>NW_027362773.1:14907500-19707500 GCF_046119375.1 Phyllobates terribilis | reverse complement strand
TCCCACGGGGGTAAAATTGAAAAAAGTTCAAAAAAAAAATTTTTTAGACTTAGTCATTTTTACGCCGTTTATCAGACTTTCAGATAGGGGAAATGTCAGTGAGCCTTCCGATTTCAGTTCCAGAGCGATTCGCCCGATGAGTCCTTCATATTTAGTCGTTTTCAGCCAATTTTCAGAATTTTTGAAAATTTCACTTTTTTGTGAAAATATCCACTCAATGAGGGAATAATATGTGTGATGGCACCCTAGGAGAGTTCCAAATGTGTGTGGGTAGAATATATATCCCACGGGGGTAAAATTGAAAAAAGTTGAAAAAAATTTTTTTTTGGACTTAGTAATTTTTCCGGCATTTAGCAGACTTTCAGATAGGGGAAATGTCAGTGAGCATTCCGATTTCAGTTCCAGAGCGATTCGCCCGATGAGTCCTTCATATTTAGTCGTTTTCAGCCAATTTTCTGAATTTTTGAAAATTTCACTTTTTGGTGAAAATGTCCACTAAATGAAGGAATAATATGTGTGAGGGCACACCAGGAGAGTCCCAAATGTGTGTGGGTAGAATATATATCCCACGGGGGTAAAATTGAAAAAAGTTGAAAAAATTTTTTTTTTTGGACTGTCATTTTTTCAGCGTTTATCAAACTTTCAGATAGGGGAAATGTCAGTGAGCCTTCCGATTTCAGTTCCAGAGCGATTCGCCCGATGAGTCCTTCATATTTAGTCGTTTTCAGCCAATTTTCAGAATTTTTGAAAATTTCACTTTTTTGTGAAAATATCTACTCAATGAGGGAATAATATGTGTGATGGCACCCCAGGAGAGTTCCAAATGTGTGTGGGTAGAATATATATCCCACGGGGGTAAAATTGAAAAAAGTTGAAAAAAAATTTTTTTTGTACTTAGTAATTTTTCCGGTGTTTAGCATACTTTCAGATAGGGGAAATGTCAGTGAGCGTTCTGATTTCAGTTCCAGAGCGATTCGCCCGATGAGTCCTTCATAGTTAGTCGTTTTCAGCCAATTTTCTGAATTTTTGAAAATTTCACTTTTTTGTGAAAATATCCACTCAATGAGGGAATAATATGTGTGAGGGCACCCCAGGAGAGTTCCAAATGTGTGTGGGTAGAATATATATCCCACGGGGGTAAAATTTAAAAAAGTTGAAAAAAATTTTTTTTTGTACTTAGTAATTTTTCCGGCGTTTAGCAGACTTTCAGATAGGGGAAATGTCAGGGAGCGTTCTGATTTCAGTTCCAGAGCGATTCGCCCGATGAGTCCTTCATAGTTAGTCGTTTTCAGCCAATTTTCTGAATTTTTGAAAATTTCACTTTTTTGTGAAAATATCCACTCAATGAGGGAATAATATGTGTGATGGCACCCCAGGAGAGTTCCAAATGTGTGTGGGTAGAATATATATCCCACAGGGGTAAAATTTAAAAAAGTTGAAAAAAATTTTTTTTTGTACTTAGTAATTTTTCCGGCGTTTAGCAGACTTTCAGATAGGGGAAATGTCAGTGAGCGTTCTGATTTCAGTTCCAGAGCGATTCGCCCGATGAGTCCTTCATAGTTAGTCGTTTTCAGCCAATTTTCCGAATTTTTGAAAATTTAACTTTTTTGTGAAAATATCCACTAAATGAGGGAATAATATGTGTGAGGGCACACCAGGAGAGTTCCAAATGTGTGTGGGTAGAATATATATCCCACGGGGATAAAATTGAAAAAAGTTGAAAAAAATTTTTTTTTGGACTTAGTCATGTTTTCAGCGTTTATCAGACTTTCAGATAGGGGAAATGTCAGTGAGCATTCCGATTTCAGTTCCAGAGCGATTCGCCCGATGAGTCCTTCATATTTAGTCGTTTTCAGCCAATTTTCAGAATTTTTGAAAATTTCACTTTTTTGTGAAAATATCCACTAAATGAGGGAATAATATGTGTGAGGGTACCCCAGGAGAGTTCCAAATGTGTGTGGGTAGAATATATATCCCACGGGGGTAAAATTGAAAAAAGTTCAAAAAAAAAATTTTTTAGACTTAGTCATTTTTACGCCGTTTATCAGACTTTCAGATAGGGGAAATGTCAGTGAGCCTTCCGATTTCAGTTCCAGAGCGATTCGCCCGATGAATCCTTCATATTTAGTCGTTTTCAGCCAATTTTCAGAATTTTTGAAAATTTCACTTTTTTGTGAAAATATCCACTCAATGAGGGAATAATATGTGTGATGGCACCCCAGGAGAGTTCCAAATGTGTGTGGGTAGAATATATATCCCACGGGGGTAAAATTGAAAAAAGTTGAAAAAAATTTTTTTTTGGACTTAGTAATTTTTCCGGCATTTAGCAGACTTTCAGATAGGGGAAATGTCAGTGAGCATTCCGATTTCAGTTCCAGAGCGATTCGCCCGATGAGTCCTTCATATTTAGTCGTTTTCAGCCAATTTTCTGAATTTTTGAAAATTTCACTTTTTGGTGAAAATGTCCACTAAATGAGGGAATAATATGTGTGAGGGCACACCAGGAGAGTTCCAAATGTGTGTGGGTAGAATATATATCCCACGGGGGTAAAATTGAAAACAGTTGAAAAAATTTTTTTTTTTGGACTGTCATTTTTTCAGCGTTTATCAAACTTTCAGATAGGGGAAATGTCAGTGAGCCTTCCGATTTCAGTTCCAGAGCGATTCGCCCGATGAGTCCTTCATATTTAGTCGTTTTCAGCCAATTTTCAGAATTTTTGAAAATTTCACTTTTTTGTGAAAATATCCACTCAATGAGGGAATAATATGTGTGATGGCACCCCAGGAGAGTTCCAAATGTGTGTGGGTAGAATATATATCCCACGGGGGTAAAATTGAAAAAAGTTGAAAAAAAATTTTTTTTGTACTTAGTAATTTTTCCGGTGTTTAGCATACTTTCAGATAGGGGAAATGTCAGTGAGCGTTCTGATTTCAGTTCCAGAGCGATTCGCCCGATGAGTCCTTCATAGTTAGTCGTTTTCAGCCAATTTTCTGAATTTTTGAAAATTTCACTTTTTTGTGAAAATATCCACTCAATGAGGGAATAATATGTGTGAGGGCACCCCAGGAGAGTTCCAAATGTGTGTGGGTAGAATATATATCCCACGGGGGTAAAATTTAAAAAAGTTGAAAAAAATTTTTTTTGTACTTAGTAATTTTTCCGGCGTTTAGCAGACTTTCAGATAGGGGAAATGTCAGTGAGCGTTCTGATTTCAGTTCCAGAGCGATTCGCCCGATGAGTCCTTCATAGTTAGTCGTTTTCAGCCAATTTTCCGAATTTTTGAAAATTTAACTTTTTTGTGAAAATATCCACTAAATGAGGGAATAATATGTGTGAGGGCACACCAGGAGAGTTCCAAATGTGTGTGGGTAGAATATATATCCCACGGGGGTAAAATTGAAAAAAGTTGAAAAAAATTTTTTTTTGGACTTAGTAATTTTTCCGGCATTTAGCAGACTTTCAGATAGGGGAAATGTCAGTGAGCATTCCGATTTCAGTTCCAGAGCGATTCGCCCGATGAGTCCTTCATATTTAGTCGTTTTCAGCCAATTTTCTGAATTTTTGAAAATTTCACTTTTTGGTGAAAATGTCCACTAAATGAGGGAATAATATGTGTGAGGGCACACCAGGAGAGTTCCAAATGTGTGTGGGTAGAATATATATCCCACGGGGGTAAAATTGAAAACAGTTGAAAAAATTTTTTTTTTTGGACTGTCATTTTTTCAGCGTTTATCAAACTTTCAGATAGGGGAAATGTCAGTGAGCCTTCCGATTTCAGTTCCAGAGCGATTCGCCCGATGAGTCCTTCATATTTAGTCGTTTTCAGCCAATTTTCAGAATTTTTGAAAATTTCACTTTTTTGTGAAAATATCCACTCAATGAGGGAATAATATGTGTGATGGCACCCCAGGAGAGTTCCAAATGTGTGTGGGTAGAATATATATCCCACGGGGGTAAAATTGAAAAAAGTTGAAAAAAAATTTTTTTTGTACTTAGTAATTTTTCCGGTGTTTAGCATACTTTCAGATAGGGGAAATGTCAGTGAGCGTTCTGATTTCAGTTCCAGAGCGATTCGCCCGATGAGTCCTTCATAGTTAGTCGTTTTCAGCCAATTTTCTGAATTTTTGAAAATTTCACTTTTTTGTGAAAATATCCACTCAATGAGGGAATAATATGTGTGAGGGCACCCCAGGAGAGTTCCAAATGTGTGTGGGTAGAATATATATCCCACGGGGGTAAAATTTAAAAAAGTTGAAAAAAATTTTTTTTGTACTTAGTAATTTTTCCGGCGTTTAGCAGACTTTCAGATAGGGGAAATGTCAGTGAGCGTTCTGATTTCAGTTCCAGAGCGATTCGCCCGATGAGTCCTTCATAGTTAGTCGTTTTCAGCCAATTTTCCGAATTTTTGAAAATTTAACTTTTTTGTGAAAATATCCACTAAATGAGGGAATAATATGTGTGAGGGCACACCAGGAGAGTTCCAAATGTGTGTGGGTAGAATATATATCCCACGGGGATAAAATTGAAAAAAGTTGAAAAAAATTTTTTTTTGGACTTAGTCATGTTTTCAGCGTTTATCAGACTTTCAGATAGGGGAAATGTCAGTGAGCGTTCCGATTTCAGTTCCAGAGCGATTCGCCCGATGAGTCCTTCATATTTAGTCGTTTTCAGCCAATTTTCAGAATTTTTGAAAATTTCACTTTTTTGTGAAAATATCCACTAAATGAGGGAATAATATGTGTGAGGGTACCCCAGGAGAGTTCCAAATGTGTGTGGGTAGAATATATATCCCACGGGGGTAAAATTGAAAAAAGTTCAAAAAAAAAATTTTTTAGACTTAGTCATTTTTACGGCGTTTATCAGACTTTCAGATAGGGGAAACGTCAGTGAGCCTTCCGATTTCAGTTCCAGAGCGATTCGCCCGATGAGTCCTTCATATTTAGTCGTTTTCAGCCAATTTTCAGAATTTTTGAAAATTTCACTTTTTTGTGAAAATATCCACTCAATGAGGGAATAATATGTGTGATAGCACCCCAGGAGAGTTCCAAATGTGTGTGGGTAGAATATATATCCCACGGGGGTAAAATTGAAAAAAGTTGAAAAAAATTTTTTTTTGGACTTAGTAATTTTTCCGGCATTTAGCAGACTTTCAGATAGGGGAAATGTCAGTGAGCATTCCGATTTCAGTTCCAGAGCGATTCGCCCGATGAGTCCTCATATTTAGTCGTTTTCAGCCAATTTTCTGAATTTTTGAAAATTTCACTTTTTGGTGAAAATGTCCACTAAATGAGGGAATAATATGTGTGAGGGCACACCAGGAGAGTTCCAAATGTGTGTGGGTAGAATATATATCCCACGGGGGTAAAATTGAAAAAAGTTGAAAAAATTTTTTTTTTTGGACTGTCATTTTTTCAGCGTTTATCAAACTTTCAGATAGGGGAAATGTCAGTGAGCCTTCCGATTTCAGTTCCAGAGCGATTCGCCCGATGAGTCCTTCATATTTAGTCGTTTTCAGCCAATTTTCTGAATTTTTGAAAATTTCACTTTTTTGTGAAAATATCCACTCAATGAGGGAATAATATGTGTGATGGCACCCCAGGAGAGTTCCAAATGTGTGTGGGTAGAACATATATCCCACGGGGGTAAAATTGAAAAAAGTTGAAAAAATATTTTTTTTGTACTTAGTAATTTTCCGGCGTTTAGCAGACTTTCAGATAGGGGAAATGTCAGTGAGCGTTCTGATTTCAGTTCCAGAGCGATTCGCCCGATGAGTCCTTCATATTTAGTCGTTTTCAGCCAATTTTCTGAATTTTTGAAAATTTCACTTTTTTGTGAAAATATCCACTAAATGAGGGAATAATATGTGTGAGGGCACCCCAGGAGAGCTCCAAATGTGTGTGGGTAAAATATATATCCTAGGGGTAAAATTGAAAAAAGTTGAAAAAAATTGTTTTTTGGACTTAGTCATTTTTCCGCCGTTTATCAGACTTTCAGATAGGGGAAATGTCAGTGAGCGTTCTGATTTCAGTTCCAGAGCGATTCGCCCGATGAGTCCTTCATATTTAGTCGTTTTCAGCCAATTTTCTGAATTTTTGAAAATTTCACTGTTTTGTGAAAATATCCACTAAATGAGGGAATAATATGTGTGAGGGTACCCCAGGAGAGTTCCAAATATGTGTGGGTAGAATATATATCCCACGGGGGTAAGATTGAAAAAAGTTGAAAAAAAAATTTTTTTAGACTTAGTCATTTTTCCGGCGTTTATCAGACTTTCAGATAGGGGAAATGTGAGTGAGCGTTCCGATTTCAGTTCCAGAGCGATTCGCCCGATGAGTCCTTCATATTTAGTCGTTTTCAGCCAATTTTCAGAATTTTTGAAAATTTCACTTTTTTGTGAAAATATCCACTAAATGAGGGAATAATATGTGTGAGGGCACTCCAGGAGAGTTCCAAATGTGTGTGGGTAGAATATATATCCCACGGGGGTAAAATTGAAAAAAGTTGAAAAAAATTTTTTTTTGGACTTAGTCATTTTTTCAGCGTTTATCAGACTTTCAGATAGGGGAAATGTCAGTGAGCGTTCCGATTGCAGTTCCAGAGCGATTCGCCCGAAGAGTCCTTCATATTTAGTCGTTTTCAGCCAATTTTCTGAATTTTTGAAAATTTCACTTTTTTGTGAAAGTATCCACTAAATGAGGGAATAATATGTGTGAGGGTACCCCAGGAGAGTTCCAAATGTGTGTGGGTAGAATATATATCCCACGGAGGTAAAATTGAAAAAAAAATAATTTTTTTTTGGACTTAGTCATTTTTTCAGCGTTTATCAGACTTTCAGATAGCGGAAATGTCAGTGAGTGTTCCGATTTCAGTTCCAGAGCGATTCGCCCGATGAGTCCTTCATATTTAGTCGTTTTCAGCCAATTTTCTGAATTTTTGAAAATTTCACTTTTTTGTGAAAGTATTCACTAAATGAGGGAATAATATGTGTGAGGGCACCCCAGGAGAGTTCCAAATGTGTGTGGGTAGAATATATATCCTAGGGGGTAAAATTGAAAAAAGTTGAAAAAAATTGTTTTTTGGACTTAGTCATTTTTACGCCGTTTATCAGACTTTCAGATAGGGGAAATGTCAGTGAGCGTTCTGATTTCAGTTCCAGAGCGATTCGACCGATGAGTACTTCATATTTAGTCGTTTTCAACCAATTTTCTGAATTTTTGAAAATTTCACTTTTTTGTGAAAATGTCCACTAAATGAGGGAATAATATGTGTGAGGGCACCCCAGGAGAGTTCCAAATGTGTGTGGGTAGAATATATATCCCACGGGGGTAAAATTGAAAAAAGTTGAAAATAAATTTTTTTTTGGACTTAGTAATTTTTTCAGCGTTTATCAGACTTTCAGATAGGGGAAATGTCAGTGAGCGTTCCGATTTCAGTTCCAGAGCGATTCGCCCGATGAGTCCTTCATATTTAGTCGTTTTCAGACAATTTTCAGAATTTTTGAAAATTTCACTTTTTTGTGAAAATATCCACTAAATGAGGGAATAATATGTGTGAGGGTACCCCAGGAGAGTTCCAAATGTGTGTGGGTAGAATATATATCCCACGGGGGTAAAATTGAAAAAAGTTGAAAAGAAAATTTTTTTAGACTTAGTCATTTTTTCAGCGTTTATCAGACTTTCAGATAGGGGAAATGTCAGTGAGCGTTCCGATTTCAGTTCCAGAGCGATTCGCCCGATGAGTCGTTCATATTTAGTCGTTTTCAGCCAATTTTCAGAATTTTTGAAAATTTCACTTTTTTGTGAAAATGTCCACTAAATGAGGGAATAATATGTGTGAGGGCACCCCAGGAGAGTTCCAAATGTGTGTGGGTAGAATATATATCCCACGGGGGTAAAACTGAAAAAAGTTGAAAAAAAATTTTATTTTGGACTTAGTAATTTTTTCAGCGTTTATCAGACTTTCAGATAGGGGAAATGTCAGTGAGTGTTCTGATTTCAGTTCCAGAGCGATTCGAACGATGAGTCCTTCATATTTAGTCGTTTTCAGACAATTTTCAGAATTTTTGAAAATTTCACTTTTTTGTGAAAATATCCACTAAATGAGGGAATAATATGTGTGATGGTACCCCAGGAGAGTTCCAAATGTGTGTGGGTAGAATATATATCCCACGGGGGTAAAATTGAAAAAAGTTGAAAAGAAAATTTTTTTAGACTTAGTCATTTTTTCAGCGTTTATCAGACTTTCAGATAGGGGAAATGTCAGTGAGCGTTCCGATTTCAGTTCCAGAGCGATTCGCCCGATGAGTCCTTCATATTTAGTCGTTTTCAGCCAATTTTCAGAATTTTTGAAAATTTCACTTTTTTGTGAAAATGTCCACTAAATGAGGGAATAATATGTGTGAGGGCACCTCAGGAGAGTTCCAAATGTGTGTGGGTAGAATATATATCCCACGGGGGTAAAACTGAAAAAAGTTGAAAAAAATTTTTATTTTGGACTTAGTCATTTTTTCAGCGTTTATCAGACTTTCAGATAGCGGAAATGTCAGTGAGTGTTCTGATTTCAGTTCCAGAGCGATTCGAACGATGAGTCCTTCATATTTAGTCGTTTTCAGCCAATTTTCTGAATTTTTGAAAATTTCACTTTTTTGTGAAAATGTCCACTAAATGAGGGAATAATATGTGTGAGGGCACCCCAGGAGAGTTCCAAATGTGTGTGGGTAGAATATATATCCCACGGGGGTAAAATTGAAAAAAGTTTAAAAAAATTTTTTTTTTGGACTTAGTCATTTTTTCAGCGTTTATCAGACTTTCAGATAGGGGAAATGTCAGTGAGCATTCCGATTTCAGTTCCAGAGCGATTCGCCCGATGAGTCCTTCATATTTAGTCGTTTTCAGCCACTTTTCTGAATTTTTGAAAATTTCACATTTTTTGTGAAAATATACACTAAATGAGGGAATAATATGTGTGAGGGTACCCCAGGAGAGTTCCAAATGTGTGTGGGTAGAATATATATCCCACGGAGGTAAAATTGAAAAAAAAATAATTTTTTTTTGGACTTAGTCATTTTTTCAGCGTTTATCAGACTTTCAGATAGCGGAAATGTCAGTGAGTGTTCCGATTTCAGTTCCAGAGCGATTCGCCCGATGAGTCCTTCATATTTAGTCGTTTTCAGCCAATTTTCTGAATTTTTGAAAATTTCACTTTTTTGTGAAAGTATCCACTAAATGAGGGAATAATATGTGTGAGGGCACCCCAGGAGAGTTCCAAATGTGTGTGGGTAGAATATATATCCTAGGGGGTAAAATTGAAAAAAGTTGAAAAAAATTGTTTTTTGGACTTAGTCATTTTTACGCCGTTTATCAGACTTTCAGATAGGGGAAATGTCAGTGAGCGTTCTGATTTCAGTTCCAGAGCGATTCGACCGATGAGTACTTCATATTTAGTCGTTTTCAACCAATTTTCTGAATTTTTGAAAATTTCACTTTTTTGTGAAAATGTCCACTAAATGAGGGAATAATATGTGTGAGGGCACCCCAGGAGAGTTCCAAATGTGTGTGGGTAGAATATATATCCCACGGGGGTAAAATTGAAAAAAGTTGAAAATAAATTTTTTTTTGGACTTAGTAATTTTTTCAGCGTTTATCAGACTTTCAGATAGGGGAAATGTCAGTGAGCGTTCCGATTTCAGTTCCAGAGCGATTCGCCCGATGAGTCCTTCATATTTAGTCGTTTTCAGACAATTTTCAGAATTTTTGAAAATTTCACTTTTTTGTGAAAATATCCACTAAATGAGGGAATAATATGTGTGATGGTACCCCAGGAGAGTTCCAAATGTGTGTGGGTAGAATATATATCCCACGGGGGTAAAATTGAAAAAAGTTGAAAAGAAAATTTTTTTAGACTTAGTCATTTTTTCAGCGTTTATCAGACTTTCAGATAGGGGAAATGTCAGTGAGCGTTCCGATTTCAGTTCCAGAGCGATTCGCCCGATGAGTCCTTCATATTTAGTCGTTTTCAGCCAATTTTCAGAATTTTTGAAAATTTCACTTTTTTGTGAAAATGTCCACTAAATGAGGGAATAATATGTGTGAGGGCACCCCAGGAGAGTTCCAAATGTGTGTGGGTAGAATATATATCCCACGGGGGTAAAATTGAAAAAAGTTTAAAAAAATTTTTTTTTTGGACTTAGTCATTTTTTCAGCGTTTATCAGACTTTCAGATAGGGGAAATGTCAGTGAGCATTCCGATTTCAGTTCCAGAGCGATTCGCCCGATGAGTCCTTCATATTTAGTCGTTTTCAGCCACTTTTCTGAATTTTTGAAAATTTCACATTTTTTGTGAAAATATACACTAAATGAGGGAATAATATGTGTGAGGGTACCCCAGGAGAGTTCCAAATGTGTGTGGGTAGAATATATATCCCACGGAGGTAAAATTGAAAAAAAAATATTTTTTTTTTGGACTTAGTCATTTTTTCAGCGTTTATCAGACTTTCAGATAGCGGAAATGTCAGTGAGTGTTCCGATTTCAGTTCCAGAGCGATTCGCCCGATGAGTCCTTCATATTTAGTCGTTTTCAGCCAATTTTCTGAATTTTTGAAAATTTCACTTTTTTGTGAAAGTATCCACTAAATGAGGGAATAATATGTGTGAGGGCACCCCAGGAGAGTTCCAAATGTGTGTGGGTAGAATATATATCCCACGGGGGTAAAAGTGAAAAAAGTTGAAAAAATTTTTTATTTTGGACTTAGTCATTTTTTCAGCGTTTATCAGACTTTCAGATAGCGGAAATGTCAGTGAGTGTTCTGATTTCAGTTCCAGAGCGATTCGAACGATGAGTCCTTCATATTTAGTCGTTTTCAGCCAATTTTCTGAATTTTTGAAAATTTCACTTTTTTGTGAAAATGTCCACTAAATGAGGGAATAATATGTGTGAGGGCACCCCAGGAGAGTTCCAAATGTGTGTGGGTAGAATATATATCCCACGGGGGTAAAATTGAAAAAAGTTGAAAAAATTTTTTTTTTGTACTTAGTAATTTTTCCGGTGTTTAGCATACTTTCAGATAGGGGAAATGTCAGTGAGCGTTCTGATTTCAGTTCCAGAGCGATTCGCCCGATGAGTCCTTCATAGTTAGTCGTTTTCAGCCAATTTTCTGAATTTTTGAAAATTTCACTTTTTTGTGAAAATATCCACTAAATGAGGGAATAATATGTGTGAGGGCACATCAGGAGAGTTCCAAATGTGTGTGGGTAGAATATATATCCCACGGGGATAAAATTGAAAAAAGTTGAAAAAAATTTTTTTTTGGACTTAGTCATGTTTTCAGCGTTTATCAGACTTTCAGATAGGGGAAATGTCAGTGAGCGTTCCGATTTCAGTTCCAGAGCGATTCGCCCGATGAGTCCTTCATATTTAGTCGTTTTCAGCCAATTTTCAGAATTTTTGAAAATTTCACTTTTTTGTGAAAATATCCACTAAATGAGGGAATAATATGTGTGAGGGTACCCCAGGAGAGTTCCAAATGTGTGTGGGTAGAATATATATCCCACGGGGGTAAAATTGAAAAAAGTTCAAAAAAAATAAATTTTTTAGACTTAGTAATTTTTACGGAGTTTATCAGACTTTCAGATAGGGGAAATGTCAGTGAGCATTCCGATTTCAGTTCCAGAGCGATTCGCCCGATGAGTCCTCCATATTTAGTCGTTTTCAGCCAATTTTCTGAATTTTTGAAAATTTCACTTTTTTGTGAAAATGTCCACTAAATGAGGGAATAATATGTGTGAGGGCACACCAGGAGAGTTCCAAATGTGTGTGGGTAGAATATATATCCCACGGGGGTAAAATTGAAAAAAGTTGAAAAAATTTTTTTTTTTGGACTGTCATTTTTTCAGCGTTTATCAAACTTTCAGATAGGGGAAATGTCAGTGAGCCTTCCGATTTCAGTTCCAGAGCAATTCGCCCGATGAGTCCTTCATATTTAGTCGTTTTCAGCCAATTTTCTGAATTTTTGAAAATTTCACTTTTTTGTGAAAATATCCACTGAATGAGGGAATAATATGTGTGAGGGCACACCAGGAGAGTTCCAAATGTGTGTGGGTAGAATATATATCCCACGGGGATAAAATTGAAAAAAGTTGAAAAAAATTTTTTTTTGGACTTAGTCATGTTTTCAGCGTTTATCAGACTTTCAGATAGGGGAAATGTCAGTGAGCGTTCCGATTTCAGTTCCAGAGCGATTCGCCCGATGAGTCCTTCATATTTAGTCGTTTTCAGCCAATTTTCTGAATTTTTGAAGATTTCACTTTTTTGTGAAAATATCCACTAAATGAGGGAATAATATGTGTGAGGGTACATCAGAAGAGTACCAAATGTGTGTGGGTAGAATATATATCCTAGGGGTAAAATTGAAAAAAGTTGAAAAAATTTTTTTTTTGGACTTAGTCATTTTTCCGCCGTTTATCAGCCTTTCAGATAGGGGAAATGTCAGTGAGTGTTCCGATTTCAGTTCCAGAGCGATTCGCCCGATGAGTCCTTCATATTTAGGCGTTTTCAGCCAATTTTCAGAATTTTTGAAAATTTCACTTTTTTGTGAAAATATCCACTAAATGAGGGAATAATATGTGTGAGGGCACCCCAGGAGAGCTCCAAATGTGTGTGTGTAAAATATATATCCTAGGGGTAAAATTGAAAAAAGTTGAAAAAAATTGTTTTATGGACTTAGTCATTTTTCCGCCGTTTATCAGACTTTCAGATAGGGGAAATGTCAGTGAGCGTTCTGATTTCAGTTCCAGAGCGATTCGCCCGATGAGTCCTTCATATTTAGTCGTTTTCAGCCAATTTTCTGAATTTTTGAAAATTTCACTTTTTTGTGAAAATGTCCACTAAATGAGGGAATAATATGTGTGAGGGCACCCCAGGAGAGTTCCAAATGTGTGTGGGTAGAATATATATCCCACGGGAGTAAAACTGAAAAAAGTTGAAAAAAAATTTTTTTTTCGACTTAGTCATTTTTTCAGCGTTCATCAGACTTTCAGATAAGGAAAATGTCAGTGAGTGTTCTGATTTCAGTTCCAGAGCGATTCGCCCGATGAGTCCTTCATATTTAGTCGTTTTCAGCCAATTTTCTGAATTTTTGAAAATTTCACTTTTTTGTGAAAATATCCACTAAATGAGGGAATAATATGTGTGAGGGCACCCGAGGAGAGCTCCAAATGTTTGTGGGTAAAATATATATCCTAGGGGTAAAATTGAAAAAAGATGAAAAAAATTGTTTTATGGACTTAGTCATTTTTCCGCCGTTTATTAGACTTTCAGATAGGGGAAATGTCAGTGAGCGTTCTGATTTCAGTTCCAGAGCGATTCGCCCGATGAGTCCTTCATAGTTAGTCGTTTTCAGCCAATTTTCTGAATTTTTGAAAATTTCACTTTTTTGTGAAAATATCCACTAAATGAGGGAATAATATGTGTGAGGGCACCCCAGGAGAGTTCCAAATGTGTGTGGGTAGAATATATATCCCACGGGGGTAAAATTGAAAAAAGTAAAAAAAAAATTTTTTTTTAGACTTAGTCATTTTTACGGCGTTTATCAGACTTTCAGATAGGGGAAATGTCAGTGAGCCTTCCGATTTCAGTTCCAGAGCGATGCGCCCGATGAGTCCTTCATATTTAGTCGTTTTCAGCCAATTTTCAGAATTTTTGAAAATTTCACTTTTTTGTGAAAATATCCACTAAATGAGGGAATAATATGTGTGAGGGCACCCCAGGAGAGTTCCAAATGTGTGTGGGTAGAATATATATCCCACGGGGGTAAAACTGAAAAAAGTTGAAAAAAAATTTTATTTTGGACTTAGTAATTTTTTCAGCGTTTATCAGACTTTCAGATAGGGGAAATGTCAGTGAGTGTTCTGATTTCAGTTCCAGAGCGATTCGAACGATGAGTCCTTCATATTTAGTCATTTTCAGACAATTTTCAGAATTTTTGAAAATTTCACTTTTTTGTGAAAATATCCACTAAATGAGGGAATAATATGTGTGATGGTACCCCAGGAGAGTTCCAAATGTGTGTGGGTAGAATATATATCCCACGGGGGTAAAATTGAAAAAAGTTGAAAAGAAAATTTTTTTAGACTTAGTCATTTTTTCAGCGTTTATCAGACTTTCAGATAGGGGAAATGTCAGTGAGCGTTCCGATTTCAGTTCCAGAGCGATTCGCCCGATGAGTCCTTCATATTTAGTCGTTTTCAGCCAATTTTCAGAATTTTTGAAAATTTCACTTTTTTGTGAAAATGTCCACTAAATGAGGGAATAATATGTGTGAGGGCACCTCAGGAGAGTTCCAAATGTGTGTGGGTAGAATATATATCCCACGGGGGTAAAACTGAAAAAAGTTGAAAAAAATTTTTATTTTGGACTTAGTCATTTTTTCAGCGTTTATCAGACTTTCAGATAGCGGAAATGTCAGTGAGTGTTCTGATTTCAGTTCCAGAGCGATTCGAACGATGAGTCCTTCATATTTAGTCGTTTTCAGCCAATTTTCTGAATTTTTGAAAATTTCACTTTTTTGTGAAAATGTCCACTAAATGAGGGAATAATATGTGTGAGGGCACCCCAGGAGAGTTCCAAATGTGTGTGGGTAGAATATATATCCCACGGGGGTAAAATTGAAAAAAGTTTAAAAAAATTTTTTTTTTGGACTTAGTCATTTTTTCAGCGTTTATCAGACTTTCAGATAGGGGAAATGTCAGTGAGCATTCCGATTTCAGTTCCAGAGCGATTCGCCCGATGAGTCCTTCATATTTAGTCGTTTTCAGCCACTTTTCTGAATTTTTGAAAATTTCACATTTTTTGTGAAAATATACACTAAATGAGGGAATAATATGTGTGAGGGTACCCCAGGAGAGTTCCAAATGTGTGTGGGTAGAATATATATCCCACGGAGGTAAAATTGAAAAAAAAATATTTTTTTTTTGGACTTAGTCATTTTTTCAGCGTTTATCAGACTTTCAGATAGCGGAAATGTCAGTGAGTGTTCCGATTTCAGTTCCAGAGCGATTCGCCCGATGAGTCCTTCATATTTAGTCGTTTTCAGCCAATTTTCTGAATTTTTGAAAATTTCACTTTTTTGTGAAAGTATCCACTAAATGAGGGAATAATATGTGTGAGGGCACCCCAGGAGAGTTCCAAATGTGTGTGGGTAGAATATATATCCCACGGGGGTAAAAGTGAAAAAAGTTGAAAAAATTTTTTATTTTGGACTTAGTCATTTTTTCAGCGTTTATCAGACTTTCAGATAGCGGAAATGTCAGTGAGTGTTCTGATTTCAGTTCCAGAGCGATTCGAACGATGAGTCCTTCATATTTAGTCGTTTTCAGCCAATTTTCTGAATTTTTGAAAATTTCACTTTTTTGTGAAAATGTCCACTAAATGAGGGAATAATATGTGTGAGGGCACCCCAGGAGAGTTCCAAATGTGTGTGGGTAGAATATATATCCCACGGGGGTAAAATTGAAAAAAGTTGAAAAAATTTTTTTTTTGTACTTAGTAATTTTTCCGGTGTTTAGCATACTTTCAGATAGGGGAAATGTCAGTGAGCGTTCTGATTTCAGTTCCAGAGCGATTCGCCCGATGAGTCCTTCATAGTTAGTCGTTTTCAGCCAATTTTCTGAATTTTTGAAAATTTCACTTTTTTGTGAAAATATCCACTAAATGAGGGAATAATATGTGTGAGGGCACATCAGGAGAGTTCCAAATGTGTGTGGGTAGAATATATATCCCACGGGGATAAAATTGAAAAAAGTTGAAAAAAATTTTTTTTTGGACTTAGTCATGTTTTCAGCGTTTATCAGACTTTCAGATAGGGGAAATGTCAGTGAGCGTTCCGATTTCAGTTCCAGAGCGATTCGCCCGATGAGTCCTTCATATTTAGTCGTTTTCAGCCAATTTTCAGAATTTTTGAAAATTTCACTTTTTTGTGAAAATATCCACTAAATGAGGGAATAATATGTGTGAGGGTACCCCAGGAGAGTTCCAAATGTGTGTGGGTAGAATATATATCCCACGGGGGTAAAATTGAAAAAAGTTCAAAAAAAATAAATTTTTTAGACTTAGTAATTTTTACGGAGTTTATCAGACTTTCAGATAGGGGAAATGTCAGTGAGCATTCCGATTTCAGTTCCAGAGCGATTCGCCCGATGAGTCCTCCATATTTAGTCGTTTTCAGCCAATTTTCTGAATTTTTGAAAATTTCACTTTTTTGTGAAAATGTCCACTAAATGAGGGAATAATATGTGTGAGGGCACACCAGGAGAGTTCCAAATGTGTGTGGGTAGAATATATATCCCACGGGGGTAAAATTGAAAAAAGTTGAAAAAATTTTTTTTTTTGGACTGTCATTTTTTCAGCGTTTATCAAACTTTCAGATAGGGGAAATGTCAGTGAGCCTTCCGATTTCAGTTCCAGAGCAATTCGCCCGATGAGTCCTTCATATTTAGTCGTTTTCAGCCAATTTTCTGAATTTTTGAAAATTTCACTTTTTTGTGAAAATATCCACTGAATGAGGGAATAATATGTGTGAGGGCACACCAGGAGAGTTCCAAATGTGTGTGGGTAGAATATATATCCCACGGGGATAAAATTGAAAAAAGTTGAAAAAAATTTTTTTTTGGACTTAGTCATGTTTTCAGCGTTTATCAGACTTTCAGATAGGGGAAATGTCAGTGAGCGTTCCGATTTCAGTTCCAGAGCGATTCGCCCGATGAGTCCTTCATATTTAGTCGTTTTCAGCCAATTTTCTGAATTTTTGAAGATTTCACTTTTTTGTGAAAATATCCACTAAATGAGGGAATAATATGTGTGAGGGTACATCAGAAGAGTACCAAATGTGTGTGGGTAGAATATATATCCTAGGGGTAAAATTGAAAAAAGTTGAAAAAATTTTTTTTTTGGACTTAGTCATTTTTCCGCCGTTTATCAGCCTTTCAGATAGGGGAAATGTCAGTGAGTGTTCCGATTTCAGTTCCAGAGCGATTCGCCCGATGAGTCCTTCATATTTAGGCGTTTTCAGCCAATTTTCAGAATTTTTGAAAATTTCACTTTTTTGTGAAAATATCCACTAAATGAGGGAATAATATGTGTGAGGGCACCCCAGGAGAGCTCCAAATGTGTGTGTGTAAAATATATATCCTAGGGGTAAAATTGAAAAAAGTTGAAAAAAATTGTTTTATGGACTTAGTCATTTTTCCGCCGTTTATCAGACTTTCAGATAGGGGAAATGTCAGTGAGCGTTCTGATTTCAGTTCCAGAGCGATTCGCCCGATGAGTCCTTCATATTTAGTCGTTTTCAGCCAATTTTCTGAATTTTTGAAAATTTCACTTTTTTGTGAAAATGTCCACTAAATGAGGGAATAATATGTGTGAGGGCACCCCAGGAGAGTTCCAAATGTGTGTGGGTAGAATATATATCCCACGGGAGTAAAACTGAAAAAAGTTGAAAAAAAATTTTTTTTTCGACTTAGTCATTTTTACGGCGTTTATCAGACTTTCAGATAGGGGAAATGTCAGTGAGCCTTCCGATTTCAGTTCCAGAGCGATGCGCCCGATGAGTCCTTCATATTTAGTCGTTTTCAGCCAATTTTCAGAATTTTTGAAAATTTCACTTTTTTGTGAAAATATCCACTCAATGAGGGAATAATATGTGTGATGGCACCCCAGGAGAGTTCCAAATGTGTGTGGGTAGAATATATATCCCACGGGGGTAAAATTGAAAAAAGTTGAAAAAAATTTTTTTTTGGACTTTGTAATTTTTCCGGCATTTAGCAGACTTTCAGATAGGGGAAATGTCAGTGAGCGTTCTGATTTCAGTTCCAGAGCGATTCGCCCGATGAGTCCTTCATAGTTAGTCGTTTTCAGCCAATTTTCTGAATTTTTGAAAATTTAACTTTTTTGTGAAAATATCCACTCAATGAGGGAATAATATGTGTGATGGCACCCCAGGA
This sequence comes from Phyllobates terribilis, assembly GCF_046119375.1. Classification (NCBI taxonomy): domain Eukaryota; kingdom Metazoa; phylum Chordata; class Amphibia; order Anura; family Dendrobatidae; genus Phyllobates; species Phyllobates terribilis. The sequence goes on along the minus strand of NW_027362773.1, from coordinate 19,689,506 downwards.
GAGTTCCAAATGTGTGTGGGTAGAATATATATCCCACGGGGTAAAATTGAAAAAAGTTGAAAAAAATTTTTTTTTGTACTTAGTAATTTTTCCGGCCTTTAGCAGACTTTCAGATAGGGGAAATGTCAGTGAGCGTTCTGATTTCAGTTCCAGAGCGATTCGCCCGATGAGTCCTTCATAGTTAGTCGTTTTCAGCCAATTTTCAGAATTTTTGAAAATTTCACTTTTTTGTGAAAATATCCAGTAAATGAGGGAATAATATGTGTGAGGGCACCCCAGGAGAGTTCCAAATGTGTGTGTGTAGAATATATATCCCACGGGGGTAAAATTGAAAAAAGTTGAAAAAATTTTTTTCTTGGACTTAGTCATTTTTTCAGCGTTTATCAGACTTTCAGATAGGGGAAATGTCAGTGAGTGTTCCGATTTCAGTTCCAGAGCGATTCACCCGATGAGTCCTTCATATTTTGTCGTTTTCAGCCAATTTTCAGAATTTTTGAAAATTTCACTTTTTTGTGAAAATATCCACTCAATGAAGGAATAATATGTGTGAGGGCACCCCAGGAGAGTTCCAAATGTGTGTGGGTAGAATATATATCCCACGGGGGTAAAATTGAAACAAGTTGAAAAAAATTTTTTTTTGGACTTAGTCATTTTTTCAGCGTTTATCAGACTTTCAGATAGGGTAAATGTCAGTGAGCGTTCCGACTTCAGTTCCAGAGCGATTCGCACGATGAGTCCTTCATATTTAGTCGTTTTCAGCCAATTTTCTGAATTTTTGAAGATTTCACTTTTTTGTGAAAATATTCACTAAATGAGGGAATAATATGTGTGAGGGTACCCCAGGAGAGTTCCAAATGAGTGTGGGTAGAATATATATCCACGGGGGTAAAATTGAAAAAAGTTGAAAAAAAATTTTTTTTAGACTTAGTCATTTTTCCGGCGTTTATCAGACTTTCAGATAGGGGAAATGTCAGTGAGTGTTCCGATTTCAGTTCCAGAGCGATTCACCCGATGAGTCCTTCATATTTAGTCGTTTTCAGCCAATTTTCAGAATTTTTGAAAATTGCACTTTTTTGTGAAAATATCCACTAAATGAGGGAATAATATGTGTGAGGGTACCCCAGTAGAGTTCCAAATGTGTGTGGGTAGAATATATATCCCACAGGGGTAAAATTGAAAAAAGTTGAAAAAAAATTTTTTTTAGACTTAGTCATTTTTACGGCGTTTATCAGACTTTCAGATAGGGGAAATGTCAGTGAGCCTTCCGATTTCAGTTCCAGAGCGATTCGCCCGATGAGTCCTTCATAGTTAGTCGTTTTCAGCCAATTTTCAGGATTTTTGAAAAATTCACTTTTTTGTGAAAATATCCACTAAATGAGGGAATAATATGTGTGAGGGCACCACAGGAGAGTTCCAAATGTGTGTGGGTAGAATATATATCCCACGGGGGTAAAATTGAAAAAAGTTTAAAAAAATTTTTTTTTGGACTTAGTCATTTTTTCAGCGTTTATCAGACTTTCAGATAGGGGAAATGTCAGTGAGCCTTCCGATTTCAGTTCCAGAGCGATGCGCCCGATGAGTCCTTCATATTTAGTCGTTTTCAGCCAATTTTCAGAATTTTTGAAAATTTCACTTTTTTGTGAAAATATACACTCAATGAGGGAATAATATGTGTGATGGCACCCCAGGAGAGATCCAAATGTGTGTGGGTAGAATATATATCCCACGGGGGTAAAATTGAAAAAAGTTGAAAAAAATTTTTTTTTGGACTTTGTAATTTTTCCGGCATTTAGCAGACTTTCAGATAGGGGAAATGTCAGTGAGCGTTCTGATTTCAGTTCCAGAGCGATTCGCCCGATGAGTCCTTCATAGTTAGTCGTTTTCAGCCAATTTTCTGAATTTTTGAAAATTTAACTTTTTTATGAAAATATCCACTCAATGAGGGAATAATATGTGTGATGGCACCCCAGGAGAGTTCCAAATGTGTGTGGGTAGAATATATATCCCACGGGGGTAAAATTGAAAAAAGTTGAAAAAATTTTTTTTTTGTACTTAGTAATTTTTCCGGCGTTTAGCAGACTTTCAGATAGGGGAAATGTCAGTGAGCGTTCTGATTTCAGTTCCAGAGCGATTCGCCCGATGAGTCCTTCATAGTTAGTCGTTTTCAGCCAATTTTCAGAATTTTTGAAAATTTCACTTTTTTGTGAAAATATCCAGTAAATGAGGGAATAATATGTGTGAGGGCACCCCAGGAGAGTTCCAAATGTGTGTGGGTAGAATATATATCCCACGGGGGTAAAATTGAAAAAAGTTGAAACATTTTTTTTCTTGGACTTAGTCATTTTTCCGCCGTTTAACAGACTTTCAGATAGGGGAAATGTCAGTGAGTGTTCCGATTTCAGTTCCAGAGCGATTCACCCGATGAGTCCTTCATATTTAGTCGTTTTTAGCCAATTTTCTGAATTTTTGAAAATTTTACTTTGTTGTGAAAATATCCACTCAATGAAGGAATAATATGTGTGAGGGCACCCCAGGAGAGTTCCAAATGTGTGTCGGTAGAATATACATCCCATGGGGATAAAATTGAAAAAAGTTGAAAAAATTTTTTTTTTCGGACTTAGTCATTTTTTCAGCGTTTATCAGACTTTCAGATAGGGGAAATGTCAGTGAGCGTTCCGATTTCAGTTCCAGAGTGATTCGCCCGATGAGTCCTTCATATTTAGTCGTTTTCAGCCAATTTTCAGAATTTTTGAAAATTTCACTTTTTTGTGAAAATACCCACTAAATGAGGGAATAATATGTGTGAGGGTACCCCAGTAGAGTTCCAAATGTGTGTGGGTAGAATATATATCCCACAGGGGTAAAATTGAAAAAAGTTGAAAAAAAATTTTTTTTAGACTTAGTCATTTTTACGGCGTTTATCAGACTTTCAGATAGGGGAAATGTCAGTGAGCCTTCCGATTTCAGTTCTAGAGCGATTCGCCAGATGAGTCCTTCATAGTTAGTCGTTTTCAGCCAATTTTCAGGATTTTTGAAAAATTCACTTTTTTGTGAAAATATCCACTAAATGAGGGAATAATATGTGTGAGGGCACCCCAGGAGAGTTCCAAATGTGTGTGGGTAGAATATATATCCCACGGGGGTAAAATTGAAAAAAGTTTAAAAAAATTTTTTTTTGGACTTAGTCATTTTTTCAGCGTTTATCAGACTTTCAGATAGGGGAAATGTCAGTGAGCGTTCCGATTTCAGTTCCAGAGCGATTCGCCCGATGAGTCGTTCATATTTAGTCGTTTTCAACCAAATTTCTGAATTTTTGAAAATTTCACTTTTTTGTGAATATATCCACTAAATGAGGGAATAATATGTGTGAGGGCACCCCAGGAGAGTTCCAAATGTGTGTGAGTAAAATATATATCCCCTGGGGGTAAAATTGAAAAAAGTTGAAAAAATTTTTTTTTTCGACTTAGTCATTTTTCCGGCGTTTATCAGACTTTCAGATAGGGGAAATGTCAGTGAGCGTTCCGATTTCAGTTCCAGAGCGATTCACCCGATGAGTCCTTCATATTTAGTCATTTTCAGCCAATTTTCTGAATTTTTGTAAATTTCACTTTTTTGTGAAAATATCCACTAAATGAGGGAATAATATGTGTGAGGGTACACCAGGAGAGTTCAAAATGTGTGTGTGTAGATTATATATCCCACGGGGGTAAAATTGAAAAACGTTGAAAAAAAAATGTTTTTGGACTTAGTCATTTTTCCGGCGTTTATCAGACTTTCGGATAGGGGAAATGTCAGTGAGCGTTCCGATTTCAGTTCCAGAGCTATTCACCCGATGAGTCCTTCATATTTAGTCGTTTTCAGCCAATTTTCAGAATTTTTGAAAATTGCACTTTTTTGTGAAAATATCCACTAAATGAGGGAATAATATGTGTGAGGGTACCCCAGGAGTGTTCCAAATGTGTGTGGGTAGAATATATATCCCACGGGGGTAAAATTTAAAAAAGTTGAAAAAATTTTTTTTTGGACTTAGTCATTTTTATGGCGTTTATCAGACTTTCAGATAGGGGAAATGTCAGTGAGCGTTCCGATTTCAGTTCCAGAGCGATTCGCCAGATGAGTCCTTCATATTTAGTCGTTTTCAGCCAATTTTCTGAATTTTTGAAAATTTCACTTTTTTGTGAAAATATCCACTAAATGAGGGAATAATATGTGTGAGGGTACCCCAGGAGAGTTCAAAATGTGTGTGGGTAGAATATATATCCCACGGGGGTAAAATTGAAAAAAGATGAAAACATTTTTTTTTTGAACTTAGTCATTTTTCCAGCGTTTAGCAGACTTTCAGATAGGGGAAATGTCAGTGAGCGTTCTGATTTCAGTTCCAGAGCGATTCGCCCGATGAGTCCTTCATATTTAGTCGTTTTCAGCCAATTTTCAGAATTTTTGAAAATTGCACTTTTTTGTGAAAATATCCTCTAAATGAGGGAATAATATATGTGAGGGTACCCCAGGAGAGTTCCAAATGTATATGGGTAGAATATATATCCCCCGGGGGTAAAATTCAAAAAAGTTGAAAAAAATTTTTTTTTCGACTTAGTCATTTTTCCGGCGTTTATCAGATTTTCAGATAGGGGAAATGTCAGTGAGCGTTCCGATTTCAGTTCCAGAGCGATTCGCCCGATGAGTCCTTCATATTTAGTCGTTTTCAGCCAATTTTCAGAATTTTTGAAAATTTCACTTTTTTGTGAAAATATCCACTAAATGAGGGAATAATATGTGTGAGGGTACCCCAGGAGAGTTCAAAATGTGTGTGGGTAGAATATATATCCCACGGGGGTAAAATTGAAAAAAGATGAAAAAAAATTTTTTTTGCACTTAGTCATTTTTTCAGCGTTTATCAGACCTTCAGTTAGGGGAAATGTCAGTGAACGTTCCGATTTCAGTTCCAGAGTGATTCGCCCGATGAGTCATTCATATTTAGTCATTTTCAGCCAATTTTCTGTATTTTTGAAAATTTAACTTTTTTGTGAAAATATCCACTAAATGAGGGAATAATATGTGTGAGGGTACCCCAGGAGAGTTCCAAATGTGTGTGGGTAGAATATATATCCCACAGGGGTAAAATTGAAAAAAGGTGAAAAAATTTTTTTTTGGACTTAGTCATTTTTCCGGCGTTTATCAGACTTTCAGATAGGGGACATGTCAGTGAGTGTTCAGATTTCAGTTCCAGAGCGATTCGCCCAATGAGTCCTTCATATTTAGTCGTTTTCAGCCAAATTTCTGAATTTTTGAAAATTTCACTTTTTTGTGAACATATCCACTAAATGAGGGAATAATATGTGTGAGAGTACCCCAGGAGAGTTCCAAATGTCTGTGGGTAGAATATATATCCCACGGGGGTAAAATTGAAAAAAGTTGAGAAAAAATTTTTTTTAGACTTAGTCATTTTTCCGGCGTTTATCAGACTTTCAGATAGGGGAAATGTCAGTGAGCATTCTGATTTCAGTTCCAGAGTGATTCGCCCGATGAGTCCTTCATATTCAGTCGTTTTCAGCCAATTTTCTGAATTTTTGAAAATTGCACTTTTTTGTGAAAATATCCACTAAATGAGGGAATAATATGTGTGAGGGTACCCCAGGAGTGTTCCAAATGTGTGTGGGTAGAATATATATCCCACGGGGGTAAAATTGAAAAAAGTTGAAAAAATTTTTTTTTGGACTTAGTCATTTTTCTGGCGTTTATCAGACTTTCAGATAGGGGAAATGTCAGTGAGCGTTCCGATTTCAGTTCCAGAGCGATTCGCCTGATGAGTCCTTCATATTCAGTCATTTTCAGCCAATTTTCAGAATTTTTGAAAATTGCACTTTTTTGTGAAAATATCCACTAAATGAGGGAATAATATGTGTGAGGGCACCCCAGGAGAGTTCGAAATGTGTGTGGGTAGAATATATATCCCACGGGGGTAAAATTGAAAAAAGTTTAAAAAAAATTTTTTTTGGACTTAGTCATTTTTCCGGCGTTTAGCAGACTTTCAGAAAGGGGAAATGTCAGTGAGCGTTCCGATTTCAGTTCCAGAGCGATTCACACGATGAGTCCTTCATATTTAGTCGTTTTCAGCCAATTTTCTGAATTTTTGAAAATTTCACTTTTTTGTGAAAATATCCACTAAATGAGGGAATAATATGTGTGAGGGTACCCCAGGAGAGTTTCAAATGTGTGTGGGTAGAATATATATCCCACGGGGGTAAAATTGAAAAAAGGTGAAAAATTTTTTTTTTGAGACTTAGTCATTTTTCCAGCGTTTATCAGACTTTCAGATAGGGGAAATGTCAGTGAGCGTTCCGATTTCAGTTCCAGAGCGATTCGCCCGATGAGTCCTTCATATTTAGTCGTTTTCAGCCAATTTTCAGAATTTTTGAAAATTTCACTTTTTTGTGAAAATATCCACTAAATGAGGGAATAATATGTGTGAGGGTACCCCAGGAGAGTTCAAAATGTGTGTGGGTAGAATATATATCCCACGGGGGTAAAATTGAAAAAAGATGAAAAAAAATTTTTTTTGCACTTAGTCATTTTTTCAGCGTTTATCAGACCTTCAGTTAGGGGAAATGTCAGTGAACGTTCCGATTTCAGTTCCAGAGTGATTCGCCCGATGAGTCATTCATATTTAGTCATTTTCAGCCAATTTTCTGTATTTTTGAAAATTTAACTTTTTTGTGAAAATATCCACTAAATGAGGGAATAATATGTGTGAGGGTACCCCAGGAGAGTTCCAAATGTGTGTGGGTAGAATATATATCCCACAGGGGTAAAATTGAAAAAAGGTGAAAAAATTTTTTTTTGGACTTAGTCATTTTTCCGGCGTTTATCAGACTTTCAGATAGGGGACATGTCAGTGAGTGTTCAGATTTCAGTTCCAGAGCGATTCGCCCAATGAGTCCTTCATATTTAGTCGTTTTCAGCCAAATTTCTGAATTTTTGAAAATTTCACTTTTTTGTGAACATATCCACTAAATGAGGGAATAATATGTGTGAGAGTACCCCAGGAGAGTTCCAAATGTCTGTGGGTAGAATATATATCCCACGGGGGTAAAATTGAAAAAAGTTGAGAAAAAATTTTTTTTAGACTTAGTCATTTTTCCGGCGTTTATCAGACTTTCAGATAGGGGAAATGTCAGTGAGCATTCTGATTTCAGTTCCAGAGTGATTCGCCCGATGAGTCCTTCATATTCAGTCGTTTTCAGCCAATTTTCTGAATTTTTGAAAATTGCACTTTTTTGTGAAAATATCCACTAAATGAGGGAATAATATGTGTGAGGGTACCCCAGGAGTGTTCCAAATGTGTGTGGGTAGAATATATATCCCACGGGGGTAAAATTGAAAAAAGTTGAAAAAATTTTTTTTTGGACTTAGTCATTTTTCTGGCGTTTATCAGACTTTCAGATAGGGGAAATGTCAGTGAGCGTTCCGATTTCAGTTCCAGAGCGATTCGCCTGATGAGTCCTTCATATTCAGTCATTTTCAGCCAATTTTCAGAATTTTTGAAAATTGCACTTTTTTGTGAAAATATCCACTAAATGAGGGAATAATATGTGTGAGGGCACCCCAGGAGAGTTCGAAATGTGTGTGGGTAGAATATATATCCCACGGGGGTAAAATTGAAAAAAGTTTAAAAAAAATTTTTTTTGGACTTAGTCATTTTTCCGGCGTTTAGCAGACTTTCAGAAAGGGGAAATGTCAGTGAGCGTTCCGATTTCAGTTCCAGAGCGATTCACACGATGAGTCCTTCATATTTAGTCGTTTTCAGCCAATTTTCTGAATTTTTGAAAATTTCACTTTTTTGTGAAAATATCCACTAAATGAGGGAATAATATGTGTGAGGGTACCCCAGGAGAGTTTCAAATGTGTGTGGGTAGAATATATATCCCACGGGGGTAAAATTGAAAAAAGGTGAAAAATTTTTTTTTTGAGACTTAGTCATTTTTCCAGCGTTTATCAGACTTTCAGATAGGGGAAATGTCAGTGAGCGTTCCGATTTCAGTTCCAGAGCGATTCGCCCGATGAGTCCTTCATATTTAGTCGTTTTCAGCCAATTTTCAGAATTTTTGAAAATTTCACTTTTTTGTGAAAATATCCACTAAATGAGGGAATAATATGTGTGAGGGTACCCCAGGAGAGTTCAAAATGTGTGTGGGTAGAATATATATCCCACGGGGGTAAAATTGAAAAAAGATGAAAAAAAATTTTTTTTGCACTTAGTCATTTTTTCAGCGTTTATCAGACCTTCAGTTAGGGGAAATGTCAGTGAACGTTCCGATTTCAGTTCCAGAGTGATTCGCCCGATGAGTCATTCATATTTAGTCATTTTCAGCCAATTTTCTGTATTTTTGAAAATTTAACTTTTTTGTGAAAATATCCACTAAATGAGGGAATAATATGTGTGAGGGTACCCCAGGAGAGTTCCAAATGTGTGTGGGTAGAATATATATCCCACAGGGGTAAAATTGAAAAAAGGTGAAAAAATTTTTTTTTGGACTTAGTCATTTTTCCGGCGTTTATCAGACTTTCAGATAGGGGACATGTCAGTGAGTGTTCAGATTTCAGTTCCAGAGCGATTCGCCCAATGAGTCCTTCATATTTAGTCGTTTTCAGCCAAATTTCTGAATTTTTGAAAATTTCACTTTTTTGTGAACATATCCACTAAATGAGGGAATAATATGTGTGAGAGTACCCCAGGAGAGTTCCAAATGTCTGTGGGTAGAATATATATCCCACGGGGGTAAAATTGAAAAAAGTTGAGAAAAAATTTTTTTTAGACTTAGTCATTTTTCCGGCGTTTATCAGACTTTCAGATAGGGGAAATGTCAGTGAGCATTCTGATTTCAGTTCCAGAGTGATTCGCCCGATGAGTCCTTCATATTCAGTCGTTTTCAGCCAATTTTCTGAATTTTTGAAAATTGCACTTTTTTGTGAAAATATCCACTAAATGAGGGAATAATATGTGTGAGGGTACCCCAGGAGTGTTCCAAATGTGTGTGGGTAGAATATATATCCCACGGGGGTAAAATTGAAAAAAGTTGAAAAAATTTTTTTTTGGACTTAGTCATTTTTCTGGCGTTTATCAGACTTTCAGATAGGGGAAATGTCAGTGAGCGTTCCGATTTCAGTTCCAGAGCGATTCGCCTGATGAGTCCTTCATATTCAGTCATTTTCAGCCAATTTTCAGAATTTTTGAAAATTGCACTTTTTTGTGAAAATATCCACTAAATGAGGGAATAATATGTGTGAGGGCACCCCAGGAGAGTTCGAAATGTGTGTGGGTAGAATATATATCCCACGGGGGTAAAATTGAAAAAAGTTTAAAAAAAATTTTTTTTGGACTTAGTCATTTTTCCGGCGTTTAGCAGACTTTCAGAAAGGGGAAATGTCAGTGAGCGTTCCGATTTCAGTTCCAGAGCGATTCACACGATGAGTCCTTCATATTTAGTCGTTTTCAGCCAATTTTCTGAATTTTTGAAAATTTCACTTTTTTGTGAAAATATCCACTAAATGAGGGAATAATATGTGTGAGGGTACCCCAGGAGAGTTTCAAATGTGTGTGGGTAGAATATATATCCCACGGGGGTAAAATTGAAAAAAGGTGAAAAATTTTTTTTTTGAGACTTAGTCATTTTTCCAGCGTTTATCAGACTTTCAGATAGGGGAAATGTCAGTGAGCGTTCCGATTTCAGTTCCAGAGCGATTCGCCCGATGAGTCCTTCATATTTAGTCGTTTTCAGCCAATTTTCAGAATTTTTGAAAATTTCACTTTTTTGTGAAAATATCCACTAAATGAGGGAATAATATGTGTGAGGGTACCCCAGGAGAGTTCAAAATGTGTGTGGGTAGAATATATATCCCACGGGGGTAAAATTGAAAAAAGATGAAAAAAAATTTTTTTTGCACTTAGTCATTTTTTCAGCGTTTATCAGACCTTCAGTTAGGGGAAATGTCAGTGAACGTTCCGATTTCAGTTCCAGAGTGATTCGCCCGATGAGTCATTCATATTTAGTCATTTTCAGCCAATTTTCTGTATTTTTGAAAATTTAACTTTTTTGTGAAAATATCCACTAAATGAGGGAATAATATGTGTGAGGGTACCCCAGGAGAGTTCCAAATGTGTGTGGGTAGAATATATATCCCACAGGGGTAAAATTGAAAAAAGGTGAAAAAATTTTTTTTTGGACTTAGTCATTTTTCCGGCGTTTATCAGACTTTCAGATAGGGGACATGTCAGTGAGTGTTCAGATTTCAGTTCCAGAGCGATTCGCCCAATGAGTCCTTCATATTTAGTCGTTTTCAGCCAAATTTCTGAATTTTTGAAAATTTCACTTTTTTGTGAACATATCCACTAAATGAGGGAATAATATGTGTGAGAGTACCCCAGGAGAGTTCCAAATGTCTGTGGGTAGAATATATATCCCACGGGGGTAAAATTGAAAAAAGTTGAGAAAAAATTTTTTTTAGACTTAGTCATTTTTCCGGCGTTTATCAGACTTTCAGATAGGGGAAATGTCAGTGAGCATTCTGATTTCAGTTCCAGAGTGATTCGCCCGATGAGTCCTTCATATTCAGTCGTTTTCAGCCAATTTTCTGAATTTTTGAAAATTGCACTTTTTTGTGAAAATATCCACTAAATGAGGGAATAATATGTGTGAGGGTACCCCAGGAGTGTTCCAAATGTGTGTGGGTAGAATATATATCCCACGGGGGTAAAATTGAAAAAAGTTGAAAAAATTTTTTTTTGGACTTAGTCATTTTTCTGGCGTTTATCAGACTTTCAGATAGGGGAAATGTCAGTGAGCGTTCCGATTTCAGTTCCAGAGCGATTCGCCTGATGAGTCCTTCATATTCAGTCATTTTCAGCCAATTTTCAGAATTTTTGAAAATTGCACTTTTTTGTGAAAATATCCACTAAATGAGGGAATAATATGTGTGAGGGCACCCCAGGAGAGTTCGAAATGTGTGTGGGTAGAATATATATCCCACGGGGGTAAAATTGAAAAAAGTTTAAAAAAAATTTTTTTTGGACTTAGTCATTTTTCCGGCGTTTAGCAGACTTTCAGAAAGGGGAAATGTCAGTGAGCATTCCGATTTCAGTTCCAGAGCGATTCACACGATGAGTCCTTCATATTTAGTCGTTTTCAGCCAATTTTCTGAATTTTTGAAAATTTCACTTTTTTGTGAAAATATCCACTAAATGAGGGAATAATATGTGTGAGGGTACCCCAGGAGAGTTTCAAATGTGTGTGGGTAGAATATATATCCCACGGGGGTAAAATTGAAAAAAGGTGAAAAATTTTTTTTTTGAGACTTAGTCATTTTTCCAGCGTTTATCAGACTTTCAGATAGGGGAAATGTCAGTGAGCGTTCCGATTTCAGTTCCAGAGCGATTCGCCCGATGAGTCCTTCATATTTAGTCGTTTTCAGCCAATTTTCAGAATTTTTGAAAATTTCACTTTTTTGTGAAAATATCCACTAAATGAGGGAATAATATGTGTGAGGGTACCCCAGGAGAGTTCAAAATGTGTGTGGGTAGAATATATATCCCACGGGGGTAAAATTGAAAAAAGATGAAAAAAAATTTTTTTTGCACTTAGTCATTTTTTCAGCGTTTATCAGACCTTCAGTTAGGGGAAATGTCAGTGAACGTTCCGATTTCAGTTCCAGAGTGATTCGCCCGATGAGTCATTCATATTTAGTCATTTTCAGCCAATTTTCTGTATTTTTGAAAATTTAACTTTTTTGTGAAAATATCCACTAAATGAGGGAATAATATGTGTGAGGGTACCCCAGGAGAGTTCCAAATGTGTGTGGGTAGAATATATATCCCACAGGGGTAAAATTGAAAAAAGGTGAAAAAATTTTTTTTTGGACTTAGTCATTTTTCCGGCGTTTATCAGACTTTCAGATAGGGGACATGTCAGTGAGTGTTCAGATTTCAGTTCCAGAGCGATTCGCCCAATGAGTCCTTCATATTTAGTCGTTTTCAGCCAAATTTCTGAATTTTTGAAAATTTCACTTTTTTGTGAACATATCCACTAAATGAGGGAATAATATGTGTGAGAGTACCCCAGGAGAGTTCCAAATGTCTGTGGGTAGAATATATATCCCACGGGGGTAAAATTGAAAAAAGTTGAGAAAAAATTTTTTTTAGACTTAGTCATTTTTCCGGCGTTTATCAGACTTTCAGATAGGGGAAATGTCAGTGAGCATTCTGATTTCAGTTCCAGAGTGATTCGCCCGATGAGTCCTTCATATTCAGTCGTTTTCAGCCAATTTTCTGAATTTTTGAAAATTGCACTTTTTTGTGAAAATATCCACTAAATGAGGGAATAATATGTGTGAGGGTACCCCAGGAGTGTTCCAAATGTGTGTGGGTAGAATATATATCCCACGGGGGTAAAATTGAAAAAAGTTGAAAAAATTTTTTTTTGGACTTAGTCATTTTTCTGGCGTTTATCAGACTTTCAGATAGGGGAAATGTCAGTGAGCGTTCCGATTTCAGTTCCAGAGCGATTCGCCTGATGAGTCCTTCATATTCAGTCATTTTCAGCCAATTTTCAGAATTTTTGAAAATTGCACTTTTTTGTGAAAATATCCACTAAATGAGGGAATAATATGTGTGAGGGCACCCCAGGAGAGTTCGAAATGTGTGTGGGTAGAATATATATCCCACGGGGGTAAAATTGAAAAAAGTTTAAAAAAAATTTTTTTTGGACTTAGTCATTTTTCCGGCGTTTAGCAGACTTTCAGAAAGGGGAAATGTCAGTGAGCGTTCCGATTTCAGTTCCAGAGCGATTCACACGATGAGTCCTTCATATTTAGTCGTTTTCAGCCAATTTTCTGAATTTTTGAAAATTTCACTTTTTTGTGAAAATATCCACTAAATGAGGGAATAACATGTGTGAGGGTACCCCAGGAGAGTTTCAAATGTGTGTGGGTAGAATATATATCCCACGGGGGTAAAATTGAAAAAAGGTGAAAAATTTTTTTTTTGAGACTTAGTCATTTTTCCAGCGTTTATCAGACTTTCAGATAGGGGAAATGTCAGTGAGCGTTCCGATTTCAGTTCCAGAGCGATTCGCCCAATGAGTCCTTCATATTTAGTCGTTTTCAGCCAAATTTCTGAATTTTTGAAAATCTCACTTTTTTGGGAAAATATCCTCTAAATGAGGGAATAATATGTGTGAGGGTACAACAGGAGAGTTCAAAATGTGTGTGTGTAGAATATATATCCCACGGGGGTAAAATTGAAAAAAGATGAAAAAAATTTTTTTTTTGACTTATTAATTTTTCCGGCGTTTAGCAGACTTTCAGATAGGGGAAATGTCAGTGAGCTTTCTGATTTCAGTTCCAGAGCGATTCGCCCGATGAGTCCTTCATATTTAGTCGTTTTCAGCCAATTTTCTGAATTTTTGAAAATTTCACTTTTTTGTGAAAATATCTACTAAATGAGGGAATAATATGTGTGAGGGTGCCCCAGGAGAGTTCCAAATGTGTGTGGGTAGAATATATATCCCACGGGGGTAAAATTGAAAAAAAATTTTTTTTGCACTTAGTCATTTTTCCGGCGTTTATCAGCCTTCAGTTAGGGGAAATGTCAGTGAACGTTCCGGTTTCAGTTCCAGAGCAATTCTCCCGATGAGTCATTCATATTTAGTCATTTTCAGCCAATTTTCTGTATTTTTGAAAATTTTACTTTTTTGTGAAAATATCCACTAAATGAGGGAATAATATGTGTGAGGGTACCCCAGGAGAGTTCCAAATGTGTGTGGGTAGAACATATATCTTCTCATCCATCCTCCCAGTGGATGGCCATGGAACAATGAGGTGGAATAAGATTCTACAGGTGAACAACTGGCTACGTCGATGGTGCCGTCAACAAGGATTTGGATTTCTGGATCACGGAGTGAATTACCTATACGATGGACTACTTGCTAGAGATGGGGTGCACCTTACGAAGACTGGAAAACATGTATTTGGAAGTCGCCTTGCTACACTCATCATAAGAGCATTAAACTAGAACAATGTGGGAAGGGAAGCAAAAGGCCAGAAAAAGCCATACAGCTGACAAATACTATTGAGATCTCTGCTACTGGAAGTGGAAAGGAAGAACAAAGACAAAACAATTTAAATAATAAAAATATGGGAGGAAGAGAAACCAATCACAAACTAAAATGTTTTTATACAAATGCACAAAGCATGGGCAACAAACAAGGAGAATTGGAACTACTAATGCAGGAAAAGGAGTATGATGTCATTGGAATCACTGAAACTTGGTGGGACGATACACATGATTGGAATAAAAGGCTGAAAGGATACAACTTATTTGCAAGAAACAGACTTGATAAACGAGGAGGAGGTGTTGCATTGTATGTTAGAAAAGCGTATATCTGCACAGAGATTGAAGCTTCAGAGACTGGGAGTTCTGTGGAAACTGTTTGGGTAAGAATACAAGGAGAGAACAACGGAAAGGACACCATTGTAGGCATTTACTACAGGCCACCTGGGCAAGCTGAAGATATGGATGAACTCTTTATGTATCAAATGACCAAGTTCTCCAAAAAATATGACGTAGTGGTCATGGGAGATTTCAACTATCTAGACATTTGTTGGGAATCTCTCTCAAGTAAAACTAACAGGTCAAGCAAATTCTTATCCTCTCTTGCTGACAACTTTATCTTCCAAAAGGTAGTGGAGAAAACAAGGGGATCTGCTACTTTGGATCTAATCCTTATAAACAGGGAGGAAATGGTTGAGGAGGTAAAGGTGACTGGGACCCTAGGAGGCAGCGATCATGCTATTATAGAATTTTGGATAACTAGAGGAGGAAGACATGTGAAGACTCAAACTTCAAGGTTAGATTTTAGAAAGGCAGATTTTAAGAGATTCAGAAAGAGAATAGGAGGGATCCAATGGCTGGATGTCCTTAAGGACAAAGATGTCCAGGAAGGATGGGAAGTTTTTAAAAATGAGATTCTCAAAGCACAATTGTTAACAATCCCGAAAAGTAGGAAGAATGGGAAGCATTTAAGGAAACCAGGATGGATGAACACAGAACTTAAACACATGCTAAAAAGAAAGAAAGAAATGTGTATTAAATGGAAAGAGGGAGGCATATCTAAAGAAGATTATAATGCAGTCTGCAGATCCTGTAGGGCACGTATCAGGTTAGCTAAAGCTGACAATGAATTAAGGCTTGCAAGAGATGTCAAAAGCAATAAAAAAGGATTTTGGGGGTATGTCAAAAGTAAAAGAAAAGTCAAAGATGCTATAAGATTTTTACAGGATGAAAATGGAGAAATGGTAAGAGAGGATGTTGAGAAGGCCGAACTTTTTAATTCCTATTTTGCATCTGTTTTCTCTCAGAAAGAAAATGTAACATCAACTGATCTTCACTGTCCTTTTAAAGGAATAGAGGAATCCAAGTTATCTGTAAACAGAAAGATTGTGAGGGAATATTTAGCTAACATAAATGAGTTCAAGTCTCCAGGTCCAGATGAATTACACCCCAGAGTACTGAAGGAGATCGTAGAAGAAATTTTAGAACCACTCTCCATAATCTTTGAAAATTCTTGGAGAACAGGAGAAGTCCCAGAAGACTGGAGAAGAGCAAATGTTGTTCCTATCTTCAAAAATGGGAAGAAGGTGGACCCAGGGAACTATAGGCCGGTGAGTCTGACTTCTATACCAGGAAAGATCTTTGAACAAATTATTAAACAACATGTATGTAAGTGCATGGATAAGAATGAAGTGATTAACCAGAGTCAGCATGGGTTTGTAACTAACAAGTCATGTCAGACTAACTTAATTTCCTTCTATGACAGAATCACTGACTGGGTGGATCAGGGAAATGCTGTAGATCTAGTATATCTTGACTTCAGCAAAGCATTTGACAAAGTATCTCACACCATCCTTATTGAAAAAATGACCAAGTATGCAATGGACCAGGCAACTGTTAGGTGGATTCATAACTGGCTTAGTGATCGGACTCAAAGGGTGGTTGTAAATGGCTTCACATCCAGCTGGATGAATGTCTCAAGTGGGGTACCACAGGGCTCCGTCCTGGGACCTGTATTGTTCAACATCTTTATCAATGATTTAGGTGAAGGAATTGAGGGTAAACTGATTAAATTTGCTGATGACACAAAGCTAGGAGGGATAGCTAATACTAGAGAAGAGAGAGAGAGGATTCAAAAAGACCTAAATAAACTGGAGCAGTGGGCAGCAACCAACAGAATGTTTTTTTTACAGGGAAAAATGCAAAGTACTACATCTGGGCAATAAAAATGAAAAAAGCAGATACAGAATTGGAGGAATAGAGCTAAGCAACAGTACATGTGAAAAAGACTTAGGTATACTAATAGATCATAGACTGAACATGAGTCAACAGTGTGATGCAGCAGCAAAAAAGGCAAATACAATTCTGGGATGTATTAACAGAAGCATACAGTCTAGATCACGTGAAGTCATTATCGGTCTTTACTCCTCTTTGGTCAGACCTCATCTGGAATACTGTGTACAGTTTTGGGCACCACATTTTAAAAAAGACAAAGACAAACTGGAGCAAGTTCAGAGAAGAGTGACCAGAATGGTGACTGGTCTGCAAACCATGTCCTATGAGGAACGGTTGCAGGATTTGGGAATCTTTAGCTTGCAAAAAAGAAGACTGAGAGGAGACTTAATAGCTGTCTACAAATATGTCAAGGGCTGTCACATTGTAGAAGGATCATCTTTATTCTCATTTGCACAAGGAAAGACTAGAAGCAATGGGATGAAACTAAATGGGAGGAGACACAGATTAGATAGTAGAAAAAACTTTTTGACAGTTAGGGTGATTAATGAGTGGAACAGGCTGCCACGAGAGGTGGTGAGTTCCCCTTCAATGGACGTCTTCAAACAGAGGCTGGACAGACATCTGTCTGAGATGATCTAGTGAATCCTGCTTTGAGCAGGGGGTTGGACCAGATGACCCAGGAGGTCCCTTCCAACTCTACCATTCTATGATTCTATGATTCTATGATCCCACGGGGGTAAAATTGAAAAAAGGTGAAAAAATTTTTTTTGGGACTTAGTCATTTTTCCGGCGTTTATCAGACTTTCAGATAGGGGAAATGTCAGTGAGCGTTCCGATTTCAGTTCCAGAGCGATTCGCCCAATGAGTCCTTCATATGTAGTCGTTTTCAGCCAAATTTCTGAATTTTTGAAAATATCACTTTTTTGTGAAAATATCCACTAAATGAGGGAATAATATGTGTGAGGGTACAACAGGAGAGTTCCAAATGTGTGTGGGTAGAATATATATCCCACGGGGGTAAAATTGAAAAAAAAATTTTTTTGGACTTAGTCATTTTTCCGCCATTTAGCAGACTTTCAGATAGCGGAAATGTCAGTGAGCGTTCTGATTTCAGTTCCAGAGCGATTCGCCCGATGTGTCACTCATATTTAGTCATTTTCAGCCAATTTTCAGAATTTTTGAAAATTTCACTTTTTTGTGAAAATATCCACTAAATGAGGGAATAATATGTGTGAGGGTACCCCAGGAGAGTTCCAAATGTGTGTGGGTAGAATATATATCTCACGGGGGTAAAATTGAAAAAAGTTGAAAAATTTTTTTTTTGGACTTAGTCATTTTTCCGGCGTTTATCAGACTTTCAGATAGGGGAAAAGTCAGTGAGCGTTCCCATTTCAGTTCCAGAGCGATTCGCCCGATGAGTCCTTCATATTTAGTCGTTTTCAGCCAATTTTCTGAATTTTTGAAAATTTCACTTTTTTGTGAAAATATCCACTAAATGAGGGAATAATATGTGTGAGGGCACCCCAGGAGAGTTCCAAATGTGTGTGGGTAGAATATATATCCCACGGGGGTAAAATTGAAAAAATATGAAAAAAAATTTTTTTTTGACTTAGTCATTTTTCCGGCGTTTAGCACACTTTCAGATAGGGGAAATGTCAGTGAGCGTTCCGATTTCAGTTCCAGAGCGATTCGCCCGATGAGTCCTTCGTATTTAGTCATTTTCAGCCAATTTTCAGAATTTTTGAAAATTTCACTTTTTTGTGAAAATATCCACTAAATGAGGGAATAATATGTGTGAGGGTACCCCAGGAGAGTCCCAAATGTGTGTGGGTAGAATATATATCCCACGGGGGTAAAATTGAAAAAAGGTGAAAAAAATTTTTTTGGACTTAGTCATTTTTCCGGCATTTATCAGACTTTCAGATAGGGGAAATGTCAGTGAGCATTGCGATTTCAGTTCCAGAGCGATTCGCCCGATGAGTCCTTCATATTTAGTCGTTTTCAGCCAATTTTCTGAATTTTTGAAAATTTCACTTTTTTGGGAAAATATCCACTAAATGAGGGAATAATATGTGTGAGGGTACAACAGGAGAGTTCCAAATGTGTGTGGGTAGAAGATATATCCCACGGGGGTAAAATTGAAAAAAGTTGAAAAAAATTTTTTTTTGCAATTAGTCATTTTTCCGGTGTTTATCAGACTTTCAATTAGGGCAAAGGTCAGTGAGCGTTCCGATTTCAGTTCCAGAGCGATTCGCCCGATGAGTCCTTCATATTTAGTCGTTTTCAGCCAATTTTCTGAATTTTTAAAAATTTCACTTTTTTGTGAAAATATCCACTAAATGAGGGAATAATATGTGTGAGGGCACCCCAGGAGAGTTCCAAATGTGTGTGGGTAGAATATATATCCCACGGGGGTAAAATTGAAAAAACATGAAAAAAATTTTTTTTTTGCACTTAGTCATTTTTCCGGCGTTTAGCAGACTTTCAGATAGGGGAAATGTCAGTGAGCTTTCTGATTTCAGTTCCAGAGCGATTCGCCCAATGAGTCCTTCATATTTAGTCGTTTTCAGCCAATTTTCTGAATTTTTGAAAAAAATTTCACTTTTTTGTGAAAATATCCACTAAATGAGGGAATAATATGTGTGAGGATACCCCAGGAAAGTTCCAAATGTGTGTGGGTAGAAGATATATCCCACGAGGGTAATATTGAAAAAAAAATTTTTTTCTACTTAGTCATTTTTCCGGCGTTTATCAGACTTTCAGATAGGGGAAATGTCAGTGAGCGTTCCGATTTCAGTTCCAGAGCGATTCGCCCGATGAGTCATTCATATTTAGTCGTTTTCAGCCAAATTTCTGAATTTTTGAAAATTTCACTTTTTTGTGAAAATATCCACTAAATGAGGGAATAATATGTGTGAGGATACCCCAGGAGAGTTCCAAATGTGTGTGGGTAGAAGATATATCCCACGGGGGTAAAATTGAAAAAAGGTGAAAAAAATTTTTTTGGACTTATTCATTTTTCCGGCATTTATCAGACTTTCAGATAGGGGAAATGTCAGTGAGCGTTCCGATTTCAGTTCCAGAGCGATTCGCCCGATGAGTCATTCATATTTAGTCATTTTCAGCCAATTTAATGCATTTTTGAAAATTTCATTTTTTTGCGAAAATATCCACTAAATGAGGGAATAATATGTGTGAGGGTACCCCAGGAGAGTTCCAAATGTGTGTGGGTAGAATATATATCCCACGGGGGTAAAATTGAAAAAAGTTGAAAAATTTTTTTTTTGGACTTTGTCATTTTTCCGGCGTTTATCAGACTTTCAGATAGGGGAAAAGTCAGTGAGCGTTCCCATTTCAGTTCCAGAGCGATTCGCCCGATGAGTCCTTCATATTTAGTCGTTTTCAGCCAATTTTCTGAATTTTTGAAAATTTCACTTTTTTGGGAAAATATCCACTAAATGAGGGAATAATATGTGTGAAGGTACAACAGGAGAGTTCCAAATGTGTGTGGGTAGAAGATATATCCCACGGGGGTAAAATTGAAAAAAGTTAAAAAAAATTTTTTTTTGCAATTAGTAATTTTTCCGGCGTTTATCAGACTTTCAGATAGGGGAAATGTCAGTGAGCGTTCCGATTTCAGTTCCAGAGCGATTCGCCCGATGAGTCCTTCATATTTAGTCGTTTTCAGCCAATTTTCTGAATTTTTGAAAATTTCACTTTTTTGTGAAAATATCCACTCAATGAGGGAATAATATGTGTGAGGGCACCCCAGGAGAGTTCCAAGTGTGTGTGGGTAGAATATATATCCCACGGGGGTAAAATTGAAAAAAGTTAAAAAAAATTTTTTTTGGACTTAGTCATTTTTCCGGCGTTTATCAGAGTTTCAGATAGGGGAAATGTCAGTGAGCGTTCCGATTTCAGTTCCAGAGCGATTCGCCCGATGAGTCCTTCATATTTAGTCGTTTTCAGCCAATCTTCTGAATTTTTGAAAATTTCACTTTTTTGGGAAAATATCCACTAAATGAGGGAATAATATGTGTGAGGGTACAACAGGAGAGTTCCAAATGTGTGTGGGTAGAAGATATATCCCACGGGGGTAAAAGTGAAAAAAGTTGAAAAAAATTTTTTTTTGCACTTAGTCATTTTTCCGGCGTTTATCAGACTTTCAGTTAGGGGAAATGTCAGTGAGCGTTCCGATTTCTGTTCCAGAGCGATTCGCTCGATGAGTCCTTCATGTTTAGTCGTTTTCAGCCAATTTTCTGAATTTTTGAAAATTTCACTTTTTTGGGAAAATATCCACTAAATGAGGGAATAATATGTGTGAGGGTACAACAGGAGAGTTCGAAATGTGTTTGGGTAGAATATATATCCCACGGGGGTAAAATTGAAAAAAGGTGAAAAAAATTTTCTTTTGGACTTTGTCATTTTTCCGGCGTTTATCAGACTTTCAATTAGGGCAAACGTCAGTGAGCATTCCGATTTCAGTTCCAGAGCGATTCGCCCGTTGAGTCCTTCATATTTTGTCGTTTTCAGCCAATTTTCTGAATTTTTGAAAATTTCACTTTTTTGTGAAAATATCCACTCAATGAGGGAATAATATGTGTGAGGGCACCCCAGGAGAGTTCCAAATGTGTGTGGGTAGAATATATATCCCACGGGAGTAAAATTGAAAAAAGTTTAAAAATTTTTTTTTGGACTTAGTCATTTTTCCGGCGTTTATCAGACTTTCAGATAGGGGAAGTGTCAGTGAGCGTTCCGATTTCAGTTCCAGAGCGATTCGCCCGATGAGTCCTTCATATTTAGTCGTTTTCAGCCAATTTTCAGAATTTTTGAAAATTTCACTTTTTTGGGAAAATATCCACTAAATGAGGGAATAATATGTGTGAGGGTACAACAGGAGAGTTCCAAATGTGTGTGGGTAGAAGATATATCCCACGGGGGTAAAATTGAAAAAAGTTGAAAAAAAATTTTTTTTGCACTTAGTCATTTTTCCGGCGTTTATCAGACTTTCAGTTAGGGGAAATGTCAGTGAACGTTCCGATTTCTGTTCCAGAGTGATTCGCTCGATGAGTCCTTCATATTTAGTCGTTTTCAGCCAATTTTCAGAATTTTTGAAAATTTCACTTTTTTGTGAAAATATCCACTAAATGAGGGAATAATATGTGTGAGAGTACCCCAGGAGAGTTCCAAATGTGTGTGGGTAGAATATATATCCCACGGGGGTAAAATTTAAAAAAGTTTAAAAAAAATTTTTTTTAGACTTAGTCATTTTTTCGGCGTTTATCAGACTTTCAGTTAGGGGAAATGTCAGTGAGCATTCCGATTTCTGTTCCAGAGCGATTCGCCCGATGAGTCGTTCATATTTAGCCATTTTCAGCCAATTTTCTGTATTTTTGAAAATTTCACTTTTTTGTGAAAATATCCACTAAATGAGGGAATAATATGTGTGAGGGTACCCCAGGAGAGTTCCAAATGTGTGTGGGTAGAAGATATATCCCACGGGGGTAAAATTGAAAAAAGTTGAAAAAAATTTTTTTTTGCAATTAGTCATATTTCCGGCGTTTATCAGACTTTCAATTAGGGCAAAGGTCAGTGAGCGTTCCGATTATAGCTCCAGAGCGATTCGCCCGATGAGTCCTTCATATTTAGTCGTTTTCAGCCAATTTTCTGAATTTTTGAAAATTTCACTTTTTTGTGTAAATATCCACTAAATGAGGGAATAATATGTGTGAGGGCACCCCAGAAGAGTTCCAAATGTGTGTGGGTAGAATATATATCCCACGGGGGTAAAATTGAAAAAAGATGAAAAAAAATTTTTTTTTGACTTAGTCATTTTTCCGGCATTTAGCAGATTTTCAGATAGGGGAAATGTCAGTGAGCGTTCTGATTTCAGTTCCAGAGCGATTCGCCCGATGAGTCATTCATATTTAGTCATTTTCAGCCAATTTAATGCATTTTTGAAAATTTCACTTTTTTGCGAAAATATCCACTAAATGAGGGAATAATATGTGTGAGGGTACCCCAGGAGAGTTCCAAATGTGTGTGGGTAGAATATATATCCCACGGGGGTAAAATTGAAAAAAGTTGAAAAATTTTTTTTTTGGACTTAGTCATTTTTCCGGCGTTTATCAGACTTTCAGATAGGGGAAAAGTCAGTGAGCGTTCCCATTTCAGTTCCAGAGCGATTCGCCCGATGAGTCCTTCATATTTAGTCGTTTTCAGCCAATTTTCTGAATTTTTGAAAATTTCACTTTTTTGGGAAAATATCCACTAAATGAGGGAATAATATGTGTGAGGGCACCCCAGGAGAGTTCCAAATGTGTGTGGGTAGAATATATATTCCACGGGGGTAAAATTGAAAAAAGGTGAAAAAAATTTTTTTTTGGACTTAGTCATTTTTCCGGCGTTTATCAGACTTTCAGATAGGGGAAAAGTCAGTGAGCGTTCCCATTTCAGTTCCAGAGCGATTCGCCCGATGAGTCCTTCATATTTAGTCGTTTTCAGCCAATTTTCTGAATTTTTGAAAATTTCACTTTTTTGTGAAAATATCCACTAAATGAGGGAATAATATGTGTGAGGGCACCCCTGGAGAGTTCCAAATGTGTGTGGGTAGAATTTATATCCCACGGGGGTAAAATTGAAAAAAGGTGAAAAAAATTTTTTTTTGGACTTTGTCATTTTTCCGGTGTTTATCAGACTTTCAATTAGGGCAAAGGTCAGTGAGCATTCCGATTTCAGTTCCAGAGCGATTCGCCCGTTGAGTCCTTCATATTTAGTCGTTTTCAGCCAATTTTCTGAATTTTTGAAAATTTCACTTTTTTGTGATAATATCCACTCAATGAGGGAATAATATGTGTGAGGGCACCCCAGGAGGGTTCCAAATGTGTGTGGGTAGAATATATATCCCACGGGGGTAAAATTGAAAAAAGTTGAAAAAAAAATTTTTTGGACTTAGTCTTTTTTCCGGCATTTAGCAGATTTTCAGATAGGGGAAATGTCAGTGAGCGTTCTGATTTCAGTTCCAGAGCGATTCGCCCGATGAGTCATTCATATTTAGTCATTTTCAGCCAATTTAATGCATTTTTGAAAATTTCACTTTTTTGCGAAAATATCCACTAAATGAGGCAATAATATGTGTGAGGGTACCCCAGGAGAGTTCCAAATGTGTGTGGGTAGAATATATATCCCACGGGGGTAAAATTGAAAAAAGGTGAAAAAAAATTTCTTTTGGACTTTGTCATTTTTCAGGCGTTTATCAGACTTTCAATTAGGGCAAACGTCAGTGAGCGTTCTGATTTCAGTTCCAGAGCGATTCGCCCGATGAGTCCTTCATATTTAGTCGTTTTCAGCCAATTTTCTGAATTTTTGAAAATTTCACTTTTTTGTGAAAATATCCACTCAATGAGGGAATAATATGTGTGAGGGCACCCCAGGAGAGTTCCAAATGTGTGTGGGTAGAAGATATATCCCACGGGGGTAAAATTGAAAAAGGTTGAAAAACATTTTTTTTTGCACTTAGTCATTTTTCCGGCGTTTATCAGACTTTCACTTAGGGGAAATGTCAGTGAACGTTCCGATTTCTGTTCCAGAATGATTCGCTCGATGAGTCCTTCATATTTAGTCGTTTTCAGCCAATTTTCAGAATTTTTGAAAATTTCACTTTTTTGTGAAAATATCCACTAAATGAGGGAATAATATGTGTGAGGGTACAACAGGAGAGTTCCAAATGTGTGTGGGTAGAATATATATCCCACGGGGGTAAAATTGAAAAAAGGTGAAAAAAATTTTCTTTTGGACTTTGTCATTTTTCCGGCGTTTATCAGACTTTCAATTAGGGCAAAGGTCAGTGAGCATTCCGGTTTTAGTTCCAGAGTGATTCGCCCGTTGAGTCCTTCATATTTAGTCGTTTTCAGCCAATTTTCTGAATTTTTGAAAATTTCACTTTTTTTGTGAAAATATCCACTCAATGAGGGAATAATATGTGTGAGGGCACCCCAGGAGAGTTCCAAATGTGTGTGGGTAGAATATATATCCCACGGGGGTAAAATTGAAAAAAGTTGAAAAAAATTTTTTTTATACTTAGTCATTTTTCCGGCGTTTATCAGACTTTCAGTTAGGGGAAATGTCAGTGAGCATTCCAATTTCAGTTCCAAAGCGATTCACCCGATGAGTGGTTCATATTTTGTCGTTTTCAGCCACTTTTCTGAATTTTTGAAAATTTCACTTTTTTGTGAAAATATCCACTAAATGAGGGAATAATATGTGTGAGGGTACCCCAGGAGAGTTCCAAATGTGTGTGGGTAGAATATATATCCCACGGGGATAAAATTGAAAAAAGTTGAAAAAAAAATGTTTTGGACTTAGTCATTTTTCCAGCGTTTATCAGACTTTCAGTTAGGGGAGTTGTCAGTGAGCGTTCCGATTTCAGTTCCAGAGCGATTCGCCCGATGAGTCGTTCATATTTATTCATTTTCAGCCACTTTTCTAAATTTTTCAAAAATTTCACTTTTTTTGTAAAAATATCCACTAAATGAGGGAATAATATGTGTGAGGGTACCCCAGGAGAGTTCCAAATGTGTGTGGGTAGAATATATATCCCACGGGGGTAAAATTGAAAAAAGTTGAAAATCTTTTTTTTTTCGACTTAGTCATTTTTCCGGCGTTTATCAGACTTTCAGCTAGGGGAAATGTCAGTGAGCGTTCCAATTTCAGTTCCAGAGTGATTCGCCCAATGAGTCGTTCATATTTAGTCATTTTCAGCCAATTTTCTTAATTTTTGAAAATTTCACTTTTTTGTGAAAATATCCACTAAATGAGGGATAATATGTGTGAGGGTACCCCAGGAGAGTTCCAAATGTGTTTGGGTAGAATATATATCCCACGGGGGTAAAATTGAAAAAAGTAAAAAAAAAATTTTTTAGGGACTTAGTCATTTTTCCGGCGTTTATCAGACTTTCAGATATGAGAAATGTTAGTGAGCATTCCAATTTCAGTTCCAAAGCGATTCGCCCGATGAGTGCTTCATATTTTGTCGTTTTCAGCCAATTTTCTGAATTTTTGAAAATTTCACTTTTTTGTGAAAATATCCACTAAATGAGGGAATAATATGTGTGAGGGTACCCCAGGAGTGTTCCAAATGTGTGTGGTAGAATATATATCCCACGGGGGTAAAATTGAAAAAAGGTAAAAAAAAATTTTTTTTAGACTTAGTCATTTTTTCAACTTTTATCAGACTTTCAGATAGGGGAAATATCAGTGAGCGTTCCGATTTCAGTTCCAGAGCGATTCGACCGATGAGTCCTTCATATTTAGACGTATTCAGCCAATTTTCTGAATTTTTGAAAATTTCACTTTTTTGTGAAAATATCCACTAAATGAGGGAATAATATGTGTGAGGGTACCCCAGGAGAGTTCCAAATGTGTGTGGGTAGAATATATATCCCACGGGGGTAAAATTGAAAAAAGTTGAAAAAATTTTTTTTTAGACTTAGTCATTTTTCCGGCGTTTATCAGACTTTCAGTTAGGGGAAATGTCAGTGAGCATTCCAATTTCAGTTCCAAAGCGATTCGCCCGATGAGTGCTTCATATTTTGTCGTTTTCAGCCAATTTTCTGAATTTTTGAAAATTTCACTTTTTTGTGAAAATATCCACTAAATGAGGGAATAATATGTGTGAGGGTACCCCAGGAGAGTTCCAAATGTGTGTGGTAGAATATATATCCCATGGGGGTAAAATTGAAAAAAGTTGAAAAAAATTTTTTTTGGACTTAGTCATTTTTACGGCGTTTATCAGACTTTCAGCTAGGGGAAATGTCAGTGAGCATTCCAATTTCAGTTCCAGAGTGATTCGCCCGATGATTTGTTCATATTTAGTCATTTTCAGCCAATTTTCTTAATTTTTGAAAATTTCACTTTTTTGTGAAAATATCCACTAAATTAGGGAATAATATGTGTGAGGGTACCCCAGGAGAGTTCCAAATGTGTGTGGGTAGAATATATATCCCACGGGGGTAAAATTAAAAAAAGTTGAAAAAAAAATTTTTTTGGACTTAGTCATTTTTTCACCGTTTATCAGACTTTCAGAGAGGGGAAATGTCAGTGAGCGTTCCGATTTCAGTTCCAGAGCGATTCGCCCGATGAGTCATTCATATTTATTCGTTTTCAGCCAATTTTCAGAATTTTTGAAAATTTCACTTTTTTGTGAAAATATCCACTAAATGAGGGAATAATATGTGTGAGGGTACCCCAGGACAGTTCCTAATGTGTGTGGGTAGAATATATATCCCACGGGGGTAAAATTGAAAAAAGTTGAAAAAAAAATTTTTTGGACTTAGTAATTTTTCCGGCGTTTATCAGACTTTCAGATAGGGGAAATGTCAGTGAGCGTTCCGATTTCAGTTCCAGAGCGATTCGCCCGATGAGTCGTTCATATTTATTCATTTTCAGCCACTTTTCTAAATTTTTCAAAAATTTCACTTTTTTTGTAAAAATATCCACTAAATGAGGGAATAATATGTGTGAGGGTACCCCAGGAGAGTTCCAAATGTGTGTGGGTAGAATATATATCCCACGGGGGTAAAATTGAAAAAAGTTGAAAATCTTTTTTTTTTCGACTTAGTCATTTTTCCGGCGTTTATCAGACTTTCAGCTAGGGGAAATGTCAGTGAGCGTTCCAATTTCAGTTCCAGAGTGATTCGCCCAATGAGTCGTTCATATTTAGTCATTTTCAGCCAATTTTCTTAATTTTTGAAAATTTCACTTTTTTGTGAAAATATCCACTAAATGAGGGATAATATGTGTGAGGGTACCCCAGGAGAGTTCCAAATGTGTTTGGGTAGAATATATATCCCACGGGGGTAAAATTGAAAAAAGTAAAAAAAAAATTTTTTAGGGACTTAGTCATTTTTCCGGCGTTTATCAGACTTTCAGATATGAGAAATGTTAGTGAGCATTCCAATTTCAGTTCCAAAGCGATTCGCCCGATGAGTGCTTCATATTTTGTCGTTTTCAGCCAATTTTCTGAATTTTTGAAAATTTCACTTTTTTGTGAAAATATCCACTAAATGAGGGAATAATATGTGTGAGGGTACCCCAGGAGTGTTCCAAATGTGTGTGGTAGAATATATATCCCACGGGGGTAAAATTGAAAAAAGGTAAAAAAAAATTTTTTTTAGACTTAGTCATTTTTTCAACTTTTATCAGACTTTCAGATAGGGGAAATATCAGTGAGCGTTCCGATTTCAGTTCCAGAGCGATTCGACCGATGAGTCCTTCATATTTAGACGTATTCAGCCAATTTTCTGAATTTTTGAAAATTTCACTTTTTTGTGAAAATATCCACTAAATGAGGGAATAATATGTGTGAGGGTACCCCAGGAGAGTTCCAAATGTGTGTGGGTAGAATATATATCCCACGGGGGTAAAATTGAAAAAAGTTGAAAAAATTTTTTTTTAGACTTAGTCATTTTTCCGGCGTTTATCAGACTTTCAGTTAGGGGAAATGTCAGTGAGCATTCCAATTTCAGTTCCAAAGCGATTCGCCCGATGAGTGCTTCATATTTTGTCGTTTTCAGCCAATTTTCTGAATTTTTGAAAATTTCACTTTTTTGCGAAAATATCCACTAAATGAGGGAATAATATGTGTGAGGGTACCCCAGGAGAGTTCCAAATGTGTGTGGGTAGAATATATATCCCACGGGGGTAAAATTGAAAAAAGTTGAAAAATTTTTTTTTTGGACTTAGTCATTTTTCCGGCGTTTATCAGACTTTCAGATAGGGGAAAAGTCAGTGAGCGTTCCCATTTCAGTTCCAGAGCGATTCGCCCGATGAGTCCTTCATATTTAGTCGTTTTCAGCCAATTTTCTGAATTTTTGAAAATTTCACTTTTTTGGGAAAATATCCACTAAATGAGGGAATAATATGTGTGAGGGCACCCCAGGAGAGTTCCAAATGTGTGTGGGTAGAATATATATTCCATGGGGGTAAAATTGAAAAAAGGTGAAAAAAATTTTTTTTTGGACTTAGTCATTTTTCCGGCGTTTATCAGACTTTCAGATAGGGGAAAAGTCAGTGAGCGTTCCCATTTCAGTTCCAGAGCGATTCGCCCGATGAGTCCTTCATATTTAGTCGTTTTCAGCCAATTTTCTGAATTTTTGAAAATTTCACTTTTTTGTGAAAATATCCACTAAATGAGGGAATAATATGTGTGAGGGCACCCCTGGAGAGTTCCAAATGTGTGTGGGTAGAATTTATATCCCACGGGGGTAAAATTGAAAAAAGGTGAAAAAAATTTTTTTTTGGACTTTGTCATTTTTCCGGTGTTTATCAGACTTTCAATTAGGGCAAAGGTCAGTGAGCATTCCGATTTCAGTTCCAGAGCGATTCGCCCGTTGAGTCCTTCATATTTAGTCGTTTTCAGCCAATTTTCTGAATTTTTGAAAATTTCACTTTTTTGTGATAATATCCACTCAATGAGGGAATAATATGTGTGAGGGCACCCCAGGAGGGTTCCAAATGTGTGTGGGTAGAATATATATCCCACGGGGGTAAAATTGAAAAAAGTTGAAAAAAAAATTTTTTGGACTTAGTCTTTTTTCCGGCATTTAGCAGATTTTCAGATAGGGGAAATGTCAGTGAGCGTTCTGATTTCAGTTCCAGAGCGATTCGCCCGATGAATCATTCATATTTAGTCATTTTCAGCCAATTTAATGCATTTTTGAAAATTTCACTTTTTTGCGAAAATATCCACTAAATGAGGCAATAATATGTGTGAGGGTACCCCAGGAGAGTTCCAAATGTGTGTGGGTAGAATATATATCCCACGGGGGTAAAATTGAAAAAAGGTGAAAAAAAATTTCTTTTGGACTTTGTCATTTTTCAGGCGTTTATCAGACTTTCAATTAGGGCAAACGTCAGTGAGCGTTCTGATTTCAGTTCCAGAGCGATTCGCCCGATGAGTCCTTCATATTTAGTCGTTTTCAGCCAATTTTCTGAATTTTTGAAAATTTCACTTTTTTGTGAAAATATCCACTCAATGAGGGAATAATATGTGTGAGGGCACCCCAGGAGAGTTCCAAATGTGTGTGGGTAGAATATATATCCCACGGGGGTAAAATTGAAAAAAGTTTAAAAAATTTTTTTTTGGACTTAGTCATTTTTCCGGCGTTTATCAGACTTTCAGATAGGGGAAGTGTCAGTGAGCGTTCCGATTTCAGTTCCAGAGCGATTCGCCCGATGAGTCCTTCATATATAGTAGTTTTCAGCCAATTTTCAGAATTTTTGAAAATTTCACTTTTTTGGGAAAATATCCACTAAATGAGGGAATAATATGTGTGAGGGCACCCCAGGAGAGTTCCAAATGTGTGTGGGTAGAAGATATATCCCACGGGGGTAAAATTGAAAAAGGTTGAAAAACATTTTTTTTTGCACTTAGTCATTTTTCCGGCGTTTATCAGACTTTCACTTAGGGGAAATGTCAGTGAACGTTCCGATTTCTGTTCCAGAATGATTCGCTCGATGAGTCCTTCATATTTAGTCGTTTTCAGCCAATTTTCAGAATTTTTGAAAATTTCACTTTTTTGTGAAAATATCCACTAAATGAGGGAATAATATGTGTGAGGGTACAACAGGAGAGTTCCAAATGTGTGTGGGTAGAATATATATCCCACGGGGGTAAAATTGAAAAAAGGTGAAAAAAATTTTCTTTTGGACTTTGTCATTTTTCCGGCGTTTATCAGACTTTCAATTAGGGCAAAGGTCAGTGAGCATTCCGGTTTTAGTTCCAGAGTGATTCGCCCGTTGAGTCCTTCATATTTAGTCGTTTTCAGCCAATTTTCTGAATTTTTGAAAATTTCACTTTTTTTGTGAAAATATCCACTCAATGAGGGAATAATATGTGTGAGGGCACCCCAGGAGAGTTCCAAATGTGTGTGGGTAGAATATATATCCCACGGGGGTAAAATTGAAAAAAGTTGAAAAAAATTTTTTTTATACTTAGTCATTTTTCCGGCGTTTATCAGACTTTCAGTTAGGGGAAATGTCAGTGAGCATTCCAATTTCAGTTCCAAAGCGATTCGCCCGATGAGTGGTTCATATTTTGTCGTTTTCAGCCACTTTTCTGAATTTTTGAAAATTTCACTTTTTTGTGAAAATATCCACTAAATGAGGGAATAATATGTGTGAGGGTACCCCAGGAGAGTTCCAAATGTGTGTGGGTAGAATATATATCCCACGGGGATAAAATTGAAAAAAGTTGAAAAAAAAATGTTTTGGACTTAGTCATTTTTCCAGCGTTTATCAGACTTTCAGTTAGGGGAGTTGTCAGTGAGCGTTCCGATTTCAGTTCCAGAGCGATTCGCCCGATGAGTCGTTCATATTTATTCATTTTCAGCCACTTTTCTAAATTTTTCAAAAATTTCACTTTTTTTGTAAAAATATCCACTAAATGAGGGAATAATATGTGTGAGGGTACCCCAGGAGAGTTCCAAATGTGTGTGGGTAGAATATATATCCCACGGGGGTAAAATTGAAAAAAGTTGAAAATCTTTTTTTTTTCGACTTAGTCATTTTTCCGGCGTTTATCAGACTTTCAGCTAGGGGAAATGTCAGTGAGCGTTCCAATTTCAGTTCCAGAGTGATTCGCCCAATGAGTCGTTCATATTTAGTCATTTTCAGCCAATTTTCTTAATTTTTGAAAATTTCACTTTTTTGTGAAAATATCCACTAAATGAGGGATAATATGTGTGAGGGTACCCCAGGAGAGTTCCAAATGTGTTTGGGTAGAATATATATCCCACGGGGGTAAAATTGAAAAAAGTAAAAAAAAAATTTTTTAGGGACTTAGTCATTTTTCCGGCGTTTATCAGACTTTCAGATATGAGAAATGTTAGTGAGCATTCCAATTTCAGTTCCAAAGCGATTCGCCCGATGAGTGCTTCATATTTTGTCGTTTTCAGCCAATTTTCTGAATTTTTGAAAATTTCACTTTTTTGTGAAAATATCCACTAAATGAGGGAATAATATGTGTGAGGGTACCCCAGGAGTGTTCCAAATGTGTGTGGTAGAATATATATCCCACGGGGGTAAAATTGAAAAAAGGTAAAAAAAAATTTTTTTTAGACTTAGTCATTTTTTCAACTTTTATCAGACTTTCAGATAGGGGAAATATCAGTGAGCGTTCCGATTTCAGTTCCAGAGCGATTCGACCGATGAGTCCTTCATATTTAGACGTATTCAGCCAATTTTCTGAATTTTTGAAAATTTCACTTTTTTGTGAAAATATCCACTAAATGAGGGAATAATATGTGTGAGGGTACCCCAGGAGAGTTCCAAATGTGTGTGGGTAGAATATATATCCCACGGGGGTAAAATTGAAAAAAGTTGAAAAAATTTTTTTTTAGACTTAGTCATTTTTCCGGCGTTTATCAGACTTTCAGTTAGGGGAAATGTCAGTGAGCATTCCAATTTCAGTTCCAAAGCGATTCGCCCGATGAGTGCTTCATATTTTGTCGTTTTCAGCCAATTTTCTGAATTTTTGAAAATTTCACTTTTTTGTGAAAATATCCACTAAATGAGGGAATAATATGTGTGAGGGTACCCCAGGAGAGTTCCAAATGTGTGTGGTAGAATATATATCCCATGGGGGTAAAATTGAAAAAAGTTGAAAAAAATTTTTTTTGGACTTAGTCATTTTTACGGCGTTTATCAGACTTTCAGCTAGGGGAAATGTCAGTGAGCATTCCAATTTCAGTTCCAGAGTGATTCGCCCGATGATTTGTTCATATTTAGTCATTTTCAGCCAATTTTCTTAATTTTTGAAAATTTCACTTTTTTGTGAAAATATCCACTAAATTAGGGAATAATATGTGTGAGGGTACCCCAGGAGAGTTCCAAATGTGTGTGGGTAGAATATATATCCCACGGGGGTAAAATTAAAAAAAGTTGAAAAAAAAATTTTTTTGGACTTAGTCATTTTTTCACCGTTTATCAGACTTTCAGAGAGGGGAAATGTCAGTGAGCGTTCCGATTTCAGTTCCAGAGCGATTCGCCCGATGAGTCATTCATATTTATTCGTTTTCAGCCAATTTTCAGAATTTTTGAAAATTTCACTTTTTTGTGAAAATATCCACTAAATGAGGGAATAATATGTGTGAGGGTACCCCAGGACAGTTCCTAATGTGTGTGGGTAGAATATATATCCCACGGGGGTAAAATTGAAAAAAGTTGAAAAAAAAATTTTTTGGACTTAGTAATTTTTCCGGCGTTTATCAGACTTTCAGATAGGGGAAATGTCAGTGAGCGTTCCGATTTCAGTTCCAGAGCGATTCGCCCGATGAGTCGTTCATATTTATTCATTTTCAGCCACTTTTCTAAATTTTTCAAAAATTTCACTTTTTTTGTAAAAATATCCACTAAATGAGGGAATAATATGTGTGAGGGTACCCCAGGAGAGTTCCAAATGTGTGTGGGTAGAATATATATCCCACGGGGGTAAAATTGAAAAAAGTTGAAAATCTTTTTTTTTTCGACTTAGTCATTTTTCCGGCGTTTATCAGACTTTCAGCTAGGGGAAATGTCAGTGAGCGTTCCAATTTCAGTTCCAGAGTGATTCGCCCAATGAGTCGTTCATATTTAGTCATTTTCAGCCAATTTTCTTAATTTTTGAAAATTTCACTTTTTTGTGAAAATATCCACTAAATGAGGGATAATATGTGTGAGGGTACCCCAGGAGAGTTCCAAATGTGTTTGGGTAGAATATATATCCCACGGGGGTAAAATTGAAAAAAGTAAAAAAAAAATTTTTTAGGGACTTAGTCATTTTTCCGGCGTTTATCAGACTTTCAGATATGAGAAATGTTAGTGAGCATTCCAATTTCAGTTCCAAAGCGATTCGCCCGATGAGTGCTTCATATTTTGTCGTTTTCAGCCAATTTTCTGAATTTTTGAAAATTTCACTTTTTTGTGAAAATATCCACTAAATGAGGGAATAATATGTGTGAGGGTACCCCAGGAGTGTTCCAAATGTGTGTGGTAGAATATATATCCCACGGGGGTAAAATTGAAAAAAGGTAAAAAAAAATTTTTTTTAGACTTAGTCATTTTTTCAACTTTTATCAGACTTTCAGATAGGGGAAATATCAGTGAGCGTTCCGATTTCAGTTCCAGAGCGATTCGACCGATGAGTCCTTCATATTTAGACGTATTCAGCCAATTTTCTGAATTTTTGAAAATTTCACTTTTTTGTGAAAATATCCACTAAATGAGGGAATAATATGTGTGAGGGTACCCCAGGAGAGTTCCAAATGTGTGTGGGTAGAATATATATCCCACGGGGGTAAAATTGAAAAAAGTTGAAAAAATTTTTTTTTAGACTTAGTCATTTTTCCGGCGTTTATCAGACTTTCAGTTAGGGGAAATGTCAGTGAGCATTCCAATTTCAGTTCCAAAGCGATTCGCCCGATGAGTGCTTCATATTTTGTCGTTTTCAGCCAATTTTCTGAATTTTTGAAAATTTCACTTTTTTGTGAAAATATCCACTAAATGAGGGAATAATATGTGTGAGGGTACCCCAGGAGAGTTCCAAATGTGTGTGGTAGAATATATATCCCATGGGGGTAAAATTGAAAAAAGTTGAAAAAAATTTTTTTTGGACTTAGTCATTTTTACGGCGTTTATCAGACTTTCAGCTAGGGGAAATGTCAGTGAGCATTCCAATTTCAGTTCCAGAGTGATTCGCCCGATGATTTGTTCATATTTAGTCATTTTCAGCCAATTTTCTTAATTTTTGAAAATTTCACTTTTTTGTGAAAATATCCACTAAATTAGGGAATAATATGTGTGAGGGTACCCCAGGAGAGTTCCAAATGTGTGTGGGTAGAATATATATCCCACGGGGGTAAAATTAAAAAAAGTTGAAAAAAAAATTTTTTTGGACTTAGTCATTTTTTCACCGTTTATCAGACTTTCAGAGAGGGGAAATGTCAGTGAGTGTTCCGATTTCAGTTCCAGAGCGATTCGCCCGATGAGTCATTCATATTTATTCGTTTTCAGCCAATTTTCAGAATTTTTGAAAATTTCACTTTTTTGTGAAAATATCCACTAAATGAGGGAATAATATGTGTGAGGGTACCCCAGGACAGTTCCTAATGTGTGTGGGTAGAATATATATCCCACGGGGGTAAAATTGAAAAAAGTTGAAAAAAAAATTTTTTGGACTTAGTAATTTTTCCGGCGTTTATCAGACTTTCAGATAGGGGAAATGTCAGTGAGTGTTCCGATTTCAATTCCAGTGCGATTCGCCCGATGAGTCCTTCATATTTAGTCATTTTCAGCCAATTTTCAGAACTTTTTAAAATTTCACTTTTTTGTGAAAATATCCACTAAATGAGGGAATAATATGTGTGAGGGTACCCCAGGAGAGTTCCAAATGTGTGTGGGTAGAATATATATCCCACGGGGGTAAAATTGAAAAAAGTTGAAAAAAAAATGTTTTGGACTTAGTCATTTTTCCGGCGTTTAATAGACTTTCAGTTAGGGGAGATTTCAGTGAGCGTTCCGATTTCAGTTCCAGAGCGATTCGCCCGATGAGTCGTTCATATTTAGTCATTTTCAGCCACTTTTCTGAATTTTTGAAAATTTCACTTTTTTGTAAAAATATCCACTAAATGAGGGAATAATATGTGTGAGGGTACCCCAGGAGAGTTCCAAATTTGTGTGGGTAGAATATATATCCCACAGGGGTAAAATTGAAAAAAGTGTAAAAAAAAAATTTTTTTGGGACTTAGTCATTTTTCCGGCGTTTATCAGACTTTCAGATAGGGGAAATGTCAGTGAGCATTCCGATTTCAGTTCCAGAGCGTTTCGCCCGATGAGTCCTTCATATTTAGTCATTTTCAGCCAATTTTCAGAATTTTTGAAAATTTCACTTTTATGTGAAAATATCCACTAAATGAGGGAATAATATATGTGAAGGTACCCCAGGAGAGTTCCAAATGTGTGTGGGTAGAATATATATCCCACGGGGGTAAAATTTAAAAAAGTTGAAAAAAATTTTTTTTGGACTTAGTTATTTTTCCGGCGTTTATCAGACTTTCAGATAGGGGAAATGTCAGTGAGCGTTCCGATTTCAGTTCCAGAGCGATTCGCCCGATGAGTCCTTCATATTTAGTCATTTTCAGCCAATTTTCAGAATTTTTGAAAATTTCACTTTTTGTGAAAATATCCAATAAATGAGGGAATAATATGTGTGAGGGTACCCCAGGAGAGTTCCAAATGTGTGTGGGTAGAATATATATCCCACGGGGGTAAAATTGAAAAAAGTTGAAAAAAAAATGTTTTGGACTTAGTCATTTTTCCGGCGTTTATCAGACTTTCAGTTAGGGGAGTTGTCAGTGAGCGTACCGATTTCAGTTCCAGAGCGATTCGCCCGATGAGACCTTCATATTTAGTCATTTTCAGCCACTTTTCTGAATTTTTGAAAATTTCACTTTTTTGTAAAAATATCCACTAAATGAGGGAATAATATGTGTGAGGGTACCCCAGGAGACTTCCAAATGTGTGTGGGTAGAATACATATCCCACAGGGGTAAAATTGAAAAGAGTTGAGAAAACTTTTTTTTTCGACTTAGTCATTTTTCAGCGTTTATCAGACTTTCAGATAGGAGAAATGTCAGTGAGCGTTTCAATTTCAGTTCCAGAGCAATTCACCCGAAGAGTCCTTCATATTTAGTCGTTTTCAGCCAATTTTCAGAATTTTTGAAAATTTCACTTTTTTGTGAAAATATCCACTAAATGAGGGAATAATATATGTGAGGGTACCCCAGGAGAGTTCCAAATATGTGTGGGTAGAATATACATCCCAAGGGGTAAAATTGAAAAAAGTTGAAAAAAAAGTTTTTTTTCGACTTAGTCATTTTTCCGGAGTTTATCAGACTTTCAGATAGGGGAAATGTCAGTGAGCGTTCCAATTTCAGATCCAGAGCGTTTCGCCTGAAGAGTCCTTCATATTTAGTCGTTTCCAGCCAATTTTCTGAATTTTTGAAAATTTCACTTTTTTGTGAAAATATCCACTAAATGAGGGAATAATATGTGTGAGGGTACCCCAGGAGAGTTCCAAATGTGTGTGGGTAGAATATATATCCCACGGGGGTAAAATTGAAAAAAGTTGAAATAAATTTTTTTTGGACTTAGTTATTTTTCCGGTGTTTATCAGACTTTCAGATAGGGGAAATGTCAGTGAGTGTACCGATTTCAGTTCCAGAGCAATTCGCCCGATGAGTCCTTCATATTTAGTTGCTTTCAGACAATTTTCTGAATTTTTGAAAATTTCACTTTTATGTGAAAATATCCACTAAATGAGGGAATAATATGTGTGAGGGTACCCCAGGAGAGTTCCAAATGTGTGTGGGTAGAATATATATCCCACGGGGGTAAAATTGAAAAAAGTTGAAAAAAATTTTTTTGGGGACTTAGTCATTTTTCCGGCGTTTATCAGACTTTCAGTTAGGGGAAATGTCAGTGAGCGTTCCGATCTCAGTTCCAGAGCATTTCGCCCGATGAGTCGTTCATATTTAGTCATTTTCAGCCAATTTTCTGAATTTTTGAAAATTTCACTTTTTTGTGAAAATATCCACTAAATGAGGGAATAATATGTGTGAGGGTACCCCAGGAGAGTTCCAAATGTGTGTGGGTAGAATATATATCCCACGGGGGTAAAATTGAAAAAAGTTGAAAAAAAAATTTTTTTGGGACTTAGTCATTTTTCCGGCGTTTATCAGACTTTCAGATAGGGGAAATGTCAGTGAGCGTTCCGATTTCAGTTCCAGAGCGATTCGCCCGATGAGTCCTTCATATTTAGTAGCTTTCAGCCAATTTTCTGAATTTTTGAAAATTTCACTTTTTTGTGAAAATATCCACTAAATGAGGGAATAATATGTGTGAGGGTACCCCAGGAGAGTTCCAAATGTATATGGCTAGAATATATATCCCACGGGGGTAAAATTGAAAAAAGTTGAAAAATTTTTTTTTTTAGACTTAGTCATTTTTCCAGCGTTTATCAGACTTTCAGATAGGGGAAATGTCAGTGAGCGTTCCGATTTCAGTTCCAGAGCGATTTGCCCGATGAGTCGTTCATATTTAGTCATTTTCAGCCAATTTTCAGAATTTTTGAAAATTTCACTTTTTTGTGAAAATATCCACTAAATGAGGGAATAATATGTGTGAGGGTACCCCAGGAGAGTTCCAAATGTGTGTGGGTAGAATATATATCCCACGGGGGTAAAATTGAAAAAAGTTGAAAAAAAAATGTTTTGGACTTAGTCATTTTTCCGGCGTTTATCAGACTTTCAGTTAGGGGAGTTGTCAGTGAGCGTTCCGATTTCAGTTCCAGAGCGATTCGCCCGATGAGTCCTTCATATTTAGTCATTTTCAGCCACTTTTCTGAATTTTTGAAAATTTCACTTTTTTGTAAAAATATCCACTAAATGAGGGAATAATATGTGTGAGGGTACCCCAGGAGACTTCCAAATGTGTGTGGGTAGAATACATATCCCACAGGGGTAAAATTGAAAAGAGTTGAGAAAACTTTTTTTTTCGACTTAGTCATTTTTCAGCGTTTATCAGACTTTCAGATAGGAGAAATGTCAGTGAGCGTTCCAATTTCAGATCCAGAGCGTTTCGCCTGAAGAGTCCTTCATATTTAGTCGTTTCCAGCCAATTTTCAGAATTTTTGAAAATTTCACTTTTTTGTGAAAATATCCACTAAATGAGGGAATAATATGTGTGATGGTACCCCAGGAGAGTTCCAAATGTGTGTGGGTAGAAGATATATCCCACGGGGGTAAAATTAAAAAAGGTGAAAAAAAATTTTTTTTGGACTTAGTCATTTTTTCAGCGTCTATCAGACTTTCAGTTAGGGGAAATGTCAGTGAGCGTTCCGATTTCAGTTCCAGAGCAATTCGCCCGATGAGTCGTTCATATTTAGTCATTTTCAGCCAATTTTCTGAATTTTTGAAAATTTCACTTTTTTGTGAAAATATCCACTAAATGAGGGAATAATATGTGTGAGGGTACCCTAGGAGAGTTCCAAATGTGTGTGGGTAGAATATAAATCCCACGGGGGTAAAATTGAAAAAAGTTGAAAAAAAATTTTTTTTGGACTTAGTCATTTTTCCGGCGTTTATCAGACTTTCAATTAGGGCAAATGTCATTGAGCGTTCCAATTTCAGTTCCAGAGCGATTCGCCCAATCAGTCCTTCATATTTAGTCATTTTCAGCCAATTTTCAGAATTTTTGAAAATTTCACTTTTTGTGAAAATATCCACTAAATGAGGGAATAATATGTGTGAGGGTACCCTAGTAGAGTTCCAAATGTGTGTGGGTAGAATATATATCCCACGGGGGTAAAATTGAAAAAAGTTTAAAAAAAATTTTTTTGGACTTAGTCATTTTTCCGGCATTTATCAAACTTTCAGTTAGGGGAAATGTCAGTGAGCATTCCGATTTCAGTTCCAGAGCAATTCGCCCGATGAGTCGTTCATATTTAGTCGTTTTCAGCCAATTTTCAGAATTTTTGAAAATTTCACTTTTTTGTGAAAATATCCACTAAATGAGGGAATAATATGTGTGAGGGTACCCCAGGAGAGTTCCAAATTTGTGTGGGTAGAATATATATCCCACGGGGGTAAAATTGAAAAAAGTTGAAAAAAAAAATTTTTTGGACTTAGTCATTTTTCCGGCGTTTATCAGACTTTCAGAGAGGGGAAATGTCAGTGAGCGTTCCGATTTCAGTTCCAGAGCGATTCGCCCGATGAGTCCTTCATATTTAGTTGCTTTCAGCCAATTTTCTGAATTTTTGAAAATTTCACTTTTTTGTGAAAATATCCACTAAATGAGGGAATAATATGTGTGGGGGTACCCCAGGAGAGTTCCAAATGTGTGTGGGTAGAATATATATCCCACGGGGGTAAAATTGAAAAAAGTTGAAAAAAATTTTTTTTTGGACTTAGTCATTTTTCCAGCGTTTATCAGACTTTCAATTAGGGCAAATGTCATTGAGCGTTCCAATTTCAGTTCCAGAGCGATTCGCCCCAATGAGTCCTTCATATTTAGTCATTTTCAGCCAATTTTCTGAATTTTTGAAAATTTCACTTTTTGTGAAAATATCCAATAAATGAGGGAATAATATGTGTGAGGGTACCCTAGTAGAGTTCCAAATGTGTGTGGGTAGAATATATATCCCACGGGCGTAAAATTGAAAAAAGTTTAAAAAATTTTTTTTTTGGACTTAGTCATTTTTCCGGCGTTTATCACACTTTCAATTAGGGCAAATGTCAGTGAGCGTTCCAATTTCAGTTCCAGAGCGATTCGCCCGATGAGTCGTTCATATTTAGTCATTTTCAGCCAATTTTCAGAATTTTTGAAAATTTCACTTTTTTTGTGAAAATATCCACTAAATGAGGGAATAATATGTGTGAGGGTACCCCAGGAGAGTTCCAAATGTGTGTGGGTAGAATATATATGCCACGGGGGTAAAATTGAAAAAAGTTGAAAAAAAATTCTTTTGGACTTAGTCGTTTTTCCGGCGTTTATCAGACTTTCAGATAGGGGAAATGTCAGTGAGCGTTCCGATTTCAGTTCCAGAGTGATTCGCCCGATGAGTCCTTCATATTTAGTTGCTTTCAGCCAATTTTCTGAATTTTTGAAAATTTCACTTTTTTGTGAAAATATCCACTAAATGAGGGAATAATATGTGTGAGGGTACCCCAGGAGAGTTCCAAATGTGTGTGGGTAGAATATATATCCCACGGGGGTAAAATTGAAAAAAGTTGAAAAAAATTTTTTTTTGGACTTAGTCATTTTTCCAGCGTTTATCAGACTTTCAATTAGGGCAAATGTCATTGAGTGTTCCAATTTCCGTTCCAGAGCGATTCGCCCCAATGAGTCCTTCATATTTAGTCATTTTCAGCCAATTTTCTGAATTTTTGAAAATTTCACTTTTTGTGAAAATATCCACTAAATGAGGGAATAATATGTGTGAGGGTACCCTAGTAGAGTTCCAAATGTGTGTGGGTAGAATATATATCCCACGGGGGTAAAATTGAAAAAAGTTTAAAAAATTTTTTTTTTGGACTTAGTCATTTTTCCGGCGTTTATCAGACTTTCAATTAGGGCAAATGTCAGTGAGCGTTCCAATTTCAGTTCCAGAGCGATTCACCCGATGAGTCGTTCATACTTAGTCATTTTCAGCCAATTTTCAGAATTTTTGAAAATTTCACTTTTTTGTGAAAATATCCACTAAATGAGGGAATAATATGTGTGAGGGTACCCCAGGAGAGTTCCAAATGTGTATGGGTAGAAGATATATCCCACGGGGGTAAAATTGAAAAAAGTTGAAAAAAAAATTTTTTTGGACTTAGTCTTTTTTCCGGCGTTTATCAGACTTTCAGATAGGGGAAATGTCAGTGAGCATTCCGATTTCAGTTCCAGAGCGATTCGCCCGATGAGTCCTTCATATTTAGTTGCTTTCAGCCAATTTTCTGAATTTTTGAAAATTTCACTTTTTGTGAAAATATCCACTAAATGAGGGAATAATATGTGTGAGGGTACCCTAGTAGAGTTCCAAATGTGTGTGGGTAGAATATATATCCCACGGTGGTAAAATTGAAAAAAGTTTAAAAAATTTTTTTTTTGGACTTAGTCATTTTTCCGGCGTTTATCAGACTTTCAATTAGGGCAAATGTCAGTGAGCGTTCCAATTTCAGTTCCAGAGCGATTCGCCCGATGAGTCGTTCATATTTAGTCATTTTCAGCCAATTTTCAGAATTTTTGAAAATTTCACTTTTTTTGTGAAAATATCCACTAAATGAGAGAATAATATGTGTGAGGGTACCCCAGGAGAGTTCAAAATGTGTGTGGGTAGAATATATATCCCACGGGGGTAAAATTGAAAAAAGTTGAAAAAAAAATTTTTTTGGACATAGTCATTTTTCCAGCGTTTATCAGACTTTCAGATAGGGGAAATGTCAGTGAGCGTTCCGATTTCAGTTCCAGAGCGATTCGCCCGATGAGTCCTTCATATTTAGTTGCTTTCAGCCAATTTTCTGAATTTTTGAAAATTTCACTTTTTTGTGAAAATATCCACTAAATGAGGGAATAATATGTGTGAGGGTACCCCAGGAGAGTTCCAAATGTGTGTGGGTAGAATATATATCCCACGGGGGTAAAATTGAAAAAAGTTTTATAAAAATTTTTTTGGGACTTTGTCATTTTTCCGGCGTTTATCAGACTTTCAGTTAGGGGAAATGTCAGTGAGCGTTTCAATTTCAGTTCCAGAGCGATTTGCCCGATGAGTCATTCATATTTAGTCATTTTCAGCCAATTTTCTGAATCTTTGAAAATTTCACTTTTTGTGAAAATATCCACTAAATGAGGGAATAATATGTGTGAGGGTACCCCAGGAGAGTTCCAAATGTGTGTGGGTAGAATATATATCCCACGGGGGTAAAATTAAAAAAAGTTGAAAAAAAAATTTTTTTGGACTTAGTCATTTTTCCGGCGTTTATCAGACTTTCAGATAGGGGAAATGTCAGTGAGAGTTCCGATTTCAGTTCCAGAGCGATTCGCCCGATGAGTCCTTCATATTTAGTTGCTTTCAGCCAATTTTCTGAATTTTTGAAAATTTCACTATTTTGTGAAAATATCCACTAAATGATGGAATAATATGTGTGAGGGTACCCCAGGAGAGTTTCAAATGTATATGGGTAGAATATATATCCCACGGAGGTAAAATTGAAAAAAGGTGAAAAAAAATTTTTTTTGGACTTAGTCATTTTTTCAGCGTTTATCAGACTTTCACATAGGAGAAATGTCAGTGAGCGTTCCGATTTCAGTTCCAGAGCGATTCGCCCGATGAGTCCTTCATATTTAGTAGTTTTCAGCCAATTTTCAGAATTTTTGAAAATTTCACTTTTTTTGTGAAAATATCCACTAAATGAGGGAATAATATGTGTGAGGGTACCCCAGGAGAGTTCCAAATGTGTGTGGGTAGAAGATAGATCCCACGGGGGTAAAATTGAAAAAAGTTGAAAAAGAATTTTTTTTGGGACTTAGTCATTTTTCCGGCGTTTATCAGACTTTCAGATAGGGGAAATGTCAGTGAGAGTTCCGATTTCAGTTCCAGAGCGATTCGCCCGATGAGTCCTTCATATTTAGTTGCTTTCAGCCAATTTTCTGAATTTTTGAAAATTTCACTATTTTGTGAAAATATCCACTAAATGAGGGAATAATATGTGTGAGGGTACCCCAGGAGAGTTCCAAATGTGTGTGGGTAGAATATATATCCCACAGGGGTAAAATTGAAAAAAGCTTTATAAAAATTTTTTTGGGACTTTGTCATTTTTCCGGCGTTTATCAGACTTTCAGTTAGGGGAAATGTCAGTGAGCGTTTCAATTTCAGTTCCAGAGCGATTTGCCCGATGAGTCATTCATATTTAGTCATTTTCAGCCAATTTTCTGAATTTTTGACAATTTCACTTTTTTGTGAAAATATCCACTAAATGAGGGAATAATATGAGTGAGGGTACCCCAGGAGAGTTCCAAATGTGTGTGGGTAGAATATATATCCCACGGGGGTAAAATTGAAAAAAGGTGAAAAAAAATTTTTTTTGGACTTAGTCATTTTTTCAGCGTTTATCAGACTTTCACATAGGAGAAATGTCAGTGAGCGTTCCGATTTCAGTTCCAGAGCGATTCGCCCGATGAGTCCTTCATATTTAGTAGTTTTCAGCCAATTTTCAGAATTTTTGAAAATTTCAATTTTTTGTGAAAATATCCACTAAATGAGGGAATAATATGTGTGAGGGTACCCCAGGAGAGTTCCAAATGTGTGTGGGTAGAAGATAGATCCCACGGGGGTAGAATTGAAAAAAGTTGAAAAAGAATTTTTTTGGACTTAGTCATTTTTCCGGCGTTTATCAGACTTTCAGATAGGGGAAATGTCAGTGAGCGTTCCGATCTCAGTTCCAGAGCGATTCGCCCGATGAGTCATTCATATTTAGTCATTTTCAGCCAATTTTCAGAATTTTTGAAAATTTCAATTTTTTGTGAAAATATTCACTAACTGAGGGAATAATATGTGTACCCCAGGAGAGTTCCAAATGTGTGTGGGTAGAAGATAGATCCCACGGGGGTAAAATTGAAAAAAGTTGAAAAAGAATTTTTTTTGGGACTTAGTCATTTTTCCAGCGTTTATCAGACTTTCAGATAGGGGAAATGTCAGTGAGCGTTCCGATCTCAGTTCCAGAGCGATTCGCCCGATGAGTCGTTCATATTTAGTCATTTTCAGCCAATATTCTGAATCTTTGAAAATTTCACTTTTTGTGAAAATATCCACTAAATGAGGGAATAATATGTGTGAGGGTACCCCAGGAGAGTTCCAAATGTGTGTGGGTAGAATATATATCCCACGGGGGTAAAATTAAAAAAAGTTGAAAAAAAAATTTTTTGGGACTTAGTCATTTTTCCGGCGTTTATCAGACTTTCAGATAGGGGAAATGTCAGTGAGAGTTCCGATTTCAGTTCCAGAGCGATTCGCCCGATGAGTCCTTCATATTTAGTTGCTTTCAGCCAATTTTCTGAATTTTTGAAAATTTCACTATTTTGTGAAAATATCCACTAAATGATGGAATAATATGTGTGAGGGTACCCCAGGAGAGTTTCAAATGTATATGGGTAGAATATATATCCCACGGAGGTAAAATTGAAAAAAGGTGAAAAAAAATTTTTTTTGGACTTAGTCATTTTTTCAGCGTTTATCAGACTTTCACATAGGAGAAATGTCAGTGAGCGTTCCGATTTCAGTTCCAGAGCGATTCGCCCGATGAGTCCTTCATATTTAGTAGTTTTCAGCCAATTTATAGAATTTTTGAAAATTTCAATTTTTTGTGAAAATATCCACTAAATGAGGGAATAATATGTGTGAGGGTACCCCAGGAGAGTTCCAAATGTGTGTGGGTAGAAGATAGATCCCACGGGGGTAAAATTGAAAAAAGTTGAAAAAGAATTTTTTTGGACTTAGTCATTTTTCCGGCGT
This sequence comes from Phyllobates terribilis, assembly GCF_046119375.1. Classification (NCBI taxonomy): domain Eukaryota; kingdom Metazoa; phylum Chordata; class Amphibia; order Anura; family Dendrobatidae; genus Phyllobates; species Phyllobates terribilis. The sequence goes on along the minus strand of NW_027362773.1, from coordinate 19,645,083 downwards.
TTATCAGACTTTCAGTTAGGGGAAATGTCAGTGAGCGTTCCGATCTCAGTTCCAGAGCGATTCGCCCGATGATTCGTTCATATTTAGTCATTTTCAGCCAATTTTCCGAATTTTTGAAAATTTCACTTTTTTGTGAAAATATCCACTAACTGAGGGAATAATATGTGTACCCCAGGAGAGTTCCAAATGTGTGTGGGTAAAATATGTATCCCACGGGGGTAAAATTGAAAAAAGTTTTATAAAAAATTTTTTTTGGACTTAGTCATTTTTCCGGCGTTTATCAGACTTTCAGATAGGGGAAATGTCAGTGAGAGTTCCGATTTCAGTTCCAGAGCGATTCGCCCGATGAGTCCTTCATATTTAGTTGCTTTCAGCCAATTTTCTGAATTTTTCAAAATTTCACTTTTTTGTGAAAATATCCACTAAATGAGGGAATAATATGTGTGAGGGTACCCCAGGAGAGTTTCAAATGTGTGTGGGTAGAATATATATCCCACGCGTGTAAAATTGAAAAAAGTTTTAAAATTTTTTTTTTAGACTTAGTCATTTTTCCGGCGTTGCAGGGACTCTCTCTGGAGGTGGCCGAGCTCCAACAACACGTGAGTAGCTGTTCTGGAGCACATTTGGTAGAGCCAAAGGTACGTCTGCCTGATCTATTTTTTGGTGAACAACAAGATTTTTTTTCTTTTAAAAATGCTTGTTTATTGTATTTTCGTTTAAGACCCGGATCCTCTGGTGATGAATCACAGCGCATAGCGTTCATAATGTCACTTTTGCGCAAGGATCCTCAGGGATGGGCTTTTTCTCTTCAACCTAGTGATCCGTGCTTTAGATCAGTGGATAGTTTTTTTTCTGCTTTGGGTTTGTTGTACGATGATCCTGATCGTGTCTCATCTGCTGAGTCTGAATTGAGACGTTTGAGGCAGGGTTCAGGTAATGTGGAAAAGTATTGTTCTCACTTCCGTCGGTGGTCTGCCCAGGTGGGGTGGAACGATTCAGCTTTGAAAAGTTTGTTTCTGGCGGGGCTAGGTGAAAGGGTTAAAGATTTGCTGATTGCTTATCCCACACCCGGAAACTTGCAGGAGGCTATGCAATTAGCTATACGGGTGGACAGGAGACTGCATGCAAGGGTTAATGAGAGCAAATCCTCTGCTATGTCAGCTCCGAGTCTTGAGAGGGTCTGTGCTGACAAAGGAGAGCCGATGGAGATTGGGGCGCTGACACCCCGCTCTGAGGAAAAAGACCGCAGGTTTTCTGAAGGTTTGTGCTTCTATTGCGGAAATTCTGGTCATTTTATTAAGAACTGTGTGCTTCGTATGAACAAAGAAAAAAAATTGGTCAGTTATGCCCGTATTGCCTGTTTAAATTCTAAGGGGGTATTCCTATCTGCTACTACCACTGCTCAGGAAGAATTAATTGAATTTCGGGTATTTGTGGATTGTGGTTCTACTCTGAATGTGATTGATGGGGGATTCTTGGAAAAACTTACATTAAAACCTAAACCTTTGTCATCCCCTATTGCTGTGGTTTCTGTCGATGGCTCTCCCTTGAAGAGTGTTACTCACAAGGTCTGTGAATTTCCCCTCACTATTAATGGTATTCATCAAGAGAATTTGGATTTGGTAGTATTGAATAATTTGCCTTCTCCAGCAATATTGGGGTTGCCCTGGTTAAAATTGCATAATCCTGTACTGGATTGGTCTACCAATGAAATTAAGTCCTGGAGCCCTAAATGTTATGACAAGTGTTGTAACGGACGTATTGCTGCGGTGGAAAAAGGGGAATTACCTGTACCTATTCAGGATTTTTGGAGAGTTTTTTCTGAGGAGGAGTCACAAATTTTGCCTCCCCAGAGAGACTATGATTGTACCATTGAATTTGTCCTTGGAGCGACTCTTCCTAAAAGTCGTTTATTTAATCTTACTATTCCTGAGAGAAAGGCTTTGGAGGAATACATACAGACAAGCTTGGCCGCCCGTCACATTAGGCCTTCCAAGTCTCCTGTGGCTGTTGGATTTTTTTTTGTTAAAAAAAAAGATGGCGGTTTACGTCCTTGTCTGGACTTTCGTGAGATTAATAAAATTACTGTACGCAATCCTTACCCACTGCCATTGATTCCTGATTTGTTTAACCAGTTAGTGGGGGCCAAGTGGTTCTCTAAAATTGATCTCCGGGGGGCATACAATTTGTTGCGCATGAAGGAGGGTGATGAATGGAAGACTGCTTTTAACACTCCTGTGGGTCATTTTGAGAATCTAGTTATGCCTTTTGGTCTTACCAATGCTCCAGCATTTTTTCAGAATCTTATTAATGACATCCTTAGACCTTTGATCGGCAAAAATGTGGTTGTGTATTTGGATGACATTCTGATTTATTCGCCTGATCTGGAGTCTCATTGGCGGAGCGTACGTGAGGTTTTACAGTTATTAATGGACAATTCGCTTTTTGCTAAGCTAGAGAAATGTGAGTTCGCTGTACAGAGAATTAGTCTTTTGGGTTACATTATCTCCAGTGAAGGTTTTGAGATGGACCCGGTTAAAGTTCAAGCTGTGCAGGAATGGCCTAGGCCTATTGGTTTGAAATCGATACAGAGGTTTTTGGGTTTCGCCAATTATTACAGAAAATTCATAAAAAAAATTTCTATTATTGTCAAACCACTGACCGATCTCACCAGGAAAGGTGCTAATGCGGTTCAGTGGACTTCTGAGGCCATTGAAGCTTTTGTGTTTCTAAAGGAGAGGTTCACCTCTGCTCCCATCCTTATGCAGCCTGATGTGACTAAGCCATTTTTTGTTGAGGTTGATGCTTCTTCTGTGGGGGTCGGTGCGGTGTTGTCTCAGGAAAGCAAGGATGGAGTACATCCCTGTGCCTTTTTTTCAAAAAAAATTTCTGAGACTGATCTTTATTACGATATTGGTAATCGGGAATTGCTGGCTATTAAACTCACATTTGAACACTGGCGTCATCTCTTGGAAGGTGCTGAATTTCCCATTCAGGTTTTCACTGATCATAAAAATCTGATCTATCTTGATGCTGCCAAGCGCTTGAATGCCCGTCAGGCTAGGTGGGCACTTTTTTCTCGCGGTTTAATTTTTCCGTTACTTACATCCCGGGTACCAAGAATGTTAAAGCGGATGCTTTGTCTCGCAGCTTTTCTCCTATGGTCAGTGCTGAGGAGGAGGAGGAGAGCATTTTACAAGAAGGTGTTGTGATTGCTGCTTTGGACTCCGTTTTGGAGGATGAGATTTTTAAAGCTCAAGAGAATGCCCCATCTAACACTCCCCATGGGAGGTTGTTTGTGCCTAGGACCTTTAGGAGAGATTTGTTTGTTGAGTGTCATGAGTCTCGGTTGGCAGGTCATCCAGGAATTTCTGAGACCAAGAGACTTGTGGGTCACAGTTTTTGGTGGCCTGGATGACAGAAGGAAGTCATTAAGTGGGTGCGTCAATGTACTGTGTGTGCTAGATCTAAGTCTTCGCATGCTCCTGCTGCGGGGTTGCTTTGCCCTCTGGAGGTTCCTAGTGCACCTTGGACACATCTGGCTATGGACTTTATTACTGACCTTCCCCCCTCTGAAGGTTTCATGGTCATCTGGGTGGTCGTGGACCGTTTTAGCAAGATGTGTCACTTGGTTCCCTTCATCAAACTGCCTTGCGCAAAGACCCTCGCGAAGGCCTTTGTCAAGGAAATTGTCAGACTACATGGCGTTCCTACTGACATTGCTTCTGATAGGGGACCTCAGTTCGTGGCTCATTTTTGGCGTGCCTTTTGTGACAGGTTGGGAGTTCATTTGTCATTTTCATCCGGATATCATCCTGAGTCTAATGGCCAGACAGAAAGAAAGAACCAGGATGTTGAGCAGTTCTTGCGTTGCTTTGTGGCAGACAATCAAGAGGGGTGGTCTGAGTTTCTGCCACTTGCTGAATTTGCTCTTAACAACCATACATCCTCTTCTGCTGGGTGTTCGCCTTTTTTTTGTTGTACTGGGAGACATCCGTCTTTTGGGTCATTCTCCAAATTGGTATCGGCTGTGCCGGAGGAGGAGAGTTTTTGCGGTGATTTGGAGAGAGTTTGGACGGATGTGCGTGATAATCTTCAGGAGGCTAACAAAAAATCTAAGAGGTACTTTGATAGGAAACGGCAAGAGGTTTCGTTTGCTATTGGTGACATGGTTTGGTTGTCCTCTAAGAATCTGCGATTGAGGATTCCTTCGAAAAAATTGGGTCCCAAGTTTGTAGGGCCCTTTAAGGTGCTTCAGATAGTTAACCAATCTGCTGTTAGGTTGGAGGTTCCTACCTCCTGGAAGATTAATCTGGTGTTTCATGTTTCTCTGTTGAAAAAAGCTGATGTGTTGGTTGGTGACGCCTCTGCCACTGTACCTCCGGTGGTGGAGGACGGGGAATATGAAATTTCCCGCATCCTAAATTCTAGACGGTATAGAGGGAGTTTGCAGTATCTCGTCGCTTGGAAGGGTTTCGGACCCGAGGATAACTCATGGGTGAGGGCGGATAATGTTTCTGCTTCCAGACTTGTCAGAGCATTTCACAGGAGGTTTCCTGATAAGCCCGGTCCTAGGGGATCCGGAGGATCCTCTTAGAAGAGGGGGTACTGTTAGAACTCTCCTGTTAGGTTTTTTCTAGTTTGCTGGTCACATGACCATTTTTGCCTATTTAATCCGGCTCCGCCCTTCTGGCCTTGCTGGACTTCATTGTTTTTACTACTCTTGAGCTAGCTTGGTGCTCTGTTACCGTTCTCTGTTAGTTTTGCTAGGTCTTCGGACCTCTATGTTCTTTGTTGTGTGTTTGTCTTTGACTGCTACAATTTCTGCTAGGAGGTGTCCAACTTTATCCCAGTCCCTAGTTCTTGTAGGGATTCCTCCCTTGCATCTATAGGTCTTCGTACAGACTAGCCGAGGACTTTAGCGGGTCTGATCGCAGGATCAGGTTCCCCGTTACATCGTAGGGATCCAGTATAGTTCGATTGTAGGGACAGATCTCCTGTCTTTCCTTAGTGCTTGTAGCAGATCATAACAGGAATAATATGTGTGAGGGTACCCCAGGAGTGTTCCAAATGTGTGTGGGTAGAAGATATATCCCACGGGGGTAAAATTGAAAAAAGTTGAAAAATTTTTTTGGGACTTAGTCATTTTTCCGGCGTTTATCAGACTTTCAGTTAGGGGAAATGTCAGTGAGTGTTCCAATTTCAGTTCCAGAGCGATTTGCCCGATGAGTCCTTCATATTTAGTCGTTTTCAGCCAATATTCTGAATATTTGAAAATTTCACTTTTTTGTGAAAATATCCACTAAATGAGGGAATAATATGTGTGAGGGTACCCCAGGAGAGTTCCACATGTGTGTGGGTAGAATATATATCCCACGGGGGTAAAATTGAAAAAAGTTGAAAAAATTTTTTTTTGGACTTAGTCATTTTTTCAGCGTTTATCAGACTTTCGAATAGGGGACATGTCAGTGAGCTTTCTGATTTCAGTTCCAGCACGATTCGCCCGATGAGTCCTTCATATTAAATCGTTTTCAGCCAATTTTCTGAATTTTTGAAAATTTCACTTTTTTGTGAAAATAACCACTAAATGAGGGAATAATACGTGTGAGGGTACAACAGGAGAGTTTCAAATATGTGTGGGTAGAATATGTATCCCACAGGGGTAAAATTGAAAAAAGGTGAAACATTTTTTTTTTTGGACTTAGTCATTTTTTCAGCATTTATCAGACTTTCATATAGGGGAAATGTCAGTGAGCGTTCCGATTTCAGTTCCAGAGCGATTCGCCCAATGAGTCCTTCATATTTAGTACTTTTCAGCAAATTTTCAGAATTTTTGTAAATTTCTCTTTATTGTGAAAATATCCACTAAATGAGGGAATAATATGTGTGAGGGCACCCCAGGAGAGTTCCAAATGTGTGTGGGTAGAATATATATCCCACGGGGGTAAAATTGAAAAAAGTTGAAAAAAAGTTTTTTTTAGACTTAGTCATTTTTGCGGCGTTTATCAGACTTTCAGATAGGGTAAATGTCAGTGAGCGTTCCGATTTCAGTTCCAGAGCGATTCGCCCGATGAGTCCTTCATATTTAGTTGTTTTCAGCCAATTTTCGAAAATTTTACTTTTTTGTGAAAATATCCACTAAATGGGGAAATAATATGTGTGAGGGTACCCCAGGAGAGTTCCAAATGTGTGTGGGTAGAATATATATCCCACGGGGGTAAAATTGAAAAAAGTTTTAAAAAAAAGTTTTTTGGGACTTAGTCATTTTTCCGGCGTTTATCAGACTTTCATTTAGGGGAAATGTCAGTGAGCGTTCCAATTTCAGTTCCAGAGCGATTCGCCTGATGAGTCCTTCATATTTAGTCGTTTTCAGCAATATTCTGAATATTTGAAAATTTCACTTTTTTGTGAAAATATCCACTAAATGAGGGAATAATATGTGTGAGGGTACCCCAGGAGAGTTCCAAATGTGTGTGGGTAGAATATATATCCCACGGGGGTAAATTTGAAAAAAGATGAAAAAAAATTTTTTTGGACTTAGTCATTTTTTCAGCGTTTATCAGACTTTCACATAGGAGAAATGTCAGTGAGCGTTCCGATTTCAGTTCCAGAGCGATTCGCCTGATGAGTCCTTCATATTTAGTTGTTTTCAGCCAATTTTCTGAATTTTTGAAAATTTCACTTTTTTGTGAAAATATCCACTAAATGAGGGAATAATATGTGTGAGGGTACCCCAGCAGAGTTCCAAATGTGTGTGGGTAGAATATATATCCCACGGGGGTAAAATTGAAAAAAGTTGAAAAAAAGTTTTTTTTAGACTTAGTCATTTTTGCGGCGTTTATCAGACTTTCAGATAGGGGAAATGTCAGTGAGCATTCCGATTTCAGTTCCAGAGCGATTCGCCCGATGAGTCCTTCATATTTAGTTGTTTTCAGCCAATTTTCTGAATTTTTGAAAATTTCACTTTTTTGTGAAAATATCCAGTAAATGGGGGAATAATATGTGTGAGGGTACCCCAGGAGAGTTCCACATGTGTGTGGGTAGAATATATATCCCACGGGGGTAAAATTGAAAAAAGTTGTAAAAAATTTTTTTTTGGACTTAGTCATTTTTTCAGCGTTTATCAGACTTTCAAATAGGGGACATGTCAGTGAGCTTTCTGATTTCAGTTCCAGCACGATTCGCCCGATGAGTCCTTCATATTCAGTCGTTTTCAGCCAATTTTCATAATTTTTGAAAATTTCACTTTTTTGTGAAAATAACCACTAAATGAGGGAATAATACGTGTGAGGGTACAACAGGAGAGTTCCAAATATGTGTGGGTAGAATATATATCCCACAGGGGTAAAATTGAAAAAAGTTGAAACATTTTTTTTTTTGGACTTAGTCATTTTTTCAGCATTTATCAGACTTTCATATAGGGGAAATCTCAGTGAGCGTTCCGATTTCAGTTCTAGAGCGATTCGCCCGATGAGTCCTTCATATTTAGTCGTTTTCAGCCAATTTTCAGAATTTTTGAAAATTTCACTTTTTTGTGAAAATATCCACTAAATAAGGGAATAATATGCGTGAGGGTACCCCAGGAGAGTTCCAAATGTGTGTGGGTTGAATATATATCCCACGGGGGTAAAATTGAAAAAAGTTGAAAAAAAATTTTTCTTAGACTTTGTCATTTATCCGGCGTTTATCAGACTTTCAGATAGGGGAAATGTCAGTGAGCGTTCCGATTTCAGTTCCAGAGCGATTCGCCCAATGAGTCCTTCATATTTAGTAGTTTTCAGCAAATTTTCAGAATTTTTGAAAATTTCACTTTTTTGTGAAAATATCCACTAAATGAGGGAATAATATGTGTGAGGGCACCCCAGAAGAGTTCCAAATGTGTGTGGGTAGAATATATATCCCACGGGGGTAAAATTGAAAAAAGTTGAAAAAAAGTTTTTTTTAGGCTTAGTCATTTTTCCGGCGTTGCAGGGGCTCTCTCTGGAGGTGGCCGAGCTCCAACAACACGTGAGTAGCTGTTCTGGAACACATTTGGTAGAGCCAAAGGTACGTCTGCCTGATCTATTTTTTGGTGAACAACAAGATTTTTTTTCTGTTAAAAATGCTTGTTTATTGTATTTTCGTTTAAGACCCGGATCCTCTGGTGATGAATCACAGCGCATAGGGTTCATAATGTCACTTTTGCGCAAGGATCCTCAGGGATGGGCTTTTTCTCTTCAACCTAGTGATCCGTGCTTTAGATCAGTGGATAGTTTTTTTTCTGCTTTGGGTTTGTTGTACGATGATCCTGATTGTGTCTCATCTGCTGAGTCTGAATTGAGACGTTTGAGGCAGGGATCAGGTAATGTGGAAAAGTATTGTTCTCACTTCCGTCGGTGGTCTGCCCAGGTGGGGTGGAACGATTCAGCTTTGAAAAGTTTGTTTCTGGCGGGGCTAGGTGAAAGGGTTAAAGATTTGCTGATTGCTTATCCCACACCCGGAAACTTGCAGGAGGCTATGCAATTAGCTATACGGGTGGACAGGAGACTGCGTGCAAGGGTTAATGAGAGAAAATACTCTGCTATGTCAGCTCCGAGTCTTGAGAGGGTCTGTGCTGACAAAGGAGAGCCGATGGAGATTGGGGCGCTGACACCCCGCTCTGAGGAAAAAGACCGCAGGCTTTCTGAAGGTTTGTGCTTCTATTGCGGAAATTCTGGTCATTTTATTAAGAACTGTGTGCTTCGTATGAACAAAGAAAAAAAAATGGTCAGTTATGCCCGTATTGCCTGTTTAAATTCTAAGGGGGTATTCCTATCTGCTACTACCACTGCTCAGGAAGAATTAATTGAATTTCAGGTATTTGTGGATTGTGGTTCTACTCTGAATGTGGTTGATGGGGGATTCTTGGAAAAACTTACATTAAAACCTAAACCTTTGTCATCCCCTATTGCTGTGGTTTCTGTCGATGGCTCTCCCTTGAAGAGTGTTACTCACAAGGTCTGTGAATTTCCCCTCACTATTAATGGTATTCATCAAGAGAATTTGGATTTGGTAGTATTGAATAATTTGCCTTCTCCAGTAATATTGGGGTTGCCCTGGTTAAAATTGCATAATCCTGTACTGGATTGGTCTACCAATGAAATTAAGTCCTGGAGCCCTAAATGTTATGACAAGTGTTGTAACGGACGTATTGCTGCGGTGGAAAAAGGGGAATTACCTGTACCTATTCAGGATTTTTGGAGAGTTTTTTTCTGAGGAGGAGTCACAAATTTTGCCTCCCCATAGAGACTATGATTGTACCATTGAATTTGTCCCTGGAGCGACTCTTCCTAAAAGTCGTTTATTTAATCTTACTATTCCTGAGAGAAAGGCTTTGGAGGAATACATACAGACAAGCTTGGCCGCCCGTCACATTAGGCCTTCCAAGTCTCCTGTGGCTGTTGGATTTTTTTTTGTTAAAAAAAAAAGATGGCGGTTTACGTCCTTGTCTGGACTTTAGTGAGATTAATAAAATTACTGTACGCAATCCTTACCCACTGCCATTGATTCCTGATTTGTTTAACCAGTTAGTGGGGGCCAAGTGGTTCTCTAAAATTGATCTCTGGGGGGCATACAATTTGTTGCGCATGAAGGAGGGTGATGAATGGAAGACTGCTTTTAACACTCCTGTGGGTCATTTTGAGAATCTGGTTATGCCTTTTCCTCTTACCAATGCTCCAGCATTTTTTCAGAATCTTATTAATGACATCCTTAGACCTTTGATCGGCAAAAATGTGGTTGTGTATTTGGATGACATTCTGATTTATTCGCCTGATCTGGAGTCTCATTGGCGGAGCGTACGTGAGGTTTTACAGTTATTAATGGACAATTCGCTTTTTGCTAAGCTAGAGAAATGTGAGTTCGCTGTACAGAGAATTAGTCTTTTGGGTTACATTATCTCCAGTGAAGGTTTTGAGATGGACCCGGTTAAAGTTCAAGTTGTGCAGGAATGGCCTAGACCTATTGGTTTGAAATCGATACAGAGGTTTTTGGGTTTCGCCAATTATTACAGAAAATTCATAAAAAAAATTTCTATTATTGTCAAACCACTGACCGATCTCACCAGGAAAGGTGCTAATGCGGTTCAGTGGACTTCTGAGGCCATTGAAGCTTTTGTGTTTCTAAAGGAGAGGTTCACCTCTGCTCCCATTCTTATGCAGCCTGATGTGACTAAGCCGTTTTTGGTTGAGGTTGATGCTTCTTCTGTGGGGGTCGGTGCGGTGTTGTCTCAGGAAAGCAAGGATGGAGTACATCCCTGTGCCTTTTTTTCAAAAAAAATTTCTGAGACTGAACTTAATTACGATATTGGTAATCGGGAATTGCTGGCTATTAAACTCGCATTTGAACACTGGCGTCATCTCTTGGAAGGTGCTGAATTTCCCATTCAGGTTTTCACTGATCATAAAAATCTGATCTATCTTGATGCTGCCAAGCGCTTGAATGCCCGTCAGGCTAGGTGGGCACTTTTTTTCTCGCGGTTTAATTTTTCCGTTACTTACATCCCGGGTACCAAGAATGTTAAAGCGGATGCTTTGTCTCGCAGCTTTTCTCCTATGGTCAGTGCTGAGGAGGAGGAGGAGAGCATTTTACAAGAAGGTGTTGTGATTGCTGCTTTGGACTCCGTTTTGGAGGATGAGATTTTTAAAGCTCAAGAGAATGCCCCATCTAACACTCCCCATGGGAGGTTGTTTGTGCCTAGGACCTTTAGGAGAGATTTGTTTGTTGAGTGTCATGAGTCTCGGTTGGCAGGTCATCCAGGAATTTCTGAGACCAAGAGACTTGTGGGTCACAGTTTTTGGTGGCCTGGATGGCAGAAGGAAGTCATTAAGTGTGTGCGTCAATGTACTGTGTGTGCTAGATCTAAGTCTTCGCATGCTCCTGCTGCGGGGTTGCTTTGCCCTCTGGAGGTTCCTAGTGCACCTTGGACACATCTGGCTATGGACTTTATTACTAACCTTCCCCCCTCTGAAGGTTTCATGGTCATCTGGGTGGTCGTGGACCATTTTAGCAAGATGTGTCACTTGGTTCCCTTCATCAAACTGCCTTGCGCTAAGACACTCGCTAAGGCCTTTGTCAAGGAAATTGTCAGACTACATGGCGTTTCTACTGACATTGTTTCTGATAGGGGTCCTCAGTTCATGGCTCATTTTTGGCGTGCCTTTTGTGACAGGTTGGGAGTTCATTTGTCGTTTTCATCCGGATATCATCCTGAGTCTAATGGCCAGACAGAAAGAAAGAACCAGGATGTTGAGCAGTTCTTGCGTTGCTTTGTGGCAGACAATCAAGAGGGGTGGTCTGAGTTTCTGCCACTTGCTGAATTTGCTCTTAACAACCATACATCCTCTTCTGCTGGGTGTTCGCCTTTTTTTTGTTGTACTGGGAGACATCCGTCTTTTGGGTCATTCTCCAAATTGGTATCAGCTGTGCCGGAGGAGGAGAGTTTTTGCGGTGATTTGGAGAGAGTTTGGACAGATGTGCGTGATAATCTTCAGGAGGCTAACAAAAAATCTAAGAGGTACTTTGATAGGAAACGGCAAGAGGTTTCGTTTGCTATTGGTGACATGGTTTGGTTGTCCTCTAAGAATCTGCGATTGAGGATTCCTTCGAAAAAATTGGGTCCCAAGTTTGTAGGGCCCTTTAAGGTGCTTCAGATAGTTAACCAATCTGCTGTTAGGTTGGAGGTTCCTACCTCCTGGAAGATTAATCCGGTGTTTCATGTTTCTCTGTTGAAAAAAGCTGATGTGTCGGTTGGTGACGCCTCTGCCAGTGTTCCTCCGGTGGTTGAGGACGGGGAATATGAAATTTCCCGCATCCTAAATTCTAGACGGTATAGAGGGAGTTTACAGTATCTCGTCGCTTGGAAGGGTTTCGGACCCGAGGATAACTCATGGGTGAGGGCGGATGATGTTTCTGCTTCCAGACTTGTCAGAGCATTTCACAGGAGGTTTCCTGATAAGCCCGGTCCTAGGGGATCCGGAGGATCATTGTATTTACTACTCTTGAGCTAGCTTGGTGCTCTGTTACCGTTCTCTGTTAGTTTTGCTAGGTCTTCGGACCTCTATGTTCTTTGTTGTGTGTTTGTCTTTGACTGCTACAATTTCTGCTAGGAGGGGTCCAACTTTATCCCAGTCCCTAGTTCTTGTAGGGATTCCTCCCTTGCATCTATAGGTCTTCGTACAGACTAGCCGAGGACTTTAGCGGGTCTGATCACAGGATCAGGTTCCCCGTTACATCGTAGGGATCCAGTATAGTTCGATTGTAGGGACAGATCTCCTGTCTTTCCTTAGTGCTTGTAGCAGATCATAACAGGAATAATATGTGTGAGGGTACCCCAGGAGTGTTCCAAATGTGTGTGGGTAGAAGATATATCCCACGGGGGTAAAATTGAAAAAAGGTGAAAAAATTTTTTTTGGACTTAGTCATTTTTTCAGCGTTTATCAGACTTTCACATAGGAGAAATGTCAGTGAGCGTTCCGATTTCAGTTCCAGAGCGATTCGCCCGATGAGTCCTTCATATTTAGTTGTTTTCAGCCAATTTTCTGAATTTTTGAAAATTTCCCCTTTTTTGAAAATATCCACTAAATGAGGGAATAATATGTGTGAGGGTACCCCAGGAGAGTTCCAAATGTGTGTGAGTAGAATATATATCCCACGGGGGTAAATTTGAAAAAAGATGAAAAAAAATTTTTTTGGACTTAGTCATTTTTCCGGCGTTTAGCAGACTTTCAGAGAGGGGAAAAGTCAGTGAGCGTTCCGATTTCAGTTCCAGAGCGATTCGCCCGATGAGTCCTTCATATTTAGTCGTTTTCAGCCAATTTTCAGAATTTTTGAAAATTTCACTTTTTTATGAAAATATACACTGAATGAGGGAATAATATGTGTGAGGGTACCCCAGGAGAGTTCCAAATGTGTGTGGGTAGAATATATATCCCACGGGGGTAAAATTGAAAAAAGTTGAAAAAAATTTTTTTTTCGACTTAGTCATTTTTCCGGCGTTTATCAGACTTTCAGATAGGGGAAATGTCAGTGAGCGTTCCGATTTCAGTTACAGAGCGATTCGCCCGATGAGTCCTTCATATTTAGTCGTTTTCAGCCAATTTTCAGAATTTTTGAAAATTTCACTTTTTTGTGAAAATATCCACTAAATGAGGGAATAATATGTGTGAGGGTACCCCAGGAGAGTTCCAAATGTGTGTGGGTAGAATATATATCCCACGGGGGTAAAATTGAAATAAGTTTGAAAAAGTTTTTTTTGGACTTAGTCAATTTTCCGGCGTTTATCAGACTTTCAATTAGGGCAAATGTCAGTGAGCATTCAGATTTCAGTTCCAGAGCGATTCGCCTGATGAGTCCTTCATATTTAGTCGTTTTCAGCCAATTTTCTGAATATATGAAAATTTTACTTTTTTGTGAAAATATCCACTAAATGAGGGAATAATATGTGTGAGGGCACCCCAGGAGAGTTCGGAATGTGTGTGGGTAGAATATATATCCCACGAGGGTAAAATTGAAAAAAGTTTAAAAAATTTACTTTTTAGACTTAGTCATTTTTCCGGCGTTTATCAGACTTTCAGATAGGGGAAATGTCAGTGAACGTTCCGATTTCAGTTCCAGAGCGATTCACCCGATGAGTCCTTCATATTTAGTCATTTTCAGCCAATTTTCTGAATTTTTGAAAATTTCTCTTTTTTGTGAAAATATCCAATAAATGAGGGAATAATATGTGTGAGGGTACCCCAGGAGAGTTCCAAATGTGTGTGGGTAGAGTAGATACCCCACGGGGGTAAAATTGAAAAAAATTGAAAATAATTTTTTTGGGACTTAGTCATTTTTCCAGCTTTTATCAGACTTTCAATTTGGGCAAATGTCAGAGAGTGTTCTGATTTCAGTTCCAGAGCAATTCGCCCAATGAGTCGTTCATATTTAGTCATTTTCAGCCAATTTTCTGAATTTTTGAAAATTTCACTTTTTTGTGAAAATATCCAATAAATGAGGGAATAATATGTGTGAGGGTACACCAGGAGAGTTCCAAATGTGTGTGGGTAGAAGATATATCCCACGGGGGTAAAATTGAAAAAAGGTGAAAAATTTTTTTTTTTGGACTTAGTCATTTTTACAGCGTTTATCAGACTTTCAGATAGGGGAAATGTCAGTGAGCGTTCCGATTTCAGTTCCAGAGCGATTCGCCCGATGAGTCCTTCATATTTAGTCGTTTTCAGCCAATTTTCTAAATTTTTGAAAATTTCACTTTTTTGTGAAAATATACACTGAATGAGGGAATAATATGTGTGAGGGTACCCCAGGAGAGTTCCAAATGTGTGTGGGTAGAATATATATCCCACGGGGGTAAAATTGAAAAAAGGTGAAAAATTTTTTTTTTCGGACTTAGTCATTTTTTCAGCGTTTTTCAGACTTTCAGATAGGGGAAATGTCAGTGAGCGTTCCGATTTCAGTTCCAAAGCGATTCGCCCGATGAGTCCTTCATATTTAGTCGTTTTCAGCCAATTTCAGAATTTTTGAAAATTTCACTTTTTTGTGAAAATATCCACTAAATGAGGGAATAATATGTGTGAGGGTACCCCAGGAGAGTTCCAAATGTGTGTGGGTAGAATATATATCCCACGGGGGTAAAATTGAAAAAAGTTGAAAAAAAATTTTTTTTGGACTTTGTTATTTTTCCGGCGTTTATCAGACTTTCAGATAGGGGAAATGTCAGTGAACGTTCCGATTTCAGTTCCAGAGCGATTCACCCGATGAGTCCTTCATATTTAGTCATTTTCAGCCAATTTTCAGAATTTTTGAAAATTTCTCTTTTTTGTGAAAATATCCAATAAATGAGGGAATAATATGTGTGAGGGTACCCCAGGAGAGTTCCAAATGTGTGTGGGTAGAGTAGATACCCCACGGGGGTAAAATTGAAAAAAATTGAAAATAATTTTTTTGGGACTTAGTCATTTTTCCAGCTTTTATCAGACTTTCAATTTGGGCAAATGTCAGAGAGTGTTCCGATTTCAGTTCCAGAGCAATTCGCCCAATGAGTCGTTCATATTTAGTCATTTTCAGCCAATTTTCTGAATTTTTGAAAATTTCACTTTTTTGTGAAAATATCCAATAAATGAGGGAATAATATGTGTGAGGGTACACCAGGAGAGTTCCAAATGTGTGTGGGTAGAAGATATATCCCACGGGGGTAAAATTGAAAAAAGGTGAAAAATTTTTTTTTTTGGACTTAGTCATTTTTACAGCGTTTATCACACTTTCAGATAGGGGAAATGTCAGTGAGCGTTCCGATTTCAGTTCCAGAGCGATTCGCCCGATGAGTCCTTCATATTTAGTCGTTTTCAGCCAATTTTCTAAATTTTTGAAAATTTCACTTTTTTGTGAAAATATACACTGAATGAGGGAATAATATGTGTGAGGGTACCCCAGGAGAGTTCCAAATGTGTGTGGGTAGAATATATATCCCACGGGGGTAAAATTGAAAAAAGGTGAAAAATTTTTTTTTTCGGACTTAGTCATTTTTTCAGCGTTTTTCAGACTTTCAGATAGGGGAAATGTCAGTGAGCGTTCCGATTTCAGTTCCAAAGCGATTCGCCCGATGAGTCCTTCATATTTAGTCGTTTTCAGCCAATTTCAGAATTTTTGAAAATTTCACTTTTTTGTGAAAATATCCACTAAATGAGGGAATAATATGTGTGAGGGTACCCCAGGAGAGTTCCAAATGTGTGTGGGTAGAATATATATCCCACGGGGGTAAAATTGAAAAAAGTTGAAAAAAAATTTTTTTTGGACTTTGTTATTTTTCCGGCGTTTATCAGACTTTCAGATAGGGGAAATGTCAGTGAACGTTCCGATTTCAGTTCCAGAGCGATTCACCCGATGAGTCCTTCATATTTAGTCGTTTTCAGCCAATTTTCTGAATTTTTGAAAATTTCTCTTTTTTGTGAAAATATCCAATAAATGAGGGAATAATATGTGTGAGGGTACACCAGTAGAGTTCCAAATGTGTGTGGGTAGAAGAAATATCCCACGGGGGTAAAATTGAAAAAAGGTGAAAAATTTTTTTTTTTGGACTTAGTCATTTTTTCAGCGTTTATCAGACTTTCAGATAGGGGAAATGTCAGTGAGCGTTCCGATTTCAGTTCCAGAGCGATTCGCCCGATGAGTCCTTCATATTTAGTCGTTTTCAGCCAATTTTCTGAATTTTTGGAAATTTCACTTTTTTGTGAAAATATACACTGAATGAGGGAATAATATGTGTGAGGGTACCCCAAGAGAATTCCAAATGTGTGTGGATAGAACATATATCCCACGGGGGTAAGATTGAAAAAAGATGAAGAAAAATTTTTTTTAGACTTAGTCATTTTTCCGGCGTTTATCAGACTTTCAGATAGGGGAAATGTCAGTGAGCGTTCCGATTTCAGTTCCAGAGCGATTCGCCCGATGAGTCCTTCATATTTAGCCGTTTTCAGCCAATTTCAGAATTTTTGAAAATTTCACTTTTTTGTGAAAATATCCACTAAATGAGGGAATAATATGTGTGAGGGTACCCCAAGAGAATTCCAAATGTGTGTGGGTAGAAGATATATCCCACGGGGTAAAATTGAAAAAAGTTTTAAAAAAAATTTTTTTGGACTTAGTAATTTTTCCGGCGTTTATCAGACTTTCAGTTAGGGGAAATGTCAGTGAGCGTTCCAATTTCAGTTCCAGAGCGATGTGCCCGATGAGTCGTTCATATTTAGTCATTTTCAGCCAATTTTCAGAATTTTTGAAAATTTCACTTTTTTGTGAAAATATCCACTAAATGAGGGAATAATATGTGTGAGGGTACCCCAGGAGAGTTCCAACTGTGTGTGGGTAGAATATATATCCCACTTGGGTAAAATTGAAAAAAGTTGCTAAAAAATTTTTTTTGGACTTAATCATTTTTCCAGCGTTTATCAGACTTTCAGTTAGGGGAAATGTCAGTGAGCGTTCCGATTTCAGTTCCAGAGCGATTCGCCCGATGAGTCGTTCATATTTAGTCATTTTCAGCCAATTTTCAGAATTTTTGAAAATTTCACTTTTTTGTGAAAATATCCACTAAATGAGGGAATAATATGTGTGAGGGTTCCCCAGGAGAGTTCCAAATGTGTGTGGGTAGAAGATATATCCCACGGGGGTAAAATTGAAAAAAGGTGAAAAAATTTTTTTTTTCGACTTAGTCATTTTTCCGGCGTTTATCAGACTTTCAGATAGGGGAAATGTCAGTGAGCGTTCCGATTTCAGTTCCAGAGCGATTTGCCCGATGAGTGCTTCATATTTAGTCGTTTTCAGCCAATTTTCAGAATTTTTGAAAATTTCACTTTTTTGTGAAAATATCCACTAAATGAGGGAATAATATGTGTGAGGGTACCCCAGGAGAGTTCCAAATGTGTGTGGGTAGAAGATATATCCCACGGGGGTAAAATTGAAAAAAATTGAAAAAAATTTTTTTTTCGACTTAGTCATTAGTATTGAGCGATACCTTCCGATATCGGGAAATATCGGATTGGATCAGACTGATACCGAAAAAGTATCGGATATCGCCGATTCCGATACCGGAAACCAATGCAAGTCAATGGGACAGAAATATCGGAATGAAAATAAACCCTTTCTTTCCTTGTAGGTTAATTCTACATGAAGGAAAACAACTAAGAATAATGTAGAATGTATTGGGGGAGGTGGGGGAGACAATAAAGGCATAGAGGTTTAGCCCAATCAAATGGAGTAGCAGGAATTAATATTTTTTTTAAGACGTTCTGAGTTACGGAAATATTGACTATGTTAAGTATTTTTATATTTTGTCAGATATTTATGTTTCACTACTTCCATGCTCTTCACCTTCTTTTTTACTTCTCCCACACTTTCTCCTTCATCATCCTCAGCATCTCTTTCATCCTCTTCTTCTTCACCTTCTTCATCTTCTTCTTCTTCACCTTCCTCGTATTATTCTTTTTTTTTACATTCTTCATATTCTACTTCTTCATCTTCTTCATATTCTTCTTCTTCATCATATTCTTATTTGTGACAGGCATTCCTGTAGTTGTTATCTATAAAAGGTTGGACATTCCACCTTTCGTTCTGCCCGTCACAAAAGATTTACAACAGGATTTGTCCGCGTTCAGTTTGGCCTGCAGCAGCAGGTCTTTTCCAGGGGCACCACGAGGAGGAACGGACTCACCCCTATACACTGCTTAGTCATCTTCTGCTTATAATTTAGATATTATCTTTTGCTCTGATTTTTAGTCTTATGCTTAATGTTCTTCCGCTTTTTGTTCTGCAGCTTCTTGTATTTCTGCTTCTTGGTTTTCTGTCTCTTGTTCTTCTGTATCTTGGTGCTTGTCTTCTCTTCTTTGTCCTCTTGGTCAACTTCTTCAGGGTCATCTTCTTGGTCTTCTTCGGGGTGGTCTTCAGGGTCGTCGTCTTCGGGGGTCCTCGTCTTCGGGGTCCTCGTCTTCTTCGGGTTAGTCTTCTAGGTCCTCGTCTTCGGGGTCCTCATCTTCTTCGGGGTGGTCTTCAGGGTCCTCGTCTTCTTCGGGGTGGTCTTCAGGGTCCTCCTCTTCTTTGGGGTGGTCTTCAGGGTCCTCATCTTCTTCGGGGTGTTCTTCAGGGTCCTCATCTTCAGGGACGTTGTCTTCGGGGTCCTCATCTTCTTAGGGTTGGTCTTCAGGGTCCTCGTCTTCAGGGTCCTCGTCAGGGAGATCCAGAGTGATTACCAAGAACCATTTCAAAAAGCTTGAACTTGGAAATGTAGCAGAAGGTACAAGAAAGCTGAGGAACTACCGAGAACCAGCTGACGGTACTGGAACCCGGATCGGTAGCAGAAGGTACAAGAGCCAATGGAACTGCCGAAGACCAGCTGATGGTACTGGAACTCGGTTACTAAGCAGGAGGTACCTGTGCCAGAAAGCACTACCAAGGACCAGCAGACGTTGGTGGAACTTGGATACCGAGAAGGAGGCACCTAATCCAAAGGCACTGCCGAGAACCAGCTGACGGTACTGGAACCCGGATGGGTAGCAGAAGGTACCCATGTAAAAAAAAGTTCAAGGCCGCGAGCCGGCCGCAGTTACCAAAACCCACAGTCCTACAGGGGGTGCTTGTCCTATTGGCACTATGGAACCAGCCTTCATTGCCTGATCCCGCAGCCCACATAGGAGTCACCTAAAATGCAGGCACCATAGAGTCGGCTAACCCGACCGCAACACGACAGGACAACGCATTGGAGGCAAAGTGACGTTGACACTACCCGGAAACAGCTGGCGTGCTGGAACCAGGCTGGGCAGGAGGGAGTACCCGTGCCAAAGTCACTGCCGAGAACCAGCTGACGGTACTGGAACCCGGATGGGTAGTAGAAGGTACAAGAGCAAATGGAACTACCGAGGACCAGCTGACGGTACTGGAACCCGGATGGGTAGCAGAAGGTACAAGAGCCAATGGAACTGCCGAAGACCAGCTGACGGTACTGGAACTCGGTTACTAAGCAGGAGGTACCTGTGCCAGAAAGCACTACCAAGGACCAGTAGACGTTGGTGGAACTTGGATACCGAGAAGGAGGCACCAAATCCAAAGGCACTGCCGAGAACCAGCTGACGGTACTGGAACCCGGATGGGTAGCAGAAGGTACCCATGTAAAAAAAAGTTCAAGGCCGCGAGCCGGCCGCAGTTACCAAAACCCACAGTCCTACAGGGGGTGCTTGTCCTATAGGCACTATGGAACCAGCCTTCATTGCCAGATCCCGCAGCCCACATAGGAGTCACCTAAACTGCAGGCACCATAGAGTCGGCTAACCCGACCGCAACACGACAGGACAACGCATTGGAGGCAAAGTGACGTTGACACTACCCGGAAACAGCTGGCGTGCTGGAACAGGCTGGGCAGGAGGGAGTACCCGTGCCAAAGACACTGCCGAGAACCAGCTGACGGTACTGGAACCCGGATGGGTAGTAGAAGGTACAAGAGCCAATGGAACTGCCGAAGACCAGCTGACGGTACTGGAACTCGGTTACTAAGCAGGAGGTACCTGTGCCAGAAAGCACTACCAAGGACCAGCAGACGTTGGTGGAACTTGGATACCGAGAAGGAGGCACCTAATCCAAAGGCACTGCCGAGAACCAGCTGACGGTACTGGAACCCGGATGGGTAGCAGAAGGTACCCATGTAAAAAAAAGTTCAAGGCCGCGAGCCGGCCGCAGTTACCCAAACCCACAGTCCTACAGGGGGTGCTTGTCCTATTGGCACTATGGAACCAGCCATCATTGCCTGATCCCGCAGCCCATATAGGAGTCACCTAAACTGCAGGCACCATAGAGTCGGCTAACCCGACCGCAACACGACAGGACAACGCATTGGAGGCAAAGTGACGTTGACACTACCCGGAATCAGCTGGCGTGCTGGAACCAGGCTGGGCAGGAGGGAGTACCCGTGCCAAAGTCACTGCCGAGAACCAGCTGACGGTACTGGAACCCGGATGGGTAGTAGAAGGTACAAGAGCAAATGGAACTACCGAGGACCAGCTGACGGTACTGGAACCCGGATGGGTAGCCGAAGGTACAAGAACCAATGGAACTGCCGAAGACCAGCTGACGGAACTGGAACTCGGTTACTAAGCACGAGGTACCTGTGCCAGAAAGCACTACCAAGGACCAGCAGACGTTGGTGGAACTTGGATACCGAGAAGGAGGCACCTAATCCAAAGGCACTGCCGAGAACCAGCTGACGGTACTGGAACCCGGATGGGTAGCAGAAGGTACCCATGTAAAAAAAAGTTCAAGGCCACGAGCCGGCCGCAGTTGCCAAAACCCACAGTCCTACAGGGGGTGCTTGTCCTATTGGCACTATGGAACCATCCTTCATTGCCTGATCCCGCAGCCCACATAGGAGTCACCTAAACTGCAGGCACCATAGAGTCGGCTAACCCGACCGCAACACGACAGGACAACGCATTGGAGGCAAAGTGACGTTGACACTACCCGGAAACAGCTGGCGTGCTGGAACCAGGCTGGGCAGGAGGGAGTACCCATGCCAAAGTTACTGCCGAGAACCAGCTGACGGTACTGGAACCCGGATGGGTAGTAGAAGGTACAAGAGCAAATGGAACTACCGAGGACCAGCTGACGGTACTAGAACCCGGATGGGTAGCAGAAGGTACAAGAGCCAATGGAACTGCCGAAGACCAGCTGACGGTACTGGAACTCGGTTACTAAGCAGGAGGTACCTGTGCCAGAAAGCACCACCAAAGGACCAGCAGACGTTGGTGGAACTTGGATACCGAGAAGGAGGCACCTAATCCAAAGGCACTGCCGAGAACCAGCTGACGGTACTGGAACCCGGATGGGTAGCAGAAGGTACCCATGTAAAAAAAAGTTCAAGGCCACGAGCCGGCCGCAGTTGCCAAAACCCACAGTCCTACAGGGGGTGCTTGTCCTATTGGCACTATGGAACCATCGTTCATTGCCTGATCCTGCAGCCCACATAGGAGTCACCTAAACTGCAGGCACCATAGAGTCGGCTAACCCGACCGCAACACGACAGGACAACGCATTGGAGTCAAAGTGACGTTGACACTACCCGGAATCAGCTGGCGTGCTGGAACCAGGCTGGGCAGGAGGGAGTACCCGTGCCAAAGTCACTGCCGAGAACCAGCTGACGGTACTGGAACCCGGATGGGTAGTAGAAGGTACAAGAGCAAATGGAACTACCGAGGACCAGCTGACGGTACTGGAACCCGGATGGGTAGCCGAAGGTACAAGAACCAATGGAACTGCCGAAGACCAGCTGACGGAACTGGAACTCGGTTACTAAGCACGAGGTACCTGTGCCAGAAAGCACTACCAAGGACCAGCAGACGTTGGTGGAACTTGGATACCGAGAAGGAGGCACCTAATCCAAAGGCACTGCCGAGAACCAGCTGACGGTACTGGAACCCGGATGGGTAGCAGAAGGTACCCATGTAAAAAAAAGTTCAAGGCCGCGAGCCGGCCGCAGTTACCAAAACCCACAGTCCTACAGGGGGTGCTTGTCCTATAGGCACTATGGAACCAGCCTTCATTGCCAGATCCCGCAGCCCACATAGGAGTCACCTAAACTGCAGGCACCATAGAGTCGGCTAACCCGACCGCAACACGACAGGACAACGCATTGGAGGCAAAGTGACGTTGACACTACCCGGAAACAGCTGGCGTTCTGGAATCAGGCTGGGCAGGAGGGAGTACCCGTGCCAAAGTCACTGCCGAGAACTAGCTGACGGTACTGGAACCCGGATGGGTAGTAGAAGGTACAAGAGCAAATGGAACTACCGAGGACCAGCTAACGGAACTGGAACCAGGATGGGTAGCAGAAGGTACAAGAGCCAATGGAACTGCCGAAGACCAGCTGACGGTACTGGAACTCGGTTACTAAGCAGGAGGTACCTGTGCCAGAAAGCACTACCAAGGACCAGCAGACGTTGGTAGAACTTGGATAACGAGAAGGAGGCACCTAATCCAAAGGCACTGCCGAGAACCAGCTGACGGTACTGGAACCCGGATGGGTAGCAGAAGGTACCCATGTAAAAAAAAGTTCAAGGCCGCGAGCCGGCCGCAGTTACCAAAACCCACAGTCCTACAGGGGGTGCTTGTCCTATAGGCACTATGGAACCAGCCTTCATTGCCAGATCCCGCAGCCCACATAGGAGTCACCTAAACTGCAGGCACCATAGAGTCGGCTAACCCGACCGCAACACGACAGGACAACGCATTGGAGGCAAAGTGACGTTGACACAACCCGGAAACAGCTGGCGTGCTGGAACCAGGCTGGGCAGGAGGGAGTACCCGTGCCAAAGACACTGCCGAGAACCAGCTGACGGTACTGGAACCCGGATGGGTAGTAGAAGGTTCTAGAGCAAATGGAACTACCGAGAACCAGCTGGCGGTGCTGGAACCCAGAGTAAATGCTAAAAACAGAGTGGAGCCAGAGGTGTAATTGGAGCAAGTTTTAAATCAGTAGTACAGTGGATGTGGACAAAGCAGGAGAATTTGCCGGACACACAGCAGGGGAACAGCTGACGTTACTGAACCCCAATAACACTGGAGCAAGCGTTGACTGTGCAGACGGCACTTCTGAGCAGCAACTAGCGGTATTGGAGCCCAGGGTAAATACTAAAAACAGAGGAGCCAGAGGTGTATTTGGAGGAGGTTTTAAATCAGTAGTACAGTGGATGTGGACAAAGCAGGAGAAATTGCCGTCCGCACAGCAGGGGAACAGCTGACGTTACCGAACCCCAATAACACGGCAGCAAGTGTTGACTGTGCAGACGGCACTTCCAAGCGCCAACTGGCGGTGTTGGAGCTCAGGGATAATACTGAAAACAGAGGAGCCAGAGGTGTAATTGGAGCAACTTTAAAATCTGTAGTAGTGAGAATGTGGACAGAGCAGGAGAAATTGCCGTCCGCTCAGCAGGGGAACAGCTGACGTTACTGAACCCCAATAACACGGCAGCAAGTGTTGACTGTGCAGACGGCACTTCCAAGCGCCAACTGGCGGTGTTGGAGCTCAGGGATAATACTGAAAACAGAGGAGCCAGAGGTGTAATTGGAGCAACTTTAAAATCTGTAGTAGTGAGAATGTGGACAGAGCAGGAGAAATTGCCGTCCGCACAGCAGGGGAACAGCTGACGTTACTGAACCCCAATGACACGGCAGCAAGTGTTGACTGTGCAGACGGCACTTCCGAGCGCCAACTGGCGGTGTTGGAGCTCAGGGATAATACTGAAAACAGAGGAGCCAGAGGTGTATTTGGAGGAGGTTTTAAATCAGTAGTACAGTGGATGTGGACAGAGCAGGAGAAATTGCCATCCGCAGAGCAGGAGAACAGCTGACGTTACTGAACCCCAATAACACAGCAGCAAGTGTTGACTGTGCAGACGGCACTTCCGAGCACCAACTGGCGGTGTTGGAGCTCAGGGATAATACTGAAAACAGAGGAGCCAGAGGTGTAATTGGAGCAACTTTAAAATCTGTAGAAGTGAGAATGTGGACAGAGCAGGAGAAATTGCCGTCCGCACAGCAGGGGAACAACTGACGTTACCGAACCCCAATAACATGGCAGCAAGTGTTGACTGTGCAGACGGCACTTCCGAGTGCCAACTGGCGGCGTTAGAGCTCAGGGATAATACTGAAAACAGAGGAGCCAGAGGTGTAATTGGAGCAACTTTAAAATCTGTAGTAGTGAGAATGTGGACAGAGCAGGAGAAATTGCCGTCCGCACAGCAGGGGAACAGCTGACGTTACCGAACCCCAATAACATGGCAGCAAGTGTTGACTGTGCAGACGGCACTTCCGAGCGCCAACTGGCGGTGTTGGAGCTCACGGATAATACTGAAAACAGAGGAGCCAGAGGTGTATTTGGAGGAGGTTTTAAATCAGTAGTACAGTGGATGTGGACAGAGCAGGAGAAATTGCCGTCCGCACAGCAGGGGAACAGCTGACGTTACTGAACCCGAATAACATGGCAGCAAGTGTTGACTGTGCAGACGGCACTTCCGAGCGCCAACTGGCGGTGTTGGAGCTCAGGGATAATACTGAAAACAGAGGAGCCAGAGGTGTAATTGGAGCAACTTTAAAATCTGTAGTAGTGAGAATGTGGACAGAGCAGGAGAAATTGCCGTCCGCACAGCAGGGGAACAGCTGACGTTACTGAACCCCAATAACATGGCAGCAAGTGTTGACTGTGCAGACGGCACTTCCGAGCGCCAACTGGCGGTGTTGGAGCTCAGGGATAATACTGAAAACAGAGGAGCCAGAGGTGTAATTGGAGCAACTTTAAAATCTGTAGTAGTGAGAATGTGGACAGAGCAGGAGAAATTGCCGTCCGCACAGCAGGGGAACAGCTGACGTTACCGAACCCCAATAACATGGCAGCAAGCGTTGACTGTGCAGACGGCACTTCCGAGCGCCAACTGGCGGTGTTGGAGCTCAGGGATAATACTGAAAACAGAGGAGCCAGAGGTGTATTTGGAGTAGGTTTTAAATCAGTAGTACAGTGGATGTGGATGTGGCACCCCAGGGGTCTGGTTTCCACAGTAATGCAATATTATGTCTGAGAGCAGGTGGGAGGTCTCTTGGTCAGGGATCCTGTGCATGCCACACCTCCTATATAAACCTGGGGCTGAGGCAGGGTTAGTGAGTAGAAGAAGAACAGAAGTAGAGACAGAGAAGCAGCATAGGAAGAAACAACAGGAGCTCTGTGGGAGCAGTGTTACAAAGAGTCAGGGGCTGGCAGCTGCAGAGCTCGCCCTGACTGAGAAGTATCACCGGACCCGGAGTCCGAGGCTGTGGGGACTAATCTCTACCCAGCAGCAGAAACCGACCGGCAGGGGATTGCAGGTCCTCTGGCCCAGAAACCCGAAGGCACGGTCACAAGCGTGGGACCAGCACCGCCATCGTGGAGCGGAAGCCATTAGAAGGCCCCGAGTCACCGGCCATACGGGTGAGCACCACACGGTACACTCAGGGACGTGGGCTACTTATACCCGCCTCTAGCAAGGTAGCCAGAAGAGTATCGTTAGTTTGGGAGGCCTACAACTCCGCCTGGCCAGGGGAGATCCCATCTGCTCAAGGACTGACCAGGCCCCAATCGCTAGCCAGTACTCCGGGAGGGTCTATCTTTGTTACCAGTAAAGACCCTGAACTTCACCGTACCGTCTCCGAGTGGTTCCTGCTACCCCCATCATCCACGTCGGCTGCCCTGAGGCCATACCCCTCCCGTTGGGGGTTATACTACCACGCTGCACAATCCTACCACCGGCCTCAGCGGTCTGCCCTGCAGCAGCAGCTCTATAGCTGCATTCAACGGGTGGCGTAGTCATCTAACATCACTGCTAATACAGCGCCACTTAGTCTGACCCCCTGGGCACGGACCGGGTCACCGCCACGAGACTACCACCCTCAACAGATCCGGCTCCGGGTAAGCTCCCGCGTGCGCAGCGCAGCGCGACACAGGCCCAGGGGCGCGTCATGGACAGAGCAGGAGAAATTGCCGTCCGCACAGCAGGGGAACAGCTGACGTTACTGAACCCCAATAACACGGCAGCAAGTGTTGACTGTGCAGACGGCACTTCCGAGCGCCAACTGGCGGTGTTGGAGCTCAGGGATAATACTGAAAACAGAGGAGCCAGAGGTGTAATTGGAGCAACTTCAAAATCTGTAGAAGTGAGAATGTGGACAGAGCAGGAGAAATTGCCGTCCGCACAGCAGGGGAACAGGTGACGTTACTGAACCCGAATAACATGGCAGCAAGTGTTGACTGTGCAGACGGCACTTCCGAGCGCCAACTGGCGGTGTTGGAGCTCAGGGATAATACTGAAAACAGAGGAGCCAGATGTGTAATTGGAGCAACTTTAAAATCTGTAGTAGTGAGAATGTGGACAGAGCAGGAGAAATTGCCATCCGCACAGCAGGGGAACAGCTGACGTTACTGAACCCCAATAACATGGCAGCAAGTGTTGACTGTGCAGACGGCACTTCCGAGCGCCAACTGGCGGTGTTGGAGCTCAGGGATAATACTGGAAACAGAGGAGCCAGAGGTGTATTTGGAGGAGATTTTAAATCAGTAGTACAGTGGATGTGGACAGAGCAGGAGAAAGTGACGCCCGCACAGCAGGGGAACAGCTGACGTTACTGAACCCCAATAACACGGCAGCAAGTGTTGACTGTGCAGACGGCACTTCCGAGCACCAACTGGCGGTGTTGGAGCTCAGGGATAATACTGAAAACAGAGGAGCCAGAGGTGTAATTGGAGCAACTTTAAAATCTGTAGTAGTGAGAATGTGGACAGAGCAGGAGAAATTGCCGTCCGCACAGCCGGGGAACAGCTGACGTTACTGAACCCCAATGACACGGCAGCAAGTGTTGACTGTGCAGACGGCACTTCCGAGCGCCAACTGACGGTGTTGGAGGTCAGGGATTACAGTTCAGGTGGTACAAACATGAACAGAACAGGAGACCTGGATACTTTTGCCAACAATTATTTATTCTGGAAGAGGACTGGCAAATTCATGAGAGATCCAGGCCTTGTTCATTTTGAGAAAAGTAAGCCAGTCAACGCTATCAGAGGATAGTCGCATGCGACGGTCTGTTAGTACATCACCTGCGGCACTAAAGACGCGTTCCGATAATACACTAGCAGCAGGGCAAGCTAGCACCTCCAATGCATACTGATTTAGCTCTGGCCATGTATCTAGCTTACAGACCCAAAACTTGAAGGGAGAAGAGCCGTCTGGGAGTACACTAAGAGGGCAAGACATGTAGTCTGTCACTATCTGACGGAAACGTTGCCTCCTGCTGACTGGAGCCGTCTGTGATGGTGTAGACATTTGTGGCGGCGGGGACACAAAACTTTGCCACATTTCGGCCATACTGGTCTTGCCTTGTGCTGAGGCGCTGCTTCTGCTCCATCTTTGTGCAGAGCTTCCTCCACTGCCTCGACGCACTGAGCTGCTTTGTAAAGCACTAGCAGCACTGCTCTCGGCTGGAATGGAGAACATGATGGAATGCACCAGTGCGTCTTGGTACTCCCGCATTTTACTCTCCCGGTTCAACAGTGTTATGAGACTTTGTAAGTTGTCCCGGTAGCGAGGATCTAGGAGGGTGGACACCCAATAATCAGCCGTGTTGAGAATGTGGGCGATGCGGCGGTCGTTTCTCAGGCACTGCAGCATGAAATCAACCATGTGCTGCAGACTGCCAACTGGCCAAGAAACGCTGTCCCCTGCTTGAGGCGTGATCTCTGCCTGCTCTGCATCACCCCACCCTCGCTCTAGATACTGACTACTAGAGCATTGTGTACCTCCCTCCTCTGGACAGATGTCTTCCTCATCCATTGACTCCTCCTCATCCTCCTCACAAAGTGTCCCCTGCCTAGGCCTTTGCGAGGAACCACGTTGCGCAGACTGTAGAGAAGCAGATGGCATTTGTGACTCCTCATCCTCCACCTCTTCCAAAACCTCGTCCCTTAGTGCTTGCAGTGTTTTTTCAAGCAGGCAGATAAGGGGGATAGTCATGCTGACTAGTGCATCATCTGCACTCGCCATCCGCGTGGAATAATCGAAGGCACGCAAAACGTGGCAAATGTCCTTCATAGAGGCCCACTCAGTGGTGGTGAAGTGTGAACGGCGCGCACTGCGACTTGTTTGCGCCTGCTGCAGCTGGTACTCCATTACTGCTGCCTGCTGCTCACACAACCTCTCCAACATATGTAACGTTGAATTCCACCTGGTGGGTAGGTCACATATGATGCGATGTTCCGGAAGACGTAATCGGCGCTGCAGAGCTGCAATGCGTGATCTTGCATTGCTGGAACGCCGCAAGTGAGCGCACTCTATGCGGACCTTGTGAAGCAGTGCATCAAGATCCGGATAGTCCCTCAAAAAACTCTGCACGACCAAGTTGAGCACATGTGCCAGACATGGGATGTGAGTGAGGTTGCCTAGATCCAGAGCTGCCACCAGATTTCGGCCATTGTCACACACTACCATGCCTGGCTGGAGATTCGCTGGCACAAACCACACGTCGCTCTGCTGCTTGATGGCATTCCAGTGCTCCTGCGCTGTGTGGCTTCGATTCCCCAAAGAAATTAATTTTAATACGGCCTGTTGACGTTTGGCCACGGCTGTGCTCATATTGGTCACCATAACAGGTAACCGTTCACGGGTCGATGTGGAGGTAGACCGTGACGGCTCCTGCAGCGCTGATTCAGAGGAACTGGAGTATGAGGAGGAGTCAATGTGTACAGACTGGATTCCTGCAATCTTTGGAGTTGGCAGAACACATACAGCGCCACTCTCAAGATCTGTACCCGGCTCCACAACATTTACCCAATGGGCAGTGAGGGAAAGGTATCGTCCCTGTCCATGCTTACTGGTCCACGCATCGGTGGTCAGGTGGACCTTGCTACTGATGGCATTTTGTAGCGCATGTTTAATTTTTCCCTCCACATGATGTTGCAGGGCAGGGACGGCTTGCCTGCTGAAATAAAATCGGCTGGGCACGTTGTATTGTGGGACTGCCAATGCCATAAAGTTACGGAATGTGTCAGTCTCCACCAGCCTGAATAATAGCATTTCAAGGGCCAGTAGTTTAGCTATGCCAGCATTCAGAGCCTGTGCTCGGGGGTGGTTTGCCGAGTATGGGCGCCTTTTCTCCCATGCCTGTGCTAACGATGGCTGTAGACTGGCCTGGGAGTGTGAGGATGACTGGGAAAGTGGTGCTGTGGGTGGAATTACACTGTGTCTCTGTACAACAGTGCCAGAGATTCTTCCATGGCGATCCTGTGAGGAAGCCGAACCAGCTGTGTGTGAGCTGGAGGAAGAGGCTACAACACGAGCTGAAGAGGTGGTAGGTGGCGCTGTAGGTTGGCATAGGTCTTCAGTGTGTTTTTGTAACTCCACCACGTGCTTGGTCCGCACATGTTTCCACATATTTGTGGTATTGAGGTTGTTGACACTTTTCCCTTTTTTCACCTTCTGGTTACACAGCTTGCATTTGACAAAGCAAATGTCATCTGCAACTGTGTCAAAAAAGGACCAGGCACTGCAAGTCTTGGGAGCGCCCGCTTTGGATTTTGGAAGAGCCATGCTCCTAATGGGTGCCGAAGTGGAGGCTACAGGCAACCAAGTCTGCCCCCTCCCTCTCCCTCCTTTTTGGGCTGTTCGGGGAATCTCTTCCTCAGAGCTGCTCCCACCACCTTCCTGTCCCTCACGCCATGATGGGTCAAGGACCTCATCATCTACACCACCCTCTTCAAACAACTGCTTCTCCTGGCTAGTCTCGACAGCACAGGATGCACCAGAAAGTGGCACCTGAGTCTCATCATCAGATGCATACTGAGGTGTGCTGCTGACCATAGGCACTGGCCCACCCGCGTCTTCAGATTCAGAGAGACAAAACGGTTGCGCATCACTGCATACTACCTCTTCTTCAAATTCTCAAATTCTGCTTGGCTGGCCCCCTCTTTCCAAGCCAAGAGATTCAGAGAACAGAAGTAGAGATGGCTCCTGTCCAGGGCTCTCTGACTGCCTGGGCAATGTGGCAGGTGGTGAAGAGACAGATGGGTGCTCTTCAGTGCTCAGGACCTGAGAGGATCTGGAACTAATTGAAGTCGATGCGTTAGCTGCCATCCATCTGACAACGGCTTCAATTTGGTCCTCCCGCAGCAGTGGGGTACGGCTAGCTCCTACAAAGCTGCGCATAAAGGACTGTTCCCTGGTAAAACTGGGGGATGCTGAGTCACTGGTGCCCGCAGCAGGCACAGAATCCCCACATCCTCTCCCTGCAGGCACAGAATCCTCACGTCCTCTCCCTGCAGAAACTCCACGCCCACGCCCACGACCACATGCCTTACTCCCTGCCTTCTTCATCTTGGTAGACTGATAAAGATAGGCAGAAAAGTACTAAGGGCTTAGTGTGCTTATTCCTGAACAGCTGCTAACAGGTATAAGAAACACTAATTTTATAAAGTGTGGACTAGACTTTAATATGAGCTAATGTGGCCTACACAACTGTAAAGTGGAGTGTTTGGTGAACTTCATTTAGGTTTTTTTTGTCACAAAAAGACACTGTGCCTAAAGATGTAATAACGATAGTATCACAAACTTTTTTTAGCTATTACAATGTAGGAAGGTAACCTACAATGCAATAGATGAGGCTGCAAAAAATAGGCTAATACTAATCTGACTGGGGCTGCAGGGCCCAATGCTGCAGAAAGGCTCCTCTAACTACACCTATATAATGTGTTTGGAACCAATTTAGCTGAATATGGATGGAACCGCCACACTAATAGGAGAAATCAGGAAAAATTATGAATTGGCAAAAAAGGACAATGTATGAGGCAGTGACACACACTGAGTGCACTACAACCAGACGTGGTTGAAGCACACACTACAGGGTGAGCTGCACTCACACACCAGACCTTGCAGACAGCGGTGAACAGTACAGATGCAGAGCACTGTGCACTAGCGCTGCAAGACCAAAAAAATTTCTCTACCCCTATATAGTGTGTTTGGAACCAAATTAGCTGAATACGGATGGAACCACCACACTAATAGGAGATATCAGGAAAAATTATGAATTGGCAAAAAAGGACAATGTATGAGGCAGTGACACACACTGAGTGCACTATAACCAGACGTGGCTGAAGCACACACTACAGGGTGAGCTGCACTCACACACAGAGACCTTGCAGAAAGAGGTGAACAGCACAGAGAACTGTGCACTAGCACTGCAAGGCACAGCGATTTATAAAGTAGCTTGGGTAAAGCAGAATAGACCAAATAGGTAGCTAAAACTGTCCCTCAGAACAACAGCATCCTATCCCTAACTGAATTCCCAGCAGAGTGAGCTCAAAATGGCGGCGGCGGCTTTTATAGTGCATCATGACATCATTTCAGCAGCCAATCACAGCCATGCCATTAGTTAAGATGCCTACATGCCTAACAGGATGTGCCCACACTTCTTAGGATCCTCATTGGCTGAATAAAATGAAAATGGCTCATTGCATTATGGGAACTTCCGATTCAGGTATACGATATTGCAAAAGTATCGGAATTAAGAATCGGAATTCCGATACCGCGAATATCGGCCGATACCCGATATTTCAGTATCGGAATGCTCAACACTATTAGCCATTTTTCCGGCGTTTATCAGACTTTCAGATAGGGGAAATGTCAGTGAGAGTTCCGATTTCAGTTCCAGAGCGATTCGCCCGATGAGTCGTTCATATTTAGTCATTTTCAGCCAATTTTCAGAATTTTTGAAAATTTCACTTTTTTTGTGAAAATATCCACTAAATGAGGGAATAATATGTGTGAGGGTACCCCAGGAGAGTTCCAAATGTGTGTGGGTAGAATATATATCCCACGGGGGTAAAATTGAAAAAAGTTTAAAAATTTTTTTTTTTTAGACTTAGTCATTTTTCCGGCGTTCATCAGACTTTCAGATAGGGGAAATGTCAGTGAACATTCCGATTTAAGTTCCAGAGCGATTCGCCGGATGTGTTGTTCATATTTAGTCATTTTCAACCAATTTTCTTAATTTTTGAAAATTTCACTTTTTTGTGAAAATATCCACTAAATGAGGGAATAATATGTGAGAGGGTACCCCAGGAGAGTTCCAAATGTGTGTGGGTAGAATATATATCCCACGGGGGTAAAATTGAAAAAAGTTGAAAAAATTTTTTTTTTGAACTTAGTCATTTTTCCGGCGTTTATCAGACTTTCAGATAGGGGAAATGTCAGTGAGTGTTCCGATTTCAGTTCCAGAGCGATTCGCCCGATGATTCCTTCATATTTAGTCGTTTTCAGCCAATTTTCTGAATTTTTGAAAATTTCACTTTTTTGTGAAAATATCCACTAAATGAGGGAATAATATGTGAGAGGGTACCCCAGGAGAGTTCCAAATGTGTGTGGGTAGAATATATATCCCACGGGGGTAAAATTGAAAAAAGTTGAAAAAATTTTTTTTTTGAACTTAGTCATTTTTCCGGCGTTTATCAGACTTTCAGATAGGGGAAATGTCAGTGAGCGTTCCAATTTCAGTTCCAGAGCGATTCGCCCGATGAGTCGTTCATGTTTAGTCGTTTTCAGCCAATTTTCTGAATTTTTGAAAATTTCACTTTTTTGTGAAAATATCCACTAAATGAGGGAATAATATGTGTGAGGGTACAACAGGAGAGTTCCACATGCGTGTGGATAGAATATATATCCCACGGGGGTAAAATTGAAAAATGGTGAAAACATTTTTTTTTCGGACTTAGTCATTTTTTCAGCGTTTATCAGACTTTCAGATAGGGGAAATGTCAGTGAGCGTTCCGATTTCAGTTCCAGAGCGACTCGCCCGATGAGTCCTTCATATTTAGTCGTTTTCAGCCAATTTTCTGAATTTTTGAAAATTTTACTTTTTTGTGAAAATATCCACTAAATGAGGGAATAATATGTGAGAGGGTACCCCAGGAGAGTTCCAAATGTGTGTGGGTAGAATATATATCCCACGGGGGTAAAATTGAAAAAAGTTGAAAAAATTTTTTTTTGGACTTAGTCATTTTTCCGGCGTTTATCAGACTTTCAGATAGGGGAAATGTCAGTGAGCGTTCCGATTTCAGTTCCAGAGCGATTCGCCCGATGAGTCGTTCATATTTAGTCGTTTTCAGCCAATTTTCTGAATTTTTGAAAATTTCACTTTTTTGTGAAAATATCCACTAAATGAGGGAATAATATGCGTGAGGGTACACCAGGAGACTTCCAAATGTGTGTGGGTAGAATATATATATCACGGGGGTAAAATTGAAAGAAGTTGAAAAAATTTTTTTTTTAGACTTAGTCATTTTTCCGGCGTTTATCAGACTTTCAGATAGGAGAAATGTCAGTGAGCATTCCCATTTCAGTTCCAGAGCGATTAGCCCGATGAGTCCTTCATATTTAGTCATTTTCAGCCAATTTTCAGAATTTTTGAAAATTTCACTTTTTTGTGAAAATATCCACTAAATGAGGGAATAATATGTGTGAGGGTACCCCAGGAGAGTTCCAAATGTGTGTGGGTAGAATATATATACCACGGGGATAAAATTGAAAAAAGTTGAAAAGAATTTTTTTTTTAGACTTAGTCATTTTTCCGGCATTTATCAGACTTTCAGATAGGAGAAATGTCAGTGAGCGTTCCCATTTCAGTTCCAGAGCGATTCGCCCGATGAGTCCTTCATATTTAGTCGTTTTCAGACAATTTTCTGAATTTTTGAAAATTTCACTTTTTTGTGAAAATATCCACTAAATGAGGGAATAATATGTGTGAGGGTTCAACAGGAGAGTTCCAAATGCGTGTGGATAGAACATATATCCCACGAGGGTAAAATTGTTTAAAGTTGAAAAAAATTTTTTTTTGGACTTTGTCATTTTTTCAGCGTTTATCAGACTTTCAGATAGGGGAAATGTCAGTGAGCGTTCCGATTTCAGTTCCAGAGCGACTCGCCCGATGAGTCCTTCATATTTAGTCGTTTTCAGCCAATTTTCTGAATTTTTGAAAATTTCACTTTTTTGTGAAAATATCCACTAAATGAGGGAATAATATGTGTGAGGGTACCCCAGGAGAGTTCCAAATGTGTGTGGGTAGAATATATATCCCACGGGGTAAAATTGAAAAAAGTTGAAAAAAAAATTTTTTTGGACTTAGTCATTTTTCCGGCGTTTATCAGACTTTCAGATAGGGGAAATGTCAGTGAGCGTTCCGATTTCAGTTCCAGAGCGATTCGCCCGATGAGTCGTTCATATTTAGTCATTTTCAGCCAATGTTCTGAATTTTTGAAAATTTCTCTTTTTTGTGAAAATATCCTCTAAATGAGGGAATAATATGTGTGAGGGTACCCCAGGAGAGTTCTAAATGTGTGTGGGTAGAATATATATCACACGGGGGTAAAATTGAAAAAAGTTGAAAACAATTTTTTTTTAGACAGTCATTTTTCCGTCGTTTATCAGACTTTCAGATAGGGGAAATGTCAGTGAGCATTCCGATTTCAGTTCCAGAGCGATTCGCCTGATGAGTCCTTCATATTTAGTCATTTTCAGCCAATTTTCCGAATTTTTGAAAATTTCTCTTTTTTGTGAAAATATCCACTAAATGAGGGAATAATATGTGTGAGGGTACCCCAGGAGAGTTCCAAATGTGTGTGGGTAGAATATATATCCCACGGGGTAAAATTGAAAAAAGTTGAAAAAAATTTTTTTTTGGACTTAGTCATTTTTCCGGCGTTTATCAGACTTTCAGATAGGGGAAATGTCAGTGAGCATTCCGATTTCAGTTCCAGAGCGATTCGCCCGATGAGTCGTTCATATTTAGTCATTTTCAGCCAATGTTCTGAATTTTTGAAAATTTCTCTTTTTTGTGAAAATATCCACTAAATGAGGGAATAATATGTGTGAGGGTACCCCAGGAGAGTTCCAAATGTGTGTGGGTAGAATATATATCCCACGGGGGTAAAATTGAAAAAAGTTGAAAAAAAAATTTTTTTGGACTTAGTCATTTTTCCGCCGTTTATAAAACTTTCAGTTAGGGGAAATGTCAGTGAGCATTCCGATTTCAGTTCCAGAGCAACTCGCCCGATGAGTCCTTCATATTTAGTTGTTTTCAGCCAATTTTCTGAATTTTTGAAAATTCCACTTTTTTGTGAAAATATCCACTAAATGAGGGAATAATATGTGTGAGGGTACCCCATGAGAGTTCCAAATGTGTGTGGGTAGAATATATATCCCACGGGGGTAAAATTGAAAAAAGTTGAAAAATTTTTTTTTTGGACTTAGTCATTTTTCCAGCGTTTATCAGACTTTCAGATAGGGGAAATATCAGTGAGCGTTCCGTTTTCAGTTCCAGAGCGATTCGCCCGATGAGTCCTTCATGTTTAATAGTTTTCAGCCACTTTTCAGAATTTTTGAAAATTTCACTTTTTTGTGAAAATATCCACTAAATGAGGGAATAATATGTGTGAGGGTACCCCAGGAGAGTTCCAAATGTGTGTGGGTAGAATATATATCCCACGGGGGTAAAATTGAAAAAAGTTGAAAATTTTTTTTATTGGACTTAGTCATTTTTCCGGCGTTTATCAGACTTTCAGTTAGGGGAAATGTCAGTGAGCGTTCCAATTTCAGTTCCAGAGCGATTCGCCCGATGAGTCGTTCATATTTAGTCATTTTCAGCCAATTTTCTGAATTTTTGAAAATTTCACTTTTTTGTGAAAATATCCACTAAATGAGGGAATAATATGTGTTAGGGTACAACAGGAGAGTTCCAAATGTGTGTGGGTAGAATATATATCCCACGGGGGTAAAATTGAAAAAAGTTGAAAAAATTTTTTTTTGGACTTAGTCAATTTTCCGGCGTTTATCAGACTTTCAGATAGGGGAAATGTCAGTGAGCGTTCCGATTTCAGTCCAGAGTGATTCGCCCAATGAGTCCTTCATATTTAGTCGTTTTCTGCCAATTTTCTGAATTTTTGAAAATTTCACTTTTTTGTGAAAATATCCACTAAATGAGGGAATAATATGTGTGAGGGTACCCCAGGAGAGTTCCAAATATGTGTGGGTAGAATATATATCCCACGGGGGTAAAATTGAAGAAAGGTGAAAACATTTTTTTTTCGGACTTAGTCATTTTTTCAGCGTTTATCAGACTTTCAGATAGGGGAAATGTCAGTGAGCGTTCCAATTTCAGTTCCAGAGCGACTCGCCCAATGAGTCCTTCATATTTAGTCGTTTTCAGCCAATTTTCTGAATTTTTGAAAATTTCACTTTTTTGTGAAAATATCCACTAAATGAGGGAATAATTTGTGTGAGGGTACCCCAGGAGAGTTCCAAATGTGTGTGGGTAGAATATATATCCCACGGGGGTAAAATTGAAAAAAGGTGAAAACATTTTTTTTTCGGACTTAGTCATTTTTTCAGCGTTTATCAGACTTTCAGATAGGGGAAATGTCAGTGAGTGTTCCGATTTCAATTCCAGAGCGATTCGCCAGATGAGTCCTTCATATTTAGTCGTTTTCAGCCAATTTTCTGAATTTTTGAAAATTTCACTTTTTTGTGAAAATATCCACTAAATGAGGGAATAATATGTGTGAGGGTACCCCAGGAGAGTTCCAAATGTGTGTGGGTAGAATATATATCCCACGGGGGTAAAATTTAAAAAAGTTGAAAAAAATTTTTTTTGGACTTAGTCATTTTTCCGGCGTTTTTCAGACTTTCAGATAGGAGAAATGTCAGTGAGCGTTCCGATTTCAGTTCCAGAATGATTCGCCCGATGAGTCCTTCATATTTAGTCGTTTTCTGCCAATTTTCTGAATTTTTGAAAAT
The DNA here is from genome assembly GCF_046119375.1 of Phyllobates terribilis. Lineage (NCBI taxonomy): Eukaryota > Metazoa > Chordata > Amphibia > Anura > Dendrobatidae > Phyllobates > Phyllobates terribilis. The sequence continues at coordinate 19,608,181 of NW_027362773.1, read as the reverse complement.
TTCACTTTTTTGTGAAAATATCCACTAAATGAGGGAATAAATATGTGTGAGGGTACCCCAGGAGAGTTCCAAATGTGTGTGGGTAGAATATATATCCCACGGGGGTAAAATTGAAAAAAGTTGAAAAAAAAATTTTTTTGGACTTAGTCATTTTTCCGCCGTTTATAAAACTTTCAGTTAGGGGAAATGTCAGTGAGCATTCCGATTTCAGTTCCAGAGCTACTCGCCCGATGAGTCCTTCATATTTAGTCGTTTTCTGCCAATTTTCTGAATTTTTGAAAATTTCACTTTTTTGAGAAAATATCCACTAAATGAGAGAATAAATATGTGTGAGGGTACCCCAGGAGAGTTCCAAATGTGTGTGGGTAGAATATATATCCCACGGGGGTAAAATTGAAAAAAGTTGAAAAATTTTTTTTTTCGACTTAGTAATTTTTCCAGCGTTTATCAGACTTTCAGATAGGGGAAATATCAGTGAGCGTTCCGTTTTCAGTTCCAGAGCGACTCGCCCAATGAGTCCTTCATATTTAGTCGTTTTCAGCCAATTTTCTGAATTTTTGAAAATTTCACTTTTTTGTGAAAATATCCACTAAATGAGGGAATAATATGTGTGAGGGTACAACAGGAGAGTTCCAAATGTGTGTGGGTAGAATATATATCCCACGGGGGTAAAATTGAAAAAAGTTGAAAAAATTTTTTTTTGGACTTAGTCATTTTTCCGGCGTTTATCAGACTTTCAGATAGGGGAAATGTCAGTGAGCGTTCCGATTTCAGTCCAGAGTGATTCACCCAATGAGTCCTTCATATTTAGTCGTTTTCAGCCAATTTTATGAGTTTTTGAAAATTTCACTTTTTTGTGAAAATATCCACTAAATGAGGGAATAATATGTGTGAGGGTACAACAGAAGAGTTCCAAATGTGTGTGGGTAGAATATATATCACACGGGGGTAAAATTGAAAAAAGGTGAAAACATTTTTTTTTCGGACTTAGTCATTTTTTCAGAGTTTATCAGACTTTCAGATAGGGGAAATGTCAGTGAGCGTTCCAATTTCAGTTCCAGAGCGACTCGCCCAATGAGTCCTTCATATTTAGTCGTTTTCAGCCAATTTTCTGAATTTTTGAAAATTTCACTTTTTTGTGAAAATATCCACTAAATGAGGGAATAATATGTGTGAGGGTACCCCAGGAGAGTTCCAAATGTGTGTGGGTAGAATATATATCCCACGGGGGTAAAATTGAAAAAAGGTGAAAACATTTTTTTTTCGGACTTTGTTATTTTTTCAGCGTTTATCAGACTTTCAGATAGGGGAAATGTCAGTGAGCGTTCTGATTTCAGTTCCAGAGCGACTCGCCCAATGAGTCCTTCATATTTAGTCGTGTTCAGCCAATTTTCTGAATTTTTGAAAATTTCACTTTTTTGTGAAAATATCCACTAAATGAGGGAATAATATGTGTGAGGGTACCCCAGGAGGGTTCCAAATGTATATGGGTAGAATATATATCCCACTGGGGTAAAATTGAAAAAAGGTGAAAACATTTTTTTTCGGACTTAGTCATTTTTCAGCGTTTATCAGACTTTCAGATAGGGGAAATGTCAGTGAGCGTTCCGATTTCAGTCCAGAGCGATTCGCCCAATGAGTCCTTCATATTTAGTAGTTTTCAGCCAATTTTCTGAATTTTTGAAAATTTCACTTTTTTGTGAAAATATCCACTAAATGAGGGAATAAATATGTGTGAGGGTACCCCAGGAGAGTTCCAAATGTGTGTGGGTAGAATATATATCCCACGGGGGTAAAATTGAAAAAAGTTTAAAAAAAAATTTTTTTGAACTTAGTCATTTTTTCGCCGTTTATAAAACTTTCAGTTAGGAGAAATGTCAGTGAGCATTCCGATTTCAGTTCCAGAGCGACTCGCCCGATGAGTCCTTCATATTTAGTCGTGTTCAGCCAATTTTCTGAATTTTTGAAAATTTCACTTTTTTGTGAAAATATCCACTAAATGAGGGAATAATATGTGTGAGGGTACCCCAGGAGAGTTCCAAATGTGTGTGGGTAGAATATATATCACACGGGGGTAAAATTGAAAAAAGGTGAAAACATTTTTTTTTCGGACTTAGTCATTTTTTCAGCGTTTATCAGACTTTCAGATAGGGGAAATGTCAGTGAGCGTTCCAATTTCAGTTCCAGAGCGACTCGCCCAATGAGTCCTTCATATTTAGTCGTTTTCAGCCAATTTTCTGAATTTTTGAAAATTTCACTTTTTTGTGAAAATATCCACTAAATGAGGGAATAATATGTGTGAGGGTACCCCAGGAGAGTTCCAAATGTGTGTGGGTAGAATATATATCCCACGGGGGTAAAATTGAAAAAAGGTGAAAACATTTTTTTTTCGGACTTTGTTATTTTTTCAGCGTTTATCAGACTTTCAGATAGGGGAAATGTCAGTGAACGTTCTGATTTCAGTTCCAGAGCGACTCGCCCAATGAGTCCTTCATATTTAGTCGTGTTCAGCCAATTTTCTGAATTTTTGAAAATTTCACTTTTTTGTGAAAATATCCACTAAATGAGGGAATAATATGTGTGAGGGTACCCCAGGAGGGTTCCAAATGTATATGGGTAGAATATATATCCCACTGGGGTAAAATTGAAAAAAGGTGAAAACATTTTTTTTCGGACTTAGTCATTTTTTCAGCGTTTATCAGACTTTCAGATAGGGGAAATGTCAGTGAGCGTTCCGATTTCAGTCCAGAGCGATTCGCCCAATGAGTCCTTCATATTTAGTAGTTTTCAGCCAATTTTCTGAATTTTTGAAAATTTCACTTTTTTGTGAAAATATCCACTAAATGAGGGAATAAATATGTGTGAGGGTACCCCAGGAGAGTTCCAAATGTGTGTGGGTAGAATATATATCCCACGGGGGTAAAATTGAAAAAAGTTGAAAAAAAAATTTTTTTGAACTTAGTCATTTTTTCGCCGTTTATAAAACTTTCAGTTAGGAGAAATGTCAGTGAGCATTCCGATTTCAGTTCCAGAGCGACTCGCCCGATGAGTCCTTCATATTTAGTCGTGTTCAGCCAATTTTCTGAATTTTTGAAAATTTCACTTTTTTGTGAAAATATCCACTAAATGAGGGAATAATATGTGTGAGGGTACCCCAGGAGAGTTCCAAATGTGTGTGGGTAGAATATATATCCCACGGGGGTAAAATTGAAATAAGGTGAAAACATTTTTTTTTCGGACTTAGTCATTTTTGCAGCGTTTATCAGACTTTCAGATAGGGGAAATGTCAGTGAGCGTTTCGATTTCAGTTCCAGAGCGATTCGCCCGATGAGTCCTTCATATTTAGTCGTTTTCAGACAATTTTCTGAATTTTTGAATATGTCACTTTTTTGTGAAAATATCCACTAAATGAGGGAATAATATGTGTGAGGGTACCCTAGGAGAGTTCCAAATGTGTTTACTTAGAATATATATACCACGGGGGTAAAATTGAAAAAAGTTGAAAATAATTTTTTTTTAGACTTAGTCATTTTTCCGGCGTTTATCAGACTTTCAGATAGGATAAATGTAAGTGAGCTTTCCAATTTCAGTTCCAGAGCTATTCGCCCGATGAGTCCTTCATATTTATTCGTTTTCAGCCAATTTTCAGAATTTTTGAAAATTTCACTTTTTTGTGAAAATATCCACTAAATGAGGGAATAATATGTGTGAGGGTACCCCAGGAGAGTTCCAAATGTGTGTGGGTAGAATATATATCCCACGGGGGTAAAATTGAAATAAGGTGAAAACATTTTTTTTTCGGACTTAGTCATTTTTGCAGCGTTTATCAGACTTTCAGATAGGGGAAATGTCAGAGAGCGTTCTGATTTCAGTTCCAGAGCGATTCGCCCGATGAGTCCTTCATATTTAGTCGTTTTCAGACAATTTTCTGAATTTTTGAAAATTTCACTTTTTTGTGAAAATATCCACTAAATGAGGGAATAATATGTGTGAGGGCACCCCAGGAGAGTTCCAAATGTGTGTGGGTAGAATATATATCCCACGGGGGTAAAATTGAAATAAGGTGAAAACATTTTTTTTTAGGACTTAGTCATTTTTGCAGCGTTTATCAGACTTTCAGATAGGGGAAATGTCAGTGAGCGTTCCGATTTCAGTTCCAGAGCGACTCGCCCAATGAGTCCTTCATATTTAGTAGTTTTCAGCCAATTTTCTGAATTTTTGAAAATTTCACTTTTTTGTGAAAATATCCACTAAATGAGGGAATAAATATGTGTGAGGGTACCCCAGGAGAGTTCCAAATGTGTGTGGGTAGAATATATATCCCACGGGGGTAAAATTGAAAAAAGTTTAAAAAAAAATTTTTTTGAACTTAGTCATTTTTTCGCCGTTTATAAAACTTTCAGTTAGGAGAAATGTCAGTGGGCATTCCGATTTCAGTTCCAGAGCGACTCGCCCGATGAGTCCTTCATATTTAGTCGTGTTCAGCCAATTTTCTGAATTTTTGAAAATTTCACTTTTTTGTGAAAATATCCACTAAATGAGGGAATAATATGTGTGAGGGTACCCCAGGAGAGTTCCAAATGTGTGTGGGTAGAATATATATCACACGGGGGTAAAATTGAAAAAAGGTGAAAACATTTTTTTTTCGGACTTAGTCATTTTTTCAGCGTTTATCAGACTTTCAGATAGGGGAAATGTCAGTGAGCGTTCCAATTTCAGTTCCAGAGCGACTCGCCCAATGAGTCCTTCATATTTAGTCGTTTTCAGCCAATTTTCTGAATTTTTGAAAATTTCACTTTTTTGTGAAAATATCCACTAAATGAGGGAATAATATGTGTGAGGGTACCCCAGGAGAGTTCCAAATGTGTGTGGGTAGAATATATATCCCACGGGGGTAAAATTGAAAAAAGTCTAAAAAATTTTTTTTTTGGACTTAGTCATTTTTCCGGCGTTTTTCAGACTTTCAGATAGGAGAAATGTCAGTGAGCGTTCCGATTTCAGTTCCAGAACGATTCGCCCGATGAGTCCTTCATATTTAGTCGTTTTCAGCCAATTTTCTGAATTTTTGAAAATTTCACTTTTTTGTGAAAATATCCACTAAATGAGGGAATAATATGTGTGAGGGTACCCCAGGAGGGTTCCAAATGTATATGGGTAGAATATATATCCCACTGGGGTAAAATTGAAAAAAGGTGAAAACATTTTTTTTTCGGACTTAGTCATTTTTTCAGCGTTTACCAGACTTTCAGATAGGGAAAATGTCAGTGAGGGTTCCGATTTTCAGTCCAGAGCGATTCGCCCAATGAGTCCTTCATATTTAGTCGTTTTCAGCCAATTTTCTGAATTTTTGAAAATTTCACTTTTTTGTGAAAATAACCATTAAATGAGGGAATAATATGTGTGAGGGTACCCCAGGAGAGTTCCAAATGTGTGTGGGTAGAATATATATCCCACGGGGGTAAAATTGAAATAAGGTGAAAACATTTTTTTTTCGGACTTAGTCATTTTTGCAGCGTTTATCAGACTTTCAGATAGGGGAAATGTCAGTGAGCGTTTCGATTTCAGTTCCAGAGCGATTCTCCCGATGAGTCCTTCATATTTAGTCGTTTTCAGACAATTTTCTGAATTTTTGAATATGTCACTTTTTTGTGAAAATATCCACTAAATGAGGGAATAATATGTGTGAGGGTACCCTAGGAGAGTTCCAAATGTGTTTACTTAGAATATATATACCACGGGGGTAAAAGTGAAAAAAGTTGAAAAAAATTTTTTTTTAGACTTAGTCATTTTTCCGGCGTTTATCAGACTTTCAGATAGGATAAATGTAAGTGAGCTTTCCAATTTCAGTTCCAGAGCTATTCGCCCGATGAGTCCTTCATATTTATTCGTTTTCAGCCAATTTTCAGAATTTTTGAAAATTTCACTTTTTTGTGAAAATATCCACTAAATGAGGGAATAATATGTGTGAGGGTACCCCAGGAGAGTTCCAAATGTGTGTGGGTAGAATATATATCCCACGGGGGTAAAATTGAAATAAGGTGAAAACATTTTTTTTTCGGACTTAGTCATTTTTGCAGCGTTTATCAGACTTTCAGATAGGGGAAATGTCAGAGAGCGTTCTGATTTCAGTTCCAGAGCGATTCGCCCGATGAGTCCTTCATATTTAGTCGTTTTCAGACAATTTTCTGAATTTTTGAAAATTTCACTTTTTTGTGAAAATATCCACTAAATGAGGGAATAATATGTGTGAGGGCACCCCAGGAGAGTTCCAAATGTGTGTGGGTAGAATATATATCCCACGGGGGTAAAATTGAAATAAGGTGAAAACATTTTTTTTTCGGACTTAGTCATTTTTGCAGCGTTTATCAGACTTTCAGATAGGGGAAATGTCAGAGAGCGTTCTGATTTCAGTTCCAGAGCGATTCGCCCGATGAGTCCTTCATATTTAGTCGTTTTCAGACAATTTTCTGAATTTTTGAAAATTTCACTTTTTTGTGAAAATATCCACTAAATGAGGGAATAATATGTGTGAGGGCACCCCAGGAGAGTTCCAAATGTGTGTGGGTAGAATATATATCCCACGGGGGTAAAATTGAAATAAGGTGAAAACATTTTTTTTTCGGACTTAGTCATTTTTGCAGCGTTTATCAGACTTTCAGATAGGGGAAATGTCAGTGAGCGTTCCGATTTCAGTTCCAGAGCGACTCGCCCAATGAGTCCTTCATATTTAGTAGTTTTCAGCCAATTTTCTGAATTTTTGAAAATTTCACTTTTTTGTGAAAATATCCACTAAATGAGGGAATAAATATGTGTGAGGGTACCCCAGGAGAGTTCCAAATGTGTGTGGGTAGAATATATATCCCACGGGGGTAAAATTGAAATAAGGTGAAAACATTTTTTTTTCGGACTTAGTCATTTTTGCAGCGTTTATCAGACTTTCAGATAGGGGAAATGTCAGTGAGCGTTCCGATTTCAGTTCCAGAGCGACTCGCCCAATGAGTCCTTCATATTTAGTAGTTTTCAGCCAATTTTCTGAATTTTTGAAAATTTCACTTTTTTGTGAAAATATCCACTAAATGAGGGAATAAATATGTGTGAGGGTACCCCAGGAGAGTTCCAAATGTGTGTGGGTAGAATATATATCCCACGGGGGTAAAATTGAAAAAAGTTTAAAAAAAAATTTTTTTGAACTTAGTCATTTTTTCGCCGTTTATAAAACTTTCAGTTAGGAGAAATGTCAGTGAGCATTCCGATTTCAGTTCCAGAGCCACTCGCCCGATGAGTCCTTCATATTTAGTCGTGTTCAGCCAATTTTCTGAATTTTTGAAAATTTCACTTTTTTGTGAAAATATCCACTAAATGAGGGAATAATATGTGTGAGGGTACCCCAGGAGAGTTCCAAATGTGTGTGGGTAGAATATATATCACACGGGGGTAAAATTGAAAAAAGGTGAAAACATTTTTTTTTCGGACTTAGTCATTTTTTCAGCGTTTATCAGACTTTCAGATAGGGGAAATGTCAGTGAGCGTTCCAATTTCAGTTCCAGAGCGACTCGCCCAATGAGTCCTTCATATTTAGTCGTTTTCAGCCAATTTTCTGAATTTTTGAAAATTTCACTTTTTTGTGAAAATATCCACTAAATGAGGGAATAATATGTGTGAGGGTACCCCAGGAGAGTTCCAAATGTGTGTGGGTAGAATATATATCCCACGGGGGTAAAATTGAAAAAAGTCTAAAAAATTTTTTTTTTGGACTTAGTCATTTTTCCGCCGTTTTTCAGACTTTCAGATAGGAGAAATGTCAGTGAGCGTTCCGATTTCAGTTCCAGAACGATTCGCCCGATGAGTCCTTCATATTTAGTCGTTTTCAGCCAATTTTCTGAATTTTTGAAAATTTCACTTTTTTGTGAAAATATCCACTAAATGAGGGAATAATATGTGTGAGGGTACCCCAGGAGGGTTCCAAATGTATATGGGTAGAATATATATCCCACTGGGGTAAAATTAAAAAAAGGTGAAAACATTTTTTTTTCGGACTTAGTCATTTTTTCAGCGTTTACCAGACTTTCAGATAGGGAAAATGTCAGTGAGGGTTCCGATTTTCAGTCCAGAGCGATTCGCCTAATGAGTCCTTCATATTTAGTCGTTTTCAGCCAATTTTCTGAATTTTTGAAAATTTCACTTTTTTGTGAAAATAACCATTAAATGAGGGAATAATATGTGTGAGGGTACCCCAGGAGAGTTCCAAATGTGTGTGGGTAGAATATATATCCCACGGGGGTAAAATTGAAATAAGGTGAAAACATTTTTTTTTCGGACTTAGTCATTTTTGCAGCGTTTATCAGACTTTCAGATAGGGGAAATGTCAGTGAGCGTTTCGATTTCAGTTCCAGAGCGATTCGCCCGATCAGTCCTTCATATTTAGTCGTTTTCAGACAATTTTCTGATTTTTTTAAAATTTCACTTTTTTGTGAAAATATCCACTAAATGAGGGAATAATATGTGTGAGGGTACCCCAGGAGAGTTAGAATTGTGTGTGGGTAGAATATATATCCCACGGGGGTAAAATTGAAAAAAGTTGAAAAAAATTTTTTTGGACTAAGTCATTTTTTCGGCATTTATCAGACTTTCAGATAGGAGAAATGTCAGTGAGCTTTCCCATTTCAGTTCCAGAGCGATTCGCCCGATGAGTCCTTCATATTTAGTCGTTTTCAGCCAATTTTCTGAATTTTTGAAAATTTCCCTTTTTTGTGAAAATATCCACTAAATGAGGGAATAATATGTGTGAGGGTACCCCAGGAGAGTTCCAAATGTGTGTGGGTAGAATATATATCCCACGGGGGTAAAATTGAAAAAAGTTGAAAACATTTTTTTGGACTTAGTCATTTTTCCGGTGTTTATCAGACATTCAGATAGGGGAAATGTCAGTGAGCGTTCTGATTTCAGTTCCAGAGCGATTCGCCCAATGAGTCCTTCATATTTAGTCGTTTTCAGCCAATTTTCTGATTTTTTTAAAATTTCACTTTTTTGTGAAAATATCCACTAAATGAGGGAATAATATGTGTGAGGGTACCCCAGGAGAGTTCCAAATGTGTGTGGCTAGAAGATACAGTACCTACAAGTAATATTCAACCCCCTGCAGATTTAGCTGGTTTGATAAGATGCAAATAAGTTAGAGCCTTCAAACTGCAAACGAGAGTAGGTTTTATGAACAGAAGCATAAATCTTACAAACCAAAAAGTTATGTTGCTCAGTTGAATTTTATTAAATTTTAAACATAAAAGTGTGGGTCAATTATTATACAACCCCTATGTTTAATATTTTGTGGAATAACCCTTGTTTGCAATTACAGCTAATAATCGTCTTCTATAAGACCTGATCAGGCCAGCACAGGTCTGTGGAGTTATCTTGGCCCACTCCTCCATGCAGATCTTCTCCAAGTTATCTAGGTTCTTTGGGTGTCTCATGTGGACTTTATTCTTGAGCTCCTTCCACAAGTTTTCAATTGAGTTAAGGTCAGGAGACTGACTAGGCCACTCCAACACCTTGACTTTTTCCCTATTGAACCAGGCCTTGGTTTTCTTGGCTGTGTGCTTTGGGTCGTTGTCTTGTTGGAAGATGAAATTACGACCCATCTTAAGATCCTTGATGGAGGAGCGGAGGTTCTTGGCCAAAATCTCCAGGTAGTCCGTGCTATCCATCTTCCCATGGATTCGGACCAGATGGCCAGGCCCCTTGGCAGAGAAACAGCCCCACAGCATGATGCTGCCACCACCATGCTTGACTGTAGGGATGGTATTCTTGGGGTCGTATGCAGTGCCATCCAGTCTCCAAACGTCACGTGTGTGGTTGGCACCAAAAATCTCGATCTTGGTCTCATCAGACCATAGAACCTTGAACCAGTCTGTCTCAGAGTCCTCCAAGTGATCATGAGCAAACTGTAGACGAGTCTTGACATGATGCTTTGAAAGTAAAGGTACCTTACGTGCTCGTCTGGAACGGAGACCATTGCGGTGGAGTACGTTACTTATGGTATTGACTGAAACCAATGTCCCCACTGCCATGAGATCTTCCCGGAGCTCCTTCCTTGTTTTCCTTGGGTTAGCCTTGACTCTTCGGACAAGCCTGGCTTCGGCACGGGAGGACACTTTCAAAGGCTGTCCTGGCCGTGGAAGGCTAACAGTAGTTCCATAAGCCTTCCACTTACGGATGATGCTCCCAACAGTGGAGACAGTTAGGCCCAACTCCTTGGAAAGGGTTTTGTACCCCTTGCCAGCCTTGTGACCCTCCACGATCTTGTCTCTGATGGCTTTGGAATGCTCCTTTGTCTTTCCCATGTTGACCATGTCTGAGTGCTGTTCACAAGTTTGGGGAGGGTCTTAAATAGTCAGAAAAGGCTTGCAAAAGAGATCTTTAATCCACACATGTGAAGCTCATTATTCTTGGTGCCTGGACTACTTCTTAATACTTTAGGGGGACCAAACAGAATTCTTGTGGTTTGAGGGGTTGAATAATAAATGACACTCTGAATTAACTTTTTACGTTTTAAAAAAAAAACAAAAAAAAAAACAAAAAAAAAATTTGCTGCAGTGCATTTCCCACTTCCAGGCTGATCTACAGTACAAATGTCACAATGCCAAGTTAATTCCGCATGTGTCAACCAGCTAAATCTGCAGGGGGTTGAATACTACTTGTAGGCACTGTATATCCCACAGGGGTAAAATTGAAAAAAGTTGAAAAATTTTTTTTTGTACTTAGTAATTTTTCCGGCGTTTATCAGACTTTCAGTTAGGGGAAATGTCAGTGAGCGTTCCAATTTCAGCTCCAGAGCGATTCGCCCGATGAGTCCTTCATATTTAGTCATTTTAAGCCAATTTTCAGAATTTTTGAAAATTTCACTTTTTTGTGAAAATATCCACTAAATGAGGGAATAATATGTGTGAGGGTACCCCAGGAGAGTTCCAAATGTGTGTGGGTAGAATATATATCCCACGGGGGTAAAATTGAAAAAAGTTGAAAAAAAATTTTTTGGACTAAGTCATTTTTCCGACGTTTATCAGACTTTCAGATAGGAGAAATGTCAGTGAGCTTTCCCATTTCAGTTCCAGAGCGATTCGCCCGATGAGTCCTTCATATTTAGTCGTTTTCAGCCAATTTTCTGATTTTTTTAAAATTTCACTTTTTTGTGAAAATATCCACTAAATGAGGGAATAATATGTGTGAGGGTACCCCAGGAGAGTTCCAAATGTGTGTGGGTAGAATATATATCCCACGGGGGTAAAATTGAAAAAAGTTGAAAAAAATTTTTTTGGACTTAGTCATTTTTCCGGCGTTTATCAGACTTTCAGATAGGGGAAATGTCAGTGAGCGTTCCGATTTCAGTCCAGAGCGATTCGCACAAGTCGTTTTCAGCCAATTTTCAGAATTTTTGAAAATTTCACTTTTTTGTGAAAATATCCACTAAATGAGGGAATGATATGTGTGAGGGTACCCCAGGAGAGTTCCAAATGTGTGTGGGTAGAATATATATCCCACGGGGGTAAAATTGAAAAAAGTTTAAAAAAATTTTTTTTGGACTTAGTAATTTTTCCGGCGTTGTTCAGACTTTCAGATAGGGGAAATGTCAGTGAGCGTTCCGATTTCAGTTCCAGAGCGATTCGCCCGATGAGTCCTTCATATTTAGTCGTTTTCAGCCAATTTTCTGAAAATTTCACTTTTTTGTGAAAATATCCACTAAATGAGGGAATAATATGTGTGAGGGTACCCCAGGAGAGTTCCAAATGTGTGTGGGTAGAATATATATCCCACGGGGGTAAAATTGAAATAAGGTGAAAACATTTTTTTTTCGGACTTAGTCATTTTTGCAGCGTTTATCAGACTTTCAGATAGGGGAAATGTCAGTGAGCGTTCCGATTTCAGTTCCAGAGCGATTCGCCCGATGAGTCCTTCATATTTAGTCGTTTTCAGACAATTTTCTGAATTTTTGAAAATTTCACTTTTTTTGTGAAAATATCCACTAAATGAGGGAATAATATGTGTGAGGGTACCCCAGGAGAGTTCCAAATGTGTGTGGGTAGAATATATATCCCAAGGGGGTAAAATTGAAATAAGGTGAAAACATTTTTTTTTCGGACTTAGTCATTTTTGCAGCGTTTATCAGACTTTCAGATAGGGGAAATGTCAGTGAGCGTTCCGATTTCAGTTCCAGAGCGATTCGCCCGATGAGTCCTTCATATTTAGTCGTTTTCAGACAATTTTCTGAATTTTTGAAAATTTCACTTTTTTGTGAAAATATCCACTAAATGAGGGAATAAATATGTGTGAGGGTACCCCAGGAGAGTTCCAAATGTGTGTGGGTAGAATATATATCCCACGGGGGTAAAATTGAAAAAAGTTGAAAAAAATTTTTTTTGGACTTAGTCATTTTTCCGGCGTTTATCAGACTTTCAGATAGGGGAAATGTCAGAGAGCGTTCCGATTTCAGTTCCAGAGCGATTCGCCCGATGAGTCCTTCATATTTAGTCATTTTCAGCCAATTTTCTGAATTTTTGAAAATTTCACTTTTTTGTGAAAATATCCACTAAATGAGGGAATAATATGTGTGAGGGTACCCCAGGAGAGTTCCAAATGTGTGTGGGTAGAATATATATCCCACGGGGGTAAAATTGAAAAAGTTTTAAAAAAATTTTTTGGGGACTTAGTCATTTTTGCAGCGTTTATCAGACTTTCAGATAGGGGAAATGTCAGTGAGCGTTCCGATTTCAGTTCCAGAGCGATTCGCCCGATGAGTCCTTCATATTTAGTCGTTTTCAGACAATTTTCTGAATTTTTGAAAATTTCACTTTTTTGTGAAAATATCCACTAAATGAGGGAATAATATGTGTGAGGGTACCCCAGGGAGTTCCAGAGTTCCAAATGTGTGTGGGTAGAATATATATCCCATGGGGTAAATTTGAAAAAGGCTGAAAAAATTTTCTTTTGGACTTAGTCATTTTTCCGGCGTTTATAAGACTTTCAGTTAGAGGACATGTCAGTGAGCATTCCGATTTCAGTTCCAGAGCGATTCGCCCGATGAGTCCTTCATATTTAGTCATTTTCAGCCAATTTTCAGAATTTTTGAAAATTTCACTTTTTTGTGAAAATGTCCACTAAATGAGGGAATAATATGTGTGAGGGTACCCCAGGAGAGTTCCAAATGTGTGTGGGTAGAGTATATATCCCACGGGGGTAAAATTGAAAAAAGTTGAAAAAATTTTTTTTGGATTAAGTCATTTTTCCGGCGTTTATCAGACTTTCAGATAGGAGAAATGTCAGTGAGCTTTCCCATTTCAGTTCCAGAGCGATTCGCCCGATGAGTCCTTCATATTTAGTAGTTTTCAGCCAATTTTCTGAATTCTTGAAAATTTCACTTTTTTGTGAAAATATCCACTAAATGAGGGAATAATATGTGTGAGGGTACCCCAGGAGAGTTCCAAATGTGTGTGGGTAGAATATATATCCAACGGGGGTAAAATTGAAAAATGTTTTAAAAAAATTTTTTGGGGACTTAGTCATTTTTTCAGCGTTTATCAGACTTTCAGATAGGGGAAATGTCAGTGAGCGTTCCGATTTCAGTTCCAGAGCGATTCGCCCGATGAGTCCTTCATATTTAGTCGTTTTCAGCCAATTTTCTGAATTTTTGAAAATTTCACTTTTTTGTGAAAATATCCACTAAATGAGGGAATAATATGTGTGAGGGTACCCCAGGAGAGTTCCAAATGTGTGTGGGTAGAATATATATCCCACGGGGGTAAAATTGAAAAAAGTTGAAAAAATTTTTTTTGTGGACTTAGTCATTTTTCCGGCGTTTATCAGACTTTCAGATAGGGGAAATGTCAGAGAGCGTTCCGATTTCAGTTCCAGAGCGATTCGCCCGATGAGTCCTTCATATTTAGTCGTTTTCAGACAATTTTCTGAATTTTTGAAAATTTCACTTTTTTGTGAAAATATCCACTAAATGAGGGAATAATATGTGTGAGGGTACCCCAGGAGAGTTCCAAATGTGTGTGGGTAGAATATATATCCCACGGGGGTAAAATTGAAATAAGGTGAAAACATTTTTTTTTCGGACTTAGTCATTTTTGCAGCGTTTATCATACTTTCAGATAGGGGAAATGTCAGTGAGCGTTCCGATTTCAGTTCCAGAGCGATTCGCCCGATGAGTCCTTCATATTCAGTCGTTTTCAGACAATTTTCTGAATTTTTGAAAATTTCACTTTTTTGTGAAAATATCCACTAAATGAGGGAATAATATGTGTGAGGGTACCCCAGGAGAGTTCCAAATGTGTGTGGGTAGAATATATATCCCACGGGGTACAATTGAAAAAAGTTGAAAAAATTTTTTTTTGGACTTAGTCATTTTTCCGGCGTTTATAAGTCTTTCAGTTAGGGGAAATGTCAGTGAGCGTTCCGATTTCAGTTCCAGAGCGATTCGCCCGATGAGTCCTTCATATTTAGTGATTTTCAGCCAATTTTCTGAATTTTTGAAAATTTCATTTTTTTGTGAAAATATCCACTAAATGAGGGACTAATATGTGTGAGGGTACCCCAGGAGAGTTTCAAATGTGTGTGCGTAGAATGTATATCCCACGGGGGTAAAATTGAAAAAAGTTGAAAAAAAAATTTGTTTTGGACTTTGTCATTTTTCCTGCGTTTATCAGACTTTCAGATACGGGAAATGTCAGTGAGCGTTCCGATTTCAGTTCCAGAGCGATTCGCCCGATGAGTCCTTCATATTTAGTCATTTTCAGCCAATTTTCTGAATTTTTGAAAATTTCACTTTTTTGTGAAAATATCCACTAAATGAGGGAATAATATGTGTGAGGGTACCCCAGGAGAGTTCCAAATGTGTGTGGGTAGAATATATATCCCACGGGGGTAAAATTGAAATAAGGTGAAAACATTTTTTTTTTCGGACTTAGTCATTTTTGCAGCGTTTATCATACTTTCAGATAGGGGAAATGTCAGTGAGCGTTCCGATTTCAGTTCCAGAGCGATTCGCCCGATGAGTCCTTCATATTTAGTCATTTTCAGCCAATTTTCTGAATTTTTGAAAATTTCACTTTTTTGTGAAAATATCCACTAAAATAGGGACTAATATGTGTGAGGGTACCCCAGGAGAGTTTCAAATGTGTGTGGGTAGAATATATATCTCACGGGGGTAAAATTGAAAAAAGTTGAAAAAAAAATTTTTTTTGGACTTTGTCATTTTTCCTGCGTTTATCAGACTTTCAGATACGGGAAATGTCAGTGAGCGTTTCGATTTCAGTTCCAGAGCGATTCGCCCGATGAGTCCTTCATATTTAGTCGTTTTCAGCCAATTTTCTGAATTTTTGAAAATTTCACTTGTTTGTGAAAATATCCACTAAATGAATCATAGAATCATAGAATCATAGAATGGTAAAGTTGGAAGGGACCTCCTGGGTCATCTGGTCCAACCCCCTGCTCAAAGCAGGATTCACTAGATCATCTCAGACAGATGTCTTTCCAGCCTCTGTTTGAAGACGTCCATTGAAGGGGAACTCACCACCTCTCGTGGCAGCCTGTTCCACTCATTAATCACAATAACTGTCAAAAAGTTTTTTCTAATATCTAATCTGTGTCTCCTCCCATTTAGTTTCATCCCATTGCTTCTAGTCTTTCCTTGTGCAAATGAGAATAAAGATGATCCTTCTACAATGTGACAGCCCTTGACATATTTGTAGACAGCTATTAAGTCTCCTCTCAGTCTTCTTTTTTGTAAGCTAAACATTCCCAAATCCTGCAACCGTTCCTCATAGGACATGGTTTGCAGACCAGTCACCATTCTGGTCGCTCTTCTCTGAACTTGCTCCAGTTTGTCTATGTCTTTTTTAAAATGTGGTGCCCAAAACTGTACACAGTATTCCAGATGAGGTCTGACCAAAGAGGAGTAAAGACCGATAATGACTTCACGTGATCTAGACTGTATGCTTCTGTTAATACATCCCAGAATTGTATTTGCCTTTTTTGCTGCTGCATCACACTGTTGACTCATGTTCAGTCTATGATCTATTAGTATACCTAAGTCTTTTTCACATGTACTGTTGCTTAGCTCTATTCCTCCCATTCTGTATATGCTTTTTTCATTTTTATTGCCCAGATGTAGTACTTTGCATTTTTCCCTGTTAAAAACCATTCTGTTGGTTGCTGCCCACTGCTCCAATTTATTTAGGTCTTTTTGAATCCTCTCTCTCTCTTCTCTAGTATTAGCTATACCTCCTAGCTTTGTGTCATCAGCAAATTTAATCAGTTTACCCTCAATTCCTTCATCTAAATCATTGATAAAGATGTTGAACAATACAGGTCCCAGGACGGAGCCCTGTGGTACCCCACTTGAGACATTCATCCAGCTGGATGTGAAGCCATTTACAACCACCCTTTGAGTCCGATCACTAAGCCAGTTATGAATCCACCTAACAGTTGCCTGGTCCATTGCATACTTGGTCATTTTTTCAATAAGGATGGTGTGAGATACTTTGTCAAATGCTTTGCTGAAGTCAAGATATACTATATCTACAGCATTTCCCTGATCCACCCAGTCAGTGATTCTGTCATAGAAGGAAATTAAGTTAGTCTGACATGACTTGTTAGTTACAAACCCATGCTGACTCTGGTTAATCACTTCATTCTTATCCATGTACTTACATACATGTTGTTTAATAATTTGTTCAAAGATCTTTCCTGGTATAGAAGTCAGACTCACCGGCCTATAGTTCCCTGGGTCCACCTTCTTCCCCTTTTTGAAGATAGGAACAACATTTGCTCTTCTCCAGTCTTCTGGGACTTCTCCTGTTCTCCAAGAATTTTCAAAGATTATGGAGAGTGGTTCTAAAATTTCTTCTACGATCTCCTTCAGTACTCTGGGGTGTAATTCATCTGGACCTGGAGACTTGAACTCATTTATGTTAGCTAAATATTCCCTCACAATCTTTCTGTTTACAGATAACTTGGATTCCTCTATTCCTTTAAAAGGACAGTGAAGATCAGTTGATGTTACATTTTCTTTCTGAGAGAAAACAGATGCAAAATAGGAATTAAAAAGTTCGGCCTTCTCAACATCCTCTCTTACCATTTCTCCATTTTCATCCTGTAAAAATCCTATAGCATCTTTGACTTTTCTTTTACTTTTGACATACCCCCAAAATCCTTTTTTATTGCTTTTGACATCTCTTGCAAGCCTTAATTCATTGTCAGCTTTAGCTAACCTGATACGTGCCCTGCAGGATCTGCAGACTGCATTATAATCTTCTTTAGATATGCCTCCCTCTTTCCATTTAATAAACATTTCTTTCTTTCTTTTTAGCATGTGTTTAAGTTCTGTGTTCATCCATCCTGGTTTCCTTAAATGCTTCCCATTCTTCCTACTTTTCGGGATTGTTAACGATTGTGCTTTGAGAATCTCATTTTTAAAAATTTCCCATCCTTCCTGGACATTTTTGTCCTTAAGGACATCCAGCCATTGGATCCCTCCTATTCTCTTTCTGAGTCTCTTAAAATCTGCCTTTCTAAAATCTAACCTTGAAGTTTGAGTCTTCACATGTCTTCCTCCTCTAGTTATCCAAAATTCTATAATAGCATGATCGCTGCCTCCTAGGGTCCCAGCCACCTTTACCTCCTCAACCATTTCCTCCCTGTTTATAAGGATTAGATCCAAAGTAGCAGATCCCCTTGTTTTCTCCCCTACCTTTTGGAAGATAAAGTTGTCAGCAAGAGAGGATAAGAATTTGCTTGACCTGTTAGTTTTACTTGAGAGAGATTCCCAACAAATGTCTGGATAGTTGAAATCTCCCATGACCACTACGTCGTATTTTTTGGATAACTTGGTCATTTGATACATAAAGAGTTCATCCATATCTTCAGATTGCCCAGGTGGCCTGTAGTAAATGCCTACAATGGTGTCCTTTCCGTTGTTCTCTCCTTGTATCCTTACCCAAACAGTTTCCACAGAACTCCCAGTCTCTGAAGCTTCAATGCCTGTGCAGATATACGCTTTTCTAACATACAATGCAACACCTCCTCCTCGTTTATCAAGTCTGTTTCTTGCAAATAAGTTGTATCCTTTTAGTCTTTTATTCCAATCATGTGTATCGTCCCACCAAGTTTCAGTGATTCCAATGACATCATATTCCTTTTCCTGCATTAGTAGTTCCAATTCTCCTTGTTTGTTGCCCATGCTTTGTGCATTTGTATAAAAACATTTTAGTTTGTGATTGGTTTCTCTTCCTCCCATATTTTTATTATTTAAATTGTTTTGTCTTTGTTCTTCCTTTCCACTTCCAGTAGCAGAGATCTCAATAGTATTTGTCAGCTGTATTGCTTTTTCTGGCCTTTTGCTTCCCTTCCCACATTTTTCTAGCTTAAAGCTCTTCTGATGAGTGTAGCAAGGCGACTTCCAAATACATATTTTCCAGTCTTCGTAAGGTGCACCCCATCTCTAGCAAGTAGTCCATCGTATAGGTAATTCATTCCGTGATCCAGAAATCCAAATCCTTGTTGACGGCACCATCGACGTAGCCAGTTGTTCACCTGTAGAATCTTATTCCACCTCATTGTTCCATGGCCATCCACTGGGAGGATGGATGAGAAGACCACCTGCACTCCCAATTCTTTCACTTTCTTGCCTAAGTCTTCAAAGTCACTGCAGATGGTTTCCAGGTCCTTTCTTGCGGTGTCATTTGTCCCCACATGTATTAGCAGGAATGGGTAGTGATCTGTAGGTCTGAAGAGTCTTGATATCCTGTCAGACACATCTTTAATTTTTGCTCCTGGAAGACAGCACATTTCTCTTGAGGTTATGTCTGGTCTGCAGATAGCGGCCTCTGTTCCTCTTAACAGGGAATCCCCCATGACCACCACTCTCCGTTTTTTCTTCACAACATTCTTCTTTCTCCATCCAGGAGGATTCTGAGGGCTTACAAGGTTATTCATTGCTGGCAAAGTCTTATTTTGCTGTATTTCTTCATGGTTCTCCTGCGTGAGAGCCTGGTACTGGTTCCTGAGCAGTATGGGTGCTGACTGCCTCTCGATCCTCCTGCTTCTGTGGGTCACATGCTTCCATTCCTCTGTTTCGTCAGGTGCAGTTCGAATTTCTTCTCTTTCTGAATCATGAAGAGATAATTCTGCTCTGTCTAAGAACTCTTCACCTTCCTTAATGATTTTCAAGGTAGTTAACCTCTCTTCTAGATTTCGCAACTTTTCCTCCAACAGGGACACAAGCTTGCATTTCTGGCATGTGAAGTTTGGCTTTTCCACTGGCAAGTCTGTGAACATGTAGCAGGATATGCAGCTCACCAAATGGCTCCTGGACTCTTCCATGTTCTTACTGTTAATGTTCTGAAAACAGTGAAAAAAGCTTAAAAAAAAGCTTAAAAATGCGATGCCCTCTTTTCAGCTCCAACAGCCAAAATCCAGTGTTCTTTGAGCTCGCGGAGACTCGTCACTTACCCCAAAATGCAGTGGGAATATGCAAATTATCTCCTCAGGACTCCTCCCCTGGTTTACCGATGCCCTCTTTTCAGCTCCAACAGCCAAAATCCAGTGTTCTTTGAGCTCACGGAGACTCTTCACTTACCCCAAAATGCAGTGGGAATATGCAAATTATCTCCTCAGGACTCCTCCCCTGGTTTACCGATGCCCTCTTTTCAGCTCCAACAGCCAAAATCCAGTGTTCTTTGAGCTCGCGGAGACTCTTCACTTACCCCAAAATGCAGTGGGAATATGCAAATTATCTCCTCAGGACTCCTCCCCTGGTTTACCGATGCCCTCTTTTCAGCTCCAACAGCCAAAATCCAGTGTTCTTTGAGCTCGCGGAGACTCTTCACTTACCCCAAAATGCAGTGGGAATATGCAAATTATCTCCTCAGGACTCCTCCCCTGGTTTTTGAGGGAATAATATGTGTGAGGGTACCCCAGGAGAGTTCCAAAGGTATATGGGTAGAATATATATCCCACGGGGGTAAAATTTAAAAAAGTTGGAAAAATTTTTATTGGGGACTTAGTCATTTTTCCGGCATTTATAAGACTTTCAGTTAGGGGAAATGTCAGTGAGCATTCCGATTTCAGTTCCAGAGCGATTCACCCGATGAGTCGTTCATATTTAGTCATTTTCAGCCACTTTTCTGAATTTTTGAAAATTTCACTTTTTTTGTGAAAATATCTACTAAACGAGGGAATAATATGTGTGAGGGTACCCCAGGAGAGTTCCAAATGTGTGTGGGTAGAATATATATCCCACAGGGGTAAAATTGAAATAAGGTGAAAACATTTTTTTTTCGGACTTAGTCATTTTTTCAGCGTTTATCAGACTTTCAGATAGGGGAAATGTCAGTGAGCGTTCCGATTTCAGTTCTAGAGCGATTCGCCCAATGAGTCCGTCATATTTAGTCGTTTTCAGCCAATTTTCTGAATTTTTGAAAATTTCACTTTTTTGTGAAAATATCCACTAAATGAGGGAATAACTATGTGTGAGGGTACCCCAGGAGAGTTCCAAATGTGTATGGTAGAATATATATCCCACGGGGGTAAAATTGAAAAAAGTTTAAAAAAAATTTTTTTGGACTTAGTCATTTTTCCGGCGTTTATATGACTTTCAGTTAGGGGAAATGTCAGTGAGCATTTCGATTTCAGTTCCAGAGCGATTCGCCCGATAAGTCCTTCATATTTAGTCATTTTCACCCAATTTTCAGAATTTTTGAAAATTTCACTTTTTTGTGAAAATGTCCACTAAATGAGGGAATAATATGTGTGAGGGTACCCCAGGAGAGTTCCAAATGTGTGTGGGTAGAATATATATCCCACAGGGGTAAAATTGAAATAAGGTGAAAACATTTTTTTTTCGGACTTAGTCATTTTTGCAGCGTTTATCAGACTTTCAGATAGGGGAAATGTCAGTGAGCGTTCCGATTTCAGTTCCAGAGCGATTCGCCCGATTAGTCCTTCATATTTAGTCGTTTTCAGACAATTTTCAGAATTTTTGAAAATTTCAATTTTTGTGAAAATATCCACTAAATGAGGGAATAATATGTGTGAGGATACCCCAGGAGAGTTCCAAATGTGTGTGGGTAGAATATATATCCCACGGGGGTAAAATTGAAAAAAGTTTTAAAAAAATTTTTTGGGGACTTAGTCATTTTTTCAGCGTTTATCAGACTTTCAGATAAGGGAAATGTCAGTGAGCGTTTCAATTTCAGTTCCAGAGCGATTCGCCCAATGAGTCCTTCATATTTAGTCGTTTTCAGCCAATTTTCTGAATTTTTGAAAATTTCACTTTTTTTGTGAAAATATCCACTAAATGAGGGAATAATATGTGTGAGGATACCCCAGGAGAGTTCCAAATGTGTGTGGGTAGAATATATATCCCACGGGGGTAAAATTGAAAAAAGTTGAAAAAAATTTTTTTGGACTAATTCATTTTTCCGGCGTTTATCAGACTTTCAGATAGGAGAAGTATCAGTGAGCTTTCCCATTTCAGTTCCAGAGCGATTCGCCTGATGAGTCCTTCATATTTAGTCGTTTTCAGCCAATTTTCTGAATTCTTGAAAATTTCACTTTTTTGTGAAAATATCCACTAAATGAGGGAATAATATGTGCAAGGGTACCCCAGGAGAGTTCCAAATGTGTGTGGGTAGAATATATATCCCACGGGGGTAAAATTGAAATAAGGTGAAAACATTTTTTTTTCGGACTTAGTCATTTTTGCAGCGTTTATCATACTTTCAGATAGGGGAAATGTCAGTGAGCGTTCCGATTTCAGTTCCAGAGCGATTCGCCCGATGAGTCCTTCATATTTAGTCATTTTCAGCCAATTGTCTGAATTTTTGAAAATTTCACTTTTTTGTGAAAATATCCACTAAATGAGGGACTAATATGTGTGAGGGTACCCCAGGAGAGTTTCAAATGTGTGTGGGTAGAATATATTTCCCACGGGGGTAAAATTGAAAAAAGTTGAAAAAAAAATTTTTTTTGGACTTTGTCATTTTTCCTACGTTTATCAGACTTTCAGATACGGGAAATGTCAGTGAGCGTTTCGATTTCAGTTCCAGAGCGATACGCCCGATGAGTCCTTCATATTTAGTCGTTTTCAGCCAATTTTCTGAATTCTTGAAAATTTCACTTTTTTGTGAAAATATCCACTAAATGAGGGAATAATATGTGTGAGGGTACCCCAGGAGAGTTCCAAATGTGTGTGGGTAGAATATATATCCCACGGGGGTAAAATTGAAATAAGGTGAAAACATTTTTTTTTCGGACTTAGTCATTTTTGCAGCGTTTATCATACTTTCAAATAGAGGAAATGTCAGTGAGCGTTCCGATTTCAGTTCCAGAGCGATTCGCCCGATGAGTCCTTCATATTTAGTCGTTTTCAGACAATTTTCTGAATTTGTGAAAATTTCACTTTTTTGTGAAAATATCCACTAAATGAGGGAATAATATGTGTGAGGGTACCCCAGTAGAGTTCCAAATGTGTGTGGGTAGAATATATATCCCACGGGGTAAAATTGAAAAAAGTTGAAAAAATTTTTTTTTGGACTTAGTCATTTTTCCGGCGTTTATCAGACTTTCAGATAGGGGAAATGTCAGTGATCGTTCCGATTTCAGTTCTAGAGCGATTCGCCCGATGAGTCGTTCATATTTAGTCGTTTTCAGCCAATTTTCGAAAATTTCACTTTTTTGTGAAAATATCCACTAAATGAGGGAATAAATATGTGTGAGGGTACCCCAGGAGAGTTCCAAATGTGTGTGGTAGAATATATATCCCACGGGGGTAAAATTGAAAAAAGTTTAAAAAAAATTTTTTTTGGACTTAGTCATTTTTCCAGCGTTTATAACACTTTCAGTTAGGGGAAATGTCAGTGAGCATTCCGATTTCAGTACCAGAGCGATTCACCCGATGAGTTCTTCATATTTAGTCATTTTCAGCCAATTTTCTGAATTTTTGAAAATTTCACTTTTTTGTGAAAATATCCACTAAATGAGGGACTAATATGTGTGAGGGTACCCCAGGAGAGTTTCAAATGTGTGTGGGTAGAATATATTTCCCACGGGGGTAAAATTGAAAAAAGTTGAAAAAAAAAATTTTTTTTGGACTTAGTCATTTTTCCAGCGTTTATAAGACTTTCAGTTAAGGGAAATGTCAGTGAGCGTTCCGATTTCAGTTCCAGAGCGATTCACCCGATGAGTTCTTCATATTTAGTCATTTTCAGCCAATTTTCTGAATTTTTGAAAATTTCACTTATTTTGTGAAAATATCCACTAAATGAGGGAATAATATGTGTGAGGGTACCCCAGGAGAGTTTCAAATGTGTGTGCGTAGAATATATTTCCCACGGGGGTAAAATTGAAAAAAGTTGAAAAAAAAAATTTTTTTTGACTTTGTCATTTTTCCAGCGTTTATCAGACTTTCAGATAATGGAAATGTCTGTGAGCGTTCCGATTTCAGTTCCAGAGCGATTCGCCCAATGAGTCCTTCATATTTAGTCGTTTTTAGCCAATTTTCTGAATTTTGAAAATTTCACTTTTTTGTGAAAATATCCACTAAATGAGGGAATAATATGTGTGAGGATACCCCAGGAGAGTTCAAAATGTGTGTGGGTAGAATATATATCCCACGGGGGTAAAATTGAAAAAAGGTGAAAAAAATTTTTTTGGACTAAGTCATTTTTCCGGCGTTTATCAGACTTTCAGATAGGAGAAATGTCAGTGAGCTTTCCCATTTCAGTTCCAGAGCGATTCGCTCGATGAGTCCTTCATATTTAGTCGTTTTCAGCCAATTTTCTGATTTTTTTAAAATTTCACTTTTTTGTGAAAATATCCACTAAATGAGGGAATAATATGTGTGAGGGTACCCCAGGAGAGGTCCAAATGTGTGTGGGTAGAATATATATCCCACGGGGTAAAATTGAAAAAAGTTGAAAAAATTTTTTTTTGGACTTAGTCATTTTTCTGGCGTTTATCAGACTTTCAGACAGGGGAAATGTCAGTGAGCATTCCGATTTCAGTTCCAGAGCGATTCGCCCGATGAGTCCTTCATATTTAGTCATTTTCAGCAAATTTTCAGAATTTTTGAAAATTTCACTTTTTTGCGAAAATGTCCACTAAATGAGGGAATAATATGTGTGAGGGTACCCCAGGAGAGTTCCAAATGTGTGTGGGTAGAATATATATCCCACGGGGTTAAAATTGAAAAAAGTTTTAAAAAATTTTTTTGGGGACTTAGTCATTTTTTCAGCGTTTATCAGACTTTCAGATAAGGGAAATGTCAGTGAGCGTTCCGATCCAGTTCTAGAGCGATTCGCCCAATGAGTCCTTCATATTTAGTCGTTTTCAGCCAATTTTCTGAATTTTTGAAAATTTCACTTTTTTGTGAAAATATCCACTAAATGAGGGAATAATATGTGTGAGGGTACCCCAGGAGAGTTCCAAATGTGTGTGGGTAGAATATATATCCCACGGGGGTAAAATTGAAAAAAGTTGAAAAAAATTATTTTGGACTAAGTCATTTTTCCGGCGTTTATCAGACTTTCAGATAGGAGAAATGTCAGTGAGCTTTCCCATTTCAGTTCCAGAGCGATTCGCCCGATGAGTCCTTCATATTTAGTCGTTTTCAGCCAATTTTCTGATTTTTTAAAAATTTCACTTTTTTGTGAAAATATCCACTAAATGAGGGAATAATATGTGTGAGGGTACCCCAGGAGAGTTCCAAATGTGTGTGGGTAGAATATATATCCCACGGGGGTAAAATTGAAAAAAGTTGAAAAATTTTTTTTTGGGAATTTGTCATTTTTCCGGCGTTTATCAGACTTTCAGATAGAGGAAATGTCAGTGAGCCTTCCGATTTCAGTTCCAGAGCGATTCGCCCGATGAGTCGTTCATATTTAGTCATTTTCAGCCAATTTTCTATATTTTTGAAAATGTCACTTTTTTGTGAAAATATCCTCTAAATGAGGGAATAATATGTATGAGGGTACCCCAGGAGAGTTCCAAATGTGTGTGGGTAGAATATATATCCCACGGGGGTAAAATTGAAAAAAGTTGAAAAATTTTTTTGTGGACTTTGTCATTTTTCCGGCGTTTATCAGACTTTCAGATAGGGGAAATGTCAGTGAGCGTTCCGATTTCAGTTCCAGAGCGATTTGCCCGATGAGTCCTTCATATTTAGTCGTTTTCAGCCAATTTTCAGAATTTTTGAAAATTTCACTTTTTTGTGAAAATATCCACTAAATGAGGGAATAATATGTGTGAGGGTACCCCAGGAGAGTTCCAAATGTGTGTGGGTAGAATATATATCCCACGGGGGTAAAATTGAAAAAAGGTGAAAAAAATTTTTTTTGGACTTTGTCATTTTTTCTGGCGTTTATCAGACTTTCAGATAGGGGAAATGTCAGTGAGCGTTCCGATTTCAGTTCCAGAGTGATTCGCCTGATGAGTCCTTCATATTTAGTCGTTTTCAGCCAATTTTCAGAATTTTTGAAAATTTCACTTTTTTGGGAAAATATCCACTAAATGAGGGAATAATATGTGTGAGGGTACAACAGGAGAGTTCCAAATGTGTGTGGGTAGAAGATATATCCCACGGGGGTAAAATTGAAAAAAGTTGAAAATAATTTTTTTTTACACTTAGTCATTTTTCCGGCGTTTATCAGACTTTCAGTTAGGGCAAAGGTCTGTGAGCATTCCGATTTCAGTTCCAGAGCGATTCGCCCGTTGCGTCCTTCATATTTAGTCGTTTTCATCCAATTTTCAGAATTTTTGAAAATTTCACTTTTTTGTGAAAATATCCACTCAATGAGGGAATAATATGTGTGAGGGCACCCCAGGAGAGTTCCAAATGTGTGTGGGTAGAATATATATCCCACGGGGGTAAAATTGAAAAAAGTTTAAAAAATTTTTTTTTGGACTTAGTCATTTTTCCGCCGTTTATCAGACTTTCAGATAGGGGAAATGTCAGTGAGCATTCCGATTTCAGTTCCAGAGCGATTCGCCCCTTGAGTCCTTCATATTTAGTCGTTTTCAGCCAATTTTCTGAATTTTTGAAAATTTCACTTTTTGTGAAAATATCCACTAAATGAGGGAATAATATGTGTGAGGGCACCCCAGGAGAGTTCCAAATGTGTGTGGGTAGAATATATATCCCACGGGGGTAAAATTGAAAAAAGTTGAAAAAATTTTTTTTTGGACTTAGTCATTTTTCCGGCGTTTATCAGACTTTCAGATAGGGGAAAAGTCAATGAGCGTTCCGATTTCAGTTGCAGAGCCATTCGCCCTATGAGTCCTTCATGTTTAGTCGTTTTCAGCCAATTTTCTGAATTTTTGAAAATTTCACTTTTTTTGTGAAAATATCCACTCAATGAGGGAATAATATGTGTGAGCGTTCCCCAGGAGAGTTCCAAATGTGTGTGGGTAGAATATATATCCCACGGGGGTAAAATTGAAAAAAGTTGAAAAAAAATTTTTTTTGGACTTAGTCATTTTTCCGGCGTTTAGCCGACTTTCAGATAGGGGAAATGTCAGTGAGAGTTCTGATTTCAGTTCCAGAGCGATTCGCCCGATGAGTCCTTCATATTTAGTCGTTTTCAGCCAATTTTCAGAATTTTTGAAAATTTCACTTTTTTGTGAAAATATCCACTAAATGAGGGAATAATATGTGTGAGGGTACCCCAGGAGAGTTCCAAATGTGTGTGGGTAGAATATATATCCCACGGGGGTAAAATTGAAAAAAGTTTAAAAATTTTTTTTTTGGACTTAGTCATTTTTCCGGCGTTTATCAGACTTTCAGATAGGGGAAATGTCAGTGAGCGTTCCGATTTCAGTTCCAGAGCGATTCGCCCGATGAGTCCTTCATATATAGTAGTTTTCAGCCAATTTTCCGAATTTTTGAAAATTTCTGTTTTTTGTGAAAATATCCACTAAATGAGGGAATAATATGTGTGAGGGTACCCCAGGAGAGTACCAAATGTGTGTGGGTAGAATATATATCCCACGGGGGTAAAATTGAAAAAAGGTGAAAAAAAAATTTTTTTTGGACTTAAGTCATTTTTCCGGCATTTATCAGACTTTCAGATAGGGGAAATGTAAGTGAACATTCCGATTTCAGTTCCAGAGCGATTCGCCCGATGAGTCCTTCATTTTTAGTCGTTTTCAGCCAATTTTCTGAATTTTTGAAAATTTCACTTTTTTGTGAAAATATCCACTAAATGAGGGAACAATATGTGTGAGCGTATAACAGGAGAGTTCCAAATGCATGTGGGAAGAATATATATCCCACGGAGGTAAAATTGAAAAAAGTTGAAAAAAATATTTTTTTGGACTTTCTCATTTTTCCGGCGTTTATCAGACTTTCAGATAGGGGAAATGTCAGTGAGCGTTCCGATTTCAGTTCCAGAGCGATTCGCCCGATGAGTCCTTCATATTTAGTTGTTTTTAGCCAATTTTCCGAATTTTTGAAAATTTCTCTTTTTTGTGAAAATATCCACTAAATGAGGGCATAATATGTGTGAGGGTACCCCAGGACAGTTCCAAATGTGTGTGGGAAGAAGATATATACCACGGGGGGTAAAATTGAAAAAAGTTGATAAAAAAAAATTTTTTGGACCTAGTCATTTTTCCGGCGTTTATCAGACTTTTAGTTAGGGGAAATGTCAGTGAGCGTTCCGATTTCAGTTCCAGAGCGATTCACCCGATGAGTCCTTCATATTTAGTCGTTTTCAGCCAATTTTCAGAATTTTTGAAAATTTCACTTTTTTGTAAAAATATCCACTAAATGAGGGAATAATATGTGTGACGGTACCCCAGAAGAGTTCCAAATGTGTGTGAGTAGAAGATATATCCCACGGGGTAAAATTGAAAAAAGGTGAAAACATTTTTTTTTCGGACTTAGTCATTTTTTCAGCGTTTAGCAGACTTTCAGATAGGGGAAATGTCAGTTAGCATTCCGATTTAAGTTCCAGAGCGATTCGCCCGATGAGTCGTTCATATTTAGTCATTTTCAGCCAATTTTCTGAATTTTTGAAAATTTCACTTTTTTGTGAAAATATCCACTAAATGAGGGAATAATATGTGTGAGGGTACCCCAGGAGAGTTCCAAATGTGTGTGGGTAGAATATATATCCCACGGGAGTAAAATTGAAAAAAGTTAAAAAAATTATTTTTTTCGACTTAGTCATTTTTCCAGCATTTATCAGACTTTCAGATAGGGGAAATGTCAGTGAGCGTTCCGATTTCAGTTCCAGAGGGATTCGCCCGGTGAGTCCTTCATATTTAGTCGTTTTCAGCCAATTTTCAGAATTTTTGAAAATTTCACTTTTTTGTGAAAATATCCACTAAATGAGGGAATAATATGTGTGAGGGCACCCCAAGAGAGTTCCAAATGTGTGTGGGTAGAATATATATCCCACGGGGGTAAAATTGAAAAAAGTTGAAAAATTTTTTTTGGACCTAGTCATTTTTCCGGCGTTTATCAGACTTTCAGTTAGGGGAAATGTCAGTGAGCGTTCCAATTTCAGTTCCAGAGCGATTTGCCCGAGGAGTCGTTCATATTTAGTCATTTTCAGCCAATGTTCTGAATTTTTGAAAATTTCACTTTTTTGTGAAAATATCCACTAAATGAGGGAATAATATGTGTAAGGGTACCCCAGGAGAGTTCCAAATGTGTGTGGGTAGAAGATATATCCCACGGGGGGTAAAATTGAAAAAAGTTGATAAAAACTTTTTTTTGGACTTAGTCATTTTTCCAGCATTTATCAGACTTTCAGATAGGGGAAATGTCAGTGAGCGTTCCGATTTCAGTTCCAGAGCGATTCGCCCGGTGAGTCCTTCATATTTAGTCGTTTTCAGCCAATTTTCAGAATTTTTGAAAATTTCACTTTTTTGTGAAAATATCCACTAAATGAGGGAATAATATGTGTGAGGGTACCCCAGGAGAGTTCCAAATGTGTGTGGGTAGAATATATATCCCACGGGGGTAAAATTGAAAAAAGTTGAAAAAATTTTTTTTTTCGACTTAGTCATTTTTCCGGCGTTTATCAGACTTTCAGATAGGGGAAATGTCAGTGAGTGTTCCGATTTCAGTTCCAGAGCGATTCACCCGATGTGTCGTTCATATTTAGTCATTTTCAGCCAATTTTCTGAATTTTTGAAAATTTCACTTTTTTGTGAAATTGTCCACTAAATGAGGGAATAATATGTGTGAGGGTACCCCAGGAGAGTTCCAAGTGTGTGTGGGTAGAAGATATATACCACGGGGGGGTAAAATTGAAAAAAGTTGATAAAAAATTTTTTTTTGGACCTAGTCATTTTTCCGGCGTTTATCAGACTTTCAGTTAGGGGAAATGTCAGTGAGCGTTCCAATTTCAGTTCCAGAGCGATTCGCCCGATGAGTCGTTCATATTTAGTCATTTTCAGCCAATGTTCTGAATTTTTGAAAATTTCTCTTTTTTGTGAAAATATCCACTAAAAGAGGGAATAATATGTGTGAGGGTACCCCAGGAGAGTTCCAAATGTGTGTGGGTAGAATATATATCCCACGGGGGTAAAATTGAAAAAAGTTGAAAAAAATTTTTTTTTAGACTTAGTCATTTTTCCGCCGTTCATCAGACTTTCAGATAGGGGAAATGTCAGTGAGCATTCCGATTTAAGTTCCAGAGCGATTCGCCCGATGTGGCGTTCATATATAGTCATTTTCAGCCAATGTTCTGAATTTTTGAAAATTTCACTTTTTTGTGAAAATATCCACTAAATGAGGGAATAATATGTGTGAGGGTACCCCAGGAGAGTTCCAAATGTGTGTGGGTAGAATATATATCCCACGGGGGTAAAATTGAAAAAAGTTGAAAAAAATTTTTTTTTGGACTTTCTCATTTTTCCGGCGTTTATCAGACTTTCAGATAGGGGAAATGTCAGTAAGCGTTCCAATTTCAGTTCCAGAGCGATTCGCCCGATGAGTCCTTCATATTTAGTAGTTTTCAGCCAATTTTCAGAATTTTTGAAAATTTCACTTTTTTGTGAAAATATCCACTAAATGAGGGAATAATATGTGTGAGGGTACCCCAGGAGAGTTCCAAGTGTGTGTGGGTAGAACATATATACCACGGGGGGGTAAAATTGAAATAAGTTGATAAAAAATTTTTTTTGGACCTAGTCATTTTTCCGGCGTTTATCAGACTTTCAGTTAGGGGAAATGTCAGTGAGCGTTCCGATTTCAGTTCCAGAGCGATTCGCCCGATGATTCCTTCATATTTAATCATTTTCAGCCAATTTTCCGAATTTTTGAAAATTTCTCTTTTTTGTGAAAATATCCACTAAATGAGGGAATAATATGTGTGAGGGTACCCCAGGAGAGTTCCAAATGTGTGTGGGTAGAATATATATCCCACGGGGGTAAAATTGAAAGAAGGTGAAAAAAAATTTTTTTTTGGACTTAAGTCATTTTTCCGGCATTTATCAGACTTTCAGATAGGGGAAATGTCAGTGAGCGTTCCGATTTCAGTTCCAGAGCGATTCGCCCGATGAGTCCTTCATATTTAGTCGTTTTCAGCCAATTTTCTGAATTTTTGAAAATTTCACTTTTTTGTGAAAATATCCACTAAATGAGGGAATAATATGTGTGAGGGTACCCCAGGAGAGTTCCAAATGTGTGTGGGTAGAGTATATATCCCACGGGGGTAAAATTGAAAAAAGTTGATAAAAAATTTTTTTTGGACTTTCTCATTTTTCCGGCGTTTATCAGACTTTCAGTTAGGGGAAATGTCAGTGAGCGTTCCGATTTCAGTTCCAGAGCGATTCGCCCGATGAGTCCTTCATATTTAGTCGTTTTCAGCCAATTTTCAGAATTTTTGAAAATTTCACTTTTTTGTGAAAATATCCACTAAATGAGGGAATAATATGTGTGAGGGTACCCCAGGAGAGTTCCAAATGTGTGTGGGTAGAATATATATCCCACGGGGGTAAAATTGAAAAAAGTTGAAAAATTTTTTTTGGACCTAGTCATTTTTCTGGCGTTTATCAGACTTTCAGTTAGGGGAAATGTCAGAGAGTGTTCCGATTTCAGTTCCAGAGCGATTCGCCCGATGATTCCTTCATATTTAGTCATTTTCAGCCAATTTTATGAATTTTTGAAAATGTCACTTTTTTGTGAAAATATCCACTAAAGGAGGGAATAATATGTGTGAGGGTACCCCAGGAGAGTTCCAAATGTGTGTGGGTAGAATATATATCCCACGGGGGTAAAATTGAAAAAAGTTGAAAAAAAATTTTTTTTTTAGACTTAGTCATTTTTCCGGCGTTCATCAGACTTTCAGATAGGGGAAATGTCAGTGAGCATTCCAATTTAAGTTCCAGAGCGATTCGCCCAATGATTCCTTCATATTTAGTCGTTTTCAGCCAATTTTCTGAATTTTTGAAAATTTCTCTTTTTTGTGAAAATATCCACTAAATGAGGGAATAATATGTGTGAGGGTACCCCAGGAGAGTTCCAAGTGTGTGTGAGTAGAAGATATATACCACGGGGGGGTAAAATTGAAAAAAGTTGATAAAAAATTTTTTTTGGACCTAGTCATTTTTCCGGCATTTATCAGACTTTCAGATAGGGGAAATGTCAGTGAGCATTCCGATTTCAGTTCCAGAGCGATTCGCCCGATGAGTCCTTCATATTTAGTCGTTTTCAGCCAATTTTCTGAATTTTTGAAAATTTCACTTTTTTGTGAAAATATCCACTAAATGAGGGAACAATATGTGTGAGTGTATAACAGGAGAGTTCCAAATGCATTTGGGAAGAATATATATCCCACGGAGGTAAAATTGAAAAAAGTTGAAAAAAAATTTTTTTTGGACTTTCTCATTTTTCCGGCGTTTATCAGACTTTCAGATAGGGGAAATGTCAGTGAGCGTTCTGATTTCAGTTCCAGAGCGATTCGCCCGATGATTCCTTCATATTTAATCGTTTTCAGACAATTTTCAGAATTTTTGAAAATTTCACTTTTTTGTGGAAATATCCACTAAATGAGGGAATAATATGTGTGAGGGTACCCCAGGAGAGATCCAAATGTGTGTGGGTAGAATATATATCCCACGGGGGTAAAATTGAAAAAAGTTGAAAAAAATTTTTTTTTGGACTTAGTCATTTTTCTGCCGTTTATCAGACTTTCAGATAGGGGAAATGTCAGTGAGCGTTCCGATTTCAGTTCCAGAGCGATTCGCCCGGTGAGTCCTTCATATTTAGTCGTTTTCAGCCAATTTTCAGAATTTTTGAAAATTTCACTTTTTTGTGAAAATATCCACTAAATGAGGGAATAATATGTGTGAGGGTACCCCAGGAGAGTTCCAAATGTGTGTGGGTAGAATATATATCCCACGGGGGTAAAATTGAAAAAAGTTGAAAAAATTTTTTTTTGGACTTAGTCATTTTTCTGCCGTTTATCAGACTTTCAGATAGGGGAAATGTCAGTGAGTGTTCCGATTTCAGTTCCAGAGCGATTCACCCGATGTGTCGTTCATATTTAGTCATTTTCAGCCAATTTTCTGAATTTTTGAAAATTTCACTTTTTTGTGAAATTGTCCACTAAATGAGGGAATAATATGTGTGAGGGTACCCCAGGAGAGTTCCAAGTGTGTGTGGGTAGAAGATATATACCACGGGGGGGTAAAATTGAAAAAAGTTGATAAAAAATTTTTTTTTGGACCTAGTCATTTTTCCGGCGTTTATCAGACTTTCAGTTAGGGGAAATGTCAGTGAGCGTTCCAATTTCAGTTCCAGAGCGATTCGCCCGATGAGTCGTTCATATTTAGTCATTTTCAGCCAATGTTCTGAATTTTTGAAAATTTCTCTTTTTTATGAAAATATCCACTAAAAGAGGGAATAATATGTGTGAGGGTACCCCAGGAGAGTTCCAAATGTGTGTGGGTAGAATATATATCCCACGGGGGTAAAATTGAAAAAAGTTTAAAAAAAATTTTTTTGGACTTAGTCATTTTTCCGGCGTTTATATGACTTTCAGTTAGGGGAAATGTCAGTGAGCATTTCGATTTCAGTTCCAGAGCGATTCGCCCGATAAGTCCTTCATATTTAGTCATTTTCACCCAATTTTCAGAATTTTTGAAAATTTCACTTTTTTGTGAAAATGTCCACTAAATGAGGGAATAATATGTGTGAGGGTACCCCAGGAGAGTTCCAAATGTGTGTGGGTAGAATATATATCCCACAGGGGTAAAATTGAAATAAGGTGAAAACATTTTTTTTTCGGACTTAGTCATTTTTGCAGCGTTTATCAGACTTTCAGATAGGGGAAATGTCAGTGAGCGTTCCGATTTCAGTTCCAGAGCGATTCGCCCGATTAGTCCTTCATATTTAGTCGTTTTCAGACAATTTTCAGAATTTTTGAAAATTTCAATTTTTGTGAAAATATCCACTAAATGAGGGAATAATATGTGTGAGGATACCCCAGGAGAGTTCCAAATGTGTGTGGGTAGAATATATATCCCACGGGGGTAAAATTGAAAAAAGTTGAAAAAAAATTTTTTGGGGACTTAGTCATTTTTTCAGCGTTTATCAGACTTTCAGATAAGGGAAATGTCAGTGAGCGTTTCAATTTCAGTTCCAGAGCGATTCGCCCAATGAGTCCTTCATATTTAGTCGTTTTCAGCCAATTTTCTGAATTTTTGAAAATTTCACTTTTTTTGTGAAAATATCCACTAAATGAGGGAATAATATGTGTGAGGATACCCCAGGAGAGTTCCAAATGTGTGTGGGTAGAATATATATCCCACGGGGGTAAAATTGAAAAAAGTTGAAAAAAATTTTTTTGGACTAATTCATTTTTCCGGCGTTTATCAGACTTTCAGATAGGAGAAGTATCAGTGAGCTTTCCCATTTCAGTTCCAGAGCGATTCGCCTGATGAGTCCTTCATATTTAGTCGTTTTCAGCCAATTTTCTGAATTCTTGAAAATTTCACTTTTTTGTGAAAATATCCACTAAATGAGGGAATAATATGTGCAAGGGTACCCCAGGAGAGTTCCAAATGTGTGTGGGTAGAATATATATCCCACGGGGGTAAAATTGAAATAAGGTGAAAACATTTTTTTTTCGGACTTAGTCATTTTTGCAGCGTTTATCATACTTTCAGATAGGGGAAATGTCAGTGAGCGTTCCGATTTCAGTTCCAGAGCGATTCGCCCGATGAGTCCTTCATATTTAGTCATTTTCAGCCAATTGTCTGAATTTTTGAAAATTTCACTTTTTTGTGAAAATATCCACTAAATGAGGGACTAATATGTGTGAGGGTACCCCAGGAGAGTTTCAAATGTGTGTGGGTAGAATATATTTCCCACGGGGGTAAAATTGAAAAAAGTTGAAAAAAAAATTTTTTTTGGACTTTGTCATTTTTCCTACGTTTATCAGACTTTCAGATACGGGAAATGTCAGTGAGCGTTTCGATTTCAGTTCCAGAGCGATACGCCCGATGAGTCCTTCATATTTAGTCGTTTTCAGCCAATTTTCTGAATTCTTGAAAATTTCACTTTTTTGTGAAAATATCCACTAAATGAGGGAATAATATGTGTGAGGGTACCCCAGGAGAGTTCCAAATGTGTGTGGGTAGAATATATATCCCACGGGGGTAAAATTGAAATAAGGTGAAAACATTTTTTTTTCGGACTTAGTCATTTTTGCAGCGTTTATCATACTTTCAAATAGAGGAAATGTCAGTGAGCGTTCCGATTTCAGTTCCAGAGCGATTCGCCCGATGAGTCCTTCATATTTAGTCGTTTTCAGACAATTTTCTGAATTTGTGAAAATTTCACTTTTTTGTGAAAATATCCACTAAATGAGGGAATAATATGTGTGAGGGTACCCCAGTAGAGTTCCAAATGTGTGTGGGTAGAATATATATCCCACGGGGTAAAATTGAAAAAAGTTGAAAAAATTTTTTTTTGGACTTAGTCATTTTTCCGGCGTTTATCAGACTTTCAGATAGGGGAAATGTCAGTGATCGTTCCGATTTCAGTTCTAGAGCGATTCGCCCGATGAGTCGTTCATATTTAGTCGTTTTCAGCCAATTTTCGAAAATTTCACTTTTTTGTGAAAATATCCACTAAATGAGGGAATAAATATGTGTGAGGGTACCCCAGGAGAGTTCCAAATGTGTGTGGTAGAATATATATCCCACGGGGGTAAAATTGAAAAAAGTTTAAAAAAAATTTTTTTTGGACTTAGTCATTTTTCCAGCGTTTATAACACTTTCAGTTAGGGGAAATGTCAGTGAGCATTCCGATTTCAGTACCAGAGCGATTCACCCGATGAGTTCTTCATATTTAGTCATTTTCAGCCAATTTTCTGAATTTTTGAAAATTTCACTTTTTTGTGAAAATATCCACTAAATGAGGGACTAATATGTGTGAGGGTACCCCAGGAGAGTTTCAAATGTGTGTGGGTAGAATATATTTCCCAAGGGGGTAAAATTGAAAAAAGTTGAAAAAAAAAATTTTTTTGGACTTTGTCATTTTTCCTGCGTTTATCAGACTTTCAGAAACGGGAAATGTCAGTGAGCGTTCCGATTTCAGTTCCAGAGCGACTCGCCCGATGAGTCCTTCATATTTAGTCATTTTCAGCCAATTTTCTGAATTTTTGAAAATTTCACTTATTTTGTGAAAATATCCACTAAATGAGGGAATAATATGTGTGAGGGTACCCCAGGAGAGTTCCAAATGTGTGTGGGTAGAATATATATCCCACAGGGGTAAAATTGAAATAAGGTGAAAACATTTTTTTTTCGGACTTAGTCATTTTTGCAGCGTTTATCAGACTTTCAGATAATGGAAATGTCTGTGAGCGTTCCGATTTCAGTTCCAGAGCGATTCGCCCAATGAGTCCTTCATATTTAGTCGTTTTTAGCCAATTTTCTGAATTTTGAAAATTTCACTTTTTTGTGAAAATATCCACTAAATGAGGGAATAATATGTGTGAGGATACCCCAGGAGAGTTCAAAATGTGTGTGGGTAGAATATATATCCCACGGGGGTAAAATTGAAAAAAGGTGAAAAAAATTTTTTTGGACTAAGTCATTTTTCCGGCGTTTATCAGACTTTCAGATAGGAGAAATGTCAGTGAGCTTTCCCATTTCAGTTCCAGAGCGATTCGCTCGATGAGTCCTTCATATTTAGTCGTTTTCAGCCAATTTTCTGATTTTTTTAAAATTTCACTTTTTTGTGAAAATATCCACTAAATGAGGGAATAATATGTGTGAGGGTACCCCAGGAGAGGTCCAAATGTGTGTGGGTAGAATATATATCCCACGGGGTAAAATTGAAAAAAGTTGAAAAAATTTTTTTTTGGACTTAGTCATTTTTCTGGCGTTTATCAGACTTTCAGACAGGGGAAATGTCAGTGAGCATTCCGATTTCAGTTCCAGAGCGATTCGCCCGATGAGTCCTTCATATTTAGTCATTTTCAGCAAATTTTCAGAATTTTTGAAAATTTCACTTTTTTGCGAAAATGTCCACTAAATGAGGGAATAATATGTGTGAGGGTACCCCAGGAGAGTTCCAAATGTGTGTGGGTAGAATATATATCCCACGGGGTTAAAATTGAAAAAAGTTTTAAAAAATTTTTTTGGGGACTTAGTCATTTTTTCAGCGTTTATCAGACTTTCAGATAAGGGAAATGTCAGTGAGCGTTCCGATCCAGTTCTAGAGCGATTCGCCCAATGAGTCCTTCATATTTAGTCGTTTTCAGCCAATTTTCTGAATTTTTGAAAATTTCACTTTTTTGTGAAAATATCCACTAAATGAGGGAATAATATGTGTGAGGGTACCCCAGGAGAGTTCCAAATGTGTGTGGGTAGAATATATATCCCACGGGGGTAAAATTGAAAAAAGTTGAAAAAAATTATTTTGGACTAAGTCATTTTTCCGGCGTTTATCAGACTTTCAGATAGGAGAAATGTCAGTGAGCTTTCCCATTTCAGTTCCAGAGCGATTCGCCCGATGAGTCCTTCATATTTAGTCGTTTTCAGCCAATTTTCTGATTTTTTAAAAATTTCACTTTTTTGTGAAAATATCCACTAAATGAGGGAATAATATGTGTGAGGGTACCCCAGGAGAGTTCCAAATGTGTGTGGGTAGAATATATATCCCACGGGGGTAAAATTGAAAAAAGTTGAAAAATTTTTTTTTGGGAATTTGTCATTTTTCCGGCGTTTATCAGACTTTCAGATAGAGGAAATGTCAGTGAGCCTTCCGATTTCAGTTCCAGAGCGATTCGCCCGATGAGTCGTTCATATTTAGTCATTTTCAGCCAATTTTCTATATTTTTGAAAATGTCACTTTTTTGTGAAAATATCCTCTAAATGAGGGAATAATATGTATGAGGGTACCCCAGGAGAGTTCCAAATGTGTGTGGGTAGAATATATATCCCACGGGGGTAAAATTGAAAAAAGTTGAAAAATTTTTTTGTGGACTTTGTCATTTTTCCGGCGTTTATCAGACTTTCAGATAGGGGAAATGTCAGTGAGCGTTCCGATTTCAGTTCCAGAGCGATTTGCCCGATGAGTCCTTCATATTTAGTCGTTTTCAGCCAATTTTCAGAATTTTTGAAAATTTCACTTTTTTGTGAAAATATCCACTAAATGAGGGAATAATATGTGTGAGGGTACCCCAGGAGAGTTCCAAATGTGTGTGGGTAGAATATATATCCCACGGGGGTAAAATTGAAAAAAGGTGAAAAAAATTTTTTTTGGACTTTGTCATTTTTTCTGGCGTTTATCAGACTTTCAGATAGGGGAAATGTCAGTGAGCGTTCCGATTTCAGTTCCAGAGTGATTCGCCTGATGAGTCCTTCATATTTAGTCGTTTTCAGCCAATTTTCAGAATTTTTGAAAATTTCACTTTTTTGGGAAAATATCCACTAAATGAGGGAATAATATGTGTGAGGGTACAACAGGAGAGTTCCAAATGTGTGTGGGTAGAAGATATATCCCACGGGGGTAAAATTGAAAAAAGTTGAAAATAATTTTTTTTTACACTTAGTCATTTTTCCGGCGTTTATCAGACTTTCAGTTAGGGCAAAGGTCTGTGAGCATTCCGATTTCAGTTCCAGAGCGATTCGCCCGTTGCGTCCTTCATATTTAGTCGTTTTCATCCAATTTTCAGAATTTTTGAAAATTTCACTTTTTTGTGAAAATATCCACTCAATGAGGGAATAATATGTGTGAGGGCACCCCAGGAGAGTTCCAAATGTGTGTGGGTAGAATATATATCCCACGGGGGTAAAATTGAAAAAAGTTTAAAAAATTTTTTTTTGGACTTAGTCATTTTTCCGCCGTTTATCAGACTTTCAGATAGGGGAAATGTCAGTGAGCATTCCGATTTCAGTTCCAGAGCGATTCGCCCCTTGAGTCCTTCATATTTAGTCGTTTTCAGCCAATTTTCTGAATTTTTGAAAATTTCACTTTTTGTGAAAATATCCACTAAATGAGGGAATAATATGTGTGAGGGCACCCCAGGAGAGTTCCAAATGTGTGTGGGTAGAATATATATCCCACGGGGGTAAAATTGAAAAAAGTTGAAAAAATTTTTTTTTGGACTTAGTCATTTTTCCGGCGTTTATCAGACTTTCAGATAGGGGAAAAGTCAATGAGCGTTCCGATTTCAGTTGCAGAGCCATTCGCCCTATGAGTCCTTCATGTTTAGTCGTTTTCAGCCAATTTTCTGAATTTTTGAAAATTTCACTTTTTTTGTGAAAATATCCACTCAATGAGGGAATAATATGTGTGAGCGTTCCCCAGGAGAGTTCCAAATGTGTGTGGGTAGAATATATATCCCACGGGGGTAAAATTGAAAAAAGTTGAAAAAAAATTTTTTTTGGACTTAGTCATTTTTCCGGCGTTTAGCCGACTTTCAGATAGGGGAAATGTCAGTGAGAGTTCTGATTTCAGTTCCAGAGCGATTCGCCCGATGAGTCCTTCATATTTAGTCGTTTTCAGCCAATTTTCAGAATTTTTGAAAATTTCACTTTTTTGTGAAAATATCCACTAAATGAGGGAATAATATGTGTGAGGGTACCCCAGGAGAGTACCAAATGTGTGTGGGTAGAATATATATCCCACGGGGGTAAAATTGAAAAAAGGTGAAAAAAAAATTTTTTTTGGACTTAAGTCATTTTTCCGGCATTTATCAGACTTTCAGATAGGGGAAATGTCAGTGAACATTCCGATTTCAGTTCCAGAGCGATTCGCCCGATGAGTCCTTCATTTTTAGTCGTTTTCAGCCAATTTTCTGAATTTTTGAAAATTTCACTTTTTTGTGAAAATATCCACTAAATGAGGGAACAATATGTGTGAGCGTATAACAGGAGAGTTCCAAATGCATGTGGGAAGAATATATATCCCACGGAGGTAAAATTGAAAAAAGTTGAAAAAAATATTTTTTTGGACTTTCTCATTTTTCCGGCGTTTATCAGACTTTCAGATAGGGGAAATGTCAGTGAGCGTTCCGATTTCAGTTCCAGAGCGATTCGCCCGATGAGTCCTTCATATTTAGTTGTTTTTAGCCAATTTTCCGAATTTTTGAAAATTTCTCTTTTTTGTGAAAATATCCACTAAATGAGGGCATAATATGTGTGAGGGTACCCCAGGACAGTTCCAAATGTGTGTGGGAAGAAGATATATACCACGGGGGGTAAAATTGAAAAAAGTTGATAAAAAAAATTTTTTTGGACCTAGTCATTTTTCCGGCGTTTATCAGACTTTTAGTTAGGGGAAATGTCAGTGAGCGTTCCGATTTCAGTTCCAGAGCGATTCACCCGATGAGTCCTTCATATTTAATCGTTTTCAGCCAATTTTCAGAATTTTTGAAAATTTCACTTTTTTGTAAAAATATCCACTAAATGAGGGAATAATATGTGTGACGGTACCCCAGAAGAGTTCCAAATGTGTGTGAGTAGAAGATATATCCCACGGGGTAAAATTGAAAAAAGGTGAAAACATTTTTTTTTCGGACTTAGTCATTTTTTCAGCGTTTAGCAGACTTTCAGATAGGGGAAATGTCAGTTAGCATTCCGATTTAAGTTCCAGAGCGATTCGCCCGATGAGTCGTTCATATTTAGTCATTTTCAGCCAATTTTCTG
Source organism: Phyllobates terribilis (assembly GCF_046119375.1). Lineage (NCBI taxonomy): Eukaryota > Metazoa > Chordata > Amphibia > Anura > Dendrobatidae > Phyllobates > Phyllobates terribilis. The sequence goes on along the minus strand of NW_027362773.1, from coordinate 19,568,011 downwards.
AATTTTTGAAAATTTCACTTTTTTGTGAAAATATCCACTAAATGAGGGAATAATATGTGTGAGGGTACCCCAGGAGAGTTCCAAATGTGTGTGGGTAGAATATATATCCCACGGGAGTAAAATTGAAAAAAGTTAAAAAAATTATTTTTTTCGACTTAGTCATTTTTCCAGCATTTATCAGACTTTCAGATAGGGGAAATGTCAGTGAGCGTTCCGATTTCAGTTCCAGAGGGATTCGCCCGGTGAGTCCTTCATATTTAGTCGTTTTCAGCCAATTTTCAGAATTTTTGAAAATTTCACTTTTTTGTGAAAATATCCACTAAATGAGGGAATAATATGTGTGAGGGCACCCCAAGAGAGTTCCAAATGTGTGTGGGTAGAATATATATCCCACGGGGGTAAAATTGAAAAAAGTTGAAAAATTTTTTTTGGACCTAGTCATTTTTCCGGCGTTTATCAGACTTTCAGTTAGGGGAAATGTCAGTGAGCGTTCCAATTTCAGTTCCAGAGCGATTTGCCCGAGGAGTCGTTCATATTTAGTCATTTTCAGCCAATGTTCTGAATTTTTGAAAATTTCACTTTTTTGTGAAAATATCCACTAAATGAGGGAATAATATGTGTAAGGGTACCCCAGGAGAGTTCCAAATGTGTGTGGGTAGAATAAATATCCCACGGGGGTAAAATTGAAAAAAGTTGAAAATTTTTTTTCTTTCGACTTAGTCATTTTTCCGGCATTTATCAGACTTTCAGATAGGGGAAATGTCAGTGAGCGTTCCGATTTCAGTTCCAGAGCGATTCGCCCAATGATTCCTTCATATTTAGTCGTTTTCAGCCAATTTTCTGAATTTTTGAAAATTTCACTTTTTTGTGAAAATATCCACTAAATGAGGGAACAATATGTGTGAGCGTATAACAGGAGAGTTCCAAATGCATGTGGGTAGAATATATATCCCACGGAGGTAAAATTGAAAAAAGTTGAAAAAAATTTTTTTTTGGACTTTCTCATTTTTCCGGCGTTTATCAAACTTTCAGATAGGGGAAATGTCAGTGAGCGTTCCGATTTCAGTTCCAGAGCGATTCGCCCGATGAGTCCTTCATATTTAGTCGTTTTCTGCCAATTTTCCGAATTTTTGAAAATTTCTCTTTTTTGTGAAAATATCCACTAAATGAGGGAATAATATGTGTGAGGGTACCCCAGGAGAGTTCCAAATGTGTGTGGGTAGAAGATATATCCCACGGGGGGTAAAATTGAAAAAAGTTGATAAAAACTTTTTTTTGGACTTAGTCATTTTTCCAGCATTTATCAGACTTTCAGATAGGGGAAATGTCAGTGAGCGTTCCGATTTCAGTTCCAGAGCGATTCGCCCGGTGAGTCCTTCATATTTAGTCGTTTTCAGCCAATTTTCAGAATTTTTGAAAATTTCACTTTTTTGTGAAAATATCCACTAAATGAGGGAATAATATGTGTGAGGGTACCCCAGGAGAGTTCCAAATGTGTGTGGGTAGAATATATATCCCACGGGGGTAAAATTGAAAAAAGTTGAAAAAATTTTTTTTTTCGACTTAGTCATTTTTCCGGCGTTTATCAGACTTTCAGATAGGGGAAATGTCAGTGAGTGTTCCGATTTCAGTTCCAGAGCGATTCACCCGATGTGTCGTTCATATTTAGTCATTTTCAGCCAATTTTCTGAATTTTTGAAAATTTCACTTTTTTGTGAAATTGTCCACTAAATGAGGGAATAATATGTGTGAGGGTACCCCAGGAGAGTTCCAAGTGTGTGTGGGTAGAAGATATATACCACGGGGGGGTAAAATTGAAAAAAGTTGATAAAAAATTTTTTTTTGGACCTAGTCATTTTTCCGGCGTTTATCAGACTTTCAGTTAGGGGAAATGTTAGTGAGCGTTCCAATTTCAGTTCCAGAGCGATTCGCCCGATGAGTCGTTCATATTTAGTCATTTTCAGCCAATGTTCTGAATTTTTGAAAATTTCTCTTTTTTGTGAAAATATCCACTAAAAGAGGGAATAATATGTGTGAGGGTACCCCAGGAGAGTTCCAAATGTGTGTGGGTAGAATATATATCCCACGGGGGTAAAATTGAAAAAAGTTGAAAAAAATTTTTTTTTAGACTTAGTCATTTTTCCGCCGTTCATCAGACTTTCAGATAGGGGAAATGTCAGTGAGCATTCCGATTTAAGTTCCAGAGCGATTCGCCCGATGTGGCGTTCATATATAGTCATTTTCAGCCAATGTTCTGAATTTTTGAAAATTTCACTTTTTTGTGAAAATATCCACTAAATGAGGGAATAATATGTGTGAGGGTACCCCAGGAGAGTTCCAAATGTGTGTGGGTAGAATATATATCCCACGGGGGTAAAATTGAAAAAAGTTGAAAAAAATTTTTTTTTGGACTTTCTCATTTTTCCGGCGTTTATCAGACTTTCAGATAGGGGAAATGTCAGTAAGCGTTCCAATTTTAGTTCCAGAGCGATTCGCCCGATGAGTCCTTCATATTTAGTAGTTTTCAGCCAATTTTCAGAATTTTTGAAAATTTCACTTTTTTGTGAAAATATCCACTAAATGAGGGAATAATATGTGTGAGGGTACCCCAGGAGAGTTCCAAGTGTGTGTGGGTAGAACATATATAAAACGGGGGGGTAAAATTGAAATAAGTTGATAAAAAATTTTTTTTGGACCTAGTCATTTTTCCGGCGTTTATCAGACTTTCAGTTAGGGGAAATGTCAGTGAGCGTTCCGATTTCAGTTCCAGAGCGATTCGCCCGATGATTCCTTCATATTTAATCGTTTTCAGCCAATTTTCCGAATTTTTGAAAATTTCTCTTTTTTGTGAAAATATCCACTAAATGAGGGAATAATATGTGTGAGGGTACCCCAGGAGAGTTCCAAATGTGTGTGGGTAGAATATATATCCCACGGGGGTAAAATTGAAAGAAGGTGAAAAAAAATTTTTTTTTGGACTTAAGTCATTTTTCCGGCATTTATCAGACTTTCAGATAGGGGAAATGTCAGTGAGCGTTCCGATTTCAGTTCCAGAGCGATTCGCCCGATGAGTCCTTCATATTTAGTCGTTTTCAGCCAATTTTCTGAATTTTTGAAAATTTCACTTTTTTGTGAAAATATCCACTAAATGAGGGAATAATATGTGTGAGGGTACCCCAGGAGAGTTCCAAATGTGTGTGGGTAGAGTATATATCCCACGTGGGTAAAATTGAAAAAAGTTGATAAAAAATTTTTTTTGGACTTTCTCATTTTTCCGGCGTTTATCAGACTTTCAGTTAGGGGAAATGTCAGTGAGCGTTCCGATTTCAGTTCCAGAGCGATTCGCCCGATGAGTCCTTCATATTTAGTCGTTTTCAGCCAATTTTCAGAATTTTTGAAAATTTCACTTTTTTGTGAAAATATCCACTAAATGAGGGAATAATATGTGTGAGGGTACCCCAGGAGAGTTCCAAATGTGTGTGGGTAGAATATATATCCCACGGGGGTAAAATTGAAAAAAGTTGAAAAATTTTTTTTGGACCTAGTCATTTTTCTGGCGTTTATCAGACTTTCAGTTAGGGGAAATGTCAGAGAGTGTTCCGATTTCAGTTCCAGAGCGATTCGCCCGATGATTCCTTCATATTTAGTCATTTTCAGCCAATTTTATGAATTTTTGAAAATGTCACTTTTTTGTGAAAATATCCACTAAAGGAGGGAATAATATGTGTGAGGGTACCCCAGGAGAGTTCCAAATGTGTGTGGGTAGAATATATATCCCACGGGGGTAAAATTGAAAAAAGTTGAAAAAAAATTTTTTTTTTAGACTTAGTCATTTTTCCGGCGTTCATCAGACTTTCAGATAGGGGAAATGTCAGTGAGCATTCCAATTTAAGTTCCAGAGCGATTCGCCCGATGTGTCGTTCATATTTAGTCATTTTCAGCCAATTTTCTGAATTTTTGAAAATTTCACTTTTTTGTGAAAATATCCACTAAATGAGGGAATAATATGTGTGAGGGTACCCCAGGAGAGTTCCAAGTGTGTGTGGGTAGAAGATATATACCACGGGGGGGGGGTAAAATTGAAAAAAGTTGATAAAAAATTTTTTTTTGGACCTAGTCATTTTTCCGGCGTTTATCAGACTTTCAGTTAGGGGAAATGTCAGTGAGCGTTCCAATTTCAGTTCCAGAGCGATTCGCCCGATGTGGCGTTCATATTTAGTCATTTTCAGCCAATGTTCTGAATTTTTGAAAATTTCACTTTTTTGTGAAAATATCCACTAAATGAGGGAATAATATGTGTGAGGGTACCCCAGGAGAGTTCCAAATGTGTGTGGGTAGAATATATATCCCACGGGGGTAAAATTGAAAAAAGTTGAAAATTTTTTTTTTTTCGACTTAGTCATTTTTCCGGCATTTATCAGACTTTCAGATAGGGGAAATGTCAGTGAGCGTTCCGATTTCAGTTCCAGAGCGATTCGCCCAATGATTCCTTCATATTTAGTCGTTTTCAGCCAATTTTCTGAATTTTTGAAAATTTCTCTTTTTTGTGAAAATATCCACTAAATGAGGGAATAATATGTGTGAGGGTACCCCAGGAGAGTTCCAAGTGTGTGTGAGTAGAAGATATATACCACGGGGGGGTAAAATTGAAAAAAGTTGATAAAAAATTTTTTTTGGACCTGGTCATTTTTCCGGCATTTATCAGACTTTCAGATAGGGGAAATGTCAGTGAGCATTCCGATTTCAGTTCCAGAGCGATTCGCCCGATGAGTCCTTCATATTTAGTCGTTTTCAGCCAATTTTCTGAATTTTTGAAAATTTCACTTTTTTGTGAAAATATCCACTAAATGAGGGAACAATATGTGTGAGTGTATAACAGGAGAGTTCCAAATGCATTTGGGAAGAATATATATCCCACGGAGGTAAAATTGAAAAAAGTTGAAAAAAAATTTTTTTTGGACTTTCTCATTTTTCCGGCATTTATCAGACTTTCAGATAGGGGAAATGTCAGTGAGCGTTCTGATTTCAGTTCCAGAGCGATTCGCCCGATGATTACTTCATATTTAATCGTTTTCAGACAATTTTCAGAATTTTTGAAAATTTCACTTTTTTGTGGAAATATCCACTAAATGAGGGAATAATATGTGTGAGGGTACCCCAGGAGAGATCCAAATGTGTGTGGGTAGAATATATATCCCACGGGGGTAAAATTGAAAAAAGTTGAAAAAAATTTTTTTTTGGACTTAGTCATTTTTCTGCCGTTTATCAGACTTTCAGATAGGGGAAATGTCAGTGAGCGTTCCGATTTCAGTTCCAGAGCGATTCGCCCGGTGAGTCCTTCATATTTAGTCGTTTTCAGCCAATTTTCAGAATTTTTGAAAATTTCACTTTTTTTGTGAAAATATCCACTAAATGAGGGAATAATATGTGTGAGGGTACCCCAGGAGAGTTCCAAATGTGTGTGGGTAGAATATATATCCCACGGGGGTAAAATTGAAAAAAGTTGAAAAAATTTTTTTTTGGACTTAGTCATTTTTTTGCCGTTTATCAGACTTTCAGATAGGGGAAATGTCAGTGAGTGTTCCGATTTCAGTTCCAGAGCGATTCACCCGATGTGTCGTTCATATTTAGTCATTTTCAGCCAATTTTCTGAATTTTTGAAAATTTCACTTTTTTGTGAAATTGTCCACTAAATGAGGGAATAATATGTGTGAGGGTACCCCAGGAGAGTTCCAAGTGTGTGTGGGTAGAAGATATATACCACGGGGGGGTAAAATTGAAAAAAGTTGATAAAAAATTTTTTTTTGGACCTAGTCATTTTTCCGGCGTTTATCAGACTTTCAGTTAGGGGAAATGTCAGTGAGCGTTCCAATTTCAGTTCCAGAGCGATTCGCCCGATGAGTCGTTCATATTTAGTCATTTTCAGCCAATGTTCTGAATTTTTGAAAATTTCTCTTTTTTATGAAAATATCCACTAAAAGAGGGAATAATATGTGTGAGGGTACCCCAGGAGAGTTCCAAATGTGTGTGGGTAGAATATATATCCCACGGGGGTAAAATTGAAAAAAGTTGAAAAAAATTTTTTTTTAGACTTAGTCATTTTTCCGCCGTTCATCAGACTTTCAGATAGGGGAAATGTCAGTGAGCATTCCGATTTAAGTTCCAGAGCGATTCGCCCGATGTGGCGTTCATATATAGTCATTTTCAGCCAATGTTCTGAATTTTTGAAAATTTCACTTTTTTGTGAAAATATCCACTAAATGAGGGAATAATATGTGTGAGGGTACCCCAGGAGAGTTCCAAATGTGTGTGGGTAGAATATATATCCCACGGGGGTAAAATTGAAAAAAGTTGAAAATTTTTTTTTTTTCGACTTAGTCATTTTTCCGGCATTTATCAGACTTTCAGATAGGGGAAATGTCAGTGAGCGTTCCGATTTCAGTTCCAGAGCGATTCGCCCAATGATTCCTTCATATTTAGTCGTTTTCAGCCAATTTTCTGAATTTTTGAAAATTTCTCTTTTTTGTGAAAATATCCACTAAATGAGGGAATAATATGTGTGAGGGTACCCCAGGAGAGTTCCAAGTGTGTGTGAGTAGAAGATATATACCACGGGGGGGTAAAATTGAAAAAAGTTGATAAAAAATTTTTTTTGGACCTAGTCATTTTTCCGGCATTTATCAGACTTTCAGATAGGGGAAATGTCAGTGAGCATTCCGATTTCAGTTCCAGAGCGATTCGCCCGATGAGTCCTTCATATTTAGTCGTTTTCAGCCAATTTTCTGAATTTTTGAAAATTTCACTTTTTTGTGAAAATATCCACTAAATGAGGGAACAATATGTGTGAGTGTATAACAGGAGAGTTCCAAATGCATTTGGGAAGAATATATATCCCACGGAGGTAAAATTGAAAAAAGTTGAAAAAAAATTTTTTTTGGACTTTCTCATTTTTCCGGCATTTATCAGACTTTCAGATAGGGGAAATGTCAGTGAGCGTTCTGATTTCAGTTCCAGAGCGATTCGCCCGATGATTACTTCATATTTAATCGTTTTCAGACAATTTTCAGAATTTTTGAAAATTTCACTTTTTTGTGGAAATATCCACTAAATGAGGGAATAATATGTGTGAGGGTACCCCAGGAGAGATCCAAATGTGTGTGGGTAGAATATATATCCCACGGGGGTAAAATTGAAAAAAGTTGAAAAAAATTTTTTTTTGGACTTAGTCATTTTTCTGCCGTTTATCAGACTTTCAGATAGGGGAAATGTCAGTGAGCGTTCCGATTTCAGTTCCAGAGCGATTCGCCCGGTGAGTCCTTCATATTTAGTCGTTTTCAGCCAATTTTCAGAATTTTTGAAAATTTCACTTTTTTTGTGAAAATATCCACTAAATGAGGGAATAATATGTGTGAGGGTACCCCAGGAGAGTTCCAAATGTGTGTGGGTAGAATATATATCCCACGGGGGTAAAATTGAAAAAAGTTGAAAAAATTTTTTTTTGGACTTAGTCATTTTTTTGCCGTTTATCAGACTTTCAGATAGGGGAAATGTCAGTGAGTGTTCCGATTTCAGTTCCAGAGCGATTCACCCGATGTGTCGTTCATATTTAGTCATTTTCAGCCAATTTTCTGAATTTTTGAAAATTTCACTTTTTTGTGAAATTGTCCACTAAATGAGGGAATAATATGTGTGAGGGTACCCCAGGAGAGTTCCAAGTGTGTGTGGGTAGAAGATATATACCACGGGGGGGTAAAATTGAAAAAAGTTGATAAAAAATTTTTTTTTGGACCTAGTCATTTTTCCGGCGTTTATCAGACTTTCAGTTAGGGGAAATGTCAGTGAGCGTTCCAATTTCAGTTCCAGAGCGATTCGCCCGATGAGTCGTTCATATTTAGTCATTTTCAGCCAATGTTCTGAATTTTTGAAAATTTCTCTTTTTTATGAAAATATCCACTAAAAGAGGGAATAATATGTGTGAGGGTACCCCAGGAGAGTTCCAAATGTGTGTGGGTAGAATATATATCCCACGGGGGTAAAATTGAAAAAAGTTGAAAAAAATTTTTTTTTAGACTTAGTCATTTTTCCGCCGTTCATCAGACTTTCAGATAGGGGAAATGTCAGTGAGCATTCCGATTTAAGTTCCAGAGCGATTCGCCCGATGTGGCGTTCATATATAGTCATTTTCAGCCAATGTTCTGAATTTTTGAAAATTTCACTTTTTTGTGAAAATATCCACTAAATGAGGGAATAATATGTGTGAGGGTACCCCAGGAGAGTTCCAAATGTGTGTGGGTAGAATATATATCCCACGGGGGTAAAATTGAAAAAAGTTGAAAATTTTTTTTTTTTCGACTTAGTCATTTTTCCGGCATTTATCAGACTTTCAGATAGGGGAAATGTCAGTGAGCGTTCCGATTTCAGATCCAGAGCGATTCGCCCAATCATTCCTTCATATTTAGTCGTTTTCAGCCAATTTTCTGAATTTTTGAAAATTTCACTTTTTTGTGAAAATATCCACTAAATGAGGGAACAATATGTGTGAGCGTATAACAGGAGAGTTCCAAATGCATGTGGGTAGAATATATATCCCACGGAGGTAAAATTGAAAAAAGTTGAAAAAAATTTTTTTTTGGACTTTCTCATTTTTCCGGCGTTTATCAGACTTTCAGATAGGGGAAATGTCAGTAAGCGTTCCAATTTCAGCTCCAGAGCGATTCGCCCGATGAGTCCTTCATATTTAGTAGTTTTCAGCCAATTTTCAGAATTTTTGAAAATTTCACTTTTTTGTGAAAATATCCACTAAATGAGGGAATAATATGTGTGAGGGTACCCCAGGAGAGTTCCAAGTGTGTGTGGGTAGAACATATATACCACGGGGGGGTAAAATTGAAATAAGTTGATAAAAAATTTTTTTTGGACCTAGTCATTTTTCCGGCGTTTATCAGACTTTCAGTTAGGGGAAATGTCAGTGAGCGTTCCGATTTCAGTTCCAGAGCGATTCGCCCGATGATTCCTTCATATTTAATCGTTTTCAGCCAATTTTCCGAATTTTTGAAAATTTCTCTTTTTTGTGAAAATATCCACTAAATGAGGGAATAATATGTGTGAGGGTACCCCAGGAGAGTTCCAAATGTGTGTGGGTAGAGTATATATCCCACGGGGGTAAAATTGAAAAAAGTTGATAAAAAATTTTTTTTGGACTTTCTCATTTTTCCGGCGTTTATCAGACTTTCAGTTAGGGGAAATGTCAGTGAGCGTTCCGATTTCAGTTCCAGAGCGATTCGCCCGATGAGTCCTTCATATTTAGTCGTTTTCAGCCAATTTTCAGAATTTTTGAAAATTTCACTTTTTTGTGAAAATATCCACTAAATGAGGGAATAATATGTGTGAGGGTACCCCAGGAGAGTTCCAAATGTGTGTGGGTAGAATATATATCCCACGGGGGTAAAATTGAAAAAAGTTGAAAAATTTTTTTTGGACCTAGTCATTTTTCTGGCGTTTATCAGACTTTCAGTTAGGGGAAATGTCAGAGAGTGTTCCGATTTCAGTTCCAGAGCGATTCGCCCGATGATTCCTTCATATTTAGTCATTTTCAGCCAATTTTATGAATTTTTGAAAATGTCACTTTTTTGTGAAAATATCCACTAAAGGAGGGAATAATATGTGTGAGGGTACCCCAGGAGAGTTCCAAATGTGTGTGGGTAGAATATATATCCCACGGGGGTAAAATTGAAAAAAGTTGAAAAAAAATTTTTTTTTTAGACTTAGTCATTTTTCCGGCGTTCATCAGACTTTCAGATAGGGGAAATGTCAGTGAGCATTCCGATTTAAGTTCCAGAGCGATTCGCCCGATGTGTCGTTCATATTTAGTCATTTTCAGCCAATTTTCTGAATTTTTGAAAATTTCACTTTTTTGTGAAAATATCCACTAAATGAGGGAATAATATGTGTGAGGGTACCCCAGGAGAGTTCCAAGTGTGTGTGGGTAGAAGATATATACCACGGGGGGGGGGTAAAATTGAAAAAAGTTGATAAAAAATTTTTTTTTGGACCTAGTCATTTTTCCGGCGTTTATCAGACTTTCAGTTAGGGGAAATGTCAGTGAGCGTTCCAATTTCAGTTCCAGAGCGATTCGCCCGATGAGTCCTTCATATTTAGTCGTTTTCAGCCAATTTTCTGAATTTTTGAAAATTTCACTTTTTTGTGAAAATATCCACTAAATGAGGGAACAATATGTGTGAGTGTATAACAGGAGAGTTCCAAATGCATTTGGGAAGAATATATATCCCACGGAGGTAAAATTGAAAAAAGTTGAAAAAAATTTTTTTTTGGACTTTCTCATTTTTCTGGCGTTTATCAGACTTTCAGATAGGGGAAATGTCAGTGAGCGTTCCAATTTCAGTTCCAGAGCGATTCGCCCGATGAGTCCTTCATATTTAGTCGTTTTCAGCCAATTTTCAGAATTTTTGAAAATTTCACTTTTTTGTGAAAATATCCACTAAATGAGGGAATAATATGTGTGAGGGTACCCCAGGAGAGTTCCAAATGTGTGTGGGTAGAGTATATATCCCACGGGGGTAAAATTGAAAAAAGTTGAAAATTTTTTTTTTTTCGACTTAGTCATTTTTCCGGCATTTATCAGACTTTCAGATAGGGGAAATGTCAGTGAGCGTTCTGATTTCAGTTCCAGAGCGATTCGCCCGATGATTCCTTCATATTTAATCGTTTTCAGACAATTTTCAGAATTTTTGAAAATTTCACTTTTTTGTGGAAATATCCACTAAATGAGGGAATAATATGTGTGAGGGTACCCCAGGAGAGATCCAAATGTGTGTGGGTAGAATATATATCCCACGGGGGTAAAATTGAAAAAAGTTGAAAAAAATTTTTTTTTGGACTTAGTCATTTTTCTGCCGTTTATCAGACTTTCAGATAGGGGAAATGTCAGTGAGCGTTCCAATTTCAGTTCCAGAGCGATTCGCCCGATGAGTCCTTCATATTTAGTAGTTTTCAGCCAATTTTCCGAATTTTTGAAAATTTCTCTTTTTTGTGAAAATATCCACTAAATGAGGGAATAATATGTGTGAGGGTACCCCAGGAGAGTTCCAAATCTGTGTGGGTAGCGTATATATCCCACAGGGGTAAAATTGAAAAAAGTTGATAAAAAAAATTTTTTGGACTTAGTCATTTTTCCGGCGTTTATCAGACTTTCAGTTAGGGGAAATGTCAGTGAGCGTTCCGATTTCAGTTCCAGAGCGATTCGCCCGATGAGTCGTTCATATTTAGTCATTTTCAGCCAATTTTCTGAATTTTTGAAAATTTCACTTTTTTGTGAAAATATCCACTAAATGAGGGAATAATATGTGTGAGGGTACCCCAGGAGAGTTCCAAATGTGTGTGGGTAGAAGATATATACCACAGGGGTAAAATTGAAAAAAGTTGATAAAAAATTAATTTTGGACCTAGTCATTTTTCCGGCGTTTATCAGACTTTCAGTTAGGGGAAATGTCAGTGAGCATTCCGATTTCAGTTCCAGAGCGATTCGCCCGATGAGTCCTTCATATTTAGTCGTTTTTAGCCAATTTTCCGAATTTTTGAAAATTTCTCTTTTTTGTGAAAATATCCACTAAATGAGGGAATAATATGTGTGAGGGTACCCCAGGACAGTTCCAAATGTGTGTGGTTAGAAGATATTAACCACGGGGGGTAAAATTGAAAAAAGTTGAGAAAAAATTTTTTTTACCTAGTCATTTTTCCGGCGTTTATCAGACTTTCAGTAAGGGGAAATGTCAGTGAGCGTTCCGATTTCAGTTCCAGAGCGATTCGCTCGATGAGTCCTTCATATTTAGTAGTTTTCAGCCAATTTTCCGAATTTTTGAAAATTTCTCTTTTTTGTGAAAATATCCACTAAATGAGGGAATAATATGTGTGAGGGTACCCCAGGAGAGTTAAAAATGTGTGTGGGTAGAATATATATCCCACGGGGGTAAAATTGAAAAAAGGTGAAAAAAAATTTTTTTTTGGACTTAAGTCATTTTTCCGGCATTTATCAGACTTTCAGATAGGGGAAATGTCAGTGAGCATTCCGATTTCAGTTCCAGAGCGATTGGCCCGATGAGTCCTTCATATTTAGTCGTTTTCAGCCAATTTTCTGAATTTTTGAAAATTTCACTATTTTGTGAAAATATCCACTAAATGAGGGAACAATATGTGTGAGCGTATGACAGGAGAGTTCCAAATGCATGTGGGAAGAATATATATCCCACGGAGGTAAAATTGAAAAAAGTTTAAAAAAATTTTTTTTTGGACTTTCTCATTTTTCCGGCGTTTATCAGACTTTCAGATAGGGGAAATGTCAGTGAGCGTTCCGATTTCAGTTCCAGAGCGATTCGCCCGATGAGTCCTTCATATTTAATCGTTTTCAGCCAATTTTCAGAATTTTTAAAAATTTCACTTTTTTGTGAAAATATCCACTAAATGAGGGAATAATATGTGTGAGGGTACCCCAGGAGAGTTCCAAATGTGTGTGGGTAGCGTATATATATCCCACAGGGGTAAAATTGAAAAAAGTTGATAAAAAATTTTTTTTGGACTTAAGTCATTTTTCCGGCATTTATCAGACTTTCAGATAGGGGAAATGTCAGTGAGCATTCCGATTTCAGTTCCAGAGCGATTCGCCCGATGTGTCCTTCATATTTAGTCGTTTTCAGCCAATTTTCTGAATTTTTGAAAATTTCACTGTTTTGTGGAAATATCCACTAAATGAGGGAATAATATGTGTGAGGGTACCCCAGAAGAGTTCCAAATGTGTGTGGGTAGAAGATATATCCCACGGGGGTAAAGTTGAAAAAAGTTGAAAAAAACTCTTTTTTGGACTTTGTCATTTTTGCAGCGTTTATCAGACTTTCAGATAGGGGAAATGTCAATGAGCGTTCCGATTTCAGTTCCAGAGCGATTCGCCCGATGAGTCCTTCATATTTATTCGTTTTCAGCCAATTTTTAGAATTTTTGAAAATTTCACTTTTTTGTGAAAATATCCACTAAATGAGGGAATAATATGTGTGAGGGTACCCCAGGAGAGTTCCAAGTGTGTGTGAGTAGAAGATATATACCACGGGGGGGTAAAATTGAAAAAAGTTGATAAAAAATTTTTTTTGGACCTAGTCATTTTTCCGGCATTTATCAGACTTTCAGATAGGGGAAATGTCAGTGAGCATTCCGATTTCAGTTCCAGAGCGATTCGCCCGATGAGTCCTTCATATTTAGTCGTTTTCAGCCAATTTTCTGAATTTTTGAAAATTTCACTTTTTTGTGAAAATATCCACTAAATGAGGGAACAATATGTGTGAGTGTATAACAGGAGAGTTCCAAATGCATTTGGGAAGAATATATATCCCACGGAGGTAAAATTGAAAAAAGTTGAAAAAAATTTTTTTTTGGACTTTCTCATTTTTCCGGCGTTTATCAGACTTTCAGATAGGGGAAATGTCAGTGAGCGTTCCAATTTCAGTTCCAGAGCGATTCGCCCGATGAGTCCTTCATATTTAGTCGTTTTCAGCCAATTTTCAGAATTTTTGAAAATTTCACTTTTTTGTGAAAATATCCACTAAATGAGGGAATAATATGTGTGAGGGTACCCCAGGAGAGTTCCAAATGTGTGTGGGTAGAGTATATATCCCACGGGGGTAAAATTGAAAAAAGTTGAAAATTTTTTTTTTTTCGACTTAGTCATTTTTCCGGCATTTATCAGACTTTCAGATAGGGGAAATGTCAGTGAGCGTTCTGATTTCAGTTCCAGAGCGATTCGCCCGATGATTCCTTCATATTTAATCGTTTTCAGACAATTTTCAGAATTTTTGAACATTTCACTTTTTTGTGGAAATATCCACTAAATGAGGGAATAATATGTGTGAGGGTACCCCAGGAGAGATCCAAATGTGTGTGGGTAGAATTTATATCCCACGGGGGTAAAATTGAAAAAAGTTGAAAAAAATTTTTTTTTGGACTTAGTCATTTTTCTGCCGTTTATCAGACTTTCAGATAGGGGAAATGTCAGTGAGCGTTCCAATTTCAGTTCCAGAGCGATTCGCCCGATGAGTCCTTCATATTTAGTAGTTTTCAGCCAATTTTCCGAATTTTTGAAAATTTCTCTTTTTTGTGAAAATATCCACTAAATGAGGGAATAATATGTGTGAGGGTACCCCAGGAGAGTTCCAAATCTGTGTGGGTAGCGTATATATCCCACAGGGGTAAAATTGAAAAAAGTTGATAAAAAAAATTTTTTGGACTTAGTCATTTTTCCGGCGTTTATCAGACTTTCAGTTAGGGGAAATGTCAGTGAGCGTTCCGATTTTAGTTCCAGAGCGATTCGCCCGATGAGTCGTTCATATTTAGTCATTTTCAGCCAATTTTCTGAATTTTTGAAAATTTCACTTTTTTGTGAAAATATCCACTAAATGAGGGAATAATATGTGTGAGGGTACCCCAGGAGAGTTCCAAATGTGTGTGGGTAGAATATATATCCCACGGGGGTAAAATTGAAAAAAGTTAATAAAAAATTTTTTTTGGACCTAGTCATTTTTCCGGCGTTTATCAGACTTTCAGATAGTGGAAATGTCAGTGAGCGTTCCGATTTCAGTTATAGAGCGATTCGTCCGAAGAGTCCTTCTTATATAGTCATTTTCAGCCAATTTTCAAAATTTTTGAAAATTTCACTTTTTTGTGGAAATATCCACTAAATGAGGGAACAATATGTGTGAGCGTATGACAGGAGAGTTCCAAATGCATGTGGGAAGAATATATATCCCACGGAGGTAAAATTGAAAAAAGTTGAAAAAAATTTTTTTTTGGACTTTCTCATTTTTCCGGCGTTTATCAGACTTTCAGATAGGGGAAATGTCAGTGAGCGTTCCAATTTCAGTTCGAGAGCGATTCGCCCGATGAGTCCTTCATATTTAGTCGTTTTCAGCCAATTTTCAGAATTTTTGAAAATTTCACTTTTTTGTGAAAATATCCACTAAATGAGGGAACAATATGTGTGAGCGTATAACAGGAGAGTTCCAAATGCATGTGGGAAGAATATATATCCCACGGAGGTAAAATTGAAAAAAGGTGAAACTTTTTTTTGCTCTTAATCATTTTTCCGGCGTTTATCAGACTTTTAGTTAGGGGAAATGTCAGTGAGCGTTCCGATTTCAGTTCCAGAGCGATTCGCCCGATGAGTCCTTCATATTTAATCGTTTTCAGCCAATTATCAGAATTTTTAAAAATTTCACTTTTTTGTGAAAATATCCACTAAATGAGGGAATAATATGTGTGAGGGTACCCCAGGAGAGTTCCAAATGTGTGTGGGTAGCGTATATATCCCACAGGGGTAAAATTGAAAAAAGTTGATAAAAAATTTTTTTTGGACTTAGTCATTTTTCCGGCGTTTGTCAGACTTTCAGTTAGGGGAAATGTCAGTGAGCGTTCCGATTTCAGTTCCAGAGTGATTCGCCCGATGAGTCGTTCATATTTAGTCATTTTCAGCCAGTTTTCTGAATTTTTGAAAATTTCACTTTTTTGTGAAAATATCCACTAAATGAGGGAAAAATATGTGTGAGGGTACCCCAGGAGAGTTCCAAATGTGTGTGGGTAGAAGATATATACCACGGGGGTAAAATTGAAAAAAGTTGATAAAAAATTAATTTTGGACCTAGTCATTTTTCCGGCGTTTACCAGACTTTCAGTTAGGGGAAATGTCAGTGAGCATTCCGATTTCAGTTCCAGAGCGATTCGCCCGATGAGTCCTTCATATTTAGTCGTTTTTAGCCAATTTTCCGAATTTTTGAAAATTTCTCTTTTTTGTGAAAATATCCACTAAATGAGGGAATAATATGTGTGAGGGTACCCCAGGACAGTTCCAAATGTGTGTGGGTAGAAGATATTAAACACGGGGGGTAAAATTGAAAAAAGTTGAGAAAAAATTTTTTTTGGACCTAGTCATTTTTCCGGCGTTTATCAGACTTTCAGTAAGGGGAAATGTCAGTGAGCGTTCCGATTTCAGTTCCAGAGCGATTCGCCCGATGAGTCCTTCATATTTAGTAGTTTTCAGCCAATTTTCCGAATTTTTGAAAATTTCTCTTTTTTGTGAAAATATCCACTAAATGAGGGAATAATATGTGTGAGGGTACCCCAGGAGAGTTCCAAATGTGTGTGGGTAGAATATATATCCCACGGGGGTAAAATTGAAAAAAGTTGAAAAATTTTTTTTTTTCGACTTAGTCATTTTTCCGGCATTTATCAGACTTTCAGATAGGGGAAATGTCAGTGAGCGTTCCGATTTCAGTTCCAGAGCGATTCGCCCTATGATTCCTTCATATTTAGTCGTTTTCAGCCAATTTTCTGAATTTTTGAAAATTTCTCTTTTTTGTGAAAATATCCACTAAATGAGGGAATAATATGTGTGAGGGTACCCCAGGAGAGTTCCAAGTGTGTGTGAGTAGAAGATATATACCACGGGGGGGTAAAATTGAAAAAAGTTGATAAAAAATTTTTTTTGGACCTAGTCATTTTTCCGGCATTTATCAGACTTTCAGATAGGGGAAATGTCAGTGAGCATTCCGATTTCAGTTCCAGAGCGATTCGCCCGATGAGTCCTTCATATTTAGTCGTTTTCAGCCAATTTTCTGAATTTTTGAAAATTTCACTTTTTTGTGAAAATATCCACTAAATGAGGGAACAATATGTGTGAGTGTATAACAGGAGAGTTCCAAATGCATTTGGGAAGAATATATATCCCACGGAGGTAAAATTGAAAAAAGTTGAAAAAAATTTTTTTTTGGACTTTCTCATTTTTCCAGCGTTTATCAGACTTTCAGATAGGGGAAATGTCAGTGAGCGTTCCAATTTCAGTTCCAGAGCGATTCGCCCGATGAGTCCTTCATATTTAGTCGTTTTCAGCCAATTTTCAGAATTTTTGAAAATTTCACTTTTTTGTGAAAATATCCACTAAATGAGGGAATAATATGTGTGAGGGTACCCCAGGAGAGTTCCAAACGTGTGTGGGTAGAGTATATATCCCACGGGGGTAAAATTGAAAAAAGTTGAAAAAAATTTTTTTTTCGACTTAGTCATTTTTCTGCCGTTTATCAGACTTTCAGATAGGGGAAATGTCAGTGAGCGTTCCAATTTCAGTTCCAGAGCGATTCGCCCGATGAGTCCTTCATATTTAGTAGTTTTCAGCCAATTTTTTCGAATTTTTGAAAATTTCTCTTTTTTGTGAAAATATCCACTAAATGAGGGAATAATATGTGTGAGGGTACCCCAGGAGAGTTCCAAATCTGTGTGGGTAGCGTATATATCGCACAGGGGTAAAATTGAAAAAAGTTGATAAAAAAATTTTTTTGGACTTAGTCATTTTTCCGGCGTTTATCAGACTTTCAGTTAGGGGAAATGTCAGTGAGCGTTCCGATTTCAGTTCCAGAGCGATTCGCCCCATGAGTCGTTCATATTTAGTCATTTTCAGCCAATTTTCTGAATTTTTGAAAATTTCACTTTTTTGTGAAAATATCCACTAAATGAGGGAATAATATGTGTGATGGTACCCCAGGAGAGTTCCAAATGTGTGTGGGTAGAAGATATATACCACAGGGGTAAAATTGAAAAAAGTTGATAAAAAATTAATTTTGGACCTAGTCATTTTTCCGGCGTTTATCAGACTTTCAGTTAGGGGAAATGTCAGTGAGCATTCCGATTTCAGTTCCAGAGCGATTCGCCCGATGAGTCCTTCATATTTAGTCGTTTTTAGCCAATTTTCCGAATTTTTGAAAATTTCTCTTTTTTGTGAAAATATCCACTAAATGAGGGAATAATATGTGTGAGGGTACCCCAGGACAGTTCCAAATGTGTGTGGGTAGAAGATATTAACCACGGGGGGTAAAATTGGAAAAAGTTGAGAAAAATTTTTTTTTGGACCTAGTCATTTTTCCGGCGTTTATCAGACTTTCAGTAAGGGGAAATGTCAGTGAGCCTTCCGATTTCAGTTCCAGAGCGATTCGCTCGATGAGTCCTTCATATTTAGTAGTTTTCAGCCAATTTTCCGAATTTTTGAAAATTTCTCTTTTTTGTGAAAATATCCACTAAATGAGGGAATAATATGTGTGAGGGTACCCCAGGAGAGTTCCAAATGTGTGTTGGTAGAATATATATCCCACGGGGGTAAAATTGAAAAAAGGTGAAAAAAAATTTTTTTTTGGACTTAAGTCATTTTTCCGGCATTTATCAGACTTTCAGATAGGGGAAATGTCAGTGAGCATTCCGATTTCAGTTCCAGAGCGATTGGCCCGATGAGTCCTTCATATTTAGTCGTTTTCAGCCAATTTTTTGAATTTTTGAAAATTTCACTTTTTTGTGAAAATATCCACTAAATGAGGGAACAATATGTGTGAGCGTATAACAGGAGAGTTCCAAATGCATGTGGGAAGAATATATATCCCACGGAGGTAAAATTGAAAAAAGGTGAAACATTTTTTTTGGTCTTAATCATTTTTCCGGCGTTTATCAGACTTTTAGTTAGGGGAAATGTCAGTGAGCGTTCCGATTTCAGTTCCAGAGCGATTCGCCCGATGAGTCCTTCATATTTAATCGTTTTCAGCCAATTTTCAGAATTTTTAAAAATTTCACTTTTTTGTGAAAATATCCACTAAATGAGGGAATAATATGTGTGAGGGTACCCCAGGAGAGTTCCAAATGTGTGTGGGTAGAAGATATATCCCACGGGGGTAAAGTTGAAAAAAGTTGAAAAAAACTCTTTTTTAGACTTAGTCATTTTTTCAGATTTTATCTGACTTTCAGATAGGGGAAATATCAGTGAGCTTTCCGATTTCAGTTCCAGAGCGATTCGACCGATGAGTCCTTCATATTTAGACGTTTTCAGCCAATTGTCTGAATTTTTGAAAATTTCACTTTTTTGTGAAAATATCCACTAAATGAGGGAATAATATGTGTGAGGATACCCCAGGAGAGTTCCAAATGTGTGTGGGTAGAATATATATCCCACGGGGGTAAAATTGAAAAAAGTTGAAAAAATTTTTTTTTTCGACTTAGTCATTTTTCCGGCGTTTACCAGACTTTCAGATAGGGGAAATGTCAGTGAGCGTTCCTATTTAAGTTCCAGAGTGATTCGCCCGATGAGTCCTTCATATTTAGTCATTTCCAGCCAATTTTCTGAATTTTTGAAAATTTCACTTTTTTGTGAAAATATCCACTAAATGAGGGAATAATATGTGTGAGGGTACCCCAGGAGAGTTCCAAATGTGTGTGGGTAGAATATATATCCCACGGGGGTAAAATTGAAAAAAGGTGAAAAAAAAATTTTTTTAGACTTAGTCATTTTTTCAGCGTTTATCAGACTTTCAGATAGTGGAAATGTCAGTGAGCGTTCCGATTTCAGTTCCAGAGCGATTCGCCCGATGAGTCCTTCATATTTAGTCGTTCTCATCCAATTTTCTGAATTTTTGAAAATTTCACTTTTTTGTGAAAATATCCACTAAATGAGGGAATAATATGTGTGAGGGTACCCCAGGAGAGTTCCAAATGTGTGTGGGTAGAATATATATCCCTCGGGGGTAAAATTGAAAAGAGTTGAAAAAATATTTTTTTTGGACTTAGTCATTTTTCCGGCGTTTATCAGACTTTCAGATAGGAGAAATATCAATGAGAGTTCCAATTTCGGTTCCAGAGTGATTCGCCCGATGAGTCGTTCATATTTAATCATTTTCAGCCAATTTTCTGAATTTTTGAAAATTTCACTTTTTTTGTGAAAATATCCACTAAATGAGGGAATAATATGTGTGAGGGTACCCCAGGAAAGTTCCAAATGTGTGTGGGTAGAATATATATCCCACGGGGGTAAAATTGAAAAAAGTTTAAAAAAAATTTTTTTGGGACTTAGTCATTTTTCCGGCGTTTATCAGAATTTCAGATAGGGGAAATGTCAGTGAGAGTTCCGATTGCAGTTCCAGAGCGATTCGCCCATTGAGTCCTTCATATTTATTCGTTTTCAGACAATTTTCTGAATTTTTGAAAATTTCACTTTTTTGTGAAAATATCCACTAAATGAGGGAATAATATGTGTGAGGGTACCCCAGGAGAGTTCCAAATGTGTGTGGGTAGAATATATATCCCACGGGGGTAAAGTTGAAAAAAGTTTAAAAAAAATTTTTTGGGGACTTAGTCATTTTTCTGGCGTTTATCAGACTTTCAAATAGGGGAAATGTCAGTGAGCATTCCGATTTCAGTTCCAGAGCGATTCGCCCGATGAGTCCTTCATATTTAGTCGTTTTCAGCCAATTTTCTGAATTTTTGAAAATGTCACTTTTTTGTGAAAATATCCACTAAATGAGGGAATAATATGTGTGAGGGTACCCCAGGAGAGTTCCAAATGTGTGTGGGTAGAATATATATCCCACGGGGGTAAAATTGAAAAAAGGTGAAAAAAAAATTTTTTTTAGACTTAGTCATTTTTTCAGATTTTATCAGACTTTCAGATAGGGGAAATATCAGTGAGCGTTCCGATTTCAGTTCCAGAGCGATTCGACCGATGAGTCCTTCATATTTAGACGTTTTCAGCCAATTTTCTGAATTTTTGAAAATTTCACTTTTTTGTGAAAATATCCACTAAATGATGGAATAATATGTGTGAGGGTACCCCAGGAGAGTTCCAAATGTGTGTGGGTAGAATATATATCCCACGGGAGTAAAATTGAAAAAGTTGAAAAAAAATTTTTTTGGACTTACTCATTTTTCCGGCGTTTATCAGATTTTCAGTTAGGGGAAATGTCAGTGAGCGTTCCATTTTCAGTTCCAGAGTGATTCGCCCGATGAGTCCTTCATATTTTGTCGTTTGCAGCCAATTTTCTGAATTTTTGAAAATTTCACTTTTTTGTGAAAATATCCACTAAATGAGGGAATAATATGTGTGAGGGTACCCCAGGAGAGTTCCAAATGTGTGTGGGTAGAATATATATCCCACGGGGGTAAAATTGTAAAAAGTTTAAAAAATCTTTTTTTTCGACTTAGTAATTTTTCCGGCGTTTATCAGACTTTCAGATAGGGGAGATGTCAGTGAGCGTTCCGATATCAGTTCGAGAGCGATTCGCCCGATGAGTCGTTCATATTTAATCATTTTCAGGCACTTTTCTGAATTTTTGAAAATTTCACTTTTTTGGAAAAATATCCACTAAATGAGGGAATAATATGAGTGAGGGTACCCCAGGAGAGTTCCAAATGTGTGTGGGTAGAATATATATCCCACGGGGGTAAAATTGAAAAAAGGTGAAAAAATTTTTTTGGGGGACTTAGTCATTTTTTCAGCGTTTATCAGACTTTCAGATAGGGGAAATGTCAGTGAGCATTCCGATTTCAGTTCCACAGCGTTTCGCCCGATGAGTCCTTCATATTTAGTCGTTTTCACCCAATTTTCTGAATTTTTTGAAAATTTCACTTTTTTGTGAAAATATCCACTAAATGAGGGAATAATATGTGTGAGGGTACCCCAGGAGAGTTCCAAATGTGTGTGGGTAGAATATATATCCCATGGGGGTAAAATTGAAAAAAGTTGAAAAATATTTTTTTTGGACTTAGTCATTTTTACGGCGTTTATCAGACTTTCAGCTAGGGGAAATGTCAGTGAGCGTTCCAATTTCAGTTCCAGAGTGATTCGCCCGATGAGTCGTTCATATTTAGTCATTTTCAGCCAATTTTCTTAATTTTTGAAAATTTCACTTTTTTGTGAAAATATCCACTAAATGAGGGAATAATATGTGTGAGGGTACCCCAGGAGAGTTCCAAATGTGTGTGGGTAGAATATATATCCCACGGGGGTAAAATTGAAACAAATTTTTTTTAGACTTAGTCATTTTTCCGGCGTTTATCAGACTTTCAGTTAGGGGAAATATCAGTGAGCGTTCCGATTTCAGTTCCAGAGCGATTCGCTCGATGAGTCCTACATATTTATTCGTTTCCAGCCAATTTTCTGAATTTTTGAAAATTTCTCTTTTTTGTGAAAATATCCACTAAATGAGGGAATAATATGTGCGTGGGTACCCCAGGAGAGTTCCAAATGTGTGTGGTAGAATATATATCCCATGGGGGTAAAATTGAAAAAAGTTGAAAAAAATTTTCTTTGGACTTACTCATTTTTCCGACGTTTATCAGACTTTCAGTTAGGGGAAATGTCAGTGAGCGTTCCAATTTCAGTTCCAGAGTGATTCGCCCGATGAGTCTTTCATATTTAGTCATTTTCAGCCAATTTTCTGAATTTTTGAAAATTTCACGTTTTTGTGAAAATATCCACTAAATGAGGGAATAATATGTGTGTGGGTACCCCAGGAGAGTTCCAAATGTGTGTGGGTAGAATATATATCCCATTGGGGTAAAATTGAAAAAAGTTTTAAAAAAATTTTTTTGGGACTTAGTCATTTTTCCGGCGTTTATCAGACTTTCAGATAGGGGAAATGTCAGTGAGCGTTCCGATTTCAGTTCCAGAGCGATTTGCCCAATGAGTCCTTCATATTTATTTGTTTCCAGCCAATTTTCTTAATTTTTGAAAATTTCACTTTTTTTGTGAAAATATCCACTAATGAGGGAATAATATGTGTGAGGGTACCCCAGGAGAGTTCCAAATGTGTGTGGGTAGAATATATATCCCACGGGGGTAAAATTGAAAAAAGTTAAAAAAAAAATTTTTTTAGACTTAGTAATTTTTCCGGCGTTTATCAGACTTTCAGATAGGGGAAATGTCAGTGAGCGTTCCCATTTAAGTTCCAGAGTGATTCGTCCGATGAGTCCTTCATATTTAGTAGTTTCCAGCCAATTTTCTTAATTTCTGAAAATTTCAATTTTTTGTGAAAATATCCACTAAATGAGGGAATAATATGTGTGAGGGTACTCCAGGAGAGTTCCAAATGTGTGTGGGTAGAATATATATCCCACGGGGGTAAAATTGAAAAAAGTTGAAAAAAAATATGTTTTGGACTTAGTCATTTTTCCGGCGTTTATCAGACTTTCAGTTAGGGGAGATGTCAGTGAGCGTTCCGATATCAGTTCGAGAGCGATTCGCCCGATGAGTCGTTCATATTTAATCATTTTCAGGCACTTTTCTGAATTTTTGAAAATTTCACTTTTTTGTAAAAATATCCACTAAATGAGGGAATAATATGTGTGAGGGTACCCCAGGAGAGTTCCAAATGTGTGTGGGTAGAATATATTTCCCACGGGGGTAAAATTGAAAAAAGTTGAAAAAAAAATTTTTTTTAGACTTAGTCATTTTTTCAGCTTTTATCAGACTTTCAGATAGCGGAAATGTCACTGAGCGTTCCAATTTCAGTTCCAGAGCGATTCGCCCGATGAGTCCTTCATATTTAGTCGTTTTCAGCCAATTTTCTGAATTTCTGAAAATTTCACTTTTTCGTGAAAATATCCACTAAATGAGGGAATAATATGTATGAGGGTACCCCAGGAGAGTTCCAAATGTGTGTGGTAGAATATATATCCCATGGGGGTAAAATTGAAAAAAGTTGAAAAAAATTTTTTTTGGACTTAGTCATTTTTACGGCGTTTATCAGACTTTCAGCTAGGGGAAATGTCAGTGAGCGTTCCAATTTCAGTTCCAGAGTGATTCGCCCGATGATTTGGTCATATTTAGTCATTTTCAGCCAATTTTCTTAATTTTTGAAAATTTCACTTTTTTGTGAAAATATCCACTAAATGAGAGAATAATATGTGTGAGGGTACCCCAGGAGAGTTCCAAATGTGTGTGGGTAGAATATATATCCCACGGGGGTAAAATTGAAAAAAGTTGAAACATTTTTTTTTTTCGGCTTAGTCATTTTTCTGGTGTTTATCAGACTTTCAAATAGGGGAAATGTCATTGAGCGTTCCCATTTAAGTTCCAGAGCGATTCGCCCATTGAGTCCTTCATATTTATTCGTTTTCAGCCAATTTTCTCAATTTTTGAAAATTTCACTTTTTTGTGAAAATATCCACTAAATGAGGGAATAATATGTGTGAGGGTACCCCAGGAGAGTTCCAAATGTGTGTGGGTAGAACATATATCCCACGGGGGTAAAATTGAAAAAAGTTGAAAAATTTTTTTTTGAGACTTGGTCATTTTTCCGGCGTTTATCAGACTTTCAGATAGGAGAAATGTCAGTGAGCGTTCCGATTTCAGTTCCAAAGCGATTCGCCTGATGAGTGCTTCATATTTTGTCGTTTTCAGCCAATTTTCTGAATTTCTGAAAATTTCACTTTTTTGTGAAAATATCCACTAAATGAGGGAATAATATGTATGAGGGTACCCCAGGAGAGTTCCAAATGTGTGTGGTAGAATATATATCCCATGGGGGTAAAATTGAAATAAGTTGAAAAAAATTTTTTTTGGACTTAGTCATTTTTACGGCGTTTATCAGACTTTCAGCTTGGGGAAATGTCAGTGTGCGTTCCAATTTCAGTTCCAGAGTGATTCGCCCGATGATTTGTTCATATTTAGTCATTTTCAGCCAATTTTCTTAATTTTTGAAAATTTCACTTTTTTGTGAAAATATCCACTAAATGAGGGAATAATATGTGTGAGGGTACCACAGGAGAGTTCCAAATGTGTGTGGGTAAAATATATATCCCACGGGGGTAAAATTGAAATAAGTTGAAAAATTTTTTTTTTTCGACTTAGTCATTTTTCTGGCGTTTATCAGACTTTCAAATAGGGGAAATGTCAGTGAGCGTTCCCATTTAAGTTCCAGAGCGATTCGCCCATTGAGTCCTTCATATTTATTCGTTTTCAGCCAATTTTCTTAATTTCTGAAAATTTCAATTTTTTGTGAAAATATCCACTAAATGAGGGAATAATATGTGTGAGGGTACCCCAGGAGAGTTCCAAATGTGTGTGGGTAGAATATATATCCCACGGGGGTAAAAATTGAAACAAATTTTTTTTGGACTTAGTCATTTTTCCAGCGTTTATCAGACTTTCAGATAGCGGAAATGTCAGTGAGCGTTCCGATTTCAGTTCCAGAGCAATTCGCCCGTAGAGTCCTTCATATTTAGTCGTTTTCAGCCAATTTTCTGAATTTTTGAAAATTTCACTTTTTTGTGAAAATATCCACTAATTGAGGGAATAATATGTGTGAGGGTACACCAGGAGAGTTCCAAATGTGTGTGGGTAGAATATATATCCCACGGGGGTAAAATTGAAACAAATTTTTTTTGGACTTAGTCATTTTTCCAGCGTTTATCAGACTTTCAGATAGCGGAAATGTCAGTGAGCGTTCCGATTTCAGTTCCAGAGCAATTCGCCCGAAGAGTCCTTCATATTTAGTCGTTTTCAGCCAATTTTCTGAATTTTTGAAAATTTCACTTTTTTGTGAAAATATCCACTAAATGAGGGAATAATATATGTGAGGGTACCCCAGGAGAGTTCCAAATGTGTGCGGGTAGAATATATATCCCACGGGGGTAAAATTGAAAAAAGTTGAAAAATTTTTTTTTTTCAACTTAGTCATTTTTCCGGCGTTTATCAGACTTTCAGATAGGGGAAATGTCAGTGAGCGTTCCGATTTCAGTTCCAGAGCGATTCGCCCGATGAGTCCTTCATATTTAGTCGTTTCCAGCCAATTTTCTGAATTTTTGAAAATTTCACTTTTTTGTAAAAATATCCACTAATTGAGGGAATAATATGTGTGAGGGTACCCCAGGAGAGTTCCAAATGTGTGTGGGTAGAATTTATATCCCACGGGGGTAAAATTGAAACAAATTTTTTTTGGAATTAGTCATTTTTCCAGCGTTTATCAGACTTTCAGATAGCGGAAATGTCAGTGAGCGTTCCGATTTCAGTTCCAGAGCAATTCGCCCGTAGAGTCCTTCATATTTAGTCGTTTTCAGCCAATTTTCAGAATTTTTGAAAATTTTACTTTTTTGTGAAAATATCCACTAAATGAGGGAATAATATGTGTGAGGGTACCCCAGGAGAGTTCCAAATGTGTGTGGGTAGAATATATATCCCACGGGGGTAAAATTGAAAAAAGTTGAAAATTTATTTTTTTTCAACTTAGTCATTTTTCCGGCGTTTATCAGACTTTCAGATAGCGGAAATGTCAGTGAGCGTTCCGATTTCAGTTCAAGAGCAATTCGCCCGAAGAGTCCTTCATATTTAGTCGTTTTCAGCCAATTTTCTGAATTTTTGAAAATTTCACTTTTTTGTGAAAATATCCACTAAATGAGGGAATAATATATGTGAGGGTACCCCAGGAGAGTTCCAAATGTGTGCGGGTAGAATATATATCCCACGGGGGTAAAATTGAAAAAAGTTGAAAAAATTTTTTTTTTCAACTTAGTCATTTTTCCGGCGTTTATCAGACTTTCAGATAGGGGAAATGTCAGTGAGCGTTCCGATTTCAGTTCCAGAGCGATTCGCCCGATGAGTCCTTCATATTTAGTCGTTTCCAGCCAATTTTCTGAATTTTTGAAAATTTCACTTTTTTGTAAAAATATCCACTAATTGAGGGAATAATATGTGTGAGGGTACCCCAGGAGAGTTCCAAATGTGTGTGGGTAGAATATATATCCCACGGGGGTAAAATTGAAACAAATTTTTTTTGGACTTAGTCATTTTTCCAGCGTTTATCAGACTTTCAGATAGCGGAAATGTCAGTGAGCGTTCCGATTTCAGTTCCAGAGCAATTCGCCCGTAGAGTCCTTCATATTTAGTCGTTTTCAGCCAATTTTCTGAATTTTTGAAAATTTCACTTTTTTGTGAAAATATCCACTAATTGAGGGAATAATATGTGTGAGGGTACACCAGGAGAGTTCCAAATGTGTGTGGGTAGAATATATATCCCACGGGGGTAAAATTGAAACAAATTTTTTTTGGACTTAGTCATTTTTCCAGCGTTTATCAGACTTTCAGATAGCGGAAATGTCAGTGAGCGTTCCGATTTCAGTTCCAGAGCAATTCGCCCGAAGAGTCCTTCATATTTAGTCGTTTTCAGCCAATTTTCTGAATTTTTGAAAATTTCACTTTTTTGTGAAAATATCCACTAAATGAGGGAATAATATATGTGAGGGTACCCCAGGAGAGTTCCAAATGTGTGCGGGTAGAATATATATCCCACGGGGGTAAAATTGAAAAAAGTTGAAAAATTTTTTTTTTTCAACTTAGTCATTTTTCCGGCGTTTATCAGACTTTCAGATAGGGGAAATGTCAGCGAGCGTTCCGATTTCAGTTCCAGAGCGATTCGCCCGATGAGTCCTTCATATTTAGTCGTTTCCAGCCAATTTTCTGAATTTTTGAAAATTTCACTTTTTTGTAAAAATATCCACTAATTGAGGGAATAATATGTGTGAGGGTACCCCAGGAGAGTTCCAAATGTGTGTGGGTAGAATTTATATCCCACGGGGGTAAAATTGAAACAAATTTTTTTTGGAATTAGTCATTTTTCCAGCGTTTATCAGACTTTCAGATAGCGGAAATGTCAGTGAGCGTTCCGATTTCAGTTCCAGAGCAATTCGCCCGTAGAGTCCTTCATATTTAGTCGTTTTCAGCCAATTTTCAGAATTTTTGAAAATTTTACTTTTTTGTGAAAATATCCACTAAATGAGGGAATAATATGTGTGAGGGTACCCCAGGAGAGTTCCAAATGTGTGTGGGTAGAATATATATCCCACGGGGGTAAAATTGAAAAAAGTTGAAAAAAAAATGTTTTGGACTTAGTCATTTTTCCGGCGTTTATCAGACTTTCAGTTAGGGGAGTTGTCAGTGAGCGTTCCGATTTCAGTTCCAGAGCGATTCGCCCGATGAGTCGTTTATATTAAGTCATTTTCAGCCACTTTTCTGAATTTTTGAAAATTTCACTTTTTGTAAAAATATCCACTAAATGAGGGAATAATATGTGTGAGGGTACCACAGGAGAGTTCCAAATGTGTGTGGGTAGAATATATATCCCACAGGGGTAATATTGAAAAAAGTGGAAAAAGAAAATTTTTTGGGGACTTAGTCATTTTTCCGGCTTTTATCAGACTTTCAGATAGGGGAAATGTCAGTGAGCGTTCCGATTTCAGTTCCAGAGCGATTCGCCCGATGAGTCCTTCATATTTATTCATTTTCAGACAATTTTCAAAATTTTTGAAAATTTCACTTTTTTGTGAAAATATCCACTAAATGAGGGAATAATATGTGTGAGGGTACCCCAGGAGAGTTCCAAATGTGTGTGGGTAGAATATATATCCCACGGGGGTAAAATTGAAACAAATTTTTTTTGGACTTGGTCATTTTTCCAGCGTTTATCAGACTTTCAGATAGCGGAAATGTCAGTGAGCGTTCCAATTTCAGTTCCAGAGCGATTCACCCGATGAGTCCTTCATATTTAGTCGTTTTCAGCCAATTTTCTGAATTTTTGAAAATTTCAATTTTGTGAAAATATCCACTAAATGAGGGAATAATATGTGTGAGGGTACCCCAGGAGAGTTCCAAATGTGTGTGGGTAGAATATATATCCCACGGGGGTAAAATTGAAAAAAGTTGAAAAAAAAATGTTTTGGACTTAGTCATTTTTCTGGCGTTTAATAGACTTTCAGTTAGGGGAGATGTCATTGAGCGTTCCGATTTCAGTTCCAGAGCGATTCGCCCTATGAGTCGTTCATATTTAGTCATTTTCAGCCACTTTTCAGAATTTTTGAAAATTTCACTTTTTTGTAAAAATATCCACTAATTGAGGGAATAATATGTGTGAGGGTACCCCAGGAGAGTTCGAAATGTGTGTGGGTAGAATATATATTCCACAGGGGTAAAATTGAAAAAAGTGGAAAAAAACAAATTTTTTTGGGACTTAGTCATTTTTCCAGCGTTTATCAGACTTTCAGATAGCGGAAATGTCAGTGAGCGTTCCAATTTCAGTTCCAGAGCGATTCACCCGATGAGTCCTTCATATTTAGTCGTTTCCAGCCAATTTTCTGAATTATTGAAAATTTCACTTTTTTGTGAAAATATCCACTAAATGAGGGAATAATATGTGTGAGGGTACCCCAGGAGAGTTCCAGATGTGTGTGGGTAGAATATATATCCCACGGGGGTAAAATTGAAAAAAGTTGAAAAAAAAATGTTTTGGACTTAGTCATTTTTCCGGCGTTTAATAGACTTTCAGTTAGGGGAGATGTCATTGAGCGTTCCGATTTCAGTTCCAGAGCGATTCGCCCTATGAGTCGTTCATATTTAGTCATTTTCAGCCACTTTTCTGAATTTTTGAAAATTTCACTTTTTTGTAAAAATATCCACTAAATGAGGGAATAATATGTGTGAGGGTACCCCAGGAGAGTTCCAAATGTGTGCGGGTAGAATATATATCCCACGGGGGTAAAATTGAAACAAATTTTTTTTGGACTTAGTCATTTTTCCAGCGTTTATCAGACTTTCAGATAGCGGAAATGTCAGTGAGCGTTCCAATTTCAGTTCCAGAGCGATTCACCCGATGAGTCCTTCATATTTAGTCGTTTTCAGCCAATTTTCTGAATTTTTGAAAATTTCACTTTTTTGTGAAAATATCCACTAAATGAGGGAATAATATGTGTGAGGGTACCCCAGGAGAGATCGAAATGTGTGTGGGTAGAATATATATCCCACGGGGGTAAAATTGAAAAAAATTGAAAAATTTTTTTTTTTTGACTTAGTCATTTTTCTGGCGTTTATCAGACTTTCAGATAGTAAAAATGTCAGTGAGCGTTTCGATTTCAGTTCCAGAGCAATTCACCTGAAGAGTCCTTCATATTTAGTCGTTTTCAGCCAATTTTCAGAATTTTTCAAAAAATTTCACTTTTTTGTGAAAATATCCACTAAATGAGGGAATAAAATGTGTGAGGGTACCCCAGGAGAGTTCCAAATGTGTGTGGGTAGAATATATATCCCACGGGGGTAAAATTGAAAAAAGTTGAAAAAAAAGTTTTTTTTCGAATTAGTCATTTTTCCGCCGTTTATCAGTTTTTCAGATAGGGGAAATGTCAATGAGCGTTCCAATTTCAGATCCAGAGCGATTCCCCTGATGAGTCGTTCATATTTAGTCATTTTCAGCCACTTTTCTGAATTTTTGAAAATTTCACTTTTTTGTGAAAATATCCACTAAATGAGGGAATAATATGTGTGAGGGTACCCCAGGAGAGATCCAAATGTGTGTGGGTAGAATATATATCCCACGGGGGTAAAATTGAAAAAAGTTGAAAAAATTTTTTTTTTAACTTAGTTATTTTTCCGGCGTTTATCAGACTTTCAGATAGGGGAAATGTCAGTGAGCGTTCCCATTTCAGTTCCAGAGCGATTCGCCCGATGAGCCCTTCATATTTAGTCGTTTTCAGCCAATTTTCTGAATTTTTGAAAATTTCACTTTTTTGTGAAAATATCCACTAAATGAGGGAATAATATATGTGAGGGTACCCCAGGAGAGTTCCAAATATGTGTGGGTAGAATATACATCCTACGGCTGTAAAATTGAAAAAGGGTGAAAAAATTTTTTTTTGGACTTAGTTATTTTTCCGGCGTTTATCAGACTTTCAGATAGGGGAAATGTCAGTGAGTGTTCCGATTTCAGTTCCAGAGCTATTCCCCCGATGAGTCCTTCATATTTAGTCGTTTTCAGCCAATTTTCTGAATTTTTGAAAATTTCACTTTTTTGTGAAAATATCCACTAAATGAGGGAATAATATGTGTGAGGGTACCCCAGGAGAGTTCCAAATGTGTGTGGGTAGAATATATATCCCACGGGGGTAAAATTGAAAAAAGTTGAAAAAAATTTTTTTTGGACTTCGTTATTTTTCCGGAGTTTATCAGACTTTGAGATAGGGGAAATGTCAGTGAGCGTTCCGATTTCAGTTCCAGAGCGATTCGCCCGATGAGTACTTCATATTTAGTCGTTTTCAGCCAATTTTCTGAATTTTTGAAAATTTCACTTTTTTGTGAAAATATCCACTAAATGAGGGAATAATATGTGTGAGGGTACCCCAGGAGAGTTCCAAATGTGTGTGGGTAGAATATATATCCCACGGGGGTAAAATTGAAAAAAGGTGAAAAATTTTTTTTTTTTGACTTAGTCATTTTTTCAGCGTTTATCAGACTTTCAGATAGGGGAAATGTCAGTGAGCGTTCCGATTTCAGTTCCAGAGCGATTCGCCCGATGAGTCCTTCATATATAGTCGTTTTCAGCCAATTTTCAGAATTTTTGAAAATTTCACTTTTTTGTGAAAATATCCACTAAATGACGGAATAATATGTGTGAGGGTACCCCAGGAGAGTTCCAAATGTGTGTGGGTAGAATATATATCCCACGGGGGTAAAATTGAAAAAAGGTGAAAAAAATTTCTTTTAGATTTAGTCATTTTTTCAGCGTTTATCAGACTTTCAAATAGGGAAAATGTCAGTGAGCATTCCGATTTCAGTTCCAGAGCGATTTGCCCGATGAGTCCTTCATATTTAGTGGTTTTCAGCCAATTTTCAGAATTTTGAAAATTTCACTTTTTTGTGAAAATATCCACTAAATGAGGGAATAATATGTGTGAGGGTACCCCAGGAGAGTTCCAAATGTGTGTGGGTAGAATATATATCCCACGGGGATAAAATTGAAAAAAGGTGAAGAAAATTTTTTTTGGACTTAGTCATTTTTCCGGCGTTTATCAGACTTTCAGATAAGAGAAATGTCAGTGAGCGTTCCGATTTCAGTTCCAGAGCGACTCGCCGATCAGTCCTTCATATTTAGTCGTTTTCAGCCAATTTTCAGAATTTTGAAAATTTCACTTTTTTGTGAAAATAACCACTAAATGAGGGAATAATATGTGTGAGGGTACCCCAGGAGAGTTCCAAATGTGTGTGGGTAGAATATATATCCCACGGGGGTAAAATTGAAAAAAGTTGAAAAAAATTTTTTGTTGGACTTAGTCATTTTTCCTCCGTTTAGAAGACTTTCAGATAGGGGAAATGTCAGTGAGCGTTCCAATTTCAGTTCTAGAGCGATTCGCCCGATGAGTCCTTCATATTTAGTCGTTTTCAGCCAATTTTCTGAATTTTTGAAAATTTCACTTTTTTTGTGAAAATATCCACTAAATGAGGGAATAATATGTGTGAGGGTACCCCAGCAGAGTTACAAATGTGTGTGGGTAGAATATATATCCCACGGGGGTAAAATTGAAAAAAGTTGAAAAAAAATTTTTGTTGGACTTAGTCATTTTTCCGGCGTTTAGAAGACTTTCAGATAGGGGAAATGTCAGTGAGCGTTCCGATTTCAGTTCCAGAGCGATTCGCCCGATGAGTACTTCATATTTAGTCGTTTTCAGCCAATTTTCTGAATTTTTGAAAATTTCACTTTTTTGTGAAAATATCCACTAAATGAGGGAATAATATGTGTGAGGGTACCCCAGGAGAGTTCCAAATGTGTGTGGGTAGAATATATATCCCACGGGGGTAAAATTGAAAAAAGGTGAAAAATTTTTTTTTTTTGACTTAGTCATTTTTTCAGCGTTTATCAGACTTTCAGATAGGGGAAATGTCAGTGAGCGTTCCGATTTCAGTTCCAGAGCGATTCGCCCGATGAGTCCTTCATATATAGTCGTTTTCAGCCAATTTTCAGAATTTTTGAAAATTTCACTTTTTTGTGAAAATATCCACTAAATGACGGAATAATATGTGTGAGGGTACCCCAGGAGAGTTCCAAATGTGTGTGGGTAGAATATATATCCCACGGGGGTAAAATTGAAAAAAGGTGAAAAAAATTTCTTTTAGATTTAGTCATTTTTTCAGCGTTTATCAGACTTTCAAATAGGGAAAATGTCAGTGAGCATTCCGATTTCAGTTCCAGAGCGATTTGCCCGATGAGTCCTTCATATTTAGTCGTTTTCAGCCAATTTTCTGAATTTTTGGAAAATTTCACTTTTTTGTGAAAATATCCACTAAATGAGGGAATAATATGTGTGAGGGTACCCCAAGAGAGTTCCAAATGTGTGTGGGTAGAATATATATCCCACGGGGGTAAAATTGAAAAAAGATGAAAAAAAATTTTTTTTGACTTAGTCATTTTTCCGGCGTTTATCAGACTTTCAGATAGGGGAAATGTCAGTGAGCGTTCCGATTTCAGTTCCAGAGCGATTCGCCCGATGAGTCCTTCATATTTAGTCGTTTTCAGCCAATTTTCAGAATTTTTGAAAATTTCACTTTTTTGTGAAAATATCCACTAAATGAGGGAATAATATGTGTGAGGGTACCCCAGGAGAGTTCCAAATGTGTGTGGGTAGAATATATCCCACGGGGATAAAATTGAAAAAAGGTGAAGAAAATTTTTTTTGGACTTAGTCATTTTTCCGGCGTTTATCAGACTTTCAGATAGGAGAAATGTCAGTGAGCGTTCCGATTTCAGTTCCAGAGCGACTCGCCGATCAGTCCTTCATATTTAGTCGTTTTCAGCCAATTTTCAGAATTTTGAAAATTTCACTTTTTTGTGAAAATATCCACTAAATGAGGGAATAATATGTGTGAGGGTACCCCAGGAGAGTTCCAAATGTGTGTGGGTAGAATATATATCCCACGGGGGTAAAATTGAAAAAAAGTGAAAAAAAATTTTGTTTTTGACTTAGTCATTTTTCCGGCGTTTATCACACTTTCAGATAGGGGAAATGTCAGTGAGCGTTCCGATTTCAGTTCCAGAGCGAATCGCCCGATGAGTCCTTCATATTTAGTTGTTTTCAGCCAATTTTCAGAATTTTTGAAAATTTCACTTTTTTGTGAAAATATCCACTAAATGAGGGAATAATATGTGTGAGGGTACCCCAGGAGAGTTCCAAATGTGTGTGGGTAGAATATATATCCCACGGGGGTAATATTGAAAAAAGTTTAAAAAATTTTTTTTAGACTTAGTCATTTTTCCGGCGTTTATCAGACTTTCAGATAGGGGAAATGTCAGTGAGCGTTCCAATTTCAGTTCCAGAGCGATTCGCCCGATGAGTCCTTCATATTTAGTCGTTTTCAGCCAATTTTCTGAATTTTTGAAAATTTCACATTTTTGTGAAAATATCCACTAAATGAGGGAATAATATGTGTGAGGGTACCCCAGGAGAGTTCCAAATGTGTGTGGGTAGAAGATATATCCCACGGGGGTAAAATTGAAAAAAGTTGAAAATTTTTTTTTTTTTCGACTTAGTCATTTTTCCGCCGTTTATCAGACTTTCAGATAGGAGAAATGTCAGTGAGCGTTCCGATTTCAGTTCCAGAGCGATTCGCCGATGAGTCCATCATATTTATTCGTTTTCAGCCAATTTTCAGAATTTTGAAAATTTCACTTTTTTGTGAAAATATCCACGAAATGAGGGAATAATATGTGTGAGGGTACCCCAGGAGAGTTCCAAATGTGTGTGGGTAGAATATATATCCCACGGGGGTAAAATTGAAAAAAGTTGGAAAAAAATTTTTGTTGGACTTAGTCATTTTTCCGGCGTTTAGAAGACTTTCAGATAGGGGAAATGTCAGTGAGCGTTCCAATTTCAGTTCCAGAGCGATTCGCCCGATGAGTCCTTCATATTTAGTCGTTTTCAGCCAATTTTCTGAATTTTTGAAAATTTCACTTTTTTTGTGAAAATATCCACTAAATGAGGGAATAATATGTGTGAGGGTACCCCAGCAGAGTTACAAATGTGTGTGGGTAGAATATATATCCCACGGGGGTAAAATTGAAAAAAGTTGAAAAAAATTTTTTATTGGACTTAGTCATTTTTCCGGCGTTTAGAAGACTTTCAGATAGGAGAAATGTCAGTGAGCGTTCCGATTTCAGTTCCAGAGCGATTCGCCGATCAGTCCTTCATATTTAGTCGTTATCAGCCAATTTTCAGAATTTTGAAAATTTCACTTTTTTGTGAAAATATCCACTAAATGAGGGAATAATATGTGTGAGGGTACCCCAGGAGAGTTCCAAATGTGTGTGGGTAGAATATATATCCCACGGGGGTAAAATTTAAAAAAAGTGAAAAAAATTTTGTTTTGGACTTAGTCATTTTTTCAGCGTTTATCAGACTTTCAGATAGGGGAAATGTCAGTGAGCATTCCAATTTCAGTTCCAGAGCGATTCGCCCGATGAGTCCTTCATGTTTAGTCGTTTTCAGCCAATTTTCAGAATTTTTGAAAATTTCACTTTTTTGTGAAAATATCCACTAAATGAGGGAATAATATGTGTGAGGGTACCCCAGGAGAGTTCCAAATGTGTGTGGGTAGAATATATATCCCACGGTGGTAAAATTGAAAAAAGATGAAAAAATTTTTTTTTGGACTTAGTCATTTTTCCGGCGTTTATCAGACTTTCAGATAGGGGAAATGTCAGTGAGCGTTCCGATTTCAGTTCCAGAGCGATTCGCCCGATGAGTCCTTCATATTTAGTCGTTTTCAGCCAATTTTCAGAATTTTTGAAAATTTCACTTATTTGTGAAAATATCCACTAAATGAGGGAATAATATGTGTGAGGGTACCCCAGGAGAGTTCCAAATGTGTGTGGGTAGAATATATATCCCACGGGGGTAAAATTGAAAAAAGTTTAAAAAATTTTTTTTAGACTTAGTCATTTTTCCGGCGTTTATCAGACTTTCAGATAGGGGAAATGTCAGTGAGCGTTCCAATTTCAGTTCCAGAGCGATTCGCCCGATGAGTCCTTCATATTTAGTCGTTTTCAGCCAATTTTCTGAATTTTTGAAAATTTCACATTTTTGTGAAAATATCCACTAAATGAGGGAATAATATGTGTGAGGGTACCCCAGGAGAGTTCCAAATGTGTGTGGGTAGAAGATATATCCCACGGGGGTAAAATTGAAAAAAGTTGAAAAATTTTTTTTTTTCGACTTAGTCATTTTTCCGGCGTTTAGAAGACTTTCAGATAGGGGAAATGTCAGTGAGCGTTCCAATTTCAGTTCCAGAGCGATTCGCCCGATGAGTCCTTCATATTTAGTCGTTTTCAGCCAATTTTCTGAATTTTTGAAAATTTCACTTTTTTTGTGAAAATATCCACTAAATGAGGGAATAATATGTGTGAGGGTACCCCAGCAGAGTTACAAATGTGTGTGGGTAGAATATATATCCCACGGGGGTAAAATTGAAAAAAGTTGAAAAAAATTTTTTTTTTGACTTAGTCATTTTTCCGGCGTTTATCAGACTTTCAGATAGGGGAAATGTCAGTGAGCGTTCCGATTTCAGTTCCAGAGCGATTCGCCCGATGAGTCCTTCATATTTAGTCGTTTTCAGCCAATTTTCAGAATTTTTGAAAATTTCACTTTTTTGTGAAAATATCCACTAAATGAGGGAATAATATGTGTGAGGGTACCCCAGGAGAGTTCCAAATGTGTGTGGGTAGAATATATCCCACGGGGATAAAATTGAAAAAAGGTGAAGAAAATTTTTTTTGGACTTAGTCATTTTTCCGGCGTTTATCAGACTTTCAGATAGGAGAAATGTCAGTGAGCGTTCCGATTTCAGTTCCAGAGCGACTCGCCGATCAGTCCTTCATATTTAGTCGTTTTCAGCCAATTTTCAGAATTTTGAAAATTTCACTTTTTTGTGAAAATATCCACTAAATGAGGGAATAATATGTGTGAGGGTACCCCAGGAGAGTTCCAAATGTGTGTGGGTAGAATATATATCCCACGGGGGTAAAATTGAAAAAAAGTGAAAAAAAATTTTGTTTTGGACTTAGTCATTTTTTCAGCGTTTATGAGACTTTCAGATAGGGGAAATGTCAGTGAGCATTCCAATTTCAGTTCCAGAGCGGTTCGCCCGATGAGTCGTTCATGTTTAGTCGTTTTCAGCCAATTTTCAGAATTTTTGAAAATTTCACTTTTTTGTGAAAATATCCACTAAATGAGGGAATAATATGTGTGAGGGTACCCCAGGAGAGTTCCAAATGTGTGTGGGTAGAATATATATCCCACGGTGGTAAAATTGAAAAAAGATGAAAAAATTTTTTTTTGGACTTAGTCATTTTTCCGGCGTTTATCACACTTTCAGATAGGGGAAATGTCAGTGAGCGTTCCGATTTCAGTTCCAGAGCGAATCGCCCGATGAGTCCTTCATATTTAGTTGTTTTCAGCCAATTTTCAGAATTTTTGAAAATTTCACTTTTTTGTGAAAATATCCACTAAATGAGGGAATAATATGTGTGAGGGTACCCCAGGAGAGTTCCAAATGTGTGTGGGTAGAAGATATATCCCACGGGGGTAAAATTGAAAAAAGTTGAAAATTTTTTTTTTTTTCGACTTAGTCATTTTTCCGCCGTTTATCAGACTTTCAGATAGGAGAAATGTCAGTGAGCGTTCCGATTTCAGTTCCAGAGCGATTCGCCGATGAGTCCATCATATTTATTCGTTTTCAGCCAATTTTCAGAATTTTGAAAATTTCACTTTTTTGTGAAAATATCCACGAAATGAGGGAATAATATGTGTGAGGGTACCCCAGGAGAGTTC
This sequence comes from Phyllobates terribilis, assembly GCF_046119375.1. NCBI lineage: Eukaryota > Metazoa > Chordata > Amphibia > Anura > Dendrobatidae > Phyllobates > Phyllobates terribilis. The sequence goes on along the minus strand of NW_027362773.1, from coordinate 19,530,517 downwards.
CAAATGTGTGTGGGTAGAATATATATCCCACGGGGGTAAAATTGAAAAAAGTTGAAAAAAAATTTTTGTTGGACTTAGTCATTTTTCCGGCGTTTAGAAGACTTTCAGATAGGGGAAATGTCAGTGAGCGTTCCAATTTCAGTTCAAGAGCGATTCGCCCGATGAGTCCTTCATATTTAGTCGTTTTCAGCCAATTTTCTGAATTTTTGAAAATTTCACTTTTTTTGTGAAAATATCCACTAAATGAGGGAATAATATGTGTGAGGGTACCCCAGCAGAGTTACAAATGTGTGTGGGTAGAATATATATCCCACGGGGGTAAAATTGAAAAAAGTTGAAAAAAATTTTTTGTTGGACTTAGTCATTTTTCCGGCGTTTAGAAGACTTTCAGATAGGAGAAATGTCAGTGAGCGTTCCGATTTCAGTTCCAGAGCGATTCGCCGATCAGTCCTTCATATTTAGTCGTTATCAGCCAATTTTCAGAATTTTGAAAATTTCACTTTTTTGTGAAAATATCCACTAAATGAGGGAATAATATGTGTGAGGGTACCCCAGGAGAGTTCCAAATGTGTGTGGGTAGAATATATATCCCACGGGGGTAAAATTTAAAAAAAGTGAAAAAAAATTTTGTTTTGGACTTAGTCATTTTTTCAGCGTTTATCAGACTTTCAGATAGGGGAAATGTCAGTGAGCATTCCAATTTCAGTTCCAGAGCGATTCGCCCGATGAGTCCTTCATGTTTAGTCGTTTTCAGCCAATTTTCAGAATTTTTGAAAATTTCACTTTTTTGTGAAAATATCCACTAAATGAGGGAATAATATGTGTGAGGGTACCCCAGGAGAGTTCCAAATGTGTGTGGGTAGAATATATATCCCACGGTGGTAAAATTGAAAAAAGATGAAAAAATTTTTTTTTGGACTTAGTCATTTTTCCGGCGTTTATCAGACTTTCAGATAGGGGAAATGTCAGTGAGCGTTCCGATTTCAGTTCCAGAGCGATTCGCCCGATGAGTCCTTCATATTTAGTCGTTTTCAGCCAATTTTCAGAATTTTTGAAAATTTCACTTTTTTGTGAAAATATCCACTAAATGAGGGAATAATATGTGTGAGGGTACCCCAGGAGAGTTCCAAATGTGTGTGGGTAGAATATATATCCCACGGGGGTAAAATTGAAAAAAGTTTAAAAAATTTTTTTTAGACTTAGTCATTTTTCCGGCGTTTATCAGACTTTCAGATAGGGGAAATGTCAGTGAGCGTTCCAATTTCAGTTCCAGAGCGATTCGCCCGATGAGTCCTTCATATTTAGTCGTTTTCAGCCAATTTTCTGAATTTTTGAAAATTTCACATTTTTGTGAAAATATCCACTAAATGAGGGAATAATATGTGTGAGGGTACCCCAGGAGAGTTCCAAATGTGTGTGGGTAGAAGATATATCCCACGGGGGTAAAATTGAAAAAAGTTGAAAAATTTTTTTTTTTCGACTTAGTCATTTTTCCGGCGTTTAGAAGACTTTCAGATAGGGGAAATGTCAGTGAGCGTTCCAATTTCAGTTCCAGAGCGATTCGCCCGATGAGTCCTTCATATTTAGTCGTTTTCAGCCAATTTTCTGAATTTTTGAAAATTTCACTTTTTTTGTGAAAATATCCACTAAATGAGGGAATAATATGTGTGAGGGTACCCCAGCAGAGTTACAAATGTGTGTGGGTAGAATATATATCCCACGGGGGTAAAATTGAAAAAAGTTGAAAAAAATTTTTTTTTTGACTTAGTCATTTTTCCGGCGTTTATCAGACTTTCAGATAGGGGAAATGTCAGTGAGCGTTCCGATTTCAGTTCCAGAGCGATTCGCCCGATGAGTCCTTCATATTTAGTCGTTTTCAGCCAATTTTCTGAATTTTTGAAAATTTCACTTTTTTTGTGAAAATATCCACTAAATGAGGGAATAATATGTGTGAGGGTACCCCAGCAGAGTTACAAATGTGTGTGGGTAGAATATATATCCCACGGGGGTAAAATTGAAAAAAGTTGAAAAAAATTTTTTGTTGGACTTAGTCATTTTTCCGGCGTTTAGAAGACTTTCAGATAGGAGAAATGTCAGTGAGCGTTCCGATTTCAGTTCCAGAGCGATTCGCCGATCAGTCCTTCATATTTAGTCGTTATCAGCCAATTTTCAGAATTTTGAAAATTTCACTTTTTTGTGAAAATATCCACTAAATGAGGGAATAATATGTGTGAGGGTACCCCAGGAGATTTCCAAATGTGTGTGGGTAGAATATATATCCCACGGGGGTAAAATTTAAAAAAAGTGAAAAAAAATTTTGTTTTGGACTTAGTCATTTTTTCAGCGTTTATCAGACTTTCAGATAGGGGAAATGTCAGTGAGCATTCCAATTTCAGTTCCAGAGCGATTCGCCCGATGAGTCCTTCATGTTTAGTCGTTTTCAGCCAATTTTCAGAATTTTTGAAAATTTCACTTTTTTGTGAAAATATCCACTAAATGAGGGAATAATATGTGTGAGGGTACCCCAGGAGAGTTCCAAATGTGTGTGGGTAGAATATATATCCCACGGTGGTAAAATTGAAAAAAGATGAAAAAATTTTTTTTTGGACTTAGTCATTTTTCCGGCGTTTATCAGACTTTCAGATAGGGGAAATGTCAGTGAGCGTTCCGATTTCAGTTCCAGAGCGATTCGCCCGATGAGTCCTTCATATTTAGTCGTTTTCAGCCAATTTTCAGAATTTTTGAAAATTTCACTTTTTTGTGAAAATATCCACTAAATGAGGGAATAATATGTGTGAGGGTACCCCAGGAGAGTTCCAAATGTGTGTGGGTAGAATATATATCCCACGGGGGTAAAATTGAAAAAAGTTTAAAAAATTTTTTTTAGACTTAGTCATTTTTCCGGCGTTTATCAGACTTTCAGATAGGGGAAATGTCAGTGAGCGTTCCAATTTCAGTTCCAGAGCGATTCGCCCGATGAGTCCTTCATATTTAGTCGTTTTCAGCCAATTTTCTGAATTTTTGAAAATTTCACATTTTTGTGAAAATATCCACTAAATGAGGGAATAATATGTGTGAGGGTACCCCAGGAGAGTTCCAAATGTGTGTGGGTAGAAGATATATCCCACGGGGGTAAAATTGAAAAAAGTTGAAAATTTTTTTTTTTTCGACTTAGTCATTTTTCCGGCGTTTAGAAGACTTTCAGATAGGGGAAATGTCAGTGAGCGTTCCAATTTCAGTTCCAGAGCGATTCGCCCGATGAGTCCTTCATATTTAGTCGTTTTCAGCCAATTTTCTGAATTTTTGAAAATTTCACTTTTTTTGTGAAAATATCCACTAAATGAGGGAATAATATGTGTGAGGGTACCCCAGCAGAGTTACAAATGTGTGTGGGTAGAATATATATCCCACGGGGGTAAAATTGAAAAAAGTTGAAAAAAATTTTTTGTTGGACTTAGTCATTTTTCCGGCGTTTAGAAGACTTTCAGATAGGGGAAATGTCAGTGAGCGTTCCAATTTCAGTTCCAGAGCGATTCGCCCGATGAGTCCTTCATATTTAGTCGTTTTCAGCCAATTTTCTGAATTTTTGAAAATTTCACTCTTTTTGTGAAAATATCCACTAAATGAGGGAATAATATGTGTGAGGGTACCCCAGCAGAGTTACAAATGTGTGTGGGTAGAATATATATCCCACGGGGGTAAAATTGAAAAAAGTTGAAAAAAAATTTTTGTTGGACTTAGTCATTTTTCCGGCGTTTAGAAGACTTTCAGATAGGGGAAATGTCAGTGAGCGTTCCGATTTCAGTTCCAGAGCGATTCGCCCGATGAGTCCTTCATATTTAGTCGTTTTCAGCCAATTTTCAGAATTTTTGAAAATTTCACTTTTTTGTGAAAATATCCACTAAATGAGGGAATAATATGTGTGAGGGTACCCCAGGAGAGTTCCAAATGTGTGTGGGTAGAATATATATCCCACGGGGGTAAAATTGAAAAAAGTTTAAAAAATTTTTTTTAGACTTAGTCATTTTTCCGGCGTTTATCAGACTTTCAGATAGGGGAAATGTCAGTGAGCGTTCCAATTTCAGTTCCAGAGCGATTCGCCCGATGAGTCCTTCATATTTAGTCGTTTTCAGCCAATTTTCTGAATTTTTGAAAATTTCACATTTTTGTGAAAATATCCACTAAATGAGGGAATAATATGTGTGAGGGTACCCCAGGAGAGTTCCAAATGTGTGTGGGTAGAAGATATATCCCACGGGGGTAAAATTGAAAAAAGTTGAAAATTTTTTTTTTTTTCGACTTAGTCATTTTTCCGGCGTTTAGAAGACTTTCAGATAGGGGAAATGTCAGTGAGCGTTCCAATTTCAGTTCCAGAGCGATTCGCCCGATGAGTCCTTCATATTTAGTCGTTTTCAGCCAATTTTCTGAATTTTTGAAAATTTCACTCTTTTTGTGAAAATATCCACTAAATGAGGGAATAATATGTGTGAGGGTACCCCAGCAGAGTTACAAATGTGTGTGGGTAGAATATATATCCCACGGGGGTAAAATTGAAAAAAGTTGAAAAAAAATTTTTGTTGGACTTAGTCATTTTCCGGCGTTTATCAGACTTTCAGATAGGGGAAATGTTAGTGAGCGTTCCGATTTCAGTTCCAGAGCGATTCGCCTGATGAGTCCTTCATATTTAGTCGTTTTCAGCCAATTTTCTGAATTTTTGAAAATTTCACTTTTTTGTGAAAATATCCACTAAATGAGGGAATAATATGTGTGAGGGTACCCCAGGAGAGTTCCAAATGTGTGTGGGTAGAATATATATCCCACGGGGGTAAAATTGAAAAAAGTTTAAAAAAAATTTTTTTTAGACTTAGTTATTTTTCCGGCGTTAATCAGACTTTCAATTAGGGCAAATGTCAGTGAGCGTTCCGATTTCAGTTCCAGAGCGATTCGCCCGATGAGTCCTTCATATTTAGTCGTTTTCAGCCAAGTTTCTGAATACTTGAAAATTTCACTTTTTTGTGAAAATATCCACTAAATGAGGGAATAATATGTGTGAGGGTACCCCAGGAGAGTTCCAAATGTGTGTGGGTAGAATATATATCCCACGGGGGTAAAATTGAAAAAAGGTGAAAAAAAATTTTTGTTGGACTTAGTCATTTTTCCGGCGTTTAGAAGACTTTCAGATAGGGGAAATGTCAGTGAGTATTCCAATTTCAGTTCCAGAGCGATTCGCCCGATGAGTCCTTCACATTTAGTCGTTTTCAGACAATTTTCTGAATTTTGGAAAATTTCACTTTTTTGTGAAAATATCCACTAAATGAGGGAATAATATGTGTGAGGGTACCCCAGGGGAGTTCCAAATGTGTGTGGGTAGGATATATATCCCACGGGGGTAAAATTGAAAAAAGGTGAAAAATTTTTTTTTTTGGACTTAGTCATTTTTTCAGCGTTTATCAGACTTTCAGATAGGGGAAATGTCAGTGAGCGTTCCGATTTCAGTACCAGAGCGATTCACCCAATGAGTCCTTCATATTTAGTCGTTTTCAGCCAATTTTCTGAATTTTTGAAAATTTCACTTTTTTGTGAAAATATCCACTAAATGAGGGAATAATATGTGTGAGGGTACCCCAGGAGAGTTCCAAATGTGTGTGGGTAGAATATATATCCCACGGGGGTAAAATCGAAAAAAGTTGAAAAAAAATTTTTTTTAGACTTATTCATTTTTCCGGCGTTTATCAGACTTTCAGATAGGGGAAATGTCAGTGAGCGTTCTGATTTCAGTTCCAGAGTGATTCGCCCGATGAGTCCTTCATATTTAGTCGTTTTCAGCCAATTTTCTGAATTTTTGAAAATTTCACTTTTTTGTGAAAATATCCACTAAATGAGGGAATAATATGTGTGAGGGTACCCCAGGAGAGTTCCAAATGTGTGTGGGTAGAATATATATCCCACGGGGGTAAAATTGAAAAAAGTTAAAAAAATTTTTTTTTAGATTTAGTCATTTTTCCGGAGTTTATCAGACTTTCAGATAGGGGAAATGTCAGTGAGCGTTCCAATTTCAGTTCCAGAGCGATTCGCCCGATGAGTCCTTCATCTTTAGTCGTTTTCAACCAATTTTCTGAATTTTTGAAAATTTCACTTTTTTGTGAAAATATCCACTAAATGAGGGAATAATATGTGTGAGGGTACCCCAGGAGAGTTCCAAATGTGTGTGGGTAGAATATATATCCCACGGGGGTAAAATCGAAAAAAGTTGAAAAAAAATTTTTTTTAGACTTATTCATTTTTCCGGCGTTTATCAGACTTTCAGATAGGGGAAATGTCAGTGAGCGTTCTGATTTCAGTTCCAGAGTGATTCGCCCGATGAGTCCTTCATATTTAGTCGTTTTCAGCCAATTTTCTGAATTTTTGAAAATTTCACTTTTTTGTGAAAATATCCACTAAATGAGGGAATAATATGTGTGAGAGTACCCCAGGAGAGTTCCAAATGTGTGTGGGTAGAATATATATCCCACGGGGGTAAAATTGAAAAAAGTTTAAAAATTTTTTTTTTAGATTTAGTCATTTTTCCGGAGTTTATCAGACTTTCAGATAGGGGAAATGTCAGTGAGCGTTCCAATTTCAGTTCCAGAGCGATTCGCCCGATGAGTCCTTCATCTTTAGTCGTTTTCAACCAATTTTCTGAATTTTTGAAAATTTCGCTTTTTTGTGAAAATATCCACTAAATGAGGGAATAATATGTGTGAGGGTACCCCAGGAGAGTTCCAAATGTGTGTGGGTAGAATATATATCCCACGGGGGTAAAATTGAAAAAAGTTGAAAAATTTTTTTTTTTTCGACTTAGTCATTTTTCCGGCGTTTATCAGACTTTCAGATAGGGGAAATGTCAGTGAGCGTTCCGATTTCAGTTCCAGAGCGATTCGCCCAATGAATCCTTCATATTTAGTCATTTTTAGCCAATTTTCAGAATTTTTGAAAATTTCACTTTTTTGTGAAAATATCCACTAAATGAGGGAATAATATGTGTGAGGGTACCCCAGGAGAGTTCCAAATGTGTGTGGGTAGAATATATATCCCACAGGGGTAAAATTGAAAAAAGTTTAAATAAAATTATTTTTAGACTTAGTCATTTTTCCGGCGTTTATCAGACTTTCAGATAGGGGAAATGTCAGTGAGCGTTCCAATTTCAGTTCCAGAGCGATTCGCCCGATGAGTCCTTCATATTTAGTCGTTTTCTGCCAATTTTCAGAATTTTTGAAAATTTCACTTTTTTGTGAAAATATCCACTAAATGAGGGAATAATATGTGTGAGGGTACCCCAGGAGAGTTCCAAATGTGTGTGGGTAGAATATATATCCTACGGGGGTAAATTGAAAAAAGTTGAAAATTAATTTTTTTTTCGACTTAGTCATTTTTCCGGCGTTTATCAGACTTTCAGATAGGGGAAATGTCAGTGAGCGTTCCGATTTCAGTTCCAGAGCGATTCGCCTGATGAGTCCTTCATATTTAGTCGTTTTCAGCCAATTTTCAGAATTTTTGAAAATTTCACTTTTTTGTGAAAATATCCACTAAATGAGGGAATAATATGTGTGACGGTACCCCAGGAGAGTTCCAAATGTGTGTGGGTAGAATATATATCCCACGGGGGTAAAATTGAAAAAAGTTGAAAAAAAATTTTTTTGGACTTAGTCATTTTTCCGGCGTTTATCAGACTTTCAGATAGGGGAAATGTTAGTGAGCGTTCCGATTTCAGTTCCAGAGCGATTCGCCCGATGAGTCCTTCATATTTAGTCGTTTTCAGCCAATTTTCAGAATTTTTGAAAATTTCACTTTTTTGTGAAAATATCCACTAAATGAGGGAATAATATGTGTGACGGTACCCCAGGAGAGTTCCAAATGTGTGTGGGTAGAATACATATCCCACGGGGGTAAAATTGAAAAAAGTTAAAAAAAATTTTTTTTAGATTTAGTCATTTTTCCGGAGTTTATCAGACTTTCAGATAGGGGAAATGTCAGTGAGCGTTCCAATTTCAGTTCCAGAGCGATTCGCCCGATGAGTCCTTCATCTTTAGTCGTTTTCAACCAATTTTCTGAATTTTTGAAAATTTCACTTTTTTGTGAAAATATCCACTAAATGAGGGAATAATATGTGTGAGGGTACCCCAGGAGAGTTCCAAATGTGTGTGGGTAGAATATATATCCCACGGAGGTAAAATCGAAAAAAGTTGAAAAAAAATTTTTTTTAGACTTATTCATTTTTCCGGCGTTTATCAGACTTTCAGATAGGGGAAATGTCAGTGAGCGTTCTGATTTCAGTTCCAGAGCGATTCGCCCGATGAGTCCTTCATCTTTAGTCGTTTTCAACCAATTTTCTGAATTTTTGAAAATTTCACTTTTTTGTGAAAATATCCACTAAATGAGGGAATAATATGTGTGAGGGTACCCCAGGAGAGTTCCAAATGTGTGTGGGTAGAATATATATCCCACGGGGGTAAAATCGAAAAAAGTTGAAAAAAAATTTTTTTTAGACTTATTCATTTTTCCGGCGTTTATCAGACTTTCAGATAGGGGAAATGTCAGTGAGCATTCTGATTTCAGTTCCAGAGTGATTCGCCCGATGAGTCCTTCATATTTAGTCGTTTTCAGCCAATTTTCTGAATTTTTGAAAATTTCACTTTTTTGTGAAAATATCCACTAAATGAGGGAATAATATGTGTGAGGGTACCCCAGGAGAGTTCCAAATGTGTGTGGGTAGAATATATATCCCACGGGGGTAAAATTGAAAAAAGTTGAAAATTTTTTTTTTTTTCGACTTAGTCATTTTTCCGGCGTTTATCAGACTTTCAGATAGGGGAAATGTCAGTGAGCGTTCCGATTTCAGTTCCAGAGCGATTCGCCCAATGAATCCTTCATATTTAGTCATTTTTAGCCAATTTTCAGAATTTTTGAAAATTTCACTTTTTTGTGAAAATATCCACTAAATGAGGGAATAATATGTGTGAGGGTACCCCAGGAGAGTTCCAAATGTGTGTGGGTAGAATATATATCCCACAGGGGTAAAATTGAAAAAAGTTTAAATAAAATTATTTTTAGACTTAGTCATTTTTACGGCGTTTATCAGACTTTCAGATAGGGGAAATGTCAGTGAGCGTTCCAATTTCAGTTCCAGAGCGATTCGCCCGATGAGTTCTTCATATTTAGTCGTTTTCTGCCAATTTTCTGAATTTTTGAAAATTTCACTTTTTTGTGAAAATATCCACTAAATGAGGGAATAATATGTGTGAGGGTACCCCAGGAGAGTTCCAAATGTGTGTGGGTAGAATATATATCCTACGGGGGTAAATTGAAAAAAGTTGAAAATTATTTTTTTTTTCGACTTAGTCATTTTTCCGGCGTTTATCAGACTTTCAGATAGGGGAAATGTCAGTGAGCGTTCCGATTTCAGTTCCAGAGCGATTCGCCTGATGAGTCCTTCATATTTAGTCGTTTTCAGCCAATTTTCAGAATTTTTGAAAATTTCACTTTTTTGTGAAAATATCCACTAAATGAGGGAATAATATGTGTGACGGTACCCCAGGAGAGTTCCAAATGTGTGTGGGTAGAATATATATCCCACGGGGGTAAAATTGAAAAAAGTTGAAAAAAAATTTTTTTGGACTTAGTCATTTTTCCGGCGTTTATCAGACTTTCAGATAGGGGAAATGTTAGTGAGCGTTCCGATTTCAGTTCCAGAGCGATTCGCCCGATGAGTCCTTCATATTTAGTCGTTTTCAGCCAATTTTCAGAATTTTTGAAAATTTCACTTTTTTGTGAAAATATCCACTAAATGAGGGAATAATATGTGTGACGGTACCCCAGGAGAGTTCCAAATGTGTGTGGGTAGAATATATATCCCACGGGGGTAAAATTGAAAAAAGTTAAAAAATTTTTTTTTTAGACTTAGTCATTTTTCCGGAGTTTATCAGACTTTCAGATAGGGGAAATGTCAGTGAGCGTTCCAATTTCAGTTCCAGAGCGATTCGCCCGATGAGTCCTTCATCTTTAGTCGTTTTCAACCAATTTTCTGAATTTTTGAAAATTTCACTTTTTTGTGAAAATATCCACTAAATGAGGGAATAATATGTGTGAGGGTACCCCAGGAGAGTTCCAAATGTGTGTGGGTAGAATATATATCCCACGGAGGTAAAATCGAAAAAAGTTGAAAAAAAATTTTTTTTAGACTTTTTCATTTTTCCGGCGTTTATCAGACTTTCAGATAGGGGAAATGTCAGTGAGCGTTCTGATTTCAGTTCCAGAGCGATTCGCCCGATGAGTCCTTCATCTTTAGTCGTTTTCAACCAATTTTCTGAATTTTTGAAAATTTCACTTTTTTGTGAAAATATCCACTAAATGAGGGAATAATATGTGTGAGGGTACCCCAGGAGAGTTCCAAATGTGTGTGGGTAGAATATATATCCCACAGGGGTAAAATTGAAAAAAGTTTAAATAAAATTATTTTTAGACTTAGTCATTTTTCCGGCGTTTATCAGACTTTCAGATAGGGGAAATGTCAGTGAGCGTTCCAATTTCAGTTCCAGAGCGATTCGCCCGATGAGTCCTTCATATTTAGTCGTTTTCAGCCAATTTTCTGAATTTTTGAAAATTTCACTTTTTTGTGAAAATATCCACTAAATGAGGGAATAATATGTGTGACGGTACCCCAGGAGAGTTCCAAATGTGTGTGGGTAGAATATATATCCCACGGGGGTAAAATTGAAAAAAGTTGAAAAAAAATTTTTTTGGACTTAGTCATTTTTCTGACGTTTATCAGACTTTCAGATAGGGGAAATGTTAGTGAGCGTTCCGATTTCAGTTCCAGAGCGATTCGCCCGATGAGTCCTTCATATTTAGTCGTTTTCAGCCAATTTTCAGAATTTTTGAAAATTTCACTTTTTTGTGAAAATATCCACTAAATGAGGGAATACTATGTGTGAGGGTACCCCAGGAGAGTTCCAAATGTGTGTGGGTAGAATATATATCCCACGGGGGTAAAATTGAAAAAAGTTTAAAATTTTTTTTTTTAGATTTAGCCATTTTTCCGGCTTTTATCAGACTTTCAGATAGGGGAAATGTCAGTGAGCGTTCCAATTTCAGTGCCAGAGCGATTCGCCCGATGAGTCCTTCTTATTTACTCGTTTTCAGACAATTTTCTGAATTTTTGAAAATTTCACTTTTTTGTGAAAATATCCACTAAATGAGGGAATAATATGTGTGAGGGTACCCCAGGAGAGTTCCAAATGTGTGTGGGTAGAATATATATCCCACGGGGGTAAAATTGAAAATAGGTGAAAAAAATTTTTTTTGGACTTAGTCATTTTTCCGGCGTTTATCAGACTTTCAGATAGGGGAAATGTCAGTGAGCATTCCGATTTCAGTTCCAGAGCGATTCGCCCGATGAGTCCTTCATATTTAGTCGTTTTCAGCCAATTTTCTGAATTTTTGAAAATTTCACTTTTTTGTGAAAATATCCACTAAATGAGGGAATAATATGTGTACCCCAGGAGTGTTCCAAATGTGTGTGGGTAGAATATATATCTCACGGGGGTAAAATTGAAAAAAGTTGAAAAAAATTTTTTTTTTAGACTTAGCCATTTTTCCGGCGTTTATCAGACTTTCAGATAGGGGAAATGTCAGTGAGCGTTCCGATTTCAGTTCCAGAGTGATTTGCCCGATGAGTCCTTCATATTTATTCGTTTTCAGCCAATTTTCAGAATTTTTGAAAATTTCACTTTTTTGTGAAAATATCCACTAAATGAGGGAATAATATGTGTGACGGTACCCCAGGAGAGTTCCAAATGTGTGTGGGTAGAATATATATCCCACGGGGGTAAAATTGAAAAAAGTTTAAAAAAAATTTTTTTGAACTTAGTCATTTTTCCGGCGTTTATCAGACTTTCAGATAGGGGAAATGTTAGTGAGCGTTCCGATTTCAGTTCCAGAGCGATTCGCCCGATGAGTCCTTCATATTTAGTCGTTTTCAGCCAATTTTCAGAATTTTTGAAAATGTCACTTTTTTGTGAAAATATCCACTAAATGAGGGAATACTATGTGTGAGGGTACCCCAGGAGAGTTCCAAATGTGTGTGGGTAGAATATATATCCTACGGGGGTAAAATTGAAAAAAGTTTAAAATTTTTTTTTTTAGATTTAGCCATTTTTCCGGCTTTTATCAGACTTTCAGATAGGGGAAATGTCAGTGAGCGTTCCAATTTCAGTGCCAGAGCGATTCGCCCGATGAGTCCTTCTTATTTAGTCGTTTTCAGCCAATTTTCTGAATTTTTGAAAATTTCACTTTTTTGTGAAAATATCCACTAAATGAGGGAATAATATGTGTGAGGGTACCCCAGGAGAGTTCCAAATGTGTGTGGGTAGAATATATATCCCACGGGGGTAAAATTGAAAATAGGTGAAAAAATTTTTTTTTGGACTTAGTCATTTTTCCGGCGTTTATCAGACTTTCAGATAGGGGAAATGTCAGTGAGCGTTCCGATTTCAGCTCCAGAGCGATTCGCCCGATGAGTCCTTCATATTTAGTCGTTTTCAGCCAATTTTCTGAATTTTTGAAAATTTCACTTTTTTGTGAAAATATCCACTGAATGAGGGAATAATATGAGTACCCCAGGAGTGTTCCAAATGTGTGTGGGTAGAATATATATCTCACGGGGGTAAAATTGAAAAAAGTTGAAAAAAATTTTTTTTGGACTTAGTCATTTTTCCGGCGTTAATCAGACTTTCAATTAGGGCAAATGTCAGTGAGCGTTCCGATTTCAGTTCCAGAGCGATTCGCCCGATGAGTCCTTCATATTTAGTCGTTTTCAGCCAATTTTCAGAATTTTTGAAAATTTCACTTTTTTGTGAAAATATCCACTAAATGAGGGAATACTATGTGTGAGGGTACCCCAGGAGAGTTCCAAATGTGTGTGGGTAGAATATATATCCCACGGGGGTAAAATTGAAAAAAGTTTAAAAAAAATTTTTTTTAGACTTAGCCATTTTTCTGGCGTTTATCAGACTTTCAGATAGGGGAAATGTCAGTGAGCGTTCCGATTTCAGTTCCAGAGTGATTTGCCCGATGAGTCCTTCATATTTAGTCGTTTTCAGCCAATTTTCAGAATTTTTGAAAATTTCACTTTTTTGTGAAAATATCCACTAAATGAGGGAATAATATGTGTGACGGTACCCCAGGAGAGTTCCAAATGTGTGTGGGTAGAATATATATCCCACGGGGGTAAAATTGAAAAAAGTTTAAAAAAAATTTTTTTGAACTTAGTCATTTTTCCGGCGTTTATCAGACTTTCAGATAGGGGAAATGTTAGTGAGCGTTCCGATTTCAGTTCCAGAGCGATTCGCCCGATGAGTCCTTCATATTTAGTCGTTTTCAGCCAATTTTCAGAATTTTTGAAAATTTCACTTTTTTGTGAAAATATCCACTAAATGAGGGAATACTATGTGTGAGGGTACCCCAGGAGAGTTCCAAATGTGTGTGGGTAGAATATATATCCTACGGGGGTAAAATTGAAAAAAGTTTAAAATTTTTTTTTTTAGATTTAGCCATTTTTCCGGCTTTTATCAGACTTTCAGATAGGGGAAATGTCAGTGAGCGTTCCAATTTCAGTGCCAGAGCGATTCGCCCGATGAGTCCTTCTTATTTAGTCGTTTTCAGCCAATTTTCTGAATTTTTGAAAATTTCACTTTTTTGTGAAAATATCCACTAAATGAGGGAATAATATGTGTGAGGGTACCCCAGGAGAGTTCCAAATGTGTGTGGGTAGAATATATATCCCACGGGGGTAAAATTGAAAATAGGTGAAAAAATTTTTTTTTGGACTTAGTCATTTTTCCGGCGTTTATCAGACTTTCAGATAGGGGAAATGTCAGTGAGCGTTCCGATTTCAGCTCCAGAGCGATTCGCCCGATGAGTCCTTCATATTTAGTCGTTTTCAGCCAATTTTCTGAATTTTTGAAAATTTCACTTTTTTGTGAAAATATCCACTGAATGAGGGAATAATATGAGTACCCCAGGAGTGTTCCAAATGTGTGTGGGTAGAATATATATCTCACGGGGGTAAAATTGAAAAAAGTTGAAAAAAATTTTTTTTGGACTTAGTCATTTTTCCGGCGTTAATCAGACTTTCAATTAGGGCAAATGTCAGTGAGCGTTCCGATTTCAGTTCCAGAGCGATTCGCCCGATGAGTCCTTCATATTTAGTCGTTTTCAGCCAATTTTCAGAATTTTTGAAAATTTCACTTTTTTGTGAAAATATCCACTAAATGAGGGAATACTATGTGTGAGGGTACCCCAGGAGAGTTCCAAATGTGTGTGGGTAGAATATATATCCCACGGGGGTAAAATTGAAAAAAGTTTAAAAAAAATTTTTTTTAGACTTAGCCATTTTTCTGGCGTTTATCAGACTTTCAGATAGGGGAAATGTCAGTGAGCGTTCCTATTTCAGTTCCAGAGCGATTCGCCCGATGAGTCCTTCATATTTAGTCGTTTTCAGCCAATTTTCAGAATTTTTGAAAATTTCACTTTTTTGTGAAAATATCCACTAAATGAGGGAATAATATGTGTGACGGTACCCCAGGAGTGTTCCAAATGTGTGTGGGTAGAATATATATCTCACGGGGGTAAAATTGAAAAAAGTTTAAAAAAAATTTTTTTTAGACTTAGTAATTTTTCCAGCGTTTATCAGACTTTCCGATAGGGGAAATGTCAGTGAGCGTTCCAATTTCAGTTCCAGAGCGATTCGCCCGATGAGTCCTTCATATTTAGTCGTTTTCAGCCAATTTTCTGAATTTTTGAAAATTTCACTTTTTTGTGAAAATATCCACTAAATGAGGGAATAATATGTGTGAGGGTACCCCAGGAGAGTTCCAAATGTGTGTGGGTAGAATATATATCCTACGGGGGTAAATTGAAAAAAGTTGAAAAATTTTTTTTTTTTCGACTTAGTCATTTTTCCGGCGTTTATCAGACTTTCAGATAGGGGAAATGTCAGTGAGCGTTCCGATTTCAGTTCCAGAGCGATTCGCCTGATGAGTCCTTCATATTTAGTCGTTTTCAGCCAATTTTCTGAATTTTTGAAAATTTCACTTTTTTGTGAAAATATCCACTAAATGAGGGAATAATATGTGTGACGGTACCCCAGGAGAGTTCCAAATGTGTGTGGGTAGAATATATATCCCACGGGGGTAAAATTGAAAAAAGTTGAAAAAAAATTTTTTTTAGACTTAGCCATTTTTCCGGCGTTTATCAGACTTTCAGATAGGGGAAATGTCAGTGAGCGTTCCGATTTCAGTTCCAGAGTGATTTGCCCGATGAGTCCTTCATATTTAGTCGTTTTCAGACAATTTTCAGAATTTTTGAAAATTTCACTTTTTTGTGAAAATATCCACTAAATGAGGGAATAATATGTGTGACGGTACCCCAGGAGAGTTCCAAATGTGTGTGGGTAGAATATATATCCCACGGGGGTAAAATTGAAAAAAGTTTAAAATTTTTTTTTTTAGATTTAGCCATTTTTCCGGCTTTTATCAGACTTTCAGATAGGGGAAATGTCAGTGAGCGTTCCAATTTCAGTGCCAGAGCGATTCGCCCGATGAGTCCTTCTTATTTAGTCGTTTTCAGCCAATTTTCAGAATTTTTGAAAATTTCACTTTTTTGTGAAAATATCCACTAAATGAGGGAATAATATGTGTGACGGTACCCCAGGAGTGTTCCAAATGTGTGTGGGTAGAATATATATCTCACGGGGGTAAAATTGAAAAAAGTTTAAAAAACATTTTTTTTAGACTTAGTAATTTTTCCAGCGTTTATCAGACTTTCCGATAGGGGAAATGTCAGTGAGCGATCCAATTTCAGTTCCAGAGCGATTCGCCCGATGAGTCCTTCATATTTAGTCGTTTTCAGCCAATTTTCAGAATTTTTGAAAATTTCACTTTTTTGTGAAAATATTCACTAAATGAGGGAATAATATGTGTTCCCCAGGAGTGTTCCAAATGTGTGTGGGTAGAATATATATCTCACGGGGTAAAATTGAAAAAAGTTGAAAAATAATTTTTTTGGACTTAGTCATTTTTCCGGCGTTTATCAGACTTTCAGATAGGGGAAATGTCAGTGAGCGTTCCAATTTCAGTTCCAGAGCGATTCGCCCGATGAGTCCTTCATATTTAGTCGTTTTCAGCCAATTTTCTGAATTTTTGAAAATTTCACTTTTTTGTGAAAATATCCACTAAATAAAGGAATAATATGTGTGAGGGTACCCCAGGAGAGTTCCAAATGTGTGTGGGTAGAATATATATCCCACGGGGGTAAAATTGAAAAAAGGTGAAAAAAAATTTTTTTGGACTTAGTCATTTTTCCGGCGTTTATCAGACTTTCAGATAGGGGAAATGTCAGTGAGCGTTCCGATTTCAGTTCCAGAGCGATTCGCCCGATGAGTCCTTCATATTTAGTCGTTTTCAGCCAATTTTCAGAATTTTTGAAAATTTCACTTTTTTGTGAAAATATCCACTAAATGAGGGAATAATATGTGTTCCCCAGGAGTGTTCCAAATGTGTGTGGGTAGAATATATATCTCACGGGGTAAAATTGAAAAAAGTTGAAAAATAATTTTTTTGGACTTAGTCATTTTTCCGGCGTTTATCAGACTTTCAGATAGGGGAAATGTCAGTGAGCGTTCCAATTTCAGTTCCAGAGCGATTCGCCCGATGAGTCCTTCATATTTAGTCGTTTTCAGCCAATTTTCTGAATTTTTGAAAATTTCACTTTTTTGTGAAAATATCCACTAAATAAAGGAATAATATGTGTGAGGGTACCCCAGGAGAGTTCCAAATGTGTGTGGGTAGAATATATATCCCACGGGGGTAAAATTGAAAAAAGGTGAAAAAAATTTTTTTTGGACTTAGTCATTTTTCCGGCGTTTATCAGACTTTCAGATAGGGGAAATGTCAGTGAGCGTTCCGATTTCAGTTCCAGAGTGATTTGCCCGATGAGTCCTTCATATTTAGTCGTTTTCAGACAATTTTCAGAATTTTTGAAAATTTCACTTTTTTGTGAAAATATCCACTAAATGAGGGAATAATATGTGTGACGGTACCCCAGGAGAGTTCCAAATGTGTGTGGGTAGAATATATATCCCACGGGGGTAAAATTGAAAAAAGTTTAAAATTTTTTTTTTTAGATTTAGCCATTTTTCCGGCTTTTATCAGACTTTCAGATAGGGGAAATGTCAGTGAGCGTTCCAATTTCAGTGCCAGAGCGATTCGCCCGATGAGTCCTTCTTATTTAGTCGTTTTCAGCCAATTTTCAGAATTTTTGAAAATTTCACTTTTTTGTGAAAATATCCACTAAATGAGGGAATAATATGTGTGACGGTACCCCAGGAGTGTTCCAAATGTGTGTGGGTAGAATATATATCTCACGGGGGTAAAATTGAAAAAAGTTTAAAAAACATTTTTTTTAGACTTAGTAATTTTTCCAGCGTTTATCAGACTTTCCGATAGGGGAAATGTCAGTGAGCGATCCAATTTCAGTTCCAGAGCGATTCGCCCGATGAGTCCTTCATATTTAGTCGTTTTCAGCCAATTTTCAGAATTTTTGAAAATTTCACTTTTTTGTGAAAATATTCACTAAATGAGGGAATAATATGTGTTCCCCAGGAGTGTTCCAAATGTGTGTGGGTAGAATATATATCTCACGGGGTAAAATTGAAAAAAGTTGAAAAATAATTTTTTTGGACTTAGTCATTTTTCCGCCGTTTATCAGACTTTCAGATAGGGGAAATGTCAGTGAGCGTTCCAATTTCAGTTCCAGAGCGATTCGCCCGATGAGTCCTTCATATTTAGTCGTTTTCAGCCAATTTTCTGAATTTTTGAAAATTACACTTTTTTGTGAAAATATCCACTAAATAAAGGAATAATATGTGTGAGGGTACCCCAGGAGAGTTCCAAATGTGTGTGGGTAGAATATATATCCCACGGGGGTAAAATTGAAAAAAGGTGAAAAAAAATTTTTTTGGACTTAGTCATTTTTCCGGCGTTTATCAGACTTTCAGATAGGGGAAATGTCAGTGAGCGTTCCGATTTCAGTTCCAGAGCGATTCGCCCGATGAGTCCTTCATATTTAGTCGTTTTCAGCCAATTTTCAGAATTTTTGAAAATTTCACTTTTTTGTGAAAATATCCACTAAATGAGGGAATAATATGTGTTCCCCAGGAGTGTTCCAAATGTGTGTGGGTAGAATATATATCTCACGGGGTAAAATTGAAAAAAGTTGAAAAATAATTTTTTTGGACTTAGTCATTTTTCCGGCGTTTATCAGACTTTCAGATAGGGGAAATGTCAGTGAGCGTTCCAATTTCAGTTCCAGAGCGATTCGCCCGATGAGTCCTTCATATTTAGTCGTTTTCAGCCAATTTTCTGAATTTTTGAAAATTTCACTTTTTTGTGAAAATATCCACTAAATAAAGGAATAATATGTGTGAGGGTACCCCAGGAGAGTTCCAAATGTGTGTGGGTAGAATATATATCCCACGGGGGTAAAATTGAAAAAAGGTGAAAAAAATTTTTTTTGGACTTAGTCATTTTTCCGGCGTTTATCAGACTTTCAGATAGGGGAAATGTCAGTGAGCGTTCCGATTTCAGTTCCAGAGCGATTCGCCCGATGAGTCCTTCATATTTAGTCGTTTTCAGCAAATTTTCAGAATTTTTGAAAATTTCACTTTTTTGTGAAAATATCCACTAAATGAGGGAATAAAATGTGTGAGGGTACCCCAGGAGAGTTCCAAATGTGTGTGGGTAGAAGATATATCCAAAGGTGGTAAAATTGAAAAAAGTTGAAAAAATTTTTTTTTTTCGACTTAGTCATTTTTCCGGCGTTTATCAGACTTTCAGATAGGGGAAATGTCAGTGAGCGTTCCGATTTCAGTTCCAGAGCGATTCGCCCGATGAGTGCTTCTTATTTAGTCGTTTTCAGCCAATTTTC
Organism: Phyllobates terribilis; assembly: GCF_046119375.1. Classification (NCBI taxonomy): domain Eukaryota; kingdom Metazoa; phylum Chordata; class Amphibia; order Anura; family Dendrobatidae; genus Phyllobates; species Phyllobates terribilis. Next base: position 19,511,497 of record NW_027362773.1, on the reverse strand, counting down.
TGAATTTTTGAAAATTTCACTTTTTTGTGAAAATATCCACTAAATGAGGGAATACTATGTGTGAGGGTACCCCAGGAGAGTTCCAAATGTGTGTGGGTAGAAGATATATCCAAAGGTGGTAAAATTGAAAAAAGTTGAAAAAAATTTTTTTTTTCGACTTAGTCATTTTTCCGGCGTTTATCAGACTTTCAGATAGGGGAAATGTCAGTGAGCGTTCCGATTTCAGTTCCAGAGCGATTCGCCTGATGAGTCCTTCATATTTAGTCGTTTTCAGCCAATTTTCTGAATTTTTGAAAATTTCACTTTTTTGTGAAAATATCCACTAAATGAGGGAATAATATGTGTGAGGGTACCCCAGGAGAGTTCCAAATGTGTGTGGGTAGAATATATATCCCACGGGGGTAAAATTGAAAAAAGTTTAAAAAAAATTTTTTTTAGACTTAGCCATTTTTCTGGCGTTTATCAGACTTTCAGATAGGGGAAATGTCAGTGAGCGTTCCTATTTCAGTTCCAGAGCGATTCGCCCGATGAGTCCTTCATATTTAGTCGTTTTCAGCCAATTTTCAGAATTTTTGAAAATTTCACTTTTTTGTGAAAATATCCACTAAATGAGGGAATAATATGTGTGACGGTACCCCAGGAGTGTTCCAAATGTGTGTGGGTAGAATATATATCTCACGGGGGTAAAATTGAAAAAAGTTTAAAAAAAATTTTTTTTAGACTTAGTAATTTTTCCAGCGTTTATCAGACTTTCCGATAGGGGAAATGTCAGTGAGCGTTCCAATTTCAGTTCCAGAGCGATTCGCCCGATGAGTCCTTCATATTTAGTCGTTTTCAGCCAATTTTCTGAATTTTTGAAAATTTCACTTTTTTGTGAAAATATCCACTAAATGAGGGAATAATATGTGTGAGGGTACCCCAGGAGAGTTCCAAATGTGTGTGGGTAGAATATATATCCTACGGGGGTAAATTGAAAAAAGTTGAAAAATTTTTTTTTTTTCGACTTAGTCATTTTTCCGGCGTTTATCAGACTTTCAGATAGGGGAAATGTCAGTGAGCGTTCCGATTTCAGTTCCAGAGCGATTCGCCTGATGAGTCCTTCATATTTAGTCGTTTTCAGCCAATTTTCTGAATTTTTGAAAATTTCACTTTTTTGTGAAAATATCCACTAAATGAGGGAATAATATGTGTGACGGTACCCCAGGAGAGTTCCAAATGTGTGTGGGTAGAATATATATCCCACGGGGGTAAAATTGAAAAAAGTTGAAAAAAAATTTTTTTTAGACTTAGACATTTTTCCGGCGTTTATCAGACTTTCAGATAGGGGAAATGTCAGTGAGCGTTCCGATTTCAGTTCCAGAGTGATTTGCCCGATGAGTCCTTCATATTTAGTCGTTTTCAGCCAATTTTCAGAATTTTTGAAAATTTCACTTTTTTGTGAAAATATCCACTAAATGAGGGAATAATATGTGTGACGGTACCCCAGGAGAGTTCCAAATGTGTGTGGGTAGAATATATATCCCACGGGGGTAAAATTGAAAAAAGTTTAAAATTTTTTTTTTTAGATTTAGCCATTTTTCCGGCTTTTATCAGACTTTCAGATAGGGGAAATGTCAGTGAGCGTTCCAATTTCAGTGCCAGAGCGATTCGCCCGATGAGTCCTTCTTATTTAGTCGTTTTCAGCCAATTTTCAGAATTTTTGAAAATTTCACTTTTTTGTGAAAATATCCACTAAATGAGGGAATAATATGTGTGACGGTACCCCAGGAGTGTTCCAAATGTGTGTGGGTAGAATATATATCTCACGGGGGTAAAATTGAAAAAAGTTTAAAAAAAATTTTTTTTAGACTTAGTAATTTTTCCAGCGTTTATCAGACTTTCCGATAGGGGAAATGTCAGTGAGCGATCCAATTTCAGTTCCAGAGCGATTCGCCCGATGAGTCCTTCATATTTAGTCGTTTTCAGCCAATTTTCAGAATTTTTGAAAATTTCACTTTTTTGTGAAAATATCCACTAAATGAGGGAATAATATGTGTTCCCCAGGAGTGTTCCAAATGTGTGTGGGTAGAATATATATCTCACGGGGTAAAATTGAAAAAAGTTGAAAAATAATTTTTTTGGACTTAGTCATTTTTCCGGCGTTTATCAGACTTTCAGATAGGGGAAATGTCAGTGAGCGTTCCAATTTCAGTTCCAGAGCGATTCGCCCGATGAGTCCTTCATATTTAGTCGTTTTCAGCCAATTTTCTGAATTTTTGAAAATTTCACTTTTTTGTGAAAATATCCACTAAATAAAGGAATAATATGTGTGAGGGTACCCCAGGAGAGTTCCAAATGTGTGTGGGTAGAATATATATCCCACGGGGGTAAAATTGAAAAAAGGTGAAAAAAATTTTTTTTGGACTTAGTCATTTTTCCGGCGTTTATCAGACTTTCAGATAGGGGAAATGTCAGTGAGCGTTCCGATTTCAGTTCCAGAGCGATTCGCCCGATGAGTCCTTCATATTTAGTCGTTTTCAGCCAATTTTCAGAATTTTTGAAAATTTCACTTTTTTGTGAAAATATCCACTAAATGAGGGAATAATATGTGTTCCCCAGGAGTGTTCCAAATGTGTGTGGGTAGAATATATATCTCACGGGGTAAAATTGAAAAAAGTTGAAAAATAATTTTTTTGGACTTAGTCATTTTTCCGGCGTTTATCAGACTTTCAGATAGGGGAAATGTCAGTGAGCGTTCCAATTTCAGTTCCAGAGCGATTCGCCCGATGAGTCCTTCATATTTAGTCGTTTTCAGCCAATTTTCTGAATTTTTGAAAATTTCACTTTTTTGTGAAAATATCCACTAAATAAAGGAATAATATGTGTGAGGGTACCCCAGGAGAGTTCCAAATGTGTGTGGGTAGAATATATATCCCACGGGGGTAAAATTGAAAAAAGGTGAAAAAAATTTTTTTTGGACTTAGTCATTTTTCCGGCGTTTATCAGACTTTCACATAGGGGAAATGTCAGTGAGCGTTCCAATTTCAGTTCCAGAGCGATTCGCCTGATGAGTCCTTCTTATTTAGTCGTTTTCAGCCAATTTTCTGAATTTTTGAAAATTTCACTTTTTTGTGAAAATATCCACTAAATGAGGGAATACTATGTGTGAGGGTACCCCAGGAGAGTTCCAAATGTGTGTGGGTAGAAGATATATCCAAAGGTGGTAAAATTGAAAAAAGTTGAAAAAAATTTTTTTTTCGACTTAGTCATTTTTCCGGCGTTTATCAGACTTTCAGATAGGGGAAATGTCAGTGAGCGTTCCGATTTCAGTTCCAGAGCGATTCGCCTGAAGAGTCCTTCATATTTAGTCATTTTCAGACAATTTTCTGAATTTTTGAAAATTTCACTTTTTTGTGAAAATATCCACTAAATGAGGGAATAATATGTGTGAGGGTACCCCAGGAGAGTTCCAAATGTGTGTGGGTAGAATATATATCCCACGGGGGTAAAATTGAAAATAGGTGAAAAAAATTTTGTTTGGACTTAGTCATTTTTCCGGCGTTTATCAGACTTTCAGATAGGGGAAATGTCAGTGAGCGTTCCGATTTCAGTTCCAGAGCGATTCGCCCGATGAGTCCTTCATATTTAGTCGTTTTCAGCCAATTTTCTGAATTTTTGAAAATTTCACTTTTTTGTGAAAATATCCACTAAATGAGGGAATAATATGTGTACCCCAGGAGTGTTCCAAATGTGTGTGGGTAGAATATATATCTCACGGGGGTAAAATTGAAAAAAGTTTAAAAAAAATTTTTTTTAGACTTAGTCATTTTTCCGGCGTTTATCAGACTTTCAACTAGTGCAAATGTGAGTGAGCGTTCCGATTTCAGTTCCTGAGCGATTCGCCCGATGAGTCCTTCATATTTAGTCGTTTTCAGCCAATTTTCTGAATTTTTGAAAATTTCACTTTTTTGTGAAAATATCCACTAAATGAGGGAATAATATGTGTGAGGGTACCCCAGGAGAGTTCCAAATGTGTGTGGGTAGAATATATATCCCACGGGGGTAAAATTGAAAAAAGTTTAAAAAAAATTTTTTTTAGACTTAGCCATTTTTCCGGCGTTTATCAGACTTTCAGATAGGGGAAATGTCAGTGAGCGTTCCAATTTCAGTTCCAGAGCGATTCGCCCGATGAGTCCTTCATATTTAGTCGTTTTCAGCCAATTTTCAGAATTTTTGAAAATTTCACTTTTTTGTGAAAATATCCACTAAATGAGGGAATAATATGTGTGACGGTACCCCAGGAGAGTTCCAAATGTGTGTGGGTAGAATATATATCCCACGGGGGTAAAATTGAAAAAAGTTGAAAAAAAATTTTTTTGGACTTAGTCATTTTTCCGGCGTTTATCAGACTTTCAGATAGGGGAAATGTTAGTGAGCGTTCCGATTTCAGTTCCAGAGCGATTCGCCCGATGAGTCCTTCATATTTAGTCGTTTTCAGCCAATTTTCAGAATTTTTGAAAATTTCACTTTTTTGTGAAAATATCCACTAAATGAGGGAATACTATGTGTGAGGGTACCCCAGGAGAGTTCCAAATGTGTGTGGGTAGAATATATATCCCACGGGGGTAAAATTGAAAAAAGTTTACAATTTTTTTTTTTAGATTTAGCCATTTTTCCGGCGTTTATCAGACTTTCAGATAGGGGAAATGTCAGTGAGCGTTCCAATTTCAGTTCCAGAGCGATTCGCCTGATGAGTCCTTCATATTTAGTCGTTTTCAGCCAATTTTCTGAATTTTTGAAAATTTCACTTTTTTGTGAAAATATCCACTAAATGAGGGAATACTATGTGTGAGGGTACCCCAGGAGAGTTCCAAATGTGTGTGGGTAGAAGATATATCCAAAGGTGGTAAAATTGAAAAAAGTTGAAAAAAATTTTTTTTTCGACTTAGTCATTTTTCCGGCGTTTATCAGACTTTCAGATAGGGGAAATGTCAGTGAGCGTTCCGATTTCAGTTCCAGAGCGATTCGCCTGATGAGTCCTTCATATTTAGTCATTTTCAGACAATTTTCTGAATTTTTGAAAATTTCACTTTTTTGTGAAAATATCCACTAAATGAGGGAATAATATGTGTGAGGGTACCCCAGGAGAGTTCCAAATGTGTGTGGGTAGAATATATATCCCACGGGGGTAAAATTGAAAATAGGTGAAAAAAATTTTGTTTGGACTTAGTCATTTTTCCGGCGTTTATCAGACTTTCAGATAGGGGAAATGTCAGTGAGCGTTCCGATTTCAGTTCCAGAGCGATTCGCCCGATGAGTCCTTCATATTTAGTCGTTTTCAGCCAATTTTCTGAATTTTTGAAAATTTCACTTTTTTGTGAAAATATCCACTAAATGAGGGAATAATATGTGTACCCCAGGAGTGTTCCAAATGTGTGTGGGTAGAATATATATCTCACGGGGGTAAAATTGAAAAAAGTTGAAAAAATTTTTTTTTGGACTTAGTCATTTTTCCGGCGTTAATCAGACTTTCAATTAGGGCAAATGTCAGTGAGCGTTCCGATTTCAGTTCCAGAGCGATTCGCCCGATGAGTCCTTCATATTTAGTCGTTTTCAGACAAGTTTCTGAATACTTGAAAATTTCACTTTTTTGTGAAAATATCCACTAAATGAGGGAATAATATGTGTGAGGGTACCCCAGGAGAGTTCCAAATGTGTGTGGGTAGAATATATATCCCACGGGGGTAAAATTGAAAAAAGTTTAAAAAAAATTTTTTTTAGACTTAGTCATTTTTCCGGCGTTTATCAGACTTTCAACTAGGGCAAATGTCAGTGAGCGTTCCGATTTCAGTTCCTGAGCGATTCGCCCGATGAGTCCTTCATATTTAGTCGTTTTCAGACAAGTTTCTGAATACTTGAAAATTTCACTTTTTTGTGAAAATATCCACTAAATGAGGGAATAATATGTGTGAGGGTACCCCAGGAGAGTTCCAAATGTGTGTGGGTAGAATATATATCCCACGGGGGTAAAATTGAAAAAAGTTTAAAAAAAATTTTTTTTAGACTTAGTCATTTTTCCGGCGTTTATCAGACTTTCAACTAGTGCAAATGTGAGTGAGCGTTCCGATTTCAGTTCCTGAGCGATTCGCCCGATGAGTCCTTCATATTTAGTCGTTTTCAGCCAATTTTCTGAATTTTTGAAAATTTCACTTTTTTGTGAAAATATCCACTAAATGAGGGAATAATATGTGTGAGGGTACCCCAGGAGAGTTCCAAATGTGTGTGGGTAGAATATATATCCCACGGGGGTAAAATTGAAAAAAGTTTAAAAAAAATTTTTTTTACACTTAGCCATTTTTCCGGCGTTTATCAGACTTTCAGATAGGGGAAATGTCAGTGAGCGTTCCAATTTCAGTTCCAGAGCGATTCGCCCGATGAGTCCTTCATATTTAGTCGTTTTCAGCCAATTTTCTGAATTTTTGAAAATTTCACTTTTTTGTGAAAATATCCACTAAATGAGGGAATAATATGTGTGAGGGTACCCCAGGAGAGTTCCAAATGTGTGTGGGTAGAATATATATCCCACGGGGGTAAAATTGAAAAAAGTTTAAAAAATTTTTTTTTAGATTTAGCCATTTTTCCGGCGTTTATCAGACTTTCAGATAGGGGAAATGTCAGTGAGCGTTCCAATTTCAGTTCCAGAGCGATTCGCCCGATGAGTCCTTCATATTTAGTCGTTTTCAGCCAATTTTCTGAATTTTTGAAAATTTCACTTTTTTGTGAAAATATCCACTAAATAAAGGAATAATATGTGTGAGGGTACCCCAGGAGAGTTCCAAATGTGTGTGGGTAGAATATATATCCCACGGGGGTAAAATTGAAAAAAGGTGAAAAAATTTTTTTTGGACTTAGTCATTTTTCCGGCGTTTATCAGACTTTCAGATAGGGGAAATGTCAGTGAGCGTTCCGATTTCAGTTCCAGAGCGATTCGCCCGATGAGTCCTTCATATTTAGTCGTTTTCAGCCAATTTTCAGAATTTTTGAAAATTTCACTTTTTTGTGAAAATATCCACTAAATGAGGGAATAATATGTGTTCCCCAGGAGTGTTCCAAATGTGTGTGGGTAGAATATATATCTCACGGGGTAAAATTGAAAAAAGTTGAAAAATAATTTTTTTGGACTTAGTCATTTTTCCGGCGTTTATCAGACTTTCAGATAGGGGAAATGTCAGTGAGCGTTCCAATTTCAGTTCCAGAGCGATTCGCCCGATGAGTCCTTCATATTTAGTCGTTTTCAGCCAATTTTATGAATTTTTGAAAATTTCACTTTTTTGTGAAAATATCCACTAAATAAAGGAATAATATGTGTGAGGGTACCCCAGGAGAGTTCCAAATGTGTGTGGGTAGAATATATATCCCACGGGGGTAAAATTGAAAAAAGGTGAAAAAAATTTTTTTTGGACTTAGTCATTTTTCCGGCGTTTATCAGACTTTCAGATAGGGGAAATGTCAGTGAGCGTTCTGATTTCAGTTCCAGAGCGATTCTCCCGATGAGTCCTTCATATTTAGTCGTTTTCAGCAAATTTTCAGAATTTTTGAAAATTTCACTTTTTTGTGAAAATATCCACTAAATGAGGGAATAAAATGTGTGAGGGTACCCCAGGAGAGTTCCATATGTGTGTGGGTAGAAGATATATCCAAAGGTGGTAAAATTGAAAAAAGTTGAAAAAATTTTTTTTTTTCGACTTAGTCATTTTTCCGGCGTTTATCAGACTTTCAGATAGGGGAAATGTAAGTGAGCGTTCCGATTTCAGTTCCAGAGCGATTCGCCCGATGAGTGCTTCTTATTTAGTCGTTTTCAGCCAATTTTCTGAATTTTTGAAAATTTCACTTTTTTGTGAAAATATCCACTAAATGAGGGAATACTATGTGTGAGGGTACCCCAGGAGAGTTCCAAATGTGTGTGGGTAGAAGATATATCCAAAAGTGGTAAAATTGAAAAAAGTTGAAAAAAATTTTTTTTTTCGACTTAGTCATTTTTCCGGCGTTTATCAGACTTTCAGATAGGGGAAATGTCAGTGAGCGTTCCGATTTCAGTTCCAGAGCGATTCGCCTGATGAGTCCTTCATATTTAGTCGTTTTCAGCCAATTTTCTGAATTTTTGAAAATTTCACTTTTTTGTGAAAATATCCACTAAATGAGGGAATAATATGTGTGACGGTACCCCAGGAGTGTTCCAAATGTGTGTGGGTAGAATATATATCTCACGGGGGTAAAATTGAAAAAAGTTTAAAAAAAATTTTTTTTAGACTTAGTCATTTTTCCAGCGTTTATCAGACTTTCCGATAGGGGAAATGTCAGTGAGCGTTCCGATTTCAGTTTCAGAGTGATTTGCCCGATGAGTCCTTCATATTTAGTCGTTTTCAGCCAATTTTCAGAATTTTTGAAAATTTCACTTTTTTGTGAAAATATCCACTAAATGAGGGAATAATATGTGTGACGGTACCCCAGGAGAGTTCCAAATGTGTGTGGGTAGAATATATATCCCACGGGGGTAAAATTGAAAAAAGTTGAAAAAAAATTTTTTTGGACTTAGTCATTTTTCCGGCGTTTATCAGACTTTCAGATAGGGGAAATGTCAGTGAGCGTTCCAATTTCAGTTCCAGAGCGATTCGCCTGATGAGTCCTTCTTATTTAGTCGTTTTCAGCCAATTTTCTGAATTTTTGAAAATTTCACTTTTTTGTGAAAATATCCACTAAATGAGGGAATACTATGTGTGAGGGTACCCCAGGAGAGTTCCAAATGTGTGTGGGTAGAAGATATATCCAAAGGTGGTAAAATTGAAAAAAGTTGAAAAAAATTTTTTTTTCGACTTAGTCATTTTTCCGGCGTTTATCAGACTTTCAGATAGGGGAAATGTCAGTGAGCGTTCCGATTTCAGTTCCAGAGCGATTCGCCTGAAGAGTCCTTCATATTTAGTCATTTTCAGACAATTTTCTGAATTTTTGAAAATTTCACTTTTTTGTGAAAATATCCACTAAATGAGGGAATAATATGTGTACCCCAGGAGTGTTCCAAACGTGTGTGGGTAGAATATATATCTCACGGGGGTAAAATTGAAAAAAGTTGAAAAAATTTTTTTTTGGACTTAGTCATTTTTCCGGCGTTAATCAGACTTTCAATTAGGGCAAATGTCAGTGAGCGTTCCGATTTCAGTTCCAGAGCGATTCGCCCGATGAGTCCTTCATATTTAGTCGTTTTCAGACAAGTTTCTGAATACTTGAAAATTTCACTTTTTTGTGAAAATATCCACTAAATGAGGGAATAATATGTGTGAGGGTACCCCAGGAGAGTTCCAAATGTGTGTGGGTAGAATATATATCCCACGGGGGTAAAATTGAAAAAAGTTTAAAAAAAATTTTTTTTAGACTTAGTCATTTTTCCGGCGTTTATCAGACTTTCAACTAGTGCAAATGTGAGTGAGCGTTCCGATTTCAGTTCCTGAGCGATTCGCCCGATGAGTCCTTCATATTTAGTCGTTTTCAGCCAATTTTCTGAATTTTTGAAAATTTCACTTTTTTGTGAAAATATCCACTAAATGAGGGAATAATATGTGTGAGGGTACCCCAGGAGAGTTCCAAATGTGTGTGGGTAGAATATATATCCCACGGGGGTAAAATTGAAAAAAGTTTAAAAAAAATTTTTTTTAGACTTAGCCATTTTTCCGGCGTTTATCAGACTTTCAGATAGGGGAAATGTCAGTGAGCGTTCCAATTTCAGTTCCAGAGCGATTCGCCCGATGAGTCCTTCATATTTAGTCGTTTTCAGCCAATTTTCAGAATTTTTGAAAATTTCACTTTTTTGTGAAAATATCCACTAAATGAGGGAATAATATGTGTGACGGTACCCCAGGAGAGTTCCAAATGTGTGTGGGTAGAAGATATATCCAAAGGTGGTAAAATTGAAAAAAGTTGAAAAAAATTTTTTTGGACTTAGTCATTTTTCCGGCGTTTATCAGACTTTCAGATAGGGGAAATGTTAGTGAGCGTTCCGATTTCAGTTCCAGAGCGATTCGCCCGATGAGTCCTTCATATTTAGTCGTTTTCAGCCAATTTTCAGAATTTTTGAAAATTTCACTTTTTTGTGAAAATATCCACTAAATGAGGGAATACTATGTGTGAGGGTACCCCAGGAGAGTTCCAAATGTGTGTGGGTAGAATATATATCCCACGGGGGTAAAATTGAAAAAAGTTTAAAATTTTTTTTTTTAGATTTAGCCATTTTTCCGGCGTTTATCAGACTTTCAGATAGGGGAAATGTCAGTGAGCGTTCCAATTTCAGTTCCAGAGCGATTCGCCCGATGAGTCCTTCATATTTAGTCGTTTTCAGCCAATTTTCTGAATTTTTGAAAATTTCACTTTTTTGTGAAAATATCCACTAAATAAAGGAATAATATGTGTGAGGGTACCCCAGGAGAGTTCCAAATGTGTGTGGGTAGAATATATATCCCACGGGGGTAAAATTGAAAAAAGGTGAAAACATTTTTTTTGGACTTAGTCATTTTTCCGGCGTTTATCAGACTTTCAGATAGGGGAAATGTCAGTGAGCGTTCCGATTTCAGTTCCAGAGCGATTCACCCGATGAGTCCTTCATATTTAGTCGTTTTCAGCCAATTTTCAGAATTTTTGAAAATTTCACTTTTTTGTGAAAATATCCACTAAATGAGGGAATAATATGTGTTCCCCAGGAGTGTTCCAAATGTGTGTGGGTAGAATATATATCTCACGGGGTAAAATTGAAAAAAGTTGAAAAATAATTTTTTTGGACTTAGTCATTTTTCCGGCGTTTATCAGACTTTCAGATAGGGGAAATGTCAGTGAGCGTTCCAATTTCAGTTCCAGAGCGATTCGCCCGATGAGTCCTTCATATTTAGTCGTTTTCAGCCAATTTTCTGAATTTTTGAAAATTTCACTTTTTTGTGAAAATATCCACTAAATAAAGGAATAATATGTGTGAGGGTACCCCAGGAGAGTTCCAAATGTGTGTGGGTAGAATATATATCCCACGGGGGTAAAATTGAAAAAAGGTGAAAAAAATTTTTTTTGGACTTAGTCATTTTTCCGGCGTTTATCAGACTTTCAGATAGGGGAAATGTCAGTGAGCGTTCTGATTTCAGTTCCAGAGCGATTCGCCCGATGAGTCCTTCATATTTAGTCGTTTTCAGCAAATTTTCAGAATTTTTGAAAATTTCACTTTTTTGTGAAAATATCCACTAAATGAGGGAATAAAATGTGTGAGGGTACCCCAGGAGAGTTCCAAATGTGTGTGGGTAGAAGATATATCCAAAGGTGGTAAAATTGAAAAAAGTTGAAAAAAATTTTTTTTTTCGACTTAGTCATTTTTCCGGCGTTTATCAGACTTTCAGATAGGGGAAATGTCAGTGAGCGTTCCGATTTCAGTTCCAGAGCGATTCGCCCGATGAGTGCTTCTTATTTAGTCGTTTTCAGCCAATTTTCTGAATTTTTGAAAATTTCACTTTTTTGTGAAAATATCCACTAAATGAGGGAATACTATGTGTGAGGGTACCCCAGGAGAGTTCCAAATGTGTGTGGGTAGAAGATATATCCAAAAGTGGTAAAATTGAAAAAAGTTGAAAAAAATTTTTTTTTTCGACTTAGTCATTTTTCCGGCGTTTATCAGACTTTCAGATAGGGGAAATGTCAGTGAGCGTTCCGATTTCAGTTCCAGAGCGATTCGCCTGATGAGTCCTTCATATTTAGTCGTTTTCAGCCAATTTTCTGAATTTTTGAAAATTTCACTTTTTTGTGAAAATATCCACTAAATGAGGGAATAATATGTGTGACGGTACCCCAGGAGTGTTCCAAATGTGTGTGGGTAGAATATATATCTCACGGGGGTAAAATTGAAAAAAGTTTAAAAAAAATTTTTTTTAGACTTAGTCATTTTTCCAGCGTTTATCAGACTTTCCGATAGGGGAAATGTCAGTGAGCGTTCCAATTTCAGTTCCAGAGCGATTCGCCCAATGAGTCCTTCATATTTAGTCGTTTTCAGCCAATTTTCTGAATTTTTGAAAATTTCACTTTTTTGTGAAAATATCCACTAAATGAGGGAATAATATGTGTGAGGGTACCCCAGGAGAGTTCCAAATGTGTGTGGGTAGAATACATATCCCACGGGGGTAAAATTGAAAAAAGTTGAAAAAAAATTTTTTTTAGACTTAGCCATTTTTCCGGCGTTTATCAGACTTTCAGATAGGGGAAATGTCAGTGAGCGTTCCGATTTCAGTTTCAGAGTGATTTGCCCGATGAGTCCTTCATATTTAGTCGTTTTCAGCCAATTTTCAGAATTTTTGAAAATTTCACTTTTTTGTGAAAATATCCACTAAATGAGGGAATAATATGTGTGACGGTACCCCAGGAGAGTTCCAAATGTGTGTGGGTAGAATATATATCCCACGGGGGTAAAATTGAAAAAAGTTGAAAAAAAATTTTTTTGGACTTAGTCATTTTTCCGGCGTTTATCAGACTTTCAGATAGGGGAAATGTTAGTGAGCGTTCCGATTTCAGTTCCAGAGCGATTCGCCCGATGAGTCCTTCATATTTAGTCGTTTTCAGCCAATTTTCAGAATTTTTGAAAATTTCACTTTTTTGTGAAAATATCCACTAAATGAGGGAATACTATGTGTGAGGGTACCCCAGGAGAGTTCCAAATGTGTGTGGGTAGAATATATATCCCACGGGGGTAAAATTGAAAAAAGTTTAAAATTTTTTTTTTTAGATTTAGCCATTTTTCCGGCGTTTATCATACTTTCAGATAGGGGAAATGTCAGTGAGCGTTCCAATTTCAGTTCCAGAGCGATTCGCCTGATGAGTCCTTCTTATTTAGTCGTTTTCAGCCAATTTTCTGAATTTTTGAAAATTTCACTTTTTTGTGAAAATATCCACTAAATGAGGGAATACTATGTGTGAGGGTACCCCAGGAGAGTTCCAAATGTGTGTGGGTAGAAGATATATCCAAAGGTGGTAAAATTGAAAAAAGTTGAAAAAAATTTTTTTTTCGACTTAGTCATTTTTCCGGCGTTTATCAGACTTTCAGATAGGGGAAATGTCAGTGAGCGTTCCGATTTCAGTTCCAGAGCGATTCGCCTGAAGAGTCCTTCATATTTAGTCATTTTCAGACAATTTTCTGAATTTTTGAAAATTTCACTTTTTTGTGAAAATATCCACTAAATGAGGGAATAATATGTGTGAGGGTACCCCAGGAGAGTTCCAAATGTGTGTGGGTAGAATATATATCCCACGGGGGTAAAATTGAAAATAGGTGAAAAAAATTTTGTTTGGACTTAGTCATTTTTCCGGCGTTTATCAGACTTTCAGATAGGGGAAATGTCAGTGAGCGTTCCGATTTCAGTTCCAGAGCGATTCGCCCGATGAGTCCTTCATATTTAGTCGTTTTCAGCCAATTTTCTGAATTTTTGAAAATTTCACTTTTTTGTGAAAATATCCACTAAATGAGGGAATAATATGTGTACCCCAGGAGTGTTCCAAACGTGTGTGGGTAGAATATATATCTCACGGGGGTAAAATTGAAAAAAGTTGAAAAAATTTTTTTTTGGACTTAGTCATTTTTCCGGCGTTAATCAGACTTTCAATTAGGGCAAATGTCAGTGAGCGTTCCGATTTCAGTTCCAGAGCGATTCGCCCGATGAGTCCTTCATATTTAGTCGTTTTCAGACAAGTTTCTGAATACTTGAAAATTTCACTTTTTTGTGAAAATATCCACTAAATGAGGGAATAATATGTGTGAGGGTACCCCAGGAGAGTTCCAAATGTGTGTGGGTAGAATATATATCCCACGGGGGTAAAATTGAAAAAAGTTTAAAAAAAATTTTTTTTAGACTTAGTCATTTTTCCGGCGTTTATCAGACTTTCAGATAGGGGAAATGTCAGTGAGTGTTCCAATTTCAGTTCCAGAGCGATTCGCCCGATGAGTCCTTCATATTTAGTCGTTTTCAGCCAATTTTCAGAATTTTTGAAAATTTCACTTTTTTGTGAAAATATCCACTAAATGAGGGAATAATATGTGTGACGGTACCCCAGGAGAGTTCCAAATGTGTGTGGGTAGAATATATATCCCACGGGGGTAAAATTGAAAAAAGTTGAAAAAAAATTTTTTTGGACTTAGTCATTTTTCCGGCGTTTATCAGACTTTCAGATAGGGGAAATGTTAGTGAGCGTTCCGATTTCAGTTCCAGAGCGATTCGCCCGATGAGTCCTTCATATTTAGTCGTTTTCAGCCAATTTTCAGAATTTTTGAAAATTTCACTTTTTTGTGAAAATATCCACTAAATGAGGGAATACTATGTGTGAGGGTACCCCAGGAGAGTTCCAAATGTGTGTGGGTAGAATATATATCCCACGGGGGTAAAATTGAAAAAAGTTTAAAATTTTTTTTTTTAGATTTAGCCATTTTTCCGGCGTTTATCAGACTTTCAGATAGGGGAAATGTCAGTGAGCGTTCCAATTTCAGTTCCAGAGCGATTCGCCTGATGAGTCCTTCTTATTTAGTCGTTTTCAGCCAATTTTCTGAATTTTTGAAAATTTCACTTTTTTGTGAAAATATCCACTAAATGAGGGAATACTATGTGTGAGGGTACCCCAGGAGAGTTCCAAATGTGTGTGGGTAGAAGATATATCCAAAGGTGGTAAAATTGAAAAAAGTTGAAAAAAATTTTTTTTTCGACTTAGTCATTTTTCCGGCGTTTATCAGACTTTCAGATAGGGGAAATGTCAGTGAGCGTTCCGATTTCAGTTCCAGAGCGATTCGCCTGATGAGTCCTTCATATTTAGTCATTTTCAGACAATTTTCTGAATTTTTGAAAATTTCACTTTTTTGTGAAAATATCCACTAAATGAGGGAATAATATGTGTGAGGGTACCCCAGGAGAGTTCCAAATGTGTGTGGGTAGAATATATATCCCACGGGGGTAAAATTGAAAATAGGTGAAAAAAATTTTGTTTGGACTTAGTCATTTTTCCGGCGTTTATCAGACTTTCAGATAGGGGAAATGTCAGTGAGCGTTCCGATTTCAGTTCCAGAGCGATTCGCCCGATGAGTCCTTCATATTTAGTCGTTTTCAGCCAATTTTCAGAATTTTTGAAAATGTCACTTTTTTGTGAAAATATCCACTAAATGAGGGAATAATATGTGTGAGGGTACCCCAGGAGAGTTCCAAATGTGTGTGGGTAGAATATATATCCCACGGGGGTAAAATTGAAAAAAGTTTAAAAAAATTTTTTTTTAGACTTAGTCATTTTTCCGGCGTTTATCAGACTTTCAACTAGGGCAAATGTCAGTGAGCGTTCCGATTTCAGTTCCTGAGCGATTCGCCCGATGAGTCCTTCATATTTAGTCGTTTTCAGACAAGTTTCTGAATACTTGAAAATTTCACTTTTTTGTGAAAATATCCAATAAATGAGGGAATAATATGTGTGAGGGTACCCCAGGAGAGTTCCAAATGTGTGTGGGTAGAATATATATCCCACGGGGGTAAAATTGAAAAAAGTTTAAAAAAAATTTTTTTAGACTTAGTCATTTTTCCGGCGTTTATCAGACTTTCAACTAGTGCAAATGTGAGTGAGCGTTCCGATTTCAGTTCCTGAGCGATTCGCCCGATGAGTCCTTCATATTTAGTCGTTTTCAGCCAATTTTCTGAATTTTTGAAAATTTCACTTTTTTGTGAAAATATCCACTAAATAAAGGAATAATATGTGTGAGGGTACCCCAGGAGAGTTCCAAATGTGTGTGGGTAGAATATATATCCCACGGGGGTAAAATAGAAAAAAGGTGAAAAAATTTTTTTTGGACTTAGTCATTTTTCCGGCGTTTATCAGACTTTCAGATAGGGGAAATGTCAGTGAGCGTTCCGATTTCAGTTCCAGAGCGATTCGCCCGATGAGTCCTTCTTATTTAGTCGTTTTCAGCCAATTTTCTGAATTTTTGAAAATTTCACTTTTTTGTGAAAATATCCACTAAATGAGGGAATAATATGTGTGACGGTACCCCAGGAGAGTTCCAAATGTGTTTGGGTAGAATATATATCCCACGGGGGTAAAATTGAAAAAAGTTTAAAATTTTTTTTTTTAGATTTAGCCATTTTTCCGGCTTTTATCAGACTTTCAGATAGGGGAAATGTCAGTGAGCGTTCCAATTTCAGTGCCAGAGCGATTCGCCCGATGAGTCCTTCTTATTTAGTCGTTTTCAGTCAATTTTCTGAATTTTTGAAAATTTCACTTTTTTGTGAAAATATCCACTAAATGAGGGAATACTATGTGTGAGGGTACCCCAGGAGAGTTCCAAATGTGTGTGGGTAGAAGATATATCCAAAGGTGGTAAAATTGAAAAAAGTTGAAAAAAAATTTTTTTTCGACTTAGTCATTTTTCCGGCGTTTATCAGACTTTCAGATAGGGGAAATGTCAGTGAGCGTTCCGATTTCAGTTCCAGAGCGATTCGCCCGATGAGTCCTTCTTATTTAGTCGTTTTCAGCCAATTTTCTGAATTTTTGAAAATTTCACTTTTTTGTGAAAATATCCACTAAATGAGGGAATAATATGTGTGACGGTACCCCAGGAGAGTTCCAAATGTGTTTGGGTAGAATATATATCCCACGGGGGTAAAATTGAAAAAAGTTTAAAATTTTTTTTTTTAGATTTAGCCATTTTTCCGGCTTTTATCAGACTTTCAGATAGGGGAAATGTCAGTGAGCGTTCCAATTTCAGTGCCAGAGCGATTCGCCCGATGAGTCCTTCTTATTTAGTCGTTTTCAGCCAATTTTCTGAATTTTTGAAAATTTCACTTTTTTGTGAAAATATCCACTAAATGAGGGAATACTATGTGTGAGGGTACCCCAGGAGAGTTCCAAATGTGTGTGGGTAGAAGATATATCCAAAGGTGGTAAAATTGAAAAAAGTTGAAAAAAATTTTTTTTTCGACTTAGTCATTTTTCCGGCGTTTATCAGACTTTCAGATAGGGGAAATGTCAGTGAGCGTTCCGATTTCAGTTCCAGAGCGATTCGCCTGATGAGTCCTTCATATTTAGTCATTTTCAGACAATTTTCTGAATTTTTGAAAATTTCACTTTTTTGTGAAAATATCCACTAAATGAGGGAATAATATGTGTGAGGGTACCCCAGGAGAGTTCCAAATGTGTGTGGGTAGAATATATATCCCACGGGGGTAAAATTGAAAATAGGTGAAAAAAATTTTGTTTGGACTTAGTCATTTTTCCGGCGTTTATCAGACTTTCAGATAGGGGAAATGTCAGTGAGCGTTCCGATTTCAGTTCCAGAGCGATTCGCCCGATGAGTCCTTCATATTTAGTCGTTTTCAGCCAATTTTCTGAATTTTTGAAAATTTCACTTTTTTGTGAAAATATCCACTAAATGAGGGAATAATATGTGTACCCCAGGAGTGTTCCAAATGTGTGTGGGTAGAATATATATCTCACGGGGGTAAAATTGAAAAAAGTTGAAAAAATTTTTTTTTGGACTTAGTCATTTTTCCGGCGTTAATCAGACTTTCAATTAGGGCAAATGTCAGTGAGCGTTCCGATTTCAGTTCCAGAGCGATTCGCCCGATGAGTCCTTCATATTTAGTCGTTTTCAGACAAGTTTCTGAATACTTGAAAATTTCACTTTTTTGTGAAAATATCCACTAAATGAGGGAATAATATGTGTGAGGGTACCCCAGGAGAGTTCCAAATGTGTGTGGGTAGAATATATATCCCACGGGGGTAAAATTGAAAAAAGTTTAAAAAAAATTTTTTTTAGACTTAGTCATTTTTCCGGCGTTTATCAGACTTTCAACTAGGGCAAATGTCAGTGAGCGTTCCGATTTCAGTTCCTGAGCGATTCGCCCGATGAGTCCTTCATATTTAGTCGTTTTCAGACAAGTTTCTGAATACTTGAAAATTTCACTTTTTTGTGAAAATATCCACTAAATGAGGGAATAATATGTGTGAGGGTACCCCAGGAGAGTTCCAAATGTGTGTGGGTAGAATATATATCCCACGGGGGTAAAATTGAAAAAAGTTTAAAAAAAATTTTTTTTAGACTTAGTCATTTTTCCGGCGTTTATCAGACTTTCAACTAGTGCAAATGTGAGTGAGCGTTCCGATTTCAGTTCCTGAGCGATTCGCCCGATGAGTCCTTCATATTTAGTCGTTTTCAGCCAATTTTCTGAATATTGGAAAATTTCACTTTTTTGTGAAAATATCCACTAAATGAGGGAATAATATGTGTGAGGGTACCCCAGGAGAGTTCCAAATGTGTGTGGGTAGAATATATATCCCACGGGGGTAAAATTGAAAAAAGTTTAAAAAAAATTTTTTTTACACTTAGCCATTTTTCCGGCGTTTATCAGACTTTCAGATAGGGGAAATGTCAGTGAGCGTTCCAATTTCAGTTCCAGAGCGATTCGCCCGATGAGTCCTTCATATTTAGTCGTTTTCAGCCAATTTTCAGAATTTTTGAAAATTTCACTTTTTTGTGAAAATATCCACTAAATGAGGGAATAATATGTGTGAGGGTACCCCAGGAGAGTTCCAAATGTGTGTGGGTAGAATATATATCCCACGGGGGTAAAATTGAAAAAAGTTTAAAAAATTTTTTTTTAGATTTAGCCATTTTTCCGGCGTTTATCAGACTTTCAGATAGGGGAAATGTCAGTGAGCGTTCCAATTTCAGTTCCAGAGCGATTCGCCCGATGAGTCCTTCATATTTAGTCGTTTTCAGCCAATTTTCTGAATTTTTGAAAATTTCACTTTTTTGTGAAAATATCCACTAAATAAAGGAATAATATGTGTGAGGGTACCCCAGGAGAGTTCCAAATGTGTGTGGGTAGAATATATATCCCACGGGGGTAAAATTGAAAAAAGGTGAAAAAATTTTTTTTGGACTTAGTCATTTTTCCGGCGTTTATCAGACTTTCAGATAGGGGAAATGTCAGTGAGCGTTCCGATTTCAGTTCCAGAGCGATTCGCCCAATGAGTCCTTCTTATTTAGTCGTTTTCAGCCAATTTTCTGAATTTTTGAAAATTTCACTTTTTTGTGAAAATATCCACTAAATGAGGGAATAATATGTGTGACGGTACCCCAGGAGAGTTCCAAATGTGTTTGGGTAGAATATATATCCCACGGGGGTAAAATTGAAAAAAGTTTAAAATTTTTTTTTTTAGATTTAGCCATTTTTCCGGCTTTTATCAGACTTTCAGATAGGGGAAATGTCAGTGAGCGTTCCAATTTCAGTGCCAGAGCGATTCGCCCGATGAGTCCTTCTTATTTAGTCGTTTTCAGCCAATTTTCTGAATTTTTGAAAATTTCACTTTTTTGTGAAAATATCCACTAAATGAGGGAATAATATGTGTGAGGGTACCCCAGGAGAGTTCCAAATGTGTGTGGGTAGAATATATATCCCACGGGGGTAAAATTGAAAAAAGTTTAAAAAAAATTTTTTTTAGACTTAGTCATTTTTCCGGCGTTTATCAGACTTTCAACTAGGGCAAATGTCAGTGAGCTTTCCGATTTCAGTTCCTGAGCGATTCGCCCGATGAGTCCTTCATATTTAGTCGTTTTCAGACAAGTTTCTGAATACTTGAAAATTTCACTTTTTTGTGAAAATATCCACTAAATGAGGGAATAATATGTGTGAGGGTACCCCAGGAGAGTTCCAAATGTGTGTGGGTAGAATATATATCCCACGGGGGTAAAATTGAAAAAAGTTTAAAAAAAATTTTTTTTAGACTTAGTCATTTTTCCGGCGTTTATCAGACTTTCAACTAGTGCAAATGTGAGTGAGCGTTCCGATTTCAGTTCCTGAGCGATTCGCCCGATGAGTCCTTCATATTTAGTCGTTTTCAGCCAATTTTCTGAATTTTTGAAAATTTCACTTTTTTGTGAAAATATCCACTAAATGAGGGAATAATATGTGTGAGGGTACCCCAGGAGAGTTCCAAATGTGTGTGGGTAGAATATATATCCCACGGGGGTAAAATTGAAAAAAGTTTAAAAAAAATTTTTTTTACACTTAGCCATTTTTCCGGCGTTTATCAGACTTTCAGATAGGGGAAATGTCAGTGAGCGTTCCAATTTCAGTTCCAGAGCGATTCGCCCGATGAGTCCTTCATATTTAGTCGTTTTCAGCCAATTTTCAGAATTTTTGAAAATTTCACTTTTTTGTGAAAATATCCACTAAATGAGGGAATAATATGTGTGAGGGTACCCCAGGAGAGTTCCAAATGTGTGTGGGTAGAATATATATCCCACGGGGGTAAAATTGAAAAAAGTTTAAAAAATTTTTTTTTAGATTTAGCCATTTTTCCGGCGTTTATCAGACTTTCAGATAGGGGAAATGTCAGTGAGCGTTCCAATTTCAGTTCCAGAGCGATTCGCCCGATGAGTCCTTCATATTTAGTCGTTTTCAGCCAATTTTCTGAATTTTTGAAAATTTCACTTTTTTGTGAAAATATCCACTAAATAAAGGAATAATATGTGTGAGGGTACCCCAGGAGAGTTCCAAATGTGTGTGGGTAGAATATATATCCCACGGGGGTAAAATTGAAAAAAGGTGAAAAAATTTTTTTTTGACTTAGTCATTTTTCCGGCGTTTATCAGACTTTCAGATAGGGGAAATGTCAGTGAGCGTTCCGATTTCAGTTCCAGAGCGATTCGCCCGATGAGTCCTTCTTATTTAGTCGTTTTCAGCCAATTTTCTGAATTTTTGAAAATTTCACTTTTTTGTGAAAATATCCACTAAATGAGGGAATAATATGTGTGACGGTACCCCAGGAGAGTTCCAAATGTGTTTGGGTAGAATATATATCCCACGGGGGTAAAATTGAAAAAAGTTTAAAATTTTTTTTTTTAGATTTAGCCATTTTTCCGGCTTTTATCAGACTTTCAGATAGGGGAAATGTCAGTGAGCGTTCCAATTTCAGTGCCAGAGCGATTCGCCCGATGAGTCCTTCTTATTTAGTCGTTTTCAGCCAATTTTCTGAATTTTTGAAAATTTCACTTTTTTGTGAAAATATCCACTAAATGAGGGAATAATATGTGTGACGGTACCCCAGGAGAGTTCCAAATGTGTTTGGGTAGAATATATATCCCACGGGGGTAAAATTGAAAAAAGTTTAAAATTTTTTTTTTTAGATTTAGCCATTTTTCCGGCTTTTATCAGACTTTCAGATAGGGGAAATGTCAGTGAGCGTTCCAATTTCAGTGCCAGAGCGATTCGCCCGATGAGTCCTTCTTATTTAGTCGTTTTCAGCCAATTTTCTGAATTTTTGAAAATTTCACTTTTTTGTGAAAATATCCACTAAATGAGGGAATAATATGTGTGAGGGTACCCCAGGAGAGTTCCAAATGTGTGTGGGTAGAATATATATCCCACGGGGGTAAAATTGAAAAAAGTTTAAAAAAAATTTTTTTTAGACTTAGTCATTTTTCCGGCGTTTATCAGACTTTCAACTAGGGCAAATGTCAGTGAGCGTTCCGATTTCAGTTCCTGAGCGATTCGCCCGATGAGTCCTTCATATTTAGTCGTTTTCAGACAAGTTTCTGAATACTTGAAAATTTCACTTTTTTGTGAAAATATCCACTAAATGAGGGAATAATATGTGTGAGGGTACCCCAGGAGAGTTCCAAATGTGTGTGGGTAGAATATATATCCCACGGGGGTAAAATTGAAAAAAGTTTAAAAAAAATTTTTTTTAGACTTAGTCATTTTTCCGGCGTTTATCAGACTTTCAACTAGTGCAAATGTGAGTGAGCGTTCCGATTTCAGTTCCTGAGCGATTCGCCCGATGAGTCCTTCATATTTAGTCGTTTTCAGCCAATTTTCTGAATTTTTGAAAATTTCACTTTTTTGTGAAAATATCCACTAAATGAGGGAATAATATGTGTGAGGGTACCCCAGGAGAGTTCCAAATGTGTGTGGGTAGAATATATATCCCACGGGGGTAAAATTGAAAAAAGTTTAAAAAAAATTTTTTTTACACTTAGCCATTTTTCCGGCGTTTATCAGACTTTCAGATAGGGGAAATGTCAGTGAGCGTTCCAATTTCAGTTCCAGAGCGATTCGCCCGATGAGTCCTTCATATTTAGTCGTTTTCAGCCAATTTTCAGAATTTTTGAAAATTTCACTTTTTTGTGAAAATATCCACTAAATGAGGGAATAATATGTGTGAGGGTACCCCAGGAGAGTTCCAAATGTGTGTGGGTAGAATATATATCCCACGGGGGTAAAATTGAAAAAAGTTTAAAAAATTTTTTTTTAGATTTAGCCATTTTTCCGGCGTTTATCAGACTTTCAGATAGGGGAAATGTCAGTGAGCGTTCCAATTTCAGTTCCAGAGCGATTCGCCCGATGAGTCCTTCATATTTAGTCGTTTTCAGCCAATTTTCTGAATTTTTGAAAATTTCACTTTTTTGTGAAAATATCCACTAAATAAAGGAATAATATGTGTGAGGGTACCCCAGGAGAGTTCCAAATGTGTGTGGGTAGAATATATATCCCACGGGGGTAAAATTGAAAAAAGGTGAAAAAATTTTTTTTTGACTTAGTCATTTTTCCGGCGTTTATCAGACTTTCAGATAGGGGAAATGTCAGTGAGCGTTCCGATTTCAGTTCCAGAGCGATTCGCCCGATGAGTCCTTCTTATTTAGTCGTTTTCAGCCAATTTTCTGAATTTTTGAAAATTTCACTTTTTTGTGAAAATATCCACTAAATGAGGGAATAATATGTGTGACGGTACCCCAGGAGAGTTCCAAATGTGTTTGGGTAGAATATATATCCCACGGGGGTAAAATTGAAAAAAGTTTAAAATTTTTTTTTTTAGATTTAGCCATTTTTCCGGCTTTTATCAGACTTTCAGATAGGGGAAATGTCAGTGAGCGTTCCAATTTCAGTGCCAGAGCGATTCGCCCGATGAGTCCTTCTTATTTAGTCGTTTTCAGCCAATTTTCTGAATTTTTGAAAATTTCACTTTTTTGTGAAAATATCCACTAAATGAGGGAATAATATGTGTGACGGTACCCCAGGAGAGTTCCAAATGTGTTTGGGTAGAATATATATCCCACGGGGGTAAAATTGAAAAAAGTTTAAAATTTTTTTTTTTAGATTTAGCCATTTTTCCGGCTTTTATCAGACTTTCAGATAGGGGAAATGTCAGTGAGCGTTCCAATTTCAGTGCCAGAGCGATTCGCCCGATGAGTCCTTCTTATTTAGTCGTTTTCAGCCAATTTTCTGAATTTTTGAAAATTTCACTTTTTTGTGAAAATATCCACTAAATGAGGGAATAATATGTGTGAGGGTACCCCAGGAGAGTTCCAAATGTGTGTGGGTAGAATATATATCCCACGGGGGTAAAATTGAAAAAAGTTTAAAAAAAATTTTTTTTAGACTTAGTCATTTTTCCGGCGTTTATCAGACTTTCAACTAGGGCAAATGTCAGTGAGCGTTCCGATTTCAGTTCCTGAGCGATTCGCCCGATGAGTCCTTCATATTTAGTCGTTTTCAGACAAGTTTCTGAATACTTGAAAATTTCACTTTTTTGTGAAAATATCCACTAAATGAGGGAATAATATGTGTGAGGGTACCCCAGGAGAGTTCCAAATGTGTGTGGGTAGAATATATATCCCACGGGGGTAAAATTGAAAAAAGTTTAAAAAAAATTTTTTTTAGACTTAGTCATTTTTCCGGCGTTTATCAGACTTTCAACTAGTGCAAATGTGAGTGAGCGTTCCGATTTCAGTTCCTGAGCGATTCGCCCGATGAGTCCTTCATATTTAGTCGTTTTCAGCCAATTTTCTGAATTTTTGAAAATTTCACTTTTTTGTGAAAATATCCACTAAATGAGGGAATAATATGTGTGAGGGTACCCCAGGAGAGTTCCAAATGTGTGTGGGTAGAATATATATCCCACGGGGGTAAAATTGAAAAAAGTTTAAAAAAAATTTTTTTTACACTTAGCCATTTTTCCGGCGTTTATCAGACTTTCAGATAGGGGAAATGTCAGTGAGCGTTCCAATTTCAGTTCCAGAGCGATTCGCCCGATGAGTCCTTCATATTTAGTCGTTTTCAGCCAATTTTCAGAATTTTTGAAAATTTCACTTTTTTGTGAAAATATCCACTAAATGAGGGAATAATATGTGTGAGGGTACCCCAGGAGAGTTCCAAATGTGTGTGGGTAGAATATATATCCCACGGGGGTAAAATTGAAAAAAGTTTAAAAATTTTTTTTTTAGATTTAGCCATTTTTCCGGCGTTTATCAGACTTTCAGATAGGGGAAATGTCAGTGAGCGTTCCAATTTCAGTTCCAGAGCGATTCGCCCGATGAGTCCTTCATATTTAGTCGTTTTCAGCCAATTTTCTGAATTTTTGAAAATTTCACTTTTTTGTGAAAATATCCACTAAATAAAGGAATAATATGTGTGAGGGTACCCCAGGAGAGTTCCAAATGTGTGTGGGTAGAATATATATCCCACGGGGGTAAAATTGAAAAAAGGTGAAAAAATTTTTTTTTGACTTAGTCATTTTTCCGGCGTTTATCAGACTTTCAGATAGGGGAAATGTCAGTGAGCGTTCCGATTTCAGTTCCAGAGCGATTCGCCCGATGAGTCCTTCTTATTTAGTCGTTTTCAGCCAATTTTCTGAATTTTTGAAAATTTCACTTTTTTGTGAAAATATCCACTAAATGAGGGAATAATATGTGTGACGGTACCCCAGGAGAGTTCCAAATGTGTTTGGGTAGAATATATATCCCACGGGGGTAAAATTGAAAAAAGTTTAAAATTTTTTTTTTTAGATTTAGCCATTTTTCCGGCTTTTATCAGACTTTCAGATAGGGGAAATGTCAGTGAGCGTTCCAATTTCAGTGCCAGAGCGATTCGCCCGATGAGTCCTTCTTATTTAGTCGTTTTCAGCCAATTTTATGAATTTTTGAAAATTTCACTTTTTTGTGAAAATATCCACTAAATGAGGGAATACTATGTGTGAGGGTACCCCAGGAGAGTTCCAAATGTGTGTGGGTAGAAGATATATCCAAAGGTGGTAAAATTGAAAAAAGTTGAAAAAAAATTTTTTTTCGACTTAGTCATTTTTCCGGCGTTTATCAGACTTTCAGATAGGGGAAATGTCAGTGAGCGTTCCGATTTCAGTTCCAGAGCGATTCGCCCGATGAGTCCTTCTTATTTAGTCGTTTTCAGCCAATTTTCTGAATTTTTGAAAATTTCACTTTTTTGTGAAAATATCCACTAAATGAGGGAATAATATGTGTGACGGTACCCCAGGAGAGTTCCAAATGTGTTTGGGTAGAATATATATCCCACGGGGGTAAAATTGAAAAAAGTTTAAAATTTTTTTTTTTAGATTTAGCCATTTTTCCGGCTTTTATCAGACTTTCAGATAGGGGAAATGTCAGTGAGCGTTCCAATTTCAGTGCCAGAGCGATTCGCCCGATGAGTCCTTCTTATTTAGTCGTTTTCAGCCAATTTTCTGAATTTTTGAAAATTTCACTTTTTTGTGAAAATATCCACTAAATGAGGGAATACTATGTGTGAGGGTACCCCAGGAGAGTTCCAAATGTGTGTGGGTAGAAGATATATCCAAAGGTGGTAAAATTGAAAAAAGTTGAAAAAAAATTTTTTTTCGACTTAGTCATTTTTCCGGCGTTTATCAGACTTTCAGATAGGGGAAATGTCAGTGAGCGTTCCGATTTCAGTTCCAGAGCGATTCGCCCGATGAGTCCTTCTTATTTAGTCGTTTTCAGCCAATTTTCTGAATTTTTGAAAATTTCACTTTTTTGTGAAAATATCCACTAAATGAGGGAATAATATGTGTGACGGTACCCCAGGAGAGTTCCAAATGTGTTTGGGTAGAATATATATCCCACGGGGGTAAAATTGAAAAAAGTTTAAAATTTTTTTTTTTAGATTTAGCCATTTTTCCGGCTTTTATCAGACTTTCAGATAGGGGAAATGTCAGTGAGCGTTCCAATTTCAGTGCCAGAGCGATTCGCCCGATGAGTCCTTCTTATTTAGTCGTTTTCAGCCAATTTTCTGAATTTTTGAAAATTTCACTTTTTTGTGAAAATATCCACTAAATGAGGGAATACTATGTGTGAGGGTACCCCAGGAGAGTTCCAAATGTGTGTGGGTAGAAGATATATCCAAAGGTGGTAAAATTGAAAAAAGTTGAAAAAAAATTTTTTTTCGACTTAGTCATTTTTCCGGCGTTTATCAGACTTTCAGATAGGGGAAATGTCAGTGAGCGTTCCGATTTCAGTTCCAGAGCGATTCGCCTGATGAGTCCTTCATATTTAGTTGTTTTCAGACAATTTTCTGAATTTTTGAAAATTTCACTTTTTTGTGAAAATATCCACTAAATGAGGGAATAATATGTGTGAGGGTACCCCAGGAGAGTTCCAAATGTGTGTGGGTAGAATATATATCCCACGGGGGTAAAATTGAAAATAGGTGAAAAAATTTTTTTTTGGACTTAGTCATTTTTCCGGCGTTTATCAGACTTTCAGATAGGGGAAATGTCAGTGAGCGTTCCGATTTCAGTTCCAGAGCGATTCGCCCGATGAGTCCTTCATATTTAGTCGTTTTCAGACAAGTTTCTGAATACTTGAAAATTTCACTTTTTTGTGAAAATATCCACTAAATGAGGGAATAATATGTGTGAGGGTACCCCAGGAGAGTTCCAAATGTGTGTGGGTAGAATATATATCCCACGGTGGTAAAATTGAAAAAAGTTTAAAAAAAATTTTTTTTAGACTTAGTCATTTTTCCGGCGTTTATCAGACTTTCAACTAGGGCAAATGTCAGTGAGCGTTCCGATTTCAGTTCCTGAGTGATTCGCCCGATGAGTCCTTCATATTTAGTCGTTTTCAGACAAGTTTCTGAATACTTGAAAATTTCACTTTTTAGTGAAAATATCCACTAAATGAGGGAATAATATGTGTGAGGGTACCCCAGGAGAGTTCCAAATGTGTGTGGGTAGAATATATATCCCACGGGGGTAAAATTGAAAAAAGTTTAAAAAAAATTTTTTTTAGACTTAGTCATTTTTCCGGCGTTTATCAGACTTTCAACTAGTGCAAATGTGAGTGAGCGTTCCGATTTCAGTTCCTGAGCGATTCGCCCGATGAGTCCTTCATATTTAGTCGTTTTCAGCCAATTTTCTGAATTTTTGAAAATTTCACTTTTTTGTGAAAATATCCACTAAATGAGGGAATAATATGTGTGAGGGTACCCCAGGAGAGTTCCAAATGTGTGTGGGTAGAATATATATCCCACGGGGGTAAAATTGAAAAAAGTTTAAAAAAAATTTTTTTTAGACTTAGCCATTTTTCCGGCGTTTATCAGACTTTCAGATAGGGGAAATGTCAGTGAGCGTTCCAATTTCAGTTCCAGAGCGATTCGCCCGATGAGTCCTTCATATTTAGTCGTTTTCAGCCAATTTTCAGAATTTTTGAAAATTTCACTTTTTTGTGAAAATATCCACTAAATGAGGGAATAATATGTGTGAGGGTACCCCAGGAGAGTTCCAAATGTGTGTGGGTAGAATATATATCCCACGGGGGTAAAATTGAAAAAAGTTTAAAAATTTTTTTTTTAGATTTAGCCATTTTTCCGGCGTTTATCAGACTTTCAGATAGGGGAAATGTCAGTGAGCGTTCCAATTTCAGTTCCAGAGCGATTCGCCCGATGAGTCCTTCATATTTAGTTGTTTTCAGCCAATTTTCTGAATTTTTGAAAATTTCACTTTTTTGTGAAAATATCCACTAAATAAAGGAATAATATGTGTGAGGGTACCCCAGGAGAGTTCCAAATGTGTGTGGGTAGAATATATATCCCACGGGGGTAAAATTGAAAAAAGGTGAAAAAATTTTTTTTGGACTTAGTCATTTTTCCGGCGTTTATCAGACTTTCAGATAGGGGAAATGTCAGTGAGCGTTCCGATTTCAGTTCCAGAGCGATTCGCCCGATGAGTCCTTCATATTTAGTCGTTTTCAGCAAATTTTCAGAATTTTTGAAAATTTCACTTTTTTGTGAAAATATCCACTAAATGAGGGAATAAAATGTGTGAGGGTACCCCAGGAGAGTTCCAAATGTGTGTGGGTAGAAGATATATCCAAAGGTGGTAAAATTGAAAAAAGTTGAAAAAATTTTTTTTTTTCGACTTAGTCATTTTTCCGGCGTTTATCAGACTTTCAGATAGGGGAAATGTCAGTGAGCGTTCCGATTTCAGTTCCAGAGCGATTCGCCCGATGAGTCCTTCTTATTTAGTCGTTTTCAGCCAATTTTCTGAATTTTTGAAAATTTCACTTTTTTGTGAAAATATCCACTAAATGAGGGAATAATATGTGTACCCCAGGAGTGTTCCAAATGTGTGTGGGTAGAATATATATCTCACGGGGGTAAAATTGAAAAAAGTTGAACAAATTTTTTTTTGGACTTAGTCATTTTTCCGGCGTTAATCAGACTTTCAATTAGGGCAAATGTCAGTGAGCGTTCCGATTTCAGTTCCAGAGCGATTCGCCCGATGAGTCCTTCATATTTAGTCGTTTTCAGCCAATTTTCTGAATTTTTGAAAATTTCACTTTTTTGTGAAAATGTCCACTAAATGAGGGAATAATATGTGTGACGGTACCCCAGGAGAGTTCCAAATGTGTGTGGGTAGAATATATATCCCACGGGGGTAAAATTGAAAAAAGTTGAAAAAAAATTTTTTTGGACTTAGTCATTTTTCTGGCGTTTATCAGACTTTCAGATAGGGGAAATGTTAGTGAGCGTTCCGATTTCAGTTCCAGAGCGATTCGCCCGATGAGTCCTTCATATTTAGTCGTTTTCAGCCAATTTTCAGAATTTTTGAAAATTTCACTTTTTTGTGAAAATATCCACTAAATGAGGGAATACTATGTGTGAGGGTACCCCAGGAGAGTTCCAAATGTTTGTGGGTAGAATATATATCCCACGGGGGTAAAATTGAAAAAAGTTTAAAATTTTTTTTTTTTAGATTTAGCCATTTTTCCGGCGTTTATCAGACTTTCAGATAGGGGAAATGTCAGTGAGCGTTCCAATTTCAGTTCCAGAGCGATTCGCCCGATGAGTCCTTCTTATTTAGTCGTTTTCAGCCAATTTTCTGAATTTTTGAAAATTTCACTTTTTTGTGAAAATATCCACTAAATGAGGGAATACTATGTGTGAGGGTACCCCAGGAGAGTTCCAAATGTGTGTGGGTAGAAGATATATCCAAAGGTGGTAAAATTGAAAAAAGTTGAAAAAAATTTTTTTTTCGACTTAGTCATTTTTCCGGCGTTTATCAGACTTTCAGATAGGGGAAATGTCAGTGAGCGTTCCGATTTCAGTTCCAGAGCGATTCGCCTGATGAGTCCTTCATATTTAGTCGTTTTCAGACAATTTTCTGAATTTTTGAAAATTTCACTTTTTTGTGAAAATATCCACTAAATGAGGGAATAATATGTGTGAGGGTACCCCAGGAGAGTTCTAAATGTGTGTGGGTAGAATATATATCCCACGGGGGTAAAATTGAAAATAGGTGAAAAAAATTTTGTTTGGACTTAGTCATTTTTCCGGCGTTTATCAGACTTTCAGATAGGGGAAATGTCAGTGAGCGTTCCGATTTCAGTTCCAGAGCGATTCGCCCGATGAGTCCTTCATATTTAGTCGTTTTCAGACAAGTTTCTGAATACTTGAAAATTTCACTTTTTTGTGAAAATATCCACTAAATGAGGGAATAATATGTGTGAGGGTACCCCAGGAGAGTTCCAAATGTGTGTGGGTAGAATATATATCCCACGGGGGTAAAATTGAAAAAAGTTTAAAAAATTTTTTTTTAGATTTAGCCATTTTTCCGGCGTTTATCAGACTTTCAGATAGGGGAAATGTCAGTGAGCGTTCCAATTTCAGTTCCAGAGCGATTGCCCGATGAGTCCTTCATATTTAGTTGTTTTCAGCCAATTTTCTGAATTTTTGAAAATTTCACTTTTTTGTGAAAATATCCACTAAATAAAGGAATAATATGTGTGAGGGTACCCCAGGAGAGTTCCAAATGTGTGTGGGTAGAATATATATCCCACGGGGGTAAAATTGAAAAAAGGTGAAAAAATTTTTTTTGGACTTAGTCATTTTTCCGGCGTTTATCAGACTTTCAGATAGGGGAAATGTCAGTGAGCGTTCCGATTTCAGTTCCAGAGCGATTCGCCCGATGAGTCCTTCATATTTAGTCGTTTTCAGCAAATTTTCAGAATTTTTGAAAATTTCACTTTTTTGTGAAAATATCCACTAAATGAGGGAATAAAATGTGTGAGGGTACCCCAGGAGAGTTCCAAATGTATGTGGGTAGAAGATATATCCAAAGGTGGTAAAATTGAAAAAAGTTGAAAAAAATTTTTTTTTTCGACTTAGTCATTTTTCCGGCGTTTATCAGACTTTCAGATAGGGGAAATGTCAGTGAGCGTTCCGATTTCAGTTCCAGAGCGATTCGCCCGATGAGTCCTTCTTATTTAGTCGTTTTCAGCCAATTTTCTGAATTTTTGAAAATTTCACTTTTTTGTGAAAATATCCACTAAATGAGGGAATAATATGTGTACCCCAGGAGTGTTCCAAATGTGTGTGGGTAGAATATATATCTCACGGGGGTAAAATTGAAAAAAGTTGAAAAAATTTTTTTTTGGACTTAGTCATTTTTCCGGCGTTAATCAGACTTTCAATTAGGGCAAATGTCAGTGAGCGTTCCGATTTCAGTTCCAGAGCGATTCGCCCGATGAGTCCTTCATATTTAGTCGTTTTCAGACAAGTTTCTGAATACTTGAAAATTTCACTTTTTTGTGAAAATATCCACTAAATGAGGGAATAATATGTGTGAGGGTACCCCAGGAGAGTTCCAAATGTGTGTGGGTAGAATATATATCCCACGGGGGTAAAATTGAAAAAAGTTTAAAAAAAATTTTTTTTAGACTTAGTCATTTTTCCGGCGTTTATCAGACTTTCAACTAGGGCAAATGTCAGTGAGCGTTCCGATTTCAGTTCCTGAGCGATTCGCCCGATGAGTCCTTCATATTTAGTCGTTTTCAGACAAGTTTCTGAATACTTGAAAATTTCACTTTTTTGTGAAAATATCCACTAAATGAGGGAATAATATGTGTGAGGGTACCCCAGGAGAGTTCCAAATGTGTGTGGGTAGAATATATATCCCACGGGGGTAAAATTGAAAAAAGTTTAAAAAAAAATTTTTTTAGACTTAGTCATTTTTTCGGCGTTTATCACACTTTCAACTAGTGCAAATGTGAGTGAGCGTTCCGATTTCAGTTCCTGAGCGATTCGCCCGATGAGTCCTTCATATTTAGTCGTTTTCAGCCAATTTTCTGAATTTTTGAAAATTTCACTTTTTTGTGAAAATATCCACTAAATGAGGGAATAATATGTGTGAGGGTACCCCAGGAGAGTTCCAAATGTGTGTGGGTAGAATATATATCCCACGGGGGTAAAATTGAAAAAAGTTTAAAAATATTTTTTTTTAGACTTAGCCATTTTTCCGGCGTTTATCAGACTTTCAGATAGGGGAAATGTCAGTGAGCATTTCAATTTCAGTTCCAGAGCGATTCGCCCGATGAGTCCTTCATATTTAGTCGTTTTCAGCAAATTTTCAGAATTTTTGAAAATTTCACTTTTTTGTGAAAATATCCACTAAATGAGGGAATAAAATGTGTGAGGGTACCCCAGGAGAGTTCCAAATGTGTGTGGGTAGAAGATATATCCAAAGGTGGTAAAATTGAAAAAAGTTGAAAAAATTTTTTTTTTTCGACTTAGTCATTTTTCCGGCGTTTATCAGACTTTCAGATAGGGGAAATGTCAGTGAGCGTTCCGATTTCAGTTCCAGAGCGATTCGCCCGATGAGTCCTTCTTATTTAGTCGTTTTCAGCCAATTTTCTGAATTTTTGAAAATTTCATTTTTTTGTGAAAATATCCACTAAATGAGGGAATAATATGTGTACCCCAGGAGTGTTCCAAATGTGTGTGGGTAGAATATATATCTCACGGGGGTAAAATTGAAAAAAGTTGAAAAAATTTTTTTTTGGACTTAGTCATTTTTCCGGCGTTAATCAGACTTTCAATTAGGGCAAATGTCAGTGAGCGTTCCGATTTCAGTTCCAGAGCGATTCGCCCGATGAGTCCTTCATATTTAGTCGTTTTCAGACAAGTTTCTGAATACTTGAAAATTTCACTTTTTTGTGAAAATATCCACTAAATGAGGGAATAATATGTGTGAGGGTACCCCAGGAGAGTTCCAAATGTGTGTGGGTAGAATATATATCCCACGGGGGTAAAATTGAAAAAAGTTTAAAAAAAATTTTTTTTAGACTTAGTCATTTTTCCGGCGTTTATCAGACTTTCAACTAGGGCAAATGTCAGTGAGCGTTCCGATTTCAGTTCCTGAGCGATTCGCCCGATGAGTCCTTCATATTTAGTCGTTTTCAGACAAGTTTCTGAATACTTGAAAATTTCACTTTTTTGTGAAAATATCCACTAAATGAGGGAATAATATGTGTGAGGGTACCCCAGGAGAGTTCCAAATGTGTGTGGGTAGAATATATATCCCACGGGGGTAAAATTGAAAAAAGTTTAAAAAAAATTTTTTTTAGACTTAGTCATTTTTCCGGCGTTTATCACACTTTCAACTAGTGCAAATGTGAGTGAGCGTTCCGATTTCAGTTCCTGAGCGATTCGCCCGATGAGTCCTTCATATTTAGTCGTTTTCAGCCAATTTTCTGAATTTTTGAAAATTTCACTTTTTTGTGAAAATATCCACTAAATGAGGGAATAATATGTGTGAGGGTACCCCAGGAGAGTTCCAAATGTGTGTGGGTAGAATATATATCCCACGGGGGTAAAATTGAAAAAAGTTTAAAAATAATTTTTTTTAGACTTAGCCATTTTTCCGGCGTTTATCAGACTTTCAGATAGGGGAAATGTCAGTGAGCGTTCCAATTTCAGTTCCAGAGCGATTCGCCCGATGAGTCCTTCATATTTAGTCGTTTTCAGCCAATTTTCAGAATTTTTGAAAATTTCACTTTTTTGTGAAAATATCCACTAAATGAGGGAATAATATGTGTGAGGGTACCCCAGGAGAGTTCCAAATGTGTGTGCGTAGAATATATATCCCACGGGGGTAAAATTGAAAAAAGTTTAAAAAATTTTTTTTTAGATTTAGCCATTTTTCCGGCGTTTATCAGACTTTCAGATAGGGGAAATGTCAGTGAGCGTTCCAATTTCAGTTCCAGAGTGATTCGCCCGATGAGTCCTTCATATTTAGTCGTTTTCAGCCAATTTTCTGAATTTTTGAAAATTTCACTTTTTTGTGAAAATATCCACTAAATAAAGGAATAATATGTGTGAGGGTACCCCAGGAGAGTTCCAAATGTGTGTGGGTAGAATATATATCCCACGGGGGTAAAATTGAAAAAAGGTGAAAAATTTTTTTTTGGACTTAGTCATTTTTCCGGCGTTTATCAGACTTTCAGATAGGGGAAATGTCAGTGAGCGTTCCGATTTCAGTTCCAGAGCGATTCGCCCGATGAGTCCTTCATATTTAGTCATTTTCAGCAAATTTTCAGAATTTTTGAAAATTTCACTTTTTTGTGAAAATATCCACTAAATGAGGGAATAAAATGTGTGAGGGTACCCCAGGAGAGTTTCAAATGTGTGTGGGTAGAAGATATATCCAAAGGTGGTAAAATTGAAAAAAGTTGAAAAAAAATTTTTTTTTCGACTTAGTCATTTTTCCGGCGTTTATCAGACTTTCAGATAGGGGAAATGTCAGTGAGTGTTCCGATTTCAGTTCCAGAGCGATTCGCCCGATGAGTCCTTCTTATTTAGTCGTTTTCAGCCAATTTTCTGAATTTTTGAAAATTTCACTTTTTTGTGAAAATATCCACTAAATGAGGGAATACTATGTGTGAGGGTACCCCAGGAGAGTTCCAAATGTGTGTGGGTAGAATATATATCCCACGGGGGTAAAATTGAAAAAAGTTGAAAAAAAATTTTTTTTAGACTTAGCCATTTTTCCGGCGTTTATCAGACTTTCAGATAGGGGAAATGTCAGTGAGCTTTCCGATTTCAGTTCCAGAGTGATTTGGCCGATGAGTCCTTCATATTTAGTCGTTTTCAGCCAATTTTCAGAATTTTTGAAAATTTCACTTTTTTGTGAAAATATCCACTAAATGAGGGAATACTATGTGTGAGGGTACCCCAGGAGAGTTCCAAATGTGTGTGGGTAGAATATATATCCCACGGGGGTAAAATTGAAAAAAGTTTAAAAATTTTTTTTTTAGATTTAGCCATTTTTCCGGCTTTTATCAGACTTTCAGATAGGGGAAATGTCAGTGAGCGTACCAATTTCAGTTCCAGAGCGATTCGCCCGATGGGTCCTTCTTATTTAGTCGTTTTCAGCCAATTTTCTGAATTTTTGAAAATTTCTCTTTTTTGTGAAAATATCCACTAAATGAGGGAATACTATGTGTGAGGGTACCCCAGGAGAGTTCCAAATGTGTGTGGGTAGAAGATATATCCAAAGGTGGTAAAATTGAAAAAAGTTGAAAAAAATTTTTTTTTTCGACTTAGTCATTTTTCCGGCGTTTATCAGACTTACAGATAGGGGAAATGTCAGTGAGCGTTCCGATTTCAGTTCCAGAGCGATTCGCCTGATGAGTCCTTCATATTTAGTCGTTTTCAGCCAATTTTCAGAATTTTTGAAAATTTCACTTTTTTGTGAAAATATCCACTAAATGAGGGAATAATATGTGTGACGGTACCCCAGGAGTGTTCCAAATGTGTGTGGGTAGAATATATATCTCACGGGGGTAAAATTGAAAAAAGTTTAAAAAAAATTTTTTTTAGACTTAGTCATTTTTCCAGCGTTTATCAGACTTTCCGATAGGGGAAATGTCAGTGAGCGTTCCAATTTCAGTTCCAGAGCGATTCGCCCGATGAGTCCTTCATATTTAGTCGTTTTCAGCCAATTTTCAGAATTTTTGAAAATTTCACTTTTTTGTGAAAATATTCACTAAATAAGGGAATAATATGTGTGAGGGTACCCCAGGAGAGTTCCAAATGTGTGTGGGTAGAATATATATCCCACGGGGGTAAAATTGAAAAAAGGTGAAAAAATTTTTTTTTGGACTTAGTCATTTTTCCGTCGTTTATCAGACTTTCAGATAGGGGAAATGTCAGTGAGCGTTCCGATTTCAGTTCCAGAGCGATTCGCCCGATGAGTCCTTCATATTTAGTCGTTTTCAGCAAATTTTCAGAATTTTTGAAAATTTCACTTTTTTGTGAAAATATCCACTAAATGAGGGAATAAAATGTGTGAGGGTACCCCAGGAGAGTTCCAAATGTGTGTGGGTAGAAGATATATCCAAAGGTGGTAAAATTGAAAAAAATTGAAAAAATTTTTTTTTTTCGACTCAGTCATTTTTCCGGCGTTTATCAGACTTTCAGATAGGGGAAATGTCAGTGAGCGTTCCGATTTCAGTTCCAGAGCGATTCGCCCGATGAGTCCTTCTTATTTAGTCGTTTTCAGCCAATTTTCTGAATTTTTGAAAATTTCACTTTTTTGTGAAAATATCCACTAAATGAGGGAATACTATGTGTGAGGGTACCCCAGGAGAGTTCCAAATGTGTGTGGGTAGAATATATATCTCACGGGGGTAAAATTGAAAAAAGTTTAAAAAAAATTTTTTTTAGACTTAGTCATTTTTCCAGCGTTTATCAGACTTTCCGATAGGGGAAATGTCAGTGAGCGTTCCAATTTCAGTTCCAGAGCGATTCGCCCGATGAGTCCTTCATATTTAGTCGTTTTCAGCCAATTTTCTGAATTTTTGAAAATTTCACTTTTTTGTGAAAATATCCACTAAATAAGGGAATAATATGTGTGAGGGTACCCCAGGAGAGTTCCAAATGTGTGTGGGTAGAATATATATCCCACGGGGGTAAAATTGAAAAAAGGTGAAAAAATTTTTTTTTGGACTTAGTCATTTTTCCGGCGTTTATCAGACTTTCAGATAGGGGAAATGTCAGTGAGCGTTCCGATTTCAGTTCCAGAGCGATTCGCCCCATGAGTCCTTCATATTTAGTCGTTTTCAGCAAATTTTCAGAATTTTTGAAAATTTCACTTTTTTGTGAAAATATCCACTAAATGAGGGAATAAAATGTGTGAGGGTACCCCAGGAGAGTTCCAAATGTGTGTGGGTAGAAGATATATCCAAAGGTGGTAAAATTGAAAAAAGTTGAAAAAATTTTTTTTTTTCGACTTAGTCATTTTTCCGGCGTTTATCAGACTTTCAGATAGGGGAAATGTCAGTGAGCGTTCCGATTTCAGTTCCAGAGCGATTCGCCCGATGAGTCCTTCTTATTTAGTCGTTTTCAGCCAAGTTTCTGAATTTTTGAAAATTTCACTTTTTTGTGAAAATATCCACTAAATGAGGGAATAATATGTGTACCCCAGGAGTGTTCCAAATGTGTGTGGGTAGAATATATATCCCACGGGGGTAAAATTGAAAAAAGTTTAAAAAAAATTTTTTTTAGACTTAGTCATTTTTCCGGCGTTTATCAGACTTTCAGATAGGGGAAATGTCAGTGAGCGTTCCAATTTCAGTTCCAGAGCGATTCGCCCGATGAGTCCTTCATATTTAGTCGTTTTCAGCCAATTTTCAGAATTTTTGAAAATTTCACTTTTTTGTGAAAATATCCACTAAATGAGGGAATAATATGTGTGACGGTACCCCAGGAGAGTTCCAAATGTGTGTGGGTAGAATATATATCCCACGGGGGTAAAATTGAAAAAAGTTTAAAAATTTTTTTTTTAGATTTAGCCATTTTTCCGGCTTTTATCAGACTTTCAGATAGGGGAAATGTCAGTGAGCGTTCCAATTTCAGTTCCAGAACGATTCGCCCGATGAGTCCTTCTTATTTAGTCGTTTTCAGCCAATTTTCTGAATTTTTGAAAATTTCACTTTTTTGTGAAAATATCCACTAAATGAGGGAATACTATGTGTGAGGGTACCCCAGGAGAGTTCCAAATGTGTGTGGGTAGAATATATATCCCACAGGGGTAAAATTGAAAAAAGTTGAAAAAAAATTTTTTTTAGACTTAGTCATTTTTCCGGCGTTTATCAGACTTTCAGATAGGGTAAATATCAGTGAGCGTTCCGATTTCAGTTCCAGAGCGATTCGCCCGATGAGTCCTTCTTATTTAGTCGTTTTCAGCCAATTTTCAGAATTTTTGAAAATTTCACTTTTTTGTGAAAATATCCACTAAATGAGGGAATAAAATGTGTGAGGGTACCCCAGGAGAGTTCCAAATGTGTGTGGGTAGAAGATATATCCAAAGGTGGTAAAATTGAAAAAAGTTGAAAAAAATTTTTTTTTTCGACTTAGTCATTTTTCCGGCGTTTATCAGACTTTCAGATAGGGGAAATGTCAGTGAGCGTTCCGATTTCAGTTCCAGAGCGATTCGCCCGATGAGTCCTTCATATTTAGTCGTTTTCAGCCAATTTTCAGAATTTTTGAAAATTTCACTTTTTTGTGAAAATATCCACTAAATGAGGGAATAATATGTGTGAGGGTACCCCAGGAGAGTTCCAAATGTGTGTGGGTAGAATATATATCCCACGGGGATAAAATTGAAAAAAGTTAAAAAAAATTTTTTTTAGACTTAGTCATTTTTCCGGCGTTTATCAGACTTTCAGATAGGGGAAATGTCAGTGAGCTTTCCGATTTCAGTTCCAGAGCGATTCGCCCGATGAGTCCTTCATATTTAGTCGTTTTCAGCCAATTTTCAGAATTTTTGAAAATTTCATTTTTTTGTGAAAATATCCACTAAATGAGGGAATAATATGTGTGAGGGTACCCCAGGAGAGTTTCAAATGTGTGTGGGTAGAATATATATCCCACGGGGGTAAAATTGAAAAAAATTTTAAAAAATTTTTTTTAGATTTAGTCATTTTTCCGGCGTTTATCAGACTTTCAGATTGGGGAAATGTCAGTGAGCGTTCCGATTTAAGTTCCAGAGCAATTCGCCCGATGAGTCCTTCATATTTAGTCGTTTTCAGCCAATTTTCAGAATTTTTGAAAATTTCATTTTTTTGTGAAAATATCCACTAAATGAGGGAATAATATGTGTGAGGGTACCCCAGGAAAGTTCCAAATGTGTGGGTAGAATATATATCCCACCGGGGTAAAATTGAAAAAAGTTTAAAAAAAATTTTTTTTAGACTTAGCCATTTTTCCGGCGTTTATCAGACTTTCAGATAGGGGAAATGTCAGTGAGCGTTCCAATTTCAGTTCCAGAGCGATTCGCCCGATGAGTCCTTCATATTTAGTCGTTTTCAGCCAATTTTCAGAATTTTTGAAAATTTCACTTTTTTGTGAAAATATCCACTAAATGAGGGAATAATATGTGTCAGGGTACCCCAGGAGAGTTCCAAATGTGTGTGGGTAGAATATATATCCCACGGGGGTAAAATTGAAAAAAGTTTAAAAATTTTTTTTTTAGATTTAGCCATTTTTCCGGCTTTTATCAGACTTTCAGATAGGGGAAATGTCAGTGAGCGTTCCAATTTCAGTTCCAGAACGATTCGCCCGATGAGTCCTTCTTATTTAGTCGTTTTCAGCCAATTTTCTGAATTTTTGAAAATTTCACTTTTTTGTGAAAATATCCACTAAATGAGGGAATACTATGTGTGAGGGTACCCCAGGAGAGTTCCAAATGTGTGTGGGTAGAATATATATCCCACGGGGGAAAAATTGAAAAAAGTTGAAAAAAAATTTTTTTTAGACTTAGTCATTTTTCCGGCGTTTATCAGACTTTCAGATAGGGTAAATATCAGTGAGCGTTCCGATTTCAGTTCCAGAGCGATTCGCCCGATGAGTCCTTCATATTTAGTCGTTTTCAGCCAATTTTCAGAATTTTTGAAAATTTCACTTTTTTGTGAAAATATCCACTAAATGAGGGAATAAAATGTGTGAGGGTACCCCAGGAGAGTTCCAAATGTGTGTGGGTAGAAGATATATCCAAAGGTGGTAAAATTGAAAAAAGTTGAAAAAAATTTTTTTTTTCGACTTAGTCATTTTTCCGGCGTTTATCAGACTTTCAGATAGGGGAAATGTCAGTGAGCATTCCGATTTCAGTTCCAGAGTGATTCGCCTGATGAGTCCTTCATATTTAGTCGTTTTCAGCCAATTTTCTGAATTTT
Organism: Phyllobates terribilis; assembly: GCF_046119375.1. Lineage (NCBI taxonomy): Eukaryota > Metazoa > Chordata > Amphibia > Anura > Dendrobatidae > Phyllobates > Phyllobates terribilis. Next base: position 19,472,160 of record NW_027362773.1, on the reverse strand, counting down.
TGAAAATTTCACTTTTTTGTGAAAATATCCACTAAATGAGGGAATAATATGTGTGACGGTACCCCAGGATTGTTCCAAATGTGTGTGGGTAGAATATATATCTCACGGGGGTAAAATTGAAAAAAGTTTAAAATAAATTTTTTTTAGACTTAGTCATTTTTCCAGCGTTTATCAGACTTTCCGATAGGGGAAATGTCAGTGAGCGTTCCAATTTCAGTTCCAGAGCGATTCGCCCGATGAGTCCTTCATATTTAGTCGTTTTCAGCCAATTTTCAGAATTTTTGAAAATTTCACTTTTTTGTGAAAATATCCACTAAATGAGGGAATAATATGTGTGAGGGTACCCCAGGAGAGTTCCAAATGTGTGTGGGTAGAATATATATCCCACGGGGGTAAAATTGAAAAAAGGTGAAAAAATTTTTTTTTGGACTTAGTCATTTTTCCGGCGTTTATCAGACTTTCAGATAGGGGAAATGTCAGTGAGCGTTCTGATTTCAGTTCCAGAGCGATTCGCCCGATGAGTCCTTCATATTTAGTCGTTTTCAGCCAATTTTCAGAATTTTTGAAAATTTCACTTTTTTGTGAAAATATCCACTAAATGAGGGAATAATATGTGTGAGGGTACCCCAGGAGAGTTCCAAATGTGTGTGGGTAGAATATATATCCCACGGGGATAAAATTGAAAAAAGTTAAAAAAAATTTTTTTAGACTTAGTCATTTTTCCGGCGTTTATCAGACTTTCAGATAGGGGAAATGTCAGTGAGCATTCCAATTTCAGTTCCAGAGCGATTCGCCCGATGAGTCTTTCATATTTAGTCGTTTTCAGCCAATTTTCAGAATTTTTGAAAATGTCACTTTTTCGTGAAAATATCCACTAAATGAGGGAATAATATGTGTGAGGGTACCCCAGGAGAGTTCCAAATGTGTGTGGGTAGAAGATATATCCAAAGGTGGTAAAATTGAAAGAAGTTGAAAAAAATTTTTTTTTAGACTTAGTCATTTTTCCGGCGTTTATCAGACTTTCAGATAGGGGAAATGTCAGTGAGCGTTCCGATTTCAGTTCCAGAGCGATTCGCCCGATGAGTCCTTCATATTTAGTCGTTTTCAGCCAATTTTCAGAATTTTTGAAAATTTCATTTTTTTGTGAAAATATCCACTAAATGAGGGAATAATATGTGTGAGGGTACCCCAGGAGAGTTTCAAATGTGTGTGGGTAGAATATATATCCCACGGGGGTAAAATTGAAAAAAGTTTAAAAAAAATTTTTTTAGATTTAGTCATTTTTCCGGCGTTTATCAGACTTTCAGATTGGGGAAATGTCAGTGAGCGTTCCGATTTAAGTTCCAGAGCAATTCGCCCGATGAGTCCTTCATATTTAGTCGTTTTCAGCCAATTTTCTGAATTTTTGAAAATTTCACTTTTTTGTGAAAATATCCACTAAATGAGGGAATAATATGTGTGAGGGTACCCCAGGAAAGTTCCAAATGTGTGGGTAGAATATATATCCCACCGGGGTAAAATTGAAAAAAGTTTAAAAAAAATTTTTTTTAGACTTAGTCATTTTTCCGGCGTTTATCAGACTTTCAGATAGGGGAAATGTCAGTGAGCGTTCCAATTTCAGTTCCAGAGCGATTCGCCCGATGAGTCCTTCATATTTAGTTGTTTTCAGCCAATTTTCTGAATTTTTGAAAATTTCACTTTTTTGTGAAAATATCCACTAAATGAGGGAATAATATGTGTACCCCAGGAGAGTTCCAAATGTGTGTGGGTAGAATATATATCCCACGGGGGTAAAATTGAAAAAAGTTTAAAAAATTTTTTTTTTGGACTTAGTAATTTTTCCGGCGTTAATCAGACTTTCAATTAGGGCAAATGTCAGTGAGCGTTCCGATTTCAGTTCCAGAGCGATTCGCCCGATGAGTCCTTCATATTTAGTCGTTTTCAGCCAATTTTCTGAATTTTTGAAAATTTCACTTTTTTGTGAAAATATCCACTAAATGAGGGAATAAAATGTGTGAGGGTACCCCAGGAGAGTTCCAAATGTGTGTGGGTAGAAGATATATCCAAAGGTGGTAAAATTGAAAAAAGTTGAAAAAAAATTTTTTTTTCGACTTAGTCATTTTTCCGGCGTTTATCAGACTTTCAGATAGGGGAAATGTCAATGAGCGTTCCGATTTCAGTTCCAGAGCGATTCGCCTGATGAGTCCTTCATATTTAGTCGTTTTCAGCCAATTTTCTGAATTTTTGAAAATTTCACTTTTTTGTGAAAATATCCACTAAATGAGGGAATAATATGTGTGACGGTACCCCAGGAGTGTTCCAAATGTGTGTGGGTAGAATATATATCTCACGGGGGTAAAATTGAAAAAAGTTTAAAATAAATTTTTTTTAGACTTAGTCATTTTTCCAGCGTTTATCAGACTTTCCGATAGGGGAAATGTCAGTGAGCGTTCCAATTTCAGTTCCAGAGCGATTCGCCCGATGAGTCCTTCATATTTAGTCGTTTTCAGCCAATTTTCAGAATTTTTGAAAATTTCACTTTTTTGTGAAAATATCCACTAAATGAGGGAATAATATGTGTGAGGGTACCCCAGGAGAGTTCCAAATGTGTGTGGGTAGAATATATATCCCACGGGGGTAAAATTGAAAAAAGGTGAAAAATTTTTTTTTGGACTTAGTCATTTTTCCGGCGTTTATCAGACTTTCAGATAGGGGAAATGTCAGTGAGCGTTCTGATTTCAGTGCCAGAGCGATTCGCCCGATGAGTCCTTCATATTTAGTCGTTTTCAGCCAATTTTCAGAATTTTTGAAAATTTCACTTTTTTGTGAAAATATCCACTAAATGAGGGAATAATATGTGTGAGGGTACCCCAGGAGAGTTCCAAATGTGTGTGGGTAGAATATATATCCCACGGGGATAAAATTGAAAAAAGTTAAAAAAAATTTTTTAGACTTAGTCATTTTTCCGGCGTTTATCAGACTTTCAGATAGGGGAAATGTCAGTGAGCATTCCAATTTCAGTTCCAGAGCGATTCGCCCGATGAGTCTTTCATATTTAGTCGTTTTCAGCCAATTTTCAGAATTTTTGAAAATGTCACTTTTTTGTGAAAATATCCACTAAATGAGGGAATAATATGTGTGAGGGTACCCCAGGAGAGTTCCAAATGTGTGTGGGTAGAAGATATATCCAAAGGTGGTAAAATTGAAAAAAGTTGAAAAAAAATTTTTTTTAGACTTAGTCATTTTTCCGGCGTTTATCAGACTTTCAGATAGGGGAAATGTCAGTGAGCGTTCCGATTTCAGTTCCAGAGCGATTCGCCCGATGAGTCCTTCATATTTAGTCGTTTTCAGCCAATTTTCAGAATTTTTGAAAATTTCATTTTTTTGTGAAAATATCCACTAAATGAGGGAATAATATGTGTGAGGGTACCCCAGGAGAGTTTCAAATGTGTGTGGGTAGAATATATATCCCACGGGGGTAAAATTGAAAAAAGTTTAAAAAATTTTTTTTTAGATTTAGTCATTTTTCCGGCGTTTATCAGACTTTCAGATAGGGGAAATGTCAGTGAGCATTCCGATTTCAGTTCCAGAGCGATTCGCCTGATGAGTCCTTCATATTTAGTCGTTTTCAGCCAATTTTCTGAATTTTTGAAAATTTCACTTTTTTGTGAAAATATCCACTAAATGAGGGAATAATATGTGTGACGGTACCCCAGGAGTGTTCCAAATGTGTGTGGGTAGAATATATATCTCACGGGGGTAAAATTGAAAAAAGTTTAAAATAAATTTTTTTTAGACTTAGTCATTTTTCCAGCGTTTATCAGACTTTCCGATAGGGGAAATGTCAGTGAGCGTTCCAATTTCAGTTCCAGAGCGATTCGCCCGATGAGTCCTTCATATTTAGTCGTTTTCAGCCAATTTTCAGAATTTTTGAAAATTTCACTTTTTTGTGAAAATATCCACTAAATGAGGGAATAATATGTGTGAGGGTACCCCAGGAGAGTTCCAAATGTGTGTGGGTAGAATATATATCCCACGGGGGTAAAATTGAAAAAAGGTGAAAAAATTTTTTTTTGGACTTAGTCATTTTTCCGGCGTTTATCAGACTTTCAGATAGGGGAAATGTCAGTGAGCGTTCTGATTTCAGTGCCAGAGCGATTCGCCCGATGAGTCCTTCATATTTAGTCGTTTTCAGCCAATTTTCAGAATTTTTGAAAATTTCACTTTTTTGTGAAAATATCCACTAAATGAGGGAATAATATGTGTGAGGGTACCCCAGGAGAGTTCCAAATGTGTGTGGGTAGAATATATATCCCACGGGGATAAAATTGAAAAAAGTTAAAAAAAATTTTTTAGACTTAGTCATTTTTCCGGCGTTTATCAGACTTTCAGATAGGGGAAATGTCAGTGAGCGTTCTGATTTCAGTGCCAGAGCGATTCGCCCGATGAGTCCTTCATATTTAGTCGTTTTCAGCCAATTTTCAGAATTTTTGAAAATGTCACTTTTTTGTGAAAATATCCACTAAATGAGGGAATAATATGTGTGAGGGTACCCCAGGAGAGTTCCAAATGTGTGTGGGTAGAAGATATATCCAAAGGTGGTAAAATTGAAAAAAGTTGAAAAAAAATTTTTTTTAGACTTAGTCATTTTTCCGGCGTTTATCAGACTTTCAGATAGGGGAAATGTCAGTGAGCGTTCCGATTTCAGTTCCAGAGCGATTCGCCCGATGAGTCCTTCATATTTAGTCGTTTTCAGCCAATTTTCAGAATTTTTGAAAATTTCATTTTTTTGTGAAAATATCCACTAAATGAGGGAATAATATGTGTGAGGGTACCCCAGGAGAGTTTCAAATGTGTGTGGGTAGAATATATATCCCACGGGGGTAAAATTGAAAAAAGTTTAAAAAATTTTTTTTTAGATTTAGTCATTTTTCCGGCGTTTATCAGACTTTCAGATAGGGGAAATGTCAGTGAGCATTCCGATTTCAGTTCCAGAGCGATTCGCCTGATGAGTCCTTCATATTTAGTCGTTTTCAGCCAATTTTCTGAATTTTTGAAAATTTCACTTTTTTGTGAAAATATCCACTAAATGAGGGAATAATATGTGTGACGGTACCCCAGGAGTGTTCCAAATGTGTGTGGGTAGAATATATATCTCACGGGGGTAAAATTGAAAAAAGTTTAAAATAAATTTTTTTTAGACTTAGTCATTTTTCCAGCGTTTATCAGACTTTCCGATAGGGGAAATGTCAGTGAGCGTTCCAATTTCAGTTCCAGAGCGATTCGCCCGATGAGTCCTTCATATTTAGTCGTTTTCAGCCAATTTTCAGAATTTTTGAAAATTTCACTTTTTTGTGAAAATATCCACTAAATGAGGGAATAATATGTGTGAGGGTACCCCAGGAGAGTTCCAAATGTGTGTGGGTAGAATATATATCCCACGGGGGTAAAATTGAAAAAAGGTGAAAAAATTTTTTTTTGGACTTAGTCATTTTTCCGGCGTTTATCAGACTTTCAGATAGGGGAAATGTCAGTGAGCGTTCTGATTTCAGTGCCAGAGCGATTCGCCCGATGAGTCCTTCATATTTAGTCGTTTTCAGCCAATTTTCAGAATTTTTGAAAATTTCACTTTTTTGTGAAAATATCCACTAAATGAGGGAATAATATGTGTGAGGGTACCCCAGGAGAGTTCCAAATGTGTGTGGGTAGAATATATATCCCACGGGGATAAAATTGAAAAAAGTTAAAAAAAATTTTTTAGACTTAGTCATTTTTCCGGCGTTTATCAGACTTTCAGATAGGGGAAATGTCAGTGAGCATTCCAATTTCAGTTCCAGAGCGATTCGCCCGATGAGTCTTTCATATTTAGTCGTTTTCAGCCAATTTTCAGAATTTTTGAAAATGTCACTTTTTTGTGAAAATATCCACTAAATGAGGGAATAATATGTGTGAGGGTACCCCAGGAGAGTTCCAAATGTGTGTGGGTAGAAGATATATCCAAAGGTGGTAAAATTGAAAAAAGTTGAAAAAAAATTTTTTTTAGACTTAGTCATTTTTCCGGCGTTTATCAGACTTTCAGATAGGGGAAATGTCAGTGAGCGTTCCGATTTCAGTTCCAGAGCGATTCGCCCGATGAGTCCTTCATATTTAGTCGTTTTCAGCCAATTTTCAGAATTTTTGAAAATTTCATTTTTTTGTGAAAATATCCACTAAATGAGGGAATAATATGTGTGAGGGTACCCCAGGAGAGTTTCAAATGTGTGTGGGTAGAATATATATCCCACGGGGGTAAAATTGAAAAAAGTTTAAAAAATTTTTTTTTAGATTTAGTCATTTTTCCGGCGTTTATCAGACTTTCAGATAGGGGAAATGTCAGTGAGCATTCCGATTTCAGTTCCAGAGCGATTCGCCTGATGAGTCCTTCATATTTAGTCGTTTTCAGCCAATTTTCTGAATTTTTGAAAATTTCACTTTTTTGTGAAAATATCCACTAAATGAGGGAATAATATGTGTGACGGTACCACAGGAGTGTTCCAAATGTGTGTGGGTAGAATATATATCCCACGGGGATAAAATTGAAAAAAGTTAAAAAAAATTTTTTAGACTTAGTCATTTTTCCGGCGTTTATCAGACTTTCAGATAGGGGAAATGTCAGTGAGCATTCCAATTTCAGTTCCAGAGCGATTCGCCCGATGAGTCTTTCATATTTAGTCGTTTTCAGCCAATTTTCAGAATTTTTGAAAATGTCACTTTTTTGTGAAAATATCCACTAAATGAGGGAATAATATGTGTGAGGGTACCCCAGGAGAGTTCCAAATGTGTGTGGGTAGAAGATATATCCAAAGGTGGTAAAATTGAAAAAAGTTGAAAAAAAATTTTTTTTAGACTTAGTCATTTTTCCGGCGTTTATCAGACTTTCAGATAGGGGAAATGTCAGTGAGCGTTCCGGTTTCAGTTCCAGAGCGATTCGCCCGATGAGTCCTTCATATTTAGTCGTTTTCAGCCAATTTTCAGAATTTTTGAAAATTTCATTTTTTTGTGAAAATATCCACTAAATGAGGGAATAATATGTGTGAGGGTACCCCAGGAGAGTTTCAAATGTGTGTGGGTAGAATATATATCCCACGGGGGTAAAATTGAAAAAAGTTTAAAAAAATTTTTTTTAGATTTAGTCATTTTTCCGGCGTTTATCAGACTTTCAGATAGGGGAAATGTCAGTGAGCGTTCCGATTTCAGTTCCAGAGCGATTCGCCTGATGAGTCCTTCATATTTAGTCGTTTTCAGCCAATTTTCTGAATTTTTGAAAATTTCACTTTTTTGTGAAAATATCCACTAAATGAGGGAATAATATGTGTGACGGTACCACAGGAGTGTTCCAAATGTGTGTGGGTAGAATATATATCTCACGGGGGTAAAATTGAAAAAAGTTTAAAATAAATTTTTTTTAGACTTAGTCATTTTTCCAGCGTTTATCAGACTTTCAGATAGGGGAAATGTCAGTGAGCGTTCCGATTTCAGTTCCAGAGCGATTCGCCCGATGAGTCCTTCATATTTAGTCGTTTTCAGCCAATTTTCAGAATTTTTGAAAATTTCACTTTTTTGTGAAAATATCCACTAAATGAGGGAATAAAATGTGTGAGGGTACCCCAGGAGAGTTCCAAATGTGTGTGGGTAGAAGATATATCCAAAGGTGGTAAAATTGAAAAAAGTTGAAAAAACAATTTTTTTTTCGACTTAGTCATTTTTCCGGCGTTTATCAGACTTTCAGATAGGGGAAATGTCAATGAGCGTTCCGATTTCAGTTCCAGAGCGATTCGCCTGATGAGTCGTTCATAATTAGTCGTTTTCAGCCAATTTTCTGAATTTTTGAAAATTTCACTTTTTTGTGAAAATATCCACTAAATGAGGGAATAATATGTGTGACGGTACCCCAGGAGTGTTCCAAATGTGTGTGGGTAGAATATATATCTCACGGGGGTAAAATTGAAAAAAGTTTAAAATAAATTTTTTTTAGACTTAGTCATTTTTCCAGCGTTTATCAGACTTTCCGATAGGGGAAATGTCAGTGAGCGTTCCAATTTCAGTTCCAGAGCCATTCGCCCGATGAGTCCTTCATATTTAGTCGTTTTCAGCCAATTTTCAGAATTTTTGAAAATTTCACTTTTTTGTGAAAATATCCACTAAATGACGGAATAATATGTGTGAGGGTACCCCAGGAGAGTTCCAAATGTGTGTGGGTAGAATATATATCCCACGGGGGTAAAATTGAAAAAAGGTGAAAAAATTTTTTTTTGGACTTAGTCATTTTTCCGGCGTTTATCAGACTTTCAGATAGGGGAAATGTCAGTGAGCGTTCTGATTTCAGTGCCAGAGCGATTCGCCCGATGAGTCCTTCATATTTAGTCGTTTTCAGCCAATTTTCAGAATTTTTGAAAATTTCACTTTTTTGTGAAAATATCCACTAAATGAGGGAATAATATGTGTGAGGGTACCCCAGGAGAGTTCCAAATGTGTGTGGGTAGAATATATATCCCACGGGGATAAAATTGAAAAAAGTTAAAAAAAATTTTTTAGACTTAGTCATTTTTCCGGCGTTTATCAGACTTTCAGATAGGGGAAATGTCAGTGAGCATTCCAATTTCAGTTCCAGAGCGATTCGCCCGATGAGTCTTTCATATTTAGTCGTTTTCAGCCAATTTTCAGAATTTTTGAAAATGTCACTTTTTTGTGAAAATATCCACTAAATGAGGGAATAATATGTGTGAGGGTACCCCAGGAGAGTTCCAAATGTGTGTGGGTAGAAGATATATCCAAAGGTGGTAAAATTGAAAAAAGTTGAAAAAAAATTTTTTTTAGACTTAGTCATTTTTCCGGCGTTTATCAGACTTTCAGATAGGGGAAATGTCAGTGAGCGTTCCGATTTCAGTTCCAGAGCGATTCGCCCGATGAGTCCTTCATATTTAGTCGTTTTCAGCCAATTTTCAGAATTTTTGAAAATTTCATTTTTTTGTGAAAATATCCACTAAATGAGGGAATAATATGTGTGAGGGTACCCCAGGAGAGTTTCAAATGTGTGTGGGTAGAATATATATCCCACGGGGGTAAAATTGAAAAAAGTTTAAAAAATTTTTTTTTAGATTTAGTCATTTTTCCGGCGTTTATCAGACTTTCAGATAGGGGAAATGTCAGTGAGCGTTCCGATTTCAGTTCCAGAGCGATTCGCCTGATGAGTCCTTCATATTTAGTCGTTTTCAGCCAATTTTCTGAATTTTTGAAAATTTCACTTTTTTGTGAAAATATCCACTAAATGAGGGAATAATATGTGTGACGGTACCACAGGAGTGTTCCAAATGTGTGTGGGTAGAATATATATCTCACGGGGGTAAAATTGAAAAAAGTTTAAAATAAATTTTTTTTAGACTTAGTCATTTTTCCAGCGTTTATCAGACTTTCAGATAGGGGAAATGTCAGTGAGCGTTCCGATTTCAGTTCCAGAGCGATTCGCCCGATGAGTCCTTCATATTTAGTCGTTTTCAGCCAATTTTCAGAATTTTTGAAAATTTCACTTTTTTGTGAAAATATCCACTAAATGAGGGAATAAAATGTGTGAGGGTACCCCAGGAGAGTTCCAAATGTGTGTGGGTAGAAGATATATCCAAAGGTGGTAAAATTGAAAAAAGTTGAAAAAAAATTTTTTTTTAGACTTAGTCATTTTTCCGGCGTTTATCAGACTTTCAGATAGGGGAAATGTCAATGAGCGTTCCGATTTCAGTTCCAGAGCGATTCGCCTGATGAGTCGTTCATAATTAGTCGTTTTCAGCCAATTTTCTGAATTTTTGAAAATTTCACTTTTTTGTGAAAATATCCACTAAATGAGGGAATAATATGTGTGACGGTACCCCAGGAGTGTTCCAAATGTGTGTGGGTAGAATATATATCTCACGGGGGTAAAATTGAAAAAAGTTTAAAATAAATTTTTTTTAGACTTAGTCATTTTTGAAGCGTTTATCAGACTTTCCGATAGGGGAAATGTCAGTGAGCGTTCCAATTTCAGTTCCAGAGCGATTCGCCCGATGAGTCCTTCATATTTAGTCGTTTTCAGCCAATTTTCAGAATTTTTGAAAATTTCACTTTTTTGTGAAAATATCCACTAAATGACGGAATAATATGTGTGAGGGTACCCCAGGAGAGTTCCAAATGTGTGTGGGTAGAATATATATCCCACGGGGGTAAAATTGAAAAAAGGTGAAAAAATTTTTTTTTGGACTTAGTCATTTTTCCGGCGTTTATCAGACTTTCAGATAGAGGAAATGTCAGTGAGCGTTCTGATTTCAGTGCCAGAGCGATTCGCCCGATGAGTCCTTCATATTTAGTCGTTTTCAGCCAATTTTCAGAATTTTTGAAAATTTCACTTTTTTGTGAAAATATCCACTAAATGAGGGAATAATATGTGTGAGGGTACCCCAGGAGAGTTTCAAATGTGTGTGGGTAGAATATATATCCCACGGGGGTAAAATTGAAAAAAGTTTAAAAAATTTTTTTTTAGATTTAGTCATTTTTCCGGCGTTTATCAGACTTTCAGATAGGGGAAATGTCAGTGAGCATTCCGATTTCAGTTCCAGAGCGATTCGCCTGATGAGTCCTTCATATTTAGTCGTTTTCAGCCAATTTTCTGAATTTTTGAAAATTTCACTTTTTTGTGAAAATATCCACTAAATGAGGGAATAATATGTGTGACGGTACCACAGGAGTGTTCCAAATGTGTGTGGGTAGAATATATATCCCACGGGGATAAAATTGAAAAAAGTTAAAAAAAATTTTTTAGACTTAGTCATTTTTCCGGCGTTTATCAGACTTTCAGATAGGGGAAATGTCAGTGAGCATTCCAATTTCAGTTCCAGAGCGATTCGCCCGATGAGTCTTTCATATTTAGTCGTTTTCAGCCAATTTTCAGAATTTTTGAAAATGTCACTTTTTTGTGAAAATATCCACTAAATGAGGGAATAATATGTGTGAGGGTACCCCAGGAGAGTTCCAAATGTGTGTGGGTAGAAGATATATCCAAAGGTGGTAAAATTGAAAAAAGTTGAAAAAAAATTTTTTTTAGACTTAGTCATTTTTCCGGCGTTTATCAGACTTTCAGATAGGGGAAATGTCAGTGAGCGTTCCGGTTTCAGTTCCAGAGCGATTCGCCCGATGAGTCCTTCATATTTAGTCGTTTTCAGCCAATTTTCAGAATTTTTGAAAATTTCATTTTTTTGTGAAAATATCCACTAAATGAGGGAATAATATGTGTGAGGGTACCCCAGGAGAGTTTCAAATGTGTGTGGGTAGAATATATATCCCACGGGGGTAAAATTGAAAAAAGTTTAAAAAAATTTTTTTTAGATTTAGTCATTTTTCCGGCGTTTATCAGACTTTCAGATAGGGGAAATGTCAGTGAGCGTTCCGATTTCAGTTCCAGAGCGATTCGCCTGATGAGTCCTTCATATTTAGTCGTTTTCAGCCAATTTTCTGAATTTTTGAAAATTTCACTTTTTTGTGAAAATATCCACTAAATGAGGGAATAATATGTGTGACGGTACCACAGGAGTGTTCCAAATGTGTGTGGGTAGAATATATATCTCACGGGGGTAAAATTGAAAAAAGTTTAAAATAAATTTTTTTTAGACTTAGTCATTTTTCCAGCGTTTATCAGACTTTCAGATAGGGGAAATGTCAGTGAGCGTTCCGATTTCAGTTCCAGAGCGATTCGCCCGATGAGTCCTTCATATTTAGTCGTTTTCAGCCAATTTTCAGAATTTTTGAAAATTTCACTTTTTTGTGAAAATATCCACTAAATGAGGGAATAAAATGTGTGAGGGTACCCCAGGAGAGTTCCAAATGTGTGTGGGTAGAAGATATATCCAAAGGTGGTAAAATTGAAAAAAGTTGAAAAAACAATTTTTTTTTCGACTTAGTCATTTTTCCGGCGTTTATCAGACTTTCAGATAGGGGAAATGTCAATGAGCGTTCCGATTTCAGTTCCAGAGCGATTCGCCTGATGAGTCGTTCATAATTAGTCGTTTTCAGCCAATTTTCTGAATTTTTGAAAATTTCACTTTTTTGTGAAAATATCCACTAAATGAGGGAATAATATGTGTGACGGTACCCCAGGAGTGTTCCAAATGTGTGTGGGTAGAATATATATCTCACGGGGGTAAAATTGAAAAAAGTTTAAAATAAATTTTTTTTAGACTTAGTCATTTTTCCAGCGTTTATCAGACTTTCCGATAGGGGAAATGTCAGTGAGCGTTCCAATTTCAGTTCCAGAGCCATTCGCCCGATGAGTCCTTCATATTTAGTCGTTTTCAGCCAATTTTCAGAATTTTTGAAAATTTCACTTTTTTGTGAAAATATCCACTAAATGACGGAATAATATGTGTGAGGGTACCCCAGGAGAGTTCCAAATGTGTGTGGGTAGAAGATATATCCAAAGGTGGTAAAATTGAAAAAAGTTGAAAAAAAATTTTTTTTAGACTTAGTCATTTTTCCGGCGTTTATCAGACTTTCAGATAGGGGAAATGTCAGTGAGCGTTCCGATTTCAGTTCCAGAGCGATTCGCCCGATGAGTCCTTCATATTTAGTCGTTTTCAGCCAATTTTCAGAATTTTTGAAAATTTCATTTTTTTGTGAAAATATCCACTAAATGAGGGAATAATATGTGTGAGGGTACCCCAGGAGAGTTTCAAATGTGTGTGGGTAGAATATATATCCCACGGGGGTAAAATTGAAAAAAGTTTAAAAAAATTTTTTTTAGATTTAGTCATTTTTCCGGCGTTTATCAGACTTTCAGATAGGGGAAATGTCAGTGAGCGTTCCGATTTCAGTTCCAGAGCGATTCGCCTGATGAGTCCTTCATATTTAGTCGTTTTCAGCCAATTTTCTGAATTTTTGAAAATTTCACTTTTTTGTGAAAATATCCACTAAATGAGGGAATAATATGTGTGACGGTACCACAGGAGTGTTCCAAATGTGTGTGGGTAGAATATATATCTCACGGGGGTAAAATTGAAAAAAGTTTAAAATAAATTTTTTTTAGACTTAGTCATTTTTCCAGCGTTTATCAGACTTTCAGATAGGGGAAATGTCAGTGAGCGTTCCGATTTCAGTTCCAGAGCGATTCGCCCGATGAGTCCTTCATATTTAGTCGTTTTCAGCCAATTTTCAGAATTTTTGAAAATTTCACTTTTTTGTGAAAATATCCACTAAATGAGGGAATAAAATGTGTGAGGGTACCCCAGGAGAGTTCCAAATGTGTGTGGGTAGAAGATATATCCAAAGGTGGTAAAATTGAAAAAAGTTGAAAAAAAATTTTTTTTTAGACTTAGTCATTTTTCCGGCGTTTATCAGACTTTCAGATAGGGGAAATGTCAATGAGCGTTCCGATTTCAGTTCCAGAGCGATTCGCCTGATGAGTCGTTCATAATTAGTCGTTTTCAGCCAATTTTCTGAATTTTTGAAAATTTCACTTTTTTGTGAAAATATCCACTAAATGAGGGAATAATATGTGTGACGGTACCCCAGGAGTGTTCCAAATGTGTGTGGGTAGAATATATATCTCACGGGGGTAAAATTGAAAAAAGTTTAAAATAAATTTTTTTTAGACTTAGTCATTTTTGAAGCGTTTATCAGACTTTCCGATAGGGGAAATGTCAGTGAGCGTTCCAATTTCAGTTCCAGAGCGATTCGCCCGATGAGTCCTTCATATTTAGTCGTTTTCAGCCAATTTTCAGAATTTTTGAAAATTTCACTTTTTTGTGAAAATATCCACTAAATGACGGAATAATATGTGTGAGGGTACCCCAGGAGAGTTCCAAATGTGTGTGGGTAGAATATATATCCCACGGGGGTAAAATTGAAAAAAGGTGAAAAAATTTTTTTTTGGACTTAGTCATTTTTCCGGCGTTTATCAGACTTTCAGATAGAGGAAATGTCAGTGAGCGTTCTGATTTCAGTGCCAGAGCGATTCGCCCGATGAGTCCTTCATATTTAGTCGTTTTCAGCCAATTTTCAGAATTTTTGAAAATTTCACTTTTTTGTGAAAATATCCACTAAATGAGGGAATAATATGTGTGAGGGTACCCCAGGAGAGTTCCAAATGTGTGTGGGTAGAATATATATCCCACGGGGATAAAATTGAAAAAAGTTAAAAAAAATTTTTTAGACTTAGTCATTTTTCCGGCGTTTATCAGACTTTCAGATAGGGGAAATGTCAGTGAGCATTCCAATTTCAGTTCCAGAGCGATTCGCCCGATGAGTCTTTCATATTTAGTCGTTTTCAGCCAATTTTCAGAATTTTTGAAAATGTCACTTTTTTGTGAAAATATCCACTAAATGAGGGAATAATATGTGTGAGGGTACCCCAGGAGAGTTCCAAATGTGTGTGGGTAGAAGATATATCCAAAGGTGGTAAAATTGAAAAAAGTTGAAAAAAAATTTTTTTTAGACTTAGTCATTTTTCCGGCGTTTATCAGACTTTCAGATAGGGGAAATGTCAGTGAGCGTTCCGATTTCAGTTCCAGAGCGATTCGCCCGATGAGTCCTTCATATTTAGTCGTTTTCAGCCAATTTTCAGAATTTTTGAAAATTTCATTTTTTTGTGAAAATATCCACTAAATGAGGGAATAATATGTGTGAGGGTACCCCAGGAGAGTTTCAAATGTGTGTGGGTAGAATATATATCCCACGGGGGTAAAATTGAAAAAAGTTTAAAAAAATTTTTTTTAGATTTAGTCATTTTTCCGGCGTTTATCAGACTTTCAGATAGGGGAAATGTCAGTGAGCATTCCGATTTCAGTTCCAGAGCGATTCGCCTGATGAGTCCTTCATATTTAGTCGTTTTCAGCCAATTTTCTGAATTTTTGAAAATTTCACTTTTTTGTGAAAATATCCACTAAATGAGGGAATAATATGTGTGACGGTACCACAGGAGTGTTCCAAATGTGTGTGGGTAGAATATATATCCCACGGGGATAAAATTGAAAAAAGTTAAAAAAAATTTTTTAGACTTAGTCATTTTTCCGGCGTTTATCAGACTTTCAGATAGGGGAAATGTCAGTGAGCATTCCAATTTCAGTTCCAGAGCGATTCGCCCGATGAGTCCTTCATATTTAGTCGTTTTCAGCCAATTTTCAGAATTTTTGAAAATTTCACTTTTTTGTGAAAATATCCA
Organism: Phyllobates terribilis; assembly: GCF_046119375.1. Taxonomy (NCBI): domain Eukaryota; kingdom Metazoa; phylum Chordata; class Amphibia; order Anura; family Dendrobatidae; genus Phyllobates; species Phyllobates terribilis. The sequence continues at coordinate 19,456,946 of NW_027362773.1, read as the reverse complement.
CTAAATGACGGAATAATATGTGTGAGGGTACCCCAGGAGAGTTCCAAATGTGTGTGGGTAGAATATATATCCCACGGGGGTAAAATTGAAAAAAGGTGAAAAAATTTTTTTTTGGACTTAGTCATTTTTCCGGCGTTTATCAGACTTTCAGATAGAGGAAATGTCAGTGAGCGTTCTGATTTCAGTGCCAGAGCGATTCGCCCGATGAGTCCTTCATATTTAGTCGTTTTCAGCCAATTTTCAGAATTTTTGAAAATTTCACTTTTTTGTGAAAATATCCACTAAATGAGGGAATAATATGTGTGAGGGTACCCCAGGAGAGTTCCAAATGTGTGTGGGTAGAATATATATCCCACGGGGATAAAATTGAAAAAAGTTAAAAAAAATTTTTTAGACTTAGTCATTTTTCCGGCGTTTATCAGACTTTCAGATAGGGGAAATGTCAGTGAGCATTCCAATTTCAGTTCCAGAGCGATTCGCCCGATGAGTCTTTCATATTTAGTCGTTTTCAGCCAATTTTCAGAATTTTTGAAAATGTCACTTTTTTGTGAAAATATCCACTAAATGAGGGAATAATATGTGTGAGGGTACCCCAGGAGAGTTCCAAATGTGTGTGGGTAGAAGATATATCCAAAGGTGGTAAAATTGAAAAAAGTTGAAAAAAAATTTTTTTTAGACTTAGTCATTTTTCCGGCGTTTATCAGACTTTCAGATAGGGGAAATGTCAGTGAGCGTTCCGATTTCAGTTCCAGAGCGATTCGCCCGATGAGTCCTTCATATTTAGTCGTTTTCAGCCAATTTTCAGAATTTTTGAAAATTTCATTTTTTTGTGAAAATATCCACTAAATGAGGGAATAATATGTGTGAGGGTACCCCAGGAGAGTTTCAAATGTGTGTGGGTAGAATATATATCCCACGGGGGTAAAATTGAAAAAAGTTTAAAAAAATTTTTTTTAGATTTAGTCATTTTTCCGGCGTTTATCAGACTTTCAGATAGGGGAAATGTCAGTGAGCATTCCGATTTCAGTTCCAGAGCGATTCGCCTGATGAGTCCTTCATATTTAGTCGTTTTCAGCCAATTTTCTGAATTTTTGAAAATTTCACTTTTTTGTGAAAATATCCACTAAATGAGGGAATAATATGTGTGACGGTACCACAGGAGTGTTCCAAATGTGTGTGGGTAGAATATATATCCCACGGGGATAAAATTGAAAAAAGTTAAAAAAAATTTTTTAGACTTAGTCATTTTTCCGGCGTTTATCAGACTTTCAGATAGGGGAAATGTCAGTGAGCATTCCAATTTCAGTTCCAGAGCGATTCGCCCGATGAGTCTTTCATATTTAGTCGTTTTCAGCCAATTTTCAGAATTTTTGAAAATGTCACTTTTTTGTGAAAATATCCACTAAATGAGGGAATAATATGTGTGAGGGTACCCCAGGAGAGTTCCAAATGTGTGTGGGTAGAAGATATATCCAAAGGTGGTAAAATTGAAAAAAGTTGAAAAAAAATTTTTTTTAGACTTAGTCATTTTTCCGGCGTTTATCAGACTTTCAGATAGGGGAAATGTCAGTGAGCGTTCCGGTTTCAGTTCCAGAGCGATTCGCCCGATGAGTCCTTCATATTTAGTCGTTTTCAGCCAATTTTCAGAATTTTTGAAAATTTCATTTTTTTGTGAAAATATCCACTAAATGAGGGAATAATATGTGTGAGGGTACCCCAGGAGAGTTTCAAATGTGTGTGGGTAGAATATATATCCCACGGGGGTAAAATTGAAAAAAGTTTAAAAAAATTTTTTTTAGATTTAGTCATTTTTCCGGCGTTTATCAGACTTTCAGATAGGGGAAATGTCAGTGAGCGTTCCGATTTCAGTTCCAGAGCGATTCGCCTGATGAGTCCTTCATATTTAGTCGTTTTCAGCCAATTTTCTGAATTTTTGAAAATTTCACTTTTTTGTGAAAATATCCACTAAATGAGGGAATAATATGTGTGACGGTACCACAGGAGTGTTCCAAATGTGTGTGGGTAGAATATATATCTCACGGGGGTAAAATTGAAAAAAGTTTAAAATAAATTTTTTTTAGACTTAGTCATTTTTCCAGCGTTTATCAGACTTTCCGATAGGGGAAATGTCAGTGAGCGTTCCAATTTCAGTTCCAGAGCGATTCGCCCGATGAGTCCTTCATATTTAGTCGTTTTCAGCCAATTTTCTGAATATTTGAAAATTTCACTTTTTTGTGAAAATATCCACTAAATGAGGGAATAATATGTTTGAGGGTACCCCAGGAGAGTTCCAAATGTGTGTGGGTAGAATATATATCCCACGGGGGTAAAATTGAAAAAAGGTGAAAAAAATTTTTTTTGGACTTAGTCATTTTTCCGGCGTTTATCAGACTTTCAGATAGGGGAAATGTCAGTGAGCGTTCCGATTTCAGTTCCAGAGCGATTCGCCCGATGAGTCCTTCATATTTAGTCGTTTTCAGCCAATTTTCAGAATTTTTGAAAATTTCACTTTTTTGTGAAAATATCCACTAAATGAGGGAATAAAATGTGTGACGGTACCCCAGGAAAGTTCCAAATGTGTGTGGGTAGAAGATATATCCAAAGGTGGTAAAATTGAAAAAAGTTGAAAAAAAATTTTTTTTTCGACTTAGTCATTTTTCCGGCGTTTATCAGACTTTCAGATAGGGGAAATGTCAGTGAGCGTTCCGATTTCAGTTCCAGAGCGATTCGCCCGATGAGTCCTTCATATTTAGTCGTTTTCAGCCAATTTTCAGAATTTTTGAAAATTTCATTTTTTTGTGAAAATATCCACTAAATGAGGGAATAATATGTGTGAGGGTACCCCAGGAGAGTTTCAAATGTGTGTGGGTAGAATATATATCCCACGGGGGTAAAATTGAAAAAAGTTTAAAAAAATTTTTTTTAGATTTAGTCATTTTTCCGGCGTTTATCAGACTTTCAGATAGGGGAAATGTCAGTGAGCGTTCCGATTTAAGTTCCAGAGCGATTCGCCCGATGAGTCCTTCATATTTAGTCGTTTTCAGCCAATTTTCAGAATTTTTGAAAATTTCATTTTTTTGTGAAAATATCCACTAAATGAGGGAATAATATGTGTGAGGGTACCCCAGGAAAGTTCCAAATGTGTGGGTAGAATATATATCCCACCGGGGTAAAATGGAAAAAAGTTTAAAAAAATTTTTTTTTAGACTTAGTCATTTTTCCGGCGTTTATCAGACTTTCAGATAGGGGAAATGTCAGTGAGCGTTCCAATTTCAGTTCCAGAGCGATTCGCCCGATGAGTCCTTCATATTTAGTTGTTTTCAGCCAATTTTCTGAATTTTTGAAAATTTCACTTTTTTGTGAAAATATCCACTAAATGAGGGAATAATATGTGTACCCCAGGAGAGTTCCAAATGTGTGTGGGTAGAATATATATCCAAAGGTGGTAAAATTGAAAAAAGTTGAAAAAAATTTTTTTTTTCGACTTAGTCATTTTTCCGGCGTTTATCAGACTTTCAGATAGGGGAAATGTCAGTGAGCGTTCCGATTTCAGTTCCAGAGCGATTCGCCTGATGAGTCCTTCATATTTAGTCGTTTTCAGCCAATTTTCAGAATTTTTGAAAATTTCACTTTTTTGTGAAAATATCCACTAAATGAGGGAATAATATGTGTGACGGTACCACAGGAGTGTTCCAAATGTGTGTGGGTAGAATATATATCTCACGGGGGTAAAATTGAAAAAAGTTTAAAATAAATTTTTTTTAGACTTAGTCATTTTTCCAGCGTTTATCAGACTTTCCGATAGGGGAAATGTCAGTGAGCGTTCCAATTTCAGTTCCAGAGCGATTCGCCCGATGAGTCCTTCATATTTAGTCGTTTTCAGCCAATTTTCTGAATTTTTGAAAATTTCACTTTTTTGTGAAAATATCCACTAAATGAGGGAATAATATGTTTGAGGGTACCCCAGGAGAGTTCCAAATGTGTGTGGGTAGAATATATATCCCACGGGGGTAAAATTGAAAAAAGTTTTAAAAAATTTTTTTTTAGACTTAGTCATTTTTCCGGCGTTTATCAGACTTTCCGATAGGGGAAATGTCAGTGAGCGTTCCAATTTCAGTTCCAGAGCGATTCGCCCGATGAGTCCTTCATATTTAGTCGTTTTCAGCCAATTTTCTGAATTTTTGAAAATTTCACTTTTTTGGGAAAATATCCACTAATAAAAGGAATAATATGTGTGAGGGTACCCCAGGAGAGTTCCAAATGTGTGTGGGTAGAATATATATCCCACGGGGGTAAAATTGAAAAAAGGTGAAAAAATTTTTTTTTGGACTTAGTCATTTTTCCGGCGTTTATCAGACTTTCAGATAGGGGAAATGTCAGTGAGCGTTCCGATTTCAGTTCCAGAGCGATTCGCCCGATGAGTCCTTCATATTTAGTCGTTTTCAGCCAATTTTCAGAATTTTTGAAAATTTCACTTTTTTGTGAAAATATCCACTAAATGAGGGAATAATATGTGTGAGGGCACCACAGGAGAGTTCCAAATGTGTGTGGGTAGAATATATATCCCACGGGGGTAAAATTTAAAAAAGTTTTAAAAAAATTTTTTTTAGACTTAGTAATTTTTCCGGCGTTTATCAGACTTTCAGATAGGGGAAATGTCAGTGAGCATTCCAATTTCAGTTCCAGAGCGATTCGCCGATGAGTCCTTCATATTTAGTTGTTTTCAGCCAATTTTCTGAATATTTGAAAATTTCACTTTTTTGTGAAAATATCCACTAAATGAGGGAATAATATGTTTGAGGGTACCCCAGGAGAGTTCCAAATGTGTGTGGGTAGAATATATATCCCACGGGGGTAAAATTGAAAAAAGTTTAAAAAAATTTTTTTTTAGACTTAGTCATTTTTCCGGCGTTTATCAGACTTTCAGATAGGGGAAATGTCAGTGAGCGTTCCGATTTCAGTTCCAGAGCGATTCGCCTGATGAGTCCTTCATATTTAGTCGTTTTCAGCCAATTTTCTGAATTTTTGAAAATTTCACTTTTTTGTGAAAATATCCACTAAATGAGGGAATAATATGTGTGACGGTACCCCAGGAGTGTTCCAAATGTGTGTGGGTAGAATATATATCTCACGGGGGTAAAATTGAAAAAAGTTTAAAATAAATTTTTTTTAGACTTAGTCATTTTTCCAGCGTTTATCAGACTTTCCAATAGGGGAAATGTCAGTGAGCGTTCCAATTTCAGTTCCAGAGCGATTCGCCCGATGAGTCCTTCATATTTAGTCGTTTTCAGCCAATTTTCTGAATTTTTGAAAATTTCACTTTTTTGTGAAAATATCCACTAAATGAGGGAATAATATGTGTGACGGTACCCCAGGAGTGTTCCAAATGTGTGTGGGTAGAATATATATCTCACGGGGGTAAAATTGAAAAAAGTTTAAAAAAAATTTTTTTTAGACTTAGTCATTTTTCCAGCGTTTATCAGACTTTCCGATAGGGGAAATGTCAGTGAGCGTTCCAATTTCAGTTCCAGAGCGATTCGCCCGATGAGTCCTTCATATTTAGTCGTTTTCAGCCAATTTTCTGAATTTTTGAAAATTTCACTTTTTTGTGAAAATATCCACTAAATGAGGGAATAATATGTGTGAGGGTACCCCAGGAGAGTTCCAAATGTGTGTGGGTAGAATATATATCCCACGGGGTAAAATTGAAAAAAGGTGAAAAAATTTTTTTTTGGACTTAGTCATTTTTCCGGCGTTTATCAGACTTTCAGATAGGGGAAATGTCAGTGAGCGTTCTGATTTCAGTGCCAGAGCGATTCGCCCGATGAGTCCTTCATATTTAGTCGTTTTCAGCCAATTTTCAGAATTTTTGAAAATTTCACTTTTTTGTGAAAATATCCACTAAATGAGGGAATAATATGTTTGAGGGTACCCCAGGAGAGTTCCAAATGTGTGTGGGTAGAATATATATCCCACGGGGGTAAAATTGAAAAAAGGTTTTAAAAAATTTTTTTTTAGACTTAGTCATTTTTCCGGCGTTTATCAGACTTTCAGATAGGGGAAATGTCAGTGAGCGTTCCAATTTCAGTTCCAGAGCGATTCGCCCGATGAGTCCTTCATATTTAGTCGTTTTCAGCCAATTTTCTGAATTTTTGAAAATTTCACTTTTTTGGGAAAATATCCACTAAATAAAGGAATAATATGTGTGAGGGTACCCCAGGAGAGTTCCAAATGTGTGTGGGTAGAATATATATCCCACGGGGGTAAAATTGAAAAAAGGTGAAAAAATTTTTTTTTGGACTTAGTCATTTTTCCGGCGTTTATCAGACTTTCAGATAGGGGAAATGTCAGTGAGCGTTCCGATTTCAGTTCCAGAGCGATTCGCCCGATGAGTCCTTCATATTTAGTCGTTTTCAGCCAATTTTCAGAATTTTTGAAAATTTCACTTTTTTGTGAAAATATCCACTAAATGAGGGAATAATATGTGTACCCCAGGAGAGTTCCAAATGTGTGTGGGTAGAATATATATCCCACGGGGGTAAAATTGAAAAAAGTTTAAAAAATTTTTTTTTTGGACTTAGTAATTTTTCCGGCGTTAATCAGACTTTCAATTAGGGCAAATGTCAGTGAGCGTTCCGATTTCAGTTCCAGAGCGATTCGCCCGATGAGTCCTTCATATTTAGTCGTTTTCAGCCAATTTTCTGAATATTTGAAAATTTCACTTTTTTTGTGAAAATATCCACTAAATGAGGGAATAATATGTTTGAGGGTACCCCAGGAGAGTTCCAAATGTGTGTGGGTAGAATATATATCCCACGGGGGTAAAATTGAAAAAAGTTTAAAAAATTTTTTTTTTGGACTTAGTAATTTTTCCGGCGTTAATCAGACTTTCAATTAGGGCAAATGTCAGTGAGCGTTCCGATTTCAGTTCCAGAGCGATTCGCCCGATGAGTCCTTCATATTTAGTCGTTTTCAGCCAATTTTCTGAATTTTTGAAAATTTCACTTTTTTGGGAAAATATCCACTAAATAAAGGAATAATATGTGTGAGGGTACCCCAGGAGAGTTCCAAATGTGTGTGGGTAGAATATATATCCCACGGGGGTAAAATTGAAAAAAGGTGAAAAAATTTTTTTTGGGACTTAGTCATTTTTCCGGCGTTTATCAGACTTTCAGATAGGGGAAATGTCAGTGAGCGTTCCGATTTCAGTTCCAGAGCGATTCGCCCGATGAGTCCTTCATATTTAGTCGTTTTCAGCCAATTTTCAGAATTTTTGAAAATTTCACTTTTTTGTGAAAATATCCACTAAATGAGGGAATAAAATGTGTGAGGGTACCCCAGGAGAGTTCCAAATGTGTGTGGGTAGAAGATATATCCAAAGGTGGTAAAATTGAAAAAGTTGAAAAAAATTTTATTTTCCGACTTAGTCATTTTTCCGGTGTTTATCAGACTTTCAGATAGGGGAAATGTCAGTGAGCGTTCCGATTTCAGTTCCAGAGCGATTCGCCCGATGAGTCCTTCTTATTTAGTCGTTTTCAGCCAATTTTCTGAATTTTTGAAAATTTCACTTTTTTGAGAAAATATCCACTAAATGAGGGAATAATATGTGTGAGGGTACCCCAGGAGAGTTCCAAATGTGTGTGGGTAGAATATATATCCCACGGGGGTAAAATTGAAAAAAGGTTTTAAAAAATTTTTTTTTAGACTTAGTCATTTTTCCGGCGTTTATCAGACTTTCAGATAGGGGAAATGTCAGTGAGCGTTCCAATTTCAGTTCCAGAGCGATTCGCCCGATGAGTCCTTCATATTTAGTCGTTTTCAGCCAATTTTCTGAATTTTTGAAAATTTCACTTTTTTGGGAAAATATCCACTAAATAAAGGAATAATATGTGTGAGGGTACCCCAGGAGAGTTCCAAATGTGTGTGGGTAGAATATATATCCCACGGGGGTAAAATTGAAAAAAGGTGAAAAAATTTTTTTTTGGACTTAGTCATTTTTCCGGCGTTTATCAGACTTTCAGATAGGGGAAATGTCAGTGAGCGTTCCGATTTCAGTTCCAGAGCGATTCGCCCGATGAGTCCTTCATATTTAGTCGTTTTCAGCCAATTTTCAGAATTTTTGAAAATTTCACTTTTTTGTGAAAATATCCACTAAATGAGGGAATAATATGTGTACCCCAGGAGAGTTCCAAATGTGTGTGGGTAGAATATATATCCCACGGGGGTAAAATTGAAAAAAGTTTAAAAAATTTTTTTTTTGGACTTAGTAATTTTTCCGGCGTTAATCAGACTTTCAATTAGGGCAAATGTCAGTGAGCGTTCCGATTTCAGTTCCAGAGCGATTCGCCCGATGAGTCCTTCATATTTAGTCGTTTTCAGCCAATTTTCTGAATATTTGAAAATTTCACTTTTTTTGTGAAAATATCCACTAAATGAGGGAATAATATGTTTGAGGGTACCCCAGGAGAGTTCCAAATGTGTGTGGGTAGAATATATATCCCACGGGGGTAAAATTGAAAAAAGTTTAAAAAATTTTTTTTTTGGACTTAGTAATTTTTCCGGCGTTAATCAGACTTTCAATTAGGGCAAATGTCAGTGAGCGTTCCGATTTCAGTTCCAGAGCGATTCGCCCGATGAGTCCTTCATATTTAGTCGTTTTCAGCCAATTTTCTGAATTTTTGAAAATTTCACTTTTTTGGGAAAATATCCACTAAATAAAGGAATAATATGTGTGAGGGTACCCCAGGAGAGTTCCAAATGTGTGTGGGTAGAATATATATCCCACGGGGGTAAAATTGAAAAAAGGTGAAAAAATTTTTTTTGGGACTTAGTCATTTTTCCGGCGTTTATCAGACTTTCAGATAGGGGAAATGTCAGTGAGCGTTCCGATTTCAGTTCCAGAGCGATTCGCCCGATGAGTCCTTCATATTTAGTCGTTTTCAGCCAATTTTCAGAATTTTTGAAAATTTCACTTTTTTGTGAAAATATCCACTAAATGAGGGAATAAAATGTGTGAGGGTACCCCAGGAGAGTTCCAAATGTGTGTGGGTAGAAGATATATCCAAAGGTGGTAAAATTGAAAAAGTTGAAAAAAATTTTATTTTCCGACTTAGTCATTTTTCCGGTGTTTATCAGACTTTCAGATAGGGGAAATGTCAGTGAGCGTTCCGATTTCAGTTCCAGAGCGATTCGCCCGATGAGTCCTTCTTATTTAGTCGTTTTCAGCCAATTTTCTGAATTTTTGAAAATTTCACTTTTTTGAGAAAATATCCACTAAATGAGGGAATAATATGTGTGAGGGTACCCCAGGAGAGTTCCAAATGTGTGTGGGTAGAATATATATCCCACGGGGGTAAAATTGAAAAAAGTTTAAAAATTTTTTTTTTAGATTTAGCCATTTTTCTGGCTTTTATCAGACTTTCAGATAGGGGAAATGTCAGTGAACGTTCCAATTTCAGTTCCAGAGCGATTCGCCCGATGAGTCCTTCATATTTAGTGGTTTTCAGCCAATTTTCTGAATTTTTGAAAATTTCACTTTTTTGTGAAAATATCCACTAAATGAGGGAATACTATGTGTGAGGGTACCCCAGGAGAGTTCCAAATGTGTGGGTAGAATATATATCCCACCGGGGTAAAATTGAAAAAAGTTTAAAAAAAATTTTTTTTAGACTTAGTTATTTTTCAGGCGCTTATCAGACTTTCAGATAGGGGAAATGTCAGTGAGCGTTCCAATTTCAGTTCCAGAGCGATTCGCCTGATGAGTCCTTCATATTTAGTCGTTTTCAGCCAATTTTCAGAATTTTTGAAAATTTCACTTTTTTGTGAAAATATCCACTAAATGAGGGAATAATATGTGTACCCCAGGAGAGTTCCAAATGTGTGTGGGTAGAATATATATCCCACGGGGGTAAAATTGAAAAAAGTTTAAAAAATTTTTTTTTTGGACTTAGTAATTTTTCCGGCGTTAATCAGACTTTCAATTAGGGCAAATGTCAGTGAGCGTTCCGATTTCAGTTCCAGAGCGATTCGCCCGATGAGTCCTTCATATTTAGTCGTTTTCAGCCAATTTTCTGAATATTTGAAAATTTCACTTTTTTTGTGAAAATATCCACTAAATGAGGGAATAATATGTTTGAGGGTACCCCAGGAGAGTTCCAAATGTGTGTGGGTAGAATATATATCCCACGGGGGTAAAATTGAAAAAAGTTTAAAAAAAATTTTTTTTAGACTTAGTCATTTTTCCGGCGTTTATCAGACTTTCCGATAGGGGAAATGTCAGTGAGCGTTCCAATTTCAGTTCCAGAGCGATTCGCCCGATGAGTCCTTCATATTTAGTCGTTTTCAGCCAATTTTCTGAATTTTTGAAAATTTCACTTTTTTGTGAAAATGTCCACTAAATACAGGAATAATATGTGTGAGGGTACCCCAGGAGAGTTCCAAATGTGTGTGGGTAGAATATATATCCCACGGGGGTAAAATTGAAAAAAGGTGAAAAAAATTTTTTTGGGACTTAGTCATTTTTCCGGCGTTTATCAGACTTTCAGATAGGGGAAATGTCAGTGAGCGTTCCGATTTCATTTCCAGAGCGATTCGCCCGATGAGTCCTTCATATTTAGTCGTTTTCAGCCAATTTTCAGAATTTTTGAAAATTTCACTTTTTTGTGAAAATATCCACTAAATGAGGGAATAAAATGTGTGAGGGTACCCCAGGAGAGTTCCAAATGTGTGTGGGTAGAAGATATATCCAAAGGTGGTAAAATTGAAAAAAGTTGAAAAAAATTTTATTTTCCGACTTAGTCATTTTTCCGGCGTTTATCAGACTTTCCGATAGGGGAAATGTCAGTGAGCGTTCCAATTTCAGTTCCAGAGCGATTCGCCCGATGAGTCCTTCATATTTAGTCGTTTTCAGCCAATTTTCTGAATTTTTGAAAATTTCACTTTTTTGTGAAAATGTCTACTAAATACAGGAATAATATGTGTGAGGGTACCCCAGGAGAGTTCCAAATGTGTGTGGGTAGAATATATATCCCACGGGGGTAAAATTGAAAAAAGGTGAAAAAAATTTTTTTGGGACTTAGTCATTTTTCCGGCGTTTATCAGACTTTCAGATAGGGGAAATGTCAGTGAGCGTTCCGATTTCAGTTCCAGAGCGATTCGCCCGATGAGTCCTTCTTATTTAGTCGTTTTCAGCCAATTTTCTGAATTTTTGAAAATTTCACTTTTTTGAGAAAATATCCACTAAATGAGGGAATAATATGTGTGAGGGTACCCCAGGAGAGTTCCAAATGTGTGTGGGTAGAATATATATCCCACGGGGGTAAAATTGAAAAAAGTTTAAAAATTTTTTTTTTAGATTTAGCCATTTTTCTGGCTTTTATCAGACTTTCAGATAGGGGAAATGTCAGTGAACGTTCCAATTTCAGTTCCAGAGCGATTCGCCCGATGAGTCCTTCATATTTAGTGGTTTTCAGCCAATTTTCTGAATTTTTGAAAATTTCACTTTTTTGTGAAAATATCCACTAAATGAGGGAATACTATGTGTGAGGGTACCCCAGGAGAGTTCCAAATGTGTGGGTAGAATATATATCCCACCGGGGTAAAATTGAAAAAAGTTTAAAAAAAATTTTTTTTAGACTTAGTCATTTTTCAGGCGTTTATCAGACTTTCAGATAGGGGAAATGTCAGTGAGCGTTCCAATTTCAGTTCCAGAGCGATTCGCCTGATGAGTCCTTCATATTTAGTCGTTTTCAGCCAATTTTCTGAATTTTTGAAAATTTCACTTTTTTGTGAAAATATCCACTAAATGAGGAAATAATATGTGTGAGGGTACACCAGGAGAGTTCCAAATGTGTGTGGGTAGAATATATATCCCACGGGGGTAAAATTGAAAAAATGAGAAAAATTTTTTTTTTAGACTTAGTCATTTTTTCAGCGTTTATCAGACTTTCAGATAGAGGAAATGTCAGTGAGCGTTCCAATTTCATTTCCAGAGCAATTCGCCCGATGAGTCCTTCATATTTAGTCGTTTTCAGCCAATTTTCAGAATTTTGAAAATTTCACTTCTTTGTGAAAATATCCACTAAATGAGGGAATACTATGTGTGAGGGTACCCCAGGAGAGTTCCAAATGTGTGTGGGTAGAAGATATATCCAAAGGTGGTAAAATTAAAAAAAAGTTGAAAAAAAATTTTTTTTTCGACTTAGTCATTTTTCCGGCGTTTATCAGACTTTCAGATAGGGGAAATGTCAGTGAGCGTTCCGATTTCAGTTCCAGAGCGATTCGCCCGATGAGTCCTTCTTATTTAGTCATTTTCAGCCAATTTTCTGAATTTTTGAAAATTTCACTTTTTTGTGAAAATATCCACTAAATGAGTGAATACTATGTGTTAGGGTACCCCAGGAGAGTTCCAAATGTGTGTGGGTAGAATATATATCCCACGGGGGTAAAATTGAAAAAAGGAGAAAAATTTTTTTTTTGGACTTAGTCATTTTTTCAGCGTTTATCAGACTTTCAGATAGGGGAAATGTCAGTGAGCGTTCCAATTTCAGTTCCAGAGCAATTCGCCCGATGAGTCCTTCATATTTAGTCGTTTTCAGCCAATTTTCAGAATTTTTGAAAATTTCACTTTTTTGTGAAAATATCCACTAAATGAGGGAATAATATGTGTGAGGGCACCACAGGAGAGTTCCAAATGTGTGTGGGTAGAATATATGTCCCACGGGGGTAAAATTTAAAAAAGTTTTAAAAAAATTTTTTTTAGACTTAGTAATTTTTCCGGCGTTTATCAGACTTTCAGATAGGGGAAATGTCAGTGAGCATTCCAATTTCAGTTCCAGAGCGATTCGCCGATGAGTCCTTCATATTTAGTTGTTTTCAGCCAATTTTCTGAATTTTTGAAAATTTCACTTTTTTGTGAAAATATCCACTAAATGAGGAAATAATATGTGTGAGGGTACCCCAGGAGAGTTCCAAATGTGTGTGGGTAGAATATATATCCCACGGGGGTAAAATTGAAAAAAGTTTAAATAAATTTTTTTTAGACTTAGTCATTTTTCCGGCGTTTATCAGACTTTCAGATAGGGGAAATGTCAGTGAGCGTTCCAATTTCAGTTCCAGAGCGATTCGCCCGATGAGTCCTTCATATTTAGTCGTTTTCAGCCAATTTTCTGAATTTTTGAAAATTTCACTTTTTTGTGAAAATATCCACTAAATAAGGAAATAATATGTGTGAGGGCACCCCAGGAGAGTTCAAATGTGTGTGGGTAGAATATATATCCCACAGGGGTAAAATTGAAAACAGTTTTAAAAAAAATTTTATGGACTTAGTCATTTTTCCGGCGTTTATCAGACTTTCAGATAGGGGAAATGTCAGTGAGCATTCCAATTTCAGTTCCAGAGCGATTCGCACGATGAGTCCTTCATATTTAGTCGTTTTCAGCCAATTTTCTGAATTTTTGAAAATGTCACTTTTTTGTGAAAATATCCACTAAATGAGGGAATAATATGTGTACCCCAGGAGAGTTCCAAATGTGTGTGGGTAGAATATATATCCCACGGGGGTAAAATTGAAAAAAGTTAAAAAAAATTTTTTTTTGGACTTAGCAATTTTTCCGGCGTTAATCAGACTTTCAATTAGGGCAAATGTCAGTGAGCGTTCCGATTTCAGTTCCAGAGCGATTCGCCTGATGCGTCCTTCATATTTAGTCGTTTTCAGCCAATTTTCTGAATATTTGAAAATTTCACTTTTTTGTGAAAATATCCACTAATTGAGGGAATAAAATGTGTGAGGGTACCACAGGAGAGTTCCAAATGTGTGTGGGTAGAAGATATATCCAAAGGTGGTAAAATTGAAAAAAGTTGAAAAAAATTTTTTTTTTCGACTTAGTCATTTTTCCAGCGTTTATCAGACTTTCAGATAGGGGAAATGTCAGTGAGCGTTCCGATTTCAGTTCCAGAGCGATTTGCCTGATGAGTCCTTCATATTTAGTCGTTTTCAGCCAATTTTCTGAATTTTTGAAAATTTCACTTTTTTGTGAAAATATCCACTAAATGAGGGAATAATATGTGTGACGGTACCCCAGGAGTTTTCCAAATGTGTGTGGGTAGAATATATATCCCACGGGGGTAAAATTGAAAAAAGTTTAAAAAAAATTTTTTTTAGACTTAGTCATTTTTTCGGCGTTTATCAGACTTTCAGATAGAGGAAATGTCAGTGAGCATTCCAATTTCAGTTCCAGAGCGATTCGCCGATTGAGTCCTTCATAATTAGTCGTTTTCAGCCAATTTTCTGAATTTTTGAAAATTTCACTTTTTTGTGAAAATATCCACTAAATGAGGGAATAATATGTGTGAGGGTACCCCAGGAGAGTTCCAAATGTGTGTGGGTAGAATCTATATCCCACGGGGGTAAAATTGAAAAAAGTTAAAAAAAAATTTTTTTTAGACTTAGTCATTTTTCCGGCGTTTATCAGACTTTCAGATAGGGGAAATGTCAGTGAGCGTTCCAATTTCAGTTCCAGAGCGATTCGCCCGTTGAGTCCTTCATATTTAGTCGTTTTCAGCCAATTTTCAGAATTTTTGAAAATTTCAATTTTTTGTGAAAATATCCACTAAATGAGGGAATAATATGTGTGAGGGTACCCCAGGAGAGTTCCAAATGTGTGTGGGTAGAATATATATCCCACGGGGGTAAAATTGAAAAAAGTTTAAAAATTTTTTTTTTAGATTTAGCCATTTTTCCGACTTTTATCAGACTTTCAGATAGGGGAAATGTCAGTGAGCGTTCCAATTTCAGTTCCAGAGCGATTCTCCCGATGAGTCCTTCTTATTTAGTCGTTTTCAGCCAATTTTCTGAATTTTTGAAAATTTCACTTTTTTGTGAAAATATCCACTAAATGAGGGAATACTATGTGTGAGGGTAACCCAGGAGAGTTCCAAATGTGTGTGGGTAGAATATATATCCCACGGGGGTAAAATTTAAAAAAGTTTTAAAAAATTTTTTTTTAGACTTAGTCATTTTTCCGGCGTTTATCAGACTTTCAGATAGGGGAAATGTCAGTGAGCATTCCAATTTCAGTTCCAGAGCGATTCGCCCGATGAGTCCTTCATATTTAGTTGTTTTCAGCCAATTTTCTGAATTTTTGAAAATTTCACTTTTTTGTGAAAATATCCTCTAAATGAGGGAATAATATGTGTGAGGGTACCCCAGGAGAGTTCCAAATGTGTGTGGGTAGAATCTATATCCCACGGGGGTAAAATTGAAAAAAGTTAAAAAAAAATTTTTTTTAGACTTAGTCATTTTTCCGGCGTTTATCAGACTTTCAGATAGGGGAAATGTCAGTGAGCGTTCCAATTTCAGTTCCAGAGCGATTCGCCCGATGAGTCCTTCATATTTAGTCGTTTTCAGCCAATTTTCTGAATTTTTGAAAATTTCACTTTTTTGTGAAAATATCCACTAAATAAGGGAATAATATGTGTGAGGGTACCCAAAGAGAGTTCCAAATGTGTGTGGGTAGAATATATATCCCACGGGGGTAAAATTGAAAAAAGTTGAAAAAAATTTTTTTTTACACTTAGTCATTTTTCCGGCGTTTATCAGACTTTCAGATAGGGGAAATGTCAGTGAGCGTTCCGATTTCAGTTCCAGAGCGATTCGCCGATTGAGTCCTTCATATTTAGTCGTTTTCAGCCAATTTTCAGAATTTTTGAAAATTTCACTTTTTTGTGAAAATATTCACTAAATGAGGGAATAATATGTGTGAGGGTACCCCAGGAGAGTTCCAAATGTGTGTGGGTAGAATCTATATCCCACGGGGGTAAAATTGAAAAAAGTTAAAAAAAAATTTTTTTTAGACTTAGTCATTTTTCCAGCGTTTATCAGACTTTCAGATAGGGGAAATGTCAGTGAGCGTTCCAATTTCAGTTCCAGAGCGATTCGCCCGATGAGTCCTTCATATTTAGTCGTTTTCAGCCAATTTTCAGAATTTTTGAAAATTTCACTTTTTTGTGAAAATATCTACTAAATGAGGAAATAATATGTGTGAGGGTACCCCAGGAGAGTTCCAAATGTGTGTGGGTAGAATATATATCCCACGGGGGTAAAATTGAAAAAAGTTTAAAAAAATTTTTTTTTAGACTTAGTCATTTTTCCGGCGTTTATCAGACTTTCAGATAGGGGAAATGTCAGTGAGCGTTCCAATTTCAGTTCCAGAGCGATTCGCCGATTGAGTCCTTCATATTTAGTCGTTTTCAGCCAATTTTCAGAATTTTTGAAAATTTCACTTTTTTGTGAAAATATCCACTAAATGAGGGAATAATATGTGTGAGGGTACCCCAGGAGAGTTCCAAATGTGTGTGGGTAGAATCTATATCCCACGGGGGTAAAATTGAAAATAGTAAAAAAAAAATTTTTTTTAGACTTAGTCATTTTTCCGGCGTTTATCAGACTTTCAGATAGGGGAAATGTCAGTGAGTGTTCCAATTTCAGTTCCAGAGCGATTCGCCCGATGAGTCCTTCATATTTAGTCGTTTTCAGCCAATTTTCTGAATTTTTGAAAATTTCACTTTTTTGTAAAAATATCTACTAAATGAGGAAATAATATGTGTGAGGGTACCCCAGGAGAGTTCCAAATGTGTGTGGGTAGAATCTATATCCCACGGGGGTAAAATTGAAAAGGGTTAAAAAAAAATTTTTTTTAGACTTAGTCATTTTTCCGGCGTTTATCAGACTTTCAGATAGGGGAAATGTCAGTGAGCGTTCCAATTTCAGTTCCAGAGCGATTCGCCCGATGAGTTCTTCATATTTAGTCGTTTTCAGCCAATTTTCTGAATTTTTGAAAATTTCACTTTTTTGTGAAAATATCCACTAAATGAGGAAATAATATGTGTGAGGGTACCCCAGGAGAGTTCCAAATGTGTGTGGGTAGAATATATATCCCACGGGGGTAAAATTGAAAAAAGGTGAAAAAATTTTTTTTTGGACTTAGTCATTTTTCCGGCCTTTATCAGACTTTCAGATAGGGGAAATGTCAGTGAGCGTTCCGATTTCAGTTCCAGAGCGATTCGCCCGATGAGTCCTTCATATTTAGTCGTGTTCAGCCAATTTTCAGAATTTTTGAAAATTTCACTTTTTTGTGAAAATATCCACTAAATGAGGGAATAAAATGTGTGAGGGTACCCCAGGAGAGTTCCAAATGTGTGTGGGCAGAATATATATCCCACGGGGGTAAAATTTAAAAAAGTTGAAAAAAAATTTTTTTTAGACTTAGTCATTTTTCCGGCGTTTATCAGACTTTCAGATAGGGGAAATGTCATTGAGCATTCCAATTTCAGTTCCAGAGCGATTCACCCGATGAGTCCTTCATATTTAGTCGTTTTCAGCCAATTTTCTGAATTTTTGAAAATTTCACTTTTTTGTGAAAATATCCACTAAATAAGGGAATAATATGTGTGAGGGTACCCCAAGAGAGTTCCAAATGTGTGTGGGTAGAATATATATCCCACGGGGGTAAAATTGAAAAAAGGTGAAAAAATTTTTTTTTGGACTTAGTCATTTTTCCGGCCTTTATCAGACTTTCAGATAGGGGAAATGTCAGTGAGCGTTCCGATTTCAGTTCCAGAGCGATTCGCCCGATGAGTCCTTCATATTTAGTCGTGTTCAGCCAATTTTCAGAATTTTTGAAAATTTCACTTTTTTGTGAAAATATCCACTAAATGAGGGAATAAAATGTGTGAGGGTACCCCAGGAGAGTTCCAAATGTGTGTGGGCAGAATATATATCCCACGGGGGTAAAATTTAAAAAAGTTTAAAAAAAATTTTTTTTAGACTTAGTCATTTTTCCGGCGTTTATCAGACTTTCAGATAGGGGAAATGTCATTGAGCATTCCAATTTCAGTTCCAGAGCGATTCACCCGATGAGTCCTTCATATTTAGTTCTTTTCAGCCAATTTTCTGAATTTTTGAAAATTTTACTTTTTTGTGAAAATATCCACTAAATGAGGAAATAATATGTGTGAGGGTACCCCAGGAGAGTTCCAAATGTGTGTGGGTAGAATATATATCCCACGGGGGTAAAATTGAAAAAAGTTTAAAAAAATTTTTTTTTAGACTTAGTCATTTTTCCGGCGTTTATCAGACTTTCAGATAGGGGAAATGTCAGTGAGCGTTCCGATTTCAGTTCCAGAGCGATTCGCCTATTGAGTCATTCATATTTAGTCGTTTTCAGCCAATTTTCAGAATTTTTGAAAATTTCACTTTTTTGTGAAAATATCCACTAAATGAGGGAATAAAATGTGTGAGGGTACCCCAGGAGAGTTCCAAATGTGTGTGGGTAGAATATATATCCCACGGGGGTAAAATTGAAAAAAGTTTAAAAAAATTTTTTTTTAGACTTAGTCATTTTTCCGGCGTTTATCAGACTTTCAGATAGGGGAAATGTCAGTGAGCGTTCCAATTTCAGTTCCAGAGCGATTCGCCAATTGAGTCCTTCATATTTAGTCGTTTTCAGCCAATTTTCAGAATTTTTGAAAATTTCACTTTTTTGTGAAAATATCCACTAAATGAGGGAATAAAATGTGTGAGGGTACCCCAGGAGAGTTCCAAATGTGTGTGGGTAGAATCTATATCCCACGGGGGTAAAATTGAAAAAAGTTTAAAAAAAATTTTTTTTAGACTTAGTCATTTTTCCGGCGTTTATCAGACTTTCAGATAAGGGAAATGTCATTGAGCATTCCAATTTCAGTTCCAGAGCGATTCGCCCGATGAGTCCTTCATATTTAGTTGTTTTCAGCCAATTTTCTGAATTTTTGAAAATTTCACTTTTTTGTGAAAATATCCACTAAATGAGGGAATAATATGTGTGACGGTACCCCAGGAGTGTTCCAAATGTGTGTGGGTAGAATATATATCTCACGGGGGTAAAATTGAAAAAAGTTTAAAAAAAATTTTTTTTAGACTTAGTCATTTTTCCAGCGTTTATCAGACTTTCCGATAGGGGAAATGTCAGTGAGCGTTCCAATTTCAGTTCCAGAGCGATTCGCCCGATGAGTCCTTCATATTTAGTCGTTTTCAGCCAATTTTCTGAATTTTTGAAAATTTCACTTTTTTGTGAAAATATCCACTAAATAAGGGAATAATATGTGTGAGGGTACCCCAAGAGAGTTCCAAATGTGTGTGGGTAGAATATATATCCCACGGGGGTAAAATTGAAAAAAGGTGAAAAAATTTTTTTTTGGACTTAGTCATTTTTCCGGCCTTTATCAGACTTTCAGATAGGGGAAATGTCAGTGAGCGTTCCGATTTCAGTTCCAGAGCGATTCGCCCGATGAGTCCTTCATATTTAGTCGTGTTCAGCCAATTTTCAGAATTTTTGAAAATTTCACTTTTTTGTGAAAATATCCACTAAATGAGGGAATAAAATGTGTGAGGGTACCCCAGGAGAGTTCCAAATGTGTGTGGGCAGAATATATATCCCACGGGGGTAAAATTTAAAAAAGTTTAAAAAAATTTTTTTTTAGACTTAGTCATTTTTCCGGCGTTTATCAGACTTTCAGATAGGGGAAATGTCATTGAGCATTCCAATTTCAGTTCCAGAGCGATTCACCCGATGAGTCCTTCATATTTAGTCGTTTTCAGCCAATTTTCTGAATTTTTGAAAATTTCACTTTTTTGTGAAAATATCCACTAAATAAGGGAATAATATGTGTGAGGGTACCCCAAGAGAGTTCCAAATGTGTGTGGGTAGAATATATATCCCACGGGGGTAAAATTGAAAAAAGGTGAAAAAATTTTTTTTTGGACTTAGTCATTTTTCCGGCCTTTATCAGACTTTCAGATAGGGGAAATGTCAGTGAGCGTTCCGATTTCAGTTCCAGAGCGATTCGCCCGATGAGTCCTTCATATTTAGTCGTGTTCAGCCAATTTTCAGAATTTTTGAAAATTTCACTTTTTTGTGAAAATATCCACTAAATGAGGGAATAAAATGTGTGAGGGTACCCCAGGAGAGTTCCAAATGTGTGTGGGCAGAATATATATCCCACGGGGGTAAAATTTAAAAAAGTTGAAAAAAAATTTTTTTTAGACTTAGTCATTTTTCCGGCGTTTATCAGACTTTCAGATAGGGGAAATGTCATTGAGCATTCCAATTTCAGTTCCAGAGCGATTCACCCGATGAGTCCTTCATATTTAGTTGTTTTCAGCCAATTTTCTGAATTTTTGAAAATTTTACTTTTTTGTGAAAATATCCACTAAATGAGGAAATAATATGTGTGAGGGTACCCCAGGAGAGTTCCAAATGTGTGTGGGTAGAATATATATCCCACGGGGGTAAAATTGAAAAAAGTTTAAAAAAATTTTTATTTAGACTTAGTCATTTTTCCGGCGTTTATCAGACTTTCAGATAGGGGAAATGTCAGTGAGCGTTCCGATTTCAGTTCCAGAGCGATTCGCCTATTGAGTCATTCATATTTAGTCGTTTTCAGCCAATTTTCAGAATTTTTGAAAATTTCACTTTTTTGTGAAAATATCCACTAAATGAGGGAATAAAATGTGTGAGGGTACCCCAGGAGAGTTCCAAATGTGTGTGGGTAGAATATATATCCCACGGGGGTAAAATTGAAAAAAGTTTAAAAAAATTTTTTTTTAGACTTAGTCATTTTTCCGGCGTTTATCAGACTTTCAGATAGGGGAAATGTCAGTGAGCGTTCCAATTTCAGTTCCAGAGCGATTCGCCAATTGAGTCCTTCATATTTAGTCGTTTTCAGCCAATTTTCAGAATTTTTGAAAATTTCACTTTTTTGTGAAAATATCCACTAAATGAGGGAATAAAATGTGTGAGGGTACCCCAGGAGAGTTCCAAATGTGTGTGGGTAGAATCTATATCCCACGGGGGTAAAATTGAAAAAAGTTTTAAAAAAATTTTTTTTAGACTTAGTCATTTTTCCGGCGTTTATCAGACTTTCAGATAAGGGAAATGTCATTGAGCATTCCAATTTCAGTTCCAGAGCGATTCGCCCGATGAGTCCTTCATATTTAGTTGTTTTCAGCCAATTTTCTGAATTTTTGAAAATTTCACTTTTTTGTGAAAATATCCAATAAATGAGGAAATAATATGTGTGAGGGTACCCCAGGAGAGTTCCAAATGTGTGTGGGTAGAATATATATCCCACGGGGGTAAAATTGAAAAAAGTTTAAAAAAATTTTTTTTTAGACTTAGTCATTTTTCCGGCGTTTATCAGACTTTCAGATAGGGGAAATGTCAGTGAGCGTTCCAATTTCAGTTCCAGAGCGATTCGCCTATTGAGTCCTTCATATTTAGTCGTTTTCAGCCAATTTTCAGAATTTTTGAAAATTTCACTTTTTTGTGAAAATATCCACTAAATGAGGGAATAAAATGTGTGAGGGTACCCCAGGAGAGTTCCAAATGTGTGTGGGTAGAAGATATATCCAAAGGTGGTAAAATTGAAAAAAGTTGAAAAAAATTTTTTTTTTCGACTTAGTCATTTTTCCGGCGTTTATCAGACTTTCAGATAGGGGAAATGTCAGTGAGCGTTCCGATTTCAGTTCCAGAGCGATTCGCCTGATGAGTCCTTCATATTTAGTCGTTTTCAGCCAATTTTCTGAATTTTTGAAAATTTCACTTTTTTGTGAAAATATCCACTATATGAGGGAATAATATGTGTGACGGTACCCCAGGAGAGTTCCAAATGTGTGTGGGTAGAATATATATCCCACGGGGGTAAAATTTAAAAAAGTTGAAAAAAAATTTTTTTTAGACTTAGTCATTTTTCCGGCGTTTATCAGACTTTCAGATAGGGGAAATGTCAATGAGCATTCCAATTTCAGTTCCAGAGCGATTCACCCGATGAGTCCTTCATATTTAGTTGTTTTCAGCCAATTTTCTGAATTTTTGAAAATTTCACTTTTTTGTGAAAATATCCACTAAATGAGGAAATAATATGTGTGAGGGTACCCCAGGAGAGTTCCAAATGTGTGTGGGTAGAATATATATCCCACGGGGGTAAAATTGAAAAAAGTTTAAAAAAATTTTTTTTTAGACTTAGTCATTTTTCCGGCGTTTATCAGACTTTCAGATAGGGGAAATGTCAGTGAGCGTTCCAATTTCAGTTCCAGAGCGATTCGCCTATTGAGTCCTTCATATTTAGTCGTTTTCAGCCAATTTTCAGAATTTTTGAAAATTTCACTTTTTTGTGAAAATATCCACTAAATGAGGGAATAAAATGTGTGAGGGTACCCCAGGAGAGTTCCAAATGTGTGTGGGTAGAATATATATCCCACGGGGGTAAAATTGAAAAAAGTTGAAAAAAAATTTTTTTTAGACTTAGTCATTTTTCCGGCGTTTATCAGACTTTCAGATAGGGGAAATGTCAGTGAGCGTTCCGATTTCAGTTCCAGAGCGATTCGCCGATTGAGTCCTTCATATTTAGTCGTTTTCAGCCAATTTTCAGAATTTTTGAAAATTTCACTTTTTTGTGAAAATATCCACTAAATGAGGGAATATGTGTGACGGTACCCCAGGAGTGTTCCAAATGTGTGTGGGTAGAATATATATCTCACGGGGGTAAAATTGAAAAAAGTTTAAAAAAATTTTTTTTTAGACTTAGTCATTTTTCCAGCGTTTATCAGACTTTCCGATAGGGGAAATGTCAGTGAGCGTTCCAATTTCAGTTCCAGAGCGATTCGCCCGATGAGTCCTTCATATTTAGTCGTTTTCAGCCAATTTTCTGAATTTTTGAAAATTTCACTTTTTTGTGAAAATATCCACTAAATAAGGGAATAATATGTGTGAGGGTACCCCAAGAGAGTTCCAAATGTGTGTGGGTAGAATATATATCCCACGGGGGTAAAATTGAAAAAAGGTGAAAAAATTTTTTTTTGGACTTAGTCATTTTTCCGGCGTTTATCAGACTTTCAGATAGGGGAAATGTCAGTGAGCGTTCCGATTTCAGTTCCAGAGCGATTCGCCCGATGAGTCCTTCATATTTAGTCGTTTTCAGCCAATTTTCAGAATTTTTGAAAATTTCACTTTTTTGTGAAAATATCCACTAAATGAGGGAATAATATGTGTGACGGTACCCCAGGAGTGTTCCAAATGTGTGTGGGTAGAATATATATCTCACGGGGGTAAAATTGAAAAAAGTTTAAAAAAAATTTTTTTTAGACTTAGTCTTTTTTCCGGCGTTTATCAGACTTTCAGATAGGGGAAATGTCAGTGAGCGTTCCGATTTCAGTTCCAGAGCAATTCGCCGATTGAGTCCTTCATATTTAGTCGTTTTCAGCCAGTTTTCAGAATTTTTGAAACTTTCAATTTTTTGTGAAAATATCCACTAAATGAGGGAATACTATGTGTGAGGGTACCCCAGGAGAGTTCCAAATGTGTGTGGGTAGAATATATATCCCACGGGGGTAAAATTGAAAAAAGTTTTAAAAAAATTTTTTTTAGACTTAGTCATTTTTCCGGCGTTTATCAGACTTTCAGATAGGGGAAATGTCATTGAGCATTCCAATTTCAGTTCCAGAGCGATTCGCCCGATGAGTCCTTCATATTTAGTTGTTTTCAGCCAATTTTCTGAATTTTTGAAAATTTCACTTTTTTGTGAAAATATCCACTAAATGAGGGAATAATATGTGTGACGGTACCCCAGGAGTGTTCCAAATGTGTGTGGGTAGAATATATATCTCACGGGGGTAAAATTGAAAAAAGTTTAAAAAAATTTTTTTTTAGACTTAGTCATTTTTCCAGCGTTTATCAGACTTTCAGATAGGGGAAATGTCAGTGAGCGTTCCAATTTCAGTTCCAGAGCAATTCGCCCGATGAGTCCTTCATATTTAGTTGTTTTCAGCCAATTTTCAGAATTTTTGAAAATTTCACTTTTTTGTGAAAATATCCACTAAATGAGGGAATAATATGTGTGACGGTACCCCAGGAGTGTTCCAAATGTGTGTGGGTAGAATCTATATCCCACGGGGGTAAAATTGAAAAAAGGAGAAAAATTTTTTTTTACACTTAGTCATTTTTCCGGCGTTTATCAGACTTTCAGATAGGGGAAATGTCAGTGAGCGTTCCAATTTCAGTTCCAGAGCGATTCGCCCGATGAGTCCTTCATATTTAGTCGTTTTCAGCCAATTTTCTGAATTTTTGAAAATTTCACTTTTTTGTGAAAATATCCACTAAATGAGGAAATAATATGTGTGAGGGTACCCCAGGAGAGTTCCAAATGTGTGTGGGTAGAATATATATCCCACGGGGGTAAAATTGAAAAAAGGAGAAAAAATTTTTTTTTGGACTTAGTCATTTTTTCAGCGTTTATCAGACTTTCAGATAGGGGAAATGTCAGTGAGCGTTCCAATTTCAGTTCCAGAGCAATTCGCCCGATGAGTCCTTCATATTTAGTCGCTTTCAGCCAATTTTCAGAATTTTGAAAATGTCACTTTTTTGTGAAAATATCCACTAAATGAGGGAATAAAATGTGTGAGGGTACCCCAGGAGAGTTCCAAATGTGTGTGGGTAGAATATATATCCCACGGGGGTAAAATTGAAAAAAGTTGAAAAAAAATTTTTTTTAGACTTAGTCATTTTTCCGGCGTTTATCAGACTTTCAGATAGGGGAAATGTCAGTGAGCGTTCCGATTTCAGTTCCAGAGCGATTCGCCGATTGAGTCCTTCATATTTAGTCGTTTTCAGCCAATTTTCAGAATTTTTGAAAATTTCACTTTTTTGTGAAAATATCCACTAAATGAGGGAATAATATGTGTGACGGTACCCCAGGAGTGTTCCAAATGTGTGTGGGTAGAATATATATCTCACGGGGGTAAAATTGAAAAAAGTTTAAAAAAATTTTTTTTTAGACTTAGTCATTTTTCCAGCGTTTATCAGACTTTCCGATAGGGGAAATGTCAGTGAGCGTTCCAATTTCAGTTCCAGAGCGATTCGCCCGATGAGTCCTTCATATTTAGTCGTTTTCAGCCAATTTTCTGAATTTTTGAAAATTTCACTTTTTTGTGAAAATATCCACTAAATAAGGGAATAATATGTGTGAGGGTACCCCAAGAGAGTTCCAAATGTGTGTGGGTAGAATATATATCCCACGGGGGTAAAATTGAAAAAAGGTGAAAAAATTATTTTTTGGACTTAGTCATTTTTCCGGCGTTTATCAGACTTTCAGATAGGGGAAATGTCAGTGAGCGTTCCGATTTCAGTTCCAGAGCGATTCGCCCGATGAGTCCTTCATATTTAGTCGTTTTCAGCCAATTTTCAGAATTTTTGAAAATTTCACTTTTTTGTGAAAATATCCACTAAATGAGGGAATAATATGTGTGACGGTACCCCAGGAGTGTTCCAAATGTGTGTGGGTAGAATATATATCTCACGGGGGTAAAATTGAAAAAAGTTGAAAAAAAATTTTTTTTAGACTTAGTCATTTTTCCGGCGTTTATCAGACTTTCAGATAGGGGAAATGTCAGTGAGCGTTCCGATTTCAGTTCCAGAGCGATTCGCCGATTGAGTCCTTCATATTTAGTCGTTTTCAGCCAGTTTTCAGAATTTTTGAAACTTTCAATTTTTTGTGAAAATATCCACTAAATGAGGGAATACTATGTGTGAGGGTACCCCAGGAGAGTTCCAAATGTGTGTGGGTAGAATATATATCCCACGGGGGTAAAATTGAAAAAAGTTTTAAAAAAATTTTTTTTAGACTTAGTCATTTTTCCGGCGTTTATCAGACTTTCAGATAGGGGAAATGTCATTGAGCATTCCAATTTCAGTTCCAGAGCGATTCGCCCGATGAGTCCTTCATATTTAGTTGTTTTCAGCCAATTTTCTGAATTTTTGAAAATTTCACTTTTTTGTGAAAATATCCACTAAATGAGGGAATAATATGTGTGACGGTACCCCAGGAGTGTTCCAAATGTGTGTGGGTAGAATATATATCTCACGGGGGTAAAATTGAAAAAAGTTTAAAAAAAATTTTTTTTAGACTTAGTCATTTTTCCAGCGTTTATCAGACTTTCCGATAGGGGAAATGTCAGTGAGCGTTCCAATTTCAGTTCCAGAGCGATTTGCCTGATGAGTCCTTCATATTTAGTCGTTTCAGCCAATTTTCAGAATTTTTGAAAATTTCACTTTTTTGTGAAAATATCCACTAAATGAGGGAATAAAATGTGTGAGGGTACCCCAGGAGAGTTCCAAATGTGTGTGGGTAGAATATATATCCCACGGGGGTAAAATTGAAAAAAGGAGAAAAAATTTTTTTTTGGACTTAGTCATTTTTTCAGCGTTTATCAGACTTTCAGATAGGGGAAATGTCAGTGAGCGTTCCAATTTCAGTTCCAGAGCAATTCGCCCGATGAGTCCTTCATATTTAGTCGCTTTCAGCCAATTTTCAGAATTTTGAAAATGTCACTTTTTTGTGAAAATATCCACTAAATGAGGGAATAATATGTGTGAGGGTACCCCAGGAGTGTTCCAAATGTGTGTGGGTAGAATATATATCTCACGGGGGTAAAATTGAAAAAAGTTTAAAAAAAATTTTTTTTAGACTTAGTCTTTTTTCCGGCGTTTATCAGACTTTCAGATAGGGGAAATGTCAGTGAGCGTTCCGATTTCAGTTCCAGAGCAATTCGCCGATTGAGTCCTTCATATTTAGTCGTTTTCAGCCAGTTTTCAGAATTTTTGAAACTTTCAATTTTTTGTGAAAATATCCACTAAATGAGGGAATACTATGTGTGAGGGTACCCCAGGAGAGTTCCAAATGTGTGTGGGTAGAATATATATCCCACGGGGGTAAAATTGAAAAAAGTTTTAAAAAAATTTTTTTTAGACTTAGTCATTTTTCCGGCGTTTATCAGACTTTCAGATAGGGGAAATGTCATTGAGCATTCCAATTTCAGTTCCAGAGCGATTCGCCCGATGAGTCCTTCATATTTAGTTGTTTTCAGCCAATTTTCTGAATTTTTGAAAATTTCACTTTTTTGTGAAAATATCCACTAAATGAGGGAATAATATGTGTGACGGTACCCCAGGAGTGTTCCAAATGTGTGTGGGTAGAATATATATCTCACGGGGGTAAAATTGAAAAAAGTTTAAAAAAATTTTTTTTTAGACTTAGTCATTTTTCCAGCGTTTATCAGACTTTCAGATAGGGGAAATGTCAGTGAGCGTTCCAATTTCAGTTCCAGAGCAATTCGCCCGATGAGTCCTTCATATTTAGTTGTTTTCAGCCAATTTTCAGAATTTTTGAAAATTTCACTTTTTTGTGAAAATATCCACTAAATGAGGGAATAATATGTGTGACGGTACCCCAGGAGTGTTCCAAATGTGTGTGGGTAGAATCTATATCCCACGGGGGTAAAATTGAAAAAAGGAGAAAAATTTTTTTTTACACTTAGTCATTTTTCCGGCGTTTATCAGACTTTCAGATAGGGGAAATGTCAGTGAGCGTTCCAATTTCAGTTCCAGAGCGATTCGCCCGATGAGTCCTTCATATTTAGTCGTTTTCAGCCAATTTTCTGAATTTTTGAAAATTTCACTTTTTTGTGAAAATATCCACTAAATGAGGAAATAATATGTGTGAGGGTACCCCAGGAGAGTTCCAAATGTGTGTGGGTAGAATATATATCCCACGGGGGTAAAATTGAAAAAAGGAGAAAAAATTTTTTTTTGGACTTAGTCATTTTTTCAGCGTTTATCAGACTTTCAGATAGGGGAAATGTCAGTGAGCGTTCCAATTTCAGTTCCAGAGCAATTCGCCCGATGAGTCCTTCATATTTAGTCGCTTTCAGCCAATTTTCAGAATTTTGAAAATGTCACTTTTTTGTGAAAATATCCACTAAATGAGGGAATAAAATGTGTGAGGGTACCCCAGGAGAGTTCCAAATGTGTGTGGGTAGAATATATATCCCACGGGGGTAAAATTGAAAAAAGTTGAAAAAAAATTTTTTTTAGACTTAGTCATTTTTCCGGCGTTTATCAGACTTTCAGATAGGGGAAATGTCAGTGAGCGTTCCGATTTCAGTTCCAGAGCGATTCGCCGATTGAGTCCTTCATATTTAGTCGTTTTCAGCCAATTTTCAGAATTTTTGAAAATTTCACTTTTTTGTGAAAATATCCACTAAATGAGGGAATAATATGTGTGACGGTACCCCAGGAGTGTTCCAAATGTGTGTGGGTAGAATATATATCTCACGGGGGTAAAATTGAAAAAAGTTTAAAAAAATTTTTTTTTAGACTTAGTCATTTTTCCAGCGTTTATCAGACTTTCCGATAGGGGAAATGTCAGTGAGCGTTCCAATTTCAGTTCCAGAGCGATTCGCCCGATGAGTCCTTCATATTTAGTCGTTTTCAGCCAATTTTCTGAATTTTTGAAAATTTCACTTTTTTGTGAAAATATCCACTAAATAAGGGAATAATATGTGTGAGGGTACCCCAAGAGAGTTCCAAATGTGTGTGGGTAGAATATATATCCCACGGGGGTAAAATTGAAAAAAGGTGAAAAAATTATTTTTTGGACTTAGTCATTTTTCCGGCGTTTATCAGACTTTCAGATAGGGGAAATGTCAGTGAGCGTTCCGATTTCAGTTCCAGAGCGATTCGCCCGATGAGTCCTTCATATTTAGTCGTTTTCAGCCAATTTTCAGAATTTTTGAAAATTTCACTTTTTTGTGAAAATATCCACTAAATGAGGGAATAATATGTGTGACGGTACCCCAGGAGTGTTCCAAATGTGTGTGGGTAGAATATATATCTCACGGGGGTAAAATTGAAAAAAGTTGAAAAAAAATTTTTTTTAGACTTAGTCATTTTTCCGGCGTTTATCAGACTTTCAGATAGGGGAAATGTCAGTGAGCGTTCCGATTTCAGTTCCAGAGCGATTCGCCGATTGAGTCCTTCATATTTAGTCGTTTTCAGCCAGTTTTCAGAATTTTTGAAACTTTCAATTTTTTGTGAAAATATCCACTAAATGAGGGAATACTATGTGTGAGGGTACCCCAGGAGAGTTCCAAATGTGTGTGGGTAGAATATATATCCCACGGGGGTAAAATTGAAAAAAGTTTTAAAAAAATTTTTTTTAGACTTAGTCATTTTTCCGGCGTTTATCAGACTTTCAGATAGGGGAAATGTCATTGAGCATTCCAATTTCAGTTCCAGAGCGATTCGCCCGATGAGTCCTTCATATTTAGTTGTTTTCAGCCAATTTTCTGAATTTTTGAAAATTTCACTTTTTTGTGAAAATATCCACTAAATGAGGGAATAATATGTGTGACGGTACCCCAGGAGTGTTCCAAATGTGTGTGGGTAGAATATATATCTCACGGGGGTAAAATTGAAAAAAGTTTAAAAAAAATTTTTTTTAGACTTAGTCATTTTTCCAGCGTTTATCAGACTTTCCGATAGGGGAAATGTCAGTGAGCGTTCCAATTTCAGTTCCAGAGCGATTTGCCTGATGAGTCCTTCATATTTAGTCGTTTCAGCCAATTTTCAGAATTTTTGAAAATTTCACTTTTTTGTGAAAATATCCACTAAATGAGGGAATAAAATGTGTGAGGGTACCCCAGGAGAGTTCCAAATGTGTGTGGGTAGAATATATATCCCACGGGGGTAAAATTGAAAAAAGGAGAAAAAATTTTTTTTTGGACTTAGTCATTTTTTCAGCGTTTATCAGACTTTCAGATAGGGGAAATGTCAGTGAGCGTTCCAATTTCAGTTCCAGAGCAATTCGCCCGATGAGTCCTTCATATTTAGTCGCTTTCAGCCAATTTTCAGAATTTTGAAAATGTCACTTTTTTGTGAAAATATCCACTAAATGAGGGAATAATATGTGTGAGGGTACCCCAGGAGTGTTCCAAATGTGTGTGGGTAGAATATATATCTCACGGGGGTAAAATTGAAAAAAGTTTAAAAAAAATTTTTTTTAGACTTAGTCATTTTTCCAGCGTTTATCAGACTTTCCGATAGGGGAAATGTCAGTGAGCGTTCCAATTTCAGTTCCAGAGCGATTTGCCTGATGAGTCCTTCATATTTAGTCGTTTCAGCCAATTTTCAGAATTTTTGAAAATTTCACTTTTTTGTGAAAATATCCACTAAATGAGGGAATAAAATGTGTGAGGGTACCCCAGGAGAGTTCCAAATGTGTGTGGGTAGAATATATATCCCACGGGGGTAAAATTGAAAAAAGGAGAAAAAATTTTTTTTTGGACTTAGTCATTTTTTCAGCGTTTATCAGACTTTCAGATAGGGGAAATGTCAGTGAGCGTTCCAATTTCAGTTCCAGAGCAATTCGCCTGATGAGTCCTTCATATTTAGTCGTTTCAGCCAATTTTCAGAATTTTTGAAAATTTCACTTTTTTGTGAAAATATCCACTAAATGAGGGAATAAAATGTGTGAGGGTACCCCAGGAGAGTTCCAAATGTGTGTGGGTAGAATATATATCCCACGGGGGTAAAATTGAAAAAAGTTGAAAAAAAATTTTTTTTAGACTTAGTCATTTTTCCGGCGTTTATCAGACTTTCAGATAGGGGAAATATCAGTGAGCGTTCCGATTTCAGTTCGAGAGCGATTCGCCGATTGAGTCCTTCATATTTAGTCGTTTTCAGCCAGTTTTCAGAATTTTTGAAAATTTCACTTTTTTGTGAAAATATCCACTAAATGAGGGAATAATATGTGTGAGGGTACCCCAGGAGAGTTCCAAATGTGTGTGGGTAGAATCTATATCCCACGGGGGTAAAATTGAAAAAAGTTTTAAAAAAATTTTTTTTAGACTTAGTCATTTTTCCGGCGTTTATCAGACTTTCAGATAGGGGAAATGTCAGTGAGCGTTCCAATTTCAGTTCCAGAGCGATTCGCCCGATGAGTCCTTCATATTTAGTCGTTTTCAGCCAATTTTCTGAATTTTTGAAAATTTCACTTTTTTGTGAAAATATCCACTAAATGAGGAAATAATATGTGTGAGGGTACCCCAGGAGAGTTCCAAATGTGTGTGGGTAGAATATATATCCCACGGGGGTAAAATTGAAAAAAGGAGAAAAAATTTTTTTTTGGACTTAGTCATTTTTTCAGCGTTTATCAGACTTTCAGATAGGGGAAATGTCAGTGAGCGTTCCAATTTCAGTTCCAGAGCAATTCGCCCGATGAGTCCTTCATATTTAGTCGCTTTCAGCCAATTTTCAGAATTTTGAAAATTTCACTTTTTTGTGAAAATATCCACTAAATGAGGGAATAATATGTGTGAGGGTACCCCAGGAGAGTTCCAAATGTGTGTGGGTAGAATATATATCCCACAGGGGTAAAATTGAAAAAAGGAGAAAAAATTTTTTTTTGGACTTAGTCATTTTTTCAGCGTTTATCAGACTTTCAGATAGGGGAAATGTCAGTGAGCGTTCCAATTTCAGTTCCAGAGCGATTCGCCCAATGAGTCCTTCATATTTAGTCGTTTTCAGCCAATTTTCTGAATTTTTGAAAATTTCACTTTTTTGTGAAAATATCCACTAAATGAGGGAATAATATGTGTGAAGGTACCCCAGGAGAGTTCCAAATGTGTGTGGGTAGAATATATATCCCACGGGGGTAAAATTGAAAAAAGTTGAAAAAAAATTTTTTTTAGACTTAGTCATTTTTCAGGCGTTTATCAGACTTTCAGATAGGGGAAATGTCAGTGAGCGTTCCGATTTCAGTTCGAGAGCGATTCGCCGATTGAGTCCTTCATATTTAGTCGTTTTCAGCCAGTTTTCAGAATTTTTGAAAATTTCACTTTTTTGTGAAAATATCCACTAAATGAGGGAATAATATGTGTGAGGGTACCCCAGGAGAGTTCCAAATGTGTGTGGGTAGAATCTATATCCCACGGGGGTAAAATTGAAAAAAGTTAAAAAAAAATTTTTTTTAGACTTAGTCATTTTTCCAGCGTTTATCAGACTTTCAGATAGGGGAAATGTCAGTGAGCGTTCCGATTTCAGTTCCAGAGCGATTCGCCCGATGAGTCCTTCATATTTAGTTGTTTTCAGCCAATTTTCTGAATTTTTGAAAATTTCACTTTTTTGTGAAAATATCCACTAAATGAGGGAATAATATGTGTGAGGGTACCCCAGGAGAGTTCCAAATGTGTGTGGGTAGAATCTATATCCCACGGGGGTAAAATTGAAAAAAGTAAAAAAAAAATTTTTTTTAGACTTAGTCATTTTTACGGCGTTTATCAGACTTTCCGATAGGGGAAATGTCAGTGAGCGTTCCAATTTCAGTTCCAGAGCGATTCGCCCGATGAGTCCTTCATATTTATTCGTTTTCAGCCAATTTTCAGAATTTGTGAAAATTTCACTTTTTTGTGAAAATATCCACTAAATGAGGGAATAAAATGTGTGAGGGTACCCCAGGAGAGTTCCAAATGTGTGTGGGTAGAAGATATATCCAAAGGTGGTAAAATTGAAGAAAGTTGAAAAAATTTTTTTTTTTCGACCTAGTCATTTTTCCGGCGTTTATCAGACTTTCAGATAGGGGAAATGTCAGTGAGCGTTCCGATTTCAGTTCCAGAGCGATTCGCCTGATGAGTCCTTCATATTTAGTCGTTTTCAGCCAATTTTCTGAATTTTTGAAAATTTCACTTTTTTGTGAAAATATCCACTAAATGAGGGAATAATATGTGTGACGGTGCCCCAGGAGTGTTCCAAATGTGTGTGGGTAGAATATATATCTCACGGGGGTAAAATTGAAAAAAGTTTAAAAAAAAATTTTTTTAGACTTAGTCATTTTTCCAGCGTTTATCAGACTTTCCGATAGGGGAAATGTCAGTGAGCGTTCCAATTTCAGTTCCAGAGCGATTCGCCCGATGAGTCCTTCATATTTAGTCGTTTTCAGCCAATTTTCAGAATTTTTGAAAATTTCACTTTTTTGTGAAAATATCCACTAAATAAGGGAATAATATGTGTGAGGGTACCCCAAGAGAGTTCCAAATGTGTGTGGGTAGAATATATATCCCACGGGGGTAAAATTGAAAAAAGTTAAAAAAAAATTTTTTTTAGACTTAGTCATTTTTCCGGCGTTTATCAGACTTTCAGATAGGGGAAATGTCAGTGAGCGTTGCGATTTCAGTTCCAGAGCGATTCGCCCGATGAGTCCTTCATATTTAGTCGTTTTCAGCCAATTTTCTGAATATTTGAAAATTTCACTTTTTTGTGAAAATATCCACTAAATGAGGAAATAATATGTGTGAGGGTACCCCAGGAGAGTTCCAAATGTGTGTGGGTAGAATATATATCCCACGGGGGTAAAATTGAAAAAAGGAGAAAAAATCTTTTTTTGGACTTAGTCATTTTTTCAGCGTTTATCAGACTTTCAGATAGGGGAAATGTCAGTGAGCGTTCCGATTTCAGTTCCAGAGCGATTCGCCCGATGAGTCCTTCATATTTAGTCGTTTTCAGCCAATTTTCTGAATATTTGAAAATTTCACTTTTTTGTGAAAATATCCACTAAATGAGGGAATAATATGTGTGAGGGTACCCCAGGAGAGTTCCAAATGTGTGTGGGTAGAATATATATCCCACGGGGGTAAAATTGAAAAAAGTTTAAAAAAAATTTTTTTTAGACTTAGTCATTTTTTCAGCGTTTATCAGACTTTCATATAGGGGAAATGTCAGTGAGCGTTCCGATTTCAGTTCCAGAGCGATTCGCCCAATGAGTCCTTCATATTTAGTCGCTTTCAGCCAATTTTCAGAATTTTCAAAATTTCACTTTTTTGTGAAAATATCCACTAAATGAGGGAATAATATGTGTGAGGGTACCCCAGGAGAGTTCCAAATGTGTGTGGGTAGAATATATATCCCACGGGGGTAAAATTGAAAAAAGCTAAAAAAAAATTTTTTTTAGACTTAGTCATTTTTCCGGCGTTAATCAGACTTTCAATTAGGGCAAATGTCAGTGAGCGTTCCGATTTCACTTCCAGAGCGATTCGCCCAATGAGTCCTTCATATTTAGTCGTTTTCAGCCAATTTTCTGAATATTTGAAAATTTCACTTTTTTGTGAAAATATCCACTAAATGAGGGAATAATATGTGGGAGGGTACCCCAGGAGAGTTCCAAATGTGTGTGGGTAGAATATATATCCCACAGGGGTAAAATTGAAAAAAGTTTAAAAAAAATTTTTTTTTGGACTTAGTCATTTTTCCAGCGTTAATCAGACTTTCAATTAGGGCATATGTCAGTGAGCGTTCCGATTTCAGTTCCAGAGCGATTCGCCCGATGAGTCCTTCATATTTAGTCGTTTTCAGCCAATTTTCTGAATATTTGAAAATTTCACTTTTTTGTGAAAATATCCACTAAATGAGGGAATAATATGTGTGAGGGAACCCCAAGAGAGTTCCAAATGTGTGTGGGTAGAATATATATCCCACGGGGGTAAAATTGAAAAAAGTTTTAAAAAAATTTTTTTTAGACTTAGTCATTTTTTCAGCGTTTATCAGACTTTCAGATAGGGGAAATGTCAGTGAGCGTTCCGATTTCAGTTCCAGAGCGATTCGCCCAATGAGTCCTTCATATTTAGTCGTTTTCAGCCAATTTTCAGAATTTTTGAAAATTTCACTTTTTTGTGAAAATATCCACTAAATGAGGAAATAATATGTGTGAGGGTACCCCAGGAGAGTTCCAAATGTGTGTGGGTAGAATATATATCCCACGGGGGTAAAATTGAAAAAAGGAGAAAAAATTTTTTTTTGGACTTAGTCATTTTTTCAGCGTTTATCAGACTTTCAGATAGGGGATATGTCAGTGAGCGTTCCAATTTCAGTTCCAGAGCAATTCGCCCGATGACTCCTTCATATTTAGTCGTTTTCAGCCAATTTTCAGAATTTTGAAAATTTCACTTTTTTGTGAAAATATCCACTAAATGAGGGAATAATATGTGTGAGGGTACCCCAGGAGAGTTCCAAATGTGTTTGGGTTGAATATATATCCCACAGGGGTAAAATTGAAAAAAGTTGAAAAAAAATTTTTTTGGACTTAGTCATTTTTCCGGCGTTTATCAGACTTTCGGATAGGGGAAATGTCAGTGAGAGTTCCGATTTCAGTTCCAGAGCGACTCGCCCAATGAGTCCTTCATATTTAGTCGTTTTCAGCCAATTTTCTGAACTTTTGAAAATTTCACATTTTTGTGAAAATATCCACTAAATGAGGGAATAATATGTGTGAAGGTACCCCAGGAGAGTTCCAAATGTGTGTGGGTAGAACATATATCCCACGGGGGTAAAATTGAAAAAAGCTAAAAAAAAATTTTTTTTAGACTTAGTCATTTTTCCGGCGTTAATCAGACTTTCAATTAGGGCAAATGTCAGTGAGCGTTCCGATTTCACTTCCAGAGCGATTCGCCCGATGAGTCCTTCATATTTAGTCGTTTTCAGCCAATTTTCTGAATATTTGAAAATTTCACTTTTTTGTGAAAATATCCACTAAATGAGGGAATAATATGTGTGAGGGAACCCCAAGAGAGTTCCAAATCTGTGTGGGTAGAATATATATCCCACGGGGGTAAAATTGAAAAAAGTTTTAAAAAATTTTTTTTTAGACTTAGTCATTTTTTCAGTGTTTATCAGACTTTCAGATAGGGGAAATGTCAGTGAGCGTTCCGATTTCAGTTCCAGAGCGATTCGCCCAATGAGTCCTTCATATTTAGTCGTTTTCAGCCAATTTTCTGAATTTTTGAAAATTTCACTTTTTTGTGAAAATATCCACTAAATGAGGGAATAATATGTGGGAGGGTACCCCAGGAGAGTTCCAAATGTGTGTGGGTAGAATATATATCCCACGGGGGTAAAATTGAAAAAAGTTTAAAAAAAATTTTTTTTAGACTTAGTCATTTTTCCGGCGTTTATCAGACTTTCATATAGGGGAAATGTCAGTGAGCGTTCCAATTTCAGTTCCAGAGCGATTCGCCCGATGAGTCCTTCATATTTAGTCGTTTTCAGCCAATTTTCTGAATTTTTGAAAATTTCACTTTTTTGTGAAAATATCCACTAAATGAGGGAATAATTTGTGTGAGGGTACCCCAGGAGAGTTCCAAATGTGTGTGGGTAGAATATATATCCCACGGGGGTAAAATTGAAAAAAGTTTAAAAAAAAATTTTTTTAGGCTTAGTCATTTTTCCGGCGTTTATCAGACTTTCAGATAGGGGAAATGTCAGTGAGCGTTCCAATTTCAGTTCCAGAGCGATTCGCCCGATGAGTCCTTCATATTTAGTCGTTTTCAGCTAATTTTCTCAATTTTTGAAAATTTCACTTTTTTGTGAAAATATCCACTAAATGAGGAAATAATATGTGTGAGGGTACCCCAGGAGAGTTTCAAAGTTGTGTGGGTAGAATATATATCCCACGGGGGTAAAATTGAAAAAAGGAGAAAAATTTTTTTTTTGGACTTAGTCATTTTTTCAGCGTTTATCAGACTTTCAGATAGGGGAAATGTCAGTGAGCGTTCCAATTTCAGTTCCAGAGCAATTCGCCCGATGAGTCCTTCATATTTAGTCGTTTTCAGCCAATTTTCTGAATATTTGAAAATTTCACTTTTTTGTGAAAATATCCACTAAATGAGGGAATAATATGTGTGAGGGAACCCCAAGAGAGTTCCAAATGTGTGTGGGTAGAATATATATCCCACGGGGGTAAAATTGAAAAAAGTTTTAAAAAAATTTTTTTTAGACTTAGTCATTTTTTCAGCGTTTATCAGACTTTCAGATAGGGGAAATGTCAGTGAGCGTTCCGATTTCAGTTCCAGAGCGATTCGCCCAATGAGTCCTTCATATTTAGTCGTTTTCAGCCAATTTTCTGAATTTTTGAAAATTTCACTTTATTGTGAAAATATCCACTAAATGAGGGAATAATATGTGTGCAGGTACGCCAGGAGAGTTCCAAATGTGTGTGGGTAGAATATATGTCCCACGGGGGTAAAATTGAAAAAAGTTGAAAAAAAATTTTTTTTAGGCTTAGTCATTTTTCCGGCGTTTATCAGACTTTCAGATAGGGGAAATGTCAGTGAGCGTTCCAATTTCAGTTCCAGAGCGATTCGCCCGATGAGTCCTTCATATTTAGTCGTTTTCAGCCAATTTTCTGAATATTTGAAAATTTCACTTTTTTGTGAAAATATCCACTAAATGAGGGAATAATATGTGTGAGGGTACCCCAGGAGAGTTCCAAATGTGTGTGGGTAGAATATCCCACGGGGGTAAAATTGAAAAAAGGAGAAAAAATTTTTTTTTGGACTTAGTCATTTTTTCAGAGTTTATCAGACTTTCAGATAGGGGAAATGTCAGTGAGCGTTCCAATTTCAGTTCCAGAGCAATTCGCCCGATGTGTCCTTCATATTTAGTCGTTTTCAGCCAATTTTCAGAATTTTGAAAATTTCACTTTTTTGTGAAAATATCCACTAAATGAGGGAATAATATGTGTGATGGTACCCCAGGAGAGTTCCAAATGTGTGTGGGTAGAATATATATCCCACGGGGGTAAAATTGAAAAAAGTTGAAAAAAAATTTTTTTTAGACTTAGTCATTTTTCCGGCGTTTATCAGACTTTCAGATAGGGGAAATGTCAGTGAGCGTTCCGATTTCAGTTCCAGAGCGATTCGCCCGATGAGTCCTTCATATTTAGTCGTTTTCAGCCAATTTTCTGAATATTTGAAAATTTCACTTTTTTGTGAAAATATCCACTAAATGAGGGAATAATATGTGTGAGGGTACCCCAGGAGAGTTCCAAATGTGTGTGGGTAGAATATATATCCCACAGGGGTAAAATTGAAAAAAGGAGAAAAATTTTTTTTTTGGACTTAGTCACTATTTCCGGCGTTTATCAGACTTTCAGATAGGGAAAATGTCAGTGAGCGTTCCAATTTCAGTTCCAGAGCAATTCGCCCGATGAGTCCTTCATATTTAGACGTTTTCAGCCAATTTTCAGAATTTTGAAAATTTCACTTTTTTGTGAAAATATCCACTAAATGAGGGAATAATATGTGTGAGGGTACCCCAGGAGAGTTCCAAATGTGTGTGGGTAGAA
The DNA here is from genome assembly GCF_046119375.1 of Phyllobates terribilis. NCBI lineage: Eukaryota > Metazoa > Chordata > Amphibia > Anura > Dendrobatidae > Phyllobates > Phyllobates terribilis. Next base: position 19,418,909 of record NW_027362773.1, on the reverse strand, counting down.
TATATATCCCACAGGGGTAAAATTGAAAAAAGTTAAAAAAAAAATTTTTTCAACTTACTCATTTTTCCGGCGTTTATCAGACTTTCAGATAGGGAAATGTCAGTGAGCGTTCCGATTTCAGTTCCAGAGCGATTCGCCCGATGAGTCCTTCATATTTAGTCGTTTTCAGCCAATTTTCTGAATTTTTGAAAATTTCACTTTTTTGTGAAAATATCCATTAAATGAGGGAATAATATGTGTGAGGGTACCCCAGGAGAGTTCCAAATGTGTGTGGGTAGAATATATATCCCACGGGGGTAAAATTGAAAAAAGGAGAAAAAAAATTTTTTTGGACTTAGTCATTTTTTCAGCGTTTATCAGACTTTCAGATAGGGGAAATGTCAGTGAGCGTTCCAATTTCAGTTCCAGAGCAATTCGCCCGATGAGTCCTTCATATTTAGTCGTTTTCAGCCAATTTTCAGAATTTTGAAAATTTCACTTTTTTGTGAAAATATCCACTAAATGAGGGAATAATATGTGTGAGGGTACCCCAGGAGAGTTCCAAATGTGTGTGGGTAGAATATATATCCCACGGGGGTAAAATTGAAAAAAGTTTAAAAAAATTTTTTTTATATTTAGCCATTTTTCCGGCTTTTATCAGACTTTCAGATAGGGGAAATGTCAGTGAGCGTTCCGATTTCAGTTCCAGAGCGATTCGCCTGATGAGTCCTTCATATTTAGTCGCTTTCAGCCAATTTTCTGAATTTTTGAAAATTTCACTTTTTTGTGAAAATATCCACTAAATGAGGGAATAATATGTGTGACGGTACACCAGGAGTGTTCCAAATGTGTGTGGGTAGAATATATATCCCACGGGGGTAAAATTGAAAAAAGTTGAAAAAAAATTTTTTTGGACTTACTCATTTTTCCGGCGTTTATCAGACTTTCAGATAGGGGAAATGTCAGTGAGCGTTCCGATTTCAGTTCCAGAGCGATTCGCCCGATGAGTCCTTCATATTTAGTCGTTTTCAGACAATTTTCAGAATTTTTGAAAATTTCACTTTTTTGTGAAAATATCCACTAAATGAGGGAATAATATGTGTGAGGGTACCCCAGGAGAGTTCCAAATGTGTGTGGGTAGAATATATATCCCACGGGGGTAAAATTGAAAAAAGGAGAAAAAATTTTTTTTTGGACTTAGTCATTTTTTCAGCGTTTATCAGACTTTCAGATAGGGGAAATGTCAGTGAGCGTTCCAATTTCAGTTCCAGAGCAATTCGCCCGATGAGTCCTTCATATTTAGTCGTTTTCAGCCAATTTTCAGAATTTTGAAAATTTCACTTTTTTGTGAAAATATCCACTAAATGAGGGAATAATATGTGTGAGGGTACCCCAGGAGAGTTTCAAATGTGTGTGGGTAGAATATATATCCCACAGGGGTAAAATTGAAAAAAGTTGAAAAAAATTTTTTTGGACTTAGTCATTTTTCCGGCGTTTATCAGACTTTCAGATAGGGGAAATGTCAGTGAGTGTTCCGATTTCAGTTCCAGAGCGATTCGCCCAATGAGTCCTTCATATTTAGTCGTTTTCAGCCAATTTTCTGAATTTTTGAAAATTTCACTTTTTTGTGAAAATATCCACTAAATGAGGGAATAATATGTGTGAGGGTACCCCAGGAGAGTTCCAAATGTGTGTGGGTAGAATATATATCCCACGAGGGTAAAATTGATAAAAGTTTAAAAAAAATTTTTTTTGGACTTAGTCATTTTTCCGGCGTTAATTCGACTTTCAATTAGGGCAAATGTCAGTGAGCGTTCCGATTTTAGTTCCAGAGCGATTCGCCTGATGAGTCCTTCATATTTAGTCGTTTTCAGCCAATTTTCAGAATATTTGAAAATTTCACTTTTTTGTGAAAATATCCACTAAATGAGGGAATAATATGTGTGAGGGTACCCCAGGAGAGTTCCAAATGTGTCTGGGCAGAATATATATCCCACGGGGGTAAAATTGAAAAAAGTTTAAAAAAATTTTTTTTTAGACTTAGTCATTTTTCCGGCTTTTATCAGACATTCAGATAGGGGAAATGTCGGTGAGCAATCCAATTTCAGTTCCAGAGCGATTCGCCCGATGTGTCCTTCATATTTAGTCGTTTTCAGCCAATTTTCAGAATTTTGAAAATTTCACTTTTTTGTGAAAATATCCACTAAATGAGGGAATAATATGTGTGAGGGTACCCCAGGAGAGTTCCAAATGTGTGTGGGTAGAATATATATCCCACGGGGGTAAAATTGAAAAAAGGAGAAAATTTTTTTTTTGGACTTAGTCATTTTTTCAGCGTTTATCAGACTTTCAGATAGGGGAAATGTCAGTGAGCAATCCAATTTCAGTTCCAGAGCGATTCGCCCGATGAGTCCTTCATATTTAGTCGTTTTCAGCCAATTTTCAGAATTTTGAAAATTTCACTTTTTTGTGAAAATATCCACTAAATGAGGGAATAATATGTGTGAGGGTACCCCAGGAGAGTTCCAAATGTGTGTGGGTAGAATATATATCCCACGGGGGTAAAATTGAAAAAAGGAGAAAATTTTTTTTTTGGACTTAGTCATTTTTTCAGCGTTTATCAGACTTTCAGATAGGGGAAATGTCAGTGAGCGTTCCAATTTCAGTTCCAGAGCAATTCGCCCGATGAGTCCTTCATATTTAGTCGTTTTCAGCCAATTTTCTGAATATTTGAAAATTTCACTATTTTGTGAAAATATCCACTAAATGAGGGAATAATATGTGTGAGGGTACCTCAGGAGATTTCCAAATGTGTGTGGGTAGAATATATATCCCACGGGGGTAAAATTGAAAAAAGTTTTAAAAAAAATTTTTTTAGGCTTAGTCATTTTTCCGGCGTTTATCAGACTTTCAGATAGGGGAAATGTCAGTGAGCGTTCAAATTTCAGTTCCAGAGCGATTCGCCCGATGAGTCCTTCATATTTAGTCGTTTTCAGCCAATTTTCTGAATTTTTGAAAATTTCACTTTTTTGTGAAAATATCCACTAAATGAGGGAATAATATGTGTGAGGGTACCCCAGGAGATTTCCAAATGTGTGTGGGTAGAATATATATCCCACGAGGGTAAAATTGAAAAAAGTTTAAAAAAATTTTTTTTTGGACTTAGTTATTTTTCCAGCGTTAATCAGACTTTCAATTAGGGCAAATGTCAGTGAGCGTTCCGATTTCAGTTCCAGAGCGATTCACTTGATGAGTCCTTCATATTTAGTCGTTTTCAGCCAATTTTCAGAATTTTGAAAATTTCACTTTTTTGTGAAAATATCCACTAAATGAGGGAATAATATGTGTGAGGGTACCCCAGGAGAGTTCCAAATGTGTGTGGGTAGAATATATATCCCACGGGGGTAAAATTGAAAACAGGAGAAAAATTTTTTTTTTGGACTTAGTCATTTTTTCAGCGTTTATCAGACTTTCAGATAGGGGAAATGTCAGTGAGTGTTCCAATTTCAGTTCCAGAGCAATTCGCCCGATGAGTCTTTCATATTTAGTCGTTTTCAGCCAATTTTCAGAATTTTGAAAATTTCACTTTTTTGTGAAAATATCCACTAAATGAGGGAATAATATGTGTGAGGGTACCACAGGAGAGTTCCAAATGTGTGTGGGTAGAATATATATCCCACAGGGGTAAAATTGAAAAAAGGTTAAAAAAAATTTTTTTGGACTTAGTCATTTTTCCGGCGTTTATCAGACTTTCAGATAGGGGAAATGTCAGTGAGCATTCCGATTTCAGTTCCAGAGCGATTCGCCCAATGAGTCCTTCATATTTAGTCGTTTTCAGCCAATTTTCAGAATTTTTGAAAATTTCACTTTTTTGTGAAAATATCCACTAAATGAGGGAATAATATGTGTGAGGGTACCCCAGGAGAGTTCCAAATGTGAGTGGGTAGAATATATATCCCACGGGGGTAAAATTGAAAAAAGTTTAAAAAAAATATTTTTTAGACTTAGTCATTTTTCCGGCGTTTATCAGACTTTCAGATAGGGGAAATGTCAGTGAGCGTTCCAATTTCAGTTCCAGAGCGATTCGCCTGATGAGTCCTTCATATTTAGTCGTTTTCAGCCAATTTTCTGAATTTTTGAAAATTTCACTTTTTTGTGAAAATATCCACTAAATGAGGGAATAATATGTGTGAGGGTACCCCAGGAGAATTCCAAATGTGTGTGGGTAGAATATATATCCCACGGGGGTAAAATTGAAAAAAGGAGAAAAATTTTTTTTTTGGACTTAGTCATTTTTTCAGCGTTTATCAGACTTTCAGATAGGGGAAATGTCAGTGAGCGTTCCAATTTCAGTTCCAGAGAAATTCGCCCGATGAGTCCTTCATATTTAGTAGTTTTCAGCCAATTTTCTGAATTTTTGAAAATTTCACTTTTTTGTGAAAATATCCACTAAATGAGGGAATAATATGTGTGAGGGTACCCCAGGAGAGTTCCAAATGTGTGTGGGTAGAATATATATCCCACAGGAGTAAAATTGAAAAAGTTGAAAAAAAATATTTTTGGACTTAGTCATTTTTCCGGCGTTAATCAGACTTTCAATTAGGGCAAATGTCAGTGAGCGTTCCGATTTCACTTCCAGAGCGATTCGCCCGATGAGTCCTTCATATTTAGCCGTTTTCAGCCAATTTTCTGAATTTTTGAAAATTTCACTTTTTTGTGAAAATATCCACTAAATGAGGGAATAATATGTGTGAAGGTACCCCAGGAGAGTTCCATATGTGTGTGGGTAGAATATATATCCCACGGGGGTAAAATTGAAAAAAGTTTAAAAAAAAATTTTTTTGGACTTAGTCATTTTTCCGGCGTTTATCTGACTTTCAATTAGGGCAAATGTCAGTGAGCGTTCCGATTTCAGTTCCAGAGCGATTCGCCCGTTGAGTCCTTCATATTTAGTCGTTTTCAGTCAATTTTCTGAATTTTTGAAAATTTCACTTTTTTGTGAAAATATCCACTAAATGAGGGAATAATATGTGTGAAGGTACCCCAGGAGAGTTCCAAATGTGTGTGGGTAGAATATATATCCCACGGGGGTAAAATTGAAAAAGTTGAAAAAATTTTTTTTTAGACTTAGTCATTTTTCCGGCGTTTATCAGACTTTCAGATAGGGGAAATGTCAGTGAGCGTTCCGATTTCAGTTCCAGAGCGATTCGGCCGATGAGTCCTTCATATTTAGTCGTTTTCAGCCAATTTTCAGAATTTTTGAAAATTTCACTTTTTTGTGAAAATATCCACTAAATGAGGGAATAATATGTGTGAGGGTACCCCAGGAGAGTTCCAAATGTGAGTGAGTAGAATATATATCCCACGGGGGTAAAATTGAAAAAAGTTTAAAAAAAATTTTTTTTATACTTAGTCATTTTTCTGGCGTTTATCAGACTTTCAGATACGGGAAATGTCAGTGAGCGTTCCAATTTCAGTTCCAGAGCGATTCGCCCGATGAGTCCTTCATATTTAGTCGTTTTCAGCCAATTTTCTGAATTTTTGAATATTTCACTTTTTTGTGAAAATATCCACTAAATGAGGGAATAATATGTATGAGGGCACCCCAGGAGAGTTCCAAATGTGTGTGGGTAGAATATATATCCCACGGGGGTAAAATTGAAAAAAGTTTAAAAAAAATTTTTTTTATACTTAGTCATTTTTCTGGCGTTTATCAGACTTTCAGATAGGGCAAATGTCAGTGAGCGTTCCAATTTCAGTTCCAGAGCGATTCGCCCGATGAGTCCTTCATATTTAGTCGTTTTCAGCCAATTTTCTGAATTTTTGAATATTTCACTTTTTTGTGAAAATATCCACTAAATGAGGGAATAATATGTATGAGGGCACCCCAGGAGAGTTCCAAATGTGTGTGGGTAGAATATATATCCCACGGGGGTAAAATTGAAAAAAGGAGAAAAATTTTTTTTTTGGACTTAGTCATTTTTTCAGCGTTTATCAGACTTTCAGATAGGGGAAATGTCAGTGAGCGTTCCAATTTCAGTTCCAGAGCAATTCGCCCGATGAGTCCTTCATATTTAGTCATTTTCAGCCAATTTTCAGAATTTTGAAAATTTCACTTTTTTGTGAAAATATCCACTAAATGAGGGAATAATATGTGTGAGGGTACCCCAGGAGAGTTCCAAATGTGTGTGGGTAGAATATATATCCCACGGGGGTAAAATTGAAAAAAGTTTAAAAAAAATTTTTTTTGGACTTAGTCATTTTTCCGGCGTTAATCAGACTTTCAATTAGGGCAAATGTCAGTGAGTGTTCCGATTTCACTTCCAGAGCGATTCGCCCGATGAGTCCTTCATATTTAGTCGTTTTCAGCCAATTTTCTGAATATTTGAAAATTTCACTTTTTTGTGAAAATATCCACTAAATGAGGGAATAATATGTGTGAGGGTACCTCAGGAGATTTCCAAATGTGTGTGGGTAGAATATATATCCCACGGGGGTAAAATTGAAAAAAGTTTTAAAAAATTTATTTTTAGACTTAGTCATTTTTCAGGCGTTTATCAGACTTTCAGATAGGGGAAATGTCAGTGAGCGTTCCGATTTCAGTTCCAGAGCGATTTGCCCGATGAGTCCTTCATATTTAGTCGTTTTCAGCCAATTTTCAGAATTTTTGAAAATTTCACTTTTTTGTGAAAATATCCACTAAATGAGGGAATAATATGTGTGAGGGTTCCCCAGGAGAGTTCCAAATGTATGTGGGTAGAATATATATCCCACGGGGGTAAAATTGAAAAAAGTTTAAAATTTTTTTTTTGAACTTAGTCATTTTTCCAGCGTAAATCAGACTTTCAATTAGGGCAAATGTCAGTGAGCGTTCCGATTTCAGTTCCAGAGCGATTCGCCCGATGAGTCCTTCATATTTAGTCGCTTTCAGCCAATTTTCTGAATATTTGAAAATTTCACTTTTTTGTGAAAATATCCACTAAATGAGGGAATAATATGTGTGAGGGTACCCCAGGAGAGTTCCAAATGTGTGTGGGTAGAATATATATCCCACGGGGGTAAAATTGAAAAAAGTTTAAAAAAAATTTTTTTTAGACTTAGTCATTTTTCCGGCGTTTATCAGACTTTCAATTAGGGCAAATGTCAGTGAGCATTCCGATTTCAGTTCTAGAGCGATTCGCCCAATTAGTCCTTCATATTTAGTCGTTTTCAGCCAATTTTCAGAATTTTTGAAAATTTCACTTTTTTGTGAAAATATCCACTAAATGAGGGAATAATATGTGTGAGGGTACCCCAGGAGAGTTCCAAATGTATGTGGGTAGAATCTATATCCCACGGGGGTAAAATTGAAAAAAGTTTAAAAAAATTTTTTTTTGGACTTAGTCATTTTTCCAGCGTAAATCAGACTTTCAATTAGGGCAAATGTCAGTGAGCATTCCGATTTCAGTTCTAGAGCGATTCGCCCGATTAGTCCTTCATATTTAGTCGTTTTCAGCCAATTTTCTGAATATTTGAAAATTTCACTTTTTTCTGAAAATATCCACTAAATGAGGGAATAATATGTGTGAGGGTACCCCAGGAGAGTTCCAAATGTGTGTGGGTAGAATATATATCCCACGGGGGTAAAACTGAAAAAAGTTTGAAAAAATTTTTTTTTGGACTTAGTCATTTTTCCGGCGTTAATCAGACTTTCAATTAGGGCAAATGTCAGTGAGCGTTCCGATTTCAGTTCCAGAGCGATTCGCACGATGAGTCCTTCATATTTAGTCGTTTTCAGCCAATTTTTTGAATTTTTGAAAATTTCACTTTTTTGTGAAAATATCCACTAAATGAGGGAATAATATATGTGAGGGTACCCCAGGAGAGTTCCAAATGTGTGTGGGTAGAATATATATCCCACGGGGGTAAAATTGAAAAAAGGAGAAAAATCTTTTTTTTGGACTTAGTCATTTTTTCAGCGTTTATCAGACTTTCAGATAGGGGGAATGTCAGTGAGCGTTCCAATTTCAGTTCCAGAGCGATTCGCCCAATTAGTCCTTCATATTTAGTCGTTTTCAGCCAATTTTCTGAATTTTTGAAAATTTCACTTTTTTGTGAAAATATCCACTAATTGAGGGTACCCCATGTGTGAGGGTACCCCAGGAGAGTTCCAAATGTGTGTGGGTAGAATATATATCCCACGGGGGTAAAATTGAAAAAAGTTGAAAAAAAAATTTTTTTAGACTTAGTCATTTTTCCGGCGTTTATCAGACTTTCAGATAGGGCAAATGTCAGTGAGCGTTCCAATTTCAGTTCCAGAGCGATTCGCCTGATGAGTCCTTCATATTTAGTCGTTTTCAGCCAATTTTCTGAATTTTTGAAAATTTCACTTTTTTGTGAAAATATCCACTAAATGAGGGAATAATATGTGTGAGGGTACCCCAGGAGAATTCCAAATGTGTGTGGGTAGAATATATATCCCACGGGGGTAAAATTGAAAAAAGGAGAAAAATTTTTTTTTTGGACTTAGTCATTTTTTCAGCGTTTATCAGACTTTCAGATAGGGGAAATGTCAGTGAGCGTTCCAATTTCAGTTCCAGAGAAATTCGCCCGATGAGTCCTTCATATTTAGTCGTTTTCAGCCAATTTTCTGAATTTTTGAAAATTTCACTTTTTTGTGAAAATATCCACTAAATGAGGGAATAATATGTGTGAGGGTACCCCAGGAGAGTTCCAAATGTGTGTGGGTAGAATATATATCCCACAGGAGTAAAATTGAAAAAGTTGAAAAAAAATATTTTTGGACTTAGTCATTTTTCCGGCGTTAATCAGACTTTCAATTAGGGCAAATGTCAGTGAGCGTTCCGATTTCACTTCCAGAGCGATTCGCCCGATGAGTCCTTCATATTTAGCCGTTTTCAGCCAATTTTCTGAATTTTTGAAAATTTCACTTTTTTGTGAAAATATCCACTAAATGAGGGAATAATATGTGTGAAGGTACCCCAGGAGAGTTCCAAATGTGTGTGGGCAGAATATATATCCCACGGGGGTAAAATTGAAAAAAGTTTAAAAAAATTTTTTTTTAGACTTAGTCATTTTTCCGGCGTTTATCAGACTTTCAGATAGGGGAAATGTCAGTGAGCGTTCCAATTTCAGTTCCAGAGCGATTCGCCTGATGAGTCCTTCATATTTAGTCGTTTTCAGCCAATTTTCTGAATTTTTGAAAATTTCACTTTTTTGTGAAAATATCCACTAAATGAGGGAATAATATGTGTGAGGGTACCCCAGGAGAATTCCAAATGTGTGTGGGTAGAATATATATCCCACGGGGGTAAAATTGAAAAAAGGAGAAAAATTTTTTTTTTGGACTTAGTCATTTTTTCAGCGTTTATCAGACTTTCAGATAGGGGAAATGTCAGTGAGCGTTCCAATTTCAGTTCCAGAGAAATTCGCCCGATGAGTCCTTCATATTTAGTCGTTTTCAGCCAATTTTCTGAATTTTTGAAAATTTCACTTTTTTGTGAAAATATCCACTAAATGAGGGAATAATATGTGTGAGGGTACCCCAGGAGAGTTCCAAATGTGTGTGGGTAGAATATATATCCCACAGGAGTAAAATTGAAAAAGTTGAAAAAAAATATTTTTGGACTTAGTCATTTTTCCGGCGTTAATCAGACTTTCAATTAGGGCAAATGTCAGTGAGCGTTCCGATTTCACTTCCAGAGCGATTCGCCCGATGAGTCCTTCATATTTAGCCGTTTTCAGCCAATTTTCTGAATTTTTGAAAATTTCACTTTTTTGTGAAAATATCCACTAAATGAGGGAATAATATGTGTGAAGGTACCCCAGGAGAGTTCCAAATGTGTGTGGGTAGAATATATATCCCACGGGGGTAAAATTGAAAAAAGTTTTAAAAAAATTTTTTTGGGACTTAGTCATTTTTCCGGCGTTTATCTGACTTTCAATTAGGGCAAATGTCAGTGAGCGTTCCGATTTCAGTTCCAGAGCGATTCGCCCGTTGAGTCCTTCATATTTAGTCGTTTTCAGCCAATTTTCTGAATATTGGAAAATTTCACTTTTTTGTGAAAATATCCACTAAATGAGGGAATAATATGTGTGAGTGTACCCCAGGAGAGTTACAAATGTGAGTGGGTAGAATATATATCCCACGGGGGTAAAATTGAAAAAAGTTGAAAAAAATTTTTTTTAGACTTAGTCATTTTTCCGGCGTTTATCAGACTTTCAGATAGGGGAAATGTCAGTGAGCGTTCCGATTTCAGTTCCAGAGCGATTCGGCCGATGAGTCCTTCATATTTAGTCGTTTTCAGCCAATTTTCAGAATTTTTGAAAATTTCACTTTTTTGTGAAAATATCCACTAAATGAGGGAATAATATGTGTGAGGGTACCCCAGGAGAGTTCCAAATGTGAGTGGGTAGAATATATATCCCACGGGGGTAAAATTGAAAAAAGTTTAAAAAAAATTTTTTTAGACTTAGTCATTTTTCCGGCGTTTATCAGACTTTCAGATAGGGGAAATGTCAGTGAGCGTTCCAATTTCAGTTCCAGAGCGATTCGCCCGATGAGTCCTTCATATTTAGTCGTTTTCAGCCAATTTTCTGAATTTTTGAATATTTCACTTTTTTGTGAAAATATCCACTAAATGAGGGAATAATATGTATGAGGGCACCCCAGGAGAGTTCCAAATGTGTGTGGGTAGAATATATATCCCACGGGGGTAAAATTGAAAAAAGGTATAAAAAAAATTATTTTGGACTTAGTCATTTTTTCAGCGTTTATCAGACTTTCAGATAGGGGAAATGTCAGTGAGCGTTCCAATTTCAGTTCCAGAGCAATTCGCCCGATGAGTCCTTCATATTTAGTCATTTTCAGCCAATTTTCAGAATTTTGAAAATTTTACTTTTTTGTGAAAATATCCACTAAATGAGGGAATAATATGTGTGAGGGTACCCCAGGAGAGTTCCAAATGTGTGTGGGTAGAATATATATCCCACGGTGGTAAAATTGAAAAAAGTTTAAAAAAAATTTTTTTTGGACTTAGTCATTTTTCCGGCGTTAATCAGACTTTCAATTAGGGCAAATGTCAGTGAGTGTTCCGATTTCACTTCCAGAGCGATTCGCCCGATGAGTCCTTCATATTTAGTCGTTTTCAGCCAATTTTCTGAATATTTCAAAAATTTCACTTTTTTGTGAAAATATCCACTAAATGAGGGAATAATATGTGTGAGGGTACCTCAGGAGATTTCCAAATGTGTGTGGGTAGAATATATATCCCACGGGGGTAAAATTGAAAAAAGTTTTAAAAAATTTATTTTTAGACTTAGTCATTTTTCCGGCGTTTATCAGACTTTCAGATAGGGGAAATGTCAGTGAGCAATCCAATTTCAGTTCCAGAGCGATTCGCCCGATGTGTCCTTCATATTTAGTCGTTTTCAGCCAATTTTCTGAATTTTTGAAAATTTCACTTTTTTGTGAAAATATCCACTAAATGAGGGTACCCCATGTGTGAGGGTACCCCAGGAGAGTTCCAAATGTGTGTGGGTAGAATATATATCCCACGGGGGTAAAATTGAAAAAAGTTGAAAAAAAATTTTTTTTAGACTTAGTCATTTTTCCGGCGTTTATCAGACTTTCAGATAGGGGAAATGTCAGTGAGCGTTCCGATTTCAGTTCCAGAGCGATTTGCCCGATGAGTCCTTCATATTTAGTCGTTTTCAGCCAATTTTCAGAATTTTTGAAAATTTCACTTTTTTGTGAAAATATCCACTAAATGAGGGAATAATATGTGTGAGGGTACCCCAGGAGAGTTCCAAATGTATGTGGGTAGAATATATATCCCACGGGGGTAAAATTGAAAAAAGTTTAAAATTTTTTTTTTGAACTTAGTCATTTTTCCAGCGTAAATCAGACTTTCAATTAGGGCAAATGTCAGTGAGCGTTCCGATTTCAGTTCCAGAGCGATTCGCCCGATGAGTCCTTCATATTTAGTCGCTTTCAGCCAATTTTCTGAATATTTGAAAATTTCACTTTTTTGTGAAAATATCCACTAAATGAGGGAATAATATGTGTGAGGGTACCCCAGGAGAGTTCCAAATGTGTGTGGGTAGAATATATATCCCACGGGGGTAAAATTGAAAAAAGTTTAAAAAAAATTTTTTTTAGACTTAGTCATTTTTCCGGCGTTTATCAGACTTTCAATTAGGGCAAATGTCAGTGAGCATTCCGATTTCAGTTCTAGAGCGATTCGCCCAATTAGTCCTTCATATTTAGTCGTTTTCAGCCAATTTTCAGAATTTTTGAAAATTTCACTTTTTTGCGAAAATATCCACTAAATGAGGGAATAATATGTGTGAGGGTACCCCAGGAGAGTTCCAAATGTATGTGGGTAGAATCTATATCCCACGGGGGTAAAATTGAAAAAAGTTTAAAAAAATTTTTTTTTGGACTTAGTCATTTTTCCAGCGTAAATCAGACTTTCAATTAGGGCAAATGTCAGTGAGCATTCCGATTTCAGTTCTAGAGCGATTCGCCCGATTAGTCCTTCATATTTAGTCGTTTTCAGCCAATTTTCTGAATATTTGAAAATTTCACTTTTTTCTGAAAATATCCACTAAATGAGGGAATAATATGTGTGAGGGTACCCCAGGAGAGTTCCAAATGTGTGTGGGTAGAATATATATCCCACGGGGGTAAAACTGAAAAAAGTTTAAAAAATTTTTTTTTTGGACTTAGTCATTTTTCCGGCGTTTATCAGACTTTCAGATAGGGGAAATGTCAGTGAGTGTTCCAATTTCAGTTCCAGAGCGATTCGCCCGATGAGTCCTTCATATTTAGTCGTTTTCAGTCAATTTCCTGAATTTTTGAAAATTTCACTTTTTTGTGAAAATATCCACTAAATGAGGGAATAATATGTGTGAAGGTACCCCAGGAGAGTTCCAAATGTGTGTGGGTAGAATATATATCCCACGGGGGTAAAATTGGAAAAGTTGAAAAAAATTTTTTTTTAGACTTAGTCATTTTTCCGGCGTTTATCAGACTTTCAGATAGGGGAAATGTCAGTGAGCGTTCCGATTTCAGTTCCAGAGCGATTCGGCCGATGAGTCCTTCATATTTAGTCGTTTTCAGCCAATTTTCAGAATTTTTGAAAATTTCACTTTTTTGTGAAAATATCCACTAAATGAGGGAATAATATGTGTGAGGGTACCTCAGGAGATTTCCAAATGTGTGTGGGTAGAATATATATCCCACGGGGGTAAAATTGAAAAAAGTTTTAAAAAATTTATTTTTAGACTTAGTCATTTTTCCGGCGTTTATCAGACTTTCAGATAGGGGAAATGTCAGTGAGCAATCCAATTTCAGTTCCAGAGCGATTCGCCCGATGTGTCCTTCATATTTAGTCGTTTTCAGCCAATTTTCTGAATTTTTGAAAATTTCACTTTTTTGTGAAAATATCCACTAAATGAGGGTACCCCATGTGTGAGGGTACCCCAGGAGAGTTCCAAATGTGTGTGGGTAGAATATATATCCCACGGGGGTAAAATTGAAAAAAGTTTAAAAAAAATTTTTTTTAGACTTAGTCATTTTTCCGGCGTTTATCAGACTTTCAGATAGGGGAAATGTCAGTGAGCGTTCCGATTTCAGTTCTAGAGCGATTCGCCCGATTAGTCCTTCATATTTAGTCGTTTTCAGCCAATTTTCTGAATATTTGAAAATTTCACTTTTTTCTGAAAATATCCACTAAATGAGGGAATAATATGTGTGAGGGTACCCCAGGAGAGTTCCAAATGTGTGTGGGTAGAATATATATCCCACGGGGGTAAAACTGAAAAAAGTTTAAAAAAATTTTTTTTTGGACTTAGTCATTTTTCCGGCGTTAATCAGACTTTCAATTAGGGCAAATGTCAGTGAGCGTTCCGATTTCAGTTCCAGAGCGATTCGCCCGATGAGTCCTTCATATTTAGTCGTTTTCAGCCAATTTTCTGAATTTTTGAAAATTTCACTTTTTTGTGAAAATATCCACTAAATGAGGGAATAATATGTGTGAGGGTACCCCAGGAGAGTTCCAAATGTGTGTGGGTAGAATATATATCCCACGGGGGTAAAATTGAAAAAAGGAGAAAAATCTTTTTTTTGGACTTAGTCATTTTTTCAGCGTTTATCAGACTTTCAGATAGGGGAAATGTCAGTGAGCGTTCCAATTTCAGTTCCAGAGCGATGCGCCCGATTAGTCCTTCATATTTAGTCGTTTTCAGCCAATTTTCTGAATTTTTGAAAATTTCACTTTTTTGTGAAAATATCCACTAATTGAGGGTACCCCATGTGTGAGGGTACCCCAGGAGAGTTCCAAATGTGTGTGGGTAGAATATATATCCCACGGGGGTAAAATTGAAAAAAGTTGAAAAAAAAATTTTTTTAGACTTAGTCATTTTTCCGGCGTTTATCAGACTTTCAGATAGGGCAAATGTCAGTGAGCGTTCCGATTTCAGTTCCAGAGCGTTTCGTCCGATGAGTCCTTCATATTTAGTCGTTTTCAGCCAATTTTCTGAATATTTGAAAATTTCACTTTTTTGTGAAAATATCCACTAAATGAGGGAATAATATGTGTGAGGGTTCCCCAGGAGAATTCCAAATGTGTGTGGGTAGAATATATATCCCACGGGGGTAAAATTGAAAAAAGGAGAAAAATTTTTTTTTTGGACTTAGTCATTTTTTCAGCGTTTATCAGACTTTCAGATAGGGGAAATGTCAGTGAGCGTTCCAATTTCAGTTCCAGAGAAATTCGCCCGATGAGTCCTTCATATTTAGTCGTTTTCAGCCAATTTTCTGAATTTTTGAAAATTTCACTTTTTTGTGAAAATATCCACTAAATGAGGGAATAATATGTGTGAGGGTACCCCAGGAGAGTTCCAAATGTGTGTGGGTAGAATATATATCCCACAGGAGTAAAATTGAAAAAGTTGAAAAAAAATATTTTTGGACTTAGTCATTTTTCCGGCGTTAATCAGACTTTCAATTAGGGCAAATGTCAGTGAGCGTTCCGATTTCACTTCCAGAGCGATTCGCCCGATGAGTCCTTCATATTTAGCCGTTTTCAGCCAATTTTCTGAATTTTTGAAAATTTCACTTTTTTGTGAAAATATCCACTAAATGAGGGAATAATATGTGTGAAGGTACCCCAGGAGAGTTCCAAATGTGTGTGGGTAGAATATATATCCCACGGGGGTAAAATTGAAAAAGTTGAAAAAAATTTTTTTTTAGACTTAGTCATTTTTCCGGCGTTTATCAGACTTTCAGATAGGGGAAATGTCAGTGAGCGTTCCGATTTCAGTTCCAGAGCGATTCGGCCGATGAGTCCTTCATATTTAGTCGTTTTCAGCCAATTTTCAGAATTTTTGAAAATTTCACTTTTTTGTGAAAATATCCACTAAATGAGGGAATAATATGTGTGAGGGTACCTCAGGAGATTTCCAAATGTGTGTGGGTAGAATATATATCCCACGGGGGTAAAATTGAAAAAAGTTTAAAAAAATTTTTTTTTGAACTTAGTCATTTTTCCAGCGTAAATCAGACTTTCAATTAGGGCAAATGTCAGTGAGCATTCCGATTTCAGTTCTAGAGCGATTCGCCCAATTAGTCCTTCATATTTAGTCGTTTTCAGCCAATTTTCTGAATATTTGAAAATTTCACTTTTTTCTGAAAATATCCACTAAATGAGGGAATAATATGTGTGAGGGTACCCCAGGAGAGTTCCAAATGTATGTGGGTAGAATATATATCCCACGGGGGTAAAATTGAAAAACGTTTAAAAAATTTTTTTTGAACTTAGTCATTTTTCCAGCGTAAATCAGACTTTCAATTAGGGCAAATGTCAGTGAGCGTTCCGATTTCAGTTCCAGAGCGATTCGCCCGATGAGTCCTTCATATTTAGTCGTTTTCAGCCAATTTTCTGAATATTTGAAAATTTCACTTTTTTGTGAAAATATCCACTAAATGAGGGAATAATATGTGTGAGGGTACCCCAGGAGAGTTCCAAATGTGTGTGGGTAGAATATATATCCCACGGGGGTAAAATTGAAAAAAGTTTAAAAAAATTTTTTTTTAGACTTAGTCATTTTTCCGGCGTTTATCAGACTTTCAATTAGGGCAAATGTCAGTGAGCATTCCGATTTCAGTTCTAGAGCGATTCGCCCAATTAGTCCTTCATATTTAGTCGTTTTCAGCCAATTTTCAGAATTTTTGAAAATTTCACTTTTTTGTGAAAATATCCACTAAATGAGGGAATAATATGTGTGAGGGTACCCCAGGAGAGTTCCAAATGTATGTGGGTAGAATCTATATCCCACGGGGGTAAAATTGAAAAAAGTTTAAAAAAATTTTTTTTTGGACTTAGTCATTTTTCCAGCGTAAATCATACTTTCAATTAGGGCAAATGTCAGTGAGCATTCCGATTTCAGTTCTAGAGCGATTCGCCCGATTAGTCCTTCATATTTAGTCGTTTTCAGCCAATTTTCTGAATATTTGAAAATTTCACTTTTTTCTGAAAATATCCACTAAATGAGGGAATAATATGTGTGAGGGTACCCCAGGAGAGTTCCAAATGTGTGTGGGTAGAATATATATCCCACGGGGGTAAAATTGAAAAAAGGAGAAAAATCTTTTTTTTGGACTTAGTCATTTTTTCAGCGTTTATCAGACTTTCAGATAGGGGAAATGTCAGTGAGCGTTCCAATTTCAGTTCCAGAGCGATTCGCCCGATGAGTCCTTCATATTTAGTCGTTTTCAGCCAATTTTCTGAATATTTGAAAATTTCACTTTTTTGTGAAAATATCCACTAAATGAGGGAATAATATGTGTGAGGGTACCCCAGGAGAGTTCCAAATGTGTGTGGGTAGAATATATATCCCACGGGGGTAAAATTGAAAAAAGTTGAAAAAAAAATTTTTTTAGACTTAGTCATTTTTCCGGCGATTATCAGACTTTCAGATAGGGCAAATGTCAGTGAGCGTTCCGATTTCAGTTCCAGAGCGATTCGCCCGATGAGTCCTTCATATTTAGTCGTTTTCAGCCAATTTTCTGAATATTTGAAAATTTCACTTTTTTGTGAAAATATCCACTAAATGAGGGAATAATATGTGTGAGGGTACCCCAGGAGAGTTCCAAATGTGTGTGGGTAGAATATATATCCAACGGGGGTAAAATTGAAAAAAGTTGAAAAAAATTTGTTTTTAGACTTAGTCATTTTTCCGGCGTTTATCAGACTTTCAGATAGGGGAAATGTCAGTGAGCGTTCCGATTTCAGTTCCAGAGCGATTCGCCCGATGAGTCCTTCATATTTAGTCGTTTTCAGCCAATTTTCTGAATTTTTGAAAATTTCACTTTTTTGTGAAAATATCCACTAAATGAGGGTACCCCATGTGTGAGGGTACCCCAGGAGAGTTCCAAATGTGTGTGGGTAGAATATATATCCCACGGGGGTAAAATTGAAAAAAGTTGAAAAAAAAATTTTTTTAGACTTAGTCATTTTTCCGGCGTTTATCAGACTTTCAGATAGGGGAAATGTCAGTGAGCGTTCCGATTTCAGTTCCAGAGCGATTTGCCTGATGAGTCCTTCATATTTAGTCGTTTTCAGCCAATTTTCAGAATTTTTGAAAATTTCACTTTTTTGTGAAAATATCCACTAAATGAGGGAATAATATGTGTGAGGGTACCCCAGGAGAGTTCCAAATGTATGTGGGTAGAATATATATCCCACGGGGGTAAAATTGAAAAAAGTTTTAAAAAATTTTTTTTTGAACTTAGTCATTTTTCCAGCGTAAATCAGACTTTCAATTAGGGCAAATGTCAGTGAGCATTCCGATTTCAGTTCTAGAGCGATTCGCCCAATTAGTCCTTCATATTTAGTCGTTTTCAGCCAATTTTCTGAATATTTGAAAATTTCACTTTTTTCTGAAAATATCCACTAAATGAGGGAATAATATGTGTGAGGGTACCCCAGGAGAGTTCCAAATGTATGTGGGTAGAATATATATCCCACGGGGGTAAAATTGAAAAACGTTTAAAAATTTTTTTTTGAACTTAGTCATTTTTCCAGCGTAAATCAGACTTTCAATTAGGGCAAATGTCAGTGAGCGTTCCGATTTCAGTTCCAGAGCGATTCGCCCGATGAGTCCTTCATATTTAGTCGTTTTCAGCCAATTTTCTGAATATTTGAAAATTTCACTTTTTTGTGAAAATATCCACTAAATGAGGGAATAATATGTGTGAGGGTACGCCAGGAGAGTTCCAAATGTGTGTGGGTAGAATATATATCCCACGGGGGTAAAATTGAAAAAAGTTTAAAAAAATTTTTTTTTAGACTTAGTCATTTTTCCGGCGTTTATCAGACTTTCAATTAGGGCAAATGTCAGTGAGCATTCCGATTTCAGTTCTAGAGCGATTCGCCCAATTAGTCCTTCATATTTAGTCGTTTTCAGCCAATTTTCAGAATTTTTGAAAATTTCACTTTTTTGTGAAAATATCCACTAAATGAGGGAATAATATGTGTGAGGGTACCCCAGGAGAGTTCCAAATGTATGTGGGTAGAATCTATATCCCACGGGGGTAAAATTGAAAAAAGTTTAAAAAAATTTTTTTTTGGACTTAGTCATTTTTCCAGCGTAAATCATACTTTCAATTAGGGCAAATGTCAGTGAGCATTCCGATTTCAGTTCTAGAGCGATTCGCCCGATTAGTCCTTCATATTTAGTCGTTTTCAGCCAATTTTCTGAATATTTGAAAATTTCACTTTTTTCTGAAAATATCCACTAAATGAGGGAATAATATGTGTGAGGGTACCCCAGGAGAGTTCCAAATGTGTGTGGGTAGAATATATATCCCACGGGGGTAAAACTGAAAAAAGTTTAAAAAATTTTTTTTTTGGACTTAGTCATTTTTCCAGCGTTAATCAGACTTTCAATTAGGGTAAATGTCAGTGAGCATTCCGATTTCAGTTCCAGAGCGATTCGCCCGATGAGTCCTTCATATTTAGTCGTTTTCAGCCAATTTTCTGAATTTTTGAAAATTTCACTTTTTTGTGAAAATATCCACTAAATGAGGGAATAATATGTGTGAGGGTACCCCAGGAGAGTTCCAAATGTGTGTGGGTAGAATATATATCCCACGGGGGTAAAATTGAAAAAAGTTGAAAAAAAAATTTTTTTAGACTTAGTCATTTTTCCGGCGATTATCAGACTTTCAGATAGGGCAAATGTCAGTGAGCGTTCCGATTTCAGTTCCAGAGCGATTCGCCCGATGAGTCCTTCATATTTAGTCGTTTTCAGCCAATTTTCTGAATATTTGAAAATTTCACTTTTTTGTGAAAATATCCACTAAATGAGGGAATAATATGTGTGAGGGTACCCCAGGAGAGTTCCAAATGTGTGTGGGTAGAATATATATCCAACGGGGGTAAAATTGAAAAAAGTTGAAAAAAATTTGTTTTTAGACTTAGTCATTTTTCCGGCGTTTATCAGACTTTCAGATAGGGGAAATGTCAGTGAGCGTTCCGATTTCAGTTCCAGAGCGATTCGCCCGATGAGTCCTTCATATTTAGTCGTTTTCAGCCAATTTTCTGAATTTTTGAAAATTTCACTTTTTTGTGAAAATATCCACTAAATGAGGGTACCCCATGTGTGAGGGTACCCCAGGAGAGTTCCAAATGTGTGTGGGTAGAATATATATCCCACGGGGGTAAAATTGAAAAAAGTTGAAAAAAAAATTTTTTTAGACTTAGTCATTTTTCCGGCGTTTATCAGACTTTCAGATAGGGGAAATGTCAGTGAGCGTTCCGATTTCAGTTCCAGAGCGATTTGCCTGATGAGTCCTTCATATTTAGTCGTTTTCAGCCAATTTTCAGAATTTTTGAAAATTTCACTTTTTTGTGAAAATATCCACTAAATGAGGGAATAATATGTGTGAGGGTACCCCAGGAGAGTTCCAAATGTATGTGGGTAGAATATATATCCCACGGGGGTAAAATTGAAAAAAGTTTTAAAAAATTTTTTTTTGAACTTAGTCATTTTTCCAGCGTAAATCAGACTTTCAATTAGGGCAAATGTCAGTGAGCATTCCGATTTCAGTTCTAGAGCGATTCGCCCAATTAGTCCTTCATATTTAGTCGTTTTCAGCCAATTTTCTGAATATTTGAAAATTTCACTTTTTTCTGAAAATATCCACTAAATGAGGGAATAATATGTGTGAGGGTACCCCAGGAGAGTTCCAAATGTATGTGGGTAGAATATATATCCCACGGGGGTAAAATTGAAAAACGTTTAAAAATTTTTTTTTGAACTTAGTCATTTTTCCAGCGTAAATCAGACTTTCAATTAGGGCAAATGTCAGTGAGCGTTCCGATTTCAGTTCCAGAGCGATTCGCCCGATGAGTCCTTCATATTTAGTCGTTTTCAGCCAATTTTCTGAATATTTGAAAATTTCACTTTTTTGTGAAAATATCCACTAAATGAGGGAATAATATGTGTGAGGGTACCCCAGGAGAGTTCCAAATGTGTGTGGGTAGAATATATATCCCACGGGGGTAAAATTGAAAAAAGTTTAAAAAAATTTTTTTTTAGACTTAGTCATTTTTCCGGCGTTTATCAGACTTTCAATTAGGGCAAATGTCAGTGAGCATTCCGATTTCAGTTCTAGAGCGATTCGCCCAATTAGTCCTTCATATTTAGTCGTTTTCAGCCAATTTTCAGAATTTTTGAAAATTTCACTTTTTTGTGAAAATATCCACTAAATGAGGGAATAATATGTGTGAGGGTACCCCAGGAGAGTTCCAAATGTATGTGGGTAGAATCTATATCCCACGGGGGTAAAATTGAAAAAAGTTTAAAAAAATTTTTTTTTGGACTTAGTCATTTTTCCAGCGTAAATCATACTTTCAATTAGGGCAAATGTCAGTGAGCGTTCCGATTTCAGTTCCAGAGCGATTCGCCCGATGAGTCCTTCATATTTAGTCGTTTTCAGCCAATTTTCTGAATATTTGAAAATTTCACTTTTTTCTGAAAATATCCACTAAATGAGGGAATAATATGTGTGAGGGTACCCCAGGAGAGTTCCAAATGTGTGTGGGTAGAATATATATCCCACGGGGGTAAAACTGAAAAAAGTTTAAAAAATTTTTTTTTTGGACTTAGTCATTTTTCCAGCGTTAATCAGACTTTCAATTAGGGTAAATGTCAGTGAGCATTCCGATTTCAGTTCCAGAGCGATTCGCCCGATGAGTCCTTCATATTTAGTCGTTTTCAGCCAATTTTCTGAATTTTTGAAAATTTCACTTTTTTGTGAAAATATCCACTAAATGAGGGAATAATATGTGTGAGGGTACCCCAGGAGAGTTCCAAATGTGTGTGGGTAGAATATATATCCCACGGGGGTAAAATTGAAAAAAGGAGAAAAATCTTTTTTTTGGACTTAGTCATTTTTTCAGCGTTTATCAGACTTTCAGATAGGGGAAATGTCAGTGAGCGTTCCAATTTCAGTTCCAGAGCGATTCGCCCGATGAGTCCTTCATATTTAGTCGTTTTCAGCCAATTTTCTGAATATTTGAAAATTTCACTTTTTTGTGAAAATATCCACTAAATGAGGGAATAATATGTGTGAGGGTACCCCAGGAGAGTTCCAAATGTGTGTGGGTAGAATATATATCCAACGGGGGTAAAATTGAAAAAAGTTGAAAAAAATTTGTTTTTAGACTTAGTCATTTTTCCGGCGTTTATCAGACTTTCAGATAGGGGAAATGTCAGTGAGCGTTCCGATTTCAGTTCCAGAGCGATTCGCCCGATGAGTCCTTCATATTTAGTCGTTTTCAGCCAATTTTCAGAATTTTTGAAAATTTCACTTTTTTGTGAAAATATCCACTAAATGAGGGAATAATATGTGTGAGGGTACCCCAGGAGAGTTCCAAATGTGTGTGGGTAGAATATATATCCCACGGGGGTAAAATTGAAAAAAGTTTAAAAAAATTTTTTTTTTGACTTAGTCATTTTTCCGGAGTTAATCAGACTTTCAATTAGGGCAAATGTCAGTTAGCGTTCCGATTTCAGTTCCAGAGCGATTCGCCCGATGAGTCCTTCATATTTAGTCGTTTTCAGCCAATTTTCTGAATTTTTGAAAATTTCACTTTTTTGTGAAAATATCCACTAAATGAGGGTACCCCATGTGTGAGGGTACCCCAGGAGAGTTCCAAATGTGTGTGGGTAGAATATATATCCCACGGGGGTAAAATTGAAAAAAGTTGAAAAAAAAATTTTTTTAGACTTAGTCATTTTTCCGGCGTTTATCAGACTTTCAGATAGGGGAAATGTCAGTGAGCGTTCCGATTTCAGTTCCAGAGCGATTCGCCCGATTACTATTTCATATTTAGTCGTTTTCAGCCAATTTTCAGAATTTTTGAAAATTTCACTTTTTTGTGAAAATATCCACTAAATGAGGGAATAATATGTGTGAGGGTACCCCAGGAGAGTTCCAAATGTGTGTGGGTAGAATATATATCCCACGGGGGTAAAACTGAAAAAAGTTTAAAAAAATTTTTTTTTGGACTTAGTCATTTTTCCGGCGTTAATCAGACTTTCAACTAGGGCAAATGTCAGTGAGCGTTCCGATTTCAGTTCCAGAGCGATTCGCCCGATGAGTCCTTCATATTTAGTCGTTTTCAGCCAATTTTCTGAATTTTTGAAAATTTCACTTTTTTGTGAAAATATCCACTAATTGAGAGTACCCCATGTGTGAGGGTACCCCAGGAGAGTTCCAAATGTGTGTGGGTAGAATATATATCCCACGGGGGTAAAATTGAAAAAAGTTGAAAAAAAATTTTTTTTAGACTTAGTCATTTTTCCGGCGTTTATCAGACTTTCAGATAGGGGAAATGTCAGTGAGCGTTCCGATTTCAGTTCCAGCGCGATTCGCCCGATGAGTCCTTCATATTTAGTCGTTTTCAGCCAATTTTCAGAATTTTTGAAAATTTCACTTTTTTGTGAAAATATCCACTAAATGAGGGAATAATATGTGTGAGGGTACCCCTGGAGAGTTCCAAATTTGTGTGGGTAGAAGACATATCCAACGGGGGTAAAATTGAAAAGAGGTGAAAAAAATTTTTTTTTGGACTTAGTAATTTTTTCAGCGTTTATCAGACTTTCAGATAGGGGAAATGTCAGTGAGCGTTCCAATTTCAGTTCCAGAGCGATTCGCCCGATGAGTCCCTCATATTTAGTCGTTTTCAGCCAATTTTCTGAATTTTTGAAAATTTCACTTTTTTGTGAAAATATCCACTAAATGAGGGAATAATATGTGTGAAGGTACCCCAGGAGTGTTCCAAATGTCTGTGGGTAGAATATATATCCCACGGGAGTAAAATTGAGAAAAGTTGAAAAAATTTTTTTTTGGACTTAGTCATTTTTCCGGCATTTATCAGACTTTCAGATAGGGGAAATGTCAGTGAGCATTCCGATTTCAGTTCCAGAGCGATTCGCCCGATGAGTCCTTCATATTTAGTCGTTTTCAGCCAATTTTCTGAATTTTTGATAATTTCACTTTTTTGTGAAAATATCCACTAAATGAGGGAATAATATGTGTGAGGGTACCCCAGGAGAGTTCCAAATGTGTGTCGGTAGAAGACATATCCCACGGGGGTAAAATTGAAAAAAGTTGAAATTTTTTTTTTTTCGACTTTGTCATTTTTCCGGCGTTTATCAGACTTTCAGATAGGGGAAATGTCAGTGAGCGTTCCAATTTCAGTTCCAGAGCGATTCGCCCGATGAGTCCTTCATATTTAGTCGTTTTCAGCCAATTTTCTGAATATTTGAAAATTTCACTTTTTTGTGAAAATATCCACTAAATGAGGGAATAATATGTGTGAGGGTACCCCAGGAGAGTTCCAAATGTGTGTGGGTAGAATATATATCCCACGGGGGTAAAATTGAAAAAAGTTGAAAAAAAATTTTTTTTAGACTTAGTCATTTTTCCAGCGTTTATCAGACTTTCAGATAGGGGAAATGTCAGTGAGCGTTCCAATTTCAGTTCCAGAGCGATTCGCCCGATGAGTCCTTCATATTTAGTCGTTTTCAGCCAATTTTCTGAATATTTGAAAATTTCACTTTTTTGTGAAAATATCCACTAAATGAGGGAATAATATGTGTGAGGGTACCCCAGGAGAGTTCCAAATGTGTGTGGGTAGAATATATATTCCACGGGGGTAAAATTGAAAAAAGTTGAAAAAAATTTTTTTTTAGACTTAGTCATTTTTCCGGCGTTTATCAGACTTTCAGATAGGGGAAATGTCAGTGAGCGTTCCAATTTCAGTTCCAGAGCGATTCGCCCGATGAGTCCTTCATATTTAGTCGTTTTCAGCCAATTTTCTGAATTTTTGAAAATTTCACTTTTTTGTGAAAATATGCACTGAATGAGGGAATAATATGTGTGAGGGTACCCCAGGAGAGTTCCAAATGTGTGTGGGCAGAATATATATCCCACGGGGGTAAAATTGAAAAAAGGTGAAAAATCTTTTTTTTGGACTTAGTCATTTTTTCAGCGTTTATCAGACTTTCAGATAGGGGAAATGTCAGTGAGCGTTCCAATTTCAGTTCCAGAGCGATTCGCCCGATTAGTCCTTCATATTTAGTCGTTTTCAGCCAATTTTCTGAATTTTTGAAAATTTCACTTTTTTGTGAAAATATCCACTAATTGAGGGTACTCCATGTGTGAGGGTACCCCAGGAGAGTTCCAAATGTGTGTGGGTAGAATATATATCCCACGGGGGTAAAATTGAAAAAAGTTGAAAAAAAAATTTTTTTAGACTTAGTCATTTTTCCGGCGTTTATCAGACTTTCAGATAGGGCAAATGTCAGTGAGCGTTCCGATTTCAGTTCCAGAGCGATTCGCCCGATGAGTCCTTCATATTTAGTCGTTTTCAGCCAATTTTCTGAATATTTGAAAATTTCACTTTTTTGTGAAAATATCCACTAAATGAGGGAATAATATGTGTGAGGGTACCCCAGGAGAGTTCCAAATGTGTGTGGGTAGAATATATATCCAACGGGGGTAAAATTGAAAAAAGTTGAAAAAAATTTGTTTCTAGACTTAGTCATTTTTCCGGCGTTTATCAGACTTTCAGATAGGGGAAATGTCAGTGAGCGTTCCAATTTCAGTTCCAGAGCGATTCGCCCGATGAGTCCTTCATATTTAGTCGTTTTCAGCCAATTTTCTGAATATTTGAAAATTTCACTTTTTTGTGAAAATATCCACTAAATGAGGGAATAATATGTGTGAGGGTACCCCAGGAGAGTTCCAAATGTGTGTGGGTAGAATATATATCCCACGGGGGTAAAAATGAAAAAAGTTGAAAAAAAATTTTTTTTAGACTTAGTCATTTTTCCAGCGTTTATCAGACTTTCAGATAGGGGAAATGTCAGTGAGCGTTCCAATTTCAGTTCCAGAGCGATTCGCCCGATGAGTCCTTCATATTTAGTCGTTTTCAGCCAATTTTCTGAATTTTTGAAAATTTCACTGTTTTGTGAAAATATGCACTAAATGAGGGAATAATATGTGTGAGGGTACCCCAGGAGAGTTCCAAATGTGTGTGGGAAGAATATATATCCCACAGGGGTAAAATTGAAAAAAGGTGAAAAAATTTTTTTTTGGACTTACTCATTTTTCCAGCGTAAATCAGACTTTCAATTAGGGCAAATGTCAGTGAGCGTTCCGATTTCAGTTCCAGAGCGATTCGCCCGATGAGTCCTTCATATTTAGTCGTTTTCAGCCAATTTTCTGAATATTTGAAAATTTCACTTTTTTGTGAAAATATCCACTAAATGAGGGAATAATATGTGTGAGGGTACGCCAGGAGAGTTCCAAATGTGTGTGGGTAGAATATATATCCCACGGGGGTAAAATTGAAAAAAGTTTAAAAAAAATTTTTTTTAGACTTAGTCATTTTTCCGGCGTTTATCAGACTTTCAATTAGGGCAAATGTCAGTGAGCGTTCCGATTTCAGTTCCAGAGCGATTCGCCCGATGAGTCCTTCATATTTAGTCGGTTTCAGCCAATTTTCTGAATATTTGAAAATTTCACTTTTTTGTGAAAATATCCACTAAATGAGGGAATAATATGTGTGAGGGTACCCCAGGAGAGTTCCAAATGTATGTGGGTAGAATCTATATCCCACGGGGGTAAAATTGAAAAAAGTTTAAAAAAAATTTTTTTTGGACTTAGTCATTTTTCCAGCGTAAATCAGACTTTCAATTAGGGCAAATGTCAGTGAGCATTCCGATTTCAGTTCTAGAGCGATTCGCCCGATTAGTCCTTCATATTTATTCGTTTTCAGCCAATTTTCTGAATATTTGAAAATGTCACTTTTTTTCTGAAAATATCCACTAAATGAGGGAATAATATGTGTGAGGGTACCCCAGGAGAGTTCCAAATGTGTGTGGGTAGAATATATATCCCACGGTGGTAAAATTGAAAAAAGTTGAAAAAAAATTTTTTTTAGACTTAGTCATTTTTCCGGCGTTTATCAGACTTTCAGATAGGGGAAATGTCAGTGAGCGTTCCAATTTCAGTTCCAGAGCGATTCGCCCGATGAGTCCTTCATATTTAGTCGTTTTCAGCCAATTTTCTGAATTTTTGAAAATTTCACTGTTTTGTGAAAATATGCACTAAATGAGGGAATAATATGTGTGAGGGTACCCCAGGAGAGTTCCAAATGTGTGTGGGAAGAATATATATCCCACAGGGGTAAAATTGAAAAAAGGTGAAAAAATTTTTTTTTGGACTTAGTCATTTTTCCGGCGTTTATCAGACTTTCAATTAGGGCAAATGTCAGTGAGCATTCCGATTTCAGTTCTAGAGCGATTCGCCCGATTAGTCCTTCATATTTAGTCGTTTTCAGCCAATTTTCAGAATTTTTGAAAGTTTAACTTTTTTGTGAAAATATCCACTAAATGAGGGAATAATATGTGTGAGGGTACCCCAGGAGAGTTCCAAATGTATGTGGGTAGAATATATATCCCACGGGGGTAAAATTGAAAAAAGTTTAAAAAAAATTTTTTTTTGACTTAGTCATTTTTCCGGCGTTAATCAGACTTTCAATTAGGGCAAATGTCAGTGAGCGTTCCGATTTCAGTTCCAGAGCGATTCGCCCGATGAGTCCTTCATATTTAGTCGTTTTCAGCCAATTTTCTGAATTTTTGAAAATTTCACTTTTTTGTGAAAATATCCACTAAATGAGGGAATAATATGTGTGAGGGTACCCCAGGAGAGTTCCAAATGTGTGTGGGTAGAATATATATCCCACGGTGGTAAAATTGAAAAAAGTTGAAAAAAAATTTTTTTTAGACTTAATCATTTTTCCGGCGTTTATCAGACTTTCAGATAGGGGAAATATCAGTGAGCGTTCCAATTTCAGTTCCAGAGCGATTCGCCCGATGAGTCCTTCATATTTAGTCGTTTTCAGCCAATTTTCTGAATTTTTGAAAATTTCACTGTTTTGTGAAAATATGCACTAAATGAGGGAATAATATGTGTGAGGGTACCCCAGGAGAGTTCCAAATGTGTGTGGGAAGAATATATATCCCACAGGGGTAAAATTGAAAAAAGGTGAAAAAATTTTTTTTTGGACTTACTCATTTTTCCAGCGTAAATCAGACTTTCAATTAGGGCAAATGTCAGTGAGCATTCCGATTTCAGTTCTAGAGCGATTCGCCTGATTAGTCCTTCATATTTAGTCGTTTTCAGCCAATTTTCAGAATTTTTGAAAGTTTAACTTTTTTGTGAAAATATCCACTAAATGAGGGAATAATATGTGTGAGGGTACCCCAGGAGAGTTCCAAATGTATGTGGGTAGAATATATATCCCACGGGGGTAAAATTGAAAAAAGTTTAAAAAAAATTTTTTTTGTACTTAGTCATTTTTCCAGCGTAAATCAGACTTTCAATTAGGGCAAATGTCAGTGAGCGTTCCGATTTCAGTTCCAGAGCGATTCGCCCGATGAGTCCTTCATATTTAGTCGGTTTCAGCCAATTTTCTGAATATTTAAAATTTCACTTTTTTGTGAAAATATCCACTAAATGAGGGAATAATATGTGTGAGGGTACCCCAGGAGAGTTCCAAATGTGTGTGGGTAGAATATATATCCCACGGGGATAAAATTGAAAAAAGTTGAAAAAAAATTTTTTTTAGACTTAGTCATTTTTCCGGCGTTTATCAGACTTTCAGATAGGGGAAATGTCAGTGAGCGTTCCGATTTCAGTTCCAGCGCGATTCGCCCGATGAGTCCTTCATATTTAGTCGTTTTCAGCCAATTTTCAGAATTTTTGAAAATTTCACTTTTTTGTGAAAATATCCACTAAATGAGGGAATAATATGTGTGAGGGTACCCCTGGAGAGTTCCAAATTTGTGTGGGTAGAAGACATATCCAACGGGGGTAAAATTGAAAAAAGGTGAAAAAAATTTTTTTTTGGACTTAGTAATTTTATCAGCGTTTATCAGACTTTCAGATAGGGGAAATGTCAGTGAGCGTTCCAATTTCAGTTCCAGAGCGATTCGCCCGATGAGTCCCTCATATTTAGTCGTTTTCAGCCAATTTTCTGAATTTTTGAAAATTTCACTTTTTTGTGAAAATATCCACTAAATGAGGGAATAATATGTGTGAAGGTACCCCAGGAGTGTTCCAAATGTGTGTGGGTAGAATATATATCCCACGGGAGTAAAATTGAAAAAAGTTGAAAAAAATTTTTTTTGGACTTAGTCATTTTTCCGGCATTTATCAGACTTTCAGATAGGGGAAATGTCAGTGAGCATTCCGATTTCAGTTCCAGAGCGATTCGCCCGATGAGTCCTTCATATTTAGTCGTTTTCAGCCAATTTTCTGAATTTTTGAAAATTTCACTTTTTTGTGAAAATATCCACTAAATGAGGGAACAATATGTGTGAGGGTACCCCAGGAGAGTTCCAAATGTGTGTCGGTAGAAGACATATCCCACGGGGGTAAAATTGAAAAAAGTTGAAATTTTTTTTTTTTCGACTTTGTCATTTTTCCGGCGTTTATCAGACTTTCAGATAGGGGAAATGTCAGTGAGAGTTCCAATTTCAGTTCCAGAGCGATTCGCCCGATGAGTCCTTCATATTTAGTCGTTTTCAGCCAATTTTCTGAATATTTGAAAATTTCACTTTTTTGTGAAAATATCCACTAAATGAGGGAATAATATGTGTGAGGGTACCCCAGGAGAGTTCCAAATGTGTGTGGGTAGAATATATATCCCACGGGGGTAAAATTGAAAAAAGTTGAAAAAAAATTTTTTTTAGACTTAGTCATTTTTCCAGCGTTTATCAGACTTTCAGATAGGGGAAATGTCAGTGAGCGTTCCAATTTCAGTTCCAGAGCGATTCGCCCGATGAGTCCTTCATATTTAGTCGTTTTCAGCCAATTTTCTGAATTTTTGAAAATTTCACTGTTTTGTGAAAATATGCTCTAAATGAGGGAATAATATGTGTGAGGGTACCCCAGGAGAGTTCCAAATGTGTGTGGGAAGAATATATATCCCACAGGGGTAAAATTGAAAAAAGGTGAAAAAATTTTTTTTTGGACTTACTCATTTTTCCAGCGTAAATCAGACTTTCAATTAGGGCAAATGTCAGTGAGCGTTCCGATTTCAGTTCCAGAGCGATTCGCCCGATGAGTCCTTCATATTTAGTCGTTTTCAGCCAATTTTCTGAATATTTGAAAATTTCACTTTTTTGTGAAAATATCCACTAAATGAGGGAATAATATGTGTGAGGGTACCCCAGGAGAGTTCCAAATGTGTGTGGGTAGAATATATATCCCACGGGGGTAAAATTGAAAAAAGTTTAAAAAAAATTTTTTTTAGACTTAGTCATTTTTCCGGCGTTTATCAGACTTTCAATTAGGGCAAATGTCAGTGAGCATTCCGATTTCAGTTCTAGAGCGATTCGCCTGATTAGTCCTTCATATTTAGTCGTTTTCAGCCAATTTTCAGAATTTTTGAAAGTTTAACTTTTTTGTGAAAATATCCACTAAATGAGGGAATAATATGTGTGAGGGTACCCCAGGATAGTTCCAAATGTATGTGGGTAGAATATATATCCCACGGGGGTAAAATTGAAAAAAGTTTAAAAAAATTTTTTTTTGTACTTAGTAATTTTATCAGCGTTTATCAGACTTTCAGATAGGGGAAATGTCAGTGAGCGTTCCAATTTCAGTTCCAGAGCGATTCGCCCGATGAGTCCTTCATATTTAGTCGTTTTCAGCCAATTTTCTGAATATTTGAAAATTTCACTGTTTTGTGAAAATATGCACTAAATGAGGGAATAATATGTGTGAGGGTACCCCAGGAGAGTTCCAAATGTGTGTGGGAAGAATATATATCCCACAGGGGTAAAATTGAAAAAAGGTGAAAAAATTTTTTTTTGGACTTAGTCATTTTTCCGGCGTTTATCAGACTTTCAATTAGGGCAAATGTCAGTGAGCATTCCGATTTCAGTTCTAGAGCGATTCGCCCGATTAGTCCTTCATATTTAGTCGTTTTCAGCCAATTTTCAGAATTTTTGAAAGTTTAACTTTTTTGTGAAAATATCCACTAAATGAGGGAATAATATGTGTGAGGGTACCCCAGGAGAGTTCCAAATGTATGTGGGTAGAATATATATCCCACGGTGGTAAAATTGAAAAAAGTTGAAAAAAAATTTTTTTTAGACTTAATCATTTTTCCGGCGTTTATCAGACTTTCAGATAGGGGAAATGTCAGTGAGCGTTCCAATTTCAGTTCCAGAGCGATTCGCCCGATGAGTCCTTCATATTTAGTCGTTTTCAGCCAATTTTCTGAATTTTTGAAAATTTCACTGTTTTGTGAAAATATGCACTAAATGAGGGAATAATATGTGTGAGGGTACCCCAGGAGAGTTCCAAATGTGTGTGGGAAGAATATATATCCCACAGGGGTAAAATTGAAAAAAGGTGAAAAAATTTTTTTTTGGACTTACTCATTTTTCCAGCGCAAATCAGACTTTCAATTAGGGCAAATGTCAGTGAGCATTCCGATTTCAGTTCTAGAGCGATTCGCCTGATTAGTCCTTCATATTTAGTCGTTTTCAGCCAATTTTCAGAATTTTTGAAAGTTTAACTTTTTTGTGAAAATATCCACTAAATGAGGGAATAATATGTGTGAGGGTACCCCAGGAGAGTTCCAAATGTATGTGGGTAGAATATATATCCCACGGGGGTAAAATTGAAAAAAGTTTAAAAAAATTTTTTTTTGTACTTAGTCATTTTTCCAGCGTAAATCAGACTTTCAATTAGGGCAAATGTCAGTGAGCGTTCCGATTTCAGTTCCAGAGCGATTCGCCCGATGAGTCCTTCATATTTAGTCGGTTTCAGCCAATTTTCTGAATATTTAAAATTTCACTTTTTTGTGAAAATATCCACTAAATGAGGGAATAATATGTGTGAGGGTACCCCAGGAGAGTTCCAAATGTGTGTGGGTAGAATATATATCCCACAGGGGTAAAATTGAAAAAAGTTTAAAAAAAATTTGTTTTAGACTTAGTCATTTTTCCGGCGTTTATCAGACTTTCATTTAGGGCAAATGTCAGTGAGCATTCCGATTTCAGTTCCAGAGCGATTCGCCCGATGAGTCCCTCATATTTAGTCGTTTTCAGCCAATTTTCTGAATTTTTGAAAATTTCACTTTTTTGTGAAAATATCCACTAAATGAGGGAATAATATGTGTGAAGGTACCCCAGGAGTGTTCCAAATGTGTGTGGGTAGAATATATATCCCACGGGAGTAAAATTGAAAAAAGTTGAAAAAAATTTTTTTTGGACTTAGTCATTTTTCCGGCATTTATCAGACTTTCAGATAGGGGAAATGTCAGTGAGCATTCCGATTTCAGTTCCAGAGCAATTCGCCCGATGAGTCCTTCATATTTAGTCGTTTTCAGCCAATTTTCTGAATTTTTGAAAATTTCACTTTTTTGTGAAAATATCCACTAAATGAGGGAACAATATGTGTGAGGGTACCCCAGTAGAGTTCCAAATGTGTGTCGGTAGAAGACATATCCCACGGGGGTAAAATTGAAAAAAGTTGAAATTTTTTTTTTTTCGACTTTGTCATTTTTCCGGCGTTTATCAGACTTTCAGATAGGGGAAATGTCAGTGAGAGTTCCAATTTCAGTTCCAGAGCGATTCGCCCGATGAGTCCTTCATATTTAGTCGTTTTCAGCCAATTTTCTGAATATTTGAAAATTTCACTTTTTTGTGAAAATATCCACTAAATGAGGAATAATATGTGTGAGGGTACCCCAGGAGAGTTCCAAATGTGTGTGGGTAGAATATATATCCCACGGGGGTAAAATTGAAAAAAGTTGAAAAAAAATTTTTTTTAGACTTAGTCATTTTTCCAGCGTTTATCAGACTTTCAGATAGGGGAAATGTCAGTGAGCGTTCCAATTTCAGTTCCAGAGCGATTCGCCCGATGAGTCCTTCATATTTAGTCGTTTTCAGCCAATTTTCTGAATTTTTGAACATTTCACTGTTTTGTGAAAATATGCACTAAATGAGGGAATAATATGTGTGAGGGTACCCCAGGAGAGTTCCAAATGTGTGTGGGAAGAATATATATCCCACAGGGGTAAAATTGAAAAAAGGTGAAAAAATTTTTTTTTGGACTTACTCATTTTTCCAGCGTAAATCAGACTTTCAATTAGGGCAAATGTCAGTGAGCGTTCCGATTTCAGTTCCAGAGCGATTCGCCCGATGAGTCCTTCATATTTAGTCGTTTTCAGCCAATTTTCTGAATATTTGAAAATTTCACTTTTTTGTGAAAATATCCACTAAATGAGGGAATAATATGTGTGAGGGTACCCCAGGAGAGTTCCAAATGTGTGTGGGTAGAATATATATCCCACGGGGGTAAAATTGAAAAAAGTTTAAAAAAAATTTGTTTTAGACTTAGTCATTTTTCCGGCGTTTATCAGACTTTCAATTAGGGCAAATGTCAGTGAGCGTTCCAATTTCAGTTCCAGAGCGATTCGCCCGATGAGTCCTTCATATTTAGTCGTTTTCAGCCAATTTTCAGAATTTTTGAAAGTTTAACTTTTTTGTGAAAATATCCACTAAATGAGGGAATAATATGTGTGAGGGTACCCCAGGAGAGTTCCAAATGTATGTGGGTAGAATATATATCCCACGGGGCTAAAATTGAAAAAAGTTTAAAAAAATTTTTTTTTGTACTTAGTCATTTTTCCAGCGTAAATCAGACTTTCAATTAGGGCAAATGTCAGTGAGCGTTCCGATTTCAGTTCCAGAGCGATTCGCCCGATGAGTCCTTCATATTTAGTCGGTTTCAGCCAATTTTCTGAATATTTGAAAATTTCACTTTTTTGTGAAAATATCCACTAAATGAGGGAATAATATGTGTGAGGGTACCCCAGGAGAGTTCCAAATGTGTGTGGGTAGAATATATATCCCACGGGGGTAAAATTGAAAAAAGTTTAAAAAAAATTTTTTTTAGACTTAGTCATTTTTCCGGCGTTTATCAGACTTTCAATTAGGGCAAATGTCAGTGAGCGTTCCAATTTCAGTTCCAGAGCGATTCGCCCGATGAGTCCTTCATATTTAGTCGTTTTCAGCCAATTTTCTGAATATTTGAAAATTTCACTTTTTTGTGAAAATATCCACTAAATGAGGGAATAATATGTGTGAGGGTACCCCAGGAGAGTTCCAAATGTGTGTGGGTAGAATATATATCCCACGGGGGTAAAATTGAAAAAAGTTGAAAAAAAATTTTTTTTAGACTTAGTCATTTTTCCGGCGTTTATCAGACTTTCAGATAGGGGAAATGTCAGTGAGCGTTCCGATTTCAGTTCCAGAGCGATTCGCCCGATGAGTCCTTCATATTTAGTCGTTTTCAGCCAATTTTCAGAATTTTTGAAACTTTCACTTTTTTGTGAAAATATCCACTAAATGAGGGAATAATATGTGTGAGGGTACCCCTGGAGAGTTCCAAATTTGTGTGGGTAGAAGACATATCCAACAGGGGTAAAATTGAAAAAAGGTGAAAAAAATTTTTTTTTGGACTTAGTAATTTTTTCTGCCTTTATCAGACTTTCAGATAGGGGAAATGTCAGTGAGCATTCCGATTTCAGTTCCAGAGCGATTCGCCCGATGAGTCCTTCATATTTAGTCGTTTTCAGCCAATTTTCTGAATTTTTGAAAATTTCACTTTTTTGTGAAAATATCCACTAAATGAGGGAATAATATGTGTGAAGGTACCCCAGGAGAGTTCCAAATGAGTGTGGGCAGAATATATATCCCACGGGGGTAAAATTGAAAAAAGTTGAAAAAATTTTTTTTTGGACTTGGTCATTTTTCCAGCGTAAATCAGACTTTCAATTAGGGCAAATGTCAGTGAGCGTTCCGATTTCAGTTCCAGAGCGATTCGCCCGATGAGTACTTCATATTTAGTCGGTTTCAGCCAATTTTCTGAATATTTGAAAATTTCACTTTTTTGTGAAAATATCCACTAAATGAGGGAATAATATGTGTGAGGGTACCCCAGGAGAGTTCCAAATGTGTGTGGGTAGAATATATATCCCACGGGGGTAAAATTGAAAAAAGTTGAAATTTTTTTTTTTTCGACTTTGTCATTTTTCCGGCGTTTATCAGACTTTCAGATAGGGGAAATGTCAATGAGCGTTCCAATTTCAGTTCCAGAGCGATTCGCCCGATGAGTCCTTCATATTTAGTCGTTTTCAGCCAATTTTCTGAATTTTTGAAAATTTCACTTTTTTGTGAAAATATCCACTAAATGAGGGAATAATATGTGTGAAGGTACCCCAGGAGTGTTCCAAATGTGTGTGGGTAGAATATATATCCCACGGGGGTAAAATTGAAAAAAGTTTAAAAAATTCTTTTTTGGACTTAGTCATTTTTCCGGCATTTATCAGACTTTCAGATAGGGGAAATGTCATTGAGTGTTCCGATTTCAGTTCCAGAGTGATTCGCCCGATGAGTCCTTCATATTTAGTCGTTTTCAGCCAATTTTCTGAATATTTGAAAATTTCACTTTTTTGTGAAAATATCCACTAAATGAGGGAATAATATGTGTGAGGATACCCCAGGAGAGTTCCAAATGTGTGTGGGTAGAATATATATCCCACGGGGGTAAAATTGAAAAAAGTTTAAAAAAAATTTTTTTTAGACTTAGTCATTTTTCCGGCGTTTATCAGACTTTCAATTAGGGCAAATGTCAGTGAGCATTCCGATTTCAGTTCTAGAGCGATTCGCCCGATTAGTCCTTCATATTTAGTCGTTTTCAGGCAATTTTCAGAATTTTTGAAAATTTCACTTTTTTGTGAAAATATCCACTAAATGAGGGAATAATATGTGTGAGGGTACCCCAGGAGAGTTCCAAATGTATGTGGGTAGAATATATATCCCACGGGGGTAAAATTGAAAAAAGTTTAAAAAAATTTTTTTTTGTACTTAGTCATTTTTCCAGCGTAAATCAGACTTTCAATTATGGCAAATGTCAGTGAGCGTTCCGATTTCAGTTCCAGAGCGATTCGCCCGATGAGTCCTTCATATTTAGTCGGTTTCAGCCAATTTTCTGAATATTTGAAAATTTCACTTTTTTGTGAAAATATCCACTAAATGAGGGAATAATATGTGTGAGGGTACCCCAGGAGAGTTCCAAATGTGTGTGGGTAGAATATATATCCCACGGGGGTAAAATTGAAAAAAGTTTAAAAAAAATTTTTTTTAGACTTAGTCATTTTTCCGGCGTTTATCAGACTTTCAATTAGGGCAAATGTCAGTGAGCATTCCGATTTCAGTTCTAGAGCGATTCGCCCGATTAGTCCTTCATATTTAGTCGTTTTCAGGCAATTTTCAGAATTTTTGAAAATTTCACTTTTTTGTGAAAATATCCACTAAATGAGGGAATAATATGTGTGAGGGTACCCCAGGAGAGTTCCAAATGTATGTGGGTAGAATATATATTCCACGGGGGTAAAATTGAAAAAAGTTTTAAAAAATTTTTTTTTGTACTTAGTCATTTTTCCAGCGTAAATCAGACTTTCAATTATGGCAAATGTCAGTGAGCGTTCCGATTTCAGTTCCAGAGCGATTCGCCCGATGAGTCCTTCATATTTAGTCGGTTTCAGCCAATTTTCTGAATATTTGAAAATTTCACTTTTTTGTGAAAATATCCACTAAATGAGGGAATAATATGTGTGAGGGTACCCCAGGAGAGTTCCAAATGTGTGTGGGTAGAATATATATCCCACGGGGGTAAAATTGAAAAAAGTTTAAAAAAATTTTTTTTTAGACTTAGTCATTTTTCCGGCGTTTATCAGACTTTCAGATAGGGGAAATGTCAGTGAGCGTTCCGATTTCAGTTCCAGAGCGATTCGCCCGATGAGTCCTTCATATTTAGTCGTTTTCAGCCAATTTTCCGAATTTTTGAAAATTTCACTTTTTTGTGAAAATATCCACTAAATGAGGGAATAATATGTGTGAGGATACCCCAGGAGAGTTCCAAATGTGTGTGGGTAGAATATATATCCCACGGGGGTAAAATTGAAAAAGGTGAAAAAAAATTTTTTTTGGACTTAGTAATTTTTTCAGCGTTTATCAGACTTTCAGATAGGGGAAATGTCAGTGAGCGTTCCAATTTCAGTTCCAGAACGATTCGCCCGATGAGTCCCTCATATTTAGTCGTTTTCAGCCAATTTTCTGAATTTTTGAAAATTTCACTTTTTTGTGAAAATATCCACTAAATGAGGGAATAATATGTGTGAAGGTACCCCAGGAGTGTTCCAAATGTGTGTGGGTAGAATATATATCCCACGGGGGTAAAATTGAAAAAAGTTGAAAAAATTTTTTTTTGGACTTAGTCATTTTTCCGCCGTTTATCAGACTTTCAGATAGGGGAAATGTCAGTGAGCGTTCCGATTTCAGTTCCAGAGTGATTTGCCAATGAGTCCTTCATATTTAGTCGTTTTCAGCCAATTTTCAGAATTTTTGAAAATTTCACTTTTTTGTGAAAATATCCACTAAATGAGGGAATAATATGTGTAAGGGTACCCCAGGACAGTTCCAAATGTGTGTGGGTACAATATATATCCCACGGGGGTAAAATTGAAAAAAGGTGAAAAATTTTTTTTTTTGGACTTAGTCATTTTTTCAGCGTTTATCAGACTTTCAGATAGGGGAAATGTCAGTGAGCGTTCCGACTTCAGTTCCAGAGCGATTCGCCCGATGAGTCCTTCATATTTAGTTGTTTTCAGCCAATTTTCAGAATTTTTGAAAATTTCACTTTTTTGTAAAAATATCCACTAAATGAGGGAATAATATGTGTGAGGGTACCCCTGGAGAGTTCCAAATTTGTGTGGGTAGAAGACATATCCAACGGGGGTAAAATTGAAAAAAGGTGAAAAAAAATTTTTTTTGGACTTAGTTTTTTTTTCAGCGTTTATCAGACTTTCAGATAGGGGAAATGTCAGTGAGCGTTCCAATTTCAGTTCCAGAGCGATTCGCCCGATGAGTCCCTCATATTTAGTCGTTTTCAGCCAATTTTCTGAATTTTTGAAAATTTCACTTTTTTGTGAAAATATCCACTAAATGAGGGAATAATATGTGTGAAGGTACCCCAGGAGTGTTCCAAATGTGTGTGGGTAGAATATATATCCCACGGGGGTAAAATTGAAAAAAGTTGAAAAAATTTTTTTTTGCACTTAGTCATTTTTCCGGCATTTATCAGACTTTCAGATTGGGGAAATGTCAGTGAGCGTTCCGATTTCAGTTCCAGAGCGATTCGCCCGATGAGTCCCTCATATTTAGTCGTTTTCAGCCAATTTTCTGTATTTTTGAAAATTTCACTTTTTTGTGAAAATATCCACTAAATGAGGGAATAATATGTGTGAAGGTACCCCAGGAGTGTTCCAAATGTGTGTGGGTAGAATATATATCCCACGGTGGTAAAATTGAAAAAAGTTGAAAAAATTTTTTTTTGGACTTAGTCATTTTTCCGGCGTTTATCAGACTTTCAGATAGGGGAAGTGTCAGTGAGCGTTCCGATTTCAGTTCCAGAGCGATTCGCCCGATGATTCCTTCATATTTAGTCGTTTTCATCCAATTTTCTTAATTTTTGAAAATTTCACTTTTTTTGTGAAAATATCCACTAAATGAGGGAATAATATGTGTGAGGGTACCCCAGGAGAGTTCCAAATGTGTGTGGGTAGAATATGTATCCCACGGGGGTAAAATTGAAAAAAGGTGAAAAAAATTTTTTTTGGACTTAGTCATTTTTCCGGCGTTTATCAGACTTTCAGATAGGGGAAATGTCAGTGAGCGTTTCGATTTCAGTTCCATAGTGATTCGCCAATGAGTCCTTCATATTTAGTCGTTTTCAGCCAATTTTCAGAATTTTTGAAAATTTCACTTTTTTGTGAAAATATCCACTAAATGAGGGAATAATATGTGTGAGGGTACCCCTGGAGAGTTCCAAATTTGTGTGGGTAGAAGACACATCCAACGGGGGTAAAATTGAAAAAAAGGTGAAAAAAAATTTTTTTTGGACTTAGTAATTTTTTCAGCGTTTATCAGACTTTCAGATAGGGGAAATGTCAGTGAGCGTTCCAATTTCAGTTCCAGAGCGATTCGCCTGATGAGTCCCTTCATATTTAGTCGTTTTCAGCCAATTTTCAGAATTTTTGAAAATTTCACTTTTTTGTGAAAATATCCACTAAATGAGGGAATAATATGTGTGAAGGTACCCCAGGAGTGTTCCAAATGTGTGTGGGTAGAATATATATCCCACGGGGGTAAAATTGAAAAAAGTTAAAAAAAATTTTTTTTTAAACTTAGTCATTTTTCCGGCGTTTATCAGACTTTCAATTAGGGCAAATGTCAGTGAGCATTCCGATTTCAGTTCTAGAGCGATTCGCCCGATTAGTCCTTCATATTTAGTCGTTTTCAGCCAATTTTCAGAATTTTTGAAAATTTCACTTTTTTGTGAAAATATCCACTAAATGAGGGAATAATATGTGTGAGGGTACCCCAGGAGAGTTCCAAATGAATGTGGGTAGAATATATATCCCACGGGGGTAAAATTGAAAAAAGTTTAAAAAATTTTTTTTTTGTACTTAGTCATTTTTCCAGCGTAAATCAGACTTTCAATTAGGGCAAATGTCAGTGAGCGTTCCGATTTCAGTTCCAGAGCGATTCGCCCGATGAGACCTTCATATTTAGTCGGTTTCAGCCAATTTTCTGAATATTTGAAAATTTCACTTTTTTGTGAAAATATCCACTAATTGAGGGAATAATATGTGTGAGGGTACCCCAGGAGAGTTCCAAATGTGTGTGGGTAGAATATATATCCCACGGGGGTAAAATTGCAAAAAGTTTTAAAAAAATTTTTTTTAGACTTAGTCATTTTTCCGGCGTTTATCAGACTTTCAATTAGGGCAAATGTCAGTGAGCATTCCGATTTCAGTTCTAGAGCGATTCGCCCGATTAGTCCTTCATATTTAGTCGTTTTCAGCCAATTTTCAGAATTTTTGAAAGTTTAACTTTTTTGTGAAAATATCCACTAAATGAGGGAATAATATGTGTGAGGGTACCCCAGGAGAGTTCCAAATGTATGTGGGTAGAATATATAACCCACGGGGGTAAAATTGAAAAAAGTTTAAAAAAATTTTTTTTAGACTTAGTCATTTTTCCAGCGTTTATCAGACTTTCAGATAGGGGAAATGTCAGTGAGCGTTCCAATTTCAGTTCCAGAGCGATTCGCCCGATGAGTCCTTCATATTTAGTCGTTTTCAGCCAATTTTCTGAATTTTTGAAAATTTCACTTTTTTGTGAAAATATGCACTAAATGAGGGAATAATATGTGTGAGGGTACCCCAGGAGAGTTCCAAATGTGTGTGGGCAGAATATATATCCCACGGGGGTAAAATTGAAAAAAGGTGAAAACTTTTTTTTTTGGACTTAGTCATTTTTTCAGCGTTTATCAGACTTTCAGATAGGGGAAATGTCAGTAAGCGTTCCAATTTCAGTTCCAGAGAGATTCACCCGATGAGTCCTTCATATTTAGTCGTTTTCAGCCAATTTTCTGAATATTTGAAAATTTCACTTTTTTGTGAAAATATCCACTAAATGAGGGAATAATATGTGTGAGGGTACCCCAGGATAGTTCCAAATGTATGTGGGTAGAATATATATCCCACGGGGGTAAAATTGAAAAAAGTTTAAAAAAATTTTTTTTGGACTTAGTCATTTTTCCAGCGTAAATCAGACTTTCAATTAGGGCAAATGTCAGTGAGCGTTCCGATTTCAGTTCCAGAGCGATTCGCCCGATGAGTCCTTCATATTTAGTCGTTTTCAGCCAATTTTCTGAATATTTGAAAATTTCACTTTTTTGTGAAAATATCCACTAAATGAGGGAATAATATGTGTGAGGGTACCCCAGGAGAGTTCCAAATGTGTGTGGGTAGAATATATATCCCACGGGGGTAAAATTGAAAAAAGTTTAAAAAAAATTTTTTTTAGACTTAGTCATTTTTCCGGCGTTTATCAGACTTTCAATTAGGGCAAATGTCAGTGAGCATTCCAATTTCAGTTCTAGAGCGATTCGCCCGATTAGTCCTTCATATTTAGTCGTTTTCAGCCAATTTTCAGAATTTTTGAAAATTTCACTTTTTTGTGAAAATATCCACTAAATGAGGGAATAATATGTGTGAGGGTACCCCAGGAGAGTTCCAAATGTATGTGGGTAGAATATATATCCCACGGGGGTAAAATTGAAAAAAGTTTAAAAAAATTTTTTTTTGTACTTAGTCATTTTTCCAGCGTAAATCAGACTTTCAATTATGGCAAATGTCAGTGAGCGTTCCGATTTCAGTTCCAGAGCGATTTGCCCGATGAGTCCTTCATATTTAGTCGGTTTCAGCCAATTTTCTGAATATTTGAAAATTTCACTTTTTTGTGAAAATATCCACTAAATGAGGGAATAATATGTGTGAGGGTACCCCAGGAGAGTTCCAAATGTGTGTGGGTAGAATATATATTCCACGGGGGTAAAATTGAAAAAAGTTTAAAAAAATTTTTTTTTAGACTTAGTCATTTTTCCGGCGTTTATCAGACTTTCAGATAGGGGAAATGTCAGTGAGCGTTCCAATTTCAGTTCCAGAGCGATTCGCCTGATGAGTCCTTCATATTTAGTCGTTTTCAGCCAATTTTCTGAATTTTTGAAAATTTTACTTTTTTGTGAAAATATCCACTAAATGAGGGAATAATATGTGTGAGGGTACCCCTGGAGACTTCCAAATTTGTGTGGGTAGGAGACATATCCAACGGGGGTAAAATTGAAAAAAGGTGAAAAAAAATTTTTTTTGGACTTAGTAATTTTTTCAGCGTTTATCAGACTTTCAATTAGGGCAAATGTCAGTGAGCGTTCCGATTTCAGTTCCAGAGCGATTCGCCCGATGAGACCTTCATATTTAGTCGGTTTCAGCCAATTTTCTGAATATTTGAAAATTTCACTTTTTTGTGAAAATATCCACTAATTGAGGGAATAATATGTGTGAGGGTACCCCAGGAGAGTTCCAAATGTGTGTGGGTAGAATATATATCCCACGGGGGTAAAATTGCAAAAAGTTTTAAAAAAATTTTTTTTAGACTTAGTCATTTTTCCGGCGTTTATCAGACTTTCAATTAGGGCAAATGTCAGTGAGCATTCCGATTTCAGTTCTAGAGCGATTCGCCCGATTAGTCCTTCATATTTAGTCGTTTTCAGCCAATTTTCAGAATTTTTGAAAGTTTAACTTTTTTGTGAAAATATCCACTAAATGAGGGAATAATATGTGTGAGGGTACCCCAGGAGAGTTCCAAATGTATGTGGGTAGAATATATAACCCACGGGGGTAAAATTGAAAAAAGTTTAAAAAAATTTTTTTTAGACTTAGTCATTTTTCCAGCGTTTATCAGACTTTCAGATAGGGGAAATGTCAGTGAGCGTTCCAATTTCAGTTCCAGAGCGATTCGCCCGATGAGTCCTTCATATTTAGTCGTTTTCAGCCAATTTTCTGAATTTTTGAAAATTTTACTTTTTTGTGAAAATATCCACTAAATGAGGGAATAATATGTGTGAGGGTACCCCTGGAGAGTTCCAAATTTGTGTGGGTAGAAGACACATCCAACGGGGGTAAAATTGAAAAAAAGGTGAAAAAAAATTTTTTTTGGACTTAGTAATTTTTTCAGCGTTTATCAGACTTTCAGATAGGGGAAATGTCAGTGAGCGTTCCAATTTCAGTTCCAGAGCGATTCGCCTGATGAGTCCCTTCATATTTAGTCGTTTTCAGCCAATTTTCAGAATTTTTGAAAATTTCACTTTTTTGTGAAAATATCCACTAAATGAGGGAATAATATGTGTGAAGGTACCCCAGGAGTGTTCCAAATGTGTGTGGGTAGAATATATATCCCACGGGGGTAAAATTGAAAAAAGTTAAAAAAAATTTTTTTTTAAACTTAGTCATTTTTCCGGCGTTTATCAGACTTTCAATTAGGGCAAATGTCAGTGAGCATTCCGATTTCAGTTCTAGAGCGATTCGCCCGATTAGTCCTTCATATTTAGTCGTTTTCAGCCAATTTTCAGAATTTTTGAAAATTTCACTTTTTTGTGAAAATATCCACTAAATGAGGGAATAATATGTGTGAGGGTACCCCAGGAGAGTTCCAAATGAATGTGGGTAGAATATATATCCCACGGGGGTAAAATTGAAAAAAGTTTAAAAAATTTTTTTTTTGTACTTAGTCATTTTTCCAGCGTAAATCAGACTTTCAATTAGGGCAAATGTCAGTGAGCGTTCCGATTTCAGTTCCAGAGCGATTCGCCCGATGAGACCTTCATATTTAGTCGGTTTCAGCCAATTTTCTGAATATTTGAAAATTTCACTTTTTTGTGAAAATATCCACTAATTGAGGGAATAATATGTGTGAGGGTACCCCAGGAGAGTTCCAAATGTGTGTGGGTAGAATATATATCCCACGGGGGTAAAATTGCAAAAAGTTTTAAAAAAATTTTTTTTAGACTTAGTCATTTTTCCGGCGTTTATCAGACTTTCAATTAGGGCAAATGTCAGTGAGCATTCCGATTTCAGTTCTAGAGCGATTCGCCCGATTAGTCCTTCATATTTAGTCGTTTTCAGCCAATTTTCAGAATTTTTGAAAGTTTAACTTTTTTGTGAAAATATCCACTAAATGAGGGAATAATATGTGTGAGGGTACCCCAGGAGAGTTCCAAATGTATGTGGGTAGAATATATAACCCACGGGGGTAAAATTGAAAAAAGTTTAAAAAAATTTTTTTTAGACTTAGTCATTTTTCCAGCGTTTATCAGACTTTCAGATAGGGGAAATGTCAGTGAGCGTTCCAATTTCAGTTCCAGAGCGATTCGCCCGATGAGTCCTTCATATTTAGTCGTTTTCAGCCAATTTTCTGAATTTTTGAAAATTTCACTTTTTTGTGAAAATATGCACTAAATGAGGGAATAATATGTGTGAGGGTACCCCAGGAGAGTTCCAAATGTGTGTGGGCAGAATATATATCCCACGGGGGTAAAATTGAAAAAAGGTGAAAACTTTTTTTTTTGGACTTAGTCATTTTTTCAGCGTTTATCAGACTTTCAGATAGGGGAAATGTCAGTAAGCGTTCCAATTTCAGTTCCAGAGAGATTCACCCGATGAGTCCTTCATATTTAGTCGTTTTCAGCCAATTTTCTGAATATTTGAAAATTTCACTTTTTTGTGAAAATATCCACTAAATGAGGGAATAATATGTGTGAGGGTACCCCAGGATAGTTCCAAATGTATGTGGGTAGAATATATATCCCACGGGGGTAAAATTGAAAAAAGTTTAAAAAAATTTTTTTTGGACTTAGTCATTTTTCCAGCGTAAATCAGACTTTCAATTAGGGCAAATGTCAGTGAGCGTTCCGATTTCAGTTCCAGAGCGATTCGCCCGATGAGTCCTTCATATTTAGTCGTTTTCAGCCAATTTTCTGAATATTTGAAAATTTCACTTTTTTGTGAAAATATCCACTAAATGAGGGAATAATATGTGTGAGGGTACCCCAGGAGAGTTCCAAATGTGTGTGGGTAGAATATATATCCCACGGGGGTAAAATTGAAAAAAGTTTAAAAAAAATTTTTTTTAGACTTAGTCATTTTTCCGGCGTTTATCAGACTTTCAATTAGGGCAAATGTCAGTGAGCATTCCAATTTCAGTTCTAGAGCGATTCGCCCGATTAGTCCTTCATATTTAGTCGTTTTCAGCCAATTTTCAGAATTTTTGAAAATTTCACTTTTTTGTGAAAATATCCACTAAATGAGGGAATAATATGTGTGAGGGTACCCCAGGAGAGTTCCAAATGTATGTGGGTAGAATATATATCCCACGGGGGTAAAATTGAAAAAAGTTTTAAAAAAATTTTTTTTGTACTTAGTCATTTTTCCAGCGTAAATCAGACTTTCAATTATGGCAAATGTCAGTGAGCGTTCCGATTTCAGTTCCAGAGCGATTTGCCCGATGAGTCCTTCATATTTAGTCGGTTTCAGCCAATTTTCTGAATATTTGAAAATTTCACTTTTTTGTGAAAATATCCACTAAATGAGGGA
Organism: Phyllobates terribilis; assembly: GCF_046119375.1. Lineage (NCBI taxonomy): Eukaryota > Metazoa > Chordata > Amphibia > Anura > Dendrobatidae > Phyllobates > Phyllobates terribilis. Next base: position 19,374,204 of record NW_027362773.1, on the reverse strand, counting down.
ATAATATGTGTGAGGGTACCCCAGGAGAGTTCCAAATGTGTGTGGGTAGAATATATATTCCACGGGGGTAAAATTGAAAAAAGTTTAAAAAAATTTTTTTTTAGACTTAGTCATTTTTCCGGCGTTTATCAGACTTTCAGATAGGGGAAATGTCAGTGAGCGTTCCAATTTCAGTTCCAGAGCGATTCGCCTGATGAGTCCTTCATATTTAGTCGTTTTCAGCCAATTTTCTGAATTTTTGAAAATTTTACTTTTTTGTGAAAATATCCACTAAATGAGGGAATAATATGTGTGAGGGTACCCCTGGAGACTTCCAAATTTGTGTGGGTAGGAGACATATCTAACGGGGGTAAAATTGAAAAAAGGTGAAAAAAAATTTTTTTTGGACTTAGTAATTTTTTCAGCGTTTATCAGACTTTCAATTAGGGCAAATGTCAGTGAGCGTTCCGATTTCAGTTCCAGAGCGATTCGCCCGATGAGACCTTCATATTTAGTCGGTTTCAGCCAATTTTCTGAATATTTGAAAATTTCACTTTTTTGTGAAAATATCCACTAATTGAGGGAATAATATGTGTGAGGGTACCCCAGGAGAGTTCCAAATGTGTGTGGGTAGAATATATATCCCACGGGGGTAAAATTGCAAAAAGTTTTAAAAAAATTTTTTTTAGACTTAGTCATTTTTCCGGCGTTTATCAGACTTTCAATTAGGGCAAATGTCAGTGAGCATTCCGATTTCAGTTCTAGAGCGATTCGCCCGATTAGTCCTTCATATTTAGTCGTTTTCAGCCAATTTTCAGAATTTTTGAAAGTTTAACTTTTTTGTGAAAATATCCACTAAATGAGGGAATAATATGTGTGAGGGTACCCCAGGAGAGTTCCAAATGTATGTGGGTAGAATATATAACCCACGGGGGTAAAATTGAAAAAAGTTTAAAAAAATTTTTTTTAGACTTCGTCATTTTTCCAGCGTTTATCAGACTTTCAGATAGGGGAAATGTCAGTGAGCGTTCCAATTTCAGTTCCAGAGCGATTCGCCCGATGAGTCCTTCATATTTAGTCGTTTTCAGCCAATTTTCTGAATTTTTGAAAATTTCACTTTTTTGTGAAAATATGCACTAAATGAGGGAATAATATGTGTGAGGGTACCCCAGGAGAGTTCCAAATGTGTGTGGGCAGAATATATATCCCACGGGGGTAAAATTGAAAAAAGGTGAAAACTTTTTTTTTTGGACTTAGTCATTTTTTCAGCGTTTATCAGACTTTCAGATAGGGGAAATGTCAGTAAGCGTTCCAATTTCAGTTCCAGAGAGATTCACCCGATGAGTCCTTCATATTTAGTCGTTTTCAGCCAATTTTCTGAATATTTGAAAATTTCACTTTTTTGTGAAAATATCCACTAAATGAGGGAATAATATGTGTGAGGGTACCCCAGGATAGTTCCAAATGTATGTGGGTAGAATATATATCCCACGGGGGTAAAATTGAAAAAAGTTTAAAAAAATTTTTTTTGGACTTAGTCATTTTTCCAGCGTAAATCAGACTTTCAATTAGGGCAAATGTCAGTGAGCGTTCCGATTTCAGTTCCAGAGCGATTCGCCCGATGAGTCCTTCATATTTAGTCGTTTTCAGCCAATTTTCTGAATATTTGAAAATTTCACTTTTTTGTGAAAATATCCACTAAATGAGGGAATAATATGTGTGAGGGTACCCCAGGAGAGTTCCAAATGTGTGTGGGTAGAATATATATCCCACGGGGGTAAAATTGAAAAAAGTTTAAAAAAAATTTTTTTTAGACTTAGTCATTTTTCCGGCGTTTATCAGACTTTCAATTAGGGCAAATGTCAGTGAGCATTCCAATTTCAGTTCTAGAGCGATTCGCCCGATTAGTCCTTCATATTTAGTCGTTTTCAGCCAATTTTCAGAATTTTTGAAAATTTCACTTTTTTGTGAAAATATCCACTAAATGAGGGAATAATATGTGTGAGGGTACCCCAGGAGAGTTCCAAATGTATGTGGGTAGAATATATATCCCACGGGGGTAAAATTGAAAAAAGATTAAAAAAATTTTTTTTTGTACTTACTCATTTTTCCAGCGTAAATCAGACTTTCAATTATGGCAAATGTCAGTGAGCGTTCCGATTTCAGTTCCAGAGCGATTTGCCCGATGAGTCCTTCATATTTAGTCGGTTTCAGCCAATTTTCTGAATATTTGAAAATTTCACTTTTTTGTGAAAATATCCACTAAATGAGGGAATAATATGTGTGAGGGTACCCCAGGAGAGTTCCAAATGTGTGTGGGTAGAATATATATTCCACGGGGGTAAAATTGAAAAAAGTTTAAAAAAATTTTTTTTTAGACTTAGTCATTTTTCCGGCGTTTATCAGACTTTCAGATAGGGGAAATGTCAGTGAGCGTTCCAATTTCAGTTCCAGAGCGATTCGCCTGATGAGTCCTTCATATTTAGTCGTTTTCAGCCAATTTTCTGAATTTTTGAAAATTTTACTTTTTTGTGAAAATATCCACTAAATGAGGGAATATGTGTGAGGGTACCCCTGGAGACTTCCAAATTTGTGTGGGTAGGAGACATATCCAACGGGGGTAAAATTGAAAAAAGGTGAAAAAAAATTTTTTTTGGACTTAGTAATTTTTTCAGCGTTTATCAGACTTTCAGATAGGGGAAATGTCAGTGAGCGTTCCAATTTCAGTTCCAGAGCCATTCGCCTGATGAGTCCCTCATATTTAGTCGTTTTCAGCCAATTTTCAGTATTTTTGAAAATTTCACTTTTTTGTGAAAATATCCACTAAATGAGGGAATAATATGTGTGAAGGTACCCCAGGAGTGTTCCAAATGTGTGTGGGTAGAATATATATCCCACGGGGGTAAAATTGAAAAAAGTTGAAAAAATTTTTTTTTGGACTTAGTCATTTTTCCGGCATTTATCAGACTTTCAGATAGGGGAAATGTCAGTGAGCGTTCCGATTTCAGTTCCAGAGCGATTCGCCCGATGAGTCCTTCATATTTAGTCGTTTTCAGCCAATTTTCGGAATTTTTGAAAATTTCACTTTTTTGTGAAAATATCCACTAACTGAGGGAATAATATGTGTGAGGGTACCCCAGGAGAGTTCCAAATGTGTGTGGGTAGAATATATATCCCACGGGGGTAAAATTGAAAAAAGGTGAAAAATTATTTTTTTTGGACTTAGTCATTTTTTCAGCGTTTATCAGACTTTCAGATAGGGGAAATGTCAGTGAGCGTTCCGATTTCAGTTCCAGAGCGATTCGCCCGATGAGTCCTTCATATTTAGTTGTTTTCAGCCAATTTTCTGAATTTTTGAAAATTTCACTTTTTTTGTGAAAATATCCACTAAATGAGGGAATAATATGTGTGAGGGTACCCCAGGAGAGTTCCAAATGTGTGTGGGTAGAATATGTATCCCACGGGGGTAAAATTGAAAAAAGTTTAAAAAAAATTTTTTTTAGACTTAGTCATTTTTTCGGCGTTTATCAGACTTTCAGATAGGGGAAATGTCAGTGAGCGTTCCGATTTCAGTTCCAGAGCGATTCGCCTGATGAGTCCTTCATATTTAGTCTTTTTCAGCCAATTTTCAGAAGTTTTGAAAATTTCACTTTTTTGTGAAAATATCCACTAAATGAGGGAATAATATGTGTGAGGGTACCCCAGGAGAGTTCCAAATGTGTGTGGGTAGAATATATATCCCACGGGGGTAAAATTGAAAAAAGGTGAAAAAATTTTTTTTTGGACTTACTCATTTTTTCAGCGTTTATCAGACTTTCAGATAGGGGAAATGTCAGTGAGCGTTCCGATTTCAGTTCCAGAGCGAATCGCCCGATAAGTCCTTCATATTTAGTCGTTTCCAGCCAATGCTCAGAATTTTTGAAAATTTCACTTTTTTGTGAAAATATCCACTAAATGAGGGAATAATATGTGTGAGGGTGCCCCAGGAGTGTTCCAAATGTGTGTGGGTAGAATATATATCCCACGGAGGTAAAATTGAAAAAAGTTTAAAAAAAAATTTTTTTTAGACTTAGTCATTTTTCCGGCGTTTATCAGACTTTCAATTAGGGCAAATGTCAGTGAGCATTCCAATTTCAGTTCTAGAGCGATTCGCCCGATTAGTCCTTCATATTTAGTCGTTTTCAGCCAATTTTCAGAATTTTTGAAAATTTCACTTTTTTTGTGAAAATATCCACTAAATGAGGGAATAATATGTGTGAGGGTACCCCAGGAGAGTTCCAAATGTATGTGGGTAGAATATATATCCCACGGGGGTAAAATTGAAAAAAGTTTAAAAAAATTTTTTTTTGTACTTAGTCATTTTTCCAGCGTAAATCAGACTTTCAATTATGGCAAATGTCAGTGAGCGTTCCGATTTCAGTTCCAGAGCGATTCGCCCGATGAGTCCTTCATATTTAGTCGGTTTCAGCCAATTTTCTGAATATTTGAAAATTTCACTTTTTTGTGAAAATATCCACTAAATGAGGGAATAATATGTGTGAGGGTACCCCAGGAGAGTTCCAAATGTGTGTGGGTAGAATATATATTCCACGGGGGTAAAATTGAAAAAAGTTTAAAAAAATTTTTTTTTAGACTTAGTCATTTTTCCGGCGTTTATCAGACTTTCAATTAGGGCAAATGTCAGTGAGCGTTCCAATTTCAGTTCCAGAGCGATTCGCCCGATGAGTCCTTCATATTTAGTCGTTTTCAGCCAATTTTCTGAATATTTGAAAATTTCACTTTTTTGTGAAAATATCCACTAAATGAGGGAATAATATGTGTGAGGGTACCCCAGGAGAGTTCCAAATGTGTGTGGGTAGAATATATATCCCACGGGGGAAAAAATTGAAAAAAGTTTAAAAAAATTTTTTTTCAGACTTAGTCATTTTTCCGGCGTTTATCAGACTTTCAGATAGAGGAAACGTCAGTGAGCGTTCCGATTTCAGTTCCAGAGGGATTCGCCCGATGAGTCCTTCATATTTAGTCGTTTTCAGCCAATTTTCTGAATTTTTGAAAATTTCACTTTTTTGTGAAAATATCCACTAAATGAGGGAATAATATGTGTGAGGATACCCCAGGAGAGGTCCAAATGTGTGTGGGTAGAATATATATCTCACGGGGGTAAGATTGAAAAAAGGTGAAAAAAATTTTTTTTTCGACTTAGTAATTTTTTCAGCGTTTATCAGACTTTCAGATAGGGGAAATGTCAGTGAGCGTTCCAATTTCAGTTCCAGAACGATTCGCCCGATGAGTCCCTCATATTTAGTCGTTTTCAGCCAATTTTCTGAATTTTTGAAAATTTCACTTTTTTGTGAAAATATCCACTAAATGAGGGATATAATATGTGTGAAGGTAACCCAGGAGTGTTCCAAATGTGTGTGGGTAGAATATATATCCCACGGGGGTAAAATTGAAAAAAGTTGAAAAAAATTTTTTTTGGACTTAGTCATTTTTCCGGCGTTTATCAGACTTTCAGATAGGGGAAATGTCAGTGAGCGTTCCGATTTCAGTGCTAGAGCGATTCGCCCGATGATTCCTACATATTTAGTCGTTTTCAGCCAATTTTCTGAATTTTTGAAAATTTCACTTTTTTGTGAAAATATCCACTAAATGAGGGAATAATATGTGTGAGGGTACCCCAGGAGAGTTCCAAATGTGTGTGGGTAGAATATATATCCCACGGGGGTAAAATTGAAAAAAGGTGAAAAAAATTTTTTTTTGGACTTAATAATTTTTTCAGCGTTTATCAGACTTTCAGATAGGGGAAATGTCAGTGAGCGTTCCAATTTCAGTTCCAAAACGATTCGCTTGATGAGTCCCTCATATTTAGTCGTTTTCAGCCAATTTTCTGAATTTTTGAAAATTTCACTTTTTTGTGAAAATATCCACTAAATGAGGGAATAATATGTGTGAAGGTACCCCAGGAGTGTTCCAAATGTGTGTGGGTAGAATATATATCCCACGGGGGTAAAATTGAAAAAAGTTGAAAAATTTTTTTTTTGGACTTAGTCATTTTTCCAGCGTTTATCAGACTTTCAGATAGGGGAAATGTCAGTGAGCATTCCGATTTCAGTTCCAGAGCGATTCGCCCGATGATTCCTTCATATTTAGTCGTTTTCAGCCAATTTTCTGAATTTTTGAAAATTTCACTTTTTTGTGAAAATATCCACTAAATGAGGGAATAATATGTGTGAGGGTACCCCAGGAGAGTTTCAAATGTGTGTGGGTAGAATATATATCCCACGGGGGTAAATTGAAAAAAGGTGAAAAAATTTTTTTTTTGGACTTAGTCATTTTTCCGGCGTTTATCAGACTTTCAGATAGGGGAAATGTCAGTGAGCGTTCCGATTTCAGTTCCAGAGCGATTCGCCTGATGAGTCCTTCATATTTAGTCGTTTTCAGCCAATTTTCTGAATTTTTGAAAATTTTACTTTTTTGTGAAAATATCCACTAAATGAGGGAATAATATGTGTGAGGGTACCCCTGGAGACTTCCAAATTTGTGTGGGTAGAAGACATATCCAACGGGGGTAAAATTGAAAAAAGGTGAAAAAAAATTTTTTTTGGACTTAGTAATTTTTTCAGCGTTTATCAGACTTTCAGATAGGGGAAATGTCAGTGAGCGTTCCAATTTCAGTTCCAGAGCGATTCGCCTGATGAGTCCCTCATATTTAGTCGTTTTCAGCCAATTTTCAGTATTTTTGAAAATTTCACTTTTTTGTGAAAATATCCACTAAATGAGGGAATAATATGTGTGAAGGTACCCCAGGAGTGTTCCAAATGTGTGTGGGTAGAATATATATCCCACGGGGGTAAAATTGAAAAAAGTTGAAAAAATTTTTTTTTGGACTTAGTCATTTTTCCGGCATTTATCAGACTTTCAGATAGGGGAAATGTCAGTGAGCGTTCCGATTTCAGTTCCAGAGCGATTCGCCCGATGAGTCCTTCATATTTAGTCGTTTTCAGCCAATTTTCGGAATTTTTGAAAATTTCACTTTTTTGTGAAAATATCCACTAACTGAGGGAATAATATGTGTGAGGGTACCCCAGGAGAGTTCCAAATGTGTGTGGGTAGAATATGTATCCCACGGGGGTAAAATTGAAAAAAGTTTTAAAAAATTTTTTTTAGACTTAGTCATTTTTTCGGCGTTTATCAGACTTTCAGATAGGGGAAATGTCAGTGAGCGTTCCGATTTCAGTTCCAGAGCGATTCGCCTGATGAGTCCTTCATATTTAGTCGTTTTCAGCCAATTTTCAGAAGTTTTGAAAATTTCACTTTTTTGTGAAAATATCCACTAAATGAGGGAATAATATGTGTGAGGGTACCCCAGGAGAGTTCCAAATGTGTGTGGGTAGAATATATATCCCACGGGGGTAAAATTGAAAAAAGGTGAAAAAATTTTTTTTTGGACTTACTCATTTTTTCAGCGTTTATCAGACTTTCAGATAGGGGAAATGTCAGTGAGCGTTCCGATTTCAGTTCCAGAGCGAATCGCCCGATAAGTCCTTCATATTTAGTCGTTTCCAGCCAATGCTCAGAATTTTTGAAAATTTCACTTTTTTGTGAAAATATCCACTAAATGAGGGAATAATATGTGTGAGGGTGCCCCAGGAGTGTTCCAAATGTGTGTGGGTAGAATATATATCCCACGGGGGTAAAATTGAAAAAATGTGAAAAAAAAATTTTTTTAGACTTAGTCATTTTTCCGGCGTTTATCAGACTTTCAGATAGGGGAAATGTCAGTGAGCGTTCCGATTTCAGTTCCAGCGCGATTCGCCCGATGAGTCCTTCATATTCAGTAGTTTTCAGTCAATTTTCTGAATTTTTGAAAATTTCACTTTTTTGTGAAAATATCCACTAAATGAGGGAATAATATGTGTGAAGGTACCCCAGGAGTGTTCCAAATGTGTGTGGGTAGAATATATATCCCACGGGGGTAAAATTGAAAAAAGTTGAAAAAATTTTTTTTTGGACTTAGTCATTTTTCCGGCATTTATCAGACTTTCAGATAGGGGAAATGTCAGTGAGCGTTCCGATTTCAGTTCCAGAGCGATTCGCCCGATGATTCCTTCATATTTAGTCGTTTTCAGCCAATTATCAGATTTTTTAAAAATTTCACTTTTTTGTGAAAATATCCACTAAATGAGGGAATAATATGTGTGAGGGTACCCCAGGAGAGTTCCAAATGTGTGTGGGTAGAATATATATCCCACGGGGGTAAAATTGAAAAAAGATGAAAAAAAAATTTTTTTGACGTAGTCATTTTTCCGGCGTTTATCAGACTTTCAGATAGGGGAAATGTCAGTGAGCGTTTCGATTTCAGTTCCAGAACGATTCGCCCGATGAGTCCTTCATATTTAGTCGTTTTCAGCCAATTTTCTGAATTTTTGAAAATTTCACTTTTTTGTGAAAATATCCACTAAAAGAGGGAATAATATGTGTGAGGGTACCCCAGGAGAGTTCCAAATGTGTGTGGGTAGAATATATCCCACGGGGATAAAATTGAAAAAAGGTGAACAAAATTTTTTTTGGACTTAGTCATTTTTTCAGCATTTATCAGACTTTCAGATAGGGGAAATGTCAGTGAGCATTCCAATTTCAGTTCCAGAGCGATTCGCCGATCAGTCCTTCATATTTAGTCATTTTCAGCCAATTTTCAGAATTTTGAAAATTTCACTTTTTTGTGAAAATATCCACTAAATGAGGGAATAATATGTGTGAGGGTACCCCAGGAGAGTTCCAAATGTGTGTGGGTAGAATATATATCCCACGGGGGTAAAATTGAAAAAAGATGAAAAAAAATTTTTTTTGATTTAAGTCATCTTTCCGGCGTTTATCAGACTTTCAGATAGGGGAAATGTCAGTGAGCCTTCCGATTTCAGTTCCAGAGCGATTCGCCGATCAGTCCTTCATATTTAGTCGTTTTCAGACAATTTTCAGAATTTTTGAAAATTTCACTTTTTTGTGAAAATATCCACTAAATGAGGGAATAATATGTGTGAGGGTACCCCAGGAGAGTTCCAAATGTGTGTGGGTAGAATATATATCCCACGGGGGTAAAATTGAAAAAAAGTGAAAAAAAATTTTGTTTTGGACTTAGTCATTTTTCCGGCGTTTATCAGACTTTCAGATAGGGGAAATGTCAGTGAGTATTCCAATTTCAGTTCCAGAGCGATTCGCCCGATGAGTCCTTCATATTTAGTCGTTTTCAGCCAATTTTCAGAATTTTTGAAAATTTCACTTTTTGTGAAAATATCCACTAAATGAAGGAAAAATATGTGTGAGGGTACCCCAGGAGAGTTCCAAATATGTGTGGGTAGAATATATATCCCACGGGGGTAAAATTGAAAAAAGTTGAAAAAATTTTTTTGTTGGACTTAGCCATTTTTCCGGCGTTTAGAAGACTTTCAGATAGGGGAAATGTCAGTGAGCGTTCCAATTTCAGTTCCAGAGCCATTCGCCCGATGAGTCCTTCATATTTACTCGTTTTCAGCCAATTTTCTGAATATTTGAAAATTTCACTTTTTTGTGAAAATATCCACTAAATGAGGGAATAATATGTGTGAGGGTACCCCAGGAGAGTTCCAAATGTGTGTGGGTAGAATATATATCCCACGGGGGTAAAATTGAAAAAAGTTGAAAAAAATTTTTTGTTGGACTTAGTCATTTTTCCGGCGTTTAGAAGACTTTCAGATAGGGGAAATGTCAGTGAGCGTTCCGATTTCAGTTCCAGAGCGATTCGCCCGATGAGTCCTTCATATTTAGTCGTTTTCAGCCAATTTTCTGAATTTTTGAAAATTTCACTTTTTTGTGAAAATATCCACTAAATGAGGGAATAATATGTGTGAGGGTACCCCAGGAGAGTTCCAAATGTGTGTGGGTAGAATATATATCCCACGGGGGTAAAATTGAAAAAAGTTTAAAAAAATTTTTTTTAGATTTAGTCATTTTTCTGGCGTTTATCAGACTTTCAGATAGGGGAAATGTCAGTGAGCATTCCAATTTCAGTTCCAGAGCGATTTGCCCGATGAGTCCTTCATATTTAGTCGTTTTCAGCCAATTTTCTGAATTTTTGAAAATTTCACTTTTTTGTGAAAATATCCACTAAATGAGGGAATAATATGTGTGAGGGTACCCCAGGAGACTTCCAAATGTGTGTGGGTAGAATATACATCCCACGGGGGTAAAATTGAAAAAAGGTGAAAAAAAATTTTTTGGGACTTAGTCATTTTTCCGGCGTTTATCAGACTTTCAGATAGGGGAAATGTCAGTGAGCGTTCCGATTTCAGTTCCAGAGCGATTCGCCGATGAGTCCTTCATATTTAGTCGTTTTCAACCAATTTTCAGAATTTTTGAAAATTTCACTTTTTTGTGAAAATATCCACTAAATGAGGGAATAATATGTGTGAGGGTACCCCAGGAGAGTTCCAAATGTGTGTGGGTAGAATATATATCCCACGGGGGTAAAATTGAAAAAAGTTGAAAAAAAATTTTTTTTTCAACTTAGTCATTTTTCCGGCGTTTATCAGACTTTCAAATAGGGGAAATGTCAGTGAGCGTTCAGATTTCAGTTCCAGAGCGATTCGCCCGATAAGTCCTTCATATTTAGTCGTTTTCAGCCAATTTTCTGAATTTTTGAAAATTTCACTTTTTTGTGAAAATATCCACTACATGAGTGAATAATATGTGTGAGGGTACCCCAGGAGAGTTCCAAATGTGTGTGGGTAGAATATATATCCCACGGGGGTAAAATTGAAAAAAGGTGAAAAAATTTTTTTTTTCGACTTAGTCATTTTTTCAGCGTTTATCAGACTTTCAGATAGGGGAAATGTCAGTGAGCGTTCCGATTTCAGTTCCAGAGCGATTCACCCGATGAGTGCTTCATATTTAGTCATTTTCAGCCAATTTTCAGAATTTTTGAAAATTTCACTTTTTTGTGAAAATATCCACTAAATGAGGGAATAATATGTGTGAGGGTACCCCAGGAGAGTTCCAAATGTGTGTGGGTAGAATATATATCCTACGGGGGTAAAATTGAAAAAAGTTGAAAAAAAATTTTTTTTAGAATTAGTAATTTTTCTGGCGTTTATCAGACTTTCAGATAGGGGAAATGTCAGTGAGCGTTCCGATTTCAGTTCCAGAGCGATTCGCCCAATGAGTCCTTCATAATTAGTCGTTTTCAGCCAATTTTCTGAATTTTTGAAAATATCACTTTTTTGTAAAAAAATATCCACTAAATGAGGGAATAATATGTGTGAGGGTACCCCAGGAGAGATCCAAATGCGTGTGGGTAGAATATATATCCCACCGGGTAAAATTGAAAAAAGGTGAAAAATTTTTTTTTTGAACTTAGTCATTTTTTCAGCGTTTATCAGACTTTCAGATAGGGGAAATGTCAGTGAGCGTTCCGATTTCAGTTCCAGAGCGATTCGCCCGATGAGTCCTTCATATTTAGTTGTTTTCAGCCAATTTTCAGAATTTTTGAAAATTTCACTTTTTTGTGAAAATATCCACTAAATGAGGGAATAATATGTGTGAGGGTATCCCAGGAGAGTTCCAAATGTGTGTGGGTAGAATATATATCCCACGGGGGTAAAATTGAAAAAAGATGAAAAAAATTTTTTTTTGGATTAAGTCATTTTTTCAGCGTTTATCAGACTTTCAGATAGGGGAAATGTCAGTGAGCATTCCAATTTCAGTTCCAGAGCGATTCGCCCGATGAGTCCTTCATATTTAGTTGTTTTCAGCCAATTTTCAGAATTTTTGAAAATTTCACTTTTTTGTGAAAATATCCACTAAATGAGGGAATAATATGTGTGAGGGTACCCCAGGAGAGTTCCAAATGTGTGATGGGTAGAATATATATCCCACGGGGGTAAAATTGAAATAAGATGAAAAAAATTTTTTTTGGGATTAAGTCATTTTTTCAACGTTTATCAGACTTTCAGACAGGGGAAATGTCAGTGAGCGTTCCGATTTCAGTTCCAGAGCGATTCGCCCGATGAGTCCTTCATATTTAGTCGTTTTCAGCCAATTTTCTGAATTTTTGAAAATTTCACTTTTTTGTAAAAAAATATCCACTAAATGAGGGAATAATATGTGTGAGGGTACCCCAGGAGAGTTCCAAATGTGTGTTGGGTAGAATATATATCCCACGGGGGTAAAATTGAAAAAAGTTGAAAAAAATTTTTTTTAGACTTAGTCATTTTTCCGGCGTTTATCAGACTTTCAGATAGGGGAAATGTCAGTGAGCATTCCGATTTCAGTTCCAGAGCGATTCGCCCGATGAGTCCTTCATATTTAGTCGTTTTCAGCCAATTTTCAGAATATTTGAAAATTTCACTTTTTTGTGAAAATATCCACTAAATGAGGGAATAATATGTGTGAGGGTACCCCAGGAGAGTTCCAAATGTGTGTGGGTAGAATATATATCCCACGGGGGTAAAATTGAAAAAAGAGGAAAAAAATGTTTTTTTGGACTTAGTCATTTTTTCAGCATTTATCAGACTTTCAGATAGGGGAAATGTCAGTGAGCGTTCCGATTTCAGTTCCAGAGCGATTCGCCCGATGAGTCCTTCATATTTAGTTGTTTTCAGCCAATTTTCAGAATTTTTGAAAATTTCACTTTTTTGTAAAAATATCCACTAAATGAGGGAATAATATGTGTGAGGGTATCCCAGGAGAGTTCCAAATGTGTGTGGGTAGAATATATATCCCACGGGGGTAAAATTGAAAAAAGATGAAAAAAATTTTTTTTTGGATTAAGTCATTTTTTCAGCGTTTATCAGACTTTCAGATAGGGGAAATGTCAGTGAGCATTCCGATTTCAGTTCCAGAGCGATTCGCCCGATGAGTCCTTCATATTTAGTTGTTTTCAGCCAATTTTCAGAATTTTTGAAAATTTCACTTTTTTGTGAAAATATCCACTAAATGAGGGAATAATATGTGTGAGGGTACCCCAGGAGAGTTCCAAATGTGTGTGGGTAGAATATATATCCCACGGGGGTAAAATTGAAAAAAGTTTAAAAAAATTTTTTTTAGATTTAGTCATTTTTCTGGCGTTTATCAGACTTTCAGATAGGGGAAATGTCAGTGAGCATTCCAATTTCAGTTCCAGAGCGATTTGCCCGATGAGTCCTTCATATTTAGTCGTTTTCAGCCAATTTTCTGAATTTTTGAAAATTTCACTTTTTTGTGAAAATATCCACTAAATGAGGGAATAATATGTGTGAGGGTACCCCAGGAGACTTCCAAATGTGTGTGGGTAGAATATACATCCCACGGGGGTAAAATTGAAAAAAGGTGAAAAAAAATTTTTTGGGACTTAGTCATTTTTCCGGCGTTTATCAGACTTTCAGATAGGGGAAATGTCAGTGAGCGTTCCGATTTCAGTTCCAGAGCGATTCGCCGATGAGTCCTTCATATTTAGTCGTTTTCAACCAATTTTCAGAATTTTTGAAAATTTCACTTTTTTGTGAAAATATCCACTAAATGAGGGAATAATATGTGTGAGGGTACCCCAGGAGAGTTCCAAATGTGTGTGGGTAGAATATATATCCCACGGGGGTAAAATTGAAAAAAGTTGAAAAAAAATTTTTTTTTGGACTTAGTCATTTTTTCAGCGTTTATCAGACTTTCAGATAGGGGAAATGTCAGTGAGCGTTCCGATTTCAGTTCCAGAGCGATTCGCCCGATGAGTCCTTCATATTTAGTTGTTTTCAGCCAATTTTCAGAATTTTTGAAAATTTCACTTTTTTGTGAAAATATCCACTAAATGAGGGAATAATATGTGTGAGGGTATCCCAGGAGAGTTCCAAATGTGTGTGGGTAGAATATATATCCCACGGGGGTAAAATTGAAAAAAGATGAAAAAAATTTTTTTTTGGATTAAGTCATTTTTTCAGCGTTTATCAGACTTTCAGATAGGGGAAATGTCAGTGAGCATTCCGATTTCAGTTCCAGAGCGATTCGCCCGATGAGTCCTTCATATTTAGTTGTTTTCAGCCAATTTTCAGAATTTTTGAAAATTTCACTTTTTTGTGAAAATATCCACTAAATGAGGGAATAATATGTGTGAGGGTACCCCAGGAGAGTTCCAAATGTGTGATGGGTAGAATATATATCCCACGGGGGTAAAATTGAAATAAGATGAAAAAAATTTTTTTTGGGATTAAGTCATTTTTTCAACGTTTATCAGACTTTCAGACAGGGGAAATGTCAGTGAGCGTTCCGATTTCAGTTCCAGAGCGATTCGCCCGATGAGTCCTTCATATTTAGTCGTTTTCAGCCAATTTTCTGAATTTTTGAAAATTTCACTTTTTTGTAAAAAAATATCCACTAAATGAGGGAATAATATGTGTGAGGGTACCCCAGGAGAGTTCCAAATGTGTGTTGGGTAGAATATATATCCCACGGGGGTAAAATTGAAAAAAGTTGAAAAAAATTTTTTTTAGACTTAGTCATTTTTCCGGCGTTTATCAGACTTTCAGATAGGGGAAATGTCAGTGAGCATTCCGATTTCAGTTCCAGAGCGATTCGCCCGATGAGTCCTTCATATTTAGTCGTTTTCAGCCAATTTTCAGAATATTTGAAAATTTCACTTTTTTGTGAAAATATCCACTAAATGAGGGAATAATATGTGTGAGGGTACCCCAGGAGAGTTCCAAATGTGTGTGGGTAGAATATATATCCCACGGGGGTAAAATTGAAAAAAGAGGAAAAAAATGTTTTTTTGGACTTAGTCATTTTTTCAGCATTTATCAGACTTTCAGATAGGGGAAATGTCAGTGAGCGTTCCGATTTCAGTTCCAGAGCGATTCGCCCGATGAGTCCTTCATATTTAGTTGTTTTCAGCCAATTTTCAGAATTTTTGAAAATTTCACTTTTTTGTAAAAATATCCACTAAATGAGGGAATAATATGTGTGAGGGTATCCCAGGAGAGTTCCAAATGTGTGTGGGTAGAATATATATCCCACGGGGGTAAAATTGAAAAAAGATGAAAAAAATTTTTTTTTGGATTAAGTCATTTTTTCAGCGTTTATCAGACTTTCCGATAGGGGAAATGTCAGTGGGCATTCCGATTTCAGTTCCAGAGCGATTCGCCCGATGAGTCCTTCATATTTAGTTGTTTTCAGCCAATTTTCAGAATTTTTGAAAATTTCACTTTTTTGTGAAAATATCCACTAAATGAGGGAATAATATGTGTGAGGGTACCCCAGGAGAGTTCCAAATGTGTGTGGGTAGAATATATATCCCACGGGGGTAAAATTGAAAAAAGTTGAAAAAAATATTTTTTTTGACTTAGTCATTTTTCCGGCGTTTATCAGACTTTCAGATAGGGGAAATGTCAGTGAGCGTTCCGATTTCAGTTCCAGAGCGATTCGCCTGATGAGTCCTTCATATTTAGTCGTTTTCAGCCAATTTTCTGAATTTTTGAAAATTTCACTTTTTTGTGAAAATATCCACTAAATGAGGGAATAATATGTGTGACGGTACCCCAGGAGAGTTCCAAATGTGTGTGGGTAGAATATATATCCCACGGGGGTAAAATTGAAAAAAGTTTAAAAAAATTTTTTTTTAGACTTAGTCTTTTTTCCGGCGTTTATCAGACTTTCAAATAGGGCAAATGTCAGTGAGCGTTCCGATTTCAGTTCCAGAGCAATTCTCCCGATGAGTCCTTCATAATTAGTCGTTTTCAGCCAATTTTCAGAATTTTTGAAAATTTCACTTTTTTGTGAAAATATCCACTAAATGAGGGAATAATATGTGTGATGGTACCCCAGGAGAGGTCCAAATGTGTGTGGGTAGAATATATATCCCACGGGGGTAAAATTGAAAAAAGATGAAAAAAATATTTTTTTGGACTTAGTCATTTTTTCAGCGTTTCTCAGACTTTCAGATAGGGGAAATGTCAGTGAGCGTTCCGATTTCAGTTCCAGAGCGATTCGCCCGATGAGTCCTTCATAATTAGTCGTTTTCAGCCAATTTTCAGAATTTTTGAAAATTTCACTTTTTTGTCAAAATATCCACTAAATGAGGGAATAATATGTGTGAGGGTACCCCAGGAGAGTTCCAAATGTGTGTGGGTAGAATATATATCCCACGGGGGTAAAATTGAAAAAAGATGAAAAAAATATTTTTTTGGATTAAGTCATTTTTTCAGCGTTTATCAGACTTTCAGATAGGGGAAATGTCAGTGAGCGTTCCGATTTCAGTTCCAGAGCGATTCACCCCATGAGTCCTTCATATTTAGTCGTTTTCAGCCAATTTTCTGAATATTTGAAAATTTCACTTTTTTGTGAAAATATCCACTAAATGAGGGAATAATATGTGTGAGGGTACCCCAGGAGAGTTCCAAATGTGTGTGGGTAGAATATATATCCCACGGGGGTAAAATTGAAAAAAGATGAAAAAAAATTTTTTTTGGACTTAGTCATTTTTTCAGCATTTATCAGACTTTCAGATAGGGGAAATGTCAGTGAGCGTTCCGATTTCAGTTCCATAGCGATTCGCCCCATGAGTCCTTCATATTTAGTCGTTTTCAGCCAATTTTCTGAATATTTGAAAATTTCAGTTTTTTGTGAAAATATCCACTAAATGAGGGAACAATATGTGTGAGGGTACCCCAGGAGAGTTCCAAATGTGTGTGGGTAGAATATATATCCCACGGGGGTAAAATTGAAAAAAGATGAAAAAAATTTTTTTTGGACTTAGTCATTTTTTCAGCATTTATCAGACTTTCAGATAGGGGAAATGTCAGTGAGCGTTCCGATTTCAGTTCCATAGCGATTCGCCCCATGAGTCCTTCATATTTAGTCGTTTTCAGCCAATTTTCTGAATATTTGAAAATTTCACTTTTTTGTGAAAATATCCACTAAATGAGGGAACAATATGTGTGAGGGTACCCCAGGAGAGTTCCAAATGTGTGTGGGTAGAATATATATCCCACGGGGGTAAAATTGAAAAAAGATGAAAAAAATTTTTTTTTGGATTAAGTCATTTTTTCAGCGTTTATCAGACTTTCAGATAGGGGAAATGTCAGTGAGCGTTCCGATTTCAGTTCCAGAGCGATTCGCCCGATGAGTCCTTCATATTTAGTCGTTTTCAGCCAATTTTCAGAATTTTTGAAAATTTCACTTTTTTGTGAAAATATCCACTAAATGAGGGAATAATATGTGTGAGGGTACCCCAGGAGAGTTCCAAATGTGTGTGGGTAGAATATATATCCCACGGGGGTAAAATTGAAAAAAGTTTTAAAAAATTTTTTTTTGGACTTAGTCATTTTTCCGGCGTTAATCAGACTTTCAATTAGGGCAAATGTCAGTGAGCGTTCCGATTTCAGTTCCAGAGCGATTCGCCCGATGAGTCCTTCATATTTAGTCGTTCTCAGCCAATTTTCTGAATATTTGAAAATTTCACTTTTTTGTGAAAATATCCACTAAATGAGGGAATAATATGTGTGAGGGTACCCCAGGAGAGTTCCAAATGTGTGTGGGTAGAATATATATCCCACGGGGGTAAAATTGAAAAAAGATGAAAAAAATTTTTTTTTAGACTTAGTCATTTTTTCAGCGTTTCTCAGACTTTCAGATAGGGGAAATGTCAGTGAGCGTTCCGAATTCAGTTCCAGAGCGATTCGCCCGATGAGTCCTTCATATTTAGTCATTTTCAGCCAATTTTCAGAATTTTTGAAAATTTCACTTTTTTGTGAAAATATCCACTAAATGAGGGAATAATATGTGTGAGGGTACCCCAGGAGAGTTCCAAATGTGTGTGGGTAGAATATATATCCCACGGGGGTAAAATTGAAAAAAGTTTAAAAAAAATTTTTTTTGGACTTAGTCATTTTTCCGGCGTTAATCAGACTTTCAATTAGGGCAAATGTCAGTGAGCGTTTCGATTTCAGTTCCAGAGCGATTCGCCCGATGAGTCCTTCATATTTAGTCGTTCTCAGCCAATTTTCTGAATATTTGAAAATTTCACTTTTTTGTGAAAATATCCACTAAATGAGGGAATAATATGTGTGAGGGTACCCCAGGAGAGTTCCAAATTTGTGTGGGTAGAATATATATCCCACGGGGGTAAAATTGAAAAAAGATGAAAAAAATTTTTTTTTGGATTAAGTCATTTTTTCAGCGTTTATCAGACTTTCAGATAGGGGAAATGTCAGTGAGCGTTCCGAATTCAGTTCCAGAGCGATTCGCCCGATGAGTCCTTCATAATTAGTCGTTTTCAGCCAATTTTCAGAATTTTTGAAAATTTCACTTTTTTGTGAAAATATCCACTAAATGAGGGAATAATATGTGTGAGGGTACCCCAGGAGAGTTCCAAATTTGTGTGGGTAGAATATATATCCCACGGGGGTAAAATTGAAAAAAGATGAAAAAAATTTTTTTTGGGATTAAGTCATTTTTTCAGCGTTTATCAGACTTTCAGATAGGGGAAATGTCAGTGAGCGTTCCGATTTCAGTTCCAGAGCGATTCGCCCGATGAGTCCTTCATATTTAGTAGTTCTTAGCCAATTTTCTGAATATTTGAAAATTTCACTTTTTTGTGAAAATATCCACTAAATGAGGGAATAATATGTGTGAGGGTACCCCAGGAGAGTTCCAAATGTGTGTGGGTAGAATATATATCCCACGGGGGTAAAATTGAAAAAAGATGAAAAAAATTTTTTTTTGGACTTAGTCATTTTTTCAGCGTTTCTTAGACTTTCAGATAGGGGAAATGTCAGTGAGCGTTCCGATTTCAGTTCCAGAGCGATTCGCCCGATGAGTCCTTCATATTTAGTCGTTCTCAGCCAATTTTCTGAATATTTGAAAATTTCACTTTTTTGTGAAAATATCCACTAAATGAGGGAATAATATGTGTGAGGGTACCCCAGGAGAGTTCCAAATGTGTGTGGGTAGAATATATATCCCACGGGGGTAAAATTGAAAAAAGATGAAAAAAATTTTTTTTTAGACTTAGTCATTTTTTCAGCGTTTCTCAGACTTTCAGATAGGGGAAATGTCAGTGAGCGTTCCGAATTCAGTTCCAGAGCGATTCGCCCGATGAGTCCTTCATATTTAGTCATTTTCAGCCAATTTTCAGAATTTTTGAAAATTTCACTTTTTTGTGAAAATATCCACTAAATGAGGGAATAATATGTGTGAGGGTACCCCAGGAGAGTTCCAAATGTGTGTGGGTAGAATATATATCCCACGGGGGTAAAATTGAAAAAAGTTTAAAAAAAATTTTTTTTGGACTTAGTCATTTTTCCGGCGTTAATCAGACTTTCAATTAGGGCAAATGTCAGTGAGCGTTTCGATTTCAGTTCCAGAGCGATTCGCCCGATGAGTCCTTCATATTTAGTCGTTCTCAGCCAATTTTCTGAATATTTGAAAATTTCACTTTTTTGTGAAAATATCCACTAAATGAGGGAATAATATGTGTGAGGGTACCCCAGGAGAGTTCCAAATTTGTGTGGGTAGAATATATATCCCACGGGGGTAAAATTGAAAAAAGATGAAAAAAATTTTTTTTTGGATTAAGTCATTTTTTCAGCGTTTATCAGACTTTCAGATAGGGGAAATGTCAGTGAGCGTTCCGAATTCAGTTCCAGAGCGATTCGCCCGATGAGTCCTTCATAATTAGTCGTTTTCAGCCAATTTTCAGAATTTTTGAAAATTTCACTTTTTTGTGAAAATATCCACTAAATGAGGGAATAATATGTGTGAGGGTACCCCAGGAGAGTTCCAAATTTGTGTGGGTAGAATATATATCCCACGGGGGTAAAATTGAAAAAAGATGAAAAAAATTTTTTTTGGGATTAAGTCATTTTTTCAGCGTTTATCAGACTTTCAGATAGGGGAAATGTCAGTGAGCGTTCCGATTTCAGTTCCAGAGCGATTCGCCCGATGAGTCCTTCATATTTAGTAGTTCTTAGCCAATTTTCTGAATATTTGAAAATTTCACTTTTTTGTGAAAATATCCACTAAATGAGGGAATAATATGTGTGAGGGTACCCCAGGAGAGTTCCAAATGTGTGTGGGTAGAATATATATCCCACGGGGGTAAAATTGAAAAAAGATGAAAAAAATTTTTTTTTGGACTTAGTCATTTTTTCAGCGTTTCTTAGACTTTCAGATAGGGGAAATGTCAGTGAGCGTTCCGATTTCAGTTCCAGAGCGATTCGCCCGATGAGTCCTTCATATTTAGTCGTTCTCAGCCAATTTTCTGAATATTTGAAAATTTCACTTTTTTGTGAAAATATCCACTAAATGAGGGAATAATATGTGTGAGGGTACCCCAGGAGAGTTCCAAATGTGTGTGGGTAGAATATATATCCCACGGGGGTAAAATTGAAAAAAGATGAAAAAAATTTTTTTTTGGACTTAGTCATTTTTTCAGCGTTTCTTAGACTTTCAGATAGGGGAAATGTCAGTGAGCGTTCCGATTTCAGTTCCAGAGCGATTCGCCCGATGAGTCCTTCATATTTAGTTGTTTTCAGCCAATTTTCAGAATATTTGAAAATTTCACTTTTTTGTGAAAATATCCACTAAATGAGGGAATAATATGTGTGAGGGTACCCCAGGAGAGTTCCAAATGTGTGTTGGGTAGAATATATATCCCACGGGGGTAAAATTGAAAAAAGATGAAAAAAATTTTTTTTTGGATTAAGTCATTTTTTCAGCGTTTATCAGACTTTCAGATAGGGGAAATGTCAGTGAACGTTCCGATTTCAGTTCCAGAGCGATTCGCCCGATGAGTCCTTCATATTTAGTCGTTTTCAGCCAATTTTCTGAATATTTGAAAATTTCACTTTTTTGTGAAAATATCCACTAAATGAGGGAATAATATGTGTGAGGGTACCCCAGGAGAGTTCCAAATGTGTGTGGGTAGAATACATATCCCACGGGGGTAAAATTGAAAAAAGTTTAAAAAAATTTTTTTTTGGACTTAGTCATTTTTCCGGCGTTAATCAGACTTTCAATTAGGGCAAATGTCAGTGAGCGTTTCGATTTCAGTTCCAGAGCGATTCGCCCGATGAGTCCTTCATATTTAGTCGTTCTCAGCCAATTTTCTGAATATTTGAAAATTTCACTTTTTTGTGAAAATATCCACTAAATGAGGGAATAATATGTGTGAGGGTACCCCAGGAGAGTTCCAAATGTGTGTGGGTAGAATATATATACCACGGGGGTAAAATTGAAAAAAGATGAAAAAAATTTTTTTTTGGACTTAGTCATTTTTTCAGCGTTTCTCAGACTTTCAGATAGGGGAAATGTCAGTGAGCGTTCCGATTTCAGTTCCAGAGCGATTCGCCTGATGAGTCCTTCATAATTAGTCGTTTTCAGCCAATTTTCAGAATTTTTGAAAATTTCACTTTTTTGTGAAAATATCCACTAAATGAGGGAATAATATGTGTGAGGGTACCCCAGGAGAGTTCCAAATTTGTGTGGGTAGAATATATATCCCACGGGGGTAAAATTGAAAAAAGATGAAAAAAATTTTTTTTTGGATTAAGTCATTTTTTCAGCGTTTATCAGACTTTCAGATAGGGGAAATGTCAGTGAGCGATCCAATTTCAGTTCCAGAGCGATTCGCCCGATGAGTCCTTCATATTTAGTCGTTTTCAGCCAATTTTCTGAATTTTTGAAAATTTCACTTTTTTGTGAAAATATCCACTAAATGAGGGAATAATATGTGTGAGGGTACCCCAGGAGAGTTCCAAATGTGTGTGGGTAGAATATATATCCCACGGGGGTAAAATTGAAAAAAGATGAAAAAAATTTTTTTTTGGACTTAGTCATTTTTTCAGCGTTTCTCAGACTTTCAGATAGGGGAAATGTCAGTGAGCGTTCCGAATTCAGTTCCAGAGCGATTCGCCCGATGAGTCCTTCATAATTAGTCGTTTTCAGCCAATTTTCAGAATTTTTGAAAATTTCACTTTTTTGTGAAAATATCCACTAAATGAGGGAATAATATGTGTGAGGGTACCCCAGGAGAGTTCCAAATTTGTGTGGGTAGAATATATATCCCACGGGGGTAAAATTGAAAAAAGATGAAAAAAATTTTTTTTGGGATTAAGTCATTTTTTCAGCGTTTATCAGACTTTCAGATAGGGGAAATGTCAGTGAGCGTTCCGATTTCAGTTCCAGAGCGATTCGCCCGATGAGTCCTTCATATTTAGTCGTTCTCAGCCAATTTTCTGAATATTTGAAAATTTCACTTTTTTGTGAAAATATCCACTAAATGAGGGAATAATATGTGTGAGGGTACCCCAGGAGAGTTCCAAATGTGTGTGGGTAGAATATATATCCCACGGGGGTAAAATTGAAAAAAGATGAAAAAAATTTTTTTTTGGACTTAGTCATTTTTTCAGCGTTTCTTAGACTTTCAGATAGGGGAAATGTCAGTGAGCGTTCCGATTTCAGTTCCAGAGCGATTCGCCCGATGAGACCTTCATATTTAGTTGTTTTCAGCCAATTTTCAGAATATTTGAAAATTTCACTTTTTTGTGAAAATATCCACTAAATGAGGGAATAATATGTGTGAGGGTACCCCAGGAGAGTTCCAAATGTGTGTTGGGTAGAATATATATCCCACGGGGGTAAAATTGAAAAAAGATGAAAAAAATTTTTTTTTGGATTAAGTCATTTTTTCAGCGTTTATCAGACTTTCAGATAGGGGAAATGTCAGTGAACGTTCCGATTTCAGTTCCAGAGCGATTCGCCCGATGAGTCCTTCATATTTAGTCGTTTTCAGCCAATTTTCTGAATATTTGAAAATTTCACTTTTTTGTGAAAATATCCACTAAATGAGGGAATAATATGTGTGAGGGTACCCCAGGAGAGTTCCAAATGTGTGTGGGTAGAATACATATCCCACGGGGGTAAAATTGAAAAAAGATGAAAAAAATTTTTTTTTGGATTAAGTCATTTTTTCAGCGTTTATCAGACTTTCAGATAGGGGAAATGTCAGTGAGCGTTCCAATTTCAGTTCCAGAGCGATTCGCCCGATGAGTCCTTCATATTTAGTCGTTTTCAGCCAATTTTCTGAATATTTGAAAATTTCACTTTTTTGTGAAAATATCCACTAAATGAGGGAATAATATGTGTGAGGGTACCCCAGGAGAGTTCCAAATGTGTGTGGATAGAATATATATCCCACGGGGGTAAAATTGAAAAAAGATGAAAAAAAATTTTTTTTGGACTTAGTCATTTTTTCAGCATTTATCAGACTTTCAGATAGGGGAAATGTCAGTGAGCGTTCCGATTTCAGTTCCATAGCGATTCGCCCCATGAGTCCTTCATATTTAGTCGTTTTCAGCCAATTTTCTGAATATTTGAAAATTTCACTTTTTTGTGAAAATATCCACTAAATGAGGGAATAATATGTGTGAGGGTACCCCAGGAGAGTTCCAAATGTGTGTGGGTAGAATATATATCCCACGGGGGTAAAATTGAAAAAAGTTTAAAAAAAATTTTTTTTGGACTTAGTCATTTTTCCGGCGTTAATCAGACTTTCAATTAGGGCAAATGTCAGTGAGCGTTTCGATTTCAGTTCCAGAGCGATTCGCCCGATGAGTCCTTCATATTTAGTCGTTCTCAGCCAATTTTCTGAATATTTGAAAATTTCACTTTTTTGTGAAAATATCCACTAAATGAGGGAATAATATGTGTGAGGGTACCCCAGGAGAGTTCCAAATGTGTGTGGGTAGAATATATATACCACGGGGGTAAAATTGAAAAAAGATGAAAAAAATTTTTTTTTGGACTTAGTCATTTTTTCAGCGTTTCTCAGACTTTCAGATAGGGGAAATGTCAGTGAGCGTTCCGATTTCAGTTCCAGAGCGATTCGCCTGATGAGTCCTTCATAATTAGTCGTTTTCAGCCAATTTTCAGAATTTTTGAAAATTTCACTTTTTTGTGAAAATATCCACTAAATGAGGGAATAATATGTGTGAGGGTACCCCAGGAGAGTTCCAAATTTGTGTGGGTAGAATATATATCCCACGGGGGTAAAATTGAAAAAAGATGAAAAAATTTTTTTTTTGGATTAAGTCATTTTTTCAGCGTTTATCAGACTTTCAGATAGGGGAAATGTCAGTGAGCGTTCCAATTTCAGTTCCAGAGCGATTCGCCCGATGAGTCCTTCATATTTAGTCGTTTTCAGCCAATTTTCTGAATTTTTGAAAATTTCACTTTTTTGTGAAAATATCCACTAAATGAGGGAATAATATGTGTGAGGGTACCCCAGGAGAGTTCCAAATGTGTGTGGGTAGAATATATATCCCACGGGGGTAAAATTGAAAAAAGATGAAAAAAATTTTTTTGGGGATTAAGTCATTTTTTCAGCGTTTATCAGACTTTCAGATAGGGGAAATGTCAGTGAGCGTTCCGATTTCAGTTCCAGAGCGATTCGCCCGATGAGTCCTTCATATTTAGTTGTTTTCAGCCAATTTTCAGAATATTTGAAAATTTCACTTTTTTGTGAAAATATCCACTAAATGAGGGAATAATATGTGTGAAGGTACCCCAGGAGAGTTCCAAATGTGTGTTGGGTAGAATATATATCCCACGGGGGTAAAATTGAAAAAAGTTGAAAAAAAATTTTTTTTGGACTTAGTCATTTTTTCAGCGTTTATCAGACTTTCAGATAGGGGAAATGTCAGTGAGCGTTCCAATTTCAGTTCCAGAGCAATTCGCCCGATGAGTCCTTCATATTTAGTCGTTTTCAGCCAATTTTCAGAATTTTGAAAATTTCACTTTTTTGTAAAAATATCCACTAAATGAGGGAATAATATATGTGAGGGTACCCCAGGAGAGTTCCAAATGTGTGTGGGTAGAAGATATATCCCACGGGGGTAAAATTGAAAAAAGTTGAAAAAAATTTTTTTTTTCGACTTAGTCATTTTTCCGGCGTTTATCAGACTTTTCAAATAGGGGAAATGTCAGTGAGCATTCCGATTTCAGTTCCAGAGCGATTCGCCCGATGAGTCCTTCATATTTAGTCGTTTTCAGCCAATTTTCTGAATTTTTGAAAATTTAACTTTTTTGTGAAAATATCCACTAAATGAGGGAATAATATGTGTGAGGGTACCCCAGGAGAGTTCCAAATGTGTGTGGGTAGAATATATATCCCACGGGGGTAAAATTGAAAAAAGATGAAAAAAATTTTTTTTTGACTTAGTCATTTTTCCGGCGTTTAGAAGACTTTCAGATAGGGGAAATGTCAGTGAGTATTCCAATTTCAGTTCCAGAGCGATTCGCCCGATGAGTCCTTCATATTTAGTCGTTTTCAGCCAATTTTCTGAATTTTTGAAAATTTCACTTTTTTGTGAAAATATCCACTAAATGAGGGAATAATATGTGTGAGGGTACCCCAGCAGAGTTACAAATGTGTGTGGGTAGAATATATATCCCACGGGGGTAAAATTGAAAAAAGGTGAAAATTTTTTTTTTTTTGATTTAGTCATTTTTTCACCGTTTATCAGACTTTCAGATAGGGGAAATGTCAGTGAGCGTTCCGATTTCAGTTCCAGAGCGATTCGCCCGATGAGTCCTTCATATATAGTCGTTTTCAGCCAATTTTCAGAATTTTTGAAAATTTCACTTTTTTGTGAAAATATCCACTAAATGAGGGAATAATATGTGTGAGGGTACCCCAGGAGAGTTCCAAATGTGTGTGGGTAGAATATATATCCCACGGGGGTAAAATTGAAAAAAGGTGAAAAATTTTTTTTTTGGACTTAGTCATTTTTTCAGCGTTTATCAGACTTTCAGATAGGAGAAATGTCAGTGAGCGTTCCGATTTCAGTTCCAGAGCGATTCGCCCGATGAGTCCTTCATATTTAGTCGTTTTCAGCCAATTTTCAGAATTTTTGAAATTTTCACTTTTTTGTGAAAATATACACTAAATGAGGGAATAATATGTGTGAGGGTACCCCAGGAGAGTTCCAAATGTGTGTGGGTAGAATATATATCCCACGGGGGTAAAATTGAAAAAAGTTTTAAAAATTTTTTTTTAGATTTAGCCATTTTTCCGGCTTTTATCAGACTTTCAGATAGGGGAAATGTCAGTGAGAGTTCCACTTTCAGTTCCAGAGCGATTCGCCCGATGCGTCCTTCATATTTAGTAGTTTTCAGCCAATTTTCTGAATTTTTGAAAATTTCACTTTTTTGTGAAAATATCCAATAAATGAGGGAATATGTGTGAGGGTACCCCAGGAGAGTTCCAAATGTGTGTGGGTAGAAGATATATCCCACGGGGGTAAAATTGAAAAAAGATGAAAAAATTTTTTTTTGGACTTAGTCATTTTTTCAGCGTTTATCAGACTTTCAGATAGGGGAAATGTCAGTGAGCGTTCCGATTTCAGTTCCAGAGCGATTCGCCCGATGAGTCCTTCATATATAGTCGTTTTCAGCCAATTTTCAGAATTTTTGGAAATTTCACTTTTTTGTGAAAATATCCACTAAATGAGGGAATAATATATGTGAGGGTACCCCAGGAGAGTTCCAAATGTGTGTGGGTAGAAGATATATCCCACGGGGGTAAAATTGAAAAAAGTTGAAAAAAATTTTTTTTTTCGACTTAGTCATTTTTCCGGCGTTTATCAGACCTTTCAAATAGGGGAAATGTCAGTGAGCATTCCGATTTCAGTTCCAGAGCGATTCGCCCGATGAGTCCTTCATATTTAGTCGTTTTCAGCCAATTTTCTGAATTTTTGAAAATTTAACTTTTTTGTGAAAATATCCACTAAATGAGGGAATAATATGTGTGAGGGTACCCCAGGAGAGTTCCAAATGTGTGTGGGTAGAATATATATCCCACGGGGGTAAAATTGAAAAAAGATGAAAAAAATTTTTTTTTGACTTAGTCATTTTTCCGGCGTTTAGAAGACTTTCAGATAGGGGAAATGTCAGTGAGTATTCCAATTTCAGTTCCAGAGCGATTCGCCCGATGAGTCCTTCATATTTAGTCGTTTTCAGCCAATTTTCTGAATTTTTGAAAATTTCACTTTTTTGTGAAAATATCCACTAAATGAGGGAATAATATGTGTGAGGGTACCCCAGCAGAGTTACAAATGTGTGTGGGTAGAATATATATCCCACGGGGGTAAAATTGAAAAAAGGTGAAAATTTTTTTTTTTTTGATTTAGTCATTTTTTCACCGTTTATCAGACTTTCAGATAGGGGAAATGTCAGTGAGCGTTCCGATTTCAGTTCCAGAGCGATTCGCCCGATGAGTCCTTCATATATAGTCGTTTTCAGCCAATTTTCAGAATTTTTGAAAATTTCACTTTTTTGTGAAAATATCCACTAAATGAGGGAATAATATGTGTGAGGGTACCCCAGGAGAGTTCCAAATGTGTGTGGGTAGAATATATATCCCACGGGGGTAAAATTGAAAAAAGGTGAAAAATTTTTTTTTTGGACTTAGTCATTTTTTCAGCGTTTATCAGACTTTCAGATAGGAGAAATGTCAGTGAGCGTTCCGATTTCAGTTCCAGAGCGATTCGCCCGATGAGTCCTTCATATTTAGTCGTTTTCAGCCAATTTTCAGAATTTTTGAAATTTTCACTTTTTTGTGAAAATATACACTAAATGAGGGAATAATATGTGTGAGGGTACCCCAGGAGAGTTCCAAATGTGTGTGGGTAGAATATATATCCCACGGGGGTAAAATTGAAAAAAGTTTTAAAAATTTTTTTTTAGATTTAGCCATTTTTCCGGCTTTTATCAGACTTTCAGATAGGGGAAATGTCAGTGAGAGTTCCACTTTCAGTTCCAGAGCGATTCGCCCGATGCGTCCTTCATATTTAGTAGTTTTCAGCCAATTTTCTGAATTTTTGAAAATTTCACTTTTTTGTGAAAATATCCAATAAATGAGGGAATATGTGTGAGGGTACCCCAGGAGAGTTCCAAATGTGTGTGGGTAGAAGATATATCCCACGGGGGTAAAATTGAAAAAAGATGAAAAAATTTTTTTTTGGACTTAGTCATTTTTTCAGCGTTTATCAGACTTTCAGATAGGGGAAATGTCAGTGAGCGTTCCGATTTCAGTTCCAGAGCGATTCGCCCGATGAGTCCTTCATATATAGTCGTTTTCAGCCAATTTTCAGAATTTTTGGAAATTTCACTTTTTTGTGAAAATATCCACTAAATGAGGGAATAATATGTGTGAGGGTACGCCAGGGGAGTTCCAAATGTGTGTGGGTAGAATATATATCCCACGGGGGTAAAATTGAAAAAAGGTGAAAAAAAATTTTTTTTGGACTTAGTCATTTTTTCAGCGTTTATCAGACTTTCAGATAGGGGAAATGTCAGTGAGCATTCCAATTTCAGTTCCAGAGCGATTCGCCCGATGCGTCCTTCATATTTAGTAGTTTTCAGCCAATTTTCTGAATTTTTGAAAATTTCACTTTTTTGTGAAAATATCCACTAAATGAGGGAATAATATGTGTGAGGGTACCCCAGGAGAGTTCCAAATGTGTGTGGGTAGAATATATATCCCACGGGGGTAAAATTGAAAAAAGTTTAAAAAATTTTTTTTTAGATTTAGTCATTTTTCCGGCGTTTATCAGACTTTCAGATAGGGGAAATGTCAGTGAGCGTTCCAATTTCAGTTCCAGAGCGATTTGCCCGATGAGTCCTTCATATTTAGTCGTTTTCAGACAGTTTTCTGAATTTTTGAAAATTTCACTTTTTTGTGAAAATATCCACTAAATGAGGGAATAATATGTGTGAGGGTACCCCAGGAGAGTTCCAAATGTGTGTGGGTAGAATATATATCCCACGGGGGTAAAATTGAAAAAAGTTTAAAACATTTTTTTTTAGATTTAGCCATTTTTCCGGCTTTTATCAGACTTTCAGATAGGGGAAATGTCAGTGAGCGTTCCAATTTCAGTTCCAGAGCGATTCGCCTGATGAGTCCTTCATATTTAGTCGTTTTCAGCCAATTTTCTGAATTTTTGAAAATTTCACTTTTTTGTGAAAATATCCAATAAATGAGGGAATATGTGTGAGGGTACCCCAGGAGAGTTCCAAATGTGTGTGGGTAGAAGATATATCCCACGGGGGTAAAATTGAAAAAAGTTAAAAAAAATTTTTTTTTGGACTTAGTAATTTTTCCGGCGTTAATCAGACTTTCAATTAGGGGAAATGTCAGTGAGCATTCCGATTTCAGTTCCAGAGCGATTTGCCCAATGAGTCCTTCATATTTAGTCGTTTTCAGCCAATTTTCAGAATTTTTGAAAATTTTACTTTATTGTGAAAATATCCACTAAATGAGGGAATAATATGTGTGAGGGTACCCCAGGAGAGTTCCAAATGTGTGTGGGTAGAATATATATCCCACGGGGGTAAAATTGAAAAAAGGTGAAAAAAAATTTTTTTTGGACTTACTCATTTTTTCAGCGTTTATCAGACTTTCAGATAGGGGAAATGTCAGTGAGCGTTCCAATTTCAGTTCCAGACCGATTCGCCCGATGAGTCCTTCATATATAGTCGTTTTCAGCCAATTTTCTGAATTTTTGAAAATTTCGCTTTTTTGTGAAAATATCCACTAAATGAGGGAATAATATGTGTGAGGGTACCCCAGGAGAGTTCCAAATGTGTGTGGGTAGAATAAATATCCCACGGGGGTAAAATTCAAAAAAGTTTAAAAATTTTTTTTTAGACTTAGTCATTTTTCCGGCGTTTATCAGACTTTCAGATAGGGAAAATGTCAGTGAGCGTTCCAATTTCAGTTCCAGAGCGATTCGCCCGATGAGTCCTTCATATTTAGTCATTTTCAGCCAATTTTATGAATTTTTGAAAATTTCACTTTTTTGTGAAAATATCCAATAAATGAGGGAATAATATGTGTGAGGGTACCCCAGGAGAGTTCCAAATGTGTGTGGGTAGAATATATATCCCACGGGGGTAAAATTGAAAAAAGGTGAAAAATTTTTTTTTTTGGACTTAGTCATTTTTTCAGCGTTTATCAGACTTTCAGATAGGAGAAATGTCAGTGAGCGTTCCGATTTCAGTTCCAGAGCGATTCGCCCGATGAGTCCTTCATATTTAGTCGTTTTCAGCCAATTTTAAGAATTTTTGAAAATTTCACTTTTTTGTGAAAATATCCACTAAATGAGGGAATAATATGTGTGAGGGTACCCCAGGAGAGTTCCAAATGTGTGTGGGTAGAATATATATCCCACGGGGGTAAAATTGAAAAAAGTTTAAAAATTTTTTTTTAGACTTAGCCATTTTTCCGGCTTTTATCAGACTTTCAGATAGGGGAAATGTCAGTGAGCGTTCCAATTTCAGTTCCAGAGCGATTCGCCCGATGAGTCCTTGATACTTAGTCGTTTTCAGCCAATTTTAAGAATTTTTGAAAATTTCACATTTTTGTGAAAATATCCACTAAATGAGGGAATAATATGTGTGAGGGTACCCCAGGAGAGTTCCAAATGTGTGTGGGTAGAATATATATCCCACGGGGGTAAAATTGAAAAAAGTTTAAAAAATTTTTTTTTTAGATTTAGCCATTTTTCCGGCTTTTATCAGACTTTCAGATAGGGGAAATGTCAGTGAGCGTTCCAATTTCAGTTCCAGAGCGATTCGCCCGATGAGTCCTTCATATTTAGTCGTTTTCAGCCAATTTTCTGAATTTTTGAAAATTTCACTTTATTGTGAAAATATCCACTAAATGAGGGAATAATATGTGTGAGGGTACCCCAGGAGAGTTCCAAATGTGTGTGGGTAGAATATATATCCCACGGGGGTAAAATTGAAAAAAGGTGAAAAAAAATTTTTTTTGGACTTAGTCATTTTTTCAGCGTTTATCAGACTTTCAGATAGGGGAAATGTCAGTGAGCGTTCCAATTTCAGTTCCAGAGCGATTCGCCCGATGAGTCCTTCATATTTAGTCGTTTTCAGCCAATTTTCTGAATTTTTGAAAATTTCACTTTTTTGTGAAAATATCCACTAAATGAGGGAATAATATGTGTGAGGGTACCCCAGGAGAGTTCCAAATGTGTGTGGGTAGAATATATATCCCACGGGGGTAAAATTGAAAAAACGTGAAAAATTTTTTTTTGGGACTTAGTCATTTTTCCGGCTTTTATCAGACTTTCAGATAGGGGAAATGTCAGTAAGCGTTCCGATTTCAGTTCCAGAGCGATTCGCCCAATGAGTCCTTCATATTTAGTCATTTTCAGCCAATTTTCAGAATTTTTGAAAATTTCACTTTTTTGTGAAAATATCCACTAAATGAGGGAATAATATGTGTGAGGGTACCCCAGGAGAGTTCCAAATGTGTGTGGGTAGAATAAATATCCCACGGGGGTAAAATTCAAAAAAGTTTAAAAAATTTTTTTTAGACTTAGTCATTTTTCCGGCGTTCATCAGACTTTCAGATAGGGGAAATGTCAGTGAGCGTTTCGATTTCAGTTCCAGAGCGATTCGCCCGATGAGTCATTCATATTTAGTCATTTTCAGCCAATTTTCAGAATTTTTGAAAATTTCACTTTTTTGTGAAAATATCCACTAAATGAGGGAATAATATGTGTGAGGGTACCCCAGGAGAGTTCCAAATGTGTGTGGGTAGAATATATATCCCACGGGGGTAAAATTGAAAAAAGTTTAAAAATTTTTTTTTTAGATTTAGCCATTTTTCCGGCTTTTATCAGACTTTCAGATAGGGGAAATGTCAGTGAGCGTTCCAATTTCAGTTCCAGAGCGATTCGCCCGATGAGTCCTTCATATTTAGTCGTTTTCAGCCAATTTTATGAATTTTTGAAAATTTCACTTTTTTGTGAAAATATCCACTAAATGAGGGAATAATATGTGTGAGGGTACCCCAGGAGAGTTCCAAATGTGTGTGGGTAGAATATATATCCCACGGGGGTAAAATTGAAAAAAGGTGAAAAAATTTTTTCTTTGGACTTAGTCATTTTTTCAGCGTTTATCAGACTTTCAGATAGGAGAAATGTCAGTGAGCGTTCCGATTTCAGTTCCAGAGCGATTCGCCCGATGAGTCCTTCATATTTAGTCGTTTTCAGCCAATTTTCTGAATTTTTGAAAATTTCACTTTTTTGTGAAAATATCCACTAAATGAGGGAATATGTGTGAGGGTACCCCAGGAGAGTTCCAAATGTGTGTGGGTAGAAGATATATCCCACGGGGGTAAAATTGAAAAAAGTTTAAAAAAATTTTTTTTTGGACTTAGTCATTTTTCCGGCATTAATCAGACTTTCAATTAGGGGAAATGTCAGTGAGCGTTCCGATTTCAGTTCCAGAGCGATTCGCCCGATGAGTCCTTCATATTGAGTCGTTTTCAGCCAATTTTCAGAATTTTTGAAAATTTCACTTTTTTGTGAAAATATCCACTAAATGAGGGAATAATATGTGTGAGGGTACCCCAGGAGAGTTCCAAATGTGTGTGGGTAGAATATATATCCCACGGTGGTAAAATTGAAAAAAGATGAAAA
Source organism: Phyllobates terribilis (assembly GCF_046119375.1). Taxonomy (NCBI): domain Eukaryota; kingdom Metazoa; phylum Chordata; class Amphibia; order Anura; family Dendrobatidae; genus Phyllobates; species Phyllobates terribilis. Next base: position 19,341,724 of record NW_027362773.1, on the reverse strand, counting down.
AATTTTTTTTTGGACTTAGTCATTTTTCCGGCGTTTATCAGACTTTCAGATAGGGGAAATGTCAGTGAGCGTTCCGATTTCAGTTCCAGAGCGATTCGCCCGATGAGTCCTTCATATTTAGTCGTTTTCAGCCAATTTTCAGAATTTTTGAAAATTTCACTTTTTTGTGAAAATATCCACTAAATGAGGGAATAATATGTGTGAGGGTACCCCAGGAGAGTTTCAAATGTGTGTGGGTAGAATATATCCAACGGGGGTAAAATTGAAAAAAGTTGAAAAAAAATTTTTGTTGGACTTAGTCATTTTTCCGGCGTTTAGAAGACTTTCACATAGGAGAAATGTCAGTGAGCGTTCCGATTTCAGTTCCAGAGCGATTCGCCGATCAGTCCTTCATATTTAGTCGTTTTCAGCCAATTTTCAGAATTTTGAAAATTTCACTTTTTTGTGAAAATATCCACTAAATGAGGGAATAATATGTGTGAGGGTACCCCAGGAGAGTTCCAAATGTGTGTGGGTAGAATATATATCCCACGGTGGTAAAATTGAAAAAAGATGAAAACATTTTTTTTTTGACTTAGTCATTTTTCCGGCGTTTATCAGACTTTCAGATAGGGGAAATGTCAGTGAGCGTTCCGATTTCAGTTCCAGAGCGATTCGCCCGATGAGTCCTTCATATTTAGTCGTTTTCAGCCAATTTTCAGAATTTTTGAAAATTTCACTTTTTTGTGAAAATATCCACTAAATGAGGGAATAATATGTGTGAGGGTACCCCAGCAGAGTTACAAATGTGTGTGGGTAGAATATATATCCCACGGGGGTAAAATTGAAAAAAGTTTAAAAAAAATTTTTTTTGGACTTAGTCATTTTTTCAGCGTTTATCAGAATTTCAGATAGGGGAAATGTCAGTGAGCATTCCATTTTCAGTTCCAGAGCGATTTGCCCGATGAGTCCATCATATTTAGTCGTTTTCAGCCAATTTTCAGAATTTTTGAAAATTTCACTTTTTTGTGAAAATATCCACTAAATGAGGGAATAATATGTGTGAGGGTACCCCAGCAGAGTTACAAATGTGTGTGGGTAGAATATATCCAACGGGGATAAAATTGAAAAAAGGTGAAGAAAATTTTTTTTGGACTTAGTCATTTTTCCGGCGTTTATCAGACTTTCAGATAAGAGAAATGTCAGTGAGCGTTCCGATTTCAGTTCCAGAGCGACTCGCCGATCAGTCCTTCATATTTAGTCGTTTTCAGCCAATTTTCAGAATTTTGAAAATTTCACTTTTTTGTGAAAATATCCACTAAATGAGGGAATAATATGTGTGAGGGTACCCCAGGAGAGTTCCAAATGTGTGTGGGTAGAATATATATCCCACGGGGGTAAAATTGAAAAAAAGTGAAAAAAAAAATTGTTTTGGACTTAGTCATTTTTTCAGCGTTTATCAGACTTTCAGATAGGGGAAATGTCAGTGAGCATTCCAATTTCAGTTCCAGAGCGATTCGCCCGATGAGTCGTTCATGTTTAGTCGTTTTCAGCCAATTTTCAGAATTTTTGAAAATTTCACTTTTTTGTGAAAATATCCACTAAATGAGGGAATAATATGTGTGAGGGTACCCCAGGAGAGTTCCAAATGTGTGTGGGTAGAATATATATCCCACGGTGGTAAAATTGAAAAAAGATGAAAAAATTTTTTTTTGGACTTAGTCATTTTTCCGGCGTTTATCAGACTTTCAGATAGGGGAAATGTCAGTGAGCGTTCCGATTTCAGTTCCAGAGCGATTCGCCCGATGAGTCCTTCATATTTAGTCGTTTTCAGCCAATTTTCAGAATTTTTTAAAATTTCACTTTTTTGTGAAAATATCCACTAAATGAGGGAATAATATGTGTGAGGGTACCCCAGGAGAGTTCCAAATGTGTGTGGGTAGAATATATATCCCACGGGGGTAAAATTGAAAAAAGTTGAAAAAAAATTTTTGTTGGACTTAGTCATTTTTCCGGCGTTTAGAAGACTTTCAGATAGGGGAAATGTCAGTGAGCGTTCCAATTTCAGTTCCAGAGCGATTCGCCCGATGAGTCCTTCATATTTAGTCGTTTTCAGCCAGTTTTCTGAATTTTTGAAAATTTCACTTTTTTTGTGAAAATATCCACTAAATGAGGGAATAATATGTGTGAGGGTACCCCAGCAGAGTTACAAATGTGTGTGGGTAGAATATATATCCCACGGGGGTAAAATTGAAAAAAGTTGAAAAAAATTTTTTGTTGGACTTAGTCATTTTTCCGGCGTTTAGAAGACTTTCAGATAGGAGAAATGTCAGTGAGCATTCCGATTTCAGTTCCAGAGCGATTTGCCCGATGAGTCCATCATATTTAGTCGTTTTCAGCCAATTTTCAGAATTTTTGAAAATTTCACTTTTTTGTGAAAATATCCACTAAATGAGGGAATAATATGTGTGAGGGTACCCCAGCAGAGTTACAAATGTGTGTGGGTAGAATATATCCAACGGGGATAAAATTGAAAAAAGGTGAAGAAATTTTTTTTTGGACTTAGTCATTTTTCCGGCGTTTATCAGACTTTCAGATAAGAGAAATGTCAGTGAGCGTTCCGATTTCAGTTCCAGAGCGACTCGCCGATCAGTCCTTCATATTTAGTCGTTTTCAGCCAATTTTCAGAATTTTGAAAATTTCACTTTTTTGTGAAAATATCCACTAAATGAGGGAATAATATGTGTGAGGGTACCCCAGGAGAGTTCCAAATGTGTGTGGGTAGAATATATATCCCACGGGGGTAAAATTGAAAAAAAGTGAAAAAAAAATTTGTTTTGGACTTAGTCATTTTTTCAGCGTTTATCAGACTTTCAGATAGGGGAAATGTCATTGAGCATTCCAATTTCAGTTCCAGAGCGATTCGCCCGATGAGTCGTTCATGTTTAGTCGTTTTCAGCCAATTTTCAGAATTTTTGAAAATTTCACTTTTTTGTGAAAATATCCACTAAATGAGGGAATAATATGTGTGAGGGTACCCCAGGAGAGTTCCAAATGTGTGTGGGTAGAATATATATCCCACGGGGGTAAAATTGAAAAAAGTTGAAAAAAAATTTTTGTTGGACTTAGTCATTTTTCCGGCGTTTAGAAGACTTTCAGATAGGGGAAATGTCAGTGAGCGTTCCAATTTCAGTTCCAGAGCGATTCGCCCGATGAGTCCTTCATATTTAGTCGTTTTCAGCCAGTTTTCTGAATTTTTGAAAATTTCACTTTTTTTGTGAAAATATCCACTAAATGAGGGAATAATATGTGTGAGGGTACCCCAGCAGAGTTACAAATGTGTGTGGGTAGAATATATATCCCACGGGGGTAAAATTGAAAAAAGTTGAAAAAAATTTTTTGTTGGACTTAGTCATTTTTCCGGCGTTTAGAAGACTTTCAGATAGGAGAAATGTCAGTGAGCATTCCGATTTCAGTTCCAGAGCGATTTGCCCGATGAGTCCATCATATTTAGTCGTTTTCAGCCAATTTTCAGAATTTTTGAAAATTTCACTTTTTTGTGAAAATATCCACTAAATGAGGGAATAATATGTGTGAGGGTACCCCAGCAGAGTTACAAATGTGTGTGGGTAGAATATATCCAACGGGGATAAAATTGAAAAAAGGTGAAGAAATTTTTTTTTGGACTTAGTCATTTTTCCGGCGTTTATCAGACTTTCAGATAAGAGAAATGTCAGTCAGCGTTCCGATTTCAGTTCCAGAGCGACTCGCCGATCAGTCCTTCATATTTAGTCGTTTTCAGCCAATTTTCAGAATTTTGAAAATTTCACTTTTTTGTGAAAATATCCACTAAATGAGGGAATAATATGTGTGAGGGTACCCCAGGAGAGTTCCAAATGTGTGTGGGTAGAATATATATCCCACGGGGGTAAAATTGAAAAAAAGTGAAAAAAAAATTTGTTTTGGACTTAGTCATTTTTTCAGCGTTTATCAGACTTTCAGATAGGGGAAATGTCATTGAGCATTCCAATTTCAGTTCCAGAGCGATTCGCCCGATGAGTCGTTCATGTTTAGTCGTTTTCAGCCAATTTTCAGAATTTTTGAAAATTTCACTTTTTTGTGAAAATATCCACTAAATGAGGGAATAATATGTGTGAGGGTACCCCAGGAGAGTTAAAATGTGTGTGGGTAGAATATATATCCCACGGGGGTAAAATTGAAAAAAGTTGAAAAAAAATTTTTGTTGGACTTAGTCATTTTTCCGGCGTTTAGAAGACTTTCAGATAGGGGAAATGTCAGTGAGCGTTCCAATTTCAGTTCCAGAGCGATTCGCCCGATGAGTCCTTCATATTTAGTCGTTTTCAGCCAGTTTTCTGAATTTTTGAAAATTTCACTTTTTTTGTGAAAATATCCACTAAATGAGGGAATAATATGTGTGAGGGTACCCCAGCAGAGTTACAAATGTGTGTGGGTAGAATATATATCCCACGGGGGTAAAATTGAAAAAAGTTGAAAAAAATTTTTTGTTGGACTTAGTCATTTTTCCGGCGTTTAGAAGACTTTCAGATAGGAGAAATGTCAGTGAGCGTTCCGATTTCAGTTCCAGAGCGATTCGCCCGATGAGTCCTTCATATTTAGTCGTTTTCAGCCAATTTTCAGAATTTTTGAAAATTTCACTTTTTTGTGAAAATATCCACTAAATGAGGGAATAATATGTGTGAGGGTACCCCAGCAGAGTTACAAATGTGTGTGGGTAGAATATATATCCCACGGGGGTAAAATTGAAAAAAGTTGAAAAAAAATTTTTTTTGGACTTAGTCATTTTTTCAGCGTTTATCAGAATTTCAGATAGGGGAAATGTCAGTGAGCATTCCATTTTAAGTTCCAGAGTGATTTGCCCGATGAGTCCTTCATATTTAGTCGTTTTCAGCCAATTTTCAGAATTTTTGAAAATTTCACTTTTTTGTGAAAATATCCACTAAATGAGGGAATAATATGTGTGAGGGTACCCCAGGAGAGTTCCAAATGTGTGTGGGTAGAAAATATATCCCACGGGGGTAAAATTGAAAAAAGGTGAAAAATTTGGTTTTTTGGACTTAGTCATTTTTTCATTGTTTATCAGACTTTCAGATAGGGGAAATGTCAGTGAGCGTTCCAATTTCAGTTCCAGAGCAATTCGCCCGATGAGTCCTTCATATTTAGTCGTTTTCAGCCAATTTTCAGAATTTTGAAAATTTCACTTTTTTGTAAAAATATCCACTAAATGAGGGAATAATATATGTGAGGGTACCCCAGGAGAGTTCCAAATGTGTGTGGGTAGAAGATATATCCCACGGGGGTAAAATTGAAAAAAGTTGAAAAAATTTTTTTTTTTCGACTTAGTCATTTTTCCGGCGTTTATCAGACTTTCAAATAGGGAAAATGTCAGTGAGCATTCCGATTTCAGTTCCAGAGCGATTTGCCCGATGAGTCCTTCATATTTAGTCGTTTTCAGCCAATTTTCTGAATTTTTGAAAATTTCACTTTTTTGTGAAAATATCCACTAAATGAGGGAATAATATGTGTGAGGGTACCCCAGGAGAGTTCCAAATGTGTGTGGGTAGAATATATATCCCACGGGGGTAAAATTGAAAAAAGATGAAAAAAAAATTTTTTTGACTTAGTCATTTTTCCGGCGTTTATCAGACTTTCAGATAGGGGAAATGTCAGTGAGCGTTCCGATTTCAGTTCCAGAGCGATTCGCCCGATGAGTCCTTCATATTTAGTCGTTTTCAGCCAATTTTCAGAATTTTTGAAAATTTCACTTTTTTGTGAAAATATCCACTAAATGAGGGAATAATATGTGTGAGGGTACCCCAGGAGAGTTCCAAATGTGTGTGGGTAGAATATATATCCCACGGGGGTAAAATTGAAAAAAAGTGAAAAAAAATTTTGTTTTGGACTTAGTCATTTTTTCAGCGTTTATCAGACTTTCAGATAGGGGAAATGTCAGTGAGCATTCCAATTTCAGTTCCAGAGCGATTCGCCCGATGAGTCGTTCATGTTTAGTCGTTTTCAGCCAATTTTCAGAATTTTTGAAAATTTCACTTTTTTGTGAAAATATCCACTAAATGAGGGAATAATATGTGTGAGGGTACCCCAGGAGAGTTCCAAATGTGTGTGGGTAGAATATATATCCCACGGTGGTAAAATTGAAAAAAGATGAAAAAATTTTTTTTTGGACTTAGTCATTTTTCCGGCGTTTATCAGACTTTCAGATAGGGGAAATGTCAGTGAGCGTTCCGATTTCAGTTCCAGAGCGATTCGCCCGATGAGTCCTTCATATTTAGTCGTTTTCAGCCAATTTTCAGAATTTTTGAAAATTTCACTTTTTTGTGAAAATATCCACTAAATGAGGGAATAATATGTGTGAGGGTACCCCAGGAGAGTTCCAAATGTGTGTGGGTAGAATATATATCCCACGGGGGTAAAATTGAAAAAAGTTTAAAAAATTTTTTTTAGACTTAGTCATTTTTCCGGCGTTTATCAGACTTTCAGATAGGGGAAATGTCAGTGAGCGTTCCAATTTCAGTTCCAGAGCGATTCGCCCGATGAGTCCTTCATATTTAGTCGTTTTCAGCCAATTTTCTGAATTTTTGAAAATTTCACATTTTTGTGAAAATATCCACTAAATGAGGGAATAATATGTGTGAGGGTACCCCAGGAGAGTTCCAAATGTGTGTGGGTAGAAGATATATCCCACGGGGGTAAAATTGAAAAAAGTTGAAAATTTTTTTTTTTTTCGACTTAGTCATTTTTCCGGCGTTTATCAGACTTTCAGATAGGAGAAATGTCAGTGAGCGTTCCGATTTCAGTTCCAGAGCGATTCGCCGATGAGTCCATCATATTTATTCGTTTTCAGCCAATTTTCAGAATTTTGAAAATTTCACTTTTTTGTGAAAATATCCACTAAATGAGGGAATAATATGTGTGAGGGTACCCCAGGAGAGTTCCAAATGTGTGTGGATAGAATATATATCCCACGGGGGTAAAATTGAAAAAAGTTGAAAAAAATTTTTTGTTGGACTTAGTCATTTTTCCGGCGTTTAGAAGACTTTCAGATAGGGGAAATGTCAGTGAGCGTTCCAATTTCAGTTCCAGAGCGATTCGCCCGATGAGTCCTTCATATTTAGTCGTTTTCAGCCAATTTTCTGAATTTTTGAAAATTTCACTTTTTTTGTGAAAATATCCACTAAATGAGGGAATAATATGTGTGAGGGTACCCCAGCAGAGTTACAAATGTGTGTGGGTAGAATATATATCCCACGGGGGTAAAATTGAAAAAAGTTGAAAAAAATTTTTTGTTGGACTTAGTCATTTTTCCGGCGTTTAGAAGACTTTCAGATAGGAGAAATGTCAGTGAGCGTTCCGATTTCAGTTCCAGAGCGATTCGCCGATCAGTCCTTCATATTTAGTCGTTATCAGCCAATTTTCAGAATTTTGAAAATTTCACTTTTTTGTGAAAATATCCACTAAATGAGGGAATAATATGTGTGAGGGTACCCCAGGAGAGTTCCAAATGTGTGTGGGTAGAATATATATAACACGGGGGTAAAATTGAAAAAAAGTGAAAAAAAATTTTGTTTTGGACTTAGTCATTTTTTCAGCGTTTATCAGACTTTCAGATAGGGGAAATGTCAGTGAGCATTCCATTTTCAGTTCCAGAGCGATTCGCCCGATGAGTCCTTCATGTTTAGTCGTTTTCAGCCAATTTTCAGAATTTTTGAAAATTTCACTTTTTTGTGAAAATATCCACTAAATGAGGGAATAATATGTGTGAGGGTACCCCAGGAGAGTTCCAAATGTGTGTGGGTAGAATATATATCCCACGGTGGTAAAATTGAAAAAAGATGAAAAAATTTTTTTTTTGACTTAGTCATTTTTCCGGCGTTTATCAGACTTTCAGATAGGGGAAATGTCAGTGAGCGTTCCGATTTCAGTTCCAGAGCGATTCGCCCGATGAGTCCTTCATATTTAGTCGTTTTCAGCCAATTTTCAGAATTTTTGAAAATTTCACATTTTTGGGAAAATATCCACTAAATGAGGGAATAATATGTGTGAGGGTACCCCAGGAGAGTTCCAAATGTGTGTGGGTAGAATATATATCCCACGGGGGTAAAATTGAAAAAAGTTGAAAAAAATTTTTTGTTGGACTTAGTCATTTTTCCGGCGTTTAGAAGACTTTCAGATAGGGGAAATGTCAGTGAGCGTTCCGATTTCAGTTCCAGAGCGATTCGCCCGATGAGTACTTCATATTTAGTCGTTTTCAGCCAATTTTCTGAATTTTTGAAAATTTCACTTTTTTGTGAAAATATCCACTAAATGAGGGAAAAATATGTGTGAGGGTACCCCAGGAGAGTTCCAAATGTGTGTGGGTAGAATATATATCCCACGGGGGTAAAATTGAAAAAAGGTGAAAAATTTTTATTTTTGACTTAGTCATTTTTTCAGCGTTTATCAGACTTTCAGATAGGGGAAATGTCAGTGAGCGTTCCGATTTCAGTTCCAGAGCGATTCGCCCGATGAGTCCTTCATATATAGTGGTTTTCAGCCAATTTTCAGAATTTTTGAAAATTTCACTTTTTTGTGAAAATATCCACTAAATGACGGAATAATATGTGTGAGGGTACCCCAGGAGAGTTCCAAATGTGTGTGGGTAGAATATATATCCCACGGGGGTAAAATTGAAAAAAGGTGAAAAAAATTTCTTTTAGATTTAGTCATTTTTTCAGCGTTTATCAGACTTTCAGATAGGGGAAATGTCAGTGAGCGTTCCAATTTCAGTTCCAGAGCGATTTGCCCGATGAGTCCTTCATATTTAGTCGTTTTCAGCCAATTTTCAGAATTTTTGAAAATTTCACTTTTTTGTGAAAATATCCACTAAATGAGGGAATAATATGTGTGAGGGTACCCCAGGAGAGTTCCAAATGTGTGTGGGTAGAATATATATCCCACGGGGGTAAAATTGAAAAAAGTTTAAAAATTTTTTTTTTAGATTTAGTCATTTTTCCGGCGTTTATCAGACTTTCAGATAGGGGAAATGTCAGTGAGCGTTCCAATTTCAGTTCCAGAGCGATTTGCCCGATGAGTCCTTCATATTTAGTCGTTTTCAGCCAATTTTCTGAATTTTTGTAAATTTCACTTTTTTGTGAAAATATCCACTAAATGAGGGAATAATATGTGTGAGGGTACCCCAGGAGAGTTCCAAATGTGTGTGGGTAGAATATATATCCCACGGGGGTAAAATTGAAAAAAGGTGAAAAAAAATTTTTTTTGGACTTAGTCATTTTTTCAGCGTTTATCAGACTTTCAGATAGGGGAAATGTCAGTGAGCATTCCAATTTCAGTTCCAGAGCGATTCGCCCGATGAGTCCTTCATATTTAGTCGTTTTCAGCCAATTTTCTGAATTTTTGAAAATTTCACTTTTTTGTGAAAATATCCACTAAATGAGGGAATAATATGTGTGAGGGTACCCCAGGAGAGTTCCAAATGTGTGTGGGTAGAATATATATCCCACGGGGGTAAAATTGAAAAAGTTTAAAAAAATTTCTTTTAGATTTAGTCATTTTTCCGGCGTTTATCAGACTTTCAGATAGGGGAAATGTCAGTGAGCGTTCCAATTTCAGTTCCAGAGCGATTCGCCCGATGAGTCCTTCATATTTAGTCGTTTTCAGCCAATTTTCTGAATTTTTGAAAATTTCACTTTTTTTGTGAAAATATCCACTAAATGAGGGAATAATATGTGTGAGGGTACCCCAGCAGAGTTACAAATGTGTGTGGGTAGAATATATATCCCACGGGGGTAAAATTGAAAAAAGTTGAAAAAAATTTTTTGTTGGACTTAGTCATTTTTCCGGCGTTTAGAAGACTTTCAGATAGGGGAAATGTCAGTGAGCGTTCCGATTTCAGTTCCAGAGCGATTCGCCCGATGAGTCCTTCATATTTAGTCGTTTTCAGCCAATTTTCTGAATTTTTGAAAATTTCACTTTTTTGTGAAAATATCCACTAAATGAGGGAATAATATGTGTGAGGGTACCCCAGGAGAGTTCCAAATGTGTGTGGGTAGAATATATATCCCACGGGGGTAAAATTGAAAAAAGTTTAAAAAAATTTCTTTTAGATTTAGTCATTTTTCCGGCGTTTATCAGACTTTCAGATAGGGGAAATGTCAGTGAGCGTTCCAATTTCAGTTCCAGAGCGATTTGCCCGATGAGTCCTTCATATTTAGTCGTTTTCAGCCAATTTTCTGAATTTTTGAAAATTTCACTTTTTTGTGAAAATATCCACTAAATGAGGGAATAATATGTGTGAGGGTACCCCAGGAGAGTTCCAAATGTGTGTGGGTAGAATATATATCCCACGGGGATAAAATTGAAAAAAGTTTAAAAAAATTTCTTTTAGATTTAGTCATTTTTCCGGCGTTTATCAGACTTTCAGATAGGGGAAATGTCAGTGAGCGTTCCAATTTCAGTTCCAGAGCGATTTGCCCGATGAGTCCTTCATATTTAGTCGTTTTCAGCCAATTTTCTGAATTTTTGAAAATTTCACTTTTTTGTGAAAATATCCACTAAATGAGGGAATAATATGTGTGAGGGTACCCCAGGAGAGTTCCAAATGTGTGTGGGTAGAATATATATCCCACGGGGGTAAAATTGAAAAAAGTTTAAAAAAATTTCTTTTAGATTTAGTCATTTTTCCGGCGTTTATCAGACTTTCAGATAGGGGAAATGTCAGTGAGCGTTCCAATTTCAGTTCCAGAGCGATTCGCCCGATGAGTCCTTCATATTTAGTCGTTTTCAGCCAATTTTCTGAATTTTTGAAAATTTCACTTTTTTTGTGAAAATATCCACTAAATGAGGGAATAATATGTGTGAGGGTACCCCAGCAGAGTTACAAATGTGTGTGGGTAGAATATATATCCCACGGGGGTAAAATTGAAAAAAGTTTAAAAAAAATTTTTGTTGGACTTAGTCATTTTTCCGGCGTTTAGAAGACTTTCAGATAGGGGAAATGTCAGTGAGCGTTCCGATTTCAGTTCCAGAGCGATTCGCCCGATGAGTCCTTCATATTTAGTCGTTTTCAGCCAATTTTCTGAATTTTTGAAAATTTCACTTTTTTGTGAAAATATCCACTAAATGAGGGAATAATATGTGTGAGGGTACCCCAGGAGAGTTCCAAATGTGTGTGGGTAGAATATATATCCCACGGGGGTAAAATTGAAAAAAGTTTAAAAAAATTTCTTTTAGATTTAGTCATTTTTCCGGCGTTTATCAGACTTTCAGATAGGGGAAATGTCAGTGAGCGTTCCAATTTCAGTTCCAGAGCGATTTGCCCGATGAGTCCTTCATATTTAGTCGTTTTCAGCCAATTTTTTTGAATTTTTGAAAATTTCACTTTTTTGTGAAAATATCCACTAAATGAGGGAATAATATGTGTGAGGGTACCCCAGGAGAGTTCCAAATGTGTGTGGGTAGAATATATATCCCACGGGGGTAAAATTGAAAAAAGTTTAAAAAAATTTCTTTTAGATTTAGTCATTTTTCCGGCGTTTATCAGACTTTCAGATAGGGGAAATGTCAGTGAGCGTTCCAATTTCAGTTCCAGAGCGATTTGCCCGATGAGTCCTTCATATTTAGTCGTTTTCAGCCAATTTTCTGAATTTTTGAAAATTTCACTTTTTTGTGAAAATATCCACTAAATGAGGGAATAATATGTGTGAGGGTACCCCAGGAGAGTTCCAAATGTGTGTGGGTAGAATATATATCACACGGGGGTAAAATTGAAAAAAGTTTAAAAAATTTTTTTTTAGATTTAGTCACTTTTCCGGCGTTTATCAGACTTTCAGATAGGGGAAATGTCAGTGAGCGTTCCAATTTCAGTTCCAGAGCGCTTTGCCCGATGAGTCCTTCATATTTAGTCGTTTTCAGCCAATTTTCTGAATTTTTGAAAATTTCACTTTTTTGTGAAAATATCCACTAAATGAGGGAATAATATGTGTGAGGGTACCGCAGGAGAGTTCCAAATGTGTGTGGGTAGAATATATATCCCACGGGGGTAAAATTGAAAAAAGTTTAAAAATTTTTTTTTTAGATTTAGCCATTTTTCCGGCTTTTATCAGACTTTCAGATAGGGGAAATGTCAGTGAGCATTCCAATTTCAGTTCCAGAGCGATTCGCCCGATGAGTCCTTCATATTTAGTCGTTTTCAGCCAATTTTCTGAATTTTTGAAAATTTCACTTTTTTGTGAAAATATCCACTAAATGAGGGAATAATATGTGTGAGGGTACCGCAGGAGAGTTCCAAATGTGTGTGGGTAGAATATATATCCCACGGTGGTAAAATTGAAAAAAGGTGAAAAAATTTTTTTTTTGGACTTAGTCATTTTTCCGGCGTTTATCAGACTTTCAGATAGGGGAAATGTCAGTGAGCGTTCCGATTTCAGTTCCAGAGCGATTTGCCCGATGAGTCCTTCATATTTAGTCGTTTTCAGCCAATTTTCAGAATTTTGAAAATTTCACTTTTTTGTGAAAATATCCACTAAATGAGGGAATAATATGTGTGAGGGTACCCCAGGAGAGTTCCAAATGTGTGTGGGTAGAATATATATCCCACGGGGGTAAAATTGAAAAAAGATGAAAAAAATTTTTTTTTGACTTAGTCATTTTTCCGGCGTTTAGAAGACTTTCAGATAGGGGAAATGTCAGTGAGTATTCCAATTTCAGTTCCAGAGCGATTCGCCCGATGAGTCCTTCATATTTAGTCGTTTTCAGCCAATTTTCTGAATTTTTGAAAATTTCACTTTTTTGTGAAAATATCCACTAAATGAGGGAATAATATGTGTGAGGGTACCCCAGCAGAGTTACAAATGTGTGTGGGTAGAATATATATCCCACGGGGGTAAAATTGAAAAAAGGTGAAAATTTTTTTTTTTTTGATTTAGTCATTTTTTCACCGTTTATCAGACTTTCAGATAGGGGAAATGTCAGTGAGAGTTCCACTTTCAGTTCCAGAGCGATTCGCCCGATGAGTCCTTCATATTTAGTCGTTTTCAGCCAATTTTCTGAATTTTTCAAAAATTTCACTTTTTTGTGAAAATATCCACTAAATGAGGGAATATGTGTGAGGGTACCCCAGGAGAGTTCCAAATGCGTGTGGGTAGAATATATATCCCACGGGGGTAAAATTGAAAAAAGATGAAAAAAATTTTTTTTTCGACTTAGTCATTTTTTCAGCGTTTATCAGACTTTCAGATAGGGGAAATGTCAGTGAGCGTTCCGATTTCAGTTCCAGAGAGATTCGCCCGATGAGTCCTTCATATATAGTCGTTTTCAGCCAATTTTCAGAATTTTTGGAAATTTCACTTTTTTGTGAAAATATCCACTAAATGAGGGAATAATATGTGTGAGGGTACGCCAGGGGAGTTCCAAATGTGTGTGGGTAGAATATATATCCCACGGGGGTAAAATTGAAAAAAGGTGAAAAAAAATTTTTTTTGGACTTAGTCATTTTTTCAGCGTTTATCAGACTTTCAGATAGGGGAAATGTCAGTGAGCATTCCAATTTCAGTTCCAGAGCGATTCGCCCGATGAGTCCTTCATATTTAGTCGTTTTCAGCCAATTTTCTGAATTTTTGAAAATTTCACTTTTTTGTGAAAATATCCACTAAATGAGGGAATAATATGTGTGAGGGTACCCCAGGAGAGTTCCAAATGTGTGTGGGTAGAATATATATCCCACGGGGGTAAAATTGAAAAAAGTTTAAAAAATTTTTTTTTAGATTTAGTCATTTTTCCGGCGTTTATCAGACTTTCAGATAGGGGAAATGTCAGTGAGCGTTCCAATTTCAGTTCCAGAGCGATTTGCCCGATGAGTCCTTCATATTTAGTCGTTTTCAGACAGTTTTCTGAATTTTTGAAAATTTCACTTTTTTGTGAAAATATCCACTAAATGAGGGAATAATATGTGTGAGGGTACCCCAGGAGAGTTCCAAATGTGTGTGGGTAGAATATATATCCCACGGGGGTAAAATTGAAAAAAGGTGAAAAATTTTTTTTTTTGGACTTAGTCATTTTTTCAGCGTTTATCAGACTTTCAGATAGGGGAAATGTCAGTGAGCGTTCCGATTTCATTTCCAGAGCGATTTGCCCGATGAGTCCTTCATATTTAGTCGTTTTCAGCCAATTTTCAGAATTTTGAAAATTTCACTTTTTTGTGAAAATATCCACTAAATGAGGGAATAATATGTGTGAGGGTACCCCAGGAGAGTTCCAAATGTGTGTGGGTAGAATATATATCCCACGGGGGTAAAATTGAAAAAAGTTTAAAACATTTTTTTTTAGATTTAGCCATTTTTCCGGCTTTTATCAGACTTTCAGATAGGGGAAATGTCAGTGAGCGTTCCAATTTCAGTTCCAGAGCGATTCGCCTGATGAGTCCTTCATATTTAGTCGTTTTCAGCCAATTTTCTGAATTTTTGAAAATTTCACTTTTTTGTGAAAATATCCAATAAATGAGGGAATATGTGTGAGGGTACCCCAGGAGAGTTCCAAATGTGTGTGGGTAGAAGATATATCCCACGGGGGTAAAATTGAAAAAAGTTAAAAAAAATTTTTTTTTGGACTTAGTAATTTTTCCGGCGTTAATCAGACTTTCAATTAGGGGAAATGTCAGTGAGCGTTCCGATTTCAGTTCCAGAGCGATTTGCCCAATGAGTCCTTCATATTTAGTCGTTTTCAGCCAATTTTCAGAATTTTTGAAAATTTTACTTTATTGTGAAAATATCCACTAAATGAGGGAATAATATGTGTGAGGGTACCCCAGGAGAGTTCCAAATGTGTGTGGGTAGAATATATATCCCACGGGGGTAAAATTGAAAAAAGGTGAAAAAAAATTTTTTTTGGACTTACTCATTTTTTCAGCGTTTATCAGACTTTCAGATAGGGGAAATGTCAGTGAGCGTTCCAATTTCAGTTCCAGACCGATTCGCCCGATGAGTCCTTCATATATAGTCGTTTTCAGCCAATTTTCTGAATTTTTGAAAATTTCGCTTTTTTGTGAAAATATCCACTAAATGAGGGAATAATATGTGTGAGGGTACCCCAGGAGAGTTCCAAATGTGTGTGGGTAGAATAAATATCCCACGGGGGTAAAATTCAAAAAAGTTTAAAAATTTTTTTTTAGACTTAGTCATTTTTCCGGCGTTTATCAGACTTTCAGATAGGGAAAATGTCAGTGAGCGTTCCAATTTCAGTTCCAGAGCGATTCGCCCGATGAGTCCTTCATATTTAGTCATTTTCAGCCAATTTTATGAATTTTTGAAAATTTCACTTTTTTGTGAAAATATCCAATAAATAAGGGAATAATATGTGTGAGGGTACCCCAGGAGAGTTCCAAATGTGTGTGGGTAGAATATATATCCCACGGGGGTAAAATTGAAAAAAGGTGAAAAATTTTTTTTTTTGGACTTAGTCATTTTTTCAGCGTTTATCAGACTTTCAGATAGGAGAAATGTCAGTGAGCGTTCCGATTTCAGTTCCAGAGCGATTCGCCCGATGAGTCCTTCATATTTAGTCGTTTTCAGCCAATTTTAAGAATTTTTGAAAATTTCACTTTTTTGTGAAAATATCCACTAAATGAGGGAATAATATGTGTGAGGGTACCCCAGGAGAGTTCCAAATGTGTGTGGGTAGAATATATATCCCACGGGGGTAAAATTGAAAAAAGTTTAAAAATTTTTTTTTAGACTTAGCCATTTTTCCGGCTTTTATCAGACTTTCAGATAGGGGAAATGTCAGTGAGCGTTCCAATTTCAGTTCCAGAGCGATTCGCCCGATGAGTCCTTGATACTTAGTCGTTTTCAGCCAATTTTAAGAATTTTTGAAAATTTCACATTTTTGTGAAAATATCCACTAAATGAGGGAATAATATGTGTGAGGGTACCCCAGGAGAGTTCCAAATGTGTGTGGGTAGAATATATATCCCACGGGGGTAAAATTGAAAAAAGTTTAAAAAATTTTTTTTTTAGATTTAGCCATTTTTCCGGCTTTTATCAGACTTTCAGATAGGGGAAATGTCAGTGAGCGTTCCAATTTCAGTTCCAGAGCGATTCGCCTGATGAGTCCTTCATATTTAGTCGTTTTCAGCCAATTTTATGAATTTTTGAAAATTTCACTTTTTTGTGAAAATATCCACTAAATGAGGGAATAATATGTGTGAGGGTACCCCAGGAGAGTTCCAAATGTGTGTGGGTAGAATATATATCCCACGGGGGTAAAATTGAAAAAAGGTGAAAAAATTTTTTCTTTGGACTTAGTCATTTTTTCAGCGTTTATCAGTCTTTCAGATAGGAGAAATGTCAGTGAGCGTTCCGATTTCAGTTCCAGAGCGATTCGCCCGATGAGTCCTTCATATTTAGTCGTTTTCAGCCAATTTTCTGAATTTTTGAAAATTTCACTTTTTTGTGAAAATATCCACTAAATGAGGGAATATGTGTGAGGGTACCCCAGGAGAGTTCCAAATGTGTGTGGGTAGAAGATATATCCCACGGGGGTAAAATTGAAAAAAGTTTAAAAAAATTTTTTTTTGGACTTAGTCATTTTTCCGGCGTTAATCAGACTTTCAATTAGGGGAAATGTCAGTGAGCGTTCCGATTTCAGTTCCAGAGCGATTCGCCCGATGAGTCCTTCATATTGAGTCGTTTTCAGCCAATTTTCAGAATTTTTGAAAATTTCACTTTTTTGTGAAAATATCCACTAAATGAGGGAATAATATGTGTGAGGGTACCCCAGGAGAGTTCCAAATGTGTGTGGGTAGAATATATATCCCACGGGGGTAAAATTGAAAAAAGTTGAAAAAAAATTTTTTTTGGACTTAGTCATTTTTTCAGCGTTTATCAGACTTTCAGATAGGGGAAATGTCAGTGAGCGTTCCAATTTCAGTTCCAGAGCGATTCGCCCGATGAGTCCTTCATATTTAGTCGTTTTCAGCCAATTTTCTGAATTTTTGAAAATTTCACTTTTTTGTGAAAATATCCACTAAATGAGGGAATAATATGTGTGAGGGTACCCCAGGAGAGTTCCAAATGTGTGTGGGTAGAATATATATCACACGGGGGTAAATTGAAAAAAGTTGAAAAAAATTTTTTGTTGGACTTAGTCATTTTTCCGGCATTTAGAAGACTTTCAGATAGGGGAAATGTCAGTGATTATTCCAATTTCAGTTCCAGAGCGATTCGCCCGATGAGTCCTTCATATTTAGTCGTTTTCAGCCAATTTTCTGAATTTTTGAAAATTTCACTTTTTTGTGAAAATATCCACTAAATGAGGGAATAATATGTGTGAGGGTACCCCAGCAGAGTTACAAATGTGTGTGGGTAGAATATATATCCCACGGGGGTAAAATTGAAAAAAGTTTAAAAAAAATTTTTTTTGGACTTAGTCATTTTTTCAGCGTTTATCAGAATTTCAGATAGGGGAAATGTCAGTGAGCATTCCATTTTCAGTTCCAGAGCGATTTGCCCGATGAGTCCATCATATTTAGTCGTTTTCAGCCAATTTTCAGAATTTTTGAAAATTTCACTTTTTTGTGAAAATATCCACTAAATGAGGGAATAATATGTGTGAGGGTACCCCAGGAGAGTTCCAAATGTGTGTGGGTAGAATATATATCCCACGGTGGTAAAATTGAAAAAAGATGAAAAAATTTTTTTTTGGACTTAGTCATTTTTCCGGCGTTTATCAGACTTTCAGATAGGGGAAATGTCAGTGAGCGTTCCGATTTCAGTTCCAGAGCGATTCGGCCGATGAGTCCTTCATATTTAGTCGTTTTCAGCCAATTTTCAGAATTTTTGAAAATTTCACTTTTTTGTGAAAATATCCACTAAATGAGGGAATAATATGTGTGAGGGTACCCCAGCAGAGTTACAAATGTGTGTGGGTAGAATATATATCCCACGGGGGTAAAATTGAAAAAAGTTTAAAAAAAATTTTTTTTGGACTTAGTCATTTTTTCAGCGTTTATCAGAATTTCAGATAGGGGAAATGTCAGTGAGCATTCCATTTTCAGTTCCAGAGCGATTTGCCCGATGAGTCCATCATATTTAGTCGTTTTCAGCCAATTTTCAGAATTTTTGAAAATTTCACTTTTTTGTGAAAATATCCACTAAATGAGGGAATAATATGTGTGAGGGTACCCCAGCAGAGTTACAAATGTGTGTGGGTAGAATATATATCCCACGGGGGTAAAATTGAAAAAAGTTGAAAAAAAATTTTTTTTGGACTTAGTCATTTTTTCAGCGTTTATCAGAATTTCAGATAGGGGAAATGTCAGTGAGCATTCCATTTTAAGTTCCAGAGTGATTTGCCCGATGAGTCCTTCATATTTAGTCGTTTTCAGCCAATTTTCAGAATTTTTGAAAATTTCACTTTTTTGTGAAAATATCCACTAAATGAGGGAATAATATGTGTGAGGGTACCCCAGGAGAGTTCCAAATGTGTGTGGGTAGAAAATATATCCCACGGGGGTAAAATTGAAAAAAGGTGAAAAATTTGGTTTTTTGGACTTAGTCATTTTTTCAGCGTTTATCAGACTTTCAGATAGGGGAAATGTCAGTGAGCGTTCCAATTTCAGTTCCAGAGCAATTCGCCCGATGAGTCCTTCATATTTAGTCGTTTTCAGCCAATTTTCAGAATTTTGAAAATTTCACTTTTTTGTAAAAATATCCACTAAATGAGGGAATAATATATGTGAGGGTACCCCAGGAGAGTTCCAAATGTGTGTGGGTAGAAGATATATCCCACGGGGGTAAAATTGAAAAAAGTTGAAAAAATTTTTTTTTTTCGACTTAGTCATTTTTCCGGCGTTTATCAGACTTTCAAATAGGGAAAATGTCAGTGAGCATTCCGATTTCAGTTCCAGAGCGATTTGCCCGATGAGTCCTTCATATTTAGTCGTTTTCAGCCAATTTTCTGAATTTTTGAAAATTTCACTTTTTTGTGAAAATATCCACTAAATGAGAGAATAATATGTGTGAGGGTACCCCAGGAGAGTTCCAAATGTGTGTGGGTAGAATATATATCCCACGGGGGTAAAATTGAAAAAAGATGAAAAAAAAATTTTTTTGACTTAGTCATTTTTCCGGCGTTTATCAGACTTTCAGATAGGGGAAATGTCAGTGAGCGTTCCGATTTCAGTTCCAGAGCGATTCGCCCGATGAGTCCTTCATATTTAGTCGTTTTCAGCCAATTTTCAGAATTTTTGAAAATTTCACTTTTTTGTGAAAATATCCACTAAATGAGGGAATAATATGTGTGAGGGTACCCCAGGAGAGTTCCAAACGTGTGTGGGTAGAATATATATCCCACGGGGGTAAAATTGAAAAAAAGTGAAAAAAAATTTTGTTTTGGACTTAGTCATTTTTTCAGCGTTTATCAGACTTTCAGATAGGGGAAATGTCAGTGAGCATTCCAATTTCAGTTCCAGAGCGATTCGCCCGATGAGTCGTTCATGTTTAGTCGTTTTCAGCCAATTTTCAGAATTTTTGAAAATTTCACTTTTTTGTGAAAATATCCACTAAATGAGGGAATAATATGTGTGAGGGTACCCCAGGAGAGTTCCAAATGTGTGTGGGTAGAAGATATATCCCACGGGGGTAAAATTGAAAAAAGTTGAAAAAATTTTTTTTTTTCGACTTAGTCATTTTTCCGGCGTTTATCAGACTTTCAAATAGGGAAAATGTCAGTGAGCATTCCGATTTCAGTTCCAGAGCGATTTGCCCGATGAGTCCTTCATATTTAGTCGTTTTCAGCCAATTTTCTGAATTTTTGAAAATTTCACTTTTTTGTGAAAATATCCACTAAATGAGAGAATAATATGTGTGAGGGTACCCCAGGAGAGTTCCAAATGTGTGTGGGTAGAATATATATCCCACGGGGGTAAAATTGAAAAAAGATGAAAAAAAAATTTTTTTGACTTAGTCATTTTTCCGGCGTTTATCAGACTTTCAGATAGGGGAAATGTCAGTGAGCGTTCCGATTTCAGTTCCAGAGCGATTCGCCCGATGAGTCCTTCATATTTAGTCGTTTTCAGCCAATTTTCAGAATTTTTGAAAATTTCACTTTTTTGTGAAAATATCCACTAAATGAGGGAATAATATGTGTGAGGGTACCCCAGGAGAGTTCCAAACGTGTGTGGGTAGAATATATATCCCACGGGGGTAAAATTGAAAAAAAGTGAAAAAAAATTTTGTTTTGGACTTAGTCATTTTTTCAGCGTTTATCAGACTTTCAGATAGGGGAAATGTCAGTGAGCATTCCAATTTCAGTTCCAGAGCGATTCGCCCGATGAGTCGTTCATGTTTAGTCGTTTTCAGCCAATTTTCAGAATTTTTGAAAATTTCACTTTTTTGTGAAAATATCCACTAAATGAGGGAATAATATGTGTGAGGGTACCCCAGGAGAGTTCCAAATGTGTGTGGGTAGAATATATATCCCACGGTGGTAAAATTGAAAAAAGATGAAAAAAAATTTTTGTTGGACTTAGTCATTTTTCCGGCGTTTAGAAGACTTTCACATAGGAGAAATGTCAGTGAGCGTTCCGATTTCAGTTCCAGAGCGATTCGCCGATCAGTCCTTCATATTTAGTCGTTTTCAGCCAATTTTCAGAATTTTGAAAATTTCACTTTTTTGTGAAAATATCCACTAAATGAGGGAATAATATGTGTGAGGGTACCCCAGGAGAGTTCCAAATGTGTGTGGGTAGAATATATATCCCACGGGGGTAAAATTGAAAAAAGTTGAAAAAAAATTTTTGTTGGACTTAGTCATTTTTCCGGCGTTTAGAAGACTTTCAGATAGGGGAAATGTCAGTGAGCGTTCCAATTTCAGTTCCAGAGCGATTCGCCCGATGAGTCCTTCATATTTAGTCGTTTTCAGCCAGTTTTCTGAATTTTTGAAAATTTCACTTTTTTTGTGAAAATATCCACTAAATGAGGGAATAATATGTGTGAGGGTACCCCAGCAGAGTTACAAATGTGTGTGGGTAGAATATATATCCCACGGGGGTAAAATTGAAAAAAGTTGAAAAAAATTTTTTGTTGGACTTAGTCATTTTTCCGGCGTTTAGAAGACTTTCAGATAGGGGAAATGTCAGTGAGCGTTCCGATTTCAGTTCCAGAGCGATTTGCCCGATGAGTCCATCATATTTAGTCGTTTTCAGCCAATTTTCAGAATTTTTGAAAATTTCACTTTTTTGTGAAAATATCCACTAAATGAGGGAATAATATGTGTGAGGGTACCCCAGCAGAGTTACAAATGTGTGTGGGTAGAATATATCCAACGGGGATAAAATTGAAAAAAGGTGAAGAAAATTTTTTTTGGACTTAGTCATTTTTCCGGCGTTTATCAGACTTTCAGATAAGAGAAATGTCAGTGAGCGTTCCGATTTCAGTTCCAGAGCGACTCGCCGATCAGTCCTTCATATTTAGTCGTTTTCAGCCAATTTTCAGAATTTTGAAAATTTCACTTTTTTGTGAAAATATCCACTAAATGAGGGAATAATATGTGTGAGGGTACCCCAGGAGAGTTCCAAATGTGTGTGGGTAGAATATATATCCCACGGGGGTAAAATTGAAAAAAAGTGAAAAAAAAATTTGTTTTGGACTTAGTCATTTTTTCAGCGTTTATCAGACTTTCAGATAGGGGAAATGTCATTGAGCATTCCAATTTCAGTTCCAGAGCGATTCGCCCGATGAGTCGTTCATGTTTAGTCGTTTTCAGCCAATTTTCAGAATTTTTGAAAATTTCACTTTTTTGTGAAAATATCCACTAAATGAGGGAATAATATGTGTGAGGGTACCCCAGGAGAGTTCCAAATGTGTGTGGGTAGAATATATATCCCACGGGGGTAAAATTGAAAAAAGTTGAAAAAAAATTTTTGTTGGACTTAGTCATTTTTTCAGCGTTTATCAGAATTTCAGATAGGGGAAATGTCAGTGAGCATTCCATTTTCAGTTCCAGAGCGATTTGCCTGATGAGTCCATCATATTTAGTCGTTTTCAGCCAATTTTCAGAATTTTTGAAAATTTCACTTTTTTGTGAAAATATCCACTAAATGAGGGAATAATATGTGTGAGGGTACCCCAGCAGAGTTACAAATGTGTGTGGGTAGAATATATATCCCACGGGGGTAAAATTGAAAAAAGTTGAAAAAAAATTTTTTTTGGACTTAGTCATTTTTTCAGCGTTTATCAGAATTTCAGATAGGGGAAATGTCAGTGAGCATTCCATTTTAAGTTCCAGAGTGATTTGCCCGATGAGTCCTTCATATTTAGTCGTTTTCAGCCAATTTTCAGAATTTTTGAAAATTTCACTTTTTTGTGAAAATATCCACTAAATGAGGGAATAATATGTGTGAGGGTACCCCAGGAGAGTTCCAAATGTGTGTGGGTAGAAAATATATCCCACGGGGGTAAAATTGAAAAAAGGTGAAAAATTTGGTTTTTTGGACTTAGTCATTTTTTCAGCGTTTATCAGACTTTCAGATAGGGGAAATGTCAGTGAGCGTTCCAATTTCAGTTCCAGAGCAATTCGCCCGATGAGTCCTTCATATTTAGTCGTTTTCAGCCAATTTTCAGAATTTTGAAAATTTCACTTTTTTGTAAAAATATCCACTAAATGAGGGAATAATATATGTGAGGGTACCCCAGGAGAGTTCCAAATGTGTGTGGGTAGAAGATATATCCCACGGGGGTAAAATTGAAAAAAGTTGAAAAAATTTTTTTTTTTCGACTTAGTCATTTTTCCGGCGTTTATCAGACTTTCAAATAGGGAAAATGTCAGTGAGCATTCCGATTTCAGTTCCAGAGCGATTTGCCCGATGAGTCCTTCATATTTAGTCGTTTTCAGCCAATTTTCTGAATTTTTGAAAATTTCACTTTTTTGTGAAAATATCCACTAAATGAGGGAATAATATGTGTGAGGGTACCCCAGGAGAGTTCCAAATGTGTGTGGGTAGAATATATATCCCACGGGGGTAAAATTGAAAAAAGATGAAAAAAAATTTTTTTTGACTTAGTCATTTTTCCGGCGTTTATCAGACTTTCAGATAGGGGAAATGTCAGTGAGCGTTCCGATTTCAGTTCCAGAGCGATTCGCCCGATGAGTCCTTCATATTTAGTCGTTTTCAGCCAATTTTCAGAATTTTTGAAAATTTCACTTTTTTGTGAAAATATCCACTAAATGAGGGAATAATATGTGTGAGGGTACCCCAGGAGAGTTCCAAATGTGTGTGGGTAGAATATATATCCCACGGGGGTAAAATTGAAAAAAAGTGAAAAAAAATTTTGTTTTGGACTTAGTCATTTTTTCAGCGTTTATCAGACTTTCAGATAGGGGAAATGTCAGTGAGCATTCCAATTTCAGTTCCAGAGCGATTCGCCCGATGAGTCGTTCATGTTTAGTCGTTTTCAGCCAATTTTCAGAATTTTTGAAAATTTCACTTTTTTGTGAAAATATCCACTAAATGAGGGAATAATATGTGTGAGGGTACCCCAGGAGAGTTCCAAATGTGTGTGGGTGGAATATATATCCCACGGTGGTAAAATTGAAAAAAGATGAAAAAATTTTTTTTTGGACTTAGTCATTTTTCCGGCGTTTATCAGACTTTCAGATAGGGGAAATGTCAGTGAGCGTTCCGATTTAAGTTCCAGAGCGATTCGCCCGATGAGTCCTTCATATTTAGTCGTTTTCAGCCAATTTTCAGAATTTTTGAAAATTTCACTTTTTTGTGAAAATATCCACTAAATGAGGGAATAATATGTGTGAGGGTACCCCAGGAGAGTTCCAAATGTGTGTGGGTAGAATATATATCCCACGGGGGTAAAATTGAAAAAAGTTTAAAAAATTTTTTTTAGACTTAGTCATTTTTCCGGCGTTTATCAGACTTTCAGATAGGGGAAATGTCAGTGAGCGTTCCAATTTCAGTTCCAGAGCGATTCGCCCGATGAGTCCTTCATATTTAGTCGTTTTCAGCCAATTTTCTGAATTTTTGAAAATTTCACATTTTTGTGAAAATATCCACTAAATGAGGGAATAATATGTGTGAGGGTACCCCAGGAGAGTTCCAAATGTGTGTGGGTAGAAGATATATCCCACGGGGGTAAAATTGAAAAAAGTTGAAAAATTTTTTTTTTTTCGACTTAGTCATTTTTCCGGCGTTTATCAGACTTTCAGATAGGAGAAATGTCAGTGAGCGTTCCGATTTCAGTTCCAGAGCGATTCGCCGATGAGTCCATCATATTTATTCGTTTTCAGCCAATTTTCAGAATTTTGAAAATTTCACTTTTTTGTGAAAATATCCACTAAATGAGGGAATAATATGTGTGAGGGTACCCCAGGAGAGTTCCAAATGTGTGTGGATAGAATATATATCCCACGGGGGTAAAATTGAAAAAAGTTGAAAAAAATTTTTTGTTGGACTTAGTCATTTTTCCGGCGTTTAGAAGACTTTCAGATAGGGGAAATGTCAGTGAGCGTTCCAATTTCAGTTCCAGAGCGATTCGCCCGATGAGTCCTTCATATTTAGTCGTTTTCAGCCAATTTTCTGAATTTTTGAAAATTTCACTTTTTTTGTGAAAATATCCACTAAATGAGGGAATAATATGTGTGAGGGTACCCCAGCAGAGTTACAAATGTGTGTGGGTAGAATATATATCCCACGGGGGTAAAATTGAAAAAAGTTGAAAAAAATTTTTTGTTGGACTTAGTCATTTTTCCGGCGTTTAGAAGACTTTCAGATAGGAGAAATGTCAGTGAGCGTTCCGATTTCAGTTCCAGAGCGATTCGCCCATCAGTCCTTCATATTTAGTCGTTATCAGCCAATTTTCAGAATTTTGAAAATTTCACTTTTTTGTGAAAATATCCACTAAATGAGGGAATAATATGTGTGAGGGTACCCCAGGAGAGTTCCAAATGTGTGTGGGTAGAATATATATAACACGGGGGTAAAATTGAAAAAAAGTGAAAAAAAATTTTGTTTTGGACTTAGTCATTTTTTCAGCGTTTATCAGACTTTCAGATAGGGGAAATGTCAGTCAGCATTCCATTTTCAGTTCCAGAGCGATTCGCCCGATGAGTCCTTCATGTTTAGTCGTTTTCAGCCAATTTTCAGAATTTTTGAAAATTTCACTTTTTTGTGAAAATATCCACTAAATGAGGGAATAATATGTGTGAGGGTACCCCAGGAGAGTTCCAAATGTGTGTGGGTAGAATATATATCCCACGGTGGTAAAATTGAAAAAAGATGAAAAAATTTTTTTTTTTACTTAGTCATTTTTCCGGCGTTTATCAGACTTTCAGATAGGGGAAATGTCAGTGAGCGTTCCGATTTCAGTTCCAGAGCGATTCGCCCGATGAGTCCTTCATATATAGTGGTTTTCAGCCAATTTTCAGAATTTTTGAAAATTTCACTTTTTTGTGAAAATATCCACTAAATGACGGAATAATATGTGTGAGGGTACCCCAGGAGAGTTCCAAATGTGTGTGGGTAGAATATATATCCCACGGGGGTAAAATTGAAAAAAGGTGAAAAAAATTTCTTTTAGATTTAGTCATTTTTTCAGCGTTTATCAGACTTTCAGATAGGGGAAATGTCAGTGAGCGTTCCAATTTCAGTTCCAGAGCGATTTGCCCGATGAGTCCTTCATATTTAGTCGTTTTCAGCCAATTTTCAGAATTTTTGAAAATTTCACTTTTTTGTGAAAATATCCACTAAATGAGGGAATAATATGTGTGAGGGTACCCCAGGAGAGTTCCAAATGTGTGTGGGTAGAATATATATCCCACGGGGGTAAAATTGAAAAAAGTTTAAAAATTTTTTTTTTAGATTTAGTCATTTTTCCGGCGTTTATCAGACTTTCAGATAGGGGAAATGTCAGTGAGCGTTCCAATTTCAGTTCCAGAGCGATTTGCCCGATGAGTCCTTCATATTTAGTCGTTTTCAGCCAATTTTCGGAATTTTTGTAAATTTCACTTTTTTGTGAAAATATCCACTAAATGAGGGAATAATATGTGTGAGGGTACCCCAGGAGAGTTCCAAATGTGTGTGGGTAGAATATATATCCCACGGGGGTAAAATTGAAAAAAGGTGAAAAAAAATTTTTTTTGGACTTAGTCATTTTTTCAGCGTTTATCAGACTTTCAGATAGGGGAAATGTCAGTGAGCATTCCAATTTCAGTTCCAGAGCGATTCGCCCGATGAGTCCTTCATATTTAGTCGTTTTCAGCCAATTTTCTGAATTTTTGAAAATTTCACTTTTTTGTGAAAATATCCACTAAATGAGGGAATAATATGTGTGAGGGTACCCCAGGAGAGTTCCAAATGTGTGTGGGTAGAATATATATCCCACGGGGGTAAAATTGAAAAAAGTTTAAAAAAATGTCTTTTAGATTTAGTCATTTTTCCGGCGTTTATCAGACTTTCAGATAGGGGAAATGTCAGTGAGCGTTCCAATTTCAGTTCCAGAGCGATTCGCCCGATGAGTCCTTCATATTTAGTCGTTTTCAGCCAATTTTCTGAATTTTTGAAAATTTCACTTTTTTTGTGAAAATATCCACTAAATGAGGGAATAATATGTGTGAGGGTACCCCAGCAGAGTTACAAATGTGTGTGGGTAGAATATATATCCCACGGGGGTAAAATTGAAAAAAGTTGAAAAAAATTTTTTGTTGGACTTAGTCATTTTTCCGGCGTTTAGAAGACTTTCAGATAGGGGAAATGTCAGTGAGCGTTCCGATTTCAGTTCCAGAGCGATTCGCCCGATGAGTCCTTCATATTTAGTCGTTTTCAGCCAATTTTCTGAATTTTTGAAAATTTCACTTTTTTGTGAAAATATCCACTAAATGAGGGAATAATATGTGTGAGGGTACCCCAGGAGAGTTCCAAATGTGTGTGGGTAGAATATATATCCCACGGGGGTAAAATTGAAAAAAGTTTAAAAAAATTTCTTTTAGATTTAGTCATTTTTCCGGCGTTTATCAGACTTTCAGATAGGGGAAATGTCAGTGAGCGTTCCAATTTCAGTTCCAGAGCGATTTGCCCGATGAGTCCTTCATATTTAGTCGTTTTCAGCCAATTTTCTGAATTTTTGAAAATTTCACTTTTTTGTGAAAATATCCACTAAATGAGGGAATAATATGTGTGAGGGTACCCCAGGAGAGTTCCAAATGTGTGTGGGTAGAATATATATCCCACGGGGATAAAATTGAAAAAAGTTTAAAAAAATTTCTTTCAGATTTAGTCATTTTTCCGGCGTTTATCAGACTTTCAGATAGGGGAAATGTCAGTGAGCGTTCCAATTTCAGTTCCAGAGCGATTTGCCCGATGAGTCCTTCATATTTAGTCGTTTTCAGCCAATTTTCTGAATTTTTGAAAATTTCACTTTTTTGTGAAAATATCCACTAAATGAGGGAATAATATGTGTGAGGGTACCCCAGGAGAGTTCCAAATGTGTGTGGGTAGAATATATATCCCACGGGGGTAAAATTGAAAAAAGTTTAAAAAAATTTCTTTTAGATTTAGTCATTTTTCCGGCGTTTATCAGACTTTCAGATAGGGGAAATGTCAGTGAGCGTTCCAATTTCAGTTCCAGAGCGATTCGCCCGATGAGTCCTTCATATTTAGTCGTTTTCAGCCAATTTTCTGAATTTTTGAAAATTTCACTTTTTTTGTGAAAATATCCACTAAATGAGGGAATAATATGTGTGAGGGTACCCCAGCAGAGTTACAAATGTGTGTGGGTAGAATATATATCCCACGGGGGTAAAATTGAAAAAAGTTGAAAAAAATTTTTTGTTGGACTTAGTCATTTTTCCGGCGTTTAGAAGACTTTCAGATAGGGGAAATGTCAGTGAGCGTTCCGATTTCAGTTCCAGAGCGATTCGCCCGATGAGTCCTTCATATTTAGTCGTTTTCAGCCAATTTTCTGAATTTTTGAAAATTTCACTTTTTTGTGAAAATATCCACTAAATGAGGGAATAATATGTGTGAGGGTACCCCAGGAGAGTTCCAAATGTGTGTGGGTAGAATATATATCCCACGGGGGTAAAATTGAAAAAAGTTTAAAAAAATTTCTTTTAGATTTAGTCATTTTTCCGGCGTTTATCAGACTTTCAGATAGGGGAAATGTCAGTGAGCGTTCCAATTTCAGTTCCAGAGCGATTTGCCCGATGAGTCCTTCATATTTAGTCGTTTTCAGCCAATTTTCTGAATTTTTGAAAATTTCACTTTTTTGTGAAAATATCCACTAAATGAGGGAATAATATGTGTGAGGGTACCCCAGGAGAGTTCCAAATGTGTGTGGGTAGAATATATATCCCACGGGGGTAAAATTGAAAAAAGTTTAAAAAAATTTCTTTTAGATTTAGTCATTTTTCCGGCGTTTATCAGACTTTCAGATAGGGGAAATGTCAGTGAGCGTTCCAATTTCAGTTCCAGAGCGATTTGCCCGATGAGTCCTTCATATTTAGTCGTTTTCAGCCAATTTTCTGAATTTTTGAAAATTTCACTTTTTTGTGAAAATATCCACTAAATGAGGGAATAATATGTGTGAGGGTACCCCAGGAGAGTTCCAAATGTGTGTGGGTAGAATATATATCACACGGGGGTAAAATTGAAAAAAGTTTAAAAAATTTTTTTTTAGATTTAGTCACTTTTCCGGCGTTTATCAGACTTTCAGATAGGGGAAATGTCAGTGAGCGTTCCAATTTCAGTTCCAGAGCGATTTGCCCGATGAGTCCTTCATATTTAGTCGTTTTCAGCCAATTTTCTGAATTTTTGAAAATTTCACTTTTTTGTGAAAATATCCACTAAATGAGGGAATAATATGTGTGAGGGTACCGCAGGAGAGTTCCAAATGTGTGTGGGTAGAATATATATCCCACGGTGGTAAAATTGAAAAAAGGTGAAAAAATTTTTTTTTTGGACTTAGTCATTTTTCCGGCGTTTATCAGACTTTCAGATAGGGGAAATGTCAGTGAGCGTTCCGATTTCAGTTCCAGAGCGATTTGCCCGATGAGTCCTTCATATTTAGTCGTTTTCAGCCAATTTTCAGAATTTTGAAAATTTCACTTTTTTGTGAAAATATCCACTAAATGAGGGAATAATATGTGTGAGGGTACCCCAGGAGAGTTCCAAATGTGTGTGGGTAGAATAAATATCCCACGGGGGTAAAATTCAAAAAAGTTTAAAAATTTTTTTTTAGACTTAGTCATTTTTCCGACGTTTATCAGACTTTCAGATAGGGGAAATGTCAGTGAGCGTTCCGATTTCAGTTCCAGAGCGATTCGGCCGATGAGTCATTCATATTTAGTCATTTTCAGCCAATTTTCAGAATTTTTGAAAATTTCACTTTTTTGTGAAAATATCCACTAAATGAGGGAATAATATGTGTGAGGGTACCCCAGGAGAGTTCCAAATGTGTGTGGGTAGAATATATATCCCACGGGGGTAAAATTGAAAAAAGTTTAAAAATTTTTTTTTTAGATTTAGCCATTTTTCCGGCTTTTATCAGACTTTCAGATAGGGGAAATGTCAGTGAGCGTTCCAATTTCAGTTCCAGAGCGATTCGCCCGATGAGTCCTTCATATTTAGTCGTTTTCAGCCAATTTTATGAATTTTTGAAAATTTCACTTTTTTGTGAAAATATCCACTAAATGAGGGAATAATATGTGTGAGGGTACCCCAGGAGAGTTCCAAATGTGTGTGGGTAGAACATATATCCCACGGGGGTAAAATTGAAAAAATTTGAAAAAAATTTTTTGTTGGACTTAGTCATTTTTCCGGCGTTTAGAAGACTTTCAGATAGGGGAAATGTCAGTGAGTATTCCAATTTCAGTTCCAGAGCGTTTCGCCCCAATGAGTCCTTCATATTTAGTCGTTTTCAGCCAATTTTCAGAATTTTTGAAAATTTCACTTTTTTGTGAAAATATCCACTAAATGAGGGAATAATGTGTGTGAGGGTACCCCAGGAGAGTTCCAAATGTGTGTGGGTAGAATATATATCCCACGGGGGTAAAATTGAAAAAAGGTGAAAAAAAATTTTTTGGGGACTTAGTCATTTTTTCAGCGTTTATCAGACATTCAGATAGGGGAAATGTCAGTGAGCATTCCAATTTCAGTTCCAGAGCGATTCGCCCGATGAGTCCTTCATATTTAGTCGTTTTCAGACAATTTTCTGAATTTTTGAAAATTTCACTTTTTTGTGAAAATATCCACTAAATGAGGGAATAATATGTGTGAGGGTACCCCAGGAGAGTTCCAAATGTGTGTGGGTAGAATATATATCCCACGGGGGTAAAATTGAAAAAAGGTGAAAAAAATTTTTTTTTGGACTTAGTCATTTTTTCAGCGTTTATCAGACTTTCAGATAGGGGAAATGTCAGTGAGCATTCCAATTTCAGTTCCAGAGCGATTCGCCCGATGAGTCCTTCATATTTAGTCGTTTTCAGCCAATTTTCTGAATTTTTGAAAATTTCACTTTTTTGTGAAAATATCCACTAAATGAGGGAATAATATGTGTGAGGGTACCGCAGGAGAGTTCCAAATGTGTGTGGGTAGAATATATATCCCACGGTGGTAAAATTGAAAAAAGGTGAAAAAATTTTTTTTTTGGACTTAGTCATTTTTCCGGCGTTTATCAGACTTTCAGATAGGGGAAATGTCAGTGAGCATTCCGATTTCAGTTCCAGAGCGATTTGCCCGATGAGTCCTTCATATTTAGTCGTTTTCAGCCAATTTTCAGAATTTTGAAAATTTCACTTTTTTGTGAAAATATCCACTAAATGAGGGAATAATATGTGTGAGGGTACCCCAGGAGAGTTCCAAATGTGTGTGGGTAGAATAAATATCCCACGGGGGTAAAATTCAAAAAAGTTTAAAAATTTTTTTTTAAACTTAGTCATTTTTCCGGTGTTTATCAGACTTTCAGATAGGGGAAATGTCAGTGAGCGTTCCGATTTCAGTTCCAGAGCGATTCGGCCGATGAGTCATTCATATTTAGTCATTTTCAGCCAATTTTCAGAATTTTTGAAAATTTCACTTTTTTGTGAAAATATCCACTAAATGAGGGAATAATATGTGTGAGGGTACCCCAGGAGAGTTCCAAATGTGTGTGGGTAGAATATATATCCCACGGGGGTAAAATTGAAAAAAGTTTAAACATTTTTTTTTTAGATTTAGCCATTTTTCCGGCTTTTATCAGACTTTCAGATAGGGGAAATGTCAGTGAGCGTTCCAATTTCAGTTCCAGAGCGATTCGCCCGATGAGTCCTTCATATTTAGTCGTTTTCAGCCAATTTTATGAATTTTTGAAAATTTCACTTTTTTGTGAAAATATCCACTAAATGAGGGAATAATATGTGTGAGGGTACCCCAGGAGAGTTCCAAATGTGTGTGGGTAGAACATATATCCCACGGGGGTAAAATTGAAAAAATTTGAAAAAAATTTTTTGTTGGACTTAGTCATTTTTCCGGCGTTTAGAAGACTTTCAGATAGGGGAAATGTCAGTGAGTATTCCAATTTCAGTTCCAGAGCGTTTCGCCCCGATGAGTCCTTCATATTTAGTCGTTTTCAGCCAATTTTCAGAATTTTTGAAAATTTCACTTTTTTGTGAAAATATCCACTAAATGAGGGAATAATGTGTGTGAGGGGACCCCAGGAGAGTTCCAAATGTGTGTGGGTAGAATATATATCCCACGAGGGCAAAATTGAAAAAAGTTTAAAAAATTTTTTTTTAGATTTAGCCATTTTTCCGGCTTTTATCAGACTTTCAGATAGGGGAAATGTCAGTGAGCGTTCCAATTTCAGTTCCAGAGCGATTCGCCCGATGAGTCCTTCATATTTAGTCGTTTTCAGCCAATTTTCTGAATTTTTGAAAATTTCACTTTTTTGTGAAA
This sequence comes from Phyllobates terribilis, assembly GCF_046119375.1. Taxonomy (NCBI): domain Eukaryota; kingdom Metazoa; phylum Chordata; class Amphibia; order Anura; family Dendrobatidae; genus Phyllobates; species Phyllobates terribilis. The sequence goes on along the minus strand of NW_027362773.1, from coordinate 19,309,758 downwards.
ATATCCACTAAATGAGGGAATAATATGTGTGAGGGTACCCCAGGAGAGTTCCAAATGTGTGTGGGTAGATTATATATCCCATGGGGGTAAAATTGAAAAAAGTTTAAAAAATTTTTTTTTAGATTTAGTCATTTTTCCGGAGTTTATCAGACTTTCAGATAGGGGAAATGTCAGTGAGCGTTCCAATTTCAGTTCCAGAGCGATTCGCCCGATGAGTCCTTCATCTTTAGTCGTTTTCAACCAATTTTCTGAATTTTTGAAAATTTCACTTTTTTCTGAAAATATCCACTAAATGAGCGAATAATATGTGTGAGGGTACCCCAGGAGAGTTCCAAATGTGTGTGGGTAGAATATATATCCCACGGGGGTAAAATTGAAAAAAGGTGAAAAAAAATTTTTTGGGGACTTAGTCATTTTTTCAGCGTTTATCAGACATTCAGATAGGGGAAATGTCAGTGAGCATTCCAATTTCAGTTCCAGAGCGATTCGCCCGATGAGTCCTTCATATTTAGTCGTTTTCAGACAATTTTCTGAATTTTTGAAAATTTCACTTTTTTGTGAAAATATCCACTAAATGAGGGAATAATATGTGTGAGGGTACCCCAGGAGAGTTCCAAATGTGTGTGGGTAGAATATATATCCCACGGGGGTAAAATTGAAAAAAGGAAAAAAAATTTTTTTTGGGACTTAGTCATTTTTCCGGCGTTTATCAGACTTTCAGATAGGGGAAATGTCAGTGAGCGTTCCGATTTCAGTTCCAGAGCGATTCGCCCGATGAGTCCTTCATATTTAGACTGTTTCAGCCAATTTTCTGAATTTTTGAAAATTTCACTTTTTTGTGAAAATATCCACTAAATGAGGGAATAATATGTGTGAGGGTACCCCAGGAGAGTTCCAAATGTGTGTGGGTAGAATATATATCCCACGGGGGTAAAATTGAAAAAAGTTTAAAAAATTTTTTTTTAGATTTAGTCATTTTTCCGGAGTTTATCAGACTTTCAGATAGGGGAAATGTCAGTGAGCGTTCCAATTTCAGTTCCAGAGCGATTCGCCCGATGAGTCCTTCATCTTTAGTCGTTTTCAACCAATTTTCTGAATTTTTGAAAATTTCACTTTTTTGTGAAAATATCCACTAAATGAGGGAATAATATGTGTGAGGGTACCCCAGGAGAGTTCCAAATGTGTGTGGGTAGAATATATATCCCACGGGGGTAAAATTGAAAAAAGTTAAAAAATTTTTTTTTTAGATTTAGTCATTTTTCCGGAGTTTATCAGACTTTCAGATAGGGGAAATGTCAGTGAGCGTTCCAATTTCAGTTCCAGAGCGATTCGCCCGATGAGTCCTTCATCTTTAGTCGTTTTCAACCAATTTTCTGAATTTTTGAAAATTTCACTTTTTTGTGAAAATATCCACTAAATGAGGGAATAATATGTGTGAGGGTACCCCAGGAGAGTTCCAAATGTGTGTGGGTAGAATATATATCCCACGGGGGTAAAATTGAAAAAAGTTAAAAAAATTTTTTTTTAGATTTAGTCATTTTTCCGGAGTTTATCAGACTTTCAGATAGGGGAAATGTCAGTGAGCGTTCCAATTTCAGTTCCAGAGCGATTCGCCCGATGAGTCCTTCATCTTTAGTCGTTTTCAACCAATTTTCTGAATTTTTGAAAATTTCACTTTTTTGTGAAAATATCCACTAAATGAGGGAATAATATGTGTGAGGGTACCCCAGGAGAGTTCCAAATGTGTGTGGGTAGAATATATATCCCACGGGGGTAAAATTGAAAAAAGTTAAAAAATTTTTTTTTTAGATTTAGTCATTTTTCCGGAGTTTATCAGACTTTCAGATAGGGGAAATGTCAGTGAGCGTTCCAATTTCAGTTCCAGAGCGATTCGCCCGATGAGTCCTTCATCTTTAGTCGTTTTCAGCCAAGTTTCTGAATACTTGAAAATTTCACTTTTTTGTGAAAATATCCACTAAATGAGGGAATAATATGTGTGAGGGTACCCCAGGAGAGTTCCAAATGTGTGTGGGTAGAATATATATCCCACGGGGGTAAAATTGAAAAAAGTTGAAAAAAATTTTTTGTTGGACTTAGTCATTTTTCCGGCGTTTAGAAGACTTTCAGATAGGGGAAATGTCAGTGAGTATTCCAATTTCAGTTCCAGAGCGATTCGCCCGATGTGTCCTTCATATTTAGTCGTTTTCAGCCAATTTTCTGAATTTTTGAAAATTTCACTTTTTTGTGAAAATATCCACTAAATGAGGGAATAATATGTGTGAGGGTACCCCAGGAGAGTTCCAAATGTGTGTGGGTAGAATATATATCCCACGGGGGTAAAATTCAAAAAAGGTGAAAAAAAATTTTTTTTGAACTTAGTCATTTTTTCAGCGTTTATCAGACTTTCAGATAGGGGAAATGTCAGTGAGTATTCCAATTTCAGTTCCAGAGCGATTCGCCCGATGAGTCCTTCATATTTAGTCGTTTTCAGCCAATTTTCTGAATTTTTGAAAATTTCACTTTTTTGTGAAAATATCCACTAAATGAGGGAATAATATGTGTGAGGGTACCCCAGGGGAGTTCCAAATTTGTGTGGGTAGGATATATATCCCACGGGGGTAAAATTGAAAAAAGGTGAAAAATTTTTTTTTTTGGACTTAGTCATTTTTTCAGCGTTTATCAGACTTTCAGATAGGGGAAATGTCAGTGAGCGTTCCGATTTCAGTACCAGAGCGATTCACCCGATGAGTACTTCATATTTAGTCGTTTTCAGCCAATTTTCTGAATTTTTGAAAATTTCACTTTTTTGTGAAAATATCCACTAAATGAGGGAATAATATGTGTGAGGGTACCCCAGGAGAGTTCCAAATGTGTGTGGGTAGAATATATATCCCACGGGGGTAAAATTGAAAAAAGTTTAAAAAATTTTTTTTTAGATTTAGTCATTTTTCCGGAGTTTATCAGACTTTCAGATAGGGGAAATGTCAGTGAGCGTTCCAATTTCAGTTCCAGAGCGATTCGCCCGATGAGTCCTTCATCTTTAGTCGTTTTCAGCCAAGTTTCTGAATACTTGAAAATTTCACTTTTTTGTGAAAATATCCACTAAATGAGGGAATAATATGTGTGAGGGTACCCCAGGAGAGTTCCAAATGTGTGTGGGTAGAATATATATCCCACGGGGGTAAAATTGAAAAAAGTTGAAAAAAATTTTTTGTTGGACTTAGTCATTTTTCCGGCGTTTAGAAGACTTTCAGATAGGGGAAATGTCAGTGAGTATTCCAATTTCAGTTCCAGAGCGATTCGCCCGATGTGTCCTTCATATTTAGTCGTTTTCAGCCAATTTTCTGAATTTTTGAAAATTTCACTTTTTTGTGAAAATATCCACTAAATGAGGGAATAATATGTGTGAGGGTACCCCAGGAGAGTTCCAAATGTGTGTGGGTAGAATATATATCCCACGGGGGTAAAATTCAAAAAAGGTGAAAAAAAATTTTTTTTGAACTTAGTCATTTTTTCAGCGTTTATCAGACTTTCAGATAGGGGAAATGTCAGTGAGTATTCCAATTTCAGTTCCAGAGCGATTCGCCCGATGAGTCCTTCATATTTAGTCGTTTTCAGCCAATTTTCTGAATTTTTGAAAATTTCACTTTTTTGTGAAAATATCCACTAAATGAGGGAATAATATGTGTGAGGGTACCCCAGGGGAGTTCCAAATTTGTGTGGGTAGGATATATATCCCACGGGGGTAAAATTGAAAAAAGGTGAAAAATTTTTTTTTTTGGACTTAGTCATTTTTTCAGCGTTTATCAGACTTTCAGATAGGGGAAATGTCAGTGAGCGTTCCGATTTCAGTACCAGAGCGATTCACCCGATGAGTACTTCATATTTAGTCGTTTTCAGCCAATTTTCTGAATTTTTGAAAATTTCACTTTTTTGTGAAAATATCCACTAAATGAGGGAATAATATGTGTGAGGGTACCCCAGGAGAGTTCCAAATGTGTGTGGGTAGAATATATATCCCACGGGGGTAAAATTGAAAAAAGTTTAAAAAATTTTTTTTTAGATTTAGTCATTTTTCCGGAGTTTATCAGACTTTCAGATAGGGGAAATGTCAGTGAGCGTTCCAATTTCAGTTCCAGAGCGATTTGCCCGATGAGTCCTTCATCTTTAGTCGTTTTCAACCAATTTTCTGAATTTTTGAAAATTTCACTTTTTTGTGAAAATATCCACTAAATGAGGGAATAATATGTGTGAGGGTACCCCAGGAGAGTTCCAAATGTGTGTGGGTAGAATATATATCCCACGGGGGTAAAATTGAAAAAAGTTAAAAAATTTTTTTTTTAGATTTAGTCATTTTTCCAGAGTTTATCAGACTTTCAGATAGGGGAAATGTCAGTGAGCGTTCCAATTTCAGTTCCAGAGCGATTCGCCCGATGAGTCCTTCATCTTTAGTCGTTTTCAACCAATTTTCTGAATTTTTGAAAATTTCACTTTTTTGTGAAAATATCCACTAAATGAGGGAATAATATGTGTGAGGGTACCCCAGGAGAGTTCCAAATGTGTGTGGGTAGAATATATATCCCACGGGGGTAAAATTGAAAAAAGTTAAAAAAATTTTTTTTTAGATTTAGTCATTTTTCCGGAGTTTATCAGACTTTCAGATAGGGGAAATGTCAGTGAGCGTTCCAATTTCAGTTCCAGAGCGATTCGCCCGATGAGTCCTTCATCTTTAGTCGTTTTCAACCAATTTTCTGAATTTTTGAAAATTTCACTTTTTTGTGAAAATATCCACTAAATGAGGGAATAATATGTGTGAGGGTACCCCAGGAGAGTTCCAAATGTGTGTGGGTAGAATATATATCCCACGGGGGTAAAATTGAAAAAAGTTAAAAAATTTTTTTTTTAGATTTAGTCATTTTTCCGGAGTTTATCAGACTTTCAGATAGGGGAAATGTCAGTGAGCGTTCCAATTTCAGTTCCAGAGCGATTCGCCCGATGAGTCCTTCATCTTTAGTCGTTTTCAACCAATTTTCTGAATTTTTGAAAATTTCACTTTTTTGTGAAAATATCTACTAAATGAGGGAATAATATGTGTGAGGGTACCCCAGGAGAGTTCCAAATGTGTGTGGGTAGAATATATATCCCACGGGGGTAAAATCGAAAAAAGTTGAAAAAAAATTTTTTTTAGACTTATTCATTTTTCCGGCGTTTATCAGACTTTCAGATAGGGGAAATGTCAGTGAACGTTCCAATTTCAGTTCCAGAGCGATTCGCCCGATGAGTCCTTCATATTTAGTCGTTTTCAGCCAATTTTCTGAATTTTTGAAAATTTCACTTTTTTGTGAAAATATCCACTAAATGAGGGAATAATATGTGTGACGGTACCCCAGGAGAGTTCCAAATGTGTGTGGGTAGAATATATATCCCACGGGGGTAAAATTGAAAAAAGTTGAAAAAAAATTTTTTTGGACTTAGTCATTTTTCCGGCGTTTATCAGACTTTCAATTAGGGCAAATGTCAGTGAGCGTTCCGATTTCAGTTCCAGAGCGATTCGCCCGATGAGTCCTTCATATTTAGTCGTTTTCAGCCAAGTTTCTGAATACTTGAAAATTTCACTTTTTTGTGAAAATATCCACTAAATGAGGGAATAATATGTGTGAGGGTACCCCAGGAGAGTTCCAAATGTGTGTGGGTAGAATATATATCCCACGGGGGTAAAATTGAAAAAAGTTTTAAAAAAATTTTTTTTAGACTTAGCCATTTTTCCGGCGTTTATCAGACTTTCAGATAGGGGAAATGTCAGTGAGCGTTCCAATTTCAGTTCCAGAGCGATTCGCCCGATGAGTCCTTCATATTTAGTCGTTTTCAGCCAATTTTCAGAATTTTTGAAAATTTCACTTTTTTGTGAAAATATCCACTAAATGAGGGAATAATATGTGTGAGGGTACCCCAGGAGAGTTCCAAATGTGTGTGGGTAGAATATATATCCCACGGGGGTAAAATTGAAAAAAGTTTAAAAAATTTTTTTTTAGATTTAGTCATTTTTCCGGAGTTTATCAGACTTTCAGATAGGGGAAATGTCAGTGAGCGTTCCAATTTCAGTTCCAGAGCGATTCGCCCGATGAGTCCTTCATCTTTAGTCGTTTTCAACCAATTTTCTGAATTTTTGAAAATTTCACTTTTTTGTGAAAATATCCACTAAATGAGGGAATAATATGTGTGAGGGTACCCCAGGAGAGTTCCAAATGTGTGTGGGTAGAATATATATCCCACGGGGGTAAAATTGAAAAAAGTTAAAAAAAATTTTTTTTAGATTTAGTCATTTTTCCGGAGTTTATCAGACTTTCAGATAGGGGAAATGTCAGTGAGCGTTCCAATTTCAGTTCCAGAGCGATTCGCCCGATGAGTCCTTCATCTTTAGTCGTTTTCAACCAATTTTCTGAATTTTTGAAAATTTCACTTTTTTGTAAAAATATCCACTAAATGAGGGAATAATATGTGTGAGGGTACCCCAGGAGAGTTCCAAATGTGTGTGGGTAGAATATATATCCCACGGGGGTAAAATTGAAAAAAGTTAAAAAAATTTTTTTTTAGATTTAGTCATTTTTCCGGAGTTTATCAGACTTTCAGATAGGGGAAATGTCAGTGAGCGTTCCAATTTCAGTTCCAGAGCGATTCGCCCGATGAGTCCTTCATCTTTAGTCGTTTTCAACCAATTTTCTGAATTTTTGAAAATTTCACTTTTTTGTGAAAATATCCACTAAATGAGGGAATAATATGTGTGAGGGTACCCCAGGAGAGTTCCAAATGTGTGTGGGTAGAATATATATCCCACGGGGGTAAAATTGAAAAAAGTTAAAAAATTTTTTTTTTAGATTTAGTCATTTTTCCGGAGTTTATCAGACTTTCAGATAGGGGAAATGTCAGTGAGCGTTCCAATTTCAGTTCCAGAGCGATTCGCCCGATGAGTCCTTCATCTTTAGTCGTTTTCAACCAATTTTCTGAATTTTTGAAAATTTCACTTTTTTGTGAAAATATCTACTAAATGAGGGAATAATATGTGTGAGGGTACCCCAGGAGAGTTCCAAATGTGTGTGGGTAGAATATATATCCCACGGGGGTAAAATCGAAAAAAGTTGAAAAAAAATTTTTTTTAGACTTATTCATTTTTCCGGCGTTTATCAGACTTTCAGATAGGGGAAATGTCAGTGAACGTTCCAATTTCAGTTCCAGAGCGATTCGCCCGATGAGTCCTTCATATTTAGTCGTTTTCAGCCAATTTTCTGAATTTTTGAAAATTTCACTTTTTTGTGAAAATATCCACTAAATGAGGGAATAATATGTGTGACGGTACCCCAGGAGAGTTCCAAATGTGTGTGGGTAGAATATATATCCCACGGGGGTAAAATTGAAAAAAGTTGAAAAAAAATTTTTTTTAGACTTAGCCATTTTTCCGGCGTTTATCAGACTTTCAGATAGGGGAAATGTCAGTGAGCGTTCCAATTTCAGTTCCAGAGCGATTCGCCCGATGAGTCCTTCATATTTAGTCGTTTTCAGCCAATTTTCAGAATTTTTGAAAATTTCACTTTTTTGTGAAAATATCCACTAAATGAGGGAATAATATGTGTGAGGGTACCCCAGGAGAGTTCCAAATGTGTGTGGGTAGAATATATATCCCACGGGGGTAAAATTGAAAAAAGTTTAAAAATTTTTTTTTTAGATTTAGCCATTTTTCCGGCTTTTATCAGACTTTCAGATAGGGGAAATGTCAGTGAACGTTCCAATTTCAGTTCCAGAGCGATTCGCCCGATGAGTCCTTCTTATTTAGTCGTTTTCAGCCAATTTTCTGAATTTTTGAAAATTTCACTTTTTTGTGAAAATATCCACTAAATGAGGGAATAATATGTGTGAGGGTACCCCAGGAGAGTTCCAAATGTGTGTGGGTAGAATATATATCCCACGGGGGTAAAATTGAAAAAAGTTGAAAAAAATTTTTTGTTGGACTTAGTCATTTTTCCGGCGTTTAGAAGACTTTCAGATAGGGGAAATGTCAGTGAGTATTCCAATTTCAGTTCCAGAGCGATTCGCCCGATGTGTCCTTCATATTTAGTCGTTTTCAGCCAATTTTCTGAATTTTTGAAAATTTCACTTTTTTGTGAAAATATCCACTAAATGAGGGAATAATATGTGTGAGGGTACCCCAGGAGAGTTCCAAATGTGTGTGGGTAGAATATATATCCCACGGGGGTAAAATTGAAAAAAGGTGAAAAAAAATTTTTTTTGAACTTAGTCATTTTTTCAGCGTTTATCAGACTTTCAGATAGGGGAAATGTCAGTGAGCGTTCCAATTTCAGTTCCAGAGCGATTCGCCCGATGAGTCCTTCATATTTAGTCGTTTTCAGCCAATTTTCTGAATTTTTGAAAATTTCACTTTTTTGTGAAAATATCCACTAAATGAGGGAATAATATGTGTGAGGGTACCCCAGGAGAGTTCCAAATGTGTGTGAGTAGAATATATATCCCACGGGGGTAAAATTGAAAAAAGTTGAAAAAAATTTTTTGTTGGACTTAGTCATTTTTTCAGCGTTTATCAGACTTTCAGATAGGGGAAATGTCAGTGAGCGTTCCGATTTCAGTACCAGAGCGATTCACCCAATGAGTCCTTCATATTTAGTCGTTTTCAGCCAATTTTCTGAATTTTTGAAAATTTCACTTTTTTGTGAAAATATCCACTAAATGAGGGAATAATATGTGTGAGGATACCCCAGGAGAGTTCTAAATGTGTGTGGGTAGAATATATATCCCACGGGGGTAAAATCGAAAAAAGTTGAAAAAAAATTTTTTTTAGACTTAGTCATTTTTCCGGCGTTTATCAGACTTTCAGATAGGGGAAATGTCAGTGAGCGTTCTGATTTCAGTTCCAGAGTGATTCGCCCGATGAGTACTTCATATTTAGTCGTTTTCAGCCAATTTTCTGAATTTTTGAAAATTTCACTTTTTTGTGAAAATATCCACTAAATGAGGGAATAATATGTGTGAGGGTACCCCAGGAGAGTTCCAAATGTGTGTGGGTAGAATATATATCCCACGGGGGTAAAATTGAAAAAAGTTAAAAAAATTTTTTTTTAGATTTAGTCATTTTTCCGGAGTTTATCAGACTTTCAGATAGGGGAAATGTCAGTGAGCGTTCCAATTTCAGTTCCAGAGCGATTCGCCCGATGAGTCCTTCATCTTTAGTCGTTTTCAACCAATTTTCTGAATTTTTGAAAATTTCACTTTTTTGTGAAAATATCCACTAAATGAGGGAATAATATGTGTGAGGGTACCCCAGGAGAGTTCCAAATGTGTGTGGGTAGAATATATATCCCACGGGGGTAAAATTGAAAAAAGTTAAAAAAATTTTTTTTTAGATTTAGTCATTTTTCCGGAGTTTATCAGACTTTCAGATAGGGGAAATGTCAGTGAGCGTTCCAATTTCAGTTCCAGAGCGATTCGCCCGATGAGTCCTTCATCTTTAGTCGTTTTCAACCAATTTTCTGAATTTTTGAAAATTTCACTTTTTTGTGAAAATATCCACTAAATGAGGGAATAATATGTGTGAGGGTACCCCAGGAGAGTTCCAAATGTGTGTGGGTAGAATATATATCCCACGGGGGTAAAATCGAAAAAAGTTGAAAAAAAATTTTTTTTAGACTTATTTATTTTTCCGGCGTTTATCAGACTTTCAGATAGGGGAAATGTCAGTGAGCGTTCTGATTTCAGTTCCAGAGTGATTCGCCCGATGAGTCCTTCATATTTAGTCGTTTTCAGCCAATTTTCTGAATTTTTGAAAATTTCACTTTTTTGTGAAAATATCCACTAAATGAGGGTATAATATGTGTGAGGGTACCCCAGGAGAGTTCCAAATGTGTGTGGGTAGAATATATATCCCACGGGGGTAAAATTGAAATAAGTTGAAAAATTTTTTTTTTTTCGACTTAGTCATTTTTCCGGCATTTATCAGACTTTCAGATAGGGGAAATGTCAGTGAGCGTTCCGATTTCAGTTCCAGAGCGATTCGCCCAATGAATCCTTCATATTTAGTCATTTTTAGCCAATTTTCAGAATTTTTGAAAATTTCACTTTTTTGTGAAAATATCCACTAAATGAGGAAATAATATGTGTGAGGGTACCCCAGGAGAGTTCCAAGTGTGTGTGGGTAGAATATATATCCCACGGGGGTAAAATTGAAAAAAGTTTTAAAAAAATTTTTTTTGGACTTAGTCATTTTTCCTGCGTTAATCAGACTTTCAATTAGGGCAAATGTCAGTGAGCGTTCCGATTTTATTTCCAGAGCGATTCGCCCGATGAGTCCTTCATATTTAGTCGTTTTCAGCAAATTTTCTGAATTTTTGAAAATTTCACTTTTTTGTGAAAATATCCACTAAATGAGGGAATAATATGTGTGAGGGTACCCCTGGAGAGTTCCAAATGTGTGTGGGTAGAATATATATCCCACGGGGGTAAAATTGAAAAAAGTTGAAAAAAAATTTTTTTTAGACTTAGCCATTTTTCCGGCGTTTATCAGACTTTCAGATAGGGGAAATGTCAGTGAGCGTTCCGATTTCAGTTCCAGAGCGATTCGCCCGATGAGTCCTTCATATTTAGTCGTTTTCAGCCAATTTTCAGAATTTTTGAAAATTTCACTTTTTTGTGAAAATATCCACTAAATGAGGGAATAATATGTGTGAGGGTACCCCAGGAGAGTTCCAAATGTGTGTGGGTAGAATATATATCCCACGGGGGTAAAATTGAAAAAAGTTTAAATAAAATTATTTTTAGACTTAGTCATTTTTCCGGCGTTTATCAGACTTTCAGATAGGGGAAATGTCAGTGAGCGTTCCAATTTCAGTTCCAGAGCGATTCGCCCGATGAGTCCTTCATATTTAGTCGTTTTCTGCCAATTTTCTGAATTTTTGAAAATTTCACTTTTTTGTGAAAATATCCACTAAATGAGGGAATAATATGTGTGAGGGTACCCCAGGAGAGTTCCAAATGTGTGTGGGTAGAATATATATCCTACGGGGGTAAATTGAAAAAAGTTGAAAATTATTTTTTTTTTCGACTTAGTCATTTTTCCGGCGTTTATCAGACTTTCAGATAGGGGAAATGTCAGTGAGCGTTCCGATTTCAGTTCCAGAGCGATTCGCCTGATGAGTCCTTCATATTTAGTCGTTTTCAGCCAATTTTCTGAATTTTTGAAAATTTCACTTTTTTGTGAAAATATCCACTAAATGAGGGAATAATATGTGTGACGGTACCCCAGGAGAGTTCCAAATGTGTGTGGGTAGAATATATATCCCACGGGGGTAAAATTGAAAAAAGTTGAAAAAAAATTTTTTTGGACTTAGTCATTTTTCCGACGTTTATCAGACTTTCAGATAGGGGAAATGTTAGTGAGTGTTCCGATTCCAGTTCCAGAGTGATTCGCCCGATGAGTCCTTCATATTTAGTCGTTTTCAGCCAATTTTCTGAATTTTTGAAAATTTCACTTTTTTGTGAAAATATCCACTAAATGAGGGAATAATATGTGTGAGGGTACCCCAGGAGAGTTCCAAATGTGTGTGGGTAGAATATATATCCCACGGGGGTAAAATTGAAAAAAGTTGAAAAAAATTTTTTTTTAGACTTAGCCATTTTTCCGGCGTTTATCAGACTTTCAGATAGGGGAAATGTCAGTGAGCGTTCCGATTTCAGTTCCAGAGTGATTTGCCCGATGAGTCCTTCATATTTATTCGTTTTCAGCCAATTTTCAGAATTTTTGAAAATTTCACTTTTTTGTGAAAATATCCACTAAATGAGGGAATAATATGTGTGACGGTACCCCAGGAGAGTTCCAAATGTGTGTGGGTAGAATACATATCCCACGGGGGTAAAATTGAAAAAAGTTGAAAAAAAATTTTTTTGGACTTAGTCATTTTTCCGGCGTTTATCAGACTTTCAGATAGGGGAAATGTTAGTGAGCGTTCCGATTTCAGTTCCAGAGCGATTCGCCCGATGAGTCCTTCATATTTAGTCGTTTTCAGCCAATTTTCAGAATTTTTGAAAATTTCACTTTTTTGTGAAAATATCCACTAAATGAGGGAATAATATGTGTGAGGGTACCCCAGGAGAGTTCCAAATGTGTGTGGGTAGAATATATATCAGACGGGGGTAAAATTGAAAAAAGTTTAAATAAAATTTTTTTTAGACTTAGTCATTTTTCCGGCGTTTATCAGACTTTCAGATAGGGGAAATGTCAGTGAGCGTTCCAATTTCAGTTCCAGAGCGATTCGCCCGATGAGTCCTTCATATTTAGTCGTTTTCTGCCAATTTTCTGAATTTTTGAAAATTTCACTTTTTTGTGAAAATATCCACTAAATGAGGGAATAATATGTGTGAGGGTACCCCAGGAGAGTTCCAAATGTGTGTGGGTAGAATATATATCCTACGGGGGTAAATTGAAAAAAGTTGAAAATTATTTTTTTTTTCGACTTAGTCATTTTTCCGGCGTTTATCAGACTTTCAGATAGGGGAAATGTCAGTGAGCGTTCCGATTTCAGTTCTAGAGCGATTCGCCTGATGAGTCCTTCATATTTAGTCGTTTTCAGCCAATTTTCTGAATTTTTGAAAATTTCACTTTTTTGTGAAAATATCCACTAAATGAGGGAATAATATGTGTGACGGTACCCCAGGAGAGTTCCAAATGTGTGTGGGTAGAATATATATCCCACGGGGGTAAAATTGAAAAAAGTTGAAAAAAATTTTTTTTTTCGACTTAGTCATTTTTCCGGCGTTTATCAGACTTTCAGATAGGGGAAATGTCAGTGAGCGTTCCGATTTCAGTTCTAGAGCGATTCGCCTGATGAGTCCTTCATATTTAGTCGTTTTCAGCCAATTTTCTGAATTTTTGAAAATTTCACTTTTTTGTGAAAATATCCACTAAATGAGGGAATAATATGTGTGACGGTACCCCAGGAGAGTTCCAAATGTGTGTGGGTAGAATATATATCCTACGGGGGTAAATTGAAAAAAGTTGAAAATTATTTTTTTTTTCGACTTAGTCATTTTTCCGGCGTTTATCAGACTTTCAGATAGGGGAAATGTCAGTGAGCGTTCCGATTTCAGTTCTAGAGCGATTCGCCTGATGAGTCCTTCATATTTAGTCGTTTTCAGCCAATTTTCTGAATTTTTGAAAATTTCACTTTTTTGTGAAAATATCCACTAAATGAGGGAATAATATGTGTGACGGTACCCCAGGAGAGTTCCAAATGTGTGTGGGTAGAATATATATCCCACGGGGGTAAAATTGAAAAAAGTTTAAAAAAAATTTTTTTGGACTTAGTCATTTTTCCGACGTTTATCAGACTTTCAGATAGGGGAAATGTTACTGAGCGTTCCGATTCCAGTTCCAGAGCGATTCGCCCGATGAGTCCTTCATATTTAGTCGTTTTCAGCCAATTTTCTGAATTTTTGAAAATTTCACTTTCTTGTGAAAATATCCACTAAATGAGGGAATAATATGTGTGAGGGTACCCCAGGAGAGTTCCAAATGTGTGTGGGTAGAATATATATCCCACGGGGGTAAAATTGAAAAAAGTTGAAAAAAATTTTTTTTTAGACTTAGCCATTTTTCCGGCGTTTATCAGACTTTCAGATAGGGGAAATGTCAGTGAGCGTTCCGATTTCAGTTCCAGAGTGATTTGCCCGATGAGTCCTTCATATTTATTTGTTTTCAGCCAATTTTCAGAATTTTTGAAAATTTCACTTTTTTGTGAAAATATCCACTAAATGAGGGAATAATATGTGTGACGGTACCCCAGGAGAGTTCCAAATGTGTTTGGGTAGAATACATATCCCACGGGGTAAAATTGAAAAAAGTTGAAAAAAAATTTTTTTGGACTTAGTCATTTTTCCGGCGTTTATCAGACTTTCAGATAGGGGAAATGTTAGTGAGCATTCCGATTTCAGTTCCAGAGCGATTCGCCCGATGAGTCCTTCATATTTAGTCGTTTTCAGCCAATTTTCAGAATTTTTGAAAATTTCACTTTTTTGTGAAAATATCCACTAAATGTGGGAATAATATGTGTGACGGTACCCCAGGAGAGTTCCAAATGTGTGTGGGTAGAATATATATCCCACGGGGGTAAAATTGAAAAAAGTTTAAAAAAAATTTTTTTGGACTTAGTCATTTTTCCGGCGTTTATCAGACTTTCAGATAGGGGAAATGTCAGTGAGCGTTCCGATTTCAGTTCCAGAGCGATTCGCCCGATGAGTCCTTCATATTTAGTCGTTTTCAGCCAATTTTCTGAATTTTTGAAAATTTCACTTTTTTGTGAAAATATCCATTAAATGAGGGAATAATATGTGTGAGGGTACCCCAGTAGAGTTCCAAATGTGTGTGAGTAGAATATATATCCCACGGGGGTAAAATTGAAAAAAGATGAAAAATTTTTTTTTTTTGGACTTAGTCATTTTTTCAGCGTTTATCAGACTTTCAGATAGGGGAAATGACAGTGAGCGTTCCGATTTCAGTTCCAGAGCGATTCGCCCAATGAATCCTTCATATTTAGTCATTTTTAGCCAATTTTCAGAATTTTTGAAAATTTCAATTTTTTGTGAAAATATCCACTAAATGAGGGAATAATATGTGTGAGGGTACCCCAGGAGAGTTCCAAGTGTGTGTGGGTAGAATATATATCCCACGGGGGTAAAATTGAAAAAAGTTTAAAAAATTTTTTTTTAGATTTAGCCATTTTTCCGGCTTTTATCAGACTTTCAGATAGGGGAAATGTCAGTGAGCGTTCCGATTTCAGTTCCAGAGCGATTCGCCTGATGAGTCCTTCATATTTAGTCGTTTTCAGCCAATTTTCTGAATTTTTTAAAATTTCACTTTTTTGTGAAAATATCCACTAAATGAGGGAATAATATGTGTGACGGTACCCCAGGAGTGTTCCAAATGTGTGTGGGTAGAATATATATCTCACGGGGGTAAAATTGAAAAAAGTTTAAAAAAAATTTTTTTTAGACTTAGTCATTTTTCCAGCGTTTATCAGACTTTCCGATAGGGGAAATGTCAGTGAGCGTTCCAATTTCAGTTCCAGAGCGATTCGCCCGATGAGTCCTTCATATTTAGTCATTTTCAGCCAATTTTCTGAATTTTTGAAAATTTCACTTTTTTGTGAAAATATCCACTAAATAAGGGAATAATATGTGTGAGGGTACCCCAGGAGAGTTCCAAATGTGTGTGGGTAGAATATATATCCCACGGGGGTAAAATTGAAAAGAGGTGAAAACATTTTTTTTTGGACTGTCATTTTTCCGGCGTTTATCAGACTTTCAGATAGGGGAAATGTCAGTGAGCGTTCCAATTTCAGTTCCAGAGCGATTCGCCCGATGAGTCCTTCATATTTAGTCGTTTTCAGCAAATTTTCAGAATTTTTGAAAATGTCACTTTTTTTGTGAAAATATCCACTAAATGAGGGAATAAAATGTGTGAGGGTACCCCAGGAGAGTTCCAAATGTGTGTGGGTAGAAGATATATCCAAAGGTGGTAAAATTGAAAAAAGTTTAAAAAATTTTTTTTTTTCGACTTAGTCATTTTTCCGGCGTTTATCAGACTTTCAGATAGGGGAAATGCCAGTGAGCGTTCCGATTTCAGTTCCAGAGTGATTCGCCCGATGAGTCCTTCTTATTTAGTCGTTTTCAGCCAATTTTCTGAATTTTTGAAAATTTCACTTTTTTGTGAAAATATCCACTAAATGAGGGAATACTATGTGTGAGGGTACCCCAGGAGAGTTCCAAATGTGTGTGGGTAGAAGATATATCCAAAGGTGGTAAAATTGAAAAAAGTTGAAAAAAATTTTTTTTTTCGACTTAGTCATTTTTCCGGCGTTTATCAGACTTTCAGATAGGAGAAATGTCAGTGAGCGTTCCGATTTCAGTTCCAGAGCGATTCGCCTGATGAGTCCTTCATATTTAGTCGTTTTCAGCCAATTTTCTGAATTTTTGAAAATTTCACTTTTTTGTGAAAATATCCACTAAATGAGGGAATAATATGTGTGACGGTACCCCAGGAGTGTTCCAAATGTGTGTGGGTAGAATATATATCTCACGGGGGTAAAATTGAAAAAAGTTTAAAAAAATTTTTTTTTAGACTTAGTCATTTTTCCAGCGTTTATCAGACTTTCCGATAGGGGAAATGTCAGTGAGCGTTCCAATTTCAGTTCCAGAGCGATTCGCCCGATGAGTCCTTCATATTTAGTCGTTTTCAGCCAATTTTCTGAATTTTTGAAAATTTCACTTTTTTGTGAAAATATCCACTAAATAAGGGAATAATATGTGTGAGGGTACCCCAGGAGAGTTCCAAATGTGTGTGGGTAGAATATATATCCAAAGGTGGTAAAATTGAAAAAAGTTGAAAAAATTTTTTTTTTTCGACTCAGTCATTTTTCCGGCGTTTATCAGACTTTCAGATAGGGGAAATGTCAGTGAGCGTTCCGATTTCAGTTCCAGAGCGATTCGCCCGATGAGTCCTTCCTATTTAGTCGTTTTCAGCCAATTTTCTGAATTTTTGAAAATTTCACTTTTTTGTGAAAATATCCGCTAAATGAGGGAATACTATGTGTGAGGGTACCCCAGGAGAGTTCCAAATGTGTGTGGGTAGAAGATATATCCAAAGGTGGTAAAATTGAAAAAAGTTGAAAAAATTTTTTTTTTTCGACTCAGTCATTTTTCCTGCGTTTATCAGACTTTCAGATAGGGGAAATGTCAGTGAGCGTTCCGATTTCAGTTCCAGAGCGATTCGCCCGATGAGTCCTTCTTATTTAGTCGTTTTCAGCCAATTTTCTGAATTTTTGAAAATTTCACTTTTTTGTGAAAATATCCACTAAATGAGGGAACACTATGTGTGAGGGTACCCCAGGAGAGTTCCAAATGTGTGTGGGTAGAAGATATATCCAAAGGTGGTAAAATTGAAAAAAGTTGAAAAAATTTTTTTTTTTCGACTTAGTCATTTTTCCGGCGTTTATCAGACTTTCAGATAGGGGAAATGTCAGTGAGCGTTCCGATTTCAGTTCCAGAGCGATTCGCCTGATGAGTCCTTCATATTTAGTCGTTTTCAGCCAATTTTCTGAATTTTTGAAAATTTCACTTTTTTGTGAAAATATCCACTAAATGAGGGAATAATATGTGTGACGGTACCCCAGGAGTGTTCCAAATGTGTGTGGGTAGAATATATATCTCACGGGGGTAAAATTGAAAAAAGTTTAAAAAAATTTTTTTTTAGACTTAGTCATTTTTCCAGCGTTTATCAGACTTTCCGATAGGGGAAATGTCAGTGAGCGTTCCAATTTCAGCCCGATGAGTCCTTCATATTTAGTCATTTTCAGCCAATTTTCAGAATTTTTGAAAATTTCACTTTTTTGTGAAAATATCCACTAAATAAGGGAATAATAAGTGTGAGGGTACCCCAGGAGAGTTCCAAATGTGTGTGGGTAGAATATATATCCCACGGGGGTAAAATTGAAAAAAGGTGAAAAAATTTTTTTTTGGACTTAGTCATTTTTCCGGCGTTTATCAGACTTTCAGATAGGGGAAATGTCAGTGAGCGTTCCGATTTCAGTTCCAGAGCGATTCGCCCGATGAGTCCTTCATATTTAGTCGTTTTCAGCAAATTTTCAGATTTTTTGAAAATTTCACTTTTTTGTGAAAATATCCACTAAATGAGGGAATAAAATGTGTGAGGGTACCCCAGGAGAGTTCCAAATGTGTGTGGGTAGAAGATATATCCAAAGGTGGTAAAATTGAAAAAAGTTGAAAAAATTTTTTTTTTTCGACTCAGTCATTTTTCCGGCGTTTATCAGACTTTCAGATAGGGGAAATGTCAGTGAGCATTCCGATTTCAGTTCCAGAGCGATTCGCCCGATGAGTCCTTCTTATTTAGTCGTTTTCAGCCAATTTTCTGAATTTTTGAAAATTTCACTTTTTTGTGAAAATATCCACTAAATGAGGGAATACTATGTGTGAGGGTACCCCAGGAGAGTTCCAAATGTGTGTGGGTAGAAGATATATCCAAAGGTGGTAAAATTGAAAAAAGTTGAAAAAAATTTTTTTTTTCGACTTAGTCATTTTTCCGGCGTTTATCAGACTTTCCGATAGGGGAAATGTCAGTGAGCGTTCCAATTTCAGTTCCAGAGCGATTCGCCTGATGAGTCCTTCATATTTAGTCGTTTTCAGCCAATTTTCTGAATTTTTGAAAATTTCACTTTTTTGTGAAAATATCCACTAAATAAGGGAATAATATGTGTGAGGGTACCCCAGGAGAGTTCCAAATGTGTGTGGGTAGAATATATATCCCACGGGGGTAAAATTGAAAAAAGGTGAAAAAATTTTTTTTTGGACTTAGTCATTTTTCCGGCGTTTATCAGACTTTCAGATAGGGGAAATGTCAGTGAGCGTTCCGATTTCAGTTCCAGAGCGATTCGCCCCATGAGTCCTTCATATTTAGTCGTTTTCAGCAAATTTTCAGAATTTTTGAAAATTTCACTTTTTTGTGAAAATATCCACTAAATGAGGGAATAAAATGTGTGAGGGTACCCCAGGAGAGTTCCAAATGTGTGTGGGTAGAAGATATATCCAAAGGTGGTAAAATTGAAAAAAGTTGAAAAAATTTTTTTTTTTCGACTTAGTCATTTTTCCGGCGTTTATCAGACTTTCAGATAGGGGAAATGTCAGTGAGCGTTCCGATTTCAGTTCCAGAGCGATTCGCCCGATGAGTCCTTCTTATTTAGTCGTTTTCAGCCAATTTTCTGAATTTTTGAAAATTTCAATTTTTTGTGAAAATATCCACTAAATGAGGGAATACTATGTGTGAGGGTACCCCAGGAGAGTTCCAAATGTGTGTGGGTAGAAGATATATCCAAAGGTGGTAAAATTGAAAAAAGTTGAAAAAAATTTTTTTTTTCGACTCAGTCATTTTTCCTGCGTTTATCAGACTTTCAGATAGGGGAAATGTCAGTGAGCGTTCCGATTTCAGTTCCAGAGCGATTCGCCCGATGAGTCCTTCTTATTTAGTCGTTTTCAGCCAATTTTCTGAATTTTTGAAAATTTCACTTTTTTGTGAAAATATCCACTAAATGAGGGAACACTATGTGTGAGGGTACCCCAGGAGAGTTCCAAATGTGTGTGGGTAGAAGATATATCCAAAGGTGGTAAAATTGAAAAAAGTTGAAAAAATTTTTTTTTTTCGACTTAGTCATTTTTCCGGCGTTTATCAGACTTTCAGATAGGGGAAATGTCAGTGAGCGTTCCGATTTCAGTTCCAGAGCGATTCGCCTGATGAGTCCTTCATATTTAGTCGTTTTCAGCCAATTTTCTGAATTTTTGAAAATTTCACTTTTTTGTGAAAATATCCACTAAATGAGGGAATAATATGTGTGACGGTACCCCAGGAGTGTTCCAAATGTGTGTGGGTAGAATATATATCTCACGGGGGTAAAATTGAAAAAAGTTTAAAAAAATTTTTTTTTAGACTTAGTCATTTTTCCAGCGTTTATCAGACTTTCCGATAGGGGAAATGTCAGTGAGCGTTCCAATTTCAGCCCGATGAGTCCTTCATATTTAGTCATTTTCAGCCAATTTTCAGAATTTTTGAAAATTTCACTTTTTTGTGAAAATATCCACTAAATAAGGGAATAATAAGTGTGAGGGTACCCCAGGAGAGTTCCAAATGTGTGTGGGTAGAATATATATCCCACGGGGGTAAAATTGAAAAAAGGTGAAAAAATTTTTTTTTGGACTTAGTCATTTTTCCGGCGTTTATCAGACTTTCAGATAGGGGAAATGTCAGTGAGCGTTCCGATTTCAGTTCCAGAGCGATTCGCCCGATGAGTCCTTCATATTTAGTCGTTTTCAGCAAATTTTCAGATTTTTTGAAAATTTCACTTTTTTGTGAAAATATCCACTAAATGAGGGAATAAAATGTGTGAGGGTACCCCAGGAGAGTTCCAAATGTGTGTGGGTAGAAGATATATCCAAAGGTGGTAAAATTGAAAAAAGTTGAAAAAATTTTTTTTTTTCGACTCAGTCATTTTTCCGGCGTCTATCAGACTTTCAGATAGGGGAAATGTCAGTGAGCATTCCGATTTCAGTTCCAGAGCGATTCGCCCGATGAGTCCTTCTTATTTAGTCGTTTTCAGCCAATTTTCTGAATTTTTGAAAATTTCACTTTTTTGTGAAAATATCCACTAAATGAGGGAATACTATGTGTGAGGGTACCCCAGGAGAGTTCCAAATGTGTGTGGGTAGAAGATATATCCAAAGGTGGTAAAATTGAAAAAAGTTGAAAAAATTTTTTTTTTTCGACTTAGTCATTTTTCCAGCGTTTATCAGACTTTCCGATAGGGGAAATGTCAGTGAGCGTTCCAATATCAGTTCCAGAGCGATTCGCCTGATGAGTTCTTCATATTTAGTCGTTTTCAGCCAATTTTCTGAATTTTTGAAAATTTCACTTTTTTGTGAAAATATCCACTAAATAAGGGAATAATATGTGTGAGGGTACCCCAGGAGAGTTCCAAATGTGTGTGGGTAGAATATATATCCCACGGGGGTAAAATTGAAAAAAGGTGAAAAAATTTTTTTTTGGACTTAGTCATTTTTCCGGCGTTTATCAGACTTTCAGATAGGGGAAATGTCAGTGAGCGTTCCGATTTCAGTTCCAGAGCGATTCGCCCCATGAGTCCTTCATATTTAGTCGTTTTCAGCAAATTTTCAGAATTTTTGAAAATTTCACTTTTTTGTGAAAATATCCACTAAATGAGGGAATAAAATGTGTGAGGGTACCCCAGGAGAGTTCCAAATGTGTGTGGGTAGAAGATATATCCAAAGGTGGTAAAATTGAAAAAAGTTGAAAAAATTTTTTTTTTTCGACTTAGTCATTTTTCCGGCGTTTATCAGACTTTCAGATAGGGGAAATGTCAGTGAGCGTTCCGATTTCAGTTCCAGAGCGATTCGCCCGATGAGTCCTTCTTATTTAGTCGTTTTCAGCCAATTTTCTGAATTTTTGAAAATTTCAATTTTTTGTGAAAATATCCACTAAATGAGGGAATACTATGTGTGAGGGTACCCCAGGAGAGTTCCAAATGTGTGTGGGTAGAAGATATATCCAAAGGTGGTAAAATTGAAAAAAGTTGAAAAAATTTTTTTTTTTCGACTTAGTCATTTTTCCGGCGTTTATCAGACTTTCAGATAGGGAAAATGTCAGTGAGCGTTCCGATTTCAGTTCCAGAGCGATTCGCCTGATGAGTCCTTCATATTTAGTCGTTTTCAGCCAATTTTCTGAATTTTTGAAAATTTCACTTTTTTGTGAAAATATCCACTAAATGAGGGAATAATATGTGTGACGGTACCCCAGGAGTGTTCCAAATGTGTGTGGGTAGAATATATATCCCACGGGGGTAAAATTGAAAAAAGGTGAAAAATTTTTTTTTTAGACTTAGTCATTTTTCCGGCGTTTATCAGACTTTCCGATAGGGGAAATGTCAGTGAGCGTTCCAATTTCAGTTCCAGAGCGATTCGCCCGATGAGTCCTTCATATTTAGTCGTTTTCAGCCAATTTTCTGAATTTTTGAAAATTTCACTTTTTTGGGAAAATATCCACTAAATAAAGGAATAATATGTGTGAGGGTACCCCAGGAGAGTTCCAAATGTGTGTGGGTAGAATATATATCCCACGGGGGTAAAATTGAAAAAAGGTGAAAAAATTTTTTTTTGGACTTAGTCATTTTTCCGGTGTTTATCAGACTTTCAGATAGGGGAAATGTCAGTGAGCGTTCCGATTTCATTTCCAGAGCGATTTGCCCGATGAGTCCTTCATATTTAGTCATTTTCAGCCAATTTTCAGAATTTTTGAAAATTTCACTTTTTTGTGAAAATATCCACTAAATGAGGGAATAAAATGTGTGAGGGTACCCCAGGAGAGTTCCAAATGTGTGTGGGTAGAAGATATATCCAAAGGTGGTAAAATTGAAAAAAGTTGAAAAAAATTTTTTTTTTCGACTTAGTCATTTTTCCGGCGTTTATCAGACTTTCAGATAGGGGAAATGTCAGTGAGCGTTCCAATTTCAGTTCCAGAGCAATTCGCCCGATGAGTCCTTCATATTTAGTCGTTTTCAGCCAATTTTCAGAATTTTGAAAATTTCACTTTTTTGTGAAAATATCCACTAAATGAGGGAATAATATGTGTGAGGGTACCCCAGGAGAGTTCCAAATGTGTGTGGGTAGAATATATATCCCACGGGGGTAAAATTGAAAAAAGGTGAAATAATTTTTTTTTAGACTTAGTCATTTTTCCGGCGTTTATCAGACTTTCCGATAGGGGAAATGTCAGTGAGCGTTCCGATTTCAGTTCCAGAGCGATTCGCCCGATGAGTCCTTCATATTTAGTCATTTTCAGCCAATTTTCAGAATTTTTGAAAATTTCACTTTTTTGTGAAAATATCCACTAAATGAGGGAATAAAATGTGTGAGGGTACCCCAGGAGAGTTCTAAATGTGTGTGGGTAGAATATATATCCCACGGGGGTAAAATTGAAAAAAGTTTTAAAAAATTTTTTTTTTAGACTTAGTCATTTTTCCGGCGTTTATCAGACTTTCCGATAGGGGAAATGTCAGTGAGCGTTCCAATTTCAGTTCCAGAGCTATTCGCCCGATGAGTCCTTCATATTTAGTCGTTTTCAGCCAATTTTCTGAATTTTTGAAAATTTCACTTTTTTGGGAAAATATCCACTAAATAAAGGAATAATATGTGTGAGGGTACCCCAGGAGAGTTCCAAATGTGTGTGGGTAGAATATATATCCCACGGGGGTAAAATTGAAAAAAGGTGAAAAAAATTTTTTTTTTCGACTTAGTCATTTTTCCGCCGTTTATCAGACTTTCAGATAGGGGAAATGTCAGTGAGCGTTCCGATTTCAGTTCCAGAGCGATTCGCCTGATGAGTCCTTCATATTTAGTCGTTTTCAGCCAATTTTCTGAATGTTTGAAATTTTCACTTTTTTGTGAAAATATCCACTAAATGAGGGAATAATATGTGTGACGGTACCCCAGGAGTGTTCCAAATGTGTGTGGGTAGAATATATATCTCACGGGGGTAAAATTGAATAAAGTTTAAAATAAATTTTTTTTAGACTTAGTCATTTTTCCAGCGTTTATCAGACTTTCCGATAGGGGAAATGTCAGTGAGCGTTCCAATTTCAGTTCCAGAGCGATTCGCCCGATGAGTCCTTCATATTTAGTCGTTTTCAGCCAATTTTCTGAATTTTTGAAAATTTCACTTTTTTGTGAAAATATCCACTAAATGAGGGAATAATATGTGTGAGGGTACCCCAGGAGAGTTCCAAATGTGTGTGGGTAGAATATATATCCCACGGGGGTAAAATTGAAAATAGGTGAAAAAATTTTTTTTTGGACTTAGTCATTTTTCCGGCGTTTATCAGACTTTCAGATAGGGGAAATGTCAGTGAGCGTTCTGATTTCAGTGCCAGAGCGATTCGCCCGATGAGTCCTTCATATTTAGTCGTTTTCAGCCAATTTTCAGAATTTTTGAAAATTTCACTTTTTTGTGAAAATATCCACTAAATGAGGGAATAATATGTGTGAGGGTACCCCAGGAGAGTTCCAAATGTGTGTGGGTAGAATATATATCCCACGGGGATAAAATTGAAAAAAGTTAAAAAAATTTTTTTTAGACTTAGTCATTTTTCGGGCGTTTATCAGACTTTCAGATAGGGGAAATGTCAGTGAGCATTCCAATTTCAGTTCCAGAGCAATTCGCCCGATGAGTCCTTCATATTTAGTTGTTTTCAGCCAATTTTCTGAATTTTTGAAAATTTCACTTTTTTGTGAAAATATCCACTAAATGAGGGAATAATATGTTTGAGGGTACCCCAGGAGAGTTCCAAATGTGTGTGGGTAGAATATATATCCCACGGGGGTAAAATTGAAAAAAGTTTAAAAAAAAATTTTTTTAGACTTAGTCATTTTTCCGGCGTTTATCAGACTTTCCGATAGGGGAAATGTCAGTGAGCGTTCCAATTTCAGTTCCAGAGCGATTCGCCCGATGAGTCCTTCATATTTAGTCGTTTTCAGCCAATTTTCAGAATTTTTGAAAATTTCACTTTTTTGTGAAAATATCCACTAAATGAGGGAATAAAATGTGTGAGGGTACCCCAGGAGAGTTCCAAATGTGTGTGGGTAGAAGATATATCCAAAGGTGGTAAAATTGAAAAAAGTTGAAAAAAAATTTATTTTCCAACTTAGTCATTTTTCCGGTGTTTATCAGACTTTCAGATAGGGGAAATGTCAGTGAGCGTTCCGATTTCAGTTCCAGAGCGATTCGCCCGATGAGTCCTTCTTATTTAGTCGTTTTCAGCCAATTTTCTGAATTTTTGAAAATTTCACTTTTTTGTGAAAATATCCACTAAATGAGGGAATAATATGTGTGAGGGTACCCCAGGAGAGTTCCAAATGTGTGTGGGTAGAATATATATCCCACGGGGGTAAAATTGAAAAAAGTTTAAAAATTTTTTTTTTAGATTTAGCCATTTTTCTGGCTTTTATCAGACTTTCAGATAGGGGAAATGTCAGTGAACGTTCCAATTTCAGTTCCAGAGCGATTCGCCCGATGAGTCCTTCATATTTAGTGGTTTTCAGCCAATTTTCTGAATTTTTGAAAATTTCACTTTTTTGTGAAAATATCCACTAAATGAGGGAATACTATGTGTGAGGGTACCCCAGGAGAGTTTCAAATGTGTGTGGGTAGAAGATATATCCAAAGGTGGTAAAATTGAAAAAAGTTTAAAAAAATTTTTTTTAGATTTAGTCATTTTTCCGGCGTTTATCAGACTGTCAGATAGGTGAAATGTCAGTGAGCGTTCCGATTTCAGTTCCAGAGTGATTCGCCCGATGAGTCCTTCATATTTAGTCGTTTTCAGCCAATTTTCAGAATTTTTGAAAATTTCATTTTTTTGTGAAAATATCCACTAAATGAGGGAATAATATGTGTGAGGGTACCCCAGGAGAGTTCCAAATGTGTGGGTAGAATATATATCCCACCGGGGTAAAATTGAAAAAAGTTTAAAAAAAATTTTTTTTAGACTTAGTCATTTTTCCGGCGTTTATCAGACTTTCAGCTAGGGGAAATGTCAGTGAGCGTTCCAATTTCAGTTCCAGAGCGATTCGCCTGATGAGTCCTTCATATTTAGTCGTTTTCAGCCAATTTTCTGAATTTTTGAAAATTTCACTTTTTTGTGAAAATATCCACTAAATGAGGAAATAATATGTGTGAGGGTACACCAGGAGAGTTCCAAATGTGTATGGGTAGAATATATATCCCACAGGGGTAAAATTGAAAAAAGTTGAAAAAAATTTTTTTTGGACTTAGTCATTTTTCCGGCGTTTATCAGACTTTCAGATAGTGGAAATGTCAGTGAGTGTTCCGATTTCAGTTCCAGAGCGATTCGCCCAATGAGTCCTTCATATTTAGTCGTTTTCAGCCAATTTTCTGAACTTTTGAAAATTTCACTTTTTTGTGAAAATATCCACTAAATAAGGGAATAATATGTGTGAAGGTACCCCAGGAGAGTTCCAAATGTGTGTGGGTAGAATATATATCCCACGGGGGTAAAATTGAAAAAAGTTGAAAAAAAATTTTTTTTGGACTTAGTCATTTTTCCAGCGTTAATCAGACTTTCAATTAGGGCAAATGTCAGTGAGCGTTCCGATTTCACTTCCAGAGCGATTCGCCCGATGAGTCCTTCATATTTAGTCGTTTTCAGCCAATTTTCTGAATATTTGAAAATTTCACTTTTTTGTGAAAATATCCATTAAATGAGGGAATAATATGTGTGAGGGTACCCCAGGAGAGTTCCAAATGTGTGTGGGTAGAATATATATCCCACGGGGGTAAAATTGAAAAAAGGAGAAAAATTTTTTTTTGGACTTAGTCATTTTTTCAGCGTTTATCAGACTTTCAGATAGGGGAAATGTCAGTGAGCGTTCCAATTTCAGTTCCAGAGCAATTCGCCCGATGAGTCCTTCATATTTAGTCGTTTTCAGCCAATTTTCAGAATTTTGAAAATTTCACTTTTTTGTGAAAATATCCACTAAATGAGGGAATAAAATGTGTGAGGGTACCCCAGGAGAGTTCCAAATGTGTGTGGGTAGAAGATATATCCAAAGGTGGTAAAATTGAAAAAAGTTGAAAAAAATTTTATTTTCCAACTTAGTCATTTTTCCGGTGTTTATCAGACTTTCAGATAGGGGAAATGTCAGTGAGCGTTCCGATTTCAGTTCCAGAGCGATTCGCCCGATGAGTCCTTCTTATTTAGTCGTTTTCAGCCAATTTTCTGAATTTTTGAAAATTTCACTTTTTTGTGAAAATATCCACTAAATGAGGGAATAATATGTGTGAGGGTACCCCAGGAGAGTTCCAAATGTGTGTGGGTAGAATATATATCCCACGGGGGTAAAATTGAAAAAAGTTTAAAAATTTTTTTTTTAGATTTAGCCATTTTTCTGGCTTTTATCAGACTTTCAGATAGGGGAAATGTCAGTGAACGTTCCAATTTCAGTTCCAGAGCGATTCGCCCGATGAGTCCTTCATATTTAGTGGTTTTCAGCCAATTTTCTGAATTTTTGAAAATTTCACTTTTTTGTGAAAATATCCACTAAATGAGGGAATACTATGTGTGAGGGTACCCCAGGAGAGTTTCAAATGTGTGTGGGTAGAAGATATATCCAAAGGTGGTAAAATTGAAAAAAGTTTAAAAAAATTTTTTTTAGATTTAGTCATTTTTCCGGCGTTTATCAGACTGTCAGATAGGTGAAATGTCAGTGAGCGTTCCGATTTCAGTTCCAGAGTGATTCGCCCGATGAGTCCTTCATATTTAGTCGTTTTCAGCCAATTTTCAGAATTTTTGAAAATTTCATTTTTTTGTGAAAATATCCACTAAATGAGGGAATAATATGTGTGAGGGTACCCCAGGAGAGTTCCAAATGTGTGGGTAGAATATATATCCCACCGGGGTAAAATTGAAAAAAGTTTAAAAAAAATTTTTTTTAGACTTAGTCATTTTTCCGGCGTTTATCAGACTTTCAGCTAGGGGAAATGTCAGTGAGCGTTCCAATTTCAGTTCCAGAGCGATTCGCCTGATGAGTCCTTCATATTTAGTCGTTTTCAGCCAATTTTCTGAATTTTTGAAAATTTCACTTTTTTGTGAAAATATCCACTAAATGAGGAAATAATATGTGTGAGGGTACACCAGGAGAGTTGCAAATGTGTGTGGGTAGAATATATATCCCACGGGGGTAAAATTGAAAAAAGGAGAAAAAAAATTTTTTTTCAGCGTTTATCAAACTTTCAGATAGGGGAAATGTCAGTGAGCGTTCCAATTTCAGTTCCAGAGCAATTCGCCTGATGAGTCCTTCATATTTAGTCGTTTTCAGCCAATTTTCAGAATTTTGAAAATTTCACTTTTTTGTGAAAATATCCACTAAATGAGGGAATAATATGTGTGAGGGTACCCCAGGAGAGTTCCAAATGTGTGTGGGTAGAATATATATCCCACAGGGGTAAAATTGAAAAAAGTTGAAAAAAATTTTTTTTGGACTTAGTCATTTTTCCGGCGTTTATCAGACTTTCAGATAGTGGAAATGTCAGTGAGTGTTCCGATTTCAGTTCCAGAGCGATTCGCCCAATGAGTCCTTCATATTTAGTCGTTTTCAGCCAATTTTCTGAACTTTTGAAAATTTCACTTTTTTGTGAAAATATCCACTAAATAAGGGAATAATATGTGTGAAGGTACCCCAGGAGAGTTCCAAATGTGTGTGGGTAGAATATATATCCCACGGGGGTAAAATTGAAAAAAGTTGAAAAAAAATTTTTTTTGGACTTAGTCATTTTTCCAGCGTTAATCAGACTTTCAATTAGGGCAAATGTCAGTGAGCGTTCCGATTTCACTTCCAGAGCGATTCGCCCGATGAGTCCTTCATATTTAGTCGTTTTCAGCCAATTTTCTGAATATTTGAAAATTTCACTTTTTTGTGAAAATATCCATTAAATGAGGGAATAATATGTGTGAGGGTACCCCAGGAGAGTTCCAAATGTGTGTGGGTAGAATATATATCCCACGGGGGTAAAATTGAAAAAAGGAGAAAAATTTTTTTTTGGACTTAGTCATTTTTTCAGCGTTTATCAGACTTTCAGATAGGGGAAATGTCAGTGAGCGTTCCAATTTCAGTTCCAGAGCAATTCGCCCGATGAGTCCTTCATATTTAGTCGTTTTCAGCCAATTTTCAGAATTTTGAAAATTTCACTTTTTTGTGAAAATATCCACTAAATGAGGGAATAAAATGTGTGAGGGTACCCCAGGAGAGTTCCAAATGTGTGTGGGTAGAAGATATATCCAAAGGTGGTAAAATTGAAAAAAGTTGAAAAAAATTTTATTTTCCAACTTAGTCATTTTTCCGGTGTTTATCAGACTTTCAGATAGGGGAAATGTCAGTGAGCGTTCCGATTTCAGTTCCAGAGCGATTCGCCCGATGAGTCCTTCTTATTTAGTCGTTTTCAGCCAATTTTCTGAATTTTTGAAAATTTCACTTTTTTGTGAAAATATCCACTAAATGAGGGAATAATATGTGTGAGGGTACCCCAGGAGAGTTCCAAATGTGTGTGGGTAGAATATATATCCCACGGGGGTAAAATTGAAAAAAGTTTAAAAATTTTTTTTTTAGATTTAGCCATTTTTCTGGCTTTTATCAGACTTTCAGATAGGGGAAATGTCAGTGAACGTTCCAATTTCAGTTCCAGAGCGATTCGCCCGATGAGTCCTTCATATTTAGTGGTTTTCAGCCAATTTTCTGAATTTTTGAAAATGTCACTTTTTTGTGAAAATATCCACTAAATGAGGGAATACTATGTGTGAGGGTACCCCAGGAGAGTTTCAAATGTGTGTGGGTAGAAGATATATCCAAAGGTGGTAAAATTGAAAAAAGTTTAAAAAAATTTTTTTTAGATTTAGTCATTTTTCCGGCGTTTATCAGACTGTCAGATAGGTGAAATGTCAGTGAGCGTTCCGATTTCAGTTCCAGAGCGATTCGCCCGATGAGTCCTTCATATTTAGTCGTTTTCAGCCAATTTTCAGAATTTTTGAAAATTTCATTTTTTTGTGAAAATATCCACTAAATGAGGGAATAATATGTGTGAGGGTACCCCAGGAGAGTTCCAAATGTGTGGGTAGAATATATATCCCACCGGGGTAAAATTGAAAAAAGTTTAAAAAAAATTTTTTTTAGACTTAGTCATTTTTCCGGCGTTTATCAGACTTTCAGCTAGGGGAAATGTCAGTGAGCGTTCCAATTTCAGTTCCAGAGCGATTCGCCTGATGAGTCCTTCATATTTAGTCGTTTTCAGCCAATTTTCTGAATTTTTGAAAATTTCACTTTTTTGTGAAAATATCCACTAAATGACGAAATAATATGTGTGAGGGTACACCAGGAGAGTTGCAAATGTGTGTGGGTAGAATATATATCCCACGGGGGTAAAATTGAAAAAAGGAGAAAAAAAATTTTTTTTCAGCGTTTATCAAACTTTCAGATAGGGGAAATGTCAGTGAGCGTTCCAATTTCAGTTCCAGAGCAATTCGCCCGATGAGTCCTTCATATTTAGTCGTTTTCAGCCAATTTTCAGAATTTTGAAAATTTCACTTTTTTGTGAAAATATCCACTAAATGAGGGAATAATATGTGTGAGGGTACCCCAGGAGAGTTCCAAATGTGTGTGGGTAGAATATATATCCCACAGGGGTAAAATTGAAAAAAGTTGAAAAAAATTTTTTTTGGACTTAGTCATTTTTCCGGCGTTTATCAGACTTTCAGATAGTGGAAATGTCAGTGAGTGTTCCGATTTCAGTTCCAGAGCGATTCGCCCAATGAGTCCTTCATATTTAGTCGTTTTCAGCCAATTTTCTGAACTTTTGAAAATTTCACTTTTTTGTGAAAATATCCACTAAATAAGGGAATAATATGTGTGAAGGTACCCCAGGAGAGTTCCAAATGTGTGTGGGTAGAATATATATCCCACGGGGGTAAAATTGAAAAAAGTTGAAAAAAAATTTTTTTTGGACTTAGTCATTTTTCCAGCGTTAATCAGACTTTCAATTAGGGCAAATGTCAGTGAGCGTTCCGATTTCACTTCCAGAGCGATTCGCCCGATGAGTCCTTCATATTTAGTCGTTTTCAGCCAATTTTCTGAATATTTGAAAATTTCACTTTTTTGTGAAAATATCCATTAAATGAGGGAATAATATGTGTGAGGGTACCCCAGGAGAGTTCCAAATGTGTGTGGGTAGAATATATATCCCACGGGGGTAAAATTGAAAAAAGGAGAAAAATTTTTTTTTGGACTTAGTCATTTTTTCAGCGTTTATCAGACTTTCAGATAGGGGAAATGTCAGTGAGCGTTCCAATTTCAGTTCCAGAGCAATTCGCCCGATGAGTCCTTCATATTTAGTCGTTTTCAGCCAATTTTCAGAATTTTGAAAATTTCACTTTTTTGTGAAAATATCCACTAAATGAGGGAATAAAATGTGTGAGGGTACCCCAGGAGAGTTCCAAATGTGTGTGGGTAGAAGATATATCCAAAGGTGGTAAAATTGAAAAAAGTTGAAAAAAATTTTATTTTCCAACTTAGTCATTTTTCCGGTGTTTATCAGACTTTCAGATAGGGGAAATGTCAGTGAGCGTTCCGATTTCAGTTCCAGAGCGATTCGCCCGATGAGTCCTTCTTATTTAGTCGTTTTCAGCCAATTTTCTGAATTTTTGAAAATTTCACTTTTTTGTGAAAATATCCACTAAATGAGGGAATAATATGTGTGAGGGTACCCCAGGAGAGTTCCAAATGTGTGTGGGTAGAATATATATCCCACGGGGGTAAAATTGAAAAAAGTTTAAAAATTTTTTTTTTAGATTTAGCCATTTTTCTGGCTTTTATCAGACTTTCAGATAGGGGAAATGTCAGTGAACGTTCCAATTTCAGTTCCAGAGCGATTCGCCCGATGAGTCCTTCATATTTAGTGGTTTTCAGCCAATTTTCTGAATTTTTGAAAATGTCACTTTTTTGTGAAAATATCCACTAAATGAGGGAATACTATGTGTGAGGGTACCCCAGGAGAGTTTCAAATGTGTGTGGGTAGAAGATATATCCAAAGGTGGTAAAATTGAAAAAAGTTTAAAAAAATTTTTTTTAGATTTAGTCATTTTTCCGGCGTTTATCAGACTGTCAGATAGGTGAAATGTCAGTGAGCGTTCCGATTTCAGTTCCAGAGCGATTCGCCCGATGAGTCCTTCATATTTAGTCGTTTTCAGCCAATTTTCAGAATTTTTGAAAATTTCATTTTTTTGTGAAAATATCCACTAAATGAGGGAATAATATGTGTGAGGGTACCCCAGGAGAGTTCCAAATGTGTGGGTAGAATATATATCCCACCGGGGTAAAATTGAAAAAAGTTTAAAAAAAATTTTTTTTAGACTTAGTCATTTTTCCGGCGTTTATCAGACTTTCAGCTAGGGGAAATGTCAGTGAGCGTTCCAATTTCAGTTCCAGAGCGATTCGCCTGATGAGTCCTTCATATTTAGTCGTTTTCAGCCAATTTTCTGAATTTTTGAAAATTTCACTTTTTTGTGAAAATATCCACTAAATGACGAAATAATATGTGTGAGGGTACACCAGGAGAGTTGCAAATGTGTGTGGGTAGAATATATATCCCACGGGGGTAAAATTGAAAAAAGGAGAAAAAAAATTTTTTTTCAGCGTTTATCAAACTTTCAGATAGGGGAAATGTCAGTGAGCGTTCCAATTTCAGTTCCAGAGCAATTCGCCCGATGAGTCCTTCATATTTAGTCGTTTTCAGCCAATTTTCAGAATTTTGAAAATTTCACTTTTTTGTGAAAATATCCACTAAATGAGGGAATAA
Source organism: Phyllobates terribilis (assembly GCF_046119375.1). Lineage (NCBI taxonomy): Eukaryota > Metazoa > Chordata > Amphibia > Anura > Dendrobatidae > Phyllobates > Phyllobates terribilis. The sequence goes on along the minus strand of NW_027362773.1, from coordinate 19,277,714 downwards.
TATGTGTGAGGGTACCCCAGGAGAGTTCCAAATGTGTGTGGGTAGAATATATATCCCACAGGGGTAAAATTGAAAAAAGTTGAAAAAAATTTTTTTTGGACTTAGTCATTTTTCCGGCGTTTATCAGACTTTCAGATAGTGGAAATGTCAGTGAGTGTTCCGATTTCAGTTCCAGAGCGATTCGCCCAATGAGTCCTTCATATTTAGTCGTTTTCAGCCAATTTTCTGAACTTTTGAAAATTTCACTTTTTTGTGAAAATATCCACTAAATAAGGGAATAATATGTGTGAAGGTACCCCAGGAGAGTTCCAAATGTGTGTGGGTAGAATATATATCCCACGGGGGTAAAATTGAAAAAAGTTGAAAAAAAATTTTTTTTGGACTTAGTCATTTTTCCGGCGTTAATCAGACTTTCAATTAGGGCAAATGTCAGTGAGCATTCCGATTTCACTTCCAGAGCGATTCGCCCGATGAGTCCTTCATATTTAGTCGTTTTCAGCCAATTTTCTGAATATTTGAAAATTTCACTTTTTTGTGAAAATATCCATTAAATGAGGGAATAATATGTGTGAGGGTACCCCAGGAGAGTTCCAAATGTGTGTGGGTAGAATATATATCCCACGGGGGTAAAATTGAAAAAAGGAGAAAAATTTTTTTTTGGACTTAGTCATTTTTTCAGCGTTTATCAGACTTTCAGATAGGTGAAATGTCAGTGAGCGTTCCAATTTCAGTTCCAGAGCAATTCGCCCGATGAGTCCTTCATATTTAGTCGTTTTCAGCCAATTTTCAGAATTTTGAAAATTTCACTTTTTTGTGAAAATATCCACTAAATGAGGGAATACTATGTGTGAGGGTACCCCAGGAGAGTTCCAAATGTGTGTGGGTAGAATATATATCCCACGGGGGTAAAATTGAAATAAGTTTAAAAAAAATTTTTTTTAGACTTAGTCATTTTTCCTGCGTTTATCAGACTTTCAGATAGGGGAAATGTCAGTGAGCGTTCCAATTTCAGTTCCAGAGCGATTCGCCCGATGAGTCCTTCATATTTCGTCGTTTTCAGCCAATTTTCTGAATTTTTGAAAATTTCATTTTTTTGTGAAAATATCCACTAAATGAGGGAATAATATGTGTGAGGGTACCCCAGGAGAGTTCCAAATGTGTGTGGGTAGAATCTATATCCCACGGGGGTAAAATTGAAAAAAGTAAAAAAAAAATTTTTTTTAGACTTAGTCATTTTTCCGGCGTTTATCAGACTTTCAGATAGGGGAAATGTCAGTGAGCGTTCCAATTTCAGTTTCAGAGCGATTCGCCCGATGAGTCCTTCTTATTTAGTCGTTTTCAGCCAATTTTCTGAATTTTTGAAAATTTCACTTTTTTGTGAAAATATCCACTAAATAAGGGAATAATATGTGTGAGGGTACCCCAAGAGAGTTCCAAATGTGTGTGGGTAGAATATATATCCCACGGGGTAAAATTGAAAAAAGTTGAAAAAAAATTTTTTTTACACTTAGTCATTTTTCCGGCGTTTATCAGACTTTCAGATAGGGGAAATGTCAGTGAGCGTTCCAATTTCAGTTCCAGAGCGATTCGCCGATTGAGTCCTTCATATTTAGTCGTTTTCAGCCAATTTTCAGAATTTTTGAAAATTTCACTTTTTTGTGAAAATATCCACTAAATGAGGGAATAATATGTGTGAGGGTACCCCAGGAGAGTTCCAAATGTGTGTGGGTAGAATCTATATCCCACGGGGGTAAAATTGAAAAAAGTAAAAAAAAAATTTTTTTTAGACTTAGTCATTTTTCCGGCGTTTATCAGACTTTCAGATAGGGGAAATGTCAGTGAGCATTCCAATTTCAGTTCCAGAGCGATTCGCCCGATGAGTCCTTCATATTTAGTTGTTTTCAGCCAATTTTCTGAATTTTTGAAAATTTCACTTTTTTGTGAAAATATCTACTAAATGAGGAAATAATATGTGTGAGGGTACCCCAGGAGAGTTCCAAATGTGTGTGGGTAGAATATATATCCCACGGGGGTAAAATTGAAAAAAGTTTAAAAAAATTTTTTTTTAGACTTAGTCATTTTTCCGGCGTTTATCAGACTTTCAGATAGGGGAAATGTCAGTGAGCATTCCAATTTCAGTTCCAGAGCGATTCGCCGATTGAGTCCTTCATATTTAGTCGTTTTCAGCCAATTTTCAGAATTTTTGAAAATTTCACTTTTTTGTGAAAATATCCACTAAATGAGGGAATAATATGTGTGAGGGTACCCCAGGAGAGTTCCAAATGTGTGTGGGTAGAATCTATATCCCACGGGGGTAAAATTGAAAAAAGTAAAAAAAAAATTTTTTTTAGACTTAGTCATTTTTCCGGCGTTTATCAGACTTTCAGATAGGGGAAATGTCAGTGAGCGTTCCAATTTCAGTTCCAGAGCGATTCGCCCGATGAGTCCTTCATATTTAGTCGTTTTCAGCCAATTTTCTGAATTTTTGAAAATTTCATTTTTTTGTGAAAATATCCACTAAATGAGGGAATAATATGTGTGAGGGTACCCCAGGAGAGTTCCAAATGTGTGTGGGTAGAATATATATCCCACGGGGGTAAAATTGAAAAAATGAGAAAAAATTTTTTTTTAGACTTAGTCATTTTTTCAGCGTTTATCAGACTTTCAGATAGAGGAAATGTCAGTGAGCGTTCCAATTTCAGTTCCAGAGCAATTCGCCCGATGAGTCCTTCATATTTAGTCGTTTTCAGCCAATTTTCAGAATTTTGAAAATTTCACTTCTTTGTGAAAATATCCACTAAATGAGGGAATACTATGTGTGAGGGTACCCCAGGAGAGTTCCAAATGTGTGTGGGTAGAAGATATATCCAAAGGTGGTAAAATTAAAAAAAAGTTGAAAAAATTTTTTTTTTCGACTTAGTCATTTTTCCGGCGTTTATCAGACTTTCAGATAGGGGAAATGTCAGTGAGCGTTCCGATTTCAGTTCCAGAGCGATTCGCCCGATGAGTCCTTCTTATTTAGTCATTTTCAGCCAATTTTCTGAATTTTTGAAAATTTCACTTTTTTGTGAAAATATCCACTAAATGAGTGAATACTATGTGTTAGGGTACCCCAGGAGAGTTCCAAATGTGTGTGGGTAGAATATATATCCCACGGGGGTAAAATTGAAAAAAGGAGAAAAATTTTTTTTTTGGACTTAGTCATTTTTTCAGCGTTTATCAGACTTTCAGATAGGGGAAATGTCAGTGAGCATTCCAATTTCAGTTCCAGAGCAATTCGCCCGATGAGTCCTTCATATTTAGTCGTTTTCAGCCAATTTTCAGAATTTTTGAAAATTTCACTTTTTTGTGAAAATATCCACTAAATGAGGGAATAATATGTGTGAGGGCACCACAGGAGAGTTCCAAATGTGTGTGGGTAGAATATATATCCCACGGGGGTAAAATTGAAAAAAGTTTAAAAAAATTTTTTTTTTTCGACTTAGTCATTTTTCCAGCGTTTATCAGACTTTCAGATAGGGGAAATGTCAGTGAGCGTTCCGATTTCAGTTCCAGAGCGATTCGCCTGATGCGTCCTTCATATTTAGTCGTTTTCAGCCAATTTTCTGAATATTTGAAAATTTCACTTTTTTGTGAAAATATCCACTAATTGAGGGAATAAAATGTGTGAGGGTACCACAGGAGAGTTCCAAATGTGTGTGGGTAGAAGATATATCCAAAGGTGGTAAAATTGAAAAAAGTTGAAAAATTTTTTTTTTTCGACTTAGTCATTTTTCCAGCGTTTATCAGACTTTCAGATAGGGGAAATGTCAGTGAGCGTTCCGATTTCAGTTCCAGAGCCATTTGCCTGATGAGTCCTTCATATTTAGTCGTTTTCAGCCAATTTTCTGAATTTTTGAAAATTTCACTTTTTTGTGAAAATATCCACTAAATGAGGGAATAATATGTGTGACGGTACCCCAGGAGTGTTCCAAATGTGTGTGGGTAGAATATATATCCCACGGGGGTAAAATTGAAAAAAGTTGAAAAAAATTTTTTTTGGACTTAGTCATTTTTCCGGCGTTTATCAGACTTTCAGATAGTGGAAATGTCAGTGAGTGTTCCGATTTCAGTTCCAGAGCGATTCGCCCAATGAGTCCTTCAAATTTAGTCGTTTTCAGCCAATTTTCTGAACTTTTGAAAATTTCACTTTTTTGTGAAAATATCCACTAAATGAGGGAATAATATGTGTGAGGGTACCCCAGGAGAGTTCCAAATGTGTGTGGGTAGAATATATATCCCACGGGGGTAAAATTGAAAAAAGTTTAAAAAAAATTTTTTTTAGACTTAGTCATTTTTTCGGCGTTTATCAGACTTTCAGATAGAGGAAATGTCAGTGAGCATTCCAATTTCAGTTCCAGAGCGATTCGCCGATTGAGTCCTTCATAATTAGTCGTTTTCAGCCAATTTTCAGAATTTTTGAAAATTTCACTTTTTTGTGAAAATATCAACTAAATGAGGGAATAATATGTGTGAGGGTACCCCAGGAGAGTTCCAAATGTGTGTGGGTAGAATCTATATCCCACGGGGGTAAAATTGAAAAAAGGTGAAAAAAAATTTTTTTTGGACTTAGTCATTTTTCCGGCGTTTATCAGACTTTCAGATAGGGGAAATGTCAGTGAGCGTTCCGATTTCAGTTCCAGAGCGATTCGCCCGATGAATCCTTCATATTTAGTCGTTTTCAGCCAATTTTCAGAATTTTTGAAAATTTCACTTTTTTGTGAAAATATCCACTAAATGAGGGAATAAAATGTGTGAGGGTACCCCAGGAGAGTTCCAAATGTGTGTGGGTAGAAGATATATCCAAAGGTGGTAAAATTGAAAAAAGTTGAAAAAAATTTTTTTTTTCGACTTAGTCATTTTTCCGGCGTTTATCAGACTTTCAGATAGGGGACATGTCAGTGAGCGTTCCGATTTCAGTTCCAGAGCGATTCGCCTGATGAGTCCTTCATATTTAGTCGTTTTCAGCCAATTTTCTGAATTTTTGAAAATTTCACTTTTTTGTGAAAATATCCACTAAATGAGGGAATAATATGTGTGACGGTACCCCAGGAGTGTTCCAAATGTGTGTGGGTAGAATATATATCTCACGGGGGTAAAATTGAAAAAAGTTTAAAAAAAATTTTTTTTAGACTTAGTCATTTTTCCAGCGTTTATCAGACTTTCCGATAGGGGAAATGTCAGTGAGCGTTCCAATTTCAGGTCCAGAGCGATTCGCCCGATGAGTCCTTCATATTTAGTCGTTTTCAGCCAATTTTCTGAATTTTTGAAAATTTCACTTTTTTGTGAAAATATCCACTAAATAAGGGAATAATATGTGTGAGGGTACCCCAAGAGAGCTCCAAATGTGTGTGGGTAGAATATATATCCCACGGGGGTAAAATTGAAAAAAGGTGAAAAAATTTTTTTTTGCACTTAGTCATTTTTCCGGCGTTTATCAGACTTTCAGATAGGGGAAATGTCAGTGAGCGTTCCGATTTCAGTTCCAGAGCGATTCGCCCGATGAGTCCTTCATATTTAGTCGTTTTCAGCCAATTTTCAGAATTTTTGAAAATTTCACTTTTTTGTGAAAATATCCACTAAATGAGGGAATAAAATGTGTGAAGGTACCCCAGGAGAGTTCCAAATGTGTGTGGGTAGAATATATATCCCACGGGGGTAAAATTTAAAAAAGTTTTAAAAAAATTTTTTTTAGACTTAGTCATTTTTTTGGCGTTTATCAGACTTTCAGATAGGGGAAATGTCAGTGAGCATTCCAATTTCAGTTCCAGAGCGATTCGCCCGATGAGTCCTTCATATTTAGTCGTTTTCAGCCAATTTTCAGAATTTTTGAAAATTTCAATTTTTTGTGAAAATATCCACTAAATGAGGGAATAATGTGTGTGAGGGTACCCCAGGAGAGTTCCAAATGTGTGTGGGTAGAATATATATCCCACGGGGGTAAAATTGAAAAAAGTTTAAAAAAATTTTTTTTTAGACTTAGTCATTTTTCCGGCGTTTATCAGACTTTCAGATAGGGGAAATGTCAGTGAGCGTTCCAATTTCAGTTCCAGAGCGATTCGCCGATTGAGTCCTTCATATTTAGTCGTTTTCAGCCAATTTTCAGAATTTTTGAAAATTTCACTTTTTTGTGAAAATATCCACTAAATGAGGGAATAATATGTGTGAGGGTACCCCAGGAGAGTTCCAAATGTGTGTGGGTAGAATCTATATCCCACGGGGGTAAAATTGAAAAAAGTAAAAAAAAATTTTTTTTAGACTTAGTCATTTTTCCGGCGTTTATCAGACTTTCAGATAGGGGAAATGTCAGTGAGCTTTCCAATTTCAGTTCCAGAGCCATTCGCCCGATGAGTCCTTCATATTTAGTCGTTTTCAGCCAATTTTCTGAATTTTTGAAAATTTCACTTTTTTGTGAAAATATCCACTAAATAAGGGAATAATATGTGTGAGGGTACCCCAAGAGAGTTCCAAATGTGTGTGGGTAGAATATATATCCCACGGGGGTAAAATTGAAAAAAGTTAAAAAAAAATTTTTTTTAGACTTAGTCATTTTTCCGGCGTTTATCAGACTTTCAGATAGGGGAAATGTCAGTGAGCGTTCCAATTTCAGTTCCAGAGCGATTCGCCCGATGAGTCCTTCATATTTAGTCGTTTTCAGCCAATTTTCTGAATTTTTGAAAATTTCACTTTTTTGTGAAAATATCCACTAAATAAGGGAATAATATGTGTGAGGGTACCCCAAGAGAGTTCCAAATGTGTGTGGGTAGAATATATATCCCACGGGGGTAAAATTGAAAAAAGTTGAAAAAAAATTTTTTTTACACTTAGTCATTTTTCCGGCGTTTATCAGACTTTCAGATAGGGGAAATGTCAGTGAGCGTTCCGATTTCAGTTCCAGAGCGATTCGCCGATTGGGTCCTTCATATTTAGTCGTTTTCAGCCAATTTTCAGAATTTTTGAAAATTTCACTTTTTTGTGAAAATATCCACTAAATGAGGGAATAATATGTGTGAGGGTACCCCAGGAGAGTTCCAAATGTGTGTGGGTAGAATCTATATCCCACGGGGGTAAAATTGAAAAAAGTTAAAAAAAAATTTTTTTTAGACTTAGTCATTTTTCCAGCGTTTATCAGACTTTCAGATAGGGGAAATGTCAGTGAGCGTTCCAATTTCAGTTCCAGAGCGATTCGCCCGATGAGTTCTTCATATTTAGTCGTTTTCAGCCAATTTTCTGAATTTTTGAAAATTTCACTTTTTTGTAAAAATATCTACTAAATGAGGAAATAATATGTGTGAGGGTACCCCAGGAGAGTTCCAAATGTGTGTGGGTAGAATCTATATCCCACGGGGGTAAAATTGAAAAAAGTTAAAAAAAATTTTTTTTTAGACTTAGTCATTTTTCCGGCGTTTATCAGACTTTCAGATAGGGGAAATGTCAGTGAGCGTTCCAATTTCAGTTCCAGAGCGATTCGCCCGATGAGTCCTTCATATTTAGTAGTTTTCAGCCAATTTTCTGAATTTTTGAAAATTTCACTTTTTTGTGAAAATATCCACTAAATAAGGGAATAATATGTGTGAGGGTACCCCAAGAGAGTTCCAAATGTGTGTGGGTAGAATATATATCCCACGGGGGTAAAATTGAAAAAAGTTGAAAAAAAATTTTTTTTACACTTAGTCATTTTTCCGGCGTTTATCAGACTTTCAGATAGGGGAAATGTCAGTGAGCGTTCCAATTTCAGTTCCAGAGCGATTCGCCCGATGAGTCCTTCATATTTAGTCGTTTTCAGCCAATTTTCAGAATTTTTGAAAATTTCAATTTTTTGTGAAAATATCCACTAAATGAGGGAATAATATGTGTGAGGGTACCCCAGGAGAGTTCCAAATGTGTGTGGGTAGAATATATATCCCACGGGGGTAAAATTGAAAAAAGTAAAAAAAAAATTTTTTTTAGACTTAGTCATTTTTCCGGCATTTATCAGACTTTCAGATAGGGGACATGTCAGTGAGCGTTCCGATTTCAGTTCCAGAGCGATTCGCCTGATGAGTCCTTCATATTTAGTCGTTTTCAGCCAATTTTCTGAATTTTTGAAAATTTCACTTTTTTGTGAAAATATCCACTAAATGAGGGAATAATATGTGTGACGGTACCCCAGGAGTGTTCCAAATGTGTGTGGGTAGAATATATATCTCACGGGGGTAAAATTGAAAAAAGTTTAAAAAAATTTTTTTTTAGACTTAGTCATTTTTCCAGCGTTTATCAGACTTTCCGATAGGGGAAATGTCAGTGAGCGTTCCAATTTCAGTTCCAGAGCGATTCGCCCGATGAGTCCTTCATATTTAGTCGTTTTCAGCCAATTTTCTGAATTTTTGAAAATTTCACTTTTTTGTGAAAATATCCACTAAATAAGGGAATAATATGTGTGAGGGTACCCCAAGAGAGCTCCAAATGTGTGTGGGTAGAATATATATCCCACGGGGGTAAAATTGAAAAAAGGTGAAAAAATTTTTTTTTGGACTTAGTCATTTTTCCGGCGTTTATCAGACTTTCAGATAGGGGAAATGTCAGTGAGCGTTCCGATTTCAGTTCCAGAGCGATTCGCCCGATGAGTCCTTCATATTTAGTCGTTTTCAGCCAATTTTCAGAATTTTTGAAAATTTCACTTTTTTGTGAAAATATCCACTAAATGAGGGAATAAAATGTGTGAAGGTACCCCAGGAGAGTTCCAAATGTGTGTGGGTAGAATATATATCCCACGGGGGTAAAATTTAAAAAAGTTTTAAAAAAAATTTTTTTTAGACTTAGTCATTTTTTTGGCGTTTATCAGACTTTCAGATAGGGGAAATGTCAGTGAGCGTTCCAATTTCAGTTCCAGAGCGATTCGCCCGATGAGTCCTTCATATTTAGTCGTTTTCAGCCAATTTTCAGAATTTTTGAAAATTTCAATTTTTTGTGAAAATATCCACTAAATGAGGGAATAATGTGTGTGAGGGTACCCCAGGAGAGTTCCAAATGTGTGTGGGTAGAATATATATCCCACGGGGGTAAAATTGAAAAAAGTTTAAAATTTTTTTTTTTAGATTTAGCCATTTTTCCGGCTTTTATCAGACTTTCAGATAGGGGAAATGTCAGTGAGCGTTCCAATTTCAGTTCCAGAGCGATTCTCCCGATGAGTCCTTCTTATTTAGTCGTTTTCAGCCAATTTTCTGAATTTTTGAAAATTTCACTTTTTTGTGAAAATATCCACTAAATGAGGGAATACTATGTGTGAGGGTACCCCAGGAGAGTTCCAAATGTGTGTGGGTAGAATATATATCCCACGGGGGTAAAATTTAAAAAAGTTTTAAAAAAATTTTTTTTAGACTTAGTCATTTTTCCGGCGTTTATCAGACTTTCAGATAGGGGAAATGTCAGTGAGCGTTCCAATTTCAGTTCCAGAGCGATTCGCCGATTGAGTCCTTCATATTTAGTCGTTTTCAGCCAATTTTCAGAATTTTTGAAAATTTCACTTTTTTGTGAAAATATCCACTAAATGAGGGAATAATATGTGTGAGGGTACCCCAGGAGAGTTCCAAATGTGTGTGGGTAGAATCTATATCCCACGGGGGTAAAATTGAAAAAAGTAAAAAAAAATTTTTTTTAGACTTAGTCATTTTTCCGGCGTTTATCAGACTTTCAGATAGGGGAAATGTCAGTGAGCGTTCCAATTTCAGTTCCAGAGCCATTCGCCCGATGAGTCCTTCATATTTAGTCGTTTTCAGCCAATTTTCTGAATTTTTGAAAATTTCACTTTTTTGTGAAAATATCCACTAAATAAGGGAATAATATGTGTGAGGGTACCCCAAGAGAGTTCCAAATGTGTGTGGGTAGAATATATATCCCACGGGGGTAAAATTGAAAAAAGTTGAAAAAAAATTTTTTTTACACTTAGTCATTTTTCCGGCGTTTATCAGACTTTCAGATAGGGGAGATGTCAGTGAGCGTTCCGATTTCAGTTCCAGAGCGATTCGCCGATTGGGTCCTTCATATTTAGTCGTTTTCAGCCAATTTTCAGAATTTTTGAAAATTTCACTTTTTTGTGAAAATATCCACTAAATGAGGGAATAATATGTGTGAGGGTACCCCAGGAGAGTTCCAAATGTGTGTGGGTAGAATCTATATCCCACGGGGGTAAAATTGAAAAAAGTTAAAAAAAAATTTTTTTTAGACTTAGTCATTTTTCCAGCGTTTATCAGACTTTCAGATAGGGGAAATGTCAGTGAGCGTTCCAATTTCAGTTCCAGAGCGATTCGCCCGATGAGTTCTTCATATTTAGTCGTTTTCAGCCAATTTTCTGAATTTTTGAAAATTTCACTTTTTTGTAAAAATATCTACTAAATGAGGAAATAATATGTGTGAGGGTACCCCAGGAGAGTTCCAAATGTGTGTGGGTAGAATCTATATCCCACGGGGGTAAAATTGAAAAAAGTTAAAAAAAATTTTTTTTTAGACTTAGTCATTTTTCCGGCGTTTATCAGACTTTCAGATAGGGGAAATGTCAGTGAGCGTTCCAATTTCAGTTCCAGAGCGATTCGCCCGATGAGTCCTTCATATTTAGTCGTTTTCAGCCAATTTTCTGAATTTTTGAAAATTTCACTTTTTTGTGAAAATATCCACTAAATAAGGGAATAATATGTGTGAGGGTACCCCAAGAGAGTTCCAAATGTGTGTGGGTAGAATATATATCCCACGGGGGTAAAATTGAAAAAAGTTTAAAATTTTTTTTTTTAGATTTAGCCATTTTTCCGGCTTTTATCAGACTTTCAGATACAGGAAATGTCAGTGAGCGTTCCAATTTCATTTCCAGAGCGATTCTCCCGATGAGTCCTTCTTATTTAGTCGTTTTCAGCCAATTTTCTGAATTTTTGAAAATTTCACTTTTTTGTGAAAATATCTACTAAATGAGGAAATAATATGTGTGAGGGTACCCCAGGAGAGTTCCAAATGTGTGTGGGTAGAATATATATCCCACGGGGGTAAAATTGAAAAAAGTTTAAAAAAATTTTTTTTTTAAGACTTAGTCATTTTTCCGGCGTTTATCAGACTTTCAGATAGGGGAAATGTCAGTGAGCGTTCCAATTTCAGTTCTAGAGCGATTCGCCGATTGAGTCCTTCATATTTAGTCGTTTTCAGCCAATTTTCAGAATTTTTGAAAATTTCACTTTTTTGTGAAAATATCCACTAAATGAGGGAATAATATGTGTGAGGGTACCCCAGGAGAGTTCCAAATGTGTGTGGGTAGAATCTATATCCCACGGGGGTAAAATTGAAAAAAGTTAAAAAAAATTTTTTTTTAGACTTAGTCATTTTTCCGGCGTTTATCAGACTTTCAGATAGGGGAAATGTCAGTGAGCGTTCCAATTTCAGTTCCAGAGCGATTCGCCCGATGAGTCCTTCATATTTAGTCGTTTTCAGCCAATTTTCAGAATTTTTGAAAATTTCAATTTTTTGTGAAAATATCCACTAAATGAGGGAATAATATGTGTGAGGGTACCCCAGGAGAGTTCCAAATGTGTGTGGGTAGAATATATATCCCACGGGGGTAAAATTGAAAAAAGTTTAAAAAATTTTTTTTTAGATTTAGCCATTTTTCCGGCTTTTATCAGACTTTCAGATAGGGGAAATGTCAGTGAGCGTTCCAATTTCAGTTCCAGAGCGATTCTCCCGATGAGTCCTTCTTATTTAGTCGTTTTCAGCCAATTTTCAGAATTTTTGAAAATTTCACTTTTTTGTGAAAATATCCACTAAATGAGGGAATAATATGTGTGAGGGTACCCCAGGAGAGTTCCAAATGTGTGTGGGTAGAATCTATATCCCACGGGGGTAAAATTGAAAAAAGTTAAAAAAAAATTTTTTTTAGACTTAGTCATTTTTCCGGCGTTTATCAGACTTTCAGATAGGGGAAATGTCAGTGAGCGTTCCAATTTCAGTTCCAGAGCGATTCGCCCGATGGGTCCTTCATATTTAGTCGTTTTCAGCCAATTTTCTGAATTTTTGAAAATTTCACTTTTTTGTGAAAATATCCACTAAATAAGGGAATAATATGTGTGAGGGTACCCCAAGAGAGTTCCAAATGTGTGTGGGTAGAATATATATCCCAAGGGGGTAAAATTGAAAAAAGTTGAAAAAAAATTTTTTTTACACTTAGTCATTTTTCCGGCGTTTATCAGACTTTCAGATAGGGGAAATGTCAGTGAGCGTTCCGATTTCAGTTCCAGAGCGATTCGCCGATTGAGTCCTTCATATTTAGTCGTTTTCAGCCAATTTTCAGAATATTTGAAAATTTCACTTTTTTGTGAAAATATCCACTAAATGAGGGAATAATATGTGTGAGGGTACCCCAGGAGAGTTCCAAATGTGTGTGGGTAGAATCTATATCCCACGGGGGTAAAATTGAAAAAAGTTAAAAAAAAATTTTTTTTAGACTTAGTCATTTTTCCAGCGTTTATCAGACTTTCAGATAGGGGAAATGTCAGTGAGCGTTCCGATTTCAGTTCCAGAGCGATTCGCTCGATGAGTCCTTCATATTTAGTCGTTTTCAGCCAATTTTCAGAATTTTTGAAAATTTCAATTTTTTGTGAAAATATCCACTAAATGAGGGAATACTATGTGTGAGGGGACCCCAGGAGAGTTCCAAATGTGTGTGGGTAGAATATATATCCCACGGGGGTAAAATTTAAAAAAGTTTTAAAAAAATTTTTTTTAGACTTAGTCATTTTTCCGGCGTTTATCAGACTTTCAGATAGGGGAAATGTCATTGAGCATTCCAATTTCAGTTCCAGAGCGATTCGCCCGATGAGTCCTTCATATTTAGTCATTTTCAGCCAATTTTCTGAATTTTTGAAAATTTCACTTTTTTGTGAAAATATCCACTAAATGAGGAAATAATATGTGTGAGGGTACCCCAGGAGAGTTCCAAATGTGTGTGGGTAGAATATATATCCCACGGGGGTAAAATTGAAAAAAGTTTAAAAAAATTTTTTTTTAGACTTAGTCATTTTTCCGGCGTTTATCAGACTTTCAGATAGGGGAAATGTCAGTGAGCGTTACAATTTCAGTTCCAGAGCGATTCGCCTATTGAGTCCTTCATATTTAGTCGTTTTCAGCCAATTTTCAGAATTTTTGAAAATTTCACTTTTTTGTGAAAATATCCACTAAATGAGGGAATAATATGTGTGAGGGTACCCCAGGAGAGTTCCAAATGTGTGTGGGTAGAATCTATATCCCACGGGGGTAAAATTGAAAAAAGTTAAAAAAAAATTTTTTTTAGACTTAGTCATTTTTCTGGCGTTTATCAGACTTTCAGATAGGGGAAATGTCAGTGAGCGTTCCGATTTCAGTTCCAGAGCGATTCGCCCGATGAGTCCTTCATATTTAGTCGTTTTCAGCCAATTTTCAGAATTTTTGAAAATTTCACTTTTTTGTGAAAATATCCACTAAATGTGGGAATAAAATGTGTGAGGGTACCCCAGGAGAGTTCCAAATGTGTGTGGGTAGAATATATATCCCACGGGGGTAAAATTGAAAAAAGTTGAAAAAAAAATTTTTTTAGACTTAGTCATTTTTCCGGCGTTTATCAGACTTTCAGATAGGGGAAATGTCAGTGAGCGTTCCGATTTCAGTTCCAGAGCGATTCGCCGATTGAGTCCTTCATATTTAGTCGTTTTCAGCCAATTTTCAGAATTTTTGAAAATTTCACTTTTTTGTGAAAATATCCACTAAATGAGGGAATAATATGTGTGAGGGTACCCCAGGAGAGTTCCAAATGTGTGTGGGTAGAATCTATATCCCACGGGGGTAAAATTGAAAAAAGTTTTAAAAAAATTCTTTTTAGACTTAGTCATTTTTCCGGCGTTTATCAGACTTTCAGATAGGGGAAATGTCATTGAGCATTCCAATTTCAGTTCCAGAGCGATTCGCCCGATGAGTCCTTCATATTTAGTTGTTTTCAGCCAATTTTCTGAATTTTTGAAAATTTCACTGTTTTGTGAAAATATCCACTAAATGAGGGAATAATATGTGTGACGGTACCCCAGGAGTGTTCCAAATGTGTGTGGGTAGAATATATATCTCACGGGGGTAAAATTGAAAAAAGTTTAAAAAAAATTTTTTTTAGACTTAGTCATTTTTCCAGCGTTTATCAGACTTTCCGATAGGGGAAATGTCAGTGAGCGTTCCAATTTCAGTTCCAGAGCGATTCGCCCGATGAGTCCTTCATATTTAGTCGTTTTCAGCCAATTTTCTGAATTTTTGAAAATTTCACTTTTTTGTGAAAATATCCACTAAATAAGGGAATAATATGTGTGAGGGTACCCCAAGAGAGTTCCAAATGTGTGTGGGTAGAATATATATCCCACGGGGGTAAAATTGAAAAAAGGTGAAAAAATTTTTTTTTGGACTTAGTCATTTTTCTGGCCTTTATCAGACTTTCAGATAGGGGAAATGTCAGTGAGCGTTCCGATTTCAGTTCCAGAGCGATTCGCCCGATGAGTCCTTCATATTTAGTCGTTTTCAGCCAATTTTCAGAATTTTTGAAAATTTCACTTTTTTGTGAAAATATCCACTAAATGAGGGAATAAAATGTGTGAGGGTACCCCAGGAGAGTTCCAATTGTGTGTGGGTAGAATATATATCCCACGGGGGTAAAATTGAAAAAAGTTGAAAAAAAATTTTTTTTAGACTTAGTCATTTTTCCGGCGTTTATCAGACTTTCAGATAGGGGAAATGTCAGTGAGCATTCCGATTTCAGTTCCAGAGCGATTCGCCGATTGAGTCCTTCATATTTAGTCGTTTTCAGCCAATTTTCAGAATTTTTGAAAATTTCACTTTTTTGTGAAAATATCCACTAAATGAGGGAATAAAATGTGTGAGGGTACCCCAAGAGAGTTCCAAATGTGTGTGGGTAGAATATATATCCCACGGGGGTAAAATTGAAAAAAGTTGAAAAAAAATTTTTTTTAGACTTAGTTATTTTTCCGGCGTTTATCAGACTTTCAGATAGGGGAAATGTCAGTGAGCGTTCCGATTTCAGTTCCAGAGCGATTCGCTGATTGAGTCCTTCATATTTAGTCGTTTTCAGCCAATTTTGAGAATTTTTGAAAATTTCACTTTTTTGTGAAAATATCCACTAAATGAGGGAATAATATGTGTGAGGGTACCCCAGGAGAGTTCCAAATGTGTGTGGGTAGAATCTATATCCCACGGGGGTAAAATTGAAAAAAGTAAAAAAAAAATTTTTTTTAGACTTAGTCATTTTTCCAGCGTTTATCAGACTTTCAGATAGGGGAAATGTCAGTGAGCGTTCCGATTTCAGTTCCAGAGCGATTCGCCCGATGCATCCTTCATATTTAGTTGTTTTCAGCCAATTTTCTGAATTTTTGAAAATTTCACTTTTTTGTGAAAATATCCACTAAATGAGGGAATAATATGTGTGACGGTACCCCAGGAGTGTTCCAAATGTGTGTGGGTAGAATATATATCTCACGGGGGTAAAATTGAAAAAAGTTTAAAAAAAATTTTTTTTAGACTTAGTCATTTTTCCAGCGTTTATCAGACTTTCCGATAGGGGAAATGTCAGTGAGCGTTCCAATTTCAGTTCCAGAGCGATTCGCCCGATGAGTCCTTCAAATTTAGTCATTTTCAGCCAATTTTCTGAATTTTTGAAAATTTCATTTTGTGAAAATATCCACTAAATGAGGGAATGATATGTGTGAGGGTACCCCAGGAGAGTTCCAAATGTGTGTGGGTAGAATATATATCTCACGGGGGTAAAATTGAAAAAAGGTGAAAAAATTTTTTTTTGGACTTAGTCATTTTTCTGGCGTTTATCAGACTTTCAGATAGGGGAAATGTCAGTGAGCGTTTCGATTTCAGTTCCAGAGCGATTCGCCCGATGAGTCCTTCATATTTAGTCGTTTTCAGCCAATTTTCAGAATTTTTGAAAATTTCACTTTTTTGTGAAAATATCCACTAAATGAGGGAATAAAATGTGTGAGGGTACCCCAGGAGAGTTCCAAATGTGTGTGGGTAGAATATATATCCCACGGGGGTAAAATTGAAAAAAGTTGAAAAAAAATTTTTTTTAGACTTAGTCATTTTTCCGGCGTTTATCAGACTTTCAGATAGGGGAAATGTCAGTGAGCGTTCCGATTTCAGTTCCAGAGCGATTCGCCAATTGAGTCCTTCATATTTAGTCGTTTTCAGCCAGTTTTCAGAATTTTTGAAAATTTCACTTTTTTGTGAAAATATCCACTAAATGAGGGAATAATATGTGTGAGGGTACCCCAGGAGAGTTCCAATTGGGTGTGGGTAGAATCTATATCACACGGGGGTAAAATTGAAAAAAGTTAAAAAAAAATTTTTTTTAGACTTAGTCATTTTTCCAGCGTTTATCAGACTTTCAGATAGGGGAAATGTCAGTGAGCGTTCCGATTTCAGTTCCAGAGCGATTCGCCCGATGAGTCCTTCATATTTAGTCGTTTTCAGCCAATTTTCAGAATTTTTGAAAATTTCAATTTTTTGTGAAAATATCCACTAAATGAGGGAATAATATGTGTGAGGGTACCCCTGGAGAGTTCCAAATGTGTGTGGGTAGAATCTATATCCCACGGGGGTAAAATTGAAAAAAGTTAAAAAAAAATTTTTTTTAGACTTAGTCATTTTTCCGGCGTTTATCAGACTTTCAGATAGGGGAAATGTCAGTGAGCATTCCGATTTCAGTTCCAGAGCAATTCGCCCGATGATTTCTTCATATTTAGTCGTTTTCCGCCAATTTTCTGAATTTTTGAAAATTTCACTTTTTTGTGAAAATATCCACTAAATGAGGAAATAATATGTGTGAGGGTACCCCAGGAGAGTTCCAAATGTGTGTGGGTAGAATATATATCCCACGGGGGTAAAATTGAAAAAAGGAGAAAAAATTTTTTTTTGGACTTAGTCATTTTTTCAGCGTTTATCAGACTTTCAGATAGGGGAAATGTCAGTGAGCGTTGAAATTTCAGTTCCAGAGCAATTCGCCCGATGAGTCCTTCATATTTAGTCGCTTTCAGCCAATTTTCAGAATTTTGAAAATTTCACTTTTTTGTGAAAATATCCACTAAATGAGGGAATAATATGTGTGAGGGTACCCCAGGAGAGTTCCAAATGTGTGTGGGTAGAATATATATCCCACAGGGGTAAAATTGAAAAAAGGAGAAAAAATTTTTTTTTGGACTTAGTCATTTTTTCAGCGTTTATCAGACTTTCAGATAGGGGAAATGTCAGTGAGCGTTCCAATTTCAGTTCCAGAGCGATTCGCCCAATGAGTCCTTCATATTTAGTCGTTTTCAGCCAATTTTCTGAATTTTTGAAAATTTCACTTTTTTGTGAAAATATCCACTAAATGAGGGAATAATATGTGTGAAGGTACCCCAGGAGAGTTCCAAATGTGTGTGGGTAGAATATATATCCCACGGGGGTAAAATTGAAAAAAGTTGAAAAAAAATTTTTTTTAGACTTAGTCATTTTTCAGGCGTTTATCAGACTTTCAGATAGGGGAAATGTCAGTGAGCGTTCCGATTTCAGTTCCAGAGCGATTCGCCCGATGAGTCCTTCATATTTAGTCGTTTTCAGCCAATTTTCTGAATATTTCAAAATTTCACTTTTTTCTGAAAATATCCACTAAATGAGGGAATAATATGTGTGAGGGTACCCCAGGAGAGTTCCAAATGTGTGTGGGAAGAATATATATCCCATGGGGGTAAAATTGAAAAAAGTTTAAAAAAAATTTTTTTTAGACTTAGTCATTTTTCCGGCGTTTATCAGACTTTCAGATAGGGGAAATGTCAGTGAGCGTTCCAATTTCAGTTCCAGAGCGATTCGCCCGATGAGTCCTTCATATTTAGTCGTTTTCAGCCAATTTTCTGAATTTTTGAAAATTTCACTTTTTTGTGAAAATATCCACTAAATGAGGAAATAATATGTGTGAGGGTACCCCAGGAGAGTTCCAAATGTGTGTGGGTAGAATATATATCCCACGGGGGTAAAATTGAAAAAAGTTTTAAAAAAATTTTTTTTAGACTTAGTCATTTTAACGGCGTTTATCAGACTTTCAGATAGGGGAAATGTCATTGAGCATTCCAATTTCAGTTCCAGAGCGATTCGCCCAATGAGTCCTTCATATTTAGTTGTTTTCAGCCAATTTTCAGAATTTTTGAAAATTTCACTTTTTTGTGAAAATATCCACTAAATGAGGGAATAATATGTGTGACGGTACCCCAGGAGTGTTCCAAATGTGTGTGGGTAGAATATATATCTCACGGGGGTAAAATTGAAAAAAGTTTAAAAAAAATTTTTTTTAGACTTAGTCATTTTTCCAGCGTTTATCAGACTTTCCGATAGGGGAAATGTCAGTGAGCGTTCCAATTTCAGTTCCAGAGCGATTCGCCTGATGAGTCCTTCATATTTAGTCGTTTCTGCCAATTTTCAGAATTTTTGAAAATTTCACTTTTTTGTGAAAATATCCACTAAATGAGGGAATAAAATGTGTGAGGGTACCCCAGGAGAGTTCCAAATGTGTGTGGGTAGAATATATATCCCACGGGGGTAAAATTGAAAAAAGTTGAAAAAAAATTTTTTTTAGACTTAGTCATTTTTCCGGCGTTTATCAGACTTTCAGATAGGGGAAATGTCAGTGAGCGTTCCGATTTCAGTTCGAGAGCGATTCGCCGATTGAGTCCTTCATATTTAGTCGTTTTCAGCCAGTTTTCAGAATTTTTGAAAATTTCACTTTTTTGTGAAAATATCCACTAAATGAGGGAATAATATGTGTGAGGGTACCCCAGGAGAGTTCCAAATGTGTGTGGGTAGAATCTATATCCCACGGGGGTAAAATTGAAAAAAGTAAAAAAAAAATTTTTTTTAGACTTAGTCATTTTTCCAGCGTTTATCAGACTTTCAGATAGGGGAAATGTCAGTGAGCGTTCCGATTTCAGTTCCAGAGCGATTCGCCCAATGAGTCCTTCATATTTAGTCGTTTTCAGCCAATTTTCAGAATTTTTGAAAATTTCAATTTTTTGTGAAAATATCCACTAAATGAGGGAATACTATGTGTGAGGGTACCCCAGGAGAGTTCCAAATGTGTGTGGGTAGAATATATATCCCACGGGGGTAAAATTTAAAAAAGTTTTAAAAAAATTTTTTTTAGACTTAGTCATTTTTCCGGCGTTTATCAGACTTTCAGATAGGGGAAATGTCATTGAGCATTCCAATTTCAGTTCCAGAGCGATTCGCCCGATGAGTCCTTCATATTTAGTTGTTTTCAGCCAATTTTCTGAATTTTTGAAAATTTCACTTTTTTGTGAAAATATCCACTAAATGAGGGAATAATATGTGTGAGGGTACCCCAGGAGAGTTCCAAATGTGTGTGGGTAGAATCTATATCCCACGGGGGTAAAATTGAAAAAAGTAAAAAAAAAATTTTTTTTAGACTTAGTCATTTTTACGGCGTTTATCAGACTTTCAGATAGGGGAAATGTCAGTGAGCGTTCCGATTTCAGTTCCAGAGCGATTCTCCCGATGAGTCCTTCATATTTAGTCGTTTTCAGCCAATTTTCAGAATTTGTGAAAATTTCACTTTTTTGTGAAAATATCCACTAAATGAGGGAATAAAATGTGTGAGGGTACCCCAGGAGAGTTCCAAATGTGTGTGGGTAGAAGATATATCCAAAGGTGGTAAAATTGAAAAAAGTTGAAAAAAATTTTTTTTTTCGACTTAGTCATTTTTCCGGCGTTTATCAGACTTTCAGATAGGGGAAATGTCAGTGAGCGTTCCGATTTCAGTTCCAGAGCGATTCGCCTGATGAGTCCTTCATATTTAGTCGTTTTCAGCCAATTTTCTGAATTTTTGAAAATTTCACTTTTTTGTGAAAATATCCACTAAATGAGGGAATAATATGTGTGACGGTACCCCAGGAGTGTTCCAAATGTGTGTGGGTAGAATATATATCTCACGGGGGTAAAATTGAAAAAAGTTTAAAAAAAAATTTTTTTAGACTTAGTCATTTTTCCAGCGTTTATCAGACTTTCCGATAGGGGAAATGTCAGTGAGCGTTCCAATTTCAGTTCCAGAGCGATTCGCCCGATGAGTCCTTCATATTTAGTCATTTTCAGCCAATTTTCTGAATTTTTGAAAATTTCACTTTTTTGTGAAAAAATCCACTAAATAAGGGAATAATATGTGTGAGGGTACCCCAAGAGAGTTCCAAATGTGTGTGGGTAGAATATATATCCCACGGGGGTAAAATTGAAAAAAGTTGAAAAAAAATTTTTTTTAGACTTAGTCATTTTTCCGGCGTTTATCAGACTTTCAGATAGCGGAAATGTCAGTGAGCGTTCCGATTTCAGTTCCAGAGCGATTCGCCGATTGAGTCCTTCATATTTAGTCGTTTTCAGCCAATTTTCAGAATTTTTGAAAATTTCATTTTGTGAAAATATCCACTAAATGAGGGAATAATATGTGTGAGGGTACCCCAGGAGAGTTCCAAATGTGTGTGGGTAGAATCTATATCCCACGGGGGTAAAATTGAAAAAAGTTAAAAAAAAATTTTTTTTAGACTTAGTCATTTTTCCGGCGTTTATCAGACTTTCAGATAGGGGAAATGTCAGTGAGCGTTCCAATTTCAGTTCCAGAGCGATTCGCCCGATGAGTCCTTCATATTTAGTCGTTTTCAGCCAATTTTCTGAATTTTTGAAAACTTCACTTTTTTGTGAAAATATCCCCTAAATGAGGAAATAATATGTGTGAGGGTACCCCAGGAGAGTTCCAAATGTGTGTGGGTAGAATATATATCCCACGGGGGTAAAATTGAAAAAAGAAGAAAAAATTTTTTTTTGGACTTAGTCTTTTTTTCAGCGTTTATCAGACTTTCAGATAGGGGAAATGTCAGTGAGCGTTCCAATTTCAGTTCCAGAGCGATTCGCCCAATGAGTCCTTCATATTTAGTCGTTTTCAGCCAATTTTCTGAATTTTTGAAAATTTCACTTTTTTGTGAAAATATCCACTAAATGAGGGAATAATATGTGTGAAGGTACCCCAGGAGAGTTCCAAATGTGTGTGGGTAGAATATATATCCCACGGGGGTAAAATTGAAAAAAGGAGAAAAATTTTTTTTTTGGACTTAGTCATTTTTTCAGCGTTTATCAGACTTTCAGATAGGGGAAATGTCAGTGAGCGTTCCGATTTCAGTTCCAGAGCGATTCGCCCGATGAGTCCTTCATATTTAGTCGTTTTCAGCCAATTTTCTGAATATTTGAAAATTTCACTTTTTTGTGAAAATATCCACTAAATGAGGGAATACTATGTGTGAGGGTACCCCAGGAGAGTTCCAAATGTGTGTGGGTAGAATATATATCCCACGGGGGTAAAATTTAAAAAAGTTTTAAAAAAATTTTTTTTAGACTTAGTCATTTTTCCGGCGTTTATCAGACTTTCAGATAGGGGAAATGTCATTGAGCATTCCAATTTCAGTTCCAAAGCGATTCGCCCGATGAGTCCTTCATATTTAGTTGTTTTCAGCCAATTTTCTGAATTTTTGAAAATTTCACTTTTTTGTGAAAATATCCACTAAATGAGGGAATAATATGTGTGAGGGTACCCCAGGAGAGTTCCAAATGTGTGTGGGTAGAAGATATATCCAAAGGTGGTAAAATTGAAAAAAGTTGAAAAAAAATTTTTTTTTCGACTTAGTCATTTTTCCGGCGTTTATCAGACTTTCAGATAGGGGAAATGTCAGTGAGCGTTCCGATTTCAGTTCCAGAGCGATTCGCCTGATGAGTCCTTCATATTTAGTCGTTTTCAGCCAATTTTCTGAATTTTTGAAAATTTCACTTTTTTGTGAAAATATCCACTAAATGAGGGAATAATATGTGTGACGGTACCCCAGGAGTGTTCCAAATGTGTGTGGGTAGAATATATATCTCACGGGGGTAAAATTGAAAAAAGTTTAAAAAAAAATTTTTTTAGACTTAGTCATTTTTCCAGCGTTTATCAGACTTTCCGATAGGGGAAATGTCAGTGAGCGTTCCAATTTCAGTTCCAGAGCGATTCACCCGATGAGTCCTTCATATTTAGTCGTTTTCAGCCAATTTTCTGAATTTTTGAAAATTTCACTTTTTTGTGAAAATATCCACTAAATAAGGGAATAATATGTGTGAGGGTACCCCAAGAGAGTTCCAAATGTGTGTGGGTAGAATATATATCCCACGGGGGTAAAATTGAAAAAAGTTGAAAAAAAATTTTTTTTAGACTTAGTCATTTTTCCGGTGTTTATCAGACTTTCAGATAGCGGAAATGTCAGTGAGCGTTCCAATTTCAGTTCCAGAGCGATTCGCCCGATGAGTCCTTCATATTTAGTCGTTTTCAGCCAATTTTCTGAATTTTTGAAAATTTCACTTTTTTGTGAAAATATCCACTAAATGAGGAAATAATATGTGTGAGGGTACCCCAGGAGAGTTCCAAATGTGTTTGGGTAGAATATATATCCCACGGGGGTAAAATTGAAAAAAGGAGAAAAAAATTTTTTTTGGACTTAGTCATTTTTTCAGCGTTTATCAGACTTTCAGATAGGGGAAATGTCAGTGAGCGTTCCGATTTCAGTTCCAGAGCGATTCGCCCGATGAGTCCTTCATATTTAGTCGTTTTCAGCCAATTTTCTGAATATTTGAAAATTTCACTTTTTTGTGAAAATATCCACTAAATGAGGGAATAATATGTGTGAGGGTACCCCAGGAGAGTTCCAAATGTGTGTGGGTAGAATATATATCCCATGGGGGTAAAATTGAAAAAAGTTGAAAAAAAATTTTTTTGGACTTAGTCATTTTTCCGGCGTTTATCAGACTTTCGGATAGGGGAAATGTCAGTGAGAGTTCCGATTTCAGTTCCAGAGCGACTCGCCCAATGAGTCCTTCATATTTAGTCGTTTTCAGCCAGTTTTCAGAATTTTTGAAAATTTCACTTTTTTGTGAAAATATCCACTAAATGAGGGAATAATATGTGTGAGGGTACCCCAGGAGAGTTCCAAATGTGTGTGGGTAGAATCTATATCCCACGGGGGTAAAATTGAAAAAAGTTAAAAAAAAAATTTTTTTAGACTTAGTCATTTTTCCAGCGTTTATCAGACTTTCAGATAGGGGAAATGTCAGTGAGCGTTCCGATTTCAGTTCCAGAGCGATTCGCCCGATGAGTCCTTCATATTTAGTCGTTTTCAGCCAATTTTCAGAATTTTTGAAAATTTCAATTTTTTGTGAAAATATCCACTAAATGAGGGAATACTATGTGTGAGGGTACCCCAGGAGAGTTCCAAATGTTTGTGGGTAGAATATATATCCCACGGGGGTAAAATTTAAAAAAGTTTTAAAAAAATTTTTTTTAGACTTAGTCATTTTTCCGGCGTTTATCAGACTTTCAGATAGGGGAAATGTCAGTGAGCGTTCCGATTTCAGTTCCAGAGCGATTCGCCTGATGAGTCCTTCATATTTAGTCGTTTTCAGCCAATTTTCTGAATTTTTGAAAATTTCACTTTTTTGTGAAAATATCCACTAAATGAGGGAATAATATGTGTGACGGTACCCCAAGAGAGTTCCAAATGTGTGTGGGTAGAATATATATCCCACGGGGGTAAAATTGAAAAAAGTTGAAAAAAAATTTTTTTTAGACTTAGTCATTTTTCCGGCATTTATCAGACTTTCAGATAGCGGAAATGTCAGTGAGCGTTCCGATTTCAGTTCCAGAGCGATTCGCCGATTGAGTCCTTCATATTTAGTCGTTTTCAGCCAATTTTCAGAATTTTTGAAAATTTCATTTTGTGAAAATATCCACTAAATGAGGGAATAATATGTGTGAGGGTACCCCAGGAGAGTTCCAAATGTGTGTGGGTAGAATCTATATCCCACGGGGGTAAAATTGAAAAAAGTTAAAAAAAAATTTTTTTTAGACTTAGTCATTTTTCCGGCGTTTATCAGACTTTCAGATAGGGGAAATGTCAGTGAGCGTTCCAATTTCAGTTCCAGAGCGATTCGCCCGATGAGTCCTTCATATTTAGTCGTTTTCAGCCAATTTTCTGAATTTTTGAAAATTTCACTTTTTTGTGAAAATATCCACTAAATGAGGAAATAATATGTGTGAGGGTACCCCAGGAGAGTTCCAAATGTGTGTGGGTAGAATATATATCCCACGGGGGTAAAATTGAAAAAAGTTTTAAAAAAATTTTTTTTAGACTTAGTCATTTTTTCAGCGTTTATCAGACTTTCAGATAGGGGAAATGTCAGTGAGCGTTCCGATTTCAGTTCCAGAGCGATTCGCCCAATGAGTCCTTCATATTTAGTCGCTTTCAGCCAATTTTTAGAATTTTCAAAATTTCACTTTTTTTGTGAAAATATCCACTAAATGAGGGAATAATATGTGTGAGGGTACCCCAGGAGAGTTCCAAATGTGTGTGGGTAGAATATATATCCCACGGGGGTAAAATTGAAAAAAGCTAAAAAAAATTTTTTTTTAGACTCAGTCATTTTTCCGGCGTTAATCAGACTTTCAATTAGGGCAAATGTCAGTGAGCATTCCGATTTCACTTCCAGAGCGATTCGCCCGATGAGTCCTTCATATTTAGTCGTTTTCAGCCAATTTTCTGAATATTTGAAAATTTCACTTTTTTGTGAAAATATCCACTAAATGATGGAATAATATGTGTGAGGGAACCCCAAGAGAGTTCCAAATGTGTGTGGGTAGAATATATATCCAACGGGGGTAAAATTGAAAAAAGTTTTAAAAAATTTTTTTTTAGACTTAGTCATTTTTTCAGTGTTTATCAGACTTTCAGATAGGGGAAATGTCAGTGAGCGTTCCGATTTCAGTTCCAGAGCGATTCGCCCAATGAGTCCTTCATATTTAGTCGTTTTCAGCCAATTTTCTGAATTTTTGAAAATTTCACTTTTTTGTGAAAATATCCACTAAGTGAGGGAATAATATGTGTGAAGGTACTCCAGGAGAGTTCCAAATGTGTGTGGGTAGAATATATATCCCACGGGGGTAAAATTGAAAAAAGCTGAAAAAAATTTTTTTTTAGACTTAGTCATTTTTCCGGCGTTTATCAGACTTTCAGATAGGGGAAATGTCAGTGAGCGTTCCAATTTCAGTTCCAGAGCGATTCGCCCGATGAGTCCTTCATATTTAGTCGTTTTCAGCCAATTTTCTGAATTTTTGAAAATGTCACTTTTTTGTGAAAATATCCACTAAATGAGGAAATAATATGTGTGAGGGTACCCCAGGAGAGTTCCAAATGTGTGTCGGTAGAATATATATCCCACGGGGGTAAAATTGAAAAAAGGAGAAAAAAATTTTTTTTGGACTTAGTCATTTTTTCAGCGTTTATCAGACTTTCAGATAGGGGAAATGTCAGTGAGCGTTCCAATTTCAGTTCCAGAGCGATTCGCCCAATGAATCCTTCATATTTAGTCGTTTTCAGCCAATTTTCTGAATTTTTGAAAATTTCACTTTTTTCTGAAAATATCCACTAAATGAGGGAATAATATGTGTGAAGGTACCCCAGGAGTGTTCCAAATGTGTGTGGGTAGAATATATATCCCACGGGGGTAAAATTGAAAAAAGTTTAAAAAAAATTTTTTTTAGACTTAGTCATTTTTTCAGTGTTTATCAGACTTTCAGATAGGGGAAATGTCAGTGAGCGTTCCGATTTCAGTTCCAGAGCGATTCGCCCAATGAGTCCTTCATATTTAGTCGCTTTCAGCCAATTTTTAGAATTTTCAAAATTTCACTTTTTTTGTGAAAATATCCACTAAATGAGGGAATAATATGTGTGAGGGTACCCCAGGAGAGTTCCAAATGTGTGTGGGTAGAATATATATCCCACGGGGGTAAAATTGAAAAAAGGAGAAAAAATTTTTTTTTGGACTTAGTCATTTTTTCAGCGTTTATCAGACTTTCAGATAGGGGAAATGTCAGTGAGCGTTCCAATTTCAGTTCCAGAGCGATTCGCCCAATGAGTCCTTCATATTTAGTCGTTTTCAGCCAATTTTCTGAATTTTTGAAAATTTCACTTTTTTGTGAAAATATCCACTAAATGAGGGAATAATATGTGTGAAGGTACCCCAGGAGAGTTCCAAATGCGTGTGGGTAGAATATATATCCCACGGGGGTAAAATTGAAAAAAGCTAAAAAAAATTTTTTTTTAGACTCAGTCATTTTTCCGGCGTTAATCAGACTTTCAATTAGGGCAAATGTCAGTGAGCATTCCGATTTCACTTCCAGAGCGATTCGCCCGATGAGTCCTTCATATTTAGTCGTTTTCAGCCAATTTTCTGAATATTTGAAAATTTCACTTTTTTGTGAAAATATCCACTAAATGATGGAATAATATGTGTGAGGGAACCCCAAGAGAGTTCCAAATGTGTGTGGGTAGAATATATATCCAACGGGGGTAAAATTGAAAAAAGTTTTAAAAAATTTTTTTTTAGACTTAGTCATTTTTTCAGTGTTTATCAGACTTTCAGATAGGGGAAATGTCAGTGAGCGTTCCGATTTCAGTTCCAGAGCGATTCGCCCAATGAGTCCTTCATATTTAGTCGTTTTCAGCCAATTTTCTGAATTTTTGAAAATTTCACTTTTTTGTGAAAATATCCACTAAGTGAGGGAATAATATGTGTGAAGGTACTCCAGGAGAGTTCCAAATGTGTGTGGGTAGAATATATATCCCACGGGGGTAAAATTGAAAAAAGCTGAAAAAAATTTTTTTTTAGACTTAGTCATTTTTCCGGCGTTTATCAGACTTTCAGATAGGGGAAATGTCAGTGAGCGTTCCAATTTCAGTTCCAGAGCGATTCGCCCGATGAGTCCTTCATATTTAGTCGTTTTCAGCCAATTTTCTGAATTTTTGAAAATGTCACTTTTTTGTGAAAATATCCACTAAATGAGGAAATAATATGTGTGAGGGTACCCCAGGAGAGTTCCAAATGTGTGTCGGTAGAATATATATCCCACGGGGGTAAAATTGAAAAAAGGAGAAAAAAATTTTTTTTGGACTTAGTCATTTTTTCAGCGTTTATCAGACTTTCAGATAGGGGAAATGTCAGTGAGCGTTCCAATTTCAGTTCCAGAGCGATTCGCCCAATGAATCCTTCATATTTAGTCGTTTTCAGCCAATTTTCTGAATTTTTGAAAATTTCACTTTTTTCTGAAAATATCCACTAAATGAGGGAATAATATGTGTGAAGGTACCCCAGGAGAGTTCCAAATGTGTGTGGGTAGAATATATATCCCACGGGGGTAAAATTGAAAAAAGCTAAAAAAAATTTTTTTTTAGACTCAGTCATTTTTCCGGCGTTAATCAGACTTTCAATTAGGGCAAATGTCAGTGAGCATTCCGATTTCACTTCCAGAGCGATTCGCCCGATGAGTCCTTCATATTTAGTCGTTTTCAGCCAATTTTCTGAATATTTGAAAATTTCACTTTTTTGTGAAAATATCCACTAAATGATGGAATAATATGTGTGAGGGAACCCCAAGAGAGTTCCAAATGTGTGTGGGTAGAATATATATCCCACGGGGGTAAAATTGAAAAAAGTTTAAAAAAAATTTTTTTTAGACTTAGTCATTTTTTCAGTGTTTATCAGACTTTCAGATAGGGGAAATGTCAGTGAGCGTTCCGATTTCAGTTCCAGAGCGATTCGCCAAATGAGTCCTTCATATTTAGTCGTTTTCAGCCAATTTTCTGAATTTTTGAAAATTTCACTTTTTTGTGAAAATATCCACTAAGTGAGGGAATAATATGTGTGAAGGTACTCCAGGAGAGTTCCAAATGTGTGTGGGTAGAATATATATCCCACGGGGGTAAAATTGAAAAAAGCTGAAAAAAATTTTTTTTTAGACTTAGTCATTTTTCCGGCGTTTATCAGACTTTCAGATAGGGGAAATGTCAGTGAGCGTTCCAATTTCAGTTCCAGAGCGATTCGCCCGATGAGTCCTTCATATTTAGTCGTTTTCAGCCAATTTTCTGAATTTTTGAAAATGTCACTTTTTTGTGAAAATATCCACTAAATGAGGAAATAATATGTGTGAGGGTACCCCAGGAGAGTTCCAAATGTGTGTCGGTAGAATATATATCCCACGGGGGTAAAATTGAAAAAAGGAGAAAAAAATTTTTTTTGGACTTAGTCATTTTTTCAGCGTTTATCAGACTTTCAGATAGGGGAAATGTCAGTGAGCGTTCCAATTTCAGTTCCAGAGCGATTCGCCCAATGAATCCTTCATATTTAGTCGTTTTCAGCCAATTTTCTGAATTTTTGAAAATTTCACTTTTTTCTGAAAATATCCACTAAATGAGGGAATAATATGTGTGAAGGTACCCCAGGAGAGTTCCAAATGTGTGTGGGTAGAATATATATCCCACGGGGGTAAAATTGAAAAAAGTTGAAAAAAAATTTTTTTTAGACTTAGTCATTTTTCAGGCATTTATCAGACTTTCAGATAGGGAAAATGTCAGTGAGCGTTCCGATTTCAGTTCCAGAGCGATTCGCCCGATGAGTCCTTCATATTTAGTCGTTTTCAGCCAATTTTCTGAATATTTGAAAATTTCACTTTTTTGTGAAAATATCCACTAAATGAGGGAATAATATGTGTGAGGGTACCCCAGGAGAGTTCCAAATGTGTGTGGGTAGAATATATATCCCATGGGGGTAAAATTGAAAAAAGTTTAAAAAAAATTTTTTTTAGACTTAGTCATTTTTCCGGCGTTTATCAGACTTTCAGATAGGGGAAATGTCAGTGAGCATTCCAATTTCAGTTCCAGAGCGATTCGCCCGATGAGTCCTTCATATTTAGTCGTTTTCAGCCAATTTTCTGAATTTTTGAAAATTTCACTTTTTTGTGAAAATATCCACTAAATGAGGAAATAATATGTGTGAGGGTACCCCAGGAGAGTTCCAAATGTGTGTGGGTAGAATATATAACCCATGGGGGTAAAATTGAAAAAAGGAGAAAAAATTTTTTTTTGGACTTAGTCATTTTTTCAGCGTTTATCAGACTTTCAGATAGGGGAAATGTCAGTGAGCGTTCCAATATCAGTTCCAGAGCAATTCGCCCGATGACTCCTTCATATTTAGTCGTTTTCAGCCAATTTTCAGAATTTTGAAAATTTCACTTTTTTGTGAAAATATCCACTAAATGAGGGAATAATATGTGTGAGGGTACCCCAGGAGAGTTCCAAATGTGTTTGGGTTGAATATATATCCCACAGGGGTAAAATTGAAAAAAGTTGAAAAAAAATTTTTTTGGACTTAGTCATTTTTCCGGCGTTTATCAGACTTTCGGATAGGGGAAATGTCAGTGAGAGTTCCAATTTCAGTTCCAGAGTGACTCGCCCAATGAGTCCTTCATATTTAGTCGTTTTCAGCCAATTTTATGAACTTTTGAAAATTTCACTTTTTTGTGAAAATATCCACTAAATGAGGGAATAATATGTGTGAAGGTACCCCAGGAGAGTTCCAAATGTGTGTGGGTAGAATATATATCCCACGGGGGTAAAATTGAAAAAAGCTAAAAAAAAATTTTTTTTAGACTTAGTCATTTTTCCGGCGTTAATCAGACTTTCAATTAGGGCAAATGTCAGTGAGCGTTCCGATTTCACTTCCAGAGCGATTCGCCCGATGAATCCTTCATATTTAGTCGTTTTCAGCCAATTTTCTGAATATTTGAAAATTTCACTTTTTTGTGAAAATATCCACTAAATGAGGGAATAATATGTGTGAGGGAACCCCAAGAGAGTTCCAAATCTGTGTGGGTAGAATATATATCCCACGGGGGTAAAATTGAAAAAAGTTTTAAAAAATTTTTTTTTAGACTTAGTCATTTTTTCAGTGTTTATCAGACTTTCAGATAGGGGAAATGTCAGTGAGCGTTCCGATTTCAGTTCCAGAGCGATTCGCCCAATGAGTCCTTCATATTTAGTCGTTTTCAGCCAATTTTCTGAATTTTTGAAAATTTCACTTTTTTGTGAAAATATCCACTAAATGAGGGAATAATATGTGTGAGGGTACGCCAGGAGAGTTCCAAATGTGTGTGGGTAGAATATATATCCCACGGGGGTAAAATTGAAAAAAGTTTAAAAAAAATTTTTTTTAGACTTAGTCATTTTTCCGGCGTTTATCAGACTTTCAGATAGGGGAAATGTCAGTGAGCGTTCCAATTTCAGTTCCAGAGCGATTCGCCCGATGAGTCCTTCATATTTAGTCGTTTTCAGCCAGTTTTCTGAATTTTTGAAAATTTCACTTTTTTGTGAAAATATCCACTAAATGAGGGAATAATTTGTGTGAGGGTACCCCAGGAGAGTTCCAAATGTGTGTGGGTAGAATATATATCCCACGGGGGTAAAATTGAAAAAAGTTTAAAAAAAATTTTTTTCAGGCTTAGTCATTTTTCCGGCGTTTATCAGACTTTCAGATAGGGGAAATGTCAGTGAGCGTTCCAATTTCAGTTCCAGAGCGATTCGCCCGATGAGTCCTTCATATTTAGTCGTTTTCAGCTAATTTTCTCAATTTTTGAAAATTTCACTTTTTTGTGAAAATATCCACTAAATGAGGAAATAATATGTGTGAGGGTACCCCAGGAGAGTCCCAAAGTTGTGTGGGTAGAATATATATCCCACGGGGGTAAAATTGAAAAAAGGAGAAAAAATTTTTTTTTGGACTTAGTCATTTTTTCAGCGTTTATCAGACTTTCAGATAGGGGAAATGTCAGTGAGCGTTCCAATTTCAGTTCCAGAGCAATTCGCCCGATGAGTCCTTCATATTTAGTCGTTTTCAGCCAATTTTCTGAATATTTGAAAATTTCACTTTTTTGTGAAAATATCCACTAAATGAGGGAATAATATGTGTGAGGGAACCCCAAGAGAGTTCCAAATGTGTGTGGGTAGAATATATATCCCACGGGGGTAAAATTGAAAAAAGTTTTAAAAAATTTTTTTTTAGACTTAATCATTTTTCCGGCGTTTATCAGACTTTCAGATAGGGGAAATGTCAGTGAGCGTTCCAATTTCAGTTCCAGAGCGATTCGCCCGATGAGTCCTTCCTATTTAGTCGTTTTCAGCCAATTTTCAGAATTTTTGAAAATTTCACTTTTTTGTGAAAATATCCACTAAATGAGGGAATAATATGTGTGAGGGTACCCCAGGAGAGTTCCAAATGTGTGTGGGTAGAATATATATCCCACGGGGGTAAAATTGAAAAAAGTTTAAAAAAATTTTTTTTTGGACTTAGTCATTTTTCCGGCGTTAATCAGACTTTCAATTAGGGCAAATGTCAGTGAGCGTTCCAATTTCAGTTCCAGAGCGATTCGCCCGATGAGTCCTTCATATTTAGTCGTTTTCAGCCAATTTTCTGAATTTTTGAAAATTTCACTTTTTTGTGAAAATATCCACTAAATGAGGGAATAATATGTGTGAGGGTACCCCAGGAGAGTTCCAAATGTGTGTGGGTAGAATATATATCCCACGGGGGTAAAATTGAAAAAAGTTTAAAAAAAATTTTTTTTAGGCTTAGTCATTTTTCCGGCGTTTATCAGACTTTCAGATAGGGGAAATGTCAGTGAGCGTTCCAATTTCAGTTCCAGAGCGATTCGCCCGATGAGTCCTTCATATTTAGTCGTTTTCAGCCAATTTTCAGAATTTTGAAAATTTCACTTTTTTGTGAAAATATCCACTAAATGAGGGAATAATATGTGTGAGGGTACCCCAGGAGAGTTCCAAATGTGTGTGGGTAGAATATATATCCCACGGGGGTAAAATTGAAAAAAGTTTAAAAAAAATTTTTTTTTGACTTAGTCATTTTTTCAGCGTTTATCACACTTTCAGATAGGGGAAATGTCAGTGAGCGTTCCAATTTCAGTTCCAGAGCAATTCGCCCGATGAGTCCTTCATATTCATTCGTTTTCAGCCAATTTTCAGAATTTTGAAAATTTCACTTTTTTGTGAAAATATCCACTAAATGAGGGAATAATATGTGTGAGGGTACCCCAGGAGAGTTCCAAATGTGTGTGGGTAGAATATATATCCCATGGGGGTAAAATTGAAAAAAGGAGAAAAAATTTTTTTTTGGACTTAGTCATTTTTTCAGCGTTTATCAGACTTTCAGATAGGGGAAATGTCAGTGAGCGTTCCAATTTCAGTTCCAGAGCAATTCGCCCGATGACTCCTTCATATTTAGTCGTTTTCAGCCAATTTTCTGAACTTTTGAAAATTTCACTTTTTTGTGAAAATATCCACTAAATGAGGGAATAATATGTGTGAAGGTACCCCAGGAGAGTTCCAAATGTGTGTGGGTAGAATATATATCCCACGGGGGTAAAATTGAAAAAAGCTAAAAAAAAATTTTTTTTAGACTTAGTCATTTTTCCGGCGTTAATCAGACTTTCAATTAGGGCAAATGTCAGTGAGCGTTCCGATTTCACTTCCAGAGCGATTCGCCCGATGAGTCCTTCATATTTAGTCGTTTTCAGCCAATTTTCTGAATATTTGAAAATTTCACTTTTTTGTGAAAATATCCACTAAATGAGGGAATAATATGTGTGAGGGAACCCCAAGAGAGTTCCAAATCTGTGTGGGTAGAATATATATCCCACGGGGGTAAAATTGAAAAAAGTTTTAAAAAATTTTTTTTTAGACTTAGTCATTTTTTCAGTGTTTATCAGACTTTCAGATAGGGGAAATGTCAGTGAGCGTTCCGATTTCAGTTCCAGAGCGATTCGCCCAATGAGTCCTTCATATTTAGTCGTTTTCAGCCAATTTTCTGAATTTTTGAAAATTTCACTTTTTTGTGAAAATATCCACTAAATGAGGGAATAATATGTGTGAGGGTACGCCAGGAGAGTTCCAAATGTGTGTGGGTAGAATATATATCCCACGGGGGTAAAATTGAAAAAAGTTTAAAAAAAATTTTTTTTAGACTTAGTCATTTTTCCGGCGTTTATCAGACTTTCAGATAGGGGAAATGTCAGTGAGTGTTCCGATTTCAGTTCCAGAGCGATTCGCCTGATGAGTCCTTCATATTTAGTCGTTTTCAGCCAATTTTCTGAATTTTTGAAAATTTCACTTTTTTGTGAAAATATCCACTAAATGAGGGAATAATATGTGTGACGGTACGCCAGGAGTGTTCCAAATGTGTGTGGGTAGAATATATATCCCACGGGGGTAAAATTGAAAAAAGTTGAAAAAAATTTTTTTTGGACTTAGTCATTTTTCCGGCGTTTATCAGACTTTCAGATAGGGGAAATGTCAGTGAGCGTTCCGATTTCAGTTCCAGAGCGATTCGCCCGATGAGTCCTTCATATTTAGTCGTTTTCAGACAATTTTCAGAATTTTTGAAAATTTCACTTTTTTGTGAAAATATCCACTAAATGAGGGAATAATATGTGTGAGGGTACCCCAGGAGAGTTCCAAATGTGTGTGGGTAGAATATATATCCCACGGGGGTAAAATTGAAAAAAGGAGAAAAATTTTTTTTTTGGACTTAGTCATTTTTTCAGCGTTTATCAGACTTTCAGATAGGGGAAATGTCAGTGAGCGTTCCAATTTCAGTTCCAGAGCAATTCGCCCGATGAGTCCTTCATATTTAGTCGTTTTCAGCCAATTTTCAGAATTTTGAAAATTTCACTTTTTTGTGAAAATATCAACTAAATGAGGGAATAATATGTGTGAGGGTACCCCAGGAGAGTTCCAAATGTGTGTGGGTAGAATATATATCCCACGGGGGTAAAATTGAAATAAGGAGAAAAATTTTTTTTTTGGACTTAGTCATTTTTTCAGCGTTTATCAGACTTTCAGATAGGGGAAATGTCAGTGAGCGTTCCAATTTCAGTTCCAGAGCAATTCGCCCGATGAGTCCTTCATATTTAGTCGTTTTCAGCCAATTTTCAGAATTTTGAAAATTTCACTTTTTTGTGAAAATATCAACTAAATGAGGGAATAATATGTGTGAGGGTACCCCAGGAGAGTTCCAAATGTGTGTGGGTAGAATATATATCCCACAGGGGTAAAATTGAAAAAAGTTTAAAAAAAATTTTTTTGGACTTAGTCATTTTCACGGCGTTTATCAGACTTTCAGATAGGGGAAATGTCAGTGAGCGTTCCGATTTCAGTTCCAGAGCGATTCACCCAATGAGTCCTTCATATTTAGTCGTTTTCAGCCAATTTTCAGAATTTTTGAAAATTTCACTTTTTTGTGAAAATATCCACTAAATGAGGGAATAATATGTGTGAGGGTACCTCAGGAGATTTCCAAATGTGTGTGGGTAGAATATATATCCCACAGGGGTAAAATTGAAATAAGTTTTAAAAAATTTTTTTTTAGACTTAGTAATTTTTCCGGCG
Source organism: Phyllobates terribilis (assembly GCF_046119375.1). Lineage (NCBI taxonomy): Eukaryota > Metazoa > Chordata > Amphibia > Anura > Dendrobatidae > Phyllobates > Phyllobates terribilis. The sequence continues at coordinate 19,243,233 of NW_027362773.1, read as the reverse complement.
TTTATCAGACTTTCAGATAGGGGAAATGTCAGTGAGCAATCCAATTTCAGTTCCAGAGCGATTCGCCCGATGAGTCCTTCATATTTAGTCGTTTTCAGCCAATTTTCAGAATATTTGAAAATTTCACTTTTTTGTGAAAATATCCACTAAATGAGGGAATAATATGTGTGAGGGTACCCCAGGAGAGTTCCAAATGTGTGTGGGCAGAATATATATCTCACGGGGGTAAAATTGAAAAAAGTTTAAAAAAAATTTTTTTTAGACTTAGTCATTTTTCCGGCGTTTATCAGACTTTCAGATAGGGGAAATGTCAGTGAGCGTTCCAATTTCAGTTCCAGAGCGATTCACCCGATGAGTCCTTCATATTTAGTCGTTTTCAGCCAATTTTCTGAATTTTTGAAAATTTCACTTTTTTGTGAAAATATCCACTAAATGAGGGAATAATATGTGTGAGGGTACCCCAGGAGAATTCCAAATGTGTGTGGGTAGAATATATATCCCACGGGGGTAAAATTTAAAAAAGGAGAAAAATTTTTTTTTTGGACTTAGTCATTTTTCCGGCGTTTATCAGACTTTCAGATAGGGGAAATGTCAGTGAGTGTTCCGATTTCAGTTCCAGAGCGATTCGCCCAATGAGTCCTTCATATTTAGTCGTTTTCAGCCAATTTTCTGAATTTTTGAAAATTTCACTTTTTTGTGAAAATATCCACTAAATGAGGGAATAATATGTGTGAGGGTACCCCAGGAGAGTTCCAAATGTGTGTGGGTAGAATATATATCCCACGAGGGTAAAATTGATAAAAGTTTAAAAAAATTTTTTTTTGGACTTAGTCATTTTTCCGGCGTTAATCAGACTTTCAATTAGGGCAAATGTGAATGAGCGTTCCGATTTCAGTTCCAGAGCGATTCGCCTGATGAGTCCTTCATATTTAGTCGTTTTCAGCCAATTTTCAGAATATTTGAAAATTTCACTTTTTTGTGAAAATATCCACTAAATGAGGGAATAATATGTGTGAGGGTACCCCAGGAGAGTTCCAAATGTGTGTGGGTAGAATATATATCCCACAGGGGTAAAATTGAAAAAAGTTTTAAAAAATTTTTTTTTGGACTTAGTCATTTTTCCGGCGTTAATCAGACTTTCAATTAGGGCAAATGTCAGTGAGCGTTCCGATTTCACTTCCAGAGCGATTCGCCCGATGAGTCCTTCATATTTAGTCGTTTTCAGCCAATTTTCTGAATATTTGAAAATTTCACTATTTTGTGAAAATATCCACTAAATGAGGGAATAATATGTGTGAGGGTACCTCAGGAGAGTTCCAAATGTGTGTGGGTAGAATATATATCCCACAGGAGTAAAATTGAAAAAAGTTTAAAAAAAATTTTTTTGGACTTAGTCATTTTTCCGGCGTTTATCAGACTTTCAGATAGGGGAAATGTCAGTGAGCGTTCCGATTTCAGTTCCAGAGTGATTCGCCCGATGAGTCCTTCATATTTAGTCGTTTTCAGCCAATTTTCAGAATTTTTGAAAATTTCACTTTTTTGTGAAAATATCCACTAAATGAGAGAATAATATGTGTGAGGGTACCCCAGGAGAGTTCCAAATGTGTGTGGGTAGAATATATATCCCACGGGGGTAAAATTGAAAAAAGTTTAAAAAAAATTTTTTTTAGGCTTAGTCATTTTTCCGGGTTTATCAGACTTTCAGATAGGGGAAATGTCAGTGAGCGTTCCAATTTCAGTTCCAGAGCGATTCGCCCTATGAGTCCTTCATATTTACTCGTTTTCAGCCAATTTTCTGAATATTTGAAAGTTTCACTTTTTTGTGAAAATATCCACTAAATGAGGGAATAATATGTGTGAGGGTACCCCAGGAGAGTTCCAAATGTGTGTGGGTAGAATATATATCCCACGGGGGTAAAATTGAAAAAAGTTAAAAAAAATTTTTTTTTAGACTTAGTCATTTTTCCGGCGTTTATCAGACTTTCAATTAGGGCAAATGTCAGTGAGCGTTCCAATTTCAGTTCCAGAGCAATTCGCCCGATGAGTCCTTCATATTTAGTCATTTTCAGCCAATTTTCAGAATTTTGAACATTTCACGTGTTTGTGAAAATATCCACTAAATGAGGGAATAATATGTGTGAGGGTACCCCAGGAGAGTTTCAAATGTGTGTGGGTAGAATATATATCCCACAGGGGTAAAATTGAAAAAAGTTGAAATAAAATTTTTTTGGACTTAGTCATTTTTCCGGCGTTTATCAGACTTTCAGATAGGGGAAATGTCAGTGAGTGTTCCGATTTCAGTTCCAGAGCGATTCGCCCAATGAGCCCTTCATATTTAGTCGTTTTCAGCCAATTTTCTGAATTTTTGAAAATTTCACTTTTTTGTGAAAATATCCACTAAATGAGGGAATAATATGTGTGAGGGTACCCCAGGAGAGTTCCAAATGTGTGTGGGCAAAATATATATCCCACGGGGGTAAAATTGAAAAAAGTTTAAAAAAAATTTTTTTTAGACTTAGTCATTTTTCCGGCGTTTATCAGACTTTCAGATAGGGGAAATGTCAGTGAGCGTTCCAATTTCAGTTCCAGAGCGATTCGACTGATGAGTCCTTCATATTTAGTCGTTTTCAGCCAATTTTCTGAATTTTTGAAAATTTCACTTTTTTGTGAAAATATCCACTAAATGAGGGAATAATATGTGTGAGGGTACCCCAGGAGAATTCCAAATGTGTGTGGGTAGAATATATATCCCACGGGGGTAAAATTGAAAAAAGGAGAAAAATTTTTTTTTTGGACTTAGTCATTTTTTCAGCGTTTATCAGACTTTCAGATAGGGGAAATGTCAGTGAGCGTTCCAATTTCAGTTCCAGAGCAATTCGCCCGATGAGTCCTTCATATTTAGTCGTTTTCAGCCAATTTTCTGAATTTTTGAAAATTTCACTTTTTTGTGAAAATATCCACTAAATGAGGGAATAATATGTGTGAGGGTACGCCAGGAGAGTTCCAAATGTGTGTGGGTAGAATATATATCCCACGGGGGTAAAATTGAAAAAAGTTTAAAAAAAATTTTTTTTAGACTTAGTCATTTTTCCGGCGTTTATCAGACTTTCAGATAGGGGAAATGTCAGTGAGTGTTCCGATTTCAGTTCCAGAGCGATTCGCCTGATGAGTCCTTCATATTTAGTCGTTTTCAGCCAATTTTCTGAATTTTTGAAAATTTCACTTTTTTGTGAAAATATCCACTAAATGAGGGAATAATATGTGTGACGGTACGCCAGGAGTGTTCCAAATGTGTGTGGGTAGAATATATATCCCACGGGGGTAAAATTGAAAAAAGTTGAAAAAAATTTTTTTTGGACTTAGTCATTTTTCCGGCGTTTATCAGACTTTCAGATAGGGGAAATGTCAGTGAGCGTTCCGATTTCAGTTCCAGAGCGATTCGCCCGATGAGTCCTTCATATTTAGTCGTTTTCAGACAATTTTCAGAATTTTTGAAAATTTCACTTTTTTGTGAAAATATCCACTAAATGAGGGAATAATATGTGTGAGGGTACCCCAGGAGAGTTCCAAATGTGTGTGGGTAGAATATATATCCCACGGGGGTAAAATTGAAAAAAGGAGAAAAATTTTTTTTTTGGACTTAGTCATTTTTTCAGCGTTTATCAGACTTTCAGATAGGGGAAATGTCAGTGAGCGTTCCAATTTCAGTTCCAGAGCAATTCGCCCGATGAGTCCTTCATATTTAGTCGTTTTCAGCCAATTTTCAGAATTTTGAAAATTTCACTTTTTTGTGAAAATATCAACTAAATGAGGGAATAATATGTGTGAGGGTACCCCAGGAGAGTTCCAAATGTGTGTGGGTAGAATATATATCCCACGGGGGTAAAATTGAAAAAAGGAGAAAAATTTTTTTTTTGGACTTAGTCATTTTTTCAGCGTTTATCAGACTTTCAGATAGGGGAAATGTCAGTGAGCGTTCCAATTTCAGTTCCAGAGCAATTCGCCCGATGAGTCCTTCATATTTAGTCGTTTTCAGCCAATTTTCAGAATTTTGAAAATTTCACTTTTTTGTGAAAATATCAACTAAATGAGGGAATAATATGTGTGAGGGTACCCCAGGAGAGTTCCAAATGTGTGTGGGTAGAATATATATCCCACAGGGGTAAAATTGAAAAAAGTTTAAAAAAAATTTTTTTGGACTTAGTCATTTTCACGGCGTTTATCAGACTTTCAGATAGGGGAAATGTCAGTGAGCGTTCCGATTTCAGTTCCAGAGCGATTCACCCAATGAGTCCTTCATATTTAGTCGTTTTCAGCCAATTTTCAGAATTTTTGAAAATTTCACTTTTTTGTGAAAATATCCACTAAATGAGGGAATAATATGTGTGAGGGTACCTCAGGAGATTTCCAAATGTGTGTGGGTAGAATATATATCCCACAGGGGTAAAATTGAAATAAGTTTTAAAAAATTTTTTTTTAGACTTAGTAATTTTTCCGGCGTTTATCAGACTTTCAGATAGGGGAAATGTCAGTGAGCAATCCAATTTCAGTTCCAGAGCGATTCGCCCGATGAGTCCTTCATATTTAGTCGTTTTCAGCCAATTTTCAGAATATTTGAAAATTTCACTTTTTTGTGAAAATATCCACTAAATGAGGGAATAATATGTGTGAGGGTACCCCAGGAGAGTTCCAAATGTGTGTGGGCAGAATATATATCTCACGGGGGTAAAATTGAAAAAAGTTTAAAAAAAATTTTTTTTAGACTTAGTCATTTTTCCGGCGTTTATCAGACTTTCAGATAGGGGAAATGTCAGTGAGCGTTCCAATTTCAGTTCCAGAGCGATTCACCCGATGAGTCCTTCATATTTAGTCGTTTTCAGCCAATTTTCTGAATTTTTGAAAATTTCACTTTTTTGTGAAAATATCCACTAAATGAGGGAATAATATGTGTGAGGGTACCCCAGGAGAATTCCAAATGTGTGTGGGTAGAATATATATCCCACGGGGGTAAAATTTAAAAAAGGAGAAAAATTTTTTTTTTGGACTTAGTCATTTTTCCGGCGTTTATCAGACTTTCAGATAGGGGAAATGTCAGTGAGTGTTCCGATTTCAGTTCCAGAGCGATTCGCCCAATGAGTCCTTCATATTTAGTCGTTTTCAGCCAATTTTCTGAATTTTTGAAAATTTCACTTTTTTGTGAAAATATCCACTAAATGAGGGAATAATATGTGTGAGGGTACCCCAGGAGAGTTCCAAATGTGTGTGGGTAGAATATATATCCCACGAGGGTAAAATTGATAAAAGTTTAAAAAAATTTTTTTTTGGACTTAGTCATTTTTCCGGCGTTAATCAGACTTTCAATTAGGGCAAATGTGAGTGAGCGTTCCGATTTCAGTTCCAGAGCGATTCGCCTGATGAGTCCTTCATATTTAGTCGTTTTCAGCCAATTTTCAGAATATTTGAAAATTTCACTTTTTTGTGAAAATATCCACTAAATGAGGGAATAATATGTGTGAGGGTACCCCAGGAGAGTTCCAAATGTGTGTGGGTAGAATATATATCCCACAGGGGTAAAATTGAAAAAAGTTTTAAAAAATTTTTTTTTGGACTTAGTCATTTTTCCGGCGTTAATCAGACTTTCAATTAGGGCAAATGTCAGTGAGCGTTCCGATTTCACTTCCAGAGCGATTCGCCCGATGAGTCCTTCATATTTAGTCGTTTTCAGCCAATTTTCTGAATATTTGAAAATTTCACTATTTTGTGAAAATATCCACTAAATGAGGGAATAATATGTGTGAGGGTACCTCAGGAGAGTTCCAAATGTGTGTGGGTAGAATATATATCCCACAGGAGTAAAATTGAAAAAAGTTTAAAAAAAATTTTTTTGGACTTAGTCATTTTTCCGGCGTTTATCAGACTTTCAGATAGGGGAAATGTCAGTGAGCGTTCCGATTTCAGTTCCAGAGTGATTCGCCCGATGAGTCCTTCATATTTAGTCGTTTTCAGCCAATTTTCAGAATTTTTGAAAATTTCACTTTTTTGTGAAAATATCCACTAAATGAGAGAATAATATGTGTGAGGGTACCCCAGGAGAGTTCCAAATGTGTGTGGGTAGAATATATATCCCACGGGGGTAAAATTGAAAAAAGTTTAAAAAAAATTTTTTTTAGGCTTAGTCATTTTTCCGGGTTTATCAGACTTTCAGATAGGGGAAATGTCAGTGAGCGTTCCAATTTCAGTTCCAGAGCGATTCGCCCTATGAGTCCTTCATATTTACTCGTTTTCAGCCAATTTTCTGAATATTTGAAAGTTTCACTTTTTTGTGAAAATATCCACTAAATGAGGGAATAATATGTGTGAGGGTACCCCAGGAGAGTTCCAAATGTGTGTGGGTAGAATATATATCCCACGGGGGTAAAATTGAAAAAAGTTAAAAAAAATTTTTTTTTAGACTTAGTCATTTTTCCGGCGTTTATCAGACTTTCAATTAGGGCAAATGTCAGTGAGCGTTCCAATTTCAGTTCCAGAGCAATTCGCCCGATGAGTCCTTCATATTTAGTCATTTTCAGCCAATTTTCAGAATTTTGAACATTTCACGTGTTTGTGAAAATATCCACTAAATGAGGGAATAATATGTGTGAGGGTACCCCAGGAGAGTTTCAAATGTGTGTGGGTAGAATATATATCCCACAGGGGTAAAATTGAAAAAAGTTGAAATAAAATTTTTTTGGACTTAGTCATTTTTCCGGCGTTTATCAGACTTTCAGATAGGGGAAATGTCAGTGAGTGTTCCGATTTCAGTTCCAGAGCGATTCGCCCAATGAGCCCTTCATATTTAGTCGTTTTCAGCCAATTTTCTGAATTTTTGAAAATTTCACTTTTTTGTGAAAATATCCACTAAATGAGGGAATAATATGTGTGAGGGTACCCCAGGAGAGTTCCAAATGTGTGTGGGCAAAATATATATCCCACGGGGGTAAAATTGAAAAAAGTTTAAAAAAAATTTTTTTTAGACTTAGTCATTTTTCCGGCGTTTATCAGACTTTCAGATAGGGGAAATGTCAGTGAGCGTTCCAATTTCAGTTCCAGAGCGATTCGACTGATGAGTCCTTCATATTTAGTCGTTTTCAGCCAATTTTCTGAATTTTTGAAAATTTCACTTTTTTGTGAAAATATCCACTAAATGAGGGAATAATATGTGTGAGGGTACCCCAGGAGAATTCCAAATGTGTGTGGGTAGAATATATATCCCACGGGGGTAAAATTGAAAAAAGGAGAAAAATTTTTTTTTTGGACTTAGTCATTTTTTCAGCGTTTATCAGACTTTCAGATAGGGGAAATGTCAGTGAGCGTTCCAATTTCAGTTCCAGAGCAATTCGCCCGATGAGTCCTTCATATTTAGTCGTTTTCAGCCAATTTTCTGAATTTTTGAAAATTTCACTTTTTTGTGAAAATATCCACTAAATGAGGGAATAATATGTGTGAGGGTACGCCAGGAGAGTTCCAAATGTGTGTGGGTAGAATATATATCCCACGGGGGTAAAATTGAAAAAAGTTTAAAAAAAATTTTTTTTAGACTTAGTCATTTTTCCGGCGTTTATCAGACTTTCAGATAGGGGAAATGTCAGTGAGTGTTCCGATTTCAGTTCCAGAGCGATTCGCCTGATGAGTCCTTCATATTTAGTCGTTTTCAGCCAATTTTCTGAATTTTTGAAAATTTCACTTTTTTGTGAAAATATCCACTAAATGAGGGAATAATATGTGTGACGGTACGCCAGGAGTGTTCCAAATGTGTGTGGGTAGAATATATATCCCACGGGGGTAAAATTGAAAAAAGTTGAAAAAAATTTTTTTTGGACTTAGTCATTTTTCCGGCGTTTATCAGACTTTCAGATAGGGGAAATGTCAGTGAGCGTTCCGATTTCAGTTCCAGAGCGATTCGCCCGATGAGTCCTTCATATTTAGTCGTTTTCAGACAATTTTCAGAATTTTTGAAAATTTCACTTTTTTGTGAAAATATCCACTAAATGAGGGAATAATATGTGTGAGGGTACCCCAGGAGAGTTCCAAATGTGTGTGGGTAGAATATATATCCCACGGGGGTAAAATTGAAAAAAGGAGAAAAATTTTTTTTTTGGACTTAGTCATTTTTTCAGCGTTTATCAGACTTTCAGATAGGGGAAATGTCAGTGAGCGTTCCAATTTCAGTTCCAGAGCAATTCGCCCGATGAGTCCTTCATATTTAGTCGTTTTCAGCCAATTTTCAGAATTTTGAAAATTTCACTTTTTTGTGAAAATATCAACTAAATGAGGGAATAATATGTGTGAGGGTACCCCAGGAGAGTTCCAAATGTGTGTGGGTAGAATATATATCCCACGGGGGTAAAATTGAAAAAAGGAGAAAAATTTTTTTTTTGGACTTAGTCATTTTTTCAGCGTTTATCAGACTTTCAGATAGGGGAAATGTCAGTGAGCGTTCCAATTTCAGTTCCAGAGCAATTCGCCCGATGAGTCCTTCATATTTAGTCGTTTTCAGCCAATTTTCAGAATTTTGAAAATTTCACTTTTTTGTGAAAATATCAACTAAATGAGGGAATAATATGTGTGAGGGTACCCCAGGAGAGTTCCAAATGTGTGTGGGTAGAATATATATCCCACAGGGGTAAAATTGAAAAAAGTTTAAAAAAAATTTTTTTGGACTTAGTCATTTTCACGGCGTTTATCAGACTTTCAGATAGGGGAAATGTCAGTGAGCGTTCCGATTTCAGTTCCAGAGCGATTCACCCAATGAGTCCTTCATATTTAGTCGTTTTCAGCCAATTTTCAGAATTTTTGAAAATTTCACTTTTTTGTGAAAATATCCACTAAATGAGGGAATAATATGTGTGAGGGTACCTCAGGAGATTTCCAAATGTGTGTGGGTAGAATATATATCCCACAGGGGTAAAATTGAAATAAGTTTTAAAAAATTTTTTTTTAGACTTAGTAATTTTTCCGGCGTTTATCAGACTTTCAGATAGGGGAAATGTCAGTGAGCAATCCAATTTCAGTTCCAGAGCGATTCGCCCGATGAGTCCTTCATATTTAGTCGTTTTCAGCCAATTTTCAGAATATTTGAAAATTTCACTTTTTTGTGAAAATATCCACTAAATGAGGGAATAATATGTGTGAGGGTACCCCAGGAGAGTTCCAAATGTGTGTGGGCAGAATATATATCTCACGGGGGTAAAATTGAAAAAAGTTTAAAAAAAATTTTTTTTAGACTTAGTCATTTTCCCGGCGTTTATCAGACTTTCAGATAGGGGAAATGTCAGTGAGCGTTCCAATTTCAGTTCCAGAGCGATTCACCCGATGAGTCCTTCATATTTAGTCGTTTTCAGCCAATTTTCTGAATTTTTGAAAATTTCACTTTTTTGTGAAAATATCCACTAAATGAGGGAATAATATGTGTGAGGGTACCCCAGGAGAATTCCAAATGTGTGTGGGTAGAATATATATCCCACGGGGGTAAAATTTAAAAAAGGAGAAAAATTTTTTTTTTGGACTTAGTCATTTTTCCGGCGTTTATCAGACTTTCAGATAGGGGAAATGTCAGTGAGTGTTCCGATTTCAGTTCCAGAGCGATTCGCCCAATGAGTCCTTCATATTTAGTCGTTTTCAGCCAATTTTCTGAATTTTTGAAAATTTCACTTTTTTGTGAAAATATCCACTAAATGAGGGAATAATATGTGTGAGGGTACCCCAGGAGAGTTCCAAATGTGTGTGGGTAGAATATATATCCCACGAGGGTAAAATTGATAAAAGTTTAAAAAAATTTTTTTTTGGACTTAGTCATTTTTCCGGCGTTAATCAGACTTTCAATTAGGGCAAATGTGAGTGAGCGTTCCGATTTCAGTTCCAGAGCGATTCGCCTGATGAGTCCTTCATATTTAGTCGTTTTCAGCCAATTTTCAGAATATTTGAAAATTTCACTTTTTTGTGAAAATATCCACTAAATGAGGGAATAATATGTGTGAGGGTACCCCAGGAGAGTTCCAAATGTGTGTGGGTAGAATATATATCCCACAGGGGTAAAATTGAAAAAAGTTTTAAAAAATTTTTTTTTGGACTTAGTCATTTTTCCGGCGTTAATCAGACTTTCAATTAGGGCAAATGTCAGTGAGCGTTCCGATTTCACTTCCAGAGCGATTCGCCCGATGAGTCCTTCATATTTAGTCGTTTTCAGCCAATTTTCTGAATATTTGAAAATTTCACTATTTTGTGAAAATATCCACTAAATGAGGGAATAATATGTGTGAGGGTACCTCAGGAGAGTTCCAAATGTGTGTGGGTAGAATATATATCCCACAGGAGTAAAATTGAAAAAAGTTTAAAAAAAATTTTTTTGGACTTAGTCATTTTTCCGGCGTTTATCAGACTTTCAGATAGGGGAAATGTCAGTGAGCGTTCCGATTTCAGTTCCAGAGTGATTCGCCCGATGAGTCCTTCATATTTAGTCGTTTTCAGCCAATTTTCAGAATTTTTGAAAATTTCACTTTTTTGTGAAAATATCCACTAAATGAGAGAATAATATGTGTGAGGGTACCCCAGGAGAGTTCCAAATGTGTGTGGGTAGAATATATATCCCACGGGGGTAAAATTGAAAAAAGTTTAAAAAAAATTTTTTTTAGGCTTAGTCATTTTTCCGGGTTTATCAGACTTTCAGATAGGGGAAATGTCAGTGAGCGTTCCAATTTCAGTTCCAGAGCGATTCGCCCTATGAGTCCTTCATATTTACTCGTTTTCAGCCAATTTTCTGAATATTTGAAAGTTTCACTTTTTTGTGAAAATATCCACTAAATGAGGGAATAATATGTGTGAGGGTACCCCAGGAGAGTTCCAAATGTGTGTGGGTAGAATATATATCCCACGGGGGTAAAATTGAAAAAAGTTAAAAAAAATTTTTTTTTAGACTTAGTCATTTTTCCGGCGTTTATCAGACTTTCAATTAGGGCAAATGTCAGTGAGCGTTCCAATTTCAGTTCCAGAGCAATTCGCCCGATGAGTCCTTCATATTTAGTCATTTTCAGCCAATTTTCAGAATTTTGAACATTTCACGTGTTTGTGAAAATATCCACTAAATGAGGGAATAATATGTGTGAGGGTACCCCAGGAGAGTTTCAAATGTGTGTGGGTAGAATATATATCCCACAGGGGTAAAATTGAAAAAAGTTGAAATAAAATTTTTTTGGACTTAGTCATTTTTCCGGCGTTTATCAGACTTTCAGATAGGGGAAATGTCAGTGAGCGTTCCAATTTCAGTTCCAGAGCGATTCGACTGATGAGTCCTTCATATTTAGTCGTTTTCAGCCAATTTTCTGAATTTTTGAAAATTTCACTTTTTTGTGAAAATATCCACTAAATGAGGGAATAATATGTGTGAGGGTACCCCAGGAGAATTCCAAATGTGTGTGGGTAGAATATATATCCCACGGGGGTAAAATTGAAAAAAGGAGAAAAATTTTTTTTTTGGACTTAGTCATTTTTTCAGCGTTTATCAGACTTTCAGATAGGGGAAATGTCAGTGAGCGTTCCAATTTCAGTTCCAGAGCAATTCGCCCGATGAGTCCTTCATATTTAGTCGTTTTCAGCCAATTTTCTGAATTTTTGAAAATTTCACTTTTTTGTGAAAATATCCACTAAATGAGGGAATAATATGTGTGAGGGTACGCCAGGAGAGTTCCAAATGTGTGTGGGTAGAATATATATCCCACGGGGGTAAAATTGAAAAAAGTTTAAAAAAAATTTTTTTTAGACTTAGTCATTTTTCCGGCGTTTATCAGACTTTCAGATAGGGGAAATGTCAGTGAGTGTTCCGATTTCAGTTCCAGAGTGATTCGCCTGATGAGTCCTTCATATTTAGTCGTTTTCAGCCAATTTTCTGAATTTTTGAAAATTTCACTTTTTTGTGAAAATATCCACTAAATGAGGGAATAATATGTGTGACGGTACGCCAGGAGTGTTCCAAATGTGTGTGGGTAGAATATATATCCCACGGGGGTAAAATTGAAAAAAGTTGAAAAAAATTTTTTTTGGACTTAGTCATTTTTCCGGCGTTTATCAGACTTTCAGATAGGGGAAATGTCAGTGAGCGTTCCGATTTCAGTTCCAGAGCGATTCGCCCGATGAGTCCTTCATATTTAGTCGTTTTCAGACAATTTTCAGAATTTTTGAAAATTTCACTTTTTTGTGAAAATATCCACTAAATGAGGGAATAATATGTGTGAGGGTACCCCAGGAGAGTTCCAAATGTGTGTGGGTAGAATATATATCCCACGGGGGTAAAATTGAAAAAAGGAGAAAAATTTTTTTTTTGGACTTAGTCATTTTTTCAGCGTTTATCAGACTTTCAGATAGGGGAAATGTCAGTGAGCGTTCCAATTTCAGTTCCAGAGCAATTCGCCCGATGAGTCCTTCATATTTAGTCGTTTTCAGCCAATTTTCAGAATTTTGAAAATTTCACTTTTTTGTGAAAATATCAACTAAATGAGGGAATAATATGTGTGAGGGTACCCCAGGAGAGTTCCAAATGTGTGTGGGTAGAATATATATCCCACGGGGGTAAAATTGAAAAAAGGAGAAAAATTTTTTTTTTGGACTTAGTCATTTTTTCAGCGTTTATCAGACTTTCAGATAGGGGAAATGTCAGTGAGCGTTCCAATTTCAGTTCCAGAGCAATTCGCCCGATGAGTCCTTCATATTTAGTCGTTTTCAGCCAATTTTCAGAATTTTGAAAATTTCACTTTTTTGTGAAAATATCAACTAAATGAGGGAATAATATGTGTGAGGGTACCCCAGGAGAGTTCCAAATGTGTGTGGGTAGAATATATATCCCACAGGGGTAAAATTGAAAAAAGTTTAAAAAAAATTTTTTTGGACTTAGTCATTTTCACGGCGTTTATCAGACTTTCAGATAGGGGAAATGTCAGTGAGCGTTCCGATTTCAGTTCCAGAGCGATTCACCCAATGAGTCCTTCATATTTAGTCGTTTTCAGCCAATTTTCAGAATTTTTGAAAATTTCACTTTTTTGTGAAAATATCCACTAAATGAGGGAATAATATGTGTGAGGGTACCTCAGGAGATTTCCAAATGTGTGTGGGTAGAATATATATCCCACAGGGGTAAAATTGAAATAAGTTTTAAAAAATTTTTTTTTAGACTTAGTAATTTTTCCGGCGTTTATCAGACTTTCAGATAGGGGAAATGTCAGTGAGCAATCCAATTTCAGTTCCAGAGCGATTCGCCCGATGAGTCCTTCATATTTAGTCGTTTTCAGCCAATTTTCAGAATATTTGAAAATTTCACTTTTTTGTGAAAATATCCACTAAATGAGGGAATAATATGTGTGAGGGTACCCCAGGAGAGTTCCAAATGTGTGTGGGCAGAATATATATCTCACGGGGGTAAAATTGAAAAAAGTTTAAAAAAAATTTTTTTTAGACTTAGTCATTTTTCCGCCGTTTATCAGACTTTCAGATAGGGGAAATGTCAGTGAGCGTTCCAATTTCAGTTCCAGAGCGATTCGCCTGATGAGTCCTTCATATTTAGTCGTTTTCAGCCAATTTTCTGAATTTTTGAAAATTTCACTTTTTTGTGAAAATATCCACTAAATGAGGGAATAATATGTGTGAGGGTACCCCAGGAGAATTCCAAATGTGTGTGGGTAGAATATATATCCCACGGGGGTAAAATTTAAAAAAGGAGAAAAATTTTTTTTTTGGACTTAGTCATTTTTCCGGCGTTTATCAGACTTTCAGATAGGGGAAATGTCAGTGAGTGTTCCGATTTCAGTTCCAGAGCGATTCGCCCAATGAGTCCTTCATATTTAGTCGTTTTCAGCCAATTTTCTGAATTTTTGAAAATTTCACTTTTTTGTGAAAATATCCACTAAATGAGGGAATAATATGTGTGAGGGTACCCCAGGAGAGTTCCAAATGTGTGTGGGTAGAATATATATCCCACGAGGGTAAAATTGATAAAAGTTTAAAAAAAATTTTTTTTGGACTTAGTCATTTTTCCGGCGTTAATCAGACTTTCAATTAGGGCAAATGTGAGTGAGCGTTCCGATTTCAGTTCCAGAGCGATTCGCCTGATGAGTCCTTCATATTTAGTCGTTTTCAGCCAATTTTCAGAATATTTGAAAATTTCACTTTTTTGTGAAAATATCCACTAAATGAGGGAATAATATGTGTGAGGGTACCCCAGGAGAGTTCCAAATGTGTGTGGGTAGAATATATATCCCACAGGGGTAAAATTGAAAAAAGTTTTAAAAAATTTTTTTTTGGACTTAGTCATTTTTCCGGCGTTAATCAGACTTTCAATTAGGGCAAATGTCAGTGAGCGTTCCGATTTCACTTCCAGAGCGATTCGCCCGATGAGTCCTTCATATTTAGTCGTTTTCAGCCAATTTTCTGAATATTTGAAAATTTCACTATTTTGTGAAAATATCCACTAAATGAGGGAATAATATGTGTGAGGGTACCTCAGGAGAGTTCCAAATGTGTGTGGGTAGAATATATATCCCACAGGAGTAAAATTGAAAAAAGTTTAAAAAAAATTTTTTTGGACTTAGTCATTTTTCCGGCGTTTATCAGACTTTCAGATAGGGGAAATGTCAGTGAGCGTTCCGATTTCAGTTCCAGAGCGATTCGCCCGATGAGTCCTTCATATTTAGTCGTTTTCAGCCAATTTTCAGAATTTTTGAAAATTTCACTTTTTTGTGAAAATATCCACTAAATGAGAGAATAATATGTGTGAGGGTACCCCAGGAGAGTTCCAAATGTGTGTGGGTAGAATATATATCCCACGGGGGTAAAATTGAAAAAAGTTTAAAAAAAATTTTTTTTAGGCTTAGTCATTTTTCCGGGTTTATCAGACTTTCAGATAGGGGAAATGTCAGTGAGCGTTCCAATTTCAGTTCCAGAGCGATTCGCCCTATGAGTCCTTCATATTTACTCGTTTTCAGCCAATTTTCTGAATATTTGAAAGTTTCACTTTTTTGTGAAAATATCCACTAAATGAGGGAATAATATGTGTGAGGGTACCCCAGGAGAGTTCCAAATGTGTGTGGGTAGAATATATATCCCACGGGGGTAAAATTGAAAAAAGTTAAAAAAAATTTTTTTTTAGACTTAGTCATTTTTCCGGCGTTTATCAGACTTTCAATTAGGGCAAATGTCAGTGAGCGTTCCAATTTCAGTTCCAGAGCAATTCGCCCGATGAGTCCTTCATATTTAGTCATTTTCAGCCAATTTTCAGAATTTTGAACATTTCACGTGTTTGTGAAAATATCCACTAAATGAGGGAATAATATGTGTGAGGGTACCCCAGGAGAGTTTCAAATGTGTGTGGGTAGAATATATATCCCACAGGGGTAAAATTGAAAAAAGTTGAAATAAAATTTTTTTGGACTTAGTCATTTTTCCGGCGTTTATCAGACTTTCAGATAGGGGAAATGTCAGTGAGTGTTCCGATTTCAGTTCCAGAGCGATTCGCCCAATGAGCCCTTCATATTTAGTCGTTTTCAGCCAATTTTCTGAATTTTTGAAAATTTCACTTTTTTGTGAAAATATCCACTAAATGAGGGAATAATATGTGTGAGGGTACCCCAGGAGAGTTCCAAATGTGTGTGGGCAAAATATATATCCCACGGGGGTAAAATTGAAAAAAGTTTAAAAAAAATTTTTTTTAGACTTAGTCATTTTTCCGGCGTTTATCAGACTTTCAGATAGGGGAAATGTCAGTGAGCGTTCCAATTTCAGTTCCAGAGCGATTCGACTGATGAGTCCTTCATATTTAGTCGTTTTCAGCCAATTTTCTGAATTTTTGAAAATTTCACTTTTTTGTGAAAATATCCACTAAATGAGGGAATAATATGTGTGAGGGTACCCCAGGAGAATTCCAAATGTGTGTGGGTAGAATATATATCCCACGGGGGTAAAATTGAAAAAAGGAGAAAAATTTTTTTTTTGGACTTAGTCATTTTTTCAGCGTTTATCAGACTTTCAGATAGGGGAAATGTCAGTGAGCGTTCCAATTTCAGTTCCAGAGCAATTCGCCCGATGAGTCCTTCATATTTAGTCGTTTTCAGCCAATTTTCTGAATTTTTGAAAATTTCACTTTTTTGTGAAAATATCCACTAAATGAGGGAATAATATGTGTGAGGGTACCCCAGGAGAGTTCCAAATGTGTGTGGGTAGAATATATATCCCACGGGGGTAAAATTGAAAAAAGTTTAAAAAAAAATTTTTTTGGACTTAGTCATTTTTGCGGCGTTTATCAGACTTTCAATTAGGGCAAATGTCAGTGAGCGTTCCGATTTCAGTTCCAGAGCGATTCGCCCGTTGAGTCCTTCATATTTAGTCGTTTTCAGCCAATTTTCTGAATATTGGAAAATTTCACTTTTTTGTGAAAATATCCACTAAATGAGGGAATAATATGTGTGAGGGTACCCCAGGAGAGTTCCAAATGTGAGTGGGTAGAATATATATCCCACGGGGGTAAAATTGAAAAAAGTTGAAAAAAATTTTTTTTAGACTTAGTCATTTTTCCGGCGTTTATCAGACTTTCAGATAGGGGAAATGTCAGTGAGCGTTTCAATTTCAGTTCCAGAGCGATTCGCCTGATGAGTCCTTCATATTTAGTCGTTTTCGGCCAATTTTCTGAATTTTTGAAAATTTCACTTTTTTGTGAAAATATCCACTAAATGAGGGAATAATATGTGTGAGGGTACCCCAGGAGAATTCCAAATGTGTGTGGGTAGAATATATATCCCACGGGGGTAAAATTGAAAAAAGGAGAAAAATTTTTTTTTTGGACTTAGTCATTTTTTCAGCGTTTATCAGACTTTCAGATAGGGGAAATGTCAGTGAGCGTTCCAATTTCAGTTCCAGAGCAATTCGCCCGATGAGTCCTTCATATTTAGTCGTTTTCAGCCAATTTTCTGAATTTTTGAAAATTTCACTTTTTTGTGAAAATATCCACTAAATGAGGGAATAATATGTGTGAGGGTACCTCAGGAGAGTTCCAAATGTGTGTGGGTAGAATATATATCCCACGGGGGTAAAATTGAAAAAATTTTAAAAAAAAATTTTTTTGGACTTAGTCATTTTTCCGGCGTTTATCAGACTTTCAATTACGGCAAATGTCAGTGAGCGTTCCGATTTCAGTTCCAGAGCGATTCGCCCGTTGAGTCCTTCATATTTAGTCGTTTTCAGCCAATTTTCTGAATATTGGAAAATTTCACTTTTTTGTGAAAATATCCACTAAATGAGGGAATAATATGTGTGAGGGTACCCCAGGAGAGTTCCAAATGTGAGTGGGTAGAATATATATCCCACGGGGGTAAAATTGAAAAAAGTTGAAAAAAATTTTTTTTAGACTTAGTCATTTTTCCAGCGTTTATCAGACTTTCAGATAGGGGAAATGTCCGTGAGTGTTCCAATTTCAGTTCCAGAGCGATTCGCCCGATGAGTCCTTCATATTTAGTCGTTTTCAGTCAATTTTCTGAATTTTTGAAAATTTCACTTTTTTGTGAAAATATCCACTAAATGAGGGAATAATATGTGTGAAGGTACCCCAGGAGAGTTCCAAATGTGTGTGGGTAGAATATATATCCCACGGGGGTAAAATTGAAAAAAGTTGAAAAAAATTTTTTTTTTGACTTAGTCATTTTTCCGGCCTTTATCAGACTTTCAGATAGGGGAAATGTCAGTGAGCGTTCCGATTTCAGTTCCAGAGCGATTCGCCCGATGAGTCCTTCATATTTAGTCGTTTTCAGCCAATTTTCAGAATTTTTGAAAATTTCACTTTTTTGTGAAAATATCCACTAAATGAGAGAATAATATGTGTGAGGGTACCCCAGGAGAGTTCCAAATGTGTGTGGGTAGAATATATATCCCACGGGGGTAAAATTGAAAAAAGTTTAAAAAAAATTTTTTTTAGGCTTAGTCATTTTTCCGGGTTTATCAGACTTTCAGATAGGGGAAATGTCAGTGAGCGTTCCAATTTCAGTTCCAGAGCGATTCGCCCTATGAGTCCTTCATATTTACTCGTTTTCAGCCAATTTTCTGAATATTTGAAAGTTTCACTTTTTTGTGAAAATATCCACTAAATGAGGGAATAATATGTGTGAGGGTACCCCAGGAGAGTTCCAAATGTGTGTGGGTAGAATATATATCCCACGGGGGTAAAATTGAAAAAAGTTAAAAAAAATTTTTTTTTAGACTTAGTCATTTTTCCGGCGTTTATCAGACTTTCAATTAGGGCAAATGTCAGTGAGCGTTCCAATTTCAGTTCCAGAGCAATTCGCCCGATGAGTCCTTCATATTTAGTCATTTTCAGCCAATTTTCAGAATTTTGAACATTTCACTTTTTTGTGAAAATATCCACTAAATGAGGGAATAATATGTGTGAGGGTACCCCAGGAGAGTTTCAAATGTGTGTGGGTAGAATATATATCCCACAGGGGTAAAATTGAAAAAAGTTGAAATAAAATTTTTTTGGACTTAGTCATTTTTCCGGCGTTTATCAGACTTTCAGATAGGGGAAATGTCAGTGAGTGTTCCGATTTCAGTTCCAGAGCGATTCGCCCAATGAGCCCTTCATATTTAGTCGTTTTCAGCCAATTTTCTGAATTTTTGAAAATTTCACTTTTTTGTGAAAATATCCACTAAATGAGGGAATAATATGTGTGAGGGTACCCCAGGAGAGTTCCAAATGTGTGTGGGCAAAATATATATCCCACGGGGGTAAAATTGAAAAAAGTTTAAAAAAAATTTTTTTTAGACTTAGTCATTTTTCCGGCGTTTATCAGACTTTCAGATAGGGGAAATGTCAGTGAGCGTTCCAATTTCAGTTCCAGAGCGATTCGACTGATGAGTCCTTCATATTTAGTCGTTTTCAGCCAATTTTCTGAATTTTTGAAAATTTCACTTTTTTGTGAAAATATCCACTAAATGAGGGAATAATATGTGTGAGGGTACCCCAGGAGAATTCCAAATGTGTGTGGGTAGAATATATATCCCACGGGGGTAAAATTGAAAAAAGGAGAAAAATTTTTTTTTTGGACTTAGTCATTTTTTCAGCGTTTATCAGACTTTCAGATAGGGGAAATGTCAGTGAGCGTTCCAATTTCAGTTCCAGAGCAATTCGCCCGATGAGTCCTTCATATTTAGTCGTTTTCAGCCAATTTTCTGAATTTTTGAAAATTTCACTTTTTTGTGAAAATATCCACTAAATGAGGGAATAATATGTGTGAGGGTACCCCAGGAGAGTTCCAAATGTGTGTGGGTAGAATATATATCCCACGGGGGTAAAATTGAAAAAAGTTTAAAAAAAAATTTTTTTGGACTTAGTCATTTTTCCGGCGTTTATCAGACTTTCAATTACGGCAAATGTCAGTGAGCGTTCCGATTTCAGTTCCAGAGCGATTCGCCCGTTGAGTCCTTCATATTTAGTCGTTTTCAGCCAATTTTCTGAATATTGGAAAATTTCACTTTTTTGTGAAAATATCCACTAAATGAGGGAATAATATGTGTGAGGGTACCCCAGGAGAGTTCCAAATGTGAGTGGGTAGAATATATATCCCACGGGGGTAAAATTGAAAAAAGTTGAAAAAAATTTTTTTTAGACTTAGTCATTTTTCCAGCGTTTATCAGACTTTCAGATAGGGGAAATGTCAGTGAGTGTTCCAATTTCAGTTCCAGAGCGATTCGCCCGATGAGTCCTTCATATTTAGTCGTTTTCAGTCAATTTTCTGAATTTTTGAAAATTTCACTTTTTTGTGAAAATATCCACTAAATGAGGGAATAATATGTGTGAAGGTACCCCAGGAGAGTTCCAAATGTGTGTGGGTAGAATATATATCCCACGGGGGTAAAATTGAAAAAAGTTGAAAAAAATTTTTTTTTTGACTTAGTCATTTTTCCGGCCTTTATCAGACTTTCAGATAGGGGAAATGTCAGTGAGCGTTCCGATTTCAGTTCCAGAGCGATTCGCCCGATGAGTCCTTCATATTTAGTCGTTTTCAGCCAATTTTCAGAATTTTTGAAAATTTCACTTTTTTGTGAAAATATCCACTAAATGAGAGAATAATATGTGTGAGGGTACCCCAGGAGAGTTCCAAATGTGTGTGGGTAGAATATATATCCCACGGGGGTAAAATTGAAAAAAGTTTAAAAAAAATTTTTTTTAGGCTTAGTCATTTTTCCGGGTTTATCAGACTTTCAGATAGGGGAAATGTCAGTGAGCGTTCCAATTTCAGTTCCAGAGCGATTCGCCCTATGAGTCCTTCATATTTACTCGTTTTCAGCCAATTTTCTGAATATTTGAAAGTTTCACTTTTTTGTGAAAATATCCACTAAATGAGGGAATAATATGTGTGAGGGTACCCCAGGAGAGTTCCAAATGTGTGTGGGTAGAATATATATCCCACGGGGGTAAAATTGAAAAAAGTTAAAAAAAATTTTTTTTTAGACTTAGTCATTTTTCCGGCGTTTATCAGACTTTCAATTAGGGCAAATGTCAGTGAGCGTTCCAATTTCAGTTCCAGAGCAATTCGCCTGATGAGTCCTTCATATTTAGTCATTTTCAGCCAATTTTCAGAATTTTGAACATTTCACTTTTTTGTGAAAATATCCACTAAATGAGGGAATAATATGTGTGAGGGTACCCCAGGAGAGTTTCAAATGTGTGTGGGTAGAATATATATCCCACAGGGGTAAAATTGAAAAAAGTTGAAATAAAATTTTTTTGGACTTAGTCATTTTTCCGGCGTTTATCAGACTTTCAGATAGGGGAAATGTCAGTGAGTGTTCCGATTTCAGTTCCAGAGCGATTCGCCCGTTGAGTCCTTCATATTTAGTCGTTTTCAGCCAATTTTCTGAATATTGGAAAATTTCACTTTTTTGTGAAAATATCCACTAAATGAGGGAATAATATGTGTGAGGGTACCCCAGGAGAGTTCCAAATGTGAGTGGGTAGAATATATATCCCACGGGGGTAAAATTGAAAAAAGTTGAAAAAAATTTTTTTTAGACTTAGTCATTTTTCCGGCGTTTATCAGACTTTCAGATAGGGGAAATGTCAGTGAGCGTTCCAATTTCAGTTCCAGAGCGATTCGCCTGATGAGTCCTTCATATTTAGTCGTTTTCAGCCAATTTTTCTGAATTTTTGAAAATTTCACTTTTTTGTGAAAATATCCACTAAATGAGGGAATAATATGTGTGAGGGTACCCCAGGAGAATTCCAAATGTGTGTGGGTAGAATATATATCCCACGGGGGTAAAATTGAAAAAAGGAGAAAAATTTTTTTTTTGGACTTAGTCATTTTTTCAGCGTTTATCAGACTTTCAGATAGGGGAAATGTCAGTGAGCGTTCCAATTTCAGTTCCAGAGCAATTCGCCCGATGAGTCCTTCATATTTAGTCGTTTTCAGCCAATTTTCTGAATTTTTGAAAATTTCACTTTTTTGTGAAAATATCCACTAAATGAGGGAATAATATGTGTGAGGGTACCCCAGGAGAGTTCCAAATGTGTGTGGGTAGAATATATATCCCACGGGGGTAAAATTGAAAAAATTTTAAAAAAAAATTTTTTTGGACTTAGTCATTTTTCCGGCGTTTATCAGACTTTCAATTAGGGCAAATGTCAGTGAGCGTTCCGATTTCAGTTCCAGAGCGATTCGCCCGTTGAGTCCTTCATATTTAGTCGTTTTCAGCCAATTTTCTGAATATTGGAAAATTTCACTTTTTTGTGAAAATATCCACTAAATGAGGGAATAATATGTGTGAGGGTACCCCAGGAGAGTTCCAAATGTGAGTGGGTAGAATATATATCCCACGGGGGTAAAATTGAAAAAAGTTGAAAAAAATTTTTTTTAGACTTAGTCATTTTTCCGGCGTTTATCAGACTTTCAGATAGGGGAAATGTCAGTGAGTGTTCCAATTTCAGTTCCAGAGCGATTCGCCCGATGAGTCCTTCATATTTAGTCGTTTTCAGTCAATTTTCTGAATTTTTGAAAATTTCACTTTTTTGTGAAAATATCCACTAAATGAGGGAATAATATGTGTGAAGGTACCCCAGGAGAGTTCCAAATGTGTGTGGGTAGAATATATATCCCACGGGGGTAAAATTGAAAAAAGTTGAAAAAAAATTTTTTTTTGACTTAGTCATTTTTCCGGCCTTTATCAGACTTTCAGATAGGGGAAATGTCAGTGAGCGTTC
The DNA here is from genome assembly GCF_046119375.1 of Phyllobates terribilis. Classification (NCBI taxonomy): domain Eukaryota; kingdom Metazoa; phylum Chordata; class Amphibia; order Anura; family Dendrobatidae; genus Phyllobates; species Phyllobates terribilis. The sequence continues at coordinate 19,220,969 of NW_027362773.1, read as the reverse complement.
CGATTTCAGTTCCAGAGCGATTCGCCCGATGAGTCCTTCATATTTAGTCGTTTTCAGCCAATTTTCAGAATTTTTGAAAATTTCACTTTTTTGTGAAAATATCCACTAAATGAGGGAATAATATGTGTGAGGGTACCCCAGGAGAGTTCCAAATGTGTGTGGGTAGAATATATATCCCACGGGGGTAAAATTGAAAAAAGTTTAAAAAAAAATTTTTTTAGGCTTAGTCATTTTTCCGGCGTTTATCAGACTTTCAGATAGGGGAAATGTCAGTGAGCGTTCCAATTTCAGTTCCAGAGTGATTCGCCCGATGAGTCCTTCATATTTAGTCGTTTTCAGCCAATTTTCTGAATTTTTGAAAATTTCACTTTTTTGTGAAAATATCCACTAAATGAGGGAATAATATGTGTCAGGGTACCCCAGGAGAGTTCCAAATGTGAGTGGGTAGAATATATATCCCACGGGGGTAAAATTGAAAAAAGTTAAAAAAAAATTTTTTTTGGACTTAGTCATTTTTCCGGCGTTAATCAGACTTTCAATTAGGGCGAATGACAGTGAGCGTTCCGATTTCACTTCCAGAGCGAGTCGCCCGATGAGTCCTTCATATTTAGCCGTTTTCAGCCAATTTTCTGAATTTTTGAAAATTTCACTTTTTTGTGAAAATATCCACTATATGAGGGAATAATATGTGTGAAGGTACCCCAGGAGAGTTCCAAATGTGTGTGGGTAGAATATATATCCCACGGGGGTAAAATTGAAAAAAGTTGAAAAAAATTTTTTTTAGACTTAGTCATTTTTCCGGCGTTTATCAGACTTTCAGATAGGGGAAATGTCAGTGAGCGTTCCAATTTCAGTTCCAGAGCGATTCGCCTGATGAGTCCTTCATATTTAGTCGTTTTCAGCCAATTTTTCTGAATTTTTGAAAATTTCACTTTTTTGTGAAAATATCCACTAAATGAGGGAATAATATGTGTGAGGGTACCCCAGGAGAATTCCAAATGTGTGTGGGTAGAATATATATCCCACGGGGGTAAAATTGAAAAAAGGAGAAAAATTTTTTTTTTGGACTTAGTCATTTTTTCAGCGTTTATCAGACTTTCAGATAGGGGAAATGTCAGTGAGCGTTCCAATTTCAGTTCCAGAGCAATTCGCCCGATGAGTCCTTCATATTTAGTCGTTTTCAGCCAATTTTCTGAATTTTTGAAAATTTCACTTTTTTGTGAAAATATCCACTAAATGAGGGAATAATATGTGTGAGGGTACCCCAGGAGAGTTCCAAATGTGTGTGGGTAGAATATATATCCCACGGGGGTAAAATTGAAAAAATTTTAAAAAAAAATTTTTTTGGACTTAGTCATTTTTCCGGCGTTTATCAGACTTTCAATTAGGGCAAATGTCAGTGAGCGTTCCGATTTCAGTTCCAGAGCGATTCGCCCGTTGAGTCCTTCATATTTAGTCGTTTTCAGCCAATTTTCTGAATATTGGAAAATTTCACTTTTTTGTGAAAATATCCACTAAATGAGGGAATAATATGTGTGAGGGTACCCCAGGAGAGTTCCAAATGTGAGTGGGTAGAATATATATCCCACGGGGGTAAAATTGAAAAAAGTTGAAAAAAATTTTTTTTAGACTTAGTCATTTTTCCGGCGTTTATCAGACTTTCAGATAGGGGAAATGTCAGTGAGTGTTCCAATTTCAGTTCCAGAGCGATTCGCCCGATGAGTCCTTCATATTTAGTCGTTTTCAGTCAATTTTCTGAATTTTTGAAAATTTCACTTTTTTGTGAAAATATCCACTAAATGAGGGAATAATATGTGTGAAGGTACCCCAGGAGAGTTCCAAATGTGTGTGGGTAGAATATATATCCCACGGGGGTAAAATTGAAAAAAGTTGAAAAAAAATTTTTTTTTGACTTAGTCATTTTTCCGGCCTTTATCAGACTTTCAGATAGGGGAAATGTCAGTGAGCGTTCCGATTTCAGTTCCAGAGCGATTCGCCCGATGAGTCCTTCATATTTAGTCGTTTTCAGCCAATTTTCAGAATTTTTGAAAATTTCACTTTTTTGTGAAAATATCCACTAAATGAGGGAATAATATGTGTGAGGGTACCCCAGGAGAGTTCCAAATGTGTGTGGGTAGAATATATATCCCACGGGGGTAAAATTGAAAAAAGTTTAAAAAAAATTTTTTTTAGGCTTAGTCATTTTTCCGGCGTTTATCAGACTTTCAGATAGGGGAAATGTCAGTGAGCGTTCCGATTTCAGTTCCAGAGCGATTCGCCCGATGAGTCCTTCATATTTAGTCGTTTTCAGCCAATTTTCTGAATATTGGAAAATTTCACTTTTTTGTGAAAATATCCACTAAATGAGGGAATAATATGTGTGAGGGTACCCCAGGAGAGTTCCAAATGTGAGTGGGTAGAATATATATCCCACGGGGGTAAAATTGAAAAAAGTTGAAAAAAATTTTTTTTAGACTTAGTCATTTTTCCGGCGTTTATCAGACTTTCAGATAGGGGAAATGTCAGTGAGTGTTCCAATTTCAGTTCCAGAGCGATTCGCCCGATAAGTCCTTCATATTTAGTCGTTTTCAGTCAATTTTCTGAATTTTTGAAAATTTCACTTTTTTGTGAAAATATCCACTAAATGAGGGAATAATATGTGTGAAGGGACCCCAGGAGAGTTCCAAATGTGTGTGGGTAGAATATATATCCCACGGGGGTAAAATTGAAAAAAGTTTAAAAAAAATTTTTTTTAGGCTTAGTCATTTTTCTGGCGTTTATCAGACTTTCAGATAGGGGAAATGTCAGTGAGCGTTCCAATTTCAGTTCCAGAGCGCTTCGCCCGATGAGTCCTTCATATTTAGTCGTTTTCAGCCAATTTTCTGAATTTTTTAAAATTTCACTTTTTTGTGAAAATATCCACTAAATGAGGGAATAATATGTGTGAGGGTACCCCAGGAGAGTTCCAAATGTGTGTGGGTAGAATATATATCCCACGGGGGTAAAATTGAAAACAGGAGAAAAATTTTTTTTTTGGACTTAGTCATTTTTTCAGCGTTTATCAGACTTTCAGATAGGGGAAATGTCAGTGAGTGTTCCAATTTCAGTTCCAGAGCAATTCGCCCGATGAGTCCTTCATATTTAGTCGTTTTCAGCCAATTTTCAGAATTTTGAAAATTTCACTTTTTTGTGAAAATATCCACTAAATGAGGGAATAATATGTGTGAGGGTACCCCAGGAGAGTTCCAAATGTGTGTGGGTAGAATATATATCCCACAGGGGTAAAATTGAAAAAAGTTGAAAAAAAATTTTTTTGGACTTAGTCATTTTTCCGGCGTTTATCAGACTTTCAGATAGGGGAAATGTCAGTGAGCGTTCCAATTTCAGTTCCAGAGCGATTCGCCCGATGAGTCCTTCATATTTAGTAGTTTTCAGCCAATTTTCAGAATTTTTGAAAATTTCACTTTTTTGTGAAAATATCCACTAAATGAGGGAATAATATGTGTGAAGGTACCCCAGGAGAGTTCCAAATGTGTGTGGGTAGAAGATATATCCCACGGGGGTAAAATTGAAAAAAGTTTTAAAAAAATTTTTTTGGGACTTAGTCATTTTTCCGGCGTTTCAGACATTCAATTAGGGCAAATGTCAGTGAGCGTTCCGATTTCAGTTCCAGAGCGATTCGCCCGATGAGTCCTTCATATTTAGTCATTTTCAGCCCATTTTCTGAATGTTTGAAAATTTCACTTTTTTGTGAAAATATCCACTAAATGAGGGAATAATATGTGTGAGGGTACCCCAGGAGAGTTCCAAATGTGTGTGGGTAGAATATATATCCCACGGGGGTAAAATTGAAAAAAGTTTTAAAAAAAATTTTTTTGGACTTAGTCATTTTTCCGGCGTTTATCAGACTTTCAGATAGGGGAAATGTCAGTGAGTGTTCCAATTTCAGTTCCAGAGCGATTCGCCCGATGAGTCCTTCATGTTTAGTCGTTTTCAGCCAAATTTTCTGAATTTTTGAAATTTTCACTTTTTTGTGAAAATATCCACTAAATGAGGGAATAATATGTGTGAAGGTACCCCAGGAGAGTTCCAAATGTGTGTGGGTAGAATATATATCCCACAGGGGTAAAATTGAAAAAAGTTTTAAAAAATTTTTTTTTGGACTTAGTCATTTTTCCGGCGTTTATCAGACTTTCAATTAAGGCAAATGTCAGTGAGCGTTCCGATTTCAGTTAAAGAGCGATTCGCCCGATGAGTCCTTCATATTTAGTCGTTTTCAGTCAATTTTCTGAATATTTGAAAATTTCACTTTTTTGTGAAAATATCCACTAAATGAGGGAATAATATGTGTGAGAGTACCCCAGGAGAGTTCCAAATGTGTGTGGGTAGAATATATATCCCACGGGGGTAAAATTGAAAAAAGGTGAAAAATTTTTTTTTTGGACTTAGTCATTTTTTCGGCGTTTATCAGACTTTCAGATAGGGGAAATGTCAGTGAGCGTTCCAATTTCAGTTCCAGAGCAATTCGCCCGATGAGTCCTTCATATTTAGTAGTTTTCAGCCAATTTTCAGAATTTTTGAAAATTTCACTTTTTTGTGAAAATATCCACTAAATGAGGGAATAATATGTGTGAAGGTACCCCAGGAGAGTTCCAAATGTGTGTGGGTAGAAGATATATCCCACGGGGGTAAAATTGAAAAAAGTTTTAAAAAAATTTTTTTGGGACTTAGTCATTTTTCCGGCGTTTCAGACATTCAATTAGGGCAAATGTCAGTGAGCGTTCCGATTTCAGTTCCAGAGCGATTCGCCCGATGAGTCCTTCATATTTAGTCATTTTCAGCCCATTTTCTGAATGTTTGAAAATTTCACTTTTTTGTGAAAATATCCACTAAATGAGGGAATAATATGTGTGAGGGTACCCCAGGAGAGTTCCAAATGTGTGTGGGTAGAATATATATCCCACGGGGGTAAAATTGAAAAAAGTTTAAAAAAAAATTTTTTTGGACTTAGTCATTTTTCCGGCGTTTATCAGACTTTCAATTAGGGCAAATGTCAGTGAGCGTTCCGATTTCAGTTCCAGAGCGATTCGCCCGTTGAGTCCTTCATATTTAGTCGTTTTCAGCCAATTTTCTGAAAATTGGAAAATTTCACTTTTTTGTGAAAATATCCACTAAATGAGGGAATAATATGTGTGAGGGTACCCCAGGAGAGTTCCAAATGTGAGTGGGTAGAATATATATCCCAAGGGGGTAAAATTGAAAAAAGTTGAAAAAAATTTTTTTTAGACTTAGTCATTTTTCCGGCGTTTATCAGACTTTCAGATAGGGGAAATGTCAGTGAGTGTTCCAATTTCAGTTCCAGAGCGATTCGCCCGATGAGTCCTTCATATTTAGTCGTTTTCAGTCAATTTTCTGAATTTTTGAAAATTTCACTTTTTTGTGAAAATATCCACTAAATGAGGGAATAATATGTGTGAAGGTACCCCAGGAGAGTTCCAAATGTGTGTGGGTAGAAGATATATCCCACGGGGGTAAAATTGAAAAAAGTTTTAAAAAAATTTTTTTGGGACTTAGTCATTTTTCCGGCGTTTCAGACATTCAATTAGGGCAAATGTCAGTGAGCGTTCCGATTTCAGTTCCAGAGCGATTCGCCCGATGAGTCCTTCATATTTAGTCATTTTCAGCCCATTTTCTGAATGTTTGAAAATTTCACTTTTTTGTGAAAATATCCACTAAATGAGGGAATAATATGTGTGAGGGTACCCCAGGAGAGTTCCAAATGTGTGTGGGTAGAATATATATCCCACGGGGGTAAAATTGAAAAAAGTTTAAAAAAAAATTTTTTTGGACTTAGTCATTTTTCCGGCGTTTATCAGACTTTCAATTAGGGCAAATGTCAGTGAGCGTTCCGATTTCAGTTCCAGAGCGATTCGCCCGTTGAGTCCTTCATATTTAGTCGTTTTCAGCCAATTTTCTGAATATTGGAAAATTTCACTTTTTTGTGAAAATATCCACTAAATGAGGGAATAATATGTGTGAGGGTACCCCAGGAGAGTTCCAAATGTGAGTGGGTAGAATATATATCCCAAGGGGGTAAAATTGAAAAAAGTTGAAAAAAATTTTTTTTAGACTTAGTCATTTTTCCGGCGTTTATCAGACTTTCAGATAGGGGAAATGTCAGTGAGTGTTCCAATTTCAGTTCCAGAGCGATTCGCCCGATGAGTCCTTCATATTTAGTCGTTTTCAGTCAATTTTCTGAATTTTTGAAAATTTCACTTTTTTGTGAAAATATCCACTAAATGAGGGAATAATATGTGTGAAGGTACCCCAGGAGAGTTCCAAATGTGTGTGGGTAGAATATATATCCCACGGGGGTAAAATTGAAAAAAGTTTAAAAAAAATTTTTTTTAGACTTAGTCATTTTTCCGTCCTTTATCAGACTTTCAGATAGGGGAAATGTCAGTGAGCGTTACAATTTCAGTTCCAGAGCGATTCGCCCGATGTGCCCTTCATATTTAGTCGTTTTCAGCCAATTTTCTGAATTTTTGAAAATTTCACTTTTTTGGGAAAATATCCACTAAATGAGGGAATAATATGTGTGAGGGTACCCCAGGAGATTTCCAAATGTGTGTGGGTAGAATATATATCCCACGAGGGTAAAATTGAAAAAAGTTTAAAAAAATTTTTTTTTGGACTTAGTTATTTTTCCAGCGTTAATCAGACTTTCAATTAGGGCAAATGTCAGTGAGCGTTCCGATTTCAGTTCCAGAGCGATTCGCCCGATGAGTCCTTCATATTTAGTCGTTTTCAGCCAATTTTCAGAATTTTTGAAAATTTCCCTTTTTTGTGAAAATATCCACTAAATGAGGGAATAATATGTGTGAGGGTACCCCAGGAGAGTTCCAAATGTGAGTGGGTAGAATATATATCCCACGGGGGTAAAATTGAAAAAAGTTAAAAAAAAATTTTTTTTGGACTTAGTTATTTTTCCGGCGTTAATCAGACTTTCAATTAGGGCGAATGACAGTGAGCGTTCCGATTTCACTTCCAGAGCGAGTCGTCCGATGAGTCCTTCATATTTAGCCGTTTTCAGCCAATTTTCTGAATTTTTGAAAATTTCACTTTTTTGTGAAAATATCCACTAAATGAGGGAATAATATGTGTGAAGGTACCCCAGGAGAGTTCCAAATGTGTGTGGGTAGAATATATATCCCACAGGGGTAAAATTGAAAAAGTTGAAAAAAATTTTTTTTTAGACTTAGTCATTTTTCCGGCGTTTATCAGACTTTCAGATAGGGGAAATGTCAGTGAGCGTTCCGATTTCAGTTCCAGAGCGATTCGGCCGATGAGTCCTTCATATTTAGTCGTTTTCAGCCAATTTTCAGAATTTTTGAAAATTTCACTTTTTTGTGAAAATATCCACTAAATGAGGGAATAATATGTATGAGGGCACGCAAGGAGAGTTCCAAATGTGTGTGGGTAGAATATATATCCCACGGGGGTAAAATTGAAAAAAGGAGAAAAATTTTTTTTTTGGACTTAGTCATTTTTTCAGCGTTTATCAGACTTTCAGATAGGGGAAATGTCAGTGAGCGTTCCAATTTCAGTTCCAGAGCAATTCGCCCGATGAGTCCTTCATATTTAGTCATTTTCAGCCAATTTTCAGAATTTTGAAAATTTCACTTTTTTGTGAAAATATCCACTAAATGAGGGAATAATATGTGTGAGGGTACCCCAGGAGAGTTCCAAATGTGTGTGGGCAGAATATATATCCCACGGGGGTAAAATTGAAAAAAGTTAAAAAAAAATTTTTTTTAGACTTAGTCATTTTTCCGGCGTTTATCAGACTTTCAGATAGGGGAAATGTCAGTGAGCGTTCCAATTTCAGTTCCAGAGCGATTCGCCTGATGAGTCCTTCATATTTAGTCGTTTTCAGCCAATTTTCTGAATTTTTGAAAATTTCACTTTTTTGTGAAAATATCCACTAAATGAGGGAATAATATGTGTGAGGGTACCCTAGGAGAGTTCTAAATGTGTGTGGGCAGAATATATATCCCACGGGGGTAAAATTGAAAAAAGTTTAAAAAAAATTTTTTTTAGACTTAGTCATTTTTCCGGCGTTTATCAGACTTTCAGATAGGGGAAATGTCAGTGAGCATTCCAATTTAAGTTCCAGAGCGATTCGCCCGATGAGTCCTTCATGTTTAGTCGTTTTCAGCCAATTTTCAGAATTTTTGAAAATTTCACTTTTTTGTGAAAATATCCACTAAATGAGGGAATAATATGTGTGAGGGTACCCCAGGAGAGTTCCAAATGTGTGTGGGTAGAATATATATCCCACGGGGGTAAAATTGAAAAAAGTTTTAAAAAAATTTTTTTGGGACTTAGTCATTTTTCCGGCGTTTCAGACATTCAATTAGGGCAAATGTCAGTGAGCATTCCGATTTCAGTTCCAGAGCGATTCGCCCGATGAGTCCTTCATATTTAGTCATTTTCAGCCCATTTTCTGAATGTTTGAAAATTTCACTTTTTTGTGAAAATATCCACTAAATGAGGGAATAATATGTGTGAGGGTACCCCAGGAGAGTTCCAAATGTGTGTGGGTAGAATATATATCCCACGGGGGTAAAATTGAAAAAAGTTTAAAAAAAAATTTTTTTGGACTTAGTCATTTTTCCGGCGTTTATCAGACTTTCAATTAGGGCAAATGTCAGTGAGCGTTCCGATTTCAGTTCCAGAGCGATTCGCCCGTTGAGTCCTTCATATTTAGTCGTTTTCAGCCAATTTTCTGAATATTGGAAAATTTCACTTTTTTGTGAAAATATCCACTAAATGAGGGAATAATATGTGTGAGGGTACCCCAGGAGAGTTCCAAATGTGAGTGGGTAGAATATATATCCCACGGGGGTAAAATTGAAAAAAGTTGAAAAAAATTTTTTTTAGACTTAGTCATTTTTCCGGCGTTTATCAGACTTTCAGATAGGGGAAATGTCAGTGAGTGTTCCAATTTCAGTTCCAGAGCGATTCGCCCGATGAGTCCTTCATATTTAGTCGTTTTCAGTCAATTTTCTGAATTTTTGAAAATTTCACTTTTTTGTGAAAATATCCACTAAATGAGGGAATAATATGTGTGAAGGTACCCCAGGAGAGTTCTAAATGTGTGTGGGTAGAATATATATCCCACGGGGGTAAAATTGAAAAAAGTTGAAAAAAAATTTTTTTTAGACTTAGTCATTTTTCCGTCCTTTATCAGACTTTCAGATAGGGGAAATGTCAGTGAGCGTTACAATTTCAGTTCCAGAGCGATTCGCCCGATGTGCCCTTCATATTTAGTCGTTTTCAGCCAATTTTCTGAATTTTTGAAAATTTCACTTTTTTGTGAAAATATCCACTAAATGAGGGAATAATATGTGTGAGGGTACCCCAGGAGATTTCCAAATGTGTGTGGGTAGAATATATATCCCACGAGGGTAAAATTGAAAAAAGTTTAAAAAAATTTTTTTTTGGACTTAGTTATTTTTCCAGCGTTAATCAGACTTTCAATTAGGGCAAATGTCAGTGAGCGTTCCGATTTCAGTTCCAGAGCGATTCGCCCGATGAGTCCTTCATATTTAGTCGTTTTCAGCCAATTTTCAGAATTTTTGAAAATTTCCCTTTTTTGTGAAAATATCCACTAAATGAGGGAATAATATGTGTGAGGGTACCCCAGGAGAGTTCCAAATGTGAGTGGGTAGAATATATATCCCACGGGGGTAAAATTGAAAAAAGTTAAAAAAAAATTTTTTTTGGACTTAGTTATTTTTCCGGCGTTAATCAGACTTTCAATTAGGGCGAATGACAGTGAGCGTTCCGATTTCACTTCCAGAGCGAGCCGTCCGATGAGTCCTTCATATTTAGCCGTTTTCAGCCAATTTTCTGAATTTTTGAAAATTTCACTTTTTTGTGAAAATATCCACTAAATGAGGGAATAATATGTGTGAAGGTACCCCAGGAGAGTTCCAAATGTGTGTGGGTAGAATATATATCCCACGGGGGTAAAATTGAAAAAGTTGAAAAAAATTTTTTTTTAGACTTAGTCATTTTTCCGGCGTTTATCAGACTTTCAGATAGGGGAAATGTCAGTGAGCGTTCCGATTTCAGTTCCAGAGCGATTCGGCCGATGAGTCCTTCATATTTAGCCGTTTTCAGCCAATTTTCTGAATTTTTGAAAATTTCACTTTTTTGTGAAAATATCCACTAAATGAGGGAATAATATGTATGAGGGCACGCAAGGAGAGTTCCAAATGTGCGTGGGTAGAATATATATCCCACGGGGGTAAAATTGAAAAAAGGTGAAAAATTTTTTTTTTGGACTTAGTCATTTTTTTGGCGTTTATCAGACTTTCAGATAGGGGAAATGTCAGTGAGCGTTCCAATTTCAGTTCCAGAGCAATTCGCCCGATGAGTCCTTCATATTTAGTAGTTTTCAGCCAATTTTCTGAATTTTTGAAAATTTCACTTTTTTGTGAAAATATCCACTAAATGAGGGAATAATATGTGTGAGGGTACCCCAGGAGAGTTCCAAATGTGTGTGGGTAGAATATATATCCCACGGGGGTAAAATTGAAAAAAGTTGAAAAAATATTTTTTTTAGACTTAGTCATTTTTCCGGCCTTTATCAGACTTTCAGATAGGGGAAATGTCAGTGAGCGTTACAATTTCAGTTCCAGAGCGATTCGCCCGATGTGCCCTTCATATTTAGTCGTTTTCAGCCAATTTTCTGAATTTTTGAAAATTTCACTTTTTTGTGAAAATATCCACTAAATGAGGGAATAATATGTGTGAGGGTACCCCAGGAGATTTCCAAATGTGTGTGGGTAGAATATATATCCCACGAGGGTAAAATTGAAAAAAGTTTTAAAAAATTTTTTTTTGGACTTAGTTATTTTTCCAGCGTTAATCAGACTTTCAATTAGGGCAAATGTCAGTGAGCGTTCCGATTTCAGTTCCAGAGCGATTCGCCCGATGAGTCCTTCATATTTAGTCGTTTTCAGCCAATTTTCTGAATTTTTTAAAATTTCACTTTTTTGTGAAAATATCCACTAAATGAGGGAATAATATGTGTGAAGGTACCCCAGGAGAGTTCCAAATGTGTGTGGGTAGAATATATATCCCACGGGGGTAAAATTGAAAAAAGTTTTAAAAAAATTTTTTTTCAACTTAGTCATTTTTCCGGCGTTTATCAGACTTTCAATTAGGGCAAATGTCAGTGAGCGTTCCGATTTCAGTTCCAGAGCGATTCGCCCGATGAGTCTTTCATATTTAGTCGTTTTCAGCCAATTTTCTGAATATTTGAAAATTTCACTTTTTTGTGAAAATATCCACTAAATGAGGGAATAATATGTGTGAGGGTACCCCAGGAGAGTTCCAAATGTGTGTGGGTAGAATATATATCCCACGGGGGTAAAATTGAAAAAAGGTGAAAAATTTTTTTTTTGGACTTAGTCATTTTTTCGGCGTTTATCAGACTTTCAGATAGGGGAAATGTCAGTGAGCGTTCCAATTTCAGTTCCAGAGCAATTCGCCCGATGAGTCCTTCATATTTAGTAGTTTTCAGCCAATTTTCTGAATTTTTGAAAATTTCACTTTTTTGTGAAAATATCCACTAAATGAGGGAATAATATGTGTGAAGGTACCCCAGGAGAGTTCCAAATGTGTGTGGGTTGAATATATATCCCACGGGGGTAAAATTGAAAAAAGTTGAAAAAAAATTTTTTTTAGACTTAGTCATTTTTCCGGCCTTTATCAGACTTTCAGATAGGGGAAATGTCAGTGAGCGTTCCGATTTCAGTTCCAGAGCGATTCGCCCGATGAGTCCTTCATATTTAGTCGTTTTCAGCCAATTTTCTGAATTTTTGAAAATTTCACTTTTTTGTGAAAATATCCACTAAATGAGGGAATAATATGTGTGAGGGTACCCCAGGAGAGTTCCAAATGTGTGTGGGTAGAATATATATCCCACGGGGGTAAAATTGAAAAAAGTTTTAAAAAAATTTTTTTTGGACTTAGTCATTTTTCCGGCGTTTCAGACTTTCAATTAGGGCAAATGTCAGTGAGCGTTCCGATTTCAGTTCCAGAGCGATTCGCCCGATGAGTCCTTCATATTTAGTCGTTTTCAGTCAATTTTCTGAATTTTTGAAAATTTCACTTTTTTGTGAAAATATCCACTAAATGAGGGAATAATATGTGTGAAGGTACCCCAGGAGAGTTCCAAATGTGTGTGGGTAGAATATATATCCCACGGGGGTAAAATTGAAAAAAGTTGAAAAAAAATTTTTTTTTAGACTTAGTCATTTTTCCGTCCTTTATCAGACTTTCAGATAGGGGAAATGTCAGTGAGCGTTACAATTTCAGTTCCAGAGCGATTCGCCCGATGTGCCCTTCATATTTAGTCGTTTTCAGCCAATTTTCTGAATTTTTGAAAATTTCACTTTTTTGTGAAAATATCCACTAAATGAGGGAATAATATGTGTGAGGGTACCCCAGGAGAGTTCCAAATGTGAGTGGGTAGAATATATATCCCACGGGGGTAAAATTGAAAAAAGTTAAAAAAAAATTTTTTTTGGACTTAGTCATTTTTCCGGCATTAATCAGACTTTCAATTAGGGCGAATGACAGTGAGCGTTCCGATTTCACTTCCAGAGCGAGTCGTCCGATGAGTCCTTCATATTTAGCCGTTTTCAGCCAATTTTCTGAATTTTTGAAAATTTCACTTTTTTGTGAAAATATCCACTAAATGAGGGAATAATATGTGTGAAGGTACCCCAGGAGAGTTCCAAATGTGTGTGGGTAGAATATATATCCCACGGGGGTAAAATTGAAAAAGTTGAAAAAAATTTTTTTTTAGACTTAGTCATTTTTCCGGCGTTTATCAGACTTTCAGATAGGGGAAATGTCAGTGAGCGTTCCGATTTCAGTTCCAGAGCGATTCGGCCGATGAGTCCTTCATATTTAGTCGTTTTCAGCCAATTTTCAGAATTTTTGAAAATTTCACTTTTTTGTGAAAATATCCACTAAATGAGGGAATAATATGTATGAGGGCACGCAAGGAGAGTTCCAAATGTGTGTGGGTAGAATATATATCCCACGGGGGTAAAATTGAAAAAAGGAGAAAAATTTTTTTTTTGGACTTAGTCATTTTTTCAGCGTTTATCAGACTTTCAGATAGGGGAAATGTCAGTGAGCGTTCCAATTTCAGTTCCAGAGCAATTCGCCCGATGAGTCCTTCATATTTAGTCATTTTCAGCCAATTTTCTGAATTTTTGAAAATTTCACTTTTTTGTGAAAATATCCACTAAATGAGGGAATAATATGTGTGAGGGTACCCTAGGAGAGTTCTAAATGTGTGTGGGCAGAATATATATCCCACGGGGGTAAAATTGAAAAAAGTTTAAAAAAAATTTTTTTTAGACTTAGTCATTTTTCCGGCGTTTATCAGACTTTCAGATAGGGGAAATGTCAGTGAGCATTCCAATTTAAGTTCCAGAGCGATTCGCCCGATGAGTCCTTCATGTTTAGTCGTTTTCAGCCAATTTTCTGAATTTTTGAAAATTTCACTTTTTTGTGAAAATATCCACTAAATGAGGGAATAATATGTGTGAAGGTACCCCAGGAGAGTTCCAAATGTGTGTGGGTAGAATATATATCCCACGGGGGTAAAATTGAAAAAAGTTTTAAAAAAAATTTTTTTGGACTTAGTCATTTTTCCGGCGTTTATCAGACTTTCAATTAGGGAAAATGTCAGTGAGCGTTCCGATTTCAGTTCCAGAGTGATTCGCCCGATGAGTCCTTCATATTTAGTCGTTTTCAGCCAATTTTCAGAATTTTTGAAAATTTCACTTTTTTGTGAAAATATCCACTAAATGAGGGAATAATATGTGTGAGGGTACCCCAGGAGAGTTCCAAATGTGTGTGGGTAGAATATATATCCCACGGGGGTAAAATTGAAAAAAGTTTAAAAAAAAATTTTTTTGGACTTAGTCATTTTTCCGGCGTTTATCAGACTTTCAATTAGGGCAAATGTCAGTGAGCGTTCCGATTTCAGTTCCAGAGCGATTCGCCCGTTGAGTCCTTCATATTTAGTCGTTTTCAGCCAATTTTCTGAATATTTGAAAATTTCACTTTTTTGTGAAAATATCCACTAAATGAGGGAATAATATGTGTGAGGGTACCCCAGGAGAGTTCCAAATGTGTGTGGGTAGAATATATATCCCACGGGGGTAAAATTGAAAAAAGGTGAAAAATTTTTTTTTTGGACTTAGTCATTTTTTCGGCGTTTATCAGACTTTCAGATAGGGGAAATGTCAGTGAGCGTTCCAATTTCAGTTCCAGAGCAATTCGCCCGATGAGTCCTTCATATTTAGTAGTTTTCAGCCAATTTTCTGAATTTTTGAAAATTTCACTTTTTTGTGAAAATATCCACTAAATGAGGGAATAATATGTGTGAAGGTACCCCAGGAGAGTTCCAAATGAGTGTGGGTAGAATATATATCCCACGGGGGTAAAATTGAAAAAAGTTGAAAAAAATTTTTTTTAGACTTAGTCATTTTTCCGGCGTTTATCAGACTTTCAATTAGGGCAAATGTCAGTGAGCGTTCCGATTTCAGTTCCAGAGCGATACGCCCGATGAGTCCTTCATATTTAGTCGTTTTCAGCCAATTTTCTGAATATTTGAAAATTTCACTTTTTTGTGAAAATATCCACTAAATGAGGGAATAATATGTGTGAGGGTACCCCAGGAGAGTTCCAAATGTGTGTGGGTAGAATATATATCCCACGGGGGTAAAATTGAAAAAAGGTGAAAAATTTTTTTTTTGGACTTAGTCATTTTTTCGGCGTTTATCAGACTTTCAGATAGGGGAAATGTCAGTGAGCGTTCCAATTTCAGTTCCAGAGCAATTCGCCCGATGAGTCCTTCATATTTAGTAGTTTTCAGCCAATTTTCTGAATTTTTGAAAATTTCACTTTTTTGTGAAAATATCCACTAAATGAGGGAATAATATGTGTGAAGGTACCCCAGGAGAGTTCCAAATGTGTGTGGGTAGAATATATATCCCACGGGGGTAAAATTGAAAAATTTTTAAAAAAATTTTTTTTGGACTTAGTCATTTTTCCGGCGTTTATCAGACTTTCAATTAGGGAAAATGTCAGTGAGCGTTCCGATTTCAGTTCCAGAGCGATTCGCCCGATGAGTCCTTCATATTTAGTCGTTTTCAGCCAATTTTCTGAATATTTGAAAATTTCACTTTTTTGTGAAAATATCCACTAAATGAGGGAATAATATGTGTGAGGGTACCCCAGGAGAGTTCCAAATGTGTGTGGGTAGAATATATATCCCACGGGGGTAAAATTGAAAAAAGGTGAAAAATTTTTTTTTTGGACTTAGTCATTTTTTCGGCATTTATCAGACTTTCAGATAGGGGAAATGTCAGTGAGCGTTCCAATTTCAGTTCCAGAGCAATTCGCCCGATGAGTCCTTCATATTTAGTAGTTTTCAGCCAATTTTCTGAATTTTTGAAAATTTCACTTTTTTGTGAAAATATCCACTAAATGAGGGAATAATATGTGTGAAGGTACCCCAGGAGAGTTCCAAATGTGTGTGGGTAGAATATATATCCCACGGGGGTAAAATTGAAAAAAGTTGAAAAAAAATTTTTTTTAGACTTAGTCATTTTTCCGGCCTTTATCAGACTTTCAGATAGGGGAAATGTCAGTGAGCGTTCCGATTTCAGTTCCAGAGTGATTCGCCCGATGAGTCCTTCATATTTAGTCGTTTTCAGCCAATTTTCAGAATTTTTGAAAATTTCACTTTTTTGTGAAAATATCCACTAAATGAGGGAATAATATGTGTGAGGGTACCCCAGGAGAGTTCCAAATGTGTGTGGGTAGAATATATATCCCACGGGGGTAAAATTGAAAAAAGTTTTAAAAAAATTTTTTTTGGACTTAGTCATTTTTCCGGCGTTAATCAGACTTTCAATTAGGGCGAATGACAGTGAGCGTTCCGATTTCACTTCCAGAGCGAGTCGTCCGATGAGTCCTTCATATTTAGCCGTTTTCAGCCAATTTTCTGAATTTTTGAAAATTTCACTTTTTTGTGAAAATATCCACTAAATGAGGGAATAATATGTGTGAAGGTACCCCAGGAGAGTTCCAACTGTGTGTGGGTAGAATATATATCCCACGGGGGTAAAATTGAAAAAGTTGAAAAAAATTTTTTTTTAGACTTAGTCATTTTTCCGGCGTTTATCAGACTTTCAGATAGGGGAAATGTCAGTGAGCGTTCCGATTTCAGTTCCAGAGCGATTCGGCCGATGAGTCCTTCATATTTAGTCGTTTTCAGCCAATTTTCAGAATTTTTGAAAATTTCACTTTTTTGTGAAAATATCCACTAAATGAGGGAATAATATGTATGAGGGCACGCAAGGAAAGTTCCAAATGTGTGTGGGTAGAATATATATCCCACGGGGGTAAAATTGAAAAAAGGAGAAAAATTTTTTTTTTGGACTTAGTCATTTTTTCAGCGTTTATCAGACTTTCAGATAGGGGAAATGTCAGTGAGCGTTCCGATTTCAGTTCCAGAGTGATTCGCCCGATGAGTCCTTCATATTTAGTCGTTTTCAGCCAATTTTCAGAATTTTTGAAAATTTCACTTTTTTGTGAAAATATCCACTAAATGAGGGAATAATATGTGTGATGGTACCCCAGGAGAGTTCCAAATGTGTGTGGGTAGAATATATATCCCACGGGGGTAAAATTGAAAAAAGTTTAAAAAAAAATTTTTTTGGACTTAGTCATTTTTCCGGCGTTTATCAGACTTTCAATTAGGGCAAATGTCAGTGAGCGTTCCGATTTCAGTTCCAGAGCGATTCGCCCGTTGAGTCCTTCATATTTAGTCGTTTTCAGCCAATTTTCTGAATATTTGAAAATTTCACTTTTTTGTGAAAATATCCACTAAATGAGGGAATAATATGTGTGAGGGTACCCCAGGAGAGTTCCAAATGTGTGTGGGTAGAATATATATCCCACGGGGGTAAAATTGAAAAAAGGTGAAAAATTTTTTTTTTGGACTTAGTCATTTTTTCGGCGTTTATCAGACTTTCAGATAGGGGAAATGTCAGTGAGCGTTCCAATTTCAGTTCCAGAGCAATTCGCCCGATGAGTCCTTCATATTTAGTAGTTTTCAGCCAATTTTCTGAATTTTTGAAAATTTCACTTTTTTGTGAAAATATCCACTAAATGAGGGAATAATATGTGTGAAGGTACCCCAGGAGAGTTCCAAATGTGTGTGGGTAGAATATATATCCCACGGGGGTAAAATTGAAAAAAGTTGAAAAAAATTTTTTTTAGACTTAGTCATTTTTCCGGCGTTTATCAGACTTTCAATTAGGGCAAATGTCAGTGAGCGTTCCGATTTCAGTTCCAGAGCAATTCGCCCGATGAGTCCTTCATATTTAGTCGTTTTCAGCCAATTTTCTGAATATTTGAAAATTTCACTTTTTTGTGAAAATATCCACTAAATGAGGGAATAATATGTGTGAGGGTACCCCAGGAGAGTTCCAAATGTGTGTGGGTAGAATATATATCCCACGGGGGTAAAATTGAAAAAAGGTGAAAAATTTTTTTTTTGGACTTAGTCATTTTTTCGGCATTTATCAGACTTTCAGATAGGGGAAATGTCAGTGAGCGTTCCAATTTCAGTTCCAGAGCAATTCGCCCGATGAGTCCTTCATATTTAGTAGTTTTCAGCCAATTTTCTGAATTTTTGAAAATTTCACTTTTTTGTGAAAATATCCACTAAATGAGGGAATAATATGTGTGAAGGTACCCCAGGAGAGTTCCAAATGTGTGTGGGTAGAATATATATCCCACGGGGGTAAAATTGAAAAAAGTTGAAAAAAAATTTTTTTTAGACTTAGTCATTTTTCCGGCCTTTATCAGACTTTCAGATAGGGGAAATGTCAGTGAGCGTTCCGATTTCAGTTCCAGAGTGATTCGCCCGATGAGTCCTTCATATTTAGTCGTTTTCAGCCAATTTTCTGAATTTTTGAAAATTTCACTTTTTTGTGAAAATATCCACTAAATGAGGGAATAATATGTGTGAGGGTACCCTAGGAGAGTTCCAAATGTGTGTGGGCAGAATATATATCCCACGGGGGTAAAATTAAAAAAAGTTTAAAAAAAATTTTTTTTAGACTTAGTCATTTTTCCGGCGTTTATCAGACTTTCAGATAGGGGAAATGTCAGTGAGCATTCCAATTTAAGTTCCAGAGCGATTCGCCCGATGAGTCCTTCATGTTTAGTCGTTTTCAGCCAATTTTCTGAATTTTTGAAAATTTCACTTTTTTGTGAAAATATCCACTAAATGAGGGAATAATATGTGTGAAGGTACCCCAGGAGAGTTCCAAATGTGTGTGGGTAGAATATATATCCCACGGGGGTAAAATTGAAAAAAGTTAAAAAAAAAATTTTTTTGGACTTAGTCATTTTTCCGGCGTTTATCAGACTTTCAATTAGGGCAAATGTCAGTGAGCGTTCCGATTTCAGTTCCAGAGCGATTCGCCCGTTGAGTCCTTCATATTTAGTCGTTTTCAGCCAATTTTCTGAATATTTGAAAATTTCACTTTTTTGTGAAAATATCCACTAAATGAGGGAATAATATGTGTGAGGGTACCCCAGGAGAGTTCCAAATGTGTGTGGGTAGAATATATATCCCACGGGGGTAAAATTGAAAAAAGGTGAAAAATTTTTTTTTTGGACTTAGTCATTTTTTCGGCGTTTATCAGACTTTCAGATAGGGGAAATGTCAGTGAGCGTTCCAATTTCAGTTCCAGAGCAATTCGCCCGATGAGTCCTTCATATTTAGTAGTTTTCAGCCAATTTTCTGA
Organism: Phyllobates terribilis; assembly: GCF_046119375.1. Classification (NCBI taxonomy): domain Eukaryota; kingdom Metazoa; phylum Chordata; class Amphibia; order Anura; family Dendrobatidae; genus Phyllobates; species Phyllobates terribilis. The sequence continues at coordinate 19,202,043 of NW_027362773.1, read as the reverse complement.
ATTTTTGAAAATTTCACTTTTTTGTGAAAATATCCACTAAATGAGGGAATAATATGTGTGAAGGTACCCCAGGAGAGTTCCAAATGTGTGTGGGTAGAATATATATCCCACGGGGGTAAAATTGAAAAAAGTTGAAAAAAAATTTTTTTTAGACTTAGTCATTTTTCCGGCCTTTATCAGACTTTCAGATAGGGGAAATGTCAGTGAGCGTTCCGATTTCAGTTCCAGAGCGATTCGCCCGATGAGTCCTTCATATTTAGTCGTTTTCAGCCAATTTTCTGAATTTTTGAAAATTTCACTTTTTTGTGAAAATATCCACTAAATGAGGGAATAATATGTGTGAGGGTACCCCAGGAGAGTTCCAAATGTGTGTGGGTAGAATATATATCCCACGGGGGTAAAATTGAAAAAAGGTGAAAAATTTTTTTTTTGGACTTAGTCATTTTTTTGGCGTTTATCAGACTTTCAGATAGGGGAAATGTCAGTGAGCGTTCCAATTTCAGTTCCAGAGCAATTCGCCCGATGAGTCCTTCATATTTAGTAGTTTTCAGCCAATTTTCTGAATTTTTGAAAATTTCACTTTTTTGTGAAAATATCCACTAAATGAGGGAATAATATGTGTGAAGGTACCCCAGGAGAGTTCCAAATGTGTGTGGGTAGAATATATATCCCACGGGGGTAAAATTGAAAAAAGTTTAAAAAAAATTTTTTTTAGACTTAGTCATTTTTCCGGCCTTTATCAGACTTTCAGATAGGGGAAATGTCAGTGAGCGTTCCGATTTCAGTTCCAGAGCGATTCGCCCGATGAGTCCTTCATATTTAGTCGTTTTCAGCCAATTTTCTGAATTTTTGAAAATTTCACTTTTTTGTGAAAATATCCACTAAATGAGGGAATAATATGTGTGAGGGTACCCCAGGAGAGTTCCAAATGTGTGTGGGTAGAATATATATCCCACGGGGGTAAAATTGAAAAAAGGTGAAAATTTTTTTTTTTGGACTTAGTCATTTTTTTGGCGTTTATCAGACTTTCAGATAGGGGAAATGTGAGTGAGCGTTCCAATTTCAGTTCCAGAGCAATTCGCCCGATGAGTCCTTCATATTTAGTAGTTTTCAGCCAATTTTCTGAATTTTTGAAAATTTCACTTTTTTGTGAAAATATCCACTAAATGAGGGAATAATATGTGTGAAGGTACCCCAGGAGAGTTCCAAATGTGTGTGGGTAGAATATATATCCCACGGGGGTAAAATTGAAAACAGTTGAAAAAAAATTTTTTTTAGACTTAGTCATTTTTCCGGCCTTTATCAGACTTTCAGATAGGGGAAATGTCAGTGAGCGTTCCGATTTCAGTTCCAGAGCGATTCGCCCGATGAGTCCTTCATATTTAGTCGTTTTCAGCCAATTTTCAGAATTTTTGAAAATTTCACTTTTTTGTGAAAATATCCACTAAATGAGGGAATAATATGTGTGAGGGTACCCCAGGAGAGTTCCAAATGTGAGTGGGTAGAATATATATCCCACGGGGGTAAAATTGAAAAAAGTTGAAAAAAATTTTTTTTAGACTTAGTCATTTTTCCTGCGTTTCAGACTTTCAATTAGGGCAAATGTCAGTGAGCGTTCCGATTTCAGTTCCAGAGCGATTCGGCCGATGAGTCCTTCATATTTAGTCGTTTTCAGCCCATTTTCTGAATGTTTGAAAATTTCACTTTTTTGTGAAAATATCCACTAAATGAGGGAATAATATGTGTGAGGGTACCCCAGGAGAGTTCCAAATGTGTGTGGGTAGAATATATATCCCACGGGGGTAAAATTGAAAAAAGTTTAAAAAAAAATTTTTTTGGACTTAGTCATTTTTCCGGCGTTTATCAGACTTTCAATTAGGGCAAATGTCAGTGAGCGTTCCGATTTCAGTTCCAGAGCGATTCGCCCGTTGAGTCCTTCATATTTAGTCGTTTTCAGCCAATTTTCTGAATATTGGAAAATTTCACTTTTTTGTGAAAATATCCACTAAATGAGGGAATAATATGTGTGAGGGTACCCCAGGAGAGTTCCAAATGTGAGTGGGTAGAATATATATCCCACGGGGGTAAAATTGAAAAAAGTTGAAAAAAATTTTTTTTAGACTTAGTCATTTTTCCTGCGTTTATCAGACTTTCAGATAGGGGAAATGTCAGTGAGTGTTCCAATTTCAGTTCCAGAGCGATTCGCCCGATGAGTCCTTCATATTTAGTCGTTTTCAGTCAATTTTCTGAATTTTTGAAAATTTCACTTTTTTGTGAAAATATCCACTAAATGAGGGAATAATATGTGTGAAGGTACCCCAGGAGAGTTCCAAATGTGTGTGGGTAGAATATATATCCCACGGGGGTAAAATTGAAAAAAGTTTAAAAAAAATTTTTTTTAGACTTAGTAATTTTTCCGGCGTTTATCAGACTTTCAGATAGGGGAAATGTCAGTGAGCAATCCAATTTCAGTTCCAGAGCGATTCGCCCGTTGAGTCCTTCATATTTAGTCGTTTTCAGCCAATTTTCTGAATTTTTGAAAATTTCACTTTTTTGTGAAAATATCCACTAAATGAGGGAATAATATGTGTGAGGGTACCCCAGGAGAGTTCCAAATGTGTGTGGGTAGAATATATATCCCACGGGGGTAAAATTGAAAAAAGTTTTAAAAAAATTTTTTTTGGACTTAGTCATTTTTCCGGCGTTTCAGACTTTCAATTAGGGCAAATGTCAGTGAGCGTTCCGATTTCAGTTCCAGAGCGATTCGCCCGATGAGTCCTTCATATTTAGTCGTTTTTAGCCCATTTTCTGAATGTTTGAAAATTTCACTTTTTTGTGAAAATATCCACTAAATGAGGGAATAATATGTGTGAGGGTACCCCAGGAGATTTCCAAATGTGTGTGGGTAGAATATATATCCCACGGGGGTAAAATTGAAAAAAGTTGAAAAAAATTTTTTTTAGACTTAGTCATTTTTCCAGCGTTAATCAGACTTTCAATTAGGGCAAATGTCAGTGAGCGTTCCGATTTCAGTTCCAGAGCGATTCGCCCATTGAGTCCTTCATATTTAGTCGTTTTCAGCCAATTTTCTGAATATTGGAAAATTTCACTTTTTTGTGAAAATATCCACTAAATGAGGGAATAATATGTGTGAGGGTACCCCAGGAGATTTCCAAATGTGTGTGGGTAGAATATATATCCCACGGGGGTAAAATTGAAAAAAGTTGAAAAAAATTTTTTTTAGACTTAGTCATTTTTCCAGCGTTAATCAGACTTTCAATTAGGGCAAATGTCAGTGAGCGTTCCGATTTCAGTTCCAGAGCGATTCGCCCGATGAGTCCTTCATATTTAGTCATTTTCAGCCAATTTTCTGAATTTTTTAAAATTTCACTTTTTTGTGAAAATATCCACTAAATGAGGGAATAATATGTGTGAGGGTACCCCAGGAGAGTTCCAAATGTGTGTGGGTAGAATATATATCCCACGGGGGTAAAATTGAAAACAGGAGAAAAATTTTTTTTTTGGACTTAGTCATTTTTTCAGCGTTTATCAGACTTTCAGATAGGGGAAATGTCAGTGAGTGTTCCAATTTCAGTCTCAGAGCAATTCGCCCGATGAGTCCTTCATATTTAGTCATTTTCAGCCAATTTTCAGAATTTTGAAAATTTCACTTTTTTGTGAAAATCTCCACTAAATGAGGGAATAATATGTGTGAGGGTACCACAGGAGAGTTCCAAATGTGTGTGGGTAGAATATATATCCCACAGGGGTAAAATTGAAAAAAGTTGAAAAAAAATTATTTTGGACTTAGTCATTTTTCCGGCGTTTATCAGACTTTCAGATAGGGGAAATGTCAGTGAGTGTTCCAATTTCAGTTCCAGAGCGATTCGCCTGATGAGTCCTTCATATTTAGTCGTTTTGAGCCAATTTTCTGAATTTTTGAAAATTTCACTTTTTTGTGAAAATATCCACTAAATGAGGGAATAATATGTGTGAGGGTACCCCAGGAGAATTCCAAATGTGTGTGGGTAGAATATATATCCCACGGGGGTAAAATTGAAAAAAGGAGAAAAATTTTTTTTTTGGACTTAGTCATTTTTTCAGCGTTTATCAGACTTTCAGATAGGGGAAATGTCAGTGAGCGTTCCAATTTCAGTTCCAGAGCAATTCGCCCGATGAGTCCTTCATATTTAGTCGTTTTCAGCCAATTTTCTGAATTTTTGAAAATTTCACTTTTTTGTGAAAATATCCACTAAATGAGGGAATAATATGTGTGAGGGTACCCCAGGAGAGTTCCAAATGTGTGTGGGTAGAATATATATCCCACGGGGGTAAAATTGAAAAAAGGAGAAAAATCTTTTTTTTGGACTTAGTCATTTTTTCAGCGTTTATCAGACTTTCAGATAGGGGAAATGTCAGTGAGCGTTCCAATTTCAGTTCCAGAGAAATTCGCCCGATGAGTCCTTCATATTTAGTCGTTTTCAGCCAATTTTCTAAATTTTTGAAAATTTCACTTTTTTGTGAAAATATCCACTAAATGAGGAAATAATATGTGTGAGGGTACCCCAGGAGAGTTCCAAATGTGTGTGGGTAGAATATATATCCCACAGGAGTAAAATTGAAAAAGTTGAAAAAAAATATTTTTGGACTTAGTCATTTTTCCGGCGTTAATCAGACTTTCAATTAGGGCAAATGTCAGTGAGCGTTCCGATTTCACTTCCAGAGCGATTCGCCCGATGAGTCCTTCATATTTAGCCGTTTTCAGCCAATTTTCTGAATTTTTGAAAATTTCACTTTTTTGTGAAAATATCCACTAAATGAGGGAATAATATGTGTGAAGGTACCCCAGGAGAGTTCCAAATGTGTGTGGGCAGAATATATATCCCACGGGGGTAAAATTGAAAAAAGTTTAAAAAAAATTTTTTTTAGACTTAGTCATTTTTCCGGCGTTTATCAGACTTTCAGATAGGGGAAATGTCAGTGAGCGTTCCAATTTCAGTTCCAGAGCGATTCGCCTGATGAGTCCTTCATATTTAGTCGTTTTCAGCCAATTTTCTGAATTTTTGAAAATTTCACTTTTTTGTGAAAATATCCACTAAATGAGGGAATAATATGTGTGAGGGTACCCCAGGAGAATTCCAAATGTGTGTGGGTAGAATATATATCCCACGGGGGTAAAATTGAAAAAAGTTTAAAAAAAAATTTTTTTGGACTTAGTCATTTTTCCGGCGTTTATCAGACTTTCAATTAGGGCAAATGTCAGTGAGCGTTCCGATTTCAGTTCCAGAGTGATTCGCCCGTTGAGTCCTTCATATTTAGTAGTTTTCAGCCAATTTTCTGAATATTGGAAAATTTCACTTTTTTGTGAAAATATCCACTAAATGAGGGAATAATATGTGTGAGTGTACCCCAGGAGAGTTACAAATGTGAGTGGGTAGAATATATATCCCACGGGGGTAAAATTGAAAAAAGTTGAAAAAAATTTTTTTTTAGACTTAGTCATTTTTCCGGCGTTTATCAGACTTTCAGATAGGGGAAATGTCAGTGAGTGTTCCAATTTCAGTTCCAGAGCGATTCGCCCGATGAGTCCTTCATATTTAGTCGTTTTCAGTCAATTTTCTGAATTTTTGAAAATTTCACTTTTTTGTGAAAATATCCACTAAATGAGGGAATAATATGTGTGAAGGTACCGAAGGAGAGTTCCAAATGTGTGTGGGTAGAATATATATCCCACGGGGGTAAAATTGAAAAAAGTTGAAAAAAAATTTTTTTTAGACTTAGTCATTTTTCCGGCCTTTATCAGACTTTCAGATAGGGGAAATGTCAGTGAGCGTTCCGATTTCAGTTCCAGAGCGATTCGCCCGATGAGTCCTTCATATTTAGTCGTTTTCAGCCAATTTTCAGAATTTTTGAAAATTTCACTTTTTTGTGAAAATATCCACTAAATGAGGGAATAATATGTGTGAGGGTACCCCAGGAGAGTTCCAAATGTGTGTGGGTAGAATATATATCCCACGGTGGTAAAATTGAAAAAAGTTTAAAAAAAAATTTTTTTAGGCTTAGTCATTTTTCCGGCGTTTATCAGACTTTCAGATAGGGGAAATGTCAGTGAGCGTTCCAATTTCAGTTCCAGAGCGATTCGCCCGATGAGTCCTTCATATTTAGTCGTTTTCAGCCAATTTTCTGAATATTTGAAAATTTCACTTTTTTGTGAAAATATCCACTAAATGAGGGAATAATATGTGTGAGGGTACCCCAGGAGAGTTCCAAATGTGTGTGGGTAGAATATATATCCCACGGGGGTAAAATTGAAAAAAGTTAAAAAAAATCTTTTTTTGGACTTAGTCATTTTTTCAGCGTTTGTCAGACTTTCAATTAGGGCAAATGTCAGTGAGCGTTCCAATTTCAGTTCCAGAGCGATTCGCCCGATGAGTCCTTCATATTTAGTTGTTTTCAGCCAATTTTCTGAATTTTTGAAAATTTCACTTTTTTGTGAAAATATCCACTAAATGAGGGAATAATATGTATGAGGGTACCCCAGGAGAGTTCCAAATGTCTGTGGGTAGAAGATATATCCCACGGGGGTAAAATTGAAAAAAGTTTAAAGAAAATTTTTTTGGACTTAGTCATTTTTCCGGCGTTTATCAGACTTTCAGTTAGGGGAAATGTCAGTGAGTGTTCCGATTTCATTTCCAGAGCGATTCGCCCGATGAGTCCTTCATATTTAGTCGTTTTCAGCCAATTTTCTGAATTTTTGAAAATTTCTCTTTTTTGTGAAAATATCCACTAAATGAGGGAATAATATGTGTGAGGGTACCCCAGGAGAGTTCCAAATGTTTGTGGTTAGAATATATACCCCACGGGGGTAAAATTGAAAAAAATTGAAAATAATTTTTTTTGGACTTAGTCATTTTTCCGGCGTTTATCAGACTTTCAATTTGGGCAAATGTCAGAGAGTGTTCCGATTTCAGTTCCAGAGCGATTCGCCTGATGAGTCCTTCATATTTAGTCATTTTCAGCCAATTTTCTGAATTTTTGAAAATTTCACTTTTTTGTGAAAATATCCAATAAATGAGGGAATAATATGTGTGAGGGTACACCAGGAGAGTTCCAAATGTGTGTGGGTAGAAGATATATCCCACGTGGGTAAAATTGAAAAAAGGTGAAAAATTTTTTTTTTTGGACTTAGTCATTTTTTCAGCGTTTTTCGGACTTTCAGATAGGGGAAATGTCAGTGAGAGTTCCGATTTCAGTTCCAGAGCTATTCGCCCGATGAGTCCTTCATATTTAGACGTTTTCAGCCAATTTCAGAATTTTTGAAAATTTCACTTTTTTGTGAAAATATCCACTAAATGAGGGAATAATATGTGTGAGGGTACCCCAGGAGAGTTCCAAATGTGTGTGGGTAGAATATATATCCCACGGGGGTAAAATTGAAAAAAGTTGAAAAAATTTTTTTTTTTAGACTTAGTCATTTTTCCAGAGTTTATCAGACTTTCAGATAGCAGAAATGTCAGTGAGCGTTCCGATTTCAGTTCCAGAGCGATTCGCCCGATGAGTCCTTCATATTTAGTCGTTTTCAGCCAATTTTCAGAATTTTTGAAAATTTCACTTTTTTGTGAAAATATCCACTAAATGAGGGAATAATATGTGTGAGGGTAACCCAGGAGAGTTCCAAATGTGTGTGGGTAGAATATATATCCAACGGGGGTAAAATTGAAAAAAGGTGAAAAATTTTTTTTTTTGGACTTAGTCATTTTTTCAGCGTTTATCAGACTTTCAGATAGGGGAAATGTCAGTGAGCGTTCCGATTTCAGTTCCAGAGCGATTCGCCCGATGAGTCCTTCATATTTAGTTGTTTTCAGCCAATTTTCTGAATTTTTGAAAATTTCACTTTTTTGTGAAAATATCCACTAAATGAGGGAATAATATGTGTGAGGGTACCCCAAGAGAATTCCAAATGTGTGTGGGTAGAAGATATATCCCACGGGGGTAAAATTGAAAAAAGTTTAAAAAAAATTTTTTTTGGACTTAGTAATTTTTCCGGCGTTTATCAGACTTTCAGTTAGGGGAAATGTCAGTGAGCGTTCCGATTTCAGTTCCAGAGCGATGTGCCCGATGAGTCGTTCATATTTAGTCATTTTCAGCCAATTTTCAGAATTTTTGAAAATTTCACTTTTTTGTGAAAATATCCACTAAATGAGGGAATAATATGTGTGAGGGTACCCCAGGAGAGTTCCAAATGTGTGTGGGTAGAATATATATCCCACTTGTGTAAAGTTGAAAAAAGTTGCTAAAAAATTTTTTTTGGACTTAGTCATTTTTCCAGCGTTTATCAGACTTTCAGTTAGGGGAAATGTCAGTGAGCGTTCCGATTTCAGTTCCAGAGCGATTTGCCCGATGAGTGCTTCATATTTAGTCGTTTTCAGCCAATTTTCAGAATTTTTGAAAATTTCACTTTTTTGTGAAAATAACCACTAAATGAGGGAATAATATGTGTGAGGGTACCCCAGGAGAGTTCCAAATGTGTGTGGGTAGAAAATATATCCCACGGGGGTAAAATTGAAAAAAATTTTTTTTTAGACTTAGTCATTAGTGTTGAGCGATACTTTCCGATATCGGGAAATATCGGATTGGATCAGACTGATACCGAAAAAGTATCGGATATCGCCGATTCCGATACCGGAAACCAATGCAAGTCAATGGGACAGAAATATCGGAATGAAAATAAACCCTTTCTTTCCTTGTAGGTTAATTCTACATGAAGGAAAACAACTAAGAATAATGTAGAATGTATTGGGGGAGGTGGGGGAGACAATAAAGGCATAGAGGTTTAGCCCAATCAAATGGAGTAGCAGGAATTAATATTTTTTTTAAGACGTTCTGAGTTACGGAAATATTGACTATGTTAAGTATTTTTATATTTTGTCAGATATTTATGTTTCACTACTTCCATGCTCTTCACCTTCTTTTTTACTTCTCCCACACTTTCTCCTTCATCATCCTCAGCATCTTTTTCATCCTCTTCTTCTTCACCTTCTTCATCTTCTTCTTCTTCACCTTCTTCGTATTATTCTTTTTTTTTACATTCTTCATATTCTACTTCTTCATCTTCTTCATATTCTTCTTCTTCATCATATTCTTATTTGTGACAGGCATTCCTGTAGTTGTTATCTATAAAAGGTTGGACATTACACCTTTCGTTCTGCCCGTCACAAAAGATTTACAACAGGATTTGTCCGCGTTCAGTTTGGCCTGCAGCAGCAGGTCTTTTCCAGGGGCACCACGAGGAGGAACGGACTCACCCCTATACACTGCTTAGTCATCTTCTGCTTATAATTTAGATATTATCTTTTGCTCTGATTTTTAGTCTTATGCTTAATGTTCTTCCGCTTTTTGTTCTGCAGCTTCTTGTATTTCTGCTTCTTGGTTTTCTGTCTCTTGTTCTTCTGTATCTTGGTGCTTGTCTTCTCTTCTTTGTCCTCTTGGTCAACTTCTTCAGGGTCATCTTCTTGGTCTTCTTCGGGGTGGTCTTCAGGGTCGTCGTCTTCGGGGGTCCTCGTCTTCGGGGTCCTCGTCTTCTTCGGGTTGGTCTTCTGGGTCCTCGTCTTCGGGGTCCTCATCTTCTTCGGGGTGGTCTTCAGGGTCCTCGTCTTCTTCGGGGTGGTCTTCAGGGTCCTCCTCTTCTTTGGGGTGGTCTTCAGGGTCCTCATCTTCTTCGGGGTGGTCTTCAGGGTCCTCATCTTCAGGGTCGTTGTCTTCGGGGTCCTCGTCTTCTTAGGGTTGGTCTTCAGGGTCCTCGTCTTCAGGGTCCTCGTCAGGGAGATCCAGAGTGATTACCAAGAACCATTTCAAAAAGCTTGAACTTGGAAATGTAGCAGAAGGTACAAGAAAACTGAGGAACTACCGAGAACCAGCTGACGGTACTGGAACCCGGATCGGTAGCAGAAGGTACAAGAGCCAATGGAACTGCCGAAGACCAGCTGACGGTACTGGAACTCGGTTACTAAGCAGGAGGTACCTGTGCCAGAAAGCACTACCAAGGACCAGCAGACGTTGGTGGAACTTGGATACCGAGAAGGAGGCACCTAATCCAAAGGCACTGCCGAGAACCAGCTGACGGTACTGGAACCCGGATGGGTAGCAGAAGGTAGCCATGTAAAAAAAAGTTCAAGGCCGCGAGCCGGCCGCAGTTACCAAAACCCACAGTCCTACAGGGGGTGCTTGTCCTATTGGCACTATGGAACCAGCCATCATTGCCTGATCCCGCAGCCCACATAGGAGTCACCTAAACTGCAGGCACCATAGAGTCGGCTAACCCGACCGCAACATGACAGGACAACGCATTGGAGGCAAAGTGACGTTGACATTACCCGGAATCAGCTGGCGTGCTGGAACCAGGCTGGTCAGGAGGGAGTACCCGTGCCAAAGTCACTGCCGAGAACCAGCTGACGGTACTGGAACCCGGATGGGTAGTAGAAGGTACAAGAGCAAATGGAACTACCGTGGACCAGCTGACGGTACTGGAACCCGGAAGGGTAGCAGAAGGTACAGGAGCCAATGGAACTGCCGAAGACCAGCTGACGGTACTGGAACTCGGTTACTAAGCAGGAGGTACCTGTGCCAGAAAGCACCACCAAGGACCAGCAGACGTTGGTGGAACTTGGATACCGAGAAGGAGGCAACTAATCCAAAGGCACTGCCGAGAACCAGCTGACGGTACTGGAACCCGAATGGGTAGCAGAAGGTACCCATGTAAAAAAAAGTTCAAGGCCGCGAGCCGGCCGCAGTTACCAAAACCCACAGTCCTACAGGGGGTGCTTGTCCTATAGGCACTATGGAACCAGCCTTCATTGCCAGATCCCGCAGCCCACATAGGAGTCACCTAAACTGCAGGCACCATAGAGTCGGCTAACCCGACCGCAACACGACAGGACAACGCATTGGAGGCAAAGTGACATTGACACTACCCGGAAACAGCTGGCGTGCTGGACTCAGGCTGGGCAGGAGGGAGTACCCGTGCCAAAGTCACTGCCGAGAACCAGCTGACGGTACTGGAATCCGGATGGGTAGTAGAAGGTACAAGAGCAAATGGAACTACCGAGGACCAGCTGACGGAACTGGAACCAGGATGGGTAGCAGAAGGTACAAGAGCCAATGGAACTGCCGAAGACCAGCTGACGGTACTGGAACTCGGTTACTAAGCAGGAGGTACCTGTGCCAGAAAGCACTACCAAGGACCAGCAGACGTTGGTAGAACTTGGATACCGAGAAGGAGGCACCTAATCCAAAGGCATTGCCGAGAACCAGCTGACGGTACTGGAACCCGGATGGGTAGCAGAAGGTACCCATGTAAAAAAAAGTTCAAGGCCGCGAGCCGGCCGCAGTTACCAAAACCCACAGTCCTACAGGGGGTGCTTGTCCTATAGGCACTATGGAACCAGCCTTCATTGCCAGATCCCGCAGCCCACATAGGAGTCACCTAAACTGCAGGCACCATAGAGTCGGCTAACCCGACCGCAACACGACAGGACAACGCATTGGAGGCAAAGTGACGTTGACACTACCCGGAAACAGCTGGCGTGCTGGAACCAGGCTGGGCAGGAGGGAGTACCCGTGCCAAAGACACTGCCGAGAACCAGCTGACGGTACTGGAACCCGGATGGGTAGTAGAAGGTTCAAGAGCAAATGGAACTACCGAGAACCAGCTGGCGGTGCTGGAACCCAGGGTAAAAACTAAAAACAGAGTGGAGCCAGAGTTGTAATTGGAGCAAGTTTTAAATCAGTAGTACAGTGGATGTGGACAAAGCAGGAGAATTTGCCGGACACACAGCAGGGGAACAGCTGACGTTACTGAACCCCAATAACACTGGAGCAAGCGTTGACTGTGCAGGCGGCACTTCTGAGCAGCAACTAGCGGTATTGGAGCCCAGGGTAAATACTAAAAACAGAGGAGCCAGAGGTGTATTTGGAGGAGGTTTTAAATCAGTAGTACAGTGGATGTGGACAAAGCAGGAGAAATTGCCGTCCGCACAGCAGGGGAACAGCTGACGTTACCGAACCCCAATAACACGACAGCAAGTGTTGACTGTGCAGACGGCACTTCCAAGCGCCAACTGGCGGTGTTGGAGCTCAGGGATAATACTGAAAACAGAGGAGCCAGAGGTGTAATTGGAGCAACTTTAAAATCTGTAGTAGTGAGAATGTGGACAGAGCAGGAGAAATTGCCGTCCGCACAGCAGGGGAACAGCTGACGTTACTGAACCCCAATAACATGGCAGCAAGTGTTGACTGTGCAGATGGCACTTCCGAGCGCCAACTGGCGGTGTTGGAGCTCAGGGATAATACTGAAAACAGAGGAGCCAGAGGTGTAATTGGAGCAACTTTAAAATCTGTAGTAGTGAGAATGTGGACAGAGCAGGAGAAATTGCCGTCCGCACAGCAGGGGAACAGCTGACGTTACCGAACCCCAATAACATGGCAGCAAGTGTTGACTGTGCAGACGGCACTTCCGAGCGCCAACTGGCGGTGTTGGAGCTCAGGGATAATACTGAAAACAGAGGAGCCAGAGGTGTATTTGGAGTAGGTTTTAAATCAGTAGTACAGTGGATGTGGACAGAGCAGGAGAAATTGCCGTCCGCACAGCAGGGGAACAGCTGACGTTACTGAACCCCAATAACACGGCAGCAAGTGTTGACTGTGCAGACAGCACTTCCGAGCGCCAACTGGCGGTGTTGGAGCTCAGGGATAATACTGAAAACAGAGGAGCCAGAGGTGTATTTGGAGGAGGTTTTAAATCAGTAGTACAGTGGATGTGGACAGAGCAGGAGAAATTGCCGTCCGCACAGCAGGGGAACAGCTGATGTTACTGAACCCCAATAACACGGCAGCAAGTGTTGACTGTGCAGACGGCACTTCCGAGCGCCAACTGGCGGTGTTGGAGCTCAGGGATAATACTGAAAACAGAGGAGCCAGAGGTGTAATTGGAGCAACTTTAAAATCTGTAGAAGTGAGAATGTGGACAGAGCAGTAGAAATTGCCGTCCGCACAGCAGGGGAACAGCTGACGTTACCGAACCCCAATAACATGGCAGCAAGTGTTGACTGTGCAGACAGCACTTCCGAGCGCCAACTGGCGGTGTTGGAGCTCAGGGATAATACTGAAAACAGAGGAGCCAGAGGTGTATTTGGAGTAGGTTTTAAATCAGTAGTACAGTGGATGTGGACAGAGCAGGAGAAATTGCCGTCCGCACAGCAGGGGAACAGCTGACGTTACCGAACCCCAATAACACGGCAGCAAGTGTTGACTGTGCAGACGGCACTTCCGAGCGCCAACTGGCAGTGTTGGAGCTCAGGGATAATACTGAAAACAGAGGAGCCAGAGGTGTAATTGGAGCAACTTTAAAATCTGTAGTAGTGAGAATGTGGACAGAGCAGGAGAAATTGCCGTCCGCACAGCAGGGGAACAGCTGACGTTACAGAACCCCAATAACATGGCAGCAAGTGTTGACTGTGCAGACGGCACTTCCGAGCGCCAACTGGCGATGTTGGAGCTCAGGGATAATACTGAAAACAGAGGAGCCAGAGGTGTATTTGGAGGAGGTTTTAAATCAGTAGTACAGTGGATGTGGACAGAGCAGGAGAAATAGCCGTCCGCACAGCAGGGGAACAGCTGACGTTACTGAACCCGAATAACATGGCAGCAAGTGTTGACTGTGCAGACGGCACTTCCGAGCGCCAACTGGCGGTGTTGGAGCTCAGGGATAATACTGAAAACAGAGGAGCCAGAGGAGTAATTGGAGCAACTTTAAAATCTGTAGTAGTGAGAATGAGGACAGAGCAGGAGAAATTGCCGTCCGCACAGCAGGGGAACAGCTGACGTTACTGAACCCCAATAACATGGCAGCAAGTGTTGACTGTGCAGACGGCACTTCCGAGCGCCAACTGGCGGTGTTGGAGCTCAGGGATAATACTGGAAACAGAGAAGCCAGAGGTGTATTTGGAGGAGATTTTAAATCAGTAGTACAGTGGATGTGGACAGAGCAGGAGAAAGTGCCGCCCGCACAGCAGGGGAACAGCTGACGTTACTGAACCCCAATAACACGGCAGCAAGTGTTGACTGTGCAGACGGCACTTCCGAGCACCAACTGGCGGTGTTGGAGCTCAGGGATAATACTGAAAACAGAGAAGCCAGAGGTGTAATTGGAGCAACTTTAAAATCTGTAGTAGTGAGAATGTGGACAGAGCAGGAGAAATTGCCGTCCGCACAGCAGGGGAACAGCTGACGTTACTGAACCCCAATGACATGGCAGCAAGTGTTGACTGTGCAGACGGCACTTCCAAGCGCCAACTGGCGGTGTTGGAGCTCAGGGATAATACTGAAAACAGAGGAGCCAGAGGTGTAATTGGAGCAACTTTAAAATCTGTAGTAGTGAGAATGTGGACAGAGCAGGAGAAATTGCCGTCCGCACAGCTGGGGAACAGCTGACGTTACTGAACCCCAATGACACGGCAGCAAGTGTTGACTGTGCAGACGGCACTTCCGAGCGCCAACTGACGGTGTTGGAGGTCAGGGATTACAGTTCAGGTGGCAGAAACATGAACAGAACAGGAGACCTGGATATTTTTGCCAACAATTATTTATTCTGGAAGAGGACTGACAAATTCATGAGAGATCCAGGCCTTGTTCATTTTGAGAAAAGTAAGCCAGTCAACGTTATCAGAGGATAGTCACATGCGACGGTCTGTTAGTACACCACCTGCGGCACTAAAGACGCGTTCCGATAATACACTAGCAGCAGGGCAAGCTAGCACCTCCAATGCATACTGATTTAGCTCTGGCCATGTATCTAGCTTACAGACCCAAAACTTGAAGGGAGAAGAGCCGTCTGGGAGTACACTAAGAGGGCAAGACATGTAGTCTGTCACTATCTGACGGAAACGTTGCCTCCTGCTGACTGGAGCCGTCTGTGATGGTGTAGACATTTGTGACGGCGGGGACACAAAACTTTGCCACATTTCGGCCATACTGGTCTTGCCTTGTGCTGAGGCGCTGCTTCTGCTCCATCTTTGTGCAGAGCTTCCTCCACTGCCTCGACGCACTGAGCTGCTTTGTAAAGCACTAGCACACTGCTCTCGGCTGGAATGGAGAACATAATGGAATGCACCAGTGCGTCTTGGTACTCCCGCATTTTACGCTCCCGGTTCAACAGTGTTATGAGACTTTGTAAGTTGTCCCGGTAGCGAGGATATAGGAGGGTGGACACCCAATAATCAGCCGTGTTGAGAATGTGGGCGATGCGGCGGTCGTTTCTCAGGCACTGCAGCATGAAATCAACCATGTGCTGCAGACTGCCAACTGGCCAAGAAACGCTGTCCCCTGCTTGAGGCGTGATCTCTGCCTGCTCTGCATCACCCCACCCTCGCTCTAGATACTGACTACTAGAGCATTGTGTACCTCCCTCCTCTGGACAGATGTCTTCCTCATCCATTGACTCCTCCTCATCCTCCTCACAAAGTGTCCCCTGCCTAGGCCTTTGCGAGGAACCACGTTGCACAGACTGTAGAGAAGCAGATGGCATTTGTGACTCCTCATCCTCCACCTCTTCCAAAACCTCGTCCCTTAGTGCTTGCAGTGTTTTTTCAAGCAGGCAGATAAGGGGGATAGTCATGCTGACTAGTGCATCATCTGCACTCGCCATCCGCGTGGAATAATCGAAGGCACGCAAAACGTGGCAAATGTGCTTCATAGAGGCCCACTCAGTGGTGGTGAAGTGTGAACGGCGCGCACTGCGACTTGTTTGGGCCTGCTGCAGCTGGTACTCCATTACTGCTGCCTGCTGCTCACACAACCTCTCCAACATATGTAACGTTGAATTCCACCTGGTGGGTAGGTCACATATGATGCGATGTTCCGGAAGACGTAATCGGCGCTGCAGAGCTGCAATGCGTGATCTTGCATTGCTGGAACGCCGCAAGTGAGCGCACACTATGCGGACCTTGTGAAGCAGTGCATCAAGATCCGGATAGTCCCTCAAAAAACTCTGCACGACCAAGTTGAGCACATGTGCCAGACATGGGATGTGAGTGAGGTTGCCTAGGCCCATAGCTGCCACCAGATTTCGGCCATTGTCACACACTACCATGCCTGGCTGGAGATTCGCTGGCACAAACCACACGTCGCTCTGCTGCTTGATGGCATTCCAGTGCTCCTGCGCTGTGTGGCTTCGATTCCCCAAAGAAATTAATTTTAATACGGCCTGTTGACGTTTGGCCACGGCTGTGCTCATATTGGTCACCATAACAGGTAACCGTTCACGGGTCGATGTGGAGGTAGACCGTGACGGCTCCTGCAGCGCTGATTCAGAGGAACTGGAGTATGAGGAGGAGTCAATGTGTACAGACTGGATTCCTGCAATCTTTGGAGTTGGCAGAACACATACAGCGCCACTCTCAAGATCTGTACCCGGCTCCACAACATTTACCCAATGGGCAGTGAGGGAAAGGTATCGTCCCTGTCCATGCTTACTGGTCCACGCATCGGTGGTCAGGTGGACCTTGCTACTGATGGCATTTTGTAGCGCATGTTTAATTTTTCCCTCCACATGATGTTGCAGGGCAGGGACGGCTTGCCTGCTGAAATACAATCGGCTGGGCACGTTGTATTGTGGGACTGCCAATGCCATAAAGTTACGGAATGTGTCAGTCTCCACCAGCCTGAATAATAGCATTTCAAGGGCCAGTAGTTTAGCTATGCCAGCATTCAGAGCCTGTGCTCGGCGGTGGTTTGCCGAGTATGGGCGCCTTTTCTCCCATGCCTGTGCTAACGATGGCTGTAGACTGGCCTGGGAGTGTGAGGATGACTGGGAATGTGGTGCTGTGGGTGGAATTACACTGTGTCTCTGTACAACAGTGCCAGAGATTCTTCCATGGCGATCCTGTGAGGAAGCCGAACCAGTTGTGTGTGAGCTGGAGGAAGAGGCTACAACACGAGCTGAAGAGGTGGTAGGTGGCGCTGTAGGTTGGCATAGGTCTTCAGTGTGTTTTTGTAACTCCACCACGTGCTTGGTCCGCACATGTTTCCACATATTTGTGGTATTGAGGTTGCTGACACTTTTCCCTTTTTTCACCTTCTGATTACACAGCTTGCATTTGACAAAGCAAATGTCATCTGCAACTGTGTCAAAAAAGGACCAGGCACTGCAAGTCTTGGGAGTGCCCGCTTTGGATTTTGGAAGAGCCATGCTCCTAATGGGTGCCGAAGTGGAGGCTACAGGCAACCAAGTCTGCCCCCTCCCTCTCTCTCCTTTTTGGGTAGTTCGGGGAATCTCTTCCTCAGAGCTGCTCCCACCACCTTCCTGTCCCTCACGCCATGATGGGTCAAGGACCTCATCATCTACACCACCCTCTTCAAACAACTGCTTCTCCTGGGTAGTCTCGACAGCACAGTACGCACCAGAAAGTGGCACCTGAGTCTCATCAGCAGATGCATACTGAGGTGTGCTGCTGACCATAGGCACTGGCCCACCCGCGTCTTCAGATTCAGAGAGACAAAACGGTTGCGCATCACTGCATACTACCTCTTCTTCAAATTCTCAAATTCTGCTTGGCTGGCCCCCTCTTTCCAAGCCAAGAGATTCAGAGAACAGAAGTAGAGATGGCTCCTGTCCAGGACTCTCTGACTGCCTGGGCAATGTGGCAGGTGGTGAAGAGACAGATGGGTGCTCTTCAGTGCTCAGGACCTGAGAGGATCTGGAACTAATTGAAGTCGATGCGTTAGCTGCCATCCATCCAACAACGACTTCAATTTGGTCCTCCCGCAGCAGTGGGGTACGGCTAGCTCCTACAAAGCTGCGCATAAAGGACTGTTCCCTGGTAAAACTGGGGGATGCTGAGTCACTGGTGCCCGCAGCAGGCACAGAATCCCCACGTCCTCTCCCTGCAGGCACAGAATCCTCACGTCCTCTCCCTGCAGAAACTCCACGCCCACGCCCACGACCACATGCCTTACTCCCTGTCTTCTTCATCTTGGTAGACTGATAAAGATAGGCAGAAAAGTACTAAGGGCTTAGTGTGCTTATTCCTGAACAGCTGCTAACAGGTATAAGAAACACTAATTTTATAAAGTGTGGACTAGATTTTAATATGAGCTAATGTGGCCTACACAACTGTAAAGTGGAGTGTTTGGTGAACTTCATTTAGGTTTTTTTGTCACAAAAAGACACTGGATGTGCCTAAAGATGTAATAACGATAGTATCACAAACTTTTTTTAGCTATTACAATGTAGGAAGGTAACCTACAATGCAATAGATGAGGCTGCAAAAAATAGGCTAATACTAATCTGACTGGGGCTGCAGGGCCCAATGCTGCAGAAAGGCTCCTCTAACTACACCTATATAGTGTGTTTGGAACCAATTTAGCTGAATATGGATGGAACCGCCACACTAATAGGAGAAATCAGGAAAAATTATGAATTGGCAAAAAAGGACAATGTATGAGGCAGTGACACACACTGAGTGCACTACAACCAGACGTGGTTGAAGCACACACTACAGGGTGAGCTGCACTCACACACCAGACCTTGCAGACAGCGGTGAACAGTACAGATGCAGCGCACTGTGCACTAGCGCTGCAAGACCAAAAAAATTTCTCTATCTACTCCTATATAGTGTGTTTGGAACCAAATTAGCTGAATACGGATGGAACCACCACACTAATAGGAGATATCAGGAAAAATTATGAATTGGCAAAAAAGGACAATGTATGAGGCAATGACACACACTGAGTGCACTACAACCAGATGTGGTTGAAGCACACACTACAGGGTGAGCTGCACTCACACACCAGACCTTGCAGACAGCGGTGAACAGTACAGATGCAGAGCACTGTGCACTAGCGCTGCAAGACCAAAAAAATTTCTCTATCTACTCCTATACAGTGTGCTTGGAACCAATTTAGCTGAATACGGATGGAACCACCACACTAATAGGAGATATCAGGAAAAATTATGAATTGGCAAAAAAGGACAATGTATGAGGCAGTGACACACACTGAGTGCACTATAACCAGACGTGGCTGAAGCACACACTACAGGGTGAGCTGCACTCACACACACAGACCTTGCAGAAAGAGGTGAACAGCACAGAGAACTGTGCACTAGCACTGCAAGGCACAGCGATTTATAAAGTAGCTTGGGTAAAGCAGAATAGACCAAATAGGTAGCTAAAACTGTCCCTCAGAACATCAGCATCCTATCCCTAACTGAATTCCCAGCAGAGTGAGCTCAAAATGGCGGCGGCGGCTTTTATAGTGCATCATGACATCATTTCAGCAGCCAATCACAGCCATGCCATTAGTTAAGATGCCTACATGCCTAACAGGATGTGCCCACACTTCTTAGGATCCTCATTGGCTGAATAAAATGAAAATGGCTCATTGCATTATGGGAACTTCCGATTCAGGTATACGATATTGCAAAAGTATCGGAATTAATAATCGGAATTCCGATACCGCGAATATCGGCCGATACCCGATATTTCAGTATCGGAATGCTCAACACTATTAGTCATTTTTCCGGCGTTTATCAGACTTTCAGATAGGTGAAATGTCAGTGAGAGTTCCGATTTCAGTTCCAGAGCGATTCGCCCGATGAGTCCTTCATATTTAGTCGTTTTCAGACAATTTTCAGAATTTTTGAAAATTTCTCTTTTTTGTGAAAATATCCAATAAATGAGGGAATAATATGTGTGAGGGTACCCCAGGAGAGTTCCAAATGTGTGTGGGTAGAATATATATCCCACGGGGGTAAAATTGAAAAAAGTAGAAATTTTTTTTTTTTTCGACTTAGTCATTTTTCCGGCATTTATCAGACTTTCAGATAGGTAAATGTCAGTGAGCGTTCCGATTTCAGTTCCAGAGCGATTCGCCCGATGAGTTCTTCATATTCAGTCGTTTTCAGCCAATTTTCAGAATTTTTGAAAATTTCACTTTTTTGTGAAAATATCCACTAACTGAGGGAATAATATGTGTGAGGGTACCCCAGGAGAGTTCCAAATGTGTGTGGGTAGAATATATATCCCACGGGGGTAAAATTGAAAAAAGTTGAAAAAAAATTTTTTTTGGACTTAGTCATTTTTCCGGCGTTTATCAGACTTTCAGATAGGGGAAATGTCAGTGAGCGTTCCGATTTCAGTTCCAGAGCGATTCGCCCGATGAGTCCTTCATATTCAGTCGTTTTCAGCCAATTTTCAGAATTTTTGAAAATTTCACTTTTTTGTGAAAATATCCACTAAATGAGGGAATAATATGTGTGAGGGTACCCCAGGAGAGTTCCAAATGTGTGTGGGTAGAATATATATCCCACGGGGGTAAAATTGAAAAAAGTTGAAAAAAATTTTTTTTTAGACAGTCATTTTTCCTGCGTTTATCAGACTTTCACTTAGGGGAAATGTCAGTGAGCGTTCCGATTTCAGTTCCAGAGCGATTCGCCCGATGAGTCCTTCATATTTAGTAGTTTTCAGCCAATTTTCCGAATTTTTGAAAATTTCACTTTTTTGTGAAAATATCCACTAAATGAGGGAATAATATGTGTGAGGGTACCCCAGGAGAGTTCCAAATGTGTGTGGGTAGAAGATATATACCACGGGGGGTAAAATTGAAAAAAGTTGATAAAAATTTTTTTTTGGACTTACTCATTTTTCCGGCGTTTTTCAGACTTTCAGTTAGGGGAAATGTCAGTGAGCGTTCCGATTTCAGTTCCAGAGCGATTCGCCCGATGAGTCGTTCATATTTAGTCATTTTCAGCCAATGTTCTGAATTTTTGAAAATTTCTCTTTTTTGTGAAAATATCCACTAAATGAGGGAATAATATGTGTGAGGGTACCCCAGGAGAGTTCCAAATGTGTGTGGGTAGAATATATATCCCACGGGGGTAAAATTGAAAAAAGTTGAAAAAATTTTTTTTTTAGACAGTCATTTTTCCGGCGTTTATCAGACTTTCAGATAGGGGAAATGTCATTGAGCGTTCTGATTTCAGATCCAGAGCGATTCGCCCGATGAGTCCTTCATATTTAGTCGTTTTCAGACAATTTTCAGAATTTTTGAAAATTTCTCTTTTTTGTGAAAATATCCACTAAATGAGGGAATAATATGTGTGAGTGTACCCCAGGAGAGTTCCAAATGTGTGTGGGTAGAATATATATCCCACGGGAGTAAAATTGAAAAAAGGTGAAAAAAAATTTTTTTTAGACAGTCATTTTTCCGGCGTTTATCAGACTTTCAGATAGGGGAAATGTCAGCGAGCGTTCCGATTTCAGTTCCAGAGCGATTCGCCCGATGAGTCGTTCATATTTAGTCGTTTTCAGCCAATTTTCCGAATTTTTGAAAATTTCACTTTTTTGTGAAAATATCCACTAAATGAGGGAATAATATGTGTGAGGGTACCCCAGGAGAGTTCCAAATGTGTGTGGGTAGAAGACATATCCCACGGGGGGTAAAATTGAAAAAAGTTGATAAAAAATGTTTTTTGGACCTAGTCATTTTTCCGGCGTTTATCAGACTTTCAGTTAGGGGAAATGTCAGTGATCGTTCCGATTTCAGTTCCAGAGCGATTCGCCCGATGAGTCCTTCATATTTATTCGTTTTTAGCCAATTTTCCGAATTTTTGAAAATTTCTCTTTTTGTGAAAATATCCACTAAATGAGGGAATAATATGTGTGAGGGTTCCCCAGGAGAGTTCCAAATGTGTGTGGGTAGAATATATATCCCACGGGGGTAAAATTGAAAAAAGTTGAAAAAAATTTTTTTTTAGACAGTCATTTTTCCGGCGTTTATCAGACTTTCAGATAGGGGAAATGTCAGTGAGCGTTCCGATTTCAGTTCCAGAGCGATTCGCCCGATGAGTCCTTCATATTTAGTCGTTTTCAGACAATTTTCAGAATTTTTGAAAATTTCTCTTTTTTGTGAAAATATCCACTAAATGAGGGAATAATATGTGTGAGGGTACCCCAGGAGAGTTCCAAATGTGTGTGGGTAGAATATATATCCCACGGGGGTAAAATTGAAAAAAGTTGAAAAAAATTTTTTTTTGGACTTAGTCATTTTTCCGGCGTTTATCAGACTTTCAGTTAGGGGAAATGTCAGTGAGCGTTCCGATTTCAGTTCCAGAGCGATTCGCCCGATGAGTCGTTCATATTTAGTCATTTTCAGCCAATGTTCTGAATTTTTGAAAATTTCTCTTTTTTGTGAAAATATCCACTAAATGAGGGAATAATATGTGTGAGGGTACCCCAGGAGAGTTCCAAATGTGTGTGGGTAGAATATATATCCCACGGGGGTAAAATTGAAAAAAGTTGAAAAAATTTTTTTTTTCGACTTAGTCATTTTTCCGGCATTTATCAGACTTTCAGTTAGGGGAAATGTCAGTGAGCGTTCCGATTTCAGTTCCAGAGCGATTCACCCGATGAGTCCTTCATATTTAGTCGTTTTCAGCCAATTTTCAGAATTTTTGAAAATTTCACTTTTTTGTGAAAATATCCACTAAATGAGGGAATAATATGTGTGAGGGTACCCCAGGAGAGTACCAAATGTGTGTGGGTAGAATATATATCCCACGGGGGTAAAATTGAAAAAAGGTGAAAGATTTTTTTTTTTTGACTTAGTCATTTTTCCGGCGTTTATCAGATTTTCACTTAGGGCAAAAGTCAGTGAGCGTTCCGATTTCAGTTCCAGAGCGATTCGCCCGAAGAGTCCTTCATATTTAGTCATTTTCTGCCAATTTTCTGAATTTTTGAAAATTTCACTTTTTTGTGAAAATATCCACTAAATGAGGGAATAATATTTGTGAGGGTACCCCAGAAGAGTTCCAAATGCGTGTGGATAGAATATATATCCCACGGGGGTAAAATTGAAAAATGGTGAAAACATTTTTTTTTAGGACTTAGTCATTCTTTCAGCGTTTATCAGACTTTCAGATAGGGGAAATGTCAGTGAGCGTTCCGATTTCAGTTCCAGAGCGACTCGCCCGATGAGTCCTTCATATTTAGTCGTTTTCAGCCAATTTTCTGAATTTTTGAAAATTTCACTTTTTTGTGAAAATATCCACTAAATGAGGGAATAATATGTGAGTGGGTACCCCAGGAGAGTTCCAAATGTGTATGGGTAGAATATATATCCCACGGGGGTAAAATTGAAAAAAGTTGAAAAAATTTTTTTTTTAGACAGTCATTTTTCCGGCGTTTATCAGACTTTCAGATAGGGGAAATGTCAGTGAGCGTTCCGATTTCAGTTCCAGAGCGATTCGCCCGATGAGTCCTTCATATTTAGTCGTTTTCAGACAATTTTCAGAATTTTTGAAAATTTCTCTTTTTTGTGAAAATATCCACTAAATGAGGGAATAATATGTGTGAGGGTACCCCAGGAGAGTTCCAAATGTGTGTGGGTAGAATATATATCCCACGGGGGTAAAATTGAAAAAAGTTGAAAAAAAATTTTTTTTGGACTTAGTCATTTTTCCGGCGTTTATCAGACTTTCAGTTAGGGGAAATGTCAGTGAGCGTTCCAATTTCAGTTCCAGAGCGATTCGCCCGATGAGTCTTTCACATTTAGTCATTTTCAGCCAATGTTCTGAATTTTTGAAAATTTCTCTTTTTTGTGAAAATATCCACTAAATGAGGGAATAATATGTGTGAGGGTACCCCAGGAGAGTTCCAAATGTGTATGGGTAGAATATATATCCCACGGGGGTAAAATTGAAAAAAGATTAAAATTTTTTTTTTTTTAGACTTAGTCATTTTTCCTGCGTTCATCAGACTTTCAGATAGGGGAAATGTCAGTGAACATTCCGATTTAAGTTCCAGAGCGATTCGCCGGATGTGTCGTTCATATTTAGTCATTTTCAGCCAATTTTCTGAATTTTTGAAAATTTCACTTTTTTGTGAAAATATCCACTAAATGAGGGAATAATATGTGTGAGGGTACCCCAGGAGAGTTCCAAATGTGTGTGGGTAGAACATATATCCCACGGGGGTAAAATTGAAAAAAGGTGAAAAAAAATTTTTTTTTGAACTTAGCCATTTTTTCAGCGTTTATCAGACTTTCAGATAGGGGAAATGTCAGTGAGCGTACCAATTTCAGTTCCAGAGCGATTCGCCCGATGAGTCGTTCACATTTAGTCATTTTCAGCCAATGTTCTGAATTTTTGAAAATTTCTCTTTTTTGTGAAAATATCCACTAAATGAGGGAATAATATGTGTGAGGGTACCCCAGGAGAGTTCCAAATGTGTATGGGTAGAATATATATCCCACGGGGGTAAAATTGAAAAAAGATTAAAAATTTTTTTTTTTTAGACTTAGTCATTTTTCCGGCGTTCATCAGACTTTCAGATAGGGGAAATGTCAGTGAACATTCCGATTTAAGTTCCAGAGCGATTCGCCGGATGTGTCGTTCATATTTAGTCATTTTCAGCCAATTTTCTGAATTTTTGAAAATTTCACTTTTTTGTGAAAATATCCACTAAATGAGGGAATAATATGTGTGAGGGTACCCCAGGAGAGTTCCAAATGTGTGTGGGTAGAAGATATATCCCACGGGGGTAAAATAGAAAAAAGGTGAAATTTTTTTTTTTTCGACTTAGTCATTTTTCCGGCATTTATCAGACTTTCAGATAGGGGAAATGTCAGTGAGCGTTCCGATTTTAGTTCCAGAGCGATTCGCCTGATGATTCCTTCATATTTAGTCGTTTTCAGCCAATTTTCTGAATTTTTGAAAATTTCTCTTTTCTGTGAAAATATCCACTAAATGAGGGAATAATATGTGTGAGGGTACCCCAGGAGAGTTCCAAATGTGTGTGGCTAGAAGATATATCCCACGGGGGGTAAAATTGAAAAAAGTTGATAAAAAAAGTTTTTTGGACTTAGTCATTTTTCCGGCGTTTATCAGACTTTCAGTTAGGGGAAATGTCAGTGAGCGTTCCGATTTCAGTTCCAGAGCGATTCGCCCGATGAGTCCTTCATATTTATTCGTTTTTAGCCAATTTTCCGAATTTTTGAAAATTTCTCTTTTTGTGAAAATATCCACTAAATGAGGGAATAATATGTGTGAGGGTACCCCAGGAGAGTTCCAAATGTGTGTGGGTAGAATATATATCCCACGGGGGTAAAATTGAAAAAAGGTGAAAAAAATTTTTTTTGGACTTAGTCATTTTTCCGGCGTTTATCAGACTTTCACTTAGGGCAAATGTCAGTGAGCGTTCCGATTTCAGTTCCAGAGCGATTCGCCCGATGAGTCCTTCATATTTAGTCGTTTTCAGCCAATTTTCAGAATTTTTGAAAATTTCACTTTTTTTGTGAAAATATCCACTAAATGAGGGAATAATATGTGTGAGGGTACCCCAGGAGAGTTCCAAATGTGTGTGGGTAGAATATATATCCCACGGGGGATAAAATTGAAAAAAGTTGATAAAAAATTTTTTTTGGACCTAGTCATTTTTCCGGCGTTCATCAGACTTTCAGATAGGGGAAATGTCAGTGAGCATTACGATTTAATTTCCAGAGCGATTCGACGGATGTGTCCTTCATATTTAGTCATTTTGAGCCAATTTTCTGAATTTTTGAAAATTTCACTTTTTTGTGAAAATATCCACTAAATGAGGGAATAATATGTGTGAGGGTACCCCAGGAGAGTTCCAAATGTGTGTGGGTAGAATATATATCATACCGGGGAAAAATTGAAAAAAGTTGAAAAAAATTTTTTTTTAGACAGTCATTTTTCCAGCGTTTATCAGACTTTCAGATAGGGGAAACGTCAGCGAGCGTTCCGATTTCAGTTCCAGAGCGATTCGCCCGATGAGTCCTTCATATTTATTCGTTTTTAGCCAATTTTCCGAATTTTTGAAAATTTCTCTTTTTTGTGAAAATATCCACTAAATGAGGGAATAATATGTGTGAGGGTACCCCAGGAGAGTTCCAAATGTGTGTGGGTAGAAGATATATCCCACGGGGGGTAAAATTGAAAAAAGTTGATAAAAAATGTTTTTTGGACCTAGTCATTTTTCCGGCGTTTATCAGACTTTCAGTTAGGGGAAATGTCAGTGAGCGTTCCGATTTCAGTTCCAGAGCGATTCGCCCGATGAGTCCTTCATATTTAGTCGTTTTCAGCCAATTTTCAGAATTTTTGAAAATTTCACTTTTTTGTGGAAATATCCACTAAATGAGGGAATAATATGTGTGAGGGTACCCCAGGAGAGTTCCAAATGTGTGTGGGTAGAATATATATCATACCGGGGTAAAATTGAAAAAAGTTGAAAAAAAATTTTTTTTAGACAGTCATTTTTCCGGCGTTTATCAGACTTTCAGATAGGGGAAATGTCAGCGAGCGTTCCGATTTCAGTTCCAGAGCGATTCTCCCGATGAGTCCTTCATATTTAGTAGTTTTCAGCCAATTTTCAGAATTTTTGAAAATTTCACTTTTTTGTGGAAATATCCACTAAATGAGGGAATAATATGTGTGAGGGTACCCCAGGAGAGTTCCAAATGTGTGTGGGTAGAATATATATCATACCGGGGTAAAATTGAAAAAAGTTGAAAAAAAAATTTTTTTAGACAGTCATTTTTCCGGCGTTTATCAGACTTTCAGATAGGGGAAATGTCAGCGAGCGTTCCGATTTCAGTTCCAGAGCGATTCGCCCGATGAGTCGTTCATATTTAGTCGTTTTCAGCCAATTTTCCGAATTTTTGAAAATTTCACTTTTTTGTGAAAATATCCACTAAATGAGGGAATAATATGTGTGAGGGTACCCCAGGAGAGTTCCAAATGTGTGTGGGTAGAAGACATATCCCACGGGGGGTAAAATTGAAAAAAGTTGATAAAAAATGTTTTTTGGACCTAGTCATTTTTCCGGCGTTTATCAGACTTTCAGTTAGGGGAAATGTCAGTGATCGTTCCGATTTCAGTTCCAGAGCGATTCGCCGATGAGTCCTTCATATTTATTCGTTTTTAGCCAATTTTCCGAATTTTTGAAAATTTCTCTTTTTGTGAAAATATCCACTAAATGAGGGAATAATATGTGTGAGGGTTCCCCAGGAGAGTTCCAAATGTGTGTGGGTAGAATATACATCCCACGGGGTAAAATTGAAAAAAGTTGAAAAAAAATTTTTTTTGGACTTAGTCATTTTTCCGGCGTTTATCAGACTTTCAGATAGGGGAAATGTCAGTGAGCGTTCCGATTTCAGTTCCAGAGCGATTCGCCCGATGAGTCGTTCATATTTAGTCATTTTCAGCCAATGTTCTGAATTTTTGAAAATTTCTCTTTTTTGTGAAAATATCCACTAAATGAGGGAATAATATGTGTGAGGGTACCCCAGGAGAGTTCCAAATGTGTGTGGGTAGAATATATATCCCACGGGGGTAAAATTGAAAAAAGTTGAAAACATTTTTTTTTTAGACTTAGTCATTTTTCCGGCGTTCATCAGACTTTCAGATAGGGGAAATGTCAGTGAGCATTACGATTTAAGTTCCAGAGCGATTCGCCCGATGTGTCGTTCATATTTAGTCATTTTCAGCCAATTTTCAGAATTTTTGAAAATTTCACTTTTTTGTGAAAATATCCACTAAATGAGGGAATAATATGTGTGAGGGTACCCCAGGAGAGTTCCAAATGTGTGTGGGTAGAATATATATCCCACGGGGGTAAAATTGAAAAAAGTTGGAAATTTTTTTTTTTCGACATAGTCATTAATATGGCATTTATCAGACTTTCAGATAGGGTAAATGTCAGTGAGCGTTCCGATTTTAGTTCCAGAGCGATTCGCCTGATGATTCCTTCATATTTAGTCGTTTTCAGCCAATTTTCCGAATTTTTGAAAATTTCTCTTTTCTGTGAAAATATCCACTAAATGAGGGAATAATATGTGTGAGGGTACCCCAGGAGAGTTCCAAATGTGTGTGGCTAGAAGATATATCCCACGGGGGGTAAAATTGAAAAAAGTTGATAAAAAAAGCTTTTTGGACCAAGTCATTTTTCCGGCGTTTATCAGACTTTCAGTTAGGGGAAATGTCAGTGAGCGTTCCGATTTCAGTTCCAGAGCGATTCGCCCGATGAGTCCTTCATATTTAGTCATTTTCAGCCAATTTTCAGAATTTTTGAAAATTTCACTTTTTTTGTGAAAATATCCACTAAATGAGGGAATAATATGTGTGAGTGTACCCCAGGAGAGTTCCAAATGTGTGTGGGTAGAATATATATCCCACGGGGGATAAAATTGAAAAAAGTTGATAAAAAATTTTTTTTGGACCTAGTCATTTTTCCGGCGTTCATCAGACTTTCAGATAGGGGAAATGTCAGTGAGCATTACGATTTAATTTCCAGAGCGATTCGACGGATGTGTCCTTCATATTTAGTCATTTTGAGCCAATTTTCTGAATTTTTGAAAATTTCACTTTTTTGTGAAAATATCCACTAAATGAGGGAATAATATGTGTGAGGGTACCCCAGGAGAGTTCCAAATGTGTGTGGGTAGAATATATATCATACCGGGGAAAAATTTAAAAAAGTTGAAAAAAATTTTTTTTTAGACAGTCATTTTTCCAGCGTTTATCAGACTTTCAGATAGGGGAAACGTCAGCGAGCGTTCCGATTTCAGTTCCAGAGCGATTCGCCCGATGAGTCCTTCATATTTATTCGTTTTTAGCCAATTTTCCGAATTTTTTAAAATTTCTCTTTTTTGTGAAAATATCCACTAAATGAGGGAATAATATGTGTGAGGGTACCCCAGGAGAGTTCCAAATGTGTGTGGGTAGAAGATATATCCCACGGGGGGTAAAATTGAAAAAAGTTGATAAAAAATGTTTTTTGGACCTAGTCATTTTTCCGGCGTTTATCAGACTTTCAGTTAGGGGAAATGTCAGTGAGCGTTCCGATTTCAGTTCCAGAGCGATTCGCCCGATGAGTCCTTCATATTTATTCGATTTTAGCCAATTTTCCGAATTTTTGAAAATTTCTCTTTTTGTGAAAATATCCACTAAATGAGGGAATAATATGTGTGAGGGTACCCCAGGAGAGTTCCAAATGTGTGTGGGTAGAATATATATCCCACGGGGGTAAAATTGAAAAAAGGTAAAAAAAAATCTTTTTTGGACTTAGTCATTTTTTCAGCGTTTATCAGACTATCAGATAGGGGAAATGTCAGTGAGCGTTCCGATTTCAGTTCCAGAGCGATTCGCCCGATGAGTCCTTCATATTTAGTCGTTTTCAGCCAATTTTCAGAATTTTTGAAAATTTAACTTTTTTGTGAAAATATCCACTAAATGAGGGAATAATATGTGTGAGGGTACCCCAGGAGAGTTCCAAATGTGTGTGGGTAGAATATATATCATACCGGGGTAAAATTGAAAAAAGTTGAAAAAAAAATTTTTTTAGACAGTCATTTTTCCGGCGTTTATCAGACTTTCAGATAGGGGAAATGTCAGCGAGCGTTCCGATTTCAGTTCCAGAGCGATTCGCCCGATGAGTCGTTCATATTTAGTCGTTTTCAGCCAATTTTCCGAATTTTTGAAAATTTCACTTTTTTGTGAAAATATCCACTAAATGAGGGAATAATATGTGTGAGGGTACCCCAGGAGAGTTCCAAATGTGTGTGGGTAGAAGACATATCCCACGGGGGGTAAAATTGAAAAAAGTTGATAAAAAATGTTTTTTGGACCTAGTCATTTTTCCGGCGTTTATCAGACTTTCAGTTAGGGGAAATGTCAGTGATCGTTCCGATTTCAGTTCCAGAGCGATTCGCCGATGAGTCCTTCATATTTATTCGTTTTTAGCCAATTTTCCGAATTTTTGAAAATTTCTCTTTTTGTGAAAATATCCACTAAATGAGGGAATAATATGTGTGAGGGTTCCCCAGGAGAGTTCCAAATGTGTGTGGGTAGAATATACATCCCACGGGGTAAAATTGAAAAAAGTTGAAAAAAAATTTTTTTTGGACTTAGTCATTTTTCCGGCGTTTATCAGACTTTCAGATAGGGGAAATGTCAGTGAGCGTTCCGATTTCAGTTCCAGAGCGATTCGCCCGATGAGTCGTTCATATTTAGTCATTTTCAGCCAATGTTCTGAATTTTTGAAAATTTCTCTTTTTTGTGAAAATATCCACTAAATGATGGAATAATATGTGTGAGGGTACCCCAGGAGAGTTCCAAATGTGTGTGGGTAGAATATATATCCCACGGGGGTAAAATTGAAAAAAGTTGAAAACATTTTTTTTTTAGACTTAGTCATTTTTCCGGCGTTCATCAGACTTTCAGATAGGGGAAATGTCAGTGAGCATTACGATTTAAGTTCCAGAGCGATTCGCCCGATGTGTCGTTCATATTTAGTCATTTTCAGCCAATTTTCAGAATTTTTGAAAATTTCACTTTTTTGTGAAAATATCCACTAAATGAGGGAATAATATGTGTGAGGGTACCCCAGGAGAGTTCCAAATGTGTGTGGGTAGAATATATATCCCACGGGGGTAAAATTGAAAAAAGTTGAAATTTTTTTTTTTTTCGACTTAGTCATTAATATGGCATTTATCTGACTTTCAGATAGGGTAAATGTCAGTGAGCGTTCCGATTTTAGTTCCAGAGCGATTCGCCTGATGATTCCTTCATATTTAGTCGTTTTCAGCCAATTTTCCGAATTTTTGAAAATTTCTCTTTTCTGTGAAAATATCCACTAAATGAGGGAATAATATGTGTGAGGGTACCCCAGGAGAGTTCCAAATGTGTGTGGCTAGAAGATATATCCCACGGGGGGTAAAATTGAAAAAAGTTGATAAAAAAAGCTTTTTGGACCTAGTCATTTTTCCGGCGTTTATCAGACTTTCAGTTAGGGGAAATGTCAGTGAGCGTTCCGATTTCAGTTCCAGAGCGATTCGCCCGATGAGTCCTTCATATTTAGTCATTTTCAGCCAATTTTCAGAATTTTTGAAAATTTCACTTTTTTTGTGAAAATATCCACTAAATGAGGGAATAATATGTGTGAGGGTACCCCAGGAGAGTTCCAAATGTGTGTGGGTAGAATATATATCCCACGGGGGATAAAATTGAAAAAAGTTGATAAAAAATTTTTTTTGGACCTAGTCATTTTTCCGGCGTTCATCAGACTTTCAGATAGGGGAAATGTCAGTGAGCATTACGATTTAATTTCCAGAGCGATTCGACGGATGTGTCCTTCATATTTAGTCATTTTGAGCCAATTTTCAGAATTTTTGAAAATTTCACTTTTTTGTGAAAATATCCACTAAATGAGGGAATAATATGTGTGAGGGTACCCCAGGAGAGTTCCAAATGTGTGTGGGTAGAATATATATCATACCGGGGAAAAATTGAAAAAAGTTGAAAAAAATTTTTTTTTAGACAGTCATTTTTCCAGCGTTTATCAGACTTTCAGATAGGGGAAACGTCAGCGAGCGTTCCGATTTCAGTTCCAGAGCGATTCGCCCGATGAGTCCTTCATATTTATTCGTTTTTAGCCAATTTTCCGAATTTTTTAAAATTTCTCTTTTTTGTGAAAATATCCACTAAATGAGGGAATAATATGTGTGAGGGTACCCCAGGAGAGTTCCAAATGTGTGTGGGTAGAAGATATATCCCACGGGGGGTAAAATTGAAAAAAGTTGATAAAAAATGTTTTTTGGACCTAGTCATTTTTCCGGCGTTTATCAGACTTTCAGTTAGGGGAAATGTCAGTGAGCGTTCCGATTTCAGTTCCAGAGCGATTCGCCCGATGAGTCCTTCATATTTATTCGATTTTAGCCAATTTTCCGAATTTTTGAAAATTTCTCTTTTTGTGAAAATATCCACTAAATGAGGGAATAATATGTGTGAGGGTACCCCAGGAGAGTTCCAAATGTGTGTGGGTAGAATATATATCCCACGGGGGTAAAATTGAAAAAAGGTAAAAAAAAATCTTTTTTGGACTTAGTCATTTTTTCAGCGTTTATCAGACTATCAGATAGGGGAAATGTCAGTGAGCGTTCCGATTTCAGTTCCAGAGCGATTCGCCCATGAGTCCTTCATATTTAGTCGTTTTCAGCCAATTTTCAGAATTTTTGAAAATTTAACTTTTTTGTGAAAATATCCACTAAATGAGGAAATAATATGTGTGAGGGTACACCAGGAGAGTTCCAAATGTGTGTGGGTAGAATATATATCCCACGGGGGTAAAATTGAAAAAAGTTGAAAAAACATTTGTTTTGGTCTTAGTCATTTTTTCAGCGTTTATCAGACTTTCAGATAAGGGAAATGTCAGTGAGTGTTCCGATTTCAGTTCCAGAGCGATTCGCCCGATGATTCCTTCATATTTAGTCATTTTCAGCCAATTTTCAGAATTTTTGAAAATTTCACTTTTTTGTGAAAATATCTACTAAATGAGGGAATAATATGTGTGAGGGTACCCCAGGAGAGTTTCAAATGTGTGTGGTTAGAATATATATCCCACGGGGGTAAAATTGAAAAAAGTTGAACAATTTTTTTTTTTCGACTTAGTCATTTTTCCGGCGTTTATCAGACTTTCAGATACAGTAAATGTCAGTGAGCGTTCTGATTTCAGTTCCAGAGCGATTCGCCCGATGAGTTGTTCATATTTACTCATTTTCAGCAAATTTTCAGAATTTTTGAAAATTTCACTTTTTTGTGAAAATATCCACTAAATGAGGGAATAATATGTGTGAGGGTACCCCAGGAGAGTTCCAAATGTGTGTGGGTAGAATATATATCTCACGGGGGTAAAATTGAATAAAGTTGAAAACATTTTTTTTTTAGACTTAGTCATTTTTCCGGCGTTCATCAGACTTTCAGATAGGGGAAATGTCAGTGAGCATTACGATTTAATTTCCAGAGCGATTCGTCCGATGTGTCGTTCATATTTAGTCAATTTGAGCCAATTTTCTGAATTTTTGAAAATTTCACTTTTTTGTGAAAATATCCACTAAATGAGGGAATAATATGTGTGAGGGTACCCCAGGAGAGTTCCAAATGTGTGTGGGTAGAATATATATCATACCGGGGTAAAATAGAAAAAAGTTGAAAAAAATTTTTTTTTAGACAGTCATTTTTCCGGCGTTTATCAGACTTTCAGATAGGGGAAATGTCAGCGAGCGTTCCGATTTCAGTTCCAGAGCGATTCGCCCGATGAGTCCTTCATATTTATTCGTTTTTAGCCAATTTTCCGAATTTTTGAAAATTTCTCTTTTTTGTGAAAATATCCACTAAATGAGGGAATAATATGTGTGAGGGTACCCCAGGAGAGTTCCAAATGTGTGTGGGTAGAAGATATATCCCACGGGGGGTAAAATTGAAAAAAGTTGATAAAAAATGTTTTTTGGACCTAGTCATTTTTCCGGCGTTTATCAGACTTTCAGTTAGGGGAAATGTCAGTGAGCGTTCCGATTTCAGTTCCAGAGCGATTCGCCCGATGAGTCCTTCATATTTATTCGTTTTTAGCCAATTTTCCGAATTTTTGAAAATTTCTCTTTTTGTGAAAATATCCACTAAATGAGGGAATAATATGTGTGAGGGTACCCCAGCACAGCTCCAAATGTGTGTGGGTAGAAGATATATACCACGGGGGGTAAAATTGAAAAAAGGTAAAAAAAAATTTTTTTGGGATTTAGTCATTTTTTCAGCGTTTATCAGACTATCAGATAGGGGAAATGTCAGTGAGCGTTCCGATTTCAGTTCCAGAGCGATTCGCCCGATGAGTCCTTCATATTTAGTTGTTTTCAGCCAATTTTCAGAATTTTTGAAAATGTCACTTTTTTGTGAAAATATTCACTAAATGAGGGAATAATATGTGTGAGGGTACCCCAGGAGAGTTCCAAATGTGTGTGGGTAGAATATATATCCCACGGGGGTAAAATTGAAAAAAGTTGAAAAAAATTTTTTTTTCGACTTAGTCATTTTTCCGGCATTTATCAGACTTTCAGATAGGGGAAATGTCAGTGAGCGTTCCGATTTCAGTTCCAGAGCGATTCGCCCGATGAGTCCTTCATATTTAGTCGTTTTCAGCCAATTTTCCGAATTTTTGGAAATTTCTCTTTTTTGTGAAAATATCCACTAAATGAGGGAATAATATGTGTGAGGGTACCCCAGGACAGTTCCAAATGTGTGTGGGTAGAACATATATACCACGGGGGATAAAATTGAAAAAAGTTGATAAAAAAATTTTTTTGGACCTAGTCATTTTTCCGGCGTTTATCAGACTTTCAGTTAGGGGAAATGTCAGTGAGTGTTCCGATTTCAGTTCCAGAGCGATTCGCCTGATGAGTCCTTCATATTTAATCGTTTTCAGCCAATTTTCAGAATTTTTTAAAATTTCACTTTTTTGTGGAAATATCCACTAAATGAGGGAATAATATGTGTGAGGGTATCCAAGGAGAGTTCCAAATGTGTGTGGGTAGAATATATATCCCACGGGGGTAAAATTGAAAAAAGTTGAAAACATTTTTTTTTTGGACTTAGTCATTTTTCCGGCGTTTATAAGACTTTCAGATAGGAGAAATGTCAGTGAGTGTTCCGATTTCAGTTTCAGAGCGAGTCGCCCGATGAGTCCTTCATATTTAGTCGTTTTCAGCCAATTTTCAGAATTTTTGAAAATTTTACTTTTTTGTGAAAATATCCACTAAATGAGGAAATAATATGTGTGAGGGTACACCAGGAGAGTTCCAAATGTGTGTGGGTAGAATATATATCCCACGGGGGGAAAATTGAAAAAAGTTGAAAAAACATTTGTTTTGGACTTAGTCATTTTTTCAGCGTTTATCAGACTTTCAGATAAGGGAAATGTCAGTGAGTGTTCCGATTTCAGTTCCAGAGCGATTCGCCCGATGATTCCTTCATATTTAGTCATTTTCAGCCAATTTTCAGAATTTTTGAAAATGTCACTTTTTTGTGAAAATATTCACTAAATGAGGGAATAATATGTGTGAGGGTACCCCAGGAGAGTTCCAAATGTGTGTGGGTAGAATATATATCCCACGGGGGTAAAATTGAAAAAAGTTGAAAAAAAATTTTTTTTCGACTTAGTCATTTTTCCGGCATTTATCAGACTTTCAGATAGGGGAAATGTCAGTGAGCGTTCCGATTTCAGTTCCAGAGCGATTCGCCCGATGAGTCCTTCATATTTAGTCGTTTTCAGCCAATTTTCCGAATTTTTGAAAATTTCTCTTTTTTGTGAAAATATCCACTAAATGAGGGAATAATATGTGTGAGGGTACCCCAGGACAGTTCCAAATGTGTGTGGGTAGAACATATATACCACGGGGGATAAAATTGAAAAAAGTTGATAAAAATTTTTTTTTGGACCTAGTTTTTTTTAAGCCGTTTATCAGACTTTCAGCTAGGGTAAATGTCAGTGAGTGTTCCGATTTCAGTTCCAGAGCGATTCGCCTGATGAGTACTTCATATTTAGTCGTTTTCAGCCAATTTTCAGAATGTTTGAAAATTTCACTTTTTTGTGGAAATATCCACTAAATGAGGGAATAATATGTGTGAGGGTACCCCAGGAGAGTTTCAAATGTGTGTGGGTAGAATATATATCCCACGGAGGTAAAATTGAAAAAAGTTGAAAAAACATTTGTTTTGGACTTAGTCATTTTTCCGGCGTTTAACAGACTTTCAGATAGGGGAAATGTCAGTGAGTGTTCCGATTTCAGTTCCAGAGCGAGTCGCCCGATGAGTCCTTCATATTTAGTCGTTTTCAGTCAATTTTCAGAATGTTTGAAAATTTAACTTTTTTGTGAAAATATCCACTAAATGAGGGAATAATATGTGAGAGGGTACAACAGGAGAGTTCCAAATGTGTGTGGGTGGAATATATATCCCACGGGGGTAAAATTGAAAAAAGGTGAAAATTTTTTTTTTTTTTGACCTAGTCATTTTTTCAGCGTTTATCAGACTTTCAGATAGGGGAAATGTCAGTGAGCGTTCCAATTTCAGTTCCAGAGCGATTCGCCCGATGAGTCCTTCATATTTAGTCGTTTTCAGCCAATTTTCAGAATTTTTGAAAATTTCACTTTTTTGTGAAAATATCCACTAAATGAGGGAATAATATGTGTGAAGGTACCCCAGAAGAGATCCAAATGTGTGTGTGTAGAATACATATCCCACGGGGGTAAGATTGAAAAGAGTTGAAAAAAATTTTTTTTGTGGACTTGGTCATTTTTTCAGCCTTTATCAGACTTTCAGATAGGGGAAATGTCAGTGAGTGTTCCGATTTCAGTTCCAGAGCGATTCGCCTGATGAGTCCTTCATATTTAATCGTTTTCAGCCAATTTTCAGAATTTTTTAAAATTTCACTTTTTTGTGGAAATATCCACTAAATGAGGGAATAATATGTGTGAGGGTACCCCAGGAGAGTTCCAAATGTGTGTGGGTAGAATATATATACCACGGGGGTAAAATTGAAAAAAGTTGAAAACATTTTTTTTTTGGACTTAGTCATTTTTCCGGCGTTTATAAGACTTTCAGATAGGGGAAATGTCAGTGAGTGTTCCGATTTCAGTTCCAGAGCGAGTCGCCCGATGAGTCCTTCATATTTAGTCATTTTCAGCCAATTTTCAGAATTTTTGAAAATTTCACTTTTATCTACTAAATGAGGGAATAATATGTGTGAGGGTACCCCAGGAGAGTTTCAAATGTGTGTGGGTAGAATATATATCCCACGGGGGTAAAATTGAAAAAAGTTGAAAAAACATTTGTTTTGGACTTAGTCATTTTTCCGGCGTTTAACAGACTTTCAGATAGGGGAAATGTCAGTGAGTGTTCCGATTTCAGTTCCAGAGCGAGTCGCCCGATGAGTCCTTCATATTTAGTCGTTTTCAGCCAATTTTCACAATGTTTGAAAATTTAACTTTTTTGTGAAAATATCCACTAAATGAGGGAATAATATGTGAGAGGGTACAACAGGAGAGTTCCAAATGTGTGTGGGTGGAATATATATCCCACGGGGGTAAAATTGAAAAAAGGTGAAAATTTTTTTTTTTTTGACCTAGTCATTTTTTCAGCGTTTATCAGACTTTCAAATAGGGGAAATGTCAGTGAGCGTTCCGATTTCAGTTCCAGAGCGATTCGCCCGATCAGTCCTTCATATTTAGTCGTTTTCAGTAAATTTCCTGAATTTTTGAAAATTTCACTTTTTTGTGAAAATATCCACTAAATGAGGGAATAATATGTGTGAGGGTACCCCAGGAGAGTTCCAAATGTGTGTGGGTAGAATATATATCCCACGGGGGTAAAATTGAAAAAAGTTAAAAAAAAATTTGTTTTGGACTTGGTCATTTTTTCAGCATTTATCAGACTTTCAGATAGGGGAAATGTCAGTGAGTGTTCCGATTTCAGTTCCAGAGCGAGTCGCCCGATGAGTCCTTCATATTTAGTCGTTTTCAGCCAATTTTCAGAATTTTTGAAAATGTCACTTTTTTGTGAAAATATCCACTAAATGAGGGAATAATATGTGTGAAGGTACCCCAGAAGAGATCCAAATGTGTGTGTGTAGAATACATATCCCACGGGGGTAAGATTGAAAAGAGTTGAAAAAATTTTTTTTTGTGGACTTGGTCATTTTTTCAGCATTTATCAGACTTTCAGATAGGGGAAATGTCAGTGAGCGTTCCGATTTCAGTTCCAGAGTGATTCGCCCGATGAGTCCTTCATATTTAGTCGTTTTCAGCCAATTTTCAGAATTTTTGAAAATTTAACTTTTTTGTGAAAATATCCACTAAATGAGGGAATAATATGTGTGAGGGTACACCAGGAGAGTTCCAAATGTGTGTGGGTAGAATATATATCCCACGGGGGTAAAATTGAAAAAAGTTGAAAAAACATTTGTTTTGGACTTAGTCATTTTTTCAACGTTTATCAGACTTTCAGATAAGGGAAATGTCAGTGAGTGTTCCAATTTCAGTTCCAGAGCGATTCGCCCGATGAGTCCTTCATATTTAGTCATTTTCAGCCAATTTTCAGAATTTTTGAAAATTTCACTTTTTTGTGAAAATATCTACTAAATGAGGGAATAATATGTGTGAGGGTACCCCAGGAGAGTTTCAAATGTGTGTGGGTAGAATATATATCCCACGGGGTAAAATTGAAAAAAGTTGAAAAAACATTTGTTTTGGACTTAGTCATTTTTCTGGCATTTAACAAACTTTCAGATAGGGGAAATGTCAGTGAGTGTTCCGATTTCAGTTCCAGAGCGATTCGCCTGATGAGTCCTTCATATTTAATCGTTTTCAGCCAATTTTCAGAATTTTTTAAAATTTCACTTTTTTGTGGAAATATCCACTAAATGAGGGAATAATATGTGTGAGGGTACCCCAGGAGAGTTCCAAATGTGTGTGGGTAGAATATATATACCACGGGGGTAAAATTGAAAAAAGTTGAAAACATTTTTTTTTTGGACTTAGTCATTTTTCCGGCGTTTATAAGACTTTCAGATAGGGGAAATGTCAGTGAGTGTTC
The DNA here is from genome assembly GCF_046119375.1 of Phyllobates terribilis. Lineage (NCBI taxonomy): Eukaryota > Metazoa > Chordata > Amphibia > Anura > Dendrobatidae > Phyllobates > Phyllobates terribilis. Next base: position 19,163,555 of record NW_027362773.1, on the reverse strand, counting down.
CGATTTCAGTTCCAGAGCGAGTCGCCCGATGAGTCCTTCATATTTAGTCGATTTCAGACAATTTTCAGAATTTTTGAAAATTTCACTTTTTTGTGAAAATATCAACTAAATGAGGGAATAATATGTGTGAGGGTACCCCAGGAGAGTTCCAAATGCGTGTGGGTAGAATATATATCCCACGGGGGTAAAATTGGAAAAAGTTGAAAAAACATTTGTTTTGGACTTAGTCATTTTTCTGGCATTTAACAAACTTTCAGATAGGGGAAATGTCAGTGAGTGTTCCGATTTCAGTTCCAGAGCTAGTCGCCCGATGAGTCCTTCATATTTAGTCGATTTCAGACAATTTTCAGAATTTTTGAAAATTTCACTTTTTTGTGAAAATATCAACTAAATGAGGGAATAATATGTGTGAGGGTACCCCAGGAGAGTTCCAAATGCGTGTGGGTAGAATATATATCCCACGGGGGTAAAATTGGAAAAAGTTGAAAAAACATTTGTTTTGGACTTAGTCATTTTTCTGGCATTTAACAAACTTTCAGATAGGGGAAATGTCAGTGAGTGTTCCGATTTCAGTTCCAGAGCGAGTCGCCCGATGAGTCCTTCATATTTAGTCATTTTCAGCCAATTTTCAGAAGTTTTGAAAATTTCACTTTTTTGTGAAAATATCTACTAAATGAGGGAATAATATGTGTGAGGGTACCCCAGGAGAGTTTCAAATGTGTGTGGGTAGAATATATATCCCACGGGGGTAAAATTGAAAAAAGTTGAAAAAACATTTGTTTTGGACTTAGTCATTTTTCCGGCGTTTAACAGACTTTCAGATAGGGGAAATGTCAGTGAGTGTTCCGATTTCAGTTCCAGAGCGAGTCGCCCGATGAGTCCTTCATATTTAGTCGTTTTCAGCCAATTTTCAGAATGTTTGAAAATTTAACTTTTTTGTGAAAATATCCACTAAATGAGGGAATAATATGTGAGAGGGTACAACAGGAGAGTTCCAAATGTGTGTGGGTGGAATATATATCCCACGGGGGTAAAATTGAAAAAAGGTGACTTTTTTTTTTTTGACCTAGTCATTTTTTCAGCGTTTATCAGACTTTCAGATAGGGGAAATGTCAGTGAGCGTTCCGATTTCAGTTCCAGAGCGATTCGCCCGATGAGTCCTTCATATTTAGTCGTTTTCAGTCAATTTCCTGAATTTTTGAAAATTTCACTTTTTTGTGAAAATATCCACTAAATGAGGGAATAATATGTGTGAGGATACCCCAGGAGAATTCCAAATGTGTGTGGGTAGAATATATATCCCACGGGGGTAAAATTGAAAAAAGTTAAAAAAAAATTTGTTTTGGACTTGGTCATTTTTTCAGCATTTATCAGACTTTCAGATAGGGGAAATGTCAGTGAGCGTTCCGATTTCAGTTCCATAGTGATTTGCCCGATGAGTCCTTCATATTTAATCGTTTTCAGCCAATTTTCAGAATTTTTTAAAATTTCACTTTTTTGTGGAAATATCCACTAAATGAGGGAATAATATGTGTGAGGGTACCCCAGGAGAGTTCCAAATGTGTGTGGGTAGAATATATATACCACGGGGGTAAAATTGAAAAAAGTTGAAAACATTTTTTTTTTGGACTTAGTCATTTTTCCGGCGTTTATAAGACTTTCAGATAGGGGAAATGTCAGTGAGTGTTCCGATTTCAGTTCCAGAGCGAGTCGCCCGATGAGTCCTTCATATTTAGTCATTTTCAGCCAATTTTCAGAATTTTTGAAAATTTCACTTTTATCTACTAAATGAGGGAATAATATGTGTGAGGGTACCCCAGGAGAGTTTCAAATGTGTGTGGGTAGAATATATATCCCACGGGGGTAAAATTGAAAAAAGTTGAAAAAACATTTGTTTTGGACTTAGTCATTTTTCCGGCGTTTAACAGACTTTCAGATAGGGGAAATGTCAGTGAGTGTTCCGATTTCAGTTCCAGAGCGAGTCGCCCGATGAGTCCTTCATATTTAGTCGTTTTCAGCCAATTTTCACAATGTTTGAAAATTTAACTTTTTTGTGAAAATATCCACTAAATGAGGGAATAATATGTGAGAGGGTACAACAGGAGAGTTCCAAATGTGTGTGGGTGGAATATATATCCCACGGGGGTAAAATTGAAAAAAGGTGAAAATTTTTTTTTTTTTGACCTAGTCATTTTTTCAGCGTTTATCAGACTTTCAAATAGGGGAAATGTCAGTGAGCGTTCCGATTTCAGTTCCAGAGCGATTCGCCCGATCAGTCCTTCATATTTAGTCGTTTTCAGTAAATTTCCTGAATTTTTGAAAATTTCACTTTTTTGTGAAAATATCCACTAAATGAGGGAATAATATGTGTGAGGGTACCCCAGGAGAGTTCCAAATGTGTGTGGGTAGAATATATATCCCACGGGGGTAAAATTGAAAAAAGTTAAAAAAAAATTTGTTTTGGACTTGGTCATTTTTTCAGCATTTATCAGACTTTCAGATAGGGGAAATGTCAGTGAGTGTTCCGATTTCAGTTCCAGAGCGAGTCGCCCGATGAGTCCTTCATATTTAGTCGTTTTCAGCCAATTTTCAGAATTTTTGAAAATGTCACTTTTTTGTGAAAATATCCACTAAATGAGGGAATAATATGTGTGAAGGTACCCCAGAAGAGATCCAAATGTGTGTGTGTAGAATACATATCCCACGGGGGTAAGATTGAAAAGAGTTGAAAAAATTTTTTTTTGTGGACTTGGTCATTTTTTCAGCATTTATCAGACTTTCAGATAGGGGAAATGTCAGTGAGCGTTCCGATTTCAGTTCCAGAGTGATTCGCCCGATGAGTCCTTCATATTTAGTCGTTTTCAGCCAATTTTCAGAATTTTTGAAAATTTAACTTTTTTGTGAAAATATCCACTAAATGAGGGAATAATATGTGTGAGGGTACACCAGGAGAGTTCCAAATGTGTGTGGGTAGAATATATATCCCACGGGGGTAAAATTGAAAAAAGTTGAAAAAACATTTGTTTTGGACTTAGTCATTTTTTCAACGTTTATCAGACTTTCAGATAAGGGAAATGTCAGTGAGTGTTCCAATTTCAGTTCCAGAGCGATTCGCCCGATGAGTCCTTCATATTTAGTCATTTTCAGCCAATTTTCAGAATTTTTGAAAATTTCACTTTTTTGTGAAAATATCTACTAAATGAGGGAATAATATGTGTGAGGGTACCCCAGGAGAGTTTCAAATGTGTGTGGGTAGAATATATATCCCACGGGGTAAAATTGAAAAAAGTTGAAAAAACATTTGTTTTGGACTTAGTCATTTTTCTGGCATTTAACAAACTTTCAGATAGGGGAAATGTCAGTGAGTGTTCCGATTTCAGTTCCAGAGCGATTCGCCTGATGAGTCCTTCATATTTAATCGTTTTCAGCCAATTTTCAGAATTTTTTAAAATTTCACTTTTTTGTGGAAATATCCACTAAATGAGGGAATAATATGTGTGAGGGTACCCCAGGAGAGTTCCAAATGTGTGTGGGTAGAATATATATACCACGGGGGTAAAATTGAAAAAAGTTGAAAACATTTTTTTTTTGGACTTAGTCATTTTTCCGGCGTTTATAAGACTTTCAGATAGGGGAAATGTCAGTGAGTGTTCCGATTTCAGTTCCAGAGCGAGTCGCCCGATGAGTCCTTCATATTTAGTCGATTTCAGACAATTTTCAGAATTTTTGAAAATTTCACTTTTTTGTGAAAATATCAACTAAATGAGGGAATAATATGTGTGAGGGTACCCCAGGAGAGTTCCAAATGCGTGTGGGTAGAATATATATCCCACGGGGGTAAAATTGGAAAAAGTTGAAAAAACATTTGTTTTGGACTTAGTCATTTTTCTGGCATTTAACAAACTTTCAGATAGGGGAAATGTCAGTGAGTGTTCCGATTTCAGTTCCAGAGCTAGTCGCCCGATGAGTCCTTCATATTTAGTCGATTTCAGACAATTTTCAGAATTTTTGAAAATTTCACTTTTTTGTGAAAATATCAACTAAATGAGGGAATAATATGTGTGAGGGTACCCCAGGAGAGTTCCAAATGCGTGTGGGTAGAATATATATCCCACGGGGGTAAAATTGGAAAAAGTTGAAAAAACATTTGTTTTGGACTTAGTCATTTTTCTGGCATTTAACAAACTTTCAGATAGGGGAAATGTCAGTGAGTGTTCCGATTTCAGTTCCAGAGCGAGTCGCCCGATGAGTCCTTCATATTTAGTCATTTTCAGCCAATTTTCAGAAGTTTTGAAAATTTCACTTTTTTGTGAAAATATCTACTAAATGAGGGAATAATATGTGTGAGGGTACCCCAGGAGAGTTTCAAATGTGTGTGGGTAGAATATATATCCCACGGGGGTAAAATTGAAAAAAGTTGAAAAAACATTTGTTTTGGACTTAGTCATTTTTCCGGCGTTTAACAGACTTTCAGATAGGGGAAATGTCAGTGAGTGTTCCGATTTCAGTTCCAGAGCGAGTCGCCCGATGAGTCCTTCATATTTAGTCGTTTTCAGCCAATTTTCAGAATGTTTGAAAATTTAACTTTTTTGTGAAAATATCCACTAAATGAGGGAATAATATGTGAGAGGGTACAACAGGAGAGTTCCAAATGTGTGTGGGTGGAATATATATCCCACGGGGGTAAAATTGAAAAAAGGTGACTTTTTTTTTTTTGACCTAGTCATTTTTTCAGCGTTTATCAGACTTTCAGATAGGGGAAATGTCAGTGAGCGTTCCGATTTCAGTTCCAGAGCGATTCGCCCGATGAGTCCTTCATATTTAGTCGTTTTCAGTCAATTTCCTGAATTTTTGAAAATTTCACTTTTTTGTGAAAATATCCACTAAATGAGGGAATAATATGTGTGAGGATACCCCAGGAGAATTCCAAATGTGTGTGGGTAGAATATATATCCCACGGGGGTAAAATTGAAAAAAGTTAAAAAAAAATTTGTTTTGGACTTGGTCATTTTTTCAGCATTTATCAGACTTTCAGATAGGGGAAATGTCAGTGAGCGTTCCGATTTCAGTTCCATAGTGATTTGCCCGATGAGTCCTTCATATTTAGTCGTTTTCAGCCAATTTTCAGAATTTTTGAAAATTTCACTTTTTTGTGAAAATATCAACTAAATGAGGGAATAATATGTGTGAGGGTACCCCAGGAGAGTTCCAAATGTGTGTGGGTAGAAAATATGTCCCACGGGGGTAAAATTGAAAAAAGTTGAAAACATTTTTTTTTTGGACTTAGTCATTTTTCCGGCGTTTATAAGACTTTCAGATAGGGGAAATGTCAGTGAGTGTTCCGATATCAGATCCAGAGCGAGTCACCCGATGAGTCCTTCATATTTAGTCGTTTTCAGACAATTTTCTGAATTTTTGAAAATTTCACTTTTTTGTGAAAATATCAACTAAATGAGGGAATAATATTTGTGAGGGTACCCCAGGAGAGTTCCAAATGTGTGTGGGTAGAATATATATCCCACGGGGGTAAAATTGAAAAAAGTTTAAAACAAATTTGTTTTGGACTTGGTCATTTTTTCAGCATGTATCAGACTTTCATATAGGGGAAATGTCAGTGAGCGTTCCGATTTCAGCTCCAGAGTGATTCGCCCGATGAGTCCTTCATATTTAGTCGTTTTCAGCCAATTTTCAGAATTTTTGAAAATGTAACTTTTTTGTGAAAATATCCACTAAATGAGGGAATAATATGTGTGAGGGTACACCAGGAGAGTTCCAAATGTGTGTGGGTAGAATATATATCCCACGGGGGTAAAATTGAAAAAAGTTGAAAAAACATTTGTTTTGGACTTAGTCATTTTTCTGGCGTTTATCAGACTTTCAGATAGGGGAAATGTCAGTGAGTGTTCCGATTTCAGTTCTAGAGCGATTCACCCAATGAGTCCTTCATATTTAGTCATTTTCAGAAAATTTTCAGAATTTTTGAAAATTTCACTTTTTTGTGAAAATATCTACTAAATGAGGGAATAATATGTGTGAGGGTACCCCAGGAGAGTTTCAAATGTGTGTGGGTAGAATATATATCCCACGGGGGTAAAATTGAAAAAAGTTGAAAAAACATTTGTTTTGGACTTAGTCATTTTTCTGGCATTTAACAAACTTTCAGATAGGGGAAATGTCAGTGAGTGTTCCGATTTCAGTTCCAGAGCGAGTCGCCCGATGAGTCCTTCATATTTAGTCATTTTCAGCCAATTTTCAGAAGTTTTGAAAATTTCACTTTTTTGTGAAAATATCTACTAAATGAGGGAATAATATGTGTGAGGGTACCCCAGGAGAGTTTCAAATGTGTGTGGGTAGAATATATATCCCACGGGGGTAAAATTGAAAAAAGTTGAAAAAACATTTGTTTTGGACTTAGTCATTTTTCCGGCGTTTAACAGACTTTCAGATAGGGGAAATGTCAGTGAGTGTTCCGATTTCAGTTCCAGAGCGAGTCGCCCGATGAGTCCTTCATATTTAGTCGTTTTCAGCCAATTTTCAGAATGTTTGAAAATTTAACTTTTTTGTGAAAATATCCACTAAATGAGGGAATAATATGTGAGAGGGTACAACAGGAGTGTTCCAAATGTGTGTGGGTGGAATATATATCCCACGGGGGTAAAATTGAAAAAAGGTGACTTTTTTTTTTTTTGACCTAGTCATTTTTTCAGCGTTTATCAGACTTTCAGATAGGGGAAATGTCAGTGAGCGTTCCGATTTCAGTTCCAGAGCGATTCGCCCGATGAGTCCTTCATATTTAGTCGTTTTCAGTCAATTTCCTGAATTTTTGAAAATTTCACTTTTTTGTGAAAATATCCACTAAATGAGGGAATAATATGTGTGAGGATACCCCAGGAGAATTCCAAATGTGTGTGGGTAGAATATATATCCCACGGGGGTAAAATTGAAAAAAGTAAAAAAAAAAATTGTTTTGGACTTGGTCATTTTTTCAGCATTTATCAGACTTTCAGATAGGGGAAATGTCAGTGAGCGTTCCGATTTCAGTTCCATAGTGATTTGCCCGATGAGTCCTTCATATTTAGTCGTTTTCAGCCAATTTTCAGAATTTTTGAAAATTTCACTTTTTTGTGAAAATATCAACTAAATGAGGGAATAATATGTGTGAGGGTACCCCAGGAGAGTTCCAAATGTGTGTGGGTAGAAAATATGTCCCACGGGGGTAAAATTGAAAAAAGTTGAAAACATTTTTTTTTTGGACTTAGTCATTTTTCCGGCGTTTATAAGACTTTCAGATAGGGGAAATGTCAGTGAGTGTTCCGATATCAGATCCAGAGCGAGTCACCCGATGAGTCCTTCATATTTAGTCGTTTTCAGACAATTTTCTGAATTTTTGAAAATTTCACTTTTTTGTGAAAATATCAACTAAATGAGGGAATAATATTTGTGAGGGTACCCCAGGAGAGTTCCAAATGTGTGTGGGTAGAATATATATCCCACGGGGGTAAAATTGAAAAAAGTTTAAAACAAATTTGTTTTGGACTTGGTCATTTTTTCAGCATGTATCAGACTTTCATATAGGGGAAATGTCAGTGAGCGTTCCGATTTCAGCTCCAGAGTGATTCGCCCGATGAGTCCTTCATATTTAGTCGTTTTCAGCCAATTTTCAGAATTTTTGAAAATGTAACTTTTTTGTGAAAATATCCACTAAATGAGGGAATAATATGTGTGAGGGTACACCAGGAGAGTTCCAAATGTGTGTGGGTAGAATATATATCCCACGGGGGTAAAATTGAAAAAAGTTGAAAAAACATTTGTTTTGGACTTAGTCATTTTTCTGGCGTTTATCAGACTTTCAGATAGGGGAAATGTCAGTGAGTGTTCCGATTTCAGTTCTAGAGCGATTCACCCAATGAGTCCTTCATATTTAGTCATTTTCAGCCAATTTTCAGAATTTTTGAAAATTTCACTTTTTTGTGAAAATATCTACTAAATGAGGGAATAATATGTGTGAGGGTACACCAGGAGAGTTCCAATTGTGTGTGGGTAGAATATATATCCCACGGGGGTAAAATTGAAAAAAGTTGAAAAAACATTTGTTTTGGACTTAGTCATGTTTCTGGCGTTTATCAGACTTTCAGATAGGGGAAATGTCAGTGAGTGTTCCGATTTCAGTTCCAGAGCGATTCACCCCATGAGTCCTTCATATTTAGTCATTTTCAGCCAATTTTCAGAATTTTTGAAAATTTCACTTTTTGTGAAAATATCTACTAAATGCGGGAATAATATGTGTGAGGGTACCCCAGGAGAGTTCCAAATGTGTGTGGGTAGAATATATATCCCACGGTGGTAAAATTGAAAAAAGTTGAAAAAACATTTGTTTTGGACTTAGTCATTTTTCCGGCGTTTAACAGACTTTCAGATAGGGGAAATGTCAGTGAGTGTTCCGATTTCAGTTCCAGAGCGAGTCGCCCGATGAGTCCTTCATATTTAGTCGATTTCAGACAATTTTCAGAATTTTTGAAAATTTCACTTTTTTGTGAAAATATCAACTAAAAGAGGGAATAATATGTGTGAGGGTACCCCAGGAGAGTTCCAAATGTGTGTGGGTAGAATATATAGCCCACGGGGGTAAAATTGAAAAAAGTTGAAAAAACATTTGTTTTGGACTTAGTCATTTTTCTGGCATTTAACAAACTTTCAGATAGGGGAAATGTCAGTGAGTGTTCCGATTTCAGTTCCAGAGCGAGTCGCCCGATGAGTCCTTCATATTTAGTCGTTTCAGCCAATTTTCAGACTTTTTGAAAATTTCACTTATTTGTGAAAATATCAACTAAATGAGGGAATAATATGTGTGAGGGTACCCCAGGAGAGTTCCAAATGTGTGTCGGTAGAATACATATCCAACGGGGGTAAAATTGAAAAAAGTTGAAAAAACATTTGTTTTCGACTTAGTCATTTTTTCAGCGTTCATCAGACTTTCAGATAAGGAAAATGTCATTGAGCGTTCCGATTTCAGCTCCAGAGTGATTTGCCCGATGAGTCCTTCATATTTAGTCGTTTTCAGCCATTTTTCAGAATTTTTGAAAATGTAACTTTTTTGTGAAAATATCCACTAAATGAGGGAATAATATGTGTGAGGGTACACCAGAAGAGTTCCAAATGTGTGTGGGTAGAATATATATCCCACGGGGGTAAAATTGAAAAAAGTTGAAAAAACATTTGTTTTGGACTTAGTCATTTTTCTGGCGTTTATCAGACTTTCAGATAGGGGAAATGTCAGTGAGTGTTCCGATTTCAGTTCCAGAGCGATTCACCCGATGAGTCCTTCATATTTAGTCATTTTCAGCCAATTTTCAGAATTTTTGAAAATTTCACCTTTTTGTGAAAATATCTACTAAATGAGGGAATAATATGTGTGAGGGTACCCCAGGAGAGTTCCAAATGTGTGTGGGTAAACAATATATCCCGCGGGGGTAAAATTGAAAAAAGTTGAAAACATCTTTTTTTTGGACTTAGTCATTTTTCCGGCGTTTATAAGACTTTCAGATAGGGGAAATGTCAGTGAGTGTTCCGATTTCAGATCCATAGCGAGTCGCCCGATGAGTCCTTCATATTTAGTCGTTTTCAGACAATTTTCAGAATTTTTGAAAATTTCACTTTTTTGTGAAAATATCAACTAAATGAGGGAATAATATTTGTGAGGGTACCCCAGGAGAGTTCCAAATGTGTGTGGGTAGAATATATATCCCACGGGGGTAAAATTGAAAAAAGTTTAAAAAAAATTTGTTTTGGACTTATTCATTTTTTCAGCATTTATCAGCCTTTCAGATAGGGGAAATGTCAGTGAGCATTCCGATTTCAGTTCCAGAGTGATTCGCCCGATGAGTCCTTCATATTTAGTCGTTTTCAGCCAATTTTCAGAATTTTTGAAAATGTCACTTTTTTGTGAAAATATCCACTAAATGAGGGAATAATATGTGTGAGGGTACCCCAGGAGAGATCCAAATGTGTTTGGGTAGAATATATATCCCACGGGGGTAAGATTGAAAAAAGTTGAAAAAAATTTTTTGTGGACTTGGTCATTTTTTCAGCATTTATCAGACTTTCAGATAGGTGAAATGTCAGTGAGCGTTCCGATTTCAGTTCCAGAGTGATTCGCCCGATGAGTCCTTCATATTTCATCGTTTTCAGCCAATTTTCAGAATTTTTGAAAATGTAACTTTTTTGTGAAAATATCCACTAAATGAGGGAATAATATGTGTGAGGGTACACCAGGAGAGTTCCAAATGTGTGTGGGTAGAATATATATCCCACGGGGGTAAAATTGAAAAAAGTTGAAAAAAAATTTGTTTTGGACTTGGTCATTTTTTCTGCATTTATCAGACTTTCAGATAGGGGAAATGTCAGTGAGCATTCCGATTTCAGTTTCAGAGCGATTCGCCCGATGAGTTCTTCATATTTAGTCATTTTCAGCCAATTTTCAGAATTTTTGAAAATTTCACTTTTTTGTGAAAATATCTACTAAATGAGGGAATAATATGTGTGAGGGTACCCCAGGAGAGTTTCAAATGTGTGTGGGTAGAATATATATCCCACGGGGGTAAAATTGAAAAAAGTTGAAAAAACATTTGTTTTGGACTTAGTCATTTTTCCGTCGTTTAACAGACTTTCAGATAGGGGAAATGTCAGTGAGTGTTCCGATTTCAGTTCCAGAGCGAGTCGCCCGATGAGTCCTTCATATTTAGTCGATTTCAGACAATTTTCAGAATTTTTGAAAATTTCACTTTTTTGTGAAAATATCCACTAAATGAGGGAATAATATGTGTGAGGGTACCCCAGGAGATTTCCAAATGTGTGTGGGTAAAAAATATATCCCACGGGGGTAAAATTGAAAAAAGTTGAAAACATTTTTTTTTTGGACTTAGTCATTTTTCCGGCGTTTATAAGACTTTCAGAGAGGGGAAATGTCAGTGAGTGTTCCGATTTCAGATCCAGAGCGAGTCTCCCGATGAGTCCTTCATATTTAGTCGTTTTCAGCCAATTTTCAGAATTTTTGAAAATTTCACTTTTTTGTGAAAATATCAACTAAATGAGGGAATAATATTTGTGAGGGTACCCCACTAGAGTTCCAAATGTGTGTGGGTAGAATATATATCCCACGGGGGTAAAATTGAAAAAAGTTTAAAAAAAATTTGTTTTGGACTTGGTCATTTTTTCAGCATTTATCAGACTTTCAGATAGGGGAAATGTCAGTGAGCATTCCGATTTCAGTTCCAGAGTGATTCGCCCGATGAGTCCTTCATATTTAGTCGTTTTCAGCCAATTTTCAGAATTTTTGAAAATGTCACTTTTTTGTGAAAATATCCACTAAATGAGGGAATAATATGTGTGAGGGTACACCAGGAGAGTTTCAAATGTGTGTGGGTAGAATATATATCCCACGGGGGTAAAATTGAAAAAAGTTGAAAAAACATTTGTTTTGGACTTAGTCATTTTTCCGTCGTTTAACAGACTTTCAGATAGGAGAAATGTCAGTGAGTGTTCCGATTTCAGTTCCAGAGCGAGTCGCCCGATGTGTCCTTCATATTTAGTCATTTTCAGCCAATTTTCAGAATTTTTGAAAATTTCACTTTTTTGTGAAAATATCTACTAAATGAGGGAATAATATGTGTGAGGGTACCCCAGGAGAGTTCCAAATGTGTGTGGGTAGAATATATATCGCACGGGGGTAAAATTGAAAAAAGTTGAAAAAACATTTGTTTTGGACTTAGTCATTTTTCTGGCATTTATTAGACTTTCAGATAGGGGAAATGTCAGTGAGTGTTCCGATTTCAGTTCCAGAGCGAGTCGCCCGATGAGTCCTTCATATTTAGTCATTTTCAGCCAATTTTCAGAATTTTTGAAAATTTCACTTTTTTGTGAAAATATCCACTAACACGAACTACTGATGGAGTCATTTTGACTCCTTTCGTTTTTTATTTCTCTTCTGTGACTATATTTTACAGAATTCCGGCTTGAAACTCGGTGACTTTTCCTCAAATATGATGTGAAAAAAGATTTTGTGAAAATAAATATTTTTTTTGAAAAATTTGCGCGTTTTTTTCAAAATTTACCAAGAACTACTGAAGGGAGTCATTTTGACTCCCTACTATATTTTGAGGTCATTTTGTCACTAAATGTTGCTATAAAGTTTTGTGCATAATTTTTTCACTCTGTCTTATTTACCCTGATGTTCATATAGATGTAGTTCAATTTACATGTCAACTTTTCACATTTTCCTTGTGTTTTACCTGCTTGTATTACTGTGTAATGCTGAACAAAATAGCTTGTTTACTCTAGGTTCTTATCTTATGCTAATGAAGGGTGGTGTTTTTCTAAGGTCCTAGCAGGAGACAGTATTCTGGATAGTAACTTTACTTTCAGTTCAGCTGAAGAGACAAAGAGAACAGATGCAGACATACGAGCTCTGAAGACTCATACAGGTATGAATTGTTATGAAATAGTTTAGCTGTCTGTCAACTGATTCAGCCCACCTACTTTTGAAGGTGGCAGAACAGTTATTATTTCTTTTAGTTTTCATTTCATTTCTATTTTTCAGCAGGGAACTATATAGAATTATGGAATTTGTGAGGAATATGGAGAGAAGACGTTTGATAAAGCCTCAGGATATTCTGGCTACTTTGCAATCCATACCGGAGGATGAATCGGAATCCGAATTGCAGGAACATGTATTTGATTCTGACAGTGATGAAGATTTCATTCCTCAGAACATATCAAGTGAATCTGAAGACTCAGAAGGAACAAATCCAGAAGGTAAGTAGTTATGTGTATTTATTTGTTCTTCCACACACTGAGTTAGGGCCTGTGCACACTAGCAGAATTCTGGCTGAATAGCCATCTGGATATTCTTGCCGCAATACAGGCTGTACCTGCCCGCTCATGCCTGAAGCTCCGCTCCGAACCCCGGGCTGGAGCCGCTGTCAGGGACAGAGCGGCGCTTGCTTACGTGCGAGCACGGCTCCGTCCCAGACAGCGGCTCCAGCCCGGGGTTCGGAGCGGAGCTTCAGGTGTGAAGCTCCGCTCTGTACCTGAGCGGGCAGGTACGGGCCGGATTGTGGTGAGAATATCCGGTCGGATATTCTGCCGCAAATCCAGCCAGTGTGCACGGACCCTTACAAAACAAAAATTCTAAATATTCATCAACTTTTTTTCAGATATTCCAAGCACGTCAACTGGGGATCGGGCTCATGCAGTTATGTTGCCTCCTGACCATCCTCCTGGTCGTGGACAGAAAAAATCAGCAAAACGTCCCAGAAATGAAAGAACAACAGATAACGATGGCGGTGAAGGTAATGCAACAACAAACATCAGAGAAGGCGAATCTGAAGGAATACTAGTTTCAGCGGATGGTATTCAATGGACACCTGTTGAAATTGGAGAACACTTGCCTGGTAGGTGTGACAGCCAAAATATTCTTCGAGAAGCACCTGGCCCTACAGGATACGCCAGAAGAAATATCATTATCGATAGTCCTTTGAGCGCATGGCGTTTATTTTTTGATTCATATATATTGACACATATAAAGAACTGTACGCTTGCAGAAGCATGCAGGAACAATAATTTACAGTTTACTCTATCTGATGAGGAGCTAGATGCATTCATTGCGATATTCTATGCTCGTGGAATATCTGGCACGAACCGTCACTCGATTAGCAGTATTTGGTGTAATGACTGGGGAATACCGTTTTGCAAAGCGACAATGTCTAGGGACCGCTTTGTTGAAATTATGAGGTTTCTCAGATTTGATGATAAATCTACTCGATCGGAGAGACTGCAAACGGACAAGTTTGCTCTATTTTCTACTGTGTGGGACAGGTTTATTGAAAATTGTATTGCGTGTTACAAACCTGGCCCATACATAACGGTGGATGAGCAACTTTTCCCAAGCAAAACTAGGTGTCCATTCACGCAGTACATGCCTTCCAAACCAGATAAATATGGCCACAAATATTGGCTAGCTGTTGATAAGAGGTGCAAATATCTGGCAAATGGCTTCCCTTATCTAGGCAAAGATGACACACGCCGTGCTGAGGACCGTTTAGCTGACCATGTGGTAATGAAGTTATTGGACCCGTTTTTGAAAAAAGGTCGCAATGTTACAACCGATAATTATTTTACTTCAGTAAAATTAGCTAAACAGCTAAAAAGCAAAGGAACAACCATCGTGGGAACACTGAACAAGATAAGGCGAGAAGTGCCTAAAGAAATAAAATTCATGAAAGAGGAATTGTACAACACTAAAGTGTTTAGAAATGAAGACAATTTTACACTTACAGTATATCAAGGAAAGCCCAACAAAAATGTTGTCATTTTGAGTTCCGTCCATCCAGATGTTGCTGTTGCGTCTGATTCCGCTAAAAAAACTCCAGAAACGGTAAAGTTTTACAATGAAACAAAATATGGAGTAGATGTAGTAGATCAGATGGCACGAAAATATACCACACGAACATGCACAAGGAGATGGCCTGTTCATGCATTTGAAAATGCCTTAGACTTTGCGGGTATAAATGCATGGATAATATTCAAGGAGATTACCCACCAAAAAATGTCAAGCAAGGCATTTTTGCAAACGCTTGTGAGAGAGTTGAGTGGTCCTTATGTCACAGATAGGGAAAAGGGTTCCACGTCCCAAGTTTCTACATGCTCAGAAGTGATGGTTCAAACAAAATTTTGCCAGATCAAAGAAAAGTGCAAGAAAAATAGATCTGTCGGAAATTGTAAGACTTGTGGTAAGTCTTTGTGTGGGCAATGTACTGCCATAAATCAAAGGCAATGCCTAAAATGCGAAACACCAAATGTTTAGAAGGTGAATTCTGCGCCATATTTTCATTTTTATACTCCTCCACCTACATTTTCTCTGCTTTTTGTTCTTCAGTTGTTGTTTATATGTGTGCACTTGAATAAAAAAAAATGTTTGAAAAACGTCTATTATAATTATTGTTATTTTCTGTAGAAAAATAAGAAAAGCAGAAAAAAAACAATCAAAAGCATTACTGTTGGATCTCACAATAATAATACATTACAAAAAATATAATTATTAATAAATAACCACAAATGAAACTCTAAAAATAAACGAAAACAAGCAAGGAGTCAAAATGACTCCTTTCAGTAGTTCTAGGCGGGGTCAAGAGTCCAGTAGTCCTAGTGCTAAATGAGGGAATAATATGTGTGAGGGTACCCCAGGAGAGATCCAAATGTGTGTGGGTAGAATATATATCCCACGGGGGTAAGATTGAAAAAAGTTGAAAAAATTTTTTTTGTGGACTTGGTCATTTTTTCAGCATTTATCAGACTTTCAGATAGGGGAAATGTCAGTGAGCGTTCCGATTTCAGTTCCAGAGTGATTCGCCCGATGAGTCCTTCATATTTAGTCATTTTCAGCCAATTTTCAGAATTTTTGAAAATTTCACTTTTTTGTGAAAATATCTACTTAATGAGGGAATAATATGTGTGAGGGTACCCCAGGAGAGTTCCAAATGTGTGTGGGTAGAAAATATATCCCACGGGGGTAAAATTGAAAAAAGTTGAAAACATTTTTTTTTTTGGACTTAGTCATTTTTCCGGCGTTTATCAGACTTTCAGATAGGGGAAATGTCAGTGAGCGTTCCGATTTCAGTTCCAGAGTGATTCGCCCGATGAGTCCTTCATATTTAGTCGTTTTCAGCCAATTTTCAGAATTTTTGAAAATATAACTTTTTTGTGAAAATATCCACTAAATGAGGGAATAATATGTGTGAGGGTACACCAGGAGAGTTCCAAATGTGTGTCGGTAGAATACATATCCCACAGGGGTAAAATTGAAAAAAGTTGAAAAAACATTTGTTTTGGACTTAGTCATTTTTTCAGCGTTTATCAGACTTTCAGATAAGGGAAATGTCAGTGAGCGTTCCGATTTCAGTTCCAGAGTGATTCGCCCGATGAGTCTTTCATATTTAGTCGTTTTCAGCCAATTTTCAGAATTTTTGAAAATGTAACTTTTTTGTGAAAATATCCACTAAATGAGGGAATAATATGTGTGAGGGTACGCCAGGAGAGTTCCAAATGTGTGTCGGTAGAATACATATCCCACGGGGGTAAAATTGAAAAAAGTTGAAAAAACATTTGTTTTGGACTTAGTCATTTTTCCGGCATTTAACAGACTTTCAGATAGGGGAAATGTCAGTGAGTGTTCCTATTTCAGTTCCAGAGCGATTCGCCCGATGAGTCCTTCATATTTAGTCATTTTCAGCCAATTTTCAGAATTTTTGAAAATTTCACTTTTTTGTGAAAATATCTACTAAATGAGGGAATAATATGTGTGAGGGTACCCCAGGAAAGTTCCAAATGTGTGTGGGTAGAATTTATATCCCACGGGGGTAAAATTGAAAAAAGTTGAAAAAAAATTTGTTTTGGACTTAGTCATTTTTTCAGCATTTATCAGACTTTTAGATAGGGGAAATGTCAGTGAGCATTCCGATTTCAGTTCCAGAGTGATTCGCCCAATGAGTCCTTCATATTTAGTCGTTTTCAGCCAATTTTCAGAATTTTTGAAAATGTCACTTTTTTGTGAAAATATCCACTAAATGAGGGAATAATATGTGTGAGGGTACCCCAGGAGAGTTCCAAATGTGTGTGAGTAGAATATATATCCCACGGGGGTAAAATTGAAAAAAGTTTAAAAAAAATTTTTTTTGGACTTAATCATTTTTCCGGCGTTTATCAGACTTTCAGAGAGGGGAAATGTCAGTGAGTGTTCCGATTTCAGTTCCAGAGCGATTCGCCCAATGAGTCCTTCATATTTAGTCGTTTTCAGTCAATTTTCTGAATTTTTGAAAATTTAACTTTTTTGTGAAAATATCCACTAAATGAGGGAATAATATGTGTGAGGGTACCTCAGAAGTGTTCCAAATGTGTGTAGGTAGATGGAACGTTTTTGGGAGGTGGAACCTCTGAGCAACTATACAAGGGGGCGGTCCTTGTAAGGAAGCGGGTGACTCCCAGGGAAGACGGGCAGGTAGTCACGGCAAGTGACAGGGACAGTCTGTGGGTAGAAGGGCACGTAGTCACGGCAAGTGACAGGGACAGTCTCTGGGTAGAAGGGCAGCAGGCAGGTGGCTGGTGAGCGCTACCAGGTGAGCGGGCGAGAGTCTTTGGACAGGCAGGTGGTCACGGCAAGTGACGGCAGAGCTTCCAGGTAGGCTAGCAGGCAGGTAGCAGATGAGCGCTCCCAGGTGAGCTGGCAGGCTGGTCCATAGACAGACTGACACGTGTCGGAAGGCAGACCGTCGGACCGCAGGCTTGCAAGCAGGTAAACGGATATCAGGCGGGTATCAAGCAGGAATCTGGCAGGTGACAGGCAGGAAACAGGCAGGAATCTGGCAGGTGACAGGCAGGTAACTGGTAACGGGACCTGAGGGCTGAAGCAGAGTGAAGGCTTTGCAACAACATTGCTCGGGCACCTCCATTTTGGAGGAGGTGCCTTAAATATGGGAGATCCTCCGGCAATTGGCCGGGGACTCCTTAAGACGGCGCGCACGGTGCCTTTAACAGAGGGGAGCGCGCGCAAACGTCCAAAGCACACTACCGGGGAAGGAGCGCGTGCCGGAAGCAGCGGGGAGAGAAGCGCTGGAGGACGCCGCACCAGGAGCGGGGAGGTGAGAGGGACGGCGTCTCTGCCTAGTACGGAGCAGAGACGCCGATGCTACAGTAGAATATATATCGCACGTGGGTAAAATTGAAAAAAGTTGAAAAAAAATTTTTTTTCTACTTATTCATTTTTCCGGCGTTTATTACACTTTCAGATAGGGGAAATGTCAGTAAGCATTCCGATTTCAGTTCCAGAGCGATTCGCCCGATGAGTCCTTCATATTTAGTCCTTTTCAGCCAATTTTCAGAATTTTGGAAAATTTCACTTTTTTGTGAAAATATCCACTAAATGAGGGAATAATATGTGTGAGGGTACCCCAGGAGAGATCCAAATGTGTGTGGGTAGAATATATATCCCAAGGGGGAAAAATTTAAAAAAGGTGAACATTTTTTTTTTTCGACCTAGTCATTTTTTCAGCGTTTATCAGACTTTCAGATAGGGGAAATGTCAGTGAGCGTTACGATTTCAGTTCCAGAGCTATTCGCCAGATGAGTCCTTCATATTTAGTTGTTTTCAGCCAATTTTCAGAATTTTTGAAAATTTCACTTTTTTGTGAAAATATCCACTAGATGAGGGAATAATATGTGTGAGGGTACCCCAGGAGATTTCCAAATGTGTGTGGGTACAATATATATCCCACCTGGGTAAAATTGAAAAAAGTTGAAAAAAATTTTTTTTTTGACTTAGTCATTTTTCCGGCGTTTATCAGACTTTCATATAGGGGAAATGTCAGTTAGTGTTCCGATTTCAGTTCCAGAGCTATTCGCCCGATGAGTCCTTCATATTTAGTCGTTTTCAGACAATTTTCTGAATTTTTGAAAATTTCACTTTTTTGTGAAAATACCACTAAATGAAGGAATAATATGTGTGAGGGTACCCCAGGAGAGTTCCAAATGTGTGTGGGTAGAATATATATCCCACGGGGGTAAAATTGAAAAAAAATTTTTTTGGACTTAGTAATTTTTCCGGCGTTTATCAGACTTTTAGAGAGGGGAAATGTCAGTGAGCATTCCGATTTCAGTTCCAGAGTGATTTGCCCGATGAGTCCTTCATATTTAGTCATTTTCAGACAATTTTCAGAATTTTTGAAAATTTCACTTTTTTGTGAAAATATCCACTAAATGAGGGAATAATATGTGTGAGGGTACCCCAGGAGAGTTCCAAATGTGTGTGGGTAGAATATATATCCCATGGGGGTAAAATTGAAAAAAGTTGAAAAAAATTTTTTTTGGGACTTAGTCATTTTTCCAGAGTTTATCAGACTTTCAGTTCAGGGAAATGTCAGTAAGTGTTTGGATTTCAGTTCCAGAGCGATTCGCCCGATGAGTCCTTCATATTTAGTCGTTTTCAGCCAATTTTCAGAATTTTTGAAAATTTCACTTTTTTGTGAAAATATCCACTAAATGAGGGAAAAATATGTGTGAGGGTACCCCAGGAGAGTTCCAAATGTGTGTGGGTAGAATATATATCCCACGGGGGTAAAATTGAAAAAAGTTGAAAAAAATTTTTTTTTTGCACTTACTCATATTTACAGCGTTTATCAGAATTTCAGATAAGGGAAATGTCAGTGAGCATTCCGATTTCAGTTCCAGAGCGATACGCCCAATGAGTTTTTCATATTTAGTCGTTTTCAGCCAATTTTCTGAATTTTTGAAAATTTCACTTTTTTGTGAAAATATCAACTAAATGAGGGAATAATATGTGTGAGGGTACCCCAGGAGAGTTCCAAATGTGTGTGGGTAGAATATATATCCCACCTGGGTTAAATTGAAAAAAGTTGAAAAAAATTTTTTTTTTGTACTTAGTCATTTTTCTGGCATTTATCAGACTTTCAGATAGGGGAAATGTCAGTGAGTGTTCCGATTTCAGTTCCAGAGCGAGTCGCCCGATGAGTCCTTCATATTTAGTCGTTTTCAGCCAATTTTCAGAATTTTTGAAAATTTCACTTTTTTGTGAAAATATCAACTAAATGAGGGAATAATATGTGTGAGGGTACCCCAGGAGCGTTCCAAATGTGTGTCGGTAGAATACATATCCCACGGGGGTAAAATTGAAAAAAGTTCAAAAAAAAATTTTTTGGGACTTAGTCATTTTTATGGCGTTTATCAGACTTTCAGATAGGGGAAATGTCAGTGAGTGTTCCGATTTCAGTTCCAGAGCGATTCGCCCGATGAGTCCTTCATATTTAGTCATTTTCAGACAATTTTTTGAAATTTTGAAAATTTCACTTTTTTGTGAAAATATCAACTAAATGAGGGAATAATATGTGTGAGGGTACCCCAGGAGAGTTCCAAATGTGTGTGGGTAGAATATATATCCCACCTGGGTAAAATTGAAAAAAGTTGAAAAAAAATTTTTTTTTTGACTTAGTCATTTTTCCGGCGTTTATCAGACTTTCATATAGGGGAAATGTCAGTTAGTGTTCCGATTTCAGTTCCAGAGCTATTCGCCCGATGAGTCCTTCATATTTAGTCGTTTTCAGACAATTTTCTGAATTTTTGAAAATTTCACTTTTTTGTGAAAATACCACTAAATGAAGGAATAATATGTGTGAGGGTACCCCAGGAGACTTCCAAATGTGTGTGGGTAGAATATATATCCCACGGGGGTAAAATTGAAAAAAGTTGAAAAAAATTTTTTTTTTGCACTTACTCATATTTACAGCGTTTATCAGAATTTCAGATAAGGGAAATGTCAGTGAGCGTTCCGATTTCAGTTCCAGAGCGATACGCCCAATGAGTTTTTCATATTTAGTCGTTTTCAGCCAATTTTCAGAATTTTTGAAAATTTCACTTTTTTGTGAAAATATCAACTAAATGAGGGAATAATATGTGTGAGGGTACCCCAGGAGAGTTCCAAATGTGTGTGGGTAGAATATATATCCCACCTGGGTTAAATTGAAAAAAGTTGAAAAAAATTTTTTTTTTGTACTTAGTCATTTTTCTGGCATTTATCAGACTTTCAGATAGGGGAAATGTCAGTGAGTGTTCCGATTTCAGTTCCAGAGCGAGTCGCCCGATGAGTACTTCATATTTAGTCGTTTTCAGCCAATTTTCAGAATTTTTGAAAATTTCACTTTTTTGTGAAAATATCAACTAAATGAGGGAATAATATGTGTGAGGGTACCCCAGGAGAGTTCCAAATGTGTGTGGGTACAATATATATCCCACGGGGGTAAAATTGAAAAAAGTTGAAAAAAAAATTGTTTTGGACTTCGTCAACTTTTCAGCATTTATCAGACTTTCAGAAAGGGGAAATGTCAGTGAGCGTTCCGATTTCAGTTCCAGAGTGATTTGCCCGATGTGTCCTTCATATTTAGTCGTTTTCAGCCAATTTTCTGAATTTTTGAAAATTTCACTTTTTTGTGAAAATATCCACTAAATGAGGGAATAATATGTGTGAGGGTACCCAGGAGAGATCCCAATGTGTGTGGGTAGAATATGTATCCAACGGGGGTAAAATTGAAAAAAGTTGAAAAAAATTTTTTTTTGGACTTAGTCATTATTCCGGCGTTTATCAGACTTTCAGATGGGGGAAATGTCAGTGAGTGTTCCTATTTCAGTTCCAGAGCGAGTCACCCGATGAGTCCTTCATATTTAGTCATTTTCAGACAATTTTTTGAATTTTTGAAAATTTCACTTTTTGTGAAAATATCAACTAAATGAGGCAATAATATGTGTGAGGGTAACCCAGGAGAGTTCCAAATGTGTGTGGGTAGAATATATATCCCACCTGGGTAAAATTGAAAAAAGTTGAAAAAAAATATTTTTTTTGACTTAGTCATTTTTCCGGCGTTTATCAGACTTTCAGATAGGGGAAATGTCAGTTATTGTTCCGATATCAGTTCCAGAGCTATTGGCCCGATGAGTCCTTCATATTTAGTCGTTTTCAGACAATTTTCTGAATTTTTGAAAATTTCACTTTTTTGTGAAAATACCACTAAATGAGGGAATAATATGTGTGAGGGTACCCCAGGAGAGTTCCAAATGTGTGTGGGTAGAATATGTATCCCATGGGGGTAAAATTGAAAAAACTTTAAAAAATTTTTTTGGGGACTTAGTCATTTTTCCGGCATTTATCAGATTTTCAGATAAGGGAAATTTCACTAAGTGTTCCGATTTCAGTTCCGGAGTGATTCGCAAAATGAGTCCTTCATATTTAGTCATTTTCAGCCAATTTTCTGAATATTTGAAAATTTCACTTTTTTGTGAAAATATCCACTAAATGAGGGAATAATATGTGTGAGGGTACCCCAGGAGAGTTCCAAATGTGTGTGGGTAGAATATATATCCCACGGGGGTAAAATTGAAAAAAGTTGAAAAAAAATTTTTTTTAGACTTAGTCATTTTTCCGGCGTTTATCAGACTTTCAGATAGGGGAAATGTCAGTGAGCGTTCCGATTTCAGTACCAGAGCGATTCGCCCGATGAGTCCTTCATATTTAGTCGCTTTCAGCCAATTTTCAGAATTTTTAAAAATTTCACTTTTTTGTGAAAATATCCACTAAATGAGGGAATAATATGTGTGAGGGTACCCCAGGAGCGTTCCAAATGTGTGTCGGTAGAATACATATCCCACGGGGGTAAAATTGAAAAAAGTTCAAAAAAAAATTTTTTGGGACTTAGTCATTTTTATGGCGTTTATCAGACTTTCAGATAGGGGAAATGTCAGTGAGTGTTCCGATTTCAGTTCCAGAGCGATTCGCCCGATGAGTCCTTCATATTTAGTCGTTTTCAGCCAATTTTCTGAATATTTGAAAATTTCACTTTTTTGTGAAAATATCCACTAAATGAGGGAATAATATGTTTGAGGGTACCCCAGGAGAGTTCCACATGTGTGTGGGTAGAATATATATCCCACGGGGGTAAAATTGAAAAAAGGTGAAAAATTTTTTTGTTTGGACTTAGTCATTTTTTCAGCGTTTATCAGACTTTCAGATAGGGTAAATGTCAGTGAGCGTTCCGATTTCAGCACCAGAGCGATTCGCCCGATGAGTCCTTCATATTTAGTCGCTTTCAGCCAATATTCAGAATTTTTGAAAATTTCACTTTTTTGTGAAAATATCCACTAAATGAGGGAATAATATGTGTGAGGGTACCCCAAGAGAGTTCAAAATGTGTGTGGGTAGAATATATATCCCACGGGGGTAAAATTGAAAAAAGTTGAAAAATAATTTTTTTTAGACTTAGTCATTTTTCCGGCGTTTATCAGACTTTCAGATAGGGGAAATGTCAGTGAGCGTTCCGATTTCAGTTCCAGAGCGATTCGACCGATGAGTCCTTCATATTTACTCGTTTTCAGGAAATTTTCTGAATATTTGAAAATTTCACTTTTTTGTGAAAATATCCACTAAATGAGGGAATAATATGTGTGAGGGTACCCCAGGAGAGTTCCAAATGTGTGTGGGTAGAATATATATCCCACGGGGGTAAAATTGAA
Source organism: Phyllobates terribilis (assembly GCF_046119375.1). Taxonomy (NCBI): domain Eukaryota; kingdom Metazoa; phylum Chordata; class Amphibia; order Anura; family Dendrobatidae; genus Phyllobates; species Phyllobates terribilis. The sequence continues at coordinate 19,140,434 of NW_027362773.1, read as the reverse complement.
AAAAGGTGAAAAAATTTTTTGTTTGGACCTAGTCATTTTTTCAGCGTTTATCAGACTTTCAGATAGGGGAAATGTCAGTGAGCGTTCCGATTTCAGTACCAGAGCGATTCACCCGATGAGTCCTTCATATTTAGTCGCTTTCAGCCAATTTTCAGAATTTTTGAAAATGTCACTTTTTTGTGAAAATATCCACTAAATGAGGGAATAATATGTGTGAGGGTACCCCAAGAGAGTTCCAAATGTGTGTCGGTAGAATACATATCCCACGGGGGTAAAATTGAAAAAAGCTCCAAAAAAATTTTTTTTGGGACTTAGTCATTTTTATGGCGTTTATCAGACTTTCAGATAGGGGAAATGTCAGTGAGTGTTCCGATTTCAGTTCCAGAGCGATTCGCCCGATGAGTCCTTCATATTTAGTCGTTTTCAGCCAATTTTCTGAATATTTGAAAATTTCACTTTTTTGTGAAAATATCCACTAAATGAGGGAATAATATGTTTGAGGGTACCCCAGGAGAGTTCCACATGTGTGTGGGTAGAATATATATCCCACGGGGGTAAAATTGAAAAAAGGTGAAAAATTTTTTTGTTTGGACTTAGTCATTTTTTCAGCGTTTATCAGACTTTCAGATAGGGTAAATGTCAGTGAGCGTTCCGATTTCAGCACCAGAGCGATTCGCCCGATGAGTCCTTCATATTTAGTCGCTTTCAGCCAATATTCAGAATTTTTGAAAATTTCACTTTTTTGTGAAAATATCCACTAAATGAGGGAATAATATGTGTGAGGGTACCCCAAGAGAGTTCAAAATGTGTGTGGGTAGAATATATATCCCACGGGGGTAAAATTGAAAAAAGTTGAAAAATAATTTTTTTTAGACTTAGTCATTTTTCCGGCGTTTATCAGACTTTCAGATAGGGGAAATGTCAGTGAGCGTTCCGATTTCAGTTCCAGAGCGATTCGACCGATGAGTCCTTCATATTTACTCGTTTTCAGGAAATTTTCTGAATATTTGAAAATTTCACTTTTTTGTGAAAATATCCACTAAATGAGGGAATAATATGTGTGAGGGTACCCCAGGAGAGTTCCAAATGTGTGTGGGTAGAATATATATCCCACGGGGGTAAAATTGAAAAAAGGTGAAAAAATTTTTTGTTTGGACCTAGTCATTTTTTCAGCGTTTATCAGACTTTCAGATAGGGGAAATGTCAGTGAGCGTTCCGATTTCAGTACCAGAGCGATTCACCCGATGAGTCCTTCATATTTAGTCGCTTTCAGCCAATTTTCAGAATTTTTGAAAATGTCACTTTTTTGTGAAAATATCCACTAAATGAGGGAATAATATGTGTGAGGGTACCCCAAGAGAGTTCCAAATGTGTGTCGGTAGAATACATATCCCACGGGGGTAAAATTGAAAAAAGCTCCAAAAAAATTTTTTTTGGGACTTAGTCATTTTTATGGCGTTTATCAGACTTTCAGATAGGGGAAATGTCAGTGAGTGTTCCGATTTCAGTTCCAGAGCGATTCGCCCGATGAGTCCTTCATGTTTAGTCGTTTTCAGCCAATTTTCTGAATATTTGAAAATTTCACTTTTTTGTGAAAATATCCACTAAATGAGGGAATAATATGTGTGAGGGTACCCCAGGAGAGTTCCAAATGTGTGTGGGTAGTATATATATCCCACGGGGGTAAAATTTAAAAAAGTTGAAAAAAAATTTTTTTTAGACTTAGTCATTTTTCCGGCGTTTATCAGACTTTCAGATAGGGGAAATGTCAGTGAGCATTCCGATTTCAGTTCCAGAGCCATTCGCCTGATGAGTCCTTCATATTTACTCGTTTTCAGCCAATTTTCTGAATATTTGAAAATTTCACTTTTTTGTGAAAATATCCACTAAATGGGGGAATAATATGTGTGAGGGTACCCCAGGAGAGTTCCAAATGTGTGTGGGTAGAATATATATCCCACGGGGGTAAAATTGAAAAAAGGTGAAAAATTTTTTTGTTTGGACTTAGTCATTTTTTCAGCGTTTATCAGACTTTCAGATAGGGGAAATGTCAGTGAGCGTTCCGATTTCAGTACCAGAGCAATTCGCCCGATGAGTCCTTCATATTTAGTCGCTTTGAGCAAATTTTCAGAATTTTTGAAAATTTCACTTTTTTGTGAAAATATCCACTAAATGAGGGAATAATATGTGTGAGGGTACCCCAGGAGAGTTCCAAATGTGTGTGGGTAGAATATATATCCCACGGGGGTAAAATTGAAAAAAGCTCCCAAAAAATTTTTTTTGGGACTTAGTCATTTTTATGGCGTTTATCAGACTTTCAGATAGGGGAAATGTCAGTGAGTGTTCCGATTTCAGTTCCAGAGCGATTCGCCCGATGAGTCCTTCATATTTAGTCGTTTTCAGCCAATTTTCTGAATATTTGAAAATTTCACTTTTTTGTGAAAATATCCACTAAATGAGGGAATAATATGTGTGAGGGTACCCCAGGAGAGTTCCAAATGTGTGTGGGTAGAATATATATCCCACGGGGGTAAAATTTAAAAAAGTTGAAAAAAAATTTTTTTTAGACTTAGTCATTTTTCCGGCGTTTATCAGACTTTCAGATAGGGGAAATGTCAGTGAGCGTTCCAATTTCAGTTCCAGAGCGATTCGCCCGATGAGTCCTTCATATTTACTCATTTTCAGCCAATTTTCTGAATATTTGAAAATTTCAATTTTTTGTGAAAATATCCACTAAATGAGGGAATAATATGTGTGAGGGTACCCCAGGAGAGTTCCACATGTGTGTGGGTAGAATATATATCCCACGGGGGTAAAGTTGAAAAAAGGTGAAAAATTTTTTTGTTTGGACTTAGTCATTTTTTCAGCGTTTATCAGACTTTCAGATAGGGGAAATGTCAGTGAGCGTTCCGATTTCAGTACCAGAGCGATTCGCCCGATGAGTCCTTCATATTTAGTCGCTTTCAGCCAATTTTCAGAATTTTTAAAAATTTCACTTTTTTGTGAAAATATCCACTAAATGAGGGAATAATATGTGTGAGGGTACCCCAGGAGAGTTCCAAATGTGTGTCGGTAGAATACATATCCCACGGGGGTAAAATTGAAAAAAGTTTAAAAAAAATTTTTTTGGGACTTAGTCATTTTTATGGCGTTTAACAGACTTTCAGATAGGGGAAATGTCAGTGAGTGTTCCGATTTCAGTTCCAGAGCGATTCGCCCGATGAGTCCTTCATATTTACTCGTTTTCAGCCAATTTTCTGAATATTTGAAAATTTCAATTTTTTGTGAAAATATCCACTAAATGAGGGAATAATATGTGTGAGGGTACCCCAGGAGAGTTCCACATGTGTGTGGGTAGAATATATATCCCACGGGGGTAAAATTGAAAAAAGGTGAAAAATTTTTTTGTTTGGACTTAGTCATTTTTTCAGCGTTGATCAGACTTTCAGATAGGGTAAATGTCAGTGAGCGTTCCGATTTCAGTACCAGAGCGATTCGCCCGATGAGTCCTTCATATTTAGTCGCTTTCAGCCAATTTTCAGAATTTTTGAAAATTTCACTTTTTTGTGAAAATATCCACTAAATGAGGGAATAATATGTGTGAGGGTACCCCAGGAGAGTTCTAAATGTGTGTCGGTAGAATATATATCCCACGGGGGTAAAATTGAAAAAAGTTCAAAAAAAAATTTTTTTTGGACTTAGTCATTTCTATGGCGTTTATCAGACTTTCAGATAGGGGAAATGTCAGTGAGTGTTCCGATTTCAGTTCCAGAGCGATTCGCCCGATGAGTCCTTCATATTTAGTCGTTTTCAGCCAATTTTCTGAATATTTGAAAATTTCACTTTTTTGTGAAAATATCCACTAAATGAGGGAATAATATGTGTGAGGGTACCCCAGGAGAGTTCCAAATGTGTGTGGGTAGAATATATATCCCACGGGGGTAAAATTGAAAAAAGGTGAAAAATTTTTTTGTTTGGACTTAGTCATTTTTTCAGCGTTTATCAGACTTTCAGATAGGGGAAATGTCAGTGAGCGTTCCGATTTCAGTACCAGAGCAATTCGCCCGATGAGTCCTTCATATTTAGTCGCTTTGAGCAAATTTTCAGAATTTTTGAAAATTTCACTTTTTTGTGAAAATATCCACTAAATGAGGGAATAATATGTGTGAGGGTACCCCAGGAGAGTTCCAAATGTGTGTGGGTAGAATATATATCCCACGGGGGTAAAATTGAAAAAAGCTCCCAAAAAATTTTTTTTGGGACTTAGTCATTTTTATGGCGTTTATCAGACTTTCAGATAGGGGAAATGTCAGTGAGTGTTCCGATTTCAGTTCCAGAGCGATTCGCCCGATGAGTCCTTCATATTTAGTCGTTTTCAGCCAATTTTCTGAATATTTGAAAATTTCACTTTTTTGTGAAAATATCCACTAAATGAGGGAATAATATGTGTGAGGGTACCCCAGGAGAGTTCCAAATGTGTGTGGGTAGAATATATATCCCACGGGGGTAAAATTTAAAAAAGTTGAAAAAAATTTTTTTTTAGACTTAGTCATTTTTCCGGCGTTTATCAGACTTTCAGATAGGGGAAATGTCAGTGAGCGTTCCAATTTCAGTTCCAGAGCGATTCGCCCGATGAGTCCTTCATATTTACTCATTTTCAGCCAATTTTCTGAATATTTGAAAATTTCAATTTTTTGTGAAAATATCCACTAAATGAGGGAATAATATGTGTGAGGGTACCCCAGGAGAGTTCCACATGTGTGTGGGTAGAATATATATCCCACGGGGGTAAAGTTGAAAAAAGGTGAAAAATTTTTTTGTTTGGACTTAGTCATTTTTTCAGCGTTTATCAGACTTTCAGATAGGGGAAATGTCAGTGAGCGTTCCGATTTCAGTACCAGAGCGATTCGCCCGATGAGTCCTTCATATTTAGTCGCTTTCAGCCAATTTTCAGAATTTTTAAAAATTTCACTTTTTTGTGAAAATATCCACTAAATGAGGGAATAATATGTGTGAGGGTACCCCAGGAGAGTTCCAAATGTGTGTCGGTAGAATACATATCCCACGGGGGTAAAATTGAAAAAAGTTAAAAAAAAATTTTTTTGGGACTTAGTCATTTTTATGGCGTTTAACAGACTTTCAGATAGGGGAAATGTCAGTGAGTGTTCCGATTTCAGTTCCAGAGCGATTCGCCCGATGAGTCCTTCATATTTACTCGTTTTCAGCCAATTTTCTGAATATTTGAAAATTTCAATTTTTTGTGAAAATATCCACTAAATGAGGGAATAATATGTGTGAGGGTACCCCAGGAGAGTTCCACATGTGTGTGGGTAGAATATATATCCCACGGGGGTAAAATTGAAAAAAGGTGAAAAATTTTTTTGTTTGGACTTAGTCATTTTTTCAGCGTTGATCAGACTTTCAGATAGGGTAAATGTCAGTGAGCGTTCCGATTTCAGTACCAGAGCGATTCGCCCGATGAGTCCTTCATATTTAGTCGCTTTCAGCCAATTTTCAGAATTTTTGAAAATTTCACTTTTTTGTGAAAATATCCACTAAATGAGGGAATAATATGTGTGAGGGTACCCCAGGAGAGTTCTAAATGTGTGTCGGTAGAATATATATCCCACGGGGGTAAAATTGAAAAAAGTTCAAAAAAAAATTTTTTTTGGACTTAGTCATTTCAATGGCGTTTATCAGACTTTCAGATAGGGGAAATGTCAGTGAGTGTTCCGATTTCAGTTCCAGAGCGATTCGCCCGATGAGTCCTTCATATTTAGTCGTTTTCAGCCAATTTTCTGAATATTTGAAAATTTCACTTTTTTGTGAAAATATCCACTAAATGAGGGAATAATATGTGTGAGGGTACCCCAGGAGAGTTCCAAATGTGTGTGGGTAGAATATATATCCCACGGGGGTAAAATTGAAAAAAGTTGAAAAAAAACTTTTTGGACTTAGTCATTTTTCCGGCGTTTATCAGACTTTCAGATAGGGGAAATGTCAGTGAGCGTTCCGATTTCAGTTCCAGAGCAATTCGCCCGATGAGTCCTTCATATTTACTCGTTTTCAGCCAATTTTCTGAATATTTGAAAATTTCAATTTTTTGTGAAAATATCCACTAAATGAGGGAATAATATGTGTGAGGGTACCCCAGGACAGTTCCACATCTGTGTGGGTAGAATATATATCCCACGGGGGTAAAATTGAAAAAAGGTGAAAAATTTTTTTGTTTGGACTTAGTCATTTTTTCAGCGTTGATCAGACTTTCAGATAGGGTAAATGTCAGTGAGCGTTCCGATTTCAGTACCAGAGCGATTCGCCCGATGAGTCCTTCATATTTAGTCGCTTTCAGCCAATTTTCAGAATTTTTGAAAATTTCACTTTTTTGTGAAAATATCCACTAAATGAGGGAATAATATGTGTGAGGGTACCCCAGGAGAGTTCTAAATGTGTGTCGGTAGAATATATATCCCACGGGGGTAAAATTGAAAAAAGTTCAAAAAAAAATTTTTTTTGGACTTAGTCATTTTTATGGCGTTTATCAGACTTTCAGATAGGGGAAATGTCAGTGAGTGTTCCGATTTCAGTTCCAGAGCGATTCGCCCGATGAGTCCTTCATATTTAGTCGTTTTCAGCCAATTTTCTGAATATTTGAAAATTTCACTTTTTTGTGAAAATATCCACTAAATGAGGGAATAATATGTGTGAGGGTACCCCAGGAGAGTTCCAAATGTGTGTGGGTAGAATATATATCCCACGGGGGTAAAATTGAAAAAAGTTGAAAAAAAACTTTTTGGACTTAGTCATTTTTCCGGCGTTTATCAGACTTTCAGATAGGGGAAATGTCAGTGAGCGTTCCGATTTCAGTTCCAGAGCAATTCGCCCGATGAGTCCTTCATATTTACTCGTTTTCAGCCAATTTTCTGAATATTTGAAAATTTCAATTTTTTGTGAAAATATCCACTAAATGAGGGAATAATATGTGTGAGGGTACCCCAGGACAGTTCCACATCTGTGTGGGTAGAATATATATCCCACGGGGGTAAAATTGAAAAAAGTTGAAAAAAAATTTTTTTTAGACTTAGTCATTTTTCCGGCGTTTATCAGACTTTCAGATAGGGGAAATGTCAGTGGGTGTTCCGATTTCAGTTCCAGAGCGATTCGCCCGATGAGTCCTTCATATTTAGTCGTTTTCAGCCAATTTTCTGAATATTTGAAAATTTCACTTTTTTGTGAAAATATCCACTAAATGAGGGAATAATATGTGTGATGGTACCCCAGGAGAGTTCCAAATGTGTGTGGGTAGAATATATATCCCACGGGGGTAAAATTGAAAAAAGGTGAAAAATTTTTTTGTTTGGACTTAAAGTTATTTTTTCAGCGTTTATCAGACTTTCAGACAGGGGAAATGTCAGTGAGCATTCCGATTTCAGTTCCAGAGCGATTCGCCCGATGACTCCTTCATATTTAGTCGTTTTCAGCCAATTTTCAGAATTTTTGAAAATTTCACTTTTTTGTGAAAATATCCACTAAATGAGGGAATAATATGTGTGAGGATACCCCAGGAGAGTTCCAAATGTGTGTCGGTAGAATATATATCCCACGGGGGTAAAATTGAAAAAAGTTCAAAAAAATATTTTTTTTGGTCTTAGTCATTTTTACGGCGTTTATCAGACTTTCAATTAGGTCAAATGTCAGTGAGCGTTCCGATTTCAGTTCCAGAGCGATTCGCCCGATGAGTCCTTCATATTTAGTCGTTTTCAGCCAATTTTCTGAATATTTGAAAGTTTCACTTTTTTTGTGAAAATATCCACTAAATGAGGGAATAATATGTGTGAGGGTACCCCAGGAGAGTTCCAAATGTGTGTGGGTAGAATATATATCCCACGGGGGTAAAATTAAAAAAAGGTGAAAAAATTTTGTTTGGACTTAGTCATTTTTTCAGCGTTTATCAGACTTTCAGATAGGGGAAATGTCAGTGAGCGTTCCGATTTCAGTACCAGAGCAATTCGCCCGATGAGTCCTTCATATTTAGTCGCTTTCAGCCAATTTTCAGAATTTTTGAAAATTTCACTTTTTTGTGAAAATATCCACTAAATTAGGGAATAATATGTGTGGGGGTACCCCAGGAGAGTTCCAAATGTGTGTGGGTAGAATATATATCCCACGGGGGTAAAATTGAAAAAAGGTGAAAATTTTTTTTGTTTGGACTTAGTCATGTTTTTCAGCGTTTATCAGACTTTCAGATAGGGGAAATGTCAGTGAGTGTTCCGATTTCAGTTCCAGAGCGATTCGCCCGATGAGTCCTTCATATTTAGTCGTTTTCAGCCAATTTTCTGAATATTTGAAAATTTCACTTTTTTGTGAAAATATCCACTAAATGAGGGAATAATATGTGTGAGGGTACCCCAGGAGAGTTCCAAATGTGTGTGGGTAGAATATATATCCCACGGGGGTAAAATTGAAAAAAGTTGAAAAAAATTTTTTTTGGACTTAGTCATTTTTACGGCGTTTATCAGACTTTCAATTGGGTCAAATGTCAGTGAGCGTTCCGATTTCAGTTCCAGAGTGATTCGCCCGATGAGTCCTTCATATTTAGTCGTTTTCAGCCAATTTTCTGAATATTTGAAAGTTTCACTTTTTTCTGAAAATATCCACTAAATGAGGGAATAATATGTGTGAGGGTACCCCAGGAGAGTTCCAAATGTGTGTGGGTAGAATATATATCCCACGGGGGTAAAATTGAAAAAAGGTGAAAAATTTTTTTGTTTGGACTTAGTCATTTTTTTCAGCGTTTATCAGACTTTCAGATAGGGGAAATGTCAGTGAGTGTTCCGATTTCAGTTCCAGAGCGATTCGCCCGATGAGTCCTTCATATTTAGTCGTTTTCAGCCAATTTTCTGAATATTTGAAAATTTCACTTTTTTGTGAAAATATCCACTAAATGAGGGAATAATATGTGTGAGGGTACCCCAGGAGAGTTCTAAATGTGTGTCGGTAGAATGTATATCCCACGGGGGTAAAATTGAAAAAAGTTCAAAAAAAAATTTTTTTTGGACTTAGTCATTTTTATGGCGTTTATCAGACTTTCAGATAGGGGAAATGTCAGTGAGTGTTCCTATTTCAGTTCCAGAGCGATTCGCCCGATGAGTCCTTCATATTTAGTCGTTTTCAGCCAGTTTTCTGAATATTTGAAAATTTCACTTTTTTGTGAAAATATCCACTAAATGAGGGAATAATATGTGTGAGGGTACCCCAGGAGAGTTCCAAATGTGTGTGGGTAGAATATATATCCCACGGGGGTAAAATTGAAAAAAGGTGAAAAATTTTTTTGTTTGGACTTAGTCATTTTTTCAGCGTTTATCAGACTTTCAGATAGGGGAAATGTCAGTGAGCGTTCCGATTTCAGTTCCAGAGCAATTCGCCCGATGAGTCCTTCATATTTACTCGCTTTCAGCCAATTTTCTGAATATTTGAAAATTTCACTTTTTTATGAAAATATCCACTAAATGAGGGAATAATATGTGTGAGGGTACCCCAGGAGAGTTCCACATGTGTATGGGTAGAATATATATCCCACGGGGGTAAAATTGAAAAAAGGTGAAAAATTTTTTTGTTTGGACTTAGTCATTTTTTCAGCGTTTATCAGACTTTCAGATAGGGGAAATGTCAGTGAGCGTTCCGATTTCAGTACCAGAGCGATTTACCCGATGAGTCCTTCATATTTAGTCGTTTTCAGCCAATTTTCTGAATATTTGAAAATTTCACTTTTTTGTGAAAATATCCACTAAATGAGGGAATAATATGTGTGAGGGTACCCCAGGAGAGTTCCAAATGTGTGTGGGTATATCCCACGGGGGTAAAATTGAAAAAAGTTGAAAAAAAAATTTTTTTAGACTTAGTCATTTTTCCGGCGTTTATCAGACTTTCAGATAGGGGAAATGTCAGTGAGCGTTCCGATTTCAGTTCCAGAGCAATTCGCCCGATGAGTCCTTCATATTTACTCGTTTTCAGCCAATTTTCTGAATATTTGAAAATTTCAATTTTTTGTGAAAATATCCACTAAATGAGGGAATAATATGTGTGAGGGTACCCCAGGAGAGTTCCACATGTGTGTGGGTAGAATATATATCCCACGGGGGTAAAATTGAAAAAAGGTGAAAAATTTTTTTGTTTGGACTTAGTCATTTTTTCAGCGTTTATCAGACTTTCAGATAGGGTAAATGTCAGTGAGCGTTCCGATTTCAGTACCAGAGCGATTCGCCCGATGAGTCCTTCATATTTAGTCGCTTTCAGCCAATTTTCAGAATTTTTGAAAATTTCACTTTTTTGTGAAAATATCCACTAAATGAGGGAATAATATGTGTGAGGGTACCCCAGGAGAGTTCCAAATGTGTGTCGGTAGAATACATATCCCACGGGGGTAAAATTGAAAAAAGCTCAAAAAAAATTTTTTTTGGGACTTAGTCATTTTTATGGCGTTTATCAGACTTTCAGATAGGGGAAATGTCAGTGAGTGTTCCGATTTCAGTTCCAGAGCGATTCGCCCGATGAGTCCTTCATATTTAGTCGTTTTCAGCCAATTTTCTGAATATTTGAAAATTTCACTTTTTTGTGAAAATATCCACTAAATGAGGGAATAATATGTGTGAGGGTACCCCAGGAGAGTTCCAAATGTGTGTGGGTAGAATATATATCCCACGGGGGTAAAATTGAGAAAAGTTGAAAAAAAATTTTTTTTAGACTTAGTCATTTTTCCGGCGTTTATCAGACTTTCAGATAGGGGAAATGTCAGTGAGCGTTCCGATTTCAGTACCAGAGCAATTCGCCCGATGAGTCCTTCATATTTAGTCGCTTTCAGCCAATTTTCAGAATTTTTGAAAATTTCACTTTTTTGTGAAAATATCCACTAAATGAGGGAATAATATGTGTGAGGGTACCCCAGGAGAGTTCCAAATGTGTGTGGGTAGAATATATATCCCACGGGGGTAAAATTGAAAAAAGGTGAAAAATTTTTTTGTTTGGACTTAATCATTTTTTTCAGGGTTTATCAGACTTTCAGATAGGGGAAATGTCAGTGAGCGTTCCGATTTCAGTACCAGAGCGATTCGCCCGATGAGTCCTTCATATTTAGTCGCTTTCAGCCAATTTTCAGAATTTTTGAAAATTTCACTTTTTTGTGAAAATATCCACTAAATGAGGGAATAATATGTGTGAGGGTACCCCAGGAGAGTTTCAAATGTGTGTGGGTAGAATATATATCCCACGGGGGTAAAATTGAAAAAAGGTGAAAAATTTTTTTGTTTGGACTTAGTCATTTTTTTCAGCGTTTATCAGACTTTCAGATAGGGGAAATGTCAGTCAGCGTTCCGATTTCAGTACCAGAGCGATTCGCCCGATGAGTCCTTCATATTTAGTCGCTTTCAGCCAATTTTCAGAATTTTTGAAAATTTCACTTTTTTGTGAAAATATCCACTAAATGAGGGAATAATATGTGTGAGGGTACCCCAGGAGAGTTCCAAATGTGTGTCGGTAGAATACATATCCCACGGGGGTAAAATTGAAAAAAGTTAAAAAAAAAATTTTTTTGGACTTAGTCATTTTTATGGCGTTTATCAGACTTTCAGATAGGGGAAATGTCAGTGAGCGTTCCGATTTCAGTTCCAGAGCGATTCGCCCGATGAGTCCTTCATATTTAGTCATTTTCAGCCAATTTTCTGAATATTTGAAAATTTCACTTTTTTATGAAAATATCCACTAAATGAGGGAATAATATGTGTGAGGGTACCCCAGGAGAGTTCCAAATGTGTGTGGGTAGAATATATATCCCACAGGGGTAAAATTGAAAAAAGGTGAAAACATTTTTTTTTTGGACTATGTATTTTTTCCGGCGTTTATCACTTTCAGATAGGAGAAATGTCAGTGAGCATTCCGATTTCAGTTCCAGAGCGATTCGCCCGATGAGTCCTTCATATTTAGTCGTTTTCAGCCAATTTTCAGAATTTTTGAAAATTTCACTTTTTTGTGAAAATATCCACTAAATGAGGGAATAATATGTGTGAGGGTACCCCAGGAGAGTTCCAAATGTGTGTCGGTAGAATATATATCCCACGGGGGTAAAATTGAAAAAAGTTAAAAAAAAAAAATTTTTTGGACTTAGTCATTTTTATGGCGTTTATCAGACTTTCAGTTGGGGAAATGTCAGTGAGTGTTCCGATTTCAGTTCCAGAGCGATTCTCCCGATGAGTCCTTCATATTTAGTCGCTTTCAGCCAATTTTCAGAATTTTTGAAAATTTCACTTTTTTGTGAAAATATCCACTAAATGAGGGAATAATATGTGTGAGGGTACCCCAGGAGAGTTCCAAATGTGTGTGGGTAGAATATATATCCCACGGGGGTAAAATTGAAAAAAGTTGAAAAAAAATTTTTTTTAGACTTAGTCATTTTTCCGGCGTTTATCAGACTTTCAGATAGGGGAAATGTCAGTGATCGTTAAGATTTCAGTTCCAGAGCAATTCGCCCGATGAGTCCTTCATATTTAGTCGTTTTCAGCCAATTTTCTGATATATTTGAAAATTTCACTTTTTTGTGAAAATATCCACTAAATGAGGGAATAATATGTGTGAGGGTACCCCAGGAGAGTTCCAAATGTGTGTGGGTAGAATATATATCCCACGGGGGTAAAATTGAAAAAAGTTGAAAAAAAATATTTTTTAGACTTAGTCATTTTTCCGGCGTTTATCAGACTTTCAGATAGGGGAAATGTCAGTGAGCGTTCCGATTTCAGTTCCAGAGCGATTCGCCCGATGAGTCCTTCATATTTAGTCGTTTTCAGCCAATTTTCAGAATTTTTGAAAATTTCACTTTTTTGTGAAAATATCCACTAAATGAGGGAATAATATGTGTGAGGGTACCCCAGGAGAGTTCCAAATGTGTGTGGGTAGAATATATATCCCACGGGGGTAAAATTGAAAAAAGGTGAAAAATTTTTTTGTTTGGACTTAGTCATTTTTTTCAGCGTTTATCAGACTTTCAGATAGGGAAAATGTCAGTGAGCGTTCCGATTTCAGTTCCAGAGCAATTCGCCCGATGAGTCCTTCATATTTAGTCGTTTTCAGCCAATTTTCTGATATATTTGAAAATTTCACTTTTTTGTGAAAATATCCACTAAATGAGGGAATAATATGTGTGAGGGTACCCCAGGAGAGTTCCAAATGTGTGTGGGTAGAATATATATCCCACAGGGGTAAAATTGAAAAAAGGTGAAAACATTTTTTTTTTGGACTATGTATTTTTTCCGGCGTTTATCACTTTCAGATAGGAGAAATGTCAGTGAGCATTCCGATTTCAGTTCCAGAGCGATTCGCCCGATGAGTCCTTCATATTTAGTCGTTTTCAGCCAATTTTCACAATTTTTGAAAATTTCACTTTTTTGTGAAAATATCCACTAAATGAGGGAATAATATGTGTGAGGGTACCCCAGGAGAGTTCCAAATGTGTGTGGGTAGAATATATATCCCACGGGGGTAAAATTGAAAAAAGGTGAAAAAAAATATTTTTTGGACTTAGTCACTTTTATGGCGTTTATCAGACTTTCAGATAGGGGAAATGTCAGTGAGTGTTCCGATTTCAGTTCCAGAGCGATTCGCCCGATGAGTCCTTCATATTTAGTCGCTTTCAGCCAATTTTCAGAATTTTTGAAAATTTCACTTTTTTGTGAAAATATCCACTAAATGAGGGAATAATATGTGTGAGGGTACCCCAGGAGAGTTCCAAATGTGTGTGGGTAGAATATATATCCCACAGGGGTAAAATTGAAAAAAGGTGAAAAAATTTTTTTTTTGGACTATGTATTTTTTCCGGCGTTTATCACTTTCAGATAGGAGAAATGTCAGTGAGCATTCCGATTTCAGTTCCAGAGCGATTCGCCCGATGAGTCCTTCATATTTAGTCGTTTTCAGCCAATTTTCAGAATTTTTGAGAATTTCACTTTTTTGTGAAAATATCCACTAAATGAGGGAATAATATGTGTGAGGGTACCCCAGGAGAGTTCCAAATGTGTGTGGGTAGAATATATATCCCACAGGGGTAAAATTGAAAAAAGGTGAAAAAATTTTTTTTTTGGACTATGTATTTTTTCCGGCGTTTATCACTTTCAGATAGGAGAAATGTCAGTGAGCATTCCGATTTCAGTTCCAGAGCGATTCGCCCGATGAGTCCTTCATATTTAGTCGTTTTCAGCCAATTTTCAGAATTTTTGAGAATTTCACTTTTTTGTGAAAATATCCACTAAATGAGGGAATAATATGTGTGAGGGTACCCCAGGAGAGTTCCAAATGTGTGTGGGTAGAATATATATCCCACGGGGGTAAAATTGAAAAAAGTTGAAAAAAAATTTTTTTTAGACTTAGTCATTTTTCCGGCGTTTATCAGACTTTCAGATAGGGGAAATGTCAGTGAGCGTTCCGATTTCAGTTCCAGAGCGATTCGCCCGATGAGTCCTTCATATTTAGTCGTTTTCAGCCAATTTTCTGAATATTTGAAAATTTCACTTTTTTGTGAAAATATCCACTAAATGAGGGAATAATATGTGTGAGGGTACCCCAGGAGAGTTCCAAATGTGTGTGGGTAGAATATATATCCCACGGAGGTAAAATTGAAAAAAGTTGAAAAAAATTTTTTTTTACACTTAGTCATTTTTCCGGCGTTTATCAGACTTTCAGATAGGGGAAATGTCAGTGAGCGTTCCGATTTCAGTTCCAGAGCAATTCGCCCGATGAGTCCTTCATATTTAGTCATTTTCAGCCAATTTTCTGATATATTTGAAAATTTCACTTTTTTGTGAAAATATCCACTAAATGAGGGAATAATATGTGTGAGGGTTCCCCAGGAGAGTTCCAAATGTGTGTGGGTATAATATATATCCCACGGGGGTAAAATTGAAAAAAGTTGAAAAAAAATATTTTTTGGGGACTTAGTCATTTTTCCGGCGTTTATCAGACTTTCAGATAGGGGAAATGTCAGTGAGCGTTCCGATTTCAGTTCCAGAGCGATTCGCCTGATGAGTCCTTCATATTTAGTCGTTTTCAGCCAATTTTCAGAATTTTTGAAAATTTCACTTTTTTGTGAAAATATCCACTAAATGAGGGAATAATATGTGTGAGGGTACCCCAGGAGAGTTCCAAATGTGTGTGGGTAGAATATATATCCCACAGGGGTAAAATTGAAAAAAGGTGAAAAAATTTTTTTTTTGGACTTCATATTTTTTCCGGCGTTTATCAAACTTTCAGATAGGGGAAATGTCAGTGAGCATTCTGATTTCAGTTCCAGAGCGATTCGCCCGATGAGTCCTTCATATTTAGTCGTTTTCAGCCAATTTTCAGAATTTTTGAGAATTTCACTTTTTTGTGAAAATATCCACTAAATGAGGGAATAATATGTGTGAGGGTACCCCAGGAGAGTTCCAAATGTGTGTGGGTAGAATATATATCCCACGGGGGTAAAATTGAAAAAAGTTGAAAAAAAATTTTTTTTAGACTTAGTCATTTTTCTGGCGTTTAGCAGACTTTCAGATAGGGGAAATGTCAGTGAGCGTTCCGATTTCAGTTCCAGAGCGATTTGCCCGATGAGTCCTTCATATTTAGTCGTTTTCAGCCAATTTTCTGAATATTTGAAAATTTCACTTTTTTGTGAAAATATTCACTAAATGAGGGAATAATATGTGTGAGGGTACCCCAGGAGAGTTCCAAATGTGTGTGGGTAGAATATATATCCCACAGGGGTAAAATTGAAAAAAGGTGAAAAAATTTTTTTTTTGGACTTCATATTTTTTCCGGCGTTTATCAGACTTTCAGATAGGGGAAATGTCAGTGAGCATTCCGATTTCAGTTCCAGAGCGATTTGCCCGATGAGTCCTTCATATTTAGTCGTTTTCAGCCAATTTTCAGAATATTTGAAAATTTCACTTTTTTGTGAAAATAACCACTAAATGAGGGAATAATATGTGTGAGGGTACCCCAGTAGAGTTCCAAATGTGTGTGGGTAGAATATATATCCCACAGGGGTAAAATTGAAAAAAGGTGAAAAAATTTTTTTTTTGGACTTCATATTTTTTCCGCCGTTTATCAGACTTTCAGATAGGGGAAATGTCAGTGACCGTTCCGATTTCAGTTCCAGAGCAATTCGCCCGATGAGTCCTTCATATTTAGTCGTTTTCAGCCAATTTTTTGATATATTTGAAAATTTCACTTTTTTGTGAAAATATCCACTAAATGAGGGAATAATATGTGTGAGGGTACCCCAGGAGAGTTCCAAATGTGTGTGGGTAGAATATATATCCCACAGGGGTAAAATTGAAAAAAGGTGAAAAAATTTTTTTTTTGGACTTCATATTTTTTCCGGCGTTTATCAGACTTTCAGATAGGGGAAATGTCAGTGAGCATTCCGATTTCAGTTCCAGAGCGATTTGCCCGATGAGTCCTTCATATTTAGTCGTTTTCAGCCAATTTTCAGAATATTTGAAAATTTCACTTTTTTGTGAAAATAACCACTAAATGAGGGAATAATATGTGTGAGGGTACCCCAGGAGAGTTCCAAATGTGTGTGGGTAGAATATATATCCCACAGGGGTAAAATTGAAAAAAGGTGAAAAAATTTTTTTTTTGGACTTCATATTTTTTCCGCCGTTTATCAGACTTTCAGATAGGGGAAATGTCAGTGACCGTTCCGATTTCAGTTCCAGAGCAATTCGCCCGATGAGTCCTTCATATTTAGTCGTTTTCAGCCAATTTTTTGATATATTTGAAAATTTCACTTTTTTGTGAAAATATCCACTAAATGAGGGAATAATATGTGTGAGGGTACCCCAGGAGAGTTCCAAATGTGTGTGGGTAGAATATATATCCCACGGGGGTAAAATTGAAAAAAGTTGAAAAAAAATTTTTTTTAGACTTAGTCATTTTTCCGGCGTTTATCAGACTTTCAGATAGGGGAAATGTCAGTGAGCCTTCCGATTTCAGTGCCATAGCGATTCGACGATGAGTCCTTCATATTTAGTCGTTTTCAGACAATTTTCAGAATTTTTGAAAATTTCACTTTTTTGTGAAAATATCCACTAAATGAGGGAATAATTTGTGTGAGGGTACCCCAGGAGAGTTCCAAATGTGTGTGGTTAGAATATATATCCCACGGGGGTAAAATTGAAAAAAGGTGAAAAATTTTTTTTTTTGGACTTAGTCATTTTTTCAGCGTTTATCAGACTTTCAGATAGGGGAAATGTCAGTGAGCGTTCCGATTTCAGTACCAGAGCGATTCGCCCGATGAGTCCTTCATATTTAGTCGCTTTCAGCCAATTTTCAGAATTTTTGAAAATTTCACTTTTTTGTGAAAATATCCACTAAATGAGGGAATAATATGTGTAAGAGTACCCCAGGAGAGTTCCAAATGTGTGTGGGTAGAATATATATCCCACAGGGGAAAAATTGAAAAAAGTTGAAAAAATTTTTTTTTGGACTAAGTCATTTTTCCGACGTTTATCAGACTTTCAGATAGGGGAAATGTCAGTGAGCCTTCCGATTTCAGTGCCATAGCGATTCGACGATGAGTCCTTCATATTTAGTCGTTTTCAGACAATTTTCAGAATTTTTGAAAATTTCACTTTTTTGTGAAAATATCCACTAAATGAGGGAATAATTTGTGTGAGGGTACCCCAGGAGAGTTCCAAATGTGTGTGGGTAGAATATATATCCCACGGGGGTAAAATTGAAAAAAGGTGAAAAATTATTTTTTTTGGACTTAGTCATTTTTTCAGCGTTTATCAGACTTTCAGATGGGGGAAATGTCAGTGAGCGTTCCAATTTCAATTCCAGAGCGATTAGCCCGATGAGTCCTTCATATTTAGTCATTTTCAGCCAATTATCTGAATTTTTGAAAATTTCACTTTTTTGTGAAAATATCCACTGAATGAGGGAATAATATGTGTGAGGGTACCCCAGGAGAGTTCCAAATGTGTGTGGGTAGAATATATATCCCACGGGGGTAAAATTGCAAAAAATTGAAAAAACATTTTTTTTAGACTTAGTCATTTTTCCGGCGTTTATCAGACTTTCAGATGGGGGAAATGTCAGTGAGCGTTCCGATTTCAGTTACAGAGCGATTCGCCTGATGAGTCCTTCATATTTAGTCGTTTTCAGCCAACTTTCAGAATTTTTGAAAATTTCACTTTTTTGTGAAAATATCCACTAAATGAGGGAATAACATGTGTGAGGGTACCCCAGGAGAGTTCCAAATGTGTGTGGGTAGAATATATATCCCACGGGGGTAAAATTTAAAAAAGTTGAAAAAAAATTTTTTTTAGACTTAGTCATTTTTCCGGCGTTTATCAGACTTTCAGATAGGGGAAATGTCAGTGAGCGTTCCGATTTCAATTCCAGAGCGATTAGCCCGATGAGTCCTTCATATTTAGTCGTTTTCAGCCAATTTTCAGAATTTTTGAAAATTTCACTTTTTTGTGAAAATATCCACTAAATGAGGGAATAATATGTGTGAGGGTACCCCAGGAGAGTTCCAAATGTGTGTGGGTAGAATATATATCCCACGGGGGTAAAATTGAAAAAAGGTGAAAAAAAATATTTTTTTTTAGAATTACTCATTTTTCCGGCGTTTATCAGACTTTCAGATAGGGGAAATGTCAGTGAGCGTTCCGATTTCAGTACCAGAGCGATTCGCCTGATGAGTCCTTCATATTTAGTCGCTTTCAGCCAATTTTCAGAATTTTTGAAAATTTCACTTTTTTGTGAAAATATCAACTAAAAGAGGGAATAATATGTGTGAGGGTACCCCAGGAGAGTTCCAAATGTGTGTGGGTAGAATATATATCCCACGGGGGTAAAATTGAAAAAAGCTGAAAAAATTTTTTTTTTTCGACTTAGTCATTTTTTCAGCGTTTATCAGACTTTCAGATAGGGGAAATGTCAGTGAGCGTTCCAATTTCAGTTCCAGAGCGATTCGCCCGATGAGTCCTTCATATTTAGTCATTTTCAGCCAATTTTCAGAATTTTTGAAAATTTCACTTTTTTGTGAAAATATCCACTAAATGAGGGAATAATATGTGTGAGGGTACCCCAGGAGAGTTCCAAATGTGTGTGGGTAGAATATATATCCCACGGGGGTAAAATTGAAAAAAGTTTAAAAAAATTTTTTGTTGGAATTAGTCATTTTTCCGGCGTTTAGAAGACTTTCAGATAGGGGAAATGTCAGTGAGCGTTCCAATTTCAATTCCAGAGCTATTCGCCCGATGAGTCCTTCATATTTAGTCGTTTTCAGCCAATTTTCAGAATTTTTGAAAATTTCACTTTTTTGTGAAAATATCCACTAAATGAGGGAATAATATGTGTGAGGGTACCCCAGGAGAGTTCCAAATGTGTGTGGGTAGAATATATATCCCACGGGGGTAAAATTGAAAAAAGGTGAAAAAAAAAATTTTTTTTTAGAATTACTCATTTTTCCGGCATTTATCAGACATTCAGATAGGGGAAATGTCAGTGAGCGTTCCGATTTCAGTACCAGAGCGATTCGCCTGATGAGTCCTTCATATTTAGTCGCTTTCAGCCAATTTTCAGAATTTTTGAAAATTTCACTTTTTTGTGAAAATATCCACTAAAAGAGGGAATAATATGTGTGAGGGTACCCCAGGAGAGTTCCAAATGTGTGTGGGTAGAATATATATCCCACGGGGGTAAAATTGAAAAAAGCTGAAAAAAAATATTTTTTTTTAGAATTACTCATTTTTCCGGCGTTTATCAGACTTTCAGATAGGGGAAATGTCAGTGAGCGTTCCGATTTCAGTTCCAGAGCGATTCGCCCGATGAGTCCTTCATATTTAGTCGTTTTCAGCAAATTTTCAGAATTTTTGAAAATTTCACTTTTTTGTGAAAATATCCACTAAATGAGGGAATAATATGTGTGAGGGTACCCCAGGAGAGTTCCAAATGTGTGTGGGTAGAATATATATCCCACGGCGGTAAAATTGAAAAAAGTTTAAAAAATTTTTTTGTTGGACTTAGTCATTTTTCCGGCGTTTAGAAGACTTTCAATTAGGGCAAATGTCAGTGACCGTTCCGATTTCAGTTCCAGAGCGATTCGCCCGATGAGTCCTTCATATTTAGTCGTTTTCAGCCAATTTTCAGAATTTTTGAAAATTTCACTTTTTTGTGAAAATATCCACTAAATGAGGGAATAATATGTGTGAGGGTACCCCAGGAGAGTTCCAAATGTGTGTGGGTAGAATATATATCCCACGGGGGTAAAATTGAAAAAAGTTGAAAAAAATTTTTTGTTGGACTTAGTCATTTTTCCGGCGTTTAGAAGACTTTCAGATAGGGGAAATGTCAGTGAGCGCTCCAATTTCAATTCCAGAGCGATTCGCCCGATGAGTCCTTCATATTTAGTCGTTTTCAGCCAATTTTCTGAATTTTTGAAAATTTCACTTTTTTTTGTGAAAATATCCACTAAATGAGGGAATAATATGTGTGAGGGTTCCCCAGGAGAGTTCCAAATGTGTGTGGGTAGAATATATATCCCACGGGGGTAAAATTAAAAAAGGTGAAAAAATTTTTTTTTTGGACTGTCATTTTTTCAGCGTTTATCAGACTTTCAGATAGGGGAAATGTCAGTGAGCGTTCCGATTTCAGTACCAGAGTGATTCACCCGATGAGTCCTTCATATTTAGTCGTTTTCAGCCAATTTTCAGAATTTTTGAAAATTTCACTTTTTTGTGAAAATATCCAGTAAATGAGGGAATAATATGTGTGAGGGTACCCCAGGAGAGTTCCAAATGTGTGTGGGTAGAATATATATCCCACGGGGGTAAAATTGAAAAAAGTTGAAAAATTTTTTTTTTCAGAATTAGTAATTTTTCGGGCGTTCATCAGACTTTCAGATAGGGGAAATGTCAGTGAGCGTTCCGATTTCAGTTCCAGAGCGATTCGCCCGATGAGTCCTTCATATTTAGTCGTTTTCAGCAAATTTTCAGAATTTTTGAAAATTTCACTTTTTTGTGAAAATATCCACTAAATGAGGGAATAATATGTGTGAGGGTACCCCAGGAGAGTTCCAAATGTGTGTGGGTAGAATACATATCCCAAGGGGGTGAAATTGAAAAAAGGTGAAACATTTTTTTTTTTGGACTTAGTCATTTTTTCAGCGTTTATCAGACTTTCAGATAGGGGAAATGTCAGTGAGCGTTCCGATTTCAGTACCAGAGCGATTCGCCCGATGAGTCCTTCATAATTAGTCGTTTTCAGCAAATTTTCAGAATTTTTGAAAATTTCACTTTTTTGTGAAAATATCCACTAAATGAGGGAATAATATGTGTGAGGGTACCCCAGGAGAGTTCCAAATGTGTGTGGGTAGAATATATATCCCACGGGGGTAAAATTGAAAAAAGGTGAAAAAAATATTTTTTTTTAGAATTACTCATTTTTCCGGTGTTTATCAGACTTTCAGATAGGGGAAATGTCAGTGAGCGTTCCGATTTCAGTTCCAGAGCGATTCGCCCGATGAGTCCTTCATATTTAGTCGTTTTCATCAAATTTTCAGAATTTTTGAAAATTTCACTTTTTTGTGAAAATATCCACTAAATGAGGGAATAATATGTGTGAGGGTACCCCAGGAGAGTTCCAAATGTGTGTGGGTAGAATATATATCCCAAGGGGGTGAAATTGAAAAAAGGTGAAAAAAATTTTTTTTTTCGACTTAGTCATTTTTTCAGCGTTTATCAGACTTTCAATTAGGGCAAATGTCAGTGACCGTTCCGATTTCAGTTCCAGAGCGATTCGCCCGATGAGTCCTTCATATTTAGTCGTTTTCAGCCAATTTTCAGAATTTTTGAAAATTTCACTTTTTTGTGAAAATATCCACTAAATGAGGGAATAATATGTGTGAGGGTACCCCAGGAGAGTTCCAAATGTGTGTGGGTAGAATATATATCCCACGGGGGTAAAATTGAAAAAAGTTGAAAAAAATTTTTTGTTGGACTTAGTCATTTTTCCGGCGTTTAGAAGACTTTCAGATAGGGGAAATGTCAGTGAGCGCTCCAATTTCAATTCCAGAGCGATTCGCCCGATGAGTCCTTCATATTTAGTCGTTTTCAGCCAATTTTCTGAATTTTTGAAAATTTCACTTTTTTTGTGAAAATATCCACTAAATGAGGGAATAATATGTGTGAGGGTTCCCCAGGAGAGTTCCAAATGTGTGTGGGTAGAATATATATCCCACGGGGGTAAAATTAAAAAAGGTGAAAAAATTTTTTTTTTGGACTGTCATTTTTTCAGCGTTTATCAGACTTTCAGATAGGGGAAATGTCAGTGAGCGTTCCGATTTCAGTACCAGAGTGATTCACCCGATGAGTCCTTCATATTTAGTCGTTTTCAGCCAATTTTCAGAATTTTTGAAAATTTCACTTTTTTGTGAAAATATCCAGTAAATGAGGGAATAATATGTGTGAGGGTACCCCAGGAGAGTTCCAAATGTGTGTGGGTAGAATATATATCCCACGGGGGTAAAATTGAAAAAAGTTGAAAAATTTTTTTTTTCAGAATTAGTAATTTTTCGGGCGTTCATCAGACTTTCAGATAGGGGAAATGTCAGTGAGCGTTCCGATTTCAGTTCCAGAGCGATTCGCCCGATGAGTCCTTCATATTTAGTCGTTTTCAGCAAATTTTCAGAATTTTTGAAAATTTCACTTTTTTGTGAAAATATCCACTAAATGAGGGAATAATATGTGTGAGGGTACCCCAGGAGAGTTCCAAATGTGTGTGGGTAGAATACATATCCCAAGGGGGTGAAATTGAAAAAAGGTGAAACATTTTTTTTTTTGGACTTAGTCATTTTTTCAGCGTTTATCAGACTTTCAGATAGGGGAAATGTCAGTGAGCGTTCCGATTTCAGTACCAGAGCGATTCGCCCGATGAGTCCTTCATATTTAGTCGTTTTCAGCAAATTTTCAGAATTTTTGAAAATTTCACTTTTTTGTGAAAATATCCACTAAATGAGGGAATAATATGTGTGAGGGTACCCCAGGAGAGTTCCAAATGTGTGTGGGTAGAATATATATCCCACGGGGGTAAAATTGAAAAAAGGTGAAAAAAATATTTTTTTTTAGAATTACTCATTTATCCGGTGTTTATCAGACTTTCAGATAGGGGAAATGTCAGTGAGCGTTCCGATTTCAGTTCCAGAGCGATTCGCCCGATGAGTCCTTCATATTTAGTCGTTTTCAGCAAATTTTCAGAATTTTTGAAAATTTCACTTTTTTGTGAAAATATCCACTAAATGAGGGAATAATATGTGTGAGGGTACCCCAGGAGAGTTCCAAATGTGTGTGGGTAGAATATGTCCCACGGGGGTAAAATTGAAAAAAGTTGAAAATTTTTTTTTTTCAGACTTAGTCATTTTTCCGGCGTTTATCAGACTTTCAGATAGGGGAAATGTCAGTGAGCGTTCCGATTTCAGTTCCAGAGCGATTCGCCCGATGAGTCCTTCATATTTAGTCGTTTTCAGCCAATTTTCAGAATTTTTGAAAATTTCACTTTTTTGTGAAAATATCCACTAAATGAGGGAATAATATGTGTGAGGGTACCCCAGGAGAGTTCCAAATGTGTGTGGGTAGAATACATATTCCACGGGGGTAAAATTGAAAAAAGATGAAAAAAATTTTTTTTTTCAACTTAGTCATTTTTTCAGCGTTTATCAGACTTTCAGATAGGGGAAATGTCAGTGAGCGTTCCAATTTCAATACCAGAGCGATTCGCCCGATGAGTGCTTCATAGTCGTTTTCAGCCAATTTTCAGAATTTTTGAAAATTTCACTTTTTTGTGAAAATATCCACTAAATGAGGGAATAATATGTGTGAGGGTACCCCAGGAGAGTTCCAAATGTGTGTGGGTAGAATATATATCCCACGGGGGTAAAATTGAAAAAAGTTGAAAAAATTTTTTTGTTGGACTTAGTCATTTTTCCGGCGTTTAGAAGACTTTCAGATAGGGGAAATGTCAGTGAGCATTCCAATTTCAATTTCAGAGCGATTCGCCCGATGAGTCCTTCATATTTAGTCGTTTTCAGCCAATTTTCTGAATTTTTGAAAATGTAACTTTTTTGTGAAAATATCCACTAAATGAGGGAATAATATGTGTGAGGGTACCCCAGGAGAGTTCCAAATGTGTGTGGGTAGAATATATATCCCACGGGGGTAAAATTGAAAAAAGGTGAAAAAATTTTTTTTTTGGACTGTCATTTTTTCAGCGTTTATCAGACTTTCAGATAGGGGAAATGTCAGTGAGCGTTCCGATTTCAGTACCAGAGTGATTCGCCCGATGAATCCTTCATATTTAGTCTCTTTCAGCCAATTTTCAGAATTTTTGAAAAGTTCACTTTTTTGTGAAAATATCCACTAAATGACGGAATATTATGTGTGAGGGTACCCCAGGAGAGTTCCAAATGTGTGTGGGTAGAATATATATCCCACGGGGGTAAAATTGAAAAAAGTTGAAAAAAAAATTTTTTTAGACTTAGTCATTTTTCCGGCGTTTATCAGACTTTCAGATAGGGGAAATGTCAGTGAGCGTTCCGATTTCAGTTCCAGAGCGATTCGCCCGATGAGTCCTTCATATTTAGTCGTTTTCAGCAAATTTTCAGAATTTTTGAAAATTTCACTTTTTTGTGAAAATATCCACTAAATGAGGGAATAATATGTGTGAGGGTACCCCAGGAGAGTTCCAAATGTGTGTGGGTAGAATATGTCCCACGGGGGTAAAATTGAAAAAAGTTGAAAAATTTTTTTTTTCAGAATTAGTAATTTTTCCGGCGTTTATCAGACTTTCAG
The DNA here is from genome assembly GCF_046119375.1 of Phyllobates terribilis. Taxonomy (NCBI): domain Eukaryota; kingdom Metazoa; phylum Chordata; class Amphibia; order Anura; family Dendrobatidae; genus Phyllobates; species Phyllobates terribilis. The sequence goes on along the minus strand of NW_027362773.1, from coordinate 19,115,553 downwards.
ATAGGGGAAATGTCAGTGAGCGTTCCGATTTCAGGTCCAGAGCGATTCGCCCGATGAGTCCTTCATATTTAATCGTTTTCAGCCAATTTTCAGAATTTTTGAAAATTTCACTTTTTTGTGAAAATATCCACTAAATGAGGGAATAATATGTGTGAGGGTACCCCAGGAGAGTTCCAAATGTGTGTGGGTAGAATATATATCCCACGGGGGTAAAATTGAAAAAAGTTGAAAATTTTTTTTTTTCAGACTTAGTCATTTTTCCGGCGTTTATCAGACTTTCAGATAGGGGAAATGTCAGTGAGCGTTCCGATTTCAGTTCCAGAGCGATTCGCCCGATGAGTCCTTCATATTTAGTCGTTTTCAGCCAATTTTCAGAATTTTTGAAAATTTCACTTTTTTGTGAAAATATCCACTAAATGAGGGAATAATATGTGTGAGGGTACCCCAGGAGAGTTCCAAATGTGTGTGGGTAGAATACATATTCCACGGGGGTAAAATTGAAAAAAGGTGAAAATAATTTTTTTTTTCAACTTAGTTATTTTTTCAGCGTTTATCAGACTTTCAGATAGGGGAAATGTCAGTGAGCGTTCCAATTTCAGTTCCAGAGCGATTCACCCGATGAGTGCTTCATATTTAGTCGTTTTCAGACAATTTTCAGAATTTTTGAAAATTTCACTTTTTTGTGAAAATATCCACTAAATGAGGGAATAATATGTGTGAGGGTACCCCAGGAGAGTTCCAAATGTGTGTGGGTAGAATATATATCCCACGGGGGTAAAATTGAAAAAAGTTTAAAAATTTTTTTTGTTGGACTTAGTCATTTTTCCGGCGTTTAGAAGACTTTCAGATAGGGGAAATGTCAGTGAGCATTCCAATTTCAATTTCAGAGCGATTCGCCCGATGAGTCCTTCATATTTAGTTGTTTTCAGCCAATTTTCTGAATTTTTGAAAATGTCACTTTTTTGTGAAAATATCCACTAAATGAGGGAATAATATGTGTGAGGGTACCCCAGGAGAGTTCCAAATGTGTGTGGGTAGAATATATATCCCACGGGGGTAAAATTGAAAAAAGGTGAAAAAATTTTTTTTTTGGACTGTCATTTTATCAGCGTTTATCAGACTTTCAGATAGGGGAAATGTCAGTGAGCGTTCCGATTTCAGGACCAGAGTGATTCGCCCGATAAGTCCTTCATATTTAGTCGCTTTCAGCCAATTTTCAGAATTTTTGAAAATTTCACTTTTTTGTGAAAATATCCACTAAATGACGGAATATTATGTGTGAGGGTATCCCAGGAGAGTTCCAAATGTGTGTGGGTAGAATATATATCCCACGGGGGTAAAATTGACAAAAGTTGAAAAAAAATTTTTTATAGACTTAGTCATTTTTCCGGCGTTTATCAGACTTTCAGATAGGGGAAATATCAGTGAGCGTTCCGATTTCAGTTCCAGAGCGATTAGCCCGATGAGTCCTTCATATTTAGTCGTTTTCAGCCAATTTTCAGAATTTTTGAAAATTTCACTTTTTTGTGAAAATATCCACTAAATGAGGGAATAATATGTGTGAGGGTACCCCAGGAGAGGTCCAAATGTGTGTGGGTAGAATATATATCCCTCGGGGGTAAAATTGAAAAAAGGTGAAAAAAAATATTTTTTTTTAGAATTACTCATTTTTCCGGCGTTTATCAGACTTTCAGATAGGGGAAATGTCAGTGAGCGTTCCGATTTCAGTTCCAGAGCGATTCGCCCGATGAGTCCTTCATATTTATTCGTTTTCAGCAAATTTTCAGAATTTTTGAAAATTTCACTTTTTTGTGAAAATATCCACTAAATGAGGGAATAATATGTGTGAGGGTACCCCAGGAGAGTTCCAAATGTGTGTGGGTAGAATATATATCCCAAGGGGGTGAAACTGAAAAAAGGTGAAACATTTTTTTTTTTGGACTTAGTCATTTTTTCAGCGTTTATCAAACTTCCAGATAGGGGAAATGTCAGTGAGCGTTCCGATTTCAGTACCAGAGCGATTCGCCCGATGAGTCCTTCATATTTAGTCATTTTCAGCCAATTTTCAGAATTTTTGAAAATTTCACTTTTTTGTGAAAATATCCACTAAATGAGGGAATAATATGTGTGAGGGTACCCCAGGAGAGTTCCAAATGTGTGTGGGTAGAATATATATCCCACGGGGGTAAAATTGAAAAAAGTTAAAAAAAATTTTTTGTTGGAATTAGTCATTTTTCCGGCGTTTAGAAGACTTTCAGATAGGGGAAATGTCAGTGAACGTTCCAATTTCAATTCCAGAGCGATTCGCCCGATGAGTCCTTCATATTTAGTCGTTTTCAGCCAATTTTCTGAATTTTTGAAAATTTCAATTTTTTGTGAAAATATCCACTAAATGAGGGAATAATATGTGTGAGGGTACCCCAGGAGAGCTCCAAATGTGTGTGGGTAGAATATATATCCCTCGGGGGTAAAATTGAAAAAAGGTGAAAAAAAATATTTTTTTTTAGAATTATTCATTTTTCCGGCGTTTATCAGACTTTCAGATAGGGGAAATGTCAGTGAGCGTTCCGATTTCAGTTCCAGAGCGATTCGCCCGATGAGTCCTTCATATTTAGTCGTTTTCAGCAAATTTTCAGAATTTTTGAAAATTTCACTTTTTTGTGAAAATATCCACTAAATGAGGGAATAATATGTGTGAGGGTACCCCAGGAGTGTTCCAAATGTGTGTGGGTAGAATATGTCCCACGGGGGTAAAATTGAAAAAAGTGGAAAAAATTTTTTTTTTAGAATTAGTAATTTTTCCGGCGTTTATCAGACTTTCAGATAGGGGAAATGTCAGTGAGCGTTCCGATTTCAGTTCCAGAGCGATTCGCCCGATGAGTGCTTCATATTTAGTCGTTTTCAGCCAATTTTCAGAATTTTTGAAAATTTCACTTTTTTGTGAAAATATCCACTAAATGAGGGAATAATATGTGTGAGGGTACCCCAGGAGAGTTCAAAATGTGTGTGGGTAGAATATATATCCCACGGGGGTAAAATTGAAAAAAGTTTAAAAAAATTTTTGTTGGACTTAGTCATTTTTCCGGCGTTTAGAAGACTTTCAGATAGGGGAAATGTCAGTGAGCATTCCAATTTCAATTTCAGAGCGATTCGCCCGATGAGTCCTTCATATTTAGTTGTTTTCAGCCAATTTTCTGAATTTTTGAAAATGTCACTTTTTTGTGAAAATATCCACTAAATGAGGGAATAATATGTGTGAGGGTACCCCAGGAGAGTTCCAAATGTGTGTGGGTAGAATATATATCCCTCGGGGGTAAAATTGAAAAAAGGTGAAAAAAAATATTTTTTTTTAGAATTATTCATTTTTCCGGCGTTTATCAGACTTTCAGATAGGGGAAATGTCAGTGAGCGTTCCGATTTCAGTTCCAGAGCGATTCGCCCGATGAGTCCTTCATATTTAGTCGTTTTCAGCCAATTTTCAGAATTTTTGAAAATTTCACTTTTTTGTGAAAATATCCACTAAATGAGGGAATAATATGTGTGAGGGTACCCCAGGACAGTTCCAAATGTGTGTGGGTAGAATATATATCCCAAGGGGGTGAAATTGAAAAAAGGTGAAACATTTTTTTTTTTCGACTTAGTCATTTTTTCAGCGTTTATCAGACTTCCAGATAGGGGAAATGTGAGTGAGCGTTCCGATTTCAGTACCAGAGCGATTCGCCCGATGAGTCCTTCATATTTAGTCGCTTTCAGCCAATTTTCAGAATTTTTGAAAATTTCACTTTTTTGTGAAAATGTCCACTAAAAGAGGGAATAATATGTGTGAGGGTACCCCAGGAGAGTTCCAAATGTGTGTGGGTAGAATATATATCCCACGGGGGTAAAATTGAAAAAAGGTGAAAATTTTTTTTTTTTTCGACTTAGTCATTTTTTCAGCGTTTATCAGACTTTCAGATAGGGGAAATGTCAGTGAGCGTTCCAATTTCAGTTCCAGAGCGATTCGCCCGATGAGTCCTTCATATTTAGTCATTTTCAGCCAATTTTCAGAATTTTTGAAAATTTCACTTTTTTTGTGAAAATATCCACTAAATGAGGGAATAATATGTGTGAGGGTACCCCAGGAGAGTTCCAAATGTGTGTGGGTAGAATATATATCCCACAGGGGTAAAATTGAAAAAAGTTTAAAAAAATTTTTTGTTGGAATTAGTCATTTTTCCGGCGTTTAGAAGACTTTCAGATAGGGGAAATGTCAGTGAGCGTTCCAATTTCAATTCCAGAGCGATTCGCCCGATGAGTCCTTCATATTTAGTCGTTTTCAGCCAATTTTCAGAATTTTTGAAAATTTCACTTTTTTGCGAAAATATCCACTAAATGAGGGAATAATATGTGTGAGGGTACCCCAGGAGAGTTCCAAATGTGTGTGGGTAGAATATATATCCCACGTGGGTAAAATTGAAAAAAGTTGAAAACATTTTTTTTTTAGAATTAGTCATTTTTCCGGCGTTTATCAGACTTTCAGATAGGGGAAATGTCAGTGAGCATTCCAATTTCAGTTCCAGAGCGATTCGCCCGATGAGTCCTTCATATTTAGTCATTTTCAGACAATTTTCAGAATTTTGAAAATTTCACTTTTTTGTGTAAAAATCCACTAAATGAGGGAATAATATGTGTGAGGGTACCCCAGGAGAGTTCCAAATGTGTGTGGGTAGAATATATATCCCACGGGGGTAAAATTGAAAAAAGGTGAAAAAATTTTTTGGACCTAGTCATTTTTCCGCCGTTTATCAGACTTTCAGATAGGGGAAATGTCAGTGAGCGTTCCGATTTCAGTTCCAGAGCGATTCGCCCGATGAGTCCTTCATATTTAGTCGTTTTCAGACAATTTTCAGAATTTTAAAAATTTCACTTTTTTGTGAAAATATCCACTAAATGAGGGAATAATATGTGTGAGGGTACCCCAGGAGAGTTCCAAATGTGTGTGGGTAGAATATATATCCCACGGGGGTAAAACTGAAAAAAGGTGAAAAAAATTTTTTTTGGACCTAGTCATTTTTCCGGCGTTTATCAGACTTTCAGATAGGGGAAATGTCAGTGAGCGTTCCGATTTCAGTTCCAGAGCGATTCGCCCGATGAGTCCTTCATATTTAGTCGTTTTCAGCCAATTTTCAGAATTTTGAAAATTTCACTTTTTTGTGAAAATATCCACTAAATGAGGGAATAATATGTGTGAGTGTACCCCAGGAGAGTTCCAAATGTGTGTGGGTAGAATATATATCCCACGGGGGTAAAATTTAAAAAAGTTGAAAAAAATTTTTTTTTTCGACTTAGTCATTTTTCCGGCATTTATCAGACTTTCAGATAGGGGAAATGTCAGTGAGCATTCCTATTTCAGTTGCAGAGCGATTTGCCCGATGAGTCCTTCATATTTAGTCATTTTCAGCCAATTTTCAGAATTTTTGAAAATTTCTCTTTTTGTGAAAATATCCACTAAATGAGGGAATAATATGTGTGAGGGTACCCCAGGAGAGTTCCAAATGTGTGTGGGTAGAATATATATCCCACAAGGGTAAAATTGAAAAAAGGTGAAAAAATTTTTTTTTGGACCTAGTCATTTTTCTGGCGTTTATCAGACTTTCAGATAGGGGAAATGTCAGTGAGCGTTCCGATTTCAGTTCCAGAGCGATTCACCCGATGAGTCCTTCATATTTAGACGTTTTCAGCCAATTTTCAGAATTTTGAAAATTTCACTTTTTTTGTGAAAATATCCACTAAATGAGGGAATAATATGTGTGAGGGTACCCCAGGAGAGTTCCAAATGTGTGTGGGTAGAATATATATCCCACGGGGGTAAAATTGAAAAAAGATGAACAAAATTTTTTTTTCTCGACTTAGTTATTTTTCCGGCGTTTATCAGACTTTCAGATAGGGGAAATGTCAGTGTGCGTTCCGATTTCAGTTCCAGAGCGATTCGCCCAATGAGTCCTTCATATTTAGTCATTTTCAGCCAATTTTCAGAATTTTTGAAAATTTCACTTTTTTGTGAAAATATCCACTAAATGAGGGAATAATATGTGTGAGGGTACCCCAGGAGAGTTCCAAATGTGTGTGGGTAGAATATATATCCCACGGGGGTAAAATTGAAAACAGTTTAAAAAAATTTTTTGTTGGACTTAGTCATTTTTCCGGCGTTTAGAAGACTTTCAGATAGGGGAAATGTCAGTGAGCATTCCAATTTCAATTTCAGAGCGATTCGCCCGATGAGTCTTTCATATTTAGTTGTTTTCAGCCAATTTTCTGAATTTTTGAAAATGTCACTTTTTGTGAAAATATCCACTAAATGAGGGAATAATATGTGTGAGGGTACCCCAGGAGAGTTCCAAATGTGTGTGGGTAGAATATATATCCCTCGGGGGTAAAATTGAAAAAAGGTGAAAAAAAATATTTTTTTTTAGAATTATTCATTTTTCCGGCGTTTATCAGACTTTCAGATAGGGGAAATGTCAGTGAGCGTTCCGATTTCAGTTCCAGAGCGATTCGCCCGATGAGTCCTTCATATTTAGTCGTTTTCAGCCAATTTTCAGAATTTTTGAAAATTTCACTTTTTTGTGAAAATATCCACTAAATGAGGGAATAATATGTGTGAGGGTACCCCAGGAGAGTTCCAAATGTGTGTGGGTAGAATATATATCCCAAGGGGGTGAAATTGAAAAAAGGTGAAACATTTTTTTTTTGGACTTACTCATTTTTTCAGCGTTTATCAGACTTCCAGATAGGGGAAATGTGAGTGAGCGTTCCGATTTCAGTACCAGAGCGATTCGCCCGATGAGTCCTTCATATTTAGTCGCTTTCAGCCAATTTTCAGAATTTTGAAAATTTCACTTTTTTGTGACAATATCCTCTAAATGAGGGAATAATATGTGTGAGGGTACCCCAGGAGAGTTCCAAATGTGTGTGGGTAGAATAAATATCCCACGGGGGTAAAATTGAAAAAAGGTGAAAAAAATTTTTTTTGGACCTAGTCATTTTTCTGGCGTTTATCAGACTTTCAGATAGGGGAAATGTCAGTGAGCGTTCCGATTTCAGTTCCAGAGCGATTCGCCCAATGAGTCCTTCATATTTAGTCATTTTCAGCCAATTTTCAGAATTTTTGAAAATTTCACTTTTTTGTGAAAATATCCACTAAATGAGGGAATAACATGTGTGAAGGTACCCCAGGAGAGTTCCAAATGTGTGTGGGTAGAATATATATCCCACGGGGGTAAAATTGAAAAAAGTTGAAAAATTTTTTTTTTCAGAATTAGTAATTTTTCCGGCATTTATCAGACTTTCAGATAGGGGAAATGTCAGTGAGCGTTCCGATTTCAGTTCCAGAGCGATTCGCCCGATGAGTCCTTCATATTTAGTCATTTTCAGCCAATTTTCAGAATTTTGAAAATTTCACTTTTTTGTGAAAATATCCACTAAATGAGTGAATAATATGTGTGAGGGTACCCCAGGAGAGTTCCAAATGTGTGTGGGTAGAATATATATCCCACGGGGGTAAAATTGAAAAAAGGTGAGAAAATTTTTTTTTGGACCTAGTCATTTTTCCGGCGTTTATCAGACTTTCAAATAGGGGAAATGTCAGTGAGCGTTCCGATTTCAGTTCCAGAGCGATTTGCCCGATGATTCCTTCATATTTAGTCGTTTTCAGCCAATTTTCAGAATTTTGAAAATTTCATTTTTTCACTAAATGAGGGAATAATATGTATGAGGGTACCCCAGGAGAGTTCCAAATGTGTGTGGGTAGAATATATATCCCACGGGGGTAAAATTGAAAAAAGTTGACATTTTTTTTTTTTTTCGACTTAGTCATTTTTCCGGCGTTTATCAGACTTTCAGATAGGGGAAATGTCAGTGAGCATTCCTATTTCAGTTCCAGAGCGATTCGCCTGATGAGTCCTTCATATTTAGTCATTTTCAGCCAATTTTCAGAATTTTGAAAATTTTACTTTTTTGTGAAAATATCCACTAAATGAGGGAATAATATGTGTGAGGGTACCCCAGGAGAGTTCCAAATGTGTGTGGGTAGAATATATATCCCACGGGGGTAAAATTGAAAAAAGTTGAAAAAATTTTTTTTAGAATTAGTAATTTTTCCGGCGTTTATCAGACTTTCAGATAGGGGAAATGTCAGTGAGCGTTCCGATTTCAGTTCCAGAGCGATTCGCCCGATGAGTCCTTCATATTTAGACGTTTTCAGCCAATTTTCAGAATTTTGAAAATTTCACTTTTTTTGTGAAAATATCCACTAAATGAGGGAATAATATGTGTGAGGGTACCCCAGGAGAGTTCCAAATGTGTGTGGGTAGAATATATATCCCACGGGGGTAAAATTGAAAAAAGGTGAAAAATTTTTTTTTTGGACTTAGTCATTTTTCCGGCGTTTATCAGACTTTCAGATAGGGGAAATGTCAGTGAGCGTTCCGATTTCAGTTCCAGAGCGATTCGCCCGATGAGTCCTTCATATTTAGACGTTTTCAGCCAATTTTCAGAATTTTGAAAATTTCACTTTTTTTGTGAAAATATCCGCTAAATGAGGGAATAATATGTGTGAGGGTACCCCAGGAGAGTTCCAAATGTGTGTGGGTAGAATATATATCCCACGGGGGTAAAATTGAAAAAAGGTGAACAAAATTTTTTTTTTTCGACTTAGTCATTTTTCCGGCGTTTATCAGACTTTCAGATAGGGGAAATGTCAGTGAGCGTTCCTACTTCTGTTCCAGAGCGATTCGCCCGATGAGTCCTTCATATTTAGTCATTTTCAGCCAATTTTCGGAATTTTTGAAAATTTCACTTTTTTGTGAAAATATCCACTAAATGAGGGAATAATATGTGTGAGGGTACCCCAGGAGAGTTCCAAATGTGTGTGGGTAGAATATATATCCCACGGGGGTAAAATTGAAAAAAGTTGAAATTTTTTTTTTTTTTCGACTTAGTCATTTTTCCGGCGTTTATCAGACTTTCAGATAGGGGAAATGTCAGTGAGCATTCCTATTTCAGTTCCAGAGCGATTCGCCTGATGAGTCCTTCATATTTAGTCATTTTCAGCCAATTTTCAGAATTTTGAAAATTTCACTTTTTTGTGAAAATATCCACTAAATGAGGGAATAATATGTGTGAGGGTAGCCCAGGAGAGTTCCAAATGTGTGTGGGTAGAATATATATCCCATGGGGGTAAAATTGGAAAAAGGTGAAAATTTTTTTTTTTTGGACCTAGTCATTTTTCTGGCGTTTATCAGACTTTCAGATAGGGGAAATGTCAGTGAGCGTTCCGATTTCAGTTCCAGAGCGATTCGCCCGATGAGTCCTTCATATTTAGAAGTTTTCAGCCAATTTTCAGAATTTTGAAAATTTCACTTTTTTGTGAAAATATCCGCTAAATGAGGGAATAATATGTGTGAGGGTACCCCAGGAGAGTTCCAAATGTGTGTGGGTAGAATATATATCCCACGGGGGTAAAATTGAAAAAAGGTGAACAAAATTTTTTTTTTTCGACTTAGTCATTTTTCCGGCGTTTATCAGACTTTCAGATAGGGGAAATGTCAGTGAGCATTCCTACTTCTGTTCCAGAGCGATTCGCCCGATGAGTACTTCATATTTAGTCATTTTCAGCCAATTTTCAGAATTTTTGAAAATTTCACTTTTTTGTGAAAATATCCACTAAATGAGGGAATAATATGTGTGAGGGTACCCCAGGAGAGTTCCAAATGTGTGTGGGTAGAATATATATCCCACGGGGGTAAAATTGAAAAAAGTTGAAATTTTTTTTTTTTTTCGACTTAGTCATTTTTCCAGCGTTTATCAGACTTTCAGATAGGGGAAATGTCAGTGAGCATTCCTATTTCAGTTCCAGAGCGATTCGCCTGATGAGTCCTTCATATTTAGTCATTTTCAGCCAATTTTCAGAATTTTGAAAATTTCACTTTTTTGTGAAAATATCCACTAAATGAGGGAATAATATGTGTGAGGGTAGCCCAGGAGAGTTCCAAATGTTTGTGGGTAGAATATATATCCCATGGGGGTAAAATTGGAAAAAGGTGAAAATTTTTTTTTTTTGGACTTAGTCATTTTTTCATCGTTTATCAGACTTTCAGATAGGGGAAATGTCAGTGAGCATTCCGATTTCAGTTCCAGAGTGATTCGCCCGATGAGTTGTTCATATTTAGTCGTTTTCAGCCAATTTTCAGGATTTTGAAAATTTCACTTTTTTGTGAAAATATCCACTAAATGAGGGAATAATATGTGTGAGGGTACCCCAGGAGAGTTCCAAATGTGTGTGGGTAGAATATATATCCCACGGGGGTAAAATTGAAAAAAGTTGAAAAAAATTTTTTTAGAATTAGTAATTTTTCCGGCGTTTATCAGACTTTCAGATAGGGGAAATATCAGTGAGAGTTCCGATTTCAGTTCCAGAGCGATTCGCCGATGATTCCTTCATATTTAGTCGTTTTCAGCCAATTTTCAGAATTTTTGAAAATTTCACTTTTTTGTGAAAATATCCACTAAATGAGGGAATAATATGTGTGAGGGTACCCCAGGAGAGTTCCATATGTGTGTGGGTAGAATATATATCCCACGAAGGTAAAATTGAAAAAAATTTAAAAAAAATTTTAGTTGGACTTAGTCATTTTTCCGGCGTTTAGAATACTTTCAGATAGGGGAAATGTCAGTGAGCGTTCCAATTTCAATTCCAGAGTGAATCGCCCGATGAGTCCTTCATATTTAGTCGTTTTCTGCCAATTTTCTGAATTTTTGAAAATTTCACTTTTTTGTGAAAATATCCACTAAATGAGGGAATAATATGTGTGAGGGTACCCCAGGAGAGTTCCAAATGTGTGTGGGTAGAATATATATCCCACGGGGGTAAAATTGAAAAAAGTTGAAAAAAAAATTTTTGGACTTAGTCATTTTTCCTGCGTTTATCAGACTTTCAGAGACGGGAAATGTCAGTGAGCATTCCGATTTCAGTTCCAGAGCGATTCGCCCGATGAGTCCTTCATATTTAGTCGTTTTCAGCTAATTTTCAGAATTTTGAAAATTTCACTTTTTCACTAAATGAGGGAATAATATGTATGAGGGTACCCCAGGAGAGTTCCAAATGTGTGTGGGTAGAATATATATCCCACGGGGGTAAAATTGAAAAAAGGTGAAAAAATTTTTTTTTGGACCTAGTCATTTTTCCGGCGTTTACAGACTTTCAGATAGGGGAAATGTCAGTGAGTGTTCCGATTTCAGTTCCAGAGCGATTCGCCCGATGAGTCCTTCATATTTAGTCGTTTTCTGCCAATTTTCAGAATTTTTGAAAATTTCACTTTTTTGTGAAAATATCCACTAAATGAGGGAATAATATGTGTGAGGGTACCCCAGGAGAGTTCCAAATGTGTGTGGGTAGAATATATATCCCACGGGGGTAAAATTGAAAAAAGGTGAAAAATTTTATTTTTTGGACTTAGTCATTTTTTCAGTGTTTATCAGACTTTCAGATAAGGGAAATGTCAGTGAGTGTTCCGATTTCAGTTCCAGAGCGATTCGCCCGATGAAACCTTCATATTTAGTCATTTTCAGCCAATTTTCCGAATTTTGAAAATTTCACTTTTTTGTGAAAATATCCACTAAATGAGGGAATAATATGTGTGAGGGTACCCCAGGAGAGTTCCAAATGTGTGTGGGTAGAATATATATCCCACGGGTGTAAAATTGAAAAAAGGTGAACAAAATTTTTTTTTTTCGACTTAGTCATTTTCCGGCGTTTATCAGACTTTCAGATAGGGGAAATGTCAGTGAGCGTTCCTATTTCAGTTCCAGAGCGATTCGCCCGATGAGTCCTTCATATTTAGTCATTTTCAGCCAATTTTCAGAATTTTTGAAAATTTCACTTTTTTGTGAAAATATCCACTAAATGAGGGAATAATATGTGTGAGGGTACCCTAGGAGAGTTCCAAATGTGTGTGGGTAGAATATATATCCCACGGGGTAAAATTGAAAAAAGTTGAAAAAAATTTTTTTTTAGAATTAGTAATTTTTCCGGCGTTTATCAGACTTTCAGATAGAGGAAATGTCAGTGAGCCTTCCGATTTCAGTTCCAGAGCGATTCGCCCAATGAGTCCCTCATATTTAGTCATTTTCAGCCAATTTTCAGAATTTTTGAAAATTTCACTTTTTTGTGAAAATATCCACTAAATGAGGGAATAATATGTGTGAGGGTACCCCAGGAGAGTTCCAAATGTGTGTGGGTAGAATATATATCCCACGGGTGTAAAATTGAAAAAAGGTGAACAAAATTTTTTTTTTTCGACTTAGTCATTTTTCCGGCGTTTATCAGACTTTCAGATAGGGGAAATGTCAGTGAGCGTTCCGATTTCAGTTCCAGAGCGATTCGCCCGATGAGTCATTCATATTTAGTCGTTTTCAGCCAATTTTCAGAATTTTGAAAATTTCACTTTTTCACTAAATGAGGGAATAATATGTATGAGGGTACCCCAGGAGAGTTCCAAATGTGTGTGGGTACAATATATATCCCACGGGGGTAAAATTGAAAAAAGTTGACATTTTTTTTTTTTTCGACTTAGTCATTTTTCCGGTGTTTATCAGACTTTCAGATAGGGGAAATGTCAGTGAGCGTTCCTATTTCAGTTCCAGAGCGATTCGCCTGATAAGTCCTTCATATTTAGTCATTTTCAGCCAATTTTCAGAATTTTGAAAATTTCACTTTTTTGGGAAAATATCCACTAAATGAGGGAATACTATGTGTGAGGGTACCCCAGGAGAGTTCCAAATGTGTGTGGGTAGAATATATATCCCACGGGGGTAAAATTGGAAAAAGGTGAAAAATTTTTTTTTTTGGACTTAGTCATTTTTTCAGCGTTTATCAGACTTTCAGATAGGGGAAATGTCAGTGAGCGTTCCAATTTCAGTTCCAGAGCGATTCGCCCGATGAGTCCTTCATATTTAGTCGTTTTCAGCAAATTTTCAGAATTTTTGAAAATTTCACTGTTTTGTGAAAATATCCACTAAATGAGGGAATAATATGTGTGAGGGTACCCCAGGAGAGTTCCAAATGTGTGTGGGTAGAATATATATCCCACGGGGTAAAATTGAAAAAAGTTTAAAAAATTTTTTTTTTAGAATTAGTAATTTTTCCGGCGTTTATCAGACTTTCAGATAGGGGAAATGTCAGTGAGCGTTCCGATTTCAGTACCAGAGCGATTCGCCTGATGAGTCCTTCATATTTAGTCGCTTTCAGCCAATTTTCAGAATTTTTAAAAATTTCACTTTTTTGTGAAAATATCCACTAAATGAGGGAATAATATGTGTGAGGGTACCCCAGGAGAGTTCCAAATGTGTGTGGGTAGAATATATATCCCACGGGGGTAAAATTGAAAAAAGTTGAAAAAATTTTTTTTTTAGACTTAGTAATTTTTCCGGCGTTTATCAGACTTTCAGATAGGGGAAATGTCAGAAGCGTTCCGATTTCAGTTCCAGAGCGATTCGCCCGATGAGTCCTTCATATTTAGTCGTTTTCAGCCAATTTTCAGAATTTTTGAAAATTTCACTTTTTTGTGAAAATATCCACTAAATGAGGGAATAATATGTGTGAGGGTACCCCAGTAGAGTTCCAAATGTGTGTGGGTAGAATATATATCCCACAGGGGTAAAATTGAAAAAAGGTGAAAAATTTTTTTTTTGGACTTAGTCATTTTTTTAGCGTTTATCAGACTTTCAGATAGGGGAAATGTCAGTGAGCATTCCGATTTCAGTACCAGAGCGATTTGCCCGATGAGTCCTTCATATTTAGTCGTTTTCAGCCAATTTTCAGAATTTTTGAAAATTTCACTTTTTTGTGAAAATATCCACTAAATGAGGGAATAATATGTGTGAGGGTATCCCAGGAGAGTTCCAAATGTGTGTGGGTAGAAGATACATCCCACAGGGGTAAAACTGAAAAAGTTTAAAAAAAATTTTTTTTAGACTTAGTCATTTTTCCGGCGTTTAGAAGACTTTCAGATAGGGGAAATGTCAGTGAGCATTCAGATTTCAGTTCCAGAGCGATTCGCCCGATGAGTCCTTCATATTAAGTCGTGTTCAGCCAATTTTCCCAATTTTGAAAATTTCACTTTTTTGTGAAAATATCCACTAAATGAGGGAATAATACGTGTGAGGGTACCCCAGGAGAGTTCCAAATGTGTGTGGGTAGAATATATATCCCACGGGGGTAAAATTGAAAAAAGGTGAAAAATTTTTTTTTTGGACTTAGTCATTTTTCCGGCGTTTATCAGACTTTCAGATAGGGGAAATGTCAGTGAGCGTTCCAATTTCAGTACCAGAGCGATTTGCCCGATGAGTCCTTCATATTTAGTCGTTTTCAGCCAATTTTCAGAATTTTTGAAAATTTCACTTTTTTGTGAAAATATCCACTAAATGAGGGAATAATATGTGTGAGGGTATCCCAGGAGAGTTCCAAATGTGTGTGGGTAGAATATATATCCCACGGGAGTAAAATTGAAAAAAGTTGAAAAAAATTTTTTGTTGGACTTAGTCATTTTTCCGGTGTTTAGAAGACTTTCAGATAGGGGAAATGTCAGCGAGCGTTCCAATTTCAGTTCCAGAGCAATTCGCCCGATGAGTCCTTCATATTAAGTCGTTTTCAGCCAATTTTCACAATATTGAAAATTTCACTTTTTTGTGAAAATATCCACTAAATGAGGGAATAATATGTGTGAGGGTACCCCAGGAGAGTTCCAAATGTGTGTGGGTAGAAGATACATCCCACGGGGGTAAAACTGAAAAAGTTGAAAAAAAATTTTTTTTAGACTTATTCATCTTTCCGGCGTTTATCAGACTTTCAGATAGGGGAAATGTCAGTGAACGTTCCGATTTCAGTTCCAGAGCGATTCGCCCGATGAGTCCTTAATATTTAGTCGTTTTCAGCCAATTTTCAGAATTTTTGAAAATTTCACTTTTTTGTGAAAATATTCACTAAATGAGGGAATAATATGTGTGAGGGTACCCAAGGAGAGTTCCAAATGTGTGTGGGTAGAATATATATCCCACTGGGGTAAAATTGAAAAAAGGTGAAACATTTTTTTTTTTGGACTTAGTCATTTTTTCAGCGTTTATCATACTTTCAGATACGGGAAATGTCAGTGAGCATTCAGATTTCAGTTCCAGAGCGATTCGCCCGATGAGTCCTTCATATTAAGTCGTTTTCAGCCAATTTTCACAATTTTGAAAATTTCACTTTTTTGTGAAAATATCCACTAAATGAGGGAATAATATGTGTGAGGGTACCCCAGGAGAGTTCCAAATGTGTGTGGGTAGTATGTATATCCCACGGAGGTAAAATTGAAAAAAGGTGAAAAATTTTTTTTTTGGACTTAGTCATTTTTTCAGCGTTTATCATACTTTCAGATAGGGGAAATGTCAGTGAGCGTTCCGATTTCAGTTCCAGAGCGATTCGCCCGATGAGTCCTTCATATTTAGTCGTTTTCAGCCAATTTTTCTGAATTTTTGAAAATTTCACTTTTTTGTGAAAATATCCACTAAATGAGGGAATAATATGTGTGAGGGTACCCCAGGAGAGTTCCAAATGTGTGTGGGTAGAATATATATCCCACGGGGGTAAAATTGAAAAAAGGTGAAAAAAAAAATTTTTTTGGACTTAGTCATTTTTTCAGCGTTTATCAGACTTTCAGATAGGGGAAATGTCAGTGAGCATTCCAATTTCAGTTCCAGAGCGATTCGCCCGATGAGTCCTTCATATTTAGTCGTTTTCAGCCAATTTTCTGAATTTTTGATAATTTCACTTTTTTGTGAAAATATTCACTAAATGAGGGAATAATATGTGTGAGGGTACCCCAGGAGAGTTCCAAATGTGTGTGGGTAGAATATATATCCCACGGGGGTAAAATTGAAAAAAGTTGAAAAAAATTTTTTAAGACTTAGTCATTTTTCCGGCGTTTATCAGACTTTCAGATAGGGGAAATGTCAGTGAGCATTCCGATTTCAGTTCCAGAGCGATTCGCCCGATGAGTCCTTCATATTTAGTCGTTTTCAGCCAATTTTCCGAATTTTTGAAAAATTTCACTTTTTTGTGAAAATATCCACTAAATGAGGGAATAATATGTGTGAGGGTACCCCAGGAGAGTTCCAAATGTGTGTGGGTAGAATATATATCCCACAGGGGTAAAATTGAAAAAAGTTTAAAAAAATTTTTTTTTAGACTTAGTCATTTTTCCGGCGTTTATCAGACTTTCAGATAGGGGAAATGTCAGTGAGCGTTCCGATTTCAGTTCCAGAGCGATTCGCCCGATGATTCCTTCATATTTAGTCGTTTTCAGCCAATTTTCTGAATTTTTGAAAATTTCACTTTTTTGTGAAAATATCCACTAAATGAGGGAATAATATGTGTGAGGGTACCCCAGGAGAGTTCCAAATGTGTGTGGGTAGAATATATATCCCACGGGGGTAAAATTGAAAAAAGTTGAAAAATTTTTTTGTTGGACTTAGTCATTTTTCCGGCGTTTAGAAGACTTTCAGATAGGGGAAATGTCAGTGAGCATTCCGATTTCAGTTCCAGAGCGATTCGCCTGATGATTCCTTCATATTTAGTCGTTTTCAGCCAATTTTCTGAATTTTTGAAAATTTCACTTTTTTGTGAAAATATCCACTAACTGAGGGAATAATATGTGTGAGGGTACCCCAGGAGAGTTCCAAATGTGTGTGGGTAGAATATATATCCCACAGGGGTAAAATTGAAAAAAGTTTAAAAAAATTTTTTTTTAGACTTAGTCATTTTTCCGTCGTTTATCAGACTTTCAGATAGGGGAAATGTCAGTGAGTGTTCCGATTTCAGTTCCAGAGTGATTCGCCCGATGAGTCCTTCATATTTAGTTGTTTTCAGCCAATTTTCTGAATTTTTGAAAATTTCACTTTTTTGTGAAAATATCCACTAAATGAGGGAATAATATGTGTGACGGTATCCCAGGAGAGTTTCAAATGTGTGTGGGTAGAATATATATCCCACGGGGGTAAAATTGAAAAAAGGTGAAAAATTTTTTTTTAAGACTTAGTCATTTTTCCGGCGTTTATCAGACTTTCAGATAGGGGAAATGTCAGTGAGCATTCCGATTTCAGTTCCAGAGCGATTCGACCGATGATTCCTTCATATTTAGTCGTTTTCAGCCAATTTTCTGAATTTTTGAAAATTTCACTTTTTTGTGAAAATATCCACTAAATGAGGGAATAATATGTGTGAGGGTACCCCAGGAGAGTTCCAAATGTGTGTGGGTAGAATATATATCCCACGGGGGTAAAATTGAAAAAAGTTTAAAAAAAATTTTTTTTAGACTTAGTCATTTTTCCGGCGTTTATCAGACTTTCAGATAGGGGAAATGTCAGTGAGCGTTCTGATTTCAGTTCCAGAGCGATTCGCCCGATGAGTCCTTCATATTTAGTCGTTTTCAGCCAATTTTCAGAATTTTTGAAAATTTCACTTTTTTGTGAAAATATCCACTAAATGAGGGAATAATATGTGTGAGGGTACCCCAGGAGAGTTCCAAATGTGTGTGGGTAGAATATATATCCCACGGGGGTAAAATTGAAAAAAGGTGAAAAAAAATTTTTTTAGACTTAGTCATTTTTCCGGCGTTTATCAGACTTTCAGATAGGGGAAATGTCAGTGAGCGTTCTGATTTCAGTTCCAGAGCGATTCGCCCGATGAGTCCTTCATATTTAGTCGTTTTCAGCCAATTTTCTGAATTTTTGAAAATTTCACTTTTTTGTGAAAATATCCACTAAATGAGGGAATAATATGTGTGAGGGTACCCCAGGAGAGTTCCAAATGTGTGTGGGTAGAAGATATATCCCATGGGGGTAAAATTGAAAAAAGTTGAAAAAAATTTGTTTTTTTGACTTAGTCATTTTTCCGGCGTTTATCAGACTTTCAAATAGGGGAAATGTCAGTGAGCATTCCGATTTCAGTTCCAGAGCGATTCGCCCGATGAGTCCTTCATATTTAATCGTTTTCAGCCAATTTTCTGAATTTTTGAAAATTTCACTTTTTTGTGAAAATATCCACTAAATGAGGGAATAATATGTGTGAGGGTACCCCAGGAGAGTTCCAAATGTGTGTGGGTAGAATATATATCCCACGGGGGTAAAATTGAAAAAAGGTGAAAAAAATTTTTTTTGGACTTAGTCATTTTTCCGGCGTTTATCAGACTTTCAGATAGGGGAAATGTCAGTGAGCGTTCCGATTTCAGTTCTAGAGCGATTTGCCCGATGAGTCCTTCATATTTACGCGTTTTCAGCCAATTTTCAGAATTTTTGAAAATTTCACTTTTTTGTGAAAATATCCACTAAATGAGGGAATAATATGTGTGAGGGTACCCCAGGAGAGTTCCAAATGTGTGTGGGTAGAATATATATCCCACGGGGGTAAAATTGAAAAAAGTTGAAAAAAAAATTTTGTTAGACTTAGTCATTTTTCCGGCGTTTAGAAGACTTTCAGATAGGGGAAATGTCAGTGAGCGTTCCGATTTCAGTTCCAGAGCGATTCGCCCGATGAGTCCTTCATATTTAGTCGTTTTCAGCCAATTTTCAGAATTTTGAAAATTTCACTTTTTTGTGAAAATATCCACTAAATGAGGGAATAATATGTGTGAGGGTACCCCAGGAGAGTTCCAAATGTGTGTGGGTAGAATATATATCCCACGGGGGTAAAATTGAAAAAAGGTGAAAAATTTTTTTTTTGGACTTAGTCATTTTTCCGGAGTTTATCAGACTTTCAGATAGGGGAAATGTCAGTGAGCATTCCGATTTCAGTTCCAGAGCGATTCGTCCAATGAGTCCTTCATATTTAGTCGTTTTCAGCCAATTTTCAGAATTTTTGAAAATTTCACTTTTTTGTGAAAATATCCACTAAATGAGGGAATAATATGTGTGAGGGTACCCCAGGAGAGTTCCAAATGTGTGTGGGTAGAATATATATCCCACGGGGGTAAAATTGAAAACAGATGAAAAATTTTTTTTTTTGGACTTAGTCATTTTTTCAGCGTTTATCAGACTTTCAGATAGGGGAAATGTCAGTGAGCGTTCCGATTTCAGTACCAGAGCGATTCGCCCGATGAGTCCTTCATATTTAGTAGTTTTCAGCCAATTTTCAGAATTTTTGAAAATTTCACTTTTTTGTGAAAATATCCACTAAATGAGGGAATAATATGTGTGAGGGTACCCCAGGAGAGTTCCAAATGTTTGTGGGTAGAATATATATCCCACTGGAGTAAAATTGAAAACAGATGAAAAATTTTTTTTTTTTGACTTAGTCATTTTTTCAGCGTTTATCAGACTTTCAGATAGGGGAAATGTCAGTGAGCGTTACGATTTCAGTACCAGAGCGATTCGCCCGATGAGTCCTTCATATTTAGTCGCTTTCATCCAATTTTCAGAATTTTTGAAAATTTCACTTTTTTGTGAAAATATCCACTAAATGAGGGAATAATATGTGTGAGGGTACCCCAGGAGAGTTCCAAATGTGTGTGGGTAGAATATATATCCCACGGGGGTAAAATTGAAAAAAGTTGAAAAAAAAATTTTGTTAGACTTAGTCATTTTTCCGGCGTTTAGAAGACTTTCAGATAGGGGAAATGTCAGTGAGCGTTCCGATTTCAGTTCCAGAGCGATTCGCCCGATGAGTCCTTCATATTTAGTCGTTTTCAGCCAATTTTCAGAATTTTGAAAATTTCACTTTTTTGTGAAAATATCCACTAAATGAGGGAATAATATGTGTGAGGGTACCCCAGGAGAGTTCCAAATGTGTGTGGGTAGAATATATATCCCACGGGGGTAAAATTGAAAAAAGGTGAAAAAATTTTTTTTTGGACTTAGTCATTTTTCCGGCGTTTATCAGACTTTCAGATAGGGGAAATGTCAGTGAGCATTCCGATTTCAGTTCCAGAGCGATTCGTCCAATGAGTCCTTCATATTTAGTCGTTTTCAGACAATTTTCAGGATTTTTGAAAATTTCACTTTTTTGTGAAAATATCCACTAAATGAGGGAATAATATGTGTGAGGGTACCCCAGGAGAGTTCCAAATGTGTGTGGGTAGAATATATATCCCACGGGGGTAAAATTGAAAAAAATTGAAAAAATTTTTTTGTTGGACTTAGTCATTTTTCCGGCGTTTAGAAGACTTTCAGATAGGGGAAATATCAGTGAGTATTCCAATTTCAGTTCCAGAGCTATTCGCCCGATGTGTCCTTCATATTTAGTAGTTTTCAGCCAATTTTCAGAATTTTTGAAAATTTCACTTTTTTGTGAAAATATCCACTAAATGAGGGAATAATATGTGTGAGGGTACCCCAGGAGAGTTCCAAATGTGTGTGGGTAGAATATATATCCCACGGGGGTAAAATTGAAAACAGATGAAAAATTTTTTTTTTTGGACTTAGTCATTTTTTCAGCGTTTATCAGACTTTCAGATAGGGGAAATGTCAGTGAGCGTTCCGATTTCAGTACCAGAGCGATTCGCCCGATGAGTCCTTCATATTTAGTAGTTTTCAGCCAATTTTCAGAATTTTTGAAAATTTCACTTTTTTGTGAAAATATCCACTAAATGAGGGAATAATATGTGTGAGGGTACCCCAGGAGAGTTCCAAATGTGTGTGGGTAGAATATATATCCCACTGGAGTAAAATTGAAAACAGATGAAAAATTATTTTTTTTTGACTTAGTCATTTTTTCAGCGTTTATCAGACTTTCAGATAGGGGAAATGTCAGTGAGCGTTCCGATTTCAGTACCAGAGCGATTCGCCCGATGAGTCCTTCATATTTAGTAGTTTTCAGCCAATTTTCAGAATTTTTGAAAATTTCACTTTTTTGTGAAAATATCCACTAAATGAGGGAATAATATGTGTGAGGGTACCCCAGGAGAGTTCCAAATGTGTGTGGGTAGAATATATATCCCACGGGGGTAAAATTGAAAAAAGTTGAAAAAAAAATTTTGTTAGACTTAGTCATTTTTCCGGCGTTTAGAAGACTTTCAGATAGGGGAAATGTCAGTGAGCGTTCCGATTTCAGTTCCAGAGCGATTTGCCCGATGAGTCCTTCATATTTAGGCGTTTTCAGCCAATTTTCAGAATTTTTGAAAATTTCACTTTTTTGTGAAAATATCCACTAAATGAGGGAATAATATGTGTGAAGGTACTGCAGGAGAGTTCCAAATGTGTGTGGGTAGAATATATATCCCAAGGGGGTAAAATTGAAAAAAGTTGAAAAAATTTTTTTGTTGGACTTAGTCATTTTTCCGGCGTTTAGAAGACTTTCAGATAGGTGGAAATGTCAGTGAGTATTCCAATTTCAGTTCCAGAGCGATTCGCCCAATGAGTCCTTCATATTTAGTCGGTTTCAGCCAATTTTCAGAATTTTTGAAAATTTCACTTTTTTGTGAAAATATCCACTAAATGAGGGAATAATATGTGTGAGGGTACCCCAGGAGAGTTCCAAATGTGTGTTGGTAGAATATATATCCCACGGGGGTAAAATTGAAAAAAGGTGAAAAATTTTTTTTTGGGACTTATTCATTTTTCCGGCGTTTATCAGACTTTCAGATAGGGAAAATGTCATTGAGCGTTCCGATTTCAGTTCCAGAGCGATTCGCCCAATGAGTCCTTCATATTTAGTCGTTTTCAGCCAATTTTTCAGATTTTTTGACAATTTCACTTTTTTGTGAAAATATCCACTAAATGAGGGAATAATATGTGTGAGGGTACACCAGGAGAGTTCCAAATGTGTGTCGGTAGAATATATATCCCACGGGGGTAAAATTGAAAAAAGGTGAAAAAAATTTTTTGGGGGACCTAGTCATTTTTTCAGCGTTTATCAGACTTTCAGATAGGGGAAATGTCAGTGAGCATTCCAATTTCAGTTCCAGAGCGATTCGCCCGATGAGTCCTTCATATTTAGTCGTTTTCAGCCAATTTTCAGAATTTTTGAAAATTTCACTGTTTTGTGAAAATATCCACTAAATGAGGGAATAATATGTGTGAGGGTACCCCAGGAGAGTTCCAAATGTGTGTGGGTAGAATATATATCCCACGGGGGTAAAATTGAAAAAAGTTGAAAAAATTTTTTTGTTGGACTTAGTCATTTTTCCGGCGTTTATCAGACTTTCAGATAGGGGAAATATCAGTGAGTATTCCAATTTCAGTTCCAGAGCGATTTGCCCGATGAGTCCTTCATATTTAGTAGTTTTCAGCCAATTTTCAGAATTTTTGAAAATTTCACTTTTTTGTGAAAATATCCACTAAATGAGGGAATAATATGTGTGAGGGTACCCCAGGAGAGTTCCAAATGTGTGTGGGTAGAATATATATCCCACGGGGGTAAAATTGAAAACAGATGAAAAAATTTTTTTTTTGGACTTAGTCATTTTTTCAGCGTTTATCAGACTTTCAGATAGGGGAAATGTCAGTGAGCGTTCCGATTTCAGTACAAGAGCGATTCGCCCGATGAGTCCTTCATATTTAGTCGTTTTCAGCCAATTTTCAGAATTTTTGAAAATTTCACTTTTTTGTGAAAATATCCACTAAATGAGGGAATAATATGTGTGAGGGTACCCCAGGAGAGTTCCAAATGTGTGTGGGTAGAATATATATCCCACGGGGGTAAAATTGAAAAAAGTTGAAAAAAAAATTTTGTTAGACTTAGTCATTTTTCCGGCGTTTAGAAGACTTTCAGATAGGGGAAATGTCAGTGAGCGTTCCGATTTCAGTTCCAGAGCGATTCGCCCGATGAGTCCTTCATATTTAGTCGTTTTCAGCCAATTTTCAGAATTTTGAAAATTTCACTTTTTTGTGAAAATATCCACTAAATGAGGGAATAATATGTGTGAGGGTACCCCAGGAGAGTTCCAAATGTGTGTGGGTAGAATATATATCCCACGGGGGTAAAATTGAAAAAAGTTGAAAAAATTTTTTTGTTGGACTTAGTCATTTTTCCGGCGTTTAGAAGACTTTCAGATAGGGGAAATATCAGTGAGTATTCCAATTTCAGTTCCAGAGCTATTCGCCCGATGAGTCCTTCATATTTAGTAGTTTTCAGCCAATTTTCAGAATTTTTGAAAATTTCACTTTTTTGTGAAAATATCCACTAAATGATGGAATAATATGTGTGAGGGTACCCCAGGAGAGTTCCAAATGTGTGTGGGTAGAATATATATCCCACGGGGGTAAAATTGAAAACAGATGAAAAATTTTTTTTTTTGGACTTAGTCATTTTTTCAGCGTTTATCAGACTTTCAGATAGGGGAAATGTCAGTGAGCGTTCCGATTTCAGTACCAGAGCGATTCGCCCGATGAGTCCTTCACATTTAGTAGTTTTCAGCCAATTTTCAGAATTTTTGAAAATTTCACTTTTTTGTGAAAATATCCACTAAATGAGGGAATAATATGTGTGAGGGTACCCCAGGAGAGTTCCAAATGTGTGTGGGTAGAATATATATCCCACGGGGGTAAAATTGAAAAAAGTTGAAAAAAAAATTTTGTTAGACTTAGTCATTTTTCCGGCGTTTAGAAGACTTTCAGATAGGGGAAATGTCAGTGAGCGTTCCGATTTCAGTTCCAGAGCGATTTGCCCGATGAGTACTTCATATTTAGGCGTTTTCAGCCAATTTTCAGAATTTTTGAAAATTTCACTTTTTTGTGAAAATATCCACTAAATGAGGGAATAATATGTGTGAAGGTACTGCAGGAGAGTTCCAAATGTGTGTGGGTAGAATATATATCCCAAGGTGGTAAAATTGAAAAAAGTTGAAAAAAATTTTTTGTTGGACTTAGTCATTTTTCCGGCGTTTAGAAGACTTTCAGATAGGTGGAAATGTCAGTGAGTATTCCAATTTCAGTTCCAGAGCGATTCGCCCAATGAGTCCTTCATATTTAGTCGGTTTCAGCCAATTTTCAGAATTTTTGAAAATTTCACTTTTTTGTGAAAATATCCACTAAATGAGGGAATAATATGTGTGAGGGTACCCCAGGAGAGTTCCAAATGTGTGTTGGTAGAATATATATCCCACGGGGGTAAAATTGAAAAAAGGTGAAAAATTTTTTTTTGGGACTTATTCATTTTTCCGGCGTTTATCAGACTTTCAGATAGGGAAAATGTCATTGAGCGTTCCGATTTCAGTTCCAGAGCGATTCGCCCAATGAGTCCTTCATATTTAGTCGTTTTCAGCCAATTTTTCAGATTTTTTGACAATTTCACTTTTTTGTGAAAATATCCACTAAATGAGGGAATAATATGTGTGAGGGTACACCAGGAGAGTTCCAAATGTGTGTCGGTAGAATATATATCCCACGGGGGTAAAATTGAAAAAAGGTGAAAAAATTTTTTTTGGGGATTTAGTCATTTTTTCAGCGTTTATCAGACTTTCAGATAGGGGAAATGTCAGTGAGCATTCCAATTTCAGTTCCAGAGCGATTCGCCCGATGAGTCCTTCATATTTAGTCGTTTTCAGCCAATTTTCAGAATTTTTGAAAATTTCACTGTTTTGTGAAAATATCCACTAAATGAGGGAATAATATGTGTGAGGGTACCCCAGGAGAGTTCCAAATGTGTGTGGGTAGAATATATATCCCACGGGGGTAAAATTGAAAAAAGTTGAAAAAATTTTTTTGTTGGACTTAGTCATTTTTCCGGCGTTTATCAGACTTTCAGATAGGGGAAATATCAGTGAGTATTCCAATTTCAGTTCCAGAGCGATTTGCCCGATGAGTCCTTCATATTTAGTAGTTTTCAGCCAATTTTCAGAATTTTTGAAAATTTCACTTTTTTGTGAAAATATCCACTAAATGAGGGAATAATATGTGTGAGGGTGCCCCAGGAGAGTTCCAAATGTGTGTGGGTAGAATATATATCCCACGGGGGTAAAATTGAAAACAGATGAAAAATTTTTTTTTTTGGACTTAGTCATTTTTTCAGCGTTTATCAGACTTTCAGATAGGGGAAATGTCAGTGAGCGTTCCGATTTCAGTACCAGAGCGATTCGCCCGATGAGTCCTTCATATTTAGTAGTTTTCAGCCAATTTTCAGAATTTTTGAAAATTTCACTTTTTTGTGAAAATATCCACTAAATGAGGGAATAATATGTGTGAGGGTACCCCAGGAGAGTTCCAAATGTGTGTGGGTAGAATATATATCCCACGGGGGTAAAATTGAAAAAAGTTGAAAAAAAAACTTTGTTAGACTTAGTCATTTTTCCGGCGTTTAGAAGACTTTCAGATAGGGGAAATGTCAGTGAGCGTTCCGATTTCAGTTCCAGAGCGATTCGCCCGATGAGTCCTTCATATTTAGTCGTTTTCAGCCAATTTTCAGAATTTTGAAAATTTCACTTTTTTGTGAAAATATCCACTAAATGAGGGAATAATATGTGTGAGGGTACCCCAGGAGAGTTCCAAATGTGTGTGGGTAGAATATATATCCCACGGGGGTAAAATTGAAAAAAGGTGAAAAAAATTTTTTGGAGACTTAGTCATTTTTTCAGCGTTTATCCGACTTTCAGATAGGGGAAATGTCAGTGAGCATTCCAATTTCAGTTCCAGAGCGATTCGTCCAATGAGTCCTTCATATTTAGTCGTTTTCAGCCAATTTTCAGAATTTTTGAAAATTTCACTTTTTTGTGAAAATATCCACTAAATGAGGGAATAATATGTGTGAGGGTACCCCAGGAGAGTTCCAAATGTGTGTGGGTAGAATATATATCCCACGGGGGTAAAATTGAAAAAAGTTGAAAAAAAAATTTTGTTAGACTTAGTCATTTTTCCGGCGTTTAGAAGACTTTCAGATAGGGGAAATGTCAGTGAGCGTTCCGATTTCAGTTCCAGAGCGATTCGCCCGATGAGTCCTTCATATTTAGTCGTTTTCAGCCAATTTTCAGAATTTTGAAAATTTCACTTTTTTGTGAAAATATCCACTAAATGAGGGAATAATATGTGTGAGGGTACCCCAGGAGAGTTCCAAATGTGTGTGGGTAGAATATATATCCCACGGGGGTAAAATTGAAAAAAGGTGAAAAAATTTTTTTTTGGACTTAGTCATTTTTCCGGCGTTTATCAGACTTTCAGATAGGGGAAATATCAGTGAGTATTCCAATTTCAGTTCCAGAGCTGTTCGCCCGATGAGTCCTTCATATTTAGTAGTTTTCAGCCAATTTTCAGAATTTTTGAAAATTTCACTTTTTTGTGAAAATATCCACTAAATGAGGGAATAATATGTGTGAGGGTACCCCAGGAGAGTTCCAAATGTGTGTGGGTAGAATATATATCCCACGGGGGTAAAATTGAAAACAGATGAAAAATTTTTTTTTTTGGACTTAGTCATTTTTTCAGCGTTTATCAGACTTTCAGATAGGGGAAATGTCAGTGAGCGTTCCGATTTCAGTACCAGAGCGATTCGCCCGATGAGTCCTTCATATTTAGTAGTTTTCAGCCAATTTTCAGAATTTTTGAAAATTTCACTTTTTTGTGAAAATATCCACTAAATGAGGGAATAATATGTGTGAGGGTACCCCAGGAGAGTTCCAAATGTGTGTGGGTAGAATATATATCCCACGGGGGTAAAATTGAAAAAAGTTGAAAAAAAAATTTTGTTAGACTTAGTCATTTTTCCGGCGTTTAGAAGACTTTCAGATAGGAGAAATGTCAGTGAGCGTTCCGATTTCAGTTCCAGAGCGATTCGTCCAATGAGTCCTTCATATTTAGTCGTTTTCAGACAATTTTTCAGAATTTTTGAAAATTTCACTTTTTTGTGAAAATATCCACTAAATGAGGGAATAATATGTGTGAGGGTACACCAGGAGAGTTCCAAATGTGTGTGGGTAGAATATATATCCCACGGGGGTAAAATTGAAAAAAGGTGAAAAAATTTTTTTTTGGACTTAGTCATTTTTCCGGCGTTTATCAGACTTTCAGATAGGGGAAATGTCAGTGAGCATTCCGATTTCAGTTCCAGAGCGATTCGTCCAATGAGTCCTTCATATTTAGTCGTTTTCAGCCAATTTTCAGAATTTTGAAAATTTCACTTTTTTGTGAAAATATCCACTAAATGAGGGAATAATATGTGTGAGGGTACCCCAGGAGAGTTCCAAATGTGTGTGGGTAGAATATATATCCCACGGGGGTAAAATTGAAAAAAGTTGAAAAAATTTTTTTGTTGGACTTAGTCATTTTTCCGGCGTTTAGAATACTTTCAGATAGGGGAAATATCAGTGAGTATTCCAATTTCAGTTCCAGAGCGATTCGCCCGATGAGACCTTCATATTTAGTAGTTTTCAGCCAATTTTCAGAATTTTTGAAAATTTCACTTTTTTGTGAAAATATCCACTAAATGAGGGAATAATATGTGTGAGGGTACCCCAGGAGAGTTCCAAATGTGTGTGGGTAGAATATATATCCCACTGGAGTAAAATTGAAAACAGATGAAAAATTTTTTTTTTTGGACTTAGTCATTTTTTCAGCGTTTATCAGACTTTCAGATAGAGGAAATGTCAGTGAGCGTTCCGATTTCAGTTCCAGAGCGATTCGTCCAATGAGTCCTTCATATTTAGTCGTTTTCAGACAATTTTTCAGAATTTTTGAAAATTTCACTTTTTTGTGAAAATATCCACTAAATGAGGGAATAATATGTGTGAGGGTACACCAGGAGAGTTCCAAATGTGTGTCAGTAGAATATATATCCCACGGGGGTAAAATTGAAAAAAGGTGAAAAAAAATTTTTTGGGGACTTAGTCATTTTTTCAGCGTTTATCCGACTTTCAGATAGGAGAAATGTCAGTGAGCATTCCAATTTCAGTTCCAGAGCGATTCGTCCAATGAGTCCTTCATATTTAGTCGTTTTCAGCCAATTTTCAGAATTTTTGAAAATTTCACTTTTTTGTGAAAATATCCACTAAATGAGGGAATAATATGTGTGAGGGTACCCCAGGAGAGTTCCAAATGTGTGTGGGTAGAATATATATCCCACGGGGGTAAAATTGAAAAAAGTTGAAAAAAAAATTTTGTTAGACTTAGTCATTTTTCCGGCGTTTAGAAGACTTTCAGATAGGGGAAATGTCAGTGAGCGTTCCGATTTCAGTTCCAGAGCGATTCGCCCGATGAGTCCTTCATATTTAGTCGTTTTCAGCCAATTTTCTGAATTTTTGAAAATTTCACTTTTTTGTGAAAATATCCACTAAATGAGGGAATAATATGTGTGAGGGTACCCCAGGAGAGTTCCAAATGTGTGTGGGTAGAATATATATCCCACGGGGGTAAAATTGAAAAAAATTGAAAATTTTTTTTTGTTAGACTTAGTCATTTTTCCGGCGTTTAGAAGACTTTCAGATAGGGGAAATGTCAGTAAGCGTTCCGATTTCAGTTCCAGAGCGATTCGCCCGATGAGTCCTTCATATTTAGTCGTTTTCAGACAATTTTCAGAATTTTTGAAAATTTCACTTTTTTTGTGAAAATATCCACTAAATGAGGGAATAATATGTGTGAGGGTACCCCAGGAGAGTTCCAAATGTGTGTGGGTAGAATATATATCCCACGGGGGTAAAATTGAAAAAAGTTGAAAAATTTTTTTTGTTGGACTTAGTCATTTTTCCGGCGTTTAGAAGACTTTCAGATAGGGGAAATGTCAGTGAGTATTCCAATTTCAGTTTCAGAGCGATTCGCCGATGAGTCCTTCATATTTATTCGTTTTCAGCCAATTTTCTGAATTTTTGAAAATTTCACTTTTTTTGTGAAAATATCCACTAAATGAGGGAATAATATGTGTGAGGGTACCCCAGGAGAGTTCCAAATGTGTGTGGGTAGAATATATATCCCACGGGGGTAAAATTGAAAAAAGGTGAAAAAAATTTTTTGGAGACTTAGTCATTTTTTCAGCGTTTATCCGACTTTCAGATAGGGGAAATGTCAGTGAGCGTTCCGATTTCAGTTCCAGAGCGATTCGTCCAATGAGTCCTTCATATTTAGTCGTTTTCAGCCAATTTTCAGAATTTTTGAAAATTTCACTTTTTTGTGAAAATATCCACTAAATGAGGGAATAATATGTGTGAGGGTACCCCAGGAGAGTTCCAAATGTGTGTGGGTAGAATATATATCCCACGGGGGTAAAATTGAAAAAAGTTGAAAAAAAAATTTTGTTAGACTTAGTCATTTTTCCGGCGTTTAGAAGACTTTCAGATAGGGGAAATGTCAGTGAGCGTTCCGATTTCAGTTCCAGAGCGATTCGCCCGATGAGTCCTTCATATTTAGTCGTTTTCAGCCAATTTTCTGAATTTTTGAAAATTTCACTTTTTTGTGAAAATATCCACTAAATGAGGGAATAATATGTGTGAGGGTACCACAGGAGAGTTCCAAATGTGTGTGGGTAGAATATATATCCCACGGGGGTAAAATTGAAAAAAGTTGAAACATTTTTTTTGTTAGACTTAGTCATTTTTCCGGCGTTTAGAAGACTTTCAGATAGGGGAAATGTCAGTAAGCGTTCCGATTTCAGTTCCAGAGCGATTCGCCCGATGAGTCCTTCATATTTAGTCGTTTTCAGACAATTTTCAGAATTTTTGAAAATTTCACTTTTTTTGTGAAAATATCCACTAAATGAGGGAATAATATGTGTGAGGGTACCCCAGGAGAGTTCCAAATGTGTGTGGGTAGAATATATATCCCACGGGGGTAAAATTGAAAAAAGGTGAAAAAAATTTTTTAGAGACTTAGTCATTTTTTCAGCGTTTATCCGACTTTCAGATAGGGGAAATGTCAGTGAGCGTTCCGATTTCAGTTCCAGAGCGATTCGTCCAATGAGTCCTTCATATTTAGTCGTTTTCAGACAATTTTTCAGAATTTTTGAAAATTTCACTTTTTTGTGAAAATATCCACTAAATGAGGGAATAATATGTGTGAGGGTACACCAGGAGAGTTCCAAATGTGTGTCAGTAGAATATATATCCCACGGGGGTAAAATTGAAAAAAGGTGAAAAAAAATTTTTTGGGGACTTAGTCATTTTTTCAGCGTTTATCCGACTTTCAGATAGGAGAAATGTCAGTGAGCATTCCAATTTCAGTTCCAGAGCGATTCGTCCAATGAGTCCTTCATATTTAGTCGTTTTCAGCCAATTTTCAGAATTTTTGAAAATTTCACTTTTTTGTGAAAATATCCACTAAATGAGGGAATAATATGTGTGAGGGTACCCCAGGAGAGTTCCAAATGTGTGTGGGTAGAATATATATCCCACGGGGGTAAAATTGAAAAAAGTTGAAAAAAAAATTTTGTTAGACTTAGTCATTTTTCCGGCGTTTAGAAGACTTTCAGATAGGGGAAATGTCAGTGAGCGTTCCGATTTCAGTTCCAGAGCGATTCGCCCGATGAGTCCTTCATATTTAGTCGTTTTCAGCCAATTTTCTGAATTTTTGAAAATTTCACTTTTTTGTGAAAATATCCACTAAATGAGGGAATAATATGTGTGAGGGTACCCCAGGAGAGTTCCAAATGTGTGTGGGTAGAATATATATCCCACGGGGGTAAAATTGAAAAAAATTGAAAATTTTTTTTTGTTAGACTTAGTCATTTTTCCGGCGTTTAGAAGACTTTCAGATAGGGGAAATGTCAGTAAGCGTTCCGATTTCAGTTCCAGAGCGATTCGCCCGATGAGTCCTTCATATTTAGTCGTTTTCAGACAATTTTCAGAATTTTTGAAAATTTCACTTTTTTTGTGAAAATATCCACTAAATGAGGGAATAATATGTGTGAGGGTACCCCAGGAGAGTTCCAAATGTGTGTGGGTAGAATATATATCCCACGGGGGTAAAATTGAAAAAAGTTGAAAAATTTTTTTTGTTGGACTTAGTCATTTTTCCGGCGTTTAGAAGACTTTCAGATAGGGGAAATGTCAGTGAGTATTCCAATTTCAGTTTCAGAGCGATTCGCCGATGAGTCCTTCATATTTATTCGTTTTCAGCCAATTTTCTGAATTTTTGAAAATTTCACTTTTTTTGTGAAAATATCCACTAAATGAGGGAATAATATGTGTGAGGGTACCCCAGGAGAGTTCCAAATGTGTGTGGGTAGAATATATATCCCACGGGGGTAAAATTGAAAAAAGGTGAAAAAAATTTTTTGGAGACTTAGTCATTTTTTCAGCGTTTATCCGACTTTCAGATAGGGGAAATGTCAGTGAGCGTTCCGATTTCAGTTCCAGAGCGATTCGTCCAATGAGTCCTTCATATTTAGTCGTTTTCAGCCAATTTTCAGAATTTTTGAAAATTTCACTTTTTTGTGAAAATATCCACTAAATGAGGGAATAATATGTGTGAGGGTACCCCAGGAGAGTTCCAAATGTGTGTGGGTAGAATATATATCCCACGGGGGTAAAATTGAAAAAAGTTGAAAAAAAAATTTTGTTAGACTTAGTCATTTTTCCGGCGTTTAGAAGACTTTCAGATAGGGGAAATGTCAGTGAGCGTTCCGATTTCAGTTCCAGAGCGATTCGCCCGATGAGTCCTTCATATTTAGTCGTTTTCAGCCAATTTTCTGAATTTTTGAAAATTTCACTTTTTTGTGAAAATATCCACTAAATGAGGGAATAATATGTGTGAGGGTACCACAGGAGAGTTCCAAATGTGTGTGGGTAGAATATATATCCCACGGGGGTAAAATTGAAAAAAGTTGAAACATTTTTTTTGTTAGACTTAGTCATTTTTCCGGCGTTTAGAAGACTTTCAGATAGGGGAAATGTCAGTAAGCGTTCCGATTTCAGTTCCAGAGCGATTCGCCCGATGAGTCCTTCATATTTAGTCGTTTTCAGACAATTTTCAGAATTTTTGAAAATTTCACTTTTTTTGTGAAAATATCCACTAAATGAGGGAATAATATGTGTGAGGGTACCCCAGGAGAGTTCCAAATGTGTGTGGGTAGAATATATATCCCACGGGGGTAAAATTGAAAAAAGTTGAAAAATTTTTTTTGTTGGACTTAGTCATTTTTCCGG
Organism: Phyllobates terribilis; assembly: GCF_046119375.1. NCBI lineage: Eukaryota > Metazoa > Chordata > Amphibia > Anura > Dendrobatidae > Phyllobates > Phyllobates terribilis. The sequence continues at coordinate 19,083,490 of NW_027362773.1, read as the reverse complement.
CGTTTAGAAGACTTTCAGATAGGGGAAATGTCAGTGAGTATTCCAATTTCAGTTTCAGAGCGATTCGCCGATGAGTCCTTCATATTTATTCGTTTTCAGCCAATTTTCTGAATTTTTGAAAATTTCACTTTTTTTGTGAAAATATCCACTAAATGAGGGAATAATATGTGTGAGGGTACCCCAGGAGAGTTCCAAATGTGTGTGGGTAGAATATATATCCCACGGGGGTAAAATTGAAAAAAGTTGAAAAAAAAATTTTGTTAGACTTAGTCATTTTTCCGGCGTTTAGAAGACTTTCAGATAGGGGAAATGTCAGTGAGCGTTCCGATTTCAGTTCCAGAGCGATTCGCCCGATGAGTCCTTCATATTTAGTCGTTTTCAGCCAATTTTCTGAATTTTTGAAAATTTCACTTTTTTGTGAAAATATCCACTAAATGAGGGAATAATATGTGTGAGGGTACCCCAGGAGAGTTCCAAATGTGTGTGGGTAGAATATATATCCCACGGGGGTAAAATTGAAAAAAGTTGAAAAATTTTTTTTGTTAGACTTAGTCATTTTTCCGGCGTTTAGAAGACTTTCAGATAGGGGAAATGTCAGTAAGCGTTCCGATTTCAGTTCCAGAGCGATTCGCCCGATGAGTCCTTCATATTTAGTCGTTTTCAGACAATTTTCAGAATTTTTGAAAATTTCACTTTTTTGTGAAAATATCCACTAAATGAGGGAATAATATGTGTGAGCGTACCCCAGGAGAGTTCCAAATGTGTGTTGGTAGAATATATATCCCACGGGGGTAAAATTGAAAAAAGGTGAAAAAATTTTTTTTGGGACTTATTCATTTTTCCGGCGTTTATCAGACTTTCAGATAGGGAAAATGTCATTGAGCGTTCCGATTTCAGTTCCAGAGCGATTCGCCCAATGAGTCCTTCATATTTAGTCGTTTTCAGCCAATTTTTCAGATTTTTTGACAATTTCACTTTTTTGTGAAAATATCCACTAAATGAGGGAATAATATGTGTGAGGGTACACCAGGAGAGTTCCAAATGTGTGTCGGTAGAATATATATCCCACGGGGGTAAAATTGAAAAAAGGTGAAAAAATTTTTTTGGGAGACTTAGTCATTTTTTCAGCGTTTATCAGACTTTCAGATAGGGGAAATGTCAGTGAGCATTCCAATTTCAGTTCCAGAGCGATTCGCCCGATGAGTCCTTCATATTTAGTCGTTTTCAGCCAATTTTCAGAATTTTTGAAAATTTCACTGTTTTGTGAAAATATCCACTAAATGAGGGAATAATATGTGTGAGGGTACCCCAGGAGAGTTCCAAATGTGTGTGGGTAGAATATATATCCCACGGGGGTAAAATTGAAAAAAGTTGAAAAAATTTTTTTGTTGGACTTAGTCATTTTTCCGGCGTTTATCAGACTTTCAGATAGGGGAAATATCAGTGAGTATTCCAATTTCAGTTCCAGAGCGATTCGCCCGATGAGTCCTTCATATTTAGTAGTTTTCAGCCAATTTTCAGAATTTTTGAAAATTTCACTTTTTTGTGAAAATATCCACTAAATGAGGGAATAATATGTGTGAGGGTACCCCAGGAGAGTTCCAAATGTGAGTGGGTAGAATATATATCCCACGGGAGTAAAATTGAAAACAGATGAAAAATTTTTTTTTTGGACTTAGTCATTTTTTCAGCGTTTATCAGACTTTCAGATAGGGGAAATGTCAGTGAGCGTTCCGATTTCAGTACCAGAGAGATTCGCCCGATGAGTCCTTCATATTTAGTAGTTTTCAGCCAATTTTCAGAATTTTTGAAAATTTCACTTTTTTGTGAAAATATCCACTAAATGAGGGAATTATATGTGTGAGGGTACCCCAGGAGAGTTCCAAATGTGTGTAGGTAGAATATATATCCCACTGGAGTAAAATTGAAAACAGATGAAAAATTTTTTTTTTTGGACTTAGTCATTTTTTCAGCGTTTATCAGACTTTCAGATAGGGGAAATGTCAGTGAGCATTCCGATTTCAGTACCAGAGCGATTCGCCCGATGAGTCCTTCATATTTAGTCGCTTTCATCCAATTTTCAGAATTTTTGAAAATTTCACTTTTTTGTGAAAATATCCACTAAATGAGGGAATAATATGTGTGAGGGTACCCCAGGAGAGTTCCAAATGTGTGTGGGTAGAATATATATCCCACGGGGGTAAAATTGAAAAAAGTTGAAAAAAAAATTTTGTTAGACTTAGTCATTTTTCCGGCGTTTAGAAGACTTTCAGATAGGGGAAATGTCAGTGAGCGTTCCGATTTCAGTTCCAGAGCGATTCGTCCAATGAGTCCTTCATATTTAGTCGTTTTCAGCCAATTTTCCGAATTTGGAAAATATCACTTTTTTGTGAAAATATCCACTAAATGAGGGAATAATATGTGTGAGGGTACCCCAGGAGAGTTCCAAATGTGTGTGGGTAGAATATATATCCCACGGGGGTAAAATTGAAAAAAGTTGAAAAAATTTTTTTGTTGGACTTAGTCATTTTTCCGGCGTTTATCAGACTTTCAGATAGGGGAAATATCAGTGAGTATTCCAATTTCAGTTCCAGAGCGATTCGCCCGATGAGTCCTTCATATTTAGTAGTTTTCAGCCAATTTTCAGAATTTTTGAAAATATCACTTTTTTGTGAAAATATCCACTAAATGAGGGAATAATATGTGTGAGGGTACCCCAGGAGAGTTCCAAATGTGAGTGGGTAGAATATATATCCCACGGGAGTAAAATTGAAAACAGATGAAAGATTTTTTTTTTGGACTTAGTCATTTTTTCAGCGTTTATCAGACTTTCAGATAGGGGAAATGTCAGTGAGCGTTCCGATTTCAGTACCAGAGAGATTCGCCCGATGAGTCCTTCATATTTAGTAGTTTTCAGCCAATTTTCAGAATTTTTGAAAATTTCACTTTTTTGTGAAAATATCCACTAAATGAGGGAATTATATGTGTGAGGGTACCCCAGGAGAGTTCCAAATGTGTGTGGGTAGAATATATATCCCACTGGAGTAAAATTGAAAAAAGGTGAAAAAATTTTTTTTTGGACTTAGTCATTTTTCCGGCGTTTATCAGACTTTCAGATAGGGGAAATGTCAGTGAGCATTCCGATTTCAGTTCCAGAGCGATTCGTCCAATGAGTCCTTCATATTTAGTCGTTTTCAGCCAATTTTCAGAATTTTTGAAAATTTCACTTTTTTGTGAAAATATCCACTAAATGAGGGAATAATATGTGTGAGGGTACCCCAGGAGAGTTCCAAATGTGTGTGGGTAGAATATATATCCCACTGGAGTAAAATTGAAAACAGATGAAAAATTTTTTTTTTTTGACTTAGTCATTTTTTCAGCGTTTATCAGACTTTCAGATAGGGGAAATGTCAGTGAGCGTTCCGATTTCAGTACCAGAGCGATTCGCCCGATGAGTCCTTCATATTTAGTAGTTTTCAGCCAATTTTCAGAATTTTTGAAAATTTCACTTTTTTGTGAAAATATCCACTAAATGAGGGAATAATATGTGTGAGGGTACCCCAGGAGAGTTCCAAATGTGTGTGGGTAGAATATATATCCCACGGGGGTAAAATTGAAAAAAGTTGAAAAAAAAATTTTGTTAGACTTAGTCATTTTTCCGGCGTTTAGAAGACTTTCAGATAGGGGAAATGTCAGTGAGCGTTCCGATTTCAGTTCCAGAGCGATTCGTCCAATGAGTCCTTCATATTTAGTCGTTTTCAGACAATTTTTCAGAATTTTTGAAAATTTCACTTTTTTGTGAAAATATCCACTAAATGAGGGAATAATATGTGTGAGGGTACACCAGGAGAGTTCCAAATGTGTGTGGGTAGAATATATATCCCACGGGGGTAAAATTGAAAAAAGGTGAAAAAATTTTTTTTTGGACTTAGTCATTTTTCCGGCGTTTATCAGACTTTCAGATAGGGGAAATGTCAGTGAGCATTCCGATTTCAGTTCCAGAGCGATTCGTCCAATGAGTCCTTCATACTTAGTCGTTTTCAGCCAATTTTCAGAATTTTTGAAAATTTCACTTTTTTGTGAAAATATCCACTAAATGAGGGAATAATATGTGTGAGGGTACCCCAGGAGAGTTCCAAATGTGTGTGGGTAGAATATATATCCCACGGGGGTAAAATTGAAAAAAGTTGAAAAAATTTTTTTGTTGGACATAGTCATTTTTCCGGCGTTTAGAAGACTTTCAGATAGGGGAAATATCAGTGAGTATTCCAATTTCAGTTCCAGAGCGATTCGCCCGATGAGTCCTTCATATTTAGTAGTTTTCAGCCAATTTTCAGAATTTTTGAAAATTTCACTTTTTTGTGAAAATATCCACTAAATGAGGGAATAATATGTGTGAGGGTACCCCAGGAGAGTTCCAAATGTGTGTGGGTAGAATATATATCCCACTGGAGTAAAATTGAAAACAGATGAAAAATTTTTTTTTTTGGACTTAGTCATTTTTTCAGCGTTTATCAGACTTTCAGATAGGGGAAATGTCAGTGAGCGTTCCGATTTAAGTTCCAGAGCGATTCGCCCGATGAGTCCTTCATATTTAGTAGTTTTCAGCCAATTTTCAGAATTTTTGAAAATTTCACTTTTTTGTGAAAATATCCACTAAATGAGGGAATAATATGTGTGAGGGTACCCCAGGAGAGTTCCAAATGTATGTGGGTAGAATATATATCCCACGGGGGTAAAATTGAAAACAGATGAAAAATTTTTTTTTTGGGACTTAGTCATTTTTTCAGCGTTTATCAGACTTTCAGATAGGGGAAATGTCAGTGAGTGTTCCGATTTCAGTACCAGAGCGATTCGCCCGATGAGTCCTTCATATTTAGTAGTTTTCAGCCAATTTTCAGAATTTTTGAAAATTTCACTTTTTTGTGAAAATATCCACTAAATGAGGGAATAATATGTGTGAGGGTACCCCAGGAGAGTTCCAAATGTGTGTGGGTAGAATATATATCCCACGGGGGTAAAATTGAAAAAAGTTGAAAAAAAAATTTTGTTAGACTTAGTCATTTTTCCGGCGTTTAGAAGACTTTCAGATAGGGGAAATGTCAGTGAGCGTTCCGATTTCAGTTCCAGAGCGATTCGCCCGATGAGTCCTTCATATTTAGTCGTTTTCAGCCAATTTTCAAAATTTTGAAAATTTCACTTTTTTGTGAAAATATCCACTAAATGAGGGAATAATATGTGTGAGGGTACCCCAGGAGAGTTCCAAATGTGTGTGGGTAGAATATATATCCCACGGGGGTAAAATTGAAAAAAGGTGAAAAAATTTTTTTTTGGACTTAGTCATTTTTCCGGCGTTTATCAGACTTTCAGATAGGGGAAATGTCAGTGAGCATTCCGATTTCAGTTCCAGAGCGATTCGTCCAATGAGTCCTTCATATTTAGTCGTTTTCAGCCAATTTTCAGAATTTTTGAAAATTTCACTTTTTTGTGAAAATATCCACTAAATGAGGGAATAATATGTGTGAGGGTACCCCAGGAGAGTTCCAAATGTGTGTGGGTAGAATATATATCCCACTGGAGTAAAATTGAAAACAGATGAAAAATTTTTTTTTTTTGACTTAGTCATTTTTTCAGCGTTTATCAGACTTTCAGATAGGGGAAATGTCAGTGAGCGTTCCGATTTCAGTACCAGAGCGATTCGCCCGATGAGTCCTTCATATTTAGTAGTTTTCAGCCAATTTTCAGAATTTTTGAAAATTTCACTTTTTTGTGAAAATATCCACTAAATGAGGGAATAATATGTGTGAGGGTACCCCAGGAGAGTTCCAAATGTGTGTGGGTAGAATATATATCCCACGGGGGTAAAATTGAAAAAAGTTGAAAAAAAAATTTTGTTAGACTTAGTCATTTTTCCGGCGTTTAGAAGACTTTCAGATAGGGGAAATGTCAGTGAGCGTTCCGATTTCAGTTCCAGAGCGATTCGTCCAATGAGTCCTTCATATTTAGTCATTTTCAGACAATTTTTCAGAATTTTTGAAAATTTCACTTTTTTGTGAAAATATCCACTAAATGAGGGAATAATATGTGTGAGGGTACACCAGGAGAGTTCCAAATGTGTGTGGGTAGAATATATATCCCACGGGGGTAAAATTGAAAAAAGGTGAAAAAATTTTTTTTTGGACTTAGTCATTTTTCCGGCGTTTATCAGACTTTCAGATAGGGGAAATGTCAGTGAGCATTCCGATTTCAGTTCCAGAGCGATTCGTCCAATGAGTCCTTCATACTTAGTCGTTTTCAGCCAATTTTCAGAATTTTTGAAAATTTCACTTTTTTGTGAAAATATCCACTAAATGAGGGAATAATATGTGTGAGGGTACCCCAGGAGAGTTCCAAATGTGTGTGGGTAGAATATATATCCCACGGGGGTAAAATTGAAAAAAGTTGAAAAAATTTTTTTGTTGGACTTAGTCATTTTTCCGGCGTTTAGAAGACTTTCAGATAGGGGAAATATCAGTGAGTATTCCAATTTCAGTTCCAGAGCGATTCGCCCGATGAGTCCTTCATATTTAGTAGTTTTCAGCCAATTTTCAGAATTTTTGAAAATTTCACTTTTTTGTGAAAATATCCACTAAATGAGGGAATAATATGTGTGAGGGTACCCCAGGAGAGTTCCAAATGTGTGTGGGTAGAATATATATCCCACTGGAGTAAAATTGAAAACAGATGAAAAATTTTTTTTTTTGGACTTAGTCATTTTTTCAGCGTTTATCAGACTTTCAGATAGGGGAAATGTCAGTGAGCGTTCCGATTTCAGTTCCAGAGCGATTCGCCCGATGAGTCCTTCATATTTAGTAGTTTTCAGCCAATTTTCAGAATTTTTGAAAATTTCACTTTTTTGTGAAAATATCCACTAAATGAGGGAATAATATGTGTGAGGGTACCCCAGGAGAGTTCCAAATGTGTGTGGGTAGAATATATATCCCACGGGGGTAAAATTGAAAACAGATGAAAAATTTTTTTTTTGGGACTTAGTCATTTTTTCAGCGTTTATCAGACTTTCAGATAGGGGAAATGTCAGTGAGTGTTCCGATTTCAGTACCAGAGCGATTCGCCCGATGAGTCCTTCATATTTAGTAGTTTTCAGCCAATTTTCAGAATTTTTGAAAATTTCACTTTTTTGTGAAAATATCCACTAAATGAGGGAATAATATGTGTGAGGGTACCCCAGGAGAGTTCCAAATGTGTGTGGGTAGAATATATATCCCACGGGGGTAAAATTGAAAAAAGTTGAAAAAAAAATTTTGTTAGACTTAGTCATTTTTCCGGCGTTTAGAAGACTTTCAGATAGGGGAAATGTCAGTGAGCGTTCCGATTTCAGTTCCAGAGCGATTCGCCCGATGAGTCCTTCATATTTAGTCGTTTTCAGCCAATTTTCAGAATTTTGAAAATTTCACTTTTTTGTGAAAATATCCACTAAATGAGGGAATAATATGTGTGAGGGTACCCCAGGAGAGTTCCAAATGTGTGTGGGTAGAATATATATCCCACGGGGGTAAAATTGAAAAAAGGTGAAAAAATTTTTTTTTGGACTTAGTCATTTTTCCGGCGTTTATCAGACTTTCAGATAGGGGAAATGTCAGTGAGCATTCCGATTTCAGTTCCAGAGCGATTCGTCCAATGAGTCCTTCATATTTAGTCGTTTTCAGCCAATTTTCTGAATTTTTGAAAATTTCACTTTTTTGTGAAAATATCCACTAAATGAGGGAATAATATGTGTGAGGGTACCCCAGGAGAGTTCCAAATGTGTGTGGGTAGAATATATTTTCCGGCGTTTAGAAGACTTTCAGATAGGGGAAATATCAGTGAGTATTCCAATTTCAGTTCCAGAGCTATTCGCCCGATGAGTCCTTCATAATTAGTAGTTTTCAGCCAATTTTCAGAATTTTTGAAAATTTCACTTTTTTGTGAAAATATCCACTAAATGAGGGAATAATATGTGTGACGGTACCCCAGGAGAGTTCCAAATGTGTGTGGGTAGAATATATATCCCACGGGGGTAAAATTGAAAAAAGTTGAAAAAAAAATTTTGTTAGACTTAGTCATTTTTCCGGCGTTTAGAAGACTTTCAGATAGGGGAAATGTCAGTGAGCGTTCCGATTTCAGTTCCAGAGCGATTCGCCCGATGAGTCCTTCATATTTAGTCGTTTTCAGCCAATTTTCAGAATTTTGAAAATTTCACTTTTTTGTGAAAATATCCACTAAATGAGGGAATAATATGTGTGAGGGTACCCCAGGAGAGTTCCAAATGTGTGTGGGTAGAATATATATCCCACGGGGGTAAAATTGAAAAAAGGTGAAAAAATTTTTTTTTGGACTTAGTCATTTTTCCGGCGTTTATCAGACTTTCAGATAGGGGAAATGTCAGTGAGCATTCCGATTTCAGTTCCAGAGCGATTCGTCCAATGAGTCCTTCATATTTAGTCGTTTTCAGCCAATTTTCAGAATTTTTGAAAATTTCACTTTTTTGTGAAAATATCCACTAAATGAGGGAATAATATGTGTGAGGGTACCCCAGGAGAGTTCCAAATGTGTGTGGGTAGAATATATATCCCACTGGAGTAAAATTGAAAACAGATGAAAAATTTTTTTTTTTTGACTTAGTCATTTTTTCAGCGTTTATCAGACTTTCAGATAGGGGAAATGTCAGTGAGCGTTCCGATTTCAGTACCAGAGCGATTCGCCCGATGAGTCCTTCATATTTAGTAGTTTTCAGCCAATTTTCAGAATTTTTGAAAATTTCACTTTTTTGTGAAAATATCCACTAAATGAGGGAATAATATGTGTGAGGGTACCCCAGGAGAGTTCCAAATGTGTGTGGGTAGAATATATATCCCACGGGGGTAAAATTGAAAAAAGTTGAAAAAAAAATTTTGTTAGACTTAGTCATTTTTCCGGCGTTTAGAAGACTTTCAGATAGGGGAAATGTCAGTGAGCGTTCCGATTTCAGTTCCAGAGCGATTCGTCCAATGAGTCCTTCATATTTAGTCGTTTTCAGACAATTTTTCAGAATTTTTGAAAATTTCACTTTTTTGTGAAAATATCCACTAAATGAGGGAATAATATGTGTGAGGGTACACCAGGAGAGTTCCAAATGTGTGTGGGTAGAATATATATCCCACGGGGGTAAAATTGAAAAAAGGTGAAAAAATTTTTTTTTGGACTTAGTCATTTTTCCGGCGTTTATCAGACTTTCAGATAGGGGAAATGTCAGTGAGCATTCCGATTTCAGTTCCAGAGCGATTCGTCCAATGAGTCCTTCATACTTAGTCGTTTTCAGCCAATTTTCAGAATTTTTGAAAATTTCACTTTTTTGTGAAAATATCCACTAAATGAGGGAATAATATGTGTGAGGGTACCCCAGGAGAGTTCCAAATGTGTGTGGGTAGAATATATATCCCACGGGGGTAAAATTGAAAAAAGTTGAAAAAATTTTTTTGTTGGACTTAGTCATTTTTCCGGCGTTTAGAAGACTTTCAGATAGGGGAAATATCAGTGAGTATTCCAATTTCAGTTCCAGAGCGATTCGCCCGATGAGTCCTTCATATTTAGTAGTTTTCAGCCAATTTTCAGAATTTTTGAAAATTTCACTTTTTTGTGAAAATATCCACTAAATGAGGGAATAATATGTGTGAGGGTACCCCAGGAGAGTTCCAAATGTGTGTGGGTAGAATATATATCCCACTGGAGTAAAATTGAAAACAGATGAAAAATTTTTTTTTTTGGACTTAGTCATTTTTTCAGCGTTTATCAGACTTTCAGATAGGGGAAATGTCAGTGAGCGTTCCGATTTCAGTTCCAGAGCGATTCGCCCGATGAGTCCTTCATATTTAGTAGTTTTCAGCCAATTTTCAGAATTTTTGAAAATTTCACTTTTTTGTGAAAATATCCACTAAATGAGGGAATAATATGTGTGAGGGTACCCCAGGAGAGTTCCAAATGTGTGTGGGTAGAATATATATCCCACGGGGGTAAAATTGAAAACAGATGAAAAATTTTTTTTTTGGGACTTAGTCATTTTTTCAGCGTTTATCAGACTTTCAGATAGGGGAAATGTCAGTGAGTGTTCCGATTTCAGTACCAGAGCGATTCGCCCGATGAGTCCTTCATATTTAGTAGTTTTCAGCCAATTTTCAGAATTTTTGAAAATTTCACTTTTTTGTGAAAATATCCACTAAATGAGGGAATAATATGTGTGAGGGTACCCCAGGAGAGTTCCAAATGTGTGTGGGTAGAATATATATCCCACGGGGGTAAAATTGAAAAAAGTTGAAAAAAAAATTTTGTTAGACTTAGTCATTTTTCCGGCGTTTAGAAGACTTTCAGATAGGGGAAATGTCAGTGAGCGTTCCGATTTCAGTTCCAGAGCGATTCGCCCGATGAGTCCTTCATATTTAGTCGTTTTCAGCCAATTTTCAGAATTTTGAAAATTTCACTTTTTTGTGAAAATATCCACTAAATGAGGGAATAATATGTGTGAGGGTACCCCAGGAGAGTTCCAAATGTGTGTGGGTAGAATATATATCCCACGGGGGTAAAATTGAAAAAAGGTGAAAAAATTTTTTTTTGGACTTAGTCATTTTTCCGGCGTTTATCAGACTTTCAGATAGGGGAAATGTCAGTGAGCATTCCGATTTCAGTTCCAGAGCGATTCGTCCAATGAGTCCTTCATATTTAGTCGTTTTCAGCCAATTTTCTGAATTTTTGAAAATTTCACTTTTTTGTGAAAATATCCACTAAATGAGGGAATAATATGTGTGAGGGTACCCCAGGAGAGTTCCAAATGTGTGTGGGTAGAATATATTTTCCGGCGTTTAGAAGACTTTCAGATAGGGGAAATATCAGTGAGTATTCCAATTTCAGTTCCAGAGCTATTCGCCCGATGAGTCCTTCATAATTAGTAGTTTTCAGCCAATTTTCAGAATTTTTGAAAATTTCACTTTTTTGTGAAAATATCCACTAAATGAGGGAATAATATGTGTGACGGTACCCCAGGAGAGTTCCAAATGTGTGTGGGTAGAATATATATCCCACGGGGGTAAAATTGAAAACAGATGAAAAATTTTTTTTTTTGGACTTAGTCATTTTTTCAGCGTTTATCAGACTTTCAGATAGGGGAAATGTCAGTGAGCGTTCCGATTTCAGTACCAGAGCGATTCGCCCGATGAGTCCTTCATATTTAGTAGTTTTCAGCCAATTTTCAGAATTTTTGAAAATTTCACTTTTTTGTGAAAATATCCACTAAATGAGGGAATAATATGTGTGAGGGTACCCCAGGAGAGTTCCAAATGTGTGTGGGTAGAATATATATCCCACTGGAGTAAAATTGAAAACAGATGAAAAATTTTTTTTTTTTGACTTAGTCATTTTTTCAGCGTTTATCAGACTTTCAGATAGGGGAAATGTCAGTGAGCGTTCCGATTTCAGTACCAGAGCGATTCGCCCGATGAGTCCTTCATATTTAGTAGTTTTCAGCCAATTTTCAGAATTTTTGAAAATTTCACTTTTTTGTGAAAATATCCACTAAATGAGGGAATAATATGTGTGAGGGTACCCCAGGAGAGTTCCAAATGTGTGTGGGTAGAATATATATCCCACGGGGGTAAAATTGAAAAAAGTTGAAAAAAAAATTTTGTTAGACTTAGTCATTTTTCCGGCGTTTAGAAGACTTTCAGATAGGGGAAATGTCAGTGAGCGTTCCGATTTCAGTTCCAGAGCGATTCGTCCAATGAGTCCTTCATATTTAGTCGTTTTCAGACAATTTTTCAGAATTTTTGAAAATTTCACTTTTTTGTGAAAATATCCACTAAATGAGGGAATAATATGTGTGAGGGTACACCAGGAGAGTTCCAAATGTGTGTGGGTAGAATATATATCCCACGGGGGTAAAATTGAAAAAAGGTGAAAAAATTTTTTTTTGGACTTAGTCATTTTTCCGGCGTTTATCAGACTTTCAGATAGGGGAAATGTCAGTGAGCATTCCGATTTCAGTTCCAGAGCGATTCGTCCAATGAGTCCTTCATATTTAGTCGTTTTCAGCCAATTTTCAGAATTTTTGAAAATTTCACTTTTTTGTGAAAATATCCACTAAATGAGGGAATAATATGTGTGAGGGTACCCCAGGAGAGTTCCAAATGTGTGTGGGTAGAATATATATCCCACGGGGGTAAAATTGAAAAAAGTTGAAAAAATTTTTTTGTTGGACTTAGTCATTTTTCCGGCGTTTAGAAGACTTTCAGATAGGGGAAATATCAGTGAGTATTCCAATTTCAGTTCCAGAGCGATTCGCCCGATGAGTCCTTCATATTTAGTAGTTTTCAGCCAATTTTCAGAATTTTTGAAAATTTCACTTTTTTGTGAAAATATCCACTAAATGAGGGAATAATATGTGTGAGGGTACCCCAGGAGAGTTCCAAATGTGTGTGGGTAGAATATATATCCCACTGGAGTAAAATTGAAAACAGATGAAAAATTTTTTTTTTTGGACTTAGTCATTTTTCCGGCGTTTATCAGACTTTCAGATAGGGGAAATATCAGTGAGTATTCCAATTTCAGTTCCAGAGCGATTCGCCCGATGAGTCCTTCATATTTAGTCGTTTTCAGCCAATTTTCAGAATTTTTGAAAATTTCACTTTTTTGTGAAAATATCCACTAAATGAGGGAATAATATGTGTGAGGGTACCCCAGGAGAGTTCCAAATGTGTGTGGGTAGAATATATATCCCACTGGAGTAAAATTGAAAACAGATGAAAAATTTTTTTTTTTGGACTTAGTCATTTTTTCAGCGTTTATCAGACTTTCAGATAGGGGAAATGTCAGTGAGCGTTCCGATTTCAGTTCCAGAGCGATTCGCCCGATGAGTCCTTCATATTTAGTAGTTTTCAGCCAATTTTCAGAATTTTTGAAAATTTCACTTTTTTGTGAAAATATCCACTAAATGAGGGAATAATATGTGTGAGGGTACCCCAGGAGAGTTCCAAATGTGTGTGGGTAGAATATATATCCCACGGGGGTAAAATTGAAAACAGATGAAAAATTTTTTTTTTGGGACTTAGTCATTTTTTCAGCGTTTATCAGACTTTCAGATAGGGGAAATGTCAGTGAGTGTTCCGATTTCAGTACCAGAGCGATTCGCCCGATGAGTCCTTCATATTTAGTAGTTTTCAGCCAATTTTCAGAATTTTTGAAAATTTCACTTTTTTGTGAAAATATCCACTAAATGAGGGAATAATATGTGTGAGGGTACCCCAGGAGAGTTCCAAATGTGTGTGGGTAGAATATATATCCCACGGGGGTAAAATTGAAAAAAGTTGAAAAAAAAATTTTGTTAGACTTAGTCATTTTTCCGGCGTTTAGAAGACTTTCAGATAGGGGAAATGTCAGTGAGCGTTCCGATTTCAGTTCCAGAGCGATTCGCCCGATGAGTCCTTCATATTTAGTCGTTTTCAGCCAATTTTCAGAATTTTGAAAATTTCACTTTTTTGTGAAAATATCCACTAAATGAGGGAATAATATGTGTGAGGGTACCCCAGGAGAGTTCCAAATGTGTGTGGGTAGAATATATTTTCCGGCGTTTAGAAGACTTTCAGATAGGGGAAATATCAGTGAGTATTCCAATTTCAGTTCCAGAGCTATTCGCCCGATGAGTCCTTCATATTTAGTAGTTTTCAGCCAATTTTCAGAATTTTTGAAAATTTCACTTTTTTGTGAAAATATCCACTAAATGAGGGAATAATATGTGTGACGGTACCCCAGGAGAGTTCCAAATGTGTGTGGGTAGAATATATATCCCACGGGGGTAAAATTGAAAACAGATGAAAAATTTTTTTTTTTGGACTTAGTCATTTTTTCAGCGTTTATCAGACTTTCAGATAGGGGAAATGTCAGTGAGCGTTCCGATTTCAGTACCAGAGCGATTCGCCCGATGAGTCCTTCATATTTAGTAGTTTTCAGCCAATTTTCAGAATTTTTGAAAATTTCACTTTTTTGTGAAAATATCCACTAAATGAGGGAATAATATGTGTGAGGGTACCCCAGGAGAGTTCCAAATGTGTGTGGGTAGAATATATATCCCACTGGAGTAAAATTGAAAACAGATGAAAAATTTTTTTTTTTTGACTTAGTCATTTTTTCAGCGTTTATCAGACTTTCAGATAGGGGAAATGTCAGTGAGCGTTCCGATTTCAGTACCAGAGCGATTCGCCCGATGAGTCCTTCATATTTAGTAGTTTTCAGCCAATTTTCAGAATTTTTGAAAATTTCACTTTTTTGTGAAAATATCCACTAAATGAGGGAATAATATGTGTGAGGGTACCCCAGGAGAGTTCCAAATGTGTGTGGGTAGAATATATATCCCACGGGGGTAAAATTGAAAAAAGTTGAAAAAAAAATTTTGTTAGACTTAGTCATTTTTCCGGCGTTTAGAAGACTTTCAGATAGGGGAAATGTCAGTGAGCGTTCCGATTTCAGTTCCAGAGCGATTCGTCCAATGAGTCCTTCATATTTAGTCGTTTTCAGACAATTTTTCAGAATTTTTGAAAATTTCACTTTTTTGTGAAAATATCCACTAAATGAGGGAATAATATGTGTGAGGGTACACCAGGAGAGTTCCAAATGTGTGTGGGTAGAATATATATCCCACGGGGGTAAAATTGAAAAAAGGTGAAAAAATTTTTTTTTGGACTTAGTCATTTTTCCGGCGTTTATCAGACTTTCAGATAGGGGAAATGTCAGTGAGCATTCCGATTTCAGTTCCAGAGCGATTCGTCCAATGAGTCCTTCATATTTAGTCGTTTTCAGCCAATTTTCAGAATTTTTGAAAATTTCACTTTTTTGTGAAAATATCCACTAAATGAGGGAATAATATGTGTGAGGGTACCCCAGGAGAGTTCCAAATGTGTGTGGGTAGAATATATATCCCACGGGGGTAAAATTGAAAAAAGTTGAAAAAATTTTTTTGTTGGACTTAGTCATTTTTCCGGCGTTTAGAAGACTTTCAGATAGGGGAAATATCAGTGAGTATTCCAATTTCAGTTCCAGAGCGATTCGCCCGATGAGTCCTTCATATTTAGTAGTTTTCAGCCAATTTTCAGAATTTTTGAAAATTTCACTTTTTTGTGAAAATATCCACTAAATGAGGGAATAATATGTGTGAGGGTACCCCAGGAGAGTTCCAAATGTGTGTGGGTAGAATATATATCCCACTGGAGTAAAATTGAAAACAGATGAAAAATTTTTTTTTTTGGACTTAGTCATTTTTCCGGCGTTTATCAGACTTTCAGATAGGGGAAATGTCAGTGAGCGTTCCGATTTCAGTTCCAGAGCGATTCGTCCAATGAGTCCTTCATATTTAGTCGTTTTCAGACAATTTTTCAGAATTTTTGAAAATTTCACTTTTTTGTGAAAATATCCACTAAATGAGGGAATAATATGTGTGAGGGTACCCCAGGAGAGTTCCAAATGTGTGTGGGTAGAATATATATCCCACGGGGGTAAAATTGAAAAAAGTTGAAAAAATTTTTTTGTTGGACTTAGTCATTTTTCCGGCGTTTAGAAGACTTTCAGATAGGGGAAATATCAGTGAGTATTCCAATTTCAGTTCCAGAGCGATTCGCCCGATGAGTCCTTCATATTTAGTAGTTTTCAGCCAATTTTCAGAATTTTTGAAAATTTCACTTTTTTGTGAAAATATCCACTAAATGAGGGAATAATATGTGTGAGGGTACCCCAGGAGAGTTCCAAATGTGTGTGGGTAGAATATATATCCCACTGGAGTAAAATTGAAAACAGATGAAAAATTTTTTTTTTGGACTTAGTCATTTTTTCAGCGTTTATCAGACTTTCAGATAGGGGAAATGTCAGTGAGCGTTCCGATTTCAGTTCCAGAGCGATTCGCCCGATGAGTCCTTCATATTTAGTAGTTTTCAGCCAATTTTCAGAATTTTTGAAAATTTCACTTTTTTGTGAAAATATCCACTAAATGAGGGAATCATATGTGTGAGGGTACCCCAGGAGAGTTCCAAATGTGTGTGGGTAGAATATATATCCCACGGGGGTAAAATTGAAAACAGATGAAAAATTTTTTTTTTGGGACTTAGTCATTTTTTCAGCGTTTATCAGACTTTCAGATAGGGGAAATGTCAGTGAGTGTTCCGATTTCAGTACCAGAGCGATTCGCCCGATGAGTCCTTCATATTTAGTAGTTTTCAGCCAATTTTCAGAATTTTTGAAAATTTCACTTTTTTGTGAAAATATCCACTAAATGAGGGAATAATATGTGTGAGGGTACCCCAGGAGAGTTCCAAATGTGTGTGGGTAGAATATATATCCCACGGGGGTAAAATTGAAAAAAGTTGAAAAAAAAATTTTGTTAGACTTAGTCATTTTTCCGGCGTTTAGAAGACTTTCAGATAGGGGAAATGTCAGTGAGCGTTCCGATTTCAGTTCCAGAGCGATTCGCCCGATGAGTCCTTCATATTTAGTCGTTTTCAGCCAATTTTCAGAATTTTGAAAATTTCACTTTTTTGTGAAAATATCCACTAAATGAGGGAATAATATGTGTGAGGGTACCCCAGGAGAGTTCCAAATGTGTGTGGGTAGAATATATATCCCACGGGGGTAAAATTGAAAAAAGGTGAAAAAAATTTTTTTTGGACTTAGTCATTTTTCCGGCGTTTATCAGACTTTCAGATAGGGGAAATGTCAGTGAGCATTCCGATTTCAGTTCTAGAGCGATTCGTCCAATGAGTCCTTCATATTTAGTCGTTTTCAGCCAATTTTCAGAATTTTTGAAAATTTCACTTTTTTGTGAAAATATCCACTAAATGAGGGAATAATATGTGTGAGGGTACCCCAGGAGAGTTCCAAATGTGTGTGGGTAGAATATATTTTCCGGCGTTTAGAAGACTTTCAGATAGGGGAAATATCAGTGAGTATTCCAATTTCAGTTCCAGAGCTATTCGCCCGATGAGTCCTTCATATTTAGTAGTTTTCAGCCAATTTTCAGAATTTTTGAAAATTTCACTTTTTTGTGAAAATATCCACTAAATGAGGGAATAATATGTGTGACGGTACCCCAGGAGAGTTCCAAATGTGTGTGGGTAGAATATATATCCCACGGGGGTAAAATTGAAAACAGATGAAAAATTTTTTTTTTTGGACTTAGTCATTTTTTCAGCGTTTATCAGACTTTCAGATAGGGAAATGTCAGTGAGCGTTCCGATTTCAGTACCAGAGCGATTCGCCCGATGAGTCCTTCATATTTAGTAGTTTTCAGCCAATTTTCAGAATTTTTGAAAATTTCACTTTTTTGTGAAAATATCCACTAAATGAGGGAATAATATGTGTGAGGGTACCCCAGGAGAGTTCCAAATGTGTGTGGGTAGAATATATATCCCACTGGAGTAAAATTGAAAACAGATGAAAAATTTTTTTTTTTTGACTTAGTCATTTTTTCAGCGTTTATCAGACTTTCAGATAGGGGAAATGTCAGTGAGCGTTCCGATTTCAGTACCAGAGCGATTCGCCCGATGAGTCCTTCATATTTAGTAGTTTTCAGCCAATTTTCAGAATTTTTGAAAATTTCACTTTTTTGTGAAAATATCCACTAAATGAGGAAATAATATGTGTGAGGGTACCCCAGGAGAGTTCCAAATGTGTGTGGGTAGAATATATATCCCACGGGGGTAAAATTGAAAAAAGTTGAAAAAAAAATTTTGTTAGACTTAGTCATTTTTCCGGCGTTTAGAAGACTTTCAGATAGGGGAAATGTCAGTGAGCGTTCCGATTTCAGTTCCAGAGCGATTCGTCCAATGAGTCCTTCATATTTAGTCGTTTTCAGACAATTTTTCAGAATTTTTGAAAATTTCACTTTTTTGTGAAAATATCCACTAAATGAGGGAATAATATGTGTGAGGGTACACCAGGAGAGTTCCAAATGTGTGTCAGTAGAATATATATCCCACGGGGATAAAATTGAAAAAAGGTGAAAAAAAATTTTTTGGGGACTTAGTCATTTTTTCAGCGTTTATCCGACTTTCAGATAGGGGAAATGTCAGTGAGCATTCCAATTTCAGTTCCAGAGCGATTCGTCCAATGAGTCCTTCATATTTAGTCGTTTTCAGCCAATTTTCAGAATTTTTGAAAATTTCACTTTTTTGTGAAAATATCCACTAAATGAGGGAATAATATGTGTGAGGGTACCCCAGGAGAGTTCCAAATGTGTGTGGGTAGAATATATATCCCACGGGGGTAAAATTGAAAAAAGTTGAAAAAAAATTTTTGTTAGACTTAGTCATTTTTCCGGTGTTTAGAAGACTTTCAGATAGGGGAAATGTCAGTGAGCGTTCCGATTTCAGTTCCAGAGCGATTCGCCCGATGAGTCCTTCATATTTAGTCGTTTTCAGCCAATTTTCTGAATTTTTGAAAATTTCACTTTTTTGTGAAAATATCCACTAAATGAGGGAATAATATGTGTGAGGGTACCCCAGGAGAGTTCCAAATGTGTGTGGGTAGAAGATAGATCCCACGGGGGTAAAATTGAAAAAAGTTGAAAAAAATTTGTTTTTTCGACTTAGTCATTTTTCCGGCGTTTATCAGACTTTCAAATATGGGAAATGTCAGTGAGCATTCCGATTTCAGTTCCAGAGCGATTCGCCCGATGAGTCCTTCATATTTAATCGTTTTCAGCCAATTTTCTGAATTTTTGAAAATTTCACTTTTTTGTGAAAATATCCACTAAATGAGGGAATAATATGTGTGAGGGTACCCCAGGAGAGTTCCAAATGTGTTTGGGTAGAATATATATCCCACGGGGGTAAAATTGAAAAAAGATGAAAAAAATTTTTTTGGGACTTAGTCATTTTTCCGGCGTTTATCAGACTTTCAGATAGGGGAAATGTCAGTAAGCGTTCCGATTTCAGTTCCAGAGCGATTCGCCCGATGAGTCCTTCATATTTAGTCGTTTTCAGCCAATTTTCAGAATTTTTGAAAATTTCACTTTTTTGTGAAAATATCCAGTAAATGAGGGAATAATATGTGAGAGGGTACCCCAGGAGAGTTCCAAATGTGTGTGGGTAGAATATATATCCCACGGGGGTAAAATTGAAAAAAGTTGAAAAAAAAATTTTGTTAGACTTAGTCATTTTTCCGGCGTTTAGAAGACTTTCAGATAGGGGAAATGTCAGTGAGCGTTCCGATTTCAGTTCCAGAGCGATTCGCCCGATGAGTCCTTCATATTTAGTCGTTTTCAGCCAATTTTCAGAATTTTGAAAATTTCACTTTTTTGTGAAAATATTCACTAAATGAGGGAATAATATGTGTGAGGGTACCCCAGGAGAGTTCCAAATGTGTGTGGGTAGAATATATATCCCACGGGGGTAAAATTGAAAAAAGGTGAAAAAATTTTTTTTTGGACTTAGTCATTTTTCCGGCGTTTATCAGACTTTCAGATAGGGGAAATGTCAGTGAGCATTCCGATTTCAGTTCTAGAGCGATTCGTCCAATGAGTCCTTCATATTTAGTCGTTTTCAGCCAATTTTCAGAATTTTTGAAAATTTCACTTTTTTGTGAAAATATCCACTAAATGAGGGAATAATATGTGTGAGGGTACCCCAGGAGAGTTCCAAATGTGTGTGGGTAGAATATATTTTCCGGCGTTTAGAAGACTTTCAGATAGGGGAAATATCAGTGAGTATTCCAATTTCAGTTCCAGAGCTATTCGCCCGATGAGTCCTTCATATTTAGTAGTTTTCAGCCAATTTTCAGAATTTTTGAAAATTTCACTTTTTTGTGAAAATATCCACTAAATGAGGGAATAATATGTGTGACGGTACCCCAGGAGAGTTCCAAATGTGTGTGGGTAGAATATATATCCCACGGGGGTAAAATTGAAAACAGATGAAAAATTTTTTTTTTTGGACTTAGTCATTTTTTCAGCGTTTATCAGACTTTCAGATAGGGGAAATGTCAGTGAGCGTTCCGATTTCAGTACCAGAGCGATTCGCCCGATGAGTCCTTCATATTTAGTAGTTTTCAGCCAATTTTCAGAATTTTTGAAAATTTCACTTTTTTGTGAAAATATCCACTAAATGAGGGAATAATATGTGTGAGGGTACCCCAGGAGAGTTCCAAATGTGTGTGGGTAGAATATATATCCCACTGGAGTAAAATTGAAAACAGATGAAAAATTTTTTTTTTTTGACTTAGTCATTTTTTCAGCGTTTATCAGACTTTCAGATAGGGGAAATGTCAGTGAGCGTTCCGATTTCAGTACCAGAGCGATTCGCCCGATGAGTCCTTCATATTTAGTAGTTTTCAGCCAATTTTCAGAATTGTTGAAAATTTCACTTTTTTGTGAAAATATCCACTAAATGAGGGAATA
Source organism: Phyllobates terribilis (assembly GCF_046119375.1). Lineage (NCBI taxonomy): Eukaryota > Metazoa > Chordata > Amphibia > Anura > Dendrobatidae > Phyllobates > Phyllobates terribilis. The sequence goes on along the minus strand of NW_027362773.1, from coordinate 19,063,053 downwards.
ATATGTGTGAGGGTACCCCAGGAGAGTTCCAAATGTGTGTGGGTAGAATATATATCCCACGGGGGTAAAATTGAAAAAAGTTGAAAAAAAAATTTTGTTAGACTTAGTCATTTTTCCGGCGTTTAGAAGACTTTCAGATAGGGGAAATGTCAGTGAGCGTTCCGATTTCAGTTCCAGAGCGATTCGTCCAATGAGTCCTTCATATTTAGTCGTTTTCAGACAATTTTTCAGAATTTTTGAAAATTTCACTTTTTTGTGAAAATATCCACTAAATGAGGGAATAATATGTGTGAGGGTACACCAGGAGAGCTCCAAATGTGTGTCAGTAGAATATATATCCCACGGGGGTAAAATTGAAAAAGGTGAAAAAAAATTTTTTGGGGACTTAGTCATTTTTTCAGCGTTTATCCGACTTTCAGATAGGGGAAATGTCAGTGAGCATTCCAATTTCAGTTCCAGAGCGATTCGTCCAATGAGTCCTTCATATTTAGTCGTTTTCAGCCAATTTTCAGAATTTTTGAAAATTTCACTTTTTTGTGAAAATATCCACTAAATGAGGGAATAATATGTGTGAGGGTACCCCAGGAGAGTTCCAAATGTGTGTGGGTAGAATATATATCCCACGGGGGTAAAATTGAAAAAAGTTGAAAAAAAATTTTTGTTAGACTTAGTCATTTTTCCGGCGTTTAGAAGACTTTCAGATAGGGAAAATGTCAGTGAGTATTCCAATTTCAGTTCCAGAGCGATTCGCCCGATGAGTCCTTCATATTTAGTCGTTTTCAGCCAATTTTCAGAATTTTGAAAATTTCACTTTTTTGTGAAAATATCCACTAAATGAGGGAATAATATGTGTGAGGGTACCCCAGGAGAGTTCCAAATGTGTGTGGGTAGAAGATAGATCCCACGGGGGTAAAATTGAAAAAAGTTGAAAAAAATTTGTTTTTTCGACTTAGTCATTTTTCCGGCGTTTATCAGACTTTCAGATAGGGGAAATGTCAGTGAGCGTTTCGATTTCAGTTCCAGAATGATTCGCCCGATGAGTCCTTCATATTTAGTCGTTTTCAGCCAATTTTCAGAATTTTGAAAATTTCACTTTTTTGTGAAAATATTCACTAAATGAGGGAATAATATGTGTGAGGGTACCCCAGGAGAGTTCCAAATGTGTGTGGGTAGAATATATCCCACGGGGATAAAATTGAAAAAAGGTGAACAAAATTTTTTTTAGACTTAGTCATTTTTCCGGCGTTTATCAGACTTTTAGATAGGGGAAATGTCAGTGAGCGTTCCAATTTCAGTTCCAGAGCGATTCGCCCGATGAGTCCTTCATATTTAGTCGTTTTCAGCCAATTTTCTGAATTTTTGAAAATTTCACATTTTTGTGAAAATATCCACTAAATGAGGGAATAATATGTGTGAGGGTACCCCAGGAGAGTTCCAAATGTGTGTGGGTAGAATATAACCCACGGGGGATAAAATTGAAAAAAGGTGAACAAAATTTTTTTTGGACTTAGTCATTTTTCCGGCGTTTATCAGACTTTCAGATAGGAGAAATGTCAGTGAGCGTTCCGATTTCAGTTCCAAAGCGATTCGCCGATCAGTCCTTCATATTTAGTCGTTTTCAGCCAATTTTCAGAATTTTGAAAATTTCACTTTTTTGTGAAAATATCCACTAAATGAGGGAATAATATGTGTGAGGGTACCCCAGGAGAGTTCCAAATGTGTGTGGGTAGAATATATATCCCACGGAGGTAAAATTGAAAAAAGATGAAAAAATTTTTTTTTTGACTTAGTCATTTTTCCGGCGTTTATCAGACTTTCAGATGGGGGAAATGTCAGTGAGCGTTTCGATTTCAGTTCCAGAGCGATTCGCCCGATGAGTCCTTCATATTTAGTCGTTTTCAGCCAATTTTCTGAATTTTTGAAAATTTCACTTTTTCTTGAAAATATCCACTAAATGAGGGAATAATATGTGTGAGGGTACCCCAGGAGAGTTCCAAATGTGTGTGGGTAGAATATATATCCCACAGGGGTAAAATTGAAAAAAGATGAAAAAAATTTTTTTTTGACTTAGCCATTTTTCCGGCGTTTATCAGACTTTCAGATAGGGGAAATGTCAGTGAGCGTTCCGATTTCAGTACCAGAGTGATTCGCCCGATGAGTCCTTCATATTTAGTCGTTTTCAGCCAATTTTCAGAATTTTGAAAATTTCACTTTTTTGTGAAAATATCCACTAAATGAGGGAATAATATGTGTGAGGGTACCCCAGGAGAGTTCCAAATGTGTGTGGGTAGAATATATATCCCACGGGAGTAAAATTGAAAACAGATGAAAAATATTTTTTTTTGGACTGTCATTTTTTCAGCGTTTATCAGACTTTCAGATAGGGGAAATGTCAGTGAGCGTTCCGATTTCAGTACCAGAGCGATTCGCCCGATGAGTCCTTCATATTTAGTAGTTTTCAGCTAATTTTCAGAATTTTTGAAAATTTCACTTTTTTGTGAAAATATCCACTAAATGAGGGAATAATATGTGTGAGGGTACCCCAGGAGAGTTCCAAATGTGTGTGGGTAGAATATATATCCCACGGGGGTAAAATTGAAAAAAGGTGAAAAAATATTTTTTTGGACTTCGTCATTTTTCCGGCGTTTATCAGACTTTCAGATAGGGGAAATGTCAGTGAGCGTTCCGATTTGAGTTCCAGAGCGATTCGCCCAATGAGTCCTTCATATTTAGTCGGTTTCAGCCAATTTTCAGAATTTTTGAAAATTTCACTTTTTTGTGAAAATATCCACTAAATGAGGGAATAATATGTGTGAGGGTACCCCAGGAGAGTTCCAAATGTGTGTGGGTAGAATATATATCCCACGGGGGTAAAATTGAAAAAAGTTGAAAAAATTTTTTTGTTGGACTTAGTCATTTTTCCGGCGTTTATCAGACTTTCAGATAGGGGAAATGTCAGTGAGCGTTTCGATTTCAGTTCCAGAATGATTCGCCCGATGAGTCCTTCATATTTAGTCGTTTTCAGCCAATTTTCAGAATTTTGAAAATTTCACTTTTTTGTGAAAATATTCACTAAATGAGGGAATAATATGTGTGAGGGTACCCCAGGAGAGTTCCAAATGTGTGTGGGTAGAATATATCCCACGGGGATAAAATTGAAAAAAGGTGAACAAAATTTTTTTTAGACTTAGTCATTTTTCCGGCGTTTATCAGACTTTTAGATAGGGGAAATGTCAGTGAGCGTTCCAATTTCAGTTCCAGAGCGATTCGCCCGATGAGTCCTTCATATTTAGTCGTTTTCAGCCAATTTTCTGAATTTTTGAAAATTTCACATTTTTGTGAAAATATCCACTAAATGAGGGAATAATATGTGTGAGGGTACCCCAGGAGAGTTCCAAATGTGTGTGGGTAGAATATATCCCACGGGGGATAAAATTGAAAAAAGGTGAACAAAATTTTTTTTGGACTTAGTCATTTTTCCGGCGTTTATCAGACTTTCAGATAGGAGAAATGTCAGTGAGCGTTCCGATTTCAGTTCCAGAGCGATTCGCCGATCAGTCCTTCATATTTAGTCGTTTTCAGCCAATTTTCAGAATTTTGAAAATTTCACTTTTTTGTGAAAATATCCACTAAATGAGGGAATAATATGTGTGAGGGTACCCCAGGAGAGTTCCAAATGTGTGTGGGTAGAATATATATCCCACGGAGGTAAAATTGAAAAAAGATGAAAAAAATTTTTTTTTGACTTAGTCATTTTTCCGGCGTTTATCAGACTTTCAGATGGGGGAAATGTCAGTGAGCGTTTCGATTTCAGTTCCAGAGCGATTCGCCCGATGAGTCCTTCATATTTAGTCGTTTTCAGCCAATTTTCTGAATTTTTGAAAATTTCACTTTTTCTTGAAAATATCCACTAAATGAGGGAATAATATGTGTGAGGGTACCCCAGGAGAGTTCCAAATGTGTGTGGGTAGAATATATATCCCACGGGGGTAAAATTGAAAAAAGATGAAAAAAATTTTTTTTTGACTTAGCCATTTTTCCGGCGTTTATCAGACTTTCAGATAGGGGAAATGTCAGTGAGCGTTCCGATTTCAGTACCAGAGTGATTCGCCCGATGAGTCCTTCATATTTAGTCGTTTTCAGCCAATTTTCAGAATTTTGAAAATTTCACTTTTTTGTGAAAATATCCACTAAATGAGGGAATAATATGTGTGAGGGTACCCCAGGAGAGTTCCAAATGTGTGTGGGTAGAATATATATCCCACGGGAGTAAAATTGAAAACAGATGAAAAATATTTTTTTTTGGACTGTCATTTTTTCAGCGTTTATCAGACTTTCAGATAGGGGAAATGTCAGTGAGCGTTCCGATTTCAGTACCAGAGCGATTCGCCCGATGAGTCCTTCATATTTAGTAGTTTTCAGCTAATTTTCAGAATTTTTGAAAATTTCACTTTTTTGTGAAAATATCCACTAAATGAGGGAATAATATGTGTGAGGGTACCCCAGGAGAGTTCCAAATGTGTGTGGGTAGAATATATATCCCACGGGGGTAAAATTGAAAAAAGGTGAAAAAATATTTTTTTGGACTTCGTCATTTTTCCGGCGTTTATCAGACTTTCAGATAGGGGAAATGTCAGTGAGCGTTCCGATTTGAGTTCCAGAGCGATTCGCCCAATGAGTCCTTCATATTTAGTCGGTTTCAGCCAATTTTCAGAATTTTTGAAAATTTCACTTTTTTGTGAAAATATCCACTAAATGAGGGAATAATATGTGTGAGGGTACCCCAGGAGAGTTCCAAATGTGTGTGGGTAGAATATATATCCCACGGGGGTAAAATTGAAAAAAGGTGAAAAATTTTTTTTGGGGACTTAGTCATTTTTCCGGCGTTTATCAAACTTTCAGATAGGGGAAATGTCAGTGAGCATTCCGATTTCAGTTCCAGAGCGATTCGCCCAATGAGTCCTTCATATTTAGTCGTTTTCAGCCAATTTTTCAGATTTTTTGAAAATTTCACTTTTTTGTGAAAATATCCACTAAATGAGGGAATTATATGTGTGAGGGTACCCCAGGAGAGTTCCAAATGTGTGTGGGTAGAATATATATCCCACGGGAGTAAAATTGAAAACAGATGAAAAATATTTTTTTTTGGACTTAGTCATTTTTTCAGCATTTATCAGACTTTCAGATAGGGGAAATGTCAGTGAGCGTTCCGATTTCAGTACCAGAGCGATTCGCCCGATGAGTCCTTCATATTTAGTCGCTTTCATCCAATTTTCAGAATTTTTGAAAATTTCACTTTTTTGTGAAAATATCCACTAAATGAGGGAATAATATGTGTGAGGGTACCCCAGGAGAGTTCCAAATGTGTGTGGGTAGAATATATATCCCACGGGGGTAAAATTGAAAAATGTTGAAAACATTTTTTTTTTAGACTTAGTCATTTTTTCATCGTTTATCAGACTTTCAGATAGGGGAAATGTCAGTGAGCATTCCGATTTCAGTTCCAGAGCGATTCGCCCGATGAGTCCTTCATATTTAGTCGTTTTCAGCCAATTTTCAGAATTTTTGAAAATTTCACTTTTTTGTGAAAATATCCACTAAATGAGGGAATAATATGTGTGAGGGTACCCCAGGAGAGTTCCAAATGTGTGTGGGTAGAATATATATCCCACGGGGGTAAAATTGAAAAAAGGTGAAAAAATTTTTTTTTGGACTTAGTCATTTTTCCGGCGTTTATCAGACTTTCAAATAGGGGAAATGTCAGTGAGCATTCCAATTTCAGTTTCAGAGCGATTCGCCCAATGAGTCCTTCATATTTAGTCGTTTTCAGCCAATTTTCAGAATTTTTGAAAATTTCACTTTTTTGTGAAAATATCCACTAAATGAGGGAATAATATGTGTGAGGGTACCCCAGGAGAGATCCAAATGTGTGTGGGTAGAATATATATCCCACGGGGGTAAAATTTAAAAAAGGTGAAAAATTTTTTTTTTTGGATTTAGTCATTTTTCCGGCGTTTATCAGACTTTCAGATAGGGTAAATGTCAGTGAGCGTTCCGATTTCAGTTCCAGAGCGATTCACCCGATGAGTCCTTCATATTTAGTCGTTTTCAGCCAATTTTCAGAATTTTTGAAAATTTCACTTTTTTGTGAAAATATCCACTAAATGAAGGAATAATATGTGTGAGGGTACCCCAGGAGAGTTCCAAATGTGTGTGGGTAGAATATATATCCCACGGGGGTAAAATTGAAAAAAGTTGAAAAAAAAATTTTGTTCGACTTAGTCATTTTTCCGGCGTTTAGATGACTTTCAGATAGGGGAAATGTCAGTGAGCGTTCCGATTTCAGTTCCAGAGCGATTCGCCCGATGAGTCCTTCATATTTAGTCGTTTTGAGCCAATTTTCAGAATTTTGAAAATTTCACTTTTTTGTGAAAATATCCACTAAATGAGGGAATAATATGTGTGAGGGTACCCCAGGAGAGTTCCAAATGTGTGTCGGTAGAATATATATCCCACGGGGGTAAAATTGAAAAAAGGTGAAAAAAAATTTTTTTTGGACTTAGTCATTTTTTCAGCGTTTATCAGACTTTCAGATAGGGGAAATGTCAGTGAGCGTTCCGATTTCAGTTCCAGAGCGATTCGCCCAATGAGTCCTTCATATTTAGTCGTTTTCAGCCAATTTTCAGAATTTTGAAAATTTCACTTTTTTGTGAAAATATCCACTAAATGAGGGAATAATATGTGTGAGGGTACCCCAGGAGAGTTCCAAATGTGTGTGGGTAGAATATATATCCCATGGGGGTAAAATTTAAAAAAGGTGAAAAATTTTTTTTTTTGGACTTAGTCATTTTTCCGGCGTTTATCAGACTTTCAGATAGGGTAAATGTCAGTGAGCGTTCCGATTTCAGTTCCAGAGCGATTCGCCCGATGAGTCCTTCATATTTAGTCGTTTTCAGCCAATTTTCAGAATTTTTGAAAATTTCACTTTTTTGTGAAAATATCCACTAAATGAAGGAATAATATGTGTGAGGGTACCCCAGGAGAGTTCCAAATGTGTGTGGGTAGAATATATATCCCACGGGGGTAAAATTGAAAAAAGTTGAAAAAAAAATTTTGTTAGACTTAGTCATTTTTCCGGCGTTTAGAAGACTTTCAGATAGGGGAAATGTCAGTGAGCGTTCCGATTTCAGTTCCAGAGCGATTCGCCCGATGAGTCCTTCATATTTAGTCGTTTTCAGCCAATTTTCAGAATTTTGAAAATTTCACTTTTTTGTGAAAATATCCACTAAATGAGGGAATAATATGTGTGAGGGTACCCCAGGAGAGTTCCAAATGTGTGTCGGTAGAATATATATCCCACGGGGGTAAAATTGAAAAAAGGTGAAAAATTTTTTTTTTCGGACTTAGTCATTTTTCCGGCGTTTATCAGACGTTCAGATAGGGGAAATGTCAGTGAGCATTCCAGTTTCAGTTCCAGAGCGATTCGCCCGATGAGTCCTTCATATTTAGTCGGTTTCAGCCAATTTTCAGAATTTTTGAAAATTTCACTTCTTTTGTGAAAATATCCACTAAATGAGGGAATAATATGTGTGAGGGTACCCCAGGAGAGTTCCAAATGTGTGTGGGTAGAATATATATCCCACGGGGGTAAAATTGAAAAAAGTTGAAAAAAATTTTTTTTTAGACTTAGTCATTTTTCCGGCGTTTATCAGACTTTCAGATAGGGGAAATGTCAGTGAGCGTTCCGATTTCAGTTCCAGAGCGATTCGCCCAATGAGTCCTTCATATTTAGTCGTTTTCAGCCAATTTTAAGAATTTTTGAAAATGTCACTTTTTTGCGAAAATATCCACTAAATGAGGGAATAATATGTGTGAGGGTACCCCAGGAGAGTTCCAAATGTGTGTGGGTAAAATATATATCCCACGGGGGTAAAATTGAAAAAAGGTAAAAAATTTTTTTTTTAGACTTAGTCATTTTTTCAGCGTTTATCAGACTTTCAGATAAGGGAAATGTCAGTGAGCGTTCCGATTTCAGTACCAGAGCGATTCGCCCGATGAGTCCTTCATATTTAGTCGCTTTCATCCAATTTTCAGAATTTTTGAAAATTTCACTTTTTTGTGAAAATATCCACTAAATGAGGGAATAATATGTGTGAGGGTACCCCAGGAGAGTTCCAAATGTGTGTGGGTAGAATATATATCCCACGGGGGTAAAATTGAAAAAAGGTGAAAAATTTTTTTTTTGGACTTAGTCATTTTTCCGGCGTTTATCAGACTTTCAGATAGGGGAAATGTCAGTGAGCATTCCAATTTCAGTTCCAGAGCGATTCGCCCGATGAGTCCTTCATATTTAGTCGGTTTCAGCCAATTTTCAGAATTTTTGAAAATTTCACTTCTTTTGTGAAAACATCCACTAAATGAGGGAATAATATGTGTGAGGGTACCCCAGGAGAGTTCCAAATGTGTGTGGGTAGAATATATATCCCACGGGGGTAAAATTGAAAAAAGGTAAAAAAAAATTTCTTTTAGACTTAGTCATTTTTTCAGCGTTTATCAGACTTTCAGATAGGGGAAATGTCAGTGAGCGTTCCGATTTCAGTTCCAGAGCGATTCGCCCGATGAGTCCTTCATATTTAGTCGTTTTCAGCTAATTTTCAGAATTTTTGAAAATTTCACTTTTTTGTGAAAATATCCACTAAATGAGGGAATAATATGTGTGAGGGTACCCCAGGAGAGTTCCAAATGTGTGTCGGTAGAATATATATCCCACGGGGGTAAAATTGAAAAAAGGTGAAAAATTTTTTTTTTCGGACTTAGTCATTTTTCCGGCGTTTATCAGACGTTCAGATAGGGGAAATGTCAGTGAGCATTCCAGTTTCAGTTCCAGAGCGATTCGCCCGATGAGTCCTTCATATTTAGTCGGTTTCAGCCAATTTTCAGAATTTTTGAAAATTTCACTTCTTTTGTGAAAATATCCACTAAATGAGGGAATAATATGTGTGAGGGTACCCCAGGAGAGTTCCAAATGTGTGTGGGTAGAATATATATCCCACGGGGGTAAAATTGAAAAAAGTTGAAAAAAATTTTTTTTTAGACTTAGTCATTTTTCCGGCGTTTATCAGACTTTCAGATAGGGGAAATGTCAGTGAGCGTTCCGATTTCAGTTCCAGAGCGATTCGCCCAATGAGTCCTTCATATTTAGTCGTTTTCAGCCAATTTTCTGAATTTTTGAAAATTTCACTTTTTTGTGAAAATATCCACTAAATGAGGGAATAATATGTGTGAGGGTACCCCAGGAGAGTTCCAAATGTGTATGGGTAGAATATATATCCCACGGGGGTAAAATTGAAAAAAGGAGAAAAATTTTTTTTTTTGGACTTAGTCATTTTTTCAGCGTTTATCAGACTTTCAGATAGGGGAAATGTCAGTGAGCGTTCCGATTTCAGTTCCAGAGCGATTCGCCCGATGAGTCCTTCATATTTAGTCGTTTTCAGCCAATTTTCAGAATTTTTGAAAATTTCACTTTTTTGTGAAAATATCCACTAAATGAGGGAATAATATGTGTGAGGGTACCCCAGGAGAGTTCCAAATGTGTGTGGGTAGAATATATATCCCACGGGGGTAAAATTGAAAAAAGGTGAAAAAAAATTTTTTTGGGACTTACTCATTTTTCCGGCGTTTATCAGACTTTCAGATAGGGGAAATGTCAGTGAGCGTTCCGATTTCAGTACCAGAGCGATTCGCCCAATGAGTCCTTCATATTTAGTCGCTTTCATCCAATTTTAAGAATTTTTGAAAATGTCACTTTTTTGCGAAAATATCCACTAAATGAGGGAATAATATGTGTGAGGGTACCCCAGGAGAGTTCCAAATGTGTGTGGGTAGAATATATATCCCACGGGGGTAAAATTGAAAAAAGTTGAAAAAAAAATTTTGTTAGACTTAGTCATTTTTCCGGCGTTTAGAAGACTTTCAGATAGGGGAAATGTCAGTGAGCGTTCCGATTTCAGTTCCAGAGCGATTCGCCCGATGAGTCCTTCATATTTAGTCGTTTTCAGCCAATTTTCAGAATTTTGAAAATTTCACTTTTTTGTGAAAATATCCACTAAATGAGGGAATAATATGTGTGAGGGTACCCCAGGAGAGTTCCAAATGTGTGTGGGTAGAATATATATCCCACGGGGGTAAAATTGAAAAAAGTTGAAAAAAATTTTTTTTTAGACTTAGTCATTTTTCCGGCGTTTATCAGACTTTCAGATAGGGGAAATGTCAGTGAGCGTTCCGATTTCAGTTCCAGAGCGATTCGCCCAATGAGTCCTTCATATTTAGTCGTTTTCAGCCAATTTTCAGAATTTTTGAAAATTTCACTTTTTTGTGAAAATATCCACTAAATGAGGGAATAATATGTGTGAGGGTACCCCAGGAGAGTTCCAAATGTGTGTGGGTAGAATATATATCCCACGGGGGTAAAATTGAAAAAAGGTGAAAAAAAATTTTTTGGGGACTTACTCATTTTTCCGGCGTTTATCAGACTTTCAGATAGGGTAAATGTCAGTGAGCGTTCCGATTTCAATTCCAGAGCGATTCGCCCGATGAGTCCTTCATATTTAGTCGTTTTCAGCCAATTTTCAGAATTTTTGAAAATTTCACTTTTTTGTGAAAATATCCACTAAATGAAGGAATAATATGTGTGAGGGTACCCCAGGAGAGTTCCAAATGTGTGTGGGTAGAATATATATCCCACGGGGGTAAAATTGAAAAAAGTTGAAAAAAAAATTTTGTTAGACTTAGTCATTTTTCCGGCGTTTAGAAGACTTTCAGATAGGGGAAATGTCAGTGAGCGTTCCGATTTCAGTTCCAGAGCGATTCGCCCGATGAGTCCTTCATATTTAGTCGTTTTCAGCCAATTTTCAGAATTTTGAAAATTTCACTTTTTTGTGAAAATATCCACTAAATGAGGGAATAATATGTGTGAGGGTACCCCAGGAGAGTTCCAAATGTGTGTGGGTAGAATATATATCCCACGGGGGTAAAATTGAAAAAAGTTGAAAAAAATTTTTTTTTAGACTTAGTCATTTTTCCGGCGTTTATCAGACTTTCAGATAGGGGAAATGTCAGTGAGCGTTCCGATTTCAGTTCCAGAGCGATTCGCCCAATGAGTCCTTCATATTTAGTCGTTTTCAGCCAATTTTCTGAATTTTTGAAAATTTCACTTTTTTGTGAAAATATCCACTAAATGAGGGAATAATATGTGTGAGGGTACCCCAGGAGAGTTCCAAATGTGTATGGGTAGAATATATATCCCACGGGGGTAAAATTGAAAAAAGGAGAAAAATTTTTTTTTTTGGACTTAGTCATTTTTTCAGCGTTTATCAGACTTTCAGATAGGGGAAATGTCAGTGAGCGTTCCGATTTCAGTTCCAGAGCGATTCGCCCGATGAGTCCTTCATATTTAGTCGTTTTCAGCCAATTTTCAGAATTTTTGAAAATTTCACTTTTTTGTGAAAATATCCACTAAATGAGGGAATAATATGTGTGAGGGTACCCCAGGAGAGTTCCAAATGTGTGTGGGTAGAATATATATCCCACGGGGGTAAAATTGAAAAAAGGTGAAAAAAATTTTTTCTGGGACTTACTCATTTTTCCGGCGTTTATCAGACTTTCAGATAGGGGAAATGTCAGTGAGCGTTCCGATTTCAGTACCAGAGCGATTCGCCCGATGAGTCCTTCATATTTAGTCGCTTTCATCCAATTTTAAGAATTTTTGAAAATGTCACTTTTTTGCGAAAATATCCACTAAATGAGGGAATAATATGTGTGAGGGTACCCCAGGAGAGTTCCAAATGTGTGTGGGTAGAATATATATCCCACGGGGGTAAAATTGAAAAAAGGTAAAAAATTTTTTTTTTAGACTTAGTCATTTTTTCAGCGTTTATCAGACTTTCAGGTAAGGGAAATGTCAGTGAGCGTTCCGATTTCAGTACCAGAGCGATTCGCCCGATGAGTCCTTCATATTTAGTCGCTTTCATCCAATTTTCAGAATTTTTGAAAATTTCACTTTTTTGTGAAAATATCCACTAAATGAGGGAATAATATGTGTGAGGGTACCCCAGGAGAGTTCCAAATGTGTGTGGGTAGAATATATATCCCACGGGGGTAAAATTGAAAAAAGGTGAAAAATTTTTTTTTTGGACTTAGTCATTTTTCCGGCGTTTATCAGACTTTCAGATAGGGGAAATGTCAGTGAGCATTCCAATTTCAGTTCCAGAGCGATTCGCCCGATGAGTCCTTCATATTTAGTCGGTTTCAGCCAATTTTCAGAATTTTTGAAAATTTCACTTCTTTTGTGAAAATATCCACTAAATGAGGGAATAATATGTGTGAGGGTACCCCAGGAGAGTTCCAAATGTGTGTGGGTAGAATATATATCCCACGGGGGTAAAATTGAAAAAAGGTAAAAAAAATTTCTTTTAGACTTAGTCATTTTTTCAGCGTTTATCAGACTTTCAGATAGGGGAAATGTCAGTGAGCGTTCCGATTTCAGTTCCAGAGCGATTCGCCCGATGAGTCCTTCATATTTAGTCGTTTTCAGCTAATTTTCAGAATTTTTGAAAATTTCACTTTTTTGTGAAAATATCCACTAAATGAGGGAATAATATGTGTGAGGGTACCCCAGGAGAGTTCCAAATGTGTGTGGGTAGAATATATATCCCACGGGGGTAAAATTGAAAAAAGTTGAAAAAAAAATTTTGTTAGACTTAGTCATTTTTCCGGCGTTTAGAAGACTTTCAGATAGGGGAAATGTCAGTGAGCGTTCCGATTTCAGTTCCAGAGCGATTCGCCCGATGAGTCCTTCATATTTAGTCGTTTTCAGCCAATTTTCAGAATTTTGAAAATTTCACTTTTTTGTGAAAATATCCACTAAATGAGGGAATAATATGTGTGAGGGTACCCCAGGAGAGTTCCAAATGTGTATGGGTAGAATATATATCCCACGGGGGTAAAATTGAAAAAAGGAGAAAAATTTTTTTTTTTGGACTTAGTCATTTTTTCAGCGTTTATCAGACTTTCAGATAGGGGAAATGTCAGTGAGCGTTCCGATTTCAGTTCCAGAGCGATTCGCCCGATGAGTCCTTCATATTTAGTCGTTTTCAGCCAATTTTCAGAATTTTTGAAAATTTCACTTTTTTGTGAAAATATCCACTAAATGAGGGAATAATATGTGTGAGGGTACCCCAGGAGAGTTCCAAATGTGTGTGGGTAGAATATATATCCCACGGGGGTAAAATTGAAAAAAGGTGAAAAAAAATTTTTCTGGGACTTACTCATTTTTCCGGCGTTTATCAGACTTTCAGATAGGGGAAATGTCAGTGAGCGTTCCGATTTCAGTACCAGAGCGATTCGCCCGATGAGTCCTTCATATTTAGTCGCTTTCATCCAATTTTAAGAATTTTTGAAAATGTCACTTTTTTGCGAAAATATCCACTAAATGAGGGAATAATATGTGTGAGGGTACCCCAGGAGAGTTCCAAATGTGTGTGGGTAGAATATATATCCCACGGGGGTAAAATTGAAAAAAGGTAAAAAATTTTTTTTTTAGACTTAGTCATTTTTTCAGCGTTTATCAGACTTTCAGATAAGGGAAATGTCAGTGAGCGTTCCGATTTCAGTACCAGAGCGATTCGCCCGATGAGTCCTTCATATTTAGTCGCTTTCATCCAATTTTCAGAATTTTTGAAAATTTCACTTTTTTGTGAAAATATCCACTAAATGAGGGAATAATATGTGTGAGGGTACCCCAGGAGAGTTCCAAATGTGTGTGGGTAGAATATATATCCCACGGGGGTAAAATTGAAAAAAGGTGAAAAATTTTTTTTTTGGACTTAGTCATTTTTCCGGCGTTTATCAGACTTTCAGATAGGGGAACTGTCAGTGAGCATTCCAATTTCAGTTCCAGAGCGATTCGCCCGATGAGTCCTTCATATTTAGTCGGTTTCAGCCAATTTTCAGAATTTTTGAAAATTTCACTTCTTTTGTGAAAATATCCACTAAATGAGGGAATAATATGTGTGAGGGTACCCCAGGAGAGTTCCAAATGTGTGTGGGTAGAATATATATCCCACGGGGGTAAAATTGAAAAAAGGTAAAAAAAATTTCTTTTAGACTTAGTCATTTTTTCAGCGTTTATCAGACTTTCAGATAGGGGAAATGTCAGTGAGCGTTCCGATTTCAGTTCCAGAGCGATTCGCCCGATGAGTCCTTCATATTTAGTCGTTTTCAGCTAATTTTCAGAATTTTTGAAAATTTCACTTTTTTGTGAAAATATCCACTAAATGAGGGAATAATATGTGTGAGGGTACCCCAGGAGAGTTCCAAATGTGTGTGGGTAGAATATATATCCCACGGGGGTAAAATTGAAAAAAGTTGAAAAAAAAATTTTGTTAGACTTAGTCATTTTTCCGGCGTTTAGAAGACTTTCAGATAGGGGAAATGTCAGTGAGCGTTCCCATTTCAGTTCCAGAGCGATTCGCCCAATGAGTCCTTCATATTTAGTCGGTTTCAGCCAATTTTCAGAATTTTTGAAAATTTCACTTTTTTGTGAAAATATCCACTAAATGAGGGAATAATATGTGTGAGGGTACCCCAGGAGAGTTCTAAATGTGTGTGGGTAGAATATATATCCCACGGGGGTAAAATTGAAAAAAGGTGAAAAAATTTTTTTTTGGACTTAGTCTTTTTTCCGGCGTTTATCAGACTTTTAGATAGGGGAAATGGCAGTGAGCGTTCCGATTTCAGTTCCAGAGCGATTCGCCCGATGAGTCCTTCATATTTAGTCGTTTTCAGCCAATTTTCAGAATTTTTGAAAATTTCACTTTTTTGTGAAAATATCCACTAAATGAGGGAATAATATGTGTGAGGGTACCCCAGGAGAGTTCCAAATGTGTGTGGGTAGAATATATATCCCACGGGGGTAAAATTGAAAAAAGGTTAAAAAATTTTTTTTTAGACTTAGTCATTTTTTCAGCGTTTATCAGACTTTCAGATAGGGGAAATGTCAGTGAGCATTCCGATTTCAGTTCCAGAGCGATTCGCCTGATGAGTCCTTCATATTTAGTCGTTTTCAGCCAATTTTCAGAATTTATGAAAATTTCACTTTTTTGTGAAAATATCCACTAAATGAGGGAAAAATATGTGTGAGGGTACCCCAGGAGAGTTCCAAATGTGTGTGGGTAGAATATATATCCCACGGTGGTAAAATTGAAAAAAGGTGAAAAATTTTTTTTTTGGACTTTGTCATTTTTCCGGCGTTTAGAAGACTTTCAGATAGGGTAAATGTCAGTGAGCGTTCTGATTTCAGTTCCAGAGTGATTCGCCCAATGAGTCCTTCATATTTAGTCGTTTTCAGCCAATTTTTCAGAATTTTTGAAAATTTCACTTTTTTGTGAAAATATCCACTAAATGAGGGAATAATATGTGTGAGGGTACCCCAGGAGAGTTCCAAATGTGTGTCGGCAGAATATATATCCCACGGGGGTAAAATTGAAAAAAGTTGAAAAAAAATTTTTGTTGGACTTAGTCATTTTTCCGGCGGTTGGAAGACTTTCAGATAGGGGAAATGTCAGTGAGTATTCCAATTTCAGTTCCAGAGCGATTCGCCCGATGAGTCCTTCATATTTAGTCGTTTTCAGCCAATTTTCAGAATTTTTGAAAATTTCACTTTTTTGTGAAAATATCCACTAAATGAGGGAATAATATGTATGAGGGTACCCCAGGAGAGTTCCAAATGTGTGTGGGTAGAATATATATCCCACGGGGGTAAAATTGAAAAAAGATGAAAAAAATTTTTTTTTGACTTAGTCTTTTTTCCGGCGTTTATCAGACTTTCAGATAGGGTGAATGTCAGTGAGCGTTCCGATTTCAGTTCCAGAGCGATTCGCCCGATGAGTCCTTCATATTTAGTCGTTTTCAGCCAATTTTCAGAATTTTTGAAAATTTCACTTTTTTGTGAAAATATCCACTAAATGAGGGAATAATATGTGTGAGGGTACCCCAGGAGAGTTCCAAATGTGTGTCGGTAGCATATATATCCCACGGGGGTAAAATTGAAAAAAGGAGAAAAAATATTTTTTTGCACTTCGTCATTTTTCCGGCGTTTAGCAGACTTTCAGATAGGGGAAATGTCAGTGAGCGTTCCGATTTCAGTTCCAGAGCGATTCGCCCAATGAGTCCTTCATATTTAGTCGTTTTCAGCCAATTTTTCAGATTTTTTGAAAATTTCACTTTTTTGTGAAAATATCCACTAAATGAGGGAATAATATGTGTGAGGGTACACCAGGAGAGTTCCAAATGTGTGTGGGTAGAATATATATCCCACGGGAGTAAAATTGAAAACAGGTGAAAATTTTTTTTTTTGGACTTCGTCATTTTTTCAGCGTTTATCAGACTTTCAGATAGGGGAAATGTCAGTGAGCGTTCCGATTTCAGTTCCAGAGTGATTCGCCCAATGAGTCCTTCATATTTAGTCGGTTTCAGCCAATTTTCAGAATTTTTGAAAATTTCACTTTTTTGTGAAAATATCCACTAAATGAGGGAATAATATGTGTGAGGGTACACCAGGAGAGTTCCAAATGTGTGTCGGTAGAATATATATCCCACGGGGGTAAAATTGAAAAAAGGTGAAAAAAAATTTTTTGGGGACTTAGTCATTTTTTCAGCGTTTATCAGACAGACTTTCAGATAGGGGAAATGTCAGTGAGCATTCCAATTTCAGTTCCAGAGCGATTCGCCCGATGAGTCCTTCATATTTAGTCGTTTTCAGCCAATTTTCAGAATTTTTGAAAATTTCACTTTTTTGTGAAAATATCCACTAAATGAGGGAATAATATGTGTGAGGGTACCCCAGGAGAGTTCCAAATGTGTGTGGGTAGAATATATATCCCACGGGGGTAAAATTGAAAAAAGTTGAAAACAATTTTTTGTTGGACTTAGTCATTTTTCCGGCGTTTAGAACACTTTCAGATAGGGGAAATATCAGTGAGTATTCCAATTTCAGTTCCAGAGCGATTCGCCCGATGAGTCCTTCATATTTAGTCGTTTTCAGCCAATTTTCAGAATTTTTGAAAATTTCACTTTTTTGTGAAAATATCCACTAAATGAGGGAATAATATGTGTGAGGGTACCCCAGGAGAGTTCCAAATGTGTGTGGGTAGAATATATATCCCACGGGAGTAAAATTGAAAACAGCTGAAAAATTTTTTTTTTTGGACTGTCATTTTTTCAGCGTTTATCAGACTTTCAGATAGGGAAAATGTCAGTGAGCGTTCCGATTTCAGTACCAGAGCGATTCGCCCGATGAGTCCTTCATATTTAGTCGCTTTCATCCAATTTTCAGAATTTTTGAAAATTTCACTTTTTTGTGAAAATATCCACTAAATGAGGGAATAATATGTGTGAGGGTACCCCATGAGAGTTCCAAATGTGTGTGGGTAGAATATATATCCCACGGGGGTAAAATTGAAAAAAGGTGAAAAATTTTTTTTTTGGACTTAGTCATTTTTCCGGCGTTTATCAGACTTTCAGATAGGGGAAATGTCAGTGAGCGTTCTGATTTCAGTTCCAGAGCGATTCGCCCAATGAGTCCTTCATATTTAGTCGTTTTCAGCCAATTTTTCAGAATTTTTGAAAATTTCACTTTTTTGTGAAAATATCCACTAAATGAGGGAATAATATGTGTGAGGGTACCCCAGGAGAGTTCCAAATGTGTGTCAGTAGAATATATATCCCACGGGGGTAAAATTGAAAAAAGGTGAAAAAAAATTTTTTTTGGACTTAGTCATTTTTTCAGCGTTTATCAGACTTTCAGATAGGGGAAATGTCAGTGAGCGTTCCGATTTCAGTTCCAGAGCGATTCGCCCGATGAGTCCTTCATATTTAGTCGTTTTCAGCCAATTTTCAGAATTTTGAAAATTTCACTTTTTTGTGAAAATATCCACTAAATGAAGGAATAATATGTGTGAGGGTACCCCAGGAGTGTTCCAAATGTGTGTGGGTAGAATATATATCCCACGGGGGTAAAATTGAAAAAAGTTGAAAACAATTTTTTGTTGGACTTAGTCATTTTTCCGGCGTTTAGAAGACTTTCAGATAGGGGAAATATCAGTGAGTATTCCAATTTCAGTTCCAGAGCGATTCGCCCGATGAGTCCTTCATATTTAGTCGTTTTCAGCCAATTTTCAGAATTTTTGAAAATTTCACTTTTTTGTGAAAATATCCACTAAATGAGGGAATAATTTGTGTGAGGGTACCCCAGGAGAGTTCCAAATGTGTGTGGGTAGAATATATATCCCACGGGGGTAAAATTGAAAAAAGTTGAAAAAAAATTTTTTTTAGACTTAGTCATTTTTCCGGCGTTTATCAGACTTTCAGATAGAGGAAATGTCAGCGAGCGTTCTTATTTCAGTTCCACAGCGATTCGCCCGATGAGTCCTTCATATTTATTCATTTTCAGCCAATTTTCTGAATTTTTGAAAATTTCACTTTTTTGTGAAAATATCCACTAAATGAGGGAATAATATGTGTGAGGGTACCCCAGGAGAGTTCCAAATGTGTGTGGGTAGAATATATATCCCACGGGAGTAAAATTGAAAACAGCTGAAAAATTTTTTTTTTTGGACTTAGTCATTTTTTCAGCGTTTATCAGACTTTCAGATAGGGGAAATGTCAGTGAGCGTTCCGATTTCAGTACCAGAGCGATTCGCCCGATGAGTCCTTCATATTTAGTCGCTTTCATCCAATTTTCAGAATTTTTGAAAATTTCACTTTTTTGTGAAAATATCCACTAAATGAGGGAATAATATGTGTGAGGGTACCCCAGGAGAGTTCCAAATGTGTGTGGGTAGAATATATATCCCACGGGGGTAAAATTGAAAAAAGTTGAAAAAAAATTTTTGTTAGAGTTAGTCATTTTTCCGGCGTTTAGAAGACTTTGAGATAGGGGAAATGTCAGTGAGCGTTCCGATTTCAGTTCCAGAGCGATTCGCCCGATGAGTCCTTCATATTTAGTTCTTTTCAGCCAATTTTCAGAATTTTGAAAATTTCACTTTTTTGTGAAAATATCCACTAAATGAGGGAATAATATGTGTGAGGGTACCCCAGGAGAGTTCCAAATGTGTGTGGGTAGAAGATATATCCCACGGGGGTAAAATTGAAAAAAGGTGAAAAAAATTTTTTTTGGACTTAGTCATTTTTCCGGCGTTTATCAGACTTTCAGATAGGGGAAATGTCAGTGAGCGTTCCGATTTCAGTTCCAGAGCGATTCGCCCGATGAGTCCTTCAGATTTAGTCGTTTTCGGCCAATTTTCAGAATTTTTGAAAATTTCACTTTTTTGTGAAAATATCCACTAAATGAGGGAATGTGTGAGGGTACCCCAGGAGAGTTCCAAATGTGTGTGGGTAGAATATATATCCCACGAGGGTAAAATTGAAAAAAGTTGAAAAAAATTTTTTGTTAGACTTAGTCATTTTTCCGGCGTTTAGAAGACTTTCAGATAGGGGAAATGTCAGTTAGCGTTCCGATTTCAGTTCCAGAGTGATTCGCCCGATGATTCCTTCATATTTAGTCGTTTTCAGCCAATTTTCAGAATTTTGAAAATTTCACTTTTTTGTGAAAATATCCACTAAATGAGGGAATAATATGTGTGAGGGTACCCCAGGAGAGTTCCAAATGTGTGTCGGTAGCATATATATCCCACGGGGGTAAAATTGAAAAAAGGTGAAAAAATTTTTTTTTGGACTTAGTCATTTTTCCGGCGTTTATCAGACTTTCAGATAGGGGAAATGTCAGCGAGCGTTCTTATTTCAGTTCCAGAGCGATTCGCCCGATGAGTGCTTCATATTTATTCGTTTTCAGCCAATTTTCTGAATTTTTGAAAATTTCACTTTTTTGTGAAAATATCCACTAAATGAGGGAATAATATGTGTGAGGGTACCCCAGGAGAGTTCCAAATGTGTGTGGGTAGAATATATATCCCACGGGAGTAAAATTGAAAACAGCTGAAAAATTTTTTTTTTTGGACTTAGTCATTTTTTCAGCGTTTATCAGACTTTCAGATAGGGGAAATGTCAGTGAGCGTTCCGATTTCAGTACCAGAGCGATTCGCCCGATGAGTCCTTCATATTTAGTCATTTTCAACCAATTTTCAGAATTTTTGAAAATTTCACTTTTTTGTGAAAATATCCACTAAATGAGGGAATAATATGTGTGAGGGTACCCCAGGAGAGTTCCAAATGTGTGTGGGTAGAATATATATCCCACGGGGGTAAAATTGAAAAAAGTTGAAAAAAAAATTTTGTTAGTCATTTTTCCGGCGTTTATCAGACTTTCAGATAGGGGAAATGTCAGTGAGCGTTCCGATTTCAGTTCCAGAGCGATTCGCCCGATGAGTCCTTCAGATTTAGTCGTTTTCGGCCAATTTTCAGAATTTTTGAAAATTTCACTTTTTTGTGAAAATATCCACTAAATGAGGGAATGTGTGAGGGTACCCCAGGAGAGTTCCAAATGTGTGTGGGTAGAATATATATCCCACGAGGGTAAAATTGAAAAAAGTTGAAAAAAAAATTTTGTTAGACTTAGTCATTTTTCCGGCGTTTAGAAGACTTTCAGATAGGGGAAATGTCAGTTAGCGTTCCGATTTCAGTTCCAGAGTGATTCGCCCGATGAGTCCTTCATATTTAGTCGTTTTCAGCCAATTTTCAGAATTTTGAAAATTTCACTTTTTTGTGAAAATATCCACTAAATGAGGGAATAATATGTGTGAGGGTACCCCAGGAGAGTTCCAAATGTGTGTGGGTAGAATATATATCCCACGGGGGTAAAATTGAAAAAAGGTGAAAAAATTTTTTTTTGGACTTAGTCATTTTTCCGGCGTTTATCAGACTTTCAGATAGGGGAAATGTCAGTGAGCATTCCGATTTCAGTTCCAGAGCGATTCACACAATGAGTCCTTCATATTTAGTCGTTTTCAGCCAATTTTTCAGAATTTTTGAAAATTTCACTTTTTTGTGAAAATATCCACTAAATGAGGGAATAATATGTGTGAGGGTACCCCAGGAGAGTTCCAAATGTGTGTGGGTAGAATATATATCCCACGGGGGTAAAATTGAAAAAAGTTGAAAACATTTTTTTTTTAGACTTTGTCATTTTTCCGGCGTTTATCAGACTTTCAGATAGGGGAAATGTCAGTGAGCGTTCCGATTTCAGTTCCAGAGCGATTCGCCCGATGAGTCCTTCATATTTAGTCGGTTTCAGCCAATTTTCAGAATTTTTGAAAATTTCACTTTTTTGTGAAAATATCCACTAAATGAGGGAATAATATGTGTGAGGGTACCCCAGGAGAGTTCCAAATGTGTGTCGGCAGAATATATATCCCACGGGGGTAAAATTGAAAAAAGTTGAAAAAAATTTTTTGTTGGACTTAGTCATTTTTCCGGCGTTTAGAAGACTTTCAGATAGGGGAAATGTCAGTGAGTATTCCAATTTCAGTTCCAGAGCGATTCGCCCGATGAGTCCTTCATATTTAGTCGTTTTCAGCCAATTTTCGGAATTTTTGAAAATTTCACTTTTTTGTGAAAATATCCACTAAATGAGGGAATAATATGTGTGAGGGTACCCCAGGAGAGTTCCAAATGTGTGTGGGTAGAATATATATCCCACGGGGGTAAAATTGAAAAAAGATGAAAAAATTTTTTTTTTGACTTAGTCTTTTTTCCGGCGTTTATCAGACTTTCAGATAGGGTAAATGTCAGTGAGCGTTCCGATTTCAGTTCCAGAGCGATTCCCCGATGAGACCTTCATATTTAGTCGTTTTCAGCCAATTTTCAGAATTTTTGAAAATTTCACTTTTTTTGTGAAAATATCCACTAAATGAGGGAATAATATGTGTGAGGGTACCCCAGGAGAGTTCCAAATGTGTGTCGGTAGAATATATATCCCACGGGGGTAAAATTGAAAAAAGGTGAAAAAATATTTTTTTGCACTTCGTCATTTTTCCGGCGTTTATCAGACTTTCAGATAGGGGAAATGTCAGTGAGCGTTCCGATTTCAGTTCCAGAGCGATTCGCCCAATGAGTCCTTCATATTTAGTCGTTTTCAGCCAATTTTTCAGATTTTTGAAAATTTCACTTTTTTGTGAAAATATCCACTAAATGAGGGAATAATATGTGTGACGGTACACCAGGAGAGTTCCAAATGTGTGTGGGTAGAATATATATCCCACGGGAGTAAAATTGAAAACAGATGAAAATTGTTTTTTTTGGACTTCGTCATTTTTTCAGCGTTTATCAGACTTTCAGATAGGGGAAATGTCAGTGAGCGTTCCGATTTCAGTTCCAGAGCGATTCGCCCAATGAGTCCTTCATATTTAGTCGTTTTCAGCCAATTTTCAGAATTTTTGAAAATTTCACTTTTTTGTGAAAATATCCACTAAATGAGGGAATAATATGTGTGAGGGTACCCCAGGAGAGTTCCAAATGTGTGTGGGTAGAATATATATCCCACGGGGGTAAAATTGAAAAAAGGTGAAAACATTTTTTTTGGACTTAGTCATTTTTCCGGCGTTTATCAGACTTTCAGATAGGGGAAATGTCAGTGAGCGTTCCGATTTCAGTTCCAGAGCGATTCGCCCGATGAGTCCTTCAGATTTAGTCGTTTTCAGCCAATTTTCAGAATTTTTGAAAATTTCACTTTTTTGTGAAAATATCCACTAAATGAGGGAATGTGTGAGGGTACCCCAGGAGAGTTCCAAATGTGTGTGGGTAGAATATATATCCCACGAGGGTAAAATTGAAAAAAGTTGAAAAAAAATTTTTGTTAGACTTAGTCATTTTTCCGGCGTTTAGAAGACTTTCAGATAGGGGAAATGTCAGTTAGCGTTCCGATTTCAGTTCCAGAGTGATTCGCCCGATGAGTCCTTCATATTTAGTCGTTTTCAGCCAATTTTCAGAATTTTGAAAATTTCACTTTTTTGTGAAAATATCCACTAAATGAGGGAATAATATGTGTGAGGGTACCCCAGGAGAGTTCCAAATGTGTGTGGGTAGAATATATATCCCACGGGGGTAAAATTGAAAAAAGTTGAAAAAATTTTTTTTTTAGACTTTGTCATTTTTCCGGCGTTTATCAGACTTTCAGATAGGGGAAATGTCAGTGAGCGTTCCGATTTCAGTTCCAGAGCGATTCGCCCGATGAGTCCTTCATATTTAGTCGTTTTCAGCCAATTTTCAGAATTTTGAAAATTTCACTTTTTTGTGAAAATATCCACTAAATGAGGGAATGTGTGAGGGTACCCCAGGTGAGTTCCAAATGTGTGTGGGTAGAATATATATCCCACGAGGGTAAAATTGAAAAAAGTTGAAAAAAAATTTTTGTTAGACTTAGTCATTTTTACGGCGTTTAGAAGACTTTCAGATAGGGGAAATGTCAGTTAGCGTTCCGATTTCAGTTCCAGAGTGATTCGCCCGATGAGTCCTTCATATTTAGTCGTTTTCAGCCAATTTTCAGAATTTTGAAAATTTCACTTTTTTGTGAAAATATCCACTAAATGAGGGAATAATATGTGTGAGGGTACCCCAGGAGAGTTCCAAATGTGTGTGGGTAGAATATATATCCCACGGGGGTAAAATTGAAAAAAGGTGAAAAAATTTTTTTTTGGACTTAGTCATTTTTCCGGCGTTTATCAGACTTTCAGATAGGGGAAATGTCAGTGAGCGTTCCGATTTCAGATCCAGAGCGATTCACCCAATGAGTCCTTCATATTTAGTCGTTTTCAGCCAATTTTTCAGAATTTTTGAAAATTTCACTTTTTTGTGAAAATATCCACTAAATGAGGGAATAATATGTGTGAGGGTACCCCAGGAGAGTTCCAAATGTGTGTGGGTAGAATATATATCCCACGGGGGTAAAATTGAAAAAAGTTGAAAAAATTTTTTTTTTAGACTTTGTCATTTTTCCGGCGTTTATCAGACTTTCAGATAGGGGAAATGTCAGTGAGCGTTCCGATTTCAGTTCCAGAGCGATTCGCCCGATGAGTCCTTCATATTTAGTCGTTTTCAGCCAATTTTCAGAATTTTTGAAAATTTCACTTTTTTGTGAAAATATCCACTAAATGAGGGAATAATATGTGTGAGGGTACCCCAGGAGAGTTCCAAATGTGTGTGGGTAGAATATATATCCCACGGGGGTAAAATTGAAAACGTTGAAAAAATTTTTTTTTTAGACTTAGTCATTTTTCCGGCATTTATCAGACTTTCAGATAGGGGAAATGTCAGTGAGCATTCCGATTTCAGTTCCAGAGCGATTCGCCCGATGAGTCCTTCATATTTAGTCGTTTTCAACCAATTTTCAGAATTTTTGAAAATTTCACTTTTTTGTGAAAATATCCACTAAATGAGGGAATAATATGTGTGAGGGTACCCCAGGAGAGTTCCAAATGTGTGTGGGTAGAATATATATCCCACGGGGGTAAAATTGAAAAAAGGTGAAAAAAATTTTTTTTGGACTTAGTCATTTTTCCGGCGTTTATCAGACTTTCAGATAGGGGAAATGTCAGTGAGCGTTCTGATTTCAGTTCCAGAGCGATTCGCCCGATGAGTCCTTCAGATTTAGTCGTTTTCAGCCAATTTTCAGAATTTTTGAAAATTTCACTTTTTTGTGAAAATATCCACTAAATGAGGGAATGTGTGAGGGTACCCCAGGAGAGTTCCAAATGTGTGTGGGTAGAATATATATCCCACGAGGGTAAAATTGAAAAAACTTGAAAAAAAATTTTTGTTAGACTTAGTCATTTTTCCGGCATTTATCAGACTTTCAGATAGGGGAAATGTCAGTTAGCGTTCCGATTTCAGTTCCAGAGTGATTCGCCCGATTAGTCCTTCATATTTAGTCGTTTTCAGCCAATTTTCAGAATTTTGAAAATTTCACTTTTTTGTGAAAATATCCACTAAATGAGGGAATAATATGTGTGAGGGTACCCCAGGAGAGTTCCAAATGTGTGTGGGTAGAATATATATCCCACGGGGGTAAAATTGAAAAAAGTTGAAAAAATTTTTTTTTTAGACTTTGTCATTTTTCCGGCGTTTATCAGACTTTCAGATAGGGGAAATGTCAGTGAGCGTTCCGATTTCAGTTCCAGAGCGATTCGCCCGATGAGTCCTTCATATTTAGTCGTTTTCAGCCAATTTTCAGAATTTTGAAAATTTCACTTTTTTGTGAAAATATCCACTAAATGAGGGAATAATATGTGTGAGGGTACCCCAGGAGAGTTCCAAATGTGTGTGGGTAGAATATATATCCCACGAGGGTAAAATTGAAAAAAGTTGAAAAAAATTTTTTGTTAGACTTAGTCATTTTTCCGGCGTTTAGAAGACTTTCAGATAGGGGAAATGTCAGTTAGCATTCCGATTTCAGTTCCAGAGTGATTCGCCCGATGAGTCCTTCATATTTAGTCGTTTTCAGCCAATTTTCAGAATTTTGAAAATTTCACTTTTTTGTGAAAATATCCACTAAATGAGGGAATGTGTGAGGGTACCCCAGGAGAGTTCCAAATGTGTGTGGGTAGAATATATATCCCACGGGGGTAAAATTGAAAAAAGGTGAAAAAATTTTTTTTTGGACTTAGTCATTTTTCCGGCGTTTATCAGACTTTCAGATAGGGGAAATGTCAGTGAGCGTTCCGATTTCAGTTCCAGAGCGATTCACCCAATGAGTCCTTCATATTTAGTCGTTTTCAGCCAATTTTTCAGAATTTTTGAAAATTTCACTTTTTTGTGAAAATATCCACTAAATGAGGGAATAATATGTGTGAGGGTACCCCAGGAGAGTTCCAAATGTGTGTGGGTAGAATATATATCCCACGGGGGTAAAATTGAAAAAAGTTGAAAAAATTTTTTTTTTAGACTTTGTCATTTTTCCGGCGTTTATCAGACTTTCAGATAGGGGAAATGTCAGTGAGCGTTCCGATTTCAGTTCCAGAGCGATTCGCCCGATGAGTCCTTCATATTTAGTCGTTTTCAGCCAATTTTCTGAATTTTTGAAAATTTCACTTTTTTGTGAAAATATCCACTAAATGAGGGAATAATATGTGTGAGGGTACCCCAGGAGAGTTCCAAATGTGTGTGGGTAGAATATATATCCCACGGGGGTAAAATTGAAAAAAGTTGAAAAAAAAATTTTGTTAGACTTAGTCATTTTTCCGGCGTTTAGAAGACTTTCAGATAGGGGAAATGTCAGTGAGCGTTCCGATTTCAGTTCCAGAGCGATTCGCCCGATGAGTCCTTCATATTTAGTCGTTTTCAGCCAATTTTCAGAATTTTGAAAATTTCACTTTTTTGTAAAAATATCCACTAAATGAGGGAATAATATGTGTGAAGGTACCCCAGGAGATTTCCAAATGTGTGTGGGTAGAAGATATATCCCACGGGGGTAAAATTGAAAAAAGGTGAAAAAATTTTTTTTTGGGACTTAGTCATTTTTCCGGCGTTTAGAAGACTTTCAGATAGGGGAAATATCAGTGAGTATTCCAATTTCAGTTCCAGAGCGATTCGCCCGATGAGTCCTTCATATTTAGTCGGTTTCAGCCAATTTTCAGAATTTTTGAAAATTTCACTTTTTTGTGAAAATATCCACTAAATGAGGGAATAATATGTGTGAGGGTACCCCAGGAGAGTTCCAAATGTGTGTGGGTAGAATATATATCCCACGGGGGTAAAATTGAAAAAAGTTTAAAAAAATTTTTTTTTAGACTTAGTCATTTTTCCGGCGTTTATCAGACTTTCAGATAGGGGAAATGTCAGTGAGCGTTCCGATTTAAGTTCCAGAGCGATTCGCCCAATGAGTCCTTCATATTTAGTCGTTTTCAGTCAATTTTCAGAATTTTTGAAAATTTCACTTTTCTGTGAAAATATCCACTAAATGAGGGAATAATATGTGTGAGGGTACCCCAGGAGAGTTCCAAATGTGTGTGGGTAGAATATATATCCTACGGGGGTAAAATTGAAAAAAGGTGAAAAATTTTTTTTTTTTGGACTTAGTCATTTTTTCAGCGTTTATCAGACTTTCAGATAGGTGAAATATCAGTGAGCGTTCCGATTTCAGTACCAGAGCGATTCGCCCGATGAGTCCTTCATATTTAGTCGCTTTCATCCAATTTTAAGAATTTTTGAAAATTTCACTTTTTTGTGAAAATATCCACTAAATGAGGGAATAATATGTGTGAGGGTACCCCAGGAGAGTTCCAAATGTGTGTGGGTAGAATATATATCCCACGGGGATAAAATTGAAAAAAGTTGAAAAAATTTTTTTGTTGGACTTAGTCATTTTTCCGGCGTTTAGAAGACTTTCAGATAGGGGAAATATCAGTGAGTATTCCAATTTCAGTTCCAGAGCGATTCGCCCGATGAGTCCTTCATATTTAGTCGTTTTCAGCCAATTTTCTGAATTTTTGAAAATTTCACTTTTTTGTGAAAATATCCACTAAATGAGGGAATAATATGTGTGAGCGTACCCCAGGAGAGTTCCAAATGTGTGTCGGTAGAATATATATCCCACGGGGGTAAAATTGAAAAAAGTTGAAAAAATTTTTTTGTTGGACTTAGTCATTTTTCCGGCGTTTAGAAGACTTTCAGATAGGGGAAATATCAGTGAGTATTCCAATTTCAGTTCCAGAGCGATTTGCCCCATGAGTCCTTCATATTTAGTCGTTTTCAGCCAATTTTCTGAATTTTTGAAAATTTCACTTTTTTGTGAAAATATCCACTAAATGAGGGAATAGTATGTGTGAGGGTACCCCAGGAGAGTTCCAAATGTGTGTGGGTAGAATATATATCCCACGGGGGTAAAATTGAAAAAAGTTGAAAAAAAAATTTTGTTAGACTTAGTCATTTTTCCGGCGTTTAGAAGACTTTCAGATAGGGGAAATGTCAGTGAGCGTTCCCATTTCAGTTCCAGAGCGATTCGCCCAATGCGTCCTTCATATTTAGTCGTTTTCAGCCAATTTTTCAGAATTTTTGAAAATTTCACTTTTTTGTGAAAATATCCACTAAATGAGGGAATAATATGTGTGAGGGTACCGCAGGAGAGTTCCAAATGTGTGTGGGTAGAATATATATCCCACGGGGGTAAAATTGAAAAAAGGTGAAAAAATTTTTTTTTGGACTTAGTCATTTTTTCAGCGTTTATCAGACTTTCAGATAGGGGAAATGTCAGTGAGCGTTCCAATTTCAGTTCCAGAGCGATTCGCCCAATGAGTCCTTCATATTTAGTCGTTTTCAGCCAATTTTCAGAATTTTGAAAATTTCACTTTTTTGTGAAAATATCCACTAAATGAGGGAATAATATGTGTGAGGGTACCCCAGGAGAGTTCCAAATGTGTGTGGGTAGAATATATATCCCACGGGGGTAAAATTGAAAAAAGGTGAAAAAATTTTTTTTTGGACTTAGTCATTTTTCCGGCGTTTATCAGACTTTCAGATAGGGGAAATGTCAGTGAGCGTTCTGATTTCAGTTCCAGAGCGATTCGCCCAATGAGTCCTTCATATTTAGTCGTTTTCAGTCAATTTTCAGAATTTTTGAAAATTTCACTTTTCTGTGAAAATATCCACTAAATGAGGGAATAATATGTGTGAGGGTACCCCAGGAGAGTTCCAAATGTGTGTGGGTAGAATATATATCCCACGGGGGTAAAATTGAAAAAAGTTGAAAAAAATTTTTTTTTAGACTTAGTCATTTTTCCGGCGTTTATCAGACTTTCAGATAGGGGAAATGTCAGTGAGCGTTCCGATTTAAGTTCCAGAGAGATTCGCCCAATGAGTCCTTCATATTTAGTCGTTTTCAGTCAATTTTCAGAATTTTTGAAAATTTCACTTTTCTGTGAAAATATCCACTAAATGAGGGAATAATATGTGTGAGGGTACCCCAGGAGAGTTCCAAATGTGTGTGGGTAGAATATATATCCCACGGGGGTAAAATTGAAAAAAGGTGAAAAATTTTTTTTTTTTGGACTTAGTCATTTTTTCAGCGTTTATCAGACTTTCAGATAGGTGAAATATCAGTGAGCGTTCCGATTTCAGTACCAGAGCGATTCGCCCGATGAGTCCTTCATATTTAGTCGCTTTCATCCAATTTTAAGAATTTTTGAAAATTTCACTTTTTTGTGAAAATATCCACTAAATGAGGGAATAATATGTGTGAGGGTACCCCAGGAGAGTTCCAAATGTGTGTGGGTAGAAAATATATCCCACAGGGGTAAAATTGAAAAAAGTTGAAAAAATTTTTTTGTTGGACTTAGTCATTTTTCCGGCGTTTAGAAGACTTTCAGATAGGGGAAATATCAGTGAGTATTCCAATTTCAGTTCCAGAGCGATTCGCCCAATGCGTCCTTCATATTTAGTCGTTTTCAGCCAATTTTTCAGAATTTTTGAAAATTTCACTTTTTTGTGAAAATATCCACTAAATGAGGGAATAATATGTGTGAGGGTACCCCAGGAGAGTTCCAAATGTGTGTGGGTAGAATATATATCCCACGGGGGTAAAATTGAAAAAAGGTGAAAAAATTTTTTTAGTCATTTTTTCAGCGTTTATCAGACTTTCAGATAGGGGAAATGTCAGTGAGCGTTCCAATTTCAGTTCCAGAGCGATTCGCCCAATGAGTCCTTCATATTTAGTCGTTTTCAGCCAATTTTCAGAATTTTGAAAATTTCACTTTTTTGTGAAAATATCCACTAAATGAGGGAATAATATGTGTGAGGGTACCCCAGGAGAGTTCCAAATGTGTGTGGGTAGAATATATATCCCACGGGGGTAAAATTGAAAAAAGGTGAAAAAATTTTTTTTTGGACTTAGTCATTTTTCCGGCGTTTATCAGACTTTCAGATAGGGGAAATGTCAGTGAGCGTTCTGATTTCAGTTCCAGAGCGATTCGCCCAATGAGTCCTTCATATTTAGTCGTTTTCAGCCACTTTTTCAGAATTTTTGAAAATTTCACTTTTTTGTGAAAATATCCACTAAATGAGGGAATAATATGTGTGAGGGTACCCCAGGAGAGTTCCAAATGTGTGTCGGTAGAATATATATCCCACGTGGGTAAAATTGAAAAAAGGTGAAAAAAAATTTTTTTGGACTTATCATTTTTTCAGCGTTTATCAGACTTTCAGATAGGGGAAATGTCAGTGAGCATTCCAATTTCAGTTCCAGAGCGATTCGCCCGATGAGTCCTTCATATTTAGTCGTTTTCAGCCAATTTTCAGAATTTTTGAAAATTTCACTTTTTTGTGAAAATATCCACTAAATGAGGGAATAATATGTGTGAGGGTACCCCAGGGGAGTTCCAAATGTGTGTCGGTAGAATATATATCCCACGGGGGTAAAATTGAAAAAAGGTGAAAAAAAATTTTTTTGGACTTAGTCATTTTTTCAGCGTTTATCAGACTTTCAGATAGGGGAAATGTCAGTGAGTATTCCAATTTCAGTTCCAGAGCGATTCGCCCGATGAGTCCTTCATATTTAGTCGTTTTCAGCCAATTTTCTGAATTTTTGAAAATTTCACTTTTTTGTGAAAATATCCACTAAATGAGGGAATAATATGTGTGAGGGTACCCCAGGAGAGTTCCAAATGTGTGTGGGTAGAATATATATCCCACGGGGGTAAAATTGAAAAAAGGTGAAAAAATTTTTTTTTTGGACTTAGTCATTTTTTCAGCGTTTATCAGACTTTCAGATAGGGGAAATGTCAGTGAGCATTCCTATTTCAGTTCCAGAGCGATTCGCCCAATGAGTCCTTCATATTTAGTCGTTTTCAGCCAATTTTCAGAATTTTGAAAATTTCACTTTTTTGTGAAAATATCCACTAAATGAGGGAATAATATGTGTGAGGGTACCCCAGGAGAGTTCCAAATGTGTGTGGGTAGAATATATATCCCACGGGGGTAAAATTGAAAAAAGGTGAAAAAATTTTTTTTTTGACTTAGTCATTTTTCCGGCGTTTATCAGACTTTCAGATAGGGGAAATGTCAGTGAGCGTTCTGATTTCAGTTCCAGACCGATTCTCCCAATGAGTCCTTCATATTTAGTCGTTTTCAGCCAATTTTTCAGAATTTTTGAAAATTTCACTTTTTGGGGAAAATATCCACTAAATGAGGGAATAATATGTGTGAGGGTACCCCAGGAGAGTTCCAAATGTGTGTCGGTAGAATATATATCCCACGGGGGTAAAATTGAAAAAAGGTGAAAAAAAAATTTTTTTGCACTTAGTCATTTTTTCAGCGTTTATCAGACTTTCAGATAGGGGAAATGTCAGTGAGCATTCCAATTTCAGTTCCAGAGCGATTCGCCCGATGAGTCCTTCATATTTAGTCGTTTTCAGCCAATTTTCAGAATTTTTGAAAATTTCACTTTTTTGTGAAAATATCCACTAAATGAGGGAATAATATGTGTGAGGGTACCCCAGGAGAGTTCCAAATGTGTGTGGGTAGAATATATATCCCACGGGGGAAAAATAGAAAAAAGGTGAAAAATTTTTTTTTTTGGACTTAGTCATTTTTTCAGCGTTTATCAGACTTTCAGATAGGGGAAATGTCAGTGAGCATTCCGATTTCAGTTCCAGAGTGATTCGCCCGATGAGTCCTTCATATTTAGTCGTTTTCAGCCAATTTTCAGAATTTTTGAAAATTTCACTTTTTTGTGAAAATATCCACTAAATGAGGGAATAATATGTGTGAGGGTACCCCAGGAGAGTTCCAAATGTGTGTGGGTAGAATATATATCCCACGGGGGTAAAATTGAAAAAAGTTGAAAAAAATTTTGTTTGGGACATAGTCATTTTTGCAGCGTTTAGCAGACTTTCAGATAGGGGAAATGTCAGTGAGCGTTCCAATTTCAGTTCCAGAGCGATTCGCCCGATGAGTCCTTCATATTTAGTCGTTTTCAGCCAATTTTCTGAATTTTTGAAAATTTCACTTTTTTGTGAAAATATCCACTAAATGAGGGAATAATATGTGTGAGGGTACCCCAGGAGAGTTCCAAATGTGTGTGGGTAGAATATATATCCCACAGGGGTAAAATTGAAAAAAGTTGAAAAATTTTTTTTGTTGGACTTAGTCATTTTTCCGGCGTTTAGAACACCTTCAGATAGGGGAAACATCAGTGAGTATTCCAATATCAGTTCCAGAGCGATTCACCCGATGAGTCCTTCATATTTAGTCGTTTTCAGCCAATTTTCAGAATTTTGAAAATTTCACTTTTTTGTGAAAATATCCACTAAATGAGGGAATAATATGTGTGAGGGTACCCCAGGAGAGTTCCAAATGTGTGTGGGTAGAATATATATCCCACGGGGGTAAAATTGAAAAAAGGTGAAAAATTTTTTTTTTGGACTTAGTCATTTTTCCGGCGTTTATCAGACTTTCAGATAGGGGAAATGTCAGTGAGCGTTCCGATTTCAGTTCCAGAGCGATTCGCCCAATGAGTCCTTCATATTTAGTCGTTTTCAGCCAATTTTTCAGAATTTTTGAAAATTTCACTTTTTTGTGAAAATATCCACTAAATGAGGGAATAATATGTGTGAGGGTACCCCAGGAGAGTTCCAAATGTGTGTGGGTAGAATATATATCCCACGGGGGTAAAATTGAAAAAAGTTGAAAAAATTTTTTTTTTAGACTTTGTCATTTTTCCGGCGTTTATCAGACTTTCAGATAGGGGAAATGTCAGTGAGCGTTCCGATTTCAGTTCCAGAGCGATTCGCCCGATGAGTCCTTCATATTTAGTCGTTTTCAGCCAATTTTCAGAATTTTTGAAAATTTCACTTTTTTGTGAAAATATCCACTAAATGAGGGAATAATATGTGTGAGGGTACCCCAGGAGAGTTCCAAATGTGTGTGGGTAGAATATATATCCCACGGGGGTAAAATTGAAAAAGGTTGAAAAAAAAATTTTGTTAGACTTAGTCATTTTTCCGGCGTTTAGAAGACTTTCAGATAGGGGAAATGTCAGTGAGCGTTCCGATTTCAGTTCCAGAGCGATTCGCCCGATGAGTCCTTCATATTTAGTCGTTTTCAGCCAATTTTCAGAATTTTGAAAATTTCACTTTTTTGTAAAAATATCCACTAAATGAGGGAATAATATGTGTGAAGGTACCCCAGGAGAGTTCCAAATGTGTGTGGGTAGAAGATATATCCCACGGGGGTAAAATTGAAAAAAGGTGAAAAAAAATTTTTTGGGGACTTAGTCATTTTTCCGGCGTTTAGAAGACTTTCAGATAGGGGAAATATCAGTGAGTATTCCAATTTCAGTTCCAGAGCGATTCGCCCGATGAGTCCTTCATATTTAGTCGGTTTCAGCCAATTTTCAGAATTTTTGAAAATTTCACTTTTTTGTGAAAATATCCACTAAATGAGGGAATAATATGTGTGAGGGTACCCCAGGAGAGTTCCAAATGTGTGTGGGTAGAATATATATCCCACGGGGGTAAAATTGAAAAAAGGTGAAAAAATTTTTTTTTTGGACTTAGTCATTTTTTCAGCGTTTATCAGACTTTCAGATAGGGGAAATGTCAG
The DNA here is from genome assembly GCF_046119375.1 of Phyllobates terribilis. Taxonomy (NCBI): domain Eukaryota; kingdom Metazoa; phylum Chordata; class Amphibia; order Anura; family Dendrobatidae; genus Phyllobates; species Phyllobates terribilis. The sequence goes on along the minus strand of NW_027362773.1, from coordinate 19,029,453 downwards.
TGAGCGTTCCGATTTCAGTTTCAGAGCGATTCGCCCAATGAGTCCTTCATATTTAGTCGTTTTCAGCCAATTTTTCTGAATTTTTGAAAATTTCACTTTTTTGTGAAAATATCCACTAAATGAGGGAATAATATGTGTGAGGGTACCCCAGGAGAGTTCCAAATGTGTGTCGGTAGAATATATATCCCACGGGGATAAAATTGAAAATAGGTGAAAAAAAATTTGTTTGGGACATAGTCATTTTTTCAGCGTTTAGCAGACTTTCAGATAGGGGAAATGTCAGTGAGCGTTCCAATTTCAGTTCCAGAGCGATTCGCCCGATGAGTCCTTCATATTTAGTCGTTTTCAGCCAATTTTCAGAATTTTTGAAAATTTCACTTTTTTGTGAAAATATCCACTAAATGAGGGAATAATATGTGTGAGGGTACCCCAGGAGAGTTCCAAATGTGTGTGGGTAGAATATATATCCCACGGGGGTAAAATTGAAAAAAGTTGAAAAAATTTTTTTTTTAGACTTTGTCATTTTTCCGGCGTTTATCAGACTTTCAGATAGGGGAAATGTCAGTGAGCGTTCCGATTTCAGTTCCAGAGCGATTCGCCCGATGAGTCCTTCATATTTAGTCGTTTTCAGCCAATTTTCAGAATTTTTGAAAATTTCACTTTTTTGTGAAAATATCCACTAAATGAGGGAATAATATGTATGAGGGTACCCCAGGAGAGTTCCAAATGTGTGTGGGTAGAATATATATCCCACGGGGGTAAAATTGAAAAAGGTTGAAAAAAAAATTTTGTTAGACTTAGTCATTTTTCCGGCGTTTAGAAGACTTTCAGATAGGGGAAATGTCAGTGAGCGTTCCGATTTCAGTTCCAGAGCGATTCGCCCGATGAGTCCTTCATATTTAGTCGTTTTCAGCCAATTTTCAGAATTTTGAAAATTTCACTTTTTTGTAAAAATATCCACTAAATGAGGGAATAATATGTGTGAAGGTACCCCAGGAAAGTTCCAAATGTGTGTGGGTAGAAGATATATCCCACGGGGGTAAAATTGAAAAAAGGTGAAAAAAAATTTTTTTGGGACTTAGTCATTTTTCCGGCGTTTAGAAGACTTTCAGATAGGGGAAATATCAGTGAGTATTCCAATTTCAGTTCCAGAGCGATTCGCCCGATGAGTCCTTCATATTTAGTCGGTTTCAGCCAATTTTCAGAATTTTTGAAAATTTCACTTTTTTGTGAAAATATCCACTAAATGAGGGAATAATATGTGTGAGGGTACCCCAGGACAGTTCCAAATGTGTGTGGGTAGAATATATATCCCACAGGGGTAAAATTGAAAAAAGTTGAAAAAAATTTTTTTTTAGACTTAGTCATTTTTCCGGCGTTTATCAGACTTTCAGATAGGGGAAATGTCAGTGAGCGTTCCGATTTAAGTTCCAGAGCGATTCGCCCAATGAGTCCTTCATATTTAGTCGTTTTCAGTCAATTTTCAGAATTTTTGAAAATTTCACTTTTTTGTGAAAATATCCACTAAATGAGGGAATAATATGTGTGAGGGTACCCCAGGAGAGTTCCAAATGTGTGTGGGTAGAATATATATCCCACGGGGGTAAAATTGAAAAAAGGTGAAAAATTTTTTTTTTTTGGACTTAGTCATTTTTTCAGCATTTATCAGACTTTCAGATAGGTGAAATGTCAGTGAGCGTTCCGATTTCAGTTCCAGAGCGATTCGCCCGATGAGTCCTTCATATTTAGTTGCTTTCATCCAATTTTAAGAATTTTTGAAAATTTCACTTTTTTGTGTAAATATCCACTAAATGAGGGAATAATATGTGTGAGGGTACCCCAGGAGAGTTCCAAATGTGTGCGGGTAGAATATATATCCCACGGGGGTAAAATTGAAAAAAGGTAAAAAATTTTTTTTTTAGACTTAGTCATTTTTTCAGCGTTTATCAGACTTTCAGATAGGGGAAATGTCAGTGAGCGTTCCGATTTCAGTACCAGAGCGATTCGCCCGATGAGTCCTTCATATTTAGTCGTTTTCAGCCAATTTTCTGAATTTTTGAAAATTTCACTTTTTTGTGAAAATATCCACTAAATGAGGGAATAATATGTGTGAGGGTACCCCAGGAGAGTTCCAAACGTGTGTGGGTAGAATATATATCCCACGGGGTAAAATTGAAAAAAGGTGAAAAAATTTTTTTTTTGGACTTAGTCATTTTTCCGGCATTTAGAACACTTTCAGATAGGGGAAATATCAGTGAGTATTCCAATTTCAGTTCCAGAGCGATTCGCCCGATGAGTCCTTCATATTTAGTCGTTTTCAGCCAATTTTCTGAATTTTTGAAAATTTCACTTTTTTGTGAAAATATCCACTAAATGAGGGAATAATATGTGTGAGGGTACCCCAGGAGAGTTCCAAATGTGTGTGGGTGGAATATATATCCCACGGGGGTAAAATTGAAAAAAGTTGAAAAAAAATTTTTGTTAGACTTAGTCATTTTTCCGGCATTTAGAAGACTTTCAGATAGGGGAAATGTCAGTGAGCGTTCCCATTTCAGTTCCAGAGCGATTCGCCCAATGAGTCCTTCATATTTAGTCGTTTTCAGCCAATTTTTCAGAATTTTTGAAAATTTCACTTTTTTGTGAAAATATCCACTAAATGAGGGAATAATATGTGTGAGGGTACCCCAGGAGAGTTCCAAATGTGTGTGGGTAGAATATATATCCCACGGGGGTAAAATTGAAAAAAGGTGAAAAAATTTTTTTTTTGGACTTAGTCATTTTTTCAGCGTTTATCAGACTTTCAGATAGGGGAAATGTCAGTGAGCGTTCCGATTTCAGTACCAGAGCGATTCGCCCGATGAGTCCTTCATATTTAATCGCTTTCATCCAATTTTCAGAATTTTTGAAAATTTCACTTTTTTGTGAAAATATCCACTAAATGAGGGAATAATATGTGTGAGGGTACCCCAGGAGAGTTCCAAATGTGTGTGGGTAGAATATATATCCCACGGGGGTAAAATTGAAAAAAGTTGAAAAAAATTTTTTGTTGGACTTAGTCATTTTTCCGGCGTTTAGAAGACTTTCAGATAGGGGAAATACAGTGAGTATTCCAATTTCAGTTCCAGAGCGATTCGCCCGATGAGTCCTTCATATTTAGTCGTTTTCAGCCAATTTTCTGAATTTTTGAAAATTTCACTTTTTTGTGAAAATATCCACTAAATGAGGGAATAATATGTGTGAGGGTACCCCAGGAGAGTTCCAAATGTGTGTGGGTAGAATATATATCCCACGGGGGTAAAATTGAAAAAAGTTGAAAAAATTTTTTTGTTGGACTTAGTCATTTTTCCGGCGTTTAGAAGACTTTCAGATAGGGGAAATACAGTGAGTATTCCAATTTCAGTTCCAGAGCGATTCGCCCAATGAGTCCTTCATATTTAGTCGTTTTCAGCCAATTTTTCAGAATTTTTGAAAATTTCACTTTTTTGTGAAAATATCCACTAAATGAGGGAATAATATGTGTGAGGGTACCCCAGGAGAGTTCCAAATGTGTGTGGGTAGAATATATATCCCACGGGGGTAAAATTGAAAAAAGATGAAAAAAATTTTTTTTTGACTTAGTTATTTTTCCGGCGTTTATCAGACTTTCAGATAGGGGAAATGTCAGTGAGCGTTCCGATTTCAGTTCCAGAGCCATTCGCCCGATGAGTCCTTCATATTTAGTCGTTTTCAGCCAATTTTCAGAATTTTTGAAAATTTCACTTTTTTGTGAAAATATCCACTAAATGAGGGAATAATATGTGTGAGGGTACCCCAGGAGAGTTCCAAATGTGTGTGGGTAGAATATGTATCCCACGGGGGTAAAATTGAAAAAAGGTGAAAACATTTTTTTTTGGACTTAGTCATTTTTCCGGCATTTATCAGACTTTCAGATAGGGGAAATGTCAGTGAGCGTTCCGATTTCAGTTCCAGAGCGATTCGCTCGATGAGTCCTTCATATTTAGTCGTTTTCAGCCAATTTTCTGAATTTTTGAAAATTTCACTTTTTTGTGAAAATATCCACTAAATGAGGGAATAATATGTGTGAGGGTACCCCAGGAGAGTTCCAAATGTGTGTGGGTAGAATATATATCCCACGGGGGTAAAATTGAAAAAAGTTGAAAAAATTTTTTTGTTGGACTTAGTCATTTTTCCGGCGTTTATCAGACTTTCAGATAGGGGAAATGTCAGTGAGTATTCCAATTTCAGTTCCAGAGCGATTCGCCCGATGAGTCCTTCATATTTAGTCGTTTTCAGCCAATTTTCAGAATTTTTGAAAATTTCACTTTTTTGTGAAAATATCCACTAAATGAGGGAATAATATGTGTGAGGGTACCCCAGCAGAGTTACAAATGTGTGTGGGTAGAATATATATCCCACGGGGGTAAAATTGAAAAAAGGTGAAAAAATTTTTTTTTGGACTTAGTCATTTTTCCGGCGTTTATCAGACTTTCAGATAGGGGAAATGTCAGTGAGCGTTCCGATTTCAGTTCCAGAGCGATTCGCCCAATGAGTCCTTCATATTTAGTCGTTTTCAGCCAATTTTTCTGAATTTTTGAAAATTTCACTTTTTTGTGAAAATATCCACTAAATGAGGGAATAATATGTGTGAGGGTACCCCAGGAGAGTTCCAAATGTGTGTCGGTAGAATATATATCCCACGGGGATAAAATTGAAAATAGGTGAAAAAAAATTTGTTTGGGACATAGTCATTTTTTCAGCGTTTAGCAGACTTTCAGATAGGGGAAATGTCAGTGAGCGTTCCAATTTCAGTTCCAGAGCGATTCGCCCGATGAGTCCTTCATATTTAGTCGTTTTCAGCCAATTTTCAGAATTTTTGAAAATTTCACTTTTTTGTGAAAATATCCACTAAATGAGGGAATAATATGTGTGAGGGTACCCCAGGAGAGTTCCAAATGTGTGTGGGTAGAATATATATCCCACGGGGGTAAAATTGAAAAAAGTTGAAAAAATTTTTTTTTTAGACTTTGTCATTTTTCCGGCGTTTATCAGACTTTCAGATAGGGGAAATGTCAGTGAGCGTTCCGATTTCAGTTCCAGAGCGATTCGCCCGATGAGTCCTTCATATTTAGTCGTTTTCAGCCAATTTTCAGAATTTTTGAAAATTTCACTTTTTTGTGAAAATATCCACTAAATGAGGGAATAATATGTGTGAGGGTACCCCAGGAGAGTTCCAAATGTGTGTGGGTAGAATATATATCCCACGGGGGTAAAATTGAAAAAAGGTGAAAAATTTTTTTTTTTTGGACTTAGTCATTTTTTCAGCATTTATCAGACTTTCAGATAGGTGAAATGTCAGTGAGCGTTCCGATTTCAGTTCCAGAGCGATTCGCCCGATGAGTCCTTCATATTTAGTCGCTTTCATCCAATTTTAAGAATTTTTGAAAATTTCACTTTTTTTTGTAAATATCCACTAAATGAGGGAATAATATGTGTGAGGGTACCCCAGGAGAGTTCCAAATGTGTGTGGGTAGAATATATATCCCACGGGGGTAAAATTGAAAAAAGGTAAAAAATTTTTTTTTTAGACTTAGTCATTTTTTCAGCGTTTATCAGACTTTCAGATAGGGGAAATGTCAGTGAGCATTCCGATTTCAGTACCAGAGCGATTCGCCCGATGAGTCCTTCATATTTAGTCGTTTTCAGCCAATTTTCTGAATTTTTGAAAATTTCACTTTTTTGTGAAAATATCCACTAAATGAGGGAATAATATGTGTGAGGGTACCCCAGGAGAGTTCCAAATGTGTGTGGGTAGAATATATATCCCACGGGGTAAAATTGAAAAAAGGTGAAAAAATTTTTTTTTTGGACTTAGTCATTTTTCCGGCATTTAGAACACTTTCAGATAGGGGAAATATCAGTGAGTATTCCAATTTCAGTTCCAGAGCGATTCGCCCGATGAGTCCTTCATATTTAGTCGTTTTCAGCCAATTTTCTGAATTTTTGAAAATTTCACTTTTTTGTGAAAATATCCACTAAATGAGGGAATAATATGTGTGAGGGTACCCCAGGAGAGTTCCAAATGTGTGTGGGTAGAATATATATCCCACGGGGGTAAAATTGAAAAAAGTTGAAAAAAAATTTTTGTTAGACTTAGTCATTTTTCCGGCATTTAGAAGACTTTCAGATAGGGGAAATGTCAGTGAGCGTTCCCATTTCAGTTCCAGAGCGATTCGCCCAATGAGTCCTTCATATTTAGTCGTTTTCAGCCAATTTTTCAGAATTTTTGAAAATTTCACTTTTTTGTGAAAATATCCACTAAATGAGGGAATAATATGTGTGAGGGTACCCCAGGAGAGTTCCAAATGTGTGTGGGTAGAATATATATCCCACGGGGGTAAAATTGAAAAAAGGTGAAAAAATTTTTTTTTTGGACTTAGTCATTTTTTCAGCGTTTATCAGACTTTCAGATAGGGGAAATGTCAGTGAGCGTTCCGATTTCAGTACCAGAGCGATTCGCCCGATGAGTCCTTCATATTTAATCGCTTTCATCCAATTTTCAGAATTTTTGAAAATTTCACTTTTTTGTGAAAATATCCACTAAATGAGGGAATAATATGTGTGAGGGTACCCCAGGAGAGTTCCAAATGTGTGTGGGTAGAATATATATCCCACGGGGGTAAAATTGAAAAAAGTTGAAAAAAATTTTTTGTTGGACTTAGTCATTTTTCCGGCGTTTAGAAGACTTTCAGATAGGGGAAATACAGTGAGTATTCCAATTTCAGTTCCAGAGCGATTCGCCCGATGAGTCCTTCATATTTAGTCGTTTTCAGCCAATTTTCTGAATTTTTGAAAATTTCACTTTTTTGTGAAAATATCCACTAAATGAGGGAATAATATGTGTGAGGGTACCCCAGGAGAGTTCCAAATGTGTGTGGGTAGAATATATATCCCACGGGGGTAAAATTGAAAAAAGTTGAAAAAATTTTTTTGTTGGACTTAGTCATTTTTCCGGCGTTTAGAAGACTTTCAGATAGGGGAAATACAGTGAGTATTCCAATTTCAGTTCCAGAGCGATTCGCCCAATGAGTCCTTCATATTTAGTCGTTTTCAGCCAATTTTTCAGAATTTTTGAAAATTTCACTTTTTTGTGAAAATATCCACTAAATGAGGGAATAATATGTGTGAGGGTACCCCAGGAGAGTTCCAAATGTGTGTCGGTAGAATATATATCCCACGGGGATAAAATTGAAAATAGGTGAAAAAAAATTTGTTTGGGACATAGTCATTTTTTCAGCGTTTAGCAGACTTTCAGATAGGGGAAATGTCAGTGAGCGTTCCAATTTCAGTTCCAGAGCGATTCGCCCGATGAGTCCTTCATATTTAGTCGTTTTCAGCCAATTTTCAGAATTTTTGAAAATTTCACTTTTTTGTGAAAATATCCACTAAATGAGGGAATAATATGTGTGAGGGTACCCCAGGAGAGTTCCAAATGTGTGTGGGTAGAATATATATCCCACGGGGGTAAAATTGAAAAAAGGTGAAAAAATTTTTTTTTGGACTTAGTCATTTTTCCGGCGTTTATCAGACTTTCAGATAGGGGAAATGTCAGTGAGCGTTCCGATTTCAGTTCCAGAGCGATTCGCTCGATGAGTCCTTCATATTTAGTCGTTTTCAGCCAATTTTCTGAATTTTTGAAAATTTCACTTTTTTGTGAAAATATCCACTAAATGAGGGAATAATATGTGTGAGGGTACCCCAGGAGAGTTCCAAATGTGTGTGGGTAGAATATATATCCCACGGGGGTAAAATTGAAAAAAGTTGAAAAAATTTTTTTGTTGGACTTAGTCATTTTTCCGGCGTTTATCAGACTTTCAGATAGGGGAAATGTCAGTGAGTATTCCAATTTCAGTTCCAGAGCGATTCGCCCGATGAGTCCTTCATATTTAGTCGTTTTCAGCCAATTTTCAGAATTTTTGAAAATTTCACTTTTTTGTGAAAATATCCACTAAATGAGGGAATAATATGTGTGAGGGTACCCCAGCAGAGTTACAAATGTGTGTGGGTAGAATATATATCCCACGGGGGTAAAATTGAAAAAAGTTGAAAAAAATTTTTTGTTGGACTTAGTCATTTTTCCGGCGTTTAGAAGACTTTCAGATAGGGGAAATGTCAGTGAGTATTCCAATTTCAGTTCCAGAGCGATTCGCCCGATGAGTCCTTCATATTTAGTCGTTTTCAGCCAATTTTCTGAATTTTTGAAAATTTCACTTTTTTGTGAAAATATCCACTAAATGAGGGAATAATATGTGTGAGGGTACCCCAGGAGAGTTCCAAATGTGTGTGGGTAGAATATATATCCCACAGGGGTAAAATTGAAAAAAGTTGAAAAAATTTTTTTGTTGGACTTAGTCATTTTTCCGGCGTTTAGAACACCTTCAGATAGGGGAAACATCAGTGAGTATTCCAATATCAGTTCCAGAGCGATTCACCCGATGAGTCCTTCATATTTAGTCGTTTTCAGCCAATTTTCAGAATTTTGAAAATTTCACTTTTTTGTGAAAATATCCACTAAATGAGGGAATAATATGTGTGAGGGTACCCCAGGAGAGTTCCAAATGTGTATGGGTAGAATATATATCCCACGGGGGTAAAATTGAAAAAAGGTGAAAAATTTTTTTTTTGGACTTAGTCATTTTTCCGGCGTTTATCAGACTTTCAGATAGGGGAAATGTCAGTGAGCGTTCCGATTTCAGTTCCAGAGCGATTCGCCCAATGAGTCCTTCATATTTAGTCGTTTTCAGCCAATTTTCAGAATTTTTGAAAATTTCACTTTTTTGTGAAAATATCCACTAAATGAGGGAATAATATGTGTGAGGGTACCCCAGGAGAGTTCCAAATGTGTGTGGGTAGAATATATATCCCACGGGGGTAAAATTGAAAAAGGTTGAAAAAAAAATTTTGTTAGACTTAGTCATTTTTCCGGCGTTTAGAAGACTTTCAGATAGGGGAAATGTCAGTGAGCGTTCCGATTTCAGTTCCAGAGCGATTCGCCCGATGAGTCCTTCATATTTAGTCGTTTTCAGCCAATTTTCAGAATTTTGAAAATTTCACTTTTTTGTAAAAATATCCACTAAATGAGGGAATAATATGTGTGAAGGTACCCCAGGAGAGTTCCAAATGTGTGTGGGTAGAAGATATATCCCACGGGGGTAAAATTGAAAAAAGGTGAAAAAAAATTTTTTTGGGACTTAGTCATTTTTCCGGCGTTTAGAAGACTTTCAGATAGGGGAAATATCAGTGAGTATTCCAATTTCAGTTCCAGAGCGATTCGCCCGATGAGTCCTTCATATTTAGTCGGTTTCAGCCAATTTTCAGAATTTTTGAAAATTTCACTTTTTTGTGAAAATATCCACTAAATGAGGGAATAATATGTGTGAGGGTACCCCAGGAGAGTTCCAAATGTGTGTGGGTAGAATATATATCCCACGGGGGTAAAATTGAAAAAAGGTGAAAAAATTTTTTTTTTGGACTTAGTCATTTTTTCAGCGTTTATCAGACTTTCAGATAGGGGAAATGTCAGTGAGCGTTCCGATTTCAGTTTCAGAGCGATTCGCCCAATGAGTCCTTCATATTTAGTCGTTTTCAGCCAATTTTTCTGAATTTTTGAAAATTTCACTTTTTTGTGAAAATATCCACTATATGAGGGAATAATATGTGTGAGGGTACCCCAGGAGAGTTCCAAATGTGTGTCGGTAGAATATATATCCCACGGGGATAAAATTGAAAATAGGTGAAAAAAAATTTGTTTGGGACATAGTCATTTTTTCAGCGTTTAGCAGACTTTCAGATAGGGGAAATGTCAGTGAGCGTTCCAATTTCAGTTCCAGAGCGATTCGCCCGATGAGTCCTTCATATTTAGTCGTTTTCAGCCAATTTTCAGAATTTTTGAAAATTTCACTTTTTTGTGAAAATATCCACTAAATGAGGGAATAATATGTGTGAGGGTACCCCAGGAGAGTTCCAAATGTGTGTGGGTAGAATATATATCCCACGGGGGTAAAATTGAAAAAAGTTGAAAAAATTTTTTTTTTAGACTTTGTCATTTTTCCGGCGTTTATCAGACTTTCAGATAGGGGAAATGTCAGTGAGCGTTCCGATTTCAGTTCCAGAGCGATTCGCCCGATGAGTCCTTCATATTTAGTCGTTTTCAGCCAATTTTCAGAATTTTTGAAAATTTCACTTTTTTGTGAAAATATCCACTAAATGAGGGAATAATATGTGTGAGGGTACCCCAGGAGAGTTCCAAATGTGTGTGGGTAGAATATATATCCCACGGGGGTAAAATTGAAAAAGGTTGAAAAAAAAATTTTGTTAGACTTAGTCATTTTTCCGGCGTTTAGAAGACTTTCAGATAGGGGAAATGTCAGTGAGCGTTCCGATTTCAGTTCCAGAGCGATTCGCCCGATGAGTCCTTCATATTTAGTCGTTTTCAGCCAATTTTCAGAATTTTGAAAATTTCACTTTTTTGTAAAAATATCCACTAAATGAGGGAATAATATGTGTGAAGGTACCCCAGGAAAGTTCCAAATGTGTGTGGGTAGAAGATATATCCCACGGGGGTAAAATTGAAAAAAGGTGAAAAAAAATTTTTTTGGGACTTAGTCATTTTTCCGGCGTTTAGAAGACTTTCAGATAGGGGAAATGTCAGTGAGTATTCCAATTTCAGTTCCAGAGCGATTCGCCCGATGAGTCCTTCATATTTAGTCGGTTTCAGCCAATTTTCTGAATTTTTGAAAATTTCACTTTTTTGTGAAAATATCCACTAAATGAGGGAATAATATGTGTGAGGGTACCCCAGGAGAGTTCCAAATGTGTGTGGGTAGAATATATATCCCACGGGGGTAAAATTGAAAAAAGTTGAAAAAAAATTTTTGTTAGACTTAGTCATTTTTCCGGCATTTAGAAGACTTTCAGATAGGGGAAATGTCAGTGAGCGTTCCCATTTCAGTTCCAGAGCGATTCGCCCAATGAGTCCTTCATATTTAGTCGTTTTCAGCCAATTTTTCAGAATTTTTGAAAATTTCACTTTTTTGTGAAAATATCCACTAAATGAGGGAATAATATGTGTGAGGGTACCCCAGGAGAGTTCCAAATGTGTGTGGGTAGAATATATATCCCACGGGGGTAAAATTGAAAAAAGGTGAAAAAATTTTTTTTTTGGACTTAGTCATTTTTTCAGCGTTTATCAGACTTTCAGATAGGGGAAATGTCAGTGAGCGTTCCGATTTCAGTACCAGAGCGATTCGCCCGATGAGTCCTTCATATTTAGTCGCTTTCATCCAATTTTAAGAATTTTTGAAAATTTCACTTTTTTTTGTAAATATCCACTAAATGAGGGAATAATATGTGTGAGGGTACCCCAGGAGAGTTCCAAATGTGTGTGGGTAGAATATATATCCCACGGGGGTAAAATTGAAAAAAGGTAAAAAATTTTTTTTTTAGACTTAGTCATTTTTTCAGCGTTTATCAGACTTTCAGATAGGGGAAATGTCAGTGAGCATTCCGATTTCAGTACCAGAGCGATTCGCCCGATGAGTCCTTCATATTTAGTCGTTTTCAGCCAATTTTCTGAATTTTTGAAAATTTCACTTTTTTGTGAAAATATCCACTAAATGAGGGAATAATATGTGTGAGGGTACCCCAGGAGAGTTCCAAATGTGTGTGGGTAGAATATATATCCCACGGGGTAAAATTGAAAAAAGGTGAAAACATTTTTTTTTTGGACTTAGTCATTTTTCCGGCATTTAGAACACTTTCAGATAGGGGAAATATCAGTGAGTATTCCAATTTCAGTTCCAGAGCGATTCGCCCCATGAGTCCTTCATATTTAGTCGTTTTCAGCCAATTTTCTGAATTTTTGAAAATTTCACTTTTTTGTGAAAATATCCACTAAATGAGGGAATAATATGTGTGAGGGTACCCCAGGAGAGTTCCAAATGTGTGTGGGTAGAATATATATCCCACGGGGGTAAAATTGAAAAAAGTTGAAAAAAAATTTTTGTTAGACTTAGTCATTTTTCCGGCATTTAGAAGACTTTCAGATAGGGGAAATGTCAGTGAGCGTTCCCATTTCAGTTCCAGAGCGATTCGCCCAATGAGTCCTTCATATTTAGTCGTTTTCAGCCAATTTTTCAGAATTTTTGAAAATTTCACTTTTTTGTGAAAATATCCACTAAATGAGGGAATAATATGTGTGAGGGTACCCCAGGAGAGTTCCAAATGTGTGTGGGTAGAATATATATCCCACGGGGGTAAAATTGAAAAAAGGTGAAAAAATTTTTTTTTTGGACTTAGTCATTTTTTCAGCGTTTATCAGACTTTCAGATAGGGGAAATGTCAGTGAGCGTTCCGATTTCAGTACCAGAGCGATTCGCCCGATGAGTCCTTCATATTTAATCGCTTTCATCCAATTTTCAGAATTTTTGAAAATTTCACTTTTTTGTGAAAATATCCACTAAATGAGGGAATAATATGTGTGAGGGTACCCCAGGAGAGTTCCAAATGTGTGTGGGTAGAATATATATCCCACGGGGGTAAAATTGAAAAAAGTTGAAAAAAATTTTTTGTTGGACTTAGTCATTTTTCCGGCGTTTAGAAGACTTTCAGATAGGGGAAATACAGTGAGTATTCCAATTTCAGTTCCAGAGCGATTCGCCCGATGAGTCCTTCATATTTAGTCGTTTTCAGCCAATTTTCTGAATTTTTGAAAATTTCACTTTTTTGTGAAAATATCCACTAAATGAGGGAATAATATGTGTGAGGGTACCCCAGGAGAGTTCCAAATGTGTGTGGGTAGAATATATATCCCACGGGGGTAAAATTGAAAAAAGTTGAAAAAATTTTTTTGTTGGACTTAGTCATTTTTCCGGCGTTTAGAAGACTTTCAGATAGGGGAAATACAGTGAGTATTCCAATTTCAGTTCCAGAGCGATTCGCCCAATGAGTCCTTCATATTTAGTCGTTTTCAGCCAATTTTTCAGAATTTTTGAAAATTTCACTTTTTTGTGAAAATATCCACTAAATGAGGGAATAATATGTGTGAGGGTACCCCAGGAGAGTTCCAAATGTGTGTCGGTAGAATATATATCCCACGGGGATAAAATTGAAAATAGGTGAAAAAAAATTTGTTTGGGACATAGTCATTTTTTCAGCGTTTAGCAGACTTTCAGATAGGGGAAATGTCAGTGAGCGTTCCAATTTCAGTTCCAGAGCGATTCGCCCGATGAGTCCTTCATATTTAGTCGTTTTCAGCCAATTTTCAGAATTTTTGAAAATTTCACTTTTTTGTGAAAATATCCACTAAATGAGGGAATAATATGTGTGAGGGTACCCCAGGAGAGTTCCAAATGTGTGTGGGTAGAATATATATCCCACGGGGGTAAAATTGAAAAAAGGTGAAAAAATTTTTTTTTGGACTTAGTCATTTTTCCGGCGTTTATCAGACTTTCAGATAGGGGAAATGTCAGTGAGCGTTCCGATTTCAGTTCCAGAGCCATTCGCCCGATGAGTCCTTCATATTTAGTCGTTTTCAGCCAATTTTCAGAATTTTTGAAAATTTCACTTTTTTGTGAAAATATCCACTAAATGAGGGAATAATATGTGTGAGGGTACCCCAGGAGAGTTCCAAATGTGTGTGGGTAGAATATGTATCCCACGGGGGTAAAATTGAAAAAAGGTGAAAACATTTTTTTTTGGACTTAGTCATTTTTCCGGCATTTATCAGACTTTCAGATAGGGGAAATGTCAGTGAGCGTTCCGATTTCAGTTCCAGAGCGATTCGCTCGATGAGTCCTTCATATTTAGTCGTTTTCAGCCAATTTTCTGAATTTTTGAAAATTTCACTTTTTTGTGAAAATATCCACTAAATGAGGGAATAATATGTGTGAGGGTACCCCAGGAGAGTTCCAAATGTGTGTGGGTAGAATATATATCCCACGGGGGTAAAATTGAAAAAAGTTGAAAAAATTTTTTTGTTGGACTTAGTCATTTTTCCGGCGTTTATCAGACTTTCAGATAGGGGAAATGTCAGTGAGTATTCCAATTTCAGTTCCAGAGCGATTCGCCCGATGAGTCCTTCATATTTAGTCGTTTTCAGCCAATTTTCAGAATTTTTGAAAATTTCACTTTTTTGTGAAAATATCCACTAAATGAGGGAATAATATGTGTGAGGGTACCCCAGCAGAGTTACAAATGTGTGTGGGTAGAATATATATCCCACGGGGGTAAAATTGAAAAAAGTTGAAAAAAATTTTTTGTTGGACTTAGTCATTTTTCCGGCGTTTAGAAGACTTTCAGATAGGGGAAATGTCAGTGAGCGTTCCGATTTCAGTTCCAGAGCGATTCGCCCGATGAGTTCTTCATATTTAGTCGTTTTCAGCCAATTTTCAGAATTTTGAAAATTTCACTTTTTTGTAAAAATATCCACTAAATGAGGGAATAATATGTGTGAGGGTACCCCAGGAGAGTTCCAAATGTGTGTTGGTAGAAGATATATCCCACAGGGGTAAAATTGAAAAAAGTTTAAAAAATTTTTTTTTTTCGACTTAGTCATTTTTCCGGCGTTTATCAGACTTTCAAATAGGGGAAATGTCAGTGAGCGTTCCGATTTCAGTTCCAGAGCGATTCGCTCGATGAGTCCTTCATATTTAGTCGTTTTCAGCCAATTTTCTGAATTTTTGAAAATTTCACTTTTTTGTGAAAATATCCACTAAATGAGGGAATAATATGTGTGAGGGTACCCCAGGAGAGTTCCAAATGTGTGTGGGTAGAATATATATCCCACGGGGGTAAAATTGAAAAAAGTTTAAAAAATTTTTTTTAGACTTAGTCATTTTTCCGTCGTCTATCAGACTTTCAGATAGGGGAAATGTCAGTGAGCGTTGCAATTTCAGTTCCAGAGCGATTCGCCCGATGAGTCCTTCATATTTAGTCGTTTTCGGCCAATTTTCTGAATTTTTGAAAATTTCATATTTTTGTGAAAATATCCACTAAATGAGGGAATAATATGTGTGAGGGTACCCCAATAGAGTTCCAAATGTGTGTGGGTAGAATATATCCCAAGGGGATAAAATTGAAAAAAGGTGAACAAAATTTTTTTGGACTTAGTCATTTTTCCGGCGTTTATCAGACTTTCAGATAGGAGAAATGTCAGTGAGCGTTCCGATTTCAGTTCCAGAGCGATTCGCCGATCAGTCCTTCATATTTAGTCGTTTTCAGCCAATTTTCAGAATTTTGAAAATTTCACTTTTTTGTGAAAATATCAACTAAATGAGGGAATAATATGTGTGAGGGTACCCCAGGAGAGTTCCAAACTTGTGTGGGTAGAATATATATCCCACGGGGGTAAAATTGAAAAAAGTTGAAAAAAATTTTTTGTTGGACTTAGTCATTTTTCCGGTGTTTAGAAGACTTTCAGATAGGGGAAATGTCAGTGAGTATTCCAATTTCAGTTCCAGAGTGATTGGCCCGATGAGTGCTTCATATTTAGTCGTTTTCAGCCAAATTTCAGAATTTTGAAAATTTCACTTTTTTGTAAAAATATCCACTAAATGAGGGAATAATATGTGTGAGGGTACCCCAGGAGAGTTCCAAATGTGTGTGGGTAGAATATATATCCCACGGGGGTAAAATTGAAAAAAGTTTAAAAAATTTTTTTTAGACTTAGTAATTTTTCCGGCGTTTATCAGACTTTCAAATAGGGGAAATGTCAGTGAGCGTTCCGATTTAAGTTCCAGAGCGATTCGCCGATCAGTCCTTCATATTTAGTCGTTTTCAGCCAATTTTCAGAATTTTGAAAATTTCACTTTTTTGTGAAAATATCAACTAAATGAGGGAATAATATGTGTGAGGGTACCCCAGGAGAGTTCCAAATGTGTGTGGGTAGAATATATATCCCACGGGGGTAAAATTGAAAAAAGTTGAAAAAAATTTTTTGTTGGACTTAGTCATTTTTCCGGTGTTTAGAAGACTTTCAGATAGGGGAAATGTCAGTGAGTATTCCAATTTCAGTTCCAGAGTGATTCGCCCGATGAGTCCTTCATATTTAGTCGTTTTCAGCCAAATTTCAGAATTTTGAAAATTTCACTTTTTTGTAAAAATATCCACTAAATGAGGTAATAATATGTGTGAGGGCACCCCAGGAGAGTTCCAAATGTGTGTGGGTAGAATATATATCCCATGGGGGTAAAATTGAAAAAAGTTGAAAAAATTTTTTTTTTTCGACTTAGTCATTTTTCCGGCGTTTATCAGACTTTCAAATAGGGGAAATGTCAGTGAGCATTCCGATTTCAGTTCCATAGCGATTCGCCCGATGAGTCCTTCATATTTAGTCGTTTTCAGCCAATTTTCTGAATTTTTGAAAATTTCACTTTTTCTTGAAAATATCCACTAAATGAGGGAATAATATGTGTGAGGGTACCCCAGGAGAGTTCCAAATGTGTGTGGGTAGAATATATATCCCACGGGGGTAAAATTGAAAAAAGATGAAAAAAAATTTTTTTTGACTTAGTCATTTTTCCGGCGTTTATCAGACTTTCAGATAGGGGAAATGTCAGTGAGCATTCCGATTTCAGTTCCAGAGCGATTCGCCCGATGAGTCCTTCATATTTAGTCGTTTTCAGCCAATTTTCTGAATTTTTGAAAATTTCACTTTTTTGTGAAAATATCCACTAAATGAGGGAATAATATGTGTGAGGGTACCCCAATAGAGTTCCAAATGTGTGTGGATAGAATATATATCCCACGGGGGTAAAATTGAAAAAAGATGAAAAAATTTTTTTTTTGACTTAGTCATTTTTCCGGCGTTTATCAGACTTTCAGATAGGGGAAATGTCAGTGAGCGTTCCGATTTCAGTTCCAGAGCCATTCCCCGATGAGTCCTTCATATTTAGTCGTTTTCAGCGAATTTTCAAAATTTTTGAAAATTTCACTTTTTTGGGAAAATATCCACTAAATGAGGGAATAATATGTGTGAGGGTACCCCAGGAGAGTTCCAAATGTGTGTGGGTAGAATATATATCCCACGGGGGTAAAATTGAAAAAAGTTTAAAAAATTTTTTTTAGACTTAGTCATTTTTCCGGCGTTTATCAGACTTTCAAATAGGGGAAATGTCAGTGAGCGTTCCAATTTCAGTTCCAGAGCGATTCGCCCGATAAGTCCTTCATATTTAGTCGTTTTCAGCCAATTTTCTGAATTTTTGAAAATTTCACTTTTTTGTGAAAATATCCACTAAATGAGGGAATAATATGTGTGAGGGTACCCCAGGAGAGTTCCAAATGTGTGTGGGTAGAAGATATATCCCATGGGGGTAAAATTGAAAAAAGTTGAAAAAATTTATTTTTTTCGACTTAGTCATTTTTCCGGCGTTTATCAGACTTTCAAATAGGGGAAATGTCAGTGAGCATTCCGATTTCAGTTCCAGAGCGATTCGCCCGATGAGTCCTTCATATTTAGTCGTTTTCAGCCAATTTTCTGAATTTTTGAAAATTTCACTTTTTTGTGAAAATATCCACTAAATGAGGGAATAATATGTGTGAGGGTACCCCAGGAGAGTTCCAAATGTGTGTGGGTAGAAAATATATCCCACGGAGGTAAAATTGAAAAAAGGTGAAAAATTTTTTTTTTTGGACTTAGTCATTTTTTCAGCGTTTATCAGACTTTCAGATAGGGGAAATGTCAGTGAGCGTTCCAATTTCAGTTCCAGAGCAATTCACCCGATGAGTCCTTCATATTTAGTCGTTTTCAGCCAATTTTCAGAATTTTGAAAATTTCACTTTTTTGTAAAAATATCCACTAAATGAGGGAATAATATATGTGTGAGGGTACCCCAGGAGAGTTCCAAATGTGTGTGGGTAGAAGATATATCCCATGGGGGTAAAATTGAAAAAAGTTGAAAAAATTTTTTTTTTTCGACTTAGTCATTTTTCTGGCGTTTATCAGACTTTCAAATAGGGGAAATGTCAGTGAGCATTCCGATTTCAGTTCCAGAGCGATTCGCCCGATGAGTCCTTCATATTTAGCCGTTTTCAGCCAATTTTCTGAATTTTTGAAAATTTCACTTTTTTGTGAAAATATCCACTAAATGAGGGAATAATATGTGTGAGGGTACCCCAGGAGAGTTCCAAATGTGTGTGGGTAGAATATATATCCCACGGGGGTAAAATTGAAAAAAGATGAAAAAAAAATTTTTTTGACGTAGTCATTTTTCCGGCGTTTATCAGACTTTCAAATAGGGGAAATGTCAGTGAGCGTTCCGATTTCAGTTCCAGAGCGATTCGCCTGATGAGTCCTTCATATTTAGTCGTTTTCAGCCAATTTTCAGAATTTTTGAAAATTTCACTTTTTTGTGAAAAAATCCACTAAATGAGGGAATAATATGTGTGAGGGTACCCCAGGAGAGTTCCAAATGTGTGTGGGTAGAATATATATCCCACGGGGGTAAAAGTGAAAAAATTTTAAATTTTTTTTTTAAGACTTAGTCATTTTTCCGGCGTTTATCAGACTTTCAGATAGGGGAAATGTCAGTGAGCATTCCAATTTCAGTTCCAGAGCGATTCGCCTGATGAGTCCTTCATATTTAGTCGTTTTCAGCCAATTTTCTGAATTTTTGAAAATTTCACTTTTTTGTGAAAATATCCACTAAATGAGGGAATAATATGTGTGAGGGTACCCCAGGAGAGTTCCAAATGTGTGTGGGTAGAAGATATATCCCACAGGGGTAAAATTGAAAAAAGTTGAAAAAATTTTTTTTTTCGACTTAGTCATTCTTCCGGCGTTTATCAGACTTTCAAATAGGGGAAATGTCAGTGAGCATTCCGATTAGAGTTCCAGAGCGATTCGCCGATGAGTCCTTCATATTTAGTCGTTTTCAGCCAATTTTCAGAATTTTGAAAATTTCACTTTTTTGTGAAAATATTCACTAAATGAGGGAATAATATGTGTGAGGGTACCCCAGGAGAGTTCCAAATGTGTATGGGTAGAATATATCCCACGGGGATAAAATTGAAAAAAGGTGAACAAAATTTTTTTTAGACTTAGTCATTTTTTCAGCGTTTATCAGACTTTCAGATAGAGGATATGTCAGTGAGCATTCCATTTTCAGTTCCAGAGCGATTTGCCCGATGAGTCCTTCATATTTAGTCATTTTCAGCCAATTTTCAGAATTTTTGAAAATTTCACTTTTTTGTGAAAATATCCACTAAATGAGGGAATAATATTTGTGAGGGTACCACAGGAGAGTTCCAAATGTGTGTGGGTAGAAAATATATCCCACGGGGGTAAAATTGAAAAAAGCTGAAAATTTTTTTTTTTTTCGACTTAGTCATTTTTTCGGCGTTTATCAGACTTTCAAATAGGGGAAATGTCAGTGAGCATTCCGATTTCAGTTCCAGAGCGATTCGCCCGATGAGTCCTTCATATTTAGTCGTTTTCAGCCAATTTTCTGAATTTTTGAAAATTTCATTTTTTTGTGAAAATATCCACTAAATGAGGGAATAATATGTGTGAGGGTACCCCAGGAGAGTTCCAAATGTATGTGGGTAGAATATATATCCCACGGGGGTAAAATTGAAAAAAGATGAAAAAAAAATTTTTTTGACGTAGTCATTTTTCCGGCGTTTAGAAGACTTTCAGATAGGGGAAATGTCAGTGAGCGTTTCGATTTCAGTTCCAGAACGATTCGCCCGATGAGTCCTTCATATTTAGTCGTTTTCAGCCAATTTTCTGAATTTTTGAAAATATCACTTTTTTGTGAAAATATCCACTAAATGAGGGAATAATATGTGTGAGGGTACCCCAGGAGAGTTCCAAATGTGTGTGGGTAGAATATATATCCCACGGGGGTAAAATTGAAAAAAGGTGAAAAAATTTTTTTTTGGACTTAGTCATTTTTTCAGCGTTTATCAGACTTTCAGATAGGGGAAATGTCAGTGAGCGTTCCAATTTCAGTTCCAGAGCGATTCGCCCGATGAGTCCTTCATATTTAGTCGTTTTCAGCCAATTTTCAGAATTTTTGAAAATTTCACTTTTTTGTGAAAATATCCACTAAATGAGGGAATAATATGTGTGAGGGTACCCCAGGAGAGTTCCAAATGTGTGTGGGTAGAATATATATCCCACGGGGGTAAAATTGAAAAAAGATGAAACATTTTTTTGTTGGACTTAGTCATTTTTCCGGCGTTTAGAAGACTTTCAGATAGGGGAAATATCAGTGAGTATTCCAATTTCAGTTCCAGAGCGATTCGGCCGAAGAGTCCTTCATATTTAGTCGTTTTCAGCCAATTTTGTGAATTTTTGAAAATTTCACTTTTTTGTGAAAATATCCACTAAATGAGGGAATAATATGTGTGAGGGTACCCCAGGAGAGTTCCAAATGTGTGTCGGTAGAATATATATCCCACGGGGGTAAAATTGAAAAAAGGTGAAAAAAAATTTTTTTTGGACTTAGTCATTTTTTCAGCGTTTATCAGACTTTCAGATAGGGGAAATGTCAGTGAGCATTCCAATTTCAGCTCCAGAGCGATTCGCCCGATGAGTCCTTCATATTTAGTCGTTTTCAGCCAATTTTCAGAATTTTTGAAAATTTCACTTTTTTGTGAAAATATCCACTAAATGAGGGAATAATATGTGTGAGGGTACCCCAGGAGAGTTCCAAATGTGTGTGGGTAGAATATATATCCCACGGGGGTAAAATTGAAAAAAGATGAAAAAAATTTTTTTTTGACTTAGTTATTTTTCCGGCGTTTATCAGACTTTCAGATAGGGGAAATGTCAGTGAGCGTTCCGATTTCAGTTCCAGAGCCATTCGCCCGATGAGTCCTTCATATTTAGTCGTTTTCAGCCAATTTTCAGAATTTTTGAAAATTTCACTTTTTTGTGAAAATATCCACTAAATGAGGGAATAATATGTGTGAGGGTACCCCAGGAGAGTTCCAAATGTGTGTGGGTAGAATATGTATCCCACGGGGGTAAAATTGAAAAAAGGTGAAAACATTTTTTTTTGGACTTAGTCATTTTTCCGGCGTTTATCAGACGTTCAAATTGGGCAAATGTCAGTGAGCACTCCGATTTCAGTTCCATAGCGATTCGCCCGATGAGTCCTTCATATTTAGTCGTTTTCAGCCAATTTTCTGAATTTTTGAAAATTTCACTTTTTTGTGAAAATATCCACTAAATGAGGGAATAATATGTGTGAGGGTACCCCAGAAGAGTTCCAAATGTGTGTGGGTAGAATATATATCCCACGGGGGTAAAATTGAAAAAAGATAACAAATTTTTTTTTTTTACTTAGTCATTTTTCCGACGTTTAGAAGACTTTCAGATAGGGGAAATGTCAGTGAGCGTTCCGATTTCAGTTCCAGAGCGATTCGCCCGATGAGTCCTTCATATTTAGTCGTTTTCAGCCAATTTTCAGAATTTTGAAAATTTCACTTTTTTGTGAAAATATCCACTAAATGAGGGAATAATATGTGTGAGGGTACCCCAGGAGCGTTCGAAATGTGTGTGGGTAGAATATATATCCCACGGGGGTAAAATTGAAAAAAGGTGAAAAAATTTTTTTTTGGACCTAGTCATTTTTCCGGCGTTTATCAGACTTTCAGATAGGGGAAATGTCAGTGAGCATTCCGATTTCAGTTCCAGAGCGATTCGCCCAATGAGTCCTTCATATTTAGTCGTTTTCAGCCAATTTTCTGAATTTTTGAAAATTTCACTTTTTTGTGAAAATATCCACTAAATGAGGGAATAATATGTGTGAGGGTATCCCAGGAGAGTTCCAAATGTGTGTGGGTAGAATATATATTCCACGGGGGTAAAATTGAAAAAAGGTGAAAAAAATTTTTTTTTGGACTTAGTCATTTTTCCGGCGTTTAGAAGACTTTCAGATAGGGGAAATGTCAGTGAGCGTTCCGATTTCAGTTCCAGAGCGATTCGCCCAATGAGTCCTTCATATTTAGTCGTTTTCAGCCAATTTTCTGAATTTTTGAAAATTTCACTTTTTTGTGAAAATATCCACTAAATGAGGGAATAATATGTGTGAGGGTACCCCAGGAGAGTTCCAAATGTGTGTGGGTAGAATATATATCCCACGGGGGTAAAATTGAAAAAAGTTTAAAAAATTTTTTTTTTTCGACTTAGTCATTTTTCCGGCGTTTATCAGACTTTCAGATAGGGGAAATGTCAGTGAGCGTTGCAATTTCAGTTCCAGAGCGATTCGCCCGATGAGTCCTTCATATTTAGTCGTTTTCGGCCAATTTTCTGAATTTTTGAAAATTTCATATTTTTGTGAAAATATCCACTAAATGAGGGAATAATATGTGTGAGGGTACCCCAATAGAGTTCCAAATGTGTGTGGGTAGAATATATCCCAAGGGGATAAAATTGAAAAAAGGTGAACAAAATTTTTTTTGGACTTAGTCATTTTTCCGGCGTTTATCAGACTTTCAGATAGGAGAAATGTTAGTGAGCGTTCCGATTTCAGTTCCAGAGCGATTCGCCGATCAGTCCTTCATATTTAGTCGTTTTCAGCCAATTTTCAGAATTTTTGAAAATTTCACTTTTTTGTGAAAATATCCACTAAATGAGGGAATAATATGTGTGAGGGTACCCCAGGAGAGTTCCAAATGTGTGTGGGTAGAAGATATATCCCATGGAGGTAAAATTGAAAAAAGTTGAAAAATTTTTTTTTTTTCGACTTAGTCATTTTTTCGGCGTTTATCAGTCTTTCAAATAGGGGAAATGTCAGTGAGCATTCCGATTTCAGTTCCATAGCGATTCGCCCGATGAGTCCTTCATATTTAGTCGTTTTCAGCCAATTTTCTGAATTTTTGAAAATTTCTCTTTTTCTTGAAAATATCCACTAAATGAGGGAATAATATGTGTGAGGGTACCCCAGGAGAGTTCCAAATGTGTGTGGGTAGAATATATCCCATAGGGATAAAATTGAAAAAAGTTGAAAAAAATTTTTTGTTGGACTTAGTCATTTTTCCGGTGTTTAGAAGACTTTCAGATAGGGGAAATGTCAGTGAGTATTCCAAT
This sequence comes from Phyllobates terribilis, assembly GCF_046119375.1. Classification (NCBI taxonomy): domain Eukaryota; kingdom Metazoa; phylum Chordata; class Amphibia; order Anura; family Dendrobatidae; genus Phyllobates; species Phyllobates terribilis. The sequence goes on along the minus strand of NW_027362773.1, from coordinate 19,006,361 downwards.
TTCAGTTCCAGAGTGATTCGCCCAATGATTCCTTCATATTTAGTCGTTTTCAGCCAAATTTCAGAATTTTGAAAATTTCACTTTTTTGTAAAAATATCCACTAAATGAGGGAATAATATGTGTGAGGGTACCCCAATAGAGTTCCAAATGTGTGTGGGTAGAATATATATCCCACGGGGGTAAAATTGAAAAAAGATGAAAAAATTTTTTTTTTGACTTAGTCATTTTTCCGGCGTTTATCAGACTTTCAGAAAGGGGAAATGTCAGTGAGCGTTCCGATTTAAGTTCCAGAGCGATTCGCCGATCAGTCCTTCATATTTAGTCGTTTTCAGCCAAATTTCAGAATTTTGAAAATTTCACTTTTTTGTAAAAATATCCACTAAATGAGGTAATAATATGTGTGAGGGCACCCCAGGAGAGTTCCAAATGTGTGTGGGTAGAATATATATCCCATGGGGGTAAAATTGAAAAAAGTTGAAAAATTTTTTTTTTTTCGACTTAGTCATTTTTCCGGCGTTGATCAGACTTTCAAATAGGGGAAATGTCAGTGAGCATTCCGATTTCAGTTCCATAGCGATTCGCCCGATGAGTCCTTCATATTTAGTCGTTTTCAGCCAATTTTCTGAATTTTTGAAAATTTCACTTTTTCTTGAAAATATCCACTAAATGAGGGAATAATATGTGTGAGGGTACCCCAGGAGAGTTCCAAATGTGTGTGGGTAGAATATATATCCCACGGGGGTAAAATTGAAAAAAGATGAAAAAAAATTTTTTTTGACTTAGTCATTTTTCCGGCGTTTATCAGACTTTCAGATAGGGGAAATGTCAGTGAGCATTCCGATTTCAGTTCCAGAGCGATTCGCCCGATGAGTCCTTCATATTTAGTCGTTTTCAGCCAATTTTCTGAATTTTTGAAAATTTCACTTTTTTGTGAAAATATCCAATAAATGAGGGAATAATATGTGTGAGGGTACCCCAATAGAGTTCCAAATGTGTGTGGGTAGAATATATATCCCACGGGGGTAAAATTGAAAAAAGATGAAAAAATTTTTTTTTTGACTTAGTCATTTTTCCGGCGTTTATCAGACTTTCAGATAGGGGAAATGTCAGTGAGCGTTCCGATTTCAGTTCCAGAGCGATTCGCCCGATGAGTCCTTCATATTTAGTCGTTTTCAGCCAATTTTCTGAATTTTTGAAAATTTCACTTTTTTGTGAAAATATCCACTAAATGAGGGAATAATATGTGTGAGGGTACCCCAGGAGAGTTCCAAATGTGTGTGGGTAGAATATATATCCCACGGGGGTAAAATTGAAAAAAGTTTAAAAAATTTTTTTTAGACTTAGTCATTTTTCCGGCGTTTATCAGACTTTCAGATAGGGGAAATGTCAGTGAGCATTCCGATTTCAGTTCCAGAGCGATTCGCCCGATGAGTCCTTCATATTTAGTCGTTTTCAGCCAATTTTCTGAATTTTTGAAAATTTCACTTTTTTGTGAAAATATCCAATAAATGAGGGAATAATATGTGTGAGGGTACCCCAATAGAGTTCCAAATGTGTGTGGGTAGAATATATATCCCACGGGGGTAAAATTGAAAAAAGATGAAAAAATTTTTTTTTTGACTTAGTCATTTTTCCGGCGTTTATCAGACTTTCAGATAGGGGAAATGTCAGTGAGCGTTCCGATTTCAGTTCCAGAGCGATTCGCCCGATGAGTCCTTCATATTTAGTCGTTTTCAGCCAATTTTCTGAATTTTTGAAAATTTCACTTTTTTGTGAAAATATCCACTAAATGAGGGAATAATATGTGTGAGGGTACCCCAGGAGAGTTCCAAATGTGTGTGGGTAGAATATATATCCCACGGGGGTAAAATTGAAAAAAGTTTAAAAAATTTTTTTTAGACTTAGTCATTTTTCCGGCGTTTATCAGACTTTCAGATAGGGGAAATGTCAGTGAGCGTTCCGATTTCAGTTCCAGAGCGATTCGCCCGATGAGTCCTTCATATTTAGTCGTTTTCAGCCAATTTTCTGAATTTTTGAAAATTTCACTTTTTTGGGAAAATATCCACTAAATGAGGGAATAATATGTGTGAGGGTACCCCAGGAGAGTTCCAAATGTGTGTGGGTAGAATATATATCCCACGGGGGTAAAATTGAAAAAAGTTTAAAAAATTTTTTTTAGACTTAGTCATTTTTCCGGCGTTTATCAGACTTTCAAATAGGGGAAATGTCAGTGAGCGTTCCAATTTCAGTTCCAGAGCAATTCGCCTGATGAGTCCTTCATATTTAGTCGTTTTCAGCCAATTTTCAGAATTTTGAAAATTTCTCTTTTTTGTAAAAATATCCACAAAATGAGGGAATAATATATGTGAGGGTACCCCAGGAGAGTTCCAAATGTGTGTGGGTAGAAGATATATCCCATGGGGGTAAAATTGAAAAAAGTTGAAAAAATTTTTTTTTTTCGACTTAGTCATTTTTCCGGCGTTTATCAGACTTTCAGATAGGGGAAATGTCAGTGAGCGTTCCAATTTCAGTTCCAGAGCAATTCGCCCGATGAGTCCTTCATATTTAGTCGTTTTCAGCCAATTTTCAGAATTTTGAAAATTTCACTTTTTTGTAAAAATATCCACTAAATGAGGGAATAATATATGTGTGAGGGTACCCCAGGAGAGTTCCAAATGTGTGTGGGTAGAAGATATATCCCATGGGGGTAAAATTGAAAAAAGTTGAAAAAAATTTTTTTTTTCGACTTAGTCATTTTTCTGGCGTTTATCAGACTTTCAGATAGGGGAAATGTCAGTGAGCGTTCCAATTTCAGTTCCAGAGCAATTCGCCCGATGAGTCCTTCATATTTAGTCGTTTTCAGCCAATTTTCAGAATTTTGAAAATTTCACTTTTTTGTAAAAATATCCACTAAATGAGGGAATAATATATGTGTGAGGGTACCCCAGGAGAGTTCCAAATGTGTGTGGGTAGAATATATATCCCACGGGGGTAAAATTGAAAAAAGATGAAAAAAAATTTTTTTTGACGTAGTCATTTTTCCGGCGTTTATCAGACTTTCAAATAGGGGAAATGTCAGTGAGCGTTCCGATTTCAGTTCCAGAGCGATTCGCCTGATGAGTCCTTCATATTTAGTCGTTTTCAGCCAATTTTCAGAATTTTTGAAAATTTCACTTTTTTGTGAAAAAATCCACTAAATGAGGGAATAATATGTGTGAGGGTACCCCAGGAGAGTTCCAAATGTGTGTGGGTAGAATATATATCCCACGGGGGTAAAAGTGAAAAAATTTTAAAATTTTTTTTTAAGACTTAGTCATTTTTCCGGCGTTTATCAGACTTTCAGATAGGGGAAATGTCAGTGAGCATTCCAATTTCAGTTCCAGAGCGATTCGCCTGATGAGTCCTTCATATTTAGTCGTTTTCAGCCAATTTTCTGAATTTTTGAAAATTTCACTTTTTTGTGAAAATATCCACTAAATGAGGGAATAATATGTGTGAGGGTACCCCAGGAGAGTTCCAAATGTGTGTGGGTAGAAGATATATCCCACAGGGGTAAAATTGAAAAAAGTTGAAAAAATTTTTTTTTTCGACTTAGTCATTGTTCCGGCGTTTATCAGACTTTCAAATAGGGGAAATGTCAGTGAGCATTCCGATTTCAGTTCCAGAGCGATTCGCCGATGAGTCCTTCATATTTAGTCGTTTTCAGCCAATTTTCAGAATTTTGAAAATTTCACTTTTTTGTGAAAATATTCACTAAATGAGGGAATAATATGTGTGAGGGTACCCCAGGAGAGTTCCAAATGTGTATGGGTAGAATACATCCCACGGGGGTAAAATTGAAAAAAGATGAAAAAAAATTTTTTTTGACTTAAGTCATCTTTCCGGCGTTTATCAGACTTTCAGATAGGGGAAATGTCAGTGAGCCTTCCGATTTCAGTTCCAGAGCGATTCGCCGATCAGTCCTTCATATTTAGTCGTTTTCAGCCAATTTTCAGAATTTTTGAAAATTTCACTTTTTTGTGAAAATATCCACTAAATGAGGGAATAATATGTGTGAGGGAACCCCAGGAGAGTTCCAAATGTGTGTGGGTAGAATATATATCCCACGGGGGTAAAATTGAAAAAAAGTGAAAAAAAATTTTGTTTTGGACTTAGTCATTTTTCCGGCGTTTATCAGACTTTCAGATAGGGGAAATGTCAGTGAGCGTTCCGATGTCAGTTCCAGAGCGATTCGCCCAATGAGTCCTTCATAATTAGTCGTTTTCAGCCAATTTTCTGAATTTTTGAAAATATCACTTTTTTGTAAAAAAATATCCACTAAATGAGGGAATAATATGTGTGAGGGTACCCCAGGAGAGTTCCAAATGCGTGTCGGTAGAATATATATCCCACCGGGTAAAATTGAAAAAAGGTGAAAAATTTTTTTTTTGGACTTAGTCATTTTTTCAGCGTTTATCAGACTTTCAGATAGGGGAAATGTCAGTGAGCGTTCCGATTTCAGTTCCAGAGCGATTCGCCCGATGAGTCCTTCATATTTAGTTGTTTTCAGCCAATTTTCAGAATTTTTGAAAATTTCACTTTTTTGTGAAAATATCCACTAAATGAGGGAATAATATGTGTGAGGGTATCCCAGGAGAGTTCCAAATGTGTGTGGGTAGAATATATATCCCACAGGGGTTAAATTGAAAAAAGATGAAAAAAATTTTTTTTTGGATTAAGTCATTTTTTCAGCGTTTATCAGACTTTCAGATATGGGAAATGTCAGTGAGCATTCTGATTTCAGTTCCAGAGCGATTCGCCCGATGAGTCCTTCATATTTAGTTGTTTTCAGCCAATTTTCAGAATTTTTGAAAATTTCACTTTTTTGTGAAAATATCCACTAAATGAGGGAATAATATGTGTGAGGGTACCCCAGAAGAGTTCCAAATGTGTGTGGGTAGAATATATATCCCACGGGGGTAAAATTGAAAAAAGATGAAAAAAATTTTTTTTTGGAGTAAGTCATTTTTTCAGCGTTTATCAGACTTTCAGATAGGGGAAATGTCAGTGAGCATTCCAATCTCAGTTCCAGAGCGATTCGCCCGATGAGTCCTTCATATTTAGTCGTTTTCAGCCAATTTTCTGAATTTTTGAAAATTTCACTTTTTTGTAAAAAAATATCCACTAAATGAGGGAATAATATGTGTGCGGGTACCCCAGCAGAGTTACAAATGTGTGTGGGTAGAATATATATCCCACGGGGGTAAAATTGAAAAAAGTTGAAAAAAATTTTTTTTTTCGACTTAGTCATTTTTCCGGCGTTTATCAGACTTTCAAATAGGGGAAATGTCAGTGAGCATTCCGATTTCAGTTCCAGAGCGATTCGTCCGATGAGTCCTTCATATTTAGTCGTTTTCAGCCAATTTTCTGAATTTTTGAAAATTTCACTTTTTTGTGAAAATACCCACTAAATGAGGGAATAATATGTGTGAGGGTACCCCAGGAGAGTTCCAAATGTGTGTGGGTAGAATATATATCCCACGGGGGTAAAATTGAAAAAAGATGAAAAAAAATTTTTTTTGACTTAGTCATTTTTCCGGCGTTTATCAGACTTTCAGATAGGGGAAATGTCAGTGAGCGTTCCGATTTCAGTTCCAGAGCGATTCGCCCAATGAGTCCTTCATAATTAGTCGTTTTCAGCCAATTTTCTGAATTTTTGAAAATATCACTTTTTTGTAAAAAAATATCCACTAAATGAGGGAATAATATGTGTGAGGGTACCCCAGGAGAGTTCCAAATGCGTGTCGGTAGAATATATATCCCACCGGGTAAAATTGAAAAAAGGTGAAAAATTTTTTTTTTGGACTTAGTCATTTTTTCAGCGTTTATCAGACTTTCAGATAGGGGAAATGTCAGTGAGCGTTCCGATTTCAGTTCCAGAGCGATTCGCCCGATGAGTCCTTCATATTTAGTTGTTTTCAGCCAATTTTCAGAATTTTTGAAAATTTCACTTTTTTGTGAAAATATCCACTAAATGAGGGAATAATATGTGTGAGGGTATCCCAGGAGAGTTCCAAATGTGTGTGGGTAGAATATATATCCCACAGGGGTTAAATTGAAAAAAGATGAAAAAAATTTTTTTTTGGATTAAGTCATTTTTTCAGCGTTTATCAGACTTTCAGATATGGGAAATGTCAGTGAGCATTCTGATTTCAGTTCCAGAGCGATTCGCCCGATGAGTCCTTCATATTTAGTTGTTTTCAGCCAATTTTCAGAATTTTTGAAAATTTCACTTTTTTGTGAAAATATCCACTAAATGAGGGAATAATATGTGTGAGGGTACCCCAGGAGAGTTCCAAATGTGTGATGGGTAGAATATATATCCCACGGGGGTAAAATTGAAATAAGATGAAAAAAATTTTTTTTGGGATTAAGTCATTTTTTCAGCGTTTATCAGACTTTCAGATAGGGGAAATGTCAGTGAGCGTTCCGATTTCAGTTCCAGAGCGATTCGCCCGATGAGTCCTTCATATTTAGTCGTTTTCAGCCAATTTTCTGAATTTTTGAAAATTTCACTTTTTTGTAAAAAAATATCCACTAAATGAGGGAATAATATGTGTGAGGGTACCCCAGGAGAGTTCCAAATGTGTGTGGGTAGAATATATATCCCACGGGGATAAAATTGAAAAAAGGTGAACAAAATTTTTTTTAGACTTAGTCATTTTTTCAGCGTTTATCAGAATTTCAGATAGAGGATATGTCAGTGAGCATTCCATTTTCAGTTCCAGAGCGATTTGCCCGATGAGTCCTTCATATTTAGTCATTTTCAGCCAATTTTCAGAATTTTTGAAAATTTCACTTTTTTGTGAAAATATCCACTAAATGAGGGAATAATATGTGTGAGGGTACCCCAGGAGAGTTCCAAATGTGTGTGGGTAGAAAATATATCCCACGGGGGTAAAATTGAAAAAAGCTGAAAATTTTTTTTTTTTTCGACTTAGTCATTTTTTCGGCGTTTATCAGACTTTCAAATAGGGGAAATGTCAGTGAGCATTCCGATTTCAGTTCCAGAGCGATTCGCCCGATGAGTCCTTCATATTTAGTCGTTTTCAGCCAATTTTCTGAATTTTTGAAAATTTCACTTTTTTGTGAAAATATCCACTAAATGAGGGAATAATATGTGTGAGGGTACCCCAGGAGAGTTCCAAATGTGTGTGGGTAGAATATATATCCCACGGGGGTAAAATTGAAAAAAGATGAAAGAATTTTTTTTTTTACTTAGTCATTTTTCCGGCGTTTAGAAGACTTTCAGATAGGGGAAATGTCAGTCAGTATTCCAATTTCAGTTCCAGAGCGATTCGCCCGATGAGTCCTTCATATTTAGTCGTTTTCAGCCAATTTTCAGAATTTTTGAAAATTTCACTTTTTGTGAAAATATCAACTAAATGAGGGAAAAATATGTGTGAGGGTACCCCAGGAGAGTTCCAAATGTGTGTGGGTAGAAAATATATCCCACGGGGGTAAAATTGAAAAATGGTGAAAATTTTTTTTTTTTGAACTTAGTCATTTTTTCAGCGTTTATCAGACTTTCAGATAGGGGAAATGTCAGTGAGCGTTCCAATTTCAGTTCCAGAGCAATTCGCCCGATGAGTCCTTCATATTTAGTCGTTTTCAGCCAATTTTCTGAATTTTTGAAAATTTCACTTTTTTGTGAAAATATCCACTAAATGAGGGAATAATATGTGTGAGGGTACCCCAGGAGAGTTCCAAATGTGTGTGGGAAGAATATATATCCCACGGGGGTAAAATTGAAAAAAGATGAAAAAAAATTTTTTTTGACTTAAGTCATCTTTCCGGCGTTTATCAGACTTTCAGATAGGGGAAATGTCAGTGAGCCTTCCGATTTCAGTTCCAGAGCGATTCGCCAACCAGTCCTTCATATTTAGTCGTTTTCAGACAATTTTCAGAATTTTTGAAAATTTCACTTTTTTGTGAAAATATTCACTAAATGAGGGAATAATATGTGTGAGGGTACCCCAGGAGAGTTCCAAATGTGTGTGGGTAGAATATATATCCCACGGGGGTAAAATTGAAAAAAGTTTAAAAAAATTTTTTTTTAGATTTAGTCATTTTTCCGGCATTTATCAGACTTTCAGATAGGGGAAATGTCAGTGAGCGTTCCAATTTCAGTTCCAGAGCGATTTGCCCGATGAGTCCTTCATATTTAGTCGTTTTCAGCCAATTTTCTGAATTTTTGAAAATTTCACTTTTTTGTGAAAATATCCACTAAATGAGGGAATAATATGTGTGAGGGTACCCCAGGAGAGTTCCAAATGTGTGTGGGTAGAATATATATCCCACAGGGGTAAAATTGAAAAATTTGAAAAAAAATTTTTGTTGGATTTAGTCATTTTTCCGGCGCTCATCAGACTTTCAGATAGGGGAAATGCCAGTGAGCGTTCCGATTTCAGTTCCAGAGCGATTCGCCCGATGAGTCCTTCATATTTAGTCGTTTTCAACCAATTTTCTGAATTTTTGAAAATTTCACTTTTTTGTGAAAATATCCACTAAATGAGGGAATAATATGTGTGCGGGTACCCCAGCAGAGTTACAAATGTGTGTGGGTAGAATATATATCCCACGGGGGTAAAATTGAAAAAAGTTGAAAAAATTTTTTTTTTTCGACTTAGTCATTTTTCCGGCGTTTATCAGACTTTCAAATAGGGGAAATGTCAGTGAGCATTCCGATTTCAGTTCCAGAGCGATTCGTCCGATGAGTCCTTCATATTTAGTCGTTTTCAGCCAATTTTCTGAATTTTTGAAAATTTCACTTTTTTGTGAAAATACCCACTAAATGAGGGAATAATATGTGTGAGGGTACCCCAGGAGAGTTCCAAATGTGTGTGGGTAGAATATATATCCCACGGGGGTAAAATTGAAAAAAGATGAAAAAAAATTTTTTTTGACTTAGTCATTTTTCCGGCGTTTATCAGACTTTCAGATAGGGGAAATGTCAGTGAGCCTTCCGATTTCAGTTCCAGAGCGATTCGCCCGATGAGTCCTTCATATTTAGTCGTTTTCAGCCAATTTTCAGAATTTTTGAAAATTTCACTTTTTTGTGAAAATATCCACTAAATGAGGGAATAATATGTGTGAGGGTACCCCAGGAGAGTTCCAAATGTGTGTGGGTAGAATATATATCCCACGGGGGTAAAATTGAAAAAAGAGGAAAAAAATGTTTTTTTGGATTTAGTCTTTTTTTCCGCATTTATCAGACTTTCAGATAGGGGAAATGTCAGTGAGCGTTCCGATTTCAGTTCCAGAGCGATTCGCCCGATGAGTCCTTCATATTTAGTCGTTTTCAGCCAATTTTCAGATTTTTTGAAAATTTCACTTTTTTGTGAAAATATCCACTAAATGAGGGAATAATATGTGTGAGGGTACCCCAGGAGAGTTCCAAATGTGTGTGGGTAGAATATATATCCCACGGGGGTAAAATTGAAAAAAGTTTTAAAAAAATTTTTTTTGGACTTAGTCATTTTTCCGGCGTTTATCAGACTTGCAGATAGGGGAAATGTCAGTGAGCGTTCCGATTTCAGTTCCAGAGCAATTCGCCCGATGAGTCCTTCATATTTAGTCGTTTTCAGCCAATTTTCAGAATTTTTGAAAATTTCACTTTTTTGTGAAAATATCCACTAAATGAGGGAATAATATGTGTGACGGTACCCCAGGTGAGTTCCAAATGTGTGTGGGTAGAATATATATCCCACGGGGGTAAAATTGAAAAAAGTTGAAAAAAATATTTTTTTTGACTTAGTCATTTTTCCGGCGTTTATCAGACTTTCAGATAGGGGAAATGTCAGTGAGCGTTCCGATTTCAGTTCCAGAGCGATTCGCCTGATGAGTCCTTCATATTTAGTCGTTTTCAGCCAATTTTCTGAATTTTTGAAAATTTCACTTTTTTGTGAAAATATCCACTAAATGAGGGAATAATATGTGTGAGGGTACCCCAGGAGAGTTCCAAATTTGTGTGGGTAGAATATATATCCCACGGGGGTTAAATTGAAAAAAGATGAAAAAAATTTTTTTTTGGATTAAGTCATTTTTTCAGCGTTTATCAGACTTTCAGATAGGGGAAATGTCAGTGAGCGTTCCGATTTCAGTTCCAGAGCGATTCGCCCGATGAGTCCTTCATATTTAGTCGTTTTCAGCCAATTTTCTGAATATTTGAAAATTTCACTTTTTTGTGAAAATATCCACTAAATGAGGGAATAATATGTGTGAGGGTATCCCAGGAGAGTTCCAAATGTGTGTGGGTAGAATATATATCCCACGGGGGTAAAATTGAAAAAAGATGAAAAAATTTTTTTTTTGGACTTAGTCATTTTTTCAGCATTTATCAGACTTTCAGATAGGGGAAATGTCAGTGAGCGTTCCGATTTCAGTTCCAGAGCGATTCGCCCGATGAGTCCTTCATATTTAGTCGTTTTCAGCCAATTTTCTGAATATTTGAAAATTTCACTTCTTTGTGAAAATATCCACTAAATGAGGGAATAATATGTGTGAGGTTACCCCAGGAGAGTTTCAAATGTGTGTGGGTAGAATATATATCCCACAGGGGTAAAATTGAAAAAAGTTGAAAAAAAAATTTTTTTAGACTTAGTCATTTTTCCGGCGTTTATCAGACTTTCAGATAGGGGAAATGTCAGTGAGCATTCCTATTTCAGTTCCAGAGCGATTCGCCCGATGAGTCCTTCATATTTAGTCGTTTTCAGCCAATTTTCAGAATATTTGAAAATTTCACTTTTTTGTGAAAATATCCACTAAATGAGGGAATAATATGTGTGAGGGTACCCCAGGAGAGTTCCAAATGTGTGTGGATAGAATATATATCCCACGGGGGTAAAATTGAAAAAAGATGAAAAAAAATTTTTTTTTGACTTAGTCATTTTTTCAGCATTTATCAGACTTTCAGATAGGGGAAATGTCAGTGAGCGTTCCGATTTCAGTTCCAGAGCGATTCACCCCATGAGTCCTTCATATTTAGTTGTTTTCAGCCAATTTTCTGAATATTTGAAAATTTCACTTTTTTGTGAAAATATCCACTAAATGAGGGAATAATATGTGTGAGGGTACCCCAGGAGAGTTCCAAATGTGTGTGGATAGAATATATATCCCACGGGGGTAAAATTGAAAAAAGATGAAAAAAAAATTTTTTTTGACTTAGTCATTTTTTCAGCATTTATCAGACTTTCAGATAGGGGAAATGTCAGTGAGCGTTCCGATTTCAGTTCCAGAGCGATTCGCCCCATGAGTCCTTCATATTTAGTCGTTTTCAGCCAATTTTCTGAATATTTGAAAATTTCACTTTTTTGTGAAAATATCCACTAAATGAGGGAATAATATGTGTGAGGGTACCCCAGGAGAGTTCCAAATGTGTGTGGGTAGAATATATATCCCACGGGGGTAAAATTGAAAAAAGATGAAAAAAATATTTTTTTGGATTAAGTCATTTTTTCAGCGTTTATCAGACTTTCAGATAGGGGAAATGTCAGTGAGCATTCCGATTTCAGTTCCAGAGCGATTCGCCCGATGAGTCCTTCATATTTAGTCGTTTTCAGCCAATTTTCTGAATTTTTGAAAATTTCACTTTTTTGTGAAAATATCCACTAAATGAGGGAATAATATGTGTGAGGGTACCCCAGCAGAGTTACAAATGTGTGTGGGTAGAATATATATCCCACGGGGTTAAAATTGAAAAAAGTTGAAAAAAAATTTTTGTTGGACTTAGTCATTTTTCCGGCGTTTAGAAGACTTTCAGATAGGGGAAATGTCAGTGAGTATTCCAATTTCAGTTCCAGAGCGATTCGCCCGATGAGTCCTTCATATTTAGTCGTTTTCAGCCAATTTTCAGAATTTTTGAAAATTTCACTTTTTGTGAAAATATCCACTAAATGAGGGAAAAATATGTGTGAGGGTACCCCAGGAGAGTTCCAAATGTGTGTGGGTAGAATATATATCCCACGGGGGTAAAATTGAAAAAAGGTGAAAATTTTTTTTTTTTTGATTTAGTCATTTTTTCACCGTTTATCAGACTTTCAGATAGGGGAAATGTCAGTGAGCGTTCCAATTTCAGTTCCAGAGCGATTCGACCGATGAGTCCTTCATATTTAGTCATTTTCAGCCAATTTTATGAATTTTTGAAAATTTCACTTTTTTGTGAAAATATCCACTAAATGAGGGAATAATATGTGTGAGGTTACCCCAGGAGAGTTCCAAATGTGTGTGGGTAGAATATATATCCCACGGGGGTAAAATTGAAAAAAGTTTAAAAAATTTTTTTTTAGATTTAGCCATTTTTCGTGCTTTTATCAGACTTTCAGATAGGGGAAATGTCAGTGAGCGTTCCAATTTCAGTTCCAGAGCGATTCGCCCGATGAGTCCTTCATATTTAGTCGTCTTCAGCCAATTTTCTGAATTTTTGAAAATTTCACTTTTTTGTGAAAATATCCACTAAATGAGGTTATATGTGTGAGGGTACAGCAGGAGAGTTCCAAATGTGTGTGGGTAGAAGATATATCCCACGGGGGTAAAATTGAAAAAAGTTTAAAAAAATTTTTTTTTTGAATTAGTAATTTTTCCGGCGTTAATCAGACTTTCAATTAGGGGAAATGTCAGTGAGCGTTCCGATTTCAGTTCCAGAGCGATTTGCCCGATGAGTCCTTCATATTTAGTCGTTTTCAGCCAATTTTCAGAATTTTTGAAAATTTTACTTTATTGTGAAAATATCCACTAAATGAGGGAATAATATGTGTGAGGGTAACCCAGCAGAGTTCCAAATGTGTGTGGGTAGAATATATATCCCACGGGGGTAAAATTGAAAAAAGGTGAAAAAAAATTTTTTTTGGACTTAGTCATTTTTTCAGCGTTTATCAGACTTTCAGATAGGGGAAATGTCAGTGAGCGTTCCAATTTCAGTTCCAGACCGATTCGCCCGATGAGTCCTTCATATTTAGTCGTTTTCAGCCAATTTTCTGAATTTTTGAAAATTTCACTTTTTTGTGAAAATATCCACTAAATGAGGGAATAATATGTGTGAGGGTACCCCAGGAGAGTTCCAAATGTGTGTGGGTAGAATAAATATCCCACGGGGGTAAAATTCAAAAATGTTTAAAAATTTTTTTTTAGACTTAGTCATTTTTCCGGCGTTTATCAGACTTTCAGATAGGGGAAATGTCAGTGAGCGTTCCGATTTCAGTTCCAGAGCGATTCGCCCGATGAGTCATTCATATTTAGTCATTTTCAGCCAATTTTCAGAATTTTTGAAAATTTCACTTTTTTGTGAAAATATCCACTAAATGAGGGAATAATATGTGTGAGGGTACCCCAGGAGAGTTCCAAATGTGTGTGGGTAGAATATATATCCCACGGGGGTAAAATTGAAAAAAGTTTAAAAATTTTTTTTTTAGATTTAGCCATTTTTCCGGCTTTTATCAGACTTTCAGATAGGGGAAATGTCAGTGAGCGTTCCAATTTCAGTTCCAGAGCGATTCGCCCGATGAGTCCTTCATATTTAGTCATTTTCAGCCAATTTTATGAATTTTTGAAAATTTCACTTTTTTGTGAAAATATCCAATAAATGAGGGACTAATATGTGTGAGGGTACCCCAGGAGAGTTCCAAATGTGTGTGGGTAGAATATATATCCCACGGGGGTAAAATTGAAAAAAGATGAAAATTTTTTTTTTTTCGACTTAGTCATTTTTTCAGCGTTTATCAGACTTTCAGATAGGGGAAATGTCAGTGAGCGTTCCGATTTCAGTTCCAGAGCGATTCGCCCGATGAGTCCTTCATATATAGTCGTTTTCAGCCAATTTTCAGAATTTTTGGAAATTTCACTTTTTTGTGAAAATATCCACTAAATGAGGGAATAATATGTGTGAGGGTACCCCAGGGGAGTTCCAAATGTGTGTGGGTAGAATATATATCCCACGGGGGTAAAATTGAAAAAAGATGAAAAAAAATTTTTTTTGGACTTAGTCATTTTTTCAGCGTTTATCAGACTTTCAGATAGGGGAAATGTCAGTGAGCATTCCAATTTCAGTTCCAGAGCGATTCGCCCGATGAGTCCTTCATATTTAGTCGTTTTCAGCCAATTTTCTGAATTTTTGAAAATTTCACTTTTTTGTGAAAATATCCACTAAATGAGGGAATAATATGTGTGAGGGTACCCCAGGAGAGTTCCAAATGTGTGTGGGTAGAATATATATCCCACGGGGGTAAAATTGAAAAAAGTTTAAAAAAATTTTTTTTAGATTTAGTCATTTTTCCGGCGTTTATCAGACTTTCAGATAGGGGAAATGTCAGTGAGCGTTCCAATTTCAGTTCCAGAGCGATTTGCCCGATGAGTCCTTCATATTTAGTCGTTTTCAGCCAATTTTCTGAATTTTTGAAAATTTCACTTTTTTGTGAAAATATCCACTAAATGAGGGAATAATATGTGTGAGGGTACCCCAGGAGAGTTCCAAATGTGTGTGGGTAGAATAAATATCCCACGGGGGTAAAATTCAAAAATGTTTAAAAATTTTTTTTTAGACTTAGTCATTTTTCCGGCGTTTATCAGACTTTCAGATAGGGGAAATGTCAGTGAGTGTTCCGATTTCAGTTCCAGAGCGATTCGCCCGATGAGTCATTCATATTTAGTCATTTTCAGCCAATTTTCAGAATTTTTGAAAATTTCACTTTTTTGTTAAAATATCCACTAAATGAGGGAATAATATGTGTGAGGGTACCCCAGGAGAGTTCCAAATGTGTGTGGGTAGAATATATATCCCACGGGGGTAAAATTGAAAAAAGATGAAAAAATTTTTTTTTTCGACTTAGTCATTTTTTCAGCGTTTATCAGACTTTCAGATAGGGGAAATGTCAGTGAGCGTTCCGATTTCAGTTCCAGAGCGATTCGCCCGATGAGTCCTTCATATATAGTCGTTTTCAGCCAATTTTCAGAATTTTTGGAAATTTCACTTTTTTGTGAAAATATCCACTAAATGAGGGAATAATATGTGTGAGGGTACCCCAGGGGAGTTCCAAATGTGTGTGGGTAGAATATATATCCCACGGGGGTAAAATTGAAAAAAGGTGAAAAAAATTTTTTTTTGGACTTAGTCATTTTTTCAGCGTTTATCAGACTTTCAGATAGGGGAAATGTCAGTGAGCATTCCAATTTCAGTTCCAGAGCGATTCGCCCGATGAGTCCTTCATATTTAGTCGTTTTCAGCCAATTTTCTGAATTTTTGAAAATTTCACTTTTTTGTGAAAATATCCACTAAATGAGGGAATAATATGTGTGAGGGTACCCCAGGAGAGTTCCAAATGTGTGTGGGTAGAATATATATCCCACGGGGGTAAAATTGAAAAAAGTTTAAAAAAATTTTTTTTAGATTTAGTCATTTTTCCGGCGTTTATCAGACTTTCAGATAGGGGAAATGTCAGTGAGCGTTCCAATTTCAGTTCCAGAGCGATTTGCCCGATGAGTCCTTCATATTTAGTCGTTTTCAGACAATTTTCTGAATTTTTGAAAATTTCACTTTTTTGTGAAAATATCCACTAATTGAGGGAATAATATGTGTGAGGGTACCCCAGGAGAGTTCCAAATGTGTTTGGGTAGAATATATATCCCACGGGGGTAAAATTGAAAAAAGGTGAAAAATTTTTTTTTTTGGACTTAGTCATTTTTTCAGCGTTTATCAGACTTTCAGATAGGGGAAATGTCAGTGAGCGTTCCGATTTCAGTTCCAGAGCGATTTGCCTGATGAGTCCTTCATATTTAGTCGTTTTCAGCCAATTTTCAGAATTTTGAAAATTTCACTTTTTTGTGAAAATATCCACTAAATGAGGGAATAATATGTGTGAGGGTACCCCAGGAGAGTTCCAAATGTGTATGGGTAGAATAAATATCCCACGGGGGTAAAATTGAAAAAAGTTAAAAATTTTTTTTTAGATTTAGCCATTTTTCCGGCTTTTATCAGACTTTCAGATAGGGGAAATGTCAGTGAGCGTTCCAATTTCAGTTCCAGAGCGATTCGCCTGATGAGTCCTTCATATTTAGTCGTTTTCAGCCAATTTTCTGAATTTTTGAAAATTTCACTTTTTTGTGAAAATATCCACTAAATGAGGGAATATGTGTGAGGGTACCCCAGGAGAGTTCCAAATGTGTGTGGGTAGAAGATATATCCCACGGGGGTAAAATTGAAAAAAGTTTAAAAAAATTTTTTTTTGGACTTAGTAATTTTTCCGGCGTTAATCAGACTTTCAATTAGGGGAAATGTCAGTGAGCGTTCCGATTTCAGTTCCAGAGCGATTTGCCCGATGAGTCCTTCATATTTAGTCGTTTTCAGCCAATTTTCAGAATTTTTGAAAATTTTACTTTATTGTGAAAATATCCACTAAATGAGGGAATAATATGTGTGAGGGTACCCCAGGAGAGTTCCAAATGTGTGTGGGTAGAATATATATCCCACGGGGGTAAAATTGAAAAAAGGTGAAAAAAAATTTTTTTTGGACTTACTCATTTTTTCAGCGTTTATCAGACTTTCAGATAGGGGAAATGTCAGTGAGCGTTCCAATTTCAGTTCCAGACCGATTCGCCCGATGAGTCCTTCATATATAGTCGTTTTCAGCCAATTTTCTGAATTTTTGAAAATTTCACTTTTTTGTGAAAATATCCACTAAATGAGGGAATAATATGTGTGAGGGTACCCCAGGAGAGTTCCAAATGTGTGTGGGTAGAATATATATCCCACGGCGGTAAAATTGAAAAAAGTTTTAAAAAATTTTTTTTAGATTTAGCCATTTTTCCGGCTTTTATCAGACTTTCAGATAGGGGAAATGTCAGTGAGCGTTCCAATTTCAGTTCCAGAGCGATTCGCCCGATGAGTCCTTCATATTTAGTCGTTTTCAGCCAATTTTCTGAATTTTTGAAAATTTCACTTTTTTGTGAAAATATCCACTAAATGAGGGAATATGTGTGAGGGTACCCCAGGAGAGTTCCAAATGTGTGTGGGTAGAATATATATCCCACGGGGGTAAAATTGAAAAAAGGTGAAAAAATTTTTTTTTTCGACTTAGTCATTTTTTCAGCGTTTATCAGACTTTCAGATAGGGGAAATGTCAGTGAGCGTTCCGATTTCAGTTCCAGAGCGATTCACCCGATGAGTCCTTCATATTTAGTCATTTTCAGCCAATTTTCAGAATTTTTGAAAATTTCACTTTTTTGTGAAAATATCCACTAAATGAGGGAATAATATGTGTGAGGGTACCCCAGGAGAGTTCCAAATGTGTGTGGGTAGAATATATATCCCACGGGGGTAAAATTGAAAAAAGTTGAAAAAAATTTTTTTTTAGAATTAGTAATTTTTCTGGCGTTTATCAGACTTTCAGATAAGGGAAATGTCAGTGAGTGTTCCGATTTCAGTTCCAGAGCGATTCGACCGATGAGTCCTTCATACTTAGTCGTTTTCAGCCAATTTTAAGAATTTTTGAAAATTTCACTTTTTTGTGAAAATATCCACTAAATGAGGGAATAATATGTGTGAGGGTACCCCAGGAGAGTTCCAAATGTGTGTGGGTAGAATATATATCCCACGGGGGTAAAATTGAAAAAAGTTTAAAAATTTTTTTTTTAGATTTAGCCATTTTTCCGGCTTTTATCAGACTTTCAGATAGGGGAAATGTCAGTGAGCGTTCCAATTTCAGTTCCAGAGCGATTCGCCCGATGAGTCCTTCATATTTAGTCGTTTTCAGCCAATTTTATGAATTTTTGAAAATTTCACTTTTTTGTGAAAATATCCACTAAATGAGGGAATAATATGTGTGAGGGTACCCCAGGAGAGTTCCAAATGTGTGTGGGTAGAATATATATCCCACGGGGGTAAAATTGAAAAAAGGTGAAAAAATTTTTTCTTTGGACTTAGTCATTTTTCCGGCGTTAATCAGACTTTCAATTAGGGGAAATGTCAGTGAGCGTTCCGATTTCAGTTCCAGAGCGATTCGCCCGATGAATCCTTCATATTGAGTCGTTTTCAGCCAATTTTCAGAATTTTTGAAAATTTCACTTTTTTGTGAAAATATCCACTAAATGAGGGAATAATATGTGTGAGGGTACCCCAGGAGAGTTCCAAATGTGTGTGGGTAGAATATATATCCCACGGGGGTAAAATTGAAAAAAGTTGAAAAAAAATTTTTTTTGGACTTAGTAATTTTTTCAGCGTTTATCAGACTTTCAGATAGGGGAAATGTCAGTGAGCGTTCCAATTTCAGTTCCAGAGTGACTCGCCCGATGAGTCCTTCATATTTAGTCGTTTTCAGCCAATTTTCTGAATTTTTGAAAATTTCACTTTTTTGTGAAAATATCCACTAAATGAGGGAATAATATGTGTGAGGGTACCCCAGGAGAGTTCCAAATGTGTGTGGGTAGAATATATATCCCACGGGGGTAAAATTGAAAAAAGTTTAAAAAAATTTTTTTTAGATTTAGTCATTTTTCCGGCGTTTATCAGACTTTCAGATAGGGGAAATGTCAGTGAGCGTTCCAATTTCAGTTCCAGAGCGATTTGCCCGATGAGTCCTTCATATTTAGTCGTTTTCAGCCAATTTTCTGAATTTTTGAAAATTTCACTTTTTTGTGAAAATATCCACTAAATGAGGGAATAATATGTGTGAGGGTACCCCAGGAGAGTTCCAAATGTGTGTGGGTAGAATAAATATCCCACGGGGGTAAAATTCAAAAATGTTTAAAAATTTTTTTTTAGACTTAGTCATTTTTCCGGCGTTTATCAGACTTTCAGATAGGGGAAATGTCAGTGAGCGTTCCGATTTCAGTTCCAGAGCGATTCGCCCGATGAGTCATTCATATTTAGTCATTTTCAGCCAATTTTCAGAATTTTTGAAAATTTCACTTTTTTGTTAAAATATCCACTAAATGAGGGAATAATATGTGTGAGGGTACCCCAGGAGAGTTCCAAATGTGTGTGGGTAGAATATATATCCCACGGGGGTAAAATTGAAAAAAGATGAAAAAATTTTTTTTTTCGACTTAGTCATTTTTTCAGCGTTTATCAGACTTTCAGATAGGGGAAATGTCAGTGAGCGTTCCGATTTTAGTTCCAGAGCGATTCGCCCGATGAGTCCTTCATATATAGTCGTTTTCAGCCAATTTTCAGAATTTTTGGAAATTTCACTTTTTTGTGAAAATATCCACTAAATGAGGGAATAATATGTGTGAGGGTACCCCAGGGGAGTTCCAAATGTGTGTGGGTAGAATATATATCCCACGGGGGTAAAATTGAAAAAAGGTGAAAAAAATTTTTTTTTGGACTTAGTCATTTTTTCAGCGTTTATCAGACTTTCAGATAGGGGAAATGTCAGTGAGCATTCCAATTTCAGTTCCAGAGCGATTCGCCCGATGAGTCCTTCATATTTAGTCGTTTTCAGCCAATTTTCTGAATTTTTGAAAATTTCACTTTTTTGTGAAAATATCCACTAAATGAGGGAATATGTGTGAGGGTACCCCAGGAGAGTTCCAAATGTGTGTGGGTAGAAGATATATCCCACGGGGGTAAAATTGAAAAAAGTTTAAAAAAATTTTTTTTTGGACTTAGTAATTTTTCCGGCGTTAATCAGACTTTCAATTAGGGGAAATGTCAGTGAGCGTTCCGATTTCAGTTCCAGAGCGATTTGCCCGATGAGTCCTTCATATTTAGTCGTTTTCAGCCAATTTTCAGAATTTTTGAAAATTTTACTTTATTGTGAAAATATCCACTAAATGAGGGAATAATATGTGTGAGGGTACCCCAGGAGAGTTCCAAATGTGTGTGGGTAGAATATATATCCCACGGCGGTAAAATTGAAAAAAGTTTTAAAAAATTTTTTTTAGATTTAGCCATTTTTCCGGCTTTTATCAGACTTTCAGATAGGGGAAATGTCAGTGAGCGTTCCAATTTCAGTTCCAGAGCGATTCGCCCGATGAGTCCTTCATATTTAGTCGTTTTCAGCCAATTTTCTGAATTTTTGAAAATTTCACTTTTTTGTGAAAATATCCACTAAATGAGGGAATATGTGTGAGGGTACCCCAGGAGAGTTCCAAATGTGTGTGGGTAGAATATATATCCCACGGGGGTAAAATTGAAAAAAGGTGAAAAATTTTTTTTTTTCGACTTAGTCATTTTTTCAGCGTTTATCAGACTTTCAGATAGGGGAAATGTCAGTGAGCGTTCCGATTTCAGTTCCAGAGCGATTCACCCGATGAGTCCTTCATATTTAGTCATTTTCAGCCAATTTTCAGAATTTTTGAAAATTTCACTTTTTTGTGAAAATATCCACTAAATGAGGGAATAATATGTGTGAGGGTACCCCAGGAGAGTTCCAAATGTGTGTGGGTAGAATATATATCCCACGGGGGTAAAATTGAAAAAAGTTGAAAAAAAATTTTTTTTAGAATTAGTAATTTTTCTGGCGTTTATCAGACTTTCAGATAAGGGAAATGTCAGTGAGTGTTCCGATTTCAGTTCCAGAGCGATTCGACCGATGAGTCCTTCATACTTAGTCGTTTTCAGCCAATTTTAAGAATTTTTGAAAATTTCACTTTTTTGTGAAAATATCCACTAAATGAGGGAATAATATGTGTGAGGGTACCCCAGGAGAGTTCCAAATGTGTGTGGGTAGAATATATATCCCACGGGGGTAAAATTGAAAAAAGTTTAAAAAATTTTTTTTTAGATTTAGCCATTTTTCCGGCTTTTATCAGACTTTCAGATAGGGGAAATGTCAGTGAGCGTTCCAATTTCAGTTCCAGAGCGATTCGCCCGATGAGTCCTTCATATTTAGTCGTTTTCAGCCAATTTTCTGAATTTTTGAAAATTTCACTTTATTGTGAAAATATCCACTAAATGAGGGAATAATATGTGTGAGGGTACCCCAGGAGAGTTCCAAATGTGTGTGGGTAGAATATATATCCCACGGGGGTAAAACTGAAAAAAGGTGAAAAAAAATTTTTTTTGGACTTAGTCATTTTTTCAGCGTTTATCAGACTTTCAGATAGGGGAAATGTCAGTGAGCGTTCCAATTTCAGTTCCAGAGCGATTCGCCCGATGAGACCTTCATATTTAGTCGTTTTCAGCCAATTTTCTGAATTTTTGAAAATTTCACTTTTTTGTGAAAATATCCACTAAATGAGGGAATAATATGTGTGAGGGTACCCCAGGAGAGTTCCAAATGTGTGTGGGTAGAATATATATCCCACGGGGGTAAAATTGAAAAAACGTGAAAAATTTTTTTTTGGGACTTAGTCATTTTTCCGGCATTTATCAGACTTTCAGATAGGGGAAATGTCAGTGAGCGTTCCAATTTCAGTTCCAGAGCGATTCGCCCGATGAGTCCTTCATATTTAGTCGTTTTCAGCCAATTTTATGAATTTTTGAAAATTTCACTTTTTTGTGAAAATATCCACTAAATGAGGGAATAATATGTGTGAGGGTACCCCAGGAGAGTTCCAAATGTGTGTGGGTAGAATATATATCCCACGGGGGTAAAATTGAAAAAAGGTGAAAAAATTTTTTCTTTGGACTTAGTCATTTTTCCGGCGTTAATCAGACTTTCAATTAGGGGAAATGTCAGTGAGCGTTCCGATTTCAGTTCCAGAGCGATTCGCCCGATGAATCCTTCATATTGAGTCGTTTTCAGCCAATTTTCAGAATTTTTGAAAATTTCACTTTTTTTGTGAAAATATCCACTAAATGAGGGAATAATATGTGTGAGGGTACCCCAGGAGAGTTCCAAATGTGTGTGGGTAGAATATATATCCCACGGGGGTAAAATTGAAAAAAGGTGAAAAAAATTTTTTTTTGGATTAAGTCATTTTTTCAGCGTTTATCAGACTTTCAGATAGGGGAAATGTCAGTGAGCGTTCCGATTTCAGTAGCAGGGCGATTCACCCAATGAGTCCTTCATATTTAGTCGTTTTCACCAATTTTCTGAATTTTTGAAAATTTCACTTTTTTGTGAAAATATCCACTAAATGAGGGAATAATATGTGTGAGGGTACCCCAGGAGAGTTCCAAATGTGTGTGGGTAGAATATATATCCCACGGGGGTAA
The DNA here is from genome assembly GCF_046119375.1 of Phyllobates terribilis. Lineage (NCBI taxonomy): Eukaryota > Metazoa > Chordata > Amphibia > Anura > Dendrobatidae > Phyllobates > Phyllobates terribilis. Next base: position 18,984,232 of record NW_027362773.1, on the reverse strand, counting down.
AATTGAAAAAAGTTGAAAAAAATTTTTTGTTGGACTTAGTCATTTTTCCGGCATTTAGAAGACTTTCAGATAGGGGAAATGTCAGTGATTATTCCAATTTCAGTTCCAGAGCGATTCGCCCGATGAGTCCTTCATATTTAGTCGTTTTCAGCCAATTTTCTGAATTTTTGAAAATTTCACTTTTTTGTGAAAATATCCACTAAATGAGGGAATAATATATGTGAGGGTACCCCAGGAGAGTTCCAAATGTGTGTGGGTAGAAGATATATCCCACGGGGGTAAAATTGAAAAAAGGTGAAAAATTTGGTTTTTTGGACTTAGTCATTTTTTCAGCGTTTATCAGACTTTCAGATAGGGGAAATGTCAGTGAGCGTTCCAATTTCAGTTCCAGAGCAATTCGCCCGATGAGTCCTTCATATTTAGTCGTTTTCAGCCAATTTTCAGAATTTTGAAAATTTCACTTTTTTGTAAAAATATCCACTAAATGAGGGAATAATATGTGTGAGGGTACCCCAGGAGAGTGCCAAATGTGTGTGGGTAGAATATATATCCCACGGGGGTAAAATTGAAAAAAGATGAAAAAAATTTTTTTTTGACTTAGTCATTTTTCCGGCGTTTATCAGACTTTCAGATAGGGGAAATGTCAGTGAGCGTTCCGATTTCAGTTCCAGAGCGATTCGCCCGATGAGTCCTTCATATTTAGTCGTTTTCAGCCAATTTTCAGAATTTTTGAAAATTTCACTTTTTTGTGAAAATATCCACTAAATGAGGGAATAATATGTGTGAGGGTACCCCAGGAGAGTTCCAAATGTGTGTGGGTAGAATATATCCCACGGGGATAAAATTGAAAAAAGGTGAAGAAAATTTTTTTTGGACTTAGTCATTTTTCCGGCGTTTATCAGACTTTCAGATAAGAGAAATGTCAGTGAGCGTTCCGATTTCAGTTCCAGAGCAACTCGCCGATCAGTCCTTCATATTTAGTCGTTTTCAGCCAATTTTCAGAATTTTGAAAATTTCACTTTTTTTGTGAAAATATCCACTAAATGAGGGAATAATATGTGTGAGGGTACCCCAGGAGAGTTCCAAATGTGTGTGGGTAGAAAACATATCCCACGGGGGTAAAATTGAAAAAAAGTGAAAAAAAATTTTGTTTTGGACTTAGTCATTTTTTCAGCGTTTATCAGACTTTCAGATAGGGGAAATGTCAGTGAGCATTCCAATTTCAGTTCCAGAGCGATTCGCCTGATGAGTCGTTCATGTTTAGTCGTTTTCAGCCAATTTTCAGAATTTTTGAAAATTTCACTTTTTTGTGAAAATATCCACTAAATGAGGGAATAATATGTGTGAGGGTACCCCAGGAGAGTTCCAAATGTGTGTGGGTAGAATATATATCCCACGGTGGTAAAATTGAAAAAAGATGAAAAAATTTTTTTTTCGACTTAGTCATTTTTCCGGCGTTTATCAGACTTTCAGATAGGGGAAATGTCAGTGAGCGTTCCGATTTCAGTTCCAGAGCGATTCGCCCGATGAGTCCTTCATATTTAGTCGTTTTCAGCCAATTTTCAGAATTTTTGAAAATTTCACTTTTTTGTGAAAATATCCACTAAATGAGGGAACAATATGTGTGAGGGTACCCCAGGAGAGTTCCAAATGTGTGTGGGTAGAAGATATATCCCACGGGGGTAAAATTGAAAAAAGTTGAAAAAATTTTTTTTTTTCGACTTAGTCATTTTTCCGGCGTTTATCAGACTTTCAGATAGGAGAAATGTCAGTGAGCGTTCCGATTTCAGTTCCAGAGCGATTCGCCGATGAGTCCATCATATTTATTCGTTTTCAGCCAATTTTCAGAATTTTGAAAATTTCACTTTTTTGTGAAAATATCCACTAAATGAGGGAATAATATGTGTGAGGGTACCCCAGGAGAGTTCCAAATGTGTGTGGGTAGAATATATATCCCACGGGGATAAAATTGAAAAAAGGTGAAGAAAATTTTTTTTGGACTTAGTCATTTTTCCGGCGTTTATCAGACTTTCAGATAAGAGAAATGTCAGTGAGCGTTCCGATTTCAGTTCCAGAGCGACTCGCCGATCAGTCCTTCATATTTAGTCGTTTTCAGCCAATTTTCTGAATTTTTGAAAATTTCACTTTTTTGTGAAAATATCCACTAAATGAGGGAATAATATGTGTGAGGGTACCCCAGGAGAGTTCCAAATGTGTGTGGGTAGAATATATATCCCACGGGGGTAAAATTGAAAAAAGTTGAAAAAAATTTTTTGTTGGACTTAGTCATTTTTCCTCCGTTTAGAAGACTTTCAGATAGGGGAAATGTCAGTGAGCGTTCCAATTTCAGTTCCAGAGCGATTCGCCCGATGAGTCCTTCATATTTAGTCGTTTTCAGCCAATTTTCTGAATTTTTGAAAATTTCACTTTTTTTGTGAAAATATCCACTAAATGAGGGAATAATATGTGTGAGGGTACCCCAGCAGAGTTACAAATGTGTGTGGGTAGAATATATATCCCACGGGGGTAAAATTGAAAAAAGTTGAAAAAAATTTTTTGTTGGACTTAGTCATTTTTCCGGCGTTTAGAAGACTTTCAGATAGGGGAAATGTCAGTGAGCGTTCCGATTTCAGTTCCAGAGCGATTCGCCCGATGAGTACTTCATATTTAGTCGTTTTCAGCCAATTTTCTGAATTTTTGAAAATTTCACTTTTTTGTGAAAATATCCACTAAATGAGGGAATAATATGTGTGAGGGTACCCCAGGAGAGTTCCAAATGTGTGTGGGTAGAATATATATCCCACGGGGGTAAAATTGAAAAAAGGTGAAAAATTTTTTTTTTTTGACTTAGTCATTTTTTCAGCGTTTATCAGACTTTCAGATAGGGGAAATGTCAGTGAGCGTTCCGATTTCAGTTCCAGAGCGATTCGCCCGATGAGTCCTTCATATATAGTCGTTTTCAGCCAATTTTCAGAATTTTTGAAAATTTCACTTTTTTGTGAAAATATCCACTAAATGACGGAATAATATGTGTGAGGGTACCCCAGGAGAGTTCCAAATGTGTGTGGGTAGAATATATATCCCACGGGGGTAAAATTGAAAAAAGGTGAAAAAAATTTTTTTTGACTTAGTCATTTTTCCGGCGTTTATCAGACTTTCAAATAGGGAAAATGTCAGTGAGCATTCCGATTTCAGTTCCAGAGCGATTTGCCCGATGAGTCCTTCATATTTAGTCGTTTTCAGCCAATTTTCTGAATTTTTGAAAATTTCACTTTTTTGTGAAAATATCCACTAAATGAGGGAATAATATGTGTGAGGGTACCCCAGGAGAGTTCCAAATGTGTGTGGGTAGAAGATATATCCCACGGGGGTAAAATTGAAAAAAGGTGAAAAATTTGGTTTTTTGGACTTAGTCATTTTTTCAGCGTTTATCAGACTTTCAGATAGGGGAAATGTCAGTGAGCGTTCCAATTTCAGTTCCAGAGCAATTCGCCCGATGAGTCCTTCATATTTAGTCGTTTTCAGCCAATTTTCAGAATTTTGAAAATTTCACTTTTTTGTAAAAATATCCACTAAATGAGGGAATAATATGTGTGAGGGTACCCCAGGAGAGTTCCAAATGTGTGTGGGTAGAATATATATCCCACGGGGGTAAAATTGAAAAAAAGTGAAAAAAAATTTTGTTTTGGACTTAGTCATTTTTTCAGCGTTTATCAGACTTTCAGATAGGGGAAATGTCAGTGAGCATTCCAATTTCAGTTCCAGAGCGATTCGCCCGATGAGTCGTTCATGTTTAGTCGTTTTCAGCCAATTTTCAGAATTTTTGAAAATTTCACTTTTTTGTGAAAATATCCACTAAATGAGGGAATAATATGTGTGAGGGTACCCCAGGAGAGTTCCAAATGTGTGTGGGTAGAATATATATCCCACGGTGGTAAAATTGAAAAAAGATGAAAAAATTTTTTTTTGGACTTAGTCATTTTTCCGGCGTTTATCAGACTTTCAGATAGGGGAAATGTCAGTGAGCGTTCCGATTTCAGTTCCAGAGCGATTCGCCCGATGAGTCCTTCATATTTAGTCGTTTTCAGCCAATTTTCAGAATTTTTGAAAATTTCACTTTTTTGTGAAAATATCCACTAAATGAGGGAACAATATGTGTGAGGGTACCCCAGGAGAGTTCCAAATGTGTGTGGGTAGAAGATATATCCCACGGGGGTAAAATTGAAAAAAGTTGAAAATTTTTTTTTTTTTCGACTTAGTCATTTTTCCGGCGTTTATCAGACTTTCAGATAGGAGAAATGTCAGTGAGCGTTCCGATTTCAGTTCCAGAGCGATTCGCCGATGAGTCCATCATATTTATTCGTTTTCAGCCAATTTTCAGAATTTTGAAAATTTCACTTTTTTGTGAAAATATCCACTAAATGAGGGAATAATATGTGTGAGGGTACCCCAGGAGAGTTCCAAATGTGTGTGGGTAGAATATATATCCCACGGGGATAAAATTGAAAAAAGGTGAAGAAAATTTTTTTTGGACTTAGTCATTTTTCCGGCGTTTATCAGACTTTCAGATAAGAGAAATGTCAGTGAGCGTTCCGATTTCAGTTCCAGAGCGACTCGCCGATCAGTCCTTCATATTTAGTCGTTTTCAGCCAATTTTCTGAATTTTTGAAAATTTCACTTTTTTGTGAAAATATCCACTAAATGAGGGAATAATATGTGTGAGGGTACCCCAGGAGAGTTCCAAATGTGTGTGGGTAGAATATATATCCCACGGGGGTAAAATTGAAAAAAGTTGAAAAAATTTTTTTGTTGGACTTAGTCATTTTTCCTCCGTTTAGAAGACTTTCAGATAGGGGAAATGTCAGTGAGCGTTCCAATTTCAGTTCCAGAGCGATTCGCCCGATGAGTCCTTCATATTTAGTCGTTTTCAGCCAATTTTCTGAATTTTTGAAAATTTCACTTTTTTTGTGAAAATATCCACTAAATGAGGGAATAATATGTGTGAGGGTACCCCAGCAGAGTTACAAATGTGTGTGGGTAGAATATATAATCCACGGGGGTAAAATTGAAAAAAGGTGAAAAAAATTTTTTTTGACTTAGTCATTTTTCCGGCTTTTATCAGACTTTCAAATAGGGAAAATGTCAGTGAGCATTCCGATTTCAGTTCCAGAGCGATTTGCCCGATGAGTCCTTCATATTTAGTCGTTTTCAGCCAATTTTCTGAATTTTTGAAAATTTCACTTTTTTGTGAAAATATCCACTAAATGAGGGAATAATATGTGTGAGGGTACCCCAAGAGAGTTCCAAATGTGTGTGGGTAGAATATATATCCCACGGGGGTAAAATTGAAAAAAAGTGAAAAAAAATTTTGTTTTGGACTTAGTCATTTTTTCAGCGTTTATGAGACTTTCAGATAGGGGAAATGTCAGTGAGCATTCCAATTTCAGTTCCAGAGCGGTTCGCCCGATGAGTCGTTCATGTTTAGTCGTTTTCAGCCAATTTTCAGAATTTTTGAAAATTTCACTTTTTTGTGAAAATATCCACTAAATGAGGGAATAATATGTGTGAGGGTACCCCAGGAGAGTTCCAAATGTGTGTGGGTAGAAGATATATCCCACGGGGGTAAAATTGAAAAAAGTTGAAAATTTTTTTTTTTTTCGACTTAGTCATTTTTCCGCCGTTTATCAGACTTTCAGATAGGAGAAATGTCAGTGAGCGTTCCGATTTCAGTTCCAGAGCGATTCGCCGATGAGTCCATCATATTTATTCGTTTTCAGCCAATTTTCAGAATTTTGAAAATTTCACTTTTTTGTGAAAATATCCACGAAATGAGGGAATAATATGTGTGAGGGTACACCAGGAGAGTTCCAAATGTGTGTGGGTAGAATATATATCCCACGGGGGTAAAATTGAAAAAAGTTGAAAAAAATTTTTTGTTGGACTTAGTCATTTTTCCAGCGTTTAGAAGACTTTCAGATAGGGGAAATGTCAGTGAGCGTTCCAATTTCAGTTCCAGAGCGATTCGCCCGATGAGTCCTTCATATTTAGTCGTTTTCAGCCAATTTTCTGAATTTTTGAAAATTTCACTTTTTTTGTGAAAATATCCACTAAATGAGGGAATAATATGTGTGAGGGTACCCCAGCAGAGTTACAAATGTGTGTGGGTAGAATATATATCCCACGGGGGTAAAATTGAAAAAAGTTGAAAAAAATTTTTTGTTGGACTTAGTCATTTTTCCGGCGTTTAGAAGACTTTCAGATAGGAGAAATGTCAGTGAGCGTTCCGATTTCAGTTCCAGAGCGATTCACCGATCAGTCCTTCATATTTAGTCGTTATCAGCCAATTTTCAGAATTTTGAAAATTTCACTTTTTTGTGAAAATATCCACTAAATGAGGGAATAATATGTGTGAGGGTACCCCAGGAGAGTTCCAAATGTGTGTGGGTAGAATATATATCCCACGGGGGTAAAATTGAAAAAAAGTGAAAAAAAATTTTGTTTTGGACTTAGTCATTTTTTCAGCGTTTATCAGACTTTCAGATAGGGGAAATGTCAGTGAGCATTCCAATTTCAGTTCCAGAGCGATTCGCCCGATGAGTCCTTCATGTTTAGTCGTTTTCAGCCAATTTTCAGAATTTTTGAAAATTTCACTTTTTTGTGAAAATATCCACTAAATGAGGGAATAATATGTGTGAGGGTACCCCAGGAGAGTTCCAAATGTGTGTGGGTAGAATATATATCCCACGGTGGTAAAATTGAAAAAAGATGAAAAAATTTTTTTTTGGACTTAGTCATTTTTCCGGCGTTTATCAGACTTTCAGATAGGGGAAATGTCAGTGAGCGTTCCGATTTCAGTTCCAGAGCGATTCGCCTGATGAGTCCTTCATATTTAGTCGTTTTCAGCCAATTTTCAGAATTTTTGAAAATTTCACTTTTTTGTGAAAATATCCACTAAATGAGGGAATAATATGTGTGAGGGTACCCCAGGAGAGTTCCAAATGTGTATGGGTAGAATATATATCCCACGGGGGTAAAATTGAAAAAAGTTTAAAAAAATTTTTTTAGACTTAGTCATTTTTCCGGCGTTTATCAGACTTTCAGATAGGGGAAATGTCAGTGAGCGTTCCAATTTCAGTTCCAGAGCGATTCGCCCGATGAGTCCTTCATATTTAGTCGTTTTCAGCCAATTTTCTGAATTTTTGAAAATTTCACTTTTTTGTGAAAATATCCACTAAATGAGGGAATAATATGTGTGAGGGTACCCCAGGAGAGTTCCAAATGTGTGTGGGTAGAATATATATCCCACGGGGGTAAAATTGAAAAAAGTTGAAAAAATTTTTTTGTTGGACTTAGTCATTTTTCCTCCGTTTAGAAGACTTTCAGATAGGGGAAATGTCAGTGAGCGTTCCAATTTCAGTTCCAGAGCGATTCGCCCGATGAGTCCTTCATATTTAGTCGTTTTCAGCCAATTTTCTGAATTTTTGAAAATTTCACTTTTTTTGTGAAAATATCCACTAAATGAGGGAATAATATGTGTGAGGGTACCCCAGCAGAGTTACAAATGTGTGTGGGTAGAATATATAATCCACGGGGGTAAAATTGAAAAAAGGTGAAAAAAATTTTTTTTGACTTAGTCATTTTTCCGGCTTTTATCAGACTTTCAAATAGGGAAAATGTCAGTGAGCATTCCGATTTCAGTTCCAGAGCGATTTGCCCGATGAGTCCTTCATATTTAGTCGTTTTCAGCCAATTTTCTGAATTTTTGAAAATTTCACTTTTTTGTGAAAATATCCACTAAATGAGGGAATAATATGTGTGAGGGTACCCCAAGAGAGTTCCAAATGTGTGTGGGTAGAATATATATCCCACGGGGGTAAAATTGAAAAAAAGTGAAAAAAAATTTTGTTTTGGACTTAGTCATTTTTTCAGCGTTTATGAGACTTTCAGATAGGGGAAATGTCAGTGAGCATTCCAATTTCAGTTCCAGAGCGGTTCGCCCGATGAGTCGTTCATGTTTAGTCGTTTTCAGCCAATTTTCAGAATTTTTGAAAATTTCACTTTTTTGTGAAAATATCCACTAAATGAGGGAATAATATGTGTGAGGGTACCCCAGGAGAGTTCCAAATGTGTGTGGGTAGAAGATATATCCCACGGGGGTAAAATTGAAAAAAGTTGAAAATTTTTTTTTTTTTCGACTTAGTCATTTTTCCGCCGTTTATCAGACTTTCAGATAGGAGAAATGTCAGTGAGCGTTCCGATTTCAGTTCCAGAGCGATTCGCCGATGAGTCCATCATATTTATTCGTTTTCAGCCAATTTTCAGAATTTTGAAAATTTCACTTTTTTGTGAAAATATCCACGAAATGAGGGAATAATATGTGTGAGGGTACACCAGGAGAGTTCCAAATGTGTGTGGGTAGAATATATATCCCACGGGGGTAAAATTGAAAAAAGTTGAAAAAAATTTTTTGTTGGACTTAGTCATTTTTCCAGCGTTTAGAAGACTTTCAGATAGGGGAAATGTCAGTGAGCGTTCCAATTTCAGTTCCAGAGCGATTCGCCCGATGAGTCCTTCATATTTAGTCGTTTTCAGCCAATTTTCTGAATTTTTGAAAATTTCACTTTTTTTGTGAAAATATCCACTAAATGAGGGAATAATATGTGTGAGGGTACCCCAGCAGAGTTACAAATGTGTGTGGGTAGAATATATATCCCACGGGGGTAAAATTGAAAAAAGTTGAAAAAAATTTTTTGTTGGACTTAGTCATTTTTCCGGCGTTTAGAAGACTTTCAGATAGGAGAAATGTCAGTGAGCGTTCCGATTTCAGTTCCAGAGCGATTCACCGATCAGTCCTTCATATTTAGTCGTTATCAGCCAATTTTCAGAATTTTGAAAATTTCACTTTTTTGTGAAAATATCCACTAAATGAGGGAATAATATGTGTGAGGGTACCCCAGGAGAGTTCCAAATGTGTGTGGGTAGAATATATATCCCACGGGGGTAAAATTGAAAAAAAGTGAAAAAAAATTTTGTTTTGGACTTAGTCATTTTTTCAGCGTTTATCAGACTTTCAGATAGGGGAAATGTCAGTGAGCATTCCAATTTCAGTTCCAGAGCGATTCGCCCGATGAGTCCTTCATGTTTAGTCGTTTTCAGCCAATTTTCAGAATTTTTGAAAATTTCACTTTTTTGTGAAAATATCCACTAAATGAGGGAATAATATGTGTGAGGGTACCCCAGGAGAGTTCCAAATGTGTGTGGGTAGAATATATATCCCACGGTGGTAAAATTGAAAAAAGATGAAAAAATTTTTTTTTGGACTTAGTCATTTTTCCGGCGTTTATCAGACTTTCAGATAGGGGAAATGTCAGTGAGCGTTCCGATTTCAGTTCCAGAGCGAATCGCCTGATGAGTCCTTCATATTTAGTCGTTTTCAGCCAATTTTCAGAATTTTTGAAAATTTCACTTTTTTGTGAAAATATCCACTAAATGAGGGAATAATATGTGTGAGGGTACCCCAGGAGAGTTCCAAATGTGTATGGGTAGAATATATATCCCACGGGGGTAAAATTGAAAAAAGTTTAAAAAAATTTTTTTAGACTTAGTCATTTTTCCGGCGTTTATCAGACTTTCAGATAGGGGAAATGTCAGTGAGCGTTCCAATTTCAGTTCCAGAGCGATTCGCCCGATGAGTCCTTCATATTTAGTCGTTTTCAGCCAATTTTCTGAATTTTTGAAAATTTCACATTTTTGTGAAAATATCCACTAAATGAGGGAATAATATGTGTGAGGGTACCCCAGGAGAGTTCCAAATGTGTGTGGGTAGAAGATATATCCCACGGGGGTAAAATTGAAAAAAGTTGAAAAATTTTTTTTTTTCGACTTAGTCATTTTTCCGGCGTTTAGAAGACTTTCAGATAGGGGAAATGTCAGTGAGCGTTCCAATTTCAGTTCCAGAGCGATTCGCCCGATGAGTCCTTCATATTTAGTCGTTTTCAGCCAATTTTCTGAATTTTTGAAAATTTCACTTTTTTTGTGAAAATATCCACTAAATGAGGGAATAATATGTGTGAGGGTACCCCAGCAGAGTTACAAATGTGTGTGGGTAGAAAATATATCCCACGGGGGTAAAATTGAAAAAAGTTGAAAAAAAATTTTTGTTGGACTTAGTCATTTTTCCGGCGTTTAGCAGACTTTCAGATAGGGGAAATGTCAGTGAGCGTTCCAATTTCAGTTCCAGAGCGATTCGCCCGATGAGTCCTTCATATATAGTCGTTTTCAGCCAATTTTCAGAATTTTTGAAAATTTCACTTTTTTGTGAAAATATCCACTAAATGACGGAATAATATGTGTGAGGGTACCCCAGGAGAGTTCCAAATGTGTGTGGGTAGAATATATATCCCACGGGGGTAAAATTGAAAAAAGGTGAAAAAAATTTCTTTTAGATTTAGTCATTTTTTCAGCGTTTATCAGACTTTCAAATAGGGAAAATGTCAGTGAGCATTCCGATTTCAGTTCCAGAGCGATTTGCCCGATGAGTCCTTCATATTTAGTCGTTTTCAGCCAATTTTCTGAATTTTTGAAAATTTCACTTTTTTGTGAAAATATCCACTAAATGAGGGAATAATATGTGTGAGGGTACCCCAAGAGAGTTCCAAATGTGTGTGGGTAGAATATATCCCACGGGGATAAAATTGAAAAAAGGTGAAGAAAATTTTTTTTGGACTTAGTCATTTTTCCGGCGTTTATCAGACTTTCAGATAGGAGAAATGTCAGTGAGCGTTCCGATTTCAGTTCCAGAGCGACTCGCCGATCAGTCATTCATATTTAGTCGTTTTCAGCCAATTTTCAGAATTTTGAAAATTTCACTTTTTTGTGAAAATATCCACTAAATGAGGGAATAATATGTGTGAGGGTACCCCAGGAGAGTTCCAAATGTGTGTGGGTAGAATATATATCCCACGGGGGTAAAATTGAAAAAAAGTGAAAAAAAATTTTGTTTTGGACTTAGTCATTTTTTCAGCGTTTATGAGACTTTCAGATAGGGGAAATGTCAGTGAGCATTCCAATTTCAGTTCCAGAGCGGTTCGCCCGATGAGTCGTTCATGTTTAGTCGTTTTCAGCCAATTTTCAGAATTTTTGAAAATTTCACTTTTTTGTGAAAATATCCACTAAATGAGGGAATAATATGTGTGAGGGTACCCCAGGAGAGTTCCAAATGTGTGTGGGTAGAATATATATCCCACGGTGGTAAAATTGAAAAAAGATGAAAAAATTTTTTTTTGGACTTAGTCATTTTTCCGGCGTTTATCACACTTTCAGATAGGGGAAATGTCAGTGAGCGTTCCGATTTCAGTTCCAGAGCGATTCGCCCGATGAGTCCTTCATATTTAGTTGTTTTCAGCCAATTTTCAGAATTTTTGAAAATTTCACTTTTTTGTGAAAATATCCACTAAATGAGGGAATAATATGTGTGAGGGTACCCCAGGAGAGTTCCAAATGTGTGTGGGTAGAATATATATCCCACGGGGGTAATATTGAAAAAAGTTTAAAAAATTTTTTTTAGACTTAGCCATTTTTCCGGCGTTTATCAGACTTTCAGATAGGGGAAATGTCAGTGAGCGTTCCAATTTCAGTTCCAGAGCGATTCGCCCGATGAGTCCTTCATCTTTCGTCGTTTTCAACCAATTTTCTGAATTTTTGAAAATTTCACTTTTTTGTGAAAATATCCACTAAATGAGGGAATAATATGTGTGAGGGTACCCCAGGAGAGTTACAAATGTGTGTGGGTAGAATATATATCCCACGGGGGTAAAATTGAAAAAAGTTAAAAAAATTTTTTTTTAGATTTAGTCATTTTTCCGGAGTTTATCAGACTTTCAGATAGGGGAAATGTCAGTGAGCGTTCCAATTTCAGTTCCAGAGCGATTCGCCCGATGAGTCCTTCATCTTTAGTCGTTTTCAACCAATTTTCTGAATTTTTGAAAATTTCACTTTTTTGTGAAAATATCCACTAAATGAGGGAATAATATGTGTGAGGGTACCCCAGGAGAGTTCCAAATGTGTGTGGGTAGAATATATATCCCACGGGGGTAAAATCGAAAAAAGTTGAAAAAAAATTTTTTTTAGACTTATTAATTTTTCCGGCGTTTATCAGACTTTCAGATAGGGGAAATGTCAGTGAGCGTTCTGATTTCAGTTCCAGAGTGATTCGCCCGATGAGTCCTTCATATTTAGTCGTTTTCAGCCAATTTTCTGAATTTTTGAAAATTTCACTTTTTTGTGAAAATATCCACTAAATGAGGGAATAATATGTGTGAGAGTACCCCAGGAGAGTTCCAAATGTGTGTGGGTAGAATATATATCCCACGGGGGTAAAATTGAAAAAAGTTTAAAAATTTTTTTTTTAGATTTAGTCATTTTTCCGGAGTTTATCAGACTTTCAGATAGGGGAAATGTCAGTGAGCGTTCCAATTTCAGTTCCAGAGCGATTCGCCCGATGAGTCCTTCATCTTTAGTCGTTTTCAACCAATTTTCTGAATTTTTGAAAATTTCACTTTTTTGTGAAAATATCCACTAAATGAGGGAATAATATGTGTGAGGGTACCCCAGGAGAGTTCCAAATGTGTGTGGGTAGAATATATATCCCACGGGGGTAAAATCGAAAAAAGTTGAAAAAAAATTTTTTTTAGACTTATTCATTTTTCCGGCGTTTATCAGACTTTCAGATAGGGGAAATGTCAGTGAGCATTCTGATTTCAGTTCCAGAGTGATTCGCCCGATGAGTCCTTCATATTTAGTCGTTTTCAGCCAATTTTCAGAATTTTTGAAAATTTCACTTTTTTGTGAAAATATCCACTAAATGAGGGAATAATATGTGTGAGGGTACCCCAGGAGAGTTCCAAATGTGTGTGGGTAGAATATATATCCCACGGGGGTAAAATTGAAAAAAGTTGAAAAATTTTTTTTTTTTCGACTTTGTCATTTTTCCGGCGTTTATCAGACTTTCAGATAGGGGAAATGTCAGTGAGCGTTCCGATTTCAGTTCCAGAGCGATTCGCCCAATGAATCCTTCATATTTAGTCATTTTTAGCCAATTTTCAGAATTTTTGAAAATTTCACTTTTTTGTGAAAATATCCACTAAATGAGGGAATAATATGTGTGAGGGTACCCCAGGAGAGTTCCAAATGTGTGTGGGTAGAATATATATCCCACAGGGGTAAAATTGAAAAAAGTTTAAATAAAATTATTTTTAGACTTAGTCATTTTTCCGGCGTTTATCAGACTTTCAGATAGGGGAAATGTCAGTGAGCGTTCCAATTTCAGTTCCAGAGCGATTCGCCCGATGAGTCCTTCATATTTAGTCGTTTTCTGCCAATTTTCTGAATTTTTGAAAATTTCACTTTTTTGTGAAAATATCCACTAAATGAGGGAATAATATGTGTGAGGGTACCCCAGGAGAGTTCCAAATGTGTGTGGGTAGAATATATATCCTACGGGGGTAAATTGAAAAAAGTTGAAAATTATTTTTTTTTTCGACTTAGTCATTTTTCCGGCGTTTATCAGACTTTCAGATAGGGGAAATGTCAGTGAGCGTTCCGATTTCAGTTCCAGAGCGATTCGCCTGATGAGTCCTTCATATTTAGTCGTTTTCAGCCAATTTTCAGAATTTTTGAAAATTTCACTTTTTTGTGAAAATATCCACTAAATGAGGGAATAATATGTGTGACGGTACCCCAGGAGAGTTCCAAATGTGTGTGGGTAGAATATATATCCCACGGGGGTAAAATTGAAAAAAGTTGAAAAAAATTTTTTTTGGACTTAGTCATTTTTCCGGCGTTTATCAGACTTTCAGATAGGGGAAATGTTAGTGAGCGTTCCGATTTCAGTTCCAGAGCGATTCGCCCGATGAGTCCTTCATATTTAGTCGTTTTCAGCCAATTTTCAGAATTTTTGAAAATTTCACTTTTTTGTGAAAATATCCACTAAATGAGGGAATAATATGTGTGACGGTACCCCAGGAGAGTTCCAAATGTGTGTGGGTAGAATATATATCCCACGGGGGTAAAATTGAAAAAAGTTAAAAAAAATTTTTTTTAGATTTAGTCATTTTTCCGGAGTTTATCAGACTTTCAGATAGGGGAAATGTCAGTGAGCGTTCCAATTTCAGTTCCAGAGCGATTCGCCCGATGAGTCCTTCATCTTTAGTCGTTTTCAACCAATTTTCTGAATTTTTGAAAATTTCACTTTTTTGTGAAAATATCCACTAAATGAGGGAATAATATGTGTGAGGGTACCCCAGGAGAGTTCCAAATGTGTGTGGGTAGAATATATATCCCACGGGGGTAAAATCGAAAAAAGTTGAAAAAAAATTTTTTTTAGACTTATTAATTTTTCCGGCGTTTATCAGACTTTCAGATAGGGGAAATGTCAGTGAGCGTTCTGATTTCAGTTCCAGAGTGATTCGCCCGATGAGTCCTTCATATTTAGTCGTTTTCAGCCAATTTTCTGAATTTTTGAAAATTTCACTTTTTTGTGAAAATATCCACTAAATGAGGGAATAATATGTGTGAGAGTACCCCAGGAGAGTTCCAAATGTGTGTGGGTAGAATATATATCCCACGGGGGTAAAATTGAAAAAAGTTTAAAAAATTTTTTTTTAGATTTAGTCATTTTTCCGGAGTTTATCAGACTTTCAGATAGGGGAAATGTCAGTGAGCGTTCCAATTTCAGTTCCAGAGCGATTCGCCCGATGAGTCCTTCATCTTTAGTCGTTTTCAACCAATTTTCTGAATTTTTGAAAATTTCACTTTTTTGTGAAAATATCCACTAAATGAGGGAATAATATGTGTGAGGGTACCCCAGGAGAGTTCCAAATGTGTGTGGGTAGAATATATATCCCACGGGGGTAAAATTGAAAAAAGTTAAAAAAATTTTTTTTTAGATTTAGTCATTTTTCCGGAGTTTATCAGACTTTCAGATAGGGGAAATGTCAGTGAGCGTTCCAATTTCAGTTCCAGAGCGATTCGCCCGATGAGTCCTTCATCTTTAGTCGTTTTCAACCAATTTTCTGAATTTTTGAAAATTTCACTTTTTTGTGAAAATATCCACTAAATGAGGGAATAATATGTGTGAGGGTACCCCAGGAGAGTTCCAAATGTGTGTGGGTAGAATATATATCCCACGGGGGTAAAATCGAAAAAAGTTGAAAAAAAATTTTTTTTAGACTTATTCATTTTTCCGGCGTTTATCAGACTTTCAGATAGGGGAAATGTCAGTGAGCATACTGATTTCAGTTCCAGAGTGATTCGCCCGATGAGTCCTTCATATTTAGTCGTTTTCAGCCAATTTTCAGAATTTTTGAAAATTTCACTTTTTTGTGAAAATATCCACTAAATAAGGGAATAATATGTGTGAGGGTACCCCAGGAGAGTTCCAAATGTGTGTGGGTAGAATATATATCCCACGGGGGTAAAATTGAAAAAAGTTGAAAAATTTTTTTTTTTTCGACTTAGTCATTTTTCCGGCGTTTATCAGACTTTCAGATAGGGGAAATGTCAGTGAGCGTTCCGATTTCAGTTCCAGAGCGATTCGCCCAATGAATCCTTCATATTTAGTCATTTTTAGCCAATTTTCAGAATTTTTGAAAATTTCACTTTTTTGTGAAAATATCCACTAAATGAGGGAATAATATGTGTGAGGGTACCCCAGGAGAGTTCCAAATGTGTGTGGGTAGAATATATATCCCACAGGGGTAAAATTGAAAAAAGTTTAAATAAAATTATTTTTAGACTTAGTCATTTTTCCGGCGTTTATCAGACTTTCAGATAGGGGAAATGTCAGTGAGCGTTACAATTTCAGTTCCAGAGCGATTCGCCCGATGAGTCCTTCATATTTAGTCGTTTTCTGCCAATTTTCTGAATTTTTGAAAATTTCACTTTTTTGTGAAAATATCCACTAAATGAGGGAATAATATGTGTGACGGTACCCCAGGAGAGTTCCAAATTTGTGTGGGTAGAATATATATCCCACGGGGGTAAAATTGAAAAAAGTTAAAAAAAATTTTTTTTAGATTTAGTCATTTTTCCGGAGTTTATCAGACTTTCAGATAGGGGAAATGTCAGTGAGCGTTCCAATTTCAGTTCCAGAGCGATTCGCCCGATGAGTCCTTCATCTTTAGTCGTTTTCAACCAATTTTCTGAATTTTTGAAAATTTCACTTTTTTGTGAAAATATCCACTAAATGAGGGAATAATATGTGTGAGGGTACCCCAGGAGAGTTCCAAATGTGTGTGGGTAGAATATATATCCCACGGGGGTAAAATCGAAAAAAGTTGAAAAAAAATTTTTTTTAGACTTATTAATTTTTCCGGCGTTTATCAGACTTTCAGATAGGGGAAATGTCAGTGAGCGTTCTGATTTCAGTTCCAGAGTGATTCGCCCGATGAGTCCTTCATATTTAGTCGTTTTCAGCCAATTTTCTGAATTTTTGAAAATTTCACTTTTTTGTGAAAATATCCACTAAATGAGGGAATAATATGTGTGAGAGTACCCCAGGAGAGTTCCAAATGTGTGTGGGTAGAATATATATCCCACGGGGGTAAAATTGAAAAAAGTTTAAAAAATTTTTTTTTAGATTTAGTCATTTTTCCGGAGTTTATCAGACTTTCAGATAGGGGAAATGTCAGTGAGCGTTCCAATTTCAGTTCCAGAGCGATTCGCCCGATGAGTCCTTCATCTTTAGTCGTTTTCAACCAATTTTCTGAATTTTTGAAAATTTCACTTTTTTGTGAAAATATCCACTAAATGAGGGAATAATATGTGTGAGGGTACCCCAGGAGAGTTCCAAATGTGTGTGGGTAGAATATATATCCCACGGGGGTAAAATTGAAAAAAGTTAAAAAAATTTTTTTTTAGATTTAGTCATTTTTCCCCGAGTTTATCAGACTTTCAGATAGGGGAAATGTCAGTGAGCGTTCCAATTTCAGTTCCAGAGCGATTCGCCCGATGAGTCCTTCATCTTTAGTCGTTTTCAACCAATTTTCTGAATTTTTGAAAATTTCACTTTTTTGTGAAAATATCCACTAAATGAGGGAATAATATGTGTGAGGGTACCCCAGGAGAGTTCCAAATGTGTGTGGGTAGAATATATATCCCACGGGGGTAAAATCGAAAAAAGTTGAAAAAAAATTTTTTTTAGACTTATTCATTTTTCCGGCGTTTATCAGACTTTCAGATAGGGGAAATGTCAGTGAGCATACTGATTTCAGTTCCAGAGTGATTCGCCCGATGAGTCCTTCATATTTAGTCGTTTTCAGCCAATTTTCAGAATTTTTGAAAATTTCACTTTTTTGTGAAAATATCCACTAAATAAGGGAATAATATGTGTGAGGGTACCCCAGGAGAGTTCCAAATGTGTGTGGGTAGAATATATATCCCACGGGGGTAAAATTGAAAAAAGTTGAAAAATTTTTTTTTTTTCGACTTAGTCATTTTTCCGGCGTTTATCAGACTTTCAGATAGGGGAAATGTCAGTGAGCGTTCCGATTTCAGTTCCAGAGCGATTCGCCCAATGAATCCTTCATATTTAGTCATTTTTAGCCAATTTTCAGAATTTTTGAAAATTTCACTTTTTTGTGAAAATATCCACTAAATGAGGGAATAATATGTGTGAGGGTACCCCAGGAGAGTTCCAAATGTGTGTGGGTAGAATATATATCCCACAGGGGTAAAATTGAAAAAAGTTTAAATAAAATTATTTTTAGACTTAGTCATTTTTCCGGCGTTTATCAGACTTTCAGATAGGGGAAATGTCAGTGAGCGTTACAATTTCAGTTCCAGAGCGATTCGCCCGATGAGTCCTTCATATTTAGTCGTTTTCTGCCAATTTTCTGAATTTTTGAAAATTTCACTTTTTTGTGAAAATATCCACTAAATGAGGGAATAATATGTGTGACGGTACCCCAGGAGAGTTCCAAATGTGTGTGGGTAGAATATATATCCCACGGGGGTAAAATTGAAAAAAGTTGAAAAAAAATTTTTTTGGACTTAGTCATTTTTCCGGCGTTTATCAGACTTTCAGATAGGGGAAATGTTAGTGAGCGTTCCGATTTCAGTTCCAGAGCGATTCGCCCGATGAGTCCTTCATATTTAGTCGTTTTCAGCCAATTTTCAGAATTTTTGAAAATTTCACTTTTTTGTGAAAATATCCACTAAATGAGGGAATAATATGTGTGACGGTACCCCAGGAGAGTTCCAAATGTGTGTGGGTAGAATATATATCCCACGGGGGTAAAATTGAAAAAAGTTGAAAAAAAATTTTTTTGGACTTAGTCATTTTTCTGGCGTTTATCAGACTTTCAGATAGGGGAAATGTTAGTGAGCGTTCCGATTTGAGTTCCAGAGCGATTCGCCCGATGAGTCCTTCATATTTAGTCGTTTTCAGCCAATTTTCAGAATTTTTGAAAATTTCACTTTTTTGTGACAATATCCACTAAATGAGGGAATAATATGTGTGAGGGTACCCCAGGAGAGTTCCAAATGTGTGTGGGTAGAATATATATCCCACGGGGGTAAAATTGAAAAAAGTTGAAAAAAATTTTTTTTTAGACTTAGCCATTTTTCCGGCGTTTATCAGACTTTCAGATAGGGGAAATGTCAGTGAGCGTTCCGATTTCAGTTCCAGAGTGATTTGCCCGATGAGTCCTTCATATTTATTCGTTTTCAGCCAATTTTCAGAATTTTTGAAAATTTCACTTTTTTGTGAAAATATCCACTAAATGAGGGAATAATATGTGTGACGGTACCCCAGGAGAGTTCCAAATGTGTGTGGGTAGAATATATATCCCACGGGGGTAAAATTGAAAAAAGTTTAAAAAAAATTTTTTTGGACTTAGTCATTTTTCCGGCGTTTATCAGACTTTCAGATAGAGGAAATGTCAGTGAGCGTTCCGATTTCAGTTCCAGAGTGATTCGCCCGATGAGTCCTTCATATTTAGTCGTTTTCAGCCAATTTTCTGAATTTTTGAAAATTTCACTTTTTTGTGAAAATATCCACTAAATGAGGGAATAATATGTGTGAGGGTACCCCAGGAGAGTTCCAAATGTGTGTGGGTAGAATATATATCCCACGGGGGTAAAATTGAAAAAAGATGAAAAATTTTTTTTTTTTGGACTTAGTCATTTTTTCAGCGTTTATCAGACTTTTAGATAGGGGAAATGTCAGTGAGCGTTCCGATTTCAGTTCCAGAGCGATTCGCCCGATGAGTCCTTCATATTTAGTCGTTTTCAGCCAATTTTCTGAATATTTGAAAATTTCACTTTTTTGTGAAAATATCCACTAAATGAGGGAATAATATGTGTGAGGGTACCCCAGTAGAGTTCCAAATGTGTGTGGGTAGAATATATATCCCACGGGGGTAAAATTGAAAAAAGTTTAAATAAAATTTTTTTTAGACTTAGTCATTTTTCCGGCGTTTATCAGACTTTCAGATAGGGGAAATGTCAGTGAGCGTTCCAATTTCAGTTCCAGAGCGATTCGCCCGATGAGTCCTTCATATTTAGTCGTTTTCTGCCAATTTTCAGAATTTTTGAAAATTTCACTTTTTTGTGAAAATATCCACTAAATGAGGGAATAATATGTGTGAGGGTACCCCAGGAGAGTTCCAAATGTGTGTGGGTAGAATATATATCCTACGGGGGTAAATTGAAAAAAGTTGAAAATTTTTTTTTTTTTCGACTTAGTCATTTTTCCGGCGTTTATCAGACTTTCAGATAGGGGAAATGTCAGTGAGCGTTCCGATTTCAGTTCCAGAGCGATTCGCCTGATGAGTCCTTCATATTTAGTCGTTTTCAGCCAATTTTCTGAATTTTTGAAAATTTCACTTTTTTGTGAAAATATCCACTAAATGAGGGAAATATATGTGTGACGGTACCCCAGGAGAGTTCCAAATGTGTGTGGGTAGAATATATATCCCACGGGGGTAAAATTGAAAAAAGTTGAAAAAAAATTTTTTTGGACTTAGTCATTTTTCCGACGTTTATCAGACTTTCAGATAGGGGAAATGTTAGTGAGCGTTCCGATTTCAGTTCCAGAGCGATTCGCCCGATGAGTCCTTCATATTTAGTCGTTTTCAGCCAATTTTCTGAATTTTTGAAAATTTCACTTTTTTGTGAAAATATCCACTAAATGAGGGAATAATATGTGTGAGGGTACCCCAGGAGAGTTCCAAATGTGTGTGGGTAGAATATATATCCCACGGGGGTAAAATTGAAAATAGGTGAAAAAATTTTTTTTTGGACTTAGTCATTTTTCCGGCGTTTATCAGACTTTCAGATAGGGGAAATGTCAGTGAGCGTTCCGATTTCAGCTCCAGAGCGATTCGCCCGATGAGTCCTTCATATTTAGTCGTTTTCAGCCAATTTTCTGAATTTTTGAAAATTTCACTTTTTTGTGAAAATATCCACTGAATGAGGGAACAATATGAGTACCCCAGGAGTGTTCCAAATGTGTGTGGGTAGAATATATATCTCACGGGGGTAAAATTGAAAAAAGTTGAAAAAAATTTTTTTTGGACTTAGTCATTTTTCCGGCGTTAATCAGACTTTCAATTAGGGCAAATGTCAGTGAGCGTTCCGATTTCAGTTCCAGAGCGATTCGCCCGATGAGTCCTTCATATTTAGTCGTTTTCAGACAAGTTTCTGAATACTTGAAAATTTCACTTTTTTGTGAAAATATCCACTAAATGAGGGAATAATATGTGTGAGGGTACCCCAGGAGAGTTCCAAATGTGTGTGGGTAGAATATATATCCCACGGGGGTAAAATTGAAAAAAGTTTAAAAAAAATTTTTTTTAGACTTAGTCATTTTTCCGGCGTTTATCAGACTTTCAACTAGGGCAAATGTCAGTGAGCGTTCCGATTTCAGTTCCTGAGCGATTCGCCCGATGAGTCCTTCATATTTAGTCGTTTTCAGCCAATTTTCGAAAATTTCACTTTTTTGTGAAAATATCCACTAAATGAGGGAATAATATGTGTGAGGGTACCCCAGGAGAGTTCCAAATGTGTGTGGGTAGAATATATATCCCACGGGGGTAAAATTGAAAAAAGTTTAAAAAAAATTTTTTTTAGACTTAGCCATTTTTCTGGCGTTTATCAGACTTTCAGATAGGGGAAATGTCAGTGAGCATTCCTATTTCAGTTCCAGAGCGATTCGCCCGATGAGTCCTTCATATTTAGTCGTTTTCAGCCAATTTTCAGAATTTTTGAAAATTTCACTTTTTTGTGAAAATATCCACTAAATGAGGGAATAATATGTGTGACGGTACCCCAGGAGTGTTCCAAATGTGTGTGGGTAGAATATATATCTCACGGGGGTAAAATTGAAAAAAGTTTTAAAAAAATTTTTTTTAGACTTAGTAATTTTTCCAGCGTTTATCAGACTTTCCGATAGGGGAAATGTCAGTGAGCGTTCCAATTTCAGATCCAGAGCGATTCTCCCGATGAGTCCTTCATATTTAGTCGTTTTCAGCCAATTTTCAGAATTTTTGAAAATTTCACTTTTTTGTGAAAATATCCACTAAATGAGGGAATAATATGTGTTCCCCAGGAGTGTTCCAAATGTGTGTGGGTAGAATATATATCTCACGGGGTAAAATTGAAAAAAGTTGAAAAATAATTTTTTTGGACTTAGTCATTTTTCCGGCGTTTATCAGACTTTCAGATAGGGGAAATGTCAGTGAGCGTTCCAATTTCAGTTCCAGAGCGATTCGCCCGATGAGTCCTTCATATTTAGTCGTTTTCAGCCAATTTTCTGAATTTTTGAAATTTTCACTTTTTTGTGAAAATATCCACTAAATAAAGGAATAATATGTGTGAGGGTACCCCAGGAGAGTTCCAAATGTGTGTGGGTAGAATATATATCCCACGGGGGTAAAATTGAAAAAAGGTGAAAAAAATTTTTTTTGGACTTAGTCATTTTTCCGGCGTTTATCAGACTTTCAGATAGGGGAAATGTCAGTGAGCGTTCCGATTTCAGTTCCAGAGCGATTAGCCCGATGAGTCCTTCATATTTAGTCGTTTTCAGCAAATTTTCAGAATTTTTGAAAATTTCACTTTTTTGTGAAAATATCCACTAAATGAGGGAATAAAATGTGTGAGGGTACCCCAGGAGAGTTCCAAATGTGTGTGGGTAGAAGATATATCCAAAGGTGGTAAAATTGAAAAAAGTTGAAAAAAATTTTTTTTTTCGACTTAGTCATTTTTCCGGCGTTTATCAGACTTTCAGATAGGGGAAATGTCAGTGAGCGTTCCGATTTCAGTTCCAGAGCGATTCGCCCGATGAGTGCTTCTTATTTAGTCGTTTTCAGCCAATTTTCTGAATTTTTGAAAATTTCACTTTTTTGTGAAAATATCCACTAAATGAGGGAATACTATGTGTGAGGGTACCCCAGGAGAGTTCCAAATGTGTGTGGGTAGAAGATATATCCAAAGGTGGTAAAATTGAAAAAAGTTGAAAAAAATTTTTTTTTTCGACTTAGTCATTTTTCCGGCGTTTATCAGACTTTCAGATAGGGGAAATGTCAGTGAGCGTTCCGATTTCAGTTCCAGAGCGATTCGCCTGATGAGTCCTTCATATTTAGTCGTTTTCAGCCAATTTTCTGAATTTTTGAAAATTTCACTTTTTTGTGAAAATATCCACTAAATGAGGGAATAATATGTGTGACGGTACCCCAGGAGTGTTCCAAATGTGTGTGGGTAGAATATATATCTCACGGGGCTAAAATTGAAAAAAGTTTAAAAAAAATTTTTTTTAGACTTAGTCATTTTTCCAGCATTTATCAGACTTTCCGATAGGGGAAATGTCAGTGAGCGTTCCAATTTCAGTTCCAGAGCGATTCGCCCAATGAGTCCTTCATATTTAGTCGTTTTCAGCCAATTTTCTGAATTTTTGAAAATTTCACTTTTTTGTGAAAATATCCACTAAATGAGGGAACAATATGTGTGAGGGTACCCCAGGAGAGTTCCAAATGTGTGTGGGTAGAATACATATCCCACGGGGGTAAAATTGAAAAAAGTTGAAAAAAAATTTTTTTTAGACTTAGCCATTTTTCCGGCGTTTATCAGAATTTCAGATAGGGGAAATGTCAGTGAGCGTTCCGATTTCAGTTTCAGAGTGATTTGCCCGATGAGTCCTTCATATTTAGTCGTTTTCAGCCAATTTTCAGAATTTTTGAAAATTTCACTTTTTTGTGAAAATATCCACTAAATGAGGGAATAATATGTGTGACGGTACCCCAGGAGAGTTCCAAATGTGTGTGGGTAGAATATATATCCCACGGGGGTAAAATTGAAAAAAGTTGAAAAAAAATTTTTTTGGACTTAGTCATTTTTCCGGCGTTTATCAGACTTTCAGATAGGGGAAATGTTAGTGAGCGTTCCGATTTCAGTTCCAGAGCGATTCGCCCGATGAGTCCTTCATATTTAGTCGTTTTCAGCCAATTTTCAGAATTTTTGAAAATTTCACTTTTTTGTGAAAATATCCACTAAATGAGGGAATACTATGTGTGAGGGTACCCCAGGAGAGTTCCAAATGTGTGTGGGTAGAATATATATCCCACGGGGGTAAAATTGAAAAAAGTTTAAAATTTTTTTTTTTAGATTTAGCCATTTTTCCGGCGTTTATCAGACTTTCAGATAGGGGAAATGTCAGTGAGCGTTCCAATTTCAGTTCCAGAGCGATTCGCCTGATGAGTCCTTCTTATTTAGTCGTTTTCAGCCAATTTTCTGAATTTTTGAAAATTTCACTTTTTTGTGCAAATATGCACTAAATGAGGGAATACTATGTGTGAGGGTACCCCAGGAGAGTTCCAAATGTGTGTGGGTAGAAGATATATCCAAAGGTGGTAAAATTGAAAAAAGTTGAAAAAAATTTTTTTTTCGACTTAGTCATTTTTCCGGCGTTTATCAGACTTTCAGATAGGGGAAATGTCATTGAGCGTTTCGATTTCAGTTCCAGAGCGATTCGCCTGATGAGTCCTTCATATTTAGTCATTTTCAGACAATTTTCTGAATTTTTGAAAATTTCACTTTTTTGTGAAAATATCCACTAAATGAGGGAATAATATGTGTGAGGGTACCCCAGGAGAGTTCCAAATGTGTGTGGGTAGAATATATATCCCACGGGGGTAAAATTGAAAATAGGTGAAAAAAATTTTGTTTGGACTTAGTCATTTTTCCGGCGTTTATCAGACTTTCAGATAGGGGAAATGTCAGTGAGCGTTCCGATTTCAGTTCCAGAGCGATTCGCCCGATGAGTCCTTCATATTTAGTCGTTTTCAGCCAATTTTCTGAATTTTTGAAAATTTCACTTTTTTGTGAAAATATCCACTAAATGAGGGAATAATATGTGTACCCCAGGAGTGTTCCAAATGTGTGTGGGTAGAATATATATCTCACGGGGGTAAAATTGAAAAAAGTTGAAAAAATTTTTTTTTGGACTTAGTCATTTTTCCGGCGTTAATCAGACTTTCAATTAGGGCAAATGTCAGTGAGCGTTCCGATTTCAGTTCCAGAGCGATTCGCCCGATGAGTCCTTCATATTTAGTCGTTTTCAGACAAGTTTCTGAATACTTGAAAATTTCACTTTTTTGTGAAAATATCCACTAAATGAGGGAATAATATGTGTGAGGGTACCCCAGGAGAGTTCCAAATGTGTGTGGGTAGAATATATATCCCACGGGGGTAAAATTGAAAAAAGTTTAAAAAAAATTTTTTTTAGACTTAGTCATTTTTCCGGCGTTTATCAGACTTTCAACTAGGGCAAATGTCAGTGAGCGTTCCGATTTCAGTTCCTGAGCGATTCGCCCGATGAGTCCTTCATATTTAGTCGTTTTCAGACAAGTTTCTGAATACTTGAAAATTTCACTTTTTTGTGAAAATATCCACTAAATGAGGGAATAATATGTGTGAGGGTACCCCAGGAGAGTTCCAAATGTGTGTGGGTAGAAAATGTATCCCACGGGGGTAAAATTGAAAAAAGTTTAAAAAAAATTTTTTTTAGACTTAGTCATTTTTCCGGCGTTTATCAGACTTTCAACTAGTGCAAATGTGAGTGAGCGTTCCGATTTCAGTTCCTGAGCGATTCGCCCGATGAGTCCTTCATATTTAGTCGTTTTCAGCCAATTTTCTGAATTTTTGAAAATTTCACTTTTTTGTGAAAATATCCACTAAATGAGGGAATAATATGTGTGAGGGTACCCCAGGAGAGTTCCAAATGTGTGTGGGTAGAATATATATCCCACGGGGGTAAAATTGAAAAAAGTTTAAAAAAAATTTTTTTTAGACTTAGCCATTTTTCCGGCGTTTATCAGACTTTCAGATAGGGGAAATGTCAGTGAGCGTTCCAATTTCAGTTCCAGAGCGATTCGCCCGATGAGTCCTTCATATTTAGTCGTTTTCAGCCAATTTTCAGAATTTTTGAAAATTTCACTTTTTTGTGAAAATATCCACTAAATGAGGGAATAATATGTGTGAGGGCACCGCAGGAGAGTTCCAAATGTGTGTGGGTAGAATATATATCCCACGGGGGTAAAATTGAAAAAAGGTGAAAAAATTTTTTTTGGACTTAGTCATTTTTCCGGCGTTTATCAGACTTTCAGATAGGGGAAATGTCAGTGAGCATTCCGATTTCAGTTCCAGAGCGATTCGCCCGATGAGTCCTTCATATTTAGTCGTTTTCAGCAAATTTTCAGAATTTTTGAAAATTTCACTTTTTTGTGAAAATATCCACTAAATGAGGGAATAAAATGTGTGAGGGTACCCCAGGAGAGTTCCAAATGTGTGTGGGTAGAAGATATATCCAAAGGTGGTAAAATTGAAAAATGTTGAAAAAAAATTTTTTTTCGACTTAGTCATTTTTCCGGCGTTTATCAGACTTTCAGATAGGGGAAATGTCAGTGAGCGTTCCGATTTCAGTTCCAGAGCGATTCGCCTGATGAGTCCTTCATATTTAGTTGTTTTCAGACAATTTTCTGAATTTTTGAAAATTTCACTTTTTTGTGAAAATATCCACTAAATGAGGGAATAAAATGTGTGAGGGTACCCCAGGAGAGTTCCAAATGTGTGTGGGTAGAAGATATATCCAAAGGTGGTAAAATTGAAAAAAGTTGAAAAAATTTTATTTTTTCGACTTATTCATTTTTCCGGCGTTTATCAGACTTTCAGATAGGGGAAATGTCAGTGAGCGTTCCGATTTCAGTTCCAGAGCGATTCGCCCGATGAGTCCTTCTTATTTAGTCGTTTTCAGCCAATTTTCTGAATTTTTGAAAATTTCACTTTTTTGTGAAAATATCCACTAAATGAGGGAATAATATGTGTGACGGTACCCCAGGAGAGTTCCAAATGTGTTTGGGTAGAATATATATCCCACGGGGGTAAAATTGAAAAAAGTTGAAAATTTTTTTTTTTAGATTTAGCCATTTTTCCGGCTTTTATCAGACTTTCAGATAGGGGAAATGTCAGTGAGCATTCCAATTTCAGTGCCAGAGCGATTCGCCCGATGAGTCCTTCTTATTTAGTCGTTTTCAGCCAATTTTCTGAATTTTTGAAAATTTCACTTTTTTGTGAAAATATCCACTAAATGAGGGAATACTATGTGTGAGGGTACCCCAGGAGAGTTCCAAATGTGTGTGGGTAGAAGATATATCCAAAGGTGGTAAAATTGAAAAAAGTTGAAAAAAATTTTTTTTTCGACTTAGTCATTTTTCCGGCGTTTATCAGACTTTCAGATAGGGGAAATGTCAGTGAGCGTTCCGATTTCAGTTCCAGAGCGATTCGCCTGATGAGTCCTTCATATTTAGTTGTTTTCAGACAATTTTCTGAATTTTTGAAAATTTCACTTTTTTGTGAAAATATCCACTAAATGAGGGAATAATATGTGTGAGGGTACCCCAGGAGAGTTCCAAATGTGTGTGGGTAGAATATATATCCCACGGGGGTAAAATTGAAAATAGGTGAAAAAATTTTTTTTTGGACTTAGTCATTTTTCCGGCGTTTATCAGACTTTCAGATAGGGGAAATGTCAGTGAGCGTTCCGATTTCAGCTCCAGAGCGATTCGCCCGATGAGTCCTTCATATTTAGTCGTTTTCAGCCAATTTTCTGAATTTTTGAAAATTTCACTTTTTTGTGAAAATATCCACTGAATGAGGGAATAATATGTGTACCCCAGGAGTGTTCCAAATGTGTGTGGGTAGAATATATATCTCACGGGGGTAAAATTGAAAAAAGTTGAAAAAAATTTTTTTTAGACTTAGTCATTTTTCCGGCGTTTATCAGACTTTCAACTAGTGCAAATGTGAGTGAGCGTTCCGATTTCAGTTCCTGAGCGATTCGCCCGATGAGTCCTTCATATTTAGTCGTTTTCAGCCAATTTTCTGAATTTTTGAAAATTTCACTTTTTTGTGAAAATATCCACTAAATGAGGGAATAATATGTGTGAGGGTACCCCAGGAGAGTTCCAAATGTGTGTGGGTAGAATATATATCCCACGGGGGTAAAATTGAAAAAAGTTTAAAAAAAATTTTTTTTAGACTTAGCCATTTTTCCGGCGTTTATCAGACTTTCAGATAGGGGAAATGTCAGTGAGCGTTCCAATTTCAGTTCCAGAGCGATTCGCCCGATGAGTCCTTCATATTTAGTCGTTTTCAGCCAATTTTCAGAATTTTTGAAAATTTCACTTTTTTGTGAAAATATCCACTAAATGAGGGAATAATATGTGTGAGGGTACCCCAGGAGAGTTCCAAATGTGTGTGGGTAGAATATATATCCCACGGGGGTAAAATTGAAAAAAGTTTAAAAAATTTTTTTTTAGATTTAGCCATTTTTCCGGCGTTTATCAGACTTTCAGATAGGGGAAATGTCAGTGAGCGTTCCAATTTCAGTTCCAGAGCGATTCGCCCGATGAGTCCTTCATATTTAGTTGTTTTCAGCCAATTTTCTGAATTTTTGAAAATTTCACTTTTTTGTGAAAATATCCACTAAATAAAGGAATAATATGTGTGAGGGTACCCCAGGAGAGTTCCAAATGTGTGTGGGTAGAATATATATCCCACGGGGGTAAAATTGAAAAAAGGTGAAAAAATTTTTTTTGGACTTAGTCATTTTTCCGGCGTTTATCAGACTTTCAGATAGGGGAAATGTCAGTGAGCGTTCCGATTTCAGTTCCAGAGCGATTCGCCCGATGAGTCCTTCATATTTAGTCGTTTTCAGCAAATTTTCAGAATTTTTGAAAATTTCACTTTTTTGTGAAAATATCCACTAAATGAGGGAATAATATGTGTGAGGGTACCCCAGGAGAGTTCCAAATGTGTGTGGGTAGAAGATATATCCAAAGGTGGTAAAATTGAAAAAAGTTGAAAAAAATTTTTTTTTTCGACTTAGTCATTTTTCCGGCGTTTATCAGACTTTCAGATAGGGGAAATGTCAGTGAGCGTTCCGATTTCAGTTCCAGAGTGATTCGCCCGATGAGTCCTTCTTATTTAGTCGTTTTCAGCCAATTTTCTGAATTTTTGAAAATTTCACTTTTTTGTGAAAATATCCACTAAATGAGGGAATAATATGTGTGAGGGTACCCCAGGAGAGTTCCAAATGTGTGTGGGTAGAATATATATCCCACGGGGGTAAAATTGAAAAAAGTTTAAAAAATTTTTTTTTAGATTTAGCCATTTTTCCGGCGTTTATCAGACTTTCAGATAGGGGAAATGTCAGTGAGCGTTCCAATTTCAGTTCCAGAGCGATTCGCCCGATGAGTCCTTCATATTTAGTTGTTTTCAGCCAATTTTCTGAATTTTTGAAAATTTCACTTTTTTGTGAAAATATCCACTAAATAAAGGAATAATATGTGTGAGGGTACCCCAGGAGAGTTCCAAATGTGTGTGGGTAGAATATATATCCCACGGGGGTAAAATTGAAAAAAGGTGAAAAAATTTTTTTTGGACTTAGTCATTTTTCCGGCGTTTATCAGACTTTCAGATAGGGGAAATGTCAGTGAGCGTTCCGATTTCAGTTCCAGAGCGATTCGCCCGATGAGTCCTTCATATTTAGTCGTTTTCAGCAAATTTTCAGAATTTTTGAAAATTTCACTTTTTTGTGAAAATATCCACTAAATGAGGGAATAATATGTGTGAGGGTACCCCAGGAGAGTTCCAAATGTGTGTGGGTAGAAGATATATCCAAAGGTGGTAAAATTGAAAAAAGTTGAAAAAAATTTTTTTTTTCGACTTAGTCATTTTTCCGGCGTTTATCAGACTTTCAGATAGGGGAAATGTCAGTGAGCATTCCGATTTCAGTTCCAGAGTGATTCGCCCGATGAGTCCTTCTTATTTAGTCGTTTTCAGCCAATTTTCTGAATTTTTGAAAATTTCACTTTTTTGTGAAAATATCCACTAAATGAGGGAATAATATGTGTGAGGGTACCCCAGGAGAGTTCCAAATGTGTGTGGGTAGAATATATATCCCACGGGGGTAAAATTGAAAAAAGTTTAAAAAATTTTTTTTTAGATTTAGCCATTTTTCCGGCGTTTATCAGACTTTCAGATAGGGGAAATGTCAGTGAGCGTTCCAATTTCAGTTCCAGAGCGATTCGCCCGATGAGTCCTTCATATTTAGTTGTTTTCAGCCAATTTTCTGAATTTTTGAAAATTTCACTTTTTTGTGAAAATATCCACTAAATAAAGGAATAATATGTGTGAGGGTACCCCAGGAGAGTTCCAAATGTGTGTGGGTAGAATATATATCCCACGGGGGTAAAATTGAAAAAAGGTGAAAAAATTTTTTTTGGACTTAGTCATTTTTCCGGCGTTTATCAGACTTTCAGATAGGGGAAATGTCAGTGAGCGTTCCGATTTCAGTTCCAGAGCGATTCGCCCGATGAGTCCTTCATATTTAGTCGTTTTCAGCAAATTTTCAGAATTTTTGAAAATTTCACTTTTTTGTGAAAATATCCACTAAATGAGGGAATAATATGTGTGAGGGTACCCCAGGAGAGTTCCAAATGTGTGTGGGTAGAAGATATATCCAAAGGTGGTAAAATTGAAAAAAGTTGAAAAAAATTTTTTTTTTCGACTTAGTCATTTTTCCGGCGTTTATCAGACTTTCAGATAGGGGAAATGTCAGTGAGCGTTCCGATTTCAGTTCCAGAGTGATTCGCCCGATGAGTCCTTCTTATTTAGTCGTTTTCAGCCAATTTTCTGAATTTTTGAAAATTTCACTTTTTTGTGAAAATATCCACTAAATGAGGGAATAATATGTGTGAGGGTACCCCAGGAGAGTTCCAAATGTGTGTGGGTAGAATATATATCCCACGGGGGTAAAATTGAAAAAAGTTTAAAAAATTTTTTTTTAGATTTAGCCATTTTTCCGGCGTTTATCAGACTTTCAGATAGGGGAAATGTCAGTGAGCGTTCCAATTTCAGTTCCAGAGCGATTCGCCCGATGAGTCCTTCATATTTAGTTGTTTTCAGCCAATTTTCTGAATTTTTGAAAATTTCACTTTTTTGTGAAAATATCCACTAAATAAAGGAATAATATGTGTGAGGGTACCCCAGGAGAGTTCCAAATGTGTGTGGGTAGAATATATATCCCACGGGGGTAAAATTGAAAAAAGGTGAAAAAATTTTTTTTGGACTTAGTCATTTTTCCGGCGTTTATCAGACTTTCAGATAGGGGAAATGTCAGTGAGCGTTCCGATTTCAGTTCCAGAGCGATTCGCCCGATGAGTCCTTCATATTTAGTCGTTTTCAGCAAATTTTCAGAATTTTTGAAAATTTCACTTTTTTGTGAAAATATCCACTAAATGAGGGAATAATATGTGTGAGGGTACCCCAGGAGAGTTCCAAATGTGTGTGGGTAGAAGATATATCCAAAGGTGGTAAAATTGAAAAAAGTTGAAAAAAATTTTTTTTTTCGACTTAGTCATTTTTCCGGCGTTTATCAGACTTTCAGATAGGGGAAATGTCAGTGAGCGTTCCGATTTCAGTTCCAGAGTGATTCGCCCGATGAGTCCTTCTTATTTAGTCGTTTTCAGCCAATTTTCTGAATTTTTGAAAATTTCACTTTTTTGTGAAAATATCCACTAAATGAGGGAATAATATGTGTGAGGGTACTCCAGGAGAGTTCCAAATGTGTGTGGGTAGAATATATATCCCACGGGGGTAAAATTGAAAAAAGTTTAAAAAAAATTTTTTTTAGACTTAGTCATTTTTCCGGCGTTTATCAGACTTTCAACTAGGGCAAATGTCAGTGAGCGTTCCGATTTCAGTTCCTGAGCGATTCGCCCGATGAGTCCTTCATATTTAGTCGTTTTCAGACAAGTTTCTGAATACTTGAAAATTTCACTTTTTTGTGAAAATATCCACTAAATGAGGGAATAATATGTGTGAGGGTACCCCAGGAGAGTTCCAAATGTGTGTGGGTAGAATATATATCCCACGGGGGTAAAATTGAAAAAAGTTTAAAAATAATTTTTTTTAGACTTAGCCATTTTTCCGGCGTTTATCAGACTTTCAGATAGGGGAAATGTCAGTGAGCGTTCCAATTTCAGTTCCAGAGCGATTCGCCCGATGAGTCCTTCATATTTAGTCGTTTTCAGCCAATTTTCAGAATTTTTGAAAATTTCACTTTTTTGTGAAAATATCCACTAAATGAGGGAATAATATGTGTGAGGGTACCCCAGGAGAGTTCCAAATGTGTGTGGGTAGAATATATATCCCACGGGGGTAAAATTGAAAAAAGTTTAAAAAATTTTTTTTTAGATTTAGCCATTTTTCCGGCGTTTATCAGACTTTCAGATAGGGGAAATGTCAGTGAGCGTTCCAATTTCAGTTCCAGAGCGATTCGCCCGATGAGTCCTTCATATTTAGTTGTTTTCAGCCAATTTTCTGAATTTTTGAAAATTTCACTTTTTTGTGAAAATATCCACTAAATAAAGGAATAATATGTGTGAGGGTACCCCAGGAGAGTTCCAAATGTGTGTGGGTAGAATATATATCCCACGGGGGTAAAATTGAAAAAAGGTGAAAAAATTATTTTTGGACTTAGTCATTTTTCCGGCGTTTATCAGACTTTCAGATAGGGGAAATGTCAGTGAGCGTTCCGATTTCAGTTCCAGAGCGATTCGCCCGATGAGTCCTTCATATTTAGTCGTTTTCAGCAAATTTTCAGAATTTTTGAAAATTTCACTTTTTTGTGAAAATATCCACTAAATGAGGGAATAAAATGTGTGAGGGTACCCCAGGAGAGTTCCAAATGTGTGTGGGTAGAAGATATATCCAAAGGTGGTAAAATTGAAAAAAGTTGAAAGATTTTTTTTTTTTCGACTTAGTCATTTTTCCGGCGTTTATCAGACTTTCAGATAGGGGAAATGTCAGTGAGCGTTCCGATTTCAGTTCCAGAGCGATTCGCCTGATGAGTCCTTCATATTTAGTCATTTTCAGACAATTTTCTGAATTTTTGAAAATTTCACTTTTTTGTGAAAATATCCACTAAATGAGGGAATAATATGTGTGAGGGTACCCCAGGAGAGTTCCAAATGTGTGTGGGTAGAATATATATCCCACGGGGGTAAAATTGAAAATAGGTGAAAAAAATTTTGTTTGGACTTAGTCATTTTTCCGGCGTTTATCAGACTTTCAGATAGGGGAAATGTCAGTGAGCGTTCCGATTTCAGTTCCAGAGCGATTCGCCCGATGAGTCCTTCATATTTAGTCGTTTTCAGCCAATTTTCTGAATTTTTGAAAATTTCACTTTTTTGTGAAAATATCCACTAAATGAGGGAATAATATGTGTACCCCAGGAGTGTTCCAAATGTGTGTGGGTAGAATATATATCTCACGGGGGTAAAATTGAAAAAAGTTGAAAAAATTTTTTTTGGACTTAGTCATTTTTCCGGCGTTTATCAGACTTTCAACTAGGGCAAATGTCAGTGAGCGTTCCGATTTCAGTTCCTGAGCGATTCGCCCGATGAGTCCTTCATATTTAGTCGTTTTCAGACAAGTTTCTGAATACTTGAAAATTTCACTTTTTTGTGAAAATATCCACTAAATGAGGGAATAATATGTGTGAGGGTACCCCAGGAGAGTTCCAAATGTGTGTGGGTAGAAAATATATCCCACGGGGGTAAAATTGAAAAAAGTTTAAAAAAAATTTTTTTTAGACTTAGTCATTTTTCCGGCGTTTATCAGACTTTCAACTAGTGCAAATGTGAGTGAGCGTTCCGATTTCAGTTCCTGAGCGATTCGCCCGATGAGTCCTTCATATTTAGTCGTTTTCAGCCAATTTTCTGAATTTTTGAAAATTTCACTTTTTTGTGAAAATATCCACTAAATGAGGGAATAATATGTGTGAGGGTACCCCAGGAGAGTTCCAAATGTGTGTGGGTAGAATATATATCCCACGGGGGTAAAATTGAAAAAAGTTTAAAAAAAATTTTTTTTAGACTTAGCCATTTTTCCGGCGTTTATCAGACTTTCAGATAGGGGAAATGTCAGTGAGCGTTCCAATTTCAGTTCCAGAGCGATTCGCCCGATGAGTCCTTCATATTTAGTCGTTTTCAGCCAATTTTCAGAATTTTTGAAAATTTCACTTTTTTGTGAAAATATCCACTAAATGAGGGAATAATATGTGTGAGGGCACCGCAGGAGAGTTCCAAATGTGTGTGGGTAGAATATATATCCCACGGGGGTAAAATTGAAAAAAGGTGAAAAAATTTTTTTTGGACTTAGTCATTTTTCCGGCGTTTATCAGACTTTCAGATAGGGGAAATGTCAGTGAGCATTCCGATTTCAGTTCCAGAGCGATTCGCCCGATGAGTCCTTCATATTTAGTCGTTTTCAGCAAATTTTCAGAATTTTTGAAAATTTCACTTTTTTGTGAAAATATCCACTAAATGAGGGAATAAAATGTGTGAGGGTACCCCAGGAGAGTTCCAAATGTGTGTGGGTAGAAGATATATCCAAAGGTGGTAAAATTGAAAAATGTTGAAAAAAAATTTTTTTTCGACTTAGTCATTTTTCCGGCGTTTATCAGACTTTCAGATAGGGGAAATGTCAGTGAGCGTTCCGATTTCAGTTCCAGAGCGATTCGCCCGATGAGTCCTTCATATTTAGTCGTTTTCAGCAAATTTTCAGAATTTTTGAAAATTTCACTTTTTTGTGAAAATATCCACTAAATGAGGGAATAAAATGTGTGAGGGTACCCCAGGAGAGTTCCAAATGTGTGTGGGTAGAAGATATATCCAAAGGTGGTAAAATTGAAAAAAGTTGAAAAATTTTTTTTTTTTCGACTTAGTCATTTTTCCGGCGTTTATCAGACTTTCAGATAGGGGAAATGTCAGTGAGCGTTCCGATTTCAGTTCCAGAGCGATTCGCCCGATGAGTCCTTCTTATTTAGTCGTTTTCAGCCAATTTTCTGAATTTTTGAAAATTTCACTTTTTTGTGAAAATATCCACTAAATGAGGGAATACTATGTGTGAGGGTACCCCAGGAGAGTTCCAAATGTGTGTGGGTAGAATATATATCCCACGGGGGTAAAATTGAAAAAAGTTGAAAAAAAATTTTTTTTAGACTTAGCCATTTTTCCGGCGTTAATCAGACTTTCAATTAGGGCAAATGTCAGTGAGCGTTCCGATTTCAGTTCCAGAGCGATTCGCCCGATGAGTCCTTCATATTTAGTCGTTTTCAGACAAGTTTCTGAATACTTGAAAATTTCACTTTTTTGTGAAAATATCCACTAAATGAGGGAATAATATGTGTGAGGGTACCCCAGGAGAGTTCCAAATGTGTGTGGGTAGAATATATATCCCACGGGGGTAAAATTGAAAAAAGTTTAAAAAAAATTTTTTTTAGACTTAGTCATTTTTCCGGCGTTTATCAGACTTTCAACTAGGGCAAATGTCAGTGAGCGTTCCGATTTCAGTTCCTGAGCGATTCGCCCGATGAGTCCTTCATATTTAGTCGTTTTCAGACAAGTTTCTGAATACTTGAAAATTTCACTTTTTTGTGAAAATATCCACTAAATGAGGGAATAATATGTGTGAGGGTACCCCAGGAGAGTTCCAAATGTGTGTGGGTAGAATATATATCCCACGGGGGTAAAATTAAAAAAGTTTAAAAAAAATTTTTTTTAGACTTAGTCATTTTTCCGGCGTTTATCACACTTTCAACTAGTGCAAATGTGAGTGAGCGTTCCGATTTCAGTTCCTGAGCGATTCGCCCGATGAGTCCTTCATATTTAGTCGTTTTCAGCCAATTTTCTGAATTTTTGAAAATTTCACTTTTTTGTGAAAATATCCACTAAATGAGGGAATAATATGTGTGAGGGTACCCCAGGAGAGTTCCAAATGTGTGTGGGTAGAATATATATCCCACGGGGGTAAAATTGAAAAAAGTTTAAAAATAATTTTTTTTAGACTTAGCCATTTTTCCGGCGTTTATCAGACTTTCAGATAGGGGAAATGTCAGTGAGCGTTCCGATTTCAGTTCCAGAGCGATTCGCCCGATGAGTCCTTCATATTTAGTCGTTTTCAGCAAATTTTCAGAATTTTTGAAAATTTCACTTTTTTGTGAAAATATCCACTAAATGAGGGAATAAAATGTGTGAGGGTACCCCAGGAGAGTTCCAAATGTGTGTGGGTAGAAGATATATCCAAAGGTGGTAAAATTGAAAAAAGTTGAAAAATTTTTTTTTTTTCGACTTAGTCATTTTTCCGGCGTTTATCAGACTTTCAGATAGGGGAAATGTCAGTGAGCGTTCCGATTTCAGTTCCAGAGCGATTCGCCCGATGAGTCCTTCTTATTTAGTCGTTTTCAGCCAATTTTCTGAATTTTTGAAAATTTCACTTTTTTGTGAAAATATCCACTAAATGAGGGAATACTATGTGTGAGGGTACCCCAGGAGAGTTCCAAATGTGTGTGGGTAGAATATATATCCCACGGGGGTAAAATTGAAAAAAGTTGAAAAAAAATTTTTTTTAGACTTAGCCATTTTTCCGGCGTTAATCAGACTTTCAATTAGGGCAAATGTCAGTGAGCGTTCCGATTTCAGTTCCAGAGCGATTCGCCCGATGAGTCCTTCATATTTAGTCGTTTTCAGACAAGTTTCTGAATACTTGAAAATTTCACTTTTTTGTGAAAATATCCACTAAATGAGGGAATAATATGTGTGAGGGTACCCCAGGAGAGTTCCAAATGTGTGTGGGTAGAATATATATCCCACGGGGGTAAAATTGAAAAAAGTTTAAAAAAAATTTTTTTTAGACTTAGTCATTTTTCCGGCGTTTATCAGACTTTCAACTAGGGCAAATGTCAGTGAGCGTTCCGATTTCAGTTCCTGAGCGATTCGCCCGATGAGTCCTTCATATTTAGTCGTTTTCAGACAAGTTTCTGAATACTTGAAAATTTCACTTTTTTGTGAAAATATCCACTAAATGAGGGAATAATATGTGTGAGGGTACCCCAGGAGAGTTCCAAATGTGTGTGGGTAGAATATATATCCCACGGGGGTAAAATTAAAAAAGTTTAAAAAAAATTTTTTTTAGACTTAGTCATTTTTCCGGCGTTTATCACACTTTCAACTAGTGCAAATGTGAGTGAGCGTTCCGATTTCAGTTCCTGAGCGATTCGCCCGATGAGTCCTTCATATTTAGTCGTTTTCAGCCAATTTTCTGAATTTTTGAAAATTTCACTTTTTTGTGAAAATATCCACTAAATGAGGGAATAATATGTGTGAGGGTACCCCAGGAGAGTTCCAAATGTGTGTGGGTAGAATATATATCCCACGGGGGTAAAATTGAAAAAAGTTTAAAAATAATTTTTTTTAGACTTAGCCATTTTTCCGGCGTTTATCAGACTTTCAGATAGGGGAAATGTCAGTGAGCGTTCCAATTTCAGTTCCAGAGCGATTCGCCCGATGAGTCCTTCATATTTAGTCATTTTCAGCCAATTTTCAGAATTTTTGAAAATTTCACTTTTTTGTGAAAATATCCACTAAATGAGGGAATAATATGTGTGAGGGTACCCCAGGAGAGTTCCAAATGTGTGTGGGTAGAATATATATTCCACGGGGGTAAAATTGAAAAAAGTTTAAAATTTTTTTTTTAGATTTAGCCATTTTTCCGGCGTTTATCAGACTTTCAGATAGGGGAAATGTCAGTGAGCGTTCCAATTTCAGTTCCAGAGTGATTCGCCCGATGAGTCCTTCATATTTAGTCGTTTTAAGCCAATTTTCTGAATTTTTGAAAATTTCACTTTTTTGTGAAAATATCCACTAAATAAAGGAATAATATGTGTGAGGGTACCCCAGGAGAGTTCCAAATGTGTGTGGGTAGAATATATATCCCACGGGGGTAAAATTGAAAAAAGGTGAAAAAATTATTTTTGGACTTAGTCATTTTTCCGGCGTTTATCAGACTTTCAGATAATGGAAATGTCAGTGAGCGTTCCGATTTCAGTTCCAGAGCGATTCGCCCGATGAGTCCTTCATATTTAGTCGTTTTCAGCAAATTTTCAGAATTTTTGAAAATTTCACTTTTTTGTGAAAATATCCACTAAATGAGGGAATAAAATGTGTGAGGGTACCCCAGGAGAGTTTCAAATGTGTGTGGGTAGAAGATATATCCAAAGGTGGTAAAATTGAAAAAAGTTGAAAAAATTTTTTTTTTTCGACTTAGTCATTTTTCCGGCGTTTATCAGACTTTCAGATAGGGGAAATGTCAGTGAGCGTTCCGATTTCAGTTCCAGAGCGATTCGCCCGATGAGTCCTTCTTATTTAGTCGTTTTCAGCCAATTTTCTGAATTTTTGAAAATTTCACTTTTTTGTGAAAATATCCACTAAATGAGGGAATACTATGTGTGAGGGTACCCCAGGAGAGTTCCAAATGTGTGTGGGTAGAATATATATCCCACGGGGGTAAAATTGAAAAAAGTTGAAAAAAAATTTTTTTTAGACTTAGCCATTTTTCCGGCGTTTATCAGACTTTCAGATAGGGGAAATGTCAGTGAGCGTTCCGATTTCAGTTCCAGAGTGATTTGCCCGATGAGTCCTTCATATTTAGTCGTTTTCAGCCAATTTTCAGAATTTTTGAAAATTTCACTTTTTTGTGAAAATATCCACTAAATGAGGGAATACTATGTGTGAGGGTACCCCAGGAGAGTTCCAAATGTGTGTGGGTAGAATATATATCCCACGGGGGTAAAATTGAAAAAAGTTTAAAATTTTTTTTTTTAGATTTAGCCATTTTTCCGGCTTTTATCAGACTTTCAGATAGGGGAAATGTCAGTGAGCGTTCCAATTTCAGTTCCAGAGCGATTCGCCCGATGAGTCCTTCTTATTTAGTCGTTTTCAGCCAATTTTCTGAATTTTTGAAAATTTCTCTTTTTTGTGAAAATATCCACTAAATGAGGGAATACTATGTGTGAGGGTACCCCAGGAGAGTTCCAAATGTGTGTGGGTAGAAGATATATCCAAAGGTGGTAAAATTGAAAAAAGTTGAAAAAAATTTTTTTTTCGACTTAGTCATTTTTCCGGAGTTAATCAGACTTTCAATTAGGTCAAATGTCAGTGAGCGTTCCGATTTCAGTTCCAGAGCGATTCGCCCGATGAGTCCTTCATATTTAGTCGTTTTCAGACAAGTTTCTGAATACTTGAAAATTTCACTTTTTTGTGAAAATATCCACTAAATGAGGGAATAATATGTGTGACGGTACCCCAGGAGTGTTCCAAATGTGTGTGGGTAGAATATATATCTCACGGGGGTAAAATTGAAAAAAGTTTAAAAAAAATTTTTTTTAGACTTAGTCATTTTTCCAGCGTTTATCAGACTTTCCGATAGGGGAAATGTCAGTGAGCGTTCCAATTTCAGTTCCAGAGCGATTCGCCCGATGAGTCCTTCATATTTAGTCGTTTTCAGCCAATTTTCAGAATTTTTGAAAATTTCACTTTTTTGTGAAAATATCCACTAAATGAGGGAATAATATGTGTGAGGGTACCCCAGGAGAGTTCCAAATGTGTGTGGGTAGAATATATATCCCACGGGGGTAAAATTGAAAATAGGTGAAAAAAATTTTGTTTGGACTTAGTCATTTTTCCGGCGTTTATCAGACTTTCAGATAGGGGAAATGTCAGTGAGCGTTCCGATTTCAGTTCCAGAGCGATTCGCCCGATGAGTCCTTCATATTTAGTCGTTTTCAGCCAATTTTCTGAATTTTTGAAAATTTCACTTTTTTGTGAAAATATCCACTAAATGAGGGAATAATATGTGTACCCCAGGAGTGTTCCAAATGTGTGTGGGTAGAATATATATCTCACGGGGGTAAAATTGAAAAAAGTTGAAAAAATTTTTTTTTGGACTTAGTCATTTTTCCGGCGTTAATCAGACTTTCAATTAGGGCAAATGTCAGTGAGCGTTCCGATTTCAGTTCCAGAGCGATTCGCCCGATGAGTCCTTCATATTTAGTCGTTTTCAGACAAGTTTCTGAATACTTGAAAATTTCACTTTTTTTGTGAAAATATCCACTAAATGAGGGAATAATATGTGTGAGGGTACCCCAGGAGAGTTCCAAATGTGTGTGGGTAGAATATATATCCCACGGGGGTAAAATTGAAAAAAGTTTAAAAAATTTTTTTTTAGATTTAGCTATTTTTCCGGCTTTTATCAGACTTTCAGATAGGGGAAATGTCAGTGAGCGTTCCAATTTCAGTTCCAGAGCGATTCGCCCGATGAGTCCTTCATATTTAGTCGTTTTCAGCCAATTTTCAGAATTTTTGAAAATTTCACTTTTTTGTGAAAATATCCACTAAATAAAGGAATAATATGTGTGAGGGTACCCCAGGAGAGTTCCAAATGTGTGTGGGTAGAATATATATCCCACGGGGGTAAAATTGAAAAAAGGTGAAAAAAATTTTTTTTGGACTTAGTCATTTTTCCGGCGTTTATCAGACTTTCAGATAGGGGAAATGTCAGTGAGCGTTCCGATTTCAGTTCCAGAGCGAGTCGCCCGATGAGTCCTTCTTATTTAGTCGTTTTCAGCCAATTTTCAGAATTTTTGAAAATTTCACTTTTTTGTGAAAATATCCACTAAATGAGGGAATAAAATGTGTGAGGGTACCCCAGGAGAGTTCCAAATGTGTGTGGGTAGAAGATATATCCAAAGGTGGTAAAATTGAAAAAAGTTTAAAAAAATTTTTTTTTTCGACTTAGTCATTTTTCCGGCGTTTATCAGACTTTCAGATAGGGGAAATGCCAGTGAGCGTTCCGATTTCAGTTCCAGAGCGATTCGCCCGATGAGTCCTTCTTATTTAGTCGTTTTCAGCCATATTTCTGAATTTTTGAAAATTTCACTTTTTTGTGAAAATATCCACTAAATGAGGGAATACTATGTGTGAGGGTACCCCAGGAGAGTTCCAAATGTGTGTGGGTAGAAGATATATCCAAAGGTGGTAAAATTGAAAAAAGTTGAAAAAAATTTTTTTTTTCGACTTAGTCATTTTTCCGGCGTTTATCAGACTTTCAGATAGGGGAAATGTCAGTGAGCGTTCCGATTTCAGTTCCAGAGCGATTCGCCTGATGAGTCCTTCATATTTAGTCGTTTTCAGCCAATTTTCTGAATTTTTGAAAATTTCACTTTTTTGTGAAAATATCCACTAAATGAGGGAATAATATGTGTGACGGTACCCCAGGAGTGTTCCAAATGTGTGTGGGTAGAATATATATCTCACGGGGGTAAAATTGAAAAAAGTTTAAAAAAATTTTTTTTTAGACTTAGTCATTTTTCCAGCGTTTATCAGACTTTCCGATAGGGGAAATGTCAGTGAGCGTTCCAATTTCAGTTCCAGAGCGATTCGCCCGATGAGTCCTTCATATTTAGTAGTTTTCAGCCAATTTTCTGAATTTTTGAAAATTTCACTTTTTTGTGAAAATATCCACTAAATAAGGGAATAATATGTGTGAGGGTACCCCAGGAGAGTTCCAAATGTGTGTGGGTAGAATATATATCCCACGGGGGTAAAATTGAAAAAAGGTGAAAAAATTTTTTTTTGGACTTAGTCATTTTTCCGGCGTTTATCAGACTTTCAGATAGGGGAAATGTCAGTGAGCGTTCCGATTTCAGTTCCAGAGCGATTCGCCCGATGAGTCCTTCATATTTAGTCGTTTTCAGCAAATTTTCAGAATTTTTGAAAATTTCACTTTTTTGTGAAAATATCCACTAAATGAGGGAATAAAATGTGTGAGGGTACCCCAGGAGAGTTCCAAATGTGTGTGGGTAGAAGATATATCCAAAGGTGGTAAAATTGAAAAAAGTTGAAAAAAATTTTTTTTTTCGACTCAGTCATTTTTCCGGCGTTTATCAGACTTTCAGATAGGGGAAATGTCAGTGAGCGTTCCGATTTCAGTTCCAGAGCGATTCGCCCGATGAGTCCTTCTTATTTAGTCGTTTTCAGCCAATTTTCTGAATTTTTGAAAATTTCACTTTTTTGTGAAAATATCCACTAAATGAGGGAATACTATGTGTGAGGGTACCCCAGGAGAGTTCCAAATGTGTGTGGGTAGAAGATATATCCAAAGGTGGTAAAATTGAAAAAAGTTGAAAAAATTTTTTTTTTTCGACTTAGTCATTTTTCCGGCGTTTATCAGACTTTCAGATAGGGGAAATGTCAGTGAGCGTTCCGATTTCAGTTCCAGAGTGATTCGCCCCATGAGTCCTTCATATTTAGTCGTTTTCAGCAAATTTTCAGAATTTTTGAAAATTTCACTTTTTTGTGAAAATATCCACTAAATGAGGGAATAAAATGTGTGAGGGTACCCCAGGAGAGTTCCAAATGTGTGTGGGTAGAAGATATATCCAAAGGTGGTAAAATTGAAAAAAGTTGAAAAAAATTTTTTTTTCGACTTAGTCATTTTTCCGGCGTTTATCAGACTTTCAGATAGGGGAAATGTCAGTGAGCGTTCCGATTTCAGTTCCAGAGCGATTCGCCCGATGAGTCCTTCTTATTTAGTCGTTTTCAGCCAAGTTTCTGAATTTTTGAAAATTTCAATTTTTTGTGAAAATATCCACTAAATAAGGGAATAATATGTGTGAAGGTACCCCAGGAGAGTTCCAAATGTGTGTGGGTAGAATATATATCCCACGGGGGTAAAATTGAAAAAAGTTTAAAAATTTTTTTTTTAGATTTAGCCATTTTTCCCGCTTTTATCAGACTTTCAGATAGGGGAAATGTCAGTGAGCGTTCCAATTTCAGTTCCAGAGCGATTCGCCCGATGAGTCCTTCTTATTTAGTCGTTTTCAGCCAATTTTCTGAATTTTTGAAAATTTCACTTTTTTGTGAAAATATCCACTAAATGAGGGAATACTATGTGTGAGGGTACCCCAGGAGAGTTCCAAATGTGTGTGGGTAGAAGATATATCCAAAGGTGGTAAAATTGAAAAAAGTTGAAAAAAATTTTTTTTTCGACTTAGTCATTTTTCCGGCGTTTATCAGACTTTCAGATGGGGGAAATGTCAGTGAGCGTTCCGATTTCAGTTCCAGAGCGATTCGCCTGATGAGTCCTTCATATTTAGTCATTTTCAGCCAATTTTCTGAATTTTTGAAAATTTCACTTTTTTGTGAAAATATCCACTAAATGAGGGAATAATATGTGTGAGGGTACCCCAGGAGAGTTCCAAATGTGTGTGGGTAGAATATATATCCCACGGGGGTAAAATTGAAAAAAGGTGAAAAAAATTTTTTTTGGACTTAGTCATTTTTCCGGCGTTTATCAGACTTTCAGATAGGGGAAATGTCAGTGAGCGTTCCAATTT
This sequence comes from Phyllobates terribilis, assembly GCF_046119375.1. Classification (NCBI taxonomy): domain Eukaryota; kingdom Metazoa; phylum Chordata; class Amphibia; order Anura; family Dendrobatidae; genus Phyllobates; species Phyllobates terribilis. The sequence continues at coordinate 18,941,382 of NW_027362773.1, read as the reverse complement.
CAGTTCCAGAGCGATTCGCCCGATGAGTCCTTCATATTTAGTCGTTTTCAGCCAATTTTCAGAATTTTTGAAAATTTCACTTTTTTGTGAAAATATCCACTAAATGAGGGAATAATATGTGTGAGGGTACCCCAGGAGAGTTCCAAATGTGTGTGGGTAGAATATATATCCCACGGGGATAAAATTGAAAAAAGTTAAAAAAAATTTTTTTAGACTTAGTCATTTTTCCGGCGTTTATCAGACTTTCAGATAGGGGAAATGTCAGTGAGCATTCCAATTTCAGTTCCAGAGTGATTCGCCCGATGAGTCTTTCATATTTAGTCGTTTTCAGCCAATTTTCAGAATTTTTGAAAATGTCACTTTTTTGTGAAAATATCCACTAAATGAGGGAATAATATGTGTGAGGGTACCCCAGGAGAGTTCCAAATGTGTGTGGGTAGAAGATATATCCAAAGGTGGTAAAATTGAAAGAAGTTGAAAAAAATTTTTTTTTAGACTTAGTCATTTTTCCGGCGTTTATCAGACTTTCAGATAGGGGAAATGTCAGTGAGCGTTCCGATTTCAGTTCCAGAACGATTCGCCCGATGAGTCCTTCATATTTGGTCGTTTTCAGCCAATTTTCAGAATTTTTGAAAATTTCATTTTTTTGTGAAAATATCCACTAAATGAGGGAATAATATGTGTGAGGGTACCCCAGGAGAGTTTCAAATGTGTGTGGGTAGAATATATATCCCACGGGGGTAAAATTGAAAAAAGTTTAAAAAAAATTTTTTTAGATTTAGTCATTTTTCCGGCGTTTATCAGACTTTCAGATAGGGGAAATGTCAGTGAGCGTTCCGATTTAAGTTCCAGAGCAATTCGACGGATGAGTCCTTCATATTTAGTCGTTTTCAGCCAATTTTCAGAATTTTTGAAAATTTCATTTTTTTGTGAAAATATCCACTAAATGAGGGAATAATATGTGTGAGGGTACCCCAGGAAAGTTCCAAATGTGTGGGTAAAATATATATCCCACCGGGGTAAAATTGAAAAAAGTTTAAAAAAAATTTTTTTTAGACTTAGTCATTTTTCCGGCGTTTATCAGACTTTCAGATAGGGGAAATGTCAGTGAGCGTTTCAATTTCAGTTCCAGAGCGATTCGCCCGATGAGTCCTTCATATTTAGTTGTTTTCAGCCAATTTTCTGAATTTTTGAAAATTTCACTTTTTTGTGAAAATATCCACTAAATGAGGGAATAATATGTGTACCCCAGGAGAGTTCCAAATGTGTGTGGGTAGAATATATATCCCACGGGGGTAAAATTGAAAAAAGTTTAAAAAATTTTTTTTTTGGACTTAGTAATTTTTCCGGCGTTAATCAGACTTTCAATTAGGGCAAATGTCAGTGAGCGTTCCGATTTCAGTTCCAGAGCGATTCGCCCGATGAGTCCTTCATATTTAGTCGTTTTCAGCCAATTTTCAGAATTTTTGAAAATTTCACTTTTTTGTGAAAATATCCACTAAATGAGGGAATAAAATGTGTGAGGGTACCCCAGGAGAGTTCCAAATGTGTGTGGGTAGAAGATATATCCAAAGGTGGTAAAATTGAAAAAAGTTGAAAAAAAATTTTTTTTTCGACTTAGTCATTTTTCCGGCGTTTATCAGACTTTCAGATAGGGGAAATGTCAATGAGCGTTCCGATTTCAGTTCCAGAGCGATTCGCCTGATGAGTCCTTCATATTTAGTCGTTTTCAGCCAATTTTCTGAATTTTTGAAAATTTCACTTTTTTGTGAAAATATCCACTAAATGAGGGAATAATATGTGTGACGGTACCCCAGGAGTGTTCCAAATGTGTGTGGGTAGAATATATATCTCACGGGGGTAAAATTGAAAAAAGTTTAAAATAAATTTTTTTTAGACTTAGTCATTTTTCCAGCGTTTATCAGACTTTCCGATAGGGGAAATGTCAGTGAGCGTTCCAATTTCAGTTCCAGAGCGATTCGCCCGATGAGTCCTTCATATTTAGTCGTCTTCAGCCAATTTTCAGAATTTTTGAAAATTTCACTTTTTTGTGAAAATATCCACTAAATGAGGGAATAATATGTGTGAGGGTACCCCAGGAGAGTTCCAAATGTGTGTGGGTAGAATATATATCCCACGGGGGTAAAATTGAAAAAAGGTGAAAAAATTTTTTTTTGGACTTAGTCATTTTTCCGGCGTTTATCAGACTTTCAGATAGGGGAAATGTCAGTGAGCATTCCAATTTCAGTTCCAGAGTGATTCGCCCGATGAGTCTTTCATATTTAGTCGTTTTCAGCCAATTTTCAGAATTTTTGAAAATGTCACTTTTTTGTGAAAATATCCACTAAATGAGGGAATAATATGTGTGAGGGTACCCCAGGAGAGTTCCAAATGTGTGTGGGTAGAAGATATATCCAAAGGTGGTAAAATTGAAAGAAGTTGAAAAAAATTTTTTTTTAGACTTAGTCATTTTTCCGGCGTTTATCAGACTTTCAGATAGGGGAAATGTCAGTGAGCGTTCCGATTTCAGTTCCAGAGCGATTCGCCCGATGAGTCCTTCATATTTGGTCGTTTTCAGCCAATTTTCAGAATTTTTGAAAATTTCATTTTTTTGTGAAAATATCCACTAAATGAGGGAATAATATGTGTGAGGGTACCCCAGGAGAGATTCAAATGTGTGTGGGTAGAATATATATCCCACGGGGGTAAAATTGAAAAAAGTTTAAAAAAATTTTTTTTAGATTTAGTCATTTTTCCGGCGTTTATCAGACTTTCAGATAGGGGAAATGTCAGTGAGCGTTCCGATTTAAGTTCCAGAGCAATTCGCCCGATGAGTCCTTCATATTTAGTCGTTTTCAGCCAATTTTCAGAATTTTTGAAAATTTCATTTTTTTGTGAAAATATCCACTAAATGAGGGAATAATATGTGTGAGGGTACCCCAGGAAAGTTCCAAATGTGTGGGTAGAATATATATCCCACCGGGGTAAAATTGAAAAAAGTTTAAAAAAAATTTTTTTTAGACTTAGTCATTTTTCCGGCGTTTATCAGACTTTCAGATAGGGGAAATGTCAGTGAGCGTTCCAATTTCAGTTCCAGAGCGATTCGCCCGATGAGTCCTTCATATTTAGTTGTTTTCAGCCAATTTTCTAAATTTTTGAAAATTTCACTTTTTTGTGAAAATATCCACTAAATGAGGGAATAATATGTGTACCCCAGGAGAGTTCCAAATGTGTGTGGGTAGAATATATATCCCACGGGGGTAAAATTGAAAAAAGTTTAAAAAATTTTTTTTTTGGACTTAGTAATTTTTCCGGCGTTAATCAGACTTTCAATTAGGGCAAATGTCAGTGAGCGTTCCGATTTCAGTTCCAGAGCGATTCGCCCGATGAGTCCTTCATACTTAGTCGTTTTCAGCCAATTTTCTGAATTTTTGAAAATTTCACTTTTTTGGGAAAATATCCACTAAATAAAGGAATAATATGTGTGAGGGTACTCCAGGAGAGTTCCAAATGTGTGTGGGTAGAATATATATCCCACGGGGGTAAAATTGAAAAAAGGTGAAAAAATTTTTTTTTGGACTTAGTCATTTTTCCGGCGTTTATCAGACTTTCAGATAGGGGAAATGTCAGTGAGCGTTCCGATTTCAGTTCCAGAGCAATTCGCCCGATGAGTCCTTCATATTTAGTCGTTTTCAGCCAATTTTCAGAATTTTTGAAAATTTCACTTTTTTGTGAAAATATCCACTAAATGAGGGAATAAAATGTGTGAGGGTACCCCAGGAGAGTTCCAAATGTGTGTGGGTAGAAGATATATCCAAAGGTGGTAAAATTGAAAAAAGTTGAAAAAAAATTTTTTTTTCGACTTAGTCATTTTTCCGGCGTTTATCAGACTTTCAGATAGGGGAAATGTCAATGAGCGTTCCGATTTCAGTTCCAGAGCGATTCGCCTGATGAGTCCTTCATAATTAGTCGTTTTCAGCCAATTTTCTGAATTTTTGAAAATTTCACTTTTTTGTGAAAATATCCACTAAATGAGGGAATAATATGTGTGACGGTACCCCAGGAGTGTTCCAAATGTGTGTGGGTAGAATATATATCTCACGGGGGTAAAATTGAAAAAAGTTTAAAATAAATTTTTTTTAGACTTAGTCATTTTTCCAGCGTTTATCAGACTTTCCGATAGGGGAAATGTCAGTGAGCGTTCCAATTTCAGTTCCAGAGCGATTCGCCCGATGAGTCCTTCATATTTAGTCGTTTTCAGCCAATTTTCAGAATTTTTGAAAATTTCACTTTTTTGTGAAAATATCCACTAAATGAGGGAATAATATGTGTGAGGGTACCCCAGGAGAGTTCCAAATGTGTGTGGGTAGAATATATATCCCACGGGGATAAAATTGAAAAAAGTTAAAAAAAATTTTTTAGACTTAGTCATTTTTCCGGCGTTTATCAGACTTTCAGATAGGGGAAATGTCAGTGAGCATTCCAATTTCAGTTCCAGAGCGATTCGCCCGATGAGTCTTTCATATTTAGTCGTTTTCAGACAATTTTCAGAATTTTTGAAAATGTCACTTTTTTGTGAAAATATCCACTAAATGAGGGAATAATATGTGTGAGGGTACCCCAGGAGAGTTCCAAATGTGTGTGGGTAGAAGATATATCCAAAGGTGGTAAAATTGAAAAAAGTTGAAAAAAAATTTTTTTTAGACTTAGTCATTTTTCCGGCGTTTATCAGACTTTCAGATAGGGGAAATGTCAGTGAGCGTTCCGATTTCAGTTCCAGAGCGATTCGCCCGATGAGTCCTTCATATTTAGTCGTTTTCAGCCAATTTTCAGAATTTTTGAAAATTTCATTTTTTTGTGAAAATATCCACTAAATGAGGGAATAATATGTGTGAGGGTACCCCAGGAGAGTTTCAAATGTGTGTGGGTAGAATATATATCCCACGGGGGTAAAATTGAAAAAAGTTTAAAAAAATTTTTTTTAGATTTAGTCATTTTTCCGGCGTTTATCAGACTTTCAGATAGGGGAAATGTCAGTGAGCGTTCCGATTTCAGTTCCAGAGCGATTCGCCCGATGAGTCCTTCATATTTAGTCGTTTTCAGCCAATTTTCTGAATTTTTGAAAATTTCACTTTTTTGTGAAAATATCCACTAAATGAGGGAATAATATGTGTGACGGTACCACAGGAGTGTTCCAAATGTGTGTGGGTAGAATATATATCTCACGGGGGTAAAATTGAAAAAAGTTTAAAATAAATTTTTTTTAGACTTAGTCATTTTTCCAGCGTTTATCAGACTTTCCGATAGGGGAAATGTCAGTGAGCGTTCCAATTTCAGTTCCTGAGCGATTCGCCCGATGAGTCCTTCATATTTAGTCGTTTTCAGCCAATTTTCTGAATTTTTGAAAATTTCACTTTTTTGTGAAAATATCCACTAAATGAGGGAATAATATGTGTGAGGGTACCCCAGGAGAGTTCCAAATGTGTGTGGGTAGAATATATATCCCACGGGGGTAAAATTGAAAAAAGGTGAAAAAATTTTTTTTTGGACTTAGTCATTTTTCCGGCGTTAATCAGACTTTCAATTAGGGCAAATGTCAGTGAGCGTTCCGATTTCAGTTCCAGAGCGATTCGCCCGATGAGTCCTTCATATTTAGTCGTTTTCAGCCAATTTTCTGAATATTTGAAAATTTCACTTTTTTGTGAAAATATCCACTAAATGAGGGAATAATATGTTTGAGGGTACCCCAGGAGAGTTCCAAATGTGTGTGGGTAGAATATATATCCCACGGGGGTAAAATTGAAAAAAGTTTTAAAAAATTTTTTTTTAGACTTAGTCATTTTTCCGGCGTTTATCAGACTTTCCGATAGGGGAAATGTCAGTGAGCGTTCCAATTTCAGTTCCAGAGCGATTCGCCCGATGAGTCCTTCATATTTAGTCGTTTTCAGCCAATTTTCAGAATTTTTGAAAATTTCACTTTTTTGGGAAAATATCCACTAAATAAAGGAATAATATGTGTGAGGGTACCCCAGGAGAGTTCCAAATGTGTGTGGGTAGAATATATATCCCACGGGGGTAAAATTGAAAAAAGGTGAAAAAATTTTTTTTTGGACTTAGTCATTTTTCCGGCGTTTATCAGACTTTCAGATAGGGGAAATGTCAGTGAGCGTTCCGATTTCAGTTCCAGAGCGATTCGCCCGATGAGTCCTTCATATTTAGTCGTTTTCAGCCAATTTTCTGAATTTTTGAAAATTTCACTTTTTTGTGAAAATATCCACTAAATGAGGGAATAAAATGTGTGAGGGTACCCCAGGAGAGTTCCAAATGTGTGTGGGTAGAAGATATATCCAGAGGTGGTAAAATTGAAAAAAGTTGAAAAAAAATTTTTTTTTCGACTTAGTCATTTTTCCGGCGTTTATCAGACTTTCAGATAGGGGAAATGTCAGTGAGCGTTCCGATTTCAGTTCCAGAGCGATTCGCCCGATGAGTCCTTCATATTTAGTCGTTTTCAGCCAATTTTCAGAATTTTTGAAAATTTCATTTTTTTGTGAAAATATCCACTAAATGAGGGAATAATATGTGTGAGGGTACCCCAGGAGAGTTTCAAATGTGTGTGGGTAGAATATATATCCCACGGGGGTAAAATTGAAAAAAGTTTAAAAAAATTTTTTTTAGATTTAGTCATTTTTCCGGCGTTTATCAGACTTTCAGATAGGGGAAATGTCAGTGAGCGTTCCGATTTAAGTTCCAGAGCGATTCGCCCGATGAGTCCTTCATATTTAGTCGTTTTCAGCCAATTTTCAGAATTTTTGAAAATTTCATTTTTTTGTGAAAATATCCACTAAATGAGGGAATAATATGTGTGAGGGTACCCCAGGAAAGTTCCAAATGTGTGGGTAGAATATATATCCCACCGGGGCAAAATTGAAAAAAGTTTAAAAAAATTTTTTTTTAGACTTAGTCATTTTTCCGGCGTTTATCAGACTTTCAGATAGGGGAAATGTCAGTGAGCGTTCCAATTTCAGTTCCAGAGCGATTCGCCCGATGAGTCCTTCATATTTAGTTGTTTTCAGCCAATTTTCTGAATTTTTGAAAATTTCACTTTTTTGTGAAAATATCCACTAAATGAGGGAATAATATGTGTACCCCAGGAGAGTTCCAAATGTGTGTGGGTAGAATATATATCCCACGGGGGTAAAATTGAAAAAAGTTTAAAAAAATTTTTTTTTGGACTTAGTAATTTTTCCGGCGTTAATCAGACTTTCAATTAGGGCAAATGTCAGTGAGCGTTCCGATTTCAGTTCCAGAGCGATTCGCCCGATGAGTCCTTCATATTTAGTCGTTTTCAGCCAATTTTCTGAATATTTGAAAATTTCACTTTTTTGTGAAAATATCCACTAAATGAGGGAATAATATGTTTGAGGGTACCCCAGGAGAGTTCCAAATGTGTGTGGGTAGAATATATATCCCACGGGGGTAAAATTGAAAAAAGGTGAAAAAATTTTTTTTTGGACTTAGTCATTTTTCCGGCGTTTATCAGACTTTCAGATAGGGGAAATGTCAGTGAGCGTTCCGATTTCAGTTCCAGAGCGATTCGCCCGATGAGTCCTTCATATTTAGTCGTTTTCAGCCAATTTTCAGAATTTTTGAAAATTTCACTTTTTTGTGAAAATATCCACTAAATGAGGGAATAAAATGTGTGAGGGTACCCCAGGAGAGTTCCAAATGTGTGTGGGTAGAAGATATATCCAAAGGTGGTAAAATTGAAAAAAGTTGAAAAAAATTTTTTTTTTCGACTTAGTCATTTTTCCGGCGTTTATCAGACTTTCAGATAGGGGAAATGTCAGTGAGCGTTCCGATTTCAGTTCCAGAGCGATTCGCCTGATGAGTCCTTCATATTTAGTCGTTTTCAGCCAATTTTCAGAATTTTTGAAAATTTCACTTTTTTGTGAAAATATCCACTAAATGAGGGAATAAAATGTGTGAGGGTACCCCAGGAGAGTTCCAAATGTGTGTGGGTAGAAGATATATCCAAAGGTGGTAAAATTGAAAAAAGTTGAAAAAAATTTTTTTTTTCGACTTAGTCATTTTTCCGGCGTTTATCAGACTTTCAGATAGGGGAAATGTCAGTGAGCGTTCCGATTTCAGTTCCAGAGCGATTCGCCTGATGAGTCCTTCATATTTAGTCGTTTTCAGCCAATTTTCAGAATTTTTGAAAATTTCACTTTTTTGTGAAAATATCCACTAAATGAGGGAATAATATGTGTGACGGTACCACAGGAGTGTGCCAAATGTGTGTGGGTAGAATATATATCTCACGGGGGTAAAATTGAAAAAAGTTTAAAATAAATTTTTTTTAGACTTAGTCATTTTTCCAGCGTTTATCAGACTTTCCGATAGGGGAAATGTCAGTGAGCGTTCCAATTTCAGTTCCAGAGCGATTCGCCCGATGAGTCCTTCATATTTAGTCGTTTTCAGCCAATTTTCTGAATTTTTGAAAATTTCACTTTTTTGTGAAAATATCCACTAAATGAGGGAATAATATGTTTGAGGGTACCCCAGGAGAGTTCCAAATGTGTGTGGGTAGAATATATATCCCACGGGGGTAAAATTGAAAAAAGTTTTAAAAAATTTTTTTTTAGACTTAGTCATTTTTCCGGCGTTTATCAGACTTTCCGATAGGGGAAATGTCAGTGAGCGTTCCAATTTCAGTTCCAGAGCGATTCGCCCGATGAGTCCTTCATATTTAGTCGTTTTCAGCCAATTTTCTGAATTTTTGAAAATTTCACTTTTTTGGGAAAATATCCACTAAATAAAGGAATAATATGTGTGAGGGTACCCCAGGAGAGTTCCAAATGTGTGTGGGTAGAATATATATCCCACGGGGGTAAAATTGAAAAAAGGTGAAAAAATTTTTTTTTGGACTTAGTCATTTTTCCGGCGTTTATCAGACTTTCAGATAGGGGAAATGTCAGTGAGCGTTCCGATTTCAGTTCCAGAGCGATTCGCCCGATGAGTCCTTCATATTTAGTCGTTTTCAGCCAATTTTCAGAATTTTTGAAAATTTCACTTTTTTGTGAAAATATCCACTAAATGAGGGAATAAACCAGGAGAGTTCCAAATGTGTGTGGGTAGAAGATATATCCAAAGGTGGTAAAATTGAAAAAAGTTGAAAAAAATTTTTTTTTTTGACTTAGTCATTTTTCCGGCGTTTATCAGACTTTCAGATAGGGGAAATGTCAGTGAGCGTTCCGATTTCAGTTCCAGAGCGATTCGCCTGATGACTCCTTCATATTTAGTCGTTTTCAGCCAATTTTCTGAATTTTTGAAAATTTCACTTTTTTGTGAAAATATCCACTAAATGAGGGAATAATATGTGTGACGGTACCCCAGGAGTGTTCCAAATGTGTGTGGGTAGAATATATATCTCACGGGGGTAAAATTGAAAAAAGTTTAAAATAAATTTTTTTTAGACTTAGTCATTTTTCCAGCGTTTATCAGACTTTCCGATAGGGGAAATGTCAGTGAGCGTTCCAATTTCAGTTCCAGAGCGATTCGCCCGATGAGTCCTTCATATTTAGTCGTTTTCAGCCAATTTTCAGAATTTTTGAAAATTTCACTTTTTTGTGAAAATATCCACTAAATGAGGGAATAATATGTGTACCCCAGGAGAGTTCCAAATGTGTGTGGGTAGAATATATATCCCACGGGGGTAAAATTGAAAAAAGTTTAAAAAATTTTTTTTTTGGACTTAGTAATTTTTCCGGCGTTAATCAGACTTTCAATTAGGGCAAATGTCAGTGAGCGTTCCGATTTCAGTTCCAGAGCGATTCGCCCGATGAGTCCTTCATATTTAGTCGTTTTCAGCCAATTTTCTGAATATTTGAAAATTTCACTTTTTTTGTGAAAATATCCAATAAATGAGGGAATAATATGTTTGAGGGTACCCCAGGAGAGTTCCAAATGTGTGTGGGTAGAATATATATCCCACGGGGGTAAAATTGAAAAAAGTTTAAAAAAAATTTTTTTTAGACTTAGTCATTTTTCCGGCGTTTATCAGACTTTCCGATAGGGGAAATGTCAGTGAGCGTTCCAATTTCAGTTCCAGAGCGATTCGCCCGATGAGTCCTTCATATTTAGTCGTTTTCAGCCAATTTTCTGAATTTTTGAAAATTTCACTTTTTTGTGAAAATGTCCACTAAATACAGGAATAATATGTGTGAGTGTACCCCAGGAGAGTTCCAAATGTGTGTGGGTAGAATATATATCCCACGGGGGTAAAATTGAAAAAAGGTGAAAAAAATTTTTTTGGGACTTAGTCATTTTTCCGGCGTTTATCAGACTTTCAGATAGGGGAAATGTCAGTGAGCGTTCCGATTTCATTTCCAGAGCGATTCGCCCGATGAGTCCTTCATATTTAGTCGTTTTCAGCCAATTTTCAGAATTTTTGAAAATTTCACTTTTTTGTGAAAATATCCACTAAATGAGGGAATAAAATGTGTGAGGGTACCCCAGGAGAGTTCCAAATGTGTGTGGGTAGAAGATATATCCAAAGGTGGTAAAATTGAAAAAAGTTGAAAAAAATTTTATTTTCCGACTTAGTCATTTTTCCGGTGTTTATCAGACTTTCAGATAGGGGAAATGTCAGTGAGCGTTCCGATTTCAGTTCCAGAGCGATTCGCCCGATGAGTCCTTCTTATTTAGTCGTTTTCAGCCAATTTTCTGAATTTTTGAAAATTTCACTTTTTTGAGAAAATATCCACTAAATGAGGGAATAATATGTGTGAGGGTACCCCAGGAGAGTTCCAAATGTGTGTGGGTAGAATATATATCCCACGGGGGTAAAATTGAAAAAAGTTTAAAAATTTTTTTTTTAGATTTAGCCATTTTTCTGGCTTTTATCAGACTTTCAGATAGGGGAAATGTCAGTGAACGTTCCAATTTCAGTTCCAGAGCGATTCGCCCGATGAGTCCTTCATATTTAGTGGTTTTCAGCCAATTTTCAGAATTTTTGAAAATTTCACTTTTTTGTGAAAATATCCACTAAATGAGGGAATAATATGTGTGAGGGTACCCCAGGAGAGTTCCAAATGTGTGTGGGTAGAATCTATATCCCACGGGGGTAAAATTGAAAAAAGTTAAAAAAAAATTTTTTTTAGACTTAGTCATTTTTCCAGCGTTTATCAGACTTTCAGATAGGGGAAATGTCAGTGAGCGTTCCAATTTCAGTTCCAGAGCGATTCGCCCGATGAGTCCTTCATATTTAGTCGTTTTCAGCCAATTTTCTGAATTTTTGAAAATTTCACTTTTTTGTAAAAATATCTACTAAATGAGGAAATAATATGTGTGAGGGTACCCCAGGAGAGTTCCAAATGAGTGTGGGTAGAATCTATATCCCACGGGGGTAAAATTGAAAAAAGTTTAAAAAAAATTTTTTTTAGACTTAGTCATTTTTCCAGCGTTTATCAGACTTTCCGATAGGGGAAATGTCAGTGAGCATTCCAATTTCAGTTCCAGAGCGATTTGCCCGATGAGTCCTTCATATTTAGTCGTTTTCAGCCAATTTTCTGAATTTTTGAAAATTTCACTTTTTTGTGAAAATATCCACTAAATAAGGGAATAATATGTGTGAGGGTACCCCAAGAGAGTTCCAAATGTGTGTGGGTAGAATATATATCCCACGGGGGTAAAATTGAAAAAAGGTGAAAAAATTTTTTTTTGGACTTAGTCATTTTTCCGGCGTTTATCAGACTTTCAGATAGGGGAAATGTCAGTGAGCGTTCCGATTTCAGTTCCAGAGCGATTCGCCGATTGAGTCCTTCATATTTAGTCGTTTTCAGCCAGTTTTCAGAATTTTTGAAAATTTCACTTTTTTTGTGAAAATATCCACTAAATGAGGGAATAATATGTGTGAGGGTACCCCAGGAGAGTTCCAAATGTGTGTGGGTAGAATCTATAACCCACGGGGGTAAAATTGAAAAAAGTTAAAAAAAAATTTTTTTTAGACTTAGTCATTTTTCCAGCGTTTATCAGACTTTCAGATAGGGGAAATGTCAGTGAGCGTTCCGATTTCAGTTCCAGAGCGATTCGCCCGATGAGTCCTTCATATTTAGTCGTTTTCAGCCAATTTTCAGAATTTTTGAAAATTTCAATTTTTTGTGAAAATATCCACTAAATGAGGGAATACTATGTGTGAGGGTACCCCAGGAGAGTTCCAAATGTGTGTGGGTAGAATATATATCCCACGGGGGTAAAATTTAAAAAAGTTTTAAAAAAATTTTTTTTAGACTTAGTCATTTTTCCGGCGTTTATCAGACTTACAGATAGGGGAAATGTCATTGAGCATTCCAATTTCAGTTCCAGAGCGATTCGCCCGATGAGTCCTTCATATTTAGTCATTTTCAGCCAATTTTCTGAATTTTTGAAAATTTCACTTTTTTGTGAAAATATCCACTAAATGAGGAAATAATATGTGTGAGGGTACCCCAGGAGAGTTCCAAATGTGTGTGGGTAGAATATATATCCCACGGGGGTAAAATTGAAAAAAGGTGAAAAAAAATTTTTTTTGGACTTAGTCATTTTTCCGGCGTTTATCAGACTTTCAGATAGGGGAAATGTCAGTGAGCGTTCCAATTTCAGTTCCAGAGCGATTCGCCCGATGAGTCCTTCTTATTTAGTCGTTTTCAGCCAATTTTCTGAATTTTTGAAAATTTCACTTTTTTGTAAAAATATCTACTAAATGAGGAAATAATATGTGTGACGGTACCCCAGGAGAGTTCCAAATGTGTGTGGGTAGAATCTATATCCCACGGGGGTAAAATTGAAAAAAGTTGAAAAAAAATTTTTTTTACACTTAGTCATTTTTCCGGCGTTTATCAGACTTTCAGATAGGGGAAATGTCAGTGAGCGTTCCGATTTCAGTTCCAGAGCGATTCGCCGATTGAGTCCTTCATATTTAGTCGTTTTCAGCCAATTTTCAGAATTTTTGAAAATTTCACTTTTTTGTGAAAATATCCACTAAATGAGGGAATAATATGTGTGAGGGTACCCCAGGAGAGTTCCAAATGTGTGTGGGTAGAATCTATATCCCACGGGGGTAAAATTGAAAAAAGTTAAAAAAAAATTTTTTTTAGAATTAGTCATTTTTCCAGCGTTTATCAGACTTTCAGATAGGGGAAATGTCAGTGAGCATTCCAATTTCAGTTCCAGAGCGATTCGCCCGATGAGTCCTTCATATTTAGTCGTTTTCAGCCAATTTTCTGAATTTTTGAAAATTTCACTTTTTTGTAAAAATATCTACTAAATGAGGAAATAATATGTGTGAGGGTACCCCAGGAGAGTTCCAAATGTGTGTGGGTAGAATCTATATCCCACGGGGGTAAAATTGAAAAAAGTTTAAAAAAATTTTTTTTTAGAATTAGTCATTTTTCCAGCGTTTATCAGACTTTCCGATAGGGGAAATGTCAGTGAGCGTTCCAATTTCAGTTCCAGAGCGATTCGCCCGATGAGTCCTTCATATTTAGTCATTTTCAGCCAATTTTCTGAATTTTTGAAAATTTCACTTTTTTGTGAAAATATCCACTAAATGAGGAAATAATATGTGTGAGGGTACCCCAGGAGAGTTCCAAATGTGTGTGGGTAGAATATATATCCCACGGGGGTAAAATTGAAAAAAGGTGAAAAAAAATTTTTTTTGGACTTAGTCATTTTTCCGGCGTTTATCAGACTTTCAGATAGGGGAAATGTCAGTGAGCGTTCCAATTTCAGTTCCAGAGCGATTCGCCCGATGAGTCCTTCTTATTTAGTCGTTTTCAGCCAATTTTCTGAATTTTTGAAAATTTCACTTTTTTGTAAAAATATCTACTAAATGAGGAAATAATATGTGTGACGGTACCCCAGGAGAGTTCCAAATGTGTGTGGGTAGAATCTATATCCCACGGGGGTAAAATTGAAAAAAGTTGAAAAAAAATTTTTTTTACACTTAGTCATTTTTCCGGCGTTTATCAGACTTTCAGATAGGGGAAATGTCAGTGAGCGTTCCGATTTCAGTTCCAGAGCGATTCGCCGATTGAGTCCTTCATATTTAGTCGTTTTCAGCCAATTTTCAGAATTTTTGAAAATTTCACTTTTTTGTGAAAATATCCACTAAATGAGGGAATAATATGTGTACGGGTACCCCAGGAGAGTTCCAAATGTGTGTGGGTAGAATCTATATCCCACGGGGGTAAAATTGAAAAAAGTTAAAAAAAAAATTTTTTTTAGACTTAGTCATTTTTCCAGCATTTATCAGACTTTCAGATAGGGGAAATGTCAGTGAGCATTCCAATTTCAGTTCCAGAGCGATTCGCCCGATGAGTCCTTCATATTTAGTCGTTTTCAGCCAATTTTCTGAATTTTTGAAAATTTCACTTTTTTGTAAAAATATCTACTAAATGAGGAAATAATATGTGTGAGGGTACCCCAGGAGAGTTCCAAATGTGTGTGGGTAGAATCTATATCCCACGGGGGTAAAATTGAAAAAAGTTTAAAAAAAATTTTTTTTAGAATTAGTCATTTTTCCAGCGTTTATCAGACTTTCCGATAGGGGAAATGTCAGTGAGCGTTCCAATTTCAGTTCCAGAGCGATTCGCCCGATGAGTCCTTCATATTTAGTCGTTTTCAGCCAATTTTCTGAATTTTTGAAAATTTCACTTTTTTGTGAAAATATCCACTAAATAAGGGAATAATATGTGTGAGGGTACCCCAAGAGAGTTCCAAATGTGTGTGGGTAGAATATATATCCCACGGGGGTAAAATTGAAAAAAGGTGAAAAAATTTTTTTTTGGACTTAGTCATTTTTCCGGCGTTTATCAGACTTTCAGATAGGGGAAATGTCAGTGAGCGTTCCGATTTCAGTTCCAGAGCGATTCGCCGATTGAGTCCTTCATATTTAGTCGTTTTCAGCCAGTTTTCAGAATTTTTGAAAATTTCACTTTTTTTGTGAAAATATCCACTAAATGAGGGAATAATATGTGTGAGGGTACCCCAGGAGAGTTCCAAATGTGTGTGGGTAGAATCTATATCCCACGGGGGTAAAATTGAAAAAAGTTTAAAAAAATTTTTTTTTAGACTTAGTCATTTTTCCAGCGTTTATCAGACTTTCAGATAGGGGAAATGTCAGTGAGCATTCCGATTTCAGTTCCAGAGCGATTCGCCCGATGAGTCCTTCATATTTAGTCGTTTTCAGCCAATTTTCAGAATTTTTGAAAATTTCACTTTTTTGTGAAAATATCCACTAAATGAGGGAATAAAATGTGTGAGGGTACCCCAGGAGAGTTCCAAATGTGTGTGGGTAGAAGATATATCCAAAGGTGGTAAAATTGAAAAAAGTTGAAAAAAAATTTTTTTTTCGACTTAGTCATTTTTCCGGCGTTTATCAGACTTTCAGATAGGGGAAATGTCAGTGAGCGTTCCGATTTCAGTTCAAGAGCGATTCGCCTGATGAGTCCTTCATATTTAGTCGTTTTCAGCCAATTATCTGAATTTTTGAAAATTTCACTTTTTTGTGAAAATATCCACTAAATGAGGGAATAATATGTGTGACGGTACCCCAGGAGTGTTCCAAATGTGTGTGGGTAGAATATATATCTCACGGGGGTAAAATTGAAAAAAGTTTTAAAAAAATTTTTTTTAGACTTAGTCATTTTTCCAGCGTTTATCAGACTTTCCGATAGGGGAAATGTCAGTGAGCGTTCCAATTTCAGTTCCAGAGCGATTCGCCGATTGAGTCCTTCATATTTAGTCGTTTTCAGCCAATTTTCAGAATTTTTGAAAATTTCACTTTTTTGTGAAAATATCCACTAAATGAGGGAATAATATGTGTGAGGGTACCCCAGGAGAGTTCCAAATGTGTGTGGGTAGAATCTATATCCCACGGGGGTAAAATTGAAAAAAGTTAAAAAAAAATTTTTTTTAGACTTAGTCATTTTTCCAGCGTTTATCAGACTTTCAGATAGGGGAAATGTCAGTGAGCGTTCCAATTTCAGTTCCAGAGCGATTCGCCCGATGAGTCCTTCATATTTAGTCGTTTTCAGCCAATTTTCTGAATTTTTGAAAATTTCACTTTTTTGTAAAAATATCTACTAAATGAGGAAATAATATGTGTGAGGGTACCCCAGGAGAGTTCCAAATGTGTGTGGGTAGAATCTATATCCCACGGGGGTAAAATTGAAAAAAGTTTAAAAAAAATTTTTTTTAGACTTAGTCATTTTTCCAGCGTTTATCAGACTTTCAGATAGGGGAAATGTCAGTGAGCGTTCCGATTTCAGTTCCAGAGCGATTCGCCCGATGAGTCCTTCATATTTAGTCGTTTTCAGCCAATTTTCTGAATTTTTGAAAATTTCAATTTTTTGTGAAAATATCCACTAAATGAGGGAATACTATGTGTGAGGGTACCCCAGGAGAGTTCCAAATGTGTGTGGGTAGAATATATATCCCACGGGGGTAAAATTTAAAAAAGTTTTAAAAAAATTTTTTTTAGACTTAGTCATTTTTCCGGCGTTTATCAGACTTTCAGATAGGGGAAATGTCATTGAGCATTCCAATTTCAGTTCCAGAGCGATTCGCCCGATGAGTCCTTCATATTTAGTCATTTTCAGCCAATTTTCTGAATTTTTGAAAATTTCACTTTTTTGTGAAAATATCCACTAAATGAGGAAATAATATGTGTGAGGGTACCCCAGGAGCGTTCCAAATGTGTGTGGGTAGAATATATATCCCACGGGGGTAAAATTGAAAAAAGGTGAAAAAAAATTTTTTTTGGACTTAGTCATTTTTCCGGCGTTTATCAGACTTTCAGATAGGGGAAATGTCAGTGAGCATTCCGATTTCAGTTCCAGAGCGATTCGCCCGATGAGTCCTTCATATTTAGTCGTTTTCAGCCAATTTTCAGAATTTTTGAAAATTTCACTTTTTTGTGAAAATATCCACTAAATGAGGGAATAAAATGTGTGAGGGTACCCCAGGAGAGTTCCAAATGTGTGTGGGTAGAAGATATATCCAAAGGTGGTAAAATTGAAAAAAGTTGAAAAAAAATTTTTTTTTCGACTTAGTCATTTTTCCGGCGTTTATCAGACTTTCAGATAGGGGAAATGTCAGTGAGCGTTCCGATTTCAGTTCAAGAGCGATTCGCCTGATGAGTCCTTCATATTTAGTCGTTTTCAGCCAATTATCTGAATTTTTGAAAATTTCACTTTTTTGTGAAAATATCCACTAAATGAGGGAATAATATGTGTGACGGTACCCCAGGAGTGTTCCAAATGTGTGTGGGTAGAATATATATCTCACGGGGGTAAAATTGAAAAAAGTTTTAAAAAAATTTTTTTTAGACTTAGTCATTTTTCCAGCGTTTATCAGACTTTCCGATAGGGGAAATGTCAGTGAGCGTTCCAATTTCAGTTCCAGAGCGATTCGCCGATTGAGTCCTTCATATTTAGTCGTTTTCAGCCAATTTTCAGAATTTTTGAAAATTTCACTTTTTTGTGAAAATATCCACTAAATGAGGGAATAATATGTGTGAGGGTACCCCAGGAGAGTTCCAAATGTGTGTGGGTAGAATCTATATCCCACGGGGGTAAAATTGAAAAAAGTTAAAAAAAATTTTTTTTTAGACTTAGTCATTTTTCCAGCGTTTATCAGACTTTCAGATAGGGGAAATGTCAGTGAGCGTTCCAATTTCAGTTCCAGAGCGATTCGCCCGATGAGTCCTTCATATTTAGTCGTTTTCAGCCAATTTTCTGAATTTTTGAAAATTTCACTTTTTTGTAAAAATATCTACTAAATGAGGAAATAATATGTGTGAGGGTACCCCAGGAGAGTTCCAAATGTGTGTGGGTAGAATCTATATCCCACGGGGGTAAAATTGAAAAAAGTTTAAAAAAAATTTTTTTTAGACTTAGTCATTTTTCCGGCGTTTATCAGACTTTCAGATAGGGGAAATGTCAGTGAGCGTTCCAATTTCAGTTCCAGAGCGATTCGCCTGATGAGTTCTTCATATTTAGTCGTTTTCAGCCAATTTTCTGAATTTTTGAAAATTTCACTTTTTTGTGAAAATATCCACTAAATGAGGAAATAATATGTGTGAGGGTACCCCAGGAGAGTTCCAAATGTGTGTGGGTAGAATATATATCCCACGGGGGTAAAATTGAAAAAAGGTGAAAAAAAATTTTTTTTGGACTTAGTCATTTTTCCGGCGTTTATCAGACTTTCAGATAGGGGAAATGTCAGTGAGCGTTCCGATTTCAGTTCCAGAGCGATTCGCCCGATGAGTCCTTCATATTTAGTCGTTTTCAGCCAATTTTCAGAATTTTTGAAAATTTCACTTTTTTGTGAAAATATCCACTAAATGAGGGAATAAAATGTGTGAGGGTACCCCAGGAGAGTTCCAAATGTGTGTGGGTAGAAGATATATCCAAAGGTGGTAAAATTGAAAAAAGTTGAAAAAAAATTTTTTTTTCGACTTAGTCATTTTTCCGGCGTTTATCAGACTTTCAGATAGGGGAAATGTCATTGAGCATTCCAATTTCAGTTCCAGAGCGATTCGCTCGATGAGTCCTTCATATTTAGTTGTTTTCAGCCAATTTTTTGAATTTTTGAAAATTTCACTTTTTTGTGAAAATATCCACTAAATGAGGGAATAATATGTGTGAGGGTACCCCAGGAGAGTTCCAAATGTGTGTGGGTAGAATCTATATCCCACGGGGGTAAAATTGAAAAAAGTAAAAAAAAAATTTTTTTTAGACTTAGTCATTTTTCCGGCGTTTATCAGACTTTCAGATAGGGGAAATGTCATTGAGCATTCCAATTTCAGTTCCAGAGCGATTCACCCGATGAGTCCTTCATATTTAGTTGTTTTCAGCCAATTTTCTGAATTTTTGAAAATGTCACTTTTTTGTGAAAATATCCACTAAATGAGGAAATAATATGTGTGAGGGTACCCCAGGAGAGTTCCAAATGTGTGTGGGTAGAATATATATCCCACGGGGGTAAAATTGAAAAAAGTTTAAAAAAATTTTTTTTTAGACTTAGTCATTTTTCCGGCGTTTATCAGACTTTCAGATAGGGGAAATGTCAGTGAGCGTTCCAATTTCAGTTCCAGAGCGATTCGCCTATTGAGTCCTTCATATTTAGTCGTTTTCAGCCAATTTTCAGAATTTTTGAAAATTTCACTTTTTTGTGAAAATATCCACTAAATGAGGGAATAAAATGTGTGAGGGTACCCCAGGAGAGTTCCAAATGTGTGTGGGTAGAATATATATCCCACAGGGGTAAAATTGAAAAAAGTTGAAAAAAAATTTTTTTTAGACTTAGTCATTTTTCCGGCGTTTATCAGACTTTCAGATAGGGGAAATGTCAGTGAGCGTTCCAATTTCAGTTCCAGAGCGATTCGCCTATTGAGTCCTTCATATTTAGTCGTTTTCAGCCAATTTTCAGAATTTTTGAAAATTTCACTTTTTTGTGAAAATATCCACTAAATGAGGGAATAAAATGTGTGAGGGTACCCCAGGAGAGTTCCAAATGTGTGTGGGTAGAATATATATCCCACGGGGGTAAAATTGAAAAAAGTTGAAAAAAAATTTTTTTTAGACTTAGTCATTTTTCCGGCGTTTATCAGACTTTCAGATAGGGGAAATGTCAGTGAGCGTTCCAATTTCAGTTCCAGAGCGATTCGCCCGATGAGTTCTTCATATTTAGTCGTTTTCAGCCAATTTTCTGAATTTTTGAAAATTTCACTTTTTGTGAAAATATCCACTAAATGAGGAAATAATATGTGTGAGGGTACCCCAGGAGAGTTCCAAATGTGTGTGGGTAGAATATTTATCCCACGGGGGTAAAATTGAAAAAAGGTGAAAAAAAATTTTTTTTGGACTTAGTCATTTTTCCGGCGTTTATGAGACTTTCAGATAGGGGAAATGTCAGTGAGCGTTCCGATTTCAGTTCCAGAGCGATTCGCCCGATGAGTCCTTCATATTTAGTCGTTTTCAGCCAATTTTCAGAATTTTTGAAAATTTCACTTTTTTGTGAAAATATCCACTAAATGAGGGAATAAAATGTGTGAGGGTACCCCAGGAGAGTTTCAAATGTGTGTGGTTAGAATATATATCCCACGGGGGTAAAATTGAAAAATGTTGAAAAAAAATTTTTTTTAGACTTAGTCATTTTTCCAGCGTTTATCAGACTTTCAGATAGGGGAAATGTCAGTGAGCGTTCCGATTTCAGTTCCAGAGCGATTCGCCCGATGAGTCCTTCATATTTAGTCGTTTTCAGCCAATTTTCAGAATTTTTGAAAATTTCAATTTTTTGTGAAAATATCCACTAAATGAGGGAATACTATGTGTGAGGGTACCCCAGGAGAGTTCCAAATGTGTGTGGGTAGAATATATATCCCACGGGGGTAAAATTTAAAAAAGTTTTAAAAAAATTTTTTTTAGACTTAGTCATTTTTCCGGCGTTTATCAGACTTTCAGATAGGGGAAATGTCATTGAGCATTCCAATTTCAGTTCCAGAGCGATTCGCCCGATGAGTCCTTCATATTTAGTTGTTTTCAGCCAATTTTTTGAATTTTTGAAAATTTCACTTTTTTGTGAAAATATCCACTAAATGAGGGAATAATATGTGTGAGGGTACCCCAGGAGAGTTCCAAATGTGTGTGGGTAGAATCTATATCCCACGGGGGTAAAATTGAAAAAAGTAAAAAAAAAATTTTTTTTAGACTTAGTCATTTTTCCGGCGTTTATCAGACTTTCAGATAGGGGAAATGTCATTGAGCATTCCAATTTCAGTTCCAGAGCGATTCACCCGATGAGTCCTTCATATTTAGTTGTTTTCAGCCAATTTTCTGAATTTTTGAAAATGTCACTTTTTTGTGAAAATATCCACTAAATGAGGAAATAATATGTGTGAGGGTACCCCAGGAGAGTTCCAAATGTGTGTGGGTAGAATATATATCCCACGGGGGTAAAATTGAAAAAAGTTTAAAAAAATTTTTTTTTAGACTTAGTCATTTTTCCGGCGTTTATCAGACTTTCAGATAGGGGAAATGTCAGTGAGCGTTCCAATTTCAGTTCCAGAGCGATTCGCCTATTGAGTCCTTCATATTTAGTCGTTTTCAGCCAATTTTCAGAATTTTTGAAAATTTCACTTTTTTGTGAAAATATCCACTAAATGAGGGAATAAAATGTGTGAGGGTACCCCAGGAGAGTTCCAAATGTGTGTGGGTAGAATATATATCCCACGGGGGTAAAATTGAAAAAAGTTGAAAAAAAATTTTTTTTAGACTTAGTCATTTTTCCGGCGTTTATCAGACTTTCAGATAGGGGAAATGTCAGTGAGCGTTCCGATTTCAGTTCCAGAGCGATTCGCCGATTGAGTCCTTCATATTTAGTCGTTTTCAGCCAATTTTCAGAATTTTTGAAAATTTCACTTTTTTGTGAAAATATCCACTAAATGAGGGAATAATATGTGTGAGGGTACCCCAGGAGAGTTCCAAATGTGTGTGGGTAGAATCTATATCCCACGGGGGTAAAATTGAAAAAAGTTTAAAAAAAATTTTTTTTAGACTTAGTCATTTTTCCAGCGTTTATCAGACTTTCCGATAGGGGAAATGTCAGTGAGCGTTCCAATTTCAGTTCCAGAGCGATTCGCCCGATGAGTCCTTCATATTTAGTCGTTTTCAGCCAATTTTCAGAATTTTTGAAAATTTCACTTTTTTGTGAAAATATCCACTAAATGAGGGAATAATATGTGTGAGGGTACCCCAAGAGAGTTCCAAATGTGTGTGGGTAGAATATATATCCCACGGGGGTAAAATTGAAAAAAGGTGAAAAAAAATTTTTTTTAGACTTAGTCATTTTTCCAGCGTTTATCAGACTTTCAGATAGGGGAAATGTCAGTGAGCGTTCCGATTTCAGTTCCAGAGCGATTCGCCCGATGAGTCCTTCATATTTAGTCGTTTTCAGCCAATTTTCAGAATTTTTGAAAATTTCAATTTTTTGTGAAAATATCCACTAAATGAGGGAATACTATGTGTGAGGGTACCCCAGGAGAGTTCCAAATGTGTGTGGGTAGAATATATATCCCACGGGGGTAAAATTTAAAAAAGTTTTAAAAAAATTTTTTTTAGACTTAGTCATTTTTCCGGCGTTTATCAGACTTTCAGATAGGGGAAATGTCATTGAGCATTCCAATTTCAGTTCCAGAGCGATTCGCCCGATGAGTCCTTCATATTTAGTTGTTTTCAGCCAATTTTCTGAATTTTTGAAAATTTCACTTTTTTGTGAAAATATCCACTAAATGAGGAAATAATATGTGTGAGGGTACCCCAGGAGAGTTCCAAATGTGTGTGGGTAGAATCTATATCCCACGGGGGTAAAATTGAAAAAAGTAAAAAAAAAATTTTTTTTAGACTTAGTCATTTTTCCGGCGTTTATCAGACTTTCAGATAGGGGAAATGTCAGTGAGCGTTCCGATTTCAGTTCCAGAGCGATTCGCCGATTGAGTCCTTCATATTTAGTCGTTTTCAGCCAATTTTGAGAATTTTTGAAAATTTCACTTTTTTGTGAAAATATCCACTAAATGAGGGAATAATATGTGTGAGGGTACCCCAGGAGAGTTCCAAATGTGTGTGGGTAGAATCTATATCCCACGGGGGTAAAATTGAAAAAAGTAAAAAAAAAATTTTTTTAGACTTAGTCATTTTTCCAGCGTTTATCAGACTTTCAGATAGGGGAAATGTCAGTGAGCGTTCCGATTTCAGTTCCAGAGCGATTCGCCCGATGCGTCCTTCATATTTAGTTGTTTTCAGCCAATTTTCTGAATTTTTGAAAATTTCACTTTTTTGTGAAAATATCCACTAAATGAGGGAATAATATGTGTGACGGTACCCCAGGAGTGTTCCAAATGTGTGTGGGTAGAATATATATCTCATGGGGGTAAAATTGAAAAAAGTTTAAAAAAAATTTTTTTTAGACTTAGTCATTTTTCCAGCGTTTATCAGACTTTACGATAGGGGAAATGTCAGTGAGCATTCCAATTTCAGTTCCAGAGCGATTCGCCCGATGAGTCCTTCATATTTAGTCGTTTTCAGCCAATTTTCTGAATTTTTGAAAATTTCACTTTTTTGTGAAAATATCCACTAAATAAGGGAATAATATGTGTGAGGGTACCCCAAGAGAGTTCCAAATGTGTGTGGGTAGAATATATATCCCACGGGGGTAAAATTGAAAAAAGGTGAAAAAATTTTTTTTTGGACTTAGTCATTTTTCCGGCCTTTATCAGACTTTCAGATAGGGGAAATGTCAGTGAGCGTTCCGATTTCAGTTCCAGAGCGATTCGCCCGATGAGTCCTTCATATTTAGTCGTTTTCAGCCAATTTTCAGAATTTTTGAAAATTTCACTTTTTTGTGAAAATATCCACTAAATGAGGGAATAAAATGTGTGAGGGTACCCCAGGAGAGTTCCAAATGTGTGTGGGTAGAATATATATCCCACGGGGGTAAAATTTAAAAAAGTTGAAAAAAAATTTTTTTTAGACTTAGTCATTTTTCCGGCGTTTATCAGACTTTCAGATAGGGGAAATGTCATTGAGCATTCCAATTTCAGTTCCAGAGCGATTCACCCGATGAGTCCTTCATATTTAGTTGTTTTCAGCCAATTTTCTGAATTTTTGAAAATTTTACTTTTTTGTGAAAATATCCACTAAATGAGGAAATAATATGTGTGAGGGTACCCCAGGAGAGTTCCAAATGTGTGTGGGTAGAATATATATCCCACGGGGGTAAAATTGAAAAAAGGTGAAAAAAAATTTTTTTTAGACTTAGTCATTTTTCCAGCGTTTATCAGACTTTCAGATAGGGGAAATGTCAGTGAGCGTTCCGATTTCAGTTCCAGAGCGATTCGCCCGATGAGTCCTTCATATTTAGTCGTTTTCAGCCAATTTTCAGAATTTTTGAAAATTTCAATTTTTTGTGAAAATATCCACTAAATGAGGGAATACTATGTGTGAGGGTACCCCAGGAGAGTTCCAAATGTGTGTGGGTAGAATATATATCCCACGGGGGTAAAATTTAAAAAAGTTTTAAAAAAATTTTTTTTAGACTTAGTCATTTTTCCGGCGTTTATCAGACTTTCAGATAGGGGAAATGTCATTGAGCATTCCAATTTCAGTTCCAGAGCGATTCGCCCGATGAGTCCTTCATATTTAGTTGTTTTCAGCCAATTTTCTGAATTTTTGAAAATTTCACTTTTTTGTGAAAATATCCACTAAATGAGGAAATAATATGTGTGAGGGTACCCCAGGAGAGTTCCAAATGTGTGTGGGTAGAATCTATATCCCACGGGGGTAAAATTGAAAAAAGTAAAAAAAAAATTTTTTTTAGACTTAGTCATTTTTCCGGCGTTTATCAGACTTTCAGATAGGGGAAATGTCAGTGAGCGTTCCGATTTCAGTTCCAGAGCGATTCGCCGATTGAGTCCTTCATATTTAGTCGTTTTCAGCCAATTTTGAGAATTTTTGAAAATTTCACTTTTTTGTGAAAATATCCACTAAATGAGGGAATAATATGTGTGAGGGTACCCCAGGAGAGTTCCAAATGTGTGTGGGTAGAATCTATATCCCACGGGGGTAAAATTGAAAAAAGTAAAAAAAAAATTTTTTTAGACTTAGTCATTTTTCCAGCGTTTATCAGACTTTCAGATAGGGGAAATGTCAGTGAGCGTTCCGATTTCAGTTCCAGAGCGATTCGCCCGATGCGTCCTTCATATTTAGTTGTTTTCAGCCAATTTTCTGAATTTTTGAAAATTTCACTTTTTTGTGAAAATATCCACTAAATGAGGGAATAATATGTGTGACGGTACCCCAGGAGTGTTCCAAATGTGTGTGGGTAGAATATATATCTCATGGGGGTAAAATTGAAAAAAGTTTAAAAAAAATTTTTTTTAGACTTAGTCATTTTTCCAGCGTTTATCAGACTTTACGATAGGGGAAATGTCAGTGAGCATTCCAATTTCAGTTCCAGAGCGATTCGCCCGATGAGTCCTTCATATTTAGTCGTTTTCAGCCAATTTTCTGAATTTTTGAAAATTTCACTTTTTTGTGAAAATATCCACTAAATAAGGGAATAATATGTGTGAGGGTACCCCAAGAGAGTTCCAAATGTGTGTGGGTAGAATATATATCCCACGGGGGTAAAATTGAAAAAAGGTGAAAAAATTTTTTTTTGGACTTAGTCATTTTTCCGGCCTTTATCAGACTTTCAGATAGGGGAAATGTCAGTGAGCGTTCCGATTTCAGTTCCAGAGCGATTCGCCCGATGAGTCCTTCATATTTAGTCGTTTTCAGCCAATTTTCAGAATTTTTGAAAATTTCACTTTTTTGTGAAAATATCCACTAAATGAGGGAATAAAATGTGTGAGGGTACCCCAGGAGAGTTCCAAATGTGTGTGGGTAGAATATATATCCCACGGGGGTAAAATTTAAAAAAGTTGAAAAAAAATTTTTTTTAGACTTAGTCATTTTTCCGGCGTTTATCAGACTTTCAGATAGGGGAAATGTCATTGAGCATTCCAATTTCAGTTCCAGAGCGATTCACCCGATGAGTCCTTCATATTTAGTTGTTTTCAGCCAATTTTCTGAATTTTTGAAAATTTTACTTTTTTGTGAAAATATCCACTAAATGAGGAAATAATATGTGTGAGGGTACCCCAGGAGAGTTCCAAATGTGTGTGGGTAGAATATATATCCCACGGGGGTAAAATTGAAAAAAGTTTAAAAAAATTTTTTTTTAGACTTAGTCATTTTTCCGGCGTTTATCAGACTTTCAGATAGGGGAAATGTCAGTGAGCGTTCCAATTTCAGTTCCAGAGCGATTCGCCTATTGAGTCATTCATATTTAGTCGTTTTCAGCCAATTTTCAGAATTTTTGAAAATTTCACTTTTTTGTGAAAATATCCACTAAATGAGGGAATAAAATGTGTGAGGGTACCCCAGGAGAGTTCCAAATGTGTGTGGGTAGAATATATATCCCACGGGGGTAAAATTGAAAAAAGTTGAAAAAAAATTTTTTTTAGACTTAGTCATTTTTCCGGCGTTTATCAGACTTTCAGATAGGGGAAATGTCAGTGAGCGTTCCGATTTCAGTTCCAGAGCGATTCGCCGATTGAGTCCTTCATATTTAGTCGTTTTCAGCCAATTTTCAGAATTTTTGACAATTTCACTTTTTTGTGAAAATATCCACTAAATGAGGAAATAATATGTGTGAGGGTACCCCAGGAGAGTTCCAAATGTGTGTGGGTAGAATATATATCCCACGGGGGTAAAATTGAAAAAAGTTTAAAAAAATTTTTTTTTAGACTTAGTCATTTTTCCGGCGTTTATCAGACTTTCAGATAGGGGAAATGTCAGTGAGCGTTCCAATTTCAGTTCCAGAGCGATTCGCCTATTGAGTCCTTCATATTTAGTCGTTTTAAGCCAATTTTCAGAATTTTTGAAAATTTCACTTTTTTGTGAAAATATCCACTAAATGAGGGAATAAAATGTGTGAGGGTACCCCAGGAGAGTTCCAAATGTGTGTGGGTAGAATATATATCCCACGGGGGTAAAATTGAAAAAAGTTGAAAAAAAATTTTTTTTAGACTTAGTCATTTTTCCGGCGTTTATCAGACTTTCAGATAGGGGAAATGTCAGTGAGCGTTCCGATTTCAGTTCCAGAGCGATTCGCCGATTGAGTCCTTCATATTTAGTCGTTTTCAGCCAATTTTCAGAATTTTTGAAAATTTCACTTTTTTGTGAAAATATCCACTAAATGAGGGAATAATATGTATGAGGGTACCCCAGGAGAGTTCCAAATGTGTGTGGGTAGAATCTATATCCCACGGGGGTAAAATTGAAAAAAGTTTAAAAAAAATTTTTTTTAGACTTAGTCATTTTTCCGGCGTTTATCAGACTTTCCGATAGGGGAAATGTCAGTGAGCGTTCCAATTTCAGTTCCAGAGCGATTCGCCCGATGAGTCCTTCATATTTAGTCGTTTTCAGCCAATTTTCTGAATTTTTGAAAATTTCACTTTTTTGTGAAAATATCCACTAAATAAGGGAATAATATGTGTGAGGGTACCCCAAGAGAGTTCCAAATGTGTGTGGGTAGAATATATATCCCACGGGGTTAAAATTGAAAAAAGGTGAAAAAATTTTTTTTTGGACTTAGTCATTTTTCCGGCGTTTATCAGACTTTCAGATAGGGGAAATGTCATTGAGCATTCCAATTTCAGTTCCAGAGCGATTCGCCCGATGAGTCCTTCATATTTAGTTGTTTTCAGCCAATTTTCTGAATTTTTGAAAATTTCACTTTTTTGTGAAAATATCCAATAAATGAGGAAATAATATGTGTGAGGGTACCCCAGGAGAGTTCCAAATGTGTGTGGGTAGAATCTATATCCCACGGGGGTAAAATTGAAAAAAGTTAAAAAAAAATTTTTTTTAGACTTAGTCATTTTTCCAGCGTTTATCAGACTTTCAGATAGGGGAAATATCAGTGAGCGTTCCGATTTCAGTTCCAGAGCGATTCGCCCGATGAGTCCTTCATATTTAGTCGTTTTCAGCCAATTTTCAGAATTTTTGAAACTTTCAATTTTTTGTGAAAATATCCACTAAATGAGGGAATACTATGTGTGAGGGTACCCCAGGAGAGTTCCAAATGTGTGTGGGTAGAATATATATCCCACGGGGGTAAAATTGAAAAAAGTTTTAAAAAAATTTTTTTTAGACTTAGTCATTTTTCCGGCGTTTATCAGACTTTCAGATAGGGGAAATGTCATTGAGCATTTCAATTTCAGTTCCAGAGCGATTCGCCCGATGAGTCCTTCATATTTAGTTGTTTTCAGCCAATTTTCTGAATTTTTGAAAATTTCACTTTTTTGTGAAAATATCCACTAAATGAGGGAATAATATGTGTGACGGT
Source organism: Phyllobates terribilis (assembly GCF_046119375.1). NCBI lineage: Eukaryota > Metazoa > Chordata > Amphibia > Anura > Dendrobatidae > Phyllobates > Phyllobates terribilis. The sequence continues at coordinate 18,913,392 of NW_027362773.1, read as the reverse complement.
ACCCCAGGAGTGTTCCAAATGTGTGTGGGTAGAATATATATCTCACGGGGGTAAAATTGAAAAAAGTTTAAAAAAAATTTTTTTTAGACTTAGTCATTTTTCCAGCGTTTATCACACTTTCCGATAGGGGAAATGTCAGTGAGCGTTCCAATTTCAGTTCCAGAGCGATTTGCCTGATGAGTCCTTCATATTTAGTCGTTTCAGCCAATTTTCAGAATTTTTGAAAATTTCACTTTTTTGTGAAAATATCCACTAAATGAGGGAATAAAATGTGTGAGGGTACCCCAGGAGAGTTCCAAATGTGTGTGGGTAGAATATATATCCCACGGGGGTAAAATTGAAAAAAGTTGAAAAAAAATTTTTTTTAGACTTAGTCATTTTTCCGGCGTTTATCAGACTTAAAGATAGGGGAAATGTCAGTGAGCGTTCCAATTTCAGTTCCAGAGCGATTCGCCCAATGAGTCCTTCATATTTAGTCGTTTTCAGCCAATTTTCAGAATTTTTGAAAATTTCATTTTGTGAAAATATCCACTAAATGAGGGAATAATATGTGTGAGGGTACCCCAGGAGAGTTCCAAATGTGTGTGGGTAGAATATATATCCCACGGGGGTAAAATTGAAAAAAGTTTTAAAAATTTTTTTTATAGACTTAGTCATTTTTCCGGCGTTTATCAGACTTTCAGATAGGGGAAATGTCATTGAGCATTCCAATTTCAGTTCCAGAGCGATTCGCCCGATGAGTCCTTCATATTTAGTTGTTTTCAGCCAATTTTCTGAATTTTTGAAAATTTCACCTTTTTGTGAAAATATCCACTAAATGAGGGAATAATATGTGTGACGGTACCCCAGGAGTGTTCCAAATGTGTGTGGGTAGAATATATATCTCACGTGGGTAAAATTGAAAAAAGTTTAAAAAAAATTTTTTTTAGACTTAGTCATTTTTCCAGCGTTTATCAGACTTTCCGATAGGGGAAATGTCAGTGAGCGTTCCAATTTCAGTTCCAGAGCGATTCGCCTGATGAGTCCTTCATATTTAGTCGTTTCAGCCAATTTTCAGAATTTTTGAAAATTTCACTTTTTTGTGAAAATATCCACTAAATGAGGGAATAAAATGTGTGAGGGTACCCCAGGAGAGTTCCAAATGTGTGTGGGTAGAATATATATCCCACGGGGGTAAAATTGAAAAAAGTTGAAAAAAAATTTTTTTTAGACTTAGTCATTTTTCCGGCGTTTATCAGACTTTCAGATAGGGGAAATGTCAGTGAGCGTTCCGATTTCAGTTCGAGAGCGATTCGCCGATTGAGTCCTTCATATTTAGTCGTTTTCAGCCAGTTTTCAGAATTTTTGAAAATTTCACTTTTTTGTGAAAATATCCACTAAATGAGGGAATAATATGTGTGAGGGTACCCCAGGAGAGTTCCAAATGTGTGTGGGTAGAATCTATATCCCACGGGGGTAAAATTGAAAAAAGTTAAAAAAAAATTTTTTTTAGACTTAGTCATTTTTCCAGCGTTTATCAGACTTTCAGATAGGGGAAATGTCATTGAGCATTCCAATTTCAGTTCCAGAGCGATTCGCCCGATGAGTCCTTCATATTTAGTTGTTTTCAGCCAATTTTCTGAATTTTTGAAAATTTCACTTTTTTGTGAAAATATCCACTAAATGAGGGAATAATATGTGTGAGGGTACCCCAGGAGAGTTCCAAATGTGTGTGGGTAGAATCTATATCCCACGGGGGTAAAATTGAAAAAAGTAAAAAAAAAATTTTTTTTAGACTTAGTCATTTTTACGGCGTTTATCAGACTTTCAGATAGGGGAAATGTCAGTGAGCGTTCCAATTTCAGTTCCAGAGCGATTTGCCTGATGAGTCCTTCATATTTAGTCGTTTCAGCCAATTTTCAGAATTTTTGAAAATTTCACTTTTTTGTGAAAATATCCACTAAATGAGGGAATAAAATGTGTGAGGGTACCCCAGGAGAGTTCCAAATGTGTTTGGGTAGAATATATATCCCACGGGGGTAAAATTGAAAAAAGTTGAAAAAAAATTTTTTTTAGACTTAGTCATTTTTCCGGCGTTTATCAGACTTTCAGATAGGGGAAATGTCAGAGAGCGTTCCGATTTCAGTTCCAGAGCGATTCGCCGATTGAGTCCTTCATATTTAGTCGTTTTCAGCCAATTTTCAGAATTTTTGAAAATTTCAGTTTGTGAAAATATCCACTAAATGAGGGAATAATATGTGTGAGGGTACCCCAGGAGAGTTCCAAATGTGTGTGGGTAGAATCTATATCCCACGGGGGTAAAATTGAAAAAAGGAGAAAAAATTTTTTTTAGACTTAGTCATTTTTCCGGCGTTTATCAGACTTTCAGATAGGGGAAATGTCAGTGAGCATTCCGATTTCAGTTCCAGAGCAATTCGCCCGATGATTTCTTCATATTTAGTCGTTTTCAGCCAATTTTCTGAATTTTTGAAAATTTCACTTTTTTGTGAAAATATCCACTAAATGAGGGAATAATATGTGTGAGGGTACCCCAGGAGAGTTCCAAATGTGTGTGGGTAGAATATATATCCCACGGGGGTAAAATTGAAAAAAGGAGAAAAAATTTTTTTTTGGACTTAGTCATTTTTTCAGCGTTTATCAGACTTTCAGATAGGGGAAATGTCAGTGAGCGTTCCAATTTCAGTTCCAGAGCTATTCGCCCAATGAGTCCTTCATATTTAGTCGCTTTCAGCCAATTTTCAGAATTTTGAAAATTTCACTTTTTTGTGAAAATATCTACTAAATGAGGGAATAATATGTGTGAGGGTACCCCAGGAGAGTTCCAAATGTGTGTGGGTAGAAGATATATCCAAAGGTGGTAAAATTGAAAAAAGTTGAAAAAAATTTTTTTTTTCGACTTAGTCATTTTTCCGGCGTTTATCAGACTTTCAGATAGGGGAAATGTCAGTGAGCGTTCCAATTTCAGTTCCAGAGCGATTCGCCCGATGAGTCCTTCATATTTAGTCGTTTTCAGCCAATTTTCTGAATTTTTGAAAATTTCACTTTTTTGTGAAAATATCCACTAAATAAGGGAATAATATGTGTGAGGGTACCCCAAGAGAGTTCCAAATGTGTGTGGGTAGAATATATATCCCACGGGGGTAAAATTGAAAAAAGTTGAAAAAAAATTTTTTTAGACTTAGTCATTTTTCCGGCGTTTATTAGACTTTCAGATAGCGGAAATGTCAGTGAGCGTTCCGATTTCAGTTCCAGAGCGATTCGCCGATTGAGTCCTTCATATTTAGTCGTTTTCAGCCAATTTTCAGAATTTTTGAAAATTTCATTTTGTGAAAATATCCACTAAATGAGGGAATAATATGTGTGAGGGTACCCCAGGAGAGTTCCAAATGTGTGTGGGTAGAATCTATATCCCACGGGGGTAAAATTGAAAAAAGTTAAAAAAAAAATTTTTTTAGACTTAGTCATTTTTCCGGCGTTTATCAGACTTAAAGATAGGGGAAATGTCAGTGAGCGTTCCAATTTCAGTTCCAGAGCGATTCGCCCAATGAGTCCTTCATATTTAGTCGTTTTCAGCCAATTTTCAGAATTTTTGAAAATTTCATTTTGTGAAAATATCCACTAAATGAGGGAATAATATGTGTGAGGGTACCCCAGGAGAGTTCCAAATGTGTGTGGGTAGAATATATATCCCACGGGGGTAAAATTGAAAAAAGTTTTAAAATTTTTTTTTATAGACTTAGTCATTTTTCCGGCGTTTATCAGACTTTCAGATAGGGGAAATGTCATTGAGCATTCCAATTTCAGTTCCAGAGCGATTCGCCCGATGAGTCCTTCATATTTAGTTGTTTTCAGCCAATTTTCTGAATTTTTGAAAATTTCACTTTTTTGTGAAAATATCCACTAAATGAGGGAATAATATGTGTGAGGGTACCCCAGGAGAGTTCCAAATGTGTGTGGGTAGAATCTATATCCCACGGGGGTAAAATTGAAAAAAGTAAAAAAAAAATTTTTTTTAGACTTAGTCATTTTTACGGCGTTTATCAGACTTTCAGATAGGGGAAATGTCAGTGAGCGTTCCGATTTCAGTTCCAGAGCGATTCTCCCGATGAGTCCTTCATATTTAGTCGTTTTCAGCCAATTTTCAGAATTTGTGAAAATTTCACTTTTTTGTGAAAATATCCACTAAATGAGGGAATAAAATGTGTGAGGGTACCCCAGGAGAGTTCCAAATGTGTGTGGGTAGAAGATATATCCAAAGGTGGTAAAATTGAAAAAAGTTGAAAAAAATTTTTTTTTTCGACTTAGTCATTTTTCCGGCGTTTATCAGACTTTCAGATAGCGGAAATGTCAGTGAGCGTTCCGATTTCAGTTCCAGAGCGATTCGCCGATTGAGTCCTTCATATTTAGTCATTTTCAGCCAATTTTCAGAATTTTTGAAAATTTCATTCTGTGAAAATATCCACTAAATGAGGGAATAATATGTGTGAGGGTACCCCAGGAGAGTTCCAAATGTGTGTGGGTAGAATCTATATCCCACGGGGGTAAAATTGAAAAAAGTTAAAAAAAAATTTTTTTTAGACTTAGTCATTTTTCCGACGTTTATCAGACTTTCAGATAGGGGAAATGTCAGTGAGCGTTCCAATTTCAGTTCCAGAGCGATTCGCCCTATGAGTCCTTCATATTTAGTCGTTTTCAGCCAATTTTCTGAATTTTTGAAAATTTCACTTTTTTGTGAAAATATCCACTAAATGAGGAAATAATATGTGTGAGGGTACCCCAGGAGAGTTCCAAATGTGTGTGGGTAGAATATATATCCCACGGGGGTAAAATTGAAAAATGGAGAAAAAATTTTTTTTTGGACTTAGTCATTTTTTCAGCGTTTATCAGACTTTCAGATAGGGGAAATGTCAGTGAGCGTTCCAATTTCAGTTCCAGAGCAATTCGCCCGATGAGTCCTTCATATTTAGTCGCTTTCAGCCAATTTTCAGAATTTTGAAAATTTCACTTTTTTGTGAAAATATCCACTAAATGAGGGAATAATATGTGTGAGGGTACCCCAGGAGAGTTCCAAATGTGTGTGGGTAGAATATATATCCCACAGGGGTAAAATTGAAAAAAGGAGAAAAAATTTTTTTTTGGACTTAGTCATTTTTTCAGCGTTTATCAGACTTTCAGATAGGGGAAATGTCAGTGAGCGTTCCAATTTCAGTTCCAGAGCGATTCGCCCAATGAGTCCTTCATATTTAGTCGTTTTCAGCCAATTTTCTGAATTTTTGAAAATTTCACTTTTTTGTGAAAATATCCACTAAATGAGGGAATAATATGTGTGAAGGTACCCCAGGAGAGTTCCAAATGTGTGTGGGTAGAATATATATCCCACGGGGGTAAAATTGAAAAAAGTTGAAAAAAAAATTTTTTTAGACTTAGTCATTTTTCAGGCGTTTATCAGACTTTCAGATAGGGGAAATGTCAGTGAGCGTTCCGATTTCAGTTCGAGACCGATTCTCCGATTGAGTCCTTCATATTTAGTCGTTTTCAGCCAGTTTTCAGAATTTTTGAAAATTTCACTTTTTTGTGAAAATATCCACTAAATGAGGGAATAATATGTGTGAGGGTACCCCAGGAGAGTTCCAAATGTGTGTGGGTAGAATCTATATCCCACGGGGGTAAAATTGAAAAAAGTTAAAAAAAAATTTTTTTTAGACTTAGTCATTTTTCCAGCGTTTATCAGACTTTCAGATAGGGGAAATGTCATTGAGCGTTCCGATTTCAGTTCCAGAGCGATTCGCCCGATGAGTCCTTCATATTTAGTTGTTTTCAGCCAATTTTCTGAATTTTTGAAAATTTCACTTTTTTGTGAAAATATCCACTAAATGAGGGAATAATATGTGTGAGGGTACCCCAGGAGAGTTCCAAATGTGTGTGGGTAGAAGATATATCCAAAGGTGGTAAAATTGAAAAAAGTTGAAAAAAATTTTTTTTTTCGACTTAGTCATTTTTCCGGCGTTTATCAGACTTTCAGATAGGGGAAATGTCAGTGAGCGTTCCGATTTCAGTTCCAGAGCGATTCACCTGATGAGTCCTTCATATTTAGTCGTTTTCAGCCAATTCTCTGAATTTTTGAAAATTTCACTTTTTTGTGAAAATATCCACTAAATGAGGGAATAATATGTGTGACGGTACCCCAGGAGTGTTCCAAATGTGTGTGGGTAGAATATATATCTCACGGGGGTAAAATTGAAAAAAGTTGAAAAAAAATTTTTTTTAGACTTAGTCATTTTTCCGGCGTTTATCAGACTTTCAGATAGCGGAAATGTCAGTGAGCGTTCCGATTTCAGTTCCAGAGCGATTCGCCGATTGAGTCCTTCATATTTAGTCGTTTTCAGCCAATTTTCAGAATTTTTGAAAATTTCATTTTGTGAAAATATCCACCAAATGAGGGAATAATATGTGTGAGGGTACCCCAGGAGAGTTCCAAATGTGTGTGGGTAGAATCTATATCCCACGGGGGTAAAATTGAAAAAAGTTTTAAAAAAATTTTTTTTAGACTTAGTCATTTTTCCGGCGTTTATCAGACTTTCAGATAGGGGAAATGTCAGTGAGCGTTCCAATTTCAGTTCCAGAGCGATTCGCCCGATGAGTCCTTCATATTTAGTCGTTTTCAGCCAATTTTCTGAATTTTTGAAAATTTCACTTTTTTGTGAAAATATCCACTAAATGAGGAAATAATATGTGTGAGGGTACCCCAGGAGAGTTCCAAATGTGTGTGGGTAGAATATATATCCCACGGGGTTAAAATTGAAAAAAGGAGAAAAAATTTTTTTTTGGACTTAGTCATTTTTTCAGCGTTTATCAGACTTTCAGATAGGGGAAATGTCAGTGAGCGTTCCAATTTCAGTTCCAGAGCAATGCGCCCGATGAGTCCTTCATATTTAGTCGCTTTCAGCCAATTTTCAGAATTTTGAAAATTTCACTTTTTTGTGAAAATATCCACTAAATGAGGGAAAAATATGTGTGAGGGTACCCCAGGAGAGTTCCAAATGTGTGTGGGTAGAATATATATCCCACGGGGGTAAAATTGAAAAAAGTTGAAAAAAAATTTTTTTTAGACTTAGTCATTTTTCAGGCGTTTATCAGACTTTCAGATAGGGGAAATGTCAGTGAGCAATCCGATTTCAGTTCGAGAGCGATTCGCCAATTGAGTCCTTCATATTTAGTCGTTTTCAGCCAGTTTTCAGAATTTTTGAAAATTTCACTTTTTTGTGAAAATATCCACTAAATGAGGGAATAATATGTGTGAGGGTACCCCAGGAGAGTTCCAAATGTGTGTGGGTAGAATCTATATCCCACGGGGGTAAAATTGAAAAAAGTTAAAAAAAAATTTTTTTTAGACTTAGTCATTTTTCCAGCGTTTATCAGACTTTCAGATAGGGGAAATGTCAGTGAGCGTTCCGATTTCAGTTCCAGAGCGATTCGCCCGATGAGTCCTTCATATTTAGTTGTTTTCAGCCAATTTTCTGAATTTTTGAAAATTTCACTTTTTTGTGAAAATATCCACTAAATAAGGGAATAATATGTGTGAGGGTACCCCAAGAGAGTTCCAAATGTGTGTGGGTAGAATATATATCCCACGGGGGTAAAATTGAAAAAAGTTGAAAAAAAATTTTTTTTTGACTTAGTCATTTTTCCGGCGTTTATCAGACTTTCAGATAGGGGAAATGTCAGTGAGCGTTCCAATTTCAGTTCCAGAGCGATTCGCCCGATGAGTCCTTCATATTTAGTCGTTTTCAGCCAATTTTCAGAATTTTTGAAAATTTCACTTTTTTGTGAAAATATCCACTAAATGAGGGAATAATATGTGTGAGGGTACCCCAGGAGAGTTCCAAATGTGTGTGGGTAGAATATATATCCCACGGGGGTAAAATTGAAAAAAGGAGAAAAAAATTTTTTTTGGACTTAGTCTTTTTTTCAGCGTTTATCAGACTTTCAGATAGGGGAAATGTCAGTGAGCGTTCCAATTTCAGTTCCAGAGCAATTCGCCCGATGAGTCCTTCATATTTAGTCGCTTTCAGCCAATTTTCAGAATTTTGAAAATTTCACTTTTTTGTGAAAATATCCACTAAATGAGGGAATAATATGTGTGAGGGTACCCCAGGAGAGTTCCAAATGTGTGTGGGTAGAATATATATCCCACAGGGGTCAAATTTAAAAAAGGAGAAAAAATTTTTTTTTGGACTTAGTCATTTTTTCAGCGTTTATCAGACTTTCAGATAGGGGAAATGTCAGTGAGCGTTCCAATTTCAGTTCCAGAGCGATTCGCCCAATGAGTCCTTCATATTTAGTCGTTTTCAGCCAATTTACTGAATTTTTGAAAATTTCACTTTTTTGTGAAAATATCCACTAAATGAGGGAATAATATGTGTGAAGGTACCCCAGGAGAGTTCCAAATGTGTGTGGGTAGAATATATATCCCACGGGGGTAAAATTGAAAAAAGTTGAAAAAAAATTTTTTTTAGACTTAGTCATTTTTCAGGCGTTTATCAGACTTTCAGATAGGGGAAATGTCAGTGAGCGTTCCGATTTCAGTTCCAGAGCGATTCGCCCGATGAGTCCTTCATATTTAGTCGTTTTCAGCCAATTTTCTGAATATTTGAAAATTTCACTTTTTTGTGAAAATATCCACTAAATGAGGGAATAATATGTGTGAAGGTACCCCAGGAGAGTTCCAAATGTATGTGGGTAGAATATATATCCCACGGGGGTAAAATTGAAAAAAGTTTAAAAAAATTTTTTTTTAGACTTAGTCATTTTTCCGGCGTTTATCAGACTTTCAGATAGGGGAAATGTCAGTGAGCGTTCCAATTTCAGTTCCAGAGCGATTCGCCCGATGAGTCCTTCATGTTTAGTCGTTTTCAGCCAATTTTCTGAATTTTTGAAAATTTCACTTTTTTGTGAAAATATCCACTAAATGAGGAAATAATATGTGTGAGGGTACCCCAGGAGAGTTCCAAATGTGTGTGGGTAGAATATATATCCCATGGGGGTAAAATTGAAAAAAGTTTTAAAAATTTTTTTTATAGACTTAGTCATTTTTCCGGCGTTTATCAGACTTTCAGATAGGGGAAATGTCATTGAGCATTCCAATTTCAGTTCCAGAGCGATTCGCCTGATGAGTCCTTCATATTTAGTCGTTTCAGCCAATTTTCAGAATTTTTGAAAATTTCACTTTTTTGTGAAAATATCCACTAAATGAGGGAATAAAATGTGTGAGGGTACCCCAGGAGAGTTCCAAATGTGTGTGGGTAGAATATATATCCCACGGGGGTAAAATTGAAAAAAGTTGAAAAAAAATTTTTTTTAGACTTAGTCATTTTTCCAGCGTTTATCAGACTTTCAGATAGGGGAAATGTCAGTGAGCGTTCCGATTTCAGTTCCAGAGCGATTCGCCCGATGAGTCCTTCATATTTAGTCGTTTTCAGCCAATTTTCAGAATTTTTGAAAATTTCAATTTTTTGTGAAAATATCAACTAAATGAGGGAATACTATGTGTGAGGGTACCCCAGGAGAGTTCCAAATGTGTGTGGGTAGAATATATATCCCACGGGGGTAAAATTTAAAAAAGTTTTAAAAAAATTTTTTTTAGACTTAGTCATTTTTCCGGCGTTTATCAGACTTTCAGATAGGGGAAATGTCATTGAGCATTCCAATTTCAGTTCCAGAGCGATTCGCCCGATGAGTCCTTCATATTTAGTTGTTTTCAGCCAATTTTCTGAATTTTTGAAAATTTCACTTTTTTGTGAAAATATCCACTAAATGAGGGAATAATATGTGTGAGGGTACCCCAGGAGAGTTCCAAATGTGTGTGGGTAGAATCTATATCCCACGGGGGTAAAATTGAAAAAAGTAAAAAAAAAATTTTTTTTAGACTTAGTCATTTTTACGGCGTTTATCAGACTTTCAGATAGGGGAAATGTCAGTGAGCGTTCCGATTTCAGTTCCAGAGCGATTCTCCCGATGAGTCCTTCATATTTAGTCGTTTTCAGCCAATTTTCAGAATTTGTGAAAATTTCACTTTTTTGTGAAAATATCCACTAAATGAGGGAATAAAATGTGTGAGGGTACCCCAGGAGAGTTCCAAATGTGTGTGGGTAGAAGATATATCCAAAGGTGGTAAAATTGAAAAAAGTTGAAAAAAATTTTTTTTTTCGACTTAGTCATTTTTCCGGCGTTTATCAGACTTTCAGATAGCGGAAATGTCAGTGAGCGTTCCGATTTCAGTTCCAGAGCGATTCGCCGATTGAGTCCTTCATATTTAGTCGTTTTCAGCCAATTTTCAGAATTTTTGAAAATTTCATTTTGTGAAAATATCCACTAAATGAGGGAATAATATGTGTGAGGGTACCCCAGGAGAGTTCCAAATGTGTGTGGGTAGAATCTATATCCCACGGGGGTAAAATTGAAAAAAGTTAAAAAAAAATTTTTTTTAGACTTAGTCATTTTTCCGACGTTTATCAGACTTTCAGATAGGGGAAATGTCAGTGAGCGTTCCAATTTCAGTTCCAGAGCAATTCGCCCGATGAGTCCTTCATATTTAGTCGCTTTCAGCCAATTTTCAGAATTTTGAAAATTTCACTTTTTTGTGAAAATATCCACTAAATGAGGGAATAATATGTGTGAGGGTACCCCAGGAGAGTTCCAAATGTGTGTGGGTAGAATATATATCCCACAGGGGTAAAATTGAAAAAAGGAGAAAAAATTTTTTTTTGGACTTAGTCATTTTTTCAGCGTTTATCAGACTTTCAGATAGGGGAAATGTCAGTGAGCGTTCCAATTTCAGTTCCAGAGCGATTCGCCCAATGAGTCCTTCATATTTAGTCATTTTCAGCCAATTTTCTGAATTTTTGAAAATTTCACTTTTTTGTGAAAATATCCACTAAATGAGGGAATAATATGTGTGAAGGTACCCCAGGAGAGTTCCAAATGTGTGTGGGTAGAATATATATCCCACGGGGGTAAAATTGAAAAAAGTTGAAAAAAAATTTTTTTTAAACTTAGTCATTTTTCAGGCGTTTATCAGACTTTCAGATAGGGGAAATGTCAGTGAGCGTTCCGATTTCAGTTCCAGAGCGATTCGCCCGATGAGTCCTTCATATTTAGTCGTTTTCAGCCAATTTTCTGAATATTTGAAAATTTCACTTTTTTGTGAAAATATCCACTAAATGAGGGAATAATATGTGTGAGGGTACCCCAGGAGAGTTCCAAATGTGTGTGGGTAGAATATATATCCCATGGGGGTAAAATTGAAAAAAGTTTAAAAAAAATTTTTTTTAGACTTAGTCATTTTTCCGGCGTTTATCAGACTTTCAGATAGGGGAAATGTCAGTGAGCGTTCCAATTTCAGTTCCAGAGCGATTCGCCCGATGAGTCCTTCATATTTAGTCGTTTTCAGCCAATTTTCTGAATATTTGAAAATTTCACTTTTTTGTGAAAATATCCACTAAATGAGGGAATAATATGTGTGAGGGAACCCCAAGAGAGTTCCAAATCTGTGTGGGTAGAATATATATCCCACGGGGGTAAAATTGAAAAAAATGTAAAAAAATTTTTTTTTAGACTTAGTCATTTTTTCAGTGTTTATCAGACTTTCAGATAGGGGAAATGTCAGTGAGCGTTCCGATTTCAGTTCCAGAGCGATTCGCCCAATGAGTCCTTCATATTTAGTCGTTTTCAGCCAATTTTCTGAATTTTTGAAAATTTCACTTTTTTGTGAAAATATCCACTAAGTGAGGGAATAATATGTGTGAAGGTACTCCAGGAGAGTTCCAAATGTGTGTGGGTAGAATATATATCCCACGGGGGTAAAATTGAAAAAAGTTGAAAAAAAATTTTTTTGGACTTAGTCATTTTTCCGGCGTTTATCAGACTTTCAGATAGGGGAAATGTCAGTGAGTGTTCCGATTTCAGTTCCAGAGCGATTCGCCCAATGAGTCCTTCATATTTAGTCGTTTTCAGCCAATTTTCTGAATTTTTGAAAATTTCACTTTTTTGTGAAAATATCCACTAAATGAGGGAATAATATGTGTGAGGGTACCCCAGGAGAGTTCCAAATGTGTGTGGGTAGAATATATATCCCACGAGGGTAAAATTGATAAAAGTTTAAAAAAAATTTTTTTTGGACTTAGTCATTTTTCCGGCGTTAATTAGACTTTCAATTAGGGCAAATGTCAGTGAGCGTTCCGATTTCAGTTCCAGAGCGATTCGCCTGATGAGTCCTTCATATTTAGTCGTTTTCAGCCAATTTTCAGAATATTTGAAAATTTCACTTTTTTGTGAAAATATCCACTAAATGAGGGAATAATATGTGTGAGGGTACCCCAGGAGAGTTCCAAATGTGTCTGGGCAGAATATATATCCCACGGGGGTAAAATTGAAAAAAGTTTAAAAAAATTTTTTTTTAGACTTAGTCATTTTTCCGGCTTTTATCAGACATTCAGATAGGGGAAATGTCGGTGAGCAATCCAATTTCAGTTCCAGAGCGATTCGCCCGATGTGTCCTTCATATTTAGTCGTTTTCAGCCAATTTTCAGAATTTTGAAAATTTCACTTTTTTGTGAAAATATCCACTAAATGAGGGAATAATATGTGTGAGGGTACCCCAGGAGAGTTCCAAATGTGTGTGGGTAGAATATATATTCCACAGGGGTAAAATTGAAAAAAGTTGAAAAAAAATTTTTTTGGACTTAGTCATTTTTCCGCCGTTTATCAGACTTTCAGATAGGGGAAATGTCAGTGAGCATTCCGATTTCAGTTCCAGAGCGATTCGCCCAATGATTCCTTCATATTTAGTTGTTTTCAGCCAATTTTCTGAATTTTTGAAAATTTCACTTTTTTGTGAAAATATCCACTAAATGAGGGAATAATATGTGTGAAGGTACCCCAGGAGAGTTCCAAATGTGTGTGGGTAGAATATATATCCCATGGGGGTAAAATTGAAAAAAGTTGAAAAAAAATTTTTTTTAGACTTAGTCATTTTTCCGGCGTTTATCAGACTTTCAGATAGGGGAAATGTCAGTGAGCGTTCCGATTTCAGTTCCAGAGCGATTCGGCCAATGAGTCCTTCATATTTAGTCGTTTTCAGCCAATTTTCAGAATTTTGAAAATTTCACTTTTTTGTGAAAATATCCACTAAATGAGGGAATAATATGTGTGAGGGTACCCCAGGAGAGTTCCAAATGTGTGTGGGTAGAATATATATCCCACGGGGGTAAAATTGAAAAAAGGAGAAAATTTTTTTTTTGGACTTAGTCATTTTTTCAGCGTTTATCAGACTTTCAGATAGGGGAAATGTCAGTGAGCAATCCAATTTCAGTTCCAGAGCGATTCGCCCGATGAGTCCTTCATATTTAGTCGTTTTCAGCCAATTTTCAGAATTTTGAAAATTTCACTTTTTTGTGAAAATATCCACTAAATGAGGGAATAATATGTGTGAGGGTACCCCAGGAGAGTTCCAAATGTGTGTGGGTAGAATATATATCCCACGGGGGTAAAATTGAAAAAAGTTTAAAAAATTTTTTTTTAGATTTAGCCATTTTTCCGGCTTTTATCAGACTTTCAGATAGGGGAAATGTCAGTGAGCGTTCCGATTTCAGTTCCAGAGCGATTCACCTGATGAGTCCTTCATATTTAGTCGCTTTCAGACAATTTTCTGAATTTTTGAAAATTTCACTTTTTTGTGAAAATATCCACTAAATGAGGGAATAATATGTGTGACGGTACACCAGGAGTGTTCCAAATGTGTGTGGGTAGAATTTATATCCCACGGGGGTAAAATTGAAAAAAGTTGAAAAAAAATTTTTTTGGACTTACTCATTTTTCCGGCGTTTATCAGACTTTCAGATAGGGGAAATGTCAGTGAGCGTTCCGATTTCAGTTCCAGAGCGATTCGCCCGATGAGTCCTTCATATTTAGTCGTTTTCAGACAATTTTCAGAATTTTTGAAAATTTCACTTTTTTGTGAAAATATCCACTAAATGAGGGAATAATATGTGTGAGGGTACCCCAGGAGAGTTCCAAATGTGTGTGGGTAGAATATATATCCCACGGGGGTAAAATTGAAAAAAGGAGAAAAATTTTTTTTTTGGACTTAGTCATTTTTTCAGCGTTTATCAGACTTTCAGATAGGGGAAATGTCAGTGAGCGTTCCAATTTCAGTTCCAGAGCAATTCGCCCGATGAGTCCTTCATATTTAGTCGTTTTCAGCCAATTTTCAGAATTTTGAAAATTTCACTTTTTTGTGAAAATATCCACTAAATGAGGGAATAATATGTGTGAGGGTACCCCAGGAGAGTTTCAAATGTGTGTGGGTAGAATATATATCCCACAGGGGTAAAATTGAAAAAAGTTGAAAAAAAATTTTTTTGGACTTAGTCATTTTTCCGCCGTTTATCAGACTTTCAGATAGGGGAAATGTCAGTGAGCGTTCCGATTTCAGTTCCAGAGCGATTCGCCCGATGAGTCCTTCATATTTAGTCGTTTTCAGCCAATTTTCTGAATATTTGAAAATTTCACTTTTTTGTGAAAATATCCACTAAATGAGGGAATAATATGTGTGAGGGTACCCCAGGAGAGTTCCAAATGTGTGTGGGTAGAATATATATCCCATGGGGGTAAAATTGAAAAAAGTTTAAAAAAAATTTTTTTTAGACTTAGTCATTTTTCCGGCGTTTATCAGACTTTCAGATAGGGGAAATGTCAGTGAGCGTTCCAATTTCAGTTCCAGAGCGATTCGCCCGATGAGTCCTTCATATTTAGTCGTTTTCAGCCAATTTTCTGAATATTTGAAAATTTCACTTTTTTGTGAAAATATCCACTAAATGAGGGAATAATATGTGTGAGGGAACCAGAAGAGAGTTCCAAATCTGTGTGGGTAGAATATATATCCCACGGGGGTAAAATTGAAAAAAGTTTTAAAAAATTTTTTTTTAGACTTAGTCATTTTTTCAGTGTTTATCAGACTTTCAGATAGGGGAAATGTCAGTGAGCGTTCCGATTTCAGTTCCAGAGCGATTCGCCCAATGAGTCCTTCATATTTAGTCGTTTTCAGCCAATTTTCTGAATTTTTGAAAATTTCACTTTTTTGTGAAAATATCCACTAAGTGAGGGAATAATATGTGTGAAGGTACTCCAGGAGAGTTCCAAATGTGTGTGGGTAGAATATATATCCCACGGGGGTAAAATTGAAAAAAGTTGAAAAAAAATTTTTTTGGACTTAGTCATTTTTCCGGCGTTTATCAGACTTTCAGATAGGGGAAATGTCAGTGAGTGTTCCGATTTCAGTTCCAGAGCGATTCGCCCAATGAGTCCTTCATATTTAGTCGTTTTCAGCCAATTTTCTGAATTTTTGAAAATTTCACTTTTTTGTGAAAATATCCACTAAATGAGGGAATAATATGTGTGAGGGTACCCTAGGAGAGTTCCAAATGTGTGTGGGTAGAATATATATCCCACGAGGGTAAAATTGATAAAAGTTTAAAAAAAATTTTTTTTGGACTTAGTCATTTTTCCGGCGTTAATTAGACTTTCAATTAGGGCAAATGTCAGTGAGCGTTCCGATTTCAGTTCCAGAGCGATTCGCCTGATGAGTCCTTCATATTTAGTCGTTTTCAGCCAATTTTCAGAATATTTGAAAATTTCACTTTTTTGTGAAAATATCCACTAAATGAGGGAATAATATGTGTGAGGGTACCCCAGGAGAGTTCCAAATGTGTCTGGGCAGAATATATATCCCACGGGGGTAAAATTGAAAAAAGTTTAAAAAAATTTTTTTTTAGACTTAGTCATTTTTCCGGCTTTTATCAGACATTCAGATAGGGGAAATGTCGGTGAGCAATCCAATTTCAGTTCCAGAGCGATTCGCCCGATGTGTCCTTCATATTTAGTCGTTTTCAGCCAATTTTCAGAATTTTGAAAATTTCACTTTTTTGTGAAAATATCCACTAAATGAGGGAATAATATGTGTGAGGGTACCCCAGGAGAGTTCCAAATGTGTGTGGGTAGAATATATATTCCACAGGGGTAAAATTGAAAAAAGTTGAAAAAAAATTTTTTTGGACTTAGTCATTTTTCCGCCGTTTATCAGACTTTCAGATAGGGGAAATGTCAGTGAGCATTCCGATTTCAGTTCCAGAGCGATTCGCCCAATGATTCCTTCATATTTAGTTGTTTTCAGCCAATTTTCTGAATTTTTGAAAATTTCACTTTTTTGTGAAAATATCCACTAAATGAGGGAATAATATGTGTGAAGGTACCCCAGGAGAGTTCCAAATGTGTGTGGGTAGAATATATATCCCATGGGGGTAAAATTGAAAAAAGTTGAAAAAAAATTTTTTTTAGACTTAGTCATTTTTCCGGCGTTTATCAGACTTTCAGATAGGGGAAATGTCAGTGAGCGTTCCGATTTCAGTTCCAGAGCGATTCGGCCAATGAGTCCTTCATATTTAGTCGTTTTCAGCCAATTTTCAGAATTTTGAAAATTTCACTTTTTTGTGAAAATATCCACTAAATGAGGGAATAATATGTGTGAGGGTACCCCAGGAGAGTTCCAAATGTGTGTGGGTAGAATATATATCCCACGGGGGTAAAATTGAAAAAAGGAGAAAATTTTTTTTTTGGACTTAGTCATTTTTTCAGCGTTTATCAGACTTTCAGATAGGGGAAATGTCAGTGAGCAATCCAATTTCAGTTCCAGAGCGATTCGCCCGATGAGTCCTTCATATTTAGTCGTTTTCAGCCAATTTTCAGAATTTTGAAAATTTCACTTTTTTGTGAAAATATCCACTAAATGAGGGAATAATATGTGTGAGGGTACCCCAGGAGAGTTCCAAATGTGTGTGGGTAGAATATATATCCCACGGGGGTAAAATTGAAAAAAGTTTAAAAAATTTTTTTTTAGATTTAGCCATTTTTCCGGCTTTTATCAGACTTTCAGATAGGGGAAATGTCAGTGAGCGTTCCGATTTCAGTTCCAGAGCGATTCACCTGATGAGTCCTTCATATTTAGTCGCTTTCAGACAATTTTCTGAATTTTTGAAAATTTCACTTTTTTGTGAAAATATCCACTAAATGAGGGAATAATATGTGTGACGGTACACCAGGAGTGTTCCAAATGTGTGTGGGTAGAATTTATATCCCACGGGGGTAAAATTGAAAAAAGTTGAAAAAAAATTTTTTTGGACTTACTCATTTTTCCGGCGTTTATCAGACTTTCAGATAGGGGAAATGTCAGTGAGCGTTCCGATTTCAGTTCCAGAGCGATTCGCCCGATGAGTCCTTCATATTTAGTCGTTTTCAGACAATTTTCAGAATTTTTGAAAATTTCACTTTTTTGTGAAAATATCCACTAAATGAGGGAATAATATGTGTGAGGGTACCCCAGGAGAGTTCCAAATGTGTGTGGGTAGAATATATATCCAACGGGGGTAAAATTGAAAAAAGGAGAAAAATTTTTTTTTTGGACTTAGTCATTTTTCCGGCGTTAATTAGACTTTCAATTAGGGCAAATGTCAGTGAGCGTTCCGATTTCAGTTCCAGAGCGATTCGCCTGATGAGTCCTTCATATTTAGTCGTTTTCAGCCAATTTTCAGAATATTTGAAAATTTCACTTTTTTGTGAAAATATCCACTAAATGAGGGAATAATATGTGTGAGGGTACCCCAGGAGAGTTCCAAATGTGTCTGGGCAGAATATATATCCCACGGGGGTAAAATTGAAAAAAGTTTAAAAAAATTTTTTTTTAGACTTAGTCATTTTTCCGGCTTTTATCAGACATTCAGATAGGGGAAATGTCGGTGAGCAATCCAATTTCAGTTCCAGAGCGATTCGCCCGATGTGTCCTTCATATTTAGTCGTTTTCAGCCAATTTTCAGAATTTTGAAAATTTCACTTTTTTGTGAAAATATCCACTAAATGAGGGAATAATATGTGTGAGGGTACCCCAGGAGAGTTCCAAATGTGTGTGGGTAGAATATATATTCCACAGGGGTAAAATTGAAAAAAGTTGAAAAAAAATTTTTTTGGACTTAGTCATTTTTCCGCCGTTTATCAGACTTTCAGATAGGGGAAATGTCAG
This sequence comes from Phyllobates terribilis, assembly GCF_046119375.1. Lineage (NCBI taxonomy): Eukaryota > Metazoa > Chordata > Amphibia > Anura > Dendrobatidae > Phyllobates > Phyllobates terribilis. The sequence goes on along the minus strand of NW_027362773.1, from coordinate 18,895,265 downwards.
TGAGCATTCCGATTTCAGTTCCAGAGCGATTCGCCCAATGATTCCTTCATATTTAGTTGTTTTCAGCCAATTTTCTGAATTTTTGAAAATTTCACTTTTTTGTGAAAATATCCACTAAATGAGGGAATAATATGTGTGAAGGTACCCCAGGAGAGTTCCAAATGTGTGTGGGTAGAATATATATCCCATGGGGGTAAAATTGAAAAAAGTTGAAAAAAAATTTTTTTTAGACTTAGTCATTTTTCCGGCGTTTATCAGACTTTCAGATAGGGGAAATGTCAGTGAGCGTTCCGATTTCAGTTCCAGAGCGATTCGGCCAATGAGTCCTTCATATTTAGTCGTTTTCAGCCAATTTTCAGAATTTTGAAAATTTCACTTTTTTGTGAAAATATCCACTAAATGAGGGAATAATATGTGTGAGGGTACCCCAGGAGAGTTCCAAATGTGTGTGGGTAGAATATATATCCCACGGGGGTAAAATTGAAAAAAGGAGAAAATTTTTTTTTTGGACTTAGTCATTTTTTCAGCGTTTATCAGACTTTCAGATAGGGGAAATGTCAGTGAGCAATCCAATTTCAGTTCCAGAGCGATTCGCCCGATGAGTCCTTCATATTTAGTCGTTTTCAGCCAATTTTCAGAATTTTGAAAATTTCACTTTTTTGTGAAAATATCCACTAAATGAGGGAATAATATGTGTGAGGGTACCCCAGGAGAGTTCCAAATGTGTGTGGGTAGAATATATATCCCACGGGGGTAAAATTGAAAAAAGTTTAAAAAATTTTTTTTTAGATTTAGCCATTTTTCCGGCTTTTATCAGACTTTCAGATAGGGGAAATGTCAGTGAGCGTTCCGATTTCAGTTCCAGAGCGATTCACCTGATGAGTCCTTCATATTTAGTCGCTTTCAGACAATTTTCTGAATTTTTGAAAATTTCACTTTTTTGTGAAAATATCCACTAAATGAGGGAATAATATGTGTGACGGTACACCAGGAGTGTTCCAAATGTGTGTGGGTAGAATTTATATCCCACGGGGGTAAAATTGAAAAAAGTTGAAAAAAAATTTTTTTGGACTTACTCATTTTTCCGGCGTTTATCAGACTTTCAGATAGGGGAAATGTCAGTGAGCGTTCCGATTTCAGTTCCAGAGCGATTCGCCCGATGAGTCCTTCATATTTAGTCGTTTTCAGACAATTTTCAGAATTTTTGAAAATTTCACTTTTTTGTGAAAATATCCACTAAATGAGGGAATAATATGTGTGAGGGTACCCCAGGAGAGTTCCAAATGTGTGTGGGTAGAATATATATCCCACGGGGGTAAAATTGAAAAAAGGAGAAAAATTTTTTTTTTGGACTTAGTCATTTTTTCAGCGTTTATCAGACTTTCAGATAGGGGAAATGTCAGTGAGCGTTCCAATTTCAGTTCCAGAGCAATTCGCCCGATGAGTCCTTCATATTTAGTCGTTTTCAGCCAATTTTCAGAATTTTGAAAATTTCACTTTTTTGTGAAAATATCCACTAAATGAGGGAATAATATGTGTGAGGGTACCCCAGGAGAGTTTCAAATGTGTGTGGGTAGAATATATATCCCACAGGGGTAAAATTGAAAAAAGTTGAAAAAAAATTTTTTTGGACTTAGTCATTTTTCCGCCGTTTATCAGACTTTCAGATAGGGGAAATGTCAGTGAGCGTTCCGATTTCAGTTCCAGAGCGATTCGCCCGATGAGTCCTTCATATTTAGTCGTTTTCAGCCAATTTTCTGAATATTTGAAAATTTCACTTTTTTGTGAAAATATCCACTAAATGAGGGAATAATATGTGTGAGGGTACCCCAGGAGAGTTCCAAATGTGTGTGGGTAGAATATATATCCCATGGGGGTAAAATTGAAAAAAGTTTAAAAAAAATTTTTTTTAGACTTAGTCATTTTTCCGGCGTTTATCAGACTTTCAGATAGGGGAAATGTCAGTGAGCGTTCCAATTTCAGTTCCAGAGCGATTCGCCCGATGAGTCCTTCATATTTAGTCGTTTTCAGCCAATTTTCTGAATATTTGAAAATTTCACTTTTTTGTGAAAATATCCACTAAATGAGGGAATAATATGTGTGAGGGAACCAGAAGAGAGTTCCAAATCTGTGTGGGTAGAATATATATCCCACGGGGGTAAAATTGAAAAAAGTTTTAAAAAATTTTTTTTTAGACTTAGTCATTTTTTCAGTGTTTATCAGACTTTCAGATAGGGGAAATGTCAGTGAGCGTTCCGATTTCAGTTCCAGAGCGATTCGCCCAATGAGTCCTTCATATTTAGTCGTTTTCAGCCAATTTTCTGAATTTTTGAAAATTTCACTTTTTTGTGAAAATATCCACTAAGTGAGGGAATAATATGTGTGAAGGTACTCCAGGAGAGTTCCAAATGTGTGTGGGTAGAATATATATCCCACGGGGGTAAAATTGAAAAAAGTTGAAAAAAAATTTTTTTGGACTTAGTCATTTTTCCGGCGTTTATCAGACTTTCAGATAGGGGAAATGTCAGTGAGTGTTCCGATTTCAGTTCCAGAGCGATTCGCCCAATGAGTCCTTCATATTTAGTCGTTTTCAGCCAATTTTCTGAATTTTTGAAAATTTCACTTTTTTGTGAAAATATCCACTAAATGAGGGAATAATATGTGTGAGGGTACCCCAGGAGAGTTCCAAATGTGTGTGGGTAGAATATATATCCCACGAGGGTAAAATTGATAAAAGTTTAAAAAAAATTTTTTTTGGACTTAGTCATTTTTCCGGCGTTAATTAGACTTTCAATTAGGGCAAATGTCAGTGAGCGTTCCGATTTCAGTTCCAGAGCGATTCGCCTGATGAGTCCTTCATATTTAGTCGTTTTCAGCCAATTTTCAGAATATTTGAAAATTTCACTTTTTTGTGAAAATATCCACTAAATGAGGGAATAATATGTGTGAGGGTACCCCAGGAGAGTTCCAAATGTGTCTGGGCAGAATATATATCCCACGGGGGTAAAATTGAAAAAAGTTTAAAAAAATTTTTTTTTAGACTTAGTCATTTTTCCGGCTTTTATCAGACATTCAGATAGGGGAAATGTCGGTGAGCAATCCAATTTCAGTTCCAGAGCGATTCGCCCGATGTGTCCTTCATATTTAGTCGTTTTCAGCCAATTTTCAGAATTTTGAAAATTTCACTTTTTTGTGAAAATATCCACTAAATGAGGGAATAATATGTGTGAGGGTACCCCAGGAGAGTTCCAAATGTGTGTGGGTAGAATATATATTCCACAGGGGTAAAATTGAAAAAAGTTGAAAAAAAATTTTTTTGGACTTAGTCATTTTTCCGCCGTTTATCAGACTTTCAGATAGGGGAAATGTCAGTGAGCATTCCGATTTCAGTTCCAGAGCGATTCGCCCAATGATTCCTTCATATTTAGTTGTTTTCAGCCAATTTTCTGAATTTTTGAAAATTTCACTTTTTTGTGAAAATATCCACTAAATGAGGGAATAATATGTGTGAAGGTACCCCAGGAGAGTTCCAAATGTGTGTGGGTAGAATATATATCCCATGGGGGTAAAATTGAAAAAAGTTGAAAAAAAATTTTTTTTAGACTTAGTCATTTTTCCGGCGTTTATCAGACTTTCAGATAGGGGAAATGTCAGTGAGCGTTCCGATTTCAGTTCCAGAGCGATTCGGCCAATGAGTCCTTCATATTTAGTCGTTTTCAGCCAATTTTCAGAATTTTGAAAATTTCACTTTTTTGTGAAAATATCCACTAAATGAGGGAATAATATGTGTGAGGGTACCCCAGGAGAGTTCCAAATGTGTGTGGGTAGAATATATATCCCACGGGGGTAAAATTGAAAAAAGGAGAAAATTTTTTTTTTGGACTTAGTCATTTTTTCAGCGTTTATCAGACTTTCAGATAGGGGAAATGTCAGTGAGCAATCCAATTTCAGTTCCAGAGCGATTCGCCCGATGAGTCCTTCATATTTAGTCGTTTTCAGCCAATTTTCAGAATTTTGAAAATTTCACTTTTTTGTGAAAATATCCACTAAATGAGGGAATAATATGTGTGAGGGTACCCCAGGAGAGTTCCAAATGTGTGTGGGTAGAATATATATCCCACGGGGGTAAAATTGAAAAAAGTTTAAAAATTTTTTTTTTAGATTTAGCCATTTTTCCGGCTTTTATCAGACTTTCAGATAGGGGAAATGTCAGTGAGCGTTCCGATTTCAGTTCCAGAGCGATTCACCTGATGAGTCCTTCATATTTAGTCGCTTTCAGACAATTTTCTGAATTTTTGAAAATTTCACTTTTTTGTGAAAATATCCACTAAATGAGGGAATAATATGTGTGACGGTACACCAGGAGTGTTCCAAATGTGTGTGGGTAGAATTTATATCCCACGGGGGTAAAATTGAAAAAAGTTGAAAAAAAATTTTTTTGGACTTACTCATTTTTCCGGCGTTTATCAGACTTTCAGATAGGGGAAATGTCAGTGAGCGTTCCGATTTCAGTTCCAGAGCGATTCGCCCGATGAGTCCTTCATATTTAGTCGTTTTCAGACAATTTTCAGAATTTTTGAAAATTTCACTTTTTTGTGAAAATATCCACTAAATGAGGGAATAATATGTGTGAGGGTACCCCAGGAGAGTTCCAAATGTGTGTGGGTAGAATATATATCCAACGGGGGTAAAATTGAAAAAAGGAGAAAAATTTTTTTTTTGGACTTAGTCATTTTTCCGGCGTTAATTAGACTTTCAATTAGGGCAAATGTCAGTGAGCGTTCCGATTTCAGTTCCAGAGCGATTCGCCTGATGAGTCCTTCATATTTAGTCGTTTTCAGCCAATTTTCAGAATATTTGAAAATTTCACTTTTTTGTGAAAATATCCACTAAATGAGGGAATAATATGTGTGAGGGTACCCCAGGAGAGTTCCAAATGTGTCTGGGCAGAATATATATCCCACGGGGGTAAAATTGAAAAAAGTTTAAAAAAATTTTTTTTTAGACTTAGTCATTTTTCCGGCTTTTATCAGACATTCAGATAGGGGAAATGTCGGTGAGCAATCCAATTTCAGTTCCAGAGCGATTCGCCCGATGTGTCCTTCATATTTAGTCGTTTTCAGCCAATTTTCAGAATTTTGAAAATTTCACTTTTTTGTGAAAATATCCACTAAATGAGGGAATAATATGTGTGAGGGTACCCCAGGAGAGTTCCAAATGTGTGTGGGTAGAATATATATTCCACAGGGGTAAAATTGAAAAAAGTTGAAAAAAAATTTTTTTGGACTTAGTCATTTTTCCGCCGTTTATCAGACTTTCAGATAGGGGAAATGTCAGTGAGCATTCCGATTTCAGTTCCAGAGCGATTCGCCCAATGATTCCTTCATATTTAGTTGTTTTCAGCCAATTTTCTGAATTTTTGAAAATTTCACTTTTTTGTGAAAATATCCACTAAATGAGGGAATAATATGTGTGAAGGTACCCCAGGAGAGTTCCAAATGTGTGTGGGTAGAATATATATCCCATGGGGGTAAAATTGAAAAAAGTTGAAAAAAAATTTTTTTTAGACTTAGTCATTTTTCCGGCGTTTATCAGACTTTCAGATAGGGGAAATGTCAGTGAGCGTTCCGATTTCAGTTCCAGAGCGATTCGGCCAATGAGTCCTTCATATTTAGTCGTTTTCAGCCAATTTTCAGAATTTTGAAAATTTCACTTTTTTGTGAAAATATCCACTAAATGAGGGAATAATATGTGTGAGGGTACCCCAGGAGAGTTCCAAATGTGTGTGGGTAGAATATATATCCCACGGGGGTAAAATTGAAAAAAGGAGAAAATTTTTTTTTTGGACTTAGTCATTTTTTCAGCGTTTATCAGACTTTCAGATAGGGGAAATGTCAGTGAGCAATCCAATTTCAGTTCCAGAGCGATTCGCCCGATGAGTCCTTCATATTTAGTCGTTTTCAGCCAATTTTCAGAATTTTGAAAATTTCACTTTTTTGTGAAAATATCCACTAAATGAGGGAATAATATGTGTGAGGGTACCCCAGGAGAGTTCCAAATGTGTGTGGGTAGAATATATATCCCACGGGGGTAAAATTGAAAAAAGTTTAAAAAATTTTTTTTTAGATTTAGCCATTTTTCCGGCTTTTATCAGACTTTCAGATAGGGGAAATGTCAGTGAGCGTTCCGATTTCAGTTCCAGAGCGATTCACCTGATGAGTCCTTCATATTTAGTCGCTTTCAGACAATTTTCTGAATTTTTGAAAATTTCACTTTTTTGTGAAAATATCCACTAAATGAGGGAATAATATGTGTGACGGTACACCAGGAGTGTTCCAAATGTGTGTGGGTAGAATTTATATCCCACGGGGGTAAAATTGAAAAAAGTTGAAAAAAAATTTTTTTGGACTTACTCATTTTTCCGGCGTTTATCAGACTTTCAGATAGGGGAAATGTCAGTGAGCGTTCCGATTTCAGTTCCAGAGCGATTCGCCCGATGAGTCCTTCATATTTAGTCGTTTTCAGACAATTTTCAGAATTTTTGAAAATTTCACTTTTTTGTGAAAATATCCACTAAATGAGGGAATAATATGTGTGAGGGTACCCCAGGAGAGTTCCAAATGTGTGTGGGTAGAATATATATCCCACGGGGGTAAAATTGAAAAAAGGAGAAAAATTTTTTTTTTGGACTTAGTCATTTTTTCAGCGTTTATCAGACTTTCAGATAGGGGAAATGTCAGTGAGCGTTCCAATTTCAGTTCCAGAGCAATTCGCCCGATGAGTCCTTCATATTTAGTCGTTTTCAGCCAATTTTCAGAATTTTGAAAATTTCACTTTTTTGTGAAAATATCCACTAAATGAGGGAATAATATGTGTGAGGGTACCCCAGGAGAGTTTCAAATGTGTGTGGGTAGAATATATATCCCACAGGGGTAAAATTGAAAAAAGTTGAAAAAAAATTTTTTTGGACTTAGTCATTTTTCCGCCGTTTATCAGACTTTCAGATAGGGGAAATGTCAGTGAGCGTTCCGATTTCAGTTCCAGAGCGATTCGCCCGATGAGTCCTTCATATTTAGTCGTTTTCAGCCAATTTTCTGAATATTTGAAAATTTCACTTTTTTGTGAAAATATCCACTAAATGAGGGAATAATATGTGTGAGGGTACCCCAGGAGAGTTCCAAATGTGTGTGGGTAGAATATATATCCCATGGGGGTAAAATTGAAAAAAGTTTAAAAAAAATTTTTTTTAGACTTAGTCATTTTTCCGGCGTTTATCAGACTTTCAGATAGGGGAAATGTCAGTGAGCGTTCCAATTTCAGTTCCAGAGCGATTCGCCCGATGAGTCCTTCATATTTAGTCGTTTTCAGCCAATTTTCTGAATATTTGAAAATTTCACTTTTTTGTGAAAATATCCACTAAATGAGGGAATAATATGTGTGAGGGAACCAGAAGAGAGTTCCAAATCTGTGTGGGTAGAATATATATCCCACGGGGGTAAAATTGAAAAAAGTTTTAAAAAATTTTTTTTTAGACTTAGTCATTTTTTCAGTGTTTATCAGACTTTCAGATAGGGGAAATGTCAGTGAGCGTTCCGATTTCAGTTCCAGAGCGATTCGCCCAATGAGTCCTTCATATTTAGTCGTTTTCAGCCAATTTTCTGAATTTTTGAAAATTTCACTTTTTTGTGAAAATATCCACTAAGTGAGGGAATAATATGTGTGAAGGTACTCCAGGAGAGTTCCAAATGTGTGTGGGTAGAATATATATCCCACGGGGGTAAAATTGAAAAAAGTTGAAAAAAAATTTTTTTGGACTTAGTCATTTTTCCGGCGTTTATCAGACTTTCAGATAGGGGAAATGTCAGTGAGTGTTCCGATTTCAGTTCCAGAGCGATTCGCCTGATGAGTCCTTCATATTTAGTCGTTTTCAGCCAATTTTCAGAATATTTGAAAATTTCACTTTTTTGTGAAAATATCCACTAAATGAGGGAATAATATGTGTGAGGGTACCCCAGGAGAGTTCCAAATGTGTCTGGGCAGAATATATATCCCACGGGGGTAAAATTGAAAAAAGTTTAAAAAAATTTTTTTTTAGACTTAGTCATTTTTCCGGCTTTTATCAGACATTCAGATAGGGGAAATGTCGGTGAGCAATCCAATTTCAGTTCCAGAGCGATTCGCCCGATGTGTCCTTCATATTTAGTCGTTTTCAGCCAATTTTCAGAATTTTGAAAATTTCACTTTTTTGTGAAAATATCCACTAAATGAGGGAATAATATGTGTGAGGGTACCCCAGGAGAGTTCCAAATGTGTGTGGGTAGAATATATATTCCACAGGGGTAAAATTGAAAAAAGTTGAAAAAAAATTTTTTTGGACTTAGTCATTTTTCCGCCGTTTATCAGACTTTCAGATAGGGGAAATGTCAGTGAGCATTCCGATTTCAGTTCCAGAGCGATTCGCCCAATGATTCCTTCATATTTAGTTGTTTTCAGCCAATTTTCTGAATTTTTGAAAATTTCACTTTTTTGTGAAAATATCCACTAAATGAGGGAATAATATGTGTGAAGGTACCCCAGGAGAGTTCCAAATGTGTGTGGGTAGAATATATATCCCATGGGGGTAAAATTGAAAAAAGTTGAAAAAAAATTTTTTTTAGACTTAGTCATTTTTCCGGCGTTTATCAGACTTTCAGATAGGGGAAATGTCAGTGAGCGTTCCGATTTCAGTTCCAGAGCGATTCGGCCAATGAGTCCTTCATATTTAGTCGTTTTCAGCCAATTTTCAGAATTTTGAAAATTTCACTTTTTTGTGAAAATATCCACTAAATGAGGGAATAATATGTGTGAGGGTACCCCAGGAGAGTTCCAAATGTGTGTGGGTAGAATATATATCCCACGGGGGTAAAATTGAAAAAAGGAGAAAATTTTTTTTTTGGACTTAGTCATTTTTTCAGCGTTTATCAGACTTTCAGATAGGGGAAATGTCAGTGAGCAATCCAATTTCAGTTCCAGAGCGATTCGCCCGATGAGTCCTTCATATTTAGTCGTTTTCAGCCAATTTTCTGAATTTTTGAAAATTTCACTTTTTTGTGAAAATATCCACTAAATGAGGGAATAATATGTGTGACGGTACACCAGGAGTGTTCCAAATGTGTGTGGGTAGAATTTATATCCCACGGGGGTAAAATTGAAAAAAGTTGAAAAAAAATTTTTTTGGACTTACTCATTTTTCCGGCGTTTATCAGACTTTCAGATAGGGGAAATGTCAGTGAGCGTTCCGATTTCAGTTCCAGAGCGATTCGCCCGATGAGTCCTTCATATTTAGTCGTTTTCAGACAATTTTCAGAATTTTTGAAAATTTCACTTTTTTGTGAAAATATCCACTAAATGAGGGAATAATATGTGTGAGGGTACCCCAGGAGAGTTCCAAATGTGTGTGGGTAGAATATATATCCCACGGGGGTAAAATTGAAAAAAGGAGAAAAATTTTTTTTTTGGACTTAGTCATTTTTTCAGCGTTTATCAGACTTTCAGATAGGGGAAATGTCAGTGAGCGTTCCAATTTCAGTTCCAGAGCAATTCGCCCGATGAGTCCTTCATATTTAGTCGTTTTCAGCCAATTTTCAGAATTTTGAAAATTTCACTTTTTTGTGAAAATATCCACTAAATGAGGGAATAATATGTGTGAGGGTACCCCAGGAGAGTTTCAAATGTGTGTGGGTAGAATATATATCCCACAGGGGTAAAATTGAAAAAAGTTGAAAAAAAATTTTTTTGGACTTAGTCATTTTTCCGGCGTTAATTAGACTTTCAATTAGGGCAAATGTCAGTGAGCGTTCCGATTTCAGTTCCAGAGCGATTCGCCTGATGAGTCCTTCATATTTAGTCGTTTTCAGCCAATTTTCAGAATATTTGAAAATTTCACTTTTTTGTGAAAATATCCACTAAATGAGGGAATAATATGTGTGAGGGTACCCCAGGAGAGTTCCAAATGTGTCTGGGCAGAATATATATCCCACGGGGGTAAAATTGAAAAAAGTTTAAAAAATTTTTTTTTAGACTTAGTCATTTTTCCGGCTTTTATCAGACATTCAGATAGGGGAAATGTCGGTGAGCAATCCAATTTCAGTTCCAGAGCGATTCGCCCGATGTGTCCTTCATATTTAGTCGTTTTCAGCCAATTTTCAGAATTTTGAAAATTTCACTTTTTTGTGAAAATATCCACTAAATGAGGGAATAATATGTGTGAGGGTACCCCAGGAGAGTTCCAAATGTGTGTGGGTAGAATATATATTCCACAGGGGTAAAATTGAAAAAAGTTGAAAAAAAATTTTTTTGGACTTAGTCATTTTTCCGCCGTTTATCAGACTTTCAGATAGGGGAAATGTCAGTGAGCATTCCGATTTCAGTTCCAGAGCGATTCGCCCAATGATTCCTTCATATTTAGTTGTTTTCAGCCAATTTTCTGAATTTTTGAAAATTTCACTTTTTTGTGAAAATATCCACTAAATGAGGGAATAATATGTGTGAAGGTACCCCAGGAGAGTTCCAAATGTGTGTGGGTAGAATATATATCCCATGGGGGTAAAATTGAAAAAAGTTGAAAAAAAATTTTTTTTAGACTTAGTCATTTTTCCGGCGTTTATCAGACTTTCAGATAGGGGAAATGTCAGTGAGCGTTCCGATTTCAGTTCCAGAGCGATTCGGCCAATGAGTCCTTCATATTTAGTCGTTTTCAGCCAATTTTCAGAATTTTGAAAATTTCACTTTTTTGTGAAAATATCCACTAAATGAGGGAATAATATGTGTGAGGGTACCCCAGGAGAGTTCCAAATGTGTGTGGGTAGAATATATATCCCACGGGGGTAAAATTGAAAAAAGGAGAAAATTTTTTTTTTGGACTTAGTCATTTTTTCAGCGTTTATCAGACTTTCAGATAGGGGAAATGTCAGTGAGCAATCCAATTTCAGTTCCAGAGCGATTCGCCCGATGAGTCCTTCATATTTAGTCGTTTTCAGCCAATTTTCAGAATTTTGAAAATTTCACTTTTTTGTGAAAATATCCACTAAATGAGGGAATAATATGTGTGAGGGTACCCCAGGAGAGTTCCAAATGTGTGTGGGTAGAATATATATACCACGGGGGTAAAATTGAAAAAAGTTTAAAAAAATTTTTTTTAGATTTAGCCATTTTTCCGGCTTTTATCAGACTTTCAGATAGGGGAAATGTCAGTGAGCGTTCCGATTTCAGTTCCAGAGCGATTCGCCTGATGAGTCCTTCATATTTAGTCGCTTTCAGCCAATTTTCTGAATTTTTGAAAATTTCACTTTTTTGTGAAAATATCCACTAAATGAGGGAATAATATGTGTGACGGTACACCAGGAGTGTTCCAAATGTGTGTGGGTAGAATTTATATCCCACGGGGGTAAAATTGAAAAAAGTTGAAAAAAAATTTTTTTGGACTTACTCATTTTTCCGGCGTTTATCAGACTTTCAGATAGGGGAAATGTCAGTGAGCGTTCCGATTTCAGTTCCAGAGCGATTCGCCCGATGAGTCCTTCATATTTAGTCGTTTTCAGACAATTTTCAGAATTTTTGAAAATTTCACTTTTTTGTGAAAATATCCACTAAATGAGGGAATAATATGTGTGAGGGTACCCCAGGAGAGTTCCAAATGTGTGTGGGTAGAATATATATCCCACGGGGGTAAAATTGAAAAAAGGAGAAAAATTTTTTTTTTGGACTTAGTCATTTTTTCAGCGTTTATCAGACTTTCAGATAGGGGAAATGTCAGTGAGCGTTCCAATTTCAGTTCCAGAGCAATTCGCCCGATGAGTCCTTCATATTTAGTCGTTTTCAGCCAATTTTCAGAATTTTGAAAATTTCACTTTTTTGTGAAAATATCCACTAAATGAGGGAATAATATGTGTGAGGGTACCCCAGGAGAGTTTCAAATGTGTGTGGGTAGAATATATATCCCACAGGGGTAAAATTGAAAAAAGTTGAAAAAAAATTTTTTTGGACTTAGTCATTTTTCCGGCGTTTATCAGACTTTCAGATAGGGGAAATGTCAGTGAGTGTTCCGATTTCAGTTCCAGAGCGATTCGCCCAATGAGTCCTTCATATTTAGTCGTTTTCAGCCAATTTTCTGAATTTTTGAAAATTTCACTTTTTTGTGAAAATATCCACTAAATGAGGGAATAATATGTGTGAGGGTACCCCAGGAGAGTTCCAAATGTGTGTGGGTAGAATATATATCCCACGAGGGTAAAATTGATAAAAGTTTAAAAAAAATTTTTTTTGGACTTAGTCATTTTTCCGGCGTTAATTAGACTTTCAATTAGGGCAAATGTCAGTGAGCGTTCCGATTTCAGTTCCAGAGCGATTCGCCTGATGAGTCCTTCATATTTAGTCGTTTTCAGCCAATTTTCAGAATATTTGAAAATTTCACTTTTTTGTGAAAATATCCACTAAATGAGGGAATAATATGTGTGAGGGTACCCCAGGAGAGTTCCAAATGTGTCTGGGCAGAATATATATCCCACGGGGGTAAAATTGAAAAAAGTTTAAAAAATTTTTTTTTAGACTTAGTCATTTTTCCGGCTTTTATCAGACATTCAGATAGGGGAAATGTCGGTGAGCAATCCAATTTCAGTTCCAGAGCGATTCGCCCGATGTGTCCTTCATATTTAGTCTTTTTCAGCCAATTTTCAGAATTTTGAAAATTTCACTTTTTTGTGAAAATATCCACTAAATGAGGGAATAATATGTGTGAGGGTACCCCAGGAGAGTTCCAAATGTGTGTGGGTAGAATATATATTCCACAGGGGTAAAATTGAAAAAAGTTGAAAAAAAATTTTTTTGGACTTAGTCATTTTTCCGCCGTTTATCAGACTTTCAGATAGGGGAAATGTCAGTGAGCATTCCGATTTCAGTTCCAGAGCGATTCGCCCAATGATTCCTTCATATTTAGTTGTTTTCAGCCAATTTTCTGAATTTTTGAAAATTTCACTTTTTTGTGAAAATATCCACTAAATGAGGGAATAATATGTGTGAAGGTACCCCAGGAGAGTTCCAAATGTGTGTGGGTAGAATATATATCCCATGGGGGTAAAATTGAAAAAAGTTGAAAAAAAATTTTTTTTAGACTTAGTCATTTTTCCGGCGTTTATCAGACTTTCAGATAGGGGAAATGTCAGTGAGCGTTCCGATTTCAGTTCCAGAGCGATTCGGCCAATGAGTCCTTCATATTTAGTCGTTTTCAGCCAATTTTCAGAATTTTGAAAATTTCACTTTTTTGTGAAAATATCCACTAAATGAGGGAATAATATGTGTGAGGGTACCCCAGGAGAGTTCCAAATGTGTGTGGGTAGAATATATATCCCACGGGGGTAAAATTGAAAAAAGGAGAAAATTTTTTTTTTGGACTTAGTCATTTTTTCAGCGTTTATCAGACTTTCAGATAGGGGAAATGTCAGTGAGCAATCCAATTTCAGTTCCAGAGCGATTCGCCCGATGAGTCCTTCATATTTAGTCGTTTTCAGCCAATTTTCAGAATTTTGAAAATTTCACTTTTTTGTGAAAATATCCACTAAATGAGGGAATAATATGTGTGAGGGTACCCCAGGAGAGTTCCAAATGTGTGTGGGTAGAATATATATCCCACGGGGGTAAAATTGAAAAAAGGAGAAAATTTTTTTTTTGGACTTAGTCATTTTTTCAGCGTTTATCAGACTTTCAGATAGGGGAAATGTCAGTGAGCGTTCCAATTTCAGTTCCAGAGCAATTCGCCCGATGAGTCCTTCATATTTAGTCATTTTCAGCCAATTTTCAGAATTTTGAACATTTCACTTTTTTGTGAAAATATCCACTAAATGAGGGAATAATATGTGTGAGGGTACCCTAGGAGAGTTTCAAATGTGTGTGGGTAGAATATATATCCCACAGGGGTAAAATTGAAAAAAGTTGAAACAAAATTTTTTTGGACTTAGTCATTTTTCCGGCGTTTATCAGACTTTCAGATAGGGGAAATGTCAGTGAGTGTTCCGATTTCAGTTCCAGAGCGATTCGCCCAATGAGCCCTTCATATTTAGTCGTTTTCAGCCAATTTTCTGAATTTTTGAAAATTTCACTTTTTTGTGAAAATATCCACTAAATGAGGGAATAATATGTGTGAGGGTACCCCAGGAGAGTTCCAAATGTGTGTGGGTAGAATATATATCCCACAGGGGTAAAATTGAAAAAAGTTTTAAAAATTTTTTTTTGGACTTAGTCATTTTTCCGGCGTTAATCAGACTTTCAATTAGGGCAAATGTCAGTGAGCGTTCCGATTTCACTTCCAGAGCGATTCGCCCGATGAGTCCTTCATATTTAGTCGTTTTCAGCCAATTTTCTGAATATTTGAAAATTTCACTATTTTGTGAAAATATCCACTAAATGAGGGAATAATATGTGTGAGGGTACCTCAGGAGATTTCCAAATGTGTGTGGGTAGAATATATATCCCACGGGGGTAAAATTGAAAAAAGTTTAAAAAAATTTTTTTTTAGGCTTAGTCATTTTTCCGGCGTTTATCAGACTTTCAGATAGGGGAAATGTCAGTGAGCGTTCCAATTTCAGTTCCAGAGCGATTCGCCCGATGAGTCCTTCATATTTAGTCGTTTTCAGCCAATTTTCTGAATTTTTGAAAATTTCACTTTTTTGTGAAAATATCCACTAAATGAGGGAATAATATGTGTGAGGGTACCCCAGGAGATTTCCAAATGTGTGTGGGTAGAATATATATCCCACGAGGGTAAAATTGAAAAAAGTTTAAAAAAATTTTTTTTTGGACTTAGTTATTTTTCCAGCGTTAATCAGACTTTCAATTAGGGCAAATGTCAGTGAGCGTTCCGATTTCAGTTCCAGAGCGATTCGCCCGATGAGTCCTTCATATTTAGTCGTTTTCAGCCAATTTTCTGAATTTTTTAAAATTTCACTTTTTTGTGAAAATATCCACTAAATGAGGGAATAATATGTGTGAGGGTACCCCAGGAGAGTTCCAAATGTGTGTGGGTAGAATATATATCCCACGGGGGTAAAATTGAAAACAGGAGAAAAATTTTTTTTTTGGACTTAGTCATTTTTTCAGCGTTTATCAGACTTTCAGATAGGGGAAATGTCAGTGAGTGTTCCAATTTCAGTTCCAGAGCAATTCGCCCGATGAGTCTTTCATATTTAGTCGTTTTCAGCCAATTTTCAGAATTTTGAAAATTTCACTTTTTTGTGAAAATATCCACTAAATGAGGGAATAATATGTGTGAGGGTACCACAGGAGAGTTCCAAATGTGTGTGGGTAGAATATATATCCCACAGGGGTAAAATTGAAAAAAGTTGAAAAAAAATTTTTTTGGACTTAGTCATTTTTCCGGCGTTTATCAGACTTTCAGATAGGGGAAATGTCAGTGAGCATTCCGATTTCAGTTCCAGAGCGATTCGCCCAATGAGTCCTTCATATTTAGTCGTTTTCAGCCAATTTTCAGAATTTTTGAAAATTTCACTTTTTTGTGAAAATATCCACTAAATGAGGGAATAATATGTGTGAGGGTACCCCAGGAGAGTTCCAAATGTGAGTGGGTAGAATATATATCCCACGGGGGTAAAATTGAAAAAAGTTTAAAAAAAATTTTTTTTAGACTTAGTCATTTTTCCGGCGTTTATCAGACTTTCAGATAGGGGAAATGTCAGTGAGCGTTCCAATTTCAGTTCCAGAGCGATTCGCCCGATGAGTCCTTCATATTTAGTCGTTTTCAGCCAATTTTCTGAATTTTTGAAAATTTCACTTTTTTGTGAAAATATCCACTAAATGAGGGAATAATATGTATGAGGGTACCCCAGGAGAGTTCCAAATGTGTGTGGGTAGAATATATATCCCACGGGGGTAAAATTGAAAAAAGGAGAAAAATTTTTTTTTTGGACTTAGTCATTTTTTCAGCGTTTATCAGACTTTCAGATAGGGGAAATGTCAGTGAGCGTTCCAATTTCAGTTCCAGAGCAATTCGCCCGATGAGTCCTTCATATTTAGTCGCTTTCAGCCAATTTTCTGAATTTTTGAAAATTTCACTTTTTTGTGAAAATATCCACTAAATGAGGGACTAATATGTGTGAGGGTACCCCAGGAGAGTTCCAAATGTGTGTGGGCAGAATATATATCCCACGGGGGTAAAATTGAAAAAAGTTTAAAAAAAATTTTTTTTAGACTTAGTCATTTTTCCGGCGTTTATCAGACTTTCAGATAGGGGAAATGTCAGTGAGCGTTCCAATTTCAGTTCCAGAGCGATTCGCCTGATGAGTCCTTCATATTTAGTCGTTTTCAGCCAATTTTCTGAATTTTTGAAAATTTCACTTTTTTGTGAAAATATCCACTAAATGAGGGAATAATATGTGTGAGGGTACCCCAGGAGAATTCCAAATGTGTGTGGGTAGAATATATATCCCACGGGGGTAAAATTGAAAAAAGGAGAAAAATTTTTTTTTTGGACTTAGTCATTTTTTCAGCGTTTATCAGACTTTCAGATAGGGGAAATGTCAGTGAGCGTTCCAATTTCAGTTCCAGAGAAATTCGCCCGATGAGTCCTTCATATTTATTCGTTTTCAGCCAATTTTCTGAATATTTGAAAATTTCACTTTTTTGTGAAAATATCCACTAAATGAGGGAATAATATGTGTGAGGGTACCCCAGGAGAGTTCCAAATGTGTGTGGGTAGAATATATATCCAACGGGGGTAAAATTGAAAAAAGTTGAAAAAAATTTGTTTTTAGACTTAGTCATTTTTCCGGCGTTTATCAGACTTTCAGATAGGGGAAATGTCAGTGAGCGTTCCAATTTCAGTTCCAGAGCGATTCGCCTGATGAGTCCTTCATATTTAGTCGTTTTCAGCCAATTTTCTGAATTTTTGAAAATTTCACTTTTTTGTGAAAATATCCACTAAATGAGGGAATAATATGTGTGAGGGTACCCCAGGAGAATTCCAAATGTGTGTGGGTAGAATATATATCCCACGGGGGTAAAATTGAAAAAAGGAGAAAAATTTTTTTTTTGGACTTAGTCATTTTTTCAGCGTTTATCAGACTTTCAGATAGGGGAAATGTCAGTGAGCGTTCCAATTTCAGTTCCAGAGAAATTCGCCCGATGAGTCCTTCATATTTAGTCGTTTTCAGCCAATTTTCTGAATTTTTGAAAATTTCACTTTTTTGTGAAAATATCCACTAAATGAGGGAATAATATGTGTGAGGGTACCCCAGGAGAGTTCCAAATGTGTGTGGGTAGAATATATATCCCACAGGAGTAAAATTGAAAAAGTTGAAAAAAAATATTTTTGGACTTAGTCATTTTTCCGGCGTTAATCAGACTTTCAATTAGGGCAAATGTCAGTGAGCGTTCCGATTTCACTTCCAGAGCGATTCGCCCGATGAGTCCTTCATATTTAGCCGTTTTCAGCCAATTTTCTGAATTTTTGAAAATTTCACTTTTTTGTGAAAATATCCACTAAATGAGGGAATAATATGTGTGAAGGTACCCCAGGAGAGTTCCAAATGTGTGTGGGTAGAATATATATCCCACGGGGGTAAAATTGAAAAAAGTTTAAAAAAAATTTTTTTTGGACTTAGTCATTTTTCCGGCGTTTATCTCACTTTCAATTAGGGCAAATGTCAGTGAGCGTTCCGATTTCAGTTCCAGAGCGATTCGCCCGTTGAGTCCTTCATATTTAGTCGTTTTCAGCCAATTTTCTGAATATTGGAAAATTTCACTTTTTTGTGAAAATATCCACTAAATGAGGGAATAATATGTGTGAGTGTACCCCAGGAGAGTTACAAATGTGAGTGGGTAGAATATATATCCCACGGGGGTAAAATTGAAAAAAGTTGAAAAAAATTTTTTTTAGACTTAGTCATTTTTCCGGCGTTTATCAGACTTTCAGATAGGGGAAATGTCAGTGAGTGTTCCAATTTCAGTTCCAGAGCGATTTGCCCGATGAGTCCTTCATATTTAGTCGTTTTCAGTCAATTTTCTGAATTTTTGAAAATTTCACTTTTTTGTGAAAATATCCACTAAATGAGGGAATAATATGTGTGAAGGTACCCCAGGAGAGTTCCAAATGTGTGTGGGTAGAATATATATCCCACGGGGGTAAAATTGAAAAAAGGAGAAAAATTTTTTTTTTGGACTTAGTCATTTTTTCAGCGTTTATCAGACTTTCAGATAGGGGAAATGTCAGTGAGCGTTCCAATTTCAGTTCCAGAGAAATTCGCCCGATGAGTCCTTCATATTTAGTCGTTTTCAGCCAATTTTCTGAATTTTTGAAAATTTCACTTTTTTGTGAAAATATCCACTAAATGAGGGAATAATATGTGTGAGGGTACCCCAGGAGAGTTCCAAATGTGTGTGGGTAGAATATATATCCCACAGGAGTAAAATTGAAAAAGTTGAAAAAAAATATTTTTGGACTTAGTCATTTTTCCGGCGTTAATCAGACTTTCAATTAGGGCAAATGTCAGTGAGCGTTCCGATTTCACTTCCAGAGCGATTCGCCCGATGAGTCCTTCATATTTAGTCGTTTTCAGCCAATTTTCAGAATTTTTGAAAATTTCACTTTTTTGTGAAAATATCCACTAAATGAGGGAATAATATGTGTGAGGGTACCTCAGGAGATTTCCAAATGTGTGTGGGTAGAATATATATCCCACGGGGGTAAAATTGAAAAAAGTTTTAAAAAATTTATTTTTAGACTTAGTCATTTTTCCGGCGTTTATCAGACTTTCAGATAGGGGAAATGTCAGTGAGCAATCCAATTTCAGTTCCAGAGCGATTCGCCCGATGTGTCCTTCATATTTAGTCGTTTTCAGCCAATTTTCTGAATTTTTGAAAATTTCACTTTTTTGTGAAAATATCCACTAAATGAGGGAATAATATGTGTGAGGGTACCCCAGGAGAGTTCCAAATGTATGTGGGTAGAATATATATCCCACGGGGGTAAAATTGAAAAAAGTTTAAAATTTTTTTTTTGAACTTAGTCATTTTTCCAGCGTAAATCAGACTTTCAATTAGGGCAAATGTCAGTGAGCGTTCCGATTTCAGTTCCAGAGCGATTCGCCCGATGAGTCCTTCATATTTAGTCGCTTTCAGCCAATTTTCTGAATATTTGAAAATTTCACTTTTTTGTGAAAATATCCACTAAATGAGGGAATAATATGTGTGAGGGTACCCCAGGAGAGTTCCAAATGTGTGTGGGTAGAATATATATCCCACGGGGGTAAAATTGAAAAAAGTTTAAAAAAAATTTTTTTTAGACTTAGTCATTTTTCCGGCGTTTATCAGACTTTCAATTAGGGCAAATGTCAGTGAGCATTCCGATTTCAGTTCTAGAGCGATTCGCCCAATTAGTCCTTCATATTTAGTCGTTTTCAGCCAATTTTCAGAATTTTTGAAAATTTCACTTTTTTGCGAAAATATCCACTAAATGAGGGAATAATATGTGTGAGGGTACCCCAGGAGAGTTCCAAATGTATGTGGGTAGAATCTATATCCCACGGGGGTAAAATTGAAAAAAGTTTAAAAAAATTTTTTTTTGGACTTAGTCATTTTTCCAGCGTAAATCAGACTTTCAATTAGGGCAAATGTCAGTGAGCATTCCGATTTCAGTTCTAGAGCGATTCGCCCGATTAGTCCTTCATATTTAGTCGTTTTCAGCCAATTTTCTGAATATTTGAAAATTTCACTTTTTTCTGAAAATATCCACTAAATGAGGGAATAATATGTGTGAGGGTACCCCAGGAGAGTTCCAAATGTGTGTGGGTAGAATATATATCCCACGGGGGTAAAACTGAAAAAAGTTTAAAAAAATTTTTTTTTGGACTTAGTCATTTTTCCGGCGTTAATCAGACTTTCAATTAGTGCAAATGTCAGTGAGCGTTCCGATTTCAGTTCCAGAGCGATTCGCCCGATGAGTCCTTCATATTTAGTCGTTTTCAGCCAATTTTCTGAATTTTTGAAAATTTCACTTTTTTGTGAAAATATCCACTAAATGAGGGAATAATATGTGTGAGGGTACCCCAGGAGAGTTCCAAATGTGTGTGGGTAGAATATATATCCAACGGGGGTAAAATTGAAAAAAGGAGAAAAATCTTTTTTTTGGACTTAGTCATTTTTTCAGCGTTTATCAGACTTTCAGATAGGGGAAATGTCAGTGAGCGTTCCAATTTCAGTTCCAGAGCGATTCGCCCGATTAGTCCTTCATATTTAGTCGTTTTCAGCCAATTTTCTGAATTTTTGAAAATTTCACTTTTTTGTGAAAATATCCACTAAATGAGGGAATAATATGTGTGAGGGTACCCCAGGAGAGTTCCAAATGTGTGTGGGTAGAATATATATCCAACGGGGGTAAAATTGAAAAAAGTTGAAAAAAATTTGTTTTTAGACTTAGTCATTTTTCCGGCGTTTATCAGACTTTCAGATAGGGGAAATGTCAGTGAGCGTTCCGATTTCAGTTCCAGAGCGATTCGCCCGATGAGTCCTTCATATTTAGTCGTTTTCAGCCAATTTTCTGAATTTTTGAAAATTTCACTTTTTTGTGAAAATATCCACTAAATGAGGGTACCCCATGTGTGAGGGTACCCCAGGAGAGTTCCAAATGTGTGTGGGTAGAATATATATCCCACGGGGGTAAAATTGAAAAAAGTTGAAAAAAAAATTTTTTTAGACTTAGTCATTTTTCCGGCGTTTATCAGACTTTCAGATAGGGGAAATGTCAGTGAGCGTTCCGATTTCAGTTCCAGAGCGATTCGCCCGATGAGTCCTTCATAATTAGTCGTTTTCAGCCAATTTTCTGAATATTTGAAAATTTCACTTTTTTGTGAAAATATCCACTAAATGAGGGAATAATATGTGTGAGGGTACCCCAGGAGAGTTCCAAATGTGTGTGGGTAGAATATATATCCAACGGGGGTAAAATTGAAAAAAGTTGAAAAAAATTTGTTTTTAGACTTAGTCATTTTTCCGGCGTTTATCAGACTTTCAGATAGGGGAAATGTCAGTGAGCGTTCCGATTTCAGTTCCAGAGCGATTCGCCCGATGAGTTCTACATATTTAGTCGTTTTCAGCCAATTTTCAGAATTTTTGAAAATTTCACTTTTTTGTGAAAATATCCACTAAATGAGGGAATAATATGTGAGAGGGTACCCCAGGAGAGTTCCAAATGTGTGTGGGTAGAATATATATCCCACGGGGGTAAAATTGAAAAAAGTTTAAAAAAATTTTTTTTTTGACTTAGTCATTTTTCCGGCGTTAATCAGACTTTCAA
Source organism: Phyllobates terribilis (assembly GCF_046119375.1). Lineage (NCBI taxonomy): Eukaryota > Metazoa > Chordata > Amphibia > Anura > Dendrobatidae > Phyllobates > Phyllobates terribilis. The sequence goes on along the minus strand of NW_027362773.1, from coordinate 18,873,928 downwards.
TTAGGGCAAATGTCAGTGAGCGTTCCGATTTCAGTTCCAGAGCGATTCGCCCGATGAGTCCTTCATATTTAGTCGTTTTCAGCCAATTTTCTGAATTTTTGAAAATTTCACTTTTTTGTGAAAATATCCACTAAGTGAGGGTACCCCATGTGTGAGGGTACCCCAGGAGAGTTCCAAATGTGTGTGGGTAGAATATATATCCCACGGGGGTAAAATTGAAAAAAGTTGAAAAAAAAATTTTTTTAGACTTAGTCATTTTTCCGGCGTTTATCAGAATTTCAGATAGGGGAAATGTCAGTGAGCGTTCCGATTTCAGTTCCAGAGCGATTCGCCCGATTACTATTTCATATTTAGTCGTTTTCAGCCAATTTTCAGAATTTTTGAAAATTTCACTTTTTTGTGAAAATATCCACTAAATGAGGGAATAATATGTGTGAGGGTACCCCAGGAGAGTTCCAAATGTGTGTGGGTAGAATATATATCCAACGGGGGTAAAACTGAAAAAAGTTTAAAAAAATTTTTTTTTGGACTTAGTCATTTTTCCGGCGTTAATCAGACTTTCAACTAGGGCAAATGTCAGTGAGCGTTCCGATTTCAGTTCCAGAGCGATTCGCCCGATGAGTCCTTCATATTTAGTCGTTTTCAGCCAATTTTCTGAATTTTTGAAAATTTCACTTTTTTGTGAAAATATCCACTAAATGAGGGAATAATATGTGTGAGGGTACCCCAGGAGAGTTCCAAATGTGTGTGGGTAGAATATATATCCCACGGGGGTAAAATTGAAAAAAGTTGAAAAAAAATTTTTTTTAGACTTAGTCATTTTTCCGGCGTTTATCAGACTTTCAGATAGGGGAAATGTCAGTGAGCGTTCCGATTTCAGTTCCAGCGCGATTCGCCCGATGAGTCCTTCATATTTAGTCGTTTTCAGCCAATTTTCAGAATTTTTGAAAATTTCACTTTTTTGTGAAAATATCCACTAAATGAGGGAATAATATGTGTGAGGGTACCCCTGGAGAGTTCCAAATTTGTGTGGGTAGAAGACATACCCAACGGGGGTAAAATTGAAAAAAGGTGAAAAAAATTTTTTTTTGGACTTAGTAATTTTTTCAGCGTTTATCAGACTTTCAGATAGGGGAAATGTCAGTGAGCGTTCCAATTTCAGTTCCAGAGCGATTCGCCCGATGAGTCCCTCATATTTAGTCGTTTTCAGCCAATTTTCTGAATTTTTGAAAATTTCACTTTTTTGTGAAAATATCCACTAAATGAGGGAATAATATGTGTGAAGGTACCCCAGGAGTGTTCCAAATGTCTGTGGGTAGAATATATATCCCACGGGAGTAAAATTGAAAAAAGTTGAAAAAATTTTTTTTTGGACTTAGTCATTTTTCCAGCATTTATCAGACTTTCAGATAGGGGAAATGTCAGTGAGCATTCCGATTTCAGTTCCAGAGCGATTCGCCCGATGAGTCCTTCATATTTAGTCGTTTTCAGCCAATTTTCTGAATTTTTGATAATTTCACTTTTTTGTGAAAATATCCACTAAATGAGGGAATAATATGTGTGAGGGTACCCTAGGAGAGTTCCAAATGTGTGTCGGTAGAAGACATATCCCACGGGGGTAAAATTGAAAAAAGTTGAAATTTTTTTTTTTTCGACTTTGTCATTTTTCCGGCGTTTATCAGACTTTCAGATAGGGGAAATGTCAGTGAGCATTCCAATTTCAGTTCCAGAGCGATTCGCCCGATGAGTCCTTCATATTTAGTCGTTTTCAGCCAATTTTCTGAATATTTGAAAATTTCACTTTTTTGTGAAAATATCCACTAAATGAGGGAATAATATGTGTGAGGGTACCACAGGAGAGTTCCAAATGTGTGTGGGTAGAATATATATCCCACGGAGGTAAAATTGAAAAAAGTTGAAAAAAAATTTTTTTTAGACTTAGTCATTTTTCCAGCGTTTATCAGACTTTCAGATAGGGGAAATGTCAGTGAGCGTTCCAATTTCAGTTCCAGAGCGATTCGCCCGATGAGTCCTTCATATTTAGTCGTTTTCAGCCAATTTTCTGAATATTTGAAAATTTCACTTTTTTGTGAAAATATCCACTAAATGAGGGAATAATATGTGTGAGGGTACCCCAGGAGAGTTCCAAATGTGTGTGGGTAGAATATATATCCCACGGGGGTAAAATTGAAAAAAGTTGAAAAAAATTTTTTTTTAGACTTAGTCATTTTTCCGGCGTTTATCAGACTTTCAGATAGGGGAAATGTCAGTGAGCGTTCCAATTTCAGTTCCAGAGCGATTCGCCCGATGAGTCCTTCATATTTAGTCGTTTTCAGCCAATTTTCTGAATTTTTGAAAATTTCACTTTTTTGTGAAAATATGCACTGAATGAGGGAATAATATGTGTGAGGGTACCCCAGGAGAGTTCCAAATGTGTGTGGGCAGAATATATATCCCACGGGGGTAAAATTGAAAAAAGTTGAAAAAAAAATTTTTTTAGACTTAGTCATTTTTCCGGCGTTTATCAGACTTAAAGATAGGGGAAATGTCAGTGAGCGTTCCAATTTCAGTTCCAGAGCGATTCGCCCGATGAGTCCTTCATATTTAGTCGTTTTCAGCCAATTTTCTGAATATTTGAAAATTTCACTTTTTTGTGAAAATATCCACTAAATGAGGGAATAATATGTGTGAGGGTACCCCAGGAGAGTTCCAAATGTGTGTGGGTAGAATATATATCCCACGGGGGTAAAATTGAAAAAAGTTGAAAAAAATTTTTTTTTAGACTTAGTCATTTTTCCGGCGTTTATCAGACTTTCAGATAGGGGAAATGTCAGTGAGCGTTCCAATTTCAGTTCCAGAGCGATTCGCCCGATGAGTCCTTCATATTTAGTCGTTTTCAGCCAATTTTCTGAATTTTTGAAAATTTCACTTTTTTGTGAAAATATGCACTGAATGAGGGAATAATATGTGTGAGGGTACCCCAGGAGAGTTCCAAATGTGTGTGGGCAGAATATATATCCCACGGGGGTAAAATTGAAAAAAGTTGAAAAAAAAATTTTTTTAGACTTAGTCATTTTTCCGGCGTTTATCAGACTTTCAGATAGGGCAAATGTCAGTGAGCGTTCCGATTTCAGTTCCAGAGCGATTCGCCCGATGAGTCCTTCATATTTAGTCGTTTTCAGCCAATTTTCTGAATATTTGAAAATTTCACTTTTTTGTGAAAATATCCACTAAATGAGGGAATAATATGTGTGAGGGTACCCCAGGAGAGTTCCAAATGTGTGTGGGTAGAATATATATCCAACGGGGGTAAAATTGAAAAAAGTTGAAAAAAATTTGTTTCTAGACTTAGTCATTTTTCCGGCGTTTATCAGACTTTCAGATAGGGGAAATGTCAGTGAGCGTTCCGATTTCAGTTCCAGAGCGATTCGCCCGATGAGTCCTTCATATTTAGTCGTTTTCAGCCAATTTTCAGAATTTTTGAAAATTTCACTTTTTTGTGAAAATATCCACTAAATGAGGGTACCCCATGTGTGAGGGTACCCCAGGAGAGTTCCAAATGTGTGTGGGTAGAATATATATCCCACGGGGGTAAAATTGAAAAAAGTTGAAAAAAAAATTTTTTTAGACTTAGTCATTTTTCCGACGTTTATCAGACTTTCAGATAGGGGAAATGTCAGTGAGCGTTCCGATTTCAGTTCCAGAGCGATTCGCCCGATTACTATTTCATATTTAGTCGTTTTCAGCCAATTTTCAGAATTTTTGAAAATTTCACTTTTTTGTGAAAATATCCACTAAATGAGGGAATAATATGTGTGAGGGTACCCCAGGAGAGTTCCAAATGTGTGTGGGTAGAATATATATCCCACGGGGGTAAAACTGAAAAAAGTTTAAAAAAATTTTTTTTTGGACTTAGTCATTTTTCCGGCGTTAATCAGACTTTCAACTAGGGCAAATGTCAGTGAGCGTTCCGATTTCAGTTCCAGAGCGATTCGCCCGATGAGTCCTTCATATTTAGTCGTTTTCAGCCAATTTTCTGAATTTTTGAAAATTTCACTTTTTTGTGAAAATATCCACTAATTGAGAGTACCCCATGTGTGAGGGTACCCCAGGAGAGTTCCAAATGTGTGTGGGTAGAATATATATCCCACGGGGGTAAAATTGAAAAAAGTTGAAAAAAAATTTTTTTTAGACTTAGTCATTTTTCCGGCGTTTATCAGACTTTCAGATAGGGGAAATGTCAGTGAGCGTTCCGATTTCAGTTCCAGCGCGATTCGCCCGATGAGTCCTTCATATTTAGTCGTTTTCAGCCAATTTTCAGAATTTTTGAAAATGTCACTTTTTTGTGAAAATATCCACTAAATGAGGGAATAATATGTGTGAGGGTACCCCTGGAGAGTTCCAAATTTGTGTGGGTAGAAGACATATCCAACGGGGGTAAAATTGAAAAAAGGTGAAAAAAATTTTTTTTTGGACTTAGTAATTTTTTCAGCGTTTATCAGACTTTCAGATAGGGGAAATGTCAGTGAGCGTTCCAATTTCAGTTCCAGAGCGATTCGCCCGATGAGTCCCTCATATTTAGTCGTTTTCAGCCAATTTTCTGAATTTTTGAAAATTTCACTTTTTTGTGAAAATATCCACTAAATGAGGGAATAATATGTGTGAAGGTACCCCAGGAGTGTTCCAAATGTCTGTGGGTAGAATATATATATGCCACGGGAGTAAAATTGAAAAAAGTTGAAAAAATTTTTTTTTGGACTTAGTCATTTTTCCGGCATTTATCAGACTTTCAGATAGGGGAAATGTCAGTGAGCATTCCGATTTCAGTTCCAGAGCGATTCGCCCGATGAGTCCTTCATATTTAGTCGTTTTCAGCCAATTTTCTGAATTTTTGATAATTTCACTTTTTTGTGAAAATATCCACTAAATGAGGGAATAATATGTGTGAGGGTACCCCAGGAGAGTTCCAAATGTGTGTCGGTAGAAGACATATCCCACGGTGGTAAAATTGAAAAAAGTTGAAATTTTTTTTTTTTCGACTTTGTCATTTTTCCGGCGTTTATCAGACTTTCAGATAGGGGAAATGTCAGTGAGCGTTCCAATTTCAGTTCCAGAGCGATTCGCCCGATGAGTCCTTCATATTTAGTCGTTTTCAGCCAATTTTCTGAATATTTGAAAATTTCACTTTTTTGTGAAAATATCCACTAAATGAGGGAATAATATGTGTGAGGGTACCCCAGGAGAGTTCCAAATGTGTGTGGGTAGAATATATATCCCACGGGGGTAAAAATGAAAAAAGTTGAAAAAAAATTTTTTTTAGACTGTCATTTTTCCAGCGTTTATCAGACTTTCAGATAGGGGAAATGTCAGTGAGCGTTCCAATTTCAGTTCCAGAGCGATTCGCCCGATGAGTCCTTCATATTTAGTCGTTTTCAGACAATTTTCTGAATTTTTGAAAATTTCACTTTTTTGTGAAAATATCCACTAAATGAGGGAATAATATGTGTGAGGGTACCCCAGGAGAGTTTCAAATGTGTGTGGGAAGAATATATATCCCACAGGGGTAAAATTGAAAAAAGGTGAAAAAATTTTTTTTTGGACTTACTCATTTTTCCAGCGTAAATCAGACTTTCAATTAGGGCAAATGTCAGTGAGCGTTCCGATTTCAGTTCCAGAGCGATTCGCCCGATGAGTCCTTCATATTTAGTCGTTTTCAGCCAATTTTCTGAATATTTGAAAATTTCACTTTTTTGTGAAAATATCCACTAAATGAGGGAATAATATGTGTGAGGGTACCCCAGGAGAGTTCCAAATGTGTGTGGGTAGAATATATATCCCACAGGGGTAAAATTGAAAAAAGTTTAAAAAAAATTTGTTTTAGACTTAGTCATTTTTCCGGCGTTTATCAGACTTTCATTTAGGGCAAATGTCAGTGAGCATTCCGATTTCAGTTCTAGAGCGATTCGCCCGATGAGTCCCTCATATTTAGTCGTTTTCAGCCAATTTTCTGAATTTTTGAAAATTTCACTTTTTTGTGAAAATATCCACTAAATGAGGGAATAATATGTGTGAAGGTACCCCAGGAGTGTTCCAAATGTGTGTGGGTAGAATATATATCCCACGGGAGTAAAATTTTTCCGGCATTTATCAGACTTTCAGATAGGGGAAATGTCAGTGAGCATTCCGATTTCAGTTCCAGAGCGATTCGCCCGATGAGTCCTTCATATTTAGTCATTTTCAGCCAATTTTCTGAATTTTTGAAAATTTCACTTTTTTGTGAAAATATCCACTAAATGAGGGAACAATATGTGTGAGGGTACCCCAGGAGAGTTCCAAATGTGTGTCGGTAGAAGACATATCCCACGGGGGTAAAATTGAAAAAAGTTGAAATTTTTTTTTTTTCGACTTTGTCATTTTTCCGGCGTTTATCAGACTTTCAGATAGGGGAAATGTCAGTGAGAGTTCCAATTTCAGTTCCAGAGCGATTCGCCCGATGAGTCCTTCATATTTAGTCGTTTTCAGCGAATTTTCTGAATATTTGAAAATTTCACTTTTTTGTGAAAATATCCACTAAATGAGGGAATAATATGTGTGAGGGTACCCCAGGAGAGTTCCAAATGTGTGTGGGTAGAATATATATCCCACGGGGGTAAAATTGAAAAAAGTTGAAAAAAAATTTTTTTTAGACTTAGTCATTTTTCCAGCGTTTATCACACTTTCAGTTAGGGGAAATGTCAGTGAGCGTTCCAATTTCAGTTCCAGAGCGATTCGCCCGATGAGTCCTTCATATTTAGTCGTTTTCAGCCAATTTTCTGAATTTTTGAAAATTTCACTGTTTTGTGAAAATATGCACTAAATGAGGGAATAATATGTGTGAGGGTACCCCAGGAGAGTTCCAAATGTGTGTGGGAAGAATATATATCCCACAGGGGTAAAATTGAAAAAAGGTGAAAAAATTTTTTTTTGGACTTACTCATTTTTCCAGCGTAAATCAGACTTTCAATTAGGGCAAATGTCAGTGAGCGTTCCGATTTCAGTTCCAGAGCGATTCGCCCGATGAGTCCTTCATATTTAGTCGTTTTCAGCCAATTTTCTGAATATTTGAAAATTTCACTTTTTTGTGAAAATATCCACTAAATGAGGGAATAATATGTGTGAGGGTACCCCAGGAGAGTTCCAAATGTGTGTGGGTAGAATATATATCCCACGGGGGTAAAATTGAAAAAAGTTTAAAAAAAATTTGTTTTAGACTTAGTCATTTTTCCGGCGTTTATCAGACTTTCATTTAGGGCAAATGTCAGTGAGCATTCCGATTTCAGTTCTAGAGCGATTCGCCCGATTAGTCCTTCATATTTAGTCGTTTTCAGCCAATTTTCAGAATTTTTGAAAATTTCACTTTTTTGTGAAAATATCCACTAAATGAGGGAATAATATGTGTGAGGGTACCCCTGGAGAGTTCCAAATTTGTGTGGGTAGAAGACATATCCAACGGGGGTAAAATTGAAAAAAGGTGAAAAAAATTTTTTTTTGGACTTAGTAATTTTTTCTGCCTTTATCAGACTTTCAGATAGGGGAAATGTCAATGAGCATTCCGATTTCAGTTCCAGAGCGATTCGCCCGATGAGTCCTTCATATTTAGTCGTTTTCAGCCAATTTTCTGAATTTTTGAAAATTTCACTTTTTTGTGAAAATATCCACTAAATGAGGGAATAATATGTGTGAAGGTACCCCAGGAGAGTTCCAAATGAGTGTGGGCAGAATATATATCCCACGGGGGTAAAATTGAAAAAAGTTGAAAAAATTTTTTTTTGGACTTAGTCATTTTTCCGGCATTTATCAGACTTTCAGATAGGGGAAATGTCAGTGAGCATTCCGAATTCAGTTCCAGAGCGATTCGCCCGATGAGTCCTTCATATTTAGTCGTTTTCAGCCAATTTTCTGAATTTTTGAAATTTTCACTTTTTTGTGAAAATATCCACTAAATGAGGGAATAATATGTGTGAGGGTACCCCAGGAGAGTTCCAAATGTATGTGGGTAGAATATATATCCCACGGGGGTAAAATTGAAAAAAGTTTAAAAAAATTTTTTTTTGTACTTGGTCATTTTTCCAGCGTAAATCAGACTTTCAATTAGGGCAAATGTCAGTGAGCGTTCCGATTTCAGTTCCAGAGCGATTCGCCCGATGAGTCCTTCATATTTAGTCGTTTTCAGCCAATTTTCTGAATTTTTGAAAATTTCACTTTTTTGTGAAAATATGCACTAAATGAGGGAATAATATGTGTGAGGGTACCCCAGGAGAGTTCCAAATGTGTGTGGGTAGAATATATATCCCACGGGGGTAAAATTGAAAAAAGTTTAAAAAAAATTTTTTTTAGACTTCGTCATTTTTCCGGCGTTTATCAGACTTTCAATTAGGGCAAATGTCAGTGAGCGTTCCGATTTCAGTTCCAGAGCGATTCGCCCGATTAGTCCTTCATATTTAGTCGTTTTCAGCCAATTTTCAGAATTTTTGAAAGTTTAACTTTTTTGTGAAAATATCCACTAAATGAGGGAATAATATGTGTGAGGGTACCCCAGGAGAGTTCCAAATGTGTGTGGGTAGAAGACATCCCACGGGGGTAAATTTGAAAAAAGTTGAAATTTTTTTTTTTCGACTTTGTCATTTTTCCGGCGTTTATCAGACTTTCAGATAGGGGAAATGTCAATGAGCGTTCCAATTTCAGTTCCAGAGTGATTCGCCCGATGAGTCCTTCATATTTAGTCGTTTTCAGCCAATTTTCTGAATTTTTGAAAATTTCACTTTTTTGTGAAAATATCCACTAAATGAGGGAATAATATGTGTGAAGGTACCCCAGGAGTGTTCCAAATGTGTGTGGGTAGAATATATATCCCACGGGGGTAAAATTGAAAAAAGTTTAAAAAATTTTTTTTATGACTTAGTCATTTTTCCGGCATTTATCAGACTTTCAGATAGGGGAAATGTCATTGAGCGTTCCGATTTCAGTTCCAGAGTGATTCGCCCGATGAGTCCTTCATATTTAGTCGTTTTCAGCCAATTTTCAGAATTTTTGAAAATTTCACTTTTTTGTGAAAATATCCACTAAATGAGGGAATAATATGTGTGAGGGTACCCCAGGAGAGTTCCAAATGTGTGTGGGTAGAATATATATCCCACGGGGGTAAAATTGAAAAAAGGTGAAAAAAAATTTTTTTTGGACTTAGTAATTTTTTCAGCGTTTATCAGACTTTCAGATAGGGGAAATGTCAGTGAGCGTTCCAATTTCAGTTCCAGAACGATTCGCCCGATCAGTCCCTCATATTTAGTCGTTTTCAGCCAATTTTCTGAATTTTTGAAAATTTCACTTTTTTGTGAAAATATCCACTAAATGAGGGAATAATATGTGTGAGGGTACCCCAGGAGAGTTCCAAATGTGTGTGGGCAGAATATATATCCCACGGGGGTAAAATTGAAAAAAGGTGAAAAAATTTTTTTTTGGACTTAGTCATTTTTTCAGCGTTTATCAGACTTTCAGATAGGGGAAATGTCAGTAAGCGTTCCAATTTCAGTTCCAGAGCGATTCACCCGATGAGTCCTTCATATTTAGTCGTTTTCAGCCAATTTTCTGAATTTTTGAAAATTTCACTTTTTTGTGAAAATATCCACTAAATGAGGGAATAATATGTGTGAAGGTACCCCAGGAGTGATCCAAATGTGTGTGGGTAGAATATATATCCCACGGGGGTAAAATTGAAAAAAGTTTAAAAAATTTTTTTTTGGACTTAGTCATTTTTCCGGCATTTATCAGACTTTCAGATAGGGGAAATGTCATTGAGCGTTCCGATTTCAGTTCCAGAGTGATTCGCCCGATGAGTCCTTCATATTTAGTCGTTTTCAGCCAATTTTCAGAATTTTTGAAAATTTCACTTTTTTATGAAAATATCCACTAAATGAGGGAATAATATGTGTGAGGGTACCCCAGGAGAGTTCCAAATGTGTGTGGGTAGAATATATATCCCACGGGGGTAAAATTGAAAAAAGGTGAAAAAAAATTTTTTTTAGACTTAGTCATTTTTCCAGCGTTTATCAGACTTTCAGATAGGGGAAATGTCAGTGAGCGTTCCAATTTCAGTTCCAGAACGATTCGCCCGATGAGTCCTTCATATTTAGTCGTTTTCAGCCAATTTTCTGAATTTTTGAAAATTTCACTTTTTTGTGAAAATATGCACTAAATGAGGGAATAATATGTGTGAGGGTACCCCAGGAGAGTTCCAAATGTGTGTGGGCAGAATATATATCCCACGGGGGTAAAATTGAAAAAAGGTGAAAAATTTTTTTTTTGGACTTAGTCATTTTTTCAGCGTTTATCAGACTTTCAGATAGGGGAAATGTCAGTAAGCGTTCCAATTTCAGTTCCAGAGCGATTCACCCGATGAGTCCTTCATATTTAGTCGTTTTCAGCCAATTTTCTGAATATTTGAAAATTTCACTTTTTTGTGAAAATATCCACTAAATGAGGGAATAATATGTGTGAGGGTACCCCAGGATAGTTCCAAATGTATGTGGGTAGAATATATATCCCACGGGGGTAAAATTGAAAAAAGTTTAAAAAAATTTTTTTTTGGACTTAGTCATTTTTCCAGCGTAAATCAGACTTTCAATTAGGGCAAATGTCAGTGAGCATTCCGATTTCAGTTCCAGAGCGATTCGCCCGATGAGTCCTTCATATTTAGTCGTTTTCAGCCAATTTTCTGAATATTTGAAAATTTCACTTTTTTGTGAAAATATCCACTAAATGAGGGAATAATATGTGTGAGGGTACCCCAGGAGAGTTCCAAATGTGTGTGGGTAGAATATATATCCCACGGGGGTAAAATTGAAAAAAGTTTAAAAAAAATTTTTTTTAGACTTAGTCATTTTTCCGGCGTTTATCAGACTTTCAATTAGGGCAAATGTCAGTGAGCATTCCGATTTCAGTTCTAGAGCGATTCGCCCGATTAGTCCTTCATATTTAGTCGTTTTCAGGCAATTTTCAGAATTTTTGAAAATTTCACTTTTTTGTGAAAATATCCACTAAATGAGGGAATAATATGTGTGAGGGTACCCCAGGAGAGTTCCAAATGTATGTGGGTAGAATATATATCCCACGGGGGTAAAATTGAAAAAAGTTTAAAAAAATTTTTTTTTGTACTTAGTCATTTTTCCAGCGTAAATCAGACTTTCAATTATGGCAAATGTCAGTGAGCGTTCCGATTTCAGTTCCAGAGCGATTCGCCCGATGAGTCCTTCATATTTAGTCGGTTTCAGCCAATTTTCTGAATATTTGAAAATTTCACTTTTTTGTGAAAATATCCACTAAATGAGGGAATAATATGTGTGAGGGTACCCCAGGAGAGTTCCAAATGTGTGTGGGTAGAATATATATCCCACGGGGGTAAAATTGAAAAAAGTTTAAAAAAATTTTTTTTTGTACTTAGTCATTTTTCCAGCGTAAATCAGACTTTCAATTATGGCAAATGTCAGTGAGCGTTCCGATTTCAGTTCCAGAGCGATTCGCCCGATGAGTCCTTCATATTTAGTCGGTTTCAGCCAATTTTCTGAATATTTGAAAATTTCACTTTTTTGTGAAAATATCCACTAAATGAGGGAATAATATGTGTGAGGGTACCCCAGGAGAGTTCCAAATGTGTGTGGGTAGAATATATATCCCACGGGGGTAAAATTGAAAAAAGTTTAAAAAAAATTTTTTTTAGACTTAGTCATTTTTCCGGCGTTTATCAGACTTTCAATTAGGGCAAATGTCAGTGAGCATTCCGATTTCAGTTCTAGAGCGATTCGCCCGATTAGTCCTTCATATTTAGTCGTTTTCAGGCAATTTTCAGAATTTTTGAAAATTTCACTTTTTTGTGAAAATATCCACTAAATGAGGGAATAATATGTGTGAGGGTACCCCAGGAGAGTTCCAAATGTATGTGGGTAGAATATATATCCCACGGGGGTAAAATTGAAAAAAGTTTAAAAAAATTTTTTTTTGTACTTAGTCATTTTTCCAGCGTAAATCAGACTTTCAATTATGGAAAATGTCAGTGAGCGTTCCGATTTCAGTTCCAGAGCGATTCGCCCGATGAGTCCTTCATATTTAGTCGGTTTCAGCCAATTTTCTGAATTTTTGAAAATTTCACTTTTTTGTGAAAATATCCACTAACTGAGGGAATAATATGTGTGAGGGTACCCCAGGAGAGTTCCAAATGTGTGTGGGTAGAATATATATCCCACGGGGGTAAAATTGAAAAAAGGTGAAAAATTTTTTTTTTTGGACTTAGTCATTTTTTCAGCGTTTATCAGACTTTCAGATAGGGGAAATGTCAGTGTGTGAGGGTACCCCTGGAGAGTTCCAAATTTGTGTGGGTAGAAGACATATCCAACGGGGGTAAAATTGAAAAAAGGTGAAAAAATTTTTTTTTTGGACTTAGTCATTTTTTCAGCGTTTATCAGACTTTCAGATAGGGGAAATGTCAGTGAGCGTTCCAATTTCAGTTCCAGAGCGATTCGCCTGATGAGTCCCTCATATTTAGTCGTTTTCAGCCAATTTTCGGAATTTTTGAAAATTTCACTTTTTTGTGAAAATATCCACTAACTGAGGGAATAATATGTGTGAGGGTACCCCAGGAGTGTTCCAAATGTGTGTGGGTAGAATATATATCCCACGGGGGTAAAATTTAAAAAAGTTGAAAAAATTTTTTTTTGGACTTAGTCATTTTTCCGGCATTTATCAGACTTTCAGATAGGGGAAATGTCAGTGAGCGTTCCAATTTCAGTTCCAGAGCGATTCGCCTGATGAGTCCCTCATATTTAGTCGTTTTCAGCCAATTTTCGGAATTTTTGAAAATTTCACTTTTTTGTGAAAATATCCACTAACTGAGGGAATAATATGTGTGAGGGTACCCCAGGAGAGTTCCAAATGTGTGTGGGTAGAATATATATCCCACGGGGGTAAAATTGAAAAAAGGTGAAAAATTTTTTTTTTTGGACTTAGTCATTTTTTCAGCGTTTATCAGACTTTCAGATAGGGGAAATGTCAGTGTGTGAGGGTACCCCTGGAGAGTTCCAAATTTGTGTGGGTAGAAGACATATCCAACGGGGGTAAAATTGAAAAAAGGTGAAAAAAATTTTTTTTTGGACTTAGTAATTTTTTCAGCGTTTATCAGACTTTCAGATAGGGGAAATGTCAGTGAGCGTTCCAATTTCAGTTCCAGAGCGATTCGCCCGATGAGTCCCTCATATTTAGTCGTTTTCAGCCAATTTTCAGAATTTTTGAAAATTTCACTTTTTTGTGAAAATATCCACTAAATGAGGGAATAATATGTGTGAAGGTACCCCAGGAGTGTTCCAAATGTGTGTGGGTAGAATATATATCCCACGGGGGTAAAATTTAAAAAAGTTGAAAAAATTTTTTTTTGGACTTAGTCATTTTTCCGGCATTTATCAGACTTTCAGATAGGGGAAATGTCAGTAAGCGTTCCAATTTCAGTTCCAGAGCGATTCACCCGATGAGTCCTTCATATTTAGTCGTTTTCAGCCAATTTTCTGAATTTTTGAAAATTTCACTTTTTTGTGAAAATATCCACTAAATGAGGGAATAATATGTGTGAAGGTACCCCAGGAGTGATCCAAATGTGTGTGGGTAGAATATATATCCCACGGGGGTAAAATTGAAAAAAGTTTAAAAAATTTTTTTTTGGACTTAGTCATTTTTCCGGCATTTATCAGACTTTCAGATAGGGGAAATGTCATTGAGCGTTCCGATTTCAGTTCCAGAGTGATTCGCCCGATGAGTCCTTCATATTTAGTCGTTTTCAGCCAATTTTCAGAATTTTTGAAAATTTCACTTTTTTATGAAAATATCCACTAAATGAGGGAATAATATGTGTGAGGGTACCCCAGGAGAGTTCCAAATGTGTGTGGGTAGAATATATATCCCACGGGGGTAAAATTGAAAAAAGGTGAAAAAAAATTTTTTTTAGACTTAGTCATTTTTCCAGCGTTTATCAGACTTTCAGATAGGGGAAATGTCAGTGAGCGTTCCAATTTCAGTTCCAGAACGATTCGCCCGATGAGTCCTTCATATTTAGTCGTTTTCAGCCAATTTTCTGAATTTTTGAAAATTTCACTTTTTTGTGAAAATATGCACTAAATGAGGGAATAATATGTGTGAGGGTACCCCAGGAGAGTTCCAAATGTGTGTGGGCAGAATATATATCCCACGGGGGTAAAATTGAAAAAAGGTGAAAAATTTTTTTTTTGGACTTAGTCATTTTTTCAGCGTTTATCAGACTTTCAGATAGGGGAAATGTCAGTAAGCGTTCCAATTTCAGTTCCAGAGCGATTCACCCGATGAGTCCTTCATATTTAGTCGTTTTCAGCCAATTTTCTGAATATTTGAAAATTTCACTTTTTTGTGAAAATATCCACTAAATGAGGGAATAATATGTGTGAGGGTACCCCAGGATAGTTCCAAATGTATGTGGGTAGAATATATATCCCACGGGGGTAAAATTGAAAAAAGTTTAAAAAAATTTTTTTTTGGACTTAGTCATTTTTCCAGCGTAAATCAGACTTTCAATTAGGGCAAATGTCAGTGAGCATTCCGATTTCAGTTCCAGAGCGATTCGCCCGATGAGTCCTTCATATTTAGTCGTTTTCAGCCAATTTTCTGAATATTTGAAAATTTCACTTTTTTGTGAAAATATCCACTAAATGAGGGAATAATATGTGTGAGGGTACCCCAGGAGAGTTCCAAATGTGTGTGGGTAGAATATATATCCCACGGGGGTAAAATTGAAAAAAGTTTAAAAAAAATTTTTTTTAGACTTAGTCATTTTTCCGGCGTTTATCAGACTTTCAATTAGGGCAAATGTCAGTGAGCATTCCGATTTCAGTTCTAGAGCGATTCGCCCGATTAGTCCTTCATATTTAGTCGTTTTCAGGCAATTTTCAGAATTTTTGAAAATTTCACTTTTTTGTGAAAATATCCACTAAATGAGGGAATAATATGTGTGAGGGTACCCCAGGAGAGTTCCAAATGTATGTGGGTAGAATATATATCCCACGGGGGTAAAATTGAAAAAAGTTTAAAAAAATTTTTTTTTGTACTTAGTCATTTTTCCAGCGTAAATCAGACTTTCAATTATGGCAAATGTCAGTGAGCGTTCCGATTTCAGTTCCAGAGCGATTCGCCCGATGAGTCCTTCATATTTAGTCGGTTTCAGCCAATTTTCTGAATATTTGAAAATTTCACTTTTTTGTGAAAATATCCACTAAATGAGGGAATAATATGTGTGAGGGTACCCCAGGAGAGTTCCAAATGTGTGTGGGTAGAATATATATCCCACGGGGGTAAAATTGAAAAAAGTTTAAAAAAATTTTTTTTTGTACTTAGTCATTTTTCCAGCGTAAATCAGACTTTCAATTATGGCAAATGTCAGTGAGCGTTCCGATTTCAGTTCCAGAGCGATTCGCCCGATGAGTCCTTCATATTTAGTCGGTTTCAGCCAATTTTCTGAATATTTGAAAATTTCACTTTTTTGTGAAAATATCCACTAAATGAGGGAATAATATGTGTGAGGGTACCCCAGGAGAGTTCCAAATGTGTGTGGGTAGAATATATATCCCACGGGGGTAAAATTGAAAAAAGTTTAAAAAAAATTTTTTTTAGACTTAGTCATTTTTCCGGCGTTTATCAGACTTTCAATTAGGGCAAATGTCAGTGAGCATTCCGATTTCAGTTCTAGAGCGATTCGCCCGATTAGTCCTTCATATTTAGTCGTTTTCAGGCAATTTTCAGAATTTTTGAAAATTTCACTTTTTTGTGAAAATATCCACTAAATGAGGGAATAATATGTGTGAGGGTACCCCAGGAGAGTTCCAAATGTATGTGGGTAGAATATATATCCCACGGGGGTAAAATTGAAAAAAGTTTAAAAAAATTTTTTTTTGTACTTAGTCATTTTTCCAGCGTAAATCAGACTTTCAATTATGGAAAATGTCAGTGAGCGTTCCGATTTCAGTTCCAGAGCGATTCGCCCGATGAGTCCTTCATATTTAGTCGGTTTCAGCCAATTTTCTGAATTTTTGAAAATTTCACTTTTTTGTGAAAATATCCACTAACTGAGGGAATAATATGTGTGAGGGTACCCCAGGAGAGTTCCAAATGTGTGTGGGTAGAATATATATCCCACGGGGGTAAAATTGAAAAAAGGTGAAAAATTTTTTTTTTTGGACTTAGTCATTTTTTCAGCGTTTATCAGACTTTCAGATAGGGGAAATGTCAGTGTGTGAGGGTACCCCTGGAGAGTTCCAAATTTGTGTGGGTAGAAGACATATCCAACGGGGGTAAAATTGAAAAAAGGTGAAAAAATTTTTTTTTTGGACTTAGTCATTTTTTCAGCGTTTATCAGACTTTCAGATAGGGGAAATGTCAGTGAGCGTTCCAATTTCAGTTCCAGAGCGATTCGCCTGATGAGTCCCTCATATTTAGTCGTTTTCAGCCAATTTTCGGAATTTTTGAAAATTTCACTTTTTTGTGAAAATATCCACTAACTGAGGGAATAATATGTGTGAGGGTACCCCAGGAGAGTTCCAAATGTGTGTGGGTAGAATATATATCCCACGGGGGTAAAATTGAAAAAAGGTGAAAAATTTTTTTTTTTGGACTTAGTCATTTTTTCAGCGTTTATCAGACTTTCAGATAGGGGAAATGTCAGTGTGTGAGGGTACCCCTGGAGAGTTCCAAATTTGTGTGGGTAGAAGACATATCCAACGGGGGTAAAATTGAAAAAAGGTGAAAAAAATTTTTTTTTGGACTTAGTAATTTTTTCAGCGTTTATCAGACTTTCAGATAGGGGAAATGTCAGTGAGCGTTCCAATTTCAGTTCCAGAGCGATTCGCCCGATGAGTCCCTCATATTTAGTCGTTTTCAGCCAATTTTCAGAATTTTTGAAAATTTCACTTTTTTGTGAAAATATCCACTAAATGAGGGAATAATATGTGTGAAGGTACCCCAGGAGTGTTCCAAATGTGTGTGGGTAGAATATATATCCCACGGGGGTAAAATTTAAAAAAGTTGAAAAAATTTTTTTTTGGACTTAGTCATTTTTCCGGCATTTATCAGACTTTCAGATAGGGGAAATGTCAGTGAGCATTCCAATTTCAGTTCCAGAGCGATTCGCCTGATGAGTCCCTCATATTTAGTCGTTTTCAGCCAATTTTCGGAATTTTTGAAAATTTCACTTTTTTGTGAAAATATCCACTAACTGAGGGAATAATATGTGTGAGGGTACCCCAGGAGAGTTCCAAATGTGTGTGGGTAGAATATATATCCCACGGGGGTAAAATTGAAAAAAGGTGAAAAATTTTTTTTTTTGGACTTAGTCATTTTTTCAGCGTTTATCAGACTTTCAGATAGGGGAAATGTCAGTGTGTGAGGGTACCCCTGGAGAGTTCCAAATTTGTGTGGGTAGAAGACATATCCAACGGGGGTAAAATTGAAAAAAGGTGAAAAAAATTTTTTTTTGGACTTAGTAATTTTTTCAGCGTTTATCAGACTTTCAGATAGGGGAAATGTCAGTGAGCGTTCCAATTTCAGTTCCAGAGCGATTCGCCCGATGAGTCCCTCATATTTAGTCGTTTTCAGCCAATTTTCAGAATTTTTGAAAATTTCACTTTTTTGTGAAAATATCCACTAAATGAGGGAATAATATGTGTGAAGGTACCCCAGGAGTGTTCCAAATGTGTGTGGGTAGAATATATATCCCACGGGGGTAAAATTTAAAAAAGTTGAAAAAATTTTTTTTTGGACTTAGTCATTTTTCCGGCATTTATCAGACTTTCAGATAGGGGAAATGTCAGTGAGCGTTCCAATTTCAGTTCCAGAGCGATTCGCCTGATGAGTCCCTCATATTTAGTCGTTTTCAGCCAATTTTCGGAATTTTTGAAAATTTCACTTTTTTGTGAAAATATCCACTAACTGAGGGAATAATATGTGTGAGGGTACCCCAGGAGAGTTCCAAATGTGTGTGGGTAGAATATGTATCCCACGGGGGTAAAATTGAAAAAAGGTGAAAAAAAATTTTTTTGGACTTAGTCATTTTTCCGGCGTTTATCAGACTTTCAGATAGGGGAAATGTCAGTGAGCATTCCGATTTCAGTTCCAGAGTGATTCGCCAATGAGTCCTTCATATTTAGTCGTTTTCAGCCAATTTTCAGAATTTTTGAAAATTTCACTTTTTTGTGAAAATATCCACTAAATGAGGGAATAATATGTGTGAGGGTACCCCAGAAGTGTTCCAAATGTGTGTGGGTAGAATATATATCCCACGGGGGTAAAATTGAAAAAAGTTGAAAAAATTTTTTTTTGGACTTAGTCATTTTTCCGGCGTTTATCAGACTTTCAGATAGGGGAAATGTCAGTGAGCGTTCCGATTTCAGTTCCATAGTGATTCGCCAATGAGTCCTTCATATTTAGTCGTTTTCAGCCAATTTTCAGAATTTTTGAAAATTTCACTTTTTTGTGAAAATATCCACTAAATGAGGGAATAATATGTGTGAGGGTACCCCTGGAGAGTTCCAAATTTGTGTGGGTAGAAGACATATCCAACGGGGGTAAAATTGAAAAAAGGTGAAAAAAAATTTTTTTTGGACTTAGTTTTTTTTTCAGCGTTTATCAGACTTTCAGATAGGGGAAATGTCAGTGAGCGTTCCAATTTCAGTTCCAGAGCGATTCGCCCGATGAGTCCCTCATATTTAGTCGTTTTCAGCCAATTTTCAGAATTTTTGAAAATTTCACTTTTTTGTGAAAATATCCACTAAATGAGGGAATAATATGTGTGAAGGTACCCCAGGAGTGTTACAAATGTGTGTGGGTAGAATATATATCCCACGGGGGTAAAATTGAAAAAAGTTGAAAAAATTTTTTTTTGCACTTAGTCATTTTTCCGGCATTTATCAGACTTTCAGATTGGGGAAATGTCAGTGAGCGTTCCGATTTCAGTTCCAGAGCGATTCGCCCGATGAGTCCCTCATATTTAGTCGTTTTCAGCCAATTTTCTGTATTTTTGAAAATTTCACTTTTTTGTGAAAATATCCACTAAATGAGGGAATAAAATGTGTGAAGGTACCCCAGGAGTGTTCCAAATGTGTGTGGGTAGAATATATATCCCACGGTGGTAAAATTGAAAAAAGTTGAAAAAATTTTTTTTGGACTTAGTCATTTTTCCGGCGTTTATCAGACTTTCAGATAGGGGAAGTGTCAGTGAGCGTTCCGATTTCAGTTCCAGAGCGATTCGCCCGATGATTCCTTCATATTTAGTCGTTTTCATCCAATTTTCTTAATTTTTGAAAATTTCACTTTTTTTGTGAAAATATCCACTAAATGAGGGAATAATATGTGTGAGGGTACCCCAGGAGAGTTCCAAATGTGTGTGGGTAGAATATGTATCCCACGGGGGTAAAATTGAAAAAAGGTGAAAAAAATTTTTTTTGGACTTAGTCATTTTTCCGGCGTTTATCAGACTTTCAGATAGGGGAAATGTCAGTGAGCGTTTCGATTTCAGTTCCATAGTGATTCGCCAATGAGTCCTTCATATTTAGTCGTTTTCAGCCAATTTTCAGAATTTTTGAAAATTTCACTTTTTTGTGAAAATATCCACTAAATGAGGGAATAATATGTGTGAGGGTACCCCTGGAGAGTTCCAAATTTGTGTGGGTAGAAGACACATCCAACGGGGGTAAAATTGAAAAAAAGGTGAAAAAAATTTTTTTTGGACTTAGTAATTTTTTCAGCGTTTATCAGACTTTCAGATAGGGGAAATGTCAGTGAGCGTTCCGATTTCAGTTCTAGAGCGATTCGCGCGATTAGTCCTTCATATTTAGTCGTTTTCAGCCAATTTTCAGAATTTTTGAAAATTTCACTTTTTTGTGAAAATATCCACTAAATGAGGGAATAATATGTGTGAGGGTACCCCAGGAGAGTTCCAAATGAATGTGGGTAGAATATATATCCCACGGGGGTAAAATTGAAAAAAGTTTAAAAAATTTTTTTTTTGTACTTAGTCATTTTTCCAGCGTAAATCAGACTTTCAATTAGGGCAAATGTCAGTGAGCGTTCCGATTTCAGTTCCAGAGCGATTCGCCCGATGAGACCTTCATATTTAGTCGGTTTCAGCCAATTTTCTGAATATTTGAAAATTTCACTTTTTTGTGAAAATATCCACTAATTGAGGGAATAATATGTGTGAGGGTACCCCAGGAGAGTTCCAAATGTGTGTGGGTAGAATATATATCCCACGGGGGTAAAATTGAAAAAAGTTTTAAAAAAATTTTTTTTAGACTTAGTCATTTTTCCGGCGTTTATCAGACTTTCAATTAGGGCAAATGTCAGTGAGCATTCCGATTTCAGTTCTAGAGCGATTCGCCCAATTAGTCCTTCATATTTAGTCGTTTTCAGCCAATTTTCAGAATTTTTGAAAGTTTAACTTTTTTGTGAAAATATCCACTAAATGAGGGAATAATATGTGTGAGGGTACCCCAGGAGAGTTCCAAATGTATGTGGGTAGAATATATAACCCACGGGGGTAAAATTGAAAAAAGTTTAAAAAAATTTTTTTTAGACTTAGTCATTTTTCCAGCGTTTATCAGACTTTCAGATAGGGGAAATGTCAGTGAGCGTTCCAATTTCAGTTCCAGAGCGATTCGCCCGATGAGTCCTTCATATTTAGTCGTTTTCAGCCAATTTTCTGAATATTTGAAAATTTCACTTTTTTGTGAAAATATCCACTAAATGAGGGAATAATATGTGTGAGGGTACCCCAGGAGAGTTCCAAATGTGTGTGGGTAGAATATATATCCCACGGGGGTAAAATTGAAAAAAGTTGAAAAAATTTTTTTTTGGACTTAGTCATTTTTCCGGCGTTTATCAGACTTTCAGATAGGGGAAATGTCAGTGAGCGTTCCGATTTCAGTGCTAGAGCGATTCGCCCGATGATTCCTACATATTTAGTCGTTTTCAGCCAATTTTCAGAATTTTTGAAAATTTCACTTTTTTGTGAAAATATCCACTAAATGAGGGAATAATATGTGTGAGGGTACCCCAGGAGAGTTCCAAATGTGTGTGGGTAGAATATATATCCCACGGGGGTAAAATTGAAAAAAGGTGAAAAAAATTTTTTTTTGGACTTAATAATTTTTTCAGCGTTTATCAGACTTTCAGATAGGGGAAATGTCAGTGAGCGTTCCAATTTCAGTTCCAGAGCGATTCGCCTGATGAGTCCCTCATATTTAGTCGTTTTCAGCCAATTTTCAGTATTTTTGAAAATTTCACTTTTTTGTGAAAATATCCACTAAATGAGGGAATAATATGTGTGAAGGTACCCCAGGAGTGTTCCAAATGTGTGTGGGTAGAATATATATCCCACGGGGGTAAAATTGAAAAAAGTTGAAAAAATTTTTTTTTGGACTTAGTCATTTTTCCGGCATTTATCAGACTTTCAGATAGGGGAAATGTCAGTGAGCGTTCCGATTTCAGTTCCAGAGCGATTCGCCCGATGAGTCCTTCATATTTAGTTGTTTTCAGCCAATTTTCTGAATTTTTGAAAATTTCACTTTTTTTGTGAAAATATCCACTAAATGAGGGAATAATATGTGTGAGGGTACCCCAGGAGAGTTCCAAATGTGTGTGGGTAGAATATGTATCCCACGGGGGTAAAATTGAAAAAAGTTGAAAAAATTTTTTTTTTGGACTTACTCATTTTTTCAGCGTTTATCAGACTTTCAGATAGGGGAAATGTCAGTGAGCGTTCCAATTTCAGTTCCAGAGCGATTCGCCCGATGCGTCCTTCATATTTAGTTGTTTTCAGCCAATTTTCGGAATTTTTGAAAATTTCACTTTTTTGTGAAAATATCCACTAAATGAGGGAATAATATGTGTGAAGGTACCCCAGGAGTGTTCCAAATGTGTGTGGGTAGAATATATATCCCACGGGGGTAAAAATGAAAAAAGGTAAAAAAAAAAATTTTTTTGACTTTGTCATTTTTCCGGCGTTTATCAGACTTTCAGATAGGTGAAATGTCAGTGAGCGTTCCGATTTCAGTTCCAGAGCAATTCGCCCGATGAGTCCTTCATATTTAGTCGTTTTCAGCCAATTTTCTGAATTTTTGAAAATTTCACTTTTTTGTGAAAATATCCACTAAATGAGGGAATAATATGTGTGAGGGTACCCCAGGAGAGTTCCAAATGTGTGTGGGTAGAATATATATCCCACGGGGGTAAAATTGAAAAAAGGTGAAAAATATTTTTTTTTGACTTAGTCATTTTTTCAGCGTTTATCAGACTTTCAGATAGGGGAAATGTCAGTGAGCATTCCGATTTCAGTTCCAGAGCGATTTGCCTGATGAGTCCTTCATATTTAGTCGTTTTCAGCCAATTTTCTGAATTTTTGAAAATTTCACTTTTTTGTGAAAATATCCACTAAATGAGGGAATAATATGTGTGAGGGTACCCCAGGAGAGTTCCAAATGTGTGTGGGTAGAATATGTATCCCACGGGGGTAAAATTGAAAAAAGGTGAAAAAAAATTTTTTTGGACTTAGTTATTTTTCCGGCGTTTATCAGACTTTCAGATAGGGGAAATGTCAGTGAGCGTTCCGATTTCAGTTCCAGAGTGATTCGCCAATGAGTCCTTCATATTTAGTCGTTTTCAGCCAATTTTCAGAATTTTTGAAAATTTCACTTTTTTGTGAAAATATCCACTAAATGAGGGAATAATATGTGTGAGGGTACCCCAGGAGAGTTCCAAATGTGTGTGGGTAGAATATATATCCCACGGGGGTAAAATTGAAAAAAGGTAAAAAAAAATTTTTTTTGACTTTGTCATTTTTCCGGCGTTTATCAGACTTTCAGATAGGTGAAATGTCAGTGAGCGTTCCGATTTCAGTTCCAGAGCAATTCGCCCGATGAGTCCTTCATATTTAGTCGTTTTCAGCCAATTTTCTGAATTTTTGAAAATTTCACTTTTTTGTGAAAATATCCACTAAATGAGGGAATAATATGTGTGAGGGTACCCCAGGAGAGTTCCAAATGTGTGTGGGTAGAATATATATCCCACGGGGGTAAAATTGAAAAAAAGTGAAAAATATTTTTTTTTGACTTAGTCATTTTTTCAGCGTTTATCAGACTTTCAGATAGGGGAAATGTCAGTGAGCATTCCGATTTCAGTTCCAGAGCGATTTGCCTGATGAGTCCTTCATATTTAGTCGTTTTCAGCCAATTTTCTGAATTTTTGAAAATTTCACTTTTTTGTGAAAATATCCACTAAATGAGGGAATAATATGTGTGAGGGTACCCCAGGAGAGTTCCAAATGTGTGTGGGTAGAATATATATCCCACGGGGGTAAAATTCAAAAAAGCTGAAAAAATTTTTTTTTTTGACTTAGTCATTTTTCCGGCGTTTATCAGACTTTCAGATAGGTGAAATGTCAGTGAGCGTTCCGATTTCAGTTCCAGAGCAATTCGCCCGATGAGTCCTTCATATTTAGTCGTTTTCAGCCAATTTTCAGAATTTTTTAAAATTTCACTTTTTTGTAAAAAAATATCCACTAAATGAGGGAATAATATGTGTGAGGGTACCCCAGGAGAGTTCCAAATGTGTGTGGGTAGAATATATATCCCACGGGGGTAAAATTGAAAAAAGGTGAAAAGTTTTTTTTTTTGGACTTAGTCATTTTTTCAGCGTTTATCAGACTTTCAGATAGGGGAAATGTCAGTGAGCGTTCCGATTTCAGTTCCAGAGTGATTCGCCAATGAGTCCTTCATATTTAGTCGTTTTCAGCCAATTTTCTGAATTTTTAAAAATTTCACTTTTTTGTGAAAATATCCACTAAATGAGGGAATAATATGTGTGAGGGTACCCCAGGAGAGTTCCAAATGTGTGTGGGTAGAATATATATCCCACGGGGGTAAAATTGAAAAAAGTAAAAAAAAAATTTTTTTTGACTTTGTCATTTTTCCGGCGTTTATCAGACTTTCAGATAGGGGAAATGTCAGTGAGCATTCTGATTTCAGTTCCAGAGTGTTTCGCCCGATGAGTCCTTCATATTTAGTCGTTTTCAGCCAATTTTCTGAATTTTTGAAAATTTCACTTTTTTGTGAAAATATCCACTAAATGAGGGAACAATATGTGTGAGGGTACCCCAGGAGAGTTCCAAATGTGTGTGGGTAGAATATATATCCCACGGGGGTAAAATTGAAAAAAGGTGAAAAATATTTTTTTTTGACTTAGTCATTTTTTCAGCGTTTATCAGACTTTCAGATAGGGGAAATGTCAGTGAGCATTCCGATTTCAGTTCCAGAGCGATTTGACCGATGAGTCCTTCATATTTAGTCGTTTTCAGCCAATTTTCTGAATTTTTGAAAATTTCACTTTTTTGTGAAAATATCCACTAAATGAGGGAATAATATGTGTGAGGATACCCCAGGAGAGGTCCAAATGTGTGTGGGTAGAATATATATCCCACGGGGGTAAAATTGAAAAAAGGTGAAAAAAATTTTTTTTTCGACTTAGTAATTTTTTCATCGTTTATCAGACTTTCAGATAGGGGAATTGTCAGTGAGCGTTCCAATTTCAGTTCCAGAACGATTCGCCCGATGAGTCCCTCATATTTAGTCGTTTTCAGCCAATTTTCTGAATTTTTGAAAATTTCACTTTTTTGTGAAAATATCCACTAAATGAGGGAATAATATGTGTGAAGGTAACCCAGGAGTGTTCCAAATGTGTGTGGGTAGAATATATATCCCACGGGGGTAAAATTGAAAAAAGTTGAAAAAATTTTTTTTTGGACTTAGTCATTTTTCCGGCGTTTATCAGACTTTCAGATAGGGGAAATGTCAGTGAGCGTTCCGATTTCAGTGCTAGAGCGATTCGCCCGATGATTCCTACATATTTAGTCGTTTTCAGCCAATTTTCTGAATTTTTGAAAATTTCACTTTTTTGTGAAAATATCCACTAAATGAGGGAATAATATGTGTGAGGGTACCCCAGGAGAGTTCCAAATGTGTGTGGGTAGAATATATATCCCACGGGGGTAAAATTGAAAAAAGGTGAAAAAAATTTTTTTTTGGACTTAATAATTTTTTCAGCGTTTATCAGACTTTCAGATAGGGGAAATGTCAGTGAGCGTTCCAATTTCAGTTCCAGAGCGATTCGCCTGATGAGTCCCTCATATTTAGTCGTTTTCAGCCAATTTTCAGTATTTTTGAAAATTTCACTTTTTTGTGAAAATATCCACTAAATGAGGGAATAATATGTGTGAAGGTACCCCAGGAGTGTTCCAAATGTGTGTGGGTAGAATATATATCCCACGGGGGTAAAATTGAAAAAAGTTGAAAAAATTTTTTTTTGGACTTAGTCATTTTTCCGGCATTTATCAGACTTTCAGATAGGGGAAATGTCAGTGAGCGTTCCGATTTCAGTTCCAGAGCGATTCGCCCGATGAGTCCTTCATATTTAGTTGTTTTCAGCCAATTTTCTGAATTTTTGAAAATTTCACTTTTTTTGTGAAAATATCCACTAAATGAGGGAATAATATGTGTGAGGGTACCCCAGGAGAGTTCCAAATGTGTGTGGGTAGAATATGTATCCCACGGGGGTAAAATTGAAAAAAGTTGAAAAAATTTTTTTTTTGGACTTACTCATTTTTTCAGCGTTTATCAGACTTTCAGATAGGGGAAATGTCAGTGAGCGTTCCGATTTCAGTTCCAGAGCGAATCGCCCGATAAGTCCTTCATATTTAGTCGTTTCCAGCCAATGCTCAGAATTTTTGAAAATTTCACTTTTTTGTGAAAATATCCACTAAATGAGGGAATAATATGTGTGAGGGTGCCCCAGGAGTGTTCCAAATGTGTGTGGGTAGAATATATATCCCACGGGGGTAAAATTGAAAAAATGTGAAAAAAAAATTTTTTTAGACTTAGTCATTTTTCCGGCGTTTATCAGACTTTCAGATAGGGGAAATGTCAGTGAGCGTTCCGATTTCAGTTCCAGCGCGATTCGCCCGATGAGTCCTTCATATTCAGTAGTTTTCAGTCAATTTTCTGAATTTTTGAAAATTTCACTTTTTTGTGAAAATATCCACTAAATGAGGGAATAATATGTGTGAAGGTACCCCAGGAGTGTTCCAAATGTGTGTGGGTAGAATATATATCCCACGGGGGTAAAATTGAAAAAAGTTGAAAAAATTTTTTTTTGGACTTAGTTATTTTTCCGGCATTTATCAGACTTTCAGATAGGGGAAATGTCAGTGAGCGTTCCGATTTCAGTTCCAGAGCGATTCGCCCGATGATTCCTTCATATTTAGTCGTTTTCAGCCAATTTTCAGAATTTTTAAAAATTTCACTTTTTTGTGAAAATATCCACTAAATGAGGGAATAATATGTGTGAGGGTACCCCAGGAGAGTTCCAAATGTGTGTGGGTAGAATATATATCCCACGGGGGTAAATTGAAAAAAGGTAAAAAAAATTTTTTTTTGGACTTAGTCATTTTTTCAGCGTTTATCAGACTTTCAGATAGGGGAAATGTCAGTGAGCGTTCCAATTTCAGTTCCAGAGCGATTCGCCCGATGCGTCCTTCATATTTAGTTGTTTTCAGCCAATTTTCGGAATTTTTGAAAATTTCACTTTTTTGTGAAAATATCCACTAAATGAGGGAATAATATGTGTGAAGGTACCCCAGGAGTGTTCCAAATGTGTGTGGGTAGAATATATATCCCACGGGGGTAAAATTGAAAAAAGGTGAAAAAAAATTTTTTTGGACTTAGTCATTTTTCCGGCGTTTATCAGACTTTCAGATAGGGGAAATGTCAGTGAGCGTTCCGATTTCAGTTCCAGAGTGATTCGCCAATGAGTCCTTCATATTTAGTCGTTTTCAGACAATTTTTTTGAGATTTTTTAAAAATTTCACTTTTTTGTGAAAATATCCACTAAATGAGGGAATAATATGTGTGAGGGTACCCCAGGAGAGTTCCAAATGTGTGTGGGTAGAATGTATATCCCACGGGGGTAAATTGAAAAAAGGTGAAAAAATTTTTTTTTTGGACTTAGTCATTTTTTCAGCGTTTATCAGATTTTCAGACAGGGGAAATGTCAGTGAGCGTTCCAATTTCAGTTCCAGAGCGATTCGCCCGATGAGTCCCTCATATTTAGTCGTTTTCAGCCAATTTTCGGAATTTTTGAAAATTTCACTTTTTTGTGAAAATATCCACTAACTGAGGGAATAATATGTGTGAGGGTACCCCAGGAGAGTTCCAAATGTGTGTGGGTAGAATATATATCCCACGGGGGTAAAATTGAAAAAAGGTGAAAAATTTTTTTTTTTGGACTTAGTCATTTTTTCAGCGTTTATCAGACTTTCAGATAGGGGAAATGTCAGTGAGCGTTCCGATTTCAGTTCCAGAGCGATTCACTCGATGAGTCCTTCATATTTAGTTGTTTTCAGACAATTTTCTGAATTTTTGAAAATTTCACTTTTTTTGTGAAAATATCCACTAAATGAGGGAATAATATGTGTGAGGGTACCCCAGGAGAGTTCCAAATGTGTGTGGGTAGAATATGTATCCCACGGGGGTAAAATTGAAAAAAGGTGAAAAAAAATTTTTTTGGACTTAGTCATTTTTCCGGCGTTTATCAGACTTTCAGATAGGGGAAATGTCAGTGAGCGTTCCGATTTCAGTTCCAGAGTGATTCGCCAATGAGTCCTTCATATTTAGTCGTTTTCAGCCAATTTTCTGAATTTTTGAAAATTTCACTTTTTTGTGAAAATATCCACTAAATGAGGGAATAATATGTGTGAGGATACCCCAGGAGAGGTCCAAATGTGTGTGGGTAGAATATATATCCCACGGGGGTAAAATTGAAAAAAGGTGAAAAAAATTTTTTTTTCGACTTAGTAATTTTTTCATCGTTTATCAGACTTTCAGATAGGGGAATTGTCAGTGAGCGTTCCAATTTCAGTTCCAGAACGATTCGCCCGATGAGTCCCTCATATTTAGTCGTTTTCAGCCAATTTTCTGAATTTTTGAAAATTTCACTTTTTTGTGAAAATATCCACTAAATGAGGGAATAATATGTGTGAAGGTAACCCAGGAGTGTTCCAAATGTGTGTGGGTAGAATATATATCCCACGGGGGTAAAATTGAAAAAAGTTGAAAAAATTTTTTTTTGGACTTAGTCATTTTTCCGGCGTTTATCAGACTTTCAGATAGGGGAAATGTCAGTGAGCGTTCCGATTTCAGTGCTAGAGCGATTCGCCCGATGATTCCTACATATTTAGTCGTTTTCAGCCAATTTTCTGAATTTTTGAAAATTTCACTTTTTTGTGAAAATATCCACTAAATGAGGGAATAATATGTGTGAGGGTACCCCAGGAGAGTTCCAAATGTGTGTGGGTAGAATATATATCCCACGGGGGTAAAATTGAAAAAAGGTGAAAAAAATTTTTTTTTGGACTTAATAATTTTTTCAGCGTTTATCAGACTTTCAGATAGGGGAAATGTCAGTGAGCGTTCCAATTTCAGTTCCAGAGCGATTCGCCTGATGAGTCCCTCATATTTAGTCGTTTTCAGCCAATTTTCAGTATTTTTGAAAATTTCACTTTTTTGTGAAAATATCCACTAAATGAGGGAATAATATGTGTGAAGGTACCCCAGGAGTGTTCCAAATGTGTGTGGGTAGAATATATATCCCACGGGGGTAAAATTGAAAAAAGTTGAAAAAATTTTTTTTTGGACTTAGTCATTTTTCCGGCATTTATCAGACTTTCAGATAGGGGAAATGTCAGTGAGCGTTCCGATTTCAGTTCCAGAGCGATTCGCCCGATGAGTCCTTCATATTTAGTTGTTTTCAGCCAATTTTCTGAATTTTTGAAAATTTCACTTTTTTTGTGAAAATATCCACTAAATGAGGGAATAATATGTGTGAGGGTACCCCAGGAGAGTTCCAAATGTGTGTGGGTAGAATATGTATCCCACGGGGGTAAAATTGAAAAAAGTTGAAAAAATTTTTTTTTTGGACTTACTCATTTTTTCAGCGTTTATCAGACTTTCAGATAGGGGAAATGTCAGTGAGCGTTCCGATTTCAGTTCCAGAGCGAATCGCCCGATAAGTCCTTCATATTTAGTCGTTTCCAGCCAATGCTCAGAATTTTTGAAAATTTCACTTTTTTGTGAAAATATCCACTAAATGAGGGAATAATATGTGTGAGGGTGCCCCAGGAGTGTTCCAAATGTGTGTGGGTAGAATATATATCCCACGGGGGTAAAATTGAAAAAATGTGAAAAAAAAATTTTTTTAGACTTAGTCATTTTTCCGGCGTTTATCAGACTTTCAGATAGGGGAAATGTCAGTGAGCGTTCCGATTTCAGTTCCAGCGCGATTCGCCCGATGAGTCCTTCATATTCAGTAGTTTTCAGTCAATTTTCTGAATTTTTGAAAATTTCACTTTTTTGTGAAAATATCCACTAAATGAGGGAATAATATGTGTGAAGGTACCCCAGGAGTGTTCCAAATGTGTGTGGGTAGAATATATATCCCACGGGGGTAAAATTGAAAAAAGTTGAAAAAATTTTTTTTTGGACTTAGTTATTTTTCCGGCATTTATCAGACTTTCAGATAGGGGAAATGTCAGTGAGCGTTCCGATTTCAGTTCCAGAGCGATTCGCCCGATGATTCCTTCATATTTAGTCGTTTTCAGCCAATTTTCAGAATTTTTAAAAATTTCACTTTTTTGTGAAAATATCCACTAAATGAGGGAATAATATGTGTGAGGGTACCCCAGGAGAGTTCCAAATGTGTGTGGGTAGAATATATATCCCACGGGGGTAAATTGAAAAAAGGTAAAAAAAATTTTTTTTTGGACTTAGTCATTTTTTCAGCGTTTATCAGACTTTCAGATAGGGGAAATGTCAGTGAGCGTTCCAATTTCAGTTCCAGAGCGATTCGCCCGATGCGTCCTTCATATTTAGTTGTTTTCAGCCAATTTTCGGAATTTTTGAAAATTTCACTTTTTTGTGAAAATATCCACTAAATGAGGGAATAATATGTGTGAAGGTACCCCAGGAGTGTTCCAAATGTGTGTGGGTAGAATATATATCCCACGGGGGTAAAATTGAAAAAAGGTGAAAAAAAATTTTTTTGGACTTAGTCATTTTTCCGGCGTTTATCAGACTTTCAGATAGGGGAAATGTCAGTGAGCGTTCCGATTTCAGTTCCAGAGTGATTCGCCAATGAGTCCTTCATATTTAGTCGTTTTCAGACAATTTTTTTGAGATTTTTTAAAAATTTCACTTTTTTGTGAAAATATCCACTAAATGAGGGAATAATATGTGTGAGGGTACCCCAGGAGAGTTCCAAATGTGTGTGGGTAGAATGTATATCCCACGGGGGTAAATTGAAAAAAGGTGAAAAAATTTTTTTTTTGGACTTAGTCATTTTTTCAGCGTTTATCAGATTTTCAGACAGGGGAAATGTCAGTGAGCGTTCCAATTTCAGTTCCAGAGCGATTCGCCCGATGAGTCCCTCATATTTAGTCGTTTTCAGCCAATTTTCGGAATTTTTGAAAATTTCACTTTTTTGTGAAAATATCCACTAACTGAGGGAATAATATGTGTGAGGGTACCCCAGGAGAGTTCCAAATGTGTGTGGGTAGAATATATATCCCACGGGGGTAAAATTGAAAAAAGGTGAAAAATTTTTTTTTTTGGACTTAGTCATTTTTTCAGCGTTTATCAGACTTTCAGATAGGGGAAATGTCAGTGAGCGTTCCGATTTCAGTTCCAGAGCGATTCACTCGATGAGTCCTTCATATTTAGTTGTTTTCAGACAATTTTCTGAATTTTTGAAAATTTCACTTTTTTTGTGAAAATATCCACTAAATGAGGGAATAATATGTGTGAGGGTACCCCAGGAGAGTTCCAAATGTGTGTGGGTAGAATATGTATCCCACGGGGGTAAAATTGAAAAAAGGTGAAAAAAAATTTTTTTGGACTTAGTCATTTTTCCGGCGTTTATCAGACTTTCAGATAGGGGAAATGTCAGTGAGCGTTCCGATTTCAGTTCCAGAGTGATTCGCCAATGAGTCCTTCATATTTAGTCGTTTTCAGCCAATTTTCAGAATTTTTGAAAATTTCACTTTTTTGTGAAAATATCCACTAAATGAGGGAATAATATGTGTGAGGGTACCCCAGGAGAGTTCCAAATGTGTGTGGGTAGAATATATATCCCACGGGGGTAAAATTGAAAAAAGGTAAAAAAAATATTTTTTTTGACTTTGTCATTTTTCCGGCGTTTATCAGACTTTCAGATAGGTGAAATGTCAGTGAGCGTTCCGATTTCAGTTCCAGAGCAATTCGCCCGATGAGTCCTTCATATTTAGTCGTTTTCAGCCAATTTTCTGAATTTTTGAAAATTTCACTTTTTTGTGAAAATATCCACTAAATGAGGGAATAATATGTGTGAGGGTACCCCAGGAGAGTTCCAAATGTGTGTGGGTAGAATATATATCCCACGGGGGTAAAATTGAAAAAAGGTGAAAAATATTTTTTTTTGACTTAGTCATTTTTTCAGCGTTTATCAGACTTTCAGATAGGGGAAATGTCAGTGAGCATTCCGATTTCAGTTCCAGAGCGATTTGCCTGATGAGTCCTTCATATTTAGTAGTTTTCAGCCAATTTTCTGAATTTTTGAAAATTTCACTTTTTTGTGAAAATATCCACTAAATGAGGGAATAATATGTGTGAGGGTACCCCAGGAGAGTTCCAAATGTGTGTGGGTAGAATATGTATCCCACGGGGGTAAAATTGAAAAAAGGTGAAAAAAAATTTTTTTGGACTTAGTCATTTTTCCTGCGTTTATCAGACTTTCAGATAGGGGAAATGTCAGTGAGCGTTCCGATTTCAGTTCCAGAGTGATTCGCCAATGAGTCCTTCATATTTAGTCGTTTTCAGCCAATTTTCAGAATTTTTGAAAATTTCACTTTTTTGTGAAAATATCCACTAAATGAGGGAATAATATGTGTGAGGGTACCCCAGGAGAGTTCCAAATGTGTGTGGGTAGAATATATATCCCACGGGGGTAAAATTGAAAAAAGGTAAAAAAAAATTTTTTTTGACTTTGTCATTTTTCCGGCGTTTATCAGACTTTCAGATAGGTGAAATGTCAGTGAGCGTTCCGATTTCAGTTCCAGAGCAATTCGCCCGATGAGTCCTTCATATTTAGTCGTTTTCAGCCAATTTTCTGAATTTTTGAAAATTTCACTTTTTTGTGAAAATATCCACTAAATGAGGGAATAATATGTGTGAGGGTACCCCAGGAGAGTTCCAAATGTGTGTGGGTAGAATATATATCCCACGGGGGTAAAATTGAAAAAAGGTGAAAAATATTTTTTTTTGACTTAGTCATTTTTTCAGCGTTTATCAGACTTTCAGATAGGGGAAATGTCAGTGAGCATTCCGATTTCAGTTCCAGAGCGGTTTGCCTGATGAGTCCTTCATATTTAGTCGTTTTCAGCCAATTTTCTGAATTTTTGAAAATTTCACTTTTTTGTGAAAATATCCACTAAATGAGGGAATAATATGTGTGAGGGTACCCCAGGAGAGTTCCAAATGTGTGTGGGTAGAATATATATCCCACGGGGGTAAAATTGAAAAAAGCTGAAAAAATTTTTTTTTTTGACTTAGTCATTTTTCCGGCGTTTATCAGACTTTCAGATAGGTGAAATGTCAGTGAGCGTTCCGATTTCAGTTCCAGAGCAATTCGCCCGATGAGTCCTTCATATTTAGTCGTTTTCAGCCAATTTTCAGAATTTTTTAAAATTTCACTTTTTTGTAAAAAAATATCCACTAAATGAGGGAATAATATGTGTGAGGGTACCCCAGGAGAGTTCCAAATGTGTGTGGGTAGAATATATATCCCACGGGGGTAAAATTGAAAAAAGGTGAAAAGTTTTTTTTTTTGGACTTAGTCATTTTTTCAGCGTTTATCAGACTTTCAGATAGGGGAAATGTCAGTGAGCGTTCCGATTTCAGTTCCAGAGTGATTCGCCAATGAGTCCTTCATATTTAGTCGTTTTCAGCCAATTTTCTGAATTTTTGAAAATTTCACTTTTTTGTGAAAATATCCACTAAATGAGGGAATAATATGTGTGAGGGTACCCCAGGAGAGTTCCAAATGTGTGTGGGTAGAATATATATCCCACGGGGGTAAAATTGAAAAAAGTAAAAAAAAAATTTTTTTTGACTTTGTCATTTTTCCGGCGTTTATCAGACTTTCAGATAGGTGAAATGTCAGTGAGCGTTCCGATTTCAGTTCCAGAGCAATTCGCCCGATGAGTCCTTCATATTTAGTCGTTTTCAGCCAATTTTCTGAATTTTTGAAAATTTCACTTTTTTGTAAAAAAATATCCACTAAATGAGGGAATAATATGTGTGAGGGTACCCCAGGAGAGTTCCAAATCTGTGTGGGTAGAATATATATCCCACGGGGGTAAAATTGACAAAAGGTGAAAAATTTTTTTTTTTGGACTTAGTCATTTTTCCGGCGTTTATCAGACTTTCAGATAGGGGAAATGTCAGTGAGCATTCTGATTTCAGTTCCAGAGTGATTCGCCCGATGAGTCCTTCATATTTAGTCGTTTTCAGCCAATTTTCTGAATTTTTGAAAATTTCACTTTTTTGTGAAAATATCCACTAAATGAGGGAACAATATGTGTGAGGGTACCCCAGGAGAGTTCCAAATGTGTGTGGGTAGAATATATATCCCACGGGGGTAAAATTGAAAAAAGGTGAAAAATATTTTTTTTTGACTTAGTCATTTTTTCAGCGTTTATCAGACTTTCAGATAGGGGAAATGTCAGTGAGCATTCCGATTTCAGTTCCAGAGCGATTTGACTGATGAGTCCTTCATATTTAGTCGTTTTCAGCCAATTTTCTGAATTTTTGAAAATTTCACTTTTTTGTGAAAATATCCACTAAATGAGGGAATAATATGTGTGAGGGTACCCCAGGAGAGTTCCAAATGTGTGTGGGTAGAATATATATCCCACGGGGGTAAAATTGAAAAAAGCTGAAAAAAATTTTTTTTTTGACTTAGTCATTTTTTCAGCGTTTATCAGACTTTCAGATAGGTGAAATGTCAGTGAGCGTTCCGATTTCAGTTCCAGAGCAATTCGCCCGATGAGTCCTTCATATTTAGTCGTTTTCAGCCAATTTTCAGAATTTTTTAAAATTTCACTTTTTTGTAAAAAAATATCCACTAAATGAGGGAATAATATGTGTGAGGGTACCCCAGGAGAGTTCCAAATGTGTGTGGGTAGAATATATATCCCACGGGGGTAAAATTGAAAAAAGGTGAAAAATTTTTTTTTTTGGACTTAGTCATTTTTTCAGCGTTTATCAGACTTTCAGATAGGGGAAATGTCAGTGAGCGTTCCGATTTCAGTTCCAGAGCAATTCGCCCGATGAGTCCTTCATATTTAGTCGTTTTCAGCCAATTTTCTGAATTTTTGAAAATTTCACTTTTTTGCAAAAAAAAATCCACTAAATGAGGGAATAATATGTGTGAGGGTACCCCAGGAGAGTTACAAATGTGTGTGGGTAGAATATATATCCCACAGGGGTAAAATTGAAAAAAATTAAAAAAAATTTTTTTTTTGACTGTCATTTTTCCGGCGTTTATCAGACTTTCAGATAGGGGAAATGTCAGTGAGCGTTCCGATTTCAGTTCCAGAGCAATTCGCCCGATGAGTCCTGCATATTTAGTCATTTTCAGCCAATTTTCAGAATTTTTGAAAATTTCACCTTTTTGTGAAAATATCCACTAAATGAGGGAATAATATGTGTGAGGGTACCCCAGGAGAGTTCCAAATGTGTGTGGGTAGAATATATATCCCACGGGGGTAAAATTGAAAAAAGGTAAAAAAAAAATTTTTTTTGACTTTGTCATTTTTCCGGCGTTTATCACACTTTCAGATAGGGGAAATGTCAGTGAGCGTTCCGATTTCAGTTCCAGAGCAATTCGCCCGATGAGTCCTTCATATTTAGTCGTTTTCATCCAATTTTCAGAATGTTTGAAAATTTCACTTTTTTGTGAAAATATCCACTAAATGAGGGAATAATATGTGTGAGGGTACCCCAGGAGAGTTCCAAATGTGTGTGGGTAGAATATATATCCCACGGGGGTAAAATTGAAAAAAGATGAAAACATTTTTTTTTTTGACTTAGTCATTTTTCCGGCGTTTATCAGACTTTCAGATAGGTGAAATGTCAGTGAGCGTTCCGATTTCAGTTCCAGAGCCATTCGCCCGATGAGTCCTTCATATTTAGTCGTTTTCAGCCAATTTTCTGAATTTTTGAAAATTTCACTTTTTTGTAAAAAAATATCCACTAAATTAGGGAATAATATGTGTGAGGGTACCCCAGGAGAGTTCCAAATGTGTGTGGGTAGAATATATATCCTACAGGGGTAAAATTGAAAAAAGGTGAAAAAATTTTTTTTTTGGACTTAGTCATTTTTTCAGCGTTTATCAGACTTTCAGATAGGGGAAATGTCAGTGAGCGTTCCGATTTCAGTTCCATAGCGATTCGCCCGATGACTCCTTCATATTTAGTTGCTTTCAGCCAATTTTCAGAATTTTTGAAAATTTCACTTTTTTGTGAAATATCCACTAAATGAGGGAATAATATGTGTGAGGGTACCCCAGGAGAGTTCCAAATGTGTGTGGGTAGAATATATATCCCACGGGGGTAAAATTGAAAAAAGGTAAAAAAAAAATTTTTTTTGACTTTGTCATTTTTCCGGCGTTTATCACACTTTCAGATAGGTGAAATGTCAGTGAGCGTTCCGATTTCAGTTCCAGAGCAATTCGCCCGATGAGTCCTTCATATTTAGTCGTTTTCAGCCAATTTTCAGAATTTTTGAAAATTTCACTTTTTTGTGAAAATATCCACTAAATGAAGGAATAATATGTGTGAGGGTACCCCAGGACAGTTCCAAATGTGTGTGGGTAGAATATATATCCCACGGGGGTAAAATTGAAAAAAGATGAAAACATTTTTTTTTTGACTTAGTCATTTTTCCGTCGTTTATCAGACTTTCAGATAGGGGAAATGTCAGTGAGCGTTCCGATTTCAGTTCCAGAGCGATTCGCCCGATGAGTCCTTCATATTTAGTCGTTTTCAGCCAATTTTCTGAATTTTTGAAAATTTCACTTTTTTGTAAAAAAATATCCACTAAATTAGGGAATAATATGTGTGAGGGTACCCCAGGAGAGTTCCAAATGTGTGTGGGTAGAATATATATCCCACAGGGGTAAAATTGAAAAAAGGTGAAAAAATTTTTTTTTGGACTTAGTCATTTTTTCAGCGTTTATCAGACTTTCAGATAGGGGAAATGTCAGTGAGCGTTCCGATTTCAGTTCCATAGCGATTCGCCCGATGACTCCTTCATATTTAGTTGTTTTCAGCCAATTTTCAGAATTTTTGAAAATTTCACTTTTTTGTGAAATATCCACTAAATGAGGGAATAATATGTGTGAGGGTACCCCAGGAGAGTTCCAAATGTGTGTGGGTAGAATATATATCCCACGGGGGTAAAATTGAAAAAAGGTAAAAAAAAAATTTTTTTTGACTTTGTCATTTTTCCGGCGTTTATCACACTTTCAGATAGGGGAAATGTCAGTGAGCGTTCTGATTTCAGTTCCAGAGCAATTCGCCCGATGAGTCCTTCATATTTAGTCGTTTTCAGCCAATTTTCAGAATGTTTGAAAATTTCACTTTTTTGTGAAAATATCCACTAAATGAGGGAATAATATGTGTGAGGGTACCCCAGGAGAGTTCCAAATGTGTGTGGGTAGAATATATATCCCACGGGGGTAAAATTGAAAAAAGATGAAAAAATTTTTTTTTTGGACTTAGTCATTTTTCCGACGTTTATCAGACTTTCAGATAGGGGAAATGTCAGTGAGCGTTCCGATTTCAGTTCCAGAGCGATTCGCCCGATGAGTCCTTCATATTTAGTCGTTTTCAGCCAATTTTCTGAATTTTTGAAAATTTCACTTTTTTGTAAAAAAATATCCACTAAATTAGGGAATAATATGTGTGAGGGTACCCCAGGAGAGTTCCAAATGTGTGTGGGTAGAATATATATCCCACAGGGGTAAAATTGAAAAAAGGTGAAAAAATTTTTTTTTGGACTTAGTCATTTTTTCAGCGTTTATCAGACTTTCAGATAGGGGAAATGTCAGTGAGCGTTCCGATTTCAGTTCCATAGCGATTCGCCCGATGACTCCTTCATATTTAGTTGTTTTCAGCCAATTTTCAGAATTTTTGAAAATTTCACTTTTTTGTGAAATATCCACTAAATGAGGGAATAATATGTGTGAGGGTACCCCAGGAGAGTTCCAAATGTGTGTGGGTAGAATATATATCCCACGGGGGTAAAATTGAAAAAAGGTAAAAAAAAAATTTTTTTTGACTTTGTCATTTTTCCGGCGTTTATCACACTTTCAGATAGGGGAAATGTCAGTGAGCGTTCTGATTTCAGTTCCAGAGCAATTCGCCCGATGAGTCCTTCATATTTAGTCGTTTTCAGCCAATTTTCAGAATGTTTGAAAATTTCACTTTTTTGTGAAAATATCCACTAAATGAGGGAATAATATGTGTGAGGGTACCCCAGGAGAGTTCCAAATGTGTGTGGGTAGAATATATATCCCACGGGGGTAAAATTGAAAAAAGATGAAAAAATTTTTTTTTTGGACTTAGTCATTTTTCCGGCGTTTATCAGACTTTCAGTTAGGTGAAATGTCAGTGCGCGTTCCGATTTCAGTTCCAGAGCAATTCGCCCGATGAGTCCTTCATATTTAGTCGTTTTCAGCCAATTTTCTGAATTTTTGAAAATTTCACTTTTTTGTAAAAAAATATCCACTAAATTAGGGAATAATATGTGTGAGGGTACCCCAGGAGAGTTCCAAATGTGTGTGGGTAGAATATATATCCCACAGGGGTAAAATTGAAAAAAGGTGAAAACATTTTTCTTTTGGTCTTAGTCATTTTTTCAGCGTTTATCAGACTTTCAGATAGGGGAAATGTCAGTGAGCGTTCCGATTTCAGTTCCATAGCGATTCGCCCGATGAGTCCTTCATATTTAGTTGTTTTCAGCCAATTTTCAGAATTTTTGAAAATTTCACTTTTTTGTGAAAATATCCACTAAATGAGGGAATAATATGTGTGAGGGTACCCCAGGAGAGTTCCAAATGTGTGTGGGTAGAATATATATCCCACGGGGGTAAAATTGAAAAAAGGTATAAAAAAAATTTCTTTTGACTTTGTCATTTTTCCGGCGTTTATCACACTTTCAGATAGGTGAAATGTCAGTGAGCGTTCCGATTTCAGTTCCAGAGCAATTCGCCCGATGAGTCCTTCATATTTAGTCGTTTTCAGCCAATTTTCTGAATTTTTGAAAATTTCACTTTTTTGTAAAAAAATATCCACTAAATGAGGGAATAATATGTGTGAGGGTACCCCAGGAGAGTTCCAAATGTGTGTGGGTAGAATATATATCCCACGGGGGTAAAATTGAAAAAAGGTGAAAAATTTTTTTTTTTTGCACTTAGTCATTTTTTCAGCGTTTATCAGACTTTCAGATAGGGGAAATGTCAGTGAGCGTTCCGATTTCAGTTCCAGAGCGATTCGCCCGATGAGTCCTTCATATTTAGTCATTTTCTGCCAATTTTCTGAATTTTTGAAAATTTCACTTTTTTGTGAAAATATCCACTAAATGAGGGAATAATATGTGTGAGGGTACCCCAGGAGAGTTCCAAATGTGTGTGGGTAGAATATATATCCCACGGGGTTAAAATTGAAAAAAGATGAAAAAATTTTTTTTTTGACTTAGTCATTTTTCCGTCGTTTATCAGACTTTCAGATAGGTGAAATGTCAGTGAGCGCTCCGATTTCAGTTCCAGAGCAATTCGCCCGATGAGTCCTTCATATTTAGTCGTTTTCAGCCAATTTTCTGAATTTTTGAAAATTTCACTTTTTTGTAAAAAAATATCCACTAAATGAGGGAATAATATGTGTGAGGGTACCCCAGGAGAGTTCCAAATGTGTGTGGGTAGAATATATATCCCACGGGGGTAAAATTGAAAAAAGGTGAAAATTTTTTTTTTTTGGACTTAGTCATTTTTTCAGCGTTTATCAGACTTTCAGATAGGGGAAATGTCAGTGAGCGTCCCGATTTCAGTTCCAGAGCAATTCGCCCGATGAGTCCTTCATATTTAGTCGTTTTCAGCCAATTTTCTGAATTTTTGAAAATTTCACTTTTTTGTAAAAAAATATCCACTAAAGGAGGGAATAATATGTGAGAGTGTACCCCAGGAGAGTTCCAAATGTGTGTTGGTATAATATATATGCCACGGGGGTAAAATTGAAAAAAGGTGAAAATTTTTTTTGGGACTTAGTCATTTTTTCAGCGTTTATCAGACTTTCAGATAGGGGAAATGTCAGTGAGCGTTCCGATTTCAGTTCCAGAGCGATTCGCCCGATGAGTCCTTCATATTTTGTTGTTTTCAGACAATTTTCAGAATTTTTGAAGATTTCACTTTTTTGTGAAAATATCCAGTAAATGAGGGAATAATATGTGTGAGGGTACCCCAGGAGAGTTCCAAATGTGTGTGGGTAGAATATATATCCCACAGGGGTAAAATTGAAAAAAGGTAAAAAAAAAATTTTTTTTGACTGTCATTTTTCCGGAGTTTATCAGACTTTCAGATAGGGGAAATGTCAGTGAGCGTTCCGATTTCAGTCCCAGAGCAATTCGCCCGATGAGTCCTTCATATTTAGTCATTTTCAGCCAATTTTCAGAATGTTTGAAAATTTCACTTTTTTGTGAAAATATCCACTAAATGAGGGAATAATATGTGTGAGGGTACCCCAGGAGAGTTCCAAATGTGTGTGGGTAGAATATATATCCCACGGGGGTAAAATTGAAAAAAGATGAAAAAAATTTTTTTTTTACTTAGTCATTTTTCCGTCGTTTATCAGACTTTCAGATAGGGGAAATGTCAGCGAGCGTTCCGATTTCAGTTCCAGAGCGATTCGCCCGATGAGTCCTTCATATTTAGTCGTTTTCAGCCAATTTTCAGAATGTTTGAAAATTTCACTTTTTTGTGAAA
This sequence comes from Phyllobates terribilis, assembly GCF_046119375.1. Lineage (NCBI taxonomy): Eukaryota > Metazoa > Chordata > Amphibia > Anura > Dendrobatidae > Phyllobates > Phyllobates terribilis. The sequence goes on along the minus strand of NW_027362773.1, from coordinate 18,833,661 downwards.
ATATCCACTAAATGAGGGAATTATATGTGTGAGGGTACCCCAGGAGAGTTCCAAATGTGTGTGGGTAGAATATATATCCCACGGGGGTAAAATTGAAAAAAGATGAAAAAATTATTTTTTTGGACTTAGTCATTTTTCCGGCGTTTATCAGACTTTCAGATAGGGGAAATGTCAGTGAGCGATCCGATTTCAGTTCCAGAGCGATTCGCCCGATGAGTCCTTCATATTTAGTTGTTTTCAGCCAATTTCCTGAATTTTTGAAAATTTCACTTTTTTGCGAAAATATCCACTAAATGAGGGAATAATATGTGTGAGGGTACCCCAGGAGAGTTCCAAATGTGTTTGGGTAGAATATATATCCCACGGGGGTAAAATTGAAAAAGATGAAAAAATTTTTTTTTTGGCTTAGTCATTTTTCTGGCGTTTATCAGACTTTCAGATAGGGGAAATGTCAGTGAGCGTTCCGATTTCAGTTCCAGAGTGATTCGCCCGATGATTCCTTCATATTTAGTCGTTTTCAGCCAATTTTCAGAATTTTTGAAAATTTCACTTTTTTGTGAAAATATCCACTAAATGAGGGAATAATATGTGTGAGGGTACCCCAGGAGAGTTCCAAATGTGTGTGGGTAGAATATATTTCCCACGGGGGTAAAATTGAAAAAAGGTGAAAAATTTTTTTTTTTGACTTAGTCATTTTTTCAGCGTTTATCAGACTTTCAGATAGGGGAAATGTCAGTGACCATTCCGATTTCAGTTCCAGAGCGATTTGCCTGATGAGTCCTTCATATTTAGTCGTTTTCAGCCAATTTTCTGAAATTTTGAAAATTTCACTTTTTTGTGAAAATATCCACTAAATGAGGGAATAATATGTGTGAGGGTACCCCAGGAGAGTTCCAAATGTGTGTGGGTAGAATATTTATCCCACGGGGGTAAAATTGAAAAAAGATGAAAAAATTTTTTTTTTGACTCAGTCATTTTTCCGGCGTTTATCAGACTTTCAGATAGGTGAAATGTCAGTGAGCGTTCCGATTTCAGTTCCAGAGCAATTCGCCCGATGAGTCCTTCATATTTAGTCGTTTTCAGCCAATTTTCTGAATTTTTGAAAATTTCACTTTTTTGTAAAAAAATATCCACTAAATGAGGGAATAATATGTGTGAGGGTACCCCAGGAGAGTTCCAAATGTGTGTGGGTAGAATATATATCCCACGGGGGTAAAATTGAAAAAAGGTGAAAATTTTTTTTTTTTGGACTTAGTCATTTTTTCAGCGTTTATCAGACTTTCAGATAGGGGAAATGTCAGTGAGCGTTCCGATTTCAGTTCCAGAGCAATTCGCCCGATGAGTCCTTCATATTTAGTTGTTTTCAGCCAATTTTCAGAATTTTTGAAAATTTCACTTTTTTGTGAAAATATCCACTAAATGAGGGAATAATATGTGTGAGGGTACCCCAGGAGAGTTCCAAATGTGTGTGGGTAGAATATATATCCCACGGGGGTAAAATTGAAAAAAGGTTAAAAAAATATTTTCTTTGACTTAGTCATTTTTTCAGCGTTTATCAGACTTTCAGATAGGGGAAATGTCAGTGAGCGTTCCGATTTCAGTTCCAGAGCAATTCGCCCGATGAGTCCTTCATATTTACTCGTTTTCAGCCAATTTTCCGAATTTTTGAAAATTTCACTTTTTTTGTGAAAATATCCACTAAATGAGGGAATAATATGTGTGAGGGTACCCCAGGAGAGTTCCAAATGTGTGTGGGTAGAATATATATCCCACGGGGGTAAAATTGAAAAAAGGTGAAAAAATTTTTTTTTTGGACTTAGCCATTTTTTCAGCGTTTATCAGACTTTCAGATAGGGGAAATGTCAGTGAGCGTTCCGATTTCAGTTCCAGAGCAATTTGCCCGATGAGTCCTTCATATTTAGTCGTTTTCAGTCAATTTTCTGAATTTTTGAAAATTTCACTTTTTTGTAAAAAAATATCCACTAAATGAGGGAATAATATGTGTGAGGGTACCCCAGGAGAGTTCAAAATGTGTGTGGGTAGAATATATATCCCACGGGGGTAAAATTGAAAAAAGGTGAAAAATTTTTTTTTTTGGACTTAGTCATTTTTTCAACGTTTATCAGACTTTCAGATAGGGGAAATGTCAGTGAGCATTCCGATTTCAGTTCCAGAGCGATTTGCCTGTTGGGTCCTTCATATTTAGTCGTTTTCAGCCAATTTTCTGAATTTTTGAAAATTTCACTTTTTTGTGAAAATATCCACTAAATGAGGGAATAATATGTGTGAGGGTACCCCAGGAGAGTTCCAAATGTGTGTGGGTAGAATATATATCCCACGGGGGTAAAATTGAAAAAAGGTGAAAAAAATTTTTTTTTGGACTTAGTCATTTTTTCAGCGTTTATAAGACTTTCAGATAGGGGAAATGTCAGTGAGCATTCCGATTTCAGTTCCAGAGCGATTTGCCTGATGAGTCCTTTATATTTAGTCGTTTTCAGCCAATTTTCTGAATTTTTGAAAATTTCACTTTTTTGTGAAAATATCCACTAAATGAGGGAATAATATGTGTGAGGGTACGCCAGGAGAGTTCCAAATGTGTGTGGGTAGAAGATATATCCCACGGGGGTAAAATTGAAAAAAGATGAAAAAATTTTTTTTTTTGACTTAGTCATTTTTCCGGCGTTTATCAGACTTTCAGATAGGTGAAATGTCAGTGAGCGTTCCGATTTCAGTTCCAGAGCAATTCGCCCGATGAGTCCTTCATATTTAGTCATTTTCAGCCAATTTTCTGAATTTTTGAAAATTTCACTTTTTTGTAAAAAAATATCCACTAAATGAGGGAATAATATGTGTGAGGGTACCCCAGGAGAGTTCCAAATGTGTGTGGGTAGAATATATATCCCACGGGGGTAAAATTGAAAAAAGGTGAAAAATTTTTTTTTTTGGACTTAGTCATTTTTTCAACGTTTATCAGACTTTCAGATAGGGGAAATGTCAGTGAGCATTCCGATTTCAGTTCCAGAACGATTCGCCCGATGAGTCCTTCATATTTAGTCGTTTTCAGCCAATTTTCTGAATTTTTGAAAATTTCACTTTTTTGTGAAAATATCCGCTAAATGAGGGAATAATATGTGTGAGGGTACGCCAGGAGAGTTCCAAATGTGTGTGGGTAGAATATATATCCCACGGGGGTAAAATTGAAAAAAGGTGAAAAAATTTTTTGGGACTCAGTCATTTTTTCAGCGTTTATCAGACTTTCAGATAGGGGAAATGTCAGTGAGCGTTCCAAATTCAGTTCCAGAGCAATTCGACCGATGAGTCCTTCATATTTAGTCGTTTTCAGCCAATTTTCAGAATTTTTCAAAATTTCACTTTTTTGTGAAAATATCCACTAAATGAGGGAATAATATGTGTGAGGGTACCCCAGGAGAGTTCCAAATGTGTGTGGATAGAATATATATCCCACGGGGGTAAAATTGAAAAAAGGTGAAAAATTTTTTTTTTGGACTTAGTCATTTTTTCAGCGTTTATCAGATTTTCAGATAGGGGAAATGTCAGTGAGCGTTCCAATTTCAGTTCCAGAGCGATTCGCCCGATGAGTCCTTCATATTTAGTTGTTTTCAGCCAATTTTCAGAATTTTTGAAAATTTCACTTTTTTGTGAAAATATCCACTAAATGAGGGAATAATATGTGTGAGGGTACCCCAGGAGAGTTCCAAATGTGTGTGGGTAGAATATATATCCCACGGGGGTAAAATTGAAAAAAGGTGAAAAAAATTTTTTTTTGGACTTAGTCATTTTTTCAGCGTTTATCAGACTTTCAGATAGGGGAAATGTCAGTGAGCGTTCCGATTTCAGTTCCAGAGCGATTTGCCTGATGAGTCCTTCATATTTAGTCGTTTTCAGCCAATTTTCTGAATTTTTGAAAATTTCACTTTTTTGTGAAAATATCCACTAAATGAGGGAATAATATGTGTGAGGGTACGCCAGGAGAGTTTCAAATGTGTGTGGGTAGAATATATATCCCACGGGGGTAAAATTGAAAAAAGGTTAAAAAAAAAAATTTTTTGACTTAGTCATTTTTCCGGCGTTTATCAGACTTTCAGATAGGGGAAATGTCAGTGAGCGTTCCAATTTCAGTTCCAGAGCGATTAGCCCGTTGAGTCCTTCATATTTAGTCGTTTTCAGCCAATTTTCTGAATTTTTGAAAATTTCACTTTTTTGTAAAAAAATATCCACTAAATGAGGGAATAATATGTGTGAGGGTACCCCAGGAGAGTTCCAAATGTGTGTGGGTAGAATATATATCCCACAGGGGTAAAATTGAAAAAAGGTGAAAAATTATTTTTTTTTGGACTTAGTCATTTTTTCTGCGTTTATCAGACTTTCAGATAGGGGAAATGTCAGTGAGCGTTCCAATTTCAGTTCCAGAGCGATTCGCCCGATGAGTCCTTCATATTTAGTTGTTTTCAGCCAATTTTCAGAATTTTTGAAAATTTCACTTTTTTGTGAAAATATCCACTAAATGAGGGAATAATATGTGTGAGGGTATCCCAGGAGAGTTCCAAATGTGTGTGGGTAGAATATATATCCCACGGGGGTAAAATTGAAAAAAGATGAAAAAAATTTTTTTTTGGATTAAGTCATTTTTTCAGCGTTTATCAGACTTTCAGATAGGGGAAATGTCAGTGAGCATTCCGATTTCAGTTCCAGAGCGATTCGCCCGATGAGTCCTTCATATTTAGTTGTTTTCAGCCAATTTTCAGAATTTTTGAAAATTTCACTTTTTTGTGAAAATATCCACTAAATGAGGGAATAATATGTGTGAGGGTACCCCAGGAGAGTTCCAAATGTGTGATGGGTAGAATATATATCCCACGGGGGTAAAATTGAAATAAGATGAAAAAAATTTTTTTGGGGATTAAGTGATTTTTTCAGCGTTTATCAGACTTTCAGATAGGGGAAATGTCAGTGAGCGTTCCGATTTCAGTTCCAGAGCGATTCGCCCGATGAGTCCTTCATATTTAGTCGTTTTCAGCCAATTTTCTGAATATTTGAAAATTTCACTTTTTTGTGAAAATATCCACTAAATGAGGGAATAATATGTGTGAGGGTACCCCAGAAGAGTTCCAAATGTGTGTGGGTAGAATATATATCCCACGGGGGTAAAATTGAAAAAAGATGAAAAAAATTTTTTTTTGGATTAAGTCATTTTTTCAGCGTTTATCAGACTTTCAGATAGGGGAAATGTCAGTGAGCATTCCAATTTCAGTTCCAGAGCGATTCGCCCAATGAGTCCTTCATATTTAGTCGTTTTCAGCCAATTTTCTGAATTTTTGAAAATTTCACTTTTTTGTAAAAAAATATCCACTAAATGAGGGAATAATATGTGTGAGGGTACCCCAGGAGAGTTCCAAATGTGTATTGGGTAGAATATATATCCCACGGGGGTAAAATTGAAAAAAGTTGAAAAAAATTTTTTTTGGACTTAGTCATTTTTCCGGCGTTTATCAGACTTTCAGATAGGGGAAATGTCAGTGAGCATTCCGATTTCAGCTCCAGAGCGATTTGCCTGATGAGTCCTTCATATTTAGTCGTTTTCAGCCAATTTTCTGAATTTTTGAAAATTTCACTTTTTTGTGAAAATATCCACTAAATGAGGGAATAATATGTGTGAGGGTACGCCAGGAGAGTTCCAAATGTGTGTGGGTAGAATATATATCCCACGGGGGTAAAATTGAAAAAAGATGAAAAAAATTTTTTTTGGACTTGGTCATTTTTCCGGCGTTTATCGGACTTTCAGTGAGGGAAAATGTCAGTGAGCGTTCCGATTTCAGTTCCAGAGCAATTTGCCCGATGAGTCCTTCATATTTAGTCGTTTTCAGCCAATTTTCAGAATTTTTGAAAATTTCACTTTTTTGTGAAAATATCCACTAAATGAGGGAATAATATGTGTGAGGGTACCCCAGGAGAGTTCCAAATGTGAGTGGGTAGAATATATATCCCACGGGGGTAAAATTGAAAAAAGGTGAAAAAAATTTTTTTTTGGACTTAGTCATTTTTTCAGCGTTTATCAGACTTTCAGATAGGGGAAATGTCAGTGAGCGTTCCAATTTCAGTTCCAGAGCGATTTGCCTGATGAGTCCTTCATATTTAGTCGTTTTCAGCCAATTTTCTGAATTTTTGAAAATTTCACTTTTTTGTGAAAATATCCACTAAATGAGGGAATAATATGTGTGAGGGTACGCCAGGAGAGTTCCAAATGTGTGTGGGTAGAATATATATCCCACGGGGGTAAAATTGAAAAAAGGTTAAAAAAAAAAAATTTTTGACTTAGTCATTTTTCCGGCGTTTATCAGACTTTCAGATAGGGGAAATGTCAGTGAGCGTTCCAATTTCAGTTCCAGAGCGATTAGCCCGTTGAGTCCTTCATATTTAGTCGTTTTCAGCCAATTTTCTGAATTTTTGAAAATTTCACTTTTTTGTAAAAAAATATCCACTAAATGAGGGAATAATATGTGTGAGGGTACCCCAGGAGAGTTCCAAATGTGTGTGGGTAGAAAATATATCCCACGGGGGTAAAATTGAAAAAAGTTTTCAAAAAATTTTTTTTGGACTTAGTCATTTTTCCGGCGTTTATCAGACTTGCAGATAGGGGAAATGTCAGTGAGCGTTCCGATTTCAGTTCCAGAGCGATTCGCCCAATGAGTCCTTCATATTTAGTCGTTTTCAGCCAATTTTTCAGAATTTTTGAAAATTTCACTTTTTTGTGAAAATATCCACTAAATGAGGGAATAATATGTGTGAGGGTACCCCAGGAGAGTTCCAAATGTGTGTGGGTAGAATATATATCCCACAGGGGTAAAATTAAAAAAAGTTGAAAAAATTTTGTTGTTGGACTTAGTCATTTTTCCGGCGTTTAGAACACTTTCAGATAGGGGAAATATCAGTGAGTATTCCAATATCAGTTCCAGAGCGATTCGCCCGATGAGTCCTTCATATTTAGTCGTTTTCAACCAATTTTCAGAAGTTTGAAAATTTCACTTTTTTGTGAAAATATCCACTAAATGAGGGAATAATATGTGTGAGGGTACCCCAGGAGAGTTCCAAATGTGTGTGGGTAGAATATATATCCCACGGGGGTAAAATTGAAAAAAGGTGGAAAAATTTTTTTTTGGACTTAGTCATTTTTTCAGCGTTTATCAGACTTTCAGATAGGGGAAATGTCAGTGAGCGTTCCGATTTCAGTTCCAGAGCGATTCGCCCGATGAGTCCTTCATATTTAGTCGTTTTCAGCCAATTTTCAGAATTTTTGAAAATTTCACTTTTTTGTGAAAATATCCACTAAATGAGGGAATAATATGTGTGAGGGTACCCCAGGAGAGTTCCAAATGTGTGTGGGTAGAATATATATCCCACGGGGGTAAAATTGAAAAAAGATGAAACATTTTTTTGTTGGACTTAGTCATTTTTCCGGCGTTTAGAAGACTTTCAGATAGGGGAAATATCAGTGAGTATTCCAATTTCAGTTCCAGAGCGATTCGCCCGAAGAGTCCTTCATATTAAGTCGTTTTCAGCCAATTTTCTGAATTTTTGAAAATTTCACTTTTTTGTGAAAATATTCACTAAATGAGGGAATAATATGTGTGAGGGTACCCCAGAAGAGTTCCAAATGTGTGTGGGTAGAATATATATCCCACGGGGGTAAAATTGAAAAAAGATGACAAATTTTTTTTTTTTACTTAGTCATTTTTCCGGCGTTTAGAAGACTTTCAGATAGGGGAAATGTCAGTGAGCGTTCCGATTTCAGTTCCACAGCGATTCGCCCGATGAGTCCTTCATATTTAGTCGTTTTCAGCCAATTTTCAGAATTTTGAAAATTTCACTTTTTTGTGAAAATATCCACTAAATGAGGGAATAATATGTGTGAGGGTACCCCAGGAGAGTTCCAAATGTGTGTGGGTAGAATATGTATCCCACGGGGGTAAAATTGAAAAAAGATGAAAAATTTTTTTTTTTTACTTAGTCATTTTTCCGGCATTTATCAGACTTTCAGATAGGGGAAATGTCAGTGAGCGTTCCGATTTCAGTTCCAGAGCGATTCGCCCGATGAGTCCTTCATATTTAGTCGTTTTCAGCCAATTTTCTGAATTTTTGAAAATTTCACTTTTTCTTGAAAATATCCACTAAATGAGGGAATAATATGTGTGAGGGTACCCCAGGAGAGTTCCAAATGTGTGTGGGTAGAATATATATCCCACGGGGGTAAAATTGAAAAAAGATGAAAAAAAAATTTTTTTGACTTAGTCATTTTTCCGGCGTTTATCAGACTTTCAGATAGGGGAAATGTCAGTGAGCGTTCCGATTTCAGTTCCAGAGCGATTCGCCCGATGAGTCCTTCATATTTAGTCGTTTTCAGCCAATTTTCTGAATTTTTGAAAATTTCACTTTTTTGTGAAAATATCCACTAAATGAGGGAATAATATGTGTGAGGGTACCCCAATAGAGTTCCAAATGTGTGTGGGTAGAATATATATCCCACGGGGGTAAAATTGAAAAGAGATGAAAAAATTTTTTTTTTGACTTAGTCATTTTTCCGGCGTTTATCAGACTTTCAGATAGGGGAAAAGTCAGTGAGCGTTCCGATTTCAGTTCCAGAGCGATTCGCCCGATGAGTCCTTCATATTTAGTCGTTTTCAGCGAATTTTCAAAATTTTTGAAAATTTCACTTTTTTGGGAAAATATCAACTAAATGAGGGAATAATATGTGTGAGGGTACCCCAGGAGAGTTCCAAATGTGTGTGGGTAGAATATATATCCCACGGGGGTAAAATTGAAAAAAGTTTAAAAAAATTTTTTTAGACTTAGTCATTTTTCCGGCGTTTATCAGACTTTCAAATAGGGGAAATGTCAGTGAGCGTTCCAATTTCAGTTCCAGAGCGATTCGCCCGATGAGTCCTTCATATTTAGTCGCTTTCAGCCAATTTTCTGAATTTTTGAAAATTTCACTTTTTTGTGAAAATATCCACTAAATGAGGGAATAATATGTGTGAGGGTACCCCAGGAGAGTTCCAAATGTGTGTGGGTAGAAGATATATCCCATGGGGGTAAAATTGAAAAAAGTTGAAAAATTTTTTTTTTTTCGACTTAGTCATTTTTCCGGCGTTTATCAGACTTTCAAATAGGGGAAATGTCAGTGAGCATTCCGATTTCAGTTCCATAGCGATTCGCCGATCAGTCCTTCATATTTAGTTGTTTTCAGCCAATTTTCAGAATTTTGAAAATTTCACTTTTTTGTGAAAATATCCACTAAATGAGGGAATAATATGTGTGAGGGTACCCCAATAGAGTTTCAAATGTGTGTGGGTAGAATATATATCCCACGGGGGTAAAATTGAAAAAAGATGAAAAAAATTTTTTTTTGACTTAGTCATTTTTCCGGCGTTTATCAGACTTTCAGATAGGGGAAATGTCAGTGAGCGTTCCGATTTAAGTTCCAGAGCGATTCGCCGATCAGTCCTTCATATTTAGTCGCTTTCAGCCAATTTTCTGAATTTTTGAAAATTTCACTTTTTTGTGAAAATATCCACTAAATGAGGGAATAATATGTGTGAGGGTACCCCAGGAGAGTTCCAAATGTGTGTGGGTAGAAGATATATCCCATGGAGGTAAAATTGAAAAAAGTTGAAAAATTTTTTTTTTTTCGACTTAGTCATTTTTCCGGCGTTTATCAGTCTTTCAAATAGGGGAAATGTCAGTGAGCATTCCGATTTCAGTTCCATAGCGATTCGCCCGATGAGTCCTTCATATTTAGTCGTTTTCAGCCAATTTTCTGAATTTTTGAAAATTTCACTTTTTCTTGAAAATATCCACTAAATGAGGGAATAATATGTGTGAGGGTACCCCAGGAGAGTTCCAAATGTGTGTGGGTAGAATATATATCCCACGGGGGTAAAATTGAAAAAAGATGAAACATTTTTTTGTTGGACTTAGTCATTTTTCCGGCGTTTAGAAGACTTTCAGATAGGGGAAATATCAGTGAGTATTCCAATTTCAGTTCCAGAGCGATTCGCCCGAAGAGTCCTTCATATTAAGTCGTTTTCAGCCAATTTTCTGAATTTTTGAAAATTTCACTTTTTTGTGAAAATATTCACTAAATGAGGGAATAATATGTGTGAGGGTACCCCAGAAGAGTTCCAAATGTGTGTGGGTAGAATATATATCCCACGGGGGTAAAATTGAAAAAAGATGACAAATTTTTTTTTTTTACTTAGTCATTTTTCCGGCGTTTAGGAGACTTTCAGATAGGGGAAATGTCAGTGAGCGTTCCGATTTCAGTTCCACAGCGATTCGCCCGATGAGTCCTTCATATTTAGTCGTTTTCAGCCAATTTTCAGAATTTTGAAAATTTCACTTTTTTGTGAAAATATCCACTAAATGAGGGAATAATATGTGTGAGGGTACCCCAGGAGAGTTCCAAATGTGTGTGGGTAGAATATGTATCCCACGGGGGTAAAATTGAAAAAAGATGAAAAATTTTTTTTTTTTACTTAGTCATTTTTCCGGCATTTATCAGACTTTCAGATAGGGGAAATGTCAGTGAGCGTTCCGATTTCAGTTCCAGAGCGATTCGCCCGATGAGTCCTTCATATTTAGTAGTTTTCAGCCAATTTTCTGAATTTTTGAAAATTTCACTTTTTCTTGAAAATATCCACTAAATGAGGGAATAATATGTGTGAGGGTACCCCAGGAGAGTTCCAAATGTGTGTGGGTAGAATATATATCCCACGGGGGTAAAATTGAAAAAAGATGAAAAAAAAATTTTTTTGACTTAGTCATTTTTCCGGCGTTTATCAGACTTTCAGATAGGGGAAATGTCAGTGAGCATTCCGATTTCAGTTCCAGAGCGATTCGCCCGATGAGTCCTTCATATTTAGTCGTTTTCAGCCAATTTTCTGAATTTTTGAAAATTTCACTTTTTTGTGAAAATATCCACTAAATGAGGGAATAATATGTGTGAGGGTACCCCAATAGAGTTCCAAATGTGTGTGGGTAGAATATATATCCCACGGGGGTAAAATTGAAAAAAGATGAAAAAATTTTTTTTTTGACTTAGTCATTTTTCCGGCGTTTATCAGACTTTCAGATAGGGGAAATGTCAGTGAGCGTTCCAATTTCAGTTCCAGAGCGATTCGCCCGATGAGTCCTTCATATTTAGTCGTTTTCAGCCAATTTTCAGAATTTTTGAAAATTTCACTTTTTTGTGAAAATATCCACTAAATGAGGGAATAATATGTGTGAGGGTACCCCAGGAGATTTCCAAATGTGTGTGGGTAGAATATATATCCCACGGGGGTAAAATTGAAAAAAGATGAAACATTTTTTTGTTGGACTTAGTCATTTTTCCGGCGTTTAGAAGACTTTCAGATAGGGGAAATATCAGTGAGTATTCCAATTTCAGTTCCAGAGCGATTCGCCCGAAGAGTCCTTCATATTAAGTCGTTTTCAGCCAATTTTCTGAATTTTTGAAAATTTCACTTTTTTGTGAAAATATTCACTAAATGAGGGAATAATATGTGTGAGGGTACCCCAGAAGAGTTCCAAATGTGTGTGGGTAGAATATATATCCCACGGGGGTAAAATTGAAAAAAGATGACAAATTTTTTTTTTTTACTTAGTCATTTTTCCGGCGTTTAGGAGACTTTCAGATAGGGGAAATGTCAGTGAGCGTTCCGATTTCAGTTCCACAGCGATTCGCCCGATGAGTCCTTCATATTTAGTCGTTTTCAGCCAATTTTCAGAATTTTGAAAATTTCACTTTTTTGTGAAAATATCCACTAAATGAGGGAATAATATGTGTGAGGGTACCCCAGGAGAGTTCCAAATGTGTGTGGGTAGAATATGTATCCCACGGGGGTAAAATTGAAAAAAGATGAAAAATTTTTTTTTTTTACTTAGTCATTTTTCCGGCATTTATCAGACTTTCAGATAGGGGAAATGTCAGTGAGTATTCCAATTTCAGTTCCAGAGTGATTCGCCCGATAAGTCCTTCATATTTAGGCGTTTTCAGCCAAATTTCAGAATTTTGAAAATTTCACTTTTTTGTAAAAATATCCACTAAATGAGGGAATAATATGTGTGAGGGTACCCCAGGAGAGTTCCAAATGTGTGTGGGTAGAATATATATCCCACGGGGGTAAAATTGAAAAAAGTTTAAAAAATTTTTTTTAGACTTAGTCATTTTTCCGGCGTTTATCAGACTTTCAAATAGGGGAAATGTCAGTGAGCGTTCCAATTTCAGTTCCAGAGCGATTCGCCCGATAAGTCCTTCATATTTAGTCGCTTTCAGCCAATTTTCTGAATTTTTGAAAATTTCACTTTTTTGTGAAAATATCCACTAAATGAGGGAATAATATGTGTGAGGGTACCCCAGGAGAGTTCCAAATGTGTGTGGGTAGAAGATATATCCCATGGGGGTTAAATTGAAAAAAGTTGAAAAATTTTTTTTTTTTCGACTTAGTCATTTTTCCGGCGTTTATCAGACTTTCAAATAGGGGAAATGTCAGTGAGCATTCCGATTTCAGTTCCATAGCGATTCACCCGATGAGTCCTTCATATTTAGTGGTTTTCAGCCAATTTTCTGAATTTTTGAAAATTTCACTTTTTCTTGAAAATATCCACTAAATGAGGGAATAATATGTGTGAGGGTACCCCAGGAGAGTTCCAAATGTGTGTGGGTAGAATATATATCCCACGGGGGTAAAATTGAAAAAAGATGAAAAAAAATTTTTTTTGACTTAGTCATTTTTCCGGCGTTTACCAGACTTTCAGATAGGGGAAATGTCAGTGAGCGTTCCGATTTCAGTTCCAGAGCGATTCGCCCGATGAGTCCTTCATATTTAGTCGTTTTCAGCCAATTTTCTGAATTTTTGAAAATTTCACTTTTTTGTGAAAATATCCACTAAATGAGGGAATAATATGTGTGAGGGTACCCCAATAGAGTTCCAAATGTGTGTGGGTAGAATATATATCCCACGGGGGTAAAATTGAAAAAAGATGAAAAATTTTTTTTTTTGACTTAGTCATTTTTCCGGCGTTTATCAGACTTTCAGATAGGGGAAATGTCAGTGAGCATTCCGATTTCAGTTCCAGAGCGATTCGCCCGATGAGTCCTTCATATTTAGTCGTTTTCAGCGAATTTTCAAAATTTTTGAAAATTTCACTTTTTTGTGAAAATATCAACTAAATGAGGGAATAATATGTGTGAGGGTACCCCAGGAGAGTTCCAAATGTGTGTGGGTAGAATATATATCCCACGGGGGTAAAATTGAAAAAAGTTGAAAAAAATTTTTTGTTGGACTTAGTCATTTTTCCGGTGTTTAGAAGACTTTCAGATAGGGGAAATGTCAGTGAGTATTCCAATTTCAGTTCCAGAGTGATTCGCCCGATGAGTCCTTCATATTTAGTCGTTTTCAGCCAAATTTCAGAATTTTGAAAATTTCACTTTTTTGTAAAAATATCCACTAAATGAGGGAATAATATGTGTGAGGGTACCCCAGGAGAGTTCCAAATGTGTGTGGGTAGAATATATATCCCACGGGGGTAAAATTGAAAAAAGTTTAAAAAATTTTTTTTAGACTTAGTCATTTTTCCGGCGTTTATCAGACTTTCAAATAGGGGAAATGTCAGTGAGCGTTCCAATTTCAGTTCCAGAGCGATTCGCCCGATGAGTCCTTCATATTTAGTCGTTTTCAGCCAATTTTCTGAATTTTTGAAAATTTAACTTTTTTGTGAAAATATCCACTAAATGAGGGAATAATATGTGTGAGGGTACCCCAGGAGAGTTCCAAATGTGTGTGGGTAGAAGATATATCCCATGGGGGTAAAATTGAAAAAAGTTGAAAAAATTTATTTTTTTCGACTTAGTCATTTTTCCGGCGTTTATCAGACTTTCAAATAGGGGAAATGTCAGTGAGCATTCCGATTTCAGTTCCAGAGCGATTCGCCCGATGAGTCCTTCATATTTAGTCGTTTTCAGCCAATTTTCTGAATTTTTGAAAATTTCCCTTTTTCTTGAAAATATCCACTAAATGAGGGAATAATATGTGTGAGGGTACCCCAGGAGAGTTCCAAATGTGTGTGGGTAGAATATATATCCCACGGGGGTAAAATTGAAAAAAGATGAAAAAAAATTTTTTTTGACTTAGTCATTTTTCCGGCGTTTATCAGACTTTCAGATAGGGGAAAAGTCAGTGAGCGTTCCGATTTCAGTTCCAGAGCGATTCGCCCGATGAGTCCTTCATATTTAGTCGTTTTCAGCCAATTTTCTGAATTTTTGAAAATTTCACTTTTTTGTGAAAATATCCACTAAATGAGGGAATAATATGTGTGAGGGTACCCCAGGAGAGTTCCAAATGTGTGTGGGTAGAAAATATATCCCACGGGGGTAAAATTGAAAAAAGGTGAAAAATTTTTTTTTTTGGACTTAGTCATTTTTCCGGCGTTTATCAGACTTTCAAATAGGGGAAATGTCAGTGAGCGTTCCGATTTCAGTTCCAGAGCGATTCGCCTGATGAGTCCTTCATATTTAGTCGTTTTCAGCCAATTTTCTGAATTTTTGAAAATTTCACTTTTTTGTGAAAAAATCCACTAAATGAGGGAATAATATGTGTGAGGGTACCCCAGGAGAGTTCCAAATGTGTGTGGGTAGAATATATATCCCACGGGGGTAAAATTGAAAAAAGATGAAAAAAAATTTTTTTTGACGTAGTCATTTTTCCGGCGTTTATCAGACTTTCAGATAGGGGAAATGTCAGTGAGCATTCCGATTTCAGTTCCAGAGCGATTCGCCCGATGAGTCCTTCATATTTAGTCGTTTTCAGCCAATTTTCTGAATTTTTGAAAATTTCTCTTTTTTGTGAAAATATCCACTAAATGAAGGAATAATATGTGTGAGGGTACCCCAGGAGAGTTCCAAATGTGTGTGGGTAGAATATATATCCCACGGGGGTAAAATTGAAAAAAGATGAAAAAAAATTTTTTTTGACTTAGTCATTTTTCCGGCGTTTATCAGACTTTCAGATAGGGGAAATGTCAGTGAGCGTTCCGATTTCAGTTCCACAGCGATTCGCCCGATGAGTCCTTCATATTTAGTCGTTTTCAGCCAATTTTCTGAATTTTTGAAAATTTCACTTTTTTGTGAAAATATCCACTAAATGAGGGAATAATATGTGTGAGGGTACCCCAGGAGAGTTCCAAATGTGTGTGGGTAGAATATATCCCACGGGGATAAAATTGAAAAAAGGTGAACAAAATTTTTTTTGGACTTAGTCATTTTTTCAGCATTTATCAGACTTTCAGATAGGGGAAATGTCAGTGAGCATTCCAATTTCAGTTCCAGAGCGATTCGCCGATCAGTCCTTCATATTTAGTCGTTTTCAGCCAATTTTCAGAATTTTGAAAATTTCACTTTTTTGTGAAAATATCCACTAAATGAGGGAATAATATGTGTGAGGGTACCCCAGGAGAGTTCCAAATGTGTGTGGGTAGAATATATATCCCACGGGGGTAAAATTGAAAAAAGATGAAAAAAAATTTTTTTTGACTTAAGTCATCTTTCCGGCGTTTATCAGACTTTCAGATAGGGGAAATGTCAGTGAGCCTTCCGATTTCAGTTCCAGAGCGATTCGCCGATCAGTCCTTCATATTTAGTCGTTTTCAGACAATTTTCAGAATTTTTGAAAATTTCACTTTTTTGTGAAAATATCCACTAAATGAGGGAATAATATGTGTGAGGGTACCCCAGGAGAGTTCCAAATGTGTGTGGGTAGAATATATATCCCACGGGGGTAAAATTGAAAAAAAGTGAAAAAAAATTTTGTTTTGGACTTAGTCATTTTTCCGGCGTTTATCAGACTTTCAGATAGGGGAAATGTCAGTGAGTATTCCAATTTCAGTTCCAGAGCGATTCGCCCGATGAGTCCTTCATATTTAGTCGTTTTCAGCCAATTTTCAGAATTTTTGAAAATTTCACTTTTTGTGAAAATATCCACTAAATGAAGGAAAAATATGTGTGAGGGTACCCCAGGAGAGTTCCAAATATGTGTGGGTAGAATATATATCCCACGGGGGTAAAATTGAAAAAAGTTGAAAAAATTTTTTTGTTGGACTTAGCCATTTTTCCGGCGTTTAGAAGACTTTCAGATAGGGGAAATGTCAGTGAGCGTTCCAATTTCAGTTCCAGAGCCATTCGCCCGATGAGTCCTTCATATTTACTCGTTTTCAGCCAATTTTCTGAATATTTGAAAATTTCACTTTTTTGTGAAAATATCCACTAAATGAGGGAATAATATGTGTGAGGGTACCCCAGGAGAGTTCCAAATGTGTGTGGGTAGAATATATATCCCACGGGGGTAAAATTGAAAAAAGTTTAAAAAAATTTTTTTTAGATTTAGTCATTTTTCCGGCGTTTATCAGACTTTCAGATAGGGGAAATGTCAGTGAGCATTCCAATTTCAGTTCCAGAGCGATTTGCCCGATGAGTCCTTCATATTTAGTCGTTTTCAGCCAATTTTCTGAATTTTTGAAAATTTCACTTTTTTGTGAAAATATCCACTAAATGAGGGAATAATATGTGTGAGGGTACCCCAGGAGAGTTCCAAATGTGTGTGGGTAGAATATATATCCCACGGGGGTAAAATTGAAAAAAGTTGAAAAAAAATTTTTTTTTCAACTTAGTCATTTTTCCGGCATTTATCAGACTTTCAAATAGGGGAAATGTCAGTGAGCGTTCAGATTTCAGTTCCAGAGCGATTCGCCCGATAAGTCCTTCATATTTAGTCGTTTTCAGCCAATTTTCTGAATTTTTGAAAATTTCACTTTTTTGTGAAAATATCCACTAAATGAGTGAATAATATGTGTGAGGGTACCCCAGGAGAGTTCCAAATGTGTGTGGGTAGAAGATATATCCCATGGGGGTAAAATTGAAAAAAGTTGAAAAAATTTATTTTTTTCGACTTAGTCATTTTTCCGGCGTTTATCAGACTTTCAAATAGGGGAAATGTCAGTGAGCATTCCGATTTCAGTTCCAGAGCGATTCGCCCGATGAGTCCTTCATATTTAGTCGTTTTCAGCCAATTTTCTGAATTTTTGAAAATTTCCCTTTTTCTTGAAAATATCCACTAAATGAGGGAATAATATGTGTGAGGGTACCCCAGGAGAGTTCCAAATGTGTGTGGGTAGAATATATATCCCACGGGGGTAAAATTGAAAAAAGATGAAAAAAAATTTTTTTTGACTTAGTCATTTTTCCGGCGTTTATCAGACTTTCAGATAGGGGAAAAGTCAGTGAGCGTTCCGATTTCAGTTCCAGAGCGATTCGCCCGATGAGTCCTTCATATTTAGTCGTTTTCAGCCAATTTTCTGAATTTTTGAAAATTTCACTTTTTTGTGAAAATATCCACTAAATGAGGGAATAATATGTGTGAGGGTACCCCAGGAGAGTTCCAAATGTGTGTGGGTAGAAAATATATCCCACGGGGGTAAAATTGAAAAAAGGTGAAAAATTTTTTTTTTTGGACTTAGTCATTTTTCCGGCGTTTATCAGACTTTCAAATAGGGGAAATGTCAGTGAGCGTTCCGATTTCAGTTCCAGAGCGATTCGCCTGATGAGTCCTTCATATTTAGTCGTTTTCAGCCAATTTTCTGAATTTTTGAAAATTTCTCTTTTTTGTGAAAATATCCACTAAATGAAGGAATAATATGTGTGAGGGTACCCCAGGAGAGTTCCAAATGTGTGTGGGTGGAATATATATCCCACGGGGGTAAAATTGAAAAAAGTTGAAAAAAATTTTTTTTTAGAATTAGTAATTTTTCTGGCGTTTATCAGACTTTCAGAGAGGGGAAATGTCAGTGAGCGTTCCGATTTCAGTTCCAGAGCGATTCGCCCAATGAGTCCTTCATAATTAGTCGTTTTCAGCCAATTTTCTGAATTTTTGAAAATATCACTTTTTTGTAAAAAAATATCCACTAAATGAGGGAATAATATGTGTGAGGGTACCCCAGGAGAGTTCCAAATGCGTGTGGGTAGAATATATATCCCACCGGGTAAAATTGAAAAAAGGTGAAAAAATTTTTTTTTGGACTTAGTCATTTTTTCAGCGTTTATCAGACTTTCAGATAGGGGAAATGTCAGTGAGCGTTCCGATTTCAGTTCCAGAGCGATTCGCCCGATGAGTCCTTCATATTTAGTTGTTTTCAGCCAATTTTCAGAATTTTTGAAAATTTCACTTTTTTGTGAAAATATCCACTAAATGAGGGAATAATATGTGTGAGGGTATCCCAGGAGAGCTCCAAATGTGTGTGGGTAGAATATATATCCCACGGGGGTAAAATTGAAAAAAGATGAAAAAAATTTTTTTTTGGATTAAGTCATTTTTTCAGCGTTTATCAGACTTTCAGATAGGGGAAATGTCAGTGAGCATTCCGATTTCAGTTCCAGAGCGATTCGCCCGATGAGTCCTTCATATTTAGTTGTTTTCAGCCAATTTTCAGAATTTTTGAAAATTTCACTTTTTTGTGAAAATATCCACTAAATGAGGGAATAATATGTGTGAGGGTACCCCAGGAGAGTTCCAAATGTGTGATGGGTAGAATATATATCCCACGGGGGTAAAATTGAAATAAGATGAAAAAAATTTTTTTGGGGATTAAGTCATTTTTTCAGCGTTTATCAGACTTTCAGACAGGGGAAATGTCAGTGAGCGTTCCGATTTCAGTTCCAGAGCGATTCGCCCGATGAGTCCTTCATATTTAGTCGTTTTCAGCCAATTTTCTGAATTTTTGAAAATTTCACTTTTTTGTAAAAAAATATCCACTAAATGAGGGAATAATATGTGTGAGGGTACCCCAGGAGAGTTCCAAATGTGTGTTGGGTAGAATATATATCCCACGGGGGTAAAATTGAAAAAAGTTGAAAAAAATTTTTTTTAGACTTAGTCATTTTTCCGGCGTTTATCAGACTTTCAGATAGGGGAAATGTCAGTGAGCATTCCGATTTCAGTTCCAGAGCGATTCCCCCGATGAGTCCTTCATATTTAGTCGTTTTCAGCCAATTTTCAGAATATTTGAAAATTTCACTTTTTTGTGAAAATATCCACTAAATGAGGGAATAATATGTGTGAGGGTACCCCAGGAGAGTTCCAAATGTGTGTGGGTAGAATATATATCCCACGGGGGTAAAATTGAAAAAAGAGGAAAAAAATGTTTTTTTGGACTTAGTCATTTTTTCAGCATTTATCAGACTTTCAGATAGGGGAAATGTCAGTGAGCGTTCCTATTTCAGTTCCAGAGCGATTCGCCCGATGAGTCCTTCATATTTAGTCGTTTTCAGCCAATTTTCAGAATTTTTGAAAATTTCACTTTTTTGTGAAAATATCCACTAAATGAGGGAATAATATGTGTGAGGGTACCCCAGGAGAGTTCCAAATGTTTGTGGGTAGAATATATATCCCACGGGGGTAAAATTGAAAAAAGTTTTAAAAAAATTTTTTTTGGACTTAGTCATTTTTCCGGCGTTTATCAGACTTGCAGATAGGGGAAATGTCAGTGAGCGTTCCGATTTCAGTTCCAGAGCGATTCGCCCGATGAGTCCTTCATATATAGTTGTTTTCAGCCAATTTTCAGAATTTTTGAAAATTTCACTTTTTTGTAAAAATATCCACTAAATGAGGGAATAATATGTGTGAGGGTATCCCAGGAGAGTTCCAAATGTGTGTGGGTAGAATATATATCCCACGGGGGTAAAATTGAAAAAAGATGAAAAAAATTTTTTTTTGGATTAAGTCATTTTTTCAGCGTTTATCAGACTTTCAGATAGGGGAAATGTCAGTGAGCATTCCGATTTCAGTTCCAGAGCGATTCGCCCGATGAGTCCTTCATATTTAGTTGTTTTCAGCCAATTTTCAGAATTTTTGAAAATTTCACTTTTTTGTGAAAATATCCACTAAATGAGGGAATAATATGTGTGAGGGTACCCCAGGAGAGTTCCAAATGTGTGTGGGTAGAATATATATCCCACGGGGGTAAAATTGAAAAAAGTTGAAAAAAATATTTTTTTTGACTTAGTCATTTTTCCGGCGTTTATCAGACTTTCAGATAGGGGAAATGTCAGTGAGCGTTCCGATTTCAGTTCCAGAGCGATTCGCCTGATGAGTCCTTCATATTTAGTCGTTTTCAGCCAATTTTCTGAATTTTTGAAAATTTCACTTTTTTGTGAAAATATCCACTAAATGAGGGAATAATATGTGTGACGGTACCCCAGGAGAGTTCCAAATGTGTGTGGGTAGAATATATATCCCACGGGGGTAAAATTGAAAAAAGTTTAAAAAAAATTTTTTTTAGACTTAGTCATTTTTCCGGCGTTTATCAGACTTTCAAATAGGGCAAATGTCAGTGAGCGTTCCGATTTCAGTTCCAGAGCAATTCTCCCGATGAGTCCTTCATAATTAGTCGTTTTCAGCCAATTTTCAGAATTTTTGAAAATTTCACTTTTTTGTGAAAATATCCACTAAATGAGGGAATAATATGTGTGATGGTACCCCAGGAGAGGTCCAAATGTGTGTGGGTAGAATATATATCCCACGGGGGTAAAATTGAAAAAAGATGAAAAAAATATTTTTTTGGACTTAGTCATTTTTTCAGCGTTTCTCAGACTTTCAAATAGGGGAAATGTCAGTGAGCGTTCCGATTTCAGTTCCAGAGCAATTCGCCCGATGAGTCCTTCATAATTAGTCGTTTTCAGCCAATTTTCAGAATTTTTGAAAATTTCACTTTTTTGTGAAAATATCCACTAAATGAGGGAATAATATGTGTGAGGGTACCCCAGGAGAGTTCCAAATTTGTGTGGGTAGAATATATATCCCACGGGGATAAAATTGAAAAAAGATGAAAAAAATTTTTTTTTGGATTAAGTCATTTTTTCAGCGTTTATCAGACTTTCAGATAGGGGAAATGTCAGTGAGCGTTCCGATTTCAGTTCCAGAGCGATTCGCCCGATGAGTCCTTCATATTTAGTCGTTTTCAGCCAATTTTCTGAATATTTGAAAATTTCACTTTTTTGTGAAAATATCCACTAAATGAGGGAATAATATGTGTGACGGTATCCCAGGAGAGTTCCAAATGTGTGTGGGTAGAATATATATCCCACGGGGGTAAAATTGAAAAAAAAAGAAAAAAAATTTTTTTTTGACTTAGTCATTTTTTCAGCATTTATCAGACTTTCAGATAGGGGAAATGTCAGTGAGCGTTCCGATTTCAGTTCCAGAGCGATTCACCCCATGAGTCCTTCATATTTAGTCGTTTTCAGCCAATTTTCTGAATATTTGAAAATTTCACTTTTTTGTGAAAATATCCACTAAATGAGGGAATAATATGTGTGAGGGTACCCCAGGAGAGTTCCAAATGTGTGTGGGTAGAATATATATCCCACGGGGGTAAAATTGAAAAAAGATGAAAAAAATATTTTTTGGGATTAAGTCATTTTTTCAGCGTTTATCAGACTTTCAGATAGGGGAAATGTCAGTGAGCGCTCCGATTTCAGTTCCAGAGCGATTCGCCTGATGAGTCCTTCATATTTAGTCGTTTTCAGCCAATTTTCAGAATTTTTGAAAATTTCACTTTTTTGTGAAAATATCCACTAAATGAGGGAATAATATGTGAGAGGGTACCCCAGGAGAGTTCCAAATGTGTGTGGGTAGAATATATATCCCACGGGGGTAAAATTGAAAAAAGATGAAAAAAATTTTTTTTTGGATTAAGTCATTTTTTCAGCGTTTATCAGACTTTCAGATAGGGGAAATGTCAGTGAGCGTTCCAATTTCAGTTCCAGAGCGATTCGCCCGATGAGTCCTTCATATTTAGTCGTTTTCAGCCAATTTTCTGAATTTTTGAAAATTTCACTTTTTTGCAAAAAAATATCCACTAAATGAGGGAATAATATGTGTGAGGGTACCCCAGGAGAGTTCCAAATGTGTTTTGGGTAGAATATATATCCCACGGGGGTAAAATTGAAAAAAGTTGAAAAAAAAATTTTTTTAGACTTAGTAATTTTTCCGGCGTTTATCAGACTTTCAGATAGGCGAAATGTCAGTGAGCGTTCCGATTTCAGTTCCAGAGCGATTCTCCCGATGAGTCCTTCATATTTAGTCGTTTTCAGCCAATTTTCAGAATTTTTGAAAATTTCACTTTTTTGTGAAAATATCCACTAAATGAGGGAATAATATGTGTGAGGGTACCCCAGGAGAGTTCCAAATGTGTGTGGGTAGAATATATATCCCACGGGGGTAAAATTGAAAAAAGTTTTAAAAACATTTTTTTTGGACTTAGTCATTTTTCCGGCGTTAATCAGACTTTCAATTAGGGCAAATGTCAGTGAGCGTTCCGATTTCAGTTCCAGAGCGATTCGCCCGATGAGTCCTTCATATTTAGTCGTTTTCAGCCAATTTTCTGAATATTTGAAAATTTCACTTTTTTGTGAAAATATCCACTAAATGAGGGAATAAAATGTGTGAGGGTACCCCAGGAGAGTTCCAAATGTGTGTGGGTAGAATATATATCCCACGGGGGTAAAATTGAAAAAAGATGAAAAAAATTTTTTTTGGACTTAGTCATTTTTTCAGCATTTATCAGACTTTCAGATAGGGGAAATGTCAGTGAGCGTTCCGATTTCAGTTCCATAGCGATTCGCCCCATGAGTCCTTCATATTTAGTCGTTTTCAGCCAATTTTCTGAATATTTGAAAATTTCACTTTTTTGTGAAAATATCCACTAAATGAGGGAACAATATGTGTGAGGGTACCCCAGGAGAGTTCCAAATGTGTGTGGGTAGAATATATATCCCACGGGGGTAAAATTGAAAAAAGATGAAAAAAATTTTTTTTTGGATTAAGTCATTTTTTCAGCGTTTATCAGACTTTCAGATAGGGGAAATGTCAGTGAGCGTTCCGATTTCAGTTCCAGAGCGATTCGCCCGATGAGTCCTTCATATTTAGTCGTTTTCAGCCAATTTTCAGAATTTTTGAAAATTTCACTTTTTTGTGAAAATATCCACTAAATGAGGGAATAATATGTGTGAGGGTACCCCAGGAGAGTTCCAAATGTGTGTGGGTAGAATATATATCCCACGGGGGTAAAATTGAAAAAAGTTTTAAAAATTTTTTTTTTGGACTTAGTCATTTTTCCGGCGTTAATCAGACTTTCAATTAGGGCAAATGTCAGTGAGCGTTCCGATTTCAGTTCCAGAGCGATTTGCCCGATGAGTCCTTCATATTTAGTCGTTCTCAGCCAATTTTCTGAATATTTGAAAATTTCACTTTTTTGTGAAAATATCCACTAAATGAGGGAATAATATGTGTGAGGGTACCCCAGGAGAGTTCCAAATGTGTGTGGGTAGAATATATATCCCACGGGGGTAAAATTGAAAAAAGATGAAAAAAATTTTTTTTTGGACTTAGTCATTTTTTCAGCGTTTCTCAGACTTTCAGATAGGGGAAATGTCAGTGAGCGTTCCGATTTCAGTTCCAGAGCGATTCGCCCGATGAGTCCTTCATAATTAGTCGTTTTCAGCCAATTTTCAGAATTTTTGAAAATTTCACTTTTTTGTGAAAATATCCACTAAATGAGGGAATAATATGTGTGAGGGTACCCCAGGAGAGTTCCAAATTTGTGTGGGTAGAATATATATCCCACGGGGGTAAAATTGAAAAAAGATGAAAAAAATTTTTTTTGGATTAAGTCATTTTTTCAGCGTTTATCAGACTTTCAGATAGGGGAAATGTCAGTGAGCGTTCCAATTTCAGTTCCAGAGCGATTCGCCCGATGCGTCCTTCATATTTAGTCGTTTTCAGCCAATTTTCTGAATTTTTGAAAATTTCACTTTTTTGTAAAAAAATATCCACTAAATGAGGGAATAATATGTGTGAGGGTACCCCAGGAGAGTTCCAAATGTGTGTTGCGTAGAATATATATCCCACGGGGGTAAAATTGAAAAAAGTTGAAAAAAAATTTTTTTTAGACTTAGTCATTTTTCCGGCGTTTATCAGACTTTCAGATAGGGGAAATGTCAGTGAGCATTCCGATTTCAGTTCCAGAGCGATTTGCCCGATGAGTCCTTCATATTTAGTCGTTTTCAGCCAATTTTCTGAATATTTGAAAATTTCACTTTTTTGTGAAAATATCCACTAAATGAGGGAATAATATGTGTGAGGGTACCCCAGGAGAGTTCCAAATGTGTGTGGGTAGAATATATATCCCACGGGGGTAAAATTGAAAAAAGATGAAAAAAATATTTTTTGGGATTAAGTCATTTTTTCAGCGTTTATCAGACTTTCAGATAGGGGAAATGTCAGTGAGCGCTCCGATTTCAGTTCCAGAGCGATTCGCCTGATGAGTCCTTCATATTTAGTCGTTTTCAGCCAATTTTCAGAATTTTTGAAAATTTCACTTTTTTGTGAAAATATCCACTAAATGAGGGAATAATATGTGAGAGGGTACCCCAGGAGAGTTCCAAATGTGTGTGGGTAGAATATATATCCCACGGGGGTAAAATTGAAAAAAGATGAAAAAAATTTTTTTTTGGATTAAGTCATTTTTTCAGCGTTTATCAGACTTTCAGATAGGGGAAATGTCAGTGAGCGTTCCAATTTCAGTTCCAGAGCGATTCGCCCGATGAGTCCTTCATATTTAGTCGTTTTCAGCCAATTTTCTGAATTTTTGAAAATTTCACTTTTTTGTAAAAAAATATCCACTAAATGAGGGAATAATATGTGTGAGGGTACCCCAGGAGAGTTCCAAATGTGTTTTGGGTAGAATATATATCCCACGGGGGTAAAATTGAAAAAAGTTGAAAAAAAAATTTTTTTAGACTTAGTAATTTTTCCGGCGTTTATCAGACTTTCAGATAGGCGAAATGTCAGTGAGCGTTCCGATTTCAGTTCCAGAGCGATTCTCCCGATGAGTCCTTCATATTTAGTCGTTTTCAGCCAATTTTCAGAATTTTTGAAAATTTCACTTTTTTGTGAAAATATCCACTAAATGAGGGAATAATATGTGTGAGGGTACCCCAGGAGAGTTCCAAATGTGTGTGGGTAGAATATATATCCCACGGGGGTAAAATTGAAAAAAGTTTTAAAAACATTTTTTTTGGACTTAGTCATTTTTCCGGCGTTAATCAGACTTTCAATTAGGGCAAATGTCAGTGAGCGTTCCGATTTCAGTTCCAGAGCGATTCGCCCGATGAGTCCTTCATATTTAGTCGTTTTCAGCCAATTTTCTGAATATTTGAAAATTTCACTTTTTTGTGAAAATATCCACTAAATGAGGGAATAAAATGTGTGAGGGTACCCCAGGAGAGTTCCAAATGTGTGTGGGTAGAATATATATCCCACGGGGGTAAAATTGAAAAAAGATGAAAAAAATTTTTTTTGGACTTAGTCATTTTTTCAGCATTTATCAGACTTTCAGATAGGGGAAATGTCAGTGAGCGTTCCGATTTCAGTTCCATAGCGATTCGCCCCATGAGTCCTTCATATTTAGTCGTTTTCAGCCAATTTTCTGAATATTTGAAAATTTCACTTTTTTGTGAAAATATCCACTAAATGAGGGAACAATATGTGTGAGGGTACCCCAGGAGAGTTCCAAATGTGTGTGGGTAGAATATATATCCCACGGGGGTAAAATTGAAAAAAGATGAAAAAAATTTTTTTTTGGATTAAGTCATTTTTTCAGCGTTTATCAGACTTTCAGATAGGGGAAATGTCAGTGAGCGTTCCGATTTCAGTTCCAGAGCGATTCGCCCGATGAGTCCTTCATATTTAGTCGTTTTCAGCCAATTTTCAGAATTTTTGAAAATTTCACTTTTTTGTGAAAATATCCACTAAATGAGGGAATAATATGTGTGAGGGTACCCCAGGAGAGTTCCAAATGTGTGTGGGTAGAATATATATCCCACGGGGGTAAAATTGAAAAAAGTTTTAAAAATTTTTTTTTTGGACTTAGTCATTTTTCCGGCGTTAATCAGACTTTCAATTAGGGCAAATGTCAGTGAGCGTTCCGATTTCAGTTCCAGAGCGATTTGCCCGATGAGTCCTTCATATTTAGTCGTTCTCAGCCAATTTTCTGAATATTTGAAAATTTCACTTTTTTGTGAAAATATCCACTAAATGAGGGAATAATATGTGTGAGGGTACCCCAGGAGAGTTCCAAATGTGTGTGGGTAGAATATATATCCCACGGGGGTAAAATTGAAAAAAGATGAAAAAAATTTTTTTTTGGACTTAGTCATTTTTTCAGCGTTTCTCAGACTTTCAGATAGGGGAAATGTCAGTGAGCGTTCCGATTTCAGTTCCAGAGCGATTCGCCTGATGAGTCCTTCATAATTA
This sequence comes from Phyllobates terribilis, assembly GCF_046119375.1. Taxonomy (NCBI): domain Eukaryota; kingdom Metazoa; phylum Chordata; class Amphibia; order Anura; family Dendrobatidae; genus Phyllobates; species Phyllobates terribilis. The sequence goes on along the minus strand of NW_027362773.1, from coordinate 18,807,226 downwards.
GTCGTTTTCAGCCAATTTTCAGAATTTTTGAAAATTTCACTTTTTTGTGAAAATATCCACTAAATGAGGGAATAATATGTGTGAGGGTACCCCAGGAGAGTTCCAAATTTGTGTGGGTAGAATATATATCCCACGGGGGTAAAATTGAAAAAAGATGAAAAAAATTTTTTTTGGATTAAGTCATTTTTTCAGCGTTTATCAGACTTTCAGATAGGGGAAATGTCAGTGAGCGTTCCAATTTCAGTTCCAGAGCGATTCGCCCGATGCGTCCTTCATATTTAGTCGTTTTCAGCCAATTTTCTGAATTTTTGAAAATTTCACTTTTTTGTAAAAAAATATCCACTAAATGAGGGAATAATATGTGTGAGGGTACCCCAGGAGAGTTCCAAATGTGTGTTGCGTAGAATATATATCCCACGGGGGTAAAATTGAAAAAAGTTGAAAAAAAATTTTTTTTAGACTTAGTCATTTTTCCGGCGTTTATCAGACTTTCAGATAGGGGAAATGTCAGTGAGCATTCCGATTTCAGTTCCAGAGCGATTTGCCCGATGAGTCCTTCATATTTAGTCGTTTTCAGCCAATTTTCAGAATATTTGAAAATTTCACTTTTTTGTGAAAATATCCACTAAATGAGGGAATAATATGTGTGAGGGTACCCCAGGAGAGTTCCAAATGTGTGTGGGTAGAATATATATCCCACGGGGGTAAAATTGAAAAAAGATGAAAAAAATTTTTTTTGGACTTAGTCATTTTTTCAGCATTTATCAGACTTTCAGATAGGGGAAATGTCAGTGAGCGTTCCGATTTCAGTTCCATAGCGATTCGCCCCATGAGTCCTTCATATTTAGTCGTTTTCAGCCAATTTTCTGAATATTTGAAAATTTCACTTTTTTGTGAAAATATCCACTAAATGAGGGAACAATATGTGTGAGGGTACCCCAGGAGAGTTCCAAATGTGTGTGGGTAGAATATATATCCCACGGGGGTAAAATTGAAAAAAGATGAAAAAAATTTTTTTTTGGATTAAGTCATTTTTTCAGCGTTTATCAGACTTTCAGATAGGGGAAATGTCAGTGAGCGTTCCGATTTCAGTTCCAGAGCGATTCGCCCGATGAGTCCTTCATATTTAGTCGTTTTCAGCCAATTTTCAGAATTTTTGAAAATTTCACTTTTTTGTGAAAATATCCACTAAATGAGGGAATAATATGTGTGAGGGTACCCCAGGAGAGTTCCAAATGTGTGTGGGTAGAATATATATCCCACGGGGGTAAAATTGAAAAAAGTTTTAAAAATTTTTTTTTTGGACTTAGTCATTTTTCCGGCGTTAATCAGACTTTCAATTAGGGCAAATGTCAGTGAGCGTTCCGATTTCAGTTCCAGAGCGATTCGCCCGATGAGTCCTTCATATTTAGTCGTTCTCAGCCAATTTTCTGAATATTTGAAAATTTCACTTTTTTGTGAAAATATCCACTAAATGAGGGAATAATATGTGTGAGGGTACCCCAGGAGAGTTCCAAATGTGTGTGGGTAGAATATATATCCCACGGGGGTAAAATTGAAAAAAGATGAAAAAAATTTTTTTTTGGACTTAGTCATTTTTTCAGCGTTTCTCAGACTTTCAGATAGGAGAAATGTCAGTGAGCGTTCCGAATTCAGTTCCAGAGCGATTCGCCCGATGAGTCCTTCATAATTAGTCGTTTTCAGCCAATTTTCAGAATTTTTGAAAATTTCACTTTTTTGTGAAAATATCCACTAAATGGGGGAATAATATGTGTGAGGGTACCCCAGGAGAGTTCCAAATTTGTGTGGGTAGAATATATATCCCACGGGGGTAAAATTGAAAAAAGGTGAACATTTTTTTTTTTTGGACTTAGTCATTTTTTCAGCGTTTATCAGACTTTCAGATAGGGGAAATGTCAGTGAGCGTTCCGATTTCAGTTCCAGAGCGATTCGCCCGATGAGTCCTTCATATTTAGTTGTTTTCAGCCAAATTTCAGAATTTTTGAAAATTTCACTTTTTTGTGAAAATATCCACTAAATGAGGGAATAATATGTGTGAGGGTACCCCAGGAGAGTTCCAAATGTGTGTGGGTAGAATATATATCCCACGGGGGTAAAATGGAAAAAAGGTGAAAAATTTTTTTTTGGACTTTAGTCATTTTTTCAGCGTTTATCAGACTTTCAGATAGGGGAAATGTCAGTGAGCGTTCCGATTTCAGTTCCAGAGCGATTCGCCCGATGAGTCCTTCATATTTAGTCGTTTTCAGCCAATTTTCTGAATTTTTTAAAATTTCACTTTTTTGTGAAAATATCCACTAAATGAGGAAATAATGTGCATGAGGGTACCCCAGGAGAGTTCCAAATGTGTGTGGGTAGAATATATATCCCACGGTGGTAAAATTGAAAAAAGATGAAAAATATATTTTTTTGGACTTAGTCATTTTTTTAGCGTTTATCAGACTTTCAGATAGGGGAAATGTCAGTGAGCGTTCCGATTTCAGTTCCAGAGCGATTCGCCCGATGAGTCCTTCATAATTAGTCGTTTTCAGCCAATTTTCTGAATTTTTGAAAATTTCACTTTTTTGTGAAAATATCCACTAAATGAGGGAATAATATGTGTGAGGGTACCTCAGGAGAGTTCCAAATGTGTGTGGGTAGAATATATATCCCACGGGGGTAAAATTGAAACAAGGTGAAAATTTTTTTTTTTTGGACTTAGTCATTTTTTCACCGTTTTTCAGACTTTCAGATAGTAGAAATGTCAGTGAGCATTCCGATTTAAGTACCAGAGCGATTCGCCCGATGAGTCCTTCATATTTAGTCGTTTTCAGACAATTTTCAGAATTTTTGAAAATTTCACTTTTTTGTGAAAATATCCACTAAATGAGGAAATAATATGTGTGAGGGTACCCAAGGAGAGTTCCAAATGTGTGTGGGTAGAATATATATCCCACGGGGGTAAAATTGAAAAAAGGTGAAAAATATTTTTTTTGGACTTAGTCATTTTTTCAGCGTTTATCAGACTTTCAGATAGGGGAAATGTCAGTGAGCATTCCGATTTCAGTTCCAGAGCGATTCGCCCGATGAGTCCTTCATATTTAGTCGTTTTCAGCCAATTTTCTGAATTTTTGAAAATTTCACTTTTTTGTGAAAATATCCACTAAATGAGGGAATAATATGTGTGAGGGTATCCCAGGAGAGTTCCAAATGTGTGTGGGTAGAATACATATCCCACGGGGGTAAAATTGAAAAAAGTTGAAAAAAAATTTTTTTTAAACTTAGTCATTTTCCGGCGTTTATCAGACTTTCAGATAGGTGAAATGTCAGTGAGCGTTCCGATTTCAGTTCAAGAGCGATTCGCCCGATGAGTCCTTCATATTTAGTCATTTTCAGCCAATTTTCTGAATTTTTGGAAATGTCACTTTTTTGTGAAAATATCCACTAAATGAGGGAATAATATGTGTGAGGGTTCCCCAGGAGAGTTCCAAATGTGTGTGGATAGAATATATATCACACGGGGGTAAAATTGAAAAAAGGTGAAAAATTTATTTTTTTGGACTTAGTCATTTTTTCAGCGTTTATCAGACTTTCAGATAGGGGAAATGTCAGTGAGCGTTCCGATTTCAGTTCCAGAGCGATTCGCCCGATGAGTCCTTAATATTTAGTTGTTTTCAGGCAAATTTCAGAATTTTTGAAAATTTCACTTTTTTCTGAAAATATCCACTAAATGAGGGAATAATATGTGTGAGGGTACCCCAGGAGAGTTCCAAATGTGTGTGGGCAGAATATATATATCCCACGGGGGTAAAATGGAAAAAAGGTGAAAAAATTTTTTTTTGGACTTAAGTCATTTTTTCAGCGTTTATCAGACTTTCAGATAGGGGAAATGTCAGTGAGCGTTCCGATTTCAGTTCCAGAGCGATTCGCCCGATGAGTCCTTCATATTTAGTCGTTTTCAGCCAATTTTCTGAATTTTTTAAAATTTCACTTTTTTGTGAAAATATCCACTAAATGAGGAAATAATGTGCATGAGGGTACCCCAGGAGAGTTCCAAATGTGTGTGGGTAGAATATATATCCCACGGGGGTAAAATTGAAAAAAGGTGAAAAATATATTTTTTTGGACTTAGTCATTTTTTCAGCGTTTATCAGACTTTCAGATAGGGGAAATGTCAGTGAGCGTTCCGATTTCAGTTCCAGAGCGATTCGCCCGATGAGTCCTTCATACTTAGTCGTTTTCAGCCAATTTTCTGAATTTTTGAAAATTTCACTTTTTGTGAAAATATCCACTAAATGAGGGAATAATATGTGTGAGGGTACCTCAGGAGAGTTCCAAATGTGTGTGGGTAGAATATATATCCCACGGGGGTAAAATTGAAAAAAGGTGAACATTTTTTTTTTTTGGACTTAGTCATTTTTTCACCGTTTTTCAGACTTTCAGATAGTAGAAATGTCAGTGAGCATTCCGATTTAAGTACCAGAGCGATTCGCCCGATGAGTCCTTCATATTTAGTCGTTTTCAGACAATTTTCAGAATTTTTGAAAATTTCACTTTTTTGTGAAAATATCCACTAAATGAGGAAATAATATGTGTGAGGGTACCCAAGGAGAGTTCCAAATGTGTGTGGGTAGAATATATATCCCACGGGGGTAAAATTGAAAAAAGGTGAAAAATATTTTTTTTGAACTTAGTCATTTTTTCAGCGTTTATCAGACTTTCAGATAGGGGAAATGTCAGTGAGCATTCCGATTTCAGTTCCAGAGCGATTCGCCCGATGAGTCCTTCATATTTAGTCGTTTTCAGCCAATTTTCTGAATTTTTGAAAATTTCACTTTTTTGTGAAAATATCCACTAAATGAGGGAATAATATGTGTGAGGGTACCCCAGGAGAGTTCCAAATGTGTGTGGGTAGAATATATATCCCACGGGGGTAAAATTGAAAAAAGGTGAAAAAATTTTTTTTTTGGACTTAGTCATTTTTTCAGCGTTGATCAGACTTTCAGATAGGGGAAATGTCAGTGAGCGTTCCGATTTCAGTTCCAGAGCGATTCGCCCGATGAGTCCTTCATATTTAGTCGTTTTCAGCCAATTTTCTGAATTTTTGAAAATTTCACTTTTTTGTGAAAATATCCACTAAATGAGGAAATAATGTGCGTGAGGGTACCCCAGGAGAGTTCCAAATGTGTGTGGGTAGAATATATATCCCACGGGGGTAAAATTGAAAAAAGGTGAAAAAAAATTTTTTTTGGACTTAGTCATTTTTTCAGCGTTTATCAGACTTTCAGATAGGGGAAATGTCAGTGAGCGTTCCGATTTCAGTTCCAGAGCGATTCGCCCGATGAGTCCTTCATATTTAGTTGTTTTCAGCCAAATTTCAGAATTTTTGAAAATTTCACTTTTTTGTGAAAATATCCACTAAATGAGGGAATAATATGTGTGAGGGTACCCCAGGAGAGTTCCAAATGTGTGTGGGTAGAATATATATCCCACGGGGGTAAAATGGAAAAAAGGTGAAAAAAATTTTTTTTTGGACTTAGTCATTTTTTCAGCGTTTATCAGACTTTCAGATAGGGGAAATGTCAGTGAGCGTTCCGATTTCAGTTCCAGAGCGATTCGCCCGATGAGTCCTTCATATTTAGTTGTTTTCAGCCAAATTTCAGAATTTTTGAAAATTTCACTTTTTTGTGAAAATATCCACTAAATGAGGGAATAATATGTGTGAGGGTACCCCAGGAGAGTTCCAAATGTGTGTGGGTAGAATATATATCCCACGGGGGTAAAATGGAAAAAAGGTGAAAAATTTTTTTTTGGACTTTAGTCATTTTTTCAGCGTTTATCAGACTTTCAGATAGGGGAAATGTCAGTGAGCATTCCGATTTCAGTTCCAGAGCGATTCGCCCGATGAGTCCTTCATATTTAGTCGTTTTCAGCCAATTTTCTGAATTTTTGAAAATTTCACTTTTTTGTGAAAATATCCACTAAATGAGGGAATAATATGTGTGAGGGTACCCCAGGAGAGTTCCAAATGTGTGTGGGTAGAATATATATCCCACGGGGGTAAAATTGAAAAAAGGTGAAAAAATTTTTTTTTTGGACTTAGTCATTTTTTCAGCGTTGATCAGACTTTCAGATAGGGGAAATGTCAGTGAGCGTTCCGATTTCAGTTCCAGAGCGATTCGCCCGATGAGTCCTTCATATTTAGTCGTTTTCAGCCAATTTTCTGAATTTTTGAAAATTTCACTTTTTTGTGAAAATATCCACTAAATGAGGAAATAATGTGCGTGAGGGTACCCCAGGAGAGTTCCAAATGTGTGTGGGTAGAATATATATCCCACGGGGGTAAAATTGAAAAAAGGTGAAAAAAATTTTTTTTTGGACTTAGTCATTTTTTCAGCGTTTATCAGACTTTCAGATAGGGGAAATGTCAGTGAGCGTTCCGATTTCAGTTCCAGAGCGATTCGCCCGATGAGTCCTTCATATTTAGTTGTTTTCAGCCAAATTTCAGAATTTTTGAAAATTTCACTTTTTTGTGAAAATATCCACTAAATGAGGGAATAATATGTGTGAGGGTACCCCAGGAGAGTTCCAAATGTGTGTGGGTAGAATATATATCCCACGGGGGTAAAATGGAAAAAAGGTGAAAAAAATTTTTTTTTGGACTTAGTCATTTTTTCAGCGTTTATCAGACTTTCAGATAGGGGAAATGTCAGTGAGCGTTCCGATTTCAGTTCCAGAGCGATTCGCCCGATGAGTCCTTCATATTTAGTTGTTTTCAGCCAAATTTCAGAATTTTTGAAAATTTCACTTTTTTGTGAAAATATCCACTAAATGAGGGAATAATATGTGTGAGGGTACCCCAGGAGAGTTCCAAATGTGTGTGGGTAGAATATATATCCCACGGGGGTAAAATGGAAAAAAGGTGAAAAATTTTTTTTTGGACTTTAGTCATTTTTTCAGCGTTTATCAGACTTTCAGATAGGGGAAATGTCAGTGAGCGTTCCGATTTCAGTTCCAGAGCGATTCGCCCTATGAGTCCTTCATATTTAGTCGTTTTCAGCCAATTTTCTGAATTTTTTAAAATTTCACTTTTTTGTGAAAATATCCACTAAATGAGGAAATAATGTGCATGAGGGTACCCCAGGAGAGTTCCAAATGTGTGTGGGTAGAATATATATCCCACGGTGGTAAAATTGAAAAAAGGTGAAAAATATATTTTTTTGGACTTAGTCATTTTTTTAGCGTTTATCAGACTTTCAGATAGGGGAAATGTCAGTGAGCGTTCCGATTTCAGTTCCAGAGCGATTCGCCCGATGAGTCCTTCATATTTAGTCGTTTTCAGCCAATTTTCTGAATTTTTGAAAATTTCACTTTTTTGTGAAAATATCCACTAAATGAGGGAATAATATGTGTGAGGGTATCCCAGGAGAGTTCCAAATGTGTGTGGGTAGAATACATATCCCACGGGGGTAAAATTGAAAAAAGTTGAAAAAAATTTTTTTTTAGACTTAGTCATTTTCCGGCGTTTATCAGACTTTCAGATAGGTGAAATGTCAGTGAGCGTTCCGATTTCAGTTCAAGAGCGATTCGCCCGATGAGTCCTTCATATTTAGTCGTTTTCAGAAAATTTTCAGAATTTTTGAAAATTTCACTTTTTTGTGAAAATATCCACTAAATGAGGAAATAATATGTGTGAGGGTACCCAAGGAGAGTTCCAAATGTGTGTGGGTAGAATATATATCCCACGGGGGTAAAATTGAAAAATGGTGAAAAATATTTTTTTGGACTAAGTCATTTTTTCAGCGTTTATCAGACTTTCAGATAGGGGAAATGTCAGTGAGCATTCCGATTTCAGTTCCAGAGCGATTCGCCCGATGAGTCCTTCATATTTAGTCGTTTTCAGCCAATTTTCTGAATTTTTGAAAATTTCACTTTTTTGTGAAAATATCCACTAAATGAGGAAATAATATGCATGAGGGTACCCCAGGAGAGTTCCAAATGTGTGTGGGTAGAATATATATCCCACAGGGGTAAAATTGAAAAAAGGTGAAAAATATTTTTTTTTGCACTTAGTCATTTTTTCAGCGTTTATCAGACTTTCAGATAGGGGAAATGTCAGTGAGCATTCCGATTTCAGTTCCAGAGCGATTCGCCTGATGAGTCCTTCATATTTAGTCGTTTTCAGCCAATTTTCTGAATTTTTGAAAATTTCACTTTTTTGTGAAAATATCCACTAAATGAGGGAATAATATGTGTGAGGGTATCCCAGGAGAGTTCCAAATGTGTGTGGGTAGAATACATATCCCACGGGGGTAAAATTGAAAAAAGTTGAAAAAAAATTTTTTTTAGACTTAGTCATTTTCCGGCGTTTATCAGACTTTCAGATAGGTGAAATGTCAGTGAGCGTTCCGATTTCAGTTCAAGAGCGATTCGCCCGATGAGTCCTTCATATTTAGTCATTTTCAGCCAATTTTCTGAATTTTTGGAAATGTCACTTTTTTGTGAAAATATCCACTAAATGAGGGAATAATATGTGTGAGGGTTCCCCAGGAGAGTTCCAAATGTGTGTGGATAGAATATATATCACACGGGGGTAAAATTGAAAAAAGGTGAAAAATTTATTTTTTTGGACTTAGTCATTTTTTCAGCGTTTATCAGACTTTCAGATAGGGGAAATGTCAGTGAGCGTTCCGATTTCAGTTCCAGAGCGATTCGCCCGATGAGTCCTTAATATTTAGTTGTTTTCAGGCAAATTTCAGAATTTTTGAAAATTTCACTTTTTTCTGAAAATATCCACTAAATGAGGGAATAATATGTGTGAGGGTACCCCAGGAGAGTTCCAAATGTGTGTGGGCAGAATATATATATCCCACAGGGGTAAAATTGAAAAAAGGTGAAAAATTTTTTTTTTTGGACTTAGTCATTTTTTCAGCGTTTATCAGACTTTCAGATAGGGGAAATGTCAGTGAGCGTTCCGATTTCAGTTCCAGAGCGATTCGCCCGATGAGTCCTTCATATTTAGTCGTTTTCAGCCAATTTTCTGAATTTTTGAAAATTTCACTTTTTTGTGAAAATATCCACTAAATGAGGGAATAATATGTGTGAGGGTACCCCAGGAGAGTTCCAAATGTGTGTGGGTAGAATATATATCCCACGGGGGTAAAATTGAAAAAAGGTGAAAAATATATTTTTTTGGACTTAGTCATTTTTTTAGCGTTTATCAGACTTTCAGATAGGGGAAATGTCAGTGAGCGTTCCGATTTCAGTTCCAGAGCGATTCGCCCGATGAGTCCTTCATATTTAGTCGTTTTCAGCCAATTTTCTGAATTTTTGAAAATTTCACTTTTTTGTGAAAATATCCACTAAATGAGGGAATAATATGTGTGAGGGTACCTCAGGAGAGTTCCAAATGTGTGTGGGTAGAATATATATCCCACGGGGGTAAAATTGAAAAAAGGTGAAAATTTTTTTTTTTTGGACTTAGTCATTTTTTCACCGTTTTTCAGACTTTCAGATAGTAGAAATGTCAGTGAGCATTCCGATTTAAGTACCAGAGCGATTCGCCCGATGAGTCCTTCATATTTAGTCGTTTTCAGACAATTTTCAGAATTTTTGAAAATTTCACTTTTTTGTGAAAATATCCACTAAATGAGGAAATAATATGTGTGAGGGTACCCAAGGAGAGTTCCAAATGTGTGTGGGTAGAATATATATCCCACAGGGGTAAAATTGAAAAAAGGTGAAAAATATTTTTTTTTGCACTTAGTCATTTTTTCAGCGTTTATCAGACTTTCAGATAGGGGAAATGTCAGTGAGCATTCCGATTTCAGTTCCAGAGCGATTCGCCCGATGAGTCCTTCATATTTAGTCGTTTTCAGCCAATTTTCTGAATTTTTGAAAATTTCACTTTTTTGTGAAAATATCCACTAAATGAGGGAATAATATGTGTGAGGGTATCCCAGGAGAGTTCCAAATGTGTGTGGGTAGAATACATATCCCACGGGGGTAAAATTGAAAAAAGTTGAAAAAAATTTTTTTTTAGACTTAGTCATTTTCCGGCGTTTATCAGACTTTCAGATAGGTGAAATGTCAGTGAGCGTTCCGATTTCAGTTCAAGAGCGATTCGACCGATGAGTCCTTCATATTTAGTCATTTTCAGCCAATTTTCTGAATTTTTGAAAATGTCACTTTTTTGTGAAAATATCCACTAAATGAGGGAATAATATGTGTGAGGGTTCCCCAGGAGAGTTCCAAATGTGTGTGGATAGAATATATATCACACGGGGGTAAAATTGAAAAAAGGTGAAAAATTTATTTTTTTGGACTTAGTCATTTTTTCAGCGTTTATCAGACTTTCAGATAGGGGAAATGTCAGTGAGCGTTCCGATTTCAGTTCCAGAGCGATTCGCCCGATGAGTCCTTAATATTTAGTTGTTTTCAGGCAAATTTCAGAATTTTTGAAAATTTCACTTTTTTCTGAAAATATCCACTAAATGAGGGAATAATATGTGTGAGGGTACCCCAGGAGAGTTCCAAATGTGTGTGGGCAGAATATATATATCCCACAGGGGTAAAATTGAAAAAAGGTGAAAAATTTTTTTTTTTGGACTTAGTCATTTTTTCAGCGTTTATCAGACTTTCAGATAGGGGAAATGTCAGTGAGCGTTCCGATTTCAGTTCCAGAGCGATTCGCCCGATGAGTCCTTCATATTTAGTCGTTTTCAGCCAATTTTCTGAATTTTTGAAAATTTCACTTTTTTGTGAAAATATCCACTAAATGAGGGAATAATATGTGTGAGGGTACCCCAGGAGAGTTCCAAATGTGTGTGGGTAGAATATATATCCCACGGGGGTAAAATTGAAAAAAGGTGAAAAAAATTTTTTTTTTGGACTTAGTCATTTTTTCAGCATTTATCAGACTTTCAGATAGGGGAAATGTCAGTGAGTGTTCTGATTTCAGTTCCAGAGCGATTCGACCGATGAGTCCTTCATATTTAGTCGTTTTCAGCCAATTTTCTGAATTTTTGAAAATTTCACTTTTTTGTGAAAATATCCACTAAATGAGGGAATAATATGTGTGAGGGTACCTCAGGAGAGTTCCAAATGTGTCTGGGTAGAGTATATATCCCACGGGGGTAAAATTGAAAAAAGGTGAAAAAATTTTTTTTTTGGACTTAGTCATTTTTTCAGTGTTTATCAGACTTTCAGATGGGGAAATGTCAGTGAGCATTCCGATTTCAGTTCCAGAGCGATTCGCCCGATGAGTCCTTCATATTTAGTCATTTTCAGCCAATTTTCTGAATTTTTGAAAATTTCACTTTTTTGTGAAAATATCCACTAAATGAGGGAATAATATGTGTGAGGGTATCCCAGGAGAGTTCCAAATGTGTGTGGGTAGAATATATATCCCACGGGGGTAAAATTGAAAAAAGGTGAAAAATTTTTTTTTTTGGACTTAGTCATTTTTTCAGCGTTTATCAGACTTTCAGATAGGGGAAATGTCAGTGAGCGTTCCGATTTCAGTTCCAGAGCGATTCGCCCGATGAGTCCTTAATATTTATTTGTTTCAGCCAAATTTCAGAATTTTTGAAAATTTCACTTTTTTGTGAAAATATCCACTAAATGAGGGAATAATATGTGTGAGGGTACCCCAGGAGAGTTCCAAATGTGTGTGGGTAGAATATATATCCCACGGGGGTAAAATTGAAAAAAGGTGAAAAATTTTTTTTTTTGGACTTAGTCATTTTTTCAGCGTTTATCAGACTTTCAGATAGGGGAAATGTCAGTGAGCGTTCCGATTTCAGTTCCAGAGCGATTCGCCCGATGAGTCCTTCATATTTAGTCGTTTTCAGCCAATTTTCTGAATTTTTGAAAATTTCACTTTTTTGTGAAAATATCCACTAAATGAGGGAATAATATGTGTGAGGGTACCCCAGGAGAGTTCCAAATGTGTGTGGGTAGAATATATATCCCACGGGGGTAAAATTGAAAAAAGGTGAAAAAAATTTTTTTTTTGGACTTAGTCATTTTTTCAGCATTTATCAGACTTTCAGATAGGGGAAATGTCAGTGAGTGTTCTGATTTCAGTTCCAGAGCGATTCGACCGATGAGTCCTTCATATTTAGTCGTTTTCAGCCAATTTTCTGAATTTTTGAAAATTTCACTTTTTTGTGAAAATATCCACTAAATGAGGGAATAATATGTGTGAGGGTACCTCAGGAGAGTTCCAAATGTGTGTGGGTAGAGTATATATCCCACGGGGGTAAAATTGAAAAAAGGTGAAAAAATTTTTTTTTTGGACTTAGTCATTTTTTCAGCGTTTATCAGACTTTCAGATGGGGAAATGTCAGTGAGCGTTCCGATTTCAGTTCCAGAGCGATTCGCCCGATGAGTCCTTCATATTTAGTCATTTTCAGCCAATTTTCTGAATTTTTGAAAATTTCACTTTTTTGTGAAAATATCCACTAAATGAGGGAATAATATGTGTGAGGGTATCCCAGGAGAGTTCCAAATGTGTGTGGGTAGAATATATATCCCACGGGGGTAAAATTGAAAAAAGGTAAAAAATTTTTTTTTTTGGACTTAGTCATTTTTTCAGCGTTTATCAGACTTTCAGATAGGGGAAATGTCAGTGAGCGTTCCGATTTCAGTTCCAGAGCGATTCGCCCGATGAGTCCTTAATATTTATTTGTTTCAGCCAAATTTCAGAATTTTTGAAAATTTCACTTTTTTGTGAAAATATCCACTAAATGAGGGAATAATATGTGTGAGGGTACCCCAGGAGAGTTCCAAATGTGTGTGGGTAGAATATATATCCCACGGGGGTAAAATTGAAAAAAGGTGAAAAAAATTTTTTTTTTGGACTTAGTCATTTTTTCAGCATTTATCAGACTTTCAGATAGGGGAAATGTCAGTGAGTGTTCTGACTTCAGTTCCAGAGCGATTCGCCCGATGAGTCCTTCATATTTAGTCGTTTTCAGCCAATTTTCTGAATTTTTGAAAATTTCACTTTTTTGTGAAAATATCCACTAAATGAGGAAATAATGTGCGTGAGGGTACCCCAGGAGAGTTCCAAATGTGTGTGGGTAGAATATATATCCCACGGGGGTAAAATTGAAAAAAGGTGAAAAATATATTTTTTTGGACTTAGTCATTTTTTCAGCGTTGATCAGACTTTCAGATAGGGGAAATGTCAGTGAGCGTTCCGATTTCAGTTCCAGAGCGATTCGCCCGATGAGTCCTTCATATTTAGTCGTTTTCAGCCAATTTTCTGAATTTTTGAAAATTTCACTTTTTTGTGAAAATATCCACTAAATGAGGGAATAATATGTGTGAGGGTACCTCAGGAGAGTTCCAAATGTGTCTGGGTAGAGTATATATCCCACGGGGGTAAAATTGAAAAAAGGTGAAAAAATTTTTTTTTTGGACTTAGTCATTTTTTCAGCGTTGATCAGACTTTCAGATAGGGGAAATGTCAGTGAGCGTTCCGATTTCAGTTCCAGAGCGACTCGCCCGATGAGTCCTTCATATTTAGTCGTTTTCAGCCAATTTTCTGAATTTTTGAAAATTTCACTTTTTTGTGAAAATATCCACTAAATGAGGGAATAATATGTGTGAGGGTACCTCAGGAGAGTTCCAAATGTGTCTGGGTAGAGTATATATCCCACGGGGGTAAAATTGAAAAAAGGTGAAAAAATTTTTTTTTTGGACTTAGTCATTTTTTCATCGTTGATCAGACTTTCAGATAGGGGAAATGTCAGTGAGCGTTCCGATTTCAGTTCCAGAGCGATTTGCCCAATGAGTCCTTCATATTTAGTCGTTTTCAGCCAATTTTCTGAATTTTTGAAAATTTCACTTTTTTGTGAAAATATCCACTAAATGAGGAAATAATGTGCGTGAGGGTACCCCAGGAGAGTTCCAAATGTGTGTGGGTAGAATATATATCCCACGGGGGTAAAATTGAAAAAAGGTGAAAAATATATTTTTTTGGACTTAGTCATTTTTTCAGCGTTTATCAGACTTTCAGATAGGGGAAATGTCAGTGAGCGTTCCGATTTCAGTTCCAGAGCGATTCGCCCGATGAGTCCTTAATATTTAGTTGTTTTCAGGCAAATTTCAGAATTTTTGAAAATTTCACTTTTTTCTGAAAATATCCACTAAATGAGGGAATAATATGTGTGAGGGTACCCCAGGAGAGTTCCAAATGTGTGTGGGCAGAATATATATATCCCACGGGGGTAAAATTGAAAAAAGGTGAAAAATTTTTTTTTTTGGACTTAGTCATTTTTTCAGCGTTTATCAGACTTTCAGATAGGGGAAATGTCAGTGAGCGTTCCGATTTCAGTTCCAGAGCGATTCGCCCGATGAGTCCTTCATATTTAGTCGTTTTCAGCCAATTTTCTGAATTTTTGAAAATTTCACTTTTTTGTGAAAATATCCACTAAATGAGGGAATAATATGTGTGAGGGTACCCCAGGAGAGTTCCAAATGTGTGTGGGTAGAATGTATATCCCACGGGGGTAAAATTGAAAAAAGGTGAAAAAAATTTTTTTTTTGGACTTAGTCATTTTTTCAGCGTTGATCAGACTTTCAGATAGGGCAAATGTCAGTGAGCGTTCCGATTTCAGTTCCAGAGCGATTTGCCCGATGAGTCCTTCATATTTAGTCATTTTCAGCCAATTTTCTGAATTTTTGAAAATTTCACTTTTTTGTGAAAATATCCACTAAATGAGGGAATAATATGTGTGAGGGTATCCCAGGAGAGTTCCAAATGTGTGTGGGTAGAATATATATCCCACGGGGGTAAAATTGAAAAAAGGTGAAAAATTTTTTTTTTTGGACTTAGTCATTTTTTCAGCGTTTATCAGACTTTCAGATAGGGGAAATGTCAGTGAGCGTTCCGATTTCAGTTCCAGAGCGATTCGCCCGATGAGTCCTTAATATTTATTTGTTTCAGCCAAATTTCAGAATTTTTGAAAATTTCACTTTTTTGTGAAAATATCCACTAAATGAGGGAATAATATGTGTGAGGGTACCCCAGGAGAGTTCCAAATGTGTGTGGGTAGAATATATATCCCACGGGGGTAAAATTGAAATAAGGTGAAAAAAATTTTTTTTTTGCACTTAGTCATTTTTTCAGCATTTATCAGACTTTCAGATAGGGGAAATGTCAGTGAGTGTTCTGATTTCAGTTCCAGAGCGATTCGCCCGATGAGTCCTTCATATTTAGTCGTTTTCAGCCAATTTTCTGAATTTTTGAAAATTTCACTTTTTTGTGAAAATATCCACTAAATGAGGGAATAATATGTGTGAGGGTATCCCAGGAGAGATCCAAATGTGTGTGGGTAGAATATATATCCCACGGGGGTAAAATTGAAAAAAGGTGAAAAATTTTTTTTTTTGGACTTAGTCATTTTTTCAGCGTTTATCAGACTTTCAGATAGGGGAAATGTCAGTGAGCGTTCCGATTTCAGTTCCAGAGCGATTCGCCCGATGAGTCCTTCATATTTAGTCATTTTCAGCCAATTTTCTGAATTTTTGAAAATTTCACTTTTTTGTGAAAATATCCACTAAATGAGGAATAATATGTGTGAGGGTACCCCAGGAGAGTTCCAAATGTGTGTGGGTAGAATATATATCCCACGGGGGTAAAATTGAAAAAAGGTGAAAAAAATTTTTTTTTTGGACTTAGTCATTTTTTCAGCATTTATCAGACTTTCAGATAGGGGAAATGTCAGTGAGTGTTCTGACTTCAGTTCCAGAGCGATTCGCCCGATGAGTCCTTCGTATTTAGTCGTTTTCAGCCAATTTTCTGAATTTTTGAAAATTTCACTTTTTTGTGAAAATATCCACTAAATGAGGGAATAATATGTGTGAGGGTATCCCAGGAGAGTTCCAAATGTGTGTGGGTAGAATATATATCCCACGGGGGTAAAATTGAAAAAAGGTGAAAAATTTTTTTTTTTTGGACTTAGTCATTTTTTCAGCGTTTATCAGACTTTCAGATAGGGGAAATGTCAGTGAGCGTTCCGATTTCAGTTCCAGAGCGATTCGCCCGATGAGTCCTTAATATTTATTTGTTTCAGCCAAATTTCAGAATTTTTGAAAATTTCACTTTTTTGTGAAAATATCCACTAAATGAGGGAATAATATGTGTGAGGGTACCCCAGGAGAGTTCCAAATGTGTGTGGGTAGAATATATATCCCACGGGGGTAAAATTGAAAAAAGGTGAAAAATATATTTTTTTGGACTTAGTCATTTTTTCAGCGTTTATCAGACTTTCAGATAGGGGAAATGTCAGTGAGCGTTCCGATTTCAGTTCCAGAGCGATTCGCCCGATGAGTCCTTAATATTTAGTTGTTTTCAGGCAAATTTCAGAATTTTTGAAAATTTCACTTTTTTCTGAAAATATCCACTAAATGAGGGAATAATATGTGTGAGGGTACCCCAGGAGAGTTCCAAATGTGTGTGGGCAGAATATATATATCCCACGGGGGTAAAATTGAAAAAAGGTGAAAAATTTTTTTTTTTGGACTTAGTCATTTTTTCAGCGTTTATCAGACTTTCAGATAGGGGAAATGTCAGTGAGCGTTCCGATTTCAGTTCCAGAGCGATTCGCCCGATGAGTCCTTCATATTTAGTCGTTTTCAGCCAATTTTCTGAATTTTTGAAAATTTCACTTTTTTGTGAAAATATCCACTAAATGAGGGAATAATATGTGTGAGGGTACCCCAGGAGAGTTCCAAATGTGTGTGGGTAGAATGTATATCCCACGGGGGTAAAATTGAAAAAAGGTGAAAAAAATTTTTTTTTTGGACTTAGTCATTTTTTCAGCGTTGATCAGACTTTCAGATAGGGCAAATGTCAGTGAGCGTTCCGATTTCAGTTCCAGAGCGATTTGCCCGATGAGTCCTTCATATTTAGTCATTTTCAGCCAATTTTCTGAATTTTTGAAAATTTCACTTTTTTGTGAAAATATCCACTAAATGAGGGAATAATATGTGTGAGGGTATCCCAGGAGAGTTCCAAATGTGTGTGGGTAGAATATATATCCCACGGGGGTAAAATTGAAAAAAGGTGAAAAATTTTTTTTTTTGGACTTAGTCATTTTTTCAGCGTTTATCAGACTTTCAGATAGGGGAAATGTCAGTGAGCGTTCCGATTTCAGTTCCAGAGCGATTCGCCCGATGAGTCCTTAATATTTATTTGTTTCAGCCAAATTTCAGAATTTTTGAAAATTTCACTTTTTTGTGAAAATATCCACTAAATGAGGGAATAATATGTGTGAGGGTACCCCAGGAGAGTTCCAAATGTGTGTGGGTAGAATATATATCCCACGGGGGTAAAATTGAAATAAGGTGAAAAAAATTTTTTTTTTGCACTTAGTCATTTTTTCAGCATTTATCAGACTTTCAGATAGGGGAAATGTCAGTGAGTGTTCTGATTTCAGTTCCAGAGCGATTCGCCCGATGAGTCCTTCATATTTAGTCGTTTTCAGCCAATTTTCTGAATTTTTGAAAATTTCACTTTTTTGTGAAAATATCCACTAAATGAGGGAATAATATGTGTGAGGGTATCCCAGGAGAGATCCAAATGTGTGTGGGTAGAATATATATCCCACGGGGGTAAAATTGAAAAAAGGTGAAAAATTTTTTTTTTTGGACTTAGTCATTTTTTCAGCGTTTATCAGACTTTCAGATAGGGGAAATGTCAGTGAGCGTTCCGATTTCAGTTCCAGAGCGATTCGCCCGATGAGTCCTTCATATTTAGTCATTTTCAGCCAATTTTCTGAATTTTTGAAAATTTCACTTTTTTGTGAAAATATCCACTAAATGAGGAATAATATGTGTGAGGGTACCCCAGGAGAGTTCCAAATGTGTGTGGGTAGAATATATATCCCACGGGGGTAAAATTGAAAAAAGGTGAAAAAAATTTTTTTTTTGGACTTAGTCATTTTTTCAGCATTTATCAGACTTTCAGATAGGGGAAATGTCAGTGAGTGTTCTGACTTCAGTTCCAGAGCGATTCGCCCGATGAGTCCTTCGTATTTAGTCGTTTTCAGCCAATTTTCTGAATTTTTGAAAATTTCACTTTTTTGTGAAAATATCCACTAAATGAGGGAATAATATGTGTGAGGGTATCCCAGGAGAGTTCCAAATGTGTGTGGGTAGAATATATATCCCACGGGGGTAAAATTGAAAAAAGGTGAAAAATTTTTTTTTTTTGGACTTAGTCATTTTTTCAGCGTTTATCAGACTTTCAGATAGGGGAAATGTCAGTGAGCGTTCCGATTTCAGTTCCAGAGCGATTCGCCCGATGAGTCCTTAATATTTATTTGTTTCAGCCAAATTTCAGAATTTTTGAAAATTTCACTTTTTTGTGAAAATATCCACTAAATGAGGGAATAATATGTGTGAGGGTACCCCAGGAGAGTTCCAAATGTGTGTGGGTAGAATATATATCCCACGGGGGTAAAATTGAAATAAGGTGAAAAAAATTTTTTTTTTGCACTTAGTCATTTTTTCAGCATATTTCAGACTTTCAGATAGGGGAAATGTCAGTGAGTGTTCTGATTTCAGTTCCAGAGCGATTCGCCCGATGAGTCCTTCATATTTAGTCGTTTTCAGCCAATTTTCTGAATTTTTGAAAATTTCACTTTTTTGTGAAAATATCCACTAAATGAGGGAATAATATGTGTGAGGGTATCCCAGGAGAGATCCAAATGTGTGTGGGTAGAATATATATCCCACGGGGGTAAAATTGAAAAAAGGTGAAAAATTTTTTTTTTTGGACTTAGTCATTTTTTCAGCGTTTATCAGACTTTCAGATAGGGGAAATGTCAGTGAGCGTTCCGATTTCAGTTCCAGAGCGATTCGCCCGATGAGTCCTTAATATTTATTTGTTTCAGCCAAATTTCAGAATTTTTGAAAATTTCACTTTTTTATGAAAATTTCCACTAAATGAGGGAATAATATGTGTGAGGGTACCCCAGGAGAGTTCCAAATGTGTGTGGGTAGAATATATATCCCACGGGGGTAAAATTGAAAAAAGGTGAAAAAAATTTTTTTTTTTGACTTAGTCATTTTTTCAGCATTTATCAGACTTTCAGATAGGGGAAATGTCAGTGAGCGTTCCGATTTCAGTTCCAGAGCGATTCGCCCGATGAGTCCTTTATATTTATTTGTTTCAGCCAAATTTCAGAATTTTTGAAAATTTCACTTTTTTGTGAAAATATCCACTAAATGAGGGAATAATATGTGTGAGGGTATCCCAGGAGAGATCCAAATGTGTGTGGGTAGAATATATATCCCACGGGGGTAAAATTGAAAAAAGGTGAAAAATTTTTTTTTTTGGACTTAGTCATTTTTTCAGCGTTTATCAGACTTTCAGATAGGGGAAATGTCAGTGAGCGTTCCGATTTCAGTTCCAGAGCGATTCGCCCGATGAGTCCTTCATATTTAGTCATTTTCAGCCAATTTTCTGAATTTTTGAAAATTTCACTTTTTTGTGAAAATATCCACTAAATGAGGGAATAATATGTGTGAGGGTATCCCAGGAGAGTTCCAAATGTGTGTGGGTAGAATATATATCCCACGGGGGTAAAATTGAAAAAAGGTGAAAAATTTTTTTTTTTGGACTTAGTCATTTTTTCAGCGGTTATCAGACTTTCAGATAGGGGAAATGTCAGTGAGCGTTCCGATTTCAGTTCCAGAGCAATTCGCCCGATGAGTCCTTAATATTTATTTGTTTCAGCCAAATTTCAGAATTTTTGAAAATTTCACTTTTTTATGAAAATATCCACTAAATGAGGGAATAATATGTGTGAGGGTACCCCAGGAGAGTTCCAAATGTGTGTGGGTAGAATATATATCCCACGGGGGTAAAATTGAAAAAAGGTGAAAAAAATTTTTTTTTTTGACTTAGTCATTTTTTCAGCATTTATCAGACTTTCAGATAGGGGAAATGTCAGTGAGTGTTCTGACTTCAGTTCCAGAGCGATTCGCCCGATGAGTCCTTCATATTTAGTCGTTTTCAGCAAATTTTCTGAATTTTTGAAAATTTCACTTTTTTGTGAAAATATCCACTAAATGAGGGAATAATATGTGTGAGGGTACCTCAGGAGAGTTCCAAATGTGTCTGGGTAGAGTATATATCCCACGGGGGTAAAATTGAAAAAAGGTGAAAAAATTTTTTTTTTGGACTTAGTCATTTTTTCAGCGTTGATCAGACTTTCAGATAGGGGAAATGTCAGTGAGCATTCCGATTTCAGTTCCAGAGCGATTTGCCCGATGAGTCCTTCATATTTAGTCATTTTCAGCCAATTTTCTGAATTTTTGAAAATTTCACTTTTTTGTGAAAATATCCACTAAATGAGGGAATAATATGTGTGAGGGTATCCCAAGAGAGATCCAAATGTGTGTGGGTAGAATATATATCCCACGGGGGTAAAATTGAAAAAAGGTGAAAAATTTTTTTTTTTGGACTTAGTCATTTTTTCAGCGTTTATCAGACTTTCAGATAGGGGAAATGTCAGTGAGCGTTCCGATTTCAGTTCCAGAGCGATTCGCCCGATGAGTCCTTAATATTTATTTGTTTCAGCCAAATTTCAGAATTTTTGAAAATTTCACTTTTTTATGAAAATTTCCACTAAATGAGGGAATAATATGTGTGAGGGTACCCCAGGAGAGTTCCAAATGTGTGTGGGTAGAATATATATCCCACGGGGGTAAAATTGAAAAAAGGTGAAAAAATTTTTTTTTTTTGACTTAGTCATTTTTTCAGCATTTATCAGACTTTCAGATAGGGGAAATGTCAGTGAGCGTTCCGATTTCAGTTCCAGAGCGATTCGCCCGATGAGTCCTTCATATTTAGTCGTTTTCAGCCAATTTTCTGAATTTTTGAAAATTTCACTTTTTTGTGAAAATATCCACTAAATGAGAGAATAATATGTGTGAGGGTATCCCAGGAGAGTTCCAAATGTGTGTGGGTAGAATATATATCCCACAGGGGTAAAATTGAAAAAAGGTGAAAAATTTTTTTTTTGGACTTAGTCATTTTTTCAGCGTTTATCAGACTTTCAGATAGGGGAAATGTCAGTGAGCGTTCCGATTTCAGTTCCAGAGCGATTCGCCCGATGAGTCCTTTATATTTATTTGTTTCAGCCAAATTTCAGAATTTTTGAAAATTTCACTTTTTTGTGAAAATATCCACTAAATGAGGGAATAATATGTGTGAGGGTACCCCAGGAGAGTTCCAAATGTGTGTGGGTAGAATATATATCCCACGGGGGTAAAATTGAAAAAAGGTGAAAAAAATTTTTTTTTTGACTTAGTAATTTTTTCAGCATTTATCAGACTTTCAGATAGGGGAAATGTCAGTGAGTGTTCTGACTTCAGTTCCAGAGCGATTTGCCCGATGAGTCCTTCATATTTAGTCGTTTTCAGCCAATTTTCTGAATTTTTGAAAATTTCACTTTTTTGTGAAAATATCCACTAAATGAGGGAATAATATGTGTGAGGGTATCCCAGGAGAGATCCAAATGTGTGTGGGTAGAATATATATCCCACGGGGGTAAAATTGAAAAAAGGTGAAAAATTTTTTTTTTTGGACTGTCATTTTTTCAGCATTTATCAGACTTTCAGATAGGGGAAATGTCAGTGAGTGTTCTGACTTCAGTTCCAGAGCGATTTGCCCGATGAGTCCTTCATATTTAGTCATTTTCAGCCAATTTTCTGAATTTTTGAAAATTTCACTTTTTTGTGAAAATATCCACTAAATGAGGGAATAATATGTGTGAGGGTATCCCAGGAGAGTTCCAAATGTGTGTGGGTAGAATATATATCCCACGGGGGTAAAATTGAAAAAAGGTGAAAAATTTTTTTTTTTGGACTTAGTCATTTTTTCAGCGGTTATCAGACTTTCAGATAGGGGAAATGTCAGTGAGCGTTCCGATTTCAGTTCCAGAGCAATTCGCCCGATGAGTCCTTAATATTTATTTGTTTCAGCCAAATTTCAGAATTTTTGAAAATTTCACTTTTTTATGAAAATATCCACTAAATGAGGGAATAATATGTGTGAGGTTACCCCAGGAGAGTTCCAAATGTGTGTGGGTAGAATATATATCCCACGGGGGTAAAATTGAAAAAAGGTGAAAAAAATTTTTTTTTTTGACTTAGTCATTTTTTCAGCATTTATCAGACTTTCAGATAGGGGAAATGTCAGTGAGTGTTCTGACTTCAGTTCCAGAGCGATTCGCCCGATGAGTCCTTCATATTTAGTCGTTTTCAGCAAATTTTCTGAATTTTTGAAAATTTCACTTTTTTGTGAAAATATCCACTAAATGAGGGAATAATATGTGTGAGGGTACCTCAGGAGAGTTCCAAATGTGTCTGGGTAGAGTATATATCCCACGGGGGTAAAATTGAAAAAAGGTGAAAACATTTTTTTTTTGGACTTAGTCATTTTTTCAGCGTTGATCAGACTTTCAGATAGGGGAAATGTCAGTGAGCGTTCCGATTTCAGTTCCAGAGCGATTTGCCCGATGAGTCCTTCATATTTAGTCATTTTCAGCCAATTTTCTGAATTTTTGAAAATTTCACTTTTTTGTGAAAATATCCACTAAATGAGGGAATAATATGTGTGAGGGTATCCCAGGAGAGTTCCAAATGTGTGTGGGTAGAATATACATCCCACGGGGGTAAAATTGAAAAATGGTGAAAAATTTTTTTTTTTGGACTTAGTCATTTTTTCAGCGTTTATCAGACTTTCAGATAGGGGAAATGTCAGTGAGCGTTCCGATTTCAGTTCCAGAGCGATTCGCCCGATGAGTCCTTAATATTTATTTGTTTCAGCCAAATTTCAGAATTTTTGAAAATTTCACTTTTTTATGAAAATATCCACTAAATGAGGGAATAATATGTGTGAGGGTACCCCAGGAGAGTTCCAAATGTGTGTGGGTAGAATATATATCCCACAGGGGTAAAATTGAAAAAAGGTGAAAAATTTTTTTTTTGGACTTAGTCATTTTTTCAGCGTTTATCAGACTTTCAGATAGGGGAAATGTCAGTGAGCGTTCCGATTTCAGTTCCAGAGCGATTCGCCCGATGAGTCCTTCGTATTTAGTCGTTTTCAGCCAATTTTCTGAATTTTTGAAAATTTCACTTTTTTGTGAAAATATCCATTAAAGGAGGGAATAATATGTGTGAGGGTACCTCAGGAGAGTGCCAAATGTGTCTGGGTAGAGTATATATCCCACGGGGGTAAAATTGAAAAAAGGTGAAAAAATTTTTTTTTTGGACTTAGTCATTTTTTCAGCGTTGATCAGACTTTCAGATAGGGGAAATGTCAGTGAGCGTTCCGATTTCAGTTCCAGAGCGATTTGCCCGATGAGTCCTTCATATTTAGTCATTTTCAGCCAATTTTCTGAATTTTTGAAAATTTCACTTTTTTGTGAAAATATCCACTAAGTGAGGGAATAATATGTGTGAGGGTATCCCAGGAGAGTTCCAAATGTGTGTGGGTAGAATATATATCCCACGGGGGTAAAATTGAAAAAAGGTGAAAAATTTTTTTTTTTGGACTTAGTCATTTTTTCAGCGTTTATCAGACTTTCAGATAGGGGAAATGTCAGTGAGCGTTCCGATTTCAGTTCCAGAGCGATTCGCCCGATGAGTCCTTAATATTTATTTGTTTCAGCCAAATTTCAGAATTTTTGAAAATTTCACTTTTTTGTGAAAATATCCACTAAATGAGGGAATAATATGTGTGAGGGTACCCCAGGAGAGTTCCAAATGTGTGTGGGTAGAATATATATCCCACGGGGGTAAAATTGAAATAAGGTGAAAAAAATTTTTTTTTTTGCACTTAGTCATTTTTTCAGCATTTATCAGACTTTCAGATAGGGGAAATGTCAGTGAGTGTTCTGATTTCAGTTCCAGAGCGATTTGCCCGATGAGTCCTTCATATTTAGTCGTTTTCAGCCAATTTTCAGAATTTTTGAAAATTTCACTTTTTTGTGAAAATATCCACTAAATGAGGAAATAATGTGCGTGAGGGTACCCCAGGAGAGTTCCAAATGTGTGTGGGTAGAATATATATCCCACGGGGGTAAAATTGAAAAAAGGTGAAAAATATATTTTTTTGGACTTAGTCATTTTTTCAGCGTTTATCAGACTTTCAGATAGGGGAAATGTCAGTGAGCGTTCCGATTTCAGTTCCAGAGCGATTCGCCCGATGAGTCCTTCATATTTAGTCGTTTTCAGCCAATTTTCTGAATTTTTGAAAATTTCACTTTTTTGTGAAAATATCCACTAAATGAGGGAATAATATGTGTGAGGGTACCTCAGAAGAGTTCCAAATGTGTGTGGGTAGAATATATATCCCACGGGGGTAAAATTGAAAAAAGGTGAAAACAATTTTTTTTTGGACTTAGTCATTTTTTCAGCGTTTATCAGACTTTCAGATAGGGGAAATGTCAGTGAGCGTTCCGATTTCAGTTCCAGAGCGATTCGCCCGATGAGTCCTTCATATTTAGTTGTTTTCAGCCAAATTTCAGAATTTTTGAAAATGTCACTTTTTTGTGAAAATATCCACTAAATGAGGGAATAATATGTGTGAGGGTACCCCAGGAGAGTTCCAAATGTGTGTGGGTAGAATATATATCCCACGGGGGTAAAATGGAAAAAAGGTGAAAAAATTTTTTTTTGGACTTAAGTCATTTTTTCAGCGTTTATCAGACTTTCAGATAGGGGAAATGTCACTGAGCGTTCCGATTTCAGTTCCAGAGCGATTCGCCCGATGAGTCCTTCATATTTAGTCGTTTTCAGCCAATTTTCTGAATTTTTGAAAATTTCACTTTTTTGTGAAAATATCCACTAAATGAGGAAATAATGTGCGTGAGGGTACCCCAGGAGAGTTCCAAATGTGTGTGGGTAGAATATATATCCCACGGGGGTAAAATTGAAAAAAGGTGAAAAATATATTTTTTTGGACTTAGTCATTTTTTCAGCGTTTATCAGACTTTCAGATAGGGGAAATGTCAGTGAGCGTTCCGATTTCAGTTCCAGAGCAATTCGCCCGATGAGTCCTTTATATTTATTTGTTTCAGCCAAATTTCAGAATTTTTGAAAATTTCACTTTTTTGTGAAAATATCCACTAAATGAGGGAATAATATGTGTGAGGGTACCCCAGGAGAGTTCCAAATGTGTGTGGGTAGAATATATATCCCACGGGGGTAAAATTGAAAAAAGGTGAAAAAAAATTTTTTTTTTGACTTAGTCATTTTTTCAGCATTTATCAGACGTTCAGATAGGGGAAATGTCAGTGAGTGTTCTGATTTCAGTTCCAGAGCGATTCGCCCGATGAGTCCTTCATATTTAGTCGTTTTCAGCCAATTTTCTGAATTTTTGAAAATTTCACTTTTTTGTGAAAATATCCACTAAATGAGGGAATAATATGTGTGAGGGTACCTCAGGAGAGTTCCAAATGTGTCTGGGTAGAGTATATATCCCACGGGGGTAAAATTGAAAAAAGGTGAAAAAATTTTTTTTTGGACTTAGTCATTTTTTCAGCGTTTATCAGACTTTCAGATAGGGGAAATGTCAGTGAGCGTTCCGATTTCAGTTCCAGAGCGATTCGCCCGATGAGTCCTTCATATTTAGTTGTTTTCAGCCAATTTTCAGAATTTTTGAAAATTTCACTTTTTTGTGAAAATATCCACTAAATGAGGAAATAATATGTGTGAGTGTACCCCAGGAGAGTTCCAAATGTGTGTGGGTAGAATATATATCCCACGGGGGTAAAATTGAAAAAAGGTGAAAAAATTTTTTTTTTGAACTTAGTCATTTTTTTAGCGTTTTTCAGATTTTCAGATAGGGGAAATGTCAGTGAGCGTTCCGATTTCAGTTCCAGAGCGATTCGCCCGATGAGTCCTTCATATTTAGTCGTTTTCATCCAATTTTCAGAATTTTTGAAAATTTCACTTTTTTGTGAAAATATCCACTAAATGAGGGAATAATATGTGTGAGGGTACCTCAGGAGAGTTCCAAATGTGTCTGGGTAGAGTATATATCCCACGGGGGTAAAATTGAAAAAAGGTGAAAAAATTTTTTTTTTGGACTTAGTCATTTTTTCAGCGTTGATCAGACTTTCAGATAGGGGAAATGTCAGTGAGCGTTCCGATTTCAGTTGCAGAGCGATTCGCCCGATGAGTCCTTAATATTTATTTGTTTCAGCCAAATTTCAGAATTTTTGAAAATTTCACTTTTTTGTGAAAATATCCACTAAATGAGGGAATAATATGTGTGAGGGTACCCCAGGAGAGTTCCAAATGTGTGTGGGTAGAATATATATCCCACGGGGGTAAAATTGAAATAAGGTGAAAAAAATTTTTTTTTTGCACTTAGTCATTTTTTCAGCATTTATCAGACTTTCAGATAGGGGAAATGTCAGTGAGCGTTCCGATTTCAGTTCCAGAGCAATTCGCCCGATGAGTCCTTTATATTTATTTGTTTCAGCCAAATTTCAGAATTTTTGAAAATTTCACTTTTTTGTGAAAATATCCACTAAATGAGGGAATAATATGTGTGAGGGTACCCCAGGAGAGTTCCAAATGTGTGTGGGTAGAATATATATCCCACGGGGGTAAAATTGAAAAAAGGTGAAAAAAAATTTTTTTTTTGACTTAGTCATTTTTTCAGCATTTATCAGACGTTCAGATAGGGGAAATGTCAGTGAGCGTTCCGATTTCAGTTCCAGAGCGATTCGCCCGATGAGTCCTTCATATTTAGTCGTTTTCAGCAAATTTTCTGAATTTTTGAAAATTTCACTTTTTTGTGAAAATATCCACTAAATGAGGGAATAATATGTGTGAGGGTATCCCAGGAGAGTTCCAAATGTGTGTGGGTAGAATATATATCCCACGGGGGTAAAATTGAAAAAAGGTGAAAAATTTTTTTTTTTGGACTTAGTCATTTTTTCAGCGTTTATCAGACTTTCAGATAGGGGAAATGTCAGTGAGCGTTCCGATTTCAGTTCCAGAGCGATTTGCCAGATGAGTCCTTTATATTTATTTGTTTCAGCCAAATTTCAGAATTTTTGAAAATTTCACTTTTTTGTGAAAATATCCACTAAATGAGGGAATAATATGTGTGAGGGTACCCCAGGAGAGTTCCAAATGTGTGTGGGTAGAATATATATCCCACGGGGGTAAAATTGAAAAAAGGTGAAAAAAATATTTTTTTTGGACTTAGTCATTTTTTCAGCATTTATCAGACTTTCAGATAGGGGAAATGTCAGTGAGTGTTCTGATTTCAGTTCCAGAGCGATTCGCCCGATGAGTCCTTCATATTTAGTCGTTTTCAGCCAATTTTCTGAATTTTTGAAAATTTCACTTTTTTGTGAAAATATCCACTAAATGAGGGAATAATATGTGTGAGGGTACCTCAGGAGAGTTCCAAATGTGTCTGGGTAGAGTATATATCCCACGGGGTAAAATTGAAAAAAGGTGAAAAAAATTTTTTTTTGGACTTAGTCATTTTTTCAGCGTTTATCAGACTTTCAGATAGGGGAAATGTCAGTGAGCGTTCCGATTTCAGTTCCAGAGCGATTCGCCCGATGAGTCCTTCATATTTAGTTGTTTTCAGCCAATTTTCAGAATTTTTGAAAATTTCACTTTTTTGTGAAAATATCCACTAAATGAGGAAATAATATGTGTGAGGGTACCCCAGGAGAGTTCCAAATGTGTGTGGGTAGAATATATATCCCACGGGGGTAAAATTGAAAAAAGGTGAAAAAATTTTTTTTTTGAACTTAGTCATTTTTTTAGCGTTTTTCAGACTT
The DNA here is from genome assembly GCF_046119375.1 of Phyllobates terribilis. NCBI lineage: Eukaryota > Metazoa > Chordata > Amphibia > Anura > Dendrobatidae > Phyllobates > Phyllobates terribilis. Next base: position 18,779,390 of record NW_027362773.1, on the reverse strand, counting down.
TCAGATAGGGGAAATGTCAGTGAGCGTTCCGATTTCAGTTCCAGAGCGATTCGCCCGATGAGTCCTTCATATTTAGTCGTTTTCATCCAATTTTCAGAATTTTTGAAAATTTCACTTTTTTGTGAAAATATCCACTAAATGAGGGAATAATATGTGTGAGGGTATCCCAGGAGAGTTCCAAATGTGTGTGGGTAGAATATATATCCCACGGGGGTAAAATTGAAAACAGGTGAAAAATTTTTTTTTTTGGACTTAGTCATTTTTTCAGCGTTTATCAGACTTTCAGATAGGGGAAATGTCAGTGAGCGTTCCGATTTCAGTTGCAGAGCGATTCGCCCGATGAGTCCTTAATATTTATTTGCTTCAGCCAAATTTCAGAATTTTTGAAAATTTCACTTTTTTGTGAAAATATCCACTAAATGAGGGAATAATATGTGTGAGGGTACCCCAGGAGAGTTCCAAATGTGTGTGGGTAGAATATATATCCCACGGGGGTAAAATTGAAATAAGGTGAAAAAAATTTTTTTTTTGCACTTAGTCATTTTTTCAGCATTTATCAGACTTTCAGATAGGGGAAATGTCAGTGAGTGTTCTGATTTCAGTTCCAGAGCGATTCGCCCGATGAGTCCTTCATATTTAGTCGTTTTCAGCCAATTTTCTGAATTTTTGAAAATTTCACTTTTTTGTGAAAATATCCACTAAATGAGGGAATAATATGTGTGAGGGTACCTCAGGAGAGTTCCAAATGTGTCTGGGTAGAGTATATATCCCACGGGGGTAAAATTGAAAAAAGGTGAAAAAGTTTTTTTTTGGACTTAGTCATTTTTTCAGCGTTTATCAGACTTTCAGATAGGGGAAATGTCAGTGAGCGTTCCGATTTCAGTTCCAGAGCGATTCGCCCGATGAGTCCTTAATATTTATTTGTTTCAGCCAAATTTCCGAATTTTTGAAAATTTCACTTTTTTGTGAAAATATCCACTAAATGAGGGAATAATATGTGTGAGGGTATCCCAGGAGAGTTCCAAATGTGTGTGGGTAGAATATATATCCCACGGGGGTAAAATTGAAAAAAGGTGAAAAATTTTTTTTTTTGGACTTAGTCATTTTTTCAGCGTTTATCAGACTTTCAGATAGGGGAAATGTCAGTGAGCGTTCCGATTTCAGTTCCAGAGCGATTTGCCCGATGAGTCCTTTATATTTATTTGTTTCAGCCAAATTTCAGAATTTTTGAAAATTTCACTTTTTTGTGAAAATATCCACTAAATGAGGGAATAATATGTGTGAGGGTATCCCAGGAGAGTTCCAAATGTGTGTGGGTAGAATATATATCCCACGGGGGTAAAATTGAAAAAAGGTGAAAAATTTTTTTTTTTGGACTTAGTCATTTTTTCAGCGTTTATCAGACTTTCAGATAGGGGAAATGTCAGTGAGCTTTCCGATTTCAGTTGCAGAGCGATTCGCCCGATGAGTCCTTAATATTTATTTGTTTCAGCCAAATTTCAGAATTTTTGAAAATTTCACTTTTTTGTGAAAATATCCACTAAATGAGGGAATAGTATGTGTGAGGGTACCCCAGGAGAGTTCCAAATGTGTGTGGGTAGAATATATATCCCACGGGGGTAAAATTGAAATAAGGTGAAAAAAATTTTTTTTTTGCACTTAGTCATTTTTTCAGCATTTATCAGACTTTCAGATAGGGGAAATGTCAGTGAGTGTTCTGATTTCAGTTCCAGAGCGATTCGCCCGATGAGTCCTTCATATTTAGTCGTTTTCAGCCAATTTTCTGAATTTTTGAAAATTTCACTTTTTTGTGAAAATATCCACTAAATGAGGGAATAATATGTGTGAGGGTACCTCAGGAGAGTTCCAAATGTGTCTGGGTAGAGTATATATCCCACGGGGGTAAAATTGAAAAAAGGTGAAAAAGTTTTTTTTTGGACTTAGTCATTTTTTCAGCGTTTATCAGACTTTCAGATAGGGGAAATGTCAGTGAGCGTTCCGATTTCAGTTCCAGAGCGATTCGCCTGATGAGTCCTTAATATTTATTTGTTTCAGCCAAATTTCAGAATTTTTGAAAATTTCACTTTTTTGTGAAAATATCCACTAAATGAGGGAATAATATGTGTGAGGGTACCCCAGGAGAGTTCCAAATGTGTGTGGGTAGAATATATATCCCACGGGGGTAAAATTGAAAAAAGGTGAAAAAAAATTTTTTTTTTGACTTAGTCATTTTTTCAGCATTTATCAGACTTTCAGATAGGGGAAATGTCAGTGAGCGTTCCGATTTCAGTTCCAGAGCGATTCGCCCGATGAGTCCTTCATATTTAGTCGTTTTCAGCCAATTTTCTGTATTTTTGAAAATTTCACTTTTTTGTGAAAATATCCACTAAATGAGGGAATAATATGTGTGAGGGTATCCCAGGAGAGTTCCAAATGTGTGTGGGTAGAATATATATCCCACGGGGGTAAAATTGAAAAAAGGTGAAAAATTTTTTTTTTTGGACTTAGTCATTTTTTCAGCGTTTATCAGACTTTCAGATAGGGGAAATGTCAGTGAGCGTTCCGATTTCAGTTCCAGAGCGATTTGCCCGATGAGTCCTTTATATTTATTTGTTTCAGCCAAATTTCAGAATTTTTGAAAATTTCACTTTTTTGTGAAAATATCCACTAAATGAGGGAATAATATGTGTGAGGGTACCCCAGGAGAGTTCCAAATGTGTGTGGGTAGAATATATATCCCACGGGGGTAAAATTGAAAAAAGGTGAAAAAAATTTTTTTTTTGGACTTAGTCATTTTTTCAGCATTTATCAGACTTTCAGATAGGGGAAATGTCAGTGAGTGTTCTGACTTCAGTTCCAGAGCGATTCGCCCGATGAGTCCTTCATATTTAGTCGTTTTCAGCCAATTTTCTGAATTTTTGAAAATTTCACTTTTTTGTGAAAATATCCACTAAATGAGGGAATAATATGTGTGAGGGTACCTCAGGAGAGTTCCAAATGTGTCTGGGTAGAGTATATATCCCACGGGGGTAAAATTGAAAATAGGTGAAAAAATTTTTTTTTGGACTTAGTCATTTTTTCAGCGTTGATCAGACTTTCAGATAGGGGAAATGTCAGTGAGCGTTCCGATTTCAGTTCCAGAGCGATTCGCCCGATGAGTCCTTCATATTTAGTCATTTTCAGCCAATTTTCTGAATTTTTGAAAATTTCACTTTTTTGTGAAAATATCCACTAAATGAGGGAATAATATGTGTGAGGGTATCCCAGGAGAGTTCCAAATGTGTGTGGGTAGAATATATATCCCAAGGGGGTAAAATTGAAAAAAGGTGAAAAAAATTTTTTTTTTGGACTTAGTCATTTTTCAGCATTTATCAGACTTTCAGATAGGGGAAATGTCAGTGAGTGTTCCGATTTCAGTTCCAGAGCGATTCGCCCGATGAGTCCTTCATATTTAGTCGTTTTCAGCCAATTTTCTGAATTTTTGAAAATTTCACTTTTTTGTGAAAATATCCACTAAATGAGGGAATAATATGTGTGAGGGTACCTCAGGAGAGTTCCAAATGTGTCTGGGTAGAGTATGTATCCCACGGGGGTAAAATTGAAAAAAGGTGAAAAAAATTTTTTTTTGGACTTAGTCATTTTTTCAGCGTTTCTCAGACTTTCAGATAGGGGAAATGTCAGTGAGCGTTCCGATTTCAGTTCCAGAGCGATTCGCCCGATGAGTCCTTAATATTTAGTCGTTTTCAGCCAAATTTCAGAATTTTTGAAAAATTCACTTTTTTGTGAAAATATCCACTAAATGAGGGAATAATATGTGTGAGGGTACCTCAGGAGAGTTCCAAATGTGTCTGGGTAGAGTATATATCCCACGGGGGTAAAATTGAAAATAGGTGAAAAAATTTTTTTTTGGACTTAGTCATTTTTTCAGCGTTGATCAGACTTTCAGATAGGGGAAATGTCAGTGAGCGTTCCGATTTCAGTTCCAGAGCGATTCGCCCGATGAGTCCTTCATATTTAGTCATTTTCAGCCAATTTTCTGAATTTTTGAAAATTTCACTTTTTTGTGAAAATATCCACTAAATGAGGGAATAATATGTGTGAGGGTATCCCAGGAGAGTTCCAAATGTGTGTGGGTAGAATATATATCCCAAGGGGGTAAAATTGAAAAAAGGTGAAAAAAATTTTTTTTTTGGACTTAGTCATTTTTCAGCATTTATCAGACTTTCAGATAGGGGAAATGTCAGTGAGTGTTCCGATTTCAGTTCCAGAGCGATTCGCCCGATGAGTCCTTCATATTTAGTCGTTTTCAGCCAATTTTCTGAATTTTTGAAAATTTCACTTTTTTGTGAAAATATCCACTAAATGAGGGAATAATATGTGTGAGGGTACCTCAGGAGAGTTCCAAATGTGTCTGGGTAGAGTATGTATCCCACGGGGGTAAAATTGAAAAAAGGTGAAAAAAATTTTTTTTTGGACTTAGTCATTTTTTCAGCGTTTCTCAGACTTTCAGATAGGGGAAATGTCAGTGAGCGTTCCGATTTCAGTTCCAGAGCGATTTGCCCGATGAGTCCTTAATATTTAGTCGTTTTCAGCCAAATTTCTGAATTTTTGAAAAATTCACTTTTTTGTGAAAATATCCACTAAATGAGGGAATAATATGTGTGAGGGTACCCCAGGAGAGTTCCAAATGTGTGTGGGTAGAATATATATCCCACGGGGGTAAAATTGAAAAAAGGTGAAAAAAATTTTTTTTTTGGACTTAGTCATTTTTTCAGCATTTATCAGACTTTCAGATAGGGGAAATGTCAGTGAGTGTTCTGATTTCAGTTCCAGAGCGATTCGCCCGATGAGTCCTTCATATTTAGTTGTTTTCAGCCAATTTTCAGAATTTTTGAAAATTTCACTTTTTTGTGAAAATATCCACTAAATGAGGAAATAATATGTGTGAGGGTACCCCAGGAGAGTTCCAAATGTGTGTGGGTAGAATATATATCCCACGGGGGTAAAATGGAAAAAAGGGGAAAAAATTCTTTTTTTGGACTTAGTCATTTTTTCAGCATTTATCAGACTTTCAGATAGGGGAAATGTCAGTGAGCGTTCCGATTTCAGTTTCAGAGACATTCGCCCGATGAGTTTTTCATATTTAGTCGTTTTCAGCCAATTTTCAGAATTTTTGAAAATTTCACTTTTTTGTGAAAATATCCACTAAATGAGGGAATAATATGTGTGATGGTACCCCAGGAGAGTTCCAAATGTGTGTGGGTAGAATATATATCCCACGGGGGTAAAATTGAAAAAAGGTGAAAAAATTTTTTTTTTGGACTTAGTCATTTTTTCAGCGTTTATCAGACTTTCAGATAGGGGAAATGTCAGTGAGTGTTCCGATTTCAGTTCCAGAACGATTCACCCGATGAGTCCTTCATATTTAGTCGTTTTCAGCCAATTTTCAGAATTTTTGAAAATTTCACTTTTTTGTGAAAATATCCACTAAATGAGGGAATAATATGTGTGAGGGTACCCCAGGAGAGTTCCAAATGTGTGTGGGTAGAATATATATCCCACGGGGGTAAAATTGAAAAAAGGTGAAAAAATTTTTTTTTTGGACTTAGTCATTTTTTTAGCGTTTTTTCAGACTTTCAGATAGGGGAAATGTCAGTGAGCGTTCCGATTTCAGTTCCAGAGCGCTTCGCCCTATGAGTCCTTGATATGTAGTCGTTTTCAGCCAATTTTCAGAATTTTTGAAAATTTCACTTTTTTGTGAACATATCCACTAAATGAGGAAATAATATGTGTGAGGGTACCCCAGGAGAGTTCCAAATGTGTGTGGGTAGAATATATATCCCACCGGGGTAAAATGGAAAAAAGGTGAAAAAATTTTTTTTTTGGACTTAGTCATTTTTTCAGCATTTATCAGACTTTCAGATAGGGGAAATGTCAGTGAGCGTTCCGATTTCAGTTTCAGAGACATTCGCCCGATGAGTTTTTCATATTTAGTCGTTTTCAGCCAATTTTCAGAATTTTTGAAAATTTCACTTTTTTGTGAAAATATCCACTAAATGAGGGAATAATATGTGTGATGGTACCCCAGGAGAGTTCCAAATGTGTGTGGGTAGAATATATATCCCAAGGGGGTAAAATTGAAAAAAGGTGAAAAATTTTTTTTTTTGGACTTAGTCATTTTTTCAGCGTTTATCAGACTTTCACATAGGGGAAATGTCAGTGAGCGTTCCGATTTCAGTTCCAGAGCGATTCGCCCGATGAGTCCTTAATATTTATTTGTTTCAGCCAATTTTCAGAATTTTTGAAAATTTCACTTTTTTGTGAAAATATCCACTAAATGAGGAAATAATATGTGTGAGGGTACCCCAGGAGAGTTCCAAATGTGTGTGGGTAGAATATATATCCCACGGGGGTAAAATTGAAAAAAGGTGAAAAAATTTTTTTTTTGAACTTAGTCATTTTTTTAGCGTTTTTCAGACTTCCAGATAGGGGAAATGTCAGTGAGCGTTCCGATTTCAGTTCCAGAGCGATTCGCCCGATGAGTCCTTCATATTTAGTCGTTTTCATCCAATTTTCAGAATTTTTGAAAATTTCACTTTTTTGTGAAAATATCCACTAAATGAGGGAATAATATGTGTGAGGGTACCCCAGGAGAGTTCCAAATGTGTGTGGGTAGAATATATATCCCACGGGGGTAAAATTGAAAAAAGGTGAAAAAAAATTTCTTTTTGGACTTAGTCATTTTTCAGCATTTATCAGACTTTCAGATAGGGGAAGTGTCAGTGAGTGTTCCGATTTCAGTTCCAGAGCGATTCGCCCGATGAGTCCTTCATATTTAGTCGTTTTCAGCCAATTTTCTGAATTTTTGAAAATTTCACTTTTTTGTGAAAATATCCACTAAATGAGGAAATAATATGTGTGAGGGTACCTCAGGAGAGTTCCAAATGTGTCTGGGTAGAGTATATATCCCACGGGGGTAAAATTGAAAAAAGGTGAAAAAATTTTTTTTTTGGACTTAGTCATTTTTTCAGCGTTTATCAGACTTTCAGATAGGGGAAATGTCAGTGAGCGTTCCGATTTCAGTTCCAGAGCCATTCGCCCGATGAGTCCTTCATATTTAGTTGTTTTCAGCCAATTTTCAGAATTTTTGAAAATTTCACTTTTTTGTGAAAATATCCACAAAATGAGGAAATAATATGTGTGAGGGTACCCCAGGAGAGTTCCAAATGTGTGTGGGTAGAATATATATCCCACGGGGGTAAAATTGAAAAAAGGTGAAAAAAATTTTTTTTTTGGACTTAGTCATTTTTCAGCATTTATCAGACTTTCAGATAGGGGAAATGTCAGTGAGTGTTCCGATTTCAGTTCCAGAGCGATTCGCCCGATGAGTCCTTCATATTTAGTCGTTTTCAGCCAATTTTCTGAATTTTTGAAAATTTCACTTTTTTGTGAAAATATCCACTAAATGAGGGAATAATATGTGTGAGGGTACCTCAGGAGAGTTCCAAATGTGTCTGGGTAGAGTATGTATCCCACGGGGGTAAAATTGAAAAAAGGTGAAAAAAATTTTTTTTTGGACTTAGTCATTTTTTCAGCGTTTCTCAGACTTTCAGATAGGGGAAATGTCAGTGAGCGTTCCGATTTCAGTTCCAGAGCGATTCGCCCGATGAGTCCTTAATATTTAGTCGTTTTCAGCCAAATTTCAGAATTTTTGAAAAATTCACTTTTTTGTGAAAATATCCACTAAATGAGGGAATAATATGTGTGAGGGTACCCCAGGAGAGTTCCAAATGTGTGTGGGTAGAATATATATCCCACGGGGGTAAAATTGAAAAAAGGTGAAAAAAATTTTTTTTTTGGACTTAGTCATTTTTTCAGCATTTATCAGACTTTCAGATAGGGGAAATGTCAGTGAGTGTTCTGATTTCAGTTCCAGAGCGATTCGCCCGATGAGTCCTTCATATTTAGTTGTTTTCAGCCAATTTTCAGAATTTTTGAAAATTTCACTTTTTTGTGAAAATATCCACTAAATGAGGAAATAATATGTGTGAGGGTACCCCAGGAGAGTTCCAAATGTGTGTGGGTAGAATATATATCCCACGGGGGTAAAATGGAAAAAAGGTGAAAAAATTTTTTTTTTGGACTTAGTCATTTTTTCAGCATTTATCAGACTTTCAGATAGGGGAAATGTCAGTGAGCGTTCCGATTTCAGTTTCAGAGACATTCGCCCGATGAGTTTTTCATATTTAGTCGTTTTCAGCCAATTTTCAGAATTTTTGAAAATTTCACTTTTTTGTGAAAATATCCACTAAATGAGGGAATAATATGTGTGATGGTACCCCAGGAGAGTTCCAAATGTGTGTGGGTAGAATATATATCCCACGGGGGTAAAATTGAAAAAAGGTGAAAAATTTTTTTTTTTGGACTTAGTCATTTTTTCAGCGTTTATCAGACTTTCAGATAGGGGAAATGTCAGTGAGTGTTCCGATTTCAGGTCCAGAACGATTCGCCCGATGAGTCCTTCATATTTAGTCGTTTTCAGCCAATTTTCAGAATTTTTGAAAATTTCACTTTTTTGTGAACATATCCACTAAATGAGGAAATAATATGTGTGAGGGTACCCCAGGAGAGTTCCAAATGTGTGTGGGTAGAATATATATCCCACCGGGGTAAAATGGAAAAAAGGTGAAAAAATTTTTTTTTTGGACTTAGTCATTTTTTCAGCATTTATCAGACTTTCAGATAGGGGAAATGTCAGTGAGTGTTCCGATTTCAGTTCCAGAACGATTCACCCGATGAGTCCTTCATATTTAGTCGTTTTCAGCCAATTTTCAGAATTTTTGAAAATTTCACTTTTTTGTGAAAATATCCACTAAATGAGGGAATAATATGTGTGAGGGTACCCCAGGAGAGTTCCAAATGTGTGTGGGTAGAATATATATCCCACGGGGGTAAAATTGAAAAAAGGTGAAAAAATTTTTTTTTTGGACTTAGTCATTTTTTTAGCGTTTTTCAGACTTTCAGATAGGGGAAATGTCAGTGAGCGTTCCGATTTCAGTTCCAGAGCGCTTCGCCCTATGAGTCCTTGATATGTAGTCGTTTTCAGCCAATTTTCAGAATTTTTGAAAATTTCACTTTTTTGTGAACATATCCACTAAATGAGGAAATAATATGTGTGAGGGTACCCCAGGAGAGTTCCAAATGTGTGTGGGTAGAATATATATCCCACCGGGGTAAAATGGAAAAAAGGTGAAAAAATTTTTTTTTTGGACTTAGTCATTTTTTCAGCATTTATCAGACTTTCAGATAGGGGAAATGTCAGTGAGCGTTCCGATTTCAGTTTCAGAGACATTCGCCCGATGAGTTTTTCATATTTAGTCGTTTTCAGCCAATTTTCAGAATTTTTGAAAATTTCACTTTTTTGTGAAAATATCCACTAAATGAGGGAATAATATGTGTGATGGTACCCCAGGAGAGTTCCAAATGTGTGTGGGTAGAATATATATCCCAAGGGGGTAAAATTGAAAAAAGGTGAAAAATTTTTTTTTTTGGACTTAGTCATTTTTTCAGCGTTTATCAGACTTTCACATAGGGGAAATGTCAGTGAGCGTTCCGATTTCAGTTCCAGAGCGATTCGCCCGATGAGTCCTTCATATTTAGTCGTTTTCATCCAATTTTCAGAATTTTTGAAGATTTCACTTTTTTGTGAAAATATCCACTAAATGAGGGAATAATATGTGTGAGGGTACCCCAGGAGAGTTCCAAATGTGTGTGGGTAGAATATATATCCCACGGGGGTAAAATTGAAAAAAGGTGAAAAAAATTTTCTTTTTGGACTTAGTCATTTTTCAGCATTTATCAGACTTTCAGATAGGGGAAGTGTCAGTGAGTGTTCCGATTTCAGTTCCAGAGCGATTCGCCCGATGAGTCCTTCATATTTAGTCGTTTTCAGCCAATTTTCTGAATTTTTGAAAATTTCACTTTTTTGTGAAAATATCCACTAAATGAGGAAATAATATGTGTGAGGGTACCTCAGGAGAGTTCCAAATGTGTCTGGGTAGAGTATATATCCCACGGGGGTAAAATTGAAAAAAGGTGAAAAAATTTTTTTTTTGGACTTAGTCATTTTTTCAGCGTTTATCAGACTTTCAGATAGGGGAAATGTCAGTGAGCGTTCCGATTTCAGTTCCAGAGCCATTCGCCCGATGAGTCCTTCATATTTAGTTGTTTTCAGCCAATTTTCAGAATTTTTGAAAATTTCACTTTTTTGTGAAAATATCCACAAAATGAGGAAATAATATGTGTGAGGGTACCCCAGGAGAGTTCCAAATGTGTGTGGGTAGAATATATATCCCACGGGGGTAAAATTGAAAAAAGGTGAAAAAAATTTTTTTTTTGGACTTAGTCATTTTTCAGCATTTATCAGACTTTCAGATAGGGGAAATGTCAGTGAGTGTTCCGATTTCAGTTCCAGAGCGATTCGCCCGATGAGTCCTTCATATTTAGTCGTTTTCAGCCAATTTTCTGAATTTTTGAAAATTTCACTTTTTTGTGAAAATATCCACTAAATGAGGGAATAATATGTGTGAGGGTACCTCAGGAGAGTTCCAAATGTGTCTGGGTAGAGTATGTATCCCACGGGGGTAAAATTGAAAAAAGGTGAAAAAAATTTTTTTTTGGACTTAGTCATTTTTTCAGCGTTTCTCAGACTTTCAGATAGGGGAAATGTCAGTGAGCGTTCCGATTTCAGTTCCAGAGCGATTCGCCCGATGAGTCCTTAATATTTAGTCGTTTTCAGCCAAATTTCAGAATTTTTGAAAAATTCACTTTTTTGTGAAAATATCCACTAAATGAGGGAATAATATGTGTGAGGGTACCCCAGGAGAGTTCCAAATGTGTGTGGGTAGAATATATATCCCACGGGGGTAAAATTGAAAAAAGGTGAAAAAAATTTTTTTTTTGGACTTAGTCATTTTTTCAGCATTTATCAGACTTTCAGATAGGGGAAATGTCAGTGAGTGTTCTGATTTCAGTTCCAGAGCGATTCGCCCGATGAGTCCTTCATATTTAGTTGTTTTCAGCCAATTTTCAGAATTTTTGAAAATTTCACTTTTTTGTGAAAATATCCACTAAATGAGGAAATAATATGTGTGAGGGTACCCCAGGAGAGTTCCAAATGTGTGTGGGTAGAATATATATCCCACGGGGGTAAAATGGAGAAAAGGTGAAAAAATTTTTTTTTTGGACTTAGTCATTTTTTCAGCATTTATCAGACTTTCAGATAGGGGAAATGTCAGTGAGCGTTCCGATTTCAGTTTCAGAGACATTCGCCCGATGAGTTTTTCATATTTAGTCGTTTTCAGCCAATTTTCAGAATTTTTGAAAATTTCACTTTTTTGTGAAAATATCCACTAAATGAGGGAATAATATGTGTGATGGTACCCCAGGAGAGTTCCAAATGTGTGTGGGTAGAATATATATCCCACGGGGGTAAAATTGAAAAAAGGTGAAAAATTTTTTTTTTTGGACTTAGTCATTTTTTCAGCGTTTATCAGACTTTCAGATAGGGGAAATGTCAGTGAGTGTTCCGATTTCAGGTCCAGAACGATTCGCCCGATGAGTCCTTCATATTTAGTCGTTTTCAGCCAATTTTCAGAATTTTTGAAAATTTCACTTTTTTGTGAACATATCCACTAAATGAGGAAATAATATGTGTGAGGGTACCCCAGGAGAGTTCCAAATGTGTGTGGGTAGAATATATATCCCACCGGGGTAAAATGGAAAAAAGGTGAAAAAATTTTTTTTTTGGACTTAGTCATTTTTTCAGCATTTATCAGACTTTCAGATAGGGGAAATGTCAGTGAGTGTTCTGATTTCAGTTCCAGAGCGATTCGCCCGATGAGTCCTTCATATTTAGTCGTTTTCAGGCAATTTTCAGAATTTTTGAAAATTTCACTTTTTTGTGAAAATATCCACTAAATGAGGAAATAATATGTGTGAGGGTACCCCAGGAGAGTTCCAAATGTGTGTGGGTAGAATATATATCCCACGGGGGTAAAATTGAAAAAAGGTGAAAAAATTTTTTTTTTGAACTTAGTCATTTTTTTAGCGTTTTTCAGACTTTCAGATAGGGGAAATGTCAGTGAGCGTTCCGATTTCAGTTCCAGAGCGATTCGCCCGATGAGTCCTTCATATTTAGTCGTTTTCATCCAATTTTCAGAATTTTTGAAAATTTCACTTTTTTGTGAAAATATCCACTAAATGAGGGAATAATATGTGTGAGGGTACCCCAGGAGAGTTCCAAATGTGTGTGGGTAGAATATATATCCCACGGGGGTAAAATTGAAAAAAGGTGAAAAAAATTTTTTTTTTGGACTTAGTCATTTTTCAGCATTTATCAGACTTTCAGATAGGGGAAATGTCAGTGAGTGTTCCGATTTCAGTTCCAGAGCGATTCGCCCGATGAGTCCTTCATATTTAGTAGTTTTCAGCCAATTTTCTGAATTTTTGAAAATTTCACTTTTTTGTGAAAATATCCACTAAATGAGGGAATAATATGTGTGAGGGTACCTCAGGAGAGTTCCAAATGTGTCTGGGTAGAGTATGTATCCCACGGGGGTAAAATTGAAAAAAGGTGAAAAAAATTTTTTTTTGGACTTAGTCATTTTTTCAGCGTTTCTCAGACTTTCAGATAGGGGAAATGTCAGTGAGCGTTCCGATTTCAGTTCCAGAGCGATTCGCCCGATGAGTCCTTCATATTTAGTCGTTTTCAGCCAAATTTCAGAATTTTTGAAAAATTCACTTTTTTGTGAAAATATCCACTAAATGAGGGAATAATATGTGTGAGGGTACCCCAGGAGAGTTCCAAATGTGTGTGGGTAGAATATATATCCCACGGGGGTAAAATTGAAAAAAGGTGAAAAAAATTTTTTTTTTGGACTTAGTCATTTTTTCAGCATTTATCAGACTTTCAGATAGGGGAAATGTCAGTGAGTGTTCTGATTTCAGTTCCAGAGCGATTCGCCCGATGAGTCCTTCATATTTAGTTGTTTTCAGCCATTTTCAGAATTTTTGAAAATTTCACTTTTTTGTGAATATATCCACTAAATGAGGAAATAATATGTGTGAGGGTACCTCAGGAGAGTTCCAAATGTGTGTGGGTAGAATATATATCCCACGGGGGTAAAATGGAAAAAAGGTGAAAAAATTTTTTTTTTGGACTTAGTCATTTTTTCAGCATTTATCAGACTTTCAGATAGGGGAAATGTCAGTGAGTGTTCTGATTTCAGTTCCAGAGCGATTCGCCCGATGAGTCCTTCATATTTAGTTGTTTTCAGCCAATTTTCAGAATTTTTGAAAATTTCACTTTTTTGTGAAAATATCCACTAAATGAGGAAATAATATGTGTGAGGGTACCCCAGGAGAGTTCCAAATGTGTGTGGGTAGAATATATATCCCACGGGGGTAAAATGGAAAAAAGGTGAAAAAATTTTTTTTTTGGACTTAGTCATTTTTTCAGCATTTATCAGACTTTCAGATAGGGGAAATGTCAGTGAGCGTTCCGATTTCAGTTTCAGAGACATTCGCCCGATGAGTTTTTCATATTTAGTCGTTTTCAGCCAATTTTCAGAATTTTTGAAAATTTCACTTTTTTGTGAAAATATCCACTAAATGAGGGAATAATATGTGTGAGGGTACCCCAGGAGAGTTCCAAATGTGTGTGGGTAGAATATATATCCCACGGGGGTAAAATTGAAAAAAGGTGAAAAAAATTTTTTTTTTGGACTTAGTCATTTTTCAGCATTTATCAGACTTTCAGATAGGGGAAATGTCAGTGAGTGTTCCGATTTCAGTTCCAGAGCGATTCGCCCGATGAGTCCTTCATATTTAGTAGTTTTCAGCCAATTTTCTGAATTTTTGAAAATTTCACTTTTTTGTGAAAATATCCACTAAATGAGAGAATAATATGTGTGAGGGTACCTCAGGAGAGTTCCAAATGTGTCAGGGTAGAGTATGTATCCCACGGGGGTAAAATTGAAAAAAGGTGAAAAAAATTTTTTTTTGGACTTAGTCATTTTTTCAGCGTTTCTCAGACTTTCAGATAGGGGAAATGTCAGTGAGCGTTCCGATTTCAGTTCCAGAGCGATTCGCCCGATGAGTCCTTCATATTTAGTCGTTTTCAGCCAAATTTCAGAATTTTTGAAAAATTCACTTTTTTGTGAAAATATCCACTAAATGAGGGAATAATATGTGTGAGGGTACCCCAGGAGAGTTCCAAATGTGTGTGGGTAGAATATATATCCCACGGGGGTAAAATTGAAAAAAGGTGAAAAAAATTTTTTTTTTGGACTTAGTCATTTTTTCAGCATTTATCAGACTTTCAGATAGGGGAAATGTCAGTGAGTGTTCTGATTTCAGTTCCAGAGCGATTCGCCCGATGAGTCCTTCATATTTAGTTGTTTTCAGCCATTTTCAGAATTTTTGAAAATTTCACTTTTTTGTGAAAATATCCACTAAATGAGGAAATAATATGTGTGAGGGTACCTCAGGAGAGTTCCAAATGTGTGTGGGTAGAATATATATCCCACGGGGGTAAAATGGAAAAAAGGTGAAAAAATTTTTTTTTTGGACTTAGTCATTTTTTCAGCATTTATCAGACTTTCAGATAGGGGAAATGTCAGTGAGTGTTCTGATTTCAGTTCCAGAGCGATTCGCCCGATGAGTCCTTCATATTTAGTTGTTTTCAGCCAATTTTCAGAATTTTTGAAAATTTCACTTTTTTGTGAAAATATCCACTAAATGAGGAAATAATATGTGTGAGGGTACCCCAGGAGAGTTCCAAATGTGTGTGGGTAGAATATATATCCCACGGGGGTAAAATGGAAAAAAGGTGAAAAAATTTTTTTTTTGGACTTAGTCATTTTTTCAGCATTTATCAGACTTTCAGATAGGGGAAATGTCAGTGAGCGTTCCGATTTCAGTTTCAGAGACATTCGCCCGATGAGTTTTTCATATTTAGTCGTTTTCAGCCAATTTTCAGAATTTTTGAAAATTTCACTTTTTTGTGAAAATATCCACTAAATGAGGGAATAATATGTGTGAGGGTACCCCAGGAGAGTTCCAAATGTGTGTGGGTAGAATATATATCCCACGGGGGTAAAATTGAAAAAAGGTGAAAAAATTTTTTTTTTGGACTTAGTCATTTTTTTAGCGTTTTTCAGACTTTCAGATAGGGGAAATGTCAGTGAGCGTTCCGATTTCAGTTCCAGAGCGCTTCGCCCTATGAGTCCTTGATATTTAGTCGTTTTCAGCCAATTTTCAGAATTTTTGAAAATTTCACTTTTTTGTGAACATATCCACTAAATGAGGAAATAATATGTGTGAGGGTACCCCAGGAGAGTTCCAAATGTGTGTGGGTAGAATATATATCCCACCGGGGTAAAATGGAAAAAAGGTGAAAAAATTTTTTTTTTGGACTTAGTCATTTTTTCAGCGTTTATCAGACTTTCAGATAGGGGAAATGTCAGTGAGCGTTCCGATTTCAGTTTCAGAGACATTTGCCCGATGAGTTTTTCATATTTAGTCGTTTTCAGCCAATTTTCAGAATTTTTGAAAATTTCACTTTTTTGTGAAAATATCCACTAAATGAGGGAATAATATGTGTGAGGGTACCCCAGGAGAGTTCCAAATGTGTGTGTGTAGAATATATATCCCACGGGGGTAAAATTGAAAAAAGGTGAAAAAAATATTTTTTTTGGACTTAGTCATTTTTTCAGCATTTATCAGACTTTCAGATAGGGGAAATGTCAGTGAGTGTTCTGATTTCAGTTCCAGAGCGATTCGCCCGATGAGTCCTTCATATTTAGTCGTTTTCAGCCAATTTTCTGAATTTTTGAAAATTTCACTTTTTTGTGAAAATATCCACTAAATGAGGGAATAATATGTGTGAGGGTACCTCAGGAGAGTTCCAAATGTGTCTGGGTAGAGTATATATCCCACGGGGGTAAAATTGAAAAAAGGTGAAAAAATTTTTTTTTTGGACTTAGTCATTTTTTCAGCATTTATCAGACTTTCAGATAGGGGAAATGTCAGTGAGTGTTCTGATTTCAGTTCCAGAGCGATTCGCCCGATGAGTCCTTCATATTTAGTCGTTTTCAGCCAATTTTCAGAATTTTGAAAATTTCACTTTTTTGTGAAAATATCCACTAAATGAGGAAATAATATGTGTGAGGGTACCCCAGGAGAGTTCCAAATGTGTGTGGGTAGAATATATATCCCACGGGGGTAAAATTGAAAAAAGGTGAAAAAAATTTTTTTTTGAACTTAGTCATTTTTTTAGCGTTTTTCAGACTTTCAGATAGGGGAAATGTCAGTGAGCGTTCCGATTTCAGTTCCAGAGCGATTCGCCCGATGAGTCCTTCATATTTAGTCGTTTTCATCCAATTTTCAGAATTTTTGAAAATTTCACTTTTTTGTGAAAATATCCACTAAATGAGGGAATAATATGTGTGAGGGTACCCCAGGAGAGTTCCAAATGTGTGTGGGTAGAATATATATCCCACGGGGGTAAAATTGAAAAAAGGTGAAAAAAATTTTTTTTTTGGACTTAGTCATTTTTCAGCATTTATCTGACTTTCAGATAGGGGAAATGTCAGTGAGTGTTCCGATTTCAGTTCCAGAGCGATTCGCCCGATGAGTCCTTCATATTTAGTAGTTTTCAGCCAATTTTCTGAATTTTTGAAAATTTCACTTTTTTGTGAAAATATCCACTAAATGAGGGAATAATATGTGTGAGGGTACCTCAGGAGAGTTCCAAATGTGTCTGGGTAGAGTATGTATCCCACGGGGGTAAAATTGAAAAAAGGTGAAAAAAATTTTTTTTTGGACTTAGTCATT
The DNA here is from genome assembly GCF_046119375.1 of Phyllobates terribilis. Lineage (NCBI taxonomy): Eukaryota > Metazoa > Chordata > Amphibia > Anura > Dendrobatidae > Phyllobates > Phyllobates terribilis. The sequence continues at coordinate 18,762,494 of NW_027362773.1, read as the reverse complement.
TTTTCAGCGTTTCTCAGACTTTCAGATAGGGGAAATGTCAGTGAGCGTTCCGATTTCAGTTCCAGAGCGATTCGCCCGATGAGTCCTTAATATTTAGTCGTTTTCAGCCAAATTTCAGAATTTTTGAAAAATTCACTTTTTTGTGAAAATATCCACTAAATGAGGGAATAATATGTGTGAGGGTACCCCAGGAGAGTTCCAAATGTGTGTGGGTAGAATATATATCCCACGGGGGTAAAATTGAAAAAAGGTGAAAAAAATTTTTTTTTTGGACTTAGTCATTTTTTCAGCATTTATCAGACTTTCAGATAGGGGAAATGTCAGTGAGTGTTCTGATTTCAGTTCCAGAGCGATTCGCCCGATGAGTCCTTCATATTTAGTTGTTTTCAGCCAATTTTCAGAATTTTTGAAAATTTCACTTTTTTGTGAAAATATCCACTAAATGAGGAAATAATATGTGTGAGGGTACCTCAGGAGAGTTCCAAATGTGTGTGGGTAGAATATATATCCCACGGGGGTAAAATGGAAAAAAGGTGAAAAAATTTTTTTTTTGGACTTAGTCATTTTTTCAGCATTTATCAGACTTTCAGATAGGGGAAATGTCAGTGAGCGTTCCGATTTCAGTTCCAGAGCGCTTCGCCCTATGAGTCCTTGATATTTAGTCGTTTTCAGCCAATTTTCAGAATTTTCGAAAATTTCACTTTTTTGTGAACATATCCACTAAATGAGGAAATAATATGTGTGAGGGTACCCCAGGAGAGTTCCAAATGTGTGTGGGTAGAATATATATCCCACCGGGGTAAAATGGAAAAAAGGTGAAAAAATTTTTTTTTTGGACTTAGTCATTTTTTCAGCATTTATCAGACTTTCAGATAGGGGAAATGTCAGTGAGCGTTCCGATTTCAGTTTCAGAGACATTCGCCCGATGAGTTTTTCATATTTAGTCGTTTTCAGCCAATTTTCAGAATTTTTGAAAATTTCACTTTTTTGTGAAAATATCCACTAAATGAGGGAATAATATGTGTGAGGGTACCCCAGGAGAGTTCCAAATGTGTGTGTGTAGAATATATATCCCACGGGGGTAAAATTGAAAAAAGGTGAAAAAAATATTTTTTTTGGACTTAGTCATTTTTTCAGCATTTATCAGACTTTCAGATAGGGGAAATGTCAGTGAGTGTTCTGATTTCAGTTCCAGAGCGATTCGCCCGATGAGTCCTTCATATTTAGTCGTTTTCAGCCAATTTTCTGAATTTTTGAAAATTTCACTTTTTTGTGAAAATATCCACTAAATGAGGGAATAATATGTGTGAGGGTACCTCAGGAGAGTTCCAAATGTGTCTGGGTAGAGTATATATCCCACGGGGGTAAAATTGAAAAAAGGTGAAAAAATTTTTTTTTTGGACTTAGTCATTTTTTCAGCGTTTATCAGACTTTCAGATAGGGGAAATGTCAGTGAGCGTTCCGATTTCAGTTCCAGAGCGATTCGCCCGATGAGTCCTTCATATTTAGTTGTTTTCAGCCAATTTTCAGAATTTTTGAAAATTTCACTTTTTTGTGAAAATATCCACTAAATGAGGAAATAATATGTGTGAGGGTACCCCAGGAGAGTTCCAAATGTGTGTGGGTAGAATATATATCCCACGGGGGTAAAATTGAAAAAAGGTGAAAAAAATTTTTTTTTGGACTTAGTCATTTTTTCAGCGTTTCTCAGACTTTCAGATAGGGGAAATGTCAGTGAGCGTTCCGATTTCAGTTCCAGAGCGATTCGCCCGATGAGTCCTTAATATTTAGTCGTTTTCAGCCAAATTTCAGAATTTTTGAAAAATTCACTTTTTTGTGAAAATATCCACTAAATGAGGGAATAATATGTGTGAGGGTACCCCAGGAGAGTTCCAAATGTGTGTGGGTAGAATATATATCCCACGGGGGTAAAATTGAAAAAAGGTGAAAAAAATTTTTTTTTTGGACTTAGTCATTTTTTCAGCATTTATCAGACTTTCAGATAGGGGAAATGTCAGTGAGTGTTCTGATTTCAGTTCCAGAGCGATTCGCCCGATGAGTCCTTCATATTTAGTTGTTTTCAGCCAATTTTCAGAATTTTTGAAAATTTCACTTTTTTGTGAAAATATCCACTAAATGAGGAAATAATATGTGTGAGGGTACCCCAGGAGAGTTCCAAATGTGTGTGGGTAGAATATATATCCCACGGGGGTAAAATGGAAAAAAGGTGAAAAAATTTTTTTTTTGGACTTAGTCATTTTTTCAGCATTTATCAGACTTTCAGATAGGGGAAATGTCAGTGAGCGTTCCGATTTCAGTTTCAGAGACATTCGCCCGATGAGTTTTTCATATTTAGTCGTTTTCAGCCAATTTTCAGAATTTTTGAAAATTTCACTTTTTTGTGAAAATATCCACTAAATGAGGGAATAATATGTGTGATGGTACCCCAGGAGAGTTCCAAATGTGTGTGGGTAGAATATATATCCCACGGGGGTAAAATTGAAAAAAGGTGAAAAATTTTTTTTTTTGGACTTAGTCATTTTTTCAGCGTTTATCAGACTTTCAGATAGGGGAAATGTCAGTGAGTGTTCCGATTTCAGTTCCAGAACGATTCGCCCGATGAGTCCTTCATATTTAGTCGTTTTCAGCCAATTTTCAGAATTTTTGAAAATTTCACTTTTTTGTGAAAATATCCACTAAATGAGGGAATAATATGTGTGAGGGTACCCCAGGAGAGTTCCAAATGTGTGTGTGTAGAATATATATCCCACGGGGGTAAAATTGAAAAAAGGTGAAAAAAATATTTTTTTTGGACTTAGTCATTTTTTCAGCATTTATCAGACTTTCAGATAGGGGAAATGTCAGTGAGTGTTCTGATTTCAGTTCCAGAGCGATTCGCCCGTTGAGTCCTTCATATTTAGTCGTTTTCAGCCAATTTTCTGAATTTTTGAAAATTTCACTTTTTTGTGAAAATATCCACTAAATGAGGGAATAATATGTGTGAGGGTACCTTAGGAGAGTTCCAAATGTGTCTGGGTAGAGTATATATCCCACGGGGGTAAAATTGAAAAAAGGTGAAAAAATTTTTTTTTTGGACTTAGTCATTTTTTCAGCGTTTATCAGACTTTCAGATAGGGGAAATGTCAGTGAGCGTTCCGATTTCAGTTCCAGAGCGATTCGCCCGATGAGTCCTTCATATTTAGTTGTTTTCAGCCAATTTTCAGAATTTTTGAAAATTCACTTTTTTGTGAAAATATCCACTAAATGAGGAAATAATATGTGTGAGGGTACCCCAGGAGAGTTCCAAATGTGTGTGGGTAGAATATATATCCCACGGGGGTAAAATGGAAAAAAGGTGAAAAAATTTTTTTTTTGGACTTAGTCATTTTTTCAGCATTTATCAGACTTTCAGATAGGGGAAATGTCAGTGAGTGTTCTGATTTCAGTTCCAGAGCGATTCGCCCGATGAGTCCTTCATATTTAGTCGTTTTCAGCCAATTTTCTGAATTTTTGAAAATTTCACTTTTTTGTGAAAATATCCACTAAATGAGGGAATAATATGTGTGAGGGTACCTCAGGAGAGTTCCAAATGTGTCTGGGTAGAGTATATATCCCACGGGGGTAAAATTGAAAAAAGGTGAAAAAATTTTTTTTTTGGACTTAGTCATTTTTTCAGCGTTTATCAGACTTTCAGATAGGGGAAATGTCAGTGAGCGTTCCGATTTCAGTTCCAGAGCGATTCGCCCGATGAGTCCTTCATATTTAGTTGTTTTCAGCCAATTTTCAGAATTTTTGAAAATTTCACTTTTTTGTGAATATATCCACTAAATGAGGAAATAATATGTGTGAGGGTATCCCAGGAGAGTTCCAAATGTGTGTGGGTAGAATATATATCCCACGGGGGTAAAATTGAAAAAAGGTGAAAATTTTTTTTTTTTGGACTTAGTCATTTTTTCAGCGTTTATCAGACTTTCAGATAGGGGAAATGTCAGTGAGTGTTCTGATTTCAGTTCCAGAGCGATTCGCCCGATGAGTCCTTCATATTTAGTCGTTTTCAGCCAATTTTCAGAATTTTGAAAATGTCACTTTTTTGTGAAAATATCCACTAAATGAGGAAATAATATGTGTGAGGGTACCCCAGGAGAGTTCCAAATGTGTGTGGGTAGAATATATATCCCACGGGGGTAAAATTGAAAAAAGGTGAAAAAAATTTTTTTTTGAACTTAGTCATTTTTTTAGCGTTTTTCAGACTTTCAGATAGGGGAAATGTCAGTGAGCGTTCCGATTTCAGTTCCAGAGCGATTCGCCCGATGAGTCCTTCATATTTAGTCGTTTTCATCCAATTTTCAGAATTTTTGAAAATTTCACTTTTTTGTGAAAATATCCACTAAATGAGGGAATAATATGTGTGAGGGTACCCCAGGAGAGTTCCAAATGTGTGTGGGTAGAATATATATCCCACGGGGGTAAAATTGAAAAAAGGTGAAAAAAATTTTTTTTTTGGACTTAGTCATTTTTCAGCATTTATCTGACTTTCAGATAGGGGAAATGTCAGTGAGTGTTCCGATTTCAGTTCCAGAGCGATTCGCCCAATGAGTCCTTCATATTTAGTAGTTTTCAGCCAATTTTCTGAATTTTTGAAAATTTCACTTTTTTGTGAAAATATCCACTAAATGAGGGAATAATATGCGTGAGGGTACCTCAGGAGAGTTCCAAATGTGTCTGGGTAGAGTATGTATCCCACGGGGGTAAAATTGAAAAAAGGTGAAAAAAATTTTTTTTTGGACTTAGTCATTTTTTCAGCGTTTCTCAGACTTTCAGATAGGGGAAATGTCAGTGAGCGTTCCGATTTCAGTTCCAGAGCGATTCGCCCGATGAGTCCTTAATATTTAGTCGTTTTCAGCCAAATTTCAGAATTTTTGAAAAATTCACTTTTTTGTGAAAATATCCACTAAATGAGGGAATAATATGTGTGAGGGTACCCCAGGAGAGTTCCAAATGTGTGTGGGTAGAATATATATCCCACGGGGGTAAAATTGAAAAAAGGTGAAAAAAATTTTTTTTTTGGACTTAGTCATTTTTTCAGCATTTATCAGACTTTCAGATAGGGGAAATGTCAGTGAGTGTTCTGATTTCAGTTCCAGAGCGATTCGCCCGATGAGTCCTTCATATTTAGTTGTTTTCAGCCAATTTTCAGAATTTTTGAAAATTTCACTTTTTTGTGAAAATATCCACTAAATGAGGAAATAATATGTGTGAGGGTACCTCAGGAGAGTTCCAAATGTGTGTGGGTAGAATATATATCCCACGGGGGTAAAATGGAAAAAAGGTGAAAAAATTTTTTTTTTGGACTTAGTCATTTTTTCAGCATTTATCAGACTTTCAGATAGGGGAAATGTCAGTGAGCGTTCCGATTTCAGTTCCAGAGCGCTTCGCCCTATGAGTCCTTGATATTTAGTCGTTTTCAGCCAATTTTCAGAATTTTCGAAAATTTCACTTTTTTGTGAACATATCCACTAAATGAGGAAATAATATGTGTGAGGGTACCCCAGGAGAGTTCCAAATGTGTGTGGGTAGAATATATATCCCACCGGGGTAAAATGGAAAAAAGGTGAAAAAATTTTTTTTTTGGACTTAGTCATTTTTTCAGCATTTATCAGACTTTCAGATAGGGGAAATGTCAGTGAGCGTTCCGATTTCAGTTTCAGAGACATTCGCCCGATGAGTTTTTCATATTTAGTCGTTTTCAGCCAATTTTCAGAATTTTTGAAAATTTCACTTTTTTGTGAAAATATCCACTAAATGAGGGAATAATATGTGTGAGGGTACCCCAGGAGAGTTCCAAATGTGTGTGTGTAGAATATATATCCCACGGGGGTAAAATTGAAAAAAGGTGAAAAAAATATTTTTTTTGGACTTAGTCATTTTTTCAGCATTTATCAGACTTTCAGATAGGGGAAATGTCAGTGAGTGTTCTGATTTCAGTTCCAGAGCGATTCGCCCGATGAGTCCTTCATATTTAGTCGTTTTCAGCCAATTTTCTGAATTTTTGAAAATTTCACTTTTTTGTGAAAATATCCACTAAATGAGGGAATAATATGTGTGAGGGTACCTCAGGAGAGTTCCAAATGTGTCTGGGTAGAGTATATATCCCACGGGGGTAAAATTGAAAAAAGGTGAAAAAATTTTTTTTTTGGACTTAGTCATTTTTTCAGCGTTTATCAGACTTTCAGATAGGGGAAATGTCAGTGAGCGTTCCGATTTCAGTTCCAGAGCGATTCGCCCGATGAGTCCTTCATATTTAGTTGTTTTCAGCCAATTTTCAGAATTTTTGAAAATTTCACTTTTTTGTGAAAATATCCACTAAATGAGGAAATAATATGTGTGAGGGTACCCCAGGAGAGTTCCAAATGTGTGTGGGTAGAATATATATCCCACGGGGGTAAAATTGAAAAAAGGTGAAAAAAATTTTTTTTTGGACTTAGTCATTTTTTCAGCGTTTCTCAGACTTTCAGATAGGGGAAATGTCAGTGAGCGTTCCGATTTCAGTTCCAGAGCGATTCGCCCGATGAGTCCTTAATATTTAGTCGTTTTCAGCCAAATTTCAGAATTTTTGAAAAATTCACTTTTTTGTGAAAATATCCACTAAATGAGGAAATAATATGTGTGAGGGTACCCCAGGAGAGTTCCAAATGTGTGTGGGTAGAATATATATCCCACGGGGGTAAAATGGAAAAAAGGTGAAAAAATTTTTTTTTTGGACTTAGTCATTTTTTCAGCATTTATCAGACTTTCAGATAGGGGAAATGTCAGTGAGCGTTCCGATTTCAGTTTCAGAGACATTCGCCCGATGAGTTTTTCATATTTAGTCGTTTTCAGCCAATTTTCAGAATTTTTGAAAATTTCACTTTTTTGTGAAAATATCCACTAAATGAGGGAATAATATGTGTGATGGTACCCCAGGAGAGTTCCAAATGTGTGTGGGTAGAATATATATCCCACGGGGGTAAAATGGAAAAAAGGTGAAAAAATTTTTTTTTGGACTTAGTCATTTTTTCAGCATTTATCAGACTTTCAGATAGGGGAAATGTCAGTGAGCGTTCCGATTTCAGTTTCAGAGACATTCGCCCGATGAGTTTTTCATATTTAGTCGTTTTCAGCCAATTTTCAGAATTTTTGAAAATTTCACTTTTTTGTGAAAATATCCACTAAATGAGGGAATAATATGTGTGATGGTACCCCAGGAGAGTTCCAAATGTGTGTGGGTAGAATATATATCCCACGGGGGTAAAATTGAAAAAAGGTGAAAAATTATTTTTTTTGGACTTAGTCATTTTTTCAGCGTTTATCAGACTTTCAGATAGGGGAAATGTCAGTGAGTGTTCCGATTTCAGTTCCAGAACGATTCGCCCGATGAGTCCTTCATATTTAGTCGTTTTCAGCCAATTTTCAGAATTTTTGAAAATTTCACTTTTTTGTGAAAATATCCACTAAATGAGGGAATAATATGTGTGAGGGTACCCCAGGAGAGTTCCAAATGTGTGTGTGTAGAATATATATCCCACGGGGGTAAAATTGAAAAAAGGTGAAAAAAATATTTTTTTTGGACTTAGTCATTTTTTCAGCATTTATCAGACTTTCAGATAGGGGAAATGTCAGTGAGTGTTCTGATTTCAGTTCCAGAGCGATTCGCCCGTTGAGTCCTTCATATTTAGTCGTTTTCAGCCAATTTTCTGAATTTTTGAAAATTTCACTTTTTTGTGAAAATATCCACTAAATGAGGGAATAATATGTGTGAGGGTACCTCAGGAGAGTTCCAAATGTGTCTGGGTAGAGTATATATCCCACGGGGGTAAAATTGAAAAAAGGTGAAAAAATTTTTTTTTTGGACTTAGTCATTTTTTCAGCGTTTATCAGACTTTCAGATAGGGGAAATGTCAGTGAGCGTTCCGATTTCAGTTCCAGAGCGATTCGCCCGATGAGTCCTTCATATTTAGTTGTTTTCAGCCAATTTTCAGAATTTTTGAAAATTTCACTTTTTTGTGAAAATATCCACTAAATGAGGGAATAATATGTGTGAGGGTACCTCAGGAGAGTTCCAAATGTGTCTGGGTAGAGTATATATCCCACGGGGGTAAAATTGAAAAAAGGTGAAAAAATTTTTTTTTTGGACTTAGTCATTTTTTCAGCGTTTATCAGACTTTCAGATAGGGGAAATGTCAGTGAGCGTTCCGATTTCAGTTCCAGAGCGATTCGCCCGATGAGTCCTTCATATTTAGTTGTTTTCAGCCAATTTTCAGAATTTTTGAAAATTTCACTTTTTTGTGAATATATCCACTAAATGAGGAAATAATATGTGTGAGGGTATCCCAGGAGAGTTCCAAATGTGTGTGGGTAGAATATATATCCCACGGGGGTAAAATTGAAAAAAGGTGAAAATTTTTTTTTTTTGGACTTAGTCATTTTTTCAGCGTTTATCAGACTTTCAGATAGGGGAAATGTCAGTGAGCGTTCCGATTTCAGTTCCAGAGCGATTCGCCCGATGAGTCCTTCATATTTAGTCGTTTTCAGCCAATTTTCTGAATTTTTGAAAATTTCACTTTTTTGTGAAAATATCCACTAAATGAGGGAATAATATGTGTGAGGGTATCCCAGGAGAGTTCCAAATGTGTGTGGGTAGAATATATATCCCACGGGGGTAAAATTGAAAAAAGGTGAAAAATTTTTTTTTTTGGACTTAGTCATTTTTTCAGCGTTTATCAGACTTTCAGATAGGGGAAATGTCAGTGAGCGTTCCGATTTCAGTTCCAGAGCGATTCGCCCGATGAGTCCTTCATATTTAGTCGTTTTCAGCCAATTTTCTGAATTTTTGAAAATTTCACTTTTTTGTGAAAATATCCACTAAATGAGGGAATAATATGTGTGAGGGTATCCCAGGAGAGTTCCAAATGTGTGTGGGTAGAATATATATCCCACGGGGGTAAAATTGAAAAAAGGTGAAAAATTTTTTTTTTGCACTTAGTCATTTTTTCAGCGTTTATCAGACTTTCAGATAGGGGAAATGTCAGTGAGCGTTCCGATTTCAGTTCCAGAGCGATTCGCCCGATGAGTCCTTTATATTTATTTGTTTCAGCCAAATTTCAGAATTTTTGAAAATTTCACTTTTTTGTGAAAATATCCACTAAATGAGGGAATAATATGTGTGAGGGTACCCCAGGAGAGTTCCAAATGTGTGTGGGTAGAATATATATCCCACGGGGGTAAAATTGAAAAAAGGTGAAAAAAATTTTTTTTTTGGACTTAGTCATTTTTTCAGCATTTATCAGACTTTCAGATAGGGGAAATGTCAGTGAGTGTTCTGACTTCAGTTCAAGAGCGATTCGCCCGATGAGTCCTTCATATTTAGTCATTTTCAGCCAATTTTCTGAATTTTTGAAAATTTCACTTTTTTGTGAAAATATCCACTAAATGAGGGAATAATATGTGTGAGGGTATCCCAGGAGAGTTCCAAATGTGTGTGGGTAGAATATATATCCCACGGGGGTAAAATTGAAAAAAGGTGAAAAATTTTTTTTTTTGGACTTAGTCATTTTTTCAGCGTTTATCAGACTTTCAGATAGGGGAAATGTCAGTGAGCGTTCCGATTTCAGTTCCAGAACGATTCGCCCGATGAGTCCTTCATATTTAGTCGTTTTCAGCCAATTTTCTGAATTTTTGAAAATTTCACTTTTTTGTGAAAATATCCACTAAATGAGGGAATAATATGTGTGAGGGTACCTCAGGAGAGTTCCAAATGTGTGTGGGTAGAATATATATCCCACGGGGGTAAAATTGAAAAAAGGTGAAAAATTTTTTTTTTTGGACTTAGTCATTTTTTCAGCGTTTATCAGACTTTCAGATAGGGGAAATGTCAGTGAGCGTTCCGATTTCAGTTCCAGAGCGATTCGCCCGATGAGTCCTTCATATTTAGTCGTTTTCAGCCAATTTTCTGAATTTTTGAAAATTTCACTTTTTTGTGAAAATATCCACTAAATGAGGGAATAATATGTGTGAGGGTATCCCAGGAGAGTTCCAAATGTGTGTGGGTAGAATATATATCCCACGGGGGTAAAATTGAAAAAAGGTGAAAAATTTTTTTTTTGGACTTAGTCATTTTTTCAGCGTTTATCAGACTTTCAGATAGGGGAAATGTCAGTGAGCGTTCCGATTTCAGTTCCAGAGCGATACGCCCGATGAGTCCTTTATATTTATTTGTTTCAGCCAAATTTCAGAATTTTTGAAAATTTCACTTTTTTGTGAAAATATCCACTAAATGAGGGAATAATATGTGTGAGGGTATCTCAGGAGAGTTCCAAATGTGTGTGGGTAGAATATATATCCCACGGGGGTAAAATTGAAAAAAGGTGAAAAATTTTTTTTTTTGGACTTAGTCATTTTTTCAGCGTTTATCAGACTTTCAGATCCGATTTCAGTTCCAGAGCGATTCGCCCGATGAGTCCTTAATATTTATTTGTTTCAGCCAAATTTCAGAATTTTTGAAAATTTCACTTTTTTGTGAAAATATCCACTAAATGAGGGAATAATATGTGTGAGGGTACCCCAGGAGAGTTCCAAATGTGTGTGGGTAGAATATATATCCCACGGGGGTAAAATTTAAAAAAGGTGAAAAAAATTTTTTTTTTGGACTTAGTCATTTTTTCAGCATTTATCAGACTTTCAGATAGGGGAAATGTCAGTGAGTGTTCTGATTTCAGTTCCAGAGCGATTCGCCCGATGAGTCCTTCATATTTAGTTATTTTCAGCCAATTTTCTGAATTTTTGAAAATTTCACTTTTTTGTGAAAATATCCACTAAATGAGGGAATAATATGTGTGAGGGTACCTCAGGAGAGTTCCAAATGTGTGTGGGTAGAGTATATATCCCACGGGGGTAAAATTGAAAAAAGGTGAAAAAATTTTTTTTTTGGACTTAGTCATTTTTTCAGCGTTTATCAGACTTTCAGATAGGGGAAATGTCAGTGAGCGTTCCGATTTCAGTTCCAGAACGATTCGCCCGATGAGTCCTTCATATTTAGTCGTTTTCAGCCAATTTTCTGAATTTTTGAAAATTTCACTTTTTTGTGAAAATATCCACTAAATGAGGGAATAATATGTGTGAGGGTACCTCAGGAGAGTTCCAAATGTGTGTGGGTAGAATATATATCCCACGGGGGTAAAATTGAAAAAAGGTGAAAAATTTTTTTTTTTGGACTTAGTCATTTTTTCAGCGTTTATCAGACTTTCAGATAGGGGAAATGTCAGTGAGCGTTCCGATTTCAGTTCCAGAGCGATTCGCCCGATGAGTCCTTCATATTTAGTCGTTTTCAGCCAATTTTCTGAATTTTTGAAAATTTCACTTTTTTGTGAAAATATCCACTAAATGAGGGAATAATATGTGTGAGGGTATCCCAGGAGAGTTCCAAATGTGTGTGGGTAGAATATATATCCCACGGGGGTAAAATTGAAAAAAGGTGAAAAATTTTTTTTTTGGACTTAGTCATTTTTTCAGCGTTTATCAGACTTTCAGATAGGGGAAATGTCAGTGAGCGTTCCGATTTCAGTTCCAGAGCGATTCGCCCGATGAGTCCTTTATATTTATTTGTTTCAGCCAAATTTCAGAATTTTTGAAAATTTCACTTTTTTGTGAAAATATCCACTAAATGAGGGAATAATATGTGTGAGGGTACCCCAGGAGAGTTCCAAATGTGTGTGGGTAGAATATATATCCCACGGGGGTAAAATTGAAAAAAGGTGAAAAAAATTATTTTTTTGGACTTAGTCATTTTTTCAGCATTTATCAGACTTTCAGATAGGGGAAATGTCAGTGAGTGTTCTGACTTCAGTTCCAGAGCGATTCGCCCGATGAGTCCTTCATATTTAGTCGTTTTCAGCCAATTTTCTGAATTTTTCAAAATTTCACTTTTTTGTGAAAATATCCACTAAATGAGGGAATAATATGTGTGAGGGTATCCCAGGAGAGTTCCAAATGTGTGTGGGTAGAATATATATCCCACGGGGGTAAAATTGAAAAAAGGTGAAAAATTTTTTTTTTGGACTTAGTCATTTTTTCAGCGTTTATCAGACTTTCAGATAGGGGAAATGTCAGTGAGCGTTCCGATTTCAGTTCCAAAGCGATTCGCCCGATGAGTCCTTTATATTTATTTGTTTCAGCCAAATTTCAGAATTTTTGAAAATTTCACTTTTTTGTGAAAATATCCACTAAATGAGGGAATAATATGTGTAAGGGTTTCCCAGGAGAGTTCCAAATGTGTGTGGGTAGAATATATATCCCACGGGGGTAAAATTGAAAAAAGGTGAAAAATTTTTCTTTTTGGACTTAGTCATTTTTTCAGCGTTTATCAGACTTTCAGATCCGATTTCAGTTCCAGAGCGATTCGCCCGATGAGTCCTTAATATTTATTTGTTTCAGCCAAATTTCAGAATTTTTGAAAATTTCACTTTTTTGTGAAAATATCCACTAAATGAGGGAATAATATGTGTGAGGGTACCCCAGGAGAGTTCCAAATGTGTGTGGGTAGAATATATATCCCACGGGGGTAAAATTTAAAAAAGGTGAAAAAAATTTTTTTTTTGGACTTAGTCATTTTTTCAGCATTTATCAGACTTTCAGATAGGGGAAATGTCAGTGAGTGTTCTGATTTCAGTTCCAGAGCGATTCGAACGATGAGTCCTTCATATTTAGCTGTTTTCAGCCAATTTTCTGAATTTTTGAAAATTTCACTTTTTTGTGAAAATATCCACTAAATGAGGGAATAATATGTGTGAGGGTACCTCAGGAGAGTTCCAAATGTGTGTGGGTAGAGTATATATCCCACGGGGGTAAAATTGAAAAAAGGTGAAAAAAATTATTTTTTTGGACTTAGTCATTTTTTCAGCATTTATCAGACTTTCAGATAGGGGAAATGTCAGTGAGTGTTCTGACTTCAGTTCCAGAGCGATTCGCCCGATGAGTCCTTCATATTTAGTCGTTTTCAGAAAATTTTCTGAATTTTTCAAAATTTCACTTTTTTGTGAAAATATCCACTAAATGAGGGAATAATATGTGTGAGGGTATCCCAGGAGAGTTCCAAATGTGTGTGGGTAGAATATATATCCCACGGGGGTAAAATTGATAAAAGGTGAAAAATTTTTTTTTTGGACTTAGTCATTTTTTCAGCGTTTATCAGACTTTCAGATAGGGGAAATGTCAGTGAGCGTTCCGATTTCAGTTCCAGAGCGATTCGCCCGATGAGTCCTTTATATTTATTTGTTTCAGCCAAATTTCAGAATTTTTGAAAATTTCACTTTTTTGTGAAAATATCCACTAAATGAGGGAATAATATGTGTGAGGGTTTCCCAGGAGAGTTCCAAATGTGTGTGGGTAGAATATATATCCCACGGGGGTAAAATTGAAAAAAGGTGAAAAATTTTTCTTTTTGGACTTAGTCATTTTTTCAGCGTTTATCAGACTTTCAGATCCGATTTCAGTTCCAGAGCGATTCGCCCGATGAGTCCTTAATATTTATTTGTTTCAGCCAAATTTCAGAATTTTTGAAAATTTCACTTTTTTGTGAAAATATCCACTAAATGAGGGAATAATATGTGTGAGGGTACCCCAGGAGAGTTCCAAATGTGTGTGGGTAGAATATATATCCCACGGGGGTAAAATTTAAAAAAGGTGAAAAAAATTTTTTTTTTGGACTTAGTCATTTTTTCAGCATTTATCAGACTTTCAGATAGGGGAAATGTCAGTGAGTGTTCTGATTTCAGTTCCAGAGCGATTCGCCCGATGAGTCCTTCATATTTAGTTGTTTTCAGCCAATTTTCTGAATTTTTGAAAATTTCACTTTTTTGTGAAAATATCCACTAAATGAGGGAATAATATGTGTGAGGGCACCTCAGGAGAGTTCCAAATGTGTGTGGGTAGAGTATATATCCCACGGGGGTAAAATTGAAAAAAGGTGAAAAAATTTTTTTTTTGGACTTAGTCATTTTTTCAGCGTTTATCAGACTTTCAGATAGGGGAAATGTCAGTGAGCGTTCCGATTTCAGTTCCAGAACGATTCGCCCGATGAGTCCTTCATATTTAGTCGTTTTCAGCCAATTTTCTGAATTTTTGAAAATTTCACTTTTTTGTGAAAATATCCACTAAATGAGGGAATAATATGTGTGAGGGTACCCCAGGAGAGTTCCAAATGTGTGTGGGTAGAATATATATCCCACGGGGGTAAAATTTAAAAAAGGTGAAAAAAATTTTTTTTTTGGACTTAGTAATTTTTTCAGCATTTATCAGACTTTCAGATAGGGGAAATGTCAGTGAGTGTTCTGATTTCAGTTCCAGAGCGATTCGCCCGATGAGTCCTTCATATTTAGTTGTTTTCAGCCAATTTTCTGAATTTTTGAAAATTTCACTTTTTTGTGAAAATATCCACTAAATGAGGGAATAATATGTGTGAGGGTATCCCAGGAGAGTTCCAAATGTGTGTGGGTAGAATATATATCCCACGGGGGTAAAATTGAAAAAAGGTGAAAAATTTTTTTTTTGGACTTAGTCATTTTTTCAGCGTTTATCAGACTTTCAGATAGGGGAAATGTCAGTGAGCGTTCCGATTTCAGTTCCAGAGCGATTCGCCCGATGAGTCCTTTATATTTATTTGTTTCAGCCAAATTTCAGAATTTTTGAAAATTTCACTTTTTTGTGAAAATATCCACTAAATGAGGGAATAATATGTGTGAGGGTATCTCAGGAGAGTTCCAAATGTGTGTGGGTAGAATATATATCCCACGGGGGTAAAATTGAAAAAAGGTGAAAAAATTTTTTTTTTGGACTTAGTCATTTTTTCAGCGTTTATCAGACTTTCAGATCCGATTTCAGTTCCAGAGCGATTCGCCCGATGAGTCCTTAATATTTATTTGTTTCAGCCAAATTTCAGAATTTTTGAAAATTTCACTTTTTTGTGAAAATATCCACTAAATGAGGGAATAATATGTGTGAGGGTACCCCAGGAGAGTTCCAAATGTGTGTGGGTAGAATATATATCCCACGGGGGTAAAATTTAAAAAAGGTGAAAAAATTTTTTTTTTTGGACTTAGTCATTTTTTCAGCATTTATCAGACTTTCAGATAGGGGAAATGTCAGTGAGTGTTCTGATTTCAGTTCCAGAGCGATTCGCCCGATGAGTCCTTCATATTTAGTTATTTTCAGCCAATTTTCTGAATTTTTGAAAATTTCACTTTTTTGTGAAAATATCCACTAAATGAGGGAATAATATGTGTGAGGGTACCCCAGGAGAGTTCCAAATGTGTGTGGGTAGAATATATATCCCACGGGGGTAAAATTTAAAAAAGGTGAAAAAAATTTTTTTTTTGGACTTAGTAATTTTTTCAGCATTTATCAGACTTTCAGATAGGGGAAATGTCAGTGAGTGTTCTGATTTCAGTTCCAGAGCGATTCGCCCGATGAGTCCTTCATATTTAGTTGTTTTCAGCCAATTTTCTGAATTTTTGAAAATTTCACTTTTTTGTGAAAATATCCACTAAATGAGGGAATAATATGTGTGAGGGTACCTCAGGAGAGTTCCAAATGTGTGTGGGTAGAGTATATATCCCACGGGGGTAAAATTGAAAAAAGGTGAAAAAATTTTTTTTTTGGACTTAGTCATTTTTTCAGCGTTTATCAGACTTTCAGATAGGGGAAATGTCAGTGAGCGTTCCGATTTCAGTTCCAGAACGATTCGCCCGATGAGTCCTTCATATTTAGTCGTTTTCAGCCAATTTACTGAATTTTTGAAAATTTCACTTTTTTGTGAAAATATCCACTAAATGAGGGAATAATATGTGTGAGGGTACCTCAGGAGAGTTCCAAATGTGTGTGGGTAGAATATATATCCCACGGGGGTAAAATTGAAAAAAGGTGAAAAATTTTTTTTTTTGGACTTAGTCATTTTTTCAGCGTTTATCAGACTTTCAGATAGGGGAAATGTCAGTGAGCGTTCCGATTTCAGTTCCAGAGCGATTCGCCCGATGAGTCCTTCATATTTAGTCGTTTTCAGCCAATTTTCTGAATTTTTGAAAATTTCACTTTTTTGTGAAAATATCCACTAAATGAGGGAATAATATGTGTGAGGGTATCCCAGGAGAGTTCCAAATGTGTGTGGGTAGAATATATATCCCACGGGGGTAAAATTGAAAAAGGGTGAAAAATTTTTTTTTTGGACTTAGTCATTTTTTCAGCGTTTATCAGACTTTCAGATAGGGGAAATGTCAGTGAGCGTTCCGATTTCAGTTCCAGAGCGATTCGCCCGATGAGTCCTTTATATTTATTTGTTTCAGCCAAATTTCAGAATTTTTGAAAATTTCACTTTTTTGTGAAAATATCCACTAAATGAGGGAATAATATGTGTGAGGGTACCCCAGGAGAGTTCCAAATGTGTGTGGGTAGAATATATATCCCACGGGGGTAAAATTGAAAAAAGGTGAAAAAAATTATTTTTTTGGACTTAGTCATTTTTTCAGCATTTATCAGACTTTCAGATAGGGGAAATGTCAGTGAGTGTTCTGACTTCAGTTCCAGAGCGATTCGCCCGATGAGTCCTTCATATTTAGTCGTTTTCAGCCAATTTTCTGAATTTTTCAAAATTTCACTTTTTTGTGAAAATATCCACTAAATGAGGGAATAATATGTGTGAGGGTATCCCAGGAGAGTTCCAAATGTGTGTGGGTAGAATATATATCCCACGGGGGTAAAATTGAAAAAAGGTGAAAAATTTTTTTTTTGGACTTAGTCATTTTTTCAGCGTTTATCAGACTTTCAGATAGGGGAAATGTCAGTGAGCGTTCCGATTTCAGTTCCAGAGCGATTCGCCCGATGAGTCCTTTATATTTATTTGTTTCAGCCAAATTTCAGAATTTTTGAAAATTTCACTTTTTTGTGAAAATATCCACTAAATGAGGGAATAATATGTGTGAGGGTATCCCAGGAGAGTTCCAAATGTGTGTGGGTAGAATATATATCCCACGGGGGTAAAATTGAAAAAAGGTGAAAAATTTTTCTTTTTGGACTTAGTCATTTTTTCAGCGTTTATCAGACTTTCAGATCCGATTTCAGTTCCAGAGCGATTCGCCCGATGAGTCCTTAATATTTATTTGTTTCAGCCAAATTTCAGAATTTTTGAAAATTTCACTTTTTTGTGAAAATATCCACTAAATGAGGGAATAATATGTGTGAGGGTACCCCAGGAGAGTTCCAAATGTGTGTGGGTAGAATATATATCCCACGGGGGTAAAATTGAAAAAAGGTGAAAAAAATTATTTTTTTGGACTTAGTCATTTTTTCAGCATTTATCAGACTTTCAGATAGGGGAAATGTCAGTGAGTGTTCTGACTTCAGTTCCAGAGCGATTCGCCCGATGAGTCCTTCATATTTAGTCGTTTTCAGCCAATTTTCTGAATTTTTCAAAATTTCACTTTTTTGTGAAAATATCCACTAAATGAGGGAATAATATGTGTGAGGGTATCCCAGGAGAGTTCCAAATGTGTGTGGGTAGAATATATATCCCACGGGGGTAAAATTGAAAAAAGGTGAAAAATTTTTTTTTTGGACTTAGTCATTTTTTCAGCGTTTATCAGACTTTCAGATAGGGGAAATGTCAGTGAGCGTTCCGACTTCAGTTCCAGAGCGATTCGCCCGATGAGTCCTTCATATTTAGTCGTTTTCAGCCAATTTTCTGAATTTTTCAAAATTTCACTTTTTTGTGAAAATATCCACTAAATGAGGGAATAATATGTGTGAGGGTATCCCAGGAGAGTTCCAAATGTGTGTGGGTAGAATATATATCCCACGGGGGTAAAATTGAAAAAAGGTGAAAAATTTTTTTTTTGGACTTAGTCATTTTTTCAGCGTTTATCAGACTTTCAGATAGGGGAAATGTCAGTGAGCGTTCCGATTTCAGTTCCAGAGCGATTCGCCCGATGAGTCCTTTATATTTATTTGTTTCAGCCAAATTTCAGAATTTTTGAAAATTTCACTTTTTTGTGAAAATATCCACTAAATGAGGGAATAATATGTGTGAGGGTATCCCAGGAGAGTTCCAAATGTGTGTGGGTAGAATATATATCCCACGGGGGTAAAATTGAAAAAAGGTGAAAAATTTTTCTTTTTGGACTTAGTCATTTTTTCAGCGTTTATCAGACTTTCAGATCCGATTTCAGTTCCAGAGCGATTCGCCCGATGAGTCCTTAATATTTATTTGTTTCAGCCAAATTTCAGAATTTTTGAAAATTTCACTTTTTTGTGAAAATATCCACTAAATGAGGGAATAATATGTGTGAGGGTACCCCAGGAGAGTTCCAAATGTGTGTGGGTAGAATATATATCCCACGGGGGTAAAATTTAAAAAAGGTGAAAAAAATTTTTTTTTTGGACTTAGTCATTTTTTCAGCATTTATCAGACTTTCAGATAGGGGAAATGTCAGTGAGTGTTCTGATTTCAGTTCCAGAGCGATTCGCCTGATGAGTCCTTCATATTTAGTTGTTTTCAGCCAATTTTCTGAATTTTTGAAAATTTCACTTTTTTGTGAAAATATCCACTAAATGAGGGAATAATATGTGTGAGGGTATCCCAGGAGAGTTCCAAATGTGTGTGGGTAGAATATATATCCCACGGGGGTAAAATTGAAAAAAGGTGAAAAATTTTTTTTTTGGACTTAGTCATTTTTTCAGCGTTTATCAGACTTTCAGATAGGGGAAATGTCAGTGAGCGTTCCGATTTCAGTTCCAGAGCGATTCGCCCGATGAGTCCTTTATATTTATTTGTTTCAGCCAAATTTCAGAATTTTTGAAAATTTCACTTTTTTGTGAAAATATCCACTAAATGAGGGAATAATATGTGTGAGGGTATCCCAGGAGAGTTCCAAATGTGTGTGGGTAGAATATATATCCCACGGGGGTAAAATTGAAAAAAGGTGAAAAATTTTTCTTTTTGGACTTAGTCATTTTTTCAGCGTTTATCAGACTTTCAGATCCGATTTCAGTTCCAGAGCGATTCGCCCGATGAGTCCTTAATATTTATTTGTTTCAGCCAAATTTCAGAATTTTTGAAAATTTCACTTTTTTGTGAAAATATCCACTAAATGAGGGAATAATATGTGTGAGGGTACCCCAGGAGAGTTCCAAATGTGTGTGGGTAGAATATATATCCCACGGGGGTAAAATTGAAAAAAGGTGAAAAAAATTATTTTTTTGGACTTAGTCATTTTTTCAGCATTTATCAGACTTTCAGATAGGGGAAATGTCAGTGAGTGTTCTGACTTCAGTTCCAGAGCGATTCGCCCGATGAGTCCTTCATATTTAGTCGTTTTCAGCCAATTTTCTGAATTTTTCAAAATTTCACTTTTTTGTGAAAATATCCACTAAATGAGGGAATAATATGTGTGAGGGTATCCCAGGAGAGTTCCAAATGTGTGTGGGTAGAATATATATCCCACGGGGGTAAAATTGAAAAAAGGTGAAAAATTTTTTTTTTGGACTTAGTCATTTTTTCAGCGTTTATCAGACTTTCAGATAGGGGAAATGTCAGTGAGCGTTCCGACTTCAGTTCCAGAGCGATTCGCCCGATGAGTCCTTCATATTTAGTCGTTTTCAGCCAATTTTCTGAATTTTTCAAAATTTCACTTTTTTGTGAAAATATCCACTAAATGAGGGAATAATATGTGTGAGGGTATCCCAGGAGAGTTCCAAATGTGTGTGGGTAGAATATATATCCCACGGGGGTAAAATTGAAAAAAGGTGAAAAATTTTTTTTTTGAACTTAGTCATTTTTTCAGCGTTTATCAGACTTTCAGATAGGGGAAATGTCAGTGAGCGTTCCGATTTCAGTTCCAGAGCGATTCGCCCGATGAGTCCTTTATATTTATTTGTTTCAGCCAAATTTCAGAATTTTTGAAAATTTCACTTTTTTGTGAAAATATCCACTAAATGAGGGAATAATATGTGTGAGGGTATCCCAGGAGAGTTCCAAATGTGTGTGGGTAGAATATATATCCCACGGGGGTAAAATTGAAAAAAGGTGAAAAATTTTTCTTTTTGGACTTAGTCATTTTTTCAGCGTTTATCAGACTTTCAGATCCGATTTCAGTTCCAGAGCGATTCGCCCGATGAGTCCTTAATATTTATTTGTTTCAGCCAAATTTCAGAATTTTTGAAAATTTCACTTTTTTGTGAAAATATCCACTAAATGAGGGAATAATATGTGTGAGGGTACCCCAGGAGAGTTCCAAATGTGTGTGGGTAGAATATATATCCCACGGGGGTAAAATTTAAAAAAGGTGAAAAAAATTTTTTTTTTGGACTTAGTCATTTTTTCAGCATTTATCAGACTTTCAGATAGGGGAAATGTCAGTGAGTGTTCTGATTTCAGTTCCAGAGCGATTCGCCTGATGAGTCCTTCATATTTAGTTGTTTTCAGCCAATTTTCTGAATTTTTGAAAATTTCACTTTTTTGTGAAAATATCCACTAAATGAGGGAATAATATGTGTGAGGGTACCTCAGGAGAGTTCCAAATGTGTGTGGGTAGAGTATATATCCCACGGGGGTAAAATTGAAAAAAGGTGAAAAAATTTTTTTTTTGGACTTAGTCATTTTTTCAGCGTTTATCAGACTTTCAGATAGGGGAAATGTCAGTGAGCGTTCCGATTTCAGTTCCAGAACGATTCGCCCGATGAGTCCTTCATATTTAGTCGTTTTCAGCCAATTTTCTGAATTTTTGAAAATTTCACTTTTTTGTGAAAATATCCACTAAATGAGGGAATAATATGTGTGAGGGTACCTCAGGAGAGTTCCAAATGTGTGTGGGTAGAATATATATCCCACGGGGGTAAAATTGAAAAAAGGTGAAAAATTTTTTTTTTTGGACTTAGTCATTTTTTCAGCGTTTATCAGACTTTCAGATAGGGGAAATGTCAGTGAGCGTTCCGATTTCAGTTCCAGAGCGATTCGCCCGATGAGTCCTTCATATTTAGTCGTTTTCAGCCAATTTTCTGAATTTTTGAAAATTTCACTTTTTTGTGAAAATATCCACTAAATGAGGGAATAATATGTGTGAGGGTATCCCAGGAGAGTTCCAAATGTGTGTGGGTAGAATATATATCCCACGGGGGTAAAATTGAAAAAAGGTGAAAAATTTTTTTTTTGGACTTAGTCATTTTTTCAGCGTTTATCAGACTTTCAGATAGGGGAAATGTCAGTGAGCGTTCCGATTTCAGTTCCAGAGCGATTCGCCCGATGAGTCCTTTATATTTATTTGTTTCAGCCAAATTTCAGAATTTTTGAAAATTTCACTTTTTTGTGAAAATATCCACTAAATGAGGGAATAATATGTGTGAGGGTATCTCAGGAGAGTTCCAAATGTGTGTGGGTAGAATATATATCCCACGGGGGTAAAATTGAAAAAAGGTGAAAAATTTTTTTTTTTGGACTTAGTCATTTTTTCAGCGTTTATCAGACTTTCAGATCCGATTTCAGTTCCAGAGCGATTCGCCCGATGAGTCCTTAATATTTATTTGTTTCAGCCAAATTTCAGAATTTTTGAAAATTTCACTTTTTTGTGAAAATATCCACTAAATGAGGGAATAATATGTGTGAGGGTACCCCAGGAGATTTCCAAATGTGTGTGGGTAGAATATATATCCCACGGGGGTAAAATTGAAAAAAGGTGAAAAAATTTTTTTTTTTGGACTTAGTCATTTTTTTAGCGTTTTTCAGACTTTCAGATAGGGGAAATGTCAGTGAGCATTCCGATTTCAGTTCCAGAGCGATTCGCCCGATGAGTCCTTCATATTTAGTCGTTTTCAGCCAATTTTCAGAATTTTTGAAAATTTCACTTTTTTGTGAAAATATCCACTAAATGAGGAAATAATATGTGTGAGGGTACCCCAGGAGAGTTCCAAATGTGTGTGGGTAGAATATATATCCCACGGGGTAAAATTAAAAAAAGTTGAAAAAAATTTTTTTTTAGACTTAGTCATTTTTTTAGCGTTTTCCAGACTTTCAGATAGGGGAAATGTCAGTGAGCGTTCCGATTTCAGTTCCAGAGCGATTCGCCCGATGAGTCCTTCATATTTAGTCGTTTTCAGCCAATTTTCTGAATTGTTGAAAATTTCACTTTTTTGTGAAAATATCCACTAAATGAGGGAATAATATGTGTGAGGGTACCTCAGGAGAGTTCCAAATGTGTGTGGGTAGAATATATATCCCACGGGGGTAATATTGAAAAAAGTTAAAAAAAAATTTTTTTTAGACTTAGTCATTTTCCGGCGTTTATCAGACTTTCAGATAGGTGAAATGTCAGTGAGCGTTCCGATTTTATTTCCAGAGCGATTCGCCCATTGAGTCCTTCATATTTAGTCGTTTTCAGCCAATTTTCAGAATTTTTGAAAATTTCACTTTTTTTGTGAAAATATCCACTAAATGAGGGAATAATATGTGCGAGGGTACCTCAGGAGAGTTCCAAATGTGTGTGGGTAGAATATATATCCCACGGGGGTAAAATTGAAAAAAGGTGAAAAATTTTTTTTTTTGAACTTAGTCATTTTTTTAGCGTTTTTCAGACTTTCAGATAGGGGAAATGTCAGTGAGCGTTCCGATTTCAGTTCCAGAGCGATTCGCCCGATGAGTCCTTCATATTTAGTCGTTTTCAGCCAATTTTCTGAATTTTTGAAAATTTCACTTTTTTGTGAACATATCCACTAAATGAGGGAATAATATGTGTGAGGGTACCTCAGGAGAGTTTCAAATGTGTGTGGGTAGAATATATATCCCACGGGGGTATAATTGAAAAAAGGTGAAAAAAATTTTTTTTTTGGACTTAGTCATTTTTTCAGCGTTTATCAGACTTTCAGATAGGGGAAATGTCAGTGAGCGTTCCGATTTCAGTTCCAGAGCGATTCGCCCGATGAGTCCTTCATATTTAGTCGTTTTCAGCCAATTTTCTGAATTTTTGAAAATTTCACTTTTTTGTGAAAATATCCACTAAATGAGGGAATAATATGTGTGAGGGTACCTCAGGAGAGTTCCAAATGTGTGTGGGTAGAGTATATATCCCACGGGGGTAAAATTGAAAAAAGGTGAAAAAATTTTTTTTTTGGACTTAGTCATTTTTTCAGCGTTTATCAGACTTTCAGATCCGATTTCAGTTCCAGAGCGATTCGCCCGATGAGTCCTTAATATTTATTTGTTTCAGCCAAATTTCAGAATTTTTGAAAATTTCACTTTTTTGTGAAAATATCCACTAAATGAGGGAATAATATGTGTGAGGGTACCCCAGGAGAGTTCCAAATGTGTGTGGGTAGAATATATATCCCACGGGGGTAAAATTTAAAAAAGGTGAAAAAAATTTTTTTTTTGGACTTAGTCATTTTTTCAGCATTTATCAGACTTTCAGATAGGGGAAATGTCAGTGAGTGTTCTGATTTCAGTTCCAGAGCGATTCGCCCGATGAGTCCTTCATATTTAGTTGTTTTCAGCCAATTTTCTGAATTTTTGAAAATTTCACTTTTTTGTGAAAATATCCACTAAATGAGGGAATAATATGTGTGAGGGTACCCCAGGAGAGTTCCAAATGTGTGTGGGTAGAATATATATCCCACGGGGGTAAAATTTAAAAAAGGTGAAAAAAATTTTTTTTTTGGACTTAGTCATTTTTTCAGCATTTATCAGACTTTCAGATAGGGGAAATGTCAGTGAGTGTTCTGATTTCAGTTCCAGAGCGATTCGCCCGATGAGTCCTTCATATTTAGTTGTTTTCAGCCAATTTTCTGAATTTTTGAAAATTTCACTTTTTTGTGAAAATATCCACTAAATGAGGAAATAATATGTGTGAGGGTACCCCAGGAGATTTCCAAATGTGTGTGGGTAGAATATATATCCCACGGGGGTAAAATTGAAAAAAGGTGAAAAAATTTTTTTTTTTGGACTTAGTCATTTTTTTAGCGTTTTTCAGACTTTCAGATAGGGGAAATGTCAGTGAGCATTCCGATTTCAGTTCCAGAGCGATTCGCCCGATGAGTCCTTCATATTTAGTCGTTTTCAGCCAATTTTCAGAATTTTTGAAAATTTCACTTTTTTGTGAAAATATCCACTAAATGAGGAAATAATATGTGTGAGGGTACCCCAGGAGAGTTCCAAATGTGTGTGGGTAGAATATATATCCCACGGGGTAAAATTAAAAAAAGTTGAAAAAAATTTTTTTTTAGACTTAGTCATTTTTTTAGCGTTTTCCAGACTTTCAGATAGGGGAAATGTCAGTGAGCGTTCCGATTTCAGTTCCAGAGCGATTCGCCCGATGAGTCCTTCATATTTAGTCGTTTTCAGCCAATTTTCTGAATTTTTGAAAATTTCACTTTTTTGTGAAAATATCCACTAAATGAGGGAATAATATGTGTGAGGGTACCTCAGGAGAGTTCCAAATGTGTGTGGGTAGAATATATATCCCACGGGGGTAATATTGAAAAAAGTTAAAAAAAATTTTTTTTTAGACTTAGTCATTTTTCCGGCGTTTATCAGACTTTCAGATAGGTGAAATGTCAGTGAGCGTTCCAATTTTATTTCCAGAGCGATTCGCCCATTGAGTCCTTCATATTTAGTCGTTTTCAGCCAATTTTCAGAATTTTTGAAAATTTCACTTTTTTTGTGAAAATATCCACTAAATGAGGGAATAATATGTGCGAGGGTACCTCAGGAGAGTTCCAAATGTGTGTGGGTAGAATATATATCCCACGGGGGTAAAATTGAAAAAAGGTGAAAAATTTTTTTTTTTGAACTTAGTCATTTTTTTAGCGTTTTTCAGACTTTCAGATAGGGGAAATGTCAGTGAGCGTTCCGATTTCAGTTCCAGAGCGATTCGCCCGATGAGTCCTTCATATTTAGTCGTTTTCAGCCAATTTTCTGAATTTTTGAAAATTTCACTTTTTTGTGAACATATCCACTAAATGAGGGAATAATATGTGTGAGGGTACCTCAGGAGAGTTTCAAATGTGTGTGGGTAGAATATATATCCCACGGGGGTATAATTGAAAAAAGGTGAAAAAAATTTTTTTTTTGGACTTAGTCATTTTTTCAGCATTTATCAGACTTTCAGATAGGGGAAATGTCAGTGAGTGTTCCGATTTCAGTTCAGAGCGATTCGCCCGATGAGTCCTTCATATTTAGTCGTTTTCAGGCAATTTTCAGAATTTTTGAAAATTTCACTTTTTTGTGAACATATCCACTAAATGAGGAAATAATATGTGTGAGGGTACCCCAGGAGAGTTCCAAATGTGTGTGGGTAGAATATATATCCCACAGGGGTAAAATTGAAAAAAGGTGAAAAAAAAATTTTTTTTGGACTTAGTCATTTTTTCAGAATTTATCAGACTTTCAGATAGGGGAAATGTCAGTGAGTGTTCCGATTTCAGTTCCAGAGCGATTCGCCCGATGAGTCCTTCATATTTAGTCGTTTTCAGCCAATTTTCAGAATTTTTGAAAATTTCACTTTTTTGTGAAAATATCCACTAAATGAGGAAATAATATGTGTGAGGGTACCCCAGGAGGGTTCCAAATGTGTGTGGGTAGAATATATATCCCACGGGGGTATAATTGAAAAAAGTTGAAAAAAATTATTTTTTGGACTTAGTCATTTTTTTAGCGTTTTTCAGACTTTCAGATAGGGGAAATGTCAGTGAGCGGTCCGATTTCAGTTCCAGAGCGATTCGCCCGATGAGTCCTTCATATTTAGTCGTTTTCAGCCAATTTTCAGAATTTTTGAAAATTTCACTTTTTTGTGAACATATCCACTAAATGAGGAAATAATATGTGTGAGGGTACCTCAGGAGAGTTCCAAATGTGTGTGGGTAGAATATATATCCCACGGGGGTAAAATTGAAAAAAGGTGAAAAATTTTTTTTTTTGAACTTAGTCATTTTTTTAGCGTTTTTCAGACTTTCAGATAGGGGAAATGTCAGTGAGCGTTCCGATTTCAGTTCCAGAGCGATTCGCCCGATGAGTCCTTCATATTTAGTCGTTTTCAGCCAATTTTCTGAATTTTTGAAAATTTCACTTTTTTGTGAACATATCCACTAAATGAGGGAATAATATGTGTGAGGGTACCTCAGGAGAGTTTCAAATGTGTGTGGGTAGAATATATATCCCACGGGGGTATAATTGAAAAAAGGTGAAAAAAATTTTTTTTTTGGACTTAGTCATTTTTTCAGCATTTATCAGACTTTCAGATAGGGGAAATGTCAGTGAGTGTTCCGATTTCAGTTCAGAGCGATTCGCCCGATGAGTCCTTCATATTTAGTCGTTTTCAGGCAATTTTCAGAATTTTTGAAAATTTCACTTTTTTGTGAACATATCCACTAAATGAGGAAATAATATGTGTGAGGGTACCCCAGGAGAGTTCCAAATGTGTGTGGGTAGAATATATATCCCACAGGGGTAAAATTGAAAAAAGGTGAAAAAAAAATTTTTTTTGGACTTAGTCATTTTTTCAGAATTTATCAGACTTTCAGATAGGGGAAATGTCAGTGAGTGTTCCGATTTCAGTTCCAGAGCGATTCGCCCGATGAGTCCTTCATATTTAGTCGTTTTCAGCCAATTTTCAGAATTTTTGAAAATTTCACTTTTTTGTGAAAATATCCACTAAATGAGGAAATAATATGTGTGAGGGTACCCCAGGAGGGTTCCAAATGTGTGTGGGTAGAATATATATCCCACGGGGGTATAATTGAAAAAAGTTGAAAAAAATTATTTTTTGGACTTAGTCATTTTTTTAGCGTTTTTCAGACTTTCAGATAGGGGAAATGTCAGTGAGCGTTCCGATTTCAGTTCCAGAGCGATTCGCCCGATGAGTCCTTCATATTTAGTCGTTTTCAGCCAATTTTCTGAATTTTTGAAAATTTCACTTTTTTGTGAAAATATCCACTAAATGAGGGAATAATATGTGTGAGGGTACCTCAGGAGAGTTCCAAATGTGTGTGGGTAGAGTATATATCCCACGGGGGTAAAATTGAAAAAAGGTGAAAAAATTTTTTTTTTGGACTTAGTCATTTTTTCAGCGTTTATCAGACTTTCAGATAGGGGAAATGTCAGTGAGCGTTCCGATTTCAGTTCCAGAGCGATTCGCCCAATGAGTCCTTCATATTTAGTCGTTTTCAGCCAATTTTCTGAATTTTTGAAAATTTCACTTTTTTGTGAAAATATCCACTAAATGAGGAAATAATATGTGTGAGGGTACCCCAGGAGAGTTCCAAATGTGTGTGGGTAGAGTATATATCCCACGGGGGTAAAATTGAAAAAAGGTGAAAAAATTTTTTTTTTGGACTTAGTCATTTTTTCAGCGTTTATCAGACTTTCAGATAGGGGAAATGTCAGTGAGCGTTCCGATTTCAGTTCCAGAACGATTCGCCCGATGAGTCCTTAATATTTAGTTGTTTCAGCCAAATTTCAGAATTTTTGAAAATTTCACTTTTTTGTGAAAATATCCACTAAATGAGGGAATAATATGTGTGAGGGTACCCCAGGAGAGTTCCAAATGTGTGTGGGTAGAATATATATCCCACGGGGGTAAAATTGAAAAAAGGTGAAAAAAATTTTTTTTTTGGACTTGGTCATTTTTTCAGCATTTATCAGACTTTCAGATAGGGGAAATGTCAGTGAGTGTTCCGATTTCAGTTCCAGAGCGATTCGCCCGATGAGTCCTTCATATTTAGTCGTTTTCAGGCAATTTTCAGAATTTTTGAAAATTTCACTTTTTTGTGAAAATATCCACTAAATGAGAAAATAATATGTGTGAGGGTACCCCAGGAGAGTTCCAAATGTGTGTGGGTAGAATATATATCCCATGGGGGTAAAATTGAAAAAAGGTGAAAAAATTTTTTTTTTGAACTTAGTCATTTTTTTAGCGTTTTTCAGACTTTCAGATAGGGGAAATGTCAGTGAGCGTTCCGATTTCAGTTCCAGAGCGATTCGCCCGATGAGTCCTTCATATTTAGTCATTTTCAGCCAATTTTCTGAATTTTTGAAAATTTCACTTTTTTGTGAAAATATCCACTAAATGAGGGAATAATATGTGTGAGGGTACCTCAGGAGAGTTCCAAATGTGTGTGGGTAGAGTATATATCCCACGGGGGTAAAATTGAAAAAAGGTGAAAAAATTTTTTTTTTGGACTTAGTCATTTTTTCAGCGTTTATCAGACTTTCAGATAGGGGAAATGTCAGTGAGCGTTCCGATTTCAGTTCCAGAGCGATTCGCCCGATGAGTCCTTCATATTTAGTCGTTTTCAGCCAATTTTCTGAATTTTTGAAAATTTCACTTTTTTGTGAAAATATCCACTAAATGAGGAAATAATATGTGCGAGGGTACCCCAGGAGAGTTCCAAATGTGTGTGGGTAGAATATATATCCCACGGGGGTAAAATTGAAAAAAGGTGAAAAAATTTTTTTTTTGGACTTAGTCATTTTTTCAGCGTTTATCAGACTTTCAGATAGGGGAAATGTCAGTGAGCGTTCCGATTTCAGTTCCAGAACGATTCGCCCGATGAGTCCTTCATATTTAGTCATTTTCAGCCAATTTTCTGAATTTTTGAAAATTTCACTTTTTTGTGAAAATATCCACTAAATGAGGGAATAATATGTGTGAGGGTACCTCAGGAGGGTTCCAAATGTGTGTGGGTAGAATATATATCCCACGGGGGTATAATTGAAAAAAGTTGAAAAAAATTATTTTTTGGACTTAGTCATTTTTTTAGCGTTTTTCAGACTTTCAGATAGGGGAAATGTCAGTGAGCGTTCCGATTTCAGTTCCAGAGCGATTCGCCCGATGAGTCCTTCATATTTAGTCGTTTTCAGCCAATTTTCAGAATTTTTGAAAATTTCACTTTTTTGTGAACATATCCACTAAATGAGGAAATAATATGTGTGAGGGTACCCCAGGAGAGTTCCAAATGTGTGT
Source organism: Phyllobates terribilis (assembly GCF_046119375.1). Taxonomy (NCBI): domain Eukaryota; kingdom Metazoa; phylum Chordata; class Amphibia; order Anura; family Dendrobatidae; genus Phyllobates; species Phyllobates terribilis. Next base: position 18,733,470 of record NW_027362773.1, on the reverse strand, counting down.
GGGTAGAATATATATCCCACGGGGTAAAATTGAAAACAGATGAAAAATTTTTTTTTTTGGACTTAGTCATTTTTTCAGCGTTTATCAGACTTTCAGATAGGGGAAATGTCAGTGAGCGTTCCGATTTCAGTTCCAGAGCGATTCGCCCGATGAGTCCTTCATATTTAGTCGTTTTCAGGCAATTTTCAGAATTTTTGAAAATTTCACTTTTTTGTGAAAATATCCACTAAATGAGGAAATAATATGTGTGAGGGTACCCCAGGAGAGTTCCAAATGTGTGTGGGTAGAATATATATCCCATGGGGGTAAAATTGAAAAAAGGTGAAAAAATTTTTTTTTTTAACTTAGTCATTTTTTTAGCGTTTTTCAGACTTTCAGATAGGGGAAATGTCAGTGAGCGTTCCGATTTCAGTTCCAGAGCGATTCGCCCGATGAGTCCTTCATATTTAGTCGTTTTCAGCCAATTTTCTGAATTTTTGAAAATTTCACTTTTTTGTGAAAATATCCACTAAATGAGGGAATAATATGTGTGAGGGTACCCCAGGAGAGTTCCAAATGTGTGTGGGTAGAATATATATCCCACGGGGGTAAAATTGAAAAAAGGTGAAAAAAAATTTTTTTTTGAACTTAGTCATTTTTTCAACGTTTTTCAGACTTTCAGAAAGGGGAAATGTCAGTGAGCATTCCGATTTCAGTTCCAGAGCGATTCGCCCGATGAGTCCTTCATATTTAGTCGTTTTCAGCCAAATTTCAGAATTTTTGAAAATTTCACTTTTTTGTGAAAATATCCACTAAATGAGGGAATAATATGTGTGAGGGTACCTCAGGAGAGTTCCAAATGTGTGTCGGTAGAATATATATCCCACGGGGGTATAATTGAAAAAAGGTGAAAAAAATTTTTTTTTGGACTTAGTCATTTTTTCAGCGTTTATCAGACTTTCAGATAGGGGAAATGTCAGTGAGGGTTCCGATTTCAGTGCCAGAGCGATTCGCCTGATGAGTCCTTCATATTTAGTCGTTTTCAGCCAATTTTCAGAATTTTTGAAAATTTCACTTTTTTGTGAAAATATCCACTAAATGAGGGAATAATATGTGTGAGGGTACCCCAGGAGAGTTCCAAATGTGTGTGGGTAGAATATATATCCCACGGGGGTAAAATTAAAAAAAGTTGAAAAAAATTTTTTTTTAGACTTAGTCATTTTTCCGGCGTTTATCAGACTTTCAGATAGGGGAAATGTCAGTGAGCGTTCCGATTTCAGTTCCAGAACGATTCGCCCGATGAGTCCTTCATATTTAGTCATTTTCAGCCAATTTTCTGAATTTTTGAAAATTTCACTTTTTTGTGAAAATATCCACTAAATGAGGGAATAATATGTGTGAGGGTACCTCAGGAGGGTTCCAAATGTGTGTGGGTAGAATATATATCCCACGGGGGTATAATTGAAAAAAGTTGAAAAAAATTATTTTTTGGACTTAGTCATTTTTTTAGCGTTTTTCAGACTTTCAGATAGGGGAAATGTCAGTGAGCGTTCCGATTTCAGTTCCAGAGCGATTCGCCCGATGAGTCCTTGATATTTAGTCGTTTTCAGCCAATTTTCAGAATTTTTGAAAATTTCACTTTTTTGTGAACATATCCACTAAATGAGGAAATAATATGTGTGAGGGTACCCCAGGAGAGTTCCAAATGTGTGTGGGTAGAATATATATCCCACGGGGTAAAATTGAAAAAAGGTGAAAAATTTTTTTTTTTGGACTTAGTCATTTTTTCAGCGTTTATCAGACTTTCAGATAGGGGAAATGTCAGTGAGCGTTCCGATTTCAGTTCCAGAGCGATTCGCCCGATGAGTCCTTCATATTTAGTCGTTTTCAGGCAATTTTCAGAATTTTTGAAAATTTCACTTTTTTGTGAAAATATCCACTAAATGAGGAAATAATATGTGTGAGGGTACCCCAGGAGAGTTCCAAATGTGTGTGGGTAGAATATATATCCCACGGGGGTAAAATTGAAAAAAGGTGAAAAAAAATTTTTTTTTGAACTTAGTCATTTTTTCAACGTTTTTCAGACTTTCAGAAAGGGGAAATGTCAGTGAGCATTCCGATTTCAGTTCCAGAGCGATTCGCCCGATGAGTCCTTCATATTTAGTCGTTTTCAGCCAAATTTCAGAATTTTTGAAAATTTCACTTTTTTGTGAACATATCCACTAAATGAGGAAATAATATGTGTGAGGGTACCCCAGGAGAGTTCCAAATGTGTGTGGGTAGAATATATATCCCACGGGGGTAAAATTGAAAAAAGGTGAAAAATTTTTTTTTTTGGACTTAGTCATTTTTTCAGCGTTTATCAGACTTTCAGATAGGGGAAATGTCAGTGAGCGTTCCGATTTCAGTTCCAGAGCGATTCGCCCGATGAGTCCTTCATATTTAGTCGTTTTCAGGCAATTTTCAGAATTTTTGAAAATTTCACTTTTTTGTGAAAATATCCACTAAATGAGGAAATAATATGTGTGAGGGTACCCCAGGAGAGTTCCAAATGTGTGTGGGTAGAATATATATCCCATGGGGGTAAAATTGAAAAAAGGTGAAAAATTTTTTTTTTTGAACTTAGTCATTTTTTTAGCGTTTTTCAGACTTTCAGATAGGGGAAATGTCAGTGAGCGTTCCGATTTCAGTTCCAGAGCGATTCGCCCGATGAGTCCTTCATATTTAGTCGTTTTCAGCCAATTTTCTGAATTTTTGAAAATTTCACTTTTTTGTGAAAATATCCACTAAATGAGGGAATAATATGTGTGAGGGTACCCCAGGAGAGTTCCAAATGTGTGTGGGTAGAATATATATCCCACGGGGGTAAAATTGAAAAAAGGTGAAAAAAAATTTTTTTTTGAACTTAGCCATTTTTTTAGCATTTTTCAGACTTTCAGATAGGGGAAATGTCAGTGAGCGTTCCGATTTCAGTTCCAGAGCTATTCGCCCGATGAGTCCATCATATTTAGTCATTTTCAGCCAATTTTCAGAATTTTTGAAAATTTCACTTTTTTGTGAAAATATCCACTAAATGAGGGAATAATATGTGTGAGGGTACCCCAGGAGAGTTCCAAATGTGTGTGGGTAGAATATATATCCCACGGGGGTAAAATTGAAAAAAGGTGAAAAAAATTTTTTTTTGGACTTACTCATTTTTTCAGCGTTTATCAGACTTTCAGATAGGGGAAATGTCAGTGAGGGTTCCGATTTCAGTGCCAGAGCGATTCGCCTGATGAGTCCTTCATATTTAGTCGTTTTCAGCCAATTTTCAGAATTTTTGAAAATTTCACTTTTTTGTGAAAATATCCACTAAATGAGGGAATAATATGTGTGAGGGTACCCCAGGAGAGTTCCAAATGTGTGTGGGTAGAATATATATCCCACGGGGGTAAAATTGAAAAAAGGTGAAAAAATTTTTTTTTTGAACTTAGCCATTTTTTTAGCATTTTTCAGACTTTCAGATAGGGGAAATGTCAGTGAGCGTTCCGATTTCAGTTCCAGAGCTATTCGCCCGATGAGTCCATCATATTTAGTCATTTTCAGCCAATTTTCAGAATTTTTGAAAATTTCACTTTTTTGTGAAAATATCCACTAAATGAGGGAATAATATGTGTGAGGGTACCCCAGGAGAGTTCCAAATGTGTGTGGGTAGAATATATATCCCACGGGGGTAAAATTGAAAAAAGGTGAAAATTTTTTTTTTTTGAACTTAGTCATTTTTTCAGCGTTTATCAGACTTTCAGATAGGGGAAATGTCAGTGAGCATTCCGATTTCAGTTAAAGAGCGATTTGCCCGATGAGTCCTTCATATTTAGTCGTTTTCAGCCAATTTTCTGAATTTTTGAAAATTTCACTTTTTTGTGAAAATATCCACTAAATGAGGGAATAATATGTGTGAGGGTACCCCAGGAGAGTTCCAAATGTGTGTGGGTAGAATATATATCCCACGGGGGTAAAATTGAAAAAAGGTGAAAAAAATTTTTTTTGGAACTTAGTCATTTTTTTAGCATTTTTCAGACTTTCAGATAGGGGAAATGTCAGTGAGCGTTCCGATTTCAGTTCCAGAGCTATTCGCCCGATGAGTCCATCATATTTAGTCATTTTCAGCCATTTTTCAGAATTTTTGAAAATTTCACTTTTTTGTGAAAATATCCACTAAATGAGGGAATAGTATGTGTGAGGGTACCCCAGGAGAGTTCCAAATGTGTGTGGGTAGAATATATATCCCACGGGGGTAAAATTGAAAAAAGGTGAAAAAATTTTTTTTTGGACTTAGTCATTTTTTCAGCGTTTATCAGACTTTCAGATAGGGGAAATGTCAGTGAGCGTTCCGATTTCAGTTCCAGAGCGATTCGCCCGATGAGTCCTTCATATTTAGTCGTTTTCAGCCAATTTTCTGAATTTTTGAAAATTTCACTTTTTTGTGAAAATATCCACTAAATGAGGGAATAATATGTGTGAGGGTACCCCAGGAGAGTTCCAAATGTGTGTGGGTATAATATATATCCCACGGGGGTAAAATTAAAAAAAGTTGAAAAAAATTTTTTTTTAGACTTAGTCATTTTTCCGGCGTTTATCAGACTTTCAGATATGGGAAATGTCAGTGAGCGTTCCGATTTCAGTTCCAGAGCGATTCGCCCGATGAGTCCTACATATTTAGTCATTTTCAGCCAATTTTCAGAATTTTTGAAAATTTCACTTTTTTGTGAAAATATCCACTAAATGAGGGAATAATATGTGTGAGGGTACCCCAGGAGAGTTCCAAATGTGTGTGGGTAGAATATATATCCCACGGGGGTAAAATTGAAAAAAGGTGAAAAAAATTTTTTTTTGGACTTACTCATTTTTTCAGCGTTTATCAGACTTTCAGATAGGGGAAATGTCAGTGAGGGTTCCGATTTCAGTGCCAGAGCGATTCGCCTGATGAGTCCTTCATATTTAGTCGTTTTCAGCCAATTTTCAGAATTTTTGAAAATTTCACTTTTTTGTGAAAATATCCACTAAATGAGGGAATAATATGTGTGAGGGTACCCCAGGAGAGTTCCAAATGTGTGTGGGTAGAATATATATCCCACGGGGGTAAAATTGAAAAAAGGTGAAAAAATTTTTTTTTTGAACTTAGCCATTTTTTTAGCATTTTTCAGACTTTCAGATAGGGGAAATGTCAGTGAGCGTTCCGATTTCAGTTCCAGAGCTATTCACCCGATTAGTCCATCATATTTAGTCATTTTCAGCCAATTTTCAGAATTTTTGAAAATTTCACTTTTTTGTGAAAATATCCACTAAATGAGGGAATAATATGTGTGAGGGTACCCCAGGAGAGTTCCAAATGTGTGTGGGTAGAATATATATCCCACGGGGGTAAAATTGAAAAAAGGTGAAAATTTTTTTTTTTGAACTTAGTCATTTTTTCAGCGTTTATCAGACTTTCAGATAGGGGAAATGTCAGTGAGCATTCCGATTTCAGTTCCAGAGCGATTTGCCCGATGAGTCCTTCATATTTAGTCGTTTTCAGCCAATTTTCTGAATTTTTGAAAATTTCACTTTTTTGTGAAAATATCCACTAAATGAGGGAATAATATGTGTGAGGGTACCCCAGGAGAGTTCCAAATGTGTGTGGGTAGAATATATATCCCACGGGGGTAAAATTGAAAAAAGGTGAAAAAAATTTTTTTTTGAACTTAGTCATTTTTTTAGCATTTTTCAGACTTTCAGATAGGGGAAATGTCAGTGAGCGTTCCGATTTCAGTTCCAGAGCTATTCGCCCGATGAGTCCATCATATTTAGTCATTTTCAGCCAATTTTCAGAATTTTTGAAAATTTCACTTTTTTGTGAAAATATCCACTAAATGAGGGAATAGTATGTGTGAGGGTACCCCAGGAGAGTTCCAAATGTGTGTGGGTAGAATATATATCCCACGGGGGTAAAATTGAAAAAAGGTGAAAAAATTTTTTTTTGGACTTAGTCATTTTTTCAGCGTTTATCAGACTTTCAGATAGGGGAAATGTCAGTGAGCGTTCCGATTTCAGTTCCAGAGCGATTCGCCCGATGAGTCCTTCATATTTAGTCGTTTTCAGCCAATTTTCTGAATTTTTGAAAATTTCACTTTTTTGTGAAAATATCCACTAAATGAGGGAATAATATGTGTGAGGGTACCCCAGGAGAGTTCCAAATGTGTGTGGGTATAATATATATCCCACGGGGGTAAAATTAAAAAAAGTTGAAAAAAATTTTTTTTTAGACTTAGTCATTTTTCCGGCGTTTATCAGACTTTCAGATATGGGAAATGTCAGTGAGCGTTCCGATTTCAGTTCCAGAGCGATTCGCCCGATGAGTCCTTCATATTTAGTCGTTTTCAGCCAATTTTCTGAATTTTTGAAAATTTCACTTTTTTGTGAAAATATCCACTAAATGAGGGAATAATATGTGTGAGGGTACCTCAGGAGAGTTCCAAATGTGTGTGGGTAGAATATATATCCCACGGGGGAATAATTGAAAAAAGGTGAAAAAATTTTTTTTTTGGACTTAGTCAATTTTTCAGCGTTTATCAGACTTTCAGATAGGGGAAATGTCAGTGAGCGTTCCGATTTCAGTTCCAGAGCGATTCGCCCGATGAGTCCATCATATTTAGTCGTTTTCAGCCAATTTTCAGAATTTTTGAAAATTTCACTTTTTTGTGAAAATATCCACTAAATGAGGGAATAATATGTGTGAGGGTACCCCAGGAGAGTTCCAAATGTGTGTGGGTATAATATATATCCCACGGGGGTAAAATTAAAAAAAGTTGAAAAAAATTTTTTTTTAGACTTAGTCATTTTTCCGGCGTTTATCAGACTTTCAGATATGGGAAATGTCAGTGAGCGTTCCGATTTCAGTTCCAGAGCGATTCGCCCGATGAGTCCTTCATATTTAGTCGTTTTCAGCCAATTTTCTGAATTTTTGAAAATTTCACTTTTTTGTGAAAATATCCACTAAATGAGGGAATAATATGTGTGAGGGTACCTCAGGAGAGTTCCAAATGTGTGTGGGTAGAATATATATCCCACGGGGGAATAATTGAAAAAAGGTGAAAAAATTTTTTTTTTGGACTTAGTCAATTTTTCAGCGTTTATCAGACTTTCAGATAGGGGAAATGTCAGTGAGCGTTCCGATTTCAGTTCCAGAGCGATTCGCCCGATGAGTCCATCATATTTAGTCGTTTTCAGCCAATTTTCAGAATTTTTGAAAATTTCACTTTTTTGTGAAAATATCCACTAAATGAGGGAATAATATGTGTGAGGGTACCCCAGGAGAGTTCCAAATGTGTGTGGGTAGAATATGTATCCCATGGGGGTAAAATTGAAAAAAGGTGAAAAATTTTTTTTTTTGAACTTAGTCATTTTTTTAGCGTTTTTCAGACTTTCAGATAGGGGAAATGTCAGTGAGCGTTCCGATTTCAGTTCCAGAGCGATTCGCCCGATGAGTCCTTCATATTTAGTCGTTTTCAGCCAATTTTCTGAATTTTTGAAAATTTCACTTTTTTGTGAAAATATCCACTAAATGAGGTAATAATATGTGTGAGGGTACCTCAGGAGAGTTCCAAATGTGTGTGGGTAGAGTATATATCCCACGGGGTAAAATTGAAAAAAGGTGAAAAAATTTTTTTTTTGGACTTAGTCATTTTTTCAGCGTTTATCAGACTTTCAGATAGGGGAAATGTCAGTGAGCGTTTCGATTTCAGTTCCAGAGCGATTCGCCCGATGAGTCCTTCATATTTAGTCGTTTTCAGCCAATTTTCTGAATTTTTGAAAATTTCACTTTTTTGTGAAAATATCCACTAAATGAGGAAATAATATGTGTGAGGGTACCCCAGGAGAGTTCCAAATGTGTGTGGGTAGAGTATATATCCCACGGGGGTAAAATTGAAAAAAGGTGAAAAAATTTTTTTTTTGGACTTAGTCATTTTTTCAGCGTTTATCAGACTTTCAGATAGGGGAAATGTCAGTGAGCGTTCCGATTTCAGTTCCAGAATGATTCGCCCGATGAGTACTTCATATTTAGTCATTTTCAGCCAATTTTCTGAATTTTTGAAAATTTCACTTTTTTTGCGAAAATATCCACTAAATGAGGGAATAATATGTGTGAGGGTACCTCAGGAGGGTTCCAAATGTGTGTGGGTAGAATATATATCCCACGGGGGTATAATTGAAAAAAGTTGAAAAAAATTATTTTTTGGACTTAGTCATTTTTTTAGCGTTTTTCAGACTTTCAGATAGGGGAAATGTCAGTGAGCGTTCCGATTTCAGTTCCAGAGCGATTCGCCCGATGAGTCCTTGATATTTAGTCGTTTTCAGCCAATTTTCAGAATTTTTGAAAATTTCACTTTTTTGTGAACATATCCACTAAATGAGGAAATAATATGTGTGAGGGTACCCCAGGAGAGTTCCAAATGTGTGTGGGTAGAATATATATCCCACGGGGTAAAATTGAAAAAAGGTGAAAAATTTCTTTTTTTGGACTTAGTCATTTTTTCAGCGTTTATCAGACTTTCAGATAGGGGAAATGTCAGTGAGCGTTCCGATTTCAGTTCCAGAGCGATTCGCCCGATGAGTCCTTCATATTTAGTCGTTTTCAGGCAATTTTCAGAATTTTTGAAAATTTCACTTTTTTGTGAAAATATCCACTAAATGAGGAAATAATATGTGTGAGGGTACCCCAGGAGAGTTCCAAATGTGTGTGGGTAGAATATATATCCCATGGGGGTAAAATTGAAAAAAGGTGAAAAAATTTTTTTTTTGAACTTAGTCATTTTTTTAGCGTTTTTCAGACTTTCAGATAGGGGAAATGTCAGTGAGCGTTCCGATTTCAGTTCCAGAGCGATTCGCCCGATGAGTCCTTCATATTTAGTCGTTTTCAGCCAATTTTCTGAATTTTTGAAAATTTCACTTTTTTGTGAAAATATCCACTAAATGAGGGAATAATATGTGTGAGGGTACCCCAGGAGAGTTCCAAATGTGTGTGGGTAGAATATATATCCCACGGGGGTAAAATTGAAAAAAGGTGAAAAAAAATTTTTTTTTGAACTTAGTCATTTTTTCAACGTTTTTCAGACTTTCAGAAAGGGGAAATGTCAGTGAGCATTCCGATTTCAGTTCCAGAGCGATTCGCCCGATGAGTCCTTCATATTTAGTCGTTTTCAGCCAAATTTCAGAATTTTTGAAAATTTCACTTTTTTGTGAAAATATCCACTAAATGAGGGAATAATATGTGTGAGGGTACCTCAGGAGAGTTCCAAATGTGTGTGGGTAGAATATATATCCCACGGGGGTATAATTGAAAAAAGGTGAAAAAAATTTTTTTTTGGACTTACTCATTTTTTCAGCGTTTATCAGACTTTCAGATAGGGGAAATGTCAGTGAGGGTTCCGATTTCAGTGCCAGAGCGATTCGCCTGATGAGTCCTTCATATTTAGTCGTTTTCAGCCAATTTTCAGAATTTTTGAAAATTTCACTTTTTTGTGAAAATATCCACTAAATGAGGGAATAATATGTGTGAGGGTACCCCAGGAGAGTTCCAAATGTGTGTGGGTAGAATATATATCCCACGGGGGTAAAATTAAAAAAAGTTGAAAAAAATTTTTTTTTAGACTTAGTCATTTTTCCGGCGTTTATCAGACTTTCAGATATGGGAAATGTCAGTGAGCGTTCCGATTTCAGTTCCAGAGCGATTCGCCCGATGAGTCCTTCATATTTAGTCGTTTTCAGCCAATTTTCTGAATTTTTGAAAATTTCACTTTTTTGTGAAAATATCCACTAAATGAGGGAATAATATGTGTGAGGGTACCTCAGGAGAGTTCCAAATGTGTGTGGGTAGAATATATATCCCACGGGGGTATAATTGAAAAAAGGTGAAAAAATTTTTTTTTTGGACTTAGTCAATTTTTCAGCGTTTATCAGACTTTCAGATAGGGGAAATGTCAGTGAGCGTTCCGATTTCAGTTCCAGAGCGATTCGCCCGATGAGTCCATCATATTTAGTCGTTTTCATCCAATTTTCAGAATTTTTGAAAATTTCACTTTTTTGTGAAAATATCCACTAAATGAGGGAATAATATGTGTGAGGGTACCCCAGGAGAGTTCCAAATGTGTGTGGGTAGAATATATATTCCACGGGGGTAAAATTGAAAAAAAGGTGAAAAAATTATTTTTTTGGACTTAGTCATTTTTTCAGCGTTTATCAGACTTTCAGATAGGGGAAATGTCAGTGAGCGTTCCGATTTCAGTTCCAGCGCGATTCGCCCGATGAGTCCTTCATATTCAGTAGTTTTCAGCCAATTTTCTGAATTTTTGAAAATGTCACTTTTTTGTGAAAATATCAACTAAATGAGGGAATAATATGTGTGAGGGTACCCCAGGAGAGTTCCAAATGTGTGTTGGTAGAATATATATGCCACGGGGGTAAAATTGAAAAAAGGTGAAAAAAAATTTTTTTTAGACTTAGTCATTTTTCTGGCGTTTATCAGACTTTCAGATAGGGGAAATGTCAGTGAGCGTTCCGATTTCAGTTCCAGAGCGATTCGCCCATTGAGTCCTTCATATTTAGTCGTTTTCAGCCAATTTTCAGAATTTTTGAAAATTTTACTTTTTAGTGAAAATATCCACTAAATGAGGGAATAATATGTGTGAGGGTACCCCAGGAGAGTTCCAAATGTGTGTGGGTAGAATATATATCCCACGGGTGTAAAATTGAAAAAAGGTGAAAAATTTTTTTTTTGGACTTAGTCATTTTTTCAGCGTTTATCAGACTTTCAGATAGGGGAAATGTCAGTGAGCGTTCCGATTTCAGTTCCAGAGCTATTTGCCCGATGAGTCCTTCATATTTAGTCGTTTTCAGCCAATTTTCTGAATTTTTGAAAATTTCACTTTTTTGTGAAAATGTCCACTAAATGAGGGAATAATATGTGTGAGGGTACCCCAGGAGAGTTCCAAATGTGTGTGGGTAGAATACATATCCCACGGGGGTAAAATTGAAAAAAGGTGAAAAAAAAATTTTTTTAGACTTAGTCATTTTTCTGGCGTTTATCAAACTTTCAGATAGGGGAAATGTCAGTGAGCATTCCGATTTCAGTTCCAGAGCGATTCGCCCAATCAGTCCTTCATATTTAGTCGTTTTCAGCCAATTTTCAGAATTTTTGAAAATTTCACTTTTTTGTGAAAATATCCACTAAATGAGGGAATAATATGTGTGAGGGTACCCCAGGAGAGTTCCAAATGTGTGTGGGTAGAATATATATCCCACGGGGGTAAAATTGAAAAAAGGTGAAAAATTTTTTTTTTCGACTTAGTAATTTTTTCAGCGTTTATCAGACTTTCAGATAGGGGAAATGTCAGTGAGCATTCCGATTTCAGTTCCAGAGCGATTTGCCCGATGAGTTCCTCATATTCAGTAGTTTTCAGCCAATTTTCTGAATTTTTGAAAATTTCACTTTTTTGTGAATATATCCACTAAATGAGGGAATAATATGTGAAGGTACCCCAGGAGAGTTCCAAATGTGTGTGGGTAGAATATATATCCCACGGGGGTAAAATTGAAAAAAGGTGAAAAATATTTTTTTGGGACTTAGTCATTTTTCCGACTTTTATCAGACTTTCAGATAGGGGAAATGTCAGTGAGCGTTCCAATTTCAGTTCCAGAGCGATTCGCCCGATGAGTCCTTCATATTTCATCGTTTTCAGCCAATTTTCTGAATTTTTGAAAATTTCACTTTTTTGTGAAAATATCCACTAAATAAGGGAATAGTATGTGTGAGGGTACCCCAGGAGAGTTCCAAATGTGTGTGGGTAGAATATATATCCGACGGAGGTAAAATTGAAAAAAGGAGAAAAAAAAATTTTTTTTAGACTTAGTCATTTTTTCAGCGTTTATCAGACTTTCAGATAGGGGAAATGTCAGTGAGCGTTCCGATTTCAGTTCCAGAGTGATTCGCCCGATGAGTCCTTCATATTCAGTAGTTTTCAGCCAATTTTCTGAATTTTTGAAAATTTCACTTTTTTGTGAAAATATCCACTAAATGAGGGAATAATATGTGTGAGGGTACCAAAGGAGTGCTCCAAATGTGCGTGGGATGAATATATATCCCACGGGGGTAAAATTGAAAAGAGTTGAAAAATATTTTTTTTGGACTTAGTCATTTTTCCGGCGTTTATCAGACTTTCAGATAGGGGAAATGTCAGTGAGCGTTCTGCTTTCAGTTCCAGAGCGATTCGCCTGATGAGTCCTTCATATTTAGTCGTTTTCAGCCAATTTTCTAAATTTTTGAAAATTTCACTTTTTTGTGAATATATCCACTAAATGAGGGAATAATATGTGAAGGTACCCCAGGAGAGTTCCAAATGTGTGTGGGTAGAATATATATCCCACGGGGGTAAAATTGAAAAAAGGTGAAAAATTTTTTTTTTTGGACTTTGTCATTTTTCTGGCGTTTATCAGACTTTCAGATAGGGAAAATGTCAGTGAGTGGTCCGATTTCAGTTCCAGAGCGATTCGCCCATTGAGTCCTTCATATTTAGTCGTTTTCAGCCAATTTTCAGAATTTTTGAAAATTTTACTTTTTTGTGAAAATATCCACTAAATGAGGGAATAATATGTGTGAGGGTACCCCAGGAGAGTTCCAAATGTGTGTGGGTAGAATATATATCCCACGGGGGTAAAATTGAAAAAAGGTGAAAAAATTTTTTTTTCGACTTAGTAATTTTTTCTGCGTTTATCAGAATTTCAGATAGGGGAAATGTCAGTGAGCGTTCCGATTTCAGTTCCAGAGCTATTCGCCTGATGAGTCCTTCATATTTAGTCGTTTTCAGCCAATTTTCTGAATTTTTGAAAATTTCACTTTTTTGTGAAAATATCCACTAAATGAGGGTATAATATGTGTGAGGGTACCCCAGCAGAGTTCCAAATGTGTGTGGGTAGAATATATATCTCACGGGGGTAAAATTGAAAAAAGTTTAAAAAATTTTTTTTGGACTGTCATTTTTCCGGTGTTTATCAGACTTTCAGATAGGGAAAATGTCAGTGAGCGTTCCGATTTCAGTTCCAGAGTGATTCGCCCAATGAGTCCTTCATATTTAGTCGTTTTCAGCCAATTTTCAGAATTTTTGAAAATTTTACTTTTTTGTGAACATATCCACTAAATGAGGGAATAATATGTGTGATGGTACCCCAGGAGAGTTTCAAATGTGTGTGGGTAGAATATATATCCCACGGGGGTAAAATTGAAAAAAGGTGAAAAAAAAATTTTTTTTAGACTTAGTCATTTTTTCAGCGTTTATCAGACTTTCAGATAGGGGAAATGTCAGTGAGCATTCCGATTTCAGTTCCAGCGCGATTCGCCCGATGAGTCCTTCATATTCAGTACTTTTCAGCCAATTTTCTGAATTTTTGAAAATTTCACTTTTTTGTGAAAATATCCACTAAATGAGGGAATAATATGTGTGAGGGTACCAAAGGAGTGCTCCAAATGTGCGTGGGATGAATATATATCCCACGGGGGTAAAATTGAAAAGAGTTGAAAAATATTTTTTTTGGACTTAGTCATTTTTCCGGCGTTTATCAGACTTTCAGATAGGGGAAATGTCAGTGAGCGTTCTGCTTTCAGTTCCAGAGCGATTCGCCTGATGAGTCCTTCATATTTAGTCGTTTTCAGCCAATTTTCTGAATTTTTGAAAATTTCACTTTTTTGTGAAAATATCCACTAAATGAGGGAATAATATGTGTGAGGGTACCCCAGGAGAGTTCCAAATGTGTGTGGGTAGAATATATATCCCACGGGGCTAAAATTGAAAAAAGGTGAAAAATATTTTTTTGGGACTTAGTCATTTTTCCGACTTTTATCAGACTTTCAGATAGGGGAAATGTCAGTGAGCATTCCAATTTCAGTTCCAGAGCGATTCGCCCGATGAGTCCTTCATATTTAGTCGTTTTCAGCCAATTTTCTAAATTTTTGAAAATTTCACTTGTTTGTGAAAATATCCACTAAATGAGGGTATAATATGTGTGAGGGTACCCCAGGAGAGTTCCAAATGTGTGTGGGTAGAATATATATCTCACGGGGGTAAAATTGAAAAAAGTTGAAAAAAATTTTTTTGGACTGTCATTTTTCCGGTGTTTATCAGACTTTCAGATAGGGAAAATGTCAGTGAGCGTTCCGATTTCAGTTCCAGAGTGATTCGCCCAATGAGTCCTTCATATTTAGTCGTTTTCAGCCAATTTTCAGAATTTTTGAAAATTTTACTTTTTTGTGAAAATATCCACTAAATGAGGGAATAATATGTGTGAGGGTACCCCAGGAGAGTTCCAAATGTGTGTGGGTAGAATATATATCCCACGGGGGTAAAATTGAAAAAAGGTGAAACTTTTTTTTGGTCTTAATCATTTTTTCAGCGTTTATCAGACTTTCAGATAGGGGAAATGTCAGTGAGCGTTCCGATTTAAGTTCCAGAGCGATGCGCCCATTGAGTCCTTCATATTTAGTCATTTTCAGCCAATTTTCAGAATTTTTGAAAATTTCACTTTTTTGTATAAATATCCACTAAATGAGGGAATAATATGTGTGAGGGTACTCCAGGAGAGTTCCAAATGTGTGTGGGTAGAATATATATCCCACGGGGGTAAAATTGAAAAAAGGTGAAAAAAAAATTTTTTTAGACTTAGTCATTTTTCTGGCGTTTATCAAACTTTCAGATAGGGGAAATGTCAGTGAGCATTCCGATTTCAGTTCCAGAGCGATACGCCCAATGAGTCCTTCATATTTAGTCGTTTTCAGCCAATTTTCAGAATTTTTTAAAATTTCACTTTTTTGTGAAAATATCCACTAAATGAGGGAATAATATGTGTGAGGGTACCCCAGGAGAGTTCCAAATGTGTGTGGGTAGAATATATATCCCACGGGGGTAAAATTGAAAAAAGGTGAAAAAAAATTTTTTTATACTTAGTCATTTTTTCAGCGTTCATCAGACTTTCAGATAGGGGAAATGTCAGTGAGCTTTCCGATTTCAGTTCCAGCGCGATTCGCCCGATGAGTCCTTCATATTCAGTAGTTTTCAGCCAATTTTCTGAATTTTTGAAAATTTCACTTTTTTGTGAAATTATCCACTAAATGAGGGAATGAGGGAATAATATGTATGAGGGTACCCCAGGAGAGTTCCAAATGTGTGTGGGTAGAATATATATCCCACGGAGGTAAAATTGAAAAAAGGTGAAACTTTTTTTTGGTCTTAATCATTTTTTCAGCGTTTATCAGACTTTCAGATAGGGGAAATGTCAGTGAGCGTTCCGATTTAAGTTCCAGAGCGATGCGCCCATTGAGTCCTTCATATTTAGTCGTTTTCAGCCAATTTTCTAAATTTTTGAAAATTTCACTTTTTTGTGAAAATATCCACTAAATGAGGGTATAATATGTGTGAGGGTACCCCATGAGAGTTCCAAATGTGTGTGGGTAGAATATATATCCCACGGGGGTAAAATTGAAAAAAGGTGAAATAAAAATTTTTTTAGACTTAGTCATTTTTCTGGCGTTTATCAGACTTTCAGATAGGGGAAATGTCAGTGAGCATTCCGATTTCAGTTCCAGAGCGATTCTCCCGATGAGTCCTTCATATTTAGTCGTTTTCAGCCAATTTTCAGAATTTTTGAAAATTTTACTTTTTTGTGAAAATATCCACTAAATGAGGGAATAATATGTGTGAGGGTACCCCAGGAGAGTTCCAAATGTGTGTGGGTAGAATATATATCCCACGGGGCTAAAATTGAAAAAAGGTGAAAAATATTTTTTTGGGACTTAGTCATTTTTCCGACTTTTATCAGACTTTCAGATAGGGGAAATGTCAGTGAGCGTTCCAATTTCAGTTCCAGAGCGATTCGCCCGATGAGTCCTTCATATTTAGTCGTTTTCAGCCAATTTTCTAAATTTTTGAAAATTTCACTTTTTTGTGAAAATATCCACTAAATGAGGGTATAATATGTGTGAGGGTACCCCATGAGAGTTCCAAATGTGTGTGGGTAGAATATATATCTCACGGGGGTAAAATTGAAAAAAGTTGAAAAAAATTTTTTTGGACTGTCATTTTTCCGGTGTTTATCAGACTTTCAGATAGGGAAAATGTCAGTGAGCGTTCCGATTTCAGTTCCAGAGTGATTCGCCCAATGAGTCCTTCATATTTAGTCGTTTCCAGCCAATTTTCAGAATTTTTGAAAATTTTACTTTTTTGTGAAAATATCCACTAAATGAGGGAATAATATGTGTGAGGGTACCCCAGGAGAGTTCCAAATGTGTGTGGGTAGAATATATATCCCACGGGGGTAAAATTGAAAAAAGGTGAAAAAAAAATTTTTTTAGACTTAGTCATTCTTCTGGCGTTTATCAAACTTTCAGATAGGGGAAATGTCAGTGAGCATTCCGATTTCAGTTCCAGAGCGATTCGCCCAATGAGTCCTTCATATTTAGTCGTTTTCAGCCAATTTTCAGAATTTTTTAAAATTTCACTTTTTTGTGAAAATATCCACTAAATGAGGGAATAATATGTGTGAGGGTACCCCAGGAGAGTTCCAAATGTGTGTGGGTAGAATATATATAACTCACGGGGGTAAAATTGAAAAAAGTTGAAAAAAAATTTTTTGGACTGTCATTTTTCCGTTGTTTATCAGACTTTCAGATAGGGAAAATGTCAGTGAGCGTTCCGATTTCAGTTCCAGAGCCATTCGCCCAATGAGTCCTTCATATTTAGTCGTTTTCAGCCAATTTTCTAAATTTTTGAAAATTTCACTTTTTTGTGAAAATATCCACTAAATGAGGGTATAATATGTGTGAGGGTACCCCATGAGAGTTCCAAATGTGTGTGGGTAGAATATATATCTCACGGGGGTAAAATTGAAAAAAGTTTAAAAAAATTTTTTTGGACTGTCATTTTTCCGGTGTTTATCAGACTTTCAGATAGGGAAAATGTCAGTGAGCGTTCCGATTTCAGTTCCAGCGCGATTCGCCCGATGAGTCCTTCATATTCAGTAGTTTTCAGCCAATTTTCTGAATTTTTGAAAATTTCACTTTTTTGTGAAAATATCCACTAAATGAGGGAATAATATGTGTGAGGGTACCCCAGGAGAGTTCCAAATGTGTGTGGGTACAATATATATCCCACGGAGGTAAAATTGAAAAAAGGTGAAACTTTTTTTTGGTCTTAATCATTTTTTCAGAGTTTATCAGACTTTCAGATAGGGGAAATGTCAGTGAGCGTTCCGATTTAAGTTCCAGAGCGATGCGCCCATTGAGTCCTTCATATTTAGTCATTTTCAGCCAATTTTCAGAATTTTTGAAAATTTCACTTTTTTGTATAAATATCCACTAAATGAGGGAATAATATGTGTGAGGGTACTCCAGGAGAGTTCCAAATGTGTGTGGGTAGAATATATATCCCACGGGGGTAAAATTGAAAAAAGGTGAAAAAAAATTTTTTTTAGACTTAGTCATTTTTCTGGCGTTTATCAAACTTTCAGATAGGGGAAATGTCAGTGAGCATTCCGATTTCAGTTCCAGAGCGATACGCCCAATGAGTCCTTCATATTTAGTCGTTTTCAGCCAATTTTCAGAATTTTTTAAAATTTCACTTTTTTGTGAAAATATCCACTAAATGAGGGAATAATATGTGTGAGGGTACTCCAGGAGAGTTCCAAATGTGTGTGGGTAGAATATATATCCCACGGGGGTAAAATTGAAAAAAGGTGAAAAAAAAATTTTTTTAGACTTAGTCATTCTTCTGGCGTTTATCAAACTTTCAGATAGGGGAAATGTCAGTGAGCATTCCGATTTCAGTTCCAGAGCGATTCGCCCAATGAGTCCTTCATATTTAGTCGTTTTCAGCCAATTTTCAGAATTTTTGAAAATTTCACTTTTTTGTGAAAATATCCACTAAATGAGGGAATAATATGTGTGAGGGTACCCCAGGAGAGTTCCAAATGTGTGTGGGTAGAATATATATAACTCACGGGGGTAAAATTGAAAAAAGTTGAAAAAAAATTTTTTGGACTGTCATTTTTCCGTTGTTTATCAGACTTTCAGATAGGGAAAATGTCAGTGAGCGTTCCGATTTCAGTTCCAGAGCCATTCGCCCAATGAGTCCTTCATATTTAGTCGTTTTCAGCCAATTTTCTGAATTTTTGAAAATTTTACTTTTTTGTGAAAATATCCACTAAATGAGGGAATAATATGTGTGAGGGTACCCCAGGAGAGTTCCAAATGTGTGTGGGTAGAATATATATCCCACGGGGGTAAAATTGAAAAAAGGTGAAAAAAATTTTTTTTAGACTTAGTCATTTTTCTGGCGTTTATCAGACTTTCAGATAGGGGAAATGTCAGTGAGCATTCCGATTTCAGTTCCAGCGCGATTTGCCCGATGAGTACTTCATATTCAGTAGTTTTCAGCCAATTTTCTGAATTTTTGAAAATTTCACTTTTTTGTGAAAATGTCCACTAAATGAGGGAATAATATGTGTGAGGGTACCCCAGGAGACTTCCAAATGTGTGTGGGTAGAATATATATCCCACGGGGGTAAAATTGAAAAAAGGTGAAAAATTTTTTTTGGTCTTAATCATTTTTTCAGCGTTTATCAGACTTTCAGATAGGGGAAATGTCAGTGAGCATTCCGATTTCAGTTGCAGAGCGATTCGCCCGATGAGTCCTTCATATTTAGTCGTTTTCAGCCAAGTTTCTGAATTTTTGAAAATTTCACTTTTTTGTGAAAATATCCACTAAATGAGGGAATAATATGTGTGAGTGTACCCCAGGAGAGTTCCAAATGTGTGTGGGTAGAATATATATCCCACGGGGGTAAAATTGAAAAAAGGTGAAAAAAATTTTTTTGGACTGTCTTTTTTCCGGTGTTTATCAGACTTTCAGATAGGGAAGATGTCAGTGAGCGTTCCGATTTCAGTTCCAGAGTGATTCGCCCGATGAGTCCTTCATATTTAGTCGTTTTCAGCCAATTTTCAGAATTTTTGAAAATTTTACTTTTTTGTGAAAATATCCACTAAATGAGGGAATAATATGTGTGAGGGTACCCCAGGAGAGTTCCAAATGTGTGTGGGTAGAATATATATCCCACGGGGGTAAAATTGAAAAAAGGTGAAAAAAAATTTTTTTAGACTTAGTCATTTTTTCAGCGTTCATCAGACTTTCAGATAGGGGAAATGTCAGTGAGCGTTCCGATTTCAGTTCCAGCGCGATTCGCCCGATGAGTCCTTCATATTCAGTAGTTTTCAGCCAATTTTCTAAATTTTTGAAAATTTCACTTTTTTGTGAAAATATCCACTAAATGAGGGAATAATATGTGTGAGGGTACCCCAGGAGAGTCCCAAATGTGCGTGGGTAGAATATATATCTCACGGGGGTAAAATTGAAAAAAGTTGAAAAAAATTTTTTTGGACTGTCATTTTTCCGGTGTTTATCAGACTTTCAGATAGGGAAAATGTCAGTGAGCGTTCCGATTTCAGTTCCAGAGCGATTCGCCCAATGAGTCCTTCATATTTAGTCGTTTTCAGCCAATTTTCAGAATTTTTGAAAATTTCACGTTTTTGTGAAAATATCCACTAAATGAGGGAATAATATGTGTGAGGGTTCCCCAGGAGAGTTCCAAATGTGTGTGGGTAGAATATATATCCCACGGGGGTAAAATTGAAAAAAGGTGAAAAAATTTTTTTTTGGACTTAGTCATTTTTCCGACGTTTATCAGACTTTCAGATAGGGGAAATGTCAGTGAGCGTTCCGATTTCAGTTCCAGAGCGATTCGCGCGATGAGTCCTTCATATTTAGTCGTTTTCAGCCAATTTTCAGAATTTTTGAAAATTTCACTTTTTTGTGAAAATATCCACTAAATGAGGGAATAATATGTGTGAGAGTACCCCAGGAGAGTCCCAAATGTGTGTGGGTAGAATATATATCTCACGGGGGTAAAATTGAAAAAAGTTGAAAAAAATTTTTTTGGACTGTCATTTTTCCGGTGTTTATCAGACTTTCAGATAGGGAAAATGTCAGTGAGCGTTCCGATTTCAGTTTCAGAGCGATTCGCCCAATGAGTCCTTCATATTTAGTCGTTTTCAGCCAATTTTCAGAATTTTTGAAAATTTCACGTTTTTGTGAAAATATCCACTAAATGAGGGAATAATATGTGTGAGGGTTCCCCAGGAGAGTTCCAAATGTGTGTGGGTAGAATATATATCCCACGGGGGTAAAATTGAAAAAAGGTGAAAAAAAAATTTTTTTAGACTTAGACATTTTTCTGGCGTTTATCAGACTTTTAGATAGGGGAAATGTCAGTGAGCATTCCGATTTCAGTTCCAGAGCGATTCGCCCGATGAGTCCTTCATATTTAGTCGTTTTCAGCCAATTTTCAGAATTTTTGAAAATTTCACTTTTTTGTGAAAATATCCATTAAATAAGGGAATAATATGTGTGAGGGTACCCCAGGAGAGTTCCAAATGTGTGTGGGTAGAATATATATCTCACGGGGGTAAAATTGAAAAAAGTTGAAAAAAATTTTTTTTGGACTGTCATTTTTCCGGTGTTTATCAGACTTTCAGATAGGGAAATTGTCAGTGAGCGTTCCGATTTCAGTTCCAGAGCGATTCGCCCAATGAGTCCTTCATATTTAGTCGTTTTCAGCCAATTTTCTGAATTTTTGAAAATTTCACTTTTTTGTGAAAATATCCACTAAATGAGGGAATAATATGTGGGAGGGTACCCCAGGAGAGTTTCAAATGTGTGTGGGTAGAATATATATCTCACGGGGATAAAATTGAAAAAAGTTGAAAAAAATTTTTTGGACTGTCATTTTTCCGGTGTTTATCAGACTTTCAGATAGGGAAAATGTCAGTGAGCGTTCCGATTTCAGTTCCAGAGTGATTCGCCCAATGAGTCCTTCATATTTAGTCGTTTTCAGCCAATTTTCAGAATTTTTGAAAATTTCACTTTTTTGTGAAAATATCCACTAAATGAGGGAATAATATGTGTGAGTGTACCCCAGGAGAGTTCCAAATGTGTGTGGGTAGAATATATATCCCACGGGGGTAAAATTGAAAAAAGGTGAAAAAAAAATTTTTTTAGACTTAGACATTTTTCTGGCGTTTATCAGACTTTTAGATAGGGGAAATGTCAGTGAGCATTCCGATTTCAGTTCCAGAGCGATTCGCCCGATGAGTCCTTCATATTTAGTCGTTTTCAGCCAATTTTCAGAATTTTTGAAAATTTAACTTTTTTGTGAAAATATCCACTAAATGAGGGAATAATATGTGTGAGTGTACCCCAGGAGAGTTCCAAATGTGTGTGGGTAGAATATATATCCCACGGAGGTAAAATTGAAAAAAGGTGAAAAAAATTTTTTTTGGACTGTCATTTTTCCGGTGTTTATCAGACTTTCAGATAGGGAAATTGTCAGTGAGCGTTCCGATTTCAGTTCCAGAGCGATTCGCCCAATGAGTCCTTCATATTTAGTCGTTTTCAGCCAATTTTCTGAATTTTTGAAAATTTCACTTTTTTGTGAAAATATCCACTAAATGAGGGAATAATATGTGTGAGGGTACCCCAGGAGAGTTCCAAATGTGTGTGGGTAGAATATATATCCCACGGGGGTAAAATTGAAAAAAGTTGAAAAAAAATTTTTTTAGACTTAGTCATTTTTCTGGTGTTTATCAGACTTTTAGATAGGGGAGATGTCAGTGAGCATTCCGATTTCAGTTCCATAGCGATTCGCCCGATGAGTCCTTCATATTTAGTCGTTTTCAGCCAATTTTCTGAATTTTTGAAAATTTCACTTTTTTGCGAAAATATCCACTAAATGAGGGAATAATATGTGTGAGGGTACCCCAGGAGAGTTCCAAATGTGTGTGGGTAGAATATATATCCCACGGGGGTAAAATTGAAAAAAGGTGAAAAATTTTTTTTGGTCTTAATCATTTTTTCAGCGTTTATCAGACTTTCAGATAGGGGAAATGTCAGTGAGCGTTCCGATTTCAGTTCCAGAGCGATTCGCCCGATGAGTCCTTCATATTTAGTCGTTTTCAGCCAATTTTCAGAATTTTTGAAAATTTCACGTTTTTGTGAAAATATCCACTAAATGAGGGAATAATATGTGTGAGGGTACCCCAGGCGAGTTCCAAAAGTGTGGGGGTAGAATATATATCTCACGGGGGTAAAATTGAAAAAAGTTGAAAAAAAAATTTTTTGGACTGTCATTTTTCCGGTGTTTATCAGACTTTCAGATAGGGAAATTGTCAGTGAGCGTTCCGATTTCAGTTCCAGAGCGATTCGCCCAATGAGTCCTTCATATTTAGTCGTTTTCAGCCAATTTTCTGAATTTTTGAAAATTTCACTTTTTTGTGAAAATATCCACTAAATGAGGGAATAATATGTGTGAGGGTACCCCAGGAGAGTTCCAAATGTGTGTGGGTAGAATATATATCCCACGCGGGTAAAATTGAAAAAAGGTGAAAAAAAAATTTTTTTAGACTTAGACATTTTTCTGGCGTTTATCAGACTTTTAGATAGGGGAAAAGTCAGTGAGCATTCCGATTTCAGTTCCAGAGCGATTCGACCGATGAGTCCTTCATATTTAGTCGTTTTCATCCAATTTTCTGAATTTTTGAAAATTTAACTTTTTTGTGAAAATATCCACTAAATGAGGGAATAATATGTGTGAGTGTACCCCAGGAGAGTTCCAAATGTGTGTGGGTAGAATATATATCCCACGGGGGTAAAATTGAAAAAAGGTGAAAAAAATTTTTTTTGGACTTAGTCATTTTTCCGACATTTATCAGACTTTCAGATAGGGGAAATGTCAGTGAGCGTTCCGATTTCAGTTCCAGAGCGATTCGCCCGATGAGTCCTTCATATTTAGTCGTTTTCAGCCAATTTTCAGAATTTTTGAAAATTTCACTTTTTTGTGAAAATATCCACTAAATGAGGGAATAATATGTGTGAGGGTACCCCAGGAGAGTTCCAAATGTGTGTGGGTAAAATATATATGCCACGGGGGTAAAATTGAAAAAAGGTGAAAATTTTTTTTTTTTGGACTTAGTCATTTTTTCAGCGTTTATCAGACTTTCAGATAGGGGAAATGTCAGTGAGCGTTCCGATTTCAGTTCCAGAGCGATTCGCCCGATGAGTCCTTCATATTTAGTCGTTTTCAGCCAATTTTCTGAATTTTTGAAAATTTCACTTTTTTGTGAAAATATCCACTAAATGAGGGAATAATATGTGTGAGGGTACTCCAGGAGAGTTCCAAATGTGTGTGGGTAGAATATATATCCCACGGGGGTAAAATTGAAAAAAGGTGAAAAAATATTTTTCTGGACTTAGTTATTTTTCTGGCGTTTATCAGACTTTTAGATAGGGGAAATGTCAGTGAGCATTCCGATTTCAGTTCAAGAGCGATTCGCCCGATGAGTCCTCCATATTTAGTCGTTTTCAGCCAATTTTCAGATTTTTTGAAAATTTCACTTTTTTGTGAAAATATCCACTAAATGAGGGAATAATATGTGTGAGGGTACCCCAGGAGAGTTCCAAATGTGTGTGGGTAGAATATATATCTCACGGGGGTAAAATTGAAAAAAGTTGAAAAAAATTTTTTTGGGACTGTCATTATTCCGGTGTTTATCAGACTTTCAGATAGGGAAAATATCAGTGAGAAAAAAGGTGAAAAAAATTTTTTTGGACTTAGTCATTTTTCCGGCGTTTATCAGACTTTCAGATAGGGGAAATGTCAGTGAGCATTCCGATTTCAGTTCCAGAGCGATTCGCCCAATGAGTCCTTCATATTTAGTCGTTTTCAGCCAATTTTCAGAATTTTTGAAAATTTCACTTTTTTGTGAAAATATCCACTAAAGGAGGGAATAATATGTGTGAGGGTACCCCAGGAGAGTTCCAAATGTGTGTGGGTAGAATATATATCCCACGGGGGTAAAATTGAAAAAAGGTGAAAAAAAAATTTTTTTAGACTTAGACATTTTTCTGGCGTTTATCAGACTTTTAGATAGGGGAAATGTCAGTGAGCATTCCGAATTCAGTTCCAGAGCGATTCGACCGATGAGTCCTTCATATTTAGTCGTTTTCAGCCAATTTTCAGAATTTTTGAAAATGTCACTTTTTTGTGAAAATATCCACTAAATGAGGGAATAATATGTGTGAGGGTACCCCAGGAGAGTTCCAAATGTGTGTGGGTAGAATATATATGCCACGGGGTAAAATTGAAAAAAGGTGAAAATTATTTTTTTTTGGACTTAGTCATTTTTTCAGCGTTTATCAGACTTTCAGATAGGGGAAATGTCAGTGAACGTTCCGATTTCAGTTCCAGAGCGATTCGCCCGATGAGTCCTTCATATTTAGTCGTTTTCAGCCAATTTTCTGAATTTTTGAAAATTTCACTTTTTTGTGAAAATATCCACTAAATGAGGGAATAATATGTGTGAGGGTACTCCAGGAGAGTTCCAAATGTGTGTGGGTAGAATATATATCCCACCTGGGTAAAATTGAAAAAAGGTGAAAAAAATGTTTTTTGGACTTAGTCATTTTTCCGGCGTTTATCAGACTTTCAGATAGGGGAAATGTCAGTGAGCGTTCCGATTTCAGTTCCAGAGCGATTCGCCCGATGAGTCCTTCATATTTAGTCGTTTTCAGCCAATTTTCAGAATTTTTGAAAATTTCACTTTTTTGTGAAAATATCCACTAAAGGAGGGAATAATATGTGTGAGGGTACCCCAGGAGAGTTCCAAATGTGTGTGGGTAGAATATATATCCCATGGGGGTAAAATTGAAAAGAGTTGAAAAATTTTTTTTTGGACTTAGTCATTTTTCCGGCGTTTATCAGACTTTCAGATAGGGGAAATGTCAGTGAGTGTTCCGATTTCAGTTCCAGAGGGATTCGCCTGATGAGTCCTTCATATTTAGTCGTTTTCAGCCAATTTTCAGAATTTTTGAAAATTTCACTTTTTGTGAAAATATCCAATAAATGAGGGAATAATATGTGTGAGGATACCCCAGGAGAGTTCCAAATGTGTGTGGGTAGATTATATATCCCACGGGGGTAAAATTGAAAAAAGGTGAAAAAATTTTTTTTTCAGACTTTGTCATTTTTTCAGCGTTTATCAGACTTTCAGATAGGGGAACTGTCAGTGAGCGTTTCGATTTCAGTTCCAGAGCGATTCGCCCGATGAGTCCTTCATATTTAGTCATTTTCAGCCAATTTTCAGAATTTTTGAAAATTTCACTTTTTTGTGAAAATATCCACTAAATGAGGGAATAATATGTGTGAGGGTACCCCAGGAGAGTTCCAAATGTGTGTGGGTAGAATATATATCCCACGGGGGTGAAATTGAAAAAAGGTGAAAAATTATTTTTTTTGAACTTAGGCTATGTGCCCACGTTTCGGACCTGAAGCATATTTTTTACGCTTCTCTCTGGCGGGAAAATCGCATGCAGATATTACATGCGGCTTTCCCGCCAGGTAGAAGCGTTTGTGAGGCGTCTTTGCATGCATTTCCGCATGCGGGTTATCAAGCACTTCTCCAAGCATCACTTGGAAAAGTGCTTGACAACTTGTTCAGAATGGTAAAAAATAAAAAAATAAAGTTTATACTCACCTTCTGATGCATTCTCTGCCCCGTCCGGAGTCTTGAGCGGCTCACGCTGTTGTGTGCAGGACCTGCGGTGACGTCATTGAGTCATGTGATGGGTCACATGACTCAATGACGTGGCAGGTCCTTCAGACAACAGCGCGACGGAGGGAAAACATCAGAAGATAAGTATAAACTTTATTTTATTCTTTTTTTTACAGGTTCTTTGGTACCCAGGTCTGGATGAGAGTCTCCTCTCATCCAGACTTGGGTACCATCCGCACATTGATTCCGCTGCGCTTCCGCAAAATTAATGAACATGCTGCGGATTTTTGACCGCAGCATATACGCTGCGGAAAAATCCGCAGCATGGGCATTGACATTGCGGAATGCCTTTGGGGACCATGGGGTGCGGATATACATGCGTTTTTCAAGCGTTTACGCCGCGGAAATTCCGCAGCATATACGCTTGAAAAACGCTACGTGGGCACACAGCCTTAGTCATTTTTTCAGCGTTTATCAGACTTTCAGATAAGGAAAATATCAGTGAGGGTTCCGATTTCATTTCCAGAGCGATTCGCCCGATGAGTCCTTCATATTTCGTCGTCTTCTGCCAATTTTCTGAATTTTTGAAAATTTCACTTTTTTGGGAAAATATCCACTAAATGAGGGAATAATATGTGTGAGGGTACCCCAGGAGAGTTCCAAATGTGTGTGGGTAGAATATATATCCCACGGGGGTAAAATTGAAAAAAGGTGAAAAATTTTTTTTTTTGGACTGTCATTTTTTCAGCGTTTATCAGACTTTCAGATAAGGAAAATGTCAGTGAGCGTTCCGATTTCAGTTCCAGAGCGATTCACCCGATGAGTCCTTCATATTTAGTTGTTTTCAGCCAATTTTCTGAATTTTTGAAAATTTCACTTTTTTGTGAAAATATCCACTAAATGAGGGAATAATATGTGTGAGGGTACCCCAGGAGAGTTCCAAATGTGTGTGGGTAGAATATATATCTCACGGGGGTAAAATTGAAAAAAGTTGAAAAAAAATTTTTTGGACTGTCATTTTTCCGGTGTTTATCAGACTTTCAGATAGGGAAAATGTCAGTGAGCGTTCCGATTTCAGTTCCAGAGCGATTCGCCCGATGAGTCCTTCATATTTAGTCGTTTTCAGCCAATTTTCTGAATTTTTGAAAATTTCACTTTTTTGTGAAAATATCCACTAAATGAGGGAATAATATGTGTGAGGGTACCCCAGGAGAGTTCCAAATGTGTGTGGGTAGAATATATATCCCACGGGGGTAAAATTGAAATAAGGTGAAAAAATTTTTTTTTTGGACTTAGTCATTTTTTCAGCGTTTATCAGACTTTCGGATAGGGGAACTGTCAGTGAGCGTTTCGATTTCAGTTCCAGAGCGATTCGCCCGACGAGTCCTTCATATTTAGTCATTTTCAGCCAATTTTCAGAATTTTTGAAAATTTCACTTTTTTGTGAAAATATCCACTAAATGAGGGAATAATATGTGTGAGGGTACCCCAGGAGAGTTAAAAATGTGTGTGGGTAGAATATATATCCCACGGGGGTAAAATTGAAAAAAGGGGAAAAAATTTTTTTTTTGGACTTAGTCATTTTTTCAGCGTTTATCAGACTTTCAGATAAGGAAAATGTAAGTGAGCGTTCCGATTTCAGTTCCAGAGCGATTCACCCGATGAGTCCTTCATATTTAGTTGTTTTCAGCCAATTTTCAGAATTTTTGAAAATTTCACTTTTTTGTGAAAATATCCACTAAATGAGGGAATAATATGTGTGAGGGTACCCCAGGAGAGTTCCAAATGTGTGTGGGTAGAATATATATCCCACGGGGGTAAAATTGAAAAAAGGTGAAAAAAATTTTTTTTCAGACTTTGTCATTTTTTCAGCGTTTATCAGACTTTCAGATAGGGGAAATGTCAGTGAGCGTTCCGAATTCAGTTCCAGAGCGATTCGCCCGATGAGTCCTTCATATTTAGTCGTATTCAGCCAATTTTCTGAATTTTTGAAAATTTCACTTTTTTGTCAAAATATCCACTAAATGAGGGAATAATATGTGTGAGGGTACCCCAGGAGAGTTCCAAATGTGTGTGGGTAGAATATATATCCCACGGGCGTAAAATTGAAAAAAGGTGAAAAATTATTTTTTTTGGACTTAGTCATTTTTTCAGCGTTTATCAGACTTTCAATTAGGGCAAATGTCAGTGAGCGTTCCGATTTCAGTTCCAGAGCGATTCGCCCGATGAGTCCTTCATATTTAGTCGTTTTCAGCCCATTTTCTGAATTTTTGAAAATTTCACTTTTTTGTCAAAATATCCACTAAATGAGGGAATAATATGTGTGAGGGTACCCCAGGAGAGTTCCAAATGTGTGTGGGTAGAATATATATCCCACGGGGGTAAAATTGAAAAAAGGTGAAAAATTTTTTTTTTTGGACTTAGTCATTTTTTCAGCGTTTATCAGACTTTCAGATAAGGAAAATGTCAGTGAGCGTTCCGATTTCAGTTCCAGAGCGATTCGCCCAATGAGTCCTTCATATTTCGTCGTTTTCAGCCAATTTTCTGAATTTTTGAAAATTTCACTTTTTTGGGAAAATATCCACTAAATGAGGGAATAATATGTGTGAGGGTACCCCAGGAGAGTTCAAAATGTGTGTGGGTAGAATATATATCCCACGGGCGTAAAATTGAAAAAAGGTGAAAAATTATTTTTTTTTAGAATTACTCATTTTTCCGGCATTTATCAGACTTTCAATTAGGGCAAATGTCAGTGAGCGTTCCGATTTCAGTTCCAGAGCGTTTCGCCCGATGAGTCCTTCATATTTAGTCGTTTTCAGCCAATTTTCTGAATTTTTGAAAATTTCACTTTTTTGTGAAAATATCCACTAAATGAGGGAATAATATGTGTGAGGGTACCCCAGGAGAGTTCCAAATGTGTGTGGGTAGAATATATATCCCACGGGGGTAAAATTGAAAAAAGGTGAAAAAATTTTTTTTTTGGACTTAGTCATTTTTTCAGCGTTTATCAGACTTTCAGATAGGGGAACTGTCAGTGAGCGTTTCGATTTCAGTTCCAGAGCGATTCGCCCGATGAGTCCTTCATATTTAGTCATTTTCAGCAAATTTTCAGAATTTTTGAAAATTTCACTTTTTTGTGAAAATATCCACTAAATGAGGGAATAATATGTGTGAGGGTACTGCAGGAGAGTTCCAAATGTGTGTGGGTAGAATATATATCCCACGGGGGTAAAATTGAAAAAAAGGGAAAAATTTTTTTTTTTGGACTTAGTCATTTTTTCAGCGTTTATCAGACTTTCAGATAAGGAAAATGTCAGTGAGCGTTCCGATTTCAGGTCCAGAGCGATTCGCCCGATGAGTCCTTCATATTTAGTCGTTTTCAGCCAATTTTCTGAATTTTTGAAAATTTCACTTTTTTGTGAAAATATCCACTAAATGAGGGAATAATATGTGTGAGGGTACCCCAGGAGAGTTCCAAATGTGTGTGGGTAGAATATATATCCCACGGGGGTAAAATTGAAAAAAGGTGAAAAATTATTTTTTTTGGACTTAGTCATTTTTTCAGCGTTTATCAGACTTTCAATTAGGGCAAATGTCAGTGAGCGTTCCGATTTCAGTTCCAGAGCGATTCGCCCGATGAGTCCTTCATATTTAGTCGTTTTCAGCCAATTTTCTGAATTTTTGAAAATTTCACTTTTTTGGGAAAATATCCACTAAATGAGGGAATAATATGTGTGAGGGTACCCCAGGAGAGTTCAAAATGTGTGTGGGTAGAATATATATCCCACGGGGGTAAAATTGAAAAAAGGTGAAAAAAATTTTTTTTCAGACTTTGTCATTTTTTCAGCGTTTATCAGACTTTCAGATAGGGGAAATGTCAGTGAGCGTTCCGAATTCAGTTCCAGAGCGATTCGCCCGATGAGTCCTTCATATTTAGTCGTTTTCAGCCAATTTTCTGAATTTTTGAAAATTTCACTTTTTTGTCAAAATAACCACTAAATGAGGGAATAATATGTGTGAGGGTACCCCAGGAGAGTTACAAATGTGTGTGGGTAGAATATATATCCCACGGGGGTAAAATTGAAAAAAGGTGAAAACATTTTTTTTTTGGACTTAGTCATTTTTTCAGCGTTTATCAAACTTTCAGATAGGGGAAATGTCAGTGAGCGTTCCGATTTCAGTTCCATAGCGATTCGCCCGATGAGTCCTTCATATTTAGTCGTTTTCAGCCAATTTTCTGAATTTTTGAAAATTTCACTTTTTTGTGAAAATATCCACTAAATGAGGGAATAATATGTGTGAGGGTACCCCAAGAGAGTTCCAAATGTGTGTGGGTAGAATATATATCCCACGGGGGTAAAATTGAAAAAAGTTGAAACAAAATTTTTTTTGGACTTAGTCATTTTTTCAGCGTTTATCAGACTTTCAGATAAGGAAAATGTCAGTGAGCATTCCGATTTCAGTTCCAGAGCGATTCACCCGAGAGTCCTTCATATTTAGTTGTTTTCAGCCAATTTTCAGAATTTTTGAAAATTTCACTTTTTTGTGAAAATATCCACTAAATGAGGGAATAATATGTGTGAGGGTACCCCAGGAGAGTTCCAAATGTATGTGGGTAGAATATATATCCCACGGGGGTAAAATTGAAAAAAGGTGAAAAAATTTTTTTTTCAGACTTTGTCATTTTTTCAGCGTTTATCAGACTTTCAGATAGGGGAAATGTCAGTGATCGTTCCGAATTCAGTTCCAGAGCGATTCGCCCGATGAGTCCTTCATATTTCGTCGTTTTCAGCCAATTTTCTGAATTTTTGAAAATTTCACTTTTTTGGGAAAATATCCACTAAATGAGGGAATAATATGTGTGAGGGTACCCCAGGAGAGTTCAAAATGTGTGTGGGTAGAATATATATCCCACGGGCGTAAAATTGAAAAAAGGTGAAAAATTATTTTTTTTTAGAATTACTCATTTTTCCGGCATTTATCAGACTTTCAATTAGGGCAAATGTCAGTGAGCGTTCCGATTTCAGTTCCAGAGCGATTCGCCCGATGAGTCCTTCATATTTAGTCGTTTTCAGCCAATTTTCTGAATTTTTGAAAATTTCACTTTTTTGTCAAAATAACCACTAAATGAGGGAATGATATGTGTGAGGGTACCCCAGGAGAGTTCCAAATGTGTGTGGGTAGAATATATATCCCACGGGGGTAAAATTGAAAAAAGGTGAAAAAATTATTTTTTTTGGACTTAGTCATTTTTTCAGCGTTTATCAGACTTTCAATTAGGGCAAATGTCAGTGAGCGTTCCGATTAGAGTTCCAGAGCGATTCGCCCGATGAGTCCTTCATATTTAGTCGTTTTCAGCCAATTTTCTGAATTTTTGAAAATTTCACTTTTTTGGGAAAATATCCACTAAATGAGGGAATAATATGTGTGAGGGTACCCCAGGAGAGTTCCAAATGTGTGTGGGTAGAATATATATCCCACGGGCGTAAAATTGAAAAAAGGTGAAAAATTATTTTTTTTTAGAATTACTCATTTTTCCGGCATTTATCAGACTTTCAATTAGGGCAAATGTCAGTGAGCGTTCCGATTTCAGTTCCAGAGCGATTCGCCCGATGAGTCCTTCATATTTAGTCGTTTTCAGCCAATTTTCTGAATTTTTGAAAATTTCACTTTTTTGTCAAAATAACCACTAAATGAGGGAATGATATGTGTGAGGGTACCCCAGGAGAGTTACAAATGTGTGTGGGTAGAATATATATCCCACGGGGGTAAAATTGAAAAAAGGTGAAAAAATTTTTTTTTTTGGACTTAGTCATTTTTTCAGCGTTTATCAGACTTTCAGATAAGGAAAATGTCAGTGAGCGTTCCGATTTCAGTTCCAGAGCGATTCGCCCAATGAGTCCTTCATATTTAGTCGTTTTCAGCCAATTTTCTGAATTTTTGAAAATTTCACTTTTTTGTGAAAATATCCACTAAATGAGGGAATAATATGTGTGAGGGTACCCCAGGAGAGTTCCAAATGTGTGTGGGTAGAATATATATCCCACGGGGGTAAAATTGAAAAAAGGTGAAAAAATTTTTTTTTTGGACTTAGTCATTTTTTCAGCGTTTATCAGACTTTCAGATAGGGGAACTGTCAGTGAGCGTTTCGATTTCAGTTCCAGAGCGATTCGCCCGACGAGTCCTTCATATTAAGTCATTTTCAGCCAATTTTCAGAATTTTTGAAAATTTCACTTATTTGTGAAAATATCCACTAAATGAGGGAATAATATGTGTGAGGGTACCCCAGGAGAGTTCAAAATGTGTGTGGGTAGAATACATATCCCACGGGGGTAAAATTGAAAAAAGTTGTAAAAAAAATTTTTTTTGGACTTAGTCATTTTTTCAGCGTTTATCAGACTTTCACATAAGGAAAATGTCAGTGAGCGTTCCGATTTCAGTTCCAGAGCGATTCACCCGATGAGTCCTTCATATTTAGTTGTTTTCAGCCAATTTTCAGAATTTTTGAAAATTTCACATTTTTGTGAAAATATCCACTAAATGAGGGAATAATATGTGTGAGGGTACCCCAGGAGAGTTCCAAATGTGTGTGGGTAGAATATATATCCCACGGGGGTAAAATTGAAAAAAGGTGAAAAAAATTTTTTTTCAGACTTTGTCATTTTTTCAGCGTTTATCAGACTTTCAGATAGGGGAAATGTCAGTGAGCGTTCCGAATTCAGTTCCAGAGCGATTCGCCCGATGAGTCCTTCATATTTAGTCGTTTTCAGCCAATTTTCTGAATTTTTGAAAATTTCACTTTTTTGTCAAAATAACCACTAAATGAGGGAATAATATGTGTGAGGGTACCCCAGGAGAGTTACAAATGTGTGTGGGTAGAATA
The DNA here is from genome assembly GCF_046119375.1 of Phyllobates terribilis. Lineage (NCBI taxonomy): Eukaryota > Metazoa > Chordata > Amphibia > Anura > Dendrobatidae > Phyllobates > Phyllobates terribilis. The sequence goes on along the minus strand of NW_027362773.1, from coordinate 18,700,890 downwards.
TATATCCCACGGGGGTAAAATTGAAAAAAGGTGAAAACATTTTTTTTTTGGACTTAGTCATTTTTTCAGCGTTTATCAAACTTTCAGATAGGGGAAATGTCAGTGAGCGTTCCGATTTCAGTTCCAGAGCGATTCGCCCGATGAGTACTTCATATTTAGTCGTTTTCAGCCAATTTTCTGAATTTTTGAAAATTTCACTTTTTTGTGAAAATATCCACTAAATGAGGGAATAATATGTGTGAGGGTACCCCAAGAGAGTTCCAAATGTGTGTGGGTAGAATATATATCCCACGGGGGTAAAATTGAAAAAAGTTGAAACAAAATTTTTTTTGGACTTAGTCATTTTTTCAGCGTTTATCAGACTTTCAGATAAGGAAAATGTCAGTGAGCATTCCGATTTCAGTTCCAGAGCGATTCACCCGAGAGTCCTTCATATTTAGTTGTTTTCAGCCAATTTTCAGAATTTTTGAAAATTTCACTTTTTTGTGAAAATATCCACTAAATGAGGGAATAATATGTGTGAGGGTACCCCAGGAGAGTTCCAAATGTATGTGGGTAGAATATATATCCCACGGGGGTAAAATTGAAAAAAGGTGAAAAAATTTTTTTTTCAGACTTTGTCATTTTTTCAGCGTTTATCAGACTTTCAGATAGGGGAAATGTCAGTGATCGTTCCGAATTCAGTTCCAGAGCGATTCGCCCGATGAGTCCTTCATATTTCGTCGTTTTCAGCCAATTTTCTGAATTTTTGAAAATTTCACTTTTTTGGGAAAATATCCACTAAATGAGGGAATAATATGTGTGAGGGTACCCCAGGAGAGTTCAAAATGTGTGTGGGTAGAATATATATCCCACGGGCGTAAAATTGAAAAAAGGTGAAAAATTATTTTTTTTTAGAATTACTCATTTTTCCGGCATTTATCAGACTTTCAATTAGGGCAAATGTCAGTGAGCGTTCCGATTTCAGTTCCAGAGCGATTCGCCCGATGAGTCCTTCATATTTAGTCGTTTTCAGCCAATTTTCTGAATTTTTGAAAATTTCACTTTTTTGTCAAAATAACCACTAAATGAGGGAATGATATGTGTGAGGGTACCCCAGGAGAGTTACAAATGTGTGTGGGTAGAATATATATCCCACGGGGGTAAAATTGAAAAAAGGTGAAAAAATTTTTTTTTTTGGACTTAGTCATTTTTTCAGCGTTTATCAGACTTTCAGATAAGGAAAATGTCAGTGAGCGTTCCGATTTCAGTTCCAGAGCGATTCGCCCGATGAGTCCTTCATATTTAGTCGTTTTCAGCCAATTTTCTGAATTTTTGAAAATTTCACTTTTTTGTGAAAATATCCACTAAATGAGGGAATAATATGTGTGAGGGTACCCCAGGAGAGTTCCAAATGTGTGTGGGTAGAATATATATCCCACGGGGGTAAAATTGAAAAAAGGTGAAAAAATTTTTTTTTTGGACTTAGTCATTTTTTCAGCGTTTATCAGACTTTCAGATAGGGGAACTGTCAGTGAGCGTTTCGATTTCAGTTCCAGAGCGATTCGCCCGACGAGTCCTTCATATTAAGTCATTTTCAGCCAATTTTCAGAATTTTTGAAAATTTCACTTATTTGTGAAAATATCCACTAAATGAGGGAATAATATGTGTGAGGGTACCGCAGGAGAGTTCCAAATGTGTGTGGGTAGAATATATATCCCACGGGGATAAAATTGAAAAAAGGTGAAAAATTATTTTTTTTGGACTTAGTCATTTTTTCAGCGTTTATCAGACTTTCAATTAGGGCAAATGTCAGTGAGCGTTCCGATTTCAGTTCCAGAGCGATTCGCCCGATGAGTCCTTCATATTTAGTCGTTTTCAGCCAATTTTCTGAATTTTTGAAAATTTCACTTTTTTGTGAAAATATCCACTAAATGAGGGAATAATATGTGTGAGGGAACCCCAGGAGAGTTAAAAATGTGTGTGGGTAGAATATATATCCCACGGGGGTAAAATTGAAAAAAGGGGAAAAAATTTTTTTTTTGGACTTAGTCATTTTTTCAGCGTTTATCAGACTTTCAGATAAGGAAAATGTAAGTGAGCGTTCCGATTTCAGTTCCAGAGCGATTCACCCGATGAGTCCTTCATATTTAGTTGTTTTCAGCCAATTTTCAGAATTTTTGAAAATTTCACTTTTTTGTGAAAATATCCACTAAATGAGGGAATAATATGTGTGAGGGTACCCCAGGAGAGTTCCAAATGTGTGTGGGTAGAATATATATCCCACGGGGGTAAAATTGAAAAAAGGTGAAAAAATTTTTTTTTCAGACTTTGTCATTTTTTCAGCGTTTATCAGACTTTCAGATAGGGGAAATGTCAGTGATCGTTCCGAATTCAGTTCCAGAGCGATTCGCCCGATGAGTCCTTCATATTTCGTCGTTTTCAGCCAATTTTCTGAATTTTTGAAAATTTCACTTTTTTGGGAAAATATCCACTAAATGAGGGAATAATATGTGTGAGGGTACCCCAGGAGAGTTCAAAATGTGTGTGGGTAGAATATATATCCCACGGGCGTAAAATTGAAAAAAGGTGAAAAATTATTTTTTTTTAGAATTACTCATTTTTCCGGCATTTATCAGACTTTCAATTAGGGCAAATGTCAGTGAGCGTTCCGATTTCAGTTCCAGAGCGATTCGCCCGATGAGTCCTTCATATTTAGTCGTTTTCAGCCAATTTTCTGAATTTTTGAAAATTTCACTTTTTTGTCAAAATAACCACTAAATGAGGGAATGATATGTGTGAGGGTACCCCAGGAGAGTTACAAATGTGTGTGGGTAGAATATATATCCCACGGGGGTAAAATTGAAAAAAGGTGAAAAAATTTTTTTTTTTGGACTTAGTCATTTTTTCAGCGTTTATCAGACTTTCAGATAAGGAAAATGTCAGTGAGCGTTCCGATTTCAGTTCCAGAGCGATTCGCCCGATGAGTCCTTCATATTTAGTCGTTTTCAGCCAATTTTCTGAATTTTTGAAAATTTCACTTTTTTGTGAAAATATCCACTAAATGAGGGAATAATATGTGTGAGGGTACCCCAGGAGAGTTCCAAATGTGTGTGGGTAGAATATATATCCCACGGGGGTAAAATTGAAAAAAGGTGAAAAAATTTTTTTTTTGGACTTAGTCATTTTTTCAGCGTTTTTCAGACTTTCAGATAGGGGAACTGTCAGTGAGCGTTTCGATTTCAGTTCCAGAGCGATTCGCCCGACGAGTCCTTCATATTAAGTCATTTTCAGCCAATTTTCAGAATTTTTGAAAATTTCACTTATTTGTGAAAATATCCACTAAATGAGGGAATAATATGTGTGAGGGTACCGCAGGAGAGTTCCAAATGTGTGTGGGTAGAATATATATCCCACGGGGATAAAATTGAAAAAAGGTGAAAAATTATTTTTTTTGGACTTAGTCATTTTTTCAGCGTTTATCAGACTTTCAATTAGGGCAAATGTCAGTGAGCGTTCCGATTTCAGTTCCAGAGCGATTCGCCCGATGAGTCCTTCATATTTAGTCGTTTTCAGCCAATTTTCTGAATTTTTGAAAATTTCACTTTTTTGTGAAAATATCCACTAAATGAGGGAATAATATGTGTGAGGGAACCCCAGGAGAGTTAAAAATGTGTGTGGGTAGAATATATATCCCACGGGGGTAAAATTGAAAAAAGGGGAAAAAATTTTTTTTTTGGACTTAGTCATTTTTTCAGCGTTTATCAGACTTTCAGATAAGGAAAATGTAAGTGAGCGTTCCGATTTCAGTTCCAGAGCGATTCACCCGATGAGTCCTTCATATTTAGTTGTTTTCAGCCAATTTTCAGAATTTTTGAAAATTTCACTTTTTTGTGAAAATATCCACTAAATGAGGGAATAATATGTGTGAGGGTACCCCAGGAGAGTTCCAAATGTGTGTGGGTAGAATATATATCCCACGGGGGTAAAATTGAAATAAGGTGAAAAAAATTTTTTTTCAGACTTTGTCATTTTTTCAGCGTTTATCAGACTTTCAGATAGGGGAAATGTCAGTGAGCATTCCGAATTCAGTTCCAGAGCGATTCGCCCGATGAGTCCTTCATATTTAGTCGTTTTCAGCCAATTTTCAGAATTTTTGAAAATTTCACTTTTTTGTCAAAATATCCACTAAATGAGGGAATAATATGTGTGAGGGTACCCCAGGAGAGTTCCAAATGTGTGTGGGTAGAATATATATCCCACGGGGGTAAAATTGAAAAAAGGTGAGAAATTTTTTTTTTTGGACTTAGTCATTTTTTCAGCGTTTATCAGACTTTCAGATAAGGAAAATGTCAGTGAGCGTTCCGATTTCAGGTCCAGAGCGATTCGCCCGATGAGTCCTTCATATTTAGTCGTTTTCAGCCAATTTTCTGAATTTTTGAAAATTTCACTTTTTTGTGAAAATATCCACTAAATGAGGGAATAATATGTGTGAGGGTACCCCAGGAGAGTTCCAAATGTGTGTGGGTAGAATATATATCCCACGGGCGTAAAATTGAAAAAAGGTGAAAAATTATTTTTTTTGGACTTAGTCATTTTTTCAGCGTTTATCAGACTTTCAATTAGGGCAAATGGCAGTGAGCGTTCCGATTTCAGTTCCAGAGCGATTCGCCCGATGAGTCCTTCATATTTAGTCGTTTTCAGCCAATTTTCTGAATTTTTGAAAATTTCACTTTTTTGTCAAAATATCCACTAAATGAGGGAATAATATGTGTGAGGGTACCCCAGGAGAGTTCCAAATGTGTGTGGGTAGAATATATATCCCACGGGGGTAAAATTGAAAAAAGGTGAAAAATTTTTTTTTTTGGACTTAGTCATTTTTTCAGCGTTTATCAGACTTTCAGATAAGGAAAATGTCAGTGAGCGTTCCGATTTCAGTTCCAGAGCGATTCGCCCAATGAGTCCTTCATATTTCGTCGTTTTCAGCCAATTTTCTGAATTTTTGAAAATTTCACTTTTTTGGGAAAATATCCACTAAATGAGGGAATAATATGTGTGAGGGTACCCCAGGAGAGTTCAAAATGTGTGTGGGTAGAATATATATCCCACGGGCGTAAAATTGAAAAAAGGTGAAAAATTATTTTTTTTTAGAATTACTCATTTTTCCGGCATTTATCAGACTTTCAATTAGGGCAAATGTCAGTGAGCGTTCCGATTTCAGTTCCAGAGCGATTCGCCCGATGAGTCCTTCATATTTAGTCGTTTTCAGCCAATTTTCTGAATTTTTGAAAATTTCACTTTTTTGTGAAAATATCCACTAAATGAGGGAATAATATGTGTGAGGGTACCCCAGGAGAGTTCCAAATGTGTGTGGGTAGAACATATATCCCACGGGGGTAAAATTGAAAAAAGGTGAAAAAATTATTTTTTTTGGACTTAGTCATTTTTTCAGCGTTTATCAGACTTTCAATTAGGGCAAATGTCAGTGAGCGTTCCGATTAGAGTTCCAGAGCGATTCGCCCGATGAGTCCTTCATATTTAGTCGTTTTCAGCCAATTTTCTGAATTTTTGAAAATTTCACTTTTTTGGGAAAATATCCACTAAATGAGGGAATAATATGTGTGAGGGTACCCCAGGAGAGTTCCAAATGTGTGTGGGTAGAATATATATCCCACGGGCGTAAAATTGAAAAAAGGTGAAAAATTATTTTTTTTTAGAATTACTCATTTTTCCGGCATTTATCAGACTTTCAATTAGGGCAAATGTCAGTGAGCGTTCCGATTTCAGTTCCAGAGCGATTCGCCCGATGAGTCCTTCATATTTAGTCGTTTTCAGCCAATTTTCTGAATTTTTGAAAATTTCACTTTTTTGTCAAAATAACCACTAAATGAGGGAATGATATGTGTGAGGGTACCCCAGGAGAGTTACAAATGTGTGTGGGTAGAATATATATCCCACGGGGGTAAAATTGAAAAAAGGTGAAAAAATTTTTTTTTTTGGACTTAGTCATTTTTTCAGCGTTTATCAGACTTTCAGATAAGGAAAATGTCAGTGAGCGTTCCGATTTCAGTTCCAGAGCGATTCGCCCGATGAGTCCTTCATATTTAGTCGTTTTCAGCCAATTTTCTGAATTTTTGAAAATTTCACTTTTTTGTGAAAATATCCACTAAATGAGGGAATAATATGTGTGAGGGTACCCCAGGAGAGTTCCAAATGTGTGTGGGTAGAATATATATCCCACGGGGGTAAAATTGAAAAAAGGTGAAAAAATTTTTTTTTTGGACTTAGTCATTTTTTCAGCGTTTATCAGACTTTCAGATAGGGGAACTGTCAGTGAGCGTTTCGATTTCAGTTCCAGAGCGATTCGCCCGACGAGTCCTTCATATTAAGTCATTTTCAGCCAATTTTCAGAATTTTTGAAAATTTCACTTATTTGTGAAAATATCCACTAAATGAGGGAATAATATGTGTGAGGGTACCGCAGGAGAGTTCCAAATGTGTGTGGGTAGAATATATATCCCACGGGGATAAAATTGAAAAAAGGTGAAAAATTATTTTTTTTGGACTTAGTCATTTTTTCAGCGTTTATCAGACTTTCAATTAGGGCAAATGTCAGTGAGCGTTCCGATTTCAGTTCCAGAGCGATTCGCCCGATGAGTCCTTCATATTTAGTCGTTTTCAGCCAATTTTCTGAATTTTTGAAAATTTCACTTTTTTGTGAAAATATCCACTAAATGAGGGAATAATATGTGTGAGGGAACCCCAGGAGAGTTAAAAATGTGTGTGGGTAGAATATATATCCCACGGGGGTAAAATTGAAAAAAGGGGAAAAAATTTTTTTTTTGGACTTAGTCATTTTTTCAGCGTTTATCAGACTTTCAGATAAGGAAAATGTAAGTGAGCGTTCCGATTTCAGTTCCAGAGCGATTCACCCGATGAGTCCTTCATATTTAGTTGTTTTCAGCCAATTTTCAGAATTTTTGAAAATTTCACTTTTTTGTGAAAATATCCACTAAATGAGGGAATAATATGTGTGAGGGTACCCCAGGAGAGTTCCAAATGTGTGTGGGTAGAATATATATCCCACGGGGGTAAAATTGAAATAAGGTGAAAAAAATTTTTTTTCAGACTTTGTCATTTTTTCAGCGTTTATCAGACTTTCAGATAGGGGAAATGTCAGTGAGCATTCCGAATTCAGTTCCAGAGCGATTCGCCCGATGAGTCCTTCATATTTAGTCGTTTTCAGCCAATTTTCAGAATTTTTGAAAATTTCACTTTTTTGTCAAAATATCCACTAAATGAGGGAATAATATGTGTGAGGGTACCCCAGGAGAGTTCCAAATGTGTGTGGGTAGAATATATATCCCACGGGGGTAAAATTGAAAAAAGGTGAGAAATTTTTTTTTTTGGACTTAGTCATTTTTTCAGCGTTTATCAGACTTTCAGATAAGGAAAATGTCAGTGAGCGTTCCGATTTCAGGTCCAGAGCGATTCGCCCGATGAGTCCTTCATATTTAGTCGTTTTCAGCCAATTTTCTGAATTTTTGAAAATTTCACTTTTTTGTGAAAATATCCACTAAATGAGGGAATAATATGTGTGAGGGTACCCCAGGAGAGTTCCAAATGTGTGTGGGTAGAATATATATCCCACGGGCGTAAAATTGAAAAAAGGTGAAAAATTATTTTTTTTGGACTTAGTCATTTTTTCAGCGTTTATCAGACTTTCAATTAGGGCAAACGGCAGTGAGCGTTCCGATTTCAGTTCCAGAGCGATTCGCCCGATGAGTCCTTCATATTTAGTCGTTTTCAGCCAATTTTCTGAATTTTTGAAAATTTCACTTTTTTGTCAAAATATCCACTAAATGAGGGAATAATATGTGTGAGGGTACCCCAGGAGAGTTCCAAATGTGTGTGGGTAGAATATATATCCCACGGGGGTAAAATTGAAAAAAGGTGAAAAATTTTTTTTTTTGGACTTAGTCATTTTTTCAGCGTTTATCAGACTTTCAGATAAGGAAAATGTCAGTGAGCGTTCCGATTTCAGTTCCAGAGCGATTCGCCCAATGAGTCCTTCATATTTCGTCGTTTTCAGCCAATTTTCTGAATTTTTGAAAATTTCACTTTTTTGGGAAAATATCCACTAAATGAGGGAATAATATGTGTGAGGGTACCCCAGGAGAGTTGAAAATGTGTGTGGGTAGAATATATATCCCACGGGCGTAAAATTGAAAAAAGGTGAAAAATTATTTTTTTTTAGAATTACTCATTTTTCCGGCATTTATCAGACTTTCAATTAGGGCAAATGTCAGTGAGCGTTCCGATTTCAGTTCCAGAGCGATACACCCGATTAGTCCTTCATATTTAGTCGTTTTCAGCCAATTTTCTGAATTTTTGAAAATTTCACTTTTTTGTGAAAATATCCACTAAATGAGGGAATAATATGTGTGAGGGTACCCCAGGAGAGTTCCAAATGTGTGTGGGTAGAATATATATCCCACGGGGGTAAAATTGAAAAAAGGTGAAAAAATTATTTTTTTTGGACTTAGTCATTTTTTCAGCGTTTATCAGACTTTCAATTAGGGCAAATGTCAGTGAGCGTTCCGATTTCAGTTCCAGAGCGATTCGCCCGATGAGTCCTTCATATTTAGTCGTTTTCAGCCAATTTTCTGAATTTTTGAAAATTTCACTTTTTTGTGAAAATATCCACTAAATGAGGGAATAATATGTGTGAGGGTACCCCAGGAGAGTTAAAAATGTGTGTGGGTAGAATATATATCCCACGGGGGTAAAATTGAAAAAAGGGGAAAAAATTTTTTTTTTGGACTTAGTCATTTTTTCAGCGTTTATCAGACTTTCAGATAAGGAAAATGTAAGTGAGCGTTCCGATTTCAGTTCCAGAGCGATTCACCCGATGAGTCCTTCATATTTAGTTGTTTTCAGCCAATTTTCAGAATTTTTGAAAATTTCACTTTTTTGTGAAAATATCCACTAAATGAGGGAATAATATGTGTGAGGGTACCCCAGGAGAGTTCCAAATGTGTGTGGGTAGAATATATATCCCACGGGGGTAAAATTGAAAAAAGGTGAAAAAAAATTTTTTTCAGACTTTGTCATTTTTTCAGCGTTTATCAGACTTTCAGATAGGGGAAATGTCAGTGAGCGTTCCGAATTCAGTTCCAGAGCGATTCGCCCGATGAGTCCTTCATATTTAGTCGTTTTCAGCCAATTTTCTGAATTTTTGAAAATTTCACTTTTTTGTCAAAATATCCACTAAATGAGGGAATAATATGTGTGAGGGTACCCCAGGAGAGTTCCAAATGTGTGTGGGTAGAATATATATCCCACGGGGGTAAAATTGAAAAAAGGTGAGAAATTTTTTTTTTTGGACTTAGTCATTTTTTCAGCGTTTATCAGACTTTCAGATAAGGAAAATGTCAGTGAGCGTTCCGATTTCAGGTCCAGAGCGATTCGCCCGATGAGTCCTTCATATTTAGTCGTTTTCAGCCAATTTTCTGAATTTTTGAAAATTTCACTTTTTTGTGAAAATATCCACTAAATGAGGGAATAATATGTGTGAGGGTACCCCAGGAGATTTCCAAATGTGTGTGGGTAGAATATATATCCCACGGGCGTAAAATTGAAAAAAGGTGAAAAATTATTTTTTTTGGACTTAGTCATTTTTTCAGCGTTTATCAGTCTTTCAATTAGGGCAAATGGCAGTGAGCGTTCCGATTTCAGTTCCAGAGCGATTCGCCCGATGAGTCCTTCATATTTAGTCGTTTTCAGCAAATTTTCTGAATTTTTGAAAATTTCACTTTTTTGTCAAAATATCCACTAAATGAGGGAATAATATGTGTGAGGGTACCCCAGGAGAGTTCCAAATGTGTGTGGGTAGAATATATATCCCACGGGGGTAAAATTGAAAAAAGGTGAGAAATTTTTTTTTTTGGACTTAGTCATTTTTTCAGCGTTTATCAGACTTTCAGATAAGGAAAATGTCAGTGAGCGTTCCGATTTCAGGTCCAGAGCGATTCGCCCGATGAGTCCTTCATATTTAGTCGTTTTCAGCCAATTTTCTGAATTTTTGAAAATTTCACTTTTTTGTGAAAATATCCACTAAATGAGGGAATAATATGTGTGAGGGTACCCCAGGAGAGTTCCAAATGTGTGTGGGTAGAATATATATCCCACGGGCGTAAAATTGAAAAAAGGTGAAAAATTTTTTTTTTGGACTTAGTCATTTTTTCAGCGTTTATCAGACTTTCAATTAGGGCAAATGGCAGTGAGCGTTCCGATTTCAGTTCCAGAGCGATTCGCCCGATGAGTCCTTCATATTTAGTCGTTTTCAGCCAATTTTCTGAATTTTTGAAAATTTCACTTTTTTGTCAAAATATCCACTAAATGAGGGAATAATATGTGTGAGGGTACCCCAGGAGAGTTCCAAATGTGTGTGGGTAGAATATATATCCCACGGGGGTAAAATTGAAAAAAGGTGAAAAATTTTTTTTTTTGGACTTAGTCATTTTTTCAGCGTTTATCAGACTTTCAGATAAGGAAAATGTCAGTGAGCGTTCCGATTTCAGTTCCAGAGCGATTCGCCCAATGAGTCCTTCATATTTCGTCGTTTTCAGCCAATTTTCTGAATTTTTGAAAATTTCACTTTTTTGGGAAAATATCCAATAAATGAGGGAATAATATGTGTGAGGGTACCCCAGGAGAGTTCAAAATGTGTGTGGGTAGAATATATATCCCACGGGCGTAAAATTGAAAAAAGGTGAAAAATTATTTTTTTTTAGAATTACTCATTTTTCCGGCATTTATCAGACTTTCAATTAGGGCAAATGTCAGTGAGCGTTCCGATTTCAGTTCCAGAGCGATTCGCCCAATGAGTCCTTCATATTTAGTCGTTTTCAGCCAATTTTCTGAATTTTTGAAAATTTCACTTTTTTGTGAAAATATCCACTAAATGAGGGAATAATATGTGTGAGGGTACCCCAGGAGAGTTCCAAATGTGTGTGGGTAGAATATATATCCCACGGGGGTAAAATTGAAAAAAGGTGAAAAAATTATTTTTTTTGGACTTAGTCATTTTTTCAGCGTTTATCAGACTTTCAATTAGGGCAAATGTCAGTGAGCGTTCCGATTAGAGTTCCAGAGCGATTCGCCCGATGAGTCCTTCATATTTAGTCGTTTTCAGCCAATTTTCTGAATTTTTGAAAATTTCACTTTTTTGGGAAAATATCCACTAAATGAGGGAATAATATGTGTGAGGGTACCCCAGGAGAGTTCCAAATGTGTGTGGGTTGAGTATATATCCCACGGGGGTAAAATTGAAAAAAGTTGAAACAAAATTTTTTTTGGACTTAGTCATTTTTTCAGCGTTTATCAGACTTTCAGATAAGGAAAATGTCAGTGAGCATTCCGATTTCAGTTCCAGAGCGATTCACCCGAGAGTCCTTCATATTTAGTTGTTTTCAGCCAATTTTCAGAAGTTTTGAAAATTTCACTTTTTTGTGAAAATATCCACTAAATGAGGGAATAATATGTGTGAGGGTACCCCAGGAGAGTTCCAAATGTGTGTGGGTAGAATATATATCCCACGGGGGTAAAATTAAAAAAAGGTGAAAAAAATTTTTTTTCAGACTTTGTCATTTTTTCAGCGTTTATCAGACTTTCAGATAGGGGAAATGTCAGTGATCGTTCCGAATTCAGTTCCAGAGCGATTCGCCCGATGAGTCCTTCATATTTCGTCGTTTTCAGCCAATTTTCTGAATTTTTGAAAATTTCACTTTTTTGGGAAAATATCCACTAAATGAGGGAATAATATGTGTGAGGGTACCCCAGGAGAGTTCAAAATGTGTGTGGGTAGAATATATATCCCACGGGCGTAAAATTGAAAAAAGGTGAAAAATTATTTTTTTTTAGAATTACTCATTTTTCCGGCATTTATCAGACTTTCAATTAGGGCAAATGTCAGTGAGCGTTCCGATTTCAGTTCCAGAGCGATTCGCCCGATGAGTCCTTCATATTTAGTCGTTTTCAGCCAATTTTCTGAATTTTTGAAAATTTCACTTTTTTGTGAAAATATCCACTAAATGAGGGAATAATATGTGTGAGGGTACCCCAGGAGAGTTCCAAATGTGTGTGGGTAGAATATATATCCCACGGGGGTAAAATTGAAAAAAGGTGAAAAAATTATTTTTTTTGGACTTAGTCATTTTTTCAGCGTTTATCAGACTTTCAATTAGGGCAAATGTCAGTGAGCGTTCCGATTTCAGTTCCAGAGCGATTCGCCCGATGAGTCCTTCATATTTAGTCGTTTTCAGCCAATTTTCTGAATTTTTGAAAATTTCACTTTTTTGGGAAAATATCCACTAAATGAGGGAATAATATGTGTGAGGGTACCCCAGGAGAGTTCCAAATGTGTGTGGGTTGAATATATATCCCACGGGGGTAAAATTGAAAAAAGTTGAAACAAAATTTTTTTTGGACTTAGTCATTTTTTCAGCGTTTATCAGACTTTCAGATAAGGAAAATGTCAGTGAGCATTCCGATTTCAGTTCCAGAGCGATTCACCCGAGAGTCCTTCATATTTAGTTGTTTTCAGCCAATTTTCAGAATTTTTGAAAATTTCACTTTTTTGTGAAAATATCCACTAAATGAGGGAATAATATGTGTGAGGGTACCCCAGGAGAGTTCCAAATGTATGTGGGTAGAATATATATCCCACGGGGGTAAAATTGAAAAAAGGTGAAAAAATTTTTTTTTCAGACTTTGTCATTTTTTCAGCGTTTATCAGACTTTCAGATAGGGGAAATGTCAGTGATCGTTCCGAATTCAGTTCCAGAGCGATTCGCCCGATGAGTCCTTCATATTTAGTCGTTTTCAGCCAATTTTCTGAATTTTTGAAAATTTCACTTTTTTGTCAAAATATCCACTAAATGAGGGAATAATATGTGTGAGGGTACCCCAGGAGAGTTCCAAATGTGTGTGGGTAGAATATATATCCCACGGGGGTAAAATTGAAAAAAGTTGAAAAAAAATTTTTTTTGGACTTAGGGCCCCGTCACACTAAGCGATGCAGCAGCGATCCCGACAACGATACGACCAGTCAGGGATCGTTGTTGCATCGCTAATACATCGCTGGTGAGCTGTCAAACAGGCAGGCTCACCAGCGATCAGGGGAGCAGCGATATCGTGGAAAGAATCGTTCCACGATGTCCTGCTCCCGTCACCAGCCTGCTGCAAGCAGGAGCAGGCTGGTAACTATGGTAAACATCGGCTTACTAAGTGCGCGTGTGCCCCTAGTAACCCGCTGTTTACCATGGATACCACTCTGCTACGGTGCGAGGGAGCCTCCGCACACCGTAGCAGAGTGGTATCCATGGTAAACAGCGGGTTACTAAGTGCGCGCGTGCCCCTAGTAACCCGATATTTACCATGGATACCAGCCAGATCGTTGGTCCCGCTGGTCACACACAGCGATGTGTGCTGGCCAGCGGGAGGCCAACAACCAAAAAATGGTCCAGGACACTTTGCAACGATCAGCGACCTCACAGCAGGGGCCTGATCGTTGCAAAGTGTCACACACAGCGACATCGCTGGTGAGGTCGCTGGTGAGTCACCAAAACCGTGAGACGGGGGCTTAAGTCATTTTTTCAGCGTTTATCAGACTTTCAGATAGGGGAACTGTCAGTGAGCGTTCCGATTTCAGTTCCAGAGCGATTCGCCTGATGATTCCTTCATATTTAGTCATTTTCAGCCAATTTTCAGAGTTTTTGAAAATTTCACTTTTTTTGTGAAAATATCCACTAAATGAGGGAATAATATGTGTGAGGGTACCCCAGGAGAGTTCCAAATGTGTGTGGGTAGAATATATATCCCACGGGGGTAAAATTGAAAAAAGGTGAAAAATTATTTTTTTTGGACTTAGGCTATGTGCCCACGTTGCGGACCTGAAGCATATTTTTTACGCTTCTCCCTGGCGGGAAAATCGCATGCGGATATTACATGCGGTTTTCCCGCCAGGTAGAAGCGTTTGTGAGGCGTCTTTGCATGCATTTCCCCATGCGGGTTATCAAGCACTTCTCCAAGCATCACTTGGAAAAGTGCTTGACAACTTGTTCAGAATGGTAAAAAATAAAAAAATAAAGTTTATAGTCACCTTCTGATGCATTCTCTGCCCCGTCCGGAGTCTTGAGCGGCTCACGCTGTTGTGTGCAGGACCTGCGGTGACGTCATTGAGTCATGTGATGGGTCACATGACTCAATGACGTGGCAGGTCCTTCAGACAACAGCGCGACGGAGGGAAAACATCAGAAGATAAGTATAAACTTTATTTTATTCTTTTTTTTACAGGTTCTTTGGTACCCAGGTCTGGATGAGAGTCTCCTCTCATCCAGACTTGGGTACCATCCGCACATTGATTCCGCTGCGCTTCCGCAAAATTAATGAACATGCTGCGGATTTTTGACCGCAGCATATACGCTGCGGAAAAATCCGCAGCATGGGCATTGACATTGCAGAATGCCATTGGGGACCATGGGGTGCGGATATACATGCGTTTTTCAAGCGTTTACGCTGCGGAAATTCCGCAGCATATACGCTTGAAAAATGCTACGTGGGCACACAGCCTTAGTCATTTTTTCAGCGTTTATCAGACTTTCAGATAAGGAAAATGTCAGTGAGCGTTCCGATTTCAATTCCAGAGCGATTCGCCCAATGAGTCCTTCATATTTAGTCGTTTTCAGCCAATTTTCTGAATGTTTGAAAATTTCACTTTTTTGGGAAAATATCCACTAAATGAGGGAATAATATGTGTGAGGGTACCCCAGGAGAGCTCCAAATGTGTGTGGGTAGAATATATATCCCACGGGGGTAAAATTGAAAAAGGGTGAAAAAAAATTTTTTTTGGACTTCGTCATTTTTTCAGCGTTTATCAGACTTTCAGATAGGGGAACTGTCAGTGAGCGTTTCGATTTCAGTTCCAGAGCGATTCGCCCGATGAGTCCTTCATATTTAGTCATTTTCAGCCAATTTTCAGAATTTTTGAAAATTTCACTTTTTTTGTGAAAATATCCACTAAATGAGGGAATAATATGTGTGAGGGTACCCCAGGAGAGTTCCAAATGTGTGTGGGTAGAATATATATCCCACGGGGGTAAAATTGAAAAAAGGTGAAAACATTTTTTTTTTGAACTTAGTCATTTTTTCAGCGTTTATCAAACTTTCAGATAGGGGAAATGTCAGTGAGCGTTCCGATTTCAGTTCCAGAGCGATTCGCCCGATGAGTCCTTCATATTTAGTCGTTTTCAGCCAATTTTCTGAATTTTTGAAAATGTCACTTTTTTGTGAAAATATCCACTAAATGAGGGAATAATATGTGTGAGGGTACCCCAGGAGAGTTCCAAATGTGTGTGGGTAGAATATATATCCCACGGGGGTAAAATTGAAAAAAGGTGAAAAATTATTTTTTTTGGACTTAGTCATTTTTTCAGCGTTTATCATACTTTCAATTAGGGCAAATGTCAGTGAGCGTTCCGATTTCAGTTCCAGAGCGATTCGCCCGATGAGTCCTTCATATTTAGTCGTTTTCAGCCAATTTTCAGAATTTTTGAAAATTTCACTTTTTTGGGAAAATATCCACTAAATGAGGGAATAATATGTGTGAGGGTACCCCAGGAGAGTTCCAAATGTGTGTGGGTAGAATATATATCCCACGGGGGTAAAATTGAAAAAAGTTGAAAAAAAATTTTTTTTGGACTCAGTAATTTTTTCAGCGTTTATCAGACTTTCAGATAGGGGAAATGTCAGTGAGCATTCCAATTTCAGTTCCAGAGCGATTTGCCCGATGAGTCCTTCATATTTAGTCGTTTTCAGCCAATTTTCAGAATTTTTGAAAATTTCACTTTTTTGTGAAAATATCCACTAAATGAGGGAATAATATGTGTGAGGGTACCCCAGGAGAGTTCCAAATGTGTGTGGGTAGAATATATATCCCACGGGGGTAAAATTGAAAAAAGTTTAAAAAAAATTTTTTTTGGACTTAGGGCCCCGTCACACTAAGCGATGCAGCAGCGATCCCGACAACGATACGACCAGTCAGGGATCGTTGTTGCATCGCTAATACATCGCTGGTGAGCTGTCAAACAGGCAGGCTCACCAGCGATCAGGGGAGCAGCGATATCGTGGAAAGAATCGTTCCACGATGTCCTGCTCCCGTCACCAGCCTGCTGCAAGCAGGAGCAGGCTGGTAACTATGGTAAACATCGGCTTACTAAGTGCGCGTGTGCCCCTAGTAACCCGCTGTTTACCATGGATACCACTCTGCTACGGTGCGAGGGAGCCTCCGCGCACCGTAGCAGAGTGGTATCCATGGTAAACAGCGGGTTACTAAGTGCGCGCGTGCCCCTAGTAACCCGATATTTACCATGGATACCAGCCAGATCGTTGGTCCCGCTGGTCACACACAGCGATGTGTGCTGGCCAGCGGGAGGCCAACGACCAAAAAATGGTCCAGGACACTTTGCAACGATCAGCGACCTCACAGCAGGGGCCTGATCGTTGCAAAGTGTCACACACAGCGACATCGCTGGTGAGGTCGCTGGTGAGTCACCAAAACCGTGAGACGGGGGCTTCAGTCATTTTTTCAGCATTTATCAGACTTTCAGATAGGGGAACTGTCAGTGAGCGTTCCGATTTCAGCTCCAGAGCGATTCGCCTGATGAGTCCTTCATATTTAGTCATTTTCAGCCAATTTTCCGAATTTTTGAAAATTTCACTTTTTTGTGAAAATATCCACTAAATGAGGGAATAATATGTGTGAGGGTACCCCAGGAGAGTTCCAAATGTGTGTGGGTAGAATATATATCCCACGGGGGTAAAATTGAAAAAAGGTGAAAAAAAATTTTTTTGGGCCTTAGGCTATGTGCCCACGTTGCGGACCTGAAGCATATTTTTTACGCTTCTCCCTGGCGGGAAAATCGCATGCGGATATTACATGCGGTTTTCCCGCCAGGTAGAAGCGTTTGTGAGGCGTCTTTGCATGCATTTCCGCATGCGGGTTATCAAGCACTTCTCCAAGCATCACTTGGAAAAGTGCTTGACAACTTGTTCAGAATGGTAAAAAATAAAAAAATAAAGTTTATAGTCACCTTCTGATGCATTCTCTGCCCCGTCCGGAGTCTTGAGCGGCTCACGCTGTTGTGTGCAGGACCTGCGGTGACGTCATTGAGTCATGTGATGGGTCACATGACTCAATGACGTGGCAGGTCCTTCAGACAACAGCGCGACGGAGGGAAAACATCAGAAGATAAGTATAAACTTTATTTTATTCTTTTTTTTACAGGTTCTTTGGTACCCAGGTCTGGATGAGAGTCTCCTCTCATCCAGACTTGGGTACCATCCGCACATTGATTCCGCTGCGCTTCCGCAAAATTAATGAACATGCTGCGGATTTTTGACCGCAGCATATACGCTGCGGAAAAATCCGCAGCATGGGCATTGACATTGCGGAATGCCATTGGGGACCATGGGGTGCGGATATACATGCGTTTTTCAAGCGTTTACGCTGCGGAAATTCCGCAGCATATACGCTTGAAAAATGCTACGTGGGCACACAGCCTTAGTCATTTTTTCAGCGTTTATCAGACTTTCAGATAGGGGAAATGTCAGTGAGCGTTCCAATTTCAATTCCAGAGCGATTCGCCCGATGAGTCCTTCATATTTAGTCATTTTCAGCCAATTTTCAGAATTTTTGAAAATTTCACTTTTTTGTGAAAATATCCACTAAATGAGGGAATAATATGTGTGAGGGTACCCCAGGAGAGTTCCAAATGTGTGTGGGTAGAATATATATCCCACGGGGGTAAAATTGAAAAAAGGGGAAAAAATTTTTTTTTTGGACTTAGTCATTTTTTCAGCGTTTATCAGACTTTCAGATAAGGAAAATGTCAGTGAGCGTTCCGATTTCAGTTCCAGAGCGATTCGCCCGATGAGTCCTTCATATTTAGTCGTTTTCAGCCAATTTTCAGAATTTTTGAAAATTTCACTTTTTTGGGAAAATATCCACTAAATGAGGGAATAATATGTGTGAGGGTACCCCAGGAGAGTTCCAAATGTGTGTGGGTAGAATATATATCCCACGGGGGTAAAATTGAAAAAAGGTGAAAAATTTTTTTTTTTGGACTTAGTCATCTTTTCAGCGTTTATCAGACTTTCAGATAGGGGAACTGTCAGTGAGCGTTCCGATTTCAGTTTCAGAGCGATTCGCCCGATGAGTCCTTCATATTTAGTCATTTTCAGCCAATTTTCAGAATTTTTGAAAATGTCACTTTTTTGTGAAAATACCCACTAAATGAGGGAATAATATGTGTGAGGGTACCCCAGGAGAGTTCCAAATGTGTGTGGGTAGAACATATATCCCACGGGGGTAAAATTGAAAAAAGGTGAAAAAAATTTTTTTTGAGACTTACTCATTTTTTCAGCGTTTATCAGACTTTCAGATAGGGGAAGTCTCAGTGAGCGTTCCAATTTCAGTTCCAGAGCGATTCGCCCGATGAGACCTTCATATTTAGTCATTTTCAGCCAATTTTTAGAATTTTTGAAAATTTCACTTTTTTGTGAAAATATCCACTAAATGAGGGAATAATATGTGTGAGGGTACCCCAGGAGAGTTCCAAATGTGTGTGGGTAGAATATATATCCCACGGGGGTAAAATTGAAAAAAGGGGAAAAAATTTTTTTTTTGGACTTAGTCATTTTTTCAGCGTTTATCAGACTTTCAGAAAAGTAAAATGTCAGTGAGCGTTCCGATTTCAGTTCCAGAGCGATTCGCCCGATGAGTCCTTCATAATTCGTCGTTTTCTGCCAATTTTCTGCATTTTTGAAAATTTCACTTTTTTGGGAAAATATCCACTAAATGAGGGAATAATATGTGTGAGGGTACCCCAGGAGAGTTCAAAATGTGTGTGGGTAGAATATGTATCCCACGGGGGTAAAATTGAAAAAAGTTGAAAAAATTTTTTTTATGGACTTAGTCATTTTTCCGGCGTTTATCAGACTTTCAATTAGGGCAAATGTCAGTGAGCGTTCCCATTTCAGTTCCAGAGCGATTCGCCCGATGAGTCCTTCATATTTAGTCGTTTTCAGCCAATTTTCTGAATTTTTGAAAATTTCACTTTTTTGTGAAAATATCCACTAAATGAGGGAATAATATGTGTGAGGGTACCCCAGGAGAGTTCCAAATGTGTGTGGGTAGAATATATATCCCATGGGGGTAAAATTGAAAAAAGGTGAAAAAAATTTTTTTTGAGACTTAGTCATTTTTTCAGTGTTTATCAGACTTTCAGATAGGGGAAATGTCAGTAAGCGTTCCAATTTCAGTTCCAGAGCGATTCGCCCGATGAGTCTTTCATATTTAGTCGTTTTCAGCCAATTTTCTGAATTTTTGAAAATTTCACTTTTTTGTGAAAATATCCACTAAATGAGGGAATAATATGTGTGAGGGTACCCCAGGAGAGTTCCAAATGTGTGTGGGTAGAATATATATCCCACGGGGGTAAAATTGAAAAAAGGTGAAAAAATTTTTTTTTTCGACTTAGTCATTTTTACAGCGTTTATCAGACTTTCAGATAGGGGAAATGTCAGTGAGCGTTCCGATTTCAGTTCCAGCGCGATTCGCCCAATGAGTCCTTCATATTTAGTCGTTTTCAGACAATTTTCTAAATATTTGAAAATTTCACTTTTTTGTGAAAATATCCACTAAATGAGGGAATAATATGTGTGAGGGTACCCCAGGAGAGTTCCAAATGTGTGTGGGTAGAATATATATCCCACGGGGGTAAAATTGAAAAAAGGTGAAAAAAATTTTTTTGGAGACTTAGTCATTTTTTCAGCGTTTATCAGACTTTCAGATAGGGGAAATGTCAGTGAGCGTTCCAATTTCAGTTCCAAAGCGATTCGCCCTATGAGTCCTTCATATTTAGTCGTTTTCAGCCAATTTTCAGAATTTTTGAAAATTTCACTTTTTTGTGAAAATATCCACTAAATGAGGGAATAATATGTGTGAGGGTACCCCAGGAGAGTTCCAAATGTGTGTGGGTAGAATATATATCCCACGGGGTTAAAATTGAAAAAAGGTGAAAAAAAATTTTTTTTGGACTTAGTCATTTTTACAGCGTTTATCAGACTTTCAGATAGGGGAAATGTCAGTGAGCGTTCCAATTTCAGTTCCAGAGCGATTCGCCCGATGAGTCCTTCATATTTAGTCATTTTCAGCCAATTTTCAGAATTTTTGAAAATTTCACTTTTTTGTGAAAATATCCACTAAATGAGGGAATAATATGTGTGAGGGTACCCCAGGAGAGTTCCAAATGTGTGTGGGTAGAATATATATCCCACGGGGGTAAAATTGAAAAAAGGTGAAAAATTTTTTTTTTTGGACTTAGTCATTTTTACAGCGTTTATCAGACTTTCAGATAGGGGAACTGTCAGTGAGCGTTCCGATTTCAGTTCCAGAGTGATTTGCCCAATGAGTCCTTCATATTTAGTCATTTTCAGCCAATTTTCAGAATTTTTGAAAATTTCACTTTTTTGTGAAAATATCCACTAAATGAGGGAATAATATGTGGGAGGGTACCCCAGGAGAGTTCCAAATGTGTGTAGGTAGAATATATATCCCACGGGGGTAAAATTGAAAAAAGTTGAAATAAAATATTTTTTTGACTTAGTCATTTTTCCGGCGTTTTTCAGACTTTCAATTAGGGCAAATTTCAGTGAGCGTTCCGATTTCAGTTCCAGAGCGGTTCGCCCAATGAGTCCTTCATATTTAGTAATTTTCAGCCAATTTTCTGAACTTTTGAAAATTTCACTTTTTTGTGAAAATATCCACTAAATGAGGGAATAATATGTGTGAGGGTACCCCAGGAGAGTTCCAAATGTGTGTGGGTAGAATATATATCCCACGGGGGTAAAATTGAAAAAAGGTGAAAAAAATTTTTTTTTGGACTTAGTCATTTTTTCAGCGTTTATCAGACTTTCAGATAGGGGAAGTATCAGTGAGCATTCCAATTTCAGTTCCAGAGCGATTCGCCCGATGAGTCCATCATATTTAGTCGTTTTTAGCCAATTTTCAGAATTTTTGAAAATTTCACTTTTTTGTGAAAATATGCACTAAATGAGGGAATAATATGTGTGAGGGTACCCCAGGAGAGTTCCAAATGTGTGTGGGTAGAATATATATCCCACAGGGGTAAAATTGAAAAAAGTTGAAAAAAAATTTTTTTTGGACTTAGTCATTTTTCCGGCGTTTATCAGACTTTCAATTAGGGCAAATGTCAGTGAGCGTTCCGATTTCAGTTCCAGCGCGATTCGCCCGATGAGTCCTTCATATTCTGTTGTTTTCAGCCAATTTTCTGAATTTTTGAAAATTTCACTTTTTTGTGAAAATATCCACTAAATGAGGGAATAATATGTGTGAGGGTACCCCAGGAGAGTTCCAAATGTGTGTGGGTAGAATATATATCCCACGGGGGTAAAATTGAAAAAATGTGAAAAATTTTTTTTTTTGGACTTAGTCATCTTTTCAGCGTTTATCAGACTTTCAGATAGGAGAACTGTCAGTGAGCGTTCCGATTTCAGTTCCAGAGCGATTCGCCCGATGAGTCCTTCATATTTAGTCGTTTTCAGCCAATTTTCAGAATTTTTGAAAATTTCACTTTTTTGTTAAAATATCCACTAAATGAGGGAATAATATGTGTGAGGGTACCCCAGGAGAGTTCCAAATGTGTGTGGGTAGAATATATATTCCACGGGGGTAAAATTGAAAAAAGGTGAAAAAAAATTTTTTTTGGACTTAGTCATTTTTACAGCGTTTATCAGACTTTCAGATAGGGGAAATGTCAGTGAGCGTTCCAATTTCAGTTCCAGAGCGATTCGCCCGATGAGTCCTTCATATTTAGTCGTTTTCAGCCAATTTTCAGAATTTTTGAAAATTTCACTTTTTTGTGAAAATATCCACTAAATGAGGGAATAATATGTGTGAGGGTACCCCAGGAGAGTTCCAAATGTGTGTGGGTAGAATATATATCCCACGGGGGTAAAATTGAAAAAAGGTGAAAAATTTTTTTTTTTGGACTTAGTCATTTTTACAGCCTTTATCAGACTTTCAGATAGGGGAACTGTCAGTGAGCGTTCCGATTTCAGTTCCAGAGCGATTCGCCCAATGAGTCCTTCATATTTAGTCATTTTCAGCCAATTTTCAGAATTTTTGAAAATTTCACTTTTTTGTGAAAATATCCACTAAATGAGGGAATAATATGTGGGAGGGTACCCCAGGAGAGTTCCAAATGTGTGTGGGTAGAATATATATCCCACGGGGGTAAAATTGAAAATAGGTGAAAAAAATGTTTTGGGACTTAGTCATTTTTCCGGCGTTTATCAGACTTTCAGATAGGGGAAATGTCAGTGAGCGTTCCAATTTCAGTTTCAGAGCGATTCGCCCGATGAGTCCTTCATATTTAATCGTTATCAGCCAATTTTCCGAATTTTTGAAAATTTCACTTTTTTGTGAAAATATCCACTAAATGAGGGAATAATATGTGTGAGGGTACCCCAAGAGAGTACCAAATGTGTGTAGGTAGAATATATATCCCACGGGGGTAAAATTGAAAAAAGGTGAAAAAAATTTTTTTTTGGACTTAGTCATTTTTTCAGCGTTTATCAGACTTTCAGATAGGGGAAATGTCAGTGAGCATTCCAATTTCAGTTCCAGAGCGATTCGCCCGATGAGTCCATCATATTTAGTCGTTTTTAGCCAATTTTCAGAATTTTTGAAAATTTCACTTTTTTGTGAAAATATGCACTAAATGAGGGAATAATATGTGTGAGGGTACCCCAGGAGAGTTCCAAATGTGTGTCGGTAGAATATATATCCCACGGGGGAAAAATTGAAAAAAGGTGAAAAAATTTTTTTTTTGGACTTAGTCATTTTTTCAGCGTTTATCAGACTTTCAGATAGGAGAACTGTCAGTGAGCGTTCCGATTTCAGTTCCAGAGCGATTCGCCCGATGAGTCCTTCATATTTTGTCGTTTTCAGCCAATTTTCTAAATATTTGAAAATTTCACTTTTTTGTGAAAATATCCACTAAATGAGGGAATCATATGTGTGAGGGTACCCCAGGAGAGTTCCAAATGTGTGTGGGTAGAATATATATCCCACGGGGGTAAAATTGAAAAAAGGTGAAAAAAATGTTTTGGGACTTAGTCATTTTTCCGGCATTTTTCAGACTTTCAATTAGGGCAAATGTCAGTGAGCGTTCCGATTTCAGTTCCAGAGCGATTCGCCCGATGAATCCTGCATATTTAGTAGCTTTCATCCAATTTTCAGAATTTTTGAAAATTTCACTTTTTTGTGAAAATATCCACTAAATGAGGGAATAATATGTGTGAGGGTACCCCAGGAGAGTTCCAAATGTGTGTGGGTAGAATATATATCCCACGGGGGTAAAATTGAAAAAAGGTGAAAAAAATTTTTTTTTCGACTTAGTCATTTTTACAGCGTTTATCAGACTTTCAGATAGGGGAAATGTCAGTGAGCGTTCCGATTTCAGTTCCAGAGCGATTCGCCCGATGAGTCCTTCATATTTAGTCGTTTTCAGCCAATTTTCTAAATATTTGAAAATTTCACTTTTTTGTGAAAATATCCACTAAATGAGGGAATAATATGTGTGAGGGTACCCCAGGAGAGTTCCAAATGTGTGTGGGTAGAATATATATCCCACGGGGGTAAAATTGAAAAAAGGTGAAAAAAAATTTTTTTTGGACTTAGTCATTTTTACAGCGTTTATCAGACTTTCAGATAGGGGAAATGTCAGTGAACGTTCCAATTTCAGTTCCAGAGCGATTCGCCCGATGAGTCCTTCATATTTAGTCATTTTCAGCCAATTTTCAGAATTTTTGAAAATTTCACTTTTTTGTGAAAATATCCACTAAATGAGGGAATAATATGTGTGAGGGTACCCCAGGAGAGTTCCAAATGTGTGTGGGTAGAATATATATCCCACGGGGGTAAAATTGAAAAAAGGTGAAAAATTTTTTTTTTTGGATTTTACAGCGTTTATCAGACTTTCAGATAGGGGAGCTGTCAGTGAGCATTCCAATTTCAGTTCCAGAGCGATTCGCCCGATGAGTCCATCATATTTAGTCGTTTTTAGCCAATTTTCAGAATTTTTGAAAATTTCACTTTTTTGTGAAAATATGCACTAAATGAGGGAATAATATGTGTGAGGGTACCCCAGAAGAGTTCCAAATGTGTGTGGGTAGAATATATATCCCACAGGGGTAAAATTGAAAAAAGTTGAAAAAAAATTTTTTTTGGACTTAGTCATTTTTCCAGCGTTTATCAGACTTTCAATTAGGGCAAATGTCAGTGAGCGTTCCGATTTCAGTTCCACAGCGATTCGCCCAATGAGTCCTTCATATTTAGTCATTTTCAGCCAATTTTCAGAATTTTTGAAAATTTCACTTTCTTGTGAAAATATCCACTAAATGAGGGAATAATATGTGTGAGGGTACCCCAGGAGAGTTCCAAATGTGTGTGGGTAGAATATATATCCCACGGGGGTAAAATTGAAAAAAGGTGAAAAAAATTTTTTTTTCGACTTAGTCATTTTTACAGCGTTTATCAGACTTTCAGATAGGGGAAATGTCAGTGAGCGTTCCGATTTCAGTTCCAGCTCGATTCGCCCAATGAGTCCTTCATATTTAGTCGTTTTCAGTCAATTTTCTGAATTTTTGAAAATTTCACTTTTTTGTGAAAATATCCACTAAATGAGGGAATAATATGTGTGAGGGTACCCCAGGAGAGTTCCAAATGTGTGTGGGTAGAATATATATCCCACGGTGGTAAAATTGAAAAAAGGTGAAAAAAAAATTTTTTGGACTTAGTCATTTTTACAGCGTTTATCAGACTTTCAGATAGGGGAAATGTCAGTGAGCATTCCGATTTCAGTTCCAGCGCGATTCGCCCGATGAGTCCTTCATATTCTGTTGTTTTCAGCCAATTTTCTGAATTTTTGAAAATTTCACTTTTTTGTGAAAATATGCACTAAATGAGGGAATAATATGTGTGAGGGTACCACAGGAAAGTTCCAAATGTGTGTGGGTAGAATATATATCCCACGGGGGTAAAATTGAAAAAAGGTGAAAAAAATTTTTTTGGAGACTTAGTCATTTTTTCAGCGTTTATCAGACTTTCAGATAGGGGAAATGTCAGTGAGCGTTCCAATTTCAGTTCCAAAGCGATTCGCCCGATGAGTCCTTCATATTTAGTCGTTTTCAGCCAATTTTCAGAATTTTTGAAAATTTCACTTTTTTGTGAAAATATCCACTAAATGAGGGAGTAATATGTGTGAGGGTACCCCAGGAGAGTTCCAAATGTGTGTGGGTAGAATATATATCCCACGGGGGTAAAATTGAAAAAAGGTGAAAAAAAATTTTTTTTGGACTTAGTCATTTTTACAGCGTTTATCAGACTTTCAGATAGGGGAAATGTCAGTGAGCGTTCCAATTTCAGTTCCAGAGCGATTCGCCCGATGAGTCCTTCATATTTAGTCGTTTTCAGTCAATTTTCAGAATTTTTGAAAATTTCACTTTTTTGTGAAAATATCCACTAAATGAGGGAATAATATGTGTGAGGGTACCCCAGGAGAGTTCCAAATGTGTGTGGGTAGAATATATATCCCACGGGGGTAAAATTGAAAAAAGGTGAAAAATTTTTTTTTTTGGACTTAGTCATTTTTACAGCGTTTATCAGACTTTCAGATAGGGGAGCTGTCAGTGAGCATTCCAATTTCAGTTCCAGAGCGATTCGCCCGATGAGTCCATCATATTTAGTCGTTTTTAGCCAATTTTCAGAATTTTTGAAAATTTCACTTTTTTGTGAAAATATGCACTAAATGAGGGAATAATATGTGTGAGGGTACCCCAGGAGAGTTCCAAATGTGTGTGGGTAGAATATATATCCCACAGGGGTAAAATTGAAAAAAGTTGAAAAAAAATTTTTTTTGGACTTAGTCATTTTTCCGGCGTTTATCAGACTTTCAATTAGGGCAAATGTCAGTGAGCGTTCCGATTTCAGTTCCACAGCGATTCGCCCAATGAGTCCTTCATATTTAGTCATTTTCAGCCAATTTTCAGAATTTTTGAAAATTTCACTTTCTTGTGAAAATATCCACTAAATGAGGGAATAATATGTGTGAGGGTACCCCAGGAGAGTTCCAAATGTGTGTGGGTAGAATATATATCCCACGGGGGTAAAATTGAAAAAAGGTGAAAAAAAATTTTTTTTCGACTTAGTCATTTTTACAGCGTTTATCAGACTTTCAGATAGGGGAAATGTCAGTGAGCGTTCCGATTTCAGTTCCAGCTCGATTCGCCCAATGAGTCCTTCATATTTAGTCGTTTTCAGTCAATTTTCTGAATTTTTGAAAATTTCACTTTTTTGTGAAAATATCCACTAAATGAGGGAATAATATGTGTGAGGGTACCCCAGGAGAGTTCCAAATGTGTGTGGGTAGAATATATATCCCACGGTGGTAAAATTGAAAAAAGGTGAAAAAAAATTTTTTTTGGACTTAGTCATTTTTACAGCGTTTATCAGACTTTCAGATAGGGGAAATGTCAGTGAGCATTCCGATTTCAGTTCCAGCGCGATTCGCCCGATGAGTCCTTCATATTCTGTTGTTTTCAGCCAATTTTCTGAATTTTTGAAAATTTCACTTTTTTGCGAAAATATCCACTAAATGAGGGAATAATATGTGTGAGGGTACCCCAGGAGTCTTCCAAATGTGTGTGGGTAGAATATATATCCCACGGGGGTAAAATTGAAAAAAGGTGAAAAATTTTTTTTTTTGGACTTAGTCATCTTTTCAGCGTTTATCAGACTTTCAGATAGGAGAACTGTCAGTGAGCGTTCCGATTTCAGTTCCAGAGCGATTCGCCCGATGAGTCCTTCATATTTAGTCGCTTTCAGCCAATTTTCTGAATATTTGAAAATTTCACTTTTTTGTGAAAATATCCACTAAATGAGGGAATAATATGTGTGAGGGTACCCCAGGAGAGTTCCAAATGTCTATGGGTAGAATATATATCCCACGGGGGTAAAATTGAAAAAAGTTGAAAAAAATTTTTTTTTACACTTAGTCATTTTTCCGGCGTTTATCAGACTTTCAGATAGGGGAAATGTCAGTGAGCATTCCAATTTACGTTCCAGAGCGATTTGCCCGATGAGTCGTTCATATTTAGTCATTTTCAGCCAATTTTCAGAATTTTTGAAAATTTCACTTTTTTGTGAAAGTATCCACTAAATGAGGGAATAATATGTGTGAGGGTACCCCAGGAGAGTTCCAAATGTCTATGGGTAGAATATATATCCCACGGGGGTAAAATTGAAAAAAGTTTTAAAAAAATTTTTTGGGGACTTAGTCATTTTTTCAGCGTTTATCAGACTTTCAGATAGGAGAAATGTCAGTGAGCGCTCCGATTTCAGTTCCAGAGCGATATGCCCGATGAGTCCTTCATATTTAGTTTTTTTCAGCCAATTTTCTGAATATTTGAAAATATCACTTTTTTGTGAAAATATCCACTAAATGAGGGAATAATATGTGTGAGGGTACCCCAGGAGAGTTCCAAATGTGTGTGGGTAGAAGATATATTCCACGGGGGTAAAATTGAAAAAAGTTTTAAAAAAAATTTTTTTTGACTTAGTCATTTTTCCGGCGTTTATCAGATTTTCAGTTAGGGGAAATGTCAGTGAGCATTCCAATTTACGTTCCAGAGCGATTTGCCCGATGAGTCCTTCATATTTAGTCATTTTCAGCCAATTTTCAGAATTTTTGAAAATGTCACTTTTTGTGAAAATATCCACTAAATGAGGGAATAATATGTGTGAGGGTACCCCAGGAGAGTTCCAAATGTGTGTGGGTAGAATATATATCCCACCGGGGTAAATTTGAAAAAAGGTGAAAACATTTTTTTTTTGGACTCAGTCATCTTTTCAGCGTTTATCAGACTTTCAGATAGGAGAAATGTCAGTGAGCGTTCCGATTTCTATTCCAGAGCGATTCGCCCGATGAGTCCTTCATATTTAGTCGTTTTCAGCCAATTTTCTGAATATTTGAAAATTTCACTTTTTTGTGAAAATATCCACTAAATGAGGGAATAATATGTGTGAGGGTACCCCAGGAGAGTTCCAAATGTGTGTGGGTAGAATATATATCCCACGGGGGTAAAATTGAAAAAAGGTGAAAAAAAATTTTTTTTGGACTTAGTCATTTTTCCGGCGTTTATCAGACTTTCAGTTAGGGGAAATGTCAGTGAGCATTCCAATTTACGTTCCAGAGCGATTTGCCCGATGAGTCGTTCATATTTAGTCTTTTTCATCCAATTTTCAGAATTTTTGAAAATGTCACTTTTTGTGAAAATATCCACTAAATGAGGGAATAATATGTGTGAGGGTACCCCAGGAGAGTTCCAAATGTGTGTGGGTAGTATATATATCCCACGGGGGTAAATTTGAAAAAAGGTGAAAAAAAATTTTTTTTGGTCTTAGTCATTTTTCCGGCTTTTATCAGACTTTCAATTTGGGCAAATGTCAGTGAGCGTTCCGATTTCATGTCCAGAGCGATTCGCCCGATGAGTCCTTCATATTTAGTCATTTTCAGCCAATTTTCAGAATTTTTGAAAATGTCACTTTTTGTGAAAATATCCACTAAATGAGGGAATAATATGTGTGAGGGTACCCCAGGAGAGTTCCAAATGTGTGTGGGTAGAATATATATCCCACGGGGGTAAATTTGAAAAAAGGTGAAAAAAAATTTTTTTTGAACTTAGTCATTTTTCCGGCGTTTATCAGACTTTCAGATAGGGGAAATGTCAGTGAGCGTTCCGATTTCAGTTCCAGAGCGATTCGCCCGATGAGTCCTTCATATTTAGTCGTTTTCAGCCAATTTTTTGAATATATGAAAATTTCACTTTTTTGTGAAAATATCCACTAAATGAGGGAGTAATATGTGTGAGGGTACCCCAGGAGAGTTCCAAATGTGTGTGGGTAGAATATATATCCCACGGGGGTAAAATTGAAAAAAGGTGAAAAAAAATTTTTTTGGACTTAATCATTTTTTCAGCGTTTATCAGACTATCAGATAGGGGAAATGTCAGTGAGCATTCCAATTTACGTTCCAGAGCGATTTGCCCGATGAGTCGTTCATATTTAGTCATTTTCAGCCAATTTTCAGAATTTTTGAAAATGTCACTTTTTGTGAAAATATCCACTAAATGAGGGAATAATATGTGTGAGGGTACCCCAGGAGAGTTCCAAATGTGTGTGGGTAGAATATATATCCCACGGGGGTAAAATTGAAAAAAGGTGAAAAATTTTTTTTTTTGGACTTAGTCATTTTTTCAGCGTTTATCAGACTTTCAGATAGGAGAACTGTCAGTGAGCGTTCCGATTTCAGTTCCAGAGCGATTCGCCCGATGAGTCCTTCATATTTTGTCATTTTCAGCCAATTGTCTAAATATTTGAAAATTTCACTTTTTTGTGAAAATATCCACTAAATGAGGGAATCATATGTGTGAGGGTAACCCAGGAGAGTTCCAAATGTGTGTGGGTAGAATATATATCCCACGGGGGAAAATTTGAAAAAAGGTGAAAAAATTTTTTTTTTGAACTTAGTCATTTTTCCAGCGTTTATCAGACTTTCAGATAGGAGAAATGTCAGTGAGCGTTGCGATTTCAGTTCCAGAGCGATTCGCCCAATGAGTCCTTCATATTTAGTCGCTTTCAGCCAATTTTCTGAATATTTGAAAATTTCACTTTTTTGTGAAAATATCCACTAAATGAGGGAATAATATGTGTGAGGGTACCCCAGGAGAGTTCCAAATGTCTATGGGTAGAATATATATCCCACGGGGGTAAAATTGAAAAAAGTTGAAAAAAATTTTTTTTTACACTTAGTCATTTTTCCGGCGTTTATCAGACTTTCAGATAGGGGAAATGTCAGTGAGCATTCCAATTTACGTTCCAGAGCGATTTGCCCGATGAGTCGTTCATATTTAGTCATTTTCAGCCAATTTTCAGAATTTTTGAAAATTTCACTTTTTTGTGAAAGTATCCACTAAATGAGGGAATAATATGTGTGAGGGTACCCCAGGAGAGTTCCAAATGTCTATGGGTAGAATATATATCCCACGGGGGTAAAATTGAAAAAAGTTTTAAAAAAATTTTTTGGGGACTTAGTCATTTTTTCAGCGTTTATCAGACTTTCAGATAGGAGAAATGTCAGTGAGCGCTCCGATTTCAGTTCCAGAGCGATACGCCCGATGAGTCCTTCATATTTAGTTTTTTTCAGCCAATTTTCTGAATATTTGAAAATATCACTTTTTTGTGAAAATATCCACTAAATGAGGGAATAATATGTGTGAGGGTACCCCAGGAGAGTTCCAAATGTGTGTGGGTAGAAGATATATTCCACGGGGGTAAAATTGAAAAAAGTTTTAAAAAAATTATTTTTTTGACTTAGTCATTTTTCCGGCGTTTATCAGATTTTCAGTTAGGGGAAATGTCAGTGAGCATTCCAATTTACGTTCCAGAGCGATTTGCCCGATGAGTCCTTCATATTTAGTCATTTTCAGCCAATTTTCAGAATTTTTGAAAATGTCACTTTTTGTGAAAATATCCACTAAATGAGGGAATAATATGTGTGAGGGTACCCCAGGAGAGTTCCAAATGTGTGTGGGTAGAATATATATCCCACCGGGGTAAATTTGAAAAAAGGTGAAAACATTTTTTTTTTGGACTCAGTCATCTTTTCAGCGTTTATCAGACTTTCAGATAGGAGAAATGTCAGTGAGCGTTCCGATTTCTATTCCAGAGCGATTCGCCCGATGAGTCCTTCATATTTAGTCGTTTTCAGCCAATTTTCTGAATATTTGAAAATTTCACTTTTTTGTGAAAATATCCACTAAATGAGGGAATAATATGTGTGAGGGTACCCCAGGAGAGTTCCAAATGTGTGTCGGTAGAATATATATCCCACGGGGGTAAAATTGAAAAAAGGTGAAAAAATTTTTTTTTTGGACTTAGTCATTTTTTCAGCGTTTATCAGACTTTCAGATAGGAGAACTGTCAGTGAGCGTTCCGATTTCAGTTCCAGAGCGATTCGCCCGATGAGTCCTTCATATTTTGTCGTTTTCAGCCAATTTTCTAAATATTTGAAAATTTCACTTTTTTGTGAAAATATCCACTAAATGAGGGAATCATATGTGTGAGGGTACCCCAGGAGAGTTCCAAATGTGTGTGGGTAGAATATATATCCCACGGGGGTAAAATTGAAAAAAGGTGAAAAAAATGTTTTGGGACTTAGTCATTTTTCCGGCATTTTTCAGACTTTCAATTAGGGCAAATGTCAGTGAGCGTTCCGATTTCAGTTCCAGAGCGATTCGCCCGATGAATCCTGCATATTTAGTAGCTTTCATCCAATTTTCAGAATTTTTGAAAATTTCACTTTTTTGTGAAAATATCCACTAAATGAGGGAATAATATGTGTGAGGGTACCCCAGGAGAGTTCCAAATGTGTGTGGGTAGAATATATATCCCACGGGGGTAAAATTGAAAAAAGGTGAAAAAAATTTTTTTTTCGACTTAGTCATTTTTACAGCGTTTATCAGACTTTCAGATAGGGGAAATGTCAGTGAGCGTTCCGATTTCAGTTCCAGAGCGATTCGCCCGATGAGTCCTTCATATTTAGTCGTTTTCAGCCAATTTTCTAAATATTTGAAAATTTCACTTTTTTGTGAAAATATCCACTAAATGAGGGAATAATATGTGTGAGGGTACCCCAGGAGAGTTCCAAATGTGTGTGGGTAGAATATATATCCCACGGGGGTAAAATTGAAAAAAGGTGAAAAAAATTTTTTTGGAGACTTAGTCATTTTTTCAGCGTTTATCAGACTTTCAGATAGGGGAAATGTCAGTGAGCGTTCCAATTTCAGTTCCAAAGCGATTCGCCCGATGAGTCCTTCATATTTAGTCGTTTTCAGCCAATTTTCAGAATTTTTGAAAATTTCACTTTTTTGTGAAAATATCCACTAAATGAGGGAATAATATGTGTGAGGGTACCCCAGGAGAGTTCCAAATGTGTGTGGGTAGAATATATATCCCACGGGGGTAAAATTGAAAAAAGGTGAAAAAAAATTTTTTTTGGACTTAGTCATTTTTACAGCGTTTATCAGACTTTCAGATAGGGGAAATGTCAGTGAACGTTCCAATTTCAGTTCCAGAGCGATTCGCCCGATGAGTCCTTCATATTTAGTCATTTTCAGCCAATTTTCAGAATTTTTGAAAATTTCACTTTTTTGTGAAAATATCCACTAAATGAGGGAATAATATGTGTGAGGGTACCCCAGGAGAGTTCCAAATGTGTGTGGGTAGAATATATATCCCACGGGGGTAAAATTGAAAAAAGGTGAAAAATTTTTTTTTTTGGATTTTACAGCGTTTATCAGACTTTCAGATAGGGGAGCTGTCAGTGAGCATTCCAATTTCAGTTCCAGAGCGATTCGCCCGATGAGTCCATCATATTTAGTCGTTTTTAGCCAATTTTCAGAATTTTTGAAAATTTCACTTTTTTGTGAAAATATGCACTAAATGAGGGAATAATATGTGTGAGGGTACCCCAGAAGAGTTCCAAATGTGTGTGGGTAGAATATATATCCCACAGGGGTAAAATTGAAAAAAGTTGAAAAAAAATTTTTTTTGGACTTAGTCATTTTTCCAGCGTTTATCAGACTTTCAATTAGGGCAAATGTCAGTGAGCGTTCCGATTTCAGTTCCACAGCGATTCGCCCAATGAGTCCTTCATATTTAGTCATTTTCAGCCAATTTTCAGAATTTTTGAAAATTTCACTTTCTTGTGAAAATATCCACTAAATGAGGGAATAATATGTGTGAGGGTACCCCAGGAGAGTTCCAAATGTGTGTGGGTAGAATATATATCCCACGGGGGTAAAATTGAAAAAAGGTGAAAAAAATTTTTTTTTCGACTTAGTCATTTTTACAGCGTTTATCAGACTTTCAGATAGGGGAAATGTCAGTGAGCGTTCCGATTTCAGTTCCAGCTCGATTCGCCCAATGAGTCCTTCATATTTAGTCGTTTTCAGTCAATTTTCTGAATTTTTGAAAATTTCACTTTTTTGTGAAAATATCCACTAAATGAGGGAATAATATGTGTGAGGGTACCCCAGGAGAGTTCCAAATGTGTGTGGGTAGAATATATATCCCACGGTGGTAAAATTGAAAAAAGGTGAAAAAAAATTTTTTTTGGACTTAGTCATTTTTACAGCGTTTATCAGACTTTCAGATAGGGGAAATGTCAGTGAGCATTCCGATTTCAGTTCCAGCGCGATTCGCCCGATGAGTCCTTCATATTCTGTTGTTTTCAGCCAATTTTCTGAATTTTTGAAAATTTCACTTTTTTGTGAAAATATGCACTAAATGAGGGAATAATATGTGTGAGGGTACCACAGGAAAGTTCCAAATGTGTGTGGGTAGAATATATATCCCACGGGGGTAAAATTGAAAAAAGGTGAAAAAAATTTTTTTGGAGACTTAGTCATTTTTTCAGCGTTTATCAGACTTTCAGATAGGGGAAATGTCAGTGAGCGTTCCAATTTCAGTTCCAAAGCGATTCGCCCGATGAGTCCTTCATATTTAGTCGTTTTCAGCCAATTTTCAGAATTTTTGAAAATTTCACTTTTTTGTGAAAATATCCACTAAATGAGGGAATAATATGTGTGAGGGTACCCCAGGAGAGTTCCAAATGTGTGTGGGTAGAATATATATCCCACGGGGGTAAAATTGAAAAAAGGTGAAAAAAAATTTTTTTTGGACTTAGTCATTTTTACAGCGTTTATCAGACTTTCAGATAGGGGAAATGTCAGTGAGCGTTCCAATTTCAGTTCCAGAGCGATTCGCCCGATGAGTCCTTCATATTTAGTCGTTTTCAGTCAATTTTCAGAATTTTTGAAAATTTCACTTTTTTGTGAAAATATCCACTAAATGAGGGAATAATATGTGTGAGGGTACCCCAGGAGAGTTCCAAATGTGTGTGGGTAGAATATATATCCCACGGGGGTAAAATTGAAAAAAGGTGAAAAATTTTTTTTTTTGGACTTAGTCATTTTTACAGCGTTTATCAGACTTTCAGATAGGGGAGCTGTCAGTGAGCATTCCAATTTCAGTTCCAGAGCGATTCGCCCGATGAGTCCATCATATTTAGTCGTTTTTAGCCAATTTTCAGAATTTTTGAAAATTTCACTTTTTTGTGAAAATATGCACTAAATGAGGGAATAATATGTGTGAGGGTACCCCAGGAGAGTTCCAAATGTGTGTGGGTAGAATATATATCCCACAGGGGTAAAATTGAAAAAAGTTGAAAAAAAATTTTTTTTGGACTTAGTCATTTTTCCGGCGTTTATCAGACTTTCAATTAGGGCAAATGTCAGTGAGCGTTCCGATTTCAGTTCCACAGCGATTCGCCCAATGAGTCCTTCATATTTAGTCATTTTCAGCCAATTTTCAGAATTTTTGAAAATTTCACTTTCTTGTGAAAATATCCACTAAATGAGGGAATAATATGTGTGAGGGTACCCCAGGAGAGTTCCAAATGTGTGTGGGTAGAATATATATCCCACGGGGGTAAAATTGAAAAAAGGTGAAAAAAAATTTTTTTTCGACTTAGTCATTTTTACAGCGTTTATCAGACTTTCAGATAGGGGAAATGTCAGTGAGCGTTCCGATTTCAGTTCCAGCTCGATTCGCCCAATGAGTCCTTCATATTTAGTCGTTTTCAGTCAATTTTCTGAATTTTTGAAAATTTCACTTTTTTGTGAAAATATCCACTAAATGAGGGAATAATATGTGTGAGGGTACCCCAGGAGAGTTCCAAATGTGTGTGGGTAGAATATATATCCCACGGTGGTAAAATTGAAAAAAGGTGAAAAAAAATTTTTTTTGGACTTAGTCATTTTTACAGCGTTTATCAGACTTTCAGATAGGGGAAATGTCAGTGAGCATTCCGATTTCAGTTCCAGCGCGATTCGCCCGATGAGTCCTTCATATTCTGTTGTTTTCAGCCAATTTTCTGAATTTTTGAAAATTTCACTTTTTTGCGAAAATATCCACTAAATGAGGGAATAATATGTGTGAGGGTACCCCAGGAGTCTTCCAAATGTGTGTGGGTAGAATATATATCCCACGGGGGTAAAATTGAAAAAAGGTGAAAAATTTTTTTTTTTGGACTTAGTCATCTTTTCAGCGTTTATCAGACTTTCAGATAGGAGAACTGTCAGTGAGCGTTCCGATTTCAGTTCCAGAGCGATTCGCCCGATGAGTCCTTCATATTTAGTCGCTTTCAGCCAATTTTCTGAATATTTGAAAATTTCACTTTTTTGTGAAAATATCCACTAAATGAGGGAATAATATGTGTGAGGGTACCCCAGGAGAGTTCCAAATGTCTATGGGTAGAATATATATCCCACGGGGGTAAAATTGAAAAAAGTTGAAAAAAATTTTTTTTTACACTTAGTCATTTTTCCGGCGTTTATCAGACTTTCAGATAGGGGAAATGTCAGTGAGCATTCCAATTTACGTTCCAGAGCGATTTGCCCGATGAGTCGTTCATATTTAGTCATTTTCAGCCAATTTTCAGAATTTTTGAAAATTTCACTTTTTTGTGAAAGTATCCACTAAATGAGGGAATAATATGTGTGAGGGTACCCCAGGAGAGTTCCAAATGTCTATGGGTAGAATATATATCCCACGGGGGTAAAATTGAAAAAAGTTTTAAAAAAATTTTTTGGGGACTTAGTCATTTTTTCAGCGTTTATCAGACTTTCAGATAGGAGAAATGTCAGTGAGCGCTCCGATTTCAGTTCCAGAGCGATATGCCCGATGAGTCCTTCATATTTAGTTTTTTTCAGCCAATTTTCTGAATATTTGAAAATATCACTTTTTTGTGAAAATATCCACTAAATGAGGGAATAATATGTGTGAGGGTACCCCAGGAGAGTTCCAAATGTGTGTGGGTAGAAGATATATTCCACGGGGGTAAAATTGAAAAAAGTTTTAAAAAAAATTTTTTTTGACTTAGTCATTTTTCCGGCGTTTATCAGATTTTCAGTTAGGGGAAATGTCAGTGAGCATTCCAATTTACGTTCCAGAGCGATTTGCCCGATGAGTCCTTCATATTTAGTCATTTTCAGCCAATTTTCAGAATTTTTGAAAATGTCACTTTTTGTGAAAATATCCACTAAATGAGGGAATAATATGTGTGAGGGTACCCCAGGAGAGTTCCAAATGTGTGTGGGTAGAATATATATCCCACCGGGGTAAATTTGAAAAAAGGTGAAAACATTTTTTTTTTGGACTCAGTCATCTTTTCAGCGTTTATCAGACTTTCAGACAGGAGAAATGTCAGTGAGCGTTCCGATTTCTATTCCAGAGCGATTCGCCCGATGAGTCCTTCATATTTAGTCGTTTTCAGCCAATTTTCTGAATATTTGAAAATTTCACTTTTTTGTGAAAATATCCACTAAATGAGGGAATAATATGTGTGAGGGTACCCCAGGAGAGTTCCAAATGTGTGTGGGTAGAATATATATCCCACGGGGGTAAAATTGAAAAAAGGTGAAAAAAAATTTTTTTTGGACTTAGTCATTTTTCCGGCGTTTATCAGACTTTCAGTTAGGGGAAATGTCAGTGAGCATTCCAATTTACGTTCCAGAGCGATTTGCCCGATGAGTCGTTCATATTTAGTCTTTTTCATCCAATTTTCAGAATTTTTGAAAATGTCACTTTTTGTGAAAATATCCACTAAATGAGGGAATAATATGTGTGAGGGTACCCCAGGAGAGTTCCAAATGTGTGTGGGTAGTATATATATCCCACGGGGGTAAATTTGAAAAAAGGTGAAAAAAAATTTTTTTTGGTCTTAGTCATTTTTCCGGCTTTTATCAGACTTTCAATTTGGGCAAATGTCAGTGAGCGTTCCGATTTCATGTCCAGAGCGATTCGCCCGATGAGTCCTTCATATTTAGTCATTTTCAGCCAATTTTCAGAATTTTTGAAAATGTCACTTTTTGTGAAAATATCCACTAAATGAGGGAATAATATGTGTGAGGGTACCCCAGGAGAGTTCCAAATGTGTGTGGGTAGAATATATATCCCACGGGGGTAAATTTGAAAAAAGGTGAAAAAAAATTTTTTTTGAACTTAGTCATTTTTCCGGCGTTTATCAGACTTTCAGATAGGGGAAATGTCAGTGAGCGTTCCGATTTCAGTTCCAGAGCGATTCGCCCGATGAGTCCTTCATATTTAGTCGTTTTCAGCCAATTTTTTGAATATATGAAAATTTCACTTTTTTGTGAAAATATCCACTAAATGAGGGAGTAATATGTGTGAGGGTACCCCAGGAGAGTTCCAAATGTGTGTGGGTAGAATATATATCCCACGGGGGTAAAATTGAAAAAAGGTGAAAAAAAATTTTTTTGGACTTAATCATTTTTTCAGCGTTTATCAGACTATCAGATAGGGGAAATGTCAGTGAGCATTCCAATTTACGTTCCAGAGCGATTTGCCCGATGAGTCGTTCATATTTAGTCATTTTCAGCCAATTTTCAGAATTTTTGAAAATGTCACTTTTTGTGAAAATATCCACTAAATGAGGGAATAATATGTGTGAGGGTACCCCAGGAGAGTTCCAAATGTGTGTGGGTAGAATATATATCCCACGGGGGTAAAATTGAAAAAAGGTGAAAAATTTTTTTTTTTGGACTTAGTCATTTTTTCAGCGTTTATCAGACTTTCAGATAGGAGAACTGTCAGTGAGCGTTCCGATTTCAGTTCCAGAGCGATTCGCCCGATGAGTCCTTCATATTTTGTCATTTTCAGCCAATTGTCTAAATATTTGAAAATTTCACTTTTTTGTGAAAATATCCACTAAATGAGGGAATCATATGTGTGAGGGTAACCCAGGAGAGTTCCAAATGTGTGTGGGTAGAATATATATCCCACGGGGGAAAATTTGAAAAAAGGTGAAAAAATTTTTTTTTTGAACTTAGTCATTTTTCCAGCGTTTATCAGACTTTCAGATAGGAGAAATGTCAGTGAGCGTTGCGATTTCAGTTCCAGAGCGATTCGCCCAATGAGTCCTTCATATTTAGTCGCTTTCAGCCAATTTTCTGAATATTTGAAAATTTCACTTTTTTGTGAAAATATCCACTAAATGAGGGAATAATATGTGTGAGGGTACCCCAGGAGAGTTCCAAATGTCTATGGGTAGAATATATATCCCACGGGGGTAAAATTGAAAAAAGTTGAAAAAAATTTTTTTTTACACTTAGTCATTTTTCCGGCGTTTATCAGACTTTCAGATAGGGGAAATGTCAGTGAGCATTCCAATTTACGTTCCAGAGCGATTTGCCCGATGAGTCGTTCATATTTAGTCATTTTCAGCCAATTTTCAGAATTTTTGAAAATTTCACTTTTTTGTGAAAGTATCCACTAAATGAGGGAATAATATGTGTGAGGGTACCCCAGGAGAGTTCCAAATGTCTATGGGTAGAATATATATCCCACGGGGGTAAAATTGAAAAAAGTTTTAAAAAAATTTTTTGGGGACTTAGTCATTTTTTCAGCGTTTATCAGACTTTCAGATAGGAGAAATGTCAGTGAGCGCTCCGATTTCAGTTCCAGAGCGATACGCCCGATGAGTCCTTCATATTTAGTTTTTTTCAGCCAATTTTCTGAATATTTGAAAATATCACTTTTTTGTGAAAATATCCACTAAATGAGGGAATAATATGTGTGAGGGTACCCCAGGAGAGTTCCAAATGTGTGTGGGTAGAAGATATATTCCACGGGGGTAAAATTGAAAAAAGTTTTAAAAAAATTATTTTTTTGACTTAGTCATTTTTCCGGCGTTTATCAGATTTTCAGTTAGGGGAAATGTCAGTGAGCATTCCAATTTACGTTCCAGAGCGATTTGCCCGATGAGTCCTTCATATTTAGTCATTTTCAGCCAATTTTCAGAATTTTTGAAAATGTCACTTTTTGTGAAAATATCCACTAAATGAGGGAATAATATGTGTGAGGGTACCCCAGGAGAGTTCCAAATGTGTGTGGGTAGAATATATATCCCACCGGGGTAAATTTGAAAAAAGGTGAAAACATTTTTTTTTTGGACTCAGTCATCTTTTCAGCGTTTATCAGACTTTCAGATAGGAGAAATGTCAGTGAGCGTTCCGATTTCTATTCCAGAGCGATTCGCCCGATGAGTCCTTCATATTTAGTCGTTTTCAGCCAATTTTCTGAATATTTGAAAATTTCACTTTTTTGTGAAAATATCCACTAAATGAGGGAATAATATGTGTGAGGGTACCCCAGGAGAGTTCCAAATGTGTGTGGGTAGAATATATATCCCACGGGGGTAAAATTGAAAAAAGGTGAAAAAAAATTTTTTTTGGACTTAGTCATTTTTCCGGCGTTTATCAGACTTTCAGTTAGGGGAAATGTCAGTGAGCATTCCAATTTACGTTCCAGAGCGATTTGCCCGATGAGTCGTTCATATTTAGTCTTTTTCATCCAATTTTCAGAATTTTTGAAAATGTCACTTTTTGTGAAAATATCCACTAAATGAGGGAATAATATGTGTGAGGGTACCCCAGGAGAGTTCCAAATGTGTGTGGGTAGTATATATATCCCACGGGGGTAAATTTGAAAAAAGGTGAAAAAAAATTTTTTTTGGTCTTAGTCATTTTTCCGGCTTTTATCAGACTTTCAATTTGGGCAAATGTCAGTGAGCGTTCCGATTTCATGTCCAGAGCGATTCGCCCGATGAGTCCTTCATATTTAGTCATTTTCAGCCAATTTTCAGAATTTTTGAAAATGTCACTTTTTGTGAAAATATCCACTAAATGAGGGAATAATATGTGTGAGGGTACCCCAGGAGAGTTCCAAATGTGTGTGGGTAGAATATATATCCCACGGGGGTAAATTTGAAAAAAGGTGAAAAAAAATTTTTTTTGAACTTAGTCATTTTTCCGGCGTTTATCAGACTTTCAGATAGGGGAAATGTCAGTGAGCGTTCCGATTTCAGTTCCAGAGCGATTCGCCCGATGAGTCCTTCATATTTAGTCGTTTTCAGCCAATTTTTTGAATATATGAAAATTTCACTTTTTTGTGAAAATATCCACTAAATGAGGGAGTAATATGTGTGAGGGTACCCCAGGAGAGTTCCAAATGTGTGTGGGTAGAATATATATCCCACGGGGGTAAAATTGAAAAAAGGTGAAAAAAAATTTTTTTGGACTTAATCATTTTTTCAGCGTTTATCAGACTATCAGATAGGGGAAATGTCAGTGAGCATTCCAATTTACGTTCCAGAGCGATTTGCCCGATGAGTCGTTCATATTTAGTCATTTTCAGCCAATTTTCAGAATTTTTGAAAATGTCACTTTTTGTGAAAATATCCACTAAATGAGGGAATAATATGTGTGAGGGTACCCCAGGAGAGTTCCAAATGTGTGTGGGTAGAATATATATCCCACGGGGGTAAAATTGAAAAAAGGTGAAAAATTTTTTTTTTTGGACTTAGTCATTTTTTCAGCGTTTATCAGACTTTCAGATAGGAGAACTGTCAGTGAGCGTTCCGATTTCAGTTCCAGAGCGATTCGCCCGATGAGTCCTTCATATTTTGTCATTTTCAGCCAATTGTCTAAATATTTGAAAATTTCACTTTTTTGTGAAAATATCCACTAAATGAGGGAATCATATGTGTGAGGGTAACCCAGGAGAGTTCCAAATGTGTGTGGGTAGAATATATATCCCACGGGGGAAAATTTGAAAAAAGGTGAAAAAATTTTTTTTTTGAACTTAGTCATTTTTCCAGCGTTTATCAGACTTTCAGATAGGAGAAATGTCAGTGAGCGTTGCGATTTCAGTTCCAGAGCGATTCGCCCAATGAGTCCTTCATATTTAGTCGCTTTCAGCCAATTTTCTGAATATTTGAAAATTTCACTTTTTTGTGAAAATATCCACTAAATGAGGGAATAATATGTGTGAGGGTACCCCAGGAGAGTTCCAAATGTCTATGGGTAGAATATATATCCCACGGGGGTAAAATTGAAAAAAGTTGAAAAAAATTTTTTTTTACACTTAGTCATTTTTCCGGCGTTTATCAGACTTTCAGATAGGGGAAATGTCAGTGAGCATTCCAATTTACGTTCCAGAGCGATTTGCCCGATGAGTCGTTCATATTTAGTCATTTTCAGCCAATTTTCAGAATTTTTGAAAATTTCACTTTTTTGTGAAAGTATCCACTAAATGAGGGAATAATATGTGTGAGGGTACCCCAGGAGAGTTCCAAATGTCTATGGGTAGAATATATATCCCACGGGGGTAAAATTGAAAAAAGTTTTAAAAAAATTTTTTGGGGACTTAGTCATTTTTTCAGCGTTTATCAGACTTTCAGATAGGAGAAATGTCAGTGAGCGCTCCGATTTCAGTTCCAGAGCGATACGCCCGATGAGTCCTTCATATTTAGTTTTTTTCAGCCAATTTTCTGAATATTTGAAAATATCACTTTTTTGTGAAAATATCCACTAAATGAGGGAATAATATGTGTGAGGGTACCCCAGGAGAGTTCCAAATGTGTGTGGGTAGAAGATATATTCCACGGGGGTAAAATTGAAAAAAGTTTTAAAAAAATTATTTTTTTGACTTAGTCATTTTTCCGGCGTTTATCAGATTTTCAGTTAGGGGAAATGTCAGTGAGCATTCCAATTTACGTTCCAGAGCGATTTGCCCGATGAGTCCTTCATATTTAGTCATTTTCAGCCAATTTTCAGAATTTTTGAAAATGTCACTTTTTGTGAAAATATCCACTAAATGAGGGAATAATATGTGTGAGGGTACCCCAGGAGAGTTCCAAATGTGTGTGGGTAGAATATATATCCCACCGGGGTAAATTTGAAAAAAGGTGAAAACATTTTTTTTTTGGACTCAGTCATCTTTTCAGCGTTTATCAGACTTTCAGATAGGAGAAATGTCAGTGAGCGTTCCGATTTCTATTCCAGAGCGATTCGCCCGATGAGTCCTTCATATTTAGTCATTTTCAGCCAATTTTCAGAATTTTTGAAAATGTCACTTTTTGTGAAAATATCCACTAAATGAGGGAATAATATGTGTGAGGGTACCCCAGGAGAGTTCCAAATGTGTGTGGGTAGAATATATATCCCACGGGGGTAAATTTGAAAAAAGGTGAAAAAAATTTTTTTTTGAACTTAGTCATTTTTCCGGCGTTTATCAGACTTTCAGATAGGGGAAATGTCAGTGAGCGTTCCGATTTCAGTTCCAGAGCGATTCGCCCGATGAGTCCTTCATATTTAGTCGTTTTCAGCCAATTTTTTGAATATATGAAAATTTCACTTTTTTGTGAAAATATCCACTAAATGAGGGAGTAATATGTGTGAGCGTACCCCAGGAGAGTTCCAAATGTGTGTGGGTAGAATATATATCCCACGGGGGTAAAATTGAAAAAAGGTGAAAAAAAATTTTTTTGGACTTAATCATCTTTTCAGCGTTTATCAGACTTTCAGATAGGAGAAATGTCAGTGAGCGTTCCGAATTCTATTCCAGAGCGATTCGCCCGATGAGTCCTTCATATTTAGTCGTTTTCAGCCAATTTTCTGAATATTTGAAAATTTCACTTTTTTGTGAAAATATCCACTAAATGAGGGAATAATATGTGTGAGGGTACCCCAGGAGAGTTCCAAATGTGTGTGGGTAGAATATATATCCCACGGGGGTAAAATTGAAAAAAGGTGAAAAAAAATTTTTTTTGGACTTAGTCATTTTTCCGGCGTTTATCAGACTTTCAGTTAGGGGAAATGTCAGTGAGCGTTCCGATTTCAGTTCCAGAGCGATTCGCCCGATGAGTCCTTCATATTTAGTCGCTTTCAGCCAATTTTCTGAATTTTTGAAAATTTCACTTTTTTGTGAAAATATCCACTAAATGAGGGAATAATATGTGTGAGGGTACCCCAGGAGAGTTCCAAATGTGTGTGGGTAGAATATATATCCCACGGGGGTAAATTTGAAAAAAGGTGAAAAAAATTTTTTTTTGAACTTAGTCATTTTTCCGGCGTTTATCAGACTTTCAGATAGGGGAAATGTCAGTGAGCGTTCCGATTTCAGTTCCAGAGCGATTCGCCCGATGAGTCCTTCATATTTAGTCGTTTTCAGCCAATTTTTTGAATATATGAAAATTTCACTTTTTTGTGAAAATATCCACTAAATGAGGGAGTAATATGTGTGAGCGTACCCCAGGAGAGTTCCAAATGTGTGTGGGTAGAATATATATCCCACGGGGGTAAAATTGAAAAAAGGTGAAAAAAAATTTTTTTGGACTTAATCATCTTTTCAGCGTTTATCAGACTTTCAGATAGGAGAAATGTCAGTGAGCGTTCCGAATTCTATTCCAGAGCGATTCGCCCGATGAGTCCTTCATATTTAGTCGTTTTCAGCCAATTTTCTGAATATTTGAAAATTTCACTTTTTTGTGAAAATATCCACTAAATGAGGGAATAATATGTGTGAGGGTACCCCAGGAGAGTTCCAAATGTGTGTGGGTAGAATATATATCCCACGGGGGTAAAATTGAAAAAAGGTGAAAAAAAATTTTTTTTGGACTTAGTCATTTTTCCGGCGTTTATCAGACTTTCAGTTAGGGGAAATGTCAGTGAGCGTTCCGATTTCAGTTCCAGAGCGATTCGCCCGATGAGTCCTTCATATTTAGTCGCTTTCAGCCAATTTTCTGAATTTTTGAAAATTTCACTTTTTTGTGAAAATATCCACTAAATGAGGGAATAATATGTGTGAGGGTACCCCAGGAGAGTTCCAAATGTGTGTGGGTAGAATATATATCCCACATGGGTAAAATTGAAAAAAGTTTAAAAAAAATTTTTTTT
The DNA here is from genome assembly GCF_046119375.1 of Phyllobates terribilis. Classification (NCBI taxonomy): domain Eukaryota; kingdom Metazoa; phylum Chordata; class Amphibia; order Anura; family Dendrobatidae; genus Phyllobates; species Phyllobates terribilis. The sequence goes on along the minus strand of NW_027362773.1, from coordinate 18,656,825 downwards.
GGACTTAGTCATTTTTCCGGCGTTTATCAGACTTTCAGTTAGGGGAAATGTCAGTGAGCGTTCCAATTTCAGTTCCAGAGCGATTTGCCCGATGAGTCGTTCATATTTAGTCATTTTCAGCCAATTTTCAGAATTTTTGAAAATTTCACTTTTTTGTGAAAATATCCACTAAATGAGGGAATATTATGTGTGAGGGTACCCCAGGAGAGTTCCAAATGTATATGGGTAGAATATATATCCCACGGGGGTAAAATTGAAAAAAGTTGAAAAAATTTTTTTTTTAGACTTAGTTATTTTTCCGGCGTTTATCAGATTTTCAGATAGGGGAAATGTCCGTGAGCATTCCGATTTAAGTTCCAGAGCGATTCGCCCGATGAGTCGTTCATATTTAGTCATTTTCAGCCAATTTTCAGAATTTTTGAAAATGTCACTTTTTGTGAAAATATCCACTAAATGAGGGAATAATATGTGTGAGGGTACCCCAGGAGAGTTCCAAATGTGTGTGGGTAGAATATATATCCCACCGGGGTAAATTTGAAAAAAGGTGAAAACATTTTTTTTTTGGACTTAGTCATTTTTCCAGCGTTTATCAGACTTTCAGATAGGGGAAATGTCAGTGAGCGTTCCGATTTCAGTTCCAGAGCGATTCGCCCAATGAGTCCTTCACGTTTAGCAGTTTTCAGCCAATTTTCAGAATTTTTGAAAATTTCACTTTTTTGTGAAAATATCCACTAAATGAGGGAATAATATGTGTGAGGGTACCCCAGGAGAGTTCCAAATGTATATGGGTAGAATATATATCCCACGGGTGTAAAATTGAAAAAAGTTGAAAAAAATTTTTGTTGGACTTAGTCATTTTTCCGGCGTTCATCAGACTTTCAGTTAGGGGAAATGTCAGTGAGCGTTCCGATTTCAGTTCCAGAGTGATTCGCCTGATGAGTCCTTCATATTTAGTTGTTTTCAGCCAATTTTCTGTATTTTTGAAAATTTCACTTTTTTGTGAAAATATCCACTAAATGAGGGAATAATATGTGTGAGGGTACCCCAGGAGAGTTCCAAATGTGTGTGGGTAGAATATATATCCCACGGGGGTAAAATTGAAAAAAGGTGAAAAATTTTTTTTTTTGGACTTAGTCATTTTTACAGCGTTTATCAGACTTTCAGATAGGGGAGCTGTCAGTGAGCATTCCAATTTCAGTTCCAGAGCGATTCGCCCGATGAGTCCATCATATTTAGTCGTTTTTAGCCAATTTTCAGAATTTTTGAAAATTTCACTTTTTTGTGAAAATATGCACTAAATGAGGGAATAATATGTGTGAGGGTACCCCAGGAGAGTTCCAAATGTGTGTGGGTAGAATATATATCCCACAGGGGTAAAATTGAAAAAAGTTGAAAAAAAAATTTTTTTGGACTTAGTCATTTTTCCGGCGTTTATCAGACTTTCAATTAGGGCAAATGTCAGTGAGCGTTCCGATTTCAGTTCCACAGCGATTCGCCCAATGAGTCCTTCATATTTAGTCATTTTCAGCCAATTTTCAGAATTTTTGAAAATTTCACTTTCTTGTGAAAATATCCACTAAATGAGGGAATAATATGTGTGAGGGTACCCCAGGAGAGTTCCAAATGTGTGTGGGTAGAATATATATCCCACGGGGGTAAAATTGAAAAAAGGTGAAAAAAATTTTTTTTTCGACTTAGTCATTTTTACAGCGTTTATCAGACTTTCAGATAGGGGAAATGTCAGTGAGCGTTCCGATTTCAGTTCCAGCTCGATTCGCCCAATGAGTCCTTCATATTTAGTCGTTTTCAGTCAATTTTCTGAATTTTTGAAAATTTCACTTTTTTGTGAAAATATCCACTAAATGAGGGAATAATATGTGTGAGGGTACCCCAGGAGAGTTCCAAATGTGTGTGGGTAGAATATATATCCCACGGTGGTAAAATTGAAAAAAGGTGAAAAAAAATTTTTTTTGGACTTAGTCATTTTTACAGCGTTTATCAGACTTTCAGATAGGGGAAATGTCAGTGAGCATTCCGATTTCAGTTCCAGCGCGATTCGCCCGATGAGTCCTTCATATTCTGTTGTTTTCAGCCAATTTTCTGAATTTTTGAAAATTTCACTTTTTTGTGAAAATATCCACTAAATGAGGGAATAATATGTGTGAGGGTACCCCAGGAGTCTTCCAAATGTGTGTGGGTAGAATATATATCCCACGGGGGTAAAATTGAAAAAAGGTGAAAAATTTTTTTTTTTGGACTTAGTCATCTTTTCAGCGTTTATCAGACTTTCAGATAGGAGAACTGTCAGTGAGCGTTCCGATTTCAGTTCCAGAGCGATTCGCCCGATGAGTCCTTCATATTTAGTCGTTTTCAGCCAATTATCTGAATTTTTGAAAATTTCACTTTTTTGGGAAAATATCCACTAAATGAGGGAATAATATGTGTGAGGGTACTCCAGGAGAGTTCCAAATGTGTGTGGGTAGAATATATATCCCACGGGGGTAAAATTGAAAAAAGTTGAAAAAAAATTTTTTTTGGACTTAGTCATTTTTCTGGCGTTTATCAGACTTTCAATTAGGGCAAATGTCAGTGAGCGTTCCGATTTCAGTTCCAGAGCGATTCGCCCGATGAGTCCTTCATATTTAGTCGTTTTCAGCCAATTTTCTAAATATTTGAAAATTTCACTTTTTTGTGAAAATATCCACTAAATGAGGGAATAATATGTGTGAGGGTACCCCAGGAGAGTTCCAAATGTGTGTGGGTAGAATATATATCCCACGGGGGTAAAATTGAAAAAAGGTGAAAAAAAATTTTTTTTGGACTTAGTCATTTTTACAGCGTTTATCAGACTTTCAGATAGGGGAAATGTCAGTGAGCGTTCCAATTTCAGTTCCAGAGCGATTCGCCCGATGAGTCCTTCATATTTAGTCGTTTTCAGCCAATTTTCAGAATTTTTGAAAATTTCACTTTTTTGTGAAAATATCCACTAAATGAGGGAATAATATGTGGGAGGGTACCCCAGGAGAGTTCCAAATGTGTGTGGGTAGAATATATATCCCACGGGGGTAAAATTGAAAAAAGGTGAAAAAAATATTTTGGGACTTAGTCATTTTTCCGGCGTTTATCAGACTTTCAGATAGGGGAAATGTCAGTGAGCGTTCCAATTTCAGTTTCAGAGCGATTCGCCCGATGAGTCCTTCATATTTAATCGTTATCAGCCAATTTTCCGAATTTTTGAAAATTTCACTTTTTTGTGAAAATATCCACTAAATGAGGGAATAATATGTGTGAGGGTACCCCAGGAGAGTACCAAATGTGTGTAGGTAGAATATATATCCCACGGGGGTAAAATTGAAAAAAGTTGAGATAAAATATTTTTTTGACTTAGTCATTTTTCCGGCGTTTTTCAGACTTTCAATTAGGGCAAATTTCAGTGAGCGTTCCGATTTCAATTCCAGAGCGGTTCGCCCAATGAGTCCTTCATATTTAGTAATTTTCAGCCAATTTTCTGAATTTTTGAAAATTTCACTTTTTTGTGAAAATATCCACTAAATGAGGGAATAATATGTGTGAGGGTACCCCAGGAGAGTTCCAAATGTGTGTGGGTAGAATATATATCCCACGGGGGTAAAATTGAAAAAAGGTGAAAAAAAATTTTTTTTGGACTTAGTCATTTTTTCAGCGTTTATCAGACTTTCAGATAGGGGAAATGTCAGTGAGCGTTCTGATTTCAGTTCCAGCGTGATTCGCCCGATGAGTCCTTCATATTCAGTCGTTTTCAGCCAATTTTCAGAATTTTTGAAAATTTCACTTTTTTGTGAAAATATCCACTAAATGAGGGAATAATATGTGTGAGGGTACCCCAGGAGAGTTCCAAATGTGTGTGGGTAGAATATATATCCCACGGGGGTAAAATTGAAAAAAGGTGAAAAATTTTTTTTTTTGGACTTAGTCATTTTTTCAGCGTTTATCAGACTTTCAGATAGGAGAACTGTCAGTGAGCGTTCCGATTTCAGTTCCAGAGCGATTCGCCCGATGAGTCCTTCATATTTTGTCATTTTCAGCCAATTTTCTAAATATTTGAAAATTTCACTTTTTTGTGAAAATATCCACTAAATGAGGGAATCATATGTGTGAGGGTACCCCAGGAGAGTTCCAAATGTGTGTGGGTAGAATATATATCCCACGGGGGAAAATTTGAAAAAAGGTGAAAAAAATTTTTTTTTGAACTTAGTCATTTTTCCAGCGTTTATCAGACTTTCAGATAGGAGAAATGTCAGTGAGCGTTGCGATTTCAGTTCCAGAGCGATTCGCCCAATGAGTCCTTCATATTTAGTCGCTTTCAGCCAATTTTCTGAATATTTGAAAATTTCACTTTTTTGTGAAAATATCCACTAAATGAGGGAATAATATGTGTGAGGGTACCCCAGGAGAGTTCCAAATGTCTATGGGTAGAATATATATCCCACGGGGGTAAAATTGAAAAAAGTTGAAAAAAATTTTTTTTTACACTTAGTCATTTTTCCGGCGTTTATCAGACTTTCAGATAGGGGAAATGTCAGTGAGCATTCCAATTTACGTTCCAGAGCGATTTGCCCGATGAGTCGTTCATATTTAGTCATTTTCAGCCAATTTTCAGAATTTTTGAAAATTTCACTTTTTTGTGAAAGTATCCACTAAATGAGGGAATAATATGTGTGAGGGTACCCCAGGAGAGTTCCAAATGTCTATGGGTAGAATATATATCCCACGGGGGTAAAATTGAAAAAAGTTTTAAAAAAATTTTTTGGGGACTTAGTCATTTTTTCAGCGTTTATCAGACTTTCAGATAGGAGAAATGTCAGTGAGCGCTCCGATTTCAGTTCCAGAGCGATATGCCCGATGAGTCCTTCATATTTAGTTTTTTTCAGCCAATTTTCTGAATATTTGAAAATATCACTTTTTTGTGAAAATATCCACTAAATGAGGGAATAATATGTGTGAGGGTACCCCAGGAGAGTTCCAAATGTGTGTGGGTAGAAGATATATTCCACGGGGGTAAAATTGAAAAAAGTTTTAAAAAAATTTTTTTTTGACTTAGTCATTTTTCCGGCGTTTATCAGATTTTCAGTTAGGGGAAATGTCAGTGAGCATTCCAATTTACGTTCCAGAGCGATTTGCCCGATGAGTCCTTCATATTTAGTCATTTTCAGCCAATTTTCAGAATTTTTGAAAATGTCACTTTTTGTGAAAATATCCACTAAATGAGGGAATAATATGTGTGAGGGTACCCCAGGAGAGTTCCAAATGTGTGTGGGTAGAATATATATCCCACCGGGGTAAATTTGAAAAAAGGTGAAAACATTTTTTTTTTGGACTCAGTCATCTTTTCAGCGTTTATCAGACTTTCAGATAGGAGAAATGTCAGTGAGCGTTCCGATTTCTATTCCAGAGCGATTCGCCCGATGAGTCCTTCATATTTAGTCGTTTTCAGCCAATTTTCTGAATATTTGAAAATTTCACTTTTTTGTGAAAATATCCACTAAATGAGGGAATAATATGTGTGAGGGTACCCCAGGAGAGTTCCAAATGTGTGTGGGTAGAATATATATCCCACGGGGGTAAAATTGAAAAAAGGTGAAAAAAAATTTTTTTTGGACTTAGTCATTTTTCCGGCGTTTATCAGACTTTCAGTTAGGGGAAATGTCAGTGAGCATTCCAATTTACGTTCCAGAGCGATTTGCCCGATGAGTCGTTCATATTTAGTCTTTTTCATCCAATTTTCAGAATTTTTGAAAATGTCACTTTTTGTGAAAATATCCACTAAATGAGGGAATAATATGTGTGAGGGTACCCCAGGAGAGTTCCAAATGTGTGTGGGTAGTATATATATCCCACGGGGGTAAATTTGAAAAAAGGTGAAAAAAAATTTTTTTTGGTCTTAGTCATTTTTCCGGCGTTTATCAGACTTTCAATTTGGGCAAATGTCAGTGAGCGTTCCGATTTCATGTCCAGAGCGATTCGCCCGATGAGTCCTTCATATTTAGTCATTTTCAGCCAATTTTCAGAATTTTTGAAAATGTCACTTTTTGTGAAAATATCCACTAAATGAGGGAATAATATGTGTGAGGGTACCCCAGGAGTGTTCCAAATGTGTGTGGGTAGAATATATATCCCACGGGGGTAAATTTGAAAAAAGGTGAAAAAAAATTTTTTTTGAACTTAGTCATTTTTCCGGCGTTTATCAGACTTTCAGATAGGGGAAATGTCAGTGAGCGTTCCGATTTCAGTTCCAGAGCGATTCGCCCGATGAGTCCTTCATATTTAGTCGTTTTCAGCCAATTTTTTGAATATATGAAAATTTCACTTTTTTGTGAAAATATCCACTAAATGAGGGAGTAATATGTGTGAGGGTACCCCAGGAGAGTTCCAAATGTGTGTGGGTAGAATATATATCCCACGGGGGTAAAATTGAAAAAAGGTGAAAAAAAATTTTGTTGGACTTAATCATTTTTTCAGCGTTTATCAGACTATCAGATAGGGGAAATGTCAGTGAGCATTCCAATTTACGTTCCAGAGCGATTTGCCCGATGAGTCGTTCATATTTAGTCATTTTCAGCCAATTTTCAGAATTTTTGAAAATGTCACTTTTTGTGAAAATATCCACTAAATGAGGGAATAATATGTGTGAGGGTACCCCAGGAGAGTTCCAAATGTGTGTGGGTAGAATATATATCCCACGGGGGTAAAATTGAAAAAAGGTGAAAAATTTTTTTTTTTGGACTTAGTCATTTTTCCAGCGTTTATCAGACTTTCAGATAGGAGAAATGTCAGTGAGCGTTGCGATTTCAGTTCCAGAGCGATTCGCCCAATGAGTCCTTCATATTTAGTCGCTTTCAGCCAATTTTCTGAATATTTGAAAATTTCACTTTTTTGTGAAAATATCCACTAAATGAGGGAATAATATGTGTGAGGGTACCCCAGGAGAGTTCCAAATGTCTATGGGTAGAATATATATCCCACGGGGGTAAAATTGAAAAAAGTTGAAAAAAATTTTTTTTTACACTTAGTCATTTTTCCGGCGTTTATCAGACTTTCAGATAGGGGAAATGTCAGTGAGCATTCCAATTTACGTTCCAGAGCGATTTGCCCGATGAGTCGTTCATATTTAGTCATTTTCAGCCAATTTTCAGAATTTTTGAAAATTTCACTTTTTTGTGAAAGTATCCACTAAATGAGGGAATAATATGTGTGAGGGTACCCCAGGAGAGTTCCAAATGTCTATGGGTAGAATATATATCCCACGGGGGTAAAATTGAAAAAAGTTTTAAAAAAATTTTTTGGGGACTTAGTCATTTTTTCAGCGTTTATCAGACTTTCAGATAGGAGAAATGTCAGTGAGCGCTCCGATTTCAGTTCCAGAGCGATACGCCCGATGAGTCCTTCATATTTAGTTTTTTTCAGCCAATTTTCTGAATATTTGAAAATATCACTTTTTTGTGAAAATATCCACTAAATGAGGGAATAATATGTGTGAGGGTACCCCAGGAGAGTTCCAAATGTGTGTGGGTAGAAGATATATTCCACGGGGGTAAAATTGAAAAAAGTTTTAAAAAAATTATTTTTTTGACTTAGTCATTTTTCCGGCGTTTATCAGATTTTCAGTTAGGGGAAATGTCAGTGAGCATTCCAATTTACGTTCCAGAGCGATTTGCCCGATGAGTCCTTCATATTTAGTCATTTTCAGCCAATTTTCAGAATTTTTGAAAATGTCACTTTTTGTGAAAATATCCACTAAATGAGGGAATAATATGTGTGAGGGTACCCCAGGAGAGTTCCAAATGTGTGTGGGTAGAATATATATCCCACCGGGGTAAATTTGAAAAAAGGTGAAAACATTTTTTTTTTGGACTCAGTCATCTTTTCAGCGTTTATCAGACTTTCAGATAGGAGAAATGTCAGTGAGCGTTCCGATTTCTATTCCAGAGCGATTCGCCCGATGAGTCCTTCATATTTAGTCATTTTCAGCCAATTTTCAGAATTTTTGAAAATGTCACTTTTTGTGAAAATATCCACTAAATGAGGGAATAATATGTGTGAGGGTACCCCAGGAGAGTTCCAAATGTGTGTGGGTAGAATATATATCCCACGGGGGTAAATTTGAAAAAAGGTGAAAAAAATTTTTTTTTGAACTTAGTCATTTTTCCGGCGTTTATCAGACTTTCAGATAGGGGAAATGTCAGTGAGCGTTCCGATTTCAGTTCCAGAGCGATTCGCCCGATGAGTCCTTCATATTTAGTCGTTTTCAGCCAATTTTTTGAATATATGAAAATTTCACTTTTTTGTGAAAATATCCACTAAATGAGGGAGTAATATGTGTGAGGGTACCCCAGGAGAGTTCCAAATGTGTGTGGGTAGAATATATATCCCACGGGGGTAAAATTGAAAAAAGGTGAAAAAAAATTTTTTTGGACTTAATCATCTTTTCAGCGTTTATCAGACTTTCAGATAGGAGAAATGTCAGTGAGCGTTCCGAATTCTATTCCAGAGCGATTCGCCCGATGAGTCCTTCATATTTAGTCGTTTTCAGCCAATTTTCTGAATATTTGAAAATTTCACTTTTTTGTGAAAATATCCACTAAATGAGGGAATAATATGTGTGAGGGTACCCCAGGAGAGTTCCAAATGTGTGTGGGTAGAATATATATCCCACGGGGGTAAAATTGAAAAAAGGTGAAAAAAAATTTTTTTTGGACTTAGTCATTTTTCCGGCGTTTATCAGACTTTCAGTTAGGGGAAATGTCAGTGAGCGTTCCGATTTCAGTTCCAGAGCGATTCGCCCGATGAGTCCTTCATATTTAGTCGCTTTCAGCCAATTTTCTGAATTTTTGAAAATTTCACTTTTTTGTGAAAATATCCACTAAATGAGGGAATAATATGTGTGAGGGTACCCCAGGAGAGTTCCAAATGTGTGTGGGTAGAATATATATCCCACATGGGTAAAATTGAAAAAAGTTTAAAAAAAATTTTTTTTGGACTTAGTCATTTTTCCGGCGTTTATCAGACTTTCAGTTAGGGGAAATGTCAGTGAGCGTTCCAATTTCAGTTCCAGAGCGATTTGCCCGATGAGTCGTTCATATTTAGTCATTTTCAGCCAATTTTCAGAATTTTTGAAAATTTCACTTTTTTGTGAAAATATCCACTAAATGAGGGAATATTATGTGTGAGGGTACCCCAGGAGAGTTCCAAATGTATATGGGTAGAATATATATCCCACGGGGGTAAAATTGAAAAAAGTTGAAAAAATTTTTTTTTTAGACTTAGTTATTTTTCCGGCGTTTATCAGATTTTCAGATAGGGGAAATGTCAGTGAGCATTCCGATTTAAGTTCCAGAGCGATTCGCCCGATGAGTCGTTCATATTTAGTCATTTTCAGCCAATTTTCAGAATTTTTGAAAATGTCACTTTTTGTGAAAATATCCACTAAATGAGGGAATAATATGTGTGAGGGTACCCCAGGAGAGTTCCAAATGTGTGTGGGTAGAATATATATCCCACGGGGGTAAAATTGAAAAAAGGTGAAAAAAAATTTTTTTGGACTTAATCATCTTTTCAGCGTTTATCAGACTTTCAGATAGGAGAAATGTCAGTGAGCATTCCGAATTCTATTCCAGAGCGATTCGCCCGATGAGTCCTTCATATTTAGTCGTTTTCAGCCAATTTTCTGAATATTTGAAAATTTCACTTTTTTGTGAAAATATCCACTAAATGAGGGAATAATATGTGTGAGGGTACCCCAGGAGAGTTCCAAATGTGTGTGGGTAGAATATATATCCCACGGGGGTAAAATTGAAAAAAGGTGAAAAAAAATTTTTTTTGGACTTAGTCATTTTTCCGGCGTTTATCAGACTTTCAGTTAGGGGAAATGTCAGTGAGCGTTCCGATTTCAGTTCCAGAGCGATTCGCCCGATGAGTCCTTCATATTTAGTCGCTTTCAGCCAATTTTCTGAATTTTTGAAAATTTCACTTTTTTGTGAAAATATCCACTAAATGAGGGAATAATATGTGTGAGGGTACCCCAGGAGAGTTCCAAATGTGTGTGGGTAGAATATATATCCCACATGGGTAAAATTGAAAAAAGTTTAAAAAAAATTTTTTTTGGACTTAGTCATTTTTCCGGCGTTTATCAGACTTTCAGTTAGGGGAAATGTCAGTGAGCGTTCCAATTTCAGTTCCAGAGCGATTTGCCCAATGAGTCGTTCATATTTAGTCATTTTCAGCCAATTTTCAGAATTTTTGAAAATTTCACTTTTTTGTGAAAATATCCACTAAATGAGGGAATATTATGTGTGAGGGTACCCCAGGAGAGTTCCAAATGTATATGGGTAGAATATATATCCCACGGGGGTAAAATTGAAAAAAGTTGAAAAAATTTTTTTTTTAGACTTAGTTATTTTTCCGGCGTTTATCAGATTTTCAGATAGGGGAAATGTCAGTGAGCATTCCGATTTAAGTTCCAGAGCGATTCGCCCGATGAGTCGTTCATATTTAGTCATTTTCAGCCAATTTTCAGAATTTTTGAAAATGTCACTTTTTGTGAAAATATCCACTAAATGAGGGAATAATATGTGTGAGGGTACCCCAGGAGAGTTCCAAATGTGTGTGGGTAGAATATATATCCCACCGGGGTAAATTTGAAAAAAGGTGAAAACATTTTTTTTTTGGACTTAGTCATTTTTCCAGCGTTTATCAGACTTTCAGATAGGGGAAATGTCAGTGAGCGTTCCGATTTCAGTTCCAGAGCGATTCGCCCAATGAGTCCTTCACGTTTAGCAGTTTTCAGCCAATTTTCAGAATTTTTGAAAATTTCACTTTTTTGTGAAAATATCCACTAAATGAGGGAATAATATGTGTGAGGGTACCCCAGGAGAGTTCCAAATGTATATGGGTAGAATATATATCCCACGGGGGTAAAATTGAAAAAAGTTGAAAAAAATTTTTGTTGGACTTAGTCATTTTTCCGGCGTTCATCAGACTTTCAGTTAGGGGAAATGTCAGTGAGCGTTCCGATTTCAGTTCCAGAGTGATTCGCCTGATGAGTCCTTCATATTTAGTTGTTTTCAGCCAATTTTCTGTATTTTTGAAAATTTCACTTTTTTGTGAAAATATCCACTAAATGAGGGAATAATATGTGTGAGGGTACCCCAGGAGAGTTCCAAATGTGTGTGGGTAGAATAAATATCCCACGGGGGTAAAATTGAAAAAAGTTGAAAAAATTTTTTTTTTCGACTTAGTCATTTTTCCGGCGTTTATAAGACTTTCAGTTAGGGGAAATGTCATTGAGCGTTCCAATTTCAGTTCCAGAGCGATTTGACCGATGAGTCATTCATATTTAGTCGTTTTCAGCCAATTTTCAAAATTTTTGAAAATTTCACTTTTTTGTGAAAATATCCACTAAATGAGGGAATAATATGTGTGAGGGTACACCAGGAGAGTTCCAAATGTATATGGGTAGAATATATATCCCACGGGGGTAAAAATGAAAAAAGTTGAAAAAAATTTTTTTTTGGACTTAGTCATTTTTCCAGCGTTTATCAGACTTTCAGATAGGGGAAATGTCAGTGAGCGTTCCGATTTCAGTTCCAGAGCGATTCGCCCAATGAGTCCTTCACGTTTAGCAGTTTTCAGCCAATTTTCAGAATTTTTGAAAATTTCACTTTTTTGTGAAAATATAGACTAAATGAGGGAAAAATATGTGTGAGGGTACCCCAGGAGAGTTCCAAATGTATATGGGTAGAATATATATCCCACGGGGGTAAAATTGAAAAAAGTTGAAAAAAAATTTTTTTGGACTGTCATTTTTCTGGCGTTTATCGGACTTTCAGTTAGGGGAAATGTCAGTGAGCTTTCCGATTTCAGTTCCAGAGCGATTCGCCCGATGAGTCCTTCATATTTAGTCGTTTTCAGCCAATTTTCAGAATTTTTGAAAATTTCACGTTTTTGTGAAAATATCCACTAAATGAGGGAATAATATGTGTGAGGGTACCCCAGGAGAGTTCCAAATGTGTGTGGGTAGAATAAATATCCCACGGGGGTAAAATTGAAAAAAGTTGAAAAAATTTTTTTTTTCGACTTAGTCATTTTTCCGGCGTTTATAAGTCTTTCAGTTAGGGGAAATGTCATTGAGCGTTCCAATTTCAGTTCCAGAGCGATTTGACCGATGAGTCATTCATATTTAGTCGTTTTCAGCCAATTTTCAGTATTTTTGAAAACTTCACTTTTTTGTGAAAATATCCACTAAATGAGGGAATAATATGTGTGAGGGTACCCCAGGAGAGTTCCAAATATGTGTGGGTAGAAGATAGATCCCACGGGGGTAAAATTGAAAAAAGTTTTAAAAAAATTTTTCTTGGACTTAGTTATTTTTCCTGCGTTTATCAGACTTTCAGTTAGGGGAAATGTCAGTGAGCCTTCCAATTTCAGTTCCAGAGCGATTTGCCCGATGAGTCGTTCATATTTAGTCGTTTTCAGCCAATTTTCAGAATTTTTGAAAATTTCACTTTTTTGTGAAAATATCCACTAAATGAGGGAATAATATGTGTGAGGGTACCCCAGGAGAGTTCCAAATGTGTGTGGGTAGAAGATATATCCCACGGGGGTAAAATTGAAAAAAGTTTTAAAAAAATTTTTTTTGGACTTAGTCATTTTTCCGGCGTTTATCAGACTTTCACATAGGAGAAATGTCAGTGAGCGTTCCGATTTCAGTTCCAGAGCGATTTGCCCAATGAGTCCTTCATATTTAGTAGTTTTCAGCCAATTTTCAGAATTTTTGAAAATTTCACTTTTTTGTGAAAATATCCACTAAATGAGGGAATAATATGTGTGAGGGTACCCCAGGAGAGCTCAAAATGTGTGTGGGTAGAATATAGATCCCACGGGGGTAAAATTGAAAAAAGTTGAAAAAAATTTTTTTTGACTTCGTCATTTTTCCGGCGTTTATCAGACTTTCAGTTAGGGGAAATGTCAGTGAGCGTTCCGATTTCAGTTCCAGAGCGATTCGCCCGATGAGTCGTTCATATTTAGTCATTTTCAGCCAATTTTCTGAATTTTTGAAAATTTCACTTTTTTGTGAAAATATCCACTAAATGAGGGAATAATATGTGTGAAGGTACCCCAGGAGAGTTCCAAATGTATATGGGTAGAATATATATCCCACGGGGGTAAAATTGAAAAAAGTTTTAAAAATTTTTTTTTTGGACTTAGTCATTTTTCCGGCGTTTATCAGACTTTCAGTTAGGGGAAATGTCAGTGAGCGTTCCAATTTCAGTTCCAGGGCGATTTGCCCGATGAGTCATTCATATTTAGTCGTTTTCAGCCAATTTTCAGAATTTTTGAAAATTTAACTTTTTTGTGAAAATATCCACTAAATGAGGGAATAATATGTGTGAGGATACCCCAGGAGAGTTCCAAATGTATATGGGTAGAATATATATCCCACGGGGGTAAAATTGAAAAAAATGTAAAAAATTTTTTTTTTGGACTTAGTCATTTTTCCAGTGTTTATCAGACTTTCAGATAGGGAAAATGTCAGTGAGCATTCCGATTTCAGTTCCAGAGCGATTCGCTCAATGAGTCCTTCATATTTAGTAGTTTTCAGCCACTTTTCAGTATTTTTGAAAATTTCACTTTTTTGTGAAAATATCCACTAAATGAGGGAATAATATGTGTGAGGGTACCCCAGGAGAGTTCCAAATGTATATGGGTAGAATATACACTGCTCAAAAAAATAAAGGGAACACTCAAATAACACATCCTAGATCTGAATGAATGAAATATTCTCATTGAATACTTTGTTCTGTAGAAAGTTGAATGTGCTGACATTAAAATCACACAAAAATCATCAATGGAAATCAAATTTATTAACCAATGGAGGCCTGGATTTGGAGTCACCCCCAAAATTAAAGTTGTAAAACACACTACAGGCTGATCCAACTTAGATGTAATGTCCTTAAAACAAGTCAAAATGAAGCTCAGTATTGTGTGTGGCCTCCACGTGCCTGTATGACCTCCCTACGATGCCTGGGCATGCTCCTGATGAGGTTGCGGATGGTCTCCTGTGAGATCTCCGCCCAGACCTGGACTAAAGCATCTGACAACTCCTGGACAGCCTGTGGTGCAACGTGACGTTGATGGATGGTGCGAGACATGATGTCCCAGATGTGCTCAATCGGATTCAGGTCTGGGGAACGGGCGGGCCAGTCCACAGCTTCAATGCCTTCATCTTGCAGGAACTGCTGACACACTCCAGCCACATGAGGTCTGGCATTGTCCTGCATTAGGAGGAACCCAGGGCCAACCGCACCAGCATATGGTCTCACAAGGGGTCTGAGGATCTCATCTCGGTACCTAATGGCAGTCAGGCTACCTCTGGCGAGCTTATGGAGGGCTGTGCGGCCCTCCAAAGAAATGCCACCCCACACCATTACTGACCCAGTGCCAAACCGATCATGCTGAAGGATGTTGCAGGCTGCAGATCGCTCTCCACGTCGTTTCCAGACTCTGTCACGTCTGTCACATGTGCTCAGTGTGAACCTGCTTTCATCTGTGAAGAGCACAGGGCGCCAGTGGTGACTTTGCCAATCCTGGTGTTCTGTGGCAAATGCCAAGCGTCCTGCACGGTCTTGGGCTGTGAGCACAACCCCTATCTGTGGACGTCGGGCCCTCATACCAACCTCATGGAGTCGGTTTCTAACCGTTTGTGCAGACACATGCACATTTGTGGCCTGCTGGAGGTCATTTTGCAGGGCTCTGGCAGTGCTTCTCCTGTTCCTCCTTGCACAAAAGCGGAGGTAGCGGTCTTGCTGCTGGGTTGTTGCCCTCCTACGGCCCCCTCCACGTCTCCTGGTGTACTGGCCTGTCTCCTGGTAGTGCCTCCAGTCTCTGGACGCTACGCTGACAGACAAAGCAAACCTTCTTGCCACAGCTCGCATTGATGTGCCATCCTGGATGAGCTGCACTACCTGAGCAACTTCTGTGGGTTGTAGAGTCCGTCTCATGCTACCATGAGTGTGAAAGCACAACCAACATTCAAAAGTGACCAAAACATCAGCCAGAAAGCATTGCTACTGAGAAGTGGTCTGTGGTCCCACTTGCAGAGCCACTCCTTTTATTGAGTGTCTCTTGATAATTGCCAATAATTTCCATCTATTGTCTATTCCATTTGCACAACAGCATGTGAAATTGATTGTCAATCAGTGTTTCTTCCTAAGTGGACAGTTTGATTTCACAGAAGTTTGATTTACTTGGAGTTATATTCTGTTGTTTAAGTGTTCCCTTTATTTTTTTGAGCAGTGTATATCCCACGGGGGTAAAATTGAAAAAAGTTTTAAAAAATTTTTTTTGGACTTAGTCATTTTTCCGGCGTTTATCAGACTTTCAGTTAGGGGAAATGTCAGTGAGCGTTCCAATTTCAGTTCCAGAGCGATTTGCCCGATGAGTCGTTCATATTTAGTCATTTTCAGCCAATTTTCTGAATTTTTGAAAATTTCACTTTTTTGTGTAAATATCCACTAAATGAGGGAATAATATGTGTGAGGGTACCCCAGGAGAGTTCCAAATGTGTGTGGGTAGAAGATATATCCCACGGGGGTAAAATTGAAAAAAGTTTTAAAAAAATTTTTTTTGGACTTAGTCATTTTTCCGGCGTTTATCAGACTTTCAGTTAGGGGAAATGTCAGTGAGCGTTCCAATTTCAGTTCCAGAGCGATTTGCCCGATGAGTCATTCATATTTAGTCGTTTTCAGCCAATTTTCAGAATTTTTGAAAATATCACTTTTTTGTGAAAATATCCACTAAATGAGGGAATAATATGTGTGAGGGTACCCCAGGAGAGTTCCAAATGTGTGTGGGTAGAATATATATCCCACGGGGGTAAAATTGAAAAAAGGTGAAAAAAATTTTTTTTTGGGACTTTTTCATTTTTTCAGCATTTATTAGACTTTCACATAGGAGAAATGTCAGTGAGCGTTCCGATTTCAGTTCCAGAGCGATTCGCCCGATGAGTCCTTCATATTTAGTTGTTTTCAGCCAATTTTCTGAATTTTTGAAAATTTCACTTTTTTGTGAAAATATCCACTAAATGAGGGAATAATATGTGTGAGGGTACCCCAGGAGAGTTCCAAATGTATATGGGTAGAATATATATCCCACGGGGGTAAAATTGAAAAAAGTTGAAAAAATTTTTTTTTTGGACTTAGTCATTTTTCCAGCGTTTATCAGACTTTCAGATAGGGGAAATGTCAGTGAGCGTTCCGATTTCAGTTCCAGAGCGATTTGCCCAATGAGTCCTTCATATTTAGTAGTTTTCAGCCAATTTTCAGTATTTTTGAAAATTTCACTTTTTTGTGAAAATATCCACTAAATGAGGGAATAATATGTGTGAGGGTACCCCAGGAGAGTTCCAAATGTGTGTGGGTAGAAGATAGATCCCACGGGGGTAAAATTGAAAAAAGTTTTAAAAAAATTTTTTTTGGACTTAGTCATTTTTCCTGCGTTTATCAGACTTTCAGTTAGGGGAAATGTCAGTGAGCATTCCAATTTCAGTTCCAGAGCGATTTGCCCGATGAGTCCTTCATATTAAGTTGTTTTCAGCAAATTTTCTGAATTTTTGAAAATTTCACTTTTTTGTGAAAATATCCACTAAATGAGGGAATAATATGTGTGAGGGTACCCCAGGAGAGTTCCAAGTGTGTGTGGGTAGAATATATATCCCACGGGGGTAAAATTGAAAAAAGTTTTAAAAGAAATTTTTTTGGACTTAGTCATTTTTCCGGAGTTTATCAGACTTTCAGTTAGGGGAAATGTCAGTGACCGTTCCGATTTCAGTTCCAGAGCGATTCGCCCGATGAGTCCTTCATATTTAGTCGTTTTCAGCCAATTTTCAGAATTTTTGAAAATTTCACTTTTTTGTGAAAATATCCACTAAATGAGGGAATAATATGTGTGAGGGTACCCCAGGAGAGTTCCAAATGTATATGGGTAGAATATATATCCCACGGGGTAAAATTGAAAAAAGTTGAAAAAAATTTTTTTTTGGACTTAGCCATTTTTTCAGCGTTTATCAGACTTTCACATAGGAGAAATGTCAGTGAGCGTTCCGATTTCAGTTCCAGAGCGATTCGCCCGATGAGTCCTTCATATTTAGTTGTTTTCAGCCAATTTTCTGAATTTTTGAAAATTTCACTTTTTTGTGAAAATATCCACTAAATGAGGGAATAATATGTGTGAGGGTACCCCAGGAGAGTTCCAAATGTATATGTGTAGAATATATATCCCACGGGGGTAAAATTGAAAAAAGTTGAAAAATTTTTTTTTTTGGACTTATTCATTTTTCCAGCGTTTATCAGACTTTCAGATAGGGGAAATGTCAGTGAGCGTTCCGATTTCAGTTCCAGAGCGATTCGCCCAATGAGTCCTTCATATTTAGTAGTTTTCAGCCAATTTTCAGAATTTTTGAAAATTTCAATTTTTTGTGAAAATATCCACTAAATGAGGGAATAATATGTGTGAGGGTACCCCAGTAGAGTTCAAAATGTGTGTGGGTAGAAGATAGATCCCACGGGGGTAAAATTGAAAAAAGTTTAAAAAAAAATTTTTTTGACTTAGTCATTTTTCCGGCGTTTATCAAACTTTCAGTTAGGGGAAATGTCAGTGAGCGTTCCGATTTCAGTTCCAGAGCGATTCGCCCGATGAGTCGTTCATATTTAGTCATTTTCAGCCAATTTTCTGAATTTTTGAAAATTTCACTTTTTTGTGAAAATATCCACTAAATGAGGGAATAATGTGTGAGGGTACCCCAGGAGAGTTCCAAATGTGTGTGGGTAGAAGATATATCCCACGAGGGTAAAATTGAAAAAAGTTTTAAAAAAAATTTTTTTGGACTTAGTCATTTTTCCGGCGTTTATCAGACTTTCAGTTAGGGGAAATGTCAGGGAGCGTTCCAATTTCAGTTCCAGAGCGATTCGCCCGATGAGTCGTTCATATTTAGTCATTTTCAGCCAATTTTCTGAATTTTTGAAAATTTAACTTTTTTGTGAAAATATCCACTAAATGAGGGAATAATATGTGTGAGGGTACCCCAGGAGAGTTCCAAATGTGTGTGGGTAGAAGATATATCCCACGGGGGTAAATTTGAAAAAAGGTGAAAAAAAATTTTTTTGGACTTAGTCATTTTTCCGGCGTTTATCAGACTTTCAGATAGGGGAAATGTCAGTGAGCATTCCGATTTCAGTTCCAGAGCGATTCGCCCGATGAGTCGTTCATATTTAGTCTCTTTCAGCCAATTTTCAGAATTTTTGAAAATTTCACTTTTTTGTGAAAATATCCACTAAATGAGGGAATAATATGTGTGAGGGTACCCCAGGAGAGTTCCAAATGTGTGTGGGTAGAAGATATATCCCACGGGGGTAAAATTGAAAAAAGTTTTAAAAAATTTTTTTTTGGACTTAGTCATTTTTCCGGCGTTTATCAGACTTTCAGTTAGGGGAAATGTCAGTGAGCGTTCCAATTTCAGTTCCAGAGCGATTTGCCCGATCAGTCGTTCATATTTAGTCGTTTTCAGCCAATTTTCAGAATTTTTGAAAATTTCACTTTTTTGTGAAAATATCCACTAAATGAGGGAATAATATGTGTGAGGGTACCCCAGGAGAGTTCCAAATGTATATGAGTAGAATATATATCCCACGGGGGTAAAATTGAAAAAAGTTGAAAAAAAAATTTTTTTGGACCTAGTCATTTTTCCGGCGTTTATCAGCTTTCAGTTAGGGGAAATATCAGTGAGCGTTCCGATTTCAGTTCCAGAGCGATTCGCCCAATGAGTCCTTCATATTTAGTAGTTTTCAGCCAATTTTCAGAATTTTTGAAAATTTCACTTTTTTGTGAAAATATCCACTAAATGAGGGAATAATATGTGTGAGGGTACCCCAGGAGAGTTCAAAATGTGTGTGGGTAGAAGATAGATCCCACGGGGGAAAATTGAAAAAAGTTTAAAAAAAAATTTTTTTTACTTAGTAATTTTTCCGGCGTTTATCAGACTTTCAGTTAGGGGAAATGTCAGTGAGCGTTCCGATTTCAGTTCCAGAGCGATTCGCCCGATGAGTCGTTCATATTTAGTCATTTTCAGCCAATTTTCTGAATTTTTGAAAATTTCACTTTTTTGTGAAAATATCCACTAAATGAGGGAATAATATGTGTGAGGGTACCCCAGGAGAGTTCCAAATGTATATGGGTAGAATATATATCCCACCGGGGTAAAATTGAAAAAAGTTTTCAAAAAATTTTTTGGGGACTTAGTCATTTTTCCGGCGTTTATCAGCTTTCAGTTAGGGGAAATATCAGTGAGCGTTCCAATTTCAGTTCCAGAGCGAATTGCCCGATGAGTCATTCATATTTAGTCATTTTCAGCCAATTTTCAGTATTTTTGAAAATTTCACTTTTTTGTGAAAATATCCACTAAATGAGGGAATAATATGTGTGAGGGTACCCCAGGAGAGTTCCAAATGTGTGTGGGTAGAATATATATCCCACGGGGGTAAAATTGAAAAAAGTTGAAAAAAAAATTTTTTTGGACTTAGTCATTTTTCCGGCGTTTATCAGACTTTCAGATAGGGGAAATGTCAGTGAGCGTTCCGATTTCAGTTCCAGAGCGATTCGCCCGATGAGTCCTTCATATTTAGTCATTTTCAGCCAATTTTCAGAATTTTTGAAAATTTCACTTTTTTGTGAAAATATCCACTAAATGAGGGAATAATATGTGTGAGGGTACCCCAGGAGAGTTCCAAATGTGTGTGGGTAGAATATATATCCCACAGGGGTAAAATTGAAAAAAGTTTTACAAAAATTTTTTTGGGACTCAGTCATTTTTCCGGCGTTTATCAGACTTTCAGTTAGGGGAAATGTCAGTGAGCGTTCCAATTTCAGTTCCAGAGCGATTTGCCCGATGAGACGTTCATATTTACTTGCTTTCAGCCAATTTTCTGAATTTTTGAAAATTTCACTTTTTTGTGAAAATATCCACTAAATGAGGGAATAATATGTGTGAGGGCACCCCAGGAGAGTTCCAAATGTGTGTGGGTAGAATATATATCCCACGGGGGTAAAATTGAAAAAAGTTGAAAAAAATTTTTTTTTGGACCTAGTCACTTTTCCGGCATTTATCAGACTTTCAATTAGGGCAAATGTCATTGAGCGTTCCAATTTCAGTTCCAGAGCGATTCGCCCGATGAGTCCTTCATATTTAGTCGTTTTCAGCCAATATTCTGAATATTTGAAAATTTCACTTTTTGTGAAAATATCCACTAAATTAGGGAATAATATGTGAGGGTACCCTAGTAGAATTCCAAATGTGTGTGGGAAGGAGATTTCCAAATGTGTGTGGGTAGAATATACATCCCAAGGGGATAAAATTAAAAAAAGTTTAAAAAAATTTTTTTTTGGACCTAGTCACTTTTCCGGCGTTTATCAGACTTTCAATTAGTGCAAATGTCATTGAGCGTTCCAATTTCAGTTCCAGAGCGATTCGCCCGATGAGTCCTTCATATTTAGTCGTTTTCAGCCAATATATGCTGAATATTTGAAAATTTCACTTTTTGTGAAAATATCCACTAAATGAGGGAATAATATGTGTGAGGGTACCCCAGGAGAGTTCCAAATGTGTGTGGGTAGAATATATATCCCACGGGGGTAAAATTGAAAAAAGTTTTAAAAAATTTTTTTTGGGACTTAGTCATTTTTCCAGCGTTTATCAGACTTTCAGTTAGGGGAAATGTCAGTGAGCGTTCCAATTTCAGTTCCAGAGCGATTTGCCCGATGAGTCGTTCATATTTAGTCATTTTCAGCCAATTTTCTGAATTTTTGAAAATTTCACTTTTTGTGAAAATATCCACTAAATGAGGGAATAATATGTGTGAGGGTACCCCAGTAGAGTTCCAAATGTGTGTGGGTAGAATATATATCCCACGGGGGTAAAATTGAAAAAAGTTGAAAAAAACATTTTTTTGGAATTAGTCATTTTTCCGGCGTTTATCAGACTTTCAGTTAGGGGAAATATCAGTGAGCGTTCCAATTTCAGTTCCAGAGCGATTTGCCCGATGAGTAGTTCATATTTAGTCATTTTCAGCCAATTTTCAGAATTTTTGAAAATTTCACTTTTTTGTGAAAATATCCACTAAATGAGGGAATAATATGTGTGAGGGTACCCCAGGAGAGTTCCAAATGTGTGTGGGTAGAATATATATCCAACGGGGGCAAAATTGAAAAAAGTTTTACATTTTTTTTTTTGGGACTTAGTCATTTTTCCAGCGTTATCAGACTTTCAATTAGGGAAAATGTCATTGAGCGTTCCAATTTCAGTTCCAGAGCGATTCGCCCAATGAGTCCTTCATATTTAGTCATTTTCAGCCAATTTTCAGAATTTTTGAAAATTTCACTTTTTTGTGAAAATATCCACTAAATGAGGGAATAATATGTGTGAGGGTACCCCAGGAGAGTTCCAAATGTGTGTGGGTAGAATATATATCCCACGGGGGTAAAATTGAAAAAGTTGAAAAAAATTTTTTTTTGGACCTAGTCACTTTTCCGGCATTTATCAGACTTTCAATTAGTGCAAATGTCATTGGGCGTTCCAATTTCAGTTCCAGAGCGATTCGCCCGATGAGTCCTTCATATTTAGTCGTTTTCAGCCAATATTCTGAATATTTGAAAATTTCACTTTTTGTGAAAATATCCACTAAATGAGGGAATAATATGTGTGAGGGTACCCCAGGAGAGTTCCAAATGTGGGTGGGTAGAATATATATCCCACGGGGGTAAAATTGAAAAAAGTTTTAAAAAATTTTTTTTGGGACTTAGTCATTTTTCCAGCGTTTATCAGACTTTCAGTTAGGGGAAATGTCAGTGAGCATTCCAATTTCAGTTCCAGAGCGATTTGCCCGATGAGTCGTTCATATTTAGTCATTTTCAGCCAATTTTCAGAATTTTTGAAAATTTCACTTTTTTGTGAAAATATCCACTAAATGAGGGAATAATATGTGTGAGGGTACCCCAGGAGAGTTCCAAATGTGTGTGGGTAGAATATATATCCCACGGGGGTAAAATTGAAAAAAGTTGAAAAAAAAATTATTTGGGACTTAGTCATTTTTTCGGCGTTTATCAGACTTTCAGTTAAGGGAAATGTCAGTGAGCATTCCGATTTCAGTTCCAGAGCGATTCGCCCGATGTGTCCTTCATATTTAGTTGCTTTCAGCCAATTTCCTGAATTTTTGAATATTTCACTTTTTTGTGAAAATATCCACTAAATGAGGGAATAATATGTGTGAGGGTACCCCAGGAGAGTTCCAAATGTGTGTGGGTAGAATATATATCCCACGGGGGAAAAATTGAAAAAAGTTTTAAAAAAAATTATTTGGGATTTAGTCATTTTTTCGGCGTTTATCAGACTTTCAGTTAAGGGAAATGTCAGTGAGCGTTCCAATTTCAGTTCCAGAGCGATTTGCCCAATGAGTCCTTCATATTTAGTCATTTTCAGCCAATTTTCTGAATTTTTGAAAATTTCACTTTTTTGTGAAAATATCCACTAAATGAGGGAATAATATGTGAGGGTACCCTAGTAGAATTCCAAATGTGTGTGGGAAGGAGATTTCCAAATGTGTGTGGGTAGAATATACATCCCAAGGGGGTAAAATTGAAAAAAGTTGAAAAAAATTTTTTTTTGGACCTAGTCACTTTTCCGGCGTTTATCAGACTTTCAGTTAGGGGAAATGTCAGTGAGCGTTCCAATTTCAGTTCCAGAGCGATTTGCCCGATGAGTCGTTCATATTTAGTCATTTTCAGCCAATTTTCAGAATTTTTGAAAATTTCACTTTTTTGTGAAAATATCCACTAAATGAGGGAATAATATGTGTGAGGGTACCCCAGGAGAGTTCCAAATGTGTGTGGGTAGAATATATATCCCACGGGGGTAAAATTGAAAAAAGTTGAAAAAAATTTTTTTTTGGACCTAGTCACTTTTCCGGCGTTTATCAGACTTTCAATTAGTGCAAATGTCATTGGGCGTTCCAATTTCAGTTCCAGAGCGATTCGCCCGATGAGTCCTTCATATTTAGTCGTTTTCAGCCAATATTCTGAATATTTGAAAATTTCACTTTTTGTGAAAATATCCACTAAATGAGGGAATAATATGTGTGAGGGTACCCTAGGAGAGTTCCAAATGTGTGTGGGTAGAATATATATCCCACGGGGGTAAAATTGAAAAAAGTTGAAAAAAATTTTTTTTTGGACCTAGTCACTTTTCCGGCATTTATCAGACTTTCAATTAGGGCAAATGTCATTGAGCGTTCCAATTTCAGTTCCAGAGCGATTCGCCCGATGAGTCCTTCATATTAAGTCGTTTTCAGCCAATATTCTGAATATTTGAAAATTTCACTTTTTGTGAAAATATCCACTAAATTAGGGAATAATATGTGAGGGTACCCTAGTAGAATTCCAAATGTGTGTGGGAAGGAGATTTCCAAATGTGTGTGGGTAGAATATACATCCCAAGGGGATAAAATTAAAAAAAGTTTAAAAAAATTTTTTTTTGGACCTAGTCACTTTTCCGGCGTTTATCAGACTTTCAATTAGTGCAAATGTCATTGAGCGTTCCAATTTCAGTTCCAGAGCGATTCGCCCAATGAGTCCTTCATATTTAGTCATTTTCAGCCAATTTTCAGAATTTTTGAAAATTTCACTTTTTTGTGAAAATATCCACTAAATGAGGGAATAATATGTGTGAGGGTACCCCAGGAGAGTTCCAAATGTGTGTGGGTAGAATATATATCCCACGGGGGTAAAATTGAAAAAAGTTGAAAAAAATTTTTTTTTGGACCTAGTCACTTTTCCGGCATTTATCAGACTTTCAATTAGTGCAAATGTCATTGGGCGTTCCAATTTCAGTTCCAGAGCGATTCGCCCGATGAGTCCTTCATATTTAGTCGTTTTCAGCCAATATTCTGAATATTTGAAAATTTCACTTTTTGTGAAAATATCCACTAAATGAGGGAATAATATGTGTGAGGGTACCCCAGGAGAGTTCCAAATGTGTGTGGGTAGAATATATATCCCACGGGGGTAAAATTGAAAAAAGTTTTAAAAAATTTTTTTTGGGACTTAGTCATTTTTCCAGCGTTTATCAGACTTTCAGTTAGGGGAAATGTCAGTGAGCATTCCAATTTCAGTTCCAGAGTGATTTGCCCGATGAGTCGTTCATATTTAGTCATTTTCAGCCAATTTTCAGAATTTTTGAAAATTTCACTTTTTTGTGAAAATATCCACTAAATGAGGGAATAATATGTGTGAGGGTACCCCAGGAGAGTTCCAAATGTGTGTGGGTAGAATATATATCCCACGGGGGTAAAATTGAAAAAAGTTGAAAAAAAAATTATTTGGGACTTAGTCATTTTTTCGGCGTTTATCAGACTTTCAGTTAAGGGAAATGTCAGTGAGCATTCCGATTTCAGTTCCAGAGCGATTCGCCCGATGTGTCCTTCATATTTAGTTGCTTTCAGCCAATTTCCTGAATTTTTGAATATTTCACTTTTTTGTGAAAATATCCACTAAATGAGGGAATAATATGTGTGAGGGTACCCCAGGAGAGTTCCAAATGTGTGTGGGTAGAATATATATCCCACGGGGGAAAAATTGAAAAAAGTTTTAAAAAAAATTATTTGGGATTTAGTCATTTTTTCGGCGTTTATCAGACTTTCAGTTAAGGGAAATGTCAGTGAGCGTTCCAATTTCAGTTCCAGAGCGATTTGCCCAATGAGTCCTTCATATTTAGTCATTTTCAGCCAATTTTCTGAATTTTTGAAAATTTCACTTTTTTGTGAAAATATCCACTAAATGAGGGAATAATATGTGAGGGTACCCTAGTAGAATTCCAAATGTGTGTGGGAAGGAGATTTCCAAATGTGTGTGGGTAGAATATACATCCCAAGGGGGTAAAATTGAAAAAAGTTGAAAAAAATTTTTTTTTGGACCTAGTCACTTTTCCGGCGTTTATCAGACTTTCAGTTAGGGGAAATGTCAGTGAGCGTTCCAATTTCAGTTCCAGAGCGATTTGCCCGATGAGTCGTTCATATTTAGTCATTTTCAGCCAATTTTCAGAATTTTTGAAAATTTCACTTTTTTGTGAAAATATCCACTAAATGAGGGAATAATATGTGTGAGGGTACCCCAGGAGAGTTCCAAATGTGTGTGGGTAGAATATATATCCCACGGGGGTAAAATTGAAAAAAGTTGAAAAAAATTTTTTTTTGGACCTAGTCACTTTTCCGGCGTTTATCAGACTTTCAATTAGTGCAAATGTCATTGGGCGTTCCAATTTCAGTTCCAGAGCGATTCGCCCGATGAGTCCTTCATATTTAGTCGTTTTCAGCCAATATTCTGAATATTTGAAAATTTCACTTTTTGTGAAAATATCCACTAAATGAGGGAATAATATGTGTGAGGGTACCCCAGGAGAGTTCCAAATGTGTGTGGGTAGAATATATATCCCACGGGGGTAAAATTGAAAAAAGTTTTAAAAAATTTTTTTTGGGACTTAGTCATTTTTCCAGCGTTTATCAGACTTTCAGTTAGGGGAAATGTCAGTGAGCATTCCAATTTCAGTTCCAGAGCGATTTGCCCGATGAGTCGTTCATATTTAGTCATTTTCAGCCAATTTTCAGAATTTTTGAAAATTTCACTTTTTTGTGAAAATATCCACTAAATGAGGGAATAATATGTGTGAGGGTACCCCAGGAGAGTTCCAAATGTGTGTGGGTAGAATATATATCCCACGGGGGTAAAATTGAAAAAAGTTGAAAAAAAAATTATTTGGGACTTAGTCATTTTTTCGGCGTTTATCAGACTTTCAGTTAAGGGAAATGTCAGTGAGCATTCCGATTTCAGTTCCAGAGCGATTCGCCCGATGTGTCCTTCATATTTAGTTGCTTTCAGCCAATTTCCTGAATTTTTGAATATTTCACTTTTTTGTGAAAATATCCACTAAATGAGGGAATAATATGTGTGAGGGTACCCCAGGAGAGTTCCAAATGTGTGTGGGTAGAATATATATCCCACGGGGGAAAAATTGAAAAAAGTTTTAAAAAAAATTATTTGGGACTTAGTCATTTTTTCGGCGTTTATCAGACTTTCAGTTAAGGGAAATGTCAGTGAGCGTTCCAATTTCAGTTCCAGAGCGATTCGCCCAATGAGTCCTTCATATTTAGTCATTTTCAGCCAATTTTCTGAATTTTTGAAAATTTCACTTTTTTGTGAAAATATCCACTAAATGAGGGAATAATATGTGAGGGTACCCTAGTAGAATTCCAAATGTGTGTGGGAAGGAGATTTCCAAATGTGTGTGGGTAGAATATACATCCCAAGGGGGTAAAATTGAAAAAAGTTGAAAAAAATTTTTTTTTGGACCTAGTCACTTTTCCGGCGTTTATCAGACTTTCAGTTAGGGGAAATGTCAGTGAGCGTTCCAATTTCAGTTCCAGAGCGAATTGCCCGATGAGTCGTTCATATTTAGTCATTTTCAGCCAATTTTCTGAATTTTTGAAAATTTCACTTTTTTGTGAAAATATCCACTAAATGAGGGAATAATATGTGTGAGGGTACCCCAGGAGAGTTCCAAATGTGTGTGGGTAGAATATATATCCCACGGGGGTAAAATTGAAAAAAGTTGAAAAAAAAATTTTTTTGGACTTAGTCATTTTTCCGGCGTTTATCAGACTTTCAGATAGGGGAAATGTCAGTGAGCGTTCCGATTTCAGTTCCAGAGCGATCCGCCCGATGAGTCCTTCATATTTAGTTGCTTTCAGCCAATTTTCAGAATTTTGAAAATGTCACTTTTTTGTGAAAATATCCACTAAATGAGGGAATAATATGTGTGAGGGTACCCCAGGAGAGTTCCAAATCTGTGTGGGTAGAATATATATCCCACGGGGGTAAAATTGAAAAAAGTTGAAAAAATTTTTTTTTGGGACTTAGTCATTTTTCCAGCGTTTATCAGACTTTCAGTTAGGGGAAATGTCAGTGAGCGCTCCAATTTCAGTTCCAGAGCGATTTGCCCAATGAGTCGTTCATATTTAGTCATTTTCAGCCAATTTTCAGAATTTTTGAAAATTTCACTTTTTTGTGAAAATATCCACTAAATGAGGGAATAATATGTGTGAGGGTACCCTAGTAGAGTTCCAAATGTGTGTGGGTAGAATATATATCCCACGGGGGTAAAATTGAAAAAAGTTGAAAAAAATTTTTTTTTGGACTTAGTCATTTTTCCAGCGTTTATCAGACTTTCAATTAGGGCAAATGTCATTGAGCGTTCCAATTTCAGTTCCAGAGCAATTCGCCCAATGAGTCCTTCATATTTAGTCATTTTCAGCCAATTTTCAGAATTTTTGAAAATTTCACTTTTTTGTGAAAATATCCACTAAATGAGGGAATAATATGTGTGAGGGTACCCTAGTAGAGTTCCAAATGTGTGTGGGTAGAATATATATCCCACGGGGGTAAAATTGAAAAAAGTTGAAAAAAATTTTTTTTTGAACTTAGTCATTTTTCCGGCGTTTATCAGACTTTCAATTAGGGCAAATGTCATTGAGCGTTCCAATTTCAGTTCCAGAGCGATTTGCCCAATGAGTCGTTCATATTTAGTCATTTTCAGCCAATATTCTGAATATTTGAAAATTTCACTTTTTGTGAAAATATCCACTAAATGAGGGAATAATATGTGTGAGGGTACCCCAGGAGAGTTCCAAATGTGTGTGGGTAGAATATATATCCCACGGGGGTAAAATTGAAAAAGGGTGAAAAAAAATTTTTTTTGGACGTAGTCATTTTTCCAGCGTTTATCAGACTTTCAGTGAGGGGAAATGTCAGTGAGCGTTCCAATTTCAGTTCCAGAGCGATTTGCCCGATGAGTTGTTCATATTTAGTCATTTTCAGCCAATTTTCAGAATTTTTGAAAATTTCACTTTTTTGTGAAAATATCCACTAAATGAGGGAATAATATGTGTGAGGGTACCCCAGGAGAGTTCCAAATGTGTGTGGGTAGAATATATATCCCACGGGGGTAAAATTGAAAAAAGTTTTAAAATTTTTTTTTTGGGACTTAGTCATTTTTCCGGCGTTTATCAGACTTTCAGTTAGGGGAAATGTCAGTGAGCGCTCCAATTTCAGTTCCAGAGCGATTTGCCCAATGATTCGTTCATATTTAGTCATTTTCAGCCAATTTTCAGAATTTTTGAAAATTTCACTTTTTTGTGAAAATTTCCACTAAATGAGGGAATAATATGTGTGAGCGTACCCCAGGAGAGTTCCAAATGTGTGTGGGTAGAATATATATCCCATGTGGGTAAAATTGAAAAAAGTTGAAAAAAAATTTTTTTTGGACTTAGTCATTTTTCCAGCGTTTATCAGACTTTCAGTTAGGGCAAATGTCATTGAGCGTTCCAATTTCAGTTCCAGAGCGATTCGCCCAATGAGTCCTTCATATTTAGTCGTTTTCAGCCAATATTCTGAATATTTGAAAATTTCACTTTTTGTGAAAATATCCACTAAATGAGGGAATAATATGTGTGAGGGTACCCCAGGAGAGTTCCAAATGTATGTGGGTAGAATATATATCCCACGGGGGTAAAATTGAAAAAAGTTTAAAAAAATTTTTTTTGGGACTTAGTCATTTTTCCGGCGTTTATCAGACTTTCAGTTAGGGGAAATGTCAGTGAGCGTTCCAATTTCAGTTCCAGAGCGATTTGCCCGATGAGTCGTTCATATTTAGTCATTTTCAGCCAATTTTCAGAATTTTTGAAAATTTCACTTTTTTGTGAAAATATCCACTAAATGAGGGAATAATATGTGTGAGGGTACCCCAGGAGGGTTCCAAATGTGTGTGGGTAGAATATATATCCCACGGGGGTAAAATTGAAAAAAGTTTAAAAAAATTTTTTTTTGGACTTAGTCATTTTTCCAGCGTTTATCAGACTTTCAATTAGGGCAAATGTCATTGAGCGTTCCAATTTCAGTTCCAGAGCGATTCGCCCAATGAGTCCTTCATATTTAGTCATTTTCAGCCAATTTTCTGAATTTTTGAAAATTTCACTTTTTTGTGAAAATATCCACTAAATGAGGGAATAATATGTGTGAGGGTACCCCAGGAGAGTTCCAAATGTGTGTGGGTAGAATATATATCCCTCGGGGGTAAAATTGAAAAAAGTTTTAAAATTTTTTTTTTGGGACTTAGTCATTTTTCCGGCGTTTATCAGACTTTCAGTTAGGGGAAATGTCAGGGAGCGCTCCAATTTCAGCTCCAGAGCGATTTGCCCAATGATTCGTTCATATTTAGTCATTTTCAGCCAATTTTCAGAATTTTTGAAAATTTCACTTTTTTGTGAAAATTTCCACTAAATGAGGGAATAATATGTGTGAGGGTACCCTAGTAGAGTTCCAAATGTGTGTGGGTAGAATATATATCCCATGGGGGTAAAATTGAAAAAAGTTGAAAAATTTTTTTTTTGGACTTAGTCATTTTTCCGGCGTTTATCAGACTTTCAATTAGGGCAAATGTCATTGAGCGTTCCAATTTCAGTTCCAGAGCGATTCGCCCGATGAGTCCTTCATATTTAGTTGCTTTCAGCCAATTTTCTGAATTTTTGAAAATTTCACTTTTTTGTGAAAATATCCACTAAATGAGGGAATAATATGTGTGAGGGTACCCCAGGAGAGTTTCAAATGTATATGGGTAGAATATATATCCCACGGGGGTAAAATTGAAAAAAGTTGAAAAAAATTTTTTTTTGGACTTAGTCATTTTTCCATCGTTTATCAGACTTTCAATTAGGGCAAATGTCATTGAGCGTTCCAATTTCAGTTCCAGAGCGATTCGCCCGATGAGTCTTTCATATTTAGTCGTTTTCAGCCAATATTCTGAAATTTTGAAAATTTCACTTTTTGTGAAAATATCCACTAAATGAGGGAATAATATGTGTGAGGGTACCCCAGGAGAGTTCCAAATGTGTGTGGGTAGAATATATATCCCACATGGGTAAAATTGAAAAAAGGTGAAAAAAAATTTTTTTTGGACTTAGTCATTTTTCCAGCGTTTATCAGACTTTCAGTTAGAGCAAATGTCATTGAGCGTTCCAATTTCAGTTCCAGAGCGATTCGCCCAATGAGTCCTTCATATTTAGTCGTTTTCAGCCAATATTCTGAATATTTGAAAATTTCACTTTTTGTGAAAATATCCACTAAATGAGGGAATAATATGTGTGAGGGTACCCCAGGAGAGTTCCAAATGTATGTGGGTAGAATATATATCCCACGGGGGTAAAATTGAAAAAAGTTTTAAAATTTTTTTTTTGGGACTTAGTCATTTTTCCGGCGTCTATCAGACTTTTAGTTAGGGGAAATGTCAGTGAGTGTTCCGATTTCAGTTCCAGAGCGATTCGCCCGATGAGTCCTTCATATTTAGTCGTTTTCAGCCAATTTTCAGAATTTTTGAAAATTTCACTTTTTTGTGAAATTATCCACTAAATGAGGGAATAATATGTGTGAGGGTACCCCAGGAGAGTTCCAAATGTGTGTGGGTAGGAGATATATCTCACGGGGGTAAAATAGAAAAAAGGTGAAAAAAAATTTTTTTTGGACTTAGTCATTTTTTCAGCGTTCATCAGACTTTCACATAGGAGAAATGTCAGTGAGCGTTCCGATTTCAGTTCCACAGCGATTCGCCGGATGAGTCCTTCATATTTAGTCGTTTCCAGCCAATTTTCAGAATTTTTGAAAATTTCAATTTTTTGTGAAAATATCCACTAAATGAGGGAATAATATGTGTGAGGGTACCCCAGGAGACTTCCAAATGTGTGTGGGTAGAATATATATCCCACGGGGGTAAAATTGAAAAAAGTTGAAAAGAAATTTTTTTTGG
Organism: Phyllobates terribilis; assembly: GCF_046119375.1. Lineage (NCBI taxonomy): Eukaryota > Metazoa > Chordata > Amphibia > Anura > Dendrobatidae > Phyllobates > Phyllobates terribilis. The sequence goes on along the minus strand of NW_027362773.1, from coordinate 18,625,840 downwards.
ACTTAGTCATTTTTCCGGCGTTTATCAGACTTTCAATTTGGGCAAATGTCAGTGAGCGTTCCGACTTCAGTTCTACAGCGATTCGCCCGATCAGTCCTTCATATTTAGTCACTTTCAGCCAATTTTCTGAATTTTTGAAAATTTAACTTTTTTGTGAAAATATCCACTAAATAAGGGAATTGTTAGAACTCTCCTGTTAGGTTTTTTCTAGTTTGCTGGTCACATGACCATTTTTGCCTATTTAATCCGGCTCCGTCCTTCTGGCCTTGCTGGACTTCATTGTATTTGCTACTCTTGAGCTAGCTTGGTGCTCTGTTACCGTTCTCTGTTAGTTTTGCTAGGTCTTCGGACCTCTATGTTCTTTGTTGTGTGTTTGTCTTTGACTGCTACAATTTCTGCTAGGAGGTGTCCAACTTTATCCCAGTCCCTAGTTCTTGTAGAGATTCCTCCCTTGCATCTATAGGTCTTCGTACAGACTAGCCGAGGACTTTAGCGGGTCTGATCGCAGGATCAGGTTCCCCGTTACATCGTAGGGATCCAGTTTAGTTCGATTGTAGGGACAGATCTCCTGTCTTTCCTTAGTGCTTGTAGCAGATCATAACAGTAAGTCCAGCCCAAAAAAAAAATTTCTCTAAGGAAAGACCTCCAGTTTCCATCATGGTCTCGGTTCAAGATTTGGCTCAATGCTTGCAGGGACTCTCTCTGGAGGTGGCCGAGCTCCAACAACACGTGAGTAGCTGTTCTGAAGCACATTTGGTAGAGCCAAAGATACGTCTGCCTGATCTATTTTTTGGAGAACAACAAGATTTTTTTTCTTTTAAAAATGCTTGTTTATTGTATTTTCGTTTAAGACGCAGATCCTCTGGTGATGAATCACAGCGCATAGGGTTCATAATGTCATTTTTGCGCAAGGATCCTCAGGGATGGGCATTTTCTCTCCAACCTAGTGATCCGTGCTTTAGATCAGTGGATAGTTTTTTTTCTGCTTTGGGTTTGTTGTACGATGATCCTGATCGTGTCTCATCTGCTGAGTCTGAATTGAGACGTTTGAGGCAGGGATCAGGTAATGTGGAAAAGTATTGTTCTCACTTCCGTCGGTGGTCTGCCCAGGTGGGGTGGAACGATTCAGCTTTGAAAAGTTTGTTTCTGGCGGGGCTAGGTGAAAGGGTTAAAGATTTGCTGATTGCTTATCCCACACCCGGAAACTTGCAGGAGGCTATGCAATTAGCTTTACGGGTGGACAGGAGACTGCGTGCAAGGGTTAATGAGAGCAAATCCTCTGCTATGTCAGCTCCGAGTCTTGAGAGGGTCTGTGCTGACAAAGGAGAGCCGATGGAGATTGGGGCGCTGACACCCCGCTCTGAGGAAAAAGACCGCAGGCTTTCTGAAGGTTTGTGCTTCTATTGCGGAAATTCTGGTCATTTTATTAAGAACTGTGTGCTTCGTATGAACAAAGAAAAAAAAATGGTCAGTTATGCCCGTATTGCCTGTTTAAATTCTAAGGGGGTATTCCTATCTGCTACTACCACTGCTCAGGAAGAATTAATTGAATTTCGGGTATTTGTGGATTGTGGTTCTACTCTGAATGTGATTGATGGGGGATTCTTGGAAAAACTTACATTAAAACCTAAACCTTTGTCATCCCCTATTGCTGTGGTTTCTGTCGATGGCTCTCCCTTGAAGAGTGTTACTCACAAGGTCTGTGAATTTCCCCTCACTATTAATGGTATTCATCAAGAGAATTTGGATTTGATAGTATTGAATAATTTGCCTTCTCCAGTAATATTGGGGTTGCCCTGGTTAAAATTGCATAATCCTGTACTGGATTGGTCTACCAATGAAATTAAGTCCTGGAGCCCTAAATGTTATGACAAGTGTTGTAACGGACGTATTGCTGCGGTGGAAAAAGGGGAATTACCTGTACCTATTCAGGATTTTTGGAGAGTTTTTTCTGAGGAGGAGTCACAAATTTTGCCTTCCCATAGAGACTATGATTGTACCATTGAATTTGTCCCTGGAGCGGCTCTTCCTAAAAGTCGTTTATTTAATCTTAATATTCCTGAGAGAAAGGCTTTGGAGGAATACATACAGACAAGCTTGGCCGCCGGTCACATTAGGCCTTCCAAGTCTCCTGTGGCTGTTGGATTTTTTTTTGTTAAAAAAAAAGATGGCGGTTTACGTCCTTGTCTGGACTTTTGTGAGATTAATAAAATTACTGTACGCAATCCTTACCCACTGCCATTGATTCCTGATTTGTTTAACCAGTTAGTGGGGGCCAAGTGGTTCTCTAAAATTGATCTCCGGGGGGCATACAATTTGTTGCGCATGAAGGAGGGTGATGAATGGAAGACTGCTTTTAACACTCCTGTGGGTCATTTTGAGAATCTGGTTATGCCTTTTGGTCTTACCAATGCTCCAGCATTTTTTCAGAATCTTATTAATGACATCCTTAGACCTTTGATCGGCAAAAATGTGGTTGTGTATTTGGATGACATTCTGATTTATTCGCCTGATCTGGAGTCTCATTGGCGGAGCGTACCTGAGGTTTTACAGTTATTAATGGACAATTCGCTTTTTGCTAAGCTAGAGAAATGTGAGTTCGCTGTCCAGAGAATTAGTCTTTTGGGTTACATTATCTCCAGTGAAGGTTTTGAGATGGACCCGGTTAAAGTTCAAGCTGTGCAGGAATGGCCTAGGCCTATTGGTTTGAAATCGATACAGAGGTTTTTGGGTTTCGCCAATTATTACAGAAAATTCATAAAAAAAATTTCTATTATTGTCAAACCACTGACCGATCTCACCAGGAAAGGTGCTAATGCGGTTCAGTGGACTTCTGAGGCCATTGAAGCTTTTGTGTTTCTAAAGGAGAGGTTCACCTCTGCTCCCATCCTTATGCAGCCTGATGTGACTAAGCCGTTTTTGGTTGAGGTTGATGCTTCTTCTGTGGGGGTCGGTGCGGTGTTGTCTCAGGAAAGCAAGGATGGAGTATATCCCTGTGCCTTTTTTTCAAATAAAATTTCTGAGACTGAACTTAATTACGATATTGGTAATCGGGAATTACTGGCTATTAAACTCGCATTTGAACACTGGCGTCATCTCTTGGAAGGTGCTGAATTTCCCATTCAGGTTTTCACTGATCATAAAAATCTGATCTATCTTGATGCTGCCAAGTGCTTGAATGCCCGTCTGGCTAGGTGGGCACTTTTTTTCTCGCGGTTTAATTTTTCCGTTACTTACATCCCGGGTACCAAGAATGTTAAAGCGGATGCTTTGTCTCGCAGCTTTTCTCCTATGGTCAGTGCTGAGGAGGAGGAGGAGAGCATTTTACAAGAAGGTGTTGTGATTGCTGCTTTGGACTCCGTTTTGGAGGATGAGATTTTTAAAGCTCAAGAGAATGCCCCATCTAACACTCCCCATGGGAGGTTGTTTGTGCCTAGGACCTTTAGGAGAGATTTGTTTGTTGAGTGTCATGAGTCTCGGTTGGCAGGTCATCCAGGAATTTCTGAGACCAAGAGACTTGTGGGTCACAGTTTTTGGTGGCCTGGATAGCAGAAGGAAGTCATTAAGTGGGTGCATCAATGTACTGTGTGTGCTAGATCTAAGTCTTCGCATGCTCCTGCTGCGGGGTTGCTTTGCCCTCTGGAGGTTCCTAGTGCACCTTGGACACATCTGGCTATGGACTTTATTACTGACCTTCCCCCCTCTGAAGGTTTCACGGTCATCTGGGTGGTCGTGGACCGTTTTAGCAAGATGTGTCACTTGGTTCCCTTCATCAAACTGCCTTGCGCTAAGACACTCGCTAAGGCCTTTGTCAAGGAAATTGTCAGACTACATGGTGTTCCTACTGACATTGTTTCTGATAGGGGACCTCAGTTCGTGGCTCATTTTTGGCGTGCCTTTTGTGACAGGTTGGGAGTTCATTTGTCGTTTTCATCCGGATATCATCCTGAGTCTAATGGCCAGACAGAAAGAAAGAACCAGGATGTTGAGCAGTTCTTGCGTTGCTTTGTGGCAGACAATCAAGAGGGGTGGTCTGAGTTTCTGCCACTTGCTGAATTTGCTCTTAACAACCATACATTCTCTTCTGCTGGGTGTTCGCCTTTTTTTTGTTGTACTGGGAGACATCCGTCTTTTGGGTCATTCTCCAAATTGGTATCGGCTGTGCCGGAGGAGGAGAGTTTTTGCGGTGATTTGGAGAGAGTTTGGACGGATGTGCGTGATAATCTTCAGGAGGCTAACAAAAAATCTAAGAGGTACTTTGATAGGAAACGGCAAGAGGTTTTGTTTGCTATTGGTGATATGGTTTGGTTGTCCTCTAAGAATCTGCGATTGAGGATTCCTTCGAAAAAATTGGGTCCCAAGTTTGTAGGGCCCTTTAAGGTGCTTCAGATAGTTAACCAATCTGCTGTTAGGTTGGAGGTTCCTACCTCCTGGAAGATTAATCCGGTGTTTCATGTTTCTCTGTTGAAAAAAGCTGATGTGTCGGTTGGTGACGCCTCTGCCACTGTTCCTCCGGTGGTGGAGGACGGGGAATATGAAATTTCCCGCATCCTAAATTCTAGACGGTATAGAGGGAGTTTGCAGTATCTCGTCGCTTGGAAGGGTTTCGGACCCGAGGATAACTCATGGGTGAGGGCGGATGATGTTTCTGCTTCCAGACTTGTCAGAGCATTTCACAGGAGGTTTCCTGATAAGCCCGGTCCTAGGGGATCCGGAGGATCCTCTTAGAAGAGGGGGTACTGTTAGAACTCTCCTGTTAGGTTTTTTCTAGTTTGCTGGTCACATGACCATTTTTGCCTATTTAATACGGCTCCGCCCTTCTGGCCTTGCTGGACTTCATTGTATTTACTACTCTTGAGCTAGCTTGGTGCTCTGTTACCGTTCTCTGTTAGTTTTGCTAGGTCTTCGGACCTCTATGTTCTTTGTTGTGTGTTTGTCTTTGACTGCTACAATTTCTGCTAGGAGGTGTCCAACTTTATGCCAGTCCCTAGTTCTTGTAGGGATTCCTCCCTTGCATCTATAGGTCTTCGTACAGACTAGCCGAGGACTTTAGCGGGTCTGATCGCAGGATCAGGTTCCCCGTTACATCGTAGGGATCCAGTATAGTTCGATTGTAGGGACAGATCTCCTGTATTTCCTTAGTGCTTGTAGCAGATCATAACAGGAATAATATGTGTGAGGGTACCCCAGGAGACTTCCAAATGTATATGGGTAGAATATAGATCCCACGGGGGTAAAATTTAAAAAAGTTGAAAAAATTTTTTTTTTGGACTTAGTCGTTTTTCCAGCGTTTATCAGACTTTCAGTTAGGGGAAATGTCAGTGAGCGTTCCAATTTCAGTTCCAGAGCGATTTGCCCGATGAGTCGTTCATATTTAGTCATTATCAGCCAATTTTCAGAATTTTTGAAAATTTTACTTTTTTGTGAAAATATCCACTAAATGAGGGAATAATATGTGTGAGGGTACCCCAGGAGAGTTTCAAATGTGTGTGGGTAGAATATATATCCCATGGGGGTAAAATTGAAAAAAGGTAAAAAAAAATTTTTTTTGGACTTAGTCATTTTTTCAGCGTTTATCAGACTTTCAGATAGGGGAAATGTCAGTGAGCGTTCCAATTTCAGTTCCAGAGTGATTCGCCCGATGAGTCCTTCATATTTAGTCGTTTTCAGCCAATTTTCTGAATATTTGAAAATTTCACTTTTTTGTGAAAATATCCACTAAATGAGGGAATAATATGTGTGAGGGTACCCCAGGAGAGTTCCAAATGTGTGTGGGTAGAATATATATCTCACGGGGGTAAATTTGAAAAAAGATGAAAAAAAATTTTTTTGGGCTTAGTCATTTTTTCAGCGTTTATCAGACTTTCACATAGTAGAAATGTCAGTGAGCGTTCCAATTTCAGTTCCAGAGCGATTCGCCTGATGAGTCCTTCATATTTAGTTGTTTTCAGCCAATTTTCTGAATTTTTGAAAATTTCACTTTTTTGTGAAAATATCCACTAAATGAGGGAATAATATGTGTGAGGGTACCCCAGGAGAGTTCCAAATGTATATGGGTAGAATATATATCCCACGGGGGTAAAATTTAAAAAAGTTTAAAAAAATTTTTTTTTGGACTTAGTCATTTTTCCAGCGTTTATCAGACTTTCAGATAGGGGAAATGTCAGTGAGCGTTCCGATTTCAGTTCCAGAGCGATTCGCCCAATGAGTCCTTCATATTTAGTAGTTTTCAGCCAATTTTCTGAATATTTGAAAATTTCACTTTTTTGTGAAAATATCAACTAAATGAGGGAATAATATGTGTGAGGGTACCCCAGGAGAGTTCCAAATGTGTGTGGGTAGAATATATATCCCACAGGGGTAAAATTGAAAAAAGTTAAAAAAAAATTTTTTTTGGACTTAGTCATTTTTCCGGCATTTATCAGACTTTCAGTTAGGAGAAATGTCAGTGAGCGTTCCGATTTCAGTTCCAGAGCGATTCGCCCGATGAGTCCTTCATATTTAGTCGTTTTCAGCCAATTTTCAGAATTTTTGAAAATGTCACTTTTTTGTGAAAATATCCACTAAATGAGGGAATAATATGTGTGAGGGTACCCCAAGAGAATTCCAAATGTGTGTGGGTAGAATATATATCCCACGGGGGTAAAATTGAAAAAAGATGAAGAAAAATTTTTTTTAGACTTAGTCATTTTTCCGGCGTTTATCAGACTTTCAGATAGGGGAAATGTCAGTGAGCGTTCCGATTTCAGTTCCAGAGCGATTCGCCCGATGAGTCCTTCATATTTAGTCGTTTTCAGCCAATTTTCTGAATTTTTGAAAATTTCACTTTTTTGTGAAAATATCCACTAAATGAGGGAATAATATGTGTGAGGGTACCCCAGGATAGTTCCAAATGTGTGTGGGTAGAAGATATATCCCACGGGGGTAAAATTGAAAAAAGGTGAAAAAATTTTTTTTTTGGACTCAGTAATTTTTTCAGCGTTTATCAGACTTTCAGATAGGTGAAATGTCAGTGAGCGTTCCGATTTCAGTTCCAGAGCGATTCGCCCGATGAGTCCTTCATATTTAGTCGTTTTCAGCCAATTTTCTGATATTTTGAAAATTTCACTTTTTTGTGAAAATATCCACTAAATGAGGGAATAATATGTGTGAGGGTACCCCAGGATAGTTCCAAATGTGTGTGGGTAGAAGATATATCCCACGGGGGTAAAATTGAAAAAAGTTGAAAAAAAATTTTTTTGGACTCAGTCATTTTTTCAGCGTTTATCAGACTTTCAGATAGGGGAAATGTCAGTGAGTGTTCCGATTTCAGTTCCAGAGCGATTCGCCCGATGAGTCCTTCATATTTAGTCGTTTTCAGCCAATTTTCAGAATTTTTGAAAATGTCACTTTTTTGTGAAAATATCCACTAAATGAGGGAATAATATGTGTGAGGGTACCCCAAGAGAATTCCAAATGTGTGTGGGTAGAATATATATCCCACGGGGGTAAAATTGACAAAAGATGAAGAAAAATTTTTTTTAGACTTAGTCATTTTTCCGGCGTTTATCAGACTTTCAGATAGGGGAAATGTCAGTGAGCGTTCCGATTTCAGTTCCAGAGCAATTCGCCCGATGAGTCCTTCATATTTAGTCGTTTTCAGCCAATTTTCTGAATTTTTGAAAATTTCACTTTTTTGTGAAAATATCCACTAAATGAGGGAATAATATGTGTGAGGGTACCCCAGGAGAGTTCCAAATGTGTGTGGGTTGAATATATACCCCACGGGGGTAAAATTGAAAAAAGTTGAAAAAAAATTGTTTTTGGACTTAGTCATTTTTCCGGCGTTTATCAGACTTTCAATTTGGGCAAATGTCAGAGAGTGTTCCGATTTCAGTTCCAGAGCGATTCGCCTGATGAGTCGTTCATATTTAGTCGTTTTCAGCCAATTTTCAGAATTTTTGAAAATTTCACTTTTTTGTGAAAATATCCACTAAATGAGGGAATAATATGTGTGAGGGTACAACAGGAGAATTCCAAATGTGTGTGGGTAGAATATATATCCCACGGGGGTAAAATTGAAAAAAGATTAAAAAAATTTTTTTTTAGACTTAGTCATTTTTCCGGCGTTTATCAGACTTTCAGATAGGGGAAATGTCAGTGAGCATTCCGATTTCAGTTCCAGAGCGATTCGCCTGATAAGTCCTTCATATTTAGTCGTTTTCAGCCAATTTTCTGAATTTTTGAAAATTTCACTTTTTTGTGAAAATATCCACTAAATGAGGGAATAATATGTGTGAGGGTACCCCAGGAGGGTTCTAAATGTGTGTGGGTAGAATATATATCCCACGGGGGTAAAATTGAAAAAAGATGAAGAAAAATTTTTTTTAGACTTAGTCATTTTTCCGGCGTTTATCAGACTTTCAGATAGGGGAAATGTCAGTGAGCGTTCCGATTTCAGTTCCAGAGCGATTCGCCCGATGAGTCCTTCATATTTAGTCGTTTTCAGCCAATTTTCTGAATTTTTGAAAATTTCACTTTTTTGTGAAAATATCCACTAAATGAGGGAATAATATGTGTGAGGGTACCCCAGGAGAGTTCCAAATGTGTGTGGGTAGAAGATATATCCCACGGGGGTAAAATTGAAAAAAGGTGAAAAAATTTTTTTTTTGGACTCAGTAATTTTTTCAGCGTTTATCAGACTTTCAGATAGGTGAAATGTCAGTGAGCGTTCCGATTTCAGTTCCAGAGCGATTCGCCCGATGAGTCCTTCATATTTAGTCATTTTCAGCCAATTTTCAGAATTTTTGAAAATGTCACTTTTTTGTGAAAATATCCACTAAATGAGGGAATAATATGTGTGAGGGTACCCCAAGAGAATTCCAAATGTGTGTGGGTAGAATATATATCCCACGGGGGTAAAATTGAAAAAAGATGAAGAAAAATTTTTTTTAGACTTAGTCATTTTTCCGGCGTTTATCAGAATTTCAGATAGGGGAAATGTCAGTGAGCGTTCCGATTTCAGTTCCAGAGCGATTCGCCCGATGAGTCCTTCATATTTAGTCGTTTTCAGCCAATTTTCTGAATTTTTGAAAATTTCACTTTTTTGTGAAAATATCCACTAAATGAGGGAATAATATGTGTGAGGGCACCCCAGGATAGTTCCAAATGTGTGTGGGTAGAAAATATATCCCACGGGGGTAAAATTGAAAAAAGTTGAAAAAAAATTTTTTTGGACTCAGTCATTTTTTCAGCGTTTATCAGACTTTCAGATAGGGGAAATGTCAGTGAGTGTTCCGATTTCAGTTCCAGAGCGATTCGCCCGATGAGTCCTTCATATTTAGTCGTTTTCAGCCAATTTTCAGAATTTTTGAAAATGTCACTTTTTTGTGAAAATATCCACTAAATGAGGGAATAATATGTGTGAGGGTACCCCAAGAGAATTCCAAATGTGTGTGGGTAGAATATATATCCCACGGGGGTAAAATTGAAAAAAGTTGAAAAAAAATTGTTTTTGGACTTAGTCATTTTTCCGGCGTTTATCAGACTTTCAATTTGGGCAAATGTCAGAGAGTGTTCCGATTTCAGTTCCAGAGCGATTCGCCTGATGAGTCGTTCATGTTTAGTCGTTTTCAGCCAATTTTCAGAATTTTTGAAAATTTCACTTTTTTGTGAAAATATCCACTAAATGAGGGAATAATATGTGTGAGGGTACAACAGGAGAATTCCAAATGTGTGTGGGTAGAATATATATCCCACGGGGGTAAAATTGAAAAAAGATGAAAAAAAATTTTTTTTAGCCTTAGTCATTTTTCCGGCGTTTATCTGACTTTCAGATAGGGGAAATGTCAGTGAGCGTTCAGATTTCAGTTCCAGAGCGATTCGCCTGATAAGTCCTTCATATTTAGTCGTTTTCAGCCAATTTTCTGAATTTTTGAAAATTTCACTTTTTTGTGAAAATATCCACTAAATGAGGGAATAATATGTGTGAGGGTACCCCAGGATAGTTCCAAATGTGTGTGGGTAGAATATATATCCCACGGGGGTAAAATTGAAAAAAGATGAAGAAAAATTTTTTTGGACTCAGTCATTTTTTCAGCGTTTATCAGACTTTCAGATAGGGGAAATGTCAGTGAGCGTTCCGATTTCAGTTCCAGAGCGATTCGCCCGATGAGTCCTTCATATTTAGTCGTTTTCAGCCAATTTTCAGAATTTTTGAAAATGTCACTTTTTTGTGAAAATATCCACTAAATGAGGGAATAATATGTGTGAGGGTACCCCAAGAGAATTCCAAATGTGTGTGGGTAGAATATATATCCCACGGTTGTAAAATTGAAAAAAGATGAAGAAAAATTTTTTTGGACTCAGTCATTTTTTCAGCGTTTATCAGACTTTCAGATAGGGGAAATGTCAGTGAGCGTTCCGATTTCAGTTCCAGAGCGATTCGCCCGATGAGTCCTTCATATTTAGTTGTTTTCAGTCAATTTTCTGAATATTTGAAAATTTCACTTTTTTGTGAAAATATCCACTAAATGAGGGAATATTATGGGTGAGGGTACCCCAGGAGAGTTCCAAATGTGTGTGGGTAGAATATATATCCCACGGGGGTAAAATTGAAAAAAGGTGAAAAATTTTTTTTTTTTGGACTTAGTCATTTTTCTGGCGTTTATCAGACTTTCAGATAGGGCAAATGTCAGTGAGGGTTCCGATTTCAGTTCCAGAGCGATTCGCCAGATGAGTCCTTCATATTTAGTAGTTTTCAGCCAATTTTCAGAATTTTTGAAAATTTCACTTTTTTGTGAAAATATCCACTAAATGAGGGAATAATATGTGTGAGGGTACCCCAGGAGAGTTCCAAATGTGTGTGGGTAGAATATATAACCCACGGGGGTAAAATTGAAAAAAGGTGAAAAAATTTTTTTTTTGGACTTAGTCATTTTTTCAGCGTTTATCAGATTTTCAGATAGGGGAAATGTCAGTGAGCGTTCCGATTTCAGTTCCAGAGTGATTCGCCCGATGAGTCCTTCATATTTAGTCGTTTTCAGCCAATTTTCTGAATTTTTGAAAATTTCACTTTTTTGTGAAAATATCCACTAAATAAGGGAATAATATGTGTGAGGGTACCCCAGGAGAGTTCCAAATGTGTGTGGGTAGAATATATATCCCACGGCGGTAAAATTGAAAAAAGTTAAAAAAAAAAATTTTTTTGGACTTAGTCATTTTTCCGGCGTTTATCAGACTTTCAATTTGGGCAAATGTCAGTGAGCGTTCTGATTTCAGTTCCAGAGCGATTCGCCTGATGAATCCTTCATATTTAGTCATTTTCAGCCAATCTTCTGAATTTTTGAAAATTTCACTTTTTTGTGAAAATATCCACTAAATAAGGGAATAATATGTGTGAGGGTACCCCAGGAGAGTTCCAAATGTGTGTGGGTAGAATATATATCCCACAGGGGTAAAATTGAAAAAAGTTAAAAAAAAATTTTTTTTGGACTTAGTCATTTTTCCGGCGTTTATCAGACTTTCAATTTGGGCAAATGTCAGTGATCGTTCCGATTTCAGTTCCAGAGTGATTCGCCCGATGAGTCCTTCATATTTAGTCGTTTTCATCCTATTTTCAGAATTTTTGAAAATGTCACTTTTTTGTGAAAATATCCACTAAATGAGGGAATAATATGTGTGAGGGTACCCCAAGAGAATTCCAAATGTGTGTGGGTAGAATATATATCCCACGGGGGTAAAATTGAAAAAAGATGAAGAAAAATTTTTTTGGACTCAGTCATTTTTTCAGCGTTTATCAGACTTTCAGATAGGGGAAATGTCAGTGAGCGTTCCGATTTCAGTTCCAGACCGATTCGCCCGATGAGTCCTTCATATTTAGTCGTTTTCAGCCAATTTTCAGAATTTTTGAAAATGTCACTTTCTTGTGAAAATATCCACTAAATGAGGGAATAATATGTGTGAGGGTACCCCAAGAGAATTCCAAATGTGTGTGGGTAGAATATATATCCCACGGGGGTAAAATTGAAAAAAGATGAAGAAAAATTTTTTTTAGACTTAGTCATTTTTCCGGCGTTTATCAGACTTTCAGATAGGGGAAATGTCAGTGAGCGTTCCGATTTCAGTTCCAGAGCGATTCGCCCGATGAGTCCTTCATATTTAGTCGTTTTCAGCCAATTTTCTGAATTTTTGAAAATTTCACTTTTTTGTGAAAATATCCACTAAATGAGGGAATAATATGTGTGAGGGTACCCCAGGAGAGTTCCAAATGTGTGTGGGCAGTATATATACCCCACGGGGGTAAAATTGAAAAAAGTTGAAAAAAATTGTTTTTGGACTTAGTCATTTTTCCGGCGTTTATCAGACTTTCAATTTGGGCAAATGTCAGAGAGTGTTCCGATTTCAGTTCCAGAGCGATTCGCCTGATGAGTCGTTCATATTTAGTCGTTTTCAGCCAATTTTCAGAATTTTTGAAAATTTCACTTTTTTGTGAAAATATCCACTAAATGAGGGAATAATATGTGTGAGGGTACAACAGGAGAATTCCAAATGTGTGTGGGTAGAATATATATCCCACGGGGGTAAAATTGAAAAAAGTTGAAAAAATTTTTTTTTTAGACTTAGTCATTTTTCCGGCGTTTATCAGACTTTCAGATAGCGGAAAAGTCAGGGAGCGTTCCGATTTCAGTTCCAGAGCGATTCACCAGATGAGTCCTTCATATTTAGTCGTTTTCAGCCAATTTTCAGAATTTTTGAAAATTTCACTTTTTTGTGAAAATATCCACTAAATGAGGGAATAATATGTGTGAGGGTACCCCAGGAGAGTTCCAAATGTGTGTGGGTAGAATATATATCCCACAGGGGTAAAATTGAAAAAAGTTGAAAAAATTTTTTTTTTAAACTTAGTCATTTTTCCGGCGTTTATCAGACTTTCAGATAGCGGAAAAGTCAGTGAGCGTTCTGATTTCAGTTCCATAGCGATTCGCCCGATGAGTCCTTCATATTTAGTCGTTTACAGCCAATTTTCTGAATTTATGAAAATTTCACTTTTTTGTGAAAATATCCACTAAATGAGGGAATAATATGTGTGAGGGTACCCCAGGAGGGTTCTAAATGTGTGTGGGGAGAATATATATCCCACGGGGGTAAAATTGAAAAAAGATGAAGAAAAATTTTTTTTAGACTTAGTCATTTTTCCGGCGTTTATCAGACTTTCAATTTGGGCAAATGTCAGAGAGTGTTCCGATTTCAGTTCCAGAGCAATTCGCCCGATGAGTCGTTCATATTTAGTCATTTTCAGCCAATTTTCTGAATTTATGAAAATTTCACTTTTTTGTGAAAATATCCACTAAATGAGGGAATAATATGTGTGAGGGTACCCCAGGAGGGTTCTAAATGTGTGTGGGTAGAATATATATCCCACGGGGGTAAAATTGAAAAAAGATGAAGAAAAATTTTTTTTAGACTTAGTCATTTTTCCGGCGTTTATCAGACTTTCAGATAGGGGAAATGTCAGTGAGCGTTCCGATTTCAGTTCCAGAGCGATTCGCCCGATGAGTCCTTCATATTTAGTCGTTTTCAGCCAATTTTCTGAATTTTTGAAAATTTCACTTTTTTGTGAAAATATCCACTAAATGAGGGAATAATATGTGTGAGGGTACCCCAGGAGAGTTCCAAATGTGTGTGGGTAGAAGATATATCCCACGGGGGTAAAATTGAAAAAAGGTGAAAAAATTTTTTTTTTGGACTTAGTCATTTTTTCAGCGTTTTTCAGACTTTCAGATAGGGGAAATGTCAGTGAGCGTTCCGATTTCAGTTCCAAAGCGATTCGCCTGATGAGTCCTTCATATTTAGTAGTTTTCAGCCAATTTTCAGAATTTTTGAAAATTTCACTTTTTTGTGAAAATATCCACTAAATGAGGGAATAATATGTGTGAGGGTACCCCAGGAGAGTTCCAAATGTGTGTGGGTAGAAGATATATCCCACGGGGGTAAAATTGAAAAAAGTTGAAAAAAAATTTTTTTTAGACTTAGTCATTTTTCCGGCGTTTATCAGACTTTCAGTTAGGGCAAATGTCAGTGAGCGTTCCGATTTCAGTTCCAGAGCGATTCGCCCGATGAGTCCTTCATATTTAGTTGTTTTCAGCCAATTTTCTGAATATTTGAAAATTTCACTTTTTTGTGAAAATATCCACTAAATGAGGGAATAATATGTGTGAGGGTACCCCAGGAGAGTTCCAAATGTGTGTGGGTAGAATATATATCCCACGGGGGTAAAATTGAAAAAAGTTGAAAAATTTTTTTTTTTAAACTTAGACATTTTTCCGGCGTTTATCAGACTTTCAGATAGTGTAAAAGTCAGTGAGCGTTCCGATTTCAGTTCCAGAGCGATTCGCCCGATGAGTCCTTCATATTTAGTCGTTTTCAGCCAATTTTCAGAATTTTTGAAAATGTCACTTTTTTGTGAAAATATACGCTGAATGAGGGAATAATATGTGTGAGGGTACCCCAGGAGAGTTCCAAATGTGTGTGGGTAGAATATATATCCCACGGGGGTAAAATTGAAAAAAGTTGAAAAAAAATTTTTTTTGGACTTAGTCATTTTTCCGGTGTTTATCAGACTTTCAGTTAAGGCAAATGTCAGTGAGCGTTCCGATTTCAGTTCCAGAGCGATTCGCCCGATGAGTCCTTCATATTTAGTTGTTTTCAGCCAATTTTCTGAATATTTGAAAATTTCACTTTTTTGTGAAAATTTCCAATAAATGAGGGAATAATATGTGTGAGGGTACCCCAGGAGAGTTCCAAATGTGTGTGGGTAGAATATATATCCCACGGGGGTAAAATTGAAAAAAGTTGAAAACATTTTTTTTTTAGACTTAGTCATTTTTCCGGCGTTTATCAGACTTTCAGATAGCGGAAAAGTCAGTGAGCGTTCCGATTTCAGTTCCAGAGCGATTCGCCCGATGAGTCCTTCATATTTAGTAGTTTTCAGCCAATTTTCAGAATTTTTGAAAATTTAACTTTTTTGTGAAAATATCCACTAAATGAGGGAATAATATGTGTAAGGGTACCCCAGGAGAGTTCCAAATGTGTGTGGGTAGAATATATATCCCACGGGGGTAAAATTGAAAAAAGGTGAAAAATTTTTTTTTTTGGACTTAGTCATTTTTTCAGCGTTTATCAGACTTTCAGATAGGGGAAATGTCAGTGAGCGTTCTGATTTTAGTTCCAGAGCGATTCGCCCGATGAGTCCTTCATATTTAGTCGTTTTCAGCCAATTTTCAGAATTTTTGAAAATTTAACTTTTTTGTGAAAATATCCACTAAATGAGGGAATAATATGTGTGAATGTACCCCAAGAGAATTCCAAATGTGTGTGGGTAGAATATATATCCCACCGGGGTAAAATTGAAAAAAGATGAAGAAAATTTTTTTTTAGACTTAGTCATTTTTCCGGCGTTTATCAGACTTTCAGATAGGGGAAATGTCAGTGAGCGTTCCGATTTCAGTTCCAGAGCGATTCGCCCGATGAGTCCTTCATATTTAGTTGTTTTCAGCCAATTTTCTGAATATTTGAAAATTTCACTTTTTTTGGAAATATCCACTAAATGAGGGAATAATATGTGTGAGGGTACCCCAGGAGAGTTCCAAATGTTTGTGGGTAGAATATATATCCCACGGGGGTAAAATTGAAAAAAGTTGAAAAATTTTTTTTTTTAAACTTAGTCATTTTTCCGGCGTTTATCAGACGTTCAGATAGTGGAAAAGTCAGTGAGCATTCCGATTTCAGTACCAGAGCGATTCGCCCGATGAGTCCTTCATATTTACTCATTTTCAGCCAATTTTCAGAATTTTTGAAAATTTCACTTTTTTGTGAAAATATCCACTAAATGAGGGAATAATATGTGTGAGGGTACCCCAGGAGAGTTCCAAATGTGTGTGGGTAGAATATATATCCCACGGGGTAAAATTGAAAACGGTTGAAAAAAATTTTTTTTTAGACTTAGTCATTTTTCCGGCATTTATCAGACTTTCAGATAGGGGAAATGTCAGTGAGCGTTCAGATTTCAGTTCCAGAGCGATTCGCCTGATGAGTCCTTCATATTTAGTCGTTTTCAGCCAATTTTCAGAATTTTTTGAAAATTTCACTTTTTTGTGAAAATATCCACTAAATGAGGGAATAATATGTGTGAGGGTACCCCAGGAGAGTTCCAAATGTGTGTGGGTAGAATATATATCCCACGGGGGTAAAATTGAAAAAAGTTTAAAAAAAATTTTTTTTGGACTTAGTAATTTTTCCGGCGTTTATCAGACTTTCAGATAGGGGAAATGTCAGTGAGCGTTCCGATTTCAGTTCCAGAGCGATTCGCCCGATGAGTCCTTCATATTTAGTCGTTTTCAGCCAATTTTCAGAATTTTTGAAAATTTCACGTTTTTGTAAAAATATCCACTAAATGAGGGAATAATATGTGTGAGGGTACCCCAGGAGAGTTCCAAATGTGTGTGGGTAGAATATATATCCCACGGGGGTAAAATTGAAAAAAGTTGAAAAAAATTTTTTTTCGACTTAGTCATTAGTGTTGAGCGATACCTTCCGATATCGGGAAATATCGGATTGGATCGGACTGATACCGAAAAAGTATCGGATATCGCCGATTCCGATACTGGAAACCAATGCAAGTCAATGGGACAGAAATATCGGAATGAAAATAAACCCTTTCTTTCCTTGTAGGTTAATTCTACATGAAGGAAAACAACTAAGAATAATGTAGAATGTATTGGCTGAGGTGGGGGAGACAATAAAGGCATAGAGGTTTAGCCCAATCAAATGGAGTAGCAGGAATTCATATTTTTTTTAAGACTTTCTGAGTTACGGAAATATTGACTATGTTAAGTATTTTTATATTTTGTCAGATATTTATGTTTCACTACTTCCATGCTCTTCACCTTCTTTTTTACTTCTCCCACACTTTCTCCTTCATCATCCTCAGCATCTTTTTCATCCTCTTCTTCTTCACCTTCTTCATCTTCTTCTTCTTCACCTTCTTCGTATTATTCTTTTTTTTTACATTCTTCATATTCTACTTCTTCATCTTCTTCATATTCTTCTTCTTCATCATATTCTTATTTGTGACAGGCATTCCTGTAGTTGTTATCTATAAAAGGTTGGACATTACACCTTTCGTTCTGCCCGTCACAAAAGATTTACAACAGGATTTGTCCGCGTTCAGTTTGGCCTGCAGCAGCAGGTCTTTTCCAGGGGCACCACGAGGAGGAACGGACTCACCCCCATACACTGCTTAGTCATCTTCTGCTTATAATTTAGATATTATCTTTTGCTCTGATTTTTAGTCTTATGCTTAATGTTCTTCCGCTTTTTGTTCTGCAGCTTCTTGTATTTCTGCTTCTTGGTTTTCTGTCTCTTGTTCTTCTGTATCTTGGTGCTTGTCTTCTCTTCTTTGTCCTCTTGGTCAACTTCTTCAGGGTCATCTTCTTGGTCTTCTTCGGGGTGGTCTTCAGGGTCGTCATCTTCGGGGGTCCTCGTCTTCGGGGTCCTCGTCTTCTTCGGGTTGGTCTTCTGGGTCCTCGTCTTCGGGGTCCTCATCTTCTTCGGGGTGGTCTTCAGGGTCCTCGTCTTCTTCGGGGTGGTCTTCAGGGTCCTCGTCTTCTTTGGGGTGGTCTTCAGGGTCCTCATCTTCTTCGGGGTGGTCTTCAGGGTCCTCATCTTCAGGGTCGTTGTCTTCGGGGTCCTCATCTTCTTAGGGTTGGTCTTCAGGGTCCTCGTCTTCAGGGTCCTCGTCAGGGAGATCCAGAGTGATTACCAAGAACCATTTCAAAAAGCTTGAACTTGGAAATGTAGCAGAAGGTACAAGAAAGCTGAGGAATTACCGAGAACCAGCTGACGGTACTGGAACCCGGATGGGTAGCAGAAGGTACAAGAGCCAATGGAACTGCCGAAGACCAGCTGACGCTACTGGAACTGGTTACTAAGCAGGAGGTACCTGTGCCAGAAAGCACTACCAAGGACCAGCAGACGTTGGTGGAACTTGGATACCAAGAAGGAGGCACCTAATCCAAAGGCACTGCCGAGAATCAGCTGACGGTACTGGAACCCGGATGGGTAGCAGAAGGTACCCATGTAAAAAAAAGTTCAAGGCCGCGAGCCGGCCGCAGTTACCAAAACCCACAGTCCTACAGGGGGTGCTTGTCCTATTGGCACTATGGAACCAGCCTTCATTGCCTGATCCCGCAGCCCACATAGGAGTCATGTAAACTGCAGGCACCATAGATTCGGCTAACCCGACCGCAACACGACAGGACAACGCATTGGAGGCAAAGTGACGTTGACACTACCCGGAAACAGCTGGCGTGCTGGAACCAGGCTGGGCGGAGGGAGTACCCGTGCCAAAGTCACTGCCGAGAACCAGCTGACGGTACTGGAACCCGGATGGGTAGTAGAAGGTACAAGAGCAAATGGAACTACCGAGGACCAGCTGACGGTACTGGAACCCGGATGGGTAGCAGAAGGTACAAGAGCCAATGGAACTGCCGAAGACCAGCTGACGGTACTGGAACTTGGTTACTAATCAGGAGGTACCTGTGCCAGAAAGCACTACCAAGGACCAGCAGACCTTGGTGGAACTTGGATACCGAGAAGGAGGCACCTAATCCAAAGGCACTGCCGAGAACCAGCTGACGGTACTGGAACCCGGATGCTTAGCAGAAGGTACCCATGTAAAAAAAAGTTCAAGGCCGCGAGCCGGCCGCAGTTACCAAAACCCACAGTCCTACAGGGGGTGCTTGTCCTATTGGCACTATGGAACCAGCCTTCATTGCCTGATCCCGCAGCCCACAGAGGAGTCATCTAAACTGCAGGCACCATAGAGTCGGCTAACCCGACCGCAACACGACAGGACAACGCATTGGAGGCAAAGTGACGTTGACACTACCCGGAAACAGCTGGCGTGCTGGAACCAGGCTGGGCAGGAGGGAGTACCCGTGCCAAAGTCACTGCCGAGAACCAGCTGACGGTACTGGAACCCGGATGGGTAGTAGAAGGTACAAGAGCAAATGGAACTACCGAGGACCAGCTGACGATACTGGAACCCGGATGGGTAGCAGAAGGTACAAGAGCCAATGGAACTGCCGAAGACCAGCTGACGGTACTGGAACTCGGTTACTAAGCAGGAGGTACCTGTGCCAGAAAGCACCACCAAGGACCAGCAGACGTTGGTGGAACTTGGATACCGAGAAGGAGGCACCTAATCCAAAGGCACTGCCGAGAACCAGCTGACGGTACTGGAACCCGGATGGGTAGCAGAAGGTACCCATGTAAAAAAAAGTTCAAGGTCGCGAGCCGGCCGCAGTTACCAAAACTCACAGTCCTACGGGGGGTGCTTGTCCTATAGGCACTATGGAACCAGCCTTCATTGCCAGATCCCGCATCCCACATAGGAGTCACCTAAACTGCAGGCACCATAGAGTCGGCTAACCCGACCGCAACACGACAGGACAACGCATTGGAGGCAAAGTGACGTTGACACTACCCGGAAACAGCTGGCGTGCTGGAACCAGGCTGGGCAGGAGGGAGTACCCGTGCCAAAGACACTGCCGAGAACCAGCTGACGGTACTGGAACCCGGATGAGTAGTAGAAGGTACAAGAGCCAATGGAACTGCCGAAGACCAGCTGACGCTACTGGAACTCGGTTACTAAGCAGGAGGTACCTGTGCCAGAAAGCACTACCAAGGACCAGCAGACGTTGGTGGAACTTGGATACCGAGAAGGAGGCACCTAATCCAAAGGCACTGCCGAGAACCAGCTGACGGTACTGGAACCCGGATGGGTAGCAGAAGGTACCCATGTAAAAAAAAGTTCAAGGCCGCGTGCCGGCCGCAGTTACCAAAACCCATAGTCCTACAGGGGGTGCTTGTCCTATTGGCACTATGGAACCAGCCTTCATTGCCTGATCCCGCAGCCCACATAGGAGTCACCTAAACTGCAGGCACCTTAGAGTCGGCTAACCCGACCGCAACACGACAGGACAGCGCATTGGAGGCAAAGTGACATTGACACTACCCAGAAACAGCTGGCGTGCTGGAACCAGGCTGGGCAGGAGGGAGTACCCGTGCCAAAGTCACTGCCGAGAACCAGCTGACGGTACTGGAACCCGGATGGGTAGTAGAAGGTACAAGAGCAAATGGAACTACCGAGGACCAGCTGACGGAACTGGAACCAGGATGGGTAGCAGAAGGTACAAGAGCCAATGGAACTGCCGAAGACCAGCTGACGGTACTGGAACTTGGTTACTAAGCAGGAGGTACCTGTGCCAGAAAGCACTACCAAGGATCAGCAGACGTTGGTAGAACTTGGATACCGAGAAGGAGGCACCTAATCCAAAGGCACTGCCGAGAACCAGCTGACGGTACTGGAACCCGGATGGGTAGCAGAAGGTACCCATGTAAAAAAAAGTTCAAGGCCGCGAGCCGGCCGCAGTTACCAAAACCCACAGTCCTACAGGGGGTGCTTGTCCTATAGGCACTATGGAACCAGTCTTCATTGCCAGATCCCGCAGCCAACATAGGAGTCACCTAAACTGCAGGCACCATAGAGTCGGCTAACTCGACCGCAACACGACAGGACAACGCATTGGAGGCAAAGTGACGTTGACACTACCCAGAAACAGCTGGCGTGTTGGAACCAGGCTGGGCTGGAGGGAGTACCCGTGCCAAAGACACTGCCGAGAACCAGCTGACGGTACTGGAACCCAGATGGGTAGTAGAAGGTTCAAGAGCAAATGGAACTACCGAGAATCAGCTGGCGGTGCTGGAACCCAGGGTAAATACTAAAAACAGAGTGGAGCCAGAGGTGTAATTGGAGAAAGTTTTAAATCAGTAGTACAGTGGATA
The DNA here is from genome assembly GCF_046119375.1 of Phyllobates terribilis. Lineage (NCBI taxonomy): Eukaryota > Metazoa > Chordata > Amphibia > Anura > Dendrobatidae > Phyllobates > Phyllobates terribilis. The sequence continues at coordinate 18,604,954 of NW_027362773.1, read as the reverse complement.
TGGACAAAGCAGGAGAAATTGCCGTCCGCACAGCAGGGGAACAGCTGACGTTACCAAACCCCAATAACACGGCAGCAAGTGTTGACTGTGCAGACGGCACTTCCAAGCGCCAACTGGCGGTGTTGGAGCTCAGGGATAATACTGAAAACAGAGGAGCCAGAGGTGTATTTGGAGGAGGTTTTAAATCAGTAGTACAGTGGATGTGGACAGAGCAGGAGAAATTGCCGTCCGCACAGCAGGGGAACAGCTGACGTTACTGAACCCGAATAACATGGCAGCAAGTGTTGACTGTGCAGACGGCACTTCCGAGCGCCAACTGGCGGTGTTGGAGCTCAGGGATAATACTGAAAACAGAGGAGCCAGAGGTGTAATTGGAGCAACTTTAAAATCTGTAGTAGTGAGAATGTGGACAGAGCAGGAGAAATTGCCGTCCGCACAGCAGGGGAACAGCTGACGTTACTGAACCCCAATAACATGGCAGCAAGTGTTGACTGTGCAGGCGGCACTTCCGAGCGCCAACTGGCGGTGTTGGAGCTCAGGGACAATACTGGAAACAGAGGAGCCAGAGGTGTATTTGGAGGAGATTTTAAATCAGCAGTACAGTGGATGTGGACAGAGCAGGAGAAAGTGCCGCCCGCACAGCAGGGGAACAGCTGACGTTACTGAACCCCAATAACACGGCAGCAAGTATTGACTGTGCAGACGGCACTTCCGAGCGCCAACTGGCAGTGTTGGAGCTCAGGGATAATACTGAAAACAGAGGAGCCAGAGGTGTAATTGGAGCAACTTTAAAATCAGTAGTAGTGAGAATGTGGACAGAGCAGGAGAAATTGCCGTCCGCACAGCAGGGGAACAGCTGACGTTACTGAACCCCAATAACATGGCAGCAAGTGTTGACTGTGCAGATGGCACTTCCGAGCACCAACTGGCGGTGTTGGAGCTCAGGGATAATACTGAAAACAGAGGAGCCAGAGGTGTAATTGGAGCAACTTTAAAATCTGTAGTAGTGAGAATGTGGACAGAGCAGGAGAAATTGCCGTCCGCACAGCAGGGGAACAGCTGACGTTACTGAACCCCAATGACATGGCAGCAAGTGTTGACTGTGCAGGCGGCACTTCCGAGCGCCAACTGGCGGTGTTGGAGCTCAGGGATAATACTGAAAACAGAGGAGCCAGAGGTGTAATTGGAGCAACTTTAAAATCTGTAGTAGTGAGAATGTGGACAGAGCAGGAGAAATTGCCGTCCGCACAGCCGGGGAACAGCTGACGTTACTGAACCCCAATGACACGGCAGCAAGTGTTGACTGTGCAGACGGCACTTCCGATCGCCAACTGGCGGTGTTGGAGGTCAGGGATTACAGTTCAGGTGGTAGAAACATGAACAGAACAGGAGACCTGGATACTTTTGCCAACAATTATTTATTCTGGAAGAGGACTGGCAAATTCATGAGAGATCCAGGCCTTGTTCATTTTGAGAAAAGTAAGCCAGTCAACGTTATCAGAGGATAGTCGCATGCGACGGTCTGTTAGTACACCACCTGCGGCACTAAAGACGCGTTCCGATAATACACTAGCAGCAGGGCAAGCTAGCACCTCCAATGCAAACTGACTTAGCTCTGGCCATGTATCTAGCTTACAAACCCAAAACTTGAAGGGAGAAGAGCCGTCTGGGAGTACACTAAGAGGGCAAGACATGTAGTCTGTCACCATCTGACGGAAACGTTGCCTCCTGCTGACTGGAGCCGTCTGTGATGGTGTAGACATTTGTGGCGGCGGGGACACAAAACTTTGCCACATTTCGGCCATACTGGTCTTACCTTGTGCTGAGGCGCTGCTTCTGCTCCATCTTTGTGCAGAGCTTCCTCCACTGCCTCGACGCACTGAGCTGCTTTGTAAAGCACTAGCAGCACTGCTCTCGGCTGGAATGGAGAACATGATGGAATGCACCAGTGCATCTTGGTACTCCTGCATTTAACGCTCCCGGTTCAACGGTGTTATGAGACTTTGTAAGTTGTCCCGGTAGCGAGGATCTAGGAGGGTGGACACCCAATAATCAACCGTGTTGAGAATGTGGGCGATGCGGCGGTCGTTTCTCAGGCACTGCAGCATGAAATCAACCATGTGCTGCAGACTGCCAAATGGCCAAGAAACGCTGTCCCCTGCTTGAGGCGTGATCTCTGCCTGCTCTGCATCACCCCACCCTCGCTCTAGATACTGACTACTAGAGCATTGTGTACCTCCCTCCTCTGGACAGATGTCTTCCTCATCCATTGACTCCTCCTCATCCTCCTCACAAAGTGTCCCCTGCCTAGGCCTTTGTGAGGAACCACGTTGCGCAGACTGTAGAGAAGCAGATGGCATTTGTGACTCCTCATCCTCCACCTCTTCCAAAACCTCATCCCTTAGTGCTTGCAGTGTTTTTTCAAGCAGGCAGATAAGGGGGATAGTCATGCTGACTAGTGCATCATCTGCACTCGCCATCCGCGTGGAATAATCGAAGGCACGCAAAACGTGGCAAATGTCCTTCATAGAGGCCCACTCAGTGGTGGTGAAGTGTGAACGGCGCGCACTGCGACTTGTTTGCGCCTGCTGCAGCTGGTACTCCATTACTGCTGCCTGCTGCTCACACAACCTCTCCAACATATGTAACGTTGAATTCCACCTGGTGGGTAGGTCACATATGATGCGATGTTCCGGAAGACGTAATCGGCGCTGCAGAGCTGAAATGCGTGATCTTGCATTGCTGGAACGCCGCAAGTGGGCGCACTCTATGCGGACCTTGTGAAGCAGTGCATCAAGATCCGGATAGTCCCTCAAAAAACTCTGCACGACCAAGTTGAGCACATGTGCCAGACATGGGATGTGAGTGAGGTTGCCTAGGCCCAGAGCTGCCACCAGATTTCGGCCATTGTCACACACTACCATGCCTGGCTGGAGATTTGCTGGCACAAACCACACGTCGCTCTGCTGCTTGATGGCATTCCATAGCTCCTGCGCTGTGTGGCTTCGATTACCCAAAGAAATTAATTTTAATACGGCCTGTTGACGTTTGGCCACGGCTGTGCTCATATTGGTCACCATAACAGGTAACCGTTCACGGGTCGATGTGGAGGTAGACCGTGACGGCTCCTGCAGCGCTGATTCAGAGGAACTGGAGTATGAGAAGGAGTCAATGTGTACATACTGGATTCCTGCAATCTTTGGAGTTGGCAGAACACATACAGCGCCACTCTCAAGATCTGTACCCGGCTCCACAACATTTACCCAATGGGCAGTGAGGGAAAGGTATCGTCCCTGTCCATGCTTACTGGTCCACGCATCGGTGGTCAGGTGGACCTTGCTACTGATGGCGTTTTGTAGCGCATGTTTAATTTTTCCCTCCACATGATGTTGCAGGGCAGGGACGGCTTGCCTGCTGAAATAAAATCGGCTGGGCACGTTGTATTGTGGGACTGCCAATGCCATAAAGTTACGGAATGTGTCAGTCTCCACCAGCCTGAATGATAGCATTTCAAGGGCCAGTAGTTTAGCTATGCCAGCATTCAGAGCCTGTGCTCGGGGGTGGTTTGCCGAGTATGGGCACCTTTTCTCCCATGCCTGTGCTAACGATGGCTGTAGACTGGCCTGGGAGTGTGAGGATGACTGGGAAAGTGGTGCTGTGGGTGGAATTACACTGTGTCTCTGTACAACAGTGCCAGAGATTCTTCCATGGCGATCCTGTGAGGAAGCCGAACCAGCTGTGTGTGAGCTGAAGGAAGAGGCTACAACACGAGCTGAAGAGGTGGTAAGTGGCGCTGTAGGTTGGCCTAGGTCTTCAGTGTGTTTTTGTAACTCCACCACGTGCTTGGTCCGCACATGTTTCCACATATTTGTGGCATTGAGGTTGCTGACACTTTTCCCTCTTTTCACCTTCTGATTACACAGCTTGCATTTGACAAAGCAAATGTCATCTGCAACTGTGTCAAAAAAGGACCAGGCACTGCAAGTCTTGGGAGCGCCCGCTTTGGATTTTGGAAGAGCCATGCTCCTAATGGGTGCCGAAGTGGAGGCTACAGGCAACCAAGTCTGCCCCCTCCCTCTCCCTCCTTTTTGGGCTGTTCGGGGAATCTCTTCCTCAGAGCTGCTCCCACCACCTTCCTGTCCCTCAGGCCATGATGGGTCAAGGACCTCATCATCTACACCACCCTCTTCAAACAACTGCCTCTCCTGGGTAGTCTCGACAGCACAGTACGCACCAGAAAGTGGCACCTGAGTCTCATCATCAGATGCATACTGAGGTGTGCTGCTGACCATAGGCACTGGCCCACCCGCGTCTTCAGATTCAGAGAGACAAAACGGTTGCGCATCACTGCATACTACCTCTTCTTCAAATTCTCGAATTCTGCTTGGCTGGCCCCCTCTTTCCAAGCCAAGAGATTCAGAGAACAGAAGTAGAGATGGCTCCTGTCCAGGGCTCTCTGACTGCCTGGGCAATGTGGCAGGTGGTGAAGAGACAGATGGGTGCTCTTCAGTGCTCAGGACCTGAGAGGATCTGGAACTAATTGAAGTCGATGCGTTAGCTGCCATCCATCCGACAATGGCTTCAATTTGGTCCTCCCACAGCAGTGGGGTACGGCTAGCTCCTACAAAGCTGCGCATAAAGGACTGTTCCCTGGTAAAACTGGGGGATGCTGAGTCACTGGTGCCCGCAGCAGGCACAGAATCCCCACGTCCTCTCCCTGCAGGCACAGAATCCTCACGTCCTCTCCCTGCAGAAACTCCACACCCACGCCCACGACAACATGCCTTACTCCCTACCTTCTTCATCTTGGTAGACTGATAAAGATAGGCAGAAAAGTACTAAGGGCTTAGTGTGCTTATTCCTGAACAGCTGCTAACAGGTATAAGAAACACTAATTTTATAAAGTGTGGACTAGACTTTAATATGAGCTAATGTGGCCTACACAACTGTAAAGTGGAGTGTTTGGTGAACTTCATTTAGGTTTTTTTTGTCACAAAAAGACACTGGATGTGCCTAAAGATGTAATAACGATAGTATCACAAACTTTTTTTAGCTATTACAATGTAGGAAGGTAACCTACAATGCAATAGATGAGGCTGCAAAAAATAGGCTAATACTAATCTGGCTGGGGCTGCAGGGCCCAATGCTGCAGAAAGGCTCCTCTAACTACACCTATATAGTGTGTTTGGAACCAATTTAGCTGAATATGGATGGAACCACCACACTAATAGGAGAAATCAGGAAAAATTATGAATTGGCAAAAAAGGACAATGTATGAGGCAGTGACACACACTGAGTGCACTATAACCAGACGTGGCTGAAGCACACACTACAGGGTGAGCTGCACTCACACACAGAGACCTTGCAGAAAGAGGTGAACAGCACAGAGAACTGTGCACTAGCACTGCAAGGCACAGCGATTTATAAAGTAGCTTGGGTAAAGCAGAATAGACCAAATAGGTAGCTAAAACTGTCCCTCAGAACAACAGAATCCTATCCCTAACTGAATTCCCAGCAGAGTGAGCTCAAAATGGCGGCGGCGGCTTTTATAGTGCATCATGACATCATTTCAGCAGCCAATCACAGCCATGCCATTAGTTAAGATGCCTACATGCCTAACAGGATGTGCCCACACTTCTTAGGATCCTCATTGGCTGAATAAAATGAAAATGGCTCATTGCATTATGGGAACTTCCGATTCCGGTATACGATAATGCAAAAGTACCGGAATTAAGTATCGGAATTCCGATACCGCGAATATCGGCCGATACCCGATATTTCAGTATCGGAATGCTCAACACTATTAGTCATTTTTCCGGCGTTTATCAGACTTTCAGATAGGGGAAATGTCAGTGAGCGTTCCGATTTCAGTTCCAGAGCGATTCGCCCGATGAGTTGTTCATATTTAGTCATTTTCAGCCAATTTTCAGAATTTTTGAAAATTTCACTTTTTTGTGAAAATATCCACTAAATGAGGGAATAATATGTGTGAGGATACCCCAGGAGAGTTCCAAATGTGTGTGGGTAGAATATATATCCCACGGGGGTAAAATTGAAAAAAGGTGAAAAAAATTTTTTTTTGGACTTAGTCATTTTTTCAGCGTTTATAGACTTTCAGATAGGGGAAATGTCAGTGAGCGTTCCGATTTCAGTTCCAGAGCGATTTGCCCGATGAGTCCTTCATATTTAGTCGTTTTCAGCCAATTTTCCGAATTTTTGAAAATTTCACTTTTTTGTGAAAATATCCACTAAATGAGGGAATAATATGTGTGAGGGTACCCCAGGAGAGTTCCAAATGTGTGTGGGTAGAATATATATCCCACGGGGGTAAAATTGAAAAAAGTTGAAAAAAATTTTTTTTTGGACTTTCTCATTTTTCCGGCGTTTTTCAGACTTTCAGATAGGGGAAATGTCAGTGAGCGTTCCAATTTCAGTTCCAGAGCGATTCGCCCGATGAGTCCTTCATATTTAGTCGTTTTCAGCCAATTTTCAGAATTTTTGATAATTTCACTTTTTTGTGAAAATATCCACTAAATGAGGGAATAATATGTGTGAGGGTACCCCAGAAGAGTTCCAAATGTGTGTGGGTAGAATATATATCCCACGGGGGTAAAATAGAAAAAAGGTGAAAAAAATTTTTTTTCGACTTAGTCATTTTTCCGGCATTTATCAGACTTTCAGATAGGGGAAATGTCAGTGAGCTTTCCGATTTCAGTTCCAGAGCGATTCGCCCGATGAGTAATTCGTATTTAGTCGTTTTCAGCCAATTTTCCGTATTTTTGAAAATTTCTCTTTTTTTGTGAAAATATCCATTAAATGAGGGAATAATATGTGTGAGGGTACCCCAGGAGAGTTCCAAGTGTGTGTGGGTAGAAGATATATACCACGGGGGGTAAAATTGAAAAAAGTTGAAAAAAAATTTTTTTTTGAACTTAGTCATTTTTCCTGCGTTTATCAGACTTTCACTTAGGGCAAATGTCAGTGAGCATTCCGATTTCAGTTCCAGAGCGATTCGCACGATGAGTCCTTCATATTTAGTCATTTTCAGCCAATTTTCCGAATTTTTGAAAATTTCACTTTTTTGTGAAAATATCCACTAAATGAGGGAATAATATGTGTGAGGGTACCCCAGGAGAGTTCCAAATGTGTGTGGGTAGAAGATATATCCCACACGGGGTAAAATTGAAAAAAGTTGATAAAAAATTTTTTTTGGACTTAGTCATTTTTCCAGCATTTATCAGACTTTCAGATAGGGGAAATGTCAGTGAGTGTTCCGATTTCAGTTCCAGAGCAATTCGCCCGATGAGTCCTTCATATTTAGTCGTTTTCAGCCAATTTTCAGAATTTTTGAAAATTTCACTTTTTTGTGAAAATATCCACTAAATGAGGGAATAATATGTGTGAGGGTACCCCAGAAGAGTTCCAAATGTGTGTGGGTAGAAGATATATCCCACGGGGGTAAAATTGAAAAAAGGTGAAAACAATTTTTTTTCGGACTTAGTCATTTTTTCAGCGTTTAGCAGACTTTCAGATAGGGGAAATGTCAGTGAGCATTCCGATTTAAGTTCCAGAGCGATTCGCCCGATGAGTCGTTCATATTTACTCATTTTCAGCCAATTTTTGAAAATTTCACTTTTTTGTGAAAATATCCACTAAATGAGGGAATAATATGTGTGAGGGTACCCCAGGAGAGTTCCAAATGTGTGTGGGTAGAATATATATCCCACGGGGGTAAAATTGAAAAAAGTTGAAAAAATTATTTTTTTCGACTTAGTCATTTTTCCAGCATTTATCAGACTTTCAGATAGGGGAAATGTCAGTGAGTGTTCCGATTTCAGTTCCAGAGCGATTCACCCGATGAGTCCTTCATATTTAGTCGTTTTCAGCCAATTTTCAGAATTTTTGAAAATTTCACTTTTTTGTGAAAATATCCACTAAATGAGGGAATAATATGTGTGAGGGTACCCCAGAAGAGTTCCAAATGTGTGTGGGTAGAAGATATATCCCACGGGGGTAAAATTGAAAAAAGGTGAAAACAATTTTTTTTCGGACTTAGTCATTTTTTCAGCGTTTAGCAGACTTTCAGATAGGGGAAATGTCAGTGAGCATTCCGATTTAAGTTCCAGAGCGATTCGCCCGATGAGTCGTTCATATTTATTCATTTAGAGCCAATTTTCTGAATTTTTGAAAATTTCACTTTTTTGTGAAAATATCCACTAAATGAGGGATTAATATGTGTGAGGGTACCCCAGGAGAGTTCCAAATGTGTGTGGGTAGAATATATATCCCACGGGGGTTAAATTGAAAAAAGTTTAAAAAATTATTTTTTTCGACTTAGTCATTTTTCCAGCATTTATCAGACTTTCAGATAGGGGAAATGTCAGTGAGTGTTCCGATTTCAGTTCCAGAGCGATTCGCCTGATGATTCCTTCATATTTAGTCATTTTCAGCCAATTTTCTGAATTTTTGAAAATGTCACTTTTTTGTGAAAATATCCACTAAAGGAGGGAATAATATGTGTGAGGGTACCCCAGGAGAGTTCCAAGTGTGTGTGGGCAGAAGATATATACCACGGGGGGGTAAAATTGAAAAAAGTTGATAAAAAATTTTTTTGGGACCTAGTCATTTTTACGGCGTTTATCAGACTTTCAGTTAGGGGAAATGTCAGTGAGCGTTCCGATTTCAGTTCCAGAGCGATTCGCCCGATGATTCCTTCATATTTAATCGTTTTCAGACAATTTTCAGAATTTTTGAAAATTTCACTTTTTTGTGAAAATATCCACTAAATGAGGGAATAATATGTGTGAGGGTACCCCAGGAGAGATCCAAATGTGTGTGGGTAGAATATATATCCCACGGGGGTAAAATTGAAAAAAGTTGAAAAAAAATTTTTTTTTGGACTTAGTCATTTTTCCGCCGTTTATCAGACTTTCAGATAGGGGAAATGTCAGTGAGCGTTCCAATTTCAGTTCCAGAGCGATTCGCCCGATGAGTCGTTCATATTTAGTCATTTTCAGCCAATTTTCAGAATTTTTGAAAATTTAAATTTTGTGAAAATATCCACTAAATGAGGGAATAATTTGTGTGAGGGTACCCCAGGAGAGTTCCAAATGTGTGTGGGTAGAATATATATCCCACGGGGGTAAAATTGAAAATAGGTGAAAAAAAAATTTTTGGGGGACTTAGTCATTTTTCCGGCGTTTATCAGACTTTCAGATAGGGGAAATGTCAGTGAGCGTTCCGATTTCAGTTCCAGAGCGATTCGCCCGATGAGTCCTTCATATTTAGTAGTTTTCAGCCAATTTTCCGAATTTTTGAAAATTTCTGTTTTTTGTGAAAATATCCACTAAATGAGGGAATAATATGTGTGAGGGTACCCCAGGAGAGTTCCAAATGTGTGTGGGTAGAATATATATCCCACGGGGGTAAAATTGAAAAAAGGTGAAAAAAAAATTTTTTTTGGACTTAAGTCATTTTTCCGGCATTTATCAGACTTTCAGATAGGGGAAATGTCAGTGAGCATTCCGATTTCAGTTCCAGAGCGATTCGCCCGATGAGTCCTTCATTTTTAGTCGTTTTCAGCCAATTTTCTGAATTTTTGAAAATTTCACTTTTTTGTGAAAATATCCACTAAATGAGGGAACAATATGTGTGAGCGTATAACAGGAGAGTTCCAAATGCATGTGGGAAGAATATATATCCCACGGAGGTAAAATTGAAAAAAGTTGAAAAAAATATTTTTTTGGACTTTCTCATTTTTCCGGCGTTTATCAGACTTTCAGATAGGGGAAATGTCAGTGAGCGTTCCAATTTCAGTTCCAGAGCGATTCGCCCGATGAGTCCTTCATATTTAGTTGTTTTCAGCCAATTTTCAGAATTTTTGAAAATTTCACTTTTTTGTGAAAATATCCACTAAATGAGGGAATTATATGTGTGAGGGTACCCCAAGAGAGTTCCAAATGTGTGTGGGTAGAATACATATCCCACGGGGGTAAAATTGAAAAAAGTTGAAAAATTTTTTTTGGACCTAGTCATTTTTCCGGCGTTTATCAGACTTTCAGTTAGGGGAAATGTCAGTGAGCGTTCCGATTTCAGTTCCAGAGCGATTCGCCCGATGAGTCCATCATATTTAGTCGTTTTTAGCCAATTTTCCGAATTTTTGAAAATTTCTCTTTTTTGTGAAAATATCCACTAAATGAGGGCATAATATGTGTGACGGTACCCCAGGACAGTTCAAAATGTGTGTGGGAAGAAGATATATACCACGGGGGGTAAAATTGAAAAAAGTTGATAAAAAAATTTTTTTTGGACCTAGTCATTTTTCCGGCGTTTATCAGACTTTTAGTTAGGGGAAATGTCAGTGAGCGTTCCGATTTCAGTTCCAGAGCGATTCGCCCAATGGGTCCTTCATATTTAGTCGTTTTCAGCCAATTTTCTGAATTTTTGAAAATTTCACTTTTTTGTGAAAATATCCACTAAATGAGGGAATAATATGTGTGAGGGTACCCCAGGAGAGTTCCAAATGTGTTTGGGTAGAATATATATCCCACGGGGGGTAAAATTGAAAAAAGTTGATAAAAAAATTTTTTTGGACTTAGTCATTTTTCCGGCGTTTATCAGACTTTCAGATAGGGGAAATGTCAGTGAGCGTTCCGATTTCAGTTCCAGAGCGATTCGCCCGATGATTCTTTCATATTTAGTCGTTTTCAGCCAATTTTCTGAATTTTTGAAAATTTCACTTTTTTGTGAAAATATCCACTAAATGAGGGAACAATATGTGTGAGCGTATAACAGGAGAGTTCCAAATGCATGTGGGAAGAATATATATCCCACGGAGGTTAAATTGAAAAAAGTTGAAAAAAATATTTTTTTGGACTTTCTCATTTTTCCGGCGTTTATCAGACTTTCAGATAGGGGAAATGTCAGTGAGCGTTCCAATTTCAGTTCCAGAGCGATTCGCCCGATGAGTCCTTCATATTTAGTCGTTTTCAGCCAATTTTCAGAATTTTTGAAAATTTCACTTTTTTGTGAAAATATCCACTAAATGAGGGAATAATATGTGTGAGGGTACCCCAGGACAGTTCCAAATGTGTGTGGGAAGAAGATATATACCACGGGGGGTAAAATTGAAAAAAGTTGATAAAAAATTTTTTTTTGGACCTAGTCATTTTTCCGGCGTTTATCAGACTTTTAGTTAGGGGAAATGTCAGTGAGCGTTCCGATTTCAGTTCCAGAGCGATTCGCCCGATGAGTCCTTCATATTTAATCGTTTTCAGCCAATTTTCAGAATTTTTGAAAATTTCACTTTTTTGTGAAAATATCCACTAAATGAGGGAATAATATGTGTGAGGGTACAACAGGAGAGTTCCAAATGCGTGTGGGTAGAATATATATCCCACGGAGGTAAAATTGAAAAAAGTTTAAAAAATTTTTTTTTTGGACTTAGTCATTTTTACGGCGTTTATAAGACTTTCAGTTAGGGGAAATCTCAGTGAGCGTTCCGATTTCAGTTCCAGAGCGATTCGCCCGATGAGTCGTTCATATTTAGTCATTTTCAGCCACATTTCTGAATTTTTGAAAATTTCACTTTTTTGTAAAAATATCCACTAAATGAGGGAATAATATGTGTGACGGTACCCCAGAAGAGTTCCAAATGTGTGTGGGTAGAAGATATATCCCACGGGGTAAAATTGAAAAAAGGTGAAAACATTTTTTTTTCGGACTTAGTCATTTTTTCAGCGTTTAGCAGACTTTCAGATAGGGGAAATGTCAGTGAGCATTCCGATTTAAGTTCCAGAGCGATTCGCCCGATGAGTCGTTCATATTTAGTCATTTTCAGCCTATTTTCTGAATTTTTGAAAATTTCACTTTTTTGTGAAAATATCCACTAAATGAGGGAATAATATGTGTGAGGGTACCCCAGGAGAGTTCCAAATGTGTGTGGGTAGAATATATATCCCACGGGGGTAAAATTGAAAAAAGTTAAAAAAATTATTTTTTTCGACTTAGTCATTTTTCCAGCATTTATCAGACTTTCAGATAGGGGAAATGTCAGTGAGCGTTCCGATTTCAGTTCCAGAGGGATTCGCCCGGTGAGTCCTTCATATTTAGTCGTTTTCAGCCAATTTTCAGAATTTTTGAAAATTTCACTTTTTTGTGAAAATATCCACTAAATGACGGAATAATATGTGTGAGGGTACCCCAAGAGAGTTCCAAATGTGTGTGGGTAGAATATATAACCCACGGGGGTAAAATTGAAAAAAGTTGAAAAATTTTTTTTGGACCTAGTCATTTTTCCGGCGTTTATCAGACTTTCAGTTAGGGGAAATGTCAGTGAGCGTTCCGATTTCAGTTCCAGAGCGATTCGCCCGATGAGTCCTTCATATTTAGTCGTTTTTAGCCAATTTTCCGAATTTTTGAAAATTTCTCTTTTTTGTGAAAATATCCACTAAATGAGGGCATAATATGTGTGACGGTACCCCAGGAGAGTTCCAAATGTGTGTGGGTAGAATATATATCCCACGGGGGGTAAAATTGAAAAAAGTTGATAAAAAAATTTTTTTGGACTTAGTCATTTTTCCGGCGTTTATCAGACTTTCAGATAGGGGAAATGTCAGTGAGCGTTCCGATTTCAGTTCCAGAGCGATTCGCCCGATGATTCTTTCATATTTAGTCGTTTTCAGCCAATTTTCTGAATTTTTGAAAATTTCACTTTTTTGTGAAAATATCCACTAAATGAGGGAACAATATGTGTGAGCGAATAACAGGAGAGTTCCAAATGCATGTGGGAAGAATATATATCCCACGGAGGTAAAATTGAAAAAAGTTGAAAAAAATATTTTTTTGGACTTTCTCATTTTTCCGGCGTTTATCAGACTTTCAGATAGGGGAAATGTCAGTGAGCGTTCCAATTTCAGTTCCAGAGCGATTCGTCCGATGAGTCCTTCATATTTAGTCGTTTTCAGCCAATTTTCAGAATTTTTGAAAATTTCACTTTTTTGTGAAAATATCCACTAAATGAGGGAATAATATGTGTGAGGGTACCCCAGGAGAGTTCCAAATGTGTGTGGGTAGAGTATATATCCCACGGGGGTAAAATTGAAAAAAGTTAATAAAAAATTTTTTTTGGACCTAGTCATTTTTCCGGTGTTTATCAGACTTTCAGTTAGGGGAAATGTCAGTGAGCGTTCCGATTTCAGTTCCAGAGCGATTCGCCCGATGAGTCCTTCATATTTAGTCGTTTTCTGCCAATTTTCCGAATTTTTGAAAATTTCTCTTTTTTGTGAAAATATCCACTAAATGAGGGAATAATATGTGTGAGGGTACCCCAGGAGAGTTCCAAATGTGTGTGGGTAGAAGATATATCCCACGGGGGGTAAAATTGAAAAAAGTTGATAAAAACTTTTTTTTGGACTTAGTCATTTTTCGGGCGTTTATCAGACTTTCAGTTACGGGAAATGTCAGTGAGCGTTCCGATTTCAGTTCCAGAGCGAATCGCCCCATGATTCCTTTATATTTACTCATTTTCAGCCAATTTTCTGAATTTTTGAAAATTTCACTTTTTTGTGAAAATATCCACTAAATGAGGGAATAATATGTGTGAGGGTACCCCAGGAGAGTTCCAAATGTGTGTAGGTAGAATATATATCCCACGGGGGTAAAATTGAAAAAAGTTGAAAAAATTATTTTTTTCCACTTAGTCATTTTTCCAGCATTTATCAGACTTTCAGATAGGGGAAATGTCAGTGAGCGTTCCGATTTCAGTTTCAGAGCGATTCGCCCGGTGAGTCCTTCATATTTAGTCGTTTTCAGCCAATTTTCAGAATTTTTGAAAATTTCACTTTTTTGTGAAAATATCCACTAAATGAGGGAATAATATGTGTGAGGGTACCCCAGGAGAGTTCCAAATGTGTGTGGGTAGAATATATATCCCACGGGGGTAAAATTGAAAAAAGTTGAAAAATTTTTTTTTTTCGACTTAGTCATTTTTCCGGCGTTTATCAGACTTTCAGATAGGGGAAATGTCAGTGAGTGTTCCGATTTCAGTTCCAGAGCGATTCGCCCGATGTGTCGTTCATATTTAGTCATTTTCAGCCAATTTTCTGAATTTTTGAAAATTTCACTTTTTTGTGAAAATGTCCACTAAATGAGGGAATAATATGTGTGAGGGTACCCCAGGAGAGTTCCAAGTGTGTGTGGGTAGAAGATATATACCACGGGGGGATAAAATTGAAAAAAGTTTATAAAAAATTTTTTTTTGGACCTAGTCATTTTTCCGGCGTTTATCAGACTTTCAGTTAGGGGAAATGTCAGTGAGCGTTCCAATTTCAGTTCCAGAGCGATTCGCCCGATGAGTCGTTCATATTTAGTCATTTTCAGTCAATGTTCTGAATTTTTGAAAATTTCTCTTTTTTGTGAAAATATCCACTAAAAGAGGGAATAATATGTGTCAGGGTACCCCAGGAGAGTTCCAAATGTTTGTGGGTAGAATATATATCCCACGGGGGTAAAATTGAAAAAAGTTGAAAAAAATTTTTTTTTAGACTTAGTCATTTTTCCGCCGTTCATCAGACTTTCAGATAGGGGAAATGTCAGTGAGCATTCCGATTTAAGTTCCAGAGCGATTCGCCCGATGTGGCGTTCATATATAGTCATTTTCAGCCAATGTTCTGAATTTTTGAAAATTTCACTTTTTTGTGAAAATATCCACTAAATGAGGGAATAATATGTGTGAGGGTACCCCAGGGGAGTTCCAAATGTGTGTGGGTAGAATATATATCCCACGGGGGTAAAATTGAAAAAAGTTGAAAATTTTTTTTTTTTCGACTTAGTCATTTTTCCGGCATTTATCAGACTTTCAGATAGGGGAAATGTCAGTGAGCGTTCCGATTTCAGATCCAGAGCGATTCGCCCAATGATTCCTTCATATTTAGTCGTTTTCAGCCAATTTTCTGAATTTTTGAAAATTTCACTTTTTTGTGAAAATATCCACTAAATGAGGGAACAATATGTGTGAGCGTATAACAGGAGAGTTCCAAATGCATGTGGGAAGAATATATATCCCACGGAGGTAAAATTGAAAAAAGTTGAAAAAAATTTTTTTTTGGACTTTCTCATTTTTCCGGCGTTTATCAGACTTTCAGATAGGGGAAATGTCAGTGAGCGTTCCAATTTCAGTTCCAGAGCGATTCGCCCGATGAGTCCTTCATATTTAGTAGTTTTCAGCCAATTTTCAGAATTTTTGAAAATTTCACTTTTTTGTGAAAATATCCACTAAAGGAGGGAATAATATGTGTGAGGGTACCCCAGGAGAGTTCCAAATGTGTGTGGGTAGAATATATATCCCACGGGGGTAAAATTGAAAAAATTTAAAAAAATTTTTTTTTTAGACTTAGTCATTTTTCCGGCGTTCATCAGACTTTCAGATAGGGGAAATGTCAGTGAGCATTCCGATTTAAGTTCCAGAGCGATTCGCCCGATGTGTCGTTCATATTTAGTCATTTTCAGCCAATTTTCTGAATTTTTGAAAATTTCACTTTTTTGTGAAAATATCCACTAAATGAGGGAATAATATGTGTGAGGGTACCCCAGGAGAGTTCCAAATGTGTGTGGGTAGAATATATATCCCATGGGGGTAAAATTGAAAAAAGTTGAAAATTTTTTTTTTTTCGACTTAGTCATTTTTCCGGCATTTATCAGACTTTCAGATAGGGGAAATGTCAGTGAGCATTCCGATTTCAGTTCCAGAGCGATTCGCCCGATGAGTCCTTCATATTTAGTCGTTTTCAGCCAATTTTCTGAATTTTTGAAAATTTCACTTTTTTGTGAAAATATCCACTAAATGAGGGATCAATATGTGTGAGTGTATAACAGGAGAGTTCCAAATGCATTTGGGAAGAATATATATCCCACGGAGGTAAAATTGAAAAAAGTTGAAAAAAATTTTTTTTTGGACTTTCTCATTTTTCCGGCGTTTATCAGACTTTCAGATAGGGGAAATGTCAGTGAGCATTCCAATTTCAGTTCCAGAGCGATTCGCCCGATGAGTCCTTCATATTTAGTCGTTTTCAGCCAATTTTCAGAATTTTTGAAAATTTCACTTTTTTGTGAAAATATCCACTAAATGAGGGAACAATATGTGTGAGCGTATAACAGGAGAGTTCCAAATGCATGTGGGAAGAATATATATCCCACGGAGGTAAAATTGAAAAAAGGTGAAACAATTTTTTGGTCTTAATCATTTTTCCGGCGTTTATCAGACTTTTAGTTAGGGGAAATGTCAGTGAGCGTTCCGATTTCAGTTCCAGAGCGATTCGCCCGATGAGTCCTTCATATTTAATCGTTTTCAGCCAATTTTCAGAATTTTTAAAAATTTCACTTTTTTGTGAAAATATCCACTAAATGAGGGAATAATATGTGTGAGGGTACCCCAGGAGAGTTCCAAATGTGTGTGGGTAGCGTATATATCCCACAGGGGTAAAATTGAAAAAAGTTGATAAAACATTTTTTTTGGACTTAGTCATTTTTCCGGCGTTTATCAGACTTTCAGTTAGGGGAAATGTCAGTGAGCGTTCCGATTTCAGTTCCAGAGCGATTCGCCCGATGAGTCGTTCATATTTAGTCATTTTCAGCCAATTTTCTGAATTTTTGAAAATTTCACTTTTATGTGAAAATATCCACTAAATGAGGGAAAAATATGTGTGAGGGTACCCCAGGAGAGTTCCAAATGTGTGTGGGTAGAAGATATATACCACGGGGGTAAAATTGAAAAAAGTTGATAAAAAATTAATTTTGGACCTAGTCATTTTTCCGGCGTTTATGAGACTTTCAGTTAGGGGAAATGTCAGTGAGCATTCCGATTTCAGTTCCAGAGCGATTCGCCCGATGAGTCCTTCATATTTAGTCATTTTTAGCCAATTTTCCGAATTTTTGAAAATTTCTCTTTTTTGTGAAAATATCCACTAAATGAGGGAATAATATGTGTGAGGGTACCCCAGGACAGTTCCAAATGTGTGTGGGTAGAAGATATTAACCACGGGGGGTAAAATTGAAAAAAGTTGAGAAAAAATTTTTTTTGGACCTAGTCATTTTTCCGGCGTTTATCAGACTTTCAGTAAGGGGAAATGTCAGTGAGCGTTACGATTTCAGTTCCAGAGCGATTCGCCCGATGAGTCCTTCATATTTAGTCATTTTCAGCCATTTTCCGAATTTTTGAAAATTTCTCTTTTTTGTGAAAATATCCACTAAATGAGGGAATAATATGTGTGAGGGTACCCCAGGAGAGTTCCAAATGTGTGTGGGTAGAATATATATCCCACGGGGGTAAAATTGAAAAAAGTTGAAAAATTTTTTTTTTCGACTTAGTCATTTTTCCGGCATTTATCAGACTTTCAGATAGGGGAAATGTCAGTGAGCGTTCCGATTTCAGTTCCAGAGCGATTCGCCCGATGAGTCCTTCATATTTAATCGTTTTCAGACAATTTTCAGAATTTTTGAAAATTTCACTTTTTTGTGGAAATATCCACTAAATGAGGGAATAATATGTGTGAGGGTACCCCAGGAGAGATCCAAATGTGTGTGGGTAGAATATATATCCCACGGGGGTAAAATTGAAAAAAGTTGAAAAAAATTTTTTTTTGGACTTAGTCATTTTTCTGCCGTTTATCAGACTTTCAGATAGGGGAAATGTCAGTGAGCGTTCCAATTTCAGTTCCAGAGCGATTCGCCCGATGAGTCCTTCATATTTAGTAGTTTTCAGCCAATTTTCCGAATTTTTGAAAATTTCTCTTTTTTGTGAAAATATCCACTAAATGAGGGAATAATATGTGTGAGGGTACCCCAGGAGAGTTCCAAATGTGTGTGGGTAGAAGATATATACCACAGGGGTAAAATTGAAAAAAGTTGATAAAAAATTAATTTTGGACCTAGTCATTTTTCCGGCGTTTATCAGACTTTCAGTTAGGGGAAATGTCAGTGAGCATTCCGATTTCAGTTCCAGAGCGATTCGCCCAATGAGTCCTTCATATTTAGTCGTTTTTAGCCAATTTTCCGAATTTTTGAAAATTTCTCTTTTTTGTGAAAATATCCACTAAATGAGGGAATAATATGTGTGAGGGTACCCCAGGAGAGTTCCAAATGTGTGTGGGTAGAATATATATCCCACGGGGGTAAAATTGAAAAAAGGTGAAAAAAAATTTTTTTTTGGACTTAAGTCATTTTTCCGGCATTTATCAGACTTTCAGATAGGGGAAATGTCAGTGAGCATTCCGATTTCAGTTCCAGAGCGATTCGCCCGATGAGTCCTTCATATTTAGTCGTTTTCAGCCAATTTTCTGAATTTTTGAAAATTTCACTTTTTTGTGAAAATATCCATTAAATGAGGGAACAATATGTGTGAGCGTATGACAGGAGAGTTCCAAATGCATGTGGGAAGAATATATATCCCACGGAGGTAAAATTGAAAAAAGTTGAAAAAAATTTTTTTTTGGACTTTCTCATTTTTCCGGCGTTTATCAGACTTTCAGATAGGGGAAATGTCAGTGAGCGTTCCAATTTCAGTTCGAGAGCGATTCGCCCGATGAGTCCTTCATATTTAGTCGTTTTCAGCCAATTTTCAGAATTTTTGAAAATTTCACTTTTTTGTGAAAATATCCACTAAATGAGGGAACAATATGTGTGAGCGTATAACAGGAGAGTTCCAAATGCATGTGGGAAGAATATATATCCCACGGAGGTAAAATTGAAAAAAGGTGAAACATTTTTTTTGGTCTTAATCATTTTTCCAGCGTTTATCAGACTTTTAGTTAGGGGAAATGTCAGTGAGCGTTCCGATTTCAGTTTCAGAGCGATTCGCCCGATGAGTCCTTCATATTTAATCGTTTTCAGCCAATTTTCAGAATTTTTAAAAATTTCTCTTTTTTGTGAAAATATCCACTAAATGAGGGAATAATATGTGTGAGGGTACCCCAGGAGAGTTCCAAATGTGTGTGGGTAGAATATATATCCCACGGGGGTAAAATTGAAAGAAGGTGAAAAAAAATTTTTTTTTGGACTTAAGTCATTTTTCCGGCATTTATCAGACTTTCAGATAGGGGAAATGTCAGTGAGCATTCCGATTTCAGTTCCAGAGCGATTCGCCCGATGAGTCCTTCATATTTAGTCGTTTTCAGCCAATTTTCTGAATTTTTGAAAATTTCACTTTTTTGTGAAAATATCCACTAAATGAGGGAACAATATGTGTGAGCGTATAACAGGACAGTTCCAAATGCATGTGGGAAGAATATATATCACACGGAGGTAAAATTGAAAAAAGTTGAAAAAAATTTTTTTTTGGACTTTCTCATTTTTCCGCCGTTTATCAGACTTTCAGATAGGGGAAATGTCAGTGAGCATTCCAATTTCAGTTCCAGAGCGATTCGCCCGATGAGTCCTTCATATTTAGTCGTTTTCAGCCAATTTTCAGAATTTTTGAAAATTTCACTTTTTTGTGAAAATATCCACTAAATGAGGGAATAATATGTGTGAGGGTACCCCAGGAGAGTTCCAAATGTGTGTGGGTAGAATATATATCCCACGGGGGTAAAATTGAAAAAAGTTGAAAAATTTTTTTTGGACCTAGTCATTTTTCTGGCGTTTATCAGACTTTCAGTTAGGGGAAATGTCAGCGAGTGTTCCGATTTCAGTTCCAGAGCGATTCGCCCAATGATTCCTTCATATTTAGTCATTTTCAGCCAATTTTATGAATTTTTGAAAATGTCACTTTTTTGTGAAAATATCCACTAAAGGAGGGAATAATATGTGTGAGGGTACCCCAGGAGAGTTCCAAATGTGTGTGGGTAGAATATATATCCCACGGGGGTAAAATTGAAAAAAGTTAAAAAAAATTTTTTTTTAGACTTAGTCATTTTTCCGGCGTTCATCAGACTTTCAGATAGGGGAAATGTCAGTGAGCATTCCGATTTAAGTTCCAGAGCGATTCGCCCGATGTGTCGTTCATATTTAGTCATTTTCAGCCAATTTTCTGAATTTTTGAAAATTTCACTTTTTTGTGAAAATATCCACTAAATGAGGGAATAATATGTGTGAGGGTACCCCAGGAGAGTTCCAAGTGTGTGTGGGTAGAAGATATATACCACGGGGGGGGGGTAAAATTGAAAAAAGTTGATAAAAATTTTTTTTTTGGACCTAGTCATTTAACCGGCGTTTATCAGACTTTCAGTTAGTGGAAATGTCAGTGAGCGTTCCAATTTCAGTTCCAGAGCGATTCGCCCGATGTGGCGTTCATATTTAGTCATTTTCAGCCAATGTTCTGAATTTTTGAAAATTTCACTTTTTTGTGAAAATATCCACTAAATGAAGGAATAATATGTGTGAGGGTACCCCAGGAGAGTTCCAAATGTGTGTGGGTAGAATATATATCCCACGGGGGTAAAATTGAAAAAAGTTGAAAATTTTTTTTTTTTCGACTTAGTCATTTTTCCGGCATTTATCAGACTTTCAGATAGGGGAAATGTCAGTGAGCGTTCCGATTTCAGTTCCAGAGCGATTCGCCCAATGATTCCTTCATATTTAGTCGTTTTCAGCCAATTTTCTGAATTTTTGAAAATTTCTCTTTTTTGTGAAAATATCCACTAAATGAGGGAATAATATGTGTGAGGGTACCCCAGGAGAGTTCCAAGTGTGTGTGAGTAGAAGATATATACCACGGGGGGGTAAAATTGAAAAAAGTTGATAAAAATTTTTTTTGGACCTAGTCATTTTTCCGGCATTTATCAGACTTTCAGATAGGGGAAATGTCAGTGAGCATTCCGATTTCAGTTCCAGAGCGATTCGCCCGATGAGTCCTTCATATTTAGTCGTTTTCAGCCAATTTTCTGAATTTTTGAAAATTTCACTTTTTTGTGAAAATATCCACTAAATGAGGGATCAATATGTGTGAGTGTATAACAGGAGAGTTCCAAATGCATTTGGGAAGAATATATATCCCACGGAGGTAAAATTGAAAAAAGTTGAAAAAAATTTTTTTTTGGACTTTCTCATTTTTCCGGCGTTTATCAGACTTTCAGATAGGGGAAATGTCAGTGAGCGTTCCGATTTCAGTTCCAGAGCGATTCGCCCGATGAGTCCTTCATATTTAATCGTTTTCAGCCAATTTTCAGAATTTTTAAAAATTTCACTTTTTTGTGAAAATATCCACTAAATGAGGGAATAATATGTGTGAGGGTACCCCAGGAGAGTTCCAAATGTGTGTGGGTAGCGTATATATCCCACAGGGGTAAAATTGAAAAAAGTTGAAAAAAATTTTTTTTGGACTTCGTTATTTTTCCGGAGTTTATCAGACTTTCAGATAGGGGAAATGTCAGTGATCGTTCCGATTTCAGTTCCAGAGCGATTCGCCCGATGAGTCCTTCATATTTAGTCGTTTTCAGCCAATTTTTTGAATTTTTGAAAATTTCACTTTTTTGTGAAAATATCCACTAAATGAGGGAATAATATATGTGAGGGTACCCCAGGAGAGTTCCAAATGTGTGTGGGTAGAATATATATCCCACGTGGGTAAAATTGAAAAAAGGTGAAAAAATTTTTTTTATGGACTTAGTCATTTTTTCAGCGTTTATCAGACTTTCACATAGGAGAAATGTCAGTGAGCGTTCCGATTTCAGTTCCAGAGCGATTCGCCCGATGAGTCCTTCATATTTAGTAGTTTTCAGCCAATTTTCAGAATTTTTGAAAATTGCAATTTTTTGTGAAAATATCCACTAAATGAGGGAATAATATGTGTGAGGGTACCCCAGGAGAGTTCCAAATGTGTGTGGGTAGAAAATAGATCCCACGGGGGTAAAATTGAAAATAGTTGAAAAAATTTTTTTTTTGACTTAGTCATTTTTCCGGCGTTTATCAGACTTTCAGTTAGGGCAAATGTCATTGAGCATTCCAATTTCAATTCCAGAGCGATTTGCCCGATGAGTCCTTCATGTTTAGTCGTTTTCAGCCAATATTCTGAATATTTGAAAATTTCACTTTTTGGGAAAATATCCACTAAATGAGGGAATAATATGTGTGATGGTACCCCAGGAGAGTTCCAAATGTATATGGGTAGAATATATATCCCACGGGGGTAAAATTGAAAAAAGTTGAAAAAATTTTTTTTTTAGACTTAGTCATTTTTCCAGCGTTTATCAGACTTTCAGATAGGGGAAATGTCAGTGAGCGTTCCGATTTCAGTTGCAGAGCGATTTGCCCGATGAGTCCTTCATATTTAGTCATTTTCAGCCAATATTCTGAATATTTGAAAATTTCACTTTTTTGTGAAAATATCCACTTAATGAGGGAATAATATGTGTGAGGGTATGCCAGGAGAGTTCCAAATGTGTGTGGGTAGAATATATATCCCACGGGGGTAAAATTGAAAAAAGGTGAAAAATTTTTTTTTATGGACTTAGTCATTTTTCTGGCGTTTATCAGACTTTCAGTTAGGGGAAATGTCATTGAGCGTTCCAATTTCAGTTCCAGAGCGATTTGCCCAATGAGTCATTCATATTTAGTCATTTTCAGCCAATTTTCAGAATTTTTGAAAATTTCACTTTTTTGTGAAAATATCCACTAAATGAGGGAATAATATGTGTGAGGGTACCCCAGGAGAGTTCCAAATGTGTGTGGGTAGAATATATATCCCACGGGGGTAAAATTGAAAAAAGTTGAAAAAAATTTTTTTTTGGACTTAGTCATTTTTCCAGCATTTATCAGACTTTCAGTTAGGGCAAATGTCATTGAGCATTCCAATTTCAGTTCCAGAGCGATTCGCCCAATGAGTCCTTCATATTTAGTCATTTTCAGCCAATTTTCTGAATTTTTGAAAATTTCACTTATTGTGAAAATATCCACTAAATGAGGGCATAATATGTGTGAGGGTACCCTAGTAGAGTTCCAAATGTGTGTGGGTGGAATATATATCCCACGGGGGTAAAATTGAAAAAAGTTGAAAAAAATTTTTTTTTGGACTTAGTCATTTTTCCAGCATTTATCAGACTTTCAGTTAGGGCAAATGTCATTGAGCATTCCAATTTCAGTTCCAGAGCGATTCGCCCAATGAGTCCTTCATATTTAGTCATTTTCAGCCAATTTTCTGAATTTTTGAAAATTTCACTTATTGTGAAAATATCCACTAAATGAGGGCATAATATGTGTGAGGGTACCCTAGTAGAGTTCCAAATGTGTGTGGGTGGAATATATATCCCACGGGGGTAAAATTGAAAAAAGTTTTAAAAAAATTTTTTTGGGACTTAATCATTTTTCCGGCGTTTATCAGACTTTCAGTTAGGGGAAATGTCAGTGAGCGTTCCAGTTTCAGTTCCAGAGCGATTTGCCCGATGAGTCATTCATATTTAGTCATTTTCAGCCAATTTTCTGAATTTTTGAAAATTTCACTTTTTTGTGAAAATATCCACTAAATGAGGGAATAATATGTGTGAGGGTACCCCAGGAGAGTTCCAAATGTGTGTGGGTAGAATATATATCCCACGGGGGTAAAATTGAAAAAAGTTTTATAAAAATTTTTTTGGGACTTTGTCATTTTTCCGGCATTTATCAGACTTTCAGTTAGGGGAAATGTCAGTGAGCGTTTCAATTTCAGTTCCAGAGCGATTTGCCAGATGAGTCGTTCATATTTAGTCATTTTCAGCCAATTTTCAGAATTTTTGAAAATTTCACTTTTTTGTGAAAATATCCACTAAATGAGGGAATAATATGTGTGAGGGTACCACAGGAGAGTTCCAAATGTGTGTGGGTAGAAAATGTATCCCATGGGGGTAAAATTGAAAAAAGTTTTATAAAAATTTTTTTTTGGACTTAGTCATTTTTCCGGCGTTTATCAGACTTTCAATTAGGGCAAATGTCATTGAGTGTTCCAATTTCAGTTCCAGAGCGATTCGCCCGATGAGTCCTTCATATTTAGTCGTTTTCAACCAATATTCTGAATATTTGAAAATTTCACTTTTTGTGAAAATATCCACTAACTGAGGGAATAATATGTGTGAGGGTACCCCAGGAGAGTTCCAAATGTGTGTGGGTAGAATATATATCCCACGGGGGTAAAATTGAAAAAAGGTGAAAAAATTTTTTTTATGGACTTAGTTATTTTTTCAGCGTTTATCAGACTTTCACATAGGAGAAATGTCAGTGAGCGTTCCGATTTGAGTTCCAGAGCGATTCGCCCGATGAGTCCTGCATATTTAGTAGTTTTCAGCCAATTTTCAGAATTTTTGAACATTGCAATTTTTTGTGAAAATATCCGCTAAATGAGGGAATAATATGTGTGAGGGTACCCCAGGAGAGTTCCAAATGTGTGTGGGTAGAAGATAGATCCCACGGGGGTAAAATAAAAAAAGTTGAAAAAAATTTTTTTTTGACTTAGTCATTTTTCCGGCGTTTATCAGACTTTCAGTTAGGGCAAATGTCATTGACCATTCCAATTTCAGTTCCAGAGCGATTCGCCCGATGAGTCCTTCATATTTATTCGTTTTCAGCCAATATTCTGAATATTTGAAAATTTCACTTTTTGTGAAAATATCCACTAAATGAGGGAATAATATGTGTGATGGTACCCCAGGAGAGTTCCAAATGTATATGGGTAGAATATATATCCCACGGGGGTAAAATTGAAAAAAGTTTAAAAAAAATTTTTTTGGGACTTAGTCATTTTTCCGGCGTTTATCAGACTTTCAGTTAGGGGAATTGTCAGTGAGCGTTCCGATTTCAGTTCCAGAGCGATTCGCCCGATGAGTCCTTCATATTTAGTAGTTTTCAGCCAATTTTCAGAATTTTTGAAAATTTCAATTTTATTGTGAAATTATCCACTAAATGAGGGAATAATATGTGTGAGGGTACCCCAGGAGAGTTCCAAATGTGTGTGGGTAGAAGATAGATCCCACGGGGGTAAAATTGAAAAAAGTTGAAAAAGAAATTTTTTGGACTTAGTCATTTTTCCGGCGTTTATCAGACTTTCAGATAGGGGAAATGTCAGTGAGCGTTCCGATCTCAGTTCCAGAGCGATTCGCCCGATGAGTCATTCATATTTAGTCATTTTCAGCCAATTTTCAGAATTTTTGAAAATTTCACTTTTTTGTGAAAATATCCACTAAATGAGGGAATAATATGTGTGAGGGTACCCCAGGAGAGTTCCAAATGTGTGTGGGTAGAAGATATATCCCACGGGGGTAAAATTGAAAAAAGTTTTAAATTTTTTTTTTTGGGACTTAGTCATTTTTCCGGCGTTTATCAGACTTTCAGTTAGGGGAAATGTCAGTGAGCGTTCCGATTTCAGTTCCAGAGCGATTCGCCCGATGAGTCCTTCATATTTAGTCGTTTTCAGACAATTTTCAGAATTTTTGAAAATTTCACTTTTTTGTGAAAATATCCACTAAATGAGGGAATGTGAGGGTACCCCAGGAGAGTTCCAAATGTGTGTGGGTAGAATATATATCCCACGGGGGTAAAATTGAAAAAAGTTTTAAAAAAATTTTTTTTGGACTTAGTCATTTTTCCGGCGTTTATCAGACTTTCAATTTGGGCAAATGTCAGTAAGCGTTCCGATTTCAGCTCCAGAGCGATTCGCCTGATGAGTCCTTCATATTTAGTCATTTTCAGCCAATTTTCTGAATTTTTGAAAATTTCACTTTTTTGTGAAAATATCCACTAAATGAGGGAATAATATGTGTGAGGGTACCCCAGGAGAGTTCCAAATGTGTGTGGGTAGAAGATATATCCCACGGGGGTAAAATTGAAAAAAGTTGAAAAATTTTTTTTTTTCGACCTAGTCATTTTTCTGGCGTTTATCAGACTTTCAGGTAGGGGAAATGTCAGTGAGCATTCCGATTTCAGTTCCAGAGCGATTCGCCCGATGAGTCCTTCATATTTAGTCGTTTTCAGCCAATATTCTGAATATTTGAAAATTTCACTTTTTTGTGAAAATATCCACTAAATGAGGGAATAATATGTGTGAGGGTACCCCAGGAGAGTTCCAAATGTGTGTGGGTAGAATATATATCCCACGGAGGTAAAATTGAAAAAAGGTAAAAAAAAATTTTTTTTGGACTTAGTCATTTTTCCGGCGTTTATCATACTTTCAGTTAGGGGAAATGTCAGTGAGCATTCCAATTTCAGTTCCAGAGCGATTTGCCCGATGAGTCGTTCATATTTCGTCATTTTCAGCCAATTTTCAGAATTTTTGAAAATTTCACTTTTTTGTGAAAATATCCACTAAATGAGGGAATAATATGTGTGAGGGTACCCCAGGAGAGTTCCAAATGTGTGTGGGTAGAATATATATCCCACGGGGGTAAATTTAAAAAAGTTGAAAAAATTTTTTTTTTGCATTTAGTCATTTTTCCAGCGTTTATCAGACTTTCAGTTAGGGGAAATGTCAGTGAGCGTTCCGATTTCAGTTCCAGAGCGATTCGCCCGATGAGTCCTTCATATTTAGTCGTTTTCAGCCAATTTTCTGAATTTTTGAAAATTTCTCTTTTTTGTGAAAATATCCACTAAATGAGGGAATGTGAGGGTACCCCAGGAGAGTTCCAAATGTGTGTTGGTAGAATATATATCACACGGGGGTAAAATTGAAAAAAGTTTAAAAAAATTTTTTTTTGGACTTAGTCATTTTTCCGGCGTTTATCAGACTTTCAATTTGGGCAAATGCCAGTGAGCATTCCGATTTCAGTTCCAGAGCGATTCGCCCGATGAGTCCTTCATATTTAGTAGTTTTCAGCAAATTTTCAGAATTTTTGAAAATTTCACTTTTTTTGTGAAAATATCCACTAAATGAGGGAATAATATGTGTGAGGGCACCGCAGGAGAGTTCCAAATGTGTGTGGGCAGAATATATATCCCATGGGGGTAAATTTGAAAAAAGGCGAAAAAATTTTTTTTTTGGACTGTCATTTTTTCAACGTTTATCAGACTTTCAGATAGGAGAAATGTCAGTGAGCGTTCCGATTTCAGTTCCAGAGCGATTCGCCCGATGAGTCCTTCATATTTAGTCGTTTTCAGCCAATTTTCTGAATTTTTGAAAATTTCACGTTTTTGTGAAAATATCCACTAAATGAGGGAATAATATGTGTGAGGGTACCCCAGGAGAGTTCCAAATGTGTGTGGGTAGAATATATATCCCATGGGGGTAAATATGAAAAAAAGGTGAAAAAAATTTTTTTTTAGACTTAGTCATTTTTTCACCGTTTATCAGACCTTCAGATAGGAGAAATGTCAGAGAGCGTTCCGAATTCAGTTCCAGAGCGATTCGCCCGATGAGTCCTTCATATTTAGTCGTTTTCAGCCAATTTTCTGAATTTTTGAAAATTTCACTTTTTTGTGAAAATATCCACTAAATGAGGGAATAATATGTGTGAGGGTACCCCAGGAGAGTTCCAAATGTGTGTGGGTAGAATATATATCCCACGGGGGTAAAATTGAAAAAAGTTGAAAACATTTTTTTTTTAGACTTAGTCATTTTTCCGGCGTTTATCAGACTTTCAGATAGGGGAAATGTCAGTGAGCATTCCGATTTAAGTTCCAGAGCGATTCGCCCGATGAGTCGTTCATATTTAGTCATTTTCAGCCAATTTTCAGAATTTTTGAAAATTTCACTTTTTTGTGAAAATATCCACTAAATGAGGGAATAATTTGTGTGAGGGTACCCCAGGAGAGTTCCAAATGTGTGTGGGTAGAATATATACCCCACGGAGGTAAAATTGAAAAAAGTTTAAAAAAAATTTTTTTTGGACTTAGTCATTTTTTCAACGTTTATCAGACTTTCAGATAGGAGAAATGTCAGTGAGCGTTCCGATTTCAGCTCCAGAGCGATTCGCCTGATGAGTCCTTCATATTTAGTCGTTTTCAGCCAATTTTCTGAATTTTTGAAAATTTCACGTTTTTGTGAAAATATCCACTAAATGAGGGAATAATATGTGTGAGGGTACCCCAAGAGAATTCCAAATGTGTGTGGGTAGAATATATATCCCACGGGGATAAAATTGAAAAAAGATGAAGAAAAATTTTTTTTAGACTTAGTAATTTTTCCGGCGTTTATCAGACTTTCAGATAGGGGAAATGTCAGTGAGCGTTCCGATTTAAGTTCCAGAGCGATTCGACCGATGAGTCGTTCATATTTAGTCATTTTCAGCCAATTTTCAGAATTTTTGAAAATTTCACTTTTTTGTGAAAATATCCACTAAATGAGGGAATAATATGTGTGAGAGTACCCCAGGAGAGTTCCAAATGTGTGTGGGTAGAATATATATCCCGCGGGGGTAAAATTGAAAAAAGTTTAAAAAATTTACTTTTTAGACTTAGTCATTTTTCCGGCATTTATCAGACTTTCAGATAGTGGAAATGTCAGTGAGCATTCCGATTTTAGTTCCAGAGCGATTCGCCCGATGAGTCCTTCATATTTAGTCGTTTTCAGCCAATTTTCTGAATTTTTGAAAATTTCACTTTTTGTGAAAATATCCACTAAATGAGGGAATAATATGTGTGAGGGTACCCCAGGAGAGTTCCAAATGTGTGTGGGTAGAATAGATACCCCACGGGGGTAAAATTGAAAAAAATTGAAAATAATTTTTTTTGGACTTAGTCATTTTTCCGGCGTTTATCAGACTTTCAATTTGGGCAAATGTCAGAGAGTGTTCCGATTTCAGTTCCAGAGCGATTCGCCTGATGAGTCCTTCATATTTAGTCATTTTCAGCCAATTTTCTGAGTTTTTGAAAATTTCACTTTTTTGTGAAAATATCCACTAAATGAGGGAATAATATGTGTGAGGGTACCCCAGGAGAGTTCCAAATGTGTGTGGGTAGAAGATATATCCCACGGGGGTAAAATTGAAAAAAGGTGAAAAATTTATTTTTTTGGACTTAGTCATTTTTTCAGCGTTTTTCAGACTTTCAGATAGGGGAAATGTCAGTGAGAGTTCCGATTTCAGTTCCAGAGCGATTCGCCCGATGAGTCCTTCATATTTAGACGTTTTCAGCCAATTTCTGAATTTTTGAAAGTTTCACTTTTTTGTGAAAATATCCACTAAATGAGGGAATAATATGTGTGAGGGTACCCCAGGAGAGTTCCAAATGTGTGTGGGTAGAATATATATCCCACGGGGGTAAAATTGAAAAAAGTTGAAAAAATTTTTTTTTTTAGACTTAGTCATTTTTCCACAGTTTATCAGACTTTCAGATAGCAGAAATGTCAGTGAGCGTTCCGATTTCAGTTCCAGAGCGATTCGCCCGATGAGTCCTTCATATTTAGTCGTTTTCAGCCAATTTTCAGAATTTTTGAAAATTTCACTTTTTTGTGAAAATATCCACTAAATGAGGGAATAATATGTGTGAGGGTAACCCAGGAGAGTTCCAAATGTGTGTGGGTAGAATATATATCCAACGGGGGTAAAATTGAAAAAAGGTGAAAAATTTTTTTTTTGGACTTAGTCATTTTTTCAGCGTTTATCAGACTTTCAGATAGGGGAAATGTCAGTGAGCGTTCCGATTTCAGTTCCAGAGCGATTCGCCCGATGAGTCCTTCATATTTAGTCGTTTTCAGCCAATTTTCTGAATTTTTGAAAATTTCACTTTTTTGTGAAAATATCCACTAAATGAGGGAATAATATGTGTGAGGGTACCCCAGGAGAGTACCAAATGTGTGTGGGTAGAATATATATCCCACGGGGGTAAAATTGAAAAAAGGTGAAAGATTTTTTTTTTTCGACTTAGTCATTTTTCCGGCGTTTATCAGACTTTCACTTAGGGCAAAAGTCAGTGAGCGTTCCGATTTCAGTTCCAGAGCGATTCGCCCGAAGAGTCCTTCATATTTAGTCATTTTCTGCCAATTTTCTGAATTTTTGAAAATTTCACTTTTTTGTGAAAATATCCACTAAATGAGGGAATAATATGTGTGAGGGTGCCCCAGAAGAGTTCTAAATGCGTGTGGATAGAATATATATCCCACGGGGGTAAAATTGAAAAATGGTGAAAACATTTTTTTTTAGGACTTAGTCATTCTTTCAGCGTTTATCAGACTTTCAGATAGGGGAAATGTCAGTGAGCGTTCCGATTTCAGTTCCAGAGCGACTCGCCCGATGAGTCCTTCATATTTAGTCGTTTTCAGCCAATTTTCTGAATTTTTGAAAATTTCACTTTTTTGTGAAAATATCCACTAAATGAGGGAATAATATGTGAGAGGGTACCCCAGGAGAGTTCCAAATGTGTGTGGGTAGAATATATATCCCACGGGGGTAAAATTGAAAAAAGTTGAAAAAAATTTTTTTTTAGACAGTCATTTTTCCGGCGTTTATCAGACTTTCAGATAGGGGAAATGTCAGTGAGCGTTCCGATTTCAGTTCCAGAGCGATTCGCCCGATGAGTCCTTCATATTTAGTCGTTTTCAGACAATTTTCAGAATTTTTGAAAATTTCTCTTTTTTGTGAAAATATCCACTAAATGAGGGAATAATATGTGTGAGGGTACCCCAGGAGAGTTCCAAATGTGTGTGGGTGGAATATATATCCCACGGGGGTAAAATTGAAAAAAGTTGAAAAAAAATTTTTTTTGGACTTAGTCATTTTTCCGGCGTTTATCAGACTTTCAGTTAGGGGAAATGTCAGTGAGCGTTCCGATTTCAGTTCCAGAGCGATTCGCCCGATGAGTCGTTCATATTTAGTCATTTTCAGCCAATGTTCTGAATTTTTGAAAATTTCTCTTTTTTGTGAAAATATCCACTAAATGAGGGAATAATATGTGTGAGGGTACCCCAGGAGAGTTCCAAATGTGTATGGGTAGAATATATATCCCACGGGGGTAAAATTGAAAAAAGATTAAAATTTTTTTTTTTTTAGACTTAGTCATTTTTCCGGCGTTCATCAGACTTTCAGATAGGGGAAATGTCAGTGAACATTTCGATTTAAGTTCCAGAGCGATTCGCCGGATGTGTCGTTCATATTTAGTCATTTTCAGCCAATTTTCCGAATTTTTGAAAATTTCACTTTTTTGTGAAAATATCCACTAAATGAGGGAATAATATGTGTGAGGGTACCCCAGGAGAGTTCCAAATGTGTGTGGGTAGAAGATATATCCCACGGGGGTAAAATAGAAAAAAGGTGAAAATTTTTTTTTTTCGACTTAGTCATTTTTCCGGCATTTATCAGACTTTCAGATAGGGGAAATGTCAGTGAGCTTTCCTATTTCAGTTCCTGAGCGATTCGCACGATGAGTCCTTCATATTTAGTCGTTTTCAGCCAATTTTCAGAATTTTTGAAAATTTCACTTTTTTGTGAAAATATCCACTAAATGAGGGAATAATATGTGTGAGGATACCCCAGGAGAGTTCCAAATGCATGTGGGTAGAATATATATCCCACGGGAGTAAAATTGAAAAAAGTTGAAAAAAAATTTTTTTTTGGACTTAGTCACTTTTCCTGCGTTTATCAGACTTTCACTTAGGGGAAATGTCAGTGAGCGTTCCGATTTCAGTTCCAGAGCGATTCTCCCGGTGAGTCCTTCATATTTAGTCGTTTTCAGCCAATTTTCAGAATTTTTGAAAATTTCACTTTTTTGTGAAAATATCCACTAAATGAGGGAATAATATGTGTGAGGGTACCCCAGGAGAGTACCAAATGTGTGTGGGTAGAATATATATCCCACGGGGGTAAAATTGAAAAAAGGTGAAAGATTTTTTTTTTCGACTTAGTCATTTTTCCGGCGTTTATCAGACTTTCACTTAGGGCAAAAGTCAGTGAGCGTTCCGATTTCAGTTCCAGAGCGATTCGCCCGAAGAGTCCTTCATATTTAGTCATTTTCTGCCAATTTTCTGAATTTTTGAAAATTTCACTTTTTTGTGAAAATATCCACTAAATGAGGGAATAATATGTGTGAGGGTGCCCCAGAAGAGTTCTAAATGCGTGTGGATAGAATATATATCCGACGGGGGTAAAATTGAAAAATGGTGAAAACATTTTTTTTTAGGACTTAGTCATTCTTTCAGCGTTTATCAGACTTTCAGATAGGGGAAATGTCAGTGAGCGTTCCGATTTCAGTTCCAGAGCGACTCGCCCGATGAGTCCTTCATATTTGGTCGTTTTCAGCCAATTTTCTGAATTTTTGAAAATTTCACTTTTTTGTGAAAATATCCACTAAATGAGGGAATAATATGTGAGAGGGTACCCCAGGAGAGTTCCAAATGTGTGTGGGTAGAATATATATCCCACGGGGGTAAAATTGAAAAAAGTTGAAAAAATTTTTTTTTTCGACTTAGTCATTTTTCCGGCATTTATCAGACTTTCAGATAGGGGAAATGTCAGTGAGCGTTCCGATTTCAGTTCCAGAGCGATTCGCCCGGTGAGTCCTTCATATTTAGTCGTTTTTAGCCAATTTTCAGAATTTTTGAAAATTTCACTTTTTTGTAAAAATATTCACTAAATGAGGGAATAATATGTGTGAGGCTACCCCAGGAGAGTTCCAAATGTGTGTTGGTAGAATATATATCCCACAGGGGTAAAATTGAAAAAAGTTGAAAAAATTTTTTTTTTCGACTTAGTCATTTTTCCGGCATTTATCAGACTTTCAGATAGGGGAAATGTCAGTGAGCGTTCCGATTTCAGTTCCAGAGCGATTCGCCCGATGAGTCCTTCATATTTAGTCGTTTTCAGCCAATTTTCCGAATTTTTTAAAATTTCACTTTTTTGTGAAAATATCCACTAAATGAGGGAATAATATGTGTGAGGGTACCCCAGGAGAGTTCCAAATGTGTGTGGGTAGAAGATATATACCACGGGGGGTAAAATTGAAAAAAGTTGATAAAAAAATTTCTTTGGACCTAGTCATTTTTCCGGCGTTTATCAGACTTTCAGTTAGTGAAAATGTCAGTGAGCGTTCCAATTTCAGTTCCAGAGCGATTCGCCCGATGAGTCGTTCACATTTAGTCATTTTCAGCCAATGTTCTGAATTTTTGAAAATTTCTCTTTTTTGTGAAAATATCCACTAAATGAGGGAATAATATGTGTGAGGGTACCCCAGGAGAGTTCCAAATGTGTATGGGTAGAATATATATCCCACGGGGGTAAAATTGAAAAAAGATTAAAAATTTTTTTTTTTTAGACTTAGTCATTTTTCCGGCGTTCATCAGACTTTCAGATAGGGGAAATGTCAGTGAACATTCCGATTTAAGTTCCAGAGCGATTCGCCGGATGTGTCGTTCATATTTAGTCATTTTCAGCCAATTTTCTGAATTTTTGAAAATTTCACTTTTTTGTGAAAATATCCACTAAATGAGGGAATAATATGTGTGAGGGTACCCCAGGAGAGTACCAAATGTGTGTGGGTAGAACATATATCCCACGGGGGTAAAATTGAAAAAAGGTGAAAAAAATTTTTTTTTTGAACTTAGCCATTTTTTCAGCGTTTATCAGACTTTCAGATAGGGGAAATGTCAGTGAGCGTTCCGATTTCAGTTCCAGAGCGATTCGCCCGATGAGTCCTTCATATTCAGTCGTTTTCAGCCAATTTTCTTAATTTTTGAAAATTTCACTTTTTTGTGAAAATATCCACTAAATGAGGGAATAATATGTGTGAGGGTACCCCAGGAGAGTTCCAAATGTGTGTGGGTAGAAGATATATCCCACGGGGGTAAAATAGAAAAAAGGTGAAAATTTTTTTTTTTCGACTTAGTCATTTTTCCGGCATTTATCAGACTTTCAGATAGGGGAAATGTCAGTGAGCTTTCCTATTTCAGTTCCTGAGCGATTCGCACGATGAGTCCTTCATATTTAGTCGTTTTCAGCCAATTTTCAGAATTTTTGAAAATTTCACTTTTTTGTGAAAATATCCACTAAATGAGGGAATAATATGTGTGAGGGTACCCCAGGAGAGTTCCACATGCATGTGGGTAGAATATATATCCCACGGGAGTAAAATTGAAAAAAGTTGAAAAAATATTTTTTTTGGGACTTAGTCACTTTTCCTGCGTTTATCAGACTTTCACTTAGGGGAAATGTCAGTGAGCGTTCCGATTTCAGTTCCAGAGCGATTCGCCCGATGAGTCCTTCATATTTAGTCGTTTTTAGCCAATTTTCAGAATTTTTGAAAATTTCACTTTTTTGTAAAAATATTCACTAAATGAGGGAATAATATGTGTGAGGCTACCCCAGGAGAGTTCCAAATGTGTGTTGGTAGAATATATATCCCACAGGGGTAAAATTGAAAAAAGTTGAAAAAACTTTTTTTTTCGACTTAGTCATTTTTCCGGCATTTATCAGACTTTCAGATAGGGGAAATGTCAGTGAGCATTACGATTTAATTTCCAGAGCGATTCGACGGATGTGTCCTTCATATTTAGTCGTTTTCAGCCAATTTTCCGAATTTTTGAAAATTTCTCTTTTCTGTGAAAATATCCACTAAATGAGGGAATAATATGTGTGAGGGTACCCCAGGAGAGTTCCAAATGTGTGTGGCTAGAA
Source organism: Phyllobates terribilis (assembly GCF_046119375.1). Classification (NCBI taxonomy): domain Eukaryota; kingdom Metazoa; phylum Chordata; class Amphibia; order Anura; family Dendrobatidae; genus Phyllobates; species Phyllobates terribilis. The sequence continues at coordinate 18,570,467 of NW_027362773.1, read as the reverse complement.
GATATATCCCACGGGGGGTAAAATTGAAAAAAGTTGATAAAAAAAGTTTTTTGGACCTAGTCATTTTTCCGGCGTTTATCAGACTTTCAGTTAGGGGAAATGTCAGTGAGCGTTCCGATTTCAGTTCCAGAGCGATTCGCCTGATGATTCCTTCATATTTAGTCGTTTTCAGCCAATTTTCCGAATTTTTGAAAATTTCTCTTTTCTGTGAAAATATCCACTAAATGAGGGAATAATATGTGTGAGGGTACCCCAGGAGAGTTCCAAATGTGTGTGGCTAGAAGATATATCCCACGGGGGGTAAAATTGAAAAAAGTTGATAAAAAAAGTTTTTTGGACCTAGTCATTTTTCCGGCGTTTATCAGACTTTCAGTTAGGGGAAATGTCAGTGAGCGTTCCGATTTCAGTTCCAGAGCGATTCGCCTGATGATTCCTTCATATTTAGTCGTTTTCAGCCAATTTTCCGAATTTTTGAAAATTTCTCTTTTCTGTGAAAATATCCACTAAATGAGGGAATAATATGTGTGAGGGTACCCCAGGAGAGTTCCAAATGTGTGTGGCTAGAAGATATATCCCACGGGGGGTAAAATTGAAAAAAGTTGATAAAAAAAGTTTTTTGGACCTAGTCATTTTTCCGGCGTTTATCAGACTTTCAGTTAGGGGAAATGTCAGTGAGCGTTCCGATTTCAGTTCCAGAGCGATTCGCCCGATGAGTCCTTCATATTTATTCGTTTTTAGCCAATTTTCTGAATTTTTGAAAATTTCTCTTTTTGTGAAAATATCCACTAAATGAGGGAATAATATGTGTGAGGGTACCCCAGGAGAGTTCCAAATGTGTGTGGGTAGAATATATATCCCACGGGGGATAAAATTGAAAAAAGTTGATAAAAAAATTTTTTTGGACCTAGTCATTTTTCCGGCGTTCATCAGACTTTCAGATAGGGGAAATGTCAGTGAGCATTACGATTTAATTTCCAGAGCGATTCGACGGATGTGTCCTTCATATTTAGTCATTTTGAGCCAATTTTCTGAATTTTTGAAAATTTCACTTTTTTGTGAAAATATCCACTAAATGAGGGAATAATATGTGTGAGGGTACCCCAGGAGAGTTCCAAATGTGTGTGGGTAGAATATATATCATACCGGGGAAAAATTGAAAAAAGTTGAAAAAAATTTTTTTTTAGACAGTCATTTTTCCAGCGTTTATCAGACTTTCAGATAGGGGAAATGTCAGTGAGCGTTCCGATTTCAGTTCCAGAGCGATTCGCCCGATGAGTCCTTCATATTTATTCGTTTTTAGCCAATTTTCCGAATTTTTGAAAATTTCTCTTTTTGTGAAAATATCCACTAAATGAGGGAATAATATGTGTGAGGGTACCCCAGGAGAGTTCCAAATGTGTGTGGGTAGAATATATATCCCACGGGGGTAAAATTGAAAAAAGGTAAAAAAAAATTTTTTTTGGACTTAGTCATTTTTTCAGCATTTATCAGACTATCAGATAGGGGAAATGTCAGTGAGCGTTCCGATTTCAGTTCCAGAGCGATTCGCCCGATGAGTCCTTCATATTTAGTCGTTTTCAGCCAATTTTCCGAATTTTTGAAAATTTCTCTTTTTTGTGAAAATATCCACTAAATGAGGGAATAATATGTGTGAGGGTACCCCAGGACAGTTCCAAATGTGTGTGGGTAGAATATATATCCCACGGGGGTAAAATTGAAAAAAGTTGAAAACATTTTTTTTTTGGACTTAGTCATTTTTCCGGCGTTTATAAGACTTTCAGATAGGGGAAATGTCAGTGAGTGTTCCGATTTCAGTTCCAGAGCGAGTCTCCCGATGAGTCCTTCATATTTAGTCGTTTTCAGCCAATTTTCAGAATTTTTGAAAATTTAACTTTTTTGTGAAAATATCCACTAAATGAGGAAATAATATGTGTGAGGGTACACCAGGAGAGTTCCAAATGTGTGTGGGTAGAATATATATCCCACGGGGGTAAAATTGAAAAAAGTTGAAAAAACATTTGTTTTGGTCTTAGTCATTTTTTCAGCGTTTATCAGACTTTCAGATAAGGGAAATGTCAGTGAGCATTACGATTTAATTTCCAGAGCGATTCGCCCGATGTGTCGTTCATATTTAGTCATTTTGAGCCAATTTTCTGAATTTTTGAAAATTGCACTTTTTTGTGAAAATATCCACTAAATGAGGGAATAATATGTGTGAGGGTACCCCAGGAGAGTTCCAAATGTGTGTGGGTAGAATATATATCATACCGGTGTAAAATTGAAAAAAGTTGAAAAAAATTTTTTTTTAGACAGTCATTTTTCCGGCGTTTATCAGACTTTCAGATAGGGGAAATGTCAGCGAGCGTTCCGATTTCAGTTCCAGAGCGATTCGCCCGATGAGTCCTTCATATTTATTCGTTTTTAGCCAATTTTCCGAATTTTTGAAAATTTCTCTTTTTTGTGAAAATATCCACTAAATGAGGGAATAATATGTGTGAGGGTACCCCAGGAGAGTTCCAAATGTGTGTGGGTAGAAGATATATCCCACGGGGGGTAAAATTGAAAAAAGTTGATAAAAAATGTTTTTTGGACCTAGTCATTTTTCCGGCGTTTATCAGACTTTCAGTTAGGGGAAATGTCAGTGAGCGTTCCGATTTCAGTTCCAGAGCGATTCGCCCGATGAGTCCTTCATATTTATTCGTTTTTAGCCAATTTTCCCAATTTTTGAAAATTTCTCTTTTTGTGAAAATATCCACTAAATGAGGGAATAATATGTGTGAGGGTACCCCAGGAGAGTTCCAAATGTGTGTGGGAAGAATATATATCCCACGGGGGTAAAATTGAAAAAAGGTAAAAAAAAAAATTTTTTTGGACTTAGTCATTTTTTCAGCGTTTATCAGACTATCAGATAGGGGAAATGTCAGTGAGCGTTCCGATTTCAGTTCCAGAGCGATTCGCCCGATGAGTCCTTCATATTTAGTCGTTTTCAGCCAATTTTCAGAATTTTTGAAAATTTCACTTTTTTGTGAAAATATCCACTAAATGAGGGAATAATATGTGTGAGGGTACCCCAGGAGAGTTCCAAATGTGTGTGGGTAGAATATATATCCCACGGGGGTAAAATTGAAAAAAGTTGAAAACATTTTTTTTTTGGACTTAGTCATTTTTCCGGCGTTTATAAGACTTTCAGATAGGAGAAATGTCAGTGAGTGTTCCGATTTCAGTTTCAGAGCGAGTCGCCCGATGATTCCTTAATATTTAGTCATTTTCAGCCAATTTTCAGACTTTTTGAAAATGTCACTTTTTTGTGAAAATATTCACTAAATGAGGGAATAATATGTGTGAGGGTACCCCAGGAGAGTTCCAAATGTGTGTGGGTAGAATATATATCCCACGGGGGTAAAATTGAAAAAAGTTGAAAAAAATTTTTTTTTCGACTTAGTCATTTTTCCGGCATTTATCAGACTTTCAGATAGGGGAAATGTCAGTGAGCGTTCCGATTTCAGTTCCAGAGCGATTCGCCCGATGAGTCCTTCATATTTAGTCGTTTTCAGCCAATTTTCCGAATTTTTGAAAATTTCTCTTTTTTGTGAAAATATCCACTAAATGAGGGAATAATATGTGTGAGGGTACCCCAGGAGAGTTCCAAATGTGTGTGGGTAGAACATATATACCACGGGGGATAAAATTGAAAAAAGTTGATAAAAATTTTTTTTTGGACCTAGTTTTTTTTCCGGCGTTTATCAGACTTTCAGCTAGGGGAAATGTCAGTGAGCATTCCGATTTCAGTTCCAGAGCGATTCGCCTGATGAGTACTTCATATTTAATCGTTTTCAGCCAATTTTCAGAATTTTTTAAAATTTCACTTTTTTGTGGAAATATCCACTAAATGAGGGAATAATATGTGTGAGGGTACCCCAGGAGAGTTTCAAATGTGTGTGGGTAGAATATATATCCCACGGAGGTAAAATTGAAAAAAGTTGAAAAAACATTTGTTTTGAACTTGATCATTTTTCCGGCGTTTAACAGACTTTCAGATAGGGGAAATGTCAGTGAGTGTTACGATTTCAGTTCCAGAGCGAGTCGCCCGATGAGTCCTTCATATTTAGTCGTTTTCAGCCAATTTTCAGAATGTTTGAAAATTTTACTTTTTTGTGAAAATATCCACTAAATGAGGGAATAATATGTGAGAGGGTACAACAGGAGAGTTCCAAATGTGTGTGGGTGGAATATATATCCCACGGGGGTAAAATTGAAAAAAGGTGAAAATTTTTTTTTTTTTGACCTAGTCATTTTTTCAGCGTTTATCAGACTTTCAGATAGGGGAAATGTCAGTGAGCGTTCCAATTTCAGTTCCAGAGCGATTCGCCCGATGAGTGCTTCATATTTAGTCGTTTTCAGTCAATTTCCTGAATTTTTGAAAATTTCACTTTTTTGTGAAAATATCCACTAAATGAGGGAATAATATGTGTGAGGGTACCCCAGGAGAGTTCCAAATGTGTGTGGGTAGAATATATATCCCACGGGGGTAAAATTGAAAAAAGTTAAAAAAAAATTTGTTTTGGACTTGGTCATTTTTTCAGCATTTATCAGACTTTCAGATAGGGGAAATGTCAGTGAGTGTTCCGATTTCAGTTCCAGAGCGAGTCGCCCGATGAGTCCTTCATATTTAGTCGTTTTCAGCCAATTTTCAGAATTTTTGAAAATTTCACTTTTTTGTGAAAATATCCACTAAATGAGGGAATAATATGTGTGAAGGTACCCCAGAAGAGATCCAAATGTGTGTGTGTAGAATACATATCCCACGGGGGTAAGATTGAAAAGAGTTGAAAAAAATTTGTTTTGGACTTGGTCATTTTTTCAGCATTTATCAGACTTTCAGATAGGGGAAATGTCAGTGAGCGTTCCGATTTCAGTTCCAGAGTGATTCGCCCGATGAGTCCTTCATATTTAGTCGTTTTCAGCCAATTTTCAGAATTTTTGAAAATTTAACTTTTTTGTGAAAATATCCACTAAATGAGGGAATAATATGTGTGAGGGTACACCAGGAGAGTTCCAAATGTGTGTGGGTAGAATATATATCCCACGGGGGTAAAATTGAAAAAAGTTGAAAAAACATTTGTTTTGGACTTAGTCATTTTTTCAACGTTTATCAGACTTTCAGATAAGTGAAATGTCAGTGAGTGTTCCGATTTCAGTTCCAGAGCGAGTCGCCCGATGAGTCCTTCATATTTAGTCGTTTTCAGCCAATTTTCAGAATTTTTGAAAATTTCACTTTTTTGTGAAAATATCCACTAAATGAGGGAATAATATGTGTGAAGGTACCCCAGAAGAGATCCAAATGTGTGTGTGTAGAATACATATCCCACGGGGGTAAGATTGAAAAGAGTTGAAAAAAATTTGTTTTGGACTTGGTCATTTTTTCAGCATTTATCAGACTTTCAGATAGGGGAAATGTCAGTGAGCGTTCCGATTTCAGTTCCAGAGTGATTCGCCCGATGAGTCCTTCATATTTAGTCGTTTTCAGCCAATTTTCAGAATTTTTGAAAATTTAACTTTTTTGTGAAAATATCCACTAAATGAGGGAATAATATGTGTGAGGGTACACCAGGAGAGTTCCAAATGTGTGTGGGTAGAATATATATCCCACGGGGGTAAAATTGAAAAAAGTTGAAAAAACATTTGTTTTGGACTTAGTCATTTTTTCAACGTTTATCAGACTTTCAGATAAGTGAAATGTCAGTGAGTATTCCAATTTCAGTTCCAGAGCGATTCGCCCGATGAGTCCTTCATATTTAGTCATTTTCAGCCAATTTTCAGAATTTTTGAAAATTTCACTTTTTTGTGAAAATATCTACTAAATGAGGGAATAATATGTGTGAGGGTACCCCAGGAGAGTTTCAAATGTGTGTGGGTAGAATATATATCCCACGGGGGTAAAATTGAAAAAGTTGAAAAAACATTTGTTTTGGACTTAGTCATTTTTCCGGCGTTTAACAGACTTTCAGATAGGGGAAATGTCAGTGAGTGTTCCGATTTCAGTTCCAGAGCGAGTCGCCCGATGAGTCCTTCATATTTAGTCGATTTCAGACAATTTTCAGAATTTTTGAAAATTTCACTTTTTTGTGAAAATATCAACTAAATGAGGGAATAATATGTGTGAGGGTACCCCAGGAGAGTTCCAAATGCGTGTGGGTAGAATATATATCCCACGGGGGTAAAATTGGAAAAAGTTGAAAAAACATTTGTTTTGGACTTAGTCATTTTTCTGGCATTTAACAAACTTTCAGATAGGGGAAATGTCAGTGAGTGTTCCGATTTCAGTTCCAGAGCGAGTCGCCCGATTAGTCCTTCATATTTAGTCGTTTTCAGCCAATTTTCACAATGTTTGAAAATTTAACTTTTTTGTGAAAATATCCACTAAATGAGGGAATAATATGTGAGAGGTACAACAGGAGAGTTCCAAATGTGTGTGGGTGGAATATATATCCCACGGGGGTAAAATTGAAAAAAGGTGAAAATTTTTTTTTTTTTTGACCTAGTCATTTTTTCAGCGTTTATCAGACTTTCAGATAGGGGAAATGTCAGTGAGCGTTCCGATTTCAGTTCCAGAGCGATTCGCCCGATCAGTCCTTCATATTTAGTCGTTTTCAGTCAATTTCCTGAATTTTTGAAAATTTCACTTTTTTGTGAAAATATCCACTAAATGAGGGAATAATATGTGTGATGGTACCCCAGGAGAGTTCCAAATGTGTGTGGGTAGAATATATATCCCACGGGGGTAAAATTGAAAAAAGTTAAAAAAAAATTTGTTTTGGACTTGGTCATTTTTTCAGCATTTATCAGACTTTCAGATAGGGGAAATGTCAGTGAGTGTTCCGATTTCAGTTCCAGAGCGAGACGCCCGATGAGTCCTTCATATTTAGTCGTTTTCAGCCAATTTTCAGAATGTTTGAAAATGTCACTTTTTTGTGAAAATATCCACTAAATGAGGAAATAATATGTGTGAAGGTACCCCAGAAGAGATCCAAATGTGTGTGTGTATAATACATATCCCACGGGGGTAAGATTGAAAAGAGTTGAAAAAAATTTTTTTTGTGGACTTGGTCATTTTTTCAGCATTTATCAGCCTTTCAGATAGGGGAAATGTCAGTGAGCGTTCCGATTTCAGTTCCAGAGTGATTCGCCCGATGAGTCCTTCATATTTAGTCGTTTTCAGCCAATTTTCTGAATTTTTGAAAATTTAACTTTTTTGTGAAAATATCCACTAAATGAGGGAATAATATGTGTGAGGGTACACCAGGAGAGTTCCAAATGTGTGTGGGTAGAATATATATCCCACCTGGGTAAAATTGAAAAAAGTTGAAAAAAAATTTTTTTTTGACTTAGTCATTTTTCCGGCGTTTATCAGACTTTCATATAGGGGAAATGTCAGTTAGTGTTCCGATTTCAGTTCCAGAGCTATTCACCCGATGAGTCCTTCATATTTAGTCGTTTTCAGACAATTTTCTGAATTTTTGAAAATTTCACTTTTTTGTGAAAATACCACTAACTGAAGGAATAATATGTGTGAGGGTACCCCAGGAGAGTTCCAAATGTGTGTGGGTAGAATATATATCCCACGGGGGTAAAATTGAAAAAAATTTTTTTTGGACTTAGTAATTTTTCCGGCGTTTATCAGACTTTTAGAGAGGGGAAATGTCAGTGAGCATTCCGATTTCAGTTCCAGAGTGATTTGCCCGATGAGTCCTTCATATTTAGTCATTTTCAGACAATTTTCAGAATTTTTGAAAATTTCACTTTTTTGTGAAAATATCCACTAAATGAGGGAATAATATGTGTGAGGGTACCCCAGGAGAGTTCCAAATGTGTGTGGGTAGAATATATATCCCATGGGGGTAAAATTGAAAAAAGTTGAAAAAAATTTTTTTGGGGACTTAGTCATTTTTCCAGAGTTTATCAGACTTTCAGTTCAGGGAAATGTCAGTAAGTGTTTGGATTTTAGTTCCAGAGCGATTCGCCCGATCAGTCCTTCATATTTAGTCGTTTTCAGCCAATTTTCAGAATTTTTGAAAATTTCACTTTTTTGTGAAAATATCAACTAAATGAGGGAATAATATGTGTGAGGGTACCCCAGGAGAGTTCCAAATGTGTGTGGGTAGAATATATATCCCACCTGGGTTAAATTGAAAAAAGTTGAAAAAAAATTTTTTTTTGTACTTAGTCATTTTTCTGGCATTTATCAGACTTTCAAATAGGGGAAATGTCAGTGAGTGTTCCGATTTCAGTTCCAGAGCGAGTCGCCCGATGAGTCCTTCATATTTAGTCGTTTTCAGCCAATTTTCAGAATTTTTGAAAATTTCACTTTTTTGTGAAAATATCAACTAAATGAGGGAATAATATGTGTGAGGGTACCCCAGGAGAGTTCCAAATGTGTGTGGGTACAATATATATCCCACGGGGGTAAAATTGAAAAAAGTTGAAAAAAAATATTTTTTTTGACTTAGTCATTTTTCCGGCATTTATCAGATTTTCAGATAAGGGAAATTTCACTAAGTGTTCCGATTTCAGCTCCGGAGTGATTCGCCCAATGAGTCCTTCATATTTAGTCGTTTTCAGCCAATTTTCAGAATTTTTGAAAATTTCACTTTTTTGTGAAAATATCCACTAATTGAGGGAATAATATGTGTGAGGGTACCCCAGGAGAGATCCAAATGTGTGTGGGTAGAATATATATCCCACGGGGGTAAAATTGAAAAAAGTTAAAAAAAAATTTTTTTTTGGACTTAGTCATTTTTCCGGCGTTTATCAGACTTTCAGATAGGGGAAATGTCAGTGAGTGTTCCGATTTCAGTTCCAGAGCGATTCGCCTGATGAGTCCTTCATATTTACTCGTTTTCAGGAAATTTTCAGAATATTTGAAAATTTCACTTTTTTGTGAAAATATCCACTAAATGAGGGAATAATATGTGTGAGGGTACCCCAGGAGAGTTCCAAATGTGTGTGGGTAGAATATATATCCCACGGGGGTAAAATTGAAAAAAGGTGAAAAAATTTTTTGTTTGGACCTAGTCATTTTTTCAGCGTTTATCAGACTTTCAGATAGGGGAAATGTCAGTGAGCGTTCCGATTTCAGTACCAGAGCGATTCACCCGATGAGTCCTTCATATTTAGTCGCTTTCAGCCAATTTTCAGAATTTTTGAAAATTTCACTTTTTTGTGAAAATATCCACTAAATGAGGGAATAATATGTGTGAGGGTACCCCAGGAGAGTTCCAAATGTGTGTGGGTAGAATATATATCCCACGGGGGTAAAATTGAAAAAAGTTGAAAAAAATTTTTTTTGGACTTAGTCATTTTTACGGCGTTTATCAGACTTTCAATTAGGTCAAATGTCAGTGAGCGTTCCGATTTCAGTTCCAGAGCGATTCGCCCGATGAGTCCTTCATATTTAGTCGTTTTCAGCCAATTTTCTGAATATTTGAAAGTTTCACTTTTTTCTGAAAATATCCACTAAATGAGGGAATAATATGTGTGAGGGTACCCCAGGAGAGTTCCAAATGTGTGTGGGTAGAATATATATCCCACGGGGGTAAAATTGAAAAAAGGTGAAAAATTTTTTTGTTTGGACTTAGTCATTTTTTCAGCGTTTATCAGACTTTCAGATAGGGGAAATGTCAGGGAGCGTTCCGATTTCAGTACCAGAGCGATTTACCCGATGAGTCCTTCATATTTAGTCGCTTTCAGCCAATTTTCAGAATTTTTTAAAATTTCACTTTTTTGTGAAAATATCCACTAAATGAGGGAATAATATGTGTAAGGGTACCCCAGGAGAGTTCCAAATGTGTGTCGGTAGAATACATATCCCACGGGGGTAAAATTGAAAAAAGTTAAAAAAAAAATTTTTTTTGGACTTAGTCATTTTTATGGCGTTTATCAGACTTTCAGATAGGGGAAATGTCAGTGAGCGTTCCGATTTCAGTTCCAGAGCGATTCGCCCGATGAGTCCTTCATATTTAGTCATTTTCAGCCAATTTTCTGAATATTTGAAAATTTCACTTTTTTATGAAAATATCCACTAAATGAGGGAATAATATGTGTGAGGGTACCCCAGGAGAGTTCCAAATGTGTGTGGGTAGATTATATATCCCACGGGGGTAAAATTGAAAAAAGTTGAAAAAAAAATTTTTTTAGACTTAGTCATTTTTCCGGCGTTTATCAGACTTTCAGATAGGGGAAATGTCAGTGAGCGTTCCGATTTCAGTTCCAGAGCAATTCGCCCGATGAGTCCTTCATATTTACTCGTTTTCAGCCAATTTTCTGAATATTTGAAAATTTCAATTTTTTGTGAAAATATCCACTAAATGAGGGAATAATATGTGTGAGGGTACCCCAGGAGAGTTCCACATGTGTGTGGGTAGAATATATATCCCACGGGGGTAAAATTGAAAAAAGGTGAAAAATTTTTTTGTTTGGACTTAGTCATTTTTTCAGCGTTTATCAGACTTTCAGATAGGGTAAATGTCAGTGAGCGTTCCGATTTCAGTACCAGAGCGATTCGCCCGATGAGTCCTTCATATTTAGTCGCTTTCAGCCAATTTTCAGAATTTTTGAAAATTTCACTTTTTTGTGAAAATATCCACTAAATGAGGGAATAATATGTGTGAGGGTACCCCAGGAGAGTTCCAAATGTGTGTGGGTAGAATATATATCCCACGGGGGCAAAATTGAAAAAAGTTGAAAAAAAATTTTTTTTAGACTTAGTCATTTTTCCGGCGTTTATCAGGCTTTCAGATAGGGGAAATGTCAGTGAGCGTTCCAATTTCAGTTCCAGAGCGATTTGCCCGATGAGTCCTTCATATTTACTCGTTTTCAGCCAATTTTCTGAATATTTGAAAATTTCACTTTTTTGTGAAAATATCCACTAAATGAGGGAATAATATGTGTGAGGGTACCCCAGGAGAGTTCCAAATGTGCGTGGGTAGAATATATATCCCACGGGGGTAAAATTGAAAAAAGGTGAAAAATTTTTTTGTTTGGACTTAGTCATTTTTTCAGCGTTTATCAGACTTTCAGATAGGGGAAATGTCAGTGAGCGTTCCGATTTCAGTACCAGAGCGATTCGCCCGATGAGTCCTTCATATTTAGTCGCTTTCAGCCAATTTTCAGAATTTTTGAAAATTTCACTTTTTTGTGAAAATATCCACTAAATGAGGGAATAATATGTGTGAGGGTACCCCAGGAGAGTTCCAAATGTGTGTGGGTAGAATATATATCCCACGGGGGTAAAATTAAAAAAAGTTGAAAAAAAAATTTTTTTAGACTTAGTCATTTTTCCGGCGTTTATCAGACTTTCAGATAAGGGAAATGTCAGTGAGCGTTCCGATTTCAGTTCCAGAGCAATTCGCCCGATGAGTCCTTCATATTTACTCGTTTTCAGCCAATTTTCCGAATATTTGAAAATTTCAATTTTTTGTGAAAATATCCACTAAATGAGGGAATAATATGTGTGAGGGTACCCCAGGAGAGTTCCACATGTGTGTGGGTAGAATATATATCCCACGGGGGTAAAATTGAAAAAAGGTGAAAAATTTTTTTGTTTGGACTTAGTCATTTTTTCAGCGTTTATCAGACTTTCAGATAGGGTAAATGTCAGTGAGCGTTCCGATTTCAGTACCAGAGCGATTCGCCCGATGAGTCCTTCATATTTAGTCGCTTTCAGCCAATTTTCAGAATTTTTGAAAATTTCACTTTTTTGTGAAAATATCCACTAAATGAGGGAATAATATGTGTGAGGGTACCCCAGGAGAGTTCCAAATGTGTGTGGGTAGAATATATATCCCACGGGGTTAAAATTGAAAAAAGTTGAAAAAAAATTTTTTTTAGACTTAGTCATTTTTATGGCGTTTATCAGACTTTCAGATAGGGGAAATGTCAGTGAGTGTTCCGATTTCAGTTCCAGAGCGATTCGCCCGATGAGTCCTTCATATTTAGTCATTTTCAGCCAATTTTCTGAATATTTGAAAATTTCACTTTTTTGTGAAAATGTCCACTAAATGAGGGAATAATATGTGTGAGGGTACCCCAGGAGAGTTCCAAATGTGTGTGGGTAGAATATATATCCCACGGGGGTAAAATTGAGAAAAGTTGAAAAAAAATTTTTTTTAGACTTAGTCATTTTTCCGGCGTTTATCAGACTTTCAGATAGGGGAAATGTCAGTGAGCGTTCCGATTTCAGTACCAGAGCAATTCGCCCGATGAGTCCTTCATATTTAGTCGCTTTCAGCCAATTTTCAGAATTTTTGAAAATTTCACTTTTTCTTGAAAATATCCACTAAATGAGGGAATAATATGTGTGAGGGTACCCCAGGAGAGTTGCAAATGTGTGTGGGTAGAATATGTATCCCACGGGGGTAAAATTGAAAAAAGGTGAAAAATTTTTTTGTTTGGACTTAGTCATTTTTTTCAGCGTTTATCAGACTTTCAGATAGGGGAAATGTCAGTGAGCGTTCCGATTTCAGTACCAGAGCGATTCGCCCGATGAGTCCTTCATATTTAGTCGCTTTCAGCCAATTTTCAGAATTTTTGAAAATTTCACTTTTTTGTGAAAATATCCACTAAATGAGGGAATAATATGTGTGAGGGTACCCCAGGAGAGTTCCAAATGTGTGTCGGTAGAATACATATCCCACGGGGGTAAAATTGAAAAAAGTTAAAAAAAAAATTTTTTTTGGACTTAGTCATTTTTATGGCGTTTATCAGACTTTCAGATAGGGGAAATGTCAGTGAGCGTTCCGATTTCAGTTCCAGAGCGATTCGCCCGATGAGTCCTTCATATTTAGTCATTTTCAGCCAATTTTCTGAATATTTGAAAATTTCACTTTTTTATGAAAATATCCACTAAATGAGGGAATAATATGTGTGAGGGTACCCCAGGAGAGTTCCAAATTTGTGTGGGTAGAATATATATCCCACAGGGGTAAAATTGAAAAAAGGTGAAAACATTTTTTTTTTGGACTATGTATTTTTTCCGGCGTTTATCACTTTCAGATAGGAGAAATGTCAGTGAGCATTCCGATTTCAGTTCCAGAGCGATTCGCCCGATGAGTCCTTCATATTTAGTCGTTTTCAGCCAATTTTCAGAATTTTTGAAAATTTCACTTTTTTGTGAAAATATCCACTAAATGAGGGAATAATATGTGTGAGGGTACCCCAGGAGAGTTCCAAATGTGTGTGGGTAGAATATATATCCCACGGGGGTAAAATTGAAAAAAGGTGAAAAATTTTTTTGTTTGGACTTAGTCATTTTTTCAGCATTTATCAGACTTTCAGATAGGGGAAATGTCAGTGAGCGTTCCGATTTCAGTACCAGAGCAATTCGCCCGATGAGTCCTTCATATTTAGTCGCTTTCAGCCAATTTTCAGAATTTTTGAAAATTTCACTTTTTTGTGAAAATATCCACTAAATGAGGGAATAATATGTGTGAGGGTACCCCAGGAGAGTTCCAAATGTGTGTGGGTAGAATATATATCCCACGGGGGTAAAATTGAAAAAAGGTGAAAAAATTTTTTGTTTGGACTTAGTCATTTTTTTCAGCGTTTATCAGACTTTCAGATAGGGGAAATGTCAGTGAGCGTTCCTATTTCAGTACCAGAGCGATTCACCCGATGAGTCCTTCATATTTATTCGCTTTCAGCCAATTTTCAGAATTTTTGAAAATTTCACTTTTTTGTGAATATATCCACTAAATGAGGGAATAATATGTGTGAGGGTACCCCAGGAGAGTTCCAAATGTGTGTCGGTAGAATACATATCCCACGGGGGTAAAATTGAAAAAAGTTAAAAAAAAAATTTTTTTTGGACTTAGTCATTTTTATGGCGTTTATCAGACTTTCAGATAGGGGAAATGTCAGTGAGCGTTCCGATTTCAGTTCCAGAGCGATTCGCCCGATGAGTCCTTCATATTTAGTCATTTTCAGCCAATTTTCTGAATATTTGAAAATTTCACTTTTTTATGAAAATATCCACTAAATGAGGGAATAATATGTGTGAGGGTACCCCAGGAGAGTTCCAAATGTGTGTGGGTAGAATATATATCCCACGGGGGTAAAATTGAAAAAAGTTGAAAAAAAATATTTTTTAGACTTAGTCATTTTTCCGGCGTTTATCAGACTTTCAGATAGGGGAAATGTCAGTGAGCGTTCCGATTTCAGTTCCAGAGCGATTCGCCCGATGAGTCCTTCATATTTAGTCGTTTTCAGCCAATTTTCAGAATTTTTGAAAATTTCACTTTTTTGTGAAAATATCCACTAAATGAGGGAATAATATGTGTGAGGGTACCCCAGGAGAGTTCCAAATGTGTGTGGGTAGAATATATATCCCACAGGGGTAAAATTGAAAAAAGGTGAAAACATTTTTTTTTTGGACTATGTATTTTTTCCGGCGTTTATCACTTTCAGATAGGAGAAATGTCAGTGAGCATTCCGATTTCAGTTCCAGAGCGATTCGCCCGATGAGTCCTTCATATTTAGTCGTTTTCAGCCAATTTTCAGAATTTTTGAAAATTTCACTTTTTTGTGAAAATATCCACTAAATGAGGGAATAATATGTGTGAGGGTACCCCAGGAGAGTTCCAAATGTGTGTGGGTAGAATATATATCCCACGGGGGTAAAATTGAAAAAAGGTGAAAAATTTTTTTGTTTGGACTTAGTCATTTTTTTCAGCGTTTATCAGACTTTCAGATAGGGGAAATGTCAGTGAGTGTTCCGATTTCAGTACCAGAGCGATTCGCCCGATGAGTCCTTCATATTTATTCGCTTTCAGCCAATTTTCAGAATTTTTGAAAATTTCACTTTTTTGTGAAAATATCCACTAAATGAGGGAATAATATGTGTGAGGGTACCCCAGGAGAGTTCCAAATGTGTGTCGGTAGAATACATATCCCACGGGGGTAAAATTGAAAAAAAGTTAAAAAAAAAATTTTTTTTGGACTTAGTCATTTTTATGGCGTTTATCAGACTTTCAGATAGGGGAAATGTCAGTGAGCGTTCCGATTTCAGTTCCAGAGCGATTCGCCCGATGAGTCCTTCATATTTAGTCATTTTCAGCCAATTTTCTGAATATTTGAAAATTTCACTTTTTTATGAAAATATCCACTAAATGAGGGAATAATATGTGTGAGGGTACCCCAGGAGAGTTCCAAATTTGTGTGGGTAGAATATATATCCCACAGGGGTAAAATTGAAAAAAGGTGAAAACATTTTTTTTTTGGACTATGTATTTTTTCCGGCGTTTATCACTTTCAGATAGGAGAAATGTCAGTGAGCATTCCGATTTCAGTTCCAGAGCGATTCGCTCAATGAGTCCTTCATATTTAGTCGTTTTCAGCCAATTTTCAGAATTTTTGAAAATTTCACTTTTTTGTGAAAATATCCACTAAATGAGGGAATAATATGTGTGAGGGTACCCCAGGAGAGTTCCAAATGTGTGTCGGTAGAATACATATCCCACGGGGGTAAAATTGAAAAAAGTTAAAAAAAAAATTTTTTTTGGACTTAGTCATTTTTATGGCGTTTATCAGACTTTCAGATAGGGGAAATGTCAGTGAGCGTTCCGATTTCAGTTCCAGAGCGATTCGCCCGATGAGTCCTTCATATTTAGTCATTTTCAGCCAATTTTCTGAATATTTGAAAATTTCACTTTTTTGTGAAAATATCCACTAAATGAGGGAATAATATGTGTGAGGGTACCCCAGGAGAGTTCCAAATGTGTGTGGGTAGAATATATATCCCACGGGGGTAAAATTGAAAAAAGGTGAAAAATTTTTTTGTTTGGACTTAGTCATTTTTTCAGCGTTTATCAGACTTTCAGATAGGGGAAATGTCAGTGAGCGTTCCGATTTCAGTACCAGAGCAATTCGCCCGATGAGTCCTTCATATTTAGTCGCTTTCAGCCAATTTTCAGAATTTTTGAAAATTTCACTTTTTTGTGAAAATATCCACTAAATGAGGGAATAATATGTGTGAGGGTACCCCAGGAGAGTTCCAAATGTGTGTCGGTAGAATACATATCCCACGGGGGTAAAATTGAAAAAAGTAAAAAAAAAAATTTTTTTTGGACTTAGTCATTTTTATGGCGTTTATCAGACTTTCAGATAGGGGAAATGTCAGTGAGCGTTCCGATTTCAGTTCCAGAGCGATTCGCCCGATGAGTCCTTCATATTTAGTCATTTTCAGCCAATTTTCTGAATATTTGAAAATTTCACTTTTTTATGAAAATATCCACTAAATGAGGGAATAATATGTGTGAGGGTACCCCAGGAGAGTTCCAAATGTGTGTGGGTAGAATATATATCCCACGGGGGTAAAATTGAAAAAAGTTGAAAAAAAATATTTTTTAGACTTAGTCATTTTTCCGGCGTTTATCAGACTTTCAGATAGGGGAAATGTCAGTGAGCGTTCCGATTTCAGTTCCAGAGCGATTCGCCCGATGAGTCCTTCATATTTAGTCGTTTTCAGCCAATTTTCAGAATTTTTGAAAATTTCACTTTTTTGTGAAAATATCCACTAAATGAGGGAATAATATGTGTGAGGGTACCCCAGGAGAGTTCCAAATGTGTGTGGGTAGAATATATATCCCACAGGGGTAAAATTGAAAAAAGGTGAAAACAATTTTTTTTTTGGACTATGTATTTTTTCCGGCGTTTATCACTTTCAGATAGGAGAAATGTCAGTGAGCATTCCGATTTCAGTTCCAGAGCGATTCGCCCGATGAGTCCTTCATATTTAGTCGTTTTCAGCCAATTTTCAGAATTTTTGAAAATTTCACTTTTTTGTGAAAATATCCACTAAATGAGGGAATAATATGTGTGAGGGTACCCCAGGAGAGTTCCAAATGTGTGTGGGTAGAATATATATCCCACGGGGGTAAAATTGAAAAAAGGTGAAAAATTTTTTTGTTTGGACTTAGTCATTTTTTCAGCGTTTATCAGACTTTCAGATAGGGGAAATGTCAGTGATCGTTCCGATTTCAGTTCCAGAGCAATTCGCCCGATGAGTCCTTCATATTTAGTCGTTTTCAGCCAATTTTCTGATATACTTGAAAATTTCACTTTTTTGTGAAAATATCCACTAAATGAGGGAATAATATGTGTGAGGGTACCCCAGGAGAGTTCCAAATGTGTGTGGGTAGAATATATATCCCACGGGGGTAAAATTGAAAAAAGTTGAAAAAAAATATTTTTTGGACTTAGTCACTTTTATGGCGTTTATCAGACTTTCAGATAGGGGAAATGTCAGAGAGTGTTCCTATTTCAGTTCCAGAGCGATTCGCCCGATGAGTCCTTCATATTTAGTCGCTTTCAGCCAATTTTCAGAATTTTTGAAAATTTCACTTTTTTGTGAAAATATCCACTAAATGAGGGAATAATATGTGTGAGGGTACCCCAGGAGAGTTCCAAATGTGTGTGGGTAGAATATATATCCCACGGGGGTAAAACTGAAAAAAGTTGAAAAAAAATTTTTTTTAGACTTAGTCATTTTTCCGGCGTTTATCAGACTTTCAGATAGGAGAAATGTCAGTGATCGTTCCGATTTCAGTTCCATAGCAATTCGCCCGATGAGTCCTTCATATTTAGTCGTTTTCAGCCAATTTTCTGATATATTTGAAAATTTCACTTTTTTGTGAAAATATCCACTAAATGAGGGAATAATATGTGTGAGGGTACCCCAGGAGAGTTCCAAATGTGTGTGGGTAGAATATATATCCCACGGGGGTAAAATTGAAAAAAGTTGAAAAAAAATATTTTTTAGACTTAGTCATTTTTCCGGCATTTATCAGACTTTCAGATAGGGGAAATGTCAGTGAGCGTTCCGATTTCAGTTCCAGAGCGATTCGCCCGATGAGTCCTTCATATTTAGTCGTTTTCAGCCAATTTTCAGAATTTTTGAAAATTTCACTTTTTTGTGAAAATATCCACTAAATGAGGGAATAATATGTGTGAGGGTACCCCAGGAGAGTTCCAAATGTGTGTGGGTAGAATATATATCCCACAGGGGTAAAATTGAAAAAAGGTGAAAAAATTTTTTTTTTGGACTATGTATTTTTTCCGGCGTTTATCACTTTCAGATAGGAGAAATGTCAGTGAGCATTCCGATTTCAGTTCCAGAGCGATTCGCCCGATGAGTCCTTCATATTTAGTCGTTTTCAGCCAATTTTCAGAATTTTTGAGAATTTCACTTTTTTGTGAAAATATCCACTAAATGAGGGAATAATATGTGTGAGGGTACCCCAGGAGAGTTCCAAATGTGTGTGGGTAGAATATATATCCCACGGGGGTAAAATTGAAAAAAGTTGAAAAAAAATTTTTTTTAGACTTAGTCATTTTTCCGGCGTTTATCAGACTTTCAGATAGGGGAAATGTCAGTGAGCGTTCCGATTTCAGTTCCAGAGCGATTCGCCCGATGAGTCCTTCATATTTAGTCGTTTTCAGCCAATTTTCTGAATATTTGAAAATTTCACTTTTTTGTGAAAATATCCACTAAATGAGGGAATAATATGTGTGAGGGTACCCCAGGAGAGTTCCAAATGTGTGTGGGTAGAATATATATCCCACGGGGGTAAAATTGAAAAAAGTTGAAAAAAAATTTTTTTTACACTTAGTCATTTTTCCGGCGTTTATCAGACTTTCAGATAGGGGAAATGTCAGTGAGCATTCCGATTTCAGTTCCAGAGCAATTCGCCCGATGAATCCTTCATATTTATTCGTTTTCAGACAATTTTCTGATATATTGTCACACTGTCACAGAATACTGGAGGTAGGGGGCCTAAGCTGACCCTAAGCTGGGGCCCTGACTAAACCCTCAACCTGGAGGTACTGTTAAAGGTACAGAGGTCCAGGCCGCCAGCGTAACCCCTACCTCCTGAGGATCCCTGCACCTCAGTAATCTAGTCCTGAGAAGGACCCCGATCACAACAATTGGGAACCAGAAATAATATGCCCACACACAGTATTTAGACAAACCAGACAGTACAAGGGAAAAACCAAAACCACCTTGCATACAACTTCTACACAGCTACAACAGAGGGAACACCAACGGGAAAGGAGATAAATGATAAAGCGAGGAAAGGGAAAAAACACTTCCAAATACACTTATCTCAGCAACTCCAAACACCACGATCCGCTCTGTAAGTCTGAATGAAAAGCTTTCACCGACACCTCCCAAACAGACCTGCAGCAATATAAAGGAGTCTCACTAAAGAAGCATTGATTGCAGCTGGGCGAGGCTGGACCTCAGCTAGCCCAGAGAGAGAGAGAATTAACTCCTTCACTGCCGAGAAAACACAAAGCACCAACAAGTCAGCTGCGAGAAGTCAGGCTGTGTACTCGTGACGATCTTCGTGGCAACACACCCGTGACAGTACCCCCCCTTCTACGAGGGGCCTCCGGACCCTCAGGGCCAGGTTTATCCGGGTGAGTCGTGTGGAAGGCCCGAACTAATCGGTCTGCGTTAATATCCGACGCAGGAACCCACATCCTCTCCTCAGGACCATACCCCTTCCAATGAACCAAGTACTGAAGGGACCGGCGATTAAAGCGTGAATCAATGACCCTCGATACCTGGAACTCCAAGTTACCATTGACAACCACAGGAGGGGGAGGTAAAGGTGACGGTACCACCGGCGCCACATACCTCTTAAGCAATGATCTGTGAAACACGTTGTGAATTTTAAACGTAGGGGGGAGGTCAAGACGGAATGCCACCGGATTAATAACAGAACTGATTCTGTACGGCCCGATGAACCTGGGACCCAGTTTCCAGGAGGGAACCTTAAGTTTAATATACCTGGTAGACAACCATACCTGATCGTTCACACTTAGGTCCGGACCAGACACTCTCCTCCTATCAGCCATACGTTTGTATCGGTTCCCCATAGTATTCAGATTCTTCAGCACCCCTCTCCATACTGAAGCGAGAGATGAGGAAAATCGTTCCTCCTCCGGAACCCCCGAAGAGCCCCCCCTACTGAAAGTACAAAACTGGGGGTGAAAACCATATGCCCCAAAAAACGGGGACTTACCAGTGGACTCGCTCCGCCTATTATTGAGAGCAAACTCTGCCAGAGGTAGGAAAGAAGCCCAGTCCTCCTGGTTCTCTGACACAAAACACCGAAGATATGTCTCCAAGCTCTGGTTCATACGTTCCGTCTGACCATTGGTCTGAGGATGAAAAGCCGACGAGAATGACAAATGCATCCCCCGCCGTGCACAAAACGCCTTCCAGAACTTGGACACAAACTGAGACCCCCGATCAGACACCACCTCGGAGGGTACCCCGTGAAGCCTCACAATCTCCCCAATGAACACCTGCGCAAGAGTTTTAGCATTAGGGAGAGCCGGAAGAGCGATAAAATGTGCCATCTTGCTGAACCTGTCCACTACAACAAGTATGACCGTTTTACCCGAAGACGGAGGGAGGTCCGTAATAAAGTCCATAGACAGATGAGTCCAAGGACGCTCCGGGATCTTCAAAGGTAAGAGGGCCCCGGACGGACGGGTATGTGAGGTCTTAGAGCGCGCACAAACCCCACAGGACGCGACAAAAGTTACCACCTCTTTATGTAAATTAGGCCACCAAAACCGACGCGAGAGGAGATCCACAGTTGCTTTACTCCCCGGGTGTCCTGCAAAAACTGAGTTATGGTGTGCCTCGATCACCTTTTGTCGCAACTGATCTGGAACGAACAGTCTCCCCGGAGGTCCAACAGGGGCGTCCCCCTGAGCCTCCAATATCTCCTCCTCCAGCTCAGAGCATACTGCCGAAACCACCACCCCCTCCTGAAGAATAGGAATCGGGTCGTCCGTATTCCCGGCCCCAGGGAAACTACGAGATAAGGCATCCGCCTTTACATTTTTAGACCCAGGACGATATGTAACGACGAAATTAAACCTGGTAAAAAACAATGACCACCTAGCTTGTCTGGGATTCAGACGTTTAGCGGACTCCAGATATAGCAGGTTCTTGTGATCGGTGATGACGGTGACCGGATGAACTGCCCCCTCCAAAAAATGGCGCCACTCCTCAAAAGCTAACTTAATGGCCAAGAGTTCCCTATTGCCGACATCGTAATTCCTCTCAGCGGACGACAATTTTTTAGAGAAAAAGGCGCACGGATGCCACTTACCAGGGGACGAACCCTGTGACAATACTGCTCCCACCCCTACCTCGGAAGCGTCTACCTCTACAAAGAATGGCTGAGACGCATCAGGTTGAGTGAGTATGGGTGCCGAGGCAAAACATTTTTTCAAGGAGGAGAATGCTTGACAAGCCTTGTCAGACCACCTAGAAAAATCCGTCCCCTTTTTAGTCATGTCTGTGAGAGGCTTAACCATGGACGAGAAATTACGAATGAACTTCCGGTAATAGTTAGCAAACCCCAGGAAACGTTGTAGTGCCTTAAGATTCTCCGGCCGATCCCACTCAAGAACTGCCCGCACTTTCCCAGGGTCCATACGAAAACCGGACGCTGAAACCAGGAAGCCTAAAAACTGGAGTTCCTGTACGGCGAACACACACTTTTCCCACTTGGCATACAGTTTATTATCCCGCAAGATCTGTAACACCTGTCTAACGTGCTCCTGATGAGACACCAGATCCGGCGAGTAAATTAAGATATCATCCAGATATATGACGACAAACTGTCCCACCAGGTGGCGAAAAATATCATTAACAAAGTGTTGAAACACCGCCGGGGCATTAGTCAGACCGAATGGCATGACAAGGTTCTCATAATGCCCCTCCGGAGTGTTAAAAGCCGTCTTCCACTCATCCCCCTCCTTCATCCTAATCAGATTGTACGCCCCCCTGAGATCCAACTTAGAGAACCATTTGGCGCCCACGATCTGATTAAAGAGATCGGGAATAAGTGGGAGCGGATACGGATCTCGGACCGTAATCCGATTAAGTTCACGGAAATCCAGGCAAGGGCGTAGGCCTCCATCTTTCTTCTTAACAAAGAAGAACCCCGCGGCCACCGGTGAAGATGAAGGTCTAATATGCCCCTTAGCCAGGCTTTCAGAAATATAATCCTTCATGGCCTGCCTCTCAGGACCAGAAAGGTTATACAACCTAGCTTTAGGTAACTTGGCCTCAGGGAGCAGTTTTACAGAACAGTCATACTCGCGATGAGGAGGTAGTTCCTGACACCCATTCTCCGAGAATACATCCTCAAAGTCCGCCAAAAATGGAGGTAAGACCCAAGGAGTAACCGCACCGATGACCGTGTTCATGCAGTTTTTATTACAGAATTTACTCCATTGGCTTATCTCTCTGGTTTGCCAATTAATAACCGGGTTATGCTTAGCTAACCAAGGAAGGCCCAACACTATAGGAGTGGGAAGACCCTCCAACACGTAGCAAGACAACAGTTCTTTATGTATTGCCCCCACTTGAAGTTTTACGCCATGCACAACTTGCAAAAAACTTCCCTGACCGAGAGGCCTGGCATCGATCGAGAATATGGGGATGGGTTTAGCCAACTCACTCAATCGCATACCTTGAACCCGGGCAAACTGAGCATCAACCAGATTAGCCCCGGCCCCACTATCCAGAAGAACCGATATCCTCTCAGTTCTCGTACCCACCACCACCTCTGCCGGTACGAGAAACTGAGACGAACCTAGGGACGAAATACCTACTCCCAGATTGCCGTCCACCACACAACCTGGGATCAACAGTTTTTTCGACGACTCTTTACTCTGCAAGGGACGGGATGGACACCCCCCAATAAAATGTCCCTTTTTCCCGCAGAGGAAACACCTTCCTGTCTTATGGCGCTCCACCGGTCCCCTTCCCCGAAATGATGTCCCTCCTAATTGCATAGGCTCCTCCGGACTGACCAGGGGAACCACCATATGAGGGGACCTTGTAGGAGGTGGAGACATTACAGGGGGTAGAGTTATCCCGCACCTCTCCCGAAGCCGTCTGTCAACGCGAATAGCAAGGGCCATAGCGGCTTCCAGTGACGCGGGAGAGTCATACTGTGCCAACACATCCTGTAATTTGTCGGATAAACCATGACAAAACTGGCTCCTAAGAGCCGGGTCATTCCACTGGGTGTCCGTGGCCCACCTACGGAACTCCGAACAGAATTCCTCCGCCGGACGATCTCCCTGCTGAATCCTACGTAACTTAGACTCAGCAAGGGAGATCCGATCTGGGTCATCATATACGAGTCCCAGAGCAGCGAAAAACCTATCCACTGACTGGAGAACCGGGGAGCTTGGGGGAAGAGAGAACGCCCAAGATTGTGGGTCCCCTTGTAGGAGCGAGATGACAATTCCCACCCTTTGTTCTTCACTGCCCGATGACTGAGGCCGCAGCCGAAAGTACAATTTGCATGCCTCCCGGAAAACAAAAAACTTGTCCCGCCCCCCAGTGAACCTGTCAGGGAGAGCTACTTTAGGTTCTGGTCCGGCTTGCTCCAGAGGATGCAAAACCTTGGACCTAACGTCCGCCAGCCCCATGGACAAACTCTGCAACTGCCGAGCTAGACCGGCTACTGGATCCATGGTAGCTGGAGAAAAACTAACTTGGTCGGTGAAAATGTCACACTGTCACAGAATACTGGAGGTAGGGGGCCTAAGCTGACCCTAAGCTGGGGCCCTGACTAAACCCTCAACCTGGAGGTACTGTTAAAGGTACAGAGGTCCAGGCCGCCAGCGTAACCCCTACCTCCTGAGGATCCCTGCACCTCAGTAATCTAGTCCTGAGAAGGACCCCGATCACAACAATTGGGAACCAGAAATAATATGCCCACACACAGTATTTAGACAAACCAGACAGTACAAGGGAAAAACCAAAACCACCTTGCATACAACTTCTACACAGCTACAACAGAGGGAACACCAACGGGAAAGGAGATAAATGATAAAGCGAGGAAAGGGAAAAAACACTTCCAAATACACTTATCTCAGCAACTCCAAACACCACGATCCGCTCTGTAAGTCTGAATGAAAAGCTTTCACCGACACCTCCCAAACAGACCTGCAGCAATATAAAGGAGTCTCACTAAAGAAGCATTGATTGCAGCTGGGCGAGGCTGGACCTCAGCTAGCCCAGAGAGAGAGAGAATTAACTCCTTCACTGCCGAGAAAACACAAAGCACCAACAAGTCAGCTGCGAGAAGTCAGGCTGTGTACTCGTGACGATCTTCGTGGCAACACACCCGTGACAGTACCCCCCCTTCTACGAGGGGCCTCCGGACCCTCAGGGCCAGGTTTATCCGGGTGAGTCGTGTGGAAGGCCCGAACTAATCGGTCTGCGTTAATATCCGACGCAGGAACCCACATCCTCTCCTCAGGACCATACCCCTTCCAATGAACCAAGTACTGAAGGGACCGGCGATTAAAGCGTGAATCAATGACCCTCGATACCTGGAACTCCAAGTTACCATTGACAACCACAGGAGGGGGAGGTAAAGGTGACGGTACCACCGGCGCCACATACCTCTTAAGCAATGATCTGTGAAACACGTTGTGAATTTTAAACGTAGGGGGGAGGTCAAGACGGAATGCCACCGGATTAATAACAGAACTGATTCTGTACGGCCCGATGAACCTGGGACCCAGTTTCCAGGAGGGAACCTTAAGTTTAATATTCCTGGTAGACAACCATACCTGATCGTTCACACTTAGGTCCGGACCAGACACTCTCCTCCTATCAGCCATACGTTTGTATCGGTTCCCCATAGTATTCAGATTCTTCAGCACCCCTCTCCATACTG
Organism: Phyllobates terribilis; assembly: GCF_046119375.1. NCBI lineage: Eukaryota > Metazoa > Chordata > Amphibia > Anura > Dendrobatidae > Phyllobates > Phyllobates terribilis. The sequence goes on along the minus strand of NW_027362773.1, from coordinate 18,545,682 downwards.
AAGCGAGAGATGAGGAAAATCGTTCCTCCTCCGGAACCCCCGAAGAGCCCCCCCTACTGAAAGTACAAAACTGGGGGTGAAAACCATATGCCCCAAAAAACGGGGACTTACCAGTGGACTCGCTCCGCCTATTATTGAGAGCAAACTCTGCCAGAGGTAGGAAAGAAGCCCAGTCCTCCTGGTTCTCTGACACAAAACACCGAAGATATGTCTCCAAGCTCTGGTTCATACGTTCCGTCTGACCATTGGTCTGAGGATGAAAAGCCGACGAGAATGACAAATGCATCCCCCGCCGTGCACAAAACGCCTTCCAGAACTTGGACACAAACTGAGACCCCCGATCAGACACCACCTCGGAGGGTACCCCGTGAAGCCTCACAATCTCCCCAATGAACACCTGCGCAAGAGTTTTAGCATTAGGGAGAGCCGGAAGAGCGATAAAATGTGCCATCTTGCTGAACCTGTCCACTACAACAAGTATGACCGTTTTACCCGAAGACGGAGGGAGGTCCGTAATAAAGTCCATAGACAGATGAGTCCAAGGACGCTCCGGGATCTTCAAAGGTAAGAGGGCCCCGGACGGACGGGTATGTGAGGTCTTAGAGCGCGCACAAACCCCACAGGACGCGACAAAAGTTACCACCTCTTTATGTAAATTAGGCCACCAAAACCGACGCGAGAGGAGATCCACAGTTGCTTTACTCCCCGGGTGTCCTGCAAAAACTGAGTTATGGTGTGCCTCGATCACCTTTTGTCGCAACTGATCTGGAACGAACAGTCTCCCCGGAGGTCCAACAGGGGCGTCCCCCTGAGCCTCCAATATCTCCTCCTCCAGCTCAGAGCATACTGCCGAAACCACCACCCCCTCCTGAAGAATAGGAATCGGGTCGTCCGTATTCCCGGCCCCAGGGAAACTACGAGATAAGGCATCCGCCCTTACATTTTTAGACCCAGGACGATATGTAACGACGAAATTAAACCTGGTAAAAAACAATGACCACCTAGCTTGTCTGGGATTCAGACGTTTAGCGGACTCCAGATATAGCAGGTTCTTGTGATCGGTGATGACGGTGACCGGATGAACTGCCCCCTCCAAAAAATGGCGCCACTCCTCAAAAGCTAACTTAATGGCCAAGAGTTCCCTATTGCCGACATCGTAATTCCTCTCAGCGGACGACAATTTTTTAGAGAAAAAGGCGCACGGATGCCACTTACCAGGGGACGAACCCTGTGACAATACTGCTCCCACCCCTACCTCGGAAGCGTCTACCTCTACAAAGAATGGCTGAGACGCATCAGGTTGAGTGAGTATGGGTGCCGAGGCAAAACATTTTTTCAAGGAGGAGAATGCTTGACAAGCCTTGTCAGACCACCTAGAAAAATCCGTCCCCTTTTTAGTCATGTCTGTGAGAGGCTTAACCATGGACGAGAAATTACGAATGAACTTCCGGTAATAGTTAGCAAACCCCAGGAAACGTTGTAGTGCCTTAAGATTCTCCGGCCGATCCCACTCAAGAACTGCCCGCACTTTCCCAGGGTCCATACGAAAACCGGACGCTGAAACCAGGAAGCCTAAAAACTGGAGTTCCTGTACGGCGAACACACACTTTTCCCACTTGGCATACAGTTTATTATCCCGCAAGATCTGTAACACCTGTCTAACGTGCTCCTGATGAGACACCAGATCCGGCGAGTAAATTAAGATATCATCCAGATATATGACGACAAACTGTCCCACCAGGTGGCGAAAAATATCATTAACAAAGTGTTGAAACACCGCCGGGGCATTAGTCAGACCGAATGGCATGACAAGGTTCTCATAATGCCCCTCCGGAGTGTTAAAAGCCGTCTTCCACTCATCCCCCTCCTTCATCCTAATCAGATTGTACGCCCCCCTGAGATCCAACTTAGAGAACCATTTGGCGCCCACGATCTGATTAAAGAGATCGGGAATAAGTGGGAGCGGATACGGATCTCGGACCGTAATCCGATTAAGTTCACGGAAATCCAGGCAAGGGCGTAGGCCTCCATCTTTCTTCTTAACAAAGAAGAACCCCGCGGCCACCGGTGAAGATGAAGGTCTAATATGCCCCTTAGCCAGGCTTTCAGAAATATAATCCTTCATGGCCTGCCTCTCAGGACCAGAAAGGTTATACAACCTAGCTTTAGGTAACTTGGCCTCAGGGAGCAGTTTTACAGAACAGTCATACTCGCGATGAGGAGGTAGTTCCTGACACCCATTCTCCGAGAATACATCCTCAAAGTCCGCCAAAAATGGAGGTAAGACCCAAGGAGTAACCGCACCGATGACCGTGTTCATGCAGTTTTTATTACAGAATTTACTCCATTGGCTTATCTCTCTGGTTTGCCAATTAATAACCGGGTTATGCTTAGCTAACCAAGGAAGGCCCAACACTATAGGAGTGGGAAGACCCTCCAACACGTAGCAAGACAACAGTTCTTTATGTATTGCCCCCACTTGAAGTTTTACGCCATGCACAACTTGCAAAAAACTTCCCTGACCGAGAGGCCTGGCATCGATCGAGAATATGGGGATGGGTTTAGCCAACTCACTCAATCGCATACCTTGAACCCGGGCAAACTGAGCATCAACCAGATTAGCCCCGGCCCCACTATCCAGAAGAACCGATATCCTCTCAGTTCTCGTACCCACCACCACCTCTGCCGGTACGAGAAACTGAGACGAACCTAGGGACGAAATACCTACTCCCAGATTGCCGTCCACCACACAACCTGGGATCAACAGTTTTTTCGACGACTCTTTACTCTGCAAGGGACGGGATGGACACCCCCCAATAAAATGTCCCTTTTTCCCGCAGAGGAAACACCTTCCTGTCTTATGGCGCTCCACCGGTCCCCTTCCCCGAAATGATGTCCCTCCTAATTGCATAGGCTCCTCCGGACTGACCAGGGGAACCACCATATGAGGGGACCTTGTAGGAGGTGGAGACATTACAGGGGGTAGAGTTATCCCGCACCTCTCCCGAAGCCGTCTGTCAACGCGAATAGCAAGGGCCATAGCGGCTTCCAGTGACGCGGGAGAGTCATACTGTGCCAACACATCCTGTAATTTGTCGGATAAACCATGACAAAACTGGCTCCTAAGAGCCGGGTCATTCCACTGGGTGTCCGTGGCCCACCTACGGAACTCCGAACAGAATTCCTCCGCCGGACGATCTCCCTGCTGAATCCTACGTAACTTAGACTCAGCAAGGGAGATCCGATCTGGGTCATCATATACGAGTCCCAGAGCAGCGAAAAACCTATCCACTGACTGGAGAACCGGGGAGCTTGGGGGAAGAGAGAACGCCCAAGATTGTGGGTCCCCTTGTAGGAGCGAGATGACAATTCCCACCCTTTGTTCTTCACTGCCCGATGACTGAGGCCGCAGCCGAAAGTACAATTTGCATGCCTCCCGGAAAACAAAAAACTTGTCCCGCCCCCCAGTGAACCTGTCAGGGAGAGCTACTTTAGGTTCTGGTCCGGCTTGCTCCAGAGGATGCAAAACCTTGGACCTAACGTCCGCCAGCCCCATGGACAAACTCTGCAACTGCCGAGCTAGACCGGCTACTGGATCCATGGTAGCTGGAGAAAAACTAACTTGGTCGGTGAAAATGTCACACTGTCACAGAATACTGGAGGTAGGGGGCCTAAGCTGACCCTAAGCTGGGGCCCTGACTAAACCCTCAACCTGGAGGTACTGTTAAAGGTACAGAGGTCTAGGCCGCCAGCGTAACCCCTACCTCCTGAGGATCCCTGCACCTCAGTAATCTAGTCCTGAGAAGGACCCCGATCACAACAATTGGGAACCAGAAATAATATGCCCACACACAGTATTTAGACAAACCAGACAGTACAAGGGAAAAACCAAAACCACCTTGCATACAACTTCTACACAGCTACAACAGAGGGAACACCAACGGGAAAGGAGATAAATGATAAAGCGAGGAAAGGGAAAAAACACTTCCAAATACACTTATCTCAGCAACTCCAAACACCACGATCCGCTCTGTAAGTCTGAATGAAAAGCTTTCACCGACACCTCCCAAACAGACCTGCAGCAATATAAAGGAGTCTCACTAAAGAAGCATTGATTGCAGCTGGGCGAGGCTGGACCTCAGCTAGCCCAGAGAGAGAGAGAATTAACTCCTTCACTGCCGAGAAAACACAAAGCACCAACAAGTCAGCTGCGAGAAGTCAGGCTGTGTATTCGTGACGATCTTCGTGGCAACACACCCGTGACATATATTTGAAAATTTCACTTTTTTGTGAAAATATCCACTAAATGAGGGAATAATATGTGTGAGGTTACCCCAGGAGAGTTCCAAATGTGTGTGGGTAGAATATATATCCCACGGGGGTAAAATTGAAAAAAGTTGAAAAAAAATATTTTTTAGACTTAGTCATTTTTCCGGCGTTTATCAGACTTTCAGATAGGGGAAATGTCAGTGAGCGTTCCGATTTCAGTTCCAGAGCGATTCGCCTGATGAGTCCTTCATATTTAGTCGTTTTCAGCCAATTTTCAGAATTTTTGAAAATTTCACTTTTTTGTGAAAATATCCACTAAATGAGGGAATAATATGTGTGAGGGTACCCCAGGAGAGTTCTAAATGTGTGTGGGTAGAATATATATCCCACAGGGGTAAAATTGAAAAAAGGTGAAAAATTTTTTTTTTGGACTTCAGATTTTTTCCGGCGTTTATCAAACTTTCAGATAGGGGAAATGTCAGTGAGCATTCTGATTTCAGTTCCAGAGCGATTCGCCCGATGAGTCCTTCATATTTAGTCGTTTTCAGCCAATTTTCTGAATATTTGAAAATTTCACTTTTTTGTGAAAATATCCACTAAATGAGGGAATAATATGTGTGAGGGTACCCCAGGAGAGTTCCAAATGTGTGTGGGTAGAATATATATCCCACGGGGGTAAAATTGAAAAAAATTTAAAAAAAAATTTTTTTAGACTTAGTCATTTTTCCGGCGTTTATCAAACTTTCAGATAGGGGAAATGTCAGTGACCGTTCCGATTTCAGTTCCAGAGCAATTCGCCCGATGAGTCCTTCATATTTAGTCGTTTTCAGCCAATTTTTTGATATATTTGAAAATTTCACTTTTTTGTGAAAATATCCACTAAATGAGGGAATAATATGTGTGAGGGTACCCCAGGAGAGTTCCAAATGTGTGTGAGTAGAATATATATGCCACAGGGGTAAAATTGAAAAAAGTTGAAAAAAATTTTTTTTGGACTAAGTCATTTTTCCGACGTTTATCAGACTTTCAGATAGGGGAAATGTCAGTGAGCCTTCCGATTTCAGTGCCATAGCGATTCGACGATGAGTCCTTCATATTTAGTCGTTTTCAGACAATTTTCAGAATTTTTGAAAATTTCACTTTTTTGTGAAAATATCCACTAAATGAGGGAATAATTTGTGTGAGGGTACCCCAGGAGAGTTCCAAATGTGTGTGGGTAGAAAATATATCCCACGGGGGTAAAATTGAAAAAGGTGAAAAATTTTTTTTTTTGGACTTAGTCATTTTTTCAGCGTTTATCAGACTTGCAGATAGGGGAAATGTCAGTGAGCGTTCCGATTTCAGTACCAGAGCGATTTGCCCGATGAGTCCTTCATATTTAGTCGTTTTCAGCCAATTTTCAGAATATTTGAAAATTTCACTTTTTTGTGAAAATATCCACTAAATGAGGGAATAATATGTGTGAGGGTACCCCAGGAGAGATCCAAATGTGTGTGGGTAGAATATATATCCCACGGGGGTAAAATTGAAAAAAATTTAAAAAAAATTTTTTTTAGACTTAGTCATTTTTCCGGCGTTTATCAGACTTTCAGATAGGGGAAATGTCAGTGACCGTTCCGATTTCAGTTCCAGAGCGATTCGCCAGATGAGTCCTTCACATTTAGTCGTTTTCAGCCAATTTTCAGAATTTTTGAAAATTTCACTTTTTTGTGAAAATATCCACTAAATGAGGGAATAATATGTGTGAGGGTACCCCAGGAGAGTTCCAAATGTGTGTGAGTAGAATATATATCCCACAGGGGTAAAATTGAAAAAAGTTGAAAAAAATTTTTTTTGGACTAAGTCATTTTTCCGACGTTTATCAGACTTTCAGATAGGGGAAATGTCAGTGAGCCTTCCGATTTCAGTGCCATAGCGATTCGACGAAGAGTCCTTCATATTTAGTCGCTTTCAGCCAATTTTCAGAATTTTTGAAAATTTCACTTTTTTGTGAAAATATCCACTAAATGAGGGAATAATATGTGTGAGGGTACCCTAGGAGAGTTCCAAATGTGTGTGGGTAGAATACATATCCCACGGGGGTAAAATTGAAAAAAGTTGAAAAAAAATTTTTTTTAGACTTAGTCATTTTTCCGGCGTTTTTCAGACTTTCAGATAGGGGAAATGTCAGTGACCGTTCCGATTTCAGTTCCAGAGCAATTCGCCCGATGAGTCCTTCATATTTAGTCGTTTTCAGCCAATTTTTTGATATATTTGAAAATTTCACTTTTTTGTGAAAATATCCACTAAATGAGGGAATAATATGTGTGAGGGTACCCCAGGAGAGTTCCAAATGTGTGTGGGTAGAATATATATCCCACGGGGGTAAAATTGAAAAAAGTTGAAAAAAAATTTTTTTTAGACTTAGTCATTTTTCCGGCGTTTATCAGACTTTCAGATAGGGGAAATGTCAGTGAGAGTTCCGATTTCAGTTCCAGAGCGATTCGCCAGATGAGTCCTTCATATTTAGTCGTTTTCAGCCAATTTTCAGAATTTTTGAAAATTTCACTTTTTTGTGAAAATATCCACTAAATGAGGGAATAATATGTGTGAGGGTACCCCAGGAGAGTTCCAAATGTGTGTGAGTAGAATATATATCCCACAGGGGTAAAATTGAAAAAAGTTGAAAAAAATTTTTTTTGGACTAAGTCATTTTTCCGACGTTTATCAGACTTTCAGATAGGGGAAATGTCAGTGAGCCTTCCGATTTCAGTGCCATAGCGATTCGACGAAGAGTCCTTCATATTTAGTCGTTTTCAGACAATTTTCAGAATTTTTGAAAATTTCTCTTTTTTGTGAAAATATCCACTAAATGAGGGAATAATTTGTGTGAGGGTACCCCAGGAGAGTTCCAAATGTGTGTGGGTAGAATATATATCCCAGTGGGGTAAAATTGAAAAAAGGTGAAAAATTTTTTTTTTTGGACTTAGTCATTTTTTCAGCGTTTATCAGACTTTCAGATAGGGGAAATGTCAGTGAGCGTTCCGATTTCAGTTCCAGAGCAATTCACCCGATGAGTCCTTCATATTTAGTCGTTTTCAGCCAATTTTCAGAATATTTGAAAATTTCACTTTTTTGTGAAAATATCCACTAAATGAGGGAATAATATGTGTGAGGGTACCCCAGGAGAGTTCCAAATGTGTGTGGGTAGAATACATATCCCACGGGGGTAAAATTGAAAAAAGTTGAAAAAAAATTTTTTTTAGACTTAGTCATTTTTCCGGCGTTTATCAGACTTTCAGATAGGGGAAATGGCAGTGAGCGTTCCGATTTCAGTTCCAGAGCAATTCACCCGATGAGTCCTTCATATTTAGTCGTTTTCAGCCAATTTTCAGAATATTTGAAAATTTCACTTTTTTGTGAAAATATCCACTAAATGAGGGAATAATATGTGTGAGGGTACCCCAGGAGAGTTCCAAATGTGTGTGGGTAGAATACATATCCCACGGGGGTAAAATTGAAAAAAGTTGAAAAAAAATTTTTTTTAGACTTAGTCATTTTTCCGGCGTTTATCAGACTTTCAGATAGGGGAAATGGCAGTGAGCGTTCCGATTTCAGTACCAGAGCGATTCGCCCATGAGTCCTTCATATTTAGTCGCTTTCAGCCAATTTTCAGAATTTCTGAAAATTTCACTTTTTTGTGAAAATTTCCACTAAATGAGGGAATAATATGTGTGAGGGTACCCCAGGAGAGTTCCAAATGTGTGTGGGTAGAATATATATCCCACGGGGGTAAAGTTGAAAAAAGTTGAAAAAAATTTTTTTTTAGAATTTGTAATTTTTCCGGCGTTTATCAGACTTTCAGATAGGGGAAATGGCAGTGAGCGTTCCGATTTCAGTTCCAGAGCAATTCACCCGATGAGTCCTTCATATTTAGTCGTTTTCAGCCAATTTTCAGAATATTTGAAAATTTCACTTTTTTGTGAAAATATCCACTAAATGAGGGAATAATATGTGTGAGGGTACCCCAGGAGAGTTCCAAATGTGTGTGGGTAGAATACATATCCCACGGGGGTAAAATTGAAAAAAGTTGAAAAAAAATTTTTTTTAGACTTAGTCATTTTTCCGGCGTTTATCAGACTTTCAGATAGGGGAAATGGCAGTGAGCGTTCCGATTTCAGTACCAGAGCGATTCGCCCATGAGTCCTTCATATTTAGTCGCTTTCAGCCAATTTTCAGAATTTCTGAAAATTTCACTTTTTTGTGAAAATTTCCACTAAATGAGGGAATAATATGTGTGAGGGTACCCCAGGAGAGTTCCAAATGTGTGTGGGTAGAATATATATCCCACGGGGGTAAAGTTGAAAAAAGTTGAAAAAAATTTTTTTTTAGAATTTGTAATTTTTCCGGCGTTTATCAGACTTTCAGATAGGGGAAATGTCAGTGAGCATTCCGATTTCAGTTCCAGAGCGATTCGCCTGATGAGTCCTTCATATTTAGTCGTTTTCAGCCAATTTTCAGAATTTTTTAAAATTTCACTTTTTTGTGAAAATATCCACTAAATGAGGGAATAATATGTGTGAGGGTACCCCAGGAGAGTTCCAAATGTGTGTGGGTAGAATATATATCCCACCGGGGTAAAATTGAAAAAAGTTTAAAAAAATTTTTTGTTGGACTTAGTCATTTTTCCGGCGTTTAGAAGACTTTCAGATAGGAGAAATGTCAGTGAGCGTTCCAATTTCAATTCCAGAGCGATTAGCCCGATGAGTCCTTCATATTTAGTCATTTTCAGCCAATTATCTGAATTTTTGAAAATTTCACTTTTTTGTGAAAATATCCACTGAATGAGGGAATAATATGTGTGAGGGTACCCCAGGAGAGTTCCAAATGTGTGTGGGTAGAATATATATCCCACGGGGGTAAAATTGAAAAAAATTGAAAAAACATTTTTTTTAGACTTAGTCATTTTTCCGGCGTTTATCAGACTTTCAGATGGGGGAAATGTCAGTGAGCGTTCCGATTTCAGTTACAGAGCGATTCGCCTGATGAGTCCTTCATATTTAGTCGTTTTCATCCAACTTTCAGAATTTTTGAAAATTTCACTTTTTTGTGAAAATATCCACTAAATGAGGGAATAATATGTGTGAGGGTACCCCAGGAGAGTTCCAAATGTGTGTGGGTAGAATATATATCCCACGGGGGTAAAATTGAAAAAAGGTGAAAAAATTTTTTTTTTGGACTGTCATTTTTTCAGCGTTTATCAGACTTTCAGATAGGGGAAATGTCAGTGAGTGTTCCGATTTCAGTACCAGAGTGATTCGCCCGATGAGTCCTTCATATTTAGTCGCTTTCAGCCAATTTTCAGAATTTTTGAAAATGTCACTTTTTTGTGAAAATATCCACTAAATGACAGAATAGTATGTGTGAGGGTACCCCAGGAGAGTTCCAAATGTGTGTGGGTAGAATATATATCCCACGGGGGTAAAATTGAAAAAAGTTGAAAAAAAATATTTTTTTTTAGAATTACTCATTTTTCCGGCGTTTATCAGACTTTCAGATAGGGGAAATGTCAGTGAGCGTTCCGATTTCAGTACCAGAGCGATTCGCCTGATGAGTCCTTCATATTTAGTCGCTTTCAGCCAATTTTCAGAATTTTTGAAAATTTCACTTTTTTGTGAAAATATCCACTAAAAGAGGGAATAATATGTGTGAGGGTACCCCAGGAGAGTTCCAAATGTGTGTGGGTAGAATATATATCCCACGGGGGTAAAATTGAAAAAAGCTGAAAAAAAATTTTTTTTTGGACTTAGTCATTTTTTCAGCGTTTATCAGACTTTCAGATAGGGGAAATGTCAGTGAGCATTCCAATTTCAGTTCCAGAGCGATTCGCCCGATGAGTCCTTCATATTTAGTCATTTTCAGCCAATTTTCAGAATTTTTGAAAATTTCACTTTTTTGTGAAAATATCCACTAAATGAGGGAATAATATGTGTGAGGGTACCCCAGGAGAGTTCCAAATGTGTGTGGGTAGAATATATATCCCACGGGGGTAAAATTGAAAAAAGTTTAAAAAAAATTTTTGTTGGAATTAGTCAATTTTCCGGCGTTTAGAAGACTTTCAGATAGGGGAAATGTCAGTGAGCGTTCCAATTTCAATTCCAGAGCTATTCGCCCGATGAGTCCTTCATATTTAGTCGTTTTCAGCCAATTTTCTGAATTTTTGAAAATTTCACTTTTTTGTGAAAATATCCACTAAATGAGGGAATAATATGTGTGAGGGTACCCCAGGAGAGTTCCAAATGTGTGTGGGTAGAATATATATCCCACGGGTGTAAAATTGAAAAAAGATGAAAAAAAATATTTTTTTTTAGAATTACTCATTTTTCCGGCGTTTATCAGACTTTCAGATAGGGGAAATGTTCAGTGAGCGTTCCAATTTCAGTTCCAGAGCGATTCGCCCGATGAGTCCTTCATATTTAGTCGTTTTCAGCCAATTTTCTGAATTTTTGAAAATTTCACTTTTTTGTGAAAATATCCACTAAATGAGGGAATAATATGTGTGAGGGTACCCCAGGAGAGTTCCAAATGTGTGTGGGTAGAATATATATCCCACGGCGGTAAAATTGAAAAAAGTTTAAAAAATTTTTTTGTTGGACTTAGTCATTTTTCCGGCGTTTAGAAGACTTTCAAATAGGGCAAATGTCAGTGACCGTTCCGATTTCAGTTCCAGAGCGATTCGCCCGATGAGTCCTTCATATTTAGTCGTTTTCAGCCAATTTTCAGAATTTTTGAAAATTTCACTTTTTTGTGAAAATATCCACTAAATGAGGGAATAATATGTGTGAGGGTACCCCAGGAGAGTTCCAAATGTGTGTGGGTAGAATATATATCCCACGGGGGTAAAATTGAAAAAAGTTGAAAAAATTTTTTTGTTGGACTTAGTCATTTTTCCGGCGTTTAGAAGACTTTCAGATAGGGGAAATGTCAGTGAGCGCTCCAATTTCAATTCCAGAGCGATTCGCCCGATGAGTCCTTCATATTTAGTCGTTTTCAGCCAATTTTCTGAATTTTTGAAAATTTCACTTTTTTGTGAAAATATCCACTAAATGAGGGAATAATATGTGTGAGGGTTCCCCAGGAGAGTTCCAAATGTGTGTGGGTAGAATATATATCCCACGGGGGTAAAATTAAAAAAGGTGAAAAAATTTTTTTTTTGGACTGTCATTTTTTCAGCGTTTATCAGACTTTCAGATAGGGGAAATGTCAGTGAGCGTTCCCATTTCAGTACCAGAGTGATTCGCCCGATGAGTCCTTCATATTTAGTCGTTTTCAGCCAATTTTCAGAATTTTTGAAAATTTCACTTTTTTGTGAAAATATCCAGTAAATGAGGGAATAATATGTGTGAGGGTACCCCAGGAGAGTTCCAAATGTGTGTGGGTAGAATATATATCCCACGGGGGTAAAATTGAAAAAAGTTGAAAAATTTTTTTTTTCAGAATTAGTAATTTTTCCGGCGTTCATCAGACTTTCAGATAGGGGAAATGTCAGTGAGCGTTCCGATTTCAGTTCCAGAGCGATTCGCCCGATGAGTCCTTCATATTTAGTCGTTTTCAGCAAATTTTCAGAATTTTTGAAAATTTCACCTTTTTGTGAAAATATCCACTAAATGAGGGAATAATATGTGTGAGGGTACCCCAGGAGAGTTCCAAATGTGTGTGGGTAGAATACATATCCCAAGGGGGTGAAATTGAAAAAAGGTGAAACATTTTTTTTTTTGGACTTAGTCATTTTTTCAGCGTTTATCAGACTTTCAGATAGGGGAAATGTCAGTGAGCGTTCCGATTTCAGTACCAGAGCGATTCGCCCGATGAGTCCTTCATATTTAGTCGTTTTCAGCAAATTTTCAGAATTTTTGAAAATTTCACTTTTTTGTGAAAATATCCACTAAATGAGGGAATAATATGTGTGAGGGTACCCCAGGAGAGTTCCAAATGTGTGTGGGTAGAATATATATCCCACGGGGGTAAAATTGAAAAAAGGTGAAAAAAAATATTTTTTTTTAGAATTACTCATTTTTCCGGTGTTTATCAGACTTTCAGATAGGGGAAATGTCAGTGAGCGTTCCGATTTCAGTTCCAGAGCGATTCGCCCGATGAGTCCTTCATATTTAGTCGTTTTCAGCAAATTTTCAGAATTTTTGAAAATTTCACTTTTTTGTGAAAATATCCACTAAATGAGGGAATAATATGTGTGAGGGTACCCCAGGAGAGTTCCAAATGTGTGTGGGTAGAATATATATCCCAAGGGGGTGAAATTGAAAAAAGGTGAAAAAAATTTTTTTTTTCGACTTAGTCATTTTTTCAGCATTTATCAGACTTTCAATTAGGGCAAATGTCAGTGAGCATTCCGATTTCAGTACCAGAATGATTCGCCCGATGAGTCCTTCATATTTAGTAGCTTTCAGCCAATTTTCCGAATTTTTGAAAATTTCACTTTTTTGTGAAAATATCCACTAAATGAGGGAATAATATGTGTGAGGGTACCCCAGGAGAGTTCCAAATGTGTGTGGGTAGAATATGTCCCACGGGGGTAAAATTGAAAAAAGTGAAAAAAATTTTTTTTTAGAATTAGTAATTTTTCCAGCGTTTATCAGACTTTCAGATAGGGGAAAAGTCAGTGAGCGTTCCGATTTCAGTTCCAGAGCGATTCGCCCGATGAGTCCTTCATATTTAATCGTTTTCAGCCAATTTTCAGAATTTTTGAAAATTTCACTTTTTTGTGAAAATATCCACTAAATGAGGGAATAATATGTGTGAGGGTACCCCAGGAGAGTTCCAAATGTGTATGGGTAGAATATATATCCCACGGGGGTAAAATTGAAAAAAGTTGAAAATTTTTTTTTTTCAGACTTAGTCATTTTTCCGGCGTTTATCAGACTTTCAGATAGGGGAAATGTCAGTGAGCGTTCCGATTTCAGTTCCAGAGCGATTCGCCCGATGAGTCCTTCATATTTAGTCGTTTTCAGCCAATTTTCAGAATCTTTGAAAATTTCACTTTTTTGTGAAAATATCCACTAAATGAGGGAATAATATGTGTGAGGGTACCCCAGGAGAGTTCCAAATGTGTGTGGGTAGAATACATATTCCACGGGGGTAAAATTGAAAAAAGGTGAAAAAATTTTTTTTTTGGACTGTCATTTTTTCAGCGTTTATCAGACTTTCAGATGGGGGAAATGTCAGTGAGCGTTCCGATTTCAGTACCAGAGTGATTCGCCCGATGAGTCCTTCATATTTAGTCTCTTTCAGCCAATTTTCAGAATTTTTGAAAAGTTCACTTTTTTGTGAAAATATCCACTAAATGACGGAATATTATGTGTGAGGGTACCCCAGGAGAGTTCCAAATGTGTGTGGGTAGAATATATATCCCACGGGGGTAAAATTGAAAAAAGTTGAAAAAAAATTTTTTTTAGACTTAGTCATTTTTCCGGCGTTTATCAGACTTTCAGATAGGGGAAATGTCAGTGAGTGTTCCGATTTCAGTTCCAGAGCGATTCTCCCGATGAGTCCTTCATATTTAGTCGTTTTCAGCAAATTTTCAGAATTTTTGAAAATTTCACTTTTTTGTGAAAATATCCACTAAATGAGGGAATAATATGTGTGAGGGTACCCCAGGAGATTTCCAAATGTGTGTGGGTAGAATATATATCCCAAGGTGGTGAAATTGAAAAAAGGTGAAACATTTTTTTTTTTGGACTTAGTCATTTTTTCAGCGTTTATCAGACTTTCAGATAGGGGAAATGTCAGTGAGCGTTCCGATTTCAGTACCAGAGCGATTCGCCCGATGAGTCCTTCATATTTAGTCGCTTTCAGCCAATTTTCAGAATTTTTGAAAATTTCACTTTTTTGTGAAAATGTCCACTAAAAGAGGGAATAATATGTGTGAGGGTACCCCAGGAGAGTTCCAAATGTGTGTGGGTAGAATATATATCCCACGGGGGTAAAATTGAAAAAAGGTGAAAAAAATTTTTTGTTCGAATTAGTCATTTTTCCGGCGTTTAGAAGACTTTCAGATAGGGGAAATGTCAGTGAGCGTTCCAATTTCATTTCCAGAGCGATTCGCCCGATGAGTCCTTCATATTTAGTCGTTTTCAGCCAATTTTCTGAATTTTTGAAAATTTCACTTTTTTGTGAAAATATACACTAAATGAGGGAATAATATGTGTGAGGGTACCCCAGGAGAGTTCCAAATGTGTGTGGGTAGAATATATATCCCACGGGGGTAAAATTGAAAAAAGTTGAAAAATTTTTTTTTTTAGAATTAGTCATTTTTCCGGCGTTTATCAGACTTTCAGATAGAGGAAATGTCAGTGAGCGTTCCGATTTCAGTTCCAGAGCGATTCGCCCGATGAGTCCTTCATATTTAGTCGTTTTCAGCCAATTTTCAGAATTTTTGAAAATTTCACTTTTTTGTGAAAATATCCACTAAATGAGGGAATAATATGTGTGAGGGTACCCCAGGAGAGTTCCAAATGTGTGTGGGTAGAATATGTCCCACGGGGGTAAAATTGAAAAAAGTTGAAAAAAAATTTTTTTTAGAATTAGTAATTTTTCCGGCGTTTATCAGACTTTCAGATAGGGGAAATGTCAGTGAGCGTTCCGATTTCAGGTCCAGAGCGATTCGCCCGATGAGTCCTTCATATTTAATCGTTTTCAGCCAATTTTCAGAATTTTTGAAAATTTCACTTTTTTGTGAAAATATCCACTAAATGAGGGAATAATATGTGTGAGGGTACCCCAGGAGAGTTCCAAATGTGTGTGGGTAGAATATATATCCCACGGGGGTAAAATTGAAAAAAGTTGAAAATTTTTTTTTTTCAGACTTAGTCATTTTTCCGGCGTTTATCAGACTTTCAGATAGGGGAAATGTCAGTGAGCGTTCCGATTTCAGTTCCAGAGCGATTCGCCCGATGAGTCCTTCATATTTAGTCGTTTTCAGCCAATTTTCAGAATTTTTGAAAATTTCACTTTTTTGTGAAAATATCCACTAAATGAGGGAATAATATGTGTGAGGGTACCCCAGGAGAGTTCCAAATGTGTGTGGGTAGAATACATATTCCACGGGGGTAAAATTGAAAAAAGGTGAAAAAATTTTTTTTTTTCAACTTAGTCATTTTTTCAGCGTTTATCAGACTTTCAGATAGGGGAAATGTCAGTGAGCGTTCCAATTTCAGTTCCAGAGCGATTCGCCCGATGAGTGCTTCATATTTAGTCGTTTTCAGCCAATTTTCAGAATTTTTGAAAATTTCACTTTTTTGTGAAAATATCCACTAAATGAGGGAATAATATGTGTGAGGGTACCCCAGGAGAGTTCCAAATGTGTGTGGGTAGAATATATATCCCACGGGGGTAAAATTGAAAAAAGGTGAAAAAATTTTTTTTTTGGACTGTCATTTTTTCAGCGTTTATCAGACTTTCAGATAGGGGAAATGTCAGTGAGCGTTCCGATTTCAGTACCAGAGTGATTCGCCCGATGAGTCCTTCATATTTTGTCGCTTTCAGCCAATTTTCAGAATTTTTGAAAATTTCACTTTTTTGTGAAAATATCCACTAAATGACGGAATATTATGTGTGAGGGTATCCCAGGAGAGTTCCAAATGTGTGTGGGTAGAATATATATCCCACGGGGGTAAAATTGACAAAAGTTGAAAAAAAATTTTTTTTAGACTTAGTCATTTTTCCGGCGTTTATCAGACTTTCAGATAGGGGAAATGTCAGTGAGCGTTCCGATTTCAGTTCCAGAGCGATTAGCCCGATGAGTCCTTCATATTTAGTCGTTTTCAGCCAATTTTCAGAATTTTTGAAAATTTCACTTTTTTGTGAAAATATCCACTAAATGAGGGAATTATATGTGTGAGGGTACCCCAGGAGAGTTCCAAATGTGTGTGGGTAGAATATATATCCCTCGGGGGTAAAATTGAAAAAAGGTGAAAAAAAATATTTTTTTTTAGAATTACTCATTTTTCCGGCGTTTATCAGACTTTCAGATAGGGGAAATGTCAGTGAGCGTTCCGATTTCAGTTCCAGAGCGATTCGCCCGATGAGTCCTTCATATTTAGTCGTTTTCAGCAAATTTTCAGAATTTTTGAAAATTTCACTTTTTTGTGAAAATATCCACTAAATGAGGGAATAATATGTGTGAGGGTACCCCAGGAGAGTTCCAAATGTGTGTGGGTAGAATATATATCCCAAGGGGGTGAAATTGAAAAAAGGTGAAAAAAATTTTTTTTTTCGACTTAGTCATTTTTTCAGCATTTATCAGACTTTCAATTAGGGCAAATGTCAGTGAGCATTCCGATTTCAGTACCAGAATGATTCGCCCGATGAGTCCTTCATATTTAGTAGCTTTCAGCCAATTTTCCGAATTTTTGAAAATTTCACTTTTTTGTGAAAATATCCACTAAATGAGGGAATAATATGTGTGAGGGTACCCCAGGAGAGTTCCAAATGTGTGTGGGTAGAATATGCCCACGGGGGTAAAATTGAAAAAAGTTGAAAAAAAATTTTTTTTAGAATTAGTAATTTTTCCAGCGTTTATCAGACTTTCAGATAGGGGAAAAGTCAGTGAGCGTTCCGATTTCAGTTCCAGAGCGATTCGCCCGATGAGTCCTTCATATTTAATCGTTTTCAGCCAATTTTCAGAATTTTTGAAAATTTCACTTTTTTGTGAAAATATCCACTAAATGAGGGAATAATATGTGTGAGGGTACCCCAGGAGAGTTCCAAATGTGTATGGGTAGAATATATATCCCACGGGGGTAAAATTGAAAAAAGTTGAAAATTTTTTTTTTCAGACTTAGTCATTTTTCCGGCGTTTATCAGACTTTCAGATAGGGGAAATGTCAGTGAGCGTTCCGATTTCAGTTCCAGAGCGATTCGCCCGATGAGTCCTTCATATTTAGTCGTTTTCAGCCAATTTTCAGAATCTTTGAAAATTTCACTTTTTTGTGAAAATATCCACTAAATGAGGGAATAATATGTGTGAGGGTACCCCAGGAGAGTTCCAAATGTGTGTGGGTAGAATACATATTCCACGGGGGTAAAATTGAAAAAAGGTGAAAAAATTTTTTTTTTGGACTGTCATTTTTTCAGCGTTTATCACACTTTCAGATGGGGGAAATGTCAGTGAGCGTTCCGATTTCAGTACCAGAGTGATTCGCCCGATGAGTCCTTCATATTTAGTCTCTTTCAGTCAATTTTCAGAATTTTTGAAAAGTTCACTTTTTTGTGAAAATATCCACTAAATGACGGAATATTATGTGTGAGGGTACCCCAGGAGAGTTCCAAATGTGTGTGGGTAGAATATATATCCCACGGGGGTAAAATTGAAAAAAGTTGAAAAAAAATTTTTTTTAGACTTAGTCATTTTTCCGGCGTTTATCAGACTTTCAGATAGGGGAAATGTGAGTGAGTGTTCCGATTTCAGTTCCAGAGCGATTCTCCCGATGAGTCCTTCATATTTAGTCGTTTTCAGCAAATTTTCAGAATTTTTGAAAATTTCACTTTTTTGTGAAAATATCCACTAAATGAGGGAATAATATGTGTGAGGGTACCCCAGGAGATTTCCAAATGTGTGTGGGTAGAATATATATCCCAAGGTGGTGAAATTGAAAAAAGGTGAAACATTTTTTTTTTTGGACTTAGTCATTTTTTCAGCGTTTATCAGACTTTCAGATAGGGGAAATGTCAGTGAGCGTTCCGATTTCAGTACCAGAGCGATTCGCCCGATGAGTCCTTCATATTTAGTCGCTTTCAGCCAATTTTCAGAATTTTTGAAAATTTCACTTTTTTGTGAAAATGTCCACTAAAAGAGGGAATAATATGTGTGAGGGTACCCCAGGAGAGTTCCAAATGTGTGTGGGTAGAATATATATCCCACGGGGGTAAAATTGAAAAAAGGTGAAAAAAATTTTTTGTTGGAATTAGTCATTTTTCCGGCGTTTAGAAGACTTTCAGATAGGGGAAATGTCAGTGAGCGTTCCAATTTCATTTCCAGAGCGATTCGCCCGATGAGTCCTTCATATTTAGTCGTTTTCAGCCAATTTTCTGAATTTTTGAAAATTTCACTTTTTTGTGAAAATATCCACTAAATGAGGGAATAATATGTGTGAGGGTACCCCAGGAGAGTTCCAAATGTGTGTGGGTAGAATATATATCCCACGGGGGTAAAATTGAAAAAAGTTGAAAAATTTTTTTTTTTAGAATTAGTCATTTTTCCGGCGTTTATCAGACTTTCAGATAGAGGAAATGTCAGTGAGCGTTCCGATTTCAGTTCCAGAGCGATTCGCCCGATGAGTCCTTCATATTTAGTCGTTTTCAGCCAATTTTCAGAATTTTTGAAAATTTCACTTTTTTGTGAAAATATCCACTAAATGAGGGAATAATATGTGTGAGGGTACCCCAGGAGAGTTCCAAATGTGTGTGGGTAGAATATGTCCCACGGGGGTAAAATTGTAAAAAGTTGAAAAAAAATTTTTTTTAGAATTGGTATTTTTTCCGGCGTTTATCAGACTTTCAGATAGGGTAAATGTCAGTGAGCGTTCCGATTTCAGGTCCAGAGCGATTCGCCCGATGAGTCCTTCATATTTAATCGTTTTCAGCCAATTTTCAGAATTTTTGAAAATTTCACTTTTTTGTGAAAATATCCACTAAATGAGGGAATAATATGTGTGAGGGTACCCAAGGAGAGTTCCAAATGTGTGTGGGTAGAATATATATCCCACGGGGGTAAAATTGAAAAAAGTTGAAAATTTTTTTTTTTCAGACTTAGTCATTTTTCCGGCGTTTATCAGACTTTCAGATAGGGGAAATGTCAGTGAGCGTTCCGATTTCAGTTCCAGAGCGATTCGCCCGATGAGTGCTTCATATTTAGTCGTTTTCAGCCAATTTTCAGAATTTTTGAAAATTTCACTTTTTTGTGAAAATATCCACTAAATGAGGGAATAATATGTGTGAGGGTACCCCAGGAGAGTTCCAAATGTGTGTGGGTAGAATATATATCCCACGGGGGTAAAATTGAAAAAAGGTGAAAAAATTTTTTTTTTGGACTGTCATTTTTTCAGCGTTTATCAGACTTTCAGATAGGGGAAATGTCAGTGAGCGTTCCGATTTCAGTACCAGGGTGATTCGCCCGATGAGTCCTTCATATTTAGTCGCTTTCAGCCAATTTTCAGAATTTTTGAAAATTTCACTTTTTTGTGAAAATATCCACTAAATGACGGAATATTATGTGTGAGGGTATCCCAGGAGAGTTCCAAATGTGTGTGGGTAGAATATATATCCCACGGGGGTAAAATTGACAAAAGTTGAAAAAAAATTTTTTTTAGACTTAGTCATTTTTCCGGCGTTTATCAGACTTTCAGATAGGGGAAATGTCAGTGAGCGTTCCGATTTCAGTTCCAGAGCGATTAGCCCGATGAGTCCTTCATATTTAGTCGTTTTCAGCCAATTTTCAGAATTTTTGAAAATTTCACTTTTTTGTGAAAATATCCACTAAATGAGGGAATTATATGTGTGAGGGTACCCCAGGAGAGTTCCAAATGTGTGTGGGTAGAATATATATCCCTCGGGGGTAAAATTGAAAAAAGGTGAAAAAAAATATTTTTTTTTAGAATTACTCATTTTTCCGGCGTTTATCAGACTTTCAGATAGGGGAAATGTCAGTGAGCGTTCCGATTTCAGTTCCAGAGCGATTCGCCCGATGAGTCCTTCATATTTAGTCGTTTTCAGCAAATTTTCAGAATTTTTGAAAATTTCACTTTTTTGTGAAAATATCCACTAAATGAGGGAATGATATGTGTGAGGGTACCCCAGGAGAGTTCCAAATGTGTTTGGGTAGAATATATATCCCAAGGGGGTGAAACTGAAAAAAGGTGAAACATTTTTTTTTTTGGACTTAGTCATTTTTTCAGCGTTTATCAAACTTCCAGATAGGGGAAATGTCAGTGAGCGTTCCGATTTCAGTACCAGAGCGATTCGCCCGATGAGTCCTTCATATTTAGTCATTTTCAGCCAATTTTCAGAATTTTTGAAAATTTCACATTTTTGTGAAAATATCCACTAAATGAGGGAATAATATGTGTGAGGGTACCCCAGGAGAGTTCCAAATGTGTGTGGGTAGAATATATATCCCACGGGGGTAAAATTGAAAAAAGTAAAAAAAAAATTTTTGTTGGAATTAGTCATTTTTCCGGCGTTTATCAGACTTTCAGATAGGGGAAATGTCAGTGAGCGTTCCAATTTCAGTTCCAGAGCGATTCGCCCGATGAGTCCTTCATATTTAATCGTTTTCAGCCAATTTTCAGAATTTTTGAAAATTTCACTTTTTTGTGAAAATATCCACTAAATGAGGGAATAATATGTGTGAGGGTACCCCAGGAGAGTTCCAAATGTGTGTGGGTAGAATATATATCCCACGGGGGTAAAATTGAAAAAAGTTGAAAATTTTTTTTTTTCAGACTTAGTCATTTTTCTGGCGTTTATCAGACTTTCAGATAGGGGAAATGTCAGTGAGCGTTCCGATTTCAGTTCCAGAGCGATTCGCCCGATGAGTCCTTCATATTTAGTCGTTTTCAGCAAATTTTCAGAATTTTTGAAAATTTCACTTTTTTGTGAAAATATCCACTAAATGAGGGAATAATATGTGTGAGGGTACCCCAGGAGAGTTCCAAATCTGTGTGGGTAGAATATATATCCCAAGGGGGTGAAATTGAAAAAAGGTGAAACTTTTTTTTTTTGGACTTAGTCATTTTTTCAGCGTTTATCAGACTTCCAGTTAGGGGAAATGTCAGTGAGCGTTCCAATTTCAGTTCCAGAGCGATTCGCCCGATGAGTCCTTCATATTTAGTCATTTTAAGCCAATTTTCAGAATTTTTGAAAATTTCACTTTTTTTGTGAAAATATCCACTAAATGAGGGAATAATATGTGTGAGGGTACTCCAGGAGAGTTCCAAATGTGTGTGGGTAGAATATATATCCCACGGGGGTAAAATTGAAAAAAGTTTAAAAAAAATTTTTGTTGGAATTAGTCATTTTTCCGGCGTTTAGAAGACTTTCAGATAGGGGAAATGTCAGTGAGCGTTCCGATTTCAGTTCCAGAGCGATTCGCCCGATGAGTCCTTCATATTTAGTCATTTTCAGCCAATTTTCAGAATTTTGAAAATTTCACTTTTTTGTGAAATTATCCACTAAATGAGGTAATAATATGTGTGAGGGTACCCCAGGAGAGTTCCAAATGTGTGTGGGTAGAATATATATCCCACGGGGGTAAAATTGAAAAAAGGTGAGAAAATTTTTTTTTGGACCTAGTCATTTTTCCGGCGTTTATCAGACTTTCAGATAGGGGAAATGTCAGTGAGCATTCCGATTTCAGTTCCAGAGCGATTCGCCCGATGATTCCTTCATATTTAGTCGTTTTCAGCCAATTTTCAGAATTTTGAAAATTTCATTTTTTCACTAAATGAGGGAATAATATGTGTGAGGGTACCCCAGGAGAGTTCCAAATGTGTGTGGGTAGAATATATATCCCACGGGGGTAAAATTTAAAAAAGTTGAAATTTTTTTTTTTTTTCGACTTAGTCATTTTTCCGGTGTTTATCAGACTTTCAGATAGGGGAAATGTCAGTGAGCATTCCTATTTCAGTTCCAGAGCGATTCGCCTGATGAGTCCTTCATATTTAGTCATTTTCAGCCAATTTTCAGAATTTTGAAAATTTCACTTTTTTGTGAAAATATCCACTAAATGAGGGAATAATATGTGTGAGGGTACCCCAGGAGAGTTCCAAATGTGTGTGGGTAGAATATATATCCCACGGGGTAAAATTGAAAAAAGTTTAAAAAATTTTTTTTTAGAATTAGTAATTCTTCCGGCGTTTATCAGACTTTCAGATAGGGGAAATGTCAGTGAGCGTTCCGATTTCAGTTCCAGAGCGATTCGCCCGATGATTCCTTCATATTTAGTCGTTTTCAGCCAATATTCAGAATTTTTGAAAATTTCACTTTTTTGTGAAAATATCCACTAAATGAGGGAATAATATGTGTGAGGGTACCCCAGGAGAGTTCCAAATGTGTGTGGGTAGAATATATATCCCACGGGGGCAAAATTGAAAAAAGGTGAGAAAATTTTTTTTTGGACCTAGTCATTTTTCTGGCGTTTATCAGACTTTCAGATAGGGGAAATGTCAGTGAGCGTTCCGATTTCAGTTCCAGAGCGATTTGCCCGATGATTCCTTCATATTTAATCGTTTTCAGCCAATTTTCAGAATTTTGAAAATTTCATTTTTTCACTAAATGAGGGAATAATATGTATGAGGGTACCCCAGGAGAGTTCCTAATGTGTGTGGGTAGAATATATATCCCACGGGGGTAAAATTGAAAAAAGATGAACAAAATTTTTTTTTCTCGACTTAGTTATTTTTCCGGCGTTTATCAGACTTTCAGATAGGGGAAATGTCAGTGTGCGTTCCGATTTCAGTTCCAGAGCGATTCGCCCAATGAGTCCTTCATATTTAGTCATTTTCAGCCAATTTTCAGAATTTTTGAAAATTTCACTTTTTTGTGAAAATATCCACTAAATGAGGGAATAATATGTGTGAGGGTACCCCAGGAGAGTTCCAAATGTGTGTGGGTAGAATATATATCCCACGGGGGTAAAATTTAAAAAAGTTGAAAAATTTTTTTTTAGAATTAGAAATTTTTCCGGCGTTTATCAGACTTTCAGATAGGGGAAATGTCAGTGAGCGTTCCGATTTCAGTTCCAGAGCGATTCGCCCGATGAGTCCTTCATATTTAATCATTTTCAGCCAATTTTCAGAATTTTGAAAATTTCATTTTTTCACTAAATGAGGGAATAATATGTATGAGGGTACCCCAGGAGAGTTCCTAATGTTTGTGGGTAGAATATATATCCCACGGGGGTAAAATTGAAAAAAGTTGAAATTTTTTTTTTTTTTCGACAGTCATTTTTCCGGCGTTTATCAGACTTTCAGATAGGGGAAATGTCAGTGAGCATTCCTATTTCAGTTCCAGAACGATTCGCCCCATGAGTCCTTCATATTTAGTCATTTTCAGCCAATTTTCAGAATTTTGAAAATTTCACTTTTTTGTGAAAATATCCACTAAATGAGGGAATAATATGTGTGAGGGTACCCCAGGAGAGTTCCAAATGTGTGTGGGTAGAATATATATCCCACGGGGTAAAATTGAAAAAAGTTTAAAAATTTTTTTTTTAGAATTAGTAATTCTTCCGGCGTTTATCAGACTTTCAGATAGGGGAAATGTCAGTGAGCGTTCCGATTTCAGTTCCAGAGCGATTCGCCCGATGATTCCTTCATATTTAGTCGTTTTCAGCCAATATTCAGAATTTTTGAAAATTTCACTTTTTTGTGAAAATATCCACTAAATGAGGGAATAATATGTGTGAGGGTACCCCAGGAGAGTTCCAAATGTGTGTGGGTAGAATATATATCCCACGGGGGCAAAATTGAAAAAAGGTGAGAAAATTTTTTTTTGGACCTAGTCATTTTTCTGGCGTTTATCAGACTTTCAGATAGGGGAAATGTCAGTGAGCGTTCCGATTTCAGTTCCAGAGCGATTTGCCCGATGATTCCTTCATATTTAATCGTTTTCAGCCAATTTTCAGAATTTTGAAAATTTCATTTTTTCACTAAATGAGGGAATAATATGTATGAGGGTACCCCAGGAGAGTTCCTAATGTGTGTGGGTAGAATATATATCCCACGGGGGTAAAATTGAAAAAAGATGAACAAAATTTTTTTTTCTCGACTTAGTTATTTTTCCGGCGTTTATCAGACTTTCAGATAGGGGAAATGTCAGTGTGCGTTCCGATTTCAGTTCCAGAGCGATTCGCCCAATGAGTCCTTCATATTTAGTCATTTTCAGCCAATTTTCAGAATTTTTGAAAATTTCACTTTTTTGTGAAAATATCCACTAAATGAGGGAATAATATGTGTGAGGGTACCCCAGGAGAGTTCCAAATGTGTGTGGGTAGAATATATATCCCACGGGGGTAAAATTTAAAAAAGTTGAAAAATTTTTTTTTAGAATTAGAAATTTTTCCGGCGTTTATCAGACTTTCAGATAGGGAAAATGTCAGTGAGCGTTCCGATTTCAGTTCCAGAGCGATTCGCCCGATGAGTCCTTCATATTTAATCATTTTCAGCCAATTTTCAGAATTTTGAAAATTTCATTTTTTCACTAAATGAGGGAATAATATGTATGAGGGTACCCCAGGAGAGTTCCTAATGTTTGTGGGTAGAATATATATCCCACGGGGGTAAAATTGAAAAAAGTTGAAATTTTTTTTTTTTTTCGACAGTCATTTTTCCGGCGTTTATCAGACTTTCAGATAGGGGAAATGTCAGTGAGCATTCCTATTTCAGTTCCAGAACGATTCGCCCCATGAGTCCTTCATATTTAGTCATTTTCAGCCAATTTTCAGAATTTTTGAAAATTTCACTTTTTTGTGAAAATATCCACTAAATGAGGGAATAATATGTGTGAGGGTACCCCAGGAGAGTTCCAAATGTGTGTGGGTAGAATAAATATCCCACGGGGGTAAAATTGAAAAAAGGTGAAAAAAATTTTTTTTGGACCTAGTCATTTTTCTGGCGTTTATCAGACTTTCAGATAGGGGAAATGTCAGTGAGCGTTCCGATTTCAGTTCCAGAGCGATTCGGCCAATGAGTCCTTCATATTTAGTCATTTTCAGCCAATTTTCAGAATTTTTGAAAATTTCACTTTTTTGTGAAAATATCCACTAAATGAGGGAATAACATGTGTGAAGGTACCCCAGGAGAGTTCCAAATGTGTGTGGGTAGAATATATATCCCACGGGGGTAAAATTGAAAAAAGTTGAAAAAATTTTTTTTTCAGAATTAGTTTTTTTTCCGGCGTTTATCAGACTTTCAGATAGGGGAAATGTCAGTGAGCGTTCCGATTTCAGTTCCAGAGCGATTCGCCCGATGAGTCCTTCAAATTTAGTCATTTTCAGCCAATTTTCAGAATTTTGAAAATTTCACTTTTTTGTGAAAATATCCACTAAATGAGTGAATAATATGTGTGAGGGTACCCCAGGAGAGTTCCAAATGTGTGTGGGTAGAATATATATCCAACGGGGGTAAAATTGAAAAAAGTTGACATTTTTTTTTTTTTTTCGACTTAGTCATTTTTCCGGCGTTTATCAGACTTTCAGATAGGGGAAATGTCAGTGAGCTTTTCGATTTCAGTTCCAGAGCGATTCGCCCGATGAGTCCTTCATATTTAGTCGTTTTCAGCAAATTTTCAGAATTTTTGAAAATTTCACTTTTTTGTGAAAATATCCACTAAATGAGGGAATAATATGTGTGAGGGTACCCCAGGAGAGTTCCAAATGTGTGTGGGTAGAATATATATCCCAAGGGGGTGAAATTGAAAAAAGGTGAAACTTTTTTTTTTTGGACTTAGTCATTTTTTCAGCGTTTATCAGACTTCCAGTTAGGGGAAATGTCAGTGAGCGTTCCAATTTCAGTTCCAGAGCGATTCTCCCGATGAGTCCTTCATATTTAGTCATTTTCAGCCAATTTTCAGAATTTTTGAAAATTTCACTTTTTTTGTGAAAATATCCACTAAATGAGGGAATAATATGTGTGAGGGTACCCCAGGAGAGTTCCAAATGTGTGTGGGTAGAATATATATCCCACGGGGGTAAAATTGAAAAAAGGTGAGAAAATTTTTTTTTGGACCTAGTCATTTTTCCGGCGTTTATCAGACTTTCAGATAGGGGAAATGTCAGTGAGCGTTCCGATTTCAGTTCCAGAGCGATTCGCCCGATGATTCCTTCATATTTAGTCGTTTTCAGCCAATTTTCAGAATTTTGAAAATTTCATTTTTTCACTAAATGAGGGAATAATATGTGTGAGGGTACCCCAGGAGAGTTCCAAATGTGTGTGGGTAGAATATATATCCCACGGGGTAAAATTGAAAAAAGTTTAAAAATTTTTTTTTTAGAATTAGTAATTCTTCCGGCGTTTATCAGACTTTCAGATAGGGGAAATGTCAGTGAGCGTTCCGATTTCAGTTCCAGAGCGATTCGCCCGATGATTCCTTCATATTTAGTCGTTTTCAGCCAATATTCAGAATTTTTGAAAATTTCACTTTTTTGTGAAAATATCCACTAAATGAGGGAATAATATGTGTGAGGGTACCCCAGGAGAGTTCCAAATGTGTGTGGGTAGAATATATATCCCACGGGGGCAAAATTGAAAAAAGGTGAGAAAATTTTTTTTTGGACCTAGTCATTTTTCTGGCGTTTATCAGACTTTCAGATAGGGGAAATGTCAGTGAGCGTTCCTATTTCAGTTCCAGAACGATTCGCCCCATGAGTCCTTCATATTTAGTCATTTTCAGCCAATTTTCAGAATTTTGAAAATTTCACTTTTTTGTGAAAATATCCACTAAATGAGGGAATAATATGTGTGAGGGTACCCCAGGAGAGTTCCAAATGTGTGTGGGTAGAATATATATCCCACGGGGTAAAATTGAAAAAAGTTTAAAAAATTTTTTTTTAGAATTAGTAATTCTTCCGGCGTTTATCAGACTTTCAGATAGGGGAAATGTCAGTGAGCGTTCCGATTTCAGTTCCAGAGCGATTCGCCCGATGATTCCTTCATATTTAGTCGTTTTCAGCCAATATTCAGAATTTTTGAAAATTTCACTTTTTTGTGAAAATATCCACTAAATGAGGGAATAATATGTGTGAGGGTACCCCAGGAGAGTTCCAAATGTGTGTGGGTAGAATATATATCCCACGGGGGCAAAATTGAAAAAAGGCGAGAAAATTTTTTTTTGGACCTAGTCATTTTTCTGGCGTTTATCAGACTTTCAGATAGGGGAAATGTCAGTGAGCGTTCCGATTTCAGTTCCAGAGCGATTTGCCCGATGATTCCTTCATATTTAATCGTTTTCAGCCAATTTTCAGAATTTTGAAAATTTCATTTTTTCACTAAATGAGGGAATAATATGTATGAGGGTACCCCAGGAGAGTTCCTAATGTGTGTGGGTAGAATATATATCCCACGGGGGTAAAATTGAAAAAAGATGAACAAAATTTTTTTTTCTCGACTTAGTTATTTTTCCGGCGTTTATCAGACTTTCAGATAGGGGAAATGTCAGTGTGCGTTCCGATTTCAGTTCCAGAGCGATTCGCCCAATGAGTCCTTCATATTTAGTCATTTTCAGCCAATTTTCAGAATTTTTGAAAATTTCACTTTTTTGTGAAAATATCCACTAAATGAGGGAATAATATGTGTGAGGGTACCCCAGGAGAGTTCCAAATGTGTGTGGGTAGAATATATATCCCACGGGGGTAAAATTTAAAAAAGTTGAAAAATTTTTTTTTAGAATTAGAAATTTTTCCGGCGTTTATCAGACTTTCAGATAGGGAAAATGTCAGTGAGCGTTCCGATTTCAGTTCCAGAGCGATTCGCCCGATGAGTCCTTCATATTTAATCATTTTCAGCCAATTTTCAGAATTTTGAAAATTTCATTTTTTCACTAAATGAGGGAATAATATGTATGAGGGTACCCCAGGAGAGTTCCTAATGTTTGTGGGTAGAATATATATCCCACGGGGGTAAAATTGAAAAAAGTTGAAATTTTTTTTTTTTTTCGACAGTCATTTTTCCGGCGTTTATCAGACTTTCAGATAGGGGAAATGTCAGTGAGCATTCCTATTTCAGTTCCAGAACGATTCGCCCCATGAGTCCTTCATATTTAGTCATTTTCAGCCAATTTTCAGAATTTTTGAAAATTTCACTTTTTTGTGAAAATATCCACTAAATGAGGGAATAATATGTGTGAGGGTACCCCAGGAGAGTTCCAAATGTGTGTGGGTAGAATAAATATCCCACGGGGGTAAAATTGAAAAAAGGTGAAAAAAATTTTTTTTGGACCTAGTCATTTTTCTGGCGTTTATCAGACTTTCAGATAGGGGAAATGTCAGTGAGCGTTCCGATTTCAGTTCCAGAGCGATTCGGCCAATGAGTCCTTCATATTTAGTCATTTTCAGCCAATTTTCAGAATTTTTGAAAATTTCACTTTTTTGTGAAAATATCCACTAAATGAGGGAATAACATGTGTGAAGGTACCCCAGGAGAGTTCCAAATGTGTGTGGGTAGAATATATATCCCACGGGGGTAAAATTGAAAAAAGTTGAAAAAATTTTTTTTTCAGAATTCGTTTTTTTTCCGGCGTTTATCAGACTTTCAGATAGGGGAAATGTCAGTGAGCGTTCCGATTTCAGTTCCAGAGCGATTCGCCCGATGAGTCCTTCAAATTTAGTCATTTTCAGCCAATTTTCAGAATTTTGAAAATTTCACTTTTTTGTGAAAATATCCACTAAATGAGTGAATAATATGTGTGAGGGTACCCCAGGAGAGTTCCAAATGTGTGTGGGTAGAATATATATCCAACGGGGGTAAAATTGAAAAAAGTTGACATTTTTTTTTTTTTTCGACTTAGTCATTTTTCCGGCGTTTATCAGACTTTCAGATAGGGGAAATGTCAGTGAGCTTTTCGATTTCAGTTCCAGAGCGATTCGCCCGATGAGTCCTTCATATTTAGTCGTTTTCAGCAAATTTTCAGAATTTTTGAAAATTTCACTTTTTTGTGAAAATATCCACTAAATGAGGGAATAATATGTGTGAGGGTACCCCAGGAGAGTTCCAAATGTGTGTGGGTAGAATATATATCCCAAGGGGGTGAAATTGAAAAAAGGTGAAACTTTTTTTTTTTGGACTTAGTCATTTTTTCAGCGTTTATCAGACTTCCAGTTAGGGGAAATGTCAGTGAGCGTTCCAATTTCAGTTCCAGAGCGATTCTCCCGATGAGTCCTTCATATTTAGTCATTTTCAGCCAATTTTCAGAATTTTTGAAAATTTCACTTTTTTTGTGAAAATATCCACTAAATGAGGGAATAATATGTGTGAGGGTACCCCAGGAGAGTTCCAAATGTGTGTGGGTAGAATATATATCCCACGGGGGTAAAATTGAAAAAAGGTGAGAAAATTTTTTTTTGGACCTAGTCATTTTTCCGGCGTTTATCAGACTTTCAGATAGGGGAAATGTCAGTGAGCGTTCCGATTTCAGTTCCAGAGCGATTCGCCCGATGATTCCTTCATATTTAGTCGTTTTCAGCCAATTTTCAGAATTTTGAAAATTTCATTTTTTCACTAAATGAGGGAATAATATGTGTGAGGGTACCCCAGGAGAGTTCCAAATGTGTGTGGGTAGAATATATATCCCACGGGGTAAAATTGAAAAAAGTTTAAAAAATTTTTTTTTAGAATTAGTAATTCTTCCGGCGTTTATCAGACTTTCAGATAGGGGAAATGTCAGTGAGCGTTCCGATTTCAGTTCCAGAGCGATTCGCCCGATGATTCCTTCATATTTAGTCGTTTTCAGCCAATATTCAGAATTTTTGAAAATTTCACTTTTTTGTGAAAATATCCACTAAATGAGGGAATAATATGTGTGAGGGTACCCCAGGAGAGTTCCAAATGTGTGTGGGTAGAATATATATCCCACGGGGGCAAAATTGAAAAAAGGTGAGAAAATTTTTTTTTGGACCTAGTCATTTTTCTGGCGTTTATCAGACTTTCAGATAGGGGAAATGTCAGTGAGCGTTCCGATTTCAGTTCCAGAGCGATTTGCCCGATGATTCCTTCATATTTAGTCGTTTTCAGCCAATTTTCAGAATTTTGAAAATTTCATTTTTTCACTAAATGAGGGAATAATATGTATGAGGGTACCCCAGGAGAGTTCCTAATGTGTGTGGGTAGAATATATATCCCACGGGGGTAAAATTGAAAAAAGATGAACAAAATTTTTTTTTCTCGACTTAGTTATTTTTCCGGCGTTTATCAGACTTTCAGATAGGGGAAATGTCAGTGTGCGTTCCGATTTCAGTTCCAGAGCGATTCGCCCAATGAGTCCTTCATATTTAGTCATTTTCAGCCAATTTTCAGAATTTTTGAAAATTTCACTTTTTTGTGAAAATATCCACTAAATGAGGGAATAATATGTGTGAGGGTACCCCAGGAGAGTTCCAAATGTGTGTGGGTAGAATATATATCCCACGGGGGTAAAATTTAAAAAAGTTGAAAAATTTTTTTTTAGAATTAGAAATTTTTCCGGCGTTTATCAGACTTTCAGATAGGGGAAATGTCAGTGAGCGTTCCGATTTCAGTTCCAGAGCGATTCGCCCGATGAGTCCTTCATATTTAATCATTTTCAGCCAATTTTCAGAATTTTGAAAATTTCATTTTTTCACTAAATGAGGGAATAATATGTATGAGGGTACCCCAGGAGAGTTCCTAATGTTTGTGGGTAGAATATATATCCCACGGGGGTAAAATTGAAAAAAGTTGAAATTTTTTTTTTTTTTCGACAGTCATTTTTCCGGCGTTTATCAGACTTTCAGATAGGGGAAATGTCAGTGAGCATTCCTATTTCAGTTCCAGAACGATTCGCCCCATGAGTCCTTCATATTTAGTCATTTTCAGCCAATTTTCAGAATTTTGAAAATTTCACTTTTTTGTGAAAATATCCACTAAATGAGGGAATAATATGTGTGAGGGTACCCCAGGAGAGTTCCAAATGTGTGTGGGTAGAATATATATCCCACGGGGTAAAATTGAAAAAAGTTTAAAAAATTTTTTTTTAGAATTAGTAATTCTTCCGGCGTTTATCAGACTTTCAGATAGGGGAAATGTCAGTGAGCGTTCCGATTTCAGTTCCAGAGCGATTCGCCCGATGATTCCTTCATATTTAGTCGTTTTCAGCCAATATTCAGAATTTTTGAAAATTTCACTTTTTTGTGAAAATATCCACTAAATGAGGGAATAATATGTGTGAGGGTACCCCAGGAGAGTTCCAAATGTGTGTGGGTAGAATATATATCCCACGGGGGCAAAATTGAAAAAAGGTGAGAAAATTTTTTTTTGGACCTAGTCATTTTTCTGGCGTTTATCAGACTTTCAGATAGGGGAAATGTCAGTGAGCGTTCCGATTTCAGTTCCAGAGCGATTTGCCCGATGATTCCTTCATATTTAATCGTTTTCAGCCAATTTTCAGAATTTTGAAAATTTCATTTTTTCACTAAATGAGGGAATAATGTGTATGAGGGTACCCCAGGAGAGTTCCTAATGTGTGTGGGTAGAATATATATCCCACGGGGGTAAAATTGAAAAAAGATGAACAAAATTTTTTTTTCTCGACTTAGTTATTTTTCCGGCGTTTATCAGACTTTCAGATAGGGGAAATGTCAGTGTGCGTTCCGATTTCAGTTCCAGAGCGATTCGCCCAATGAGTCCTTCATATTTAGTCATTTTCAGCCAATTTTCAGAATTTTTGAAAATTTCACTTTTTTGTGAAAATATCCACTAAATGAGGGAATAATATGTGTGAGGGTACCCCAGGAGAGTTCCAAATGTGTGTGGGTAGAATATATATCCCACGGGGGTAAAATTGAAAAAAGGTGAGAAAATTTTTTTTTGGACCTAGTCATTTTTCCGGCGTTTATCAGACTTTCAGATAGGGGAAATGTCAGTGAGCGTTCCGATTTCAGTTCCAGAGCGATTCGCCCGATGATTCCTTCATATTTAGTCGTTTTCAGCCAATTTTCAGAATTTTGAAAATTTCATTTTTTCACTAAATGAGGGAATAATATGTGTGAGGGTACCCCAGGAGAGTTCCAAATGTGTGTGGGTAGAATATATATCCCACGGGGGTAAAATTGAAAAAAGTTGAAATTTTTTTTTTTTTTCGACTTAGTCATTTTTCCGGTGTTTATCAGACTTTCAGATAGGGGAAATGTCAGTGAGCATTCCTATTTCAGTTCCAGAGCGATTCGCCTGATGAGTCCTTCATATTTAGTCATTTTCAGCCAATTTTCAGAATTTTGAAAATTTCACTTTTTTGTGAAAATATCCACTAAATGAGGGAATAATATGTGTGAGGGTACCCCAGGAGAGTTCCAAATGTGTGTGGGTAGAATATATATCCCACGGGGTAAAATTGAAAAAAGTTGAAAAAATTTTTTTTTAGAATTAGTAATTCTTCCGGCGTTTATCAGACTTTCAGATAGGGGAAATGTCAGTGAGCATTCCTATTTCAGTTCCAGAGCGATTCGCCTGATGAGTCCTTCATATTTAGTCATTTTCAGCCAATTTTCAGAATTTTGAAAATTTCACTTTTTTGTGAAAATATCCACTAAATGAGGGAATAATATGTGTGAGGGTACCCCAGGAGAGTTCCAAATGTGTGTGGGTAGAATATATATCCCACGGGGGTAAAATTGAAAAAAGGTAAAAAAAATTTTTTTAGAATTAGTAATTTTTCCGGCGTTTATCAGACTTTCAGATAGGGGAAATGTCAGTGAGCGTTCCGATTTCAGTTCCAGAGCGATTCGCCCAATGAGTCCTTCATATTTAGACGTTTTCAGCCAATTTTCAGAATTTTGAAAATTTCACTTTTTTTGTGAAAATATCCACTAAATGAGGGAATAATATGTGTGAGGGTACCCCAGGAGAGTTCCAAATGTGTGTGGGTAGAATATATATCCCACAGGGGTAAAATTGAAAAAAGGTGAAAAAAATTTTTTTTGGACCTAGTCATTTTTCTCGCGTTTATCAGACTTTCAGATAGGGGAAATGTCAGTGAGCGTTCTGATTTCAGTTCCAGAGCGATTCGCCCGATGAGTCCTTCATATTTAGTCGCTTTCAGCCAATTTTCAGAATTTTTGAAAATTTCACTTTTTTGTGAAAATATCCACTAAATGAGGGAATAATATGTGTGAGGGTACCCCAGGAGAGTTCCAAATGTGTGTGGGTAGAATATATATCCCACAGGGGTAAAATTGAAAAAAGGTGAAAAAAATTTTTTTTGGACCTAGTCATTTTTCTCGCGTTTATCAGACTTTCAGATAGGGGACATGTCAGTGAGCGTTCCGATTTCAGTTCCAGAGCGATTCGCCCGATGAGTCCTTCATATTTAGACGTTTTCAGCCAATTTTCAGAATTTTGAAAATTTCACTTTTTTTGTGAAAATATCCGCTAAATGAGGGAATAATATGTGTGAGGGTACCCCAGGAGAGTTCCAAATGTGTGTGGGTAGAATATATATCCCACGGGGGTAAAATTGAAAAAAGGTGAACAAAATTTTTTTTTTTCGACTTAGTCATTTTTCCGGCGTTTATCAGACTTTCAGATAGGGGAAATGTCAGTGAGCGTTCCTACTTCTGTTCCAGAGCGATTCGCCCGATGAGTCCTTCATATTTAGTCATTTTCAGCCAATTTTCGGAATTTTTGAAAATTTCACTTTTTTGTGAAAATATCCACTAAATGAGGGAATAATATGTGTGAGGGTACCCCAGGAGAGTTCCAAATGTGTGTGGGTAGAATATATATCCCACGGGGGTAAAATTGAAAAAAGTTGAAATTTTTTTTTTTTTTCGACTTAGTCATTTTTCCGGCGTTTATCAGACTTTCAGATAGGGGAAATGTCAGTGAGCGTTCCAATTTCAGTTCCAGAGCGATTCGCCCGATGAGTCCTTCATATTTAGTCATTTTCAGCCAATTTTCAGAATTTTTGAAAATTTCACTTTTTTTGTGAAAATATCCACTAAATGAGGGAATAATATGTGTGAGGGTACCCCAGGAGAGTTCCAAATGTGTGTGGGTAGAATATATATCCCACGGGGGTAAAATTGAAAAAAGGTGAGAAAATTTTTTTTTGGACCTAGTCATTTTTCCGGCGTTTATCAGACTTTCAGATAGGGGAAATGTCAGTGAGCGTTCCGATTTCAGTTCCAGAGCGATTCGCCCGATGATTCCTTCATATTTAGTCGTTTTCAGCCAATTTTCAGAATTTTGAAAATTTCATTTTTTCACTAAATGAGGGAATAATATGTGTGAGGGTACCCCAGGAGAGTTCCAAATGTGTGTGGGTAGAATATATATCCCACGGGGGTAAAATTGAAAAAAGTTGAAATTTTTTTTTTTTTTCGACTTAGTCATTTTTCCGGTGTTTATCAGACTTTCAGATAGGGGAAATGTCAGTGAGCATTCCTATTTCAGTTCCAGAGCGATTCGCCTGATGAGTCCTTCATATTTAGTCATTTTCAGCCAATTTTCAGAATTTTGAAAATTTCACTTTTTTGTGAAAATATCCACTAAATGAGGGAATAATATGTGTGAGGGTACCCCAGGAGAGTTCCAAATGTGTGTGGGTAGAATATATATCCCACGGGGTAAAATTGAAAAAAGTTGAAAAAATTTTTTTTTAGAATTAGTAATTCTTCCGGCGTTTATCAGACTTTCAGATAGGGGAAATGTCAGTGAGCGTTCCGATTTCAGTTCCAGAGCGATTCGCCCGATGATTCCTTCATATTTAGTCGTTTTCAGCCAATATTCAGAATTTTTGAAAATTTCACTTTTTTGTGAAAATATCCACTAAATGAGGGAATAATATGTGTGAGGGTACCCCAGGAGAGTTCCAAATGTGTGTGGGTAGAATATATATCCCACGGGGGCAAAATTGAAAAAAGGTGAGAAAATTTTTTTTTGGACCTAGTCATTTTTCTGGCGTTTATCAGACTTTCAGATAGGGGAAATGTCAGTGAGCGTTCCGATTTCAGTTCCAGAGCGATTTGCCCGATGATTCCTTCATATTTAATCGTTTTCAGCCAATTTTCAGAATTTTGAAAATTTCATTTTTTCACTAAATGAGGGAATAATATGTATGAGGGTACCCCAGGAGAGTTCCTAATGTGTGTGGGTAGAATATATATCCCACGGGGGTAAAATTGAAAAAAGATGAACAAAATTTTTTTTTCTCGACTTAGTTATTTTTCCGGCGTTTATCAGACTTTCAGATAGGGGAAATGTCAGTGTGCGTTCCGATTTCAGTTCCAGAGCGATTCGCCCAATGAGTCCTTCATATTTAGTCATTTTCAGCCAATTTTCAGAATTTTTGAAAATTTCACTTTTTTGTGAAAATATCCACTAAATGAGGGAATAATATGTGTGAGGGTACCCCAGGAGAGTTCCAAATGTGTGTGGGTAGAATATATATCCCACGGGGGTAAAATTTAAAAAAGTTGAAAATTTTTTTTTTAGAATTAGAAATTTTTCCGGCGTTTATCAGACTTTCAGATAGGGGAAATGTCAGTGAGCGTTCAGATTTCAGTTCCAGAGCGATTCGCCCGATGAGTCCTTCATATTTAATCATTTTCAGCCAATTTTCAGAATTTTGAAAATTTCATTTTTTCACTAAATGAGGGAATAATATGTATGAGGGTACCCCAGGAGAGTTCCTAATGTTTGTGGGTAGAATATATATCCCACGGGGGTAAAATTGAAAAAAGTTGAAATTTTTTTTTTTTTTCGACAGTCATTTTTCCGGCGTTTATCAGACTTTCAGATAGGGGAAATGTCAGTGAGCATTCCTATTTCAGTTCCAGAACGATTCGCCCCATGAGTCCTTCATATTTAGTCATTTTCAGCCAATTTTCAGAATTTTTGAAAATTTCACTTTTTTGTGAAAATATCCACTAAATGAGGGAATAATATGTGTGAGGGTACCCCAGGAGAGTTCCAAATGTGTGTGGGTAGAATAAATATCCCACGGGGGTAAAATTGAAAAAAGGTGAAAAAAATTTTTTTTGGACCTAGTCATTTTTCTGGCGTTTATCAGACTTTCAGATAGGGGAAATGTCAGTGAGCGTTCCGATTTCAGTTCCAGAGCGATTCGGCCAATGAGTCCTTCATATTTAGTCATTTTCAGCCAATTTTCAGAATTTTTGAAAATTTCACTTTTTTGTGAAAATATCCACTAAATGAGGGAATAACATGTGTGAAGGTACCCCAGGAGAGTTCCAAATGTGTGTGGGTAGAATATATATCCCACGGGGGTAAAATTGAAAAAAGTTGAAAAAATTTTTTTTTCAGAATTAGTTTTTTTTCCGGCGTTTATCAGACTTTCAGATAGGGGAAATGTCAGTGAGCGTTCCGATTTCAGTTCCAGAGCGATTCGCCCGATGAGTCCTTCAAATTTAGTCATTTTCAGCCAATTTTCAGAATTTTGAAAATTTCACTTTTTTGTGAAAATATCCACTAAATGAGTGAATAATATGTGTGAGGGTACCCCAGGAGAGTTCCAAATGTGTGTGGGTAGAATATATATCCAACGGGGGTAAAATTGAAAAAAGTTGACTTTTTTTTTTTTTTTCGACTTAGTCATTTTTCCGGCGTTTATCAGACTTTCAGATAGGGGAAATGTCAGTGAGCATTCCTATTTCAGTTCCAGAGCGATTCGCCTGATGAGTCCTTCATATTTAGTCATTTTCAGCCAATTTTCAGAATTTTGAAAATTTCACTTTTTTGTGAAAATATCCACTAAATGAGGGAATAATATGTGTGAGGGTACCCCAGGAGAGTTCCAAATGTGTGTGGGTAGAATATATATCCCACGGGGGTAAAATTGAAAAAAGGTAAAAAAATTTTTTTTAGAATTAGTAATTTTTCCGGCGTTTATCAGACTTTCAGATAGGGGAAATGTCAGTGAGCGTTCCGATTTCAGTTCCAGAGCGATTCGCCCAATGAGTCCTTCATATTTAGACGTTTTCAGCCAATTTTCAGAATTTTGAAAATTTCACTTTTTTTGTGAAAATATCCACTAAATGAGGGAATAATATGTGTGAGGGTACCCCAGGAGAGTTCCAAATGTGTGTGGGTAGAATATATATCCCACAGGGGTAAAATTGAAAAAAGGTGAAAAAAATTTTTTTTGGACCTAGTCATTTTTCTCGCGTTTATCAGACTTTCAGATAGGGGAAATGTCAGTGAGCGTTCTGATTTCAGTTCCAGAGCGATTCGCCCGATGAGTCCTTCATATTTAGTCGCTTTCAGCCAATTTTCAGAATTTTTGAAAATTTCACTTTTTTGTGAAAATATCCACTAAATGAGGGAATAATATGTGTGAGGGTACCCCAGGAGAGTTCCAAATGTGTGTGGGTAGAATATATATCCCACAGGGGTAAAATTGAAAAAAGGTGAAAAAAATTTTTTTTGGACCTAGTCATTTTTCTCGCGTTTATCAGACTTTCAGATAGGGGACATGTCAGTGAGCGTTCCGATTTCAGTTCCAGAGCGATTCGCCCGATGAGTCCTTCATATTTAGACGTTTTCAGCCAATTTTCAGAATTTTGAAAATTTCACTTTTTTTGTGAAAATATCCGCTAAATGAGGGAATAATATGTGTGAGGGTACCCCAGGAGAGTTCCAAATGTGTGTGGGTAGAATATATATCCCACGGGGGTAAAATTGAAAAAAGGTGAACAAAATTTTTTTTTTTCGACTTAGTCATTTTTCCGGCGTTTATCAGACTTTCAGATAGGGGAAATGTCAGTGAGCGTTCCTACTTCTGTTCCAGAGCGATTCGCCCGATGAGTCCTTCATATTTAGTCATTTTCAGCCAATTTTCGGAATTTTTGAAAATTTCACTTTTTTGTGAAAATATCCACTAAATGAGGGAATAATATGTGTGAGGGTACCCCAGGAGAGTTCCAAATGTGTGTGGGTAGAATATATATCCCACGGGGGTAAAATTGAAAAAAGTTGAAATTTTTTTTTTTTTCGACTTAGTCATTTTTCCGGCGTTTATCAGACTTTCAGATAGGGGAAATGTCAGTGAGCATTCCTATTTCAGTTCCAGAGCGATTCGCCTGATGAGTCCTTCATATTTAGTCATTTTCAGCCAATTTTCAGAATTTTGAAAATTTCACTTTTTTGTGAAAATATCCACTAAATGAGGGAATAATATGTGTGAGGGTAGCCCAGGAGAGTTCCAAATGTGTGTGGGTAGAATATATATCCCATGGGGGTAAAATTGGAAAAAGGTGAAAATTTTTTTTTTTTGGACCTAGTCATTTTTCTGGCGTTTATCAGACTTTCAGATAGGGGAAATGTCAGTGAGCGTTCCGATTTCAGTTCCAGAGCGATTCGCCCGATGAGTCCTTCATATTTAGACGTTTTCAGCCAATTTTCAGAATTTTTAAAATTTCACTTTTTTTTTAAAATATCCGCTAAATGAGGGAATAATATGTGTGAGGGTACCCCAGGAGAGTTCCAAATGTGTGTGGGTAGAATATATATCCCACGGGGGTAAAATTGAAAAAAGGTGAACAAAATTTTTTTTTTTCGACTTAGTCATTTTTCCGGCGTTTATCAGACTTTCAGATAGGGGAAATGTCAGTGAGCGTTCCTACTTCTGTTCCAGAGCGATTCGCCCGATGAGTCCTTCATATTTAGTCATTTTCAGCCAATTTTCAGAATTTTTGAAAATTTCACTTTTTTGTGAAAATATCCACTAAATGAGGGAATAATATGTGTGAGGGTACCCCAGGAGAGTTCCAAATGTGTGTGGGTAGAATATATATCCCACGGGGGTAAAATTGAAAAAAGGTGAAAAAATGTTTTTTTGGACTTAGTCATTTTACCGACGTTTATCAGACTTTCAGATAGGGGAAATGTCAGAGAGCCTTCCGATTTCAGTTCCAGAGCGATTCGCCCAATGAGTCCCTCATATTTAGTCATTTTCAGCCAATTTTCTGAATTTTTGAAAATTTCACTTTTTTGTGAAAATATCCACTAAATGAGGGAATAATATGTGTGAGGGTACCCCAGGAGAGTTCCAAATGTGTGTGGGTAGAAGATACATCCCACGGGGGTAAAACTGAAAAAGTTGAAAAAAAATTTTTTTTAGACTTAGTCATTTTTCCGGCGTTTAGAAGACTTTCAGATAGGGAAAATGTCAGTGAGCGTTCCGATTTCAGTTCCAGAGCGATTCGCCCGATGAGTCCTTCATATTTAGTCGTTTTCAACGAATTTTCTGAATTTTTGAAAATTTCACTTTTTTGTGAAAATATCCACTAAATGAGGGAATAATATGTGTGAGGGTACCCCAGGAGAGTTCCAAATGTGTGTGGGTAGAATATATATCCCACAGGGGTAAAATTGAAAAAAGGTGAAAACATTTTTTTTTTGGACTTAGTCATTTTTTCAGCGTTTATCAGACTTTCAGATAGGTGAAATGTCAGTGAGCGTTCCGATTTCAGTTCCAGAGCGATTCGGCTGATGAGTCCTTCATATTTAGTCGTTTTCAGCCAATTTCCAGAATTTTGAAAATTTCACTTTTTTGTGAAAATATCCACTAACTGAGGGAATAATATGTGCGAGGGTACCCCAGGAGAGTTCCAAATGTGTGTGGGTAGAATATATATCCCACAGGGGTAAAATTGAAAAAAGTTTAAAAAAATTTTTTTTTAGACTTAGTCATTTTTCCGTCGTTTATCAGACTTTCAGATAGGGGAAATGTCAGTGAGTGTTCCGATTTCAGTTCCAGAGCGATTCGCCCGATGAGTCCTTCATATTTAGTTGTTTTCAGCCAATTTTCTGAATTTTTGAAAATTTCACTTTTTTGTGAAAATATCCACTAAATGAGGGAATAATATGTGTGAGGGTATCCCAGGAGAGTTTCAAATGTGTGTGGGTAGAATATATATCCCACGGGGGTAAAATTGAAAAAAGGTGAAACATTTTTTTTTAAGACTTAGTCAGTTTTCCGGCGTTTATCAGACTTTCAGATAGGGGAAATGTCAGCGAGCGTTCCAATTTAAGTTCCAGAGCGATTCGCCCGATGAGTCCTTCATACTTAGTCGTTTTCAGCCAATTTTCCGAATTTTTGAAAATTTCACTTTTTTGTGAAAATATCCACTAAATGAGGGAATAATATGTGTGAGGGTACCCCAGCAGAGTTACAAATGTGTGTGGGTAGAATATATATCCCACGGGGGTAAAATTGAAAACAGGTGAAAAATTTTTTTTTTGGGATTTAGTCATTTTTTCAGCATTTATCAGACTTTCAGATAGGGGAAATGTCAGTGAGCATTCCAATTTCAGTTCCAGAGCGATTCGCCCAATGAGTCCTTCATATTTAGTCGTTTTCAGCCAATTTTCTGAATTTTTGAAAATTTCACTTTTTTGTGAAAATATCCACTAAATGAGGGAATAATATGTGTGAGGGTACCCCAGGAGAGTTCCAAATGTGTGTGGGTAGAATATATATCCCACGGGGGTAAAATTGAAAAAAGGTGAAAAATATTTTTTTTTGGACTTAGTCATTTTTTCAGCGTTTATCAGACTTTCAGATAGGGGAAATGTCAGTGAGCGTTCCGATTTCAGTTCCAGAGCGATTCGCCCGATGAGTCCTTCATATTTAGTAGTTTTCAGCCAATTTTCAGAATTTTTGAAAATTTCACTTTTTTGTGAAAATATCCACTAAATGAGGGAATAATATGTGTGAGGGTACCCCAGGAGAGTTCCAAATGTGAGTGGGTAGAATTTATATCCCACGGGAGTAAAATTGAAAACAGATAAAAAATTTTTTTTTTTGGACTTAGTCATTTTTTCAGCGTTTATCAGACTTTTAGATAGGGGAAATGTCAGTGAGCGTTCCGATTTCAGTACCAGAGCGTTTCGCACGATGAGTCCTTCATATTTAGTAGTTTTCAGCCAATTTTCAGAATTTTTGAAAATTTCACTTTTTTGTGAAAATATCCACTAAATGAGGGAATAATATGTGTGAGGGTACCCCAGGAGAGTTCCAAATGTGTGTGGGTAGAATATATATCCCACGGGGGTAAAATTGAAAAAAGTTGAAAAAAAAATTTTGTTAGACTTAGTCATTTTTCCGGCGTTTAGAAGACTTTCAGATAGGGGAAATGTCAGTGAGCGTTCCGATTTCAGTTCCAGAGCGATTCGCCCGATGAGTCCTTCATATTTAGTCGTTTTCAGCCAATTTTCAGAATTTTGAAAATTTCACTTTTTTGTGAAAATATCCACTAAATGAGGGAATAATATGTGTGAGGGTACCCCAGGAGAGTTCCAAATGTGTGTGGGTAGAATATATATCCCACGGGGGTAAAATTGAAAAAAGGTGAAAAAATTTTTTTTTCGACTTAGTCATTTTTCCGGCGTTTATCAGACTTTCAGATAGGGGAAATGTCAGTGAGCATTCCTATTTCAGTTCCAGAGCGATTCGCCTGATGAGTCCTTCATATTTAGTCATTTTCAGCCAATTTTCAGAATTTTGAAAATTTCACTTTTTTGTGAAAATATCCACTAAATGAGGGAATAATATGTGTGAGGGTACCCCAGGAGAGTTCCAAATGTGTGTGGGTAGAATATATATCCCACGGGGGTAAAATTGAAAAAAGGTAAAAAAATTTTTTTTAGAATTAGTAATTTTTCCGGCGTTTATCAGACTTTCAGATAGGGGAAATGTCAGTGAGCGTTCCGATTTCAGTTCCAGAGCGATTCGCCCAATGAGTCCTTCATATTTAGACGTTTTCAGCCAATTTTCAGAATTTTGAAAATTTCACTTTTTTTGTGAAAATATCCACTAAATGAGGGAATAATATGTGTGAGGGTACCCCAGGAGAGTTCCAAATGTGTGTGGGTAGAATATATATCCCACAGGGGTAAAATTGAAAAAAGGTGAAAAAAATTTTTTTTGGACCTAGTCATTTTTCTCGCGTTTATCAGACTTTCAGATAGGGGAAATGTCAGTGAGCGTTCTGATTTCAGTTCCAGAGCGATTCGCCCGATGAGTCCTTCATATTTAGTCGCTTTCAGCCAATTTTCAGAATTTTTGAAAATTTCACTTTTTTGTGAAAATATCCACTAAATGAGGGAATAATATGTGTGAGGGTACCCCAGGAGAGTTCCAAATGTGTGTGGGTAGAATATATATCCCACAGGGGTAAAATTGAAAAAAGGTGAAAAAAATTTTTTTTGGACCTAGTCATTTTTCTCGCGTTTATCAGACTTTCAGATAGGGGACATGTCAGTGAGCGTTCCGATTTCAGTTCCAGAGCGATTCGCCCGATGAGTCCTTCATATTTAGACGTTTTCAGCCAATTTTCAGAATTTTGAAAATTTCACTTTTTTTGTGAAAATATCCGCTAAATGAGGGAATAATATGTGTGAGGGTACCCCAGGAGAGTTCCAAATGTGTGTGGGTAGAATATATATCCCACGGGGGTAAAATTGAAAAAAGGTGAACAAAATTTTTTTTTTTCGACTTAGTCATTTTTCCGGCGTTTATCAGACTTTCAGATAGGGGAAATGTCAGTGAGCGTTCCTACTTCTGTTCCAGAGCGATTCGCCCGATGAGTCCTTCATATTTAGTCATTTTCAGCCAATTTTCGGAATTTTTGAAAATTTCACTTTTTTGTGAAAATATCCACTAAATGAGGGAATAATATGTGTGAGGGTACCCCAGGAGAGTTCCAAATGTGTGTGGGTAGAATATATATCCCACGGGGGTAAAATTGAAAAAAGTTGAAATTTTTTTTTTTTTTCGACTTAGTCATTTTTCCGGCGTTTATCAGACTTTCAGATAGGGGAAATGTCAGTGAGCATTCCTATTTCAGTTCCAGAGCGATTCGCCTGATGAGTCCTTCATATTTAGTCATTTTCAGCCAATTTTCAGAATTTTGAAAATTTCACTTTTTTGTGAAAATATCCACTAAATGAGGGAATAATATGTGTGAGGGTAGCCCAGGAGAGTTCCAAATGTGTGTGGGTAGAATATATATCCCATGGGGGTAAAATTGGAAAAAGGTGAAAATTTTTTTTTTTTGGACCTAGTCATTTTTCTGGCGTTTATCAGACTTTCAGATAGGGGAAATGTCAGTGAGCGTTCCGATTTCAGTTCCAGAGCGATTCGCCCGATGAGTCCTTCATATTTAGACGTTTTCAGCCAATTTTCAGAATTTTTAAAATTTCACTTTTTTTTTAAAATATCCGCTAAATGAGGGAATAATATGTGTGAGGGTACCCCAGGAGAGTTCCAAATGTGTGTGGGTAGAATATATATCCCACGGGGGTAAAATTGAAAAAAGGTGAACAAAATTTTTTTTTTTCGACTTAGTCATTTTTCCGGCGTTTATCAGACTTTCAGATAGGGGAAATGTCAGTGAGCGTTCCTACTTCTGTTCCAGAGCGATTCGCCCGATGAGTCCTTCATATTTAGTCATTTTCAGCCAATTTTCAGAATTTTTGAAAATTTCACTTTTTTGTGAAAATATCCACTAAATGAGGGAATAATATGTGTGAGGGTACCCCAGGAGAGTTCCAAATGTGTGTGGGTAGAATATATATCCCACGGGGGTAAAATTGAAAAAAGGTGAAAAAATGTTTTTTTGGACTTAGTCATTTTACCGACGTTTATCAGACTTTCAGATAGGGGAAATGTCAGAGAGCCTTCCGATTTCAGTTCCAGAGCGATTCGCCCAATGAGTCCCTCATATTTAGTCGTTTTCAACGAATTTTCTGAATTTTTGAAAATTTCACTTTTTTGTGAAAATATCCACTAAATGAGGGAATAATATGTGTGAGGGTACCCCAGGAGAGTTCCAAATGTGTGTGGGTAGAATATATATCCCACAGGGGTAAAATTGAAAAAAGTTTAAAAAAATATTTTTTTAGACTTAGTCATTTTTCCGTCGTTTATCAGACTTTCAGATAGGGGAAATGTCAGTGAGTGTTCCGATTTCAGTTCCAGAGCGATTCGCCCGATGAGTCCTTCATATTTAGTTGTTTTCAGCCAATTTTCTGAATTTTTGAAAATTTCACTTTTTTGTGAAAATATCCACTAAATGAGGGAATAATATGTGTGAGGGTATCCCAGGAGAGTTTCAAATGTGTGTGGGTAGAATATATATCCCACGGGGGTAAAATTGAAAAAAGGTGAAACATTTTTTTTTAAGACTTAGTCAGTTTTCCGGCGTTTATCAGACTTTCAGATAGGGGAAATGTCAGCGAGCGTTCCAATTTAAGTTCCAGAGCGATTCGCCCGATGAGTCCTTCATACTTAGT
Source organism: Phyllobates terribilis (assembly GCF_046119375.1). Lineage (NCBI taxonomy): Eukaryota > Metazoa > Chordata > Amphibia > Anura > Dendrobatidae > Phyllobates > Phyllobates terribilis. Next base: position 18,501,382 of record NW_027362773.1, on the reverse strand, counting down.
CGTTTTCAGCCAATTTTCCGAATTTTTGAAAATTTCACTTTTTTGTGAAAATATCCACTAAATGAGGGAATAATATGTGTGAGGGTACCCCAGCAGAGTTACAAATGTGTGTGGGTAGAATATATATCCCACGGGGGTAAAATTGAAAACAGGTGAAAAATTTTTTTTTTGGGATTTAGTCATTTTTTCAGCATTTATCAGACTTTCAGATAGGGGAAATGTCAGTGAGCATTCCAATTTCAGTTCCAGAGCGATTCGCCCAATGAGTCCTTCATATTTAGTCGTTTTCAGCCAATTTTCTGAATTTTTGAAAATTTCACTTTTTTGTGAAAATATCCACTAAATGAGGGAATAATATGTGTGAGGGTACCCCAGGAGAGTTCCAAATGTGTGTGGGTAGAATATATATCCCACGGGGGTAAAATTGAAAAAAGTTTAAAAAAAATTTTTTTAAGACTTAGTCATTTTTCCGGCGTTTATCAGACTTTCAGATAGGGGAAATGTCAGTGAGGGTTCTGATTTCAGTTCCAGAGCGATTCGCCCGATGAGTCCTTCATATTTAGTCGTTTTCAGCCAATTTTCTGAATTTTTGAAAATTTCACTTTTTTGTGAAAATATCCACTAAATGAGGGAATAATATGTGTGAGGGTACCCCAGGAGAGTTCCAAATGTGTGTGGGTAGAATATATATCCCACGGGGGTAAAATTGAAAAAAGGTGAAAAATATTTTTTTTTGGACTTAGTCATTTTTTCAGCGTTTATCAGACTTTCAGATAGGGGAAATGTCAGTGAGCGTTCCGATTTCAGTTCCAGAGCGATTCGCCCGATGAGTCCTTCATATTTAGTAGTTTTCAGCCAATTTTCAGAATTTTTGAAAATTTCACTTTTTTGTGAAAATATCCACTAAATGAGGGAATAATATGTGTGAGGGTACCCCAGGAGAGTTCCAAATGTGAGTGGGTAGAATTTATATCCCACGGGAGTAAAATTGAAAACAGATAAAAAATTTTTTTTTTTGGACTTAGTCATTTTTTCAGCGTTTATCAGACTTTTAGATAGGGGAAATGTCAGTGAGCGTTCCGATTTCAGTACCAGAGCGTTTCGCACGATGAGTCCTTCATATTTAGTAGTTTTCAGCCAATTTTCAGAATTTTTGAAAATTTCACTTTTTTGTGAAAATATCCACTAAATGAGGGAATAATATGTGTGAGGGTACCCCAGGAGAGTTCCAAATGTGTGTGGGTAGAATATATATCCCACGGGGGTAAAATTGAAAAAAGTTGAAAAAAAAATTTTGTTAGACTTAGTCATTTTTCCGGCGTTTAGAAGACTTTCAGATAGGGGAAATGTCAGTGAGCGTTCCGATTTCAGTTCCAGAGCGATTCGCCCGATGAGTCCTTCATATTTAGTCGTTTTCAGCCAATTTTCAGAATTTTGAAAATTTCACTTTTTTGTGAAAATATCCACTAAATGAGGGAATAATATGTGTGAGGGTACCCCAGGAGAGTTCCAAATGTGTGTGGGTAGAATATATATCCCACGGGGGTAAAATTGAAAAAAGGTGAAAAAATTTTTTTTTGGACTTAGTCATTTTTCCGGCGTTTATCAGACTTTCAGATAGGGGAAATGTCAGTGAGCGTTCCGATTTCAGTTCCAGAGCGATTTGCCCGATGAGTCCTTCATATTTAGGCATTTTCAGCCAATTTTCAGAATTTTTGAAAACTTCACTTTTTTGTGAAAATATCCACTAAATGAGGGAATAATATGTGTGAGGGTACACCAGGAGAGTTCCAAATGTGTGTCGGTAGAATATATATCCCACGGGGGTAAAATTGAAAAAAGGTGAAAAAAATTTTTTTGGGGACTTAGTCATTTTTTCAGCGTTTATCAGACTTTCAGATAGGGGAAATGTCAGTGAGCATTCCAATTTCAGTTCCAGAGCGATTCGCCCGATGAGTCCTTCATATTTAGTAGTTTTCAGCCAATTTTCAGAATTTTTGAAAATTTCACTTTTTTGTGAAAATATCCACTAAATGAGGGAATAATATGTGTGAGGGTACCCCAGGAGAGTTCCAAATGTGAATGGGTAGAATATATATCCCACGGGAGTAAAATTGAAAACACATGAAAAATTTTTTTTTTTGGACTTAGTCATTTTTTCAGCGTTTATCAGACTTTCAGATAGGGGAAATGTCAGTGAGCATTCCAATTTCAGTTCCAGAGCGATTCGTCCAATGAGTCATTCATATTTAGTCGTTTTCAGCCAATTTTCAGAATTTTTGAAAATTTCACTTTTTTGTGAAAATATCCACTAAATGAGGGAATAATATGTGTGAGGGTACCCCAGGAGAGTTCCAAATGTGTGTGGGTAGAATATATATCCCACGGGAGTAAAATTGAAAAAAGTTGAAAAAAATTTTTTGTTAGACTTAGTCATTTTTCCGGCGTTTAGAAGAGTTTCAGATAGGGGAAATGTCAGTGAGCGTTCCGATTTCAGTTCCAGAGCGATTCGCCCGATGAGTCCTTCATATTTAGTCGTTTTCAGCCAATTTTCTGAATTTTTGAAAATTTCACTTTTTTGTGAAAATATCCACTAAATGAGGAAATAATATGTGTGAGGGTACCCCAGGAGAGTTCCAAATGTGTGTGGGTAGAAGATATATCCCACGGGGGTAAAATTGAAAAAAGTTGAAAAAAATTTGTTTTTTTGACTTAGTCATTTTTCCGGCGTTTATCAGACTTTCAGATAGGGGAAATGTCAGTAAGCGTTCCGATTTCAGTTCCAGAGCGATTCGCCCGATGAGTCCTTCATATTTAGTCGTTTTCAGACAATTTTCAGAATTTTTGAAAATTTCACTTTTTTGTGAAAATATCCACTAAATGAGGGAATAATATGTGTGAGGGTACCCCAGGAGAGTTCCAAATGTGTGTGGGTAGAATATATATCCCACGGGGGTAAAATTGAAAAAAGTTGAAAAAAATTTTTTGTTGGACTTAGTCATTTTTCCGGCGTTTAGAAGACTTTCACATAGGTGGAAATGTCAGTGAGTATTCCAATTTCAGTTCCAGAGCGATTCGCCCAATGAGTCCTTCATATTTAGTCGGTTTCAGCCAATTTTCAGAATTTTTGAAAATTTCACTTTTTTGTGAAAATATCCACTAAATGAGGGAATAATATGTGTGAGGGTACCCCAGGAGAGTTCCAAATGTGTGTTGGTAGAATATATATCCCACGGGGGTAAAATTGAAAAAAGGTGAAAAAATTTTTTTTGGGACTTATTCATTTTTCCGGCGTTTATCAGACTTTCAGATAGGGAAAATGTCATTGAGCGTTCCGATTTCAGTTCCAGAGCGATTCGCCCAATGAGTCCTTCATATTTAGTCGTTTTCAGCCAATTTTTCAGATTTTTTGACAATTTCACTTTTTTGTGAAAATATCCACTAAATGAGGGAATAATATGTGTGAGGGTACACCAGGAGAGTTCCAAATGTGTGTGGGTAGAATATATATCCCACGGGGGTAAAATTGAAAACAGATGAAAAATTTTTTTTTTTGGACTTAGTCATTTTTTCAGCGTTTATCAGACTTTCAGATAGGGGAAATGTCAGTGAGCGTTCCGATTTCAGTACCAGAGCGATTCGCCCGATGAGTCCTTCATATTTAGTAGTTTTCATCCAATTTTCAGAATTTTTGAAAATTTCATTTTTTTGTGAAAATATCCACTAAATGAGGGAATAATATGTGTGAGGGTACCCCAGGAGAGTTCCAAATGTGTGTGGGTAGAATATATATCCCACGGGGGTAAAATTGAAAAAAGTTGAAGAAAAAATTTTGTTAGACTTAGTCATTTTTCCGGCGTTTAGAAGACTTTCAGATAGGGGAAATGTCAGTGAGCGTTCCGATTTCAGTTCCAGAGCGATTCGCCCGATGAGTCCTTCATATTTAGTCGTTTTCAGCCAATTTTCAGAATTTTGAAAATTTCACTTTTTTGTGAAAATATCCACTAAATGAGGGAATAATATGTGTGAGGGTACCCCAGGAGAGTTCCAAATGTGTGTGGGTAGAATATATATCCCACGGGGGTAAAATTGAAAACAGATGAAAAATTTTTTTTTTTGGACTTAGTCATTTTTTCAGCGTTTATCAGACTTTCAGATAGGGGAATTGTCAGTGAGCGTTCCGATTTCAGTACCAGAGCGATTCGCCCGATGAGTCCTTCATATTTAGTAGTTTTCAGCCAATTTTCAGAATTTTTGAAAATTTCACTTTTTTGTGAAAATATCCACTAAATGAGGGAATAATATGTGTGAGGGTACCCCAGGAGAGTTCCAAATGTGTGTGGGTAGAATATATATCCCACTGGAGTAAAATTGAAAACAGATGAAAAATTTTTTTTTTTTGACTTAGTCATTTTTTCAGCGTTTATCAGACTTTCAGATAGGGGAAATGTCAGTGAGCGTTCCGATTTCAGTACCAGAGCGATTCGCCCGATGAGTCCTTCATATTTAGTAGTTTTCAGCCAATTTTCAGAATTTTTGAAAATTTCACTTTTTTGTGAAAATATCCACTAAATGAGGGAATAATATGTGTGAGGGTACCCCAGGAGAGTTCCAAATGTGTGTGGGTAGAATATATATCCCACTGGAGTAAAATTGAAAACAGATGAAAAATTTTTTTTTTTGGACTTAGTCATTTTTTCAGCGTTTATCAGACTTTCAGATAGGGGAAATGTCAGTGAGCGTTACGATTTCAGTACCAGAGCGATTCGCCCGATGAGTCCTTCATATTTAGTCGCTTTCATCCAATTTTCAGAATTTTTGAAAATTTCACTTTTTTGTGAAAATATCCACTAAATGAGGGAATAATATGTGTGAGGGTACCCCAGGAGAGTTCCAAATGTGTGTGGGTAGAATATATATCCCACGGGGGTAAAATTGAAAAAAGGTGAAAAAATTTTTTTTGGGTCTTAGTCATTTTTCCGGCGTTTATCAGACTTTCAGATAGGGGAAATGTCAGTGAGCATTCCGATTTCAGTTCCAGAGCGATTCGTCCAATGAGTCCTTCATATTTAGTCGTTTTCAGCCAATTTTCAGAATTTTTGAAAATTTCACTTTTTTGTGAAAATATCCACTAAATGAGGGAATAATATGTGTGAGGGTACCCCAGGAGAGTTCCAAATGTGTGTGGGTAGAATATATATCCCACTGGAGTAAAATTGAAAACAGATGAAAAATTTTTTTTTTTTGACTTAGTCATTTTTTCAGCGTTTATCAGACTTTCAGATAGGGGAAATGTCAGTGAGCGTTCCGATTTCAGTACCAGAGCGATTCGCCCGATGAGTCCTTCATATTTAGTAGTTTTCAGCCAATTTTCAGAATTTTTGAAAATTTCACTTTTTTGTGAAAATATCCACTAAATGAGGGAATAATATGTGTGAGGGTACCCCAGGAGAGTTCCAAATGTGTGTGGGTAGAATATATATCCCACGGGGGTAAAATTGAAAAAAGTTGAAAAAAAAATTTTGTTAGACTTAGTCATTTTTCCGGCGTTTAGAAGACTTTCAGATAGGGGAAATGTCAGTGAGCGTTCCGATTTCAGTTCCAGAGCGATTCTTCCAATGAGTCCTTCATATTTAGTCGTTTTCAGACAATTTTTCAGAATTTTTGAAAATTTCACTTTTTTGTGAAAATATCCACTAAATGAGGGAATAATATGTGTGAGGGTACACCAGGAGAGTTCCAAATGTGTGTGGGTAGAATATATATCCCACGGGGGTAAAATTGAAAAAAGGTGAAAAAATTTTTTTTTGGACTTAGTCATTTTTCCGGCGTTTATCAGACTTTCAGATAGGGGAAATGTCAGTGAGCATTCCGATTTCAGTTCCAGAGCGATTCGTCCAATGAGTCCTTCATATTTAGTCGTTTTCAGCCAAGTTTCAGAATTTTTGAAAATTTCACTTTTTTGTGAAAATATCCACTAAATGAGGGAATAATATGTGTGAGGGTACCCCAGGAGAGTTCCAAATGTGTGTGGGTAGAATATATATCCCACGGGGGTAAAATTGAAAAAAGTTGAAAACATTTTTTTGTTGGACTTAGTCATTTTTCCGGCGTTTAGAAGACTTTCAGATAGGGGAAATATCAGTGAGTATTCCAATTTCAGTTCCAGAGCTATTCGCCCGATGAGTCCTTCATATTTAGTAGTTTTCAGCCAATTTTCAGAATTTTTGAAAATTTCACTTTTTTGTGAAAATATCCACTAAATGAGGGAATAATATGTGTGAGGGTACCCCAGGAGAGTTCCAAATGTGTGTGGGTAGAATATATATCCCACGGGGGTAAAATTGAAAACAGATGAAAAATTTTTTTTTTTAGACTTAGTCATTTTTTCAGCGTTTATCAGACTTTCAGATAGGGGAAATGTCAGTGAGCATTCCGATTTCAGTTCCAGAGCGATTCGTCCAATGAGTCCTTCATATTTAGTCGTTTTCAGCCAATTTTCAGAATTTTTGAAAATTTCACTTTTTTGTGAAAATATCCACTAAATGAGGGAATAATATGTGTGAGGGTACCCCAGGAGAGTTCCAAATGTGTGTGGGTAGAATATATATCCCACTGGAGTAAAATTGAAAACAGATGAAAAATTTTTTTTTTTTGACTTAGTCATTTTTTCAGCGTTTATCAGACTTTCAGATAGGGGAAATGTCAGTGAGCGTTCCGATTTCAGTACCAGAGCGATTCGCCCGATGAGTCCTTCATATTTAGTAGTTTTCAGCCAATTTTCAGAATTTTTGAAAATTTCACTTTTTTGTGAAAATATCCACTAAATGAGGGAATAATATGTGTGAGGGTACCCCAGGAGAGTTCCAAATGTGTGTGGGTAGAATATATATCCCACGGGGGTAAAATTGAAAAAAGTTGAAAAAAAAATTTTGTTAGACTTAGTCATTTTTCCGGCGTTTAGAAGACTTTCAGATAGGGGAAATGTCAGTGAGCGTTCCGATTTCAGTTCCAGAGCGATTCTTCCAATGAGTCCTTCATATTTAGTCGTTTTCAGACAATTTTTCAGAATTTTTGAAAATTTCACTTTTTTGTGAAAATATCCACTAAATGAGGGAATAATATGTGTGAGGGTACACCAGGAGAGTTCCAAATGTGTGTGGGTAGAATATATATCCCACGGGGGTAAAATTGAAAAAAGGTGAAAAAATTTTTTTTTGGACTTAGTCATTTTTCCGGCGTTTATCAGACTTTCAGATAGGGGAAATGTCAGTGAGCATTCCGATTTCAGTTCCAGAGCGATTCGTCCAATGAGTCCTTCATATTTAGTCGTTTTCAGCCAATTTTCAGAATTTTTGAAAATTTCACTTTTTTGTGAAAATATCCACTAAATGAGGGAATAATATGTGTGAGGGTACCCCAGGAGAGTTCCAAATGTGTGTGGGTAGAATATATATCCCACTGGAGTAAAATTGAAAACAGATGAAAAATTTTTTTTTTTTGACTTAGTCATTTTTTCAGCGTTTATCAGACTTTCAGATAGGGGAAATGTCAGTGAGCGTTCCGATTTCAGTACCAGAGCGATTCGCCCGATGAGTCCTTCATATTTAGTAGTTTTCAGCCAATTTTCAGAATTTTTGAAAATTTCACTTTTTTGTGAAAATATCCACTAAATGAGGGAATAATATGTGTGAGGGTACCCCAGGAGAGTTCCAAATGTGTGTGGGTAGAATATATATCCCACGGGGGTAAAATTGAAAAAAGTTGAAAAAAAAATTTTGTTAGACTTAGTCATTTTTCCGGCGTTTAGAAGACTTTCAGATAGGGGAAATGTCAGTGAGCGTTCCGATTTCAGTTCCAGAGCGATTCTTCCAATGAGTCCTTCATATTTAGTCGTTTTCAGACAATTTTTCAGAATTTTTGAAAATTTCACTTTTTTGTGAAAATATCCACTAAATGAGGGAATAATATGTGTGAGGGTACACCAGGAGAGTTCCAAATGTGTGTGGGTAGAATATATATCCCACGGGGGTAAAATTGAAAAAAGGTGAAAAAATTTTTTTTTGGACTTAGTCATTTTTCCGGCGTTTATCAGACTTTCAGATAGGGGAAATGTCAGTGAGCATTCCGATTTCAGTTCCAGAGCGATTCGTCCAATGAGTCCTTCATATTTAGTCGTTTTCAGCCAAGTTTCAGAATTTTTGAAAATTTCACTTTTTTGTGAAAATATCCACTAAATGAGGGAATAATATGTGTGAGGGTACCCCAGGAGAGTTCCAAATGTGTGTGGGTAGAATATATATCCCACGGGGGTAAAATTGAAAAAAGTTGAAAACATTTTTTTGTTGGACTTAGTCATTTTTCCGGCGTTTAGAAGACTTTCAGATAGGGGAAATATCAGTGAGTATTCCAATTTCAGTTCCAGAGCTATTCGCCCGATGAGTCCTTCATATTTAGTAGTTTTCAGCCAATTTTCAGAATTTTTGAAAATTTCACTTTTTTGTGAAAATATCCACTAAATGAGGGAATAATATGTGTGAGGGTACACCAGGAGAGTTCCAAATGTGTGTGGGTAGAATATATATCCCACGGGGGTAAAATTGAAAAAAGGTGAAAAAAATTTTTTTTAGACTTAGTCATTTTTCCGGCGTTTATCAGACTTTCAGATAGGGGAATTGTCAGTGAGCGTTCCGATTTCAGTACCAGAGCGATTCGCCCGATGAGTCCTTCATATTTAGTAGTTTTCAGCCAATTTTCAGAATTTTTGAAAATTTCACTTTTTTGTGAAAATATCCACTAAATGAGGGAATAATATGTGTGAGGGTACCCCAGGAGAGTTCCAAATGTGTGTGGGTAGAATATATATCCCACTGGAGTAAAATTGAAAACAGATGAAAAATTATTTTTTTTTGACTTAGTCATTTTTTCAGCGTTTATCAGACTTTCAGATAGGGGAAATGTCAGTGAGCGTTCCGATTTCAGTACCAGAGCGATTCGCCCGATGAGTCCTTCATATTTAGTAGTTTTCAGCCAATTTTCAGAATTTTTGAAAATTTCACTTTTTTGTGAAAATATCCACTAAATGAGGGAATAATATGTGTGAGGGTACCCCAGGAGAGTTCCAAATGTGTGTGGGTAGAATATATATCCCACTGGAGTAAAATTGAAAACAGATGAAAAAATTTTTTTTTTTGACTTAGTCATTTTTTCAGCGTTTATCAGACTTTCAGATAGGGGAAATGTCAGTGAGCGTTCCGATTTCAGTACCAGAGCGATTCGCCCGATGAGTCCTTCATGTTTAGTAGTTTTCAGCCAATTTTCAGAATTTTTGAAAATTTCACTTTTTTGTGAAAATATCCACTAAATGAGGGAATAATATGTGTGAGGGTACCCCAGGAGAGTTCCAAATGTGTGTGGGTAGAATATATATCCCACTGGAGTAAAATTGAAAACAGATGAAAAATTTTTTTTTTTGGACTTAGTCATTTTTTCAGCGTTTATCAGACTTTCAGATAGGGGAAATGTCAGTGAGCGTTACGATTTCAGTACCAGAGCGATTCGCCCGATGAGTCCTTCATATTTAGTCGCTTTCATCCAATTTTCAGAATTTTTGAAAATTTCACTTTTTTGTGAAAATATCCACTAAATGAGGGAATAATATGTGTGAGGGTACCCCAGGAGAGTTCCAAATGTGTGTGGGTAGAATATATATCCCACGGGGGTAAAATTGAAAAAAGGTGAAAAAATTTTTTTTTGGACTTAGTCATTTTTCCGGCGTTTATCAGACTTTCAGATAGGGGAAATGTCAGTGAGCATTCCGATTTCAGTTCCAGAGCGATTCGTCCAATGAGTCCTTCATATTTAGTCGTTTTCAGCCAATTTTCAGAATTTTTGAAAATTTCACTTTTTTGTGAAAATATCCACTAAATGAGGGAATAATATGTGTGAGGGTACCCCAGGAGAGTTCCAAATGTGTGTGGGTAGAATATATATCCCACGGGGGTAAAATTGAAAAAAGTTGAAAACATTTTTTTGTTGGACTTAGTCATTTTTCCGGCGTTTAGAAGACTTTCAGATAGGGGAAATATCAGTGAGTATTCCAATTTCAGTTCCAGAGCTATTCGCCCGATGAGTCCTTCATATTTAGTAGTTTTCAGCCAATTTTCAGAATTTTTGAAAATTTCACTTTTTTGTGAAAATATCCACTAAATGAGGGAATAATATGTGTGAGGGTTCCCCAGGAGAGTTCCAAATGTGTGTGGGTAGAATATATATCCCACGGGGGTAAAATTGAAAACAGATGAAAAATTTTTTTTTTTAGACTTAGTCATTTTTTCAGCGTTTATCAGACTTTCAGATAGGGGAATTGTCAGTGAGCGTTCCGATTTCAGTACCAGAGCGATTCGCCCGATGAGTCCTTCATATTTAGTAGTTTTCAGCCAATTTTCAGAATTTTTGAAAATTTCACTTTTTTGTGAAAATATCCACTAAATGAGGGAATAATATGTGTGAGGGTACCCCAGGAGAGTTCCAAATATGTGTGGGTAGAATATATATCCCACTGGAGTAAAATTGAAAACAGATGAAAAATTTTTTTTTTTTGACTTAGTCATTTTTTCAGCGTTTATCAGACTTTCAGATAGGGGAAATGTCAGTGAGCGTTCCGATTTCAGTACCAGAGCGATTCGCCCGATGAGTCCTTCATATTTAGTAGTTTTCAGCCAATTTTCAGAATTTTTGAAAATTTCACTTTTTTGTGAAAATATCCACTAAATGAGGGAATAATATGTGTGAGGGTACCCCAGGAGAGTTCCAAATGTGTGTGGGTAGAATATATATCCCACGGGGGTAAAATTGAAAAAAGTTGAAAAAAAAATTTTGTTAGACTTAGTCATTTTTCCGGCGTTTAGAAGACTTTCAGATAGGGGAAATGTCAGTGAGCGTTCCGATTTCAGTTCCAGAGCGATTCTTCCAAAGAGTCCTTCATATTTAGTCGTTTTCAGACAATTTTTCAGAATTTTTGAAAATTTCACTTTTTTGTGAAAATATCCACTAAATGAGGGAATAATATGTGTGAGGGTACACCAGGAGAGTTCCAAATGTGTGTGGGTAGAATATATATCCCACGGGGGTAAAATTGAAAAAAGGTGAAAAAATTTTTTTTTGGACTTAGTCATTTTTCCGGCGTTTATCAGACTTTCAGATAGGGGAAATGTCAGTGAGCATTCCGATTTCAGTTCCAGAGCGATTCGTCCAATGAGTCCTTCATATTTAGTCGTTTTCAGCCAATTTTCAGAATTTTTGAAAATTTCACTTTTTTGTGAAAATATCCACTAAATGAGGGAATAATATGTGTGAGGGTACCCCAGGAGAGTTCCAAATGTGTGTGGGTAGAATATATATCCCACGGGGGTAAAATTGAAAAAAGTTGAAAAAATTTTTTTGTTGGACTTAGTCATTTTTCCGGCGTTTAGAAGACTTTCAGATAGGGGAAATATCAGTGAGTATTCCAATTTCAGTTCCAGAGCGATTCGCCCGATGAGTCCTTCATATTTAGTAGTTTTCAGCCAATTTTCAGAATTTTTGAAAATTTCACTTTTTTGTGAAAATATCCACTAAATGAGGGAATAATATGTGTGAGGGTACCCCAGGAGAGTTCCAAATGTGTGTGGGTAGAATATATATCCCACGGGGGTAAAATTGAAAAAAGTTGAAAACATTTTTTTGTTGGACTTAGTCATTTTTCCGGCGTTTAGAAGACTTTCAGATAGGGGAAATATCAGTGAGTATTCCAATTTCAGTTCCAGAGCTATTCGCCCGATGAGTCCTTCATATTTAGTAGTTTTCAGCCAATTTTCAGAATTTTTGAAAATTTCACTTTTTTGTGAAAATATCCACTAAATGAGGGAATAATATGTGTGAGGGTACCCCAGGAGAGTTCCAAATGTGTGTGGGTAGAATATATATCCCACGGGGGTAAAATTGAAAACAGATGAAAAATTTTTTTTTTTAGACTTAGTCATTTTTTCAGCGTTTATCAGACTTTCAGATAGGGGAAATGTCAGTGAGCATTCCGATTTCAGTTCCAGAGCGATTCGTCCAATGAGTCCTTCATATTTAGTCGTTTTCAGCCAATTTTCAGAATTTTTGAAAATTTCACTTTTTTGTGAAAATATCCACTAAATGAGGGAATAATATGTGTGAGGGTACCCCAGGAGAGTTCCAAATGTGTGTGGGTAGAGTATATATCCCACTGGAGTAAAATTGAAAACAGATGAAAAATTTTTTTTTTTGGACTTAGTCATTTTTTCAGCGTTTATCAGACTTTCAGATAGGGGAAATGTCAGTGAGCGTTCAGATTTCAGTTCCAGAGCGATTCGTCCAATGAGTCCTTCATATTTAGTCGTTTTCAGACAATTTTTCAGAATTTTTGAAAATTTCACTTTTTTGTGAAAATATCCACTAAATGAGGGAATAATATGTGTGAGGGTACACCAGGAGAGTTCCAAATGTGTGTCAGTAGAATATATATCCCACGGGGGTAAAATTGAAAAAAGGTGAAAAAAAATTTTTTGGGGACTTAGTCATTTTTTCAGCGTTTATCCGACTTTCAGATAGGGGAAATGTCAGTGAGCATTCCAATTTCAGTTCCAGAGCGATTCGTCCAATGAGTCCTTCATATTTAGTCGTTTTCAGCCAATGTTCAGAATTTTTGAAAATTTCACTTTTTTGTGAAAATATCCACTAAATGAGGGAATAATATGTGTGAGGGTACCCCAGGAGAGTTCCAAATGTGTGTGGGTAGAATATATATCCCACGGGGGTAAAATTGAAAAAAGTTGAAAAAAAAATTTTGTTAGACTTAGTCATTTTTCCGGCGTTTAGAAGACTTTCAGATAGGGGAAATGTCAGTGAGCGTTCCGATTTCAGTTCCAGAGCTATTCGCCCGATGAGTCCTTCATATTTAGTAGTTTTCAGCCAATTTTCAGAATTTTTGAAAATTTCACTTTTTTGTGAAAATATCCACTAAATGAGGGAATAATATGTGTGAGGGTTCCCCAGGAGAGTTCCAAATGTGTGTGGGTAGAATATATATCCCACGGGGGTAAAATTGAAAACAGATGAAAAATTTTTTTTTTTAGACTTAGTCATTTTTTCAGCGTTTATCAGACTTTCAGATAGGGGAATTGTCAGTGAGCGTTCCGATTTCAGTACCAGAGCGATTCGCCCGATGAGTCCTTCATATTTAGTAGTTTTCAGCCAATTTTCAGAATTTTTGAAAATTTCACTTTTTTGTGAAAATATCCACTAAATGAGGGAATAATATGTGTGAGGGTACCCCAGGAGAGTTCCAAATGTGTGTGGGTAGAATATATATCCCACTGGAGTAAAATTGAAAACAGATGAAAAATTTTTTTTTTTTGACTTAGTCATTTTTTCAGCGTTTATCAGACTTTCAGATAGGGGAAATGTCAGTGAGCGTTCCGATTTCAGTACCAGAGCGATTCGCCCGATGAGTCCTTCATATTTAGTAGTTTTCAGCCAATTTTCAGAATTTTTGAAAATTTCACTTTTTTGTGAAAATATCCACTAAATGAGGGAATAATATGTGTGAGGGTACCCCAGGAGAGTTCCAAATGTGTGTGGGTAGAATATATATCCCACGGGGGTAAAATTGAAAAAAGTTGAAAACATTTTTTTGTTGGACTTAGTCATTTTTCCGGCGTTTAGAAGACTTTCAGATAGGGGAAATATCAGTGAGTATTCCAATTTCAGTTCCAGAGCTATTCGCCCGATGAGTCCTTCATATTTAGTAGTTTTCAGCCAATTTTCAGAATTTTTGAAAATTTCACTTTTTTGTGAAAATATCCACTAAATGAGGGAATAATATGTGTGAGGGTTCCCCAGGAGAGTTCCAAATGTGTGTGGGTAGAATATATATCCCACGGGGGTAAAATTGAAAACAGATGAAAAATTTTTTTTTTTAGACTTAGTCATTTTTTCAGCGTTTATCAGACTTTCAGATAGGGGAATTGTCAGTGAGCGTTCCGATTTCAGTACCAGAGCGATTCGCCCGATGAGTCCTTCATATTTAGTAGTTTTCAGCCAATTTTCAGAATTTTTGAAAATTTCACTTTTTTGTGAAAATATCCACTAAATGAGGGAATAATATGTGTGAGGGTACCCCAGGAGAGTTCCAAATGTGTGTGGGTAGAATATATATCCCACTGGAGTAAAATTGAAAACAGATGAAAAATTTTTTTTTTTTGACTTAGTCATTTTTTCAGCGTTTATCAGACTTTCAGATAGGGGAAATGTCAGTGAGCGTTCCGATTTCAGTACCAGAGCGATTCGCCCGATGAGTCCTTCATATTTAGTAGTTTTCAGCCAATTTTCAGAATTTTTGAAAATTTCACTTTTTTGTGAAAATATCCACTAAATGAGGGAATAATATGTGTGAGGGTACCCCAGGAGAGTTCCAAATGTGTGTGGGTAGAATATATATCCCACGGGGGTAAAATTGAAAAAAGTTGAAAAAAAAATTTTGTTAGACTTAGTCATTTTTCCGGCGTTTAGAAGACTTTCAGATAGGGGAAATGTCAGTGAGCGTTCCGATTTCAGTTCCAGAGCGATTCTTCCAAAGAGTCCTTCATATTTAGTCGTTTTCAGACAATTTTTCAGAATTTTTGAAAATTTCACTTTTTTGTGAAAATATCCACTAAATGAGGGAATAATATGTGTGAGGGTACACCAGGAGAGTTCCAAATGTGTGTGGGTAGAATATATATCCCACGGGGGTAAAATTGAAAAAAGGTGAAACATTTTTTTTTTGGACTTAGTCATTTTTCCGGCGTTTATCAGACTTTCAGATAGGGGAAATGTCAGTGAGCATTCCGATTTCAGTTCCAGAGCGATTCGTCCAATGAGTCCTTCATATTTAGTCGTTTTCAGCCAATTTTCAGAATTTTTGAAAATTTCACTTTTTTGTGAAAATATCCACTAAATGAGGGAATAATATGTGTGAGGGTACCCCAGGAGAGTTCCAAATGTGTGTGGGTAGAATATATATCCCACGGGGGTAAAATTGAAAAAAGTTGAAAAAATTTTTTTGTTGGACTTAGTCATTTTTCCGGCGTTTAGAAGACTTTCAGATAGGGGAAATATCAGTGAGTATTCCAATTTCAGTTCCAGAGCGATTCGCCCGATGAGTCCTTCATATTTAGTAGTTTTCAGCCAATTTTCAGAATTTTTGAAAATTTCACTTTTTTGTGAAAATATCCACTAAATGAGGGAATAATATGTGTGAGGGTACCCCAGGAGAGTTCCAAATGTGTGTGGGTAGAATATATATCCCACTGGAGTAAAATTGAAAACAGATGAAAAATTTTTTTTTTTTGACTTAGTCATTTTTTCAGCGTTTATCAGACTTTCAGATAGGGGAAATGTCAGTGAGCGTTCCGATTTCAGTACCAGAGCGATTCGCCCGATGAGTCCTTCATATTTAGTAGTTTTCAGCCAATTTTCAGAATTTTTGAAAATTTCACTTTTTTGTGAAAATATCCACTAAATGAGGGAATAATATGTGTGAGGGTACCCCAGGAGAGTTCCAAATGTGTGTGGGTAGAATATATATCCCACGGGGGTAAAATTGAAAAAAGTTGAAAAAAAATTTTTGTTAGACTTAGTCATTTTTCCGGCGTTTAGAAGACTTTCAGATAGGGGAAATGTCAGTGAGCGTTCCGATTTCAGTTCCAGAGCGATTCGTCCAATGAGTCCTTCATATTTAGTCGTTTTCAGACAATTTTTCAGAATTTTTGAAAATTTCACTTTTTTGTGAAAATATCGACTAAATGAGGGAATAATATGTGTGAGGGTACACCAGGAGAGTTCCAAATGTGTGTGGGTAGAATATATATCCCACGGGGGTAAAATTGAAAAAAGGTGAAAAAATTTTTTTTTGGACTTAGTCATTTTTCCGGCGTTTATCAGACTTTCAGATAGGGGAAATGTCAGTGAGCATTCCGATTTCAGTTCCAGAGCGATTCGTCCAATGAGTCCTTCATATTTAGTCGTTTTCAGCCAAGTTTCAGAATTTTTGAAAATTTCACTTTTTTGTGAAAATATCCACTAAATGAGGGAATAATATGTGTGAGGGTACCCCAGGAGAGTTCCAAATGTGTGTGGGTAGAATATATATCCCACGGGGGTAAAATTGAAAAAAGTTGAAAACATTTTTTTGTTGGACTTAGTCATTTTTCCGGCGTTTAGAAGACTTTCAGATAGGGGAAATATCAGTGAGTATTCCAATTTCAGTTCCAGAGCTATTCGCCCGATGAGTCCTTCATATTTAGTAGTTTTCAGCCAATTTTCAGAATTTTTGAAAATTTCACTTTTTTGTGAAAATATCCACTAAATGAGGGAATAATATGTGTGAGGGTACCCCAGGAGAGTTCCAAATGTGTGTGGGTAGAATATATATCCCACGGGGGTAAAATTGAAAACAGATGAAAAATTTTTTTTTTTAGACTTAGTCATTTTTTCAGCGTTTATCAGACTTTCAGATAGGGGAAATGTCAGTGAGCATTCCGATTTCAGTTCCAGAGCGATTCGTCCAATGAGTCCTTCATATTTAGTCGTTTTCAGCCAATTTTCAGAATTTTTGAAAATTTCACTTTTTTGTGAAAATATCCACTAAATGAGGGAATAATATGTGTGAGGGTACCCCAGGAGAGTTCCAAATGTGTGTGGGTAGAGTAT
Organism: Phyllobates terribilis; assembly: GCF_046119375.1. NCBI lineage: Eukaryota > Metazoa > Chordata > Amphibia > Anura > Dendrobatidae > Phyllobates > Phyllobates terribilis. The sequence continues at coordinate 18,484,624 of NW_027362773.1, read as the reverse complement.
ATATCCCACTGGAGTAAAATTGAAAACAGATGAAAAATTTTTTTTTTTGGACTTAGTCATTTTTTCAGCGTTTATCAGACTTTCAGATAGGGGAAATGTCAGTGAGCGTTCAGATTTCAGTTCCAGAGCGATTCGTCCAATGAGTCCTTCATATTTAGTCGTTTTCAGACAATTTTTCAGAATTTTTGAAAATTTCACTTTTTTGTGAAAATATCCACTAAATGAGGGAATAATATGTGTGAGGGTACACCAGGAGAGTTCCAAATGTGTGTCAGTAGAATATATATCCCACGGGGGTAAAATTGAAAAAAGGTGAAAAAAAATTTTTTGGGGACTTAGTCATTTTTTCAGCGTTTATCCGACTTTCAGATAGGGGAAATGTCAGTGAGCATTCCAATTTCAGTTCCAGAGCGATTCGTCCAATGAGTCCTTCATATTTAGTCGTTTTCAGCCAATGTTCAGAATTTTTGAAAATTTCACTTTTTTGTGAAAATATCCACTAAATGAGGGAATAATATGTGTGAGGGTACCCCAGGAGAGTTCCAAATGTGTGTGGGTAGAATATATATCCCACGGGGGTAAAATTGAAAAAAGTTGAAAAAAAAATTTTGTTAGACTTAGTCATTTTTCCGGCGTTTAGAAGACTTTCAGATAGGGGAAATGTCAGTGAGCGTTCCGATTTCAGTTCCAGAGCTATTCGCCCGATGAGTCCTTCATATTTAGTAGTTTTCAGCCAATTTTCAGAATTTTTGAAAATTTCACTTTTTTGTGAAAATATCCACTAAATGAGGGAATAATATGTGTGAGGGTTCCCCAGGAGAGTTCCAAATGTGTGTGGGTAGAATATATATCCCACGGGGGTAAAATTGAAAACAGATGAAAAATTTTTTTTTTTAGACTTAGTCATTTTTTCAGCGTTTATCAGACTTTCAGATAGGGGAATTGTCAGTGAGCGTTCCGATTTCAGTACCAGAGCGATTCGCCCGATGAGTCCTTCATATTTAGTAGTTTTCAGCCAATTTTCAGAATTTTTGAAAATTTCACTTTTTTGTGAAAATATCCACTAAATGAGGGAATAATATGTGTGAGGGTACCCCAGGAGAGTTCCAAATGTGTGTGGGTAGAATATATATCCCACTGGAGTAAAATTGAAAACAGATGAAAAATTTTTTTTTTTTGACTTAGTCATTTTTTCAGCGTTTATCAGACTTTCAGATAGGGGAAATGTCAGTGAGCGTTCCGATTTCAGTACCAGAGCGATTCGCCCGATGAGTCCTTCATATTTAGTAGTTTTCAGCCAATTTTCAGAATTTTTGAAAATTTCACTTTTTTGTGAAAATATCCACTAAATGAGGGAATAATATGTGTGAGGGTACCCCAGGAGAGTTCCAAATGTGTGTGGGTAGAATATATATCCCACGGGGGTAAAATTGAAAAAAGTTGAAAAAAAAATTTTGTTAGACTTAGTCATTTTTCCGGCGTTTAGAAGACTTTCAGATAGGGGAAATGTCAGTGAGCGTTCCGATTTCAGTTCCAGAGCGATTCTTCCAAAGAGTCCTTCATATTTAGTCGTTTTCAGACAATTTTTCAGAATTTTTGAAAATTTCACTTTTTTGTGAAAATATCCACTAAATGAGGGAATAATATGTGTGAGGGTACACCAGGAGAGTTCCAAATGTGTGTGGGTAGAATATATATCCCACGGGGGTAAAATTGAAAAAAGGTGAAAAAATTTTTTTTTGGACTTAGTCATTTTTCCGGCGTTTATCAGACTTTCAGATAGGGGAAATGTCAGTGAGCATTCCGATTTCAGTTCCAGAGCGATTCGTCCAATGAGTCCTTCATATTTAGTCGTTTTCAGCCAATTTTCAGAATTTTTGAAAATTTCACTTTTTTGTGAAAATATCCACTAAATGAGGGAATAATATGTGTGAGGGTACCCCAGGAGAGTTCCAAATGTGTGTGGGTAGAATATATATCCCACGGGGGTAAAATTGAAAAAAGTTGAAAAAATTTTTTTGTTGGACTTAGTCATTTTTCCGGCGTTTAGAAGACTTTCAGATAGGGGAAATATCAGTGAGTATTCCAATTTCAGTTCCAGAGCGATTCGCCCGATGAGTCCTTCATATTTAGTAGTTTTCAGCCAATTTTCAGAATTTTTGAAAATTTCACTTTTTTGTGAAAATATCCACTAAATGAGGGAATAATATGTGTGAGGGTACCCCAGGAGAGTTCCAAATGTGTGTGGGTAGAATATATATCCCACTGGAGTAAAATTGAAAACAGATGAAAAATTTTTTTTTTTTGACTTAGTCATTTTTTCAGCGTTTATCAGACTTTCAGATAGGGGAAATGTCAGTGAGCGTTCCGATTTCAGTACCAGAGCGATTCGCCCGATGAGTCCTTCATATTTAGTAGTTTTCAGCCAATTTTCAGAATTTTTGAAAATTTCACTTTTTTGTGAAAATATCCACTAAATGAGGGAATAATATGTGTGAGGGTACCCCAGGAGAGTTCCAAATGTGTGTGGGTAGAATATATATCCCACGGGGGTAAAATTGAAAAAAGTTGAAAAAAAATTTTTGTTAGACTTAGTCATTTTTCCGGCGTTTAGAAGACTTTCAGATAGGGGAAATGTCAGTGAGCGTTCCGATTTCAGTTCCAGAGCGATTCGTCCAATGAGTCCTTCATATTTAGTCGTTTTCAGACAATTTTTCAGAATTTTTGAAAATTTCACTTTTTTGTGAAAATATCGACTAAATGAGGGAATAATATGTGTGAGGGTACACCAGGAGAGTTCCAATTGTGTGTGGGTAGAATATATATCCCACGGGGGTAAAATTGAAAAAAGGTGAAAAAATTTTTTTTTGGACTTAGTCATTTTTCCGGCGTTTATCAGACTTTCAGATAGGGGAAATGTCAGTGAGCATTCCGATTTCAGTTCCAGAGCGATTCGTCCAATGAGTCCTTCATATTTAGTCGTTTTCAGCCAAGTTTCAGAATTTTTGAAAATTTCACTTTTTTGTGAAAATATCCACTAAATGAGGGAATAATATGTGTGAGGGTACCCCAGGAGAGTTCCAAATGTGTGTGGGTAGAATATATATCCCACGGGGGTAAAATTGAAAAAAGTTGAAAACATTTTTTTGTTGGACTTAGTCATTTTTCCGGCGTTTAGAAGATTTTCAGATAGGGGAAATATCAGTGAGTATTCCAATTTCAGTTCCAGAGCTATTCGCCCGATGAGTCCTTCATATTTAGTAGTTTTCAGCCAATTTTCAGAATTTTTGAAAATTTCACTTTTTTGTGAAAATATCCACTAAATGAGGGAATAATATGTGTGAGGGTACCCCAGGAGAGTTCCAAATGTGTGTGGGTAGAATATATATCCCACGGGGGTAAAATTGAAAACAGATGAAAAATTTTTTTTTTTAGACTTAGTCATTTTTTCAGCGTTTATCAGACTTTCAGATAGGGGAAATGTCAGTGAGCATTCCGATTTCAGTTCCAGAGCGATTCGTCCAATGAGTCCTTCATATTTAGTCGTTTTCAGCCAATTTTCAGAATTTTTGAAAATTTCACTTTTTTGTGAAAATATCCACTAAATGAGGGAATAATATGTGTGAGGGTACCCCAGGAGAGTTCCAAATGTGTGTGGGTAGAGTATATATCCCACTGGAGTAAAATTGAAAACAGATGAAAAATTTTTTTTTTTGGACTTAGTCATTTTTTCAGCGTTTATCAGACTTTCAGATAGGGGAAATGTCAGTGAGCGTTCAGATTTCAGTTCCAGAGCGATTCGTCCAATGAGTCCTTCATATTTAGTCGTTTTCAGACAATTTTTCAGAATTTTTGAAAATTTCACTTTTTTGTGAAAATATCCACTAAATGAGGGAATAATATGTGTGAGGGTACACCAGGAGAGTTCCAAATGTGTGTCAGTAGAATATATATCCCACGGGGGTAAAATTGAAAAAAGGTGAAAAAAAATTTTTTGGGGACTTAGTCATTTTATCAGCGTTTATCCGACTTTCAGATAGGGGAAATGTCAGTGAGCATTCCAATTTCAGTTCCAGAGCGATTCGTCCAATGAGTCCTTCATATTTAGTCGTTTTCAGCCAATGTTCAGAATTTTTGAAAATTTCACTTTTTTGTGAAAATATCCACTAAATGAGGGAATAATATGTGTGAGGGTACCCCAGGAGAGTTCGAAATGTGTGTGGGTAGAATATATATCCCACGGGGGTAAAATTGAAAAAAGTTGAAAAAAAAATTTTGTTAGACTTAGTCATTTTTCCGGCGTTTAGAAGACTTTCAGATAGGGGAAATGTCAGTGAGCGCTCCGATTTCAGTTCCAGAGCGATTCGCCCGATGAGTCCTTCATATTTAGTCGTTTTCAGCCAATTTTCTGAATTTTTGAAAATTTCACTTTTTTGTGAAAATATCCACTAAATGAGGGAATAATATGTGTGAGGGTACCCCAGGAGAGTTCCAAATGTGTGTGGGTAGAAGATATATCCCACGGGGGTAAAATTGAAAAAAGTTGAAAAAAATTTGTTTTTTCGACTTAGTCATTTTTCCGGCGTTTATCAGACTTTCAAATAGGGGAAATGTCAGTGAGCATTCCGATTTCAGTTCCAGAGCGATTCGCCCGATGATTCCTTCATATTTAATCGTTTTCAGCCAATTTTCTGAATTTTTGAAAATTTCACTTTTTTTGTGAAAATATCCACTAAATGAGGGAATAATATGTGTGAGGGTACCCCAGGAGAGTTCCAAATGTGTGTGGGTAGAATATATATCCCACGGGGGTAAAATTGAAAAAAGTTGAAAAAAAAATTTTGTTAGACTTAGTCATTTTTCCGGCGTTTATCAGACTTTCAGATAGGGGAATTGTCAGTGAGCGTTCCGATTTCAGTTCCAGAGCGATTCGTCCAATGAGTCCTTCATATTTAGTCGTTTTCAGCCAATTTTCAGAATTTTTGAAAATTTCACTTTTTTGTGAAAATATCCACTAAATGAGGGAATAATATGTGTGAGGGTACCCCAGGAGAGTTCCAAATGTGTGTGGGTAGAATATATATCCCACGGGGGTAAAATTGAAAAAAGTTGAAAACATTTTTTTGTTGGACTTAGTCATTTTTCCGGCGTTTAGAAGACTTTCAGATAGGGGAAATATCAGTGAGTATTCCAATTTCAGTTCCAGAGCGATTCGCCCGATGAGTCCTTCATATTTAGTAGTTTTCAGCCAATTTTCAGAATTTTTGAAAATTTCACTTTTTTGTGAAAATATCCACTAAATGAGGGAATAATATGTGTGAGGGTACCCCAGGAGAGTTCCAAATGTGTGTGGGTAGAATATATATCCCACTGGAGTAAAATTGAAAACGATGAAAAATTTTTTTTTTTTGACTTAGTCATTTTTTCAGCGTTTATCAGACTTTCAGATAGGGGAAATGTCAGTGAGCATTCCGATTTCAGTTCCAGAGCGATTCGTCCAATGAGTCCTTCATATTTAGTCGTTTTCAGCCAATTTTCAGAATTTTTGAAAATTTCACTTTTTTTGTGAAAATATCCACTAAATGAGGGAATAATATGTGTGAGGGTACCCCAGGAGAGTTCCAAATGTGTGTGGGTAGAATATATATCCCACTGGAGTAAAATTGAAAACAGATGAAAAATTTTTTTTTTTTGACTTAGTCATTTTTTCAGCGTTTATCAGACTTTCAGATAGGGGAAATGTCAGTGAGCGTTCCGATTTCAGTACCAGAGCGATTCGCCCGATGAGTCCTTCATATTTAGTAGTTTTCAGCCAATTTTCAGAATTTTTGAAAATTTCACTTTTTTGTGAAAATATCCACTAAATGAGGGAATAATATGTGTGAGGGTACCCCAGGAGAGTTCCAAATGTGTGTGGGTACAATATATATCCCACGGGGGTAAAATTGAAAAAAATTGAAAAAAAAATTTTGTTAGACTTAGTCATTTTTCCGGCGTTTAGAAGACTTTCAGATAGGGGAAATGTCAGTGAGCGTTCCGATTTCATTTCCAGAGCGATTCGTCCAATGAGTCCTTCATATTTAGTCGTTTTCAGACAATTTTTCAGAATTTTTGAAAATTTCACTTTTTTGTGAAAATATCCACTAAATGAGGGAATAATATGTGTGAGGGTACACCAGGAGAGTTCCAAATGTGTGTGGGTAGAATATATATCCCACGGGGGTAAAATTGAAAAAAGGTGAAAAAATTTTTTTTTGGACTTAGTCATTTTTCCGGCGTTTATCAGACTTTCAGATAGGGGAGATGTCAGTGAGCATTCCGATTTCAGTTCCAGAGCGATTCGTCCAATGAGTCCTTCATATTTAGTCGTTTTCAGCCAATTTTCAGAATTTTTGAAAATTTCACTTTTTTGTGAAAATATCCACTAAATAAGGGAATAATATGTGTGAGGGTACCCCAGGAGAGTTCCAAATGTGTGTGGGTAGAATATATATCCCACTGGAGTAAAATTGAAAACAGATGAAAAATTTTTTTTTTTGGACTTAGTCATTTTTTCAGCGTTTATCAGACTTTCAGATAGGGGAAATGTCAGTGAGCGTTCAGATTTCAGTTCCAGAGCGATTCGTCCAATGAGTCCTTTATATTTAGTCGTTTTCAGACAATTTTTCAGAATTTTTGAAAATTTCACTTTTTTGTGAAAATATCCACTAAATGAGGGAATAATATGTGTGAGGGTACACCAGGAGAGTTCCAAATGTGTGTCAGTAGAATATATATCCCACGGGGGTAAAATTGAAAAAAGGTGAAAAAAAATTTTTTGGGGACTTAGTCATTTTTTCAGCGTTTATCCGACTTTCAGATAGGGGAAATGTCAGTGAGCATTCCAATTTCAGTTCCAGAGCGATTCGTCCAATGAGTCCTTCATATTTAGTCGTTTTCAGCCAATGTTCAGAATTTTTGAAAATTTCACTTTTTTGTGAAAATATCCACTAAATGAGGGAATAATATGTGTGAGGGTACCCCAGGAGAGTTCCAAATGTGTGTGGGTAGAATATATATCCCACGGGGGTAAAATTGAAAAAAGTTGAAAAAAAAATTTTGTTAGACTTAGTCATTTTTCCAGCGTTTAGAAGACTTTCAGATAGGGGAAATGTCAGTGAGCGTTCCGATTTCAGTTCCAGAGCGATTCGCCCGATGAGTCCTTCATATTTAGTCGTTTTCAGCCAATTTTCTGAATTTTTGAAAATTTCACTTTTTTGTGAAAATATCCACTAAATGAGGGAATAATATGTGTGAGGGTACCCCAGGAGAGTTCCAAATGTGTGTGGGTAGAGTATATATCCCTCTGGAGTAAAATTGAAAACAGATGAAAAATTTTTTTTTTTGGACTTAGTCATTTTTTCAGCGTTTATCAGACTTTCAGATAGGGGAAATGTCAGTGAGCGTTCAGATTTCAGTTCCAGAGCGATTCGTCCAATGAGTCCTTCATATTTAGTCGTTTTCAGACAATTTTTCAGAATTTTTGAAAATTTCACTTTTTTGTGAAAATATCCACTAAATGAGGGAATAATATGTGTGAGGGTACACCAGGAGAGTTCCAAATGTGTGTCAGTAGAATATATATCCCACGGGGGTAAAATTGAAAAAAGGTGAAAAAAAATTTTTTGGGGACTTAGTCATTTTTTCAGCGTTTATCCGACTTTCAGATAGGGGAAATGTCAGTGAGCATTCCAATTTCAGTTCCAGAGCGATTCGTCCAATGAGTCCTTCATATTTAGTCGTTTTCAGCCAATGTTCAGAATTTTTGAAAATTTCACTTTTTTGTGAAAATATCCACTAAATGAGGGAATAATATGTGTGAGGGTACCCCAGGAGAGTTCCAAATGTGTGTGGGTAGAATATATATCCCACGGGGGTAAAATTGAAAAAAGTTGAAAAAAAAATTTTGTTAGACTTAGTCATTTTTCCGGCGTTTAGAAGACTTTCAGATAGGGGATATGTCAGTGAGCGTTCCGATTTCAGTTCCAGAGCGATTCGCCCGATGAGTCCTTCATATTTAGTCGTTTTCAGCCAATTTTCTGAATTTTTGAAAATTTCACTTTTTTGTGAAAATATCCACTAAATGAGGGAATAATATGTGTGAGGGTACCCCAGGAGAGTTCCAAATGTGTGTGGGTAGAAGATATATCCCACGGGGGTAAAATTGAAAAAAGTTGAAAAAAATTTGTTTTTTCGACTTAGTCATTTTTCCGGCGTTTATCAGACTTTCAAATAGGGGAAATGTCAGTGAGCATTCCGATTTCAGTTCCAGAGCGATTCGCCCGATGATTCCTTCATATTTAATCGTTTTCAGCCAATTTTCTGAATTTTTGAAAATTTCACTTTTTTTGTGAAAATATCCACTAAATGAGGGAATAATATGTGTGAGGGTACCCCAGGAGAGTTCCAAATGTGTGTGGGTAGAATATATATCCCACGGGGGTAAAATTGAAAAAAGTTGAAAAAAAAATTTTGTTAGACTTAGTCATTTTTCCGGCGTTTATCAGACTTTCAGATAGGGGAATTGTCAGTGAGCGTTCCGATTTCAGTTCCAGAGCGATTCGTCCAATGAGTCCTTCATATTTAGTCGTTTTCAGCCAATTTTCAGAATTTTTGAAAATTTCACTTTTTTGTGAAAATATCCACTAAATGAGGGAATAATATGTGTGAGGGTACCCCAGGAGAGTTCCAAATGTGTGTGGGTAGAATATATATCCCACGGGGGTAAAATTGAAAAAAGTTGAAAACATTTTTTTGTTGGACTTAGTCATTTTTTCAGCGTTTATCAGACTTTCAGATAGGGGAAATGTCAGTGAGCATTCCGATTTCAGTTCCAGAGCGATTCGTCCAATGAGTCCTTCATATTTAGTCGTTTTCAGCCAATTTTCAGAATTTTTGAAAATTTCACTTTTTTGTGAAAATATCCACTAAATGAGGGAATAATATGTGTGAGGGTACCCCAGGAGAGTTCCAAATGTGTGTGGGTAGAATATATATCCCACTGGAGTAAAATTGAAAACAGATGAAAAATTTTTTTTTTTTGACTTAGTCATTTTTTCAGCGTTTATCAGACTTTCAGATAGGGGAAATGTCAGTGAGCGTTCCGATTTCAGTACCAGAGCGATTCGCCCGATGAGTCCTTCATATTTAGTAGTTTTCAGCCAATTTTCAGAATTTTTGAAAATTTCACTTTTTTGTGAAAATATCCACTAAATGAGGGAATAATATGTGTGAGGGTACCCCAGGAGAGTTCCAAATGTGTGTGGGTACAATATATATCCCACGGGGGTAAAATTGAAAAAAATTGAAAAAAAAATTTTGTTAGACTTAGTCATTTTTCCGGCGTTTAGAAGACTTTCAGATAGGGGAAATGTCAGTGAGCGTTCCGATTTCATTTCCAGAGCGATTCGTCCAATGAGTCCTTCATATTTAGTCGTTTTCAGACAATTTTTCAGAATTTTTGAAAATTTCACTTTTTTGTGAAAATATCCACTAAATGAGGGAATAATATGTGTGAGGGTACACCAGGAGAGTTCCAAATGTGTGTGGGTAGAATATATATCCCACGGGGGTAAAATTGAAAAAAGGTGAAAAAATTTTTTTTTGGACTTAGTCATTTTTCCGGCGTTTATCAGACTTTCAGATAGGGGAGATGTCAGTGAGCATTCCGATTTCAGTTCCAGAGCGATTCGTCCAATGAGTCCTTCATATTTAGTCGTTTTCAGCCAATTTTCAGAATTTTTGAAAATTTCACTTTTTTGTGAAAATATCCACTAAATAAGGGAATAATATGTGTGAGGGTACCCCAGGAGAGTTCCAAATGTGTGTGGGTAGAATATATATCCCACTGGAGTAAAATTGAAAACAGATGAAAAATTTTTTTTTTTGGACTTAGTCATTTTTTCAGCGTTTATCAGACTTTCAGATAGGGGAAATGTCAGTGAGCGTTCAGATTTCAGTTCCAGAGCGATTCGTCCAATGAGTCCTTTATATTTAGTCGTTTTCAGACAATTTTTCAGAATTTTTGAAAATTTCACTTTTTTGTGAAAATATCCACTAAATGAGGGAATAATATGTGTGAGGGTACACCAGGAGAGTTCCAAATGTGTGTCAGTAGAATATATATCCCACGGGGGTAAAATTGAAAAAAGGTGAAAAAAAATTTTTTGGGGACTTAGTCATTTTTTCAGCGTTTATCCGACTTTCAGATAGGGGAAATGTCAGTGAGCGTTCCGATTTCAGTTCCAGAGCGATTCGCCCGATGAGTCCTTCATATTTAGTCGTTTTCAGCCAATTTTCTGAATTTTTGAAAATTTCACTTTTTTGTGAAAATATCCACTAAATGAGGGAATAATATGTGTGAGGGTACCCAAGGAGAGTTCCAAATGTGTGTGGGTAGAAGATATATCCCACGGGGGTAAAATTGAAAAAAGTTGAAAAAAATTTGTTTTTTCGACTTAGTCATTTTTCCGGCGTTTATCAGACTTTCAAATAGGGGAAATGTCAGTGAGCATTCCGATTTCAGTTCCAGAGCGATTCGCCCGATGATTCCTTCATATTTAATCGTTTTCAGCCAATTTTCTGAATTTTTGAAAATTTCACTTTTTTGTGAAAATATCCACTAAATGAGGGAATAATATGTGTGAGGGTACCCCAGGAGAGTTCCAAATGTGTGTGGGTAGAATATATATCCCACGGGGGTAAAATTGAAAAAACTTTAAAAAAAAATTTTGTTAGACTTAGTCACTTTTCCGGCGTTTAGAAGACTTTCAGATAGGGGAAATGTCAGTGAGCGTTCCGATTTCAGTTCCAGAGCGATTCGTCCAATGAGTCCTTCATATTTAGTCGTTTTCAGACAATTTTTCAGATTTTTTGAAAATTTCACTTTTTTGTGAAAATATCCACTAAATGAGGGAATAATATGTGTGAGGGTACACCAGGAGAGTTCCAAATGTGTGTGGGTAGAATATATATCCCACGGGGGTAAAATTGAAAAAAGTTGAAAAAAAAATTTTGTTAGACTTAGTCATTTTTCCAGCGTTTAGAAGACTTTCAGATAGGGGAAATGTCAGTGAGCGTTCCGATTTCAGTTCCAGAGCGATTCGCCCGATGAGTCCTTCATATTTAGTCGTTTTCAGCCAATTTTCTGAATTTTTGAAAATTTCACTTTTTTGTGAAAATATCCACTAAATGAGGGAATAATATGTGTGAGGGTACCCCAGGAGAGTTCCAAATGTGTGTGGGTAGAAGATATATCCCACGGGGGTAAAATTGAAAAAAGTTGAAAAAAATTTGTTTTTTCGACTTAGTCATTTTTCCGGCGTTTATCAGACTTTCAAATAGGGGAAATGTCAGTGAGCATTCCGATTTCAGTTCCAGAGCGATTCGCCCGATGATTCCTTCATATTTAATCGTTTTCAGCCAATTTTCTGAATTTTTGAAAATTTCACTTTTTTTGTGAAAATATCCACTAAATGAGGGAATAATATGTGTGAGGGTACCCCAGGAGAGTTCCAAATGTGTGTGGGTAGAATATATATCCCACGGGGGTAAAATTGAAAAAAGTTGAAAAAAAAATTTTGTTAGACTTAGTCATTTTTCCGGCGTTTATCAGACTTTCAGATAGGGGAATTGTCAGTGAGCGTTCCGATTTCAGTTCCAGAGCGATTCGTCCAATGAGTCCTTCATATTTAGTCGTTTTCAGCCAATTTTCAGAATTTTTGAAAATTTCACTTTTTTGTGAAAATATCCACTAAATGAGGGAATAATATGTGTGAGGGTACCCCAGGAGAGTTCCAAATGTGTGTGGGTAGAATATATATCCCACGGGGGTAAAATTGAAAAAAGTTGAAAACATTTTTTTGTTGGACTTAGTCATTTTTTCAGCGTTTATCAGACTTTCAGATAGGGGAAATGTCAGTGAGCATTCCGATTTCAGTTCCAGAGCGATTCGTCCAATGAGTCCTTCATATTTAGTCGTTTTCAGCCAATTTTCAGAATTTTTGAAAATTTCACTTTTTTGTGAAAATATCCACTAAATGAGGGAATAATATGTGTGAGGGTACCCCAGGAGAGTTCCAAATGTGTGTGGGTAGAATATATATCCCACTGGAGTAAAATTGAAAACAGATGAAAAATTTTTTTTTTTTGACTTAGTCATTTTTTCAGCGTTTATCAGACTTTCAGATAGGGGAAATGTCAGTGAGCGTTCCGATTTCAGTACCAGAGCGATTCGCCCGATGAGTCCTTCATATTTAGTAGTTTTCAGCCAATTTTCAGAATTTTTGAAAATTTCACTTTTTTGTGAAAATATCCACTAAATGAGGGAATAATATGTGTGAGGGTACCCCAGGAGAGTTCCAAATGTGTGTGGGTACAATATATATCCCACGGGGGTAAAATTGAAAAAAATTGAAAAAAAAATTTTGTTAGACTTAGTCATTTTTCCGGCGTTTAGAAGACTTTCAGATAGGGGAAATGTCAGTGAGCGTTCCGATTTCATTTCCAGAGCGATTCGTCCAATGAGTCCTTCATATTTAGTCGTTTTCAGACAATTTTTCAGAATTTTTGAAAATTTCACTTTTTTGTGAAAATATCCACTAAATGAGGGAATAATATGTGTGAGGGTACACCAGGAGAGTTCCAAATGTGTGTGGGTAGAATATATATCCCACGGGGGTAAAATTGAAAAAAGGTGAAAAAATTTTTTTTTGGACTTAGTCATTTTTCCGGCGTTTATCAGACTTTCAGATAGGGGAGATGTCAGTGAGCATTCCGATTTCAGTTCCAGAGCGATTCGTCCAATGAGTCCTTCATATTTAGTCGTTTTCAGCCAATTTTCAGAATTTTTGAAAATTTCACTTTTTTGTGAAAATATCCACTAAATAAGGGAATAATATGTGTGAGGGTACCCCAGGAGAGTTCCAAATGTGTGTGGGTAGAATATATATCCCACTGGAGTAAAATTGAAAACAGATGAAAAATTTTTTTTTTTGGACTTAGTCATTTTTTCAGCGTTTATCAGACTTTCAGATAGGGGAAATGTCAGTGAGCGTTCAGATTTCAGTTCCAGAGCGATTCGTCCAATGAGTCCTTTATATTTAGTCGTTTTCAGACAATTTTTCAGAATTTTTGAAAATTTCACTTTTTTGTGAAAATATCCACTAAATGAGGGAATAATATGTGTGAGGGTACACCAGGAGAGTTCCAAATGTGTGTCAGTAGAATATATATCCCACGGGGGTAAAATTGAAAAAAGGTGAAAAAAAATTTTTTGGGGACTTAGTCATTTTTTCAGCGTTTATCCGACTTTCAGATAGGGGAAATGTCAGTGAGCGTTCCGATTTCAGTTCCAGAGCGATTCGCCCGATGAGTCCTTCATATTTAGTCGTTTTCAGCCAATTTTCTGAATTTTTGAAAATTTCACTTTTTTGTGAAAATATCCACTAAATGAGGGAATAATATGTGTGAGGGTACCCCAGGAGAGTTCCAAATGTGTGTGGGTAGAAGATATATCCCACGGGGGTAAAATTGAAAAAAGTTGAAAAAAATTTGTTTTTTCGACTTAGTCATTTTTCCGGCGTTTATCAGACTTTCAAATAGGGGAAATGTCAGTGAGCATTCCGATTTCAGTTCCAGAGCGATTCGCCCGATGATTCCTTCATATTTAATCGTTTTCAGCCAATTTTCTGAATTTTTGAAAATTTCACTTTTTTGTGAAAATATCCACTAAATGAGGGAATAATATGTGTGAGGGTACCCCAGGAGAGTTCCAAATGTGTGTGGGTAGAATATATATCCCACGGGGGTAAAATTGAAAAAACTTTAAAAAAAAATTTTGTTAGACTTAGTCACTTTTCCGGCGTTTAGAAGACTTTCAGATAGGGGAAATGTCAGTGAGCGTTCCGATTTCAGTTCCAGAGCGATTCGTCCAATGAGTCCTTCATATTTAGTCGTTTTCAGACAATTTTTCAGATTTTTTGAAAATTTCACTTTTTTGTGAAAATATCCACTAAATGAGGGAATAATATGTGTGAGGGTACACCAGGAGAGTTCCAAATGTGTGTGGGTAGAATATATATCCCACGGGGGTAAAATTGAAAAAAGTTGAAAAAAAAATTTTGTTAGACTTAGTCATTTTTCCAGCGTTTAGAAGACTTTCAGATAGGGGAAATGTCAGTGAGCGTTCCGATTTCAGTTCCAGAGCGATTCGCCCGATGAGTCCTTCATATTTAGTCGTTTTCAGCCAATTTTCTGAATTTTTGAAAATTTCACTTTTTTGTGAAAATATCCACTAAATGAGGGAATAATATGTGTGAGGGTACCCCAGGAGAGTTCCAAATGTGTGTGGGTAGAAGATATATCCCACGGGGGTAAAATTGAAAAAAGTTGAAAAAAATTTGTTTTTTCGACTTAGTCATTTTTCCGGCGTTTATCAGACTTTCAAATAGGGGAAATGTCAGTGAGCATTCCGATTTCAGTTCCAGAGCGATTCGCCCGATGATTCCTTCATATTTAATCGTTTTCAGCCAATTTTCTGAATTTTTGAAAATTTCACTTTTTTGTGAAAATATCCACTAAATGAGGGAATAATATGTGTGAGGGTACCCCAGGAGAGTTCCAAATGTGTGTGGGTAGAATATATATCCCACGGGGGTAAAATTGAAAAAAGTTTAAAAAAAAATTTTGTTAGACTTAGTCACTTTTCCGGCGTTTAGAAGACTTTCAGATAGGGGAAATGTCAGTGAGCGTTCCGATTTCAGTTCCAGAGCGATTCGTCCAATGAGTCCTTCATATTTAGTCGTTTTCAGACAATTTTTCAGAATTTTTGAAAATTTCACTTTTTTGTGAAAATATCCACTAAATGAGGGAATAATATGTGTGAGGGTACACCAGGAGAGTTCCAAATGTGTGTGGGTAGAAAATATATCCCACGGGGGTAAAATTGAAAAAAGGTGAAAAAATTTTTTTTTGGACTTAGTCATTTTTCCGGCGTTTATCAGACTTTCAGATAGGGGAAATGTCAGTGAGCATTCCGATTTCAGTTCCAGAGCGATTCGTCCAATGAGTCCTTCATATTTAGTCGTTTTCAGCCAATTTTCAGAATTTTTGAAAATTTCACTTTTTTGTGAAAATATCCACTAAATGAGGGAATAATATGTGTGAGGGTACCCCAGGAGAGTTCCAAATGTGTGTGGGTAGAATATATATCCCACGGGGGTAAAATTGAAAAAAGATGAAAAATTTTTTTTTTTTACTTAGTCATTTTTCCGGCATTTATCAGACTTTCAGATAGGGGAAATGTCAGTGAGCGTTTCGATTTCAGTTCCAGAATGATTCGCCCGATGAGTCCTTCATATTTAGTCGTTTTCAGCCAATTTTCTGAATTTTTGAAAATTTCACTTTTTTGTGAAAATATCCACTAAATGAGGGCATAATATGTGTGAGGGTACCCCAGGAGAGTTCCAAATGTGTGTGGGTAGAATATATCCCACGGGAGTAAAATTGAAAACAGATGAAAAATTTTTTTTTTTGGACTATCATTTTTTCAGCGTTTATCAGACTTTCAGATAGGGGAAATGTCAGTGAGCGTTCCGATTTCAGTACCAGAGCGATTCGCCCGATGAGTCCTTCATATTTAGTAGTTTTCAGCCAATTTTCAGAATTTTTGAAAATTTCACTTTTTTGTGAAAATATCCACTAAATGAGGGAATAATATGTGTGAGGGTACCCCAGGAGAGTTCCAAATGTGTGTGGGTAGAATATATATCCCACGGGGGTAAAATTGAAAAAAGTTGAAAAAAAAATTTTGTTAGACTTAGTCATTTTTCCGGCGTTTAGAAGACTTTCACATAGGGGACATGTCAGTTAGCGTTCCGATTTCAGTTCCAGAGTGATTCTCCCGATGAGTCCTTCATATTTAGTCGTTTTCAGCCAATTTTCAGAATTTTGAAAATTTCACTTTTTTGTGAAAATATCCACTAAATGAGGGAATAATATGTGTGAGGGTACCCCAGGAGAGTTCCAAATGTGTGTGGGTAGAATATATATCCCACGGGGGTAAAATTGAAAAAAGGTGAAAAAATATTTTTTTGGACTTCGTCATTTTTCCGGCGTTTATCAGACTTTCAGATAGGGGAAATGTCAGTGAGCGTTCCGATTTCAGTTCCAGAGCGATTCGCCCAATGAGTCCTTCATATTTAGTCGGTTTCAGACAATTTTCAGAATTTTTGAAAATTTCACTTTTTTGTGAAAATATCCACTAAATGAGGGAATAATATGTGTGAGGGTACCCCAGGAGAGTTCCAAATGTGTGTGGGTAGAATATACATCCCACGGGGGTAAAATTGAAAAAAGGTGAAAAAATTTTTTTTGGGACTTAGTCATTTTTCCAGTGTTTATCAAACTTTCAGATAGGGGAAATGTCAGTGAGCATTCCGATTTCAGTTCCAGAGCGATTCGCCCAATGAGTCCTTCATATTTAGTCGTTTTCAGCCAATTTTTCAGATTTTTTGAAAATTTCACTTTTTTGTGAAAATATCCACTAAATGAGGGAATAATATGTGTGAGGGTACACCAGGAGAGTTCCAAATGTGTGTCGGTAGAATATATATCCCACGGGGGTAAAATTGAAAAAAGGTGAAAAAAAATTTTTGGGGGACTTAGTCATTTTTTCAGCGTTTATCAGACTTTCAGATAGGGGAAATGTCAGTGAGCATTCCAATTTGAGTTCCAGAGCGATTCGCTCGATGAGTCCTTCATATTTAGTCGTTTTCAGCCAATTTTCAGAATTTTTGAAAATTTCACTTTTTTGTGAAAATATCCACTAAATGAGGGAATAATATGTGTGAGGGTACCCCAGGAGAGTTCCAAATGTGTATGGGTAGAATATATATCCCACGGGGGTAAAATTGAAAAAAGGTGAAAAATTTTTTTTTTTGGACTTAGTCATTTTATCAGCGTTTATCAGACTTTCAGATAGGGGAAATGTCAGTGAGCGTTCCGATTTCAGTTCCAGAGCGATTCGCCCGATGAGTCCTTCATATTTAATCGTTTTCAGCCAATTTTCAGAATTTTTGAAAATTTCACTTTTTTGTGAAAATATCCACTAAATGAGGGAATAATATGTGTGAGGGTACCCCAGGAGAGTACCAAATGTGTGTGGGTAGAATATATATCCCACGGGGGTAAAATTGAAAAAAGGTGAAAAAATTTTTTTTGGGGACTTAGTCATTTTTTCAGCGTTTATCAGACTTTCAGATAGGGGAAATGTCAGTGAGCATTCCAATTTCAGTTCCAGAGCGATTGGCCCGATGAGTCCTTCATATTTAGTCGTTTTCAGCCAATTTTCAGAATTTTTGAAAATTTCACTTTTTTTGTGAAAATATCCACTAAATGAGGGAATAATATGTGTGAGGGTACCCCAGGAGAGTTCCAAATGTGTGTGGGTAGAATATATATCCCACGGGGGTAAAATTGAAAAAAGTTGAAAAAATATTTTTTTGGACTTCGTCATTTTTCCGGCGTTTATCAGACTTTCAGATAGGGGAAATGTCAGTGAGCATTCCGATTTCAGTTCCAGAGCGATTCGCCCAATGAGTCCTTCATATTTAGTCAGCTTCAGCCAATTTTCAGAATTTTTGAAAATTTCACTTTTTTGTGAAAATATCCACTAAATGAGGGAATTATATGTGTGAGGGTACCCCAGGAGAGTTCCAAATGTGTGTGGGTAGAATATATATCCCACGGGAGTAAAATTGAAAACAGATGAAAAATATTTTTTTTTGGACTTAGTCATTTTTTCAGCATTTATCAGACTTTCAGATAGGGGAAATGTCAGTGAGCATTCCGATTTCAGTACCAGAGCGATTCGCCCGATGAGTCCTTCATATTTAGTCGCTTTCATCCAATTTTCAGAATTTTTGAAAATTTCACTTTTTTGTGAAAATATCCACTAAATGAGGGAATAATATGTGTGAGGGTACCCCAGGAGAGTTCCAAATGTGTGTGGGTAGAATATATATCCCACGGGGGTAAAATTGAAAAATGTTGAAAAAATTTTTTTTTTAGACTTAGTCATTTTTCCGGCGTTTATCAGACTTTCAGATAGGGGAAATGTCAGTGAGCATTCCGATTTCAGTTCCAGAGCGATTCGCCCAATGAGTCCTTCATATTTAGTCGTTTTCAGGCAATTTTTCAGATTTTTTGAAAATTTCACTTTTTTGTGAAAATATCCACTAAATGAGGGAATAATATGTGTGAGGGTACCCCAGGAGAGTTCCAAATGTGTGTCGGTAGAATATATATCCCACGGGGGTAAAATTGAAAAAAGGTGAAAAAAAATTTTTGGGTGACTTAGTCATTTTTTCATCGTTTATCAGACTTTCAGATAGGGGAAATGTCAGTGAGCATTCCGATTTCAGTTCCAGAGCGATTCGCCCGATGAGTCCTTCATATTTAGTCGTTTTCAGCCAATTTTCCGAATTTTTGAAAATTTCACTTTTTTGTGAAAATATCCACTAAATGAGGGAATAATATGTGTGAGGGTACCCCAGGAGAGTTCCAAATGTGTGTGGGTAGAATATATATCCCACTGGGGTAAAATTGAAAAAAGTTGAAAAAATTTTTTTTTTAGACTTAGTCATTTTTCCGGCGTTTATCAGACTTTCAGATAGGGGAAATGTCAGTGAGCGTTCCGATTTCAGTTCCAGAGCGATTCGCCCGATGAGTCCTTCATATTTAGTCGTTTTCAGCCAATTTGCTGAATTTTTGAAAATTTCACTTTTTTGTGAAAATATCCACTAAATGAGGGAATAATATGTGTGAGGGTACCCCAGGAGAGTTCCAAATGTGTGTGGGTAGAATATATATCCCACGGGGGTAAAATTGAAAAAAGGTGAAATAAATTTTTTTTGGGACTTAGTCATTTTTTCAGCATTTATCAGACTTTCAGATAGGGGAAATGTCAGTGAGCGTTCCGATTTCAGTACCAGAGCGATTCGCCCGATGAGTCCTTCATATTTAGTCGCTTTCATCCAATTTTCAGAATTTTTGAAAATTTCACTTTTTTGTGAAAATATCCACTAAATGAGGGAATAATATGTGTGAGTGTACCCCAGGAGAGTTCCAAATGTGTGTGGGTAGAATATATATCCCACGGGGGTAAAATTGAAAAATGTTGAAAAAATTTTTTTTTTAGACTTAGTCATTTTTCCGGCGTTTATCAGACTTTCAGATAGGGGAAATGTCAGTGAGCATTCCGATTTCAGTTCCAGAGCGATTCGCCCAATGAGTCCTTCATATTTAGTCGTTTTCAGGCAATTTTTCAGATTTTTTGAAAATTTCACTTTTTTGTGAAAATATCCACTAAATGAGGGAATAATATGTGTGAGGGTACCCCAGGAGAGTTCCAAATGTGTGTCGGTAGAATATATATCCCACGGGGGTAAAATTGAAAAAAGGTGAAAAAAAATTTTTGGGTGACTTAGTCATTTTTTCATCGTTTATCAGACTTTCAGATAGGGGAAATGTCAGTGAGCATTCCGATTTCAGTTCCAGAGCGATTCGCCCGATGAGTCCTTCATATTTAGTCGTTTTCAGCCAATTTTCCGAATTTTTGAAAATTTCACTTTTTTGTGAAAATATCCACTAAATGAGGGAATAATATGTGTGAGGGTACCCCAGGAGAGTTCCAAATGTGTGTGGGTAGAATATATATCCCACGGGGGTAAAATTGAAAAAAGTTGAAAAAATTTTTTTTTTAGACTTAGTCATTTTTCCGGTGTTTATCAGACTTTCAGATAGGGGAAATGTCAGTGAGCGTTCCGATTTCAGTTCCAGAGCGATTCGCCCGATGAGTCCTTCATATTTAGTCGTTTTCAGCCAATTTGCTGAATTTTTGAAAATTTCACTTTTTTGTGAAAATATCCACTAAATGAGGGAATAATATGTGTGAGGGTACCCCAGGAGAGTTCCAAATGTGTGTGGGTAGAATATATATCCCACGGGGGTAAAATTGAAAAAAGGTGAAATAAATTTTTTTTGGGACTTAGTCATTTTTCCGGCATTTAGAAGACTTTCAGATAGGGGAAATATCAGTGAGTATTCCAATTTCAGTTCCAGAGCGATTCGCCCGATGAGTCCTTCATATTTAGTCGGTTTCAGCCAATTTTCAGAATTTTTGAAAATTTCACTTTTTTGTGAAAATATCCACTAAATGAGGGAATAATATGTTTGAGGGTACCCCAGGAGAGTTCCAAATGTGTGTGGGTAGAATATATATCCCACGGGGGTAAAATTGAAAAAAGTTGAAAAAAATTTTTTTTTAGACTTAGTCATTTTTCCGGCGTTTATCAGACTTTCAGATAGGGGAAATGTCAGTGAGCGTTCCGATTTCAGTACCAGAGCGATTCGCCCGATGAGTCCTTCATATTTAGTCGCTTTCATCCAATTTTCAGAATTTTTGAAAATTTCACTTTTTTGTGAAAATATCCACTAAATGAGGGAATAACATGTGTGAGGGTACCCCAGGAGAGTTCCAAATGTGTGTGGGTAGAATATATATCCCACGGGGGTAAAATTGAAAAAAGTTGAAAAAAAAATTTTGTTAGACTTAGTCATTTTTCCGGCGTTTAGAAGACTTTCAGATAGGGGAAATGTCAGTGAGCGTTCCGATTTCAGTTCCAGAGCGATTCGCCCGATGAGTCCTTCATATTTAGTCGTTTTGAGCCAATTTTCAGAATTTTGAAAATTTCACTTTTTTGTGAAAATATCCACTAAATGAGGGAATAATATGTGTGAGGGTACCCCAGGAGAGTTCCAAATGTGTGTGGGTAGAATATATATCCCACGGGGGTAAAATTGAAAAAAGTTGAAAAAAATTTTCTTTTAGACTTAGTCATTTTTCCGGCGTTTATCAGACTTTCAGATAGGGGATATGTCAGTGAGCGTTCCGATTTCAGTACCAGAGCGATTCGCCCGATGAGTCCTTCATATTTAGTCGCTTTCATGCAATTTTAAGAATTTTTGAAAATTTCACTTTTTTGTGAAAATATCCACTAAATGAGGGAATAATATGTGTGAGGGTACCCCAGGAGAGTTCCAAATGTGTGTGGGTAGAATATATATCCCACGGGGGTAAAATTGAAAAAAGGTGAAAAAAATTTTTTTTAGACTTAGTAATTTTTCCGGCGTTTATCAGACTTTCAGATAGGGGAAATGTCAGTGAGCGTTCCGATTTCAGTTCCAGAGCGATTCGCCCAATGAGTCCTTCATATTTAGTCGTTTTCAGCCAATTTTCTGAATTTTTGAAAATTTCACTTTTTTGTGAAAATATCCACTAAATGAGGGAATAATATGTGTGAGGGTACCCCAGGAGAGTTCCAAATGTGTGTGGGTAGAATATATATCCCACGGGGGTAAAATTGAAAAAAGGTGAAAATTTTTTTTTTTTGGACTTAGTCATTTTTTCAGCGTTTATCAGACTTTCAGATAGGGGAAATGTCAGTGAGCGTTCCGATTTCAGTTCCAGAGCGATTCGCCCGATGAGTCCTTCATATTTAGTCGTTTTCAGCCAATTTTCAGAATTTTTGAAAATTTCACTTTTTTGTGAAAATATCCACTAAATGAGGGAATAATATGTGTGAGGGTACCCCAGGAGAGTTCCAAATGTGTGTGGGTAGAATATATATCCCACGGGGGTAAAATTGAAAAAAGTTGAAAAAAAAATTTTGTTAGACTTAGTTATTTTTCCGGCGTTTATCAGACTTTCAAATAGGGGAAATGTCAGTGAGCATTCCCATTTCAGTTCCAGAGCGATTCGCCCGATGAGTCCTTCATATTTAGTCGTTTTCAGCCAATTTTCTGAATTTTTGAAAATTTCACTTTTTTGTGAAAATATCCACTAAATGAGGGAATAATATGTGTGAGGGTACCCCAGGAGAGTTCCAAATGTGTGTGGTAGAATATATATCCCACGGGGGTAAAATTGAAAAAAGGTGAAAAAAATTTTTTTTGGGACTTACTCATTTTTCCGGCGTTTATCAGACTTTCAGATAGGGGAAATGTCAGTGAGCGTTCTGATTTCAGTACCAGAGCGATTCGCCCGATGAGTCCTTCATATTTAGTCGCTTTCATCCAATTTTAAGAATTTTTGAAAATGTCACTTTTTTGCGAAAATATCCACTAAATGAGGGAATAATATGTGTGAGGGTACCCCAGGAGAGTTCCAAATGTGTGTGGGTAGAATATATATCCCACGGGGGTAAAATTGAAAAAAGTTGAAAAAAATTTTTTTTTAGACTTAGTCATTTTTCCGGCGTTTATCAGACTTTCAGATAAGGGAAATGTCAGTGAGCGTTCCGATTTCAGTTCCAGAGCGATTTGCCCAATGAGTCCTTCATATTTAGTCGTTTTCAGCCAATTTTCAGAATTTTTGAAAATTTCACTTTTTTGTGAAAATATCCACTAAATGAGGGAATAATATGTGTGAGGGTACCCCAGGAGAGTTCCAAATGTGTGTGGGTAGAATATATATCCCACGGGGGTAAAATTGAAAAAAGTTGAAAAAAAAATTTTGTTAGACTTAGTCATTTTTCCGGCGTTTATCAGACTTTCAAATAGGGGAAATGTCAGTGAGCGTTCCCATTTCAGTTCCAGAGCGATTCGCCCGATGAGTCCTTCATATTTAGTCGTTTTCAGCCAATTTTCTGAATTTTTGAAAATTTCACTTTTTTGTGAAAATATCCACTAAATGAAGGAATAATATGTGTGAGGGTACCCCAGGAGAGTTCCAAATGTGTGTGGGTAGAATATATATCCCACGGGGGTAAAATTGAAAAAAGGTGAAAAAAAATTTTTTTGGGACTTACTCATTTTTCCTGCGTTTAGAAGACTTTCAGATAGGGGAAATGTCAGTGAGCGTTCCGATTTCAGTACCAGAGCGATTCGCCCGATGAGTCCTTCATATTTAGTCGCTTTCATCCAATTTTCAGAATTTTTGAAAATTTCACTTTTTTGTGAAAATATCCACTAAATGAGGGAATAATATGTGTGAGGGTACCCCAGGAGAGTTCCAAATGTGTGTGGGTAGAATATATATCCCACGGGGGTAAAATTGAAAAAAGGTGAAAAAATTTTTTTTTGGACTTAGTCATTTTTCCGGCGTTTATCAGACTTTCAGATAGGGGAAATGTCAGTGAGCATTCCAATTTCAGTTCCAGAGCGATTTGCCCAATGAGTCCTTCATATTTAGTCGTTTTCAGCCAATTTTCAGAATTTTTGAAAATTTCACTTTTTTGTGAAAATATCCACTAAATGAGGGAATAATATGTGTGAGGGTACCCCAGGAGAGTTCCAAATGTGTGTGGGTAGAATATATATCCCACGGGGGCAAAATTGAAAACAGATGAAAAATTTTTTTTTTTGGACTTAGTCATTTTTTCAGCGTTTATCAGACTTTCAGATAGGGGAAATGTCAGTGAGCGTTCAGATTTCAGTTCCAGAGCGATTCGTCCAATGAGTCCTTTATATTTAGTCGTTTTCAGACAATTTTTCAGAATTTTTGAAAATTTCACTTTTTTGTGAAAATATCCACTAAATGAGGGAATAATATGTGTGAGGGTACACCAGGAGAGTTCCAAATGTGTGTCAGTAGAATATATATCCCACGGGGGTAAAATTGAAAAAAGGTGAAAAAAAATTTTTTGGGGACTTAGTCATTTTTTCAGCGTTTATCCGACTTTCAGATAGGGGAAATGTCAGTGAGCAATCCAATTTCAGTTCCAGAGCGATTCGTCCAATGAGTCCTTCATATTTAGTCGTTTTCAGCCAATGTTCAGAATTTTTGAAAATTTCACTTTTTTGTGAAAATATCCACTAAATGAGGGAATAATATGTGTGAGGGTACCCCAGGAGAGTTCCAAATGTGTGTGGGTAGAATATATATCCCACGGGGGTAAAATTGAAAAAAGTTGAAAAAAAAATTTTGTTAGACTTAGTCATTTTTCCAGCGTTTAGAAGACTTTCAGATAGGGGAAATGTCAGTGAGCGTTCCGATTTCAGTTCCAGAGCGATTCGCCCGATGAGTCCTTCATATTTAGTCGTTTTCAGCCAATTTTCTGAATTTTTGAAAATTTCACTTTTTTGTGAAAATATCCACTAAATGAGGGAATAATATGTGTGAGGGTACCCCAGGAGAGTTCCAAATGTGTGTGGGTAGAAGATATATCCCACGGGGGTAAAATTGAAAAAAGTTGAAAAAAATTTGTTTTTTCGACTTAGTCATTTTTCCGGCGTTTATCAGACTTTCAAATAGGGGAAATGTCAGTGAGCATTCCGATTTCAGTTCCAGAGCGATTCGCCCGATGATTCCTTCATATTTAATCGTTTTCAGCCAATTTTCTGAATTTTTGAAAATTTCACTTTTTTGTGAAAATATCCACTAAATGAGGGAATAATATGTGTGAGGGTACCCCAGGAGAGTTCCAAATGTGTGTGGGTAGAATATATATCCCACGGGGGTAAAATTGAAAAAAGTTTAAAAAAAAATTTTGTTAGACTTAGTCACTTTTCCGGCGTTTAGAAGACTTTCAGATAGGGGAAATGTCAGTGAGCGTTCCGATTTCAGTTCCAGAGCGATTCGTCCAATGAGTCCTTCATATTTAGTCGTTTTCAGACAATTTTTCAGAATTTTTGAAAATTTCACTTTTTTGTGAAAATATCCACTAAATGAGGGAATAATATGTGTGAGGGTACACCAGGAGAGTTCCAAATGTGTGTGGGTAGAATATATATCCCACGGGGGTAAAATTGAAAAAAGTTGAAAAAAAAATTTTGTTAGACTTAGTCATTTTTCCAGCGTTTAGAAGACTTTCAGATAGGGGAAATGTCAGTGAGCGTTCCGATTTCAGTTCCAGAGCGATTCGCCCGATGAGTCCTTCATATTTAGTCGTTTTCAGCCAATTTTCTGAATTTTTGAAAATTTCACTTTTTTGTGAAAATATCCACTAAATGAGGGAATAATATGTGTGAGGGTACCCCAGGAGAGTTCCAAATGTGTGTGGGTAGAAGATATATCCCACGGGGGTAAAATTGAAAAAAGTTGAAAAAAATTTGTTTTTTCGACTTAGTCATTTTTCCGGCGTTTATCAGACTTTCAAATAGGGGAAATGTCAGTGAGCATTCCGATTTCAGTTCCAGAGCGATTCGCCCGATGATTCCTTCATATTTAATCGTTTTCAGCCAATTTTCTGAATTTTTGAAAATTTCACTTTTTTGTGAAAATATCCACTAAATGAGGGAATAATATGTGTGAGGGTACCCCAGGAGAGTTCCAAATGTGTGTGGGTAGAATATATATCCCACGGGGGTAAAATTGAAAAAAGTTTAAAAAAAAATTTTGTTAGACTTAGTCACTTTTCCGGCGTTTAGAAGACTTTCAGATAGGGGAAATGTCAGTGAGCGTTCCGATTTCAGTTCCAGAGCGATTCGTCCAATGAGTCCTTCATATTTAGTCGTTTTCAGACAATTTTTCAGAATTTTTGAAAATTTCACTTTTTTGTGAAAATATCCACTAAATGAGGGAATAATATGTGTGAGGGTACACCAGGAGAGTTCCAAATGTGTGTGGGTAGAAAATATATCCCACGGGGGTAAAATTGAAAAAAGGTGAAAAAATTTTTTTTTGGACTTAGTCATTTTTCCGGCGTTTATCAGACTTTCAGATAGGGGAAATGTCAGTGAGCATTCCGATTTCAGTTCCAGAGCGATTCGTCCAATGAGTCCTTCATATTTAGTCGTTTTCAGCCAATTTTCAGAATTTTTGAAAATTTCACTTTTTTGTGAAAATATCCACTAAATGAGGGAATAATATGTGTGAGGGTACCCCAGGAGAGTTCCAAATGTGTGTGGGTAGAAGATATATCCCACGGGGGTAAAATTGAAAAAAGTTGAAAAAAATTTGTTTTTTCGACTTAGTCATTTTTCCGGCGTTTATCAGACTTTCAAATAGGGGAAATGTCAGTGAGCATTCCGATTTCAGTTCCAGAGCGATTCGCCCGATGAGTCCTTCATATTTAGTCGTTTTCAGCCAATTTTCTGAATTTTTGAAAATTTCACTTTTTTGTGAAAATATCCACTAAATGAGGGAATAATATGTGAGAGGGTACCCCAGGAGAGTTCCAAATGTGTGTGGGTAGAATATATATCCCACGGGGGTAAAATTGAAAAAAGTTGAAAAATTTTTTTTGTTGGACTTAGTCATTTTTCCGGCGTTTAGAAGACTTTCAGATAGGGAAAATGTCAGTGAGTATTCCAATTTCAGTTCCAGAGCGATTCGCCCGATGAGTCCTTCATATTTAGTCGTTTTCAGCCAATTTTCAGAATTTTGAAAATTTCACTTTTTTGTGAAAATATCCACTAAATGAGGGAATAATATGTGTGAGGGTACCCCAGGAGAGTTCCAAATGTGTGTGGGTAGAATATATATCCCACGGGGGTAAAATTGAAAAAAGATGAAAAATTTTTTTTTTTTACTTAGTCATTTTTCCGGCATTTATCAGACTTTCAGATAGGGGAAATGTCAGTGAGCGTTTCGATTTCAGTTCCAGAATGATTCGCCCGATGAGTCCTTCATATTTAGTCGTTTTCAGCCAATTTTCTGAATTTTTGAAAATTTCACTTTTTTGTGAAAATATCCACTAAATGAGGGAATAATATGTGTGAGGGTACCCCAGGAGAGTTCCAAATGTGTGTGGGTAGAATATATATCCCACGGGGGTAAAATTGAAAAAAGTTGAAAAAAAAATTTTGTTAGACTTAGTCATTTTTCCAGCGTTTAGAAGACTTTCAGATAGGGGAAATGTCAGTGAGCGTTCCGATTTCAGTTCCAGAGCGATTCGCCCGATGAGTCCTTCATATTTAGTCGTTTTCAGCCAATTTTCTGAATTTTTGAAAATTTCACTTTTTTGTGAAAATATCCACTAAATGAGGGAATAATATGTGTGAGGGTACCCCAGGAGAGTTCCAAATGTGTGTGGGTAGAAGATATATCCCACGGGGGTAAAATTGAAAAAAGTTGAAAAAAATTTGTTTTTTCGACTTAGTCATTTTTCCGGCGTTTATCAGACTTTCAAATAGGGGAAATGTCAGTGAGCATTCCGATTTCAGTTCCAGAGCGATTCGCCCGATGATTCCTTCATATTTAATCGTTTTCAGCCAATTTTCTGAATTTTTGAAAATTTCACTTTTTTGTGAAAATATCCACTAAATGAGGGAATAATATGTGTGAGGGTACCCCAGGAGAGTTCCAAATGTGTGTGGGTAGAATATATATCCCACGGGGGTAAAATTGAAAAAAGTTTAAAAAAAAATTTTGTTAGACTTAGTCACTTTTCCGGCGTTTAGAAGACTTTCAGATAGGGGAAATGTCAGTGAGCGTTCCGATTTCAGTTCCAGAGCGATTCGTCCAATGAGTCCTTCATATTTAGTCGTTTTCAGACAATTTTTCAGAATTTTTGAAAATTTCACTTTTTTGTGAAAATATCCACTAAATGAGGGAATAATATGTGTGAGGGTACACCAGGAGAGTTCCAAATGTGTGTGGGTAGAATATATATCCCACGGGGGTAAAATTGAAAAAAGTTGAAAAAAAAATTTTGTTAGACTTAGTCATTTTTCCAGCGTTTAGAAGACTTTCAGATAGGGGAAATGTCAGTGAGCGTTCCGATTTCAGTTCCAGAGCGATTCGCCCGATGAGTCCTTCATATTTAGTCGTTTTCAGCCAATTTTCTGAATTTTTGAAAATTTCACTTTTTTGTGAAAATATCCACTAAATGAGGGAATAATATGTGTGAGGGTACCCCAGGAGAGTTCCAAATGTGTGTGGGTAGAAGATATATCCCACGGGGGTAAAATTGAAAAAAGTTGAAAAAAATTTGTTTTTTCGACTTAGTCATTTTTCCGGCGTTTATCAGACTTTCAAATAGGGGAAATGTCAGTGAGCATTCCGATTTCAGTTCCAGAGCGATTCGCCCGATGATTCCTTCATATTTAATCGTTTTCAGCCAATTTTCTGAATTTTTGAAAATTTCACTTTTTTGTGAAAATATCCACTAAATGAGGGAATAATATGTGTGAGGGTACCCCAGGAGAGTTCCAAATGTGTGTGGGTAGAATATATATCCCACGGGGGTAAAATTGAAAAAAGTTTAAAAAAAAATTTTGTTAGACTTAGTCACTTTTCCGGCGTTTAGAAGACTTTCAGATAGGGGAAATGTCAGTGAGCGTTCCGATTTCAGTTCCAGAGCGATTCGTCCAATGAGTCCTTCATATTTAGTCGTTTTCAGACAATTTTTCAGAATTTTTGAAAATTTCACTTTTTTGTGAAAATATCCACTAAATGAGGGAATAATATGTGTGAGGGTACACCAGGAGAGTTCCAAATGTGTGTGGGTAGAAAATATATCCCACGGGGGTAAAATTGAAAAAAGGTGAAAAAATTTTTTTTTGGACTTAGTCATTTTTCCGGCGTTTATCAGACTTTCAGATAGGGGAAATGTCAGTGAGCATTCCGATTTCAGTTCCAGAGCGATTCGTCCAATGAGTCCTTCATATTTAGTCGTTTTCAGCCAATTTTCAGAATTTTTGAAAATTTCACTTTTTTGTGAAAATATCCACTAAATGAGGGAATAATATGTGTGAGGGTACCCCAGGAGAGTTCCAAATGTGTGTGGGTAGAATATATATCCCACGGGGGTAAAATTGAAAAAAGTTGAAAAAAAAATTTTGTTAGACTTAGTCATTTTTCCGGCGTTTAGAAGACTTTCAGATAGGGGAAATGTCAGTGAGCGTTCCGATTTCAGTTCCAGAGAGATTCGCCCGATGAGTCCTTCATATTTAGTCGTTTTCAGCCAATTTTCTGAATTTTTGAAAATTTCACTTTTTTGTGAAAATATCCACTAAATGAGGGAATAATATGTGTGAGGGTACCCCAGGAGAGTTCCAAATGTGTGTGGGTAGAAGATATATCCCACGGGGGTAAAATTGAAAAAAGTTGAAAAAAATTTGTTTTTTCGACTTAGTCATTTTTCCGGCGTTTATCAGACTTTCAAATAGGGGAAATGTCAGTGAGCATTCCGATTTCAGTTCCAGAGCGATTCGCCCGATGAGTCCTTCATATTTAGTCGTTTTCAGCCAATTTTCTGAATTTTTGAAAATTTCACTTTTTTGTGAAAATATCCACTAAATGAGGGAATAATATGTGAGAGGGTACCCCAGGAGAGTTCCAAATGTGTGTGGGTAGAATATATATCCCACGGGGGTAAAATTGAAAAAAGTTGAAAAATTTTTTTTGTTGGACTTAGTCATTTTTCCGGCGTTTAGAAGACTTTCAGATAGGGAAAATGTCAGTGAGTATTCCAATTTCAGTTCCAGAGCGATTCGCCCGATGAGTCCTTCATATTTAGTCGTTTTCAGCCAATTTTCAGAATTTTGAAAATTTCACTTTTTTGTGAAAATATCCACTAAATGAGGGAATAATATGTGTGAGGGTACCCCAGGAGAGTTCCAAATGTGTGTGGGTAGAATATATATCCCACGGGGGTAAAATTGAAAAAAGATGAAAAATTTTTTTTTTTTACTTAGTCATTTTTCCGGCATTTATCAGACTTTCAGATAGGGGAAATGTCAGTGAGCGTTTCGATTTCAGTTCCAGAATGATTCGCCCGATGAGTCCTTCATATTTAGTCGTTTTCAGCCAATTTTCTGAATTTTTGAAAATTTCACTTTTTTGTGAAAATATCCACTAAATGAGGGCATAATATGTGTGAGGGTACCCCAGGAGAGTTCCAAATGTGTGTGGGTAGAATATATCCCACGGGAGTAAAATTGAAAACAGATGAAAAATTTTTTTTTTTGGACTATCATTTTTTCAGCGTTTATCAGACTTTCAGATAGGGGAAATGTCAGTGAGCGTTCCGATTTCAGTACCAGAGCGATTCGCCCGATGAGTCCTTCATATTTAGTAGTTTTCAGCCAATTTTCAGAATTTTTGAAAATTTCACTTTTTTGTGAAAATATCCACTAAATGAGGGAATAATATGTGTGAGGGTACCCCAGGAGAGTTCCAAATGTGTGTGGGTAGAATATATATCCCACGGGGGTAAAATTGAAAAAAGTTTAAAAAAAAATTTTGTTAGACTTAGTCACTTTTCCGGCGTTTAGAAGACTTTCAGATAGGGGAAATGTCAGTGAGCGTTCCGATTTCAGTTCCAGAGCGATTCGTCCAATGAGTCCTTCATATTTAGTCGTTTTCAGACAATTTTTCAGAATTTTTGAAAATTTCACTTTTTTGTGAAAATATCCACTAAATGAGGGAATAATATGTGTGAGGGTACACCAGGAGAGTTCCAAATGTGTGTGGGTAGAAAATATATCCCACGGGGGTAAAATTGAAAAAAGGTGAAAAAATTTTTTTTTGGACTTAGTCATTTTTCCGGCGTTTATCAGACTTTCAGATAGGGGAAATGTCAGTGAGCATTCCGATTTCAGTTCCAGAGCGATTCGTCCAATGAGTCCTTCATATTTAGTCGTTTTCAGCCAATTTTCAGAATTTTTGAAAATTTCACTTTTTTGTGAAAATATCCACTAAATGAGGGAATAATATGTGTGAGGGTACCCCAGGAGAGTTCCAAATGTGTGTGGGTAGAATATATATCCCACGGGGGTAAAATTGAAAAAAGTTGAAAAAAAAATTTTGTTAGACTTAGTCATTTTTCCGGCGTTTAGAAGACTTTCAGATAGGGGAAATGTCAGTGAGCGTTCCGATTTCAGTTCCAGAGAGATTCGCCCGATGAGTCCTTCATATTTAGTCGTTTTCAGCCAATTTTCTGAATTTTTGAAAATTTCACTTTTTTGTGAAAATATCCACTAAATGAGGGAATAATATGTGTGAGGGTACCCCAGGAGAGTTCCAAATGTGTGTGGGTAGAAGATATATCCCACGGGGGTAAAATTGAAAAAAGTTGAAAAAAATTTGTTTTTTCCACTTAGTCATTTTTCCGGCGTTTATCAGACTTTCAAATAGGGGAAATGTCAGTGAGCATTCCGATTTCAGTTCCAGAGCGATTCGCCCGATGAGTCCTTCATATTTAGTCGTTTTCAGCCAATTTTCTGAATTTTTGAAAATTTCACTTTTTTGTGAAAATATCCACTAAATGAGGGAATAATATGTGAGAGGGTACCCCAGGAGAGTTCCAAATGTGTGTGGGTAGAATATATATCCCACGGGGGTAAAATTGAAAAAAGTTGAAAAATTTTTTTTGTTGGACTTAGTCATTTTTCCGGCGTTTAGAAGACTTTCAGATAGGGAAAATGTCAGTGAGTATTCCAATTTCAGTTCCAGAGCGATTCGCCCGATGAGTCCTTCATATTTAGTCGTTTTCAGCCAATTTTCAGAATTTTGAAAATTTCACTTTTTTGTGAAAATATCCACTAAATGAGGGAATAATATGTGTGAGGGTACCCCAGGAGAGTTCCAAATGTGTGTGGGTAGAATATATATCCCACGGGGGTAAAATTGAAAAAAGATGAAAAATTTTTTTTTTTTACTTAGTCATTTTTCCGGCATTTATCAGACTTTCAGATAGGGGAAATGTCAGTGAGCGTTTCGATTTCAGTTCCAGAATGATTCGCCCGATGAGTCCTTCATATTTAGTCGTTTTCAGCCAATTTTCTGAATTTTTGAAAATTTCACTTTTTTGTGAAAATATCCACTAAATGAGGGCATAATATGTGTGAGGGTACCCCAGGAGAGTTCCAAATGTGTGTGGGTAGAATATATCCCACGGGAGTAAAATTGAAAACAGATGAAAAATTTTTTTTTTTGGACTATCATTTTTTCAGCGTTTATCAGACTTTCAGATAGGGGAAATGTCAGTGAGCGTTCCGATTTCAGTACCAGAGCGATTCGCCCGATGAGTCCTTCATATTTAGTAGTTTTCAGCCAATTTTCAGAATTTTTGAAAATTTCACTTTTTTGTGAAAATATCCACTAAATGAGGGAATAATATGTGTGAGGGTACCCCAGGAGAGTTCCAAATGTGTGTGGGTAGAATATATATCCCACGGGGGTAAAATTGAAAAAAGTTGAAAAAAAAATTTTGTTAGACTTAGTCATTTTTCCGGCGTTTAGAAGACTTTCACATAGGGGACATGTCAGTTAGCGTTCCGATTTCAGTTCCAGAGTGATTCTCCCGATGAGTCCTTCATATTTAGTCGTTTTCAGCCAATTTTCAGAATTTTGAAAATTTCACTTTTTTGTGAAAATATCCACTAAATGAGGGAATAATATGTGTGAGGGTACCCCAGGAGAGTTCCAAATGTGTGTGGGTAGAATATATATCCCACGGGGGTAAAATTGAAAAAAGGTGAAAAAATATTTTTTTGGACTTCGTCATTTTTCCGGCGTTTATCAGACTTTCAGATAGGGGAAATGTCAGTGAGCGTTCCGATTTCAGTTCCAGAGCGATTCGCCCAATGAGTCCTTCATATTTAGTCGGTTTCAGACAATTTTCAGAATTTTTGAAAATTTCACTTTTTTGTGAAAATATCCACTAAATGAGGGAATAATATGTGTGAGGGTACCCCAGGAGAGTTCCAAATGTGTGTGGGTAGAATATACATCCCACGGGGGTAAAATTGAAAAAAGGTGAAAAAATTTTTTTTGGGACTTAGTCATTTTTCCAGTGTTTATCAAACTTTCAGATAGGGGAAATGTCAGTGAGCATTCCGATTTCAGTTCCAGAGCGATTCGCCCAATGAGTCCTTCATATTTAGTCGTTTTCAGCCAATTTTTCAGATTTTTTGAAAATTTCACTTTTTTGTGAAAATATCCACTAAATGAGGGAATAATATGTGTGAGGCTACACCAGGAGAGTTCCAAGTGTGTGTCGGTAGAATATATATCCCACGGGGGTAAAATTGAAAAAAGGTGAAAAAAAATTTTTGGGGGACTTAGTCATTTTTTCAGCGTTTATCAGACTTTCAGATAGGGGAAATGTCAGTGAGCATTCCAATTTGAGTTCCAGAGCGATTCGCTCGATGAGTCCTTCATATTTAGTCGTTTTCAGCCAATTTTCAGAATTTTTGAAAATTTCACTTTTTTGTGAAAATATCCACTAAATGAGGGAATAATATGTGTGAGGGTACCCCAGGAGAGTTCCAAATGTGTGTGGGTAGAATATATATCCCACGGGGGTAAAATTGAAAAAAGGTGAAAAAATATTTTTTTGGACTTCGTCATTTTTCCGGCGTTTATCAGACTTTCAGATAGGGGAAATGTCAGTGAGCGTTCCGATTTCAGTTCCAGAGCGATTCGCCCAATGAGTCCTTCATATTTAGTCGGTTTCAGACAATTTTCAGAATTTTTGAAAATTTCACTTTTTTGTGAAAATATCCACTAAATGAGGGAATAATATGTGTGAGGGTACCCCAGGAGAGTTCCAAATGTGTGTGGGTAGAATATACATCCCACGGGGGTAAAATTGAAAAAAGGTGAAAAAATTTTTTTTGGGACTTAGTCATTTTTCCAGTGTTTATCAAACTTTCAGATAGGGGAAATGTCAGTGAGCATTCCGATTTCAGTTCCAGAGCGATTCGCCCAATGAGTCCTTCATATTTAGTCGTTTTCAGCCAATTTTTCAGATTTTTTGAAAATTTCACTTTTTTGTGAAAATATCCACTAAATGAGGGAATAATATGTGTGAGGCTACACCAGGAGAGTTCCAAGTGTGTGTCGGTAGAATATATATCCCACGGGGGTAAAATTGAAAAAAGGTGAAAAAAAATTTTTGGGGGACTTAGTCATTTTTTCAGCGTTTATCAGACTTTCAGATAGGGGAAATGTCAGTGAGCATTCCAATTTGAGTTCCAGAGCGATTCGCTCGATGAGTCCTTCATATTTAGTCGTTTTCAGCCAATTTTCAGAATTTTTGAAAATTTCACTTTTTTGTGAAAATATCCACTAAATGAGGGAATAATATGTGTGAGGGTACCCCAGGAGAGTTCCAAATGTGTATGGGTAGAATATATATCCCACGGGGGTAAAATTGAAAAAAGGTGAAAAATTTTTTTTTTTAGACTTAGTCATTTTATCAGCGTTTATCAGACTTTCAGATAGGGGAAATGTCAGTGAGCGTTCCGATTTCAGTTCCAGAGCGATTCGCCCGATGAGTCCTTCATATTTAATCGTTTTCAGCCAATTTTCAGAATTTTTGAAAATTTCACTTTTTTGTGAAAATATCCACTAAATGAGGGAATAATATGTGTGAGGGTACCCCAGGAGAGTACCAAATGTGTGTGGGTAGAATATATATCCCACGGGGGTAAAATTGAAAAAAGGTGAAAAAATTTTTTTTGGGGACTTAGTCATTTTTTCAGCGTTTATCAGACT
Source organism: Phyllobates terribilis (assembly GCF_046119375.1). Taxonomy (NCBI): domain Eukaryota; kingdom Metazoa; phylum Chordata; class Amphibia; order Anura; family Dendrobatidae; genus Phyllobates; species Phyllobates terribilis. The sequence goes on along the minus strand of NW_027362773.1, from coordinate 18,450,138 downwards.
TTCAGATAGGGGAAATGTCAGTGAGCATTCCAATTTCAGTTCCAGAGCGATTGGCCCGATGAGTCCTTCATATTTAGTCGTTTTCAGCCAATTTTCAGAATTTTTGAAAATTTCACTTTTTTTGTGAAAATATCCACTAAATGAGGGAATAATATGTGTGAGGGTACCCCAGGAGAGTTCCAAATGTGTGTGGGTAGAATATATATCCCACGGGGGTAAAATTGAAAAAAGTTGAAAAAATATTTTTTTGGACTTCGTCATTTTTCCGGCGTTTATCAGACTTTCAGATAGGGGAAATGTCAGTGAGCATTCCGATTTCAGTTCCAGAGCGATTCGCCCAATGAGTCCTTCATATTTAGTCGGCTTCAGCCAATTTTCAGAATTTTTGAAAATTTCACTTTTTTGTGAAAATATCCACTAAATGAGGGAATTATATGTGTGAGGGTACCCCAGGAGAGTTCCAAATGTGTGTGGGTAGAATATATATCCCACGGGAGTAAAATTGAAAACAGATGAAAAATATTTTTTTTTGGACTTAGTCATTTTTTCAGCATTTATCAGACTTTCAGATAGGGGAAATGTCAGTGAGCATTCCGATTTCAGTACCAGAGCGATTCGCCCGATGAGTCCTTCATATTTAGTCGCTTTCATCCAATTTTCAGAATTTTTGAAAATTTCACTTTTTTGTGAAAATATCCACTAAATGAGGGAATAATATGTGTGAGGGTACCCCAGGAGAGTTCCAAATGTGTGTGGGTAGAATATATATCCCACGGGGGTAAAATTGAAAAATGTTGAAAAAATTTTTTTTTTAGACTTAGTCATTTTTCCGGCGTTTATCAGACTTTCAGATAGGGGAAATGTCAGTGAGCATTCCGATTTCAGTTCCAGAGCGATTCGCCCAATGAGTCCTTCATATTTAGTCGTTTTCAGGCAATTTTTCAGATTTTTTGAAAATTTCACTTTTTTGTGAAAATATCCACTAAATGAGGGAATAATATGTGTGAGGGTACCCCAGGAGAGTTCCAAATGTGTGTCGGTAGAATATATATCCCACGGGGGTAAAATTGAAAAAAGGTGAAAAAAAATTTTTGGGTGACTTAGTCATTTTTTCATCGTTTATCAGACTTTCAGATAGGGGAAATGTCAGTGAGCGTTCCGATTTCAGTACCAGAGCGATTCGCCCGATGAGTCCTTCATATTTAGTCGTTTTCAGCCAATTTTCCGAATTTTTGAAAATTTCACTTTTTTGTGAAAATATCCACTAAATGAGGGAATAATATGTGTGAGGGTACCCCAGGAGAGTTCCAAATGTGTGTGGGTAGAATATATATCCCACGGGGGTAAAATTGAAAAAAGTTTAAAAAAAAATTTTGTTAGACTTAGTCACTTTTCCGGCGTTTAGAAGACTTTCAGATAGGGGAAATGTCAGTGAGCGTTCCGATTTCAGTTCCAGAGCGATTCGTCCAATGAGTCCTTCATATTTAGTCGTTTTCAGACAATTTTTCAGAATTTTTGAAAATTTCACTTTTTTGTGAAAATATCCACTAAATGAGGGAATAATATGTGTGAGGGTACACCAGGAGAGTTCCAAATGTGTGTGGGTAGAAAATATATCCCACGGGGGTAAAATTGAAAAAAGGTGAAAAAATTTTTTTTTGGACTTAGTCATTTTTCCGGCGTTTATCAGACTTTCAGATAGGGGAAATGTCAGTGAGCATTCCGATTTCAGTTCCAGAGCGATTCGTCCAATGAGTCCTTCATATTTAGTCGTTTTCAGCCAATTTTCAGAATTTTTGAAAATTTCACTTTTTTGTGAAAATATCCACTAAATGAGGGAATAATATGTGTGAGGGTACCCCAGGAGAGTTCCAAATGTGTGTGGGTAGAATATATATCCCACGGGGGTAAAATTGAAAAAAGTTGAAAAAAAAATTTTGTTAGACTTAGTCATTTTTCCGGCGTTTAGAAGACTTTCAGATAGGGGAAATGTCAGTGAGCGTTCCGATTTCAGTTCCAGAGAGATTCGCCCGATGAGTCCTTCATATTTAGTCGTTTTCAGCCAATTTTCTGAATTTTTGAAAATTTCACTTTTTTGTGAAAATATCCACTAAATGAGGGAATAATATGTGTGAGGGTACCCCAGGAGAGTTCCAAATGTGTGTGGGTAGAAGATATATCCCACGGGGGTAAAATTGAAAAAAGTTGAAAAAAATTTGTTTTTTCGACTTAGTCATTTTTCCGGCGTTTATCAGACTTTCAAATAGGGGAAATGTCAGTGAGCATTCCGATTTCAGTTCCAGAGCGATTCGCCCGATGAGTCCTTCATATTTAGTCGTTTTCAGCCAATTTTCTGAATTTTTGAAAATTTCACTTTTTTGTGAAAATATCCACTAAATGAGGGAATAATATGTGAGAGGGTACCCCAGGAGAGTTCCAAATGTGTGTGGGTAGAATATATATCCCACGGGGGTAAAATTGAAAAAAGTTGAAAAATTTTTTTTGTTGGACTTAGTCATTTTTCCGGCGTTTAGAAGACTTTCAGATAGGGAAAATGTCAGTGAGTATTCCAATTTCAGTTCCAGAGCGATTCGCCCGATGAGTCCTTCATATTTAGTCGTTTTCAGAAAAATTTTCAGAATTTTGAAAATTTCACTTTTTTGTGAAAATATCCACTAAATGAGGGAATAATATGTGTGAGGGTACCCCAGGAGAGTTCCAAATGTGTGTGGGTAGAATATATATCCCACGGGGGTAAAATTGAAAAAAGATGAAAAATTTTTTTTTTTTACTTAGTCATTTTTCCGGCATTTATCAGACTTTCAGATAGGGGAAATGTCAGTGAGCGTTTCGATTTCAGTTCCAGAATGATTCGCCCGATGAGTCCTTCATATTTAGTCGTTTTCAGCCAATTTTCTGAATTTTTGAAAATTTCACTTTTTTGTGAAAATATCCACTAAATGAGGGCATAATATGTGTGAGGGTACCCCAGGAGAGTTCCAAATGTGTGTGGGTAGAATATATCCCACGGGAGTAAAATTGAAAACAGATGAAAAATTTTTTTTTTTGGACTATCATTTTTTCAGCGTTTATCAGACTTTCAGATAGGGGAAATGTCAGTGAGCGTTCCGATTTCAGTACCAGAGCGATTCGCCCGATGAGTCCTTCATATTTAGTAGTTTTCAGCCAATTTTCAGAATTTTTGAAAATTTCACTTTTTTGTGAAAATATCCACTAAATGAGGGAATAATATGTGTGAGGGTACCCCAGGAGAGTTCCAAATGTGTGTGGGTAGAATATATATCCCACGGGGGTAAAATTGAAAAAAGTTGAAAAAAAAATTTTGTTAGACTTAGTCATTTTTCCGGCGTTTAGAAGACTTTCACATAGGGGACATGTCAGTTAGCGTTCCGATTTCAGTTCCAGAGTGATTCTCCCGATGAGTCCTTCATATTTAGTCGTTTTCAGCCAATTTTCAGAATTTTGAAAATTTCACTTTTTTGTGAAAATATCCACTAAATGAGGGAATAATATGTGTGAGGGTACCCCAGGAGAGTTCCAAATGTGTGTGGGTAGAATATATATCCCACGGGGGTAAAATTGAAAAAAGGTGAAAAAATATTTTTTTGGACTTCGTCATTTTTCCGGCGTTTATCAGACTTTCAGATAGGGGAAATGTCAGTGAGCGTTCCGATTTCAGTTCCAGAGCGATTCGCCCAATGAGTCCTTCATATTTAGTCGGTTTCAGACAATTTTCAGAATTTTTGAAAATTTCACTTTTTTGTGAAAATATCCACTAAATGAGGGAATAATATGTGTGAGGGTACCCCAGGAGAGTTCCAAATGTGTGTGGGTAGAATATACATCCCACGGGGGTAAAATTGAAAAAAGGTGAAAAAATTTTTTTTGGGACTTAGTCATTTTTCCAGTGTTTATCAAACTTTCAGATAGGGGAAATGTCAGTGAGCATTCCGATTTCAGTTCCAGAGCGATTCGCCCAATGAGTCCTTCATATTTAGTCGTTTTCAGCCAATTTTTCAGATTTTTTGAAAATTTCACTTTTTTGTGAAAATATCCACTAAATGAGGGAATAATATGTGTGAGGCTACACCAGGAGAGTTCCAAGTGTGTGTCGGTAGAATATATATCCCACGGGGGTAAAATTGAAAAAAGGTGAAAAAAAATTTTTGGGGGACTTAGTCATTTTTTCAGCGTTTATCAGACTTTCAGATAGGGGAAATGTCAGTGAGCATTCCAATTTGAGTTCCAGAGCGATTCGCTCGATGAGTCCTTCATATTTAGTCGTTTTCAGCCAATTTTCAGAATTTTTGAAAATTTCACTTTTTTGTGAAAATATCCACTAAATGAGGGAATAATATGTGTGAGGGTACCCCAGGAGAGTTCCAAATGTGTATGGGTAGAATATATATCCCACGGGGGTAAAATTGAAAAAAGGTGAAAAATTTTTTTTTTTAGACTTAGTCATTTTATCAGCGTTTATCAGACTTTCAGATAGGGGAAATGTCAGTGAGCGTTCCGATTTCAGTTCCAGAGCGATTCGCCCGATGAGTCCTTCATATTTAATCGTTTTCAGCCAATTTTCAGAATTTTTGAAAATTTCACTTTTTTGTGAAAATATCCACTAAATGAGGGAATAATATGTGTGAGGGTACCCCAGGAGAGTACCAAATGTGTGTGGGTAGAATATATATCCCACGGGGGTAAAATTGAAAAAAGGTGAAAAAATTTTTTTTGGGGACTTAGTCATTTTTTCAGCGTTTATCAGACTTTCAGATAGGGGAAATGTCAGTGAGCATTCCAATTTCAGTTCCAGAGCGATTGGCCCGATGAGTCCTTCATATTTAGTCGTTTTCAGCCAATTTTCAGAATTTTTGAAAATTTCACTTTTTTTGTGAAAATATCCACTAAATGAGGGAATAATATGTGTGAGGGTACCCCAGGAGAGTTCCAAATGTGTGTGGGTAGAATATATATCCCACGGGGGTAAAATTGAAAAAAGTTGAAAAAATATTTTTTTGGACTTCGTCATTTTTCCGGCCTTTATCAGACTTTCAGATAGGGGAAATGTCAGTGAGCATTCCGATTTCAGTTCCAGAGCGATTCGCCCAATGAGTCCTTCATATTTAGTCGGCTTCAGCCAATTTTCAGAATTTTTGAAAATTTCACTTTTTTGTGAAAATATCCACTAAATGAGGGAATTATATGTGTGAGGGTACCCCAGGAGAGTTCCAAATGTGTGTGGGTAGAATATATATCCCACGGGAGTAAAATTGAAAACAGATGAAAAATATTTTTTTTTGGACTTAGTCATTTTTTCAGCATTTATCAGACTTTCAGATAGGGGAAATGTCAGTGAGCATTCCGATTTCAGTACCAGAGCGATTCGCCCGATGAGTCCTTCATATTTAGTCGCTTTCATCCAATTTTCAGAATTTTTGAAAATTTCACTTTTTTGTGAAAATATCCACTAAATGAGGGAATAATATGTGTGAGGGTACCCCAGGAGAGTTCCAAATGTGTGTGGGTAGAATATATATCCCACGGGGGTAAAATTGAAAAATGTTGAAAAAATTTTTTTTTTAGACTTAGTCATTTTTCCGGCGTTTATCAGACTTTCAGATAGGGGAAATGTCAGTGAGCATTCCGATTTCAGTTCCAGAGCGATTCGCCCAATGAGTCCTTCATATTTAGTCGTTTTCAGGCAATTTTTCAGATTTTTTGAAAATTTCACTTTTTTGTGAAAATATCCACTAAATGAGGGAATAATATGTGTGAGGGTACCCCAGGAGAGTTCCAAATGTGTGTCGGTAGAATATATATCCCACGGGGGTAAAATTGAAAAAAGGTGAAAAAAAATTTTTGGGTGACTTAGTCATTTTTTCATCGTTTTTCAGACTTTCAGATAGGGGAAATGTCAGTGAGCATTCCGATTTCAGTTCCAGAGCGATTCGCCCGATGAGTCCTTCATATTTAGTCGTTTTCAGCCAATTTTCCGAATTTTTGAAAATTTCACTTTTTTGTGAAAATATCCACTAAATGAGGGAATAATATGTGTGAGGGTACCCCAGGAGAGTTCCAAATGTGTGTGGGTAGAATATATATCCCACTGGGGTAAAATTGAAAAAAGTTGAAAAAATTTTTTTTTTAGACTTAGTCATTTTTCCGGCGTTTATCAGACTTTCAGATAGGGGAAATGTCAGTGAGCGTTCCGATTTCAGTTCCAGAGCGATTCGCCCGATGAGTCCTTCATATTTAGTCGTTTTCAGCCAATTTGCTGAATTTTTGAAAATTTCACTTTTTTGTGAAAATATCCACTAAATGAGGGAATAATATGTGTGAGGGTACCCCAGGAGAGTTCCAAATGTGTGTGGGTAGAATATATATCCCACGGGGGTAAAATTGAAAAAAGGTGAAATAAATTTTTTTTGGGACTTAGTCATTTTTTCAGCATTTATCAGACTTTCAGATAGGGGAAATGTCAGTGAGCGTTCCGATTTCAGTACCAGAGCGATTCGCCCGATGAGTCCTTCATATTTAGTCGCTTTCATCCAATTTTCAGAATTTTTGAAAATTTCACTTTTTTGTGAAAATATCCACTAAATGAGGGAATAATATGTGTGAGTGTACCCCAGGAGAGTTCCAAATGTGTGTGGGTAGAATATATATCCCACGGGGGTAAAATTGAAAAATGTTGAAAAAATTTTTTTTTTAGACTTAGTCATTTTTCCGGCGTTTATCAGACTTTCAGATAGGGGAAATGTCAGTGAGCATTCCGATTTCAGTTCCAGAGCGATTCGCCCAATGAGTCCTTCATATTTAGTCGTTTTCAGGCAATTTTTCAGATTTTTTGAAAATTTCACTTTTTTGTGAAAATATCCACTAAATGAGGGAATAATATGTGTGAGGGTACCCCAGGAGAGTTCCAAATGTGTGTCGGTAGAATATATATCCCACGGGGGTAAAATTGAAAAAAGGTGAAAAAAAATTTTTGGGTGACTTAGTCATTTTTTCATCGTTTATCAGACTTTCAGATAGGGGAAATGTCAGTGAGCATTCCGATTTCAGTTCCAGAGCGATTCGCCCGATGAGTCCTTCATATTTAGTCGTTTTCAGCCAATTTTCCGAATTTTTGAAAATTTCACTTTTTTGTGAAAATATCCACTAAATGAGGGAATAATATGTGTGAGGGTACCCCAGGAGAGTTCCAAATGTGTGTGGGTAGAATATATATCCCACGGGGGTAAAATTGAAAAAAGTTGAAAAAATTTTTTTTTTAGACTTAGTCATTTTTCCGGTGTTTATCAGACTTTCAGATAGGGGAAATGTCAGTGAGCGTTCCGATTTCAGTTCCAGAATGATTCGCCCGATGAGTCCTTCATATTTAGTCGTTTTCAGCCAATTTTCTGAATTTTTGAAAATTTCACTTTTTTGTGAAAATATCCACTAAATGAGGGCATAATATGTGTGAGGGTACCCCAGGAGAGTTCCAAATGTGTGTGGGTAGAATATATCCCACGGGAGTAAAATTGAAAACAGATGAAAAATTTTTTTTTTTGGACTATCATTTTTTCAGCGTTTATCAGACTTTCAGATAGGGGAAATGTCAGTGAGCGTTCCGATTTCAGTACCAGAGCGATTCGCCCGATGAGTCCTTCATATTTAGTAGTTTTCAGCCAATTTTCAGAATTTTTGAAAATTTCACTTTTTTGTGAAAATATCCACTAAATGAGGGAATAATATGTGTGAGGGTACCCCAGGAGAGTTCCAAATGTGTGTGGGTAGAATATATATCCCACGGGGGTAAAATTGAAAAAAGTTTAAAAAAAAATTTTGTTAGACTTAGTCACTTTTCCGGCGTTTAGAAGACTTTCAGATAGGGGAAATGTCAGTGAGCGTTCCGATTTCAGTTCCAGAGCGATTCGTCCAATGAGTCCTTCATATTTAGTCGTTTTCAGACAATTTTTCAGAATTTTTGAAAATTTCACTTTTTTGTGAAAATATCCACTAAATGAGGGAATAATATGTGTGAGGGTACACCAGGAGAGTTCCAAATGTGTGTGGGTAGAAAATATATCCCACGGGGGTAAAATTGAAAAAAGGTGAAAAAATTTTTTTTTGGACTTAGTCATTTTTCCGGCGTTTATCAGACTTTCAGATAGGGGAAATGTCAGTGAGCATTCCGATTTCAGTTCCAGAGCGATTCGTCCAATGAGTCCTTCATATTTAGTCGTTTTCAGCCAATTTTCAGAATTTTTGAAAATTTCACTTTTTTGTGAAAATATCCACTAAATGAGGGAATAATATGTGTGAGGGTACCCCAGGAGAGTTCCAAATGTGTGTGGGTAGAATATATATCCCACGGGGGTAAAATTGAAAAAAGTTGAAAAAAAAATTTTGTTAGACTTAGTCATTTTTCCGGCGTTTAGAAGACTTTCAGATAGGGGAAATGTCAGTGAGCGTTCCGATTTCAGTTCCAGAGAGATTCGCCCGATGAGTCCTTCATATTTAGTCGTTTTCAGCCAATTTTCTGAATTTTTGAAAATTTCACTTTTTTGTGAAAATATCCACTAAATGAGGGAATAATATGTGTGAGGGTACCCCAGGAGAGTTCCAAATGTGTGTGGGTAGAAGATATATCCCACGGGGGTAAAATTGAAAAAAGTTGAAAAAAATTTGTTTTTTCCACTTAGTCATTTTTCCGGCGTTTATCAGACTTTCAAATAGGGGAAATGTCAGTGAGCATTCCGATTTCAGTTCCAGAGCGATTCGCCCGATGAGTCCTTCATATTTAGTCGTTTTCAGCCAATTTTCTGAATTTTTGAAAATTTCACTTTTTTGTGAAAATATCCACTAAATGAGGGAATAATATGTGAGAGGGTACCCCAGGAGAGTTCCAAATGTGTGTGGGTAGAATATATATCCCACGGGGGTAAAATTGAAAAAAGTTGAAAAATTTTTTTTGTTGGACTTAGTCATTTTTCCGGCGTTTAGAAGACTTTCAGATAGGGAAAATGTCAGTGAGTATTCCAATTTCAGTTCCAGAGCGATTCGCCCGATGAGTCCTTCATATTTAGTCGTTTTCAGCCAATTTTCAGAATTTTGAAAATTTCACTTTTTTGTGAAAATATCCACTAAATGAGGGAATAATATGTGTGAGGGTACCCCAGGAGAGTTCCAAATGTGTGTGGGTAGAATATATATCCCACGGGGGTAAAATTGAAAAAAGATGAAAAATTTTTTTTTTTTACTTAGTCATTTTTCCGGCATTTATCAGACTTTCAGATAGGGGAAATGTCAGTGAGCGTTTCGATTTCAGTTCCAGAATGATTCGCCCGATGAGTCCTTCATATTTAGTCGTTTTCAGCCAATTTTCTGAATTTTTTAAAATTTCACTTTTTTGTGAAAATATCCACTAAATGAGGGCATAATATGTGTGAGGGTACCCCAGGAGAGTTCCAAATGTGTGTGGGTAGAATATATCCCACGGGAGTAAAATTGAAAACAGATGAAAAATTTTTTTTTTTGGACTATCATTTTTTCAGCGTTTATCAGACTTTCAGATAGGGGAAATGTCAGTGAGCGTTCCGATTTCAGTACCAGAGCGATTCGCCCGATGAGTCCTTCATATTTAGTAGTTTTCAGCCAATTTTCAGAATTTTTGAAAATTTCACTTTTTTGTGAAAATATCCACTAAATGAGGGAATAATATGTGTGAGGGTACCCCAGGAGAGTTCCAAATGTGTGTGGGTAGAATATATATCCCACGGGGGTAAAATTGAAAAAAGTTGAAAAAAAATTTTTGTTAGACTTAGTCATTTTTCCGGCGTTTAGAAGACTTTCACATAGGGGACATGTCAGTTAGCGTTCCGATTTCAGTTCCAGAGTGATTCTCCCGATGAGTCCTTCATATTTAGTCGTTTTCAGCCAATTTTCAGAATTTTGAAAATTTCACTTTTTTGTGAAAATATCCACTAAATGAGGGAATAATATGTGTGAGGGTACCCCAGGAGAGTTCCAAATGTGTGTGGGTAGAATATATATCCCACGGGGGTAAAATTGAAAAAAGGTGAAAAAATATTTTTTTGGACTTCGTCATTTTTCCGGCGTTTATCAGACTTTCAGATAGGGGAAATGTCAGTGAGCGTTCCGATTTCAGTTCCAGAGCGATTCGCCCAATGAGTCCTTCATATTTAGTCGGTTTCAGACAATTTTCAGAATTTTTGAAAATTTCACTTTTTTGTGAAAATATCCACTAAATGAGGGAATAATATGTGTGAGGGTACCCCAGGAGAGTTCCAAATGTGTGTGGGTAGAATATACATCCCACGGGGGTAAAATTGAAAAAAGGTGAAAAAATTTTTTTTGGGACTTAGTCATTTTTCCAGTGTTTATCAAACTTTCAGATAGGGGAAATGTCAGTGAGCATTCCGATTTCAGTTCCAGAGCGATTCGCCCAATGAGTCCTTCATATTTAGTCGTTTTCAGCCAATTTTTCAGATTTTTTGAAAATTTCACTTTTTTGTGAAAATATCCACTAAATGAGGGAATAATATGTGTGAGGCTACACCAGGAGAGTTCCAAGTGTGTGTCGGTAGAATATATATCCCACGGGGGTAAAATTGAAAAAAGGTGAAAAAAAATTTTTGGGGGACTTAGTCATTTTTTCAGCGTTTATCAGACTTTCAGATAGGGGAAATGTCAGTGAGCATTCCAATTTGAGTTCCAGAGCGATTCGCTCGATGAGTCCTTCATATTTAGTCGTTTTCAGCCAATTTTCAGAATTTTTGAAAATTTCACTTTTTTGTGAAAATATCCACTAAATGAGGGAATAATATGTGTGAGGGTACCCCAGGAGAGTTCCAAATGTGTATGGGTAGAATATATATCCCACGGGGGTAAAATTGAAAAAAGGTGAAAAATTTTTTTTTTTAGACTTAGTCATTTTATCAGCGTTTATCAGACTTTCAGATAGGGGAAATGTCAGTGAGCGTTCCGATTTCAGTTCCAGAGCGATTCGCCCGATGAGTCCTTCATATTTAATCGTTTTCAGCCAATTTTCAGAATTTTTGAAAATTTCACTTTTTTGTGAAAATATCCACTAAATGAGGGAATAATATGTGTGAGGGTACCCCAGGAGAGTACCAAATGTGTGTGGGTAGAATATATATCCCACGGGGGTAAAATTGAAAAAAGGTGAAAAAATTTTTTTTGGGGACTTAGTCATTTTTTCAGCGTTTATCAGACTTTCAGATAGGGGAAATGTCAGTGAGCATTCCAATTTCAGTTCCAGAGCGATTGGCCCGATGAGTCCTTCATATTTAGTCGTTTTCAGCCAATTTTCAGAATTTTTGAAAATTTCACTTTTTTTGTGAAAATATCCACTAAATGAGGGAATAATATGTGTGAGGGTACCCCAGGAGAGTTCCAAATGTGTGTGGGTAGAATATATATCCCACGGGGGTAAAATTGAAAAAAGTTGAAAAAATATTTTTTTGGACTTCGTCATTTTTCCGGCGTTTATCAGACTTTCAGATAGGGGAAATGTCAGTGAGCATTCCGATTTCAGTTCCAGAGCGATTCGCCCAATGAGTCCTTCATATTTAGTCGGCTTCAGCCAATTTTCAGAATTTTTGAAAATTTCACTTTTTTGTGAAAATATCCACTAAATGAGGGAATTATATGTGTGAGGGTACCCCAGGAGAGTTCCAAATGTGTGTGGGTAGAATATATATCCCACGGGAGTAAAATTGAAAACAGATGAAAAATATTTTTTTTTGGACTTAGTCATTTTTTCAGCATTTATCAGACTTTCAGATAGGGGAAATGTCAGTGAGCATTCCGATTTCAGTACCAGAGCGATTCGCCCGATGAGTCCTTCATATTTAGTCGCTTTCATCCAATTTTCAGAATTTTTGAAAATTTCACTTTTTTGTGAAAATATCCACTAAATGAGGGAATAATATGTGTGAGGGTACCCCAGGAGAGTTCCAAATGTGTGTGGGTAGAATATATATCCCACGGGGGTAAAATTGAAAAATGTTGAAAAAATTTTTTTTTTAGACTTAGTCATTTTTCCGGCGTTTATCAGACTTTCAGATAGGGGAAATGTCAGTGAGCATTCCGATTTCAGTTCCAGAGCGATTCGCCCAATGAGTCCTTCATATTTAGTCGTTTTCAGGCAATTTTTCAGATTTTTTGAAAATTTCACTTTTTTGTGAAAATATCCACTAAATGAGGGAATAATATGTGTGAGGGTACCCCAGGAGAGTTCCAAATGTGTGTCGGTAGAATATATATCCCACGGGGGTAAAATTGAAAAAAGGTGAAAAAAAATTTTTGGGTGACTTAGTCATTTTTTCATCGTTTATCAGACTTTCAGATAGGGGAAATGTCAGTGAGCGTTCCGATTTCAGTACCAGAGCGATTCGCCCGATGAGTCCTTCATATTTAGTCGTTTTCAGCCAATTTTCCGAATTTTTGAAAATTTCACTTTTTTGTGAAAATATCCACTAAATGAGGGAATAATATGTGTGAGGGTACCCCAGGAGAGTTCCAAATGTGTGTGGGTAGAATATATATCCCACGGGGGTAAAATTGAAAAAAGTTTAAAAAAAAATTTTGTTAGACTTAGTCACTTTTCCGGCGTTTAGAAGACTTTCAGATAGGGGAAATGTCAGTGAGCGTTCCGATTTCAGTTCCAGAGCGATTCGTCCAATGAGTCCTTCATATTTAGTCGTTTTCAGACAATTTTTCAGAATTTTTGAAAATTTCACTTTTTTGTGAAAATATCCACTAAATGAGGGAATAATATGTGTGAGGGTACACCAGGAGAGTTCCAAATGTGTGTGGGTAGAAAATATATCCCACGGGGGTAAAATTGAAAAAAGGTGAAAAAATTTTTTTTTGGACTTAGTCATTTTTCCGGCGTTTATCAGACTTTCAGATAGGGGAAATGTCAGTGAGCATTCCGATTTCAGTTCCAGAGCGATTCGTCCAATGAGTCCTTCATATTTAGTCGTTTTCAGCCAATTTTCAGAATTTTTGAAAATTTCACTTTTTTGTGAAAATATCCACTAAATGAGGGAATAATATGTGTGAGGGTACCCCAGGAGAGTTCCAAATGTGTGTGGGTAGAATATATATCCCACGGGGGTAAAATTGAAAAAAGTTGAAAAAAAAATTTTGTTAGACTTAGTCATTTTTCCGGCGTTTAGAAGACTTTCAGATAGGGGAAATGTCAGTGAGCGTTCCGATTTCAGTTCCAGAGAGATTCGCCCGATGAGTCCTTCATATTTAGTCGTTTTCAGCCAATTTTCTGAATTTTTGAAAATTTCACTTTTTTGTGAAAATATCCACTAAATGAGGGAATAATATGTGTGAGGGTACCCCAGGAGAGTTCCAAATGTGTGTGGGTAGAAGATATATCCCACGGGGGTAAAATTGAAAAAAGTTGAAAAAAATTTGTTTTTTCGACTTAGTCATTTTTCCGGCGTTTATCAGACTTTCAAATAGGGGAAATGTCAGTGAGCATTCCGATTTCAGTTCCAGAGCGATTCGCCCGATGAGTCCTTCATATTTAGTCGTTTTCAGCCAATTTTCTGAATTTTTGAAAATTTCACTTTTTTGTGAAAATATCCACTAAATGAGGGAATAATATGTGAGAGGGTACCCCAGGAGAGTTCCAAATGTGTGTGGGTAGAATATATATCCCACGGGGGTAAAATTGAAAAAAGTTGAAAAATTTTTTTTGTTGGACTTAGTCATTTTTCCGGCGTTTAGAAGACTTTCAGATAGGGAAAATGTCAGTGAGTATTCCAATTTCAGTTCCAGAGCGATTCGCCCGATGAGTCCTTCATATTTAGTCGTTTTCAGAAAAATTTTCAGAATTTTGAAAATTTCACTTTTTTGTGAAAATATCCACTAAATGAGGGAATAATATGTGTGAGGGTACCCCAGGAGAGTTCCAAATGTGTGTGGGTAGAATATATATCCCACGGGGGTAAAATTGAAAAAAGATGAAAAATTTTTTTTTTTTACTTAGTCATTTTTCCGGCATTTATCAGACTTTCAGATAGGGGAAATGTCAGTGAGCGTTTCGATTTCAGTTCCAGAATGATTCGCCCGATGAGTCCTTCATATTTAGTCGTTTTCAGCCAATTTTCTGAATTTTTGAAAATTTCACTTTTTTGTGAAAATATCCACTAAATGAGGGCATAATATGTGTGAGGGTACCCCAGGAGAGTTCCAAATGTGTGTGGGTAGAATATATCCCACGGGAGTAAAATTGAAAACAGATGAAAAATTTTTTTTTTTGGACTATCATTTTTTCAGCGTTTATCAGACTTTCAGATAGGGGAAATGTCAGTGAGCGTTCCGATTTCAGTACCAGAGCGATTCGCCCGATGAGTCCTTCATATTTAGTAGTTTTCAGCCAATTTTCAGAATTTTTGAAAATGTCACTTTTTTGTGAAAATATCCACTAAATGAGGGAATAATATGTGTGAGGGTACCCCAGGAGAGTTCCAAATGTGTGTGGGTAGAATATATATCCCACGGGGGTAAAATTGAAAAAAGTTGAAAAAAAAATTTTGTTAGACTTAGTCATTTTTCCGGCGTTTAGAAGACTTTCACATAGGGGACATGTCAGTTAGCGTTCCGATTTCAGTTCCAGAGTGATTCTCCCGATGAGTCCTTCATATTTAGTCGTTTTCAGCCAATTTTCAGAATTTTGAAAATTTCACTTTTTTGTGAAAATATCCACTAAATGAGGGAATAATATGTGTGAGGGTACCCCAGGAGAGTTCCAAATGTGTGTGGGTAGAATATATATCCCACGGGGGTAAAATTGAAAAAAGGTGAAAAAATATTTTTTTGGACTTCGTCATTTTTCCGGCGTTTATCAGACTTTCAGATAGGGGAAATGTCAGTGAGCGTTCCGATTTCAGTTCCAGAGCGATTCGCCCAATGAGTCCTTCATATTTAGTCGGTTTCAGACAATTTTCAGAATTTTTGAAAATTTCACTTTTTTGTGAAAATATCCACTAAATGAGGGAATAATATGTGTGAGGGTACCCCAGGAGAGTTCCAAATGTGTGTGGGTAGAATATACATCCCACGGGGGTAAAATTGAAAAAAGGTGAAAACATTTTTTTTGGGACTTAGTCATTTTTCCAGTGTTTATCAAACTTTCAGATAGGGGAAATGTCAGTGAGCATTCCGATTTCAGTTCCAGAGCGATTCGCCCAATGAGTCCTTCATATTTAGTCGTTTTCAGCCAATTTTTCAGATTTTTTGAAAATTTCACTTTTTTGTGAAAATATCCACTAAATGAGGGAATAATATGTGTGAGGCTACACCAGGAGAGTTCCAAGTGTGTGTCGGTAGAATATATATCCCACGGGGGTAAAATGGAAAAAAGGTGAAAAAAAATTTTTGGGGGACTTAGTCATTTTTTCAGCGTTTATCAGACTTTCAGATAGGGGAAATGTCAGTGAGCATTCCAATTTGAGTTCCAGAGCGATTCGCTCGATGAGTCCTTCATATTTAGTCGTTTTCAGCCAATTTTCAGAATTTTTGAAAATTTCACTTTTTTGTGAAAATATCCACTAAATGAGGGAATAATATGTGTGAGGGTACCCCAGGAGAGTTCCAAATGTGTATGGGTAGAATATATATCCCACGGGGGTAAAATTGAAAAAAGGTGAAAAATTTTTTTTTTTAGACTTAGTCATTTTATCAGCGTTTATCAGACTTTCAGATAGGGGAAATGTCAGTGAGCGTTCCGATTTCAGTTCCAGAGCGATTCGCCCGATGAGTCCTTCATATTTAATCGTTTTCAGCCAATTTTCAGAATTTTTGAAAATTTCACTTTTTTGTGAAAATATCCACTAAATGAGGGAATAATATGTGTGAGGGTACCCCAGGAGAGTACCAAATGTGTGTGGGTAGAATATATATCCCACGGGGGTAAAATTGAAAAAAGGTGAAAAAATTTTTTTTGGGGACTTAGTCATTTTTTCAGCGTTTATCAGACTTTCAGATAGGGGAAATGTCAGTGAGCATTCCAATTTCAGTTCCAGAGCGATTGGCCCGATGAGTCCTTCATATTTAGTCGTTTTCAGCCAATTTTCAGAATTTTTGAAAATTTCACTTTTTTTGTGAAAATATCCACTAAATGAGGGAATAATATGTGTGAGGGTACCCCAGGAGAGTTCCAAATGTGTGTGGGTAGAATATATATCCCACGGGGGTAAAATTGAAAAAAGTTGAAAAAATATTTTTTTGGACTTCGTCATTTTTCCGGCGTTTATCAGACTTTCAGATAGGGGAAATGTCAGTGAGCATTCCGATTTCAGTTCCAGAGCGATTCGCCCAATGAGTCCTTCATATTTAGTCGGCTTCAGCCAATTTTCAGAATTTTTGAAAATTTCACTTTTTTGTGAAAATATCCACTAAATGAGGGAATTATATGTGTGAGGGTACCCCAGGAGAGTTCCAAATGTGTGTGGGTAGAATATATATCCCACGGGAGTAAAATTGAAAACAGATGAAAAATATTTTTTTTTGGACTTAGTCATTTTTTCAGCATTTATCAGACTTTCAGATAGGGGAAATGTCAGTGAGCATTCCGATTTCAGTACCAGAGCGATTCGCCCGATGAGTCCTTCATATTTAGTCGCTTTCATCCAATTTTCAGAATTTTTGAAAATTTCACTTTTTTGTGAAAATATCCACTAAATGAGGGAATAATATGTGTGAGGGTACCCCAGGAGAGTTCCAAATGTGTGTGGGTAGAATATATATCCCACGGGGGTAAAATTGAAAAATGTTGAAAAAATTTTTTTTTTAGACTTAGTCATTTTTCCGGCGTTTATCAGACTTTCAGATAGGGGAAATGTCAGTGAGCATTCCGATTTCAGTTCCAGAGCGATTCGCCCAATGAGTCCTTCATATTTAGTCGTTTTCAGGCAATTTTTCAGATTTTTTGAAAATTTCACTTTTTTGTGAAAATATCCACTAAATGAGGGAATAATATGTGTGAGGGTACCCCAGGAGAGTTCCAAATGTGTGTCGGTAGAATATATATCCCACGGGGGTAAAATTGAAAAAAGGTGAAAAAAAATTTTTGGGTGACTTAGTCATTTTTTCATCGTTTATCAGACTTTCAGATAGGGGAAATGTCAGTGAGCATTCCGATTTCAGTTCCAGAGCGATTCGCCCGATGAGTCCTTCATATTTAGTCGTTTTCAGCCAATTTTCCGAATTTTTGAAAATTTCACTTTTTTGTGAAAATATCCACTAAATGAGGGAATAATATGTGTGAGGGTACCCCAGGAGAGTTCCAAATGTGTGTGGGTAGAATATATATCCCACTGGGGTAAAATTGAAAAAAGTTGAAAAAATTTTTTTTTTAGACTTAGTCATTTTTCCGGCGTTTATCAGACTTTCAGATAGGGGAAATGTCAGTGAGCGTTCCGATTTCAGTTCCAGAGCGATTCGCCCGATGAGTCCTTCATATTTAGTCGTTTTCAGCCAATTTGCTGAATTTTTGAAAATTTCACTTTTTTGTGAAAATATCCACTAAATGAGGGAATAATATGTGTGAGGGTACCCCAGGAGAGTTCCAAATGTGTGTGGGTAGAATATATATCCCACGGGGGTAAAATTGAAAAAAGGTGAAATAAATTTTTTTTGGGACTTAGTCATTTTTTCAGCATTTATCAGACTTTCAGATAGGGGAAATGTCAGTGAGCGTTCCGATTTCAGTACCAGAGCGATTCGCCCGATGAGTCCTTCATATTTAGTCGCTTTCATCCAATTTTCAGAATTTTTGAAAATTTCACTTTTTTGTGAAAATATCCACTAAATGAGGGAATAATATGTGTGAGTGTACCCCAGGAGAGTTCCAAATGTGTGTGGGTAGAATATATATCCCACGGGGGTAAAATTGAAAAATGTTGAAAAAATTTTTTTTTTAGACTTAGTCATTTTTCCGGCGTTTATCAGACTTTCAGATAGGGGAAATGTCAGTGAGCATTCCGATTTCAGTTCCAGAGCGATTCGCCCAATGAGTCCTTCATATTTAGTCGTTTTCAGGCAATTTTTCAGATTTTTTGAAAATTTCACTTTTTTGTGAAAATATCCACTAAATGAGGGAATAATATGTGTGAGGGTACCCCAGGAGAGTTCCAAATGTGTGTCGGTAGAATATATATCCCACGGGGGTAAAATTGAAAAAAGGTGAAAAAAAATTTTTGGGTGACTTAGTCATTTTTTCATCGTTTATCAGACTTTCAGATAGGGGAAATGTCAGTGAGCATTCCGATTTCAGTTCCAGAGCGATTCGCCCGATGAGTCCTTCATATTTAGTCGTTTTCAGCCAATTTTCCGAATTTTTGAAAATTTCACTTTTTTGTGAAAATATCCACTAAATGAGGGAATAATATGTGTGAGGGTACCCCAGGAGAGTTCCAAATGTGTGTGGGTAGAATATATATCCCACGGGGGTAAAATTGAAAAAAGTTGAAAAAATTTTTTTTTTAGACTTAGTCATTTTTCCGGTGTTTATCAGACTTTCAGATAGGGGAAATGTCAGTGAGCGTTCCGATTTCAGTTCCAGAGCGATTCGCCCGATGAGTCCTTCATATTTAGTCGTTTTCAGCCAATTTGCTGAATTTTTGAAAATTTCACTTTTTTGTGAAAATATCCACTAAATGAGGGAATAATATGTGTGAGGGTACCCCAGGAGAGTTCCAAATGTGTGTGGGTAGAATATATATCCCACGGGGGTAAAATTGAAAAAAGGTGAAATAAATTTTTTTTGGGACTTAGTCATTTTTCCGGCATTTAGAAGACTTTCAGATAGGGGAAATATCAGTGAGTATTCCAATTTCAGTTCCAGAGCGATTCGCCCGATGAGTCCTTCATATTTAGTCGGTTTCAGCCAATTTTCAGAATTTTTGAAAATTTCACTTTTTTGTGAAAATATCCACTAAATGAGGGAATAATATGTTTGAGGGTACCCCAGGAGAGTTCCAAATGTGTGTGGGTAGAATATATATCCCACGGGGGTAAAATTGAAAAAAGTTGAAAAAAATTTTTTTTTAGACTTAGTCATTTTTCCGGCGTTTATCAGACTTTCAGATAGGGGAAATGTCAGTGAGCGTTCCGATTTCAGTACCAGAGCGATTCGCCCGATGAGTCCTTCATATTTAGTCGCTTTCATCCAATTTTCAGAATTTTTGAAAATTTCACTTTTTTGTGAAAATATCCACTAAATGAGGGAATAATATGTGTGAGGGTACCCCAGGAGAGTTCCAAATGTGTGTGAGTAGAATATATATCCCACGGGGGTAAAATTGAAAAAAGGTGAAAAAAATTTTTTTTAGACTTAGTAATTTTTCCGGCGTTTATCAGACTTTCAGATAGGGGAAATGTCAGTGAGCGTTCCGATTTCAGTTCCAGAGCGATTCGCCCAATGAGTCCTTCATATTTAGTCGTTTTCAGCCAATTTTCTGAATTTTTGAAAATTTCACTTTTTTGTGAAAATATCCACTAAATGAGGGAATAATATGTGTGAGGGTACCCCAGGAGAGTTCCAAATGTGTGTGGGTAGAATATATATCCCACGGGGGTAAAATTGAAAAAAGGTGAAAATTTTTTTTTTTTGGACTTAGTCATTTTTTCAGCGTTTATCAGACTTTCAGATAGGGGAAATGTCAGTGAGTGTTCCGATTTCAGTTCCAGAGCGATTCGCCCGATGAGTCCTTCATATTTAGTCGTTTTCAGCCAATTTTCAGAATTTTTGAAAATTTCACTTTTTTGTGAAAATATCCACTAAATGAGGGAATAATATGTGTGAGGGTACCCCAGGAGAGTTCCAAATGTGTGTGGGTAGAATATATATCCCACGGGGGTAAAATTGAAAAAAGTTGAAAAAAAAATTTTGTTAGACTTAGTTATTTTTCCGGCGTTTATCAGACTTTCAAATAGGGGAAATGTCAGTGAGCATTCCCATTTCAGTTCCAGAGCGATTCGCCCGATGAGTCCTTCATATTTAGTCGTTTTCAGCCAATTTTCTGAATTTTTGAAAATTTCACTTTTTTGTGAAAATATCCACTAAATGAGGGAATAATATGTGTGAGGGTACCCCAGGAGAGTTCCAAATGTGTGTGGTAGAATATATATCCCACGTGGGTAAAATTGAAAAAAGGTGAAAAAAATTTTTTTTGGGACTTACTCATTTTTCCGGCGTTTATCAGACTTTCAGATAGGGGAAATGTCAGTGAGCATTCCCATTTCAGTTCCAGAGCGATTCGCCCGATGAGTCCTTCATATTTAGTCGGTTTCAGCCAATTTTCAGAATTTTTGAAAATTTCACTTCTTTTGTGAAAATATCCACTAAATGAGGGAATAATATGTGTGAGGGTACCCCAGGAGAGTTCCAAATGTGTGTGGGTAGAATATATATCCCACGGGGGTAAAATTGAAAAAAGTTGAAAAAAATTTTTTTTTAGACTTAGTCATTTTTCCGGCGTTTATCAGACTTTCAGATAAGGGAAATGTCAGTGAGCGTTCCGATTTCAGTTCCAGAGCGATTTGCCCAATGAGTCCTTCATATTTAGTCGTTTTCAGCCAATTTTCAGAATTTTTGAAAATTTCACTTTTTTGTGAAAATATCCACTAAATGAGGGAATAATATGTGTGAGGGTACCCCAGGAGAGTTCCAAATGTGTGTGGGTAGAATATATATCCCACGGGGGTAAAATTGAAAAAAGTTGAAAAAAAAATTTTGTTAGACTTAGTCATTTTTCCGGTGTTTATCAGACTTTCAAATAGGGGAAATGTCAGTGAGCGTTCCCATTTCAGTTCCAGAGCGATTCGCCCGATGAGTCCTTCATATTTAGTCGTTTTCAGCCAATTTTCTGAATTTTTGAAAATTTCACTTTTTTGTGAAAATATCCACTAAATGAAGGAATAATATGTGTGAGGGTACCCCAGGAGAGTTCCAAATGTGTGTGGGTAGAATATATATCCCACGGGGGTAAAATTGAAAAAAGGTGAAAAAAAATTTTTTTGGGACTTACTCATTTTTCCTGCGTTTAGAAGACTTTCAGATAGGGGAAATGTCAGTGAGCGTTCCGATTTCAGTACCAGAGCGATTCGCCCGATGAGTCCTTCATATTTAGTCGCTTTCATCCAATTTTCAGAATTTTTGAAAATTTCACTTTTTTGTGAAAATATCCACTAAATGAGGGAATAATATGTGTGAGGGTACCCCAGGAGAGTTCCAAATGTGTGTGGGTAGAATATATATCCCACGGGGGTAAAATTGAAAAAAGGTGAAAAAATTTTTTTTTGGACTTAGTCATTTTTCCGGCGTTTATCAGACCTTCAGATAGGGGAAATGTCAGTGAGCATTCCAATTTCAGTTCCAGAGCGATTCGCCCAATGAGTCCTTCATATTTAGTCGTTTTCAGGCAATTTTTCAGATTTTTTGAAAATTTCACTTTTTTGTGAAAATATCCACTAAATGAGGGAATAATATGTGTGAGGGTACCCCAGGAGAGTTCCAAATGTGTGTCGGTAGAATATATATCCCACGGGGGTATAATTGAAAAAAGGTGAAAAAAAATTTTTGGGTGACTTAGTCATTTTTTCATCGTTTATCAGACTTTCAGATAGGGGAAATGTCAGTGAGCATTCCGATTTCAGTTCCAGAGCGATTCGCCCGATGAGTCCTTCATATTTAGTCGTTTTCAGCCAATTTTCCGAATTTTTGAAAATTTCACTTTTTTGTGAAAATATCCACTAAATGAGGGAATAATATGTGTGAGGGTACCCCAGGAGAGTTCCAAATGTGTGTGGGTAGAATATATATCCCACGGGGGTAAAATTGAAAAAAGTTGAAAAAATTTTTTTTTTAGACTTAGTCATTTTTCCGGTGTTTATCAGACTTTCAGATAGGGGAAATGTCAGTGAGCGTTCCGATTTCAGTTCCAGAGCGATTCGCCCGATGAGTCCTTCATATTTAGTCGTTTTCAGCCAATTTGCTGAATTTTTGAAAATTTCACTTTTTTGTGAAAATATCCACTAAATGAGGGAATAATATGTGTGAGGGTACCCCAGGAGAGTTCCAAATGTGTGTGGGTAGAATATATATCCCACGGGGGTAAAATTGAAAAAAGGTGAAATAAATTTTTTTTGGGACTTAGTCATTTTTCCGGCATTTAGAAGACTTTCAGATAGGGGAAATATCAGTGAGTATTCCAATTTCAGTTCCAGAGCGATTCGCCCGATGAGTCCTTCATATTTAGTCGGTTTCAGCCAATTTTCAGAATTTTTGAAAATTTCACTTTTTTGTGAAAATATCCACTAAATGAGGGAATAATATGTTTGAGGGTACCCCAGGAGAGTTCCAAATGTGTGTGGGTAGAATATATATCCCACGGGGGTAAAATTGAAAAAAGTTGAAAAAAATTTTTTTTTAGACTTAGTCATTTTTCCGGCGTTTATCAGACTTTCAGATAGGGGAAATGTCAGTGAGCGTTCCGATTTCAGTACCAGAGCGATTCGCCCGATGAGTCCTTCATATTTAGTCGCTTTCATCCAATTTTCAGAATTTTTGAAAATTTCACTTTTTTGTGAAAATATCCACTAAATGAGGGAATAACATGTGTGAGGGTACCCCAGGAGAGTTCCAAATGTGTGTGGGTAGAATATATATCCCACGGGGGTAAAATTGAAAAAAGTTGAAAAAAAAATTTTGTTAGACTTAGTCATTTTTCCGGCGTTTAGAAGACTTTCAGATAGGGGAAATGTCAGTGAGCGTTCCGATTTCAGTTCCAGAGCGATTCGCCCGATGAGTCCTTCATATTTAGTCGTTTTGAGCCAATTTTCAGAATTTTGAAAATTTCACTTTTTTGTGAAAATATCCACTAAATGAGGGAATAATATGTGTGAGGGTACCCCAGGAGAGTTCCAAATGTGTGTGGGTAGAATATATATCCCACGGGGGTAAAATTGAAAAAAGTTGAAAAAAATTTTCTTTTAGACTTAGTCATTTTTCCGGCGTTTATCAGACTTTCAGATAGGGGATATGTCAGTGAGCGTTCCGATTTCAGTACCAGAGCGATTCGCCCGATGAGTCCTTCATATTTAGTCGCTTTCATGCAATTTTAAGAATTTTTGAAAATTTCACTTTTTTGTGAAAATATCCACTAAATGAGGGAATAATATGTGTGAGGGTACCCCAGGAGAGTTCCAAATGTGTGTGAGTAGAATATATATCCCACGGGGGTAAAATTGAAAAAAGGTGAAAAAAATTTTTTTTAGACTTAGTAATTTTTCCGGCGTTTATCAGACTTTCAGATAGGGGAAATGTCAGTGAGCGTTCCGATTTCAGTTCCAGAGCGATTCGCCCAATGAGTCCTTCATATTTAGTCGTTTTCAGCCAATTTTCTGAATTTTTGAAAATTTCACTTTTTTGTGAAAATATCCACTAAATGAGGGAATAATATGTGTGAGGGTACCCCAGGAGAGTTCCAAATGTGTGTGGGTAGAATATATATCCCACGGGGGTAAAATTGAAAAAAGGTGAAAATTTTTTTTTTTTGGACTTAGTCATTTTTTCAGCGTTTATCAGACTTTCAGATAGGGGAAATGTCAGTGAGCGTTCCGATTTCAGTTCCAGAGCGATTCGCCCGATGAGTCCTTCATATTTAGTCGTTTTCAGCCAATTTTCAGAATTTTTGAAAATTTCACTTTTTTGTGAAAATATCCACTAAATGAGGGAATAATATGTGTGAGGGTACCCCAGGAGAGTTCCAAATGTGTGTGGGTAGAATATATATCCCACGGGGGTAAAATTGAAAAAAGTTGAAAAAAAAATTTTGTTAGACTTAGTTATTTTTCCGGCGTTTATCAGACTTTCAAATAGGGGAAATGTCAGTGAGCATTCCCATTTCAGTTCCAGAGCGATTCGCCCGATGAGTCCTTCATATTTAGTCGTTTTCAGCCAATTTTCTGAATTTTTGAAAATTTCACTTTTTTGTGAAAATATCCACTAAATGAGGGAATAATATGTGTGAGGGTACCCCAGGAGAGTTCCAAATGTGTGTGGTAGAATATATATCCCACGTGGGTAAAATTGAAAAAAGGTGAAAAAAATTTTTTTTGGGACTTACTCATTTTTCCGGCGTTTATCAGACTTTCAGATAGGGGAAATGTCAGTGAGCGTTCTGATTTCAGTACCAGAGCGATTCGCCCGATGAGTCCTTCATATTTAGTCGCTTTCATCCAATTTTAAGAATTTTTGAAAATGTCACTTTTTTGCGAAAATATCCACTAAATGAGGGAATAATATGTGTGAGGGTACCCCAGGAGAGTTCCAAATGTGTGTGGGTAGAATATATATCCCACGGGGATAAAATTGAAAAAAGGTAAAAAATTTTTTTTTTAGACTTAGTCATTTTTTCAGCGTTTATCAGACTTTCAGATAGGGGAAATGTCAGTGAGCATTCCCATTTCAGTTCCAGAGCGATTCGCCCGATGAGTCCTTCATATTTAGTCGGTTTCAGCCAATTTTCAGAATTTTTGAAAATTTCACTTCTTTTGTGAAAATATCCACTAAATGAGGGAATAATATGTGTGAGGGTACCCCAGGAGAGTTCCAAATGTGTGTGGGTAGAATATATATCCCACGGGGGTAAAATTGAAAAAAGTTGAAAAAAATTTTTTTTTAGACTTAGTCATTTTTCCGGCGTTTATCAGACTTTCAGATAAGGGAAATGTCAGTGAGCGTTCCGATTTCAGTTCCAGAGCGATTTGCCCAATGAGTCCTTCATATTTAGTCGTTTTCAGCCAATTTTCAGAATTTTTGAAAATTTCACTTTTTTGTGAAAATATCCACTAAATGAGGGAATAATATGTGTGAGGGTACCCCAGGAGAGTTCCAAATGTGTGTGGGTAGAATATATATCCCACGGGGGTAAAATTGAAAAAAGTTGAAAAAAAAATTTTGTTAGACTTAGTCATTTTTCCGGTGTTTATCAGACTTTCAAATAGGGGAAATGTCAGTGAGCGTTCCCATTTCAGTTCCAGAGCGATTCGCCCGATGAGTCCTTCATATTTAGTCGTTTTCAGCCAATTTTCTGAATTTTTGAAAATTTCACTTTTTTGTGAAAATATCCACTAAATGAAGGAATAATATGTGTGAGGGTACCCCAGGAGAGTTCCAAATGTGTGTGGGTAGAATATATATCCCACGGGGGTAAAATTGAAAAAAGGTGAAAAAAAATTTTTTTGGGACTTACTCATTTTTCCTGCGTTTAGAAGACTTTCAGATAGGGGAAATGTCAGTGAGCGTTCCGATTTCAGTACCAGAGCGATTCGCCCGATGAGTCCTTCATATTTAGTCGCTTTCATCCAATTTTCAGAATTTTTGAAAATTTCACTTTTTTGTGAAAATATCCACTAAATGAGGGAATAATATGTGTGAGGGTACCCCAGGAGAGTTCCAAATGTGTGTGGGTAGAATATATATCCCACGGGGGTAAAATTGAAAAAAGGTGAAAAAATTTTTTTTTGGACTTAGTCATTTTTCCGGCGTTTATCAGACCTTCAGATAGGGGAAATGTCAGTGAGCATTCCAATTTCAGTTCCAGAGCGATTTGCCCAATGAGTCCTTCATATTTAGTCGCTTTCATCCAATTTTCAGAATTTTTGAAAATTTCACTTTTTTGCGAAAATATCCACTAAATGAGGGAATAACATGTGTGAGGGTACCCCAGGAGAGTTCCAAATGTGTGTGGGTAGAATATATATCCCACGGGGGTAAAATTGAAAAAAGTTGAAAAAAAAATTTTGTTAGACTTAGTCATTTTTCCGGCGTTTAGAAGACTTTCAGATAGGGGAAATGTCAGTGAGCGTTCCGATTTCAGTTCCAGAGCGATTCGCCCGATGAGTCCTTCATATTTAGTCGTTTTGAGCCAATTTTCAGAATTTTGAAAATTTCACTTTTTTGTGAAAATATCCACTAAATGAGGGAATAATATGTGTGAGGGTACCCCAGGAGAGTTCCAAATGTGTGTGGGTAGAATATATATCCCACGGGGGTAAAATTGAAAAAAGTTGAAAAAAATTTTCTTTTAGACTTAGTCATTTTTCCGGCGTTTATCAGACTTTCAGATAGGGGATATGTCAGTGAGCGTTCCGATTTCAGTACCAGAGCGATTCGCCCGATGAGTCCTTCATATTTAGTCGCTTTCATGCAATTTTAAGAATTTTTGAAAATTTCACTTTTTTGTGAAAATATCCACTAAATGAGGGAATAATATGTGTGAGGGTACCCCAGGAGAGTTCCAAATGTGTGTGGGTAGAATATATATCCCACGGGGGTAAAATTGAAAAAAGGTGAAAAAAATTTTTTTTAGACTTAGTAATTTTTCCGGCGTTTATCAGACTTTCAGATAGGGGAAATGTCAGTGAGCGTTCCGATTTCAGTTCCAGAGCGATTCGCCCAATGAGTCCTTCATATTTAGTCGTTTTCAGCCAATTTTCTGAATTTTTGAAAATTTCACTTTTTTGTGAAAATATCCACTAAATGAGGGAATAATATGTGTGAGGGTACCCCAGGAGAGTTCCAAATGTGTGTGGGTAGAATATATATCCCACGGGGGTAAAATTGAAAAAAGGTGAAAATTTTTTTTTTTTGGACTTAGTCATTTTTTCAGCGTTTATCAGACTTTCAGATAGGGGAAATGTCAGTGAGCGTTCCGATTTCAGTTCCAGAGCGATTCGCCCGATGAGTCCTTCATATTTAGTCGTTTTCAGCCAATTTTCAGAATTTTTGAAAATTTCACTTTTTTGTGAAAATATCCACTAAATGAGGGAATAATATGTGTGAGGGTACCCCAGGAGAGTTCCAAATGTGTGTGGGTAGAATATATATCCCACGGGGGTAAAATTGAAAAAAGTTGAAAAAAAAATTTTGTTAGACTTAGTTATTTTTCCGGCGTTTATCAGACTTTCAAATAGGGGAAATGTCAGTGAGCATTCCCATTTCAGTTCCAGAGCGATTCGCCCGATGAGTCCTTCATATTTAGTCGTTTTCAGCCAATTTTCTGAATTTTTGAAAATTTCACTTTTTTGTGAAAATATCCACTAAATGAGGGAATAATATGTGTGAGGGTACCCCAGGAGAGTTCCAAATGTGTGTGGTAGAATATATATCCCACGGGGGTAAAATTGAAAAAAGGTGAAAAAAATTTTTTTTGGGACTTACTCATTTTTCCGGCGTTTATCAGACTTTCAGATAGGGGAAATGTCAGTGAGCGTTCTGATTTCAGTACCAGAGCGATTCGCCCGATGAGTCCTTCATATTTAGTCGCTTTCATCCAATTTTAAGAATTTTTGAAAATGTCACTTTTTTGCGAAAATATCCACTAAATGAGGGAATAATATGTGTGAGGGTACCCCAGGAGAGTTCCAAATGTGTGTGGGTAGAATATATATCCCACGGGGATAAAATTGAAAAAAGGTAAAAAATTTTTTTTTTAGACTTAGTCATTTTTTCAGCGTTTATCAGACTTTCAGATAGGGGAAATGTCAGTGAGCATTCCCATTTCAGTTCCAGAGCGATTCGCCCGATGAGTCCTTCATATTTAGTCGGTTTCAGCCAATTTTCAGAATTTTTGAAAATTTCACTTCTTTTGTGAAAATATCCACTAAATGAGGGAATAATATGTGTGAGGGTACCCCAGGAGAGTTCCAAATGTGTGTGGGTAGAATATATATCCCACGGGGGTAAAATTGAAAAAAGTTGAAAAAAATTTTTTTTTAGACTTAGTCATTTTTCCGGCGTTTATCAGACTTTCAGATAAGGGAAATGTCAGTGAGCGTTCCGATTTCAGTTCCAGAGCGATTTGCCCAATGAGTCCTTCATATTTAGTCGTTTTCAGCCAATTTTCAGAATTTTTGAAAATTTCACTTTTTTGTGAAAATATCCACTAAATGAGGGAATAATATGTGTGAGGGTACCCCAGGAGAGTTCCAAATGTGTGTGGGTAGAATATATATCCCACGGGGGTAAAATTGAAAAAAGTTGAAAAAAAAATTTTGTTAGACTTAGTCATTTTTCCGGTGTTTATCAGACTTTCAAATAGGGGAAATGTCAGTGAGCGTTCCCATTTCAGTTCCAGAGCGATTCGCCCGATGAGTCCTTCATATTTAGTCGTTTTCAGCCAATTTTCTGAATTTTTGAAAATTTCACTTTTTTGTGAAAATATCCACTAAATGAAGGAATAATATGTGTGAGGGTACCCCAGGAGAGTTCCAAATGTGTGTGGGTAGAATATATATCCCACGGGGGTAAAATTGAAAAAAGGTGAAAAAAAATTTTTTTGGGACTTACTCATTTTTCCTGCGTTTAGAAGACTTTCAGATAGGGGAAATGTCAGTGAGCGTTCCGATTTCAGTACCAGAGCGATTCGCCCGATGAGTCCTTCATATTTAGTCGCTTTCATCCAATTTTCAGAATTTTTGAAAATTTCACTTTTTTGTGAAAATATCCACTAAATGAGGGAATAATATGTGTGAGGGTACCCCAGGAGAGTTCCAAATGTGTGTGGGTAGAATATATATCCCACGGGGGTAAAATTGAAAAAAGGTGAAAAAATTTTTTTTTGGACTTAGTCATTTTTCCGGCGTTTATCAGACTTTCAGATAGGGGAAATGTCAGTGAGCATTCCAATTTCAGTTCCAGAGCGATTTGCCCAATGAGTCCTTCATATTTAGTCGTTTTCAGCCAATTTTCAGAATTTTTGAAAATTTCACTTTTTTGTGAAAATATCCACTAAATGAGGGAATAATATGTGTGAGGGTACCCCAGGAGAGTTCCAAATGTGTGTGGGTAGAATATATATCCCACGGGGGTAAAATTGAAAAAAGTTGAAAAAAAAATTTTGTTAGACTTAGTCATTTTTCCGGCGTTTATCAGACTTTCAAATAGGGGAAATGTCAGTGAGCGTTCCCATTTCAGTTCCAGAGCGATTCGCCCGATGAGTCCTTCATATTTAGTCGTTTTCAGCCAATTTTCTGAATTTTTGAAAATTTCACTTTTTTGTGAAAATATCCACTAAATGAAGGAATAATATGTGTGAGGGTACCCCAGGAGAGTTCCAAATGTGTGTGGGTAGAATATATATCCCACGGGGGTAAAATTGAAAAAAGGTGAAAAAAAATTTTTTTGGGACTTACTCATTTTTCCTGCGTTTAGAAGACTTTCAGATAGGGGAAATATCAGTGAGTATTCCAATTTCAGTTCCAGAGCGATTCGCCCGATGAGTCCTTCATATTTAGTCGGTTTCAGCCAATTTTCAGAATTTTTGAAAATTTCACTTTTTTGTGAAAATATCCACTAAATGAGGGAATAATATGTGTGAGGGTACCCCAGGAGAGTTCCAAATGTGTGTGGGTAGAATATATATCCCACGGGGGTAAAATTGAAAAAAGTTGAAAAAAATTTTTTTTTAGACTTAGTCATTTTTTCAGCGTTTATCAGACTTTCAGATAGGGGAAATGTCAGTGAGCGTTCCGATTTCAGTACCAGAGCGATTCGCCCGATGAGTCCTTCATATTTAGTCGCTTTCATCCAATTTTCAGAATTTTTGAAAATTTCACTTTTTTGTGAAAATATCCACTAAATGAGGGAATAATATGTGTGAGGGTACCCCAGGAGAGTTCCAAATGTGTGTGGGTAGAATATATATCCCACGGGGGTAAAATTGAAAAAAGGTGAAAAAATTTTTTTTTGGACTTAGTCATTTTTCCGGCGTTTATCAGACTTTCAGATAGGGGAAATGTCAGTGAGCATTCCAATTTCAGTTCCAGAGCGATTCGCCCGATGAGTCCTTCATATTTAGTCGGTTTCAGCCAATTTTCAGAATTTTTGAAAATTTCACGTCTTTTGTGAAAATATCCACTAAATGAGGGAATAATATGTGTGAGGGTACCCCAGGAGAGTTCCAAATGTGTGTGGGTAGAATATATATCCCACGGGGGTAAAATTGAAAAAAGGTGAAAAAATTTTTTTTTGGACTTAGTCATTTTTCCGGCGTTTATCAGACTTTCAGATAGGGGAAATGTCAGTGAGCATTCCAATTTCAGTTCCAGAGCGATTCGCCCGATGAGTCCTTCATATTTAGTCGGTTTCAGCCAATTTTCAGAATTTTTGAAAATTTCACTTCTTTTGTGAAAATATCCACTAAATGAGGGAATAATATGTGTGAGGGTACCCCAGGAGAGTTCCAAATGTGTGTGGGTAGAATATATATCCCACGGGGGTAAAATTGAAAAAAGTTGAAAAAATTTTTTTTTTAGACTTAGTCATTTTTCCGGCGTTTATCAGACTTTCAGATAGGGGAAATGTCAGTGAGCGTTCCGATTTCAGTTCCAGAGCGATTCGCCCAATGAGTCCTTCATTTTTAGTCGGTTTCAGCCAATTTTCAGAATTTTTGAAAATTTCACTTTTTTGTGAAAATATCCACTAAATGAGGGAATAATATGTGTGAGGGTACCCCAGGAGAGTTCCAAATGTGTGTGGGTAGAATATATATCCCACGGGGGTAAAATTGAAAAAAGGTAAAAAAAATTTTTTTTAGACTTAGTCATTTTTTCAGCGTTTATCAGACTTTCAGATAGGGGAAATGTTAGAGAGCGTTCCGATTTCATTACCAGAGCGATTCTCCCGATGAGTCCTTCATATTTAGTCGCTTTCATCCAATTTTAAGAATTTTTGAAAATGTCACTTTTTTGCGAAAATATCCACTAAATGAGGGAATAATATGTGTGAGGGTACCCCAGGAGAGTTCCAAATGTGTGTGGGTAGAATATATATCCCACGGGGGTAAAATTGAAAAAAGGTAAAAAATTTTTTTTTTAGACTTAGTCATTTTTTCAGCGTTTATCAGACTTTCAGATAGGGGAAATGTCAGTGAGCGTTCCGATTTCAGTACCAGAGCGATTCGCCCGATGAGTCCTTCATATTTAGTCGCTTTCATCCAATTTTCAGAATTTTTGAAAATTTCACTTTTTTGTGAAAATATCCACTAAATGAGGGAATAATATGTGTGAGAGTACCCCAGGAGAGTTCCAAATGTGTGTGGGTAGAATATATATCCCACGGGGGTAAAATTGAAAAAAGGTGAAAAAATTTTTTTTTGGACTTAGTCATTTTTCCGGCGTTTATCAGACTTTCAGATAGGGGAAATGTCAGTGAGCATTCCAATTTCAGTTCCAGAGCGATTCGCCCGATGAGTCCTTCATATTTAGTCGGTTTCAGCCAATTTTCAGAATTTTTGAAAATTTCACGTCTTTTGTGAAAATATCCACTAAATGAGGGAATAATATGTGTGAGGGTACCCCAGGAGAGTTCCAAATGTGTGTGGGTAGAATATATATCCCACGGGGGTAAAATTGAAAAAAGGTGAAAAAATTTTTTTTTGGACTTAGTCATTTTTCCGGCGTTTATCAGACTTTCAGATAGGGGAAATGTCAGTGAGCATTCCAATTTCAGTTCCAGAGCGATTCGCCCGATGAGTCCTTCATATTTAGTCGGTTTCAGCCAATTTTCAGAATTTTTGAAAATTTCACTTCTTTTGTGAAAATATCCACTAAATGAGGGAATAATATGTGTGAGGGTACCCCAGGAGAGTTCCAAATGTGTGTGGGTAGAATATATATCCCACGGGGGTAAAATTGAAAAAAGTTGAAAAAAATTTTTTTTTAGACTTAGTCATTTTTCCGGCGTTTATCAGACTTTCAGATAGGGGAAATGTCAGTGAGCGTTCCGATTTCAGTTCCAGAGCGATTCGCCCGATGAGTCCTTCATATTTAGTCGGTTTCAGCCAATTTTCAGAATTTTTGAAAATTTCACTTCTTTTGTGAAAATATCCACTAAATGAGGGAATAATATGTGTGAGGGTACCCCAGGAGAGTTCCAAATGTGTGTGGGTAGAATATATATCCCACGGGGGTAAAATTGAAAAAAGTTGAAAAAAATTTTTTTTTAGACTTAGTCATTTTTCCGGCGTTTATCAGACTTTCAGATAGGGGAAATGTCAGTGAGCATTCCAATTTCAGTTCCAGAGCGATTCGCCCGATGAGTCCTTCATATTTAGTCGGTTTCAGCCAATTTTCAGAATTTTTGAAAATTTCACTTCTTTTGTGAAAATATCCACTAAATGAGGGAATAATATGTGTGAGGGTACCCCAGGAGAGTTCCAAATGTGTGTGGGTAGAATATATATCCCACGGGGGTAAAATTGAAAAAAGTTGAAAAAAATTTTTTTTTAGACTTAGTCATTTTTCCGGCGTTTATCAGACTTTCAGATAGGGGAAATGTCAGTGAGCGTTCCGATTTCAGTTCCAGAGCGATTCGCCCAATGAGTCCTTCATATTTAGTCGGTTTCAGCCAATTTTCAGAATTTTTGAAAATTTCACTTTTTTGTTAAAATATCCACTAAATGAGGGAATAATATGTGTGAGGGTACCCCAGGAGAGTTCCAAATGTGTGTGGGTAGAATATATATCCCACGGGGGTAAAATTGAAAAAAGGTAAAAAAATTTTTTTTTAGACTTAGTCATTTTTTCAGCGTTTATCAGACTTTCAGATAGGGGAAATGTTAGTGAGCGTTCCGATTTCATTACCAGAGCGATTCGCCCGATGAGTCCTTCATATTTAGTCGCTTTCATCCAATTTTCAGAATTTTTGACAATTTCACTTTTTTGTGAAAATATCCACTAAATGAGGGAATAATATGTGTGAGGGTACCCCAGGAGAGTTCCAAATGTGTGTGGGTAGAATATATATCCCACGGGGGTAAAATTGAAAAAAGTTGAAAAAATTTTTTTTTTAGACTGTCATTTTTCCGGCGTTTATCAGACTTTCAGATAAGGGAAATGTCAGTGAGCGTTCCGATTTCAGTTCCAGAGCGATTCGCCCGATGAGTCCTTCATATTTAGTCGTTTTCAGCTAATTTTCAGAATTTTTGAAAATTTCACTTTTTTGTGAAAATATCCACTAAATGAGGGAATAATATGTGTGAGGGTACCCCAGGAGAGTTCCAAATGTGTGTGGGTAGAATATATATCCCACGGGGGTAAAATTGAAAAAAGTTGAAAAAAAAATTTTGTTAGACTTAGTCATTTTTCCGGCGTTTAGAAGACTTTCAGATAGGGGAAATGTCAGTGAGCGTTCCCATTTCAGTTCCAGAGCGATTCGCCCAATGAGTCCTTCATATTTAGTCGTTTTCAGCCAATTTTTCAGAATTTTTGAAAATTTCACTTTTTTGTGAAAATATCCACTAAATGAGGGAATAATATGTGTGAGGGTACCCCAGGAGAGTTCCAAATGTGTGTCGGTAGAATATATATCCCACGGGGGTAAAATTGAAAAAAGGTGAAAAAAAATTTTGTTGGACTTAGTCATTTTTTCAGCGTTTATCAGACTTTCAGATAGGCGAAATGTCAGTGAGCATTCCAATTTCAGTTCCAGAGCGATTCGCCCGATGAGTCCTTCATATTTAGTCGGTTTCAGCCAATTTTCAGAATTTTTTAAAATTTCACTTTTTTGTGAAAATATCCACTAAATGAGGGAATAATATGTGTGAGGGTACCCCAGGAGAGTTCCAAATGTGTGTGGGTAGAATATATATCCCACGGGGGTAAAATTGAAAAAAGGTGAAAAAATTTTTTTTTGGACTTAGTCTTTTTTCCGGCGTTTATCAGACTTTCAGATAGGGGAAATGGCAGTGAGCGTTCCGATTTCAGTTCCAGAGCGATTCGCCCGATGAGTCCTTCATATTTAGTCGTTTTCAGCCAATTTTCAGAATTTTTGAAAATTTCACTTTTTTGTGAAAATATCCACTAAATGAGGGAATAATATGTGTGAGGGTACCCCAGGAGAGTTCCAAATGTGTGTGGGTAGAATATATATCCCACGGGGGTAAAATTGAAAAAAGGTTAAAAATTTTTTTTTTAGACTTAGTCATTTTTTCAGCGTTTATCAGACTTTCAGATAGGGGAAATGTCAGTGAGCGTTCCTATTTCAGTTCCAGAGCGATTCGCCCAATGAGTCCTTCATATTTAGTCGTTTTCAGCCAATTTTTCAGATTATTTGAAAATTTCACTTTTTTGTGAAAATATCCACTAAATGAGGGAATAATATGTGTGAGGGTACACCAGGAGAGTTCCAAATGTGTGTGGGTAGAATATATATCCCACGGGAGTAAAATTGAAAACAGATGAAAATTTTTTTTTTTGGACTTCGTCATTTTTTCAGCGTTTATCAGACTTTCAGATAGGGGAAATGTCAGTGAGCGTTCCGATTTCAGTTCCAGAGCGATTCGCCCAATGAGTCCTTCATATTTAGTCGGTTTCAGCCAATTTTCAGAAATTTTGAAAATTTCACTTTTTTGTGAAAATATCCACTAAATGAGGGAATAATATGTGTGAGGGTACCCCAGGAGAGTTCCAAATGTGTGTGGGTAGAATATATATCCCACGGGGGTAAAATTGAAAAAAGGTGAAAAAATATTTTTTTACACTTCGTCATTTTTCCGGCGTTTATCAGACTTTCAGATAGGGGAAATGTCAGTGAGCGTTCCGATTTCAGTTCCAGAGCGATTCGCCCAATGAGTCCTTCATATTTAGTCGTTTTCAGCCAATTTTTCAGATTTTTTGAAAATTTCACTTTTTTGTGAAAATATCCACTAAATGAGGAAATAATATGTGTGAGGGTACACCAGGAGAGTTCCAAATGTGTGTGGGTAGAATATATATCCCACGGGAGTAAAATTGAAAACAGATGAAAATTTTTTTTTTTGGACTTCGTCATTTTTTCAGCGTTTATCAGACTTTCAGATAGGGGAAATGTCAGTGAGCGTTCCGATTTCAGTTCCAGAGCGATTCGCCCAATGAGTCTTTCATATTTAGTCGTTTTCAGCCAATTTTTCAGAATTTTTGAAAATTTCACTTTTTTGTGAAAATATCCACTAAATGAGGGAATAATATGTGTGAGGGTACCCCAGGAGAGTTACAAATGTGTGTCGGTAGAATATATATCCCACGGGGGTAAAATTGAAAAAAGGTGAAAAAAAATTTTTTTTGGACTTAGTCATTCTTTCAGCGTTTATCAGACTTTCAGATAGGGGAAATGTCAGTGAGCGTTCCGAATTCAGTTCCAGAGCGATTCGCCCGATGACTCCTTCATATTTAGTCGTTTTCAGCCAATTTTCAGAATTTTGAAAATTTCACTTTTTTGTGAAAATATCCACTAAATGAAGGAATAATATGTGTGAGGGTACCCCAGGAGAGTTCCAAATGTGTGTGGGTAGAATATATATCCCACGGGGGTAAAATTGAAAAAAGGTGAAAAAATTTTTTTTGGGACTTAGTCATTTTTCCGGCGTTTTTCAGACTTTCAGATAGGGGAAATATCAGTGAGCGTTCCGATTTCAGTTCCAGAGCGATTCTCCCAATGAGTCCTTCATATTTAGTCGTTTTCAGCCAATTTTTCAGAATTTTTGAAAATTTCACTTTTTTGTGAAAATATCCACTAAATGAGGGAATAATATGTGTGAGGGTACCCCAGGAGAGTTCCAAATGTGTGTCGGCAGAATATATATCCCACGGGGGTAAAATTGAAAAAAGTTGAAAAAAATTTTTTGTTGGACTTAGTCATTTTTCCGGCGGTTAGAAGACTTTCAGATAGGGGAAATGTCAGTGAGTATTCCAATTTCAGTTCCAGAGCGATTCGCCCGATGAGTCCTTCATATTTAGTCGTTTTCAGCCAATTTTCTGAATTTTTGAAAATTTCACTTTTTTGTGAAAATATCAACTAAATGAGGGAATAATATGTGTGAGGGTACCCCAGGAGAGTTCCAAATGTGTGTGGGTAGAATATATATCCCACGGGGGTAAAATTGAAAAAAGATGAAAAAAATTTTTTTTTGACTTAGTCTTTTTTCCGGCGTTTATCAGACTTTCAGATAGGGGAAATGTCAGTGAGCGTTCCGATTTCAGTTCCAGAGCGATTCGCCCGATGAGTCCTTCATATTTAGTCGTTTTCAGCCAATTTTCAGAATTTTTGAAAATTTCACTTTTTTGTGAAAATATCCAATAAATGAGGGAATAATATGTGTGAGGGTACCCCAGGAGAGTTCCAAATGTGTGTCGGTAGAATATATATCCCACGGGGGTAAAATTGAAAAAAGGTGAAAAAATATTTTTTTACACTTCGTCATTTTTCCGGCGTTTATCAGACTTTCAGATAGGGGAAATGTCAGTGAGCGTTCCGATTTCAGTTCCAGAGCGATTCGCCCAATGAGTCCTTCATATTTAGTCGTTTTCAGCCAATTTTTCAGATTTTTTGAAAATTTCACTTTTTTGTGAAAATATCCACTAAATGAGGGAATAATATGTGTGAGGGTACACCAGGAGAGTTCCAAATGTGTGTGGGTAGAATATATATCCCACGGGAGTAAAATTGAAAACAGATGAAAATTTTTTTTTTTGGACTTCGTCATTTTTTCAGCGTTTATCAGACTTTCAGATAGGGGAAATGTCAGTGAGCGTTCCGATTTCAGTTCCAGAGCGATTCGCCCAATGAGTCCTTCATATTTAGTCGGTTTAATCCAATTTTCAGAATTTTTGAAAATTTCACTTTTTTGTGAAAATATCTACTAAATGAGGGAATAATATGTGTGAGGGTACCCCAGGAGAGTTCCAAATGTGTGTGGGTAGAATATATATCCCACGGGGGTAAAATTGAAAAAAGGTGAAAACATTTTTTTTGGGACTTAGTCATTTTTCCGGCGTATATCAGACTTTCAGATAGGGGAAATGTCAGTGAACGTTCCGATTTCAGTTCCAGAGCGATTCGCCCAATGAGTCCTTCATATTTAGTCGTTTTCAGCCAATTTTTCAGATTTTTTGAAAATTTCACTTTTTTGTGAAAATATCCAATAAATGAGGGAATAATATGTGTGAGGGTACACCAGGAGAGTTCCAAATGTGTGTCGGTAGAATATATATCCCACGGGGGTAAAATTGAAAAAAGGTGAAAAAAATTTTTTTGGGGACTTAGCCATTTTTTCAGCGTTTATCAGACAGACTTTCAGATAGGGGAAATGTCAGTGAGCATTCCAATTTCAGTTCCAGAGCGATTCGCCCGATGAGTCCTTCATATTTAGTCGTTTTCAGCCAATTTTCAGAATTTTTGAAAATTTCACTTTTTTGTGAAAATATCCACTAAATGAGGGAATAATATGTGTGAGGGTACCCCAGGAGAGTTCCAAATGTGTGTGGGTAGAATATATATCCCACGGGGGTAAAATTGAAAAAAGTTGAAAACAATTTTTTGTTGGACTTAGTCATTTTTCCAGCGTTTAGAAGACTTTCAGATAGGGGAAATATCAGTGAGTATTCCAATTTCAGTTCCAGAGCGATTCGCCCGATGAGTCCTTCATATTTAGTCGTTTTCAGCCAATTTTCAGAATTTTTGAAAATTTCACTTTTTTGTGAAAATATCCACTAAATGAGGGAATAATATGTGTGAGGGTACCCCAGGAGAGTTCTAAATGTGTGTGGGTAGAATATATATCCCACGGGGGTAAAATTGAAAAAAGTTGAAAAAAAATTTTTTTTAGACTTAGTCATTTTTCCGGCGTTTATCAGACTTTCAGATAGAGGAAATGTCAGCGAGCGTTCTTATTTCAGTTCCAGAGCGATTCGCCCGATGAGTCCTTCATATTTATTCGTTTTCAGCCAATTTTCTGAATTTTTGAAAATTTCACTTTTTTGTGAAAATATCCACTAAATGAGGGAATAATATGTGTGAGGGTACCCCAGGAGAGTTCCAAATGTGTGTGGGTAGAATATATATCCCACGGGAGTAAAATTGAAAACAGCTGAAAAATTTTTTTTTTTGGACTGTCATTTTTTCAGCGTTTATCAGACTTTCAGATAGGGGAAATGTCAGTGAGCGTTCCGATTTCAGTTCCAGAGCGATTCGCCCAATGAGTCCTTCATATTTAGTCGGTTTCAGCCAATTTTCAGAATTTTTGAAAATTTCACTTTTTTGTGAAAATATCCACTAAATGAGGGAATAATATGTGTGAGGGTACCCCAGGAGAGTTCCAAATGTGTGTGGGTAGAATATATATCCCACGGGGGTAAAATTGAAAAAAGGTGAAAACATTTTTTTTGGGACTTAGTCATTTTTCCGGCGTTTATCAGACTTTCAGATAGGGGAAATGTCAGTGAACGTTCCGATTTCAGTTCCAGAGCGATTCGCCCAATGAGTCCTTCATATTTAGTCGTTTTCAGCCAATTTTTCAGATTTTTTGAAAATTTCACTTTTTTGTGAAAATATCCACTAAATGAGGGAATAATATGTGTGAGGGTACACCAGGAGAGTTCCAAATGTGTGTGGGTAGAATATATATCCCACGGGAGTAAAATTGAAAACAGATGAAAATTTTTTTTTTTGGACTTCGTCATTTTTTCAGCGTTTATCAGACTTTCAGATAGGGGAAATGTCAGTGAGCGTTCCGATTTCAGTTCCAGAGCGATTCGCCCAATGAGTCCTTCATATTTAGTCGGTTTAATCCAATTTTCAGAATTTTTGAAAATTTCACTTTTTTGTGAAAATATCTACTAAATGAGGGAATAATATGTGTGAGGGTACCCCAGGAGAGTTCCAAATGTGTGTGGGTAGAATATATATCCCACGGGGGTAAAATTGAAAAAAGTTGAAATCAATTTTTTGTTGGACTTAGTCATTTTTCCGGCGTTTAGAAGACTTTCAGATAGGGGAAATATCAGTGAGTATTCCAATTTCAGTTCCAGAGCGATTCGCCCGATGAGTCCTTCATATTTAGTCGTTTTCAGCCAATTTTCAGAATTTTTGAAAATTTCACTTTTTTGTGAAAATATCCACTAAATGAGGGAATAATATGTGTGAGGGTACCCCAGGAGAGTTCCAAATGTGTGTGGGTAGAATACAGTTATATGAAAAAGTTTGGGCACCCCTATTAATCTTAAGCTTAATGTTTTATAAAAATTGGTGTTTTTGCAACAGCTATTTCAGTTTGATATATGTAATAACTGTTGGACACAGTAATGTTTCTGCCTTGAAATGAGGTTTATTGTACTAACAGAAAATGTGCAATCTGTATTCAAACAAAATTTGACAGGTGCATAAGTATGGGCACCTCACCAGAAAAGTGACATTAATATTTAGTAGATCCTCCTTTTGCAAAAATAACAGCCTCTAGTCGCTTCCTTTAGCTTTTAATGATTTTCTGGATCCTGGATGAAGGAACTTTTGACCATTCCACTTTACAAAACAATTCCAGTTCAGTTAAGTTTGATGGTCGCCGAGCATGGACAGCCCTCTTCAAATGATCCCACAGATGTTCAATGATATTCAGGTCTGGGGACTGGGATGGCCATTCCAGAACATTATAATTGTTCCTCTCCATGAATGCCTGAATAGATTTGGAGCGGTGTTTTGGATCATTGTCTTGCTGAAAGATCCATCCCCTGCGTAACTTCAACTTTGTCACTGATTCTTGAAGATTATTGTCAAGAATCTGCTGATACTGAGTGGAATCCATGCGTCCCTCAACTTTAACAAGATTCCCAGTGCCGGCATTGGCCACACAGCCCCAAAGCATGATGGAACCTTCACCACATTTGACTGTGGGTAGCAAGTTTTTTTCTTGGAATGCTGTGTTTTTTTGCCGCCATGCATAACGCCTTTTTGTATGACCAAACAACTCAATCTTGGTTTCATCAGTCCACAGGACCTTCTTCCAAAAAGAAATTGGCTTCTCCAAATGTGCTTTTGCATACCTCAGCTGACTCTGTTTGTGGCGTGCTTGCAGAAAAGACTTCTTTCGCATCACTCTCCCATACAGCTTCTCCTTGTGCAAAGTGCATTGTATAGTTGACCGATGCACAGTGACACCATCTGCAGAAAGTTGATGCTGCAGCTCTCTGGAGGTGGTCTGAGGATTGTCCTTGGCTGATCTCACCATTCTTCTTCTCTGCCTTTCTGATGTTTTTATTGGCCTGCCACTTCTGGCCTTAACAAGAACTGTCCCTGTGTTCTTCCATTTACTTACTATGTTCCTCACAGTGGAAACTGACAGGTTAAATCTCTGAGACAGCATTTTGTATCCTTCTCCTGAACAACTATGTTGAATAATCTTTGTTTTCAGATCATTTGACAGTTGTTTTGAGGAGCCCATGATGCCACTCTTCAGAGGAGATTCAAACAGGAGAACAACTTGCAAGTGGCCACTTTAAGTAGCTTTTCTCATGATTGCATACACCTGGCTATGAAGTTCAAAGCTCATTGAGGTTACAAAACCAAAAAAAGTGCTTTAGTAAGTCAGTAAAAAGTAGGTAGGAGTATTTAAAACAAGAAAATGTTAAGGGTGCCCATACTTATGCACCTGTCAATTTTTGTTTGAATGCAGATTGCACATTTTCTGTTAGTACAATAAACCTCATTTCAAGGCAGAAACATTACTGTGTCCAACAGTTATTACATATATCAAACTGAAATAGCTGTTGCAAAAACACCAATTTTTATAAAACATTAAGCTTAACATTAATAGGGGTGCCCAAACTTTTTCATATAACTGTATATATCCCACGGGGGTAAAATTGAAAAAAGGTGAAAAAAATTTTTTTCTGGACTTAGTCATTTTTTCAGCGTTTTTCAGACTTTCAGATAGGCGAAATGTCAGTGAGCATTCCAATTTCAGTTCCAGAGCGATTCGCCCGATGAGTCCTTCATATTTAGTCGTTTTCAGCCAATTTTCAGAATTTTTCAAAATTTCACTTTTTTGTGAAAATATCCACTAAATGAGGGAATAATATGTGTGAGGGTACCCCAGGAGAGTTCCAAATGTGTGTGGGTAGAATATATATCCCACGGGGGTAAAATTGAAAAAAGGTGAAAAATTTTTTTTTTGGACTTAGTCATTTTTCCGGCGTTTATCAGACTTTCAGATAGGGGAAATGTCAGTGAGCGTTCTGATTTCAGTTCCAGAGCGATTCGCCCAATGAGTCCTTCATATTTAGTCGTTTTCAGCCAATTTTTCAGAATTTTTGAAAATTTCACTTTTTTGTGAAAATATCCACTAAATAAGGGAATAATATGTGTGAGGGTACCCCAGGAGAGTTCCAAATGTGTGTCGGTAGAATATATATCCCACGGGGGTAAAATTGAAAAAAGGTGAAAAAAAATTTTTTTTGGACTTAGTCATTTTTTCAGCGTTTATCAGACTTTCAGATAGGGGAAATGTCAGTGAGCGTTCCGATTTCAGTTCCAGAGCGATTCGCCCGATAAGTCCTTCATATTTAGTCGTTTTCAGCCAATTTTCAGAATTTTGAAAATTTCACTTTTTTGTGAAAATATCCACTAAATGAAGGAATAATATGTGTGAGGGTACCCCAGGAGTGTTCCAAATGTGTGTGGGTAGAATATATATCCCACGGGGGTAAAATTGAAAAAAGTTGAAAACAATTTTTTGTTGGACTTAGTCATTTTTCCGGCGTTTAGAAGACTTTCAGATAGGGGAAATATCAGTGAGTATTCCAAATTCAGTTCCAGAGCGATTCGCCCGATGAGTCCTTCATATTTAGTCGTTTTCAGCCAATTTTCAGAATTTTTGAAAATTTCACTTTTTTGTGAAAATATCCACTAAATGAGGGAATAATATGTGTGAGGGTACCCCAGGAGAGTTCCAAATGTGTGTGGGTAGAATATATATCCCACGGGGGTAAAATTGAAAAAAGTTGAAAAAAAATTTTTTTTAGACTTAGTCATTTTTCCGGCGTTTATCAGACTTTCAGATAGAGGAAATGTCAGCGAGCGTTCTTATTTCAGTTCCAGAGCGATTCGCCCGATGAGTCCTTCATATTTATTCGTTTTCAGCCAATTTTCTGAATTTTTGAAAATTTCACTTTTTTGTGAAAATATCCACTAAATGAGGGAATAATATGTGTGAGGGTACCCCAGGAGAGTTCCAAATGTGTGTGGGTAGAATATATATCCCACGGGGGTAAAATTGAAAAAAGTTGAAAAAAAATTTTTTTTAGACTTAGTCATTTTTCCGGCGTTTATCAGACTTTCAGATAGAGGAAATGTCAGCGAGCGTTCTTATTTCAGTTCCAGAGCGATTCGCCCGATGAGTCCTTCATATTTATTCATTTTCAGCCAATTTTCTGAATTTTTGAAAATTTCACTTTTTTGTGAAAATATCCACTAAATGAGGGAATAATATGTGTGAGGGTACCCCAGGAGAGTTCCAAATGTGTGTGGGTAGAATATATATGGAAAGCATCGCCAAACCAGGGATTGAAGCTTGAAGAGGGCAATTTGCATATTCCAGGTGCCTTCTGGGAAAAGCGAAGAGTCTCCTTCAGCTAGAAGATCGTTGGGTACAGCCGGGACCAGCTGCTTGGAAAGCATCGCCAAACCAGGGATTGAAGCTTGAAGAGGGCAATTTGCATATTCCAGGTGCCTTCTGGGAAAAGCGAAGAGTCTCCTTCAGCTAGAAGATCGTTGGGTACAGCCGGGACCAGCTGCTTGGAAAGCATCGCCAAACCAGGGATTGAAGCTTGAAGAGGGCAATTTGCATATTCCAGGTGCCTTCTGGGAAAAGCGAAGAGTCTCCTTCAGCTAGAAGATCGTTGGGTACAGCCGGGACCAGCTGCTTGGAAAGCATCGCCAAACCGCGCGCCTGACGGCGCGCAAATTTGTTTTTCCTAGGGTATCACAAGAAAGAAGACAGACATCAAGTCAGCAGGGACGAGGAGCAGCATGGCAGATGTGACAACCTACATGGTGAGCTGCAACATGTGCTACATGTTCACAGATCGACCAGAAGCTGAAACCAACTTCACCTGCCAGAAGTGTAGACTACCGGCTCTTTTAGAAGAAAAGGTGCGGGGACTGGAAGAAAGAATTGCGACATTAAAACTCATCAAGGAAAATGAAGACTTCCTGGATAGAACAGAAGCGTCCCTACTGGTCACAGAAAGTGAAGGAAGCGTCAGAGAACCTCCAGAGGCAGACAAGTGGAGGCAAGTGACCAAAAGAAGCAAGAAGACCATGGAGACACCACCAACCACACAACTGAGAAACAGATTCCAAGGACTTGTGGAGGACGAAGATGGCACACCTAAGGATGAGGAACTACCAGCAAGCAAAAAAGAAAAGAGCACCCAGAAACACCCAGAAGCGACAAGAAAAAGGACAGCCAAGAAGGGAAGAAGAGTGGTGGTGGTGGGAGACTCACTACTGAGAGGAACAGAAGCAGCTATCTGCAGACCGGATATAACCGCAAGAGAAGTATGCTGCCTCCCAGGGGCGAAGATCAAGGATGTTACCGATAGGATACCAAAGCTCATCAGTCCCAAGGATGTCCACCCATTTCTTCTGATACATGTTGGCACCAATGACACGGCAAAGAAGGACCTACCGACAATCTGCAAGGACTTTGAAGCATTGGGGAAGAAAGTAAAAGAACTGGATGCGCAGGTAGTTTTTTCTTCTATCCTTCCAGTAGACGGGCATGGCGTCAGGAGATGGAACAGGATCCTTGATGTGAACAGCTGGCTGAGACGATGGTGCAGACAACAAGGATTTGGATTCCTGGACCACGGTGTGAATTACCTCTATGATGGACTCCTTGCCAGAGACGGACTACACCTCAACAAACCCGGGAAACACACATTCGCCAGGAGACTCGCAACACTCATCAGGAGGGCGTTAAACTAGAAGAAGAGGGGATGGGAAGAAAAACGCCGGACACGAACATGCAACCAGAGGACATACTAATGAAAGATATGAAGTGCGACAAAGAAGGTCCAAGACAAGATACTTGGAAGGAAGGTAAGAAAATTTCTAATACAATCCACAGGGAGAAGATTGGAACAAAACAAAATCGTGTAAACTGCGTGCTAGCAAATGCCAGGAGCCTGACAAACAAGATGGATGAACTGGAACCAGAAATATCTACAGGTAACTATGACATAGTGGGAATAACCG
The DNA here is from genome assembly GCF_046119375.1 of Phyllobates terribilis. Classification (NCBI taxonomy): domain Eukaryota; kingdom Metazoa; phylum Chordata; class Amphibia; order Anura; family Dendrobatidae; genus Phyllobates; species Phyllobates terribilis. Next base: position 18,405,989 of record NW_027362773.1, on the reverse strand, counting down.
AGACATGGTTGGATGAAAGCTATGACTGGGCAGTTAACTTACAGGGTTACAGTCTGTTTAGAAGGGATCGAAGAAATCGGAAAGGGGGTGGAGTCTGTCTATATGTAAAGACGTGTCTAAAGCCTACAATACGGGAGGATGTATGGGAGGGAAATGAGGAGGTCGAGTCCTTATGGGTGGAGATACATGGGGCAAAAAACAATAATAAAATTATCATAGGAGTCTGTTATAAACCACCAAATATAGCAGAAGCCACGGAAAGTCTATTAATGAGACAAATAGACGAAGTAGCAAAAAATAACGAGGTGATTATTATGGGGGACTTCAACTACCCCGATATAGACTGGGAAACCGAAAGCTGTAGATCTCAGAAAGGAAACAGGTTTCTGTCAATTATCAAAGACAATTATTTGTCACAACTTGTGCAGGAACCAACTAGAGGGACGGCCCTTTTAGACTTAATATTAACTAACAGGCCAGACAGAATAACTGAGGTGCAGGTTGGGGGGCACCTGGGAAATAGTGACCACAACATTATACAATTCCACATGTGCTTCAGTAGGGTGCCCAGCAAGGGAGTCACAAAAACACTGAACTTCAGGAGGGCAAAGTTTGATCAGCTAAGAGATGCCCTTCACCTTATAGACTGGGATAGTATCTTCAGTAATAGGAGCACGGATAGAAAATGGGAAATTTTCAAAACAGTCCTACATAGTCACTGTAGAAGGTACATACCTTATGGGAATAAAAGGGCTAGGAATAGGAGGAAGCCAATGTGGCTAAATAAGGAAGTCAAGAGGGCAATGAAAAACAAAAAAAGGGCTTTCGGTAAACTTAAACAAGAAGGCAGCGAGGAAGCGCTAATAACTTATAGGGAAAAAAACAAAATCTGTAAGAAACAAATAAGAATAGCAAAAGAGGAGACAGAGAGACTAATTGCCAAAGAAAGTAAAACGAATCCCAAACTGTTCTTTAACTATATAAACAGTAAAAGGATTAAAACTGATGGAGTTGGCCCATTGAAAAATAACCTGGGTAAAATCATAGAGGGCGATGAGGGTAAAGCAAACCTACTCAATAGCTTCTTCTCCACTGTTTTCACAAAAGAAAACAATTTATCGGAGGAAATGCAAAGTAATAAAGTAAACCCTCCGCTAAATATCACCCACCTAACCCAGGAGGAAGTTCAGAAACGCCTAAATAATATCAAAATAGACAAGTCACCAGGCCCAGATGGCATACACCCCCGGGTACTAAAAGAATTAAGTAATGTGATAGACAGACCGCTGTATCTTATATTCAAGCACTCTTTATGGACAGGGACTGCCCCACTAGACTGGCGCCAAGCAAATGTGGTACCAATATTCAAAAAGGGGTTTAATAGTGACCCTGGGAACTATAGACCAGTCAGCTTAACGTCTGTTGTGGGTAAATTGTTTGAAGGATTTCTTAGAGATGCTATTGTAGAATATCTTAATGATAATAACTGTAAACTCCATATCAACATGGATTCATGAGAGATCGCTCCTGCCAAACAAACCTGATTGCCTTCTACGAGGAGGTGAGCTCACAGCTGGACCGGGGAGAGTCAGTGGATGTTGTATACCTTGACTTCTCCAAAGCGTTTGATACCGTGCCACACAAAAGGTTGGTATATAAAATGAGAATGCTTGGTCTGGGGGATAATGTGTGTAAGTGGGTAAATAGCTGGCTGAGTGATAGAAAGCAGAGGGTGGTTATCAATGGAGTAAGCTCAGGGGGTGTCAGGGTTACTAGCGGGGTGCCTCAAGGGTCTGTCTTGGGCCCTATATTATTTAATATATTTATTAATGATCTAGTGGAAGGGTTGCATAGTAAAATAGCAATATTTGCAGATGATACTAAACTTTGTAAAGTAGTTAACACAGATGAGGATAGGGCACAGCTACAGGAGGATTTAGATAAATTGGGGAGTTGGGCCAAAAAATGGCAAATGGGGTTCAATGCCGATAAATGTAAAGTCATGCACATGGGAAAGAAAAACAGCAGTCACCCATACATATTAAATGGGAAACCGTTGGGGAAATCTGACATGGAGAAGGACCTGGGCGTCTTGGTTAATAGCAAATTAAATTGGAGTGCCCAGTGTCAGGCAGCAGCTGCGAAGGCAAATAGAGTCATGGCATGCATCAGAAGAGGAATAGGGGCATATGATGAGAACATTGTTCTTCCTCTGTATAAAGCGCTGGTAAGGCCGCACTTAGAATATTGTGCACAGTTCTGGGCTCCGGTGCTCAGGAAAGACATAGTGGAGCTAGAGAGGGTACAAAGGAGGGCGACTAAGGTAATAAAGGGAATGGAGGGACTAGAATACCCAGAGAGGTTGTCAAAATTAGGCCTATTTACGTTGGAAAAGAGAAGGCTTAGGGGAGACCTCATAAACATGTATAAATACATCAGGGGGCAGTACAGAGATCTCTCCCATGACCTGTTTATACCAAGGATGGTGACAAAGACGAGGGGGCACACTATGCGTCTGGAGGAAAGGAGGTTCCTGCACCAGCATAGAAGGGGATTCTTTATGGTCAGAGCCGTGAGACTCTGGAACTCTCTGGGAGAGGAAGTGGTGATGTCCAACTCACTTAATGAGTTCAAGAGAGGCCTGGACGCCTTTCTTGAGAACAATAAAATTACATCTTATGCTTAGTGATAGTTAATTAATCCAGATTGGTGTCGGGAAGTGAATTTTTTCCTCAATGATGTCAATTGGCCTATACCGCATGTTTTTTTTTTTGTTTTGTTTTGTTTTGTTTTTTTTTGCGTTCCCCTGGATCAACGCTGCGGAATAGCTGCAGTGCACAAGAAATAGGCTGAACTGGATGGACGCTTGTCTTTTTTCGGCCTTATAAACTATGTAACTATGTAACTATGTAATATCCCACGGGAGTAAAATTGAAAACAGCTGAAAAATTTTTTTTTTTGGACTTAGTCATTTTTTCAGCGTTTATCAGACTTTCAGATAGGGGAAATGTCAGTGAGCGTTCCGATTTCAGTACCAGAGCGATTCGCCCGATGAGTCCTTCATATTTAGTCGCTTTCATCCAATTTTCAGAATTTTTGAAAATTTCACTTTTTTGTGAAAATATCCACTAAATGAGGGAATAATATGTGTGAGGGTACCCCAGGAGAGTTCCAAATGTGTGTGGGTAGAATATATATCCCACGGGGGTAAAATTGAAAAACGTTGAAAAAATTTTTTTTTTAGACTTAGTCATTTTTCCGGCATTTATCAGACTTTCAGATAGGGGAAATGTCAGTGAGCATTCCGATTTCAGTTCCAGAGCGATTCGCCCGATGAGTCCTTCATATTTAGTCGTTTTCAACCAATTTTCAGAATTTTTGAAAATTTCACTTTTTTGTGAAAATATCCACTAAATGAGGGAATAATATGTGTGAGGGTACCCCAGGAGAGTTCCAAATGTGTGTGGGTAGAATATATATCCCACGGGGGTAAAATTGAAAAAAGTTGAAAAAAAAATTTTGTTAGAGTTAGTCATTTTTCCGGCGTTTAGAAGACTTTCAGATAGGGGAAATGTCAGTGAGCATTCCGATTTCAGTTCCAGAGCGATTCGCCCGATGAGTCCTTCAGATTTAGTCGTTTTCGGACAATTTTCAGAATTTTTGAAAATTTCACTTTTTTGTGAAAATATCCACTAAATGAGGGAATGTGTGAGGGTACCCCAGGAGAGTTCCAAATGTGTGTGGGTAGAATATATATCCCACGAGGGTAAAATTGAAAAAAGTTGAAAAAAAAATTTTGTTAGACTTAGTCATTTTTCCGGCGTTTAGAAGACTTTCAGATAGGGGAAATGTCAGTTAGCGTTCCGATTTCAGTTCCAGAGTGATTCGCCCGATGAGTCCTTCATATTTAGTCGTTTTCAGCCAATTTTCAGAATTTTGAAAATTTCACTTTTTTGTGAAAATATCCACTAAATGAGGGAATAATATGTGTGAGGGTACCCCAGGAGAGTTCCAAATGTGTGTGGGTAGAATATATATCCCACGGGGGTAAAATTGAAAAAAGGTGAAAAAATTTTTTTTTGGACTTAGTCATTTTTCCGGCGTTTATCAGACTTTCAGATAGGGGAAATGTCAGTGAGCATTCCGATTTCAGTTCCAGAGCGATTCACCCAATGAGTCCTTCATATTTAGTCGTTTTCAGCCAATTTTTCAGAATTTTTGAAAATTTCACTTTTTTGTGAAAATATCCACTAAATGAGGGAATAATATGTGTGAGGGTACCCCAGGAGAGTTCCAAATGTGTGTGGGTAGAATATATATCCCACGGGGGTAAAATTGAAAAAAGTTGAAAAAAAATTTTTTTTAGACTTAGTAATTTTTCCGGCGTTTATCAGACTTTCAGATAGAGGAAATGTCAGCGAGCATTCTTATTTCAGTTCCAGAGCGATTCGCCCGATGAGTCCTTCATATTTATTCGTTTTCAGCCAATTTTCTGAATTTTTGAAAATTTCACTTTTTTGTGAAAATATCCACTAAATGAGGGAATAATATGTGTGAGGGTACCCCAGGAGAGTTCCAAATGTGTGTGGGTAGAATATATATCCCACGGGGGTAAAATTGAAAAAAGGTGAAAAAATTTTTTTTTGGACTTAGTCATTTTTCCGGCGTTTATCAGACTTTCAGATAGGGGAAATGTCAGTGAGCGTTCCGATTTCAGTTCCAGAGCGATTCGCCCGATGAGTCCTTCAGATTTAGTCGTTTTCGGCCAATTTTCAGAATTTTTGAAAATTTCACTTTTTTGTGAAAATATCCACTAAATGAGGGAATGTGTGAGGGTACCCCAGGAGAGTTCCAAATGTGTGTGGGTAGAATATATATCCCACGAGGGTAAAATTGAAAAAAGTTGAAAAAAAAATTTTGTTAGACTTAGTCATTTTTCCGGCGTTTAGAAGAATTTCAGATAGGGGAAATGTCAGTTAGCGTTCCGATTTCAGTTCCAGAGTGATTCGCCCGATGAGTCCTTCATATTTAGTCGTTTTCAGCCAATTTTCAGAATTTTGAAAATTTCACTTTTTTGTGAAAATATCCACTAAATGAGGGAATAATATGTGTGAGGGTACCCCAGGAGAGTTCCAAATGTGTGTGGGTAGAATATATATCCCACGGGGGTAAAATTGAAAAAAGTTGAAAGCATTTTTTTTTTAGACTTTGTCATTTTTCCGGCGTTTATCAGACTTTCAGATAGGGGAAATGTCAGTGAGCGTTCCGATTTCAGTTCCAGAGCGATTCGCCCGATGAGTCCTTCATATTTAGTCGGTTTCAGACAATTTTCAGAATTTTTGAAAATTTCACTTTTTTGTGAAAATATCCACTAAATGAGGGAATAATATGTGTGAGGGTACCCCAGGAGAGTTCCAAATGTGTGTGGGTAGAATATATATCCCACGGGGGTAAAATTGAAAAAAGATGAAAACAATTTTTTTTTGACTTAGTCTTTTTTCCGGCGTTTATCAGACTTTCAGACAGGGGAAATGTCAGTGAGCGTTCCGATTTCAGTTCCAGAGCGATTCGCCCAATGAGTCCTTCATATTTAGTCGTTTTCAGCCAATTTTTCAGATTTTTTGAAAATTTCACTTTTTTGTGAAAATATCCACTAAATGAGGGAATAATATGTGTGAGGGTACACCAGGAGAGTTCCAAATGTGTGTGGGTAGAATATATATCCCACGGGGGTAAAATTGAAAAAAGTTGAAAAAAAAATTTTTTTATACTTAGTCATTTTTCCGGCGTTTATCAGACTTTCAGATAGAGGAAATGTCAGCGAGCGTTCTTATTTCAGTTCCAGAGTGATTGGCCCGATGAGTCCTTCATATTTAGTCGTTTTCAGCCTATTTTCTGAATTTTTGAAAATTTCACTTTTTTGTGAAAATATCCACTAAATGAGGGAATGTGTGAGGGTACCCCAGGAGAGTTCCAAATGTGTGTGGGTAGAATATATATCCCACGAGGGTAAAATTGAAAAAAGTTGAAAAAAAATTTTTGTTAGACTTAGTCATTTTTCCGGCGTTTAGAAGACTTTCAGATAGGGGAAATGTCAGTTAGCGTTCCGATTTCAGTTCCAGAGTGATTCGCCCGATGAGTCCTTCATATTTAGTCGTTTTCAGCCAATTTTCAGAATTTTGAAAATTTCACTTTTTTGTGAAAATATCCACTAAATGAGGGAATAATATGTGTGAGGGTACCCCAGGAGAGTTCCAAATGTGTGTGGGTAGAATATATATCCCACGGGGGTAAAATTGAAAAAAGGTGAAAAATTTTTTTTTTGCACTTAGTCATTTTTCCGGCGTTTATCAGACTTTCAGATAGGGGAAATGTCAGTGAGCGTTCCGATTTCAGTTCCAGAGCGATTCACCCAATGAGTCCTTCATATTTAGTCGTTTTCAGCCAATTTTTCAGAATTTTTGAAAATTTCACTTTTTTGTGAAAATATCCACTAAATGAGGGAATAATATGTGTGAGGGTACCCCAGGAGAGTTCCAAATGTGTGTGGGTAGAATATATATCCCACGGGGGTAAAATTGAAAAAAGTTGAAAAAATTTTTTTTTTAGACTTTGTCATTTTTCCGGCGTTTATCAGACTTTCAGATAGGGGAAATGTCAGTGAGCGTTCCGATTTCAGTTCCAGAGCGATTCGCCCGATGAGTCCTTCATATTTAGTCGTTTTCAGCCAATTTTCAGAATTTTTGAAAATTTCACTTTTTTGTGAAAATATCCACTAAATGAGGGAATAATATGTGTGAGGGTACCCCAGGAGAGTTCCAAATGTGTGTGGGTAGAATATATATCCCACGGGGGTAAAATTGAAAAAAGGTAAAAAAATATTTTTTTGCACTTCGTCATTTTTCCGGCGTTTATCAGACTTTCAGACAGGGGAAATGTCAGTGAGCGTTCCGATTTCAGTTCCAGAGCGATTCGCCCAATGAGTCCTTCATATTTAGTCGTTTTCAGCCAATTTTTCAGATTTTTTGAAAATTTCACTTTTTTGTGAAAATATCCACTAAATGAGGGAATAATATGTGTGAGGGTACACCAGGAGAGTTCCAAATGTGTGTGGGTAGAATATATATCCCACGGGGGTAAAATTGAAAAAAGTTGAAAAAAAAATTTTTTTAGACTTAGTCATTTTTCCGGCGTTTATCAGACTTTCAGATAGAGGAAATGTCAGCGAGCGTTCTTATTTCAGTTCCAGAGTGATTGGCCCGATGAGTCCTTCATATTTAGTCGTTTTCAGCCAATTTTCTGAATTTTTGAAAATTTCACTTTTTTGTGAAAATATCCACTAAATGAGGGAATAATATGTGTGAGGGTACCCCAGGAGAGTTCCAAATGTGTGTGGGTAGAATATATATCCCACGGGGGTAAAATTGAAAAAAGGTGAAAAAATTTTTTTTTTCGACTTAGTCATTTTATCAGCGTTTATCAGACTTTCAGATAGGGGAAATGTCAGTGAGCGTTCTGATTTCAGTTCCAGAGCGATTCTCCCAATGAGTCCTTCATATTTAGTCGTTTTCAGCCAATTTTTCAGAATTTTTGAAAATTTCACTTTTTTGTGAAAATATCCACTAAATGAGGGAATAATATGTGTGAGGGTACCCCAGGAGAGTTCCAAATGTGTGTGGGTAGAATATATATCCCACGGGGGTAAAATTGAAAAAAGTTGAAAACATTTTTTTTTTAGACTTTGTCATTTTTCCGGCGTTTATCAGACTTTCAGATAGGGGAAATGTCAGTGAGCGTTCCGATTTCAGTTCCAGAGCGATTCGCCCGATGAGTCCTTCATATTTAGTCGTTTTCAGCCAATTTTCAGAATTTTTGAAAATTTCACTTTTTTGTGAAAATATCCACTAAATGAGGGAATAATATGTGTGAGGATACCCCAGGAGAGTTCCAAATGTGTGTGGGTAGAAGATATATCCCACGGGGGTAAAATTGAAAAAAGGTGAAAAAAAATTTTTTGGGGACTTAGTCATTTTTCCAGCGTTTAGAAGACTTTCAGATAGGGGAAAAATCAGTGAGTATTCCAATTTCAGTTCCAGAGCGATTCGCCCGATGAGTCCTTCATATTTAGTCGGTTTCAGACAATTTTCAGAATTTTTGAAAATTTCACTTTTTTGTGAAAATATCCACTAAATGAGGGAATAATATGTGTGAGGGTACCCCAGGAGAGTTCCAAATGTGTGTCGGCAGAATATATATCCCACGGGGGTAAAATTGAAAAAAGTTGAAAAAAAATTTTTGTCGGACTTAGTCATTTTTCCGGCGTTTAGAAGACTTTCAGATAGGGGAAATGTCAGTGAGTATTCCAATTTCGGTTCCAGAGCGATTCGCCCGATGAGTCCTTCATATTTAGTCATTTTCAGCCAATTTTCTAAATTTTTGAAAATTTCACTTTTTTGTGAAAATATCCACTAAATGAGGGAATAATATGTGTGAGGGTACCCCAGGAGAGTTCCAAATGTGTGTCGGTAGAATATATATCCCACGGGGGTAAAATTGAAAAAAGGTGAAAAAATATTTTTTTGCACTTCGTCATTTTTCCGGCGTTTATCAGACTTTCAGATAGGGGAAATGTCAGTGAGCGTTCCGATTTCAGTTCCAGAGCGATTCGCCCAATGAGTCCTTCATATTTAGTCGTTTTCAGCCAATTTTTCAGATTTTTTGAAAATTTCACTTTTTTGTGAAAATATCCACTAAATGAGGGAATAATATGTGTGAGGGTACCCCAGGAGAGTTCCAAATGTGTGTGGGTAGAATATATATCCCACGAGGGTAAAATTGAAAAAAGTTGAAAAAAAATTTTTGTTAGACTTAGTCATTTTTCCAGCGTTTAGAAGACTTTCAGATAGGGGAAATGTCAGTTAGCGTTCCGATTTCAGTTCCAGAGTGATTCGCCCGATGAGTCCTTCATATTTAGTCGTTTTCAGCCAATTTTCAGAATTTTGAAAATTTCACTTTTTTGTGAAAATATCCACTAAATGAGGGAATAATATGTGTGAGGGAACCCCAGGAGAGTTCCAAATGTGTGTGGGTAGAATATATATCCCACGGGGGTAAAATTGAAAAAAGGTGAAAAAATTTTTTTTTGGACTTAGTCATTCTTCCGGCGTTTATCAGACTTTCAGATAGGGGAAATGTCAGTGAGCATTCCGATTTCAGTTCCAGAGCGATTCACCCAATGAGTCCTTCATATTTAGTCGTTTTCAGCCAATTTTTCAGAATTTTTGAAAATTTCACTTTTTTGTGAAAATATCCACTAAATGAGGGAATAATATGTGTGAGGGTACCCCAGGAGAGTTCCAAATGTGTGTGGGTAGAATATATATCCCACGGGGGTAAAATTGAAAAAAGTTGAAAAAATTTTTTTTTTAGACTTTGTCATTTTTCCGGCGTTTATCAGACTTTCAGATAGGGGAAATGTCAGTGAGCGTTCCGATTTCAGTTCCAGAGCGATTCGCCCGATGAGTCCTTCATATTTAGTCGTTTTCAGCCAATTTTCAGAATTTTTGAAAATTTCACTTTTCTGTGAAAATATCCACTAAATGAGGGAATAATATGTGTGAGGGTACCCCAGGAGAGTTCCAAATGTGTGTGGGTAGAATATATATCCCACGGGGGTAAAATTGAAAAAAGTTGAAAAAATTTTTTTGTTGGACTTAGTCATTTTTCCGGCGTTTAGAAGACTTTCAGATAGGGGAAATATCAGTGAGTATTCCAATTTCAGTTCCAGAGCGATTCGCCCGATGAGTCCTTCATATTTAGTCGTTTTCAGCCAATTTTCTGAATTTTTGAAAATTTCACTTTTTTGTGAAAATATCCACTAAATGAGGGAATAATATGTGTGAGCGTACCCCAGGAGAGTTCCAAATGTGTGTCGGTAGAATATATATCCCACGGGGGTAAAATTGAAAAAAGTTGAAAAAATTTTTTTGTTGGACTTAGTCATTTTTCCGGCGTTTAGAAGACTTTCAGATAGGGGAAATATCAGTGAGTATTCCAATTTCAGTTCCAGAGCGATTTGCCCGATGAGTCCTTCATATTTAGTCGTTTTCAGCCAATTTTCTGAATTTTTGAAAATTTCACTTTTTTGTGAAAATATCCACTAAATGAGGGAATAATATGTGTAAGGGTACCCCAGGAGAGTTCCAAATGTGTGTGGGTAGAATATATATCCCACGGGGGTAAAATTGAAAAAAGTTGAAAAAAAAATTTTGTTAGACTTAGTCATTTTTCCGGCGTTTAGAAGACTTTCAGATAGGGGAAATGTCAGTGAGCGTTCCCATTTCAGTTCCAGAGCGATTCGCCCAATGCGTCCTTCATATTTAGTCGTTTTCAGCCAATTTTTCAGAATTTTTGAAAATTTCACTTTTTTGTGAAAATATCCACTAAATGAGGGAATAATATGTGTGAGGGTACCCCAGGAGAGTTCCAAATGTGTGTGGGTAGAATATATATCCCACAGGGGTAAAATTGAAAAAAGGTGAAAAAATTTTTTTTTGGACTTAGTCATTTTTTCAGCGTTTATCAGACTTTCAGATAGGGGAAATGTCAGTGAGCATTCCGATTTCAGTACCAGAGCGATTCGCCCGATGAGTCCTTCATATTTAGTCGCTTTCATCCAATTTTCAGAATTTTTGAAAATTTCACTTTTTTGTTAAAATATCCACTAAATGAGGGAATAATATGTGTGAGGGTAGTCCAGGAGAGTTCCAAATGTGTGTGGGTAGAATATATATCCCACGGGGGTAAAATTGAAAAAAGTTGAAAAAAATTTTTTGTTGGACTTAGTCATTTTTCCGGCGTTTAGAAGACTTTCAGATAGGGGAAATATCAGTGAGTATTCCATTTTCAGTTCCAGAGCGATTCGCCCGATGAGTCCTTCATATTTAGTCGTTTTCAGCCAATTTTCTGAATTTTTGAAAATTTCACTTTTTTGTGAAAATATCCACTAAATGAGGGAATAATATGTGTGAGGGTACCCCAGGAGAGTTCCAAATGTGTGTGGGTAGAATATATATCCCACGGGGGTAAAATTGAAAAAAGGTGAAAAAAAATTTTTTTGGACTTAGTCATTTTTTCAGCGTTTATCAGTCTTTCAGATAGGGGAAATGTCAGTGAGCATTCCAATTTCAGTTCCAGAGCGATTCGCCCGATGAGTCCTTCATATTTAGTCGTTTTCAGCCAATTTTCAGAATTTTTGAAAATTTCACTTTTTTGTGAAAATATCCACTAAATGAGGGAATAATATGTGTGAGGGTACCCCAGGAGAGTTCCAAATGTGTGTGGGTAGAATATATATCCCACGGGGATAAAATTGAAAAAAGGTTAAAAAAATTTTTTTTTCGACTTAGTCATTTTATCAGCGTTTATCAGACTTTCAGATAGGGGAAATGTCAGTGAGCGTTCCGATTTCAGTTCCAGAGCGATTCGCCCAATGAGTCCTTCATATTTAGTCGTTTTCAGCCAATTTTCAGAATTTTGAAAATTTCACTTTTTTGTGAAAATATCCACTAAATGAGGGAATAATATGTGTGAGGGTACCCCAGGAGAGTTCCAAATGTGTGTGGGTAGAATATATATCCCACGGGGGTAAAATTGAAAAAAGGTGAAAAAAATTTTTTTTGGACTTAGTCATTTTTCCGGCGTTTATCAGACTTTCAGATAGGGGAAATGTCAGTGAGCGTTCTGATTTCAGTTCCAGAGCGATTCTCCCAATGAGTCCTTCATATTTAGTCGTTTTCAGCCAATTTTTCAGAATTTTTGAAAATTTCACTTTTTTGTGAAAATATCCACTAAATGAGGGAATAATATGTGTGAGGGTACCCCAGGAGAGTTCCAAATGTGTGTGGGTAGAATATATATCCCACGGGGGTAAAATTGAAAAAAGTTGAAAAAAAAATTTTTTTAGACTTAGTCATTTTTCCGGCGTTTATCAGACTTTCAGATAGAGGAAATGTCAGCGAGGGTTCTTATTTCAGTTCCAGAGTGATTGGCCCGATGAGTCCTTCATATTTAGTCGTTTTCAGCCAATTTTCTGAATTTTTGAAAATTTCACTTTTTTGTGAAAATATCCACTAAATGAGGGAATGTGTGAGGGTACCCCAGGAGAGTTCCAAATGTGTGTGGGTAGAATATATATCCCACGAGGGTAAAATTGAAAAAAGTTGAAAAAAAATTTTTGTTAGACTTAGTCATTTTTCCGGCGTTTAGAAGACTTTCAGAGAGGGGAAATATCAGTGAGTATTCCAATTTCAGTTCCAGAGCGATTCGCCCGATGAGTCCTTCATATTTAGTCGGTTTCAGCCAATTTTCAGAATTTTTGAAAATTTCACTTTTTTGTGAAAATATCCACTAAATGAGGGAATAATATGTGTGAGGGTACCCCAGGAGAGTTCCAAATGTGTGTGGGTAGAATATATATCCCACAGGGGTAAAATTGAAAAAAGGTGAAAAAATTTTTTTTTGGACTTAGTCATTTTTTCAGCGTTTATCAGACTTTCAGATAGGGTAAATGTCAGTGAGCATTCCAATTTCAGTTCCAGAGCGATTCGCCCGATGAGTCCTTCATATTTAGTCGTTTTCAGCCACTTTTTCAGAATTTTTGAAAATTTCACTTTTTTGTGAAAATATCCACTAAATGAGGGAATAATATGTGTGAGGGTACCCCAGGAGAGTTCCAAATGTGTGTCGGTAGAATATATATCCCACGTGGGTAAAATTGAAAAAAGGTGAAAAAAAATTTTTTTGGACTTAGTCATTTTTTCAGCGTTTATCAGACTTTCAGATAGGGGAAATGTCAGTGAGCATTCCAATTTCAGTTCCAGAGCGATTCGCCCGATGAGTCCTTCATATTTAGTCGTTTTCAGCCAATTTTCAGAATTTTTGAAAATGTCACTTTTTTGTGAAAATATCCACTAAATGAGGGAATAATATGTGTGAGGGTACCCCAGGAGAGTTCCAAATGTGTGTGGGTAGAATATATATCCCACGGGGGTAAAATTGAAAAAAGGTGAAAAAATTTTTTTTTTCGACTTAGTCATTTTATCAGCGTTTATCAGACTTTCAGATAGGGGAAATGTCAGTGAGCGTTCTGATTTCAGTTCCAGAGCGATTCTCCCAATGAGTCCTTCATATTTAGTCGTTTTCAGCCAATTTTTCAGAATTTTTGAAAATTTCACTTTTTTGTGAAAATATCCACTAAATGAGGGAATAATATGTGTGAGGGTACCCCAGGAGAGTTCCAAATGTGTGTGGGTAGAATATATATCCCACGGGGGTAAAATTGAAAAAAGTTGAAAACATTTTTTTTTTAGACTTTGTCATTTTTCCGGCGTTTATCAGACTTTCAGATAGGGGAAATGTCAGTGAGCGTTCCGATTTCAGTTCCAGAGCGATTCGCCCGATGAGTCCTTCATATTTAGTCGTTTTCAGCCAATTTTCAGAATTTTTGAAAATTTCACTTTTTTGTGAAAATATCCACTAAATGAGGGAATAATATGTGTGAGGATACCCCAGGAGAGTTCCAAATGTGTGTGGGTAGAAGATATATCCCACGGGGGTAAAATTGAAAAAAGGTGAAAAAAAATTTTTTGGGGACTTAGTCATTTTTCCAGCGTTTAGAAGACTTTCAGATAGGGGAAAAATCAGTGAGTATTCCAATTTCAGTTCCAGAGCGATTCGCCCGATGAGTCCTTCATATTTAGTCGGTTTCAGACAATTTTCAGAATTTTTGAAAATTTCACTTTTTTGTGAAAATATCCACTAAATGAGGGAATAATATGTGTGAGGGTACCCCAGGAGAGTTCCAAATGTGTGTCGGCAGAATATATATCCCACGGGGGTAAAATTGAAAAAAGTTGAAAAAAAATTTTTGTCGGACTTAGTCATTTTTCCGGCGTTTAGAAGACTTTCAGATAGGGGAAATGTCAGTGAGTATTCCAATTTCGGTTCCAGAGCGATTCGCCCGATGAGTCCTTCATATTTAGTCATTTTCAGCCAATTTTCTAAATTTTTGAAAATTTCACTTTTTTGTGAAAATATCCACTAAATGAGGGAATAATATGTGTGAGGGTACCCCAGGAGAGTTCCAAATGTGTGTCGGTAGAATATATATCCCACGGGGGTAAAATTGAAAAAAGGTGAAAAAATATTTTTTTGCACTTCGTCATTTTTCCGGCGTTTATCAGACTTTCAGATAGGGGAAATGTCAGTGAGCGTTCCGATTTCAGTTCCAGAGCGATTCGCCCAATGAGTCCTTCATATTTAGTCGTTTTCAGCCAATTTTTCAGATTTTTTGAAAATTTCACTTTTTTGTGAAAATATCCACTAAATGAGGGAATAATATGTGTGAGGGTACCCCAGGAGAGTTCCAAATGTGTGTGGGTAGAATATATATCCCACGAGGGTAAAATTGAAAAAAGTTGAAAAAAAATTTTTGTTAGACTTAGTCATTTTTCCAGCGTTTAGAAGACTTTCAGATAGGGGAAATGTCAGTTAGCGTTCCGATTTCAGTTCCAGAGTGATTCGCCCGATGAGTCCTTCATATTTAGTCGTTTTCAGCCAATTTTCAGAATTTTGAAAATTTCACTTTTTTGTGAAAATATCCACTAAATGAGGGAATAATATGTGTGAGGGTACCCCAGGAGAGTTCCAAATGTGTGTGGGTAGAATATATATCCCACGGGGGTAAAATTGAAAAAAGGTGAAAAAATTTTTTTTTGGACTTAGTCATTCTTCCGGCGTTTATCAGACTTTCAGATAGGGGAAATGTCAGTGAGCATTCCGATTTCAGTTCCAGAGCGATTCACCCAATGAGTCCTTCATATTTAGTCGTTTTCAGCCAATTTTTCAGAATTTTTGAAAATTTCACTTTTTTGTGAAAATATCCACTAAATGAGGGAATAATATGTGTGAGGGTACCCCAGGAGAGTTCCAAATGTGTGTGGGTAGAATATATATCCCACGGGGGTAAAATTGAAAAAAGTTGAAAAAATTTTTTTTTTAGACTTTGTCATTTTTCCGGCGTTTATCAGACTTTCAGATAGGGGAAATGTCAGTGAGCGTTCCGATTTCAGTTCCAGAGCGATTCGCCCGATGAGTCCTTCATATTTAGTCGTTTTCAGCCAATTTTCAGAATTTTTGAAAATTTCACTTTTCTGTGAAAATATCCACTAAATGAGGGAATAATATGTGTGAGGGTACCCCAGGAGAGTTCCAAATGTGTGTGGGTAGAATATATATCCCACGGGGGTAAAATTGAAAAAAGTTGAAAAATTTTTTTTGTTGGACTTAGTCATTTTTCCGGCGTTTAGAAGACTTTCAGATAGGGGAAATATCAGTGAGTATTCCAATTTCAGTTCCAGAGCGATTCGCCCGATGAGTCCTTCATATTTAGTCGTTTTCAGCCAATTTTCTGAATTTTTGAAAATTTCACTTTTTTGTGAAAATATCCACTAAATGAGGGAATAATATGTGTGAGCGTACCCCAGGAGAGTTCCAAATGTGTGTCGGTAGAATATATATCCCACGGGGGTAAAATTGAAAAAAGTTGAAAAAAAAATTTTGTTAGACTTAGTCATTTTTCCGGCGTTTAGAAGACTTTCAGATAGGGGAAATGTCAGTGAGCGTTCCCATTTCAGTTCCAGAGCGATTCGCCCAATGCGTCCTTCATATTTAGTCGTTTTCAGCCAATTTTTCAGAATTTTTGAAAATTTCACTTTTTTGTGAAAATATCCACTAAATGAGGGAATAATATGTGTGAGGGTACCCCAGGAGAGTTCCAAATGTGTGTGGGTAGAATATATATCCCACAGGGGTAAAATTGAAAAAAGGTGAAAAAATTTTTTTTTGGACTTAGTCATTTTTTCAGCGTTTATCAGACTTTCAGATAGGGTAAATGTCAGTGAGCATTCCAATTTCAGTTCCAGAGCGATTCGCCCGATGAGTCCTTCATATTTAGTCGTTTTCAGCCACTTTTTCAGAATTTTTGAAAATTTCACTTTTTTGTGAAAATATCCACTAAATGAGGGAATAATATGTGTGAGGGTACCCCAGGAGAGTTCCAAATGTGTGTCGGTAGAATATATATCCCACGTGGGTAAAATTGAAAAAAGGTGAAAAAAAATTTTTTTGGACTTAGTCATTTTTTCAGCGTTTATCAGACTTTCAGATAGGGGAAATGTCAGTGAGCATTCCGATTTCAGTACCAGAGCGATTCGCCCGATGAGTCCTTCATATTTAGTCGCTTTCATCCAATTTTCAGAATTTTTGAAAATTTCACTTTTTTGTTAAAATATCCACTAAATGAGGGAATAATATGTGTGAGGGTAGTCCAGGAGAGTTCCAAATGTGTGTGGGTAGAATATATATCCCACGGGGGTAAAATTGAAAAAAGTTGAAAAAAATTTTTTGTTGGACTTAGTCATTTTTCCGGCGTTTAGAAGACTTTCAGATAGGGGAAATATCAGTGAGTATTCCATTTTCAGATCCAGAGCGATTCGCCCGATGAGTCCTTCATATTTAGTCGTTTTCAGCCAATTTTCTGAATTTTTGAAAATTTCACTTTTTTGTGAAAATATCCACTAAATGAGGGAATAATATGTGTGAGGGTACCCCAGGAGAGTTCCAAATGTGTGTGGGTAGAATATATATCCCACGGGGGTAAAATTGAAAAAAGGTGAAAAAAAATTTTTTTGGACTTAGTCATTTTTTCAGCGTTTATCAGTCTTTCAGATAGGGGAAATGTCAGTGAGCATTCCAATTTCAGTTCCAGAGCGATTCGCCCGATGAGTCCTTCATATTTAGTCGTTTTCAGCCAATTTTCAGAATTTTTGAAAATTTCACTTTTTTGTGAAAATATCCACTAAATGAGGGAATAATATGTGTGAGGGTACCCCAGGAGAGTTCCAAATGTGTGTGGGTAGAATATATATCCCACGGGGATAAAATTGAAAAAAGGTTAAAAAAATTTTTTTTTCGACTTAGTCATTTTATCAGCGTTTATCAGACTTTCAGATAGGGGAAATGTCAGTGAGCGTTCCGATTTCAGTTCCAGAGCGATTCGCCCAATGAGTCCTTCATATTTAGTCGTTTTCAGCCAATTTTCAGAATTTTGAAAATTTCACTTTTTTGTGAAAATATCCACTAAATGAGGGAATAATATGTGTGAGGGTACCCCAGGAGAGTTCCAAATGTGTGTGGGTAGAATATATATCCCACGGGGGTAAAATTGAAAAAAGGTGAAAAAAATTTTTTTTGGACTTAGTCATTTTTCCGGCGTTTATCAGACTTTCAGATAGGGGAAATGTCAGTGAGCGTTCTGATTTCAGTTCCAGAGCGATTCTCCCAATGAGTCCTTCATATTTAGTCGTTTTCAGCCAATTTTTCAGAATTTTTGAAAATTTCACTTTTTTGTGAAAATATCCACTAAATGAGGGAATAATATGTGTGAGGGTACCCCAGGAGAGTTCCAAATGTGTGTGGGTAGAATATATATCCCACGGGGGTAAAATTGAAAAAAGGTAAAAAATTTTTTTTTTAGACTTAGTCATTTTTTCAGCGTTTATCAGACTTTCAGATAGGGGAAATGTCAGTGAGCATTCCGATTTCAGTACCAGAGCGATTCGCCCGATGAGTCCTTCATATTTAGTCGCTTTCATCCAATTTTCAGAATTTTTGAAAATTTCACTTTTTTGTGAAAATATCCACTAAATGAAGGAATAATATGTGTGAGGGTACCCCAGGAGAGTTCCAAATGTGTGTGGGTAGAATATATATCCCACAAGGGTAAAATTGAAAAAAGTTGAAAAAATTTTTTTGTTGGACTTAGTCATTTTTCCGGCGTTTAGAAGACTTTCAGATAGGGGAAATATCAGTGAGTATTCCAATTTCAGTTCCAGAGCGATTCGCCCGATGAGTCCTTCATATTTAGTCGTTTTCAGCCAATTTTCTGAATTTTTGAAAATTTCACTTTTTTGTGAAAATATCCACTAAATGAGGGAATAATATGTGTGAGGGTACCCCAGGAGAGTTCCAAATGTGTGTGGGTAGAATATATATCCCACGGGGGTAAAATTGAAAAAAGTTTAAAAATTTTTTTTTTGACTTAGTCATTTTTCCGGCGTCTATCAGACTTTCAGATAGGGGAAATGTCAGTGAGCGTTCTGATTTCAGTTCCAGAGCGATTCTCCCAATGAGTCCTTCATATTTATCGTTTTCAGCCAATTTTTCAGAATTTTTGAAAATTTCACTTTTTTGTGAAAATATCCACTAAATGAGGAAATAATATGTGTGAGGGTACCCCAGGAGAGTTCCAAATGTGTGTGGGTAGAATATATATCCCACGGGGGTAAAATTGAAAAAAGGTGAAAAAAAATTTTTTTGGACTTAGTCATTTTTTCAGCGTTTATCAGACTTTCAGATAGGGGAAATGTCAGTGAGCATTCCAATTTCAGTTCCAGAGCGATTCGCCCGATGAGTCCTTCATATTTAGTCGTTTTCAGCCAATTTTCAGAATTTTTGAAAATTTCACTTTTTTGTGAAAATATCCACTAAATGAGGGAATAATATGTGTGAGGGTACCCCAGGAGAGTTCCAAATGTGTGTCGGTAGAATATATATCCCACGGGGGTAAAATTGAAAAAAGGTGAAAAAAAATTTTTTTGGACTTAGTCATTTTTTCAGCGTTTATCAGACTTTCAGATAGGGGAAATGTCAGTGAGCATTCCAATTTCAGTTCCAGAGCGATTCGCCCGATGAGTCCTTCATATTTAGTCGTTTTCAGCCAATTTTCAGAATTTTTGAAAATGTCACTTTTTTGTGAAAATATCCACTAAATGAGGGAATAATATGTGTGAGGGTACCCCAGGAGAGTTCCAAATGTGTGTGGGTAGAATATATATCCCACGGGGGTAAAATTGAAAAAAGGTGAAAAAATTTTTTTTTTCGACTAAGTCATTTTATCAGCGTTTATCAGACTTTCAGATAGGGGAAATGTCAGTGAGCGTTCCGATTTCAGTTCCAGAGCGATTCGCCCAATGAGTCCTTCATATTTAGTCGTTTTCAGCCAATTTTCAGAATTTTGAAAATTTCACTTTTTTGTGAAAATATCCACTAAATGAGGGAATAATATGTGTGAGGGTACCCCAGGAGAGTTCCAAATGTGTGTGGGTAGAATATATATCCCACGGGGGTAAAATTGAAAAAAGATAAAAAATTTTTTTTTTAGACTTAGTCATTTTTTCAGCGTTTATCAGACTTTCAGATAGGGGAAATGTCAGTGAGCATTCCGATTTCAGTACCAGAGCGATTCGCCCGATGAGTCCTTCATATTTAGTCGCTTTCATCCAATTTTCAGAATTTTTGAAAATTTCACTTTTTTGTTAAAATATCCACTAAATGAGGGAATAATATGTGTGAGGGTAGCCCAGGAGAGTTCCAAATGTGTGTGGGTAGAATATATATCCCACGGGGGTAAAATTGAAAAAAGTTGAAAAAATTTTTTTGTTGGACTTAGTCATTTTTCCGGCGTTTAGAAGACTTTCAGATAGGGGAAATATCAGTGAGTATTCCAATTTCAGTTCCAGAGCGATTCGCCCGATGAGTCCTTCATATTTAGTCGTTTTCAGCCAATTTTTCAGAATTTTTGAAAATTTCACTTTTTTGTGAAAATATCCACTAAATGAGGGAATAATATGTGTGAGGGTACCCCAGGAGAGTTCCAAATGTGTGTGGGTAGAATATATATCCCACGGGGGTAAAATTGAAAAAAGATAAAAAATTTTTTTTTTAGACTTAGTCATTTTTTCAGCGTTTATCAGACTTTCAGATAGGGGAAATGTCAGTGAGCATTCCAATTTCAGTTCCAGAGCAATTCGCCCGATGAGTCCTTCATATTTAGTCGTTTTCAGCCAATTTTCAGAATTTTTGAAAATTTCACTTTTTTGTGAAAATATCCACTAAATGAGGGAATAATATGTGTGAGGGTACCCCAGGAGAGTTCCAAATGTGTGTGGGTAGAATATATATCCCACGGGGGTAAAATTGAAAAAAGTTGAAAAAAATTTTTTGTTGGACTTAGTCATTTTATCAGCGTTTATCAGACTTTCAGATAGGGGAAATGTCAGTGAGCGTTCCGATTTCAGTTCCAGAGCGATTCACCCAATGAGTCCTTCATATTTAGTCGTTTTCAGCCAATTTTCAGAATTTTGAAAATTTCACTTTTTTGTGAAAATATCCACTAAATGAGGGAATAATATGTGTGAGGGTACCCCAGGAGAGTTCCAAATGTGTGTGGGTAGAATATATATCCCACGGGGGTAAAATTGAAAAAAGGTAAAAAATTTTTTTTTTAGACTTAGTCATTTTTTCAGCGTTTATCAGACTTTCAGATAGGGGAAATGTCAGTGAGCATTCCGATTTCAGTACCAGAGCGATTCGCCCGATGAGTCCTTCATATTTAGTCGCTTTCATCCAATTTTCAGAATTTTTGAAAATTTCACTTTTTTGTTAAAATATCCACTAAATGAGGGAATAATATGTGTGAGGGTAGCCCAGGAGAGTTCCAAATGTGTGTGGGTAGAATATATATCCCACGGGGGTAAAATTGAAAAAAGTTGAAAAAAATTTTTTGTTGGACTTAGTCATTTTTCCGGCGTTTAGAAGACTTTCAGATAGGGGAAATATCAGTGAGTATTCCAATTTCAGTTCCAGAGCGATTCGCCCGATGAGTCCTTCATATTTAGTCGTTTTCAGCCAATTTTCTGAATTTTTGAAAATTTCACTTTTTTGTGAAAATATCCACTAAATGAGGGAATAATATGTGTGAGGGTACCCCAGGAGAGTTCCAAATGTGTGTGGGTAGAATATATATCCCACGGGGGTAAAATTGAAAAAAGTTGAAAAAAAAATTTTGTTAGACTTAGTCATTTTTCCGGCGTTTAGAAGACTTTCAGATAGGGGAAATGTCAGTGAGCGTTCCGATTTCAGTTCCAGAGCGATTCGCCCAATGAGTCCTTCATATTTAGTCGTTTTCAGCCAATTTTCAGAATTTTGAAAATTTCACTTTTTTGTGAAAATATCCACTAAATGAGGGAATAATATGTGTGAGGGTACCCCAGGAGAGTTCCAAATGTGTGTGGGTAGAATATATATCCCACGGGGGTAAAATTGAAAAAAGGTGAAAAAAATTTTTTTGGGACTTAGTCATTTTTCCGGCGTTTATCAGACTTTCAGATAGGGGAAATGTCAGTGAGCGTTCTGATTTCAGTTCCAGAGCGATTCTCCCAATGAGTCCTTCATATTTAGTCGTTTTCAGCCAATTTTTCAGAATTTTTGAAAATTTCACTTTTTTGTGAAAATATCCACTAAATGAGGGAATAATATGTGTGAGGGTACCCCAGGAGAGTTCCAAATGTGTGTCGGTAGAATATATATCCCACGGGGGTAAAATTTAAAAAACGTGAAAAAAAATTTTTTTTGGACTTAGTCATTTTTTCAGCGTTTATCAGACTTTCAGATAGGGGAAATGTCAGTGAGCATTCCAATTTCAGTTCCAGAGCAATTCGCCCGATGAGTCCTTCATATTTAGTCGTTTTCAGCCAATTTTCAGAATTTTTGAAAATTTCACTTTTTTGTGAAAATATCCACTAAATGAGGGAATAATATGTGTGAGGGTACCCCAGGAGAGTTCCAAATGTGTGTGGGTAGAATATATATCCCACGGGGGTAAAATTGAAAAAAGTTGAAAAAAATTTTTTGTTGGACTTAGTCATTTTTCCGGCGTTTAGAAGACTTTCAGATAGGGGAAATATCAGTGAGTATTCCAATTTCAGTTCCAGAGCGATTCGCCCGATGGGTCCTTCATATTTAGTCGTTTTCAGCCAATTTTCTGAATTTTTGAAAATTTCACTTTTTTGTGAAAATATCCACTAAATGAGGGAATAATATGTGTGAGGGTACCCCAGGAGAGTTCCAAATGTGTGTGGGTAGAATATATATCCCACGGGGGTAAAATTGAAAAAAGGTGAAAACATTTTTTTTTTGGACTTAGTCATTTTTTCAGCGTTTATCAGACTTTCAGATAGGGGAAATGTCAGTGAGCGTTCCGATTTTAGTTCCAGAGCGATTCGCCCAATGAGTCCTTCATATTTAGTCGTTTTCAGCCAATTTTCAGAATTTTGAAAATTTCACTTTTTTGTGAAAATATCCACTAAATGAGGGAATAATATGTGTGAGGGTACCCCAGGAGAGTTCCAAATGTGTGTGGGTAGAATATATATCCCACGGGGGTAAAATTGAAAAAAGGTGAAAAAAAATTTTTTTGGACTTAGTCATTTTTCCGGCGTTTACCAGACTTTCAGATAGGGGAAATGTCAGTGAGCGTTCTGATTTCAGTTCCAGAGCGATTCTCCCAATGAGTCCTTCATATTTAGTCGTTTTCAGCCAATTTTTCAGAATTTTTGAAAATTTCACTTTTTTGTGAAAATATCCACTAAATGAGGGAATAATATGTGTGAGGGTACCCCAGGAGAGTTCCAAATGTGTGTCGGTAGAATATATATCCCACGGGGGTAAAATTTAAAAAACGTGAAAAAAAATTTTTTTTGGACTTAGTCATTTTTTCAGCGTTTATCAGACTTTCAGATAGGGGAAATGTCAGTGAGCATTCCAATTTCAGTTCCAGAGCGATTCGCCCGATGAGTCCTTCATATTTAGTCGTTTTCAGCCAATTTTCAGAATTTTTGAAAATTTCACTTTTTTGTGAAAATATCCACTAAATGAGGGAATAATATGTGTGAGGGTACCCCAGGAGAGTTCCAAATGTGTGTGGGTAGAAAATATATCCCACGGGGGTAAAATTGAAAAAAGTTGAAAAAAATTTTTTGTTGGACTTAGTCATTTTTCCGGCGTTTAGAAGACTTTCAGATAGGGGAAATATCAGTGAGTATTCCAATTTCAGTTCCAGAGCGATTCACCCGATGGGTCCTTCATATTTAGTCGTTTTCAGCCAATTTTCTGAATTTTTGAAAATTTCACTTTTTTGTGAAAATATCCACTAAATGAGGGAATAATATGTGTGAGGGTACCCCAGGAGAGTTCCAAATGTGTGTGGGTAGAATATATATCCCACGGGGGAAAAATAGAAAAAAGGTGAAAAATTTTTTTTTTTGGACTTAGTCATTTTTTCAGCGTTTATCAGACTTTCAGATAGGGGAAATGTCAGTGAGCATTCCGATTTCAGTTCCAGAGCGATTCGCCCGATGAGTCCTTCGTATTTAGTCGTTTTCAGACAATTTTCTGAATTTTTGAAAATTTCACTTTTTTGTGAAAATATCCACTAAATGAGGGAATAATATGTGTGAGGGTACCCCAGGAGAGTTCCAAATGTGTGTGGGTAGAATATATATCCCACGGGGGTAAAATTGAAAAAAGGTGAAAAAAAATTTTTTTTGACTTAGTCATTTTTCCGGCGTTTATCAGACTTTCAGATAGGGGAAATGTCAGTGAGCGTTCTGATTTCAGTTCCAGAGCGATTCTCCCAATGAGTCCTTCATATTTAGTCGTTTTCAGCCAATTTTTCAGAATTTTTGAAAATTTCACTTTTTTGTGAAAATATCCACTAAATGAGGGAATAATATGTGTGAGGGTACCCCAGGAGAGTTCCAAATGTGTGTCGGTAGAATATATATCCCACGGGGGTAAAATTTAAAAAACGTGAAAAAAAATTTTTTTTGGACTTAGTCATTTTTTCAGCGTTTATCAGACTTTCAGATAGGGGAAATGTCAGTGAGCATTCCAATTTCAGTTCCAGAGCGATTCGCCCGATGAGTCCTTCATATTTAGTCGTTTTCAGCCAATTTTCAGAATTTTTGAAAATTTCACTTTTTTGTGAAAATATCCACTAAATGAGGGAATAATATGTGTGAGGGTACCCCAGGAGAGTTCCAAATGTGTGTGGGTAGAATATATATCCCACGGGGGTAAAATTGAAAAAAGTTGAAAAAAATTTTTTGTTGGACTTAGTCATTTTTCCGGCGTTTAGAAGACTTTCAGATAGGGGAAATATCAGTGAGTATTCCAATTTCAGTTCCAGAGCGATTCGCCCGATGGGTCCTTCATATTTAGTCGTTTTCAGCCAATTTTCTGAATTTTTGAAAATTTCACTTTTTTGTGAAAATATCCACTAAATGAGGGAATAATATGTGTGAGGGTACCCCAGGAGAGTTCCAAATGTGTGTGGGTAGAATATATATCCCACGGGGGAAAAATAGAAAAAAGGTGAAAAAATTTTTTTTTTGGACTTAGTCATTTTTTCAGCGTTTATCAGACTTTCAGATAGGGGAAATGTCAGTGAGGATTCCGATTTCAGTTCCAGAGCGATTCGCCCAATGAGTCCTTCATATTTAGTCGTTTTCAGCCAATTTTCAGAATTTTGAAAATTTCACTTTTTTGTGAAAACATCCACTAAATGAGGGAATAATATGTGTGAGGGTACCCCAGGAGAGTTCCAATTGTGTGTGGGTAGAATATATATCCCACGGGGGTAAAATTGAAAAAAGATGAAAAATTTTTTTTTTTGACTTAGTCATTTTTCCGGCGTTTATCAGACTTTCAGATAGGGGAAATGTCAGTGAGCGTTCCGATTTCAGTTCCAGAGCGATTCGCCCGATGAGTCCTTCATATTTAGTCGTTTTCAGCCAATTTTCAGAATTTTTGAAAATTTCACTTTTTTGTGAAAATATCCACTAAATGAGGGAATAATATGTGTGAGGGTACCCCAGGAGAGTTCCAAATGTGTGTGGGTAGAATATATATCCCACGGGGGTAAAATTGAAAAAAGGTGAAAAAATTTTTTTTTGGACTTAGTCATTTTTTCAGCGTTTATCAGACTTTCAGATAGGGGAAATGTCAGTGAGCATTCCGATTTCAGTTCCAGAGCGATTCGCCCGATGAGTCCTTCGTATTTAGTCGTTTTCAGACAATTTTCTGAATTTTTGAAAATTTCACTTTTTTGTGAAAATATCCACTAAATGAGGGAATAATATGTGTGAGGGTACCCCAGGAGAGTTCCAAATGTGTGTGGGTAGAATATATGTCCCACGGGGGTAAAATTGAAAAAAGATGAAAAATTTTTTTTTTTGACTTAGTCATTTTTCCGGCGTTTATCAGACTTTCAGATAGGGGAAATGTCAGTGAGCGTTCCGATTTCAGTTCCAGAGCGATTCGCCCGATGAGTCCTTCATATTTAGTCGTTTTCAGCCAATTTTCAGAATTTTTGAAAATTTCACTTTTTTGTGAAAATATCCACTAAATGAGGGAATAATATGTGTGAGGGTACCCCAGGAGAGTTCCAAATGTGTGTGGGTAGAATATATATCCCACGGGGGTAAAATTGAAAAAAGGTGAAAAAATTTTTTTTTAGACTTAGTCATTTTTCCGGCGTTTATCAGACTTTCAGATAGGGGAAATGTCAGTGAGCATTCCGACTTCAGTTCCAGAGCGATTCGCCCAATGAGTCCTTCATATTTAGTCGTTTTCAGCCAATTTTTCAGAATTTTTGAAAATTTCACTTTTTTGTGAAAATATCCACTAAATGAGGGAATAATATGTGTGAGGGTACCCCAGGAGAGTTTCAAATGTGTGTGGGTAGAATATATATCCCACGGGGGTAAAATTGAAAAAAGTTGAAAACATTTTTTTTTTAGACTTTGTCATTTTTCCGGCGTTTATCAGACTTTCAGATAGGGGAAATGTCAGTGAGCGTTCCGATTTCAGTTCCAGAGCGATTCGCCCGATGAGTCCTTCATATTTAGTCGTTTTCAGCCAATTTTCAGAATTTTTGAAAATTTCACTTTTTTGTGAAAATATCCACTAAATGAGGGAATAATATGTGTGAGGGTACCCCAGGAGAGTTTCAAATGTGTGTGGGTAGAATATATATCCCACGGGGGTAAAATTGAAAAAAGTTGAAAACATTTTCTTTTTAGACTTTGTCATTTTTCCGGCGTTTATCAGACTTTCAGATAGGGGAAATGTCAGTGAGCGTTCCGATTTCAGTTCCAGAGCGATTCGCCCGATGAATCCTTCATATTTAGTCGTTTTCAGCCAATTTTCAGAATTTTTGAAAATTTCACTTTTTTGTGAAAATATCCACTAAATGAGGGAATAATATGTGTGAGGGTACCCCAGGAGAGTTCCAAATGTGTGTCGGTAGAATATATATCCCACGGGGGTAAAATTTAAAAAACGTGAAAAAAAATTTTTTTTGGACTTAGTCATTTTTTCAGCGTTTATCAGACTTTCAGATAGGGGAAATGTCAGTGAGCATTCCAATTTCAGTTCCAGAGCGATTCGCCAGATGAGTCCTTCATATTTATTCGTTTTCAGCCAATTTTCAGAATTTTTGAAAATTTCACTTTTTTGTGAAAATATCCACTAAATGAGGGAATAATATGTGTGAGGGTACCCCAGGAGAGTTCCAAATGTGTGTGGGTAGAATATATATCCCACGGGGGTAAAATTGAAAAAAGTTGAAAAAATTTTTTTGTTGGACTTAGTCATTTTTCCGGCGTTTAGAAGACTTTCAGATAGGGGAAATATCAGTGAGTATTCCAATTTCAGTTCCAGAGCGATTCGCCCGATGGGTCCTTCATATTTAGTCGTTTTCAGCCAATTTTCTGAATTTTTGAAAATTTCACTTTTTTGTGAAAATATCCACTAAATGAGGGAATAATATGTGTGAGGGTACCCCAGGAGAGTTCCAAATGTGTGTGGGTAAAATATATATCCCACGGGGGTAAAATTGAAAAAAGGTGAAAAAATTTTTTTTTTGGACTTAGTCATTTTTTCAGCGTTTATCAGACTTTCAGATAGGGGAAATGTCAGTGAGCATTCCGATTTCAGTTCCAGAGCGATTCGCCCAATGAGTCCTTCATATTTAGTCGTTTTCAGCCAATTTTCAGAATTTTGAAAATTTCACTTTTTTGTGAAAACATCCACTAAATGAGGGAATAATATGTGTGAGGGTACCCCAGGAGAGTTCCAAATGTGTGTGGGTAGAATATATATCCCACGGGGGTAAAATTGAAAAAAGGTGAAAAAAATTTTTTTTGGACTTAGTCATTTTTCCGACGTTTTTCAGACTTTCAGATAGGGGAAATATCAGTGAGCGTTCCGATTTCAGTTCCAGAGCGATTCGCCCAATGAGTCCTTCATATTTAGTCGTTTTCAGCCAATTTTTCAGAATTTTTGAAAATTTCACTTTTTTGTGAAAATATCCACTAAATGAGGGAATAATATGTGTGAGGGTTCAGCAGGAGAGTTCCAAATGTGTGTGGGTAGAATATATATCCCACGGGGGAAAAATAGAAAAAAGGTGAAAAAATTTTTTTTTTGGACTTAGTCATTTTTTCAGCGTTTATCAGACTTTCAGATAGGGGAAATGTCAGTGAGGATTCCGATTTCAGTTCCAGAGCGATTCGCCCAATGAGTCCTTCATATTTAGTCGTTTTCAGCCAATTTTCAGAATTTTGAAAATTTCACTTTTTTGTGAAAACATCCACTAAATGAGGGAATAATATGTGTGAGGGTACCCCAGGAGAGTTCCAAATGTGTGTGGGTAGAATATATATCCCACGGGGGTAAAATTGAAAAAAGATGAAAAATTTTTTTTTTTGACTTAGTCATTTTTCCGGCGTTTATCAGACTTTCAGATAGGGGAAATGTCAGTGAGCGTTCCGATTTCAGTTCCAGAGCGATTCGCCCGATGAGTCCTTCATATTTAGTCGTTTTCAGCCAATTTTCAGAATTTTTGAAAATTTCACTTTTTTGTGAAAATATCCACTAAATGAGGGAATAATATGTGTGAGGGTACCCCAGGAGAGTTCCAAATGTGTGTGGGTAGAATATATATCCCACGGGGGTAAAATTGAAAAAAGGTGAAAAAATTTTTTTTTGGACTTAGTCATTTTTTCAGCGTTTATCAGACTTTCAGATAGGGGAAATGTCAGTGAGCATTCCGATTTCAGTTCCAGAGCGATTCGCCCGATGAGTCCTTCGTATTTAGTCGTTTTCAGACAATTTTCTGAATTTTTGAAAATTTCACTTTTTTGTGAAAATATCCACTAAATGAGGGAATAATATGTGTGAGGGTACCCCAGGAGAGTTCCAAATGTGTGTGGGTAGAATATATGTCCCACGGGGGTAAAATTGAAAAAAGATGAAAAATTTTTTTTTTTGACTTAGTCATTTTTCCGGCGTTTATCAGACTTTCAGATAGGGGAAATGTCAGTGAGCGTTCCGATTTCAGTTCCAGAGCGATTCGCCCGATGAGTCCTTCATATTTAGTCGTTTTCAGCCAATTTTCAGAATTTTTGAAAATTTCACTTTTTTGTGAAAATATCCACTAAATGAGGGAATAATATGTGTGAGGGTACCCCAGGAGAGTTCCAAATGTGTGTGGGTAGAATATATATTCCACGGGGGTAAAATTGAAAAAAGGTGAAAAAATTTTTTTTTAGACTTAGTCATTTTTCCGGCGTTTATCAGACTTTCAGATAGGGGAAATGTCAGTGAGCATTCCGACTTCAGTTCCAGAGCGATTCGCCCGATGAGTCCTTCATATTTAGTCGTTTTCAGCCAATTTTCAGAATTTTTGAAAATTTCACTTTTTTGTGAAAATATCCACTAAATGAGGGAATAATATGTGTGAGGGTACCCCAGGAGAGTTCCAAATGTGTGTGGGTAGAATATATATCCCACGGGGGTAAAATTGAAAAAAGTTGAAAAAAATTTTGTTTGGGACATAGTCATTTTTTCAGCGTTTAGCAGACTTTCAGATAGGGGAAATGTCAGTGAGCGTTCCAATTTCAGTTCCAGAGCGATTCGCCCGATGAGTCCTTCATATTTAGTCGTTTTCAGCCAATTTTCAGAATTTTGAAAATTTCACTTTTTTGTGAAAATATCCACTAAATGAGGGAATAATATGTGTGAGGGTACCCCAGGAGAGTTCCAAATGTGTGTGGGTAGAATATATATCCCACGGGGGTAAAATTGAAAAAAGGTGAAAAAATTTTTTTTTGGACTTAGTCATTTTTCCGGCATTTATCAGACTTTCAGATAGGGGAAATGTCAGTGAGCGTTCCGATTTCAGTTCCAGAGCGATTCGCCCAATGAGTCCTTCATATTTAGTCGTTTTCAGCCAATTTTTCAGAATTTTTGAAAATTTCACTTTTTTGTGAAAATATCCACTAAATGAGGGAATAATATGTGTGAGGGTACCCCAGGAGAGTTTCAAATGTGTGTGGGTAGAATATATATCCCACGGGGGTAAAATTGAAAAAAGTTGAAAACATTTTTTTTTTAGACTTTGTCATTTTTCCGGCGTTTATCAGACTTTCAGATAGGGGAAATGTCAGTGAGCGTTCCGATTTCAGTTCCAGAGCGATTCGCCCGATGAGTCCTTCATATTTAGTCGTTTTCAGCCAATTTTCAGAATTTTTGAAAATTTCACTTTTTTGTGAAAATATCCACTAAATGAGGGAATAATATGTGTGAGGGTACCCCAGGAGAGTTTCAAATGTGTGTGGGTAGAATATATATCCCACGGGGGTAAAATTGAAAAAAGTTGAAAACATTTTTTTTTTAGACTTTGTCATTTTTCCGGCGTTTATCAGACTTTCAGATAGGGGAAATGTCAGTGAGCGTTCCGATTTCAGTTCCAGAGCGATTCGCCCGATGAATCCTTCATATTTAGTCGTTTTCAGCCAATTTTCAGAATTTTTGAAAATTTCACTTTTTTGTGAAAATATCCACTAAATGAGGGAATAATATGTGTGAGGGTACCCCAGGAGAGTTCCAAATGTGTGTCGGTAGAATATATATCCCACGGGGGTAAAATTTAAAAAACGTGAAAAAAAATTTTTTTTGGACTTAGTCATTTTTTCAGCGTTTATCAGACTTTCAGATAGGGGAAATGTCAGTGAGCATTCCAATTTCAGTTCCAGAGTGATTCGCCAGATGAGTCCTTCATATTTATTCGTTTTCAGCCAATTTTCAGAATTTTTGAAAATTTCACTTTTTTGTGAAAATATCCACTAAATGAGGGAATAATATGTGTGAGGGTACCCCAGGAGAGTTCCAAATGTGTGTGGGTAGAATATATATCCCACGGGGGTAAAATTGAAAAAAGGTGAAAAAAATTTTTTTTGGACTTAGTCATTTTTCCGACGTTTTTCAGACTTTCAGATAGGGGAAATATCAGTGAGCGTTCCGATTTCAGTTCCAGAGCGATTCGCCCAATGAGTCCTTCATATTTAGTCGTTTTCAGCCAATTTTTCAGAATTTTTGAAAATTTCACTTTTTTGTGAAAATATCCACTAAATGAGGGAATAATATGTGTGAGGGTTCAGCAGGAGAGTTCCAAATGTGTGTGGGTAGAATATATATCCCACGGGGTAAAATTGAAAAAAGGTGAAAAATTATTTTTTTTGGACTTAGTCATTTTTTCAGCGTTTAGCAGACTTTCAGATAGGGGAAATGTCAGTGAGCATTCCAATTTCAGTTCCTGAGCGATTCGCCCGATGAGTCCTTCATATTTAGTCGTTTTCAGCCAATTTTCAGAATTTTTGAAAATTTCACTTTTTTGTGAAAATATCCACTAAATGAGGGAATAATATGTGTGAGGGTACCCCAGGAGAGTTCCAAATGTGTGTGGGTAGAATATATATCCCACGGGGGTAAAATTGAAAAAAGTTGAAAAATTTTTTTTTTTAGACTTTGTCATTTTTCCGGCGTTTATCAGACTTTCAGATAGGGGAAATGTCAGTGAGCGTTCCGATTTCAGTTCCAGAGCGATTCGCCCAATGAGTCCTTCATATTTAGTCGTTTTCAGCCAATTTTCAGAATTTTTGAAAATTTCACTTTTTTGTGAAAATATCCACTAAATGAGGGAATAATATGTGTGAGGGTACCCCAGGAGAGTTCCAAATGTGTGTGGGTAGAATATATATCCCACGGGGGTAAAATTGAAAAAAGTTGAAAAAAAAATTTTGTTAGACTTAGTCATTTTTCCGGCGTTTATCAGACTTTCAGATAGGGGAAATGTCAGTGAGCGTTCCTATTTAAGTTCCAGAGCGATTCGCCCAATTTGTCCTTCATATTTAGTCGTTTTCAGTCAATTTTCAGAATTTTTGAAAATTTCACTTTTTTGTGAAAATATCCGCTAAATGAGGGAATAATATGTGTGAGGGTACCCCAGGAGAGTTCCAAATGTGTGTGGGTAGAATATATATCCCACGGGGGTAAAATTGAAAAAAGTTGAAAAAAATTTTGTTTGGGACATAGTCATTTTTTCAGCGTTTAGCAGACTTTCAGATAGGGGAAATGTCAGTGAGTGTTCCAATTTCAGTTCCAGAGCGATTCGCCCGATGAGTCCTTCATATTTAGTCGTTTTCAGCCAATTTTCTGAATTTTTGAAAATTTCACTTTTTTGTGAAAATATCCACTAAATGAGGGAATAATATGTGTGAGGGTACCCCAGGAGAGTTCCAAATGTGTGTGGGTAGAATATATATCCCACAGGGGTAAAATTGAAAAAAGTTGAAAAAATTTTTTTGATGGACTTAGTCATTTTTCCGGCGTTTAGAACACTTTCAGATAGGAGAAATATCAGTGAGTATTCCAATATCAGTTCCAGAGCGATTCGCCCGATGAGTCCTTCATATTTAGTCGTTTTCAGCAATTTTTCAGAATTTTGAAAATTTCACTTTTTTGTGAAAATATCCACTAAATGAGGGAATAATATGTGTGAGGGTACCCCAGGAGAGTTCCAAATGTGTGTGGGTAGAATATATATCCCACGGGGGTAAAATTGAAAAAAGTTGAAAAAATTTTTTTTTTAGACTTTGTCATTTTTCCGGCGTTTATCAGACTTTCAGATAGGGGAAATGTCAGTGAGCGTTCCGAATTCAGTTCCAGAGCGATTCGCCCGATGAGTCCTTCATATTTAGTCGTTTTCAGCCAATTTTCAGAATTTTTGAAAATTTCACTTTTTTGTGAAAATATCCACTAAATGAGGGAATAATATGTGTGAGGGTACCCCAGGAGAGTTCCAAATGTGTGTGGGTAGAATATATATCCCACGGGGGTAAAATTGAAAAAAGGTGAAAAAAAATTTTTTTGGGACTTAGTCATTTTTCCGGCGTTTAGAAGACTTTCAGATAGGGGAAATATCAGTGAGTATTCCAATTTCAGTTCCAGAGCGATTCGCCCGATGAGTCCTTCATATTTAGTCGGTTTCAGCCAATTTTCAGAATTTTTGAAAATTTCACTTTTTTGTGAAAATATCCACTAAATGAGGGAATAATATGTGTGAGGGTACCCCAGGAGAGTTCCAAATGTGTGTGGGTAGAATATATATCCCACAGGGGTAAAATTGAAAAAAGTTGAAAAAAATTTTTTTTTAGACTTAGTCATTTTTCCGGCGTTTATCAGACTTTCAGATAGGGGAAATGTCAGTGAGCGTTCCTATTTAAGTTCCAGAGCGATTCGCCCAATTTGTCCTTCATATTTAGTCGTTTTCAGTCAATTTTCAGAATTTTTGAAAATTTCACTTTTTTGTGAAAATATCCACTAAATGAGGGAATAATATGTGTGAGGGTACCCCAGGAGAGTTCCAAATGTGTGTGGGTAGAATATATATCCCACGGGGGTAAAATTGAAAAAAGGTGAAAAATTTTTTTTTTTGGACTTAGTCATTTTTTCAGCGTTTATCAGACTTTCAGATAGGTGAAATGTCAGTGAGCGTTCCGATTTCAGTTCCAGAGCGATTCGCCCGATGAGTCCTTCATATTTAGTCGCTTTCATCCAATTTTAAGAATTTTTGAAAATTTCACTTTTTTGTGGAAATATCCACTAAATGAGGGAATAATATGTGTGAGGGTACCCCAGGAGAGTTCCAAATGTATGTGGGTAGAATATATATCCCACGGGGGTAAAATTGAAAAAAGGTAAAAAATTTTTTTTTTAGACTTAGTCATTTTTTCAGCGTTTATCAGACTTTCAGATAGGGGAAATGTCAGTGAGCATTCCGATTTCAGTACCAGAGCGATTCGCCCGATGAGTCCTTCATATTTAGTCGTTTTCAGCCAATTTTCTGAATTTTTGAAAATTTCACTTTTTTGTGAAAATATCCACTAAATGAGGGAATAATATGTGTGAGGGTACCCCAGGAGAGTTCCAAATGTGTGTGGGTAGAATATATATCCCACGGGGGTAAAATTGAAAAAAGGTGAAATAAAATTTTTTTTGGACTTAGTCATTTTTTCAGCGTTTATCAGACTTTCAGATAGGGGAAATGTCAGTGAGCATTCCAATTTCAGTTCCAGAGCGATTCGCCCGATGAGTCCTTCATATTTAGTCGTTTTCAGCCAATTTTCAGAATTTTTGAAAATTTCACTTTTTTGTGAAAAAGCCACTAAATGAGGGAATAATATGTGTGAGGGTACCCCAGGAGAGTTCCAAATGTGTGTGGGTAGAATATATATCCTACGGGGGTAAAATTGAAAAAGGTTGAAAAATTTTTTTTGTTGGACTTAGTCATTTTTCCGGCGTTTAGAAGACTTTCAGATAGGGGAAATATCAGTGAGTATTCCAATTTCAGTTCCAGAGCGATTTGCCCGATGAGTCCTTCATATTTAGTCGTTTTCAGCCAATTTTCTGAATTTTTGAAAATTTCACTTTTTTGTGAAAATATCCACTAAATGAGGGAATAATATGTGTGAGGGTTCCCCAGGAGAGTTCCAAATGTGTGTGGGTAGAATATATATCCCACGGGGGTAAAATTGAAAAAAGGTGAAAAAATTTTTTTTTTGGACTTAGTCATTTTTTCAGCGTTTATCAGACTTTCAGATAGGGGAAATGTCAGTGAGCATTCCGATTTCAGTTCCAGAGCGATTCTCCCAATGAGTCCTTCATATTTAGTCGTTTTCAGCCAATTTTTCAGAATTTTTGAAAATTTCACTTTTTTGTGAAAATATCCACTAAATGAGGGAATAATATGTGTGAGGGTACCCCAGGAGAGTTCCAAATGTGTGTGGGTAGAATATATATCCCACGGGGGTAAAATTGAAAAAAGGTAAAAAATTTTTTTTTTAGACTTAGTCATTTTTTCAGCGTTTATCAGACTTTCAGATAGGGGAAATGTCAGTGAGCATTCCGATTTCAGTACCAGAGCGATTCGCCCGATGAGTCCTTCATATTTAGTCGTTTTCAGCCAATTTTCAGAATTTTTGAAAATTTCACTTTTTTGTGAAAATATCCACTAAATGAGGGAATAATATGTGTGAGGGTACCCCAGGAGAGTTCCAAATGTGTGTGGGTAGAATATATATCCCACGGGGGTAAAATTGAAAAAAGGTGAAATAAAATTTTTTTTGGACTTAGTCATTTTTTCAGCGTTTATCAGACTTTCAGATAGGGGAAATGTCAGTGAGCATTCCAATTTCAGTTCCAGAGCGATTCGCCCGATGAGTCCTTCATATTTAGTCGTTTTCAGCCAATTTTCAGAATTTTTGAAAATTTCACTTTTTTGTGAAAAAGCCACTAAATGAGGGAATAATATGTGTGAGGGTACCCCAGGAGAGTTCCAAATGTGTGTGGGTAGAATATATATCACACGGGGGTAAAATTGAAAAAAGTTGAAAAATTTTTTTTGTTGGACTTAGTCATTTTTCCGGCGTTTAGAAGACTTTCAGATAGGGGAAATATCAGTGAGTATTCCAATTTCAGTTCCAGAGCGATTTGCCCGATGAGTCCTTCATATTTAGTCGTTTTCAGCCAATTTTCAGAATTTTTGAAAATTTCACTTTTTTGTGAAAATATCCACTAAATGAGGGAATAATATGTGTGAGGGTTCCCCAGGAGAGTTCCAAATGTGTGTGGGTAGAATATATATCCCACGGGGGTAAAATTGAAAAAAGTTGAAAAAAAAATTTTGTTAGACTTAGTCATTTTTCCGGCGTTTAGAAGACTTTCAGATAGGGGAAATGTCAGTGAGTATTCCAATTTCAGTTCCAGAGCGATTTGCCCGATGAGTCCTTCATATTTAGTCGTTTTCAGCCAATTTTTCAGAATTTTTGAAAATTTCACTTTTTTGTGAAAATATCCACTAAATGAGGGAATAATATGTGTGAGGGTACCCCAGGAGAGTTCCAAATGTGTGTGGGTAGAATATATATCCCACGGGGGTAAAATTGAAAAAAGGTGAAAAAATTTTTTTTTTGGACTTAGTCATTTTTTCAGCGTTTATCAGACTTTCAGATAGGGGAAATGTCAGTGAGCGTTCCGATTTCAGTTCCAGAGCGATTCGCCCAATGAGTCCTTCATATTTAGTCGTTTTCAGCCAATTTTCAGAATTTTGAAAATTTCACTTTTTTGTAAAAATATCCACTAAATGAGGGAATAATATGTGTGAAGGTACCCCAGGAGAGTTCCAAATGTGTGTGGGTAGAAGATATATCCCACGGGGGTAAAATTGAAAAAAGGTGAAAAAAAATTTTTTTGGGACTTAGTCATTTTTCCGGCGTTTAGAAGACTTTCAGATAGGGGAAATATCAGTGAGTATTCCAATTTCAGTTCCAGAGCGATTCGCCCGATGAGTCCTTCATATTTAGTCGGTTTCAGCCAATTTTCAGAATTTTTGAAAATTTCACTTTTTTGTGAAAATATCCACTAAATGAGGGAATAATATGTGTGAGGGTACCCCAGGAGAGTTCCAAATGTGTGTGGGTAGAATATATATCCCACAGGGGTAAAATTGAAAAAAGTTGAAAAAAATTTTTTTTTAGACTTAGTCATTTTTCCGGCGTTTATCAGACTTTCAGATAGGGGAAATGTCAGTGAGCGTTCCTATTTAAGTTCCAGAGCGATTCGCCCAATTTGTCCTTCATATTTAGTCGTTTTCAGTCAATTTTCAGAATTTTTGAAAATTTCACTTTTTTGTGAAAATATCCACTAAATGAGGGAATAATATGTGTGAGGGTACCCCAGGAGAGTTCCAAATGTGTGTGGGTAGAATATATATCCCACGGGGGTAAAATTGAAAAAAGGTGAAAAATTTTTTTTTTTTGGACTTAGTCATTTTTTCAGCGTTTATCAGACTTTCAGATAGGTGAAATGTCAGTGAGCGTTCCGATTTCAGTTCCAGAGCGATTCGCCCGATGAGTCCTTCATATTTAGTCGCTTTCATCCAATTTTAAGAATTTTTGAAAATTTCACTTTTTTGTGTAAATATCCACTAAATGAGGGAATAATATGTGTGAGGGTACCCCAGGAGAGTTCCAAATGTGTGTGGGTAGAATATATATCCCACGGGGGTAAAATTGAAAAAATGTGAAATAAAATTTTTTTTGGACTTAGTCATTTTTTCAGCGTTTATCAGACTTTCAGATAGGGGAAATGTCAGTGAGCATTCCAATTTCAGTTCCAGAGCGATTCGCCCGATGAGTCCTTCATATTTAGTCGTTTTCAGCCAATTTTCAGAATTTTTGAAAATTTCACTTTTTTGTGAAAAAGCCACTAAATGAGGGAATAATATGTGTGAGGGTACCCCAGGAGAGTTCCAAATGTGTGTGGGTAGAATATATATCACACGGGGGTAAAATTGAAAAAAGTTGAAAAATTTTTTTTGTTGGACTTAGTCATTTTTTCGGCGTTTAGAAGACTTTCAGATAGGGGAAATATCAGTGAGTATTCCAATTTCAGTTCCAGAGCGATTTGCCCGATGAGTCCTTCATATTTAGTCGTTTTCAGCCAATTTTCAGAATTTTTGAAAATTTCACTTTTTTGTGAAAATATCCACTAAATGAGGGAATAATATGTGTGAGGGTTCCCCAGGAGAGTTCCAAATGTGTGTGGGTAGAATATATATCCCACGGGGGTAAAATTGAAAAAAGTTGAAAAAAAAATTTTGTTAGACTTAGTCATTTTTCCGGCGTTTAGAAGACTTTCAGATAGGGGAAATGTCAGTGACCGTTCCCATTTCAGTTCCAGAGCAATTCGCCCAATGCGTCCTTCATATTTAGTCGTTTTCAGCCAATTTTTCAGAATTTTTGAAAATTTCACTTTTTTGTGAAAATATCCACTAAATGAGGGAATAATATGTGTGAGGGTACCCCAGGAGAGTTCCAAATGTGTGTGGGTAGAATATATATCCCACGGGGGTAAAATTGAAAAAAGGTGAAAAAATTTTTTTTTTGGACTTAGTCATTTTTTCAGCGTTTATCAGACTTTCAGATAGGGGAAATGTCAGTGAGCGTTCCGATTTCAGTTCCAGAGCGATTCGCCCAATGAGTCCTTCATATTTAGTCGTTTTCAGCCAAATTTCAGAATTTTGAAAATTTCACTTTTTTGTGAAAATATCCACTAAATGAGGGAATAATATGTGTGAGGGTACCCCAGGAGAGTTCCAAATGTGTGTGGGTAGAATATATATCCCACGGGGGTAAAATTGAAAAAAGGTGAAAAAAATTTTTTTTTGACTTAGTCATTTTTCCGGCGTTTATCAGACTTTCAGATAGGGGAAATGTCAGTGAGCGTTCTGATTTCAGTTCCAGAGAGATTCTCCCAATGAGTCCTTCATATTTAGTTGTTTTCAGCCAATTTTTCAGAATTTTTGAAAATTTCACTTTTTTGTGAAAATATCCACTAAATGAGGGAATAATATGTGTGAGGGTACCCCAGGAGAGTTCCAAATGTGTGTGGGTAGAATATATATCCCACGGGGGTAAAATTGAAAAAAGGTAAAAAATTTTTTTTTTAGACTTAGTCATTTTTTCAGCGTTTATCAGACTTTCAGATAGGGGAAATGTCAGTGAGCATTCCGATTTCAGTACCAGAGCGATTCGCCCGATGAGTCCTTCATATTTAGTCGTTTTCAGCCAATTTTCTGAATTTTTGAAAATTTCACTTTTTTGTGAAAATATCCACTAAATGAGGGAATAATATGTGTGAGGGTACCCCAGGAGAGTTCCAAATGTGTGTGTGTAGAATATATATCCCACGGGGGTAAAATTGAAAAAAGGTGAAATAAAATTTTTTTTGGACTTAGTCATTTTTTCAGCGTTTATCAGACTTTCAGATAGGGGAAATGTCAGTGAGCATTCCAATTTCAGTTCCAGAGCGATTCGCCCGATGAGTCCTTCATATTTAGTCGTTTTCAGCCAATTTTCAGAATTTTTGAAAATTTCACTTTTTTGTGAAAATATCCACTAAATGAGGGAATAATATGTGTGAGGGTACCCCAGGAGAGTTCCAAATGTGTGTGGGTAGAATATATATCCCACGGGGGTAAAATTGAAAAAAGTTAAAAAAAAATTTTTGTTGGACTTAGTCATTTTTCCGGCGTTTAGAAGACTTTCAGATAGGGGAAATATCAGTGAGTATTCCAATTTCAGTTCCAGAGCGATTCGCCCGATGAGTCCTTCATATTTAGTCGTTTTCAGCCAATTTTCTGAATTTTTGAAAATTTCACTTTTTTGTGAAAATATCCACTAAATGAGGGAATAATATGTGTGAGGGTACCCCAGGAGAGTTCCAAATGTGTGTGGGTAGAATATATATCCCACGGGGGTAAAATTGAAAAAAGTTGAAAAAAAATTTTTGTTAGACTTAGTCATTTTTCCGGCATTTAGAAGACTTTCAGATAGGGGAAATGTCAGGGAGTGTTCCCATTTCAGTTCCAGAGCGATTCGCCCAATGAGTCCTTCATATTTAGTCGTTTTCAGCCAATTTTTCAGAATTTTTGAAAATTTCACTTTTTTGTGAAAATATCCACTAAATGAGGGAATAATATGTGTGAGGGTACCCCAGGAGAGTTCCAAATGTGTGTGGGTAGAATATATATCCCACGGGGGTAAAATTGAAAAAAGGTGAAAAAATTTTTTTTTTGGACTTAGTCATTTTTTCAGCGTTTATCAGACTTTCAGATAGGGGAAATGTCAGTGAGCGTTCCGATTTCAGTTCCAGAGCGATTCGCCCAATGAGTCCTTCATATTTAGTCGTTTTCAGCCAAATTTCAGAATTTTGAAAATTTCACTTTTTTGTGAAAATATCCACTAAATGAGGGAATAATATGTGTGAGGGTACCCCAGGAGAGTTCCAAATGTGTGTGGGTAGAATATATATCCCACGGGGGTAAAATTGAAAAAAGGTGAAAAAAATTTTTTTTTGACTTAGTCATTTTTCCGGCGTTTATCAGACTTTCAGATAGGGGAAATGTCAGTGAGCGTTCTGATTTCAGTTCCAGAGCGATTCTCCCAATGAGTCCTTCATATTTAGTCGTTTTCAGCCAATTTTTCAGAATTTTTGAAAATTTCACTTTTTTGTGAAAATATCCACTAAATGAGGGAATAATATGTGTGAGGGTACCCCAGTAGAGTTCCAAATGTGTGTGGGTAGAATATATATCCCACGGGGGTAAAATTAAAAAAAGGTAAAAAATTTTTTTTTTAGACTTAGTCATTTTTTCAGCGTTTATCAGACTTTCAGATAGGGGAAATGTCAGTGAGCGTTCCGATTTCAGTACCAGAGCGATTCGCCCGATGAGTCCTTCATATTTAGTCGCTTTCATCCAATTTTCAGAATTTTTGAAAATTTCACTTTTTTGTGAAAATATCCACTAAATGAGGGAATAATATGTGTGAGGGTACCCCAGGAGAGTTCCAAATGTGTGTGGGTAGAATATATATCCCACGGGGGTAAAATTGAAAAAAGTTGAAAAAATTTTTTTGTTGGACTTAGTCATTTTTCCGGCGTTTAGAAGACTTTCAGATAGGGGAAATACAGTGAGTATTCCAATTTCAGTTCCAGAGCGATTCGCCCGATGAGTCCTTCATATTTAGTCGTTTTCAGCCAATTTTCTGAATTTTTGAAAATTTCACTTTTTTGTGAAAATATCCACTAAATGAGGGAATAATATGTGTGAGGGTACCCCAGGAGAGTTCCAAATGTGTGTGGGTAGAATATATATCCCACGGGGGTAAAATTGAAAAAAGGTGAAAAAATTTTTTTTTGGACTTAGTCATTTTTCCGGCGTTTATCAGACTTTCAGATAGGGGAAATGTCAGTGAGCGTTCCGATTTCAGTACCAGAGCGATTCGCCCGATGAGTCCTTCATATTTAGTCGCTTTCATCCAATTTTCAGAATTTTTGAAAATTTCACTTTTTTGTGAAAATATCCACTAAATGAGGGAATAATATGTGTGAGGGTACCCCAGGAGAGTTCCAAATGTGTGTGGGTAGAATATATATCCCACGGGGGTAAAATTGAAAAAAGTTGAAAAAATTTTTTTGTTGGACTTAGTCATTTTTCCGGCGTTTAGAAGACTTTCAGATAGGGGAAATATAGTGAGTATTCCAATTTCAGTTCCAGAGCGATTCGCCCGATGAGTCCTTCATATTTAGTCGTTTTCAGCCAATTTTCTGAATTTTTGAAAATTTCACTTTTTTGTGAAAATATCCACTAAATGAGGGAATAATATGTGTGAGGGTACCCCAGGAGAGTTCCAAATGTGTGTGGGTAGAATATATATCCCACGGGGGTAAAATTGAAAAAAGGTGAAAAAAATTTTTTTTGGACTTAGTCATTTTTCCGGCGTTTATCAGACTTTCAGATAGGGGAAATGTCAGTGAGCGTTCCGATTTCAGTTCCAGAGCGATTCGCCCAATGAGTCCTTCATATTTAGTCGTTTTCAGCCAATTTTTCAGAATTTTTGAAAATTTCACTTTTTTGTGAAAATATCCACTAAATGAGGGAATAATATGTGTGAGGGTACCCCAGGAGAGTTCCAAATGTGTGTCGGTAGAATATATATCCCACGGGGATAAAATTGAAAAAAGGTGAAAAAAAATTTGTTTGGGACATAGTCATTTTTTCAGCGTTTAGCAGACTTTCAGATAGGGGAAATGTCAGTGAGCGTTCCAATTTCAGTTCCAGAGCGATTCGCCCGATGAGTCCTTCATATTTAGTCGTTTTCAGCCAATTTTCAGAATTTTTGAAAATTTCACTTTTTTGTGAAAATATCCACTAAATGAGGGAATAATATGTGTGAGGGTACCCCAGGAGAGTTCCAAATGTGTGTGGGTAGAATATATATCCCACGGGGGTAAAATTGAAAAAAGGTGAAAAAATTTTTTTTTTGGACTTAGTCATTTTTTCAGCGTTTATCAGACTTTCAGATAGGGGAAATGTCAGTGAGCGTTCCGATTTCAGTTCCAGAGCGATTCGCCCAATGAGTCCTTCATATTTAGTCGTTTTCAGCCAAATTTCAGAATTTTGAAAATTTCACTTTTTTGTGAAAATATCCACTAAATGAGGGAATAATATGTGTGAGGGTACCCCAGGAGAGTTCCAAATGTGTGTGGGTAGAATATATATCCCACGGGGGTAAAATTGAAAAAAGGTGAAAAATTTTTTTTTTTGACTTAGTCATTTTTCCGGCGTTTATCAGACTTTCAGATAGGGGAAATGTCAGTGAGCGTTCTGATTTCAGTTCCAGAGCGATTCTCCCAATGAGTCCTTTATATTTAGTCGTTTTCAGCCAATTTTTCAGAATTTTTGAAAATTTCACTTTTTTGTGAAAATATCCACTAAATGAGGGAATCATATGTGTGAGGGTACCCCAGGAGAGTTCCAAATGTGTGTGGGTAGAATATATATCCCACGGGGGTAAAATTGAAAAAAGTTAAAAAAAATTTTTTGTTGGACTTAGTCATTTTTCCGGCGTTTAGAAGACTTTCAGATAGGGGAAATATCAGTGAGTATTCCAATTTCAGTTCCAGAGCGATTCGCCCGATGAGTCCTTCATATTTAGTCGTTTTCAGCCAATTTTCTGAATTTTTGAAAATTTCACTTTTTTGTGAAAATATCCACTAAATGAGGGAATAATATGTGTGAGGGTACCCCAGGAGAGTTCCAAATGTGTGTGGGTAGAATATATATCCCACGGGGGTAAAATTGAAAAAAGTTGAAAAAAAATTTTTGTTAGACTTAGTCATTTTTCCGGCATTTAGAAGACTTCCAGATAGGGGAAATGTCAGTGAGCGTTCCCATTTCAGTTCCAGAGCGATTCGCCCAATGAGTCCTTCATATTTAGTCGTTTTCAGCCAATTTTTCAGAATTTTTGAAAATTTCACTTTTTTGTGAAAATATCCACTATATGAGGGAATAATATGTGTGAGGGTACCCCAGGAGAGTTCCAAATGTGTGTGGGTAGAATATATATCCCACGGGGGTAAAATTGAAAAAAGGTGAAAAAATTTTTTTTTTGGACTTAGTCATTTTTTCAGCGTTTATCAGACTTTCAGATAGGGGAAATGTCAGTGAGCGTTCCGATTTCAGTTCCAGAGCGATTCGCCCAATGAGTCCTTCATATTTAGTCGTTTTCAGCCAAATTTCAGAATTTTGAAAATTTCACTTTTTTGTGAAAATATCCACTAAATGAGGGAATAATATGTGTGAGGGTACCCCAGGAGAGTTCCAAATGTGTGTGGGTAGAATATATATCCCACGGGGGTAAAATTGAAAAAAGGTGAAAAAAATTTTTTTTTGACTTAGTCATTTTTCCGGCGTTTATCAGACTTTCAGATAGGGGAAATGTCAGTGAGCGTTCTGATTTCAGTTCCAGAGCGATTCTCCCAATGAGTCCTTCATATTTAGTCGTTTTCAGCCAATTTTTCAGAATTTTTGAAAATTTCACTTTTTTGTGAAAATATCCACTAAATGAGGGAATAATATGTGTGAGGGTACCCCAGGAGAGTTCCAAATGTGTGTGGGTAGAATATATATCCCACAGGGGTAAAATTAAAAAAAGTTGAAAAAATTTTGTTGTTGGACTTAGTCATTTTTCCGGCGTTTAGAACACTTTCAGATAGGGGAAATATCAGTGAGTATTCCAATATCAGTTCCAGAGCGATTCGCCCGATGAGTCCTTCATATTTAGTCGTTTTCAGCCAATTTTCAGAAGTTTGAAAATTTCACTTTTTTGTGAAAATATCCACTAAATGAGGGAATAATATGTGTGAGGGTACCCAAGGAGAGTTCCAAATGTGTGTGGGTAGAATATATATCCCACGGGGGTAAAATTGAAAAAAGGTGAAAAAATTTTTTTTTGGACTTAGTCATTTTTCCGGCGTTTATCAGACTTTCAGATAGGGGAAATGTCAGTGAGTGTTCCAATTTCAGTTCCAGAGCGATTCGCCCGATGAGTCCTTCATATTTAGTCGTTTTCAGCCAATTTTCAGAATTTTTGAAAATTTCACTTTTTTGTGAAAATATCCACTAAATGAGGGAATAATATGTGTGAGGGTACCCCAGGAGAGTTCCAAATGTGTGTGGGTAGAATATATATCCCACGGGGGTAAAATTGAAAAAAGATGAAACATTTTTTTGTTGGACTTAGTCATTTTTCCGGCGTTTAGAAGACTTTCAGATAGGGGAAATATCAGTGAGTATTCCAATTTCAGTTCCAGAGCGATTCGCCCGAAGAGTCCTTCATATTTAGTCGTTTTCAGCCAATTTTGTGAATTTTTGAAAATTTCACTTTTTTGTGAAAACATCCACTAAATGAGGGAATAATATGTGTGAGGGTACCCCAGGAGAGTTCCAAATGTGTGTCGGTAGAATATATGTCCCACGGGGGTAAAATTGAAAAAAGTTGAAAAAAATTTTTTGTTGGACTTAGTCATTTTTTCAGCATTTATCCGACTTTCAGATAGGGGAAATGTCAGTGAGCATTCCAATTTCAGCTCCAGAGCGATTCGCCCGATGAGTCCTTCATATTTAGTCGTTTTCAGCCAATTTTCTGAATTTTTGAAAATTTCACTTTTTTGTGAAAATATCCACTAAATGAGGGAATAATATGTGTGAGGGTACCCCAGAAGACTTCCAAATGTGTGTGGGTAGAATATATATCCCACGGGGGTAAAATTGAAAAAAGATGACAAATTTTTTTTTTTTACTTAGTCATTTTTCCGGCGTTTAGAAGACTTTCAGATAGGGGAAATGTCAGTGAGCGTTCCGATTTCAGTTCCAGAGCGATTCGCCCGATGAGTCCTTCATATTTAGTCGTTTTCAGCCAATTTTCAGAATTTTGAAAATTTCACTTTTTTGTGAAAATATCCACTAAATGAGGGAATAATATGTGTGAGGGTACCCCAGGAGCGTTCCAAATGTGTGTGGGTAGAATATATATCCCACGGGGGTAAAATTGAAAAAAGGTGAAAAAATTTTTTTTTGGACCTAGTCATTTTTCCGGCGTTTATCAGACTTTCAGATAGGGGAAATGTCAGTGAGCATTCCGATTTCAGTTTCAGAGCGATTCGCCCAATGAGTCCTTCATATTTAGTCGTTTTCAGCCAATTTTCTGAATTTTTGAAAATTTCACTTTTTTGTGAAAATATCCACTAAATGAGGGAATAATATGT
Source organism: Phyllobates terribilis (assembly GCF_046119375.1). Classification (NCBI taxonomy): domain Eukaryota; kingdom Metazoa; phylum Chordata; class Amphibia; order Anura; family Dendrobatidae; genus Phyllobates; species Phyllobates terribilis. Next base: position 18,361,454 of record NW_027362773.1, on the reverse strand, counting down.
GTGAGGGTATCCCAGGAGAGTTCCAAATGTGTGTGGGTAGAATATATATTCCACGGGGGTAAAAATGAAAAAAGGTGAAAAAAATTTTTTGTTGGACTTAGTCATTTTTCCGGCGTTTAGAAGACTTTCAGATAGGGGAAATGTCAGTGAGCGTTCCGATTTCAGTTCCAGAGCGATTCGCCCGATGAGTTCTTCATATTTAGTCGTTTTCAGCCAATTTTCAGAATTTTGAAAATTTCACTTTTTTGTAAAAATATCCACTAAATGAGGGAATAATATGTGTGAGGGTACCCCAGGAGAGTTCCAAATGTGTGTTGGTAGAAGATATATCCCACATGGGTAAAATTGAAAAAAGTTTAAAAAATTTTTTTTTTTCGACTTAGTCATTTTTCCGGCGTTTATCAGACTTTCAAATAGGGGAAATGTCAGTGAGCATTCCGATTTCAGTTCCAGAGCGATTCGCCCGATGAGTCCTTCATATTTAGTCGTTTTCAGCCAATTTTCAGAATTTTTGAAAATTTCACTTTTTTGTGAAAATATCCACTAAATGAGGGAATAATATGTGTGAGGGTACCCCAGGAGAGTTCCAAATGTGTGTGGGTAGAATATATATCCCACGGGGGTAAAATTGAAAAAAGTTTAAAAAATTTTTTTTAGACTTAGTCATTTTTCCGTCGTCTATCAGACTTTCAGATAGGGGAAATGTCAGTGAGCGTTGCAATTTCAGTTCCAGAGCGATACGCCCGATGAGTCCTTCATATTTAGTCGTTTTCGGCCAATTTTCTGAATTTTTGAAAATTTCATATTTTTGTGAAAATATCCACTAAATGAGGGAATAATTTGTGTGAGGGTACCCCAATAGAGTTCCAAATGTGTGTGGGTAGAATATATCCCAAGGGGATAAAATTGAAAAAAGGTGAACAAAATTTTTTTTGGACTTAGTCATTTTTCCGGCGTTTATCAGACTTTCAGATAGGAGAAATGTCAGTGAGCGTTCCGATTTCAGTTCCAGAGCGATTCGCCGATCAGTCCTTCATATTTAGTCGTTTTCAGCCAATTTTCAGAATTTTGAAAATTTCACTTTTTTGTGAAAATATCCACTAAATGAGGGAATAATATGTGTGAGGGTACCCCAATAGAGTTCCAAATGTGTGTGGGTAGAATATATATCCCACGGGGGTAAAATTGAAAAAAGATGAAAAAATTTTTTTTTTGACTTAGTCATTTTTCCGCTGTTTAGAAGACTTTCAGATAGGGGAAATGTCAGTGAGTATTCCAATTTCAGTTCCAGAGTGATTCGCCCGATGAGTCCTTCATATTTAGTCGTTTTCAGCCAAATTTCAGAATTTTTGAAAATTTCACTTTTTTGTAAAAATATCCACTAAATGAGGGAATAATATGTGTGAGGGTACCCCAGGAGAGTTCCAAATGTGTGTGGGTAGAATATATATCCCACGGGGGTAAAATTGAAAAAAGTTTAAAAAATTTTTTTTAGACTTAGTCATTTTTCCGGCGTTTATCAGACTTTCAAATAGGGGAAATGTCAGTGAGCGTTCCAATTTCAGTTCCAGAGCGATTTGCCCGATGAGTCCTTCATATTTAGTCGCTTTCAGCCAATTTTCTGAATTTTTGAAAATTTCACTTTTTTGGGAAAATATCAACTAAATGAGGGAATAATATGTGTGAGGGTACCCCAGGAGAGTTCCAAATGTGTGTGGGTAGAATATATATCCCACGGGGGTAAAATTGAAAAAAGTTTAAAAAATTTTTTTTAGACTTAGTCATTTTTCCGGCGTTTATCAGACTTTCAAATAGGGGAAATGTCAGTGAGCGTTCCAATTTCAGTTCCAGAGCGATTTGCCCGATGAGTCCTTCATATTTAGTCGCTTTCAGCCAATTTTCTGAATTTTTGAAAATTTCACTTTTTTGGGAAAATATCAACTAAATGAGGGAATAATATGTGTGAGGGTACCCCAGGAGAGTTCCAAATGTGTGTGGGTAGAATATATATCCCACGGGGGTAAAATTGAAAAAAGTTTAAAAAAATTTTTTGTTGGACTTAGTCATTTTTCCGGTGTTTAGAAGACTTTCAGATAGGGGAAATGTCAGTGAGTATTCCAATTTCAGTTCCAGAGTGATTCGCCCGATGAGTCATTCATATTTAGTCGTTTTCAGCCAAATTTCAGAATTTTGAAAATTTCACTTTTTTGTAAAAATATCCACTAAATGAGGGAATAATATGTGTGAGGGTACCCCAGGAGAGTTCCAAATGTGTGTGGGTAGAATATATATCCCACGGGGGTAAAATTGAAAAAAGTTTAAAAAATTTTTTTTAGACTTAGTCATTTTTCCGGCGTTTATCAGACTTTCAAATAGGGGAAATGTCAGTGAGTGTTCCAATTTCAGTTCCAGAGCGATTCGCCCGATGAGTCCTTCATATTTAGTCGCTTTCAGCCAATTTTCTGAATTTTTGAAAATTTCACTTTTTTGTGAAAATATCCACTAAATGAGGGAATAATATGTGTGAGGGTACCCCAGGAGAGTTCCAAATGTGTGTGGGTAGAAGATATATCCCATGGGGGTAAAATTGAAAAAAGTTGAAAAATTTTTTTTTTTTCGACTTAGTCATTTTTCCGGCGTTTATCAGACTTTCAAATAGGGGAAATGTCAGTGAGCATTCCGATTTCAGTTCCATAGCGATTCGCCCGATGAGTCCTTCATATTTAGTCGTTTTCAGTCAATTTTCTGAATTTTTGAAAATTTCACTTTTTCTTGAAAATATCCACTAAATGAGGGAATAATATGTGTGAGGGTACCCCAGGAGAGTTCCAAATGTGTGTGGGTAGAATATATATCCCACGGGGGTAAAATTGAAAAAAGATGAAAAAAAATTTTTTTTGACTTAGTCATTTTTCCGGCGTTTATCAGACTTTCAGATAGGGGAAATGTCAGTGAGCTTTCCGATTTCAGTTCCAGAGTGATTCGCCCGATGAGTCCTTCATATTTAGTCATTTTCAGCCAATTTTCTGAATTTATGAAAATTTCACCCTTTTGTGAGAATATCCACTAAATGAGGGAATAATATGTGTGAGGGTACCCCAATAGAGTTCCAAATGTGTGTGGGTAGAATATATATCCCACGGGGGTAAAATTGAAAAAAGATGAAAAATTTTTTTTTTGACTTAGTCATTTTTCCGGCGTTTATCAGACTTTCAGATAGGGGAAATGTCAGTGAGCGTTCCGATTTCAGTTCCAGAGCGATTCGCCCGATGAGTCCTTCATATTTAGTCGTTTTCAGCGAATTTTCAAAATTTTTGAAAATTTCACTTTTTTGGGAAAATATCCACTAAATGAGGGAATAATATGTGTGAGGGTACCCCAGGAGAGTTCCAAATGTGTGTGGGTAGAATATATCCCATATGGATAAAATTGAAAAAAGTTGAAAAAATTTTTTTTTTTGACTTAGTCATTTTTCCGGCGTTTAGAAGACTTTCAGATAGGGGAAATGTCAGTGAGTATTCCAATTTCAGTTCCAGAGTGATTCGCCCGATGAGTCCTTCATATTTAGTCGTTTTCAGCCAAATTTCAGAATTTTGAAAATTTCACTTTTTTGTAAAAATATCCACTAAATGAGGGAATAATATGTGTGAGGGTACCCCAGGAGAGTTCCAAATGTGTGTGCGTAGAATATATATCCCACGGGGGTAAAATTGAAAAAAGATAAAAAAAAATTTTTTTGGACTTAGTCATTTTTCCGGCGTTTATCAGACTTTCAGATAGGGGAAATGTCAGTGAGCATTCCGATTTCAGTTCCAGAGCGATTCGCCCGATGAGTCCTTCATATTTAGTCGTTTTCAGCCAATTTTCTGAATTTTTTAAAATTTCACTTTTTTGTGAAAATATCCACTAAATGAGGGAATAATATGTGTGAGGGTACCCCAGGAGAGTTCCAAATGTGTGTGGGTAGAATATGTATCCCACGGGGGTAAAATTGAAAAAAGATGAAAATTTTTTTTTTTTTACTTAGTCATTTTTCCGGCATTTATCAGACTTTCAGATAGGGGAAATGTCAGTGAGCGTTCCGATTTCAGTTCCAGAGCGATTCGCCCGATGAGTCCTTCATATTTAGTCGTTTTCAGCCAATTTTCAGAATTTTTGAAAATTTCACTTTTTTGTGAAAATATCCACTAAATGAGGGAATAATATGTGTGAGGGTACCCCAGGAGAGTTCCAAATGTGTGTGGGTAGAATATATATCCCACGGGGGTAAAATTGAAAAAAGTTGAAAAAATTTTTTTGTTGGACTTAGTCATTTTTCCGGCGTTTATCAGACTTTCAGATAGGGGAAATGTCAGTGAGTATTCCAATTTCAGTTCCAGAGCGATTCGCCCGATGAGTCCTTCATATTTAGTCGTTTTCAGCCAATTTTCAGAATTTTTGAAAATTTCACTTTTTTGTGAAAATATCCACTAAATGAGGGAATAATATGTGTGAGGGTACCCCAGCAGAGTTACAAATGTGTGTGGGTAGAATATATATCCCACGGGGGTAAAATTGAAAAAAGTTGAAAAAATTTTTTTGTTGGACTTAGTCATTTTTCCGGCGTTTAGAAGACTTTCAGATAGGGGAAATGTCAGTGAGCGTTCCGATTTCAGTTCCAGAGCGATTCGCCCGATGAGTTCTTCATATTTAGTCGTTTTCAGCCAATTTTCTGAATTTTGAAAATTTCACTTTTTTGTAAAAATATCCACTAAATGAGGGAATAACATGTGTGAGGGTACCCCAGGAGAGTTCCAAATGTGTGTTGGTAGAAGATATATCCCACAGGGGTAAAATTGAAAAAAGTTTAAAAAATTTTTTTTTTTCGACTTAGTCATTTTTCCGGCGTTTATCAGACTTTCAGATATGGGAAATGTCAGTGAGCGTTCCGATTTAAGTTCCAGAGCGATTCGCCGATCAGTCCTTCATATTTAGTCGTTTTCAGCCAATTTTCAGAATTTTGAAAATTTCACTTTTTTGTGAAAATATCAACTAAATGAGGGAATAATATGTGTGAGGGTACCCCAGGAGAGTTCCAAATGTGTGTGGGTAGAATATATATCCCACGGGGGTAAAATTGAAAAAAGTTTAAAAAATTTTTTTTAGACTTAGTCATTTTTCCGGCGTTTATCAGACTTTCAACTAGGGCAAATGTCAGTGAGCGTTCCAATTTCAGTTCCAGAGCGATTCGCCCGATGAGGCCTTCATATTTAGTCGTTTTCAGCCAATTTTCTGAATTTTTGAAAATTTCACTTTTTTGTGAAAATATCCACTAAATGAGGGAATAATATGTGTGAGGGTACCCCAGGAGAGATCCAAATGTGTGTGGGTAGAAGATATATCCCATGGGGGTAAAATTGAAAAAAGTTGAAGAAATTTATTTTTTTTGACTTAGTCATTTTTCCGGCGTTTCAAATAGGGGAAATGTCAGTGAGCATTCCGATTTCAGTTCCAGAGCGATTCGCCCGATGAGTCCTTCATATTTAGTCGTTTTCAGCCAATTTTCTGAATTTTTGAAAATTTCACTTTTTTGTGAAAAAATCCAATAAATGAGGGAATAATATGTGTGAGGGTACCCCAGGAGAGTTCCAAATGTGTGTGGGTAGAATATATATCCCGCGGGGGTAAAATTGAAAAAAGGTGAAAAATTTTTTTTTTTGGACTTAGTCATTTTTCTGGCGTTTATCAGACTTTCAAATAGGGGAAATGTCAGTGAGCATTCCGATTTCAGTTCCAGAGCGATTCGCCTGGTGAGTCCTTCATATTTAGTCGTTTTCAGCCAATTTTCAGAATTTTTGAAAATTTCACTTTTTTGTGAAAAAATCCACTAAATGAGGGAATAATATGTGTGAGGGTACCCCAGGAGAGTTCCAAATGTGTGTGGGTAGAATATATGTCCCACGGGGGTAAAAGTGAAAAAATTTTAAAAAATTTTTTTTAGACTTAGTCATTTTTCCGGCGTTTATCAGACTTTCAGATAGGGGAAATGTCAGTGAGCATTCCAATTTCAGTTCCAGAGCGATTCGCCTGATGAGTCCTTCATATTTAGTCGTTTTCAGCCAATTTTCTGAATTTTTGAAAATTTCACTTTTTTGTGAAAATATCCACTAAATGAGGGAATAATATGTGTGAGGGTACCCCAGGAGAGTTCCAAATGTGTGTGGGTAGAAGATATATCCCACAGGGGTAAAATTGAAAAAAGTTGAAAAAATTTTTTTTTTCGACTTAGTCATTCTTCCGGCGTTTATCAGACTTTCAAATAGGGGAAATGTCAGTGAGCATTCTGATTTCAGTTCCAGAGCGATTCGTCGATGAGTCCTTCATATTTAGTCGTTTTCAGCCAATTTTCAGAATTTTGAAAATTTCACTTTTTTGTGAAAATATTCACTAAATGAGGGAATAATATGTGTGAGGGTACCCCAGGAGAGTTCCAAATGTGTGTGCGTAGAATATATATCCCACGGGGGTAAAATTGAAAAAAGTTTAAAAAATTTTTTTTAGACTTAGTCATTTTTCCGGCGTTTATCAGACTTTCAGATAGGGGAAATGTCAGTGAGCGTTCCGATTTCAGTTCCAGAGCGATTCGCCCGATGACTCCTTCATATTTAGTCGTTTTCAGCGAATTTTCAAAATTTTTGAAAATTTCACTTTTTTGGGAAAATATCCACTAAATGAGGGAATAATATGTGTGAGGGTACCCCAGGAGAGTTCCAAATGTGTGTGGGTAGAATATATATCCCACGGGGGTAAAATTGAAAAAAGTTTAAAAAATTTTTTTTAGACTTAGTCATTTTTCCGGCGTTTATCAGACTTTCAACTAGGGCAAATGTCAGTGAGCGTTCCAATTTCAGTTCCAGAGCGATTCGCCCGATGAGGCCTTCATATTTAGTCGTTTTCAGCCAATTTTCTGAATTTTTGAAAATTTCACTTTTTTGTGAAAATATCCACTAAATGAGGGAATAATATGTGTGAGGGTACCCCAGGAGAGTTCCAAATGTGTGTGGGTAGAAGATATATCCCATGGGGGTAAAATTGAAAAAAGTTGAAGAAATTTATTTTTTTTGACTTAGTCATTTTTCCGGCGTTTCAAATAGGGGAAATGTCAGTGAGCATTCCGATTTCAGTTCCAGAGCGATTCGCCCGATGAGTCCTTCATATTTAGTCGTTTTCAGCCAATTTTCAGAATTTTTGAAAATTTCACTTTTTTGTGAAAAAATCCAATAAATGAGGGAATAATATGTGTGAGGGTACCCCAGGAGAGTTCCAAATGTGTGTGGGTAGAATATATATCCCGCGGGGGTAAAATTGAAAAAAGGTGAAAAATTTTTTTTTTTGGACTTAGTCATTTTTCTGGCGTTTATCAGACTTTCAAATAGGGGAAATGTCAGTGAGCATTCCGATTTCAGTTCCAGAGCGATTCGCCTGGTGAGTCCTTCATATTTAGTCGTTTTCAGCCAATTTTCAGAATTTTTGAAAATTTCACTTTTTTGTGAAAAAATCCACTAAATGAGGGAATAATATGTGTGAGGGTACCCCAGGAGAGTTCCAAATGTGTGTGGGTAGAATATATGTCCCACGGGGGTAAAAGTGAAAAAATTTTAAAAAATTTTTTTTAGACTTAGTCATTTTTCCGGCGTTTATCAGACTTTCAGATAGGGGAAATGTCAGTGAGCATTCCAATTTCAGTTCCAGAGCGATTCGCCTGATGAGTCCTTCATATTTAGTCGTTTTCAGCCAATTTTCTGAATTTTTGAAAATTTCACTTTTTTGTGAAAATATCCACTAAATGAGGGAATAATATGTGTGAGGGTACCCCAGGAGAGTTCCAAATGTGTGTGGGTAGAAGATATATCCCACAGGGGTAAAATTGAAAAAAGTTGAAAAAATTTTTTTTTTCGACTTAGTCATTCTTCCGGCGTTTATCAGACTTTCAAATAGGGGAAATGTCAGTGAGCATTCCGATTTCAGTTCCAGAGCGATTCGTCGATGAGTCCTTCATATTTAGTCGTTTTCAGCCAATTTTCAGAATTTTGAAAATTTCACTTTTTTGTGAAAATATTCACTAAATGAGGGAATAATATGTGTGAGGGTACCCCAGGAGAGTTCCAAATGTGTATGGGTAGAATATATCCCACGGGGATAAAATTGAAAAAAGGTGAACAAAATTTTTTTTAGACTTAGTCATTTTTCCGGCGTTTATCAGACTTTCAGATAGGGGAAATGTCAGTGAGCGTTCCAATTTCAGTTCCAGAGCGATTCGCCCGATGAGTCCTTCATATTTAGTCGTTTTCAGCCAATTTTCAGAATTTTGAAAATTTCACTTTTTTGTGAAAATATCCACTAAATGAGGGAATAATATGTGTGAGGGTACCCCAGGAGAGTTCCAAATGTGTGTGGGTAGAATATATATCCCACGGGGGTAAAATTGAAAAAAGTTGAAAAAAATTTTTTGTTGGACTTAGACATTTTTCCGGCGTTTAGAAGACTTTCAGATAGGGGAAATGTCAGTGAGTATTCCAATTTCAGTTCCAGAGTGATTCGCCCGATGAGTCCTTCATATTTAGTCGTTTTCAGCCAAATTTCAGAATTTTGAAAATTTCACTTTTTTGTAAAAATATCCACTAAATGAGGGAATAATATGTGTGAGGGTACCCCAGGAGAGTTCCAAATGTGTGTGCGTAGAATATATATCCCACGGGGGTAAAATTGAAAAAAGTTTAAAAAATTTTTTTTAGACTTAGTCATTTTTCCGGCGTTTATCAGACTTTCAAATAGGGGAAATGTCAGTGAGCGTTCCAATTTCAGTTCCAGAGCGATTCGCCCGATGAGTCCTTCATATTTAGTCGCTTTCAGCCAATTTTCTGAATTTTTGAAAATTTCACTTTTTCTTGAAAATATCCACTAAATGAGGGAATAATATGTGTGAGGGTACCCCAGGAGAGTTCCAAATGTGTGTGGGTAGAATATAAATCCCACGGGGGTAAAATTGAAAAAAGATAAAAAAAAATTTTTTTGGACTTAGTCATTTTTCCGGCGTTTATCAGACTTTCAGATAGGGGAAATGTCAGTGAGCGTTCCGATTTCAGTTCCAGAGCGATTCGCCCGATGAGTCCTTCATATTTAGTCGTTTTCAGCCAATTTTCTGAATTTTTGAAAATTACACTTTTTTGTGAAAATATCCACTAAATGAGGGAATAATATGTGTGAGGGTACCCCAATAGAGTTCCAAATGTGTGTGGGTAGAATATATATCCCACGGGGGTAAAATTGAAAAAAGATGAAAAAATTTTTTTTTTGACTTAGTCATTTTTCCGGCGTTTATCAGACTTTCAGATAGGGGAAATGTCAGTGAGCGTTCCGATTTCAGTTCCAGAGCGATTCGCCCGATGACTCCTTCATATTTAGTCGTTTTCAGCGAATTTTCAAAATTTTTGAAAATTTCACTTTTTTGGGAAAATATCCACTAAATGAGGGAATAATATGTGTGAGGGTACCCCAGGAGAGTTCCAAATGTGTGTGGGTAGAATATATATCCCACGGGGGTAAAATTGAAAAAAGTTTAAAAAATTTTTTTTAGACTTAGTCATTTTTCCGGCGTTTATCAGACTTTCAACTAGGGCAAATGTCAGTGAGCGTTCCAATTTCAGTTCCAGAGCGATTCGCCCGATGAGGCCTTCATATTTAGTCGTTTTCAGCCAATTTTCTGAATTTTTGAAAATTTCACTTTTTTGTGAAAATATCCACTAAATGAGGGAATAATATGTGTGAGGGTACCCCAGGAGAGTTCCAAATGTGTGTGGGTAGAAGATATATCCCATGGGGGTAAAATTGAAAAAAGTTGAAGAAATTTATTTTTTTTGACTTAGTCATTTTTCCGGCGTTTCAAATAGGGGAAATGTCAGTGAGCATTCCGATTTCAGTTCCAGAGCGATTCGCCCGATGAGTCCTTCATATTTAGTCGTTTTCAGCCAATTTTCTGAATTTTTGAAAATTTCACTTTTTTGTGAAAAAATCCACTAAATGAGGGAATAATATGTGTGAGGGTACCCCAGGAGAGTTCCAAATGTGTGTGGGTAGAATATATGTCCCACGGGGGTAAAAGTGAAAAAATTTTAAAAAATTTTTTTTAGACTTAGTCATTTTTCCGGCGTTTATCAGACTTTCAGATAGGGGAAATGTCAGTGAGCATTCCAATTTCAGTTCCAGAGCGATTCGCCTGATGAGTCCTTCATATTTAGTCGTTTTCAGCCAATTTTCTGAATTTTTGAAAATTTCACTTTTTTGTGAAAATATCCACTAAATGAGGGAATAATATGTGTGAGGGTACCCCAGGAGAGTTCCAAATGTGTGTGGGTAGAAGATATATCCCACAGGGGTAAAATTGAAAAAAGTTGAAAAAATTTTTTTTTTCGACTTAGTCATTCTTCCGGCGTTTATCAGACTTTCAAATAGGGGAAATGTCAGTGAGCATTCCGATTTCAGTTCCAGAGCGATTCGTCGATGAGTCCTTCATATTTAGTCGTTTTCAGCCAATTTTCAGAATTTTGAAAATTTCACTTTTTTGTGAAAATATTCACTAAATGAGGGAATAATATGTGTGAGGGTACCCCAGGAGAGTTCCAAATGTGTATGGGTAGAATATATCCCACGGGGATAAAATTGAAAAAAGGTGAACAAAATTTTTTTTAGACTTAGTCATTTTTCCGGCGTTTATCAGACTTTCAGATAGGGGAAATGTCAGTGAGCGTTCCAATTTCAGTTCCAGAGCGATTCGCCCGATGAGTCCTTCATATTTAGTCGTTTTCAGCCAATTTTCAGAATTTTGAAAATTTCACTTTTTTGTGAAAATATCCACTAAATGAGGGAATAATATGTGTGAGGGTACCCCAGGAGAGTTCCAAATGTGTGTGGGTAGAATGTATATCCCACGGGGGTAAAATTGAAAAAAGTTGAAAAAAATTTTTTGTTGGACTTAGACATTTTTCCGGCGTTTAGAAGACTTTCAGATAGGGGAAATGTCAGTGAGTATTCCAATTTCAGTTCCAGAGCGATTCGCCCGATGCGTCCTTCATATTTAGTCGTTTTCAGCCAATTTTCAGAATTTTGAAAATTTCACTTTTTTGTGAAAATATCCACTAAAAGAGGGAATAATATGTGTGAGGGTACCCCAGGAGAGTTCCAAATGTGTGTGGGTAGAATATATATCCCACGGAGGTAAAATTGAAAAAAGGTAAAAAAAAATTTTTTTTGGACTTAGTCATTTTTTCAGCGTTTATCAGAATTTCAGATAGAGGAAATGTCAGTGAGCATTCCATTTTCAGTTCCAGAGCGATTTGCCCGATGAGTCCTTCATATTTAGTCGTTTTCAGCCAATTTTCTGAATTTTTGAAAATTTCACTTTTTTGTGAAAATATCCACTAAATGAGGGAATAATATGTGTGAGGGTACCCCAGGAGAGTTCCAAATGTGTGTGGGTAGAATATATATCCCACGGGGGTAAAATTGAAAAAAGATGAAAAAAAAATTTTTTTGACGTAGTCATTTTTCCGGCGTTTATCAGACTTTCAGATAGGGGAAATGTCAGTGAGCGTTCCGATTTCAGTTCCAGAGCGATTCGCCCGATGAGTCCTTCATATTTAGTCGTTTTCAGCCAATTTTCAGAATTTTTGAAAATTTCACTTTTTTGTGAAAATATCCACTAAATGAGGGAATAATATGTGTGAGGGTACCCCAGGAAAGTTCCAAATGTGTGTGGGTAGAATATATATCCCACGGGGGTAAAATTGAAAAAAGTTGAAAATTTTTTTTTGTTGGACTTAGTCATTTTTCCGGCGTTTAGAAGACTTTCAGATAGGGGAAATGTCAGTGAGCATTTCGATTTCAGTTCCAGAATGATTCGCCCGATGAGTCCTTCATATTTAGTCGTTTTCAGCCAATTTTCTGAATTTTTGAAAATTTCACTTTTTTGTGAAAATATCCACTAAAAGAGGGAATAATATGTGTGAGGGTACCCCAGGAGAGTTCCAAATGTGTGTGGGTAGAATATATATCCCACGGAGGTAAAATTGAAAAAAGGTAAAAAAAAATTTTTTTTGGACTTAATCATTTTTTCAGCGTTTATCAGAATTTCAGATAGAGGAAATGTCAGTGAGCATTCCATTTTCAGTTCCAGAGCGATTTGCCCGATGAGTCCTTCATATTTAGTCGTTTTCAGCCAATTTTCAGAATTTTTGAAAATTTCACTTTTTTGTGAAAATATCCACTAAATGACGGAATAATATGTGTGAGGGTACCCCAGGAGAGTTCCAAATGTGTGTGGGTAGAAAATATATCCCACGGGGGTAAAATTGAAAAAAGGTGAAAAATTTTTTTTTTTGGACTTAGTCATTTTTTCAGCGTTTATCAGACTTTCAGAAAGGGGAAATGTCAGTGAGCATTCCAATTTCAGTTCCAGAGCAATTCGCCCGATGAGTCCTTCATATTTAGTCGTTTTCAGCCAATTTTCAGAATTTTGAAAATTTCACTTTTTTGTAAAAATATCCACTAAATGAGGGAATAATATATGTGAGGGTACCCCAGGAGAGTTCCAAATGTGTGTGGGTAGAAGATATATCCCACGGGGGTAAAATTGAAAAAAGATGAAAAAAAATTTTTTTTGACGTAGTCATTTTTCCGGCGTTTATCAGACTTTCAAATAGGGAAAATGTCAGTGAGCGTTCCGATTTCAGTTCCAGAGCGATTCGCCTGGTGAGTCCTTCATATTTAGTCGTTTTCAGCCAATTTTCAGAATTTTTGAAAATTTCACTTTTTTGTGAAAAAATCCACTAAATGAGGGAATAATATGTGTGAGGGTACCCCAGGAGAGTTCCAAATGTGTGTGGGTAGAATATATGTCCCACGGGGGTAAAAGTGAAAAAATTTTAAAAAATTTTTTTTAGACTTAGTCATTTTTCCGGCGTTTATCAGACTTTCAGATAGGGGAAATGTCAGTGAGCATTCCAATTTCAGTTCCAGAGCGATTCGCCTGATGAGTCCTTCATATTTAGTCGTTTTCAGCCAATTTTCTGAATTTTTGAAAATTTCACTTTTTTGTGAAAATATCCACTAAATGAGGGAATAATATGTGTGAGGGTACCCCAGGAGAGTTCCAAATGTGTGTGGGTAGAAGATATATCCCACAGGGGTAAAATTGAAAAAAGTTGAAAAAATTTTTTTTTTCGACTTAGTCATTCTTCCGGCGTTTATCAGACTTTCAAATAGGGGAAATGTCAGTGAGCATTCCGATTTCAGTTCCAGAGCGATTCGTCGATGAGTCCTTCATATTTAGTCGTTTTCAGCCAATTTTCAGAATTTTGAAAATTTCACTTTTTTGTGAAAATATTCACTAAATGAGGGAATAATATGTGTGAGGGTACCCCAGGAGAGTTCCAAATGTGTATGGGTAGAATATATCCCACGGGGATAAAATTGAAAAAAGGTGAACAAAATTTTTTTTAGACTTAGTCATTTTTCCGGCGTTTATCAGACTTTCAGATAGGGGAAATGTCAGTGAGCGTTCCAATTTCAGTTCCAGAGCGATTCGCCCGATGAGTCCTTCATATTTAGTCGTTTTCAGCCAATTTTCAGAATTTTGAAAATTTCACTTTTTTGTGAAAATATCCACTAAATGAGGGAATAATATGTGTGAGGGTACCCCAGGAGAGTTCCAAATGTGTGTGGGTAGAATATATATCCCACGGGGGTAAAATTGAAAAAAGTTGAAAAAAATTTTTTGTTGGACTTAGACATTTTTCCGGCGTTTAGAAGACTTTCAGATAGGGGAAATGTCAGTGAGTATTCCAATTTCAGTTCCAGAGCGATTCGCCCGATGCGTCCTTCATATTTAGTCGTTTTCAGCCAATTTTCAGAATTTTGAAAATTTCACTTTTTTGTGAAAATATCCACTAAAAGAGGGAATAATATGTGTGAGGGTACCCCAGGAGAGTTCCAAATGTGTGTGGGTAGAATATATATCCCACGGAGGTAAAATTGAAAAAAGGTAAAAAAAAATTTTTTTTGGACTTAGTCATTTTTTCAGCGTTTATCAGAATTTCAGATAGAGGAAATGTCAGTGAGCATTCCATTTTCAGTTCCAGAGCGATTTGCCCGATGAGTCCTTCATATTTCGTCATTTTCAGCCAATTTTCAGAATTTTTGAAAATTTCACTTTTTTGTGAAAATATCCACTAAATGAGGGAATAATATGTGTGAGGGTACCCCAGGAGAGTTCCAAATGTGTGTGGGTAGAATATATATCCCACGGTGGTAAATTTGAAAAAAGTTGAAAAAAAATTTTTTTTTTACTTAGTCATTTTTCCGGCGTTTATCAGACTTTCAGATAGGGGAAATGTCAATGAGCGTTCCGATTTCAGTTCCAGAGCGATTCGCCCGATGAGTCCTTCATATTTAGTCGTTTTCAGCCAATTTTCTGAATTTTTGAAAATTTCACTTTTTTGTGAAAATATCCACTAAATGAGGGAATAATATGTGTGAGGGTACCCCAGGAGAGTTCCAAATGTGTGTGGGTAGAAAATATATCCCACGGGGGTAAAATTGAAAAAAGCTGAAAATTTTTTTTTTTTTCGACTTAGTCATTTTTTCGGCGTTTATCAGACTTTCAAATAGGGGAAATGTCAGTGAGCATTCCGATTTCAGTTCCAGAGCGATTCGCCCGATGAGTCCTTCATATTTAGTCGTTTTCAGCCAATTTTCTGAATTTTTGAAAATTTCACTTTTTTGTGAAAATATCCACTAAATGAGGGAATAATATGTGTGAGGGTACCCCAGGAGAGTTCCAAATGTGTGTGGGTAGAATATATATCCCACGGGGGTAAAATTGAAAAAAGATGAAAAAAAAATTTTTTTGACGTAGTCATTTTTCCGGCGTTTATCAGACTTTCAGATAGGGGAAATGTCAGTGAGCGTTCCGATTTCAGTTCCAGAGCGATTCGCCCGATGAGTCCTTCATATTTAGTCGTTTTCAGCCAATTTTCAGAATTTTTGAAAATTTCACTTTTTTGTGAAAATATCCACTAAATGAGGGAATAATATGTGTGAGGGTACCCCAGGAAAGTTCCAAATGTGTGTGGGTAGAATATATATCCCACGGGGGTAAAATTGAAAAAAGTTGAAAATTTTTTTTTGTTGGACTTAGTCATTTTTCCGGCGTTTAGAAGACTTTCAGATAGGGGAAATGTCAGTGAGCATTTCGATTTCAGTTCCAGAATGATTCGCCCGATGAGTCCTTCATATTTAGTCGTTTTCAGCCAATTTTCTGAATTTTTGAAAATTTCACTTTTTTGTGAAAATATCCACTAAAAGAGGGAATAATATGTGTGAGGGTACCCCAGGAGAGTTCCAAATGTGTGTGGGTAGAATATATATCCCACGGAGGTAAAATTGAAAAAAGGTAAAAAAAAATTTTTTTTGGACTTAATCATTTTTTCAGCGTTTATCAGAATTTCAGATAGAGGAAATGTCAGTGAGCATTCCATTTTCAGTTCCAGAGCGATTTGCCCGATGAGTCCTTCATATTTAGTCGTTTTCAGCCAATTTTCAGAATTTTTGAAAATTTCACTTTTTTGTGAAAATATCCACTAAATGACGGAATAATATGTGTGAGGGTACCCCAGGAGAGTTCCAAATGTGTGTGGGTAGAAAATATATCCCACGGGGGTAAAATTGAAAAAAGGTGAAAAATTTTTTTTTTTGGACTTAGTCATTTTTTCAGCGTTTATCAGACTTTCAGAAAGGGGAAATGTCAGTGAGCATTCCAATTTCAGTTCCAGAGCAATTCGCCCGATGAGTCCTTCATATTTAGTCGTTTTCAGCCAATTTTCAGAATTTTGAAAATTTCACTTTTTTGTAAAAATATCCACTAAATGAGGGAATAATATATGTGAGGGTACCCCAGGAGAGTTCCAAATGTGTGTGGGTAGAAGATATATCCCACGGGGGTAAAATTGAAAAAAGTGAAAAAAAAATTTTTTTTTTTCGACTTAGTCATTTTTCCGGCGTTTATCAGACTTTCAAATAGGGGAAATGTCAGTGAGCATTCCGATTTCAGTTCCAGAGCGATTCGCCCGATGAGTCCTTCATGTTTAGTCGTTTTCAGCCAATTTTCAGAATTTTTGAAAATTTCACTTTTTTGTGAAAATATCCACTAAATGAGGGAATAATATGTGTGAGGGTACCCCAGGAGAGTTCCAAATGTGTGTGGGTAGAATATATATCCCACGGGGGTAAAATTGAAAAAAGATGAAAGAATTTTTTTTTTGACTTAGTCATTTTTCCGGCGTTTAGAAGACTTTCAGATAGGGGAAATGTCAGTGAGTATTCCAATTTCAGTTCCAGAGCGATTCGCCCGATGAGTCCTTCATATTTAGTCGTTTTCAGCCAATTTTCAGAATTTTTGAAAATTTCACTTTTTGTGAAAATATCAACTAAATGAGGGAAAAATATGTGTGAGGGTACCACAGGAGAGTTCCAAATGTGTGTGGGTAGAATATATATCCCACGGGGGTAAAATTGAAAAAAGTTGAAAAAAATTTTTTGTTGGACTTTGTCATTTTTCCGGCGTTTATCAGACTTTCAGATAGGGGAAATGCCAGTGAGCGTTCCGATTTCAGTTCCAGAGCGATTCACCCGATGAGTCCTTCATATTTAGTCGTTTTCAGCCAATTTTCAGAATTTTTGAAAATTTCACTTTTTGTGAAAATATCCACTAAATGAGGGAAAAATATGTGTGAGGGTACCCCAGGAGATTTCCAAATGTGTGTGGGTAGAATATATATCCCACAGGGGTAAAATTGAAAAAAGGTGAAAAATTTGTTTTTTTTTACTTAGTCATTTTTCCGGCGTTTATCAGACTTTCCGATAGGCGAAATGCCAGTGAGCGTTCCGATTTCAGTTCCAGAGCGATTCGCCCGATGAGTCCTTCATATTTAGTCGTTTTCAGCCAATTTTCTGAATTTTTGAAAATTTCACTTTTTTGTGAAAATATCCACTAAATGAGGGAATAATATGTGTGAGGGTACCCCAGCAGAGTTACAAATGTGTGTGGGTAGAATATATATCCCACGGGGTAAAATTGAAAAAAGTTGAAAAAATTTTTTTTTTTCGACTTAGTCATTTTTCCGGCGTTTATCAGACTTTCAAATAGGTGAAATGTCAGTGAGCATTCCGATTTCAGTTCCAGAGCGATTCGCCCGATGAGTCCTTCATATTTAGTCGTTTTCAGCCAATTTTCTGAATTTTTGAAAATTTCACTTTTTTGTGAAAATACCCACTAAATGAGGGAATAATATGTGTGAGGGTACCCCAGGAGAGTTCCAAATGTGTGTGGGTAGAAAATATATCCCACGGGGGTAAAATTGAAAAAAGGTGAAAAATTTTTTTTTTTGGACTTAGTCATTTTTTCAGCGTTTATCAGACTTTCAGATAGGGGAAATGTCAGTGAGCGTTCCAATTTCAGTTCCAGAGCAATTCGCCCGATGAGTCCTTCATATTTAGTCGTTTTCAGCCAATTTTCAGAATTTTGAAAATTTTACTTTTTTGTAAAAATATCCACTAAATGAGGGAATAATATATGTGAGGGTACCCCAGGAGAGTTCCAAATGTGTGTGGGTAGAAGATATAACCCACGGGGGTAAAATTGAAAAAAGTTGAAAAAATTATTTTTTTTCGACTTAGTCATTTTTCCGGCGTTTGTCAGACTTTCAAATAGGGGAAATGTCAGTGAGCATTCCGATTTCAGTTCCAGAGCGATTCGCCCGATGAGTCCTTCATATTTAGTCGTTTTCAGCCAATTTTCAGAATTTTTGAAAATTTCACTTTTTTGTGAAAATATCCACTAAATGAGGGAATAATATGTGTGAGGGTACCCCAGGAGAGTTCCAAATGTGTGTGGGTAGAATATATATCCTACGGGGGTAAAATTGAAAAAAGATGAAAAAAAATTTTTTTGGACTTAAGTCATCTTTCCGGCGTTTATCAGACTTTCAGATAGGGGAAATGTCAGTGAGCCTTCCGATTTCAGTTCCAGAGCAATTCGCCGATCAGTCCTTCATATTTAGTCATTTTCAGCCAATTTTCAGAATTTTTGAAAATTTCACTTTTTTGTGAAAATATCCACTAAATGAGGGAATAATATGTGTGAGGGTACCCCAGGAGAGTTCCAAATGTGTGTGGGTAGAATATATATCCCACGGGGGTAAAATTGAAAAAAAGTGAAAAAAAATTTTGTTTTGGACTTAGTCATTTTTCCGGCGTTTATCAGACTTTCAGATAGGGGAAATGTCAGTGAGTATTCCAATTTCAGTTCCAGAGCGATTCGCCCGATGAGTCCTTCATATTTAGTCGTTTTCAGCCAATTTTCAGAATTTTTGAAAATTTCACTTTTTGTGAAAATATCCACTAAATGAAGGAAAAATATGTGTGAGGGTACCCCAGGAGAGTTCCAAATATGTGTGGGTAGAATATATATCCCACGGGGGTAAAATTGAAAAAAGTTGAAAAAAATTTTTTGTTGGACTTAGCCATTTTTCCGGCGTTTAGAAGACTTTCAGATAGGGGAAATGTCAGTGAGCGTTCCAATTTCAGTTCCAGAGCCATTCGCCCGATGAGTCCTTCATATTTACTCGTTTTCAGCCAATTTTCTGATTATTTGAAAATTTCACTTTTTTGTGAAAATATCCACTAAATGAGGGAATAATATGTGTGAGGGTACCCCAGGAGAGTTCCAAATGTGTGTGGGTAGAATATATATCCCACGGGGGTAAAATTGAAAAAAGTTGAAAAAAATTTTTTGTTGGACTTAGTCATTTTTCCGGCGTTTAGAAGACTTTCAGATAGGGGAAATGTCAGTGAGCGTTCCGATTTCAGTTCCAGAGCGATTCGCCCGATGAGTCCTTCATATTTAGTCGTTTTCAGCCAATTTTCTGAATTTTTGAAAATTTCACTTTTTTGTGAAAATATCCACTAAATGAGGGAATAATATGTGTGAGGGTACCCCAGGAGAGTTCCAAATGTGTGTGGGTAGAATATATATCCCACAGGGGTAAAATTGAAAAATTTGAAAAAAAATTTTTGTTGGACTTAGTCATTTTTCCGGCGTTCATCAGACTTTCAGATAGGGGAAATGTCAGTGAGTATTCCAATTTCAGTTCCAGAGCGATTTGCCCGATGAGTCCTTCATATTTAGTCGCTTTCTGCCAATTTTCAGAATTTTGAAAATTTCACTTTTTTGTGAAAATATCCACTAAATGAGGGAATAATATGTGTGAGGGTACCCCAGGAGACTTCCAAATGTGTGTGGGTAGAATATACATCCCACGGGGGTAAAATTGAAAAAAGGTGAAAAAAAATTTTTTGGGACTTAGTCATTTTTCCGGCGTTTATCAGACTTTCAGATAGGGGAAATGTCAGTGAGCGTTCCGTTTTCAGTTCCAGAGCGATTCGCCGATGAGTCCTTCATATTTAGTCGTTTTCAGCCAATTTTCAGAATTTTTGAAAATTTCACTTTTTTGTGAAAATATCCACTAAATGAGGGAATAATATGTGTGAGGGTACCCCAGGAGAGTTCCAAATGTGTGTGGGTAGAATATATATCCCACGGAGGTAAAATTGAAAAAAGTTGAAAAAAAATTTTTTTTTCAACTTAGTCATTTTTCCGGCGTTTATCAGACTTTCAGATAGGGGAAATGTCAGTGAGCGTTCCGATTTCAGTTCCAGAGCGATTCGCCCAATGAGTCCTTCATAATTAGTCGTTTTCAGCCAATTTTCTGAATTTTTGAAAATATCACTTTTTTGTAAAAAAATATCCACTAAATGAGGGAATAATATGTGTGAGGGTACCCCAGGAGAGTTCCAAATGCGTGTGGGTAGAATATATATCCCACCGGGTAAAATTGAAAAAAGGTGAAAATTTTTTTTTTGGAATTAGTCATTTTTTCAGCGTTTATCAGACTTTCAGATAGGGGAAATGTCAGTGAGCATTCCGATTTCAGTTCCAGAGCGATTCGCCCGATGAGTCCTTCATATTTAGTTGTTTTCAGCCAATTTTCAGAATTTTTGAAAATTTCACTTTTTTGTGAAAATATCCACTAAATGAGGGAATAATATGTGTGAGGGTACCCCAGGAGAGTTCCAAATGTGTGATGGGTAGAATATATATCCCACGGGGGTAAAATTGAAATAAGATGAAAAAAATTTTTTTTGGGATTAAGTCATTTTTTCAGCGTTTATCAGACTTTCAGATAGGGGAAATGTCAGTGAGCGTTCCGATTTCAGTTCCAGAGCGATTCGCCCGATGAGTCCTTCATATTTAGTCGTTTTCAGCCAATTTTCTGAATATTTGAAAATTTCACTTTTTTGTGAAAATATCCACTAAATGAGGGAATAATATGTGTGAGGGTACCCCAGGAGAGTTCCAAATGTGTGTGGGTAGAATATATATCCCACGGGGGTAAAATTGAAAAAAGATGAAAAAAATTTTTTTTTAGATTAAGTCATTTTTTCAGCGTTTATCAGACTTTCAGATAGGGGAAATGTCAGTGAGCATTCCGATTTCAGTTCCAGAGCGATTCGCCCGATGAGTCCTTCATATTTAGTTGTTTTCAGCCAATTTTCAGAATTTTTGAAAATTTCACTTTTTTGTGAAAATATCCACTAAATGAGGGAATAATATGTGTGAGGGTACCCCAGGAGAGTTCCAAATGTGTGATGGGTAGAATATATATCCCACGGGGGTAAAATTGAAATAAGATGAAAAAAATTTTTTTGGGGATTAAGTCATTTTTTCAGCGTTTATCAGACTTTCAGATAGGGGAAATGTCAGTGAGCGTTCCGATTTCAGTTCCAGAGCGATTCGCCCGATGAGTCCTTCATATTTAGTCGTTTTCAGCCAATTTTCTGAATATTTGAAAATTTCACTTTTTTGTGAAAATATCCACTAAATGAGGGAATAATATGTGTGAGGGTACCCCAGAAGAGTTCCAAATGTGTGTGGGTAGAATATATATCCCACGGGGGTAAAATTGAAAAAAGATGAAAAAAATTTTTTTTTGGATTAAGTCATTTTTTCAGCGTTTATCAGACTTTCAGATAGGGGAAATGTCAGTGAGCATTCCAATTTCAGTTCCAGAGCGATTCGCCCGATGAGTCCTTCATATTTAGTCGTTTTCAGCCAATTTTCAGAATATTTGAAATTTTCACTTTTTTGTGAAAATATCCACTAAATGAGGGAATAATATGTGTGAGGGTACCCCAGGAGAGTTCCAAATTTGTGTGGGTAGAATATATATCCCACGGGGGTAAAATTGAAAAAAGATGAAAAAAATTTTTTTTTGGATTAAGTCATTTTTTCAGCGTTTATCAGACTTTCAGATAGGGGAAATGTCAGTGAGCGTTCCGATTTCAGTTCCAGAGCGATTCGCCCGATGAGTCCTTCATATTTAGTCGTTTTCAGCCAATTTTCAGAATTTTTGAAAATTTCACTTTTTTGTGAAAATATCCACTAAATGAGGGAATAATATGTGTGAGGGAACCCCAGGAGAGTTCCAAATGTGTGTGGGTAGAATATATATCCCACGGGGGTAAAATTGAAAAAAGTTTAAAAAAAATTTTTTTTGGACTTAGTCATTTTTTCAGCATTCATCAGACTTTCAGATAGGGGAAATGTCAGTGAGCGTTCCGATTTCAGTTCCATAGCGATTCGCCCCATGAGTCCTTCATATTTAGTCGTTTTCAGCCAATTTTCTGAATATTTGAAAATTTCACTTTTTTGTGAAAATATCCACTAAATGAGGGAATAATATGTGTGAGGGTACCCCAGGAGAGTTCCAAATGTGTGTGGGTAGAATATATATCCCACGGGGGTAAAATTGAAAAAAGATGAAAAAATTTTTTTCTGGACTTAGTCACTTTTTCAGCATTTATCAGACTTTCAGATAGGGGAAATGTCAGTGAGCGTTCCGATTTCAGTTCCATAGCGATTCGCCCCATGAGTCCTTCATATTTAGTCGTTTTCAGCCAATTTTCTGAATATTTGAAAATTTCACTTTTTTGTGAAAATATCCACTAAATGAGGGAATAATATGTGTGAGGGTACCCCAGGAGAGTTCCAAATTTGTGTGGGTAGAATATATATCCCACGGGGGTAAAATTGAAAAAAGATGAAAAAAATTTTTTTTTGGATTAAGTCATTTTTTCAGCGTTTATCAGACTTTCAGATAGGGGAAATGTCAGTGAGCGTTCCGATTTCAGTTCCAGAGCGATTCGCCCGATGAGTCCTTCATATTTAGTCATTCTCAGCCAATTTTCTGAATATTTGAAAATTTCACTTTTTTGTGAAAATATCCACTAAATGAGGGAATAATATGTGTGAGGGTACCCCAGGAGAGTTCCAAATGTGTGTGGGTAGAATATATATCCCACGGGGGTAAAATTGAAAAAAGATGAAAAAAATTTTTTTTTGGACTTAGTCATTTTTTCAGCGTTTCTTAGACTTTCAGATAGGGGAAATGTCAGTGAGCGTTCCGATATCAGTTCCAGAGCTATTCGCCCGATGAGTCCTTCATAATTAGTCGTTTTCAGCCAATTTTCAGAATTTTTGAAAATTTCACTTTTTTGTGAAAATATCCACTAAATGAGGGAATAATATGTGTGAGGGTACCCCAGGAGAGTTCCAAATGTGTGTTGGGTAGAATATATATCCCACGGGGGTAAAATTTAAAAAAGTTGAAAAAAAAATTTTTTTAGACTTAGTCATTTTTCCGGCGTTTATCAGACTTTCAGATAGGGGAAATGTCAGTGAGCATTCCGATTTCAGTTCCAGAGCGATTCGCCCGATGAGTCCTTCATAATTAGTCGTTTTCAGCCAATTTTCAGAATTTTTGAAAATTTCACTTTTTTGTGAAAATATCCACTAAATGAGGGAATAATATGTGTGAGGGTACCCCAGGAGAGTTCCAAATGTGTGTTGGGTAGAATATATATCCCACGGGGGTAAAATTTAAAAAAGTTGAAAAAAAATTTTTTATAGACTTAGTCATTTTTCCGGCGTTTATCAGACTTTCAGATAGGGGAAATGTCAGTGAGCGTTCCGATTTCAGTTCCAGAGCGATTCGCCCGATGAATCCTTCATAATTAGTCGTTTTCAGCCAATTTTCAGAATTTTTGAAAATTTCACTTTTTTGTGAAAATATCCACTAAATGAGGGAATAATATGTGTGAGGGTACCCCAGGAGAGTTCCAAATTTGTGTGGGTAGAATATATATCCCACGGGGGTAAAATTGAAAAAAGATGAAAAAAATTTTTTTTTGGATTAAGTCATTTTTTCAGCGTTTATCAGACTTTCAGATAGGGGAAATGTCAGTGAGCGTTCCGATTTCAGTTCCAGAGCGATTCGCCCGATGAGTCCTTCATATTTAGTCATTCTCAGCCAATTTTCTGAATATTTGAAAATTTCACTTTTTTGTGAAAATATCCACTAAATGAGGGAATAATATGTGTGAGGGTACCCCAGGAGAGTTCCAAATGTGTGTTGGGTAGAATATATATCCCACGGGGGTAAAATTGAAAAAAGATGAAAAAAATTTTTTTTTGGATTAAGTCATTTTTTCAGCGTTTATCAGACTTTCAGATAGGGGAAATGTCAGTGAACATTCCGATTTCAGTTCCAGAGCGATTCGCCCGATGAGTCCTTCATATTTAGTCGTTTTCAGCCAATTTTCTGAATATTTGAAAATTTCACTTTTTTGTGAAAATATCCACTAAATGAGGGAATAATATGTGTGAGGGTACCCCAGGAGAGTTCCAAATGTGTGTGGGTAGAATACATATCCCACGGGGGTAAAATTGAAAAAAGATGAAAAAAATTTTTTTTTGGATTAAGTCATTTTTTCAGCGTTTATCAGACTTTCAGATAGGGGAAATGTCAGTGAGCGTTCCAATTTCAGTTCCAGAGCGATTCGCCCGATAAGTCCTTCATATTTAGTCGTTTTCAGACAATTTTCTGAATTTTTGAAAATTTCAATTTTCTGTAAAAAAATATCCACTAAATGAGGGAATAATATGTGTGAGGGTACCCCAGGAGAGTTCCAAATGTGTGTTGGGTAGAATATATATCCCACGGGGGTAAAATTTAAAAAAGTTGAAAAAAAAATATTTTTAGACTTAGTCATTTTTCCGGCGTTTATCAGACTTTCAGATAGGGGAAATGTCAGTGAGCATTCCGATTTCAGTTCCAGAGCGATTCGCCCAATGAGTCCTTCATATTTAGTCGTTTTCAGCCAATTTTCAGAATATTTGAAAATTTCACTTTTTTGTGAAAATATCCACTAAATGAGGGAATAATATGTGTGAGGGTACCCCAGGAGAGTTCCAAATGTGTGTGGGTAGAATATATATCCCACGGGGGTAAAATTGAAAAAAGAGGAAAAAAATTTTTTTTTGGACTTAGTCATTTTTTCAGCATTTATCAGACTTTCAGATAGGGGAAATGTCAGTGAGCGTTCCGATTTCAGTTCCAGAGCGATTCGCCCGATGAGTCCTTCATATTTAGTCGTTTTCAGCCAATTTTCAGAATATTTGAAAATTTCACTTTTTTGTGAAAATATCCACTAAATGAGGGAATAATATGTGTGAGGGTACCCCAGGAGAGTTCCAAATTTGTGTGGGTAGAATATATATCCCACGGGGGTAAAATTGAAAAAAGATGAAAAAAATTTTTTTTTGGATTAAGTCATTTTTTCAGCGTTTATCAGACTTTCAGATAGGGGAAATGTCAGTGAGCGTTCCAATTTCAGCTCCAGAGCGATTCGCCCGATGAGTCCTTCATATTTAGTCGTTTTCAGCCAATTTTCTGAATATTTGAAAATTTCACTTTTTTGTGAAAATATCCACTAAATGAGGGAATAATATGTGTGAGGGTATCCCAGGAGAGTTCCAAATGTGTGTGGGTAGAATATATATCCCACGGGGGTAAAATTGAAAAAAGATGAAAAAATTTTTTTTTTGGACTTAGTCATTTTTTCAGCATTTATCAGACTTTCAGATAGGGGAAATGTCAGTGAGCGTTCCGATTTCAGTTCCATAGCGATTCGCCCCATGAGTCCTTCATATTTAGTCGTTTTCAGCCAATTTTCAGAATATTTGAAAATTTCACTTTTTTGTGAAAATATCCACTAAATGAGGGAATAATATGTGTGAGGGTACCCCAGGAGAGTTCCAAATGTGTGTGGGTAGAATATATATCCCACGGGGGTAAAATTGAAAAAAGAGGAAAAAAATTTTTTTTTGGACTTAGTCATTTTTTCAGCATTTATCAGACTTTCAGATAGGGGAAATGTCAGTGAGCGTTCCGATTTCAGTTCCAGAGCGATTCGCCCCATGAGTCCTTCATATTTAGTCGTTTTCAGCCAATTTTCAGAATTTTTGAAAATTTCACTTTTTTGTAAAAAAATATCCACTAAATGAGGGAATAATATGTGTGAGGGTACCCCAGGAGAGTTCCAAATGTGTGTTGGGTAGAATATATATCCCACGGGGGTAAAATTGAAAAAAGTTGAAAAAAAAATTTTTTTAGACTTAGTCATTTTTCCGGCGTTTATCAGACTTTCAGATAGGGGAAATGTCAGTGAGCGTTCCGATTTCAGTTCCAGAGCGATTCTCCCGATGAGTCCTTCATATTTAGTCGTTTTCAGCCAATTTTCAGAATTTTTGAAAATTTCACTTTTTTGTGAAAATATCCACTAAATGAGGGAATAATATGTGTGAGGGTACCCCAGGAGAGTTCCAAATGTGTGTGGGTAGAATATATATCCCACGGGGGTAAAATTGAAAAAAGTTGAAAAAAAAATTTTTTTAGACTTAGTCATTTTTCCGGCGTTTATCAGACTTTCAGATAGGGGAAATGTCAGTGAGCGTTCCGATTTCAGTTCCAGAGCGATTCGCCCGATGAGTAGTGTTGAGCGATACCTTCCGATATCAGGAAATATCGTATCGGATTGGATCGGGCCGATACCCAAAAAGTATCGGATATCGCCGATTCCGATACCGGAAACCAATGCAAGTCAATGGGACACAAATATCGTAATGAAAATAAACCCTTTCTTTCCTTGTAGGTTAATTCTACATGAAGTAAAACAACTAAGAATAATGTAGAATGACATGAAAAGCCGTCAATTCATCAGCGGCATTCACCGGTACCCGACAATTTACAACAGAAAGAATAGAGCTTCACACATAGATTAGGTAGAGAGAACCATGTCAGTCACATATATATGAAGTACAGTGCCAGTGTTGCTTACTGTACTTGTCATTTAGTGTAAAGGATTTATTTTAAAAAATATTAGTGTTTTCGTGCACCGTCTCTTTAAAAAAGCCGGCCGGCAATTCAGCAGCGGTACCCGACAATTTATAACAGACAGAATAGAGCTTCACACATAGATTAGATAGATAGAAACATGTCAGTCACATATATATGAAGTACTGTGACAGTGTTGCTTACTGTACTTGTCATTTAGTGTAAAGGATTTATTTAAAAAAATATTAGTGTTTTCGCGCACCGTCTCTTTAAGAAAGCCGGCCGGCAATTCAGCATCTGTACCCGACAATTTAGAATAGAAAGAATAGAGAATCACACATAGATTAGATAGATAGAAACATGTCAGTCACATATATATGAAGTACAGTGACAGTGTTGATTACTGTACTTGTCATTTAGTGTTAAAATAAAGGATTTATTTAAAAAAAAATTGGCGTGGGGTTCCCCTTAATTTTAGGCTCTAGCGGAGGTTAAGCAGACAGCTGGGGCAAATGTTTGAAGCCTGGGAAGGAGGTAATACCCACCGAGCTTCCCAGGCAACTAATATCAGCCCCCAGCTGAATACCTAGCCTTTACTAGCTATTAAAATGGGGGAACCCCCCCCAAAAAAATAACGTGGTGTCCCCCCTAATTTAATAGCTAGCAAAGGCTAGGCAGACAGCTGGGGGCTGATTTTAATAGCCCAGGAAGGGTGCCATGAATATTGGCCCCCTCCCAGGCTAGAAACACCAGCCGTCAGCCGCCCCAGAAATGGCGCATCCATAAGATGCGCCAATTCTGGCACTTAGCCTCGCTCTTCCCACTGCCCTGTAGAGGTGGCAGTGGGGTAATAGGGCTGAGGTTGATGTCAGCTTATAATGCCAGATGACATCAAGCCCAGGTTAGTAATGGAGAGGCGTCTATAAGACACCCCCATTACTAACCCCATAGTCAAAGTTAAAGAAAAACACAAACACCCAGAATAAAGTCCTTTAATTGAAATAAAGACACAATTCTTTATTGTTCTAAATTAAACCATACTTACCATCACACCCATTCCAGCTGAAGCCAACGATCTCCTGCAATAAAAGAAAAATAATAAAGCAACATCATCCTTACCTTTTGATGGTTCCCAGGACAGCTCCAGCTCTGCTACATCGAGATGACAGGCTGGACCGCAGCAGAACGCTGCCATCCAGCCTGTCATCCCGCAGACACTGAGAAGCGCAGGCTTGCTTGCGCTCCTCAGTGTCTCTCTGTGATGTCATCCAGATGAGCCGAGTTCATGTCCAATGAACTCAGCTCACCTCATGCACGTCACTGACAGCGTGGGAAAATTCTCCTGCACTCAGCGCTTCAGCGTGAGAATTCTCCCACGCTGTCAGTGACATACATGAGGTGAGGTCATGTCCAATGAACTCAGCTCACCTCATGCACGTCACTGACAGCGTGGGAAAATTCTCACGCTGAAGTGCTGAGTGCAGGAGAATTTTCCCACGCTGTCAGTGACGTGCATGAGGTGAGCTGAGTTCATTGGACATGACCTCGGCTCATCTTTATGCCGTCACAGCCAGACACTGAGGAGTGGAAGTATGCCTGCGCTTCTCAGTGTCTGCGGGATGACAGGCTGGATGGCAGCGTTCTCCTGCGGTCCAGCCTGTCATCTCGATGTAGCAGAGCTGAAGCTGTTGTGGGAGCCATGGAAAGGTAAGGATGAGGTTGCTTTATTATTTTACTTTTATTGTAGGAGATCGTTGGCTTCAGCTGGAATGGGCGTGACGGTAAGTATGGTTTAATTTAGAACAATAAAGAATTGTGTGTTTATTTCAATTAAAGGACTTTATTCTGGGTGTTGTGTTTTTTTAAATACTTTACTAGAAATTCATGGTGGTCATGTCTAATATTGGCGTGACCCCATGAATTTCGGGCTTAGGGCCAGCTGATAATGCCAAGCTGGCCTTAACCCCTTTATTGCCCAGTGAGCCACCGCACCAGGGCCCTGGATGAGTTGGGTACAGCGCCAGAAGATGGCGCTTCTATGAACGCGCCATTTTCTGGGGCGGCTGCGGACTGCAATTTGCAGCGGGGGTGGCCCAGAAAGCTTGGGTCTCCCTGCGCTGTGGATTCCAGCCCCCAGCTGCCTAGTTGTACCTGGCTGGGCACAAAAATAGGGCGAAGCCCCACGCATTTTTTTTTTTAATTATTTTATGAATTTCATGGAATAATTAAGAAAAAAAGGGCTTCCCTATATTGTTGTGTCCAACCAGGTACAAATAGGCAGCTGGTGGTTGGGGGCAGCCCATTCCTGCCTGCTGTACCTGGCTGGACACAAATATAGTGCGAAGCCCCACGTCAATTTTTTTTTAATTATTTCATGAAATAATTTTTTTAAAAAAGGGCTTCCCTATATTGTTGTGTCCGGCCAGGTACAAATAGGCAGCTGGTGGTTGGGGGCAGCCTGTTCCTGCCTGCTGTACCTGGCTGGACACAAATATAGGGCGAAGCCCCACATCAATTTTTTTTAAAATAAATCCTTTATTTTAACACTAAATGACATTTGAGGAGTTAATAAAGATGCAGTCCCTAAATTATTATTTATTTTTTAATTAATTTTTCCCAAAACTTTTGACGTGGGCTTCGCCATATTTTTGCATGCCAGCCAGGTACATCATCCAGCTTCTTTGAACGCGTCATTTTCCGGGGTGGCTGTGGACTGCAATTTTCAGCGGGGGGGGGTGCAGAAAGCTTGGGCCTCCCTGCGCTGCAGATTCCATCCCCCAGCTGCCTAGTTGTACCTGGCTGGACACAAAAATAGGGAGAAGCTTCACGTATTTTTTTTTTTTAATTATTTAATGAAATTCATGAAATAATTAAGAAAAAAAGGGCTTCCCTATATTGTTGTGTCCAACCAGGTACAAATAGGCAGCTGGTGGTTGGGGGCAGCCCGTTCCTGCCTGCTGTACCTGGCTGGACACAAATATAGTGCGAAGCCCCACGTCAATTTTTTTTAAATCATTTCAGGAAATTCATGAAATAATTAAAAAAAATTGATGTGGGGCTTCGCCCTATATTTGTGTCCAGTCAGGTACAGCAGGCAGGAATGGGCTGCCCCCAACCACCAGCTGCCTATTTGTACCTAGCCGGACACAACAATATAGGGAAGCCCTTTTTTTCTTAATTATTCCATGAATTTCATGAATTTAAAAAAAAAAATACGTGGAGCTTCGCCCTATTTTTGTGTCCAGCCAGGTACAACTAGGCAGCTGGGGGCATGAATCTGCAGCGCAGGGAGGCCCAAGCTTTCTGGGCCCCACCCGCTACAAATTGCAGTCCGCAGCCGCCCCGGAAAATGGCGCGTTCATAGAAGCGCCATCTTCTGGCGCTGTACCCAACTCATCCAGGGCCCTGGTGCGGTGGCTCACTGGGTAATAAAGGGGTTAAGGCCAGCTTGGCATTATCAGCTGGCCCTAAGCCCGAAATTCATGGGGTCACGCCAATATTAGACATGACCACCATGAATTTCTAGTAAAGTATTTAAAAAAAACACAAACACCCAGAAAAAAAGTCCTTTAATTGAAATAAACACACAATTCTTTATTGTTCTAAATTAAACCATACTTACAGTCACGCCCATTCCAGCTGAAGCCAACGATCTCCTGCAATAAAAGTAAAATAATAAAGCAACATCATCCTTACCTTTCCATGGCTCCCACGACGGCTCCAGCTCTGCTACATCGAGATGACAGGCTGGAATGCAGCAGAACGCTGCCATCCAGCCTATCATCCCGCAGACACTGAGAAGCGCAGGCATGCTTGCGCTCCTCAGTGTCTGGCTGTGACGGCATCCAGATGAGCCGAGGTCATGTCCAATGAACTCGGCGCACCTCATGCACTTCACTGACAGCGTGGGAAAATTATCACGCTGAAGCGCTGAGTGCAGGAGAATTTTCCCACACTGTCAGTGACATGCATGAGGTGAGCTGAGTTCATTGGACATGACCTCACCTCATGTATGTCACTGACAGCGTGAGAGAAGTCTCACGCTGAAGCGTCGAGTGCAGGAGAATTCTCCCACGCTGTCAGTGACGTGCATGAGGTGAGCTGAAATAATTAAAAAAAAAAAACGTGGAGCTTCTCCCTATTTTTGTGTCCAGCCAGGTACAACTAGGCAGCTGGGGGATGGAATCTGCAGCGCAGGGAGGCCCAAGCTTTCTGCCCCCCCCCCCACTGAAAATTGCAGTCCGCAGCCGCCCCGGAAAATGGCGCGTTCATAGAAGCTGGATGCTGTACCTGGCTGGCATACAAAAATATGGCGAAGCCCACGTCAAAAGTTTTGGGAAAAATTAATTAAAAAATAAACAATAATTTAGGGACTGCATCTTTATTAACTCCTCAAATGTCATTTAGTGTTAAAATAAAGGATTTATTTAAAAAAAAAATGGCGTGGGATCCCCCATAATTTTAGTCTCTAGCGGAGGTTAAGCAGACGGCTGGGGCAGATATTTGAAGCCTGGGAAGGGGGTAAAACCCACGGAGCTTCCCAGGCTACTAATATCAGCCCCCAGCTGAATACCTAGCCTTTACTAGCTATTAAAATGGGGGACCCCCCCCAAAAAAATGACGTGGGGTCCCCCCTATTTTAATAGTTAGCAAAGGCTAGGCAGACAGCTGGGGGATGATATTAATAGCCCAGGATGGGTGCCATGAATAATGGCCCCCTCCCAGGCTAGAAACACCAGCCGTCAGCCGCCCCAGAAATGGCGCATCCATAGGATGCGCCAATTCTGGCACTTAGCCTCGCTCTTCCACGCTGCCCTGGTGTGATGGCAGGGGGTAATAGTGGTGGGGTTCATGTCAGCGCCAGCTGCCATGAAGCCCAGGTTAGTAATGATGGCCGTCTATAAGACACCCCCATTACTAACCTACAAAGTGTTAAAAAGAAAAAACACACTACACCCAGAAAAAAATAATTTATTTGAAATAAAACACACCATTTTATTTAATTCTTAGTTTACTAAAAATAATAGTTACCTGTCCACGTTCCTGCGCTGATCTCCCATGCACAGCTGTCACATCTGGAGAAGGTGACAGCTGTGCATGGCTGCTGTAAGCTCACGCTGCCGGGAACACGTCCGCTCCCGGCAGCGGGAGCCACTGACTGAGGTCACCGGAGTGCATTCAGTCAGCGCAGCTCCGGAGACCTCCTTTACGGCACTGCTGTACCGTGGGAATTTCTCACGATACATCAGGGACGTAAAGAAGCTAACCGGAGCAGCGCTGCCTGAACTCCGGTGAACCCTTACGGCCCCGTCATTCTAGTGGTGGCAGCGGTTCAGAGCGGTCACATTCTATGTGGCTGCTCTGAACTGGAGATCTTCGTGGGACACTCGTGGACTACTCCGGAGGGGTAAGGATAAGGTTGTGGTTTATTATTTTATATTTTATTACAGGAGATCGATGGCTTCAGGGAATTAGGTGTCTAGGTGAGTATAGGTGTAGTTTTCTATTTTTTACTTTATTTTAGGTGGCGATCGGGGGGGACAGGTAATGTATGAACTAATTTCTTTTAGGTAACCACTGGCCACCAATGACATGTATCTAACATTTATTGGGGACACAGTAGGGCAATTTAAATAGCAGGATCAGGCTGATGGGAACTACTGCTCCCATCGAGCTGATCCTGCTGGCACGAGTGGACGGGGGACAGACATAGGCCGATGGGAGTAGTAGTGTCACATCGGCCTATGTCTGCCTGCACGCACAGACACCGCGCACACCCGCACAAACATCGCACAGACACCCCGCACACACACACCGCACACACACCCGCACACACACCCCGCACACACACCCCGCACACACACCCCGCACACACACCCCGCACACACACACTGCACACACACCCGCACACACACTAATCATGACGGGTCTGGGAGGTGAGGCTGACCTGTGCGGCCGTGGGAAAGTTCATGTGGCATTATGGGAACTTCCGATTCCGGTATTCGATATTGTAAAGGTATCGGAATTAAGTATCGGAATTCCGATACCGCGAATATCAGCCGATACCCGATATTACAGTATCGGAATGCTCAACACTACCGATGAGTCCTTCATATTTAGTCGTTTTCAGCCAATTTTCTGAATATTTGAAAATTTCACTTTTTTGTGAAAATATCCACTAAATGAGGGAATAATATGTGTGAGGGTACCCAAGGAGAGTTCCAAATGTGTGTGGGTAGAATATATATCCCACGGGGGTAAAATTGAAAAAAGATGAAAAAAAATTTTTTTTAGACTTAGTCATTTTTCCGGCGTTTATCAGACTTTCAGATAGGGGAAATGTCAGTGAGCGTTCCGATTTCAGTTCCAGAGTAATTCGCCCGATGAGTCCTTCATATTTAGTCATTTTCAGCCAATTTTCAGAATTTTTGAAAATTTCACTTTTTTGTGAAAATATCCACTAAATGAGGGAATAATATGTGTGAGGGTACCCCAGGAGAGTTCCAAATGTGTGTGGGTAGAATATATATCCCACGGGGGTAAAATTGAAAAAAGTTTAAAAAAAATTTTTTTTAGACTTAGTCATTTTTCCGGCGTTTATCAGACTTTCAGATAGGCGAAATGTCAGTGAGCATTCCGATTTCAGTTCCAGAGCAATTCGCCCGATGAGTCCTTCATATTTAGTCGTTTTCAGCCAATTTTCAGAATTTTTGAAAATTTCACTTTTTTGTGAAAATATCCACTAAATGAGGGAATAATATGTGTGAGGGTACCCCAGGAGAGTTCCAAATGTGTGTGGGTAGAATATATATCCCACGGGGGTAAAATTGAAAAAAGGTGAAAAAAAATTTTTTTTGGACTTAGTCATTTTTTCAGCGTTTATCAGACTTTCAGATAGGGGAAATGTCAGTGAGCGTTCCAATTTCAGTTCCAGACCGATTCGCCCGATGAGTCCTTCATATTTAGTCGTTTTCAGCCAATTTTCTGAATTTTTGAAAATTTCACTTTTTTGTGAAAATATCCACTAAATGAGGGAATAATATGTGTGAGGGTACCCCAGGAGAGTTCCAAATGTGTGTGGGTAGAATAAATATCCCACGGGGGTAAAATTCAAAAATGTTTAAAAATTTTTTTTTAGACTTAGTCATTTTTCCGGCGTTTATCAGACTTTCAGATAGGAGAAATGTCAGTGAGCGTTCCGATTTCAGTTCCAGAGCGATTCGCCCGATGAGTCCTTCATATTTAGTCGTTTTCAGCCAATTTTCAGAATTTTTGAAATTTTCACTTTTTTGTGAAAATATCCACTAAATGAGGGAATAATATGTGTGAGGGTACCCCAGGAGAGTTCCAAATGTGTGTGGGTAGAATATATATCCCACGGGGGTAAAATTGAAAAAAGTTTTAAAAATTTTTTTTTAGATTTAGCCATTTTTCCGGCTTTTATCAGACTTTCAGATAGGGGAAATGTCAGTGAGAGTTCCACTTTCAGTTCCAGAGCGATTCGCCCGATGAGTCCTTCATATTTAGTCGTTTTCAGCCAATTTTCAGAATTTTTGAAAATTTCACTTTTTTGTGAAAATATCCACTAAATGAGGGAATATGTGTGAGGGTACCCCAGGAGAGTTCCAAATGTGTGTAGGTAGAATATATATCCCACGGGGGTAAAATTGAAAAAAGATGAAAAAATTTTTTTTTTCGACTTAGTCATTTTTTCAGCGTTTATCAGACTTTCAGATAGGGGAAATGTCAGTGAGCGTTCCGATTCCAGTTCCAGAGCGATTCGCCCGATGAGTCCTTCATATATAGTCGTTTTCAGCCAATTTTCAGAATTTTTGGAAATTTCACTTTTTTGTGAAAATATCCACTAAATGAGGGAATAATATGTGTGAGGGTACCCCAGGGGAGTTCCAAATGTGTGTGGGTAGAATATATATCCCACGGGGGTAAAATTGAAAAAAGGTGAAAAAAATTTTTTTTTGGACTTAGTCATTTTTTCAGCGTTTATCAGACTTTCAGATAGGGGAAATGTCAGTGAGCATTCCAATTTCAGTTCCAGAGCGATTTGCCCGATGAGTCCTTCATATTTAGTCGTTTTCAGACAATTTTCTGAATTTTTGAAAATTTCACTTTTTTGTGAAAATATCCACTAAATGAGGGAATAATATGTGTGAGGGTACCCCAGGAGAGTTCCAAATGTGTGTGGGTAGAATATATATCCCACGGGGGTAAAATTGAAAAAAGGTGAAAAATTTTTTTTTGGGGATTTAGTCATTTTTTTAGCGTTTATCAGACTTTCAGATAGGGGAAATGTCAGTGAGCGTTCCGATTTCAGTTCCAGAGCGATTTGCCCGATGAGTCCTTCATATTTAGTCGTTTTCAGCCAATTTTCAGAATTTTGAAAATTTCACTTTTTTGTGAAAATATCCACTAAATGAGGGAATAATATGTGTGAGGGTACCCCAGGAGAGTTCCAAATGTGTGTGGGTAGAATAAATATCCCACGGGGGTAAAATTGAAAAAAGTTTAAAATTTTTTTTTAGACTTAGCCATTTTTCCGGCTTTTATCAGACTTTCAGATAGGGGAAATGTCAGTGAGCGTTCCAATTTCAGTTCCAGAGCGATTCGCCCGATGAGTCCTTCATATTTAGTCGTTTTCAGCCAATTTTAAGAATTTTTGAAAATTTCACTTTTTTGTGAAAATATCCACTAAATGAGGGAATACTATGTGTGAGGGTACCCCAGGAGAGTTCCAAATGTGTGTGGGTAGAATATATATCCCACGGGGGTAAAATTGAAAAAAGTTTAAAACATTTTTTTTTAGATTTAGCCATTTTTCCGCCTTTTATCAGACTTTCAGATAGGGGAAATGTCAGTGAGCGTTCCACTTTCAGTTCCAGAGCGATTCGCCTGATGAGTCCTTCATATTTAGTCGTTTTCAGCCAATTTTCTGAATTTTTGAAAATTTCACTTTTTTGTGAAAATATCCACTAAATGAGGGAATATGTGTGAGGGTACCCCAGGAGAGTTCCAAATGTGTGTGGGTAGAAGATATATCCCACGGGGGTAAAATTGAAAAAAGTTTAAAAAAATTTTTTTTTGGACTTAGTAATTTTTCCGGCGTTAATCAGACTTTCAATTAGGGGAAGTGTCAGTGAGCGTTCCGATTTCAGTTCCAGAGCGATTCGCCCGATGAGTCCTTCATATTTAGTCGTTTTCAGCCAATTTTCAGAATTTTTGAAATTTTCACTTTTTTGTGAAAATATCCACTAAATGAGGGAATAATATGTGTGAGGGTACCCCAGGAGAGTTCCAAATGTGTGTGGGTAGAATATATATCCTACGGGGGTAAAATTGAAAAAAGTTGAAAAAAAATTTTTTTTAGAATTAGTAATTTTTCTGGCGTTTATCAGACTTTCAGATAAGGGAAATGTCAGTGAGTGTTCCGATTTCAGTTCCAGAGCGATTCGCCCGATGAGTCCTTCATACTTAGTCGTTTTCAGCCAATTTTAAGAATTTTTGAAAATTTCACTTTTTTGTGAAAATATCCACTAAATGAGGGAATAATATGTGTGAGGGTACCCCAGGAGAGTTCCAAATGTGTGTGGGTAGAATATATATCCCACGGGGGTAAAATTGAAAAAAGTTTAAAAAATTTTTTTTTAGATTTAGCCATTTTTCCGGCTTTTATCAGACTTTCAGATAGGGGAAATGTCAGTGAGCGTTCCAATTTCAGTTCCAGAGCGATTCGCCCGATGAGTCCTTCATATTTAGTCGTTTTCAGCCAATTTTCCGAATTTTTGAAAATTTCACTTTATTGTGAAAATATCCACTAAATGAGGGAATAATATGTGTGAGGGTACCCCAGGAGAGTTCCAAATGTGTGTGGGTAGAATATATATCCCACGGGGGTAAAATTGAAAAAACGTGAAAAATTTTTTTTGGGGACTTAGTCATTTTTCCGGCATTTATCAGACTTTCAGATAGGGGAAATGTCAGTAAGCGTTCCGATTTCAGTTCCAGAGCGATTCGCCCAATGAGTCCTTCATATTTAGTCATTTTCAGCCAATTTTCAGAATTTTTGAAAATTTCACTTTTTTGTGAAAATATCCACTAAATGAGGGAATAATATGTGTGAGGGTACCCCAGGAGAGTTCCAAATGTGTGTGGGTAGAATAAATATCCCACGGGGGTAAAATTCAAAAAAGTTTAAAAAATTTTTTTTAGACTTAGTCATTTTTCCGGCGTTTATCAGACTTTCAGATAGGGGAAATGTCAGTGAGCGTTCCGATTTCAGTTCCAGAGCGATTCGCCCGATGAGTCATTCATATTTAGTCATTTTCAGCCAATTTTCAGAATTTTTGATAATTTCACTTTTTTGTGAAAATATCCACTAAATGAGGGAATAATATGTGTGAGGGTACCCCAGGAGAGTTCCAAATGTGTGTGGGTAGAATATATATCCCACGGGGGTAAAATTGAAAAAAGTTTACAATTTTTTTTTTTAGATTTAGCCATTTTTCCGGCTTTTATCAGACTTTCAGATAGGGGAAATGTCAGTGAGCGTTCCAATTTCAGTTCCAGAGCGATTCGCCCGATGAGTCCTTCATATTTAGTCGTTTTCAGCCAATTTTCTGAATTTTCGAAAATTTCACTTTTTTGTGAAAATATCCACTAAATGAGGGAATAATATGTGTGAGGGTACCCCAGGAGAGTTCCAAATGTGTGTGGGTAGAATATATATCCCACGGGGGTAAAATTGAAAAAAGGTGAAAAAAATTTTTTTTTGGATTAAGTCCTTTTTTCAGCGTTTATCAGACTTTCAGATAGGGGAAATATCAGTGAGCGTTCCGATTTCAGTACCAGGGTGATTCACCCAATGAGTCCTTCATATTTAGTCGTTTTCAGCCAATTTTCTGAATTTTTGAAAATTTCACTTTTTTGCGAAAATATCCACTAAATGAGGGAATAATATGTGTGAGGGTACCCCAGGAGAGTTCCAAATGTGTGTGGGTAGAATATATATCCCACGGGGGTAAAATTGAAAAAAGGTGAAAAAAAATTTTTTGGGGATTTAGTCATTTTTTCAGCATTTATCAGACTTTCAGATAGGGGAAATGTCAGTGAGCGTTCCAATTTCAGTTCCAGAGCGATTCGCCCGATGAGTCCTTCATATTTAGTCGTTTTCACCAATTTTCTGAATTTTTGAAAATTTCACTTTTTTGTGAAAATATCCACTAAATGAGGGAATAATATGTGTGAGGGTACCCCAGGAGAGTTCCAAATGTGTGTGGGTAGAATATATATCCCACGGGGGTAAAATTGAAAAAAGTTTAAAAAAATTTTTTGTTGGACTTAGTCATTTTTCCGGCATTTAGAAGACTTTCAGATAGGGGAAATGTCAGTGATTATTCCAATTTCAGTTCCAGAGCGATTCGCCCGATGAGTCCTTCATATTTAGTCGTTTTCAGCCAATTTTCTGAATTTTTGAAAATTTCACTTTTTTGTGAAAATATCCACGAAATGAGGGAATAATATGTGTGAGGGTACCCCACCAGAGTTACAAATGTGTGTGGGTAGAATATATATCCCACGGGGGTAAAATTGAAAAAAGTTTAAAAAAAATTTTTTTTGGACTTAGTCATTTTTTCAGCGTTTATCAGAATTTCAGATAGGGGAAATGTCAGTGAGCATTCCATTTTCAGTTCCAGAGCGATTTGCCCGATGAGTCCATCATATTTAGTCGTTTTCAGCCAATTTTCAGAATTTTTGAAAATTTCACTTTTTTGTGAAAATATCCACTAAATGAGGGAATAATATGTGTGAGGGTACCCCAGGAGAGTTCCAAATGTGTGTGGGTAGAATATATATCCCACGGGGGTAAAATTGAAAAAAGATGAAAAACATTTTTTTTTGACTTAGTCATTTTTCCGGCGTTTATCAGACTTTCAGATAGGGTAAATGTCAGTGAGCGTTCCGATTTCAGTTCCAGAGCGATTCGCCCGATGAGTCCTTCATATTTAGTCGTTTTCAGCCAATTTTCAGAATTTTTGAAAATTTCACTTTTTTGTGAAAATATCCACTAAATGAGGGAATAATATGTGTGAGGGTACCCCAGGAGAGTTCAAAATGTGTGTGGGTAGAATATATCCCACGGGGATAAAATTGAAAAAAGGTGAAGAAAATTTTTTTTGGACTTAGTCATTTTTCCGGCGTTTATCAGACTTTCAGATGAGAGAAATGTCAGTGAGCGTTCCGATTTCAGTTCCAGAGCGACTCGCCGATCAGTCCTTCATATTTAGTCGTTTTCAGCCAATTTTCAGAATTTTGAAAATTTCACTTTTTTGTGAAAATATCCACTAAATGAGGGAATAATATGTGTGAGGGTACCCCAGGAGAGTTCCAAATGTGTGTGGGTAGAATATATATCCCACGGGGGTAAAATTGAAAAAAAGTGAAAAAAAAATTTGTTTTGGACTTAGTCATTTTTTCAGCGTTTATCAGACTTTCAGATAGGGGAAATGTCAGTGAGCATTCCAATTTCAGTTCCAGAGCGATTCGCCCGATGAGTCGTTCATATTTAGTCGTTTTCAGCCAATTTTCAGAATATTTGAAAATTTCACTTTTTTGTGAAAATATCCACTAAATGAGGGAATAATATGTGTGAGGGTACCCCAGGAGAGTTCCAAATGTGTGTGGGTAGAATATATATCCCACGGTGGTAAAATTGAAAAAAGATGAAAAATTTTTTTTTTGGACTTAGTCATTTTTCCGGCGTTTATCAGACTTTCAGATAGGGGAAATGTCAGTGAGCGTTCCGATTTCAGTTCCAGAGCGATTCGCCCGATGAGTCCTTCATATTTAGTCGTTTTCAGCCAATTTTCAGAATTTTTGAAAATTTCACTTTTTTGTGAAAATATCCACTAAATGAGGGAATAATATGTGTGAGGGTACCCCAGGAGAGTTCCAAATGTGTGTGGGTAGAAGATATATCCCACGGGGGTAAAATTGAAAAAAGTTGAAAATTTTTTTTTTTTTCGACTTAGTCATTTTTCCGGCGTTTATCAGACTTTCAGATAGGGGAAATGTCAGTGAGCGTTCCGATTTCAGTTCCAGAGCGATTCGCCGATGAGTCCATCATATTTATTCGTTTTCAGCCAATTTTCAGAATTTTGAAAATTTCACTTTTTTGTGAAAATATCCACTAAATGAGGGAATAATATGTGTGAGGGTACCCCAGGAGAGTTCCAAATGTGTGTGGGTAGAATATATATCCCACGGGGGTAAAATTGAAAAAAGTTGAAAAAAAATTTTTGTTGGACTTAGTCATTTTTCCGGCGTTTAGAAGACTTTCAGATAGGGGAAATGTCAGTGAGCGTTCCGATTTCAGTTCCAGAGCGATTCGCCCGATGAGTCCTTCATATTTAGTCGTTTTCAGCCAATTTTCAGAATTTTTGAAAATTTCACTTTTTTGTGAAAATATCCACTAAATGAGGGAATAATATGTGTGAGGGTACCCCAGGAGAGTTACAAATGTGTGTGGGTAGAATATATATCCCACGGGGGTAAAATTGAAAAAAGGTGAAAAATTTGGTTTTTTGGACTTAGTCATATTTTCAGCGTTTATCAGACTTTCAGATAGGAGAAATGTCAGTGAGCGTTCCAATTTCAGTTCCAGAGCAATTCGCCCGATGAGTCCTTCATATTTAGTCGTTTTCAGCCAATTTTCAGAATTTTGAAAATTTCACTTTTTTGTAAAAATATCCACTAAATGAGGGAATAATATATGTGAGGGTACCCCAGGAGAGTTCCAAATGTGTGTGGGTAGAAGATATATCCCACGGGGGTAAAATTGAAAAAAGTTGAAAAAATTTTTTTTTTTCGACTTAGTCATTTTTCCGGCGTTTATCAGACTTTCAAATAGGGAAAATGTCAGTGAGCATTCCGATTTCAGTTCCAGAGCGATTTGCCCGATGAGTCCTTCATATTTAGTCGTTTTCAGCCAATTTTCTGAATTTTTGAAAATTTCACTTTTTTGTGAAAATATCCACTAAATGAGGGAATAATATGTGTGAGGGTACCCCAGGAGAGTTCCAAATGTGTGTGGGTAGAATATATCCCACGGGGATAAAATTGAAAAAAGGTGAAGAAAATTTTTTTTGGACTTAGTCATTTTTCCGGCGTTTATCAGACTTTCAGATAGGAGAAATGTCAGTGAGCGTTCCGATTTCAGTTCCAGAGCGACTCGCCGATCAGTCCTTCATATTTAGTCGTTTTCAGCCAATTTTCAGAATTTTGAAAATTTCACTTTTTTGTGAAAATATCCACTAAATGAGGGAATAATATGTGTGAGGGTACCCCAGGAGAGTTCCAAATGTGTGTGGGTAGAATATATATCCCACGGGGGTAAAATTGAAAAAAGTTGAAAAAAAATTTTTGTTGGACTTAGTCATTTTTCCTGCGTTTAGAAGACTTTCAGATAGGGGAAATGTCAGTGAGCGTTCTAATTTCAGTTCCAGAGCGATTCGCCCAATGATTCCTTCATATTTAGTCGTTTTCAGCCAATTTTCTGAATTTTTGAAAATTTCACTTTTTTTGTGAAAATATCCACTAAATGAGGGAATAATATGTGTGAGGGTACCCCAGCAGAGTTACAAATGTGTGTGGGTAGAATATATATCCCACGGGGGTAAAATTGAAAAAAGTTTAAAAAAATTTTTTGTTGGACTTAGTCATTTTTCCGGCGTTTAGAAGACTTTCAGATAGGAGAAATGTCAGTGAGCGTTCCGATTTCAGTTCCAGAGCGATTCGCCGATCAGTCCTTCATATTTAGTCGTTATCAGCCAATTTTCAGAATTTTTGAAAATTTCACTTTTTTGTGAAAATATCCACTAAATGAGGGAATAATATGTGTGAGGGTACCCCAGGAGAGTTCCAAATGTGTGTGGGTAGAATATATATCCCACGGTGGTAAAATTGAAAAAAGATGAAAAAATTTTTTTTTGGACTTAGTCATTTTTCCGACGTTTATCAGACTTTCAGATAGGGGAAATGTCAGTGAGCGTTCCAATTTCAGTTCCAGAGCGATTCGACCGATGAGTCCTTCATATTTAGTCGTTTTCAGCCAATTTTCTGAATTTTTTAAAATTTCACATTTTTGTGAAAATATCCACTAAATGAGGGAATAATATGTGTGAGGGTACCCCAGGAGAGTTCCAAATGTGTGTGGGTAGAATATATATCCCACGGTGGTAAAATTGAAAAAAGTTGAAAATTATTTTTTTTTTCGACTTAGTCATTTTTCCGGCGTTTATCAGACTTTCAGATAGGAGAAATGTCAGTGAGCGTTCCGATTTCAGTTCCAGAGCGATTCGCCGATGAGTCCATCATATCTATTCGTTTTCAGCCAATTTTCAGAATTTTGAAAATTTCACTTTTTTGTGAAAATATCCACTAAATGAGGGAATAATATGTGTGAGGGTACCCCAGCAGAGTTACAAATGTGTGTGGGTAGAATATATATCCCACGGGGGTAAAATTGAAAAAAGGTGAAAAAATTTTTTTTTTTGACTTAGTCATTTTTTCTGCGTTTATCAGACTTTCAGATAGGGGAAATGTCAGTGAGCGTTCCTATTTCAGTTCCAGAGCGATTCGCCCGATGAGTCCTTCATATATAGTCGTTTTCAGCCAATTTTCAGAATTTTTGAAAATTTCACTTTTTTGTGAAAATATCCACTAAATGACGGAATAATATGTGTGAGGGTA
Organism: Phyllobates terribilis; assembly: GCF_046119375.1. NCBI lineage: Eukaryota > Metazoa > Chordata > Amphibia > Anura > Dendrobatidae > Phyllobates > Phyllobates terribilis. The sequence goes on along the minus strand of NW_027362773.1, from coordinate 18,319,308 downwards.
CCCCAGGAGAGTTCCAAATGTGTGTGGGTAGAATATATATCCCACGGGGTTAAAATTGAAAAAAGGTGAAAAAAAATTTTTTTTGGACTTAGTCATTTTTTCAGCGTTTATCAGACTTTCAGATAGGGGAAATGTCAGTGAGCTTTCCAATTTCAGTTCCAGAGCGATTTGCCCGATGAGTCCTTCATATTTAGTCGTTTTCAGCCAATTTTCTGAATTTTTGAAAATTTCACTTTTTTGTGAAAATATCCACTAAATGAGGGAATAATATGTGTGAGGGTACCCCAGGAGAGTTCCAAATGTGTGTGGGTAGAATATATATCCCACGGGGGTAAAATTGAAAAAAGTTTAAAAAAATTTCTTTTAGATTTAGTCATTTTTCTGGCGTTTATCAGACTTTCAGATAGGGGAAATGTCAGTGAGCGTTCCAATTTCAGTTCCAGAGCGATTTGCCCGATGAGTCCTTCATATTTAGTCGTTTTCAGCCAATTTTCTGAATTTTTGAAAATTTCACTTTTTTGTGAAAATATCCACTAAATGAGGGAATAATATGTGTGAGGGTACCCCAGAAGAGTTCCAAATGTGTGTGGGTAGAATATATATCACACGGGGGTAAAATTGAAAAAAGTTGAAAAAATTTTTTTTTAGATTTAGTCATTTTTCCGGCGTTTATCAGACTTTCAGATAGGGGAAATGTCAGTGAGCGTTCCAATTTCAGTTCCAGAGCGATTTGCCCGATGAGTCCTTCATATTTAGTCGTTTTCAGCCAATTTTCTGAATTTTTGAAAATTTCACTTTTTTGTGAAAATATCCACTAAATGAGGGAATAATATGTGTGAGGGTACCCCAGGAGAGTTCCAAATGTGTGTGGGTAGAATATATATCCCACGGGGGTAAAATTGAAAAAAGGTGAAAAATTTTTTTTTTTTGACTTAGTCATTTTTTCAGCGTTTATCAGACTTTCAGATAGGGGAAATGTCAGTGAGCGTTCCGATTTCAGTTCCAGAGCGATTCGCCCGATGAGTCCTTCATATATATTCGTTTTCAGCCAATTTTCAGAATTTTTGAAAATTTCACTTTTTTGTGAACATATCCACTAAATGAGGGAATACTATGTGTGAGGGTACCCCAGGAGAGTTCCAAATGTGTGTGGGTAGAATATATATCCCACGGGGGTAAAATTGAAAAAAGGTGAAAAAAAATTTTTTTTGGACTTAGTCATTTTTTCAGCGTTTATCAGACTTTCAGATAGGGGAAATGTCAGTGAGCATTCCAATTTCAGTTCCAGAGCGATTCGCCCGATGAGTCCTTCATATTTAGTCGTTTTCAGCCAATTTTCTGAATTTTTGAAAATTTCACTTTTTTGTGAAAATATCCACTAAATGAGGGAATAATATGTGTGAGGGTACCCCAGGAGACTTCCAAATGTGTGTGGGTAGAATATACATCCCACGGGGGTAAAATTGAAAAAAGTTGAAAAAAATGTTTTTTTTCAACTTAGTCATTTTTCCGGCGTTTATCAGACTTTCAAATAGGGGAAATGTCAGTGAGCGTTCAGATTTCAGTTCCAGAGCGATTCGCCCGATAAGTCCTTCATATTTAGTCGTTTTCAGCCAATTTTCTGAATTTTTGAAAATTTCACTTTTTTGTGAAAATATCCACTAAATGAGGGAATAATATGTGTGAGGGTACCCCAGGAGAGTTCCAAATGTGTGTGGGTAGAATATATATCCTACGGGGGTAAAATTGAAAAAAGGTGAAAAAATTTTTTTTTTAGAATTAGTAATTTTTCTGGCGTTTATCAGACTTTCAGATAGGGGAAATGTCAGTGAGTGTTCCGATTTCAGTTCCAGAGCGATTCGCCCGATGAGTCCTTCATATTTAGTCGTTTTCAGCCAATTTTCTGAATTTTTGAAAATTTCACTTTTTTGTGAAAATATCCACTAAATGAGGGAATAATATGTGTGAGGGTACCCCAGGAGAGTTCCAAATGTGTGTGGGTAGAATAAATATCCCACGGGGGTAAAATTGAAAAAAGTTTAAACATTTTTTTTTAGACTTAGCCATTTTTCCGGCTGTTATCAGACTTTCAGATAGGGGAAATGTCAGTGAGCGTTCCAATTTCAGTTCCAGAGCGATTCGCCCGATGAGTCCTTCATATTTAGTCGTTTTCAGCCAATTTTCAGAATTTTTGAAAATTTCACTTTTTTGTGAAAATATCCACTAAATGAGGGAATAATATGTGTGAGGGTACCCCAGGAGAGTTCCAAATGTGTGTGGTTAGAATATATATCCCACGGGGGTAAAATTGAAAAAAGTTTAAAAATTTTTTTTTTAGATTTAGCCATTTTTCCGGCTTTTATCAGACTTTCAGATAGGGGAAATGTCAGTGAGCGTTCCAATTTCAGTTCCAGAGCGATTCGCCCGATGAGTCCTTCATATTTAGTCGTTTTCAGCCAATTTTATGAATTTTTGAAAATTTCACTTTTTTGTGAAAATATCCACTAAATGAGGGAATAATATGTGTGAGGGTACCCCAGGAGAGTTCCAAATGTGTGTGGGTAGAACATATATCCCACGGGGGTAAAATTGAAAAAATTTGAAAAAAATTTTTTGTTGGACTTAGTCATTTTTCCGGCGTTTAGAAGACTTTCAGATAGGGGAAATGTCAGTGAGTATTCCAATTTCAGTTCCAGAGCGTTTCGCCCCGATGAGTCCTTCATATTTAGTCGTTTTCAGCCAATTTTCAGAATTTTTGAAAATTTCACTTTTTTGTGAAAATATCCACTAAATGAGGGAATAATATGTGTGAGGGTACCCCAGGAGAGTTCCAAATGTGTGTGGGTAGAATATATATCCCACGGGGGCAAAATTGAAAAAAGTTTAAAAAATTTTTTTTTAGATTTAGCCATTTTTCCGGCTTTTATCAGACTTTCAGATAGGGGAAATGTCAGTGAGCGTTCCAATTTCAGTTCCAGAGCGATTCGCCCGATGAGTCCTTCATATTTAGTCGTTTTCAGCCAATTTTCTGAATTTTTGAAAATTTCACTTTTTTTGTGAAAATATCCACTAAATGAGGGAATAATATGTGTGAGGGTACCCCAGGAGAGTTCCAAATGTGTGTGGGTAGAATATATATCCCACGGGGGTAAAATTGAAAAAAGTTTAAAAAAATTTTTTGTTGGACTTAGTCATTTTTCCGGCGTTAATAAGACTTTCAGATAGGGGAAATGTCAGTGAGTATTCCAATTTCAGTTCCAGAGCGATTCGCCCGATGAGTCCTTCATATTTAGTCGTTTTCAGACAATTTTCAGAATTTTTGAAAATGTCACTTTTTTGTGAAAATATCCACTAAATGAGGGAATAATATGTGTGAGGGTACACCAGGAGAGTTCCAAATGTGTGGGGGTAGAATATATATCCCACGGGGGTAAAATTGAAAAAAGTTTAAAAATTTTTTTTTTAGATTTAGTCATTTTTCCGGAGTTTATCAGACTTTCAGATAGGGGAAATTTCAGTGAGCGTTCCAATTTCAGTTCCAGAGCGATTCGCCCGATGAGTCCTTCATCTTTAGTCGTTTTCAACCAATTTTCTGAATTTTTGAAAATTTCACTTTTTTGTGAAAATATCCACTAAATGAGCGAATAATATGTGTGAGGGTACCCCAGGAGAGTTCCAAATGTGTGTGGGTAGAATATATATCCCACGGGGGTAAAATTGAAAAAAGTTTAAAAAAAATTTTTTTTAGACTTAGTTATTATTCCGGCGTTAATCAGACTTTCAATTAGGGCAAATGTCAGTGAGCGTTCCGATTTCAGTTCCAGAGCGATTCGCCCGATGAGTCCTTCATATTTAGTCGTTTTCAGCCAAGTTTCTGAATACTTGAAAATTTCACTTTTTTGTGAAAATATCCACTAAATGAGGGAATAATATGTGTGAGGGTACCCCAGGAGAGTTCCAAATGTGTGTGGGTAGAATATATATCCCACGGGGGTAAAATTGAAAAAAGTTTAAAAATTTTTTTTTAGATTTAGCCATTTTTCCGGCTTTTATCAGACTTTCAGATAGGGGAAATGTCAGTGAGCGTTCCAATTTCAGTTCCAGAGCGATTCGCCCGATGAGTCCTTCTTATTTAGTCGTTTTCAGCCAATTTTCTGAATTTTTGAAAATTTCACTTTTTTGTGAAAATATCCACTAAATGAGGGAATAATATGTGTGAGGGTACCCCAGGAGAGTTCCAAATGTGTGTGGGTAGAATATATATCCCACGGGGGTAAAATTGAAAAAAGTTGAAAAAATTTTTTTGTTGGACTTAGTCATTTTTCCGGCGTTTAGAAGACTTTCAGATAGGGGAAATGTCAGTGAGTATTCCAATTTCAGTTCCAGAGCGATTCGCCCGATGTGTCCTTCATATTTAGTCGTTTTCAGCCAATTTTCTGAATTTTTGAAAATTTCACTTTTTTGTGAAAATATCCACTAAATGAGGGAATAATATGTGTGAGGGTACCCCAGGAGAGTTCCAAATGTGTGTGGGTAGAATATATATCCCACGGGGGTAAAATTGAAAAAAGGTGAAAAAAATTTTTTTTTGAACTTAGTCATTTTTTCAGCGTTTATCAGACTTTCAGATAGGGGAAATGTCAGTGAGCGTTCCAATTTCAGTTCCAGAGCGATTCGCCCGATGAGTCCTTCATATTTAGTCGTTTTCAGCCAATTTTCTGAATTTTTGAAAATTTCACTTTTTTGTGAAAATATCCACTAAATGAGGGAATAATATGTGTGAGGGTACCCCAGGAGAGTTCCAAATGTGTGTGAGTAGAATATATATCCCACGGGGGTAAAATTGAAAAAAGTTGAAAAAAATTTTTTGTTGGACTTAGTCATTTTTCCGGCGTTTAGAAGACTTTCAGATAGGGGAAATGTCAGTGAGCATTCCAATTTCAGTTCCAGAGCGATTCGCCCGATGAGTCCTTCATATTTAGTCGTTTTCAGCCAATTTTCTGAATTTTTGAAAATTTCACTTTTTTGTGAAAATATCCACTAAATGAGGGAATAATATGTGTGAGGGTACCCCAGGGGAGTTCCAAATGTGTGTGGGTAGGATATATATCCCACGGGGGTAAAATTGAAAAAAGGTGAAAAATTTTTTTTTTTGAACTTAGTCATTTTTTCAGCGTTTTTCAGACCTTCAGATAGGGGAAATGTCAGTGAGCGTTCCAATTTCAGTTCCAGAGCGATTCGCCCGATGAGTCCTTCATATTTAGTCGTTTTCAGCCAATTTTCTGAATTTTTGAAAATTTCACTTTTTTGTGAAAATATCCACTAAATGAGGGAATAATATGTGTGAGGGTACCCCAGGAGAGTTCCAAATGTGTGTGAGTAGAATATATATCCCACGGGGGTAAAATTGAAAAAAGTTGAAAAAAATTTTTTGTTGGACTTAGTCATTTTTCCAGCGTTTAGAAGACTTTCAGATAGGGGAAATGTCAGTGAGCATTCCAATTTCAGTTCCAGAGCGATTCGCCCGATGAGTCCTTCATATTTAGTCGTTTTCAGCCAATTTTCTGAATTTTTGAAAATTTCACTTTTTTGTGAAAATATCCACTAAATGAGGGAATAATATGTGTGAGGGTACCCCAGGAGAGTTCCAAATGTGTGTGAGTAGAATATATATCCCACGGGGGTAAAATTGAAAAAAGTTTAAAAAAATTTTTTGTTGGACTTAGTCATTTTTCCAGCGTTTAGAAGACTTTCAGATAGGGGAAGTGTCAGTGAGCATTCCAATTTCAGTTCCAGAGCGATTCGCCCGATGAGTCCTTCATATTTAGTCGTTTTCAGCCAATTTTCAGAATATTTGAAATTTTCACTTTTTTGTGAAAATATCCACTAAATGAGGGAATAATATGTGTGAGGGTACCCCAGGAGAGTTCCAAATGTGTGTGGGTAGAATATATATCCCACGGTGGTAAAATTGAAAAAAGATGAAAAAATTTTTTTTTGGACTTAGTCATTTTTCCGGCGTTTATCAGACTTTCAGATAGGGGAAATGTCAGTGAGCGTTCCAATTTCAGTTCCAGAGCGATTCGCCCGATGAGTCCTTCATATTTAGTCGTTTTCAGCCAATTTTCTGAATTTTTGAAAATTTCACATTTTTGTGAAAATATCCACTAAATGAGGGAATAATATGTGTGAGGGTACCCCAGGAGAGTTCCAAATGTGTGTGGGCAGAAGATATATCCCACGGGGGTAAAATTGAAAAAAGTTGAAATTTTTTTTTTTTTTCGACTTAGTCATTTTTCCGGCGTTTATCAGACTTTCAGATAGGAGAAATGTCAGTGAGCGTTCCGATTTCAGTTCCAGAGCGATTCGCCGATGAGTCCATCATATTTATTCGTTTTCAGCCAATTTTCAGAATTTTGAAAATTTCACTTTTTTGTGAAAATATCCACTAAATGAGGGAATAATATGTGTGAGGGTACCCCAGGAGAGTTCCAAATGTGTGTGGGTAGAATATATATCCCACGGGGGTAAAATTGAAAAAAGTTGAAAAAATTTTTTTGTTGGACTTAGTCATTTTTCCTGCGTTTAAAAGACTTTCAGATAGGGGAAATGTCAGTGAGCGTTCTAATTTCAGTTCCAGAGCGATTCGCCCAATGATTCCTTCATATTTAGTCGTTTTCAGCCAATTTTCTGAATTTTTGAAAATTTCACTTTTTTTGTGAAAATATCCACTAAATGAGGGAATAATATGTGTGAGGGTACCCCAGCAGAGTTACAAATGTGTGTGGGTAGAATATATATCCCACGGGGGTAAAATTGAAAAAAGTTGAAAAAAATTTTTTGTTGGACTTAGTCATTTTTCCGGCGTTTAGAAGACTTTCAGATAGGAGAAATGTCAGTGAGCGTTCCGATTTCAGTTCCAGAGCGATTCGCCGATCAGTCCTTCATATTTAGTCGTTATCAGCCAATTTTCAGAATTTTTGAAAATTTCACTTTTTTGTGAAAATATCCACTAAATGAGGGAATAATATGTGTGAGGGTACCCCAGGAGAGTTCCAAATGTGTGTGGGTAGAATATATATCCCACGGTGGTAAAATTGAAAAAAGATGAAAAAATTTTTTTTTGGACTTAGTCATTTTTCCGACGTTTATCAGACTTTCAGATAGGGGAAATGTCAGTGAGCGTTCCAATTTCAGTTCCAGAGCGATTCGACCGATGAGTCCTTCATATTTAGTCGTTTTCAGCCAATTTTCTGAATTTTTGAAAATTTCACATTTTTGTGAAAATATCCACTAAATGAGGGAATAATATGTGTGAGGGTACCCCAGGAGAGTTCCAAATGTGTGTGGGTAGAATATATATCCCACGGTGGTAAAATTGAAAAAAGTTGAAAAATTTTTTTTTTTTCGACTTAGTCATTTTTCCGGCGTTTATCAGACTTTCAGATAGGAGAAATGTCAGTGAGCGTTCCGATTTCAGTTCCAGAGCGATTCGCCGATGAGTCCATCATATCTATTCGTTTTCAGCCAATTTTCAGAATTTTGAAAATTTCACTTTTTTGTGAAAATATCCACTAAATGAGGGAATAATATGTGTGCGGGTACCCCAGGAGAGTTCCAAATGTGTGTGGGTAGAATATATATCCCACGGAGGTAAAATTGAAAAAAGTTGAAAAAAATTTTTTGTTGGACTTAGTCATTTTTCCGGCGTTTAGAAGACTTTCAGATAGGGGAAATGTCAGTGAGCGTTCCAATTTCAGTTCCAGAGCGATTCGCCCGATGAGTCCTTCATATTTAGTCGCTTTCAGCCAATTTTCTGAATTTTTGAAAATTTCACTTTTTTTGTGAAAATATCCACTAAATGAGGGAATAATATGTGTGAGGGTACCCCAGCAGAGTTACAAATGTGTGTGGGTAGAATATATATCCCACGGGGGTAAAATTGAAAAAAGTTGAAAAAAATTTTTTGTTGGACTTAGTCATTTTTCCGGCGTTTAGAAGACTTTCAGATAGGGGAAATGTCAGTGAGCGTTCCGATTTCAGTTCCAGAGCGATTCGCCCGATGAGTACTTCATATTTAGTCGTTTTCAGCCAATTTTCAGAATTTTTGAAAATTTCACTTTTTTGTGAAAATATCCACTAAATGAGGGAATAATATGTGTGAGAGTACCCCAGGAGAGTTCCAAATGTGTGTGGGTAGAATATATATCCCACGGGGGTAAAATTGAAAAAAGGTGAAAAAATTTTTTTTTTTGACTTAGTCATTTTTTCTGCGTTTATCAGACTTTCAGATAGGGGAAATGTCAGTGAGCGTTCCTATTTCAGTTCCAGAGCGATTCGCCCGATGTGTACTTCATATATAGTCGTTTTCAGCCAATTTTCAGAATTTTTGAAAATTTCACTTTTTTGTGAAAATATCCACTAAATGACGGAATAATATGTGTGAGGGTACCCCAGGAGAGTTCCAAATGTGTGTGGGTAGAATATATATCCCACGGGGTTAAAATTGAAAAAAGGTGAAAAAAAATTTTTTTTGGACTTAGTCATTTTTTCAGCGTTTATCAGACTTTCAGATAGGGGAAATGTCAGTGAGCTTTCCAATTTGAGTTCCAGAGCGGTTCGCCCGATGAGTCCTTCATATTTAGTCGTTTTCAGCCAATTTTCTGAATTTTTGAAAATTTCACTTTTTTGTGAAAATATCCACTAAATGAGGGAATAATATGTGTGAGGGTACCCCAGGAGAGTTCCAAATGTGTGTGGGTAGAATATATATCCCACGGGGGTAAAATTGAAAAAAGTTTAAAAAAATTTCTTTTAGATTTAGTCATTTTTCCGGCGTTTATCAGACTTTCAGATAGGGGAAATGTCAGTGAGCGTTCCAATTTCAGTTCCAGAGCGATTTGCCCGATGAGTCCTTCATATTTAGTCGTTTTCAGCCAATTTTCTGAATTTTTGAAAATTTCACTTTTTTGTGAAAATATCCACTAAATGAGGGAATAATATGTGTGAGGGTACCCCAGGAGAGTTCCAAATGTGTGTGGGTAGAATATACATCCCACGGGGGTAAAATTGAAAAAAGGTGAAAAATTTTTTTTTTTTGACTTAGTCATTTTTTCAGCGTTTATCAGACTTTCAGATAGGGGAAATGTCAGTGAGCGTTCCGATTTCAGTTCCAGAGCGATTCGCCCGATGAGTCCTTCATATATATTCGTTTTCAGCCAATTTTCAGAATTTTTGAAAATTTCACTTTTTTGTGAACATATCCACTAAATGAGGGAATACTATGTGTGAGGGTACCCCAGGAGAGTTCCAAATGTGTGTGGGTAGAATATATATCCCACGGGGGTAAAATTGAAAAAAGGTGAAAAAAAATTTTTTTTGGACTTAGTCATTTTTTCAGCGTTTATCAGACTTTCAGATAGGGGAAATGTCAGTGAGCATTCCAATTTCAGTTCCAGAGCGATTCGCCCGATGAGTCCTTCATATTTAGTCGTTTTCAGCCAATTTTCTGAATTTTTGAAAATTTCACTTTTTTGTGAAAATATCCACTAAATGAGGGAATAATATGTGTGAGGGTACCCCAGGAGACTTCCAAATGTGTGTGGGTAGAATATACATCCCACGGGGGTAAAATTGAAAAAAGTTGAAAAAAATGTTTTTTTTCAACTTAGTCATTTTTCCGGCGTTTATCAGACTTTCAAATAGGGGAAATGTCAGTGAGCGTTCAGATTTCAGTTCCAGAGCGATTCGCCCGATAAGTCCTTCATATTTAGTCGTTTTCAGCCAATTTTCTGAATTTTTGAAAATTTCACTTTTTTGTGAAAATATCCACTAAATGAGGGAATAATATGTGTGAGGGTACCCCAGGAGAGTTCCAAATGTGTGTGGGTAGAATATATATCCTACGGGGGTAAAATTGAAAAAAGGTGAAAAAATTTTTTTTTTAGAATTAGTAATTTTTCTGGCGTTTATCAGACTTTCAGATAGGGGAAATGTCAGTGAGTGTTCCGATTTCAGTTCCAGAGCGATTCGCCCGATGAGTCCTTCATATTTAGTCGTTTTCAGCCAATTTTCTGAATTTTTGAAAATTTCACTTTTTTGTGAAAATATCCACTAAATGAGGGAATAATATGTGTGAGGGTACCCCAGGAGAGTTCCAAATGTGTGTGGGTAGAATAAATATCCCACGGGGGTAAAATTGAAAAAAGTTTAAACATTTTTTTTTAGACTTAGCCATTTTTCTGGCTGTTATCAGACTTTCAGATAGGGGAAATGTCAGTGAGCGTTCCAATTTCAGTTCCAGAGCGATTCGCCCGATGAGTCCTTCATATTTAGTCGTTTTCAGCCAATTTTCAGAATTTTTGAAAATTTCACTTTTTTGTGAAAATATCCACTAAATGAGGGAATAATATGTGTGAGGGTACCCCAGGAGAGTTCCAAATGTGTGTGGGTAGAATATATATCCCACGGGGGTAAAATTGAAAAAAGTTTAAAAATTTTTTTTTTTAGATTTAGCCATTTTTCCGGCTTTTATCAGACTTTCAGATAGGGGAAATGTCAGTGAGCGTTCCAATTTCAGTTCCAGAGCGATTGGCCCGATGAGTCCTTCATATTTAGTCGTTTTCAGCCAATTTTATGAATTTTTGAAAATTTCACTTTTTTGTGAAAATATCCACTAAATGAGGGAATAATATGTGTGAGGGTACCCCAGGAGAGTTCCAAATGTGTGTGGGTAGAATATATATCCCACGGGGGCAAAATTGAAAAAAGTTTAAAAAATTTTTTTTTAGATTTAGCCATTTTTCCGGCTTTTATCAGACTTTCAGATAGGGGAAATGTCAGTGAGCGTTCCAATTTCAGTTCCAGAGCGATTCGCCCGATGAGTCCTTCATATTTAGTCGTTTTCAGCCAATTTTCTGAATTTTTGAAAATTTCACTTTTTTTGTGAAAATATCCACTAAATGAGGGAATAATATGTGTGAGGGTACCCCAGGAGAGTTCCAAATGTGTGTGGGTAGAATATATATCCCACGGGGGTAAAATTGAAAAAAGTTGAAAAAAATTTTTTGTTGGACTTAGTCATTTTTCCGGCGTTAAGAAGACTTTCAGATAGGGGAAATGTCAGTGAGTATTCCAATTTCAGTTCCAGAGCGATTCGCCCGATGAGTCCTTCATATTTAGTCGTTTTCAGACAATTTTCTGAATTTTTGAAAATTTCACTTTTTTGTGAAAATATCCACTAAATGAGGGAATAATATGTGTGAGGGTACCCCAGGAGAGTTCCAAATGTGTGTGGGTAGAATATATATCCCACGGGGGTAAAATTGAAAAAAGTTTAAAAATTTTTTTTTTAGATTTAGTCATTTTTCCGGAGTTTATCAGACTTTCAGATAGGGGAAATGTCAGTGAGCGTTCCAATTCCAGTTCCAGAGCGATTCGCCCGATGAGTCCTTCATCTTTAGTCGTTTTCAACCAATTTTCAGAATTTTTGAAAATGTCACTTTTTTGTGAAAATATCCACTAAATGAGGGAATAATATGTGTGAGGGTACACCAGGAGAGTTCCAAATGTGTGGGGGTAGAATATATATCCCACGGGGGTAAAATTGAAAAAAGTTTAAAAAATTTTTTTTTAGATTTAGTCATTTTTCCGGAGTTTATCAGACTTTCAGATAGGGGAAATGTCAGTGAGCGTTCCAATTTCAGTTCCAGAGCGATTCGCCCGATGAGTCCTTCATCTTTAGTCGTTTTCAACCAATTTTCTGAATTTTTGAAAATTTCACTTTTTTGTGAAAATATCCACTAAATGAGCGAATAATATGTGTGAGGGTACCCCAGGAGAGTTCCAAATGTGTGTGGGTAGAATATATATCCCACGGGGGTAAAATTGAAAAAAGTTTAAAAAAAATTTTTTTTAGACTTAGTTATTATTCCGGCGTTAATCAGACTTTCAATTAGGGCAAATGTCAGTGAGCGTTCCGATTTCAGTTCCAGAGCGATTCGCCCGATGAGTCCTTCATATTTAGTCGTTTTCAGCCAAGTTTCTGAATACTTGAAAATTTCACTTTTTTGTGAAAATATCCACTAAATGAGGGAATAATATGTGTGAGGGTACCCCAGGAGAGTTCCAAATGTGTGTGGGTAGAATATATATCCCACGGGGGTAAAATTGAAAAAAGTTTAAAAATTTTTTTTTAGATTTAGCCATTTTTCCGGCTTTTATCAGACTTTCAGATAGGGGAAATGTCAGTGAGCGTTCCAATTTCAGTTCCAGAGCGATTCGCCCGATGAGTCCTTCTTATTTAGTCGTTTTCAGCCAATTTTCTGAATTTTTGAAAATTTCACTTTTTTGTGAAAATATCCACTAAATGAGGGAATAATATGTGTGAGGGTACCCCAGGAGAGTTCCAAATGTGTGTGGGTAGAATATATATCCCACGGGGGTAAAATTGAAAAAAGTTGAAAAAATTTTTTTGTTGGACTTAGTCATTTTTCCGGCGTTTAGAAGACTTTCAGATAGGGGAAATGTCAGTGAGTATTCCAATTTCAGTTCCAGAGCGATTCGCCCGATGTGTCCTTCATATTTAGTCGTTTTCAGCCAATTTTCTGAATTTTTGAAAATTTCACTTTTTTGTGAAAATATCCACTAAATGAGGGAATAATATGTGTGAGGGTACCCCAGGAGAGTTCCAAATGTGTGTGGGTAGAATATATATCCCACGGGGGTAAAATTGAAAAAAGGTGAAAAAATTTTTTTTTTGAACTTAGTCATTTTTTCAGCGTTTATCAGACTTTCAGATAGGGGAAATGTCAGTGAGCGTTCCAATTTCAGTTCCAGAGCGATTCGCCCGATGAGTCCTTCATATTTAGTCGTTTTCAGCCAATTTTCTGAATTTTTGAAAATTTCACTTTTTTGTGAAAATATCCACTAAATGAGGGAATAATATGTGTGAGGGTACCCCAGGAGAGTTCCAAATGTGTGTGAGTAGAATATATATCCCACGGGGGTAAAATTGAAAAAAGTTGAAAAAAATTTTTTGTTGGACTTAGTCATTTTTCCAGCGTTTAGAAGACTTTCAGATAGGGGAAATGTCAGTGAGCATTCCAATTTCAGTTCCAGAGCGATTCGCCCGATGAGTCCTTCATATTTAGTCGTTTTCAGCCAATTTTCTGAATTTTTGAAAATTTCACTTTTTTGTGAAAATATCCACTAAATGAGGGAATAATATGTGTGAGGGTACCCCAGGGGAGTTCCAAATGTGTGTGGGTAGGATATATATCCAACGGGGGTAAAATTGAAAAAAGGTGAAAAATTTTTTTTTTTGGACTTAGTCATTTTTTCAGCGTTTATCAGACTTTCAGATAGGGGAAATGTCAGTGAGCGTTCCAATTTCAGTTCCAGAGCGATTCGCCCGATGAGTCCTTCATCTTTAGTCGTTTTCAACCAATTTTCTGAATTTTTGAAAATGTCACTTTTTTGTGAAAATATCCACTAAATGAGGGAATAATATGTGTGAGAGTACCCCAGGAGAGTTCCAAATGTGTGTGGGTAGAATATATATCCCACGGGGGTAAAATTGAAAAAAGTTTAAAAAATTTTTTTTTAGATTTAGTCATTTTTTCCGGAGTTTATCAGACTTTCAGATAGGGGAAATGTCAGTGAGCGTTCCAATTTCAGTTCCAGAGCGATTCGCCCGATGAGTCCTTCATCTTTAGTCGTTTTCAACCAATTTTCTGAATTTTTGAAAATTTCACTTTTTTGTGAAAATATCCACTAAATGAGGGAATAATATGTGTGAGGGTACCCCAGGAGAGTTCCAAGTGTGTGTGGGTAGAATATATATCCCACGGGGGTAAAATTGAAAAAAGTTTAAAAAAAATTTTTTTTGGACTTAGTCATTTTTCCTGCGTTAATCAGACTTTCAATTAGGGCAAATGTCAGTGAGCGTTCCGATTTTATTTCCAGAGCGATTCGCCCGATGAGTCCTTCATATTTAGTCATTTTCAGCAAATTTTCTGAATTTTTGAAAATTTCACTTTTTTGTGAAAATATCCACTAAATGAGGGAATAATATGTGTGAGGGTACCCCAGGAGAGTTCCAAATGTGTGTGGGTAGAATATATATCCCACGGGGGTAAAATTGAAAAAAGTTGAAAAAAATTTTTTTTTAGACTTAGCCATTTTTCCGGCGTTTATCAGACTTTCAGATAGGGGAAATGTCAGTGAGCGTTCCGATTTCAGTCCCAGAGTGATTTGCCCGATGAGTCCTTCATATTTATTCGTTTTCAGCCAATTTTCAGAATTTTTGAAAATTTCACTTTTTTGTGAAAATATCCACTAAATGAGGAAATAATATGTGTGACGGTACCCCAGGAGAGTTCCAAATGTGTGTGGGTAGAATATATATCCCACGGGGGTAAAATTGAAAAAAGTTGAAAAAAAATTTTTTTGGACTTAGTCATTTTTCCGGCGTTTATCAGACTTTCAGATAGGGGAAATGTTAGTGAGCGTTCCGATTTCAGTTCCAGAGCGATTCGCCCGATGAGTCCTTCATATTTAGTCGTTTTCAGACAATTTTCTGAATTTTTGAAAATTTCACTTTTTTGTGAAAATATCCACTAAATGAGGGAATAATATGTGTGACGGTACCCCAGGAGAGTTCCAAATGTGTGTGGGTAGAATATATATCCCACGGGGGTAAAATTGAAAAAAGTTTAAAAAAAATTTTTTTGGACTTAGTCATTTTTCCGGCGTTTATCAGACTTTCAGATAGGGGAAATGTCAGTGAGCGTTCCGATTTCAGTTCCAGAGCGATTCGCCCGATGAGTCCTTCATATTTAGTCGTTTTCAGCCAATTTTCTGAATTTTTGAAAATTTCACTTTTTTGTGAAAATATCCACTAAATGAGGGAATAATATGTGTGAGGGTACCCCAGGAGAGTTCCAAATGTGTGTGGGTAGAATATATATCCTACGGGGGTAAATTGAAAAAAGTTGAAAATTTTTTTTTTTTTCGACTTAGTCATTTTTCCGGCGTTTATCAGACTTTCAGATAGGGGAAATGTCAGTGAGCGTTCCGATTTCAGTTCCAGAGCGATTCGCCTGATGAGTCCTTCATATTTAGTCGTTTTCAGCCAATTTTCTGAATTTTTGAAAATTTCACTTTTTTGTGAAAATATCCACTAAATGAGGGAATAATATGTGTGACGGTACCCCAGGAGAGTTCCAAATGTGTGTGGGTAGAATATATATCCCACGGGGGTAAAATTGAAAAAAGTTGAAAAAAAATTTTTTTGGACTTAGTCATTTTTACGACGTTTATCAGACTTTCAGATAGGGGAAATGTTAGTGAGCGTTCCGATTTCAGTTCCAGAGCGATTCGCCCGATGAGTCCTTCATATTTAGTCGTTTTCAGCCAATTTTCTGAATTTTTGAAAATTTCACTTTTTTGTGAAAATATCCACTAAATGAGGGAATAATATGTGTGAGGGTACCCCAGGAGAGTTCCAAATGTGTGTGGGTAGAATATATATCCCACGGGGTAAAATTGAAAAAAGTTGAAAAAAAATTTTTTTTAGACTTAGCCATTTTTCCGGCGTTTATCAGACTTTCAGATAGGGGAAATGTCAGTGAGCGTTCCGATTTCAGTTCCAGAGTGATTTGCCCGATGAGTCCTTCATATTTAGTCGTTTTCAGCCAATTTTCAGAATTTTTGAAAATTTCACTTTTTTGTGAAAATATCCACTAAATGAGGGAATAATATGTGTGACGGTACCCCAGGAGAGTTCCAAATGTGTGTGGGTAGAATATATATCCCACGGGGGTAAAATTGAAAAAAGTTGAAAAAAAATTTTTTTGGACTTAGTCATTTTTCCGGCGTTTATCAGACTTTCAGATAGGGGAAATGTTAGTGAGCGTTCCGATTTCAGTTCCAGAGCGATTCGCCCGATGAGTCCTTCATATTTAGTCGTTTTCAGCCAATTTTCAGAATTTTTGAAAATTTCACTTTTTTGTGAAAATATCCACTAAATAAAGGAATAATATGTGTGAGGGTACCCCAGGAGAGTTCCAAATGTGTGTGGGTAGAATATATATCCCACGGGGGTAAAATTGAAAAAAGTTTAAATTTTTTTTTTTTTAGATTTAGCCATTTTTCCGGCTTTTATCAGACTTTCAGATAGGGGAAATGTCAGTGAGCGTTCCAATTTCAGTGCCAGAGCGATTCGCCCGATGAGTCCTTCTTATTTAGTCGTTTTCAGCCAATTTTCTGAATTTTTGAAAATTTCACTTTTTTGTGAAAATATCCACTAAATGAGGGAATACTATGTGTGAGGGTACCCCAGGAGAGTTCCAAATGTGTGTGGGTAGAAGATATATCCAAAGGTGGTAAAATTGAAAAAAGTTGAAAAAAATTTTTTTTTCGACTTAGTCATTTTTCCGGCGTTTATCAGACTTTCAGATAGGGGAAATGTCAGTGAGCGTTCCGATTTCAGTTCCAGAGCGATTCGCCTGATGAGTCCTTCATATTTAGTCGTTTTCAGACAATTTTCTGAATTTTTGAAAATTTCACTTTTTTGTGAAAATATCCACTAAATGAGGGAATAATATGTGTGAGGGTACCCCAGGAGAGTTCCAAATGTGTGTGGGTAGAATATATATCCCACGGGGGTAAAATTGAAAATAGGTGAAAAAAATTTTTTTTGGACTTAGTCATTTTTCCGGCGTTTATCAGACTTTCAGATAGGGGAAATGTCAGTGAGCGTTCCGATTTCAGTTCCAGAGCGATTCGCCCGATGAGTCCTTCATATTTAGTCGTTTTCAGCCAATTTTCTGAATCTTTGAAAATTTCACTTTTTTGTGAAAATATCCACTAAATGAGGGAATAATATGTGTACCCCAGGAGAGTTCCAAATGTGTGTGGGTAGAATATATATCCCACGGGGGTAAAATTGAAAAAAGTTGAAAAAAATTTTTTTTTAGACTTAGCCATTTTTCCGGCGTTTATCAGACTTTCAGATAGGGGAAATGTCAGTGAGCGTTCCGATTTCAGTTCCAGAGTGATTTGCCCGATGAGTCCTTCATATTTATTCGTTTTCAGCCAATTTTCAGAATTTTTGAAAATTTCACTTTTTTGTGAAAATATCCACTAAATGAGGGAATAATATGTGTGACGGTACCCCAGGAGAGTTCCAAATGTGTGTGGGTAGAATATATATCCCACGGGGGTAAAATTGAAAAAAGTTGAAAAAAAATTTTTTTGGACTTAGTCATTTTTCCGGCGTTTATCAGACTTTCAGATAGGGGAAATGTTAGTGAGCGTTCCGATTTCAGTTCCAGAGCGATTCGCCCGATGAGTCCTTCATATTTAGTCGTTTTCAGACAATTTTCAGAATTTTTGAAAATTTCACTTTTTTGTGAAAATATCCACTAAATGAGGGAATAATATGTGTGACGGTACCCCAGGAGAGTTCCAAATGTGTGTGGGTAGAATATATATCCCACGGGGGTAAAATTGAAAAAAGTTTAAAAAAAATTTTTTTGGACTTAGTCATTTTTCCGGCGTTTATCAGACTTTCAGATAGGGGAAATGTCAGTGAGCGTTCCGATTTCAGTTCCAGAGCGATTCGCCCGATGAGTCCTTCATATTTAGTCGTTTTCAGCCAATTTTCTGAATTTTTGAAAATTTCACTTTTTTGTGAAAATATCCACTAAATGAGGGAATAATATGTGTGAGGGTACCCCAGGAGAGTTCCAAATGTGTGTGGGTAGAATATATATCCCACGGGGGTAAAATTGAAAAAAGTTTAAATAAAATTTTTTTTAGACTTAGTCATTTTTCCGGCGTTTATCAGACTTTCAGATAGGGGAAATGTCAGTGAGCGTTCCAATTTCTGTTCCAGAGCGATTCGCCCGATGAGTCCTTCATATTTAGTCGTTTTCTGCCAATTTTCTGAATTTTTGAAAATTTCACTTTTTTGTGAAAATATCCACTAAATGAGGGAATAATATGTGTGAGGGTACCCCAGGAGAGTTCCAAATGTGTGTGGGTAGAATATATATCCCACGGGGGTAAAATTGAAAAAAGTTTAAATAAAATTTTTTTTAGACTTAGTCATTTTTCCGGCGTTTATCAGACTTTCAGATAGGGGAAATGTCAGTGAGCGTTCCAATTTCAGTTCCAGAGCGATTCGCCCGATGAGTCCTTCATATTTAGTCGTTTTCTGCCAATTTTCTGAATTTTTGAAAATTTCACTTTTTTGTGAAAATATCCACTAAATGAGGGAATATAATATGTGTGAGGGTACCCCAGGAGAGTTCCAAATGTGTGTGGGTAGAATATATATACTGCGGGGGTAAATTGAAAAAAGTTGAAAATTTTTTTTTTTTTCGACTTAGTCATTTTTCCGGCGTTTATCAGACTTTCAGATAGGGGAAATGTTAGTGAGCGTTCCGATTTCAGTTCCAGAGCGATTCGCCCGATGAGTCCTTCATATTTAGTCGTTTTCAGCCAATTTTCAGAATTTTTGAAAATTTCACTTTTTTGTGAAAATATCCACTAAATAAAGGAATAATATGTGTGAGGGTACCCCAGGAGAGTTCCAAATGTGTAAGGGTAGAATATATATCCCACGGGGGTAAAATTGAAAAAAGTTTAAAAATTTTTTTTTCAGATTTAGCCATTTTTCCGGCTTTTATCAGACTTTCAGATAGGGGAAATGTCAGTGAGCGTTCCAATTTCAGTACCAGAGCGATTCGCCCGATGAGTCCTTCTTATTTAGTCGTTTTCAGCCAATTTTCTGAATTTTTGAAAATTTCACTTTTTTGTGAAAATATCCACTAAATGAGGGAATACTATGTGTGAGGGTACCCCAGGAGAGTTCCAAATGTGTGTGGGTAGAAGATATATCCAAAGGTGGTAAAATTGAAAAAAGTTGAAAAAATTTTTTTTTTCGACTTAGTCATTTTTCCGGCGTTTATCAGACTTTCAGATAGGGGAAATGTCAGTGAGCGTTCCGATTTCAGTTCCAGAGCGATTCGCCTGATGAGTCCTTCATATTTAGTCGTTTTCAGACAATTTTCTGAATTTTTGAAAATTTCACTTTTTTGTGAAAATATCCACTAAATGAGGGAATAATATGTGTGAGGGTACCCCAGGAGAGTTCCAAATGTGTGTGGGTAGAATATATATCCCACGGGGGTAAAATTGAAAATAGGTGAAAAAAATTTTTTTGGACTTAGTCATTTTTCCGGCGTTTATCAGACTTTCAGATAGGGGAAATGTCAGTGAGCGTTCCGATTTCAGTTCCAGAGCGATTCGCCCGATGAGTCCTTCATATTTAGTCGTTTTCAGCCAATTTTCTGAATTCTTGAAAATTTCACTTTTTTGTGAAAATATCCACTAAATGAGGGAATAATATGTGTACCCCAGGAGTGTTCCAAATGTGTGTTGGTAGAATATATATCTCACGGGGGTAAAATTGAAAAAAGTTGAAAAAAATTTTTTTTGGACTTAGTCATTTTTCCGGCGTTAATCAGACTTTCAATTAGGGCAAATGTCAGTGAGCGTTTCGATTTCAGTTCCAGAGCGATTCGCCCGATGAGTCTTTCATATTTAGTCGTTTTCAGACAAGTTTCTGAATACTTGAAAATTTCACTTTTTTGTGAAAATATCCACTAAATGAGGGAATAATATGTGTGAGGGTACCCCAGGAGAGTTCCAAATGTGTGTGGGTAGAATATATATCCCACGGGGGTAAAATTGTAAAAAGTTGAAAAAAAATTTTTTTTAGACTTAGTCATTTTTCCGACGTTTATCAGACTTTCAGATAGGGGAAATGTTAGTGAGCGTTCCGATTTCAGTTCCAGAGCGATTCGCCCGATGAGTCCTTCATATTTAGTCGTTTTCAGCCAATTTTCTGAATTTTTGAAAATTTCACTTTTTTGTGAAAATATCCACTAAATGAGGGAATAATATGTGTGAGGGTACCCCAGGAGAGTTCCAAATGTGTGTGGGTAGAATATATATCCCACGGGGGTAAAATTGAAAAAAGTTGAAAAAAATTTTTTTTTAGACTTAGCCATTTTTCCGGCGTTTATCAGACTTTCAGATAGGGGAAATGTCAGTGAGCGTTCAGATTTCAATTCCAGAGCGATTCGCCTGATGTGTCCTTCATATTTAGTCGTTTTCAGACAATTTTCTGAATTTTTGAAAATTTCACTTTTTTGTGAAAATATCCACTAAATGAGGGAATAATATGTGTGAGGGTACCCCAGGAGAGTTCCAAATGTGTGTGGGTAGAATATATATCCCACGGGGGTAAAATTGAAAATAGGTGAAAAAATTTTTTTTTGGACTTAGTCATTTTTCCGGCGTTTATCAGACTTTCAGATAGGGGAAATGTCAGTGAGCGTTCCGATTTCAGCTCCAGAGCGATTCGCCCGATGAGTCCTTCATATTTAATCGTTTTCAGCCAATTTTCTGAATTTTTGAAAATTTCACTTTTTTGTGAAAATATCCACTGAATGAGGGAATAATATGTGTACCCCAGGAGTGTTCCAAATGTGTGTGGGTAGAATATATATCTCACGGGGGTAAAATTGAAAAAAGTTGAAAAAAATTTTTTTTGGACTTAGTCATTTTTCCGGCGTTAATCAGACTTTCAATTAGAGCAAATGTCAGTGAGCGTTCCGATTTCAGTTCCAGAGCGATTCGCCCGATGAGTCCTTCATATTTAGTCGTTTTCAGCCAATTTTCAGAATTTTTGAAAATTTCACTTTTTTGTGAAAATATCCACTAAATGAGGGAATAATATGTGTGAGGGTACCCCAGGAGAGTTCCAAATGTGTGTGGGTAGAATATATATCCCACGGGGGTAAAATTGAAAAAAGTTTAAAAAATTTTTTTTTAGATTTAGCCATTTTTCCGGCTTTTATCAGACTTTCAGATAGGGGAAATGTCAGTGAGCGTTCCGATTTCAGTTCCAGAGCGATTCGCCCGATGAGTCCTTCATATTTAGTCATTTTCAGCCAATTTTCAGAATTTTTGAAAATTTCACTTTTTTGTGAAAATATCCACTAAATGAGGGAATAATATGTGTGACGGTACCCCAGGAGTGTTCCAAATGTGTGTGGGTAGAATATATATCTCACGGGGGTAAAATTGAAAAAAGTTTAAAAAAAATTTTTTTTAGACTTAGTAATTTTTCCAGCGTTTATCAGACTTTCCGATAGGGGAAATGTCAGTGAGCGTTCCAATTTCAGTTCCAGAGCGATTCGCCCGATGAGTCCTTCATATTTAGTCGCTTTCAGCCAATTTTCAGAATTTTTGAAAATTTCACTTTTTTGTGAAAATATCCACTAAATGAGGGAATAATATGTGTTCCCCAGGAGTGTTCCAAATGTGTGTGGGTAGAATATATATCTCACGGGGTAAAATTGAAAAAAGTTGAAAAATAAATTTTTTGGACTTAGTCATTTTTCCGGCGTTTATCAGACTTTCAGATAGGGGAAATGTCAGTGAGCGTTCCAATTTCAGTTCCAGAGCGATTCGCCCGATGAGTCCTTCATATTTAGTCGTTTTCAGCCAATTTTCTGAATTTTTGAAAATTTCACTTTTTTGTGAAAATATCCACTAAATAAAGGAATAATATGTGTGAGGGTACCCCAGGAGAGTTCCAAATGTGTGTGGGTAGAATATATATCCCACGGGGGTAAAATTGAAAAAAGGTGAAAAAAATTTTTTTTGGACTTAGTCATTTTTCCGGCGTTTATCAGACTTTCAGATAGGGGAAATGTCAGTGAGCGTTCCGATTTCAGTTCCAGAGCGATTCGCCCGATGAGTCCTTCATATTTAGTCGTTTTCAGCAAATTTTCTGAATTTTTGAAAATTTCACTTTTTTGTGAAAATATCCACTAAATGAGGGAATAAAATGTGTGAGGGTACCCCAGGAGAGTTCCAAATGTGTGTGGGTAGAAGATATATCCAAAGGTGGTAAAATTGAAAAAAGTTGAAAAAAATTTTTTTTTTCGACTTAGTCATTTTTCCGGCGTTTATCAGACTTTCAGATAGGGGAAATGTCAGTGAGCGTTCCGATTTCAGTTCCAGAGCGATTCGCCCGATGAGTGCTTCTTATTTAGTCGTTTTCAGCCAATTTTCTGAATTTTTGAAAATTTCACTTTTTTGTGAAAATATCCACTAAATGAGGGAATACTATGTGTGAGGGTACCCCAGGAGAGTTCCAAATGTGTGTGGGTAGAAGATATATCCAAAGGTGGTAAAATTGAAAAAAGTTGAAAAAAATTTTTTTTTTCGACTTAGTCATTTTTCCGGCGTTTATCAGACTTTCAGATAGGGGAAATGTCAGTGAGCGTTCCGATTTCAGTTCCAGAGTGATTTGCCCGATGAGTCCTTCATATTTAGTCGTTTTCAGCCAATTTTCAGAATTTTTGAAAATTTCACTTTTTTGTGAAAATATCCACTAAATGAGGGAATAATATGTGTGACGGTACCCCAGGAGAGTTCCAAATGTGTGTGGGTAGAATATATATCCCACGGGGGTAAAATTGAAAAAAGTTGAAAAATTTTTTTTTTTCGACTTAGTCATTTTTCCGGCGTTTATCAGACTTTCAGATAGGGGAAATGTCAGTGAGCGTTCCGATTTCAGTTCCAGAGCGATTCGCCTGATGAGTCCTTCATATTTAGTCGTTTTCAGACAATTTTCTGAATTTTTGAAAATTTCACTTTTTTGTGAAAATATCCACTAAATGAGGGAATAATATGTGTACCCCAGGAGTGTTCCAAATGTGTGTGGGTAGAATATATATCTCACGGGGGTAAAATTGAAAAAAGTTGAAAAAATTTTTTTTTGGACTTAGTCATTTTTCCGGCGTTAATCAGACTTTCAATTAGGACAAATGTCAGTGAGCGTTCCGATTTCAGTTCCAGAGCGATTCGCCCGATGAGTCCTTCATATTTAGTCGTTTTCAGACAAGTTTCTGAATACTTGAAAATTTCACTTTTTTGTGAAAATATCCACTAAATGAGGGAATAATATGTGTGAGGGTACCCCAGGAGAGTTCCAAATGTGTGTGGGTAGAATATATATCCCACGGGGGTAAAATTGAAAAAAGTTTAAAAAAAATTTTTTTTAGACTTAGTCATATTTCCGGCGTTTATCAGACTTTCAACTAGTGCAAATGTGAGTGAGCGTTCCGATTTCAGTTCCTGAGCGATTCGCCCGATGAGTCCTTCATATTTAGTCGTTTTCAGCCAATTTTCAGAATTTTTGAAAATTTCACTTTTTTGTGAAAATATCCACTAAATGAGGGAATAATATGTGTGAGGGTACCCCAGGAGAGTTCCAAATGTGTGTGGGTAGAATATATATCCCACGGGGGTAAAATTGAAAAAAGTTTAAAAATTTTTTTTTTAGATTTAGCCATTTTTCCGGCGTTTATCAGACTTTCAGATAGGGGAAATGTCAGTGAGCGTTCCAATTTCAGTTCCAGAGCGATTCGCCCGATGAGTCCTTCATATTTAGTCGTTTTCAGCCAATTTTCTGAATTTTTGAAAATTTCACTTTTTTGTGAAAATATCCACTAAATAAAGGAATAATATGTGTGAGGGTACCCCAGGAGAGTTCCAAATGTGTGTGGGTAGAATATATATCCCACGGGGGTAAAATTGAAAAAAGTTGAAAAAATTTTTTTTTTTCGACTTAGTCATTTTTCCGGCGTTTATCAGACTTTCAGATAGGGGAAATGTCAGTGAGCGTTCCGATTTCAGTTCCAGAGCGATTCGCCCTATGAGTCCTTCTTATTTAGTCGTTTTCAGCCAATTTTCTGAATTTTTGAAAATTTCACTTTTTTGTGAAAATATCCACTAAATGAGGGAATACTATGTGTGAGGGTACCCCAGG
The DNA here is from genome assembly GCF_046119375.1 of Phyllobates terribilis. Classification (NCBI taxonomy): domain Eukaryota; kingdom Metazoa; phylum Chordata; class Amphibia; order Anura; family Dendrobatidae; genus Phyllobates; species Phyllobates terribilis. The sequence continues at coordinate 18,295,391 of NW_027362773.1, read as the reverse complement.
AGAGTTCCAAATGTGTGTGGGTAGAATATATATCCCACGGGGGTAAAATTGAAAAAAGTTGAAAAAAAATTTTTTTTAGACTTAGCCATTTTTCCGGCGTTTATCAGACTTTCAGATAGGGGAAATGTCAGTGAGCGTTCCGATTTCAGTTCCAGAGTGATTTGCCCGATGAGTCCTTCATATTTAGTCGTTTTCAGCCAATTTTCAGAATTTTTGAAAATTTCACTTTTTTGTGAAAATATCCACTAAATGAGGGAATACTATGTGTGAGGGTACCCCAGGAGAGTTCCAAATGTGTGTGGGTAGAATATATATCCCACGGGGGTAAAATTGAAAAAAGTTTAAAAAATTTTTTTTTAGATTTAGCCATTTTTCTGGCTTTTATCAGACTTTCAGATAGGGGAAATGTCAGTGAGCGTTCCAATTTCAGTTCCAGAGCGATTCGCCCGATGAGTCCTTCATATTTAGTCGTTTTCAGCCAATTTTCTGAATTTTTGAAAATGTCACTTTTTTGTGAAAATATCCACTAAATAAAGGAATAATATGTGTGAGGGTACCCCAGGAGAGTTCCAAATGTGTGTGGGTAGAATATATATCCCACGGGGGTAAAATTGAAAAAAGGTGAAAAAATTTTTTTTGGACTTAGTCATTTTTCCGGCGTTTATCAGACTTTCAGATAGGGGAAATGTCAGTGAGCATTCCGATTTCAGTTCCAGAGCGATTCGCCCAATGAGTCCTTCATATTTAGTCATTTTTAGCCAATTTTCTGAATTTTTGAAAATTTCACTTTTTTGTGAAAATATCCACTAAATGAGGGAATAAAATATGTGTGAGGGTACTCTAGGAGAGTTCCAAATGTGTGTGGGTAGAAAATATATCCCAAGGGGGTAAAATTGAAAAAAGTTGAAAAAAAAATTTTTTTTGACTTAGTCATTTTTCAGGCGTTTATCAGACTTTCAGATAGGGGAAATGTCAGTGAGCGTTCCGATTTCAGTTCCAGAGCGATTCGCCCGATGAGTCCTACATATTTAGTCGTTTTCAGCCAATTTTCAGAATTTTTGAAAATGTCACTTTTTTGTGAAAATATCCACTAAATGAGCGAATAAATATGTGTGTGGGTACCCCAGGAGAGTTCCAAATGTGTGTGGGTAGAATATATATCCCAAGGGGGTAAAATTGAAAAGAGTTGAAAAAAAAATTTTCTTTGGACTTAGTCATTTTTCCGGCGTTTAGAATACTTTCAGTTAGGGGAAATGTCAGTGAGCATTCAGATTTCAGTTCCAGAGCGATTCGCCCGATGAGTCGTTCATATTTAGTCATTTTCAGCCACTTTTCTGAATTTTTGAAAATTTCACTTTTTTGTGAAAATATCCACTAAATGAGGGAATAATATGTGTGAGGGTACCCCAGGAGATTTCCAAATGTGTGTGGGTAGAAGATATATCCCACGCGGGTAAAATTGAAAAAAGGTGAAATAAATTTTTTTTTCGACTTAGTAATTTTTCCGGCGTTTATCAGACTTTCAGATAGGGGAAATGTCAGTGAGCGTTCCGATTTCAGTTCCAGAGCGATTCGCCCGATGAGTCCTTCATATTTAGTCGTTTTCAGCCAATTTTCTGAATTTTTGAAAATTTCACTTTTTTGTGAAAATATCCACTAAATGAGGGAATACTATGTGTGAGGGTACCCCAGGAGAGTTCCAAATGTGTGTGGGTAGAAGATATATCCAAAGGTGGTAAAATTGAAAAAAGTTGAAAAAATTTTTTTTTTTCGACTTAGTCATTTTTCCGGCGTTTATCAGACTTTCAGATAGGGGAAATGTCAGTGAGCGTTCCGATTTCAGTTCCAGAGTGATTTGCCCGATGAGTCCTTCATATTTAGTCGTTTTCAGCCAATTTTCAGAATTTTTGAAAATTTCACTTTTTTGTGAAAATATCCACTAAATGAGGGAATAATATGTGTGACGGTACCCCAGGAGAGTTCCAAATGTGTGTGGGTAGAATATATATCCCACGGGGGTAAAATTGAAAAAAGTTGAAAAATTTTTTTTTTTCGACTTAGTCATTTTTCCGGCGTTTATCAGACTTTCAGATAGGGGAAATGTCAGTGAGCGTTCCGATTTCAGTTCCAGAGCGATTCGCCTGATGAGTCCTTCATATTTAGTCGTTTTCAGACAATTTTCTGAATTTTTGAAAATTTCACTTTTTTGTGAAAATATCCACTAAATGAGGGAATAATATGTGTACCCCAGGAGTGTTCCAAATGTGTGTGGGTAGAATATATATCTCACGGGGGTAAAATTGAAAAAAGTTGAAAAAATTTTTTTTTGGACTTAGTCATTTTTCCGGCGTTAATCAGACTTTCAATTAGGACAAATGTCAGTGAGCGTTCCGATTTCAGTTCCAGAGCGATTCGCCCGATGAGTCCTTCATATTTAGTCGTTTTCAGACAAGTTTCTGAATACTTGAAAATTTCACTTTTTTGTGAAAATATCCACTAAATGAGGGAATAATATGTGTGAGGGTACCCCAGGAGAGTTCCAAATGTGTGTGGGTAGAATATATATCCCACGGGGGTAAAATTGAAAAAAGTTTAAAAAAAATTTTTTTTAGACTTAGTCATATTTCCGGCGTTTATCAGACTTTCAACTAGTGCAAATGTGAGTGAGCGTTCCGATTTCAGTTCCTGAGCGATTCGCCCGATGAGTCCTTCATATTTAGTCGTTTTCAGCCAATTTTCAGAATTTTTGAAAATTTCACTTTTTTGTGAAAATATCCACTAAATGAGGGAATAATATGTGTGAGGGTACCCCAGGAGAGTTCCAAATGTGTGTGGGTAGAATATATATCCCACGGGGGTAAAATTGAAAAAAGTTTAAAAAATTTTTTTTTAGATTTAGCCATTTTTCCGGCGTTTATCAGACTTTCAGATAGGGGAAATGTCAGTGAGCGTTCCAATTTCAGTTCCAGAGCGATTCGCCCGATGAGTCCTTCATATTTAGTCGTTTTCAGCCAATTTTCTGAATTTTTGAAAATTTCACTTTTTTGTGAAAATATCCACTAAATAAAGGAATAATATGTGTGAGGGTACCCCAGGAGAGTTCCAAATGTGTGTGGGTAGAATATATATCCCACGGGGGTAAAATTGAAAAAAGTTTAAAAAATTTTTTTTTAGATTTAGCCATTTTTCCGGCGTTTATCAGACTTTCAGATAGGGGAAATGTCAGTGAGCGTTCCAATTTCAGTTCCAGAGCGATTCGCCCGATGAGTCCTTCATATTTAGTCGTTTTCAGCAAATTTTCAGAATTTTTGAAAATTTCACTTTTTTGTGAAAATATCCACTAAATGAGGGAATAAAATGTGTGAGGGTACCCCAGGAGAGTTCCAAATGTGTGTGGGTAGAAGATATATCCAAAGGTGGTAAAATTGAAAAAAGTTGAAAAAATTTTTTTTTTTCGACTTAGTCATTTTTCCGGCGTTTATCAGACTTTCAGATAGGGGAAATGTCAGTGAGCGTTCCGATTTCAGTTCCAGAGCGATTCGCCCTATGAGTCCTTCTTATTTAGTCGTTTTCAGCCAATTTTCTGAATTTTTGAAAATTTCACTTTTTTGTGAAAATATCCACTAAATGAGGGAATACTATGTGTGAGGGTACCCCAGGAGAGTTCCAAATGTGTGTGGGTAGAATATATATCCCACGGGGGTAAAATTGAAAAAAGTTGAAAAAAAATTTTTTTTAGACTTAGCCATTTTTCCGGCGTTTATCAGACTTTCAGATAGGGGAAATGTCAGTGAGCGTTCCGATTTCAGTTCCAGAGTGATTTGCCCGATGAGTCCTTCATATTTAGTCGTTTTCAGCCAATTTTCAGAATTTTTGAAAATTTCACTTTTTTGTGAAAATATCCACTAAATGAGGGAATACTATGTGTGAGGGTACCCCAGGAGAGTTCCAAATGTGTGTGGGTAGAATATATATCCCACGGGGGTAAAATTGAAAAAAGTTTAAAAAATTTTTTTTTAGATTTAGCCATTTTTCTGGCTTTTATCAGACTTTCAGATAGGGGAAATGTCAGTGAGCGTTCCAATTTCAGTTCCAGAGCGATTCGCCCGATGAGTCCTTCATATTTAGTCGTTTTCAGCCAATTTTCTGAATTTTTGAAAATGTCACTTTTTTGTGAAAATATCCACTAAATAAAGGAATAATATGTGTGAGGGTACCCCAGGAGAGTTCCAAATGTGTGTGGGTTGAATATATATCCCACGGGGGTAAAATTGAAAAAAGGTGAAAAAATTTTTTTTGGACTTAGTCATTTTTCCGGCGTTTATCAGACTTTCAGATAGGGGAAATGTCAGTGAGCATTCCGATTTCAGTTCCAGAGCGATTCGCCCAATGAGTCCTTCATATTTAGTCATTTTTAGCCAATTTTCTGAATTTTTGAAAATTTCACTTTTTTGTGAAAATATCCACTAAATGAGGGAATAAAATATGTGTGAGGGTACTCTAGGAGAGTTCCAAATGTGTGTGGGTAGAAAATATATCCCAAGGGGGTAAAATTGAAAAAAGTTGAAAAAAAAATTTTTTTTGACTTAGTCATTTTTCAGGCGTTTATCAGACTTTCAGATAGGGGAAATGTCAGTGAGCGTTCCGATTTCAGTTCCAGAGCGATTCGCCCGATGAGTCCTTCATATTTAGTCGTTTTCAGCCAATTTTCAGAATTTTTGAAAATGTCACTTTTTTGTGAAAATATCCACTAAATGAGCGAATAAATATGTGTGTGGGTACCCCAGGAGAGTTCCAAATGTGTGTGGGTAGAATATATATCCCAAGGGGGTAAAATTGAAAAGAGTTGAAAAAAAAATTTTCTTTGGACTTAGTCATTTTTCCGGCGTTTAGAATACTTTCAGTTAGGGGAAATGTCAGTGAGCATTCAGATTTCAGTTCCAGAGCGATTCGCCCGATGAGTCGTTCATATTTAGTCATTTTCAGCCACTTTTCTGAATTTTTGAAAATTTCACTTTTTTGTGAAAATATCCACTAAATGAGGGAATAATATGTGTGAGGGTACCCCAGGAGATTTCCAAATGTGTGTGGGTAGAAGATATATCCCACGCGGGTAAAATTGAAAAAAGGTGAAATAAATTTTTTTTCCACTTAGTAATTTTTCCGGCGTTTATCAGACTTTCAGATAGGGGAAATGTCAGTGAGCGTTCCGATTTCAGTTCCAGAGCGATTCGCCCGATGAGTCCTTCATATTTACTCGTTTTCAGCCAATTTTCAGAATTTTTGAAAATTTCACTTTTTTGTGAAAATATCCACTAAATGAGGGAATAATATGTGTGAGGGTACCCCAGGAGAGTTCCAAATGTGTGTGGGTAGAATATATATCCCACGGGGGTAAAATTTAAAAAAGTTGAAAAATTTTTTTTTTTCGACTTAGTCATTTTTCCGGCATTTATCAGACTTTCAGATAGAAGAAATATCAGTGAGCGTTCCGATTTCAGTTCCAGAGCGAATTGCCCGATGATTCCTTCATATTTAGTCGTTTTCAGCCAATTTTCTGAATTTTTGAAAATTTCACTTTTTTGTGAAAATATCCACTAAATAAAGGAATAATATGTGTGAGGGTACCCCAGGAGAGTTCCAAATGTGTGTGGGTAGAAGATATATCCAAAGGTGGTAAAATTGAAAAAAGTTGAAAAAAATTTTTTTTTTCGACTTGGTCAATTTTTCCGGCGTTTATCAGACTTTCAGATAGGGGAAATGTCAGTGAGCGTTCCGATTTCAGTTCCAGAGCGATTCGCCCAATGAGTCCTTCTTATTTAGTCGTTTTCAGCCAATTTTCTGAATTTTTGAAAATTTCACTTTTTTGTGAAAATATCCACTAAATGAGGGAATAATATGTGTACCCCAGGAGTGTTCCAAATGTGTGTGGGTAGAATATATATCTCACGGGGGTAAAATTGAAAAAAGATGAAAAAATTTTTTTTTGGACTTAGTCATTTTTCCGGCGTTAATCAGACTTTCAATTAGGGCAAATGTCAGTGAGCGTTCCGATTTCAGTTCCAGAGCGATTCGCCCGATGAGTCCTTCATATTTAGTCGTTTTCAGACAAGTTTCTGAATACTTGAAAATTTCACTTTTTTGTGAAAATATCCACTAAATGAGGGAATAATATGTGTGAGGGTACCCCAGGAGAGTTCCAAATGTGTGTGGGTAGAATATATATCCCACGGGGGTAAAATTGAAAAAAGTTTAAAAAAAATTTTTTTTAGACTTAGTCATTTTTCCGGCGTTTATCAGACTTTCAACTAGGGCAAATGTCAGTGAGCGTTCCGATTTCAGTTCCTGAGCGATTCGCCCGATGAGTCCTTCATATTTAGTCGTTTTCAGACAAGTTTCTGAATACTTGAAAATTTCACTTTTTTGTGAAAATATCCACTAAATGAGGGAATAATATGTGTGAGGGTACCCCAGGAGAGTTCCAAATGTGTGTGGGTAGAATATATATCCCACGGGGGTAAAATTGAAAAAAGTTTAAAAAAAATTTTTTTTAGACTTAGTCATTTTTCCGGCGTTTATCAGACTTTCAACTAGTGCAAATGTGAGTGAGCGTTCCGATTTCAGTTCCTGAGCGATTCGCCCGATGAGTCCTTCATATTTAGTCGTTTTCAGCCAATTTTCTGAATTTTTGAAAATTTCACTTTTTTGTGAAAATATCCACTAAATGAGGGAATAATATGTGTGAGGGTACCCCAGGAGAGTTCCAAATGTGTGTGGGTAGAATATATATCCCACGGGGGTAAAATTGAAAAAAGTTTAAAAAATTTTTTTTTAGATTTAGCCATTTTTCTGGCTTTTATCAGACTTTCAGATAGGGGAAATGTCAGTGAGCGTTCCAATTTCAGTTCCAGAGCGATTCGCCCGATGAGTCCTTCATATTTAGTCGTTTTCAGCCAATTTTCTGAATTTTTGAAAATTTCACTTTTTTGTGAAAATATCCACTAAATAAAGGAATAATATGTGTGAGGGTACCCCAGGAGAGTTCCAAATGTGTGTGGGTAGAATATATATCCCACGGGGGTAAAATTGAAAAAAGGTGAAAAAATTTTTTTTGGACTTAGTCATTTTTCCGGCGTTTATCAGACTTTCAGATAGGGGAAATGTCAGTGAGCATTCCGATTTCAGTTCCAGAGCGATTCGTCCAATGAGTCCTTCATATTTAGTCGTTTTCAGCCAATTTTCTGAATTTGTGAAAATTTCACTTTTTTGTGAAAATATCCACTAAATGAGGGAATAATATGTGTGAGGGTACCCCAGGAGAGTTCCAAATGTGTGTGGGTAGAATATATATCCCACGGGGGTAAAATTTAAAAAAGTTGAAAAATTTTTTTTTTTCGACTTAGTCATTTTTCCGGCATTTATCAGACTTTCAGATAGAAGAAATATCAGTGAGCGTTCCGATTTCAGTTCCAGAGCGAATCGCCCGATGATTCCTTCATATTTAGTCGTTTTCAGCCAATTTTCTGAATTTTTGAAAATTTCACTTTTTTGTGAAAATATCCACTAAATAAAGGAATAATATGTGTGAGGGTACCCCAGGAGAGTTCCAAATGTGTGTGGGTAGAAGATATATCCAAAGGTGGTAAAATTGAAAAAAGTTGAAAAAAATTTTTTTTTTCGACTTGGTCAATTTTTCCGGCGTTTATCAGACTTTCAGATAGGGGAAATGTCAGTGAGCGTTCCGATTTCAGTTCCAGAGCGATTCGCCCAATGAGTCCTTCTTATTTAGTCGTTTTCAGCCAATTTTCTGAATTTTTGAAAATTTCACTTTTTTGTGAAAATATCCACTAAATGAGGGAATAATATGTGTACCCCAGGAGTGTTCCAAATGTGTGTGGGTAGAATATATATCTCACGGGGGTAAAATTGAAAAAAGATGAAAAAATTTTTTTTTGGACTTAGTCATTTTTCCGGCGTTAATCAGACTTTCAATTAGGGCAAATGTCAGTGAGCGTTCCGATTTCAGTTCCAGAGCGATTCGCCCGATGAGTCCTTCATATTTAGTCGTTTTCAGACAAGTTTCTGAATACTTGAAAATTTCACTTTTTTGTGAAAATATCCACTAAATGAGGGAATAATATGTGTGAGGGTACCCCAGGAGAGTTCCAAATGTGTGTGGGTAGAATATATATCCCACGGGGGTAAAATTGAAAAAAGTTTAAAAAAAATTTTTTTTAGACTTAGTCATTTTTCCGGCGTTTATCAGACTTTCAACTAGGGCAAATGTCAGTGAGCGTTCCGATTTCAGTTCCTGAGCGATTCGCCCGATGAGTCCTTCATATTTAGTCGTTTTCAGACAAGTTTCTGAATACTTGAAAATTTCACTTTTTTGTGAAAATATCCACTAAATGAGGGAATAATATGTGTGAGGGTACCCCAGGAGAGTTCCAAATGTGTGTGGGTAGAATATATATCCCACGGGGGTAAAATTGAAAAAAGTTTAAAAAAAATTTTTTTTAGACTTAGTCATTTTTCCGGCGTTTATCAGACTTTCAACTAGTGCAAATGTGAGTGAGCGTTCCGATTTCAGTTCCTGAGCGATTCGCCCGATGAGTCCTTCATATTTAGTCGTTTTCAGCCAATTTTCTGAATTTTTGAAAATTTCACTTTTTTGTGAAAATATCCACTAAATGAGGGAATAATATGTGTGAGGGTACCCCAGGAGAGTTCCAAATGTGTGTGGGTAGAATATATATCCCACGGGGGTAAAATTGAAAAAAGTTTAAAAAATTTTTTTTTAGATTTAGCCATTTTTCTGGCTTTTATCAGACTTTCAGATAGGGGAAATGTCAGTGAGCGTTCCAATTTCAGTTCCAGAGCGATTCGCCCGATGAGTCCTTCATATTTAGTCGTTTTCAGCCAATTTTCTGAATTTTTGAAAATTTCACTTTTTTGTGAAAATATCCACTAAATAAAGGAATAATATGTGTGAGGGTACCCCAGGAGAGTTCCAAATGTGTGTGGGTAGAATATATATCCCACGGGGGTAAAATTGAAAAAAGGTGAAAAAATTTTTTTTGGACTTAGTCATTTTTCCGGCGTTTATCAGACTTTCAGATAGGGGAAATGTCAGTGAGCATTCCGATTTCAGTTCCAGAGCGATTCGTCCAATGAGTCCTTCATATTTAGTCGTTTTCAGCCAATTTTCTGAATTTTTGAAAATTTCACTTTTTTGTGAAAATATCCACTAAATAAAGGAATAATATGTGTGAGGGTACCCCAGGAGAGTTCCAAATGTGTGTGGGTAGAAGATATATCCAAAGGTGGTAAAATTGAAAAAAGTTGAAAAAAATTTTTTTTTTCGACTTGGTCAATTTTTCCGGCGTTTATTAGACTTTCAGATAGGGGAAATGTCAGTGAGCGTTCCGATTTCAGTTCCAGAGCGATTCGCCCAATGAGTCCTTCTTATTTAGTCGTTTTCAGCCAATTTTCTGAATTTTTGAAAATTTCACTTTTTTGTGAAAATATCCACTAAATGAGGGAATAATATGTGTACCCCAGGAGTGTTCCAAATGTGTGTGGGTAGAATATATATCTCACGGGGGTAAAATTGAAAAAAGATGAAAAAATTTTTTTTTGGACTTAGTCATTTTTCCGGCGTTAATCAGACTTTCAATTAGGGCAAATGTCAGTGAGCGTTCCGATTTCAGTTCCAGAGCGATTCGCCCGATGAGTCCTTCATATTTAGTCGTTTTCAGACAAGTTTCTGAATACTTGAAAATTTCACTTTTTTGTGAAAATATCCACTAAATGAGGGAATAATATGTGTGAGGGTACCCCAGGAGAGTTCCAAATGTGTGTGGGTAGAATATATATCCCACGGGGGTAAAATTGAAAAAAGTTTAAAAAAAATTTTTTTTAGACTTAGTCATTTTTCCGGCGTTTATCAGACTTTCAACTAGGGCAAATGTCAGTGAGCGTTCCGATTTCAGTTCCTGAGCGATTCGCCCGATGAGTCCTTCATATTTAGTCGTTTTCAGACAAGTTTCTGAATACTTGAAAATTTCACTTTTTTGTGAAAATATCCACTAAATGAGGGAATAATATGTGTGAGGGTACCCCAGGAGAGTTCCAAATGTGTGTGGGTAGAATATATATCCCACGGGGGTAAAATTGAAAAAAGTTTAAAAAAAATTTTTTTTAGACTTAGTCATTTTTCCGGCGTTTATCAGACTTTCAACTATTGCAAATGTGAGTGAGCGTTCCGATTTCAGTTCCTGAGCGATTCGCCCGATGAGTCCTTCATATTTAGTCGTTTTCAGCCAATTTTCTGAATTTTTGAAAATTTCACTTTTTTGTGAAAATATCCACTAAATGAGGGAATAATATGTGTGAGGGTACCCCAGGAGAGTTCCAAATGTGTGTGGGTAGAATATATATCCCACGGGGGTAAAATTGAAAAAAGTTTAAAAAAAATTTTTTTTAGACTTAGCCATTTTTCCGACGTTTATCAGACTTTCAGATAGGGGAAATGTCAGTGAGCGTTCCGATTTCAGTTCCAGAGCGATTTGCCCGATGAGTCCTTCATATTTAGTCGTTTTCAGCAAATTTTCAGAATTTTTGAAAATTTCACTTTTTTGTGAAAATATCCACTAAATGAGGGAATAAAATGTGTGAGGGTACCCCAGGAGAGTTCCAAATGTGTGTGGGTAGAAGATATATCCAAAGGTGGTAAAATTGAAAAAAGTTGAAAAAATTTTTTTTTTTCGACTTAGTCATTTTTCCGGCGTTTATCAGACTTTCAGATAGGGGAAATGTCAGTGAGCGTTCCGATTTCAGTTCCAGAGCGATTCGCCCGATGAGTCCTTCTTATTTAGTCGTTTTCAGCCAATTTTCTGAATTTTTGAAAATTTCACTTTTTTGTGAAAATATCCACTAAATGAGGGAATACTATGTGTGAGGGTACCCCAGGAGAGTTCCAAATGTGTGTGGGTAGAATATATATCCCACGGGGGTAAAATTGAAAAAAGTTGAAAAAAAATTTTTTTTAGACTTAGCCATTTTTCCGGCGTTTATCAGACTTTCAGATAGGGGAAATGTCAGTGAGCATTCCGATTTCAGTTCCAGAGTGATTTGCCCGATGAGTCCTTCATATTTAGTCGTTTTCAGCCAATTTTCAGAATTTTTGAAAATTTCACTTTTTTGTGAAAATATCCACTAAATGAGGGAATACTATGTGTGAGGGTACCCCAGGAGAGTTCCAAATGTGTGTGGGTAGAATATATATCCCACGGGGGTAAAATTGAAAAAAGTTTAAAATTTTTTTTTTTAGATTTAGCCATTTTTCCGGCTTTTATCAGACTTTCAGATAGGGGAAATGTCAGTGAGCGTTCCAATTTCAGTTCCAGAGCGATTCGCCCGATGAGTCCTTCTTATTTAGTCGTTTTCAGCCAATTTTCTGAATTTTTGAAAATTTCACTTTTTTGTGAAAATATCCACTAAATGAGGGAATAAAATGTGTGAGGGTACCCCAGGAGAGTTCCAAATGTGTGTGGGTAGAAGATATATCTAAAGGTGGTAAAATTGAAAAAAGTTGAAAAAATTTTTTTTTTTCGACTTAGTCATTTTTCCGGCGTTTATCAGACTTTCAGATAGGGGAAATGTCAGTGAGCGTTCCGATTTCAGTTCCAGAGCGATTCGCCCGATGAGTCCTTCTTATTTAGTCGTTTTCAGCCAATTTTCTGAATTTTTGAAAATTTCACTTTTTTGTGAAAATATCCACTAAATGAGGGAATACTATGTGTGAGGGTACCCCAGGAGAGTTCCAAATGTGTGTGGGTAGAAGATATATCCAAAGGTAGTAAAATTGAAAAAAGTTGAAAAAAAATTTTTTTGGACTTAGTCATTTTTCCGGCGTTTATCAGACTTTCAGATAGGGGAAATGTCAGTGAGTGTTCCAATTTCAGTTCCAGAGCGATTCGCCCGATGAGTCCTTCATATTTAGTCGTTTTCAGCCAATTTTCAGAATTTTTGAAAATGTCACTTTTTTGTGAAAATATCCACTAAATGAGGGAATAATATGTGTACCCCAGGAGTGTTCCAAATGTGTGTGGGTAGAATATATATCTCACGGGGGTAAAATTGAAAAAAGTTGAAAAAAAATTTTTTTGGACTTAGTCATTTTTCCGGCGTTTATCAGACTTTCAGATAGGGGAAATGTCAGTGAGCGTTCCAATTTCAGTTCCAGAGCGATTCGCCCGATGAGTCCTTCATATTTATTCGTTTTCAGCCAATTTTCTGAATTTTTGAAAATTTCACTTTTTTGTGAAAATATCCACTAAATAAAGGAATAATATGTGTGAGGGTACCCCAGGAGAGTTCCAAATGTGTGTGGGTAGAATATATATCCCACGGGGGTAAAATTGAAAAAAGGTGAAAAAAATTTTTTTTGGACTTAGTCATTTTTCCGGCGTTTATCAGACTTTCAGATAGGGGAAATGTCAGTGAGCGTTCCGATTTCAGTTCCAGAGCGATTCGCCCGATGAGTCCTTCATATTTAGTCGTTTTCAGCAAATTTTCAGAATTTTTGAAAATTTCACTTTTTTGTGAAAATATCCACTAAATGAGGGAATAAAATGTGTGAGGGTACCCCAGGAGAGTTCCAAATGTGTGTGGGTAGAAGATATATCTAAAGGTGGTAAAATTGAAAAAAGTTGAAAAAATTTTTTTTTTTCGACTTAGTCATTTTTCCGGCGTTTATCAGACTTTCAGATAGGGGAAATGTCAGTGAGCGTTCCGATTTCAGTTCCAGAGCGATTCGCCCGATGAGTCCTTCTTATTTAGTCGTTTTCAGCCAATTTTCTGAATTTTTGAAAATTTCACTTTTTTGTGAAAATATCCACTAAATGAGGGAATACTATGTGTGAGGGTACCCCAGGAGAGTTCCAAATGTGTGTGGGTAGAAGATATATCCAAAGGTAGTAAAATTGAAAAAAGCTGAAAAAAAATTTTTTTGGACTTAGTCATTTTTCCGGCGTTTATCAGACTTTCAGATAGGGGAAATGTCAGTGAGTGTTCCAATTTCAGTTCCAGAGCGATTCGCCCGATGAGTCCTTCATATTTAGTTGTTTTCAGCCAATTTTCAGAATTTTTGAAAATTTCACTTTTTTGTGAAAATATCCACTAAATGAGGGAATAATATGTGTACCCCAGGAGTGTTCCAAATGTGTGTGGGTAGAATATATATCTCACGGGGGTAAAATTGAAAAAAGTTGAAAAAAAATTTTTTTGGACTTAGTCATTTTTCCGGCGTTTATCAGACTTTCAGATAGGGGAAATGTCAGTGAGCGTTCCAATTTCAGTTCCAGAGCGATTCGCCCGATGAGTCCTTCATATTTATTCGTTTTCAGCCAATTTTCTGAATTTTTGAAAATTTCACTTTTTTGTGAAAATATCCACTAAATGAGGGAATAAAATTTGTGAGGGTATCCCAGGAGAGTTCCAAATGTGTGTGGGTAGAAGATATATCTAAAGGTGGTAAAATTGAAAAAAGTTGAAAAAATTTTTTTTTTTCGACTTAGTCATTTTTCCGGCGTTTATCAGACTTTCAGATAGGAGAAATGTCAGTGAGCGTTCCGATTCCAGTTCCAGAGCGATTCGCCCGATGAGTCCTTCTTATTTAGTCGTTTTCAGCCAATTTTCTGAATTTTTGAAAATTTCACTTTTTTGTGCAAATATCCACTAAATAAAGGAATAATATGTGTGAGGGTACCCCAGGAGAGTTCCAAATGTGTGTGGGTAGAATATATATCCCACGGGGGTAAAATTGAAAAAAGGTGAAAAAAATTTTTTTTGGACTTAGTCATTTTTCCGGCATTTATCAGACTTTCAGATAGGGGAAATGTCAGTGAGCGTTCCGATTTCAGTTCCAGAGCGATTCGCCCGATGAGTCCTTCTTATTTAGTCGTTTTCAGCCAATTTTCAGAATTTTTGAAAATTTCACTTTTTTGTGAAAATATCCACTAAATGAGGGAATACTATGTGTGAGGGTACCCCAGGAGAGTTCCAAATGTGTGTGGGTAGAAGATATATCCAAAGGTGGTAAAATTGAAAAAAGTTGAAAAAAATTTTTTTTTTCGACTTAGTCATTTTTCCGGCGTTTATCAGACTTTCAGATAGGGGAAATGTCAGTGAGCGTTCCGATTTCAGTTCCAGAGCGATTCGCCTGATGAGTCCTTCATATTTAGTCGTTTTCAGCCAATTTTCTGAATTTTTGAAAATTTCACTTTTTTGTGAAAATATCCACTAAATGAGGGAATAATATGTGTGACGGTACCCCAGGAGTGTTCCAAATGTGTGTGGGTAGAATATATATCTCACGGGGGTAAAATTGAAAAAAGTTTAAAAAAAATTTTTTTTAGACTTAGTCATTTTTCCAGCGTTTATCAGACTTTCCGATAGGGGAAATGTCAGTGAGCGTTCCAATTTCAGTTCCAGAGCGATTCGCCCGATGAGTCCTTCAAATTTAGTCGTTTTCAGCCAATTTTCAGAATTTTTGAAAATTTCACTTTTCTGTGAAAATATCCACTAAATAAGGGAATAATATGTGTGAGGGTACCCCAGGAGAGTTCCAAATGTGTGTGGGTAGAATATATATGCCACGGGGGTAAAATTGAAAAAAGGTGAAAAAATTTTTTTTTGGACTTAGTCATTTTTCCGGCGTTTATCAGACTTTCAGATAGGGGAAATGTCAGTGAGCGTTCCGATTTCAGTTCCAGAGCGATTCGCCCGATGAGTCCTTCATATTTAGTCGTTTTCAGCAAATTTTCAGAATTTTTGAAAATTTCACTTTTTTGTGAAAATATCCACTAAATGAGGGAATAAAATGTGTGAGGGTACCCCCAGGAGAGTTCCAAATGTGTGTGGGTAGAAGATATATCCAAAGGTGGTAAAATTGAAAAAAGTTGAAAAATTTTTTTTTTTCGACTCAGTCATTTTTCCGGTGTTTATCAGACTTTCAGATAGGGGAAATGTCAGTGAGCGTTCCGATTTCAGTTCCAGAGCGATTCGCCCGATGAGTCCTTCTTATTTAGTCATTTTCAGCCAATTTTCTGAATTTTTGAAAATTTCACTTTTTTGTGAAAATATCCACTAAATGAGGGAATACTATGTGTGAGGGTACCCCAGGAGAGTTCCAAATGTGTGTGGGTAGAAGATATATCCAAAGGTGGTAAAATTGAAAAAAGTTGAAAAAAATTTTTTTTTTCGACTTAGTCATTTTTCCGGCGTTTATCAGACTTTCAGATAGGGGAAATGTCAGTGAGCGTTCCGATTTCAGTTCCAGAGCGATTCGCCTGATGAGTCCTTCATATTTAGTCGTTTTCAGCCAATTTTCTGAATTTTTGAAAATTTCACTTTTTTGTGAAAATATCCACTAAATGAGGGAATAATATGTGTGACGGTACCCCAGGAGTGTTCCAAATGTGTGTGGGTAGAATATATATCTCACGGGGGTAAAATTGAAAAAAGTTTAAAAAAATTTTTTTTTAGACTTAGTCATTTTTCCAGCGTTTATCAGACTTTCCGATAGGGGAAATGTCAGTGAGCGTTCCAATTTCAGTTCCAGAGCGATTCGCCCGATGAGTCCTTCATATTTAGTCGTTTTCAGCCAATTTTCAGAATTTTTGAAAATTTCACTTTTTTGTGAAAATATCCACTAAATAAGGGAATAATATGTGTGAGGGTACCCCAGGAGAGTTCCAAATGTGTGTGGGTAGAATATATATCCCACGGGGGTAAAATTGAAAAAAGGTGAAAAAATTTTTTTTTGGACTTAGTCATTTTTCCGGCGTTTATCAGACTTTCAGATAGGGGAAATGTCAGTGAGCGTTCCGATTTCAGTTCCAGAGCGATTCGCCCAATGAGTCCTTCATATTTAGTCGTTTTCAGCAAATTTTCAGAATTTTTGAAAATTTCACTTTTTTGTGAAAATATCCACTAAATGAGGGAATAAAATGTGTGAGGGTACCCCAGGAGAGTTCCAAATGTGTGTGGGTAGAAGATATATCCAAAGGTGGTAAAATTGAAAAAAGTTGAAAAAATTTTTTTTTTCGACTCAGTCATTTTTCCGGCGTTTATCAGACTTTCAGATAGGGGAAATGTCAGTGAGCGTTCCGATTTCAGTTCCAGAGCGATTCGCCCGATGAGTCCTTCTTATTTAGTCGTTTTCAGCCAATTTTCTGAATTTTTGAAAATTTCACTTTTTTGTGAAAATATCCACTAAATGAGGGAATAATATGTGTGACGGTACCCCAGGAGTGTTCCAAATGTGTGTGGGTAGAATATATATCTCACGGGGGTAAAATTGAAAAAAGTTTAAAAAAAATTTTTTTTCGACGTAGTCATTTTTCCGGCGTTTATCAGACTTTCAGATAGGGGAAATGTCAGTGAGAGTTCCGATTTCAGTTCCAGAGCGATTCGCCTGATGAGTCCTTCATATTTAGTCGTTTTCAGCCAATTTTCTGAATTTTTGAAAATTTCACTTTTTTGTGAAAATATCCACTAAATGAGGGAATAATATGTGTGACGGTACCCCAGGAGTGTTCCAAATGTGTGTGGGTAGAAGATATATCCAAAGGTGGTAAAATTGAAAAAAGTTGAAAAAAATTTTTTTTTTCGACTTAGTCATTTTTCCAGCGTTTATCAGACTTTCCGATAGGGGAAATGTCAGTGAGCGTTCCAATTTCAGTTCCAGAGCGATTCGCCCGATGAGTCCTTCATATTTAGTCGTTTTCAGCCAATTTTCTGAATTTTTGAAAATTTCACTTGTTTGTGAAAATATCCACTAAATAAGGGAATAATATGTGTGAGGGTACCCCAGGAGAGTTCCAAATGTGTGTGGGTAGAATATATATCCCACGGGGGTAAAATTGAAAAAAGGTGAAAAAATTTTTTTTTGGACTTAGTCATTTTTCCGGCGTTTATCAGACTTTCAGATAGGGGAAATGTCAGTGAGCGTTCCGATTTCAGTTCCAGAGCGATTCGCCCCATGAGTCCTTCATATTTAGTCGTTTTCAGCAAATTTTCAGAATTTTTGAAAATTTCACTTTTTTGTGAAAATATCCACTAAATGAGGGAATAAAATGTGTGAGGGTACCCCAGGAGAGTGCCAAATGTGTGTGGGTAGAAGATATATCCAAAGGTGGTAAAATTGAAAAAAGTTGAAAAAAATTTTTTTTTTCGACGTAGTCATTTTTCCGGCGTTTATCAGTCTTTCAGATAGGGGAAATGTCAGTGAGCGTTCCGATTTCAGTTCCAGAGCGATTCGCCCGATGAGTCCTTCTTATTTAGTCTTTTTCAGCCAATTTTCTGAATTTTTGAAAAGTTCAATTTTTTGTGAAAATATCCACTAAATGAGGGAATACTATGTGTGAGGGTACCCCAGGAGAGTTCCAAATGTGTGTGGGTAGAAGATATATCCAAAGGTGGTAAAATTGAAAAAAGTTGAAAAAAATTTTTTTTTTCGACTTAGTCATTTTTCCGGCGTTTATCAAACTTTCAGATAGGGAAAATGTCAGTGAGCATTCCGATTTCAGTTCCAGAGCGATTCGCCTGATGAGTCCTTTATATTTAGTCGTTTTCAGCCAATTTTCTGAATTTTTGAAAATTTCACTTTTTTGTGAAAATATCCACTAAATGAGGGAATAATATGTGTGACGGTACCCCAGGAGTGTTCCAAATGTGTGTGGGTAGAATATATATCTCACGGGGGTAAAATTGAAAAAAGTTTAAAAAAAAATTTTTTTAGACTTAGTCATTTTTCCAGCGTTTATCAGACTTTCCGATAGGGGAAATGTCAGTGAGCGTTCCAATTTCAGTTCCAGAGCGATTCTCCCGATGAGTCCTTCATATTTAGTCGTTTTCAGCCAATTTTCTGAATTTTTTAAAATTTCACTTTTTTGTGAAAATATCCACTAAATAAGGGAATAATATGTGTGAAGGTACCCCAGGAGAGTTCCAAATGTGTGTGGGTAGAATATATATCCCACGGGGGTAAAATTGAAAAAAGGTGAAAAAATTTTTTTTTGGACTTAGTCATTTTTCCGGCGTTTATCAGACTTTCAGATAGGGGAAATGTCAGTGAGCGTTCCTATTTCAGTTCCAGAGCGATTCGCCCGATGAGTCCTTCATATTTAGTCGTTTTCAGCCAATTTTCTGAATTTTTGAAAATTTCACTTTTTTGTGAAAATATCCACTAAATGAGGGAATAATATGTGTGAGGGTACCCCAGGAGAGTTCCAAATGTGTGTGGGTAGAATATATATCCCACGGGGGTAAAATTGAAAAAAGTTTAAAAAAAATTTTTTTTAGACTTAGCCATTTTTCCGGCGTTTATCAGACTTTCAGATAGGGGAAATGTCAGTGAGCGTTCCAATTTCAGTTCCAGAGCGATTCGCCCCATGAGTCCTTCATATTTAGTCGTTTTCAGCAAATTTTCAGAATTTTTGAAAATTTCACTTTTTTGTGAAAATATCCACTAAATGAGGGAATAAAATGTGTGAGGGTACCCCAGGAGAGTTCCAAATGTGTGTGGGTAGAAGATATATCCAAAGGTGGTAAAATTTAAAAAAGTTGAAAAAAATTTTTTTTTTCGACTTAGTCATTTTTCCGGCGTTTATCAGTCTTTCAGATAGGGGAAATGTCAGTGAGCGTTCCAATTTCAGTTCCAGAGCGATTCTCCCGATGAGTCCTTCATATTTAGTCGTTTTCAGCCAATTTTCAGAATTTTTGAAAATTTCACTTTTTTGTGAAAATGTCCACTAAATGAGGGAATAATATGTGGGAGGGTACCCCAGGAGACTTCCAAATGTGTGTGGGTAGAATATATATCCCACGAGGGTAAAATTGAAAAAAGTTTTAAAATTTTTATTTTAGATTTAGCCATTTTTCCAGCTTTTATCAGACTTTCAGATAGGGGAAATGTCAGTGAGCGTTCCAGTTTCAGTTCCAGAGCGATTCGCCCGATGAGTCCTTCTTATTTAGTCGTTTTCAGCCAATTTTCTGAATTTTTGAAAATTTCACTTTTTTGTGAAAATATCCACTAAATGAGGGAATAATATGTGTGAGGGTACCCCAGGAGAGTTCCAAATGTGTGTGGGTAGAATATAAATCCCACGGGGGTAAAATTGAAAAAAGTTTAAAAATTTTTTTTTTAGATTTAGCCATTTTTCCGGCTTTTATCAGACTTTCAGATAGGGGAAATGTCAGTGAGCGTTCCAATTTCAGTTCCAGAGCGATTCGCCCGATGAGTCCTTCTTATTTAGTCGTTTTCAGCCAATTTTCTGAATTTTTGAAAATTTCACTTTTTTGTGAAAATATCCACTAAATGAGGGAATACTATGTGTGAGGGTACCCCAGGAGAGTTCCAAATGTGTGTGGGTAGAAGATATATCCAAAGGTGGTAAAATTGAAAAAAGTTGAAAAATTATTTTTTTTCGACTTAGTCATTTTTCCGGCGTTTATCAGACTTTCAGATGGGGGAAATGTCAGTGAGCGTTCCGATTTCAGTTCCAGAGCGATTCGCCTGATGAGTCCTTCATATTTAGTCATTTTCAGCCAATTTTCTGAATTTTTGAAAATTTCACTTTTTTGTGAAAATATCCACTAAATGAGGGAATAATATGTGTGAGGGTACCCCAGGAGAGTTCCAAATGTGTGTGGGTAGAATATATATCCTACGGGGGT
This sequence comes from Phyllobates terribilis, assembly GCF_046119375.1. NCBI lineage: Eukaryota > Metazoa > Chordata > Amphibia > Anura > Dendrobatidae > Phyllobates > Phyllobates terribilis. The sequence goes on along the minus strand of NW_027362773.1, from coordinate 18,275,648 downwards.
AAAATTGAAAAAAGGTGAAAAAAATTTTTTTTGGACTTAGTCATTTTTCCGGCGTTTATCAGACTTTCAGATAGGGGAAATGTCAGTGAGCGTTCCGATTTCAGTTCCAGAGCGATTCGCCTGATGAGTCCTTCATATTTAGTCGTTTTCAGCCAATTTTCAGAATTTTTGAAAATTTCACTTTTTTGTGAAAATATCCACTAAATGAGGGAATAATATGTGTGAGGGTACCCCAGGAGAGCTCCAAATGTGTGTGGGTAGAATATATATCCCACGGGGGTAAAATTGAAAAAAGTTGAAAAAAAATTTTTTTTAGACTTAGTCATTTTTCCGGCGTTTATCAGACTTTCAGATAGGGTAAATGTCAGTGAGCGTTCCGATTTCAGTTCCAGAGCGATTTGCCCGATGAGTCCTTCATATTTAGTCGTTTTCAGCCAATTTCCTGAATTTTTGAAAATTTCACTTTTTTGTGAAAATATCCACTAAATGAGGGAATAATATGTGTACCCCAGGAGAGTTCCAAATGTGTGTGGGTAGAAGATATATCCAAAGGTGGTAAAATTGAAAAAAGTTGAAAAAAATTTTTTTTTTCGACTTAGTCATTTTTCCGGCGTTTATCAGACTTTCAGATAGGGGAAATGTCAGTGAGCGTTCCGATTTCAGTTCCAGAGCGATTCGCCTGATGAGTCCTTCATATTTAGTCGTTTTCAGCCAATTTTCTGAATTTTTGAAAATTTCACTTTTTTGTGAAAATATCCACTAAATGAGGGAATAATATGTGTGACGGTACCCCAGGAGTGTTCCAAATGTGTGTGGGTAGAATATATATCTCACGGGGGTAAAATTGAAAAAAGTTTAAAATAAATTTTTTTTAGACTTAGTCATTTTTCCAGTGTTTATCAGACTTTCCGATAGGGGAAATGTCAGTGAGCGTTCCAATTTCAGTTCCAGAGCGATTCGCCCGATGAGTCCTTCATATTTAGTCGTTTTCAGCCAATTTACAGAATTTTTGAAAATTTCACTTTTTTGTGAAAATATCCACTAAATGAGGGAATAATATGTGTGAGGGTACCCCAGGAGAGTTCCAAATGTGTGTGGGTAGAATATATATCCCACGGGGATAAAATTGAAAAAAGTTAAAAAAAATTTTTTTAGACTTAGTCATTTTTCCGGCGTTTATCAGACTTTCAGATAGGGGAAATGTCAGTGAGCATTCCAATTTCAGTTCCAGAGCGATTCGCCCGATGAGTCTTTCATAATTAGTCGTTTTCAGCCAATTTTCAGAATTTTTGAAAATGTCACTTTTTTGTGAAAATATCCACTAAATGAGGGAATAATATGTGTGAGGGTACCCCAGGAAAGTTCCGATTGTGTGGGTAGAATATATATCCCACCGGGGTAAAATTGAAAAAAGTTTAAAAAAAATTTTTTTTAGACTTAGTCATTTTTCCGGCGTTTATCAGACTTTCAGATAGGGGAAATGTCAGTGAGCGTTCCAATTTCAGTTCCAGAGCGATTCGCCCGATGAGTCCTTCATATTTAGTTGTTTTCAGCCAATTTTCTGAATTTTTGAAAATTTCACTTTTTTGTGAAAATATCCACTAAATGAGGGAATAATATGTGTACCCCAGGAGAGTTCCAAATGTGTGTGGGTAGAATATATATCCCACGGGGGTAAAATTGAAAAAAGTTTAAAAATTTTTTTTTTGGACTTAGTAATCTTTCCGGCGTTAATCAGACTTTCAATTAGGGCAAATGTCAGTGAGCGTTCCGATTTCAGTTCCAGAGCGATTAGCCCGATGAGTCCTTCATATTTAGTCGTTTTCAGCCAATTTTCTGAATATTTGAAAATTTCACTTTTTTGTGAAAATATCCACTAAATGAGGGAATAATATGTTTGAGGGTACCCCAGGAGAGTTCCAAATGTGTGTGGGTAGAATATATATCCCACGGGAGTAAAATTGAAAAAAGGTGAAAAAATTTTTTTTTGGATTTAGTCATTTTTCTGGCGTTTATCAGACTTTCAGATAGGGGAAATGTCAGTGAGCATTCCAATTTCAGTTCCAGAGCGATTCGCCCGATGAGTCTTTCATATTTAGTCGTTTTCAGCCAATTTTCAGAATTTTTGAAAATGTCACTTTTTTGTGAAAATATCCACTAAATGAGGGAATAATATGTGTGAGGGTACCCCAGGAGAATTCCTAATGTGTGTGGGTAGAAGATATATCCAAAGGTGGTAAAATTGAAAAAAGTTGAAAAAAAATTTTTTTTAGACTTAGTCATTTTTCCGGCGTTTATCAGACTTTCAGATAGGGGAAATGTCAGTGAGCATTCCGATTTCAGTTCCAGAGCGATTCGCCCGATGAGCCCTTCATATTTAGTCGTTTTCAGCCAATTTTCAGAATTTTTGAAAATTTCATTTTTTTGTGAAAATATCCACTAAATGAGGGAATAACATGTGTGAGGGTACCCCAGGAGAGTTTCAAATGTGTGTGGGTAGAATATATATCCCACGGGGGTAAAATTGAAAAAAGTTTAAAAAAATTTTTTTTAGATTTAGTCATTTTTCCGGCGTTTATCAGACTTTCAGATAGGGGAAATGTCAGTGAGCGTTCCGATTTAAGTTCCAGAGCGATTCGCCCGATGAGTCCTTCATATTTAGTCGTTTTCAGCCAATTTTCAGAATTTTTGAAAATTTCATTTTTTTGTGAAAATATCCACTAAATGAGGGAATAATATGTGTGAGGGTACCCCAGGAAAGTTCCAAATGTGTGGGTAGAATATATATCCCACCGGGGTAAAATTGAAAAAAGTTTAAAAAAATTTTTTTTTAGACTTAGTCATTTTTCCGGCGTTTATCAGACTTTCAGATAGGGGAAATGTCAGTGAGCGTTCCAATTTCAGTTCCAGAGCGATTCGCCCGATGAGTCCTTCATATTTAGTTGTTTTCAGCCAATTTTCTGAATTTTTGAAAATTTCACTTTTTTGTGAAAATATCCACTAAATGAGGGAATAATATGTGTGAGGGTACCCCAGGAGAGTTCCAAATGTGTGTGGGTAGAATATATATCCCACGGGGGTAAAATTGAAAAAAGGTGAAAAAATTTTTTTTTGGACTTAGTCATTTTTCCGGCGTTAATCAGACTTTCAATTAGGGCAAATGTCAATGAGCGTTCCGATTTCAGTTCCAGAGCGATTCGCCCGATGAGTCCTTCATATTTAGTCGTTTTCAGCCAATTTTCTGAATATTTGAAAATTTCACTTTTTTGTGAAAATATCCACTAAATGAGGGAATAATATGTTTGAGGGTACCCCAGGAGAGTTCCAAATGTGTGTGGGTAGAATATATATCCCACGGGGGTAAAATTGAAAAAAGTTTTAAAAAATTTTTTTTTAGACTTAGTCATTTTTCCGGCGTTTATCAGACTTTCCGATAGGGGAAATGTCAGTGAGCGTTCCAATTTCAGTTCCAGAGCGATTCGCCCGATGAGTCCTTCATATTTAGTCGTTTTCAGCCAATTTTCTGAATTTTTGAAAATTTCACTTTTTTGGGAAAATATCCACTAAATAAAGGAATAATATGTGTGAGGGTACCCCAGGAGAGTTCCAAATGTGTGTGGGTAGAATATATATCCCACGGGGGTAAAATTGAAAAAAGGTGAAAAAATTTTTTTTTGGACTTAGTCATTTTTCCGGCGTTTATCAGACTTTCAGATAGGGGAAATGTCAGTGAGCGTTCCGATTTCAGTTCCAGAGCGATTCGCCCGATGAGTCCTTCATATTTAGTCGTTTTCAGCCAATTTTCAGAATTTTTGAAAATTTCACTTTTTTGTGAAAATATCCACTAAATGAGGGAATAAAATGTGTGAGGGTACCCCAGGAGAGTTCCAAATGTGTGTGGGTAGAATATATATCTCACGGGGGTAAAATTGAAAAAAGTTTAAAATAAATTTTTTTTAGACTTAGTCATTTTTCCAGCGTTTATCAGACTTTCCGATAGGGGAAATGTCAGTGAGCGTTCCAATTTCAGTTCCAGAGCGATTCGCCCGATGAGTCCTTCATATTTAGTCGTTTTCAGCCAATTTTCTGAATTTTTGAAAATTTCACTTTTTTGTGAAAATATCCACTAAATGAGGGAATAATATGTGTGACGGTACCCCAGGAGTGTTCCAAATTTGTGTGGGTAGAATATATATCCCACGGGGATAAAATTGAAAAAAGTTAAAAAAAAATTTTTTAGACTTAGTCATTTTTCCGGCGTTTATCAGACTTTCAGATAGGGGAAATGTCAGTGAGCATTCCAATTTCAGTTCCAGAGCCATTCGCCCGATGAGTCTTTCATATTTAGTCGTTTTCAGCCAATTTTCAGAATTTTTGAAAATGTCACTTTTTTGTGAAAATATCCACTAAATGAGGGAATAATATGTGTGAGGGTACCCCAGGAGAGTTTCAAATGTGTGTGGGTAGAATATATATCCCACGGGGGTAAAATTGAAAAAAGTTTAAAAAATTTTTTTTTAGATTTAGTCATTTTACCGGCGTTTATCAGACTTTCAGATAGGGGAAATGTCAGTGAGCGTTCCGATTTAAGTTCCAGAGCGATTCGCCCGATGAGTCCTTCATATTTAGTTGTTTTAAGCCAATTTTATGAATTTTTGAAAATTTCACTTTTTTGTGAAAATATCCACTAAATGAGGGAATAATATGTGTACCCCAGGAGAGTTCCAAATGTGTGTGGGTAGAATATATATCCCACGGGGGTAAAATTGAAAAAAGTTTAAAAAATTTTTTTTTTGGACTTAGTAATTTTTCCGGCGTTAATCAGACTTTCAATTAGGGCAAATGTCAGTGAGCGTTCCGATTTCAGTACCAGAGCGATTTGCCCGATGAGTCCTTCATATTTAGTCGTTTTCAGTCAATTTTCTGAATATTTGAAAATTTCACTTTTTTGTGAAAATATCCACTAAATGAGGGAATAATATGTTTGAGGGTACCCCAGGAGAGTTCCAAATGTGTGTGGGTAGAATATATATCCCACAGGGGTAAAATTGAAAAAAGTTTAAAAAAAAATTTTTTTAGACTTAGTCATTTTTCCGGCGTTTATCAGACTTTCCGATAGGGGAAATGTCAGTGAGCGTTCCAATTTCAGTTCCAGAGCGATTCGCCCGATGAGTCCTTCATATTTAGTCGTTTTCAGCCAATTTTCTGAATTTTTGAAAATTTCACTTTTTTGTGAAAATATCCACTAAATACAGCAATAATATGTGTGAGGGTACCCCAGGAGAGTTCCAAATGTGTGTGGGTAGAAGATATATCCAAAGGTGGTAAAATTGAAAAAAGTTGAAAAAAATTTTATTTTCCGACTTAGTCATTTTTCCGGTGTTTATCAGACTTTCAGATAGGGGAAATGTCAGTGAGCGTTCCGATTTCAGTTCCAGAGCGATTCGCCCGATGAGTCCTTCTTATTTAGTCGTTTTCAGCCAATTTTCTGAATTTTTGAAAATTTCACTTTTTTTGTGAAAATATCCACTAAATGAGGGAATAATATGTGTGAGGGTACCCCAGGAGAGTTCCAAATGCGTGTGGGTAGAATATATATCCCACGGGGGTAAAATTGAAAAAAGTTTAAAAATTTTTTTTTTAGATTTAGCCATTTTTCTGGCTTTTATCAGACTTTCAGATAGGGGAAATGTCAGTGAACGTTCCAATTTCAGTTCCAGAGCGATTCGCCCGATGAGTCCTTCATATTTAGTGGTTTTCAGCCAATTTTCTGAATTTTTGAAAATTTCACTTTTTTGTGAAAATATCCACTAAATGAGGGAATACTATGTGTGAGGGTACCCCAGGAGAGTTTCAAATGTGTGTGGGTAGAAGATATATCCAAAGGTGGTAAAATTGAAAAAATTTAAAAAAATTTTTTTTTAGATTTAGTCATTTTTCCGGCGTTTATCAGACTTTCAGATAGGGGAAATGTCAGTGAGCGTTCCGATTTCAGTTCCAGAGCGATTCGCCTGATGAGTCCTTCATATTTAGTCGTTTTCAGCCAATTTTCTGAATTTTTGAAAATTTCACTTTTTTGTGAAAATATCCACTAAATGAGGGAATAATATGTGTGACGGTACCCCAGGAGTGTTCCAAATGTGTGTGGGTAGAATATATATCTCACGGGGGTAAAATTGAAAAAAGTTTAAAATAAATTTTTTTTAGACTTAGTCATTTTTCCAGTGTTTATCAGACTTTCCGATAGGGGAAATGTCAGTGAGCGTTCCAATTTCAGTTCCAGAGCGATTCGCCCGATGAGTCCTTCATATTTAGTCGTTTTCAGCCAATTTTCAGAATTTTTGAAAATTTCACTTTTTTGTGAAAATATCCACTAAATGAGGGAATAATATGTGTGAGGGTACCCCAGGAGAGTTCCAAATGTGTGTGGGTAGAATATATATCCCACGGGGATAAAATTGAAAAAAGTTAAAAAAAATTTTTTTAGACTTAGTCATTTTTCCGGCGTTTATCAGACTTTCAGATAGGGGAAATGTCAGTGAGCATTCCAATTTCAGTTCCAGAGCGATTCGCCCGATGAGTCTTTCATAATTAGTCGTTTTCAGCCAATTTTCAGAATTTTTGAAAATGTCACTTTTTTGTGAAAATATCCACTAAATGAGGGAATAATATGTGTGAGGGTACCCCAGGAAAGTTCCGATTGTGTGGGTAGAATATATATCCCACCGGGGTAAAATTGAAAAAAGTTTAAAAAAAATTTTTTTTAGACTTAGTCATTTTTCCGGCGTTTATCAGACTTTCAGATAGGGGAAATGTCAGTGAGTGTTCCAATTTCAGTTCCAGAGCGATTCGCCCGATGAGTCCTTCATATTTAGTTGTTTTCAGCCAATTTTCTGAATTTTTGAAAATTTCACTTTTTTGTGAAAATATCCACTAAATGAGGGAATAATATGTGTACCCCAGGAGAGTTCCAAATGTGTGTGGGTAGAATATATATCCCACGGGGGTAAAATTGAAAAAAGTTTAAAAATTTTTTTTTTGGACTTAGTAATCTTTCCGGCGTTAATCAGACTTTCAATTAGGGCAAATGTCAGTGAGCGTTCCGATTTCAGTTCCAGAGCGATTAGCCCGATGAGTCCTTCATATTTAGTCGTTTTCAGCCAATTTTCTGAATATTTGAAAATTTCACTTTTTTGTGAAAATATCCACTAAATGAGGGAATAATATGTTTGAGGGTACCCCAGGAGAGTTCCAAATGTGTGTGGGTAGAATATATATCCCACGGGAGTAAAATTGAAAAAAGGTGAAAAAATTTTTTTTTGGATTTAGTCATTTTTCTGGCGTTTATCAGACTTTCAGATAGGGGAAATGTCAGTGAGCATTCCAATTTCAGTTCCAGAGCGATTCGCCCGATGAGTCTTTCATATTTAGTCGTTTTCAGCCAATTTTCAGAATTTTTGAAAATGTCACTTTTTTGTGAAAATATCCACTAAATGAGGGAATAATATGTGTGAGGGTACCCCAGGAGAATTCCTAATGTGTGTGGGTAGAAGATATATCCAAAGGTGGTAAAATTGAAAAAAGTTGAAAAAAAATTTTTTTTAGACTTAGTCATTTTTCCGGCGTTTATCATACTTTCAGATAGGGGAAATGTCAGTGAGCATTCCGATTTCAGTTCCAGAGCGATTCGCCCGATGAGCCCTTCATATTTAGTCGTTTTCAGCCAATTTTCAGAATTTTTGAAAATTTCATTTTTTTGTGAAAATATCCACTAAATGAGGGAATAACATGTGTGAGGGTACCCCAGGAGAGTTTCAAATGTGTGTGGGTAGAATATATATCCCACGGGGGTAAAATTGAAAAAAGTTTAAAAAAATTTTTTTTAGATTTAGTCATTTTTCCGGCGTTTATCAGACTTTCAGATAGGGGAAATGTCAGTGAGCGTTCCGATTTAAGTTCCAGAGCGATTCGCCCGATGAGTCCTTCATATTTAGTCGTTTTCAGCCAATTTTCAGAATTTTTGAAAATTTCATTTTTATGTGAAAATATCCACTAAATGAGGGAATAATATGTGTGAGGGTACCCCAGGAAAGTTCCAAATGTGTGGGTAGAATATATATCCCACCGGGGTAAAATTGAAAAAAGTTTAAAAAAATTTTTTTTTAGACTTAGTCATTTTTCCGGCGTTTATCAGACTTTCAGATAGGGGAAATGTCAGTGAGCGTTCCAATTTCAGTTCCAGAGCGATTCGCCCGATGAGTCCTTCATATTTAGTTGTTTTCAGCCAATTTTCTGAATTTTTGAAAATTTCACTTTTTTGTGAAAATATCCACTAAATGAGGGAATAATATGTGTGAGGGTACCCCAGGAGAGTTCCAAATGTGTGTGGGTAGAATATATATCCCACGGGGGTAAAATTGAAAAAAGGTGAAAAAATTTTTTTTTGGACTTAGTCATTTTTCCGGCGTTAATCAGACTTTCAATTAGGGCAAATGTCAATGAGCGTTCCGATTTCAGTTCCAGAGCGATTCGCCCGATGAGTCCTTCATATTTAGTCGTTTTCAGCCAATTTTCTGAATATTTGAAAATTTCACTTTTTTGTGAAAATATCCACTAAATGAGGGAATAATATGTTTGAGGGTACCCCAGGAGAGTTCCAAATGTGTGTGGGTAGAATATATATCCCACGGGGGTAAAATTGAAAAAAGTTTTAAAAAATTTTTTTTTAGACTTAGTCATTTTTCCGGCGTTTATCAGACTTTCCGATAGGGGAAATGTCAGTGAGCGTTCCAATTTCAGTTCCAGAGCGATTCGCCCGATGAGTCCTTCATATTTAGTCGTTTTCAGCCAATTTTCTGAATTTTTGAAAATTTCACTTTTTTGGGAAAATATCCACTAAATAAAGGAATAATATGTGTGAGGGTACCCCAGGAGAGTTCCAAATGTGTGTGGGTAGAATATATATCCCACGGGGGTAAAATTGAAAAAAGGTGAAAAAATTTTTTTTTGGACTTAGTCATTTTTCCGGCGTTTATCAGACTTTCAGATAGGGGAAATGTCAGTGAGCGTTCCGATTTCAGTTCCAGAGCGATTCGCCCGATGAGTCCTTCATATTTAGTCGTTTTCAGCCAATTTTCAGAATTTTTGAAAATTTCACTTTTTTGTGAAAATATCCACTAAATGAGGGAATAAAATGTGTGAGGGTACCCCAGGAGAGTTCCAAATGTGTGTGGGTAGAATATATATCTCACGGGGGTAAAATTGAAAAAAGTTTAAAATAAATTTTTTTTAGACTTAGTCATTTTTCCAGCGTTTATCAGACTTTCCGATAGGGGAAATGTCAGTGAGCGTTCCAATTTCAGTTCCAGAGCGATTCGCCCGATGAGTCCTTCATATTTAGTCGTTTTCAGCCAATTTTCTGAATTTTTGAAAATTTCACTTTTTTGTGAAAATATCCACTAAATGAGGGAATAATATGTGTGACGGTACCCCAGGAGTGTTCCAAATTTGTGTGGGTAGAATATATATCCCACGGGGATAAAATTGAAAAAAGTTAAAAAAAAATTTTTTAGACTTAGTCATTTTTCCGGCGTTTATCAGACTTTCAGATAGGGGAAATGTCAGTGAGCATTCCAATTTCAGTTCCAGAGCCATTCGCCCGATGAGTCTTTCATATTTAGTCGTTTTCAGCCAATTTTCAGAATTTTTGAAAATGTCACTTTTTTGTGAAAATATCCACTAAATGAGGGAATAATATGTGTGAGGGTACCCCAGGAGAGTTTCAAATGTGTGTGGGTAGAATATATATCCCACGGGGGTAAAATTGAAAAAAGTTTAAAAAATTTTTTTTTAGATTTAGTCATTTTACCGGCGTTTATCAGACTTTCAGATAGGGGAAATGTCAGTGAGCGTTCCGATTTAAGTTCCAGAGCGATTCGCCCGATGAGTCCTTCATATTTAGTCGTTTTCAGCCAATTTTCTGAATTTTTGAAAATTTCACTTTTTTGGGAAAATATCCACTAAATAAAGGAATAATATGTGTGAGGGTACCCCAGGAGAGTTCCAAATGTGTGTGGGTAGAATATATATCCCACGGGGGTAAAATTGAAAAAAGGTGAAAAAATTTTTTTTTGGACTTAGTCATTTTTCCGGCGTTTATCAGACTTTCAGATAGGGGAAATGTCAGTGAGCGTTCCGATTTCAGTTCCAGAGCGATTCGCCCGATGAGTCCTTCATATTTAGTCGTTTTCAGCCAATTTTCAGAATTTTTGAAAATTTCACTTTTTTGTGAAAATATCCACTAAATGAGGGAATAAAATGTGTGAGGGTACCCCAGGAGAGTTCCAAATGTGTGTGGGTAGAATATATATCTCACGGGGGTAAAATTGAAAAAAGTTTAAAATAAATTTTTTTTAGACTTAGTCATTTTTCCAGCGTTTATCAGACTTTCCGATAGGGGAAATGTCAGTGAGCGTTCCAATTTCAGTTCCAGAGCGATTCGCCCGATGAGTCCTTCATATTTAGTCGTTTTCAGCCAATTTTCTGAATTTTTGAAAATTTCACTTTTTTGTGAAAATATCCACTAAATGAGGGAATAATATGTGTGACGGTACCCCAGGAGTGTTCCAAATTTGTGTGGGTAGAATATATATCCCACGGGGATAAAATTGAAAAAAGTTAAAAAAAAATTTTTTAGACTTAGTCATTTTTCCGGCGTTTATCAGACTTTCAGATAGGGGAAATGTCAGTGAGCATTCCAATTTCAGTTCCAGAGCCATTCGCCCGATGAGTCTTTCATATTTAGTCGTTTTCAGCCAATTTTCAGAATTTTTGAAAATGTCACTTTTTTGTGAAAATATCCACTAAATGAGGGAATAATATGTGTGAGGGTACCCCAGGAGAGTTTCAAATGTGTGTGGGTAGAATATATATCCCACGGGGGTAAAATTGAAAAAAGTTTAAAAAATTTTTTTTTAGATTTAGTCATTTTACCGGCGTTTATCAGACTTTCAGATAGGGGAAATGTCAGTGAGCATTCCGATTTAAGTTCCAGAGCGATTCGCCCGATGAGTCCTTCATATTTAGTTGTTTTAAGCCAATTTTATGAATTTTTGAAAATTTCACTTTTTTGTGAAAATATCCACTAAATGAGGGAATAATATGTGTACCCCAGGAGAGTTCCAAATGTGTGTGGGTAGAATATATATCCCACGGGGGTAAAATTGAAAAAAGTTTAAAAAATTTTTTTTTTGGACTTAGTAATTTTTCCGGCGTTAATCAGACTTTCAATTAGGGCAAATGTCAGTGAGCGTTCCGATTTCAGTACCAGAGCGATTTGCCCGATGAGTCCTTCATATTTAGTCGTTTTCAGTCAATTTTCTGAATATTTGAAAATTTCACTTTTTTGTGAAAATATCCACTAAATGAGGGAATAATATGTTTGAGGGTACCCCAGGAGAGTTCCAAATGTGTGTGGGTAGAATATATATCCCACAGGGGTAAAATTGAAAAAAGTTTAAAAAAAAATTTTTTTAGACTTAGTCATTTTTCCGGCGTTTATCAGACTTTCCGATAGGGGAAATGTCAGTGAGCGTTCCAATTTCAGTTCCAGAGCGATTCGCCCGATGAGTCCTTCATATTTAGTCGTTTTCAGCCAATTTTCTGAATTTTTGAAAATTTCACTTTTTTGTGAAAATATCCACTAAATACAGCAATAATATGTGTGAGGGTACCCCAGGAGAGTTCCAAATGTGTGTGGGTAGAAGATATATCCAAAGGTGGTAAAATTGAAAAAAGTTGAAAAAAATTTTATTTTCCGACTTAGTCATTTTTCCGGTGTTTATCAGACTTTCAGATAGGGGAAATGTCAGTGAGCGTTCCGATTTCAGTTCCAGAGCGATTCGCCCGATGAGTCCTTCTTATTTAGTCGTTTTCAGCCAATTTTCTGAATTTTTGAAAATTTCACTTTTTTTGTGAAAATATCCACTAAATGAGGGAATAATATGTGTGAGGGTACCCCAGGAGAGTTCCAAATGCGTGTGGGTAGAATATATATCCCACGGGGGTAAAATTGAAAAAAGTTTAAAAATTTTTTTTTTAGATTTAGCCATTTTTCTGGCTTTTATCAGACTTTCAGATAGGGGAAATGTCAGTGAACGTTCCAATTTCAGTTCCAGAGCGATTCGCCCGATGAGTCCTTCATATTTAGTGGTTTTCAGCCAATTTTCTGAATTTTTGAAAATTTCACTTTTTTGTGAAAATATCCACTAAATGAGGGAATACTATGTGTGAGGGTACCCCAGGAGAGTTTCAAATGTGTGTGGGTAGAAGATATATCCAAAGGTGGTAAAATTGAAAAAATTTTAAAAAATTTTTTTTTAGATTTAGTCATTTTTCCGGCGTTTATCAGACTTTCAGATAGGTGAAATGTCAGTGAGCGTTCCGATTTCAGTTCCAGAGCGATTCGCCCGATGAGTCCTTCTTAATTAGTCGTTTTCAGCCAATTTTCTGAATTTTTGAAAATTTCACTTTTTTTGTGAAAATATCCACTAAATGAGGGAATAATATGTGTGAGGGTACCCCAGGAGAGTTCCAAATGTGTGGGTAGAATATATATCCCACCGGGGTAAAATTGAAAAAAGTTTAAAAAAAATTTTTTTTAGACTTAGTCATTTTTCCGGCGTTTATCAGACTTTCAGATAGGGGAAATGTCAGTGAGCGTTCCGATTTCAGTTCCAGAGCGATTCGCCTGATGAGTCCTTCATATTTAGTCGTTTTCAGCCAATTTTCTGAATTTTTGAAAATTTCACTTTTTTGTGAAAATATCCACTAAATGAGGGAATAATATGTGTGACGGTACCCCAGGAGTGTTCCAAATGTGTGTGGGTAGAATATATATCTCACGGGGGTAAAATTGAAAAAAGTTTAAAATAAATTTTTTTTAGACTTAGTCATTTTTCCAGCGTTTATCAGACTTTCCGATAGGGGAAATGTCAGTGAGCGTTCCAATTTCAGTTCCAGAGCGATTCGCCCGATGAGTCCTTCATATTTAGTCGTTTTCAGCCAATTTTCTGAATTTTTGAAAATTTCACTTTTTTGTGAAAATATCCACTAAATGAGGGAATAATATGTGTGAGGGTACCCCAGGAGAGTTCCAAATGTGTGTGGGTAGAATATATATCCCACGGGGGTAAAATTGAAAAAAGGTGAAAAAATTTTTTTTTGGACTTAGTCATTTTTCCGGCGTTTATCAGACTTTCAGATAGGGGAAATGTCAGTGAGCGTTCTGATTTCAGTGCCAGAGCGATTCGCCCGATGAGTCCTTCATATTTAGTCGTTTTCAGCCAATTTTCAGAATTTTTGAAAATTTCACTTTTTTGTGAAAATATCCACTAAATGAGGGAATAATATGTGTGAGGGTACCCCAGGAGAGTTCCAAATGCGTGTGGGTAGAATATATATCCCACGGGGGTAAAATTGAAAAAAGTTTAAAAATTTTTTTTTTAGATTTAGCCATTTTTCTGGCTTTTATCAGACTTTCAGATAGGGGAAATGTCAGTGAACGTTCCAATTTCAGTTCCAGAGCGATTCGCCCGATGAGTCCTTCATATTTAGTGGTTTTCAGCCAATTTTCTGAATTTTTGAAAATTTCACTTTTTTGTGAAAATATCCACTAAATGAGGGAATACTATGTGTGAGGGTACCCCAGGAGAGTTTCAAATGTGTGTGGGTAGAAGATATATCCAAAGGTGGTAAAATTGAAAAAATTTAAAAAAATTTTTTTTTAGATTTAGTCATTTTTCCGGCGTTTATCAGACTTTCAGATAGGTGAAATGTCAGTGAGCGTTCCGATTTCAGTTCCAGAGCGATTCGCCCGATGAGTCCTTCTTAATTAGTCGTTTTCAGCCAATTTTCTGAATTTTTGAAAATTTCACTTTTTTTGTGAAAATATCCACTAAATGAGGGAATAATATGTGTGAGGGTACCCCAGGAGAGTTCCAAATGTGTGGGTAGAATATATATCCCACCGGGGTAAAATTGAAAAAAGTTTAAAAAAAATTTTTTTTAGACTTAGTCATTTTTCCGGCGTTTATCAGACTTTCAGATAGGGGAAATGTCAGTGAGCGTTCCGATTTCAGTTCCAGAGCGATTCGCCTGATGAGTCCTTCATATTTAGTCGTTTTCAGCCAATTTTCTGAATTTTTGAAAATTTCACTTTTTTGTGAAAATATCCACTAAATGAGGGAATAATATGTGTGACGGTACCCCAGGAGTGTTCCAAATGTGTGTGGGTAGAATATATATCTCACGGGGGTAAAATTGAAAAAAGTTTAAAATAAATTTTTTTTAGACTTAGTCATTTTTCCAGCGTTTATCAGACTTTCCGATAGGGGAAATGTCAGTGAGCGTTCCAATTTCAGTTCCAGAGCGATTCGCCCGATGAGTCCTTCATATTTAGTCGTTTTCAGCCAATTTTCTGAATTTTTGAAAATTTCACTTTTTTGTGAAAATATCCACTAAATGAGGGAATAATATGTGTGAGGGTACCCCAGGAGAGTTCCAAATGTGTGTGGGTAGAATATATATCCCACGGGGGTAAAATTGAAAAAAGGTGAAAAAATTTTTTTTTGGACTTAGTCATTTTTCCGGCGTTTATCAGACTTTCAGATAGGGGAAATGTCAGTGAGCGTTCTGATTTCAGTGCCAGAGCGATTCGCCCGATGAGTCCTTCATATTTAGTCGTTTTCAGCCAATTTTCAGAATTTTTGAAAATTTCACTTTTTTGTGAAAATATCCACTAAATGAGGGAATAATATGTGTGAGGGTACCCCAGGAGAGTTCCAAATGTGTGTGGGTAGAATATATATCCCACGGGGATAAAATTGAAAAAAGTTAAAAAAAAATTTTTTAGACTTAGTCATTTTTCCGGCGTTTATCAGACTTTCAGATAGGGGAAATGTCAGTGAGCATTCCAATTTCAGTTCCAGAGCCATTCGCCCGATGAGTCTTTCATATTTAGTCGTTTTCAGCCAATTTTCAGAATTTTTGAAAATGTCACTTTTTTGTGAAAATATCCACTAAATGAGGGAATAATATGTGTGAGGGTACACCAGGAGAGTTCCAAATGTGTGTGGGTAGAATATATATCCCACGGGGGTAAAATTGAAAAAAGGAGAAAAAAAATTTTTTTTCAGCGTTTATCAAACTTTCAGTTAGGGGAAATGTCAGTGAGCGTTCCAATTTCAGTTCCAGAGCAATTCGCCCGATGAGTCCTTCATATTTAGTCGTTTTCAGCCAATTTTCAGAATTTTGAAAATTTCACTTTTTTGTGAAAATATCCACTAAATGAGGGAATAATATGTGTGAAGGTACCCCAGGAGAGTTCCAAATGTGTGTGGGTAGAATATATATCCCACAGGGGTAAAATTGAAAAAAGTTGAAAAAAATTTTTTTTGGACTTAGTCATTTTTCCGGGGTTTATCAGACTTTCAGATAGTGGAAATGTCAGTGAGTGTTCCGATTTCAGTTCCAGAGCGATTCGCCCAATGAGTCCTTCATATTTAGTCGTTTTCAGCCAATTTTCTGAACTTTTGAAAATTTCACTTTTTTGTGAAAATATCCACTAAATAAGGGAATAATATGTGTGAAGGTACCCCAGGAGAGTTCCAAATGTGTGTGGGTAGAATATATATCCCACGGGGGTAAAATTGAAAAAAGTTGAAAAAAAATTTTTTTTAGACTTAGTCATTTTTCCGGCGTTAATCAGACTTTCAATTAGAGCAAATGTCAGTGAGCGTTCCGATTTCACTTCCAGAGCGATTAGCCCGATGAGTCCTTCATATTTAGTCGTTTCAGCCAATTTTCAGAATTTTTGAAAATTTCACTTTTTTGTGAAAATATCCATTAAATGAGGAAATAATATGTGTGAGGGTACCCCAGGAGAGTTCCAAATGTGTGTGGGTAGAATATATATCCCACGGGGGTAAAATTGAAATAAGTTTAAAAAAAATTTTTTTTAGACTTAGTCATTTTTCCGGCGTTTATCAGACTTTCAGATAGGGGAAATGTCAGTGAGCGTTCCAATTTCAGTTCCAGAGCGATTCGCCCGATGAGTCCTTCATATTTAGTCGTTTTCAGCCAATTTTCTGAATTTTTGAAAATTTCATTTTTTTGTGAAAATATCCACTAAATGAGGGAATAATATGTGTACCCCAGGAGAGTTCCAAATGTGTGTGGGTAGAATATATATCCCACGGGGGTAAAATTGAAAAAAGTTTAAAAAATTTTTTCTTTGGACTTAGCAATTTTTCCGGCGTTAATCAGACTTTCAATTAGGGCAAATGTCAGTGAGCGTTCCGATTTCAGTTCCAGAGCGATTCGCCTGATGCGTCCTTCATATTTAGTCGTTTTCAGCCAATTTTGTGAATATTTGAAAATTTCACTTTTTTGTGAAAATATCCACTAATTGAGGGAATAAAATGTGTGAGGGTACCACAGGAGAGTTCCAAATGTGTGTGGGTAGAAGATATATCCAAAGGTGGTAAAATTGAAAAAAGTTGAAAAAATTTTTTTTTTTCGACTTAGTCATTTTTCCAGCATTTATCAGACTTTCAGATAGGGGAAATGTCAGTGAGCATTCCGATTTCAGTTCCAGAGCGATTTGCCTGATGAGTCCTTCATATTTAGTCGTTTTCAGCCAATTTTCTGAATTTTTGAAAATTTCACTTTTTTGTGAAAATATCCACTAAATGAGGGAATAATATGTGTGAGGGTACCCCAGGAGAGTTCCAAATGTGTGTGGGTAGAATATATATCCCACGGGGGTAAAATTGAAAAAAGTTTAAAAAAAATTTTTTTTAGACTTAGTCATTTTTCCGGCGTTTATCAGACTTTCAGATAGGGGAAATGTCAGTGAGCGTTCCAATTTCAGTTCCAGAGCGATTCGCCCGATGAGTCCTTCATATTTAGTCGTTTTCAGCCAATTTTCTGAATTTTTGAAAATTTCACTTTTTTGTGAAAATATCCATTAAATGAGGGAATAATATGTGTGAGGGTACCCCAGGAGAGTTCCAAATGTGTGTGGGTAGAATATATATCCCACGGGGGTAAAATTGAAAAAATGAGAAAAATTTTTTTTTTAGACTTAGTCATTTTTTCAGCGTTTATCAGACTTTCAGATAGAGGAAATGTCAGTGAGCGTTCCAATTTCAGTTCCAGAGCAATTCGCCCGATGAGTCCTTCATATTTAGTCGTTTTCAGCCAATTTTCAGAATTTTGAAAATTTCACTTCTTTGTGAAAATATCCACTAAATGAGGGAATACTATGTGTGAGGGTACCCCAGGAGAGTTCCAAATGTGTGTGGGTAGAAGATATATCCAAAGGTGGTAAAATTAAACAAAGTTGAAAAAAATTTTTTTTTTCGACTTAGTCATTTTTCCGGCGTTTATCAGACTTTCAGATAGGGGAAATGTCAGTGAGCGTTCCGATTTCAGTTCCAGAGCGATTCGCCCAATGAGTCCTTCTTATTTAGTCATTTTCAGCCAATTTTCTGAATTTTTGAAAATTTCACTTTTTTGTGAAAATATCCACTAAATGAGTGAATACTATGTGTTAGGGTACCCCAGGAGAGTTCCAAATGTGTGTGGGTAGAATATATGTCCCACGGGGGTAAAATTTAAAAAAGTTTTAAAAAAATTTTTTTTAGACTTAGTAATTTTTCCGGCGTTTATCAGACTTTCAGATAGGGGAAATGTCAGTGAGCATTCCAATTTCAGTTCCAGAGCGATTCGCCCGATGAGTCCTTCATATTTAGTTGTTTTCAGCCAATTTTCTGAATTTTTGAAAATTTCACTTTTTTGTGAAAATATCCACTAAATGAGGAAATAATATGTGTGAGGGTACCCCAGGAGAGTTGCAAATGTGTGTGGGTAGAATATATATCCCACGGGGTAAAATTGAAAAAAGTTTTAAAAAATTTTTTTTAGACTTAGTCATTTTTCCGGCGTTTATCAGACTTTCAGATAGGGGAAATGTCAGTGAGCGTTCCAATTTCAGTTCCAGAGCGATTCGCCCGATGAGTCCTTCATATTTAGTCGTTTTCAGCCAATTTTCTGAATTTTTGAAAATTTCACTTTTTTGTGAAAATATCCACTAAATAAGGAAATAATATGTGTGAGGGTACCCCAGGAGAGTTCAAATGTGTGTGGGTAGAATATATATCCCACGGGGGTAAAATTGAAAATAGTTTTAAAAAAATTTTTATGGACTTAGTCATTTTTCCGGCGTTTATCAGACTTTCAGATAGGGGAAATGTCAGTGAGCATTCCAATTTCAGTTCCAGAGCGATTCGCACGATGAGTCCTTCATATTTAGTCGTTTTCAGCCAATTTTCTGAATTTTTGAAAATTTCACTTTTTTTTGAAAATATCCACTAAATGAGGGAATAATATGTGTACCCCAGGAGAGTTCCAAATGTGTGTGGGTAGAATATATATCCCACGGGGGTAAAATTGAAAAAAGTTTAAAAAAATTTTTTTTTAGACTTAGTCATTTTTCCGGCGTTTATCAGACTTTCAGATAGGGGAAATGTCAGTGAGCGTTCCAATTTCAGTTCCAGAGCGATTCGCCGATTGAGTCCTTCATAATTAGTTGTTTTCAGCCAATTTTCAGAATTTTTGAAAATTTCACTTTTTTGTGAAAATATCCACTAAATGAGGGAATAATATGTGTGAGGGTACCCCAGGAGAGTTCCAAATGTGTGTGGGTAGAATATATATCCCACGGGGGTAAAATTGAAAAAAGGTGAAAAAAAATTTTTTTTGGACTTAGTCATTTTTCCGGCGTTTATCAGACTTTCAGATAGGGGAAATGTCAGTGAGCGTTCCGATTTCAGTTCCAGAGCGACTCGCCCGATGAGTCCTTCATATTTAGTCGTTTTCAGCCAATTTTCAGAATTTTTGAAAATTTCACTTTTTTGTGAAAATATCCACTAAATGAGGGAATAAAATGTGTGAGGGTACCCCAGGAGAGTTCCAAATGTGCGTGGGTAGAAGATATATCCAAAGGTGGTAAAATTGAAAAAAGTTGAAAAAAATTTTTTTTTTCGACTTAGTCATTTTTCCGGCGTTTATCAGACTTTCAGATAGGGGACATGTCAGTGAGCGTTCCGATTTCAGTTCCAGAGCGATTCGCCTGATGAGTCCTTCATATTTAGTCGTTTTCAGCCAATTTTCTGAATTTTTGAAAATTTCACTTTTTTGTGAAAATATCCACTAAATAAGGGAATAATATGTGTGAGGGTACCCCAAGAGAGTTCCAAATGTGTGTGGGTAGAATATATATCCCACGGGGGTAAAATTGAAAAAAGTTGAAAAAAAATTTTTTTTACACTTAGTCATTTTTCCAGCGTTTATCAGACTTTCAGATAGGGGAAATGTCAGTGAGCGTTCCAATTTCAGTTCCAGAGCGATTCGCCCGATGAGTCCTTCATATTTAGTCGTTTTCAGCCAATTTTCAGAATTTTTGAAAATTTCAATTTTTTGTGAAAATATCCACTAAATGAGGGAATAATATGTGTGAGGGTACCCCAGGAGAGTTCCAAATGTGTGTGGGTAGAATATATATCCCACGGGGGTAAAATTGAAAAAAGTTGAAAAAAAATTTTTTTTACACTTAGTCATTTTTCCGGCGTTTATCAGACTTTCAGATAGGGGAAATGTCAGTGAGCGTTCCGATTTCAGTTCCAGAGCGATTCGCCGATAGGGTCCTTCATATTTAGTCGTTTTCAGCCAATTTTCAGAATTTTTGAAAATTTCACTTTTTTGTGAAAATATCCACTAAATGAGGGAATAATATGTGTGAGGGTACCCCAGGAGAGTTCCAAATGTGTGTGGGTAGAATCTATATCCCACGGGGGTAAAATTGAAAAAAGTTAAAAAAAAATTTTTTTTAGACTTAGGCATTTTTCCGGCGTTTATCAGACTTTCAGATAGGGGAAATGTCAGTGAGCGTTCCAATTTCAGTTCCAGAGCGATTCGCCCGATGAGTTCTTCATATTTAGTCGTTTTCAGCCAATTTTCTGAATTTTTGAAAATTTCACTTTTTTGTGAAAATATCCACTAAATGAGGAAATAATATGTGTGAGGGTACCCCAGGAGAGTTCCAAATGTGTGTGGGTAGAATATATATCCCACGGGGGTAAAATTGAAAAAAGGTGAAAAAAAAATTTTTTTAGACTTAGTCATTTTTCCGGCGTTTATCAGACTTTCAGATAGGGGAAATGTCAGTGAGCGTTCCGATTTCAGTTCCAGAGCGATTCGCCCGATGAGTCCTTCATATTTAGTCGTTTTCAGCCAATTTTCAGAATTTTTGAAAATTTCACTTTTTTGTGAAAATATCCACTAAATGAGGGAATAAAATGTGTGAGGGTACCCCAGGAGAGTTCCAAATGTGTGTGGGTAGAAGATATATCCAAAGGTGGTAAAATTGAAAAAAGTTGAAAAAAATTTTTTTTTTCGACTTAGTCATTTTTCCGGCGTTTATCAGACTTTCAGATAGGGGAAATGTCAGTGAGCGTTCCGATTTCAGTTCCAGAGCGATTCGCCTGATGAGTCCTTCATATTTAGTCGTTTTCAGCCAATTTTCTGAATTTTTGAAAATTTCACTTTTTTGTGAAAATATCCACTAAATGAGGGAATAATATGTGTGACGGTACCCCAGGAGTGTTCCAAATGTGTGTGGGTAGAATATATATCTCACGGGGGTAAAATTTAAAAAAGTTTTAAAAAAATTTTTTTTAGACTTAGTCATTTTTCCGGCGTTTATCAAACTTTCAGATAGGGGAAATGTCAGTGAGCGTTCCAATTTCAGTTCCAGATCGATTCGCCCGATGAGTCCTTCATATTTAGTCGTTTTCAGCCAATTTTCTGAATTTTTGAAAATTTCACTTTTTTGTGAAAATATCCACTAAATAAGGGAATAATATGTGTGAGGGTACCCCAAGAGAGTTCCAAATGTGTGTGGGTAGAATATATATCCCACGGGGGTAAAATTGAAAAAAGTTGAAAAAAAATTTTTTTTACACTTAGTCATTTTTCCGGCGTTTATCAGACTTTCAGATAGGGGAAATGTCAGTGAGCGTTCCGATTTCAGTTCCAGAGCGATTCGCCGATTGAGTCCTTCATATTTAGTCGTTTTCAGCCAATTTTCAGAATTTTTGAAAATTTCACTTTTTTGTGAAAATATCCACTAAATGAGGGAATAATATGTGTGAGGGTACCCCAAGAGAGTTCCAAATGTGTGTGGGTAGAATCTATATCCCACGGGGGTAAAATTGAAAAAAGTTAAAAAAAAATTTTTTTTAGACTTAGTCATTTTTCCAGCGTTTATCAGACTTTCAGATAGGGGAAATGTCAGTGAGCGTTCCAATTTCAGTTCCAGAGCGATTCGCCCGATGAGTCCTTCATATTTAGTCGTTTTCAGCCAATTTTCAGAATTTTTGAAAATTTCAATTTTTTGTGAAAATATCCACTAAATGAGGGAATAATATGTGTGAGGGTACCCCAGGAGAGTTCCAAATGTGTGTGGGTAGAATATATATCCCACGGGGGTAAAATTGAAAAAAGTTTAAAAATTTTTTTTTTAGATTTAGCCATTTTTCTGGCTTTTATCAGACTTTCAGATAGGGGAAATGTCAGTGAGCGTTCCAATTTCAGTTCCAGAGCGATTCTCCCGATGAGTCCTTCTTATTTTGTCGTTTTCAGCCAATTTTCTGAATTTTTGAAAATTTCAATTTTTTGTGAAAATATCCACTAAATGAGGGAATACTATGTGTGAGGGTACCCCAGGAGAGTTCCAAATGTGTGTGGGTAGAATATATATCCCACGGGGGTAAAATTTAAAAAAGTTTTAAAAAAATTTTTTTTGACTTAGTCATTTTTCCAGCGTTTATCAGACTTTCAGATAGGGGAAATGTCAGTGAGCATTCCAATTTCAGTTCCAGAGCGATTCGCCCGATGAGTCCTTCATATTTAGCTGTTTTCAGCCAATTTTCTGAATTTTTGAAAATTTCACTTTTTTGTGAAAATATCTACTAAATGAGGAAATAATATGTGTGAGGGTACCCCAGGAGAGTTCCAAATGTGTGTGGGTAGAATCTATATCCCACGGGGTAAAATTGAAAAAAGTAAAAAAAAAATTTTTTTTAGACTTAGTCATTTTTCCGGCGTTTATCAGACTTTCAGATAGGGGAAATGTCAGTGAGCGTTCCAATTTCAGTTCCAGAGCGATTCGCCCGATGAGTCCTTCATATTTAGTCGTTTTCAGCCAATTTTCTGAATTTTTGAAAATTTCACTTTTTTGTGAAAATATCCACTAAATAAGGGAATAATATGTGTGAGGGTACCCCAAGAGAGTTCCAAATGTGTGTGGGTAGAATATATATCCCACGGGGGTAAAATTGAAAAAAGTTGAAAAAAAATTTTTTTTACACTTAGTCATTTTTCCGGCGTTTATCAGACTTTCAGATAGGGGAAATGTCAGTGAGCGTTCCGATTTCAGTTCCAGAGCGATTCGCCGATAGGGTCCTTCATATTTAGTCGTTTTCAGCCAATTTTCAGAATTTTTGAAAATTTCACTTTTTTGTGAAAATATCCACTAAATGAGGGAATAATATGTGTGAGGGTACCCCAGGAGAGTTCCAAATGTGTGTGGGTAGAATCTATATCCCACGGGGGTAAAATTGAAAAAAGTTAAAAAAAAATTTTTTTTAGACTTAGTCATTTTTCCAGCGTTTATCAGACTTTCAGATAGGGGAAATGTCAGTGAGCGTTCCAATTTCAGTTCCAGAGCGATTCGCCCGATGAGTCCTTCATATTTAGTCGTTTTCAGCCAATTTTCTGAATTTTTGAAAATTTCACTTTTTTGTAAAAATATCTACTAAATGAGGAAATAATATGTGTGAGGGTACCCCAGGAGAGTTCCAAATGTGTGTGGGTAGAATCTATATCCCACGGGGGTAAAATTGAAAAAAGTTAAAAAAAAATTTTTTTTAGACTTAGTCATTTTTCCGGCGTTTATCAGACTTTCAGATAGGGGAAATGTCAGTGAGCGTTCCAATTTCAGTTCCAGAGCGATTCGCCCGATGAGTTCTTCATATTTAGTCGTTTTCAGCCAATTTTCTGAATTTTTGAAAAATTCACTTTTTTGTGAAAATATCCACTAAATGAGGAAATAATATGTGTGAGGGTACCCCAGGAGAGTTCCAAATGTGTGTGGGTAGAATATATATCCCACGGGGGTAAAATTGAAAAAAGGTGAAAAAAAAATTTTTTTAGACTTAGTCATTTTTCCGGCGTTTATCAGACTTTCAGATAGGGGAAATGTCAGTGAGCGTTCCGATTTCAGTACCAGAGCGATTCGCCGATTGAGTCCTTCATATTTAGTCGTTTTCAGCCAATTTTCAGAATTTTTGAAAATTTCACTTTTTTGTGAAAATATCCACTAAATGAGGGAATAATATGTGTGAGGGTACCCCAGGAGAATTCCAAATGTGTGTGGGTAGAATCTATATCCCACGGGGGTAAAATTGAAAAAAGTTAAAAAAAAATTTATTTTAGACTTAGTCATTTTTCCAGCGTTTATCAGACTTTCAGATAGGGGAAATGTCAGTGAGCGTTCCAATTTCAGTTCCAGAGCGATTCGCCCGATGAGTCCTTCATATTTAGTCGTTTTCAGCCAATTTTCTGAATTTTTGAAAATTTCACTTTTTTGTAAAAATATCTACTAAATGAGGAAATAATATGTGTGAGGGTACCCCAGGAGAGTTCCAAATGTGTGTGGGTAGAATCTATATCCCACGGGGGTAAAATTGAAAAAAGTTAAAAAAAATTTTTTTTAGACTTAGTCATTTTTCCGGCGTTTATCAGACTTTCAGATAGGGGAAATGTCAGTGAGCATTCCAATTTCAGTTCCAGAGCGATTCGCCCGATGAGTCCTTCATATTTAGTCGTTTTCAGCCAATTTTCAGAATTTTTGAAAATTTCAATTTTTTGTGAAAATATCCACTAAATGAGGGAATAATATGTGTGAGGGTACCCCAGGAGAGTTCCAAATGTGTGTGGGTAGAATCTATATCTCACGGGGGTAAAATTGAAAAAAGTTGAAAAAAATTTTTTTTTACACTTAGTCATTTTTCCGGCGTTTATCAGACTTTCAGATAGGGGAAATGTCAGTGAGCGTTCCAATTTCAGTTCCAGAGCGATTCGCCCGTTGAGTCCTTCATATTTAGTCGTTTTCAGCCAATTTTCAGAATTTTTGAAAATTTCAATTTTTTGTGAAAATATCCACTAAATGAGGGAATAATATGTGTGAGGGTACCCCAGGAGAGTTCCAAATGTGTGTGGGTAGAATATATATCCCACGGGGGTAAAATTGAAAAAAGTTTTAAAATTTTTTTTTTAGATTTAGCCATTTTTCTGGCTTTTATCAGACTTTCAGATAGGGGAAATGTCAGTGAGCGTTCCAATTTCAGTTCCAGAGCGATTCGCCGATTGAGTCCTTCATATTTAGTCGTTTTCAGCCAATTTTCAGAATTTTTGAAAATTTCACTTTTTTGTGAAAATATCCACTAAATGAGGGAATAATATGTGTGAGGGTACCCCAGGAGAGTTCCAAATGTGTGTGGGTAGAATCTATATCCCACGGGGGTAAAATTGAAAAAAGTAAAAAAAAAATTTTTTTTAGACTTAGTCATTTTTCCGGCGTTTATCAGACTTTCAGATAGGGGAAATGTCAGTGAGCGTTCCAATTTCAGTTCCAGAGCGATTCGCCTGATGAGTCCTTCATATTTAGTCGTTTTCAGCCAATTTTCTGAATTTTTGAAAATTTCACTTTTTTGTGAAAATATCCACTAAATAAGGGAATAATATGTGTGAGGGTACCCCAAGAGAGTTCCAAATGTGTGTGGGTAGAATATATATCCCACGGGGGTAAAATTGAAAAAAGTTGAAAAAAAATTTTTTTTACACTTAGTCATTTTTCCGGCGTTTATCAGACTTTCAGATAGGGGAAATGTCAGTGAGCGTTCCGATTTCAGTTCCAGAGCGATTCGCCGATTAGTCCTTCATATTTAGTCGTTTTCAGCCAATTTTCAGAATTTTTGAAAATTTCACTTTTTTGTGAAAATATCCACTAAATGAGGGAATAATATGTGTGAGGGTACCCCAGGAGAGTTCCAAATGTGTGTGGGTAGAATCTATATCCCACGGGGGTAAAATTGAAAAAAGTTAAAAAAAAATTTTTTTTAGACTTAGTCATTTTTCCAGCGTTTATCAGACTTTCAGATAGGGGAAATGTCAGTGAGCGTTCCAATTTCAGTTCCAGAGCGATTCGCCCGATGAGTCCTTCATATTTAGTCGTTTTCAGCCAATTTTCAGAATTTTTGAAAATTTCACTTTTTTGTGAAAATATCCACTAAATGAGGGAATAATATGTGTGAGGGTACCCCAGGAGAGTTCCAAATGTGTGTGGGTAGAATCTATATCCCACGGGGGTAAAATTGAAAAAAGTTTAAAAAAATTTTTTTTTAGACTTAGTCATTTTTCCGGCGTTTATCAGACTTTCAGATAGGGGAAATGTCAGTGAGCGTTACAATTTCAGTTCCAGAGCGATTCGCCTATTGAGTCCTTCATATTTAGTCGTTTTCAGCCAATTTTCTGAATTTTTGAAAATTTCACTTTTTTGTAAAAATATCTACTAAATGAGGAAATAATATGTGTGAGGGTACCCCAGGAGAGTTCCAAATGTGTGTGGGTAGAATCTATATCCCACGGGGGTAAAATTGAAAAAAGTTAAAAAAAAATTTTTTTTAGACTTAGTCATTTTTCCGGCGTTTATCAGACTTTCAGATAGGGGAAATGTCAGTGAGCGTTCCAATTTCAGTTCCAGAGCGATTCGCCCGATGAGTCCTTCATATTTAGTCGTTTTCAGCCAATTTTCTGAATTTTTGAAAATTTCACTTTTTTGTGAAAATATCCACTAAATAAGGGAATAATATGTGTGAGGGTACCCCAAGAGAGTTCCAAATGTGTGTGGGTAGAATATATATCCCACGGGGGTAAAATTGAAAAAAGGTGAAAAAAAATTTTTTTTAGACTTAGTCATTTTTCCGGCGTTTATCAGACTTTCAGATAGGGGAAATGGCAGTGAGCGTTCCGATTTCAGTTCCAGAGCGATTCGCCGATTGAGTCCTTCATATTTAGTCGTTTTCAGCCAATTTTCAGAATTTTTGAAAATTTCACTTTTTTGTGAAAATATCCACTAAATGAGGGAATAATATGTGTGAGGGTACCCCAGGAGAGTTCCAAATGTGTGTGGGTAGAATCTATATCCCACGGGGGTAAAATTGAAAAAAGTTTTAAAAAAATTTTTTTTAGACTTAGTCATTTTTCCAGCGTTTATCAGACTTTCAGATAGGGGAAATGTCTTTGAGCATTCCAATTTCAGTTCCAGAGCGATTCGCCCGATGAGTCCTTCATATTTAGTTGTTTTCAGCCAATTTTCTGAATTTTTGAAAATTTCACTTTTTTGTGAAAATATCCACTAAATGAGGGAATAATATGTGTGACGGTACCCCAGGAGTGTTCCAAATGTGTGTGGGTAGAATATATATCTCACGAGGGTAAAATTGAAAAAAGTTTAAAAAAAATTTTTTTTAGACTTAGTCATTTTTCCAGCGTTTATCAGACTTTCCGATAGGGGAAATGTCAGTGAGCATTCCAATTTCAGTTCCAGAGCGATTCGCCCGATGAGTCCTTCATATTTAGTCGTTTTCAGCCAATTTTCTGAATTTTTGAAAATTTCACTTTTTTGTGAAAATATCCACTAAATAAGGGAATAATATGTGTGAGGGTACCCCAAGAGAGTTCCAAATGTGTGTGGGTAGAATATATATCCCACGGGGGTAAAATTGAAAAAAGGTGAAAATTTTTTTTTTTGGACTTAGTCATTTTTCCGGCCTTTATCAGACTTTCAGATAGGGGAAATGTCAGTGAGCGTTCCGATTTCAGTTCCAGAGCGATTCGCCCGATGAGTCCTTCATATTTAGTCGTTTTCAGCCAATTTTCAGAATTTTTGAAAATTTCACTTTTTTGTGAAAATATCCACTAAATGAGGGAATAAAATGTGTGAGGGTACCCCAGGAGAGTTCCAAATGTGTGTGGGTAGAATATATATCCCACGGGGGTAAAATTTAAAAAAGTTTTAAAACAATTTTTTTTAGACTTAGTCATTTTTCCGGCGTTTATCAGACTTTCAGAACGGGGAAATGTCATTGAGCATTCCAATTTCAGTTCCAGAGCGAATCACCCGATGAGTCCTTCATATTTAGTTGTTTTCAGCCAATTTTCTGAATTTTTGAAAATTTCACTTTTTTGTGAAAATATCCACTAAATGAGGAAATAATATGTGTGAGGGTACCCCAGGAGAGTTCCAAATGTGTGTGGGTAGAATATATATCCCACGGGGGTAAAATTTAAAAAAGTTTAAAAAAATTTTTTTTTAGACTTAGTCATTTTTCCGGCGTTTATCAGACTTTCAGATAGGGGAAATGTCAGTGAGCGTTCCAATTTCAGTTCCAGAGCGATTTGCCTATTGAGTCCTTCATATTTAGTCGTTTTAAGCCAATTTTCAGAATTTTTGAAAATTTCACTTTTTTGTGAAAATATCCACTAAATGAGGGAATAAAATGTGTGAGGGTACCCCAGGAGAGTTCCAAATGTGTGTGGGTAGAATATATATCCCACGGGGGTAAAATTGAAAAAAGTTTAAAAAAAATTTTTTTTAGACTTAGTCATTTTTCCGGCGTTTATCAGACTTTCAGATAGGGGAAATGTCAGTGAGCGTTCCGATTTCAGTTCCAGAGCGATTCGCCGATTGAGTCCTTCATATTTAGTCGTTTTCAGCCAATTTACAGAATTTTTGAAAATTTCACTTTTTTGTGAAAATATCCACTAAATGAGGGAATAATATGTGTGAGGGTACCCCAGGAGAGTTCCAAATGTGTGTGGGTAGAATCTATATCCCACGGGGGTAAAATTGAAAAAAGTTTAAAAAAAAATTTTTTTAGACTTAGTCATTTTTCCGGCGTTTATCAGACTTTCAGATAAGGGAAATGTCATTGAGCATTCCAATTTCAGTTCCAGAGCGATTCGCCCGATGAGTCCTTCATATTTAGTTGTTTTCAGCCAATTTTCTGAATTTTTGAAAATTTCACTTTTTTGTGAAAATATCCACTAAATGAGGGAATAATATGTGTGACGGTACCCCAGGAGTGTTCCAAATGTGTGTGGGTAGAATATATATCTCACGGGGGTAAAATTGAAAAAAGTTTAAAAAAAAATTTTTTTAAGACTTAGTCATTTTTCCAGCGTTTATCAGACTTTCCGATAGGGGAAATGTCAGTGAGCGTTCCAATTTCAGTTCCAGAGCGATTCGCCCGATGAGTCCTTCATATTTAGTCGTTTTCAGCCAATTTTCTGAATTTTTGAAAATTTCACTTTTTTGTGAAAATATCCACTAAATAAGGGAATAATATGTGTGAGGGTACCCCAAGAGAGTTCCAAATGTGTGTGGGTAGAATATATATCCCACGGGGGTAAAATTGAAAAAAGTTTAAAAAAAATTTTTTTTTGGACTTAGTCATTTTTCCGGCGTTTATCAGACTTTCAGATAGGGGAAATGTCAGTGAGCGTTCCGATTTCAGTTCCAGAGCGATTCGCCCGATGAGTCCTTCATATTTAGTCGTTTTCAGCCAATTTTCAGAATTTGTGAAAATTTCACTTTTTTGTGAAAATATCCACTAAATGAAGGAATAAAATGTGTGAGGGTACCCCAGGAGAGTTCCAAATGTGTGTGGGTAGAAGATATATCCAAAGGTGGTAAAATGGAAAAAATGGAAAAAAAATTTTTTTTTCGACTTAGTCATTTTTCCGGCGTTTATCAGACTTTCAGATCGGGGAAATGTCAGTGAGCGTTCCGATTTCAGTTCCAGAGCGATTCGCCTGATGAGTCCTTCATATTTAGTCGTTTTCAGCCAATTTTCTGAATTTTTGAAAATTTCACGTTTTTGTGAAAATATCCACTAAATGAGGGAATAATATGTGTGACGGTACCCCAGGAGAGTTCCAAATGTGTGTGGGTAGAATCTATATCCCACGGGGGTAAAATTGAAAAAAGTTAAAAAAAAATTTTTTTTAGACTTAGTCATTTTTCCGGCGTTTATCAGACTTTCAGATAGGGGAAATGTCAGTGAGCATTCCGATTTCAGTTCCAGAGCAATTCGCCCGATGAGTTCTTCATATTTAGTCGTTTTCAGCCAATTTTCTGAATTTTTGAAAATTTCACTTTTTTGTGAAAATATCCACTAAATGAGGAAATAATATGTGTGAGGGTACCCCAGGAGAGTTCCAAATGTGTGTGGGTAGAATATATATCCCACGGGGGTAAAATTGAAAAAAGGAGAAAAAAATTTTTTTAGACTTAGTCATTTTTCAGGCGTTTATCAGACTTTCAGATAGGGGAAATGTCAGTGAGCGTTCCGATTTCAGTTCCAGAGCGATTCGCCCGATGAGTCCTTCATATTTAGTCGTTTTCAGCCAATTTTCTGAATATTTGAAAATTTCACTTTTTTCTGAAAATATCCACTAAATGAGGGAATAATATGTGTGAGGGTACCCCAGGAGAGTTCCAAATGTGTGTGGGTAGAATATATATCCCATGGGGGTAAAATTGAAAAAAGTTTAAAAAAAAATTTTTTTAGACTTAGTCATTTTTCCAGCGTTTATCAGACTTTCCGATAGGGGAAATGTCAGTGAGCGTTCCAATTTCAGTTCCAGAGCGATTCGCCTGATGAGTCCTTCATATTTAGTCGTTTCAGCCAATTTTCAGAATTTTTGAAAATTTCATTTTGTGAAAATATCCACTAAATGAGGGAATAATATGTGTGAGGGTACCCCAGGAGAGTTCCAAATGTGTGTGGGTAGAATATATATCCCACGGGGGTAAAATTGAAAAAAGGTGAAAAAATTTTTTTTTGGACTTAGTCATTTTTCCGGCGTTTATCAGACTTTCAGATAGGGGAAATGTCAGTGAGCGTTCCGATTTCAGTTCCAGAGCGATTCGCCCGATGAGTCCTTCATATTTAGTCGTTTTCAGCCAATTTTCAGAATTTTTGAAAATTTCACTTTTTTGTGAAAATATCCACTAAATGAGGGAATACTATGTGTGAGGGTACCCCAGGAGAGTTCCAAATGTGTGTGGGTAGAATATATATCCCACGGGGGTAAAATTGAAAAAAGTTTAAAAAAATTTTTTTTTAGACTTAGTCATTTTTCCGGCGTTTATCAGACTTTCAGATAGGGGAAATGTCAGTGAGCGTTTCGATTTCAGTTCCAGAGCGATTCGCCCGATGAGTCCTTCATATTTAGTCGTTTTCAGCCAATTTTCAGAATTTTTGAAAATTTCACTTTTTTGTGAAAATATCCACTAAATGAGGGAATAAAATGTGTGAGGGTACCCCAGGAGAGTTCCAAATGTGTGTGGGTAGAATATATATCCCACGGGGGTAAAATTGAAAAAAGTTGAAAAAAAATTTTTTTTAGACTTAGTCATTTTTCCGGCGTTTATCAGACTTTCAGATAGGGGAAATGTCAGTGAGCGTTCCGATTTCAGTTCCAGAGCGATTCGCCCGATGAGTCCTTCATATTTAGTCGTTTTCAGCCAGTTTTCAGAATTTTTGAAAATTTCAATTTTTTGTGAAAATATCCACTAAATGAGGGAATACTATGTGTGAGGGTACCCCAGGAGAGTTCCAAATGTGTGTGGGTAGAATCTATATCCCACGGGGGTAAAATTGAAAAAAGTAAAAAAAAAATTTTTTTTAGACTTAGTCATTTTTCCGGCGTTTATCAGACTTTCAGATAGGGGAAATGTCAGTGAGCGTTCCGATTTCAGTTCCAGAGCGATTCTCCCGATGAGTCCTTCATATTTAGTCGTTTTCAGCCAATTTTCAGAATTTGTGAAAATTTCACTTTTTTGTGAAAATATCCACTAAATGAAGGAATAAAATGTGTGAGGGTACCCCAGGAGAGTTCCAAATGTGTGTGGGTAGAAGATATATCCAAAGGTGGTAAAATGGAAAAAATGGAAAAAAAATTTTTTTTTCGACTTAGTCATTTTTCCGGCGTTTATCAGACTTTCAGATCGGGGAAATGTCAGTGAGCGTTCCGATTTCAGTTCCAGAGCGATTCGCCTGATGAGTCCTTCATATTTAGTCGTTTTCAGCCAATTTTCTGAATTTTTGAAAATTTCACTTTTTTGTGAAAATATCCACTAAATGAGGGAATAATATGTGTGACGGTACCCCAGGAGTGTTCCAAATGTGTGTGGGTAGAATATATATCTCACGGGGGTAAAATTGAAAAAAGTTTAAAAAAAAATTTTTTTAGACTTAGTCATTTTTCCAGCGTTTATCAGACTTTCCGATAGGGGAAATGTCAGTGAGCGTTCCAATTTCAGTTCCAGAGCGATTCGCCGATTGAGTCCTTCATATTTAGTCGTTTTCAGCCAATTTTCAGAATTTTTGAAAATTTCATTTTGTGAAAATATCCACTAAATGAGGGAATAATATGTGTGAGGGTACCCCAGGAGAGTTCCAAATGTGTGTGGGTAGAATCTATATCCCACGGGGGTAAAATTGAAAAAAGTTAAAAAAAAATTTTTTTTAGACTTAGTCATTTTTCCGGCGTTTATCAGACTTTCAGATAGGGGAAATGTCAGTGAGCATTCCGATTTCAGTTCCAGAGCAATTCGCCCGATGAGTTCTTCATATTTAGTCGTTTTCAGCCAATTTTCTGAATTTTTGAAAATTTCACTTTTTTGTGAAAATATCCACTAAATGAGGAAATAATATGTGTGAGGGTACCCCAGGAGAGTTCCAAATGTGTGTGGGTAGAATATATATCCCACGGGGGTAAAATTGAAAAAAGGAGAAAAAATTTTTTTTAGACTTAGTCATTTTTCAGGCGTTTATCAGACTTTCAGATAGGGGAAATGTCAGTGAGCGTTCCGATTTCAGTTCCAGAGCGATTCGCCCGATGAGTCCTTCATATTTAGTCGTTTTCAGCCAATTTTCTGAATATTTGAAAATTTCACTTTTTTCTGAAAATATCCACTAAATGAGGGAATAATATGTGTGAGGGTACCCCAGGAGAGTTCCAAATGTGTGTGGGTAGAATATATATCCCATGGGGGTAAAATTGAAAAAAGTTTAAAAAAAATTTTTTTTAGACTTAGTCATTTTTCCAGCGTTTATCAGACTTTCCGATAGGGGAAATGTCAGTGAGCGTTCCAATTTCAGTTCCAGAGCGATTCGCCTGATGAGTCCTTCATATTTAGTCGTTTCAGCCAATTTTCAGAATTTTTGAAAATTTCACTTTTTTGTGAAAATATCCACTAAATGAGGGAATAAAATGTGTGAGGGTACCCCAGGAGAGTTCCAAATGTGTGTGGGTAGAATATATATCCCACGGGGGTAAAATTGAAAAAAGTTTAAAAAAAATTTTTTTTAAGACTTAGTCATTTTTCCAGCGTTTATCAGACTTTCCGATAGGGGAAATGTCAGTGAGCGTTCCAATTTCAGTTCCAGAGCGATTCGCCCGATGAGTCCTTCATATTTAGTCGTTTTCAGCCAATTTTCAGAATTTTTGAAAATTTCACTTTTTTGTGAAAATATCCACTAAATGAGGGAATACTATTTGTGAGGGTACCCCAGGAGAGTTCCAAATGTGTGTGGGTAGAATATATATCCCACGGGGGTAAAATTGAAAAAAGTTTAAAAAAATTTTTTTTTAGACTTAGTCATTTTTCCGGCGTTTATCAGACTTTCAGATAGGGGAAATGTCAGTGAGCGTTTCGATTTCAGTTCCAGAGCGATTCGCCCGATGAGTCCTTCATATTTAGTCGTTTTCAGCCAATTTTCAGAATTTTTGAAAATTTCACTTTTTTGTGAAAATATCCACTAAATGAGGGAATAAAATGTGTGAGGGTACCCCAGGAGAGTTCCAAATGTGTGTGGGTAGAATATATATCCCACGGGGGTAAAATTGAAAAAAGTTGAAAAAAAATTTTTTTTAGACTTAGTCATTTTTCCGGCGTTTATCAGACTTTCAGATAGGGGAAATGTCAGTGAGCGTTCCGATTTCAGTTCCAGAGCGATTCGCCCGATTGAGTCCTTCATATTTAGTCGTTTTCAGCCAGTTTTCAGAATTTTTGAAAATTTCACTTTTTTGTGAAAATATCCACTAAATGAGGGAATAATATGTGTGAGGGTACCCCAGGAGAGTTCCAAATGTGTGTGGGTAGAATCTATATCCCACGGGGGTAAAATTGAAAAAAGTTAAAAAATAATTTTTTTTAGACTTAGTCATTTTTCCAGCGTTTATCACATAGGGGAAATGTCAGTGAGCGTTCCGATTTCAGTTCCAGAGCGATTCGCCCGATGAGTCCTTCATATTTAGTCGTTTTCAGCCAGTTTTCAGAATTTTTGAAAATTTAAATTTTTTGTGAAAATATCCACTAAATGAGGGAATACTATGTGTGAGGGTACCCCAGGAGAGTTCCAAATGTGTGTGGGTAGAATCTATATCCCACGGGGGTAAAATTGAAAAAAGTTAAAAAAAAATTTTTTTTAGACTTAGTCATTTTTCCGGCGTTTATCAGACTTTCAGATAGGGGAAATGTCATTGAGCATTCCAATTTCAGTTCCAGAGCGATTCGCCCGATGAGTCCTTCATATTTAGTTGTTTTCAGCCAATTTTCTGAATTTTTGAAAATTTCACTTTTTTGTGAAAATATCCACTAAATGAGGGAATAATATGTGTGAGGGTACCCCAGGAGAGTTCCAAATGTGTGTGGGTAGAATCTATATCCCACGGGGGTAAAATTGAAAAAAGTAAAAAAAAAATTTTTTTTAGACTTAGTCATTTTTCCGGCGTTTATCAGACTTTCAGATAGGGGAAATGTCAGTGAGCGTTCCGATTTCAGTTCCAGAGCGATTCTCCCGATGAGTCCTTCATATTTAGTCGTTTTCAGCCAATTTTCAGAATTTGTGAAAATTTCACTTTTTTGTGAAAATATCCACTAAATGAAGGAATAAAATGTGTGAGGGTACCCCAGGAGAGTTC
Organism: Phyllobates terribilis; assembly: GCF_046119375.1. NCBI lineage: Eukaryota > Metazoa > Chordata > Amphibia > Anura > Dendrobatidae > Phyllobates > Phyllobates terribilis. Next base: position 18,241,409 of record NW_027362773.1, on the reverse strand, counting down.
CAAATGTGTGTGGGTAGAAGATATATCCAAAGGTGGTAAAATGGAAAAAATGGAAAAAAATTTTTTTTTTCGACTTAGTCATTTTTCCGGCGTTTATCAGACTTTCAGATCGGGGAAATGTCAGTGAGCGTTCCGATTTCAGTTCCAGAGCGATTCGCCTGATGAGTCCTTCATATTTAGTCGTTTTCAGCCAATTTTCTGAATTTTTGAAAATTTCACTTTTTTGTGAAAATATCCACTAAATGAGGGAATAATATGTGTGACGGTACCCCAGGAGTGTTCCAAATGTGTGTGGGTAGAATATATATCTCACGGGGGTAAAATTGAAAAAAGTTTAAAAAAAAATTTTTTTAGACTTAGTCATTTTTCCAGCGTTTATCAGACTTTCCGATAGGGGAAATGTCAGTGAGCGTTCCAATTTCAGTTCCAGAGCGATTCGCCGATTGAGTCCTTCATATTTAGTCGTTTTCAGCCAATTTTCAGAATTTTTGAAAATTTCATTTTGTGAAAATATCCACTAAATGAGGGAATAATATGTGTGAGGGTACCCCAGGAGAGTTCCAAATGTGTGTGGGTAGAATCTATATCCCACGGGGGTAAAATTGAAAAAAGTTAAAAAAAAATTTTTTTTAGACTTAGTCATTTTTCCGGCGTTTATCAGACTTTCAGATAGGGGAAATGTCAGTGAGCATTCCGATTTCAGTTCCAGAGCAATTCGCCCGATGAGTTCTTCATATTTAGTCGTTTTCAGCCAATTTTCTGAATTTTTGAAAATTTCACTTTTTTGTGAAAATATCCACTAAATGAGGAAATAATATGTGTGAGGGTACCCCAGGAGAGTTCCAAATGTGTGTGGGTAGAATATATATCCCACGGGGGTAAAATTGAAAAAAGGAGAAAAAATTTTTTTTAGACTTAGTCATTTTTCAGGCGTTTATCAGACTTTCAGATAGGGGAAATGTCAGTGAGCGTTCCGATTTCAGTTCCAGAGCGATTCGCCCGATGAGTTCATATTTAGTCGTTTTCAGCCAATTTTCTGAATATTTGAAAATTTCACTTTTTTCTGAAAATATCCACTAAATGAGGGAATAATATGTGTGAGGGTACCCCAGGAGAGTTCCAAATGTGTGTGGGTAGAATATATATCCCATGGGGGTAAAATTGAAAAAAGTTTAAAAAAAATTTTTTTTAGACTTAGTCATTTTTCCAGCGTTTATCAGACTTTCCGATAGGGGAAATGTCAGTGAGCGTTCCAATTTCAGTTCCAGAGCGATTCGCCTGATGAGTCCTTCATATTTAGTCGTTTCAGCCAATTTTCAGAATTTTTGAAAATTTCACTTTTTTGTGAAAATATCCACTAAATGAGGGAATAAAATGTGTGAGGGTACCCCAGGAGAGTTCCAAATGTGTGTGGGTAGAATATATATCCCACGGGGGTAAAATTGAAAAAAGTTAAAAAAAAATTTTTTTTAGACTTAGTCATTTTTCAGGCGTTTATCAGACTTTCAGATAGGGGAAATGTCAGTGAGAGTTCCGATTTCAGTTCCAGAGCGATTCGCCCGATGAGTCCTTCATATTTAGTCGTTTTCAGCCAATTTTCTGAATTTTTGAAAATTTCACTTTTTTGTGAAAATATCCACTAAATGAGGAAATAATATGTGTGAGGGTACCCCAGGAGAGTTCCAAATGTGTGTGGGTAGAATATATATCCCACGGGGGTAAAATTGAAAAAAGTTTTAAAAAAATTTTTTTTAGACTTAGTCATTTTTCCGGCGTTTATCAGACTTTCAGATAGGGGAAATGTCATTGAGCATTCCAATTTCAGTTCCAGAGCGATTCGCCCGATGAGTCCTTCATATTTAGTTGTTTTCAGCCAATTTTCTGAATTTTTGAAAATTTTACTTTTTTGTGAAAATATCCACTAAATGAGGGAATCATATGTGTGACGGTACCCCAGGAGTGTTCCAAATGTGTGTGGGTAGAATATATATCTCACGGGGGTAAAATTGAAAAAAGTTTAAAAAAAATTTTTTTTAGACTTAGTCATTTTTCCAGCGTTTATCAGACTTTCCGTTAGGGGAAATGTCAGTGAGCGTTCCGATTTCAGTTCGAGAGCGATTCGCCGATTGAGTCCTTCATATTTAGTCGTTTTCAGCCAGTTTTCAGAATTTTTGAAAATTTCACTTTTTTGTGAAAATATCCACTAAATGAGGGAATAATATGTGTGAGGGTACCCCAGGAGAGTTCCAAATGTGTGTGGGTAGAATCTATATCCCACGGGGGTAAAATTGAAAAAAGTTAAAAAAAAATTTTTTTTAGACTTAGTCATTTTTCCAGCGTTTATCAGACTTTCAGATAGGGGAAATGTCAGTGAGCGTTCCGATTTCAGTTCCAGAGCGATTCGCCCGATGAGTCCTTCATATTTAGTCGTTTTCTGCCAATTTTCAGAATTTTTGAAAATTTAAATTTTTTGTGAAAATATCCACTAAATGAGGGAATACTATGTGTGAGGGTACCCCAGGAGAGTTCCAAATGTGTGTGGGTAGAATATATATCCCACGGGGGTAAAATTTAAAAAAGTTTTAAAAAAATTTTTTTTAGACTTAGTCATTTTTCCGGCGTTTATCAGACTTTCAGATAGGGGAAATGTCATTGAGCATTCCAATTTCAGTTCCAGAGCGATTCGCCCGATGAGTCCTTCATATTTAGTTGTTTTCAGCCAATTTTCTGAATTTTTGAAAATTTCACTTTTTTGTGAAAATATCCACTAAATGAGGGAATAATATGTGTGAGGGTACCCCAGGAGAGTTCCAAATGTGTGTGGGTAGAATCTATATCCCACGGGGGTAAAATTGAAAAAAGTAAAAAAAAAATTTTTTTTAGACTTAGTCATTTTTACGGCGTTTATCAGACTTTCAGATAGCGGAAATGTCAGTGAGCGTTCCGATTTCAGTTCCAGAGCGATTCGCCGATTGAGTCCTTCATATTTAGTCGTTTTCAGCCAATTTTCAGAATTTTTGAAAATTTCATTTTGTGAAAATATCCACTAAATGAGGGAATAATATGTGTGAGGGTACCCCAGGAGAGTTCCAAATGTGTGTGGGTAGAATCTATATCCCACAGGGGTAAAATTGAAAAAAGTTAAAAAAAAATTTTTTTTAGACTTAGTCATTTTTCCGGCGTTTATCAGACTTTCAGATAGGGGAAATGTCAGTGAGCGTTCCAATTTCAGTTCCAGAGCGATTCGCCCGATGAGTCCTTCATATTTAGTCGTTTTCAGCCAATTTTCTGAATTTTTGAAAATTTCACTTTTTTGTGAAAATATCCACTAAATGAGGAAATAATATTTGTGAGGGTACCCCAGGAGAGTTCCAAATGTGTGTGGGTAGAATATATATCCCACGGGGGTAAAATTGAAAAAAGTTGAAAAAAAATTTTTTTTAGACTTAGTCATTTTTCAGGCGTTTATCAGACTTTCAGATAGGGGAAATGTCAGTGAGCGTTCCGATTTCAGTTCCAGAGCGATTCGCCCGATGAGTCCTTCATATTTAGTCGTTTTCAGCCAATTTTCTGAATATTTGAAAATTTCACTTTTTTGTGAAAATATCCACTAAATGAGGGAATAATATGTGTGAGGGTACCCCAGGAGAGTTCCAAATGTGTGTGGGTAGAATATATATCCCATGGGGGTAAAATTGAAAAAAGTTTAAAAAAAATTTTTTTTAGACTTAGTCATTTTTCCGGCGTTTATCAGACTTTCAGATAGGGGAAATGTCAGTGAGCGTTCCGATTTCAGTTCCAGAGCGATTCGCCCGATGAGTCCTTCATATTTAGTCGTTTTCAGCCAATTTTCTGAATATTTGAAAATTTCACTTTTTTGTGAAAATATCCACTAAATGAGGGAATAATATGTGTGAGGGTACCCCAGGAGAGTTCCAAATGTGTGTGGGTAGAATATATATCCCATGGGGGTAAAATTGAAAAAAGTTTAAAAAAAATTTTTTTTAGACTTAGTCATTTTTCCGGCGTTTATCAGACTTTCAGATAGGGGAAATGTCAGTGAGCGTTCCAATTTCAGTTCCAGAGCGATTCGCCCGATGAGTCCTTCATATTTAGTCGTTTTCAGCCAATTTTCTGAATTTTTGAAAATTTCACTTTTTTGTGAAAATATCCACTAAATGAGGAAATAATATTTGTGAGGGTACCCCAGGAGAGTTCCAAATGTGTGTGGGTAGAATATATATCCCACGGGGGTAAAATTGAAAAAAGTTGAAAAAAAATTTTTTTTAGACTTAGTCATTTTTCAGGCGTTTATCAGACTTTCAGATAGGGGAAATGTCAGTGAGCGTTCCGATTTCAGTTCCAGAGCGATTCGCCCGATGAGTTCATATTTAGTCGTTTTCAGCCAATTTTCTGAATATTTGAAAATTTCACTTTTTTCTGAAAATATCCACTAAATGAGGGAATAATATGTGTGAGGGTACCCCAGGAGAGTTCCAAATGTGTGTGGGTAGAATATATATCCCATGGGGGTAAAATTGAAAAAAGTTTAAAAAAAATTTTTTTTAGACTTAGTCATTTTTCCAGCGTTTATCAGACTTTCCGATAGGGGAAATGTCAGTGAGCGTTCCAATTTCAGTTCCAGAGCGATTCGCCTGATGAGTCCTTCATATTTAGTCGTTTCAGCCAATTTTCAGAATTTTTGAAAATTTCACTTTTTTGTGAAAATATCCACTAAATGAGGGAATAAAATGTGTGAGGGTACCCCAGGAGAGTTCCAAATGTGTGTGGGTAGAATATATATCCCACGGGGGTAAAATTGAAAAAAGTTAAAAAAAAATTTTTTTTAGACTTAGTCATTTTTCAGGCGTTTATCAGACTTTCAGATAGGGGAAATGTCAGTGAGAGTTCCGATTTCAGTTCCAGAGCGATTCGCCCGATGAGTCCTTCATATTTAGTCGTTTTCAGCCAATTTTCTGAATTTTTGAAAATTTCACTTTTTTGTGAAAATATCCACTAAATGAGGAAATAATATGTGTGAGGGTACCCCAGGAGAGTTCCAAATGTGTGTGGGTAGAATATATATCCCACGGGGGTAAAATTGAAAAAAGTTTTAAAAAAATTTTTTTTAGACTTAGTCATTTTTCCGGCGTTTATCAGACTTTCAGATAGGGGAAATGTCATTGAGCATTCCAATTTCAGTTCCAGAGCGATTCGCCCGATGAGTCCTTCATATTTAGTTGTTTTCAGCCAATTTTCTGAATTTTTGAAAATTTTACTTTTTTGTGAAAATATCCACTAAATGAGGGAATCATATGTGTGACGGTACCCCAGGAGTGTTCCAAATGTGTGTGGGTAGAATATATATCTCACGGGGGTAAAATTGAAAAAAGTTTAAAAAAAATTTTTTTTAGACTTAGTCATTTTTCCAGCGTTTATCAGACTTTCCGTTAGGGGAAATGTCAGTGAGCGTTCCGATTTCAGTTCGAGAGCGATTCGCCGATTGAGTCCTTCATATTTAGTCGTTTTCAGCCAGTTTTCAGAATTTTTGAAAATTTCACTTTTTTGTGAAAATATCCACTAAATGAGGGAATAATATGTGTGAGGGTACCCCAGGAGAGTTCCAAATGTGTGTGGGTAGAATCTATATCCCACGGGGGTAAAATTGAAAAAAGTTAAAAAAAAATTTTTTTTAGACTTAGTCATTTTTCCAGCGTTTATCAGACTTTCAGATAGGGGAAATGTCAGTGAGCGTTCCGATTTCAGTTCCAGAGCGATTCGCCCGATGAGTCCTTCATATTTAGTCGTTTTCTGCCAATTTTCAGAATTTTTGAAAATTTAAATTTTTTGTGAAAATATCCACTAAATGAGGGAATACTATGTGTGAGGGTACCCCAGGAGAGTTCCAAATGTGTGTGGGTAGAATATATATCCCACGGGGGTAAAATTTAAAAAAGTTTTAAAAAAATTTTTTTTAGACTTAGTCATTTTTCCGGCGTTTATCAGACTTTCAGATAGGGGAAATGTCATTGAGCATTCCAATTTCAGTTCCAGAGCGATTCGCCCGATGAGTCCTTCATATTTAGTTGTTTTCAGCCAATTTTCTGAATTTTTGAAAATTTCACTTTTTTGTGAAAATATCCACTAAATGAGGGAATAATATGTGTGAGGGTACCCCAGGAGAGTTCCAAATGTGTGTGGGTAGAATCTATATCCCACGGGGGTAAAATTGAAAAAAGTAAAAAAAAAATTTTTTTTAGACTTAGTCATTTTTACGGCGTTTATCAGACTTTCAGATAGCGGAAATGTCAGTGAGCGTTCCGATTTCAGTTCCAGAGCGATTCGCCGATTGAGTCCTTCATATTTAGTCGTTTTCAGCCAATTTTCAGAATTTTTGAAAATTTCATTTTGTGAAAATATCCACTAAATGAGGGAATAATATGTGTGAGGGTACCCCAGGAGAGTTCCAAATGTGTGTGGGTAGAATCTATATCCCACAGGGGTAAAATTGAAAAAAGTTAAAAAAAAATTTTTTTTAGACTTAGTCATTTTTCCGGCGTTTATCAGACTTTCAGATAGGGGAAATGTCAGTGAGCGTTCCAATTTCAGTTCCAGAGCGATTCGCCCGATGAGTCCTTCATATTTAGTCGTTTTCAGCCAATTTTCTGAATTTTTGAAAATTTCACTTTTTTGTGAAAATATCCACTAAATGAGGAAATAATATTTGTGAGGGTACCCCAGGAGAGTTCCAAATGTGTGTGGGTAGAATATATATCCCACGGGGGTAAAATTGAAAAAAGTTGAAAAAAAATTTTTTTTAGACTTAGTCATTTTTCAGGCGTTTATCAGACTTTCAGATAGGGGAAATGTCAGTGAGCGTTCCGATTTCAGTTCCAGAGCGATTCGCCCGATGAGTCCTTCATATTTAGTCGTTTTCAGCCAATTTTCTGAATATTTGAAAATTTCACTTTTTTGTGAAAATATCCACTAAATGAGGGAATAATATGTGTGAGGGTACCCCAGGAGAGTTCCAAATGTGTGTGGGTAGAATATATATCCCATGGGGGTAAAATTGAAAAAAGTTTAAAAAAAATTTTTTTTAGACTTAGTCATTTTTCCGGCGTTTATCAGACTTTCAGATAGGGGAAATGTCAGTGAGCGTTCCGATTTCAGTTCCAGAGCGATTCGCCCGATGAGTCCTTCATATTTAGTCGTTTTCAGCCAATTTTCTGAATATTTGAAAATTTCACTTTTTTGTGAAAATATCCACTAAATGAGGGAATAATATGTGTGAGGGTACCCCAGGAGAGTTCCAAATGTGTGTGGGTAGAATATATATCCCATGGGGGTAAAATTGAAAAAAGTTTAAAAAAAATTTTTTTTAGACTTAGTCATTTTTCCGGCGTTTATCAGACTTTCAGATAGGGGAAATGTCAGTGAGCGTTCCAATTTCAGTTCCAGAGCGATTCGCCCGATGAGTCCTTCATATTTAGTCGTTTTCAGCCAATTTTCTGAATTTTTGAAAATTTCACTTTTTTGTGAAAATATCCACTAAATGAGGAAATAATATTTGTGAGGGTACCCCAGGAGAGTTCCAAATGTGTGTGGGTAGAATATATATCCCACGGGGGTAAAATTGAAAAAAGTTGAAAAAAAATTTTTTTTAGACTTAGTCATTTTTCAGGCGTTTATCAGACTTTCAGATAGGGGAAATGTCAGTGAGCGTTCCGATTTCAGTTCCAGAGCGATTCGCCCGATGAGTCCTTCATATTTAGTCGTTTTCAGCCAATTTTCTGAATATTTGAAAATTTCACTTTTTTGTGAAAATATCCACTAAATGAGGGAATAATATGTGTGAGGGTACCCCAGGAGAGTTCCAAATGTGTGTGGGTAGAATATATATCCCACGGGGGTAAAATTTAAAAAAGTTTTAAAAAAAATTTTTTTAGACTTAGTCATTTTTCCGGCGTTTATCAGACTTTCAGATAGGGGAAATGTCATTGAGCATTCCAATTTCAGTTCCAGAGCGATTCGCCCGATGAGTCCTTCATATTTAGTTGTTTTCAGCCAATTTTCTGAATTTTTGAAAATTTCACTTTTTTGTGAAAATATCCACTAAATGAGGGAATAATATGTGTGAGGGTACCCCAGGAGAGTTCCAAATGTGTGTGGGTAGAATCTATATCCCACGGGGGTAAAATTGAAAAAAGTAAAAAAAAAAATTTTTTTAGACTTAGTCATTTTTACGGCGTTTATCAGACTTTCAGATAGGGGAAATGTCAGTGAGCGTTCCGATTTCAGTTCCGGAGCGATTCGCCTGATGAGTCCTTCATATTTAGTCGTTTTCAGCCAATTTTCTGAATTTTTGAAAATTTCACTTTTTTGTGAAAATATCCACTAAATGAGGGAATAATATGTGTGACGGTACCCCAGGAGTGTTCCAAATGTGTGTGGGTAGAATATATATCTCACGGGGGTAAAATTGAAAAAAGTTTAAAAAAAAATTTTTTTAGACTTAGTCATTTTTCCAGCGTTTATCAGACTTTCCGATAGGGGAAATGTCAGTGAGCGTTCCAATTTCAGTTCCAGAGCGATTCGCCCGATGAGTCCTTCATATTTAGTCGTTTTCAGCCAATTTTCTGAATTTTTGAAAATTTCACTTTTTTGTGAAAATATCCACTAAATAAGGGAATAATATGTGTGAGGGTACCCCAAGAGAGTTTCAAATGTGTGTGGGTAGAATATATATCCCACGGGGGTAAAATTGAAAAAAGTTGAAAAAAAATTTTTTTTAGACTTAGTCATTTTTCCGGCGTTTATCAGACTTTCAGATAGCGGAAATGTCAGTGAGCGTTCCGATTTCAGTTCCAGAGCGATTCGCCGATTGAGTCCTTCATATTTAGTCGTTTTCAGCCAATTTTCAGAATTTTTGAAAATTTCATTTTGTGAAAATATCCACTAAATGAGGGAATAATATGTGTGAGGGTACCCCAGGAGAGTTCCAAATGTGTGTGGGTAGAATCTATATCCCACAGGGGTAAAATTGAAAAAAGTTAAAAAAAAATTTTTTTTAGACTTAGTCATTTTTCCGGCGTTTATCAGACTTTCAGATAGGGGAAATGTCAGTGAGCGTTCAAATTTCAGTTCCAGAGCGATTCGCCCGATGAGTCCTTCATATTTAGTCGTTTTCAGCCAATTTTCTGAATTTTTGAAAATTTCACTTTTTTGTGAAAATATCCACTAAATGAGGAAATAATATTTGTGAGGGTACCCCAGGAGAGTTCCAAATGTGTGTGGGTAGAATATATATCCCACGGGGGTAAAATTGAAAAAAGTTGAAAAAAAATTTTTTTTAGACTTAGTCATTTTTCAGGCGTTTATCAGACTTTCAGATAGGGGAAATGTCAGTGAGCGTTCCGATTTCAGTTCCAGAGCGATTCGCCCGATGAGTCCTTCATATTTAGTCGTTTTCAGCCAATTTTCTGAATATTTGAAAATTTCACTTTTTTGTGAAAATATCCACTAAATGAGGGAATAATATGTGTGAGGGTACCCCAGGAGAGTTCCAAATGTGTGTGGGTAGAATATATATCCCATGGGGGTAAAATTGAAAAAAGTTTAAAAAAAATTTTTTTTAGACTTAGTCATTTTTCCGGCGTTTATCAGACTTTCAGATAGGGGAAATGTCAGTGAGCGTTCCGATTTCAGTTCCAGAGCGATTCGCCCGATGAGTCCTTCATATTTAGTCGTTTTCAGCCAATTTTCTGAATATTTGAAAATTTCACTTTTTTGTGAAAATATCCACTAAATGAGGGAATAATATGTGTGAGGGTACCCCAGGAGAGTTCCAAATGTGTGTGGGTAGAATATATATCCCATGGGGGTAAAATTGAAAAAAGTTTTAAAAAAATTTTTTTTAGACTTAGTCATTTTTCCGGCGTTTATCAGACTTTCAGATAGGGGAAATGTCAGTGAGCGTTCCAATTTCAGTTCCAGAGCGATTCGCCCGATGAGTCCTTCATATTTAGTCGTTTTCAGCCAATTTTCTGAATTTTTGAAAATTTCACTTTTTTGTGAAAATATCCACTAAATGAGGAAATAATATTTGTGAGGGTACCCCAGGAGAGTTCCAAATGTGTGTGGGTAGAATATATATCCCACGGGGGTAAAATTGAAAAAAGTTGAAAAAAAATTTTTTTTAGACTTAGTCATTTTTCAGGCGTTTATCAGACTTTCAGATAGGGGAAATGTCAGTGAGCGTTCCGATTTCAGTTCCAGAGCGATTCGCCCGATGAGTCCTTCATATTTAGTCGTTTTCAGCCAATTTTCTGAATATTTGAAAATTTCACTTTTTTGTGAAAATATCCACTAAATGAGGGAATAATATGTGTGAGGGTACCCCAGGAGAGTTCCAAATGTGTGTGGGTAGAATATATATCCCATGGGGGTAAAATTGAAAAAAGTTTAAAAAAAATTTTTTTTAGACTTAGTCATTTTTCCGGCGTTTATCAGACTTTCAGATAGGGGAAATGTCAGTGAGCGTTCCAATTTCAGTTCCAGAGCGATTCGCCCGATGAGTCCTTCATATTTAGTCGTTTTCAGCCAATTTTCTGAATTTTTGAAAATTTCACTTTTTTGTGAAAATATCCACTAAATGAGGAAATAATATGTGTGAGGGTACCCCAGGAGAGTTCCAAATGTGTGTGGGTAGAATATATATCCCACGGGGGTAAAATTGAAAAAAGGAGAAAAAATTTTTTTTTGGACTTAGTCATTTTTTCAGCGTTTATCAGACTTTCAGATAGGGGAAATGTCAGTGAGCGTTCCGATTTCAGTTCCAGAGCGATTCGCCCGATGAGTCCTTCATATTTAGTCGTTTTCAGCCAATTTTCTGAATATTTGAAAATTTCACTTTTTTGTGAAAATATCCACTAAATGAGGGAATAATATGTGTGAGGGTACCCCAGGAGAGTTCCAAATGTGTGTGGGTAGAATATATATCCCACGGGGGTAAAATTGAAAAAAGCTAAAAAAAAATTTTTTTTAGACTTAGTCATTTTTCCGGCGTTAATCAGACTTTCAATTAGGGCAAATGTCAGTGAGCGTTCCGATTTCAGTTCCAGAGCGATTCGCCCAATGAGTCCTTCATATTTAGTCGTTTTCAGCCAATTTTCTGAATTTTTGAAAATTTCACTTTTTTGTGAAAATATCCACTAAATGAGGGAATAATATGTGTGAGGGTACCCCAGGAGAGTTCCAAATGTGTGTGGGTAGAATATATATCCCATGGGGGTAAAATTGAAAAAAGTTTAAAAAAAATTTTTTTTAGACTTAGTCATTTTTCCGGCGTTTATCAGACTTTCAGATAGGGGAAATGTCAGTGAGCGTTCCAATTTCAGTTCCAGAGCGATTCGCCCGATGAGTCCTTCATATTTAGTCGTTTTCAGCCAATTTTCTGAATTTTTGAAAATTTCACTTTTTTGTGAAAATATCCACTAAATGAGGAAATAATATGTGTGAGGGTACCCCAGGAGAGTTCCAAATGTGTGTGGGTAGAATATATATCCCACGGGGGTAAAATTGAAAAAAGGAGAAAAAATTTTTTTTTGGACTTAGTCATTTTTTCAGCGTTTATCAGACTTTCAGATAGGGGAAATGTCAGTGAGCGTTCCGATTTCAGTTCCAGAGCGATTCGCCCGATGAGTCCTTCATATTTAGTCGTTTTCAGCCAATTTTCTGAATATTTGAAAATTTCACTTTTTTGTGAAAATATCCACTAAATGAGGGAATAATATGTGTGAGGGTACCCCAGGAGAGTTCCAAATGTGTGTGGGTAGAATATATATCCCACGGGGGTAAAATTGAAAAAAGGAGAAAAAATTTTTTTTTGGACTTAGTCATTTTTTCAGCGTTTATCAGACTTTCAGATAGGGGAAATGTCAGTGAGCGTTCCAATTTCAGTTCCAGAGCGATTCGCCCGATGAGTCCTTCATATTTAGTCGTTTTCAGCCAATTTTCTGAATATTTGAAAATTTCACTTTTTTGTGAAAATATCCACTAAATGAGGGAATAATATGTGTGAGGGTACCCCAGGAGAGTTCCAAATGTGTGTGGGTAGAATATATATCCCACGGGGGTAAAATTGAAAAAAGGAGAAAAAATTTTTTTTTGGACTTAGTCATTTTTTCAGCGTTTATCAGACTTTCAGATAGGGGAAATGTCAGTGAGCGTTCCAATTTCAGTTCCAGAGCAATTCGCCCGATGAGTCATTCATATTTAGTCGCTTTCAGCCAATTTTCAGAATTTTGAAAATTTCACTTTTTTGTGAAAATATCCACTAAATGAGGGAATAATATGTGTGAGGGTACCCCAGGAGAGTTCCAAATGTGTGTGGGTAGAATATATATCCCACAGGGGTAAAATTGAAAAAAGGAGAAAAAATTTTTTTTTGGACTTAGTCATTTTTTCAGCGTTTATCAGACTTTCAGATAGGGGAAATGTCAGTGAGCGTTCCAATTTCAGTTCCAGAGCGATTCGCCCAATGAGTCCTTCATATTTAGTCGTTTTCAGCCAATTTTCTGAATTTTTGAAAATTTCACTTTTTTGTGAAAATATCCACTAAATGAGGGAATAATATGTGTGAAGGTACCCCAGGAGAGTTCCAAATGTGTGTGGGTAGAATATATATCCCACGGGGGTAAAATTGAAAAAAGTTGAAAAAAAATTTTTTTTAGACTTAGTCATTTTTCAGGCGTTTATCAGACTTTCAGATAGGGGAAATGTCAGTGAGCGTTCCGATTTCAGTTCCAGAGCGATTCGCCCGATGAGTCCTTCATATTTAGTCGTTTTCAGCCAATTTTCTGAATATTTGAAAATTTCACTTTTTTGTGAAAATATCCACTAAATGAGGAAATAATATGTGTGAGGGTACCCCAGGAGAGTTCCAAATGTGTGTGGGTAGAATATATATCCCACGGGGGTAAAATTGAAAAAAGGAGAAAAAATTTTTTTTTGGACTTAGTCATTTTTTCAGCGTTTATCAGACTTTCAGATAGGGGAAATGTCAGTGAGCGTTCCGATTTCAGTTCCAGAGCGATTCGCCCGATGAGTCCTTCATATTTAGTCGTTTTCAGCCAATTTTCTGAATATTTGAAAATTTCACTTTTTTGTGAAAATATCCACTAAATGAGGGAATAATATGTGTGAGGGTACCCCAGGAGAGTTCCAAATGTGTGTGGGTAGAATATATATCCCACGGGGGTAAAATTGAAAAAAGCTAAAAAAAAATTTTTTTTAGACTTAGTCATTTTTCCGGCGTTTATCAGACTTTCAGATAGGGGAAATGTCAGTGAGCGTTCCAATTTCAGTTCCAGAGCGATTCGCCTGATGAGTCCTTCATATTTAGTCGTTTTCAGCCAATTTTCTGAATTTTTGAAAATTTCACTTTTTTGTGAAAATATCCACTAAATGAGGAAATAATATTTGTGAGGGTACCCCAGGAGAGTTCCAAATGTGTGTGGGTAGAATATATATCCCACGGTGGTAAAATTGAAAAAAGTTGAAAAAAAATTTTTTTTAGACTTAGTCATTTTTCAGGCGTTTATCAGACTTTCAGATAGGGGAAATGTCAGTGAGCGTTCCGATTTCAGTTCCAGAGCGATTCGCCCGATGAGTCCTTCATATTTAGTCGTTTTCAGCCAATTTTCTGAATATTTGAAAATTTCACTTTTTTGTGAAAATATCCACTAAATGAGGGAATAATATGTGTGAGGGTACCCCAGGAGAGTTCCAAATGTGTGTGGGTAGAATATATATCCCATGGGGGTAAAATTGAAAAAAGTTTAAAAAAAATTTTTTTTAGACTTAGTCATTTTTCCGGCGTTTATCAGACTTTCAGATAGGGGAAATGTCAGTGAGCGTTCCAATTTCAGTTCCAGAGCGATTCGCCCGATGAGTCCTTCATATTTAGTCGTTTTCAGCCAATTTTCTGAATTTTTGAAAATTTCACTTTTTTGTGAAAATATCCACTAAATGAGGAAATAATATGTGTGAGGGTACCCCAGGAGAGTTCCAAATGTGTGTGGGTAGAATATATATCCCACGGGGGTAAAATTGAAAAAAGGAGAAAAAATTTTTTTTTGGACTTAGTCATTTTTTCAGCGTTTATCAGACTTTCAGATAGGGGAAATGTCAGTGAGCGTTCCGATTTCAGTTCCAGAGCGATTCGCCCGATGAGTCCTTCATATTTAGTCGTTTTCAGCCAATTTTCTGAATATTTGAAAATTTCACTTTTTTGTGAAAATATCCACTAAATGAGGAAATAATATGTGTGAGGGTACCCCAGGAGAGTTCCAAATGTGTGTCGGTAGAATATATATCCCACGGGGGTAAAATTGAAAAAAGGAGAAAAAATTTTTTTTTGGACTTAGTCATTTTTTCAGCGTTTATCAGACTTTCAGATAGGGGAAATGTCAGTGAGCGTTCCAATTTCAGTTCCAGAGCAATTCGCCCGATGACTCCTTCATATTTAGTCGTTTTCAGCCAATTTTCAGAATTTTGAAAATTTCACTTTTTTGTGAAAATATCCACTAAATGAGGGAATAATATGTGGGAGGGTACCCCAGGAGAGTTCCAAATGTGTGTGGGTAGAATATATATCCCACAGGGGTAAAATTGAAAAAAGTTAAAAAAAAAATTTTTTTTAGGACTTAGTCATTTTTCCAGCGTTAATCAGACTTTCAATTAGGGCATATGTCAGTGAGCGTTCCGATTTCAGTTCCAGAGCGATTCGCGCGATGAGTCCTTCATATTTAGTCGTTTTCAGCCAATTTTCTGAATATTTGAAAATTTCACTTTTTTGTGAAAATATCCACTAACTGAGGGAATAATATGTGTGAGGGAACCCCAAGAGAGTTCCAAATGTGTGTGGGTAGAATATATATCCCACGGGGGTAAAATTGAAAAAAGTTTTAAAAAAATCTTTTTTAGACTTAGTCATTTTTTCAGCGTTTATCAGACTTTCAGATAGGGGAAATGTCAGTGAGCGTTCCGATTTCAGTTCCAGAGCGATTCGCCCAATGAGTCCTTCATATTTAGTCGCTTTCAGCCAATTTTCAGAATTTTCAAAATTTCACTTTTTTGTGAAAATATCCACTAAATGAGGGAATAATATGTGTGAGGGTACCCCAGGAGAGTTCCAAATGTGTGTGGGTAGAATATATATCCCACGGGGGTAAAATTGAAAAAAGGAGAAAAAATTTTTTTTTGGACTTAGTCATTTTTTCAGCGTTTATCAGACTTTCAGATAGGGGAAATGTCAGTGAGCGTTCCAATTTCAGTTCCAGAGCGATTCGCCCGATGAGTCCTTCATATTTAGTCGTTTTCAGCCAATTTTCTGAATATTTCAAAATTTCACTTTTTTGTGAAAATATCCACTAAATGAGGGAATAATATGTGTGAGGGTACCCCAGGAGAGTTCCAAATGTGTGTGGGTAGAATATATATCCCACGGGGGTAAAATTGAAAAAAGGAGAAAAAATTTTTTTTTGGACTTAGTCATTTTTTCAGCGTTTATCAGACTTTCAGATAGGGGAAATGTCAGTGAGCGTTCCAATTTCAGTTCCAGAGCGATTCGCCCGATGAGTCCTTCATATTTAGTCGTTTTCAGCCAATTTTCTGAATATTTGAAAATTTCACTTTTTTGTGAAAATATCCACTAAATGAGGGAATAATATGTGTGAGGGTACCCCAGGAGAGTTCCAAATGTGTGTGGGTAGAATATATATCCCACGGGGGTAAAATTGAAAAAAGGAGAAAACATTTTTTTTTGGACTTAGTCATTTTTTCAGCGTTTATCAGACTTTCAGATAGGGGAAATGTCAGTGAGCGTTCCAATTTCAGTTCCAGAGCAATTCGCCCGATGAGTCCTTCATATTTAGTCGCTTTCAGCCAATTTTCAGAATTTTGAAAATTTCACTTTTTTGTGAAAATATCCACTAAATGAGGGAATAATATGTGTGAGGGTACCCCAGGAGAGTTCCAAATGTGTGTGGGTAGAATATATATCCCACAGGGGTAAAATTGAAAAAAGGAGAAAAAATTTTTTTTTGGACTTAGTCATTTTTTCAGCGTTTATCAGACTTTCAGATAGGGGAAATGTCAGTGAGCGTTCCAATTTCAGTTCCAGAGCGATTCGCCCAATGAGTCCTTCATATTTAGTCGTTTTCAGCCAATTTTCTGAATTTTTGAAAATTTCACTTTTTTGTGAAAATATCCACTAAATGAGGGAATAATATGTGTGAAGGTACCCCAGGAGAGTTCCAAATGTGTGTGGGTAGAATATATATCCCACGGGGGTAAAATTGAAAAAAGTTGAAAAAAAATTTTTTTTAGACTTAGTCATTTTTCAGGCGTTTATCAGACTTTCAGATAGGGGAAATGTCAGTGAGCGTTCCGATTTCAGTTCCAGAGCGATTCGCCCGATGAGTCCTTCATATTTAGTCGTTTTCAGCCAATTTTCTGAATATTTGAAAATTTCACTTTTTTGTGAAAATATCCACTAAATGAGGGAATAATATGTGTGAGGGTACCCCAGGAGAGTTCCAAATGTTTGTGGGTAGAATATATATCCCATGGGGGTAAAATTGAAAAAAGTTTAAAAAAAATTTTTTTTAGACTTAGTCATTTTTCCGGCGTTTATCAGACTTTCAGATAGGGGAAATGTCAGTGAGCGTTCCAATTTCAGTTCCAGAGCGATTCGCCCGATGAGTCCTTCATATTTAGTCGTTTTCAGCCAATTTTCTGAATTTTTGAAAATTTCACTTTTTTGTGAAAATATCCACTAAATGAGGAAATAATATGTGTGAGGGTACCCCAGGAGAGTTCCAAATGTGTGTGGGTAGAATATATATCCCACGGGGGTAAAATTGAAAAAAGGAGAAAAAAATTTTTTTTGGACTTAGTCATTTTTTCAGCGTTTATCAGACTTTCAGATAGGGGAAATGTCAGTGAGCGTTCCGATTTCAGTTCCAGAGCGATTCGCCCGATGAGTCCTTCATATTTAGTCGTTTTCAGCCAATTTTCTGAATATTTGAAAATTTCACTTTTTTGTGAAAATATCCACTAAATGAGGGAATAATATGTGTGAGGGTACCCCAGGAGAGTTCCAAATGTGTGTGGGTAGAATATATATCCCACGGGGGTAAAATTGAAAAAAGCTAAAAAAAAATTTTTTTTAGACTTAGTCATTTTTCCGGCGTTAATCAGACTTTCAATTAGGGCAAATGTCAGTGAGCGTTCCGATTTCACTTCCAGAGCGATTCGCCCGATGAGTCTTTCATATTTAGTCGTTTTCAGCCAATTTTCTGAATATTTGAAAATTTCACTTTTTTGTGAAAATATCCACTAAATGAGGGAATAATATGTGTGAGGGAACCCCAAGAGAGTTCCAAATGTGTGTGGGTAGAATATATATCCCACGGGGGTAAAATTGAAAAAAGTTTTAAAAAATTTTTTTTTAGACTTAGTCATTTTTTCAGTGTTTATCAGACTTTCAGATAGGGGAAATGTCAGTGAGCGTTCCGATTTCAGTTCCAGAGCGATTCGCCCAATGAGTCCTTCATATTTAGTCGTTTTCAGCCAATTTTCTGAATTTTTGAAAATTTCACTTTTTTGTGAAAATATCCACTAAGTGAGGGAATAATATGTGTGAAGGTACTCCAGGAGAGTTCCAAATGTGTGTGGGTAGAATATATATCCCACGGGGGTAAAATTGAAAAAAGCTGAAAAAAATTTTTTTTTAGACTTAGTCATTTTTCCGGCGTTTATCAGACTTTCAGATAGGGGAAATGTCAGTGAGCGTTCCAATTTCAGTTCCAGAGCGATTCGCCCGATGAGTCCTTCATATTTAGTCGTTTTCAGCCAATTTTCTGAATTTTTGAAAATTTCACTTTTTTGTGAAAATATCCACTAAATGAGGAAATAATATGTGTGAGGGTACCCCAGGAGAGTTCCAAATGTGTGTCGGTAGAATATATATCCCACGGGGGTAAAATTGAAAAAAGGAGAAAAAATTTTTTTTTGGACTTAGTCATTTTTTCAGCGTTTATCAGACTTTCAGATAGGGGAAATGTCAGTGAGCGTTCCAATTTCAGTTCCAGAGCAATTCGCCCGATGACTCCTTCATATTTAGTCGTTTTCAGCCAATTTTCAGAATTTTGAAAATTTCACTTTTTTGTGAGAATATCCACTAAATGAGGGAATAATATGTGGGAGGGTACCCCAGGAGAGTTCCAAATGTGTGTGGGTAGAATATATATCCCACAGGGGTAAAATTGAAAAAAGTTTAAAAAAAAATTTTTTTTAGGACTTAGTCATTTTTCCAGCGTTAATCAGACTTTCAATTAGGGCATATGTCAGTGAGCGTTCCGATTTCAGTTCCAGAGCGATTCGCCCGATGAGCCCTTCATATTTAGTCGTTTTCAGCCAATTTTCTGAATATTTGAAAATTTCACTTTTTTGTGAAAATATCCACTAACTGAGGGAATAATATGTGTGAGGGAACCCCAAGAGAGTTCCAAATGTGTGTGGGTAGAATATATATCCCACGGGGGTAAAATTGAAAAAAGTTTTAAAAAAATCTTTTTTAGACTTAGTCATTTTTTCAGCGTTTATCAGACTTTCAGATAGGGGAAATGTCAGTGAGCGTTCCGATTTCAGTTCCAGAGCGATTCGCCCAATGAGTCCTTCATATTTAGTCGCTTTCAGCCAATTTTCAGAATTTTCAAAATTTCACTTTTTTGTGAAAATATCCACTAAATGAGGGAATAATATGTGTGAGGGTACCCCAGGAGAGTTCCAAATGTGTGTGGGTAGAATATATATCCCATGGGGGTAAAATTGAAAAAAGGAGAAAAAATTTTTTTTTGGACTTAGTCATTTTTTCAGCGTTTATCAGACTTTCAGATAGGGGAAATGTCAGTGAGCGTTCCGATTTCAGTTCCAGAGCGATTCGCCCGATGAGTCCTTCATATTTAGTCGTTTTCAGCCAATTTTCTGAATATTTGAAAATTTCACTTTTTTGTGAAAATATCCACTAAATGAGGGAATAATATGTGTGAGGGTACCCCAGGAGAGTTCCAAATGTGTGTGGGTAGAATATATATCCCACTGGGGTAAAATTGAAAAAAGGAGAAAAAATTTTTTTTTGGACTTAGTCATTTTTTCAGCGTTTATCAGACTTTCAGATAGGGGAAATGTCAGTGAGCGTTCCAATTTCAGTTCCAGAGCAATTCGCCCGATGACTCCTTCATATTTAGTCGTTTTCAGCCAATTTTCAGAATTTTGAAAATTTCACTTTTTTGTGAAAATATCCACTAAATGAGGGAATAATATGTGTGAGGGTACCCCAGGAGAGTTCCAAATGTGTTTGGGTTGAATATATATCCCACAGGGGTGAAATTGAAAAAAGTTGAAAAAAAATTTTTTTGGACTTAGTCATTTTTCCGGCGTTTATCAGACTTTCGGATAGGGGAAATGTCAGTGAGCGTTCCGATTTCAGTTCCAGAGCGATTCGCCCAATGAGTCCTTCATATTTAGTCGTTTTCAGCCAATTTTCTGAATTTTTGAAAATTTCACTTTTTTGTGAAAATATCCACTAAGTGAGGGAATAATATGTGTGAAGGTACTCCAGGAGAGTTCCAAATGTGTGTGGGTAGAATATATATCCCACGGGGGTAAAATTGAAAAAAGCTGAAAAAATTTTTTTTTTAGACTTAGTCATTTTTCCGGCGTTTATCAGACTTTCAGATAGGGGAAATGTCAGTGAGCGTTCCAATTTCAGTTCCATAGCGATTCGCCCGATGAGTCCTTCATATTTAGTCGTTTTCAGCCAATTTTCTGAATTTTTGAAAATTTCACTTTTTTGTGAAAATATCCACTAAATGAGGAAATAATATGTGTGAGGGTACCCCAGGAGAGTTCCAAATGTGTGTCGGTAGAATATATATCCCACGGGGGTAAAATTGAAAAAAGGAGAAAAAATTTTTTTTTGGACTTAGTCATTTTTCCAGCGTTAATCAGACTTTCAATTAAGGCATATGTCAGTGAGCGTTCCGATTTCAGTTCCAGAGCGATTCGCCCGATGAGTCCTTCATATTTAGTCGTTTTCAGCCAATTTTCTGAATATTTGAAAATTTCACTTTTTTGTGAAAATATCCACTAACTGAGGGAATAATATGTGTGAGGGAACCCCAAGAGAGTTCCAAATGTGTGTGGGTAGAATATATATCCCACGGGGGTAAAATTGAAAAAAGTTTTAAAAAAATTTTTTTTAGACTTAGTCATTTTTTCAGCGTTTATCAGACTTTCAGATAGGGGAAATGTCAGTGAGCGTTCCGATTTCAGTTCCAGAGCGATTCGCCCAATGAGTCCTTCATATTTAGTCGCTTTCAGCCAATTTTCAGAATTTTCAAAATTTCACTTTTTTGTGAAAATATCCACTAAATGAGGGAATAATATGTGTGAGGGTACCCCAGGAGAGTTCCAAATGTGTGTGGGTAGAATATATATCCCACGGGGGTAAAATTGAAAAAAGGAGAAAAAATTTTTTTTTGGACTTAGTCATTTTTTCAGCGTTTATCAGACTTTCAGATAGGGGAAATGTCAGTGAGCGTTCCAATTTCAGTTCCAGAGCGATTCGCCCAATGAGTCCTTCATATTTAGTCGTTTTCAGCCAATTTTCTGAATTTTTGAAAATTTCACTTTTTTGTGAAAATATCCACTAAATGAGGGAATAATATGTGTGAAGGTACAACAGGAGAGTTCCAAATGTGTGTGGGTAGAATATATATCCCACGGGGGTAAAATTGAAAAAAGTTGAAAAAAAATTTTTTTTAGACTTAGTCATTTTTCAGGCGTTTATCAGACTTTCAGATAGGGGAAATGTCAGTGAGCGTTCCGATTTCAGTTCCAGAGCGATTCGCCCGATGAGTCCTTCATATTTAGTCGTTTTCAGCCAATTTTCTGAATATTTGAAAATTTCACTTTTTTGTGAAAATATCCACTAAATGAGGGAATAATATGTGTGAGGGTACCCCAGGAGAGTTCCAAATGTGTGTGGGTAGAATATATATCCCACGGGGGTAAAATTGAAAAAAGGAGAAAAAATTTTTTTTTGGACTTAGTCATTTTTTCAGCGTTTATCAGACTTTCAGATAGGGGAAATGTCAGTGAGCGTTCCAATTTCAGTTCCAGAGCAATTCGCCCGATGACTCCTTCATATTTAGTCGTTTTCAGCCAATTTTCAGAATTTTGAAAATTTCACTTTTTTGTGAAAATATCCACTAAATGAGGGAATAATATGTGTGAGGGTACCCCAGGAGAGTTCCAAATGTGTTTGGGTTGAATATATATCCCACAGGGGTAAAATTGAAAAAAGTTGAAAAAAAATTTTTTTGGACTTAGTCATTTTTCCGGCGTTTATCAGACTTTCGGATAGGGGAAATGTCAGTGAGCATTCCGATTTCACTTCCAGAGCGATTCGCCCGATGAGTCCTTCATATTTAGTCGTTTTCAGCCAATTTTCTGAATATTTGAAAATTTCACTTTTTTGTGAAAATATCCACTAAATGAGGGAATAATATGTGTGAGGGAACCCCAAGAGAGTTCCAAATCTGTGTGGGTAGAATATATATCCCACGGGGGTAAAATTGAAAAAAGTTTAAAAAAATTTTTTTTTAGACTTAGTCATTTTTTCCGTGTTTATCAGACTTTCAGATAGGGGAAATGTCAGTGAGCATTCCGATTTCAGTTCCAGAGCGATTCGCCCAATGAGTCCTTCATATTTAGTCGTTTTCAGCCAATTTTCTGAATTTTTGAAAATTTCACTTTTTTGTGAAAATATCCACTAAGTGAGGGAATAATATGTGTGAAGGTACTCCAGGAGAGTTCCAAATGTGTGTGGGTAGAATATATATCCCACGGGGGTAAAATTGAAAAAAGCTGAAAAAAATTTTTTTTTAGACTTAGTCATTTTTCCGGCGTTTATCAGACTTTCAGATAGGGGAAATGTCAGTGAGCGTTCCAATTTCAGTTCCAGAGCGATTCGCCCGATGAGTCCTTCATATTTAGTCGTTTTCAGCCAATTTTCTGAATTTTTGAAAATTTCCCTTTTTTGTGAAAATATCCACTAAATGAGGAAATAATATGTGTGAGGGTACGCCAGGAGAGTTCCAAATGTGTGTCGGTAGAATATATATCCCACGGGCGTAAAATTGAAAAAAGGAGAAAAAATTTTTTTTTGGACTTAGTCATTTTTTCAGCGTTTATCAGACTTTCAGATAGGGGAAATGTCAGTGAGCGTTCCAATTTCAGTTCCAGAGCAATTCGCCCGATGACTCCTTCATATTTAGTCGTTTTCAGCCAATTTTCTGAATTTTGAAAATTTCACTTTTTTGTGAAAATATCCACTAAATGAGGGAATAATATGTGGGAGGGTACCCCAGGAGAGTTCCAAATGTGTGTGGGTAGAATATATATCCCACAGGGGTAAAATTGAAAAAAGTTTAAAAAAAATTTTTTTTGGACTTAGTCATTTTTCCAGCGTTAATCAGACTTTCAATTAGGGCATATGTCAGTGAGCGTTCCGATTTCAGTTCCAGAGCGATTCGCCCGATGAGTCCTTCATATTTAGTCGTTTTCAGCCAATTTTCTGAATATTTGAAAATTTCACTTTTTTGTGAAAATATCCACTAAATGAGGGAATAATATGTGTGAGGGTACCCCAGGAGAGTTCCAAATGTGTGTGGGTAGAATATATATCCCACGGGGGTAAAATTGAAAAAAGTTTAAAAAAAATTTTTTTTAGACTTAGTCATTTTTCCGGCGTTTATCAGACTTTCCGATAGGGGAAATGTCAGTGAGCGTTCCGATTTCAGTTCCAGAGCGATTCGCCCGATGAGTCCTTCATATTTAGTCGTTTTCAGCCAATTTTCTGAATTTTTGAAAATTTCACTTTTTTGTGAAAATATCCACTAAATGAGGGAATAATATGTGTGAGGGTACGCCAGGAGAGTTCCAAATGTGTGTGGGTAGAATATATATCCCACGGGGGTAAAATTGAAAAAAGTTTAAAAAAAATTTTTTTTAGACTTAGTCATTTTTCCGGCGTTTATCAGACTTTCAGATAGGGGAAATGTCAGTGAGCGTTCCAATTTCAGTTCCAGAGCGATTCGCCCGATGAGTCCTTCATATTTAGTCGTTTTCAGCCAATTTTCTGAATTTTTGAAAATTTCACTTTTTTGTGAAAATATCCACTAAATGAGGTAATAATTTGTGTGAGGGTACCCCAGGAGAGTTCCAAATGTGTGTGGGTAGAATATATATCCCACGGGGGTAAAATTGAAAAAAGTTGAAAAAAAATTTTTTTTAGGCTTAGTCATTTTTCCGGCGTTTATCAGACTTTCAGATAGGGGAAATGTCAGTGAGCGTTCCAATTTCAGTTCCAGAGCGATTCGCCCGATGAGTCCTTCATATTTAGTCGTTTTCAGCCAATTTTCTCAATTTTTGAAAATTTCACTTTTTTGTGAAAATATCCACTAAATGAGGAAATAATATGTGTGAGGGTACCCCAGGAGAGTTCCAAACGTGTGTGGGTAGAATATATATCCCACGGGGGTAAAATTGAAAAAAGGAGAAAACATTTTTTTTTGGACTTAGTCATTTTTTCAGCGTTTATCAGACTTTCAGATAGGGGAAATGTCAGTGAGCGTTCCAATTTCAGTTCCAGAGCAATTCGCCTGATGAGTCCTTCATATTTAGTCGTTTTCAGCCAATTTTCTCAATTTTTGAAAATTTCACTTTTTTGTGAAAATATCCACTAAATGAGGAAATAATATGTGTGAGGGTACCCCAGGAGAGTTCCAAACGTGTGTGGGTAGAATATATATCCCACGGGGGTAAAATTGAAAAAAGGAGAAAAAATTTTTTTTTGGACTTAGTCATTTTTTCAGCGTTTATCAGACTTTCAGATAGGGGAAATGTCAGTGAGCGTTCCAATTTCAGTTCCAGAGCAATTCGCCCGATGAGTCCTTCATATTTAGTCGTTTTCAGCCAATTTTCTGAATATTTGAAAATTTCACTTTTTTGTGAAAATATCCACTAAATGAGGGAATAATATGTGTGAGGGAACCCCAAGAGAGTTCCAAATGTGTGTGGGTAGAATATATATCCCACGGGGGTAAAATTGAAAAAAGTTTAAAAAAAATTTTTTTTAGACTTAGTCATTTTTCCGGCGTTTATCAGACTTTCAGATAGGGGAAATGTCAGTGAGCGTTCCGATTTCAGTTCCAGAGCGATTCGCCCGATGAGTCCTTCATATTTAGTCGTTTTCAGCCAATTTTCTGAATTTTTGAAAATTTCACTTTTTTGTGAAAATATCCACTAAATGAGGGAATAATATGTGTGAGGGTACCCCAGGAGAGTTCCAAATGTGTGTGGGTAGAATATATATCCCACGGGGGTAAAATTGAAAAAAGTTTAAAAAAAATTTTTTTTAGGCTTAGTCATTTTTCCGGCGTTTATCAGACTTTCAGATAGGGGAAATGTCAGTGAGCGTTCCAATTTCAGTTCCAGAGCGATTCGCCCGATGAGTCCTTCATATTTAGTCGTTTTCAGCCAATTTTCTGAATTTTTGAAAATTTCACTTTTTTGTGAAAATATCCACTAAATGAGGAAATAATATGTGTGAGGGTACCCCAGGAGAGTTCCAAATGTGTGTGGGTAGAATATATATCCCACGGGGGTAAAATTGAAAAAAGGAGAAAAAATTTTTTTTTGGACTTAGTCATTTTTTCAGCGTTTATCACACTTTCAGATAGGGGAAATGTCATTGAGCGTTCCAATTTCAGTTCCAGAGCAATTCGCCCGATGAGTCCTTCATATTCAGTCGTTTTCAGCCAATTTTCAGAATTTTGAAAATTTCACTTTTTTGTGAAAATATCCACTAAATGAGGGAATAATATGTGTGAGGGTACCCCAGGAGAGTTCCAAATGTGTGTGGGTAGAATATATATCCCACGGGGGTAAAATTGAGAAAAGTTTAAAAAAAATTTTTTTTCTACTTAGTCATTTTTCCAGCGTTAATCAGACTTTCAATTAGGGCAAATGTCAGTGAGCGTTCCGATTTCAGTTCCAGAGCGATTCGCCCGATGAGTCCTTCATATTTAGTAGTTTTCAGCCAATTTTCTGAATATTTGAAAATTTCACTTTTTTGTGAAAATATCCACTAAATGAGGGAATAATATGTGTGAGGGTACCCCAGGAGAGTTCCAAATGTGTGTGGGTAGAATATATATCCCACGGGGGTAAAATTGAAAAAAGTTTAAAAAAATTTTTTTTTGGACTTAGTCATTTTTCAGGCGTTAATCAGACTTTCAATTAGGGCAAATGTCAGTGAGCGTTCCGATTTCACTTCCAGAGCGATTTGCCCGATGAGTCCTTCATATTCAGTCGTTTTCAGCCAATTTTCTGAATATTTGAAAATTTCACTTTTTTCTGAAAATATCCACTAAATGAGGGAATAATATGTGTGAGGGTATGCCAGGAGAGTTCCAAATGTGTGTGGGTAGAATATATATCCCACGAGGGTAAAATTGAAAAAAGTTTTAAAAAATTTTTTTTAGACTTAGTCATTTTTCCGGCTTTTATCAGACTTTCAGATAGGGGAAATGTCAGTGAGCATTCCAATTTCAGTTCCAGAGTGATTCGCCCGATGAGTCCTTCATATTTAGTCGTTTTCAGCCAATTTACTGTATTTTTGAAAATTTCACTTTTTTGTGAAAATATCCACTAAATGAGGGAATAATATGTGTGAGGGTACCCCAGGAAAGTTCCAAATGTGTGTGGGTAGAATATATATCCCACAGGGGTAAAATTGAAAAAAGGAGTAAAATTTTTTTTTTGGACTTAGTCACTATTTCCGGCGTTTATCAGACTTTCAGATAGGGGAAATGTCAGTGAGCGTTCCAATTTCAGTTCCAGAGCAATTCGCCCGATGAGTCCTTCATATTTAGACGTTTTCAGCCAATTTTCAGAATTTTGAAAATTTCACTTTTTTGTGAAAATATCCACTAAATGAGGGAATAATATGTGTGAGGGTACCCCAGGAGAGTTCCAAATGTGTGTGGGTAGAATATATATCCCACGGGGGTAAAATTGAAAAAAGGAGAAAAAATTTTTTTTTGGACTTAGTCATTTTTTCAGCGTTTATCAGACTTTCAGATAGGGGAAATGTCAGTGAGCGTTCCGATTTCAGTTCCAGAGCGATTCACCCAATGAGTCCTTCATATTTAGTCGTTTTCAGCCAATTTTCAGAATTTTTGAAAATTTCACTTTTTTGTGAAAATATCCACTAAATGAGGGAATAATATGTGTGAGGGTACCCCAGGAGAGTTCCAAATCTTAGTGGGTAGAATATATATCCCACGGGGGTAAAATTGAAAAAAGTTTAAAAAAATTTTTTTTTAGACTTAGTCATTTTTCCGGCGTTTATCAGACTTTCAGATAGGGGAAATGTCAGTGAGCGTTCCAATTTCAGTTCCAGAGCGATTCGCCCGATGAGTCCTTCATATTTAGTCGTTTTCAGCCAATTTTCAGAATTTTTGAAAATTTCACTTTTTTGTGAAAATATCCACTAAATGAGGGAATAATATGTGTGAGGGTACCCCAGGAGAGTTCCAAATGTGTGTGGGTAGAATATATATCCCACGAGGGTAAAATTGAAAAAAGTTGAAAAAAAATTTTTTTTGGACTTAGTCATTTTTCCGGCGTTAATCAGACTTTCAATTAGGGCAAATGTCAGTGAGCGTTCCGATTTCAGTTCCAGAGCGATTCGCCTGATGAGTCCTTCATATTTAGTCGTTTTCAGCCAATTTTCTGAATATTTGAAAATTTCACTTTTTTGTGCAAATATCCACTAAATGAGGGAATAATATGTGTGAGGGTACCCCAGGAGAGTTCCAAATGTGTCTGGGCAGAATATATATCCCACGGGGGTAAAATTGAAAAAAGTTTAAAAAAATTTTTTTTTAGACTTAGTCATTTTTCCGGCTTTTATCAGACATTCAGATAGGGGAAATGTCAGTGAGCAATCCAATTTCAGTTCCAGAGCGATTCGCCCGATGTGTCCTTCATATTTAGTCGTTTTCAGCCAATTTTCAGAATTTTGAAAATTTCACTTTTTTGTGAAAATATCCACTAAATGAGGGAATAATATGTGTGAGGGTACCCCAGGAGAGTTCCAAATGTGTGTGGGTAGAATATATATTCCACAGGGGTAAAATTGAAAAAAGTTGAAAAAAAATTTTTTTGGTCTTAGTCATTTTTCCGCCGTTTATCAGACTTTCAGATAGGGGAAATGTCAGTGAGCATTCCGATTTCAGTTCCACAGCGATTCGCCCAATGAGTCCTTCATATTTAGTCGTTTTCAGCCAATTTTCTGAATTTTTGAAAATTTCACTTTTTTGTGAAAATATCCACTAAATGAGGGAATAATATGTGTGAGGGTACCCCAGGAGAATTCCAAATGTGTGTGGGTAGAATATATATCCCACGGGGGTAAACTTGAAAAAAGGAGAAAAATTTTTTTTTTGGACTTAGTCATTTTTTCAGCGTTTATCAGACTTTCAGATAGGGGAAATGTCAGTGAGCGTTCCAATTTCAGTTCCAGAGCAATTCGCCCGATGAGTCCTTCATATTTAGTCGTTTTCAGCCAATTTTCTGAATTTTTGAAAATTTCACTTTTTTGTGAAAATATCCACTAAGTGAGGGAATAATATGTGTGAGGGTACCCCAGGAGAGTTCCAAATGTGTGTGGGTAGAATATATATCCCACGGGGGTAAAATTGAAAAAAGTTTAAAAAAAAATTTTTTTGGACTTAGTCATTTTTCCGGCGTTTATCAGACTTTCAATTAGGGCGAATGACAGTGAGCGTTCCGATTTCACTTCCAGAGCGAGTCGCCCGATGAGTCCTTCATATTTAGCCGTTTTCAGCCAATTTTCTGAATTTTTGAAAATTTCACTTTTTTGTGAAAATATCCACTAAATGAGGGAATAATATGTGTGAAGGTACCCCAGGAGAGTTTCAAATGTGTGTGGGTAGAATATATATCCCACGGGGGTAAAATTGAAAAAGTTGAAAAAAATTTTTTTTTAGACTTAGTCATTTTTCCGGCGTTTATCAGACTTTCAGATAGGGGAAATGTCAGTGAGCGTTCCGATTTCAGTTCCAGAGCGATTCGGCCGATGAGTCCTTCATATTTAGTCGTTTTCAGCCAATTTTCAGAATTTTTGAAAATTTCACTTTTTTGTGAAAATATCCACTAAATGAGGGAATAATATGTATGAGGGCACCCCAGGAGAGTTCCAAATGTGTGTGGGTAGAATATATATCCCACGGGGGTAAAATTGAAAAAAGGAGAAAAATTTTTTTTTTGGACTTAGTCATTTTTCCGGCGTTTATCAGACTTTCAGATAGGGGAAATGTCAGTGAGCGTTCCAATTTCAGTTCCAGAGCGATTCGCCTGATGAGTCCTTCATATTTAGTCGTTTTCAGCCAATTTTCTGAATTTTTGAAAATTTCACTTTTTTGTGAAAATATCCACTAAATGAGGGAATAATATGTGTGAGGGTACCCTAGGAGAGTTCCAAATGTGTGTGGGCAGAATATATATCCCACGGGGGTAAAATTGAAAAAAGTTTAAAAAAAATTTTTTTTAGACTTAGTCATTTTTCCGGCGTTTATCAGACTTTCAGATAGGGGAAATGTCAGTGAGCATTCCAATTTAAGTTCCAGAGCGATTCGCCCGATGAGTCCTTCATGTTTAGTCGTTTTCAGCCAATTTTCAGAATTTTTGAAAATTTCACTTTTTTGTGAAAATATCCACTAAATGAGGGAATAATATGTATGAGGGCACCCCAGGAGAGTTCCAAATGTGTGTGGGTAGAATATATATCCCACGGGGGTAAAATTGAAAAAAGGAGAAAAATTTTTTTTTTGGACTTAGTCATTTTTCCGGCGTTTATCAGACTTTCAGATAGGGGAAATGTCAGTGAGCGTTCCAATTTCAGTTCCAGAGCGATTCGCCTGATGAGTCCTTCATATTTAGTCGTTTTCAGCCAATTTTCTGAATTTTTGAAAATTTCACTTTTTTGTGAAAATATCCACTAAATGAGGGAATAATATGTGTGAGGGTACCCTAGGAGAGTTCCAAATGTGTGTGGGCAGAATATATATCCCACGGGGGTAAAATTGAAAAAAGTTTAAAAAAAATTTTTTTTAGACTTAGTCATTTTTCCGGCGTTTATCAGACTTTCAGATAGGGGAAATGTCAGTGAGCATTCCAATTTAAGTTCCAGAGCGATTCGCCCGATGAGTCCTTCATGTTTAGTCGTTTTCAGCCAATTTTCTGAATTTTTGAAAATTTCACTTTTTTGTGAAAATATCCACTAAATGAGGGAATAATATGTGTGAAGGTACCCCAGGAGAGTTCCAAATGTGTGTGGGTAGAATATATATCCCACGGGGGTAAAATTGAAAAAAGTTTAAAAAAATTTTTTTTTGGACTTAGTCATTTTTCCGGCGTTTATCAGACTTTCAATTAGGGCAAATGTCAGTGAGCGTTCCGATTTCAGTTCCAGAGCGATTCGCCCGATGAGTCCTTCATATTTAGTCGTTTTCAGCCAATTTTCTGAATATTTGAAAATTTCACTTTTTTGTGAAAATATCCACTAAATGAGGGAATAATATGTGTGAGGGTACCCCAGGAGAGTTCCAAATGTGTGTGGGTAGAATATATATCCCACGGGGGTAAAATTGAAAAAAGGTGAAAAATTTTTTTTTTGGACTTAGTCATTTTTTCGGCGTTTATCAGACTTTCAGATAGGGGAAATGTCAGTGAGCGTTCCAATTTCAGTTCCAGAGCAATTCGCCCGATGAGTCCTTCATATTTAGTAGTTTTCAGCCAATTTTCTGAATTTTTGAAAATTTCACTTTTTTGTGAAAATATCCACTAAATGAGGGAATAATATGTGTGAAGGTACCCCAGGAGAGTTCCAAATGTGTGTGGGTAGAATATATATCCCACGGGGGTAAAATTGAAAAAAGTTGAAAAAAAATTTTTTTTAGACTTAGTCATTTTTCCGGCCTTTATCAGACTTTCAGATAGGGGAAATGTCAGTGAGCGTTCCGATTTCAGTTCCAGAGCGATTCGCCCGATGAGTCCTTCATATTTAGTCGTTTTCAGCCAATTTTCTGAATATTGGAAAATTTCACTTTTTTGTGAAAATATCCACTAAATGAGGGAATAATATGTGTGAGGGTACCCCAGGAGAGTTCCAAATGTGAGTGGGTAGAATATATATCCCACGGGGGTAAAATTGAAAAAAGTTGAAAAAAATTTTTTTTAGACTTAGTCATTTTTCCGGCGTTTATCAGACTTTCAGATAGGGGAAATGTCAGTGAGTGTTCCAATTTCAGTTCCAGAGCGATTCGCCCAATGAGTCCTTCATATTTAGTCGTTTTCAGTCAATTTTCTGAATTTTTGAAAATTTCACTTTTTTGTGAAAATATCCACTAAATGAGGGAATAATATGTGTGAAGGTACCCCAGGAGAGTTCCAAATGTGTGTGGGTAGAATATATATCCCACGGGGGTAAAATTGAAAAAAGTTGAAAAAAAATTTTTTTTAGGCTTAGTCATTTTTCCGGCGTTTATCAGACTTTCAGATAGGGGAAATGTCAGTGAGCGTTCCAATTTCAGTTCCAGAGCTATTCGCCCGATGAGTCCTTCATATTTAGTCGTTTTCAGCCAATTTTCTGAATATTTGAAAATTTCACTTTTTTGTGAAAATATCCACTAAATGAGGGAATAATATGTGTGAGGGTACCCCAGGAGAGTTCCAAATGTGTGTGGGTAGAATATATATCCCACGGGGGTAAAATTGAAAAAAGTTTAAAAAAATTTTTTTTTAGACTTAGTCATTTTTCCGGCGTTTATCAGACTTTCAATTAGGGCAAATGTCAGTGAGCGTTCCAATTTCAGTTCCAGAGCGATTCGCCCGATGTGTCCTTCATATTTAGTCGTTTTCAGCCAATTTTCTGAATTTTTGAAAATTTCACTTTTTTGTGAAAATATCCACTAAATGAGGGAATAATATGTGTGAGGGTACCCCAGGAGATTTCCAAATGTGTGTGGGTAGAATATATATCCCACGAGGGTAAAATTTAAAAAAGTTTAAAAAAATTTTTTTTTGGACTTAGTTATTTTTCCAGCGTTAATCAGACTTTCAATTAGGGCAAATGTCAGTGAGCGTTCCGATTTCAGTTCCAGAGCGATTCGCCCGATGAGTCCCTCATATTTAGTCGTTTTCAGCCAATTTTCTGAATTTTTTAAAATTTCACTTTTTTGTGAAAATATCCACTAAATGAGGGAATAATATGTGTGAGGGTACCCCAGGAGAGTTCCAAATGTGTGTGGGTAGAATATATATCCCACGGGGGTAAAATTGAAAACAGGAGAAAAATTTTTTTTTTGGACTTAGTCATTTTTTCAGCGTTTATCAGACTTTCAGATAGGGGAAATGTCAGTGAGTGTTCCAATTTCAGTTCCAGAGCAATTCGCCCGATGAGTCCTTCATATTTAGTCGTTTTCAGCCAATTTTCTGAATTTTTGAAAATTTCACTTTTTTGTGAAAATATCCACTAAATGAGGGAATAATATGTGTGAGGGTACCCCAGGAGAGTTCCAAATGTGTGTGGGCAGAATATATATCCCACGGGGGTAAAATTGAAAAAAGTTTAAAAAAAATTTTTTTTAGACTTAGTCATTTTTCCGGCGTTTATCAGACTTTCAATTAGGGCAAATGTCAGTGAGCGTTCCGATTTCACTTCCAGAGCGATTCGCCCGATGAGTCCTTCATATTTAGCCGTTTTCAGCCAATTTTCTGAATTTTTGAAAATTTCACTTTTTTGTGAAAATATCCACTAAATGAGGGAATAATATGTGTGAAGGTACCCCAGGAGAGTTCCCAATGTGTGTGGGTAGAATATATATCCCACGGGGGTAAAATTGAAAAAAGTTTAAAAAAAAATTTTTTTGGACTTAGTCATTTTTCCGGCGTTTATCAGACTTTCAATTAGGGCAAATGTCAGTGAGCGTTCCGATTTCAGTTCCAGAGCGATTCGCCCGTTTAGTCCTTCATATTTAGTCGTTTTCAGCCAATTTTCTGAATTTTTGAAAATTTCACTTTTTTGTGAAAATATCCACTAAATGAGGGAATAATATGTGTGAAGGTACCCCAGGAGAGTTCCAAATGTGTGTGGGTAGAATATATATCCCACGGGGGTAAAATTTAAAAAAGTTGAAAAAAAATTTTTTTTAGACTTAGTCATTTTTCCAGCCTTTATCAGACTTTCAGATAGGGGAAATGTCAGTGAGCGTTCCGATTTCAGTTCCAGAGCGATTCGCCCGATGAGTCCTTCATATTTAGTCGTTTTCAGCCAATTTTCAGAATTTTTGAAAATTTCACTTTTTTGTGAAAATATCCACTAAATGAGGGAATAATATGTGTGAGGGTACCCCAGGAGAGTTCCAAATGTGTGTGGGTAGAATATATATCCCACGGGGGTAAAATTGAAAAAAGT
The DNA here is from genome assembly GCF_046119375.1 of Phyllobates terribilis. Taxonomy (NCBI): domain Eukaryota; kingdom Metazoa; phylum Chordata; class Amphibia; order Anura; family Dendrobatidae; genus Phyllobates; species Phyllobates terribilis. Next base: position 18,208,711 of record NW_027362773.1, on the reverse strand, counting down.
TTTAAAAAAATTTTTTTTAGGCTTAGTCATTTTTCCGGCGTTTATCAGACTTTCAGATAGGGGAAATGTCAGTGAGCGTTCCAATTTCAGTTCCAGAGCGATTCGCCCGATGTGCCCTTCATATTTAGTCGTTTTCAGCCAATTTTCTGAATTTTTGAAAATTTCACTTTTTTGTGAAAATATCCACTAAATGAGGGAATAATATGTGTGAGGGTACCCCAGGAGATTTCCAAATGTGTGTGGGTAGAATATATATCCCACGTGGGTAAAATTGAAAAAAGTTTAAAAAAATTTTTTTTTGGACTTAGTTATTTTTCCAGCGTTAATCAGACTTTCAATTAGGGCAAATGTCAGTGAGCGTTCCGATTTCAGTTCCAGAGCGATTCGCCCGATGAGTCCTTCATATTTAGTCGTTTTCAGCCAATTTTCAGAATTTTTGAAAATTTCACTTTTTTGTGAAAATATCCACTAAATGAGGGAATAATATGTGTGAGGGTACCCCAGGAGAGTTCCAAATGTGTGTGGGTAGAATATATATCCCACGGTGGTAAAATTGAAAAAAGTTTAAAAAAAATTTTTTTTAGACTTAGTCATTTTTCCGGCGTTTATCAGACTTTCAGATAGGGGAAATGTCAGTGAGCGTTCCAATTTCAGTTCCAGAGCGATTCGCCCGATGAGTCCTTCATATTTAGTCGTTTTCAGCCAATTTTCTGAATTTTTGAAAATTTCACTTTTTTGTGAAAATATCCACTAAATGAGGGAATAATATGTATGAGGGCACCCCAGGAGAGTTCCAAATGTGTGTGGGTAGAATATATATCCCACGGGGGTAAAATTGAAAAAAGGAGAAAAATTTTTTTTTTGGACTTAGTCATTTTTTCAGCGTTTATCAGACTTTCAGATAGGGGAAATGTCAGTGAGCATTCCAATTTCAGTTCCAGAGCAATTCGCCCGATGAGTCCTTCATATTTAGTCATTTTCAGCCAATTTTCAGAATTTTGAAAATTTCACTTTTTTGTGAAAATATCCACTAAATGAGGGAATAATATGTGTGAGGGTACCCCAGGAGAGTTCCAAATGTGTGTGGGCAGAATATATATCCCACGGGGGTAAAATTGAAAAAAGTTTAAAAAAAATTTTTTTTAGACTTAGTCATTTTTCCGGCGTTTATCAGACTTTCAGATAGGGGAAATGTCAGTGAGCGTTCCAATTTCAGTTCCAGAGCGATTCGCCTGATGAGTCCTTCATATTTAGTCGTTTTGAGCCAATTTTCTGAATTTTTGAAAATTTCACTTTTTTGTGAAAATATCCACTAAATGAGGGAATAATATGTGTGAGGGTACCCCAGGAGAATTCCAAATGTGTGAGGGTAGAATATATATCCCACGGGGGTAAAATTGAAAACAGGAGAAAAATTTTTTTTTTGGACTTAGTCATTTTTTCAGCGTTTATCAGACTTTCAGATAGGGGAAATGTCAGTGAGTGTTCCAATTTCAGTTCCAGAGCAATTCGCCCGATGAGTCCTTCATATTTAGTCGTTTTCAGCCAATTTTCTGAATTTTTGAAAATTTCACTTTTTTGTGAAAATATCCACTAAATGAGGGAATAATATGTGTGAGGGTACCCCAGGAGAGTTCCAAATGTGTGTGGGCAGAATATATATCCCACGGGGGTAAAATTGAAAAAAGTTTAAAAAAAATTTTTTTTAGACTTAGTCATTTTTCCGGCGTTTATCAGACTTTCAATTAGGGCAAATGTCAGTGAGCGTTCCGATTTCACTTCCAGAGCGATTCGCCCGATGAGTCCTTCATATTTAGCCGTTTTCAGCCAATTTTCTGAATTTTTGAAAATTTCACTTTTTTGTGAAAATATCCACTAAATGAGGGAATAATATGTGTGAAGGTACCCCAGGAGAGTTCCCAATGTGTGTGGGTAGAATATATATCCCACGGGGGTAAAATTGAAAAAAGTTTAAAAAAAAATTTTTTTGGACTTAGTCATTTTTCCGGCGTTTATCAGACTTTCAATTAGGGCAAATGTCAGTGAGCGTTCCGATTTCAGTTCCAGAGCGATTCGCCCGTTTAGTCCTTCATATTTAGTCGTTTTCAGCCAATTTTCTGAATTTTTGAAAATTTCACTTTTTTGTGAAAATATCCACTAAATGAGGGAATAATATGTGTGAAGGTACCCCAGGAGAGTTCCAAATGTGTGTGGGTAGAATATATATCCCACGGGGGTAAAATTTAAAAAAGTTGAAAAAAAATTTTTTTTAGACTTAGTCATTTTTCCAGCCTTTATCAGACTTTCAGATAGGGGAAATGTCAGTGAGCGTTCCGATTTCAGTTCCAGAGCGATTCGCCCGATGAGTCCTTCATATTTAGTCGTTTTCAGCCAATTTTCAGAATTTTTGAAAATTTCACTTTTTTGTGAAAATATCCACTAAATGAGGGAATAATATGTGTGAGGGTACCCCAGGAGAGTTCCAAATGTGTGTGGGTAGAATCTATATCCCACGGGGGTAAAATTGAAAAAAGTTTTAAAAAAATTTTTTTTAGGCTTAGTCATTTTTCCGGCGTTTATCAGACTTTCAGATAGGGGAAATGTCAGTGAGCGTTCCAATTTCAGTTCCAGAGCGATTCGCCCGATGTGCCCTTCATATTTAGTCGTTTTCAGCCAATTTTCTGAATTTTTGAAAATTTCACTTTTTTGTGAAAATATCCACTAAATGAGGGAATAATATGTGTGAGGGTACCCCAGGAGATTTCCAAATGTGTGTGGGTAGAATATATATCCCACGTGGGTAAAATTGAAAAAAGTTTAAAAAAATTTTTTTTTGGACTTAGTTATTTTTCCAGCGTTAATCAGACTTTCAATTAGGGCAAATGTCAGTGAGCGTTCCGATTTCAGTTCCAGAGCGATTCGCCCGATGAGTCCTTCATATTTAGTCGTTTTCAGCCAATTTTCAGAATTTTTGAAAATTTCACTTTTTTGTGAAAATATCCACTAAATGAGGGAATAATATGTGTGAGGGTACCCCAGGAGAGTTCCAAATGTGTGTGGGTAGAATATATATCCCACGGTGGTAAAATTGAAAAAAGTTTAAAAAAAATTTTTTTTAGACTTAGTCATTTTTCCGGCGTTTATCAGACTTTCAGATAGGGGAAATGTCAGTGAGCGTTCCAATTTCAGTTCCAGAGCGATTCGCCCGATGAGTCCTTCATATTTAGTCGTTTTCAGCCAATTTTCTGAATTTTTGAAAATTTCACTTTATTGTGAAAATATCCACTAAATGAGGGAATAATATGTATGAGGGCACCCCAGGAGAGTTCCAAATGTGTGTGGGTAGAATATATATCCCACGGGGGTAAAATTGAAAAAAGGAGAAAAATTTTTTTTTTGGACTTAGTCATTTTTTCAGCGTTTATCAGACTTTCAGATAGGGGAAATGTCAGTGAGCATTCCAATTTCAGTTCCAGAGCAATTCGCCCGATGAGTCCTTCATATTTAGTCATTTTCAGCCAATTTTCAGAATTTTGAAAATTTCACTTTTTTGTGAAAATATCCACTAAATGAGGGAATAATATGTGTGAGGGTACCCCAGGAGAGTTCCAAATGTGTGTGGGCAGAATATATATCCCACGGGGGTAAAATTGAAAAAAGTTTAAAAAAAATTTTTTTTAGACTTAGTCATTTTTCCGGCGTTTATCAGACTTTCAGATAGGGGAAATGTCAGTGAGCGTTCCAATTTCAGTTCCAGAGCGATTCGCCTGATGAGTCCTTCATATTTAGTCGTTTTGAGCCAATTTTCTGAATTTTTGAAAATTTCACTTTTTTGTGAAAATATCCACTAAATGAGGGAATAATATGTGTGAGGGTACCCCAGGAGAATTCCAAATGTGTGAGGGTAGAATATATATCCCACGGGGGTAAAATTGAAAACAGGAGAAAAATTTTTTTTTTGGACTTAGTCATTTTTTCAGCGTTTATCAGACTTTCAGATAGGGGAAATGTCAGTGAGTGTTCCAATTTCAGTTCCAGAGCAATTCGCCCGATGAGTCCTTCATATTTAGTCGTTTTCAGCCAATTTTCTGAATTTTTGAAAATTTCACTTTTTTGTGAAAATATCCACTAAATGAGGGAATAATATGTGTGAGGGTACCCCAGGAGAGTTCCAAATGTGTGTGGGCAGAATATATATCCCACGGGGGTAAAATTGAAAAAAGTTTAAAAAAAATTTTTTTTAGACTTAGTCATTTTTCCGGCGTTTATCAGACTTTCAATTAGGGCAAATGTCAGTGAGCGTTCCGATTTCACTTCCAGAGCGATTCGCCCGATGAGTCCTTCATATTTAGCCGTTTTCAGCCAATTTTCTGAATTTTTGAAAATTTCACTTTTTTGTGAAAATATCCACTAAATGAGGGAATAATATGTGTGAAGGTACCCCAGGAGAGTTCCCAATGTGTGTGGGTAGAATATATATCCCACGGGGGTAAAATTGAAAAAAGTTTAAAAAAAAATTTTTTTGGACTTAGTCATTTTTCCGGCGTTTATCAGACTTTCAATTAGGGCAAATGTCAGTGAGCGTTCCGATTTCAGTTCCAGAGCGATTCGCCCGTTTAGTCCTTCATATTTAGTCGTTTTCAGCCAATTTTCTGAATTTTTGAAAATTTCACTTTTTTGTGAAAATATCCACTAAATGAGGGAATAATATGTGTGAAGGTACCCCAGGAGAGTTCCAAATGTGTGTGGGTAGAATATATATCCCACGGGGGTAAAATTTAAAAAAGTTGAAAAAAAATTTTTTTTAGACTTAGTCATTTTTCCAGCCTTTATCAGACTTTCAGATAGGGGAAATGTCAGTGAGCGTTCCGATTTCAGTTCCAGAGCGATTCGCCCGATGAGTCCTTCATATTTAGTCGTTTTCAGCCAATTTTCAGAATTTTTGAAAATTTCACTTTTTTGTGAAAATATCCACTAAATGAGGGAATAATATGTGTGAGGGTACCCCAGGAGAGTTCCAAATGTGTGTGGGTAGAATATATATCCCACGGGGGTAAAATTGAAAAAAGTTTTAAAAAAATTTTTTTTAGGCTTAGTCATTTTTCCGGCGTTTATCAGACTTTCAGATAGGGGAAATGTCAGTGAGCGTTCCAATTTCAGTTCCAGAGCGATTCGCCCGATGTGCCCTTCATATTTAGTCGTTTTCAGCCAATTTTCTGAATTTTTGAAAATTTCACTTTTTTGTGAAAATATCCACTAAATGAGGGAATAATATGTGTGAGGGTACCCCAGGAGATTTCCAAATGTGTGTGGGTAGAATATATATCCCACGTGGGTAAAATTGAAAAAAGTTTAAAAAAATTTTTTTTTGGACTTAGTTATTTTTCCAGCGTTAATCAGACTTTCAATTAGGGCAAATGTCAGTGAGCGTTCCGATTTCAGTTCCAGAGCGATTCGCCCGATGAGTCCTTCATATTTAGTCGTTTTCAGCCAATTTTCAGAATTTTTGAAAATTTCACTTTTTTGTGAAAATATCCACTAAATGAGGGAATAATATGTGTGAGGGTACCCCAGGAGAGTTCCAAATGTGTGTGGGTAGAATATATATCCCACGGTGGTAAAATTGAAAAAAGTTTAAAAAAAATTTTTTTTAGACTTAGTCATTTTTCCGGCGTTTATCAGACTTTCAGATAGGGGAAATGTCAGTGAGCGTTCCAATTTCAGTTCCAGAGCGATTCGCCCGATGAGTCCTTCATATTTAGTCATTTTCAGCCAATTTTCAGAATTTTGAAAATTTCACTTTTTTGTGAAAATATCCACTAAATGAGGGAATAATATGTGTGAGGGTACCCCAGGAGAGTTCCAAATGTGTGTGGGTAGAATATATATCCCACGGGGGTAAAATTGAAAAAAGTTTTAAAAAAATTTTTTTTGGACTTAGTCATTTTTCCGGCGTTTATCAGACTTTCAATTAGGGCAAATGTCAGTGAGCGCTCCGATTTCAGTTCCAGAGCGATTCGCCCGATGAGTCCTTCATATTTAGTCGTTTTCAGCCAATTTTCTGAATATTTGAAAATTTCACTTTTTTGTGAAAATATCCACTAAATGAGGGAATAATATGTGTGAGGGTATCCCAGGAGAGTTCCAAATGTGTGTGGGTAGAATATATATCCCACGGGGGTAAAATTGAAAAAAGGTGAAAAATTTTTTTTTTGGACTTAGTCATTTTTTCGGCGTTTATCAGACTTTCAGATAGGGGAAATGTCAGTGAGCGTTCCAATTTCAGTTCCAGAGCAATTCGCCCGATGAGTCCTTCATATTTAGTAGTTTTCAGCCAATTTTCTGAATTTTTGAAAATTTCACTTTTTTGTGAAAATATCCACTAAATGAGGGAATAATATGTGTGAGGGTACCCCAGGAGAGTTCCAAATGTGTGTGGGTAGAATATATATCCCACGGGGGTAAAATTGAAAAAAGTTTAAAAAAAATTTTTTTTAGACTTAGTAATTGTTCCGGCGTTTATCAGACTTTCAGATAGGGGAAATGTCAGTGAGCAATCCAATTTCAGTTCCAGAGCGATTCGCCCGTTGAGTCCTTCATATTTAGTCGTTTTCAGCCAATTTTCTGAATTTTTGAAAATTTCACTTTTTTGTGAAAATATCCACTAAATGAGGGAATAATATGTGTGAGGGTACCCCAGGAGAGTTCCAAATGTGTGTGGGTAGAATATATATCCCACGGGGGTAAAATTGAAAAAAGTTTAAAAAATTTTTTTTAGACTTAGTCATTTTTCCGGCGTTAATCAGACTTTCAATTAGGGCAAATGTCAGTGAGCGTTCCGATTTCAGTTCCAGAGCGATTCGCCCGATGAGTCCTTCATATTTAGTCGTTTTCAGCCAATTTTCTGAATTTTTGAAAATTTCACTTTTTTGTGAAAATATCCACTAAATGAGGGTACCCCATGTGTGAGGGTACCCCAGGAGAGTTCCAAATGTGTGTGGGTAGAATATATATCCCACGGGGGTAAAATTGAAAAAAGTTTAAAAAATTTTTTTTTGAACTTAGTCATTTTTCCAGCGTAAATCAGACTTTCAATTAGGGCAAATGTCAGTGAGCGTTCCGATTTCAGTTCCAGAGCGATTCGCCCGATGAGTCCTTCATATTTAGTCGTTTTCAGCCAATTTTCTGAATATTTGAAAATTTCACTTTTTTGTGAAAATATCCACTAAATGAGGGAATAATATGTGTGAGGGTACCCCAGGAGAGTTCCAAATGTGTGTGGGTAGAATATATATCCCACGGGGGTAAAATTGAAAGAAGTTTAAAAAAAATTTTTTTTAGACTTAGTCATTTTTCCGGCGTTTATCAGACTTTCAATTAGGCAAATATCAGTGAGCATTCCGATTTCAGTTCTAGAGCGATTCGCCCGATTAGTCCTTCATATTTAGTCGTTTTCAGCCAATTTTCTGAATATTTGAAAATTTCACTTTTTTCTGAAAATATCCACTAAATGAGGGAATAATATGTGTGAGGGTACCCCAGGAGAGTTCCAAATGTGTGTGGGTAGAATATATATCCCACGGGGGTAAAACTGAAAAAAGTTTAAAAAAATTTTTTTTTGGACTTAGTCATTTTTCCGGCGTTAATCAGACTTTCAACTAGGGCAAATGTCAGTGAGCGTTCCGATTTCAGTTCCAGAGCGATTCGCCCGATGAGTCCTTCATATTTAGTCGTTTTCAGCCAATTTTCTGAATTTTTGAAAATTTCACTTTTTTGTGAAAATATCCACTAATTGAGAGTACCCCATGTGTGAGGGTACCCCAGGAGAGTTCCAAATGTGTGTGGGTAGAATATATATCCCACGGGGGTAAAATTGAAAAAAGTTGAAAAAAAAATTTTTTTAGACTTAGTCATTTTTCCGGCGTTTATCAGACTTTCAGATAGGGCAAATGTCAGTGAGCGTTCCGATTTCAGTTCCAGAGCGATTCGCCCGATGAGTCCTTCATATTTAGTCGTTTTCAGCCAATTTTCTGAATTTTTGAAAATTTCACTGTTTTGTGAAAATATGCACTAAATGAGGGAATAATATGTGTGAGGGTACCCCAGGAGAGTTCCAAATGTGTGTGGGAAGAATATATATCCCACAGGGGTAAAATTGAAAAAAGGTGAAAAAATTTTTTTTTGGACTTACTCATTTTTCCAGCGTAAATCAGACTTTCAATTAGGGCAAATGTCAGTGAGCGTTCCGATTTCAGTTCCAGAGCGATTCGCCCGATGAGTCCTTCATATTTAGTCGTTTTCAGCCAATTTTCTGAATATTTGAAAATTTCACTTTTTTGTGAAAATATCCACTAAATGAGGGAATAATATGTGTGAGGGTACTCCAGGAGAGTTCCAAATGTGTGTGGGTAGAATATATATCCCACGGGGGTAAAATTGAAAAAAGTTTAAAAAAAATTTTTTTTGTACTTAGTCATTTTTCCAGCGTAAATCAGACTTTCAATTAGGGCAAATGTCAGTGAGCGTTCCGATTTCAGTTCCAGAGCCATTCGCCCGATGAGTCCTTCATATTTAGTCGGTTTCAGCCAATTTTCTGAATATTTAAAATTTCACTTTTTTGTGAAAATATCCACTAAATGAGGGAATAATATGTGTGAGGGTACCCCAGGAGAGTTCCAAATGTGTGTGGGTAGAATATATATCCCACGGGGGAAAAATTGAAAAAAGTTTCAAAAAAATTTTTTTTAGACTTAGTCATTTTTCCGGCGTTTATCAGACTTTCAATTAGGGCAAATGTCAGTGAGCGTTCCAATTTCAGTTCCAGAGCGATTCGCCCGATGAGTCCTTCATATTTAGTCGTTTTCAGCCAATTTTCTGAATATTTGAAAATTTCACTTTTTGTGAAAATATCCACTAAATGAGGGAATAATATGTGTGAAGGTACCCCAGGAGTGTTCCAAATGTGTGTGGGTAGAATATATATCCCACGGGAGTAAAATTGAAAAAAGTTGAAAAAAATTTTTTTTTGGACTTAGTAATTTTTTCAGCGTTTATCAGACTTTCAGATAGGGGAAATGTCAGTGAGCGTTCCAATTTCAGTTCCAGAGCGATTCGCCCGATGAGACCCTCATATTTAGTCGTTTTCAGCCAATTTTCTGAATTTTTGAAAATTTCACTTTTTTGTGAAAATATCCACTAAATGAGGGAATAATATGTGTGAGGGTACCCCAGGAGAGTTCCAAATGTGTGTGGGTAGAATATATATCCCACGGGAGTAAAATTGAAAAAAGTTTAAATTTTTTTTTTTCGACTTTGTCATTTTTCCGGCGTTTATCAGACTTTCAGATAGGGGAAATGTCAGTGAGCGTTCCAATTTCAGTTCCAGAGCGATTCGCCCGATGAGTCCTTCATATTTAGTCGTTTTCAGCCAATTTTCTGAATATTTGAAAATTTCACTTTTTGTGAAAATATCCACTAAATGAGGGAATAATATGTGTGAGGGTACCCCAGGAGAGTTCCAAATGTGTGTGGGAAGAATATATATCCCACAGGGGTAAAATTGAAAAAAGGTGAAAAAATTTTTTTTTGGACTTACTCATTTTTCCAGCGTAAATCAGACTTTCAATTAGGGCAAATGTCAGTGAGCGTTCCGATTTCAGTTCCAGAGCGATTCGCCCGATGAGTCCTTCATATTTAGTCGTTTTCAGCCAATTTTCTGAATATTTGAAAATTTCACTTTTTTGTGAAAATATCCACTAAATGAGGGAATAATATGTGTGAGGGTACCCCAGGAGAGTTCCAAATGTGTGTGGGTAGAATATATATCCCACGGGGGTAAAATTGAAAAAAGTTGAAAAAAAATTTTTTTTAGACTTAGTCATTTTTCCGGCGTTTATCAGACTTTCAGATAGGGGAAATGTCAGTGAGCGTTCCGATTTCAGTTCCAGCGCGATTCGCCCGATGAGTCCTTCATATTTAGTCGTTTTCAGCCAATTTTCTGAATTTTTGAAAATTTCACTGTTTTGTGAAAATATGCACTAAATGAGGGAATAATATGTGTGAGGGTACCCCAGGAGAGTTCCAAATGTGTGTGGGAAGAATATATATCCCACAGGGGTAAAATTGAAAAAAGGTGAAAAAAATTTTTTTTGGACTTACTCATTTTTCCAGCGTAAATCAGACTTTCAATTAGGGCAAATGTCAGTGAGCGTTCCGATTTCAGTTCCAGAGCGATTCGCCTGATGAGTCCTTCATATTTAGTCGTTTTCAGCCAATTTTCTGAATATTTGAAAATTTCACTTTTTTGTGAAAATATCCACTAAATGAGGGAATAATATGTGTGAGGGTACCCCAGGAGAGTTCCAAATGTGTGTGGGTAGAATATATATCCCACGGGGGTAAAATTGAAAAAAGTTGAAAAAAAATTTTTTTTAGACTTAGTCATTTTTCCGGCGTTTATCAGACTTTCAGATAGGGGAAATGTCAGTGAGCGTTCCAATTTCAGTTCCAGAGCGATTCGCCCGATGAGTCCCTCATATTGAGTCGTTTTCAGCCAATTTTCTGAATTTTTGAAAATTTCACTTTTTTGTGAAAATATCCACTAAATGAGGGAATAATATGTGTGAAGGTACCCCAGGAGTGTTCCAAATGTGTGTGGGTAGAATATATATCCCACGGGAGTAAAATTGAAAAAAGTTGAAAAATTTTTTTTTTGGACTTAGTCATTTTTCCGGCATTTATCAGACTTTCAGATAGGGGAAATGTCAGTGAGCATTCCGATTTCAGTTCCAGAGCGATTCGCCCGATGAGTCCTTCATATTTAGTCGTTTTCAGCCAATTTTCTGAATTTTTGAAAATTTCACTTTTTTGTGAAAATATCCACTAAATGAGGGAATAATATGTGTGAGGGTACCCCAGGAGAGTTCCAAATGTGTGTCGGTAGAAGATATATCCCACGGGGGTAAAATTGAAAAAAGTTGAAATTTTTTTTTTTTCGACTTTGTCATTTTTCCGGCGTTTATCAGACTTTCAGATAGGGGAAATGTCAGTGAGCGTTCCAATTTCAGTTCCAGAGCGATTCGCCCGATGAGTCCTTCATATTTAGTCGTTTTCAGCCAATTTTCTGAATATTTGAAAATTTCACTTTTTTGTGAAAATATCCACTAAATGAGGGAATAATATGTGTGAGGGTACCCCAGGAGAGTTCCAAATGTGTGTGGGAAGAATATATATCCCACAGGGGTAAAATTGAAAAAAGGTGAAAAAAATTTTTTTTGGACTTACTCATTTTTCCGGCGTTTATCAGACTTTCAATTAGGGCAAATGTCAGTGAGCATTCCGATTTCAGTTCTAGAGCGATTCGCCCGATTAGTCCTTCATATTTAGTCGTTTTCAGCCAATTTTCTGAATTTTTGAAAATTTCACTTTTTTGTGAAAATATCCACTAAATGAGGGAATAATATGTGTGAAGGTACCCCAGGAGTGTTCCAAATGTGTGTGGGTAGAATATATATCCCACGGGAGTAAAATTGAAAAAAGTTGAAAAATTTTTTTTTTGGACTTAGTCATTTTTCCGGCATTTATCAGACTTTCAGATAGGGGAAATGTCAGTGAGCATTCCGATTTCAGTTCCAGAGCGATTCGCCCGATGAGTCCTTCATATTTAGTCGTTTTCAGCCAATTTTCTGAATTTTTGAAAATTTCACTTTTTTGTGAAAATATCCACTAAATGAGGGAATAATATGTGTGAGGGTACCCCAGGAGAGTTCCAAATGTGTGTCGGTAGAAGATATATCCCACGGGGGTAAAATTGAAAAAAGTTGAAATTTTTTTTTTTTCGACTTTGTCATTTTTCCGGCGTTTATCAGACTTTCAGATAGGGGAAATGTCAGTGAGCGTTCCAATTTCAGTTCCAGAGCGATTCGCCCGATGAGTCCTTCATATTTAGTCGTTTTCAGCCAATTTTCTGAATATTTGAAAATTTCACTTTTTTGTGAAAATATCCACTAAATGAGGGAATAATATGTGTGAGGGTACCCCAGGAGAGTTCCAAATGTGTGTGGGAAGAATATATATCCCACAGGGGTAAAATTGAAAAAAGGTGAAAAAAATTTTTTTTGGACTTACTCATTTTTCCAGCGTAAATCAGACTTTCAATTAGGGCAAATGTCAGTGAGCGTTCCGATTTCAGTTCCAGAGCGATTCGCCCGATGAGTCCTTCATATTTAGTCGTTTTCAGCCAATTTTCTGAATATTTGAAAATTTCACTTTTTTGTGAAAATATCCACTAAATGAGGGAATAATATGTGTGAGGGTACCCCAGGAGAGTTCCAAATGTGTGTGGGTAGAATATATATCCCACGGGGGTAAAATTGAAAAAAGTTTAAAAAAAATTTTTTTTAGACTTAGTCATTTTTCCGGCGTTTATCAGACTTTCAATTAGGGCAAATGTCAGTGAGCATTCCGATTTCAGTTCTAGAGCGATTCGCCCGATTAGTCCTTCATATTTAGTCGTTTTCAGCCAATTTTCAGAATTTTTGAAAGTTTAACTTTTTTGTGAAAATATCCACTAAATGAGGGAATAATATGTGTGAGGGTACCCCAGGAGAGTTCCAAATGTATGTGGGTAGAATATATATCCCACGGGGCTAAAATTGAAAAAAGTTTAAAAAAATTTTTTTTTGTACTTTGTCATTTTTCCAGCGTAAATCAGACTTTCAATTAGGGCAAATGTCAGTGAGCGTTCCGATTTCAGTTCCAGAGCGATTCGCCCGATGAGTCCTTCATATTTAGTCGGTTTCAGCCAATTTTCTGAATATTTGAAAATTTCACTTTTTTGTGAAAATATCCACTAAATGAGGGAATAATATGTGTGAGGGTACCCCAGGAGAGTTCCAAATGTGTGTGGGTAGAAGACATCCCACGGGAGTAAAATTGAAAAAAGTTGAAATTTTTTTTTTTTCGACTTTGTCATTTTTCCGGCGTTTATCAGACTTTCAGATAGGGGAAATGTCAGTGAGCGTTCCAATTTCAGTTCCAGAGCGATTCGCCCGATGAGTCCTTCATATTTAGTCGTTTTCAGCCAATTTTCTGAATTTTTGAAAATTTCACTTTTTTGTGAAAATATCCACTAAATGAGGGAATAATATGTGTGAGGGTACCCCAGGAGAGTTCCAAATGTGTGTGGGTAGAATATATATCCCACGGGGGTAAAATTGAAAAAAGGTGAAAAAAAATTTTTTTTGTACTTAGTAATTTTTTCAGCGTTTATCAGACTTTCAGATAGGGGAAATGTCAGTGAGCGTTCCAATTTCAGTTCCAGAACGATTCGCCCGATCAGTCCCTCATATTTAGTCGTTTTCAGCCAATTTTCTGAATTTTTGAAAATTTCACTTTTTTGTGAAAATATCCACTAAATGAGGGAATAATATGTGTGAAGATACCCCAGGAGTGTTCCAAATGTGTGTGGGTAGAATATATATCCCACGGGGGTAAAATTGAAAAAAGTTGAAAAAAAATTTTTTTTAGACTTAGTCATTTTTCCAGCGTTTATCAGACTTTCAGATAGGGGAAATGTCAGTGAGCGTTCCAATTTCATTTCCAGAGCGATTCGCCCGATGAGTCCTTCATATTTAGTCGTTTTCAGCCAATTTTCTGAATTTTTGAAAATTTCACTTTTTTGTGAAAATATGCACTAAATGAGGGAATAATATGTGTGAGGGTACCCCAGGAGAGTTCCAAATGTGTGTGGGCAGAATATATATCCCACGGGGGTAAAATTGAAAAAAGGTGAAAAATTTTTTTTTTGGACTTAGTCATTTTTTCAGCGTTTATCAGACTTTCAGATAGGGGAAATGTCAGTAAGCGTTCCAATTTCAGTTCCAGAGCGATTCACCCGATGAGTCCTTCATATTTAGTCGTTTTCAGCCAATTTTCTGAATATTTGAAAATTTCACTTTTTTGTGAAAATATCCACTAAATGAGGGAATAATATGTGTGAGGGTACCCCAGGATAGTTCCAAATGTATGTGGGTAGAATATATATCCCACGGGGGTAAAATTGAAAAAAGTTAAAAAAAATTTTTTTTTGGACTTAGTCATTTTTCCAGCGTAAATCAGACTTTCAATTAGGGCAAATGTCAGTGAGCGTTCCGATTTCAGTTCCAGAGCGATTCGCCCGATGAGTCCTTCATATTTAGTCGTTTTCAGCCAATTTTCTGAATATTTGAAAATTTCACTTTTTTGTGAAAATATCCACTAAATGAGGGAATAATATGTGTGAGGGTACCCCAGGAGAGTTCCAAATGTGTGTGGGTAGAATATATATCCCACGGGGGTAAAATTGAAAAAAGTTTAAAAAAAATTTTTTTTAGACTTAGTCATTTTTCCGGCGTTTATCAGACTTTCAATTAGGGCAAATGTCAGTGAGCATTCCGATTTCAGTTCTAGAGCGATTCGCCCGATTAGTCCTTCATATTTATTCGTTTTCAGCCAATTTTCAGAATTTTTGAAAATTTCACTTTTTTGTGAAAATATCCACTAAATGAGGGAATAATATGTGTGAGGGTACCCCAGGAGAGTTCCAAATGTATGTGGGTAGAATATATATCCCACGGGGGTAAAATTGAAAAAAGTTTAAAAAAAATTTTTTTTGTACTTAGTCATTTTTCCAGCGTAAATCAGACTTTCAATTATGGCAAATGTCAGAGAGCGTTCCGATTTCAGCTCCAGAGCGATTCGCCCGAAGAGTCCTTCATATTTAGTCGGTTTCAGCCAATTTTCTGAATATTTGAAAATTTCACTTTTTTGTGAAAATATCCACTAAATGAGGGAATAATATGTGTGAGGGTACCCCAGGAGAGTTCCAAATGTGTGTGGGTAGAATATATATCCCACGGGGGAAAAAATTGAAAAAAGTTGAAAAAAATTTTTTTTCAGACTTAGTCATTTTTCCGGCGTTTATCAGACTTTCAGATAGGGGAAATGTCAGTGAGCGTTCCGATTTCAGTTCCAGAGCGATTCGCCCGATGAGTCCTTCATATTTAGTCGTTTTCAGACAATTTTCTGAATTTTTGAAAATTTCACTTTTTTGTGAAAATATCCACTAAATGAGGGAATAATATGTGTGAGGATACCCCAGGAGAGTTCCAAATGTGTGTGGGTAGAATATATATCCCACGGGGGTAAAATTGAAAAAAGGTGAAAAAAAAATTTTTTTAGACTTAGTAATTTTTTCAGCGTTTATCAGACTTTCAGATAGGGGAAATGTCAGTGAGCGTTCCGATTTCAGTTCCAGAGTGATTCGCCAATGAGTCCTTCATATTTAGTCGTTTTCAGCCAATTTTCAGAATTTTTGAAAATTTCACTTTTTTGTGAAAATATCCACTAAATGAGGGAATAATATGTGTGAGGGTACCCCAGGGCAGTTCCAAATGTGTGTGGGTACAATATATATCCCACGGGGGTAAAATTGAAAAAAGTTTAAAAAGTTTTTTTTTGGACTTAGTCATTTTTCAGGCGTTTATCAGACTTTCAGATAGGGGAAATGTCAGTGAGCATTCCGATTTCAGTTCTAGAGCGATTAGCCCGATTAGTCCTTCATATTTAGTCGTTTTCAGCCAATTTTCAGAATTTTTGAAAATGTCACTTTTTTGTGAAAATATCCACTAAATGAGGGAATAATATGTGTGAGGGTACCCCAGGAGAGTTCCAAATGTATGTGGGTAGAATATATATCCCACGGGGGTAAAATTGAAAAAAGTTTAAAATAAATTTTTTTTGTACTTAGTCATTTTTCCAGCGTAAATCAGACTTTCAATTATGGCAAATGTCAGAGAGCGTTCCGATTTCAGCTCCAGAGCGATTCGCCTGATGAGTCCCTCATATTTAGTCGTTTTCAGCCAATTTTCGGAATTTTTGAAAATTTCACTTTTTTGTGAAAATATCCACTAACTGAGGGAATAATATGTGTGAGGGTACCCCAGGAGAGTTCCAAATGTGTGTGGGTAGAATATGTATCCCACGGGGGTAAAATTGAAAAAAGGTGAAAAAAAATTTTTTTGGACTTAGTCATTTTTCCGGCGTTTATCAGACTTTCAGATAGGGGAAATGTCAGTGAGCGTTCCGATTTCAGTTCCAGAGCGATTCGCCCGATGATTCCTTCATATTTAGTCGTTTTCAGCCAATTTTCTTAATTTTTGAAAATTTCACTTTTTTTGTGAAAATATCCACTAAATGAGGGAATAATATGTGTGAGGGTACCCCAGGAGAGTTCCAAATGTGTGTGGGTAGAATATGTATCCCACGGGGGTAAAATTGAAAAAAGGTGAAAAAAAATTTTTTTGGACTTAGTCATTTTTCCGGCGTTTATCAGACTTTCAGATAGGGGAAATGTCAGTGAGCGTTTCGATTTCAGTTCCATAGTGATTCGCCAATGAGTCCTTCATATTTAGTCGTTTTCAGCCAATTTTCAGAATTTTTGAAAATTTCACTTTTTTGTGAAAATATCCACTAAATGAGGGAATAATATGTGTGAGGGTACCCCTGGAGAGTTCCAAATTTGTGTGGGTAGAAGACATATCCAACGGAGGTAAAATTGAAAAAAGGTGAAAAAAAATTTTTTTTGGACTTAGTAATTTTTTCAGCGTTTATCAGACTTTCAGATAGGGGAAATGTCAGTGAGCGTTCCAATTTCAGTTCCAGAGCGATTCGCCCGATGAGTCCCTTCATATTTAGTCGTTTTCAGCCAATTTTCAGAATTTTTGAAAATTTCACTTTTTTGTGAAAATTTCCACTAAATGAGGGAATAATATGTGTGAAGGTACCCCAGGAGTGTTCCAAATGTGTGTGGGTAGAATATATATCCCACGGGGGTAAAATTGAAAAAAGTTGAAAAAATTTTTTTTTGGACTTAGTCATTTTTCCGGCATTTATCAGACTTTCAGATAGGGGAAATGTCAGTGAGCGTTCCGATTTCAGTTCCAGAGCGATTCGCCCGATGAGTCCCTCATATTTAGTCGTTTTCAGCCAATTTTCTGAATTTTTGAAAATTTCACTTTTTTGTGAAAATATCCACTAAATGAGGGAATAATATGTGTGAAGGTACCCCAGGAGTGTTCCAAATGTGTGTGGGTAGAATATATATCCCACGGTGGTAAAATTGAAAAAAGTTGAAAAAATTTTTTTTTGGACTTAGTCATTTTTCCGGCGTTTATCAGACTTTCAGATAGGGGAAATGTCAGTGAGCGTTCCGATTTCAGTTCCAGAGCGATTCGCCCGATGATTCCTTCATATTTAGTCGTTTTCAGCCAATTTTCTGAATTTTTGAAAATTTCACTTTTTTGTGAAAATATGCACTAAATGAGGTAATAATATGTGTGAGGGTACCCCAGGAGAGTTCCAAATGTGTGTGGGCAGAATATATATCCCACGGGGGTAAAATTGAAAAAAGGTGAAAACTTTTTTTTTTGGACTTAGTCATTTTTCCGGCGTTTATCAGACTTTCAGATAGGGGAAATGTCAGTGAGCGTTCCGATTTCAGTTCCAGAGCGATTCGCCCGATGATTCCTTCATATTTAGTCGTTTTCAGCCAATTTTCAGAATTTTTGAAAATTTCACTTTTTTGTGAAAATATCCACTAAATGAGGGAATAATATGTGTGAGGGTACCCCAGGAGAGTTCCAAATGTATGTGGGTAGAATATATATCCCACGGGGGTAAAATTGAAAAAAGTTTAAAAAAATTTTTTTTTGTACTTAGTCATTTTTCCAGCGTAAATCAGACTTTCAATTATGGCAAATGTCAGTGAGCGTTCCGATTTCAGTTCCAGAGCGATTCGCCCGATGAGTCCTTCATATTTAGTCGTTTTGAGCCAATTTTCTGAATTTTTGAAAATTTCACTTTTTTGTGAAAATATCCACTAAATGAGGGAATAATATGTGTGAGGGTACCCCATAAGAGTTCCAAATGTGTGTGGGTAGAATATATATCCCACGGGGTAAAAAATTGAAAAAAGTTGAAAAAAATTTTTTTTCAGACTTAGTCATTTTTCCGGCGTTTATCAGACTTTCAGATAGGGGAAATGTCAGTGAGCGTTACGATTTCAGTTCCAGAGGGATTCGCCCGATGAGTCCTTCATATTTAGTCGTTTTCAGCCAATTTTCTGAATTTTTGAAAATTTCACTTTTTTGTGAAAATATCCACTAAATGAGGGAATAATATGTGTGAGGATACCCCAGGAGAGGTCCAAATGTGTGTGGGTAGAATATATATCCCACGGGGGTAAAATTGAAAAAAGGTGAAAAAAATTTTTTTTTCGACTTAGTAATTTTTTCAGCGTTTATCAGACTTTCAGATAGGGGAAATGTCAGTGAGCGTTCCAATTTCAGTTCCAGAACGATTCGCCCGATGAGTCCCTCATATTTAGTCGTTTTCAGCCAATTTTCAGAATTTTTGAAAATTTCACTTTTTTGTGAAAATATCCACTAAATGAGGGAATAATATGTGTGAGGGTACCCCTGGAGAGTTCCAAATTTGTGTGGGTAGAAGACATATCCAACGGAGGTAAAATTGAAAAAAGGTGAAAAAAAATTTTTTTTGGACTTAGTAATTTTTTCAGCGTTTATCAGACTTTCAGATAGGGGAAATGTCAGTGAGCGTTCCAATTTCAGTTCCAGAGCGATTCGCCCGATGAGTCCCTTCATATTTAGTCGTTTTCAGCCAATTTTCAGAATTTTTGAAAATTTCACTTTTTTGTGAAAATATCCACTAAATGAGGGAATAATATGTGTGAAGGTACCCCAGGAGTGTTCCAAATGTGTGTGGGTAGAATATATATCCCACGGGGGTAAAATTGAAAAAAGTTGAAAAATTTTTTTTTTGGACTTAGTCATTTTTCCGGCATTTATCAGACTTTCAGATAGGGGAAATGTCAGTGAGCGTTCCGATTTCAGTTCCAGAGCGATTCGCCCGATGAGTCCCTCATATTTAGTCGTTTTCAGCCAATTTTCTGAATTTTTGAAAATTTCACTTTTTTGTGAAAATATCCACTAAATGAGGGAATAATATGTGTGAAGGTACCCCAGGAGTGTTCCAAATGTGTGTGGGTAGAATATATATCCCACGGTGGTAAAATTGAAAAAAGTTGAAAAAATTTTTTTTTGGACTTAGTCATTTTTCCGGCGTTTATCAGACTTTCAGATAGGGGAAATGTCAGTGAGCGTTCCGATTTCAGTTCCAGAGCGATTCGCCCGATGATTCCTTCATATTTAGTCGTTTTCAGCCAATTTTCTGAATTTTTGAAAATTTCACTTTTTTGTGAAAATATGCACTAAATGAGGGAATAATATGTGTGAGGGTACCCCAGGAGAGTTCCAAATGTGTGTGGGCAGAATATATATCCCACGGGGGTAAAATTGAAAAAAGGTGAAAACTTTTTTTTTTGGACTTAGTCATTTTTCCGGCGTTTATCAGACTTTCAGATAGGGGAAATGTCAGTGAGCGTTCCGATTTCAGTTCCAGAGCGATTCGCCCGATGATTCCTTCATATTTAGTCGTTTTCAGCCAATTTTCAGAATTTTTGAAAATTTCACTTTTTTGTGAAAATATCCACTAAATGAGGGAATAATATGTGTGAGGGTACCCCAGGAGAGTTCCAAATGTATGTGGGTAGAATATATATCCCACGGGGGTAAAATTGAAAAAGTTTAAAAAAATTTTTTTTTGTACTTAGTCATTTTTCCAGCGTAAATCAGACTTTCAATTATGGCAAATGTCAGTGAGCGTTCCGATTTCAGTTCCAGAGCGATTCGCCCGATGAGTCCTTCATATTTAGTCGTTTTGAGCCAATTTTCTGAATTTTTGAAAATTTCACTTTTTTGTGAAAATATCCACTAAATGAGGGAATAATATGTGTGAGGGTACCCCATAAGAGTTCCAAATGTGTGTGGGTAGAATATATATCCCACGGGGTAAAAAATTGAAAAAAGTTGAAAAAAATTTTTTTTCAGACTTAGTCATTTTTCCGGCGTTTATCAGACTTTCAGATAGGGGAAATGTCAGTGAGCGTTCCGATTTCAGTTCCAGAGGGATTCGCCCGATGAGTCCTTCATATTTAGTCGTTTTCAGCCAATTTTCTGAATTTTTGAAAATTTCACTTTTTTGTGAAAATATCCACTAAATGAGGGAATAATATGTGTGAGGATACCCCAGGAGAGGTCCAAATGTGTGTGGGTAGAATATATATCCCACGGGGGTAAAATTGAAAAAAGGTGAAAAAATTTTTTTTTTCGACTTAGTAATTTTTTCAGCGTTTATCAGACTTTCAGATAGGGGAAATGTCAGTGAGCGTTCCAATTTCAGTTCCAGAACGATTCGCCCGATGAGTCCCTCAGATTTAGTCGTTTTCAGCCAATTTTCTGAATTTTTGAAAATTTCACTTTTTTGTGAAAATATCCACTAAATGAGGGAATAATATGTGTGAAGGTACCCCAGGAGTGTTCCAAATGTGTGTGGGTAGAATATATATCCCACGGGGGTAAAATTGAAAAAAGTTGAAAAAAATTTTTTTTGGACTTAGTCATTTTTCCGGCGTTTATCAGACTTTCAGATAGGGGAAATGTCAGTGAGCGTTCCGATTTCAGTTCTAGAGCGATTCGCCCGATGATTCCTTCATATGTAGTCGTTTTCAGCCAATTTTCTGAATTTTTGAAAATTTCACTTTTTTGTGAAAATATCCACTAAATGAGGGAATAATATGTGTGAGGGTACCCCAGGAGAGTTCCAAATGTGTGTGGGTAGAATATATATCCCACGGGGGTAAAATTGAAAAAAGGTGAAAAAAATTTTTTTTTGGACTTAATTTTTTCAGCGTTTATCAGACTTTCAGATAGGGGAAATGTCAGTGAGCGTTCCAATTTCAGTTCCAGAACGATTCGCCTGATGAGTCCCTCATATTTAGTCGTTTTCAGCCAATTTTCTGAATTTTTGAAAATTTCACTTTTTTGTGAAAATATCCACTAAATGAGGGAATAATATGTGTGAAGGTACCCCAGGAGTGTTCCAAATGTGTGTGGGTAGAATATATATCCCACGGGGGTAAAATTGAAAAAAGTTGAAAAAATTTTTTTTTGGACCTAGTCATTTTTCCGGCGTTTATCAGACTTTCAGATAGGGGAAATGTCAGTGAGCATTCCGATTTCATTTCCAGAGCGATTCGCCCGATGATTCCTTCATATTTAGTCGTTTTCAGCCAATTTTCTGAATTTTTGAAAATTTCACTTTTTTGTGAAAATATCCACTAAATGAGGGAATAATATGTGTGAGGGTACCCCAGGAGAGTTTCAAATGTGTGTGGGTAGAATATATATCCCACGGGGGTAAATTGAAAAAAGGTGAAAAAATTTTTTTTTTGGACTTAGTCATTTTTCCGGCGTTTATCAGACTTTCAGATAGGGGAAATGTCAGTGAGCGTTCCGATTTCAGTTCCAGAGCGATTCGCCTGATGAGTCCTTCATATTTAGTCGTTTTCAGCCAATTTTCTGAATTTTTGAAAATTTTACTTTTTTGTGAAAATATCCACTAAATGAGGGAATAATATGTGTGAGGGTACCCCTGGAGACTTCCAAATTTGTGTGGGTAGAAGACATCTCCAACGGGGGTAAAATTGAAAAAAGGTGAAAAAATTTTTTTTTTGGATTTAGTAATTTTTTCAGCGTTTATCAGACTTTCAGATAGGGGAAATGTCAGTGAGCGTTCCAATTTCAGTTCCAGAGCGATTCGCCTGATGAGTCCCTCATATTTAGTCGTTTTCAGCCAATTTTCAGAATTTTTGAAAATTTCACTTTTTTGTGAAAATATCCACTAAATGAGGGAATAATATGTGTGAAGGTACCCCAGGAGTGTTCCAAATGTGTGTGGGTAGAATATATATCCCACGGGGGTAAAATTGAAAAAAGTTGAAAAAATTTTTTTTTGGACTTAGTCATTTTTCCGGCATTTATCAGACTTTCAGATAGGGGAAATGTCAGTGAGCGTTCCGATTTCAGTTCCAGAGCGATTCGCCCGATGAGTCCTTCATATTTAGTCGTTTTCAGCCAATTTTCGGAATTTTTGAAAATTTCACTTTTTTGTGAAAATATCCACTAACTGAGGGAATAATATGTGTGAGGGTACCCCAGGAGAGTTCCAAATGTGTGTGGGTAGAATATATATCCCACGGGGGTAAAATTGAAAAAAGGTGAAAAATTATTTTTTTTGGACTTAGTCATTTTTTCAGCGTTTATCAGACTTTCAGATAGGGGGAATGTCAGTGAGCGTTACGATTTCAGTTCCAGAGCGATTCGCCCGATGAGTCCTTCATATTTAGTTGTTTTCAGCCAATTTTCTGAATTTTTGAAAATTTCACTTTTTTTGTGAAAATATCCACTAAATGAGGGAATAATATGTGTGAGGGTACCCCAGGAGAGTTCCAAATGTGTGTGGGTAGAATATGTATCCCACGGGGGTAAAATTGAAAAAAGTTTAAAAAAAATTTTTTTTAGACTTAGTCATTTTTCCGGCGTTTATCAGACTTTCAGATAGGGGAAATGTCAGTGAGCGTTCCGATTTCAGTTCCAGAGCGATTCGCCCGATGAGTCCTTCATATTTAGTCGTTTTCAGCCAATTTTCAGAAGTTTTGAAAATTTCACTTTTTTGTGAAAATATCCACTAAATGAGGGAATAATATGTGTGAGGGTACCCCAGGAGAGTTCCAAATGTGTGTGGGTAGAATATATATCCCACGGGGGTAAAATTGAAAAAAGGTGAAAAAATTTTTTTTTTGGACTTACTCATTATTTCAGCGTTTATCAGACTTTCAGATAGGGGAAATGTCAGTGAGCGTTCCGATTTCAGTTCCAGAGCGAATCGCCCGATAAGTCCTTCATATTTAGTCGTTCCCAGCCAATGCTCAGAATTTTTGAAAATTTCACTTTTTTGTGAAAATATCCACTAAATGAGGGAATAATATGTGTGAAGGTACCCCAGGAGTGTTCCAAATGTGTGTGGGTAGAATATATATCCCACGGGGGTAAAATTGAAAAAAGTTGAAAAATTTTTTTTTTGGACTTAGTCATTTTTCCGGCATTTATCAGACTTTCAGATAGGGGAAATGTCAGTGAGCGTTCCGATTTCAGTTCCAGAGCGATTCGCCCGATGATTCCTTCATATTTAGTCGTTTTCAGCCAATTTTCAGATTTTTTAAAAATTTCACTTTTTTGTGAAAATATCCACTAAATGAGGGAATAATATGTGTGAGGGTACCCCAGGAGAGTTCCAAATGTGTGTGGGTAGAATATATATCCCACGGGGGTAAATTGAAAAAAGGTAAAAAAATTTTTTTTTTGGACTTAGTCATTTTTTCAGCGTTTATCAGACTTTCAGATAGGGGAAATGTCAGTGAGCGTTCCAATTTCAGTTCCAGAGCGATTCGCCCGATGAGTCCTTCATATTTAGTTGTTTTCAGCCAATTTTCAGAATTTTTGAAAATTTCACTTTTTTGTGAAAATATCCACTAAATGAGGGAATAATATGTGTGAGGGTACCCCAGGAGAGTTCCAAATGTGTGTGGGTAGAATATATATCCCACGGGGGTAAAATTGAAAAAAGGTAAAAAAAAAATTTTTTTTGACTTTGTCATTTTTCCGGCGTTTATCAGACTCTCAGATAGGTGAAATGTCAGTGAGCGTTCCGATTTCAGTTCCAGAGCAATTCGCCCGATGAGTCCTTCATATTTAGTCGTTTTCAGCCAATTTTCTGAATTTTTGAAAATTTCACTTTTTTGTAAAAAAATATCCACTAATTGAGGGAATAATATGTGTGAGGGTACCCCAGGAGAGTTCCAAATCTGTGTGGGTAGAATATATATCCCACGGGGGTAAAATTGACAAAAGGTGAAAAATTTTTTTTTTTGACTTAGTCATTTTTTCAGCGTTTATCAGACTTTCAGATAGGGGAAATGTCAGTGAGCATTCCGATTTCAGTTCCAGAGCGATTTGCCTGATGAGTCCTTCATATTTAGTCGTTTTCAGCCAATTTTCTGAATTTTTGAAAATTTCACTTTTTTGTGAAAATATCCACTAAATGAGGGAATAATATGTGTGAGGGTACCCCAGGAGAGTTCCAAATGTGTGTGGGTAGAATATATATCCCACGGGGGTAAAATTGAAAAAAGCTGAAAAAAATTTTTTTTTTGACTTAGTCATTTTTCCGGCGTTTATCAGACTTTCAGATAGGTGAAATGTCAGTGAGCGTTCCGATTTCAGTTCCAGAGCAATTCGCCCGATGAGTCCTTCATATTTAGTCGTTTTCAGCCAATTTTCAGAATTTTTTAAAATTTCACTTTTTTGTAAAAAAATATCCACTAAATGAGGGAATAATATGTGTGAGGGTACCCCAGGAGAGTTCCAAATGTGTGTGGGTAGAATATATATCCCACGGGGGTAAAATTGAAAAAAGGTGAAAAATTTTTTTTTTTGGACTTACTCATTTTTTCAGCGTTTATCAGACTTTCAGATAGGGGAAATGTCAGTGAGCGTTCCGATTTCAGTTCCAGAGCGAATCGCCCGATAAGTCCTTCATATTTAGTCGTTTCCAGCCAATGCTCAGAATTTTTGAAAATTTCACTTTTTTGTGAAAATATCCACTAAATGAGGGAATAATATGTGTGAGGGTGCCCCAGGAGTGTTCCAAATGTGTGTGGGTAGAATATATATCCCACGGGGGTAAAATTGAAAAAAGGTGAAAAAAAAATTTTTTTAGACTTAGTCATTTTTCCGGCGTTTATCAGACTTTCAGATAGGGGAAATGTCAGTGAGCGTTCCGATTTCAGTTCCAGCGCGATTCGCCCGATGAGTCCTTCATATTCGGTAGTTTTCAGTCAATTTTCTGAATTTTTGAAAATTTCACTTTTTTGTGAAAATATCCACTAAATGAGGGAATAATATGTGTGAGGGTACGCCAGGAGAGTTCCAAATGTGTGTGGGTACAAAATATATCCCACGGGGGTAAAATTGAAAAAAGTTTAAAAAAAATTTTTTTTAGACTTAGTCATTTTTCCGGCGTTTATCAGACTTTCAGATAGGGGAAATGTCAGTGAGCGTTCCGATTTCAGTTCTAGAGCGATTCGCCTGATGAGTCCTTCATATTTAGTCGTTTTCAGCCAATTTTCTGAATTTTTGAAAATTTCACTTTTTTGTGAAAATATCCACTAAATGAGGGAATAATATGTGTGAGGGTACCCCAGGAGAGTTCCAAATGTGTGTGGGTAGAATATATATCCCACGGGGGTAAAATTGAAAAAGGTGAAAAAATTTTTTTTTTGGACTTAGTAATTTTTTCAGCGTTTATCAGACTTTCAGATAGGGGAAATGTCAGTGAGCGTTCCAATTTCAGTTCCAGAGCGATTCGCCCGATCATTCCTTCATATTTAGTCGTTTTCAGCCAATTTTTTTGAGATTTTTTAAAAATTTCACTTTTTTGTGAAAATATCCACTAAATGAGGGAATAATATGTGTGAGGGTACCCCAGGAGAGTTCCAAATGTGTGTGGGTAGAATATATATCCCACGGGGGTAAAATTGAAAAAAGCTGAAAAATTTTTTTTTTTTGACTTAGTCATTTTTCCGGCGTTTATCAGACTTTCAGATAGGTGAAATGTCAGTGAGCGTTCCGATTTCAGTTCCAGAGCAATTCGCCCGATGAGTCCTTCATATTTAGTCGTTTTCAGCCAATTTTCAGAATTTTTTAAAATTTCACTTTTTTGTAAAAAAATATCCACTAAATGAGGGAATAATATGTGTGAGGGTACCCCAGGAGAGTTCCAAATGTGTGTGGGTAGAATATATATCCCACGGGGGTAAAATTGAAAAAAGGTGAAAAATTTTTTTTTTTGGACTTAGTCATTTTTTCAGCGTTTATCAGACTTTCAGATAGGGGAAATGTCAGTGAGCGTTCCGATTTCAGTTCCAGAGCAATTCGCCCGATGAGTCCTTCATATTTAGTCGTTTTCAGCCAATTTTCAGAATTTTTGAAAATTTCACTTTTTTGTAAAAAAAAATCCACTAAATGAGGGAATAATATGTGTGAGGGTACCCCAGGAGAGTTACAAATGTGTGTGGGTAGAATATATATCCCACAGGGGTAAAATTGAAAAAAGGTAAAAAAAAATTTTTTTTTGACTGACATTTTTCCGGCGTTTATCAGACTTTCAGATAGGGGAAATGTCAGTGAGCGTTCCGATTTCAGTTCCAGAGCAATTCGCCCGATGAGTCCTTCATATTTAGTCATTTTCAGAATGTTTGAAAATTTCACTTTTTTGTGAAAATATCCACTAAATGAGGGAATAATATGTGTGAGGGTACCCCAGGAGAGTTCCAAATGTGTTTGGGTAGAATATATATACCACGGGGGTAAAATTGAAAAAAGATGAAAAAATTTTTTTTTGACTTAGTAATTTTTCCGGCGTTTATCAAACTTTCAGATAGGGGAAATGTCAGTGAGCATTCCGATTTCAGTTCCAGAGTGATTCGCCCGATGAGTCCTTCATATTTAGTCGTTTTCAGCCAATTTTCAGAATTTTTGAAAATTTCACTTTTTTGTGAAAATATCCACTAAATGAGGGAATAATATGTGTGAGGGTACCCCAGGAGAGTTCCAAATGTGTGTGGGTAGAATATATATCCCACGGGGGTAAAATTGAAAAAAAGTGAAAAATATTTTTTTTTGACTTAGTCATTTTTTCAGCGTTTATCAGACTTTCAGATAGGGGAAATGTCAGTGAGCGTTCCAATTTCAGTTCCAGAGCGATTCGCCCGATCATTCCTTCATATTTAGTCGTTTTCAGCCAATTTTTTTGAGATTTTTTAAAAATTTCACTTTTTTGTGAAAATATCCACTAAATGAGGGAATAATATGTGTGAGGGTACCCCAGGAGAGTTCCAAATGTGTGTGGGTAGAATATATATCCCACGGGGGTAAAATTGAAAAAAGCTGAAAAATTTTTTTTTTTTGACTTAGTCATTTTTCCGGCGTTTATCAGACTTTCAGATAGGTGAAATGTCAGTGAGCGTTCCGATTTCAGTTCCAGAGCAATTCGCCCGATGAGTCCTTCATATTTAGTCGTTTTCAGCCAATTTTCAGAATTTTTTAAAATTTCACTTTTTTGTAAAAAAATATCCACTAAATGAGGGAATAATATGTGTGAGGGTACCCCAGGAGAGTTCCAAATGTGTGTGGGTAGAATATATATCCCACGGGGGTAAAATTGAAAAAAGGTGAAAAATTTTTTTTTTTGGACTTAGTCATTTTTTCAGCGTTTATCAGACTTTCAGATAGGGGAAATGTCAGTGAGCGTTCCGATTTCAGTTCCAGAGCAATTCGCCCGATGAGTCCTTCATATTTAGTCGTTTTCAGCCAATTTTCAGAATTTTTGAAAATTTCACTTTTTTGTAAAAAAAAATCCACTAAATGAGGGAATAATATGTGTGAGGGTACCCCAGGAGAGTTCCAAATGTGTGTGGGTAGAATATATATCCCACAGGGGTAAAATTGAAAAAAGGTGAAAAAATTTTTTTTTTGGACTTAGTCATTTTTTCAGCGTTTATCAGACTTTCAGATAGGGGAAATGTCAGTGAGCGTTCCGATTTCAGTTCCATAGCGATTCGCCCGATGACTCCTTCATATTTAGTTGTTTTCAGCCAATTTTCAGAATTTTTGAAAATTTCACTTTTTTGTGAAATATCCACTAAATGAGGGAATAATATGTGTGAGGGTACCCCAGGAGAGTTCCAAATGTGTGTGGGTAGAATATATATCCCACGGGGGTAAAATTGAAAAAAGGTAAAAAAAAAATTTTTTTTGACTTTGTCATTTTTCCGGCGTTTATCACACTTTCAGATAGGGGAAATGTCAGTGAGCGTTCCGATTTCAGTTCCAGAGCAATTCGCCCGATGAGTCCTTCATATTTAGTCGTTTTCAGCCAATTTTCAGAATGTTTGAAAATTTCACTTTTTTGTGAAAATATCCACTAAATGAGGGAATAATATGTGTGAGGGTACCCCAGGAGAGTTCCAAATGTGTGTGGGTAGAATATATATCCCACGGGGGTAAAATTGAAAAAAGATGAAAAAATTTTTTTTTTGGACTTAGCCATTTTTCCGGCGTTTATCAGACTTTCAGATAGGTGAAATGTCAGTGAGCGTTCCGATTTCAGTTCCAGAGCAATTCGCCCGATGAGTCCTTCATATTTAGTCGTTTTCAGCCAATTTTCTGAATTTTTGAAAATTTCACTTTTTTGTAAAAAAATATCCACTAAATTAGGGAATAATATGTGTGAGGGTACCCCAGGAGAGTTCCAAATGTGTGTGGGTAGAATATATATCCCACAGGGGTAAAATTGAAAAAAGGTGAAAAAATTTTTCTTTTGGACTTAGTCATTTTTTCAGCGTTTATCAGACTTTCAGATAGGGGAAATGTCAGTGAGCGTTCCGATTTCAGTTCCATAGCGATTCGACCGATGAGTCCTTCATATTTAGTTGTTTTCAGCCAATTTTCAGAATTTTTGAAAATTTCACTTTTTTGTGAAAATATCCACTAAATGAGGGAATAATATGTGTGAGGGTACCCCAGGAGAGTTCCAAATGTGTGTGGGTAGAATATATATCCCACGGGGGTAAAATTGAAAAAAGGTAAAAAAAAAAATTTTTTTGACTTTGTCATTTTTCCGGCGTTTATCACACTTTCAGATAGGTGAAATGTCAGTGAGCGTTCCGATTTCACTTCCAGAGCAATTCGCCCGATGAGTCCTTCATATTTAGTCGTTTTCAGCCAATTTTCTGAATTTTTGAAAATTTCACTTTTTTGTAAAAAAATATCCACTAAATGAGGGAATAATATGTGTGAGGGTACCCCAGGAGAGTTCCAAATGTGTGTGGGTAGAATATATATCCCACGGGGGTAAAATTGAAAAAAGGTGAAAAATTTTTTTTTTTTGCACTTAGTCATTTTTTCAGCGTTTATCAGACTTTCAGATAGGGGAAATGTCAGTGAGCGTTCCGATTTCAGTTCCAGAGCAATTCGCCCGATGAGTCCTTCATATTTAGTCGTTTTCAGCCAATTTCCTGAATTTTTGAAAATTTCACTTTTTTGTGAAAATATCCACTAAATGAGGTCATAATATGTGTGAGGGTACCCCAGGAGAGTTCCAAATGTGTTTGGGTAGAATATATATCCCACGGGGGTAAAATTGAAAAAAGATGAAAAAATTTTTTTTTGACTTAGTCATTTTTTCAGCGTTTATCAGACTTTCAGATAGGGGAAATGTCAGTGAGCGTTCCGATTTCAGTTCCATAGCGATTCGCCCGATGAGTCCTTCATATTTAGTTGTTTTCAGCCAATTTTCAGAATTTTTGAAAATTTCACTTTTTTGTGAAAATATCCACTAAATGAGGGAATAATATGTGTGAGGGTACGCCAGGAGAGTTCCAAACGTGTGTGGGTAGAATATATATCCCACGGGGTAAAATTGAAAAAGGTGAAAAAAAATTTTTTTTTTTGACTTAGTCATTTTTCCGGCGTTTATCAGACTTTCAGATAGGGGAAATGTCAGTGAGCGTTCCAAATTCAGTTCCAGAGCATTTCGCCCGATGAGTCCTTCATATTTAGTCGTTTTCAGCCAATTTTCAGAATTTTTGAAAATTTCACTTTTTTGTGAAAATATCCACTAAATGAGGGAATAATATGTGTGAGGGTACCCCAGGAGAGTTCCAAATGTGTGTGGGTAGAATATATATCCCACAGGGGTAAAATTGAAAAAAGGTGAAAAAATTTTTTTTTTGGACTTAGTCATTTTTTCAGCGTTTATCAGACTTTCAGATAGGGGAAATGTCAGTGAGCGTTCCGATTTCAGTTCCATAGCGATTCGCCCGATGACTCCTTCATATTTAGTTGTTTTCAGCCAATTTTCTGAATTTTTGAAAATTTCACTTTTTTGTGAAATATCCACTAAATGAGGGAATAATATGTGTGAGGGTACCCCAGGAGAGTTCCAAATGTGTGTGGGTAGAATATATATCCCACAGGGGTAAAATTGAAAAAAGGTAAAAAAAAAATTTTTTTTGACTGACATTTTTCCGGCGTTTATCAGACTTTCAGATAGGGGAAATGTCAGTGAGCGTTCCGATTTCAGTTCCAGAGCAATTCGCCCGATGAGTCCTGCATATTTAGTCATTTTCAGAATGTTTGAAAATTTCACTTTTTTGTGAAAATATCCACTAAATGAGGGAATAATATGTGTGAGGGTACCCCAGGAGAGTTCCAAATGTGTTTGGGTAGAATATATATACCACGGGGGTAAAATTGAAAAAAGATGAAAAAATTTTTTTTTGACTTAGTAATTTTTCCGGCGTTTATCAAACTTTCAGATAGGGGAAATGTCAGTGAGCATTCCGATTTCAGTTCCAGAGTGATTCGCCCGATGAGTCCTTCATATTTAGTCGTTTTCAGCCAATTTTCAGAATTTTTGAAAATTTCACTTTTTTGTGAAAATATCCACTAAATGAGGGAATAATATGTGTGAGGGTACCCCAGGAGAGTTCCAAATGTGTGTGGGTAGAATATATATCCCACGGGGGTAAAATTGAAAAAAAGTGAAAAATATTTTTTTTTGACTTAGTCATTTTTTCAGCGTTTATCAGACTTTCAGATAGGGGAAATGTCAGTGAGCATTCCGATTTCAGTTCCAGAGCGATTTGCCCGATGAGTCCTTCATATTTAGTCGTTTTCAGCCAATTTTCTGAATTTTTGAAAATTTCACTTTTTTGTAAAAAAATATCCACTAAATTAGGGAATAATATGTGTGAGGGTACCCCAGGAGAGTTCCAAATGTGTGTGGGTAGAATATATATCCCACAGGGGTAAAATTGAAAAAAGGTGAAAAAATTTTTTTTTTGGACTTAGTCATTTTTTCAGCGTTTATCAGACTTTCAGATAGGGGAAATGTCAGTGAGCGTTCCGATTTCAGTTCCATAGCGATTCGCCCGATGAGTCCTTCATATTTAGTTGTTTTCAGCCAATTTTCAGAATTTTTGAAAATGTCACTTTTTTGTGAAAATATCCACTAAATGAGGGATATGTGTGAGGGTACGCCAGGAGAGTTCCAAACGTGTGTGGGTAGAATATATATCCCACGGGGGTAAAATTGAAAAAGGTGAAAAAAAATTTTTTTTTGACTTAGTCATTTTTCCGGCGTTTATCAGACTTTCAGATAGGGGAAATGTCAGTGAGCGTTCCAAATTCAGTTCCAGAGCATTTCGCCCGATGAGTCCTTCATATTTAGTCGTTTTCAGCCAATTTTCAGAATATTTGAAAATTTCACTTTTTTGTGAAAATATCCACTAAATGAGGGAATAATATGTGTGAGGGTACCCCAGGACAGTTCCAAATGTGTGTGGGTAGAATATATATCCCACGGGGGTAAAATTGAAAAAAGATGAAAACATTTTTTTTTTTACTTAGTCATTTTTCCGTCGTTTATCAGACTTTCAGATAGGGGAAATGTCAGTGAGCATTCCGATTTCAGTTCCAGAGCGATTCGTCCGATGAGTCCTTCATATTTAGTCGTTTTCAGCCAATTTTCTGAATTTTTGAAAATTTCACTTTTTTGTAAAAAAATATCCACTAAATTAGGGAATAATATGTGTGAGGGTACCCCAGGAGAGTTCCAAATGTGTGTGGGTAGAATATATATCCCACAGGGGTAAAATTGAAAAAAGGTGAAAAAATTTTTTTTTTGGACTTAGTCATTTTTTCAGCGTTTATCAGACTTTCAGATAGGGGAAATGTCAGTGAGCGTTCCGATTTCAGTTCCATAGCTATTCGCCCGATGACTCCTTCATATTTAGTTGTTTTCAGCCAATTTTCAGAATTTTTGAAAATTTCACTTTTTTGTGAAATATCCACTAAATGAGGGAATAATATGTGTGAGGGTACCCCAGGAGAGTTCCAAATGTGTGTGGGTAGAATATATATCCCACGGGGGTAAAATTGAAAAAAGATGAAAAAATTTTTTTTTTGGACTTAGCCATTTTTCCGGCGTTTATCAGACTTTCAGATAGGTGAAATGTCAGTGAGCGTTCCGATTTCAGTTCCAGAGCAATTCGCCCAATGAGTCCTTCATATTTAGTCGTTTTCAGCCAATTTTCTGAATTTTTGAAAATTTCACTTTTTTGTAAAAAAATATCCACTAAATTAGGGAATAATATGTGTGAGGGTACCCCAGGAGAGTTCCAAATGTGTGTGGGTAGAATATATATCCCACAGGGGTAAAATTGAAAAAAGGTGAAAAAATTTTTTTTTTGGACTTAGTCATTTTTTCAGCGTTTATCAGACTTTCAGATAGGGGAAATGTCAGTGAGCGTTCCGATTTCAGTTCCATAGCGATTCGCCCGATGACTCCTTCATATTTAGTTGTTTTCAGCCAATTTTCAGAATTTTTGAAAATTTCACTTTTTTGTGAAATATCCACTAAATGAGGGAATAATATGTGTGAGGGTACCCTAGGAGAGTTCCAAATGTGTTTGGGTAGAATATATATCCCACGGGGGTAAAATTGAAAAAAGGTAAAAAAAAAAATTTTTTTGATTTTGTCATTTTTCCGGCGTTTATCACACTTTCAGATAGGGGAAATGTCAGTGAGCGTTCCGATTTCAGTTCCAGAGCAATTCGCCCGATGAGTCCTTCATATTTAGTCGTTTTCAGCCAATTTTCTGAATTTTTGAAAATTTCACTTTTTTGTAAAAAAATATCCACTAAATTAGGGAATAATATGTGTGAGGGTACCCCAGGAGAGTTCCAAATGTGTGTGGGTAGAATATATATCCCACAGGGGTAAAATTGAAAAAAGGTGAAAAAATTTTTTTTTTGGACTTAGTCATTTTTTCAGCGTTTATCAGACTTTCAGATAGGGGAAATGTCAGTGAGCGTTCCGATTTCAGTTCCATAGCGATTCGCCCGATGACTCCTTCATATTTAGTTGTTTTCAGCCAATTTTCAGAATTTTTGAAAATTTCACTTTTTTGTGAAATATCCACTAAATGAGGGAATAATATGTGTGAGGGTACCCCAGGAGAGTTCCAAATGTGTGTGGGTAGAATATATATCCCACGGGGGTAAAATTGAAAAAAGGTAAAAAAAAAATTTTTTTTGACTTTGTCATTTTTCCGGCGTTTATCACACTTTCAGATAGGGGAAATGTCAGTGAGCGTTCCGATTTCAGTTCCAGAGCAATTCGCCCGATGAGTCCTTCATATTTAGTCGTTTTCAGCCAATTTTCAGAATGTTTGAAAATTTCACTTTTTTGTGAAAATATCCACTAAATGAGGGAATAATATGTGTGAGGGTACCCCAGGAGAGTTCCAAATGTGTGTGGGTAGAATATATATCCCACGGGGGTAAAATTGAAAAAAGATGAAAAAATTTTTTTTTTGGACTTAGCCATTTTTCCGGCGTTTATCAGACTTTCAGATAGGTGAAATGTCAGTGAGCGTTCCGATTTCAGTTCCAGAGCAATTCGCCCGATGAGTCCTTCATATTTAGTCGTTTTCAGCCAATTTTCTGAATTTTTGAAAATTTCACTTTTTTGTAAAAAAATATCCACTAAATTAGGGAATAATATGTGTGAGGGTACCCCAGGAGAGTTCCAAATGTGTGTGGGTAGAATATATATCCCACAGGGGTAAAATTGAAAAAAGGTGAAAAAATTTTTCTTTTGGACTTAGTCATTTTTTCAGCGTTTATCAGACTTTCAGATAGGGGAAATGTCAGTGAGCGTTCCGATTTCAGTTCCATAGCGATTCGACCGATGAGTCCTTCATATTTAGTTGTTTTCAGCCAATTTTCAGAATTTTTGAAAATTTCACTTTTTTGTGAAAATATCCACTAAATGAGGGAATAATATGTGTGAGGGTACCCCAGGAGAGTTCCAAATGTGTGTGGGTAGAATATATATCCCACGGGGGTAAAATTGAAAAAAGGTAAAAAAAAAAATTTTTTTGACTTTGTCATTTTTCCGGCGTTTATCACACTTTCAGATAGGTGAAATGTCAGTGAGCGTTCCGATTTCACTTCCAGAGCAATTCGCCCGATGAGTCCTTCATATTTAGTCGTTTTCAGCCAATTTTCTGAATTTTTGAAAATTTCACTTTTTTGTAAAAAAATATCCACTAAATGAGGGAATAATATGTGTGAGGGTACCCCAGGAGAGTTCCAAATGTGTGTGGGTAGAATATATATCCCACGGGGGTAAAATTGAAAAAAGGTGAAAAATTTTTTTTTTTGCACTTAGTCATTTTTTCAGCGTTTATCAGACTTTCAGATAGGGGAAATGTCAGTGAGCGTTCCGATTTCAGTTCCAGAGCGATTCGCCCGATGAGTCCTTCATATTTAGTTGTTTTCAGCCAATTTCCTGAATTTTTGAAAATTTCACTTTTTTGTGAAAATATCCACTAAATGAGGTCATAATATGTTTGAGGGTACCCCAGGAGAGTTCCAAATGTGTGTGGGTAGAATATATATCCCACGGGGGTAAAATTGAAAAAAGGTGAAAAATTTTTTTTTTTGGACTTAGTCATTTTTTCAGCGTTTATCAGACTTTCAGATAGGGGAAATGTCAGTGAGCGTTCCGATTTCAGTTCCAGAGCAATTCGCCCGATGAGTCCTTCATATTTAGTCGTTTTCAGCCAATTTCCTGAATTTTTGAAAATTTCACTTTTTTGTGAAAATATCCACTAAATGAGGTCATAATATGTGTGAGGGTACCCCAGGAGAGTTCCAAATGTGTTTGGGTAGAATATATATCCCACGGGGGTAAAATTGAAAAAAGATGAAAAAATTTTTTTTTTACTTAGTCATTTTTTCAGCGTTTATCAGACTTTCAGATAGGGGAAATGTCAGTGAGCGTTCCGATTTCAGTTCCATAGCGATTCGCCCGATGAGTCCTTCATATTTAGTTGTTTTCAGCCAATTTTCAGAATTTTTGAAAATTTCACTTTTTTGTGAAAATATCCACTAAATGAGGGAATAATATGTGTGAGGGTACGCCAGGAGAGTTCCAAACGTGTGTGGGTAGAATATATATCCCACGGGGGTAAAATTGAAAAAGGTGAAAAAAAATTTTTTTTTGACTTAGTCATTTTTCCGGCGTTTATCAGACTTTCAGATAGGGGAAATGTCAGTGAGCGTTCCAAATTCAGTTCCAGAGCATTTCGCCCGATGAGTCCTTCATATTTAGTCGTTTTCAGCCAATTTTCAGAATTTTTGAAAATTTCACTTTTTTGTGAAAATATCCACTAAATGAGGGAATAATATGTGTGAGGGTACCCCAGGAGAGTTCCAAATGTGTGTGGGTAGAATATATATCCCACAGGGGTAAAATTGAAAAAAGGTGAAAAAATTTTTTTTTTGGACTTAGTCATTTTTTCAGCGTTTATCAGACTTTCAGATAGGGGAAATGTCA
Organism: Phyllobates terribilis; assembly: GCF_046119375.1. Lineage (NCBI taxonomy): Eukaryota > Metazoa > Chordata > Amphibia > Anura > Dendrobatidae > Phyllobates > Phyllobates terribilis. The sequence goes on along the minus strand of NW_027362773.1, from coordinate 18,173,167 downwards.
GTGAGCGTTCCGATTGCAGTTCCATAGCGATTCGCCCGATGACTCCTTCATATTTAGTTGTTTTCAGCCAATTTTCTGAATTTTTGAAAATTTCACTTTTTTGTGAAATATCCACTAAATGAGGGAATAATATGTGTGAGGGTACCCCAGGAGAGTTCCAAATGTGTGTGGGTAGAATATATATCCCACGGGGGTAAAATTGAAAAAAGATGAAAAAATTTTTTTTTTGGACTTAGCCATTTTTCCGGCGTTTATCAGACTTTCAGATAGGTGAAATGTCAGTGAGCATTCCGATTTCAGTTCCAGAGCAATTCGCCCGATGAGTCCTTCATATTTAGTCGTTTTCAGCCAATTTTCTGAATTTTTGAAAATTTCACTTTTTTGTAAAAAAATATCCACTAAATTAGGGAATAATATGTGTGAGGGTACCCCAGGAGAGTTCCAAATGTGTGTGGGTAGAATATATATCCCACAGGGGTAAAATTGAAAAAAGGTGAAAAAATTTTTTTTTTGGACTTAGTCATTTTTTCAGCGTTTATCAGACTTTCAGATAGGGGAAATGTCAGTGAGCGTTCCGATTTCAGTTCCATAGCGATTCGCCCGATGACTCCTTCATATTTAGTTGTTTTCAGCCAATTTTCAGAATTTTTGAAAATTTCACTTTTTTGTGAAATATCCACTAAATGAGGGAATAATATGTGTGAGGGTACCCCAGGAGAGTTCCAAATGTGTGTGGGTAGAATATATATCCCACGGGGGTAAAATTGAAAAAAGGTAAAAAAAAAATTTTTTTTGACTTTGTCATTTTTCCAGCGTTTATCACACTTTCAGATAGGGGAAATGTCAGTGAGCGTTCCGATTTCAGTTCCAGAGCAATTCGCCCGATGAGTCCTTCATATTTAGTCGTTTTCAGCCAATTTTCAGAATGTTTGAAAATTTCACTTTTTTGTGAAAATATCCACTAAATGAGGGAATAATATGTGTGAGGGTACCCCAGGAGAGTTCCAAATGTGTGTGGGTAGAATATATATCCCACGGGGGTAAAATTGAAAAAAGGTGAAAAATTTTTTTTTTTGCACTTAGTCATTTTTTCAGCGTTTATCAGACTTTCAGATAGGGGAATTGTCAGTGAGCGTTCTGATTTCAGTTCCAGAGCGATTCGCCCGATGAGTCCTTCATATTTAGTCGTTTTCAGCCAATTTTCTGAATTTTTGAAAATTTCACTTTTTTGTGAAAATATCCACTAAATGAGGGAATAATATGTGTGAGGGTACCCCAGGAGAGTTCCAAATGTGTGTGGGTAGAATATGTATCCCACGGGGGTAAAATTGAAAAAAGGTGAAAATTTTTTTTTTGGACTTAGTCATTTTTTCAGCGTTTATCAGACTTTCAGAAAGGGGAAATGTCAGTGAGCGTTCCGATTTCAGTTCCAGATCAATTCGCCCGATGAGTCCTTCATATTTAGTCGTTTTCAGCCAATTTTCTGAATTTTTGAAAATTTCACTTTTTTGTAAAAAAATATCCACTAAATGAGGGAATAATATGTGAGAGTGTACCCCAGGAGAGTTCCAAATGTGTGTGGGTATAATATATATGCCACGGGGGTAAAATTGAAAAAAGGTGAAAAATTTTTTTGGGACTTAGTCATTTTTTCAGCGTTTATCAGACTTTCAGATAGGGGAAATGTCAGTGAGCATTCCGATTTCAGTTCCAGAGCGATTTGCCTGATGAGTCCTTCATATTTAGTCGTTTTCAGCCAATTTTCTGAATTTTTGAAAATTTCACTTTTTTGTGAAAATATCCACTAAATGAGGGAATAATATGTGTGAGGGTATGCCAGGAGAGTTCCAAACGTGTGTGGGTAGAATATATATCCCACGGGGGTAAAATTGAAAAAGGTGAAAAAAAAATTCTTTTTGAATTAGTCATTTTTCCGGCGTTTATCAGACTTTCAGATAGGGGAAATGTCAGTGAGCGTTCCAAATTCAGTTCCAGAGCAATTCGCCCGATGAGTCCTTCATATTTAGTCGTTTTCAGCCAATTTTCAGAATTTTTGAAAATTTCACTTTTTTGTGAAAATATCCACTAAATGAGGGAATAATATGTGAGAGGGTACCCCCAAGAGAGTTCCAAATGTGTGTGGGTATAATATATATGCCACGGGGGTAAAATTGAAAAAAGGTGAAAATTTTTTTTGGGACTTAGTCATTTTTTCAGCGTTTATCAGACTTTCAGATAGGGGAAATGTCAGTGAGCGTTCCGATTTCAGTTCCAGAGCGATTCGCCCGATGAGTCCTTCATATTTAGTTGTTTTCAGCCAATTTTCAGAATTTTTGAAAATTTCACTTTTTTGTGAAAATATCCACTAAATGAGGGAATAATATGTGTGAGGGTACCCCAGGAGAGTTCCAAATGTGTGTGGGTAGAATATATATCCCACAGGGGTAAAATTGAAAAAAGGTGAAAAAATTTTTTTTTTGGACTTAGTCATTTTTTCAGCGTTTATCAGACTTTCAGATAGGGGAAATGTCAGTGAGCGTTCCGATTTCAGTTCCATAGCGATTCGCCCGATGACTGCTTCATATTTAGTTGTTTTCAGCCAATTTTCAGAATTTTTGAAAATTTCACTTTTTTGTGAAAATATCCTCTAAATGAGGGAATAATATGTGTGAGGGTACCCCAGGAGAGTTCCAAATGTGTGTGGGTAGAATATATATCCCACGGGGGTAAAATTGAAAAAAGGTAAAAAAAAAAAATTTTTTGACTTTGTCATTTTTCCGGCGTTTATCACACTTTCAGATAGGGGAAATGTCAGTGAGCGTTCCGATTTCAGTTCCAGAGCAATTCGCCCGATGAGTCCTTCATGTTTAGTCGTTTTCAGCCAATTTTCAGAATGTTTGAAAATTTCACTTTTTTGTGAAAATATCCACTAAATGAGGGAATAATATGTGTGAGGGTACCCCAGGAGAGTTCCAAATGTGTGTGGGTAGAATATATATCCCACGGGGGTAAAATTGAAAAAAGATGAAAAAATAATTTTTTTGGACTTAGTCATTTTTCCGGCGTTTATCAGACTTTCAGATAGGGGAAATGTCAGTGAGCGATCCGATTTCAGTTTCAGAGCGATTCGCCCGATGAGTCCTTCATATTTAGTTGTTTTCAGCCAATTTCCTGAATTTTTGAAAATTTCACTTTTTTGTGAAAATATCCACTAAATGAGGGAATAATATGTGTGAGGGTACCCCAGGAGAGTTCCAAATGTGTGTGGGTAGAATATATTTCCCACGGGGGTAAAATTGAAAAAAGGTGAAAAATTTTTTTTTTTGACTTAGTCATTTTTTCAGCGTTTATCAGACTTTCAGATAGGGGAAATGTCAGTGACCATTCCGATTTCAGTTCCAGAGCGATTTGCCTGATGAGTCCTTCATATTTAGTCGTTTTCAGCCAATTTTCTGAATTTTTGAAAATTTCACTTTTTTGTGAAAATATCCACTAAATGAGGGAATAATATGTGTGAGGGTACCCCAGGAGAGTTCCAAATGTGTGTGGGTAGAATATATATCCCACGGGGGTAAAATTGAAAAAAGATGAAAAAATTTTTTTTTTGACTTAGTCATTTTTCCGGCGTTTATCAGACTTTCAGATAGGTGAAATGTCAGTGAGCGTTCCGATTTCAGTTCCAGAGCAATTCGCCCGATGAGTCCTTCATATTTAGTCGTTTTCAGCCAATTTTCTGAATTTTTGAAAATTTCACTTTTTTGTAAAAAAATATCCACTAAATGAGGGAATAATATGTGTGAGGGTACCCCAGGAGAGTTCCAAATGTGTGTGGGTAGAATATATATCCCACGGGGGTAAAATTGAAAAAAGGTGAAAATTTTTTTTTTTGTCTTAGTCATTTTTCCGTCGTTTATCAGACTTTCAGATAGGGGAAATGTCAGTGAGCGTTCCGATTTCAGTTCCAGAGCGATTCGCCCGATGAGTCCTTCATATTTAGTCGTTTTCAGCCAATTTTCTGAATTTTTGAAAATTTCACTTTTTTGTGAAAATATCCACTAAATGAGGGAATAATATGTGTGAGGGTATGCCAGGAGAGTTCCAAATGTGTGTGGGTAGAATATATATCCCACGGGGGAAAAATTGAAAAAAGGTGAAAAAAATTTTTTTTTGGACTTAGTCATTTTTCCGGCGTTTATCAGACTTTCAGATAGGGGAAATGTCAGTGAGCGTTCCAAATTCAGTTCCAGAGCAATTCGACCGATGAGTCCTTCATATTTAGTCGTTTTCAGCCAATTTTCAGAATTTTTGAAAATTTCACTTTTTTGTGAAAATATCCACTAAATGAGGGAATAATATGTGTGAGGGTACCCCAGGAGAGTTCCAAATGTGTGTGGGTAGAATATATATCCCACGGGGGTAAAATTGAAAAAAGATGAAAAAATTTTTTTTTTTGACTTAGTCATTTTACCGGCGTTTATCAGACTTTCAGATAGGTGAAATGTCAGTGAGCGTTCCGATTTCAGTTCCAGAGCAATTCGCCCGATGAGTCCTTCATATTTAGTCGTTTTCAGCCAATTTTCTGAATTTTTGAAAATTTCACTTTTTCGTAAAAAAATATCCACTAAATGAGGGAATAATATGTGTGAGGGTACCCCAGGAGAGTTCCAAATGTGTGTGGGTAGAATATATATCCCACGGGGGTAAAATTGAAAAAAGGTGAAAAATTTTTTTTTTTGGACTTAGTCATTTTTTCAGCGTTTATCAGACTTTCAGATAGGGGAAATGTCAGTGAGCATTCCGATTTCAGTTCCAGAGCGATTTGCCTGATGAGTCCTTCATATTTAGTCGTTTTCAGCCAATTTTCTGAATTTTTGAAAATTTCACTTTTTTGTGAAAATATCCACTAAATGAGGGAATAATATGTGTGAGGGTACGCCAGGAGAGTTCCAAATGTGTGTGGGTAGAATATATATCCCACGGGGGTAAAATTGAAAAAAGATGAAAAAATTTTTTTTTGGACTTGGTCATTTTTCCGGCGTTTATCGGACTTTCAGTGAGGGAAAATGTCAGTGAGCGTTCCGATTTCAGTTCCAGAGCAATTCGCCCGATGAGTCCTTCATATTTAGTCGTTTTCAGCCAATTTTCAGAATTTTTGAAAATTTCACTTTTTTGTGAAAATATCCACTAAATGAGGGAATAATATGTGTGAGGGTACCCCAGGAGAGTTCCAAATGTGTGTGGGTAGAATATATATCCCACGGGGGTAAAATTGAAAAAAGGTTAAAAAAAAAAATTTTTTGACTTAGTAATTTTTCCGGCGTTTATCAGACTTTCAGATAGGGGAAATGTCAGTGAGCGTTCCAATTTCAGTTCCAGAGCTATTCGCCCGATGAGTCCTTCATATTTAGTCGTTTTCAGCCAATTTTCAGAATTTTTGAAAATTTCACTTTTTTGTGAAAATATCCACTAAATGAGGGAATAATATGTGTGAGGGTACCCCAGGAGAGTTCCAAATGTGTGTGGGTAGAATATATATCCCACGGGGGTAAAATTGAAAAAAGGTTAAAAAAATATTTTTTTTGACTTAGTCATTTTTTCAGCGTTTATCAGACTTTCAGATAGGGGAAATGTCAGTGAGCGTTCCGATTTCAGTTCCAGAGCAATTCGCCCGATGAGTCCTTCATATTTACTCGTTTTCAGCCAATTTTCCGAATTGTTGAAAATTTCACTTTTTTGTGAAAATATCCACTAAATGAGGGAATAATATGTGTGAGGGTACCCCAGGAGAGTTCCAAATGTGTGTGGGTAGAATATATATACCACGGGGGTAAAATTGAAAAAAGATGAAAAAATTTTTTTTTTTTACTTAGTCATTTTTCCGGCGTTTATCAGACTTTCAGATAGGTGAAATGTCAGTGAGCGTTCCGATTTCAGTTCCAGAGCAATTCGCCCGATGAGTCCTTCATATTTAGTCGTTTTCAGCCAATTTTCTGAATTTTTGAAAATTTCACTTTTTTGTAAAAAAATATCCACTAAATGAGGGAATAATATGTGTGAGGGTACCCCAGGAGAGTTCCAAATGTGTGTGGGTAGAATATATATCCCACAGGGGTAAAATTGAAAAAAGGTGAAAAAATTTTTTTTTGTCTTAGTCATTTTTCCGTCGTTTATCAGACTTTCAGATAGGGGAAATGTCAGTGAGCGTTCCGATTTCAGTTCCAGAGCGATTCGCCCGATGAGTCCTTCATATTTAGTCGTTTTCAGCCAATTTTCTGAATTTTTGAAAATTTCACTTTTTTGGAAAAAAATATCCACTAAATGAGGGAATAATATGTGTGAGGGTACGCCAGGAGAGTTCCAAATGTGTGTGGGTAGAATATATATCCCACAGGGGTAAAATTGAAAAAAGGTGAAAAATTTTTTTTTTTGGACTTAGTCATTTTTTCTGCGTTTATCAGACTTTCAGATAGGGGAAATGTCAGTGAGCGTTCCGATTTCAGTTCCATAGCGATTCGCCCGATGAGTCCTTCATATTTAGTTGTTTTCAGCCAATTTTCAGAATTTTTGAAAATTTCACTTTTTTGTGAAAATATCCACTAAATGAGGGAATAATATGTGTGAGGGTACCCCAGGAGAGTTCCAAATGTGTGTGGGTAGAATATATATCCCACGGGGGTAAAATTGAAAAAAGATGAAAAAATTTTTTTTTTTTACTTAGTCATTTTTCCGGCGTTTATCAGACTTTCAGATAGGTGAAATGTCAGTGAGCGTTCCGATTTCAGTTCCAGAGCAATTCGCCCGATGAGTCCTTCATATTTAGTCGTTTTCAGCCAATTTTCTGAATTTTTGAAAATTTCACTTTTTTGTAAAAAAATATCCACTAAATGAGGGAATAATATGTGTGAGGGTACCCCAGGAGAGTTCCAAATGTGTGTGGGTAGAATATATATCCCACGGGGGTAAAATTGAAAAAAGGTGAAAAATTATTTTTTTTGGACTTAGCCATTTTTTCAGCGTTTATCAGACTTTCAGATAGGGGAAATGTCAGTGAGCGTTCCGATTTCAGTTCCAGAGCAATTCGCCCGATGAGTCCTTCATATTTAGTCGTTTTCAGCCAATTTTCTGAATTTTTGAAAATTTCACTTTTTTTGTAAAAAAATATCCACTAAATGAGGGAATAATATGTGTGAGGGTACCCCAGGAGAGTTCCAAATGTGTGTGGGTAGAATATATATCCCACGGGGGTAAAATTGAAAAAAGGTGAAAAATTTTTTTTTTTGGACTTAGTCATTTTTTCAACGTTTATCAGACTTTCAGATAGGGGAAATGTCAGTGAGCATTCCGATTTCAGTTCCAGAGCGATTTGCCTGATGAGTCCTTCATATTTAGTCGTTTTCAGCCAATTTTCTGAATTTTTGAAAATTTCACTTTTTTGTGAAAATATCCACTAAATGAGGGAATAATATGTGTGAGGGTACGCCAGGAGAGTTCCAAATGTGTGTGGGTAGAATATATATCCCACGGGGGTAAAATTGAAAAAAGGTGAAAAATTTTTTTGGGACTCAGTCATTTTTTCAGCGTTTATCAGACTTTCAGATAGGGGAAATGTCAGTGAGCGTTCCGATTTCAGTTCCACAGCGATTTGACTGATGAGTCGTTCATATTTAGTCGTTTTCAGCCAATTTTCTGAATTTTTGAAAATTTCACTTTTTTGTGAAAATATCCACTAAATGAGGGAATAATATGTGTGAGGGTACCCCAGGAGAGTTCCAAATGTGTGTGGGTAGAATATATATCCCACGGGGGTAAAATTGAAAAAAAGTGAAAAATATTTTTTTTTGACTTAGTCATTTTTTCAGCGTTTATCAGACTTTCAGATAGGGGAAATGTCAGTGAGCATTCCGATTTCAGTTCCAGAGCGATTTGCCCGATGAGTCCTTCATATTTAGTCGTTTTCAGCCAATTTTCTGAAATTTTGAAAATTTCACTTTTTTGTGAAAATATCCACTAAATGAGGGAATAATATGTGTGAGGGTACGCCAGGAGAGTTCCAAACGTGTGTGGGTAGAATATATATCCCACGGGGGTAAAATTGAAAAAAGGTAAAAAAAAAATTTTTTTTGACTTTGTCATTTTTCCGGCGTTTATCACACTTTAAGATAGGGGAAATGTCAGTGAGCGTTCCGATTTCAGTTCCATAGCGATTCGCCCGATGACTCCTTCATATTTAGTTGTTTAAAGCCAATTTTCAGAATTTTTGAAAATTTCACTTTTTTGTGAAATATCCACTAAATGAGGGAATAATATGTGTTAGGGTACCCCAGGAGAGTTCCAAATGTGTGTGGGTAGAATATATATCCCACGGGGGTAAAATTGAAAAAAGGTAAAAAAAAAAATTTTTTTGACTTTGTCATTTTTCCGGCGTTTATCACACTTTCAGATAGGGGAAATGTCAGTGAGCGTTCCGATTTCAGTTCCAGAGCAATTCGCCCGATGAGTCCTTCATATTTAGTCGTTTTCAGCCAATTTTCAGAATGTTTGAAAATTTCACTTTTTTGTGAAAATATCCACTAAATGAGGGAATAATATGTGTGAGGGTACCCCAGGAGAGTTCCAAATGTGTGTGGGTAGAATATATATCCCACGGGGGTAAAATTGAAAAAAGATGAAAAAATTTTTTTTTTGGACTTAGTCATTTTTCCGGCGTTTATCAGACTTTCAGATAAGTGAAATGTCAGTGAGCGTTCCGATTTCAGTTCCAGAGCGATTCGCCCGATGAGTCCTTCATATTTAGTCGTTTTCAGCCAATTTTCTGAATTTTTGAAAATTTCACTTTTTCGTAAAAAAATATCCACTAAATTAGGGAATAATATGTGTGAGGGTACCCCAGGAGAGTTCCAAATGTGTGTGGGTAGAATATATATCCCACGGGGGTAAAATTGAAAAAAGGTGAAAAATTTTTTTTTTTGGACTTAGTCATTTTTTCAGCGTTTATCAGACTTTCAGATAGGGGAAATGTCAGTGAGCGTTCCGATTTCAGTTCCAGAGCAATTCGCCCGATGAGTCCTTCATATTTAGTCGTTTTCAGCCAATTTCCTGAATTTTTGAAAATTTCACTTTTTTGTGAAAATATCCACTAAATGAGGTCATAATATGTGTGAGGGTACCCCAGGAGAGTTCCAAATGTGTTTGGGTAGAATATATATCCCACGGGGGTAAAATTGAAAAAAGATGAAAAAATTTTTTTTTTACTTAGTCATTTTTTCAGCGTTTATCAGACTTTCAAATAGGGGAAATGTCAGTGAGCGTTCCGATTTCAGTTCCATAGCGATTCGCCCGATGAGTCCTTCATATTTAGTTGTTTTCAGCCAATTTTCAGAATTTTTGAAAATTTCACTTTTTTGTGAAAATATCCACTAAATGAGGGAATAATATGTGTGAGGGTACGCCAGGAGAGTTCCAAACGTGTGTGGGTAGAATATATATCCCACGGGGGTAAAATTGAAAAAGGTGAAAAAAAATTTTTTTTTGACTTAGTCATTTTTCCGGCGTTTATCAGACTTTCAGATAGGGGAAATGTCAGTGAGCGTTCCAAATTCAGTTCCAGAGCATTTCGCCCGATGAGTCCTTCATATTTAGTCGTTTTCAGCCAATTTTCAGAATTTTTGAAAATTTCACTTTTTTGTGAAAATATCCACTAAATGAGGGAATAATATGTGTGAGGGTACCCCAGGAGAGTTCCAAATGTGTGTGGGTAGAATATATATCCCACAGGGGTAAAATTGAAAAAAGGTGAAAAAATTTTTTTTTTGGACTTAGTCATTTTTTCAGCGTTTATCAGACTTTCAGATAGGGGAAATGTCAGTGAGCGTTCCGATTGCAGTTCCATAGCGATTCGCCCGATGACTCCTTCATATTTAGTTGTTTTCAGCCAATTTTCTGAATTTTTGAAAATTTCACTTTTTTGTGAAATATCCACTAAATGAGGGAATAATATGTGTGAGGGTACCCCAGGAGAGTTCCAAATGTGTGTGGGTAGAATATATATCCCACGGGGGTAAAATTGAAAAAAGATGAAAAAATTTTTTTTTTGGACTTAGCCATTTTTCCGGCGTTTATCAGACTTTCAGATAGGTGAAATGTCAGTGAGCATTCCGATTTCAGTTCCAGAGCAATTCGCCCGATGAGTCCTTCATATTTAGTCGTTTTCAGCCAATTTTCTGAATTTTTGAAAATTTCACTTTTTTGTAAAAAAATATCCACTAAATTAGGGAATAATATGTGTGAGGGTACCCCAGGAGAGTTCCAAATGTGTGTGGGTAGAATATATATCCCACAGGGGTAAAATTGAAAAAAGGTGAAAAAATTTTTTTTTTGGACTTAGTCATTTTTTCAGCGTTTATCAGACTTTCAGATAGGGGAAATGTCAGTGAGCGTTCCGATTTCAGTTCCATAGCGATTCGCCCGATGACTCCTTCATATTTAGTTGTTTTCAGCCAATTTTCAGAATTTTTGAAAATTTCACTTTTTTGTGAAATATCCACTAAATGAGGGAATAATATGTGTGAGGGTACCCCAGGAGAGTTCCAAATGTGTGTGGGTAGAATATATATCCCACGGGGGTAAAATTGAAAAAAGGTAAAAAAAAAATTTTTTTTGACTTTGTCATTTTTCCAGCGTTTATCACACTTTCAGATAGGGGAAATGTCAGTGAGCATTCCGATTTCAGTTCCAGAGCAATTCGCCCGATGAGTCCTTCATATTTAGTCGTTTTCAGCCAATTTTCAGAATGTTTGAAAATTTCACTTTTTTGTGAAAATATCCACTAAATGAGGGAATAATATGTGTGAGGGTACCCCAGGAGAGTTCCAAATGTGTGTGGGTAGAATATATATCCCACGGGGGTAAAATTGAAAAAAGGTGAAAAATTTTTTTTTTTGCACTTAGTCATTTTTTCAGCGTTTATCAGACTTTCAGATAGGGGAATTGTCAGTGAGCGTTCTGATTTCAGTTCCAGAGCGATTCGCCCGATGAGTCCTTCATATTTAGTCGTTTTCAGCCAATTTTCTGAATTTTTGAAAATTTCACTTTTTTGTGAAAATATCCACTAAATGAGGGAATAATATGTGTGAGGGTACCCCAGGAGAGTTCCAAATGTGTGTGGGTAGAATATATATCCCACGGGGGTAAAATTGAAAAAAGGTGAAAATTTTTTTTTTTGGACTTAGTCATTTTTTCAGCGTTTATCAGACTTTCAGAAAGGGGAAATGTCAGTGAGCGTTCCGATTTCAGTTCCAGATCAATTCGCCCGATGAGTCCTTCATATTTAGTCGTTTTCAGCCAATTTTCTGAATTTTTGAAAATTTCACTTTTTTGTAAAAAAATATCCACTAAATGAGGGAATAATATGTGAGAGTGTACCCCAGGAGAGTTCCAAATGTGTGTGGGTATAATATATATGCCACGGGGGTAAAATTGAAAAAAGGTGAAAAATTTTTTTGGGACTTAGTCATTTTTTCAGCGTTTATCAGACTTTCAGATAGGGGAAATGTCAGTGAGCATTCCGATTTCAGTTCCAGAGCGATTTGCCTGATGAGTCCTTCATATTTAGTCGTTTTCAGCCAATTTTCTGAATTTTTGAAAATTTCACTTTTTTGTGAAAATATCCACTAAATGAGGGAATAATATGTGTGAGGGTATGCCAGGAGAGTTCCAAACGTGTGTGGGTAGAATATATATCCCACGGGGGTAAAATTGAAAAAGGTGAAAAAAAAATTTTTTTTGAATTAGTCATTTTTCCGGCGTTTATCAGACTTTCAGATAGGGGAAATGTCAGTGAGCGTTCCAAATTCAGTTCCAGAGCAATTCGCCCGATGAGTCCTTCATATTTAGTCGTTTTCAGCCAATTTTCAGAATTTTTGAAAATTTCACTTTTTTGTGAAAATATCCACTAAATGAGGGAATAATATGTGAGAGGGTACCCCCAAGAGAGTTCCAAATGTGTGTGGGTATAATATATATGCCACGGGGGTAAAATTGAAAAAAGGTGAAAATTTTTTTTGGGACTTAGTCATTTTTTCAGCGTTTATCAGACTTTCAGATAGGGGAAATGTCAGTGAGCGTTCCGATTTCAGTTCCAGAGCGATTCGCCCGATGAGTCCTTCATATTTAGTTGTTTTCAGCCAATTTTCAGAATTTTTGAAAATTTCACTTTTTTGTGAAAATATCCACTAAATGAGGGAATAATATGTGTGAGGGTACCCCAGGAGAGTTCCAAATGTGTGTGGGTAGAATATATATCCCACAGGGGTAAAATTGAAAAAAGGTGAAAAAATTTTTTTTTTGGACTTAGTCATTTTTTCAGCGTTTATCAGACTTTCAGATAGGGGAAATGTCAGTGAGCGTTCCGATTTCAGTTCCATAGCGATTCGCCCGATGACTGCTTCATATTTAGTTGTTTTCAGCCAATTTTCAGAATTTTTGAAAATTTCACTTTTTTGTGAAAATATCCTCTAAATGAGGGAATAATATGTGTGAGGGTATCCCAGGAGAGTTCCAAATGTGTGTGGGTAGAATATATATCCCACGGGGGTAAAATTGAAAAAAGGTAAAAAAAAAAAATTTTTTGACTTTGTCATTTTTCCGGCGTTTATCACACTTTCAGATAGGGGAAATGTCAGTGAGCGTTCCGATTTCAGTTCCAGAGCAATTCGCCCGATGAGTCCTTCATGTTTAGTCGTTTTCAGCCAATTTTCAGAATGTTTGAAAATTTCACTTTTTTGTGAAAATATCCACTAAATGAGGGAATAATATGTGTGAGGGTACCCCAGGAGAGTTCCAAATGTGTGTGGGTAGAATATATATCCCACGGGGGTAAAATTGAAAAAAGATGAAAAAATAATTTTTTTGGACTTAGTCATTTTTCCGGCGTTTATCAGACTTTCAGATAGGGGAAATGTCAGTGAGCGATCCGATTTCAGTTTCAGAGCGATTCGCCCGATGAGTCCTTCATATTTAGTTGTTTTCAGCCAATTTCCTGAATTTTTGAAAATTTCACTTTTTTGTGAAAATATCCACTAAATGAGGGAATAATATGTGTGAGGGTACCCCAGGAGAGTTCCAAATGTGTGTGGGTAGAATATATTTCCCACGGGGGTAAAATTGAAAAAAGGTGAAAAATTTTTTTTTTTGACTTAGTCATTTTTTCAGCGTTTATCAGACTTTCAGATAGGGGAAATGTCAGTGAGCATTCCGATTTCAGTTCCAGAGCGATTTGCCTGATGAGTCCTTCATATTTAGTCGTTTTCAGCCAATTTTCTGAATTTTTGAAAATTTCACTTTTTTGTGAAAATATCCACTAAATGAGGGAATAATATGTGTGAGGGTACCCCAGGAGAGTTCCAAATGTGTGTGGGTAGAATATATATCCCACGGGGGTAAAATTGAAAAAAGATGAAAAAATTTTTTTTTTGACTTAGTCATTTTTCCGGCGTTTATCAGACTTTCAGATAGGTGAAATGTCAGTGAGCGTTCCGATTTCAGTTCCAGAGCAATTCGCCCGATGAGTCCTTCATATTTAGTCGTTTTCAGCCAATTTTCTGAATTTTTGAAAATTTCACTTTTTTGTAAAAAAATATCCACTAAATGAGGGAATAATATGTGTGAGGGTACCCCAGGAGAGTTCCAAATGTGTGTGGGTAGAATATATATCCCACGGGGGTAAAATTGAAAAAAGGTGAAAATTTTTTTTTTTGTCTTAGTCATTTTTCCGTCGTTTATCAGACTTTCAGATAGGGGAAATGTCAGTGAGCGTTCCGATTTCAGTTCCAGAGCGATTCGCCCGATGAGTCCTTCATATTTAGTCGTTTTCAGCCAATTTTCTGAATTTTTGAAAATTTCACTTTTTTGTGAAAATATCCACTAAATGAGGGAATAATATGTGTGAGGGTATGCCAGGAGAGTTCCAAATGTGTGTGGGTAGAATATATATCCCACGGGGGAAAAATTGAAAAAAGGTGAAAAAAATTTTTTTTTGGACTTAGTCATTTTTCCGGCGTTTATCAGACTTTCAGATAGGGGAAATGTCAGTGAGCGTTCCAAATTCAGTTCCAGAGCAATTCGACCGATGAGTCCTTCATATTTAGTCGTTTTCAGCCAATTTTCAGAATTTTTGAAAATTTCACTTTTTTGTGAAAATATCCACTAAATGAGGGAATAATATGTGTGAGGGTACCCCAGGAGAGTTCCAAATGTGTGTGGGTAGAATATATATCCCACGGGGGTAAAATTGAAAAAAGATGAAAAAATTTTTTTTTTTGACTTAGTCATTTTACCGGCGTTTATCAGACTTTCAGATAGGTGAAATGTCAGTGAGCGTTCCGATTTCAGTTCCAGAGCAATTCGCCCGATGAGTCCTTCATATTTAGTCGTTTTCAGCCAATTTTCTGAATTTTTGAAAATTTCACTTTTTCGTAAAAAAATATCCACTAAATGAGGGAATAATATGTGTGAGGGTACCCCAGGAGAGTTCCAAATGTGTGTGGGTAGAATATATATCCCACGGGGGTAAAATTGAAAAAAGGTGAAAAATTTTTTTTTTTGGACTTAGTCATTTTTTCAGCGTTTATCAGACTTTCAGATAGGGGAAATGTCAGTGAGCATTCCGATTTCAGTTCCAGAGCGATTTGCCTGATGAGTCCTTCATATTTAGTCGTTTTCAGCCAATTTTCTGAATTTTTGAAAATTTCACTTTTTTGTGAAAATATCCACTAAATGAGGGAATAATATGTGTGAGGGTACGCCAGGAGAGTTCCAAATGTGTGTGGGTAGAATATATATCCCACGGGGGTAAAATTGAAAAAAGATGAAAAAATTTTTTTTTGGACTTGGTCATTTTTCCGGCGTTTATCGGACTTTCAGTGAGGGAAAATGTCAGTGAGCGTTCCGATTTCAGTTCCAGAGCAATTCGCCCGATGAGTCCTTCATATTTAGTCGTTTTCAGCCAATTTTCAGAATTTTTGAAAATTTCACTTTTTTGTGAAAATATCCACTAAATGAGGGAATAATATGTGTGAGGGTACCCCAGGAGAGTTCCAAATGTGTGTGGGTAGAATATATATCCCACGGGGGTAAAATTGAAAAAAGGTTAAAAAAAAAAATTTTTTGACTTAGTCATTTTTCCGGCGTTTATCAGACTTTCAGATAGGGGAAATGTCAGTGAGCGTTCCAATTTCAGTTCCAGAGCTATTCGCCCGATGAGTCCTTCATATTTAGTCGTTTTCAGCCAATTTTCAGAATTTTTGAAAATTTCACTTTTTTGTGAAAATATCCACTAAATGAGGGAATAATATGTGTGAGGGTACCCCAGGAGAGTTCCAAATGTGTGTGGGTAGAATATATATCCCACGGGGGTAAAATTGAAAAAAGGTTAAAAAAATATTTTTTTTGACTTAGTCATTTTTTCAGCGTTTATCAGACTTTCAGATAGGGGAAATGTCAGTGAGCGTTCCGATTTCAGTTCCAGAGCAATTCGCCCGATGAGTCCTTCATATTTACTCGTTTTCAGCCAATTTTCCGAATTGTTGAAAATTTCACTTTTTTGTGAAAATATCCACTAAATGAGGGAATAATATGTGTGAGGGTACCCCAGGAGAGTTCCAAATGTGTGTGGGTAGAATATATATACCACGGGGGTAAAATTGAAAAAAGATGAAAAAATTTTTTTTTTTTACTTAGTCATTTTTCCGGCGTTTATCAGACTTTCAGATAGGTGAAATGTCAGTGAGCGTTCCGATTTCAGTTCCAGAGCAATTCGCCCGATGAGTCCTTCATATTTAGTCGTTTTCAGCCAATTTTCTGAATTTTTGAAAATTTCACTTTTTTGTAAAAAAATATCCACTAAATGAGGGAATAATATGTGTGAGGGTACCCCAGGAGAGTTCCAAATGTGTGTGGGTAGAATATATATCCCACAGGGGTAAAATTGAAAAAAGGTGAAAAAATTTTTTTTTGTCTTAGTCATTTTTCCGTCGTTTATCAGACTTTCAGATAGGGGAAATGTCAGTGAGCGTTCCGATTTCAGTTCCAGAGCGATTCGCCCGATGAGTCCTTCATATTTAGTCGTTTTCAGCCAATTTTCTGAATTTTTGAAAATTTCACTTTTTTGGAAAAAAATATCCACTAAATGAGGGAATAATATGTGTGAGGGTACGCCAGGAGAGTTCCAAATGTGTGTGGGTAGAATATATATCCCACAGGGGTAAAATTGAAAAAAGGTGAAAAAATTTTTTTTTTGGACTTAGTCATTTTTTCTGCGTTTATCAGACTTTCAGATAGGGGAAATGTCAGTGAGCGTTCCGATTTCAGTTCCATAGCGATTCGCCCGATGAGTCCTTCATATTTAGTTGTTTTCAGCCAATTTTCAGAATTTTTGAAAATTTCACTTTTTTGTGAAAATATCCACTAAATGAGGGAATAATATGTGTGAGGGTACCCCAGGAGAGTTCCAAATGTGTGTGGGTAGAATATATATCCCACGGGGGTAAAATTGAAAAAAGATGAAAAAATTTTTTTTTTTTACTTAGTCATTTTTCCGGCGTTTATCAGACTTTCAGATAGGTGAAATGTCAGTGAGCGTTCCGATTTCAGTTCCAGAGCAATTCGCCCGATGAGTCCTTCATATTTAGTCGTTTTCAGCCAATTTTCTGAATTTTTGAAAATTTCACTTTTTTGTAAAAAAATATCCACTAAATGAGGGAATAATATGTGTGAGGGTACCCCAGGAGAGTTCCAAATGTGTGTGGGTAGAATATATATCCCACGGGGGTAAAATTGAAAAAAGGTGAAAAATTATTTTTTTTGGACTTAGCCATTTTTTCAGCGTTTATCAGACTTTCAGATAGGGGAAATGTCAGTGAGCGTTCCGATTTCAGTTCCAGAGCAATTCGCCCGATGAGTCCTTCATATTTAGTCGTTTTCAGCCAATTTTCTGAATTTTTGAAAATTTCACTTTTTTTGTAAAAAAATATCCACTAAATGAGGGAATAATATGTGTGAGGGTACCCCAGGAGAGTTCCAAATGTGTGTGGGTAGAATATATATCCCACGGGGGTAAAATTGAAAAAAGGTGAAAAATTTTTTTTTTTGGACTTAGTCATTTTTTCAACGTTTATCAGACTTTCAGATAGGGGAAATGTCAGTGAGCATTCCGATTTCAGTTCCAGAGCGATTTGCCTGATGAGTCCTTCATATTTAGTCGTTTTCAGCCAATTTTCTGAATTTTTGAAAATTTCACTTTTTTGTGAAAATATCCACTAAATGAGGGAATAATATGTGTGAGGGTACGCCAGGAGAGTTCCAAATGTGTGTGGGTAGAATATATATCCCACGGGGGTAAAATTGAAAAAAGGTGAAAAATTTTTTTGGGACTCAGTCATTTTTTCAGCGTTTATCAGACTTTCAGATAGGGGAAATGTCAGTGAGCGTTCCGATTTCAGTTCCAGAGCGATTTGACTGATGAGTCGTTCATATTTAGTCGTTTTCAGCCAATTTTCTGAATTTTTGAAAATTTCACTTTTTTGTGAAAATATCCACTAAATGAGGGAATAATATGTGTGAGGGTACCCCAGGAGAGTTCCAAATGTGTGTGGGTAGAATATATATCCCACGGGGGTAAAATTGGAAAAAAGTGAAAAATATTTTTTTTTGACTTAGTCATTTTTTCAGCGTTTATCAGACTTTCAGATAGGGGAAATGTCAGTGAGCGTTCCGATTTCAGTTCCATAGCGATTCGCCCGATGACTCCTTCATATTTAGTTGTTTAAAGCCAATTTTCAGAATTTTTGAAAATTTCACTTTTTTGTGAAATATCCACTAAATGAGGGAATAATATGTGTTAGGGTACCCCAGGAGAGTTCCAAATGTGTGTGGGTAGAATATATATCCCACGGGGGTAAAATTGAAAAAAGGTAAAAAAAAAAATTTTTTTGACTTTGTCATTTTTCCGGCGTTTATCACACTTTCAGATAGGGGAAATGTCAGTGAGCGTTCCGATTTCAGTTCCAGAGCAATTCGCCCGATGAGTCCTTCATATTTAGTCGTTTTCAGCCAATTTTCAGAATGTTTGAAAATTTCACTTTTTTGTGAAAATATCCACTAAATGAGGGAATAATATGTGTGAGGGTACCCCAGGAGAGTTCCAAATGTGTGTGGGTAGAATATATATCCCACGGGGGTAAAATTGAAAAAAGATGAAAAAATTTTTTTTTTGGACTTAGTCATTTTTCCGGCGTTTATCAGACTTTCAGATAAGTGAAATGTCAGTGAGCGTTCCGATTTCAGTTCCAGAGCGATTCGCCCGATGAGTCCTTCATATTTAGTCGTTTTCAGCCAATTTTCTGAATTTTTGAAAATTTCACTTTTTTGTAAAAAAATATCCACTAAATTAGGGAATAATATGTGTGAGGGTACCCCAGGAGAGTTCCAAATGTGTGTGGGTAGAATATATATCCCACAGGTGTAAAATTGAAAAAAGGTGAAAAAATTTTTTTTTTGGACTTAGTCATTTTTTCAGCGTTTATCAGACTTTCAGATAGGGGAAATGTCAGAGAGCGTTCCGATTTCAGTTCCATAGCGATTCGCCCGATGAGTCCTTCATATTTAGTTGTTTTCAGCCAATTTTCAGAATTTTTGAAAATTTCACTTTTTTGTGAAAATATCCACTAAATGAGGGAATAATATGTGTGAGGGTACGCCAGGAGAGTTCCAAACGTGTGTGGGTAGAATATATATCCCACGGGGGAAAAATTGAAAAAGGTAAAAAAAAAATTTTTTTTGACTTAGTCATTTTTCCGGCGTTTATCAGACTTTCAGATAGGGGAAATGTCAGTGAGCGTTCCAAATTCAGTTCCAGAGCATTTCGCCCGATGAGTCCTTCATATTTAGTCGTTTTCAGCCAATTTTCAGAATTTTTGAAAATTTCACTTTTTTGTGAAAATATCCACTAAATGAGGGAATAATATGTGAGAGTGTACCCCAGGAGAGTTCCAAATGTGTGTGGGTATAATATATATGCCACGGGGGTAAAATTGAAAAAAGGTGAAAATTTTTTTTGGGACTTAGTCATTTTTTCAGCGTTTATCAGACTTTCAGATAGGGGAAATGTCAGTGAGCGTTCCGATTTCAGTTCCAGAGCGATTCGCCCGATGAGTCCTTCATATTTAGTTGTTTTCAGCCAATTTCCTGAATTTTTGAAAATTTCACTTTTTTCTGAAAATATCCACTAAATGAGGTCATAATATGTGTGAGGGTACCCCAGGAGAGTTCCAAATGTGTGTGGGTAGAATATATATCCCACGGGGGTAAAATTGAAAAAAGGTGAAAAATTTTTTTTTTTGGACTTAGTCATTTTTTCAGCGTTTATCAGACTTTCAGATAGGGGAAATGTCAGTGAGCGTTCCGATTTCAGTTCCAGAGCAATTCGCCCAATGAGTCCTTCATATTTAGTCGTTTTCAGCCAATTTTCAGAATTTTTGAAAATTTCACTTTTTTGTGAAAATATCCACTAAATGAGGGAATAATATGTGTGAGGGTACCCCAGGACAGTTCCAAATGTGTGTGGGTAGAATATATATCCCACGGGGGTAAAATTGAAAAAAGATGAAAAAATTTTTTTTTTGACTTAGTCATTTTTCCGTCGTTTATCAGACTTTCAGATAGGTGAAATGTCAGTGAGCGTTCCGATTTCAGTTCCAGAGCAATTCGCCCGATGAGTCCTTCATATTTAGTCGTTTTCAGCCAATTTTCTGAATTTTTGAAAATTTCACTTTTTTGTAAAAAAATATCTACTAAATGAGGGAATAATATGTGTGAGGGTACCCCAGGAGAGTTCCAAATGTGTGTGGGTAGAATATATATCCCACGGGGGTAAAATTGAAAAAAGGTGAAAATTTTTTTTTTTTGGACTTAGTCATTTTTTCAGCGTTTATCAGACTTTCAGATAGGGGAAATGTCAGTGAGTGTTCCGATTTCAGTTCCAGAGCAATCGCCCGATGAGTCCTTCATATTTAGTCGTTTTCAGCCAATTTTCTGAATTTTTGAAAATTTCACTTTTTTGTAAAAAAATATCCACTAAATGAGGGAATAATATGTGAGAGGGTACCCCCAAGAGAGTTCCAAATGTGTGTGGGTATAATATATATGCCACGGGGGTAAAATTGAAAAAAGGTGAAAATTTTTTTTGGGACTTAGTCATTTTTTCAGCGTTTATCAGACTTTCAGATAGGGGAAATGTCAGTGAGCGTTCCGATTTCACTTCCAGAGCGATTCGCCCGATGAGTCCTTCATATTTAGTTGTTTTCAGCCAATTTTCAGAATTTTTGAAAATTTCACTTTTTTGTGAAAATATCCACTAAATGAGGGAATAATATGTGTGAGGGTACCCCAGGAGAGTTCCAAATGTGTGTGGGTAGAATATATATCCCACAGGGGTAAAATTGAAAAAAGGTAAAAAAAAAAAATTTTTTTGACTGTCATTTTTCCGGCGTTTATCAGACTTTCAGATAGGGGAAATGTCAGTGAGCATTCCGATTTCAGTTCCAGAGCAATTCGCCCGATGAGTCCTTCATATTTAGTCATTTTCAGCCAATTTTCAGAATTTTTGAAAATTTCACTTTTTTGTGAAAATATCCACTAAATGAGGGAATAATATGTGTGAGGGTACCCCAGGACAGTTCCAAATGTGCGTGGGTAGAATATATATCACACGGGGGTAAAATTGAAAAAAGATGAAAAAATTTTTTTTTTGACTTAGTCATTTTTCCGTCGTTTATCAGACTTTCAGATAGGGGAAATGTCAGTGAGCATTACGATTTCAGTTCCAGAGCGATTCGCCCGATGACTGCTTCATATTTAGTTGTTTTCAGCCAATTTTCAGAATTTTTGAAAATTTCACTTTTTTGTGAAATATCCACTAAATGAGGGAATAATATGTGTGAGGGTACCCCAGGAGAGTTCCAAATGTGTGTGGGTAGAATATATATCCCACGGGGGTAAAATTGAAAAAAGGTAAAAAAAATATTTTTTTTGACTTTGTCATTTTTCCGGCGTTTATCACACTTTCAGATAGGGGAAATGTCAGTGAGCGTTCCGATTTCAGTTCCAGAGCGATTCGCCCGATGAGTCCTTCATATTTAGTCGTTTTCAGCCAATTTTCTGAATTTTTGAAAATTTCACTTTTTTGTAAAAAAAATCCACTAAATGAGGGAATAATATGTGTGAGGGTACCCCAGGAGAGTTCCAAATGTGTGTGGGTAGAATATATATCCCACAGGGTTAAAATTGAAAAAAGGTGAAAAATTTTTTTTTTTGGACTTAGTCATTTTTTCTGCGTTTATCAGACTTTCAGATAGGGGAAATGTCAGTGAGCGTTCCGATTTCAGTTCCATAGCGATTCGCCCGATGAGTCCTTCATATTTAGTTGTTTTCAGCCAATTTTCAGAATTTTTGAAAATTTCACTTTTTTGTGAAAATATCCACTAAATGAGGGAATAATATGTGTGAGGGTACCCCAGGAGAGTTCCAAATGTGTGTGGGTAGAATATATATCCCACGGGGGTAAAATTGAAAAAAGGTTAAAAAAATATTTTTTTTGACTTAGTCATTTTTTCAGCGTTTATCAGACTTTCAGATAGGGGAAATGTCAGTGAGCGTTCCGATTTCAGTTCCAGAGCAATTCGCCCGATGAGTCCTTCATATTTACTCGTTTTCAGCCAATTTTCCGAATTTTTGAAAATTTCACTTTTTTGTGAAAATATCCACTAAATGAGGGAATAATATGTGTGAGGGTACCCCAGGAGAGTTCCAAATGTGTGTGGGTAGAATACATATCCCACGGGGGTAAAATTGAAAAAAGATGAAAAAATTTTTTTTTTTTACTTAGTCATTTTTCCGGCGTTTATCAGACTTTCAGATAGGTGAAATGTCAGTGAGCGTTCCGATTTCAGTTCCAGAGCAATTCGCCCGATGAGTCCTTCATATTTAGTCGTTTTCAGCCAATTTTCTGAATTTTTGAAAATTTCACTTTTTTGTAAAAAAATATCCACTAAATGAGGGAATAATATGTGTGAGGGTACCCCAGGAGAGTTCCAAATGTGTGTGGGTAGAATATATATCCCACGGGGGTAAAATTGAAAAAAGGTGAAAATTTTTTTTTTTGTCTTAGTCATTTTTCCGTCGTTTATCAGACTTTCAGATAGGGGAAATGTCAGTGAGCGTTCCGATTTCAGTTCCAGAGCGATTCGCCCGATGAGTCCTTCATATTTAGTCGTTTTCAGCCAATTTTCTGAATTTTTGAAAATTTCACTTTTTTGTAAAAAAATATCCACTAAATGAGGGAATAATATGTGTGAGGGTACCCCAGGAGAGTTCCAAATGTGTGTGGGTAGAATATATATCCCACGGGGGTAAAATTGAAAAAAGGTTAAAAAAATATTTTTTTTGACTTAGTCATTTTTTCAGCGTTTATCAGACTTTCAGATAGGGGAAATGTCAGTGAGCGTTCCGATTTCAGTTCCAGAGCAATTCGCCCGATGAGTCCTTCATATTTACTCGTTTTCAGCCAATTTTCCGAATTTTTGAAAATTTCACTTTTTTGTGAAAATATCCACTAAATGAGGGAATAATATGTGTGAGGGTACCACAGGAAAGTTCCAAATGTGTGTGGGTAGAATATATATCCCACGGGGGTAAAATTGAAAAAAGATGAAAAAATTTTTTTTTTTTACTTAGTCATTTTTCCGGCGTTTATCAGACTTTCAGATAGGTGAAATGTCAGTGAGCGTTCCGATTTCAGTTCCAGAGCAAATCGCCCGATGAGTCCTTCATATTTAGTCGTTTTCAGCCAATTTTCTGAATTTTTGAAAATTTCACTTTTTTGTGAAAATATCCACTAAATGAGGGAATAATATGTGTGAGGGTACGCCAGGAGAGTTCCAAATGTGTGTGGGTAGAATATATATCCCACGGGGGTAAAATTGAAAAAAGGTGAAAAATTTTTTTGGGACTCAGTCATTTTTTCAGCGTTTATCAGACTTTCAGATAGGGGAAATGTCAGTGAGCGTTCCGATTTCAGTTCCAGAGCGATTTGACTGATGAGTCGTTCATATTTAGTCGTTTTCAGCCAATTTTCTGAATTTTTGAAAATTTCACTTTTTTGTGAAAATATCCACTAAATGAGGGAATAATATGTGTGAGGGTATGCCAGGAGAGTTCCAAATGTGTGTGGGTAGAATATATATCCCACGGGGGAAAAATTGAAAAAAGATGAAAAAATTTTTTTTTTTGACTTAGTCATTTTACTGGCGTTTATCAGACTTTCAGATAGGTGAAATGTCAGTGAGCGTTCCGATTTCAGTTCCAGAGCAATTCGCCCGATGAGTCCTTCATATTTAGTCGTTTTCAGCCAATTTTCTGAATTTTTGAAAATTTCACTTTTTTGTAAAAAAATATCCACTAAATGAGGGAATAATATGTGTGAGGGTACCCCAGGAGAGTTCCAAATGTGTGTGGGTAGAATATATATCCCACGGGGGTAAAATTGAAAAAAGGTGAAAAATTTTTTTTTTTGGACTTAGTCATTTTTTCAGCGTTTATCAGACTTTCAGATAGGGGAAATGTCAGTGAGCATTCCGATTTCAGTTCCAGAGCGATTTGCCTGATGAGTCCTTCATATTTAGTCGTTTTCAGCCAATTTTCTGAATTTTTTAAATTTTCACTTTTTTGTGAAAATATCCACTAAATGAGGGAATAATATGTGTGAGGGTACGCCAGGAGAGTTCCAAATGTGTGTGGGTAGAATATATATCCCACGGGGGTAAAATTGAAAAAAGATGAAAAAATTTCTTTTTGGACTTGGTCATTTTTCCGGCGTTTATCGGACTTTCAGTGAGGGAAAATGTCAGTGAGCGTTCCGATTTCAGTTCCAGAGCAATTCGCCCGATGAGTCCTTCATATTTAGTCGTTTTCAGCCAATTTTCAGAATTTTTGAATATTTCACTTTTTTGTGAAAATATCCACTAAATGAGGGAATAATATGTGTGAGGGTACCCCAGGAGAGTTCCAAATGTGTGTGGATAGAATATATATCCCACGGGGGTAAAATTGAAAAAAGGTGAAAAATTTTTTTTTTGGACTTATTCATTTTTTCAGCGTTTATCAGATTTTCAGATAGGGGAAATGTCAGTGAGCGTTCCAATTTCAGTTCCAGAGCGATTCGCCCGATGAGTCCTGCATATTTAGTTGTTTTCAGCCAATTTTCAGAATTTTTGAAAATTTCACTTTTTTGTGAAAATATCCACTAAATGAGGGAATAATATGTGTGAGGGTACCCCAGGAGAGTTCCAAATGTGTGTGGGTAGAATATATATCCCACGGGGGTAAAATTGAAAAAAGGTGAAAAAAATTTTTTTTTGGACTTAGTCATTTTTTCAGCGTTTATCAGACTTTCAGATAGGGGAAATGTCAGTGAGCGTTCCGATTTCAGTTCCAGAGCGATTTGCCTGATGAGTCCTTCATATTTAGTCGTTTTCAGCCAATTTTCTGAATTTTTGAAAATTTCACTTTTTTGTGAAAATATCCACTAAATGAGGGAATAATATGTGTGAGGGTACGCCAGGAGAGTTCCAAATGTGTGTGGGTAGAATATATATCCCACGGGGGTAAAATTGAAAAAAGGTTAAAAAAAAAATTTTTTGACTTAGTCATTTTTCCGGCGTTTATCAGACTTTCAGATAGGGGAAATGTCAGTGAGCGTTCCGATTTCAGTTCCAGAGCAATTCGCCCGATGAGTCCTTCATATTTAGTCGTTTTCAGCCAATTTTCAGAATTTTTGAAAATTTCACTTTTTTGTGAAAATATCCACTAAATGAGGGAATAATATGTGTGAGGGTACCCCAGGAGAGTTCCAAATGTGTGTGGGTAGAATATATATCCCAAGGGGGTAAAATTGCAAAAAGATGAAAAATTTTTTTTTTTGTCTTAGTCATTTTTCCGTCGTTTATCAGACTTTCAGATAGGGGAAATGTCAGTGAGCGTTCCGATTTCAGTTCCAGAGCGATTCGCCCGATGAGTCCTTCATATTTAGTTGTTTTCAGCCAATTTTCTGAATTTTTGAAAATTTCACTTTTTTGTAAAAAAATATCCACTAAATGAGGGAATAATATGTGTGAGGGTACCCCAGGAGAGTTCCAAATGTGTGTGGGTAGAATATATATCCCACGGGGGTAAAATTGAAAAAAGGTTAAAAAAATATTTTTTTTGACTTAGTCATTTTTTCAGCGTTTATCAGACTTTCAGATAGGGGAAATGTCAGTGAGCGTTCCGATTTCAGTTCCAGAGCAATTCGCCCGATGAGTCCTTCATATTTACTCGTTTTCAGCCAATTTTCCGAATTTTTGAAAATTTCACTTTTTTGTGAAAATATCCACTAAATGAGGGAATAATATGTGTGAGGGTACCCCAGGAGAGTTCCAAATGTGTGTGGGTAGAATATATATCCCACGGGGGTAAAATTGAAAAAAGATGAAAAAATTTTTTTTTTTTACTTAGTCATTTTTCCGGCGTTTATCAGACTTTCAGATAGGTGAAATGTCAGTGAGCGTTCCGATTTCAGTTCCAGAGCAATTCGCCCGATGAGTCCTTCATATTTAGTCGTTTTCAGCCAATTTTCTGAATTTTTGAAAATTTCACTTTTTTGTAAAAAAATATCCACTAAATGAGGGAATAATATGTGTGAGGGTACCCCAGGAGAGTTCCAAATGTGTGTGGGTAGAATATATATCCCACGGGGGTAAAATTGAAAAAAGGTGAAAAAATTTTTTTTTGTCTTAGTCATTTTTCCGTCGTTTATCAGACTTTCAGATAGGGGAAATGTCAGTGAGCGTTCCGATTTCAGTTCCAGAGAGATTCGCCCGATGAGTCCTTCATATTTAGTCGTTTTCAGCCAATTTTCAGAATTTTTGAAAATTTCACTTTTTTGTAAAAAAATATCCACTAAATGAGGGAATAATATGTGTGAGGGTACCCCAGGAGAGTTCCAAATGTGTGTGGGTAGAATATATATCCCACGGGGGTAAAATTGAAAAAAGATGAAAAAAATTTTTTTTTTGACTTAGTCATTTTTCCGGCGTTTATCAGACTTTCAGATAGGTGAAATGTCAGTGAGCGTTCCGATTTCAGTTCCAGAGCAATTCGCCCGATGAGTCCTTCATATTTAGTCGTTTTCAGCCAATTTTCTGAATTTTTGAAAATTTCACTTTTTTGTAAAAAAATATCCACTAAATGAGGGAATAATATGTGTGAGGGTACCCCAGGAGAGTTCCAAATGTGTGTGGGTAGAATATATATCCCACGGGGGTAAAATTGAAAAAAGGTGAAAAATTTTTTTTTTTGGATTTAGTAATTTTTTCAACGTTTATCAGACTTTCAGATAGGGGAAATGTCAGTGAGCATTCCGATTTCAGTTCCAGAGCGATTTGCCTGATGAGTCCTTCATATTTAGTCGTTTTCAGCCAATTTTCTGAATTTTTGAAAATTTCACTTTTTTGTGAAAATATCCACTAAATGAGGGAATAATATGTGTGAGGGTACCTCAGGAGAGTTCCAAATGTGTGTGGGTAGAATATATATCCCACGGGGGTAAAATTGAAAAAAGGTGAAAAATTTTTTTTTTTGGACTTAGTCATTTTTTCAACGTTTATCAGACTTTCAGATAGGGGAAATGTCAGTGAGCATTCCGATTTCAGTTCCAGAGCGATTTGCCTGATGAGTCCTTCATATTTAGTCGTTTTCAGCCAATTTTCAGAATTTTTGAAAATTTCACTTTTTTGTGAAAATATCCACTAAATGAGGGAATAATATGTGTGAGGGTATGCCAGGAGAGTTCCAAATGTGTGTGGGTAGAATATATATCCCACGGGGGAAAAATTGAAAAAAGGTGAAAAAAATTTTTTTTTGGACTTAGTCATTTTTCCGGCGTTTATCAGACTTTCAGATAGGGGAAATGTCAGTGAGCGTTCCAAATTCAGTTCCAGAGCAATTCGACCGATGAGTCCTTCATATTTAGTCGTTTTCAGCCAATTTTCAGAATTTTTGAAAATTTCACTTTTTTGTGAAAATATCCACTAAATGAGGGAATAATATGTGTGAGGGTACCCCAGGAGAGTTCCAAATGTGTGTGGGTAGAATATATATCCCACGGGGGTAAAATTGAAAAAAGATGAAAAAAATATTTTTTTTGACTTAGTCATTTTTCCGGCGTTTATCTGACTTTCAGATAGGTGAAATGTCAGTGAGCGTTCCGATTTCAGTTCCAGAGCAATTCGCCCGATGAGTCCTTCATATTTAGTCGTTTTCAGCCAATTTTCTGAATTTTTGAAAATTTCACTTTTTTGTAAAAAAATATCCACTAAATGAGGGAATAATATGTGTGAGGGTACCCCAGGAGAGTTCCAAATGTGTGTGGGTAGAATATATATCCCACGGGGGTAAAATTGAAAAAAGGTGAAAAATTTTTTTTTTTGGACTTAGTCATTTTTTCAGCGTTTATCAGACTTTCAGATAGGGGAAATGTCAGTGAGCATTCCGATTTCAGTTCCAGAGCGATTTGCCTGATGCGTCCTTCATATTTAGTCGTTTTCAGCCAATTTTCTGAATTTTTGAAAATTTCACTTTTTTGTGAAAATATCCACTAAATGAGGGAATAATATGTGTGAGGGTACGCCAGGAGAGTTCCAAATGTGTGTGGGTAGAATTTATATCCCACGGGGGTAAAATTGAAAAAAGATGAAAAAATTTTTTTTTGGACTTGGTCATTTTTCCGGCGTTTATCGGACTTTCAGTGAGGGAAAATGTCAGTGAGCGTTCCGATTTCAGTTCCAGAGCGATTTGCCCGATGAGTCCTTCATATTTAGTCGTTTTCAGCCAATTTTCAGAATTTTTGAAAATTTCACTTTTTTGTGAAAATATCCATTAAATGAGGGAATAATATGTGTGAGGGTACCCCAGGAGAGTTCCAAATGTGTGTGGATAGAATATATATCCCACGGGGGTAAAATTGAAAAAAGGTGAAAAATTTTTTTTTTGGACTTAGTCATTTTTTCAGCGTTTATCAGATTTTCAGATAGGGGAAATGTCAGTGAGCGTTCCAATTTCAGTTCCAGAGCGATTCGCCCAATGAGTCCTTCATATTTAGTTGTTTTCAGCCAATTTTCAGAATTTTTGAAAATTTCACTTTTTTGTGAAAATATCCACTAAATGAGGGAATAATATGTGTGAGGGTACCCCAGGAGAGTTCCAAATGTGTGTGGATAGAATATATATCCCACGGGGGTAAAATTGAAAAAAGGTGAAAAATTTTTTTTTTGGACTTAGTCATTTTTTCAGCGTTTATCAGATTTTCAGATAGGGGAAATGTCAGTGAGCGTTCCAATTTCAGTTCCAGAGCGATTCGCCCGATGAGTCCTTCATATTTAGTTGTTTTCAGCCAATTTTCAGAATTTTTGAAAATTTCACTTTTTTGTGAAAATATCCACTAAATGAGGGAATAATATGTGTGAGGGTACCCCAGGAGAGTTCCAAATGTGTGTGGGTAGAATATATATCCCACGGGGGTAAAATTGAAAAAAGGTGAAAAATTTTTTTTTTTGGACTTAGTCATTTTTTCAGCGTTTATCAGACTTTCAGATAGGGGAAATGTCAGTGAGCATTCCGATTTCAGTTCCAGAGCGATTTGCCTGATGAGTCCTTCATATTTAGTCGTTTTCAGCCAATTTTCAGAATTTTTGAAAATTTCACTTTTTTGTGAAAATATCCACTAAATGAGGGAATAATATGTGTGAGGGTACCCCAGGAGAGTTCCAAATGTGTGTGGGTAGAATATATATCCCACGGGGGTAAAATTGAAAAAAGGTGAAAAAAATTTTTTTTTGGACTTAGTCATTTTTTCAGCGTTTATCAGACTTTCAGATAGGGGAAATGTCAGTGAGCGTTCCGATTTCAGTTCCAGAGCAATTCGCCCGATGAGTCCTTCATATTTAGTCGTTTTCAGCCAATTTTCTGAATTTTTGAAAATTTCACTTTTTTGTAAAAAAATATCCACTAAATGAGGGAATAATATGTGTGAGGGTACCCCAGGAGAGTTCCAAATGTGTGTGGGTAGAATATATATCCCACGGGGGTAAAATTGAAAAAAGGTGAAAAATTTTTTTTTTTGGACTTAGTCATTTTTTCAACGTTTATCAGACTTTCAGATAGGGGAAATGTCAGTGAGCATTCCGATTTCAGTTCCAGAGCGATTTGCCTGATGAGTCCTTCATATTTATTCGTTTTCAGCCAATTTTCTGAATTTTTGAAAATTTCACTTTTTTGTGAAAATATCCACTAAATGAGGGAATAATATGTGTGAGGGTACGCCAGGAGAGTTCCAAATGTGTGTGGGTAGAATATATATCCCACGGGGGTAAAATTGAAAAAAGGTGAAAAATTTTTTTG
Source organism: Phyllobates terribilis (assembly GCF_046119375.1). NCBI lineage: Eukaryota > Metazoa > Chordata > Amphibia > Anura > Dendrobatidae > Phyllobates > Phyllobates terribilis. The sequence continues at coordinate 18,143,623 of NW_027362773.1, read as the reverse complement.
GGACTCAGTCATTTTTTCAGCGTTTATCAGACTTTCAGATAGGGGAAATGTCAGTGAGCGTTCCGATTTCAGTTCCAGAGCGATTTGACTGATGAGTCGTTCATATTTAGTCGTTTTCAGCCAATTTTCTGAATTTTTGAAAATTTCACTTTTTTGTGAAAATATCCACTAAATGAGGGAATAATATGTGTGAGGGTATGCCAGGAGAGTTCCAAATGTGTGTGGGTAGAATATATATCCCACGGGGGTAAAATTGAAAAAAGATGAAAAATTTTTTTTTTTTGACTTAGTCATTTTTCCGGCGTTTATCAGACTTTCAGATAGGTGAAATGTCAGTGAGCGTTCCGATTTCAGTTCCAGAGCAATTCGCCCGATGAGTCCTTCATATTTAGTCGTTTTCAGCCAATTTTCTGAATTTTTGAAAATTTCACTTTTTTGTAAAAAAATATCCACTAAATGAGGGAATAATATGTGTGAGGGTACCCCAGGAGAGTTCCAAATGTGTGTGGGTAGAATATATATCCCACGGGGGTAAAATTGAAAAAAGGTGAAAAAATTTTTTTCTTGGACTTAGTCATTTTTTCAGCGTTTATCAGACTTTCAGATAGGGAAATGTCAGTGAGCATTCCGATTTCAGTTCCAGAGCGATTTGCCTGATGAGTCCTTCATATTTAGTCGTTTTCAGCCAATTTTCTGAATTTTTGAAAATGTCACTTTTTTGTGAAAATATCCACTAAATGAGGGAATAATATGTGTGAGGGTACCCCAGGAGAGTTCCAAATGTGTGTGGGTAGAATATATATCCCACGGGGGTAAAATTGAAAAAAGATGAAAAAAATATTTTTTTTGACTTAGTCATTTTTCCGGCGTTTATCTGACTTTCAGATAGGTGAAATGTCAGTGAGCGTTCCGATTTCAGTTCCAGAGCAATTCGCCCGATGAGTCCTTCATATTTAGTCGTTTTCAGCCAATTTTCTGAATTTTTGAAAATTTCACTTTTTTGTAAAAAAATATCCACTAAATGAGGGAATAATATGTGTGAGGGTACCCCAGGAGAGTTCCAAATGTGTGTGGGTAGAATATATATCCCACGGGGGTAAAATTGAAAAAAGGTGAAAAATTTTTTTTTTTGGACTTAGTCATTTTTTCAGCGTTTATCAGACTTTCAGATAGGGGAAATGTCAGTGAGCATTCCGATTTCAGTTCCAGAGCGATTTGCCTGATGCGTCCTTCATATTTAGTCGTTTTCAGCCAATTTTCTGAATTTTTGAAAATTTCACTTTTTTGTGAAAATATCCACTAAATGAGGGAATAATATGTGTGAGGGTACGCCAGGAGAGTTCCAAATGTGTGTGGGTAGAATTTATATCCCACGGGGGTAAAATTGAAAAAAGATGAAAAAATTTTTTTTTGGACTTGGTCATTTTTCCGGCGTTTATCGGACTTTCAGTGAGGGAAAATGTCAGTGAGCGTTCCGATTTCAGTTCCAGAGCGATTTGCCCGATGAGTCCTTCATATTTAGTCGTTTTCAGCCAATTTTCAGAATTTTTGAAAATTTCACTTTTTTGTGAAAATATCCATTAAATGAGGGAATAATATGTGTGAGGGTACCCCAGGAGAGTTCCAAATGTGTGTGGATAGAATATATATCCCACGGGGGTAAAATTGAAAAAAGGTGAAAAATTTTTTTTTTGGACTTAGTCATTTTTTCAGCGTTTATCAGATTTTCAGATAGGGGAAATGTCAGTGAGCGTTCCAATTTCAGTTCCAGAGCGATTCGCCCAATGAGTCCTTCATATTTAGTTGTTTTCAGCCAATTTTCAGAATTTTTGAAAATTTCACTTTTTTGTGAAAATATCCACTAAATGAGGGAATAATATGTGTGAGGGTACCCCAGGAGAGTTCCAAATGTGTGTGGATAGAATATATATCCCACGGGGGTAAAATTGAAAAAAGGTGAAAAATTTTTTTTTTGGACTTAGTCATTTTTTCAGCGTTTATCAGATTTTCAGATAGGGGAAATGTCAGTGAGCGTTCCAATTTCAGTTCCAGAGCGATTCGCCCGATGAGTCCTTCATATTTAGTTGTTTTCAGCCAATTTTCAGAATTTTTGAAAATTTCACTTTTTTGTGAAAATATCCACTAAATGAGGGAATAATATGTGTGAGGGTACCCCAGGAGAGTTCCAAATGTGTGTGGGTAGAATATATATCCCACGGGGGTAAAATTGAAAAAAGGTGAAAAATTTTTTTTTTTGGACTTAGTCATTTTTTCAGCGTTTATCAGACTTTCAGATAGGGGAAATGTCAGTGAGCATTCCGATTTCAGTTCCAGAGCGATTTGCCTGATGAGTCCTTCATATTTAGTCGTTTTCAGCCAATTTTCAGAATTTTTGAAAATTTCACTTTTTTGTGAAAATATCCACTAAATGAGGGAATAATATGTGTGAGGGTACCCCAGGAGAGTTCCAAATGTGTGTGGGTAGAATATATATCCCACGGGGGTAAAATTGAAAAAAGGTGAAAAAAATTTTTTTTTGGACTTAGTCATTTTTTCAGCGTTTATCAGACTTTCAGATAGGGGAAATGTCAGTGAGCGTTCCGATTTCAGTTCCAGAGCAATTCGCCCGATGAGTCCTTCATATTTAGTCGTTTTCAGCCAATTTTCTGAATTTTTGAAAATTTCACTTTTTTGTAAAAAAATATCCACTAAATGAGGGAATAATATGTGTGAGGGTACCCCAGGAGAGTTCCAAATGTGTGTGGGTAGAATATATATCCCACGGGGGTAAAATTGAAAAAAGGTGAAAAATTTTTTTTTTTGGACTTAGTCATTTTTTCAACGTTTATCAGACTTTCAGATAGGGGAAATGTCAGTGAGCATTCCGATTTCAGTTCCAGAGCGATTTGCCTGATGAGTCCTTCATATTTATTCGTTTTCAGCCAATTTTCTGAATTTTTGAAAATTTCACTTTTTTGTGAAAATATCCACTAAATGAGGGAATAATATGTGTGAGGGTACGCCAGGAGAGTTCCAAATGTGTGTGGGTAGAATATATATCCCACGGGGGTAAAATTGAAAAAAGGTGAAAAATTTTTTTGGGACTCAGTCATTTTTTCAGCGTTTATCAGACTTTCAGATAGGGGAAATGTCAGTGAGCGTTCCGATTTCAGTTCCAGAGCGATTTGACTGATGAGTCGTTCATATTTAGTCGTTTTCAGCCAATTTTCTGAATTTTTGAAAATTTCACTTTTTTGTGAAAATATCCACTAAATGAGGGAATAATATGTGTGAGGGTATGCCAGGAGAGTTCCAAATGTGTGTGGGTAGAATATATATCCCACGGGGGTAAAATTGAAAAAAGATGAAAAATTTTTTTTTTTTGACTTAGTCATTTTTCCGGCGTTTATCAGACTTTCAGATAGGTGAAATGTCAGTGAGCGTTCCGATTTCAGTTCCAGAGCAATTCGCCCGATGAGTCCTTCATATTTAGTCGTTTTCAGCCAATTTTCTGAATTTTTGAAAATTTCACTTTTTTGTAAAAAAATATCCACTAAATGAGGGAATAATATGTGTGAGGGTACCCCAGGAGAGTTCCAAATGTGTGTGGGTAGAATATATATCCCACGGGGGTAAAATTGAAAAAAGGTGAAAAAATTTTTTTCTTGGACTTAGTCATTTTTTCAGCGTTTATCAGACTTTCAGATAGGGAAATGTCAGTGAGCATTCCGATTTCAGTTCCAGAGCGATTTGCCTGATGAGTCCTTCATATTTAGTCGTTTTCAGCCAATTTTCTGAATTTTTGAAAATGTCACTTTTTTGTGAAAATATCCACTAAATGAGGGAATAATATGTGTGAGGGTACGCCAGGAGAGTTCCAAATGTGTGTGGGTAGAATATATATCCCACGGGGGTAAAATTGAAAAAAGATGAAAAAATTTTTTTTTGGACTTCGTCATTTTTCCGGCGTTTATCGGACTTTCAGTGAGGGAAAATGTCAGTGAGCGTTCCGATTTCAGTTCCATAGCAATTCGCCCGATGAGTCCTTCATATTTAGTCGTTTTCAGCCAATTTTCAGAATTTTTGAAAATTTCACTTTTTTGTGAAAATATCCACTAAATGAGGGAATAATATGTGTGAGGGTACCCCAGGCGAGTTCCAAATGTGTGTGGGTAGAATATATATCCCACGGGGGTAAAATTGAAAAAAGGTGAAAAAATTTTTTTTTTTGGACTTAGTCATTTTTTCAGCGTTTATCAGACTTTCAGATAGGGGAAATGTCAGTGAGCGTTCCAATTTCAGATCCAGAGCAATTCGCCCGATGAGTCCTTCATATTTAGTCGTTTTCAGCCAATTTTCAGAATTTTTGAAAATTTCACTTTTTTGTGAAAATATCCACTAAATGAGGGAATAATATGTGTGAGGGTACCCCAGGAGAGTTCCAAATGTGTGTGGGTAAAATATATATCCCACGGGGGTTAAATTGAAAAAAGATGAAAAATTTTTTTTTTTGACTTAGTCATTTTTCCGGCGTTTATCAGACTTTCAGAGAGGGGAAATGTCAGTGAGCGTTCCGATTTCAGTTCCAGAGCAATTCGCCCGATGAGTCCTTCATATTTAGTCGTTTTCAGCCAATTTTCAGAATTTTTGAAAATTTCACTTTTTTGTGAAAATATCCAGTAAATGAGGGAATAATATGTGTGAGGGTACCGAAGGAGAGTTCCAAATGTGTGTGGGTAGAATATATATCCCACAGGGGTAAAATTGAAAAAAGGTAAAAAAAAAATTTTTTTTTGACTGTCATTTTTCCGGCGTTTATCAGACTTTCAGATAGGGGAAATGTCAGTGAGCGTTCCGATTTGAGTTCCAGAGCAATTCGCCCGATGAGTCCTTCATATTTAGTCATTTTCAGCCAATTTTCAGAATGTTTGAAAATTTCAATTTTGTGAAAATATCCACTAAATGAGGGAATAATATGTGTGAGGGTACCCCAGGAGAGTTCCAAATGTGTGTGGGTAGAATATATATCCCACGGGGGTAAAACTGAAAAAAGGTGAAACATTTTTTTTGGACTTAGTCATTTTTCCAGCGTTTATCAGACTTTCAGATAGGGGAAATGTCAGTGAGCGTTCCGATTTCAGTTCCAGAGCGATTCGCCCGATGAGTCCTTCATATTTAGTCGTTTTCAGCCAATTTTCAGAATTTTTGAAAATCTCACTTTTTTGTGAAAATATCCACTAAATGAGGGAATAATATGTGTGAGGGTACCCCAGGAGAGTTCCAAATGTGTGTGGGTAGAATATATATCCCACGGGGGTAAAATTGAAAAAAGGTGAAACATTTTTTTTGGACTTAGTCATTTTTTCAGCGTTTATCAGACTTTCAGATAGGGGAAATGTCAGTGAGCGTTGCGATTTCAGTTCCAGAGCGATTTGCCCGATGAATCCTTCATATTTAGTCATTTTCAGCCAATTTTCAGAGTTTTTGAAAATTTCACTTTTTTGTGAAAATATCCACTAAATGATGGAATAATATGTGTGAGGGTACCCCAGGAGAGTTCCAAATGTGTGTGTGTAGAACATATATCCCACGGGGGTAAAATTGAAAAAAGGTGAAAAAAATTTTTTTTTTGACTTAGTCATTTTTCCGGCGTTTATCAGACTTTCAGATAGGGGAAATGTCAGTGAGCGTTCCGATTTCAGTTCCAGAGTGAGTCGCCCGATGAGTCCTTCATATTTAGTCGTTTTCAGACATTTTTCAGAATTTTTGAAAATTTAACTTTTTTGTGAAAATATCCACTAAATGAGGGAATAATATGTGTGAGGGTACACCAGGAGAGTTCCAAATGTGTGTGGGTAGAATATATATCCCACGGGGGTAAAATTGAAAAAAGTTGAAAAAACATTTGTTTTAGACTTAGTAATTTTTTCAGCGTTTATCAGACTTTCAGATAAGGGAAATGTCAGTGAGTGTTCCCATTTCAGTTCCAGAGCGATTCGCCCGATGAGTCCTTCATATTTAGTCATTTTCAGGAAATTTTCAGAATTTTTGAAAATTTCACTTTTTTGTGAAAATATCTACTAAATGAGGGAATAATATGAGGGAGGGTAGCCCAGGAGAGTTCCAAATGTGTGTGGGTAGAATACATATCCCACGGGGGTAAAATTGAAAAAAGTTGAAAAAACATTTGTTTTGGACTTAGTCATTTTTTCAGCGTTTATCAGACTTTCAGATAAGGGAAATGTCAGTGAGTGTTCCGATTTCAGTTCCAGAGTGATTCGCCCGATGAGTCCTTCATATTTAGTCATTTTCAGCCAGTTTTCAGAATTTTTGAAAATTTCACTTTTTTGTGAAAATATCTACTAAATGAGGGAATAATATGTGTGAGGGTACCCCAGGAGAGTTCCAAATGTGTGTGGGTAGAATATATATCCCACGGGGGTAAAATTGAAAAAAGTTGAAAAAAAAATTGTTTTGGACTTGGTCATTTTTTCAGCATTTATCAGACTTTCAGATAGGGGAAATGTCAGTGAGCGTTCCGATTTCAGTTCCAGAGTGATTCGTCCGATGAGTCCTTCATATTTAGTCGTGTTCAGCCAATTTTCAGAATTTTTGAAAATTTCACTTTTTTGTGAAAATATCAACTAAATGAGGGAATAAAATGTGTGAGGATACCCCAGGAGAGTTACAAATGTGTGTGGGTAGAAAATATATCCCACGGGGGTAAAATTGAAAAAAGTTGAAAACATTTTTTTTTTGGACTTAGTCATTTTTCCGGCGTTTATAAGACTTTCAGATAGGGGAAATGTCAGTGAGTGTTCCGATTTCAGTTCCAGAGTGAGTCGCCCGATGAGTCCTTCATATTTAGTCGTTTTCAGACATTTTTCAGAATTTTTGAAAATTTAACTTTTTTGTGAAAATATCCACTAAATGAGGGAATAATATGTGTGAGGGTACACCAGGAGAGTTCCAAATGTGTGTGGGTAGAATATATATCCCACGGGGGTAAAATTGAAAAAAGTTGAAAAAACATTTGTTTTGGACTTAGTAATTTTTTCAGCGTTTATCAGACTTTCAGATAGGGGAAATGTCAGTGAGTGTTCCCATTTCAGTTCCAGAGCGATTCGCCCGATGAGTCCTTCATATTTAGTCATATTCAGGAAATTTTCAGAATTTTTGAAAATTTCACTTTTTTGTGAAAATATCTACTAAATGAGGAAATAATATGTGTGAGGGTACCCCAGGAGAGTTCCAAATGTGTGTGGGTAGAATACATATCCCACGGGGGTAAAATTGAAAAAAGTTGAAAAAACATTTGTTTTGGACTTAGTCATTTTTTCAGCGTTTATCAGACTTTCAGATAAGGGAAATGTCAGCGAGTGTTCCGATTTCAGTTCCAGAGTGATTCGCCCGATGAGTCCTTCATATTTAGTCGTTTTCAGCCAATTTTCAGAATTTTTGAAAATTTAACTTTTTTGTGAAAATATCCACTAAATGAGGGAATAATATGTGTGAGGGTACACCAGGAGAGTTCCAAATGTGTGTGGGTAGAATATATATCCCACGGGGGTAAAATTGAAAAAAGTTGAAAAAACATTTGTTTTGGACTTAGTCATTTTTTCAGCGTTTATCAGACTTTCAGATAAGGGAAATGTCAGTGAGTGTTCCGATTTCAGTTCCAGAGCGATTCGCCTGATGAGTCCTTCATATTTAGTCATTTTCAGGAAATTTTCTGAATTTTTGAAAATTTCACTTTTTTGTGAAAATATCTACTAAATGAGGGAATAATATGTGTGAGGGTACCCCAGGAGAGTTCCAAATGTGTGTGGGTAGAATATATATCCCACGGGGGTAAAATTGAAAAAAGTTGAAAAAAAATTTGTTTTGGACTTGTTCATTTTTTCAGCATTTATCAGACTTTCAGATAAGGGAAATGTCAGTGAGCGTTCCGATTTCAGTTCCAGAGCGATTCGCCTGATGAGTCCTTCATATTTAGTCATTTTCAGGAAATTTTCTGAATTTTTGAAAATTTCACTTTTTTGTGAAAATATCTACTAAATGAGGGAATAATATGTGGGAGGGTAGCCCAGGAGAGTTCCAAATGTGTGTGGGTAGAATATATATCCCACGGGGGTAAAATTGAAAAAAGTTGAAAAAAAATTTGTTTTGGACTTGTTCATTTTTTCCGCATTTATCAGACTTTCAGATAGGGGAAATGTCAGTGAGCGTTCCGATTTCAGTTCCAGAGTGATTCGCCCGATGAGTCCTTCATATTTAGTCGTTTTCAGACAATTTTCTGAATTTTTGAAAATTTAACTTTTTTGTGAAAATATCCACTAAATGAGGGAATAATATGTGTGAGGGTACCCCAGGAGAGTTCCAAATGTGTGTGGGTAGAATATATATCCCACGGGGGTAAAATTGAAAAAAGTTGAAAAAACATTTGTTTTGGACTTAGTCATTTTTTCAGCGTTTATCAGACTTTCAGATAAGGGAAATGTCAGCGAGTGTTCCGATTTCATTTCCAGAGCGATTCGCCCGATGAGTCCTTCATATTTAGTCATTTTCAGCCAATTTTCAGAATTTTTGAAAATTTCACTTTTTTGTGAAAATATCTACTAAATGAGGGAATAATATGTGTGAGGGTACCCCAGGAGAGTTCCAAATGTGTGTGGGTAGAATATATATCCCACGGGGGTAAAATTGAAAAAAGTTGAAAAAAAATTTGTTTTGGACTTGTTCATTTTTTCAGCATTTATCAGACTTTCAGATAGGGGAAATGTCAGTGAGCGTTCCGATTTCAGTTCCAGAGTGATTCGTCCCATGAGTCCTTCATATTTAGTCGTTTTCAGCCAATTTTCAGAATTTTTGAAAATTTCACTTTTTTGTGAAAATATCCACTAAATGAGGGAATAATATGTGTGAGGGTACACCAGGAGAGTTCCAAATGTGTGTGGGTAGAATATATATCCCACGGGGGTAAAATTGAAAAAAGTTGAAAAAACATTTGTTTTGGACTTAGTCATTTTTTCAGCGTTTATCAGACTTTCAGATAAGGGAAATGTCAGTGAGTGTTCCGATTTCAGTTCCAGAGCGATTCGCCTGATGAGTCCTTCATATTTAGTCATTTTCAGGAAATTTTCTGAATTTTTGAAAATTTCACTTTTTTGTGAAAATATCTACTAAATGAGGGAATAATATGTGTGAGGGTACCCCAGGAGAGTTCCAAATGTGTGTGGGTAGAATATATATCCCACGGGGGTAAAATTGAAAAAAGTTGAAAAAAAATTTGTTTTGGACTTGTTCATTTTTTCAGCATTTATCAGACTTTCAGATAAGGGAAATGTCAGTGAGCGTTCCGATTTCAGTTCCAGAGCGATTCGCCTGATGAGTCCTTCATATTTAGTCATTTTCAGGAAATTTTCTGAATTTTTGAAAATTTCACTTTTTTGTGAAAATATCTACTAAATGAGGGAATAATATGTGGGAGGGTAGCCCAGGAGAGTTCCAAATGTGTGTGGGTAGAATATATATCCCACGGGGGTAAAATTGAAAAAAGTTGAAAAAAAATTTGTTTTGGACTTGTTCATTTTTTCCGCATTTATCAGACTTTCAGATAGGGGAAATGTCAGTGAGCGTTCCGATTTCAGTTCCAGAGTGATTCGCCCGATGAGTCCTTCATATTTAGTCGTTTTCAGACAATTTTCTGAATTTTTGAAAATTTAACTTTTTTGTGAAAATATCCACTAAATGAGGGAATAATATGTGTGAGGGTACCCCAGGAGAGTTCCAAATGTGTGTGGGTAGAATATATATCCCACGGGGGTAAAATTGAAAAAAGTTGAAAAAACATTTGTTTTGGACTTAGTCATTTTTTCAGCGTTTATCAGACTTTCAGATAAGGGAAATGTCAGCGAGTGTTCCGATTTCATTTCCAGAGCGATTCGCCCGATGAGTCCTTCATATTTAGTCATTTTCAGCCAATTTTCAGAATTTTTGAAAATTTCACTTTTTTGTGAAAATATCTACTAAATGAGGGAATAATATGTGTGAGGGTACCCCAGGAGAGTTCCAAATGTGTGTGGGTAGAATATATATCCCACGGGGGTAAAATTGAAAAAAGTTGAAAAAAAATTTGTTTTGGACTTGTTCATTTTTTCAGCATTTATCAGACTTTCAGATAGGGGAAATGTCAGTGAGCGTTCCGATTTCAGTTCCAGAGTGATTCGTCCCATGAGTCCTTCATATTTAGTCGTTTTCAGCCAATTTTCAGAATTTTTGAAAATTTCACTTTTTTGTGAAAATATCCACTAAATGAGGGAATAATATGTGTGAGGGTACACCAGGAGAGTTCCAAATGTGTGTGGGTAGAATATATATCCCACGGGGGTAAAATTGAAAAAAGTTGAAAAAACATTTGTTTTGGACTTAGTCATTTTTTCAGCGTTTATCAGACTTTCAGATAAGGGAAATGTCAGTGAGTGTTCCGATTTCAGTTCCAGAGCGATTCGCCTGATGAGTCCTTCATATTTAGTCATTTTCAGGAAATTTTCAGAATTTTTGAAAATTTCACTTTTTTGTGAAAATATCTACTAAATGAGGGAATAATATGTGGGAGGGTAGCCCAGGAGAGTTCCAAATGTGTGTGGGTAGAATATATATCCCACGGGGGTAAAATTGAAAAAAGTTGAAAAAACATTTGTTTTGGACTTAGTCATTTTTCTGGCGTTTATCAGACTTTCAGATAGGGGAAATTTCAGTGAGTGTTCCGATTTCAGTTCCAGAGCGAGTCGCCCGATGAGTCCTTCATATTTAGTCGTTTTCAGCCAATTTTCAGAATTTTTGAAAATTTCACTTTTTTGTGAAAATATCAACTAAATGAGGGAATAATATGTGTGAGGGTACCCCAGGAGAGTTCCAAATGTGTGTCGGTAGAATACATATCCCACGGGGGTAAAATTGAAAAAAGTTGAAAAAACATTTGTTTTGGGCTTAGTCATTTTTTCAGCGTTTATCAGACTTTCAGATAAGGGAAATGTCAGTGAGTGTTCCGATTTCAGTTCCAGAGCGATTCGCCCGATGAGTCCTTCATATTTAGTCATTTTCAGGAAATTTTCTGAATTTTTGAAAATTTCACTTTTTTGTGAAAATATCTACTAAATGAGGGAATAATATGTGGGAGGGTAGCCCAGGAGAGTTCCAAATGTGTGTGGGTAGAATATATATCCCACGGGGGTAAAATTGAAAAAAGTTGAAAAAAAATTTGTTTTGGACTTGGTCATTTTTTCAGCATTTATCAGACTTTCAGATAGGGGAAATGTCAGTGAGTGTTCCAATTTCAGTTCCAGAGCGATTCGCCCGATGAGTCCTTCATATTTAGTCATTTTCAGCCAATTTTCAGAATTTTTGAAAATTTCACTTTTTTGTGAAAATATATATTAAATGAGGGAATAATATGTGTGAGGGTAGCCCAGGAGAGTTCCAAATGTGTGTGGGTAGAATATATATCCCACGGGGGTAAAATTGAAAAAAGTTGAAAAAACATTTGTTTTGGACTTATTCATTTTTCTGGCGTTTATCAGACTTTCAGATAAGGGAAATGTCAGTGAGTGTAACGATTTCAGTTCCAGAGCGATTCGCACGATGAGTCCTTCATATTTAGTCATTTTCAGCCAATTTTCAGAATTTTTGAAAATTTCACTTTTTTGTGAAAATATCCACTAAATGAGGGAATAATATGTGTGAGGGTACACCAGGAGAGTTCCAAATGTGTGTGGGTAGAATATATATCCCACGGGGGTAAAATTGAAAAAAGTTGAAAAAACATTTTTTTTGGACTTAGTCATTTTTTCAGCGTTTATCAGACTTTCAGATAAGGGAAATGTCAGTGAGTGTTCCGATTTCAGTTCCAGAGCGAGTCGCCCGATGAGTCCTTCATATTTAGTCGTTTTCAGACAATTTTCAGAATTTTTGAAAATTTAACTTTTTTGTGAAAATATCCACTAAATGAGGGAATAATATGTGTGAGGGTACACCAGGAGAGTTCCAAATGTGTGTGGGTAGAATATATATCCCACGGGGGTAAAATTGAAAAAAGTTGAAAAAACATTTGTTTTGGACTTAGTCATTTTTTCAGCGTTTATCAGACTTTCAGATAAGGGAAATGTCAGTGAGTGTTCCGATTTCAGTTCCAGAGCGATTCGCCCGATGAGTCCTTCATATTTAGTCATTTTCAGGAAATTTTCTGAATTTTTGAAAATTTCACTTTTTTGTGAAAATATCTACTAAATGAGGGAATAATATGTGGGAGGGTAGCCCAGGAGAGTTCCAAATGTGTGTGGGTAGAATATATATCCCACGGGGGTAAAATTGAAAAAAGTTGAAAAAAAATTTGTTTTGGACTTGGTCATTTTTTCAGCATTTATCAGACTTTCAGATAGGGGAAATGTCAGTGAGTGTTCCGATTTCAGTTCCAGAGCGATTCGCCCGATGAGTCCTTCATATTTAGTCATTTTCAGCCAATTTTCAGAATTTTTGAAAATTTCACTTTTTTGTGAAAATATATATTAAATGAGGGAATAATATGTGTGAGGGTAGCCCAGGAGAGTTCCAAATGTGTGTGGGTAGAATATATATCCCACGGGGGTAAAATTGAAAAAAGTTGAAAAAACATTTGTTTTGGACTTATTCATTTTTCTGGCGTTTATCAGACTTTCAGATAAGGGAAATGTCAGTGAGTGTAACGATTTCAGTTCCAGAGCGATTCGCACGATGAGTCCTTCATATTTAGTCATTTTCAGCCAATTTTCAGAATTTTTGAAAATTTCACTTTTTTGTGAAAATATCCACTAAATGAGGGAATAATATGTGTGAGGGTACACCAGGAGAGTTCCAAATGTGTGTGGGTAGAATATATATCCCACGGGGGTAAAATTGAAAAAAGTTGAAAAAACATTTTTTTTGGAGTTAGTCATTTTTTCAGCGTTTATCAGACTTTCAGATAAGGGAAATGTCAGTGAGTGTTCCGATTTCAGTTCCAGAGCGAGTCGCCCGATGAGTCCTTCATATTTAGTCGTTTTCAGACAATTTTCAGAATTTTTGAAAATTTAACTTTTTTGTGAAAATATCCACTAAATGAGGGAATAATATGTGTGAGGGTACACCAGGAGAGTTCCAAATGTGTGTGGGTAGAATATATATCCCACGGGGGTAAAATTGAAAAAAGTTGAAAAAACATTTGTTTTGGACTTAGTCATTTTTTCAGCGTTTATCAGACTTTCAGATAAGGGAAATGTCAGTGAGTGTTCCGATTTCAGTTCCAGAGCGATTCGCCCGATGAGTCCTTCATATTTAGTCATTTTCAGGAAATTTTCTGAATTTTTGAAAATTTCACTTTTTTGTGAAAATATCTACTAAATGAGGGAATAATATGTGTGAGGGTACCCCAGGAGAGTTCCAAATGTGTGTGGGTAGAATATATATCCCACGGGGGTAAAATTGAAAAAAGTTGAAAAAACATTTGTTTTGGACTTAGTCATTTTTCCGGCATTTAACAGACTTTCAGATAGGGGAAATGTCAGTGAGTGTTCCGATTTCAGTTCCAGAGCGAATCGCCCGATGAGTCCTTCATATTTAGTCATTTTCAGGAAATTTTCTGAATTTTTGAAAATTTCACTTTTTTGTGAAAATATCTACTAAATGAGGGAATAATATGTGGGAGGGTAGCCCAGGAGAGTTCCAAATGTGTGTGGGTAGAATATATATCCCACGGGGGTAAAATTGAAAAAAGTTGAAAAAAAATTTGTTTTGGACTTGGTCATTTTTTCAGCATTTATCAGACTTTCAGATAGGGGAAATGTCAGTGAGTGTTCCGATTTCAGTTCCAGAGCGATTCGCCCGATGAGTCCTTCATATTTAGTCATTTTCAGCCAATTTTCAGAATTTTTGAAAATTTCACTTTTTTGTGAAAATATATATTAAATGAGGGAATAATATGTGTGAGGGTAGCCCAGGAGAGTTCCAAATGTGTGTGGGTAGAATATATATCCCACGGGGGTAAAATTGAAAAAAGTTGAAAAAATATTTGTTTTGGACTTATTCATTTTTCTGGCGTTTATCAGACTTTCAGATAAGGGAAATGTCAGTGAGTGTAACGATTTCAGTTCCAGAGCGATTCGCACGATGATTCCTTCATATTTAGTCATTTTCAGCCAATTTTCAGAATTTTTGAAAATTTCACTTTTTTGTGAAAATATCTACTAAATGAGGGAATAATATGTGTGAGGGTACCCCAGGAGAGTTCCAAATGTGTGTGGGTAGAATATATATCCCACGGGGGTAAAATTGAAAAAAGTTGAAAAAACATTTGTTTTGGACTTAGTCATTTTTCCGGCATTTAACAGACTTTCAGATAGGGGAAATGTCAGTGAGTGTTCCGATTTCAGTTCCAGAGCGAATCGCCCGATGAGTCCTTCATATTTAGTCGTTTTCAGCCAATTTTCAGAATTTTTGAAAATTTCACTTTTTTGTGAAAATATCAACTAAATGAGGGAATAATATGTGTGAGGGTACCCCAGGAGAATTCCAAATGTGTGTCGGTAGAATACATATCCCACGGGGGTAAAATTGAAAAAAGTTGAAAAAACATTTGTTTTGGACTTAGTCATTTTTTCAGCGTTTATCAGACTTTCAGATAAGGGAAATGTCAGTGAGTGTAACGATTTCAGTTCCAGAGCGATTCACCCGATGAGTCCTTCATATTTAGTCATTTTCAGCCAATTTTCAGAATTTTTGAAAATTTCACTTTTTTGTGAAAATATCTACTAAATGAGGGAATAATATGTGTGAGGGTACCCCAGGAGAGTTCCAAATGTGTGTGGGTAGAATATATATCCCACGGGGGTAAAATTGAAAAAAGTTGAAAAAAAATTGTTTTGGACTTAGTCATTTTTCCGGCATTTAACAGACTTTCAGATAGGGGAAATGTCAGTGAATGTTCCGATTTCAGTTCCAGAGCGAGTCGCCCGATGAGTCCTTCATATTTAGTCGTTTTCAGCCAATTTTCAGAATTTTTGAAAATTTCACTTTTTTGTGAAAATATCAGCTAAATGAGGGAATAATATGTGTGAGGGTACCCCAGGAGAGTTCCAAATGTGTGTCGGTAGAATACATATCCTACGGGGGTAAAATTGAAAAAAGTTGAAAAAACATTTGCTTTGGACTTGGTCATTTTTTCAGCATCGTTTATCAGACTTTCAGATAGGGGAAATGTCAGTGAGTGTTCCGATTTCAGTTCCAGAGCGAATCGCCCGATGAGTCCTTCATATTTAGTCGTTTTCAGCCAATTTTCAGAATTTTTGAAAATTTCACTTTTTTGTGAAAATATCAACTAAATGAGGGAATAATATGTGTGAGGGTACCCCAGGAGAATTCCAAATGTGTGTCGGTAGAATACATATCCCACGGGGGTAAAATTGAAAAAAGTTGAAAAAACATTTGTTTTGGACTTAGTCATTTTTTCAGCGTTTATCAGACTTACAGATAAGGGAAATGTCAGTGAGTGTAACGATTTCAGTTCCAGAGCGATTCGCCCGATGAGTCCTTCATATTTAGTCATTTTCAGCCAATTTTCAGAATTTTTGAAAATTTCACTTTTTTGTGAAAATATCTACTAAATGAGGGAATAATATGTGTGAGGGTACCCCAGGAGAGTTCCAAATGTGTGTGGGTAGAATATATATCCCACGGGGGTAAAATTGAAAAAAGTTGAAAAAAAATTGTTTTGGACTTAGTCATTTTTCCGGCATTTAACAGACTTTCAGATAGGGGAAATGTCAGTGAATGTTCCGATTTCAGTTCCAGAGCGAGTCGCCCGATGAGTCCTTCATATTTAGTCGTTTTCAGCCAATTTTCAGAATTTTTGAAAATTTCACTTTTTTGTGAAAATATCAGCTAAATGAGGGAATAATATGTGTGAGGGTACCCCAGGAGAGTTCCAAATGTGTGTCGGTAGAATACATATCCTACGGGGGTAAAATTGAAAAAAGTTGAAAAAACATTTGTTTTGGACTTGGTCATTTTTTCAGCATCGTTTATCAGACTTTCAGATAGGGGAAATGTCAGTGAGTGTTCCGATTTCAGTTCCAGAGCGAATCGCCCGATGAGTCCTTCATATTTAGTCGTTTTCAGCCAATTTTCAGAATTTTTGAAAATTTCACTTTTTTGTGAAAATATCAACTAAATGAGGGAATAATATGTGTGAGGGTACCCCAGGAGAATTCCAAATGTGTGTGGGTAGAATACATATCCCACGGGGGTAAAATTGAAAAAAGTTGAAAAAACATTTGTTTTGGACTTAGTCATTTTTTCAGCGTTTATCAGACTTTCAGATAAGGGAAATGTCAGTGAGTGTAACGATTTCAGTTCCAGAGCGATTCGCCCGATGAGTCCTTCATATTTAGTCATTTTCAGCCAATTTTCAGAATTTTTGAAAATTTCACTTTTTTGTGAAAATATCTACTAAATGAGGGAATAATATGTGTGAGGGTACCCCAGGAGAGTTCCAAATGTGTGTGGGTAGAATATATATCCCACAGGGGTAAAATTGAAAAAAGTTGAAAAAACATTTGTTTTGGACTTAGTCATTTTTCCGGCATTTAACAGACTTTCAGATAGGGGAAATGTCAGTGAGTGTTCCGATTTCAGTTCCAGAGCGAATCGCCCGATGAGTCCTTCATATTTAGTCATTTTCAGGAAATTTTCTGAATTTTTGAAAATTTCACTTTTTTGTGAAAATATCTACTAAATGAGGGAATAATATGTGGGAGGGTAGCCCAGGAGAGTTCCAAATGTGTGTGGGTAGAATATATATCCCACGGGGGTAAAATTGAAAAAAGTTGAAAAAAAATTTGTTTTGGACTTGGTCATTTTTTCAGCATTTATCAGACTTTCAGATAGGGGAAATGTCAGTGAGTGTTCCGATTTCAGTTCCAGAGCGATTCGCCCGATGAGTCCTTCATATTTAGTCATTTTCAGCCAATTTTCAGAATTTTTGAAAATTTCACTTTTTTGTGAAAATATATATTAAATGAGGGAATAATATGTGTGAGGGTAGCCCAGGAGAGTTCCAAATGTGTGTGGGTAGAATATATATCCCACGGGGGTAAAATTGAAAAAAGTTGAAAAAATATTTGTTTTGGACTTATTCATTTTTCTGGCGTTTATCAGACTTTCAGATAAGGGAAATGTCAGTGAGTGTAACGATTTCAGTTCCAGAGCGATTCGCACGATGATTCCTTCATATTTAGTCATTTTCAGCCAATTTTCAGAATTTTTGAAAATTTCACTTTTTTGTGAAAATATCTACTAAATGAGGGAATAATATGTGTGAGGGTACCCCAGGAGAGTTCCAAATGTGTGTGGGTAGAATATATATCCCACGGGGGTAAAATTGAAAAAAGTTGAAAAAACATTTGTTTTGGACTTAGTCATTTTTCCGGCATTTAACAGACTTTCAGATAGGGGAAATGTCAGTGAGTGTTCCGATTTCAGTTCCAGAGCGAATCGCCCGATGAGTCCTTCATATTTAGTCGTTTTCAGCCAATTTTCAGAATTTTTGAAAATTTCACTTTTTTGTGAAAATATCAACTAAATGAGGGAATAATATGTGTGAGGGTACCCCAGGAGAATTCCAAATGTGTGTCGGTAGAATACATATCCCACGGGGGTAAAATTGAAAAAAGTTGAAAAAACATTTGTTTTGGACTTAGTCATTTTTTCAGCGTTTATCAGACTTTCAGATAAGGGAAATGTCAGTGAGTGTAACGATTTCAGTTCCAGAGCGATTCGCACGATGAGTCCTTCATATTTAGTCGTTTTCAGCCAATTTTCAGAATTTTTGAAAATTTCACTTTTTTGTGAAAATATCAGCTAAATGAGGGAATAATATGTGTGAGGGTACCCCAGGAGAGTTCCAAATGTGTGTCGGTAGAATACATATCCTACGGGGGTAAAATTGAAAAAAGTTGAAAAAACATTTGCTTTGGACTTGGTCATTTTTTCAGCATCGTTTATCAGACTTTCAGATAGGGGAAATGTCAGTGAGTGTTCCGATTTCAGTTCCAGAGCGAATCGCCCGATGAGTCCTTCATATTTAGTCGTTTTCAGCCAATTTTCAGAATTTTTGAAAATTTCACTTTTTTGTGAAAATATCAACTAAATGAGGGAATAATATGTGTGAGGGTACCCCAGGAGAATTCCAAATGTGTGTCGGTAGAATACATATCCCACGGGGGTAAAATTGAAAAAAGTTGAAAAAACATTTGTTTTGGACTTAGTCATTTTTTCAGCGTTTATCAGACTTACAGATAAGGGAAATGTCAGTGAGTGTAACGATTTCAGTTCCAGAGCGATTCGCCCGATGAGTCCTTCATATTTAGTCATTTTCAGCCAATTTTCAGAATTTTTGAAAATTTCACTTTTTTGTGAAAATATCTACTAAATGAGGGAATAATATGTGTGAGGGTACCCCAGGAGAGTTCCAAATGTGTGTGGGTAGAATATATATCCCACGGGGGTAAAATTGAAAAAAGTTGAAAAAAAATTGTTTTGGACTTAGTCATTTTTCCGGCATTTAACAGACTTTCAGATAGGGGAAATGTCAGTGAATGTTCCGATTTCAGTTCCAGAGCGAGTCGCCCGATGAGTCCTTCATATTTAGTCGTTTTCAGCCAATTTTCAGAATTTTTGAAAATTTCACTTTTTTGTGAAAATATCAGCTAAATGAGGGAATAATATGTGTGAGGGTACCCCAGGAGAGTTCCAAATGTGTGTCGGTAGAATACATATCCTACGGGGGTAAAATTGAAAAAAGTTGAAAAAACATTTGTTTTGGACTTGGTCATTTTTTCAGCATCGTTTATCAGACTTTCAGATAGGGGAAATGTCAGTGAGTGTTCCGATTTCAGTTCCAGAGCGAATCGCCCGATGAGTCCTTCATATTTAGTCGTTTTCAGCCAATTTTCAGAATTTTTGAAAATTTCACTTTTTTGTGAAAATATCAACTAAATGAGGGAATAATATGTGTGAGGGTACCCCAGGAGAATTCCAAATGTGTGTGGGTAGAATACATATCCCACGGGGGTAAAATTGAAAAAAGTTGAAAAAACATTTGTTTTGGACTTAGTCATTTTTTCAGCGTTTATCAGACTTTCAGATAAGGGAAATGTCAGTGAGTGTAACGATTTCAGTTCCAGAGCGATTCGCCCGATGAGTCCTTCATATTTAGTCATTTTCAGCCAATTTTCAGAATTTTTGAAAATTTCACTTTTTTGTGAAAATATCTACTAAATGAGGGAATAATATGTGTGAGGGTACCCCAGGAGAGTTCCAAATGTGTGTGGGTAGAATATATATCCCACAGGGGTAAAATTGAAAAAAGTTGAAAAAACATTTGTTTTGGACTTAGTCATTTTTCCGGCATTTAACAGACTTTCAGATAGGGGAAATGTCAGTGAGTGTTCCGATTTCAGTTCCAGAGCGAATCGCCCGATGAGTCCTTCATATTTAGTCATTTTCAGGAAATTTTCTGAATTTTTGAAAATTTCACTTTTTTGTGAAAATATCTACTAAATGAGGGAATAATATGTGGGAGGGTAGCCCAGGAGAGTTCCAAATGTGTGTGGGTAGAATATATATCCCACGGGGGTAAAATTGAAAAAAGTTGAAAAAAAATTTGTTTTGGACTTGGTCATTTTTTCAGCATTTATCAGACTTTCAGATAGGGGAAATGTCAGTGAGTGTTCCGATTTCAGTTCCAGAGCGATTCGCCCGATGAGTCCTTCATATTTAGTCATTTTCAGCCAATTTTCAGAATTTTTGAAAATTTCACTTTTTTGTGAAAATATATATTAAATGAGGGAATAATATGTGTGAGGGTAGCCCAGGAGAGTTCCAAATGTGTGTGGGTAGAATATATATCCCACGGGGGTAAAATTGAAAAAAGTTGAAAAAATATTTGTTTTGGACTTATTCATTTTTCTGGCGTTTATCAGACTTTCAGATAAGGGAAATGTCAGTGAGTGTAACGATTTCAGTTCCAGAGCGATTCGCACGATGATTCCTTCATATTTAGTCATTTTCAGCCAATTTTCAGAATTTTTGAAAATTTCACTTTTTTGTGAAAATATCTACTAAATGAGGGAATAATATGTGTGAGGGTACCCCAGGAGAGTTCCAAATGTGTGTGGGTAGAATATATATCCCACGGGGGTAAAATTGAAAAAAGTTGAAAAAACATTTGTTTTGGACTTAGTCATTTTTCCGGCATTTAACAGACTTTCAGATAGGGGAAATGTCAGTGAGTGTTCCGATTTCAGTTCCAGAGCGAATCGCCCGATGAGTCCTTCATATTTAGTCGTTTTCAGCCAATTTTCAGAATTTTTGAAAATTTCACTTTTTTGTGAAAATATCAACTAAATGAGGGAATAATATGTGTGAGGGTACCCCAGGAGAATTCCAAATGTGTGTCGGTAGAATACATATCCCACGGGGGTAAAATTGAAAAAAGTTGAAAAAACATTTGTTTTGGACTTAGTCATTTTTTCAGCGTTTATCAGACTTTCAGATAAGGGAAATGTCAGTGAGTGTAACGATTTCAGTTCCAGAGCGATTCGCACGATGATTCCTTCATATTTAGTCATTTTCAGCCAATTTTCAGAATTTTTGAAAATTTCACTTTTTTGTGAAAATATCTACTAAATGAGGGAATAATATGTGTGAGGGTACCCCAGGAGAGTTCCAAATGTGTGTGGGTAGAATATATATCCCACGGGGGTAAAATTGAAAAAAGTTGAAAAAACATTTGTTTTGGACTTAGTCATTTTTCCGGCATTTAACAGACTTTCAGATAGGGGAAATGTCAGTGAGTGTTCCGATTTCAGTTCCAGAGCGAATCGCCCGATGAGTCCTTCATATTTAGTCGTTTTCAGCCAATTTTCAGAATTTTTGAAAATTTCACTTTTTTGTGAAAATATCAACTAAATGAGGGAATAATATGTGTGAGGGTACCCCAGGAGAATTCCAAATGTGTGTCGGTAGAATACATATCCCACGGGGGTAAAATTGAAAAAAGTTGAAAAAACATTTGTTTTGGACTTAGTCATTTTTTCAGCGTTTATCAGACTTTCAGATAAGGGAAATGTCAGTGAGTGTAACGATTTCAGTTCCAGAGCGATTCACCCGATGAGTCCTTCATATTTAGTCATTTTCAGCCAATTTTCAGAATTTTTGAAAATTTCACTTTTTTGTGAAAATATCTACTAAATGAGGGAATAATATGTGTGAGGGTACCCCAGGAGAGTTCCAAATGTGTGTGGGTAGAATATATATCCCACGGGGGTAAAATTGAAAAAAGTTGAAAAAAAATTGTTTTGGACTTAGTCATTTTTCCGGCATTTAACAGACTTTCAGATAGGGGAAATGTCAGTGAATGTTCCGATTTCAGTTCCAGAGCGAGTCGCCCGATGAGTCCTTCATATTTAGTCGTTTTCAGCCAATTTTCAGAATTTTTGAAAATTTCACTTTTTTGTGAAAATATCAGCTAAATGAGGGAATAATATGTGTGAGGGTACCCCAGGAGAGTTCCAAATGTGTGTCGGTAGAATACATATCCTACGGGGGTAAAATTGAAAAAAGTTGAAAAAACATTTGTTTTGGACTTGGTCATTTTTTCAGCATCGTTTATCAGACTTTCAGATAGGGGAAATGTCAGTGAGTGTTCCGATTTCAGTTCCAGAGCGAATCGCCCGATGAGTCCTTCATATTTAGTCGTTTTCAGCCAATTTTCAGAATTTTTGAAAATTTCACTTTTTTGTGAAAATATCAACTAAATGAGGGAATAATATGTGTGAGGGTACCCCAGGAGAATTCCAAATGTGTGTCGGTAGAATACATATCCCACGGGGGTAAAATTGAAAAAAGTTGAAAAAACATTTGTTTTGGACTTAGTCATTTTTTCAGCGTTTATCAGACTTACAGATAAGGGAAATGTCAGTGAGTGTAACGATTTCAGTTCCAGAGCGATTCGCCCGATGAGTCCTTCATATTTAGTCATTTTCAGCCAATTTTCAGAATTTTTGAAAATTTCACTTTTTTGTGAAAATATCTACTAAATGAGGGAATAATATGTGTGAGGGTACCCCAGGAGAGTTCCAAATGTGTGTGGGTAGAATATATATCCCACGGGGGTAAAATTGAAAAAAGTTTAAAAAAAATTGTTTTGGACTTAGTCATTTTTCCGGCATTTAACAGACTTTCAGATAGGGGAAATGTCAGTGAATGTTCCGATTTCAGTTCCAGAGCGAGTCGCCCGATGAGTCCTTCATATTTAGTCGTTTTCAGCCAATTTTCAGAATTTTTGAAAATTTCACTTTTTTGTGAAAATATCAGCTAAATGAGGGAATAATATGTGTGAGGGTACCCCAGGAGAGTTCCAAATGTGTGTCGGTAGAATACATATCCTACGGGGGTAAAATTGAAAAAAGTTGAAAAAACATTTGTTTTGGACTTGGTCATTTTTTCAGCATCGTTTATCAGACTTTCAGATAGGGGAAATGTCAGTGAGTGTTCCGATTTCAGTTCCAGAGCGAATCGCCCGATGAGTCCTTCATATTTAGTCGTTTTCAGCCAATTTTCAGAATTTTTGAAAATTTCACTTTTTTGTGAAAATATCAACTAAATGAGGGAATAATATGTGTGAGGGTACCCCAGGAAAATTCCAAATGTGTGTGGGTAGAATACATATCCCACGGGGGTAAAATTGAAAAAAGTTGAAAAAACATTTGTTTTGGACTTAGTCATTTTTTCAGCGTTTATCAGACTTTCAGATAAGGGAAATGTCAGTGAGTGTAACGATTTCAGTTCCAGAGCGATTCGCCCGATGAGTCCTTCATATTTAGTCATTTTCAGCCAATTTTCAGAATTTTTGAAAATTTCACTTTTTTGTGAAAATATCTACTAAATGAGGGAATAATATGTGTGAGGGTACCCCAGGAGAGTTCCAAATGTGTGTGGGTAGAATATATATCCCACGGGGGTAAAATTGAAAAAAGTTGAAAAAAAATTGTTTTGGACTTAGTCATTTTTCTGGCATTTAACAGACTTTCAGATAGGGGAAATGTCAGTGAATGTTCCGATTTCAGTTCCAGAGCGAGTCGCCCGATGAGTCCTTCATATTTAGTCGTTTTCAGCCAATTTTCAGAATTTTCGAAAATTTCACTTTTTTTGTGAAAATATCAACTAAATGAGGGAATAATATGTGTGAGGGTACCCCAGGAGAGTTCCAAATGTGTGTGGGTAGAAAATATATACCACGGGGTAAAATTGAAAAAAGTTGAAAACATTTTTTTTTTGGACGTAGTCATTTTTCCGGCGTTTATAAGACTTTCAGATAGGGGAAATGTCAGTGAGCGTACCGATTTCAGTTCCAGAGTGATTCGGCCGATGAGTCCTTCATATTTAGTATTTTTCAGCCAATTTTCAGAATTTTTGAAAATTTCACTTTTTTGTGAAAATATCCACTAATTGAGGGAATAATATGTGTGAGGGTACCCCAGGAGAGTTCCAAATGTGTGTCGGTAGAATACATATCCCACGGGGTAAAATTGAAAAAGTTGAAAAAACATTTGTTTTGGACTTAGTCATTTTTTCAGCGTTTATCAGACTTTCAGATAAGGGAAATGTCAGTGAGTGTAACGATTTCAGTTCCAGAGCGATTCGCCCGATGAGTCCTTCATATTTAGTCATTTTCAGCCAATTTTCAGAATTTTTGAAAATTTCACTTTTTTGTGAAAATATCCACTAAATGAGGGAATAATATGTGTGAGGGTACCCCAGGAGAGTTCCAAATGTGTGTCGGTAGAATACATATCCCACGGGGTAAAATTGAAAAAGTTGAAAAAACATTTGTTTTGGACTTAGTCATTTTTTCAGCGTTTATCAGACTTTCAGATAAGGGAAATGTCAGTGAGTGTAACGATTTCAGTTCCAGAGCGATTCGCCCGATGAGTCCTTCATATTTAGTCATTTTCAGCCAATTTTCAGAATTTTTGAAAATTTCACTTTTTTGTGAAAATATCTACTAAATCAGGGAATAATATGTGTGAGGGTACCCCAGGAGAGTTCCAAATGTGTGTGGGTAGAATATATATCCCACGGGGGTAAAATTGAAAAAAGTTGAAAAAACATTTGTTTTGGACTTGGTCATTTTTTCAGCATCGTTTATCAGACTTTCAGATAGGGGAAATGTCAGTGAGTGTTCCGATTTCAGTTCCAGAGCGAATCGCCCGATGAGTCCTTCATATTTAGTCGTTTTCAGCCAATTTTCAGAATTTTCGAAAATTTCACTTTTTTTGTGAAAATATCAACTAAATGAGGGAATAATATGTGTGAGGGTACCCCAGGAGAGTTCCAAATGTGTGTGGGTAGAAAATATATACCACGGGGTAAAATTGAAAAAAGTTGAAAACATTTTTTTTTTGGACTTAGTCATTTTTCCAGCGTTTATAAGACTTTCAGATAGGGGAAATGTCAGTGAGTGTTCCGATTTCAGTTCCAGAGCGAGTCGCCCGATGAGTCCTTCATATTTAGTCGTTTTCAGCCAATTTTCAGAATTTTTGAAAATTTCACTTTTTTGTGAAAATATCCACTAAATAAGGGAATAATATGTGTGAGGGTACCCCAGGAGAAATCCAAATGTGTGTGGGTAGAATATATATCCCACGGGGGTAAGATTGAAAAAAGTTGAAAAAAATTTTTTGTGGACTTGGTCATTTTTTCAGCATTCATCAGACTTTCAGATAGGGGAAATGTCAGTGAGTGTTCCGATTTCAGTTCCAGAGCGAGTCGGCCGATGAGTCCTTCATATTTAGTCGATTTCAGACAATTTTCAGAGTTTTTGAAAATTTCACTTTTTTGTGAAAATATCAACTAAATGAGGGAATAATATGTGTGAGGGCACCCCAGGAGAGTTCCAAATGTGTGTCGGTAGAATACATATCCCACGGGGTAAAATTGAAAAAAGTTGAAAAAACATTTGCTTTGGACTTAGTCATTTTTCCGGCATTTAACAGACTTTCAGATAGGGGAAATGTCAGTGAATGTTCCGATTTCAGTTCCAGAGCGAGTCGCCCGATGAGTCCTTCATATTTAGTCGTTTTCAGCCAATTTTCAGAATTTTCGAAAATTTCACTTTTTTTGTGAAAATATCAACTAAATGAGGGAATAATATGTGTGAGGGTACCCCAGGAGAGTTCCAAATGTGTGTGGGTAGAAAATATATACCACGGGGTAAAATTGAAAAAAGTTGAAAACATTTTTTTTTTGGACGTAGTCATTTTTCCGGCGTTTATAAGACTTTCAGATAGGTGAAATGTCAGTGAGCGTACCGATTTCAGTTCCAGAGTGATTCGGCCGATGAGTCCTTCATATTTAGTATTTTTCAGCCAATTTTCAGAATTTTTGAAAATTTCACTTTTTTGTGAAAATATCCACTAATTGAGGGAATAATATGTGTGAGGGTACCCCAGGAGAGTTCCAAATGTGTGTCGGTAGAATACATATCCCACGGGGTAAAATTGAAAAAGTTGAAAAAACATTTGTTTTGGACTTAGTCATTTTTTCAGCGTTTATCAGACTTTCAGATAAGGGAAATGTCAGTGAGTGTAACGATTTCAGTTCCAGAGCGATTCGCCCGATGAGTCCTTCATATTTAGTCATTTTCAGCCAATTTTCAGAATTTTTGAAAATTTCACTTTTTTGTGAAAATATCCACTAAATGAGGGAATAATATGTGTGAGGGTACCCCAGGAGAGTTCCAAATGTGTGTCGGTAGAATACATATCCCACGGGGTAAAATTGAAAAAGTTGAAAAAACATTTGTTTTGGACTTAGTCATTTTTTCAGCGTTTATCAGACTTTCAGATAAGGGAAATGTCAGTGAGTGTAACGATTTCAGTTCCAGAGCGATTCGCCCGATGAGTCCTTCATATTTAGTCATTTTCAGCCAATTTTCAGAATTTTTGAAAATTTCACTTTTTTGTGAAAATATCTACTAAATCAGGGAATAATATGTGTGAGGGTACCCCAGGAGAGTTCCAAATGTGTGTGGGTAGAATATATATCCCACGGGGGTAAAATTGAAAAAAGTTGAAAAAACATTTGTTTTGGACTTGGTCATTTTTTCAGCATCGTTTATCAGACTTTCAGATAGGGGAAATGTCAGTGAGTGTTCCGATTTCAGTTCCAGAGCGAATCGCCCGATGAGTCCTTCATATTTAGTCGTTTTCAGCCAATTTTCAGAATTTTCGAAAATTTCACTTTTTTTGTGAAAATATCAACTAAATGAGGGAATAATATGTGTGAGGGTACCCCAGGAGAGTTCCAAATGTGTGTGGGTAGAAAATATATACCACGGGGTAAAATTGAAAAAAGTTGAAAACATTTTTTTTTTGGACTTAGTCATTTTTCCAGCGTTTATAAGACTTTCAGATAGGGGAAATGTCAGTGAGTGTTCCGATTTCAGTTCCAGAGCGAGTCGCCCGATGAGTCCTTCATATTTAGTCGTTTTCAGCCAATTTTCAGAATTTTTGAAAATTTCACTTTTTTGTGAAAATATCCACTAAATAAGGGAATAATATGTGTGAGGGTACCCCAGGAGAAATCCAAATGTGTGTGGGTAGAATATATATCCCACGGGGGTAAGATTGAAAAAAGTTGAAAAAAATTTTTTGTGGACTTGGTCATTTTTTCAGCATTCATCAGACTTTCAGATAGGGGAAATGTCAGTGAGTGTTCCGATTTCAGTTCCAGAGCGAGTCGGCCGATGAGTCCTTCATATTTAGTCGATTTCAGACAATTTTCAGAGTTTTTGAAAATTTCACTTTTTTGTGAAAATATCAACTAAATGAGGGAATAATATGTGTGAGGGCACCCCAGGAGAGTTCCAAATGTGTGTCGGTAGAATACATATCCCACGGGGTAAAATTGAAAAAAGTTGAAAAAACATTTGCTTTGGACTTAGTCATTTTTCCGGCATTTAACAGACTTTCAGATAGGGGAAATGTCAGTGAATGTTCCGATTTCAGTTCCAGAGCGAGTCGCCCGATGAGTCCTTCATATTTAGTCGTTTTCAGCCAATTTTCAGAATTTTTGAAAATTTCACTTTTTTGTGAAAATATCAACTAAATGAGGGAATAATATGTGTGAGGGTACCCCAGGAGAGTTCCAAATGTGTGTCGGTAGAATACATATCCTACGGGGGTAAAATTGAAAAAAGTTGAAAAAACATTTGTTTTGGACTTGGTCATTTTTTCAGCATCGTTTATCAGACTTTCAGATAGGGGAAATGTCAGTGAGTGTTCCGATTTCAGTTCCAGAGCGAATCGCCCGATGAGTCCTTCATATTTAGTCGTTTTCAGCCAATTTTCAGAATTTTCGAAAATTTCACTTTTTTTGTGAAAATATCAACTAAATGAGGGAATAATATGTGTGAGGGTACCCCAGGAGAGTTCCAAATGTGTGTGGGTAGAAAATATATACCACGGGGTAAAATTGAAAAAAGTTGAAAACATTTTTTTTTTGTACTTAGTCATTTTTCCGGCGTTTATAAGACTTTCAGATAGGGGAAATGTCAGTGAGCGTACCGATTTCAGTTCCAGAGTGATTCGCCCGATGAGTCCTTCATATTTAGTATTTTTCAGCCAATTTTCAGAATTTTTGAAAATTTCACTTTTTTGTGAAAATATCCACTAAATGAGGGAATAATATGTGTGAGGGTACCCCAGGAGAGTTCCAAATGTGTGTGGGTAGAATACATATCCCACGGGGTAAAATTGAAAAAGTTGAAAAAACATTTGTTTTGGACTTAGTCATTTTTTCAGCGTTTATCAGACTTTCAGATAAGGGAAATGTCAGTGAGTGTTCCGATTTCAGTTCCAGAGCGATTCGCCCGATGAGTCCTTCATATTTAGACATTTTCAGCCAATTTTCAGAATTTTTGAAAATTTCACTTTTTTGTGAAAATATCTACTAAATGAGGGAATAATATGTGTGAGGGTACCCCAGGAGAGTTCCAAATGTGTGTGGGTAGAAAATATATACCACGGGGTAAAATTGAAAAAAGTTGAAAACATTTTTTTTTTGGACTTAGTCATTTTTCTGGCGTTTATAAGACTTTCAGATAGGGGAAATGTCAGTGAGCGTACCGATTTCAGTTCCAGAGTGATTCGCCCGATGAGTCCTTCATATTTAGTATTTTTCAGCCAATTTTCAGAATTTTTGAAAATTTTACTTTTTTGTGAAAATATCCACTAAATGAGGGAATAATATGTGTGAGGGTACACCAGGAAAGTTCCAAATGTGTGTGGGTAGAATATATATCCCACGGGGGTAAAATTGAAAAAAGTTGAAAAAACATTTGTTTTGGACTTAGTCATTTTTTCGGCGTTTAACAGACTTTCAGATAGGGGAAATGTCAGTGAGTGTTCCGATTTCAGTGCTAGAGCGAGTCGCCCGATGAGTCCTTCATATTTAGTCGATTTCAGACAATTTTCAGAATTTTGAAAATTTCACTTTTTTGTGAAAATATCAACTAAATGAGGGAATAATATGTGTGAGGGTACCCCAGGAGAGTTCCAAATGTGTGTGGGTAGAATATATATCCCACGGGGGTAAAATTGAAAAAAGTTGAAAAAACATTTGTTTTGGACTTAGTCATTTTTTCGGCATTTAACAGACTTTCAGATAGGGGAAATGTCAGTGAGTGTTCCGATTTCAGTTCCAGAGCGAGTCGCCTGATGAGTCCTTCATATTTAGTCGTTTTCAGCCAATTTTCAGAATTTTCAAAAATTTCACTTTTTTTGTGAAAATATCAACTAAATGAGGGAATAATATGTGTGAGGGTACCCCAGGAGAGTTCCAAATGTGTGTGGGTAGAAAATATATACCACGGGGTAAAATTGAAAAAAGTTGAAAACATTTATTTTTTGGACTTAGTCATTTTTCCGGCGTTTATAAGACTTTCAGATAGGGGAAATGTCAGTGAGCGTACCGATTTCAGTTCCAGAGTGATTCGCCCGATGAGTCCTTCATATTTAGTATTTTTCAGCCAATTTTCAGAATTTTTGAAAATTTCACTTTTTTGTGAAAATATCCACTAAATGAGGGAATAATATGTGTGAGGGTACCCCAGGAGAGTTCCAAATGTGTGTCGGTAGAATACATATCCCACGGGGTAAAATTGAAAAAGTTGAAAAAACATTTGTTTTGGACTTAGTCATTTTTTCAGCGTTTATCAGACTTTCAGATAAGGGAAATGTCAGTGAGTGTTCCGATTTCAGTTCCAGAGCGATTCGCCCGATGAGTCCTTCATATTTAGACATTTTCAGCCAATTTTCAGAATTTTTGAAAATTTCACTTTTTTGTGAAAATATCTACTAAATGAGGGAATAATATGTGTGAGGGTACCCCAGGAGAGTTCCAAATGTGTGTGGGTAGAAAATATATACCACGGGGTAAAATTGAAAAAAGTTGAAAACATTTATTTTTTGGACTTAGTCATTTTTCCGGCGTTTATAAGACTTTCAGATAGGGGAAATGTCAGTGAGTGTTCCGATTTCAGTTCCAGAGCGAGTCGCCCGATGAGTCCTTCATATTTAGTCGTTTTCAGCCAATTTTCAGAATTTTTGAAAATTTCACTTTTTTGTGAAAATATCCACTAAATAAGGGAATAATATGTGTGAGGGTACCCCAGGAGAGATCCAAATGTGTGTGGGTAGAATATATATCCCACGGGGGTAAGATTGAAAAAAGTTGAAAAAATTTTTTTGTGGACTTGGTCATTTTTTCAGCATTCATCAGACTTTCAGATAGGGGAAATGTCAGTGAGTGTTCCGATTTCAGTTCCAGAGCGAGTCGGCCGATGAGTCCTTCATATTTAGTCGATTTCAGACAATTTTCAGAGTTTTTGAAAATTTCACTTTTTTGTGAAAATATCAACTAAATGAGGGAATAATATGTGTGAGGGCACCCCAGGAGAGTTCCAAATGTGTGTCGGTAGAATATATATCCCACGGGGGTAAAATTGAAAAAAGTTGAAAAAACATTTGCTTTGGACTTAGTCATTTTTCTGGCGTTTATCAGACTTTCAGATAGGGGAAATGTCAGTGAGTCTTCCGATTTCAGTTCCAGAGCGAGTCGCCCGATGAGTCCTTCATATTTAGTCGTTTTCAGCCAATTTTCAGAATTTTTGAAAATTTCACTTTTTTGTGAAAATATCCACTAAATAAGGGAATAATATGTGTGAGGGTACCCCAGGAGAGATCCAAATGTGTGTGGGTAGAATATATATCCCACGGGGGGAAGATTGAAAAAAGTTGAAAAAATTTTTTTTGTGGACTTGGTCATTTTTTCAGCATTTATCAGACTTTCAGATAGGGGAAATGTCAGTGAGCATTCCAATTTCAGTTCCAGAGTGATTTGCCCGATGAGTCCTTCATATTTAGTCGTTTTCAGACAATTTTCAGAATTTTTGAAAATTTTACTTTTTTGTGAAAATATCCACTAAATGAGGGAATAATATGTGTGAGGGTACACCAGGAAAGTTCCAAATGTGTGTGGGTAGAATATATATCCCACGGGGGTAAAATTGAAAAAAGTTGAAAAAACATTTGTTTTTGACTTAGTCATTTTTACGGCGTTTAACAGACTTTCAGATAGGGGAAATGTCAGTGAGTGTTCCGATTTCAGTGCTAGAGTGAGTCGCCCGATGAGTCCTTCATATTTAGTCGATTTCAGACAATTTTCAGAATTTTGAAAATTTCACTTTTTTGTGAAAATATCAACTAAATGAGGGAATAATATGTGTGAGGGTACCCCAGGAGAGTTCCAAATGTGTGTCGGTAGAATATATATCCCACGGGGGTAAAATTGAAAAAAGTTGAAAAAACATTTGTTTTGGACTTAGTCATTTTTCTGGCGTTTATCAGACTTTCAGATAGGGGAAATGTCAGTGAGTCTTCCGATTTCAGTTCCAGAGCGAGTCGCCCGATGAGTCCTTCATATTTAGTCGTTTTCAGCCAATTTTCAGAATTTTTGAAAATTTCACTTTTTTGTGAAAATATCCACTAAATAAGGGAATAATATGTGTGAGGGTACCCCAGGAGAGATCCAAATGTGTGTGGGTAGAATATATATCCCACGGGGGGAAGATTGAAAAAAGTTGAAAAAATTTTTTTTGTGGACTTGGTCATTTTTTCAGCATTTATCAGACTTTCAGATAGGGGAAATGTCAGTGAGCGTTCCGATTTCAGTTCCAGAGTGATTTGCCCGATGAGTCCTTCATATTTAGTCGTTTTCAGCCAATTTTCAGAATTTTTGAAAATTTTACTTTTTTGTGAAAATATCCACTAAATGAGGGAATAATATGTGTGAGGGTACACCAGGAAAGTTCCAAATGTGTGTGGGTAGAATATATATCCCACGGGGGTAAAATTGAAAAAAGTTGAAAAAACATTTGTTTTGGACTTAGTCATTTTTTCGGCGTTTAACAGACTTTCAGATAGGGGAAATGTCAGTGAGTGTTCCGATTTCAGTGCTAGAGCGAGTCGCCCGATGAGTCCTTCATATTTAGTCGATTTCAGACAATTTTCAGAATTTTGAAAATTTCACTTTTTTGTGAAAATATCAACTAAATGAGGGAATAATATGTGTGAGGGTACCCCAGGAGAGTTCCAAATGTGTGTCGGTAGAATATATATCCCACGGGGGTAAAATTGAAAAAAGTTGAAAAAACATTTGTTTTGGACTTAGTCATTTTTCCGGCGTTTATCAGACTTTCAGATAGGGGAAATGTCAGTGAGTGTTCTGATTTCAGTTCCAGAGTGAGTCGCCCGATGAGTCCTTCATATTTAGTCGTTTACAGACAATTTTCAGAAATTTTGAAAATTTCACTTTTTTGTGAAAATATCCACTAAATGAGGGAATAATATGTGTGAGGGTACCCCAGGAGAGATCCAAATGTGTGTGGGTAGAATATATATCCCAGAGGCGTAAGATTGAAAAAAGTTGAAAAAAAATTTTTTGTGGACTTGGTCATTTTTTCAGCATTTATCAGACTTTCAGATAGGGGAAATGTCAGTGAGCGTTCTGATTTCAGTTCCAGAGTGATTTGCCCGATGAGTCCTTCATATTAAGTCGTTTTCAGCCAATTTTCAGAATTTTTGAAAATTTAACTTTTTTGTGAAAATATCCACTAAATGAGGGAATAATATGTGTGAGGGTACACCAGCAAAGTTTCAAACGTGTGTGGGTAGAATATATATCCCACGGGGGTAAAATTGAAAAAAGTTGAAAAAACATTGGTTTTGGACTTAGTCATTTTTCCGGCGTTTAACAGACTTTCAGATAAGGGAAATGTCAGTGAGTGTTTCGATTTCAGTTCCAGAGCGATTCGCCCGATGAGTCCTTCATATTTAGTCATTTTCAGCCAATTTTCAGAATTTTTGAAAATTTCACTTTTTTGTGAAAATATCTACTAAATGAGGGAATAATATGTGTGAGGGTAGCCCAGGAGAGTTCTAAATGTGTGTGGGTAGAATATATATCCCACGGGGGTAAAATTGAAAAAAGTTGAAAAAACATTTGTTTTGGACTTAGTCATTTTTCTGGCGTTTATCAGACTTTCAGATAGGGGAAATGTCAGTGAGTCTTCCGATTTCAGTTCCAGAGCGAGTCGCCCGATGAGTCCTTCATATTTAGTCGTTTTCAGCCAATTTTCAGAATTTTTGAAAATTTCACTTTTTTGTGAAAATATCCACTAAATAAGGGAATAATATGTGTGAGGGTACCCCAGGAGAGATCCAAATGTGTGTGGGTAGAATATATATCCCACGGGGGGAAGATTGAAAAAAGTTGAAAAATTTTTTTTTGTGGACTAGGTCATTTTTTCAGCATTTATCAGACTTTCAGATAGGGGAAATGTCAGTGAGTGTTCCGATTTCAGTTCCAGAGCGAGTCGCCCGATGAGTCCTTCATATTTATTCGTTTTCAGCCAATTTTCAGAATTTTTGAAAATTTCACTTTTTTGTGAAAATATCAACTAAATGAGGGAATAATATGTGTGAGGGTACCCCAGGAGAGATCCAAATGTGTGTGGGTAGAATATATATCCCACAGGGGTAAGATTGAAAAAAGTTGAAAAAATTTTTTTTGTGGAATTGGTCATTTTTTCAGCATTTATCAGACTTTCAGATATGGGAAATGTCAGTGAGTGTTCGATTTCAGTTCCAGAGCTATTCGCTCGATGAGTCCTTCATATTTAGTCGTTTTCAGCCAATTTTCTGAATTTTTGAAAATTTCTCTTTTTTGTGAAAATATCCACTAAATGAGTGAATAATATGTGTGAGGGTACCCCAGGAGAGATCCAAATGTGTGTGGGTAGAATATATATCCCACGGGGGGAAGATTGAAAAAAGTTGAAAAAATTTTTTTTGTGGACTTGGTCATTTTTTCAGCATTTATCAGACTTTCAGATAGGGGAAATGTCAGTGAGCGTTCCGATTTCAGTTCCAGAGTGATTCGCCCGATGAGTCCTTCATATTTAGTCATTTTCAGACAATTTTCAGAGTTTTTGAAAATTTCACTTTTTTGTGAAAATATCCACTAAATGAGGGAATAATATGTGTGAGGGTACCCCAGGAGAGATCCAAATGTGTGTGGGTAGAATATATATCCCACGGGGGTAAAATTGAAAAAAGGTGAAAATTTTTTTCTTTCGACCTAGTCATTTTTTCAGAGTTTATCAGACTTTCAGAAAGGGGAAATGTCAGTGAGTGTTCCGATTTCAGTTCCAGAGCGAGTCGCCCGATGAGTCCTTCATATTTCGTCGTTTTCAGACAATTTTCTGAATTTTTGAAAATTTCACTTTTTTGTGAAAATATCAACTAAATGAGGGAATAATATGTGTGAGGGTACCCCAGGAGAGATCCAAATGTGTGTGGGTAGAATATATATCCCACGGGGGTAAAATTGAAAAAGGTGAAAAAATTTTTTTTTTCGACCTAGTCATTTTTTCGGCCTTTATCAGACTTTCAGATAGGGGAAATGTCAGTGAGCATTCCGATTTCAGTTCCAGAGCGATTCGCCCGATGAGTCCTTCATATTTAGTCGTTTTCAGTCAATTTTCTGAATTTTTGAAAATTTAACTTTTTTGTGAAAATATCCACTAAATGATTGAATAATATGTGTGAGGGTACCCCAGGAGAGTTCCAAATGTGTGTAGGTAGATGTAACGGGTTTGGGAGGTGGAACCTTTGAGCAACTATACAAGGGGGCGGTCCTTGTAAGGAAGCGGGTGACTCCCAGGGAAGACGGGCAGGTAGTCACGGCAAGTGACAGGGACAGTCTGTGGGTGGAAGGGCAGGTAGTCACGGCAAGTGACAGGGACAGTCTCTGGGTAGAAGGGCAGCAGGCAGTTGGCTGGTGAGCGCTCCCAGGTGAGCGGGCGAGAATCTTTGGACAGGCAGGTGGTCACGGCAAGTGACGGCAGAGCCTCCAGGTAGGCTAGCAGGCAGGTAGCAGATGAGTGCTCCCAGGTGAGCGGGCAGGCTGGTCCATAGACAGACTGACACGTGTCGGAAGGCAGACCGTCGGACCGCCGGCTTGCAAGCAGGTAAACGGATATCAGGCGGGTATCAAGCAGGAATCTGGCAGGTGACGGCAGGAAACAGGCAGGAATCTGGCAGGTGACTGGCAGGTAACTGGTAACGGGACCTGAGGGCTGAAGCAGAGTGAAGGCTTTGCAACAACATTGCTCGGGCACCTCTATTTTGGAGGAGGTGCCTTAAATATGGGAGGTCCTCCTGCAATTGGCCGGGGACTCCTTAGGACGGCACACACGGTCCCTTTAATAGAGGGGGAGCGCGCGCACGCGCCCAAAGTACACTGCCAGGGAAGGAGCGCGTGCCGGAAGCAGTGGGGAGAGAAGCGCTGGAGGACACCGCGCCAGGAGCGGGGAGGTGAGAGGGACGGCGTCTCTGCCTAGTACGGAGCAGAGACGCCGATGCTACAGTAGAATATATATCGCACGTGGATAAAATTGAAAAAAGTTTAAAAAAATTTTTTTTTCGACTTAGTCATTTTTCCGGCGTTTATTAGACTTTCAGATAGGGGAAATGTCAGTGACCATTCCAATTTCAGTTCCAGAGCGATTCGCCCGATGAGTCCTTCATATTTAGTCCTTTTCAGCCAATTTTCTGAATTTTTGAAAATTTCACTTTTTTGTGAAAATATCCACTAAATGAGGGAATAATATGTGTGAGGGTACCCCAGGAGAGTTCCAAATGTGTGTGGGTAGAATATATATCCCATGGGGGTAAAATTGAAAAAGGTTGAAAAAAAATTTGTTTTGGACTTAGTCGTTTTTCCGGCGTTTATTAGACTTTCAGAGAGGGGAAATGTCAGTGAGCATTCCGATTTCAGTTCCAGAGCGATTCGCCCGATGAGTCCTTCATATTTAGTCCTTTTCAGCCAATTTTCAGAATTTTTGAAAATTTCACTTTTTTGTGAAAATATCCACTAAATGAGGGAATAATATGTGTGAGGGTACCCCAGGAGAGATCCAAATGTGTGTGGGTAGAATATATATCCCACAGGGGTAAAATTGAAAAAAGTTTAAAAAATATTTTTTTTGGACTTAGTCATTTTTCCGGCGTTTATCAGACTTTCAGATAGGGGAAATGTCAGTGAGCGTTCCTATTTCAGTTCCAGAGCGATTTGCCTGATCAGTCCTTCATATTTAGTCGTTTTCAGTCAATTTTTGAAAATTTCACTTTTTTGTGAAAATATCAACTAAATGAGGGAATAATATGTGTGAGGGTACCCCAGGAGAGTTCCAAATGGGTGTGGGTAGAATATATATCCCACGGGGGTAAAATTGAAAAAAGGTGACATTTTTTTTTTTTTCGACCTAGTCATTTTTCCGGCGTTTATCAGACTTTCAGATAGGAGAAATGTCAGTGAGTGTTCCGATTTCAGTTCCAAAGCGAGTTGCCCGATGAGTCCTTCATATTTAGTCATTTTCAGACAATTTTCAGAATTTTTGAAAATTTCACGTTTTTGTGAAAATATCCACT
Organism: Phyllobates terribilis; assembly: GCF_046119375.1. NCBI lineage: Eukaryota > Metazoa > Chordata > Amphibia > Anura > Dendrobatidae > Phyllobates > Phyllobates terribilis. The sequence goes on along the minus strand of NW_027362773.1, from coordinate 18,107,438 downwards.
AAATGAGGGAATAATATGTGTGATGGTACCCCAGGAGAGTTCCAAATGTGTGTGGGTACAATATATATTCCACGGGGGTAAAATTGAAAAAAGTTGAAAAAAAATTTGTTTTGGACTTAGTCATTTTTTCAGCATTTTTAAGACTTTCAAATTGGGGAAATGGCAGTGAGCGTTACGATTTCAGTTCCAGAGTGATTCGCCTGATGAGTCCTTCATATTTAGTCGTTTTCAGCCAATTTTCAGAACTTTTGAAAACTTCACTTTTTTGTGAAAATATCCACTAAATGAGGCAATAATATGTGTGAGGGTACCCCAGGAGAGATCCAAATGTTTGTGGGTAGAATATATATCCCACGGGGGTAAAATTGAAAAAAGGTGAAAAAATTTTTTTTTTCGACCTAGTCATTTTTTCAGCGTTTATCAGACTTTCAGATAGGGGAAATGTCATTGAGTGTTCCGATTTCAGCTCCAGAGCGAGTCGCCCGATGAGTCCTTCATATTTAGTCGTTTTCAGACAATTTTCTGAATTTTTGAAAATTTCACTTTTTATGAAAATATCCACTAAATGAGGGAATAATATGTGTGAGGGCACCCCAGGAGAGTTCCAAATGTGTGTGGGTAGAATATTTATCCCAAGGGGGTAAAATTGAAAAAAGTTTTAAAAAATTTTTTTTGGGACTTAGTCATTTTTCCGGCGTTTATCAGACTTTCAGATAGGGGAAATGTCAGTGAGCGTTCCGATTTCAGTTCCAGAGCGATTCGCCCGATGAGTCCTTCATATTTAGTCATTTTCAGCCAATTATCAGTATTTTTGATAATTTCACTTTTTTGTGAAAATATCCACTAAATGAGGGAATAATATGTGTGAGGGTACCCCAGGAGAGTTCCCAATGTGTGTGGGTAGAATATATATCCCACGGGGGTAAAATTGAAAAAAGTTTAAAAAATTTTTTTTGGACTTAGTCATTTTTTCAGCGTTTAGCAGATTTTCAGATAGGGGAAATGTCAGTGAGAGTTCCGATTTCAGTTCCAGAGCGATACGCCTGATGAGTCCTTCATATTTAGTCGTTTTCAGCCAATTTTCAGAATTTTTGAAAATTTCACTTTTTTGTGACAATATCCACTAAATGAGGGAATAATATGTGTGAGGGTACCCCAGGAGAGTTCCAAATGTGTGTGGGTAGAATATATATCCCACGGGGGTAAAATTGAAAAAAGGTGAAAAAAATTTTTTTTTGGACTTAGTCATTTTTCCGGCGTTTATCAGACTTTCAAATAGCGGAAATGTCAGTGAGCATTCCGATTTCAGTTCCAGAGCGATTCGCCCGATGAGTCCTTCATATTTATTCGTTTTCAGCCAATTTTCTGAATTTTTGAAAATTTCACTTTTTTTGTGAAAATATCCACTAAATGAGTGAATAATATGTGTGAGGGTACCCCAGGAGAGTTCCAAATGTGTGTGGGTAGAATATATATACCATGGGGGTAAAATTGAAAAAAGTTGAAAAAAATTTTTTTTCAGACGTAGTCATTTTGCCGGCGTTTATCAGACTTTCAGATTGGAGAAATGTCAGTGAGCGTTCCGATTTCAGTTCCAGAGCGATTCGCCCGATGAGTCCTTCATATTTAGTCATTTTCAGCCAATTTTCTGAATTTTTGAAAATTTCACTTTTTGTGAAAATATCCACTAAATGAGGGAATAATATGTGTGAGGGTACCCCAGGATAGTTCCAAATGTGTGTGGGTAGAATATATATACCACGGTGGTAAAATTGAAAAAAGTTGAAAAAATTTTTTTTTTAGACTTAGTAATTTTTCCGGCGTTTATCAGACTTTCAGATAGGAGAAATGTCAGTGAGCGTTCCCAATTCAGTTCCAGAGCAATTCGCCCGATGAGTCCTTCATATTTAGTCGTTTTCAGCCAATTTTCTGAATTTTTGAAAATTTCACTTTTTTGTGAAAATATCCACTAAATGAGGGAATAATATGTGTGAGGGTACCCCAGGAGAGTTCCAAATGTGTGTGGGTAGAACATATATCCCACGTGGGTAAAATTGAAAAAAGGTGAAAAAATTTTTTTTTTGGACTTAGTCATTTTTCCGGCGTTTATCAGACTTTCAAATAGCGGAAATGTCAGTGAGCATTCCGATTTCAGTTCCAGAGCGATTCGCCCGATGAGTCCTTCATATTTATTCGTTTTCAGCCAATTTTCTGAATTTTTGAAAATTTCACTTTTTTTATGAAAATATCCAATAAATGAGGGAATAATATGTGTGAGGGTACCCCAGGAGAGTTCCAAATGTGTGTGGGTAGAATATATATACCATGGGGGTAAAATTGAAAAAAGTTGAAAAAAAATTTTTTTTAGACGTAGTCATTTTGCCGGCGTTTATCAGACTTTCAGATAGGAGAAATGTCAGTGAGCGTTCCGATTTCAGTTCCAGAGCGATTCGCCCGATGAGTCCTTCATATTTATTCGTTTTCAGCCAATTTTCTGAATTTTTGAAAATTTCACTTTTTTTGTGAAAATATCCACTAAATGAGGGAATAATGTGTGTGAGGGTACCACAGGAGAGTTCCAAATGTGTGTGGGTAGAATATATATCCCACGGGGGTAAAATTGAAAAAAGGTGAAAAAAATTTTTTTTGGACTTAGTCATTTTTTCAGCGTTTATCAGACTTTCAAATAGCGGAAATGTCAGTGAGCATTCCGATTTCAGTTCCAGAGCGATTCGCCTGATGAGTCCTTCATATTTAGTCATTTTCAGCCAATTTTCAGAATTTTTGAAAATTTCACTTTTTGTGAAAATATCCACTAAATGAGGGAATAATATGTGTGAGGGTACCCCAGGAGAGTTCCAAATGTGTGTGGGTAGAATATATATACCACGGTGGTAAAATTGAAAAAAGTTGAAATAATTTTTTTTTTAGACTTAGTAATTTTTCCGGCGTTTATCAGACTTTCAGATAGGAGAAATGTCAGTGAGCGTTCCCATTTCAGTTCCAGAGCGATTCGCCCGATGAGTCTTTCATATTTAGTAATTTTCAGCCAATTTTCAGAATTTTTGAAAATTTCACATTTTTGTGAAAATATCCACTAAATGAGGGAATAATATGTGTGAGGGTACCCCAGGAGAATTCCAAATGTGTGTGGGTAGAATATATATACCACGGTGGTAAAATTGAAAAAAGTTGAAAAAATTTTTTTTTTAGACTTAGTAATTTTTCCGGCGTTTATCAGACTTTCAGATAGGAGAAATGTCAGTGAGCGTTCCCAATTCAGTTCCAGAGCAATTCGCCCGATGAGTCCTTCATATTTAGTCGTTTTCAGCCAATTTTCTGAATTTTTGAAAATTTCACTTTTTTGTGAAAATATCCACTAAATGAGGGAATAATATGTGTGAGGGTACCCCAGGAGAGTTCCAAATGTGTGTGGGTAGAACATATATCCCACGTGGGTAAAATTGAAAAAAGGTGAAAAAATTTTTTTTTTGGACTTAGTCATTTTTCCGGCGTTTATCAGACTTTCAAATAGCGGAAATGTCAGTGAGCATTCCGATTTCAGTTCCAGAGCGATTCGCCCGATGAGTCCTTCATATTTATTCGTTTTCAGCCAATTTTCTGAATTTTTGAAAATTTCACTTTTTTTATGAAAATATCCAATAAATGAGGGAATAATATGTGTGAGGGTACCCCAGGAGAGTTCCAAATGTGTGTGGGTAGAATATATATACCATGGGGGTAAAATTGAAAAAAGTTGAAAAAAAATTTTTTTTAGACGTAGTCATTTTGCCGGCGTTTATCAGACTTTCAGATAGGAGAAATGTCAGTGAGCGTTCCGATTTCAGTTCCAGAGCGATTCGCCCGATGAGTCCTTCATATTTATTCGTTTTCAGCCAATTTTCTGAATTTTTGAAAATTTCACTTTTTTTGTGAAAATATCCACTAAATGAGGGAATAATGTGTGTGAGGGTACCACAGGAGAGTTCCAAATGTGTGTGGGTAGAATATATATCCCACGGGGGTAAAATTGAAAAAAGGTGAAAAAAATTTTTTTTGGACTTAGTCATTTTTTCAGCGTTTATCAGACTTTCAAATAGCGGAAATGTCAGTGAGCATTCCGATTTCAGTTCCAGAGCGATTCGCCTGATGAGTCCTTCATATTTAGTCATTTTCAGCCAATTTTCAGAATTTTTGAAAATTTCACTTTTTGTGAAAATATCCACTAAATGAGGGAATAATATGTGTGAGGGTACCCCAGGAGAGTTCCAAATGTGTGTGGGTAGAATATATATACCACGGTGGTAAAATTGAAAAAAGTTGAAATAATTTTTTTTTTAGACTTAGTAATTTTTCCGGCGTTTATCAGACTTTCAGATAGGAGAAATGTCAGTGAGCGTTCCCATTTCAGTTCCAGAGCGATTCGCCCGATGAGTCTTTCATATTTAGTAATTTTCAGCCAATTTTCAGAATTTTTGAAAATTTCACATTTTTGTGAAAATATCCACTAAATGAGGGAATAATATGTGTGAGGGTACCCCAGGAGAGTTCCCAATGTGTGTGGGTAGAATATATATCCCACGGGGGTAAAATTGAAAAAAGTTGAAAAAAAATTTTTTTTTTGACTTAGTCATTTTTCCAGCGTTTATCAGACTTTCAGTTAGGGGAAATGTCAGTGAGCGTTCCGATTTCAGTTCCAGAGTGATTCGCCCGATGAGTCCTTCATATTTAGCAATTTTCAGCCAATTTTCTGAATTTTTGAAAATTTCACTTTTTTGTGAAAATATCCACTAAATGAGGGAATAATATGTGTGAGGGTACCCCAGGAGAGTTCCAAATGTGTGTGGGTAGAATATATATCCCACGGGGGTAAAATGGAAAAAAGTTGAAAAAAATTTTTTTTGGACTTAGTCATTTTTTCAGCGTTTATCAGACTTTCAAATAGCGGAAATGTCAGTGAGCATTCCGATTTCAGTTCCAGAGCGATTCGCCCGATGAGTCCTTCATATTTAGTCATTTTCAGCCAATTTTCTGAATTTTTGAAAATTTCACTTTTTGTGAAAATATCCACTAAATGAGGGAATAATATGTGTGAGGGTACCCCAGGAGAGTTCCAAATGTGTGTGGGTAGAATATATATCCCACGGGGGTAAAATTGAAAAAAGTTTTAAAAAAATTTTTTGGGGACTTAGTCAATTTTTCAGCGTTTATCAGACTTTCAAATAGCGGAAATGTCAGTGAGCATTCCGATTTCAGTTCCAGAGCGATTCGCCCGATGAGTCCTTCATATTTAGTCATTTTCAGCCAATTTTCTGAATTTTTGAAAATTTCACTTTTTTGTGAAAATATCCACTAAATGAGGGAATAATATGTGTGAGGGTACCCCAGGAGAGTTCCAAATGTGTGTGGGTAGAATATATATCCCACAGGGGTAAAATTGAAAAAAAATTTTTTTTAACTTACTGTAGTCATTTTTCCGGCGTTTATCAGACTTTCAGTTAGGGAAAATGTTAGTGAGCGTTCCAATTTGAGCTCCAGAGCGATTCGCCCGATGAGTCGTTCATATTTAGTCGTTTTCAGCCAATTTTCAGAATTTTTGAAAATTTCACTTTTTTGTGAAAATATCCACTAAATGAGGGAATAATATGTGTGAGGGTACCCCGGAGAGTTCCAAATGTGAGTGGGTAGAATATATATCCCACGGGGGTAAAATTGAAAAAAGGTGAAAAAAAATTTTTTTTTAGACTTAGTCATTTTTTCAGCATTTATCAGACTTTCAGATTGGGGAAATATCAGTGAGCGTTCCGATTTCAGTTCCAGAGCGATTCGCCTGATGAGTTCTTCATATTTAGTCGTTTTCAGTCAATTTTCTGAATTTTTGAAAATTTCACTTTTTTGTGAAAATATCCACTAAATGAGGGAATAATATGTGTGAGGGTACCCCAGGAGAGTTCCAAATGTGTGTGGGTAGAATATATATCCCACGGTGGTAAAATTGAAAAAAGTTTAAAAAAATTTTTTTTGAACTTAGTCATTTTTTCAGCGTTTTGCAGACTTTCAGATAGGGGAAATGTCAGTGAGCGTTCCCATTTCAGTTCCAGAGCGATTCGCCCGATGAGTCCTTCATATTTATTCGTTTTCAGCCAATTTTCTGAATTTTTGAAAATTTCACTTTTTTGTGAAAATATCCACTAAATGAGGGAATAATATGTGTGAGGGTACCCCAGGAGAGTTCCAAATGTGTGTGGGTAGAATATATATCCCACGGAGGTAAAATTGAAAAAAGTTTAAAAATATTTTTTTTGGACTCAGTCATTTTTCCGGCATTTATCAGACTTTCAGTTAGGGGAAATGTCAGTGAGCGTTCAAATTTCAGTTCCAGAGTGATTCGCCCGATGAGTCGTTCATATTTAGTCATTTTCAGCCAATTTTCTGAATTTTTGAAAATTTCACTTTTTTGCGAAAATATCCAATAAATGAGGGAATAATATGTGTGAGGGTACCCCAGGAGAGTTCCAAATGTGTGTGGGTAGAATATATATCCCACGGGGTAAAATTGAAAAAAGTTTAAAACATTTTTTTTTTCGACTTAGTCATTTTTCCGGCGTTTATCAGACCAGACGTTCAGATAGGGTAAATGTCAGTGAGCGTTCCGATTTCAGTTCCAGAGCGATTCGCCCGATGTGTCCTTCATATTTATTCGTTTTCAGCCAATTTTCTGAATTTTTGAAAATTTCACTTTTTTGTGAAAATATCCACTAAATGAGGGAATAATATGTGTGAGGGTCCCCCAGGAGAGTTCAAAATGTGTGTGGGTAGAACATATATCCCACAGGGGTAAAATTGAAAAAAGGTGAAAAAAAATTTTTTTTAGACTGAGTCATTTTTTCAGCGTTTATCAGACTTTCAGATTGGGGAAATATCTGTGAGCGTTCCGATTTCAGTTCCAGAGCGATTCGCCCGATGAGTCCTTCATATTTAGTAGTTTTCAGCCAATTTTCTGAATTTTTGAAAATTTCACTTTTTTGTGAAAATATCCACTAAATGAGGGAATAATATGTGTGAGGGTACCCCAGGAGAGTTCCAAATGTGTGTGGGTGGAATATATATCCCACGGGGGTAAAATTGAAAAAAGGTGAAAAAAATTTTTTTTTGGACTTAGTCGTTTTTCCGGCGTTTATCAGACTTTCAGATAGGAGAAATGTCAGTGAGTGTTCCAATTTCAGTTCCAGAGCGATTCGCCCGATGAGTCCTTCATATTTAGTCGTTTTCAGCCAATTTTCTGCATTTTTGAAAATTTCACTTTTTTGTGAAAATATCCGCTAAATGAGGGAATAATATGTGTGAGGGTACCCCAGGAGAGTTCCAAATGTGTGTGGGTAGAATATATATCCCACGGGGGTAAAATGGAAAAAAGTTGAAAAAAATTTTTTTTGGACTTAGTCATTTTTTCAGCGTTTATCAGACTTTCAAATAGCGGAAATGTCAGTGAGCATTCCGATTTCAGTTCCAGAGCGATTCGCCCGATGAGTCCTTCATATTTAGTCGTTTCCAGCCAATTTTCAGAATTTTTCAAAATTTCACTTTTTTGTGAAAATATCCACTAAATGAGGGAATAATATGTGTGAGGGTACCCCAGGAGAGTTCCAAATGTGTGTGGGTAGAATATATATCCCACGGGGGTAAAATTGAAAAAAGTTGAAAAAATTTTTTTTTGACTTAGTCATTTTTCCGGCGTTTATCAGACTTTCAGATAGGGGAAATGTCAGTGAGAGTTCCGATTTCAGTTCCAGAGCGATTCGCCCAATGTGTCCTTCATATTTAGTCGTTTTCAGTCAATTTTCAGAATTTTTGAAAATTTCACTTTTTTGTGAAAATATCCACTAAATAGGGGAATAATATGTGTGAGGTTACCCCAGGAGAGTTCCAAATGTGAGTGGGTAGAATATATATCCCACGGGAGTAAAATTGAAAAAAGGTGAAAAAAAATTTTTTTTAGACTTAGTCATTTTTTCAGCGTTTATCAGACTTTCAGATTGGGGAAATATCAGTGAGTGTTCCGATTTCAGTTCCAGAGCGATTCGCCCGATGAGTCCTTCATATTTAGTCGTTTTCAGCCAATTTTCTGAATTTTTGAAAATTTCACTTTTTTGTGAAAATATCCACTAAATAAGGGAATAATATGTGTGAGGGTACCCCAGGAGAGTTCCAAATGTGTGTGGGTAGAACATATATCCCACGTGGGTAAAATTGAAAAAAGGTGAAAAAAAATTTTTTTTGGACTTACTCATTTTTTCAGCGTTTATCAGACTTTCAGATGGGGAAATATCAGTGAGCGTTCCGATTTCAGTTCCAGAGCGATTCGCCCGATGAGTCCTTCATATTTAGTCATTTTCAGCCAATTTTCAGAATTTTTGAAAATTTCACTTTTTTGCAAAAATATCCACTAAATGAGGGAATAATATGTGTGAGTATACCCCAGGAGATTTCCAAATGTGTGTGGGTAGAATATATATCCCACGGGGGTAAAATTGAAAAAAAATTTTTTTTAGACTTACTCATTTTTTCAGCGTTTATCAGACTTTCAGATTGGGGAAATATCAGTGAGCGTTCCGATTTCAGTTCCAGACCGATTCGCCTAATGAGTCCTTCATATTTAGTCATTTTCAGCCAATTTTCAGAATTTTTGAAAATTTCACTTTTTTGCAAAAATATCCACTAAATGAGGGAATAATATGTGTGAGGATACCCCAGGAGAGTTCCAAATGTGTGTGGGTAGAACATATATCCCACGTGGGTAAAATTGAAAAAAGGTGAAAAAAATTTTTTTTTGGACTTAGTCATTTTTCCGGCGTTTATCAGACTTTCAGATAGGGGAATTGTCAGTGAGCGTTCCGATTTCAGTTCCAGAGCGATTCGCCCAATGAGTCCTTCATATTTAGTCGTTTTCAGCCAATTTTCTGAATTCTTGAAAATTTCACTTTTTTGTGAAAATATCCACTAAATGAGGGAATAATATGTGTGAGGGTAACCCAGGAGAGTTCCAAATGTGTGTGGGTAGAATATATATCCCACGGGGGTAAAATTGAAAAAAGTTGAAAAAAAATTTTTTTTGGACTTAGTCATTTTTCCGGCGTTTATCAGACTTTCAGATAGGGGAAATGTCAGTGAGCGTTCCGATTTCAGTTCCAGAGCGATTCGCCCAATGAGTTCTTCATATTTAGTCATTTTCAGCCAATTTTCAGAATTTTTGAAAATTTCACTTTTTTGCAAAAATATCCACTAAATGAGGGAATAATATGTGTGAGGATACCCCAGGAGATCTCCAAATGTGTGTGGGTAGAATATATATCCCACGGGGGTAAAATTGAAAAAAGGTGAAAAAAAATTTTTTTTAGACTTAGTCATTTTTTCAGCATTTATCAGACTTTCAGATTGGGGAAATATCAGTGAGCGTTCCGATTTCAGTTCCAGAGCGATTCGCCCAATGAGTCCTTCATATTTAGTCATTTTCAGCCTTTTTCATGAATTTTTGAAAATTTCACTTTTTTGTGAAAATATCCACTAAATTAGGGAATAATATGTGTGAGGATACCCCAGGAGAGTTCCAAATGTGAGTGGGTAGAATATATATCCCACGGGGGTAAAAATGAAAAAAGGTGAAAAAAAATTTTTTTTAGACTTAGTCATTTTTTCAGCGTTTATCAGACTTTCAGATTGGGGAAATATCAGTGAGCGTTCCGATTTCAGTTCCAGAGCGATTCGCCCGATGAGTCCTTCATATTTTGTCGTTTTCAGCCAATTTTCTGAATTTTTGAAAATTTCACTTTTTTGTGAAAATATCCACTAAATGAGGGAATAATATGTGTGAGGGTACACCAGGAGAGTTCCAAATGTGTGTGGGTAGAACATATGTCCCAAGGGGGTAAAATTGAAAAAAGGTGGAAAAAATTTTTTTTTGGACTTAGTCATTTTTCCGGCGTTTATCAGACTTTCAGATAGGGGAAATGTCAGTGAGCATTCCGATTTCAGTTCCAGAGCGATTCGCCCAATGAGTCCTTCATATTTTGTTGTTTTCAGCCAATTTTCTGAATTTTTGAAAATTTCACTTTTTTGTGAAAATATCCACTAAATGAGGGAATAATATGTGTGAGGGTACCCCAGGAGAGTTCCAAATGTGTGTGGGTAGAATATATATCCCACGGGGGTAAAATTGAAAAAAGTTTAAAACATTTTTTTTTTCGACTTAGTCATTTTTCCGGCGTTTATCAGACTTTCAGATAGGGGAAATGTCAGTGAGCGTTCCGAATTCAGTTCCAGAGCGATTCGCCCGATGAGTCCTTCATATTTATTCATTTTCAGCCAATTTTCTGAATTTTTGAAAATTTCACTTTTTTGCAAAAATATCCACTAAATGAGGGAATAATATGTGTGAGGATACCCCAAGAGATTTCCAAATGTGTGTGGGTAGAATATATATCCCACGGGGTAAAATTGAAAAAAGGTGAAAAAAAAATTTTTTTAGACTTAGTCATTTTTTCAGCGTTTATCAGACTTTCAGATTGGGGAAATATCAGTGAGCGTTCCGATTTCAGTTCCAGAGCGATTCGCCCGATGAGTCCTTCATATTTAGTCGTTTTCAGACAATTTTCTGAATTCTTGAAAATTTCACTTTTTCGTGAAAATATCCACTAAATGAGGGAATAATATGTGTGAGGGTACCCCAGGAGAGTTCCAAATGTGTGTGGGTAGAATATATATCCCACGGGGGTAAAATTGAAAAAAGTTGAAAAAAATTTTTTTTTCGACTTAGTCATTTTTCCGGCGTTTATCAGACTTTCAATTAGGGGAAATGCCAGTGAGCGTTCCAATTTCAGCTCCAGAGGGATTCGCCCGATGAGTCGTTCATATTTAGTCATTTTCAGCCAATTTTCTGAATTTTTGAAAATTTCACTTTTTTGCGAAAATATCCACTAAATGAGGGAATAATATGTGTGAGGATACCCCAGGAGAGTTCCAAATGTGTGTGGGTAGAATATATATCCCACGGGGGTAAAATTGAAAAAAGGAGAAAAAATTTTTTGGGGCGACTTAGTCATTTTTCCGGCGTTTATCAGACTTTCAGATATGAGAAATGTCAGTGAGCGCTCCGATTTCAGTTCCAGAGCGATTCGCCCTGATGAGTCGTTCATATTTAGTCATTTTCAGCCACTTTTCTGAATTTTTGAAAATTTCACTTTTTTGTGAAAATATCCACTAAATGAGGGAATAATATGTATGAGGGTACCCCAGGAGAGTTCCAAATGTGTGTGGGTAGAATATATATCCCACGGGGGTAAAACTGAAAAAAGGTGAAAAAATTTTTTTCTGGACTTAGTCATTTTTCCGGCGTTTATCAGACTTTCAGATAGGGGAAATGTCAGTGAGCGTTCCGATTTCAATTCCAGAGAGATTCGCCCGATGAGTCCTTCATATTTAGTCGTTTTCAGCCAATTTTCTGAATTTTTGAAAATTTCACTTTTTTGTGAAAATATCCACTAAATTAGGGAATAATATGTGTGCGGGTACCCCAGGAGAGTTCCAAATGTGAGTGGGTAGAATATATATCCCACGGGGGTAAAATTGAAAAAAGGTGAAAAAAAATTTTTTTTAGACTTAGTCATTTTTTCAGCGTTTATCAGACTTTCAGATTGGGGAAATATCAGTGAGCGTTCCGATTTCAATTCCAGAGCGATTCGCCCAATGAGTCCTTCATATTTAGTCGTTTTCAGCCAATTTTCTGAATTTTTGAAAATTTCACTTTTTTGTGAAAATATCCACTAAATTAGGGAATAATATGTGTGCGGGTACCCCAGGAGAGTTCCAAATGTGAGTGGGTAGAATATATATCCCAAGGGGGTAAAATTGAAAAAAGGTGAAAAAAAATTTTTTTTGGACTTAGTCATTTTTCCGGCGTTTATCAGACTTTCAGATAGGGGAAATGTCAGTGAGCGTTCCGATTTCAGTTCCAGAGCAAATCGCCCAATGAGTCCTTCATATTTAGTCGTTTTCAGCCAATTTTCTGAATTTTTGAAAATTTCACTTTTTCGTGAAAATATGCACTAAATGAGGGAATAATATGTGTGAGGGTACCCCAGGAGAGTTCCAAATGTGTGTGGGTAGAATATATATCCCACGGGGGTAAAATTGAAAAAAGTTGAAAAAAATTTTTTTTTCGACTTAGTCATTTTTCCGGCGTTTATCAGACTTTCAGTTAGGGGAAATGCCAGTGAGCGTTCCAATTTCAGCTCCAGAGGGATTCGCCCGATGAGTCGTTCATATTTAGTCATTTTCAGCCAATTTTCAGAATTTTTGAAAATTTCACTTTTTTGCGAAAATATCCACTAAATGAGGGAATAATATGTGTGAGGATACCCCAGGAGAGTTCCAAATGTGTGTGGGTAGAATATATATCCCACGGGGGTAAAATTTAAAAAAGGAGAAAAAATTTTTTGGGGCGACTTAGTCATTTTTCCGGCGTTTATCAGACTTTCAGATAGGGGAAATGTCAGTGAGCGTTCCGATTTCAGTTCCAGATTCATTCGCCCGATGAGTCCTTCATATTTAGTCGTTTCCAGCTAATTTTCTGAATTTTTGAAAATTTCACTTTTTGTGAAAATATCCACTAAATGAGGGAATAATATGTATGAGGGTATCCCAGAAGAGTTCCAGATGTGTGTGGGTAGAATATATATCCCACGAGGGTAAAATTGAAAAAAGGTGAACAAAATTTTTTTTTGGACTTAGTCATTTTTTCAGCGTTTATCAGACTTTCAGATTGGGGAAATATCAGTGAGCGTTCAGATTTCAGTTCCAGAGCGATTCGCCCGATGAGTTTTTCATATTTAGTCGTTTTCAGCCAATTTTCAGAATTTTTGAAAATTTCACTTTTTTGTGAAAATATCCACTAAATGAGGGAATAATATGTGTGAGGGTACCCCAGGAGAGTTCCAAATGTGTGTGGGTAGAATATATATCCCACGGGGGTAAAATTGAAAAAAGTTGAAAAAAATCTTTTTTGGACTTAGTCATTTTTCCGCCGTTTATCAGACTTTCAGATATGAGAAATGTCAGTGAGCGCTCCGATTTCAGTTCCAGAGCGATTCGCCCTGATGAGTCGTTCATATTTAGTCATTTTCAGCCACTTTTCTGAATTTTTGAAAATTTCACTTTTTTGTGAAAATATCCACTAAATGAGGGAATAATATGTATGAGGGTACCCCAGGAGAGTTCCAAATGTGTGTGGGTAGAATATATATCCCACGGGGGTAAAATTGAAAAAAGGTGAAAAAAATTTTTTCTGGACTTAGTCATTTTTCCGGCGTTTATCAGACTTTCAGATAGGGGAAATGTCAGTGAGCGTTCCGATTTCAATTCCAGAGAGATTCGCCCAATGAGTCCTTCATATTTAGTCGCTTTCAGCCAATTTTCTGAATTTTTGAAAATTTCACTTTTTTTGTGAAAATATCCACTAAATGAGGGAATAATATGTGTGAGGGTACCCCAGGAGAGTTCCAAATGTGTGTGGGTAGAATATATATCCCACGGGGGTAAAATTGAAAAAAGTTGAAAAATTTTTTTTTCGACTTAGTCATTTTTCCGGCGTTTATCAGACTTTCAGATAGGGGAAATGTCAGTGAGCGTTCCGATTTCAGTTCCAGAGCGAATCGCCCGATGAGTCCTTCATATTTAGTCATTTTCAGCCAATTTTCTGAATTTTTGAAAATTTCACTTTTTTGCAAAAATATCCACTAAATGAGGGAATAATATGTGTGAGGATACCCCAGGAGATTTCCAAATGTGTGTGGGTAGAATATATATCCCACGTGGGTAAAATTGAAAAAAGGTGAAAAAAAATTTTTTTGGGACTTAGTCATTTTTCCGGCGTTTATCAGACTTTCAGATAGGGGAAATGTCAGTGAGCGTTCTGATTTCAGTTCCAGAGCGATTCGCCCAATGTGTCCTTCATATTTAGTCGTTTTCAGCCAATTTTCTGAATTTTTGAAAATTTCACTTTTTTGTGAAAATATCCACTAAATTAGGGAATAATATGTGTGCGGGTACCCCAGGAGAGTTCCAAATGTGAGTGGGTAGAATATATATCCCACGGGGGTAAAATTGAAAAAAGGTGAAAAAAAATTTTTTTTAGACTTAGTCATTTTTTCAGCGTTTATCAGACTTTCAGATTGGGGAAATATCAGTGAGCATTCCGATTTCAATTCCAGAGCGATTCGCCCGATGAGTCCTTCTTATTTAGTCGTTTTCAGCCAATTTTCTGAATTTTTGAAAATTTCACTTTTTTGTGAAAATATCCACTAAATGAGGGAATAATATGTGTGAGGGTACCCCAGGAGAGTTCCAAATGTGTGTGGGTAGAACATATATCCCAAGGGGGTAAAATTGAAAAAAGGTGAAAAAAAATTTTTTGGGACTTAGTCATTTTTTCAGCGTTTATCAGACTTTCAAATAGCGGAAATGTCAGTGAGCATTCCGATTTCAGTTCCAGAGCGATTCGCCCGATGAGTCCTTCATATTTAGTCGTTTTCAGCCAATTTTCTGAATTTTTGAAAATTTCACTTTTTTGTGAAATTATCCACTAAATGAGGGAATAATATGTGTGAGGGTACCCCAGGAGAGTTCCAAATGTGTGTGGGTAGAATATATATCCCACGGGGGTAAAATTGAAAAAAGTTTAAAAAAAATTTTTTTGGACTCAGTCATTTTTCCGGCATTTATCAGACTTTCAGTTAGGGGAAATGTCAGTGAGCGTTCCAATTTCAGTTCCAGAGTGATTCGCCTGATGAGTCGTTCATATTTAGTCATTTTCAGCCAATTTTCTGAATTTTTGAAAATTTCACTTTTTTGCGAAAATATCCACTAAATGAGGGAATAATATGTGTGAGGGTAACCCAGGAGAGTTCCAAATGTGTGTGGGTAGAATATATATCCCACGGGGGTAAAATTGAAAGAAGTTTAAAACATTTTTTTTTCGACTTAGTCATTTTTCCGGCGTTTATCAGACTTTCAGATAAGGGAAATGTCAGTGAGCGTTCCCATTTAAGTTCCAGAGTGATTCGCCCGATGAGTGCTTCATATTTAGTTGTTTCCAGCCAATTTTATAAATTTTTGAAAATTTCACTTTTTTGTGAAAATATCCACTAAATGAGGGAATAATATGTGTGAGGGTACCCCAGGAGAGCTCCAAATGTGTGTGGGTAGAATATATATCCCACGTGGGTAAAATTGAAAAAAGGTGAAAAAAATTTTTTTTGAGACTTAGTCATTTTTCCGGCTTTTATCAGACTTTCAGATAGGGGAAATGTCAGTGAGCGTTCCGATTTCAGTTCCAGAGCGATTCGCCCGATGAGTCCTTCATATTTAGTCGTTTTCAGCCAAATTTCTGAATTTTTGAAAACTTCACTTTTTTGTGAAAATATCCACTAAATGAGGGAATAATATGTGTGAGGGTACCCCAGGAGAGTTCCAAATGTGTGTGGGTAGAATATATATCCCACGGTGGTAAAATTGAAAAAAGTTTAAAACATTTTTTTTTTCGACTTAGTCATTTTTCCGGCGTTTATCAGACTTTCAGATAGGGGAAATGTCAGTGAGCGTTCCGATTTCAGTTCCAGAGTGATTCGCCCGATGAGTCCTTCATATTTAGTCGTTTCCAGCCAATTTTCTGAATTTTTGAAAATTTCACTTTTTTGTGAAAATGTCCACTAAATGAGGGAATAATATGTGTGAGGGTACCCCAGGAGAGTTCCAAATGTGTGTGGGTAGAATATATATCCCACGGGGGTAAAATTGAAAAAAGTTGAAAAATTTTTTTTTCCACTTAGTCATTTTTCCGGCGTTTATCAGACTTTCAGATAGGGGAAATGTCAGTGAGCGTTCCGATTTCAGTTCCAGAGCGATTCGCCCGATGAGTCCTTCATATTTAGTCATTTTCAGCCAATTTTCTGAAGTTTTGAAAATTTAATTTTTTTGCAAAAATATCCACTAAATGAGGGAATAATATGTGTGAGGATACCCCAGGAGATTTCCAAATGTGTGTGGGTAGAATATATATCCCACGGGGGTAAAATTGAAAAAAGGTGAAAAAAAAATTTTTTTAGACTTAGTCATTTTTTCAGCGTTTATCAGACTTTCAGATTGGGGAAATATCAGTGAGCGTTCCGATTTCAGTTCCAGAGCGATTCTCCCGATGAGTCCTTCATATTTAGTCGTTTTCAGACAATTTTCTGAATTTTTGAAAATTTCACTTTTTTTGTGAAAATATCCACTAAATGAGGGAATAATATGTGTGAGGGTACCCCAGGAGAGTTCCAAATGTGAGTGGGTAGAATATATATCCCACGGGGTAAAATTGAAAAAGTTTAAAAAAAATTTTTTTGGGACTTAGTCATTTTTCCGGCGTTTATCAGACTTTCAGATAGGGGAAATGTCAGTGAGCGTTCCGATTTCAGTTCCAGAGCGATTCGCCCGATGAGTCCTTTATATTTAGTTATTTTCAGCCAATTTTCAGAATTTTTGAAAATTTCACTTTTTTGTGAAAATATCCACTAAATGAGGGAATAATATGTGTGAGGGTACCCCAGGAGAGTTCCAAATGTGTGTGGGTAGAATATATATCCCACGGGGGTAAAATTGAAAAGAGTTGAAAATTTTTTTTTTTCGACTTAGTCACTTTTCCGGCATTTATCAGACTTTCAGATAGGAGAAATGTCTGTGAGCGTTCCGATTTCAGTTCAAGAGCGATTCGCCCGATGAGTCCCTCATATTTAGTCGTTTTCAGCCAATTTTCAGAATTTTTGAAAATTTCACTTTTTTGTGAAAATATCCAATAAATGAGGGAATAATATGTGTGAGGGTACCCCAGGAGAGTTCCAAATGTGTGTGGGTACAATATATATCCCACGGGGGTAAAATTGAAATAATTTTTAAAAAAATTTTTGTTCGACTTAGTCATTTTTCCGGCGTTTATCAGACTTTCAGATAGGAGAAATGTCAGGGAGCGTTCCCATTTCAGTTCCAGAGCGATTCGCCCGATGAGTCCTTTATATTTAGTTATTTTCAGCCAATTTTCAGAATTTTTGAAAATTTCACTTTTTTGTGAAAATATCCAATAAATGAGGGAATAATATGTGTGAGGGTACCCCAGGAGAGTTCCAAATGTGTGTGGGTAGAATATATATCCCACGGGAGTAAAATTGAAAAAAGTTTAAAACATTTTTTTTTTCGACTTAGTCATTTTTCCGGCGTTTATCAGACTTTCAGATAGGAGAAATGTCAGTGAGCGTTCCGATTTCAGTTCCAGAGCGATTCGCCCTGATGAGTCGTTCATATTTAGTCATTTTCAGCCACTTTTCTGAATTTTTGAAAATTTCACTTTTTTGTGAAAATATCCACTAAATGAGGGAATAATATGTGTGAGGGTACCCCAGGAGAGTTCCAAATGTGTGTGGGTAGAATATATATCCCACGGGGGTAAAATTGAAAAAACGTGAAAAATTTTTTTTTGGACTTAGTCATTTTTCCGGCGTTTATCAGACTTTCATATAGGGGAAATGTCAGTGAGCATACCGATTTCAATTCCAGAGCGATTCGCCCGATGAGTCCTTCATATTTAGTCGTTTTCAGCCAATTTTCAGAATTTTTGAAAATTTCACTTTTTTGTGAAAATATCCACTAAATGAGGGAATAATATGTGTGAGGGTACCCCAGGGGAGTTCAAAATGTGTGTGGGTAGAATATATATCCCACGGGGGTAAAATTGAAAAAAGTTGAAAAAAATTTTTTTGGGAATCAGTCATTTTTCCGGCGTTTATCAGATTTTCAGTTAGGGGAAATGTCAGTGAGCGCTCCAATTACAGTTCCAGAGTGATTTGCCCGATGAGTCATTCATATTTAGTCATTTTCAGCCAATTTTCTGAGTTTTTGAAAATTTCACTTTTTTGCGAAAATATCCACTAAATGAGGGAATAATATGTGTGAGGATACCCCAGGAGAGTTCCAAATGTGTGTGGGTAGAATATATATCCCACGGGGGTAAAATTGAAAAAAGTTGAAAAAAATCTTTTTTGGAATCAGTCATTTTTCCGGCGTTTATCAGACTTTCAGTTAGGGGAAATGTCAGTGAGCGTTCCAATTTCAGTTCCAGAGTGATTCGCCCTATGAGTCCTTCATATTTAGTCATTTTCAGCCAATTTTCAGAATTTTTGAAAATTTCACTTTTTTGTGAAGATATATACACTAAATGAGGGAATAATATGTGTGAGGGTACCCCAGGAGAGTTCCAAATGTGTGTGGGTAGAATATATATCCCACGGGGGTAAAATTGAAAAAAGTTTAAAACATTTTTTTTTTCGACTTAGTCATTTTTCCGGCGTTTATCAGACTTTCAGATAGGAGAAATGTCAGTGAGCGTTCCGATTTCAGTTCCAGAGCGATTCGCCCTGATGAGTCGTTCATATTTAGTCATTTTCAGCCAATTTTCTGAATTTTTGAAAATTTCACTTTTTTGTGAAAATATCCACTAAATGAGGGAATAATATGTGTGAGGGTACCCCAGGAGAGTTCCAAATGTGTGTGGGTAGAATATATATCCCACGGGGGTAAAATTGAAAAAAGGTGAAAAAAATTTTTTTTTCGACCTAGTCATTTTTTCGGCGTTTATCAGACTTTCAGATAGGGGAAATGTCAGTGAGCGTTGCGATTTCAGTTCCAGAGCGATTCGCCCGATGAGTCCTTCATATTTAGTCGTTTTCAGTCAATTTTCTGAATTTTTGAAAATTTCACTGTTTTGTGAAAATATCCCCTAAATGAGGGAATAATATGTGTGAGGGTACCCCAGGAGATTTCCAAATGTGTGTAGGTAGATGTAAC
Organism: Phyllobates terribilis; assembly: GCF_046119375.1. Taxonomy (NCBI): domain Eukaryota; kingdom Metazoa; phylum Chordata; class Amphibia; order Anura; family Dendrobatidae; genus Phyllobates; species Phyllobates terribilis. Next base: position 18,088,511 of record NW_027362773.1, on the reverse strand, counting down.
GGGTTTGGGAGGCGGAACCTCTGAGCAACTATACAAGGGGGCGGTCCTTGTAAGGAAGCGGGTGACTCCCAGGGAAGACGGGCAGGTAGTCACGGCAAGTGACAGGGACAGTCTGTGGGTAGAAGGGCAGGTAGTCACGGCAAGTGACAGGGACAGTCTCTGGGTAGAAGGGCAGCAGGCAGGTGGCTGGTGAGTGCTCCCAGGTGAGCGGGCGAGAGTCTTTGGACAGGCAGGTGGTCACGGCAAGTGACGGTAGAGCCTTCAGGTAGGCTAGCAGGCAGGTAGCAGATGAGCGCTCCCAGGTGAGCGGGCAGGCTGGTCCATAGACAGACTGACAGGTGTCAGAAGGCAGACCGTCGGACCGCAGGCTTGCAAGCAGGTAAACAGATATCAGGCGGGTATCAAGCAGGAATCTGGCAGGTAACAGGCAGGAAACAGGCAGGAATCTGGCAGGTGACTGGCAGGTAACTGGTAATGGTACCTGAGGGCTGAAGCAGAGTGAAGGCTTTGCAACAATATTGCTCGGGCACCTCCATTTTGGAGGAGGTGCCTTAAATATGAGAGGTCCTACGGCAATTGGCCGGGGACTCCTTAGGATGGTGCGCACGGTCCCTTTAAGAGAGGGGGAGCGCGCCCGCGCGCCCTAAGCACACTGCCGGGGAAGGAGCGCGTGCCGGAAGCAGCGGGGAGAGAAGCGCTGGAGGACGCCACGCCAGGAGCGGGGAGGTGAGAGGGACGGCGTCTCTGCCTAGTACGGAGCAGAGACGCCGATGCTACAGTAAAATATATATCGCACGTGGAAAAAAATTGAAAAAAGGTGAAAAATTTTTTTTTTTCGACCTAGTCATTTTTTCAGCGTTTATCAGACTTTCAGATAGGGGAAATGTCAGTGAGCATTCCGATTTAAGTTCCAAAGCGATTCGCCCAATGAGTCCATCATATTTAGTTGTTTTCAGCCAATTTTCTGAATTTTTGAAAATTTCACTTTTTTGTGAAAATATCCACTAAATGAGGGAATAATATGTGTGAGGGTACCCCAGGAGAGATCCAAATGTCTGTGGGTAGAATATATATCCCACTGGGGTAAAATTGAAAAAAGGTGAAAATTTTTTTTTTTCAACCTAGTCATTTTTTCAGCGTTTATCAGACTTTCAGATAGGGGAAATGTCAGTGAGCGTTCCGATTTCAGTTCCAGAGCTATTCGCCCGATGAGTCCTTCATATTTAGTCGTTTTCAGCCAATTTTCTGAATTTTTGAAAATTTCACTTTCTTGTGAAAATATCCACTAAAAGAGGGAATAATATGTGTGAGGGTACCCCAGGAGAGTTCCAATTGTGTGTGGGTAGAATATATATCCCACGGGGTAAAATTGAAAAAAGTTGAAAAAAAAATTTTTTTGGACTTAGTCATTTTTCCGGCGTTTATCAGACTTTCAGATAGGGGAAATGTCAGTGAGCGTTCCGATTTCAGTTCCACAGCGATTCGCCCGATGATTCCTTCATATTTAGTCGTTTTCAGTCAATTTTCAGAGTTTTTGAAAATTTCACTTTTTTGTGAAAATATCAACTAAATGAGGGAATAATATGTGTGAGGGTACCCCAGGAGAGTTCCAAATGTGTGTGGGTAGAATATATATCCCACGGGGGTAAAATTGAAAAAAGTTGAAAAAATTTTTTTTTCAACTTTGTCATTTTTCCGGCGTTTATCAGACTTTCAGATAGGGGAAATGTCAGTGAGCGTTCCTATTTCAGTTCCAGAGCGATTTGCCCGATGAGTCCTTCATATTTAGCCGTTTTCAGTCAATTTTATGAATTTTTGAAAATTTCACTTTTTTGTGAAAATATCAACTAAATGAGGGAATAATATGTGTGAGGGTAACCCAGGAGAGTTCCAAATGGGTGTGGGTAGAATATATATCCCACGGGGGTAAAATTGAAAAAAGTTTAAAAAAAATTTTTTTGGACTTAGTCATTTTTCCGGCGTTTATCAGACTTTCAGATAGGGGAAATGTCAGTGAGCGTTCCGATTTCAGTTCCAGAGCGATTCGCCCGATGATTCCTTCATATTTAGTCGTTTTCAGTCAATTTTCAGAGTTTTTGAAAATTTCACTTTTTTGTGAAAATATCCACTAAATGAGGGAATAATATGTGTGAGGGTACCCCAGGAGAGTTCCAAATGTGTGTGGGTACAATATATATCCCACGGGGGTAAAATTGAAAAAAGGTGAAAAAAAATTTTTTTTCAACCTAGTCATTTTTTTAGCGTTTATCAGAATTTCAGTTAGGGGAAATGTCAGTGAGTGTTCCGATTTCAGTTCCAGAGCTATTCGCCCGATGAGTCCTTCATATTTAGTCGTTTTCAGCCAATTTTCTGAATTTTTGAAAATTTCACTTTTTTGTGAAAATATCCACTAAATGAGGGAATAATATGTGTGAGGGTACCCCAGGAGAGATCCAAATGTCTGTGGGTAGAATATATATCCCACGGGGGTAAAATTGAAAAAAGGTGAAAATTTTTTTTTTTCAACCTAGTCATTTTTTCAGCGTTTATCAGACTTTCAGATAGGGGAAATGTCAGTGAGCGTTCCGATTTCAGTTCCAGAGCTATTCGCCCGATGAGTCCTTCATATTTAGTCGTTTTCAGCCAATTTTCTGAATTTTTGAAAATTTCACTTTCTTGTGAAAATATCCACTAAATGAGGGAATAATATGTGTGAGGGTACCCCAGGAGAGTTCCAATTGTGTGTGGGTAGAATATATATCCCACGGGGGTAAAATTGAAAAAAGTTGAAAAAAAAATTTTTTTGGACTTAGTCATTTTTCCGGCGTTTATCAGACTTTCAGATAGGGGAAATGTCAGTGAGCGTTCCGATTTCAGTTCCACAGCGATTCGCCCGATGATTCCTTCATATTTAGTCGTTTTCAGTCAATTTTCAGAGTTTTTGAAAATTTCACTTTTTTGTGAAAATATCAACTAAATGAGGGAATAATATGTGTGAGGGTACCCCAGGAGAGTTCCAAATGTGTGTGGGTAGAATATATATCCCACGGGGGTAAAATTGAAAAGAGTTGAAAATTTTTTTTTTTCGATTAGTCACTTTTCCGGCATTTATCAGACTTTCAGATAGGAGAAATGTCTGTGAGCGTTCCGATTTCAGTTCAAGAGCGATTCGCCCGATGAGTCCCTCATATTTAGTCGTTTTCAGCCAATTTTCAGAATTTTTGAAAATTTCACTTTTTTGTGAAAATATCCAATAAATGAGGGAATAATATGTGTGAGGGTACCCCAGGAGAGTTCCAAATGTGTGTGCGTACAATATATATCCCACGGGGGTAAAATTGAAATAATTTTAAAAAAAATTTTTGTTCGACTTAGTCATTTTTCCGGCGTTTATCAGACTTTCAGATAGGAGAAATGTCAGTGAGCGTTCCCATTTCAGTTCCAGAGCGATTCGCCCAATGAGTCCTTTATATTTAGTTATTTTCAGCCAATTTTCAGAATTTTTGAAAATTTCACTTTTTTGTGAAAATATCCAATAAATGAGGGAATAATATGTGTGAGGGTACCCCAGGAGAGTTCCAAATGTGTGTGGGTAGAATATATATCCCACGGGAGTAAAATTGAAAAAAGTTTAAAACATTTTTTTTTTCGACTTAGTCATTTTTCCGGCGTTTATCAGACTTTCAGATAGGAGAAATGTCAGTGAGCGTTCCGATTTCAGTTCCAGAGCGATTCGCCCTGATGAGTCGTTCATATTTAGTCATTTTCAGCCACTTTTCTGAATTTTTGAAAATTTCACTTTTTTGTGAAAATATCCACTAAATGAGGGAATAATATGTGTGAGGGTACCCCAGGAGAGTTCCAAATGTGTGTGGGTAGAATATATATCCCACGGGGGTAAAATTGAAAAAACGTGAAAAATTTTTTTTTTGGACTTAGTCATTTTTCCGGCGTTTATCAGACTTTCATATAGGGGAAATGTCAGTGAGCATACCGATTTCAATTCAAGAGCGATTCGCCCGATGAGTCCTTCATATTTAGTCGTTTTCAGCCAATTTTCAGAATTTTTGAAAATTTCACTTTTTCGTGAAAATATCCACTAAATGAGGGAATAATATGTGTGAGGGTACCCCAGGAGAGTTCAAAATGTGTGTGGGTAGAATATATATCCCACGGGGGTAAAATTGAAAAAAGTTGAAAAAATTTTTTTTGGGAATCAGTCATTTTTCCGGCGTTTATCAGATTTTCAGTTAGGGGAAATGTCAGTGAGCGCTCCAATTTCAGTTCCAGAGTGATTTGCCCGATGAGTCATTCATATTTAGTCATTTTCAGCCAATTTTCTGAATTTTTGAAAATTTCACTTTTTTGCGAAAATATCCACTAAATGAGGGAATAATATGTGTGAGGATACCCCAGGAGAGTTCCAAATGTGTGTGGGTAGAATATATATCCCACGGGGGTAAAATTGAAAAAAGTTGAAAAAAATCTTTTTTGGAATCAGTCATTTTTCCGGCGTTTATCAGACTTTCAGTTAGGGGAAATGTCAGTGAGCGTTCCAATTTCAGTTCCAGAGTGATTCGCCCTATGAGTCCTTCATATTTAGTCATTTTCAGCCAATTTTCAGAATTTTTGAAAATTTCACTTTTTTGTGAAGATATATACACTAAATGAGGGAATAATATGTGTGAGGGTACCCCAGGAGAGTTCCAAATGTGTGTGGGTAGAATATATATCCCACGGGGGTAAAATTGAAAAAAGTTTAAAACATTTTTTTTTTCGACTTAGTCATTTTTCCGGCGTTTATCAGACTTTCAGATAGGAGAAATGTCAGTGAGCATTCCGATTTCAGTTCCAGAGTGATTCGCCCGATGAGTCCTTCATATTTAGTCGTTTTCAGCCAATTTTCAGAATTTTTGAAAATTTCACTTTTTTGTGAAAATATCCACTAAATGAGGGAATAATATGTGTGAGGGTACCCCAGGAGAGATCCAAATGTCTGTGGGTAGAATATATATCCCACGGGGGTAAAATTGAAAAAAGGTGAAAATTTTTTTTTTTCAACCTAGTCATTTTTTCAGCGTTTATCAGACTTTCAGATAGGGGAAATGTCAGTGAGCGTTCCGATTTCAGTTCCAGAGCTATTCGCCCGATGAGTCCTTCATATTTAGTCGTTTTCAGCCAATTTTCTGAATTTTTGAAAATTTCACTTTCTTGTGAAAATATCCACTAAATGAGGGAATAATATGTGTGAGGGTACCCCAGGAGAGTTCCAATTGTGTGTGGGTAGAATATATATCCCACGGGGGTAAAATTGAAAAAAGTTGAAAAAAAAATTTTTTTGGACTTAGTCATTTTTCCGGCGTTTATCAGACTTTCAGATAGGGGAAATGTCAGTGAGCGTTCTGATTTCAGTTCCACAGCGATTTGCCCGATGATTCCTTCATATTTAGTCGTTTTCAGTCAATTTTCAGAGTTTTTGAAAATTTCACTTTTTTGTGAAAATATCAACTAAATGAGGGAATAATATGTGTGAGGGTACCCCAGGAGAGTTCCAAATGTGTGTGGGTAGAATATATATCCCACGGGGGTAAAATTGAAAAAAGTTGAAAAAATTTTTTTTCAACTTTGTCATTTTTCCGGCGTTTATCAGACTTTCAGATAGGGGAAATGTCAGTGAGCGTTCCTATTTCAGTTCCAGAGCGATTTGCCCGATGAGTCCTTCATATTTAGCCGTTTTCAGTCAATTTTCTGAATTTTTGAAAATTTCACTTTTTTGTGAAAATATCAACTAAATGAGGGAATAATATGTGTGAGGGTAACCCAGGAGAGTTCCAAATGGGTGTGGGTAGAATATATATCCCACGGGGGTAAAATTGAAAAAAGTTTAAAAAAATTTTTTTGGACTTAGTCATTTTTCCGGCGTTTATCAGACTTTCAGATAGGGGAAATGTCAGTGAGCGTTCCGATTTCAGTTCCAGAGCGATTCGCCCGATGATTCCTTCATATTTAGTCGTTTTCAGTCAATTTTCAGTTTTTGAAAATTTCACTTTTTTGTGAAAATATCCACTAAATGAGGGAATAATATGTGTGAGGGTACCCCAGGAGAGTTCCAAATGTGTGTGGGTACAATATATATCCCACGGGGGTAAAATTGAAAAAAGGTGAAAAAAAATTTTTTTTCAACCTAGTCATTTTTTTAGCGTTTATCAGAATTTCAGATAGGGGAAATGTCAGTGAGTGTTCCGATTTCAGTTCCAGAGCTATTCGCCCGATGAGTCCTTCATATTTAGTCGTTTTCAGCCAATTTTCTGAATTTTTGAAAATTTCACTTTCTTGTGAAAATATCCACTAAATGAGGGAATAATATGTGTGAGGGTACCCCAGGAGAGTTCCAATTGTGTGTGGGTAGAATATATATCCCACGGGGGTAAAATTGAAAAAAGTTGAAAAAAAAATTTTTTTAGACTTAGTCATTTTTCCGGCGTTTATCAGACTTTCAGATAGGGGAAATGTCAGTGAGCGTTCCGATTTCAGTTCCAGAGCGATTCGCCCGATGAGTCCTTTATATTTAGTTATTTTCAGCCAATTTTCAGAATTTTTGAAAATTTCACTTTTTTGTGAAAATATCCACTAAATGAGGGAATAATATGTGTGAGGGTACCCCAGGAGAGTTCCAAATGTGTGTGGGTAGAATATATATCCCACGGGGGTAAAATTGAAAAGAGTTGAAAATTTTTTTTTTTCGATTAGTCACTTTTCCGGCATTTATCAGACTTTCAGATAGGAGAAATGTCTGTGAGCGTTCCGATTTCAGTTCAAGAGCGATTCGCCCGATGAGTCCCTCATATTTAGTCGTTTTCAGCCAATTTTCAGAATTTTTGAAAATTTCACTTTTTTGTGAAAATATCCAATAAATGAGGGAATAATATGTGTGAGGGTACCCCAGGAGAGTTCCAAATGTGTGTGCATACAATATATATCCCACGGGGGTAAAATTGAAATAATTTTAAAAAAAATTTTTGTTCGACTTAGTCATTTTTCCGGCGTTTATCAGACTTTCAGATAGGAGAAATGTCAGTGAGCGTTCGAATTTCAGTTCCAGAGCGATTCGCCCAATGAGTCCTTTATATTTAGTTATTTTCAGCCAATTTTCAGAATTTTTGAAAATTTCACTTTTTTGTGAAAATATCCAATAAATGAGGGAATAATATGTGTGAGGGTACCCCAGGAGAGTTCCAAATGTGTGTGGGTAGAATATATATCCCACGGGAGTAAAATTGAAAAAAGTTTAAAACATTTTTTTTTTCGACTTAGTCATTTTTCCGGCGTTTATCAGACTTTCAGATAGGAGAAATGTCAGTGAGCGTTCCGATTTCAGTTCCAGAGCGATTCGCCCTGATGAGTCGTTCATATTTAGTCATTTTCAGCCACTTTTCTGAATTTTTGAAAATTTCACTTTTTTGTGAAAATATCCACTAAATGAGGGAATAATATGTGTGAGGGTACCCCAGGAGAGTTCCAAATGTGTGTGGGTAGAATATATATCCCACGGGGGTAAAATTGAAAAAACGTGAAAAATTTTTTTTTTGGACTTAGTCATTTTTCCGGCGTTTATCAGACTTTCATATAGGGGAAATGTCAGTGAGCATACCGATTTCAATTCCAGAGCGATTCGCCCGATGAGTCCTTCATATTTAGTCGTTTTCAGCCAATTTTCAGAATTTTTGAAAATTTCACTTTTTCGTGAAAATATCCACTAAATGAGGGAATAATATGTGTGAGGGTACCCCAGGAGAGTTCAAAATGTGTGTGGGTAGAATATATATCCCACGGGGGTAAAATTGAAAAAAGTTGAAAAAATTTTTTTTGGGAATCAGTCATTTTTCCGGCGTTTATCAGATTTTCAGTTAGGGGAAATGTCAGTGAGCGCTCCAATTTCAGTTCCAGAGTGATTTGCCCGATGAGTCATTCATATTTAGTCATTTTCAGACAATTTTCTGAATTTTTGAAAATTTCACTTTTTTGCGAAAATATCCACTAAATGAGGGAATAATATGTGTGAGGATACCCCAGGAGAGTTCCAAATGTGTGTGGGTAGAATATATATCCCACGGGGGTAAAATTGAAAAAAGTTGAAAAAAATCTTTTTTGGAATCAGTCATTTTTCCGGCGTTTATCAGACTTTCAGTTAGGGGAAATGTCAGTGAGCGTTCCGATTTCAGTTCCAGAGCGATTCGCCCTGATGAGTCGTTCATATTTAGTCATTTTCAGCCAATTTTCTGAATTTTTGAAAATTTCACTTTTTTGTGAAAATATCCACTAAATGAGGGAATAATATGTGTGAGGGTACCCCAGGAGAGTTCCAAATGTGTGTGGGTAGAATATATATCCCACGGGGGTAAAATTGAAAAAAGGTGAAAAAAATTTTTTTTTCGACCTAGTCATTTTTTCGTCGTTTATCAGACTTTCAGATAGGGGAAATGTCAGTGAGCGTTGCGATTTCAGTTCCAGAGCGATTCGCCCGATGAGTCCTTCATATTTAGTCGTTTTCAGTCAATTTTCTGAATTTTTGAAAATTTCACTGTTTTGTGAAAATATCCCCTAAATGAGGGAATAATATGTGTGAGGGTACCCCAGGAGATTTCCAAATGTGTGTAGGTAGATGTAACGGGTTTGGGAGGCGGAACCTCTGAGCAACTATACAAGGGGGCGGTCCTTGTAAGGAAGCGGGTGACTCCCAGGGAAGACGGGCAGGTAGTCACGGCAAGTGACAGGGACAGTCTGTGGGTAGAAGGGCAGGTAGTCACGGCAAGTGACAGGGACAGTCTGTGGGTAGAAGGGCAGGTAGTCACGGCAAGTGACAGGGACAGTCTCTGGGTAGAAGGGCAGCAGGCAGGTGGCTGGTGAGTGCTCCCAGGTGAGCGGGCGAGAGTCTTTGGACAGGCAGGTGGTCACGGCAAGTGACGGTAGAGCCTTCAGGTAGGCTAGCAGGCAGGTAGCAGATGAGCGCTCCCAGGTGAGCGGGCAGGCTGGTCCATAGACAGACTGACAGGTGTCAGAAGGCAGACCGTCGGACCGCAGGCTTGCAAGCAGGTAAACAGATATCAGGCGGGTATCAAGCAGGAATCTGGCAGGTAACAGGCAGGAAACAGGCAGGAATCTGGCAGGTGACTGGCAGGTAACTGGTAATGGTACCTGAGGGCTGAAGCAGAGTGAAGGCTTTGCAACAATATTGCTCGGGCACCTCCATTTTGGAGGAGGTGCCTTAAATATGAGAGGTCCTACGGCAATTGGCCGGGGACTCCTTAGGATGGTGCGCACGGTCCCTTTAAGAGAGGGGGAGCGCGCCCGCGCGCCCTAAGCACACTGCCGGGGAAGGAGCGCGTGCCGGAAGCAGCGGGGAGAGAAGCGCTGGAGGACGCCACGCCAGGAGCGGGGAGGTGAGAGGGACGGCATCTCTGCCTAGTACGGAGCAGAGACGCCGATGCTACAGTAAAATATATATCGCACGTGGGAAAAAATTGAAAAAAGGTGAAAATTTTTTTTTTTTCGACCTAGTCATTTTTTCGGCGTTTATCAGACTTTCAGATAGGGGAAATGTCAGTGAGCGTTCCGATTTCAGTTCCATAGCGATTCTCCCGATGAGTCCTTCATATTTAGTCGTTTTCAGTCAATTTTCTGAATTTTTGAAAATTTAACTTTTTTGTGAAAATATCCACTAAATGAGGGAATAATATGTGTGAGGGTACCCCAGGAGAGTTCCAAATGTGTTTGGGTAGAATATATATCCCACGGGGGTAAAATTGAAAAAAGGTGAAAAATTTTTTTTTTTCGACCTAGTCATTTTTTCAGCGTTTATCAGACTTTCAGATAGGGGAAATGTCAGTGAGCGTTCCGATTTCAGTTCCAGAGCTTTTCGCACGATGAGTCCTTCATATTTAGTCGTTTTCAGCCTATTTTCTGAATTTTTGAAAATTTCACTTTTTTGTGAAAATATCCACTAAATGAGGGAATAATATGTGTGAGGGTACCCCAGGAGAGTTCCAAATGTGTGTGGGTAGAATATATATCCCACGAGGGTAAAATTGAAAAAAGTTTAAAAAATTTTTTTTTTCGACTTAGTCATTTTTCCGGCGTTTATCAGACTTTCAGATAGGGGAAATGTCAGTGAGCATTCCGATTTAAGTTCCAAAGCGATTCGCCCAATGAGTCCATCATATTTAGTTGTTTTCAGCCAATTTTCTGAATTTTTGAAAATTTCACTTTTTTGTGAAAATATCCACTAAATGAGGGAATAATATGTGTGAGGGTACCCCAGGAGAGTTCCAAATGTGTGTGGGTAGAATATATATCCCACGGGGGTAAAATTGAAAAAAGGTGAAAATTATTTTTTTTTGGACTTAGTCATTTTTTCACCATTTATCAGACTTTCAGATAGGGGAAATGTCAGTGAGCATTCTGATTTCAGTTGCAGAGCAAGTCGCCCGATGAGTCCTTCATATTTAGTCGTTTTCAGGCAATTTTCAGAATTTTTGAAAATTTCACTTTTTTGTGAAAATATCCACTAAATGAGGGAACAATATGTGTGAGGGTACCCCAGGAGAGATCCAAATGTGTGTGGGTAGAATATATATCCCACGGGGGTAAAATTGAAAAAAGGTGAAAATTTTTTTTTTTAGACCTAGTCATTTTTTCAGCGTTTATCAGACTTTCAGATAGGGGAAATGTCAGTGAGTGTTCCGATTTCAGTTCCAGAGCGAGTCGCACGATGAATCCTTCATATTTAGTCGTTTTCAGACAATTTTCTGAATTTTTGAAAATTTCACTTTTTTGTGAATATATCAACTAAATGAGGGAATAATATGTGTGAGGGTACCCCAGGAGAGTTCCAAATGTGTGTGGGTACAATATATATCCCACGGGGGTAAAATTGAAAAAAGTAAAAAAAAAATTTGTTTTGGACTTAGTCATTTTTTCAGCATTTATCAGACTTTCAGATAGGGGAAATGTCAGTGAGTGTTCCGATTTCAGTTCCAGAGCTATTCGCCCGATGAATCCTTTATATTTAGTCGTTTTCAGCCAATTTTCAGAATTTTTGAAAATGTCACTTTTTTGTGAAAATATCAACTAAATGAGGGAATAATATGTGTGAGGGTACCCCAGGAGAGTTCCAAATGTGTGTGGGTAGAATGTATATCCCACGGGGGTAAAATTGAAAAAAGTTGAAAAAAAATTTTTTTTGGACTTAGTCATTTTTTCAGCATTTATCAGACTTTCAGATAGGGGAAATGTCAATGAGCATTCCGATTTCAGTTCCAGAGCGAGTCGCCCGATGAGTCCTTCATATTTAGTCATTTTCAGACAATTTTCAGAATTTTTGAAAATTTCACTTTTTATTGAAAATATCCACTAAATGAGGGAATAATATGTGTGAGGGTACCCCAGGAGAGTTCCAAATGTGTGTGGGTACAATATATATCCCACGGGGGTAAAATTGAAAGAAGTTTAAAAAAAATTTGTTTTGGACTTAGTCATTTTTTCAGCATTTATCAGACTTTCAGATAGGGGAAATGTCAATGAGCATTCCCATTTCAGTTCCAGAGTGATTCGCCCGATGAGTCCTTCATATTTAGTCGTTTTCAGCCAATTTTCAGAATTTTTGAAAATTTCACTTTTTTGTGAAAATATCCACTAAATGAGGGAATAATATGTGTGAGGGTACCCCAGGAGAGATCCAAATGTCTGTGGGTAGAATATATATCCCACGGGGGTAAAATTGAAAAAAGGTGAAAATTTTTTTTTTTCAACCTAGTCATTTTTTCAGCGTTTATCAGACTTTCAGATAGGGGAAATGTCAGTGAGCGTTCCGATTTCAGTTCCAGAGCTATTCGCCCGATGAGTCCTTCATATTTAGTCGTTTTCAGCCAATTTTCTGAATTTTTGAAAATTTCACTTTCTTGTGAAAATATCCACTAAATGAGGGAATAATATGTGTGAGGGTAACCCAGGAGAGTTCCAAATGGGTGTGGGTAGAATATATATCCCACGGGGGTAAAATTGAAAAAAGTTTAAAAAAAATTTTTTGGACTTAGTCATTTTTCCGGCGTTTATCAGACTTTCAGATAGGGGAAATGTCAGTGAGCGTTCCGATTTCAGTTCCAGAGCGATTCGCCCGATGATTCCTTCATATTTAGTCGTTTTCAGTCAATTTTCAGAGTTTTTGAAAATTTCACTTTTTTGTGAAAATATCCACTAAATGAGGGAATAATATGTGTGAGGGTACCCCAGGAGAGTTCCAAATGTGTGTGGGTACAATATATATCCCACGGGGGTAAAATTGAAAAAAGGTGAAAAAAAATTTTTTTTCAACCTAGTCATTTTTCCGGCGTTTATCAGACTTTCAGATAGGGGAAATGTCAGTGAGCGTTCCGATTTCAGTTCCACCGCGATTCGCCCGATGATTCCTTCATATTTAGTCGTTTTCAGTCAATTTTCAGAGTTTTTGAAAATTTCACTTTTTTGTGAAAATATCAACTAAATGAGGGAATAATATGTGTGAGGGTACCCCAGGAGAGTTCCAAATGGGTGTGGGTAGAATATATATCCCACGGGGGTAAAATTGAAAAAAGTTGAAAAAATTTTTTTTTCAACTTAGTCATTTTTCCGGCGTTTATCAGACTTTCAGATAGGGGAAATGTCAGTGAGCGTTCCTATTTCAGTTCCAGAGCGATTTGCCCGATGAGTCCTTCATATTTAGTCGTTTTCAGTCAATTTTCTGAATTTTTGAAAATTTCACTTTTTTGTGAAAATATCAACTAAATGAGGGAATAATATGTGTGAGGGTAACCCAGGAGAGTTCCAAATGGGTGTGGGTAGAATATATATCCCACGGGGGTAAAATTGAAAAAAGTTTAAAAAAAATTTGTTTTGGACTTAGTCATTTTTTCAGCATTTATCAGACTTTCAGATAGGGGAAATGTCAGTGAGTGTTCCGATTTCAGCTCCAGAGCGAGTCGCCCGATGAGTCCTTCATATTTAGTCGTTTTTAGACAATTTTCAGAATTTTTGAAAATTTCACTTTTTTGTGAAAATATCCACTAAATGAGGGAATAATATGTGTGAGGGTACCCCAGGAGAGATCCAAATGTGTGTGGGTAGAATATATATCCCACGGGGGGAAAATTGAAAAAAGGTGAAATTTTTTTTTTTTCGACCTAGTCATTTTTTCAGCGTTTATCAGACTTTCAGATAGGGGAAATGTCAGTGAGTGTTCCGATTTCAGTTCCAGAGCTATTCGCCCGATGAGTCCTTCATATTTAGTCGTTTTCAGCCAATTTTCTGAATTTTTGAAAATTTCACTTTTTTGTGAAAATATCCACTAAATGAGGGAATAATATGTGTGAGGGTACCCCAGGAGAGTTCCAAATGTGTGTGGGTAGAATGAATATCCCACGGGGGTAAAATTGAAAAAAGTTGAAATTTTTTTTTTTTCGACCTAGTCATTTTTTCGGCGTTTATCAGACTTTCAGATAGGGGAAATGTCAGTGAGCGTTACGATTTCAGTTCCAGAGTGATTCGCCCGATGAGTCCTTCATATTTAGTCGTTTTCAGCCAATTTTCAGAATTTTTGAAAATTTCACTTTTTTGTGAAAATATCCACTAAATGAGGGAATAATATGTGTGAGGGTACCCCAGGAGAGTTCCAAATGTGTGTGGGTAGAATGAATATCCCACGGGGGTAAAATTGAAAAAAGTTGAAAAAAATTATTTTTTGGACTTAGTCATTTTTCCGGCGTTTATCAGACTTTCAGATAGGGGAAAGGTCAGTGAGCATTCCGATTTCAGTTCCAGAGTGATTCGCCCGATGAGTCCTTCATATTTAGTCGTTTTCAGCCAATTTTCAGAATTTTTGAAAATTTCACTTTTTTGTGAAAATATCCACTAAATGAGGGAATAATATGTGTGAGGGTACCCCAGGAGAGTTCCAAATGTGTGTGTGTACAATATATATTCCACGGGGGTAAAATTGAAAAAAGTTTAAAAAAAATTTGTTTTGGACTTAGTCATTTTTTCAGCATTTATCAGACTTTCAGATAGGGGAAATGTCAGTGAGCATTCCGATTTCAGTTCCAGAGTGATTCGCCCGATGAGTCCTTCATATTTAGGTGCTTTCAGCCAATTTTCTGAATTTTTGAAAATGTCACTTTTTTGTGAAAATATCCACTAAATGAGGGAATAAGATGTGTGAGGGTACCCCAGGAGAGTTCCAAATGTGTGTGGGTAGAATATATATCCCGCGGGGGTAAAATTGAAAAAAGTTGAAAAAAATTATTTTTTGGATTTAGTAATTTTTCCGGCGTTTATCAGACTTTCAGATAGGGGAAATGTCAGTGAGCATTCCGATTTCAGTTCCAGAGTGATTCGCCCGATGAGTCCTTCATATTTAGTCGTTTTCAGCCAATTTTCAGAATTTTTGAAAATTTCACTTTTTTGTGAAAATATCCACTAAATGAGGGAATAATATGTGTGAGGGTACCCCAGGAGAGATCCAAATGTGTATGGGTAGAATATATATCCCACGGGGGTAAAATTGAAAAAAGGTGAAATTTTTTTTTTTTCGACCAATCATTTTTTCGGCGTTTATCAGACTTTCAGATAGGGGAAATGTCAGTGAGTGTTCCGATTTCAGCTCCAGAGCGAGTCGCCCGATGAGTCCTTCATATTTAGTCGTTTTTAGACAATTTTCAGAATTTTTGAAAATTTCACTTTTTTGTGAAAATATCCACTAAATGAGGGAATAATATGTGTGAGGGTACCCCAGGAGAGATCCAAATGTGTGTGGGTAGAATATATATCCCACGGGGGGAAAATTGAAAAAAGGTGAAATTTTTTTTTTTTCGACCTAGTCATTTTTTCAGCGTTTATCAGACTTTCAGATAGGGGAAATGTCAGTGAGTGTTCCGATTTCAGTTCCAGAGCTATTCGCCCGATGAGTCCTTCATATTTAGTCGTTTTCAGCCAATTTTCTGAATTTTTGAAAATTTCACTTTTTTGTGAAAATATCCACTAAATGAGGGAATAATATGTGTGAGGGTACCCCAGGAGAGTTCCAAATGTGTGTGGGTAGAATGAATATCCCACGGGGGTAAAATTGAAAAATGTTGAAAATTTTTTTTTTTCGACCTAGTCATTTTTTCGGCGTTTATCAGACTTTCAGATAGGGGAAATGTCAGTGAGCGTTACGATTTCAGTTCCAGAGTGATTCGCCCGATGAGTCCTTCATATTTAGTCGTTTTCAGCCAATTTTCAGAATTTTTGAAAATTTCACTTTTTTGTGAAAATATCCACTAAATGAGGGAATAATATGTGTGAGGGTACCCCAGGAGAGTTCCAAATGTGTGTGGGTAGAATATATATCCCACGGGGGTAAAATTGAAAAAAGGTGAAATTTTTTTTTTTTCGACCAATCATTTTTTCGGCGTTTATTAGACTTTCAGATAGGGGAAATGTCAGTGAGCGTTACGATTTCAGTTCCAGAGCGAGTCGCCCGATGAGTCCTTCATATTTAGTCATTTTCAGACAATTTTCAGAATTTTTGAAAATTTCACTTTTTTGTGAAAATATCCACTAAATGAGGGAATAATATGTGTGATGGTACCCCAGGAGAGTTCCAAATGTGTGTGGGTACAATATATATCCCAGGGAGGTAAAATTGAAAAAAGTTGAAAAAATTTTTTTTTTAGACTTAGTCATTTTTCCGGCGTTTATCAGACTTTCAGATAGGGGAAATGTCAGTGAGCATTCCGATTTCAGTTCCAGAGCGATTCGCCCGATGAGTCATTCATATTTAGTCGTTTTCAGCCAATTTTCTGAATATTTGAAAATTTCACTTTTTTGTGAAAATATCCACTAAATGAGGGAATAATTTGTGTGACGGTACCCCAGGAGAGTTCCAAATGTGTGTGGGTAGAATATATATCCCACGGGGGTAAAATTTAAAAAAGGTGAAAAAAAATTTTTTTTGGACTTCGTCGTTTTTCCGTCGTTTATCAGACTTTCAATTAGGTCAAATGTCAGTGAGCGTTCCGATTTCAGTTCCAGAGCGATTCGCCTGATGAGTCCTTCATATTTAGTCGTTTTCAGCCAATTTTCTGAATATTTGAAAATTTCACTTTTTTGTGAAAATATCCACTAAATGAGGGAATAATATGTGTGAGGGTACCCCAGGAGAGTTCCAAATGTGTGTGGGTAGAATATATATCCCACGGGGGTAAAATTGAAAAAAGTTAAAAAATTTTTTTTTTGGACTTTGTCATTTTTCCGGCGTTTATCAGACTTTCAACTAGGGCAAATGTCAGTGAGCATTCCGATTTCAGTTCCAGAGCGATTCGCCCGTTGACTCCTTCATATTTAGTCGTTTTCAGCCAATTTTCTGAATTTTTGAAAATTTCACTTTTTTGTGAAAATATCCACTCAATGAGGGAATAATATGTGTGAGGGCACCCCAGGAGAGTTCCAAATGTGTGTGGGTAGAATATATATCCCACGGGGGTAAAATTGATAAAAGGTGAATAAAATTTTTTTTTGGACTTAGTCATTTTTCCGGCGTTTATCAGACTTTCAGATAGGGAAAATGTCAGTGAGCGCTCCGATTTCAGTACCAGAGCGATTCGCCCGATGAGTCCTTCATATTTAGTCGTTTTCAGCCAATTTTCAGAATTTTTGAAAATTTCACTTTTTTGTGAAAATATCCACTAAATGAGGGAATAATATGTGTGAGGGTACCCCAGGAGAGATCCAAATGTCTGTGGGTAGAATATATATCCCACGGGGGTAAAATTGAAAAAAGGTGAAAATTTTTTTTTTTCAACCTAGTCATTTTTTCAGCGTTTATCAGACTTTCAGATAGGGGAAATGTCAGTGAGCGTTCCGATTTCAGTTCCAGAGCTATTCGCCCGATGAGTCCTTCATATTTAGTCGTTTTCAGCCAATTTTCTGAATTTTTGAAAATTTCACTTTCTTGTGAAAATATCCACTAAATGAGGGAATAATATGTGTGAGGGTACTCCAGGAGAGTTCCAATTGTGTGTGGGTAGAATATATATCCCACGGGGGTAAAATTGAAAAAAGTTGAAAAAAAAATTTTTTTGGACTTAGTCATTTTTCCGGCGTTTATCAGACTTTCAGATAGGGGAAATGTCAGTGAGCGTTCCTATTTCAGTTCCAGAGCGATTTGCCCGATGAGTCCTTCATATTTAGCCGTTTTCAGTCAATTTTCAGAATTTTTGAAAATTTCACTTTTTTGTGAAAATATCAACTAAATGAGGGAATAATATGTGTGAGGGTAACCCAGGAGAGTTCCAAATGGGTGTGGGTAGAATATATATCCCACGGGGGTAAAATTGAAAAAAGTTTAAAAAAAATTTTTTTGGACTTAGTCATTTTTCCGGCGTTTATCAGACTTTCAGATAGGGGAAATGTCAGTGAGCGTTCCGATTTCAGTTCCAGAGCGATTCGCCCGATGATTCCTTCATATTTAGTCGTTTTCAGTCAATTTTCAGAGTTTTTGAAAATTTCACTTTTTTGTGAAAATATCCACTAAATGAGGGAATAATATGTGTGAGGGTACCCCAGGAGAGTTCCAAATGTGTGTGGGTACAATATATATCCCACGGGGGTAAAATTGAAAAAAGGTGAAAAAAATTTTTTTTTCAACCTAGTCATTTTTTCAGCGTTTATCAGAATTTCAGATAGGGGAAATGTCAGTGAGTGTTCCGATTTCAGTTCCAGAGCTATTCGCCCGATGAGTCCTTCATATTTAGTCGTTTTCAGCCAATTTTCTGAATTTTTGAAAATTTCACTTTCTTGTGAAAATATCCACTAAATGAGGGAATAATATGTGTGAGGGTACCCCAGGAGAGTTCCAATTGTGTGTGGGTAGAATATATATCCCACGGGGGTAAAATTGAAAAAAGTTGAAAAAAAAATTTTTTTGGACTTAGTCATTTTTCCGGCGTTTATCAGACTTTCAGATAGGGGAAATGTCAGTGAGCGTTCCGATTTCAGTTCCACAGCGATTCGCCCGATGATTCCTTCATATTTAGTCGTTTTCAGTCAATTTTCAGAGTTTTTGAAAATTTCACTTTTTTGTGAAAATATCAACTAAATGAGGGAATAATATGTGTGAGGGTACCCCAGGAGAGTTCCAAATGTGTGTGGGTAGAATATATATCCCACGGGGGTAAAATTGAAAAAAGTTGAAAAATTTTTTTTTTCAACTTAGTCATTTTTCCGGCGTTTATCAGACTTTCAGATAGGGGAAATGGCAGTGAGCGTTCCTATTTCAGTTCCAGAGCGATTTGCCCGATGAGTCCTTCATATTTAGTCGTTTTCAGTCAATTTTCTGAATTTTTGAAAATTTCACTTTTTTGTGAAAATATCAACTAAATGAGGGAATAATATGTGTGAGGGTAACCCAGGAGAGTTCCAAATGGGTGTGGGTAGAATATATATCCCACGGGGGTAAAATTGAAAAAAGTTTAAAAAAAATTAGTTTTGGACTTAGTCATTTTTTCAGCATTTATCAGACTTTCAGATAGGGGAAATGTCAGTGAGCATTCCGATTTCAGTTCCAAAGCTATTCGCCCGATGAGTCCTTCATATTTAGTCGTTTTCAGCCAATTTTCTGAATTTTTGAAAATTTCACTTTTTTGTGAAAATATCCACTAAATGAGGGAATACTATGTGTGAGGGTACCACAGGAGAGTTCCAAATGTGTGGGTAGAATGTATATCCCACAGGGGTAAAATTGAAAAAAGTTGAAAAAAAATTTTTTTTGGACTTAGTCATTTTTTCGGCGTTTATCAGACTTTCAGATAGGGGAAATGTCAGTGAGTGTTCCGATTTCAGCTCCAGAGCGAGTCGCCCGATGAGTCCTTCATATTTAGTCGTTTTTAGACAATTTTCAGAATTTTTGAAAATTTCACTTTTTTGTGAAAATATCCACTAAATGAGGGAATAATATGTGTGAGGGTACCCCAGGAGAGATCCAAATGTGTGTGGGTAGAATATATATCCCACGGGGGGAAAATTGAAAAAAGGTGAAATTTTTTTTTTTTCGACCTAGTCATTTTTTCAGCGTTTATCAGACTTTCAGATAGGGGAAATGTCAGTGAGTGTTCCGATTTCAGTTCCAGAGCTA
Organism: Phyllobates terribilis; assembly: GCF_046119375.1. Taxonomy (NCBI): domain Eukaryota; kingdom Metazoa; phylum Chordata; class Amphibia; order Anura; family Dendrobatidae; genus Phyllobates; species Phyllobates terribilis. The sequence continues at coordinate 18,069,310 of NW_027362773.1, read as the reverse complement.
TTCGCCCGATGAGTCCTTCATATTTAGTCGTTTTCAGCCAATTTTCTGAATTTTTGAAAATTTCACTTTTTTGTGAAAATATCCACTAAATGAGGGAATAATATGTGTGAGGGTACCCCAGGAGAGTTCCAAATGTGTGTGGGTAGAATGAATATCCCACGGGGGTAAAATTGAAAAAAGTTGAAATTTTTTTTTTTCGACCTAGTCATTTTTTCGGCGTTTATCAGACTTTCAGATAGGGGAAATGTCAGTGAGCGTTACGATTTCAGTTCCAGAGTGATTCGCCCGATGAGTCCTTCATATTTAGTCTTTTTCAGCCAATTTTCAGGATTTTTGAAAATTTCACTTTTTTGGGAAAATATCCACTAAATGAGGGAATAATATGTGTGAGGGTAACCCAGGAGAGTTTCAAATGTGTGTGGGTACAATATATATCCCACGGGGGTTAAATTGAAAAAAGTTGAAAAAAATCTTTTTTGGACTTAGTCATTTTTCCGGCGTTTATCAGACTTTCAGATAGGGGAAATGTCAGTGAGTGTTCCGATTTTAGTTCCAGAACTATTCGCCCGATGAGTCCTTCATATTTAGGTGCTTTCAGCCAATTTTCTGAATTTTTGAAAATGTCACTTTTTTGTGAAAATATCCACTAAATGAGGGAATAATATGTGTGAGGGTACCCCAGGAGAGTTCCAAATGTGTGTGGGTAGAATATATATCCCGCGGGGGGTAAAATTGAAAAAAGTTGAAAAAAATTATTTTTTGGACTTAGTAATTTTTCCGGCGTTTATCAGACTTTCAGATAGGGGAAATGTCAGTGAGCATTCCGATTTCAGTTCCAGAGCGATTCGCCCGATGAGTCCTTCATATTTAGTCGTTTTCAGCCAATTTTCAGAATTTTTGAAAATTTCACTTTTTTGTGAAAATATCCACTAAATGAGGGAATAATATGTGTGAGGGTACCCCAGGAGAGTTCCAAATGTGTGTGTGTACAATATATATTCCACGGGGGTAAAATTGAAAAAAGTTTAAAAAAAATTTGTTTTGGACTTAGTCATTTTTTCAGCATTTATCAGACTTTCAGATAGGGGAAATGTCAGTGAGCATTCCGATTTCAGTTCCAGAGTGATTCGCCCGATGAGTCCTTCATATTTAGGTGCTTTCAGCCAATTTTCTGAATTTTTGAAAATGTCACTTTTTTGTGAAAATATCCACTAAATGAGGGAATAAGATGTGTGAGGGTACCCCAGGAGAGTTCCAAATGTGTGTGGGTAGAATATATATCCCGCGGGGGTAAAATTGAAAAAAGTTGAAAAAAATTATTTTTTGGATTTAGTAATTTTTCCGGCGTTTATCAGACTTTCAGATAGGGGAAATGTCAGTGAGCATTCCGATTTCAGTTCCAGAGTGATTCGCCCGATGAGTCCTTCATATTTAGTCGTTTTCAGCCAATTTTCAGAATTTTTGAAAATTTCACTTTTTTGTGAAAATATCCACTAAATGAGGGAATAATATGTGTGAGGGTACCCCAGGAGAGATCCAAATGTGTATGGGTAGAATATATATCCCACGGGGGTAAAATTGAAAAAAGGTGAAATTTTTTTTTTTTCGACCAATCATTTTTTCGGCGTTTATCAGACTTTCAGATAGGGGAAATGTCAGTGAGCGCTCCGATTTCAGTACCAGAGCGATTCGCCCGATGAGTCCTTCATATTTAGTCGTTTTCAGCCAATTTTCTGAATTTTTGAAAATTTCACTTTTTTGTGAAAATATCCACTAAATGAGGGAATAATATGTGTGAGGGTACCCCAGGAGAGTTCCAAATGTGTGTGGGTAGAATATATATCCCACGGGGGAAAAATTGAAAAAAGTTGAAAAAAAATTTTTTTGGACTTAGTCATTTTTTCAGCGTTTATCAGATTTTCAGATAGGGGAAATGTCAGTGAACATTCTGATTTCAGTTCCAGAGCGATTCGCCTGATGAGTCCTTCATATTTAGTCGTTTTCAGCCAATTTTCTGAATATTTGAAAATTTCACTTTTTTGTGAAAATATCCACTAAATGAGGGAATAATTTGTGTGAGGGCACCCCAGGAGAGTTCCAAATGTGTGTGGGTAGAATATATATCCCACGGGGGTAAAATTGAAAAAAGTTGAAAAAAAATTTTTTTTAGACTTAGTCATTTTTCCAGCGTTTATCAGACTTTCAATTAGGGCAAATGTCAGTGAGCGTTCCATTTTCAGTTCCAGAGCGATTCGCCCGATGAGTCCTTCATATTTAGTCGTTTTCAGCCAATTTTCTGAATATTTGAAAATTTAACTTTTTTGTGAAAATATCCACTAAATGAGGGAATAATATGTGTGAGGGTACCCCAGGAGAGTTCCAAATGTGTGTGGGTAGAATATATATCCCACGGGGGTAAAATTGAAAAAAGGTGAAAAAAAAATTTTTTTGGACTTAGTCATTTTTTCAGCATTTATCAGACTTTCAGATAGGGGAAATGTCAGTGAGCGTTCCGATTTCAGTACCAGAGCGATTCGCCCGATGAGTCCTTCATATTTAGTCGCTTTCAGCCAATTTTCAGAATTTTTGAAAATTTCACTTTTTTGTGAAAATATCCACTAAATGAGGGAATAATATGTGTGACGGTACCCCAGGAGAGTTCCAAATGTGTGTGGGTAGAATATATATCCCACGGGGGAAAAATTGAAAAAAGTTGAACAATTTTTTCTTTTGGACTTAGTAATTTTTTCAGCGTTTATCAGACTTTCAGATAGGGAAAATGTCAGTGAGAGTTCCGATTTCAGTTCCAGATAGATTCGCCCGATGAGTCCTTCATATTTAGTCGTTTTCAGTCAATTTTCTGAATATTTGAAAATTTCACTTTTTTGTGAAAATATCCACTAAATGAGGGAATAATATGTGTGAGGGTACCCCAGGAGAATTTCAAATGTGTGTGGGTAGAATATATATCCCACGGTGGTAAAATTGAAAAAAGGTGAAAAAAAATTTTTTTGGGACTTAGTCATTTTTCCGTCATTTATCAGACTTTCAATTAGGTCAAATGTCAGTGAGCGTTCCGATTTCAGTTCCAGAGCGATTCGCCCGATGAGTCCTTCATATTTAGTCGTTTTCAGCCAATTTTCTGAATATTTGAAAATTTCACTTTTTTGTGAAAATATCCACTAAATGAGGGAATAATATGTGTGAGGGTACCCCAGGAGAGTTCCAAATGTGTGTGGGTAGAATATATATCCCACGGGGGTAAAATTTAAAAAAGGTGAAAAAAAATTTTTTTTGGACTTAGTCATTTTTTCAGCGTTTATCAGACTTTCAGATAGGGGAAATGTCAGTGAGCGTTCCGATTTCAGTACCAGAGCGATTCGCCCGATGAGTCCTTCATATTTAGTCGCTTTCAGCCAATTTTCAGAATTTTTGAAAATTTCACTTTTTTGTGAAAATATCCACTAAATGAGGGAATAATATGTGTGAGGGTACCCCAGGAGAGTTCCAAATGTGTGTGGGTAGAATATATATCCCACGGGGGAAAAATTGAAAAAAGTTGAAAAAAATTTTTTTTGGGACTTAGTCATTTTTTCAGCGTTTATCAGATTTTCAGATAGGGGAAATGTCAGTGAGCGTTCCGATTTCAGTACCAGAGCGATTCGCCTGATGAGTCCTTCATATTTAGTCATTTTCAGCCAATTTTCAGAATTTTTGAAAATTTCACTTTTTTGTGAAAATATCCACTAAATGAGGGAATAATATGTGTGAGGGTACCCCAGGAGAGTTCCAAATGTGTGTGGGCAGAATATATATCCCACAGGGGAAAAATTGAAAAAAGTTGCAAAAAAATTTTTTTTGGACTTAGTCATTTTTTCAGCGTTTATCAGACTTTCAGATAGGGGAAATGTCAGTGAGCGTTCCGATTTCAGTTCCAGAGTGATTCGCCCGATGAGTCCTTCATATTTAGTCATTTTCAGCCAATTTTCTGAATTTTTGAAAATTTCTCTTTTTTGTGAAAATATCCACTAAATGAGGGAATAATATGTGTGAGGGTACCCCAGGAGAGTTCCAAATGTGTTTGGGTAGAATATATATCCCACGGGGGTAAAATTTAAAAAAGTTGAAAAAAATTTTTTTTTGGACTGTCATTTTTTCAGCGTTTATCAGACTTCCAGATAGGGGAAATGTCAATGAGCATTCCGATTTCAGTTCCAGAGCGATTCAACGATGAGTCCTTCATATTTAGTCGTTTTCAGCCAATTTTCAGAATTTTTGAAAATTTCACTTTTTTGTGAAAATATCCACTAAATGAGGGAATAATATGTGTGAGGGTACCCCAGGAGAGTTCCAAATGTGTGTGGGTAGAATATATATCCCACGGGGGTAAAATTGAAAAAAGTTGAAAAAATATTTTTTTTGGACTTAGTCATTTTTCCTATGTTTATCAGACTTTCAGATAGGGGAAATGTCAGTGAGCCTTCCGATTTCAATTTCAGAGCGATTCGCCCGATGAGTCCTTCATATTTAGTCGTTTTCAGCCAATTTTCTGAATTTTTGAAAATTTCACTTTTTTGTGAAAATATCCACTAATTGAGAGTACCCCATGTGTGAGGGTACCCCAGGAGAGTTCCAAATGTGTGTGGGTAGAATATATATCCCACGGGGGTAAAATTGAAAAAAGTTTAAAAAAAATTTTTTTTAGACTTAGTAATTTTTCCGGCGTTTATCAGACTTTCAATTAGGGCAAATGTCAGTGAGCATTCCGATTTCAGTTCTAGAGCGATTCGCCCGATTAGTCCTTCATATTTAGTCGTTTTCAGCCAATTTTCAGAATTTTTGAAAATTTCACTTTTTTGTGAAAATATCCACTAAATGAGGGAATAATATGTGTGAGGGTACCCCAGGAGAGTTCCAAATGTATGTGGGTAGAATCTATATCCCACGGGGGTAAAATTGAAAAAAGTTTAAAAAATTTTTTTTTTGAACTTAGTCATTTTTCCAGCGTAAATCAGACTTTCAATTAGGGCAAATGTCAGTGAGCATTCCGATTTCAGTTCCAGAGCGATTCGCCCGATGAGTCCTTCATATTTAGTCGTTTTCAGCCAATTTTCTGAATATTTGAAAATTTCACTTTTTTGTGAAAATATCCACTAAATGAGGGAATAATATGTGTGAGGGTACCCCAGGAGAGTTCCAAATGTGTGTGGGTAGAATATATATCCCACGGGGGTAAAATTGAAAAAAGTTTAAAAAAAATTTTTTTTAGACTTAGTCATTTTTCCGGCGTTTATCAGACTTTCAATTAGGGCAAATGTCAGTGAGCATTCCGATTTCAGTTCTAGAGCGATTCGCCCAATTAGTCCTTCATATTTAGTCGTTTTCAGCCAATTTTCAGAATTTTTGAAAATTTCACTTTTTTATGAAAATATCCACTAAAGGAGGGAATAATATGTGTGAGGGTACCCCAGGAGAGTTCCAAATATATGTGGGTAGAATCTATATCCCACGGGGGTAAAATTGAAAAAAGTTTAAAAAAATTTTTTTTTGGACTTAGTAATTTTTCCAGCGTAAATCAGACTTTCAATTAGGGCAAATGTCAGTGAGCATTCCGATTTCAGTTCTAGAGCGATTCGCCCGATTAGTCCTTCATATTTAGTCGTTTTCAGCAAATTTTCTGAATATTTGAAAATTTCACTTTTTTCTGAAAATATCCACTAAATGAGGGAATAATATGTGTGAGGGTACCCCAGGAGAGTTCCAAATGTGTGTGGGTAGAATATATATCCCACGGGGGTAAAATTGAAAAAAGTTGAAAAAAATTTTTTTTTAGACTTAGTCATTTTTCCGGCGTTTATCAGACTTTCAGATAGGGCAAATGTCAGTGAGCGTTCCGATTTCAGTTCCAGAGCGATTCGCCCGATGAGTCCTTCATATTTAGTCGTTTTCAGCCAATTTTCTGAATATTTGAAAATTTCACTTTTTTGTGAAAATATCCACTAAATGAGGGAATAATATGTGTGAGGGTACCCCAGGAGAGTTCCAAATGTATGTGGGTAGAATATATATCCCAAGGGGGTAAAATTGAAAAAAGTTTAAAAAAATTTTTTTTTGAACTTAGTCATTTTTCCAGCGTAAATCAGACTTTCAATTAGGGCAAATGTCAGTGAGCGTTCCGATTTCAGTTCCAGAGCGATTCGCCCGATGAGTCCTTCATATTTAGTCGTTTTCAGCCAATTTTCTGAATATTTGAAAATTTCACTTTTTTGTGAAAATATCCACTAAATGAGGGAATAATATGTGTGAGGGTACCCCAGGAGAGTTCCAAATGTGTGTGGGTAGAATACATATCCCACAAGGGTAAAATTGAAAGAAGTTTAAAAAAAATTTTTTTTAGACTTAGTCATTTTTCCGGCGTTTATCAGACTTTCAATTAGGGCAAATGTCAGTGAGCATTCCGATTTCAGTTCTAGAGCGATTCGCCCAATTAGTCCTTCATATTTAGTCGTTTTCAGCCAATTTTCAGAATTTTTGAAAATTTCACTTTTTTATGAAAATATCCACTAAATGAGGGAATAATATGTGTGAGGGTACCCCAGGAGAGTTCCAAATGTGTGTGGGTAGAATATATATCCCACGGGGGTAAAACTGAAAAAAGTTTAAAAAAATATTTTTTTGGACTTAGTCATTTTTCCGGCGTTAATCAGACTTTCAACTAGGGCAAATGTCAGTGAGCGTTCCGATTTCAGTTCCAGAGCGATTCGCCCGATGAGTCCTTCATATTTAGTCGTTTTCAGCCAATTTTCTGAATTTTTGAAAATTTCACTTTTTTGTGAAAATATCCACTAATTGAGAGTACCCCATGTGTGAGGGTACCCCAGGAGAGTTCCAAATGTGTGTGGGTAGAATATATATCCCACGGGGGTAAAATTGAAAAAAGTTTAAAAAAAATTTTTTTTAGACTTAGTAATTTTTCCGGCGTTTATCAGACTTTCAATTAGGGCAAATGTCAGTGAGCATTCCGATTTCAGTTCTAGAGCGATTCGCCCGATTAGTCCTTCATATTTAGTCGTTTTCAGCCAATTTTCAGAATTTTTGAAAATTTCACTTTTTTGTGAAAATATCCACTAAATGAGGGAATAATATGTGTGAGGGTACCCCAGGAGAGTTCCAAATGTATGTGGGTAGAATCTATATCCCACGGGGGTAAAATTGAAAAAAGTTTAAAAAAATTTTTTTTTGGACTTAGTCATTTTTCCAGCGTAAATCAGACTTTCAATTAGGGCAAATGTCAGTGAGCATTCCGATTTCAGTTCTAGAGCGATTCGCCCGATTAGTCCTTCATATTTATTCGTTTTCAGCCAATTTTCTGAATATTTGAAAATGTCACTTTTTTCTGAAAATATCCACTAAATGAGGGAATAATATGTGTGAGGGTACCCCAGGAGAGTTCCAAATGTGTGTGGGTAGAATATATATCCCACGGGGGTAAAATTGAAAAAAGTTTAAAAAAAATTTTTTTTAGACTTAGTAATTTTTCCGGCGTTTATCAGACTTTCAATTAGGGCAAATGTCAGTGAGCATTCCGATTTCAGTTCTAGAGCGATTCGCCCGATTAGTCCTTCATATTTAGTCGTTTTCAGCCAATTTTCAGAATTTTTGAAAATTTCACTTTTTTGCGAAAATATCCACTAAATGAGGGAATAATATGTGTGAGGGTACCCCAGGAGAGTTCCAAATGTATGTGGGTAGAATCTATATCCCACGGGGGTAAAATTGAAAAAAGTTTAAAAAATTTTTTTTTTGAACTTAGTCATTTTTCCAGCGTAAATCAGACTTTCAATTAGGGCAAATGTCAGTGAGCATTCATATTTCAGTTCCAGAGCGATTCGCCCGATGAGTCCTTCATATTTAGTCGTTTTCAGCCAATTTTCTGAATATTTGAAAATTTCACTTTTTTGTGAAAATATCCACTAAATGAGGGAATAATATGTGTGAGGGTACCCCAGGAGAGTTCCAAATGTGTGTGGGTAGAATATATATCCCACGGGGGTAAAATTGAAAAAAGTTTAAAAAAAATTTTTTTTAGACTTAGTAATTTTTCCGGCGTTTATCAGACTTTCAATTAGGGCAAATGTCAGTGAGCATTCCGATTTCAGTTCTAGAGCGATTCGCCCAATTAGTCCTTCATATTTAGTCGTTTTCAGCCAATTTTCAGAATTTTTGAAAATTTCACTTTTTTATGAAAATATCCACTAAATGAGGGAATAATATGTGTGAGGGTACCCCAGGAGAGTTCCAAATGTATGTGGGTAGAATCTATATCCCACGGGGGTAAAATTGAAAAAAGTTTAAAAAAATTTTTTTTTGGACTTAGTAATTTTTCCAGCGTAAATCAGACTTTCAATTAGGGCAAATGTCAGTGAGCATTCCGATTTCAGTTCTAGAGCGATTCGCCCGATTAGTCCTTCATATTTAGTCGTTTTCAGCAAATTTTCTGAATATTTGAAAATTTCACTTTTTTCTGAAAATATCCACTAAATGAGGGAATAATATGTGTGAGGGTACCCCAGGAGAGTTCCAAATGTGTGTGGGTAGAATATATATCCCACGGGGGTAAAACTGAAAAAAGTTTAAAAAAATATTTTTTTGGACTTAGTCATTTTTCCGGCGTTAATCAGACTTTCAATTAGGGCAAATGTCAGTGAGCGTTCCGATTTCAGTTCCAGAGCGATTCGCCCTATGAGTCCTTCATATTTAGTCGTTTTCAGCCAATTTTCTGAATATTTGAAAATTTCACTTTTTTGTGAAAATATCCACTAAATGAGGGAATAATATGTGTGAGGGTACCCCAGGAGAGTTCCAAATGTGTGTGGGTAGAATATATATCCCACGGGGGTAAAATTGAAAAAAGTTGAAAAAAATTTTTTTTTAGACTTAGTCATTTTTCCGGCGTTTATCAGACTTTCAGATAGGGGAAATGTCAGTGAGCTTTCCAATTTCAGTTCCAGAGCGATTCGCCCGATGAGTCCTTCATATTTAGTCGTTTTCAGCCAATTTTCTGAATTTTTGAAAATTTCACTTTTTTGTGAAAATATGCACTGAATGAGGGAATAATATGTGTGAGGGTACCCCAGGAGAGTTCCAAATGTGTGTGGGCAGAATATATATCCCACGGGGGTAAAATTGAAAAAAGGTGAAAAATCTTTTTTTTGGACATAGTCATTTTTTCAGCGTTTATCAGACTTTCAGATAGGGGAAATGTCAGTGAGCGTTCCAATTTCAGTTCCAGAGCGATTCGCCCGATTAGTCCTTCATATTTAGTCGTTTTCAGCCAATTTTCTGAATTTTTGAAAATTTCACTTTTTTGTGAAAATATCCACTAATTGAGGGTACCCCATGTGTGAGGGTACCCCAGGAGAGTTCCAAATGTGTGTGGGTAGAATATATATCCCACGGGGGTAAAATTGAAAAAAGTTGAAAAAAAAATTTTTTTAGACTTAGTCATTTTTCCGGCGTTTATCAGACTTTCAGATAGGGCAAATGTCAGTGAGCGTTCCGATTTCAGTTCCAGAGCGATTCGCCCGATGAGTCCTTCATATTTAGTCGTTTTCAGCCAATTTTCTGAATATTTGAAAATTTCACTTTTTTGTGAAAATATCCACTAAATGAGGGAATAATATGTGTGAGGGTACCCCAGGAGAGTTCCAAATGTATGTGGGTAGAATATATATCCCAAGGGGGTAAAATTGAAAAAAGTTTAAAAAAATTTTTTTTTGAACTTAGTCATTTTTCCAGCGTAAATCAGACTTTCAATTAGGGCAAATGTCAGTGAGCGTTCCGATTTCAGTTCCAGAGCGATTCGCCCGATGAGTCCTTCATATTTAGTCGTTTTCAGCCAATTTTCTGAATATTTGAAAATTTCACTTTTTTGTGAAAATATCCACTAAATGAGGGAATAATATGTGTGAGGGTACCCCAGGAGAGTTCCAAATGTGTGTGGGTAGAATATATATCCCACAAGGGTAAAATTGAAAGAAGTTTAAAAAAAATTTTTTTTAGACTTAGTCATTTTTCCGGCGTTTATCAGACTTTCAATTAGGGCAAATGTCAGTGAGCATTCCGATTTCAGTTCTAGAGCGATTCGCCCAATTAGTCCTTCATATTTAGTCGTTTTCAGCCAATTTTCAGAATTTTTGAAAATTTCACTTTTTTATGAAAATATCCACTAAATGAGGGAATAATATGTGTGAGGGTACCCCAGGAGAGTTCCAAATGTGTGTGGGTAGAATATATATCCCACGGGGGTAAAACTGAAAAAAGTTTAAAAAAATATTTTTTTGGACTTAGTCATTTTTCCGGCGTTAATCAGACTTTCAACGAGGGCAAATGTCAGTGAGCGTTCCGATTTCAGTTCCAGAGCGATTCGCCCGATGAGTCCTTCATATTTAGTCGTTTTCAGCCAATTTTCTGAATTTTTGAAAATTTCACTTTTTTGTGAAAATATCCACTAATTGAGAGTACCCCATGTGTGAGGGTACCCCAGGAGAGTTCCAAATGTGTGCGGGTAGAATATATATCCCACGGGGGTAAAATTGAAAAAAGTTTAAAAAAAATTTTTTTTAGACTTAGTAATTTTTCCGGCGTTTATCAGACTTTCAATTAGGGCAAATGTCAGTGAGCATTCCGATTTCAGTTCTAGAGCGATTCGCCCGATTAGTCCTTCATATTTAGTCGTTTTCAGCCAATTTTCAGAATTTTTGAAAATTTCACTTTTTTGTGAAAATATCCACTAAATGAGGGAATAATATGTGTGAGGGTACCCCAGGAGAGTTCCAAATGTATGTGGGTAGAATCTATAACCCACGGGGGTAAAATTGAAAAAAGTTTAAAAAAATTTTTTTTTGGACTTAGTCATTTTTCCAGCGTAAATCAGACTTTCAATTAGGGCAAATGTCAGTGAGCATTCCGATTTCAGTTCTAGAACGATTCGCCCGATTAGTCCTTCATATTTATTCGTTTTCAGCCAATTTTCTGAATATTTGAAAATGTCACTTTTTTCTGAAAATATCCACTAAATGAGGGAATAATATGTGTGAGGGTACCCCAGGAGAGTTCCAAATGTGTGTGGGTAGAATATATATCCCACGGGGGTAAAATTGAAAAAAGTTTAAAAAAATTTTTTTTTTTACTTAGTCATTTTTCCGGCGTTAATCAGACTTTCAATTAGGGCAAATGTCAGTGAGCGTTCCGATTTCAGTTCCAGAGCGATTCGCCCGATGAGTCCTTCATATTTAGTCATTTTCAGCCAATTTTCTGAATTTTTGAAAATTTCACTTTTTTGTGAAAATATCCACTAAATGAGGGAATAATATGTGTGAGGGTACCCCAGGAGAGATCCAAATGTGTGTGGGAAGAATATATATCCCACAGGGGTAAAATTGAAAAAAGGTGAAAAAATTTTTTTTGGGACTTACTCATTTTTCCAGCGTAAATCAGACTTTCAATTAGGGCAAATGTCAGTGAGCGTTCCGATTTCAGTTCCAGAGCGATTCGCCCGATGAGTCCTTCATATTTAGTCGTTTTCAGCCAATTTTCTGAATATTTGAAAATTTCACTTTTTTGTGAAAATATCCACTAAATGAGGGAATAATATGTGTGAGGGTACCCCAGGAGAGTTCCAAATGTGTGTGGGTAGAATATATATCCCACAAGGGTAAAATTGAAAGAAGTTTAAAAAAAATTTTTTTTAGACTTAGTCATTTTTCCGGCGTTTATCAGACTTTCAATTAGGGCAAATATCAGTGAGCATTCCGATTTCAGTTCTAGAGCGATTCGCCCAATTAGTCCTTCATATTTAGTCGTTTTCAGCCAATTTTCAGCATTTTTGAAAATTTCACTTTTTTATGAAAATATCCACTAAATGAGGGAATAATATGTGTGAGGGTACCCCAGGAGAGTTCCAAATGTGTGTGGGTAGAATATATATCCCACGGGGGTAAAACTGAAAAAAGTTTAAAAAAATATTTTTTTGGACTTAGTCATTTTTCCGGCGTTAATCAGACTTTCAACTAGGGCAAATGTCAGTGAGCGTTCCGATTTCAGTTCCAGAGCGATTCGCCCGATGAGTCCTTCATATTTAGTCGTTTTCAGCCAATTTTCTGAATTTTTGAAAATTTCACTTTTTTGTGAAAATATCCACTAATTGAGAGTACCCCATGTGTGAGGGTACCCCAGGAGAGTTCCAAATTTGTGTGGGTAGAAGACATATCCAACGGGGGTAAAATTGAAAAAAGGTGAAAAAAATTTTTTTTTGGACTTAGTCATTTTTCCGGCGTTTATCAGACTTTCAGATAGGGGAAATGTCAGTGAGCGTTCCGATTTCAGTTCCAGAGTGATTCGCCAATGAGTCCTTCATATTTAGTCGTTTTCAGCCAATTTTCAGAATTTTTGAAAATTTCACTTTTTTGTGAAAATATCCACTAAATGAGGGAATAATATGTGTGAAGGTACCCCAGGAGTGTTCCAAATGTGTGTGGGTAGAATATATATCCCACGGGGGTAAAATTGAAAAAAGTTGAAAAAATTTTTTTTTGGACTTAGTCATTTTTTCAGCGTTTATCAGACTTTCAGATAGGGGAAATGTCAGTGAGCGTTCCAATTTCAGTTCCAGAGCGATTCGCCTGATGAGTCCCTCATATTTAGTCGTTTTCAGCCGTTTTTTGGAATTTTTGAAAATTTCACTTTTTTGTGAAAATATCCACTAACTGAGGGAATAATATGTGTGAGGGTACCCCAGGAGAGTTCCAAATGTGTGTGGGTAGAATATATATCCCACGGGGGTAAAATTGAAAAAAGGTGAAAAATTTTTTTTTTTGGACTTAGTCATTTTTTCAGCGTTTATCAGACTTTCAGATAGGGGAAATGTCAGTGAGCGTTCCGATTTCAGTTCCAGAGCGATTCGCCCGATGAGTCCTTCATATTTAGTTGTTTTCAGCCAATTTTTTGAATTTTTGAAAATTTCACTTTTTTTGTGAAAATATCCACTAAATGAGGGAATAATATGTGTGAGGGTACCCCTGGAGAGTTCCAAATGTGTGGGTAGAAGACATATCCAACGGGGGTAAAATTGAAAAAAGGTGAAAAAAAATTTTTTTTGGACTTAGTAATTTTTTCAGCGTTTATCAGACTTTCAGATAGGGGAAATGTCAGTGAGCGTTCCAATTTCAGTTCCAGAGCGATTCGCCCGATGAGTCCCTCATATTTAGTCATTTTCAGCCAATTTTCAGAATTTTTGAAAATTTCACTTTTTTGTGAAAATATCCACTAAATGAGGGAATAATATGTGTGAAGGTACCCCAGGAGTGTTCCAAATGTGTGTGGGTAGAATATATATCCCACGGGGGTAAAATTGAAAAAAGTTGAAAAATTTTTTTTTGGACTTAGTCATTTTTCCGGCATTTATCAGACTTTCAGATAGGGGAAATGTCAGTGAGCGTTCCGATTTCAGTTCCATAGTGATTCGCCGATGAGTCCTTCATATTTAGTCGTTTTCAGCCACTTTTCAGAATTTTTGAAAATTTCACTTTTTTGTGAAAATATCCACTAAATGAGGGAATAATATGTGTGAGGGTACCCCTGGAGAGTTCCAAATTTGTGTGGGTAGAAGACATATCCAACGGGGGTAAAATTGAAAAAAGGTGAAAAAAAATTTTTTTTGGACTTAGTAATTTTTTCAGCGTTTATCAGACTTTCAGATAGGGGAAATGTCAGTGAGCGTTCCAATTTCAGTTCCAGAGTGATTCGCCCGATGAGTCCCTCATATTTAGTCGTTTTCAGCCAATTTTCAGAATTTTTGAAAATTTCAATTTTTTTGTGAAAATATCCACTAAATGAGGGAATAATATGTGTGAAGGTACCCCAGGAGTGTTCCAAATGTGTGTGGGTAGAATATATATCCCACGGTGGTAAAATTGAAAAAAGTTGAAAAAATTTTTTTTTGGACTTAGTCATTTTTCCGGCATTTATCAGACTTTCAGATAGGGGAAATGTCAGTGAGCGTTCCGATTTCAGTTCCAGAGCGATTCGCCCGATGAGTCCCTAATATTTAGTCGTTTTCAGCCAATTTTCTGAATTTTTGAAAATTTCACTTTTTTGTGAAAATATCCACTAAATGAGGGAATAATATGTGTGAAGGTACCCCAGGAGTGTTCCAAATGTGTGTGGGTAGAATATATATCCCACGGTGGTAAAATTGAAATAAGTTGAAAAAATTTTTTTTTGGACTTAGTCATTTTTCCGGCGTTTATCAGACTTTCAGATAGGGGAAGTGTCAGTGAGCGTTCCGATTTCAGTTCCAGAGCGATTCGCCCGATGATTCCTTTATATTTAGTCGTTTTCAGCCAATTTTCTTAATTTTTGAAAATTTCACTTTTTTTGTGAAAATATCCACTAAATGAGGGAATAATATGTGTGAGGGTACCCCAGGAGAGTTCCAAATGTGTGTGGGTAGAATATGTATCCCACGGGGGTAAAATTGAAAAAAGGTGAAAAAAAATTTTTTTGGACTTAGTCATTTTTCCGGCGTTTATCAGACTTTCAGATAGGGGAAATGTCAGTGAGCGTTTCGATTTCAGTTCCATAGTGATTCGCCAATGAGTCCTTCATATTTAGTCGTTTTCAGCCAATTTTCAGAATTTTTGAAAATTTCACTTTTTTGTGAAAATATCCACTAAATGAGGGAATAATATGTGTGAGGGTACCCCTGGAGAGTTCCAAATTTGTGTGGGTAGAAGACATATCCAACGGGGGTAAAATTGAAAAAAGGTGAAAAAAAATTTTTTTTGGACTTAGTAATTTTTTCACCGTTTATCAGACTTTCAGATAGGGGAAATGTCAGTGAGCGTTCCAATTTCAGTTCCAGAGCGATTCACACGATGAGTCCTCCATATTCAGTCGTTTTCAGCCAATTTTCTGAATTTTTGAAAATTTCACTTTTTTGTGAAAATATCCACTAAATGAGGGAATAATATGTGTGAGGGTACCCCAGGAGAGTTCCAAATGTGTGTGGGTAGAATATATATCCCACGGGGGTAAAATTGAAAAAAGTTGAAAAAAAATTTTTTTTAGACTTAGTCATTTTTCCAGCGTTTATCAGACTTTCAGATAGGGGAAATGTCAGTGAGCGTTCCAATTTCAGTTCCAGAGCGATTCGCCCGATGAGTCCTTCATATTTAGTCGTTTTCAGCCAATTTTCTGAATTTTTGAAAATTTCACTTTTTTGTGAAAATATGCACTAAATGAGGGAATAATATGTGTGAGGGTACCCCAGGAGAGTTCCAAATGTGTGTGGGCAGATTATATATCCCACGGGGGTAAAATTGAAAAAAGGTGAAAAATTTTTTTTTTGGACTTAGTCATTTTTTCAGCGTTTATCAGACTTTCAGATAGGGCAAATGTCAGTGAGCGTTCCAATTTCAGTTCCAGAGCAATTCGCCCGATGAGTACTTCATATTTAGTCGGTTTCAGCCAATTTTCTGAATATTTGAAAATTTCACTTTTTTGTGAAAATATCCACTAAATGAGGGAATAATATGTGTGAGGGTACCCCAGGAGAGTTCCAAATGTGTGTGGGTAGAATATATATCCCACGGGGGTAAAATTGAAAAAAGTTTTAAAAAAATTTTTTTTAGACTTAGTCATTTTTCCGGCGTTTATCAGACTTTCAATTAGGGCAAATGTCAGTGAGCATTCCGATTTCAGTTCTAGAGCGATTCGCCCGATTAGTCCTTCATATTTAGTCGTTTTCAGCCAATTTTCAGAATTTTTGAAAGTTTAACTTTTTTGTGAAAATATCCACTAAATGAGGGAATAATATGTGTGAGGGTACCCCAGGAGAGTTCCAAATGTATGTGGGTAGAATATATATCCCACGGGGGTAAAATTGAAAAAAGTTTAAAAAAAATTTTTTTTGTACTTAGTCATTTTTCCAGCGTAAATCAGACTTTCAATTAGGGCAAATGTCAGTGAGCGTTCCGATTTCAGTTCCAGAGCGATTCGCCCGATGAGTCCTTCATATTTAGTCGGTTTCAGCCAATTTTCTGAATTTTTGAAAATTTCACTTTTTTGTGAAAATATCCACTAAATGAGGGAATAATATGTGTGAGGGTACCCCAGGAGAGTTCCAAATGTGTGTGGGTAGAAGACATCCCACGGGGGTAAAATTGAAAAAAGTTGAAATTTTTTTTTTTTCGACTTTGTCATTTTTCCGGCGTTTATCAGACTTTCAGGTAGGGGAAATGTCAGTGAGTGTTCCGATTTCAGTTCCAGAGCGATTCGCCCGATGAGTCCTTCATATTTAGTCGTTTTCAGCCAATTTTCTGAATTTTTGAAAATTTCACTTTTTTGTGAAAATATCCACTAAATGAGGGAATAATATGTGTGAGGATACCCCAGGAGAGTTCCAAATGTGTGTGGGTAGAATATATATCCCACGGGGGTAAAATTGAAAAAAGGTGAAAAAAAATTTTTTTTGGACTTAGTAATTTTTTCAGCGTTTATCAGACTTTCAGATAGGGGAAATGTCAGTGAGCGTTCCAATTTCAGTTCCAGAACGATTCGCCCGATGAGTCCCTCATATTTAGTCGTTTTCAGCCAATTTTCTGAATTTTTGAAAATTTCACTTTTTTGTGAAAATATCCACTAAATGAGGGAATAATATGTGTGAAGGTACCCCAGGAGTGTTCCAAATGTGTGTGGGTAGAATATATATCCCACGGGGGTAAAATTGAAAAAAGTTGAAAAAATTTTTTTTTTGACTTAGTCATTTTTCCGGCGTTTATCAGACTTTCAGATAGGGGAAATGTCAGTGAGCGTTCCGATTTCAGTTCCAGAGTGATTCGCCAATGAGTCCTTCATATTTAGTCGTTTTCAGCCAATTTTCAGAATTTTTGAAAATTTCACTTTTTTGTGAAAATATCCACTAAATGAGGGAATAATATGCGTGAAGGTACCCCAGGAGTGTTCCAAATGTGTGTGGGTAGAATATATATCCCACGGGGGTAAAATTGAAAAAAGTTGAAAAAATTTTTTTTGGACTTAGTCATTTTTCCGGCATTTATCAGACTTTCAGATAGGGGAAATGTCAGTGAGCGTTCCGATTTCAGTTCCAGAGCAATTCGCCCGATGAGTCCTTCATATTTAGTCGTTTTCAGCCAATTTTCAGAATTTTTTAAAATTTCACTTTTTTGTAAAAAAATATCCACTAAATGAGGGAATAATATGTGTGAGGGTACCCCAGGAGAGTTCCAAATGTGTGTGGGTAGAATATATATCCCACGGGGGTAAAATTGAAAAAAGGTGAAAAATTTTTTTTTTTGGACTTAGTCATTTTTTCAGCGTTTATCAGACTTTCAGATAGGGGAAATGTCAGTGAGCGTTCCGATTTCAGTTCCAGAGCAATTCGCCCGATGAGTCCTTCATATTTAGTCGTTTTCAGCCAATTTTCTGAATTTTTGAAAATTTCACTTTTTTGTAAAAAAAAATCCACTAAATGAGGGAATAATATGTGTGAGGGTACCCCAGGAGAGTTACAAATGTGTGTGGGTAGAATATATATCCCACAGGGGTAAAATTTAAAAAAAGTAAAAAAAAAATTTTTTTTGACTGTCATTTTTCCGGTGTTTATCAGACTTTCAGATAGGGGAAATGTCAGTGAGCGTTCCGATTTCAGTTCCAGAGTGATTCGCCCGATGAGTCCTGCATATTTAGTCGTTTTCAGCCAATTTTCAGAATTTTTGAAAATTTCACTTTTTTGTGAAAATATCCACTAAATGAGGGAATAATATGTGTGAGGGTACCCCAGGACAGTTCCAAATGTGTGTGGGTAGAATATATATCCCACGGGGGTAAAATTGAAAAAAGATGAAAACATTTTTTTTTTTACTTAGTCATTTTTCCGTCGTTTATCAGACTTTCAGATAGGGGAAATGTCAGTGAGCGTTCCGATTTCAGTTCCATAGCGATTCGCCCGATGACTCCTTCATATTTAGTTGTTTTCAGCCAATTTTCAGAATTTTTGAAAATTTCACTTTTTTGTGAAATATCCACTAAATGAGGGAATAATATGTGTGAGGGTACCCCAGGAGAGTTCCAAATGTGTGTGGGTAGAATATATATCCCACGGGGGTAAAATTGAAAAAAGGTAAAAAAAAATTTTTTTTTGACTTTGTCATTTTTCCGGCGTTTATCACACTTTCAGATAGGGGAAATGTCAGTGAGCGTTCCGATTTCAGTTCCAGAGCAATTCGGTCGATGAGTCCTTCATATTTAGTCGTTTTCAGCCAATTTTCAGAATGTTTGAAAATTTCACTTTTTTGTGAAAATATCCAGTAAATGAGGGAATAATATGTGTGAGGGTACCCCAGGAGAGTTCCAAATGTGTATGGGTAGAATATATATCCCACGGGGGTAAAATTGAAAAAAGATGAAAAAATTTTTTTTTTGGACTTAGTCATTTTTCCGGCGTTTATCAGACTTTCAGATAGGTGAAATGTCAGTGAGCGTTCCGATTTCAGTTCCAGAGCAATTCGCCCGATGAGTCCTTCATATTTAGTCGTTTTCAGCCAATTTTCTGAATTTTTGAAAATTTCACTTTTTTGTAAAAAAATATCCACTAAATTAGGGAATAATATGTGTGAGGGTACCCCAGGAGAGTTCCAAATGTGTGTGGGTAGAATATATATCCCACAGGGGTAAAATTGAAAAAAGGTGAAAAAATTTTTTTTTTGGACTTAGTCATTTTTTCAGCGTTTATCAGACTTTCAGATAGGGGAAATGTCAGTGAGCGTTCCGATTTCAGTTCCATAGCGATTCGCCCGATGAGTCCTTCATATTTAGTTGTTTTCAGCCAATTTTCAGAATTTTTGAAAATTTCACTTTTTTGTGAAAATATCCACTAAATGAGGGAATAATATGTGTGAGGGTACGCCAGGAGAGTTCCAAACGTGTGTGGGTAGAATATATATCCCACGGGGGTAAAATTGAAAAAGGTGAAAAAAAATTTTTTTTTGACTTAGTCATTTTTCCGGCGTTTATCAGACTTTCAGATAGGGGAAATGTCAGTGAGCGTTCCAAATTCAGTTCCAGAGCATTTCGCCCGATGAGTCCTTCATATTTAGTCGTTTTCAGCCAATTTTCAGAATTTTTGAAAATTTCACTTTTTTGTGAAAATATCCACTAAATGAGGGAATAATATGTGTGAGGGTACCCCAGGAGAGTTCCAAATGTGTGTGGGTAGAATATATATCCCACGGGGGTAAAATTGAAAAAAGATGAAAAAATTTTTTTTTTGGACTTAGTCATTTTTCCGGCGTTTATCAGACTTTCAGATAGGTGAAATGTCATTGAGCGTTCCGATTTCAGTTCCAGAGCGATTCGCCCGATGAGTCCTTCATATTTAGTCGTTTTCAGCCAATTTTCTGAATTTTTGAAAATTTCACTTTTTTCTAATAAAATATCCACTAAATTAGGGAATAATATGTGTAAGGGTACCCCAGGAGAGTTCCAAATGTGTGTGGGTAGAATATATATCCCACAGGGGTAAAATTGAAAAAAGGTGAAAAAAATTTTTTTTTGAACTTAGTCATTTTTTCAGCGTTTATCAGACTTTCAGATAGGGGAAATGTCAGTGAGCGTTCCGATTTCAGTTCCATAGCGATTCGCCCGATGACTCCTTCATATTTAGTTGTTTTCAGCCAATTTTCAGAATTTTTGAAAATTTCACTTTTTTGTGAAATATCCACTAAATGAGGGAATAATATGTGTGAGGGTACCCCAGGAGAGTTCCAAATGTGTGTGGGTAGAATATATATCCCACGGGGGTAAAATTGAAAAAAGGTAAAAAAAAAATTTTTTTTGACTTTGTCATTTTTCCGGCGTTTATCACACTTTCAGATAGGGGAAATGTCAGTGAGCGTTCCGATTTCAGTTCCAGAGCAATTCGCTTGATGAGTCCTTCATATTTAGTCGTTTTCAGCCAATTTTCAGAATGTTTTAAAATTTCACTTTTTTGTGAAAATATCCACTAAATGAGGGAATAATATGTGTGAGGGTACCCCAGGAGAGTTCCAAATGTGTGTGGGTAGAATATATATCCCACGGGGGTAAAATTGAAAAAAGGTAAAAAAAATATTTTTTTTGACTTTGTCATTTTTCCGGCGTTTATCACACTTTCAGATAGGTGAAATGTCAGTGAGCGTTCCGATTTCAGTTCCAGAGCAATTCGCCCGATGAGTCCTTCATATTTAGTCGTTTTCAGCCAATTTTCTGAATTTTTGAAAATTTCACTTTTTTGAAAAAATATCCACTAAATGAGGGAATAATATGTGTGAGGGTACCCCAGGAGAGTTCCAAATGTGTGTGGGTAGAATATATATCCCACGGGGGTAAAATTGAAAAAAGATGAAAACATTTTTTTTTTGACTTAGTCATTTTTCCGGCGTTTATCAGACTTTCAGATAGGTGAAATGTCAGTGAGCATTCCGATTTCAGTTCCAGAGCAATTCGCCCGATGAGTCCTTCATATTTAGTCGTTTTCAGCCAATTTTCTGAATTTTTGAAAATTTCACTTTTTTGTAAAAAAATATCCACTAAATGAGGGATTAATATGTGTGAGGGTACCCCAGGAGAGTTCCAAATGTGTGTGTGTAGAATATATATCCCACGGGGGTAAAATTGAAAAAAGGTGAAAAATTTTTTTTTTTGGACTTAGTCATTTTTTCAGCGTTTATCAGACTTTCAGATAGGGGAAATGTCAGTGAGCGTTCCGATTTCAGTTCCAGAGCAATTCGCCCGATGAGTCCTTCATATTTAGTCGTTTTCAGCCAATTTTCTGAATTTTTGAAAATTTCACTTTTTTGTAAAAAAATATCCACTAAATGAGGGAATAATGTGTGAGAGTGTAACCCAGGAGAGTTCCAAATGTGTGTGGGTATAATATATATGCCACGGGGGTAAAATTGAAAAAAGGTAAAAAAAATTTTTGGGACTTAGTCATTTTTTCAGCGTTTATCAGACTTTCAGATAGGGGAAATGTCAGTGAGCGTTCCGATTTCAGTTCCAGAGCGATTCGCCCGATGAGTCCTTCATATTTAGTTGTTTTCAGCCAATTTCCTGAATTTTTGAAAATTTCACTTTTTTGTGAAAATATCCACTAAATGAGGTCATAATATGTGTGAGGGTACCTCAGGAGAGTTCCAAATGTGTGTGGGTAGAATATATATCCCACGGGGGTAAAATTGAAAAAAGATGAAAAAATTATTTTTTTGGACTTAGTCATTTTTCCGGCGTTTATCAGAATTTCAGATAGGGGAAATGTCAGTGAGCATTCCGATTTCAGTTCCAGAGTGATTCGCCCGATGAGTCCTTCATATTTAGTCGTTTTCAGCCAATTTTCAGAATTTTTGAAAATTTCACTTTTTTGTGAAAATATCCACTAAATGAGGGAATAATATGTGTGAGGGTACCCCAGGAGAGTTCCAAATGTGTGTGGGTAGAATATATATCCCACGGGGGTAAAATTGAAAAAAGGTGAAAAATATTTTTTTTTGACTTAGTCATTTTTTCAGCGTTTATCAGACTTTCAGATAGGGGAAATGTCAGTGAGCATTCCGATTTCAGTTCCAGAGCGATTTGCCTGATGAGTCCTTCATATTTAGTCGTTTTCAGCCAATTTTCTGAAATTTTGAAAATTTCACTTTTTTGTGAAAATATCCACTAAATGAGGGAATAATATGTGTGAGGGCACGCCAGGAGAGTTCCAAACGTGTGTGGGTAGAATATGTATCCCACGGGGGTAAAATTGAAAAAGGTGAAAAAAAATTTTTTTTTGACTTAGTCATTTTTCCGGCGTTTATCAGACTTTCAGATAGGGGAAATGTCAGTGAGCGTTCCAAATTCAGTTCCAGAGCAATTCGCCCGATGAGTCCTTCATATTTAGTCGTTTTCAGCCAATTTTCAGAATTTTTGAAAATTTCACTTTTTTGTGAAAATATCCACTAAATGAGGGAATAATATGTGTGAGGGTACCCCAGGACAGTTCCAAATGTGTGTGGGTAGAATATATATCCCAAGGGGGTAAAATTGAAAAAAGATGAAAAAATTTTTTTTTTGACTTAGTCATTTTTCCGTCGTTTATCAGACTTTCAGATAGGGGAAATGTCAGTGAGCGTTCCGATTTCAGTTCCAGAGCGATTCGCCCGATGAGTCCTTCATATTTAGTCGTTTTCAGCCAATTTTCTGAATTTTTGAAAATTTCACTTTTTTGTAAAAAAATATCCACTAAATGAGGGAATAATATGTGTGAGGGTACCCCAGGAGAGTTCCAAATGTGTGTGGGTAGAATATATATCCCACGGGGGTAAAATTGAAAAAAGATGAAAACATTTTTTTTTTTGACTTAGTCATTTTTCCGGCGTTTATCAGACTTTCAGATAGGTGAAATGTCAGTGAGCATTCCGATTTCAGTTCCAGAGCAATTCGCCCGATGAGTCCTTCATATTTAGTCGTTTTCAGCCAATTTTCTGAATTTTTGAAAATTTCACTTTTTTGTAAAAAAATATCCACTAAATGAGGGATTAATATGTGTGAGGGTACCCCAGGAGAGTTCCAAATGTGTGTGGGTAGAATATATATCCCACGGGGGTAAAATTGAAAAAAGGTGAAAAATTTTTTTTTTGGACTTAGTCATTTTTTCAGCGTTTATCAGACTTTCAGATAGGGGAAATGTCAGTGAGCGTTCCGATTTCAGTTCCAGAGCAATTCGCCCGATGAGTCCTTCATATTTAGTCGTTTTCAGCCAATTTTCTGAATTTTTGAAAATTTCAATTTTTTGTAAAAAAATATCCACTAAATGAGGGAATAATATGTGAGAGTGTACCCCAGGAGAGTTCCAAATGTGTGTGGGTATAATGTATATGCCACGGGGGTAAAATTGAAAAAAGGTAAAAAAAATTTTTGGGACTTAGTCATTTTTTCAGCGTTTATCAGACTTTCAGATAGGGGAAATGTCAGTGAGCGTTCCGATTTCAGTTCCAGAGCGATTCGCCCGATGAGTCCTTCATATTTAGTTGTTTTCAGCCAATTTCCTGAATTTTTGAAAATTTCACTTTTTTGTGAAAATATCCACTAAATGAGGTCATAATATGTGTGAGGGTACCTCAGGAGAGTTCCAAATGTGTGTGGGTAGAATATATATCCCACGGGGGTAAAATTGAAAAAAGATGAAAAAATTATTTTTTTGGACTTAGTCATTTTTCCGGCGTTTATCAGAATTTCAGATACGGGAAATGTCAGTGAGCATTCCGATTTCAGTTCCAGAGTGATTCGCCCGATGAGTCCTTCATATTTAGTCGTTTTCAGCCAATTTTCAGAATTTTTGAAAATTTCACTTTTTTGTGAAAATATCCACTAAATGAGGGAATAATATGTGTGAGGGTACCCCAGGAGAGTTCCAAATGTGTGTGGGTAGAATATATATCCCACGGGGGTAAAATTGAAAAAAGGTGAAAAATATTTTTTTTTGACTTAGTCATTTTTTCAGCGTTTATCAGACTTTCAGATAGGGGAAATGTCAGTGAGCATTCCGATTTCAGTTCCAGAGCGATTTGCCTGATGAGTCCTTCATATTTAGTCGTTTTCAGCCAATTTTCTGATATTTTGAAAATTTCACTTTTTTGTGAAAATATCCACTAAATGAGGGAATAATATGTGTGAGGGTACGCCAGGAGAGTTCCAAACGTGTGTGGGTAGAATATATATCCCACGGGGGTAAAATTGAAAAAGGTGAAAAAAAATTTTTTTTTGACTTAGTCATTTTTCCGGCGTTTATCAGACTTTCAGATAGGGGAAATGTCAGTGAGCGTTCCAAATTCAGTTCCAGAGCAATTCGCCTGATGAGTCCTTCATATTTAGTCGTTTTCAGCCAATTTTCAGAATTTTTGAAAATTTCACTTTTTTGTGAAAATATCCACTAAATGAGGGAATAATATGTGTGAGGGTACCCCAGGACAGTTCCAAATGTGTGTGGGTAGAATATATATCCCAAGAGGGTAAAATTGAAAAAAGATGAAAAAATTTTTTTTTTGACTTAGTCATTTTTCCGTCGTTTATCAGACTTTCAGATAGGGGAAATGTCAGTGAGCGTTCCGATTTCAGTTCCAGAGCGATTCGCCCGATGAGTCCTTCATATTTAGTCGTTTTCAGCCAATTTTCTGAATTTTTGAAAATTTCACTTTTTTGTAAAAAAATATCCACTAAATTAGGGAATAATATGTGTGAGGGTACCCCAGGAGAGTTCCAAATGTGTGTGAGTAGAATATATATCCCACAGGGGTAAAATTGAAAAAAGGTGAAAAAATTTTTTTTTTTGGACTTAGTCATTTTTTCAGCGTTTATCAGACTTTCAGATAGGGGAAATGTCAGTGAGCGTTACGATTTCAGTTCCATAGCGATTCGACCGATGACTGCTTCATATTTAGTTGTTTTCAGCCAATTTTCAGAATTTTTGAAAATTTCACTTTTTTGTGAAATATCCACTAAATGAGGGAATAATATGTGTGAGGGTACCCCAGGAGAGTTCCAAATGTGTGTGGGTAGAATATATATCCCACGGGGGTAAAATTGAAAAAAGGTAAAAAAAAAATTTTTTTTGACTTTGTCATTTTTCCGGCGTTGATCACACTTTCAGATAGGTGAAATGTCAGTGAGCGTTCCGATTTCAGTTCCAGAGCAATTCGCCCGATGAGTCCTTCATATTTAGTCGTTTTCAGCCAATTTTCTGAATTTTTGAAAATTTAACTTTTTTGTAAAAAAATATCCACTAAATGAGGGAATAATATGTGTGAGGGTACCCCAGGAGAGTTCCAAATGTGTGTGGGTAGAATATATATCCCACGGGGGTAAAATTGAAAAAAGGTGAAAAATATATTTTTTTTACTTAGTCATTTTTTCAGCGTTTATCAGACTTTCAGATAGGGGAAATGTCAGTGAGCATTCCGATTTCAGTTCCAGAGCGATTCGCCCGATGAGTCCTTCATATTTAGTTGTTTTCAGCCAATTTCCTGAATTTTTGAAAATTTCACTTTTTTTGTGAAAATATCCACTAAATGAGGGAATAATATGTGTGAGGGTACCCCAGGAGAGTTCCAAATGTGTGTGGGTAGAATATATATCCCACGGGGGTAAAATTGAAAAAAGGTGAAAAATTTTTTTTTTTGGACTTAGTCATTTTTTCAACGTTTATCAGACTTTCAGATTGGGGAAATGTCAGTGAGCATTCCGATTTCAGTTCCAGAGCGATTTGCCTGATGGGTCCTTCATATTTAGTCGTTTTCAGCCAATTTTCTGAATTTTTGAAAATTTCACTTTTTTGTGAAAATATCCACTAAATGAGGGAATAATATGTGTGAAGGTACGCCAGGAGAGTTCCAAATGTGTGTGGGTAGAATATATATCCCACGGGGGTAAAATTGAAAAAAGGTGAAAAATTTTTTTGGGACTCAGTCATTTTTTCAGCGTTTATCAGACTTTCAGATAGGGGAAATGTCAGTGAGCGTTCCGATTTCAGTTCCAGAGCGATTTGACTGATGAGTCGTTCATATTTAGTCGTTTTCAGCCAATTTTCTGAATTTTTGAAAATTTCACTTTTTTGTGAAAATATCCACTAAATGAGGGAATAATATGTGTGAGGGTATGCCAGGAGAGTTCCAAATGTGTGTGGGTAGAATATATATCCCACGGGGGAAAAATTGAAAAAAGGTGAAAAAAATTTTTTTTTGGACTTAGTCATTTTTCCGGCGTTTATCAGACTTTCAGATAGGGGAAATGTCAGTGAGCGTTCCAAATTCAGTTCCAGAGCAATTCGACCGATGAGTCCTTCATATTTAGTCGTTTTCAGCCAATTTTCAGAATTTTTGAAAATTTCACTTTTTTGTGAAAATATCCACTAAATGAGGGAATAATATGTGTGAGGGTACCCCAGGAGAGTTCCAAATGTGTGTGGGTAGAATATATATCCCACGGGGGTAAAATTGAAAAAAGATGAAAAAATTTTTTTTTTTTACTTAGTCATTTTTCCGGCGTTTATCAAACTTTCAGATAGGTGAAATGTCAGTGAGCGTTCCGATTTCAGTTCCAGAGCAATTCGCCCGATGAGTCCTTCATATTTAGTCGTTTTCAGCCAATTTTCTGAATTTTTGAAAATTTCACTTTTTTGTAAAAAAATATCCACTAAATGAGGGAATAATATGTGTGAGGGTACCCCAGGAGAGTTCCAAATGTGTGTGGGTAGAATATATATCCCACGGGGGTAAAATTGAAAAAAGGTGAAAAATTTTTTTTTTTGGACTTAGTCATTTTTTCAGCGTTTATCAGACTTTCAGATAGGGGAAATGTCAGTGAGCATTCCGATTTCAGTTCCAGAGCGATTTGCCTGATGAGTCCTTCATATTTAGTCGTTTTCAGCCCATTTTCTGAATTTTTGAAAATTTCACTTTTTTGTGAAAATATCCACTAAATGAGGGAATAATATGTGTGAGGGTACGCCAGGAGAGTTCCAAATGTGTGTGGGTAGAATATATATCCCACGGGGGTAAAATTGAAAAAAGATGAAAAATTTTTTTTTTGGACTTGGTCATTTTTCCGGCGTTTATCGGACTTTCAGTGAGGGAAAATGTCAGTGAGCGTTCCGATTTCAGTTCCAGAGCAATTCGCCCGATGAGTCCTTCATATTTAGTCGTTTTCAGCCAATTTTCAGAATTTTTGAATATTTCACTTTTTTGTGAAAATATCCACTAAATGAGGGAATAATATGTGTGAGGGTACCCCAGGAGAGTTCCAAATGTTTGTGGATAGAATATATATCCCACGGGGGTAAAATTGAAAAAAGGTGAAAAATTTTTTTTTTGGACTTAGTCATTTTTTCAGCGTTTATCAGATTTTCAGATAGGGGAAATGTCAGTGAGCGTTCCAATTTCAGTTCCAGAGCGATTCGCCCGATGAGTCCTTCATATTTAGTTGTTTTCAGCCAATTTTCAGAATTTTTGAAAATTTCACTTTTTTGTGAAAATATCCACTAAATGAGGGAATAATATGTGTGAGGGTACCCCAGGAGAGTTCCAAATGTGTGTGGATAGAATATATATCCCACGGGGGTAAAATTGAAAAAAGGTGAAAAATTTTTTTTTTGGACTTAGTCATTTTTTCAGCGTTTATCAGATTTTCAGATAGGGGAAATGTCAGTGAGCGTTCCAATTTCAGTTCCAGAGCGATTCGCCCGATGAGTCCTTCATATTTAGTTGTTTTCAGCCAATTTTCAGAATTTTTGAAAATTTCACTTTTTTGTGAAAATATCCACTAAATGAGGGAATAATATGTGTGAGGGTACCCCAGGAGAGTTCCAAATGTGTGTGGGTAGAATATATATCCCACGGGGGTAAAATTGAAAAAAGGTGAAAAATTTTTTTTCTTGGACTTAGTCATTTTTTCAGCGTTTATCAGACTTTCAGATAGGGGAAATGTCAGTGAGCATTCCGATTTCAGTTCCAGAGCGATTTGCCTGATGAGTCCTTCATATTTAGTCGTTTTCAGCCAATTTTCAGAATTTTTGAAAATTTCACTTTTTTGTGAAAATATCCACTAAATGAGGGAATAATATGTGTGAGGGTACCCCAGGAGAGTTCCAAATGTGTGTGGGTATTATATATATCCCACGGGGGTAAAATTGAAAAAAGGTGAAAAAAATTTTTTTTTGGACTTAGTCATTTTTTCAGCGTTTATCAGACTTTCAGATAGGGGAAATGTCAGTGAGCGTTCCGATTTCAGTTCCAGAGCGATTTGCCTGATGAGTCCTTCATATTTAGTCGTTTTCAGCCAATTTTCTGAATTTTTTAAAATTTCACTTTTTTGTGAAAATATCCACTAAATGAGGGAATAATATGTGTGAGGGTACGCCAGGAGAGTTCCAAATGTGTGTGGGTAGAATATATATCCCACGGGGGTAAAATTGAAAAAAGGTTAAAAAAAAAAATTTTTTGACTTAGTCATTTTTCCGGCGTTTATCAGACTTTCAGATAGGGGAAATGTCAGTGAGCGTTCCAATTTCAGTTCCAGAGCAATTCGCCCGATGAGTCCTTCATATTTAGTCGTTTTCAGCCAATTTTCAGAATTTTTGAAAATTTCACTTTTTTGTGAAAATATCCACTAAATGAGGGAATAATATGTGTGAGGGTACCCCAGGAGAGTTCCAAATGTGTGTGGGTAGAATATATATCCCAAGGGGGTAAAATTGCAAAAAGATGAAAAATTTTTTTTTTTTGTCTTAGTCATTTTTCCGTCGTTTATCAGACTTTCAGATAGGGGAAATGTCAGTGAGCGTTCCGATTTCAGTTCCAGAGCGATTCGCCCGATGAGTCCTTCATATTTAGTCGTTTTCAGCCAATTTTCTGAATTTTTGAAAATTTCACTTTTTTGTAAAAAAATATCCACTAAATGAGGGAATAATATGTGTGAGGGTACCCCAGGAGAGTTCCAAATGTGTGTGGGTAGAATATATATCCCACAGGGGTAAAATTGAAAAAAGGTGAAAAATTTTTTTTTTTGGACTTAGTCATTTTTTCTGCGTTTATCAGACTTTCAGATAGGGGAAATGTCAGTGAGCATTCCGATTTCAGTTCCAGAGCGATTTGCCTGATGAGTCCTTCATATTTAGTCGTTTTCAGCCAATTTTCTGATATTTTGAAAATTTCACTTTTTTGTGAAAATATCCACTAAATGAGGGAATAATATGTGTGAGGGTACGCCAGGAGAGTTCCAAACGTGTGTGGGTAGAATATATATCCCACGGGGGTAAAATTGAAAAAGGTGAAAAAACATTTTTTTTTGACTTAGTCATTTTTCCGGCGTTTATCAGACTTTCAGATAGGGGAAATGTCAGTGAGCGTTCCAAATTCAGTTCCAGAGCAATTCGCCTGATGAGTCCTTCATATTTAGTCGTTTTCAGCCAATTTTCAGAATTTTTGAAAATTTCACTTTTTTGTGAAAATATCCACTAAATGAGGGAATAATATGTGTGAGGGTACCCCAGGACAGTTCCAAATGTGTGTGGGTAGAATATATATCCCAAGAGGGTAAAATTGAAAAAAGATGAAAAAATTTTTTTTTTGACTTAGTCATTTTTCCGTTGTTTATCAGACTTTCAGATAGGGGAAATGTCAGTGAGCGTTCCGATTTCAGTTCCAGAGCGATTCGCCCGATGAGTCCTTCATATTTAGTCGTTTTCAGCCAATTTTCTGAATTTTTGAAAATTTCACTTTTTTGTAAAAAAATATCCACTAAATTAGGGAATAATATGTGTGAGGGTACCCCAGGAGAGTTCCAAATGTGTGTGGGTAGAATATATATCCCACAGGGGTAAAATTGAAAAAAGGTGAAAAAATTTTTTTTTTTGGACGTAGTCATTTTTTCAGCGTTTATCAGACTTTCAGATAGGGGAAATGTCAGTGAGCGTTACGATTTCAGTTCCATAGCGATTCGACCGATGACTGCTTCATATTTAGTTGTTTTCAGCCAATTTTCAGAATTTTTGAAAATTTCACTTTTTTGTGAAATATCCACTAAATGAGGGAATAATATGTGTGAGGGTACCCCAGGAGAGTTCCAAATGTGTGTGGGTAGAATATATATCCCACGGGGGTAAAATTGAAAAAAGGTAAAAAAAAAATTTTTTTTGACTTTGTCATTTTTCCGGCGTTGATCACACTTTCAGATAGGGGAAATGTCAGTGAGCGTTCCGATTTCAGTTCCAGAGCAATTCGCCCGATGAGTCCTTCATATTTAGTCGTTTTCAGCCAATTTTCAGAATGTTTGAAAATTTCACTTTTTTGTGAAAATATCCACTAAATGAGGGAATAATATGTGTGAGGGTACCCCAGGAGACTTCCAAATGTGTGTGGGTAGAATATATATCCCACGGGGGTAAAATTGAAAAAAGATGAAAAAATTTTTTTTTTGGACTTAGTCATTTTTCCGGCGTTTATCAGACTTTCAGATAGGTGAAATGTCAGTGAGCGTTCCGATTTCAGTTCCAGAGCAATTCGCCCGATGAGTCCTTCATATTTAGTCGTTTTCAGCCAATTTTCTGAATTTTTGAAAATTTAACTTTTTTGTAAAAAAATATCCACTAAATGAGGGAATAATATGTGTGAGGGTACCCCAGGAGAGTTCCAAATGTGTGTGGGTAGAATATATATCCCACGGGGGTAAAATTGAAAAAAGGTGAAAAATATTTTTTTTTTACTTAGTCATTTTTTCAGCGTTTATCAGACTTTCAGATAGGGGAAATGTCAGTGAGCATTCCGATTTCAGTTCCAGAGCGATTCGCCCGATGAGTCCTTCATATTTAGTTGTTTTCAGCCAATTTCCTGAATTTTTGAAAATTTCACTTTTTTTGTGAAAATATCCACTAAATGAGGGAATAATATGTGTGAGGGTACCCCAGGAGAGTTCCAAATGTGTGTGGGTAGAATATATATCCCACGGGGGTAAAATTGAAAAAAGGTGAAAAATTTTTTTTTTTGGACTTAGTCATTTTTTCAACGTTTATCAGACTTTCAGATTGGGGAAATGTCAGTGAGCATTCCGATTTCAGTTCCAGAGCGATTTGCCTGATGGGTCCTTCATATTTAGTCGTTTTCAGCCAATTTTCTGAATTTTTGAAAATTTCACTTTTTTGTGAAAATATCCACTAAATGAGGGAATAATATGTGTGAGGGTACGCCAGGAGAGTTCCAAATGTGTGTGGGTAGAATATATATCCCACGGGGGTAAAATTGAAAAAAGGTGAAAAATTTTTTTGGGACTCAGTCATTTTTTCAGCGTTTATCAGACTTTCAGATAGGGGAAATGTCAGTGAGCGTTCCGATTTCAGTTCCAGAGCGATTTGACTGATGAGTCGTTCATATTTAGTCGTTTTCAGCCAATTTTCTGAATTTTTGAAAATTTCACTTTTTTGTGAAAATATCCACTAAATGAGGGAATAATATGTGTGAGGGTATGCCAGGAGAGTTCCAAATGTGTGTGGGTAGAATATATATCCCACGGGGGAAAAATTGAAAAAAGGTGAAAAAAATTTTTTTTTGGACTTAGTCATTTTTCCGGCGTTTATCAGACTTTCAGATAGGGGAAATGTCAGTGAGCGTTCCAAATTCAGTTCCAGAGCAATTCGACCGATGAGTCCTTCATATTTAGTCGTTTTCAGCCAATTTTCAGAATTTTTGAAAATTTCACTTTTTTGTGAAAATATCCACTAAATGAGGGAATAATATGTGTGAGGGTACCCCAGGAGAGTTCCAAATGTGTGTGGGTAGAATATATATCCCACGGGGGTAAAATTGAAAAAAGATGAAAAAATTTTTTTTTTTGACTTAGTCATTTTTCCGGCGTTTATCAAACTTTCAGATAGGTGAAATGTCAGTGAGCGTTCCGATTTCAGTTCCAGAGCAATTCGCCCGATGAGTCCTTCATATTTAGTCGTTTTCAGCCAATTTTCTGAATTTTTGAAAATTTCACTTTTTTGTAAAAAAATATCCACTAAATGAGGGAATAATATGTGTGAGGGTACCCCAGGAGAGTTCCAAATGTGTGTGGGTAGAATATATATCCCACGGGGGTAAAATTGAAAAAAGGTGAAAAATTTTTTTTTTTGGACTTAGTCATTTTTTCAGCGTTTATCAGACTTTCAGATAGGGGAAATGTCAGTGAGCATTCCGATTTCAGTTCCAGAGCGATTTGCCTGATGAGTCCTTCATATTTAGTCGTTTTCAGCCAATTTTCTGAATTTTTGAAAATTTCACTTTTTTGTGAAAATATCCACTAAATGAGGGAATAATATGTGTGAGGGTACGCCAGGAGAGTTCCAAATGTGTGTGGGTAGAATATATATCCCACGGGGGTAAAATTGAAAAAAGATGAAAAATTTTTTTTTTGGACTTGGTCATTTTTCCGGCGTTTATCGGACTTTCAGTGAGGGAAAATGTCAGTGAGCGTTCCGATTTCAGTTCCAGAGCAATTCGCCCGATGAGTCCTTCATATTTAGTCGTTTTCAGCCAATTTTCAGAATTTTTGAATATTTCACTTTTTTGTGAAAATATCCACTAAATGAGGGAATAATATGTGTGAGGGTACCCCAGGAGAGTTCCGAATGTTTGTGGATAGAATATATATCCCACGGGGGTAAAATTGAAAAAAGGTGAAAAATTTTTTTTTTGGACTTAGTCATTTTTTCAGCGTTTATCAGATTTTCAGATAGGGGAAATGTCAGTGAGCGTTCCAATTTCAGTTCCAGAGCGATTCGCCCGATGAGTCCTTCATATTTAGTTGTTTTCAGCCAATTTTCAGAATTTTTGAAAATTTCACTTTTTTGTGAAAATATCCACTAAATGAGGGAATAATATGTGTGAGGGTACCCCAGGAGAGTTCCAAATGTGTGTGGATAGAATATATATCCCACGGGGGTAAAATTGAAAAAAGGTGAAAAATTTTTTTTTTGGACTTAGTCATTTTTTCAGCGTTTATCAGATTTTCAGATAGGGGAAATGTCAGTGATCGTTCCAATTTCAGTTCCAGAGCGATTCGCCCGATGAGTCCTTCATATTTAGTTGTTTTCAGCCAATTTTCAGAATTTTTGAAAATTTCACTTTTTTGTGAAAATATCCACTAAATGAGGGAATAATATGTGTGAGGGTACCCCAGGAGAGTTCCAAATGTGTGTGGGTAGAATATATATCCCACGGGGGTAAAATTGAAAAAAGGTGAAAAATTTTTTTTCTTGGACTTAGTCATTTTTTCAGCGTTTATCAGACTTTCAGATAGGGGAAATGTCAGTGAGCATTCCGATTTCAGTTCCAGAGCGATTTGCCTGATGAGTCCTTCATATTTAGTCGTTTTCAGCCAATTTTCAGAATTTTTGAAAATTTCACTTTTTTGTGAAAATATCCACTAAATGAGGGAATAATATGTGTGAGGGTACGCCAGGAGAGTTCCAAATGTGTGTGGGTAGAATATATATCCCACGGGGGTAAAATTGAAAAAAGGTTAAAAAAAAAAATTTTTTGACTTAGTCATTTTTCCGGCGTTTATCAGACTTTCAGATAGGGGAAATGTCAGTGAGCGTTCCAATTTCAGTTCCAGAGCAATTCGCCCGATGAGTCCTTCATATTTAGTCGTTTTCAGCCAATTTTCAGAATTTTTGAAAATTTCACTTTTTTGTGAAAATATCCACTAAATGAGGGAATAATATGTGTGAGGGTACCCCAGGAGAGTTCCAAATGTGTGTGGGTAGAATATATATCCCAAGGGGGTAAAATTGCAAAAAGATGAAAAATTTTTTTTTTTGTCTTAGTCATTTTTCCGTCGTTTATCAGACTTTCAGATAGGGGAAATGTCAGTGAGCGTTCCGATTTCAGTTCCAGAGCGATTCGCCCGATGAGTCCTTCATATTTAGTCGTTTTCAGCCAATTTTCTGAATTTTTGAAAATTTCACTTTTTTGTAAAAAAATATCCACTAAATGAGGGAATAATATGTGTGAGGGTACCCCAGGAGAGTTCCAAATGTGTGTGGGTAGAATATATATCCCACAGGGGTAAAATTGAAAAAAGGTGAAAAATTTTTTTTTTTGGACTTAGTCATTTTTTCTGCGTTTATCAGACTTTCAGATAGGGGAAATGTCAGTGAGCGTTCCGATTTCAGTTCCATAGCGATTCGCCCGATGAGTCCTTCATATTTAGTTGTTTTCAGCCAATTTTCAGAATTTTTGAAAATTTCACTTTTTTGTGAAAATATCCACTAAATGAGGGAATAATATGTGTGAGGGTACCCCAGGAGAGTTCCAAATGTGTGTGGGTAGAAT
The DNA here is from genome assembly GCF_046119375.1 of Phyllobates terribilis. Lineage (NCBI taxonomy): Eukaryota > Metazoa > Chordata > Amphibia > Anura > Dendrobatidae > Phyllobates > Phyllobates terribilis. The sequence goes on along the minus strand of NW_027362773.1, from coordinate 18,035,348 downwards.
ATATATCCCACGGGGGTAAAATTGAAAAAAGGTTAAAAAAATATTTTTTTTGACTTAGTCATTTTTCCGGCGTTTATCAGACTTTCAGATAGGTGAAATGTCAGTGAGCGTTCCGATTTCAGTTCCAGAGCAATTCGCCCGATGAGTCCTTCATATTTAGTCATTTTCAGCCAATTTTCTGAATTTTTGAAAATTTCACTTTTTTGTAAAAAAATATCCACTAAATGAGGGAATAATATGTGTGAGGGTACCCCAGGAGAGTTCCAAATGTGTGTGGGTAGAATATATATCCCACGGGGGTAAAATTGAAAAAAGGTGAAAAAATTTTTTTTTGTCTTAGTCATTTTTCCGTCGTTTATCAGTCTTTCAGATAGGGGAAATGTCAGTGAGCGTTCCGATTTCAGTTCCAGAGCGATTCGCCCGATGAGTCCTTCATATTTAGTCGTTTTCAGCCAATTTTCTGAATTTTTGAAAATTTCACTTTTTTGTAAAAAAATATCCACTAAATGAGGGAATAATATGTGTGAGGGTACCCCAGGAGAGTTCCAAATGTGTGTGGGTAGAATATATATCCCACGGGGGTAAAATTGAAAAAAGGTGAAAAATTTTTTTTTTTGGACTTAGTCATTTTTTCAACGTTTATCAGACTTTCAGATAGGGGAAATGTCAGTGAGCATTCCGATTTCAGTTCCAGAGCGATTTGCCTGATGAGTCCTTCATATTTAGTCGTTTTCAGCCAATTTTCTGAATTTTTGAAAATTTCACTTTTTTGTAAAAAAATATCCACTAAATGAGGGAATAATATGTGTGAGGGTACCCCAGGAGAGTTCCAAATGTGTGTGGGTAGAATATATATCCCACGGGGGTAAAATTGAAAAAAGGTGAAAAATTTTTTTGGGACTCAGTCATTTTTTCAGCGTTTATCAGACTTTCAGATAGGGGAAATGTCAGTGAGCGTTCCGATTTCAGTTCCAGAGCGATTTGACTGATGAGTCGTTCATATTTAGTCGTTTTCAGCCAATTTTCTGAATTTTTTAACATTTCACTTTTTTGTGAAAATATCCACTAAATGAGGGAATAATATGTGTGAGGGTATGCCAGGAGAGTTCCAAATGTGTGTGGGTAGAATATATATCCCACGGGGGTAAAATTGAAAAAAGGTGAAAAATTTTTTTTCTTGGACTTAGTCATTTTTTCAGCGTTTATCAGACTTTCAGATAGGGGAAATGTCAGTGAGCATTCCGATTTCAGTTCCAGAGCGTTTTGCCTGATGAGTCCTTCATATTTAGTCGTTTTCAGCCAATTTTCTGAATTTTTGAAAATGTCACTTTTTTGTGAAAATATCCACTAAATGAGGGAATAATATGTGTGAGGGTACGCCAGGAGAGTTCCAAATGTGTGTGGGTAGAATATATATCCCACGGGGGTAAAATTGAAAAAAGATGAAAAAATTTTTTTTTGGACTTGGTTATTTTTCCGGCGTTTATCGGACTTTCAGATAGGGGAAATGTCAGTGAGCGTTCCGATTTCAGTTCCAGAGCGATTCGGCCGATGAGTCGTTCATATTTAGTCGTTTTCAGCCAATTTTCTGAATTTTTGAAAATTTCACTTTTTTGTGAAAATATCCACTAAATGAGGGAATAATATGTGTGAGGGTACCCCAGGAGTGTTCCAAATGTGTGTGGGTAGAATATATATCCCACGGGGGTAAAATTTAAAAAAGGTGAAAATTTTTTTTTGGACTTAGTCATTTTTTCAGCGTTTATCAGACTTTCAGATAGGGGAAATGTCAGTGAGCGTTCCGATTTCAGTTCCAGAGCGATTTGCCCGATGAATCCTTCATATTTAGTCATTTTCAGCCAATTTTCAGAGTTTTTGAAAATTTTACTTTTTTGTGAAAATATCCACTAAATGAGGGAATAATATGTGTGAGGGTACCCCAGGAGAGTTCCAAATGTGTGTGGGTAGAATATATATCCCACGGGGGTAAAATTGAAAAAAGGTGAAAAAAAATTTTTTTTTGACTGAGTCATTTTTCCGGCGTTTATCAGACTTTCAGATAGGGGAAATGTCAGTGAGCGTTCCGATTTCAGTTCCAGAGCAATTCGCCCGATGAGTCCTTCATATTTAGTCGTTTTCAGCCAATTTTCTGAATTTTTGAAAATGTCACTTTTTTGTGAAAATATCCACTAAATGAGGGAATAATATGTGTGAGGGTACACCAGGAGAGTTCCAAATGTGTGTGGGTAGAATATATATCCCATGGGGGTAAAATTGAAAAAAGGTGAAAAAATTTTTTGGGACTTAGTCATTTTTTCAGCGTTTATCAGACTTTCAGATAGACGAAATGTCAGTGAATGTTCCGATTTCAGTTCCAGAGCGATTTGCCTGATGACTCCTTCATATTTAGTCGTTTTCAGCCAATTTTCTGAATTTTTGAAAATGTCACTTTTTTGTGAAAATATCCACTAAATGAGGGAAAAATATGTGTGAGGGTACCCCAGGAGAGTTCCAAATGTGTGTGGGTAGAATATATATCCCACGGGGGTAAAATTGAAAAAAGGTGAAAAAGTTTTCTGGGGCTTAGCCATTTTTTCAGCGTTTATCAGACTTTCAGATAGTGGAAATGTCAGTGAGTGTTCCGATTTCAGTTCCAGAGCTATTGGCCCGATGAGTCCTTCATATTTAGTTGTTTTCAGCCAATTTTCAGAATTTTTGAAAATTTCACATTTTTGTGAAAATATCCACTAAATGAGGGAATAATATGTGTGAGGGTACCCCAGGAGAGTTCCAAATGTGTGTGGATAGAATATATATCCCACGGGGGTAAAATTGAAAAAATGTGAAAAAAATTTTTTTTAGACTTAGTCATTTTTCCGGCATTTATCAGACTTTCAGATAGGGGAAATGTCAGTGAGCATTCCGATTTCAGTTCCAGAGCGATTCGCCCGATGAGTCCTTCATATTTAGTCGTTTTCAGCCAATTTTCAGAATTTTTGAAAATTTCACTTTTTTGTGAAAATATCCACTAAATGAGGAAATAATATGTGTGAGGGTACCCCAGGAGAGTTGCAAATGTGTGTGGGTAGAATATATATCCCACGGGGGTAAAATTGAAAAAAGGTTAAAAAAATTTTTGGGACTTAGTCATTTTTTCAGCGTTTATCAGACTTTCAGATAGGGGAAATGCCAGTGAGCGTTCCGATTTCAGTTCCAGAGCAATTCGCCCGATGAGTCCTTCATATTTAGTCGTTTTCAGCCAATTTTCAGAATTTTTGAATATTTCACTTTTTTGTGAAAATATCCACTAAATGAGGGAATAATATGTGTGAGGGTACCCCAGGAGAGTTCCAAATGTGTGTGTGTAGAACATATATCCCACGGGGGTAAAATTGAAAAAAGGTGAAAAAAAATTTTTTTTTGACTTAGTCATTTTTCCGGCGTTTATCAGACTTTCAGATAGGGGAAATGTCAGTGAGCGTTCCGATTTCAGTTCCAGAGCAATTCGCCCGATGAGTCCTTCATATTTAGTCGTTTTCAGCCAATTTTCTGAATTTTTGAAAATGTCACTTTTTTGTGAAAATATCCACTAAATGAGGGAATAATATGTGTGAGGGTACCCCAAGAGAGTTCCAAATGTGTGTGGGTAGAATATATATCCCATTGGGGTAAAATTGAAAAAATGTGAAAAAATTTTTTGGGACTTAGTCATTTTTTCAGCGTTTATCAGACTTTCAGATAGACGAAATGTCAGTGAGTGTTCCGATTTCAGTTCCAGAGCGATTTGCCTGATGACTCCTTCATATTTAGTCGTTTTCAGCCAATTTTCTGAATTTTTGAAAATGTCACTTTTTTGTGAAAATATCCACTAAATGAGGGAAAAATATGTGTGAGGGTACCCCAGGAGAGTTCCAAATGTGTGTGGGTAGAATATATATCCCACGGGGGTAAAATTGAAAAAAGGTGAAAAATTTTTTTGGGGCTTAGTCATTTTTTCAGCGTTTATCAGACTTTCAGATAGGGGAAATGTCAGTGAGTGTTCCGATTTCAGTTCCAGAGCGATTGGCCCGATGAGTCCTTCATATTTAGTTGTTTTCAGCCAATTTTCAGAATTTTTGAAAATTTCCCTTTTTTGTGAAAATATCCACTAAATGAGGGAATAATATGTGTGAGGGTACCCCAGGAGAGTTCCAAATGTGTGTGGGTAGAATATATATATTCCACGGGGGTAAAATTGAAAAAAGGTGAAACATTTTTATTGGACTTAGTCATTTTTTCAGTGTTTATCAGACTTTCAGATAAGGGAAATGTCAGTGAGCGTTCCGATTTCAGTTCCAGAGCGATTCGCCCAATGAGTCCTTCATATTTAGTAGTTTTCAGCCAATTTTCAGAATTTTTGAAAATCTCACTTTTTTGTGAAAATATCCACTAAATGAGGGAATAGTATGTGTGAGGGTACCCCAGGAGAGTTCCAAATGTGTGTCGGTAGAATATATATCCCACGGGGGTAAAATTGAAAAAAGGTGAAAAAAATTTTTTTTTTGACTGAGTCATTTTTCCGGCATTTATCAGACTTTCAGATAGGGGAAATGTCAGTGAGCGTTCCGATTTCAGTTCCAGAGCAATTCGCCCGATGAGTCCTTCATATTTAGTCGTTTTCAGCAAATTTTCTGAATTTTTGAAAATTTAACTTTTTTGTGAAAATATCCACTAAATGAGGGAATAATATGTGTGAGTGTACCCCAGGAGAGTTCCAAATGTGTGTGGGTAGAATATATATCCCACGGGGGTAAAATTGAAAAAAGGTTAAAAAATTTTTTGGAACTTAGTCATTTTTTCAGCGTTTATCAGACTTTCAGATAGGGGAAATGCCAGTGCGCGTTCCGATTTCAGTTCCAGAGCGATTCGCCCGATGAGTCCTTCATATTTAGTCGTTTTCAGCCAATTTTCAGAATTTTTGAAAATTTCCCTTTTTTGTGAAAATATCCACTAAATGAGGGAATAATATGTGTGAGGGTACCCCAGGAAAGTTCCAAATGTGTGTGGGTAGAATATATATCCCATTGGGGTAAAATTGAAAAAAGGTGAAAAAAAATTTTTTTGGGGGACTTAGTCATTTTTCCGGCGTTTATCAGACTTTCAGATAGGGGAAATGTCAGTGAGCGTTCCGATTTCAGTTCCAGAGCGATTCGCCCGATGAGTCCTTCATATTTAGTCATTTTCAGCCAATTTTCTGAATTTTTGAAAATTTCACTTTTTTGTGAAAATATCCACAAAATGAGGGAATAATATGTGTGAGGGTACCCCAGGAGAGTTCCAAATGTGTGTGGGTAGAATATATATCCCACGGGGGTAAAATTGAAAAAGGGTGAAAAAAAATTTTTTTTTGACTTAGTCATTTTTCCGGCGTTTATCAGACTTTCAGATAGGGGAAATGTCAGTGAGCGTTCCGATTTCAGTTCCAGAGCGATTCGCCCGATGAGTCCTTCATATTTAGTCGTTTTCAGCCAATTTTCTGAATTTTTGAAAATTTCACTTTTTTGTGAAAATATCCACTAAATGAGGGAAAAATATGTGTGAGGGTACCCCAGGAGAGTTCCAAATGTGTGTGGGTAGAATATATATCCCACGGGGGTAAAATTGAAAAAAGGTGAAAAAAAATATTTTTTTTGACTTAGTCATTTTTTCAGCGTTTATCAGACTTTCAGATAGGTGAAATGTCAGTGAGCGTTCCGATTTCACTTCCAGATCGATTTGCCTGATGACTCCTTCATATTTAGTCATTTTCAGCCAATTTTCTGAATTTTTGAAAATGTTACTTTTTTGTGAAAATATCCAGTAAATGAAGGAATAATATGTGTGAGGGTACCCCAGGAGAGTTCCAAATGTGTGTGGGTAGAATATATATCCCACGGGGGTAAAATTGAAAAAAGGTTAAAAAAAATTTTTTTTGGACTTACTCATTTTTCCGGCGTTTATCAGACTTTCAGATAGGGGAAATGTCAGTGAGCGTTCCAATTTCAGTTCCAGAGCAATTCGCCCGATGAGTCCTTCATATTTAGTCGTTTTCAGAAAATTTTCAGAATTTTTGAAAATTTCACTTTTTTGTGAAAATATCCACTAAATGAGGGAATAATATGTGTGAGGGTACCCCAGGAGAGTTCCAAATGTTTGTGGGTAGAATTTATATCCCACGGGGGTAAAATTGAAAAAAGGTGAAAAAAAATTTTTTTTTTACTTACTCATTTTTCCGGCGTTTATCAGACTTTCAGATAGGGGAAATGTCAGTGAGCGTTCCGATTTCAGTTCCAGAGCGATACGCCCGATGAGTCCTTCATATTTAGTCGTTTTCAGCCAATTTTCAGAATTTTTGAATATTTCACTTTTTTGTGAAAATATCCACTAAATGAGGGAATAATATGTGTGAGGGTACCCCAGGAGAGTTCCAAATGTGTGTGTGTAGAACATATATCCCACGGGGGTAAAATTGAAAAAAGGTGAAAAAAATTTTTTTTTTGACTTAGTCATTTTTCCGGCGTTTATCAGACTTTCAGATAGGGGAAATGTCAGTGAGCGTTCCGATTTCAGTTCCAGAGCAATTCGCCCGATGAGTCCTTCATATTTAGTCGTTTTCAGCCAATTTTCTGAATTTTTGAAAATGTCACTTTTTTGTGAAAATATCCACTAAATGAGGGAATAATATGTGTGAGGGTACCCCAAGAGAGTTCCAAATGTGTGTGGGTAGAATATATATCCCATTGGGGTAAAATTGAAAAAATGTGAAAAAATTTTTTGGGACTTAGTCATTTTTTCAGCGTTTATCAGACTTTCAGATAGACGAAATGTCAGTGAGTGTTCCGATTTCAGTTCCAGAGCGATTTGCCTGATGACTCCTTCATATTTAGTCGTTTTCAGCCAATTTTCTGAATTTTTGAAAATGTCACTTTTTTGTGAAAATATCCACTAAATGAGGGAAAAATATGTGTGAGGGTACCCCAGGAGAGTTCCAAATGTGTGTGGGTAGAATATATATCCCACGGGGGTAAAATTGAAAAAAGGTGAAAAATTTTTTTGGGGCTTAGTCATTTTTTCAGCGTTTATCAGACTTTCAGATAGGGGAAATGTCAGTGAGTGTTCCGATTTCAGTTCCAGAGCGATTGGCCCGATGAGTCCTTCATATTTAGTTGTTTTCAGCCAATTTTCAGAATTTTTGAAAATTTCCCTTTTTTGTGAAAATATCCACTAAATGAGGGAATAATATGTGTGAGGGTACCCCAGGAGAGTTCCAAATGTGTGTGGGTAGAATATATATATTCCACGGGGGTAAAATTGAAAAAAGGTGAAACATTTTTATTGGACTTAGTCATTTTTTCAGTGTTTATCAGACTTTCAGATAAGGGAAATGTCAGTGAGCGTTCCGATTTCAGTTCCAGAGCGATTCGCCCAATGAGTCCTTCATATTTAGTAGTTTTCAGCCAATTTTCAGAATTTTTGAAAATCTCACTTTTTTGTGAAAATATCCACTAAATGAGGGAATAGTATGTGTGAGGGTACCCCAGGAGAGTTCCAAATGTGTGTCGGTAGAATATATATCCCACGGGGGTAAAATTGAAAAAAGGTGAAAAAAATTTTTTTTTTGACTGAGTCATTTTTCCGGCATTTATCAGACTTTCAGATAGGGGAAATGTCAGTGAGCGTTCCGATTTCAGTTCCAGAGCAATTCGCCCGATGAGTCCTTCATATTTAGTCGTTTTCAGCAAATTTTCTGAATTTTTGAAAATTTAACTTTTTTGTGAAAATATCCACTAAATGAGGGAATAATATGTGTGAGTGTACCCCAGGAGAGTTCCAAATGTGTGTGGGTAGAATATATATCCCACGGGGGTAAAATTGAAAAAAGGTTAAAAAATTTTTTGGAACTTAGTCATTTTTTCAGCGTTTATCAGACTTTCAGATAGGGGAAATGCCAGTGCGCGTTCCGATTTCAGTTCCAGAGCGATTCGCCCGATGAGTCCTTCATATTTAGTCGTTTTCAGCCAATTTTCAGAATTTTTGAAAATTTCCCTTTTTTGTGAAAATATCCACTAAATGAGGGAATAATATGTGTGAGGGTACCCCAGGAAAGTTCCAAATGTGTGTGGGTAGAATATATATCCCATTGGGGTAAAATTGAAAAAAGGTGAAAAAAAATTTTTTTGGGGGACTTAGTCATTTTTCCGGCGTTTATCAGACTTTCAGATAGGGGAAATGTCAGTGAGCGTTCCGATTTCAGTTCCAGAGCGATTCGCCCGATGAGTCCTTCATATTTAGTCATTTTCAGCCAATTTTCTGAATTTTTGAAAATTTCACTTTTTTGTGAAAATATCCACAAAATGAGGGAATAATATGTGTGAGGGTACCCCAGGAGAGTTCCAAATGTGTGTGGGTAGAATATATATCCCACGGGGGTAAAATTGAAAAAGGGTGAAAAAAAATTTTTTTTTGACTTAGTCATTTTTCCGGCGTTTATCAGACTTTCAGATAGGGGAAATGTCAGTGAGCGTTCCGATTTCAGTTCCAGAGCGATTCGCCCGATGAGTCCTTCATATTTAGTCGTTTTCAGCCAATTTTCTGAATTTTTGAAAATTTCACTTTTTTGTGAAAATATCCACTAAATGAGGGAAAAATATGTGTGAGGGTACCCCAGGAGAGTTCCAAATGTGTGTGGGTAGAATATATATCCCACGGGGGTAAAATTGAAAAAAGGTGAAAAAAAATATTTTTTTTGACTTAGTCATTTTTTCAGCGTTTATCAGACTTTCAGATAGGTGAAATGTCAGTGAGCGTTCCGATTTCACTTCCAGATCGATTTGCCTGATGACTCCTTCATATTTAGTCATTTTCAGCCAATTTTCTGAATTTTTGAAAATGTTACTTTTTTGTGAAAATATCCAGTAAATGAAGGAATAATATGTGTGAGGGTACCCCAGGAGAGTTCCAAATGTGTGTGGGTAGAATATATATCCCACGGGGGTAAAATTGAAAAAAGGTTAAAAAAAATTTTTTTTTGACTTACTCATTTTTCCGGCGTTTATCAGACTTTCAGATAGGGGAAATGTCAGTGAGCGTTCCAATTTCAGTTCCAGAGCAATTCGCCCGATGAGTCCTTCATATTTAGTCGTTTTCAGAAAATTTTCAGAATTTTTGAAAATTTCACTTTTTTGTGAAAATATCCACTAAATGAGGGAATAATATGTGTGAGGGTACCCCAGGAGAGTTCCAAATGTTTGTGGGTAGAATTTATATCCCACGGGGGTAAAATTGAAAAAAGGTGAAAAAAATTTTTTTTTTTACTTACTCATTTTTCCGGCGTTTATCAGACTTTCAGATAGGGGAAATGTCAGTGAGCGTTCCGATTTCAGTTCCAGAGCGATACGCCCGATGAGTCCTTCATATTTAGTCGTTTTCAGCCAATTTTCAGAATTTTTGAAAATTTCACTTTTTTGTGAAAATATCCACTAAATGAGGGAATAATATGTGTGAGGGTACCCCAGGAGAGTTCCAAATGTGTGTGTGTAGAACATATATCCCACGGGGGTAAAATTGAAAAAAGGTGAAAAAAAATTTTTTTTTGACTTAGTCATTTTTCCGGCGTTTATCAGACTTTCAGATAGGGGAAATGTCAGTGAGCGTTCCGATTTCAGTTCCAGAGCAATTCACCCGATGAGTCGTTCATATTTAGTCGTTTTCAGCCAATTTTCTGAATTTTTGAAAATGTCACTTTTTTGTGAAAATATCCACTAAATGAGGGAATAATATGTGTGAGGGTACCCCAGGAGAGTTCCAAATGTGTGTGGGTAGAATATATATCCCATTGGGGTAAAATTGAAAAAAGGTGAAAAAATTTTTTGGGACTTAGTCATTTTTTCAGCGTTTATCAGACTTTCAGATAGACGAAATGTCAGTGAGTGTTCCGATTTCAGTTCCAGAGCGATTTGCCTGATGACTCCTTCATATTTAGTCGTTTTCAGCCAATTTTCTGAATTTTTGAAAATGTTACTTTTTTGTGAAAATATCCAGTAAATGAAGGAATAATATGTGTGAGGGTACCCCAGGAGAGTTCCAAATGTGTGTGGGCAGAATTTATATCCCACGGGGGTAAAATTGAAAAAAGGTAAAAAAAAAATTTTTTTTGACTTACTCATTTTTCCGGCGTTTATCAGACTTTCAGATAGGGGAAATGTCAGTGAGCGTTCCGATTTCAGTTCCAGAGCGATTCGCCCGATGAGTCCTTCATATTTAGTCGTTTTCAGCCAATTTTCTGAATTTTTGAAAATTTCACTTTTTTGTGAAAATATCCACTAAATGAGGGAATAATATGTGTGAGGGTACCCCAAGAGAGTTCCAAATGTGTGTGGGTAGAATATATATCTCACGGGGGTAAAATTGAAAAAAGATCAAAAATTTTTTTTTTTCACTTAGTCATTTTTCCGGCGTTTATCAGACTTTCAGAGAGGGGAAATGTCAGTGAGCGTTCCGATTTCAGTTCCAGAGCAATTCGCGCGATGAGTCCTTTATATTTAGCCGTTTTTCTACCAATTTTCTGAATATTTGAAAATTTCCCTTTTTTGTGAAAATATCCACTAAATGAGGGAATAATATGTGTGAGGGTACCCCAGGAGAGTTCCAAATGTGTGTGGGTAGAATATATATCCCACGGGGGTAAAATTGAAAAAAGGTGAAAAAAATTTTTTTTTTGGACTTAGTCATTTTTTCAGCGTTTATCAGACTTTCAGATAGGGGAAATGTCAGTGAGCGTACCGATTTCAGTTCCAGAGCGATTTGCCTGATGACTCCTTCATATTTAGTCGTTTTCAGCCAATTTTCTGAATTTTTGAAAATTTCTCTTTTTTGTGAAAATATCCACTAAATGAGGGAATAATATGTGTGAGGGTACCCCAGGAGAGTTCCAAATGTGTGTGGGTAGAATATATATCCCACGGGGGTAAAATTGAAAAAAGATGAAAAAATTTTTTTTTTGACTTAGTCATTTTTCCGGCATTTATCAGACTTTCAGAGAGGGGAAATGTCAGTGAGCGTTCCCATTTCAGTTCGAGAGCAATTCGCCCGATGAGTCCTTCATATTTAGTCGTTTTCAGCCAATTTTCAGAATTTTTGAAAATTTCCCTTTTTTGTGAAAATATCCACTAAATGAGGGAATAATATGTGTGAGGGTACCCCAGGAGAGTTCCAAATGTGCGTGGGTAGAATATATATCCCACGAGGGTAAAATTGAAAAAAGGTGAAAAAAATTTTTTTTTTGGACTTAGTCATTTTTCCGGCGTTTATCAGACTTTCAGATAGGGGAAATGTCAGTGAGCATTCCGATTTCAGTTCCAGAGCGGTTCGCCCGATGAGTCCTTCATATTTAGTCGTTTTCAGCCAATTTTCTGAATTTTTGAAAATGTCACTTTTTTGTGAAAATATCCACTAAATGAGGGAATAATATGTGTGAGGGTACCCCAGGAGAGTTCCAAATGTGTGTGGGTAGAATATATATCCCACGGGGGAAAAATTGAAAAAAGGTGAAAAAAATTTTTTTTTTGACTTAGTCATTTTTTCAGTGTTTATCAGACTTTCAGATAGGGGAAATGTCAGTGAGCGTTCCGATTTCAGTTCCAGAGCGATTCGCCCGATGAGTCCTTCATATTTAGTCGTTTTCAGCCAATATTCTGAATTTTTGAAAATTTCACTTTTTTGTGAAAATATCCACTAAATGAGGGAATAATATGTGTGAGGGTACCCCAGGAGAGTTCCAAATGTGCGTGGGTAGAATATATATCCCACGGGGGTAAAACTGAGAAAAGATGAAAACATTTTTTTTTTGACTTAGTCATTTTTCCGGCGTTTATCAGACTTTCAGAGAGGGGAAATGTCAGTGAGCATTCCGATTTCAGTTCCAGAGCGATTCGCCCGATGAGTCCTTCATATTTAGTCGTTTTCAGCCAATTTTCTGAATTTTTGAAAATTTCACTTTTTTGTAAAAAAATATCCACTAAATGAGGGAATAATATGTGTGAGGGTACCCCAGGAGAGTTCCAAATGTGTGTGGGTAGAATATATATCCCACGGGGGTAAAATTGAAAAAAGGTGAAAAATTTTTTTTTTTTGGACTTAGTCATTTTTTCAGCGTTTATCAGACTTTCAGATAGGGGAAATGTCAGTGAGCGTTCCGATTTCAGTTCCAGAGCGATTCGCCCGATCAGTCCTTCATATTTAGACGTTTTCGGCCAATTTTCAGAATTTTTGAAAATTTCACTTTTTTGTGAAAATATCCACTAAATGAGGGAATAATATGTGTGAGGGTACCCCAGGAGAGTTCCAAATGTGTGTGGGTAGAATATATATCCCACGGGGGTAAAATTGAAAAAAGGTGAAAAATTTTTTTTTTTGGACTTAGTCATTTTTTCAGCGTTTATCAGACTTTCAGATAGGGGAAATGTCAGTGAGCGTACCGATTTCAGTTCCAGAGCGATTTGCCTGATGACTCCTTCATATTTAGTCGTTTTCAGCCAATTTTCTGAATTTTTGAAAATTTCACTTTTTTGTGAAAATATCCACTAAATGAGGGAATAATATGTGTGAGGGTACCCCAGGAGAGTTCCAAATGTGTGTGGGTAGAATATATATCCCACGGGGGTAAAATTGAAAAAAGATGAAAAAATTTTTTTTTTGACTTCGTCATTTTTCCGGCATTTATCAGACTTTCAGAGAGGGGAAATGTCAGTGAGCGTTCCCATTTCAGTTCGAGAGCAATTCGCCCGATGAGTCCTTCATATTTAGTCGTTTTCAGCCAATTTTCAGAATTTTTGAAAATTTCCCTTTTTTGTGAAAATATCCACTAAATGAGGGAATAATATGTGTGAGGGTACCCCAGGAGAGTTCCAAATGTGTGTGGGTAGAATATATATCCCACGGGGGTAAAATTGAAAAAAGGTGAAAAAAATTTTTTTTTTGGACTTAGTCATTTTTCCGGCGTTTATCAGACTTTCAGATAGGGGAAATGTCAGTGAGCATTCCGATTTCAGTTCCAGAGCGATTCGCCCGATGAGTCCTTCATATTTAGTCATTTTCAGCCAATTTTCTGAATTTTTGAAAATGTCACTTTTTTGTGAAAATATCCACTAAATGAGGGAATAATATGTGTGAGGGTACCCCAGGAGAGTTCCAAATGTGTGTAGGTAGAATATATTATATCCCACGGGGGTAAAATTGAAAAAATGTGAAAAAAATTTTTTTTTTGGACTTAGTCATTGTTTCAGTGTTTATCAGACTTTCAGATAGGGGAAATGTCAGTGAGCGTTCCGATTTCAGTTCCAGAGCGATTCGCCCGATGAGTCCTTCATATTTAGTCGTTTTCAGCCAATTTTCTGAATTTTTGAAAATTTCACTTTTTTGTGAAAATATCCACTAAATGAGGGAATAATATGTGTGAGGGTACCCCAGGAGAGTTCCAAATGGGTGTGGGTAGAATATATATCCCACGGGGGTAAAATTGAAAAAAGGTGAAAAAAAATTTTTTTAGACTTAGTCATTTTTCCGGCATTTATCAGACTTTCAGATAGGGGAAATGTCAGCGAGCGTTCCGATTTCAGTTCCAGAGCGATTCGCCCGATGAGTCCTTCATATTAAGTCATTTTCAGCCAATTTTCAGAATGTTTGAAAATTTCACTTTTTTGTGAAAATATCCACTAAATGAGGGAATAATATGTGTGAGGGTACCCCAGGAGAGTTCCAAATGTGTGTGGGTAGAATATATATCCCACGGGGGTAAAATTGAAAAAATGTGAAAAAAATTTTTTTTTTGACTTAGTCATTTTTCCGGCGTTTATCAGACTTTCAGAGAGGGGAAATGTCAGTGAGCATTCCGATTTCAGTTCCAGAGCGATTCGCCCGATGAGTCCTTCATATTTAGTCGTTTTCAGCCAATTTTCTGAATTTTTGAAAATTTCACTTTTTTATAAAAAAATATCCACTAAATGAGGGAATAATATGTGTGAGGGTACCCCAGGAGAGTTCCAAATGTGTGTGGGTAGAATATATATCCCACGGGGGTAAAATTTAAAAAAGTTGAAAAATTTTTTTTTTTGGACTTAGTCATTTTTTCAGCGTTTATCAGACTTTCAGATAGGGGAAATGTCAGTGAGCGTTCCGATTTCAGTTCCAGAGCGATTCGCCCGATCAGTCCTTCATATTTAGACGTTTTCGACCAATTTTCAGAATTTTTGAAAATTTCACTTTTTTGTGAAAATATCCACTAAATGAGGGAATAATATGTGTGAGGGTACCCCAGGAGAGTTCCAAATGTGTGTGGGTAGAATATATATCCCACGGGGGTAAAATTGAAAAAAGGTGAAAAAATTTTTTTTTTGGACTTAGTCATTTTTCCGGCGTTTATCAGACTTTCAGATAGGGGAAATGTCAGCGAGCGTTCCGATTTCAGTTCCAGAGCGATTCGCCCGATGAGTCCTTCATATTAAGTCATTTTCAGCCAATCTTCAGAATTTTTGAAAATTTCACTTTTTTGTGAAAATATCCACTAAATGAGGGAATAATATGTGTGAGGGTACCCCAGGAGCGTTCCAAATGTGTGTGGGTAGAATATATATCCCACGGGGGTAAAAATGAAAAAAGGTGAAAAATTTTTTTTTCACTTAGTCATTTTTTCAGCGTTTATCAGACTTTCAGATAGGGGAAATGTCAGTGAGCGTTCCGATTTCAGTTCTAGAGCGATTCGCCCGATGAGTCCTTCATATTTAGTTGTTTTCAGCCAATTTTTGAAAATTTCACTTTTTTGTGAAAATATCCACTAAATGAGGGAATAATATGTGTGAGGGTACCCCAGGAGAGTTCCAAATGTGTGTGGGTAGAATATATATCCCGCGGGGGTAAAATTGAAAAAATGTGAAAAAAAAATTTTTTAGACTTAGTCATTTTTCCGGCGTTTATCAGACTTTCAGATAGGGGAAATGTCAGTGAGTGTTCCGATTTCAGTTCCAGAGCAATTCGCCCGATGAGTCCTTCATATTTAGTCGTTTTCAGCCAATTTTCAGAATTTTTCAAAATTTCCCTTTTTTGTGAAAATATCCACTAAATGAGGGAATAATATGTGTGAGGGTACCCCAGGAGAGTTACAAATGTGTATGGGTAGAATATATATCCCACGGGGGTAAAATTGAAAAAAGGTGAAAATTTTTTTTTTCACTTAGTCATTTTTTCAGCGTTTATCAGACTTTCAGATAGGGGAAATGTCAGTGAGCGTTCCGATTTCAGTTCCCGAGCAATTCGCCCAATGAGTCCTTCATATTTAGTCGTTTTCAGCCAATTTTCAGAATTTTTGAAAATTTCCCTTTTTTGTGAAAATATCCAATAAATGAGGGAATAATATGTGTGAGGGTACCCCAGGAGAGATCCAAATGTGTGTGGGTAAAATATATATCCCACGGGGGTAAGATTGAAAAAAGTTTAAAAAATTTTTTTTGTGGACTTGGTCATTTTTTTAGCATTGATCAGACTTTCAGATAGGGGAAATGTCAGTGAGCGTTCTGATTTCAGTTCCAGAGTGATTCGCCCGATGAGTCCTTCATATTTAGTCGTTTTCAGCCAATTTTCAGAATTTTTGAAAATTTCACTTTTTTGTGAAAATATCCACTAAATGAGGGAATAATATGTGTGAGGGTACACCAGGAGAGTTCCAAATGTGTGTGGGTAGAATATATATCCCACGGGGTTAAAATTGAAAAAAGTTGAAAAAACATTTGTTTTGGACTTAGTCATTTTTCTGGCGTTTATAAGACTTTCAGATAGGCGAAATGTCAGTGAGTGTTCCGATTTCAGTTCTAGAGCGAGTCGCCCGATGAGTCCTTCATATTTAGTCGTTTTCAGACAATTTTCAGAATTTTTGAAAATTTCCCTTTTTTGTGAAAATATCCAATAAATGAGGGAATAATATGTGTGAGGGTACCCCAGGAGAGATCCAAATGTGTGTGGGTAAAATATATATCCCACGGGGGTAAGATTGAAAAAAGTTTAAAAAATTTTTTTTGTGGACTTGGTCATTTTTTTAGCATTGATCAGACTTTCAGATAGGGGAAATGTCAGTGAGCGTTCTGATTTCAGTTCCAGAGTGATTCGCCCGATGAGTCCTTCATATTTAGTCGTTTTCAGCCAATTTTCAGAATTTTTGAAAATTTCACTTTTTTGTGAAAATATCCACTAAATGAGGGAATAATATGTGTGAGGGTACACCAGGAGAGTTCCAAATGTGTGTGGGTAGAATATATATCCCACGGGGTTAAAATTGAAAAAAGTTGAAAAAACATTTGTTTTGGACTTAGTCATTTTTCTGGCGTTTATAAGACTTTCAGATAGGCGAAATGTCAGTGAGTGTTCCGATTTCAGTTCTAGAGCGAGTCGCCCGATGAGTCCTTCATATTTAGTCGTTTTCAGACAATTTTCAGAATTTTTGAAAATTTCACATTTTTGTGAAAATATCAACTAAATGAGGGAATAAATATGTGTGAGGATACCCCAGGAGAGTTCCAAATGTGTGTGGGTAGAATATATATCCCACGTGGGTAAAATTGAAAAAAGTTGAAAACAAATTTGTTTTGGACTTGGTCATTTTTTCAGCATTTATCAGACTTTCAGATAGGGGAAATGTCAGTGAGCGTTCCGATTTCAGTTCCAGAGTCATTCGCCCGATGAGTCCTTCATATTTAGTCGTTTTCAGCCAATCATCAGAATTTTTGAAAATTTCACTTTTTTGTGAAAATATCCACTAAATGAGGGAATAATATGTGTGAGGGTACCCCAGGAGAGATCCAAATGTGTGTGGGTAAAATATATATCCCACGGGGGTAAGATTGAAAAAAGTTTAAAAAAAATTTTTTGTGGACTTGGTCATTTTTTTAGCATTGATCAGACTTTCAGATAGGGGAAATGTCAGTGAGCGTTCTGATTTCAGTTCCAGAGTGATTCGCCCGATGAGTCCTTCATATTTAGTCGATTTCAGCCAATTTTCCGAATTTTTGAAAATTTCACTTTTTTGTGAAAATATCCACTAAATGAGGGAATAATATGTGTGAGGGTACACCAGGAGAGTTCCAAATGTGTGTGGGTAGAATATATATCCCACGGGGGTAAAATTGAAAAAAGTTGAAAAAAATTTTTTTTTGGACTTAGTCTTTTTTCCGGCGTTTATCAGACTTTCAGATAGAGGAAATGTCAGTGAGCGCTCCTATTTCAGTTCCAGAGCGATTCACCTGATGAGTCCTTCATATTTAGTCGTTTTCAGCCAATTTTCAGAATTTTTGAAAATTTCACTTTTTTGTGAAAATATCAACTAAATGAGGGAATAATATGTGTGAGGGTACCCCAGGAGAGTTCCAAATGTGTGTCGGTAGAATACATATCCCACGGGGGTAAAATTGAAAAAAGTTGAAAAAACATTTGTTTTGGACTTAGTCATTTTTTCAGCGTTTATCAGACTTTCAAATAAGGGAAATGTCAGCGAGTGTTCCGATTTCAGTTCCAGAGCGATTCGCCCGATGAGTCCTTCATATTTAGTCATTTTCAGCCAATTTTCAGAATTTTTTAAAATTTCACTTTTTTGTAAAAATATCTACTAAATGAGGGAATAATATGTGTGAGGGTACCCCAGGAGAGTTCCAAATGTGTGTGGGTAGAATACATATCCCACGGGGGTAAAATTGAAAAAAGTTGAAAAAACATTTGTTTTGGACTTAGTCATTTTTTCAGCGTTTATCAGACTTTCAGAGAGGGGAAATGTCAGTGAGCGTTCCCATTTCAGTTCGAGAGCAATTCGCCCGATGAGTCCTTCATATTTAGTCGTTTTCAGCCAATTTTCAGAATTTTTGAAAATTTCCCTTTTTTGTGAAAATATCCACTAAATGAGGGAATAATATGTGTGAGGGTACCCCAGGAGAGTTCCAAATGTGCGTGGGTAGAATATATATCCCACGAGGGTAAAATTGAAAAAAGGTGAAAAAAATTTTTTTTTTGGACTTAGTCATTTTTCCGGCGTTTATCAGACTTTCAGATAGGGGAAATGTCAGTGAGCATTCCGATTTCAGTTCCAGAGCGGTTCGCCCGATGAGTCCTTCATATTTAGTCGTTTTCAGCCAATTTTCTGAATTTTTGAAAATGTCACTTTTTTGTGAAAATATCCACTAAATGAGGGAATAATATGTGTGAGGGTACCCCAGGAGAGTTCCAAATGTGTGTGGGTAGAATATATATCCCACGGGGGAAAAATTGAAAAAAGGTGAAAAAAATTTTTTTTTTGACTTAGTCATTTTTTCAGTGTTTATCAGACTTTCAGATAGGGGAAATGTCAGTGAGCGTTCCGATTTCAGTTCCAGAGCGATTCGCCCGATGAGTCCTTCATATTTAGTCGTTTTCAGCCAATATTCTGAATTTTTGAAAATTTCACTTTTTTGTGAAAATATCCACTAAATGAGGGAATAATATGTGTGAGGGTACCCCAGGAGAGTTCCAAATGTGCGTGGGTAGAATATATATCCCACGGGGGTAAAACTGAGAAAAGATGAAAACATTTTTTTTTTGACTTAGTCATTTTTCCGGCGTTTATCAGACTTTCAGAGAGGGGAAATGTCAGTGAGCATTCCGATTTCAGTTCCAGAGCGATTCGCCCGATGAGTCCTTCATATTTAGTCGTTTTCAGCCAATTTTCTGAATTTTTGAAAATTTCACTTTTTTGTAAAAAAATATCCACTAAATGAGGGAATAATATGTGTGAGGGTACCCCAGGAGAGTTCCAAATGTGTGTGGGTAGAATATATATCCCACGGGGGTAAAATTGAAAAAAGGTGAAAAATTTTTTTTTTTGGACTTAGTCATTTTTTCAGCGTTTATCAGACTTTCAGATAGGGGAAATGTCAGTGAGCGTTCCGATTTCAGTTCCAGAGCGATTCGCCCGATCAGTCCTTCATATTTAGACGTTTTCGGCCAATTTTCAGAATTTTTGAAAATTTCACTTTTTTGTGAAAATATCCACTAAATGAGGGAATAATATGTGTGAGGGTACCCCAGGAGAGTTCCAAATGTGTGTGGGTAGAATATATATCCCACGGGGGTAAAATTGAAAAAAGGTGAAAAATTTTTTTTTTTGGACTTAGTCATTTTTTCAGCGTTTATCAGACTTTCAGATAGGGGAAATGTCAGTGAGCGTACCGATTTCAGTTCCAGAGCGATTTGCCTGATGACTCCTTCATATTTAGTCGTTTTCAGCCAATTTTCTGAATTTTTGAAAATTTCACTTTTTTGTGAAAATATCCACTAAATGAGGGAATAATATGTGTGAGGGTACCCCAGGAGAGTTCCAAATGTGTGTGGGTAGAATATATATCCCACGGGGGTAAAATTGAAAAAAGATGAAAAAATTTTTTTTTTGACTTCGTCATTTTTCCGGCATTTATCAGACTTTCAGAGAGGGGAAATGTCAGTGAGCGTTCCCATTTCAGTTCGAGAGCAATTCGCCCGATGAGTCCTTCATATTTAGTCGTTTTCAGCCAATTTTCAGAATTTTTGAAAATTTCCCTTTTTTGTGAAAATATCCACTAAATGAGGGAATAATATGTGTGAGGGTACCCCAGGAGAGTTCCAAATGTGTGTGGGTAGAATATATATCCCACGGGGGTAAAATTGAAAAAAGGTGAAAAAAATTTTTTTTTTGGACTTAGTCATTTTTCCGGCGTTTATCAGACTTTCAGATAGGGGAAATGTCAGTGAGCATTCCGATTTCAGTTCCAGAGCGATTCGCCCGATGAGTCCTTCATATTTAGTCATTTTCAGCCAATTTTCTGAATTTTTGAAAATGTCACTTTTTTGTGAAAATATCCACTAAATGAGGGAATAATATGTGTGAGGGTACCCCAGGAGAGTTCCAAATGTGTGTGGGTAGAATATATTATATCCCACGGGGGTAAAATTGAAAAAATGTGAAAAAAATTTTTTTTTTGGACTTAGTCATTGTTTCAGTGTTTATCAGACTTTCAGATAGGGGAAATGTCAGTGAGCGTTCCGATTTCAGTTCCAGAGCGATTCGCCCGATGAGTCCTTCATATTTAGTCGTTTTCAGCCAATTTTCTGAATTTTTGAAAATTTCACTTTTTTGTGAAAATATCCACTAAATGAGGGAATAATATGTGTGAGGGTACCCCAGGAGAGTTCCAAATGGGTGTGGGTAGAATATATATCCCACGGGGGTAAAATTGAAAAAAGGTGAAAAAAAATTTTTTTAGACTTAGTCATTTTTCCGGCATTTATCAGCCTTTCAGATAGGGGAAATGTCAGCGAGCGTTCCGATTTCAGTTCCAGAGCGATTCGCCCGATGAGTCCTTCATATTAAGTCATTTTCAGCCAATTTTCAGAATGTTTGAAAATTTCACTTTTTTGTGAAAATATCCACTAAATGAGGGAATAATATGTGTGAGGGTACCCCAGGAGAGTTCCAAATGTGTGTGGGTAGAATATATATCCCACGGGGGTAAAATTGAAAAAATGTGAAAAAAATTTTTTTTTTGACTTAGTCATTTTTCCGGCGTTTATCAGACTTTCAGAGAGGGGAAATGTCAGTGAGCATTCCGATTTCAGTTCCAGAGCGATTCGCCCGATGAGTCCTTCATATTTAGTCGTTTTCAGCCAATTTTCTGAATTTTTGAAAATTTCACTTTTTTATAAAAAAATATCCACTAAATGAGGGAATAATATGTGTGAGGGTACCCCAGGAGAGTTCCAAATGTGTGTGGGTAGAATATATATCCCACGGGGGTAAAATTTAAAAAAGTTGAAAAATTTTTTTTTTTGGACTTAGTCATTTTTTCAGCGTTTATCAGACTTTCAGATAGGGGAAATGTCAGTGAGCGTTCCGATTTCTGTTCCAGAGCGATTCGCCCGATCAGTCCTTCATATTTAGACGTTTTCGGCCAATTTTCAGAATTTTTGAAAATTTCACTTTTTTGTGAAAATATCCACTAAATGAGGGAATAATATGTGTGAGGGTACCCCAGGAGAGTTCCAAATGTGTGTGGGTAGAATATATATCCCACGGGGGTAAAATTGAAAAAAGGTGAAAAAATTTTTTTTTTGGACTTAGTCATTTTTCCGGCGTTTATCAGACTTTCAGATAGGGGAAATGTCAGCGAGCGTTCCGATTTCAGTTCCAGAGCGATTCGCCCGATGAGTCCTTCATATTAAGTCATTTTCAGCCAATTTTCAGAATGTTTGAAAATTTCACTTTTTTGTGAAAATATCCACTAAATGAGGGAATAATATGTGTGAGGGTACCCCAGGAGAGTTCCAAATGTGTGTGGGTAGAATATATATCCCACGGGGGTAAAATTGAAAAAAGATGAAAAAATTTTTTTTTTCGACTTAGTCATTTTTCCGGCGTTTATCAGACTTTCAGATAGGGGAAATGTCAGTGAGCGTTCCGATTTCAGTTCCAGAGCGATTCGCCCGATGAGTCCTTCATATTTAGTCGTTTTCAGCCAATTTTCTGAATTTTTGAAAATTTCACTTTTTTGTGAAAATATCCACTAAATGAGGGAATAATATGTGTGAGGGTACCGCCAGGAGAGTTCCAAATGTGTGTGGGTAGAATATATATCCCATGGGGGTAAAATTGAAAAAAGGTGAAAAATTTTTTTTGGACTTAGTCATTTTTTCAGCGTTTATCAGACTTTCAGATAGGAGAAATGTCAGTGAGTGTTCCGATTTCAGTTCCAGAGCGAGTTGCCCGATGAGTCCTTCATATTTAGTCGTTTTCAGACAATTTTCAGAATTTTTGAAAATTTCACTTTTTTGTGAAAATATCAACTAAATGAGGGAATAAATATGTGTGAGGATACCCCAGGAGAGTTCCAAATGTGTGTGGGTAGAATATATATCCCACGTGGGTAAAATTGAAAAAAGTTGAAAAAAAATTTGTTTTGGACTTGGTCATTTTTTCAGCATTTATCAGACTTTCAGATAGGGGAAATGTCAGTGAGCGTTCCGATTTCAGTTAAAGAGTGATTCGCCCGATGAGTCCTTCATATTTAGTCGTTTTCAGCCAATCTTCAGAATTTTTGAAAATTTCACTTTTTTGTGAAAATATCCACTAAATGAGGGAATAATATGTGTGAGGGTACCCCAGGAGCGTTCCAAATGTGTGTGGGTAGAATATATATCCCACGGGGGTAAAAATGAAAAAAGGTGAAAAATTTTTTTTTCACTTAGTCATTTTTTCAGCGTTTATCAGACTTTCAGATAGGGGAAATGTCAGTGAGCGTTCCGATTTCAGTTCTAGAGCGATTCGCCCGATGAGTCCTTCATATTTAGTTGTTTTCAGCCAATTTTTGAAAATTTCACTTTTTTGTGAAAATATCCACTAAATGAGGGAATAATATGTGTGAGGGTACCCCAGGAGAGTTCCAAATGTGTGTGGGTAGAATATATATCCCGCGGGGGTAAAATTGAAAAAATGTGAAAAAAAAATTTTTTAGACTTAGTCATTTTTCCGGCGTTTATCAGACTTTCAGATAGGGGAAATGTCAGTGAGTGTTCCGATTTCAGTTCCAGAGCAATTCGCCCGATGAGTCCTTCATATTTAGTCGTTTTCAGCCAATTTTCAGAATTTTTCAAAATTTCCCTTTTTTGTGAAAATATCCACTAAATGAGGGAATAATATGTGTGAGGGTACCCCAGGAGAGTTACAAATGTGTATGGGTAGAATATATATCCCACGGGGGTAAAATTGAAAAAAGGTGAAAATTTTTTTTTTCACTTAGTCATTTTTTCAGCGTTTATCAGACTTTCAGATAGGGGAAATGTCAGTGAGCGTTCCGATTTCAGTTCCCGAGCAATTCGCCCGATGAGTCCTTCATATTTAGTCGTTTTCAGCCAATTTTCAGAATTTTTGAAAATTTCCCTTTTTTGTGAAAATATCCAATAAATGAGGGAATAATATGTGTGAGGGTACCCCAGGAGAGATCCAAATGTGTGTGGGTAAAATATATATCCCACGGGGGTAAGATTGAAAAAAGTTTAAAAAATTTTTTTTGTGGACTTGGTCATTTTTTTAGCATTGATCAGACTTTCAGATAGGGGAAATGTCAGTGAGCGTTCTGATTTCAGTTCCAGAGTGATTCGCCCGATGAGTCCTTCATATTTAGTCGTTTTCAGCCAATTTTCAGAATTTTTGAAAATTTCACTTTTTTGTGAAAATATCCACTAAATGAGGGAATAATATGTGTGAGGGTACACCAGGAGAGTTCCAAATGTGTGTGGGTAGAATATATATCCCACGGGGTTAAAATTGAAAAAAGTTGAAAAAACATTTGTTTTGGACTTAGTCATTTTTCTGGCGTTTATAAGACTTTCAGATAGGCGAAATGTCAGTGAGTGTTCCGATTTCAGTTCTAGAGCGAGTCGCCCGATGAGTCCTTCATATTTAGTCGTTTTCAGACAATTTTCAGAATTTTTGAAAATTTCACATTTTTGTGAAAATATCAACTAAATGAGGGAATAAATATGTGTGAGGATACCCCAGGAGAGTTCCAAATGTGTGTGGGTAGAATATATATCCCACGTGGGTAAAATTGAAAAAAGTTGAAAACAAATTTGTTTTGGACTTGGTCATTTTTTCAGCATTTATCAGACTTTCAGATAGGGGAAATGTCAGTGAGCGTTCCGATTTCAGTTCCAGAGTCATTCGCCCGATGAGTCCTTCATATTTAGTCGTTTTCAGCCAATCATCAGAATTTTTGAAAATTTCACTTTTTTGTGAAAATATCCACTAAATGAGGGAATAATATGTGTGAGGGTACCCCAGGAGAGATCCAAATGTGTGTGGGTAAAATATATATCCCACGGGGGTAAGATTGAAAAAAGTTTAAAAAAAATTTTTTGTGGACTTGGTCATTTTTTTAGCATTGATCAGACTTTCAGATAGGGGAAATGTCAGTGAGCGTTCTGATTTCAGTTCCAGAGTGATTCGCCCGATGAGTCCTTCATATTTAGTCGATTTCAGCCAATTTTCAGAATTTTTGAAAATTTCACTTTTTTGTGAAAATATCCACTAAATGAGGGAATAATATGTGTGAGGGTACACCAGGAGAGTTCCAAATGTGTGTGGGTAGAATATATATCCCACGGGGGTAAAATTGAAAAAAGTTGAAAAAAATTTTTTTTTGGACTTAGTCTTTTTTCCGGCGTTTATCAGACTTTCAGATAGAGGAAATGTCAGTGAGCGCTCCTATTTCAGTTCCAGAGCGATTCACCTGATGAGTCCTTCATATTTAGTCGTTTTCAGCCAATTTTCAGAATTTTTGAAAATTTCACTTTTTTGTGAAAATATCAACTAAATGAGGGAATAATATGTGTGAGGGTACCCCAGGAGAGTTCCAAATGTGTGTCGGTAGAATACATATCCCACGGGGGTAAAATTGAAAAAAGTTGAAAAAACATTTGTTTTGGACTTAGTCATTTTTTCAGCGTTTATCAGACTTTCAAATAAGGGAAATGTCAGCGAGTGTTCCGATTTCAGTTCCAGAGCGATTCGCCCGATGAGTCCTTCATATTTAGTCATTTTCAGCCAATTTTCAGAATTTTTTAAAATTTCACTTTTTTGTAAAAATATCTACTAAATGAGGGAATAATATGTGTGAGGGTACCCCAGGAGAGTTCCAAATGTGTGTGGGTAGAATACATATCCCACGGGGGTAAAATTGAAAAAAGTTGAAAAAACATTTGTTTTGGACTTAGTCATTTTTTCAGCGTTTATCAGACTTTCAGATAAGGGAAATGTCAGTGAGTGTTCCGATTTCAGTTCCAGAGCGATTCGCCCGATGAGTCCTTCATATTTAGTCATTTTCAGCCAATTTTCAGAATTTTTGAAAATTTCACTTTTTTGTGAAAATATCTACTAAATGAGGGAATAATATGTGTGAGGGTACCCCAGGAGAGTTCCAAATGTGTGTGGGTAGAATATATATCCCACGGGGGTAAAATTGAAAAAAGTTGAAAAAAAAATTGTTTTGGACTTGGTCATTTTTTCAGCATTTATCAGACTTTCAGATAGGGGAAATGTCAGTGAGCGTTCCGATTTCAGTTCCAGAGTGATTCGTCCGATGAGTCCTTCATATTTAGTCGTGTTCAGCCAATTTTCAGAATTTTTGAAAATTTCACTTTTTTGTGAAAATATCAACTAAATGAGGGAATAAAATGTGTGAGGATACCCCAGGAGAGTTACAAATGTGTGTGGGTAGAAAATATATCCCACGGGGGTAAAATTGAAAAAAGTTGAAAACATTTTTTTTTTGGACTTAGTCATTTTTCCGGCGTTTATAAGACTTTCAGATAGGGGAAATGTCAGTGAGTGTTCCGATTTCAGTTCCAGAGTGAGTCGCCCGATGAGTCCTTCATATTTAGTCGTTTTCAGACATTTTTCAGAATTTTTGAAAAGTTAACTTTTTTGTGAAAATATCCACTAAATGAGGGAATAATATGTGTGAGGGTACACCAGGAGAGTTCCAAATGTGTGTGGGTAGAATATATATCCCACGGGGGTAAAATTGAAAAAAGTTGAAAAAACATTTGTTTTGGACTTAGTAATTTTTTCAGCGTTTATCAGACTTTCAGATAAGGGAAATGTCAGTGAGTGTTCCCATTTCAGTTCCAGAGCGATTCGCCCGATGAGTCCTTCATATTTAGTCATATTCAGGAAATTTTCAGAATTTTTGAAAATTTCACTTTTTTGTGAAAATATCTACTAAATGAGGGAATAATATGTGGGAGGGTAGCCCAGGAGAGTTCCAAATGTGTGTGGGTAGAATATTTATCCCACGGGGGTAAAATTGAAAAAAGTTGAAAAAAAAGTTTTTTTCTACTTAGTCATTTTTCCGGCGTTTATCAGACTTTCAGATAGTGGAAATGTCAGTGAGCGTTCCGATTTCAGTTCCAGAGCGATTCACCCGATGAGTCCTTCATATTTAGTCGTTTTCAGTCAATTTTCTGAATTTTTGAAAATTTCACTTTTTTGTGAAAATATCCACTAAATGAGGGAATAATATGTGTGAGGGTACCCCAGGAGAGTTCCAAATGTGTGTGGGTAGAATATATATCCCACGGGGGTAAAATTGAAAAAAGTTGAAAAAACATTTGTTTTGGACTTGGTCATTTTTTCAGCATTTATCAGACTTTCAGATAGGGGAAATGTCAGTGAGCGTTCCGATTTCAGTTCCAGAGCGAGTCGCCCGATAAGTCCTTCATATTTAGTCATTTTCAGACAATTTTCAGAATTTTTGAAAATTTCACTTTTTTGTGAAAATATCAACTAAATGAGGGAATAATATATGTGAGGGTACCCCAGGAGAGTTACAAATGTGTGTGGGTAGAAAATATATCCCACGGGGGTAAAATAGAAAAAAGTTGAAAACATTTTTTTTTTGGACATAGTCATTTTTCCGGCGTTTAACAGACTTTCAGATAGGGGAAATGTCAGTGAGTGTTCCGATTTCAGTTCCAGAGCGCGTCGCCGGATGAGTCCTTCATATTTAGTCGTTTTCAGCCAATTTTCAGAATTTTTTAAAATGTCA
Source organism: Phyllobates terribilis (assembly GCF_046119375.1). Taxonomy (NCBI): domain Eukaryota; kingdom Metazoa; phylum Chordata; class Amphibia; order Anura; family Dendrobatidae; genus Phyllobates; species Phyllobates terribilis. The sequence continues at coordinate 18,008,688 of NW_027362773.1, read as the reverse complement.
CTTTTTTGTGAAATTATCTACTAAATGAGGAAATAATATGTGTGAGGGTACCCCAGGAGAGTTCCAAATGTGTGTGGGTAGAATACATATCCCACGGGGGTAAAATTGAAAAAAGTTGAAAAAACATTTGTTTTGGACTTAGTCATTTTTTCAGCGTTTATCAGACTTTCAGATAAGGGAAATGTCAGCGAGTGTTCCGATTTCAGTTCCAGAGCGATTCGCCCGATGAGTCCTTCATATTTAGTCATTTTCAGCCAATTTTTGAGAATTTTTGAAAATTTCACTTTTTTGTGAAAATATCTACTAAATGAGGGAATAATATGTGTGAGGGTACCCCAGGAGAGTTGCAAATGTGTGTGGGTAGAATATATATCCCACGGGGGTAAAATTGAAAAAAGTTGAAAAAAAATTTGTTTTGGACTCGTTCATTTTTTCAGCATTTATCAGACTTTCAGATAGGGGAAATGTCAGTGAGCGTTCCGATTTCAGTTCCAGAGTGATTCGTCCCATGAGTCCTTCATATTTAGTCGTTTTCAGCCAATTTTCAGAATTTTTGAAAATTTCACTTTTTTTGTGAAAATATCCACTAAATGAGGGAATAATATGTGTGAGGGTACACCAGGAGAGTTCCAAATGTGTGTGGGTAGAATATATATCCCACGGGGGTAAAATTGAAAAAAGTTGAAAAAACATTTGTTTTGGACTTAGTCATTTTTTCAGCGTTTATCAGACTTTCAGATAAGGGAAATGTCAGTGAGTGTAACGATTTCAGTTCCAGAGCGATTCGCCCGATGAGTCCTTCATATTTAGTCATTTTCAGCCAATTTTCAGAATTTTTGAAAATTTCACTTTTTTTGTGAAAATATCTACTAAATCAGGGAATAATATGTGTGTGGGTACCCCAGGAGAGTTCCAAATGTGTGTGGGTAGAATATATATCCCACGGGGGTAAAATTGAAAAAGGTTGAAAAAAAATTTGTTTTGGACTTAGTCATTTTTCCGGCATTTAACAGACTTTCAGATAGGGGAAATGTCAGTGAGTGTTCCGATTTCAGTTCCAGAGCGAGTCGTCCGATGAGTCCTTCATATTTAGTCGTTTTCAGCCAATTTTCAGAATTTTCGAAAATTTCACTTTTTTGTGAAAATATCAACTAAATGAGGGAATAATATGTGTGAGGGTACCCCAGGAGAGTTCCAAATGTGTGTCGGTAGAATACATATCCCACGGGGTAAAATTGAAAAAGTTGAAAAAACATTTGTTTTGGACTTAGTCATTTTTTCAGCGTTTATTAGACTTTCAGATAAGGGAAATGTCAGCGAGTGTTCCGATTTCAGTTCCAGAGCGATTCGCCCGATGAGTCCTTCATATTTAGTCATTTTCAGCCAATTTTCAGAATTTTTGAAAATTTCACTTTTTTGTGAAAATATCTACTAAATGAGGGAATAATATGTGTGAGGGTACCCCAGGAGAGTTCCAAATGTGTGTCGGTAGAATACATATCCTACGGGGGTAAAATTGAAAAAAGTTGAAAAAACATTTGTTTTGGACTTGGTCATTTTTCCGGCGTTTATAAGACTTTCAGATAGGGGAAATGTCAGTGAGTGTTCCGATTTCAGTTCCAGAGCGAGTCGCCCGATGAGTCCTTCATATTTAGTCGTTTTCAGCCAATTTTCTGAATTTTTGAAAATTTCACTTTTTTGTGAAAATATCTACTAAATCAGGGAATAATATGTGTGTGGGTACCCCAGGAGAGTTCCAAATGTGTGTGGGTAGAATATATATCCCACGGGGGTAAAATTGAAAAAAGTTGAAAAAAAATTTGTTTTGACTTAGTCATTTTTTCCGGCATTTAACAGACTTTCAGATAGGGGAAATGTCAGTGAGTGTTCCGATTTCAGTTCCAGAGCGAGTCGCCCGATGAGTCCTTCATATTTAGTCGTTTTCAGCCAATTTTCAGAATTTTCGAAAATTTCACTTTTTTTGTGAAAATATCAACTAAATGAGGGAATAATATGTGTGAGGGTACCCCAGGAGAGTTCCAAATGTGTGTGGGTAGAAAATATATACCACGGGGTAAAATTGAAAAAAGTTGAAAACATTTTTTTTTTGGACGTAGTCATTTTTAGGCGTTTATAAGACTTTCAGATAGGGGAAATGTCAGTGAGCGTACCGATTTCAGTTCCAGAGTGATTCGCCCGATGAGTCCTTCATATTTAGTATTTTTCAGCCAATTTTCAGAATTTTTGAAAATTTCACTTTTTTGTGAAAATATCCACTAAATGAGGGAATAATATGTGTGAGGGTACCCCAGGAGAGTTCCAAATGTGTGTCGGTAGAATACATATCCCACGGGGTAAAATTGAAAAAGTTGAAAAAACATTTGTTTTGGACTTAGTCATTTTTTCAGCGTTTATCAGACTTTCAGATAAGGGAAATGTCAGTGAGTGTTCCGATTTCAGTTCCAGAGCGATTCGCCCGATGAGTCCTTCATATTTAGTCATTTTCAGCCAATTTTCAGAATTTTTGAAAATTTCACTTTTTTGTGAAAATATCTACTAAATGAGGGAATAATATGTGTGAGGGTACCCCAGGAGAGTTCCAAATGTGTGTGGGTAGAATATATATCCCACGGGGGTAAAATTGAAAAAAGTTGAAAAAAAATTGTTTTGGACTGTCATTTTTCTGGCATTTAACAGACTTTCAGATAGGGGAAATGTCAGTGAATGTTCCGATTTCAGTTCCAGAGCGAGTCGCCCGATGAGTCCTTCATATTTAGTCGTTTTCAGCCAATTTTCAGAATTTTTGAAAATTTCACTTTTTTGTGAAAATATCTACTAAATGAGGGAATAATATGTGTGAGGGTACCCCAGGAGAGTTCCAAATGTGTGTGGGTAGAAAATATATACCACGCGGTAAAATTGAAAAAAGTTGAAAACATTTTTTTTTTGGACTTAGTCATTTTTCCGGCGTTTATAAGACTTTCAGATAGGGGAAATGTCAGTGAGTGTTCCGATTTCAGTTCCAGAGCGAGTCGCCCGATGAGTCCTTCATATTTAGTCGTTTTCAGCCAATTTTCAGAATTTTTGAAAATTTCACTTTTTTGTGAAAATATCCACTAAATAAGGGAATAATATGTGTGAGGGTACCCAGGGAGAGATCCAAATGTGTGTGGGTAGAATATATATCCCACGGGGGTAAGATTGAAAAAAGTTGAAAAATTTTTTTTGTGGACTTGGTCATTTTTTCAGCATTCATCAGACTTTCAGATAGGGGAAATGTCAGTGAGTGTTCCGATTTCAGTTCCAGAGCGAGTCGACCGATGAGTCCTTCATATTTAGTCGATTTCAGACAATTTTCAGAGTTTTTGAAAATTTCACTTTTTTGTGAAAATATCAACTAAATGAGGGAATAATATGTGTGAGGGCACCCCAGGAGAGTTCCAAATGTATGTCGGTAGAATACATATCCCACGGGGTAAAATTGAAAAAAGTTGAAAAAACATTTGCTTTGGACTTAGTCATTTTTTCAGCGTTTATCAGACTTTCAGATAAGGGAAATGTCAGTGAGTGTTCCGATTTCAGTTCCAGAGCGATTCGCCCGATGAGTCCTTCATATTTAGTCATTTTCAGCCAATTTTCAGAATTTTTGAAAATTTCATTTTTTTGTGAAAATATCTACTAAATGAGGGAATAATATGTGTGAGGGTAGCCCAGGAGAGTTCCAAATGTGTGTGGGTAGAATATATATCCCACGGAGGTAAAATTGAAAAAAGTTGAAAAAACATTTGTTTTGGATTTAGTCATTTTTCTGGCGTTTATCAGACTTTCAGATAGGGGAAATGTCAGTGAGTGTTCCGATTTCAGTTCCAGAGCGAGTCGCCCGATGAGTCCTTCATATTTAGTCGTTTTCAGCCAATTTTCAGAATTTTTGAAAATTTCACTTTTTTGTGAAAATATCAACTAAATGAGGGAATAATATGTGTGAGGGTACACCAGGAGAGTTCCAAATGTGTGTCGGTAGAATACATATCCTACGGGGGTAAAATTGAAAAAAGTTGAAAAAACATTTGTTTTGGACTTGGTCATTTTTTCAGCATCTTTTATCAGACTTTCAGATAGGGGAAATGTCAGTGAGTGTTCCGATTTCAGTTCCAGAGCGAGTCGCCCGATGAGTCCTTCATATTTAGTCGTTTTCAGCCAATTTTCAGAATTTTTGAAAATTTCACTTTTTTGTGAAAATATCCACTAAATAAGGGAATAATATGTGTGAGGGTACCCCAGGAGAGATCCAAATGTGTGTGGGTAGAATATATATCCCACGGGGGTAAGATTGAAAAAAGTTGAAAAAAATTTTTTGTGGACTTGGTCATTTTTTCAACATTTATCAGACTTTCAGATAGGGGAAATGTCAGTGAGTGTTCCGATTTCAGTTCCAGAGCGAGTCGGCCGATGAGTCCTTCATATTTAGTTGATTTCAGACAATTTTCAGAATTTTTGAAAATTTCACTTTTTTGTGAAATTATCAACTAAATGAGGGAATAATATGTGTGATTGCACCCCAGGAGAGTTCCAAATGTGTGTCGGTAGAATATATATCCCACGGGGGTAAAATTGAAAAAAGTTGAAAAAACATTTGTTTTGGATTTAGTCATTTTTTCAGCGTTATCAGACTTTCAGATAAGGGAAATGTCAGTGAGTGTTCCGATTTCAGTTCCAGAGCGATTCGCCCGATGAGTCCTTCATATTTAGTCATTTTCAGCCAATTTTCAGAATTTTTGAAAATTTCATTTTTTTGTGAAAATATCTACTAAATGAGGGAATAATATGTGTGAGGGTAGCCCAGGAGAGTTCCAAATGTGTGTGGGTAGAATATATATCCCACGGAGGTAAAATTGAAAAAAGTTGAAAAAACATTTGTTTTGGATTTAGTCATTTTTCTGGCGTTTATCAGACTTTCAGATAGGGGAAATGTCAGTGAGTGTTCCGATTTCAGTTCCAGAGCGAGTCGCCCGATGAGTCCTTCATATTTAGTCGTTTTCAGCCAATTTTCAGAATTTTTGAAAATTTCACTTTTTTGTGAAAATATCAACTAAATGAGGGAATAATATGTGTGAGGGTACACCAGGAGAGTTCCAAATGTGTGTCGGTAGAATACATATCCTACGGGGGTAAAATTGAAAAAAGTTGAAAAAACATTTGTTTTGGACTTGGTCATTTTTTCAGCATCTTTTATCAGACTTTCAGATAGGGGAAATGTCAGTGAGTGTTCCGATTTCAGTTCCAGAGCGAGTCGCCCGATGAGTCCTTCATATTTAGTCGTTTTCAGCCAATTTTCAGAATTTTTGAAAATTTCACTTTTTTGTGAAAATATCCACTAAATAAGGGAATAATATGTGTGAGGGTACCCCAGGAGAGATCCAAATGTGTGTGGGTAGAATATATATCCCACGGGGGTAAGATTGAAAAAAGTTGAAAAAAATTTTTTGTGGACTTGGTCATTTTTTCAACATTTATCAGACTTTCAGATAGGGGAAATGTCAGTGAGTGTTCCGATTTCAGTTCCAGAGCGAGTCGGCCGATGAGTCCTTCATATTTAGTTGATTTCAGACAATTTTCAGAATTTTTGAAAATTTCACTTTTTTGTGAATTTATCAACTAAATGAGGGAATAATATGTGTGATTGCACCCCAGGAGAGTTCCAAATGTGTGTCGGTAGAATATATATCCCACGGGGGTAAAATTGAAAAAAGTTGAAAAAACATTTGTTTTGGATTTAGTCATTTTTTCAGCGTTATCAGACTTTCAGATAAGGGAAATGTCAGTGAGTGTTCCGATTTCAGTTCCAGAGCGATTCGCCCGATGAGTCCTTCATATTTAGTCATTTTCAGCCAATTTTCAGAATTTTTGAAAATTTCACTTTTTTGTGAAAATATCTACTAAATGAGGGAATAATATGTGTGCGGGTACCCCAGGAGAATTCCAAATGTGTGTGGGTAGAATATATATCCCACGGGGGTAAAATTGAAAAAAGTTGAAAAAATTTTTTTTTGGACTTAATCATTTTTTCAGCGTTTATCAGACTTTCAGATAGGGGAAATTTCATTGAGCGTTCCGATTTCAGTTCCAGAGCGATTCGCCCGATGAGTGCTTCATATTTAGTCGTTTTCAGCCAATTTTCTGAATTTTTGAAAATTTCACTTTTTTGGGAAAATATCCACTAAATGAGGGAATAATATGTGTGAGGGTACCCCAGGAGAGTTCCAAATGTGTGTGGGTAGAATATATATCCCACGGGGGTAAAATTGAAAAAAGGTTAAAAATTTTTTTTTTTGGACTTAGTCATTTTTTCAGCGTTTATCAGACTTTCAGATAGGGGAAATGTCAATGAGCGTTCCGATTTCAGTTCCAGAGCGATTCGCCCGATGAGTCCTTCATATTTAGTCGTTTTCAGACAATTTTCAGAATTTTTGAAAATTTCACTTTTTTGTGAAATTATCCACTAAATGAGGGAATAATGTGTGTGAGGGTACCCCACGAGTGTTCCAAATGTGCGTGGGTAGAATATATATCCCACGGGGGTAAAATTGAAAAAAGTTGAAAAATTTTTTTTTTTTACTTAGTCATTTTTTCAGCATTTATCAGACTTTCAAATAGGGGAAATGTCAGTGAGCATTCTGATTTCAGTTCCAGAGCGATTCGCCCGATGAGTCCTTCATATTTAGTCGTTTTCAGCCAATTTTCTGAATTTTTGAAAATGTCACTTTTTTGTGAAAATATCCACTAAATGAGGGAATAATATGTGTGAGGGTACCCCAGTAGAGTTCCACATGTGTGTGGGTAGAATATATATCCCACGGGGGTAAAATTGAAAAAAGGTGAAAAAATTTTTTTTTTGCACTTAGTCATTTTTTCAGCGTTTATCAGACTTTCAGATAAGGGAAATGTCAATGAGCGTTCCGATTTCAGTTCCAGAGTGATGCGCCCGATGAGTCCTTCATATTTAGTAGTTTTCAGCCAATTTTCTGAATTTTTGAAAATGTCACTTTTTTGTGAAAATATTCACTAAATGAGGGAACAATATGTGTGCGGGTACCCCAGGAGAGTTCCAAATGTGTGTGGGTAGAATATATATCCCACGGGGGTAAAATTGAAAAAAGTTGAAAACATTTTTTTTTGGACTTAATCATTTTTTCAGCGTTTAGCAGACTTTCAGATAGGGGAAATTTCATTGAGCATTCCGATTTCAGTTCCAGAGCGATTCGCCCGATGAGTCCTTCATATTTAGTCGTTTTCAGCCAATTTTCTGAATTTTTGAAAATATCACTTTTTTGGGAAAATATCCACTAAATGAGGGAATAATATGTGTGAGGGTACCCCAGGAGAGTTCCAAATGTGTGTGGGTAGAATATATATCCCACGGGGGTAAAATTGAAAAAAGGTGAAAAATTTTTTTTTTTGCACTTAGTCATTTTTTCAGCGTTTATCAGACTTTCAGATAGGGGAAATGTCAGTGAGCGTTCCGATTTCAGTTCCAGAGCGATTCGCCCGATGAGTCCTTCATATTTAGTCGTCTTCAGCCAATTTTCAGAATTTTTGAAAATTTCACTTTTTTGTGAAAATATCCACTAAATGAGGGAATAATATGTGTGCGGGTACCCCAGGAGAGTTCCAAATGTGTGTGGGTAGAATATATATCCCACGGGGGTAAAATTGAAGAAAGGTGAAAAATTTTTTTTTTTGGACTTAGTCATTTTTTCAGCGTTTATCAGACTTTCAGATAGGGCAAGTGTCAGTGAGCCTTCCGATTTCAGTTCCAGCGCGATTCGCCCAATGAGTCCTTCATATTCAGTCGATTTTAGCCAAGTTTCTGAATTTTTGAAAATTTCACTTTTTTGTGAAAATATCCACTAAATGAGGGAATAATATGTGTGAGGGTACCCCAGGAGTGTTCCAAATGTGCGTGGGTAGAATATATATCCCACGGGGGTAAAATTGAAAAAAGTTGAAAAATTTTTTTTTTTTACTCAGTCATTTTTTCAGCATTTATCAGAATTTCAGATAGGGGAAATGTCAGTGAGCGTTCCGATTTCAGTTCCAGAGCGATTCGCCCGATGAGTCCTTCATATTTAGTCGTTTTCAGCCAATTTTCAAAATTTTTGAAAATGTCACTTTTTTGTGAAAATATCCACTAAATGAGGGAATACTATGTGTGAGGGTAACCCAGGAGAGTTCCAAATGTGTGTGGGTAGAATATATATCCCACGGGGGTAAAATTGAAAAAAGGTGAAAAAAATTTTTTTTTGCACTTAGTCATTTTTTCAGCGTTTATCAGACTTTCAGATAGGGGAAATGTCAATGAGCGTTCCGATTTCAGTTCCAGAGCGATTCGCCCAATGAGTCCTTCATATTTAGTCGTTTTCAGCCAATTTTCAGAATTTTTGAAAATGTCACTTTTTTGTGAATATATTCACTAAATGAGGGAATAATATGTGTGCGGGTACCCCAGGAGAGTTCCAAATGTGTGTGGGTAGAATATATATCCCACGGGGGTAAAATTGAAAAAAGTTGAATAAATTTTTTTTTGGACTTAATCATTTTTTCAGCGTTTAGCAGACTTTCAGATAGGGGAAATGTCAGTGAGCGTTCCGATTTCAGCTCCAGAGCGATTCGCCCGATGAGTCCTTCATATTTAGTCGTTTTCAGCCAATTTTCAGAATTTTTGAAAATTTCACTTTTTTGTGAAAATATCCACTAAATGAGGGAATAATATGTGTGCGGCTACCCCAGGAGAGTTCCAAATGTGTGTGGGTAGAATATATATCCCACGGGGGTAAAATTGAAAAAAGTTGAAAAAAATTTTTTTTGGACTTAATCATTTTTTCAGCGTTTAGCAGACTTTCAGATAGGGGAAATTTCATTGAGCGTTCCGATTTCAGTTCCAGATCGATTCGCCCGATGAGTCCTTCATATTTAGTCGTTTTCAGCCAATTTTCAGAATTTTTGAAAATTTCACTTTTTTGTGAAAATATCCACTAAATGAGGGAATAATATGTGTGCGGGTACCCCAGGAGAGTTCCAAATGTGTGTGGGTAGAATATATATCCCACGGGGGTAAAATTGAAAAAAGTTGAAAAAATTTTTTTTTGGACTTAATCATTTTTTCAGCGTTTAGCAGACTTTCAGATAGGGTAAATTTCATTGAGCGTTCCGATTTCAGTTCCAGAGCGATTCGCCCGATGAGTCCTTCATATTTAGTCGTTTTCAGCCAATTTTCTGAATTTTTGAAAATATCACTTTTTTGGGAAAATATCCACTAAATGAGGGAATACTATGTGTGAGGGTACCCCAGGAGAGTTCCAAATGTGTGTGGGTAGAATATATATCCCACGGGGGTAAAATTGAAGAAAGGTGAAAAATTTTTTTTTTTGGACTTAGTCATTTTTTCAGCGTTTATCAGACTTTCAGATAGGGCAAATGTCAGTGAGCCTTCCGATTTCAGTTCCAGCGCGATTCGCCCGATGAGTCCTTCATATTCAGTCGTTTTCAGCCAAGTTTCTGAATTTTTGAATATTTCACTTTTTTGTGAAAATATCCACTAAATGAGGGAATAATATGTGTGAGGGTACCCCAGGAGTGTTCCAAATGTGCGTGGGTAGAATATATATCCCACGGGGGTAAAATTGAAAAAAGTTGAAAAATTTTTTTTTTTTACTTAGTCATTTTTTCAGCATTTATCAGACTTTCAGATAGGGGAAATGTCAGTGAGCGTTCCGATTTCAGTTCCAGAGCGATTCGCCCGATGAGTCCTTCATATTTAGTCGTTTTCAGCCAATTTTCAGAATTTTTGAAAATGTCACTTTTTTGTGAAAATATCCACTAAATGAGGGAATAATATGTGTGAGGGTACCCCAGGAGAGTTCCAAATGTGTGTGGGTAGAATATATATCCCACGGGGGTAAAATTGAAAAAAGTTGAAAAAATTTTTTTTTGGACTTAATCATTTTTTCAGCGTTTAGCAGACTTTCAGATAGGGGAAATGTCAGTGAGCGTTCCGATTTCAGTTCCAGAGCGATTCGCCCGATGAGTCCTTCATATTTAGTCGTCTTCAGCCAATTTTCAGAATTTTTGAATATTTCACTTTTTTGTGAAAATATCCACTAAATGAGGGAATAATATGTGTGAGGGTACCCCAGGAGTGTTCCAAATGTGCGTGGGTAGAATATATATCCCACGGGGGTAAAATTGAAAAAAGTTGAAAAATTTTTTTTTTTTACTTAGTCATTTTTTCAGCATTTATCAGACTTTCAGATAGGGGAAATGTCAGTGAGCGTTCCGATTTCAGTTCCAGAGCGATTCGCCCGATGAGTCCTTCATATTTAGTCGTTTTCAGCCAATTTTCAGAATTTTTGAAAATGTCACTTTTTTGTGAAAATATCCACTAAATGAGGGAATAATATGTGTGAGGGTACCCCAGGAGAGTTCCAAATGTGTGTGGGTAGAATATATATCCCACGGGGGTAAAATTGAAAAAAGTTGAAAAAATTTTTTTTTGGACTTAATCATTTTTTCAGCGTTTAGCAGACTTTCAGATAGGGGAAATGTCAGTGAGCGTTCCGATTTCAGTTCCAGAGCGATTCGCCCGATGAGTCCTTCATATTTAGTCGTCTTCAGCCAATTTTCAGAATTTTTGAAAATTTCACTTTTTTGTGAAAATATCCACTAAATGAGGGAATAATATGTGTGCGGCTACCCCAGAAGAGTTCCAAATGTGTGTGGGTAGAATATAAATCCCACGGGGGTAAAATTGAAGAAAGGTGAAAAATTTTTTTTTTTGGACTTAGTCATTTTTTCAGCGTTTATCAGACTTTCAGATAGGCGAAATTTCATTGAGCATTCCGATTTCAGTTCCAGAGCCATTCGCCCGATGAGTCCTTCATATTTAGTCGTTTTCAGCCAATTTTCTGAATTTTTGAAAATATCACTTTTTTGGGAAAATATCCACTAAATGAGGGAATAATATGTGTGAGGGTACCCCAGGAGAGTTCCAAATGTGTGTGGGTAGAATATATATCCCACGGGGGTAAAATTGAAAAAAGGTAAAAAATTTTTTTTTTTGGACTTAGTCATTTTTTCAGCGTTTATCAGACTTTCAGATAGGGGAAATGTCAGTGAGTGTTCCGATTTCAGTTCCAGCGCGATTCGCCCGATGAGTCCTTCATATTTAGTCGTTTTCAGCCAATTTTCAGAATTTTTGAAAATTTCACTTTTTTGTGAAAATATCCACTAAATGAGGGAATAATATGTGTGCGGCTACCCCAGGAGAGTTCCAAATGTGTGTGGGTAGAATATATATCCCACGGGGGTAAAATTGAAAAAAGTTGAAAAAATTTTTTTTTGGACTTAATCATTTTTTCAGCGTTTAGCAGACTTTCAGATAGGGGAAATTTCATTGAGCGTTCCGATTTCAGTTCCAGAGCGATTCGCCCGATGAGTCCTTCATATTTAGTCGTTTTCAGCCAATTTTCTGAATTTTTGAAAATATCACTTTTTTGGGAAAATATCCACTAAATGAGGGAATAATATGTGTGAGGGTACCCCAGGAGAGTTCCAAATGTGTGTGGGTAGAATATATATCCCACGGGGGTAAAATTGAAAAAAGGTGAAAAATTTTTTTTTTTTAGACTTAGTCATTTTTTCAGCGTTTATAAGACTTTCAGATAGGGGAAATGGCAGTGAGCGTTCCGATTTCAGTTCCAGAACAATTCGCCCGATGAGTCCTTCATATTTAGTCGTTTTCAGCCAATTTTCAGAATTTTTGAAAATTTCACTTTTTTGTGAAAATATCCACTAAATGAGGGAATACTATGTGTGAGGGTACCCCAGGAGAGTTCCAAATGTGTGTGGGTAGAATATATATCCCACGGGGGTAAAATTGAAAAAAGGTGAAAAATATTTTTTTTTGGACTTAGTCATTTTTTCAGCGTTTATCAGACTTTCAGATAGGGGAAATTTCATTGAGCATTCCGATTTCAGTTCCAGAGCCATTCGCCCGATGAGTCCTTCATATTCAGTCGATTTTAGCCAAGTTTCTGAATTTTTGAAAATTTCACTTTTTTGTGAAAATATCCACTAAATGAGGGAATAATATGTGTGAGGGTACCCCAGGAGTTTTCCAAATGTGCGTGGGTAGAATATATATCCCACGGGGGTAAAATTGAAAAAAGTTGAAAAATTTTTTTTTTTTACTTAGTCATTTTTTCAGCATTTATCAGACTTTCAGATAGGGGAAATGTCAGTGAGCATTCCGATTTCAGTTCCAGAGCGATTCGCCCGATGAGTCCTTCATATTTAGTCGTTTTCAGCCAATTTTCAAAATTTTTGAAAATGGCACTTTTTTGTGAAAATATCCACTAAATGAGGGAATACTATGTGTGAGGGTAACCCAGGAGAGTTCCAAATGTGTGTGGGTAGAATATATATCCCACGGGGGTAAAATTGAAAAAAGGTGAAAAAAATTTTTTTTTGCACTTAGTCATTTTTTCAGCGTTTATCAGACTTTCAGATAGGGGAAATGTCAATGAGCGTTCCGATTTCTGTTCCAGAGCGATTCGCCCGATGAGTCCTTCATATGTAGTCGTTTTCAGCCAATTTTCAGAATTTTTGAAAATTTCACTTTTTTGTGAAAATATCCACTAAATGAGGGAATAATATGTGTGCAGCTACCCCAGGAGAGTTCCAAATGTGTGTGGGTAGAATATATATCCCACGGGGGTAAAATTGAAAAAAGTTGAAAAAAATTATTTTTGGACTTAATCATTTTTTCAGCGTTTATCAGACTTTCAGATAGGCGAAATTTCATTGAGCATTCCGATTTCAGTTCCAGAGCCATTCGCCCGATGAGTCCTTCATATTTAGTCGTTTTCAGCCAATTTTCTGAATTTTTGAAAATATCACTTTTTTGGGAAAATATCCACTAAATGAGGGAATAATATGTGTGAGGGTACCCCAGGAGAGTTCCAAATGTGTGTGGGTAGAATATATATCCCACGGGGGTAAAATTGAAAAAAGGTAAAAAATTTTTTTTTTTGGACTTAGTCATTTTTTCAGCGTTTATCAGACTTTCAGATAGGGGAAATGTCAGTGAGTGTTCCGATTTCAGTTCCAGCGCGATTCGCTCGATGAGTCCTTCATATTTAGTCGTTTTCAGCCAATTTTCAGAATTTTTGAAAATTTCACTTTTTTGTGAAAATATCCACTAAATGAGGGAATACTATGTGTGAGGGTACCCCAGGAGAGTTCCAAATGTGTGTGGGTAGAATATATGTCCCACGGGGGTAAAATTGAAAAAAGGTGAAAAAAATTTTTTTTTTGCACTTAGTCATTTTTTCAGCGTTTATCAGACTTTCAGATAAGGGAAATGTCAATGAGCGTTCCGATTTCAGTTCCAGAGCGATTCGCCCGATGAGTCCTTCATATTTAGTCGTTTTCAGCCAATTTTCTGAATTTTTGAAAATGTCACTTTTTTGTGAAAATATTCACTAAATGAGGGAATAATATGTGTGCGGGTACCCCAGGAGAGTTCCAAATGTGTGTGGGTAGAATATATATCCCACGGGGGTAAAATTGAAAAAAGTTGAAAACATTTTTTTTTGGGACTTAGTCATTTTTTCAGCGTTTATCAGACTTTCAGATAGGGGAAATGTCAGTAAGCGTTCCGATTTCAGTTCCAGAGCGATTCGCCCAATGAGTCCTTCATATTTAGTCGTTTTCAGCCAATTTTCAGAATTTTTGAAAATGTCACTTTTTTGTGAGAATATTCACTAAATGAGGGAATAATATGTGTGCGGGTACCCCAGGAGAGTTCCAAATGTGTGTGGGTAGAATATATATCCCACGGGGGTAAAATTGAAAAAAGTTGAATAAATTTTTTTTTGGACTTAATAATTTTTTCAGCGTTTATCAGACTTTCAGATAGGGGAAATTTCATTGAGCATTCCGATTTCAGTTCCAGAGCCATTCGCCCGATGAGTCCTTCATATTTAGTCGTTTTCAGCCAATTTTCTGAATTTTTGAAAATATCACTTTTTTGTGAAAATATCCACTAAATGAGGGAATAATATGTGTGCGGGTACCCCAGGAGAGTTCCAAATGTGTGTGGGTAGAATATATATCCCACGGGGGTAAAATTGAAGAAAGGTGAAAAATTTTTTTTTTTGGACTTAGTCATTTTTTCAGCGTTTATCAGACTTTCAGATAGGGCAAATGTCAGTGAGCCTTCCGATTTCAGTTCCAGCGCGATTCGCCCGATGAGTCCTTCATATTCAGTCGATTTTAGCCAAGTTTCTGAATTTTTGAAAATTTCACTTTTTTGTGAAAATATCCACTAAATGAGGGAATAATATGTGTGAGGGTACCCCAGGAGTGTTCCAAATGTGCGTGGGTAGAATATATATCCCACGGGGGTAAAATTGAAAAAAGTTGAAAAATTTTTTTTTTTTACTTAGTCATTTTTTCAGCATTTATCAGACTTTCAGATAGGGGAAATGTCAGTGAGCATTCCGATTTCAGTTCCAGAGCGATTCGCCCGATGAGTCCTTCATATTTAGTCGTTTTCAGCCAATTTTCAAAATTTTTGAAAATGTCACTTTTTTGTGAAAATATCCACTAAATGAGGGAATACTATGTGTGAGGGTAACCCAGGAGAGTTCCAAATGTGTGTGGGTAGAATATATATCCCACGGGGGTAAAATTGAAAAAAGTTGAAAAATTTTTTTTTTTTACTTAGTCATTTTTTCAGTGTTTATCAGACTTTCAGATAGGGGAAATGTCAATGAACGTTCCGATTTCAGTTCCAGAGCGATTCGCCCGATGAGTCCTTCATATGTAGTCGTTTTCAGCCAATTTTCAGAATTTTTGAAAATTTCACTTTTTTGTGAAAATATCCACTAAATGAGGGAATAATATGTGTGCGGCTACCCCAGGAGAGTTCCAAATGTGTGTGGGTAGAATATATATCCCACGGGGGTAAAATTGAAAAAAGTTGAAAAAAATTATTTTTGGACTTAATCATTTTTTCAGCGTTTAGCAGACTTTCAGATAGGGGAAATTTCATTGAGCGTTCCGATTTCAGTTCCAGATCGATTCGCCCGATGAGTCCTTCATATTTAGTCGTTTTCAGCCAATTTTCAGAATTTTTGAAAATTTCACTTTTTTGTGAAAATATCCACTAAATGAGGGAATAATGTGTGTGAGGGTACCCCAGGAGAGTTCCAAATGTGAGTGGGTAGAATATATATCCCACGGGGGTAAAATTGAAAAAAGGTGAAAAAATTTTTTTTTTGGACTTAGACATTTTTTCAGCGTTTATCAGACTTTCAGATAGGGGAAATGTCAATGAGCGTTCCGATTTCTGTTCCAGAGCGATTCGCCCGATGAGTCCTTCATATTTAGTCGTTTTCAGCCAATTTTCAGAATTTTTGAAAATTTCACTTTTTTGTGAAAATATCCACTAAATGAGGGAATACTATGTGTGAGGGTACCCCAGGAGAGTTCCAAATGTGTGTGGGTAGAATATATATCCTACGGGGGTAAAATTGATAAAAGGTGAAAAAATTTTTTTTTTTGCACTTAATCATTTTTTCAGCGTTTAGCAGACTTTCAGATAGGGGAAATTTCATTGAGCGTTCCGATTTCAGTTCCAGAGCGATTCGCCCTATGAGTCCTTCATATTTAGTCGTTTTCAGCCAATTTTCTGAATTTTTGAAAATATCACTTTTTTGGGAAAATATCCACTAAATGAGGGAATAATATGTGTGAGGGAACCCCAGGAGAGTTCCAAATGTGTGTGGGTAGAATATATATCCCACGGGGGTAAAATTGAAAAAAGGTTAAAAATTTTTTTTTTTTGGACTTAGTCATTTTTTCAGCGTTTATCAGACTTTCAGATAGGGGAAATGTCAATGAGCGTTCCGATTTCAGTTCCAGAGCGATTCACCCGTTGAGTCCTTCATATTCAGTGGTTTTCAGCCAATTTTCAGAATTTTAGAAAATTTCACTTTTTTGTGAAAATATCCACTAAATGAGGGAATAATGTGTGTGAGGGTACCCCAGGAGAGTTCCAAATGTGTGTGGGTAGAATATATATCCCACGGGGGTAAAATTGAAAAAAGTTGAAAAATTTTTTTTTTGGACTTAATCATTTTTTCAGCGTTTAGCAGACTTTCAGATAGGGGAAATTTCATTGAGCATTCCGATTTCAGTTCCAGAGTGATTCGCCCGATGAGTCCTTCATATTTAGTCGTTTTCAGCCAATTTTCTGAATTTTTGAAAATATCACTTTTTTGGGAAAATATCCACTAAATGAGGGAATAATATGTGTGAGGGTACCCCAGGAGAGTTCCAAATGTGTGTGGGTAGAATATATATCCCACGGGGGTAAAATTGCAAAAAGGTAAAAAATTTTTTTTTTTGGACTTAGTCATTTTTTCAGCGTTTATCAGACTTTCAGATAGGGGAAATGTCAATGAGCGTTCCGATTTCAGTTCCAGAGCGATTCGCCCGTTGAGTCCTTCATATTTAGTGGTTTTCAGCCAATTTTCAGAATTTTTGAAAATTTCACTTTTTTGTGAAAATATCCACTAAATGAGGGAATAATGTGTGTGAGGGTACCCCAGGAGAGTTCCAAATGTGAGTGGGTAGAATATATATCCCACGGGGGTAAAATTGCAAAAAGGTGAAAAATTTTTTTTTTTGGACTTAGTCATTTTTTCAGCATTTATCAGACTTTCAGATAGGGGAAATGTCAGTGAGCCTTCCGATTTCAGTTCCAGAGCGATTCGCCCGATGAGTCCTTCATATTCAGTCGTTTTCAGCCAATTTTCTGAATTTTTGAAAATTTCACTTTTTTGTGAAAATATCCACTAAATGAGGGAATAATATGTGTGAGGGTACCCCAGGAGTGTTCCAAATGTGCGTGGGTAGAATATATATCCCACAGGGGTAAAATTGAAAAAAGTTGAAAAAATTTTTTTTTTTACTTAGTCATTTTATCAGCATTTATCAGACTTTCAGATAGGGGAAATGTCAGTGAGCGTTCCGATTTCAGTTCCAGAGCGCTTCGCCCGATGATTCCTTCATATTTAGTGGTTTTCAGCCAATTTTCAGAATTTTTGAAAATTTCACTTTTTTGTGAAAATATCCACTACATGAGGGAATAATGTGTGTGAGGGTACCCCAGGAGAGTTCCAAATGTGAGTGGGTAGAATATATGTCCCACGGGGGTAAAATTGAAAAAAGGTGAAAAAAATTTTTTTTTTGCACTTAGTCATTTTTTCAGCGTTTATCAGACTTTCAGATAAGGGAAATGTCAATGAGCGTTCCGATTTCAGTTCCAGAGCGATTCGCCCGATGAGTCCTTCATATTTAGTCGTTTTCAGCCAATTTTCTGAATTTTTGAAAATGTCACTTTTTTGTGAAAATATTCACTAAATGAGGGAATAATATGTGTGCGGGTACCCCAGGAGAGTTCCAAATGTGTGTGGGTAGAATATATATCCCACGGGGGTAAAATTGAAAAAAGTTGAAAACATTTTTTTTTGGGACTTAGTCATTTTTTCAGCGTTTATCAGACTTTCAGATAGGGGAAATGTCAGTAAGCGTTCCGATTTCAGTTCCAGAGCGATTCGCCCAATGAGTCCTTCATATTTAGTCGTTTTCAGCCAATTTTCAGAATTTTTGAAAATGTCACTTTTTTGTGAGAATATTCACTAAATGAGGGAATAATATGTGTGCGGGTACCCCAGGAGAGTTCCAAATGTGTGTGGGTAGAATATATATCCCACGGGGGTAAAATTGAAAAAAGTTGAATAAATTTTTTTTTGGACTTAATAATTTTTTCAGCGTTTATCAGACTTTCAGATAGGGGAAATTTCATTGAGCATTCCGATTTCAGTTCCAGAGCCATTCGCCCGATGAGTCCTTCATATTTAGTCGTTTTCAGCCAATTTTCTGAATTTTTGAAAATATCACTTTTTTGTGAAAATATCCACTAAATGAGGGAATAATATGTGTGCGGGTACCCCAGGAGAGTTCCAAATGTGTGTGGGTAGAATATATATCCCACGGGGTAAAATTGAAGAAAGGTGAAAAATTTTTTTTTTTGGACTTAGTCATTTTTTCAGCGTTTATCAGACTTTCAGATAGGGCAAATGTCAGTGAGCCTTCCGATTTCAGTTCCAGCGCGATTCGCCCGATGAGTCCTTCATATTCAGTCGATTTTAGCCAAGTTTCTGAATTTTTGAAAATTTCACTTTTTTGTGAAAATATCCACTAAATGAGGGAATAATATGTGTGAGGGTACCCCAGGAGTGTTCCAAATGTGCGTGGGTAGAATATATATCCCACGGGGGTAAAATTGAAAAAAGTTGAAAAATTTTTTTTTTTTACTTAGTCATTTTTTCAGCATTTATCAGACTTTCAGATAGGGGAAATGTCAGTGAGCATTCCGATTTCAGTTCCAGAGCGATTCGCCCGATGAGTCGTTCATATTTAGTCGTTTTCAGCCAATTTTCAAAATTTTTGAAAATGTCACTTTTTTGTGAAAATATCCACTAAATGAGGGAATACTATGTGTGAGGGTAACCCAGGAGAGTTCCAAATGTGTGTGGGTAGAATATATATCCCACGGGGGTAAAATTGAAAAAAGTTGAAAAATTTTTTTTTTTTACTTAGTCATTTTTTCAGTGTTTATCAGACTTTCAGATAGGGGAAATGTCAATGAACGTTCCGATTTCAGTTCCAGAGCGATTCGCCCGATGAGTCCTTCATATGTAGTCGTTTTCAGCCAATTTTCAGAATTTTTGAAAATTTCACTTTTTTGTGAAAATATCCACTAAATGAGGGAATAATATGTGTGCGGCTACCCCAGGAGAGTTCCAAATGTGTGTGGGTAGAATATATATCCCACGGGGGTAAAATTGAAAAAAGTTGAAAAAAATTATTTTTGGACTTAATCATTTTTTCAGCGTTTAGCAGACTTTCAGATAGGGGAAATTTCATTGAGCGTTCCGATTTCAGTTCCAGATCGATTCGCCCGATGAGTCCTTCATATTTAGTCGTTTTCAGCCAATTTTCAGAATTTTTGAAAATTTCACTTTTTTGTGAAAATATCCACTAAATGAGGGAATAATGTGTGTGAGGGTACCCCAGGAGAGTTCCAAATGTGAGTGGGTAGAATATATATCCCACGGGGGTAAAATTGAAAAAAGGTGAAAAAATTTTTTTTTTGGACTTAGACATTTTTTCAGCGTTTATCAGACTTTCAGATAGGGGAAATGTCAATGAGCGTTCCGATTTCTGTTCCAGAGCGATTCGCCCGATGAGTCCTTCATATTTAGTCGTTTTCAGCCAATTTTCAGAATTTTTGAAAATTTCACTTTTTTGTGAAAATATCCACTAAATGAGGGAATACTATGTGTGAGGGTACCCCAGGAGAGTTCCAAATGTGTGTGGGTAGAATATATATCCTACGGGGGTAAAATTGATAAAAGGTGAAAAAATTTTTTTTTTTGCACTTAATCATTTTTTCAGCGTTTAGCAGACTTTCAGATAGGGGAAATTTCATTGAGCGTTCCGATTTCAGTTCCAGAGCGATTCGCCCTATGAGTCCTTCATATTTAGTCGTTTTCAGCCAATTTTCTGAATTTTTGAAAATATCACTTTTTTGGGAAAATATCCACTAAATGAGGGAATAATATGTGTGAGGGAACCCCAGGAGAGTTCCAAATGTGTGTGGGTAGAATATATATCCCACGGGGGTAAAATTGAAAAAAGGTTAAAAATTTTTTTTTTTTGGACTTAGTCATTTTTTCAGCGTTTATCAGACTTTCAGATAGGGGAAATGTCAATGAGCGTTCCGATTTCAGTTCCAGAGCGATTCACCCGTTGAGTCCTTCATATTCAGTGGTTTTCAGCCAATTTTCAGAATTTTAGAAAATTTCACTTTTTTGTGAAAATATCCACTAAATGAGGGAATAATGTGTGTGAGGGTACCCCAGGAGAGTTCCAAATGTGTGTGGGTAGAATATATATCCCACGGGGGTAAAATTGAAAAAAGTTGAAAAATTTTTTTTTTGGACTTAATCATTTTTTCAGCGTTTAGCAGACTTTCAGATAGGGGAAATTTCATTGAGCATTCCGATTTCAGTTCCAGAGTGATTCGCCCGATGAGTCCTTCATATTTAGTCGTTTTCAGCCAATTTTCTGAATTTTTGAAAATATCACTTTTTTGGGAAAATATCCACTAAATGAGGGAATAATATGTGTGAGGGTACCCCAGGAGAGTTCCAAATGTGTGTGGGTAGAATATATATCCCACGGGGGTAAAATTGCAAAAAGGTAAAAAATTTTTTTTTTTGGACTTAGTCATTTTTTCAGCGTTTATCAGACTTTCAGATAGGGGAAATGTCAATGAGCGTTCCGATTTCAGTTCCAGAGCGATTCGCCCGTTGAGTCCTTCATATTTAGTGGTTTTCAGCCAATTTTCAGAATTTTTGAAAATTTCACTTTTTTGTGAAAATATCCACTAAATGAGGGAATAATGTGTGTGAGGGTACCCCAGGAGAGTTCCAAATGTGAGTGGGTAGAATATATATCCCACGGGGGTAAAATTGCAAAAAGGTGAAAAATTTTTTTTTTTGGACTTAGTCATTTTTTCAGCATTTATCAGACTTTCAGATAGGGGAAATGTCAGTGAGCCTTCCGATTTCAGTTCCAGAGCGATTCGCCCGATGAGTCCTTCATATTCAGTCGTTTTCAGCCAATTTTCTGAATTTTTGAAAATTTCACTTTTTTGTGAAAATATCCACTAAATGAGGGAATAATATGTGTGAGGGTACCCCAGGAGTGTTCCAAATGTGCGTGGGTAGAATATATATCCCACAGGGGTAAAATTGAAAAAAGTTGAAAAAATTTTTTTTTTTACTTAGTCATTTTATCAGCATTTATCAGACTTTCAGATAGGGGAAATGTCAGTGAGCGTTCCGATTTCAGTTCCAGAGCGCTTCGCCCGATGATTCCTTCATATTTAGTGGTTTTCAGCCAATTTTCAGAATTTTTGAAAATTTCACTTTTTTGTGAAAATATCCACTACATGAGGGAATAATGTGTGTGAGGGTACCCCAGGAGAGTTCCAAATGTGAGTGGGTAGAATATATATCCCACGGGGGTAAAATTGAAAAAAGGTGAAAAAAATTTTTTTTTGCACTTAGTCATTTTTTCAGCGTTTATCAGACTTTCAGATAGGGGAAATGTCAATGAACGTTCCGATTTCAGTTCCAGAGCGATTCGCCCGATGAGTCCTTCATATGTAGTCGTTTTCAGCCAATTTTCAGAATTTTTGAAAATTTCACTTTTTTGTGAAAATATCCACTAAATGAGGGAATAATATGTGTGCGGCTACCCCAGGAGAGTTCCAAATGTGTGTGGGTAGAATATATATCCCACGGGGGTAAAATTGAAAAAAGTTGAAAAAAATTATTTTTGGACTTAATCATTTTTTCAGCGTTTAGCAGACTTTCAGATAGGGGAAATTTCATTGAGCGTTCCGATTTCAGTTCCAGATCGATTCGCCCGATGAGTCCTTCATATTTAGTCGTTTTCAGCGAATTTTCAGAATTTTTGAAAATTTCACTTTTTTGTGAAAATATCCACTAAATGAGGGAATACTATGTGTGAGGGTACCCCAGGAGAGTTCCAAATGTGTGTGGGTAGAATATATATCCTACGGGGGTAAAATTGATAAAAGGTGAAAAAATTTTTTTTTTTGCACTTAATCATTTTTTCAGCGTTTAGCAGACTTTCAGATAGGGGAAATTTCATTGAGCGTTCCGATTTCAGTTCCAGAGCGATTCGCCCTATGAGTCCTTCATATTTAGTCGTTTTCAGCCAATTTTCTGAATTTTTGAAAATATCACTTTTTTGGGAAAATATCCACTAAATGAGGGAATAATATGTGTGAGGGAACCCCAGGAGAGTTCCAAATGTGTGTGGGTAGAATATATATCCCACGGGGGTAAAATTGAAAAAAGGTTAAAAATTTTTTTTTTTGGACTTAGTCATTTTTTCAGCGTTTATCAGACTTTCAGATAGGGGAAATGTCAATGAGCGTTCCGATTTCAGTTCCAGAGCGATTCACCCGTTGAGTCCTTCATATTCAGTGGTTTTCAGCCAATTTTCAGAATTTTTGAAAATTTCACTTTTTTGTGAAAATATCCACTAAATGAGGGAATAATGTGTGTGAGGGTACCCCAGGAGAGTTCCAAATGTGTGTGGGTAGAATATATATCCCACGGGGGTAAAATTGAAAAAAGTTGAAAAATTTTTTTTTTGGACTTAATCATTTTTTCAGCGTTTAGCAGACTTTCAGATAGGGGAAATTTCATTGAGCATTCCGATTTCAGTTCCAGAGTGATTCGCCCGATGAGTCCTTCATATTTAGTCGTTTTCAGCCAATTTTCTGAATTTTTGAAAATATCACTTTTTTGGGAAAATATCCACTAAATGAGGGAATAATATGTGTGAGGTTACCCCAGGAGAGTTCCAAATGTGTGTGGGTAGAATATATATCCCACGGGGGTAAAATTGCAAAAAGGTAAAAAATTTTTTTTTTTGGACTTAGTCATTTTTTCAGCGTTTATCAGACTTTCAGATAGGGGAAATGTCAATGAGCGTTCCGATTTCAGTTCCAGAGCGATTCGCCCGATGAGTCCTTCATATTTAGTCGTTTTCAGCCAATTTTCAGAATTTTTGAAAATTTCACTTTTTTGTGAAAATATCCACTAAATGAGGGAATAATGTGTGTGAGGGTACCCCAGGAGAGTTCCAAATGTGTGTGGGTAGAATATATATCCCACGGGGGTAAAATTGAAAAAAGTTGAAAAATTTTTTTTTTGGACTTAATCATTTTTTCAGCGTTTAGCAGACTTTCAGATAGGGGAAATTTCATTGAGCATTCCGATTTCAGTTCCAGAGTGATTCGCCCGATGAGTCCTTCATATTTAGTCGTTTTCAGCCAATTTTCTGAATTTTTGAAAATATCACTTTTTTGGGAAAATATCCACTAAATGAGGGAATAATATGTGTGAGGGTACCCCAGGAGAGTTCCAAATGTGTGTGGGTAGAATATATATCCCACGGGGGTAAAATTGCAAAAAGGTAAAAAATTTTTTTTTTTGGACTTAGTCATTTTTTCAGCGTTTATCAGACTTTCAGATAGGGGAAATGTCAATGAGCGTTCCGATTTCAGTTCCAGAGCGATTCGCCCGTTGAGTCCTTCATATTTAGTGGTTTTCAGCCAATTTTCAGAATTTTTGAAAATTTCACTTTTTTGTGAAAATATCCACTAAATGAGGGAATAATGTGTGTGAGGGTACCCCAGGAGAGTTCCAAATGTGAGTGGGTAGAATATATATCCCACGGGGGTAAAATTGCAAAAAGGTGAAAAATTTTTTTTTTTGGACTTAGTCATTTTTTCAGCATTTATCAGACTTTCAGATAGGGGAAATGTCAGTGAGCCTTCCGATTTCAGTTCCAGCGCGATTCGCCCGATGAGTCCTTCATATTCAGTCGTTTTCAGCCAATTTTCTGAATTTTTGAAAATTTCACTTTTTTGTGAAAATATCCACTAAATGAGGGAATAATATGTGTTTGGGTACCCCAGGAGTGTTCCAAATGTGCGTGGGTAGAATATATATCCCACAGGGGTAAAATTGAAAAAAGTTGAAAAAATTTTTTTTTTTACTTAGTCATTTTATCAGCATTTATCAGACTTTCAGATAGGGGAAATGTCAGTGAGCGTTCCGATTTCAGTTCCAGAGCGCTTCGCCCGATGATTCCTTCATATTTAGTGGTTTTCAGCCAATTTTCAGAATTTTTGAAAATTTCACTTTTTTGTGAAAATATCCACTACATGAGGGAATAATGTGTGTGAGGGTACCCCAGGAGAGTTCCAAATGTGTGTGGGTAGAATATATATCCCACGGGGGTAAAATTGAAAAAAGGTGAAAAAAATTTTTTTTTGCACTTAGTCATTTTTTCAGCGTTTATCAGACTTTCAGATAGGGGAAATGTCAATGAACGTTCCGATTTCAGTTCCAGAGCGATTCGCCCGATGAGTCCTTCATATGTAGTCGTTTTCTGCCAATTTTCAGAATTTTTGGAAATTTCACTTTTTTGTGAAAATATCCACTAAATGAGGGAATAATATGTGTGCGGCTACCCCAGGAGAGTTCCAAATGTGTGTGGGTAGAATATATATCCCACGGGGGTAAAATTGAAAAAAGTTGAAAAAAATTATTTTTGGACTTAATCATTTTTTCAGCGTTTAGCAGACTTTCAGATAGGGGAAATTTCATTGAGCGTTCCGATTTCAGTTCCAGATCGATTCGCCCGATGAGTCCTTCATATTTAGTCGTTTTCAGCCAATTTTCAGAATTTTTGAAAATTTCACTTTTTTGTGAAAATATCCACTAAATGAGGGAATAATGTGTGTGAGGGTACCCCAGGAGAGTTCCAAATGTGAGTGGGTAGAATATATATCCCACGGGGGTAAAATTGAAAAAAGGTGAAAAAATTTTTTTTTGGGACTTAGACATTTTTTCAGCTTTTATCAGACTTTCAGATAGGGGAAATGTCAATGAGCGTTCCGATTTCAGTTCCAGAGCGATTCGCCCGATGAGTCCTTCATATTTAGTCGTTTTCAGCCAATTTTCAGAATTTTTGAAAATTTCACTTTTTTGTGAAAATATCCACTAAATGAGGGAATACTATGTGTGAGGGTACCCCAGGAGAGTTCCAAATGTGTGTGGGTAGAATATATATCCTACGGGGGTAAAATTGATAAAAGGTGAAAAAAATTTTTTTTTGCACTTAATCATTTTTTCAGCGTTTAGCAGACTTTCAGATAGGGGAAATTTCATTGAGCGTTCCGATTTCAGTTCCAGAGCGATTCGCCCTATGAGTCCTTCATATGTAGTCGTTTTCAGCCAATTTTCAGAATTTTTGAAAATTTCACTTTTTTGTGAAAATATCCACTAAATGAGGGAATAATATGTGTGCGGCTACCCCAGGAGAGTTCCAAATGTGTGTGGGTAGAATATATATCCCACGGGGGTAAAATTGAAAAAAGTTGAAAAAAATTATTTTTGGACTTAATCATTTTTTCAGCGTTTAGCAGACTTTCAGATAGGGGAAATTTCATTGAGCGTTCCGATTTCAGTTCCAGATCGATTCGCCCGATGAGTCCTTCATATTTAGTCGTTTTCAGCCAATTTTCAGAATTTTTGAAAATTTCACTTTTTTGTGAAAATATCCACTAAATGAGGGAATAATGTGTGTGAGGGTACCCCAGGAGAGTTCCAAATGTGAGTGGGTAGAATATATATCCCACGGGGGTAAAATTGAAAAAAGGTGAAAAAATTTTTTTTTTGGACTTAGACATTTTTTCAGCTTTTATCAGACTTTCAGATAGGGGAAATGTCAATGAGCGTTCCGATTTCAGTTCCAGAGCGATTCGCCCGATGAGTCCTTCATATTTAGTCGTTTTCAGCCAATTTTCAGAATTTTTGAAAATTTCACTTTTTTGTGAAAATATCCACTAAATGAGGGAATACTATGTGTGAGGGTACCCCAGGAGAGTTCCAAATGTGTGTGGGTAGAATATATATCATACGGGGGTAAAATTGATAAAAGGTGAAAAAATTTTTTTTTTTGCACTTAATCATTTTTTCAGCGTTTAGCAGACTTTCAGATAGGGGAAATTTCATTGAGCGTTCCGATTTCAGTTCCAGAGCGATTCGCCCTATGAGTCCTTCATATTTAGTCGTTTTCAGCCAATTTTCTGAATTTTTGAAAATATCACTTTTTTGGGAAAATATCCACTAAATGAGGGAATAATATGTGTGAGGGAACCCCAGGAGAGTTCCAAGTGTGTGTGGGTAGAATATATATCCCACGGGGGTAAAATTGAAAAAAGGTTAAAAATTTTTTTTTTTGGACTTAGTCATTTTTTCAGCGTTTATCAGACTTTCAGATAGGGGAAATGTCAATGAGCGTTCCGATTTCAGTTCCAGAGCGATTCACCCGTTGAGTCCTTCATATTCAGTGGTTTTCAGCCAATTTTCAGAATTTTTGAAAATTTCACTTTTTTGTGAAAATATCCACTAAATGAGGGAATAATGTGTGTGAGGGTACCCCAGGAGAGTTCCAAATGTGTGTGGGTAGAATATATATCCCACGGGGGTAAAATTGAAAAAAGTTGAAAAATTTTTTTTTTGGACTTAATCATTTTTTCAGCGTTTAGCAGACTTTCAGATAGGGGAAATTTCATTGAGCATTCCGATTTCAGTTCCAGAGTGATTCGCCCGATGAGTCCTTCATATTTAGTCGTTTTCAGCCAATTTTCTGAATTTTTGAAAATATCACTTTTTTGGGAAAATATCCACTAAATGAGGGAATAATATGTGTGAGGGTACCCCAGGAGAGTTCCAAATGTGTGTGGGTAGAATATATATCCCACGGGGGTAAAATTGCAAAAAGGTAAAAAATTTTTTTTTTTGGACTTAGTCATTTTTTCAGCGTTTATCAGACTTTCAGATAGGGGAAATGTCAATGAGCGTTCCGATTTCAGTTCCAGAGCGATTCGCCCGTTGAGTCCTTCATATTTAGTGGTTTTCAGCCAATTTTCAGAATTTTTGAAAATTTCACTTTTTTGTGAAAATATCCACTAAATGAGGGAATAATGTGTGTGAGGGTACCCCAGGAGAGTTCCAAATGTGAGTGGGTAGAATATATATCCCACGGGGGTAAAATTGCAAAAAGGTGAAAAATTTTTTTTTTTGGACTTAGTCATTTTTTCAGCATTTATCAGACTTTCAGATAGGGGAAATGTCAGTGAGCCTTCCGATTTCAGTTCCAGCGCGATTCGCCCGATGAGTCCTTCATATTCAGTCGTTTTCAGCCAATTTTCTAAATTTTTGAAAATTTCACTTTTTTGTGAAAATATCCACTAAATGAGGGAATAATATGTGTGAGGGTACCCCAGGAGTGTTCCAAATGTGCGTGGGTAGAATATATATCCCACAGGGGTAAAATTGAAAAAAGTTGAAAAAATTTTTTTTTTTACTTAGTCATTTTATCAGCATTTATCAGACTTTCAGATAGGGGAAATGTCAGTGAGCGTTCCGATTTCAGTTCCAGAGCGCTTCGCCCGATGATTCCTTCATATTTAGTGGTTTTCAGCCAATTTTCAGAATTTTTGAAAATTTCACTTTTTTGTGAAAATATCCACTACATGAGGGAATAATGTGTGTGAGGGTACCCCAGGAGAGTTCCAAATGTGAGTGGGTAGAATATATATCCCACGGGGGTAAAATTGAAAAAAGGTTAAAAATTTTTTTTTTTGGACTTAGTCATTTTTTCAGCGTTTATCAGACTTTCAGATAGGGGAAATGTCAGTGAGCGTTCCGATTTCAGTTCCAGAGCGATTCGCCCGATGAGTCCTTCATATTTAGTCGTTTTCAGCCAATTTTCAGAATTTTTGAAAATTTCACTTTTTTGTGAAAATATCCACTAAATGAGGGAATACTATGTGTGAGGGTACCCCAGGAGAGTTCCAAATGTGTGTGGGTAGAATATATATCCCACGGGGGTAAAATTGAAAAAAGTTGAAAAAATTTTTTTTTGGACTTAATCATTTTTTCAGCGTTTAGCAGACTTTCAGATAGGGGAAATGTCAGTGAGCATTCCGATTTCAGTTCCAGAGCGATTCGCCCGATGAGTCCTTCATATTTAGTCGTTTTCAGCCAATTTTCAGAATTTTTGAAAATTTCACTTTTTTGTGAAAATATCCACTAAATGAGGGAATAATATGTGTGCGGGTACCCCAGGAGCGTTCCAAATGTGTGTGGGTAGAATATATATCCCACGGGGGTAAAATTGAAAAAAGTTGAAAAAATTTTGTTTTGGACAATCATTTTTTCAGCGTTTAGCAGACTTTCAGATAGGGGAAATGTCAGTGAGCGTTCCGATTTCAGTTCCAGAGCGATTCGCCCGATGAGTCCTTCATATTTAGTCGTTTTCAGCCAATTTTCAGAATTTTTGAAAATTTCACTTTTTTGTGAAAATATCCACTAAATGAGGGAATAATATGTGTGCGGCTACCCCAGGAGAGTTCCAAATGTGTGTGGGTAGAATATATATCCCACGGGGGTAAAATTGAAAAAAGTTGAAAAAATTTTTTTTTGGACTTAATCATTTTTTCAGCGTTTAGCAGACTTTCAGATAGGGGAAATTTCATTGAGCGTTCCGATTTCAGTTCCAGAGCGATTCGCCCGATGAGTCCTTCATATTTAGTCGTTTTCAGCCAATTTTCTGAATTTTTGAAAATATCACTTTTTTGGGAAAATATCCACTAAATGAGGGAATAATATGTGTGAGGGTACCCCAGGAGAGTTCCAAATGTGTGTGGGTAGAATATATATCCCACGGGGGTAAAATTGAAAAAAGGTGAAAAATTTTTTTTTTTGCACTTAATCATTTTTTCAGCGTTTAGCAGACTTTCAGATAGAGGAAATTTCATTGAGCGTTCCGATTTCAGTTCCAGAGCGATTCGCCCTATTAGTCCTTCATATTTAGTCGTTTTCAGCCAATTTTCTGAATTTTTGAAAATATCACTTTTTTGGGAAAATATCCAGTAAATGAGGGAATAATATGTGTGAGGGAACCCCAGGAGAGTTCCAAATGTGTGTGGGTAGAATATATATCCCACGGGGGTAAAATTGAAAAAAGGTTAAAAAGTTTTTTTTTTGGACTTAGTCATTTTTTCAGCGTTTATCAGACTTTCAGATAGGGGAAATGTCAATGAGCGTTCCGATTTCAGTTCCAGAGCGATTCGCCCGATGAGTCCTTCATATTTAGTGGTTTTCAGCCAATTTTCAGAATTTTTGAAAATTTCACTTTTTTGTGAAAATATCCACTAAATGAGGGAATAATGTGTGTGAGGGTACCCCAGGAGAGTTCCAAATGTGTGTGGGTAGAATATATATCCCACGGGGGTAAAATTGAAAAAAGGTGAAAAAAATTTTTTTTGGACTTAATCATTTTTTCAGCGTTTAGCAGACTTTCAGATAGGGGAAATTTCATTGAGCGTTCCGATTTCAGTTCCAGAGCGATTCGCCCGATGAGTCCTTCATATTTAGTCGTTTTCAGCCAATTTTCTGAATTTTTGAAAATATCACTTTTTTGGGAAAATATCCACTAAATGAGGGAATAATATGTGTGAGGGAACCCCAGGAGAGTTCCAAATGTGTGTGGGTAGAATATATATCCCACGGGGGTAAAATTGAAAAAAGGTTAAAAATTTTTTTTTTTGGACTTAGTCATTTTTTCAGCGTTTATCAGACTTTCAGATAGGGGAAATGTCAGTGAGCGTTCCGATTTCAGTTCCAGAGCGATTCGCCCGATGAGTCCTTCATATTTAGTCGTTTTCAGCCAATTTTCAGAATTTTTGAAAATTTCACTTTTTTGTGAAAATATCCACTAAATGAGGGAATAATATGTGTGCGGGTACCCCAGGAGAGTTCCAAATGTGTGTGGGTAGAATATATATCCCACGGGGGTAAAATTGAAAAAAGGTGAAAAAATTTTTTTTTTTGCACTTAGTCATTTTTTCAGCGTTTATCAGGCTTTCAGATAGGGGAAATGTCAATGAGCGTTCCGATTTCAGTTCCAGAGCGATTCGCCCAATGAGTCCTTCATATTTAGTCGTTTTCAGCCAATTTTCTGAATTTTTGAAAATGTCACTTTTTTGTGAAAATATTCACTAAATGAGGGAATAATATGTGTGCGGGAACCCCAGGAGAGTTCCAAATGTGTGTGGGTAGAATATATATCCCACGGGGGTAAAATTGAAAAAAGTTGAAAAAAATTTTTTTTGGACTTAATCATTTTTTCAGCGTTTAGCAGACTTTCAGATAGGGGAAATTTCATTGAGCGCTCCGATTTCAGTTCCAGAGCGATTCGCCCGATGAGTCCTTCATATTTAGTCGTTTTCAGCCAATTTTCTGAATTTTTGAAAATATCACTTTTTTGGGAAAATATCCACTAAATGAGGGAATAATATGTGTGAGGGAACCCCAGGAGAGTTCCAAATGTGAGTGGGAAGAATATATATCCCACGGGGGTAAAATTGAAAATAGGTGAAAAAAATTTTTTTTTGGACTTAGTAATTTTTTCAGCGTTTAGCAGATAGGGGAAATTTCATTGAGCGTTCCGATTTCAGTTCCAGAGCGATTCGCCCGATGAGTCCTTCATATTTAGTCGTTTTCAGCCAATTTTCAGAATTTTTGAAAATTTCACTTTTTTGTGAAAATATCCACTAAATGAGGGAATAATGTGTGTGAGGGTACCCCCAGGAGAGTTCCAAATGTGAGTGGGAAGAATATATATCCCACGGGGTAAAATTGAAAAAAGGTGAAAAAAATTTTTTTTTGGACTTAGTCATTTTTTCAGCGTTTAGCAGATAGGGGAAATTTCATTGAGCGTTCCGATTTCAGTTCCAGAGCGATTCGCCCGATGAGTCCTTCATATTTAGTTGTTTTCAGCCAATTTTCTGAATTTTTGAAAATGTCTCTTTTTTGAGAAAATATCCACTAAATGAGGGAATAATATGTGTGAGGGTACCCCAGGAGAGTTCCAAATGTGTGTGGGTAGAATATATATCCCACGGGGGTAAAATTGAAAAAAGGTTAAAAATTTTTTTTTTTTGGACTTAGTCATTTTTTCAGCGTTTATCAGACTTTCAGATAGGGGAAATGTCAGTGAGCATTCCGATTTCAGTTCCAGAGCGATTCGCCCGATGAGTCCTTCATATTTAGTCGTTTTCAGCCAATTTTCTGAATTTTTGAAAATTTCACTTTTTTGTGAAAATATCCACTAAATGAGGGAATACTATGTGTGAGGGTACCCCAGGAGAGTTCCAAATGTGTGTGGGTAGAATATATATCCCACGGGGGTAAAATTGAAAAAAGGTGAAAAATTTTTTTTTTGCACTTAGTCATTTTTTCAGCGTTTATCAGACTTTCAGATAGGGGAAATGTCAATGAGCGTTCCGATTTCAGTTCCAGAGCGATTCGCCCAATGAGTCCATCATATTTAGTCGTTTTCAGCCAATTTTCTGAATTTTTTAAAATGTCACTTTTTTGTGAAAATATTCACTAAATGAGGGAATAATATGTGTGCGGGTACCCCTGGAGAGTTCCAAATGTGTGTGGGTAGAATATATATCCCACGGGGGTAAAATTGAAAAAAGTTGAAAAAATTTTTTTTTGGACTTAGTCATTTTTTCAGCATTTATCAGACTTTCAGATAGGGGAAATGTCAGTGAGCCTTCCGATTTCAGTTCCAGCGCGATTCGCCCGATGAGTCCTTCATATTCAGTCGTTTTCAGCCAATTTTCTAAATTTTTGAAAATTTCACTTTTTTGTGAAAATATCCACTAAATGAGGGAATAATATGTGTGAGGGTACCCCAGGAGTGTTCCAAATGTGCGTGGGTAGAATATATATCCCACAGGGGTAAAATTGAAAAAAGTTGAAAAAATTTTTTTTTTTACTTAGTCATTTTATCAGCATTTATCAGACTTTCAGATAGGGGAAATGTCAGTGAGCGTTCCGATTTCAGTTCCAGAGCGCTTCGCCCGATGATTCCTTCATATTTAGTGGTTTTCAGCCAATTTTCAGAATTTTTGAAAATTTCACTTTTTTGTGAAAATATCCACTACATGAGGGAATAATGTGTGTGAGGGTACCCCAGGAGAGTTCCAAATGTGAGTGGGTAGAATATATATCCCACGGGGGTAAAATTGAAAAAAGGTTAAAAATTTTTTTTTTTGGACTTAGTCATTTTTTCAGCGTTTATCAGACTTTCAGATAGGGGAAATGTCAGTGAGCGTTCCGATTTCAGTTCCAGAGCGATTCGCCCGATGAGTCCTTCATATTTAGTCGTTTTCAGCCAATTTTCAGAATTTTTGAAAATTTCACTTTTTTGTGAAAATATCCACTAAATGAGGGAATACTATGTGTGAGGGTACCCCAGGAGAGTTCCAAATGTGTGTGGGTAGAATATATATCCCACGGGGGTAAAATTGAAAAAAGTTGAAAAAATTTTTTTTTGGACTTAATCATTTTTTCAGCGTTTAGCAGACTTTCAGATAGGGGAAATGTCAGTGAGCATTCCGATTTCAGTTCCAGAGCGATTCGCCCGATGAGTCCTTCATATTTAGTCGTTTTCAGCCAATTTTCAGAATTTTTGAAAATTTCACTTTTTTGTGAAAATATCCACTAAATGAGGGAATAATATGTGTGCGGGTACCCCAGGAGCGTTCCAAATGTGTGTGGGTAGAATATATATCCCACGGGGGTAAAATTGAAAAAAGTTGAAAAAATTTTGTTTTGGACAATCATTTTTTCAGCGTTTAGCAGACTTTCAGATAGGGGAAATGTCAGTGAGCGTTCCGATTTCAGTTCCAGAGCGATTCGCCCGATGAGTCCTTCATATTTAGTCGTTTTCAGCCAATTTTCAGAATTTTTGAAAATTTCACTTTTTTGTGAAAATATCCACTAAATGAGGGAATAATATGTGTGCGGCTACCCCAGGAGAGTTCCAAATGTGTGTGGGTAGAATATATATCCCACGGGGGTAAAATTGAAAAAAGTTGAAAAAATTTTTTTTTGGACTTAATCATTTTTTCAGCGTTTAGCAGACTTTCAGATAGGGGAAATTTCATTGAGCGTTCCGATTTCAGTTCCAGAGCGATTCGCCCGATGAGTCCTTCATATTTAGTCGTTTTCAGCCAATTTTCTGAATTTTTGAAAATATCACTTTTTTGGGAAAATATCCACTAAATGAGGGAATAATATGTGTGAGGGTACCCCAGGAGAGTTCCAAATGTGTGTGGGTAGAATATATATCCCACGGGGGTAAAATTGAAAAAAGGTGAAAAATTTTTTTTTTTGCACTTAATCATTTTTTCAGCGTTTAGCAGACTTTCAGATAGAGGAAATTTCATTGAGCGTTCCGATTTCAGTTCCAGAGCGATTCGCCCTATTAGTCCTTCATATTTAGTCGTTTTCAGCCAATTTTCTGAATTTTTGAAAATATCACTTTTTTGGGAAAATATCCAGTAAATGAGGGAATAATATGTGTGAGGGAACCCCAGGAGAGTTCCAAATGTGTGTGGGTAGAATATATATCCCACGGGGGTAAAATTGAAAAAAGGTTAAAAAGTTTTTTTTTTGGACTTAGTCATTTTTTCAGCGTTTATCAGACTTTCAGATAGGGGAAATGTCAATGAGCGTTCCGATTTCAGTTCCAGAGCGATTCGCCCGATGAGTCCTTCATATTTAGTGGTTTTCAGCCAATTTTCAGAATTTTTGAAAATTTCACTTTTTTGTGAAAATATCCACTAAATGAGGGAATAATGTGTGTGAGGGTACCCCAGGAGAGTTCCAAATGTGTGTGGGTAGAATATATATCCCACGGGGGTAAAATTGAAAAAAGGTGAAAAAAATTTTTTTTGGACTTAATCATTTTTTCAGCGTTTAGCAGACTTTCAGATAGGGGAAATTTCATTGAGCGTTCCGATTTCAGTTCCAGAGCGATTCGCCCGATGAGTCCTTCATATTTAGTCGTTTTCAGCCAATTTTCTGAATTTTTGAAAATATCACTTTTTTGGGAAAATATCCACTAAATGAGGGAATAATATGTGTGAGGGAACCCCAGGAGAGTTCCAAATGTGTGTGGGTAGAATATATATCCCACGGGGGTAAAATTGAAAAAAGGTTAAAAATTTTTTTTTTTGGACTTAGTCATTTTTTCAGCGTTTATCAGACTTTCAGATAGGGGAAATGTCAGTGAGCGTTCCGATTTCAGTTCCAGAGCGATTCGCCCGATGAGTCCTTCATATTTAGTCGTTTTCAGCCAATTTTCAGAATTTTTGAAAATTTCACTTTTTTGTGAAAATATCCACTAAATGAGGGAATAATATGTGTGCGGGTACCCCAGGAGAGTTCCAAATGTGTGTGGGTAGAATATATATCCCACGGGGGTAAAATTGAAAAAAGGTGAAAAAATTTTTTTTTTTGCACTTAGTCATTTTTTCAGCGTTTATCAGGCTTTCAGATAGGGGAAATGTCAATGAGCGTTCCGATTTCAGTTCCAGAGCGATTCGCCCAATGAGTCCTTCATATTTAGTCGTTTTCAGCCAATTTTCTGAATTTTTGAAAATGTCACTTTTTTGTGAAAATATTCACTAAATGAGGGAATAATATGTGTGCGGGAACCCCAGGAGAGTTCCAAATGTGTGTGGGTAGAATATATATCCCACGGGGGTAAAATTGAAAAAAGTTGAAAAAAATTTTTTTTGGACTTAATCATTTTTTCAGCGTTTAGCAGACTTTCAGATAGGGGAAATTTCATTGAGCGCTCCGATTTCAGTTCCAGAGCGATTCGCCCGATGAGTCCTTCATATTTAGTCGTTTTCAGCCAATTTTCTGAATTTTTGAAAATATCACTTTTTTGGGAAAATATCCACTAAATGAGGGAATAATATGTGTGAGGGAACCCCAGGAGAGTTCCAAATGTGAGTGGGAAGAATATATATCCCACGGGGGTAAAATTGAAAATAGGTGAAAAAAATTTTTTTTTGGACTTAGTAATTTTTTCAGCGTTTAGCAGATAGGGGAAATTTCATTGAGCGTTCCGATTTCAGTTCCAGAGCGATTCGCCCGATGAGTCCTTCATATTTAGTCGTTTTCAGCCAATTTTCAGAATTTTTGAAAATTTCACTTTTTTGTGAAAATATCCACTAAATGAGGGAATAATGTGTGTGAGGGTACCCCAGGAGAGTTCCAAATGTGAGTGGGAAGAATATATATCCCACGGGGTAAAATTGAAAAAAGGTGAAAAAAATTTTTTTTTGGACTTAGTCATTTTTTCAGCGTTTAGCAGATAGGGGAAATTTCATTGAGCGTTCCGATTTCAGTTCCAGAGCGATTCGCCCGATGAGTCCTTCATATTTAGTTGTTTTCAGCCAATTTTCTGAATTTTTGAAAATGTCTCTTTTTTGAGAAAATATCCACTAAATGAGGGAATAATATGTGTGAGGGTACCCCAGGAGAGTTCCAAATGTGTGTGGGTAGAATATATATCCCACGGGGGTAAAATTGAAAAAAGTTGAAAAAATTTTTTTTTGGACTTAATCATTTTTTCAGCGTTTAGCAGACTTTCAGATAGGGGAAATTTCATTGAGCGTTCCGATTTCGGTTCCAGAGCGATTCGCCCGATGAGTCCTTCATATTTAGTCGTTTTCAGCCAATTTTCTGAATTTTTGAAAATATCACTTTTTTGAGAAAATATCCACTAAATGAGGGAATAATATGTGTGAGGGAACCCCAGGAGAGTTCCAAATGTGTGTGGGTAGAATATATATCCCACGGGGGTAAAATTGAAAAAAGGTTAAAAAATTTTTTTTTTGGACTTAGTCATTTTTTCAGCGTTTATCAGACTTTCAGATAGGGGAAATGTCAGTGAGCGTTCCGATTTCAGTTCCAGAGCGATTCGCCCGATGAGTCCTTCATATTTAGTCGTTTTCAGCCAATTTTCAGAATTTTTGAAAATTTCACTTTTTTGTGAAAATATCCACTAAATGAGGGAATAATGTGTGTGAGGGTACCCCAGGAGAGTTCCAAATGTGAGTGGGAAGAATATATATCCCACGGGGTAAAATTGAAAAAAGGTGAAAAAAATTTTTTTTTGGACTTAGTCATTTTTTCAGCGTTTAGCAGATAGGGGAAATTTCATTGAGCGTTCCGATTTCAGTTCCAGAGCGATTCGCCCGATGAGTCCTTCATATTTAGTTGTTTTCAGCCAATTTTCTGAATTTTTGAAAATGTCACTTTTTTGTGAAAATATCCACTAAATGAGGGAATACTATGTGTGAGGGTACCCCAGGAGAGTTCCAAATGTGCGTGGGTAGAATATATATCCCACGGGGATAAAATTGAAAAAAGGTGAAAAAATTTTTTTTTGGACTTAATCATTTTTTAAGCGTTTATCAGACTTTCAGATAGGTGAAATGTCAGTGAGCCTTCCGATTTCAGTTCCAGCGCGATTCGCCCGATGAGTCCTTCATATTCAGTGGTTTTCAGCCAATTTTCTGAATTTTTGAAAATTTCACTTTTTTGTGAAAATATTCACTAAATGAGGGAATAATATGTGTGAGGGTACCCAGGAGTGTTCCAAATGTGCGTGGGTAGAATATATATCCCACGGGGGTAAAATTGAAAAAAGTAAAAAAAATTTTTTTTGGACTTAATCATTTTTTCAGCGTTTATCAGACTTTCAGATAGGGGAAATATCAGTGAGCGTTCCGATTTCAGTTCCAGAGCGATTCGCCCGATGAGTCCTTCATATTTAGTTGTTTTCAGCCAATTTTCTGAATTTTTGAAAATGTCACTTTTTTGTGAAAATATCCACTAAATGAGGGAATAATATGTGTGAGGGTACCCCAAGAGAGTTCCAAATGTGTGTGGGTAGAATATATATCCCACGGAGGTAAAATTGAAAAAAGGTTAAAAATTTTTTTTTTTTGGACTTAGTCATTTTTTCAGCGTTTATCAGACTTTCAGATAGGGGAAATGTCAGTGAGCGTTCCGATGTCAGTTCCAGAGAGATTCGCCCGATGAGTCCTTCATATTAAGTCGTTTTCAGCCAATTTTCAGAATTTTTGAAAATTTCACTTTTTTGTGAAAATATCCACTAAATGAGGGAATAATATGTGTGCGGGTACCCCAGGAGAGTTCCAAATGTGTGTGGGTAGAATATATATCCCACGGGGGTAAAATTGAAAAAAGTTGAAAAATTTTTTTTTGGACTTAATCATTTTTTCAGTGTTTATCAGACTTTCAGATAGGGGAAATGTCAATGAGCGTTCCGATTTCAGTTCCAGAGCGATTCGCCCGATGAGTCCTTCATATTTAGTCGTTTTCAGCCAATTTTCAGAATTTTTGAAAATATCACTTTTTTGGGAAAATATCCACTAAATGAGGGAATAATATGTGTGCGGGTACCCCAGGAGAGTTCCAAATGTGTGTGGGTAGAATATATATCCCACGGGGGTAAAATTGAAGAAAGGTGAAAAATTTTTTTTTTTGGACTTAGTCATTTTTTCAGCGTTTATCAGACTTTCAGATAGGGGAAATGTCAGTGAGCCTTCCGATTTCAGTTCCAGCGCGATTCGCCCGATGAGTCCTTCATATTCAGTCGTTTTCAGCCAATTTTCTGAATTTTTGAAAATTTCACTTTTTTGTGAAAATATCCACTAAATGAGGGAATAATATGTGTGAGGGTACCCCAGGAGAGTTCCAAATGTGAGTGGGTAGAATATATATCCCACTGGGGTAAAATTGAAAAAAGGTAAAAAAATTTTTTTTTTGGACATAGTCATTTTTTCAGCGTTTATCAGACTTTCAGATAGGGGAAATGTCAATGAGCGTTCCGATTTCAGTTCCAGAGCGATTCGCCCGATGAGTCCTTCATATTTAGTCGTTTTCAGCCAATTTTCAGAATTTTTGAAAATATCACTTTTTTGGGAAAATATCCACTAAATGAGGGAATAATATGTGTGAGGGTACCCCAGGAGAGTTCCAAATTTGTGTGGGTAGAATATGTATCCCACGGGGGTAAAATTGAAAAAAGGTGAAAAAATTTTTTTTTTAGACTTAGTCATTTTTTCAGCGTTTATAAGACTTTCAGATAGGGGAAATGTCAGTGAGCCTTCCGATTTCAGTTCCAGCGCGATTCGCCCGATGAGTCCTTCATATTCAGTGGTTTTCAGCCAATTTTCTGAATTTTTGAAAATTTCACTTTTTTGTGAAAATATTCACTAAATGAGGGAATAATATGTGTGAGGGTACCCAGGAGTGTTCCAAATGTGCGTGGGTAGAATATATATCCCACGGGGGTAAAATTGAAAAAAGGTTAAAAAATTTTTTTTTGGACTTAATCATTTTTTCAGCGTTTATCAGACTTTCAGATAGGGGAAATATCAGTGAGTGTTCCGATTTCAGTTCCAGAGCGATTCGCCCGATGAGTCCGGTCATATTTAGTCGTTTTCAGGCAATTTTCTGAATTTTTGAAAATTTCACTTTTTTGTGAAAATATCCACTAAATGAGGGAATACTATGTGTGAGGGTACCCCAGTAGTGTTGCAAATGTGCGTGGGTAGAATATATATCCCACGGGAGTAAAATTGAAAAAAGTTGAAAAATTTTTTTTTTTTACTTAGTCATTTTTTCAGTGTTTATCAGACTTTCAGATAGGGGAAATGTCAATGAGCGTTCCGATTTCAGTTCCAGAGCGATTCGCCCGATGAGTCCTTCATATTTAGTTGTTTTCAGCCAATTTTCTGAATTTTTGAAAATTTCACTTTTTTGTGAAAATATTCACTAAATGAGGGAATAATATGTGTGAGGGTACCCAGGAGTGTTCCAAATGTGCGTGGGTAGAATATATATCCCACGGGGGTAAAATTGAAAAAAGTAAAAAAAATTTTTTTTGGACTTAATCATTTTTTCAGCGTTTATCAGACTTTCAGATAGGGGAAATATCAGTGAGCGTTCCGATTTCAGTTCCAGAGCGATTCGCCCGATGAGTCCTTCATATTTAGTTGTTTTCAGCCAATTTTCTGAATTTTTGAAAATGTCACTTTTTTGTGAAAATATCCACTAAATGAGGGAATAATATGTGTGAGGGTACCCCAAGAGAGTTCCAAATGTGTGTGGGTAGAATATATATCCCACGGGGGTAAAATTGAAAAAAGGTTAAAAATTTTTTTTTTTTGGACTTAGTCATTTTTTCAGCGTTTATCAGACTTTCAGATAGGGGAAATGTCAGTGAGCGTTCCGATGTCAGTTCCAGAGAGATTCGCCCGATGAGTCCTTCATATTTAGTCGTTTTCAGCCAATTTTCAGAATTTTTGAAAATTTCACTTTTTTGTGAAAATATCCACTAAATGAGGGAATAATATGTGTGAGGGTACCCCAGGAGAGTTCCAAATGTGCGTGGGTAGAATATATATCCCACGGGGGTAAAATTGAAAAAAGTTGAAAACATTTTTTTTTGGACTTAGTCATTTTTTCAGCGTTTATCACACTTTCAGATAGGGGAAATGTCAGTGAGCGTTCTGATTTCAGTTTCAGCGCGATTCGACCGATGAGTCCTTCATATTCAGACGTTTTCAGCCAATTTTCTGAATTTTTGAAAATTTCACTTTTTTGTGAAAATATCCACTAAATGAGGGAATAGTATGTGTGAGGGTACCCCAGGAGTGTTCCAAATGTGCGTGGGTAGAATATATATCCCACGGGGGTAAAATTGAAAAAAGTTGAAAAAATTTTTTTTTGTACTTAATTATTTTTTCAGCGTTTATCAGACTTTCAGATAGGGGAAATATCAGTGAGCGTTCCGATTTCAGTTCCAGAGTGATTCGCTCGATGAGTCCTTCATATTTAGTCGTTTTCAGCCAATTTTCTGAATTTTTGAAAATTTCACTTTTTTGTGAAAATATCCACTAAATGAGGGAATAATATGTGTGAGGGTACCCCAGGAGAGTTTCAAATGTGCGTGGGTAGAATATATATCCCACGGGGGTAAAATTGAAAAAAGGTGAAAAAATTTTTTTTTGGACTTAGTCATTTTTTCAGCGTTTATCAGACTTTCAGATAGGAGAAATGTCAATGAGCGTTCCGATTTCAGTTCCAGAGCGATTCGCCCGATGAGTCCGTCATATTTAGTCA
Organism: Phyllobates terribilis; assembly: GCF_046119375.1. Classification (NCBI taxonomy): domain Eukaryota; kingdom Metazoa; phylum Chordata; class Amphibia; order Anura; family Dendrobatidae; genus Phyllobates; species Phyllobates terribilis. The sequence goes on along the minus strand of NW_027362773.1, from coordinate 17,968,780 downwards.
TTTTCAGCAAATTTTCTGAATTTTTGAAAATTTCACTTTTTTGTGAAAATATCCACTAAATGAGGGAATAATATGTGTGAGGGTACCCCAGGAGTGTTCCAAATGTGCGTGGGTAGAATATATATCCCACGGGGGTAAAATTGAAAAAAGTTGAAAAAATTTTTTTTTGTACTTAATTATTTTTTCAGCGTTTATCAGACTTTCAGATAGGGGAAATATCAGTGAGCGTTCCGATTTCAGTTCCAGAGCGATTCGCCCGATGAGTCCTTCATATTTAGTCGTTTTCAGCCAATTTTCTGAATTTTTGAAAATTTCACTTTTTTGTGAAAATATCCACTAAATGAGGGAATAATATGTGTGAGGGTACCCCAGGAGTGTTCCAAATGTGCGTGGGTAGAATATATATCCCACGGGGGTAAAATTTAAAAAAGTTGAAAAAATTTTTTTTTCTACTTAATTATTTTTTCAGCGTTTATCAGACTTTCAGATAGGGGAAATATCAGTGAGCGTTCCGATTTCAGTTCCAGAGCGATTTGCCCGATGAGTCCGTCATATTTAGTCGTTTTCAGCCAATTTTCTGAATTTTTGAAAATTTCACTTTTTTGTGAAAATATCCACTAAATGAGGGAATAATATGTGTGAGGGTACCCCCGGAGTGTTCCAAATGTGCGTGGGTAGAATATATATCCCACGGGTGTAAAATTGAAAAAAGGTGAAAAAATTTTTTTTTGGACTTAATAATTTTTTCAGCGTTTATCAGACTTTCAGATAGGGGAAATGTCAATGAGCATTTCGATTTCAGTTCCAGAGCGATTCGCCCGATGAGTCCGTCATATTTAGTAGTTTTCAGCCAATTTTCTGAATTTTTGAAAATTTCACTTTTTTGTGAAAAGATCCACTAAATGAGGGAATAATATGTGTGAGGGTACCCCAGGAGTGTTCCAAATGTGCGTGGGTAGAATATAAATCCCACGGGGGTAAAATTGAAAAAAGTTGAAAAAATTTTTTTTTGTACTTTATTATTTTTTCAGCGTTTATCAGACTTTGAGATAGGGGAAATATCAGTGAGCGTTCCGATTTCAGTTCCAGAGCGATTCGCCCGATGAGTCCTTCATATTTAGTCGTTTTCAGCCAATTTTCTGAATTTTTGAAAATTTCACTTTTTTGTGAAAATATCCACTATATGAGGGAATAATATGTGTGAGGGTACCCCAGGAGAGTTCCAAATGTGTGTGGGTAGAATATATATCCCACGGGGGTAAAATTGAAAAAAGGTGAAAAAATTTTTTTTTGGACTTAATTATTTTTTCAGCGTTTATCAGACTTTCAGATAGGGGAGATATCAATGAGCGTTCCGATTTCAGTTCCAGAGCGATTCGCCCGATGAGTCCTTCATATTTAGTCGTTTTCAGTCAATTTTCTGAATTTTTGAAAATATCACTTTTTTGTGAAAATATCCACTAAATGAGGGAATAATATGTGTGAGGGTACCCCAGGAGAGTTCCAAATGTGTGTGGGAAGAATATGTATCCCACGGGGGTAAAATTGAAAAAAGGTGAAAAAATTTTTTTTTTGGACTTAGTCATTTTTTCAGCGTTTATCAGACTTTCAGATAGGGGAAATGTCAATGAGCGTTCCGATTTCAGTTCCAGAGCGATTCGCCCGATGAGTCCTTCATATTTAGTCGTTTTCAGCCAATTTTCTGAATTTTTGAAAATTTCACTTTTTTGTGAAAATATCCAGTAAATGAGGGAATAATATGTGTGAGGGTACCCCAGGAGAGTTTCAAATGTGTGTGGGTAGAATATATATCCCATGGGGGTAAAATGGAAGAAAGGTAAAAAATTTTTTTTTTTGGACTTAGTCATTTTTTCAGCGTTTATCAGACTTTCAGATAGGGGAAATATCAGTGAGCGTTCCGATTTCAGTTCCAGAGCAATTCGCCCGATGAGTCCTTCATATTTAGTCATTTTCAGCCAATTTTCTGAATTTTTGAAAATTTCTCTTTTTTGTGAAAATATCCACTATATGAGGGAATAATATGTGTGAGGGTACCCCAGGAGAGTTCCAAATGTGTGTGGGTAGAATATATATCCCACTGGGGTAAAATTGAAGAAAGGTAAAAAATTTTTTTTTTTGGACTTAGTCATTTTTTCAGCGTTTATCAGACTTTCAGATAGGGGAAATGTCAGTGAGCGTTCCGATTTCAGTTCCAGAGCGATTCACCCGATGAGTCCGTCATATTTAGTCGTTTTCAGGCAATTTTCTGAATTTTTGAAAATTTCACTTTTTTGTGAAAATATCCACTAAATGAGGGAATAATATGTGTGAGGGTACCCCAGGAGTGTTCCAAATGTGCGTGGGTAGAATATATATCCCACGGGGGTAAAATTGAAAAAAGGTGAAAAAATTTTTTTTTGGACTTAATCATTTTTTCAGCGTTTATCAGACTTTCAGATAGGGGAAATATCAATGAGCATTCCGATTTCAGTTCCAGAGCGATTCGCCCGATGAGTCCTTCATATTTAGTCGTTTTCAGCCAATTTTCTGAATTTTTGAAAATTTCACTTTTTTGTGAAAATATCCACTAAATGAGGGAATAATATGTGTGAGGGTACCCAAGGAGTGTTCCAAATGTGCGTGGGTAGAATATATATCCCACGGGGGTAAATTTGAAAAAAGTTGAAAACATTTTTTTTTGGACTTAGTCATTTTTTCAGCATTTATCAGACTTTCAGATAGGGGAAATGTCAGTGAGCGTTCCGATTTCAGTTCCAGAGCAATTCGCCCGATGAGTCGTTTTCAGCCAATTTTCTGAATTTTTGAAAATTTCACTTTTTTGTGAAAATATCCACTATATGAGGGAATAATATGTGTGAGGGTACCCCAGGAGAGTTCGAAATGTGTGTGGGTAGAATATATATCCCACGGGGGTAAAATTGAAAAAAGGTGAAAAAATTTTTTTTTGGACTTAATCATTTTTTCAGCGTTTATCAGACTTTCAGATAGGGGAGATATCAATGAGCATTCCGATTTCAGTTCCAGAGCGATTCGCCCGATGAGTCCTTCATATTTAGTCGTTTTCAGCCAATTTTCAGAATTTTTGAAAATTTCACTTTTTTGTGAAAATATCCACTAAATGAGGGAATAATGTGTGTGAGGGTACCCCAGAAGAGTTCCAAATGTGTGTGGGTAGAATATATATCCCATGGGGGTAAAATTGAAAAAAGGTGAAAAAATTTTTTTTTGGACTTAATCATTTTTTCAGCGTTTATCAGACTTTCAGATAGGGGAAATATCAATGAGCGTTCCGATTTCAGTTCCAGAGCGATTCACCCGATGAGTCCTTCATATTTAGTCGTTTTCAGCCAATTTTCTGAATTTTTGAAAATTTCACTTTTTTGTGAAAATATCCACTATATGAGGGAATAATATGTGTGAGGGTATCCCAGGAGAGTTCCAAATGTGTGTGGGTAGAATATATATCCCATGGGGGTAAAATTGAAAAAAGGTGAAAAAATTTTTTTTTGGACTTAATCATTTTTTCAGCGTTTATCAGACTTTCAGATAGGGGAAATATCAATGAGCGTTCCGATTTCAGTTCCAGAGCGATTCGCCCGATGAGTCCTTCATATTTAGTCGTTTTCAGCCAATTTTCTGAATTTTTTAAAATTTCACTTTTTGTGAAAATATCCACTAAATGAGGGAATAATATGTGTGAGGGTACCCCAGGAGAGTTCCAAATGTTTGTGGGTAGAATATATATCCCACTGGAGTGAAATTGAAGAAAGGTAAAAAATTTTTTTTTTTGGACTTAGTCATTTTTTCAGCGTTTATCAGACTTTCAGATAGGGGAAATGTCAGTGAGCATTCCGATTTCAGTTTTAGCACGATTCGCCCAATGAGTCCTTCATATTCAGTCGTTTTCAGCCAATTTTTGAAAATTTCACTTTTTTGTGAAAATATCCACTAAATGAGGGAATAATATGTGTGAGGGTACCCCAGGAGTGTTCCAAATGTGCGTGGGTAGAATATATATCCCACGGGGGTAAAATTGAAAAAAGTTGAAAAAATTTTTTTTGTACTTAATCATTTTTTCAGCGTTTATCAGACTTTCAGATAGGGGAAATATCACTGAGCATTCCGATTTCAGTTCCAGAGCAATTCACCCGATGAGTCCATCATATTTAGTCGTTTTCAGCCAATTTTCTGAATTTTTGAAAATTTCACTTTTTTGTGAAAATATCCACTAAATGAGGGAATAATATGTGTGAGGGTACCCCAGGAGAGTTCCAAATGTGAGTGGGTAGAATATATATCCCACGGGGGTAAAATTGAAGAAAGGTAAAAAATTTTTTTTTTTGGACTTAGTCATTTTTTCAGCGTTTATCAGACTTTCAGATAGGGGAAATGTCAGTGAGCATTCCGATTTCAGTTTCAGCGCGATTCGCCCGATGAGTCCTTCATATTCAGTCGTTTTCAGCCAATTTTCTGAATTTTTGAAAATTTCACTTTTTTGTGAAAATATACACTAAATGAGGGAATAATATGTGTGAGGGTACCCCAGGAGTGTTCCAAATGTGCGTGGGTAGAATATATATCCCACGGGGGTAAAATTGAAAAAAGTTTAAAAAATTTTTTTTGTACTTAATCATTTTTTCAGCGTTTATCAGACTTTCAGATAGGGGAAATATCAGTGAGTGTTCCGATTTCAGTTCCAGAGCAATTCGCCCGATGAGTCCTTCATATTTAGTCGTTTTCAGCCAATTTTCTGAATTTTTGAAAATTTCACTTTTTTGTGAAAATATCCAGTAAATGAGGGAATGATATGTGTGAGGGTACCCCAGGAGTGTTCCAAATGTGCGTGGGTAGAATATATATCCCACGGGGGTAAAATTGAAAAAAGTTGAAAACATTTTTTTTTGGATTTAGTCATTTTTTCAGCATTTATCAGACTTTCAGATAGGGGAAATGTCAGTGAGCGTTCCGATTTCAGTTCCAGAGCGATTCGCCCGATGAGTCCTTCATATTTAGTCGTTTTCAGCCAATTTTCAGAATTTTTGAAAATTTCACTTTTTTGTGAAAATATCCACTATATGAGGGAATAATATGTGTGAGGGTATCCCAGGAGAGTTCCAAATGTGTGTGGGTAGAATATATATCCCATGGGGGTAAAATTGAAAAAAGGTGAAAAAATTTTTTTTTGGACTTAATCATTTTTTCAGCGTTTATCAGACTTTCAGATAGGGGAAATATCAATGAGCGTTCCGATTTCAGTTCCAGAGCGATTCGCCCGATGAGTCCTTCATATTTAGTCGTTTTCAGCCAATTTTCTGAATTTTTGAAAATTTCACTTTTTTGTGAAAATATCCACTATATGAGGGAATAATATGTGTGAGGGTATCCCAGGAGAGTTCCAAATGTGTGTGGGTAGAATATATATCCCATGGGGGTAAAATTGAAAAAAGGTGAAAAAATTTTTTTTTGGACTTAATCATTTTTTCAGCGTTTATCAGACTTTCAGATAGGGGAAATATCAATGAGCGTTCCGATTTCAGTTCCAGAGCGATTCGCCCGATGAGTCCTTCATATTTAGTCGTTTTCAGTCAATTTTCTGAATTTTTTAAAATTTCACTTTTTGTGAAAATATCCACTAAATGAGGGAATAATATGTGTGAGGGTACCCCAGGAGAGTTCCAAATGTTTGTGGGTAGAATATATATCCCACTGGAGTAAAATTGAAGAAAGGTAAAAAATTTTTTTTTTTGGACTTAGTCATTTTTTCAGCGTTTATCAGACTTTCAGATAGGGGAAATGTCAGTGAGCATTCCGATTTCAGTTTTAGCACGATTCGCCCAATGAGTCCTTCATATTCAGTCGTTTTCAGCCAATTTTCGAAAATTTCACTTTTTTGTGAAAATATCCACTAAATGAGGGAATAATATGTGTGAGGGTACCCCAGGAGTGTTCCAAATGTGCGTGGGTAGAATATATATCCCACAGGGGTAAAATTGAAAAAAGTTGAAAAAATTTTTTTTGTACTTAATCATTTTTTCAGCGTTTATCAGACTTTCAGATAGGGGAAATATCACTGAGCATTTCGATTTCAGTTCCAGAGCAATTCACCCGATGAGTCCATCATATTTAGTCGTTTTCAGCCAATTTTCTGAATTTTTGAAAATTTCACTTTTTTGTGAAAATATCCACTAAATGAGGGAATAATATGTGTGAGGGTACCCCAGGAGAGTTCCAAATGTGTGTGGGTAGAATATATATCCCACGGGGGTAAAATTGAAGAAAGGTAAAAAATTTTTTTTTTTGGACTTAGTCATTTTTTCAGCGTTTATCAGACTTTCAGATAGGGGAAATGTCAGTGAGCATTGCGATTTCAGTTTCAGCGCGATTCGCCCGATGAGTCCTTCATATTCAGTCGTTTTCAGCCAATTTTCTGAATTTTTGAAAATTTCACTTTTTTGTGAAAATATACACTAAATGAGGGAATAATATGTGTGAGGGTACCCCAGGAGTGTTCCAAATGTGCGTGGGTAGAATATATATCCCACGGGGGTAAAATTGAAAAAAGTTTAAAAAATTTTTTTTGTACTTAATCATTTTTTCAGCGTTTATCAGACTTTCAGATAGGGGAAATATCAGTGAGTGTTCCGATTTCAGTTCCAGAGCAATTCGCCCGATGAGTCCTTCATATTTAGTCGTTTTCAGCCAATTTTCTGAATTTTTGAAAATTTCACTTGTTTGTGAAAATATCCACTAAATGAGGAAATAATATGTGTGAGGGTACCCCAGGAGTGTTCCAAATGTGCGTGGGTAGAATATATATCCCACGGGGGTAAAATTGAAAAAAGGTGAAAAAAATTTTTTTTGGACTTAATCATTTTTTCAGCGTTTATCAGACTTTCAGATAGGGGAAATATCAATGAGCGTTCCGATTTCAGTCCCAGAGCGATTCGCCCGATGAGTCCTTCATATTTAGTCGTTTTCAGCCAATTTTCAGAATTTTTGAAAATTTCACTTTTTTGTGAAAATATCCACTAAATGAGGGAATAATATGTGTGAGGGTACCCCAGGAGTGTTCCAAATGTGCGTGGGTAGAATATATATCCCAAGGGGCAAAAATGAAAAAAGGTGAAAAAATTTTTTTTTGGACTTAATCATTTTTTCAGCGTTTATCAGACTTTCAGATAGGGGAAATGTCAGTGAGCGTTCCGATTTCAGTTCCAGAGCGATTCGCCCGATGAGTCCTTCATATTTAGTCGTTTTCAGCCAATTTTCTGAATTTTTGAAAATTTCACTTTTTTGTGAAAATATCCACTAAATGAGGGAATAATGTGTGTGAGGGTACCCCAGAAGAGTTCCAAATGTGTGTGGGTAGAATATGTATCCCATGGGGGTAAAATTGAAAAAAGGTGAAAAAAATTTTTTTTGGACTTAATCATTTTTTCAGCGTTTATCAGACTTTCAGATAGGGGAAATATCAATGAGCGTTCCGATTTCAGTTCCAGAGCGATTCGCCCGATGAGTCCTTCATATTTAGTCGTTTTCAGCCAATTTTCTGAATTTTTTAAAATTTCACTTTTTTGTGAAAATATCCAGTAAATGAGGGAATAATATGTGTGAGGGTACCCCAGGAGAGTTCCAAATGTGTGTGGGTAGAATATATATCCCATGGGGGTAAAATTGAAGAAAGGTAAAAAATTTTTTTTTTTGGACTTTGTCATTTTTTCAGCGTTTATCAGACTTTCAGATAGGGGAAATGTCAGTGAGCGTTCCGATTTCAGTTTCAGCGCGATTAGCCCGATGAGTCCTTCATATTTAGTCGTTTTCAGCCAATTTTCTGAATTTTTGAAAATTTCACTTTTTTGTGAAAATATCCACTAAATGAGGGAATAATATGTGTGAGGGTACCCCAGGAGTGTTCCAAATGTGCGTGGGTAGAATATATATCCCACGGGGGTAAAAATGAAAAAAGGTGAAAAAATTTTTTTTTGGACTTAATCATTTTTTCAGCGTTTATCAGACTTTCAGATAGGGGAAATGTCAGTGAGCGTTCCGATTTCAGTTCCAGAGCGATTCGCCCGATGAGTCCTTCATATTTAGTCGTTTTCAGCCAATTTTCTGAATTTTTGAAAATTTCACTTTTTTGTGAAAATATCCACTAAATGAGGGAATAATATGTGTGAGGGTACCCCAGGAGTGTTCCAAATGTGCGTGGGTTGAATATATATCCCACGGGGTAAAATTGAAAAAAGTTAAAAAAATTTTTTTTGGGACTTAGTCATTTTTTCAGCATTTATCAGACTTTCAGATAGGGGAAATGTCAGTGAGCGTTCCTATTTCAGTTCCAGAGCGATTCGTCCGATGAGTCCTTCATATTTAGTCGTTTTCAGCCAATTTTCAGAATTTTTGAAAATTTCACTTTTTTGTGAAAATATCCACTAAATGACGGAATAATGTGTGTGAGGGTACCCCAGGAGAGTTCCAAATGTGTGTGGGTAGAATATATATCCCACGGGGGTAAAATTGAAAAAAGGTGAAAAAAATTTTTTTTTGGACTTAGTCATTTTTTCAGCGTTTATCAGACTTTCAGATAGGGGAAATGTCAATGAGCATTCCGATTTCAGTTCCAGAGCGATTCGCCCGATGAGTCCTTCATATTTAGTCGTTTTCAGCCAATTTTCTGAATTTTTGAAAATTTCACTTTTTTTGTTAAAATATCCACTAAATGAGGGAATAATATGTGTGAGGGTACCCCAGGAGAGATCCAAATGTGTGTGGGTAGAATATATATCCCACGGGGGTAAAATTGAAAAAAGGTGAAAAAAATTTTTTTTTGGACTTAGTCATTTTTTCAGCATTTATCAGACTTTCAGATAGGGGAAATGTCAGTGAGCGTTCCGATTTCAGTTCCAGAGCGATTCGCCCGATGAGTCCTTCATATTTAGTCGTTTTCAGCCAATTTTCAGAATTTTTGAAAATTTCACTTTTTTGTGAAAATATCAACTAAATGAGGGAATAATATGTGTGAGGGTACCCCAGGAGTGTTCCAAATGTGCATGGGTAGAATATATATCCCACGGGGGTAAAATTGAAAAAAGTTGAAAAAAATTTTTTTTTGGGACTTAATCATTTTTTCAGCGTTTATCAGACTTTCAGATAGGGGAAATGTCAATGAATGTTCAGATTTCAGTTCCAGAGCGATTCGCCCGATGAGTCCTTCATATTTAGTCGTTTTCAGCCAATTTTCTGAATTTTTGAAAATTTCACTTTTTTGTGAAAATATCCAGTAAATGAGGGAATAATATGTGTGAGGGTACCCCAGGAGAGTTCCAAATGTGTGTGGGTAGAATATATATCCCATGGGGGTAAAATTGAAGAAAGGTAAAAAATTTTTTTTTTGGACTTAGTCATTTTTTCAGCGTTTATCAGACTTTCAGATAGGGGCAATATCAGTGAGCGTTCCGATTTCAGTTCCAGAGCGATTCGCCCGATGAGTCCTTCATATTTAGTCGTTTACAGCCAATTTTCTGAATTTTTGAAAATTTCACTTTTTTGTGAAAATATCCACTAAATGAGGGAATAATATGTGTGAGGGTACCCCAGGAGAGTTCCAAATGTGCGTGGGTAGAATATATATCCCACGGGGGTAAAAATGAAAAAAGGTGAAAAAATTTTTTTTTGGACTTAATCATTTTTTCAGCGTTTATCAGACTTTCAGATAGGGGAAATGTCAGTGAGCGTTCCGATTTCAGTTCCAGAGCGATTCGCCCGATGAGTCCTTCATATTTAGTCGTTTTCAGCCAATTTTCTGAATTTTTGAAAATTTCACTTTTTTGTGAAAATATCCACTAAATGAGGGAATAATATGTGTGAGGGTACCCCAGGAGTGTTCCAAATGTGCGTGGGTAGAATATATATCCCACGGGGGTAAAAATGAAAAAAGGTGAAACAATTTTTTTTTGGACTTAATCATTTTTTCAGCGTTTATCAGACTTTCAGATAGGGGAAATGTCAGTGAGCGTTCCGATTTCAGTTCCAGAGCGATTCGCCCGATGAGTCCTTCATATTTAGTCGTTTTCAGCCAATTTTCTGAATTTTTGAAAATTTCACTTTTTTGTGAAAATATCCACTAAATGAGGGAATAATATGTGTGAGGGTACCCCAGGAGTGTTCCAAATGTGCGTGGGTAGAATATATATATCACGGGGTAAAATTGAAAAAAGTTAAAAAAATTTTTTTTTGGACTTAGTCATTTTTTCAGCATTTATCAGACTTTCAGATAGGGGAAATGTCAGTGAGCATTCCTATTTCAGTTCCAGAGCGATTCGTCCGATGAGTCCTTCATATTTAGTCGTTTTCAGCCAATTTTCTGAATTTTTGAAAATTTCACTTTTTTTGTTAAAATATCCACTAAATGAGGGAATAATATGTGTGAGGGTACCCCAGGAGAGTTCCAAATGTGTGTGGGTAAAATATATATCCCACGGGGGTAAAATTGAAAAAAGGTGAAAAAAATTTTTTTTTGGACTTAGTCATTTTTTCAGCATTTATCAGACTTTCAGATAGGGGCAATATCAGTGAGCGTTCCGATTTCAGTTCCAGAGCGATTCGCCCGATGAGTCCTTCATATTTAGTCGTTTTCAGCCAATTTTCTGAATTTTTGAAAATTTCACTTTTTTGTGAAAATATCCGCTAAATGAGGGAATAATATGTGTGAGGGTACCCCAGGAGAGTTCCAAATGTGTGTGGGTAGAATATATATCCCACGGGGGTAAAATTGAAAAAAGTTGAAAAAAATTTTTTTTTGGACTTTGTCATTTTTTCAGCATTTATCAGACTTTCAGATAGGGGAAATGTCAGTGAGCATTCTGATTTCAGTTCCAGAGCGATTCACCCGATGAGTCCTTCATATTTAGTTGTTTTAAGCCAATTTTCTGAATTTTTGAAAATTTCACTTTTTTGTGAAAATATCCACTAAATGAGGGAATAATATGTGTGAGAGTACCCCAGGAGAGTTCCAAATGTGTGTGGGTAGAATATATATCCACGGGGGTAAAAATGAAAAAAGGTGAAAATAATTTTTTTTTGGACTTAGTCATTTTTTCAGCGTTTATCAGACTTTCAGATAGGGGAAATGTCAGTGAGCGTTCCGATTTCAGTTCCAGAGCGATTCGCCCAATGAGTCCTTCATATTTAGTCATTTTCAGCCAATTTTCTGAATTTTTGAAAATTTCACTTTTTTGTGAAAATATCCACTAAATGAGGGAATAATATGTGTGAGGGTACCCCAGGAGTGTTTCAAATGTGCGTGGGTAGAATATATATCCCACGGGGGTAAAATTGAAAGAATTTTTTTTTGGACTTAATTATTTTTTCAGCGTTTATCAGACTTTCAGATAGGGGCAATATCAGTGAGCGTTCCGATTTCAGTTCCAGAGCGATTCGCCCGATGAGTCCTTCATATTTAGTCGTTTTCAGCCAATTTTCAGAATTTTTGAAAATTTCACTTTTTTGTGAAAATATCAACTAAATGAGGGAATAATATGTGTGAGGGTACCCCAGGAGTGTTCCAAATGTGCATGGGTAGAATATATATCCCACGGGGGTAAAATTGAAAAAAGTTGAAAAAATTTTTTTTTTGGGACTTAATCATTTTTTCAGCGTTTATCAGACTTTCAGATAGGGGCAATATCAGTGAGCGTTCCGATTTCAGTTCCAGAGCGATTCGCCCGATGAGTCCTTCATATTTAGTCGTTTTCAGCCAATTTTCTGAATTTTTGAAAATTTCACTTTTTTGTGAAAATATCCGCTAAATGAGGGAATAATATGTGTGAGGGTACCCCAGGAGAGTTCCAAATGTGTGTGGGTAGAATATATATCCCACGGGGGTAAAATTGAAAAAAGTTGAAAAAAATTTTTTTTTGGACTTAGTCATTTTTTCAGCGTTTATCAGACTTTCAGATAGGGGAAATGTCAGTGAGCGTTCCGATTTCAGTTCCAGAGCGATTCGCCCGATGAGTACTTCATATTTAGTCGTTTTCAGCCAATTTTCTGAATTTTTGAAAATTTCACTTTTTTATGAAAATATCCACTAAATGAGGGAATAATATGTGTGAGGGTACCCCAGCAGTGTTCCAAATGTGCGTGGGTAGAATATATATCCCACGGGGGTAAAATTGAAAAAAGGTGAAAAAAATTTTTTTTTGGACTTTGTCATTTTTTCAGCATTTATCAGACTTTCAGATAGGGGAAATGTCAGTGAGCATTCTGATTTCAGTTCCAGAGCGATTCACCCGATGAGTCCTTCATATTTAGTTGTTTTAAGCCAATTTTCTGAATTTTTGAAAATTTCACTTTTTTGTGAAAATATCCACTAAATGAGGGAATAATATGTGTGAGGGTACCCCAGGAGAGTTCCAAATGTGTGTGGGTAGAATATATATCCACGGGGGTAAAAATGAAAAAAGGTGAAAATAATTTTTTTTTGGACTTAGTCATTTTTTCAGCGTTTATCAGACTTTCAGATAGGGGAAATGTCAGTGAGCGTTCCGATTTCAGTTCCAGAGCGATTCGCCCAATGAGTCCTTCATATTTAGTCATTTTCAGCCAATTTTCTGAATTTTTGAAAATTTCACTTTTTTGTGAAAATATCCACTAAATGAGGGAATAATATGTGTGAGGGTACCCCAGGAGTGTTTCAAATGTGCGTGGGTAGAATATATATCCCACGGGGGTAAAATTGAAAGAATTTTTTTTTGGACTTAATTATTTTTTCAGCGTTTATCAGACTTTCAGATAGGGGCAATATCAGTGAGCGTTCCGATTTCAGTTCCAGAGCGATTCGCCCGATGAGTCCTTCATATTTAGTCGTTTTCAGCCAATTTTCTGAATTTTTGAAAATTTCACTTGTTTGTGAAAATATCCACTAAATGAGGGAATAATATGTGTGAGGGTACCCCAGGAGAGTTCCAAATGTGTGTGGGTAGAATATATATCCCACGGGGGTAAAATTGAAAAAAGGTTAAAAAATTTTTTTTTTTAGACTTAGTCATTTTTTCAGCGTTAATCAGACTTTCAGATAGGGGAAATGTCAGTGAGCATTCCGATTTCAATTCCAGTGCGATTCGCCCGATGAGTCCTTCATATTCAGTCGTTTTCAGCCAATTTTCTGAATTTTTGAAAATTTCACTTTTTGTGAAAATATCCACTAAATGAGGGAATAATATGTGTGAGGGTACCCCAGGAATGTTCCAAATGTGCGTGGGTAGAATATATATCCCACGGGGGTAAAATTGAAATAAGTTGAAAAAAAATTTTTTTTGGACTTAGTCATTTTTTCAGCGTTTATCAGACTTTCAGATAGGGGAAATGTCAGTGAGCGTTCCGATTTCAGCTCCAGCGCGATTCGCCCGATGAGTCCTTCATATTCAGTCGTTTTCAGCCAATTTTCTGAATTTTTGAAAATTTCACTCTTTTGTGAAAATATCCACTAAATGAGGGAATAATATGTGTGAGGGTACCCCAGGAGAGTTCCAAATGTGTGTGGGTAGAATATATATCCCACGGGGAAAAACTGAAAAGAAGTTAAAAAATTTTTTTTTTGGACTTAGTCAGTTTTTCAGCGTTTATCAGACTTTCAGATAGGGGAAATGTCAGTGAGCGTTCCGATTTCAGTTCCAGAGCGATTCGCCCGATGAGTCCTTCATATTTAGTCCTTTTCAGCCAATTTTCAGAATTTTTGAAAATTTCACTTTTTTGTGAAAATATCCACTAAATGAGGGAATAATTTGTGTGAGGGTACCCCAGGAGTGTTCCAAATGTGCGTGGGTAGAATATAAATCCCACGGGGTAAAATTGAAAAAAGTTGAAAAATTTTTTTTTTTGGACTTAGTCATTTTTTCAGCGTTTATCAGACTTTCAGATAGGGGAAATGTCAGTGAGCGTTCCGATTTCAGTTCCAGAGCGATTCGCCCGATGAGTCCTTCATATTTAGTCATTTTCAGCCAATTTTCTGAATTTTTGAAAATTTCACTTTTTTGTGAAAATATCCACTAAATGAGGGAATAATATGTGTGAGGGTACCCCAGGAGAGTTCCACATGTGTGTGGGTAGAATATATATCCCACGGGGGTAAAATTGAAAAAAGGTGAAAAAAAATTTTTTTTGGACTTAGTCATTTTTTCAGCGTTTAGCAGACTTTCAGATAGGGGAAATGTCAGTGAGCGTTCCGATTTCAGTTCCAGAGCGATTCGCCCAATGAGTCCTTCATATTTAGTCCTTTTCAGCCAATTTTCAGAATTTTTGAAAATTTCATTTTTTCGTGAAAATATCCACTAAATGAGGGAATAATATGTGTGAGGGTACCCCAGGAGTGTTCCAAATGTGCGTGGTTAGAATATATATCCCACGGGGGTAAAATTGAAAAAATTTTTTTTTGGACTTAATCATTTTTTCAGCGTTTATCAGACTTTCAGATAGGGGAAATGTCAGTGAGCGTTCCGATTTCAGTTCCAGCGCGATTCGCCCGATGAGTCCTTCATATTCAGTCTTTTTCAGCCAATTTTCAGAATTTTTGAAAATTTCACTTTTTTGTGAAAATATCCACTAAATGAGGGAATAATATGTGTGAGGGTACCCCAGGAGAGTTTCAAATGTGCGTGGGTAGAATATATATCCCACGGGGGTAAAATTGAAAAAAGGTGAAAAAATTTTTTTTGGACTTAGTCATTTTTTCAGCGTTTATCAGACTTTCAGATAGGGGAAATGTCAGTGAGCGTTGCGATTTCAGTTCCAGAGCGATTCGCCCGATGAGTCCTTCATATTTAGTCGTTTTCAGCCAATTTTCTGAATTTTTGAAAATTTCACTTTTTTGTGAAAATATCCACTAAATGAGGGAATAATATGTGTGAGGGTACCCCAGGAGAGTTCCAAATGTGTGTGGGTAGAATTTATATCACACGGGGGTAAAATTGAAAAAAGGTGAAAAATATTTTTTTTTGGACTTAGTCATTTTTTCAGCGTTTATCAGACTTTCAGATAGGGGAAATGTCAGTGAGCGTTCCGATTTCAGTTCCAGAGCGATTCGCCCGATGAGTCCTTCATATTTAGTCGTTTTCAGCCAATTTTCTGAATTTTTGAAAATTTCACTGTTTTGTGAAAATATCCACTAAATGAGGGAATAATATGTGTGAGGGTACCCCAGGAGAGTTCCAAATGTGTGTAGGTAGAATATATATCCCACGGGGGTAAAATTGAAAAAAGTTTAAAAAAAATTTTTTTTAGACTTAGTCATTTTCCGGCGTTTATCAGACTTTCAGATAGGTGAAATGTCAGTGAGCATTCCGATTTCAGTTCCAGAGCGATTCGCCCGATGAGTCCTTCATATTTAGTCGTTTTTAGCCAATTTTCTGAATTTTTGAAAATGTCACTTTTTTGTGAAAATATCCACTAAATGAGGGAATAATATGTGTGAAGGTACCCCAGGAGAGTACCAAATGTGTGTGGGTAGAATATATATCCCACGGGGGTAAAATTGAAAAAAGGTGAAAAAATTTTTTTTTTGAACTTAGTCATTTTTTCATCGTTTTTCAGACTTTCAGATAGGGGAAATGTCAGTGAGCGTTCCGATTTCAGTTCCAGAGCGATTCGCCCGATGAGTCCTTCATATTTAGTCGTTTTCAGCCAATTTTCTGAATTTTTGAAAATTTCACTTTTTTGTGAAAATATCCACTAAATGAAGGAATAATATGTGTGAGGGTACCCCAGGAGAGTTCCAAATGTGTGTGGGTAGTGTTATGTTCTGCTACCAAAGCTAAGGAAAGAGAGGAGATCTGTCCCTACTATAGGACTCAGCTGAATCCCTACGATGTAACAGGGAACCTGATCCTGCGATCAGACCTGCTAAAGTCCTAATCTAGTCTGTACGAAGACCTATAGATGTGGGAGGGAATCCCTACAAGTACTAAGGACTGGGAGGAATATGGGACACCTCCTAACAGAAATAGTAGCAGACAGACGAACAAACAAAATAGATAGAACATAGAGGTCCGTAGACCAAGCAAACTAACAGAGTAGATACAGAGCACAGACTAGCTAGAAAGTAGATATACAATGAAGTCCAGCAAAGCCAGAAGGGCGGAGCAGGATTAAATAGGCCAACAAGGTCATGTGACCAGCAAAGGAAAAAAAACTTAACAGCAAGGTTCTAACAGTACCCCCCCTTCTAAGAGGATCCTCCGGATCCCCTAGGACCAGGCTTATCAGGAAATCTCCTGTGAAACGCTCTGATAAGTCTGGACGCGGAAACATCATCTGACCTCACCCAAGAGTTATCCTCGGGTCCGAAACCTTTCCAGGCCACAAGATACTGCAAACTACCTCTATACCGTCTAGAGTCAAGGATGCGAGAAATTTCATATTCCCCGTCCTCCACCACCGGAGGAACAGAGGCAGAGGCGTCACCATCCGACACAACAGCTTTTTTTAACAGAGAGACATGAAAGACCGGATTAATTCTCCAGGAGGTAGGAACCTCCAACCTAACAGCAGATTGGTTGACAACCTGAAGCACCTTAAAGGGCCCTACAAACTTGGGACCCAATTTCTTAGAAGGAATCCTCAACCGCAGATTCCTAGAGGACAACCAAACCATGTCACCAACAGCGAACAAAACCTCCTGTCGTTTCCTATCAAAGTAGTCTTTAGATTTTCTGTTGGCCTCCTGAAGATTACCACGCACATCCGTCCAAACTCTTTCCAAATCACCGGAAAAATTCTCCTCCTCAGGCACGGCAGATCCCAACTTGGAGAACGACCCAAACGACGGATGTCTCCCAGAACAACAAAAAAAAGGCGAACAACCAGCAGAAGAAGATGTATGATTGTTCAGAGCAAATTCGGCAAGTGGCAGAAACTCAGACCACCCCTCTTGATTGTCTGCCACAAAACAACGCAAGAACTGCTCAACATCCTGGTTTTTCCTTTCTGTCTGGCCATTAGATTCAGGATGATATCCGGACGAAAACGACAAATGAATTCCCAACCTGTCACAAAAGGCACGCCAAAAACGAGCCACGAACTGAGGACCCCTATCAGAAACAATGTCAGTAAGAACGCCATGAAGTCTGACAATTTCCTTGACAAAGGCCTTAGCGAGAGTTTTAGCGCAGGGCAGTTTGACGAAGGGAACCAAGTGACACATCTTGCTAAAACGGTCCACGACCACCCAGATGACAGTAAAACCCTCAGAGGGGGGAAGGTCAGTTATAAAGTCCATAGCCAAATGTGTCCAAGGAGCACTGGGGACCTCCAAAGGACAAAGCAACCCCGCAGCAGGAGTATGTGAGGACTTAGATCTAGCACATATAGTACATTGGCGCACCCACTTAATGACTTCCTTCTGCCATCCAGGCCACCAAAAACTGCGACCCACCAGTCTCTTGGTCTCAGAGATTCCGGGATGACCTGCCAACCGAGATTCGTGACACTCAACAAACAAATCTCTCCTAAAGGTCCCAGGCACAAACAACCTCCCATGAGGAGTGTTAGATGGGGCATTCTCCTGAGCTTTAAGAATCTCATCTTCCAGAACGGAGTCTAAAGCAGCTATCACAATACCTTCTTGTAAAATGTTTTCCTCTTTCTCAGCACCGACTATGGGAGAAAAACTGCGAGACAAGGCATCCGCCTTAACATTCTTAGTACCAGGGATGTAAGTAACGGAGAAATTAAACCGCGAGAAAAACAGTGCCCACCTAGCCTGACGGGCATTCAGGCGCTTGGCAGCGTCAAGATATATCAGATTTTTATGATCCGTAAGAACCTGAACGGGAAATTCCGCACCTTCCAAGAAGTGGCGCCAGTGTTCAAATGCGAGTTTAATAGCCAATAATTCCCGATTACCAATATCGTAATTCAATTCAGTCTCCGAAAAATTTTTTGAAAAAAAGGCACAGGGATGTAATCCATCCCCGTTATCCTGAGACAATACTGCGCCAACCCCCACAGAGGAAGCATCAACCTCAACCAAAAACGGCCTAGTAACATCAGGCTGCATAAGGATGGGAGCAGAGGTGAACCTCTCCTTGAGATACACAAAAGCTTCAATGGCCTCAGAAGACCACTGAACCGCATCAGCACCTTTCCTGGTGAGATCAGTCAGAGGTTTGACAATACTAGAAAAATTTTTTATGAATTTTCTATAGTAATTGGCGAAACCCAAAAACCTCTGTATCGATTTCAAACCAATAGGCCTAGGCCATTCCTGCACAGCCTGAACCTTAACCGGATCCATCTCAAAACCTTTGCTGGAGATAATGTAGCCCAAAAAACTAATTCTCTGTACAGCGAACTCACATTTCTCCAGCTTAGCAAAAAGCGAATTGTCCATTAATAACTGTAATACCTCACGCACGCTCTGCCAATGAGACTCCAGATCTGGCGAATAAATCAAAATGTCATCCAAATACACAACCACATTTTTACCGATCAAAGGTCTAAGGATGTCATTAATCAGATTCTGAAAAAATGCAGGAGCATTAGTAAGACCAAAAGGCATAACCAGATTCTCAAAATGACCCACAGGAGTGTTAAAAGCAGTCTTCCATTCATCACCCTCCTTCATGCGCAACAGATTGTATGCCCCCTTAAGGTCAATTTTAGAGAACCACTTGGCCCCCAATAACTGGTTAAACAGATCAGGAATCAATGGCAGTGGGTAAGGATTGCGTACCGTAATTTGATTAATCTCACGAAAATCCAGACAAGGACGTAAACCGCCGTCCTTTTTTTTTACAAAAAAAAATCCAACCGCCACAGGAGACTTAGAGGGCCTAATGTGACCGGCGGCCAAACTTGTCTGTATGTATTCCTCCAAAGCCTTCCTCTCAGGAATAGTAAGGTTAAATAAACGACTTTTAGGAAGAGTCGCTCCAGGGACAAATTCAATAGAACAATCATAGTCTCTATGGGGAGGCAAAACCTGCGATTCCTTCTCAGAAAAAACTCTCCAAAAATCCTGAATAGGAACAGGCAATTCTCCCCTATCCAAAGCTGCAATACGCCCGTTACAACACTTGTCATAACATTTATGGCTCCAGGATTTAATTTCACTGGTAGACCAATCCAGTACAGGATTGTGAAATTTTAACCAGGGCAAACCCAATATTACTGGAGAAGGCAAGTTATTCAACACTACCAAATCCAATTTCTCATGGTGAACACCATTAATAGTGAGAGGAAATTCACTGACCTTGAGAGTAATATTCTTCAAAGGGGAGCCATCCACAGAAACCACAGCAATGGGGGATGATAAAGGTTCAGGTTTTAAATTGAGTTTTTCCACGAATCCCCCATCAATTACATTCAGTGTAGACCCGCAATCAACAAACACCCGAAATTCCATCAATTTTTCCTGAGCAATCGTGGAAGCAGCTAAAAATATACCCTTGGAATTTAAACAGGCAATACGGGCGTGACTGACCATTTTTTTTTCTTTCTTCATACGAAGCTCACAGCCTTTAATCAAATGACCAGATTTTCCGCAATAGTAACACAAGCCTTCCGAAAAACGACGGTCTTTTTCTTGAGAGCGAGGTGCCACCGATCCAATCTCCATCGGTTCACCACTGTTAGTACACACATTATCATAACCAGAAACTGACATAGCAGAGGATTTGCTCTCATTAACCCTAGCACGCAGTCTTCTATCCACCCGTATAGCTAATTGCATAGCCTGTTGCAAATCCTCAGGTGTAGGATAAGCAATTAGCAGGTCTTTAACCCTTTCACTGAGCCCAGCAAGAAATAGACTTTTCAGAGCAGAATCGTTCCACCCTGTTTGAGTGGACCAACGACGAAAATGTGTACAATATTTTTCAACATTACCCGATCCTTGTTTTAAACGTCTCAACTCAGTCTCAGCTGATGCCACACGGTCAGGATCATCATATAATAGTCCTAAAGCAGAAAAAAAACTATCCACTGATCTGAAGCATGTATCACTAGGTTGCAAAGAAAAGGCCCACTCCTGAGGCTCTTTGCGCAAAAGTGACATTATGAACCCTACGCGCTGGGATTCATCCCCAGAGGACTTGGGTCTCAAACGAAAATACAATAAGCAAGCATTTTTAAATGAAAAAAATTCTCGATGTTCACCAAAAAATAAATCCGGCAAACATACCTTAGGCTCCAAGAAATATGCTCCAGGACAGTTACTCACGTGCTGACGGAGCTCGGCCACTTCCAGAGAGAGTCCCTGCAGGTGTTTAGCCAAATCCTGAACCGACACCATGATGGAACAAAAAAAAATCTTTCCTTAGAGAATTTGCAGGCTGGACTTACTGTTATGTTCTGCTACCAAAGCTAAGGAAAGAGAGGAGATCTGTCCCTACTATAGGACTCAGCTGAATCCCTACGATGTAACAGGGAACCTGATCCTGCGATCAGACCTGCTAAAGTCCTAATCTAGTCTGTACGAAGACCTATAGATGTGGGAGGGAATCCCTACAAGTACTAAGGACTGGGAGGAATATGGGACACCTCCTAACAGAAATAGTAGCAGACAGACGAACAAACAAAATAGATAGAACATAGAGGTCCGTAGACCAAGCAAACTAACAGAGTAGATACAGAGCACAGACTAGCTAGAAAGTAGATATACAATGAAGTCCAGCAAAGCCAGAAGGGCGGAGCAGGATTAAATAGGCCAACAAGGTCATGTGACCAGCAAAGGAAAAAAAACCTAACAGCAAGGTTCTAACAGGTAGAATATATATCCCACGGGGGTAAAATTGAAAAAAGTTTAAAAAAAATTTTTTTTAGACTTAGTCATTTTCCGGCGTTTATCAGACTTTCAGATAGGTGAAATGTCAGTGAGCATTCCGATTTCAGTTCCAGAGCGATTCGCCCGATGAGTCCTTCATATTTAGTCGTTTTCAGCCAATTTTCAGAATTTTTGAAAATTTCACTTTTTTGTGAAAATATCCACTAAATGAGGGAATAATATGTGTGAGGGTACCCCAGGACAGTTCCAAATGTGTGTGGGTAGAATATATATCCCACGGTGGTAAAATTGAAAAAAGGTGAAAAAAATTTTTTTTGGACTTAGTCATTTTTTCAGCGTTTATCAGACTTTCAGATAGGGGAAATGTCAGTGAGCGTTGCGATTTCAGTTCCAGCGCGATTCGCCCGATGATTCCTTAATATTTAGTTGTTTTCAGCCAAATTTCAGAATTTTTGAAAATTTCACTTTTTTGTGAAAATATCCACTAAATGAGGGAATAATATGTGTGAGGGTACCCCAGGAGAGTTCCAAATGTGTGTGGGTAGAATATATATATCCCACGGGGGAAAAATTGAAAAAAGGTGAAAAAAATTTTTTTTGGACTTAGTCATTTTTTCAGCGTTTATCAGACTTTCAGAAAGGGAAAATGTCAGTGAGCGTTCATATTTAAGTTCCAGAGCGATTCGCCCGATGAGTCCTTCATATTTAGTCGTTTTCAGCCAATTTTCAGAATTTTTGAAAATTGCACTTTTTTTGTGAAAATATCCACTAAATGAGGGAATAATATGTGTGAGGGTATCCAAGGAGAGTTCCAAATGTGTGTGGGTAGAATATATATCCCACGGGGGGGAAATTGAAAAAAGTTGAAAAAAATTTTTTTTTAGATTTAGTCATTTTCCGGCGTTTATCAGACTTTCAGATAGGTGAAATGTCAGTGAGCGTTCCGATTTCAGTTCCAGAGCGATTCGCCTGATGACTCCTTCATATTTAGTCGTTTTTAGCCAATTTTCTGAATTTTTGAAAATGTCACTTTTTTGTGAAAATATCCACTAAATGAGGGAATAATATGTGTGAAGGTACCCCAGGAGAGTACCAAATGTGTGTGGGTAGAATATATATCCCACGGGGTAAAATTGAAAAAAGGTGAAAAAATTTTTTTTTTGAACTTAGTCATTTTTTCAGCGTTTTTCAGACTTTCAGATAAGGGAAATGTCAGTGAGCGTCCCGATTTCAGTTCCAGAGCGATTCGCCCGATGAGTCCTTCATATTTAGTCGTTTTCAGCCAATTTTCTGAATTTTTGAAAATTTCACTTTTTTGGGAAAATATCCACTAAATGAGGGAATAATATGTGTGAGGGTACCCAAGGAGAGTTCCAAATGTGTGTGGGTAGAATATATATCACACGGGGGTAAAATTGAAAAAAGGTGAAAAATTTTTTTTTTCGGACTTAGTCATTTTTTCAGCGTTTATCAGACTTTCAGATAGAGGAAATGTCAGTGAGCGTTCCGATTTCAGTTCCAGAGCGATTCGCCCGATGAGTCCTTCATATTTAGTCGTTTTCAGCCAATTTTCTGAATTTTTGAAAATTTCACTTTTTTGTGAAAATATCCACTAAATGAGGGAATAATATGTGTGAGGGTACCCCAGGAGAGTTCCAAATGTGTGTGGGTAGAATATATATCCCACGGGGGTAAAATTGAAAAAAGTTTAAAAAAAATTTTTTTTAGACTTAGTCATTTTCCGGCGTTTATCAGACTTTCAGATAGGTGAAATGTCAGTGAGCATTCCGATTTCAGTTCCAGAGCGATTCGCCCGATGAGTCCTTCATATTTAGTCGTTTTTAGCCAATTTTCTAAATTTTTGAAAATGTCACTTTTTTGTGAAAATATCCACTAAATGAGGGAATAATATGTGTGAAGGTACCCCAGGAGAGTACCAAATGTGTGTGGGTAGAATATATATCCCACGGGGTAAAATTGAAAAAAGGTGAAAAAATTTTTTTTTTGAACTTAGTCATTTTTTCAGCGTTTTTCAGACTTTCAGATAGGGGAAATGTCAGTGAGCGTTCCGATTTCAGTTCCAGAGCGATTCGCCCGATGAGTCCTTCATATTTAGTCGTTTTCAGCCAATTTTCTGAATTTTTGAAAATTTTACTTTTTTGTGAAAATATCCACTAAATGAGGGAATAATATGTGTGAGGGTACCCCAGGAGAGTTCCAAATGTGTGTGGGTAGAATATATATCCCACGGGGGTAAAATTGAAAAAAGTTTAAAAAAAATTTTTTTTAGACTTAGTCATTTTCCGGCGTTTATCAGACTTTCAGATAGGTGAAATGTCAGTGAGCATTCCGATTTCAGTTCCAGAGCGATTCGCCAGATGAGTCCTTCATATTTAGTCGTTTTCAGCCAATTTTCAGAATTTTTGAAAATTTCACTTTTTTGTGAAAATATCCACTAAATGAGGGAATAATATGTGTGAGGGTACCCCAGGACAGTTCCAAATGTGTGTGGGTAGAATATATATCCCACGGTGGTAAAATTGAAAAAAGGAGAAAAAATTTTTTTTTGGACTTAGTCATTTTTTCAGCGTTTATCAGACTTTCAGATAGGGGAAATGTCAGTGAGCGTTGCGATTTCAGTTCCAGCGCGATTCGTCCGATGATTCCTTAATATTTAGTTGTTTTCAGGCAAATTTCAGAATTTTTGAAAATTTCACTTTTTTGTGAAAATATCCACTAAATGAGGGAATAATATGTGTGAGGGTACCCCAGGACAGTTCCAAATGTGTGTGGGTAGAATATATATATCCCACGGGGGAAAAATTTAAAAAAGGTGAAAAAAAATTTTTTTTTTGGACTTAGTCATTTTTTCAGCGTTTATCAGACTTTCAGATAGGGAAAATGTCAGTGAGCATTCCGATTTAAGTTCCAGAGCGATTCGCCCGATGAGTCCTTCATATTTAGTCGTTTTCAGCCAATTTTCAGAATTTTTGAAAGTTTCACTTTTTTGTGAAAATATCCACTAAATGAGGGAATAATATGTGTGAGGGTACCCCAGGAGAGTTCCAAATGTGTGTGGGTAGAATATATATCCCACGGGGGTAAAATTGAAAACAGGTGAAAAATTTTTTTTTTTTGGACTTAGTCATTTTTTCAGCGTTTATCAGACTTTCAGATAGGGGAAATGTCAGTGAGCGTTCCGATTTTAGTTCCAGAGCGATTCGCCCGATGAGTCCTTCATATTTAGTCGTTTTCAGCCAATTTTCAGAATTTTTGAAAATTTCACTTTTTTGTGAAAATATCCACTAAATGAGGGAATAATATGTGTGAGGGTACCCCAGGACAGTTCCAAATGTGTGTGGGTAGAATATATATCCCACGGTGGTAAAATTGAAAAAAGGTGAAAAAAATTTTTTTTGGACTTAGTCATTTTTTCAGCGTTTATCAGACTTTCAGATAGGGGAAATGTCAGTGAGCGTTGCGATTTCAGTTCCAGCGCGATTCGCCCGATGATTCCTTAATATTTAGTTGTTTTCAGCCAAATTTCAGAATTTTTGAAAATTTCACTTTTTTGTGAAAATATCCAATAAATGAGGGAACAATATGTGTGAGGGTACCCCACCAGAGTTCCAAATGTGTGTGAGTAGAATATATATATCCCACGGGGGAAAAATTTAAAAAAGGTGAAAAAAATTTTTTTTTTGGACTTAGTCATTTTTTCAGCGTTTATCAGACTTTCAGATAGGGAAAATGTCAGTGAGCGTTCCGATTTAAGTTCCAGAGCGATTCGCCCGATGAGTCCTTCATATTTAGTCGTTTTCAGCCAATTTTCAGAATTTTTGAAAATTTCACTTTTTTGTGAAAATATCCACTAAATGAGGGAATAATATGTGTGAGGGTATCCAAGGAGAGTTCCAAATGTGTGTGGGTAGAATATATATCCCACGGGGGGAAAATTGAAAAAAGTTGAAAAAAATTTTTTTTTAAACTTAGTCATTTTCCGGCGTTTATCAGACTTTCAGATAGGGGAAATGTCAGTGAGCGTTCCGATTTCAGTTCCAGAGCGATTCGCCCGATGAGTCCTTCATATTTAGTCGTTTTTAGTCAATTTTCTGAATTTTTGAAAATGTCACTTTTTTGTGAAAATATCCACTAAATGAGGGAATAATATGTGTGAAGGTACCCCAGGAGAGTACCAAATGTGTGTGGGTAGAATATATATCCCACGGGGGTAAAATTGAAAAAAGGTGAAAAAAATTTTTTTTTGAACTTAGTCATTTTTTCAGCGTTTTTCAGACTTTCAGATAGGGGAAATGTCAGTGAGCGTTCCGATTTCAGTTCCAGAGCGATTCGCCCGATGAGTCCTTCATATTTAGTCGTTTTCAGCCAATTTTCTGAATTTTTGAAAATTTCACTTTTTTGGGAAAATATCCACTAAATGAGGGAATAATATGTGTGAGGGTACCCCAGGAGACTTCCAAATGTGTGTGGGTAGAATATATATCACACGGGGGTAAAATTGAAAAAAGGTGAAAAATTTTTTTTTTTGGACTTAGTCATTTTTTCAGCGTTTATCAGACTTTCAGATAGGGGAAATGTCAGTGAGCGTTCCGATTTCAGTTCCAGAGCGATTCGCCCGATGAGTCCTTCATATTTAGTCGTTTTCAGCCAATTTTCTGAATTTTTGAAAATTTCACTTTTTTGTGAAAATATCCACTAAATGAGGGAATAATATGTGTGAGGGTACCCCAGGAGAGTTCCAAATGTGTGTGGGTAGAATATATATCCCACGGGGTAAAATTGAAAAAAGTTTAAAAAAAATTTTTTTTAGACTTAGTCATTTTCCGGCGTTTATCAGACTTTCAGATAGGGGAAATGTCAGTGAGCGTTCCGATTTCAGTTCCAGAGCGATTCGCCCGATGATTCCATCATATTTAGTCGTTTTCAGCCAATTTTCAGATTTTTTGAAAATTTCACTTTTTTGTGAAAATATCCACTAAATGAGGAAATAATATGTGTGAGGGTACCCCATTAGAGTTCCAAATGTGTGTGGGTAGAATATATATCCCTCGGGGGTAAAATTGAAAAAAGGTGAAAAATATTTTTTTTTGGACTTAGTCATTTTTTCAGCGTTTATCAGACTTTCAGATAGGGGAAATGTCAGTGAGCGTTCCGATTTCAGTTCCAGAGCGATTCGTCCCATGAGTCCTTCATATTTAGTCGTTTTCAGCCAATTTTCTGAATTTTTGAAAATTTCACTTTTTTGTGAAAATATCCACTAAATGAGGGAATAATATGTGTGAGGGTACCTCAGGAGAGTTCCAAATGTGTGTGGGTAGAATATATATTCCACAGGGGTAAAATTGAAAAAAGGTGAAAAAAATTTTTTTTTGGACTTAGTCATTTTTTCAACGTTTATCAGACTTTCAGATAGGGGAAATGTCAGTGAGTGTTCCGATTTCAGTTCCAGAGCGATTCGCCCGATGAGTCCTTCATGTTTAGTCGTTTTCAGCCAAATTTCAGAATTTTTGAAAATTTCACTTTTTTGTGAAAATATCCACTAAATGAGGGAATAATATGTGTGAGGGTACCCCAGGAGAGTTCCAAATGTGTGTGGGTAGAATATATATCCCACGGGGGTAAAATTGTAAAAAGGTGAAAAAAATTTTTTGGACTTAGTCATTTTTCCAGCGTTTATCAGACTTTCAGACAGGGGAAATGTCAGTGAGCGTTCCGATTTCAGTTCCAGAGCGATTCGCCCAATGTGTCCATCATATTTAGTCGTTTTCTGCCAATTTTCTGAATTTTTGAAAATTTCACTTTTTTGTGAAAATATCCACTAAATGAGGGAATAATATGTGTGAGCGTACCCCAGGAGAGTTCCAAATGTGTGTGGGTAGAATATATATCCCACGGGGGTAAAATTGAAAAAAGGTGAAAAATTTTTTTTTTTGGACTTAATCATTTTTTTCAGCGTTTATCAGACTTTCAGATAGGGAAATATCAGTGAGCGTTCCGCTTTCAGTTCCAGAGCGATTCGCCCATTGAGTCCTTCATATTTAGTCGTTTTCAGCCAATTTTCTGAATTTTTGAAAATGTCTCTTTTTTGTGAAAATATCCACTAAATGAGGGAATATTATGTGTGAGGGTACCCCAGGAGAGTTCCAAATGTGTGTGGGTAGAATATATATCCCACGGGGGTAAAATTAAAAAAAGGTGAAAAATTTTTTTTTTTGGGCTTAGTCATTTTTTCAGCGTTTATCAGACTTTCAGATAGGGGAAATGTCAGTGAGCGTTCCGGTTTCAGTTCCAGCGCGATTCGCCCGATGAGTCCTTCATATTCAGTCGTTTTCAGCCAATTTTCTGAATTTTTGAAAATTTCACTCTTTTGTGAAAATATCCACTAAATGAGGGAATAATATGTGTGAGGGTACCCCAGGAGAGTTCCAAATGTGTGTGGGTAGAATATATATCCCACGGGGGTAAAATTGAAAAAAGTTTAAAAAAAATTTTTTTTAGACTTAGTCATTTTCCGGCGTTTATCAGACTTTCAGATAGGTGAAATGTCAGTGAGCATTCCGATTTCAGTTCCAGAGCGATTCGCCCGATGAGTCCTTCATATTTAGTCGTTTTCAGCCAATTTTCAGAATTTTTGAAAATTTCACTTTTTTGGGAAAATATCCACTAAATGAGGAAATAATATGTGTGAGGGTACCCCAGGAGAGTTCCAAATGTGTGTGGGTAGAATATATATCCCACGGGGGTAAAATTGAAAAAAGGTGAAAAAATTATTTTTTTTGGACTTAGTCATTTTTTCAGCGTTTATCAGACTTTCAGACAGGGGAAATGTCAGTGAGCGTTCTGATTTCAGTACCAGAGCGATTCGCCCAATGAGTCCTTCATATTAAGTCGTTTTCAGCCAATTTTCTGAATTTTTGAAAATTTCACTTTTTTGGGAAAATATCCACTAAATGAGGGAATAATATGTGTGAGCGTACCCCAGGAGAGTTCCAAATGTGTGTGGGTAGAATATATATCCCACGGGGGTAAAATTGAAAAAAGGTGAAAAAATTTTTTTTTTGCACTTAATCATTTTTTTCAGCGTTTATCAGACTTTCAGATAGGGAAATATCAGTGAGCGTTCCGATTTCAGTTCCGGAGCGATTCGCCCGTTGAGTCCTTCATATTTAGTCGTTTTCAGCCAATTTTCTGAATTTTTGAAAATTTCACTTTTTTGTGAAAATATCCACTAAATGAGGGAATATTATGTGTGAGGGTACCCCAGGAGAGTTCCAAATGTGTGTGGGTAGAATATATATCCCACGGGGGTAAAATTGAAAAAAGGTGAAAAATTTTTTTTTGGGGGCTTAGTCATTTTTTCAGCGTTTATCAGACTTTCAGATAGGGGAAATGTCAGTGAGCGTTCCGGTTTCAGTTCCAGCGCGATTCGCCCGATGAGTCCTTCATATTCAGTCGTTTTCAGCCAATTTTCTGAATTTTTGAAAATTTCACTTTTTTGTGAAAATATCCACTAAATGAGGGATTAATATGTGTGAGGGTACCCCAGGAGAGTTCCAAATGTGTGTGGGTAGAATATATATCCCACGGGGGTAAAATTGAAAAAAGTTTAAAAAAAATTTTTTTTAGACTTAGTCATTTTCCGGCGTTTATCAGACTTTCAGATAGGTGAAATGTCAGTGAGCGTTCCGATTTCAGTTCCAGAGCGATTTGCCCGATGAGTCCTTCATATTTAGTCGTTTTCAGCCAATTTTCAGAATTTTTGAAAATTTCACTTTTTTGTGAAAATATCCACTAAATGAGGGAATAATATGTGTGAGGGTACCCCAGGAGAGTTCCAAATGTGTGTGGGTAGAATATATATCCCACAGGGGTAAAATTGAAAAAAGGTGAAAAAATTTTTTTTCGACTTAGTCATTTTTCCGGCGTTTATCAGACTTTCAGATAGGGGAAATGTCAGTGAGCGTTCCGATTTAAGTTCCAGAGCGATTCACCCGATGAGTCCTTCATATTTAGTCGTTTTCAGCCAATTTTCTGAATTTTTGAAAATTTCACTTTTTTGTGAAAATATTCACTAAATGAGGGAATAATATGTGTGAGGGTACCCCAGGAGAGTTCCAAATGTGTGTGGGTAGAATATATATATCACAGAGGTAAAATTGAAAAAAGGTCAAAAAATTTTATTTTTGGACTTAGTCATTTTTTCAGCGTTTATCAGACTTTCAGATAGGGGAAATGTCAGTGAGCGTTCCGATTTCAGTTCCAGAGCGATTCGCCCGATGAGTCCTTCATATTTAGTCGTTTTCAGCCAATTTTCTGAATTTTTGAAAATTTCACTTTTTTGTGAAAATATCCACTAAACGAGGGAATAATATGTGTGAGGGCATCCCAGGAGAGTTCCAAATGTGTGTGGGTAGAATATATATCCCACGGGGGTAAAATTGAAAAAAGTTGAAAAAAAATTTTTTTTAGACTTAGTCATTTTCCGGGGTTTATCAGACTTTCAGATAGGTGAAATGTCAGTGAGCATTCCGATTTCAGTTCCAGAGCGATTCGCCCGATGAGACCTTCATATTTAGTCGTTTTTAGCCAATTTTCTGAATTTTTGAAAATTTCACTTTTTTGTGAAAATATCCACTAAATGAGGGAATAATATGTGTGAGGGTACCCCAGGAGAGTTCCAAATGTGTGTGGGTAGAATATATATCACACGGAGGTAAAATTGAAAAAAGGTCAAAATATTTTATTTTTGGACTTAGTCATTTTTTCAGCGTTTATCAGACTTTCAGATAGGGGAAATGTCAGTGAGCGTTCCGATTTCAGTTCCAGAGCGATTCGCCCGATGAGTCCTTCATATTTAGTCGTTTTCAGCCAATTTTCTGAATTTTTGAAAATTTCACTTTTTTGTGAAAATATCCACTAAACGAGGGAATAATATGTGTGAGGGCATCCCAGGAGAGTTCCAAATGTGTGTGGGTAGAATATATATCCCACGGGGGTAAAATTGAAAAAAGTTGAAAAAAAATTTTTTTTAGACTTAGTCATTTTCCGGGGTTTATCAGACTTTCAGATAGGTGAAATGTCAGTGAGCGTTCCGATTTCAGTTCCAGAGCGATTCGCCCGATGAGTCCTTCATATTTAGTCGTTTTTAGCCAATTTTCTGAATTTTTGAAAATTTCACTTTTTTGTGAAAATATCCACTAAATGAGGGAATAATATGTGTGAGGGTACCCCAGGAGAGTTCCAAATGTGTGTGGGTAGAATATATATCCCACAGGGGTAAAATTGAAAAAAGGTGAAAATTTTTTTTTTCGACTTAGTCATTTTTCCTGCGTTTATCAGACTTTCAGATAGGGGAAATGTCAGTAAGCGTTCCGATTTAAGTTCCAGAGCGATTCACCCGATGAGTCCTTCATATTTAGTCGTTTTCAGCCAATTTTCTGAATTTTTGAAAATTTCACTTTTTTGTGAAAATATCCACTAAACGAGGGAATAATATGTGTGAGGGCATCCCAGGAGAGTTCCAAATGTGTGTGGGTAGAATATATATCCCACGGGGGTAAAATTGAAAAAAGTTGAAAAAAAATTTTTTTTAGACTTAGTCATTTTCCGGGGTTTATCAGACTTTCAGATAGGTGAAATGTCAGTGAGCGTTCCGATTTCAGTTCCAGAGCGATTCGCCCGATGAGTCCTTCATATTTAGTCGTTTTTAGCCAATTTTCTGAATTTTTGAAAATTTCACTTTTTTGTGAAAATATCCACTAAATGAGGGAATAATATGTGTGAGGGTACCCCAGGAGAGTTCCAAATGTGTGTGGGTAGAATATATATCACACGGAGGTAAAATTGAAAAAAGGTCAAAATATTTTATTTTTGGACTTAGTCATTTTTTCAGCGTTTATCAGACTTTCAGATAGGGGAAATGTCAGTGAGCGTTCCGATTTCAGTTCCAGAGCGATTCGCCCGATGAGTCCTTCATATTTAGTCGTTTTCAGCCAATTTTCTGAATTTTTGAAAATTTCACTTTTTTGTGAAAATATCCACTAAACGAGGGAATAATATGTGTGAGGGCATCCCAGGAGAGTTCCAAATGTGTGTGGGTAGAATATATATTCCACGGGGGTAAAATTGAAAAAAGTTGAAAAAAAATTTTTTTTAGACTTAGTCATTTTCCGGGGTTTATCAGACTTTCAGATAGGTGAAATGTCAGTGAGCGTTCCGATTTCAGTTCCAGAGCGATTCGCCCGATGAGTCGTTCATATTTAGTCGTTTTTAGCCAATTTTCTGAATTTTTGAAAATTTCACTTTTTTGTGAAAATATCCACTAAATGAGGGAATAATATGTGTGAGGGTACCCCAGGAGAGTTCCAAATGTGTGTGGGTTGAATATATATCACACGGGGGTAAAATTGAAAATGGTGAAAAATTTTTTTTTTTGGACGTAGTCATTTTTTCAGCGTTTATCAGACTTTCAGATAGGGGAAATGTCAGTGAGCGTTCCGATTTCAGTTCCAGAGCGATTCGCCCGATGAGTCCTTCATATTTAGTCGTTTTCAGCCAATTTTCAGAATTTTTGAAAATTTCACTTTTTTGTGAAAATATCCACTAAATGAGGGAATAATATGTGTGAGGGTACCCCAGGAGAGTTCCAAATGTGTGTGGGTAGAATATATATATCCCACGGGAGTAAAATTGAAAAAAGGTGAAAAAAATTTTTTTTTCGACTTAGTCATTTTTTCAGCGTTTATCAGACTTTCAGATAGGGGAAATGTCCGTGAGCATTCCGATTTCAGTTCCAGAGCGATTCGCCCGATGAGTCCTTAATATTTAGTTGTTTTCAGCCAAATTTCAGAATTTTTAAAAATTTCATTTTTTGTGAAAATATCCACTAAATGAGGGATTAATATGTGTGAGGGTACCCCAGGAGAGTTCCAAATGTGTGTGGGTAGAATATATATCACACGGGGGTAAAATTGAAAAAAGGTGAAAAATTCTTTTTTTTGGACTTAGTCATTTTTTCAGCGTTTATCAGACTTTCAGATAGGGGAAATGTCAGTGAGCGTTCCGATTTAAGTTCCAGAGCGATTCGCCCGATGAGTCCTTCATATTTAGTCGTTTTCAGCCAATTTTCTGAATTTTTGAAAATTTCACTCTATTGTGAAAATATCCACTAAATGAGGGAATAATATGTGTGAGGGTACCCCAGGAGAGTTCCAAATGTGTGTGGGTAGAATATATATCACACGGGGGTAAAATTGAAAAAAGGTGAAAAATTTTTTTTTTTGGACTTAGTCATTTTTTCAGCGTTTATCTGACTTTCAGATAGGGGAAATGTCAGTGAGCGTTCCGATTTCAGTTCCAGAGCGATTCGCCCGATGAGTCCTTAATATTTAGTTGTTTTCAGCCAAATTTCAGAATTTTTGAAAATTTCACTTTTTTGTGAAAATATCCACTAAATGAGGGAATAATATGTGTGAGGGTACCCCAGGAGAGTTCCAAATGTGTGTGGGTAGAATATATATCCCACGGGGGTAAAATTGAAAAAAGGTGAAAAAAATTTTTTTTTTGGACTTAGTCATTTTTTCAGCATTTATCAGACTTTCAGATAGGGGAAATGTCAGTGAGCGTTCCGATTTCAGTTCCAGAGCGATTCGCCCGATGAGTCCTTAATATTTAGTTGTTTTCAGCCAAATTTCAGAATTTTTGAAAATTTCCCTTTTTTGTGAAAATATCCACTAAATGAGGGATTAATATGTGTGAGGGTACCCCAGGAGAGTTCCAAATGTGTGTGGGTAGAATATATATCCCACGGGGGTAAAATTGAAAAAAGGTGAAAAAAATTTTTTTTTTGGACTTAGTCATTTTTTCAGCATTTATCAGACTTTCAGATAGGGGAAATGTCAGTGAGCGTTCCGATTTCAGTTCCAGAGCGATTCACCCGATGAGTCCTTCATATTTAGTCGTTTTCAGCCAACTTTCTGAATTTTTGAAAATTTCACTTTTTTGTGAAAATATCCACTAAATGAGGGAATAATATGTGTGAGGGTACCCCAGGAGAGTTCCAAATGTGTGTGGGTAGAATATATATCACACGGGGGTAAAATTGAAAAAAGGTGAAAAATTTTTTTTTTTGGACTTAGTCATTTTTTCAGCGTTTATCTGACTTTCAGATAGGGGAAATGTCAGTGAGCGTTCCGATTTCAGTTCCAGAGCGATTCGCCCGATGAGTCCTTCATATTTAGTCGTTTTCAACCAATTTTCTGAATTTTTGAAAATTTCACTTTTTTGTGAAAATATCCACTAAATGAGGGAATAATATGTGTGAGGGTACCCAGGAGAGTTCCAAATGTGTGTGGGTAGAATATATATCACATAGGGGTAAAATTGAAAAAAGGTGAAAAATTTTTTTTTTTGGACTTAGTCATTTTTTCAGCGTTTATCAGACTTTCAGATAGTGGAAATGTCAGTGAGCGTTCCGATTTCAGTTCCAGAGCGATTCGCCCGATGAGTCCTTAATATTTAGTTGTTTTCAGCCAAATTTCAGAATTTTTGAAAATTTCACTTTTTTGTGAAAATATCCACTAAATGAGGGAATAATATGTGTGAGGGTACCCCAGGAGAGTTCCAAATGTGTGTGGGTAGAATATATATATCCCACGGGGGTAAAATTGAAAAAAGGTGAAAAAATTTTTTTTTTCGACTTAGTCATTTTTTCAGCGTTTATCAGACTTTCAGATAGGGGAAATGTCAGTGAGCATTCCGATTTCAGTTCCAGAGCGATTCGCCCGATGAGTCCTTAATATTTAGTTGTTTTCAGCCAAATTTCAGAATTTTTAAAAATTTCATTTTTTGTGAAAATATCCACTAAATGAGGGATTAATATGTGTGAGGGTACCCCAGGAGAGTTCCAAATGTGTGTGGGTAGAATATATATCACACGGGGGTAAAATTGAAAAAAGGTGAAAAATTCTTTTTTTTGGACTTAGTCATTTTTTCAGCGTTTATCAGACTTTCAGATAGGGGAAATGTCAGTGAGCGTTCCGATTTAAGTTCCAGAGCGATTCGCCCGATGAGTCCTTCATATTTAGTCGTTTTCAGCCAATTTTCTGAATTTTTGAAAATTTCACTCTATTGTGAAAATATCCACTAAATGAGGGAATAATATGTGTGAGGGTACCCCAGGAGAGTTCCAAATGTGTGTGGGTAGAATATATATCACACGGGGGTAAAATTGAAAAAAGGTGAAAAATTTTTTTTTTTGGACTTAGTCATTTTTTCAGCGTTTATCTGACTTTCAGATAGGGGAAATGTCAGTGAGCGTTCCGATTTCAGTTCCAGAGCGATTCGCCCGATGAGTCCTTAATATTTAGTTGTTTTCAGCCAAATTTCAGAATTTTTGAAAATTTCACTTTTTTGTGAAAATATCCACTAAATGAGGGAATAATATGTGTGAGGGTACCCCAGGAGAGTTCCAAATGTGTGTGGGTAGAATATATATCCCACGGGGGTAAAATTGGAAAAAGGTGAAAAAAATTTTTTTTTTGGACTTAGTCATTTTTTCAGCATTTATCAGACTTTCAGATAGGGGAAATGTCAGTGAGCGTTCCGATTTCAGTTCCAGAGCGATTCGCCCGATGAGTCCTTAATATGTAGTTGTTTTCAGCCAAATTTCAGAATTTTTGAAAATTTCACTTTTTTGTGAAAATATCCACTAAATGAGGGATTAATATGTGTGAGGGTACCCCAGGAGAGTTCCAAATGTGTGTGGGTAGAATATATATCCCATGGGGGTAAAATTGAAAAAAGGTGAAAAAAATTTTTTTTTTGGACTTAGTCATTTTTTCAGCATTTATCAGACTTTCAGATAGGGGAAATGTTAGTGAGCGTTCCGATTTCAGTTCCAGAGCGATTCACCCGATGAGTCCTTCATATTTAGTCGTTTTCAACCAATTTTCTGAATTTTTGAAAATTTCACTTTTTTGTGAAAATATCCACTAAATGAGGGAATAATATGTGTGAGGGTACCCAGGAGAGTTCCAAATGTGTGTGGGTAGAATATATATATCCCACGGGGGTAAAATTGAAAAAAGGTGAAAAAAATTTTTTTTTCGACTTAGTCATTTTTTCAGCGTTTATCAGACTTTCAGATAGGGGAAATGTCAGTGAGCATTCCGATTTCAGTTCCAGAGCGATTCGCCCGATGAGTCCTTAATATTTAGTCGTTTTCAGCCAAATTTCTGAATTTTTGAAAATTTCACTCTATTGTGAAAATATCCACTAAATGAGGGAATAATATGTGTGAGGGTACCCCAGGAGAGTTCCAAATGTGTGTGGGTAGAATATATATCACACGGGGGTAAAATTGAAAAAAGGTGAAAAATTTTTTTTTTTGGACTTAGTCATTTTTTCAGCGTTTATCTGACTTTCAGATAGGGGAAATGTCAGTGAGCGTTCCGATTTCAGTTCCAGAGCGATTCGCCCGATGAGTCCTTAATATTTAGTTGTTTTCAGCCAAATTTCAGAATTTTTGAAAATTTCACTTTTTTGTGAAAATATCCACTAAATGAGGGAATAATATGTGTGAGGGTACCCCAGGAGAGTTCCAAATGTGTGTGGGTAGAATATATATCCCACGGGGGTAAAATTGAAAAAAGGTGAAAAAAATTTTTTTTTTGGACTTAGTCATTTTTTCAGCATTTATCAGACTTTCAGACAGGGGAAATGTCAGTGAGCATTCCGATTTCAGTTCCAGAGCGATTCACCCGATGAGTCCTTCATATTTAGTCGTTTTCAGCCAACTTTCTGAATTTTTGAAAATTTCACTTTTTTGTGAAAATATCCACTAAATGAGGGAATAATATGTGTGAGGGTACCCCAGGAGAGTTCCAAATGTGTGTGGGTAGAATATATATCCCACGGGGGTAAAATTGAAAAAAGGTGAAAAATTTTTTTTTTTTTGGACTTAGTCATTTTTTCAGCATTTATCAGACTTTCAGATAGGGGAAATGTCAGTGAGCGTTCCGATTTCAGTTCCAGAGCGATTCACCCGATGAGTCCTTCATATTTAGTCGTTTTCAGCCAACTTTCTGAATTTTTGAAAATTTCACTTTTTTGTGAAAATATCCACCAAATGAGGGAATAATATGTGTGAGGGTACCCCAGGAGAGTTCCAAATGTGTGTGGGTAGAATATATATCACACGGGGGTAAAATTGAAAAAAGGTGAAAAATTTTTTTTTTTGGACTTAGTCATTTTTTCAGCGTTTATCTGACTTTCAGATAGGGGAAATGTCAGTGAGCGTTCCGATTTCAGTTCCAGAGCGATTCGCCCGATGAGTCCTTAATATTTAATTGTTTTCAGACAAATTTCAGAATTTTTGAAAATTTCACTTTTTTGTGAAAATATCCACTAAATGAGGGAATAATATGTGTGAGGGTACCCCAGGAGAGTTCCAAATGTGTGTGGGTAGAATATATATCCCACGGGGGTAAAATTGAAAAAAGGTGAAAAAAATTTTTTTTTTGGACTTAGTCATTTTTTCAGCATTTATCAGACTTTCAGATAGGGAAAATGTCAGTGAGCGTTCCGATTTCAGTTCCAGAGCGATTTGCCCGATGAGTCCTTAATATTTAGTTGTTTTCAGCCAAATTTCAGAATTTTTCAAAAATGTAACTTTTTTGTGAAAATATCCACTAAATGAGGGAATAATATGTGTGAGGGTACCCCAGGAGAGTTCCAAATGTGTGTGGGCAGAATAAATATCCCACGGGGGTAAAATTGAAAAAAGGTGAAAAAAATTTTTTTTTTGGACTTAGTCATTTTTTCAGCATTTATCAGACTTTCAGATAGGGGAAATGTCAGTGAGCGTTCCGATTTCAGTTCCAGAGCGATTCACCCGATGAGTCCTTCATATTTAGTCGTTTTCAGCCAACTTTCTGAATTTTTGAAAATTTCACTTTTTTGTGAAAATATCCACTAAATGAGGGAATAATATGTGTGAGGGTACCCCAGGAGAGTTCCAAATGTGTGTGGGTAGAATATATATCACACGGGGGTAAAATTGAAAAAAGGTGAAAAATTTTTTTTTTTGGACTTAGTCATTTTTTCAGCGTTTATCTGACTTTCAGATAGGGGAAATGTCAGTGAGCGTTCCGATTTCAGTTCCAGAGCGATTCGCCCGATGAGTCCTTAATATTTAATTGTTTTCAGACAAATTTCAGAATTTTTGAAAATTTCACTTTTTTTGTGAAAATATCCACTAAATGAGGGAATAATATGTGTGAGGGTACCCCAGGAGAGTTCCAAATGTGTGTGGGTAGAATATATATCCCACGGGGGTAAAATTGAAAAAAGGTGAAAAAAATTTTTTTTTTGGACTTAGTCATTTTTTCAGCATTTATCAGACTTTCAGATAGGGAAAATGTCAGTGAGCGTTCCGATTTCAGTTCCAGAGCGATTTGCCCGATGAGTCCTTAATATTTAGTTGTTTTCAGCCAAATTTCAGAATTTTTCAAAAATGTAACTTTTTTGTGAAAATATCCACTAAATGAGGGAATAATATGTGTGAGGGTACCCCAGGAGAGTTCCAAATGTGTGTGGGTAGAATATATATCCCACGGGAGTAAAATTTAAAAAAGGTGAAAAAAATTTTTTTTTTGGACTTAGTCATTTTTTCAGCATTTATCAGACTTTCAGATAGGGGAAATGTCAGTGAGCGTTCCGATTTCAGTTCCAGAGTGATTCACCCGATGAGTCCTTCATATTTAGTCGTTTTCAGCCAACTTTCTGAATTTTTGAAAATTTCACTTTTTTGTGAAAATATCCACCAAATGAGGGAATAATATGTGTGAGGGTACCCCAGGAGAGTTCCAAATGTGTGTGGGTAGAATATATATCACACGGGGGTAAAATTGAAAAAAGGTGAAAAATTTTTTTTTTTGGACTTAGTCATTTTTTCAGCGTTTATCTGACTTTCAGATAGGGAAAATGTCAGTGAGCGTTCCGATTTCAGTTCCAGAGCGATTCGCCCGATGAGTCCTTCATATTTAGTCGTTTTCAGCCAATTTTCTGAATTTTTGAAAATTTCACTCTATTGTGAAAATATCCACTAAATGAGGGAATAATATGTGTGAGGGTACCCCAGGAGAGTTCCAAATGTGTGTGGGTAGAATATATATCACACGGGGGTAAAATTGAAAAAAGGTGAAAAATTTTTTTTTTTGGACTTAGTCATTTTTTCAGCGTTTATCTGACTTTCAGATAGGGGAAATGTCAGTGAGCGTTCCGATTTCAGTTCCAGAGCGATTCGCCTGATGAGTCCTTAATATTTAGTTGTTTTCAGCCAAATTTCAGAATTTTTGAAAATTTCACTTTTTTGTGAAAATATCCACTAAATGAGGGAATAATATGTGTGAGGGTACCCCAGGAGAGTTCCAAATGTGTGTGGGTAGAATATATATCCCACGGGGGTAAAATTGAAAAAAGGTGAAAAAAATTTTTTTTTTGGACTTAGTCATTTTTTCAGCATTTATCAGACTTTCAGACAGGGGAAATGTCAGTGAGCATTCCGATTTCAGTTCCAGAGCGATTCACCCGATGAGTCCTTCATATTTAGTCGTTTTCAGCCAACTTTCTGAATTTTTGAAAATTTCACTTTTTTGTGAAAATATCCACTAAATGAGGGAATAATATGTGTGAGGGTACCCCAGGAGAGTTCCAAATGTGTGTGGGTAGAATATATATCCCACGGGGGTAAAATTGAAAAAAGGTGAAAAATTTTTTTTTTTTTGGACTTAGTCATTTTTTCAGCATTTATCAGACTTTCAGATAGGGGAAATGTCAGTGAGCGTTCCGATTTCAGTTCTAGAGCGATTCACCCGATGAGTCCTTAATATTTAATTGTTTTCAGACAAATTTCAGAATTTTTGAAAATTTCACTTTTTTGTGAAAATATCCACTAAATGAGGGAATAATATGTGTGAGGGTACCCCAGGAGAGTTCCAAATGTGTGTGGGTAGAATATATATCCCACGGGGGTAAAATTGAAAAAAGGTGAAAAAAATTTTTTTTTTGGACTTAGTCATT
The DNA here is from genome assembly GCF_046119375.1 of Phyllobates terribilis. Lineage (NCBI taxonomy): Eukaryota > Metazoa > Chordata > Amphibia > Anura > Dendrobatidae > Phyllobates > Phyllobates terribilis. The sequence continues at coordinate 17,929,881 of NW_027362773.1, read as the reverse complement.
TTTTCAGCATTTATCAGACTTTCAGATAGGGAAAATGTCAGTGAGCGTTCCGATTTCAGTTCCAGAGCGATTTGCCCGATGAGTCCTTAATATTTAGTTGTTTTCAGCCAAATTTCAGAATTTTTCAAAAATGTAACTTTTTTGTGAAAATATCCACTAAATGAGGGAATAATATGTGTGAGGGTACCCCAGGAGAGTTCCAAATGTGTGTGGGCAGAATATATATCCCACGGGGGTAAAATTGAAAAAAGGTGAAAAAAATTTTTTTTTTGGACTTAGTCATTTTTTCAGCATTTATCAGACTTTCAGATAGGGGAAATGTCAGTGAGCGTTCCGATTTCAGTTCCAGAGCGATTCACCCGATGAGTCCTTCATATTTAGTCGTTTTCAGCCAACTTTCTGAATTTTTGAAAATTTCACTTTTTTGTGAAAATATCCACTAAATGAGGGAATAATATGTGTGAGGGTACCCCAGGAGAGTTCCAAATGTGTGTGGGTAGAATATATATCACACGGGGGTAAAATTGAAAAAAGGTGAAAAATTTTTTTTTTTGGACTTAGTCATTTTTTCAGCGTTTATCTGACTTTCAGATAGGGGAAATGTCAGTGAGCGTTCCGATTTCAGTTCCAGAGCGATTCGCCCGATGAGTCCTTAATATTTAATTGTTTTCAGACAAATTTCAGAATTTTTGAAAATTTCACTTTTTTGTGAAAATATCCACTAAATGAGGGAATAATATGTGTGAGGGTACCCCAGGAGAGTTCCAAATGTGTGTGGGTAGAATATATATCCCACGGGGGTAAAATTGAAAAAAGGTGAAAAAAATTTTTTTTTTGGACTTAGTCATTTTTTCAGCATTTATCAGACTTTCAGATAGGGAAAATGTCAGTGAGCGTTCCGATTTCAGTTCCAGAGCGATTTGCCCGATGAGTCCTTAATATTTAGTTGTTTTCAGCCAAATTTCAGAATTTTTCAAAAATGTAACTTTTTTGTGAAAATATCCACTAAATGAGGGAATAATATGTGTGAGGGTACCCCAGGAGAGTTCCAAATGTGTGTGGGTAGAATATATATCCCACGGGGGTAAAATTGAAAAAAGGTGAAAAAAATTTTTTTTTTGGACTTAGTCATTTTTTCAGCGTTTATCAGACTTTCAGATAGGGGAAATGTCAGTGAGCGTTCCGATTTAAGTTCCAGAGCGATTCGCCCGATGAGTCCTTCATATTTAGTCGTTTTCAGCCAATTTTCTGAATTTTTGAAAATTTCACTCTATTGTGAAAATATCCACTAAATGAGGGAATAATATGTGTGAGGGTACCCCAGGAGAGTTCCAAATGTGTGTGGGTAGAATATATATCACACGGGGGTAAAATTGAAAAAAGGTGAAAAATTTTTTTTTTTGGACTTAGTCATTTTTTCAGCGTTTATCTGACTTTCAGATAGGGGAAATGTCAGTGAGCGTTCCGATTTCAGTTCCAGAGCGATTCGCCTGATGAGTCCTTAATATTTAGTTGTTTTCAGCCAAATTTCAGAATTTTTGAAAATTTCACTTTTTTGTGAAAATATCCACTAAATGAGGGAATAATATGTGTGAGGGTACCCCAGGAGAGTTCCAAATGTGTGTGGGTAGAATATATATCCCACGGGGGTAAAATTGAAAAAAGGTGAAAAAAATTTTTTTTTTGGACTTAGTCATTTTTTCAGCATTTATCAGACTTTCAGACAGGGGAAATGTCAGTGAGCATTCCGATTTCAGTTCCAGAGCGATTCACCCGATGAGTCCTTCATATTTAGTCGTTTTCAGCCAACTTTCTGAATTTTTGAAAATTTCACTTTTTTGTGAAAATATCCACTAAATGAGGGAATAATATGTGTGAGGGTACCCCAGGAGAGTTCCAAATGTGTGTGGGTAGAATATATATCCCACGGGGGTAAAATTGAAAAAAGGTGAAAAATTTTTTTTTTTTTGGACTTAGTCATTTTTTCAGCATTTATCAGACTTTCAGATAGGGGAAATGTCAGTGAGCGTTCCGATTTCAGTTCCAGAGCGATTCACCCGATGAGTCCTTCATATTTAGTCGTTTTCAGCCAACTTTCTGAATTTTTGAAAATTTCACTTTTTTGTGAAAATATCCACCAAATGAGGGAATAATATGTGTGAGGGTACCCCAGGAGAGTTCCAAATGTGTGTGGGTAGAATATATATCCCACGGGGGTAAAATTGAAAAAAGGTGAAAAAATTTTTTTTTTTGGACTTAGTCATTTTTTCAGCATTTATCAGACTTTCAGATAGGGGAAATGTCAGTGAGCGTTCCGATTTCAGTTCCAGAGCGATTCACCCGATGAGTCCTTCATATTTAGTCGTTTTCAGCCAACTTTCTGAATTTTTGAAAATTTCACTTTTTTGTGAAAATATCCACTAAATGAGGGAATAATATGTGTGAGGGTACCCCAGGAGAGTTCCAAATGTGTGTGGGTAGAATATATATCACACGGGGGTAAAATTGAAAAAAGGTGAAAAATTTTTTTTTTTGGACTTAGTCATTTTTTCAGCGTTTATCTGACTTTCAGATAGGGGAAATGTCAGTGAGCGTTCCGATTTCAGTTCCAGAGCGATTCGCCCGATGAGTCCTTAATATTTAATTGTTTTCAGACAAATTTCAGAATTTTTGAAAATTTCACTTTTTTGTGAAAATATCCACTAAATGAGGGAATAATATGTGTGAGGGTACCCCAGGAGAGTTCCAAATGTGTGTGGGTAGAATATATATCCCACGGGGGTAAAATTGAAAAAAGGTGAAAAAAATTTTTTTTTTGGACTTAGTCATTTTTTCAGCATTTATCAGACTTTCAGATAGGGAAAATGTCAGTGAGCGTTCCGATTTCAGTTCCAGAGCGATTTGCCCGATGAGTCCTTAATATTTAGTTGTTTTCAGCCAAATTTCAGAATTTTTCAAAAATGTAACTTTTTTGTGAAAATATCCACTAAATGAGGGAATAATATGTGTGAGGGTACCCCAGGAGAGTTCCAAATGTGTGTGGGTAGAATATATATCCCACGGGGGTAAAATTGAAAAAAGGTGAAAAAAATTTTTTTTTTGGACTTAGTCATTTTTTCAGCATTTATCAGACTTTCAGATAGGGGAAATGTCAGTGAGCGTTCCGATTTCAGTTCCAGAGCGATTCACCCGATGAGTCCTTCATATTTAGTCGTTTTCAGCCAACTTTCTGAATTTTTGAAAATTTCACTTTTTTGTGAAAATATCCACTAAATGAGGGAATAATATGTGTGAGGGTACCCCAGGAGAGTTCCAAATGTGTGTGGGTAGAATATATATCACACGGGGGTAAAATTGAAAAAAGGTGAAAAATTTTTTTTTTTGGACTTAGTCATTTTTTCAGCGTTTATCTGACTTTCAGATAGGGGAAATGTCAGTGAGCGTTCCAATTTCAGTTCCAGAGCGATTCGCCCGATGAGTCCTTAATATTTAATTGTTTTCAGACAAATTTCAGAATTTTTGAAAATTTCACTTTTTTGTGAAAATATCCACTAAATGAGGGAATAATATGTGTGAGGGTACCCCAGGAGAGTTCCAAATGTGTGTGGTTAGAATATATATCCCACGGGGGTAAAATTGAAAAAAGGTGAAAAAAATTTTTTTTTTGGACTTAGTCATTTTTTCAGCATTTATCAGACTTTCAGATAGGGAAAATGTCAGTGAGCGTTCCGATTTCAGTTCCAGAGCGATTTGCCCGATGAGTCCTTAATATTTAGTTGTTTTCAGCCAAATTTCAGAATTTTTCAAAAATGTAACTTTTTTGTGAAAATATCCACTAAATGAGGGAATAATATGTGTGAGGGTACCCCAGGAGAGTTCCAAATGTGTGTGGGTAGAATATATATCCCACGGGGGTAAAATTGAAAAAAGGTGAAAAAAATTTTTTTTTTGGACTTAGTCATTTTTTCAGCATTTATCAGACTTTCAGATAGGGGAAATGTCAGTGAGCGTTCCGATTTCAGTTCCAGAGCGATTCACCCGATGAGTCCTTCATATTTAGTCGTTTTCAGCCAACTTTCTGAATTTTTGAAAATTTCACTTTTTTGTGAAAATATCCACCAAATGAGGGAATAATATGTGTGAGGGTACCCCAGGAGAGTTCCAAATGTGTGTGGGTAGAATATATATCACACGGGGGTAAAATTGAAAAAAGGTGAAAAATTTTTTTTTTTGGACTTAGTCATTTTTTCAGCGTTTATCTGACTTTCAGATAGGGGAAATGTCAGTGAGCGTTCCGATTTCAGTTCCAGAGCGATTCGCCCGATGAGTCCTTAATATTTAGTTGTTTTCAGCCAAATTTCAGAATTTTTGAAAATTTCACTTTTTTGTGAAAATATCCACTAAATGAGGTATGTGTGTGGGTAGAATATATATCACACGGGGGTAAAATTGAAAAAAGGTGAAAATTTTTTTTTTTTGGACTTAGTCATTTTTTCAGCGTTTATCAGACTTTCAGATAGGGGAAATGTCAGTGAGCGTTCCGATTTCAGTTCCAGAGCGATTCGCCCGATGAGTCCTTAATATTTAGTTGTTTTCAGCCAAATTTCAGAATTTTTGAAAATTTCACTTTTTTGTGAAAATATCCACTAAATGAGGGAATAATATGTGTGAGGGTACCCCAGGAGAGTTCCAAATGTGTGTGGGTAGAACATATATCCCACGGGGGTAAAATTGAAAAAAGGTGAAAAAAATTTTTTTTTTGGACTTAGTCATTTTTTCAGCATTTATCAGACTTTCAGATAGGGGAAATGTCAGTGAGCGTTCCGATTTCAGTTCCAGAGCGATTCACCCGATGAGTCCTTCATATTTAGTCGTTTTCAGCCAACTTTCTGAATTTTTGAAAATTTCACTTTTTTGTGAAAATATCCACTAAATGAGGGAATAATATGTGTGAGGGTACCCCAGGAGAGTTCCAAATGTGTGTGGGTAGAATATATATCACACGGGGGTAAAATTGAAAAAAGGTGAAAAATTTTTTTTTTTGGACTTAGTCATTTTTTCAGCGTTCATCTGACTTTCAGATAGGGGAAATGTCAGTGAGCGTTCCAATTTCAGTTCCAGAGCGATTCGCCCGATGAGTCCTTAATATTTAATTGTTTTCAGACAAATTTCAGAATTTTTGAAAATTTCACTTTTTTGTGAAAATATCCACTAAATGAGGGAATAATATGTGTGAGGGTACCCCAGGAGAGTTCCAAATGTGTGTGGTTAGAATATATATCCCACGGGGGTAAAATTGAAAAAAGGTGAAAAAAATTTTTTTTTTGGACTTAGTCATTTTTTCAGCATTTATCAGACTTTCAGATAGGGAAAATGTCAGTGAGCGTTCCGATTTCAGTTCCAGAGCGATTTGCCCGATGAGTCCTTAATATTTAGTTGTTTTCAGCCAAATTTCAGAATTTTTCAAAAATGTAACTTTTTTGTGAAAATATCCACTAAATGAGGGAATAATATGTGTGAGGGTACCCCAGGAGAGTTCCAAATGTGTGTGGGTAGAATATATATCCCACGGGGGTAAAATTGAAAAAAGGTGAAAAAAATTTTTTTTTTGGACTTAGTCATTTTTTCAGCATTTATCAGACTTTCAGATAGGGGAAATGTCAGTGAGCGTTCCGATTTCAGTTCCAGAGCGATTCACCCGATGAGTCCTTCATATTTAGTCGTTTTCAGCCAACTTTCTGAATTTTTGAAAATTTCACTTTTTTGTGAAAATATCCACCAAATGAGGGAATAATATGTGTGAGGGTACCCCAGGAGAGTTCCAAATGTGTGTGGGTAGAATATATATCACACGGGGGTAAAATTGAAAAAAGGTGAAAAATTTTTTTTTTTGGACTTAGTCATTTTTTCAGCGTTTATCTGACTTTCAGATAGGGGAAATGTCAGTGAGCGTTCCGATTTCAGTTCCAGAGCGATTCGCCCGATGAGTCCTTAATATTTAGTTGTTTTCAGCCAAATTTCAGAATTTTTGAAAATTTCACTTTTTTGTGAAAATATCCACTAAATGAGGTATGTGTGTGGGTAGAATATATATCACACGGGGGTAAAATTGAAAAAAGGTGAAAATTTTTTTTTTTTTTGACTTAGTCATTTTTTCAGCGTTTATCAGACTTTCAGATAGGGGAAATGTCAGTGAGCGTTCCGATTTCAGTTCCAGAGCGATTCGCCCGATGAGTCCTTAATATTTAGTTGTTTTCAGCCAAATTTCAGAATTTTTGAAAATTTCACTTTTTTGTGAAAATATCCACTAAATGAGGGAATAATATGTGTGAGGGTACCCCAGGAGAGTTCCAAATGTGTGTGGGTAGAACATATATCCCACGGGGGTAAAATTGAAAAAAGGTGAAAAAAATTTTTTTTTTGGACTTAGTCATTTTTTCAGCATTTATCAGACTTTCAGATAGGGGAAATGTCAGTGAGCGTTCCGATTTCAGTTCCAGAGCGATTCGCCCGATGAGTCCTTAATATTTAATTGTTTTCAGACAAATTTCAGAATTTTTGAAAATTTCACTTTTTTGTGAAAATATCCACTAAATGAGGGAATAATATGTGTGAGGGTACCCCAGGAGAGTTCCAAATGTGTGTGGTTAGAATATATATCCCACGGGGGTAAAATTGAAAAAAGGTGAAAAAAATTTTTTTTTTGGACTTAGTCATTTTTTCAGCATTTATCAGACTTTCAGATAGGGAAAATGTCAGTGAGCGTTCCGATTTCAGTTCCAGAGCGATTTGCCCGATGAGTCCTTAATATTTAGTTGTTTTCAGCCAAATTTCAGAATTTTTCAAAAATGTAACTTTTTTGTGAAAATATCCACTAAATGAGGGAATAATATGTGTGAGGGTACCCCAGGAGAGTTCCAAATGTGTGTGGGTAGAATATATATCCCACGGGGGTAAAATTGAAAAAAGGTGAAAAAAATTTTTTTTTTGGACTTAGTCATTTTTTCAGCATTTATCAGACTTTCAGATAGGGGAAATGTCAGTGAGCGTTCCGATTTCAGTTCCAGAGCGATTCACCCGATGAGTCCTTCATATTTAGTCGTTTTCAGCCAAATTTCAGAATTTTTGAAAATTTCACTTTTTTGTGAAAATATCCACTAAATGAGGTATGTGTGTGGGTAGAATATATATCACACGGGGGTAAAATTGAAAAAAGGTGAAAATTTTTTTTTTTTGGACTTAGTCATTTTTTCAGCGTTTATCAGACTTTCAGATAGGGGAAATGTCAGTGAGCGTTCCGATTTCAGTTCCAGAGCGATTCGCCCGATGAGTCCTTAATATTTAGTTGTTTTCAGCCAAATTTCAGAATTTTTGAAAATTTCACTTTTTTGTGAAAATATCCACTAAATGAGGGAATAATATGTGTGAGGGTACCCCAGGAGAGTTCCAAATGTGTGTGGGTAGAACATATATCCCACGGGGGTAAAATTGAAAAAAGGTGAAAAAAATTTTTTTTTTGGACTTAGTCATTTTTTCAGCATTTATCAGACTTTCAGATAGGGGAAATGTCAGTGAGCGTTCCGATTTCAGTTCCAGAGCGATTCACCCGATGAGTCCTTCATATTTAGTCGTTTTCAGCCAACTTTCTGAATTTTTGAAAATTTCACTTTTTTGTGAAAATATCCACTAAATGAGGGAATAATATGTGTGAGGGTACCCCAGGAGAGTTCCAAATGTGTGTGGGTAGAATATATATCACACGGGGGTAAAATTGAAAAAAGGTGAAAAATTTTTTTTTTTGGACTTAGTCATTTTTTCAGCGTTCATCTGACTTTCAGATAGGGGAAATGTCAGTGAGCGTTCCAATTTCAGTTCCAGAGCGATTCGCCCGATGAGTCCTTAATATTTAATTGTTTTCAGACAAATTTCAGAATTTTTGAAAATTTCACTTTTTTGTGAAAATATCCACTAAATGAGGGAATAATATGTGTGAGGGTACCCCAGGAGAGTTCCAAATGTGTGTGGTTAGAATATATATCCCACGGGGGTAAAATTGAAAAAAGGTGAAAAAAATTTTTTTTTTGGACTTAGTCATTTTTTCAGCATTTATCAGACTTTCAGATAGGGAAAATGTCAGTGAGCGTTCCGATTTCAGTTCCAGAGCGATTTGCCCGATGAGTCCTTAATATTTAGTTGTTTTCAGCCAAATTTCAGAATTTTTCAAAAATGTAACTTTTTTGTGAAAATATCCACTAAATGAGGGAATAATATGTGTGAGGGTACCCCAGGAGAGTTCCAAATGTGTGTGGGTAGAATATATATCCCACGGGGGTAAAATTGAAAAAAGGTGAAAAAAATTTTTTTTTTGGACTTAGTCATTTTTTCAGCATTTATCAGACTTTCAGATAGGGGAAATGTCAGTGAGCGTTCCGATTTCAGTTCCAGAGCGATTCACCCGATGAGTCCTTCATATTTAGTCGTTTTCAGCCAACTTTCTGAATTTTTGAAAATTTCACTTTTTTGTGAAAATATCCACCAAATGAGGGAATAATATGTGTGAGGGTACCCCAGGAGAGTTCCAAATGTGTGTGGGTAGAATATATATCACACGGGGGTAAAATTGAAAAAAGGTGAAAAATTTTTTTTTTTGGACTTAGTCATTTTTTCAGCGTTTATCTGACTTTCAGATAGGGGAAATGTCAGTGAGCGTTCCGATTTCAGTTCCAGAGCGATTCGCCCGATGAGTCCTTAATATTTAGTTGTTTTCAGCCAAATTTCAGAATTTTTGAAAATTTCACTTTTTTGTGAAAATATCCACTAAATGAGGTATGTGTGTGGGTAGAATATATATCACACGGGGGTAAAATTGAAAAAAGGTGAAAATTTTTTTTTTTTGGACTTAGTCATTTTTTCAGCGTTTATCAGACTTTCAGATAGGGGAAATGTCAGTGAGCGTTCCGATTTCAGTTCCAGAGCGATTCGCCCGATGAGTCCTTAATATTTAGTTGTTTTCAGCCAAATTTCAGAATTTTTGAAAATTTCACTTTTTTGTGAAAATATCCACTAAATGAGGGAATAATATGTGTGAGGGTACCCCAGGAGAGTTCCAAATGTGTGTGGGTAGAACATATATCCCACGGGGGTAAAATTGAAAAAAGGTGAAAAAAATTTTTTTTTTGGACTTAGTCATTTTTTCAGCATTTATCAGACTTTCAGATAGGGGAAATGTCAGTGAGCGTTCCGATTTCAGTTCCAGAGCGATTCACCCGATGAGTCCTTCATATTTAGTCGTTTTCAGCCAACTTTCTGAATTTTTAAAAATTTCACTTTTTTGTGAAAATATCCACTAAATGAGGGAATAATATGTGTGAGGGTACCCCAGGAGAGTTCAAAATGTGTGTGGGTAGAATATATATCACACGGGGGTAAAATTGAAAAAAGGTGAAAATTTTTTTTTTTTGGACTTAGTCATTTTTTCAGCGTTTATCAGACTTTCAGATAGGGGAAATGTCAGTGAGCGTTCCGATTTCAGTTCCAGAGCGATTCGCCCGATGAGTCCTTAATATTTAGTTGTTTTTAGCCAAATTTCAGAATTTATGAAAATTTCACTTTTTTGTGAAAATATCCACTAAATAGGGAATAATATGTGTGAGGGTACCCCAGGAGAGTTCCAAATGTGTGTGGGTAGAATATATATCCCACGGGGGTAAAATTGAAAAAAGGTGAAAAAAATTTTTTTTTTGGACTTAGTCATTTTTCAGCATTTATCAGACTTTCAGATAGGGGAAATGTCAGTGAGCGTTCCGATTTAAGTTCCAGAGCGATTCGCCCGATGAGTCCTTCATATTTAGTCGTTTTCAGCCAATTTTCAGAATTTTTGAAAATTTCACTTTTTTGTGAAAATATCCACTAAATGAGGGAATAATATGTGTGAGGGTACCCCAGGAGAGTTCCAAATATGTGTGGGTAGAATATATATCCCACTGGGGTAAAATTGAAAAAAGGTGAAAAAATTTTTTTTTTTGGACTTAGTCATTTTTTCAGCATTTATCAGACTTTCAGATAGGGGAAATGTCAGTGAGCGTTCCGATTTCAGTTCCAGAGCGATTCACCCGATGAGTCCTTCATATTTAGTCGTTTTCAGCCAATTTTCTGAATTTTTGAAAATTTCACTTTTTTGTGAAAATATCCCCTAAATGAGGGAATAATATGTGTGAGGGTACCCCAGGAGAGTTCCAAATGTGTGTGGGTAGAATATATATCACACGGGGGTAAAATTGAAAAAAGGTGAAAAATTTTTTTTTTTGGACTTAGTCATTTTTTCAGCGTTTATCTGACTTTCAGATAGGGGAAATGTCAGTGAGCGTTCCGATTTCAGTTCCAGAGCAATTCGCCCGATGAGTCCTTAATATTTAGTTGTTTTCAGCCAAATTTCAGAATTTTTGAAAATTTCACTTTTTTGTGAAAATATCCACTAAATGAGGGAATAATATGTGTGAGGGTACCCCAGGAGAGTTCCAAATGTGTGTGGGTAGAATATATATCCCACGGGGGTAAAATTGAAAAAAGGTGAAAAAATTTTTTTTTTTGGACTTAGTCATTTTTTCAGCATTTATCAGACTTTCAGATAGGGGAAATGTCAGTGAGCGTTCCGATTTCAGTTCTAGAGCGATTCACCCGATGAGTCCTTCATATTTAGTCGTTTTCAGCCAACTTTCTGAATTTTTAAAAATTTCACTTTTTTGTGAAAATATCCACTAAATGAGGGAATAATATGTGTGAGGGTACCCCAGGAGAGTTCAAAATGTGTGTGGGTAGAATATATATCACACGGGGGTAAAATTGAAAAAAGGTGAAAATTTTTTTTTTTTGGACTTAGTCATTTTTTCAGCGTTTATCAGACTTTCAGATAGGGGAAATGTCAGTGAGCGTTCCGATTTCAGTTCCAGAGCGATTCGCCCGATGAGTCCTTCATATTTAGTCGTTTTCAGCCAATTTTCAGAATTTTTGAAAATTTCACTTTTTTGTGAAAATATCCACTAAATGAGGGAATAATATGTGTGAGGGTACCCCAGGAGAGTTCCAAATGTGTGTGGGTAGAATATATATCCCACTGGGGTAAAATTGAAAAAAGGTGAAAAAAATTTTTTTTTTGGACTTAGTCATTTTTTCAGCATTTATCAGACTTTCAGATAGGGGAAATGTCAGTGAGCGTTCCGATTTCAGTTCCAGAGCGATTCACCCGATGAGTCCTTCATATTTAGTCGTTTTCAGCCAACTTTCTGAATTTTTAAAAATTTCACTTTTTTGTGAAAATATCCACTAAATGAGGGAATAATATGTGTGAGGGTACCCCAGGAGAGTTCAAAATGTGTGTGGGTAGAATATATATCACACGGGGGTAAAATTGAAAAAAGGTGAAAATTTTTTTTTTTTGGACTTAGTCATTTTTCAGCATTTATCAGACTTTCAGATAGGGGAAATGTCAGTGAGCGTTCCGATTTAAGTTCCAGAGCGATTCGCCCGATGAGTCCTTAATATTTAGTTGTTTTTAGCCAAATTTCAGAATTTATGAAAATTTCACTTTTTTGTGAAAATATCCACTAAATGAGGGAATAATATGTGTGAGGGTACCCCAGGAGAGTTCCAAATGTGTGTGGGTAGAATATATATCCCACGGGGGTAAAATTGAAAAAAGGTGAAAAAAATTTTTTTTTTGGACTTAGTCATTTTTCAGCATTTATCAGACTTTCAGATAGGGGAAATGTCAGTGAGCGTTCCGATTTCAGTTCCAGAGCGATTCACCCGATGAGTCCTTCATATTTAGTCGTTTTCAGCCAACTTTCTGAATTTTTGAAAATTTCACTTTTTTGTGAAAATATCCACTAAATGAGGGAATAATATGTGTGAGGGTACCCCAGGAGAGTTCCAAATGTGTGTGGGTAGAATATATATCACACGGGGGTAAAATTGAAAAAAGGTGAAAATTTTTTTTTTTTGGACTTAGTCATTTTTTCAGCGTTTATCAGACTTTCAGATAGGGGAAATGTCAGTGAGCGTTCCGATTTCAGTTCCAGAGCGATTCGCCCGATGAGTCCTTAATATTTAGTTGTTTTCAGCCAAATTTCAGAATTTTTGAAAATTTCACTTTTTTGTGAAAATATCCACTAAATGAGGGAATAATATGTGTGAGGGTACCCCAGGAGAGTTCCAAATGTGTGTGGGTAGAATATATATCCCACGGGGGTAAAATTGAAAAAAGGTGAAAAAATTTTTTTTTTTGGACTTAGTCATTTTTTCAGCATTTATCAGACTTTCAGATAGGGGAAATGTCAGTGAGCGTTCCGATTTCAGTTCCAGAGCGATTCACCCGATGAGTCCTTCATATTTAGTCGTTTTCAGCCAACTTTCTGAATTTTTGAAAATTTCACTTTTTTTGTGAAAATATCCGCTAAATGAGGGAATAATATGTGTGAGGGTACCCCAGGAGAGTTCCAAATGTGTGTGGGTAGAATATATATCACACGGGGGTAAAATTGAAAAAAGGTGAAAATTTTTTTTTTTTGGACTTAGTCATTTTTTCAGCGTTTATCAGACTTTCAGATAGGGGAAATGTCAGTGAGCGTTCCGATTTCAGTTCCAGAGCGATTCGCCCGATGAGTCCTTAATATTTAGTTGTTTTCAGCCAAATTTCAGAATTTTTGAAAATTTCACTTTTTTGTGAAAATATCCACTAAATGAGGGAATAATATGTGTGAGGGTACCCCAGGAGAGTTCCAAATGTGTGTGGGTAGAATATATATCCCACGGGGGTAAAATTGAAAAAAGGTGAAAAAAATTTTTTTTTTGGACTTAGTCATTTTTTCAGCATTTATCAGACTTTCAGATAGGGGAAATGTCAGTGAGCGTTCCGATTTCAGTTCCAGAGCGATTCACCCGATGAGTCCTTCATATTTAGTCGTTTTCAGCCAACTTTCTGAATTTTTGAAAATTTCACTTTTTTGTGAAAATATCCACTAAATGAGGGAATAATATGTGTGAGGGTACCCCAGGAGAGTTCCAAATGTGTGTGGGTAGAATATATATCCCACGGGGGTAAAATTGAAAAAAGGTGAAAAAAATTTTTTTTTTGGACTTAGTCATTTTTTCAGCATTTATCAGACTTTCAGATAGGGGAAATGTCAGTGAGCGTTCCGATTTCAGTTCCAGAGCGATTCACCCGATGAGTCCTTCATATTTAGTCGTTTTCAGCCAACTTTCTGAATTTTTGAAAATTTCACTTTTTTGTGAAAATATCCACTGAATGAGGGAATAATATGTGTGAGGGTACCCCAGGAGAGTTCCAAATGTGTGTGGGTAGAATATATATCACACGGGGGTAAAATTGAAAAAAGGTGAAAAATTTTTTTTTTTGGACTTAGTCATTTTTTCAGCGTTTATCTGACTTTCAGATAGGGGAAATGTCAGTGAGCGTTCCGATTTCAGTTCCAGAGCGATTCGCCCGATGAGTCCTTAATATTTAGTTGTTTTCAGCCAAATTTCAGAATTTTTGAAAATTTCACTTTTTTGTGAAAATATCCACTAAATGAGGGAATAATATGTGTGAGGGTACCCCAGGAGAGTTCCAAATGTGTGTGGGTAGAATATATATCCCACGGGGGTAAAATTGAAAAAAGGTGAAAAAAATTTTTTTTTTGGACTTAGTCATTTTTTCAGCATTTATCAGACTTTCAGATAGGGGAAATGTCAGTGAGCGTTCCGATTTAAGTTCCAGAGCGATTTGCCCGATGAGTCCTTCATATTTAGTCGTTTTCAGCCAATTTTCAGAATTTTTGAAAATTTCAATTTTTTGTGAAAATATCCACTAAATGAGGGAATAATATGTGTGAGGGTACCCCAGGAGAGCTCCAAATGTGTGTGGGTAGAATATATATCACACGGGGGTAAAATTGAAAAAAGGTGAAAAATTTTTCTTTTTGGACTTAGTCATTTTTTCAGCATTTATCTGACTTTCAGATAGGGGAAATGTCAGTGAGCGTTCCGATTTCAGTTCCAGAGCGATTCGCCCGATGAGTCCTTAATATTTAGTTGTTTTCAGCCAAATTTCAGAATTTTTGAAAATTTCACTTTTTTGTGAAAATATCCACTAAATGAGGGAATAATATGTGTGAGGGTACCCCAGGAGAGTTCCAAATGTGTGTGGGTAGAACATATATCCCACGGGGGTAAAATTGAAAAAAGGTGAAAAAAATTTTTTTTTTGGACTTAGTCATTTTTTCAGCATTTATCAGACTTTCAGATAGGGGAAATGTCAGTGAGCGTTCCGATTTAAGTTCCAGAGCGATTTGCCCGATGAGTCCTTCATATTTAGTCGTTTTCAGCCAATTTTCAGAATTTTTGAAAATTTCAATTTTTTGTGAAAATATCCACTAAATGAGGGAATAATATGTGTGAGGGTACCCCAGGAGAGTTCCAAATGTGTGTGGGTAGAATATATATCACACGGGGGTAAAATTGAAAAAAGGTGATAAATATTTTTTTTTGGACTTAGTCATTTTTTCAGCATTTATCAGACTTTCAGATAGGGGAAATGTCAGTGAGCATTCCGATTTCAGTTCCAGAGCGATTCACCAGATGAGTCCTTCATATTTAGTCGTTTTCAGCCAACTTTCTGAATTTTTGAAAATTTCACTTTTTTGTGAAAATATCCACTAAATGAGGGAATAATATGTGTGAGGGTACCCCAGGAGAGCTCCAAATGTGTGTGGGTAGAATATATATCACACGGGGGTAAAATTGAAAAAAGGTGAAAAATTTTTCTTTTTGGACTTAGTCATTTTTTCAGCATTTATCTGACTTTCAGATAGGGGAAATGTCAGTGAGCGTTCCGATTTCAGTTCCAGAGCGATTCGCCCGATGAGTCCTTAATATTTAGTTGTTTTCAGCCAAATTTCAGAATTTTTGAAAATTTCACTTTTTTGTGAAAATATCCACTAAATGAGGGAATAATATGTGTGAGGGTACCCCAGGAGAGTTCCAAATGTGTGTGGGTAGAACATATATCCCACGGGGGTAAAATTGAAAAAAGGTGAAAAAAATTTTTTTTTTGGACTTAGTCATTTTTTCAGCATTTATCAGACTTTCAGATAGGGGAAATGTCAGTGAGCGTTCCGATTTCAGTTCCAGAGCGATTCACCCGATGAGTCCTTAATATTTAGTCGTTTTCAGCCAACTTTCTGAATTTTTGAAAATTTAACTTTTTTGTGAAAATATCCACTAAATGAGGGAATAATATGTGTGAGGGTACCCCAGGAGAGTTCCAAATGTGTGTGGGTAGAATATATATCACACGGGGGTAAAATTGAAAAAAGGTGAAAAATTTTTTTTTTTGGACTTAGTCATTTTTTCAGCGTTTATCTGACTTTCAGATAGGGGAAATGTCAGTGAGCGTTCCGATTTCAGTTCCAGAGCGATTCGCCCGATGAGTCCTTAATATTTAGTTGTTTTCAGCCAAATTTCAGAATTTTTGAAAATTTCACTTTTTTGTGAAAATATCCACTAAATGAGGGAATAATATGTGTGAGGGTACCCCAGGAGAGTTCCAAATGTGTGTGGGTAGAATATATATCCCACGGGGGTAAAATTGAAAAAAGGTGAAAAAATTTTTTTTTTTGGACTTAGTCATTTTTTCAGCGTTTATCTGACTTTCAGATAGGGGAAATGTCAGTGAGCGTTCCGATTTCAGTTCCAGAGCGATTCGCCCGATGAGTCCTTAATATTTAGTTGTTTTCAGCCAAATTTCAGAATTTTTGAAAATTTCACTTTTTTGTGAAAATATCCACTAAATGAGGGAATAATATGTGTGAGGGTACCCCAGGAGAGTTCCAAATGTGTGTGGGTAGAATATATATCCCACGGGGGTAAAATTGAAAATAGGTGAAAAAATTATTTTTTTTGGACTTAGTCATTTTTTCAGCATTTATCAGACTTTCAGATAGGGGAAATGTCAGTGAGCGTTCCGATTTCAGTTCCAGAGCGATTCACCCGATGAGTCCTTCATATTTAGTCGTTTTCAGCCAACTTTCTGAATTTTTGAAAATTTCACTTTTTTGTGAAAATATCCACTAAATGAGGGAATAATATGTGTGAGGGTACCCCAGGAGAGTTCCAAATGTGTGTGGGTAGAATATATATATCCCACGGGGGTAAAATTGAAAAAAGGTGAAAAAATTTTTTTTTTCGACTTAGTCATTTTTTCAGCGTTTATCAGACTTTCAGATAGGGGAAATGTCAGTGAGCATTCCGATTTCAGTTCCAGAGCGATTCGCCCGATGAGTCCTTAATATTTAGTTGTTTTCAGCCAAATTTCAGAATTTTTAAAAATTTCACTTTTTTGTGAAAATATCCACTAAATGAGGGAATAATATGTGTGAGGGTACCCCAGGAGAGTTCCAAATGTGTGTGGGTAGAATATATATCCCACGGGGGTAAAATTGAAAAAAGGTGAAAAAATTTTTTTTTTTGGACTTAGTCATTTTTTCAGCATTTATCAGACTTTCAGATAGGGGAAATGTCAGTGAGCGTTCCGATTTCAGTTCCAGAGCGATTCACCCGATGAGTCCTTAATATTTAGTCGTTTTCAGCCAACTTTCTGAATTTTTGAAAATTTAACTTTTTTGTGAAAATATCCACTAAATGAGGGAATAATATGTGTGAGGGTACCCCAGGAGAGTTCCAAATGTGTGTGGGTAGAATATATATCACACGGGGGTAAAATTGAAAAAAGGTGAAAAATTTTTTTTTTTGGACTTAGTCATTTTTTCAGCGTTTATCTGACTTTCAGATAGGGGAAATGTCAGTGAGCGTTCCGATTTCAGTTCCAGAGCGATTCGCCCGATGAGTCCTTAATATTTAGTTGTTTTCAGCCAAATTTCAGAATTTTTGAAAATTTCACTTTTTTGTGAAAATATCCACTAAATGAGGGAATAATATGTGTGAGGGTACCCCAGGAGAGTTCCAAATGTGTGTGGGTAGAATATATATCCCACGGGGGTAAAATTGAAAATAGGTGAAAAAATTATTTTTTTTGGACTTAGTCATTTTTTCAGCATTTATCAGACTTTCAGATAGGGGAAATGTCAGTGAGCGTTCCGATTTCAGTTCCAGAGCGATTCACCCGATGAGTCCTTCATATTTAGTCGTTTTCAGCCAACTTTCTGAATTTTTGAAAATTTCACTTTTTTGTGAAAATATCCACTAAATGAGGGAATAATATGTGTGAGGGTACCCCAGGAGAGTTCCAAATGTGTGTGGGTAGAATATATATATCCCACGGGGGTAAAATTGAAAAAAGGTGAAAAAATTTTTTTTTTCGACTTAGTCATTTTTTCAGCGTTTATCAGACTTTCAGATAGGGGAAATGTCAGTGAGCATTCCGATTTCAGTTCCAGAGCGATTCGCCCGATGAGTCCTTAATATTTAGTTGTTTTCAGCCAAATTTCAGAATTTTTAAAAATTTCACTTTTTTGTGAAAATATCCACTAAATGAGGGAATAATATGTGTGAGGGTACCCCAGGAGAGTTCCAAATGTGTGTGGGTAGAATATATATCCCACGGGGGTAAAATTGAAAAAAGGTGAAAAAATTTTTTTTTTTGGACTTAGTCATTTTTTCAGCATTTATCAGACTTTCAGATAGGGGAAATGTCAGTGAGCATTCCGATTTCAGTTCCAGAGCGATTCGCCCCATGAGTCCTTAATATTTAGTTGTTTTCAGCCAAATTTCAGAATTTTTGAAAATTTCACTTTTTTGTGAAAATATCCACTAAATGAGGGAATAATATGTGTGAGGGTACCCCAGGAGAGTTCCAAATGTGTGTGGGTAGAATATATATCCCACGGGGGTAAAATTGAAAAAAGGTGAAAAAAATTTTTTTTTTGGACTTAGTCATTTTTCAGCATTTATCAGACTTTCAGATAGGGGAAATGTCAGTGAGCATTCCGATTTAAGTTCCAGAGCGATTCGCCCGATGAGTCCTTCATATTTAGTCGTTTTCAGCCAATTTTCTGAATTTTTGAAAATTTCACTTTTTTGTGAAAATATCCACTAAATGAGGGAATAATATGTGTGAGGGTACCCCAGGAGAGTTCCAAATGTGTGTGGGTAGAATATATATCACACGGGGGTAAAATTGAAAAAAGGTGAAAAATATTTTTTTTTGGACTTAGTCATTTTTTCAGCGTTTATCAGACTTTCAGATAGGGGAAATGTCAGTGAGCATTCCGATTTCAGTTCCAGAGCGATTCGCCCGATGAGTCCTTAATATTTAGTTGTTTTCAGCCAAATTTCAGAATTTTTAAAAATTTCACTTTTTTGTGAAAATATCCACTAAATGAGGGAATAATATGTGTGAGGGTACCCCAGGAGAGTTCCAAATGTGTGCGGGTAGAATATATATCCCACGGGGGTAAAATTGAAAAAAGGTGAAAAAAATTTTTTTTTTGGACTTAGTCATTTTTTCAGCATTTATCAGACTTTCAGATAGGGGAAATGTCAGTGAGCGTTCCGATTTCAGTTCCAGAGCGATTCACCCGATGAGTCCTTCATATTTAGTCGTTTTCAGCCAACTTTCTGAATTTTTGAAAATTTCACTTTTTTTGTGAAAATATCCACTAAATGAGGGAATAATATGTGTGAGGGTACCCCAGGAGAGTTCCAAATGTGTGTGGGTAGAATATATATCCCACGGGGGTAAAATTGAAAAAAGGTGAAAAAATTTTTTTTTTGGACTTAGTCATTTTTTCAGCATTTATCAGACTTTCAGATAGGGGAAATGTCAGTGAGCGTTCCGATTTCAGTTCCAGAGCGATTCACCCGATGAGTCCTTCATATTTAGTCGTTTTCAGCCAACTTTCTGAATTTTTGAAAATTTCACTTTTTTGTGAAAATTTCCACTAAATGAGGGAATAATATGTGTGAGGGTACCCCAGGAGAGTTCCAAATGTGTGTGGGTAGAATATATATCCCACGGGGGTAAAATTGAAAAAAGGTGAAAAAAATTTTTTTTTTGGACTTAGTCATTTTTCAGCATTTATCAGACTTTCAGATAGGGGAAATGTCAGTGAGCATTCCGATTTAAGTTCCAGAGCGATTCGCCCGATGAGTCCTTCATATTTAGTCGTTTTCAGCCAATTTTCTGAATTTTTGAAAATTTCACTTTTTTGTGAAAATATCCACTAAATGAGGGAATAATATGTGTGAGGGTACCCCAGGAGAGTTCCAAATGTGTGTGGGTAGAATATATATCACACGGGGGTAAAATTGAAAAAAGGTGAAAAATATTTTTTTTTGGACTTAGTCATTTTTTCAGCGTTTATCAGACTTTCAGATAGGGGAAATGTCAGTGAGCATTCCGATTTCAGTTCCAGAGCGATTCGCCCGATGAGTCCTTAATATTTAGTTGTTTTCAGCCAAATTTCAGAATTTTTAAAAATTTCACTTTTTTGTGAAAATATCCACTAAATGAGGGAATAATATGTGTGAGGGTACCCCAGGAGAGTTCCAAATGTGTGCGGGTAGAATATATATCCCACGGGGGTAAAATTGAAAAAAGGTGAAAAAAATTTTTTTTTTGGACTTAGTCATTTTTTCAGCATTTATCAGACTTTCAGATAGGGGAAATGTCAGTGAGCGTTCCGATTTCAGTTCCAGAGCGATTCACCCGATGAGTCCTTCATATTTAGTCGTTTTCAGCCAACTTTCTGAATTTTTGAAAATTTCACTTTTTTTGTGAAAATATCCACTAAATGAGGGAATAATATGTGTGAGGGTACCCCAGGAGAGTTCCAAATGTGTGTGGGTAGAATATATATCCCACGGGGGTAAAATTGAAAAAAGGTGAAAAAATTTTTTTTTTGGACTTAGTCATTTTTTCAGCATTTATCAGACTTTCAGATAGGGGAAATGTCAGTGAGCGTTCCGATTTCAGTTCCAGAGCGATTCACCCGATGAGTCCTTAATATTTAGTCGTTTTCAGCCAACTTTCTGAATTTTTGAAAATTTAACTTTTTTGTGAAAATATCCACTAAATGAGGGAATAATATGTGTGAGGGTACCCCAGGAGAGTTCCAAATGTGTGTGGGTAGAATATATATCACACGGGGGTAAAATTGAAAAAAGGTGAAAAATTTTTTTTTTTGGACTTAGTCATTTTTTCAGCGTTTATCTGACTTTCAGATAGGGGAAATGTCAGTGAGCGTTCCGATTTCAGTTCCAGAGCGATTCGCCCGATGAGTCCTTAATATTTAGTTGTTTTCAGCCAAATTTCAGAATTTTTGAAAATTTCACTTTTTTGTGAAAATATCCACTAAATGAGGGAATAATATGTGTGAGGGTACCCCAGGAGAGTTCCAAATGTGTGTGGGTAGAATATATATCCCACGGGGGTAAAATTGAAAATAGGTGAAAAAATTATTTTTTTTGGACTTAGTCATTTTTTCAGCATTTATCAGACTTTCAGATAGGGGAAATGTCAGTGAGCGTTCCGATTTCAGTTCCAGAGCGATTCACCCGATGAGTCCTTCATATTTAGTCGTTTTCAGCCAACTTTCTGAATTTTTGAAAATTTCACTTTTTTGTGAAAATATCCACTAAATGAGGGAATAATATGTGTGAGGGTACCCCAGGAGAGTTCCAAATGTGTGTGGGTAGAATATATATATCCCACGGGGGTAAAATTGAAAAAAGGTGAAAAAATTTTTTTTTTCGACTTAGTCATTTTTTCAGCGTTTATCAGACTTTCAGATAGGGGAAATGTCAGTGAGCATTCCGATTTCAGTTCCAGAGCGATTCGCCCGATGAGTCCTTAATATTTAGTTGTTTTCAGCCAAATTTCAGAATTTTTAAAAATTTCACTTTTTTGTGAAAATATCCACTAAATGAGGGAATAATATGTGTGAGGGTACCCCAGGAGAGTTCCAAATGTGTGTGGGTAGAATATATATCCCACGGGGGTAAAATTGAAAAAAGGTGAAAAAATTTTTTTTTTTGGACTTAGTCATTTTTTCAGCATTTATCAGACTTTCAGATAGGGGAAATGTCAGTGAGCATTCCGATTTCAGTTCCAGAGCGATTCGCCCCATGAGTCCTTAATATTTAGTTGTTTTCAGCCAAATTTCAGAATTTTTGAAAATTTCACTTTTTTGTGAAAATATCCACTAAATGAGGGAATAATATGTGTGAGGGTACCCCAGGAGAGTTCCAAATGTGTGTGGGTAGAATATATATCCCACGGGGGTAAAATTGAAAAAAGGTGAAAAAAATTTTTTTTTTGGACTTAGTCATTTTTCAGCATTTATCAGACTTTCAGATAGGGGAAATGTCAGTGAGCATTCCGATTTAAGTTCCAGAGCGATTCGCCCGATGAGTCCTTCATATTTAGTCGTTTTCAGCCAATTTTCTGAATTTTTGAAAATTTCACTTTTTTGTGAAAATATCCACTAAATGAGGGAATAATATGTGTGAGGGTACCCCAGGAGAGTTCCAAATGTGTGTGGGTAGAATATATATCACACGGGGGTAAAATTGAAAAAAGGTGAAAAATATTTTTTTTTGGACTTAGTCATTTTTTCAGCGTTTATCAGACTTTCAGATAGGGGAAATGTCAGTGAGCATTCCGATTTCAGTTCCAGAGCGATTCGCCCGATGAGTCCTTAATATTTAGTTGTTTTCAGCCAAATTTCAGAATTTTTAAAAATTTCACTTTTTTGTGAAAATATCCACTAAATGAGGGAATAATATGTGTGAGGGTACCCCAGGAGAGTTCCAAATGTGTGCGGGTAGAATATATATCCCACGGGGGTAAAATTGAAAAAAGGTGAAAAAAATTTTTTTTTTGGACTTAGTCATTTTTTCAGCATTTATCAGACTTTCAGATAGGGGAAATGTCAGTGAGCGTTCCGATTTCAGTTCCAGAGCGATTCACCCGATGAGTCCTTCATATTTAGTCGTTTTCAGCCAACTTTCTGAATTTTTGAAAATTTCACTTTTTTTGTGAAAATATCCACTAAATGAGGGAATAATATGTGTGAGGGTACCCCAGGAGAGTTCCAAATGTGTGTGGGTAGAATATATATCCCACGGGGGTAAAATTGAAAAAAGGTGAAAAAATTTTTTTTTTGGACTTAGTCATTTTTTCAGCATTTATCAGACTTTCAGATAGGGGAAATGTCAGTGAGCGTTCCGATTTCAGTTCCAGAGCGATTCACCCGATGAGTCCTTCATATTTAGTCGTTTTCAGCCAACTTTCTGAATTTTTGAAAATTTCACTTTTTTGTGAAAATTTCCACTAAATGAGGGAATAATATGTGTGAGGGTACCCCAGGAGAGTTCCAAATGTGTGTGGGTAGAATATATATCCCACGGGGGTAAAATTGAAAAAAGGTGAAAAAAATTTTTTTTTTGGACTTAGTCATTTTTCAGCATTTATCAGACTTTCAGATAGGGGAAATGTCAGTGAGCATTCCGATTTAAGTTCCAGAGCGATTCGCCCGATGAGTCCTTCATATTTAGTCGTTTTCAGCCAATTTTCTGAATTTTTGAAAATTTCACTTTTTTGTGAAAATATCCACTAAATGAGGGAATAATATGTGTGAGGGTACCCCAGGAGAGTTCCAAATGTGTGTGGGTAGAATATATATCACACGGGGGTAAAATTGAAAAAAGGTGAAAAATATTTTTTTTTGGACTTAGTCATTTTTTCAGCGTTTATCAGACTTTCAGATAGGGGAAATGTCAGTGAGCATTCCGATTTCAGTTCCAGAGCGATTCGCCCGATGAGTCCTTAATATTTAGTTGTTTTCAGCCAAATTTCAGAATTTTTAAAAATTTCACTTTTTTGTGAAAATATCCACTAAATGAGGGAATAATATGTGTGAGGGTACCCCAGGAGAGTTCCAAATGTGTGCGGGTAGAATATATATCCCACGGGGGTAAAATTGAAAAAAGGTGAAAAAAATTTTTTTTTTGGACTTAGTCATTTTTTCAGCATTTATCAGACTTTCAGATAGGGGAAATGTCAGTGAGCGTTCCGATTTCAGTTCCAGAGCGATTCACCCGATGAGTCCTTCATATTTAGTCGTTTTCAGCCAACTTTCTGAATTTTTGAAAATTTCACTTTTTTTGTGAAAATATCCACTAAATGAGGGAATAATATGTGTGAGGGTACCCCAGGAGAGTTCCAAATGTGTGTGGGTAGAATATATATCCCACGGGGGTAAAATTGAAAAAAGGTGAAAAAATTTTTTTTTTGGACTTAGTCATTTTTTCAGCATTTATCAGACTTTCAGATAGGGGAAATGTCAGTGAGCGTTCCGATTTCAGTTCCAGAGCGATTCACCCGATGAGTCCTTCATATTTAGTCGTTTTCAGCCAACTTTCTGAATTTTTGAAAATTTCACTTTTTTGTGAAAATTTCCACTAAATGAGGGAATAATATGTGTGAGGGTACCCCAGGAGAGTTCCAAATGTGTGTGGGTAGAATATATATCCCACGGGGGTAAAATTGAAAAAAGGTGAAAAAAATTTTTTTTTTGGACTTAGTCATTTTTCAGCATTTATCAGACTTTCAGATAGGGGAAATGTCAGTGAGCGTTCCGATTTAAGTTCCAGAGCGATTCGCCCGATGAGTCCTTCATATTTAGTCGTTTCCAGCCAATTTTCTGAATTTTTGAAAATTTCACTTTTTTGTGAAAATATCCACTAAATGAGCTAATAATATGTGTGAGGGTACCCCAGGAGAGTTCCAAATGTGTGTGGGTAGAATATATATCCCACGGGGGTAAAATTGAAAAAAGGTGAAAAAAATTTTTTTTTTGGACTTAGTCATTTTTCAGCATTTATCAGACTTTCAGATAGGGGAAATGTCAGTGAGCGTTCCGATTTCAGTTCCAGAGCGATTCGCCCGATGAGTCCTTAATATTTAGTTGTTTTCAGCCAAATTTCAGAATTTTTAAAAATTTCACTTTTTTGTGAAAATATCCACTAAATGAGGGAATAATATGTGTGAGGGTACCCCAGGAGAGTTCCAAATGTGTGTGGGTAGAATATATATCCCACGGGGGTAAAATTGAAAAAAGGTGAAAAAATTTTTTTTTTTGGACTTAGTCATTTTTTCAGCATTTATCAGACTTTCAGATAGGGGAAATGTCAGTGAGCATTCCGATTTCAGTTCCAGAGCGATTCGCCCCATGAGTCCTTAATATTTAGTTGTTTTCAGCCAAATTTCAGAATTTTTGAAAATTTCACTTTTTTGTGAAAATATCCACTAAATGAGGGAATAATATGTGTGAGGGTACCCCAGGAGAGTTCCAAATGTGTGTGGGTAGAATATATATCCCACGGGGGTAAAATTGAAAAAAGGTGAAAAAAATTTTTTTTTTGGACTTAGTCATTTTTCAGCATTTATCAGACTTTCAGATAGGGGAAATGTCAGTGAGCGTTCCGATTTAAGTTCCAGAGCGATTCGCCCGATGAGTCCTTCATATTTAGTCGTTTTCAGCCAATTTTCTGAATTTTTGAAAATTTCACTTTTTTGTGAAAATATCCACTAAATGAGGGAATAATATGTGTGAGGGTACCCCAGGAGAGTTCCAAATGTGTGTGGGTAGAATATATATCACACGGGGGTAAAATTGAAAAAAGGTGAAAAATATTTTTTTTTGGACTTAGTCATTTTTTCAGCGTTTATCAGACTTTCAGATAGGGGAAATGTCAGTGAGCATTCCGATTTCAGTTCCAGAGCGATTCGCCCGATGAGTCCTTAATATTTAGTTGTTTTCAGCCAAATTTCAGAATTTTTAAAAATTTCACTTTTTTGTGAAAATATCCACTAAATGAGGGAATAATATGTGTGAGGGTACCCCAGGAGAGTTCCAAATGTGTGTGGGTAGAATATATATCCCACGGGGGTAAAATTGAAAAAAGGTGAAAAAATTTTTTTTTTGGACTTAGTCATTTTTTCAGCATTTATCAGACTTTCAGATAGGGGAAATGTCAGTGAGCGTTCCGATTTCAGTTCCAGAGCGATTCACCCGATGAGTCCTTCATATTTAGTCGTTTTCAGCCAACTTTCTGAATTTTTGAAAATTTCACTTTTTTTGTGAAAATATCCACTAAATGAGGGAATAATATGTGTGAGGGTACCCCAGGAGAGTTCCAAAT
This sequence comes from Phyllobates terribilis, assembly GCF_046119375.1. Classification (NCBI taxonomy): domain Eukaryota; kingdom Metazoa; phylum Chordata; class Amphibia; order Anura; family Dendrobatidae; genus Phyllobates; species Phyllobates terribilis. The sequence goes on along the minus strand of NW_027362773.1, from coordinate 17,904,663 downwards.
GTGTGTGGGTAGAATATATATCCCACGGGGGTAAAATTGAAAAAAGGTGAAAAAATTTTTTTTTTGGACTTAGTCATTTTTTCAGCATTTATCAGACTTTCAGATAGGGGAAATGTCAGTGAGCGTTCCGATTTCAGTTCCAGAGCGATTCACCCGATGAGTCCTTCATATTTAGTCGTTTTCAGCCAACTTTCTGAATTTTTGAAAATTTCACTTTTTTGTGAAAATTTCCACTAAATGAGGGAATAATATGTGTGAGGGTACCCCAGGAGAGTTCCAAATGTGTGTGGGTAGAATATATATCCCACGGGGGTAAAATTGAAAAAAGGTGAAAAAAATTTTTTTTTTGGACTTAGTCATTTTTCAGCATTTATCAGACTTTCAGATAGGGGAAATGTCAGTGAGCGTTCCGATTTAAGTTCCAGAGCGATTCGCCCGATGAGTCCTTCATATTTAGTCGTTTCCAGCCAATTTTCTGAATTTTTGAAAATTTCACTTTTTTGTGAAAATATCCACTAAATGAGCTAATAATATGTGTGAGGGTACCCCAGGAGAGTTCCAAATGTGTGTGGGTAGAATATATATCCCACGGGGGTAAAATTGAAAAAAGGTGAAAAAAATTTTTTTTTTGGACTGTCATTTTTCAGCATTTATCAGACTTTCAGATAGGGGAAATGTCAGTGAGCGTTCCGATTTCAGTTCCAGAGCGATTCGCCCCGATGAGTCCTTAATATTTAGTTGTTTTCAGCCAAATTTCAGAATTTTTAAAAATTTCACTTTTTTGTGAAAATATCCACTAAATGAGGGAATAATATGTGTGAGGGTACCCCAGGAGAGTTCCAAATGTGTGTGGGTAGAATATATATCCCACGAGGGTAAAATTGAAAAAAGGTGAAAAAAATTTTTTTTTTGGACTTAGTCATTTTTTCAGCATTTATCAGACTTTCAGATAGGGGAAATGTCAGTGAGCGTTCCGATTTCAGTTCCAGAGCGATTCACCCGATGAGTCCTTCATATTTAGTCGTTTTCAGCCAACTTTCTGAATTTTTGAAAATTTCACTTTTTTTGTGAAAATATCCACTAAATGAGGGAATAATATGTGTGAGGGTACCCCAGGAGAGTTCCAAATGTGTGTGGGTAGAATATATATCCCACGGGGGTAAAATTGAAAAAAGGTGAAAAAATTTTTTTTTTTGGACTTAGTCATTTTTTCAGCATTTATCAGACTTTCAGATAGGGGAAATGTCAGTGAGCGTTCCGATTTCAGTTCCAGAGCGATTCACCCGATGAGTCCTTCATATTTAGTCGTTTTCAGCCAACTTTCTGAATTTTTGAAAATTTAACTTTTTTGTGAAAATATCCACTAAATGAGGGAATAATATGTGTGAGGGTACCCCAGGAGAGTTCCAAATGTGTGTGGGTAGAATATATATCCCACGGGGGTAAAATTGAAAAAAGGTGAAAAAAATTTTTTTTTTGGACTTAGTCATTTTTCAGCATTTATCAGACTTTCAGATAGGGGAAATGTCAGTGAGCGTTCCGATTTAAGTTCCAGAGCGATTCGCCCGATGAGTCCTTCATATTTAGTCGTTTTCAGCCAATTTTCTGAATTTTTGAAAATTTCACTTTTTTGTGAAAATATCCACTAAATGAGGGAATAATATGTGTGAGGGTACCCCAGGAGAGTTCCAAATGTGTGTGGGTAGAATATATATCACACGGGGGTAAAATTGAAAAAAGGTGAAAAATTTTTTTTTTTGGACTTTGTCATTTTTTCAGCGTTTATCAGACTTTCAGATAGGGGAAATGTCAGTGAGCGTTCTGATTTCAGTTCCAGAGCGATTCGCCCGATGAGTCCTTAATATTTAGTTGTTTTCAGCCAAATTTCAGAATTTTTGAAAATTTCACTTTTTTGTGAAAATATCCACTAAATGAGGGAATAATATGTGTGAGGGTACGAATGTGTGTGGGTAGAATATATATCCCACGGGGGTAAAATTGAAAAAAGGTGAAAAAAATTTTTTTTTTGGACTTAGTCATTTTTCAGCATTTATGAGACTTTCAGATAGGGGAAATGTCAGTGAGCGTTCCGATTTAAGTTCCAGAGCAATTCGCCCGATGAGTCCTTCATATTTAGTCGTTTTCAGCCAATTTTCTGAATTTTTGAAAATTTCACTTTTTTTGTGAAAATATCCACTAAATGAGGGAATAATATGTGTGAGGGTACCCCAGGAGAGTTCCAAATGTGTGTGGGTAGAATATATATCCCACGGGGGTAAAATTGAAAAAAGGTGAAAAAATTTTTTTTTTTGGACTTAGTCATTTTTTCAGCATTTATCAGACTTTCAGATAGGGGAAATGTCAGTGAGCGTTCCGATTTCAGTTCCAGAGCGATTCACCCGATGAGTCCTTCATATTTAGTCGTTTTCAGCCAACTTTCTGAATTTTTGAAAATTTAACTTTTTTGTTTAAATATCCACTAAATGAGGGAATAATATGTGTGAGGGTACCCCAGGAGAGTTCCAAATGTGTGTGGGTAGAATATATATCCCACGGGGGTAAAATTGAAAAAAGGTGAAAAAAATTTTTTTTTTGGACTTAGTCATTTTTCAGCATTTATCAGACTTTCAGATAGGGGAAATGTCAGTGAGCGTTCCGATTTAAGTTCCAGAGCGATTCGCCCGATGAGTCCTTCATATTTAGTCGTTTTCAGCCAATTTTCTGAATTTTTGAAAATTTCACTTTTTTTGTGAAAATATCCACTAAATGAGGGAATAATATGTGTGAGGGTACCCCAGGAGAGTTCCAAATGTGTGTGGGTAGAATATATATCCCACGGGGGTAAAATTGAAAAAAGGTGAAAAAATTTTTTTTTTTGGACTTAGTCATTTTTTCAGCATTTATCAGACTTTCAGATAGGGGAAATGTCAGTGAGCGTTCCGATTTCAGTTCCAGAGCGATTCACCCGATGAGTCCTTCATATTTAGTCGTTTTCAGCCAACTTTCTGAATTTTTGAAAATTTAACTTTTTTGTGAAAATATCCACTAAATGAGGGAATAATATGTGTGAGGGTACCCCAGGAGAGTTCCAAATGTGTGTGGGTAGAATATATATCCCACGGGGGTAAAATTGAAAAAAGGTGAAAAAAATTTTTTTTTTGGACTTAGTCATTTTTCAGCATTTATCAGACTTTCAGATAGGGGAAATGTCAGTGAGCGTTCCGATTTAAGTTCCAGAGCGATTCGCCCGATGAGTCCTTCATATTTAGTCGTTTTCAGCCAATTTTCTGAATTTTTGAAAATTTCACTTTTTTGTGAAAATATCCACTAAATGAGGGAATAATATGTGTGAGGGTACCCCAGGAGAGTTCTAAATGTGTGTGGGTAGAATATATATCACACGGGGGTAAAATTGAAAAAAGGTGAAAAATTTTTTTTTTTTGGACTTAGTCATTTTTTCAGCGTTTATCAGACTTTCAGATAGGGGAAATGTCAGTGAGCGTTCTGATTTCAGTTCCAGAGCGATTCGCCCGATGAGTCCTTAATATTTAGTTGTTTTCAGCCAAATTTCAGAATTTTTGAAAATTTCACTTTTTTGTGAAAATATCCACTAAATGAGGGAATAATATGTGTGAGGGTACGAATGTGTGTGGGTAGAATATATATCCCACGGGGGTAAAATTGAAAAAAGGTGAAAAAAATTTTTTTTTTGGACTTAGTCATTTTTCAGCATTTATCAGACTTTCAGATAGGGGAAATGTCAGTGAGCGTTCCGATTTAAGTTCCAGAGCAATTCGCCCGATGAGTCCTTCATATTTAGTCGTTTTCAGCCAATTTTCTGAATTTTTGAAAATTTCACTTTTTTTGTGAAAATATCCACTAAATGAGGGAATAATATGTGTGAGGGTACCCCAGGAGAGTTCCAAATGTGTGTGGGTAGAATATATATCCCACGGGGGTAAAATTGAAAAAAGGTGAAAAAATTTTTTTTTTTGGACTTAGTCATTTTTTCAGCATTTATCAGACTTTCAGATAGGGGAAATGTCAGTGAGCGTTCCGATTTCAGTTCCAGAGCGATTCAGCTGATGAGTCCTTCATATTTAGTCGTTTTCAGCCAACTTTCTGAATTTTTGAAAATTTAACTTTTTTGTGAAAATATCCACTAAATGAGGGAATAATATGTGTGAGGGTACCCCAGGAGAGTTCCAAATGTGTGTGGGTAGAATATATATCCCACGGGGGTAAAATTGAAAAAAGGTGAAAAAAATTTTTTTTTTGGACTTAGTCATTTTTCAGCATTTATCAGACTTTCAGATAGGGGAAATGTCAGTGAGCGTTCCGATTTAAGTTCCAGAGCGATTCGCCCGATGAGTCCTTCATATTTAGTCGTTTTCAGCCAATTTTCTGAATTTTTGAAAATTTCACTTTTTTTGTGAAAATATCCACTAAATGAGGGAATAATATGTGTGAGGGTACCCCAGGAGAGTTCCAAATGTGTGTGGGTAGAATATATATCCCACGGGGGTAAAATTGAAAAAAGGTGAAAAAATTTTTTTTTTTGGACTTAGTCATTTTTTCAGCATTTATCAGACTTTCAGATAGGGGAAATGTCAGTGAGCGTTCCGATTTCAGTTCCAGAGCGATTCACCCGATGAGTCCTTCATATTTAGTCGTTTTCAGCCAACTTTCTGAATTTTTGAAAATTTAACTTTTTTGTGAAAATATCCACTAAATGAGGGAATAATATGTGTGAGGGTACCCCAGGAGAGTTCCAAATGTGTGTGGGTAGAATATATATCCCACGGGGGTAAAATTGAAAAAAGGTGAAAAAAATTTTTTTTTTGGACTTAGTCATTTTTCAGCATTTATCAGACTTTCAGATAGGGGAAATGTCAGTGAGCGTTCCGATTTAAGTTCCAGAGCGATTCGCCCGATGAGTCCTTCATATTTAGTCGTTTTCAGCCAATTTTCTGAATTTTTGAAAATTTCACTTTTTTGTGAAAATATCCACTAAATGAGGGAATAATATGTGTGAGGGTACCCCAGGAGAGTTCCAAATGTGTGTGGGTAGAATATATATCACACGGGGGTAAAATTGAAAAAAGGTGAAAAATATTTTTTTTTGGACTTAGTCATTTTTTCAGCGTTTATCAGACTTTCAGATAGGGGAAATGTCAGTGAGCATTCCGATTTCAGTTCCAGAGCGATTTGCCCGATGAGTCCTTAATATTTAGTTGTTTTCAGCCAAATTTCAGAATTTTTAAAAATTTCACTTTTTTGTGAAAATATCCACTAAATGAGGGAATAATATGTGTGAGGGTACCCCAGGAGAGTTCCAAATGTGTGTGGGTAGAATATATATCCCACGGGGGTAAAATTGAAAAAAGGTGAAAAAATTTTTTTTTTTGGACTTAGTCATTTTTTCAGCATTTATCAGACTTTCAGATAGGGGAAATGTCAGTGAGCGTTCCGATTTCAGTTCCAGAGCGATTCACCCGATGAGTCCTTCATATTTAGTCATTTTCAGCCAATTTTCTGAATTTTTGACAATTTCACTTTTTTGTGAAAATATCCACTAAATGAGGGAATAATATGTGTGAGGGTATCCCAGGAGAGTTCCAAATGTGTGTGGGTAGAATATATATCACACGGGGGTAAAATTGGAAAAAGGTGAAAAATTTTTTTTTTTGGACTTAGTCATTTTTTCAGCGTTTATCTGACTTTCAGATAGGGGAAATGTCAGTGAGCGTTCCGATTTCAGTTCCAGAGCGATTCGCCCCATGAGTCCTTAATATTTAGTTGTTTTCAGCCAAATTTCAGAATTTTTGAAAATTTCACTTTTTTGTGAAAATATCCACTAAATGAGGGAATAATATGTGTGAGGGTACCCCAGGAGAGTTCCAAATGTGTGTGGGTAGAATATATATCCCACGGGGGTAAAATTGAAAAAAGGTGAAAAAAATTTTTTTTTTGGACTTAGTCATTTTTCAGCATTTATCAGACTTTCAGATAGGGGAAATGTCAGTGAGCGTTCCGATTTAAGTTCCAGAGCAATTCGCCCGATGAGTCCTTCATATTTACTCGTTTTCAGCCAATTTTCTGAATTTTTGAAAATTTCACTTTTTTTGTGAAAATATCCACTAAATGAGGGAATAATATGTGTGAGGGTACCCCAGGAGAGTTCCAAATGTGTGTGGGTAGAATATATATCCCACGGGGGTAAAATTGAAAAAAGGTGAAAAAATTTTTTTTTTTGGACTTAGTCATTTTTTCAGCATTTATCAGACTTTCAGATAGGGGAAATGTCAGTGAGCGTTCCGATTTCAGTTCCAGAGCGATTCAGCTGATGAGTCCTTCATATTTAGTCGTTTTCAGCCAACTTTCTGAATTTTTGAAAATTTAACTTTTTTGTGAAAATATCCACTAAATGAGGGAATAATATGTGTGAGGGTACCCCAGGAGAGTTCCAAATGTGTGTGGGTAGAATATATATCCCACGGGGGTAAAATTGAAAAAAGGTGAAAAAATTTTTTTTTTTGGACTTAGTCATTTTTTCAGCATTTATCAGACTTTCAGATAGGGGAAATGTCAGTGAGCGTTCCGATTTCAGTTCCAGAGCGATTCACCCGATGAGTCCTTCATATTTAGTCATTTTCAGCCAATTTTCTGAATTTTTGACAATTTCACTTTTTTGTGAAAATATCCACTAAATGAGGGAATAATATGTGTGAGGGTATCCCAGGAGAGTTCCAAATGTGTGTGGGTAGAATATATATCACACGGGGGTAAAATTGGAAAAAGGTGAAAAATTTTTTTTTTTGGACTTAGTCATTTTTTCAGCGTTTATCTGACTTTCAGATAGGGGAAATGTCAGTGAGCGTTCCGATTTCAGTTCCAGAGCGATTCGCCCCATGAGTCCTTAATATTTAGTTGTTTTCAGCCAAATTTCAGAATTTTTGAAAATTTCACTTTTTTGTGAAAATATCCACTAAATGAGGGAATAATATGTGTGAGGGTACCCCAGGAGAGTTCCAAATGTGTGTGGGTAGAATATATATCCCACGGGGGTAAAATTGAAAAAAGGTGAAAAAAATTTTTTTTTTGGACTTAGTCATTTTTCAGCATTTATCAGACTTTCAGATAGGGGAAATGTCAGTGAGCGTTCCGATTTAAGTTCCAGAGCAATTCGCCCGATGAGTCCTTCATATTTAGTCGTTTTCAGCCAATTTTCTGAATTTTTGAAAATTTCACTTTTTTTGTGAAAATATCCACTAAATGAGGGAATAATATGTGTGAGGGTACCCCAGGAGAGTTCCAAATGTGTGTGGGTAGAATATATATCCCACGGGGGTAAAATTGAAAAAAGGTGAAAAAATTTTTTTTTTTGGACTTAGTCATTTTTTCAGCATTTATCAGACTTTCAGATAGGGGAAATGTCAGTGAGCGTTCCGATTTCAGTTCCAGAGCGATTCAGCTGATGAGTCCTTCATATTTAGTCGTTTTCAGCCAACTTTCTGAATTTTTGAAAATTTAACTTTTTTGTGAAAATATCCACTAAATGAGGGAATAATATGTGTGAGGGTACCCCAGGAGAGTTCCAAATGTGTGTGGGTAGAATATATATCCCACGGGGGTAAAATTGAAAAAAGGTGAAAAAAATTTTTTTTTTGGACTTAGTCATTTTTCAGCATTTATCAGACTTTCAGATAGGGGAAATGTCAGTGAGCGTTCCGATTTAAGTTCCAGAGCGATTCGCCCGATGAGTCCTTCATATTTAGTCGTTTTCAGCCAATTTTCTGAATTTTTGAAAATTTCACTTTTTTTGTGAAAATATCCACTAAATGAGGGAATAATATGTGTGAGGGTACCCCAGGAGAGTTCCAAATGTGTGTGGGTAGAATATATATCCCACGGGGGTAAAATTGAAAAAAGGTGAAAAAATTTTTTTTTTTGGACTTAGTCATTTTTTCAGCATTTATCAGACTTTCAGATAGGGGAAATGTCAGTGAGCATTCCGATTTCAGTTCCAGAGCGATTCACCCGATGAGTCCTTCATATTTAGTCGTTTTCAGCCAACTTTCTGAATTTTTGAAAATTTAACTTTTTTGTGAAAATATCCACTAAATGAGGGAATAATATGTGTGAGGGTACCCCAGGAGAGTTCCAAATGTGTGTGGGTAGAATATATATCCCACGGGGGTAAAATTGAAAAAAGGTGAAAAAAATTTTTTTTTTGGACTTAGTCATTTTTCAGCATTTATCAGACTTTCAGATAGGGGAAATGTCAGTGAGCGTTCCGATTTAAGTTCCAGAGCGATTCGCCCGATGAGTCCTTCATATTTAGTCGTTTTCAGCCAATTTTCTGAATTTTTGAAAATTTCACTTTTTTGTGAAAATATCCACTAAATGAGGGAATAATATGTGTGAGGGTACCCCAGGAGAGTTCCAAATGTGTGTGGGTAGAATATATATCACACGGGGGTAAAATTGAAAAAAGGTGAAAAATATTTTTTTTTGGACTTCGTCATTTTTTCAGCGTTTATCAGACTTTCAGATAGGGGAAATGTCAGTGAGCATTCCGATTTCAGTTCCAGAGCGATTTGCCCGATGAGTCCTTAATATTTAGTTGTTTTCAGCCAAATTTCAGAATTTTAAAAAATTTCACTTTTTTGTGAAAATATCCACTAAATGAGGGAATAATATGTGTGAGGGTACCCCAGGAGAGTTCCAAATGTGTGTGGGTAGAATATATATCCCACGGGGGTAAAATTGAAAAAAGGTGAAAAAATTTTTTTTTTTGGACTTAGTCATTTTTTCAGCATTTATCAGACTTTCAGATAGGGGAAATGTCAGTGAGCGTTCCGATTTCAGTTCCAGAGCGATTCACCCGATGAGTCCTTCATATTTAGTCATTTTCAGCCAATTTTCTGAATTTTTGACAATTTCACTTTTTTGTGAAAATATCCACTAAATGAGGGAATAATATGTGTGAGGGTATCCCAGGAGAGTTCCAAATGTGTGTGGGTAGAATATATATCACACGGGGGTAAAATTGGAAAAAGGTGAAAAATTTTTTTTTTTGGACTTAGTCATTTTTTCAGCGTTTATCTGACTTTCAGATAGGGGAAATGTCAGTGAGCGTTCCGATTTCAGTTCCAGAGCGATTCGCCCCATGAGTCCTTAATATTTAGTTGTTTTCAGCCAAATTTCAGAATTTTTGAAAATTTCACTTTTTTGTGAAAATATCCACTAAATGAGGGAATAATATGTGTGAGGGTACCCCAGGAGAGTTCCAAATGTGTGTGGGTAGAATATGTATCCCACGGGGGTAAAATTGAAAAAAGGTGAAAAAAATTTTTTTTTTGGACTTAGTCATTTTTCAGCATTTATCAGACTTTCAGATAGGGGAAATGTCAGTGAGCGTTCCGATTTAAGTTCCAGAGCGATTCGCCCGATGAGTCCTTCATATTTAGTCGTTTTCAGCCAATTTTCTGAATTTTTGAAAATTTCACTTTTTTGTGAAAATATCCACTAAATGAGGGAATAATATGTGTGAGGGTACCCCAGGAGAGTTCCAAATGTGTGTGGGTAGAATATATATCACACGGGGGTAAAATTGAAAAAAGGTGAAAAATATTTTTTTTTGGACTTAGTCATTTTTTCAGCGTTTATCAGACTTTCAGATAGGGGAAATGTCAGTGAGCATTCCGATTTCAGTTCCAGAGCGATTCGCCCGATGAGTCCTTAATATTTAGTTGTTTTCAGCCAAATTTCAGAATTTTTAAAAATTTCACTTTTTTGTGAAAATATCCACTAAATGAGGGAATAATATGTGTGAGGGTACCCCAGGAGAGTTCCAAATGTGTGTGGGTAGAATATATATCCCACGGGGGTAAAATTGAAAAAAGGTGAAAAAAATTTTTTTTTTGGACTTAGTCATTTTTCAGCATTTATCAGACTTTCAGATAGGGGAAATGTCAGTGAGCGTTCCGATTTAAGTTCCAGAGCGATTCGCCCGATGAGTCCTTCATATTTAGTCATTTTCAGCCAATTTTCTGAATTTTTGAAAATTTCACTTTTTTGTGAAAATATCCACTAAATGAGGGAATAATATGTGTGAGGGTACCCCAGGAGAGTTCCAAATGTGTGTGGGTACAATATATATCACACGGGGGTAAAATTGAAAAAAGGTGAAAAATATTTTTTTTTGGACTTAGTCATTTTTTCAGCGTTTATCAGACTTTCAGATAGGGGAAATGTCAGTGAGCATTCCGATTTCAGTTCCAGAGCGATTCGCCCGATGAGTCCTTAATATTTAGTTGTTTTCAGCCAAATTTCAGAATTTTTAAAAATTTCACTTTTTTGTGAAAATATCCACTAAATGAGGGAATAATATGTGTGAGGGTACCCCAGGAGAGTTCCAAATGTGTGTGGGTAGAATATATATCCCACGAGGGTAAAATTGAAAAAAGGTGAAAAAAATTTTTTTTTTGGACTTAGTCATTTTTTCAGCATTTATCAGACTTTCAGATAGGGGAAATGTCAGTGAGCGTTCCGATTTCAGTTCCAGAGCGATTCACCCGATGAGTCCTTCATATTTAGTCGTTTTCAGCCAACTTTCTGAATTTTTGAAAATTTCACTTTTTTTGTGAAAATATCCACTAAATGAGGGAATAATATGTGTGAGGGTACCCCAGGAGAGTTCCAAATGTGTGTGGGTAGAATATATATCACACGGGGGTAAAATTGAAAAAAGGTGAAAAATTTTTTTTTTTGGACTTAGTCATTTTTTCAGCGTTTATCAGACTTTCAGATAGGGGAAATGTCAGTGAGCGTTCTGATTTCAGTTCCAGAGCGATTCGCCCGATGAGTCCTTAATATTTAGTTGTTTTCAGCCAAATTTCAGAATTTTTGAAAATTTCACTTTTTTGTGAAAATATCCACTAAATGAGGGAATAATATGTGTGAGGGTACGAATGTGTGTGGGTAGAATATATATCCCACGGGGGTAAAATTGAAAAAAGGTGAAAAAAATTTTTTTTTTGGACTTAGTCATTTTTCAGCGTTTATCAGACTTTCAGATAGGGGAAATGTCAGTGAGCGTTCCGATTTAAGTTCCAGAGCAATTCGCCCGATGAGTCCTTCATATTTAGTCGTTTTCAGCCAATTTTCTGAATTTTTGAAAATTTCACTTTTTTTGTGAAAATATCCACTAAATGAGGGAATAATATGTGTGAGGGTACCCCAGGAGAGTTCCAAATGTGTGTGGGTAGAATATATATCCCACGGGGGTAAAATTGAAAAAAGGTGAAAAAATTTTTTTTTTTGGACTTAGTCATTTTTTCAGCATTTATCAGACTTTCAGATAGGGGAAATGTCAGTGAGCGTTCCGATTTCAGTTCCAGAGCGATTCACCCGATGAGTCCTTCATATTTAGTCGTTTTCAGCCAACTTTCTGAATTTTTGAAAATTTAACTTTTTTGTGAAAATATCCACTAAATGAGGGAATAATATGTGTGAGGGTACCCCAGGAGAGTTCCAAATGTGTGTGGGTAGAATATATATCCCACGGGGGTAAAATTGAAAAAAGGTGAAAAAAATTTTTTTTTTGGACTTAGTCATTTTTCAGCATTTATCAGACTTTCAGATAGGGGAAATGTCAGTGAGCGTTCCGATTTAAGTTCCAGAGCGATTCGCCCGATGAGTCCTTCATATTTAGTCGTTTTCAGCCAATTTTCTGAATTTTTGAAAATTTCACTTTTTTGTGAAAATATCCACTAAATGAGGGAATAATATGTGTGAGGGTACCCCAGGAGAGTTCCAAATGTGTGTGGGTAGAATATATATCACACGGGGGTAAAATTGAAAAAAGGTGAAAAATATATTTTTTTGGACTTAGTCATTTTTTCAGCGTTTATCAGACTTTCAGATAGGGGAAATGTCAGTGAGCATTCCGATTTCAGTTCCAGAGCGATTCGCCCGATGAGTCCTTAATATTTAGTTGTTTTCAGCCAAATTTCAGAATTTTTAAAAATTTCACTTTTTTGTGAAAATATCCACTAAATGAGGGAATAATATGTGTGAGGGTACCCCAGGAGAGTTCCAAATGTGTGTGGGTAGAATATATATCCCACGGGGGTAAAATTGAAAAAAGGTGAAAAAAATTTTTTTTTTGGACTTAGTCATTTTTCAGCATTTATCAGACTTTCAGATAAGGGAAATGTCAGTGAGCGTTCCGATTTAAGTTCCAGAGCGATTCGCCCGATGAGTCCTTCATATTTAGTCGTTTTCAGCCAATTTTCTGAATTTTTGAAAATTTCACTTTTTTGTGAAAATATCCACTAAATGAGGGAATAATATGTGTGAGGGTACCCCAGGAGAGTTCCAAATGTGTGTGGGTACAATATATATCACACGGGGGTAAAATTGAAAAAAGGTGAAAAATATTTTTTTTTGGACTTAGTCATTTTTTCAGCGTTGATCAGACTTTCAGATAGGGGAAATGTCAGTGAGCATTCCGATTTCAGTTCCAGAGCGATTCGCCCGATGAGTCCTTAATATTTAGTTGTTTTCAGCCAAATTTCAGAATTTTTAAAAATTTCACTTTTTTGTGAAAATATCCACTAAATGAGGGAATAATATGTGTGAGGGTACCCCAGGAGAGTTCCAAATGTGTGTGGGTAGAATATATATCCCACGAGGGTAAAATTGAAAAAAGGTGAAAAAAATTTTTTTTTTGGACTTAGTCATTTTTTCAGCATTTATCAGACTTTTAGATAGGGGAAATGTCAGTGAGCGTTCCGATTTCAGTTCCAGAGCGATTCACCCGATGAGTCCTTCATATTTAGTCGTTTTCAGCCAACTTTCTGAATTTTTGAAAATTTCACTTTTTTTGTGAAAATATCCACTAAATGAGGGAATAATATGTGTGAGGGTACCCCAGGAGAGTTCCAAATGTGTGTGGGTAGAATATATATCACACGGGGGTAAAATTGAAAAAAGGTGAAAAATTTTTTTTTTTGGACTTAGTCATTTTTTCAGCGTTTATCAGACTTTCAGATAGGGGAAATGTCAGTGAGCGTTCTGATTTCAGTTCCAGAGCGATTCGCCCGATGAGTCCTTAATATTTAGTTGTTTTCAGCCAAATTTCAGAATTTTTGAAAATTTCACTTTTTTGTGAAAATATCCACTAAATGAGGGAATAATATGTGTGAGGGTACGAATGTGTGTGGGTAGAATATATATCCCACGGGGGTAAAATTGAAAAAAGGTGAAAAAAAATTTTTTTTTTGGACTTAGTCATTTTTCAGCATTTATCAGACTTTCAGATAGGGGAAATGTCAGTGAGCGTTCCGATTTAAGTTCCAGAGCAATTCGCCCGATGAGTCCTTCATATTTAGTCGTTTTCAGCCAATTTTCTGAATTTTTGAAAATTTCACTTTTTTTGTGAAAATATCCACTAAATGAGGGAATAATATGTGTGAGGGTACCCCAGGAGAGTTCCAAATGTGTGTGGGTAGAATATATATCCCACGGGGGTAAAATTGAAAAAAGGTGAAAAAATTTTTTTTTTTGGACTTAGTCATTTTTTCAGCATTTATCAGACTTTCAGATAGGGGAAATGTCAGTGAGCGTTCCGATTTAAGTTCCAGAGCGATTCGCCCGATGAGTCCTTCATATTTAGTCGTTTTCAGCCAATTTTCTGAATTTTTGAAAATTTCACTTTTTTTGTGAAAATATCCACTAAATGAGGGAATAATATGTGTGAGGGTACCCCAGGAGAGTTCCAAATGTGTGTGGGTAGAATATATATCACACGGGGGTAAAATTGAAAAAAGGTGAAAAATTTTTTTTTTTGGACTTAGTCATTTTTTCAGCGTTTATCAGACTTTCAGATAGGGGAAATGTCAGTGAGCATTCCGATTTCAGTTCCAGAGCGATTTGCCCGATGAGTCCTTAATATTTAGTTGTTTTCAGCCAAATTTCAGAATTTTTAAAAATTTCACTTTTTTGTGAAAATATCCACTAAATGAGGGAATAATATGTGTGAGGGTACCCCAGGAGAGTTCCAAATGTGTGTGGGTAGAATATATATCCCACGGGGGTAAAATTGAAAAAAGGTGAAAAAAATTTTTTTTTTGGACTTAGTCATTTTTTCAGCATTTATCAGACTTTCAGATAGGGGAAATGTCAGTGAGCATTCCGATTTCAGTTCCAGAGCGATTCACCCGATGAGTCCTTCATATTTAGTCGTTTTCAGCCAATTTTCTGAATTTTTGAAAATTTCACTTTTTTGTGAAAATATCCACTAAATGAGGGAATAATATGTGTGAGGGTATCCCAGGAGAGTTCCAAATGTGTGTGGGTAGAATATATATCACACGGGGGTAAAATTGGAAAAAGGTGAAAAATTTTTTTTTTTGGACTTAGTCATTTTTTCAGCGTTTATCTGACTTTCAGATAGGGGAAATGTCAGTGAGCGTTCCGATTTCAGTTCCAGAGCGATTCGCCCCATGAGTCCTTAATATTTAGTTGTTTTCAGCCAAATTTCAGAATTTTTGAAAATTTCACTTTTTTGTGAAAATATCCACTAAATGAGGGAATAATATGTGTGAGGGTACCCCAGGAGAGTTCCAAATGTGTGTGGGTAGAATATATATCCCACGGGGGTAAAATTGAAAAAAGGTGAAAAAAATTTTTTTTTTGGACTTAGTCATTTTTCAGCATTTATCAGACTTTCAGATAGGGGAAATGTCAGTGAGCGTTCCGATTTAAGTTCCAGAGCGATTCGCCCGATGAGTCCTTCATATTTAGTCGTTTTCAGCCAATTTTCTGAATTTTTGAAAATTTCACTTTTTTGTGAAAATATCCACTAAATGAGGGAATAATATGTGTGAGGGTATCCCAGGAGAGTTCCAAATGTGTGTGGGTAGAATATATATCACACGGGGGTAAAATTGGAAAAAGGTGAAAAATTTTTTTTTTTGGACTTAGTCATTTTTTCAGCGTTTATCTGACTTTCAGATAGGGGAAATGTCAGTGAGCGTTCCGATTTCAGTTCCAGAGCGATTCGCCCCATGAGTCCTTAATATTTAGTTGTTTTCAGCCAAATTTCAGAATTTTTGAAAATTTCACTTTTTTGTGAAAATATCCACTAAATGAGGGAATAATATGTGTGAGGGTACCCCAGGAGAGTTCCAAATGTGTGTGGGTAGAATATATATCCCACGGGGGTAAAATTGAAAAAAGGTGAAAAAAATTTTTTTTTTGGACTTAGTCATTTTTCAGCATTTATCAGACTTTCAGATAGGGGAAATGTCAGTGAGCGTTCCGATTTAAGTTCCAGAGCGATTCGCCCGATGAGTCCTTCATATTTAGTCGTTTTCAGCCAATTTTCTGAATTTTTGAAAATTTCACTTTTTTGTGAAAATATCCACTAAATGAGGGAATAATATGTGTGAGGGTACCCCAGGAGAGTTCCAAATGTGTGTGGGTAGAATATATATCCCACGGGGGTAAAATTGAAAAAAGGTGAAAAATATTTTTTTTTGGACTTAGTCATTTTTTCAGCATTTATCAGACTTTCAGATAGGGGAAATGTCAGTGAGCGTTCCGATTTCAGTTCCAGAGCGATTTGCCCGATGAGTCCTTAATATTTAGTTGTTTTCAGCCAAATTTCAGAATTTTTAAAAATTTCACTTTTTTGTGAAAATATCCACTAAATGAGGGAATAATATGTGTGAGGGTACCCCAGGAGAGTTCCAAATGTGTGTGGGTAGAGTATATATCCCACGGGGGTAAAATTGAAAAAAGGTGAAAAAATTTTTTTTTTTGGACTTAGTCATTTTTTCAGCATTTATCAGACTTTCAGATAGGGGAAATGTCAGTGAGCGTTCCGATTTCAGTTCCAGAGCGATTCACCCGATGAGTCCTTCATATTTAGTCGTTTTCAGCCAACTTTCTGAATTTTTGAAAATTTCACTTTTTTGTGAAAATATCCACTAAACGAGGGAATAATATGTGTGAGGGCATCCCAGGAGAGTTCCAAATGTGTGTGGGTAGAATATATATCCCACGGGGGTAAAATTGAAAAAAGGTGAAAAAAATTTTTTTTTTGGACTTAGTCATTTTTCAGCATTTATCAGACTTTCAGATAGGGGAAATGTCAGTGAGCATTCCGATTTCAGTTCCAGAGCGATTTGCCCGATGAGTCCTTAATATTTAGTTGTTTTCAGCCAAATTTCAGAATTTTTAAAAATTTCACTTTTTTGTGAAAATATCCACTAAATGAGGGAATAATATGTGTGAGGGTAAGCCAGGAGAGTTCCAAATGTGTGTGGGTAGAGTATATATCCCACGGGGGTAAAATTGAAAAAAGGTGAAAAAATTTTTTTTTTTGGACTTAGTCATTTTTTCAGCATTTATCAGACTTTCAGATAGGGGAAATGTCAGTGAGCGTTCCGATTTCAGTTCCAGAGCGATTCACCCGATGAGTCCTTCATATTTAGTCGTTTTCAGCCAATTTTCTGAATTTTTGAAAATTTCACTTTTTTGTGAAAATATCCACTAAATGAGGGAATAATATGTGTGAGGGCATCCCAGGAGAGTTCCAAATGTGTGTGGGTAGAATATATATCCCACGGGGGTAAAATTGAAAAAAGGTGAAAAAAATTTTTTTTTTGGACTTAGTCATTTTTCAGCATTTATCAGACTTTCAGATAGGGGAAATGTCAGTGAGCATTCCGATTTCAGTTCCAGAGCGATTTGCCCGATGAGTCCTTAATATTTAGTTGTTTTCAGCCAAATTTCAGAATTTTTAAAAATTTCACTTTTTTGTGAAAATATCCACTAAATGAGGGAATAATATGTGTGAGGGTACCCCAGGAGAGTTCCAAATGTGTGTGGGTAGAATATATATCACACGGGGGTAAAATTGAAAAAAGGTGAAAAATTTTTTTTTTTGGACTTAGTCATTTTTTCAACGTTTATCTGACTTTCAGATAGGGGAAATGTCAGTGAGCGTTCCGATTTCAGTTCCAGAGCGATTCGCCCCATGATTCCTTAATATTTAGTTGTTTTCAGCCAAATTTCAGAATTTTTGAAAATTTCACTTTTTTGTGAAAATATCCACTAAATGAGGGAATAATATGTGTGAGGGTACCCCAGGAGAGTTCCAAATGTGTGTGGGTAGAATATATATCCCACGGGGGTAAAATTGAAAAAAGGTGAAAAAATTTTTTTTTTTGGACTTAGTCATTTTTTCAGCATTTATCAGACTTTCAGATAGGGGAAATGTCAGTGAGCGTTCCGATTTCAGTTCCAGAGCGATTCACCCGATGAGTCCTTCATATTTAGTCGTTTTCAGCCAACTTTCTGAATTTTTGAAAATTTCACTTTTTTTGTGAAAATATCCACTAAATGAGGGAATAATATGCGTGAGGATACCCCAGGAGAGTTCCAAATGTGTGTGGGTAGAATATATATCCCACGGGGGTAAAATTGAAAAAAGGTGAAAAAAATTTTTTTTTTGGACTTAGTCATTTTTCAGCATTTATCAGACTTTCAGATAGGGGAAATGTCAGTGAGCGTTCCGATTTAAGTTCCAGAGCGATTCGCCCGATGAGTCCTTCATATTTAGTCGTTTTCAGCCAATTTTCTGAATTTTTGAAAATTTCACTTTTTTGTGAAAATATCCACTAAATGAGGGAATAATATGTGTGAGGGAACCCCAGGAGAGTTCCAAATGTGTGTGGGTAGAATATATATCACACGGGGGTAAAATTGGAAAAAGGTGAAAAATTTTTTTTTTTGGACTTAGTCATTTTTTCAGCGTTTATCTGACTTTCAGATAGGGGAAATGTCAGTGAGCGTTCCGATTTCAGTTCCAGAGCGATTCGCCCCATGAGTCCTTAATATTTAGTTGTTTTCAGCCAAATTTCAGAATTTTTGAAAATTTCACTTTTTTGTGAAAATATCCACTAAATGAGGGAATAATATGTGTGAGGGTACCCCAGGAGAGTTCCAAATGTGTGTGGGTAGAATATATATCCCACGGGGGTAAAATTGAAAAAAGGTGAAAAAAATTTTTTTTTTGGACTTAGTCATTTTTCAGCATTTATCAGACTTTCAGATAGGGGAAATGTCAGTGAGCGTTCCGATTTAAGTTCCAGAGCGATTCGCCCGATGAGTCCTTCATATTTAGTCGTTTTCAGCCAATTTTCTGAATTTTTGAAAATTTCACTTTTTTGTGAAAATATCCACTAAATGAGGGAATAATATGTGTGAGGGTATCCCAGGAGAGTTCCAAATGTGTGTGGGTAGAATATATATCACACGGGGGTAAAATTGGAAAAAGGTGAAAAATTTTTTTTTTTGGACTTAGTCATTTTTTCAGCGTTTATCTGACTTTCAGATAGGGGAAATGTCAGTGAGCGTTCCGATTTCAGTTCCAGAGCGATTCGCCCCATGAGTCCTTAATATTTAGTTGTTTTCAGCCAAATTTCAGAATTTTTGAAAATTTCACTTTTTTGTGAAAATATCCACTAAATGAGGGAATAATATGTGTGAGGGTACCCCAGGAGAGTTCCAAATGTGTGTGGGTAGAATATATATCCCACGGGGGTAAAATTGAAAAAAGGTGAAAAAAATTTTTTTTTTGGACTTAGTCATTTTTCAGCATTTATCAGACTTTCAGATAGGGGAAATGTCAGTGAGCGTTCCGATTTAAGTTCCAGAGCGATTCGCCCGATGAGTCCTTCATATTTAGTCGTTTTCAGCCAATTTTCTGAATTTTTGAAAATTTCACTTTTTTGTGAAAATATCCACTAAATGAGGGAATAATATGTGTGAGGGTACCCCAGGAGAGTTCCAAATGTGTGTGGGTAGAATATATATCCCACGGGGGTAAAATTGAAAAAAGGTGAAAAATATTTTTTTTTGGACTTAGTCATTTTTTCAGCATTTATCAGACTTTCAGATAGGGGAAATGTCAGTGAGCGTTCCGATTTCAGTTCCAGAGCGATTTGCCCGATGAGTCCTTAATATTTAGTTGTTTTCAGCCAAATTTCAGAATTTTTAAAAATTTCACTTTTTTGTGAAAATATCCACTAAATGAGGGAATAATATGTGTGAGGGTACCCCAGGAGAGTTCCAAATGTGTGTGGGTAGAGTATATATCCCACGGGGGTAAAATTGAAAAAAGGTGAAAAAATTTTTTTTTTTGGACTTAGTCATTTTTTCAGCATTTATCAGACTTTCAGATAGGGGAAATGTCAGTGAGCGTTCCGATTTCAGTTCCAGAGCGATTCACCCGATGAGTCCTTCATATTTAGTCGTTTTCAGCCAACTTTCTGAATTTTTGAAAATTTCACTTTTTTGTGAAAATATCCACTAAACGAGGGAATAATATGTGTGAGGGCATCCCAGGAGAGTTCCAAATGTGTGTGGGTAGAATATATATCCCACGGGGGTAAAATTGAAAAAAGGTGAAAAAAATTTTTTTTTTGGACTTAGTCATTTTTCAGCATTTATCAGACTTTCAGATAGGGGAAATGTCAGTGAGCATTCCGATTTCAGTTCCAGAGCGATTTGCCCGATGAGTCCTTAATATTTAGTTGTTTTCAGCCAAATTTCAGAATTTTTAAAAATTTCACTTTTTTGTGAAAATATCCACTAAATGAGGGAATAATATGTGTGAGGGTAAGCCAGGAGAGTTCCAAATGTGTGTGGGTAGAGTATATATCCCACGGGGGTAAAATTGAAAAAAGGTGAAAAAATTTTTTTTTTTGGACTTAGTCATTTTTTCAGCATTTATCAGACTTTCAGATAGGGGAAATGTCAGTGAGCGTTCCGATTTCAGTTCCAGAGCGATTCACCCGATGAGTCCTTCATATTTAGTCGTTTTCAGCCAATTTTCTGAATTTTTGAAAATTTCACTTTTTTGTGAAAATATCCACTAAATGAGGGAATAATATGTGTGAGGGCATCCCAGGAGAGTTCCAAATGTGTGTGGGTAGAATATATATCCCACGGGGGTAAAATTGAAAAAAGGTGAAAAAAATTTTTTTTTTGGACTTAGTCATTTTTCAGCATTTATCAGACTTTCAGATAGGGGAAATGTCAGTGAGCATTCCGATTTCAGTTCCAGAGCGATTTGCCCGATGAGTCCTTAATATTTAGTTGTTTTCAGCCAAATTTCAGAATTTTTAAAAATTTCACTTTTTTGTGAAAATATCCACTAAATGAGGGAATAATATGTGTGAGGGTACCCCAGGAGAGTTCCAAATGTGTGTGGGTAGAATATATATCACACGGGGGTAAAATTGAAAAAAGGTGAAAAATTTTTTTTTTTGGACTTAGTCATTTTTTCAACGTTTATCTGACTTTCAGATAGGGGAAATGTCAGTGAGCGTTCCGATTTCAGTTCCAGAGCGATTCGCCCCATGATTCCTTAATATTTAGTTGTTTTCAGCCAAATTTCAGAATTTTTGAAAATTTCACTTTTTTGTGAAAATATCCACTAAATGAGGGAATAATATGTGTGAGGGTACCCCAGGAGAGTTCCAAATGTGTGTGGGTAGAATATATATCCCACGGGGGTAAAATTGAAAAAAGGTGAAAAAATTTTTTTTTTTGGACTTAGTCATTTTTTCAGCATTTATCAGACTTTCAGATAGGGGAAATGTCAGTGAGCGTTCCGATTTCAGTTCCAGAGCGATTCACCCGATGAGTCCTTCATATTTAGTCGTTTTCAGCCAACTTTCTGAATTTTTGAAAATTTCACTTTTTTTGTGAAAATATCCACTAAATGAGGGAATAATATGCGTGAGGATACCCCAGGAGAGTTCCAAATGTGTGTGGGTAGAATATATATCCCACGGGGGTAAAATTGAAAAAAGGTGAAAAAAATTTTTTTTTTGGACTTAGTCATTTTTCAGCATTTATCAGACTTTCAGATAGGGGAAATGTCAGTGAGCGTTCCGATTTAAGTTCCAGAGCGATTCGCCCGATGAGTCCTTCATATTTAGTCGTTTTCAGCCAATTTTCTGAATTTTTGAAAATTTCACTTTTTTGTGAAAATATCCACTAAATGAGGGAATAATATGTGTGAGGGAACCCCAGGAGAGTTCCAAATGTGTGTGGGTAGAATATATATCCCACGGGGGTAAAATTGAAAAAAGGTGAAAAAAATTTTTTTTTTGGACTTAGTCATTTTTCAGCATTTATCAGACTTTCAGAAAGGGGAAATGTCAGTGAGCGTTCCGATTTAAGTTCCAGAGCGATTCGCCCGATGAGTCCTTCATATTTAGTCGTTTTCAGCCAATTTTCAGAATTTTTGAAAATTTCACTTTTTTGTGAAAATATCCACTAAATGAGGGAATAATATGTGTGAGGGTACCCCAGGAGAGTTCCAAATGTGTGTGGGTAGAATATATATCACACGGGGGTAAAATTGAAAAAAGGTGAAAAATTTTTTTTTTTGGACTTAGTCATTTTTTCAGCGTTTATCAGACTTTCAGATAGGGGAAATGTCAGTGAGCATTCCGATTTCAGTTCCAGAGCGATTTGCCCGATGAGTCCTTAATATTTAGTTGTTTTCAGCCAAATTTCAGAACTTTTAAAAATTTCACTTTTTTGTGAAAATATCCACTAAATGAGGGAATAATATGTGTGAGGGTACCCCAGGAGAGTTCCAAATGTGTGTGGGTAGAGTATATATCCCACGGGGGTAAAATTGAAAAAAGGTGAAAAAATTTTTTTTTTTGGACTTAGTCATTTTTTCAGCATTTATCAGACTTTCAGATAGGGGAAATGTCAGTGAGCGTTCCGATTTCAGTTCCAGAGCGATTCACCCGATGAGTCCTTCATATTTAGTCGTTTTCAGCCAATTTTCTGAATTTTTGAAAATTTCACTTTTTTGTGAAAATATCCACTAAATGAGGGAATAATATGTGTGAGGGTACCCCAGGAGAGTTCCAAATGTGTGTGGGTAGAATATAAATCACATGGGGGTAAAATTGAAAAAAGGTGAAAAATTTTTTTTTTTGGACTTAGTCATTTTTTCAGCGTTTATCAGACTTTCAGATAGGGGAAATGTCAGTGAGCATTCCGATTTCAGTTCCAGAGCGATTCGCCCGATGAGTCCTTAATATTTAGTTGTTTTCAGCCAAATTTCAGAATTTTTAAAAATTTCACTTTTTTGTGAAAATATCCACTAAATGAGGGAATAATATGTGTGAGGGTACCCCAGGAGAGTTCCAAATGTGTGTGGGTAGAATGTATATCCCACGGGGGTAAAATTGAAAAAAGGTGAAAAAATTTTTTTTTTTGGACTTAGTCATTTTTTCAGCATTTATCAGACTTTCAGATAGGGGAAATGTCAGTGAGCGTTCCGATTTCAGTTCCAGAGCGATTCACCCGATGAGTCCTTCATATTTAGTCGTTTTCAGCCAACTTTCTGAATTTTTGAAAATTTCACTTTTTTTGTGAAAATATCCACTAAATGAGGGAATAATATGCGTGAGGATACCCCAGGAGAGTTCCAAATGTGTGTGGGTAGAATATATATCCCACGGGGGTAAAATTGAAAAAAGGTGAAAAAAATTTTTTTTTTGGACTTAGTCATTTTTCAGCATTTATCAGACTTTCAGATAGGGGAAATGTCAGTGAGCGTTCCGATTTAAGTTCCAGAGCGATTCGCCCGATGAGTCCTTCATATTTAGTCGTTTTCAGCCAATTTTCTGAATTTTTGAAAATTTCACTTTTTTGTGAAAATATCCACTAAATGAGGGAATAATATGTGTGAGGGAACCCCAGGAGAGTTCCAAATGTGTGTGGGTAGAATATATATCCCACGGGGGTAAAATTGAAAAAAGGTGAAAAAAATTTTTTTTTTGGACTTAGTCATTTTTCAGCATTTATCAGACTTTCAGAAAGGGGAAATGTCAGTGAGCGTTCCGATTTAAGTTCCAGAGCGATTCGCCCGATGAGTCCTTCATATTTAGTCGTTTTCAGCCAATTTTCAGAATTTTTGAAAATTTCACTTTTTTGTGAAAATATCCACTAAATGAGGGAATAATATGTGTGAGGGTACCCCAGGAGAGTTCCAAATGTGTGTGGGTAGAATATATATCACACGGGGGTAAAATTGAAAAAAGGTGAAAAATTTTTTTTTTTGGACTTAGTCATTTTTTCAGCGTTTATCAGACTTTCAGATAGGGGAAATGTCAGTGAGCATTCCGATTTCAGTTCCAGAGCGATTTGCCCGATGAGTCCTTAATATTTAGTTGTTTTCAGCCAAATTTCAGAACTTTTAAAAATTTCACTTTTTTGTGAAAATATCCACTAAATGAGGGAATAATATGTGTGAGGGTACCCCAGGAGAGTTCCAAATGTGTGTGGGTAGAGTATATATCCCACGGGGGTAAAATTGAAAAAAGGTGAAAAAATTTTTTTTTTTGGACTTAGTCATTTTTTCAGCATTTATCAGACTTTCAGATAGGGGAAATGTCAGTGAGCGTTCCGATTTCAGTTCCAGAGCGATTCACCCGATGAGTCCTTCATATTTAGTCGTTTTCAGCCAATTTTCTGAATTTTTGAAAATTTCACTTTTTTGTGAAAATATCCACTAAATGAGGGAATAATATGTGTGAGGGTACCCCAGGAGAGTTCCAAATGTGTGTGGGTAGAATATAAATCACATGGGGGTAAAATTGAAAAAAGGTGAAAAATTTTTTTTTTTGGACTTAGTCATTTTTTCAACGTTTATCTGACTTTCAGATAGGGGAAATGTCAGTGAGCGTTCCGATTTCAGTTCCAGAGCGATTCGCCCCATGATTCCTTAATATTTAGTTGTTTTCAGCCAAATTTCAGAATTTTTGAAAATTTCACTTTTTTGTGAAAATATCCACTAAATGAGGGAATAATATGTGTGAGGGTACCCCAGGAGAGTTCCAAATGTGTGTGGGTAGAATATATATCCCACGGGGGTAAAATTGAAAAAAGGTGAAAAAAATTTTTTTTTTGGACTGTCATTTTTCAGCATTTATCAGACTTTCAGATAGGGGAAATGTCAGTGAGCGTTCCGATTTAAGTTCCAGAGCGATTCACCCGATGAGTCCTTCAGATTTAGTCGTTTTCAGCCAATTTTCTGAATTTTTGAAAATTTCACTTTTTTGTGAAAATATCCACTAAATGAGGGAATAATATGTGTGAGGGTACCCCAGGAGAGTTCCAAATGTGTGTGGGTAGAATATATATCACACGGGGGTAAAATTGAAAAAAGGTGAAAAATATTTTTTTTGGACTTAGTCATTTTTTCAGCGTTTATCAGACTTTCAGATAGGGGAAATGTCAGTGAGCATTCCGATTTCAGTTCCAGAGCGATTCGCCCGATGAGTCCTTAATATTTAGTTGTTTTCAGCCAAATTTCAGAATTTTTAAAAATTTCACTTTTTTGTGAAAATATCCACTAAATGAGGG
Source organism: Phyllobates terribilis (assembly GCF_046119375.1). NCBI lineage: Eukaryota > Metazoa > Chordata > Amphibia > Anura > Dendrobatidae > Phyllobates > Phyllobates terribilis. The sequence continues at coordinate 17,880,183 of NW_027362773.1, read as the reverse complement.
AATAATATGTGTGAGGGTACCCCAGGAGAGTTCCAAATGTGTGTGGGTAGAATGTATATCCCACGGGGGTAAAATTGAAAAAAGGTGAAAAAATTTTTTTTTTTGGACTTAGTCATTTTTTCAGCATTTATCAGACTTTCAGATAGGGGAAATGTCAGTGAGCGTTCCGATTTCAGTTCCAGAGCGATTCACCCGATGAGTCCTTCATATTTAGTCGTTTTCAGCCAACTTTCTGAATTTTTGAAAATTTCACTTTTTTTGTGAAAATATCCACTAAATGAGGGAATAATATGTGTGAGGATACCCCAGGAGAGTTCCAAATGTTGTGTGGGTAGAATATATATCCCACGGGGGTAAAATTGAAAAAAGGTGAAAAAATTTTTTTTTTTGGACTTAGTCATTTTTTCAGCATTTATCAGACTTTCAGATAGGGGAAATGTCAGTGAGCATTCCGATTTAAGTTCCAGAGCGATTCGCCCGATGAGTCCTTCATATTTAGTCGTTTTCAGCCAATTTTCTGAATTTTTGAAAATTTCACTTTTTTGTGAAAATATCCACTAAATGAGGGAATAATATGTGTGAGGGAACCCCAGGAGAGTTCCAAATGTGTGTGGGTAGAATATATATGCCACGGGGGTAAAATTGAAAAAAGGTGAAAAAAATTTTTTTTTTGGACTTAGTCATTTTTCAGCATTTATCAGACTTTCAGATAGGGGAAATGTCAGTGAGCGTTCCGATTTAAGTTCCAGAGCGATTCGCCCGATGAGTCCTTCATATTTAGTCGTTTTCAGCCAATTTTCTGAATTTTTGAAAATTTCACTTTTTTGTGAAAATATCCCCTAAATGAGGGAATAATATGTGTGAGGGTACCCCAGGAGAGTTCCAAATGTGTGTGGGTAGAATATATATCACACGGGGGTAAAATTGAAAAAAGGTGAAAAATTTTTTTTTTTGGACTTAGTCATTTTTTCAGCGTTTATCAGACTTTCAGATAGGGGAAATGTCAGTGAGCATTCCGATTTCAGTTCCAGAGCGATTTGCCCGATGAGTCCTTAATATTTAGTTGTTTTCAGCCAAATTTCAGAATTTTTAAAAATTTCACTTTTTTGTGAAAATATCCACTAAATGAGGGAATAATATGTGTGAGGGTACCCCAGGAGAGTTCCAAATGTGTGTGGGTAGAATATATATCCCACGGGGGTAAAATTGAAAAAAGGTGAAAAAATTTTTTTTTTTGGACTTAGTCATTTTTTCAGCATTTATCAGACTTTCAGATAGGGGAAATGTCAGTGAGTATTCCGATTTCAGTTCCAGAGCGATTTGCCCGATGAGTCCTTAATATTTAGTTGTTTTCAGCCAAATTTCAGAATTTTTAAAAATTTCACTTTTTTGTGAAAATATCCACTAAATGAGGGAATAATATGTGTGAGGGTACCCCAGGAGAGTTCCAAATGTGTGTGGGTAGAATATATATCCCACGGGGGTAAAATTGAAAAAAGGTGAAAAAATTTTTTTTTTTGGACTTAGTCATTTTTTCAGCATTTATCAGACTTTCAGATAGGGGAAATGTCAGTGAGCATTCCGATTTCAGTTCCAGAGCGATTCACCCGATGAGTCCTTCATATTTAGTCGTTTTCAGCCAATTTTCTGAATTTTTGAAAATTTCACTTTTTTGTGAAAATATCCACTAAATGAGGGAATAATATGTGTGAGGGTACCCCAGGAGAGTTCCAAATGTGTGTGGGTAGAATATATATCACACGGGGGTAAAATTGAAAAAAGGTGAAAAATTTTTTTTTTTTGGACTTAGTCATTTTTTCAGCGTTTATCTGACTTTCAGATAGGGGAAATGTCAGTGAGTGTTCCGATTTCAGTTCCAGAGCGATTCGCCCCATGAGTCCTTAATATTTAGTTGTTTTCAGCCAAATTTCAGAATTTTTGAAAATGTCACTTTTTTGTGAAAATATCCACTAAATGAGGGAATAATATGTGTGAGGGTACCCCAGGAGAGTTCCAAATGTGTGTGGGTAGAATATATATCCCACGGGGGTAAAATTGAAAAAAGGTGAAAAAATTTTTTTTTTTCGACTTAGTCATTTTTTCAGCATTTATCAGACTTTCAGATAGGGGAAATGTCAGTGAGCGTTCCGATTTCAGTTCCAGAGCGATTCACCCGATGAGTCCTTCATATTTAGTCGTTTTCAGCCAACTTTCTGAATTTTTGAAAACTTCACTTTTTTTGTGAAAATATCCACTAAATGAGGGAATAATATGCGTGAGGATACCCCAGGAGAGTTCCAAATGTGTGTGGGTAGAATATATATCCCATGGGGGTAAAATTGAAAAAAGGTGAAAAAATTTTTTTTTTTGGACTTAGTCATTTTTTCAGCATTTATCAGACTTTCAGATAGGGGAAATGTCAGTGAGCGTTCCGATTTCAGCTCCAGAGCGATTCACCCGATGAGTCCTTCATATTTAGTCGTTTTCAGCCAACTTTCTGAATTTTTGAAAATTTCACTTTTTTGTGAAAATATCCACTAAATGAGGGAATAATATGTGTGAGGGTACCCCAGGAGAGTTCCAAATGTGTGTGGGTAGAATATATATCCCACGGGGGTAAAATTGAAAAAAGGTGAAAAAAATTTTTTTTTTGGACTTAGTCATTTTTCAGCATTTATCAGACTTTCAGATAGGGGAAATGTCAGTGAGCGTTCCGATTTAAGTTCCAGAGCGATTCGCCCGATGAGTCCTTCATATTTAGTCGTTTTCAGCCAATTTTCTGAATTTTTGAAAATTTCACTTTTTTGTGAAAATATCCACTAAATGAGGGAATAATATGTGTGAGGGAACCCCAGGAGAGTTCCAAATGTGTGTGGGTAGAATATATATCCCACGGGGGTAAAATTGAAAAAAGGTGAAAAAAATTTTTTTTTTGGACTTAGTCATTTTTCAGCATTTATCAGACTTTCAGAAAGGGGAAATGTCAGTGAGCGTTCCGATTTAAGTTCCAGAGCGATTCGCCCGATGAGTCCTTCATATTTAGTCGTTTTCAGCCAATTTTCTGAATTTTTGAAAATTTCACTTTTTTGTGAAAATATCCACTAAATGAGGGAATAATATGTGTGAGGGTACCCCAGGAGAGTTCCAAATGTGTGTGGGTAGAATATATATCCCATGGGGGTAAAATTGAAAAAAGGTGAAAAAAATTTTTTTTTTGAACTTAGTCATTTTTTCAGCATTTATCAGACTTTCAGATAGGGGAAATGTCAGTGAGCGTTCCGATTTCAGTTCCAGAGCGATTCGCCCCATGAGTCCTTAATATTTAGTTGTTTTCAGCCAAATTTCAGAATTTTTGAAAATTTCACTTTTTTGTGAAAATATCCACTAAATGAGGGAATAATATGTGTGAGGGTACCCCAGGAGAGTTCCAAATGTGTGTGGGTAGAATATATATCACACGGGGGTAAAATTGAAAAAAGGTGAAAAATTTTTTTTTTGGACTTAGTCATTTTTTCAGCGTTTATCAGACTTTCAGATAGGGGAAATGTCAGTGAGCTTTCCGATTTCAGTTTCAGAGCGATTCGCCCGATGAGTCCTTAATATTTAGCTGTTTTCAGCCAAATTTCAGAATTTTTGAAAATTTCACTTTTTTGTGAAAATATCCACTAAATGAGGGAATAATATGTGTGAGGGTACCCCAGGAGAGTTCCAAATGTGTGTGGGTAGAATATATATCACACGGGGGTAAAATTGAAAAAAGGTGAAAAATTTTTTTTTTTGGACTTAGTCAGTTTTTTCAACGTTTATCTGACTTTCAGATAGGGGAAATGTCAGTGAGCGTTCCGATTTCAGTTCCAGAGCGATTCGCCCCATGATTCCTTAATATTTAGTTGTTTTCAGCCAAATTTCAGAATTTTTGAAAATTTCACTTTTTTGTGAAAATATCCACTAAATGAGGGAATAATATGTGTGAGGGTACCCCAGGAGAGTTCCAAATGTGTGTGGGTAGAATATATATCCCACGGGGGTAAAATTGAAAAAAGGTGAAAAAAATTTTTTTTTTGGACTGTCATTTTTCAGCATTTATCAGACTTTCAGATAGGGGAAATGTCAGTGAGCGTTCCGATTTAAGTTCCAGAGCGATTCACCCGATGAGTCCTTCAGATTTAGTCGTTTTCAGCCAATTTTCTGAATTTTTGAAAATTTCACTTTTTTGTGAACATATCCACTAAATGAGGGAATAATATGTGTGAGGGTACCCCAGGAGAGTTCCAAATGTGTGTGGGTAGAATATATATCACACGGGGGTAAAATTGAAAAAAGGTGAAAAATATTTTTTTTGGACTTAGTCATTTTTTCAGCGTTTATCAGACTTTCAGATAGGGGAAATGTCAGTGAGCATTCCGATTTCAGTTCCAGAGCGATTCGCCCGATGAGTCCTTAATATTTAGTTGTTTTCAGCCAAATTTCAGAATTTTTAAAAATTTCACTTTTTTGTGAAAATATCCACTAAATGAGGGAATAATATGTGTGAGGGTACCCCAGGAGAGTTCCAAATGTTGTGTGGGTAGAATATATATCCCACGGGGGTAAAATTGAAAAAAGGTGAAAAAATTTTTTTTTTTGGACTTAGTCATTTTTTCGGCATTTATCAGACTTTCAGATAGGGGAAATGTCAGTGAGCATTCCGATTTAAGTTCCAGAGCGATTCGCCCGATGAGTCCTTCATATTTAGTCGTTTTCAGCCAATTTTCTGAATTTTTGAAAATTTCACTTTTTTGTGAAAATATCCACTAAATGAGGGAATAATATGTGTGAGGGAACCCCAGGAGAGTTCCAAATGTGTGTGGGTAGAATATATATGCCACGGGGGTAAAATTGAAAAAAGGTGAAAAAAATTTTTTTTTTGGACTTAGTCATTTTTCAGCATTTATCAGACTTTCAGATAGGGGAAATGTCAGTGAGCGTTCCGATTTAAGTTCCAGAGCGATTCGCCCGATGAGTCCTTCATATTTAGTCGTTTTCAGCCAATTTTCTGAATTTTTGAAAATTTCACTTTTTTGTGAAAATATCCACTAAATGAGGGAATAATATGTGTGAGGGTACCCCAGGAGAGTTCCAAATGTGTGTGGGTAGAATATATATCACACGGGGGTAAAATTGAAAAAAGGTGAAAAATTTTTTTTTTTGGACTTAGTCATTTTTTCAGCGTTTATCAGACTTTCAGATAGGGGAAATGTCAGTGAGCATTCCGATTTCAGTTCCAGAGCGATTTGCCCGATGAGTCCTTAATATTTAGTTGTTTTCAGCCAAATTTCAGAATTTTTAAAAATTTCACTTTTTTGTGAAAATATCCACTAAATGAGGGAATAATATGTGTGAGGGTACCCCAGGAGAGTTCCAAATGTGTGTGGGTAGAATATACATCCCACGGGGGTAAAATTGAAAAAAGGTGAAAAAATTTTTTTTTTTGGACTTAGTCATTTTTTCAGCATTTATCAGACTTTCAGATAGGGGAAATGTCAGTGAGTATTCCGATTTCAGTTCCAGAGCGATTTGCCCGATGAGTCCTTAATATTTAGTTGTTTTCAGCCAAATTTCAGAATTTTTAAAAATTTCACTTTTTTGTGAAAATATCCACTAAATGAGGGAATAATATGTGTGAGGGTACCCCAGGAGAGTTCCAAATGTGTGTGGGTAGAATATATATCCCACGGGGGTAAAATTGAAAAAAGGTGAAAAAATTTTTTTTTTTGGACTTAGTCATTTTTTCAGCATTTATCAGACTTTCAGATAGGGGAAATGTCAGTGAGCATTCCGATTTCAGTTCCAGAGCGATTCACCCGATGAGTCCTTCATATTTAGTCGTTTTCAGCCAATTTTCTGAATTTTTGAAAATTTCACTTTTTTGTGAAAATATCCACTAAATGAGGGAATAATATGTGTGAGGGTACCCCAGGAGAGTTCCAAATGTGTGTGGGTAGAATATATATCACACGGGGGTAAAATTGAAAAAAGGTGAAAAATTTTTTTTTTTTGGACTTAGTCATTTTTTCAGCGTTTATCTGACTTTCAGATAGGGGAAATGTCAGTGAGTGTTCCGATTTCAGTTCCAGAGCGATTCGCCCCATGAGTCCTTAATATTTAGTTGTTTTCAGCCAAATTTCAGAATTTTTGAAAATTTCACTTTTTTGTGAAAATATCCACTAAATGAGGGAATAATATGTGTGAGGGTACCCCAGGAGAGTTCCAAATGTGTGTGGGTAGAATATATATCCCACGGGGGTAAAATTGAAAAAAGGTGAAAAAATTTTTTTTTTTGGACTTAGTCATTTTTTCAGCATTTATCAGACTTTCAGATAGGGGAAATGTCAGTGAGCGTTCCGATTTCAGTTCCAGAGCGATTCACCCGATGAGTCCTTCATATTTAGTCGTTTTCAGCCAACTTTCTGAATTTTTGAAAACTTCACTTTTTTTGTGAAAATATCCACTAAATGAGGGAATAATATGCGTGAGGATACCCCAGGAGAGTTCCAAATGTGTGTGGGTAGAATATATATCCCATGGGGGTAAAATTGAAAAAAGGTGAAAAAATTTTTTTTTTTGGACTTAGTCATTTTTTCAGCATTTATCAGACTTTCAGATAGGGGAAATGTCAGTGAGCGTTCCGATTTCAGCTCCAGAGCGATTCACCCGATGAGTCCTTCATATTTAGTCGTTTTCAGCCAACTTTCTGAATTTTTGAAAATTTCACTTTTTTTGTGAAAATATCCACTAAATGAGGGAATAATATGCGTGAGGATACCCCAGGAGAGTTCCAAATGTGTGTGGGTAGAATATATATCCCATGGGGGTAAAATTGAAAAAAGGTGAAAAAATTTTTTTTTTTGGACTTAGTCATTTTTTCAGCATTTATCAGACTTTCAGATAGGGGAAATGTCAGTGAGCGTTCCGATTTCAGCTCCAGAGCGATTCACCCGATGAGTCCTTCATATTTAGTCGTTTTCAGCCAACTTTCTGAATTTTTGAAAATTTCACTTTTTTGTGAAAATATCCACTAAATGAGGGAATAATATGTGTGAGGGTACCCCAGGAGAGTTCCAAATGTGTGTGGGTAGAATATATATCCCACGGGGGTAAAATTGAAAAAAGGTGAAAAAAATTTTTTTTTTGGACTTAGTCATTTTTCAGCATTTATCAGACTTTCAGATAGGGGAAATGTCAGTGAGCGTTCCGATTTAAGTTCCAGAGCGATTCGCCCAATGAGTCCTTCATATTTAGTCGTTTTCAGCCAATTTTCTGAATTTTTGAAAATTTCACTTTTTTGTGAAAATATCCACTAAATGAGGGAATAATATGTGTGAGGGAACCCCAGGAGAGTTCCAAATGTGTGTGGGTAGAATATATATCCCACGGGGGTAAAATTGAAAAAAGGTGAAAAAAATTTTTTTTTTGGACTTAGTCATTTTTCAGCATTTATCAGACTTTCAGAAAGGGGAAATGTCAGTGAGCGTTCCGATTTAAGTTCCAGAGCGATTCGCCCGATGAGTCCTTCATATTTAGTCGTTTTCAGCCAATTTTCTGAATTTTTGAAAATTTCACTTTTTTGTGAAAATATCCACTAAATGAGGGAATAATATGTGTGAGGGTACCCCAGGAGAGTTCCAAATGTGTGTGGGTAGAATATATATCCCATGGGGGTAAAATTGAAAAAAGGTGAAAAAAATTTTTTTTTTGAACTTAGTCATTTTTTCAGCATTTATCAGACTTTCAGATAGGGGAAATGTCAGTGAGCGTTCCGATTTCAGTTCCAGAGCGATTCGCCCCATGAGTCCTTAATATTTAGTTGTTTTCAGCCAAATTTCAGAATTTTTGAAAATTTCACTTTTTTGTGAAAATATCCACTAAATGAGGGAATAATATGTGTGAGGGTACCCCAGGAGAGTTCCAAATGTGTGTGGGTAGAATATATATCACACGGGGGTAAAATTGAAAAAAGGTGAAAAATTTTTTTTTTGGACTTAGTCATTTTTTCAGCGTTTATCAGACTTTCAGATAGGGGAAATGTCAGTGAGCTTTCCGATTTCAGTTTCAGAGCGATTCGCCCGATGAGTCCTTAATATTTAGCTGTTTTCAGCCAAATTTCAGAATTTTTGAAAATTTCACTTTTTTGTGAAAATATCCACTAAATGAGGGAATAATATGTGTGAGGGTACCCCAGGAGAGTTCCAAATGTGTGTGGGTAGAATATATATCACACGGGGGTAAAATTGAAAAAAGGTGAAAAATTTTTTTTTTTGGACTTAGTCAGTTTTTTCAACGTTTATCTGACTTTCAGATAGGGGAAATGTCAGTGAGCGTTCCGATTTCAGTTCCAGAGCGATTCGCCCCATGATTCCTTAATATTTAGTTGTTTTCAGCCAATTTTCTGAATTTTTGAAAATTTCACTTTTTTGTGAAAATATCCACTAAATGAGGGAATAATATGTGTGAGGGAACCCCAGGAGAGTTCCAAATGTGTGTGGGTAGAATATATATCCCACGGGGGTAAAATTGAAAAAAGGTGAAAAAAATTTTTTTTTTGGACTTAGTCATTTTTCAGCATTTATCAGACTTTCAGAAAGGGGAAATGTCAGTGAGCGTTCCGATTTAAGTTCCAGAGCGATTCGCCCGATGAGTCCTTCATATTTAGTCGTTTTCAGCCAATTTTCTGAATTTTTGAAAATTTCACTTTTTTGTGAAAATATCCACTAAATGAGGGAATAATATGTGTGAGGGTACCCCAGGAGAGTTCCAAATGTGTGTGGGTAGAATATATATCCCATGGGGGTAAAATTGAAAAAAGGTGAAAAAAATTTTTTTTTTGAACTTAGTCATTTTTTCAGCATTTATCAGACTTTCAGATAGGGGAAATGTCAGTGAGCGTTCCGATTTCAGTTCCAGAGCGATTCGCCCCATGAGTCCTTAATATTTAGTTGTTTTCAGCCAAATTTCAGAATTTTTGAAAATTTCACTTTTTTGTGAAAATATCCACTAAATGAGGGAATAATATGTGTGAGGGTACCCCAGGAGAGTTCCAAATGTGTGTGGGTAGAATATATATCACACGGGGGTAAAATTGAAAAAAGGTGAAAAATTTTTTTTTTGGACTTAGTCATTTTTTCAGCGTTTATCAGACTTTCAGATAGGGGAAATGTCAGTGAGCTTTCCGATTTCAGTTTCAGAGCGATTCGCCCGATGAGTCCTTAATATTTAGCTGTTTTCAGCCAAATTTCAGAATTTTTGAAAATTTCACTTTTTTGTGAAAATATCCACTAAATGAGGGAATAATATGTGTGAGGGTACCCCAGGAGAGTTCCAAATGTGTGTGGGTAGAATATATATCACACGGGGGTAAAATTGAAAAAAGGTGAAAAATTTTTTTTTTTGGACTTAGTCAGTTTTTTCAACGTTTATCTGACTTTCAGATAGGGGAAATGTCAGTGAGCGTTCCGATTTCAGTTCCAGAGCGATTCGCCCCATGATTCCTTAATATTTAGTTGTTTTCAGCCAAATTTCAGAATTTTTGAAAATTTCACTTTTTTGTGAAAATATCCACTAAATGAGGGAATAATATGTGTGAGGGTACCCCAGGAGAGTTCCAAATGTGTGTGGGTAGAATATATATCCCACGGGGGTAAAATTGAAAAAAGGTGAAAAAATTTTTTTTTTTGGACTTAGTCATTTTTTCAGCATTTATCAGACTTTCAGATAGGGGAAATGTCAGTGAGCGTTCCGATTTAAGTTCCAGAGCGATTCGCCCGATGAGTCCTTCATATTTAGTCGTTTTCAGCCAATTTTCTGAATTTTTGAAAATTTCACTTTTTTGTGAAAATATCCACTAAATGAGGGAATAATATGTGTGAGGGAACCCCAGGAGAGTTCCAAATGTGTGTGGGTAGAATATATATCCCACGGGGGTAAAATTGAAAAAAGGTGAAAAAAATTTTTTTTTTGGACTTAGTCATTTTTCAGCATTTATCAGACTTTCAGATAGGGGAAATGTCAGTGAGCGTTCCGATTTAAGTTCCAGAGCGATTCGCCCGATGAGTCCTTCATATTTAGTCGTTTTCAGCCAATTTTCTGAATTTTTGAAAATTTCACTTTTTTGTGAAAATATCCACTAAATGAGGGAATAATATGTGTGAGGGTACCCCAGGAGAGTTCCAAATGTGTTTGGGTAGAATATATATCACACGGGGGTAAAATTGAAAAAAGGTGAAAAATTTTTTTTTTTGGACTTAGTCATTTTTTCAGCGTTTATCAGACTTTCAGATAGGGGAAATGTCAGTGAGCATTCCGATTTCAGTTCCAGAGCGATTTGCCCGATGAGTCCTTAATATTTAGTTGTTTTAAGCCAAATTTCAGAATTTTTAAAAATTTCACTTTTTTGTGAAAATATCCACTAAATGAGGGAATAATATGTGTGAGGGTACCCCAGGAGAGTTCCAAATGTGTGTGGGTAGAATATATATCCCACGGGGGTAAAGTTGAAAAAAGGTGAAAAAATTTTTTTTTTTGGACTTAGTCATTTTTTCAGCATTTATCAGACTTTCAGATAGGGGAAATGTCAGTGAGCATTCCGATTTCAGTTCCAGAGCGATTCACCCGATGAGTCCTTCATATTTAGTCGTTTTCAGCCAATTTTCTGAATTTTTGAAAATTTCACTTTTTTGTGAAAATATCCACTAAATGAGGGAATAATATGTGTGAGGGTACCCCAGGAGAGTTCCAAATGTGTGTGGGTAGAATATATATCACACGGGGGTAAAATTGAAAAAAGGTGAAAATTTTTTTTTTTTTGGACTTAGTCATTTTTTCAGCGTTTATCAGACTTTCAGATAGGGGAAATGTCAGTGAGCGTTCCGATTTCAGCTCCAGAGCGATTCACCCGATGAGTCCTTCATATTTAGTCGTTTTCAGCCAACTTTCTGAATTTTTGAAAATTTCACTTTTTTGTGAAAATATCCACTAAATGAGGGAATAATATGTGTGAGGGTACCCCAGGAGAGTTCCAAATGTGTGTGGGTAGAATATATATCCCACGGGGGTAAAATTGAAAAAAGGTGAAAAAAATTTTTTTTTTGGACTTAGTCATTTTTCAGCATTTATCAGACTTTCAGATAGGGGAAATGTCAGTGAGCGTTCCGATTTAAGTTCCAGAGCAATTCGCCCGATGAGTCCTTCATATTTAGTCGTTTTCAGCCAATTTTCTGAATTTTTGAAAATTTCACTTTTTTGTGAAAATATCCACTAAATGAGGGAATAATATGTGTGAGGGAACCCCAGGAGAGTTCCAAATGTGTGTGGGTAGAATATATATCCCACGGGGGTAAAATTGAAAAAAGGTGAAAAAATTTTTTTTTTTGGACTTAGTCATTTTTTCAGCATTTATCAGACTTTCAGATAGGGGAAATGTCAGTGAGCGTTCCGATTTCAGTTCCAGAGCGATTCACCCGATGAGTCCTTCATATTTAGTCGTTTTCAGCCAACTTTCTGAATTTTTGAAAATTTCACTTTTTTTGTGAAAATATCCACTAAATGAGGGAATAATATGTGTGAGGATACCCCAGGAGAGTTCCAAATGTTGTGTGGGTAGAATATATATCCCACGGGGGTAAAATTGAAAAAAGGTGAAAAAATTTTTTTTTTTGGACTTAGTCATTTTTTCAGCATTTATCAGACTTTCAGATAGGGGAAATGTCAGTGAGCGTTCCGATTTAAGTTTCAGAGCGATTCGCCCGATGAGTCCTTCATATTTAGTCGTTTTCAGCCAATTTTCTGAATTTTTGAAAATTTCACTTTTTTGTGAAAATATCCACTAAATGAGGGAATAATATGTGTGAGGGTACCCCAGGAGAGTTCCAAATGTGTGTGGGTAGAATATATATCACACGGGGGCAAAATTGAAAAAAGGTGAAAAATTTTTTTTTTGGGATTTAGTCATTTTTTCAGCGTTTATCAGACTTTCAGATAGGGGAAATGTCAGTGAGCGTTCCGATTTCAGTTCCAGAGCGATTCGCCCGATGAGTCCTTAATATCTAGTTGTTTTCAGCCAAATTTCAGAATTTTTGAAAATTTCACTTTTTTGCGAAAATATCCACTAAATGAGGGAATAATATGTGTGAGGGTACCCCAGGAGAGTTCCAAATGTGTGTGGGTAGAATATATATCCCACGGGGGTAAAATTGAAAAAAGGTGAAAAAAATTTTTTTTTTGGACTTAGTCATTTTTCAGCATTTATCAGACTTTCAGATAGGGGAAATGTCAGTGAGCGTTCCGATTCAAGTTCCAGAGCGATTCGCCCGATGAGTCCTTCATATTTAGTCGTTTTCAGCCAATTTTCTGAATTTTTGAAAATTTCACTTTTTTGTGAAAATATCCACTAAATGAGGGAATAATATGTGTGAGGGTACCCCAGGAGAGTTCCAAATGTGTGTGGGTAGAATATATATCACACGGGGGTAAAATTGAAAAAAGGTGAAAAATATTTTTTTTTGGACTTAGTCATTTTTTCAGCGTTTATCAGACTTTCAGATAGGGGAAATGTCAGTGAGCGTTCCGATTTCAGTTCCAGAGCGATTCGCCCGATGAGTCCTTCATATTTAGTCGTTTTCAGCCAATTTTCTGAATTTTTGAAAATTTCACTTTTTTGTGAAAATATCCACTAAATGAGGGAATAATATGTGTGAGGGTACCCCAGGAGAGTTCCAAATGTGTGTGGGTAGAATATATATCACACGGGGGTAAAATTGAAAAAAGGTGAAAAATATTTTTTTTTGGACTTAGTCATTTTTTCAGCGTTTATCAGACTTTCAGATAGGGGAAATGTCAGTGAGCGTTCCGATTTCAGTTCCAGAGCGATTCGCCCGATGAGTCCTTCATATTTAGTTGTTTTCAGCCAATTTTCTGAATTTTTGAAAATTTCACTTTTTTGTGAAAATATCCACTAAATGAGGGAATAATATGTGTGAGGGTACCCCAGGAGAGTTCCAAATGTGTGTGGGTAGAATATATATCCCACGGGGGTAAAATTGAAAAAAGGTGAAAAAATTTTTTTTTTTGGACTTAGTCATTTTTCAGCATTTATCAGACTTTCAGATAGGGGAAATGTCAGTGAGCATTCCGATTTAAGTTCCAGAGCGATTCGCCCGATGAGTCCTTCATATTTAGTCGTTTTCAGCCAATTTTCTGAATTTTTGAAAATTTCACTTTTTTGTGAAAATATCCACTAAATGAGGGAATAATATGTGTGAGGGAACCCCAGGAGAGTTCCAAATGTGTGTGGGTAGAATATATATCCCACGGGGGTAAAATTGAAAAAAGGTGAAAAAAATTTTTTTTTTGGACTTAGTCATTTTTCAGCATTTATCAGACTTTCAGATAGGGGAAATGTCAGTGAGCGTTCCGATTTAAGTTCCAGAGCGATTCGCCCGATGAGTCCTTCATATTTAGTCGTTTTCAGCCAATTTTCTGAATTTTTGAAAATTTCACTTTTTTGTGAAAATATCCACTAAATGAGGGAATAATATGTGTGAGGGTACCCCAGGAGAGTTCCAAATGTGTGTGGGTAGAATATATATCCCATGGGGGTAAAATTGAAAAAAGGTGAAAAAATTTTTTTTTTTGAACTTAGTCATTTTTTCAGCATTTATCAGACTTTCAGATAGGGGAAATGTCAGTGAGCGTTCCGATTTCAGTTCCTGAGCGATTCACCCGATGAGTCCTTCATATTTAGTCGTTTTCAGCCAATTTTCTGAATTTTTGAAAATTTCACTTTTTTGTGAAAATATCCACTAAATGAGGGAATAATATGTGTGAGGGTACCCCAGGAGAGTTCCAAATGTGTGTGGGTAGAATATATATCACACGGGGGAAAAATTGAAAAAAGGTGAAAAATTTTTTTTTTGGACTTAGTCATTTTTTCAGCGTTTATCTGACTTTCAGATAGGGGAAATGTCAGTGAGCGTTCCGATTTCAGTTCCAGAGCGATTCGCCCCATGAGTCCTTAATATTTAGTTGTTTTCAGCCAAATTTCAGAATTTTTGAAAATTTCACTTTTTTGTGAAAATATCCACTAAATGAGGGAATAATATGTGTGAGGGTACCCCAGGAGAGTTCCAAATGTGTGTGGGTAGAATATATATCACACGGGGGTAAAATTGAAAAAAGGTGAAAAATTTTTTTTTTGGACTTAGTCATTTTTTCAGCGTTTATCAGACTTTCAGATAGGGGAAATGTCAGTGAGCTTTCCGATTTCAGTTCCAGAGCGATTCGCCCGATGAGTCCTTAATATTTAGCTGTTTTCAGCCAAATTTCAGAATTTTTGAAAATTTCACTTTTTTGTGAAAATATCCACTAAATGAGGGAATAATATGTGTGAGGGTACCCCAGGAGAGTTCCAAATGTGTGTGGGTAGAATATATATCCCACGGGGGTAAAATTGAAAAAAGGTGAAAAAAATTTTTTTTTTGGACTTAGTCATTTTTCAGCATTTATCAGACTTTCAGATAGGGGAAATGTCAGTGAGCGTTCCGATTTCAGTTCCAGAGCGATTCGCCCGATGAGTCCTTCATATTTAGTCGTTTTCAGCCAATTTTCTGAATTTTTTAAAATTTCACTTTTTTGTGAAAATATCCACTAAATGAGGGAATAATATGTGTGAGGGTACCCCAGGAGAGTTCCAAATGTGTGTGGGTAGAATATATATCACACGGGGGTAAAATTGAAAAAAGGTGAAAAATATTTTTTTTTGGACTTAGTCATTTTTTCAGCGTTTATCAGACTTTCAGATAGGGGAAATGTCAGTGAGCGTTCCGATTTCAGTTCCAGAGCGATTCGCCCGATGAGTCCTTCATATTTAGTCGTTTTCAGCCAATTTTCTGAATTTTTGAAAATTTCACTTTTTTGTGAAAATATCCACTAAATGAGGGAATAATATGTGTGAGGGTACCCCAGGAGAGTTCCAAATGTGTGTGGGTAGAATATATATCCCACGGGGGTAAAATTGAAAAAAGGTGAAAAAAATTTTTTTTTTGGACTTAGTCATTTTTTCAGCGTTTATCAGACTTTCAGATAGGGGAAATGTCAGTGAGCGTTCCGATTTCAGTTCCAGAGCGATTCGCCCGATGAGTCCTTCATATTTAGTTGTTTTCAGCCAATTTTCTGAATTTTTGAAAATTTCACTTTTTTGTGAAAATATCCACTAAATGAGGGAATAATATGTGTGAGGGTACCCCAGGAGAGTTCCAAATGTGTGTGGGTAGAATATATATCCCACGGGGGTAAAATTGAAAAAAGGTGAAAAAATTTTTTTTTTTGGACTTAGTCATTTTTCAGCATTTATCAGACTTTCAGATAGGGGAAATGTCAGTGAGCGTTCCGATTTAAGTTCCAGAGCGATTCGCCCGATGAGTCCTTCATATTTAGTCGTTTTCAGCCAATTTTCTGAATTTTTGAAAATTTCACTTTTTTGTGAAAATATCCACTAAATGAGGGAATAATATGTGTGAGGGAACCCCAGGAGAGTTCCAAATGTGTGTGGGTAGAATATATATCCCACGGGGGTAAAATTGAAAAAAGGTGAAAAAAATTTTTTTTTTGGACTTAGTCATTTTTCAGCATTTATCAGACTTTCAGATAGGGGAAATGTCAGTGAGCATTCCGATTTAAGTTCCAGAGCGATTCGCCCGATGAGTCCTTCATATTTAGTCGTTTTCAGCCAATTTTCTGAATTTTTGAAAATTTCACTTTTTTGTGAAAATATCCACTAAATGAGGGAATAATATGTGTGAGGGTACCCCAGGAGAGTTCCAAATGTGTGTGGGTAGAATATATATCCCATGGGGGTAAAATTGAAAAAAGGTGAAAAAATTTTTTTTTTTGAACTTAGTCATTTTTTCAGCATTTATCAGATTTTCAGATAGGGGAAATGTCAGTGAGCGTTCCGATTTCAGTTCCTGAGCGATTCACCCGATGAGTCCTTCATATTTAGTCGTTTTCAGCCAATTTTCTGAATTTTTGAAAATTTCACTTTTTTGTGAAAATATCCACTAAATGAGGGAATAATATGTGTGAGGGTACCCCAGGAGAGTTCCAAATGTGTGTGGGTAGAATATATATCACACGGGGGAAAAATTGAAAAAAGGTGAAAAATTTTTTTTTTGGACTTAGTCATTTTTTCAGCGTTTATCTGACTTTCAGATAGGGGAAATGTCAGTGAGAGTTCCGATTTCAGTTCCAGAGCGATTCGCCCCATGAGTCCTTAATATTTAGTTGTTTTCAGCCAAATTTCAGAATTTTTGAAAATTTCACTTTTTTGTGAAAATATCCACTAAATGAGGGAATAATATGTGTGAGGGTACCCCAGGAGAGTTCCAAATGTGTGTGGGTAGAATATATATCCCACGGGGGTAAAATTGAAAAAAGGTGAAAAAAATTTTTTTTTTGGACTTAGTCATTTTTCAGCATTTATCAGACTTTCAGATAGGGGAAATGTCAGTGAGCGTTCCGATTTCAGTTCCAGAGCGATTCGCCCGATGAGTCCTTCATATTTAGTCGTTTTCAGCCAATTTTCTGAATTTTTTAAAATTTCACTTTTTTGTGAAAATATCCACTAAATGAGGGAATAATATGTGTGAGGGTACCCCAGGAGAGTTCCAAATGTGTGTGGGTAGAATATATATCACACGGGGGTAAAATTGAAAAAAGGTGAAAAATATTTTTTTTTGGACTTAGTCATTTTTTCAGCGTTTATCAGACTTTCAGATAGGGGAAATGTCAGTGAGCGTTCCGATTTCAGTTCCAGAGCGATTCGCCCGATGAGTCCTTCATATTTAGTCGTTTTCAGCCAATTTTCTGAATTTTTGAAAATTTCACTTTTTTGTGAAAATATCCACTAAATGAGGGAATAATATGTGTGAGGGTACCCCAGGAGAGTTCCAAATGTGTGTGGGTAGAATATATATCCCACGGGGGTAAAATTGAAAAAAGGTGAAAAAAATTTTTTTTTTGGACTTAGTCATTTTTCAGCATTTATCAGACTTTCAGATAGGGGAAATGTCAGTGAGCGTTCCGATTTCAGTTCCAGAGCGATTCGCCCGATGAGTCCTTCATATTTAGTCGTTTTCAGCCAATTTTCTGAATTTTTTAAAATTTCACTTTTTTGTGAAAATATCCACTAAATGAGGGAATAATATGTGTGAGGGTACCCCAGGAGAGTTCCAAATGTGTGTGGGTAGAATATATATCACACGGGGGTAAAATTGAAAAAAGGTGAAAAATATTTTTTTTTGGACTTAGTCATTTTTTCAGCGTTTATCAGACTTTCAGATAGGGGAAATGTCAGTGAGCGTTCCGATTTCAGTTCCAGAGCGATTCGCCCGATGAGTCCTTCATATTTAGTCGTTTTCAGCCAATTTTCTGAATTTTTGAAAATTTCACTTTTTTGTGAAAATATCCACTAAATGAGGGAATAATATGTGTGAGGGTACCCCAGGAGAGTTCCAAATGTGTGTGGGTAGAATATATATCACACGGGGGTAAAATTGAAAAAAGGTGAAAAATATTTTTTTTTGGACTTAGTCATTTTTTCAGCATTTATCAGACTTTCAGATAGGGGAAATGTCAGTGAGCATTCCGATTTCAGTTCCAGAGCGATTCACCCGATGAGTCCTTCATATTTAGTCGTTTTCAGCCAACTTTCTGAATTTTTGAAAATTTCACTTTTTTGTGAAAATATCCACTAAATGAGGGAATAATATGTGTGAGGGTACCCCAGGAGAGTTCCAAATGTGTGTGGGTAGAATATATATCACACGGGGGCAAAATTGAAAAAAGGTGAAAAATTTTTTTTTTGGGACTTAGTCATTTTTTCAGCATTTATCAGACTTTCAGATAGGGGAAATGTCAGTGAGCGTTCCGATTTAAGTTCCAGAGCGATTCGCCCGATGAGTCCTTCATATTTAGTCGTTTTCAGCCAATTTTCTGAATTTTTGAAAATTTCACTTTTTTGTGAAAATATCCACTAAATGAGGGAATAATATGTGTGAGGGTACCCCAGGAGAGTTCCAAATGTGTGTGGGTAGAATATATATCCCATGGGGGTAAAATTGAAAAAAGGTGAAAAAATTTTTTTTTTTGAACTTAGTCATTTTTTCAGCATTTATCAGACTTTCAGATAGGGGAAATGTCAGTGAGCGTTCCGATTTCAGTTCCAGAGCGATTCGCCCGATGAGTCCTTCATATTTAGTCGTTTTCAGCCAATTTTCTGAATTTTTGAAAATTTCACTTTTTTGTGAAAATATCCACTAAATGAGGGAATAATATGTGTGAGGGTACCCCAGGAGAGTTCCAAATGTGTGTGGGTAGAATATATATCACACGGGGGTAAAATTGAAAAAAGGTGAAAAATATTTTTTTTTGGACTTAGTCATTTTTTCAGCATTTATCAGATTTTCAGATAGGGGAAATGTCAGTGAGCATTCCGATTTCAGTTCCAGAGCGATTCACCCGATGAGTCCTTCATATTTAGTCGTTTTCAGCCAACTTTCTGAATTTTTGAAAATTTCACTTTTTTGTGAAAATATCCACTAAATGAGGGAATAATATGTGTGAGGGTACCCCAGGAGAGTTCCAAATGTGTGTGGGTAGAATATATATCACACGGGGGCAAAATTGAAAAAAGGTGAAAAATTTTTTTTTTGGGACTTAGTCATTTTTTCAGCATTTATCAGACTTTCAGATAGGGGAAATGTCAGTGAGCGTTCCGATTTCAGTTCCAGAGCGATTCGCCCGATGAGTCCTTAATATTTAGTTGTTTTCAGCCAAATTTCAGAATTTTTGAAAATTTCACTTTTTTGTGAAAATATCCACTAAATGAGGGAATAATATGTGTGAGGGAACCCCAGGAGAGTTCCAAATGTGTGTGGGTAGAATATATATCCCACGGGGGTAAAATTGAAAAAAGGTGAAAAAAATTTTTTTTTTGGACTTAGTCATTTTTCAGCATTTATCAGACTTTCAGATAGGGGAAATGTCAGTGAGCGTTCCGATTTAAGTTCCAGAGCGATTCGCCCGATGAGTCCTTCATATTTAGTCGTTTTCAGCCAATTTTCTGAATTTTTGAAAATTTCACTTTTTTGTGAAAATATCCACTAAATGAGGGAATAATATGTGTGAGGGTACCCCAGGAGAGTTCCAAATGTGTGTGGGTAGAATATATATCCCATGGGTGTAAAATTGAACAAAGGTGAAAAAATTTTTTTTTTTGAACTTAGTCATTTTTTCAGCATTTATCAGACTTTCAGATAGGGGAAATGTCAGTGAGCGTTCCGATTTCAGTTCCAGAGCGATTCGCCCGATGAGTCCTTCATATTTAGTCGTTTTCAGCCAATTTTCTGAATTTTTGAAAATTTCACTTTTTTGTGAAAATATCCACTAAATGAGGGAATAATATGTGTGAGGGTACCCCAGGAGAGTTCCAAATGTGTGTGGGTAGAATATATATCCCACGGGGGTAAAATTGAAAAAAGGTGAAAAAAATTTTTTTTTTGGACTTAGTCATTTTTCAGCATTTATCAGACTTTCAGATAGGGGAAATGTCAGTGAGCGTACCGATTTAAGTTCCAGAGCGATTCGCCCGATGAGTCCTTCATATTTAGTCGTTTTCAGCCAATTTTCTGAATTTTTGAAAATTTCACTTTTTTGTGAAAATATCCACTAAATGAGGGAATAATATGTGTGAGGGTACCCCAGGAGAGTTCCAAATGTGTGTTGGTAGAATATATATCCCATGGGGGTAAAATTGAAAAAAGGTGAAAAAATTTTTTTTTTTGAACTTAGTCATTTTTTCAGCATTTATCAGACTTTCAGATAGGGGAAATGTCAGTGAGCGTTCCGATTTCAGTTCCAGAGCGATTCACCCGATGAGTCCTTCATATTTAGTCGTTTTCAGCCAATTTTCTGAATTTTTGAAAATTTCACTTTTTTGTGAAAATATCCACTAAATGAGGGAATAATATGTGTGAGGGTACCCCAGGAGAGTTCCAAATGTGTGTGGGTAGAATATATATCACACGGGGGAAAAATTGAAAAAAGGTGAAAAATTTTTTTTTTTGGACTTAGTCATTTTTTCAGCGTTTATCTGACTTTCAGATAGGGGAAATGTCAGTGAGCGTTCCGATTTCAGTTCCAGAGCGATTCGCCCCATGAGTCCTTAATATTTAGTTGTTTTCAGCCAAATTTCAGAATTTTTGAAAATTTCACTTTTTTGTGAAAATATCCACTAAATGAGGGAATAATATGTGTGAGGGTACCCCAGGAGAGTTCCAAATGTGTGTGGGTAGAATATATATCACACGGGGGTAAAATTGAAAAAAGGTGAAAAATTTTTTTTTTGGACTTAGTCATTTTTTCAGCGTTTATCAGACTTTCAGATAGGGGAAATGTCAGTGAGCTTTCCGATTTCAGTTCCAGAGCGATTCGCCCGATGAGTCCTTAATATTTAGCTGTTTTCAGCCAAATTTCAGAATTTTTGAAAATTTCACTTTTTTATGAAAATATCCACTAAATGAGGGAATAATATGTGTGAGGGTACCCCAGGAGAGTTCCAAATGTGTGTGGGTAGAATATATATCACACGGGGGCAAAATTGAAAAAAGGTGAAAAATTTTTTTTTTGGGACTTAGTCATTTTTTCAGCGTTTATCAGACTTTCAGATAGGGGAAATGTCAGTGAGCGTACCGATTTAAGTTCCAGAGCGATTCGCCCGATGAGTCCTTCATATTTAGTCGTTTTCAGCCAATTTTCTGAATTTTTGAAAATTTCACTTTTTTGTGAAAATATCCACTAAATGAGGGAATAATATGTGTGAGGGTACCCCAGGAGAGTTCCAAATGTGTGTTGGTAGAATATATATCCCATGGGGGTAAAATTGAAAAAAGGTGAAAAAATTTTTTTTTTTGAACTTAGTCATTTTTTCAGCATTTATCAGACTTTCAGATAGGGGAAATGTCAGTGAGCGTTCCGATTTCAGTTCCAGAGCGATTCGCCCGATGAGTCCTTCATATTTAGTCGTTTTCAGCCAATTTTCTGAATTTTTGAAAATTTCACTTTTTTATGAAAATATCCACTAAATGAGGGAATAATATGTGTGAGGGTACCCCAGGAGAGTTCCAAATGTGTGTGGGTAGAATATATATCACACGGGGGCAAAATTGAAAAAAGGTGAAAAATTTTTTTTTTGGGACTTAGTCATTTTTTCAGCGTTTATCAGACTTTCAGATAGGGGAAATGTCAGTGAGCGTTCCGATTTCAGTTCCAGAGCTATTCGCCCGATGAGTCCTTAATATTTAGTTGTTTTCAGCCAAATTTCAGAATTTTTGAAAATTTCACTTTTTTGTGAAAATATCCACTAAATGAGGGAATAATATGTGTGAGGGTACCCCAGGAGAGTTCCAAATGTGTTTGGGTAGAATATATATCCCACGGGGGTAAAATTGAAAAAAGGTGAAAAAAATTTTTTTTTTGGACTTAGTCATTTTTCAGCATTTATCAGACTTTCAGATAGGGGAAATGTCAGTGAGCATTCCGATTTCAGTTCCAGAGCGATTCACCCGATGAGTCCTTCATATTTAGTCGTTTTCAGCCAACTTTCTGAATTTTTGAAAATTTCACTTTTTTTTTAAAATATCCACTAAATGAGGGAATAATATGTGTGAGGGTACCCCAGGAGAGTTCCAAATGTGTGTGGGTAGACTATATATCACACGGGGGCAAAATTGAAAAAAGGTGAAAAATTTTTTTTTTGGGATTTAGTCATTTTTTCAGCGTTTATCAGACTTTCAGATAGGGGAAATGTCAGTGAGCGTTCCGATTTCAGTTCCAGAGCGATTCGCCCGATGGGTCCTTAATATTTAGTTGTTTTCAGCCAAATTTCAGAATTTTTGAAAATTTCACTTTTTTGCGAAAATATCCACTAAATGAGGGAATAATATGTGTGAGGGTACCCCAGGAGAGTTCCAAATGTGTGTGGGTAGAATATATATCCCACGGGGGTAAAATTGAAAAAAGGTGAAAAAAATTTTTTTTTTGGACTTAGTCATTTTTCAGCATTTATCAGACTTTCAGATAGGGGAAATGTCAGTGAGCGTTCCGATTCAAGTTCCAGAGCGATTCGCCCGATGAGTCCTTCATATTTAGTCGTTTTCAGCCAATTTTCTGAATTTTTGAAAATTTCACTTTTTTGTGAAAATATCCACTAAATGAGGGAATAATATGTGTGAGGGTACCCCAGGAGAGTTCCAAATGTGTGTGGGTAGAATATATATCACACGGGGGTAAAATTGAAAAAAGGTGATAAATATTTTTTTTTGGACTTAGTCATTTTTTCAGCGTTTATCAGACTTTCAGATAGGGGAAATGTCAGTGAGCGTTCCGATTTCAGTTCCAGAGCGATTCGCCCGATGAGTCCTTCATATTTAGTCGTTTTCAGCCAATTTTCTGAATTTTTGAAAATTTCACTTTTTTGTGAAAATATCCACTAAATGAGGGAATAATATGTGTGAGGGTACCCCAGGAGAGTTCCAAATGTGTGTGGGTAGAATATATATCACACGGGGGTAAAATTGAAAAAAGGTGAAAAATATTTTTTTTTGGACTTAGTCATTTTTTCAGCGTTTATCAGACTTTCAGATAGGGGAAATGTCAGTGAGCGTTCCGATTTCAGTTCCAGAGCGATTCGCCCGATGAGTCCTTCATATTTAGTCGTTTTCAGCCAATTTTCTGAATTTTTGAAAATTTCACTTTTTTGTGAAAATATCCACTAAATGAGGGAATAATATGTGTGAGGGTACCCCAGGAGAGTTCCAAATGTGTGTGGGTAGAATATATATCACACGGGGGAAAAATTGAAAAAAGGTGAAAAATTTTTTTTTTTGGACTTAGTCATTTTTTCAGCGTTTATCTGACTTTCAGATAGGGGAAATGTCAGTGAGCGTTCCGATTTCAGTTCCAGAGCGATTCGCCCCATGAGTCCTTAATATTTAGTTGTTTTCAGCCAAATTTCAGAATTTTTGAAAATTTCACTTTTTTGTGAAAATA
This sequence comes from Phyllobates terribilis, assembly GCF_046119375.1. Classification (NCBI taxonomy): domain Eukaryota; kingdom Metazoa; phylum Chordata; class Amphibia; order Anura; family Dendrobatidae; genus Phyllobates; species Phyllobates terribilis. The sequence continues at coordinate 17,857,044 of NW_027362773.1, read as the reverse complement.
TCCACTAAATGAGGGAATAATATGTGTGAGGGTACCCCAGGAGAGTTCCAAATGTGTGTGGGTAGAATATATATCCCACGGGGGTAAAATTGAAAAAAGGTGAAAAAAATTTTTTTTTTGGACTTAGTCATTTTTCAGCATTTATCAGACTTTCAGATAGGGGAAATGTCAGTGAGCGTTCCGATTTAAGTTCCAGAGCGATTCGCCCGATGAGTCCTTCATATTTAGTCGTTTTCAGCCAATTTTCTGAATTTTTGAAAATTTCACTTTTTTATGAAAATATCCACTAAATGAGGGAATAATATGTGTGAGGGTACCCCAGGAGAGTTCCAAATGTGTGTGGGTAGAATATATATCACACGGGGGCAAAATTGAAAAAAGGTGAAAAATTTTTTTTTTGGGATTTAGTCATTTTTTCAGCGTTTATCAGACTTTCAGATAGGGGAAATGTCAGTGAGCGTTCCGATTTCAGTTCCAGAGCGATTCGCCCGATGGGTCCTTAATATTTAGTTGTTTTCAGCCAAATTTCAGAATTTTTGAAAATTTCACTTTTTTGCGAAAATATCCACTAAATGAGGGAATAATATGTGTGAGGGTACCCCAGGAGAGTTCCAAATGTGTGTGGGTAGAATATATATCCCACGGGGGTAAAATTGAAAAAAGGTGAAAAAAATTTTTTTTTTGGACTTAGTCATTTTTCAGCATTTATCAGACTTTCAGATAGGGGAAATGTCAGTGAGCGTTCCGATTCAAGTTCCAGAGCGATTCGCCCGATGAGTCCTTCATATTTAGTCGTTTTCAGCCAATTTTCTGAATTTTTGAAAATTTCACTTTTTTGTGAAAATATCCACTAAATGAGGGAATAATATGTGTGAGGGTACCCCAGGAGAGTTCCAAATGTGTGTGGGTAGAATATATATCACACGGGGGTAAAATTGAAAAAAGGTGATAAATATTTTTTTTTGGACTTAGTCATTTTTTCAGCGTTTATCAGACTTTCAGATAGGGGAAATGTCAGTGAGCGTTCCGATTTCAGTTCCAGAGCGATTCGCCCGATGAGTCCTTCATATTTAGTCGTTTTCAGCCAATTTTCTGAATTTTTGAAAATTTCACTTTTTTGTGAAAATATCCACTAAATGAGGGAATAATATGTGTGAGGGTACCCCAGGAGAGTTCCAAATGTGTGTGGGTAGAATATATATCACACGGGGGTAAAATTGAAAAAAGGTGAAAAATATTTTTTTTTGGACTTAGTCATTTTTTCAGCGTTTATCAGACTTTCAGATAGGGGAAATGTCAGTGAGCGTTCCGATTTCAGTTCCAGAGCGATTCGCCCGATGAGTCCTTCATATTTAGTCGTTTTCAGCCAATTTTCTGAATTTTTGAAAATTTCACTTTTTTGTGAAAATATCCACTAAATGAGGGAATAATATGTGTGAGGGTACCCCAGGAGAGTTCCAAATGTGTGTGGGTAGAATATATATCACACGGGGGTAAAATTGAAAAAAGGTGAAAAATATTTTTTTTTGGACTTAGTCATTTTTTCAGCGTTTATCAGACTTTCAGATAGGGGAAATGTCAGTGAGCGTTCCGATTTCAGTTCCAGAGCGATTCGCCCGATGAGTCCTTAATATTTAGTTGTTTTCAGCCAAATTTCAGAATTTTTGAAAATTTCACTTTTTTGCGAAAATATCCACTAAATGAGGGAATAATATGTGTGAGGGTACCCCAGGAGAGTTCCAAATGTGTGTGGGTAGAATATATATCACACGGGGGTAAAATTGAAAAAAGGTGAAAAATATTTTTTTTTGGACTTAGTCATTTTTTCAGCGTTTATCAGACTTTCAGATAGGGGAAATGTCAGTGAGCGTTCCGATTTCAGTTCCAGAGCGATTCGCCCGATGAGTCCTTCATATTTAGTCGTTTTCAGCCAATTTTCTGAATTTTTGAAAATTTCACTTTTTTGTGAAAATATCCACTAAATGAGGGAATAATATGTGTGAGGGTACCCCAGGAGAGTTCCAAATATGTGTGGGTAGAATATATATCACACGGGGGTAAAATTGAAAAAAGGTGAAAAATATTTTTTTTTGGACTTAGTCATTTTTTCAGCGTTTATCAGACTTTCAGATAGGGGAAATGTCAGTGAGCGTTCCGATTTCAGTTCCAGAGCGATTCGCCCGATGAGTCCTTCATATTTAGTCGTTTTCAGCCAATTTTCTGAATTTTTGAAAATTTCACTTTTTTGTGAAAATATCCACTAAATGAGGGAATAATATGTGTGAGGGTACCCCAGGAGAGTTCCAAATGTGTGTGGGTAGAATATATATCACACGGGGGTAAAATTGAAAAAAGGTGAAAAATATTTTTTTTTGGACTTAGTCATTTTTTCAGCGTTTATCAGACTTTCAGATAGGGGAAATGTCAGTGAGCGTTCCGATTTCAGTTCCAGAGCGATTCGCCCGATGAGTCCTTCATATTTAGTCGTTTTCAGCCAATTTTCTGAATTTTTGAAAATTTCACTTTTTTGTGAAAATATCCACTAAATGAGGGAATAATATGTGTGAGGGTACCCCAGGAGAGTTCCAAATGTGTGTGGGTAGAATATATATCACACGGGGGTAAAATTGAAAAAAGGTGAAAAATATTTTTTTTTGGACTTAGTCATTTTTTCAGCGTTTATCAGACTTTCAGATAGGGGAAATGTCAGTGAGCGTTCCGATTTCAGTTCCAGAGCGATTCGCCCGATGAGTCCTTAATATTTAGTTGTTTTCAGCCAAATTTCAGAATTTTTGAAAATTTCACTTTTTTGCGAAAATATCCACTAAATGAGGGAATAATATGTGTGAGGGTACCCCAGGAGAGTTCCAAATGTGTGTGGGTAGAATATATATCCCACGGGGGTAAAATTGAAAAAAGGTGAAAAAAATTTTTTTTTTGGACTTAGTCATTTTTCAGCATTTATCAGACTTTCAGATAGGGGAAATGTCAGTGAGCGTTCCGATTCAAGTTCCAGAGCGATTCGCCCGATGAGTCCTTCATATTTAGTCGTTTTCAGCCAATTTTCTGAATTTTTGAAAATTTCACTTTTTTGTGAAAATATCCACTAAATGAGGGAATAATATGTGTGAGGGTACCCCAGGAGAGTTCCAAATGTGTGTGGGTAGAATATATATCACACGGGGGTAAAATTGAAAAAAGGTGAAAAATATTTTTTTTTGGACTTAGTCATTTTTTCAGCGTTTATCAGACTTTCAGATAGGGGAAATGTCAGTGAGCGTTCCGATTTCAGTTCCAGAGCGATTCGCCCGATGAGTCCTTCATATTTAGTCGTTTTCAGCCAATTTTCTGAATTTTTGAAAATTTCACTTTTTTGTGAAAATATCCACTAAATGAGGGAATAATATGTGTGAGGGTACCCCAGGAGAGTTCCAAATATGTGTGGGTAGAATATATATCACACGGGGGTAAAATTGAAAAAAGGTGAAAAATATTTTTTTTTGGACTTAGTCATTTTTTCAGCGTTTATCAGACTTTCAGATAGGGGAAATGTCAGTGAGCGTTCCGATTTCAGTTCCAGAGCGATTCGCCCGATGAGTCCTTCATATTTAGTCGTTTTCAGCCAATTTTCTGAATTTTTGAAAATTTCACTTTTTTGTGAAAATATCCACTAAATGAGGGAATAATATGTGTGAGGGTACCCCAGGAGAGTTCCAAATGTGTGTGGGTAGAATATATATCACACGGGGGTAAAATTGAAAAAAGGTGAAAAATATTTTTTTTTGGACTTAGTCATTTTTTCAGCGTTTATCAGACTTTCAGATAGGGGAAATGTCAGTGAGCGTTCCGATTTCAGTTCCAGAGCGATTCGCCCGATGAGTCCTTCATATTTAGTCGTTTTCAGCCAATTTTCTGAATTTTTGAAAATTTCACTTTTTTGTGAAAATATCCACTAAATGAGGGAATAATATGTGTGAGGGTACCCCAGGAGAGTTCCAAATGTGTGTGGGTAGAATATATATCACACGGGGGTAAAATTGAAAAAAGGTGAAAAATATTTTTTTTTGGACTTAGTCATTTTTTCAGCGTTTATCAGACTTTCAGATAGGGGAAATGTCAGTGAGCGTTCCGATTTCAGTTCCAGAGCGATTCGCCCGATGAGTCCTTAATATTTAGTTGTTTTCAGCAAAATTTCAGAATTTTTGAAAATTTCACTTTTTTGTGAAAATATCCACTAAATGAGGGAATAATATGTGTGAGGGTACCCCAGGAGAGTTCCAAATGTGTGTGGGTAGAATATATATCACACGGGGGTAAAATTGAAAAAAGGTGAAAAATATTTTTTTTTGGACTTAGTCATTTTTTCAGCGTTTATCAGACTTTCAGATAGGGGAAATGTCAGTGAGCGTTCCGATTCAAGTTCCAGAGCGATTCGCCCGATGAGTCCTTCATATTTAGTCGTTTTCAGCCAATTTTCTGAATTTTTGAAAATTTCACTTTTTTGTGAAAATATCCACTAAATGAGGGAATAATATGTGTGAGGGTACCCCAGGAGAGTTCCAAATGTGTGTGGGTAGAATATATATCACACGGGGGTAAAATTGAAAAAAGGTGAAAAATATTTTTTTTTGGACTTAGTCATTTTTTCAGCGTTTATCAGACTTTCAGATAGGGGAAATGTCAGTGAGCGTTCCGATTTCAGTTCCAGAGCGATTCGCCCGATGAGTCCTTCATATTTAGTCGTTTTCAGCCAATTTTCTGAATTTTTGAAAATTTCACTTTTTTGTGAAAATATCCACTAAATGACGGAATAATATGTGTGAGGGTACCCCAGGAGAGTTCCAAATATGTGTGGGTAGAATATATATCACACGGGGGTAAAATTGAAAAAAGGTGAAAAATATTTTTTTTTGGACTTAGTCATTTTTTCAGCGTTTATCAGACTTTCAGATAGGGGAAATGTCAGTGAGCGTTCCGATTTCAGTTCCAGAGCGATTCGCCCGATGAGTCCTTCATATTTAGTCGTTTTCAGCCAATTTTCTGAATTTTTGAAAATTTCACTTTTTTGTGAAAATATCCACTAAATGAGGGAATAATATGTGTGAGGGTACCCCAGGAGAGTTCCAAATGTGTGTGGGTAGAATATATATCACACGGGGGTAAAATTGAAAAAAGGTGAAAAATATTTTTTTTTGGACTTAGTCATTTTTTCAGCGTTTATCAGACTTTCAGATAGGGGAAATGTCAGTGAGCGTTCCGATTTCAGTTCCAGAGCGATTCGCCCGATTAGTCCTTCATATTTAGTCGTTTTCAGCCAATTTTCTGAATTTTTGAAAATTTCACTTTTTTGTGAAAATATCCACTAAATGAGGGAATAATATGTGTGAGGGTACCCCAGGAGAGTTCCAAATGTGTGTGGGTAGAATATATATCACACGGGGGTAAAATTGAAAAAAGGTGAAAAATATTTTTTTTTGGACTTAGTCATTTTTTCAGCGTTTATCAGACTTTCAGATAGGGGAAATGTCAGTGAGCGTTCCGATTTCAGTTCCAGAGCGATTCGCCCGATGAGTCCTTAATATTTAGTTGTTTTCAGCCAAATTTCAGAATTTTTGAAAATTTCACTTTTTTGTGAAAATATCCACTAAATGAGGGAATAATATGTGTGAGGGTACCCCAGGAGAGTTCCAAATGTGTGTGGGTAGAATATATATCACACGGGGGTAAAATTGAAAAAAGGTGAAAAATATTTTTTTTTGGACTTAGTCATTTTTTCAGCGTTTATCAGACTTTCAGATAGGGGAAATGTCAGTGAGCGTTCCGATTTCAGTTCCAGAGCGATTCGCCCGATGAGTCCTTCATATTTAGTCGTTTTCAGCCAATTTTCTGAATTTTTGAAAATTTCACTTTTTTGTGAAAATATCCACTAAATGAGGGAATAATATGTGTGAGGGTACCCCAGGAGAGTTCCAAATGTGTGTGGGTAGAGTATATATCACACGGGGGTAAAATTGAAAAAAGGTGAAAAATATTTTTTTTTGGACTTAGTCATTTTTTCAGCGTTTATCAGACTTTCAGATAGGGGAAATGTCAGTGAGCATTCCGATTTCAGTTCCAGAGTGATTCGCCCGATGAGTCCTTAATATTTAGTTGTTTTCAGTCAAATTTCAGAATTTTTAAAAATTTCACTTTTTTGTGAAAATATCCACTAAATGAGGGAATAATATGTGTGAGGGTACCCCAGGAGAGTTCCAAATGTGTGTGGGTAGAATATATATCCCACGGGGGTAAAATTGAAAAAAGGTGAAAAAAAATTTTTTTTTGAACTTAGTCATTTTTCAGCATTTATCAGACTTTCAGATAGGGGAAATGTCAGTGAGCATTCCGATTTAAGTTCCAGAGCGATTTGCCCGATGAATCCTTCATATTTAGTCGTTTTCAGCCAATATTCTGAATTTTTGAAAATTTCACTTTTTTGTGAAAATATCCACTAAATGAGGGAATAATATGTGTGAGGGTACCCCAGGAGAGTTCCAAATGTGTGTGGGTAGAATATATATCACACGGGGGTAAAATTGAAAAAAGGTGAAAAATATTTTTTTTTGGACTTAGTCATTTTTTCAGCGTTTATCAGACTTTCAGATAGGGGAAATGTCAGTGAGCGTTCCGATTTCAGTTCCAGAGCGATTCGCCCGATGAGTCTTTAATATTTAGTTGTTTTCAGCCAAATTTCCGAATTTTTGAAAATTTCACTTTTTTGTGAAAATATCCACTAAATGAGGGAATAATATGTGTGAGGGTACCCCAGGAGAGTTCCAAATGTGTGTGGGTAGAATGTATAAAACACGGGGGTAAAATTGAAAAAAGGTGAAAAATATATTTTTTTGGACTTAGTCATTTTTTCAGCGTTTATCAGACTTTCAGATAGGGGAAATGTCAGTGAGCGTTCCGATTTCAGTTCCAGAGCGATTCGCCCGATGAGTCCTTAATATTTAGTTGTTTTCAGCCAAATTTCAGAATTTTTGAAAATTTCACTTTTTTGTGAAAATATCCACTAAATGAGGGAATAATATGTGTGAGGGTACCCCAGGAGAGTTCCAAATGTGTGTGGGTAGAATATATATCACACGGGGGTAAAATTGAAAAAAGGTGAAAAAAATTTTTTTTTTGGACTTAGTCATTTTTCAGCATTTATCAGACTTTCAGATAGGGGAAATGTCAGTGAGCGTTCCGATTCAAGTTCCAGAGCGATTCGCCCGATGAGTCCTTCATATTTAGTCGTTTTCAGCCAATTTTCTGAATTTTTGAAAATTTCACTTTTTTGTGAAAATATCCACTAAATGAGGGAATAATATGTGTGAGGGTACCCCAGGAGAGTTCCAAATGTGTGTGGGTAGAATATATATCACACGGGGGTAAAATTGAAAAAAGGTGAAAAATATTTTTTTTTGGACTTAGTCATTTTTTCAGCGTTTATCAGACTTTCAGATAGGGGAAATGTCAGTGAGCATTCCGATTTCAGTTCCAGAGCGATTCACCCGATGAGTCCTTCATATTTAGTCGTTTTCAGCCAACTTTCTGAATTTTTGAAAATTTCACTTTTTTTTTTAAAATATCCACTAAATGAGGGAATAATATGTGTGAGGGTACCCCAGGAGAGTTCCAAATGTGTGTGGGTAGAATATATATCACACGGGGGTAAAATTGAAAAAAGGTGAAAAATTTTTTTTTTTGGACTTAGTCATTTTTTCAGCGTTTATCAGACTTTCAGATAGGGGAAATGTCAGTGAGCATTCCGATTTCAGTTCCAGAGCGATTCACCCGATGAGTCCTTCATATTTAGTCGTTTTCAGCCAATTTTCAGAATGTTTGAAAATTTCACTTTTTTGTGAAAATATCCACTAAATGAGGGAATAATATGTGTGAGGGTACCCCAGGAGAGTTCCAAATGTGTGTGGGTAGAATATATATCACACGGGGGTAAAATTGAAAAAAGGTGAAAAATTTTTTTTTTTGGACTTAGTCATTTTTTCAGCATTTATCAGACTTTCAGATAGGGGAAATGTCAGTGAGCGTTCCGATTTCAGTTCCAGAGCGATTCGCCCGATGAGTCCTTAATATTTAGTTGTTTTCAGCCAAATTTCAGAATTTTTGAAAATTTCACTTTTTTGTGAAAATATCCACTAAATGAGGGAATAATATGTGTGATGGTACCCCAGGAGAGTTCCAAATGTGTGTGGGTAGAATATATATCCCACGGGGGTAAAATTTAAAAAAGGTGAAAAAAATTTTTTTTTTGGACTTAGTCATTTTTTCAGCGTTTATCAGACTTTCAGATAGGGGAAATGTCAGTGAGCGTTCCGATTTCAGTTCCAGAGCGATTCGCCCGATGAGTCCTTAATATTAAGTTGTTTTCAGCCAAATTTCAGAATTTTTGAAAATTTCACTTTTTTGTGAAAATATCCACTAAATGAGGGAATAATATGTGTGAGGGTACCCCAGGAGAGTTCCAAATGTGTGTGGGTAGAATATATATCCCACGGGGGTAAAATTGAAAAAAAATGAAAAAAATTTTTTTTTTGGACTTAGTCATTTTTCAGCATTTATCAGACTTTCAGATAGGGGAAATGTCAGTGAGCGTTCCGATTTAAGTTACAGAGCGATTCGCCCGATGAGTCCTTCATATTTAGTCGTTTTCAGCCAATTTTCTGAATTTTTGAAAATTTCACTTTTTTGTGAAAATATCCACTAAATGAGGGAATAATATGTGTGAGGGTACCCCAGGAGAGTTCTAAATGTGTGTGGGTAGAATATATATCACACGGGGGAAAAATTTAAAAAAGGTGAAAAATTTTTTTTTTTGGACTTAGTCATTTTTTCAGCGTTTATCAGACTTTCAGATAGGGGAAATGTCAGTGAGCGTTCCGATTTCAGTTCCAGAGCGATTCGCCCGATGAGTCCTTAATATTTAGTTGTTTTCAGCCAAATTTCAGAATTTTTGAAAATGTCACTTTTTTGTGAAAATATCCACTAAATGAGGGAATAATATGTGTGAGGGTACCCCAGGAGAGTTCCAAATGTGTGTGGGTAGAATATATATCCCACGGGGGTAAAATTGAAAAAAGGTGAAAAAAATTTTTTTTTTGGACTTAGTCATTTTTCAGCATTTATCAGACTTTCAGATAGGGGAAATGTCAGTGAGCGTTCCGATTTAAGTTCCAGAGCGATTCGCCCGATGAGTCCTTCATATTTAGTCGTTTTCAGCCAATTTTCTGAATTTTTGAAAATTTCACTTTTTTGTGAAAATATCCACTAAATGAGGGAATAATATGTGTGAGGGTACCACAGGAGAGTTCCAAATGTGTGTGGGTAGAATATATATCACACGGGGGTAAAATTGAAAAAAGGTGAAAAATATATATTTTTTGGACTTAGTCATTTTTTCAGCGTTTATCAGACTTTCAGGTAGGGGAAATGTCAGTGAGCGTTCCGATTTCAGTTCCAGAGCGATTCGCCCGATGAGTCCTTCATATTTAGTCGTTTTCAGCCAATTTTCTGAATTTTTGAAAATTTCACTTTTTTGTGAAAATATCCACTAAATGAGGGAATAATATGTGTGAGGGTACCTCAGGAGAGTTCCAAATGTGTGTGGGTAGAATATATATCCCACGGGGGTAAAATTGAAAAAAGGTGAAAAAAATTTTTTTTTAGACTTAGTCATTTTTTCAGCGTTTATCAGACTTTCAGATAGGGTAAATGTCAGTGAGCGTTCCGATTTCAGTTCCAGAGCGATTCGCCCGATGAATCCTTAATATTTAGTTGTTTTCAGCCAAATTTCAGAATTTTTGAAAATTTCACTTTTTTGTGAAAATATCCACTAAATGAGGGAATAATATGTGTGAGGGTACCCCAGGAGAGTTCCAAATGTGTGTGGGTAGAATATATATCCCACGGGGGTAAAATTGAAAAAAGGTGAAAAAAATTTTTTTTTGGACTTAGTCATTTTTTCAGCATTTATCAGACTTTCAGATAGGGGAAATGTCAGTGAGCATTCCGATTTCAGTTCCAGAGCGATTCGCCCGATGAGTCCTTCATATTTAGTCGTTTTCAGCCAATTTTCAGAATGTTTGAAAATTTCACTTTTTTGTGAAAATATCCACTAAATGAGGGAATAATATGTGTGAGGGTACCACAGGAGAGTTCCAAATGTGTGTGGGTAGAATATATATCCCACGGGGGTAAAATTGAAAAAAGGTGAAAAAAATTTTTTTTTTGGACTTAGTCATTTTTCAGCATTTATCAGACTTTCAGGTAGGGGAAATGTCAGTGAGCGTTCCGATTTCAGTTCCAGAGCGATTCGCCCGATGAGTCCTTCATATTTAGTCGTTTTCAGCCAACTTTCTGAATTTTTGAAAATTTAACTTTTTTGTGAAAATATCAACTAAATGAGGGAATAATATGTGTGAGGGTACCCCAGGAGAGTTCCAAATGTGTGTGGGTAGAATATATATCACACGGGGGTAAAATTGAATAAAGGTGAAAATTTTTTTTTTTTGGACTTAGTCATTTTTTCAGCGTTTATCAGACTTTCAGATAGGGGAAATGTCAGTGAGCGTTCCGATTTCAGTTCCAGAGCGATTCGCCCGATGAGTCCTTAATATTTAGTTGTTTTCAGCCAAATTTCAGAATTTTTGAAAATTTCACTTTTTTGTGAAAATATCCACTAAATGAGGGAATAATATGTGTGAGGGTACCCCAGGAGTGTTCCAAATGTGTGTGGGTAGAATATATATCCCACGGGGGTAAAATTGAAAAAAGGTGAAAAAAATTTTTTTTTTGGACTTAGTCATTTTTCAGCATTTATCAGACTTTCAGATAGGGGAAATGTCAGTGAGCGTTCCGATTTAAGTTCCAGAGCGATTCGCCCGATGAGTCCTTCATATTTAGTTGTTTTCAGCCAAATTTCAGAATTTTTAAAAATTTCACTTTTTTGTGAAAATATCCACTAAATGAGGGAATAATATGTGTGAGGGTACCCCAGGAGAGTTCCAAATGTGTGTGGGTAGAATATATATCCCACGGGGGTAAAATTGAAAAAAGGTGAAAAAATTTTTTTTTCTGGACTTAGTCATTTTTTCAGCATTTATCAGACTTTCAGATAGGGGAAATGTCAGTGAGCGTTCCGATTTCAGTTCCAGAGCGATTCACCCGATGAGTCCTTCATATTTAGTCGTTTTCAGCCAACTTTCTGAATTTTTGAAAATTTAACTTTTTTGTGAAAATATCCACTAAATGAGGGAATAATATGTGTGAGGGTACCCCAGGAGAGTTCCAAATGTGTGTGGGTAGAATATATATCACACGGGGGTAAAATTGAAAAAAGGTGAAAAATATTTTTTTTTGGACTTAGTCATTTTTTCAGCGTTTATCAGACTTTCAGATAGGGGAAATGTCAGTGAGCATTCCGATTTCAGTTCCAGAGCGATTCGCCCGATGAGTCCTTAATATTTAGTTGTTTTCAGCCAAATTTCAGAATTTTTAAAAATTTCACTTTTTTGTGAAAATATCCACTAAATGAGGGAATAATATGTGTGAGGGTACCCCAGGAGAGTTCCAAATGTGTGTGGGTAGAATATATATCCCACGGGGGTAAAATTGAAAAAAGGTGAAAAAATTTTTTTTTTTGGACTTAGTCATATTTTCAGCATTTATCAGACTTTCAGATAGGGGAAATGTCAGTGAGCGTTCCGATTTCAGTTCCAGAGCGATTCACCCGATGAGTCCTTCATATTTAGTCGTTTTCAGCCAACTTTCTGAATTTTTGAAAATTTAACTTTTTTGTGAAAACATCCACTAAATGAGGGAATAATATGTGTGAGGGTACCCCAGGAGAGTTCCAAATGTGTGTGGGTAGAATATATATCACACGGGGGTAAAATTGAATAAAGGTGAAAATTATTTTTTTTTGGACTTAGTCATTTTTTCAGCGTTTATCAGACTTTCAGATAGGGGAAATGTCAGTGAGCGTTCCGATTTCAGTTCCAGAGCGATTCGCCCGATGAGTCCTTAATATTTAGTTGTTTTCAGCCAAATTTCAGAATTTTTGAAAATTTCACTTTTTTGTGAAAATATCCACTAAATGAGGGAATAATATGTGTGAGGGTACCCCAGGAGAGTTCCAAATGTGTGTGGGTAGAATATATATCCCACGGGGGTAAAATTGAAAAAAGGTGAAAAAATTTTTTTTTTTGGACTTAGTCATTTTTTCAGCATTTATCAGACTTTCAGATAGGGGAAATGTCAGTGAGCGTTCCGATTTCAGTTCCAGAGCGATTCACCCGATGAGTCCTTCATATTTAGTCGTTTTCAGCCAACTTTCTGAATTTTTGAAAATTTAACTTTTTTGTGAAAACATCCACTAAATGAGGGAATAATATGTGTGAGGGTACCCTAGGAGAGTTCCAAATGTGTGTGGGTAGAATATATATCACACGGGGGTAAAATTGAAAAAAGGTGAAAAATTTTTTTTTTTTTACTTAGTCATTTTTTCAGCGTTTATCAGACTTTCAGATAGGGGAAATGTCAGTGAGCGTTCCGATTTCAGTTCCAGAGCGATTCGCCCGATGAGTCCTTAATATTTAGTTGTTTTCAGCCAAATTTCTGAATTTTTGAAAATTTCACTTTTTTGTGAAAATATCCACTAAATGAGGGAATAATATGTGTGAGGGTGCCCCAGGAGAGTTCCAAATGTGTGTGGGTAGAATATATATCCCACGGGGGTAAAATTGAAAAAAGGTGAAAAAATTTTTTTTTTTGGACTTAGTCATTTTTTCAGCATTTATCAGACTTTCAGGTAGGGGAAATGTCAGTGAGCGTTCCGATTTCAGTTCCAGAGCGATTCGCCCGATGAGTCCTTCATATTTAGTCGTTTTCAGCCAATTTTCTGAATTTTTGAAAATTTCACTTTTTTGTGAAAATATCCACTAAATGAGGGAATAATATGTGTGAGGGTACCCCAGGAGAGTTCCAAATGTGTGTGGGTAGAATATATATCCCACGGGGGTAAAATTGAAAAAAGGTGAAAAAATTTTTTTTTTGAACTTAGTCATTTTTTCAGCGTTTATCTGACTTTCAGATAGGGGAAATGTCAGTGAGCGTTCCGATTTCAGTTCCAGAGCGATTCACCCGATGAGTCCTTAATATTTAGTTGTTTTCAGCCAAATTTCAGAATTTTTGAAAATTTCACTTTTTTGTGAAAATATCCACTAAATGAGGGAATAATATGTGTGAGGGTACCCCAGGAGAGTTCCAAATGTGTGTGGGTAGAATATATATCCCACGGGGGTAAAATTGAAAAAAGGTGAAAAAAATTTTTTTTTTTGGACTGTCATTTTTTCAGCGTTTATCAGACTTTCAGATAGGGGAAATGTCAGTGAGCGTTCTGATTTCAGTTCCAGAGCGATTCGCCTGATGAGTCCTTAATATTTAGTTGTTTTCAGCCAAATTTCAGAATTTTTGAAAATTTCACTTTTTTGTGAAAATATCCACTAAATGAGGGAATAATATGTGTGAGGGTACCCCAGGAGAGTTCCAAATGTGTGTGGGTAGAATATATATCACACGAGGGTAAAATTGAAAAAAGGTGAAAAATTTTTTTTTTGGGACTTAGTCATTTTTTCAGCGTTTATCAGACTTTCAGATAGGGGAAATGTCAGTGAGCGTTCTGATTTCAGTTCCAGAGCGATTCGCCCGATGAGTCCTTAATATTTAGTTGTTTTCAGCCAAATTTCAGAATTTTTGAAAATTTCACTTTTTTGTGAAAATATCCACTAAATGAGGGAATAATATGTGTGAGGGTACCCCAGGAGAGTTCCAAATGTGTGTGGGTAGAATATATATCCCACGGGGGTAAAATTGAAAAAAGGTGAAAAAATTTTTTTTTTTTGGACTTAGTCATTTTTTCAGCGTTTATCAGACTTTCAGATAGGGGAAATGTCAGTGAGCGTTCTGATTTCAGTTCCAGAGCGATTCGCCTGATGAGTCCTTAATATTTAGTTGTTTTCAGCCAAATTTCAGAATTTTTGAAAATTTCACTTTTTTGTGAAAATATCCACTAAATGAGGGAATAATATGTGTGAGGGTACCCCAGGAGAGTTCCAAATGTGTGTGGGTAGAATATATATCCCACGGGGGTAAAATTGAAAAAAGGTGAAAAAAATTTTTTTTTGTACTTAGTCATTTTTCAGCATTTATCAGACTTTCAGATAGGGGAAATGTCAGTGAGCGTTCCGATTTAAGTTACAGAGCGATTCGCCCGATGAGTCCTTAATATTTAGTTGTTTTCAGCCAAATTTCAGAATTTTTGAAAATTTCACTTTTTTGTGAAAATATCCACTAAATGAGGGAATAATATGTGTGAGGGTACCCCAGGAGAGTTCCAAATGTGTGTGGGTAGAATATATATCCCACGGGGGTAAAATTGAAAAAAGGTGAAAAAATTTTTTTTTTTGGACTTAGTCATTTTTTCAGCATTTATCAGACTTTCAGATAGGGGAAATGTCAGTGAGCGTTCCGATTTCAGTTCCAGAGCGATTCACCCGATGAGTCCTTCATATTTAGTCGTTTTCAGCCAACTTTCTGAATTTTTGAAAATTTAACTTTTTTGTGAAAACATCCACTAAATGAGGGAATAATATGTGTGAGGGTACCCTAGGAGAGTTCCAAATGTGTGTGGGTAGAATATATATCACACGGGGGTAAAATTGAAAAAAGGTGAAAAATTTTTTTTTTTTTACTTAGTCATTTTTTCAGCGTTTATCAGACTTTCAGATAGGGGAAATGTCAGTGAGCGTTCCGATTTCAGTTCCAGAGCGATTCGCCCGATGAGTCCTTAATATTTAGTTGTTTTCAGCCAAATTTCTGAATTTTTGAAAATTTCACTTTTTTGTGAAAATATCCACTAAATGAGGGAATAATATGTGTGAGGGTGCCCCAGGAGAGTTCCAAATGTGTGTGGGTAGAATATATATCCCACGGGGGTAAAATTGAAAAAAGGTGAAAAAATTTTTTTTTTTGGACTTAGTCATTTTTTCAGCATTTATCAGACTTTCAGGTAGGGGAAATGTCAGTGAGCGTTCCGATTTCAGTTCCAGAGCGATTCGCCCGATGAGTCCTTCATATTTAGTCGTTTTCAGCCAATTTTCTGAATTTTTGAAAATTTCACTTTTTTGTGAAAATATCCACTAAATGAGGGAATAATATGTGTGAGGGTACCCCAGGAGAGTTCCAAATGTGTGTGGGTAGAATATATATCCCACGGTGGTAAAATTGAAAAAAGGTGAAAAAATTTTTTTTTTGAACTTAGTCATTTTTTCAGCGTTTATCTGACTTTCAGATAGGGGAAATGTCAGTGAGCGTTCCGATTTCAGTTCCAGAGCGATTCACCCGATGAGTCCTTAATATTTAGTTGTTTTCAGCCAAATTTCAGAATTTTTGAAAATTTCACTTTTTTGTGAAAATATCCACTAAATGAGGGAATAATATGTGTGAGGGTACCCCAGGAGAGTTCCAAATGTGTGTGGGTAGAATATATATCCCACGGGGGTAAAATTGAAAAAAGGTGAAAAAAATTTTTTTTTTTGGACTTAGTCATTTTTTCAGCGTTTATCAGACTTTCAGATAGGGGAAATGTCAGTGAGCGTTCTGATTTCAGTTCCAGAGCGATTCGCCTGATGAGTCCTTAATATTTAGTTGTTTTCAGCCAAATTTCAGAATTTTTGAAAATTTCACTTTTTTGTGAAAATATCCACTAAATGAGGGAATAATATGTGTGAGGGTACCCCAGGAGAGTTCCAAATGTGTGTGGGTAGAATATATATCACACGAGGGTAAAATTGAAAAAAGGTGAAAAATTTTTTTTTTGGGACTTAGTCATTTTTTCAGCGTTTATCAGACTTTCAGATAGGGGAAATGTCAGTGAGCGTTCTGATTTCAGTTCCAGAGCGATTCGCCCGATGAGTCCTTAATATTTAGTTGTTTTCAGCCAAATTTCAGAATTTTTGAAAATTTCACTTTTTTGTGAAAATATCCACTAAATGAGGGAATAATATGTGTGAGGGTACCCCAGGAGAGTTCCAAATGTGTGTGGGTAGAATATATATCCCACGGGGGTAAAATTGAAAAAAGGTGAAAAAATTTTTTTTTTTTGGACTTAGTCATTTTTTCAGCGTTTATCAGACTTTCAGATAGGGGAAAT
The DNA here is from genome assembly GCF_046119375.1 of Phyllobates terribilis. Classification (NCBI taxonomy): domain Eukaryota; kingdom Metazoa; phylum Chordata; class Amphibia; order Anura; family Dendrobatidae; genus Phyllobates; species Phyllobates terribilis. The sequence goes on along the minus strand of NW_027362773.1, from coordinate 17,840,789 downwards.
GTCAGTGAGCGTTCTGATTTAAGTTACAGAGCGATTCGCCCGATGAGTCCTTAATATTTAGTTGTTTTCAGCCAAATTTCAGAATTTTTGAAAATTTCACTTTTTTGTGAAAATATCCACTAAATGAGGGAATAATATGTGTGAGGGTACCCCAGGAGAGTTCCAAATGTGTGTGGGTAGAATATATATCCCACGGGGGTAAAATTGAAAAAAGGTGAAAAATTTTTTTTTTTGGACTTAGTCATTTTTTCAGCGTTTATCAGACTTTCAGATAGAGGAAATGTCAGTGAGCGTTCTGATTTCAGTTCCAGAGCGATTCGCCTGATGAGTCCTTAATATTTAGTTGTTTTCAGCCAAATTTCAGAATTTTTGAAAATTTCACTTTTTTGTGAAAATATCCACTAAATGAGGGAATAATATGTGTGAGGGTACCCCAGGAGAGTTCCAAATGTGTGTGGGTAGAATATATATCCCACGGGGGTAAAATTGAAAAAAGGTGAAAAAAAATTTTTTTTGTACTTAGTCATTTTTCAGCATTTATCAGACTTTCAGATAGGGGAAATGTCAGTGAGCGTTCCGATTTAAGTTCCAGAGCGATTCGCCCGATGAGTCCTTCATATTTAGTCGTTTTCAGCCAATTTTCTGAATTTTTGAAAATTTCACTTTTTTGTGAAAATATCCACTAAATGAGGGAATAATATGTGTGAGGGTACCCCAGGAGAGTTCCAAATGTGTGTGGGTAGAATATATATCCCACGGGGGTAAAATTGAAAAAAGGTGAAAAAAATTTTTTTTTGTACTTAGTCATTTTTCAGCATTTATCAGACTTTCAGATAGGGGAAATGTCAGTGAGCGTTCCGATTTAAGTTCCAGAGCGATTCGCCCGATGAGTCCTTCATATTTAGTCGTTTTCAGCCAATTTTCTGAATTTTTGAAAATTTCACTTTTTTGTGAAAATATCCACTAAATGAGGGAATAATATGTGTGAGGGTACCCCAGGAGAGTTCCAAATGTGTGTGGGTAGAATATATATCCCACGGGGGTAAAATTGAAAAAAGGTGAAAAATTTTTTTTTTTGGACTTAGTCATTTTTTCAGCGTTTATCAGACTTTCAGATAGGGGAAATGTCAGTGAGCGTTCTGATTTCAGTTCCAGAGCGATTCGCCTGATGAGTCCTTAATATTTAGTTGTTTTCAGCCAAATTTCAGAATTTTTGAAAATTTCACTTTTTTGTGAAAATATCCACTAAATGAGGGAATAATATGTGTGAGGGTACCCCAGGAGAGTTCCAAATGTGTGTGGGTAGAATATATATCCCACGGGGGTAAAATTGAAAAAAGGTGAAAAAAAATTTTTTTTGTACTTAGTCATTTTTCAGCATTTATCAGACTTTCAGATAGGGGAAATGTCAGTGAGCGTTCCGATTTAAGTTCCAGAGCGATTCGCCCGATGAGTCCTTCATATTTAGTCGTTTTCAGCCAATTTTCTGAATTTTTGAAAATTTCACTTTTTTGTGAAAATATCCACTAAATGAGGGAATAATATGTGTGAGGGTACCCCAGGAGAGTTCCAAATGTGTGTGGGTAGAATATATATCCCACGGGGGTAAAATTGAAAAAAGGTGAAAAAAATTTTTTTTTGTACTTAGTCATTTTTCAGCATTTATCAGACTTTCAGATAGGGGAAATGTCAGTGAGCGTTCCGATTTAAGTTCCAGAGCGATTCGCCCGATGAGTCCTTCATATTTAGTCGTTTTCAGCCAATTTTCTGAATTTTTGAAAATTTCACTTTTTTGTGAAAATATCCACTAAATGAGGGAATAATATGTGTGAGGGTACCCCAGGAGAGTTCCAAATGTGTGTGGGTAGAATATATATCCCACGGGGGTAAAATTGAAAAAAGGTGAAAAATTTTTTTTTTTGGACTTAGTCATTTTTTCAGCGTTTATCAGACTTTCAGATAGGGGAAATGTCAGTGAGCGTTCTGATTTCAGTTCCAGAGCGATTCGCCTGATGAGTCCTTAATATTTAGTTGTTTTCAGCCAAATTTCAGAATTTTTGAAAATTTCACTTTTTTGTGAAAATATCCACTAAATGAGGGAATAATATGTGTGAGGGTACCCCAGGAGAGTTCCAAATGTGTGTGGGTAGAATATATATCACACGGGGGTAAAATTGAAAAAAGGTGAAAAATTTTTTTTTTGGGACTTAGTCATTTTTTCAGCGTTTATCAGACTTTCAGATAGGGGAAATGTCAGTGAGCGTTCTGATTTCAGTTCCAGAGCGATTCGCCCGATGAGTCCTTAATATTTAGTTGTTTTCAGCCAAATTTCAGAATTTTTGAAAATTTCACTTTTTTGTGAAAATATCCACTAAATGAGGGAATAATATGTGTGAGGGTACCCCAGGAGAGTTCCAAATGTGTGTGGGTAGAATATATATCCCACGGGGGTAAAATTGAAAAAAGGTGAAAAAATTTTTTTTTTTTGGACTTAGTCATTTTTTCAGCGTTTATCAGACTTTCAGATAGGGGAAATGTCAGTGAGCGTTCTGATTTCAGTTCCAGAGCGATTCGCCTGATGAGTCCTTAATATTTAGTTGTTTTCAGCCAAATTTCAGAATTTTGGAAATTTCACTTTTTTGTGAAAATATCCACTAAATGAGGGAATAATATGTGTGAGGGTACCCCAGGAGAGTTCCAAATGTGTGTGGGTAGAATATATATCCCACGGGGGTAAAATTGAAAAAAGGTGAAAAAAATTTTTTTTTGTACTTAGTCATTTTTCAGCATTTATCAGACTTTCAGATAGGGGAAATGTCAGTGAGCGTTCCGATTTAAGTTCCAGAGCGATTCGCCCGATGAGTCCTTAATATTTAGTTGTTTTCAGCCAAATTTCAGAATTTTTGAAAATTTCACTTTTTTGTGAAAATATCCACTAAATGAGGGAATAATATGTGTGAGGGTACCCCAGGAGAGTTCCAAATGTGTGTGGGTAGAATATATATCCCACGGGGGTAAAATTGAAAAAAGGTGAAAAATTTTTTTTTTTGGACTTAGTCATTTTTTCAGCGTTTATCAGACTTTCAGATAGAGGAAATGTCAGTGAGCGTTCTGATTTCAGTTCCAGAGCGATTCGCCTGATGAGTCCTTAATATTTAGTTGTTTTCAGCCAAATTTCAGAATTTTTGAAAATTTCACTTTTTTGTGAAAATATCCACTAAATGAGGGAATAATATGTGTGAGGGTACCCCAGGAGAGTTCCAAATGTGTGTGGGTAGAATATATATCCCACGGGGGTAAAATTGAAAAAAGGTGAAAAAAAATTTTTTTTGTACTTAGTCATTTTTCAGCATTTATCAGACTTTCAGATAGGGGAAATGTCAGTGAGCGTTCCGATTTAAGTTCCAGAGCGATTCGCCCGATGAGTCCTTCATATTTAGTCGTTTTCAGCCAATTTTCTGAATTTTTGAAAATTTCACTTTTTTGTGAAAATATCCACTAAATGAGGGAATAATATGTGTGAGGGTACCCCAGGAGAGTTCCAAATGTGTGTGGGTAGAATATATATCCCACGGGGGTAAAATTGAAAAAAGGTGAAAAAAATTTTTTTTTGTACTTAGTCATTTTTCAGCATTTATCAGACTTTCAGATAGGGGAAATGTCAGTGAGCGTTCCGATTTAAGTTCCAGAGCGATTCGCCCGATGAGTCCTTCATATTTAGTCGTTTTCAGCCAATTTTCTGAATTTTTGAAAATTTCACTTTTTTGTGAAAATATCCACTAAATGAGGGAATAATATGTGTGAGGGTACCCCAGGAGAGTTCCAAATGTGTGTGGGTAGAATATATATCACACGGGGGTAAAATTGAAAAAAGGTGAAAAATTTTTTTTTTTGGACTTAGTCATTTTTTCAGCGTTTATCAGACTTTCAGATAGGGGAAATGTCAGTGAGCGTTCTGATTTCAGTTCCAGAGCGATTCGCCCGATGAGTCCTTAATATTTAGTTGTTTTCAGCCAAATTTCAGAATTTTTGAAAATTTCACTTTTTTGTGAAAATATCCACTAAATGAGGGAATAATATGTGTGAGGGTACCCCAGGAGAGTTCCAAATGTGTGTGGGTAGAATATATATCCCACGGGGGTAAAATTGAAAAAAGGTGAAAAAATTTTTTTTTTTTGGACTTAGTCATTTTTTCAGCGTTTATCAGACTTTCAGATAGGGGAAATGTCAGTGAGCGTTCTGATTTCAGTTCCAGAGCGATTCGCCTGATGAGTCCTTAATATTTAGTTGTTTTCAGCCAAATTTCAGAATTTTTGAAAATTTCACTTTTTTGTGAAAATATCCACTAAATGAGGGAATAATATGTGTGAGGGTACCCCAGGAGAGTTCCAAATGTGTGTGGGTAGAATATATATCCCACGGGGGTAAAATTGAAAAAAGGTGAAAAAAATTTTTTTTTGTACTTAGTCATTTTTCAGCATTTATCAGACTTTCAGATAGGGGAAATGTCAGTGAGCGTTCCGATTTAAGTTCCAGAGCGATTCGCCCGATGAGTCCTTAATATTTAGTTGTTTTCAGCCAAATTTCAGAATTTTTGAAAATTTCACTTTTTTGTGAAAATATCCACTAAATGAGGGAATAATATGTGTGAGGGTACCCCAGGAGAGTTCCAAATGTGTGTGGGTAGAATATATATCCCACGGGGGTAAAATTGAAAAAAGGTGAAAAATTTTTTTTTTTGGACTTAGTCATTTTTTCAGCGTTTATCAGACTTTCAGATAGGGGAAATGTCAGTGAGCGTTCTGATTTCAGTTCCAGAGCGATTCGCCTGATGAGTCCTTAATATTTAGTTGTTTTCAGCCAAATTTCAGAATTTTTGAAAATTTCACTTTTTTGTGAAAATATCCACTAAATGAGGGAATAATATGTGTGAGGGTACCCCAGGAGAGTTCCAAATGTGTGTGGGTAGAATATATATCCCACGGGGGTAAAATTGAAAAAAGGTGAAAAAAATTTTTTTTTGTACTTAGTCATTTTTCAGCATTTATCAGACTTTCAGATAGGGGAAATGTCAGTGAGCGTTCCGATTTAAGTTCCAGAGCGATTCGCCCGATGAGTCCTTCATATTTAGTCGTTTTCAGCCAATTTTCTGAATTTTTGAAAATTTCACTTTTTTGTGAAAATATCCACTAAATGAGGGAATAATATGTGTGAGGGTACCCCAGGAGAGTTCCAAATGTGTGTGGGTAGAATATATATCCCACGGGGGTAAAATTGAAAAAAGGTGAAAAAAATTTTTTTTTGTACTTAGTCATTTTTCAGCATTTATCAGACTTTCAGATAGGGGAAATGTCAGTGAGCGTTCCGATTTAAGTTCCAGAGCGATTCGCCCGATGAGTCCTTAATATTTAGTTGTTTTCAGCCAAATTTCAGAATTTTTTAAAATTTCACTTTTTTGTGAAAATATCCACTAAATGAGGGAATAATATGTGTGAGGGTACCCCAGGAGAGTTCCAAATGTGTGTGGGTAGAATATATATCCCACGGGGGTAAAATTGAAAAAAGGTGAAAAATTTTTTTTTTTGGACTTAGTCATTTTTTCAGCGTTTATCAGACTTTCAGATAGGGGAAATGTCAGTGAGCGTTCTGATTTCAGTTCCAGAGCGATTCGCCTGATGAGTCCTTAATATTTAGTTGTTTTCAGCCAAATTTCAGAATTTTTGAAAATTTCACTTTTTTGTGAAAATATCCAGTAAATGAGGGAATAATATGTGTGAGGGTACCCCAGGAGAGTTCCAAATGTGTGTGGGTAGAATATATATCCCACGGGGGTAAAATTGAAAAAAGGTGAAAAAAATTTTTTTTGTACTTAGTCATTTTTCAGCATTTATCAGACTTTCAGATAGGGGAAATGTCAGTGAGCGTTCCGATTTGAGTTCCAGAGCGATTCGCCCGATGAGTCCTTAATATTTAGTTGTTTTCAGCCAAATTTCAGAATTTTTGAAAATTTCACTTTTTTGTGAAAATATCCACTAAATGAGGGAATAATATGTGTGAGGGTACCCCAGGAGAGTTCCAAATGTGTGTGGGTAGAATATATATCCCACGGGGGTAAAATTGAAAAAAGGTGAAAAATTTTTTTTTTTGGACTTAGTCATTTTTTCAGCGTTTATCAGACTTTCAGATAGGGGAAATGTCAGTGAGCGTTCTGATTTCAGTTCCAGAGCGATTCGCCTGATGAGTCCTTAATATTTAGTTGTTTTCAGCCAAAATTTCAGAATTTTTGAAAATTTCACTTTTTTGTGAAAATATCCACTAAATGAGGGAATAATATGTGTGAGGGTACCCCAGGAGAGTTCCAAATGTGTGTAGGTAGAATATATATCCCACGGGGGTAAAATTGAAAAAAGGTGAAAAAAATTTTTTTTTGTACTTAGTCATTTTTCAGCATTTATCAGACTTTCAGATAGGGGAAATGTCAGTGAGCGTTCCGATTTAAGTTCCAGAGCGATTCGCCCGATGAGTCCTTCATATTTAGTCGTTTTCAGCCAATTTTCTGAATTTTTGAAAATTTCACTTTTTTGTGAAAATATCCACTAAATGAGGGAATAATATGTGTGAGGGTACCCCAGGAGAGTTCCAAATGTGTGTGGGTAGAATATATATCCCACGGGGGTAAAATTGAAAAAAGGTGAAAAAAATTTTTTTTTGTACTTAGTCATTTTTCAGCATTTATCAGACTTTCAGATAGGGGAAATGTCAGTGAGCGTTCCGATTTAAGTTCCAGAGCGATTCGCCCGATGAGTCCTTAATATTTAGTTGTTTTCAGCCAAATTTCAGAATTTTTGAAAATTTCACTTTTTTGTGAAAATATCCACTAAATGAGGGAATAATATGTGTGAGGGTACCCCAGGAGAGTTCCAAATGTGTGTGGGTAGAATATATATCCCACGGGGGTAAAATTGAAAAAAGGTGAAAAAAATTTTTTTTTGGACTTAGTCATTTTTTCAGCGTTTATCAGACTTTCAGATAGGGGAAATGTCAGTGAGCGTTCCGATTTAAGTTCCAGAGCGATTCGCCCGATGAGTCCTTCATATTTAGTCGTTTTCAGCCAATTTTCTGAATTTTTGAAAATTTCACTTTTTTGTGAAAATATCCACTAAATGAGGGAATAATATGTGTGAGGGTACCCCAGGAGAGTTCCAAATGTGTGTGGGTAGAATATATATCACACGGGGGTAACATTGAAAAAAGGTGAAAAATTTTTTTTTTTGGACTTAGTCATTTTTTCAGCGTTTATCAGACTTTCAGATAGGGGAAATGTCAGTGAGCGTTCTGATTTCAGTTCCAGAGCGATTCGCCCGATGAGTCCTTAATATTTAGTTGTTTTCAGCCAAATTTCAGAATTTTTGAAAATTTCACTTTTTTGTGAAAATATCCACTAAATGAGGGAATAATATGTGTGAGGGTACCCCAGGAGAGTTCCAAATGTGTGTGGGTAGAATATATATCCCACGGGGGTAAAATTGAAAAAAGGTGAAAAAATTTTTTTTTTGGACTTAGTCATTTTTTCAGCGTTTATCAGACTTTCAGATAGGGGAAATGTCAGTGAGCGTTCTGATTTCAGTTCCAGAGCGATTCGCCCGATGAGTCCTTAATATTTAGTTGTTTTCAGCCAAATTTCAGAATTTTTGAAAATTTCACTTTTTTGTGAAAATATCCACTAAATGAGGGAATAATATGTGTGAGGGTACCCCAGGAGAGTTCCAAATGTGTGTGGGTAGAATATATATCCCACGGGGGTAAAATTGAAAAAAGGTGAAAAAATTTTTTTTTTTTGGACTTAGTCATTTTTTCAGCGTTTATCAGACTTTCAGATAGGGGAAATGTCAGTGAGCGTTCTGATTTCAGTTCCAGAGCGATTCGCCTGATGAGTCCTTAATATTTAGTTGTTTTCAGCCAAATTTCAGAATTTTTGAAAATTTCACTTTTTTGTGAAAATATCCACTAAATGAGGGAATAATATGTGTGAGGGTACCCCAGGAGAGTTCCAAATGTGTGTGGGTAGAATATATATCCCACGGGGGTAAAATTGAAAAAAGGTGAAAAAATTTTTTTTTTGGACTTAGTCATTTTTTCAGCGTTTATCAGACTTTCAGATAGGGGAAATGTCAGTGAGCGTTCTGATTTCAGTTCCAGAGCGATTCGCCCGATGAGTCCTTAATATTTAGTTGTTTTCAGCCAAATTTCAGAATTTTTGAAAATTTCACTTTTTTGTGAAAATATCCACTAAATGAGGGAATAATATGTGTGAGGGTACCCCAGGAGAGTTCCAAATGTGTGTGGGTAGAATATATATCCCACGGGGGTAAAATTGAAAAAAGGTGAAAAAATTTTTTTTTTTTGGACTTAGTCATTTTTTCAGCGTTTATCAGACTTTCAGATAGGGGAAATGTCAGTGAGCGTTCTGATTTCAGTTCCAGAGCGATTCGCCTGATGAGTCCTTAATATTTAGTTGTTTTCAGCCAAATTTCAGAATTTTTGAAAATTTCACTTTTTTGTGAAAATATCCACTAAATGAGGGAATAATATGTGTGAGGGTACCCCAGGAGAGTTCAAAATGTGTGTGGGTAGAATATATATCACACGGGGGTAAAATTGAAAAAAGGTGAAAAATTTTTTTTTTTGGACTTAGTCATTTTTTCAGCGTTTATCAGACTTTCAGATAGGGGAAATGTCAGTGAGCGTTCTGATTTCAGTTCCAGAGCGATTCGCCCGATGACTCCTTAATATTTAGTTGTTTTCAGCCAAATTTCAGAATTTTTGAAAATTTCACTTTTTTGTGAAAATATCCACTAAATGAGGGAATAATATGTGTGAGGGTACCCCAGGAGAGTTCCAAATGTGTGTGGGTAGAATATATATCCCACGGGGGTAAAATTGAAAAAAGGTGAAAAAAATTTTTTTTTTGGACTTAGTCATTTTTCAGCATTTATCAGACTTTCAGATAGGGGAAATGTCAGTGAGCATTCCGATTTCAGTTCCAGAGCGATTCGCCCGATGAGTCCTTAATATTTAGTTGTTTTCAGCCAAATTTCAGAATTTTTAAAAATTTCACTTTTTTGTGAAAATATCCACTAAATGAGGGAATAATATGTGTGAGGGTACCCCAGGAGAGTTCCAAATGTGTGTGGGTAGAATATATATCCCACGGGGGTAAAATTGAAAAAAGGTGAAAAAATTTTTTTTTTTGGACTTAGTCATTTTTTCAGCATTTATCAGACTTTCAGATAGGGGAAATGTCAGTGAGCGTTCCGATTTCAGTTCCAGAGCGATTCGCCCGATGAGTCCTTCATATTTAGTCGTTTTCAGCCAATTTTCTGAATTTTTGAAAATTTCACTTTTTTGTGAAAATATCCACTAAATGAGGGAATAATATGTGTGAGGGTACCCCAGGAGAGTTCCAAATGTGTGTGGGTAGAATATATATCCCACGGGGGTAAAATTGAAAAAAGGGGAAAAAAATTTTTTTTTGTACTTAGTCATTTTTCAGCATTTATCAGACTTTCAGATAGGGGAAATGTCAGTGAGCGTTCCGATTTAAGTTCCAGAGCGATTCGCCCGATGAGTCCTTCATATTTAGTCGTTTTCAGCCAATTTTCTGAATTTTTGAAAATTTCACTTTTTTGTGAAAATATCCACTAAATGAGGGAATAATATGTGTGAGGGTACCCCAGGAGAGTTCCAAATGTGTGTGGGTAGAATATATATCACACGGGGGTAAAATTGAAAAAAGGTGAAAAATTTTTTTTTTTGGACTTAGTCATTTTTTCAGCGTTTATCAGACTTTCAGATAGGGGAAATGTCAGTGAGCGTTCTGATTTCAGTTCCAGAGCGATTCGCCCGATGAGTCCTTAATATTTAGTTGTTTTCAGCCAAATTTCTGAATTTTTGAAAATTTCACTTTTTTGTGAAAATATCCACTAAATGAGGGAATAATATGTGTGAGGGTACACCAGGAGAGTTCCAAATGTGTGTGGGTAGAATATATATCCCACGGGGGTAAAATTGAAAAAAGGTGAAAAAATTTTTTTTTTTGGACTTAGTCATTTTTTCAGCATTTATCAGACTTTCAGATAGGGGAAATGTCAGTGAGCGTTCCGATTTCAGTTCCAGAGCGATTCGCCCGATGAGTCCTTCATATTTAGTCGTTTTCAGCCAATTTTCTGAATTTTTGAAAATTTCACTTTTTTGTGAAAATATCCACTAAATGAGGGAATAATATGTGTGAGGGTACCCCAGGAGAGTTCCAAATGTGTGTGGGTAGAATATATATCCCACGGGGGTAAAATTGAAAAAAGGTGAAAAATTTTTTTTTGTACTTAGTCATTTTTCAGCATTTATCAGACTTTCAGATAGGGGAAATGTCAGTGAGCGTTCTGATTTCAGTTCCAGAGCGATTCGCCCGATGAGTCCTTAATATTTAGTTGTTTTCAGCCAAATTTCAGAATTTTTGAAAATTTCACTTTTTTGTGAAAATATCCACTAAATGAGGGAATAATATGTGTGAGGGTACCCCAGGAGAGTTCCAAATGTGTGTGGGTAGAATATATATCCCACGGGGGTAAAATTGAAAAAAGGTGAAAAAAATTTTTTTTTTGGACTTAGTCATTTTTCAGCATTTATCAGACTTTCAGATAGGGGAAATGTCAGTGAGCGTTCCGATTTCAGTTCCAGAGCGATTCGCCCGATGAGTCCTTCATATTTAGTCGTTTTCAGCCAATATTCTGAATTTTTGAAAATTTCACTTTTTTGTGAAAATATCCACTAAATGAGGGAATAATATGTGTGAGGGTACCCCAGGAGAGTTCCAAATGTGTGTGGGTAGAATATATATCACACGGGGGTAAAATTGAAAAAAGGTGAAAAATTTTTTTTTTTGGACTTAGTCATTTTTTCAGCGTTTATCAGACTTTCAGATAGGGGAAATGTCAGTGAGCGTTCTGATTTCAGTTGCAGAGCGATTCGCCTGATGAGTCCTTAATATTTAGTTGTTTTCAGCCAAATTTCAGAATTTTTGAAAATTTCACTTTTTTGTGAAAATATCCACTAAATGAGGGAATAATATGTGTGAGGGTACCCCAGGAGAGTTCCAAATGTGTGTGGGTAGAATATATATCCCACGGGGGTAAAATTGAAAAAAGGTGAAAAAATTTTTTTTTTTTGGACTTAGTCATTTTTTCAGCGTTTATCAGACTTTCAGATAGGGGAAATGTCAGTGAGCGTTCTGATTTCAGTTCCAGAGCGATTCGCCTGATGAGTCCTTAATATTTAGTTGTTTTCAGCCAAATTTCAGAATTTTTGAAAATTTCACTTTTTTGTGAAAATATCCACTAAATGAGGGAATAATATGTGTGAGGGTACCCCAGGAGAGTTCAAAATGTGTGTGGGTAGAATATATATCACACGGGGGTAAAATTGAAAAAAGGTGAAAAAATTTTTTTTTTGGACTTAGTCATTTTTTCAGCGTTTATCAGACTTTCAGATAGGGGAAATGTCAGTGAGCGTTCTGATTTCAGTTCCAGAGCGATTCGCCCGATGACTCCTTAATATTTAGTTGTTTTCAGCCAAATTTCAGAATTTTTGAAAATTTCACTTTTTTGTGAAAATATCCACTAAATGAGGGAATAATATGTGTGAGGGTACCCCAGGAGAGTTCCAAATGTGTGTGGGTAGAATATATATCCCACGGGGGTAAAATTGAAAAAAGGTGAAAAAAATTTTTTTTTTGGACTTAGTCATTTTTCAGCATTTATCAGACTTTCAGATAGGGGAAATGTCAGTGAGCATTCCGATTTCAGTTCCAGAGCGATTCGCCCGATGAGTCCTTAATATTTAGTTGTTTTCAGCCAAATTTCAGAATTTTTAAAAATTTCACTTTTTTGTGAAAATATCCACTAAATGAGGGAATAATATGTGTGAGGGTACCCCAGGAGAGTTCCAAATGTGTGTGGGTAGAATATATATCCCACGGGGGTAAAATTGAAAAAAGGTGAAAAAATTTTTTTTTTTGGACTTAGTCATTTTTTCAGCATTTATCAGACTTTCAGATAGGGGAAATGTCAGTGAGCGTTCCGATTTCAGTTCCAGAGCGATTCGCCCGATGAGTCCTTCATATTTAGTCGTTTTCAGCCAATTTTCTGAATTTTTGAAAATTTCACTTTTTTGTGAAAATATCCACTAAATGAGGGAATAATATGTGTGAGGGTACCCCAGGAGAGTTCCAAATGTGTGTGGGTAGAATATATATCCCACGGGGGTAAAATTGAAAAAAGGTGAAAAAAATTTTTTTTTGTACTTAGTCATTTTTCAGCATTTATCAGACTTTCAGATAGGGGAAATGTCAGTGAGCGTTCCGATTTAAGTTCCAGAGCGATTCGCCCGATGAGTCCTTCATATTTAGTCGTTTTCAGCCAATTTTCTGAATTTTTGAAAATTTCACTTTTTTGTGAAAATATCCACTAAATGAGGGAATAATATGTGTGAGGGTACCCCAGGAGAGTTCCAAATGTGTGTGGGTAGAATATATATCACACGGGGGTAAAATTGAAAAAAGGTGAAAAATTTTTTTTTTTGGACTTAGTCATTTTTTCAGCGTTTATCAGACTTTCAGATAGGGGAAATGTCAGTGAGCGTTCTGATTTCAGTTCCAGAGCGATTCGCCCGATGAGTCCTTAATATTTAGTTGTTTTCAGCCAAATTTCTGAATTTTTGAAAATTTCACTTTTTTGTGAAAATATCCACTAAATGAGGGAATAATATGTGTGAGGGTACACCAGGAGAGTTCCAAATGTGTGTGGGTAGAATATATATCCCACGGGGGTAAAATTGAAAAAAGGTGAAAAAATTTTTTTTTTTGGACTTAGTCATTTTTTCAGCATTTATCAGACTTTCAGATAGGGGAAATGTCAGTGAGCGTTCCGATTTCAGTTCCAGAGCGATTCGCCCGATGAGTCCTTCATATTTAGTCGTTTTCAGCCAATTTTCTGAATTTTTGAAAATTTCACTTTTTTGTGAAAATATCCACTAAATGAGGGAATAATATGTGTGAGGGTACCCCAGGAGAGTTCCAAATGTGTGTGGGTAGAATATATATCCCACGGGGGTAAAATTGAAAAAAGGTGAAAAATTTTTTTTTGTACTTAGTCATTTTTCAGCATTTATCAGACTTTCAGATAGGGGAAATGTCAGTGAGCATTCTGATTTCAGTTCCAGAGCGATTCGCCCGATGAGTCCTTAATATTTAGTTGTTTTCAGCCAAATTTCAGAATTTTTGAAAATTTCACTTTTTTGTGAAAATATCCACTAAATGAGGGAATAATATGTGTGAGGGTACCCCAGGAGAGTTCCAAATGTGTGTGGGTAGAATATATATCCCACGGGGGTAAAATTGAAAAAAGGTGAAAAAAATTTTTTTTTTGGACTTAGTCATTTTTCAGCATTTATCAGACTTTCAGATAGGGGAAATGTCAGTGAGCGTTCCGATTTCAGTTCCAGAGCGATTCGCCCGATGAGTCCTTCATATTTAGTCGTTTTCAGCCAATATTCTGAATTTTTGAAAATTTCACTTTTTTGTGAAAATATCCACTAAATGAGGGAATAATATGTGTGAGGGTACCCCAGGAGAGTTCCAAATGTGTGTGGGTAGAATATATATCACACGGGGGTAAAATTGAAAAAAGGTGAAAAATTTTTTTTTTTGGACTTAGTCATTTTTTCAGCGTTTATCAGACTTTCAGATAGGGGAAATGTCAGTGAGCGTTCTGATTTCAGTTGCAGAGCGATTCGCCTGATGAGTCCTTAATATTTAGTTGTTTTCAGCCAAATTTCAGAATTTTTGAAAATTTCACTTTTTTGTGAAAATATCCACTAAATGAGGGAATAATATGTGTGAGGGTACCCCAGGAGAGTTCCAAATGTGTGTGGGTAGAATATATATCCCACGGGGGTAAAATTGAAAAAAGGTGAAAAAAATTTTTTTTTTGGACTTAGTCATTTTTCAGCATTTATCAGACTTTCAGATAGGGGAAATGTCAGTGAGCGTTCCGATTTCAGTTCCAGAGCGATTCACCCGATGAGTCCTTCATATTTAGTCGTTTTCAGCCAACTTTCTGAATTTTTGAAAATTTCACTTTTTTGTGAAAATATCCACTAAATGAGGGAATAATATGTGTGAGGGTACCCCAGGAGAGTTCCAAATGTGTGTGGGTAGAATATATATCCCACGGGGGTAAAATTGAAAAAAGGTGAAAAAAATTTTTTTTTGTACTTAGTCATTTTTCAGCATTTATCAGACTTTCAGATAGGGGAAATGTCAGTGAGCGTTCCGATTTAAGTTCCAGAGCGATTCGCCCTATGAGTCCTTCATATTTAGTCGTTTTCAGCCAATTTTCTGAATTTTTGAAAATTTCACTTTTTTGTGAAAATATCCACTAAATGAGGGAATAATATGTGTGAGGGTACCCCAGGAGAGTTCCAAATGTGTGTGGGTAGAATATATATCACACGGGGGTAAAATTGAAAAAAGGTGAAAAATTTTTTTTTTTGGACTTAGTCATTTTTTCAGCGTTTATCAGACTTTCAGATAGGGGAAATGTCAGTGAGCGTTCTGATTTCAGTTCCAGAGCGATTCGCCCGATGAGTCCTTAATATTTAGTTGTTTTCAGCCAAATTTCAGAATTTTTGAAAATTTCACTTTTTTGTGAAAATATCCACTAAATGAGGGAATAATATGTGTGAGGGTACCCCAGGAGAGTTCCAAATGTGTGTGGGTAGAATATATATCCCACGGGGGTAAAATTGAAAAAAGGTGAAAAAAATTTTTTTTTTGGACTTAGTCATTTTTCAGCATTTATCAGACTTTCAGATAGGGGAAATGTCAGTGAGCATTCCGATTTCAGTTCCAGAGCGATTCGCCCGATGAGTCCTTAATATTTAGTTGTTTTCAGCCAAATTTCAGAATTTTTAAAAATTTCACTTTTTTGTGAAAATATCCACTAAATGAGGGAATAATATGTGTGAGGGTACCCCAGGAGAGTTCCAAATGTGTGTGGGTAGAATATATATCCCACGGGGGTAAAATTGAAAAAAGGTGAAAAAATTTTTTTTTTTGGACTTAGTCATTTTTTCAGCGTTTATCAGACTTTCAGATAGGGGAAATGTCAGTGAGCGTTCTGATTTCAGTTCCAGAGCGATTCGCCTGATGAGTCCTTAACCGGTTCAGGACCGCCCACTGTAGATAAACGTCGGCGCTTGCCGGGCTCTGTGCAGCGCCGACGTTTAAAAACGGTGGGTGGTCTCGCAGCGCTCAGGACCCCTAGGGTCCTGCAAGCGCTGCGATTCCGGTGCAGAGCGTTAGCTCTGACAGGGAACATCATCGGGACCTGATTAGATCAGGTCCCAGTGATGTTAACCCTTAGCTGTCATCTATATGCTGTGATCTATAGTGATCACGGCATATAGGAGACAGCAGGAGGAGAGGGGGTCGTCAACTTACCTCTCCGAAGGCCTCCGTGTCCTTCCAGGACCTGGGGTTGCTATGGCAGCTGGAGGTCACATGACCGCCTCCAGATCTGCCATATATGGTGTCCTGTCTGGCTCAGCTGCAGCTGAAGCCTGGCAGGACACACTGACTGTGTGAAGATCTCATGTAATGTAATATATGTCTATTACATTACATGAGATCAGCGATCAGAAAAATAAAAATTATTGTCCCATACAGGGACTAAGTAAAAATGTGAAAAAAAGTAAAAAAAAAGTTTTTAAACTATTAATAAAAAAATCACAAAATAAATAAAAATAAATAAATAAAATATTAAACCAATAAATCCGTATATTTTTACAAAACCAAAAAAAGTACACATATTTGGTATCGCCGCGTCCGAAACAACCCGAGCTATAAAACTGTCACACTAATTAACTCCTTCTGTGCACACCGTAATAAAAATAAATAAAAAACGGAGCAAAAAAATATGCTTTTTCATCATATTGCCAAACAAAAAGTGGAAAAAAATGCGATCAAAAAACAAAATAGAAATAAAAATGGTACCACTGAAAACGTCATCTTGTTACGCAAAAAAAAAGCCGCCATACAGCTCCATCAGCCGAAAAATAAAAAAGTTATAGCACTCAGAATAAAGCAATGCAAAAAAAATATTTTTTTCTATAAAATAGTTTTATTGTGTAAAAACGCCAAAACATAAAAAAAATACAGTAAGTGTAGTATCGCTGTAAACGTACTGACCCGAAGAATAACGCTGCCTGATCACTTTTACCACACGCAGAACGGCATAAAAAAAAAACTCAAAAAACAATTCCTGAATTGTTTGTTTTTGTTAATTTTACCTCCCAAAAAACGGAATAGAAAGCGATCAAAAAATGTCACGTCCCCAAAAATGGTACCAATAAAAATGTCAACTCGTCCCGCAAAAAACAAGCCGTCACATGACTCTGTCGGCCGAAATATGGAAAAATTATAGCTCTCAAAATATGGTGATGCAAAAACTAGATTTTGCAAAAAAAGCGTCTTTTAGTGTGTGACAGCTGTCAGTCATAAAAACCCGATATCAATCTGGTATCTCTGTAATCACACCGACCCGAAGAATAAAGTAATCTCATCACTTATACCACACGAGGAACGGTGTAAAAAATAAATAAAACCAATTCTTCACCTGCTACTGATTTGTTTATTATGTCCCCAAAGATCCCAGTAAGGCTCTGCCCACATTTATCCTGTGCTCTGCGCTGAGCACTTACACCAGAGTTTCCGTGTAAATCTCTGAAATACGTGATTCAGCCGGAACCCATGACGGAAGATTCCCTGTAATGAGACAGATATAGGCCACTGTGGACGCCGTCTAGCCTGTGATCCCACGGTGTCATTTGTTTTAGGCGTGCATAAAAGTGCGGCTGGCCACAGTTTTGTGCACTTCTGAAAAAAAGGACACCGCTACACAGAGGCCAGACGGTGTCCAGAGTAACTCTGCTGCCTCATTACAGTGAATGGATCCTGCAGGGGTTTCATCTGAATTACATCACTTGGAAATTTAGATGGAAACCCCGATGTAAGTGCTCAGCCTAGAGCGCCGGATAAATGTTACGTAAAATGTTCCCAATAAAAGCTTCAACTCAGTCCTCAAAAAAAGCTAGTCCCCACTCAGGTCCGTCATCTGTTAAAAATATAAGGGACTTCCAAGTTCTGGTAGCAGAAAGGCTCTGGAAAAGCAAAATGACCCTTGCCCCCCAAAAGAAATTCAGAAAATTTTGTGCTCCCAAATCCAAATGCCTATTCTACAATAATTTGTTCTCCAATTGTCAAATAGCACCCAGATCTCACCGTATGGCTAAGCGGTACGATACAGCCACATATGGGGTATTGACACTTTTAGAAGAAATTGTGTGACACATTTCGGCACCATTTTTACCCATTGCCCTGTGTGAAAATGTAAAATCTGAGGGTAAAACATTTTTTTGTGGTAAAAATATAATTATGATTTTTTCACTGCCCAATGGTATAAATTTAAAAATTAAAAAATACTCACTACTTCCCTAGATGAATTCCTTGAGAGGTGTAGTTTACAAAATGGGGTCATTTGTGGAGGTTTCTGCTGTTTTGGCATGTCAGCGACTCTTCAAATGTGACATGGTGTCTGCTGCCTATCCCAGCCAACATAGCGCTCCTTTCTCTTCCGAACCCTGCCGTACACCAAAGCAGTGGTTTTCCCCCACATATGGGGTATCGGCGTACTCAGGAGAAATTGTACAACAAATTTCATGGTGCAATTTCTCCGGTTATCCTTATGATAATGCAAAATTAGGGGATGAAAAACATTTTTTATGGGAAAAATGTGAAAATTTTATTTTCACGGCTCAATATTATAAACTTCTGTGAAGCAGCTGGGGGTGCAAGGTGCTCACCACACATCTAGATAAGTTCCCTAAGGGGTCTAGTTTCCAAAATGGTGGCACTTGTGGGGGGTTTCCGCTGTTTAGACACATTAGGGGCTCCACAAATGTGACACGGCGTCCGCTAATTATTCAAATAAATTTTACATTCAAAAAGTCAAATGGCGCTCCTTCCCTTTCAAACCCTGCCGTGCGCCCAAACAGTGGTTTTCCCTCACATATGGGGTATCGGCGTGTTCAGGAGAAATTGCACAACAAACTTCATGGTGCAATTTATCCTGTTACCCTTATGATAATGCAAAATTAAGGGATGAAAAACGGTTTTGTTTGAAAAATGTGAAAATTTTATTTTTACAGCTCAATATTATAAACTTCTGTGAAGCACCTTGGGGTTCAAGGTGCTCACCACACATCTAGATAAGTTCCCTAAGGGGTCTAGTTTCCAAAATGGTGGCACTTGTGGGGGGTTTCCACTGTTTAGTCACATTAGGGGCTCCCCAAATGCGACATGGCGTCTGCTAATTATTCAAACAAATTTTACATTCAAAAAGTCAAATGGCGCTCCTTCCCTTCCGAGCCCTGCCATGCGCCCAAACAGTAATTTGCCTCCGCATATGGGGTATCAGCGTGTTCAGGAGAAATTGCACAACAAATTTCATGGTGCAATTTATCCTATTACCCTTATGATAATGCAAAATTAAGGGATGAAAAACGGTTTTGTGGGAAAAATGTGAAAATTTTATTTTTACAGCTCAATATTATAAACTTTTGTGAAGCACCTTGGGGTTCAAGGTGCTCACCACACATCTAGATAAGTTCCCTAAGGGGTCTAGTTTCCAAAATGGTGTCACTTGTGGGGGGTTTCCACTGTTTAGGCACATCAGGGGCTCCCCAAATGCAACATGGCGTCTGCTAATTATTCAGACAAATTTTACATTCAAAAAGTCTAATGGCGCTCCTTCCTTTCCGAGCCCTGCCGTGCGCCCAAACAGTGGTTTTCCCTCACATATGGGGTATCAGCACGCTCAAGAGAAATTGCACAAAAAATTTTGGGGTCCATTTTTTTCCTGTTACCCCTGTGAAAATAAAAAAAATTGGGTCTAAAGTAACATTTTTGTGAAAAAAGTTAAATGTTAATTTTTTTCTTCCACATTCCAAAAATTTCTGTGAAGCACCTGAAGGGTTAATAAAGTTCTTGAATGTGGTTTTGAGCACCTTGAGGGGTGCAGTTTTTAGAACGGTGTCACTTTTGGGTATTTTCTGTCATAAAGACCCCTCAAAGTGACTTCAAATATGATGTGGTCCCTAAAAAAATGTTTTTGTAAATTTTGTTGGAAAAATGAGAAATCGCTGGTCAACTTTTAACCCTTATAGCTCCCTAACAAAAAAAAATTTTGGTTCCAAAATTGTGCTGATGTAAAGTAGACATGTGGGAAATGTTATTTATTAAGTATTTTGTGTGACATATTTCTCTGATTTAAGGGCTTAAAAATTCAAAGTTTGAAAATTGCAAAATTTTCAAAATTTTCGCCAAATTTCCGATTTTTTCACAAATAAACGCATGTGATATCAAAGAAATTTTACCACTATCATGAAGTACAATATGTCACGAAAAAACAATCTCAGAATCAGGGGGATCCGTTGAAGCGTTCCAGAGTAATTGCTTCATAAAGTGACAGTGGTCAGAATTGAAAAAATTGGCCTGGTCACGAAGGCAAAAACAGGCTCTGGTGCGAAGTGGTTAATATTTAGCTGTTTTCAGCCAAATTTCAGAATTTTTGAAAATTTCACTTTTTTGTGAAAATATCCACTAAATGAGGGAATAATATGTGTGAGGGTACCCCAGGAGAGTTCCAAATGTGTGTGGGTAGAATATATATCCCACGGGGGTAAAATTGAAAAAAGGTGAAAAAAATTTTTTTTTGTACTTAGTCATTTTTCAGCATTTATCAGACTTTCAGATAGGGGAAATGTCAGTGAGCGTTCCGATTTAAGTTCCAGAGCGATTCGCCCGATGAGTCCTTCATATTTAGTCGTTTTCAGCCAATTTTCTGAATTTTTGAAAATTTCACTTTTTTGTGAAAATATCCACTAAATGAGGGAATAATATGTGTGAGGGTACCCCAGGAGAGTTCCAAATGTGTGTGGGTAGAATATATATCACACGGGGGTAAAATTGAAAAAAGGTGAAAAATTTTTTTTTTTGGACTTAGTCATTTTTTCAGCGTTTATCAGACTTTCAGATAGGGGAAATGTCAGTGAGCGTTCTGATTTCAGTTCCAGAGCGATTCGCCCGATGAGTCCTTAATATTTAGGGGAGGAGTCCTGAGGAGTCCTGAGTCCTGAGGAGATAATTTGCATATTCCCACTGCATTTTGGGGTAAGTGAAGAGTCTCCGCGAGCTCAAAGAACACTGGATTTTGGCTGTTGGAGCTGAAAAGAGGACATCGGTAAACCAGGGGAGGAGTCCTGAGGAGATAATTTGCATATTCCCACTGCATTTTGGGGTAAGTGAAGAGTCTCCGCGAGCTCAAAGAACACTGGATTTTGGCTGTTGGAGCTGAAAAGAGGACATCGGTAAACCAGGGGAGGAGTCCTGAGGAGATAATTTGCATATTCCCACTGCATTTTGGGGTAAGTGAAGAGTCTCCGCAAGCTCAAAGAACACTGGATTTTGGCTGTTGGAGCTGAAAAGAGGACATCGGTAAACCAGGGGAGGAGTCCTGAGGAGATAATTTGCATATTCCCACTGCATTTTGGGGCAAGTGAAGAGTCTCCGCGAGCTCAAAGAACACTGGATTTTGGCTGTTGGAGCTGAAAAGAGGACATCGGTAAACCAGGGGAGGAGTCCTGAGGAGATAATTTGCATATTCCCACTGCATTTTGGGGTAAGTGAAGAGTCTCCGCGAGCTCAAAGAACACTGGATTTTGGCTGTTGGAGCTGAAAAGAGGACATCGGTAAACCAGGGGAGGAGTCCTGAGGAGATAATTTGCATATTCCCACTGCATTTTGGGGTAAGTGAAGAGTCTCCGCGAGCTCAAAGAACACTGGATTTTGGCTGTTGGAGCTGAAAAGAGGACATCGGTAAACCAGGGGAGGAGTCCTGAGGAGATAATTTGCATATTCCCACTGCATTTTGGGGTAAGTGAAGAGTCTCCGCGAGCTCAAAGAACACTGGATTTTGGCTGTTGGAGCTGAAAAGAGGACATCGATAAACCAGGGGAGGAGTCCTGAGGAGATAATTTGCATATTCCCACTGCATTTTGGGGTAAGTGAAGAGTCTCATTTTGAAACTTTTTTTTTAAGCTTTTTTCACTGTTTTCAGAACATTAACAGTAAGAACATGGAAGAGTCCAGGAGCCATTTGGTGAGCTGCATATCCTGCTACATGTTCACAGACTTGCCAGTGGAAAAGCCAAACTTCACATGCCAGAAATGCAAGCTTGTGTCCCTGTTGGAGGAAAAGTTGCGAAATCTAGAAGAGAGGTTAACTACCTTGAAAATCATTAAGGAAGGTGAAGAGTTCTTAGACAGAGCAGAATTATCTCTTCATGATTCAGAAAGAGAAGAAATTCGAACTGCACCTGACGAAACAGAGGAATGGAAGCATGTGACCCACAGAAGCAGGAGGATCGAGAGGCAGTCAGCACCCATACTGCTCAGGAACCAGTACCAGGCTCTCACACAGGAGAACCATGAAGAAATACAGCAAAATAAGACTTTGCCAGCAATGAATAACCTTGTAAGCCCTCATAATTCTCCTGGATGGAGAAAGAAGAATGTTGTGAAGAAAAAACGGAGAGTGGTGGTCATGGGGGATTCCCTGTTAAGAGGAACTGAGGCCGCTATCTGCAGACCAGACATAACCTCAAGAGAAATGTGCTGTCTTCCAGGAACAAAAATTAAAGATGTGTCTGACAGGATATCAAGACTCTTCAGACCTACAGATCACTACCCATTCCTGCTAATACATGTGGGGACAAATGACACCGCAAGAAAGGACCTGGAAACCATCTGCAGTGACTTTGAAGACTTAGGCAAGAAAGTGAAAGAATTGGGAGCGCAAGTGGTCTTCTCATCCGTCCTCCCAGTGGATGGCCATGGAACAATGAGGTGGAATAAGATTCTACAGGTGAACAACTGGCTACGTCGATGGTGCCGTCAACAAGGATTTGGATATCTGGATCACGGAATGAATTACCTATACGATGGACTACTTGCTAGAGATGGGGTGCACCTTACGAAGACTGGAAAACATGTATTTGGAAGTCGCCTTGCTACACTCATCAGGAGAGCTTTAAACTAGAACAATGTGGGAAGGGAAGCAAAAGGCCAGAAAAAGCCATACAGCTGACAAATACTATTGAGATCTCTGCTACTGGAAGTGGAAAGGAAGAACAAAGACAAAACAATTTAAATAATAAAAATATGGGAGGAAGAGAAACCAATCACAAACTAAAATGTTTTTATACAAATGCACAAAGCATGGGCAACAAACAAGGAGAATTGGAACTACTAATGCAGGAAAAGAAATATGATGTCATTGGAATCACTGAAACTTGGTGGGACGATACACATGATTGGAATAAAAGGCTAAAAGGATACAACTTATTTGCAAGAAACAGACTTGATAAACGAGGAGGAGGTGTCGCATTGTATGTTAGAAAAGCGTATATCTGCACAGAGATTGAAGCTTCAGAGACTGGGAGTTCTGTGGAAACTGTTTGGGTAAGAATACAAGGAGAGAACAACGGAAAGGACACCATTGTAGGCATTTACTACAGGCCACCTGGGCAGGCTGAAGATATGGATGAACTCTTTATGTATCAAATGACCAAGTTCTCCAAAAAATATGACGTAGTGGTCATGGGAGATTTCAACTATCCAGACATTTGTTGGGAATCTCTCTCAAGTAAAACTAACAGGTCAAGCAAATTCTTATCCTCTCTTGCTGACAACTTTATCTTCCAAAAGGTAGGGGAGAAAACAAGGGGATCTGCTACTTTGGATCTAATCCTTATAAACAGGGATGAAATGGTTGAGGAGGTAAAGGTGGCTGGGACCCTAGGAGGCAGCGATCATGCTATTATAGAATTTTGGATAACTAGAGGAGGAAGACATGTGAAGACTCAAACTTCAAGGTTAGATTTTAGAAAGGCAGATTTTAAGAGACTCAGAAAGAGAATAGGAGGGATCCAATGGCTGGATGTCCTTAAGGACAAAAATGTCCAGGAAGGATGGGAAATTTTTAAAAATGAGATTCTCAAAGCACAATCGTTAACAATCCCGAAAAGTAGGAAGAATGGGAAGCATTTAAGGAAACCAGGATGGATGAACACAGAACTTAAACACATGCTAAAAAGAAAGAAAGAAATGTTTATTAAATGGAAAGAGGGAGGCATATCTAAAGAAGATTATAATGCAGTCTGCAGATCCTGTAGGGCACGTATCAGGTTAGCTAAAGCTGACAATGAATTAAGGCTTGCAAGAGATGTCAAAAGCAATAAAAAAGGATTTTGGGGGTATGTCAAAAGTAAAAGAAAAGTCAAAGATGCTATAGGATTTTTACAGGATGAAAATGGAGAAATGGTAAGAGAGGATGTTGAGAAGGCCGAACTTTTTAATTCCTATTTTGCATCTGTTTTCTCTCAGAAAGAAAATGTAACATCAACTGATCTTCACTGTCCTTTTAAAGGAATAGAGGAATCCAAGTTATCTGTAAACAGAAAGATTGTGAGGGAATATTTAGCTAACATAAATGAGTTCAAGTCTCCAGGTCCAGATGAATTACACCCCAGAGTACTGAAGGAGATCGTAGAAGAAATTTTAGAACCACTCTCCATAATCTTTGAAAATTCTTGGAGAACAGGAGAAGTCCCAGAAGACTGGAGAAGAGCAAATGTTGTTCCTATCTTCAAAAAGGGGAAGAAGGTGGACCCAGGGAACTATAGGCCGGTGAGTCTGACTTCTATACCAGGAAAGATCTTTGAACAAATTATTAAACAACATGTATGTAAGTACCTGGATAAGAATGAAGTGATTAACCAGAGTCAGCATGGGTTTGTAACTAACAAGTCATGTCAGACTAACTTAATTTTCTTCTATGACAGAATCACTGACTGGGTGGATCAGGGAAATGCTGTAGATATAGTATATCTTGACTTCAGCAAAGCATTTGACAAAGTATCTCACACCATCCTTATTGAAAAAATGACCAAGTATGCAATGGACCAGGCAACTGTTAGGTGGATTCATAACTGGCTTAGTGATCGGACTCAAAGGGTGGTTGTAAATGGCTTCACATCCAGCTGGATGAATGTCTCAAGTGGGGTACCACAGGGCTCCGTCCTGGGACCTGTATTGTTCAACATCTTTATCAATGATTTAGATGAGGGAATTGAGGGTAAACTGATTAAATTTGCTGATGACACAAAGCTAGGAGGGATAGCTAATACTAGAGAAGAGAGAGAGAGGATTCAAAAAGACCTAAATAAACTGGAGCAGTGGGCAGCAACCAACAGAATGGTTTTTAACAGGGAAAAATGCAAAGTACTACATCTGGGCAATAAAAATGAAAAAAGCATATACAGAATGGGAGGAATAGAGCTAAGCAACAGTACATGTGAAAAAGACTTAGGTATACTAATAGATCATAGACTGAACATGAGTCAACAGTGTGATGCAGCAGCAAAAAAGGCAAATACAATTCTGGGATGTATTAACAGAAGCATACAGTCTAGATCACGTGAAGTCATTATCGGTCTTTACTCCTCTTTGGTCAGACCTCATCTGGAATACTGTGTACAGTTTTGGGCACCACATTTTAAAAAAGACATAGACAAACTGGAGCAAGTTCAGAGAAGAGCGACCAGAATGGTGACTGGTCTGCAAACCATGTCCTATGAGGAACGGTTGCAGGATTTGGGAATGTTTAGCTTGCAAAAAAGAAGACTGAGAGGAGACTTAATAGCTGTATACAAATATGTCAAGGGCTGTCACATTGTAGAAGGATCATCTTTATTCTCATTTGCACAAGGAAAGACTAGAAGCAATGGGATGAAACTAAATGGGAGGAGACACAGATTAGATATTAGAAAAAACTTTTTGACAGTTAGGGTGATTAATGAGTGGAACAGGCTGCCACGAGAGGTGGTGAGTTCCCCTTCAATGGACGTCTTCAAACAGAGGCTGGACAGACATCTGTCTGAGATGATTTAGTGAAACCTGCTTTGAGCAGGGGGTTGGACCAGATGACCCAGGAGGTCCCTTCCAACTCTACCATTCTATGATTCTATGATTCTATGATTTAGTTGTTTTCAGCCAAATTTCAGAATTTTTAAAAATTTCACTTTTTTGTGAAAATATCCACTAAATGAGGGAATAATATGTGTGAGGGTACCCCAGGAGAGTTCCAAATGTGTGTGGGTAGAATATATATCCCACGGGGGTAAAATTGAAAAAAGGTGAAAAAAATTTTTTTTTTGGACTTAGTCATTTTTTCAGCGTTTATCAGACTTTCAGATAGGGGAAATGTCAGTGAGCGTTCTGATTTCAGTTCCAGAGCGATTCGCCTGATGAGTCCTTAATATTTAGTTGTTTTCAGCCAAATTTCAGAATTTTTGAAAATTTCACTTTTTTGTGAAAATATCCACTAAATGAGGGAATAATATGTGTGAGGGTACCCCAGGAGAGTTCCAAATGTGTGTGGGTAGAATATATATCCCACGGGGGTAAAATTGAAAAAAGGTGAAAAAATTTTTTTTTGTACTTAGTCATTTTTCAGCATTTATCAGACTTTCAGATAGGGGAAATGTCAGTGAGCGTTCCGATTTAAGTTCCAGAGCGATTCGCCCGATGAGTCCTTCATATTTAGTCGTTTTCAGCCAATTTTCTGAATTTTTGAAAATTTCACTTTTTTGTGAAAATATCCACTAAATGAGGGAATAATATGTGTGAGGGTACCCCAGGAGAGTTCCAAATGTGTGTGGGTAGAATATATATCACACGGGGGTAAAATTGAAAAAAGGTGAAAAATTTTTTTTTTTGGACTTAGTCATTTTTTTCAGCGTTTATCAGACTTTCAGATAGGGGAAATGTCAGTGAGCGTTCTGATTTCAGTTCCAGAGCGATTCGCCCGATGAGTCCTTAATATTTAGTTGTTTTCAGCCAAATTTCAGAATTTTTGAAAATTTCACTTTTTTGTGAAAATATCCACTAAATGAGGGAATAATATGTGTGAGGGTACCCCAGGAGAGTTCCAAATGTGTGTGGGTAGAATATATATCCCACGGGGGTAAAATTGAAAAAAGGTGAAAAAAATTTTTTTTTTGGACTTAGTCATTTTTCAGCATTTATCAGACTTTCAGATAGGGGAAATGTCAGTGAGCATTCCGATTTCAGTTCCAGAGCGATTCGCCCGATGAGTCCTTAATATTTAGTTGTTTTCAGCCAAATTTCAGAATTTTTAAAAATTTCACTTTTTTGTGAAAATATCCACTAAATGAGGGAATAATATGTGTGAGGGTACCCCAGGAGAGTTCCAAATGTGTGTGGGTAAAATATATATCCCACGGGGGTAAAATTGAAAAAAGGTGAAAAAATTTTTTTTTTTGGACTTAGTCATTTTTTCAGCATTTATCAGACTTTCAGATAGGGGAAATGTCAGTGAGCGTTCCGATTTCAGTTCCAGAGCGATTCGCCCGATGAGTCCTTCATATTTAGTCGTTTTCAGCCAATTTTCTGAATTTTTGAAAATTTCACTTTTTTGTGAAAATATCCACTAAATGAGGGAATAATATGTGTGAGGGTACCCCAGGAGAGTTCCAAATGTGTGTGGGTAGAATATATATCACACGGGGGTAAAATTGAAAAAAGGTGAAAAATTTTTTTTTTTGGACTTAGTCATTTTTTTCAGCGTTTATCAGACTTTCAGATAGGGGAAATGTCAGTGAGCGTTCTGATTTCAGTTCCAGAGCGATTCGCCCGATGAGTCCTTAATATTTAGTTGTTTTCAGCCAAATTTCAGAATTTTTGAAAATTTCACTTTTTTGTGAAAATATCCACTAAATGAGGGAATAATATGTGTGAGGGTACCCCAGGAGAGTTCCAAATGTGTGTGGGTAGAATATATATCCCACGGGGGTAAAATTGAAAAAAGGTGAAAAAAATTTTTTTTTTGGACTTAGTCATTTTTCAGCATTTATCAGACTTTCAGATAGGGGAAATGTCAGTGAGCATTCCGATTTCAGTTCCAGAGCGATTCGCCCGATGAGTCCTTAATATTTAGTTGTTTTCAGCCAAATTTCAGAATTTTTAAAAATTTCACTTTTTTGTGAAAATATCCACTAAATGAGGGAATAATATGTGTGAGGGTACCCCAGGAGAGTTCCAAATGTGTGTGGGTAAAATATATATCCCACGGGGGTAAAATTGAAAAAAGGTGAAAAAATTTTTTTTTTTGGACTTAGTCATTTTTTCAGCATTTATCAGACTTTCAGATAGGGGAAATGTCAGTGAGCGTTCCGATTTCAGTTCCAGAGCGATTCGCCCGATGAGTCCTTCATATTTAGTCGTTTTCAGCCAATTTTCTGAATTTTTGAAAATTTCACTTTTTTTGTGAAAATATCCACTAAATGAGGGAATAATATGTGTGAGGGTACCCCAGGAGAGTTCCAAATGTGTGTGGGTAGAATATATATCCCACGGGGGTAAAATTGAAAAAAGGTGAAAAAATTTTTTTTTTTGGACTTAGTCATTTTTTCAGCATTTATCACACTTTCAGATAGGGGAAATGTCAGTGAGCATTCCGATTTCAGTTCCAGAGCGATTCACCCGATGAGTCCTTCATATTTAGTCGTTTTCAGCCAACTTTCTGAATTTTTGAAAATTTCACTTTTTTTTTGAAAATATCCACTAAATGAGGGAATAATATGTGTGAGGGTACCCCAGGAGAGTTCCAAATGTGTGTGGGTAGAATATATATCCCACGGGGGTAAAATTGAAAAAAGGTGAAAAAAATTTTTTTTTTGGACTTAGTCATTTTTCAGCATTTATCAGACTTTCAGATAGGGGAAATGTCAGTGAGCGTTCCGATTTAAGTTCCAGAGCGATTCGCCCGATGAGTCCTTCATATTTAGTCGTTTTCAGCCAATTTTCTGAATTTTTGAAAATTTCACTTTTTTGTGAAAATATCCACTAAATGAGGGAATAATATGTGTGAGGGTACCCCAGGAGAGTTCCAAATGTGTGTGGGTAGAATATATATCACACGGGGGTAAAATTGAAAAAAGGTGAAAAATTTTTTTTTTTGGACTTAGTCATTTTTTCAGCGTTTATCAGACTTTCAGATAGGGGAAATGTCAGTGAGCGTTCTGATTTCAGTTCCAGAGCGATTCGCCCGATGAGTCCTTAATATTTAGTTGTTTTCAGCCAAATTTCAGAATTTTTGAAAATTTCACTTTTTTGTGAAAATATCCACTAAATGAGGGAATAATATGTGTGAGGGTACCCCAGGAGAGTTCCAAATGTGTGTGGGTAGAATATATATCCCACGGGGGTAAAATTGAAAAAAGGTGAAAAAAATTTTTTTTTGTACTTAGTCATTTTTCAGCATTTATCAGACTTTCAGATAGGGGAAATGTCAGTGAGCATTCCGATTTAAGTTCCAGAGCGATTCGCCCGATGAGTCCTTCATATTTAGTCGTTTTCAGCCAATTTTCAGAATTTTTGAAAATTTCACTTTTTTGTGAAAATATCCACTAAATGAGGGAATAATATGTGTGAGGGTACCCCAGGAGAGTTCCAAATGTGTGTGGGTAGAATATATATCCCACGGGGGTAAAATTGAAAAAAGGTGAAAAAAATTTTTTTTTTGGACTTAGTCATTTTTCAGCATTTATCAGACTTTCAGATAGGGGAAATGTCAGTGAGCATTCCGATTTCAGTTCCAGAGCGATTCGCCCGATGAGTCCTTAATATTTAGTTGTTTTCAGCCAAATTTCAGAATTTTTAAAAATTTCACTTTTTTGTGAAAATATCCACTAAATGAGGGAATAATATGTGTGAGGGTACCCCAGGAGAGTTCCAAATGTGTGTGGGTAGAATATATATCCCACGGGGGTAAAATTGAAAAAAGGTGAAAAAAATTTTTTTTTTGGACTTAGTCATTTTTTCAGCATTTATCAGACTTTCAGATAGGGGAAATGTCAGTGAGCGTTCCGATTTCAGTTCCAGAGCGATTCGCCCGATGAGTCCTTCATATTTAGTCGTTTTCAGCCAATTTTCTGAATTTTTGAAAATTTCACTTTTTTGTGAAAATATCCACTAAATGAGGGAATAATATGTGTGAGGGTACCCCAGGAGAGTTCCAAATGTGTGTGGGTAGAATATATATCCCACGGGGGTAAAATTGAAAAAAGGTGAAAAAAATTTTTTTTTTGGACTTAGTCATTTTTCAGCATTTATCAGACTTTCAGATAGGGGAAATGTCAGTGAGCGTTCCGATTTAAGTTCCAGAGCGATTCGCCCGATGAGTCCTTCATATTTAATCGTTTTCAGCCAATTTTCTGAATTTTTGAAAATTTCACTTTTTTGTGAAAATATCCACTAAATGAGGGAATAATATGTGTGAGGGTACCCCAGGAGAGTTCCAAATGTGTGTGGGTAGAATATATATCACACGGGGGTAAAATTGAAAAAAGGTGAAAAATATTTTTTTTTGGACTTAGTCATTTTTTCAGCATTTATCAGACTTTCAGATAGGGGAAATGTCAGTGAGCGTTCCGATTTCAGTTCCAGAGCGATTCACCCGATGAGTCCTTCATATTTAGTCGTTTTCAGCCAACTTTCTGAATTTTTGAAAATTTCACTTTTTTTTGAAAATATCCACTAAATGAGGGAATAATATGTGTGAGGGTACCCCAGGAGAGTTCCAAATGTGTGTGGGTAGAATATATATCACACGGGGGTATAATTGAAAAAAGGTGAAAAATATTTTTTTTGGACTTAGTCATTTTTTCAGCGTTTATCAGACTTTCAGATAGGGGAAATGTCAGTGAGCGTTCCGATTTCAGTTCCAGAGCGATACGCCCGATGAGTCCTTAATATTTAGTTGTTTTCAGCCAAATTTCAGAATTTTTGAAAATTTCACTTTTTTGTGAAAATATCCACTAAATGAGGGAATAATATGTGTGAGGGTACCCCAGGAGAGTTCCAAATGTGTGTGGGTAGAATATATATCCCACGGGGGTAAAATTGAAAAAAGGTGAAAAAAATTTTTTTTTTGGACTTAGTCATTTTTCAGCATTTATCAGACTTTCAGATAGGGGAAATGTCAGTGAGCGTTCCGATTTAAGTTCCAGAGCGATTCGCCCGATGAGTCCTTCATATTTAGTCGTTTTCAGCCAATTTTCTGAATTTTTGAAAATTTCACTTTTTTGTGAAAATATCCACTAAATGAGGGAATAATATGTGTGAGGGTACCCCAGGAGAGTTCCAAATGTGTGTGGGTAGAATATATATCCCACGGGGGTAAAATTGAAAAAAGGTGAAAAAAATTTTTTTTTTGGACTTAGTCATTTTTCAGCATTTATCAGACTTTCAGATAGGGGAAATGTCAGTGAGCGTTCCGATTTAAGTTCCAGAGCGATTCGCCCGATGAGTCCTTCATATTTAGTCGTTTTCAGCCAATTTTCTGAATTTTTGAAAATTTCACTTTTTTGTGAAAATATCCACTAAATGAGGGAATAATATGTGTGAGGGTACCCCAGGAGAGTTCCAAATGTGTGTGGGTAGAATATATATCACACGGGGGTAAAATTGAAAAAAGGTGAAAAATTTTTTTTTTTGGACTTAGTCATTTTTTCAGCGTTTATCAGACTTTCAGATAGGGGAAATGTCAGTGAGCGTTCTGATTTCAGTTCCAGAGCGATTCGCCCGATGAGTCCTTAATATTTAGTTGTTTTCAGCCAAATTTCAGAATTTTTGAAAATTTCACTTTTTTGTGAAAATATCCACTAAATGAGGGAATAATATGTGTGAGGGTACCCCAGGAGAGTTCCAAATGTGTGTGGGTAGAATATATATCCCACGGGGGTAAAATTGAAAAAAGGTGAAAAAAATTTTTTTTTGTACTTAGTCATTTTTCAGCATTTATCAGACTTTCAGATAGGGGAAATGTCAGTGAGCATTCCGATTTAAGTTCCAGAGCGATTCGCCCGATGAGTCCTTCATATTTAGTCGTTTTCAGCCAATTTTCAGAATTTTTGAAAATTTCACTTTTTTGTGAAAATATCCACTAAATGAGGGAATAATATGTGTGAGGGTACCCCAGGAGAGTTCCAAATGTGTGTGGGTAGAATATATATCCCACGGGGGTAAAATTGAAAAAAGGTGAAAAAAATTTTTTTTTTGGACTTAGTCATTTTTCAGCATTTATCAGACTTTCAGATAGGGGAAATGTCAGTGAGCATTCCGATTTCAGTTCCAGAGCGATTCGCCCGATGAGTCCTTAATATTTAGTTGTTTTCAGCCAAATTTCAGAATTTTTAAAAATTTCACTTTTTTGTGAAAATATCCACTAAATGAGGGAATAATATGTGTGAGGGTACCCCAGGAGAGTTCCAAATGTGTGTGGGTAGAATATATATCCCACGGGGGTAAAATTGAAAAAAGGTGAAAAAAATTTTTTTTTTGGACTTAGTCATTTTTTCAGCATTTATCAGACTTTCAGATAGGGGAAATGTCAGTGAGCGTTCCGATTTCAGTTCCAGAGCGATTCGCCCGATGAGTCCTTCATATTTAGTCGTTTTCAGCCAATTTTCTGAATTTTTGAAAATTTCACTTTTTTGTGAAAATATCCACTAAATGAGGGAATAATATGTGTGAGGGTACCCCAGGAGAGTTCCAAATGTGTGTGGGTAGAATATATATCCCACGGGGGTAAAATTGAAAAAAGGTGAAAAAAATTTTTTTTTTGGACTTAGTCATTTTTCAGCATTTATCAGACTTTCAGATAGGGGAAATGTCAGTGAGCGTTCCGATTTAAGTTCCAGAGCGATTCGCCCGATGAGTCCTTCATATTTAATCGTTTTCAGCCAATTTTCTGAATTTTTGAAAATTTCACTTTTTTGTGAAAATATCCACTAAATGAGGGAATAATATGTGTGAGGGTACCCCAGGAGAGTTCCAAATGTGTGTGGGTAGAATATATATCACACGGGGGTAAAATTGAAAAAAGGTGAAAAATATTTTTTTTTGGACTTAGTCATTTTTTCAGCGTTTATCAGACTTTCAGATAGGGGAAATGTCAGTGAGCGTTCCGATTTCAGTTCCAGAGCGATTCACCCGATGAGTCCTTCATATTTAGTCGTTTTCAGCCAACTTTCTGAATTTTTGAAAATTTCACTTTTTTTTGAAAATATCCACTAAATGAGGGAATAATATGTGTGAGGGTACCCCAGGAGAGTTCCAAATGTGTGTGGGTAGAATATATATCACACGGGGGTATAATTGAAAAAAGGTGAAAAATATTTTTTTTGGACTTAGTCATTTTTTCAGCGTTTATCAGACTTTCAGATAGGGGAAATGTCAGTGAGCGTTCCGATTTCAGTTCCAGAGCGATTCGCCCGATGAGTCCTTAATATTTAGTTGTTTTCAGCCAAATTTCAGAATTTTTGAAAATTTCACTTTTTTGTGAAAATATCCACTAAATGAGGGAATAATATGTGTGAGGGTACCCCAGGAGAGTTCCAAATGTGTGTGGGTAGAATATATATCCCACGGGGGTAAAATTGAAAAAAGGTGAAAAAAATTTTTTTTTTGGACTTAGTCATTTTTCAGCATTTATCAGACTTTCAGATAGGGGAAATGTCAGTGAGCGTTCCGATTTAAGTTCCAGAGCGATTCGCCCGATGAGTCCTTCATATTTAGTCGTTTTCAGCCAATTTTCTGAATTTTTGAAAATTTCACTTTTTTGTGAAAATATCCACTAAATGAGGGAATAATATGTGTGAGGGTACCCCAGGAGAGTTCCAAATGTGTGTGGGTAGAATATATATCCCACGGGGGTAAAATTGAAAAAAGGTGAAAAAAATTTTTTTTTTGGACTTAGTCATTTTTCAGCATTTATCAGACTTTCAGATAGGGGAAATGTCAGTGAGCGTTCCGATTTAAGTTCCAGAGCGATTCGCCCGATGAGTCCTTCATATTTAGTCGTTTTCAGCCAATTTTCTGAATTTTTGAAAATTTCACTTTTTTGTGAAAATATCCACTAAATGAGGGAATAATATGTGTGAGGGTACCCCAGGAGAGTTCCAAATGTGTGTGGGTAGAATATATATCACACGGGGGTAAAATTGAAAAAAGGTGAAAAATTTTTTTTTTTGGACTTAGTCATTTTTTCAGCGTTTATCAGACTTTCAGATAGGGGAAATGTCAGTGAGCGTTCTGATTTCAGTTCCAGAGCGATTCGCCCGATGAGTCCTTAATATTTAGTTGTTTTCAGCCAAATTTCAGAATTTTTGAAAATTTCACTTTTTTGTGAAAATATCCACTAAATGAGGGAATAATATGTGTGAGGGTACCCCAGGAGAGTTCCAAATGTGTGTGGGTAGAATATATATCCCACGGGGGTAAAATTGAAAAAAGGTGAAAAAAATTTTTTTTTTGGACTTAGTCATTTTTCAGCATTTATCAGACTTTCAGATAGGGGAAATGTCAGTGAGCGTTCCGATTTAAGTTCCAGAGCGATTCGCCCGATGAGTCCTTCATATTTAATCGTTTTCAGCCAATTTTCTGAATTTTTGAAAATTTCACTTTTTTGTGAAAATATCCACTAAATGAGGGAATAATATGTGTGAGGGTACCCCAGGAGAGTTCCAAATGTGTGTGGGTAGAATATATATCACACGGGGGTAAAATTGAAAAAAGGTGAAAAATATTTTTTTTTGGACTTAGTCATTTTTTCAGCGTTTATCAGACTTTCAGATAGGGGAAATGTCAGTGAGCGTTCCGATTTCAGTTCCAGAGCGATTCGCCCGATGAGTCCTTAATATTTAGTTGTTTTCAGCCAAATTTCAGAATTTTTGAAAATTTCACTTTTTTGTGAAAATATCCACTAAATGAGGGAATAATATGTGTGAGGGTACCCGAGGAGAGTTCCAAATGTGTGTGGGTAGAATATATGTCCCACGGGGGTAAAATTGAAAAAAGGTGAAAAAATTTTTTTTTTTGGACTTAGTCATTTTTTCAGCATTTATCAGACTTTCAGATAGGGGAAATGTCAGTGAGCATTCCGATTTCAGTTCCAGAGCGATTCACCCGATGAGTCCTTCATATTTAGTCGTTTTCAGCCAACTTTCTGAATTTTTGAAAATTTCACTTTTTTTTGAAAATATCCACTAAATGAGGGAATAATATGTGTGAGGGTACCCCAGGAGAGTTCCAAATGTGTGTGGGTAGAATATATATCCCACGGGGGTAAAATTGAAAAAAGGTGAAAAAAATTTTTTTTTTGGACTTAGTCATTTTTCAGCATTTATCAGACTTTCAGATAGGGGAAATGTCAGTGAGCGTTCCGATTTAAGTTCCAGAGCGATTCGCCCGATGAGTCCTTCATATTTAGTCGTTTTCAGCCAATTTTCTGAATTTTTGAAAATTTCACTTTTTTGTGAAAATATCCACTAAATGAGGGAATAATATGTGTGAGGGTACCCCAGGAGAGATCCAAATGTGTGTGGGTAGAATATATATCACACGGGGGTAAAATTGAAAAAAGGTGAAAAATTTTTTTTTTTGGACTTAGTCATTTTTTCAGCGTTTATCAGACTTTCAGATAGGGGAAATGTCAGTGAGCGTTCTGATTTCAGTTCCAGAGCGATTCGCCCGATGAGTCCTTAATATTTAGTTGTTTTCAGCCAAATTTCAGAATTTTTGAAAATTTCACTTTTTTGTGAAAATATCCACTAAATGAGGGAATAATATGTGTGAGGGTACCCCAGGAGAGTTCCAAATGTGTGTGGGTAGAATATATATCCCACGGGGGTAAAATTGAAAAAAGGTGAAAAAAATTTTTTTTTTGGACTTAGTCATTTTTCAGCATTTATCAGACTTTCAGATAGGGGAAATGTCAGTGAGCGTTCCGATTTAAGTTCCAGAGCGATTCGCCCGATGAGTCCTTCATATTTAATCGTTTTCAGCCAATTTTCTGAATTTTTGAAAATTTCACTTTTTTGTGAAAATATCCACTAAATGAGGGAATAATATGTGTGAGGGTACCCCAGGAGAGTTCCAAATGTGTGTGGGTAGAATATATATCACACGGGGGTAAAATTGAAAAAAGGTGAAAAATATTTTTTTTTGGACTTAGTCATTTTTTCAGCGTTTATCAGACTTTCAGATAGGGGAAATGTCAGTGAGCGTTCCGATTTCAGTTCCAGAGCGATTCGCCCGATGAGTCCTTAATATTTAGTTGTTTTCAGCCAAATTTCAGAATTTTTGAAAATTTCACTTTTTTGTGAAAATATCCACTAAATGAGGGAATAATATGTGTGAGGGTACCCGAGGAGAGTTCCAAATGTGTGTGGGTAGAATATATGTCCCACGGGGGTAAAATTGAAAAAAGGTGAAAAAATTTTTTTTTTTGGACTTAGTCATTTTTTCAGCATTTATCAGACTTTCAGATAGGGGAAATGTCAGTGAGCATTCCGATTTCAGTTCCAGAGCGATTCACCCGATGAGTCCTTCATATTTAGTCGTTTTCAGCCAACTTTCTGAATTTTTGAAAATTTCACTTTTTTTTGAAAATATCCACTAAATGAGGGAATAATATGTGTGAGGGTACCCCAGGAGAGTTCCAAATGTGTGTGGGTAGAATATATATCACACGGGGGTATAATTGAAAAAAGGTGAAAAATATTTTTTTTGGACTTAGTCATTTTTTCAGCGTTTATCAGACTTTCAGATAGGGGAAATGTCAGTGAGCGTTCCGATTTCAGTTCCAGAGCGATTCGCCCGATGAGTCCTTAATATTTAGTTGTTTTCAGCCAAATTTCAGAATTTTTGAAAATTTCACTTTTTTGTGAAAATATCCACTAAATGAGGGAATAATATGTGTGAGGGTACCCCAGGAGAGTTCCAAATGTGTGTGGGTAGAATATATATCCCACGGGGGTAAAATTGAAAAAAGGTGAAAAAAATTTTTTTTTTGGACTTAGTCATTTTTCAGCATTTATCAGACTTTCAGATAGGGGAAATGTCAGTGAGCGTTCCGATTTAAGTTCCAGAGCGATTCGCCCGATGAGTCCTTCATATTTAGTCGTTTTCAGCCAATTTTCTGAATTTTTGAAAATTTCACTTTTTTGTGAAAATATCCACTAAATGAGGGAATAATATGTGTGAGGGTACCCCAGGAGAGTTCCAAATGTGTGTGGGTAGAATATATATCCCACGGGGGTAAAATTGAAAAAAGGTGAAAAAAATTTTTTTTTTGGACTTAGTCATTTTTCAGCATTTATCAGACTTTCAGATAGGGGAAATGTCAGTGAGCGTTCCGATTTAAGTTCCAGAGCGATTCGCCCTTCATATTTAGTCGTTTTCAGCCAATTTTCTGAATTTTTGAAAATTTCACTTTTTTGTGAAAATATCCACTAAATGAGGGAATAATATGTGTGAGGGTACCCCAGGAGAGTTCCAAATGTGTGTGGGTAGAATATATATCACACGGGGGTAAAATTGAAAAAAGGTGAAAAATTTTTTTTTTTGGACTTAGTCATTTTTTCAGCGTTTATCAGACTTTCAGATAGGGGAAATGTCAGTGAGCGTTCTGATTTCAGTTCCAGAGCGATTCGCCCGATGAGTCCTTAATATTTAGTTGTTTTCAGCCAAATTTCAGAATTTTTGAAAATTTCACTTTTTTGTGAAAATATCCACTAAATGAGGGAATAATATGTGTGAGGGTACCCCAGGAGAGTTCCAAATGTGTGTGGGTAGAATATATATCCCACGGGGGTAAAATTGAAAAAAGGTGAAAAAATTTTTTTTTTGTACTTAGTCATTTTTCAGCATTTATCAGACTTTCAGATAGGGGAAATGTCAGTGAGCATTCCGATTTAAGTTCCAGAGCGATTCGCCCGATGAGTCCTTCATATTTAGTCGTTTTCAGCCAATTTTCTGAATTTTTGAAAATTTCACTTTTTTGTGAAAATATCCACTAAATGAGGGAATAATATGTGTGAGGGTACCCCAGGAGAGTTCCAAATGTGTGTGGGTAGAATATATATCACACGGGGGTAAAATTGAAAAAAGGTGAAAAATTTTTTTTTTTGGACTTAGTCATTTTTTCAGCGTTTATCAGACTTTCAGATAGGGGAAATATCAGTGAGCGTTCTGATTTCAGTTCCAGAGCGATTCGCCCGATGAGTCCTTAATATTTAGTTATTTTCAGCCAAATTTCAGAATTTTTGAAAATTTCACTTTTTTGTGAAAATATCCACTAAATGAGGGAATAATATGTGTGAGGGTACCCCAGGAGAGTTCCAAATGT
Organism: Phyllobates terribilis; assembly: GCF_046119375.1. NCBI lineage: Eukaryota > Metazoa > Chordata > Amphibia > Anura > Dendrobatidae > Phyllobates > Phyllobates terribilis. The sequence goes on along the minus strand of NW_027362773.1, from coordinate 17,803,284 downwards.
GTGTGGGTAGAATATATATCCCACGGGGGTAAAATTGAAAAAAGGTGAAAAAAATTTTTTTTTGGACTTAGTCATTTTTCAGCATTTATCAGACTTTCAGATAGGGGAAATGTCAGTGAGCATTCCGATTTCAGTTCCAGAGCGATTCGCCCGATGAGTCCTTAATATTTAGTTGTTTTCAGCCAAATTTCAGAATTTTTAAAAATTTCACTTTTTTGTGAAAATATCCACTAAATGAGGGAATAATATGTGTGAGGGTACCCCAGGAGAGTTCCAAATGTGTGTGGGTAGAATATATATCCCACGGGGTAAAATTGAAAAAAGGTGAAAAAATTTTTTTTTTTGGACTTACTCATTTTTTCAGCATTTATCAGACTTTCAGATAGGGGAAATGTCAGTGAGCATTCCGATTTCAGTTCCAGAGCGATTCGCCCGATGAGTCCTTCATATTTAGTCGTTTTCAGCCAATTTTCTGAATTTTTGAAAATTTCACTTTTTTGTGAAAATATCCACTAAATGAGGGAATAATATGTGTGAGGGTACCCCAGGAGAGTTCCAAATGTGTGTGGGTAGAATATATATCACACGGGGGTAAAATTGAAAAAAGGTGAAAAATTTTTTTTTTTGGACTTAGTCATTTTTTCAGCGTTTATCAGACTTTCAGATAGGGGAAATGTCAGTGAGCGTTCTGATTTCAGTTCCAGAGCGATTCGCCCGATGAGTCCTTAATATTTAGTTGTTTTCAGCCAAATTTCAGAATTTTTGAAAATTTCACTTTTTTGTGAAAATATCCACTAAATGAGGGAATAATATGTGTGAGGGTACCCCAGGAGAGTTCCAAATGTGTGTGGGTAGAATATATATCCCACGGGGGTAAAATTGAAAAAAGGTGAAAAAAATTTTTTTTTTGGACTTAGTCATTTTTCAGCATTTATCAGACTTTCAGATAGGGGAAATGTCAGTGAGCGTTCCGATTTAAGTTCCAGAGCGATTCGCCCGATGAGTCCTTCATATTTAATCGTTTTCAGCCAATTTTCTGAATTTTTGAAAATTTCACTTTTTTGTGAAAATATCCACTAAATGAGGGAATAATATGTGTGAGGGTACCCCAGGAGAGTTCCAAATGTGTGTGGGTAGAATATATATCACACGGGGGTAAAATTGAAAAAAGGTGAAAAATATTTTTTTTTGGACTTAGTCATTTTTTCAGCGTTTATCAGACTTTCAGATAGGGGAAATGTCAGTGAGCGTTCCGATTTCAGTTCCAGAGCGATTCGCCCGATGAGTCCTTAATATTTAGTTGTTTTCAGCCAAATTTCAGAATTTTTGAAAATTTCACTTTTTTGTGAAAATATCCACTAAATGAGGGAATAATATGTGTGAGGGTACCCCAGGAGAGTTCCAAATGTGTGTGGGTAGAATATATATCCCACGGGGGTAAAATTGAAAAAAGGTGAAAAAAATTTTTTTTTTGGACTTAGTCATTTTTCAGCATTTATCAGACTTTCAGATAGGGGAAATGTCAGTGAGCGTTCCGATTTAAGTTCCAGAGCGATTCGCCCGATGAGTCCTTCATATTTAGTCGTTTTCAGCCAATTTTCTGAATTTTTGAAAATTTCACTTTTTTGTGAAAATATCCACTAAATGAGGGAATAATATGTGTGAGGGTACCCCAGGAGAGTTCCAAATGTGTGTGGGTAGAATATATATCACACGGTGGTAAAATTGAAAAAAGGTGAAAAATATTTATTTTTGGACTTAGTCATTTTTTCAGCGTTTATCAGACTTTCAGATAGGGGAAATGTCAGTGAGCGTTCCGATTTCAGTTCAAGAGCGATTCACCCGATGAGTCCTTCATATTTAGTCGTTTTCAGCCAACTTTCTGAATTTTTGAAAATTTCACTTTTTTTGTGAAAATATCCACTAAATGAGGGAATAATATGTGTGAGGGTACCCCAGGAGAGTTCCAAATGTGTGTGGGTAGAATATATATCACACGGGGGTAAAATTGAAAAAAGGTGAAAAATTTTTTTTTTTGGACTTAGTCATTTTTTCAGCGTTTATCAGACTTTCAGATAGGGGAAATGTCAGTGAGCGTTCTGATTTCAATTCCAGAGCGATTCGCCCGATGAGTCCTTAATATTTAGTTGTTTTCAGCCAAATTTCAGAATTTTTGAAAATTTCACTTTTTTGTGAAAATATCCACTAAATGAGGGAATAATATGTGTGAGGGTACCCCAGGAGCGTTCCAAATGTGTGTGGGTAGAATATATATCCCACGGGGGTAAAATTGAAAAAAGGTGAAAAAATTTTTTTTTTTTGGACTTAGTCATTTTTCAGCATTTATCAGACTTTCAGATAGGGGAAATGTCAGTGAGCGTTCTGATTTAAGTTCCAGAGCGATTCGCCCGATGAGTCCTTCATATTTAGTCGTTTTCAGCCAATTTTCTGAATTTTTGAAAATTTCACTTTTTTATGAAAATATCCACTAAATGAGGGAATAATATGTGTGAGGGTACCCCAGGAGAGTTCCAAATGTGTGTGGGTAGAATATATATCACACGGGGGTAAAATTGAAAAAAGGTGAAAAATATTTTTTTTTGGACTTAGTCATTTTTTCAGCGTTTATCAGACTTTCAGATAGGGGAAATGTCAGTGAGCGTTCCGATTTCAGTTCCAGAGCGATTCACCCGATGAGTCCTTCATATTTAGTCGTTTTCAGCCAATTTTCTGAATTTTTGAAAATTTCACTTTTTTGTGAAAATATCCACTAAATGAGGGAATAATATGTGTGAGGGTACCCCAGGAGAGTTCCAAATGTGTGTGGGTAGAATATATATCACACGGGGGTAAAATTGAAAAAAGGTGAAAAATATTTTTTTTTGGACTTAGTCATTTTTTCAGCGTTTATCAGACTTTCAGATAGGGGAAATGTCAGTGAGCGTTCCGATTTCAGTTCCAGAGCGATTCGCCCGATGAGTCCTTCATATTTAGTCGTTTTCAGCCAATTTTCTGAATTTTTGAAAATTTCACTTTTTTGTGAAAATATCCACTAAATGAGGGAATAATATGTGTGAGGGTACCCCAGGAGAGTTCCAAATGTGTGTGGGTAGAATATATATCACACGGGGGTAAAATTGAAAAAAGGTGAAAAATATTTTTTTTTGGACTTAGTCATTTTTTCAGCATTTATCAGACTTTCAGATAGGGGAAATGTCAGTGAGCATTCCGATTTCAGTTCCAGAGCGATTCGCCCGATGAGTCCTTAATATTTAGTTGTTTTCAGCCAAATTTCAGAATTTTTAAAAATTTCACTTTTTTGTGAAAATATCCACTAAATGAGGGAATAATATGTGTGAGGGTACCCCAGGAGAGTTCCAAATGTGTGTGGGTAGAATATATATCACACGGGGGTAAAATTGAAAAAAGGTGAAAAATATTTTTTTTTGGACTTAGTCATTTTTTCAGCGTTTATCAGACTTTCAGATAGGGGAAATGTCAGTGAGCGTTCCGATTTCAGTTCCAGAGCGATTCGCCCGATGAGTCCTTAATATTTAGTTGTTTTCAGCCAAATTTCAGAATTTTTGAAAATTTCACTTTTTTGTGAAAATATCCACTAAATGAGGGAATAATATGTGTGAGGGTACCCCAGGAGAGTTCCAAATGTGTGTGGGTAGAATATATATCCCACGGGGGTAAAATTGAAAAAAGGTGAAAAAAATTTTTTTTTTGGACTTAGTCATTTTTCAGCATTTATCAGACTTTCAGATAGGGGAAATGTCAGTGAGCGTTCCGATTTAAGTTCCAGAGCGATTCGCCCGATGAGTCCTTCATATTTAATCGTTTTCAGCCAATTTTCTGAATTTTTGAAAATTTCACTTTTTTGTGAAAATATCCACTAAATGAGGGAATAATATGTGTGAGGGTACCCCAGGAGAGTTCCAAATGTGTGTGGGTAGAATATATATCACACGGGGGTAAAATTGAAAAAAGGTGAAAAATATTTTTTTTTGGACTTAGTCATTTTTTCAGCGTTTATCAGACTTTCAGATAGGGGAAATGTCAGTGAGCGTTCCGATTTCAGTTCCAGAGCGATTCGCCCGATGAGTCCTTAATATTTAGTTGTTTTCAGCCAAATTTCCGAATTTTTGAAAATTTCACTTTTTTGTGATAATATCCACTAAATGAGGGAATAATATGTGTGAGGGTACCCGAGGAGAGTTCCAAATGTGTGTGGGTAGAATATATGTCCCACGGGGGTAAAATTGAAAAAAGGTGAAAAAATTTTTTTTTTTGGACTTAGTCATTTTTTCAGCATTTATCAGACTTTCAGATAGGGGAAATGTCAGTGAGCATTCCGATTTCAGTTCCAGAGCGATTCACCCGATGAGTCCTTCATATTTAGTCGTTTTCAGCCAACTTTCTGAATTTTTGAAAATTTCACTTTTTTTTGAAAATATCCACTAAATGAGGGAATAATATGTGTGAGGGTACCCCAGGAGAGTTCCAAATGTGTGTGGGTAGAATATATATCACACGGGGGTAAAATTGAAAAAAGGTGAAAAATATTTTTTTTGGACTTAGTCATTTTTTCAGCGTTTATCAGACTTTCAGATAGGGGAAATGTCAGTGAGCTTTCTGATTTCAATTCCAGAGCGATTCGCCCGATGAGTCCTTAATATTTAGTTGTTTTCAGCCAAATTTCAGAATTTTTGAAAATTTCACTTTTTTGTGAAAATATCCACTAAATGAGGGAATAATATGTGTGAGGGTACCCCAGGAGCGTTCCAAATGTGTGTGGGTAGAATATATATCCCACGGGGGTAAAATTGAAAAAAGGTGAAAAAATTTTTTTTTTTTGGACTTAGTCATTTTTCAGCATTTATCAGACTTTCAGATAGGGGAAATGTCAGTGAGCGTTCCGATTTAAGTTCCAGAGCGATTCGCCCGATGAGTCCTTCATATTTAGTCGTTTTCAGCCAATTTTCTGAATTTTTGAAAATTTCACTTTTTTATGAAAATATCCACTAAATGAGGGAATAATATGTGTGAGGGTACCCCAGGAGAGTTCCAAATGTGTGTGGGTAGAATATATATCACACGGGGGTAAAATTGAAAAAAGGTGAAAAATATTTTTTTTTGGACTTAGTCATTTTTTCAGCGTTTATCAGACTTTCAGATAGGGGAAATGTCAGTGAGCGTTCCGATTTCAGTTCCAGAGCGATTCGCCCGATGAGTCCTTCATATTTAGTTGTTTTCAGCCAATTTTCAGAATTTTTGAAAATTTCACTTTTTTGTGAAAATATCCACTAAATGAGGGAATAATATGTGTGAGGGTACCCCAGGAGAGTTCCAAATGTGTGTGGGTAGAATATATATCACACGGGGGTAAAATTGAAAAAAGGTGAAAAATATTTTTTTTTGGACTTAGTCATTTTTTCAGCGTTTATCAGACTTTCAGATAGGGGAAATGTCAGTGAGCGTTCCGATTTCAGTTCAAGAGCGATTCACCCGATGAGTCCTTCATATTTAGTCGTTTTCAGCCAACTTTCTGAATTTTTGAAAATTTCACTTTTTTTGTGAAAATATCCACTAAATGAGGGAATAATATGTGTGAGGGTACCCCAGGAGAGTTCCAAATGTGTGTGGGTAGAATATATATCCCACGGGGGTAAAATTGAAAAAAGGTGAAAAAATTTTTTTTTTTGGACTTAGTCATTTTTCAGCATTTATCAGACTTTCAGATAGGGGAAATGTCAGTGAGCGTTCCGATTTAAGTTCCAGAGCGATTCGCCCGATGAGTCCTTCATATTTAGTCGTTTTCAGCCAATTTTCTGAATTTTTGAAAATTTCACTTTTTTGTGAAAATATCCACTAAATGAGGGAATAATATGTGTGAGGGTACCCCAGTAGAGTTCCAAATGTGTGTGGGTAGAATATATATCACACGGGGGTAAAATTGAAAAAAGGTGAAAAATTTTTTTTTTTGGACTTAGTCATTTTTTCAGCGTTTATCAGACTTTCAGATAGGGGAAATGTCAGTGAGCTTTCTGATTTCAATTCCAGAGCGATTCGCCCGATGAGTCCTTAATATTTAGTTGTTTTCAGCCAAATTTCAGAATTTTTGAAAATTTCACTTTTTTGTGAAAATATCCACTAAATGAGGGAATAATATGTGTGAGGGTACCCCAGGAGCGTTCCAAATGTGTGTGGGTAGAATATATATCCCACGGGGGTAAAATTGAAAAAAGGTGAAAAAATTTTTTTTTTTTGGACTTAGTCATTTTTCAGCATTTATCAGACTTTCAGATAGGGGAAATGTCAGTGAGCGTTCCGATTTAAGTTCCAGAGCGATTCGCCCGATGAGTCCTTCATATTTAGTCGTTTTCAGCCAATTTTCTGAATTTTTGAAAATTTCACTTTTTTATGAAAATATCCACTAAATGAGGGAATAATATGTGTGAGGGTACCCCAGGAGAGTTCCAAATGTGTGTGGGTAGAATATATATCACACGGGGGTAAAATTGAAAAAAGGTGAAAAATATTTTTTTTTGGACTTAGTCATTTTTTCAGCGTTTATCAGACTTTCAGATAGGGGAAATGTCAGTGAGCGTTCCGATTTCAGTTCCAGAGCGATTCGCCCGATGAGTCCTTCATATTTAGTTGTTTTCAGCCAATTTTCAGAATTTTTGAAAATTTCACTTTTTTGTGAAAATATCCACTAAATGAGGGAATAATATGTGTGAGGGTACCCCAGGAGAGTTCCAAATGTGTGTGGGTAGAATATATATCACACGGGGGTAAAATTGAAAAAAGGTGAAAAATATTTTTTTTTGGACTTAGTCATTTTTTCATCATTTATCAGACTTTCAGATAGGGGAAATGTCAGTGAGCATTCCGATTTCAGTTCCAGAGCGATTCGCCCGATGAGTCCTTAATATTTAGTTGTTTTCAGCCAAATTTCAGAATTTTTAAAAATTTCACTTTTTTGTGAAAATATCCACTAAATGAGGGAATAATATGTGTGAGGGTACCCCAGGAGAGTTCCAAATGTGTGTGGGTAGAATATATATCCCACGGGGGTAAAATTGAAAAAAGGTGAAAAAATTTTTTTTTTCGAACTTAGTCATTTTTCAGCATTTATCAGACTTTCAGATAGGGGAAATGTCAGTGAGTGTTCCGATTTAAGTTCCAGAGCGATTCGCCCGATGAATCCTTCATATTTAGTCGTTTTCAGCCAATATTCTGAATTTTTGAAAATTTCACTTTTTTGTGAAAATATCCACTAAATGAGGGAATAATATGTGTGAGGGTACCCCAGGAGAGTTCCAAATGTGTGTGGGTAGAATATATATCCCACGGGGGTAAAATTGAAAAAAGGTGAAAAAAATTTTTTTTTTGGACTTAGTCATTTTTCAGCATTTATCAGACTTTCAGATAGGGGAAATGTCAGTGAGCGTTCCGATTTAAGTTCCAGAGCGATTCGCCCGATGAGTCCTTCATATTTAGTCGTTTTCAGCCAATTTTGTGAATTTTTGAAAATTTCACTTTTTTGTGAAAATATCCACTAAATGAGGGAATACTATGTGTGAGGGTACCCCAGGAGAGTTCCAAATGTGTGTGGGTAGAATATATATCCCACGGGGGTAAAATTGAAAAAAGGTGAAAAATTTTTTTTTTTCGAACTTAATCATTTTTCAGCATTTATCAGACTTTCAGATAGGGGAAATGTCAGTGAGCGTTCCGATTTCAGTTCCAGAGCGATTCGCCCGATGAGTCCTTAATATTTAGTTGTTTTCAGCCAAATTTCAGAATTTTTAAAAATTTCACTTTTTTGTGAAAATATCCACTAAATGAGGGAATAATATGTGTGAGGGTACCCCAGGAGAGTTCCAAATGTGTGTGGGTAGAATATATATCCCACGGGGGTAAAATTGAAAAAAGGTGAAAAATTTTTTTTTTTGGACTTAGTCATTTTTTCAGCGTTTATCAGACTTTCAGATAGGGGAAATGTCAGTGAGCGTTCTGATTTCAGTTCCAGAGCGATTCGCCCGATGAGTCCTTAATATTTAGTTGTTTTCAGCCAACTTTCTGAATTTTTGAAAATTTCACTTTTTTGTGAAAATATCCACTAAATGAGGGAATAATATGTGTGAGGGTACCCCAGGAGAGTTCCAAATGTGTGTGGGTAGAATATATATAACATGGGGGTAAAATTGAAAAAAGGTAAAAAAAATTTTTTTTTTGGACTTAGTCATTTTTCAGCATTTATCAGACTTTCAGATAGGGGAAATGTCAGTGAGCGTTCCGATTTAAGTTCCAGAGCGATTCGCCCGATGAGTCCTTCATATTTAGTCATTTTCAGCCAATTTTCTGAATTTTTGAAAATTTCACTTTTTTGTGAAAATATCCACTAAATGAGGGAAAAATTTGTGTGAGGGTACCCCAGGAGAGTTCCAAATGTGTGTGGGTAGAATATATATCACACGGGGGTAAAATTGAAAAAAGGTGAAAAATATTTTTTTTTGGACTTAGTCATTTTTTCAGCGTTTATCAGACTTTCAGATAGGGGAAATGTCAGTGAGCGTTCCGATTTCAGTTCCAGAGCGATTCGCCCGATGAGTCCTTCATATTTAGTCGTTTTCAGCCAATTTTCTGAATTTTTGAAAATTTCACTTTTTTGTGAAAATATCCACTAAATGAGGGAATAATATGTGTGAGGGTACCCCAGGAGAGTTCCAAATGTGTGTGGGTAGAATATATATCACACGGGGGTAAAATTGAAAAAAGGTGAAAAATATTTTTTTTTGGACTTAGTCATTTTTTCAGCATTTATCAGACTTTCAGATAGGGGAAATGTCAGTGAGCATTCCGATTTCAGTTCCAGAGCGATTCGCCCGATGAGTCCTTAATATTTAGTTGTTTTCAGCCAAATTTCAGAATTTTTAAAAATTTCACTTTTTTGTGAAAATATCCACTAAATGAGGGAATAATATGTGTGAGGGTACCCCAGGAGAGTTCCAAATGTGTGTGGGTAGAATATATATCCCACGGGGGTAAAATTGAAAAAAGGTGAAAAATTTTTTTTTTTCGAACTTAGTCATTTTTCAGCATTTATGAGACTTTCAGATAGGGGAAATGTCAGTGAGCGTTCCGATTTAAGTTCCAGAGCGATTCGCCCGATGAATCCTTCATATTTAGTCGTTTTCAGCCAATATTCTGAATTTTTGAAAATTTCACTTTTTTGTGAAAATATCCACTAAATGAGGGAATAATATGTGTGAGGGTACCCCAGGAGAGTTCCAAATGTGTGTGGGTAGAATATATATCCCACGGGGGTAAAATTGAAAAAAGGTGAAAAAAATTTTTTTTTTGGACTTAGTCATTTTTCAGCATTTATCAGACTTTCAGATAGGGGAAATGTCAGTGAGCGTTCCGATTTAAGTTCCAGAGCGATTCGCCCGATGAGTCCTTCATATTTAGTCGTTTTCAGCCAATTTTCTGAATTTTTGAAAATTTCACTTTTTTGTGAAAATATCCACTAAATGAGGGAATAATATGTGTGAGGGTACCCCAGGAGAGTTCCAAATGTGTGTGGGTAGAATATATATCCCACGGGGGTAAAATTGAAAAAAGGTGAAAAAATTTTTTTTTTCGAACTTAATCATTTTTCAGCATTTATCAGACTTTCAGATAGGGGAAATGTCAGTGAGCGTTCCGATTTCAGTTCCAGAGCGATTCGCCCGATGAGTCCTTAATATTTAGTTGTTTTCAGCCAAATTTCAGAATTTTTAAAAATTTCACTTTTTTGTGAAAATATCCACTAAATGAGGGAATAATATGTGTGAGGGTACCCCAGGAGAGTTCCAAATGTGTGTGGGTAGAATATATATCCCACGGGGGTAAAATTGAAAAAAGGTGAAAAATTTTTTTTTTTGGACTTAGTTATTTTTTCAGCGTTTATCAGACTTTCAGATAGGGGAAATGTCAGTGAGCGTTCTGATTTCAGTTCCAGAGCGATTCGCCCGATGAGTCCTTAATATTTAGTTGTTTTCAGCCAACTTTCTGAATTTTTGAAAATTTCACTTTTTTGTGAAAATATCCACTAAATGAGGGAATAATATGTGTGAGGGTACCCCAGGAGAGTTCCAAATGTGTGTGGGTAGAATATATATAACACGGGGGTAAAATTGAAAAAAGGTGAAAAAAATTTTTTTTTTGGACTTAGTCATTTTTCAGCATTTATCAGACTTTCAGATAGGGGAAATGTCAGTGAGCGTTCTGATTTAAGTTCCAGAGCGATTCGCCCGATGAGTCCTTCATATTTAGTCGTTTTCAGCCAATTTTCTGAATTTTTGAAAATTTCACTTTTTTGTGAAAATATCCACTAAATGAGGGAATAATATGTGTGAGGGTACCCCAGGAGAGTTCCAAATGTGTGTGGGTAGAATATATATCACACGGGGGTAAAATTGAAAAAAGGTGAAAAATATTTTTTTTTGGACTTAGTCATTTTTTCAGCATTTATCAGACTTTCAGATAGGGGAAATGTCAGTGAGCATTCCGATTTCAGTTCCAGAGCGATTCGCCCGATGAGTCCTTAATATTTAGTTGTTTTCAGCCAAATTTCAGAATTTTTAAAAATTTCACTTTTTTGTGAAAATATCCACTAAATGAGGGAATAATATGTGTGAGGGTACCCCAGGAGAGTTCCAAATGTGTGTGGGTAGAATATATATCACACGGGGGTAAAATTGAAAAAAGGTGAAAAATTTTTTTTTTTCGAACTTAGTCATTTTTCAGCATTTATCAGACTTTCAGATAGGGGAAATGTCAGTGAGCGTTCCGATTTAAGTTCCAGAGCGATTCGCCCGATGAATCCTTCATATTTAGTCGTTTTCAGCCAATATTCTGAATTTTTGAAAATTTCACTTTTTTGTGAAAATATCCACTAAATGAGGGAATAATATGTGTGAGGGTACCCCAGGAGAGTTCCAAATGTGTGTGGGTAGAATGTATATAACACGGGGGTAAAATTGAAAAAAGGTGAAAAATTTTTTTTTTTGGACTTAGTCATTTTTTCAGCATTTATCAGACTTTCAGATAGGGGAAATGTCAGTGAGCGTTCCGATTAAAGTTCCAGAGCGATTCGCCCGATGAGTCCTTCATATTTAGTCGTTTTCAGCCAATTTTCTGAATTTTTGAAAATTTCACTTTTTTGTGAAAATATCCACTAAATGAGGGAATAATATGTGTGAGGGTACCCCAGGAGAGTTCCAAATGTGTGTGGGTAGAATATATATCACACGGGGGTAAAATTGAAAAAAGGTGAAAAATATTTTTTTTTGGACTTAGTCATTTTTTCAGCGTTTATCAGACTTTCAGATAGGGGAAATGTCAGTGAGCGTTCCGATTTCAGTTCCAGAGCGATTCGCCCGATGAGTCCTTCATATTTAGTCGTTTTCAGCCAATTTTCTGAATTTTTGAAAATTTCACTTTTTTGTGAAAATATCCACTAAATGAGGGAATAATATGTGTGAGGGTACCCCAGGAGAGTTCCAAATGTGTGTGGGTAGAATATATATCACACGGGGGTAAAATTGAAAAAAGGTGAAAAATATTTTTTTTTGGACTTAGTCATTTTTTCAGCATTTATCAGACTTTCAGATAGGGGAAATGTCAGTGAGCATTCCGATTTCAGTTCCAGAGCGATTCGCCCGATGAGTCCTTAATATTTAGTTGTTTTCAGCCAAATTTCAGAATTTTTAAAAATTTCACTTTTTTGTGAAAATATCCACTAAATGAGGGAATAATATGTGTGAGGGTACCCCAGGAGAGTTCCAAATGTGTGTGGGTAGAATATATATCCCACGGGGGTAAAATTGAAAAAAGGTGAAAAAATTTTTTTTTTTGAACTTAGTCATTTTTCAGCATTTATCAGACTTTCAGATAGGGGAAATGTCAGTGAGCGTTCCGATTTAAGTTCCAGAGCGATTCGCCCGATGAATCCTTCATATTTAGTCGTTTTCAACCAATATTCTGAATTTTTGAAAATTTCACTTTTTTGTGAAAATATCCACTAAATGAGGGAATAATATGTGTGAGGGTACCCCAGGAGAGTTCCAAATGTGTGTGGGTAGAATATATATCCCACGGGGGTAAAATTGAAAAAAGGTGAAAAAATTTTTTTTTTCGAACTTAATCATTTTTCAGCATTTATCAGACTTTCAGATAGGGGAAATGTCAGTGAGCGTTCCGATTTCAGTTCCAGAGCGATTCGCCCGATGAGTCCTTAATATTTAGTTGTTTTCAGCCAAATTTCAGAATTTTTAAAAATTTCACTTTTTTGTGAAAATATCCTCTAAATGAGGGAATAATATGTGTGAGGGTACCCCAGGAGAGTTCCAAATGTGTGTGGGTAGAATATATATCCCACGGGGGTAAAATTGAAAAAAGGTGAAAAATTTTTTTTTTTGGACTTAGTCATTTTTTCAGCGTTTATCAGACTTTCAGATAGGGGAAATGTCAGTGAGCGTTCTGATTTCAGTTCCAGAGCGATTCGCCCGATGAGTCCTAAATATTTAGTTGTTTTCAGCCAACTTTCTGAATTTTTGAAAATTTCACTTTTTTGTGAAAATATCCACTAAATGAGGGAATAATATGTGTGAGGGTACCCCAGGAGAGTTCCAAATGTGTGTGGGTAGAATATATATAACACGGGGGTAAAATTGAAAAAAGGTGAAAAAAATTTTTTTTTTGGACTTAGTCATTTTTCAGCATTTATCAGACTTTCAGATAGGGGAAATGTCAGTGAGCGTTCCGATTTAAGTTCCAGAGCGATTCGCCCGATGAGTCCTTCATATTTAGTCGTTTTCAGCCAATTTTCTGAATTTTTGAAAATTTCACTTTTTTGTGAAAATATCCACTAAATGAGGGAATAATATGTGTGAGGGTACCCCAGGAGAGTTCCAAATGTGTGTGGGTAGAATATATATCACACGGGGGTAAAATTGAAAAAAGGTGAAAAATATTTTTTTTTGGACTTAGTCATTTTTTCAGCATTTATCAGACTTTCAGATAGGGGAAATGTCAGTGAGCATTCCGATTTCAGTTCCAGAGCGATTCGCCCGATGAGTCCTTAATATTTAGTTGTTTTCAGCCAAATTTCAGAATTTTTAAAAATTTCACTTTTTTGTGAAAATATCCACTAAATGAGGGAATAATATGTGTGAGGGTACCCCAGGAGAGTTCCAAATGTGTGTGGGTAGAATATATATCCCACGGGGGTAAAATTGAAAAAAGGTGAAAAAAATTTTTTTTTCGAACTTAGTCATTTTTCAGCATTTATCAGACTTTCAGATAGGGGAAATGTCAATGAGCGTTCCGATTTAAGTTCCAGAGCGATTCGCCCGATGAATCCTTCATATTTAGTCGTTTTCAGCCAATTTTCTGAATTTTTGAAAATTTCACTTTTTTGTGAAAATATCCACTAAATGAGGGAATAATATGTGTGAGGGTACACCAGGAGAGTTCCAAATGTGTGTGGGTAGAATATATATCCCACGGGGGTAAAATTGAAAAAAGGTGAAAAAAATTTTTTTTTTGGACTTAGTCATTTTTCAGCATTTATCAGACTTTCAGATAGGGGAAATGTCAGTGAGCGTTCCGATTTAAGTTCCAGAGCGATTCGCCCGATGAGTCCTTCATATTTAGTCGTTTTCAGCCAATTTTCAGAATTTTTGAAAATTTCACTTTTTTGTGAAAATATCCACTAAATGAGGGAATAATATGTGTGAGGGTACCCCAGGAGAGTTCCAAATGTGTGTGGGTAGAATATATATCCCACGGGGGTAAAATTGAAAAAAGGTGAAAAAATTTTTTTTTTCGAACTTAATCATTTTTCAGCATTTATCAGACTTTCATATAGGGGAAATGTCAGTGAGCGTTCCGATTTCAGTTCCAGAGCGATTCGCCCGATGAGTCCTTAATATTTAGTTGTTTTCAGCCAAATTTCAGAATTTTTAAAAATTTCACTTTTTTGTGAAAATATCCACTAAATGAGGGAATAATATGTGTGAGGGTACCCCAGGAGAGTTCCAAATGTGTGTGGGTAGAATATATATCCCACGGGGGTAAAATTGAAAAAAGGTGAAAAATTTTTTTTTTTGGACTTAGTCATTTTTTCAGCGTTTATCAGACTTTCAGATAGGGGAAATGTCAGTGAGCGTTCTGATTTCAGTTCCAGAGCGATTCGCCCGATGAGTCCTTAATATTTAGTTGTTTTCAGCCAACTTTCTGAATTTTTGAAAATTTCACTTTTTTGTGAAAATATCCACTAAATGAGGGAATAATATGTGTGAGGGTACCCCAGGAGAGTTCCAAATGTGTGTGGGTAGAATATATATCACACGGGGGTAAAATTGAAAAAAGGTGAAAAATATTTTTTTTTGGACTTAGTCATTTTTTCAGCATTTATCAGACTTTCAGATAGGGGAAATGTCAGTGAGCATTCCGATTTCAGTTCCAGAGCGATTCGCCCGATGAGTCCTTAATATTTAGTTGTTTTCAGCCAAATTTCCGAATTTTTAAAAATTTCACTTTTTTGTGAAAATATCCACTAAATGAGGGAATAATATGTGTGAGGGTACCCCAGGAGAGTTCCAAATGTGTGTGGGTAGAATATATATCACACGGGGGTAAAATTGAAAAAAGGTGAAAAATTTTTTTTTTTCGAACTTAGTCATTTTTCAGCATTTATCAGACTTTCAGATAGGGGAAATGTCAGTGAGCGTTCCGATTTAAGTTCCAGAGCGATTCGCCCGATGAATCCTTCATATTTAGTCGTTTTCAGCCAATATTCTGAATTTTTGAAAATTTCACTTTTTTGTGAAAATATCCACTAAATGAGGGAATAATATGTGTGAGGGTACCCCAGGAGAGTTCCAAATGTGTGTGGGTAGAATGTATATAACACGGGGGTAAAATTGAAAAAAGGTGAAAAATATTTTTTTGGGGACTTAGTCATTTTTTCAGCGTTTATCAGACTTTCAGATAGGGGAAATGTCAGTGAGCGTTCCGATTTCAGTTCCAGAGCGATTCGCCCGATGAGTCCTTAATATTTAGTTGTTTTCAGCCATATTTCAGAATTTTTGAAAATTTCACTTTTTTGTGAAAATATCCACTAAATGAGGGAATAATATGTGTGAGGGTACCCCAGGAGAGTTCTAAATGTGTGTGGGTAGAATATATATCACACGGGGGTAAAATTGAAAAAAGGTGAAAAATATTTTTTTTTGGACTTAGTCATTTTTTCAGCGTTTATCAGACTTTCAGATAGGGGAAATGTCAGTGAGCGTTCCGATTTCAGTTCCAGAGCGATTCACACAATGAGTCCTTCATATTTAGTCGTTTTCAGCCAATTTTCTGAATTTTTGAAAATTTCACTTTTTTGTGAAAATATCCACTAAATGAGGGAATAATATGTGTGAGGGTACCCCAGGAGAGTTCCAAATGTGTGTGGGTAGAATATATATCACACGGGGGTAAAATTGAAAAAAGGTGAAAAATATTTTTTTTTGGACTTAGTCATTTTTTCAGCGTTTATCAGACTTTCAGATAGGGGAAATGTCAGTGAGCGTTCCGATTTCAGTTCCAGAGCGATTCGCCCGATGAGTCCTTCATATTTAGTCGTTTTCAGCCAATTTTCTGAATTTTTGAAAATTTCACTTTTTTGTGAAAATATCCACTAAATGAGGGAATAATATGTGTGAGGGTACCCCAGGAGAGTTCCAAATGTGTGTGGATAGAATATATATCCCACGGGGGTAAAATTGAAAAAAGGTGAAAAAAATTTTTTTTTCGAACTTAGTCATTTTTCAGCATTTATCAGACTTTCAGATAGGGGAAATGTCAGTGAGCGTTCCGATTTAAGTTCCAGAGCGATTCGCCCGATGAATCCTTCATATTTAGTCGTTTTCAGCCAATATTCTGAATTTTTGAAAATTTCACTTTTTTGTGAAAATATCCACTAAATGAGGGAATAATATGTGTGAGGGTACCCCAGGAGAGTTCCAAATGTGTGTGGGTAGAATATATATCACACGGGGGTAAAATTGAAAAAAGGTGAAAAATATTTTTTTTTGGACTTAGTCATTTTTTCAGCGTTTATCAGACTTTCAGAGAGGGGAAATGTCAGTGAGCATTCCGATTTCAGTTCCAGAGCGATTCGCCCGATGAGTCCTTATTATTTAGTTGTTTTCAGCCAACTTTCTGAATTTTTGAAAATTTCACTTTTTTGTGAAAATATCCACTAAATGAGGGAATAATATGTGTGAGGGTACCCCAGGAGAGTTCCAAATGTGTGTGGGTAGAATATATATAACACGGGGGTAAAATTGAAAAAAGGTGAAAAAAATTTTTTTTGGACTTAGTCATTTTTCAGCATTTATCAGACTTTCAGATAGGGGAAATGACAGTGAGCGTTCCGATTTAAGTTCCAGAGCGATTCGCCCGATGAGTCCTTCATATTTAGTCGTTTTCAGCCAATTTTCTGAATTTTTGAAAATTTCACTTTTTTGTGAAAATATCCACTAAATGAGGGAATAATATGTGTGAGGGTACCCCAGGAGAGTTCCAAATGTGTGTGGGTAGAATATATATCCCACGGGGGTAAAATTGAAAAAAGGTGAAAAATATTTTTTTTTGGACTTAGTCATTTTTTCAGCATTTATCAGACTTTCAGATAGGGGAAATGTCAGTGAGCATTCCGATTTCAGTTCCAGAGCGATTCGCCCGATGAGTCCTTAATATTTAGTTGTTTTCAGCCAAATTTCCGAATTTTTAAAAATTTCACTTTTTTGTGAAAATATCCACTAAATGAGGGAATAATATGTGTGAGGGTACCCCAGGAGAGTTCCAAATGTGTGTGGGTAGAATATATATCACACGAGGGTAAAATTGAAAAAAGGTGAAAAAAATTTTTTTTTCGAACTTAGTCATTTTTCAGCATTTATCAGACTTTCAGATAGGGGAAATGTCAGTGAGCGTTCCGATTTAAGTTCCAGAGCGATTCGCCCGATGAATCCTTCATATTTAGTCGTTTTCAGCCAATATTCTGAATTTTTGAAAATTTCACTTTTTTGTGAAAATATCCACTAAATGAGGGAATAATATGTGTGAGGGTACCCCAGGAGAGTTCCAAATGTGTGTGGGTAGAATATATATCACACGGGGGTAAAATTGAAAAAAGGTGAAAAATATTTTTTTTTGGACTTAGTCATTTTTTCAGCGTTTATCAGACTTTCAGAGAGGGGAAATGTCAGTGAGCATTCCGATTTCAGTTCCAGAGCGATTCGCCCGATGAGTCCTTAATATTTAGTTGTTTTCAGCCAAATTTCAGAATTTTTAAAAATTTCACTTTTTTGAGAAAATATCCACTAAATGAGGGAATAATATGTGTTAGGGTACCCCAGGAGAGTTCCAAATGTGTGTGGGTAGAATATATATCCCACGGGGGTAAAATTGAAAAAAGGTGAAAAATTTTTTTTTTTCGAACTTAGTCATTTTTCAGCATTTATCAGACTTTCAGATAGGGGAAATGTCAGTGAGCGTTCCGATTTAAGTTCCAGAGCGATTCGCCCGATGAATCCTTCATATTTAGTCGTTCTCAGCCAATATTCTGAATTTTTGAAAATTTCACTTTTTTGTGAAAATATCCACTAAATGAGGGAATAATATGTGTGAGGGTACCCCAGGAGAGTTCCAAATGTGTGTGGGTAGAATATATATCCCACGGGGGTAAAATTGAAAAAAGGTGAAAAAAATTTTTTTTTTGGACTTCGTCATTTTTCAGCATTTATCAGACTTTCAGATAGGGGAAATGTCAGTGAGCGTTCCGATTTAAGTTCCAGAGCGATTCGCCCGATGAGTCCTTCATATTTAGTCGTTTTCAGCCAATTTTCTGAATTTTTGAAAATTTCACTTTTTTGTGAAAATATCCACTAAATGAGGGAATAATATGTGTGAGGGTACCCCAGGAGAGTTCCAAATGTGTGTGGGTAGAATGTATATAACACAGGGGTAAAATTGAAAAAAGGTGAAAAATATTTTTTTTGGGACTTAGTCATTTTTTCAGCGTTTATCAGACTTTCAGATAGGGGAAATGTCAGTGAGCGTTCCGATTTCAGTTCCAGAGCGATTCGCCCGATGAGTCCTTAATATTTAGTTGTTTTCAGCCAAATTTCAGAATTTTTGAAAATTTCACTTTTTTGTGAAAATATCCACTAAATGAGGGAATAATATGTGTGAGGGTACCCCAGGAGAGTTCCAAATGTGTGTGGGTAGAATATATATCCCACGGGGGTAAAATTGAAAAAAGGTGAAAAAATTTTTTTTTTTGGACTTAGTCATTTTTCAGCATTTATCAGACTTTCAGATAGGGGAAATGTCAGTGAGCATTCCGATTTCAGTTCCAGAGCGATTCGGCCGATGAGTCCTTCATATTTAGTCGTTTTCAGCCAATTTTCAGAATGTTTGAAAATTTCACTTTTTTGTGAAAATATCCACTAAATGAGGGAATAATATGTGTGAGGGTACCCCAGGAGAATCTAAATGTGTGTGGGTAGAATATATATCACACGGGGGTAAAATTGAAAAAAGGTGAAAAATATTTTTTTTTTGGACTTAGTCATTTTTTCAGCGTTTATCAGACTTTCAGATAGGGGAAATGTCAGTGAGCGTTCCGATTTCAGTTCCAGAGCGATTCGCCCGATGAGTCCTTCATATTTAGTCGTTTTCAGCCAAATTTCAGAATTTTTGAAAATTTCACTTTTTTGTGAAAATATCCACTAAATGAGGGAATAATATGTGTGAGGGTACCCCAGGAGAGTTCCAAATGTGTGTGGGTAGAATATATATCACACGGGGGTAAAATTGAAAAAAGGTGAAAAATATATTTTTTTGGACTTAGTCATTTTTTCAGCGTTTATCAGACTTTCAGATAGGGGAAATGTCAGTGAGCGTTCCGATTTCAGTTCCAGAGCGATTCACCCGATGATTCCTTCATATTTAGTCGTTTTCAGCCAACTTTCTGAATTTTTGAAAATTTCACTTTTTTGTGAAAATATCCACTAAATGAGGGAATAATATGTGTGAGGGTACCCCAGGAGAGTTCCAAATGTGTGTGGGTAGAATATATATCCCACGGGGGTAAAATTGAAAAAAGGTGAAAAAATTTTTTTTTTTGGACTTAGTCATTTTTCAGCATTTATCAGACTTTCAGATAGGGGAAATGTCAGTGAGCATTCCGATTTCAGTTCCAGAGCGATTCGGCCGATGAGTCCTTCATATTTAGTCGTTTTCAGCCAAATTTCAGAATTTTTGAAAATTTCACTTTTTTGTGAAAATATCCACTAAATGAGGGAATAATATGTGTGAGGGTACCCCAGGAGAGTTCCAAATGTGTGTGGGTAGAATATATATCCCACGGGGGTAAAATTGAAAAAAGGTGAAAAAATTTTTTTTTTTGGACTTAGTCATTTTTCAGCATTTATCAGACTTTCAGATAGGGGAAATGTCAGTGAGCATTCCGATTTCAGTTCCAGAGCGATTCGGCCGATGAGTCCTTCATATTTAGTCGTTTTCAGCCAATTTTCAGAATGTTTGAAAATTTCACTTTTTTGTGAAAATATCCACTAAATGAGGGAATAATATGTGTGAGGGTACCCCAGGAGAATCTAAATGTGTGTGGGTAGAATATATATCACACGGGGGTAAAATTGAAAAAAGGTGAAAAATATTTTTTTTTTGGACTTAGTCATTTTTTCAGCGTTTATCAGACTTTCAGATAGGGGAAATGTCAGTGAGCGTTCCGATTTCAGTTCCAGAGCGATTCGCCCGATGAGTCCTTCATATTTAGTCGTTTTCAGCCAAATTTCAGAATTTTTGAAAATTTCACTTTTTTGTGAAAATATCCACTAAATGAGGGAATAATATGTGTGAGGGTACCCCAGGAGAGTTCCAAATGTGTGTGGGTAGAATATATATCACACGGGGGTAAAATTGAAAAAAGGTGAAAAATATATTTTTTTGGACTTAGTCATTTTTTCAGCGTTTATCAGACTTTCAGATAGGGGAAATGTCAGTGAGCGTTCCGATTTCAGTTCCAGAGCGATTCACCCGATGATTCCTTCATATTTAGTCGTTTTCAGCCAACTTTCTGAATTTTTGAAAATTTCACTTTTTTGTGAAAATATCCACTAAATGAGGGAATAATATGTGTGAGGGTACCCCAGGAGAGTTCCAAATGTGTGTGGGTAGAATATATATCACACGGGGGTAAAATTGAAAAAAGGTGAAAAATATTTTTTTTTGGACTTAGTCATTTTTTCAGCGTTTATCAGACTTTCAGAGAGGGGAAATGTCAGTGAGCATTCCGATTTCAGTTCCAGAGCGATTCGCCCGATGAGTCCTTAATATTTAGTTGTTTTCAGCCATATTTCAGAATTTTTGAAAATTTCACTTTTTTGTGAAAATATCCACTAAATGAGGGAATAATATGTGTGAGGGTACCCCAGGAGAGTTCTAAATGTGTGTGGGTAGAATATATATCACACGGGGGTAAAATTGAAAAAAGGTGAAAAATATTTTTTTTTGGACTTAGTCATTTTTTCAGCGTTTATCAGACTTTCAGATAGGGGAAATGTCAGTGAGCGTTCCGATTTCAGTTCCAGAGCGATTCACACAATGAGTCCTTCATATTTAGTCGTTTTCAGCCAATTTTCTGAATTTTTGAAAATTTCACTTTTTTGTGAAAATATCCACTAAATGAGGGAATAATATGTGTGAGGGTACCCCAGGAGAGTTCCAAATGTGTGTGGGTAGAATATATATCACACGGGGGTAAAATTGAAAAAAGGTGAAAAATATTTTTTTTT
The DNA here is from genome assembly GCF_046119375.1 of Phyllobates terribilis. Taxonomy (NCBI): domain Eukaryota; kingdom Metazoa; phylum Chordata; class Amphibia; order Anura; family Dendrobatidae; genus Phyllobates; species Phyllobates terribilis. The sequence goes on along the minus strand of NW_027362773.1, from coordinate 17,782,351 downwards.
GGACTTAGTCATTTTTTCAGCGTTTATCAGACTTTCAGATAGGGGAAATGTCAGTGAGCGTTCCGATTTCAGTTCCAGAGCGATTCGCCCGATGAGTCCTTCATATTTAGTCGTTTTCAGCCAATTTTCTGAATTTTTGAAAATTTCACTTTTTTGTGAAAATATCCACTAAATGAGGGAATAATATGTGTGAGGGTACCCCAGGAGAGTTCCAAATGTGTGTGGATAGAATATATATCCCACGGGGGTAAAATTGAAAAAAGGTGAAAAAAATTTTTTTTTCGAACTTAGTCATTTTTCAGCATTTATCAGACTTTCAGATAGGGGAAATGTCAGTGAGCGTTCTGATTTAAGTTCCAGAGCGATTCGCCCGATGAATCCTTCATATTTAGTCGTTTTCAGCCAATATTCTGAATTTTTGAAAATTTCACTTTTTTGTGAAAATATCCACTAAATGAGGGAATAATATGTGTGAGGGTACCCCAGGAGAGTTCCAAATGTGTGTGGGTAGAATATATATCACACGGGGGTAAAATTGAAAAAAGGTGAAAAATATTTTTTTTTGGACTTAGTCATTTTTTCAGCGTTTATCAGACTTTCAGAGAGGGGAAATGTCAGTGAGCATTCCGATTTCAGTTCCAGAGCGATTCGCCCGATGAGTCCTTATTATTTAGTTGTTTTCAGCCAACTTTCTGAATTTTTGAAAATTTCACTTTTTTGTGAAAATATCCACTAAATGAGGGAATAATATGTGTGAGGGTACCCCAGGAGAGTTCCAAATGTGTGTGGGTAGAATATATATAACACGGGGGTAAAATTGAAAAAAGGTGAAAAAAATTTTTTTTGGACTTAGTCATTTTTCAGCATTTATCAGACTTTCAGATAGGGGAAATGACAGTGAGCGTTCCGATTTAAGTTCCAGAGCGATTCGCCCGATGAGTCCTTCATATTTAGTCGTTTTCAGCCAATTTTCTGAATTTTTGAAAATTTCACTTTTTTGTGAAAATATCCACTAAATGAGGGAATAATATGTGTGAGGGTACCCCAGGAGAGTTCCAAATGTGTGTGGGTAGAATATATATCCCACGGGGGTAAAATTGAAAAAAGGTGAAAAATATTTTTTTTTGGACTTAGTCATTTTTTCAGCATTTATCAGACTTTCAGATAGGGGAAATGTCAGTGAGCATTCCGATTTCAGTTCCAGAGCGATTCGCCCGATGAGTCCTTAATATTTAGTTGTTTTCAGCCAAATTTCCAAATTTTTAAAAATTTCACTTTTTTGTGAAAATATCCACTAAATGAGGGAATAATATGTGTGAGGGTACCCCAGGAGAGTTCCAAATGTGTGTGGGTAGAATATATATCACACGAGGGTAAAATTGAAAAAAGGTGAAAAAAATTTTTTTTTCGAACTTAGTCATTTTTCAGCATTTATCAGACTTTCAGATAGGGGAAATGTCAGTGAGCGTTCCGATTTAAGTTCCAGAGCGATTCGCCCGATGAATCCTTCATATTTAGTCGTTTTCAGCCAATATTCTGAATTTTTGAAAATTTCACTTTTTTGTGAAAATATCCACTAAATGAGGGAATAATATGTGTGAGGGTACCCCAGGAGAGTTCCAAATGTGTGTGGGTAGAATATATATCACACGGGGGTAAAATTGAAAAAAGGTGAAAAATATTTTTTTTTGGACTTAGTCATTTTTTCAGCGTTTATCAGACTTTCAGAGAGGGGAAATGTCAGTGAGCATTCCGATTTCAGTTCCAGAGCGATTCGCCCGATGAGTCCTTAATATTTAGTTGTTTTCAGCCAAATTTCAGAATTTTTAAAAATTTCACTTTTTTGAGAAAATATCCACTAAATGAGGGAATAATATGTGTGAGGGTACCCCAGGAGAGTTCCAAATGTGTGTGGGTAGAATATATATCCCACGGGGGTAAAATTGAAAAAAGGTGAAAAATTTTTTTTTTTCGAACTTAGTCATTTTTCAGCATTTATCAGACTTTCAGATAGGGGAAATGTCAGTGAGCGTTCCGATTTAAGTTCCAGAGCGATTCGCCCGATGAATCCTTCATATTTAGTCGTTCTCAGCCAATATTCTGAATTTTTGAAAATTTCACTTTTTTGTGAAAATATCCACTAAATGAGGGAATAATATGTGTGAGGGTACCCCAGGAGAGTTCCAAATGTGTGTGGGTAGAATATATATCCCACGGGGGTAAAATTGAAAAAAGGTGAAAAAAATTTTTTTTTTGGACTTCGTCATTTTTCAGCATTTATCAGACTTTCAGATAGGGGAAATGTCAGTGAGCGTTCCGATTTAAGTTCCAGAGCGATTCGCCCGATGAGTCCTTCATATTTAGTCGTTTTCAGCCAATTTTCTGAATTTTTGAAAATTTCACTTTTTTGTGAAAATATCCACTAAATGAGGGAATAATATGTGTGAGGGTACCCCAGGAGAGTTCCAAATGTGTGTGGGTAGAATGTATATAACACAGGGGTAAAATTGAAAAAAGGTGAAAAATATTTTTTTTGGGACTTAGTCATTTTTTCAGCGTTTATCAGACTTTCAGATAGGGGAAATGTCAGTGAGCGTTCCGATTTCAGTTCCAGAGCGATTCGCCCGATGAGTCCTTAATATTTAGTTGTTTTCAGCCAAATTTCAGAATTTTTGAAAATTTCACTTTTTTGTGAAAATATCCACTAAATGAGGGAATAATATGTGTGAGGGTACCCCAGGAGAGTTCCAAATGTGTGTGGGTAGAATATATATCCCACGGGGGTAAAATTGAAAAAAGGTGAAAAAATTTTTTTTTTTGGACTTAGTCATTTTTCAGCATTTATCAGACTTTCAGATAGGGGAAATGTCAGTGAGCATTCCGATTTCAGTTCCAGAGCGATTCGGCCGATGAGTCCTTCATATTTAGTCGCTTTCAGCCAATTTTCAGAATGTTTGAAAATTTCACTTTTTTGTGAAAATATCCACTAAATGAGGGAATAATATGTGTGAGGGTACCCCAGGAGAATCTAAATGTGTGTGGGTAGAATATATATCACACGGGGGTAAATTGAAAAAAGGTGAAAAATATTTTTTTTTTGGACTTAGTCATTTTTTCAGCGTTTATCAGACTTTCAGATAGGGGAAATGTCAGTGAGCGTTCCGATTTCAGTTCCAGAGCGATTCGCCCGATGAGTCCTTCATATTTAGTCGTTTTCAGCCAAATTTCAGAATTTTTGAAAATTTCACTTTTTTGTGAAAATATCCACTAAATGAGGGAATAATATGTGTGAGGGTACCCCAGGAGAGTTCCAAATGTGTGTGGGTAGAATATATATCACACGGGGGTAAAATTGAAAAAAGGTGAAAAATATATTTTTTTGGACTTAGTCATTTTTTCAGCGTTTATCAGACTTTCAGATAGGGGAAATGTCAGTGAGCGTTCCGATTTCAGTTCCAGAGCGATTCACCCGATGATTCCTTCATATTTAGTCGTTTTCAGCCAACTTTCTGAATTTTTGAAAATTTCACTTTTTTGTGAAAATATCCACTAAATGAGGGAATAATATGTGTGAGGGTACCCCAGGAGAGTTCCAAATGTGTGTGGGTAGAATATATATCACACGGGGGTAAAATTGAAAAAAGGTGAAAAATATTTTTTTTTGGACTTAGTCATTTTTTCAGCGTTTATCAGACTTTCAGAGAGGGGAAATGTCAGTGAGCATTCCGATTTCAGTTCCAGAGCGATTCGCCCGATGAGTCCTTAATATTTAGTTGTTTTCAGCCAAATTTCAGAATTTTTAAAAATTTCACTTTTTTGAGAAAATATCCACTAAATGAGGGAATAATATGTGTGAGGGTACCCCAGGAGAGTTCCAAATGTGTGTGGGTAGAATATATATCCCACGGGGGTAAAATTGAAAAAAGGTGAAAAATTTTTTTTTTTCGAACTTAGTCATTTTTCAGCATTTATCAGACTTTCAGATAGGGGAAATGTCAGTGAGCGTTCCGATTTAAGTTCCAGAGCGATTCGCCCGATGAATCCTTCATATTTAGTCGTTCTCAGCCAATATTCTGAATTTTTGAAAATTTCACTTTTTTGTGAAAATATCCACTAAATGAGGGAATAATATGTGTGAGGGTACCCCAGGAGAGTTCCAAATGTGTGTGGGTAGAATATATATCCCACGGGGGTAAAATTGAAAAAAGGTGAAAAAAATTTTTTTTTTGGACTTCGTCATTTTTCAGCATTTATCAGACTTTCAGATAGGGGAAATGTCAGTGAGCGTTCCGATTTAAGTTCCAGAGCGATTCGCCCGATGAGTCCTTCATATTTAGTCGTTTTCAGCCAATTTTCTGAATTTTTGAAAATTTCACTTTTTTGTGAAAATATCCACTAAATGAGGGAATAATATGTGTGAGGGTACCCCAGGAGAGTTCCAAATGTGTGTGGGTAGAATGTATATAACACAGGGGTAAAATTGAAAAAAGGTGAAAAATATTTTTTTTGGGACTTAGTCATTTTTTCAGCGTTTATCAGACTTTCAGATAGGGGAAATGTCAGTGAGCGTTCCGATTTCAGTTCCAGAGCGATTCGCCCGATGAGTCCTTAATATTTAGTTGTTTTCAGCCAAATTTCAGAATTTTTGAAAATTTCACTTTTTTGTGAAAATATCCACTAAATGAGGGAATAATATGTGTGAGGGTACCCCAGGAGAGTTCCAAATGTGTGTGGGTAGAATATATATCCCACGGGGGTAAAATTGAAAAAAGGTGAAAAAATTTTTTTTTTTGGACTTAGTCATTTTTCAGCATTTATCAGACTTTCAGATAGGGGAAATGTCAGTGAGCATTCCGATTTCAGTTCCAGAGCGATTCGGCCGATGAGTCCTTCATATTTAGTCGTTTTCAGCCAATTTTCAGAATGTTTGAAAATTTCACTTTTTTGTGAAAATATCCACTAAATGAGGGAATAATATGTGTGATGGTACCCCAGGAGAGTTCCAAATGTGTGTGGGTAGAATATATATCCCACGGGGGTAAAATTGAAAAAAGGTGAAAAAATTTTTTTTTTTGGACTTCGTCATTTTTCAGCATTTATCAGACTTTCAGATAGGGGAAATGTCAGTGAGCGTTCCGATTTAAGTTCCAGAGCGATTCGCCCGATGAATCCTTCATATTTAGTCGTTCTCAGCCAATATTCTGAATTTTTGAAAATTTCACTTTTTTGTGAAAATATCCACTAAATGAGGGAATAATATGTGTGAGGGTACCCCAGGAGAGTTCCAAATGTGTGTGGGTAGAATATATATCCCACGGGGGTAAAATTGAAAAAAGGTGAAAAAAATTTTTTTTTTGGACTTCGTCATTTTTCAGCATTTATCAGACTTTCAGATAGGGGAAATGTCAGTGAGCGTTCCGATTTAAGTTCCAGAGTGATTCGCCCGATGAGTCCTTCATATTTAGTCGTTTTCAGCCAATTTTCTGAATTTTTGAAAATTTCACTTTTTTGTGAAAATATCCACTAAATGAGGGAATAATATGTGTGAGGGTACCCCAGGAGAATCTAAATGTGTGTGGGTAGAATATATATCACACGGGGGTAAAATTGAAAAAAGGTGAAAAATATTTTTTTTTTGGACTTAGTCATTTTTTCAGCGTTTATCAGACTTTCAGATAGGGGAAATGTCAGTGAGCGTTCCGATTTCAGTTCCAGAGCGATTCGCCCGATGAGTCCTTCATATTTAGTCGTTTTCAGCCAAATTTCAGAATTTTTGAAAATTTCACTTTTTTGTGAAAATATCCACTAAATGAGGGAATAATATGTGTGAGGGTACCCCAGGAGAGTTCCAAATGTGTGTGGGTAGAATATATATCACACGGGGGTAAAATTGAAAAAAGGTGAAAAATATATTTTTTTGGACTTAGTCATTTTTTCAGCGTTTATCAGACTTTCAGATAGGGGAAATGTCAGTGAGCGTTCCGATTTCAGTTCCAGAGCGATTCACCCGATGATTCCTTCATATTTAGTCGTTTTCAGCCAACTTTCTGAATTTTTGAAAATTTCACTTTTTTGTGAAAATATCCACTAAATGAGGGAATAATATGTGTGAGGGTACCCCAGGAGAGTTCTAAATGTGTGTGGGTAGAATATATATCACACGGGGGTAAAATTGAAAAAAGGTGAAAAATATTTTTTTTTTGGACTTAGTCATTTTTTCAGCGTTTATCAGACTTTCAGATAGGGGAAATGTCAGTGAGCGTTCCGATTTCAGTTCCAGAGCGATTCGCCCGATGAGTCCTTCATATTTAGTCGTTTTCAGCCAAATTTCAGAATTTTTGAAAATTTCACTTTTTTGTGAAAATATCCACTAAATGAGGGAATAATATGTGTGAGGGTACCCCAGGAGAGTTCCAAATGTGTGTGGGTAGAATATATATCCCACGGGGGTAAAATTGAAAAAAGGTGAAAAAAATTTTTTTTTTGGACTTAGTCATTTTTCAGCATTTATCAGACTTTCAGATAGGGGAAATGTCAGTGAGCGTTCCGATTTAAGTTCCAGAGCGATTCGCCCGATGAGTCCTTCATATTTAGTCGTTTTCAGCCAATTTTCTGAATTTTTGAAAATTTCACTTTTTTGTGAAAATATCCACTAAATGAGGGAATAATATGTGTGAGGGTACCCCAGGAGAGTTCCAAATGTGTGTGGGTAGAATATATATCACACGGGGGTAAAATGGAAAAAAGGTGAAAAATATATTTTTTTGGACTTAGTCATTTTTTCAGCGTTTATCAGACTTTCAGATAGGGGAAATGTCAGTGAGCGTTCCGATTTCAGTTCCAGAGCGATTCACCCGATGATTCCTTCATATTTAGTCGTTTTCAGCCAACTTTCTGAATTTTTGAAAATTTCACTTTTTTGTGAAAATATCCACTAAATGAGGGAATAATATGTGTGAGGGTACCCCAGGAGAGTTCCAAATGTGTGTGGGTAGAATATATATAACACGGGGGTAAAATTGAAAAAAGGTGAAAAAAATTTTTTTTTTGGACTTAGTCATTTTTCAGCATTTATCAGACTTTCAGATAGGGGAAATGTCAGTGAGCGTTCCGATTTCAGTTCCAGAGCGATTCGCCCGATGAGTCCTTCATATTTAGTCGTTTTCAGCCAAATTTCAGAATTTTTGAAAATTTCACTTTTTTGTGAAAATATCCACTAAATGAGGGAATAATATGTGTGAGGGTACCCCAGGAGAGTTCCAAATGTGTGTGGGTAGAATATATATCACACGGGGGTAAAATTGAAAAAAGGTGAAAAATATATTTTTTTGGACTTAGTCATTTTTTCAGCGTTTATCAGACTTTCAGATAGGGGAAATGTCAGTGAGCGTTCCGATTTCAGTTCCAGAGCGATTCACCCGATGATTCCTTCATATTTAGTCGTTTTCAGCCAACTTTCTGAATTTTTGAAAATTTCACTTTTTTGTGAAAATATCCACTAAATGAGGGAATAATATGTGTGAGGGTACCCCAGGAGAGTTCCAAATGTGTGTGGGTAGAATATATATAACACGGGGGTAAAATTGAAAAAAGGTGAAAAAAATTTTTTTTTTGGACTTAGTCATTTTTCAGCATTTATCAGACTTTCAGATAGGGGAAATGTCAGTGAGCGTTCCGATTTCAGTTCCAGAGCGATTCGCCCGATGAGTCCTTCATATTTAGTCGTTTTCAGCCAAATTTCAGAATTTTTGAAAATTTCACTTTTTTGTGAAAATATCCACTAAATGAGGGAATAATATGTGTGAGGGTACCCCAGGAGAGTTCCAAATGTGTGTGGGTAGAATATATATCACACGGGGGTAAAATTGAAAAAAGGTGAAAAATATATTTTTTTGGACTTAGTCATTTTTTCAGCGTTTATCAGACTTTCAGATAGGGGAAATGTCAGTGAGCGTTCCGATTTCAGTTCCAGAGCGATTCACCCGATGATTCCTTCATATTTAGTCGTTTTCAGCCAACTTTCTGAATTTTTGAAAATTTCACTTTTTTGTGAAAATATCCACTAAATGAGGGAATAATATGTGTGAGGGTACCCCAGGAAAGTTCTAAATGTGTGTGGGTAGAATATATATCACACGGGGGTAAAATTGAAAAAAGGTGAAAAATATTTTTTTTTTGGACTTAGTCATTTTTTCAGCGTTTATCAGACTTTCAGATAGGGGAAATGTCAGTGAGCGTTCCGATTTCAGTTCCAGAGCGATTCGCCCGATGAGTCCTTCATATTTAGTCGTTTTCAGCCAAATTTCAGAATTTTTGAAAATTTCACTTTTTTGTGAAAATATCCACTAAATGAGGGAATAATATGTGTGAGGGTACCCCAGGAGAGTTCCAAATGTGTGTGGGTAGAATATATATCCCACGGGGGTAAAATTGAAAAAAGGTGAAAAAAATTTTTTTTTTGGACTTAGTCATTTTTCAGCATTTATCAGACTTTCAGATAGGGGAAATGTCAGTGAGCGTTCCGATTTAAGTTCCAGAGCGATTCGCCCGATGAGTCGTTCATATTTAGTCGTTTTCAGCCAATTTTCTGAATTTTTGAAAATTTCACTTTTTTGTGAAAATATCCACTAAATGAGGGAATAATATGTGTGAGGGTACCCCAGGAGAGTTCCAAATGTGTGTGGGTAGAATATATATCACACGGGGGTAAAATTGAAAAAAGGTGAAAAATATATTTTTTTGGACTTAGTCATTTTTTCAGCGTTTATCAGACTTTCAGATAGGGGAAATGTCAGTGAGCGTTCCGATTTCAGTTCCAGAGCGATTCACCCGATGATTCCTTCATATTTAGTCGTTTTCAGCCAACTTTCTGAATTTTTGAAAATTTCACTTTTTTGTGAAAATATCCACTAAATGAGGGAATAATATGTGTGAGGGTACCCCAGGAGAGTTCCAAATGTGTGTGGGTAGAATATATATAACACGGGGGTAAAATTGAAAAAAGGTGAAAAAATTTTTTTTTTTGGACTTAGTCATTTTTCAGCATTTATCAGACTTTCAGATAGGGGAAATGTCAGTGAGCGTTCCGATTTCAGTTCCAGAGCGATTCCCCGATGAGTCCTTAATATTTAGTTGTTTTCAGCCAAATTTCAGAATTTTTAAAAATTTCACTTTTTTGTGAAAATATCCACTAAATGAGGGAATAATATGTGTGAGGGTACCCCAGGAGAGTTCCAAATGTGTGTGGGTGGAATATATATCCCACGGGGGTAAAATTGAAAAAAGGTGAAAAAATTTTTTTTTTTGGACTTATTCATTTTTTCAGCATTTATCAGACTTTCAGATAGGGGAAATGTCAGTGAGCGTTCCGATTTCAGTTCCAGAGCGATTCGCCCGATGAGTCCTTCATATTTAGTCGTTTTCAGCCAATTTTCAGAATGTTTGAAAATTTCACTTTTTTGTGAAAATATCCACTAAATGAGGGAATAATATGTGTGAGGGTACCACAGGAGAGTTCCAAATGTGTGTGGGTAGAATATATATCCCACGGGGGTAAAATTGATAAAAGGTGAAAAAAATTTTTTTTTTGGACTTAGTCATTTTTTCAGCATTTATCAGACTTTCAGATAGGGGAAATGTCAGTGAGCGTTCCGATTTCAGTTCCAGAGCGATTCGCCCGATGAGTCCTTCATATTTAGTCGTTTTCAGCCAATTTTCAGAATGTTTGAAAATTTCACTTTTTTGTGAAAATATCCACTAAATGAGGGAATAATATGTGTGATGGTACCCCAGGAGAGTTCCAAATGTGTGTGGGTAGAATATATATCCCACGGGGGTAAAATTGAAAAAAGGTGAAAAATATTTTTTTTTGGACTTAGTCATTTTTCAGCATTTATCAGACTTTCAGATAGGGGAAATGTCAGTGAGCATTCCGATTAAAGTTCCAGAGCGATTCGCCCAATGAGTCCTTCATATTTAGTCGTTTTCAGCCAATTTTCTGAATTTTTGAAAATTTCACTTTTTTGTGAAAATATCCACTAAATGAGGGAATAATATGTGTGAGGGTACCCCAGGAGAGTTCTAAATGTGTGTGGGTAGAATATATATCACACGGGGGTAAAATTGAAAAAAGGTGAAAAATATTTTTTTTTTGGACTTAGTCATTTTTTCAGCGTTTATCAGACTTTCAGATAGGGGAAATGTCAGTGAGCGTTCCGATTTCAGTTCCAGAGCGATTCGCCTGATGAGTCCTTCATATTTAGTCGCTTTCAGCCAAATTTCAGAATTTTTAAAAATTTCACTTTTTTGAGAAAATATCCACTAAATGAGGGAATAATATGTGTGAGGGTACCCCAGGAGAGTTCCAAATGTGTGTGGGTAGAATATATATCCCACGGGGGTAAAATTGAAAAAAGGTGAAAAATTTTTTTTTTTCGAACTTAGTCATTTTTCAGCATTTATCAGACTTTCAGATAGGGGAAATGTCAGTGAGCGTTCCGATTTAAGTTCCAGAGCGATTCGCCCGATGAATCCTTCATATTTAGTCGTTCTCAGCCAATATTCAGAATTTTTGAAAATTTCACTTTTTTGTGAAAATATCCACTAAATGAGGGAATAATATGTGTGAGGGTACCCCAGGAGAGTTCCAAATGTGTGTGGGTAGAATATATATCCCACGAGGGTAAAATTGAAAAAAGGTGAAAAAAATTTTTTTTTTGGACTTAGTCATTTTTCAGCATTTATCAGACTTTCAGATAGGGGAAATGTCAGTGAGCGTTCCGATTTAAGTTCCAGAGCGATTCGCCCGATGAGTCCTTAATATTTATTTGTTTTCAGCCAAATTTCAGAATTTTTAAAAATTTCACTTTTTTGTGAAAATATCCACTAAATGAGGGAATAATATGTGTGAGGGTACCCCAGGAGAGTTCCAAATGTGTGTGGGTGGAATATATATCCCACGGGGGTAAAATTGAAAAAAGGTGAAAAAATTTTTTTTTTTGGACTTATTCATTTTTTCAGCATTTATCAGACTTTCAGATAGGGGAAATGTCAGTGAGCGTTCCGATTTCAGTTCCAGAGCGATTCGCCCGATGAGTCCTTCATATTTAGTCGTTTTCAGCCAATTTTCAGAATGTTTGAAAATTTCACTTTTTTGTGAAAATATCCACTAAATGAGGGAATAATATGTGTGAGGGTACCACAGGAGAGTTCCAAATGTGTGTGGGTAGAATATATATCCCACGGGGGTAAAATTGATAAAAGGTGAAAAAAATTTTTTTTTTGGACTTAGTCATTTTTTCAGCATTTATCAGACTTTCAGATAGGGGAAATGTCAGTGAGCATTCCGATTTCAGTTCCAGAGCGATTCGCCCGATGAGTCCTTCATATTTAGTCGTTTTCAGCCAATTTTCAGAATGTTTGAAAATTTCACTTTTTTGTGAAAATATCCACTAAATGAGGGAATAATATGTGTGATGGTACCCCAGGAGAGTTCCAAATGTGTGTGGGTAGAATATATATCCCACGGGGGTAAAATTGAAAAAAGGTGAAAAAATTTTTTTTTTTGGACTTAGTCATTTTTCAGCATTTATCAGACTTTCAGATAGGGGAAATGTCAGTGAGCATTCCGATTTAAGTTCCAGAGCGATTCGCCCAATGAGTCCTTCATATTTAGTCGTTTTCAGCCAATTTTCTGAATTTTTGAAAATTTCACTTTTTTGTGAAAATATCCACTAAATGAGGGAATAATATGTGTGAGGGTACCCCAGGAGAGTTCTAAATGTGTGTGGGTAGAATATATATCACACGGGGGTAAAATTGAAAAAAGGTGAAAAATATTTTTTTTTTGGACTTAGTCATTTTTTCAGCGTTTATCAGACTTTCAGATAGGGGAAATGTCAGTGAGCGTTCCGATTTCAGTTCCAGAGCGATTCGCCTGATGAGTCCTTCATATTTAGTCGTTTTCAGCCAAATTTCAGAATTTTTAAAAATTTCACTTTTTTGAGAAAATATCCACTAAATGAGGGAATAATATGTGTGAGGGTACCCCAGGAGAGTTCCAAATGTGTGTGGGTAGAATATATATCCCACGGGGGTAAAATTGAAAAAAGGTGAAAAATTTTTTTTTTTCGAACTTAGTCATTTTTCAGCATTTATCAGACTTTCAGATAGGGGAAATGTCAGTGAGCGTTCCGATTTAAGTTCCAGAGCGATTCGCCCGATGAATCCTTCATATTTAGTCGTTCTCAGCCAATATTCTGAATTTTTGAAAATTTCACTTTTTTGTGAAAATATCCACTAAATGAGGGAATAATATGTGTGAGGGTACCCCAGGAGAGTTCCAAATGTGTGTGGGTAGAATATATATCCCTCGGGGGTAAAATTGAAAAAAGGTGAAAAAAATTTTTTTTTTGGACTTAGTCATTTTTCAGCATTTATCAGACTTTCAGATAGGGGAAATGTCAGTGAGCGTTCCGATTTAAGTTCCAGAGCGATTCGCCCGATGAGTCCTTCATATTTAGTCGTTTTCAGCCAATTTTCTGAATTTTTGAAAATTTCACTTTTTTGTGAAAATATCCACTAAATGAGGGAATAATATGTGTGAGGGTACCCCAGGAGAGTTCCAAATGTGTGTGGGTAGAATGTATATAACACAGGGGTAAAATTGAAAAAAGGTGAAAAATATTTTTTTTGGGACTATGTCATTTTTTCAGCGTTTATCAGACTTTCAGATAGGGGAAATGTCAGTGAGCGTTCCGATTTCAGTTCCAGAGCGATTCGCCCGATGAGTCCTTAATATTTAGTTGTTTTCAGCCAAATTTCAGAATTTTTGAAAATTTCACTTTTTTGTGAAAATATCCACTAAATGAGGGAATAATATGTGTGAGGGTACCCCAGGAGAGTTCCAAATGTGTGTGGGTAGAATATATATCCCACGGGGGTAAAATTGAAAAAAGGTGAAAAAATTTTTTTTTTTGGACTTAGTCATTTTTCAGCATTTATCAGACTTTCAGATAGGGGAAATGTCAGTGAGCATTCCGATTTAAGTTCCAGAGTGATTCGCCCGATGAGTCCTTCATATTTAGTCGTTTTCAGCAATTTTCTGAATTTTTGAAAATTTCACTTTTTTGTGAAAATATCCACTAAATGAGGGAATAATATGTGTGAGGGTACCCCAGGAGAGTTCTAAATGTGTGTGGGTAGAATATATATCACACGGGGGTAAAATTGAAAAAAGGTGAAAAATATTTTTTTTTTGGACTTAGTCATTTTTTCAGCGTTTATCAGACTTTCAGATAGGGGAAATGTCAGTGAGCGTTCCGATTTCAGTTCCAGAGCGATTCGCCTGATGAGTCCTTCATATTTAGTCGTTTTCAGCCAAATTTCAGAATTTTTAAAAATTTCACTTTTTTGAGAAAATATCCACTAAATGAGGGAATAATATGTGTGAGGGTACCCCAGGAGAGTTCCAAATGTGTGTGGGTAGAATATATATCCCACGGGGGTAAAATTGAAAAAAGGTGAAAATTTTTTTTTTTTCGAACTTAGTCATTTTTCAGCATTTATCAGACTTTCAGATAGGGGAAATGTCAGTGAGCGTTCCGATTTAAGTTCCAGAGCGATTCGCCCGATGAATCCTTCATATTTATTCGTTCTCAGCCAATATTCTGAATTTTTGAAAATTTCACTTTTTTGTGAAAATATCCACTAAATGAGGGAATAATATGTGTGAGGGTACCCCAGGAGAGTTCCAAATGTGTGTGGGTAGAATATATATCCCACGGGGGTAAAATTGAAAAAAGGTGAAAAAAATTTTTTTTTTGGACTTAGTCATTTTTCAGCATTTATCAGACTTTCAGATAGGGGAAATGTCAGTGAGCGTTCCGATTTAAGTTCCAGAGCGATTCGCCCGATGAGTCCTTCATATTTAGTCGTTTTCAGCCAATTTTCTGAATTTTTGAAAATTTCACTTTTTTGTGAAAATATCCACTAAATGAGGGAATAATATGTGTGAGGGTACCCCAGGAGAGTTCCAAATGTGTGTGGGTAGAATGTATATAACACAGGGGTAAAATTGAAAAAAGGTGAAAAATATTTTTTTTGGGACTTAGTCATTTTTTCAGCGTTTATCAGACTTTCAGATAGGGGAAATGTCAGTGAGCGTTCCGATTTCAGTTCCAGAGCGATTCGCCCGATGAGTCCTTAATATTTAGTTGTTTTCAGCCAAATTTCAGAATTTTTGAAAATTTCACTTTTTTGTGAAAATATCCACTAAATGAGGGAATAATATGTGTGAGGGTACCCCAGGAGAGTTCCAAATGTGTGTGGGTAGAATATATATCCCACGGGGGTAAAATTGAAAAAAGGTGAAAAAATTTTTTTTTTTGGACTTAGTCATTTTTCAGCATTTATCAGACTTTCAGATAGGGGAAATGTCAGTGAGCATTCCGATTTCAGTTCCAGAGCGATTCGCCCGATGAGTCCTTCATATTTAGTCGTTTTCAGCCAAATTTCAGAATTTTTGAAAATTTCACTTTTTTGTGAAAATATCCACTAAATGAGGGAATAATATGTGTGAGGGTACCCCAGGAGAGTTCCAAATGTGTGTGGGTAGAATATATATCCCACGGGGGTAAAATTGAAAAAAGGTGAAAAAAATTTTTTTTTTGGACTTAGTCATTTTTCAGCATTTATCAGACTTTCAGATAGGGGAAATGTCAGTGAGCGTTCCGATTTAAGTTCCAGAGCGATTCGCCCGATGAGTCCTTCATATTTAGTCGTTTTCAGCCAATTTTCTGAATTTTTGAAAATTTCACTTTTTTGTGAAAATATCCACTAAATGAGGGAATAATATGTGTGAGGGTACCCCAGGAGAGTTCCAAATGTGTGTGGGTAGAATATATATCACACGGGGGTAAAATTGAAAAAAGGTGAAAAAAATTTTTTTTTTGGACTTAGTCATTTTTCAGCATTTATCAGACTTTCAGATAGGGGAAATGTCAGTGAGCGTTCCGATTTCAGTTCCAGAGCGATTCGCCCGATGAGTCCTTAATATTTAGTTGTTTTCAGCCAAATTTCAGAATTTTTAAAAATTTCACTTTTTTGTGAAAATATCCACTAAATGAGGGAATAATATGTGTGAGGGTACCCCAGGAGAGTTCCAAATGTGTGTGGGTGGAATATATATCCCACGGGGGTAAAATTGAAAAAAGGTGAAAAAATTTTTTTTTTTGGACTTATTCATTTTTTCAGCATTTATCAGACTTTCAGATAGGGGAAATGTCAGTGAGCGTTCCGATTTCAGTTCCAGAGCGATTCGCCCGATGAGTCCTTCATATTTAGTCGTTTTCAGCCAATTTTCAGAATGTTTGAAAATTTCACTTTTTTGTGAAAATATCCACTAAATGAGGGAATAATATGTGTGAGGGTACCACAGGAGAGTTCCAAATGTGTGTGGGTAGAATATATATCCCACGGGGGTAAAATTGAAAAAAGGTGAAAAAAATTTTTTTTTTGGACTTAGTCATTTTTTCAGCATTTATCAGACTTTCAGATAGGGGAAATGTCAGTGAGCGTTCCGATTTCAGTTCCAGAGCGATTCGCCCGATGAGTCCTTCATATTTAGTCGTTTTCAGCCAATTTTCAGAATGTTTGAAAATTTCACTTTTTTGTGAAAATATCCACTAAATGAGGGAATAATATGTGTGATGGTACCCCAGGAGAGTTCCAAATGTGTGTGGGTAGAATATATATCCCACGGGGGTAAAATTGAAAAAAGGTGAAAAAATTTTTTTTTTTGGACTTAGTCATTTTTCAGCATTTATCAGACTTTCAGATAGGGGAAATGTCAGTGAGCATTCCGATTTAAGTTCCAGAGCGATTCGCCCAATGAGTCCTTCATATTTAGTCGTTTTCAGCCAATTTTCTGAATTTTTGAAAATTTCACTTTTTTGTGAAAATATCCTCTAAATGAGGGAATAATATGTGTGAGGGTACCCCAGGAGAGTTCTAAATGTGTGTGGGTAGAATATATATCACACGGGGGTAAAATTGAAAAAAGGTGAAAAATATTTTTTTTTTGGACTTAGTCATTTTTTCAGCGTTTATCAGACTTTCAGATAGGGGAAATGTCAGTGAGCGTTCCGATTTAAGTTCCAGAGCGATTCGCCCGATGAGTCCTTCATATTTAGTCGTTTTCAGCCAATTTTCTGAATTTTTGAAAATTTCACTTTTTTGTGAAAATATCCACTAAATGAGGGAATAATATGTGTGAGGGTACCCCAGGAGAGTTCCAAATGTGTGTGGGTAGAATATATATCACACGGGGGTAAAATTGAAAAAAGGTGAAAAAAATTTTTTTTTGGACTTAGTCATTTTTTCAGCATTTATCAGACTTTCAGATAGGGGAAATGTCAGTGAGCATTCCGATTTCAGTTCCAGAGCGATTCGCCCGATGAGTCCTTAATATTTAGTTGTTTTCAGCCAAATTTCCGAATTTTTAAAAATTTCACTTTTTTGTGAAAATATCCACTAAATGAGGGAATAATATGTGTGAGGGTACCCCAGGAGAGTTCCAAATGTGTGTGGGTGGAATATATATCCCACGGGGGTAAAATTGAAAAAAGGTGAAAAAATTTTTTTTTTTGGACTTATTCATTTTTTCAGCATTTATCAGACTTTCAGATAGGGGAAATGTCAGTGAGCGTTCCGATTTCAGTTCCAGAGCGATTCGCCCGATGAGTCCTTCATATTTAGTCGTTTTCAGCCAATTTTCAGAATGTTTGAAAATTTCACTTTTTTGTGAAAATATCCACTAAATGAGGGAATAATATGTGTGAGGGTACCACAGGAGAGTTCCAAATGTGTGTGGGTAGAATATATATCCCACGGGGGTAAAATTGAAAAAAGGTGAAAAAAATTTTTTTTTTGGACTTAGTCATTTTTTCAGCATTTATCAGACTTTCAGATAGGGGAAATGTCAGTGAGCGTTCCGATTTCAGTTCCAGAGCAATTCGCCCGATGAGTCCTTCATATTTAGTCGTTTTCAGCCAATTTTCAGAATGTTTGAAAATTTCACTTTTTTGTGAAAATATCCACTAAATGAGGGAATAATATGTGTGATGGTACCCCAGGAGAGTTCCAAATGTGTGTGGGTAGAATATATATCCCACGGGGGTAAAATTGAAAAAAGGTGAAAAAATTTTTTTTTTTGGACTTAGTCATTTTTCAGCATTTATCAGACTTTCAGATAGGGGAAATGTCAGTGAGCGTTCCGATTTAAGTTCCAGAGCGATTCGCCCGATGAGTCCTTCATATTTAGTCGTTTTCAGCCAATTTTCTGAATTTTTGAAAATTTCACTTTTTTGTGAAAATATCCACTAAATGAGGGAATAATATGTGTGAGGGTACCCCAGGAGAGTTCCAAATGTGTGTGGGTAGAATATATATCACACGGGGGTAAAATTGAAAAAAGGTGAAAAATATTTTTTTTTGGACTTAGTCATTTTTTCAGCGTTTATCAGACTTTCAGATAGGGGAAATGTCAGTGAGCGTTCCGATTTCAGTTCCAGAGCGATTCGCCCGATGAGTCCTTCATATTTAGTCGTTTTCAGCCAAATTTCAGAATTTTTGAAAATTTCACTTTTTTGTGAAAATATCCACTAAATGAGGGAATAATATGTGTGAGGGTACCCCAGGAGAGTTCCAAATGTGTGTGGGTAGAATATATATCCCACGGGGGTAAAACTGAAAAAAGGTGAAAAAAATATTTTTTTTGGACTTAGTCATTTTTCAGCATTTATCAGACTTTCAGATAGGGGAAATGTCAGTGAGCGTTCCGATTTAAGTTCCAGAGCGATTCGCCCGATGAGTCCTTCATATTTAGTCGTTTTCAGCCAATTTTCTGAATTTTTGAAAATTTCACTTTTTTGTGAAAATATCCACTAAATGAGGGAATAATATGTGTGAGGGTACCCCAGGAGAGTTCCAAATGTGTGTGGGTAGAATATATATCACACGGGGGTAAAATTGAAAAAAGGTGAAAAATATTTTTTTTTGGACTTAGTCATTTTTTCAGCGTTTATCAGACTTTCAGATAGGGGAAATGTCAGTGAGCGTTCCGATTTCAGTTCCAGAGCGATTCGCCCGATGAGTCCTTCATATTTAGTCGTTTTCAGCCAATTTTCTGAATTTTTGAAAATTTCACTTTTTTGTGAAAATATCCACTAAATGAGGGAATAATATGTGTGAGGGTACCCCAGGAGAGTTCCAAATGTGTGTGGGTAGAATATATATCACACGGGGGTAAAATTGAAAAAAGGTGAAAAATATTTTTTTTTTGGACTTAGTCATTTTTTCAGCGTTTATCAGACTTTCAGATAGGGGAAATGTCAGTGAGCGTTCCGATTTCAGTTCCAGAGTGATTCGCCCGATGAGTCCTTAATATTTAGTTGTTTTCAGCCAAATTTCAGAATTTTTGAAAATTTCACTTTTTTGTGAAAATATCCACTAAATGAGGGAATAATATGTGTGAGGGTACCCCAGGAGAGTTCCAAATGTGTGTGGGTAGAATATATATCCCACGGGGGTAAAATTGAAAAAAGGTGAAAAAATTTTTTTTTTTGGACTTAGTCATTTTTTCAGCATTTATCAGACTTTCAGATAGGGGAAATGTCAGTGAGTGTTCCGATTTCAGTTCCAGAGCGATTCACCCGATGAGTCCTTCATATTTAGTCGTTTTCAGCCAACTTTCTGAATTTTTGAAAATTTCACTTTTTTGTGAAAATATCCACTAAATGAGGGAATAATATGTGTGAGGGTACCCCAGGAGAGTTCCAAATGTGTGTGGGTAGAATATATATCCCACGGGGGAAAAATTGAAAAAAGGTGAAAAATTTTTTTTTTTGGACTTAGTCATTTTTCAGCATTTATCAGACTTTCAGATAGGGGAAATGTCAGTGAGCATTCCGATTTAAGTTCCAGAGCGATTCGCCCGATGAGTCCTTCATATTTAGTCGTTTTCAGCCAATTTTCTGAATTTTTGAAAATTTCACTTTTTTGTGAAAATATCCACTAAATGAGGGAATAATATGTGTGAGAGTACCCCAGGAGAGTTCCAAATGTGTGTGGGTAGAATATATATCACACGGGGGTAAAATTGAAAAAAGGTGAAAAATTTTTTTTTTTGGACTTAGTCATTTTTTCAGCGTTTATCAGACTTTCAGATAGGGGAAATGTCAGTGAGCGTTCCGATTTCAGCTCCAGAGCGATTCGCCCAATGAGTCTTTAATATTTAGTTGTTTTCAGCCAAATTTCAGAATTTTTGAAAATTTCACTTTTTTGTGAAAATATCCACTAAATGAGGGAATAATATGTGTGAGGGTACCCCAGGAGAGTTCCAAATGTGTGTGGGTAGAATATATATCCCACGGGGGTAAAATTGAAAAAAGGTGAAAAAAATTTTTTTTTTGGACTTAGTCATTTTTCAGCATTTATCAGACTTTCAGATAGGGGAAATGTCAGTGAGCGTTCCGATTTAAGTTCCAGAGCGATTCGCCCGATGAGTCCTTCATATTTAGTCGTTTTCAGCCAATTTTCTGAATTTTTGAAAATTTCACTTTTTTGTGAAAATATCCACTAAATGAGGGAATAATATGTGTGAGGGTACCCCAGGAGAGTTCCAAATGTGTGTGGGTAGAATATATATCACACGGGGGTAAAATTGAAAAAAGGTGAAAAATATTTTTTTTTGGACTTAGTCATTTTTTCAGCATTTATCAGACTTTCAGATAGGGGAAATGTCAGTGAGCATTCCGATTTCAGTTCCAGAGCGATTCGCCCGATGAGTCCTTAATATTTAGTTGTTTTCAGCCAAATTTCCGAATTTTTAAAAATTTCACTTTTTTGTGAAAATATCCACTAAATGAGGGAATAATATGTGTGAGGGTACCCCAGGAGAGTTCCAAATGTGTGTGGGTGGAATATATATCCCACGGGGGTAAAATTGAAAAAAGGTGAAAAAATTTTTTTTTTTGGACTTATTCATTTTTTCAGCATTTATCAGACTTTCAGATAGGGGAAATGTCAGTGAGCGTTCCGATTTCAGTTCCAGAGCGATTCGCCCGATGAGTCCTTCATATTTAGTCGTTTTCAGCCAATTTTCTGAATTTTTGAAAATTTCACTTTTTTGTGAAAATATCCACTAAATGAGGGAATAATATGTGTGAGGGTACCCCAGGAGAGTTCCAAATGTGTGTGGGTAGAATATATATCACACGGGGGTAAAATTGAAAAAAGGTGAAAAATATTTTTTTTTTGGACTTAGTCATTTTTTCAGCGTTTATCAGACTTTCAGATAGGGGAAATGTCAGTGAGCGTTCCGATTTCAGTTCCAGAGTGATTCGCCCGATGAGTCCTTAATATTTAGTTGTTTTCAGCCAAATTTCAGAATTTTTGAAAATTTCACTTTTTTGTGAAAATATCCACTAAATGAGGGAATAATATGTGTGAGGGTACCCCAGGAGAGTTCCAAATGTGTGTGGGTAGAATATATATCCCACGGGGGTAAAATTGAAAAAAGGTGAAAAAATTTTTTTTTTTGGACTTAGTCATTTTTTCAGCATTTATCAGACTTTCAGATAGGGGAAATGTCAGTGAGTGTTCCGATTTCAGTTCCAGAGCGATTCACCCGATGAGTCCTTCATATTTAGTCGTTTTCAGCCAACTTTCTGAATTTTTGAAAATTTCACTTTTTTGTGAAAATATCCACTAAATGAGGGAATAATATGTGTGAGGGTACCCCAGGAGAGTTCCAAATGTGTGTGGGTAGAATATATATCCCACGGGGGAAAAATTGAAAAAAGGTGAAAAATTTTTTTTTTTGGACTTAGTCATTTTTCAGCATTTATCAGACTTTCAGATAGGGGAAATGTCAGTGAGCATTCCGATTTAAGTTCCAGAGCGATTCGCCCGATGAGTCCTTCATATTTAGTCGTTTTCAGCCAATTTTCTGAATTTTTGAAAATTTCACTTTTTTGTGAAAATATCCACTAAATGAGGGAATAATATGTGTGAGAGTACCCCAGGAGAGTTCCAAATGTGTGTGGGTAGAATATATATCACACGGGGGTAAAATTGAAAAAAGGTGAAAAATTTTTTTTTTTGGACTTAGTCATTTTTTCAGCGTTTATCAGACTTTCAGATAGGGGAAATGTCAGTGAGCGTTCCGATTTCAGCTCCAGAGCGATTCGCCCAATGAGTCTTTAATATTTAGTTGTTTTCAGCCAAATTTCAGAATTTTTGAAAATTTCACTTTTTTGTGAAAATATCCACTAAATGAGGGAATAATATGTGTGAGGGTACCCCAGGAGAGTTCCAAATGTGTGTGGGTAGAATATATATCCCACGGGGGTAAAATTGAAAAAAGGTGAAAAAAATTTTTTTTTTGGACTTAGTCATTTTTCAGCATTTATCAGACTTTCAGATAGGGGAAATGTCAGTGAGCGTTCCGATTTAAGTTCCAGAGCGATTCGCCCGATGAGTCCTTCATATTTAGTCGTTTTCAGCCAATTTTCTGAATTTTTGAAAATTTCACTTTTTTGTGAAAATATCCACTAAATGAGGGAATAATATGTGTGAGGGTACCCCAGGAGAGTTCCAAATGTGTGTGGGTAGAATATATATCACACGGGGGTAAAATTGAAAAAAGGTGAAAAATATTTTTTTTTGGACTTAGTCATTTTTTCAGCATTTATCAGACTTTCAGATAGGGGAAATGTCAGTGAGCATTCCGATTTCAGTTCCAGAGCGATTCGCCCGATGAGTCCTTAATATTTAGTTGTTTTCAGCCAAATTTCCGAATTTTTAAAAATTTCACTTTTTTGTGAAAATATCCACTAAATGAGGGAATAATATGTGTGAGGGTACCCCAGGAGAGTTCCAAATGTGTGTGGGTGGAATATATATCCCACGGGGGTAAAATTGAAAAAAGGTGAAAAAATTTTTTTTTTTGGACTTATTCATTTTTTCAGCATTTATCAGACTTTCAGATAGGGGAAATGTCAGTGAGCGTTCCGATTTCAGTTCCAGAGCGATTCGCCCGATGAGTCCTTCATATTTAGTCGTTTTCAGCCAATTTTCAGAATGTTTGAAAATTTCACTTTTTTGTGAAAATATCCACTAAATGAGGGAATAATATGTGTGAGGGTACCACAGGAGAGTTCCAAATGTGTGTGGGTAGAATATATATCCCACGGGGGTAAAATTGAAAAAAGGTGAAAAAAATTTTTTTTTTGGACTTAGTCATTTTTTCAGCATTTATCAGACTTTCAGATAGGGGAAATGTCAGTGAGCGTTCCGATTTCAGTTCCAGAGCAATTCGCCCGATGAGTCCTTCATATTTAGTCGTTTTCAGCCAATTTTCAGAATGTTTGAAAATTTCACTTTTTTGTGAAAATATCCACTAAATGAGGGAATAATATGTGTGATGGTACCCCAGGAGAGTTCCAAATGTGTGTGGGTAGAATATATATCCCACGGGGGTAAAATTGAAAAAAGGTGAAAAAATTTTTTTTTTTGGACTTAGTCATTTTTCAGCATTTATCAGACTTTCAGATAGGGGAAATGTCAGTGAGCGTTCCGATTTAAGTTCCAGAGCGATTCGCCCGATGAGTCCTTCATATTTAGTCGTTTTCAGCCAATTTTCTGAATTTTTGAAAATTTCACTTTTTTGTGAAAATATCCACTAAATGAGGGAATAATATGTGTGAGGGTACCCCAGGAGAGTTCCAAATGTGTGTGGGTAGAATATATATCACACGGGGGTAAAATTGAAAAAAGGTGAAAAATATTTTTTTTTGGACTTAGTCATTTTTTCAGCATTTATCAGACTTTCAGATAGGGGAAATGTCAGTGAGCATTCCGATTTCAGTTCCAGAGCGATTCGCCCGATGAGTACTTCATATTTAGTCGTTTTCAGCCAATTTTCAGAATGTTTGAAAATTTCACTTTTTTGTGAAAATATCCACTAAATGAGGGAATAATATGTGTGATGGTACCCCAGGAGAGTTCCAAATGTGTGTGGGTAGAATATATATCCCACGGGGGTAAAATTGAAAAAAGGTGAAAAAAATTTTTTTTTTGGACTTAGTCATTTTTCAGCATTTATCAGACTTTCAGATAGGGGAAATGTCAGTGAGCGTTCCGATTTAAGTTCCAGAGCGATTCGCCCGATGAGTCCTTCATATTTAGTCGTTTTCAGCCAATTTTCTGAATTTTTGAAAATTTCACTTTTTTGTGAAAATATCCACTAAATGAGGGAATAATATGTGTGAGGGTACCCCAGGAGAGTTCTAAATGTGTGTGGGTAGAATATATATCACACGGGGGTAAAATTGAAAAAAGGTGAAAAATATTTTTTTTTTGGACTTAGTCATTTTTTTCAGCGTTTATCAGACTTTCAGATAGGGGAAATGTCAGTGAGCGTTCCGATTTCAGTTCCAGAGCGATTCGCCCGATGAGTCCTTCATATTTAGTCGTTTTCAGCCAAATTTCAGAATTTTTGAAAATTTCACTTTTTTGTGAAAATATCCACTAAATGAGGGAATAATATGTGTGAGGGTACCCCAGGAGAGTTCCAAATGTGTGTGGGTAGAATATATATCCCACGGGGGTAAAACTGAAAAAAGGTGAAAAAAATATTTTTTTTGGACTGTCATTTTTCAGCATTTATCAGACTTTCAGATAGGGGAAATGTCAGTGAGCGTTCCGATTTAAGTTCCAGAGCGATTCGCCCGATGAGTCCTTCATATTTAGTCGTTTTCAGCCAATTTTCTGAATTTTTGAAAATTTCACTTTTTTGTGAAAATATCCACTAAATGAGGGAATAATATGTGTGAGGGTACCCCAGGAGAGTTCCAAATGTGTGTGGGTAGAATATATATCACACGGGGGTAAAATTGAAAAAAGGTGAAAAATATTTTTTTTTGGACTTAGTCATTTTTTCAGCGTTTATCAGACTTTCAGATAGGGGAAATGTCAGTGAGCGTTCCGATTTCAGTTCCAGAGCGATTCGCCCGATGAGTCCTTCATATTTAGTCGTTTTCAGCCAATTTTCTGAATTTTTGAAAATTTCACTTTTTTGTGAAAATATCCACTAAATGAGGGAATAATATGTGTGAGGGTACCCCAGGAGAGTTCCAAATGTGTGTGGGTAGAATATATATCACACGGGGGTAAAATTGAAAAAAGGTGAAAAATATTTTTTTTTTGGACTTAGTCATTTTTTCAGCGTTTATCAGACTTTCAGATAGGGGAAATGTCAGTGAGCGTTCCGATTTCAGTTCCAGAGTGATTCGCCCGATGAGTCCTTAATATTTAGTTGTTTTCAGCCAAATTTCAGAATTTTTGAAAATTTCACTTTTTTGTGAAAATATCCACTAAATGAGGGAATAATATGTGTGAGGGTACCCCAGGAGAGTTCCAAATGTGTGTGGGTAGAATATATATCCCACGGGGGTAAAATTGAAAAAAGGTGAAAAAATTTTTTTTTTTGGACTTAGTCATTTTTTCAGCATTTATCAGACTTTCAGATAGGGGAAATGTCAGTGAGTGTTCCGATTTCAGTTCCAGAGCGATTCACCCGATGAGTCCTTCATATTTAGTCGTTTTCAGCCAACTTTCTGAATTTTTGAAAATTTCACTTTTTTGTGAAAATATCCACTAAATGAGGGAATAATATGTGTGAGGGTACCCCAGGAGAGTTCCAAATGTGTGTGGGTAGAATATATATCCCACGGGGGAAAAATTGAAAAAAGGTGAAAAATTTTTTTTTTTGGACTTAGTCATTTTTCAGCATTTATCAGACTTTCAGATAGGGGAAATGTCAGTGAGCATTCCGATTTAACTTCCAGAGCGATTCGCCCGATGAGTCCTTCATATTTAGTCGTTTTCAGCCAATTTTCTGAATTTTTGAAAATTTCACTTTTTTGTGAAAATATCCACTAAATGAGGGAATAATATGTGTGAGAGTACCCCAGGAGAGTTCCAAATGTGTGTGGGTAGAATATATATCACACGGGGGTAAAATTGAAAAAAGGTGAAAAATTTTTTTTTTTGGACTTAGTCATTTTTTCAGCGTTTATCAGACTTTCAGATAGGGGAAATGTCAGTGAGCGTTCCGATTTCAGCTCCAGAGCGATTCGCCCAATGAGTCTTTAATATTTAGTTGTTTTCAGCCAAATTTCTGAATTTTTGAAAATTTCACTTTTTTGTGAAAATATCCACTAAATGAGGGAATAATATGTGTGAGGGTACCCCAGGAGAGTTCCAAATGTGTGTGGGTAGAATATATATCCCACGGGGGTAAAATTGAAAAAAGGTGAAAAAAATTTTTTTTTTGGACTTAGTCATTTTTCAGCATTTATCAGACTTTCAGATAGGGGAAATGTCAGTGAGCGTTCCGATTTAAGTTCCAGAGCGATTCGCCCGATGAGTCCTTCATATTTAGTCGTTTTCAGCCAATTTTCTGAATTTTTGAAAATTTCACTTTTTTGTGAAAATATCCACTAAATGAGGGAATAATATGTGTGAGGGTACCCCAGGAGAGTTCCAAATGTGTGTGGGTAGAATATATATCACACGGGGGTAAAATTGAAAAAAGGTGAAAAATATTTTTTTTTGGACTTAGTCATTTTTTCAGCATTTATCAGACTTTCAGATAGGGGAAATGTCAGTGAGCATTCCGATTTCAGTTCCAGAGCGATTCGCCCGATGAGTCCTTAATATTTAGTTGTTTTCAGCCAAATTTCCGAATTTTTAAAAATTTCACTTTTTTGTGAAAATATCCACTAAATGAGGGAATAATATGTGTGAGGGTACCCCAGGAGAGTTCCAAATGTGTGTGGGTGGAATATATATCCCACGGGGGTAAAATTGAAAAAAGGTGAAAAAATTTTTTTTTTTGGACTTATTCATTTTTTCAGCATTTATCAGACTTTCAGATAGGGGAAATGTCAGTGAGCGTTCCGATTTCAGTTCCAGAGCGATTCGCCCGATGAGTCCTTCATATTTAGTCGTTTTCAGCCAATTTTCAGAATGTTTGAAAATTTCACTTTTTTGTGAAAATATCCACTAAATGAGGGAATAATATGTGTGAGGGTACCACAGGAGAGTTCCAAATGTGTGTGGGTAGAATATATATCCCACGGGGGTAAAATTGAAAAAAGGTGAAAAAAATTTTTTTTTTGGACTTAGTCATTTTTTCAGCATTTATCAGACTTTCAGATAGGGGAAATGTCAGTGAGCGTTCCGATTTCAGTTCCAGAGCAATTCGCCCGATGAGTCCTTCATATTTAGTCGTTTTCAGCCAATTTTCAGAATGTTTGAAAATTTCACTTTTTTGTGAAAATATCCACTAAATGAGGGAATAATATGTGTGAGGGTACCCCAGGAGAGTTCCAAATGTGTGTGGGTAGAATATATATCACACGGGGGTAAAATTGAAAAAAGGTGAAAAATATTTTTTTTTGGACTTAGTCATTTTTTCAGCATTTATCAGACTTTCAGATAGGGGAAATGTCAGTGAGCATTCCGATTTCAGTTCCAGAGCGATTCGCCCGATGAGTACTTCATATTTAGTCGTTTTCAGCCAATTTTCAGAATGTTTGAAAATTTCACTTTTTTGTGAAAATATCCACTAAATGAGGGAATAATATGTGTGATGGTACCCCAGGAGAGTTCCAAATGTGTGTGGGTAGAATATATATCCCACGGGGGTAAAATTGAAAAAAGGTGAAAAAAATTTTTTTTTTGGACTTAGTCATTTTTCAGCATTTATCAGACTTTCAGATAGGGGAAATGTCAGTGAGCGTTCCGATTTAAGTTCCAGAGCGATTCGCCCGATGAGTCCTTCATATTTAGTCGTTTTCAGCCAATTTTCTGAATTTTTGAAAATTTCACTTTTTTGTGAAAATATCCACTAAATGAGGGAATAATATGTGTGAGGGTACCCCAGGAGAGTTCTAAATGTGTGTGGGTAGAATATATATCACACGGGGGTAAAATTGAAAAAAGGTGAAAAATATTTTTTTTTTGGACTTAGTCATTTTTTTCAGCGTTTATCAGACTTTCAGATAGGGGAAATGTCAGTGAGCGTTCCGATTTCAGTTCCAGAGCGATTCGCCCGATGAGTCCTTCATATTTAGTCGTTTTCAGCCAAATTTCAGAATTTTTGAAAATTTCACTTTTTTGTGAAAATATCCACTAAATGAGGGAATAATATGTGTGAGGGTACCCCAGGAGAGTTCCAAATGTGTGTGGGTAGAATATATATCCCACGGGGGTAAAACTGAAAAAAGGTGAAAAAAATATTTTTTTTGGACTTAGTCATTTTTCAGCATTTATCAGACTTTCAGATAGGGGAAATGTCAGTGAGCGTTCCGATTTAAGTTCCAGAGCGATTCGCCCGATGAGTCCTTCATATTTAGTCGTTTTCAGCCAATTTTCTGAATTTTTGAAAATTTCACTTTTTTGTGAAAATATCCACTAAATGAGGGAATAATATGTGTGAGGGTACCCCAGGAGAGTTCCAAATGTGTGTGGGTAGAATATATATCACACGGGGGTAAAATTGAAAAAAGGTGAAAAATATTTTTTTTTGGACTTAGTCATTTTTTCAGCGTTTATCAGACTTTCAGATAGGGGAAATGTCAGTGAGCGTTCCGATTTCAGTTCCAGAGCGATTCGCCCGATGAGTCCTTCATATTTAGTCGTTTTCAGCCAATTTTCTGAATTTTTGAAAATTTCACTTTTTTGTGAAAATATCCACTAAATGAGGGAATAATATGTGTGAGGGTACCCCAGGAGAGTTCCAAATGTGTGTGGGTAGAATATATATCACACGGGGGTAAAATTGAAAAAAGGTGAAAAATATTTTTTTTTTGGACTTAGTCATTTTTTCAGCGTTTATCAGACTTTCAGATAGGGGAAATGTCAGTGAGCGTTCCGATTTCAGTTCCAGAGTGATTCGCCCGATGAGTCCTTAATATTTAGTTGTTTTCAGCCAAATTTCAGAATTTTTGAAAATTTCACTTTTTTGTGAAAATATCCACTAAATGAGGGAATAATATGTGTGAGGGTACCCCAGGAGAGTTCCAAATGTGTGTGGGTAGAATATATATCCCACGGGGGTAAAATTGAAAAAAGGTGAAAAAAATTTTTTTTTTGGACTTAGTCATTTTTCAGCATTTATCAGACTTTCAGATAGGGGAAATGTCAGTGAGCGTTCCGATTTAAGTTCCAGAGCGATTCGCCCGATGAGTCCTTCATATTTAGTCGTTTTCAGCCAATTTTCTGAATTTTTGAAAATTTCACTTTTTTGTGAAAATATCCACTAAATGAGGGAATAATATGTGTGAGGGTACCCCAGGAGAGTTCCAAATGTGTGTGGGTAGAATATATATCACACGGGGGTAAAATTGAAAAAAGGTGAAAAATATTTTTTTTTGGACTTAGTCATTTTTTCAGCATTTATCAGACTTTCAGATAGGGGAAATGTCAGTGAGCATTCCGATTTCAGTTCCAGAGCGATTCGCCCGATGAGTCCTTAATATTTAGTTGTTTTCAGCCAAATTTCCGAATTTTTAAAAATTTCACTTTTTTGTGAAAATATCCACTAAATGAGGGAATAATATGTGTGAGGGTACCCCAGGAGAGTTCCAAATGTGTGTGGGTGGAATATATATCCCACGGGGGTAAAATTGAAAAAAGGTGAAAAAATTTTTTTTTTTGGACTTATTCATTTTTTCAGCATTTATCAGACTTTCAGATAGGGGAAATGTCAGTGAGCGTTCCGATTTCAGTTCCAGAGCGATTCGCCCGATGAGTCCTTCATATTTAGTCGTTTTCAGCCAATTTTCAGAATGTTTGAAAATTTCACTTTTTTGTGAAAATATCCACTAAATGAGGGAATAATATGTGTGAGGGTACCACAGGAGAGTTCCAAATGTGTGTGGGTAGAATATATATCCCACGGGGGTAAAATTGAAAAAAGGTGAAAAAAATTTTTTTTTTGGACTTAGTCATTTTTTCAGCATTTATCAGACTTTCAGATAGGGGAAATGTCAGTGAGCGTTCCGATTTCAGTTCCAGAGCAATTCGCCCGATGAGTCCTTCATATTTAGTCGTTTTCAGCCAATTTTCAGAATGTTTGAAAATTTCACTTTTTTGTGAAAATATCCACTAAATGAGGGAATAATATGTGTGAGGGTACCCCAGGAGAGTTCCAAATGTGTGTGGGTAGAATATATATCACACGGGGGTAAAATTGAAAAAAGGTGAAAAATATTTTTTTTTGGACTTAGTCATTTTTTCAGCATTTATCAGACTTTCAGATAGGGGAAATGTCAGTGAGCATTCCGATTTCAGTTCCAGAGCGATTCGCCCGATGAGTACTTCATATTTAGTCGTTTTCAGCCAATTTTCAGAATGTTTGAAAATTTCACTTTTTTGTGAAAATATCCACTAAATGAGGGAATAATATGTGTGATGGTACCCCAGGAGAGTTCCAAATGTGTGTGGGTAGAATATATATCCCACGGGGGTAAAATTGAAAAAAGGTGAAAAAAATTTTTTTTTTGGACTTAGTCATTTTTCAGCATTTATCAGACTTTCAGATAGGGGAAATGTCAGTGAGCGTTCCGATTTAAGTTCCAGAGCGATTCGCCCGATGAGTCCTTCATATTTAGTCGTTTTCAGCCAATTTTCTGAATTTTTGAAAATTTCACTTTTTTGTGAAAATATCCACTAAATGAGGGAATAATATGTGTGAGGGTACCCCAGGAGAGTTCTAAATGTGTGTGGGTAGAATATATATCACACGGGGGTAAAATTGAAAAAAGGTGAAAAATATTTTTTTTTTGGACTTAGTCATTTTTTTCAGCGTTTATCAGACTTTCAGATAGGGGAAATGTCAGTGAGCGTTCCGATTTCAGTTCCAGAGCGATTCGCCCGATGAGTCCTTCATATTTAGTCGTTTTCAGCCAAATTTCAGAATTTTTGAAAATTTCACTTTTTTGTGAAAATATCCACTAAATGAGGGAATAATATGTGTGAGGGTACCCCAGGAGAGTTCCAAATGTGTGTGGGTAGAATATATATCCCACGGGGGTAAAACTGAAAAAAGGTGAAAAAAATATTTTTTTTGGACTTAGTCATTTTTCAGCATTTATCAGACTTTCAGATAGGGGAAATGTCAGTGAGCGTTCCGATTTAAGTTCCAGAGCGATTCGCCCGATGAGTCCTTCATATTTAGTCGTTTTCAGCCAATTTTCTGAATTTTTGAAAATTTCACTTTTTTGTGAAAATATCCACTAAATGAGGGAATAATATGTGTGAGGGTACCCCAGGAGAGTTCCAAATGTGTGTGGGTAGAATATATATCACACGGGGGTAAAATTGAAAAAAGGTGAAAAATATTTTTTTTTGGACTTAGTCATTTTTTCAGCGTTTATCAGACTTTCAGATAGGGGAAATGTCAGTGAGCGTTCCGATTTCAGTTCCAGAGCGATTCGCCCGATGAGTCCTTCATATTTAGTCGTTTTCAGCCAATTTTCTGAATTTTTGAAAATTTCACTTTTTTGTGAAAATATCCACTAAATGAGGGAATAATATGTGTGAGGGTACCCCAGGAGAGTTCCAAATGTGTGTGGGTAGAATATATATCACACGGGGGTAAAATTGAAAAAAGGTGAAAAATATTTTTTTTTTGGACTTAGTCATTTTTTCAGCGTTTATCAGACTTTCAGATAGGGGAAATGTCAGTGAGCGTTCCGATTTCAGTTCCAGAGTGATTCGCCCGATGAGTCCTTAATATTTAGTTGTTTTCAGCCAAATTTCAGAATTTTTGAAAATTTCACTTTTTTGTGAAAATATCCACTAAATGAGGGAATAATATGTGTGAGGGTACCCCAGGAGAGTTCCAAATGTGTGTGGGTAGAATATATATCCCACGGGGGTAAAATTGAAAAAAGGTGAAAAAATTTTTTTTTTTGGACTTAGTCATTTTTTCAGCATTTATCAGACTTTCAGATAGGGGAAATGTCAGTGAGTGTTCCGATTTCAGTTCCAGAGCGATTCACCCGATGAGTCCTTCATATTTAGTCGTTTTCAGCCAACTTTCTGAATTTTTGAAAATTTCACTTTTTTGTGAAAATATCCACTAAATGAGGGAATAATATGTGTGAGGGTACCCCAGGAGAGTTCCAAATGTGTGTGGGTAGAATATATATCACACGGGGGAAAAATTGAAAAAAGGTGAAAAATTTTTTTTTTTGGACTTAGTCATTTTTCAGCATTTATCAGACTTTCAGATAGGGGAAATGTCAGTGAGCATTCCGATTTAAGTTCCAGAGCGATTCGCCCGATGAGTCCTTCATATTTAGTCGTTTTCAGCCAATTTTCTGAATTTTTTAAAATTTCACTTTTTTGTGAAAATATCCACTAAATGAGGGAATAATATGTGTGAGAGTACCCCAGGAGAGTTCCAAATGTGTGTGGGTAGAATATATATCACACGGGGGTAAAATTGAAAAAAGGTGAAAAATTTTTTTTTTTGGACTTAGTCATTTTTTCAGCGTTTATCAGACTTTCAGATAGGGGAAATGTCAGTGAGCGTTCCGATTTCAGCTCCAGAGCGATTCGCCCAATGAGTCTTTAATATTTAGTTGTTTTCAGCCAAATTTCAGAATTTTTGAAAATTTCACTTTTTTGTGAAAATATCCACTAAATGAGGGAATAATATGTGTGAGGGTACCCCAGGAGAGTTCCAAATGTGTGTGGGTAGAATATATATCCCACGGGGGTAAAATTGAAAAAAGGTGAAAAAAATTTTTTTTTTGGACTTAGTCATTTTTCAGCATTTATCAGACTTTCAGATAGGGGAAATGTCAGTGAGCGTTCCGATTTAAGTTCCAGAGCGATTCGCCCGATGAGTCCTTCATATTTAGTCGTTTTCAGCCAATTTTCTGAATTTTTGAAAATTTCACTTTTTTGTGAAAATATCCACTAAATGAGGGAATAATATGTGTGAGGGTACCCCAGGAGAGTTCCAAATGTGTGTGGGTAGAATATATATCCCACGGGGGTAAAATTGAAAAAAGGTGAAAAAAATTTTTTTCGACTTAGTCATTTTTCCGGCGTTTATCAGACTTTCAGATAGGGGAAATGTCAGTGAGCGTTCCGATTTAAGTTCCAGAGCGATTCGCCCGATGAGTCCTTCATATTTAGTCGTTTTCAGCCAATTTTCTGAATTTTTGAAAATTTCACTTTTTTGTGAAAATATCCACTAAATGAGGGAATAATATGTGTGAGGGTACCCCAGGAGAGTTCCAAATGTGTGTGGGTAGAATATATATCCCACGGGGGTAAAATTGAAAAAAGGTGAAAATTTTTTTTTTTTTGGACTTAGTCATTTTTTCACCGTTTTTCAGACTTTCAGATAGTAGAAATGTCAGTGAGCGTTCCGATTTAAGTTCCAGAGCGATTCGCCCGATGAGTCCTTCATATTTAGTCGTTTTCAGCCAATTTTCAGAATTTTTGAAAATTTCACTTTTTTGTGAAAATATCCACTAAATGAGGAAATAATATGTGTGAGGGTACCCCAGGAGAGTTCCAAATGTGTGTGGGTAGAATATATATCCCACGGGGGTAAAATTGAAAAAAGGTGAAAAAATTTTTTTTTTGGACTTAGTCATTTTTTCAGCGTTTATCAGACTTTCAGATAGGGGAAATGTCAGTGAGCGTTCCGATTTCAGTTCCAGAGCGATTCGCCCGATGAGTCCTTCATATTTAGTCGTTTTCAGCCAATTTTCTGAATTTTTGAAAATTTCACTTTTTTGTGAAAATATCCACTAAATGAGGGAATAATATGTGTGAGGGTACCTCCGGAGAGTTCCAAATGTGTGTGGGTAGAATATATATCCCACGGGGGTAAAATTGAAAAAAGGTGAAAAATTTTTTTTTTTTGGACTTAGTCATTTTTTCACCGTTTTTCAGACTTTCAGATAGTAGAAATGTCAGTGAGCGTTCCGATTTAAGTTCCAGAGCGATTCGCCCGATGAGTCCTTCATATTTAGTCGTTTTCAGCCAATTTTCGGAATTTTTGAAAATTTCACTTTTTTGTGAAAATATCCACTAAATGAGGAAATAATATGTGTGAGGGTACCCCAGGAGAGTTCCAAATGTGTGTGGGTAGAATATATATCCCACGGGGGTAAAATGGAAAAAAGGTGAAAAAATTTTTTTTTGGACTTAAGTCATTTTTTCAGCGTTTATCAGACTTTCAGATAGGGGAAATGTCAGTGAGCGTTCCGATTTCAGTTCCAGAGCGATTCGCCCGATGAGTCCTTCATATTTAGTCATTTTCAGCCAATTTTCAGAATTTTTGAAAATTTCACTTTTTTGTGAAAATATCCACTAAATGAGGAAATAATATGTGTGAGGGTACCCCAGGAGAGTTCCAAATGTGTGTGGGTAGAATATATATCCCACGGGGGTAAAATTGAAAAAAGGTGAAAAAATTTTTTTTTTGGACTTAGTCATTTTTTCAGCGTTTATCAGACTTTCAGATAGGGGAAATGTCAGTGAGCATTCCGATTTCAGTTCCAGAGCGATTCGCCCGATGAGTCCTTCATATTTAGTCGTTTTCAGCCAATTTTCTGAATTTTTGAAAATTTAACTTTTTTGTGAAAATATCCACTAAATGAGGGAATAATATGTGTGAGGGTACCTCCGGAGAGTTCCAAATGTGTGTGGGTAGAATATATATCCCACGGGGGTAAAATTGAAAAAAGGTGAAAAATTTTTTTTTTTGGACTTAGTCATTTTTTCACCGTTTTTCAGACTTTCAGATAGTAGAAATGTCAGTGAGCGTTCCGATTTAAGTACCAGAGCGATTCGCCCGATGAGTCCTTCATATTTAGTTGTTTTCAGCCAATTTTCAGAATTTTTGAAAATTTCACTTTTTTGTGAAAATATCCACTAAATGAGGAAATAATATGTGTGAGGGTACCCAAGGAGAGTTCCAAATGTGTGTGGGTAGAATATATATCCCACGAGGGTAAAATTGAAAAAAGGTGAAAAATATTTTTTTTGGACTTAGTCATTTTTTCAGCGTTTATCAGACTTTCTGATAGGGGAAATGTCAGTGAGCATTCCGATTTCAGTTCCAGAGCGATTCGCCCGATGAGTCCTTCATATTTAGTCGTTTTCAGCCAATTTTTGAAAATTTCACTTTTTTGTGAAAATATCCACTAAATGAGGGAATAATATGTGTGAGGGTACCTCAGAAGAGTTCCAAATGTGTGTGGGTAGAATATATATCCCACGGGGGTAAAATTGAAAAAAGGTGAAAAAAATTTTTTTTTTGGACTTAGTCATTTTTTCAGCGTTTATCAGACTTTCAGATAGGGGAAATGTCAGTGAGCGTTCCGATTTCAGTTCCAGAGCGATTCGCCCGATGAGTCCTTCATATTTAGTCGTTTTCAGCCAATTTTCAGAATTTTTGAAAATTTCACTTTTTTTGTGAAAATATCCACTAAATGAGGAAATAATATGTGTGAGGGTACCCCAGGAGAGTTCCAAATGTGTGTGGGTAGAATATATATCCCACGGGGGTAAAATTGAAAAAAGGTGAAAAAAAATTTTTTGGACTTAGTCATTTTTCCGGCGTTTATCAGACTTTCAGATAGGGGAAATGTCAGTGAGCGTTCCGATTTCAGTTCCAGAGTGATTCGCCCGATGAGTCCTTCATATTTAGTTGTTTTCAGCCAAATTTCAGAATTTTTGAAAATTTCACTTTTTTGTGAAAATATCCACTAAATGAGGAAATAATATGCGTGAGGGTACCCCAGGAGAGTTCCAAATGTGTGTGGGTAGAATATATATCCCACGGGGGTAAAATTGAAAAAAGGTGAAAAATATATTTTTTTGGACTTAGTCATTTTTTCAGCGTTTATCAGACTTTCTGATAGGGGAAATGTCAGTGAGCATTCCGATTTCAGTTCCAGAGCGATTCGCCCGATGAGTCCTTCATATTTAGTCGTTTTCAGCCAATTTTCTGAATTTTTGAAAATTTTACTTTTTTGTGAAAATATCCACTAAATGAGGGAATAATATGTGTGAGGGTACCTCCGGAGAGTTCCAAATGTGTGTGGGTAGAATATATATCCCACGGGGGTAAAATTGAAAAAAGGTGAAAAATTTTTTTTTTTGGACTTAGTCATTTTTTCACCGTTTTTCAGACTTTCAGATAGTAGAAATGTCAGTGAGCGTTCCGATTTAAGTACCAGAGCGATTCGCCCGATGAGTCCTTCATATTTAGTCGTTTTCAGCCAATTTTCAGAATTTTTGAAAATTTCACTTTTTTGTGAAAATATCCACTAAATGAGGAAATAATATGTGTGAGGGTACCCAAGGAGAGTTCCAAATGTGTGTGGGTAGAATATATATCACACGGGGTAAAATTGAAAAAAGGTGAAAAATTTTTTTTTTTTGGACTTAGTCATTTTTTCAGCGTTTATCAGACTTTCAGATAGGGGAAATGTCAGTGAGCGTTCCGATTTCAGTTCCAGAGCGATTCGCCCGATGAGTCCTTCATATTTAGTCGTTTTCAGCCAAATTTAAGAATTTTTGAAAATTTCACTTTTTTGTGAAAATATCCACTAAATGAGGGAATAATATGTGTGAGGGTACCCCAGGAGAGTTCCAAATGTGTGTGGGTAGAATATATATCCCACGGGGTAAAATTGAAAAAAGGTGAAAAAATTTTTTTTCGACTTAGTCATTTTTCCGGCGTTTATCAGACTTTCAGATAGGGGAAATGTCAGTGAGCGTTCCGATTTCAGTTCCAGAGCGATTCACCCGATGAGTCCTTCATATTTAGTCGTTTTCAGCCAATTTTCTGAATTTTTGAAAATTTCACTTTTTTGTGAAAATATCCACTAAATGAGGGAATAATATGTGTGAGGGTACCCCAGGAGAGTTCCAAATGTGTGTGGGTAGAATATATATCACACGGGGGTAAAATTGATAAAAGGTGAAAATTTTTTATTTTTGGACTTAGTCATCTTTCAGCATTTATCAGACTTTCAGATAGGGGAAATGTCAGTGAGCGTTCCGATTTAAGTTCCAGAGCGATTCGCCCGATGAGTCCTTCATATTTAGTCGTTTTCAGCCAATTTTCTGAATTTTTGAAAATTTCACTTTTTTGTGAAAATATCCACTAAATGAGGGAATAATATGTGTGAGGGTACCACAGGAGAGTTCCAAATGTGTGTGGGTAGAATATATATCCCACGGGGGTAAAATTGAAAAAAGGTGAAAAAAATTTTTTTTTTGGACTTAGTCATTTTTCAGCATTTATCAGACTTTCAGATAGGGGAAATGTCAGTGAGCATTCCGATTTAAGTTCCAGAGCGATTCGCCCGATGAGTCCTTCATATTTAGTCGTTTTCAGCCAATTTTCTGAATTTTTGAAAATTTCACTTTTTTGTGAAAATATCCACTAAATGAGGGAATAATATGTGTGAGGGTACCCCAGGAGAGTTCCAAATGTGTGTGGGTGGAATATATATCCCACGGGGTTAAATTGAAAAAAGGTGAAAAAAATTTTTTTTTTGGACTTATTCATTTTTTCAGCATTTATCAGACTTTCAGATAGGGGAAATGTCAGTGAGCGTTCCGATTTCAGTTCCAGAGCGATTCGCCCGATGAGTCCTTCATATTTAGTCGTTTTCAGCCAATTTTCAGAATGTTTGAAAATTTCACTTTTTTGTGAAAATACCCACTAAATGAGGGAATAATATGTGTGAGGGTACCACAGGAGAGTTCCAAATGTGTGTGGGTAGAATATATATCCCACGGGGGTAAAATTGAAAAAAGGTGAAAAAAATTTTTTTTTTGGACTTAGTCATTTTTTCAGCATTTATCAGACTTTCAGATAGGGGAAATGTCAGTGAGCGTTCCGATTTCAGTTCCAGAGCGATTCGCCCGATGAGTCCTTCATATTTAGTCGTTTTCAGCCAATTTTCTGAATTTTTGAAAATTTCACTTTTTTGTGAAAATATCCACTAAATGAGGGAATAATATGTGTGAGGGTACCACAGGAGAGTTCCAAATGTGTGTGGGTAGAATATATATCACACGAGGGTAAAATTGAAAAAAGGTGAAAAATATTTTTTTTTGGACTTAGTCATTTTTTCAGCATTTATCAGACTTTCAGATAGGGGAAATGTCAGTGAGTGTTCCGATTTCAGTTCCAGAGCGATTCACCCGATGAGTCCTTCATATTTAGTCGTTTTCAGCCAACTTTCTGAATTTTTGAAAATTTCACTTTTTTGTGAAAATATCCACTAAATGAGGGAATAATATGTGTGAGGGTACCCCAGGAGAGTTCCAAATGTGTGTGGGTAGAATATATATCACACGGGGGAAAAATTGAAAAAAGGTGAAAAATTTTTTTTTTTGGACTTAGTCATTTTTTCAGCGTTTATCAGACTTTCAGATAGGGGAAATGTCAGTGAGCATTCCGATTTCAGTTCCAGAGCGATTCGCCCGATGAGTCCTTAATATTTAGTTGTTTTCAGCCAAATTTCAGAATTTTTAAAAATTTCACTTTTTTGTGAAAATATCCACTAAATGAGGGAATAATATGAGTGAGGGTACCCCAGGAGAGTTCCAAATGTGTGTGGGTGGAATATATATCCCACGGGGGTAAAATTGAAAAAAGGTGAAAAAATTTTTTTTTTGGACTTAGTCATTTTTCAGCGTTTATCAGACTTTCAGATAGGGGAAATGTCAGTGAGCGTTCCGATTTAAGTTCCAGAGCGATTCGCCCGATGAGTCCTTCATATTTAGTCGTTTTCAGCCAATTTTCTGAATTTTTGAAAATTTCACTTTTTTGTGAAAATATCCACTAAATGAGGGAATAATATGTGTGAGGGTACCCCAGGAGAGTTCCAAATGTGTGTGGGTGGAATATATATCCCACGGGGGTAAAATTGAAAAAAGGTGAAAAAATTTTTTTTTTTGGACTTATTCATTTTTTCAGCATTTATCAGACTTTCAGATAGGGGAAATGTCAGTGAGCGTTCCGATTTCAGTTCCAGAGCGATTCGCCCGATGAGTCCTTCATATTTAGTCGTTTTCAGCCAATTTTCAGAATGTTTGAAAATTTCACTTTTTTTGTGAAAATATCCACTAAATGAGGGAATAATATGTGTGAGGGTACCCCAGGAGAGTTCCAAATGTGTGTGGGTAGAATATATATCCCACGGGGGTAAAATTGAAAAAAGGTGAAAATTTTTTTTTTTTTGGACTTAGTCATTTTTTCACCGTTTTTCAGACTTTCAGATAGTAGAAATGTCAGTGAGCGTTCCGATTTAAGTTCCAGAGCGATTCGCCCGATGAGTCCTTCATATTTAGTCGTTTTCAGCCAATTTTCAGAATTTTTGAAAATTTCACTTTTTTGTGAAAATATCCACTAAATGAGGAAATAATATGTGTGAGGGTACCCCAGGAGAGTTCCAAATGTGTGTGGGTAGAATATATATCCCACGGGGGTAAAATTGAAAAAAGGTGAAAAAATTTTTTTTTTGGACTTAGTCATTTTTTCAGCGTTTATCAGACTTTCAGATAGGGGAAATGTCAGTGAGCGTTCCGATTTCAGTTCCAGAGCGATTCGCCCGATGAGTCCTTCATATTTAGTCGTTTTCAGCCAATTTTCTGAATTTTTGAAAATTTCACTTTTTTGTGAAAATATCCACTAAATGAGGTAATAATATGTGTGAGGGTACCTCCGGAGAGTTCCAAATGTGTGTGGGTAGAATATATATCCCACGGGGGTAAAATTGAAAAAAGGTGAAAAATTTTTTTTTTTGGACTTAGTCATTTTTTCACCGTTTTTCAGACTTTCAGATAGTAGAAATGTCAGTGAGCGTTCCGATTTAAGTTCCAGAGCGATTCGCCCGATGAGTCCTTCATATTTAGTCGTTTTCAGCCAATTTTCGGAATTTTTGAAAATTTCACTTTTTTGTGAAAATATCCACTAAATGAGGAAATAATATGTGTGAGGGTACCCAAGGAGAGTTCCAAATGTGTGTGGGTAGAATATATATCCCACGGGGGTAAAATTGAAAAAAGGTGAAAAATATTTTTTTTGGACTTAGTCATTTTTTCAGCGTCTATCAGACTTTCTGATAGGGGAAATGTCAGTGAGCATTCCGATTTCAGTTCCAGAGCGATTCGCCCGATGAGTCCTTCATATTTAGTCGTTTTCAGCCAATTTTTGAAAATTTCACTTTTTTGTGAAAATATCCACTAAATGAGGGAATAATATGTGTGGGGGTACCTCAGAAGAGTTCCAAATGTGT
This sequence comes from Phyllobates terribilis, assembly GCF_046119375.1. Taxonomy (NCBI): domain Eukaryota; kingdom Metazoa; phylum Chordata; class Amphibia; order Anura; family Dendrobatidae; genus Phyllobates; species Phyllobates terribilis. The sequence continues at coordinate 17,742,929 of NW_027362773.1, read as the reverse complement.
GTGGGTAGAATATATATCCCACGGGGGTAAAATTGAAAAAAGGTGAAAAAAATTTTTTTTTTGGACTTAGTCATTTTTTCAGCGTTTATCAGACTTTCAGATAGGGGAAATGTCAGTGAGCGTTCCGATTTCAGTTCCAGAGCGATTCGCCCGATGAGTCCTTCATATTTAGTCGTTTTCAGCCAATTTTCAGAATTTTTGAAGATTTCACTTTTTTTGTGAAAATATCCACTAAATGAGGAAATAATATGTGTGAGGGTACCCCAGGAGAGTTCCAAATGTGTGTGGGTAGAATATATATCCCACGGGGGTAAAATTGAAAAAAGGTGAAAAAAAATTTTTTGGACATAGTCATTTTTCCGGCGTTTATCAGACTTTCAGATAGGGGAAATGTCAGTGAGCGTTCCGATTTCAGTTCCAGAGTGATTCGCCCGATGAGTCCTTCATATTTAGTTGTTTTCAGCCAAATTTCAGAATTTTTGAAAATTTCACTTTTTTGTGAAAATATCCACTAAATGAGGACATAATGTGCGTGAGGGTACCCCAGGAGAGTTCCAAATGTGTGTGGGTAGAATATATATCCCACGGGGGTAAAATTGAAAAAAGGTGAAAAATTATTTTTTTTTGGACTTAGTCATTTTTTCACCGTTTTTCAGACTTTCAGATAGTAGAAATGTCAGTGAGCGTTCCGATTTAAGTTCCAGAGCGATTCGCCCGATGAGTCCTTCATATTTAGTCGTTTTCAGCCAATTTTCAGAATTTTTGAAAATTTCACTTTTTTGTGAAAATATCCACTAAATGAGGACATAATGTGCGTGAGGGTACCCCAGGAGAGTTCCAAATGTGTGTGGGTAGAATATATATCCCACGGGGGTAAAATTGAAAAAAGGTGAAAAATTTTTTTTTTTTGGACTGTCATTTTTTCACCGTTTTTCAGACTTTCAGATAGTAGAAATGTCAGTGAGCGTTCCGATTTAAGTACCAGAGCGATTCGCCCGATGAGTCCTTCATATTTAGTCGTTTTCAGCCAATTTTTGAAAATTTCACTTTTTTGTGAAAATATCCACTAAATGAGGAAATAATATGCGTGAGGGTACCCCAGGAGAGTTCCAAATGTGTGTGGGTAGAATATAGATCCCACGGGGGTAAAATTGAAAAAAGGTGAAAAATATATTTTTTTGGACTTAGTCATTTTTTCAGCGTTTATCAGACTTTCAGATAGGGGAAATGTCAGTGAGCGTTCCGATTTCAGTTCCAGAGCGATTCGCCCGATGAGTCCTTCATATTTAGTCGTTTTCAGCCAATTTTCTGAATTTTTGAAAATTTCACTTTTTTGTGAAAATATCCACTAAATGAGGGAATAATATGTGTGAGGGTACCTCAGGAGAGTTCCAAATGTGTGTGGGTAGAATATATATCCCACGGGGGTAAAATTGAAAAAAGGTGAAAAATATATTTTTTTGGACTTAGTCATTTTTTCAGCGTTTATCAGACTTTCAGATAGGGGAAATGTCAGTGAGCGTTCCGATTTCAGTTCCAGAGCGATTCGCCCGATGAGTCCTTCATATTTAGTCGTTTTCAGACAATTTTCTGAATTTTTGAAAATTTCACTTTTTTGTGAAAATATCCACTAAATGAGGGAATAATATGTGTGAGGGTACCTCAGGAGAGTTCCAAATGTGTGTGGGTAGAATATATATCCCACGGGGGTAAAATTGAAAAAAGGTGAAAAAAATTTTTTTTTGACTTAGTCATTTTTTAAGCGTTTATCAGACTTTCAGATAGGGGAAATGTCAGTGAGCGTTCCGATTTCAGTTCCAGAGCGATTCGCCCGATGAGTCCTTCATATTTAGTTGTTTTCAGCCAAATTTCAGAATTTTTGAAAATTTCACTTTTTTGTGAAAATATCCACTAAATGAGGGAATAATATGTGTGATGGTACCCCAGGAGAGTTCCAAATGTGTGTGGGTAGAATATATATCCCACGGGGGTAAAATTGAAAAAAGGTGAAAAATATATTTTTTTGGACTTAGTCATTTTTTCAGCGTTTATCAGACTTTCAGATAGGGGAAATGTCAGTGAGCGTTCTGATTTCAGTTCTAGAGCGATTCGCCCGATGAGTCCTTCATATTTAGTCGTTTTCAGCCAATTTTCTGAATTTTTGAAAATTTCACTTTTTTGTGAAAATATCCACTAAATGAGGAAATAATATGTGTGAGGGTACCCCAGGAGAGTTCCAAATGTGTGTGGGTAGAATATATATCCCACGGGGGTAAAATTGAAAAAAGGTGAAAAAATTTTTTTTTTGGACTTAGTCATTTTTTCAGCGTTTATCAGACTTTCAGATAGGGGAAATGTCAGTGAGCGTTCCGATTTCAGTTCCAGAGCGATTCGCCCGATGAGTCCTTCATATTTAGTCGTTTTCAGCCAATTTTCTGAATTTTTGAAAATTTCACTTTTTTGTGAAAATATCCACTAAATGAGGGAATAATATGTGTGAGGGTACCTCCGGAGAGTTCCAAATGTGTGTGGGTAGAATATATATCCCACGGGGGTAAAATTGAAAAAAGGTGAAAAATTTTTTTTTTTTGGACTTAGTCATTTTTTCACCGTTTTTCAGACTTTCAGATAGTAGAAATGTCAGTGAGTGTTCCGATTTAAGTTCCAGAGCGATTCGCCCGATGAGTCCTTCATATTTAGTCGTTTTCAGCCAATTTTCGGAATTTTTGAAAATTTAACTTTTTGTGAAAATATCCACTAAATGAGGAAATAATATGTGTGAGGGTACCCCAGGAGAGTTCCAAATGTGTGTGGGTAGAATATATATCCCACGGGGGTAAAATGGAAAAAAGGTGAAAAAAATTTTTTTTGGACTTAAGTCATTTTTTCAGCGTTTATCAGACTTTCAGATAGGGGAAATGTCAGTGAGCGTTCCGATTTCAGTTCCAGAGCGATTCGCCCGATGAGTCCTTCATATTTAGTCATTTTCAGACAATTTTCAGAATTTTTGAAAATTTCACTTTTTTGTGAAAATATCCACTAAATGAGGAAATAATATGCGTGAGGGTACCCCAGGAGAGTTCCAAATGTGTGTGGGTAGAATATATATCCCACGGGGGTAAAATTGAAAAAAGGTGAAAAAATATTTTTTTGGGACTTAGTCATTTTAGCGTTTATCAGACTTTCAGATAGGGGAAATGTCAGTGAGCATTCCGATTTCAGTTCCAGAGCGATTCGCCCGATGAGTCCTTCATATTTAGTCGTTTTCAGCCAATTTTTGAAAATTTCACTTTTTTGTGAAAATATCCACTAAATGAGGGAATAATATGTGTGAGGGTACCTCAGAAGAGTTCCAAATGTGTGTGGGTAGAATATATATCCCACGTGGGTAAAATTGAAAAAAGGTGAAAAAAATTTTTTTTTTGGACTTAGTCATTTTTTCAGCGTTTATCAGACTTTCAGATAGGGGAAATGTCAGTGAGCGTTCCGATTTCAGTTCCAGAGTGATTCGCCCGATGAGTCCTTCATATTTAGTTGTTTTCAGCCAAATTTCAGAATTTTTGAAAATTTCACTTTTTTGTGAAAATATCCACTAAATGAGGAAATAATATGCGTGAGGGTACCCCAGGAGAGTTCCAAATGTGTGTGGGTAGAATATATATCCCACGGGGGTAAAATTGAAAAAAGGTGAAAAAAAATTTTTTTTTGGACTTAGTCATTTTTTCAGCGTTTATCAGACTTTCAGATAGGGGAAATGTCAGTGAGCGTTCCGATTTCAGTTCCAGAGCGATTCGCCCGATGAGTCCTTCATATTTAGTCGTTTTCAGCCAATTTTCAGAATTTTTGAAGATTTCACTTTTTTTGTGAAAATATCCACTAAATGAGGAAATAATATGTGTGAGGGTACCCCAGGAGAGTTCCAAATGTGTGTGGGTAGAATATATATCCCACGGGGGTAAAATTGAAAAAAGGTGAAAAAAAATTTTTTGGACATAGTCATTTTTCCGGCGTTTATCAGACTTTCAGATAGGGGAAATGTCAGTGAGCGTTCCGATTTCAGTTCCAGAGTGATTCGCCCGATGAGTCCTTCATATTTAGTTGTTTTCAGCCAAATTTCAGAATTTTTGAAAATTTCACTTTTTTGTGAAAATATCCACTAAATGAGGGAATAATATGTGTGAGGGTACCTCCGGAGAGTTCCAAATGTGTGTGGGTAGAATATATATCCCACGGGGGTAAAATTGAAAAAAGGTGAAAAATTATTTTTTTTTGGACTTAGTCATTTTTTCACCGTTTTTCAGACTTTCAGATAGTAGAAATGTCAGTGAGCGTTCCAATTTAAGTTCCAGAGCGATTCGCCCGATGAGTCCTTCATATTTAGTCGTTTTCAGCCAATTTTCAGAATTTTTGAAAATTTCACTTTTTTGTGAAAATATCCACTAAATGAGGAAATAATATGTGTGAGGGTACCCCAGGAGAGTTCCAAATGTGTGTGGGTAGAATATATATCCCACGGGGGTAAAATGGAAAAAAGGTGAAAAATTTTTTTTTTGGACTTAAGTCATTTTTTCAGCGTTTATCAGACTTTCAGATAGGGGAAATGTCAGTGAGCGTTCCGATTTCAGTTCCAGAGCGATTCGCCCAATGAGTCCTTCATATTTAGTCGTTTTCAGCCAATTTTCTGAATTTTTGAAAATTTCACTTTTTTGTGAAAATATCCACTAAATGAGGACATAATGTGCGTGAGGGTACCCCAGGAGAGTTCCAAATGTGTGTGGGTAGAATATATATCCCACGGGGGTAAAATTGAAAAAAGGTGAAAAATTTTTTTTTTTTGGACTGTCATTTTTTCACCGTTTTTCAGACTTTCAGATAGTAGAAATGTCAGTGAGCGTTCCGATTTAAGTACCAGAGCGATTCGCCCGATGAGTCCTTCATATTTAGTTGTTTTCAGCCAAATTTCAGAATTTTTGAAAATTTCACTTTTTTGTGAAAATATCCACTAAATGAGGGAATAATATGTGTGATGGTACCCCAGGAGAGTTCCAAATGTGTGTGGGTAGAATATATATCCCACGGGGGTAAAATTGAAAAAAGGTGAAAAATATATTTTTTTGGACTTAGTCATTTTTTCAGCGTTTATCAGACTTTCAGATAGGGGAAATGTCAGTGAGCGTTCTGATTTCAGTTCTAGAGCGATTCGCCCGATGAGTCCTTCATATTTAGTCGTTTTCAGCCAATTTTCTGAATTTTTGAAAATTTCACTTTTTTGTGAAAATATCCACTAAATGAGGAAATAATATGTGTGAGGGTACCCCAGGAGAGTTCCAAATGTGTGTGGGTAGAATATATATCCCACGGGGGTAAAATTGAAAAAAGGTGAAAAAATTTTTTTTTTGGACTTAGTCATTTTTTCAGCGTTTATCAGACTTTCAGATAGGGGAAATGTCAGTGAGCGTTCCGATTTCAGTTCCAGAGCGATTCGCCCGATGAGTCCTTCATATTTAGTCGTTTTCAGCCAATTTTCTGAATTTTTGAAAATTTCACTTTTTTGTGAAAATATCCACTAAATGAGGGAATAATATGTGTGAGGGTACCTCCGGAGAGTTCCAAATGTGTGTGGGTAGAATATATATCCCACGGGGGTAAAATTGAAAAAAGGTGAAAAATTTTTTTTTTTTGGACTTAGTCATTTTTTCACCGTTTTTCAGACTTTCAGATAGTAGAAATGTCAGTGAGTGTTCCGATTTAAGTTCCAGAGCGATTCGCCCGATGAGTCCTTCATATTTAGTCGTTTTCAGCCAATTTTCGGAATTTTTGAAAATTTAACTTTTTGTGAAAATATCCACTAAATGAGGAAATAATATGTGTGAGGGTACCCCAGGAGAGTTCCAAATGTGTGTGGGTAGAATATATATCCCACGGGGGTAAAATGGAAAAAAGGTGAAAAAAATTTTTTTTGGACTTAAGTCATTTTTTCAGCGTTTATCAGACTTTCAGATAGGGGAAATGTCAGTGAGCGTTCCGATTTCAGTTCCAGAGCGATTCGCCCGATGAGTCCTTCATATTTAGTCATTTTCAGACAATTTTCAGAATTTTTGAAAATTTCACTTTTTTGTGAAAATATCCACTAAATGAGGAAATAATATGCGTGAGGGTACCCCAGGAGAGTTCCAAATGTGTGTGGGTAGAATATATATCCCACGGGGGTAAAATTGAAAAAAGGTGAAAAAATATTTTTTTGGGACTTAGTCATTTTAGCGTTTATCAGACTTTCAGATAGGGGAAATGTCAGTGAGCATTCCGATTTCAGTTCCAGAGCGATTCGCCCGATGAGTCCTTCATATTTAGTCGTTTTCAGCCAATTTTTGAAAATTTCACTTTTTTGTGAAAATATCCACTAAATGAGGGAATAATATGTGTGAGGGTACCTCAGAAGAGTTCCAAATGTGTGTGGGTAGAATATATATCCCACGTGGGTAAAATTGAAAAAAGGTGAAAAAAATTTTTTTTTTGGACTTAGTCATTTTTTCAGCGTTTATCAGACTTTCAGATAGGGGAAATGTCAGTGAGCGTTCCGATTTCAGTTCCAGAGTGATTCGCCCGATGAGTCCTTCATATTTAGTTGTTTTCAGCCAAATTTCAGAATTTTTGAAAATTTCACTTTTTTGTGAAAATATCCACTAAATGAGGAAATAATATGCGTGAGGGTACCCCAGGAGAGTTCCAAATGTGTGTGGGTAGAATATATATCCCACGGGGGTAAAATTGAAAAAAGGTGAAAAATATATTTTTTTGGACTTAGTCATTTTTTCAGCGTTTATCAGACTTTCAGATAGGGGAAATGTCAGTGAGCGTTCCGATTTCAGTTCCAGAGCGATTCGCCCTATGAGTCCTTCATATATAGTCGTTTTCAGCCAATTTTCTGAATTTTTGAAAATTTCACTTTTTTGTGAAAATATCCACTAAATGAGGGAATAATATGTGTGAGGGTACCTCCGGAGAGTTCCAAATGTGTGTGGGTAGAATATATATCCCACGGGGGTAAAATTGAAAAAAGGTGAAAAATTATTTTTTTTTGGACTTAGTCATTTTTTCACCGTTTTTCAGACTTTCAGATAGTAGAAATGTCAGTGAGCGTTCCGATTTAAGTACCGGAGCGATTCGCCCGATGAGTCCTTCATATTTAGTCGTTTTCAGCCAATTTTCAGAATTTTTGAAAATTTCACTTTTTTGTGAAAATATCCACTAAATGAGGAAATAATATGTGTGAGGGTACCCAAGGAGAGTTCCAAATGTGTGTGGGTAGAATATATATCCCACGGGGGTAAAATTGAAAAAAGGTGAAAAATATTTTTTTTGGACTTAGTCATTTTTTTAGCGTTTATCAGACTTTCTGATAGGGGAAATGTCAGTGAGCGTTCCGATTTCAGTTCCAGAGCGATTCGCCCGATGAGTCCTTCATATTTAGTCGTTTTCAGCCAATTTTCAGAATTTTTGAAAATTTCACTTTTTTTGTGAAAATATCCACTAAATGAGGAAATAATATGTGTGAGGGTACCCCAGGAGAGTTCCAAATGTGTGTGGGTAGAATATATATCCCACGGGGGTAAAATTGAAAAAAGGTGAAAAAAAATTTTTTGGACTTAGTCATTTTTCCGGCGTTTATCAGACTTTCAGATAGGGGAAATGTCAGTGAGCGTTCCGATTTCAGTTCCAGAGCGATTCGCCCGATGAGTCCTTCATATTTAGTCGTTTTCAGCCAATTTTCAGAATTTTTGAAAATTTCACTTTTTTTGTGAAAATATCCACTAAATGAGGAAATAATATGTGTGAGGGTACCCCAGGAGAGTTCCAAATGTGTGTGGGTAGAATATATATCCCACGGGGGTAAAATTGAAAAAAGGTGAAAAAAAATTTTTTGGACTTAGTCATTTTTCCGGCGTTTATCAGACTTTCAGATAGGGGAAATGTCAGTGAGCGTTCCGATTTCAGTTCCAGAGTGATTCGCCCGATGAGTCCTTCATATTTAGTTGTTTTCAGCCAAATTTCAGAATTTTTGAAAATTTCACTTTTTTGTGAAAATATCCACTAAATGAGGAAATAATATGCGTGAGGGTACCCCAGGAGAGTTCCAAATGTGTGTGGGTAGAATATATATCCCACGGGGGTAAAATTGAAAAAAGGTGAAAAATATATTTTTTTGGACTTAGTCATTTTTTCAGCGTTTATCAGACTTTCAGATAGGGGAAATGTCAGTGAGCGTTCCGATTTCAGTTCCAGAGCGATTCGCCCTATGAGTCCTTCATATTTAGTCGTTTTCAGCCAATTTTCTGAATTTTTGAAAATTTCACTTTTTTGTGAAAATATCCACTAAATGAGGGAATAATATGTGTGAGGGTACCTCCGGAGAGTTCCAAATGTGTGTGGGTAGAATATATATCCCACGGGGGTAAAATTGAAAAAAGGTGAAAAATTATTTTTTTTTGGACTTAGTCATTTTTTCACCGTTTTTCAGACTTTCAGATAGTAGAAATGTCAGTGAGCGTTCCGATTTAAGTTCCAGAGCGATTCGCCCGATGAGTCCTTCATATTTAGTCGTTTTCAGCCAATTTTCAGAATTTTTGAAAATTTCACTTTTTTGTGAAAATATCCACTAAATGAGGAAATAATATGTGTGAGGGTACCCCAGGAGAGTTCCAAATGTGTGTGGGTAGAATATATATCCCACGGGGGTAAAATGGAAAAAAGGTGAAAAATTTTTTTTTTGGACTTAAGTCATTTTTTCAGCGTTTATCAGACTTTCAGACAGGGGAAATGTCAGTGAGCGTTCCGATTTCAGTTCCAGAGCGATTCGCCCAATGAGTCCTTCATATATAGTCGTTTTCAGCCAATTTTCTGAATTTTTGAAAATTTCACTTTTTTGTGAAAATATCCACTAAATGAGGAAATAATGTGCGTGAGGGTACCCCAGGAGAGTTCCAAATGTGTGTGGGTAGAATATATATCCCACGGGGGTAAAATTGAAAAAAGGTGAAAAATTTTTTTTTTTTGGACTTAGTCATTTTTTCACCGTTTTTCAGACTTTCAGATAGTAGAAATGTCAGTGAGCGTTCCGATTTAAGTACCAGAGCGATTCGCCCGATGAGTCCTTCATATTTAGTCGTTTTCAGCCAATTTTCAGAATTTTTGAAAATGTCACTTTTTTGTGAAAATATCCACTAAATGAGGAAATAATATGTGTGAGGGTACCCAAGGAGAGTTCCAAATGTGTGTGGGTAGAATATATATCCCACGGGGGTAAAATTGAAAAAAGGTGAAAAATATTTTTTTTGGACTTATTCATTTTTTCAGCGTTTATCAGACTTTCTGATAGGGGAAATGTCAGTGAGCATTCCGATTTCAGTTCCAGAGCGATTCGCCCGATGAGTCCTTCATATTTAGTCGTTTTCAGCCAATTTTTGAAAATTTCACTTTTTTGTGAAAATATCCACTAAATGAGGAAATAATATGCGTGAGGGTACCCCAGGAGAGTTCCAAATGTGTGTGGGTAGAATATATATCCCACGGGGGTAAAATTGAAAAAAGGTGAAAAATATATTTTTTTGGACTTAGTCATTTTTTCAGCGTTTATCAGACTTTCAGATAGGGGAAATGTCAGTGAGCGTTCCGATTTCAGTTCCAGAGCGATTCGCCCTATGAGTCCTTCATATTTAGTCGTTTTCAGCCAATTTTCTGAATTTTTGAAAATTTCACTTTTTTGTGAAAATATCCACTAAATGAGGGAATAATATGTGTGAGGGTACCTCCGGAGAGTTCCAAATATGTGTGGGTAGAATATATATCCCACGGGGGTAAAATTGAAAAAAGGTGAAAAATTATTTTTTTTTGGACTTAGTCATTTTTTCACCGTTTTTCAGACTTTCAGATAGTAGAAATGTCAGTGAGCGTTCCGATTTAAGTTCCAGAGCGATTCGCCCGATGAGTCCTTCATATTTAGTCGTTTTCAGCCAATTTTCAGAATTTTTGAAAATTTCACTTTTTTGTGAAAATATCCACTAAATGAGGAAATAATATGTGTGAGGGTACCCCAGGAGAGTTCCAAATGTGTGTGGGTAGAATATATATCCCACGGGGGTAAAATGGAAAAAAGGTGAAAAATTTTTTTTTTGGACTTAAGTCATTTTTTCAGCGTTTATCAGACTTTCAGATAGGGGAAATGTCAGTGAGCGTTCCGATTTCAGTTCCAGAGCGATTCGCCCGATGAGTCCTTCATATTTAGTCGTTTTCAGCCAATTTTCTGAATTTTTGAAAATTTCACTTTTTTGTGAAAATATCCACTAAATGAGGAAATAATGTGCGTGAGGGTACCCCAGGAGAGTTCCAAATGTGTGTGGGTAGAATATATATCCCACGGGGGTAAAATTGAAAAAAGGTGAAAAATATATATTTTTGGACTTAGTCATTTTTTCAGCGTTTATCAGACTTTCAGATAGGGGAAATGTCAGTGAGCGTTCCGATTTCAGTTCCAGAGCGATTCGCCCGATGAGTCCTTCATATTTAGTCGTTTTCAGACAATTTTTGAAAATTTCACTTTTTTGTGAAAATATCCACTAAATGAGGAAATAATATGCGTGAGGGTACCCCAGGAGAGTTCCAAATGTGTGTGGGTAGAATATATATCCCACGGGGGTAAAATTGAAAAAAGGTGAAAAATATATTTTTTTGGACTTAGTCATTTTTTCAGCGTTTATCAGACTTTCAGATAGGGGAAATGTCAGTGAGCGTTCCGATTTCAGTTCCAGAGCGATTCGCCCTATGAGTCCTTCATATTTAGTCGTTTTCAGCCAATTTTCTGAATTTTTGAAAATTTCACTTTTTTGTGAAAATATCCACTAAATGAGGGAATAATATGTGTGAGGGTACCTCCGGAGAGTTCCAAATGTGTGTGGGTAGAATATATATCCCACGGGGGTAAAATTGAAAAAAGGTGAAAAATTATTTTTTTTTGGACTTAGTCATTTTTTCACCGTTTTTCAGACTTTCAGATAGTAGAAATGTCAGTGAGCGTTCCGATTTAAGTTCCAGAGCGATTCGCCCGATGAGTCCTTCATATTTAGTCGTTTTCAGCCAATTTTCAGAATTTTTGAAAATTTCACTTTTTTGTGAAAATATCCACTAAATGAGGAAATAATATGTGTGAGGGTACCCCAGGAGAGTTCCAAATGTGTGTGGGTAGAATATATATCCCACGGGGGTAAAATGGAAAAAAGGTGAAAAATTTTTTTTTTGGACTTAAGTCATTTTTTCAGCGTTTATCAGACTTTCAGACAGGGGAAATGTCAGTGAGCGTTCCGATTTCAGTTCCAGAGCGATTCGCCCAATGAGTCCTTCATATATAGTCGTTTTCAGCCAATTTTCTGAATTTTTGAAAATTTCACTTTTTTGTGAAAATATCCACTAAATGAGGAAATAATGTGCGTGAGGGTACCCCAGGAGAGTTCCAAATGTGTGTGGGTAGAATATATATCCCACGGGGGTAAAATTGAAAAAAGGTGAAAAATTTTTTTTTTTTGGACTTAGTCATTTTTTCACCGTTTTTCAGACTTTCAGATAGTAGAAATGTCAGTGAGCGTTCCGATTTAAGTACCAGAGCGATTCGCCCGATGAGTCCTTCATATTTAGTCGTTTTCAGCCAATTTTCAGAATTTTTGAAAATGTCACTTTTTTGTGAAAATATCCACTAAATGAGGAAATAATATGTGTGAGGGTACCCAAGGAGAGTTCCAAATGTGTGTGGGTAGAATATATATCCCACGGGGGTAAAATTGAAAAAAGGTGAAAAATATTTTTTTTGGACTTAGTCATTTTTTCAGCGTTTATCAGACTTTCTGATAGGGGAAATGTCAGTGAGCATTCCGATTTCAGTTCCAGAGCGATTCGCCCGATGAGTCCTTCATATTTAGTCGTTTTCAGCCAATTTTTGAAAATTTCACTTTTTTGTGAAAATATCCACTAAATGAGGAAATAATATGCGTGAGGGTACCCCAGGAGAGTTCCAAATGTGTGTGGGTAGAATATATATCCCACGGGGGTAAAATTGAAAAAAGGTGAAAAATATATTTTTTTGGACTTAGTCATTTTTTCAGCGTTTATCAGACTTTCAGATAGGGGAAATGTCAGTGAGCGTTCCGATTTCAGTTCCAGAGCGATTCGCCCTATGAGTCCTTCATATTTAGTCGTTTTCAGCCAATTTTCTGAATTTTTGAAAATTTCACTTTTTTGTGAAAATATCCACTAAATGAGGGAATAATATGTGTGAGGGTACCTCCGGAGAGTTCCAAATGTGTGTGGGTAGAATATATATCCCACGGGGGTAAAATTGAAAAAAGGTGAAAAATTATTTTTTTTTGGACTTAGTCATTTTTTCACCGTTTTTCAGACTTTCAGATAGTAGAAATGTCAGTGAGCGTTCCGATTTAAGTTCCAGAGCGATTCGCCCGATGAGTCCTTCATATTTAGTCGTTTTCAGCCAATTTTCAGAATTTTTGAAAATTTCACTTTTTTGTGAAAATATCCACTAAATGAGGAAATAATATGTGTGAGGGTACCCCAGGAGAGTTCCAAATGTGTGTGGGTAGAATATATATCCCACGGGGGTAAAATGGAAAAAAGGTGAAAAATTTTTTTTTTGGACTTAAGTCATTTTTTCAGCGTTTATCAGACTTTCAGATAGGGGAAATGTCAGTGAGCGTTCCGATTTCAGTTCCAGAGCGATTCGCCCGATGAGTCCTTCATATTTAGTCGTTTTCAGCCAATTTTCTGAATTTTTGAAAATTTCACTTTTTTGTGAAAATATCCACTAAATGAGGAAATAATGTGCGTGAGGGTACCCCAGGAGAGTTCCAAATGTGTGTGGGTAGAATATATATCCCACGGGGGTAAAATTGAAAAAAGGTGAAAAATATATATTTTTGGACTTAGTCATTTTTTCAGCGTTTATCAGACTTTCAGATAGGGGAAATGTCAGTGAGCGTTCCGATTTCAGTTCCAGAGCGATTCGCCCGATGAGTCCTTCATATTTAGTCGTTTTCAGACAATTTTTGAAAATTTCACTTTTTTGTGAAAATATCCACTAAATGAGGAAATAATATGCGTGAGGGTACCCCAGGAGAGTTCCAAATGTGTGTGGGTAGAATATATATCCCACGGGGGTAAAATTGAAAAAAGGTGAAAAATATATTTTTTTGGACTTAGTCATTTTTTCAGCGTTTATCAGACTTTCAGATAGGGGAAATGTCAGTGAGCGTTCCGATTTCAGTTCCAGAGCGATTCGCCCTATGAGTCCTTCATATTTAGTCGTTTTCAGCCAATTTTCTGAATTTTTGAAAATTTCACTTTTTTGTGAAAATATCCACTAAATGAGGGAATAATATGTGTGAGGGTACCTCCGGAGAGTTCCAAATGTGTGTGGGTAGAATATATATCCCACGGGGGTAAAATTGAAAAAAGGTGAAAAATTATTTTTTTTTGGACTTAGTCATTTTTTCACCGTTTTTCAGACTTTCAGATAGTAGAAATGTCAGTGAGCGTTCCGATTTAAGTTCCAGAGCGATTCGCCCGATGAGTCCTTCATATTTAGTCGTTTTCAGCCAATTTTCAGAATTTTTGAAAATTTCACATTTTTGTGAAAATATCCACTAAATGAGGAAATAATATGTGTGAGGGTACCCCAGGAGAGTTCCAAATGTGTGTGGGTAGAATATATATCCCACGGGGGTAAAATGGAAAAAAGGTGAAAAATTTTTTTTTTGGACTTAAGTCATTTTTTCAGCGTTTATCAGACTTTCAGACAGGGGAAATGTCAGTGAGCGTTCCGATTTCAGTTCCAGAGCGATTCGCCCAATGAGTCCTTCATATATAGTCGTTTTCAGCCAATTTTCTGAATTTTTGAAAATTTCACTTTTTTGTGAAAATATCCACTAAATGAGGAAATAATGTGCGTGAGGGTACCCCAGGAGAGTTCCAAATGTGTGTGGGTAGAATATATATCCCACGGGGGTAAAATTGAAAAAAGGTGAAAAATTTTTTTTTTTGGACTTAGTCATTTTTTCACCGTTTTTCAGACTTTCAGATAGTAGAAATGTCAGTGAGCGTTCCGATTTAAGTACCAGAGCGATTCGCCCGATGAGTCCTTCATATTTAGTCGTTTTCAGCCAATTTTCAGAATTTTTGAAAATGTCACTTTTTTGTGAAAATATCCACTAAATGAGGAAATAATATGTGTGAGGGTACCCAAGGAGAGTTCCAAATGTGTGTGGGTAGAATATATATCCCACGGGGGTAAAATTGAAAAAAGGTGAAAAATATTTTTTTTGGACTTAGTCATTTTTTCAGCGTTTATCAGACTTTCTGATAGGGGAAATGTCAGTGAGCATTCCGATTTCAGTTCCAGAGCGATTCGCCCGATGAGTCCTTCATATTTAGTCGTTTTCAGCCAATTTTTGAAAATTTCACTTTTTTGTGAAAATATCCACTAAATGAGGAAATAATATGCGTGAGGGTACCCCAGGAGAGTTCCAAATGTGTGTGGGTAGAATATATATCCCACGGGGGTAAAATTGAAAAAAGGTGAAAAATATATTTTTTTGGACTTAGTCATTTTTTCAGCGTTTATCAGACTTTCTGATAGGGGAAATGTCAGTGAGCATTCCGATTTCAGTTCCAGAGCGATTCGCCCTATGAGTCCTTCATATTTAGTCGTTTTCAGCCAATTTTCTGAATTTTTGAAAATTTCACTTTTTTGTGAAAATATCCACTAAATGAGGGAATAATATGTGTGAGGGTACCTCCGGAGAGTTCCAAATGTGTGTGGGTAGAATATATATCCCACGGGGGTAAAATTGAAAAAAGGTGAAAAATTATTTTTTTTTGGACTTAGTCATTTTTTCACCGTTTTTCAGACTTTCAGATAGTAGAAATGTCAGTGAGCGTTCCGATTTAAGTTCCAGAGCGATTCGCCCGATGAGTCCTTCATATTTAGTCGCTTTCAGCCAATTTTCAGAATTTTTGAAAATTTCACTTTTTTGTGAAAATATCCACTAAATGAGGAAATAATATGTGTGAGGGTACCCCAGGAGAGTTCCAAATGTGTGTGGGTAGAATATATATCCCACGGGGGTAAAATGGAAAAAAGGTGAAAAATTTTTTTTTTGGACTTAAGTCATTTTTTCAGCGTTTATCAGACTTTCAGATAGGGGAAATGTCAGTGAGCGTTCCGATTTCAGTTCCAGAGCGATTCGCCCGATGAGTCCTTCATATTTAGTCGTTTTCAGCCAATTTTCTGAATTTTTGAAAATTTCACTTTTTTGTGAAAATATCCACTAAATGAGGAAATAATGTGCGTGAGGGTACCCCAGGAGAGTTCTAAATGTGTGTGGGTAGAATATATATCCCACGGGGGTAAAATTGAAAAAAGGTGAAAAATATATTTTTTTGGACTTAGTCATTTTTTCAGCGTTTATCAGACTTTCAGATAGGGGAAATGTCAGTGAGCGTTCCGATTTCAGTTCCAGAGCGATTCGCCCGATGAGTCCTTCATATTTAGTCGTTTTCAGCCAATTTTTGAAAATTTCACTTTTTTGTGAAAATATCCACTAAATGAGGAAATAATGTGCGTGAGGGTACCCCAGGAGAGTTCCAAATGTGTGTGGGTAGAATATATATCCCACGGGGGTAAAATTGAAAAAAGGTGAAAAAATATATTTTTTTGGACTTAGTCATTTTTTCAGCGTTTATCAGACTTTCAGATAGGGGAAATGTCAGTGAGCGTTCCGATTTCAGTTCCAGAGCGATTCTCCCGATGAGTCCTTAATATTTTTTTGCTTCAGCCAAATTTCAGAATTTTTGAAAATTTCACTTTTTTGTGAAAATATCCACTAAATGAGGAAATAATGTGCGTGAGGGTACCCCAGGAGAGTTCCAAATGTGTGTGGGTAGAATATATATCCCACGGGGGTAAAATTGAAAAAAGGTGAAAAAATATATTTTTTTGGACTTAGTCATTTTTTCAGCGTTTATCAGACTTTCAGATAGGGGAAATGTCAGTGAGCGTTCCGATTTCAGTTCCAGAGCGATTCTCCCGATGAGTCCTTAATATTTTTTTGCTTCAGCCAAATTTCAGAATTTTTGAAAATTTCACTTTTTTGTGAAAATATCCACTAAATGAGGGAATAATATGTGTGAGGGTACCCCAGGAGAGTTCCAAATGTGTGTGGGTAGAATATATATCCCACGGGGGTAAAATTTAGAGATGAGCGTTGTTCTACTCGAACTGTTCGCCAATCTCAAATTCGAGCTGTTTTGGGCGGTGTTCGAGCCGTTCGGCGAACACGAACAATTTGATAAAAATTCGGCTGTTCGAGGTTATGTTCGATAACTGTTCGTGCACCAAAATCATAACTGGATTTTTTCTCAGTAATGATGAAAATTAATGTTAATATGCAGTTTGAGTGTACAGCGGGGTGGGGGGAGGGGCAGGGGATGGATCTCTGCAGGAACAATGAAGATCTCCATTTTTTTTCTCTTTCCCGCATTTATAGTGGGGAGGTGCAATCTGTCAGCCTATCAGCAGCGCACACACGGAGCGAAGTGCTTTTTTTCACACAAGCAAGGGCATGTGTCATTGGCAGTGTATGTCACATGTCCTTGCCCTATAAGACCAAGCCATTTTCCCCGTCGCCACCATTTTCTCACTGCTGCAGCTGCGTGTTAGACGGCACCGCTGTTGCTGTGTGCGCTATACCTTGTTAATTTCAAGCCAATTTTTGCACAAATATACAGATAGCTTGGGAGTAGGGAATATTTGTGATTGCAGTCCTTTTAAGGACTAGGTTACAGCATTTCCTACGACTTTTATCAGGGAGGTCTGTGCTCTTAAATAGATAGGTTGTGGGAGTAAAGATTAATTGTAATTGGAGTCCTTTTCAGGACTAGGTTACATGAGTTCCTATCAGTTTTTGCTAGGCAGGTCTGTGCCAGTGCTGTGCAAGTTTTTTTCACAGCATTTGGCTGAATCTAGCAAAGCTAATCCTTTTTGGCCTATTGCAGAGTGTGTTAGTCAGTGGAGTAGCCTATCTGTGTTGCAAGATATACCACCTGTGTATAGAATACCAATTTTTTTACTGCACCTAGTGAAGTAAAATCTTTTGGGCATAGCATCATTCTATTAGTCCATCTATACTGACCTCCATCAGGTTGCAAACTGAATATAATTTTTTTCTGCATCTAGCTCTGAAAAAATATTTGGGCTTCTAGCGGTGTGTGGGACTTGGTCTATTAGTCCATCTATACTGACCTCCATCAGGTTGCAAATTAAAAATAATTTTTTTCTGCATCTAGCTCTGAAAAAATTTTTGGGCTTCTAGCAGTGTGTGGGACTTGGTCTATTAGTCCATCTATACTGACCTCCATCAGGTTGCAAATTGAATCAAAACATTTTCTGCATCTAGCTCTGAAAAAATATTTGGGCTTCTAGCGGTGTGTGGGACTTGGTCTATTAGTCCATCTATACTGACCTCCATCAGGTTGCAAATTAAAAATAATTTTTTTCTGCATCTAGCTCTGAAAAAATTTTTGGGCTTCTAGCAGTGTGTGGGACTTGGTCTATTAGTCCATCTATACTGACCTCCATCAGGTTGCAAATTGAATCCAAAAATTTTCTGCATCTAGCTCTGAAAAAATATTTGGGCTTCTAGCGGTGTGTGGGACTTGGTCTATTAGTCCATCTATACTGACCTCCATCAGGTTGCAAATTAAAAATAATTTTTTTCTGCATCTAGCTCTGTAAAAATATTTGGGCTTCTAGCGGTGTGTGGGACTTGGTCTATTAGTCCATCTATACTGACCTCCATCAGGTTGCAAATTAAAAATAATTTTTTTCTGCATCTAGCTCTGAAAAAATATTTGGGCTTCTAGCGGTGTGTGGGACTTGGTCTATTAGTCCATCTATACTGACCTCCATCAGGTTGCAAATTAAAAATAATTTTTTTCTTCATTTAGCTCTGAAAAAATATTTGGGCTTCTAGCAGTG
The DNA here is from genome assembly GCF_046119375.1 of Phyllobates terribilis. Classification (NCBI taxonomy): domain Eukaryota; kingdom Metazoa; phylum Chordata; class Amphibia; order Anura; family Dendrobatidae; genus Phyllobates; species Phyllobates terribilis. The sequence continues at coordinate 17,724,838 of NW_027362773.1, read as the reverse complement.
TGTGGGACTTGTTCTATTAGTCCTTCTATACTGACCTCCAGCAGGTTGCAAATTGAATATAATTTTTTTCTGCATCTAGCTCTGAAAAAATATTTGGGCTTCTAGCGGTGTGTGGGACTTGGTCTATTAGTCCATCTATACTGACCTCCATCAGGTTGCAAATTGAATCAAAAAATTTTCTGCATCTAGCTCTGAAAAAATATTTGGGCTTCTAGTGGTGTGTGGGACTTGGTCTATTAGTCCATCTATACTGACCTCCATCAGGTTGCAAATTAAAAATAATTTTTTTCTGCATCTAGCTCTGAAAAAATATTTGGGCTTCTAGCGGTGTGTGGGACTTGGTCTATTAGTCCATCTATACTGACCTCCATCAGGTTGCAAATTAAAAATAATTTTTTTCTTCATTTAGCTCTGAAAAAATATTTGGGCTTCTAGCAGTGTGTGGGACTTGTTCTATTAGTCCTTCTATACTGACCTCCAGCAGGTTGCAAATTGAATATAATTTTTTTCTGCATCTAGCTCTGAAAAAATATTTGGGCTTCTAGCGGTGTGTGGGACTTGGTCTATTAGTCCATCTATACTGACCTCCATCAGGTTGCAAATTAAAAATAATTTTTTTCTGCATCTAGCTCTGAAAAAATATTTGGGCTTCTAGCAGTGTGTGGGACTTGGTCTATTAGTCCATCTATACTGACCTCCATCAGGTTGCAAATTAAAAATAATTTTTTTCTTCATTTAGCTCTGAAAAAATATTTGGGCTTCTAGCAGTGTGTGGGACTTGTTCTATTAGTCCTTCTATACTGACCTCCAGCAGGTTGCAAATTGAATATAATTTTTTTCTGCATCTAGCTCTGAAAAAATATTTGGGCTTCTAGCGGTGTGTGGGACTTGGTCTTTTAGTCCATCTATACTGACCTCCATCAGGTTGCAAATTAAAAATAATTTTTTTCTGCATCTAGCTCTGAAAAAATATTTGGGCTTCTAGCAGTGTGTGGGACTTGGTCTATTAGTCCATCTATACTGACCTCCATCAGGTTGCAAATTAAAAATAATTTTTTTCTTCATTTAGCTCTGAAAAAATATTTGGGCTTCTAGCAGTGTGTGGGACTTGTTCTATTAGTCCTTCTATACTGACCTCCAGCAGGTTGCAAATTGAATATAATTTTTTTCTGCATCTAGCTCTGAAAAAATATTTGGGCTTCTAGCGGTGTGTGGGACTTGGTCTATTAGTCCATCTATACTGACCTCCATCAGGTTGCAAATTAAAAATAATTTTTTTCTGCATCTAGCTCTGAAAAAATATTTGGGCTTCTAGCAGTGTGTGGGACTTGGTCTATTAGTCCATCTATACTGACCTCCATCAGGTTGCAAATTGAATCAAAAAATTTTCTGCATCTAGCTCTGAAAAAATATTTGGGCTTCTAGCGCTGTGTGGGACTTGGTCTATTAGTCCATCTATACTGACCTCCATCAGGTTGCAAATTAAAAATAATTTTTTTCTGCATCTAGCTCTGAAAAAATATTTGGGCTTCTAGCAGTGTGTGGGACTTGGTCTATTAGTCCATCTATACTGACCTCCATCAGGTTGCAAATTGAATCAAAAAATTTTCTGCATCTAGCTCTGAAAAAATATTTGGGCTTCTAGCGGTGTGTGGGACTTGGTCTATTAGTCCATCTATACTGACCTCCATCAGGTTGCAAATTAAAAATAATTTTTTTCTGCATCTAGCTCTGAAAAAATATTTGGGCTTCTAGCAGTGTGTGGGACTTGGTCTATTAGTCCATCTATACTGACCTCCATCAGGTTGCAAATTAAAAATAATTTTTTTCTTCATTTAGCTCTGAAAAAATATTTGGGCTTCTAGCAGTGTGTGGGACTTGTTCTATTAGTCCTTCTATACTGACCTCCAGCGGGTTGCAAATTGAATATAATTTTTTTCTGCATCTAGCTCTGAAAAAATATTTGGGCTTCTAGCGGTGTGTGGGACTTGGTCTATTAGTCCATCTATACTGACCTCCATCAGGTTGCAAATTAAAAATAATTTTTTTCTGCATCTAGCTCTGAAAAAATATTTGGGCTTCTAGCAGTGTGTGGGACTTGGTCTATTAGTCCATCTATACTGACCTCCATCAGGTTGCAAATTAAAAATAATTGTTTTCTTCATTTAGCTCTGAAAAAATATTTGGGCTTCTAGCAGTGTGTGGGACTTGTTCTATTAGTCCTTCTATACTGACCTCCAGCAGGTTGCAAATTGAATATAATTTTTTTCTGCATCTAGCTCTGAAAAAATATTTGGGCTTCTAGCGGTGTGTGGGACTTGGTCTATTAGTCCATCTATACTGACCTCCATCAGGTTGCAAATTAAAAATAATTTTTTTCTGCATCTAGCCCTGAAAAAATATTTGGGCTTCTAGCAGTGTGTGGGACTTGGTCTATTAGTCCATCTATACTGACCTCCATCAGGTTGCAAATTGAATCAAAAAATTTTCTGCATCTAGCTCTGAAAAAATATTTGGGCTTCTAGCGGTGTGTGGGACTTGGTCTATTAGTCCATCTATACTGACCTCCATCAGGTTGCAAATTAAAAATAATTTTTTTCTGCATCTAACCCAGCCAATAGTTTTGGCCTAATACCACAGTTTGGCCACTCAGCTCTGCTCGGTTACCATCCATTGTTTTTTTGTGCAAACAACTCCAGAGTTGTGAATTAGTTAACCACCATAATGAGTGGAAAAAGGCCTGCTGCTGGTGGAAAGGGGAATAGGCGTGTTGGGAAGGGAAAAAAAGGTTGTGTCCGTGGGGTAGGTGCAGAAGAAAGACCATCTTCCAGCCAAACTAAAATGTCTACTTCTTTTAGCGGACAATGTGATAAGATCCCTTTCTTACGGCCACGCCAATCGCTACAAATTCCAGATGAGGCACAAAAACAGCAGGTGCTTCAACGGATATCAAGTGCTCCTTTAAGTGGGCTCTCCTCCACATCAACTTCAACATCACAAATACTCCAGTCCTCAAAGGTGTCACCCAAATCGCACTTGCTTCCTCACAGCTCCCAAATCTCCAGCTGCCCGTCTGAGTATGAGGTAGAACAGATGGTTGAGTCTGCAGAGCTGTTTACTCATACTATAGCCTGGGAATCAGAGGTCGACTCCAGCGCTTCTGTGAATCCAGACGAGGAAATGATCTGCACTGATGCCCAGAATCTTTATGAGTCGGATCCAGGACCAGACGCAGAAGGTTCTGACCATAATGGAGACCCTCATTCCCAAACTGTAACTCCTGTTGGTGGAGACAATGAGGAAGACGATGATAAGACTCAAATACCTGATTGGAGCGCCAACTTTAGTTTTTTGTCAGGGCAGGAACAGGTTGGCTCTGAGGACGACGGGTGTGATAACGCACAGGGTGATGATGATGAGGTCGGAGATCCCACTTACTGTCAACCCACAGTCAGCCAAGAGATGAGGTCAGCAGAGGAGGTGGAGGAAGATGCTAGTGACGACGAGGTCAGGTTGCGCCTTCCTGGACAGAGACGTAGTACTGGAAGCACGTCAACAACTGCATCCTCAAACACAACTCTGCCTCTCACCACAAGTCGTGGTGGCTCTTCAGGTCGCATGGGTGCTAAGCCTTGCATAGCCTGGGCATTTTTTCAGATCGATAAAGATGACCCAACTCGTGTTATCTGTAACATTTCTCAGCAAAAGCTAAGTAGAGGCCAAAAAATACATAGTTTGAGTACTTCATGCATGAACCGGCACATGGACATGAAGCATAAGTTGCAGTGGGAAGCTCAGTGTGCTACAATGCGGCCTAGCCGGCCGGGCCAACCACTGTCTGCCATATCTTGTGCATCCGCGGCCTCTTCATCCTCTGTGACTGGGGGGACAGCAGTCACACCTGTTTTGGGGCGCAGACCTGCCACCTCTTTACCCGCAACAGCCAGCATGATTGGCAGGTCATCATTTTCTTTGGAGGTGGGAACACCAGCTGGTGTTGAGCGCTGTCCGACATCGATAGCACCACCTTTGGATCAAGGCAACCTAACATGTCCGCCTGCATCTTCCTCACAGACCGGCAGTTTGCCGGGGACACCCTTATCAACCCCGTCTAAGCACAAGAGCCAGCCCTCGGTCCCTCAGATGTGGACAAGTAAAAGACCATTTCCTCCTAGCCATGAGAAAGCTAAGAGGTTGAATTTCACCATCTGCAAGCTTTTGGCTACAGAAATGCTGCCTTTCCGCCTGGTGGACACAGAGGATTTTCGAGACCTTATGTCCGTCGCAGTGCCCCAGTACCAGATGCCCAGTCGGCACTACTTCTCAAAGAAAGGTGTGCCTGCGCTCCACCAGCATGTCGCACACAACATCACCGCTTCTTTGAGAAACTCTGTGTGTGACAGGGTGCATTTCACCACAGACACTTGGACGAGTAGGCATGGACAGGGGCGTTACATGTCGCTGACTGGGCACTGGGTAACTATGGTGACAGCAGGACAAGGGGCTGCTGTCCAAGTCTTGCCGTCCCCACGAGTTGTGCGTCAATCCTCTTTATGTCAAAGTTCCTCCACTGCTTCTGCCTCCTCAACCTCCTCTCGGTCTTCCACCTGCACTCAAAGCCTGTCTGGTCATGCCACAAGCTTTCTAACTGCGCAGAAGGGATCCTGCACACCTCCTTACTATGCTGGCAGTAGGGCTCAACGTCATCAGGCGGTTTTTACATTGAAATGTCTGGGAAATGTGAGTCACACAGCTGAGGAGTTGTGGTCAGCTCTGGAGAACCAATTTCATGAATGGTTGTCTCCACTGGACCTGAAACCAGGGAAGGCCGTGTGCGACAATGCTGCAAACCTGGGTGCGGCCCTTCGCCTGGGCAATGTCACACACGTGCCTTGTATGGCTCACGTGTTGAACCTGGTTGTCCAGCAATTTTTAGCCCACTATCCCAGACTAGATGGCCTTCTGCAGAGGGCACGGTCGCTGTGTGCTCACTTCCGCCGTTCGCATCCCGCAGCTCAGCGACTTACATCTCTACAGAAGTCGTTGGGCCTGCCACTTCACCGGCTAAAATGCGATGTGCCTACACGGTGGAATTCAACTCTGCACATGTTGCAGCGACTGTGGCAGCACCGACAAGCCCTGGTGCAATACGTTCTGACGTATAGCCTGGGCCAACGAGATTCAGAGGTGGGGCAAATCACGCTGGAGGAGTGGTCTCAGATCAGGGACCTATGCACCCTTCTGCACAGTTTTGAAATGGCGACGAAGATGTTTAGTGCTGACGATGCCATTATCAGCATGACTATTCCGGTGATTTACATGCTGGAGCACATGTTAAACAGAATTCGGAGTCAGGTGGTGGCACAAGAGGAGGTGGAGGAAGTAGAGGAGGAGGAGTTGTATGCGGAAGGGCTAACATCTGCAAGGTCCAGACGGTCGGCAGCACCAAGGCGGCAGGCATGTGAGGGTGGGGGAGATGGTTTTACCAGGGCGCATGGTAGCAGCCAAACTAGTGAGGAAGGTGCAGGAGCCCAGGAAGAAGTGGAGGACGAACTAATGGAAGACTCATCAGATGAGGGAGACCTTGATCACATTTCTGTTGTGCGAGGTTGGGGGGAGAGGACAGAGGAAGGAAGCATGATTGTTACCTCGCCACCAACACAACAGGGAGTTGGTGCTCCTGGATGCGCAACACACATGAGTGCCTTCTTGCTGCACTACCTGCAACATGACCCTCGAATTGTGAGAATTAGAAATAATCCTGACTACTGGGTTGCCACACTGTTAGATCCCCGGTACAAAAGTAAATTTGCAGAAATTATTCCTGCCATAGAAAGGGATGCACGCATGCAGGAGTATCAGCAGAGACTGTTGCAGAATCTTACATGTGCTTTTCCACAAAATACCAGTGGTGCACGTAGTGAATCTCACAGTTCCAACTTGCCAACCGTGGGACCGTCAAGTGTTCAGCACTCAAACCGTAACAGAACCACAGTATCTGGTGGTAACATCAATTTTGCGGAATCATTTCACCACTTTTTTAGCCCATCCTTTGCAAGGCCACAGGAGACAAGAAGTCTGACACATAGTCAACGCCTAGAGACGATGGTACAGGAGTATCTCCAAGTAAACATTGAAGCCACGACTGTGTCACTGGACCCTTGCTCTTTTTGGGCTTCCAATCTGGATAAATGGCCGGAGCTAGCCACTTACGCCTTGGAGATCTTGTCATGCCCCGCAGCCAGCGTTCTGTCTGAACGTGTGTTCAGCGCTGCTGGTGGTGTGCTGACAGATAAGCGCACGCGGCTCTCCACTGATAATGTAGACAGACTCACGTTCATAAAGATGAACAAATCATGGATCCGAAACGACTTTTCTACCCCTGTGTCATCCTGGGGAGAGTAAAAGCTTGATGATTGGTTAAAATCACCCTACCAACCGTTTTAAGCTTTCAAATTACTAATCATGTTTATCTGTATCTTGACTGGAAAATAATTTGGGCTTTGTAGCAGTGTGCAGCACTGATCCTATTAGGCCATCTATAATAAGCTCCACCAGATTTAAAATTAAAAATAATTTTTAGCTGCATCTAGCCCGGAAAATAATTTTGGGGCTCCGAGATGCGCAAGACACATAAGTGCCTTCTTGCTGCACTACCTGCAGCATGACCCTCATATTGTCAGAATTCGAAGTAATCATGACTACTGGGTTGCCACACTCTTAGATCCCCCAAACTTTTCGATCAACCTTTTCATTTTAATAAAGACCAAAAAAAATGGTCATTTTTGAAATTATAAGCATTAGCAGGTTGTTAGAAACTGAAATCAAACAGTTTTCAACTCAAAACTTTATTCTAGGTGATGTTACATTTTCACATAGGACCCCTTGTTCGAAAGGAGCTTCTGAACTCTCTCGTCCATTGAATTTGTCAGGTTTTGGATGGTTTCTGCTTCAATTGTTTTGCATGAGGACAGAATACCCTCCCAGAGCTGTTGCTTAGATGTGAACTGCCTCCCGCCATCATAGACACTCCTTTTAATGATGCTCCAAAGGTTCTGAATGGGGTAGAGGTCAGGGGAGCATGGGGGTCACACCATAAGTTTGTCCCCTTTTATGCCCATATCAGCCAGAGATGCAGATGTTTTATGTGCAGCATGAGATGGTGCATTATCATGCAGAAAAATGATCTTGCTGTGAAATACACGGTTCTTCTTCTTGAACCATGGCAGGAAGTGCTGTTTGAGAAAATCCACATACATTATGGAGTTCATCTTTAGCGCCTTCAGGGATCCTAAAGGGGCCGACAATCTCTCTCCCCATGATTCCAGCCCAAAACATTACTCCACCTCCTCCTTGTTGGCGCTGTAGCCGTGTTTGCGTGGGGTGTCCATCAACCAGCCATCCTCCACTCCATCCATCTGGACCATCGAGCGCTGCACGGCACTCATCCGTGAACAAAACAGTTTTGAAATCAGTCTTCATGTAATGTTTGGCCCACTGGAGCCGTTTCTGCTTGTGTGAAGTGGATAGAGGAGGTCGACAGGATGGCGTATGCACAGCTGCAAACCTCTGAAGGACCCTGCATCTTGTTGTTCGGGGGACATTGGAGGCACAAGCAGCTTCAAAAACTTGTCTGCTGCTATGACAAGGCTTTTTTGCCGCTGCTCTTTCAACCTGACGTAATTGCCTGTAGGAAAGAGTCCTCAATTTGCCCTTATCAGCACGCACACGTGTGTACTGTGAATCAGCTACATACTTCTTGATTGCCAAGACACTTCATCCTGATCATCGCACAATGTTGATTGTAGTCATGCCTTGACCTAAACACTCCACAATTTGTTGCTTCTCAGCAGCCGACACATCCTTTTTCTTTCCCATTTTGGCAGAAAATGTAGGCTGCTGAATAATGTGACAGAGCCTTCTTAAGTAGTCTTGCCTTTCATTGGACACACCTGCCAAACTAATTAGCACTGGTGTCTGCAATTGCTTACAGTGATATAAAGAGCCCTGACACACATCACCATCAATGAGTTTAACTGACAAACAAACAAATTCTTCCCTTATCACTCCTAAACACTTTTTGCATAATAATTTGGAACACAGTGTACATGTGCTTTTCCACAAAACACCAGTGGTTCACGTAGTGAATCTTACAGTTCTAACTTGCCAACTGTGGTCTGTATGGAGTTGTTCAATAAAGGGCCCAAAATTAAGATAACATAGATGGGAGAGGTCTCTATGAATAGGAATTCCTAAGTATTTGATACCCTGTGAGGGCCAGGCAAAGGGAAAGTTGGACTGGATGGAATCCTATATGGATTTGGGGAGGGAGACATCGAGGGCCTCAGACTTCGCTGCATTGATTTTAAAATTTGACCATGTAACAAAGTGATCTATTTCAGCCATAACAGCATGGATGGATATATGTGATTGAGTGATATATACTAGGACATCATCAGCAAATAGAGAGCACTTGTACTCGGTGCCTCCCACCTCAATCCACCTAATATTGGGGTTATGGCGAATTGATGAGAGCAGGTGCTCCGTCACTAGGATGTATAAGAGAGGGGACAGAGAACATCCCTGCCTTGTCCCATTGGTGATTGTGAAAGGTGATGAAAATGTTCTGACGCGCCCCCTGGGCCTTGGGACACCCGGAGCCGGACCCTTTTTGGTGGATGCTGGTGGTTGTAGTCTCCGAGCCGGCAACCCGGTTCCGTGGCTCAGGGCGGTCAAACCAGTGGCGGAACTATTTATGTGGTTTTGATGTTTAAATGTCCGACTACGCCACCCGTGGATTGCGGTCAGAGTGAACCGCCGCTCCAGGGCAGACCGCTGAGGCTGGTGTTGTGGGTGCAGCAGAGCGTAGCATAACTCCCCACGGGAGGAGTATAGCCTCAGGGCAGTGTATGCGGAGGATGGGGGTGATGGTGCAGGGCAGCAGCAGTAATGACACGGAGTCAGTGATGCAGTCCAGGGCCTTTACTCACAGTTCTTATTATCCAGATCACGTCTGCAGGTAACAGCTGCCCACGTCGTACTGTGCTCACCAGGTGAGGGGCTCAGACAACTCCCAGATAACTTTGGAGCGCTTCATAGGACCCCCTTTGTGTGTCCTTTGTCTGGCCTTTCTTACCAACCCTTCTGTCCGGCTGCCTCGGGCCTCCTCTTGGTAAACTTGGCGCCAGTTTCCCTGACCCTATGTGGTGCCTTCCTAGCGGGTGTAGCGAGGGGCTGCGCCACATAAAATGTCACAGCCTCCTGTTTCTAGCTGAGGGTCGTTTCCTGCCTCCACTAGTTTCGGGGACCGGTCTCCCCCTTTGGCCTGACCCCTCCACGCAGGTGGATTCTGGCGTGCGGTGGCGACTCGCCCGTCCGCACCCCTGAGATCCCTTCGTTCCTCGTTCCTGGAGCCTTCTCCGCTCCTCTTCCTTCCTTCTCCCTCTTCCAGGCCTGGGCCTCTGTTACTAGGCCCGCCTCCGGAGCAGAGCTCATGCAGAGCCCCTGCTCCCTGCCACTTCTGCTCAGACTTCTCTGCACTGAACTAAGATGGTGCCCACCTTTTATACTCCCTTCTCAATGCACCCAGGAACTGCTTCCTCCCTGCTCCTGCACTACAGGGTTCCCCTTCCTCAGTGTTCCCTCCCCCCACTCCAGCCAGGGACAGGGACTGTCGTGCCCATCTCAGGGGCATATTGGTCGCCCTGCCCCACGGCAATGTGGTGTAATGCATGCAGGTGTCGGGTCCTGATCCACACTGCATCCTTACCTGAGAGTGAGATATCACACCTCTGGGTGAGGTGCAATACCTCTGTAGCAACCGAGCCCTCAGGGTGCTACAGTTCCATTTATCTTCAGCCTAGGTGACGTATTGCGATACAGGGCCGTGATTTTGGCTATAAAAGGGTCCCCTAGACCCCTACCCCAAACTTTTTAAGAGAATCATATATGGCGTGCCAGGAGACTCTATGGAATGCTTTCTCAGCATCCAACGAGAGTATCTAATTACAAATTTTTAACTGCATCTAGCCCAGGAAATACTTTGTGCCTAGTAGCAGGGTCTGCTAGTCAGCGGATTATCCCGGCTGTTAAGCAAGCTACACCACCTGTAGTTTGGACACTTCATTTTTTCAAAGGAAATGCTTCGGGACCACGGGATACTCAGTGAAGAGCATCAGGAGGCACCCCAAGGCATAGGGGCTGGGACTGGCAGTAGGATGCCTTGCGTGGACAGCCGAGCTCGATCCTTATAAAAGCTTTTTAACTGCAGCAGCTTTAGTGGACGCTACTGGAGCTGGAATTACGCGGCTGCTGGCATGAGACTTGCCCTCCAATAGATCCTTGTAAATGGATTTAAAGTGTATTCATTCAAATTAGAGAGACAATTTAAATTAAAAAGCTTAGAGCTGCCTCCACCACAGGGGGGCTCGCTCGACCCACCAGCGGACAGGCACCAGTATTGGGAGAGGGGGGCTGGCCATCAGGGTTCACCGCGGCTCTGGCACAAACCCGGCGACACGGAGGTGGCACGGGCAGGAGCGGACTGGCCGTGTCGGCTTCTCACTCTTTGGATTTTAGAAGGGCATGACATGCCTATATCTGTGTCTCCCCCTCCTTTTACTCCTCCACCTCTTTTATTTTCGCATGACTATATGTACTTGTCACTTTTCCATGTGTTAGTTATGTCTTCTGAGCAGTTTGTCAGCTTTTGGACACCTTTGAAGGTGTTTTCTATGTGTTTCTATGTGTTTTTGTTTGCCTGCCATTGATTTTAACGGTGTTCGAAGGTGTTCGACGAACAGTTCGACGAACAGTTCGGCGAACACACGGGTGTTCGACGAACCGAACCGAACTCGAACACTATGGGGGTGGCTCAACACTAGTAAAATTGAAAAAAGGTGAAAAAATTTTTTTTTTGGACTCAGTCATTTTAGCGTTTATCGGACTTTCAGATAGGGGAAATGTCAGTGAGCGTTCCGATTTCAGTTCCAGAGCGATTCGCCCGATGAGTCCTTCATATTTAGTCATTTTCAGCCAATTTTCAGAATTTTTTAAAATTTCACTTTTTTGTGAAAATATCCACTAAATGAGGAAATAATATGTGTGAGGGTACCCCAGGAGAGTTCCAAATGTGTGTGGGCAGAATATATATATCCCACGGGGGTAAAATTGAAAAAAGGTGAAAAATTTTTTTTTTTGGACTTAGTCATTTTTTCAGCGTTTATCAGACTTTCAGATAGGGGAAATGTCAGTGAGCATTCCGATTTCAGTTCCAGAGCGATTCGCCCGATGAGTCCTTAATATTTATTTGTTTCAGCCAAATTTCAGAATTTTTGAAAATTTCACTTTTTTGTGAAAATATCCACTAAATGAGGGAATAATATGTGTGAGGGTACCTCAGGAGAGTTCCAAATGTGTGTGGGTAGAATATATATCCCACGGGGGTAAAATTGAAAAAAGGTGAAAAATTTTTTTTTTTTGGACTTAGACATTTTTTCACCGTTTTTCAGACTTTCAGATAGTAGAAATGTCAGTGAGCGTTCCGATTTAAGGTCCAGAGCGATTCGCCCGATGAGTCCTTCATATTTAGTCGTTTTCAGCCAATTTTCAGAATTTTTGAAAATTTCACTTTTTTGTGAAAATATCCACAAAATGAGGAAATAATATGTGTGAGGGTACCCCAGGAGAGTTCCAAATGTGTGTGGGTAGAATATATATCCCACGGGGGTAAAATGGAAAAAAGGTGAAAAAATTTTTTTTTGGACTTAAGTCATTTTTTCAGCGTTTATCAGACTTTCAGATAGGGGAAATGTCAGTGAGCGTTCCGATTTCAGTTCCAGAGCGATTCGCCCGATGAGTCCTTCATATTTAGTCGTTTTCAGCCAATTTTCTGAATTTTTTAAAATTTCACTTTTTTGTGAAAATATCCACTAAATGAGGAAATAATGTGCATGAGGGTACCCCAGGAGAGTTCCAAATGTGTGTGGGTAGAATATATATCCCACGGGGGTAAAATTGAAAAAAGGTGAAAAATATATTTTTTTGGACTTAGTCATTTTTTCAGCGTTTATCAGACTTTCAGATAGGGGAAATGTCAGTGAGCGTTCCGATTTCAGTTCCAGAGCGATTCGCCCGATGAGTCCTTCATATTTAGTCGTTTTCAGCCAATTTTCTGAATTTTTGAAAATTTCACTTTTTTGTGAAAATATCCACTAAATGAGGGAATAATATGTGTGAGGGTATCCCAGGAGAGTTGCAAATGTGTGTGGGTAGAATACAGATCCCACGGGGGTAAAATTGAAAAAAGTTGAAAAAAAATTTTTTTTAGACTTAGTCATTTTCCGGCGTTTATCAGACTTTCAGATAGGTGAAATGTCAGTGAGCGTTCCGATTTCAGTTCCAGAGCGATTCGCCCGATGAGTCCTTCATATTTAGTCGTTTTCAGCCAATTTTCTGAATTTTTGAAAATTTCACTTTTTTGTGAAAATATCCACTAAATGAGGGAATAATATGTGTGAGGGTACCTCAGAAGAGTTCCAAATGTGTGTGGGTAGAATATATATCCCACGGGGGTAAAATTGAAAAAAGGTGAAAAAAATTTTTTTTTGGACTTAGTCATTGTTTCAGCGTTTATCAGACTTTCAGATAGGGGAAATGTCAGTGAGCGTTCCGATTTCAGTTCCAGAGCGATTCGCCCGATGAGTCCTTCATATTTAGTTGTTTTCAGCCAAATTTCAGAATTTTTGAAAATTTCACTTTTTTGTGAAAATATCCACTAAATGAGGGAATAATATGTGTGAGGGTACCCCAGGAGAGTTCCAAATGTGTGTGGGTAGAATATATATCCCACGGGGGTAAAATGGAAAAAAGGTGAAAAAATTTTTTTTTGGACTTAAGTCATTTTTTCAGCGTTTATCAGACTTTCAGATAGGGGAAATGTCAGTGAGCGTTCCGATTTCAGTTCCAGAGCGATTCGCCCGATGAGTCCTTCATATTTAGTCGTTTTCAGCCAATTTTCAGAATTTTTGAAAATTTCACTTTTTTGTGAAAATATCCACTAAATGAGGAAATAATATGTGTGAGGGTACCCCAGGAGAGTTCCAAATGTGTGTGGGTAGAATATATATCCCACGGGGGTAAAATTGAAAAAAGGTGAAAAATATATTTTTTTGGACTTAGTCATTTTTTCAGCGTTTATCAGACTTTCAGATAGGGGAAATGTCAGTGAGCGTTCCGATTTCAGTTCCAGAGCGATTCGCCCGATGAGTCCTTCATATTTAGTCGTTTTCAGCCAATTTTCTGAATTTTTGAAAATTTCACTTTTTTGTGAAAATATCCACTAAATGAGGGAATAATATGTGTGAGGGTACCTCAGGAGAGTTCCAAATGTGTGTGGGTAGAATATATATCCCACGGGGGTAAAATTGAAAAAAGGTGAAAATTTTTTTTTTTTGGACTTAGTCATTTTTTCAGCGTTTATCAGACTTTCAGATAGGGGAAATGTCAGTGAGCATTCCGATTTCAGTTCCAGAGCGATTCGCCCGATGAGTCCTTCATATTTAGTCGTTTTCAGCCAATTTTCTGAATTTTTGAAAATTTAACTTTTTTGTGAAAATATCCACTAAATGAGGAAATAATATGCATGAGGGTACCCCAGGAGAGTTCCAAATGTGTGTGGGTAGAATATATATCCCACAGGGGTAAAATTGAAAAAAGGTGAAAAATATTTTTTTTTGCACTTAGTCATTTTTTCAGCGTTTATGAGAATTTCAGATAGGGGAAATGTCAGTGAGCATTCCGATTTCAGTTCCAGAGCGATTCGCCCGATGAGTCCTTCATATTTAGTCGTTTTCAGCCAATTTTCTGAATTTTTGAAAATTTCACTTTTTTGTGAAAATATCCACTAAATGAGGGAATAATATGTGTGAGGGTACCTCAGAAGAGTTCCAAATGTGTGTGGATAGAATATATATCACACGGGGGTAAAATTGAAAAAAGGTGAAAAATTTATTTTTTTGGACTTAGTCATTTTTTCAGCGTTTATCAGACTTTCAGATAGGGGAAATGTCAGTGAGCGTTCCGACTTCAGTTCCAGAGCGATTCGCCCGATGAGTCCTTAATATTTAGTTGTTTTCAGGCAAATTTCTGAATTTTTGAAAATTTCACTTTTTTCTGAAAATATCCACTAAATGAGGGAATAATATGTGTGAGGGTACCCCAGGAGAGTTCCAAATGTGTGTGGGCAGAATATATATATCCCACGGGGGTAAAATGGAAAAAAGGTGAAAAATTTTTTTTTTGGACTTAAGTCATTTTTTCAGCGTTTATCAGACTTTCAGATAGGGGAAATGTCAGTGAGCGTTCCGATTTCAGTTCCAGAGCGATTCGCCCGATGAGTCCTTCATATTTAGTCGTTTTCAGCCAATTTTCTGAATTTTTGAAAATTTCACTTTTTTGTGAAAATATCCACTAAATGAGGGAATAATATGTGTGAGGGTACCCCAGGAGAGTTCCAAATGTGTGTGGGTAGAATATATATCCCACGGGGGTAAAATTGAAAAAAGGTGAAAAATTTTTTTTTTTTGGACTTAGTCATTTTTTCACCGTTTTTCAGACTTTCAGATAGTAGAAATGTCAGTGAGCGTTCCGATTTAAGTTCCAGAGCGATTCGCCCGATGAGTCCTTCATATTTAGTCGTTTTCAGGCAAATTTCTGAATTTTTGAAAATTTCACTTTTTTCTGAAAATATCCACTAAATGAGGGAATAATATGTGTGAGGGTACCCCAGGAGAGTTCCAAATGTGTGTGGGCAGAATATATATATCCCACGGGGGTAAAATTGAAAAAAGGTGAAAAATATTTTTTTTTGGACTTAGTCATTTTTTCAGCGTTTATCAGACTTTCAGATAGGGGAAATGTCAGTGAGCGTTCCGATTTCAGTTCCAGAGCGATTCGCCCGATGAGTCCTTCATATTTAGTCGTTTTCAGCCAATTTTCTGAATTTTTGAAAATTTCACTTTTTTGTGAAAATATCCACTAAATGAGGGAATAATATGTGTGAGGGTACCCCAGGAGAGTTCCAAATGTGTGTGGGTAGAATATATATCCCACGGGTGTAAAATTGAAAAAAGGTGAAAAATTTTTTTTTTTTGGACTTAGTCATTTTTTCACCGTTTTTCAGACTTTCAGATAGTAGAAATGTCAGTGAGCGTTCCGATTTAAGTTCCAGAGTGATTCGCCCGATGAGTCCTTCATATTTAGTCGTTTTCAGCCAATTTTCAGAATTTTTGAAAATTTCACTTTTTTGTGAAAATATCCACTAAATGAGGAAATAATATGTGTGAGGGTACCCCAGGAGAGTTCCAAATGTGTGTGGGTAGAATATATATCCCACGGGGGTAAAATTGAAAAAAGGTGAAAAATATATTTTTTTGGACTTAGTCATTTTTTCAGCGTTTATCAGACTTTCAGATAGGGGAAATGTCAGTGAGCGTTCCGATTTCAGTTCCAGAGCGATTCGCCCGATGAGTCCTTCATATTTAGTCGTTTTCAGCCAATTTTCTGAATTTTTGAAAATTTCACTTTTTTGTGAAAATATCCACTAAATGAGGGAATAATATGTGTGAGGGTACCTCAGGAGAGTTCCAAATGTGTGTGGGTAGAATATATATCCCACGGGGGTAAAATTGAAAAAAGGTGAAAATTTTTTTTTTTTGGACTTAGTCATTTTTTCACCGTTTTTCAGACTTTCAGATAGTAGAAATGTCAGTGAGCATTCCGATTTCAGTTCCAGAGCGATTCGCCCGATGAGTCCTTCATATTTAGTCGTTTTCAGCCAATTTTCTGAATTTTTGAAAATTTCACTTTTTTGTGAAAATATCCACTAAATGAGGGAATAATATGTGTGAGGGTACCTCAGAAGAGTTCCAAATGTGTGTGGATAGAATATATATCACACGGGGGTAAAATTGAAAAAAGGTGAAAAATTTATTTTTTTGGACTTAGTCATTTTTTCAGCGTTTATCAGACTTTCAGATAGGGGAAATGTCAGTGAGCGTTCCGACTTCAGTTCCAGAGCGATTCGCCCGATGAGTCCTTAATATTTAGTTGTTTTCAGGCAAATTTCAGAATTTTTGAAAATTTCACTTTTTTCTGAAAATATCCACTAAATGAGGGAATAATATGTGTGAGGGTACCCCAGGAGAGTTCCAAATGTGTGTGGGCAGAATATATATATCCCACGGGGGTAAAATTGAAAAAAGGTGAAAAATTTTTTTTTTTGGACTTAGTCATTTTTTCAGCGTTTATCAGACTTTCAGATAGGGGAAATGTCAGTGAGCGTTCCGATTTCAGTTCCAGAGCGATTCGCCCGATGAGTCCTTCATATTTAGTCGTTTTCAGCCAATTTTCTGAATTTTTGAAAATTTCACTTTTTTGTGAAAATATCCACTAAATGAGGGAATAATATGTGTGAGGGTACCCCAGGAGAGTTCCAAATGTGTGTGGGTAGAATATATATCCCACGGGGGTAAAATTGAAAAAAGGTGAAAAAATTTTTTTTTTGGACTCAGTCATTTTAGCGTTTATCAGACTTTCAGATAGGGGAAATGTCAGTGAGCGTTCCGATTTCAGTTCCAGAGCGATTCGCCCGATGAGTCCTTCATATTTAGTCATTTTCAGCCAATTTTCAGAATTTTTTAAAATTTCACTTTTTTGTGAAAATATCCACTAAATGAGGAAATAATATGTGTGAGGGTACCCCAGGAGAGTTCCAAATGTGTGTGGGTAGAATATATATCCCACGGGGGTAAAATTGAAAAAAGGTGAAAAAATTTTTTTTTTGGACTTAGTCATTTTTTCAGCGTTTATCAGACTTTCAGATAGGGGAAATGTCAGTGAGCGTTCCGATTTCAGTTCCAGAGCGATTCGCCCGATGAGTCCTTCATATTTAGTTGTTTTCAGCCAAATTTCAGAATTTTTGAAAATTTCACTTTTTTGTGAAAATATCCACTAAATGAGGGAATAATATGTGTGAGGGTACCTCAGGAGAGTTCCAAATGTGTGTGGGTAGAATATATATCCCACGGGGGTAAAATTGAAAAAAGGTGAAAAAATTTTTTTTTTGGCTTAGTCATTTTTTAAGCGTTTATCAGACTTTCAGATAGGGGAAATGTCAGTGAGTGTTCCGATTTCAGTTCCAGAGCGATTCGCCCGATGAGTCCTTCATATTTAGTTGTTTTCAGCCAAATTTCAGAATTTTTGAAAATTTCACTTTTTTGTGAAAAAATCCACTAAATGAGGGAATAATATATGTGAGGGTACCCCAGGAGAGTTCCAAATGTGTGTGGGTAGAATATATATCCCACGGGGGTAAAATTGAAAAAAGGTGAAAAATTTTTTTTTTTTGGACTTAGTCATTTTTTCACCGTTTTTCAGACTTTCAGATAGTAGAAATGTCAGTGAGCGTTCCGATTTAAGTTCCAGAGCGATTCGCCCGATGAGTCCTTCATATTTAGTCGTTTTCAGCCAATTTTCAGAATTTTTGAAAATTTCACTTTTTTGTGAAAATATCCACTAAATGAGGAAATAATATGTGTGAGGGTACCCAAGGAGAGTTCCAAATGTGTGTGGGTAGAATA
The DNA here is from genome assembly GCF_046119375.1 of Phyllobates terribilis. Taxonomy (NCBI): domain Eukaryota; kingdom Metazoa; phylum Chordata; class Amphibia; order Anura; family Dendrobatidae; genus Phyllobates; species Phyllobates terribilis. The sequence continues at coordinate 17,707,199 of NW_027362773.1, read as the reverse complement.
TATATCCCACGGGGGTAAAATTGAAAAAAGGTGAAAAATATTTTTTTTGGACTTAGTCATTTTTTCAGCGTTTATCAGACTTTCAGATAGGGGAAATGTCAGTGAGCATTCCGATTTCAGTTCCAGAGCGATTCGCCCGATGAGTCCTTCATATTTAGTCGTTTTCAGCCAATTTTCTGAATTTTTGAAAATTTCACTTTTTTGTGAAAATATCCACTAAATGAGGAAATAATATGCATGAGGGTACCCCAGGAGAGTTCCAAATGTGTGTGGGTAGAATATATATCCCACAGGGGTAAAATTGAAAAAAGGTGAAAAATATTTTTTTTTGCACTTAGTCATTTTTTCAGCGTTTATCAGACTTTTAGATAGGGGAAATGTCAGTGAGCATTCCGATTTCAGTTCCAGAGCGATTCGCCTGATGAGTCCTTCATATTTAGTCGTTTTCAGCCAATTTTCTGAATTTTTGAAAATTTCACTTTTTTGTGAAAATATCCACTAAATGAGGGAATAATATGTGTGAGGGTACCTCAGAAGAGTTCCAAATGTGTGTGGGTAGAATACATATCCCACGGGGGTAAAATTGAAAAAAGTTGAAAAAAAATTTTTTTTAGACTTAGTCATTTTCCGGCGTTTATCAGACTTTCAGATAGGTGAAATGTCAGTGAGCGTTCCGATTTCAGTTCAAGAGCGATTCGCCCGATGAGTCCTTCATATTTAGTCATTTTCAGCCAATTTTCTGAATTTTTGAAAATGTCACTTTTTTGTGAAAATATCCACTAAATGAGGGAATAATATGTGTGAGGGTTCCCCAGGAGAGTTCCAAATGTGTGTGGATAGAATATATATCACACGGGGGTAAAATTGAAAAAAGGTGAAAAATTTATTTTTTTGGACTTAGTCATTTTTTCAGCGTTTATCAGACTTTCAGATAGGGGAAATGTCAGTGAGCGTTCCGACTTCAGTTCCAGAGCGATTCGCCCGATGAGTCCTTAATATTTAGTTGTTTTCAGGCAAATTTCAGAATTTTTGAAAATTTCACTTTTTTGTGAAAATATCCACTAAATGAGGGAATAATATGTGTGAGGGTACCCCAGGAGAGTTCCAAATGTGTGTGGGTAGAATATATATCCCACGGGGGTAAAATTGAAAAAATGTGAAAAAAATTTTTTTTTTGGACTTAGTCATTTTTTCAGCATTTATCAGACTTTCAGATAGGGGAAATGTCAGTGAGTGTTCTGATTTCAGTTCCAGAGCGATTCGACCGATGAGTCCTTCATATTTAGTCGTTTTCAGCCAATTTTCAGAATTTTTGAAAATTTCACTTTTTTGTGAAAATATCCACTAAATGAGGGAATAATATGTGTGAGGGTACCCCAGGAGAGTTCCAAATGTGTGTGGGTAGAATATATATCCCACGGGCGTAAAATGTAAAAAAGGTGAAAAAATTTTTTTTTGGACTTAAGTCATTTTTTCAGCGTTTATCAGACTTTCAGATAGGGGAAATGTCAGTGAGCGTCCCGATTTCAGTTCCAGAGCGATTCACCCGATGAGTCCTTCATATTTAGTCGTTTTCAGCCAATTTTCTGAATTTTTGAAAATTTCACTTTTTTGTGAAAATATCCACTAAATGAGGGAATAATATGTGTGAGGGTACCTCAGGAGAGTTCCAAATGTGTGTGGGTAGAATATATATCCCACGGGGGTAAAATTGAAAAAAGGTGAAAAAAATTTTTTTTTGGACTCAGTCATTTTAGCGTTTATCAGACTTTCAGATAGGGGAAATGTCAGTGAGCGTTCCGATTTCAGTTCCAGAGCGATTCGCCCGATGAGTCCTTCATAATTAGTCATTTTCAGCCAATTTTCAGAATTTTTTAAAATTTCACTTTTTTGTGAAAATATCCACTAAATGAGGAAATAATATGTGTGAGGGTACCCCAGGAGAGTTCCAAATGTGTGTGGGTAGAATATATATCCCACGGGGGTAAAATTGAAAAAAGGTGAAAAAAATTTTTTTTTGGACTTAGTCATTTTTTCAGCGTTTATCAGACTTTCAGATAGGGGAAATGTCAGTGAGCATTCCGATTTCAGTTCCAGAGCGATTCGCCCGATGAGTCCTTCATATTTAGTTGTTTTCAGCCAAATTTCAGAATTTTTGAAAATTTCACTTTTTTGTGAAAATATCCACTAAATGAGGGAATAATATGAATGAGGGTACCTCAGGAGAGTTCCAAATGTGTGTGGGTAGAATATATAACCCACGGGGGTAAAATTGAAAAAAGGTGAAAAATTTTTTTTTTTTGACTTAGTCATTTTTTAAGCGTTTATCAGACTTTCAGATAGGGGAAATGTCAGTGAGCGTTCCGATTTCAGTTCCAGAGCGATTCGCCCGATGAGTCCTTCATATTTAGTTGTTTTCAGCCAAATTTCAGAATTTTTGAAAATTTCACTTTTTTGTGAAAAAATCCACTAAATGAGGGAATAATATGTGTGAGGGTACCCCAGGAGAGTTCCAAATGTGTGTGGGTTGAATATATATCCCACGGGGGTAAAATGGAAAAAAGGTGAAAAAATTTTTTTTTGGACTTAAGTCATTTTTTCAGCGTTTATCAGACTTTCAGATAGGGGAAATGTCAGTGAGCGTTCCGATTTCAGTTCCAGAGCGATTCGCCCGATGAGTCCTTCATATTTAGTCGTTTTCAGCCAATTTTCTGAATTTTTGAAAATTTCACTTTTTTGTGAAAATATCCACTAAATGAGGGAATAATATGTGTGAGGGTACCTCCGGAGAGTTCCAAATGTGTGTGGGTAGAATATATATCCCACGGGGGTAAAATTGAAAAAAGGTGAAAAATTTTTTTTTTTTGGACTTAGTCATTTTTTCACCGTTTTTCAGACTTTCAGATAGTAGAAATGTCAGTGAGCGTTCCGATTTAAGTTCCAGAGCGATTCGCCTGATGAGTCCTTCATATTTAGTCGTTTTCAGCCAATTTTCAGAATTTTTGAAAATTTCACTTTTTTGTGAAAATATCCACTAAATGAGGAAATAATATGTGTGAGGGTACCCAAGGAGAGTTCCAAATGTGTGTGGGTAGAATATATATCCCACGGGGGTAAAATTGAAAAAAGGTGAAAAATATTTTTTTTGGACTTAGTCATTTTTTCAGCGTTTATCAGACTTTCAGATAGGGGAAATGTCAGTGAGCATTCCGATTTCAGTTCCAGAGCGATTCGCCCGATGAGTCCTTCATATTTAGTCGTTTTCAGCCAATTTTCTGAATTTTTGAAAATTTAACTTTTTTGTGAAAATATCCACTAAATGAGGAAATAATATGCATGAGGGTACCCCAGGAGAGTTCCAAATGTGTGTGGGTAGAATATATATCCCACAGGGGTAAAATTGAAAAAAGGTGAAAAATATTTTTTTTTGCACTTAGTCATTTTTTCAGCGTTTATCAGACTTTCAGATAGGGGAAATGCCAGTGAGCGTTCCGATTTCAGTTCCAGAGCGATTCGCCCGATGAGTCCTTCATATTTAGTCGTTTTCAGCCAATTTTCTGAATTTTTGAAAATTTCACTTTTTTGTGAAAATATCCACTAAATGAGGGAATAATATGTGTGAGGGTACCTCAGAAGAGTTCCAAATGTGTGTGGGTAGAATACATATCCCACGGGGGTAAAATTGAAAAAAGTTGAAAAAAAATTTTTTTTAGACTTAGTCATTTTCCGGCGTTTATCAGACTTTCAGATAGGTGAAATGTCAGTGAGCGTTCCGATTTCAGTTCAAGAGCGATTCGCCCGATGAGTCCTTCATATTTAGTCATTTTCAGCCAATTTTCTGAATTTTTGAAAATGTCACTTTTTTGTGAAAATATCCACTAAATGAGGGAATAATATGTGTGAGGGTTCCCCAGGAGAGTTCCAAATGTGTGTGGATAGAATATATATCACACGGGGGTAAAATTGAAAAAAGGTGAAAAATTTATTTTTTTGGACTTAGTCATTTTTTCAGCGTTTATCAGACTTTCAGATAGGGGAAATGTCAGTGAGCGTTCCGACTTCAGTTCCAGAGCGATTCGCCCGATGAGTCCTTAATATTTAGTTGTTTTCAGGCAAATTTCAGAATTTTTGAAAATTTCACTTTTTTGTGAAAATATCCACTAAATGAGGGAATAATATGTGTGAGGGTACCCCAGGAGAGTTCCAAATGTGTGTGGGTAGAATATATATCCCACGGGGGTAAAATTGAAAAAATGTGAAAAAAATTTTTTTTTTGAACTTAGTCATTTTTTCAGCATTTATCAGACTTTCAGATAGGGGAAATGTCAGTGAGTGTTCTGATTTCAGTTCCAGAGCGATTCGACCGATGAGTCCTTCATATTTAGTCGTTTTCAGCCAATTTTCTGAATTTTTGAAAATTTCACTTTTTTGTGAAAATATCCACTAAATGAGGGAATAATATGTGTGAGGGTACCTCAGGAGAGTTCCAAATGTGTCTGGGTAGAGTATATATCCCACGGGGGTAAAATTGAAAAAAGGTGAAAAAATTTTTTTTTTGGACTTAGTCATTTTTTCAGCGTTTATCAGACTTTCAGATAGGGGAAATGTCAGTGAGCGTTCCGATTTCAGTTCCAGAGCGATTCGCCCGATGAGTGCTTAATATTTATTTGTTTCAGCCAAATTTCAGAATTTTTGAAAATTTCACTTTTTTGTGAAAATATCCACTAAATGAGGGAATAATATGTGTGAGGGTACCCCAGGAGAGTTCCAAATGTGTGTGGGTAGAATATATATCCCACGGGCGTAAAATGGAAAAAAGGTGAAAAAATTTTTTTTTGGACTTAAGTCATTTTTTCAGCGTTTATCAGACTTTCAGATAGGGGAAATGTCAGTGAGCGTCCCGATTTCAGTTCCAGAGCGATTCACCCGATGAGTCCTTCATATTTAGTCGTTTTCAGCCAATTTTCTGAATTTTTGAAAATTTCACTTTTTTGTGAAAATATCCACTAAATGAGGGAATAATATGTGTGAGGGTACCTCAGGAGAGTTCCAAATGTGTGTGGGTAGAATATATATCCCACGGGGGTAAAATTGAAAAAAGGTGAAAAAAATTTTTTTTTGGACTCAGTCATTTTAGCGTTTATCAGACTTTCAGATAGGGGAAATGTCAGTGAGCATTCCGATTTCAGTTCCAGAGCGATTCGCCCGATGAGTCCTTCATATTTAGTTGTTTTCAGCCAAATTTCAGAATTTTTGAAAATTTCACTTTTTTGTGAAAATATCCACTAAATGAGGGAATAATATGTGTGAGGGTACCTCAGGAGAGTTCCAAATGTGTGTGGGTAGAATATATAACCCACGGGGGTAAAATTGAAAAAAGGTGAAAAATTTTTTTTTTTTGACTTAGTCATTTTTTAAGCGTTTATCAGACTTTCAGATAGGGGAAATGTCAGTGAGCGTTCCGATTTCAGTTCCAGAGCGATTCGCCCGATGAGTCCTTCATATTTAGTTGTTTTCAGCCAAATTTCAGAATTTTTGAAAATTTCACTTTTTTGTGAAAAAATCCACTAAATGAGGGAATAATATGTGTGAGGGTACCCCAGGAGAGTTCCAAATGTGTGTGGGTTGAATATATATCCCACGGGGGTAAAATGGAAAAAAGGTGAAAAAATTTTTTTTTGGACTTAAGTCATTTTTTCAGCGTTTATCAGACTTTCAGATAGGGGAAATGTCAGTGAGCGTTCCGATTTCAGTTCCAGAGCGATTCGCCCGATGAGTCCTTCATATTTAGTCGTTTTCAGCCAATTTTCTGAATTTTTGAAAATTTCACTTTTTTGTGAAAATATCCACTAAATGAGGAAATAATGTGTGTGAGGGTACCCCAGGAGAGTTCCAAATGTGTGTGGGTAGAATATATATCCCACGGGGGTAAAATTGAAAAAAGGTGAAAAATATATTTTTTTGGACTTAGTCATTTTTTCAGCGTTTATCAGACTTTCAGATAGGGGAAATGTCAGTGAGCGTTCCGATTTCAGTTCCAGAGCGATTCGCCCGATGAGTCCTTCATATTTAGTCGTTTTCAGCCAATTTTCTGAATTTTTGAAAATTTCACTTTTTTGTGAAAATATCCACTAAATGAGGGAATAATATGTGTGAGGGTACCTCCGGAGAGTTCCAAATGTGTGTGGGTAGAATATATATCCCACGGGGGTAAAATTGAAAAAAGGTGAAAAATTTTTTTTTTTTGGACTTAGTCATTTTTTCACCGTTTTTCAGACTTTCAGATAGTAGAAATGTCAGTGAGCGTTCCGATTTAAGTTCCAGAGCGATTCGCCTGATGAGTCCTTCATATTTAGTCGTTTTCAGCCAATTTTCAGAATTTTTGAAAATTTCACTTTTTTGTGAAAATATCCACTAAATGAGGAAATAATATGTGTGAGGGTACCCAAGGAGAGTTCCAAATGTGTGTGGGTAGAATATATATCCCACGGGGGTAAAATTGAAAAAAGGTGAAAAATATTTTTTTTGGACTTAGTCATTTTTTCAGCGTTTATCAGACTTTCAGATAGGGGAAATGTCAGTGAGCATTCCGATTTCAGTTCCAGAGCGATTCGCCCGATGAGTCCTTCATATTTAGTCGTTTTCAGCCAATTTTCTGAATTTTTGAAAATTTAACTTTTTTGTGAAAATATCCACTAAATGAGGAAATAATATGCATGAGGGTACCCCAGGAGAGTTCCAAATGTGTGTGGGTAGAATATATATCCCACAGGGGTAAAATTGAAAAAAGGTGAAAAATATTTTTTTTTGCACTTAGTCATTTTTTCAGCGTTTATCACACTTTCAGATAGGGGAAATGCCAGTGAGCGTTCCGATTTCAGTTCCAGAGCGATTCGCCCGATGAGTCCTTCATATTTAGTCGTTTTCAGCCAATTTTCTGAATTTTTGAAAATTTCACTTTTTTGTGAAAATATCCACTAAATGAGGGAATAATATGTGTGACGGTACCTCAGAAGAGTTCCAAATGTGTGTGGGTAGAATATATATCCCACGGGGGTAAAATTGAAAAAAGGTGAAAAAAATTTTTTTTTGGACTTCGTCATTTTTTCAGCGTTTATCAGACTTTCAGATAGGGGAAATGTCAGTGAGTGTTCCGATTTCAGTTCCAGAGTGATTCGCCCGATGAGTCCTTCATATTTAGTCGTTTTCAGCCAATTTTCTGAATTTTTGAAAATTTCACTTTTTTGTGAAAATATCCACTAAATGAGGGAATAATATGTGTGAGGGTATCCCAGGAGAGTTGCAAATGTGTGTGGGTAGAATACATATCCCACGGGGGTAAAATTGAAAAAAGTTGAAAAAAAATTTTTTTTAGACTTAGTCATTTTCCGGCGTTTATCAGACTTTCAGATAGGTGAAATGTCAGTGAGCGTTCCGATTTCAGTTCCAGAGCGATTCGCCCGATGAGTCCTTCATATTTAGTCGTTTTCAGTCAATTTTCTGAATTTTTGAAAATTTCACTTTTTTGTGAAAATATCCACTAAATGAGGGAATAATATGTGTGAGGGTACCTCAGAAGAGTTCCAAATGTGTGTGGGTAGAATATATATCCCACGGGGGTAAAATTGAAAAAAGGTGAAAAAAATTTTTTTTTGGACTTAGTCATTTTTTCAGCGTTTATCAGACTTTCAGATAGGGGAAATGTCAGTGAGCGTTCCGATTTCAGTTCCAGAGCGATTCCCCCGATGAGTCCTTCATATTTAGTTGTTTTCAGCCAAATTTCAGAATTTTTGAAAATTTCACTTTTTTGTGAAAATATCCACTAAATGAGGGAATAATATGTGTGAGGGTACCCCAGGAGAGTTCCAAATGTGTGTGGGTAGAATATATATCCCACGGGGGTAAAATGGAAAAAAGGTGAAAAAATATTTTTTTGGACTTAAGTCATTTTTTCAGCGTTTATCAGACTTTCAGATAGGGGAAATGTCAGTGAGCGTTCCGATTTCAGTTCCAGAGCGATTCACCCGATGAGTCCTTCATATTTAGTCGTTTTCAGCCAATTTTCTGAATTTTTGAAAATTTCACTTTTTTGTGAAAATATCCACTAAATGAGGAAATAATGTGCGTGAGGGTACCCCAGGAGAGTTCCAAATGTGTGTGGGTAGAATATATATCCCACGGGGGTAAAATTGAAAAAAGGTGAAAAATATATTTTTTTGGACTTAGTCATTTTTTCAGCGTTTATCAGACTTTAAGATAGGGGAAATGTCAGTGAGCGTTCCGATTTCAGTTCCAGAGCGATTCGCCTGATGAGTCCTTAATATTTAGTTGTTTTCAGGCAAATTTCAGAATTTTTGAAAATTTCACTTTTTTCTGAAAATATCCACTAAATGAGGGAATAATATGTGTGAGGGTACCTCCGGAGAGTTCCAAATGTGTGTGGGTAGAATATATATCCCACGGGGGTAAAATTGAAAAAAGGTGAAAAATTTTTTTTTTTTGGACTTAGTCATTTTTTCACCGTTTTTCAGACTTTCAGATAGTAGAAATGTCAGTGAGCGTTCCGATTTAAGTTCCAGAGCGATTCGCCTGATGAGTCCTTCATATTTAGTCGTTTTCAGCCAATTTTCAGAATTTTTGAAAATTTCACTTTTTTGTGAAAATATCCACTAAATGAGGAAATAATATGTGTGAGGGTACCCAAGGAGAGTTCCAAATGTGTGTGGGTAGAATATATATCCCACGGGGGTAAAATTGAAAAAAGGTGAAAAATATTTTTTTTGGACTTAGTCATTTTTTCAGCGTTTATCAGACTTTCAGATAGGGGAAATGTCAGTGAGCATTCCGATTTCAGTTCCAGAGCGATTCGCCCGATGAGTCCTTCATATTTAGTCGTTTTCAGCCAATTTTCTGAATTTTTGAAAATTTAACTTTTTTGTGAAAATATCCACTAAATGAGGAAATAATATGCATGAGGGTACCCCAGGAGAGTTCCAAATGTGTGTGGGTAGAATATATATCCCACAGGGGTAAAATTGAAAAAAGGTGAAAAATATTTTTTTTTGCACTTAGTCATTTTTTCAGCGTTTATCAGACTTTCAGATAGGGGAAATGCCAGTGAGCGTTCCGATTTCAGTTCCAGAGCGATTCGCCCGATGAGTCCTTCATATTTAGTCGTTTTCAGCCAATTTTCTGAATTTTTGAAAATTTCACTTTTTTGTGAAAATATCCACTAAATGAGGGAATAATATGTGTGAGGGTACCTCAGAAGAGTTCCAAATGTGTGTGGGTAGAATACATATCCCACGGGGGTAAAATTGAAAAAAGTTGAAAAAAAATTTTTTTTAGACTTAGTCATTTTCCGGCGTTTATCAGACTTTCAGATAGGTGAAATGTCAGTGAGCGTTCCGATTTCAGTTCAAGAGCGATTCGCCCGATGAGTCCTTCATATTTAGTCATTTTCAGCCAATTTTCTGAATTTTTGAAAATGTCACTTTTTTGTGAAAATATCCACTAAATGAGGGAATAATATGTGTGAGGGTTCCCCAGGAGAGTTCCAAATGTGTGTGGATAGAATATATATCACACGGGGGTAAAATTGAAAAAAGGTGAAAAATTTATTTTTTTGGACTTAGTCATTTTTTCAGCGTTTATCAGACTTTCAGATAGGGGAAATGTCAGTGAGCGTTCCGACTTCAGTTCCAGAGCGATTCGCCCGATGAGTCCTTAATATTTAGTTGTTTTCAGGCAAATTTCAGAATTTTTGAAAATTTCACTTTTTTGTGAAAATATCCACTAAATGAGGGAATAATATGTGTGAGGGTACCCCAGGAGAGTTCCAAATGTGTGTGGGTAGAATATATATCCCACGGGGGTAAAATTGAAAAAATGTGAAAAAAATTTTTTTTTTGGACTTAGTCATTTTTTCAGCATTTATCAGACTTTCAGATAGGGGAAATGTCAGTGAGTGTTCTGATTTCAGTTCCAGAGCGATTCGACCGATGAGTCCTTCATATTTAGTCGTTTTCAGCCAATTTTCTGAATTTTTGAAAATTTCACTTTTTTGTGAAAATATCCACTAAATGAGGGAATAATATGTGTGAGGGTACCTCAGGAGAGTTCCAAATGTGTCTGGGTAGAGTATATATCCCACGGGGGTAAAATTGAAAAAAGGTGAAAAAATTTTTTTTTTGGACTTAGTCATTTTTTCAGCGTTTATCAGACTTTCAGATAGGGGAAATGTCAGTGAGCGTTCCGATTTCAGTTCCAGAGCGATTCGCCCGATGAGTGCTTAATATTTATTTGTTTCAGCCAAATTTCAGAATTTTTGAAAATTTCACTTTTTTGTGAAAATATCCACTAAATGAGGGAATAATATGTGTGAGGGTACCCCAGGAGAGTTCCAAATGTGTGTGGGTAGAATATATATCCCACGGGCGTAAAATGGAAAAAAGGTGAAAAAATTTTTTTTTGGACTTAAGTCATTTTTTCAGCGTTTATCAGACTTTCAGATAGGGGAAATGTCAGTGAGCGTCCCGATTTCAGTTCCAGAGCGATTCACCCGATGAGTCCTTCATATTTAGTCGTTTTCAGCCAATTTTCTGAATTTTTGAAAATTTCACTTTTTTGTGAAAATATCCACTAAATGAGGGAATAATATGTGTGAGGGTACCTCAGGAGAGTTCCAAATGTGTGTGGGTAGAATATATATCCCACGGGGGTAAAATTGAAAAAAGGTGAAAAAAATTTTTTTTTGGACTCAGTCATTTTAGCGTTTATCAGACTTTCAGATAGGGGAAATGTCAGTGAGCGTTCCGATTTCAGTTCCAGAGCGATTCGCCCGATGAGTCCTTCATAATTAGTCATTTTCAGCCAATTTTCAGAATTTTTTAAAATTTCACTTTTTTGTGAAAATATCCACTAAATGAGGAAATAATATGTGTGAGGGTACCCCAGGAGAGTTCCAAATGTGTGTGGGTAGAATATATATCCCACGGGGGTAAAATTGAAAAAAGGTGAAAAAAATTTTTTTTTGGACTTAGTCATTTTTTCAGCGTTTATCAGACTTTCAGATAGGGGAAATGTCAGTGAGCATTCCGATTTCAGTTCCAGAGCGATTCGCCCGATGAGTCCTTCATATTTAGTTGTTTTCAGCCAAATTTCAGAATTTTTGAAAATTTCACTTTTTTGTGAAAATATCCACTAAATGAGGGAATAATATGTGTGAGGGTACCTCAGGAGAGTTCCAAATGTGTGTGGGTAGAATATATAACCCACGGGGGTAAAATTGAAAAAAGGTGAAAAATTTTTTTTTTTTGACTTAGTCATTTTTTAAGCGTTTATCAGACTTTCAGATAGGGGAAATGTCAGTGAGCGTTCCGATTTCAGTTCCAGAGCGATTCGCCCGATGAGTCCTTCATATTTAGTTGTTTTCAGCCAAATTTCAGAATTTTTGAAAATTTCACTTTTTTGTGAAAAAATCCACTAAATGAGGGAATAATATGTGTGAGGGTACCCCAGGAGAGTTCCAAATGTGTGTGGGTTGAATATATATCCCACGGGGGTAAAATGGAAAAAAGGTGAAAAAATTTTTTTTTGGACTTAAGTCATTTTTTCAGCGTTTATCAGACTTTCAGATAGGGGAAATGTCAGTGAGCGTTCCGATTTCAGTTCCAGAGCGATTTGCCCGATGAGTCCTTCATATTTAGTCGTTTTCAGCCAATTTTCTGAATTTTTGAAAATTTCACTTTTTTGTGAAAATATCCACTAAATGAGGAAATAATGTGTGTGAGGGTACCCCAGGAGAGTTCCAAATGTGTGTGGGTAGAATATATATCCCACGGGGGTAAAATTGAAAAAAGGTGAAAAATATATTTTTTTGGACTTAGTCATTTTTTCAGCGTTTATCAGACTTTCAGATAGGGGAAATGTCAGTGAGCGTTCCGATTTCAGTTCCAGAGCGATTCGCCCGATGAGTCCTTCATATTTAGTCGTTTTCAGCCAATTTTCTGAATTTTTGAAAATTTCACTTTTTTGTGAAAATATCCACTAAATGAGGGAATAATATGTGTGAGGGTACCTCCGGAGAGTTCCAAATGTGTGTGGGTAGAATATATATCCCACGGGGGTAAAATTGAAAAAAGGTGAAAAATTTTTTTTTTTTGGACTTAGTCATTTTTTCACCGTTTTTCAGACTTTCAGATAGTAGAAATGTCAGTGAGCGTTCCGATTTAAGTTCCAGAGCGATTCGCCTGATGAGTCCTTCATATTTAGTCGTTTTCAGCCAATTTTCAGAATTTTTGAAAATTTCACTTTTTTTTGAAAATATCCACTAAATGAGGAAATAATATGTGTGAGGGTACCCAAGGAGAGTTCCAAATGTGTGTGGGTAGAATATATATCCCACGGGGGTAAAATTGAAAAAAGGTGAAAAATATTTTTTTTGGACTTAGTCATTTTTTCAGCGTTTATCAGACTTTCAGATAGGGGAAATGTCAGTGAGCATTCCGATTTCAGTTCCAGAGCGATTCGCCCGATGAGTCCTTCATATTTAGTCGTTTTCAGCCAATTTTCTGAATTTTTGAAAATTTAACTTTTTTGTGAAAATATCCACTAAATGAGGAAATAATATGCATGAGGGTACCCCAGGAGAGTTCCAAATGTGTGTGGGTAGAATATATATCCCACAGGGGTAAAATTGAAAAAAGGTGAAAAATATTTTTTTTTGCACTTAGTCATTTTTTCAGCGTTTATCAGACTTTCAGATAGGGGAAATGCCAGTGAGCGTTCCGATTTCAGTTCCAGAGCGATTCGCCCGATGAGTCCTTCATATTTAGTCGTTTTCAGCCAATTTTCTGAATTTTTGAAAATTTCACTTTTTTGTGAAAATATCCACTAAATGAGGGAATAATATGTGTGAGGGTACCTCAGAAGAGTTCCAAATGTGTGTGGGTAGAATACATATCCCACGGGGGTAAAATTGAAAAAAGTTGAAAAAAAATTTTTTTTAGACTTAGTCATTTTCCGGCGTTTATCAGACTTTCAGATAGGTGAAATGTCAGTGAGCGTTCCGATTTCAGTTCAAGAGCGATTCGCCCGATGAGTCCTTCATATTTAGTCATTTTCAGCCAATTTTCTGAATTTTTGAAAATGTCACTTTTTTGTGAAAATATCCACTAAATGAGGGAATAATATGTGTGAGGGTTCCCCAGGAGAGTTCCAAATGTGTGTGGATAGAATATATATCACACGGGGGTAAAATTGAAAAAAGGTGAAAAATTTATTTTTTTGGACTTAGTCATTTTTTCAGCGTTTATCAGACTTTCAGATAGGGGAAATGTCAGTGAGCGTTCCGACTTCAGTTCCAGAGCGATTCGCCCGATGAGTCCTTAATATTTAGTTGTTTTCAGGCAAATTTCAGAATTTTTGAAAATTTCACTTTTTTGTGAAAATATCCACTAAATGAGGGAATAATATGTGTGAGGGTACCCCAGGAGAGTTCCAAATGTGTGTGGGTAGAATATATATCCCACGGGGGTAAAATTGAAAAAATGTGAAAAAAATTTTTTTTTTGGACTTAGTCATTTTTTCAGCATTTATCAGACTTTCAGATAGGGGAAATGTCAGTGAGTGTTCTGATTTCAGTTCCAGAGCGATTCGACCGATGAGTCCTTCATATTTAGTCGTTTTCAGCCAATTTTCTGAATTTTTGAAAATTTCACTTTTTTGTGAAAATATCCACTAAATGAGGGAATAATATGTGTGAGGGTACCTCAGGAGAGTTCCAAATGTGTCTGGGTAGAGTATATATCCCACGGGGGTAAAATTGAAAAAAGGTGAAAAAATTTTTTTTTTGGACTTAGTCATTTTTTCAGCGTTTATCAGACTTTCAGATAGGGGAAATGTCAGTGAGCGTTCCGATTTCAGTTCCAGAGCGATTCGCCCGATGAGTGCTTAATATTTATTTGTTTCAGCCAAATTTCAGAATTTTTGAAAATTTCACTTTTTTGTGAAAATATCCACTAAATGAGGGAATAATATGTGTGAGGGTACCCCAGGAGAGTTCCAAATGTGTGTGGGTAGAATATATATCCCACGGGCGTAAAATGGAAAAAAGGTGAAAAAATTTTTTTTTGGACTTAAGTCATTTTTTCAGCGTTTATCAGACTTTCAGATAGGGGAAATGTCAGTGAGCGTCCCGATTTCAGTTCCAGAGCGATTCACCCGATGAGTCCTTCATATTTAGTCGTTTTCAGCCAATTTTCTGAATTTTTGAAAATTTCACTTTTTTGTGAAAATATCCACTAAATGAGGGAATAATATGTGTGAGGGTACCTCAGGAGAGTTCCAAATGTGTGTGGGTAGAATATATATCCCACGGGGGTAAAATTGAAAAAAGGTGAAAAAAATTTTTTTTTGGACTCAGTCATTTTAGCGTTTATCAGACTTTCAGATAGGGGAAATGTCAGTGAGCGTTCCGATTTCAGTTCCAGAGCGATTCGCCCGATGAGTCCTTCATAATTAGTCATTTTCAGCCAATTTTCAGAATTTTTTAAAATTTCACTTTTTTGTGAAAATATCCACTAAATGAGGAAATAATATGTGTGAGGGTACCCCAGGAGAGTTCCAAATGTGTGTGGGTAGAATATATATCCCACGGGGGTAAAATTGAAAAAAGGTGAAAAAAATTTTTTTTTGGACTTAGTCATTTTTTCAGCGTTTATCAGACTTTCAGATAGGGGAAATGTCAGTGAGCATTCCGATTTCAGTTCCAGAGCGATTCGCCCGATGAGTCCTTCATATTTAGTTGTTTTCAGCCAAATTTCAGAATTTTTGAAAATTTCACTTTTTTGTGAAAATATCCACTAAATGAGGGAATAATATGTGTGAGGGTACCTCAGGAGAGTTCCAAATGTGTGTGGGTAGAATATATAACCCACGGGGGTAAAATTGAAAAAAGGTGAAAAATTTTTTTTTTTTGACTTAGTCATTTTTTAAGCGTTTATCAGACTTTCAGATAGGGGAAATGTCAGTGAGCGTTCCGATTTCAGTTCCAGAGCGATTCGCCCGATGAGTCCTTCATATTTAGTTGTTTTCAGCCAAATTTCAGAATTTTTGAAAATTTCACTTTTTTGTGAAAAAATCCACTAAATGAGGGAATAATATGTGTGAGGGTACCCCAGGAGAGTTCCAAATGTGTGTGGGTTGAATATATATCCCACGGGGGTAAAATGGAAAAAAGGTGAAAAAATTTTTTTTTGGACTTAAGTCATTTTTTCAGCGTTTATCAGACTTTCAGATAGGGGAAATGTCAGTGAGCGTTCCGATTTCAGTTCCAGAGCGATTTGCCCGATGAGTCCTTCATATTTAGTCGTTTTCAGCCAATTTTCTGAATTTTTGAAAATTTCACTTTTTTGTGAAAATATCCACTAAATGAGGAAATAATGTGTGTGAGGGTACCCCAGGAGAGTTCCAAATGTGTGTGGGTAGAATATATATCCCACGGGGGTAAAATTGAAAAAAGGTGAAAAATATATTTTTTTGGACTTAGTCATTTTTTCAGCGTTTATCAGACTTTCAGATAGGGGAAATGTCAGTGAGCGTTCCGATTTCAGTTCCAGAGCGATTCGCCCGATGAGTCCTTCATATTTAGTCGTTTTCAGCCAATTTTCTGAATTTTTGAAAATTTCACTTTTTTGTGAAAATATCCACTAAATGAGGGAATAATATGTGTGAGGGTACCTCCGGAGAGTTCCAAATGTGTTTGGGTAGAATATATATCCCACGGGGGTAAAATTGAAAAAAGGTGAAAAATTTTTTTTTTTTGGACTTAGTCATTTTTTCACCGTTTTTCAGACTTTCAGATAGTAGAAATGTCAGTGAGCGTTCCGATTTAAGTTCCAGAGCGATTCGCCTGATGAGTCCTTCATATTTAGTCGTTTTCAGCCAATTTTCAGAATTTTTGAAAATTTCACTTTTTTTTGAAAATATCCACTAAATGAGGAAATAATATGTGTGAGGGTACCCAAGGAGAGTTCCAAATGTGTGTGGGTAGAATATATATCCCACGGGGGTAAAATTGAAAAAAGGTGAAAAATATTTTTTTTGGACTTAGTCATTTTTTCAGCGTTTATCAGACTTTCAGATAGGGGAAATGTCAGTGAGCATTCCGATTTCAGTTCCAGAGCGATTCGCCCGATGAGTCCTTCATATTTAGTCGTTTTCAGCCAATTTTCTGAATTTTTGAAAATTTAACTTTTTTGTGAAAATATCCACTAAATGAGGAAATAATATGCATGAGGGTACCCCAGGAGAGTTCCAAATGTGTGTGGGTAGAATATATATCCCACAGGGGTAAAATTGAAAAAAGGTGAAAAATATTTTTTTTTGCACTTAGTCATTTTTTCAGCGTTTATCACACTTTCAGATAGGGGAAATGCCAGTGAGCGTTCCGATTTCAGTTCCAGAGCGATTCGCCCGATGAGTCCTTCATATTTAGTCGTTTTCAGCCAATTTTCTGAATTTTTGAAAATTTCACTTTTTTGTGAAAATATCCACTAAATGAGGGAATAATATGTGTGACGGTACCTCAGAAGAGTTCCAAATGTGTGTGGGTAGAATATATATCCCACGGGGGTAAAATTGAAAAAAGGTGAAAAAAATTTTTTTTTGGACTTCGTCATTTTTTCAGCGTTTATCAGACTTTCAGATAGGGGAAATGTCAGTGAGCGTTCCGATTTCAGTTCCAGAGTGATTCGCCCGATGAGTCCTTCATATTTAGTCGTTTTCAGCCAATTTTCTGAATTTTTGAAAATTTCACTTTTTTGTGAAAATATCCACTAAATGAGGGAATAATATGTGTGAGGGTATCCCAGGAGAGTTCCAAATGTGTGTGGGTAGAATACATATCCCACGGGGGTAAAATTGAAAAAAGTTGAAAAAAAATTTTTTTTAGACTTAGTCATTTTCCGGCGTTTATCAGACTTTCAGATAGGTGAAATGTCAGTGAGCGTTCCGATTTCAGTTCCAGAGCGATTCGCCCGATGAGTCCTTCATATTTAGTCGTTTTCAGTCAATTTTCTGAATTTTTGAAAATTTCACTTTTTTGTGAAAATATCCACTAAATGAGGGAATAATATGTGTGAGGGTACCTCAGAAGAGTTCCAAATGTGTGTGGGTAGAATATATATCCCACGGGGGTAAAATTGAAAAAAGGTGAAAAAAATTTTTTTTTGGACTTAGTCATTTTTTCAGCGTTTATCAGACTTTCAGATAGGGGAAATGTCAGTGAGCGTTCCGATTTCAGTTCCAGAGCGATTCCCCCGATGAGTCCTTCATATTTAGTTGTTTTCAGCCAAATTTCAGAATTTTTGAAAATTTCACTTTTTTGTGAAAATATCCACTAAATGAGGGAATAATATGTGTGAGGGTACCCCAGGAGAGTTCCAAATGTGTGTGGGTAGAATATATATCCCACGGGGGTAAAATGGAAAAAAGGTGAAAAAATATTTTTTTGGACTTAAGTCATTTTTTCAGCGTTTATCAGACTTTCAGATAGGGGAAATGTCAGTGAGCGTTCCGATTTCAGTTCCAGAGCGATTCGCCCGATGAGTCCTTCATATTTAGTCGTTTTCAGCCAATTTTCTGAATTTTTGAAAATTTCACTTTTTTGTGAAAATATCCACTAAATGAGGAAATAATGTGCGTGAGGGTACCCCAGGAGAGTTCCAAATGTGTGTGGGTAGAATATATATCCCACGGGGGTAAAATTGAAAAAAGGTGAAAAATATATTTTTTTGGACTTAGTCATTTTTTCAGCGTTTATCAGACTTTCAGTTAGGGGAAATGTCAGTGAGCGTTCCGATTTCAGTTCCAGAGCGATTTGCCCGATGAGTCCTTCATATTTAGTCGTTTTCAGCCAATTTTCTGAATTTTTGAAAATTTCACTTTTTTGTGAAAATATCCACTAAATGAGGGAATAATATGTGTGAGGGTACCTCCGGAGAGTTCCAAATGTGTGTGGGTAGAATATATATCCCACGGGCGTAAAATTGAAAAAAGGTGAAAAAATATTTTTTTTTGGACTTAGTCATTTTTTCAGCATTTATCAGATTTTCAGATAGTAGAAATGTCAGTGAGCGTTCCGATTTAAGTTCCAGAGCGATTCGCCCGATGAGTCCTTCATATTTAGTCGTTTTCAGCCAATTTTCAGAATTTTTGAAAATTTCACTTTTTTGTGAAAATATCCACTAAATGAGGAAATAATGTGCGTGAGGGTACCCCAGGAGAGTTCCAAATGTGTGTGGGTAGAATATATATCCCACGGGGGTAAAATTGAAAAAAGGTGAAAAATATATTTTTTTGGACTTAGTCATTTTTTCAGCGTTTATCAGACTTTAAGATAGGGGAAATGTCAGTGAGCGTTCCGATTTCAGTTCCAGAGCGATTCGCCTGATGAGTCCTTAATATTTAGTTGTTTTCAGGCAAATTTCAGAATTTTTGAAAATTTCACTTTTTTCTGAAAATATCCACTAAATGAGGGAATAATATGTGTGAGGGTACCTCCGGAGAGTTCCAAATGTGTGTGGGTAGAATATATATCCCACGGGGGTAAAATTGAAAAAAGGTGAAAAATTTTTTTTTTTTGGACTTAGTCATTTTTTCACCGTTTTTCAGACTTTCAGATAGTAGAAATGTCAGTGAGCGTTCCGATTTAAGTTCCAGAGCGATTCGCCTGATGAGTCCTTCATATTTAGTCGTTTTCAGCCAATTTTCAGAATTTTTGAAAATTTCACTTTTTTGTGAAAATATCCACTAAATGAGGAAATAATATGTGTGAGGGTACCCAAGGAGAGTTCCAAATGTGTGTGGGTAGAATATATATCCCACGGGGGTAAAATTGAAAAAAGGTGAAAAATATTTTTTTTGGACTTAGTCATTTTTTCAGCGTTTATCAGACTTTCAGATAGGGGAAATGTCAGTGAGCATTCCGATTTCAGTTCCAGAGCGATTCGCCCGATGAGTCCTTCATATTTAGTCGTTTTCAGCCAATTTTCTGAATTTTTGAAAATTTAACTTTTTTGTGAAAATATCCACTAAATGAGGAAATAATATGCATGAGGGTACCCCAGGAGAGTTCCAAATGTGTGTGGGTAGAATATATATCCCACAGGGGTAAAATTGAAAAAAGGTGAAAAATATTTTTTTTTGCACTTAGTCATTTTTTCAGCGTTTATCAGACTTTCAGATAGGGGAAATGCCAGTGAGCGTTCCGATTTCAGTTCCAGAGCGATTCGCCCGATGAGTCCTTCATATTTAGTCGTTTTCAGCCAATTTTCTGAATTTTTGAAAATTTCACTTTTTTGTGAAAATATCCACTAAATGAGGGAATAATATGTGTGAGGGTACCTCAGAAGAGTTCCAAATGTGTGTGGGTAGAATACATATCCCACGGGGGTAAAATTGAAAAAAGTTGAAAAAAAATTTTTTTTAGACTTAGTCATTTTCCGGCGTTTATCAGACTTTCAGATAGGTGAAATGTCAGTGAGCGTTCCGATTTCAGTTCAAGAGCGATTCGCCCGATGAGTCCTTCATATTTAGTCATTTTCAGCCAATTTTCTGAATTTTTGAAAATGTCACTTTTTTGTGAAAATATCCACTAAATGAGGGAATAATATGTGTGAGGGTTCCCCAGGAGAGTTCCAAATGTGTGTGGATAGAATATATATCACACGGGGGTAAAATTGAAAAAAGGTGAAAAATTTATTTTTTTGGACTTAGTCATTTTTTCAGCGTTTATCAGACTTTCAGATAGGGGAAATGTCAGTGAGCGTTCCGACTTCAGTTCCAGAGCGATTCGCCCGATGAGTCCTTAATATTTAGTTGTTTTCAGGCAAATTTCAGAATTTTTGAAAATTTCACTTTTTTGTGAAAATATCCACTAAATGAGGGAATAATATGTGTGAGGGTACCCCAGGAGAGTTCCAAATGTGTGTGGGTAGAATATATATCCCACGGGGGTAAAATTGAAAAAATGTGAAAAAAATTTTTTTTTTGGACTTAGTCATTTTTTCAGCATTTATCAGACTTTCAGATAGGGGAAATGTCAGTGAGTGTTCTGATTTCAGTTCCAAAGCGATTCGACCGATGAGTCCTTCATATTTAGTCGTTTTCAGCCAATTTTCTGAATTTTTGAAAATTTCACTTTTTTGTGAAAATATCCACTAAATGAGGGAATAATATGTGTGAGGGTACCTCAGGAGAGTTCCAAATGTGTCTGGGTAGAGTATATATCCCACGGGGGTAAAATTGAAAAAAGGTGAAAAAATTTTTTTTTTGGACTTAGTCATTTTTTCAGCGTTTATCAGACTTTCAGATAGGGGAAATGTCAGTGAGCGTTCCGATTTCAGTTCCAGAGCGATTCGCCCGATGAGTGCTTAATATTTATTTGTTTCAGCCAAATTTCAGAATTTTTGAAAATTTCACTTTTTTGTGAAAATATCCACTAAATGAGGGAATAATATGTGTGAGGGTACCCCAGGAGAGTTCCAAATGTGTGTGGGTAGAATATATATCCCACGGGCGTAAAATGGAAAAAAGGTGAAAAAATTTTTTTTTGGACTTAAGTCATTTTTTCAGCGTTTATCAGACTTTCAGATAGGGGAAATGTCAGTGAGCGTCCCGATTTCAGTTCCAGAGCGATTCACCCGATGAGTCCTTCATATTTAGTCGTTTTCAGCCAATTTTCTGAATTTTTGAAAATTTCACTTTTTTGTGAAAATATCCACTAAATGAGGGAATAATATGTGTGAGGGTACCTCAGGAGAGTTCCAAATGTGTGTGGGTAGAATATATATCCCACGGGGGTAAAATTGAAAAAAGGTGAAAAAAATTTTTTTTTGGACTCAGTCATTTTAGCGTTTATCAGACTTTCAGATAGGGGAAATGTCAGTGAGCGTTCCGATTTCAGTTCCAGAGCGATTCGCCCGATGAGTCCTTCATAATTAGTCATTTTCAGCCAATTTTCAGAATTTTTTAAAATTTCACTTTTTTGTGAAAATATCCACTAAATGAGGAAATAATATGTGTGAGGGTACCCCAGGAGAGTTCCAAATGTGTGTGGGTAGAATATATATCCCACGGGGGTAAAATTGAAAAAAGGTGAAAAAAATTTTTTTTTGGACTTAGTCATTTTTTCAGCGTTTATCAGACTTTCAGATAGGGGAAATGTCAGTGAGCATTCCGATTTCAGTTCCAGAGCGATTCGCCCGATGAGTCCTTCATATTTAGTTGTTTTCAGCCAAATTTCAGAATTTTTGAAAATTTCACTTTTTTGTGAAAATATCCACTAAATGAGGGAATAATATGTGTGAGGGTACCTCAGGAGAGTTCCAAATGTGTGTGGGTAGAATATATAACCCACGGGGGTAAAATTGAAAAAAGGTGAAAAATTTTTTTTTTTTGACTTAGTAATTTTTTAAGCGTTTATCAGACTTTCAGATAGGGGAAATGTCAGTGAGCGTTCCGATTTCAGTTCCAGAGCGATTCGCCCGATGAGTCCTTCATATTTAGTTGTTTTCAGCCAAATTTCAGAATTTTTGAAAATTTCACTTTTTTGTGAAAAAATCCACTAAATGAGGGAATAATATGTGTGAGGGTACCCCAGGAGAGTTCCAAATGTGTGTGGGTTGAATATATATCCCACGGGGGTAAAATGGAAAAAAGGTGAAAAAATTTTTTTTTTGGACTTAAGTCATTTTTTCAGCGTTTATCAGACTTTCAGATAGGGGAAATGTCAGTGAGCGTTCCGATTTCAGTTCCAGAGCGATTCGCCCGATGAGTCCTTCATATTTAGTCGTTTTCAGCCAATTTTCTGAATTTTTGAAAATTTCACTTTTCTGTGAAAATATCCACTAAATGAGGAAATAATGTGTGTGAGGGTACCCCAGGAGAGTTCCAAATGTGTGTGGGTAGAATATATATCCCACGGGGGTAAAATTGAAAAAAGGTGAAAAATATATTTTTTTGGACTTAGTCATTTTTTCAGCGTTTATCAGACTTTCAGATAGGTGAAATGTCAGTGAGCGTTCCGATTTCAGTTCCAGAGCGATTCGCCCGATGAGTCCTTCATATTTAGTCGTTTTCAGTCAATTTTCTGAATTTTTGAAAATTTCACTTTTTTGTGAAAATATCCACTAAATGAGGGAATAATATGTGTGAGGGTACCTCAGAAGAGTTCCAAATGTGTGTGGGTAGAATATATATCCCACGGGGGTAAAATTGAAAAAAGGTGAAAAAAATTTTTTTTTGGACTTAGTCATTTTTTCAGCGTTTATCAGACTTTCAGATAGGGGAAATGTCAGTGAGCGTTCCGATTTCAGTTCCAGAGCGATTCCCCCGATGAGTCCTTCATATTTAGTTGTTTTCAGCCAAATTTCAGAATTTTTGAAAATTTCACTTTTTTGTGAAAATATCCACTAAATGAGGGAATAATATGTGTGAGGGTACCCCAGGAGAGTTCCAAATGTGTGTGGGTAGAATATATATCCCACGGGGGTAAAATGGAAAAAAGGTGAAAAAATATTTTTTTGGACTTAAGTCATTTTTTCAGCGTTTATCAGACTTTCAGATAGGGGAAATGTCAGTGAGCGTTCCGATTTCAGTTCCAGAGCGATTCGCCCGATGAGTCCTTCATATTTAGTCGTTTTCAGCCAATTTTCTGAATTTTTGAAAATTTCACTTTTTTGTGAAAATATCCACTAAATGAGGAAATAATGTGCGTGAGGGTACCCCAGGAGAGTTCCAAATGTGTGTGGGTAGAATATATATCCCACGGGGGTAAAATTGAAAAAAGGTGAAAAATATATTTTTTTGGACTTAGTCATTTTTTCAGCGTTTATCAGACTTTCAGTTAGGGGAAATGTCAGTGAGCGTTCCGATTTCAGTTCCAGAGCGATTCGCCCGATGAGTCCTTCATATTTAGTCGTTTTCAGCCAATTTTCTGAATTTTTGAAAATTTCACTTTTTTGTGAAAATATCCACTAAATGAGGGAATAATATGTGTGAGGGTACCTCCGGAGAGTTCCAAATGTGTGTGGGTAGAATATATATCCCACGGGCGTAAAATTGAAAAAAGGTGAAAAAATTTTTTTTTTTGGACTTAGTCATTTTTTCAGCATTTATCAGATTTTCAGATAGTAGAAATGTCAGTGAGCGTTCCGATTTAAGTTCCAGAGCGATTCGCCCGATGAGTCCTTCATATTTAGTCGTATTCAGCCAATTTTCAGAATTTTTGAAAATTTCACTTTTTTGTGAAAATATCCACTAAATGAGGAAATAATGTGCGTGAGGGTACCCCAGGAGAGTTCCAAATGTGTGTGGGTAGAATATATATCCCACGGGGGTAAAATTGAAAAAAGGTGAAAAATATATTTTTTTTGACTTAGTCATTTTTTCAGCATTTATCAGACTTTCAGATAGGGGAAATGTCAGTGAGCGTTCCGATTTCAGTTCCAGAGCGATTCGCCCGATGAGTCCTTCATATTTAGTCGTTTTCAGCCAATTTTCTGAATTTTTGAAAATTTCACTTTTTTGTGAAAATATCCACTAAATGAGGGAATAATATGTGTGAGGGTACCCCAGGAGAGTTCCAAATGTGTGTGGGTAGAATATATATCCCACGGGGGTAAAATTGAAAAAAGGTGAAAAAAAATTTTTTTTTTGACTTAGTCATTTTTTCAGCATTTATCAGACTTTCAGATAGGGGAAATGTCAGTGAGCGTTCCGATTTCAGTTCCAGAGCGATTCGCCCGATGAGTCCTTCATATTTAGTCGTTTTCAGCCAATTTTCTGAATTTTTGAAAATTTCACTTTTTTGTGAAAATATCCACTAAATGAGGGAATAATATGTGTGAGGGTATCCCAGGAGAGTTCCAAATGTGTGTGGGTAGAATATATATCCCACGGGGGTAAAATTGAAAAAAGGTGAAAAATTTTTTTTTTTGGACTTAGTCATTTTTTCAGCGTTTATCAGACTTTCAGATAGGGGAAATGTCAGTGAGCGTTCCGATTTCAGTTCCAGAGCGATTCGCCCGATGAGTCCTTAATATTTATTTGTTTCAGCCAAATTTCAGAATTTTTGAAAATTTCACTTTTTTATGAAAATATCCACTAAATGAGGGAATAATATGTGTGAGGGTACCCCAGGAGAGTTCCAAATGTGTGTGGGTAGAATATATATCCCACGGGGGTAAAATTGAAAAAAGGTGAAAAAAATTTTTTTTTTGACTTAGTCATTTTTTCAGCATTTATCAGACTTTCAGATAGGGGAAATGTCAGTGAGCGTTCCGATTTCAGTTCCAGAGCGATTCGCCCGATGAGTCCTTCATATTTAGTCGTTTTCAGCCAATTTTCTGAATTTTTGAAAATTTCACTTTTTTGTGAAAATATCCACTAAATGAGGGAATAATATGTGTGAGGGTACCTCAGGAGAGTTCCAAATGTGTCTGGGTAGAGTATATATCCCACGGGGGTAAAATTGAAAAAAGGTGAAAAAAATTTTTTTTTGGACTTAGTCATTTTTTCAGCGTTGATCAGACTTTCAGATAGGGGAAATGTCAGTGAGCGTTCCGATTTCAGTTCCAGAGCGATTCGCCCGATGAGTCCTTAATATTTATTTGTTTCAGCCAAATTTCAGAATTTTTGAAAATTTCACTTTTTTGTGAAAATATCCACTAAATGAGGGAATAATATGTGTGAGGGTACCCCAGGAGAGTTCCAAATGTGTGTGGGTAGAATATATATCCCACGGGGGTAAAATTGAAATAAGGTGAAAAAAATTTTTTTTTTGCACTTAGTCATTTTTTCAGCATTTATCAGACTTTCAAATAGGGGAAATGTCAGTGAGTGTTCTGATTTCAGTTCCAGAGCGATTCGCCCGATGAGTCCTTCATATTTAGTCGTTTTCAGCCAATTTTCTGAATTTTTGAAAATTTCACTTTTTTGTGAAAATATCCACTAAATGAGGGAATAATATGTGTGAGGGTATCCCAGGAGAGTTCCAAATGTGTGTGGGTAGAATATATATCCCACGGGGGTAAAATTGAAAAAAGGTGAAAAATTTTTTTTTTTGGACTTAGTCATTTTTTCAGCGTTTATCAGACTTTCAGATAGGGGAAATGTCAGTGAGCGTTCCGATTTCAGTTCCAGAGCGATTCGCCCGATGAGTCCTTCATATTTAGTCGTTTTCAGCCAATTTTCTGAATTTTTGAAAATTTCACATTTTTGTGAAAATATCCACTAAATGAGGAAATAATGTGCGTGAGGGTACCCCAGGAGAGTTCCAAATGTGTGTGGGTAGAATATATATCCCACGGGGGTAAAATTGAAAAAAGGTGAAAAATATATTTTTTTGGACTTAGTCATTTTTTCAGCATTTATCAGACTTTCAGATAGGGGAAATGTCAGTGAGTGTTCTGATTTCAGTTCCAGAGCGATTCGACCGATGAGTCCTTCATATTTAGTCGTTTTCAGCCAATTTTCTGAATTTTTGAAAATTTCACTTTTTTGTGAAAATATCCACTAAATGAGGGAATAATATGTGTGAGGGTACCTCAGGAGAGTTCCAAATGTGTCTGGGTAGAGTATATATCCCACGGGGGTAAAATTGAAAAAAGGTGAAAAATTTTTTTTTTTGGACTTAGTCATTTTTTCAGCGTTTATCAGACTTTCAGATAGGGGAAATGTCAGTGAGCGTTCCGATTTCAGTTCCAGAGCGATTCGCCCGATGAGTCCTTCATATTTAGTCATTTTCAGCCAATTTTCTGAATTTTTGAAAATTTCACTTTTTTGTGAAAATATCCACTAAATGAGGGAATAATATGTGTGAGGGTATCCCAGGAGAGTTCCAAATGTGTGTGGGTAGAATATATATCCCACGGGGGTAAAATTGAAAAAAGGTGAAAAATATATTTTTTTGGACTTAGTCATTTTTTCTGCATTTATCAGACTTTCAGATAGGGGAAATGTCAGTGAGTGTTCTGATTTCAGTTCCAGAGCGATTCGACCGATGAGTCCTTCATATTTAGTCGTTTTCAGCCAATTTTCTGAATTTTTGAAAATTTCACTTTTTTGTGAAAATATCCACTAAATGAGGGAATAATATGTGTGAGGGTACCTCAGGAGAGTTCCAAATGTGTCTGGGTAGAGTATATATCCCACGGGGGTAAAATTGAAAAAAGGTGAAAAAATTTTTTTTTTGGACTTAGTCATTTTTTCAGCGTTTATCAGACTTTCAGATAGGGGAAATGTCAGTGAGCGTTCCGATTTCAGTTCCAGAGTGATTCGCCCGATGAGTCCTTCATATTTAGTCGTTTTCAGCCAATTTTCTGAATTTTTGAAAATTTCACTTTTTTGTGAAAATATCCACTAAATGAGGGAATAATATGTGTGAGGGTATCCCAGGAGAGTTGCAAATGTGTGTGGGTAGAATACATATCCCACGGGGGTAAAATTGAAAAAAGTTGAAAAAAAATTTTTTTTAGACTTAGTCATTTTCCGGCGTTTATCAGACTTTCAGATAGGTGAAATGTCAGTGAGCGTTCCGATTTCAGTTCCAGAGCGATTCGCCCGATGAGTCCTTCATATTTAGTCGTTTTCAGCCAATTTTCTGAATTTTTGAAAATTTCACTTTTTTGTGAAAATATCCACTAAATGAGGGAATAATATGTGTGAGGGTACCTCAGAAGAGTTCCAAATGTGTGTGGGTAGAATATATATCCCACGGGGGTAAAATTGAAAAAAGGTGAAAAAAATTTTTTTTTGGACTTAGTCATTTTTTCAGCGTTTATCAGACTTTCAGATAGGGGAAATGTCAGTGAGCGTTCCGATTTCAGTTCCAGAGCGATTCGCCCGATGAGTCCTTCATATTTAGTTGTTTTCAGCCAAATTTCAGAATTTTTGAAAATTTCACTTTTTTGTGAAAATATCCACTAAATGAGGGAATAATATGTGTGAGGGTACCCCAGGAGAGTTCCAAATGTGTGTGGGTAGAATATATATCCCACGGGGGTAAAATTGAAATAAGGTGAAAAAAATTTTTTTTTTGCACTTAGTCATTTTTTCAGCATTTATCAGACTTTCAAATAGGGGAAATGTCAGTGAGTGTTCTGATTTCAGTTCCAGAGCGATTCGCCCGATGAGTCCTTCATATTTAGTCGTTTTCAGCCAATTTTCTGAATTTTTGAAAATTTCACTTTTTTGTGAAAATATCCACTAAATGATGGAATAATATGTGTGAGGGTATCCCAGGAGAGTTCCAAATGTGTGTGGGTAGAATATATATCCCACGGGGGTAAAATTGAAAAAAGGTGAAAAATTTTTTTTTTTGGACTTAGTCATTTTTTCAGCGTTTATCAGACTTTCAGATAGGGGAAATGTCAGTGAGCGTTCCGATTTCAGTTCCAGAGCGATTCGCCCGATGAGTCCTTCATATTTAGTCGTTTTCAGCTAATTTTCTGAATTTTTGAAAATTTCACATTTTTGTGAAAATATCCACTAAATGAGGAAATAATGTGCGTGAGGGTACCCCAGGAGAGTTCCAAATGTGTGTGGGTAGAATATATATCCCACGGGGGTAAAATTGAAAAAAGGTGAAAAATATATTTTTTTGGACTTAGTCATTTTTTCAGCATTTATCAGACTTTCAGATAGGGGAAATGTCAGTGAGTGTTCTGATTTCAGTTCCAGAGCGATTCGACCGATGAGTCCTTCATATTTAGTCGTTTTCAGCCAATTTTCTGAATTTTTGAAAATTTCACTTTTTTGTGAAAATATCCACTAAATGAGGGAATAATATGTGTGAGGGTACCTCAGGAGAGTTCCAAATGTGTCTGGGTAGAGTATATATCCCACGGGGGTAAAATTGAAAACAGGTGAAAAATTTTTTTTTTTGGACTTAGTCATTTTTTCAGCGTTTATCAGACTTTCAGATAGGGGAAATGTCAGTGAGCGTTCCGATTTCAGTTCCAGAGCGATTCGCCCGATGAGTCCTTCATATTTAGTCATTTTCAGCCAATTTTCTGAATTTTTGAAAATTTCACTTTTTTGTGAAAATATCCACTAAATGAGGGAATAATATGTGTGAGGGTATCCCAGGAGAGTTCCAAATGTGTGTGGGTAGAATATATATCCCACGGGGGTAAAATTGAAAAAAGGTGAAAAATATATTTTTTTGGACTTAGTCATTTTTTCTGCATTTATCAGACTTTCAGATAGGGGAAATGTCAGTGAGTGTTCTGATTTCAGTTCCAGAGCGATTCGACCGATGAGTCCTTCATATTTAGTCGTTTTCAGCCAATTTTCTGAATTTTTGAAAATTTCACTTTTTTGTGAAAATATCCACTAATTGAGGGAATAATATGTGTGAGGGTACCTCAGGAGAGTTCCAAATGTGTCTGGGTAGAGTATATATCCCACGGGGGTAAAATTGAAAAAAGGTGAAAAAATTTTTTTTTTGGACTTAGTCATTTTTTCAGCGTTTATCAGACTTTCAGATAGGGGAAATGTCAGTGAGCGTTCCGATTTCAGTTCCAGAGTGATTCGCCCGATGAGTCCTTCATATTTAGTCGTTTTCAGCCAATTTTCTGAATTTTTGAAAATTTCACTTTTTTGTGAAAATATCCACTAAATGAGGGAATAATATGTGTGAGGGTATCCCAGGAGAGTTGCAAATGTGTGTGGGTAGAATACATATCCCACGGGGGTAAAATTGAAAAAAGTTGAAAAAAAATTTTTTTTAGACTTAGTCATTTTCCGGCGTTTATCAGACTTTCAGATAGGTGAAATGTCAGTGAGCGTTCCGATTTCAGTTCCAGAGCGATTCGCCCGATGAGTCCTTCATATTTAGTTGTTTTCAGCCAAATTTCAGAATTTTTGAAAATTTCACTTTTTTGTGAAAATATCCACTAAATGAGGGAATAATATGTGTGAGGGTACCCCAGGAGAGTTCCAAATGTGTGTGGGTAGAATATATATCCCACGAGGGTAAAATGGAAAAAAGGTGAAAAAATTTTTTTTTGGACTTAAGTCATTTTTTCAGCGTTTATCAGACTTTCAGATAGGGGAAATGTCAGTGAGCGTTCCGATTTCAGTTCCAGAGCGATTCGCCCGATGAGTCCTTCATATTTAGTCGTTTTCAGCCAATTTTCTGAATTTTTGAAAATTTCACTTTTTTGTGAAAATATCCACTAAATGAGGAAATAATGTGCGTGAGGGTACCCCAGGAGAGTTCCAAATGTGTGTGGGTAGAATATATATCCCACGGGGGTAAAATTGAAAAAAGGTGAAAAATATATTTTTTTGGACTTAGTCATTTTTTCAGCGTTTATCAGACTTTCAGATAGGGGAAATGTCAGTGAGCGTTCCGATTTCAGTTCCAGAGCGATTCGCCCGATGAGTCCTTCATATTTAGTCGTTTTCAGCCAATTTTCTGAATTTTTGAAAATTTCACTTTTTTGTGAAAATATCCACTAAATGAGGAAATAATGTGCGTGAGGGTACCCCAGGAGAGTTCCAAATGTGTGTGGGTAGAATATATATCCCACGGGGGTAAAATTGAAAAAAGGTGAAAAATATATTTTTTTGGACTTAGTCATTTTTTCAGCGTTTATCAGACTTTCAGATAGGGGAAATGTCAGTGAGCGTTCCGATTTCAGTTCCAGAGCGATTCGCCCGATGAGTCCTTCATATTTAGTCGTTTTCAGCCAATTTTCTGAATTTTTGAAAATTTCACTTTTTTGTGAAAATATCCACTAAATGAGGGAATAATATGTGTGAGGGTACCTCCGGAGTGTTCCAAATGTGTGTGGGTAGAATATATATCCCACGGGCGTAAAATTGAAAAAAGGTGAAAAAATTTTTTTTTTTGGACTTAGTCATTTTTTCAGCATTTATCAGATTTTCAGATAGTAGAAATGTCAGTGAGCGTTCCGATTTAAGTTCCAGAGCGATTCGCCCGATGAGTCCTTCATATTTAGTCGTTTTCAGCCAATTTTCAGAATTTTTGAAAATTTCACTTTTTTGTGAAAATATCCACTAAATGAGGAAATAATGTGCGTGAGGGTACCCCAGGAGAGTTCCAAATGTGTGTGGGTAGAATATATATCCCACGGGGGTAAAATTGAAAAAAGGTGAAAAATATATTTTTTTGGACTTAGTCATTTTTTCAGCGTTTATCAGACTTTAAGATAGGGGAAATGTCAGTGAGCGTTCCGATTTCAGTTCCAGAGCGATTCGCCCGATGAGTCCTTAATGTTTAGTTGTTTTCAGGCAAATTTCAGAATTTTTGAAAATTTCACTTTTTTCTGAAAATATCCACTAAATGAGGGAATAATATGTGTGAGGGTACCCCAGGAGAGTTCCAAATGTGTGTGGGCAGAATATATATATCCCACGGGGGTAAAATTGAAAAAAGGTGAAAAATTTTTTTTTTTGGACTTAGTCATTTTTTCAGCGTTTATCAGACTTTCAGATAGGGGAAATGTCAGTGAGCGTTCCGATTTCAGTTCCAGAGCGATTCGCCCGATGAGTCCTTCATATTTAGTCGTTTCAGCCAATTTTCTGAATTTTTGAAAATTTCACTTTTTTGTGAAAATATCCACTAAATGAGGGAATAATATGTGTGAGGGTACCCCAGGAGAGTTCCAAATGTGTGTGGGTAGAATATATATCCCACGGGGGTAAAATTGAAAAAAGGTGAAAAAAATTTTTTTTTTGGACTTAGTCATTTTTTCAGCGTTGATCAGACTTTCAGATAGGGGAAATGTCAGTGAGCGTTCCGATTTCAGTTCCAGAGCGATTCGCCCGATGAGTCCTTAATATTTATTTGTTTCAGCCAAATTTCAGAATTTTTGAAAATTTCACTTTTTTGTGAAAATATCCACTAAATGAGGGAATAATATGTGTGAGGGTACCCCAGGAAAGTTCCAAATGTGTGTGGGTAGAATATATATCCCACGGGGGTAAAATTGAAATAAGGTGAAAAAAATTTTTTTTTTGCACTTAGTCATTTTTTCAGCATTTATCAGACTTTCAAATAGGGGAAATGTCAGTGAGTGTTCTGATTTCAGTTCCAGAGCGATTCGCCCGATGAGTCCTTCATATTTAGTCGTTTTCAGACAATTTTCTGAATTTTTGAAAATTTCACTTTTTTGTGAAAATATCCACTAAATGAGGGAATAATATGTGTGAGGGTATCCCAGGAGAGTTCCAAATGTGTGTGGGTAGAATACATATCCCACGGGGGTAAAATTGAAAAAAGGTGAAAAATTTTTTTTTTTGGACTTAGTCATTTTTTCAGCGTTTATCAGACTTTCAGATAGGGGAAATGTCAGTGAGCGTTCCGATTTCAGTTCCAGAGCGATTCGCCCGATGAGTCCTTCATATTTAGTCGTTTTCAGCCAAGTTTCTGAATTTTTGAAAATTTCACTTTTTTGTGAAAATATCCACTAAATGAGGGAATAATATGTGTGAGGGTACCTCAGGAGAGTTCCAAATGTGTCTGGGTAGAGTATATATCCCACGGGGGTAAAATTGAAAAAAGGTGAAAAAATTTTTTTTTTGGACTTAGTCATTTTTTCAGCGTTGATCAGACTTTCAGATAGGGGAAATGTCAGTGAGCGTTCCGATTTCAGTTCCAGAGCGATTCGCCCGATGAGTCCTTAATATTTATTTGTTTCAGCCAAATTTCAGAATTTTTGAAAATTTCACTTTTTTGTGAAAATATCCACTAAATGAGGGAATAATATGTGTGAGGGTACCCCAGGAGAGTTCCAAATGTGTGTGGGTAGAATATATATCCCACGGGGGTAAAATTGAAATAAGGTGAAAAAAATTTTTTTTTTGCACTTAGTCATTTTTTCAGCATTTATCAGACTTTCAAATAGGGGAAATGTCAGTGAGTGTTCTGATTTCAGTTCCAGAGCGATTCGCCCGATGAGTCCTTCATATTTAGTCGTTTTCAGCCAATTTTCTGAATTTTTGAAAATTTCACTTTTTTGTGAAAATATCCACTAAATGAGGGAATAATATGTGTGAGGGTATCCCAGGAGAGTTCCAAATGTGTGTGGGTAGAATACATATCCCACGGGGGTAAAATTGAAAAAAGGTGAAAAATTTTTTTTTTTGGACTTAGTCATTTTTTCAGCGTTTATCAGACTTTCAGATAGGGGAAATGTCAGTGAGCGTTCCGATTTCAGTTCCAGAGCGATTCGCCCGATGAGTCCTTCATATTTAGTCGTTTTCAGCCAAGTTTCTGAATTTTTGAAAATTTCACTTTTTTGTGAAAATATCCACTAAATGAGGGAATAATATGTGTGAGGGTACCTCAGGAGAGTTCCAAATGTGTCTGGGTAGAGTATATATCCCACGGGGGTAAAATTGAAAAAAGGTGAAAAAATTTTTTTTTTGGACTTAGTCATTTTTTCAGCGTTGATCAGACTTTCAGATAGGGGAAATGTCAGTGAGCGTTCCGATTTCAGTTCCAGAGCGATTCGCCCGATGAGTCCTTAATATTTATTTGTTTCAGCCAAATTTCAGAATTTTTGAAAATTTCACTTTTTTGTGAAAATATCCACTAAATGAGGGAATAATATGTGTGAGGGTACCCCAGGAGAGTTCCAAATGTGTGTGGGTAGAATATATATCCCACGGGGGTAAAATTGAAATAAGGTGAAAAAAATTTTTTTTTTGCACTTAGTCATTTTTTCAGCATTTATCAGACTTTCAAATAGGGGAAATGTCAGTGAGTGTTCTGATTTCAGTTCCAGAGCGATTCGCCCGATGAGTCCTTCATATTTAGTCGTTTTCAGCCAATTTTCTGAATTTTTGAAAATTTCACTTTTTTGTGAAAATATCCACTAAATGAGGGAATAATATGTGTGAGGGTATCCCAGGAGAGTTCCAAATGTGTGTGGGTAGAATACATATCCCACGGGGGTAAAATTGAAAAAAGGTGAAAAATTTTTTTTTTTGGACTTAGTCATTTTTTCAGCGTTTATCAGACTTTCAGATAGGGGAAATGTCAGTGAGCGTTCCGATTTCAGTTCCAGAGCGATTCGCCTGATGAGTCCTTCATATTTAGTCGTTTTCAGCCAATTTTCTGAATTTTTGAAAATTTCACATTTTTGTGAAAATATCCACTAAATGAGGAAATAATGTGCGTGAGGGTACCCCAGGAGAGTTCCAAATGTGTGTGGGTAGAATATATATCCCACGGGGGTAAAATTGAAAAAAGGTGAAAAATATATTTTTTTGGACTTAGTCATTTTTTCAGCATTTATCAGACTTTCAGATAGGGGAAATGTCAGTGAGTGTTCTGATTTCAGTTCCAGAGCGATTCGACCGATGAGTCCTTCATATTTAGTCGTTTTCAGCCAATTTTCTGAATTTTTGAAAATTTCACTTTTTTGTGAAAATATCCACTAAATGAGGGAATAATATGTGTGAGGGTACCTCAGGAGAGTTCCAAATGTGTCTGGGTAGAGTATATATCCCACGGGGGTAAAATTGAAAAAAGGTGAAAAAATTTTTTTTTTGGACTTAGTCATTTTTTCAGCGTTTATCAGACTTTCAGATAGGGGAAATGTCAGTGAGCATTCCGATTTCAGTTCCAGAGCGATTCGCCCGATGAGTCCTTCATATTTAGTCGTTTTCAGCCAATTTTCTGAATTTTTGAAAATTTCACTTTTTTGTGAAAATATCCACTAAATGAGGGAATAATATGTGTGAGGGTATCCCAGGAGAGTTCCAAATGTGTGTGGGTAGAATATATATCCCACGGGGGTAAAATTGAAAAAATGTGAAAATTTTTTTTTTTTGGACTTAGTCATTTTTTCAGCGTTTATCAGACTTTCAGATAGGGGAAATGTCAGTGAGCGTTCCGATTTCAGTTCCAGAGCGATTCGCCCGATGAGTCCTTAATATTTATTTGTTTCAGCCAAATTTCTGAATTTTTGAAAATTTCACTTTTTTATGAAAATATCCACTAAATGAGGGAATAATATGTGTGAGGGTACCCCAGGAGAGTTCCAAATGTGTGTGGGTAGAATATATATCCCACGGGGGTAAAATTGAAAAAAGGTGAAAAAAATTTTTTTTTTTGACTTAGTCATTTTTTCAGCATTTATCAGACTTTCAGATAGGGGAAATGTCAGTGAGCGTTCCGATTTCAGTTCCAGAGCGATTCGCCCGATGGGTCCTTAATATTTATTTGTTTCAGCCAAATTTCAGAATTTTTGAAAATTTCACTTTTTTGTGAAAATATCCACTAAATGAGGGAATAATATGTGTGAGGGTACCCCAGGAGAGTTCCAAATGTGTGTGGGTAGAATATATATCCCACGGGGGTAAAATTGAAATAAGGTGAAAAATATATTTTTTTGGACTTAGTCATTTTTTCAGCGTTTATCAGACTTTCAGATAGGGGAAATGTCAGTGAGCGTTCCGATTTCAGTTCCAGAGCGATTCGCCCGATGAGTCCTTCATATTTAGTCGTTTTCAGCCAATTTTCTGAATTTTTGAAAATTTCACTTTTTTGTGAAAATATCCACTAAATGAGGGAATAATATGTGTGAGGGTACCTCAGAAGAGTTCCAAATGTGTGTGGGTAGAATATATATCCCACGGGGGTAAAATTGAAAAAAGGTGAAAAAAATTTTTTTTTGGACTTAGTCATTTTTTCAGCGTTTATCAGACTTTCAGAAAGGGGAAATGTCAGTGAGCATTCCGATTTCAGTTCCAGAGCGATTCGCCCGATGAGTCCTTCATATTTAGTTGTTTTCAGCCAAATTTCAGAATTTTTGAAAATGTCACTTTTTTGTGAAAATATCCACTAAATGAGGGAATAATATGTGTGAGGGTACCCCAGGAGAGTTCCAAATGTGTGTGGGTAGAATATATATCCCACGGGGGTAAAATGGAAAAAAGGTGAAAAAATTTTTTTGTGGACTTAAGTCATTTTTTCAGCGTTTATCAGACTTTCAGATAGGGGAAATGTCAGTGAGCGTTCCGATTTCAGTTCCAGAGCGATTCGCCCGATGAGTCCTTCATATTTAGTCGTTTTCAGCCAATTTTCTGAATTTTTGAAAATTTCACTTTTTTGTGAAAATATCCACTAAATGAGGGAATAATATGTGTGAGGGTACCTCCGGAGAGTTCCAAATGTGTGTGGGTAGAATATATATCCCACGGGGGTAAAATTGAAAAAAGGTGAAAAATTTTTTTTTTTTGGACTTAGTCATTTTTTCACCGTTTTTCAGACTTTCAGATAGTAGAAATGTCAGTGAGCATTCCGATTTAAGTACCAGAGCGATTCGCCCGATGAGTCCTTCATATTTAGTCGTTTTCAGGCAATTTTCAGAATTTTTGAAAATTTCACTTTTTTGTGAAAATATCCACTAAATGAGGAAATAATATGTGTGAGGGTACCCAAGGAGAGTTCCAAATGTGTGTGGGTAGAATATATATCCCACGAGGGTAAAATTGAAAAAAGGTGAAAAATATTTTTTTTGGACTTAGTCATTTTTTCAGCGTTTATCAGACTTTCAGATAGGGGAAATGTCAGTGAGCATTCCGATTTCAGTTCCAGAGCGATTCGCCCGATGAGTCCTTCATATTTAGTCGTTTTCAGCCAATTTTCTGAATTTTTGAAAATTTCACTTTTTTGTGAAAATATCCACTAAATGAGGAAATAATATGCATGAGGGTACCCCAGGAGAGTTCCAAATGTGTGTGGGTAGAATATATATCCCACAGGCGTAAAATTGAAAAAAGGTGAAAAATATTTTTTTTTGCACTTAGTCATTTTTTCAGCGTTTATCAGACTTTCAGATAGGGGAAATGTCAGTGAGCATTCCGATTTCAGTTCCAGAGCGATTCGCCCGATGAGTCCTTCATATTTAGTCGTTTTCAGCCAATTTTCTGAATTTTTGAAAATTTCACTTTTTTGTGAAAATATCCACTAAATGAGGGAATAATATGTGTGAGGGTATCCCAGGAGAGTTCCAAATGTGTGTGGGTAGAATATATATCCCACGGGGGTAAAATTGAAAAAAGGTGAAAAATTTTTTTTTTTGGACTTAGTCATTTTTTCAGCGTTTATCAGACTTTCAGATAGGGGAAATGTCAGTGAGCGTTCCGATTTCAGTTCCAGAGCGATTCGCCCGATGAGTCCTTCATATTTAGTCATTTTCAGCCAATTTTCTGAATTTTTGAAAATTTCACTTTTTTGTGAAAATATCCACTAAATGAGGGAATAATATGTGTGAGGGTATCCCAGGAGAGTTCCAAATGTGTGTGGGTAGAATATATATCCCACGGGGGTAAAATTGAAAAAAGGTGAAAAATTTTTTTTTTTGGACTTAGTCATTTTTTCAGCGTTTATCAGACTTTCAGATAGGGGAAATGTCAGTGAGCGTTCCGATATCAGTTCCAGAGCGATTCGCCCGATGAGTCCTTCATATTTAGTCGTTTTCAGCCAATTTTCTGAATTTTTGAAAATTTCACTTTTTTGTGAAAATATCCACTAAATGAGGGAATAATATGTGTGAGGGTATCCCAGGAGAGTTCCAAATGTGTGTGGGTAGAATATATATCCCACGGGGGTAAAATTGAAAAAAGGTGAAAAATTTTTTTTTTTGGACTTAGTCATTTTTTCAGCGTTTATCAGACTTTCAGATAGGGGAAATGTCAGTGAGCGTTCCGATATCAGTTCCAGAGCGATTCGCCCGATGAGTCCTTCATATTTAGTCGTTTTCAGCCAATTTTCTGAATTTTTGAAAATTTCACTTTTTTGTGAAAATATCCACTAAATGAGGGAATAATATGTGTGAGGGTATCCCAGGAGAGTTCCAAATGTGTGTGGGTAGAATATATATCCCACGGGGGTAAAATTGAAAAAAGGTGAAAAATTTTTTTTTTTGGACTTAGTCATTTTTTCAGCGTTTATCAGACTTTCAGATAGGGGAAATGTCAGTGAGCGTTCCGATTTCAGTTCCAGAGCGATTCGCCCGATGAGTCCTTCATATTTAGTCATTTTCAGCCAATTTTCTGAATTTTTGAAAATTTCACTTTTTTGTGAAAATATCCACTAAATGAGGGAATAATATGTGTGAGGGTATCCCAGGAGAGTTCCAAATGTGTGTGGGTAGAATATATATCCCACGGGGGTAAAATTGAAAAAAGGTGAAAAATTTTTTTTTTTGGACTTAGTCATTTTTTCAGCGTTTATCAGACTTTCAGATAGGGGAAATGTCAGTGAGCGTTCCGATATCAGTTCCAGAGCGATTCGCCCGATGAGTCCTTCATATTTAGTCGTTTTCAGCCAATTTTCTGAATTTTTGAAAATTTCACTTTTTTGTGAAAATATCCACTAAATGAGGGAATAATATGTGTGAGGGTATCCCAGGAGAGTTCCAAATGTGTGTGGGTAGAATATATATCCCACGGGGGTAAAATTGAAAAAAGATGAAAAATTTTTTTTTTTGGACTTAGTCATTTTTTCAGCGTTTATCAGACTTTCAGATAGGGGAAATGTCAGTGAGCGTTCCGATTTCAGTTCCAGAGCGATTCGCCCGATGAGTCCTTCATATTTAGTCATTTTCAGCCAATTTTCTGAATTTTTGAAAATTTCACTTTTTTGTGAAAATATCCACTAAATGAGGGAATAATATGTGTGAGGGTATCCCAGGAGAGTTCCAAATGTGTGTGGGTAGAATATATATCCCACGGGGGTAAAATTGAAAAAAGGTGAAAAATTTTTTTTTTTGGACTTAGTCATTTTTTCAGCGTTTATCAGACTTTCAGATAGGGGAAATGTCAGTGAGCGTTCCGATATCAGTTCCAGAGCGATTCGCCCGATGAGTCCTTCATATTTAGTCGTTTTCAGCCAATTTTCTGAATTTTTGAAAATTTCACTTTTTTGTGAAAATATCCACTAAATGAGGGAATAATATGTGTGAGGGTATCCCAGGAGAGTTCCAAATGTGTGTGGGTAGAATATATATCCCACGGGGGTAAAATTGAAAAAAGGTGAAAAATTTTTTTTTTTGGACTTAGTCATTTTTTCAGCGTTTATCAGACTTTCAGATAGGGGAAATGTCAGTGAGCGTTCCGATTTCAGTTCCAGAGCGATTCGCCCGATGAGTCCTTCATATTTAGTCGTTTTCAGCCAATTTTCTGAATTTTTGAAAATTTCACTTTTTTGTGAAAATATCCACTAAATGAGGGAATAATATGTGTGAGGGTATCCCAGGAGAGTTCCAAATGTGTGTGGGTAGAATATATATCCCACGGGGGTAAAATTGAAAAAAGGTGAAAAATTTTTTTTTTTGGACTTAGTCATTTTTTCAGCGTTTATCAGACTTTCAGATAGGGGAAATGTCAGTGAGCGTTCCGATATCAGTTCCAGAGCGATTCGCCCGATGAGTCCTTCATATTTAGTCGTTTTCAGCCAATTTTCTGAATTTTTGAAAATTTCACTTTTTTGTGAAAATATCCACTAAATGAGGGAATAATATGTGTGAGGGTATCCCAGGAGAGTTCCAAATGTGTGTGGGTAGAATATATATCCCACGGGGGTAAAATTGAAAAAAGGTGAAAAATTTTTTTTTTTGGACTTAGTCATTTTTTCAGCGTTTATCAGACTTTCAGATAGGGGAAATGTCAGTGAGCGTTCCGATTTCAGTTCCAGAGCGATTCGCCCGATGAGTCCTTCATATTTAGTCGTTTTCAGCCAATTTTCTGAATTTTTGAAAATTTCACTTTTTTGTGAAAATATCCACTAAATGAGGGAATAATATGTGTGAGGGTATCCCAGGAGAGTTCCAAATGTGTGTGGGTAGAATATATATCCCACGGGGGTAAAATTGAAAAAAGGTGAAAAAATTTTTTTTTTGAACTTAGTCATTTTTTTAGCGTTTTTCAGACTTTCAGATAGGGGAAATGTCAGTGAGCATTCCGATTTCAGTTCCAGAGCGATTCGCCCGATGAGTCCTTCATATTTAGTCGTTTTCATCCAATTTTCAGAATTTTTGAAAATTTCACTTTTTTTGCGAAAATATCCACTAAATGAGGGAATAATATGTGTGAGGGTACCTCAGGAGAGTTCCAAATGTGTCTGGGTAGAGTATATATCCCACGGGGGTAAAATTGAAAAAAGGTGAAAAAATTTTTTTTTTGGACTTAGTCATTTTTTCAGCGTTGATCAGACTTTCAGATAGGGGAAATGTCAGTGAGCGTTCCGATTTCAGTTCCAGAGCGATTTGCCCGATGAGTCCTTCATATTTATTCATTTTCAGCCAATTTTCTGAATTTTTGAAAATTTCACTTTTTTGTGAAAATATCCACTAAATGAGGGAATAATATGTGTGAGGGTATCCCAGGAGAGTTCCAAATGTGTGTGGGTAGAATATATATCCCACGGGGGTAAAATTGAAAAAAGGTGAAAAATTTTTTTTTTTGGACTTAGTCATTTTTTCAGCGTTTATCAGACTTTCAGATAGGGGAAATGTCAGTGAGCATTCCGATTTCAGTTCCAGAGCGATTCGCCCGATGAGTCCTTAATATTTATTTGTTTCAGCCAAATTTCAGAATTTTTGAAAATTTCACTTTTTTGTGAAAATATCCACTAAATGAGGGAATAATATGTGTGAGGGTACCCCAGGAGAGTTCCAAATGTGTGTGGGTAGAATATATATCCCACGGGGGTAAAATTGAAATAAGGTGAAAAAAATTTTTTTTTTGCACTTAGTCATTTTTTCAGCATTTATCAGACTTTCAGATAGGGGAAATGTCAGTGAGTGTTCTGATTTCAGTTCCAGAGCGATTCGCCCGATGAGTCCTTCATATTTAGTCGTTTTCAGCCAATTTTCTGAATTTTTGAAAATTTCACTTTTTTGTGAAAATATCCACTAAATGAGGGAATAATATGTGTGAGGGTACGTCAGGAGAGTTCCAAATGTGTCTGGGTAGAGTATATATCCCACGGGGGTAAAATTGAAAAAAGGTGAAAAAATTTTTTTTTTGGACTTAGTCATTTTTTCAGCGTTTATCAGACTTTCAGATAGGGGAAATGTCAGTGAGCGTTCCGATTTCAGTTCCAGAGCGATTCGCCCGATGAGTCCTTAATATTTATTTGTTTCAGCCAAATTTCAGAATTTTTGAAAATTTCACTTTTTTGTGAAAATATCCACTAAATGAGGGAATAATATGTGTGAGGGTACCCCAGGAGAGTTCCAAATGTGTGTGGGTAGAATATATATCCCACGGGGGTAAAATTGAAAAAAGGTGAAAAAAAATTTTTTTTTTGACTTAGTCATTTTTTCAGCATTTATCAGACTTTCAGATAGGGGAAATGTCAGTGAGCGTTCCGATTTCAGTTCCAGAGCGATTCGCCTGATGAATCCTTCATATTTAGTTGTTTTCAGCCAATTTTCAGAATTTTTGAAAATTTCACTTTTTTGTGAAAATATCCACTAAATGAGGAAATAATATGTGTGAGGGTACCCCAGGAGAGTTCCAAATGTGTGTGGGTAGAATATATATCCCACGGGGGTAAAATTGAAAAAAGGTGAAAAATTTTTTTTTTTGAACTTAGTCATTTTTTTAGCGTTTTTCAGACTTTCAGATAGGGGAAATGTCAGTGAGCGTTCCGATTTCAGTTCCAGAGCGATTTGCCCGATGAGTCCTTCATATTTATTCATTTTCAGCCAATTTTCTGAATTTTTGAAAATTTCACTTTTTTGTGAAAATATCCACTAAATGAGGGAATAATATGTGTGAGGGTATCCCAGGAGAGTTCCAAATGTGTGTGGGTAGAATATATATCCCACGGGGGTAAAATTGAAAAAAGGTGAAAAATTTTTTTTTTTGGACTTAGTCATTTTTTCAGCGTTTATCAGACTTTCAGATAGGGGAAATGTCAGTGAGCGTTCCGATTTCAGTTCCAGAGCGATTCGCCCGATGAGTCCTTCATATTTAGTCGTTTTCATCCAATTTTCAGAATTTTTGAAAATTTCACTTTTTTGCGAAAATATCCACTAAATGAGGGAATAATATGTGTGAGGGTACCTCAGGAGAGTTCCAAATGTGTCTGGGTAGAGTATATATCCCACGGGGGTAAAATTGAAAAAAGGTGAAAAAATTTTTTTTTTGGACTTAGTCATTTTTTCAGCGTTGATCAGACTTTCAGATAGGGGAAATGTCAGTGAGCGTTCCGATTTCAGTTCCAGAGCGATTTGCCCGATGAGTCCTTCATATTTATTCATTTTCAGCCAATTTTCTGAATTTTTGAAAATTTCACTTTTTTGTGAAAATATCCACTAAATGAGGGAATAATATGTGTGAGGGTATCCCAGGAGAGTTCCAAATGTGTGTGGGTAGAATATATATCCCACGGGGGTAAAATTGAAAAAAGGTGAAAAATTTTTTTTTTTGGACTTAGTCATTTTTTCAGCGTTTATCAGACTTTCAGATAGGGGAAATGTCAGTGAGCATTCCGATTTCAGTTCCAGAGCGATTCGCCCGATGAGTCCTTAATATTTATTTGTTTCAGCCAAATTTCAGAATTTTTGAAAATTTCACTTTTTTGTGAAAATATCCACTAAATGAGGGAATAATATGTGTGAGGGTACCCCAGGAGAGTTCCAAATGTGTGTGGGTAGAATATATATCCCACGGGGGTAAAATTGAAATAAGGTGAAAAAAATTTTTTTTTTGCACTTAGTCATTTTTTCAGCATTTATCAGACTTTCAGATAGGGGAAATGTCAGTGAGTGTTCTGATTTCAGTTCCAGAGCGATTCGCCCGATGAGTCCTTCATATTTAGTCGTTTTCAGCCAATTTTCTGAATTTTTGAAAATTTCACTTTTTTGTGAAAATATCCACTAAATGAGGGAATAATATGTGTGAGGGTACGTCAGGAGAGTTCCAAATGTGTCTGGTTAGAGTATATATCCCACGGGGGTAAAATTGAAAAAAGGTGAAAAAATTTTTTTTTTGGACTTAGTCATTTTTTCAGCGTTTATCAGACTTTCAGATAGGGGAAATGTCAGTGAGCGTTCCGATTTCAGTTCCAGAGCGATTCGCCCGATGAGTCCTTAATATTTATTTGTTTCAGCCAAATTTCAGAATTTTTGAAAATTTCACTTTTTTGTGAAAATATCCACTAAATGAGGGAATAATATGTGTGAGGGTATCCCAGGAGAGTTCCAAATGTGTGTGGGTAGAATATATATCCCACGGGGGTAAAATTGAAAAAAGGTGAAAAATTTTTTTTTTTGGACTTAGTCATTTTTTCAGCGTTTATCAGACTTTCAGATAGGGGAAATGTCAGTGAGCGTTCCGATTTCAGTTCCAGAGCGATTCGCCCGATGAGTCCTTCATATTTAGTCGTTTTCAGCCAATTTTCTGAATTTTTGAAAATTTCACTTTTTTGTGAAAATATCCACTAAATGAGGGAATAATATGTGTGAGGGTATCCCAGGAGAGTTCCAAATGTGTGTGGGTAGAATATATATCCCACGGGGGTAAAATTGAAAAAAGGTGAAAAAATTTTTTTTTTGAACTTAGTCATTTTTTTAGCGTTTTTCAGACTTTCAGGTAGGGGAAATGTCAGTGAGCGTTCCGATTTCAGTTCCAGAGCGATTCGCCCGATGAGTCCTTCATATTTAGTCGTTTTCATCCAATTTTCAGAATTTTTGAAAATTTCACTTTTTTGCGAAAATATCCACTAAATGAGGGAATAATATGTGTGAGGGTATCCCAGGAGAGTTCCAAATGTGTGTGGGTAGAATATATATCCCACGGGGGTAAAATTGAAAAAAGGTGAAAAATTTTTTTTTTTGGACTTAGTCATTTTTTCAGCGTTTATCAGACTTTCAGATAGGGGAAATGTCAGTGAGCGTTCCGATTTCAGTTCCAGAGCGATTCGCCCGATGAGTCCTTCATATTTAGTCGTTTTCATCCAATTTTCAGAATTTTTGAAAATTTCACTTTTTTGCGAAAATATCCACTAAATGAGGGAATAATATGTGTGAGGGTACCTCAGGAGAGTTCCAAATGTGTCTGGGTAGAGTATATATCCCACGGGGGTAAAATTGAAAAAAGGTGAAAAAATTTTTTTTTTGGACTTAGTCATTTTTTCAGCGTTGATCAGACTTTCAGATAGGGGAAATGTCAGTGAGCGTTCCGATTTCAGTTCCAGAGCGATTTGCCCGATGAGTCCTTCATATTTATTCATTTTCAGCCAATTTTCTGAATTTTTGAAAATTTCACTTTTTTGTGAAAATATCCACTAAATGAGGGAATAATATGTGTGAGGGTATCCCAGGAGAGTTCCAAATGTGTGTGGGTAGAATATATATCCCACGGGGGTAAAATTGAAAAAAGGTGAAAAATTTTTTTTTTTGGACTTAGTCATTTTTTCAGCGTTTATCAGACTTTCAGATAGGGGAAATGTCAGTGAGCATTCCGATTTCAGTTCCAGAGCGATTCGCCCGATGAGTCCTTAATATTTATTTGTTTCAGCCAAATTTCAGAATTTTTGAAAATTTCACTTTTTTGTGAAAATATCCACTAAATGAGGGAATAATATGTGTGAGGGTACCCCAGGAGAGTTCCAAATGTGTGTGGGTAGAATATATATCCCACGGGGGTAAAATTGAAATAAGGTGAAAAAAATTTTTTTTTTGCACTTAGTCATTTTTTCAGCATTTATCAGACTTTCAGATAGGGGAAATGTCAGTGAGTGTTCTGATTTCAGTTCCAGAGCGATTCGCCCGATGAGTCCTTCATATTTAGTCGTTTTCAGCCAATTTTCTGAATTTTTGAAAATTTCACTTTTTTGTGAAAATATCCACTAAATGAGGGAATAATATGTGTGAGGGTACGTCAGGAGAGTTCCAAATGTGTCTGGTTAGAGTATATATCCCACGGGGGTAAAATTGAAAAAAGGTGAAAAAATTTTTTTTTTGGACTTAGTCATTTTTTCAGCGTTTATCAGACTTTCAGATAGGGGAAATGTCAGTGAGCGTTCCGATT
The DNA here is from genome assembly GCF_046119375.1 of Phyllobates terribilis. NCBI lineage: Eukaryota > Metazoa > Chordata > Amphibia > Anura > Dendrobatidae > Phyllobates > Phyllobates terribilis. Next base: position 17,663,108 of record NW_027362773.1, on the reverse strand, counting down.
TCAGTTCCAGAGCGATTCGCCCGATGAGTCCTTAATATTTATTTGTTTCAGCCAAATTTCAGAATTTTTGAAAATTTCACTTTTTTGTGAAAATATCCACTAAATGAGGGAATAATATGTGTGAGGGTATCCCAGGAGAGTTCCAAATGTGTGTGGGTAGAATATATATCCCACGGGGGTAAAATTGAAAAAAGGTGAAAAATTTTTTTTTTTGGACTTAGTCATTTTTTCAGCGTTTATCAGACTTTCAGATAGGGGAAATGTCAGTGAGCGTTCCGATTTCAGTTCCAGAGCGATTCGCCCGATGAGTCCTTCATATTTAGTCGTTTTCAGCCAATTTTCTGAATTTTTGAAAATTTCACTTTTTTGTGAAAATATCCACTAAATGAGGGAATAATATGTGTGAGGGTATCCCAGGAGAGTTCCAAATGTGTGTGGGTAGAATATATATCCCACGGGGGTAAAATTGAAAAAAGGTGAAAAAATTTTTTTTTTGAACTTAGTCATTTTTTTAGCGTTTTTCAGACTTTCAGGTAGGGGAAATGTCAGTGAGCGTTCCGATTTCAGTTCCAGAGCGATTCGCCCGATGAGTCCTTCATATTTAGTCGTTTTCATCCAATTTTCAGAATTTTTGAAAATTTCACTTTTTTGCGAAAATATCCACTAAATGAGGGAATAATATGTGTGAGGGTACCTCAGGAGAGTTCCAAATGTGTCTGGGTAGAGTATATATCCCACGGGGGTAAAATTGAAAAAAGGTGAAAAAATTTTTTTTTTGGACTTAGTCATTTTTTCAGCGTTGATCAGACTTTCAGATAGGGGAAATGTCAGTGAGCGTTCCGATTTCAGTTCCAGAGCGATTCGCCCGATGAATCCTTCATATTTAGTTGTTTTCAGCCAATTTTCAGAATTTTTGAAAATTTCACTTTTTTGTGAAAATATCCACTAAATGAGGAAATAATATGTGTGAGGGTACCCCAGGAGAGTTCCAAATGTGTGTGGGTAGAATATATATCCCACGGGGGTAAAATTGAAAAAAGGTGAAAAAATTTTTTTTTTGAACTTAGTCATTTTTTTAGCGTTTTTCAGACTTTCAGATAGGGGAAATGTCAGTGAGCGTTCCGATTTCAGTTCCAGAGCGATTTGCCCGATGAGTCCTTCATATTTATTCATTTTCAGCCAATTTTCTGAATTTTTGAAAATTTCACTTTTTTGTGAAAATATCCACTAAATGAGGGAATAATATGTGTGAGGGTATCCCAGGAGAGTTCCAAATGTGTGTGGGTAGAATATATATCCCACGGGGGTAAAATTGAAAAAAGGTGAAAAATTTTTTTTTTTGGACTTAGTCATTTTTTCAGCGTTTATCAGACTTTCAGATAGGGGAAATGTCAGTGAGCGTTCCGATTTCAGTTCCAGAGCGATTCGCCCGATGAGTCCCTAATATTTATTTGTTTCAGCCAAATTTCAGAATTTTTGAAAATTTCACTTTTTTGTGAAAATATCCACTAAATGAGGGAATAATATGTGTGAGGGTACCCCAGGAGAGTTCCAAATGTGTGTGGGTAGAATATATATCCCACGGGGGTAAAATTGAAATAAGGTGAAAAAAATTTTTTTTTTGCACTTAGTCATTTTTTCAGCATTCATCAGACTTTCAGATAGGGGAAATGTCAGTGAGTGTTCTGATTTCAGTTCCAGAGCGATTCGCCCGATGAGTCCTTCATATTTAGTCGTTTTCAGCCAATTTTCTGAATTTTTGAAAATTTCACTTTTTTGTGAAAATATCCACTAAATGAGGGAATAATATGTGTGAGGGTACGTCAGGAGAGTTCCAAATGTGTCTGGGTAGAGTATATATCCCACGGGGGTAAAATTGAAAAAAGGTGAAAAAAATTTTTTTTTGGACTTAGTCATTTTTTCAGCGTTTATCAGACTTTCAGATAGGGGAAATGTCAGTGAGCGTTCCGATTTCAGTTCCAGAGCGATTCGCCCGATGAGTCCTTCATATTTAGTCGTTTTCAGCCAATTTTCTGAATTTTTGAAAATTTCACTTTTTTGTGAAAATATCCACTAAATGAGGGAATAATATGTGTGAGGGTATCCCAGGAGAGTTCCAAATGTGTGTGGGTAGAATATATATCCCACGGGGGTAAAATTGAAAAAAGGTGAAAAATTTTTTTTTTTGGACTTAGTCATTTTTTCAGCGTTTATCAGACTTTCAGATAGGGGAAATGTCAGTGAGCATTCCGATTTCAGTTCCAGAGCGATTCGCCCGATGAGTCCTTCATATTTAGTTGTTTCAGCCAAATTTCAGAATTTTTGAAAATTTCACTTTTTTGTGAAAATATCCACTAAATGAGGGAATAATATGTGTGAGGGTACCCCAGGAGAGTTCCAAATGTGTGTGGGTAGAATATATATCCCACGGGGGTAAAATTGAAAAAAGGTGAAAAAAAATTTTTTTTTTGACTTAGTCATTTTTTCAGCATTTATCAAACTTTCAGATAGGGGAAATGTCAGTGAGCATTCCGATTTCAGTTCCAGAGCGATTCGCCCGATGAGTCCTTCATATTTAGTCGTTTTCAGCCAATTTTCAGAATTTTTGAAAATTTCACTTTTTTGTGAAAATATCCACTAAATGAGGGAATAATATGTGTGAGGGTATCCCAGGAGAGTTCCAAATGTGTGTGGGTAGAATATATATCCCACGGGGGTAAAATTGAAAAAAGGTGAAAAATTTTTTTTTTTGGACTTAGTCATTTTTTCAGCGTTTATCAGACTTTCAGATATGGGAAATGTCAGTGAGCATTCCGATTTCAGTTCCAGAGCGATTTGCCCAATGAGTCCTTTATATTTATTTGTTTCAGCCAAATTTCAGAATTTTTGAAAATTTCACTTTTTTGTGAAAATATCCACTAAATGAGGGAATAATATGTGTGAGGGTACCCCAGGAGAGTTCCAAATGTGAGTGGGTAGAATATATATCCCACGGGGGTAAAATTGAAAAAAGGTGAAAAAAATTTTTTTTTTGGACTTAGTCATTTTTTCAGCATTTATCAGACTTTCAGATAGGGGAAATGTCAGTGAGTGTTCTGACTTCAGTTCCAGAGCGATTCGCCCGATGAGTCCTTCATATTTAGTCGTTTTCAGCCAATTTTCTGAATTTTTGAAAATTTAACTTTTTTGTGAAAATATCCACTAAATGAGGGAATAATATGTGTGAGGGTACCTCAGGAGAGTTCCAAATGTGTCTGGGTAGAGTATATATCCCACGGGGGTAAAATTGAAAATAGGTGAAAAAATTTTTTTTTTGGACTTAGTCATTTTTTCAGCGTTGATCAGACTTTCAGATAGGGGAAATGTCAGTGAGCATTCCGATTTCAGTTCCAGAGCGATTCGCCCGATGAGTCCTTCATATTTAGTCATTTTCAGCCAATTTTCTGAATTTTTGAAAATTTCACTTTTTTGTGAAAATATCCACTAAATGAGGGAATAATATGTGTGAGGGTATCCCAGGAGAGTTCCAAATGTGTGTGGGTAGAATATATATCCCACGGGGGTAAAATTGAAAAAAGGTGAAAAATTTTTTTTTTTGGACTCAGTCATTTTTTCAGCGTTTATCAGACTTTCAGATAGGGGAAATGTCAGTGAGCGTTCCGATTTCAGTTCCAGAGCGATTCGCCCGATGAGTCCTTCATATTTAGTCGTTTTCAGCCAATTTTCTGAATTTTTGAAAATTTCACTTTTTTGTGAAAATATCCACTAAATGAGGGAATAATATGTGTGAGGGTATCCCAGGAGAGTTCCAAATGTGTGTGGGTAGAATATATATCCCACGGGGGTAAAATTGAAAAAAGGTGAAAAATTTTTTTTTTTGGACTTAGTCATTTTTTCAGCGTTTATCAGACTTTCAGATAGGGGAAATGTCAGTGAGCGTTCCGATTTCAGTTCCAGAGCGATTCGCCTGATGAGTCCTTCATATTTAGTCGTTTTCAGCCAATTTTCTGAATTTTTGAAAATTTCACTTTTTTGTGAAAATATCCACTAAATGAGGGAATAATATGTGTGAGGGTATCCCAATATATATCCCACGGGGGTAAAATTGAAAAAAGGTGAAAAATTTTTTTTTTTGGACTTAGTCATTTTTTCAGCGTTTATCAGACTTTCAGATAGGGGAAATGTCAGTGAGCGTTCCGATTTCAGTTCCAGAGCGATTCGCCCGATGAGTCCTTCATATTTAGTCGTTTTCAGCCAATTTTCTGAATTTTTGAAAATTTCACTTTTTTGTGAAAATATCCACTAAATGAGGGAATAATATGTGTGAGGGTATCCCAGGAGAGTTCCAAATGTGTGTGGGTAGAATATATATCCCACGGGGGTAAAATTGAAAAAAGGTGAAAAAATTTTTTTTTTGGACTTAGTCATTTTTTCAGCGTTTATCAGACTTTCAGATAGGGGAAATGTCAGTGAGCGTTCCGATTTCAGTTCCAGAGCGATTCGCCCGATGAGTCCTTCATATTTAGTTGTTTTCAGCCAATTTTCAGAATTTTTGAAAATTTCACTTTTTTGTGAAAATATCCACTAAATGAGGAAATAATATGTGTGAGGGTACCCCAGGAGAGTTCCAAATGTATGTGGGTAGAATATATATCCCACGGGGGTAAAATTGAAAAAAGGTGAAAAAATTTTTTTTTTTGAACTTAGTCATTTTTTTAGCGTTTTTCAGACTTTCAGATAGGGGAAATGTCAGTGAGCGTTCCGATTTCAGTTCCAGAGCGATTCGCCCGATGAGTCCTTCATATTTAGTCGTTTTCATCCAATTTTCAGAATTTTTGAAAATTTCACTTTTTTGTGAAAATATCCACTAAATGAGGGAATAATATGTGTGAGGGTACCTCAGGAGAGTTCCAAATGTGTCTGGGTAGAGTATATATCCCACGGGGGTAAAATTGAAAAAAGGTGAAAAAATTTTTTTTTTGGACTTAGTCATTTTTTCAGCGTTGATCAGACTTTCAGATAGGGGAAATGTCAGTGAGCGTTCCGATTTCAGTTCCAGAGCGATTTGCCCGATGAGTCCTTCATATTTATTCATTTTCAGCCAATTTTCTGAATTTTTGAAAATTTCACTTTTTTGTGAAAATATCCACTAAATGAGGGAATAATATGTGTGAGGGTATCCCAGGAGAGTTCCAAATGTGTGTGGGTAGAATATATATCCCACGGGGGTAAAATTGAAAAAAGGTGAAAAATTTTTTTTTTTGGACTTAGTCATTTTTTCAGCGTTTATCAGACTTTCAGATAGGGGAAATGTCAGTGAGCATTCCGATTTCAGTTCCAGAGCGATTTGCCCGATGAGTCCTTAATATTTATTTGTTTCAGCCAAATTTCAGAATTTTTGAAAATTTCACTTTTTTGTGAAAATATCCACTAAATGAGGGAATAATATGTGTGAGGGTACCCCAGGAGAGTTCCAAATGTGTGTGGGTAGAATATATATCCCACGGGGGTAAAATTGAAATAAGGTGAAAAAAATTTTTTTTTTGCACTTAGTCATTTTTTCAGCATTTATCAGACTTTCAGATAGGGGAAATGTCAGTGAGTGTTCTGATTTCAGTTCCAGAGCGATTCGCCCGATGAGTCCTTCATATTTAGTCGTTTTCAGCAAATTTTCTGAATTTTTGAAAATTTCACTTTTTTGTGAAAATATCCACTAATTGAGGGAATAATATGTGTGAGGGTACGTCAGGAGAGTTCCAAATGTGTCTGGGTAGAGTATATATCCCACGGGGGTAAAATTGAAAAAAGGTGAAAAATTTTTTTTTTTGGACTTAGTCATTTTTTCAGCGTTTATCAGACTTTCAGATAGGGGAAATGTCAGTGAGCGTTCCGATTTCAGTTCCAGAGCGATTCGCCCGATGAGTCCTTAATATTTATTTGTTTCAGCCAAATTTCAGAATTTTTGAAAATTTCACTTTTTTGTGAAAATATCCACTAAATGAGGGAATAATATGTGTGAGGGTACCCCAGGAGAGTTCCAAATGTGTGTGGGTAGAATATATATCCCACGGGGGTAAAATTGAAATAAGGTGAAAAAAATTTTTTTTTTGCACTTAGTCATTTTTTCAGCATTCATCAGACTTTCAGATAGGGGAAATGTCAGTGAGTGTTCTGATTTCAGTTCCAGAGCGATTCGCCCGATGAGTCCTTCATATTTAGTCGTTTTCAGCCAATTTTCTGAATTTTTGAAAATTTCACTTTTTTGTGAAAATATCCACTAAATGAGGGAATAATATGTGTGAGGGTACGTCAGGAGAGTTCCAAATGTGTCTGGGTAGAGTATATATCCCACGGGGGTAAAATTGAAAAAAGGTGAAAAAAATTTTTTTTTGGACTTAGTCATTTTTTCAGCGTTTATCAGACTTTCAGATAGGGGAAATGTCAGTGAGCGTTCCGATTTCAGTTCCAGAGCGATTCGCCCGATGAGTCCTTCATATTTAGTCGTTTTCAGCCAATTTTCTGAATTTTTGAAAATTTCACTTTTTTGTGAAAATATCCACTAAATGAGGGAATAATATGTGTGAGGGTATCCCAGGAGAGTTCCAAATGTGTGTGGGTAGAATATATATCCCACGGGGGTAAAATTGAAAAAAGGTGAAAAATTTTTTTTTTGGACTTAGTCATTTTTTCAGCGTTTATCAGACTTTCAGATAGGGGAAATGTCAGTGAGCATTCCGATTTCAGTTCCAGAGCGATTCGCCCGATGAGTCCTTCATATTTAGTTGTTTCAGCCAAATTTCAGAATTTTTGAAAATTTCACTTTTTTGTGAAAATATCCACTAAATGAGGGAATAATATGTGTGAGGGTACCCCAGGAGAGTTCCAAATGTGTGTGGGTAGAATATATATCCCACGGGGGTAAAATTGAAAAAAGGTGAAAAAAAATTTTTTTTTTGACTTAGTCATTTTTTCAGCATTTATCAAACTTTCAGATAGGGGAAATGTCAGTGAGCATTCCGATTTCAGTTCCAGAGCGATTCGCCCGATGAGTCCTTCATATTTAGTCGTTTTCAGCCAATTTTCAGAATTTTTGAAAATTTCACTTTTTTGTGAAAATATCCACTAAATGAGGGAATAATATGTGTGAGGGTATCCCAGGAGAGTTCCAAATGTGTGTGGGTAGAATATATATCCCACGGGGGTAAAATTGAAAAAAGGTGAAAAATTTTTTTTTTTGGACTTAGTCATTTTTTCAGCGTTTATCAGACTTTCAGATATGGGAAATGTCAGTGAGCATTCCGATTTCAGTTCCAGAGCGATTTGCCCAATGAGTCCTTTATATTTATTTGTTTCAGCCAAATTTCAGAATTTTTGAAAATTTCACTTTTTTGTGAAAATATCCACTAAATGAGGGAATAATATGTGTGAGGGTACCCCAGGAGAGTTCCAAATGTGAGTGGGTAGAATATATATCCCACGGGGGTAAAATTGAAAAAAGGTGAAAAAAATTTTTTTTTTGGACTTAGTCATTTTTTCAGCATTTATCAGACTTTCAGATAGGGGAAATGTCAGTGAGTGTTCTGACTTCAGTTCCAGAGCGATTCGCCCGATGAGTCCTTCATATTTAGTCGTTTTCAGCCAATTTTCTGAATTTTTGAAAATTTAACTTTTTTGTGAAAATATCCACTAAATGAGGGAATAATATGTGTGAGGGTACCTCAGGAGAGTTCCAAATGTGTCTGGGTAGAGTATATATCCCACGGGGGTAAAATTGAAAATAGGTGAAAAAATTTTTTTTTTGGACTTAGTCATTTTTTCAGCGTTGATCAGACTTTCAGATAGGGGAAATGTCAGTGAGCATTCCGATTTCAGTTCCAGAGCGATTCGCCCGATGAGTCCTTCATATTTAGTCATTTTCAGCCAATTTTCTGAATTTTTGAAAATTTCACTTTTTTGTGAAAATATCCACTAAATGAGGGAATAATATGTGTGAGGGTATCCCAGGAGAGTTCCAAATGTGTGTGGGTAGAATATATATCCCACGGGGGTAAAATTGAAAAAAGGTGAAAAATTTTTTTTTTTGGACTTAGTCATTTTTTCAGCGTTTATCAGACTTTCAGATAGGGGAAATGTCAGTGAGCGTTCCGATTTCAGTTCCAGAGCGATTCGCCCGATGAGTCCTTCATATTTAGTCGTTTTCAGCCAATTTTCTGAATTTTTGAAAATTTCACTTTTTTGTGAAAATATCCACTAAATGAGGGAATAATATGTGTGAGGGTATCCCAGGAGAGTTCCAAATGTGTGTGGGTAGAATATATATCCCACGGGGGTAAAATTGAAAAAAGGTGAAAAATTTTTTTTTTTGGACTTAGTCATTTTTTCAGCGTTTATCAGACTTTCAGATAGGGGAAATGTCAGTGAGCGTTCCGATTTCAGTTCCAGAGCGATTCGCCTGATGAGTCCTTCATATTTAGTCGTTTTCAGCCAATTTTCTGAATTTTTGAAAATTTCACTTTTTTGTGAAAATATCCACTAAATGAGGGAATAATATGTGTGAGGGTATCCCAATATATATCCCACGGGGGTAAAATTGAAAAAAGGTGAAAAATTTTTTTTTTTGGACTTAGTCATTTTTTCAGCGTTTATCAGACTTTCAGATAGGGGAAATGTCAGTGAGCGTTCCGATTTCAGTTCCAGAGCGATTCGCCCGATGAGTCCTTCATATTTAGTCGTTTTCAGCCAATTTTCTGAATTTTTGAAAATTTCACTTTTTTGTGAAAATATCCACTAAATGAGGGAATAATATGTGTGAGGGTATCCCAGGAGAGTTCCAAATGTGTGTGGGTAGAATATATATCCCACGGGGGTAAAATTGAAAAAAGGTGAAAAAATTTTTTTTTTGGACTTAGTCATTTTTTCAGCGTTTATCAGACTTTCAGATAGGGGAAATGTCAGTGAGCGTTCCGATTTCAGTTCCAGAGCGATTCGCCCGATGAGTCCTTCATATTTAGTTGTTTTCAGCCAATTTTCAGAATTTTTGAAAATTTCACTTTTTTGTGAAAATATCCACTAAATGAGGAAATAATATGTGTGAGGGTACCCCAGGAGAGTTCCAAATGTATGTGGGTAGAATATATATCCCACGGGGGTAAAATTGAAAAAAGGTGAAAAAATTTTTTTTTTTGAACTTAGTCATTTTTTTAGCGTTTTTCAGACTTTCAGATAGGGGAAATGTCAGTGAGCGTTCCGATTTCAGTTCCAGAGCGATTCGCCCGATGAGTCCTTCATATTTAGTCGTTTTCATCCAATTTTCAGAATTTTTGAAAATTTCACTTTTTTGTGAAAATATCCACTAAATGAGGGAATAATATGTGTGAGGGTACCTCAGGAGAGTTCCAAATGTGTCTGGGTAGAGTATATATCCCACGGGGGTAAAATTGAAAAAAGGTGAAAAAATTTTTTTTTTGGACTTAGTCATTTTTTCAGCGTTGATCAGACTTTCAGATAGGGGAAATGTCAGTGAGCGTTCCGATTTCAGTTCCAGAGCGATTTGCCCGATGAGTCCTTCATATTTATTCATTTTCAGCCAATTTTCTGAATTTTTGAAAATTTCACTTTTTTGTGAAAATATCCACTAAATGAGGGAATAATATGTGTGAGGGTATCCCAGGAGAGTTCCAAATGTGTGTGGGTAGAATATATATCCCACGGGGGTAAAATTGAAAAAAGGTGAAAAATTTTTTTTTTTGGACTTAGTCATTTTTTCAGCGTTTATCAGACTTTCAGATAGGGGAAATGTCAGTGAGCATTCCGATTTCAGTTCCAGAGCGATTTGCCCGATGAGTCCTTAATATTTATTTGTTTCAGCCAAATTTCAGAATTTTTGAAAATTTCACTTTTTTGTGAAAATATCCACTAAATGAGGGAATAATATGTGTGAGGGTACCCCAGGAGAGTTCCAAATGTGTGTGGGTAGAATATATATCCCACGGGGGTAAAATTGAAATAAGGTGAAAAAAATTTTTTTTTTGCACTTAGTCATTTTTTCAGCATTTATCAGACTTTCAGATAGGGGAAATGTCAGTGAGTGTTCTGATTTCAGTTCCAGAGCGATTCGCCCGATGAGTCCTTCATATTTAGTCGTTTTCAGCAAATTTTCTGAATTTTTGAAAATTTCACTTTTTTGTGAAAATATCCACTAATTGAGGGAATAATATGTGTGAGGGTACGTCAGGAGAGTTCCAAATGTGTCTGGGTAGAGTATATATCCCACGGGGGTAAAATTGAAAAAAGGTGAAAAATTTTTTTTTTTGGACTTAGTCATTTTTTCAGCGTTTATCAGACTTTCAGATAGGGGAAATGTCAGTGAGCGTTCCGATTTCAGTTCCAGAGCGATTCGCCCGATGAGTCCTTAATATTTATTTGTTTCAGCCAAATTTCAGAATTTTTGAAAATTTCACTTTTTTGTGAAAATATCCACTAAATGAGGGAATAATATGTGTGAGGGTACCCCAGGAGAGTTCCAAATGTGTGTGGGTAGAATATATATCCCACGGGGGTAAAATTGAAAAAAGGTGAAAAAAAATTTTTTTTTTGACTTAGTCATTTTTTCAGCATTTATCAGACTTTCAGATAGGGGAAATGTCAGTGAGCATTCCGATTTCAGTTCCAGAGCGATTCGCCCGATGAGTCCTTCATATTTAGTCGTTTTCAGCCAATTTTCTGAATTTTTGAAAATTTCACTTTTTTGTGAAAATATCCACTAAATGAGGGAATAATATGTGTGAGGGTACCCCAGGAGAGTTCCAAATGTGTGTGGGTAGAATATATATCCCACGGGGGTAAAATTGAAAAAAGGTGAAAAAAATTTTTTTTTTGGACTTAGTCATTTTTTCAGCATTTATCAGACTTTCAGATAGGGGAAATGTCAGTGAGTGTTCTGACTTCAGTTCCAGAGCGATTCGCCCGATGAGTCCTTCATATTTAGTCGTTTTCAGCCAATTTTCTGAATTTTTGAAAATTTCACTTTTTTGTGAAAATATCCACTAAATGAGGGAATAATATGTGTGAGGGTACCTCAGGAGAGTTCCAAATGTGTCTGGGTAGAGTATATATCCCACGGGGGTAAAATTGAAAATAGGTGAAAAAAATTTTTTTTTTGACTTAGTCATTTTTTCAGCGTTGATCAGACTTTCAGATAGGGGAAATGTCAGTGAGCGTTCCGATTTCAGTTCCAGAGCGATTCGCCCGATGAGTCCTTCATATTTAGTCGTTTTCAGCCAATTTTCTGAATTTTTGAAAATTTCACTTTTTTGTGAAAATATCCACTAAATGAGGGAATAATATGTGTGAGGGTATCCCAGGAGAGTTCGAAATGTGTGTGGGTAGAATATATATCCCACGGGGGTAAAATTGAAAAAAGGTGAAAAATTTTTTTTTTTGGACTTAGTCATTTTTTCAGCGTTTATCAGACTTTCAGATAGGGGAAATGTCAGTGAGCGTTCCGATTTCAGTTCCAGAGCGATTCGCCCGATGAGTCCTTCATATTTAGTTGTTTTCAGCCAATTTTCAGAATTTTTGAAAATTTCACTTTTTTGTGAAAATATCCACTAAATGAGGAAATAATATGTGTGAGGGTACCCCAGGAGAATTCCAAATGTGTGTGGGTAGAATATATATCCCACGGGGGTAAAATTGAAAAAAGGTGAAAAAATTTTTTTTTTGAACTTAGTCATTTTTTTAGCGTTTTTCAGACTTTCAGATAGGGGAAATGTCAGTGAGCGTTCCGATTTCAGTTCCAGAGCGATTCGCCCGATGAGTCCTTCATATTTAGTCGTTTTCATCCAATTTTCAGAATTTTTGAAAATTTCACTTTTTTGTGAAAATATCCACTAAATGAGGGAATAATATGTGTGAGGGTACCTCAGGAGAGTTCCAAATGTGTCTGGGTAGAGTATATATCCCACGGGGGTAAAATTGAAAAAAGGTGAAAAAATTTTTTTTTTGGACTTAGTCATTTTTTCAGCGTTGATCAGACTTTCAGATAGGGGAAATGTCAGTGAGCGTTCCGATTTCAGTTCCAGAGCGATTTGCCCGATGAGTCCTTCATATTTATTCATTTTCAGCCAATTTTCTGAATTTTTGAAAATTTCACTTTTTTGTGAAAATATCCACTAAATGAGGGAATAATATGTGTGAGGGTATCCCAGGAGAGTTCCAAATGTGTGTGGGTAGAATATATATCCCACGGGGGTAAAATTGAAAAAAGGTGAAAAATTTTTTTTTTTGGACTTAGTCATTTTTTCAGCGTTTATCAGACTTTCAGATAGGGGAAATGTCAGTGAGCATTCCGATTTCAGTTCCAGAGCGATTTGCCCGATGAGTCCTTAATATTTATTTGTTTCAGCCAAATTTCAGAATTTTTGAAAATTTCACTTTTTTGTGAAAATATCCACTAAATGAGGGAATAATATGTGTGAGGGTACCCCAGGAGAGTTCCAAATGTGTGTGGGTAGAATATATATCCCACGGGGGTAAAATTGAAATAAGGTGAAAAAATTTTTTTTTTTGCACTTAGTCATTTTTTCAGCATTTATCAGACTTTCAGATAGGGGAAATGTCAGTGAGTGTTCTGATTTCAGTTCCAGAGCGATTCGCCCGATGAGTCCTTCATATTTAGTCGTTTTCAGCCAATTTTCTGAATTTTTGAAAATTTCACTTTTTTGTGAAAATATCCACTAAATGAGGGAATAATATGTGTGAGGGTACGTCAGGAGAGTTCCAAATGTGTCTGGGTAGAGTATATATCCCACGGGGGTAAAATTGAAAAAAGGTGAAAAAATTTTTTTTTTGGACTTAGTCATTTTTTCAGCGTTTATCAGACTTTCAGATAGGGGAAATGTCAGTGAGCGTTCCGATTTCAGTTCCAGAGCGATTCGCCCGATGAGTCCTTAATATTTATTTGTTTCAGCCAAATTTCAGAATTTTTGAAAATTTCACTTTTTTGTGAAAATATCCACTAAATGAGGGAATAATATGTGTGAGGGTACCCCAGGAGAGTTCCAAATGTGTGTGGGTAGAATATATATCCCACGGGGGTAAAATTGAAAAAAGGTGAAAAAAAATTTTTTTTTTGACTTAGTCATTTTTTCAGCATTTATCAGACTTTCAGATAGGGGAAATGTCAGTGAGCATTCCGATTTCAGTTCCAGAGCGATTTGCCCGATGAGTCCTTTATATTTATTTGTTTCAGCCAAATTTCAGAATTTTTGAAAATTTCACTTTTTTGTGAAAATATCCACTAAATGAGGGAATAATATGTGTGAGGGTACCCCAGGAGAGTTCCAAATGTGTGTGGGTAGAATATATATCCCACGGGGGTAAAATTGAAAAAAGGTGAAAAAAATTTTTTTTTTGGACTTAGTCATTTTTTCAGCATTTATCAGACTTTCAGATAGGGGAAATGTCAGTGAGTGTTCTGACTTCAGTTCCAGAGCGATTCGCCCGATGAGTCCTTCATATTTAGTCGTTTTCAGCCAATTTTCTGAATTTTTGAAAATTTCACTTTTTTGTGAAAATATCCACTAAATGAGGGAATAATATGTGTGAGGGTACCTCAGGAGAGTTCCAAATGTGTCTGGGTAGAGTATATATCCCACGGGGGTAAAATTGAAAATAGGTGAAAAAATTTTTTTTTTGGACTTAGTCATTTTTTCAGCGTTGATCAGACTTTCAGATAGGGGAAATGTCAGTGAGCGTTCCGATTTCAGTTCCAGAGCGATTCGCCCGATGAGTCCTTCATATTTAGTCATTTTCAGCCAATTTTCTGAATTTTTGAAAATTTCACTTTTTTGTGAAAATATCCACTAAATGAGGGAATAATATGTGTGAGGGTACCCCAGGAGAGTTCCAAATGTGTGTGGGTAGAATATATATCCCACAGGGGTAAAATTGAAAAAAGGTGAAAAAAATTTTTTTTTTGGACTTAGTCATTTTTTCAGCATTTATCAGACTTTCAGATAGGGGAAATGTCAGTGAGTGTTCTGACTTCAGTTCCAGAGCGTTTCGCCCGATGAGTCCTTCATATTTAGTCGTTTTCAGCCAATTTTCTGAATTTTTGAAAATTTCACTTTTTTGTGAAAATATCCACTAAATGAGGGAATAATATGTGTGAGGGTACCTCAGGAGAGTTCCAAATGTGTCTGGGTAGAGTATATATCCCACGGGGGTAAAATTGAAAATAGGTGAAAAAATTTTTTTTTTGGACTTAGTCATTTTTTCAGCGTTGATCAGACTTTCAGATAGGGGAAATGTCAGTGAGCGTTCCGATTTCAGTTCCAGAGCGATTCGCCCGATGAGTCCTTCATATTTAGTCATTTTCAGCCAATTTTCTGAATTTTTGAAAATTTCACTTTTTTGTGAAAATATCCACTAAATGAGGGAATAATATGTGTGAGGGTATCCCAGGAGAGTTCCAAATGTGTGTGGGTAGAATATATATCCCACGGGGGTAAAATTGAAAAAAGGTGAAAAAATTTTTTTTTTGGACTTAGTCATTTTTTCAGCGTTTATCAGACTTTCAGATAGGGGAAATGTCAGTGAGCGTTCCGATTTCAGTTCCAGAGCGATTCGCCCGATGAGTCCTTCATATTTAGTCGTTTTCAGCCAATTTTCTGAATTTTTGAAAATTTCACTTTTTTGTGAAAATATCCACTAAATGAGGGAATAATATGTGTGAGGGTATCCCAGGAGAGTTCCAAATGTGTGTGGGTAGAATATATATCCCACGGGGGTAAAATTGAAAAAAGGTGAAAAAAATTTTTTTTTTGGACTTAGTCATTTTTCAGCATTTATCAGACTTTCAGATAGGGGAAATGTCAGTGAGTGTTCCGATTTCAGTTCCAGAGCGATTCGCCCGATGAGTCCTTCATATTTGGTCGTTTTCAGCCAATTTTCTGAATTTTTGAAAATTTCACTTTTTTGTGAAAATATCCACTAAATGAGGGAATAATATGTGTGAGGGTACCTCAGGAGAGTTCCAAATGTGTCTGGGTAGAGTATGTATCCCACGGGGGTAAAATTGAAAAAAGGTGAAAAAATTTTTTTTTTGGACTTAGTCATTTTTTCAGCGTTGATCAGACTTTCAGATAGGGGAAATGTCAGTGAGCGTTCCGATTTCAGTTCCAGAGCGATTCGCCCGATGAGTCCTTCATATTTAGTCATTTTCAGCCAATTTTCTGAATTTTTGAAAATTTCACTTTTTTGTGAAAATATCCACTAAATGAGGGAATAATATGTGTGAGGGTACCCCAGGAGAGTTCCAAATGTGTGTGGGTAGAATATATATCCCACGGGGGTAAAATTGAAAAAAGGTGAAAAAAATTTTTTTTTTGGACTTAGTCATTTTTTCAGCATTTATCAGACTTTCAGATAGGGGAAATGTCAGTGAGTGTTCTGACTTCAGTTCCAGAGCGTTTCGCCCGATGAGTCCTTCATATTTAGTCGTTTTCAGCCAATTTTCTGAATTTTTGAAAATTTCACTTTTTTGTGAAAATATCCACTAAATGAGGGAATAATATGTGTGAGGGTACCTCAGGAGAGTTCCAAATGTGTCTGGGTAGAGTATATATCCCACGGGGGTAAAATTGAAAATAGGTGAAAAAATTTTTTTTTTGGACTTAGTCATTTTTTCAGCGTTGATCAGACTTTCAGATAGGGGAAATGTCAGTGAGCGTTCCGATTTCAGTTCCAGAGCGATTCGCCCGATGAGTCCTTCATATTTAGTCATTTTCAGCCAATTTTCTGAATTTTTGAAAATTTCACTTTTTTGTGAAAATATCCACTAAATGAGGGAATAATATGTGTGAGGGTATCCCAGGAGAGTTCCAAATGTGTGTGGGTAGAATATATATCCCACGGGGGTAAAATTGAAAAAAGGTGAAAAATTTTTTTTTTTGGACTTAGTCATTTTTTCAGCGTTTATCAGACTTTCAGATAGGGGAAATGTCAGTGAGCGTTCCGATTTCAGTTCCAGAGCGATTCGCCCGATGAGTCCTTCATATTTAGTCGTTTTCAGCCAATTTTCTGAATTTTTGAAAATTTCACTTTTTTGTGAAAATATCCACTAAATGAGGGAATAATATGTGTGAGGGTATCCCAGGAGAGTTCCAAATGTGTGTGGGTAGAATATATATCCCACGGGGGTAAAATTGAAAAAAGGTGAAAAATTTTTTTTTTTGGACTTAGTCATTTTTTCAGCGTTTATCAGACTTTCAGATAGGGGAAATGTCAGTGAGCGTTCCGATTTCAGTTCCAGAGCGATTCGCCCGATGAGTCCTTCATATTTAGTCGTTTTCAGCCAATTTTCTGAATTTTTGAAAATTTCACTTTTTTGTGAAAATATCCACTAAATGAGGGAATAATATGTGTGAGGGTATCCCAGGAGAGTTCCAAATGTGTGTGGGTAGAATATATATCCCACGGGGGTAAAATTGAAAAAAGGTGAAAAATTTTTTTTTTTGGACTTAGTCATTTTTTCAGCGTTTATCAGACTTTCAGATAGGGGAAATGTCAGTGAGCGTTCCGATTTCAGTTCCAGAGCGATTTGCCCGATGAGTCCTTTATATTTATTTGTTTCAGCCAAATTTCAGAATTTTTGAAAATTTCACTTTTTTGTGAAAATATCCACTAAATGAGGGAATAATATGTGTGAGGGTACCCCAGGAGAGTTCCAAATGTGTGTGGGTAGAATATATATCCTACGGGGGTAAAATTGAAAAAAGGTGAAAAAAATTTTTTTTTTGGACTTAGTCATTTTTTCAGCATTTATCAGACTTTCAGATAGGGGAAATGTCAGTGAGCGTTCCGATTTCAGTTCCAGAGCGATTCGCCCGATGAGTCCTTCATATTTAGTTGTTTTCAGCCAATTTTCAGAATTTTTGAAAATTTCACTTTTTTGTGAAAATATCCACTAAATGAGGAAATAATATGTGTGAGGGTACCCCAGGAGAGTTCCAAATGTGTGTGGGTAGAATATATATCCCACGGGGGTAAAATTGAAAAAAGGTGAAAAAAATTTTTTTTTTGGACTTAGTCATTTTTCAGCATTTATCAGACTTTCAGATAGGGGAAATGTCAGTGAGTGTTCCGATTTCAGTTCCAGAGCGATTCGCCCGATGAGTCCTTCATATTTGGTCGTTTTCAGCCAATTTTCTGAATTTTTGAAAATTTCACTTTTTTGTGAAAATATCCACTAAATGAGGGAATAATATGTGTGAGGGTACCTCAGGAGAGTTCCAAATGTGTCTGGGTAGAGTATGTATCCCACGGGGGTAAAATTGAAAAAAGGTGAAAAAATTTTTTTTTTGGACTTAGTCATTTTTTCAGCGTTTCTCAGACTTTCAGATAGGGGAAATGTCAGTGAGCGTTCCGATTTCAGTTCCAGAGCGATTCGCCCGATGAGTCCTTAATATTTAGTCGTTTTCAGCCAAATTTGAGAATTTTTGAAAAATTCACTTTTTTGTGAAAATATCCACTAAATGAGGAAATAATATGTGTGAGGGTACCCCAGGAGAGTTCCAAATGTGTGTGGGTAGAATATATATCCCACGGGGGTAAAATGGAAAAAAGGTGAAAAAATTTTTTTTTTGGACTTAGTCATTTTTTCAGCATTTATCAGACTTTCAGATAGGGGAAATGTCAGTGAGCGTTCCGATTTCAGTTTCAGAGACATTCGCCCGATGAGTTTTTCATATTTCGTCGTTTTCAGCCAATTTTCAGAATTTTTGAAAATTTCACTTTTTTGTGAAAATATCCACTAAATGAGGGAATAATATGTGTGATGGTACCCCAGGAGAGTTCCAAATGTGTGTGGGTAGAATATATATCCCACGGGGGTAAAATTGAAAAAAGGTGAAAAATTTTTTTTTTTGGACTTAGTCATTTTTTCAGCGTTTATCAGACTTTCAGATAGGGGAAATGTCAGTGAGCATTCCGATTTCAGTTCCAGAGCGATTCGCCCGATGAGTCCTTCATATTTAGTCATTTTCAGCCAATTTTCAGAATTTTTGAAAATTTCACTTTTTTGTGAAAATATCCACTAAATGAGGAAATAAAATGTGTGAGGGTAACCCAGGAGAGTTCCAAATGTGTGCGGGTAGAGTATATATACCACGGGGGTAAAATTAAAAAAAGGTGAAAAAATTTTTTTTTTGGACTTAGTCATTTTTTCAGCGTTTATCAGACTTTCAGATAGGGGAAATGTCAGTGAGTGTTCCGATTTCAGTTCCAGAACGATTCGCCCGATGAGTCCTTCATATTTAGTCGTTTTCAGCCAATTTTCAGAATTTTTGAAAATTTCACTTTTTTGTGAAAATATCCACTAAATGAGGGAATAATATGTGTGAGGGTACCCCAGGAGAGTTCCAAATGTGTGTGGGTAGAATATATATCCCACGGGGGTAAAATTGAAAAAAGGTGAAAAAATTTTTTTTTTGGACTTAGTCATTTTTTTAGCGTTTTTCAGACTTTCAGATAGGGGAAATGTCAGTGAGCGTTCCGATTTCAGTTCCAGAGCGCTTCGCCCTATGAGTCCTTGATATTTAGTCGTTTTCAGCCAATTTTCAGAATTTTTGAAAATTTCACTTTTTTGTGAACATATCCACTAAATGAGGAAATAATATGTGTGAGGGTACCCCAGGAGAGTTCCAAATGTGTGTGGGTAGAATATATATCCCACCGGGGTAAAATGGAAAAAAGGTGAAAAAATTTTTTTTTTGGACTTAGTCATTTTTTCAGCATTTATCAGACTTTCAGATAGGGGAAATGTCAGTGAGCGTTCCGATTTCAGTTTCAGAGACATTCGCCCGATGAGTTTTTCATATTTAGTCGTTTTCAGCCAATTTTCAGAATTTTTGAAAATTTCACTTTTTTGTGAAAATATCCACTAAATGAGGGAATAATATGTGTGATGGTACCCCAGGAGAGTTCCAAATGTGTGTGGGTAGAATATATATCCCAAGGGGGTAAAATTGAAAAAAGGTGAAAAATTTTTTTTTTTGGACTTAGTCATTTTTTCAGGGTTTATCAGACTTTCAGATAGGGGAAATGTCAGTGAGCATTCCGATTTCAGTTCCAGAGCGATTCGCCCGATGAGTCCTTCATATTTAGTCGTTTTCAGCCAATTTTCAGAATTTTTGAAAATTTCACTTTTTTGTGAAAATATCCACTAAATGAGGGAATAATATGTGTGAGGGTATCCCAGGAGAGTTCCAAATGTGTGTGGGTAGAATTTATATCCCACGGGGGTAAAATTGAAAAAAGGTGAAAAATTTTTTTTTTTGGACTTAGTCATTTTTTCAGCGTTTATCAGACTTTCAGATAGGGGAAATGTCAGTGAGCGTTCCGATTTCAGTTCCAGAGCGATTCGCCCGATGAGTCCTTAATATTTATTTGTTTCAGCCAAATTTCAGAATTTTTGAAAATTTCACTTTTTTGTGAAAATATCCACTAAATGAGGGAATAATATGTGTGAGGGTACCTCAGGAGAGTTCCAAATGTGTCTGGGTAGAGTATGTATCCCACGGGGGTAAAATTGAAAAAAGGTGAAAAAATTTTTTTTTTGGACTTAGTCATTTTTTCAGCGTTTCTCAGACTTTCAGATAGGGGAAATGTCAGTGAGCGTTCCGATTTCAGTTCCAGAGCGATTCGCCCGATGAGTCCTTAATATTTAGTCGTTTTCAGCCAAATTTCAGAATTTTTGAAAAATTCACTTTTTTGTGAAAATATCCACTAAATGAGGAAATAATATGTGTGAGGGTACCCCAGGAGAGTTCCAAATGTGTGTGGGTAGAATATATATCCCACGGGGGTAAAATGGAAAAAAGGTGAAAAAATTTTTTTTTTGGACTTAGTCATTTTTTCAGCATTTATCAGACTTTCAGATAGGGGAAATGTCAGTGAGCGTTCCGATTTCAGTTTCAGAGACATTCGCCCGATGAGTTTTTCATATTTCGTCGTTTTCAGCCAATTTTCAGAATTTTTGAAAATTTCACTTTTTTGTGAAAATATCCACTAAATGAGGGAATAATATGTGTGATGGTACCCCAGGAGAGTTCCAAATGTGTGTGGGTAGAATATATATCCCACGGGGGTAAAATTGAAAAAAGGTGAAAAATTTTTTTTTTTGGACTTAGTCATTTTTTCAGCGTTTATCAGACTTTCAGATAGGGGAAATGTCAGTGAGCATTCCGATTTCAGTTCCAGAGCGATTCGCCCGATGAGTCCTTCATATTTAGTCATTTTCAGCCAATTTTCAGAATTTTTGAAAATTTCACTTTTTTGTGAAAATATCCACTAAATGAGGAAATAATATGTGTGAGGGTAACCCAGGAGAGTTCCAAATGTGTGCGGGTAGAGTATATATACCACGGGGGTAAAATTAAAAAAAGGTGGAAAAAATTTTTTTTTGGACTTAGTCATTTTTTCAGCGTTTATCAGACTTTCAGATAGGGGAAATGTCAGTGAGTGTTCCGATTTCAGTTCCAGAACGATTCGCCCGATGAGTCCTTCATATTTAGTCGTTTTCAGCCAATTTTCAGAATTTTTGAAAATTTCACTTTTTTGTGAAAATATCCACTAAATGAGGGAATAATATGTGTAAGGGTACCCCAGGAGAGTTCCAAATGTGTGTGGGTAGAATATATATCCCACGGGGGTAAAATTGAAAAAAGGTGAAAAAATTTTTTTTTTGGACTTAGTCATTTTTTTAGCGTTTTTCAGACTTTCAGATAGGGGAAATGTCAGTGAGCGTTCCGATTTCAGTTCCAGAGCGCTTCGCCCTATGAGTCCTTGATATTTAGTCGTTTTCAGCCAATTTTCAGAATTTTTGAAAATTTCACTTTTTTGTGAACATATCCACTAAATGAGGAAATAATATGTGTGAGGGTACCCCAGGAGAGTTCCAAATGTGTGTGGGTAGAATATATATCCCACCGGGGTAAAATGGAAAAAAGGTGAAAAAATTTTTTTTTTGGACTTAGTCATTTTTTCAGCATTTATCAGACTTTCAGATAGGGGAAATGTCAGTGAGCGTTCCGATTTCAGTTTCAGAGACATTCGCCCGATGAGTTTTTCATATTTAGTCGTTTTCAGCCAATTTTCAGAATTTTTGAAAATTTCACTTTTTTGTGAAAATATCCACTAAATGAGGAAATAATGTGCGTGAGGGTACCCCAGGAGAGTTCCAAATATGTCTGGGTAGAGTATATATCCCACGGGGGTAAAATTGAAAAAAGGTGAAAAAAATTTTTTTTTGGACTTAGTCATTTTTTCAGCGTTTATCAGACTTTCAGATAGGGGAAATGTCAGTGAGCGTTCCGATTTCAGTTCCAGAGCGATTCGCCCGATGAGTCCTTAATATTTATTTGTTTCAGCCAAATTTCAGAATTTTTGAAAATTTCACTTTTTTGTGAAAATATCCACTAAATGAGGGAATAATATGTGTGAGGGTACCCCAGGAGAGTTCCAAATGTGTGTGGGTAGAATATATATCCCACGGGGGTAAAATTGAAAAAAGGTGAAAAAAATTTTTTTTTTTTACTTAGTCATTTTTTCAGCATTTATCAGACTTTCAGATAGGGGAAATGTCAGTGAGTGTTCTGACTTCAGTTCCAGAGCGATTCGCCCGATGAGTCCTTCATATTTAGTTGTTTCAGCCAAATTTCAGAATTTTTTAAAATTTCACTTTTTTGTGAAAATATCCACTAAATGAGGGAATAATATGTGTGAGGGTACCCCAGGAGAGTTCCAAATGTGTGTGGCTAGAATATATATCCCACGGGGGTAAAATTGAAAAAAGTTAAAAAAATAATTTTTTTTAGACTTAGTCATTTTCCGGTGTTTATCAGACTTTCAGATAGGTGAAATGTCAGTAAGCGTTCCGATTTTAGTTCCAGAGCGATTCACCCGATGAGTCCTTCATATTTAGTCGTTTTCAGGCAATTTTCAGAATTTTTGAAAATTTCACTTTTTTTGTGAAAATATCCACTAAATGAGGAAATAATATGTGTGAGGGTACCCCAGGAGAGTTCCAAAGGTGTGTGGGTAGAATATATATCTCACGGGGGTAAAATTGAAAAAAGGTGAAAAAAAATTTTTTTTTGGACTGTCATTTTTTCAGCATTTATCAGACTTTCAGATTGGGGAAATGTCAGTGAGCGTTCCGATTTCAGTTCCAGAGCGATTCGCCCGATGAGTCCTTCATATTTAGTCGTTTTCAGGCAATTTTCAGAATTTTTGAAAATTTCACTTTTTTGTGAAAATATCCACTAAATGAGGGAATAATATGTGTGAGGGTACCTCAGGAGAGTTCCAAATGTGTGTGGGTAGAATATATATCCCACGGGGGTATAATTGAAAAAAGGTGAAAACATTTTTTTTTTGGACTTAGTCATTTTTTCAGCGTATATCAGACTTTCAGATAGGGGAAATGTCAGTGAGCGTTCCGATTTCAGTTCCAGAGCGATTCGACCGATGAGTCCATCATATTTAGTCGTTTTCAGCCAATTTTCTGAATTTTTGAAAATTTCACTTTTTTGTGAAAATATCCACTAAATGAGGGAATAATATGTGTGAGGGTACCTCAGGAGAGTTCCAAATGTGTGTGGCTAGAATATATATCCCACGGGGGTAAAATTGAAAAAAGTTCAAAAAAAATTTTTTTTAGACTGTCATTTTCCGGCATTTATCAGACTTTCAGATCGGTGAAATGTCAGTAAGCATTCCGATTTTAGTTCCAGAGCGTTTCGCCCGATGAGTCCTTCATATTTAGTCGTTTTCAGCCAATTTTCAGAATTTTTGAAAATTTCACTTTTTTTGTGAAAATATCCACTAAATGAGGAAATAATATGTGTGAGGGTACCCCAGGAGAGTTCCAAAGGTGTGTGGGTAGAATATATATCCCACGGGGGTTAAAATTGAAAAAAGGTAAAAAATTTTTTTTTTTGGACTTAGTCATTTTTTCAGCGTTTATCAGACTTTCAGATAGGGGAAATGTCAGTGTGCGTTCCGATTTCAGTTCCAGAGCGATTCGCCCGATGAGTCCTTAATATTTAGTTGTTTCAGCCAAATTTCTGAATTTTTGAAAATTTCACTTTTTTGTGAAAATATCCACTAAATGAGGGAATAATATGTGTGAGGGTACCCCAGGAGTGTTCCAAATGTGTGTGGGTAGAATATATATCCCACGGGGGTAAAATTGAAAAAAGGTGAAAAAAATTTTTTTTTTGGACTTAGTCATTTTTTCAGCATTTATCAGACTTTCAGATAGGGGAAATGTCAGTGAGTGTTCCGATTTCAGTTCAGAGCGATTCGCCCGATGAGTCCTTCATATTTAGTCGTTTTCAGGCAATTTTCAGAATTTTTGAAAATTTCACTTTTTTGTGAAAATATCCACTAAATGAGGAAATAATATGTGTGAGGGTACCCCAGGAGAGTTCCAAATGTGTGTGGGTAGAATATATATCCCAGGGGGGTAAAATTGAAAAAAGGTGAAAAAAAATTTTTTTTTGGACTTAGTCATTTTTTCAGCATTTATCAGACTTTCAGATAGGAGAAATGTCAGTGAGCGTTCTGATTTCAGTTCCAGAGCGATTCGCCCGATGAGTCCTTCATATTTAGTTGTTTTCAGGCAATTTTCAGAATTTTGAAAATTTCACTTTTTTGTGAAAATATCCACTAAATGAGGAAATAATATGTGTGAGGGTACCCCAGGAGAGTTCCAAATGTGTGTGGGTAGAGTATATATCCCACGGGGGTAAAATTGAAAAAAGGTGAAAAAATTTTTTTTTTGGACTTAGTCATTTTTTCAGCGTTTATCAGACTTTCAGATAGGGGAAATGTCAGTGAGCATTCCGATTTCAGTTCCAGAGCGATTCGCCCTATGAGTCCTTCATATTTAGTCGTTTTCAGCCAATTTTCTGAATTTTTGAAAATTTCACTTTTTTGTGAAAATATCCACTAAATGAGGGAATAATATGTGTGAGGGTACCTCAGGAGGATTCCAAATGTGTGTGGGTAGAATATATATCCCACGGGGGTATAATTGAAAAAAGTTGAAAAAAATTATTTTTTGGACTTAGTCATTTTTTTAGCGTTTTTCAGACTTTCAGATAGGGGAAATGTCAGTGAGCGTTCCGATTTCAGTTCCAGAGCGATTCGCCCGATGAGTCCTTGATATTTAGTCGTTTTCAGCCAATTTTCAGAATTTTTGAAAATTTCACTTTTTTGTGAACATATCCACTAAATGAGGAAATAATATGTGTGAGGGTACCCCAGGAGAGTTCCAAATGTGTGTGGGTAGAATATATATCCCACGGGGGTAAAATGGAAAAAAGGTGAAAAAATTTTTTTTTTGGACTTAGTCATTTTTTCAGCATTTATCAGACTTTCAGATAGGGGAAATGTCATTGAGCGTTCCGATTTCAGTTTCAGAGACATTCGGCCGATGAGTTTTTCATATTTAGTCGTTTTCAGCCAATTTTCAGAATTTTTGAAAATTTCACTTTTTTGTGAAAATATCCACTAAATGAGGAAATAATATGTGTGAGGGTACCTCAGGAGAGTTCCAAATGTGTGTGGGTAGAGTATATATCCCACGGGGGTAAAATTGAAAAAAGGTGAAAAAAATTTTTTTTTGGACTTAGTCATTTTTTCAGCGTTTATCAGACTTTCAGATAGGGGAAATGTCAGTGAGCGTTCCGATTTCAGTTCCAGAGCGACTCGCCCGATGAGTCCTTCATATTTAGTCGTTTTCAGTCAATTTTCTGAATTTTTGAAAATTTCACTTTTGTGGGAAAATATCCACTAAATGAGGGAATAATATGTGTGAGGGTATCCCAGGAGAGTTCCAAATGTGTGTGGCTAGAATATATATCCCACGGGGGTAATATTGAAAAAAGTTAAAAAAAAATTTTTTTTAGACTTAGTCATTTTCCGGCGTTTATCAGACTTTCAGATAGGTGAAATGTCAGTGAGCGTTTCGATTTCATTTCCAGAGCGATTCGCCCATTGAGTCCTTCATATTTAGTCGTTTTCAGCCAATTTTC
Source organism: Phyllobates terribilis (assembly GCF_046119375.1). Classification (NCBI taxonomy): domain Eukaryota; kingdom Metazoa; phylum Chordata; class Amphibia; order Anura; family Dendrobatidae; genus Phyllobates; species Phyllobates terribilis. The sequence goes on along the minus strand of NW_027362773.1, from coordinate 17,638,005 downwards.
AGAATTTTTGAAAATTTCACTTTTTTTGTGAAAATATCCACTAAATGAGGAAATAATATGTGTGAGGGTACCCCAGGAGAGTTCCAAATGTGTGTGGGTAGAATATATATTCCACGGGGGTAAAATTGAAAAAAGGTGAAAAATTTTTTTTTTTGGACTTAGTCATTTTTTCAGCGTTTATCAGACTTTCAGATAGGGGAAAAGTCAGTGAGCATTCCGATTTCAGTTCCAGAGCAATTCGCCCGATGAGTCCTTAATATTTAGTCGTTTTCAGCCAATTTTCAGAATTTTTGAAAATTTCACTTTTTTGTGAAAATATCCATTAAATGAGGGAATAATATGTGTGAGGGTACCTCAGGAGAGTTCAAAATGTGTGTGGGTAGAATATATATTCCACGGGGGTAAAATTGAAAAAAGGTGAAAAATTTTTTTTTTTGAACTTAGTCATTTTTTTAGCGTTTTTCAGACTTTCAGATAGGGGAAATGTCAGTGAGCGTTCCGATTTCAGTTCCAGAGCGATTCGCCCGATGAGTCCTTCATATTTAGTCGTTTCCAGCCAATTTTCTGAATTTTTGAAAATTTCACTTTTTTGTGAACATATCCACTAAATGAGGGAATAATATGTGTGAGGGTACCTCAGGAGAGTTCCAAATGTGTGTGGGTAGAATATATATCCCACGGGGGTATAATTGAAAAAAGGTGAAAAAATTTTTTTTTTGGACTTAGTCATTTTTTCAGCGTTTATCATACTTTCAGATAGGGGAAATGTCAGTGAGCGTTCCGATTTCAGTTCCAGAGCGATTCGCCCGATGAGTCCATCATATTTAGTCGTTTTCAGCCAATTTTCTGAATTTTTGAAAATTTCACTTTTTTGAGAAAATATCCACTAAATGAGGGAATAATATGTGTGAGGGTACCTCAGGAGAGTTCCAAATGTGTGTGGCTAGAATATATATCCCACGGGGGTAAAATTGAAAAAAGTTAAAAAAAAATTTTTTTTAGACTGTCATTTTCCGGCATTTATCAGACTTTCAGATAGGTGAAATGTCAGTAAGCGTTCCGATTTTAGTTCCAGAGCGTTTCGCCCGATGAGTCCTTCATATTTAGTCGTTTTCAGCCAATTTTCAGAATTTTTGAAAATTTCACTTTTTTTGTGAAAATATCCACTAAATGAGGAAATAATATGTGTGAGGGTACCCCAGGAGAGTTCCAAAGGTGTGTGGGTAGAATATATATCCCACGGGGGTTAAAATTGAAAAAAGGTGAAAAATTTTTTTTTTTGGACTTAGTCATTTTTTCAGCATTTATCAGACTTTCAGATAGGGGAAATGTCAGTGTGCGTTCCGATTTCAGTTCCAGAGCGATTCGCCCGATGAGTCCTTAATATTTAGTTGTTTCAGCCAAATTTCAGAATTTTTGAAAATTTCACTTTTTTGTGAAAATATCCACTAAATGAGGGAATAATATGTGTGAGGGTACCCCAGGAGACTTCCAAATGTGTGTGGGTAGAATATATATCCCACGGGGGTAAAATTGAAAAAAGGTGAAAAAAATTTTTTTTTTGGACTTAGTCATTTTTTCAGCATTTATCAGACTTTCAGATAGGGGAAATGTCAGTGAGTGTTCCGATTTCAGTTCAGAGCGATTCGCCCGATGAGTCCTTCATATTTAGTCGTTTTCAGGCAATTTTCAGAATTTTTGAAAATTTCACTTTTTTGTGAACATATCCACTAAATGAGGAAATAATATGTGTGAGGGTACCCCAGGAGAGTTCCAAATGTGTGTGGGTAGAATATATATCCCATGGGGGTAAAATTGAAAAAAGGTGAAAAATTTTTTTTTTATACTTAGTCATTTTTTCAGCGTTCATCAGACTTTCAGATAGGGGAAATGTCAGTGAGCTTTCCGATTTCAGTTCCAGCGCGATTCGCCCGATGAGTCCTTCATATTCAGTAGTTTTCAGCCAATTTTCTGAATTTTTGAAAATTTCACTTTTTTGTGAAAATATCCATTAAATGAGGGAATAATATGTGTGAGGGTACCCCAGGAGAGTTCCAAATGTGTGTGGGTAGAATATATATCCCACGGGGGTAAAATTGAAAAAAGGTGAAACTTTTTTTTGGTCTTAATCATTTTTTCAGCGTTTATCAGACTTTCAGATAGGGGAAATGTCAGTGAGCGTTCCGATTTAAGTTCCAGAGCGATGCGCCCATTGAGTCCTTTATATTTAGTCATTTTCAGCCAATTTTCAGAATTTTTGAAAATTTCACTTTTTTGTATAAATATCCACTAAATGAGGGAATAATATGTGTGAGGGTACTCCAGGAGAGTTCCAAATGTGTGTGGGTAGAATATATATCCCACGGGGGTAAAATTGAAAAAAGGTGAAAAAAAAATTTTTTTAGACTTAGTCATTTTTCTGGCGTTTATCAAACTTTCAGATAGGGAAAATGTCAGTGAGCATTCCGATTTCAGTTCCAGAGCGATACGCCCAATGAGTCCTTCATATTTAGTCGTTTTCAGCCAATTTTCAGAATTTTTTAAAATTTCACTTTTTTGTGAAAATATCCACTAAATGAGGGAATAATATGTGTGAGGGTACCCCAGGAGAGTTCCAAATGTGTGTGGGTAGAATATATATCCCACGGGGGTAAAATTGAAAAAAGGTGAAAAAAAAATTTTTTTAGACTTAGTCATTTTTCTGGCGTTTATTAAACTTTCAGATAGGGGAAATGTCAGTGAGCATTCCGATTTCAGTTCCAGAGCGATTCGCCCAATGAGTCCTTCATATTTAGTCGTTTTCAGCCAATTTTCAGAATTTTTTAAAATTTCACTTTTTTGTGAAAATATCCACTAAATGAGGGAATAATATGTGTGAGGGTACCCCAGGAGAGTTCCAAATGTGTGTGGGTAGAATATATATCTCACGGGGGTAAAATTGAAAAAAGTTGAAAAAAAATTTTTTGGACTGTCATTTTTCCGGTGTTTATCAGACTTTCAGATAGGGAAAATGTCAGTGAGCGTTCCAATTTCAGTTCCAGAGCCATTCGCCCAATGAGTCCTTCATATTTAGTCGTTTTCAGCCAATTTTCAGAATTTTTGAAAATTTCACTTTTTTGTGAAAATATCCACTAAATGAGGGTATAATATGTGTGAGGGTACCCCAGGAGAGTTCCAAATGTGTGTGGGTAGAATATATATCCCACGGGGGTAAAATTGAAAAAAGGTGAAAATTTTTTTTTTTCGACTTAGTCATTTTTTCAGCATTTATCAGACTTTCAGATAGGGGAAATGTCAGTGAGCGTTCCGATTTCAGTTCCAGAGCGATTCGCCCGATGAGTCCTTCATATTTAGTCGTTTTCAGCCAATTTTCGGAATTTTTGAAAATTTTACTTTTTTGTGAAAATATCCACTATATGAGGGAATAATATGTGTGAGGGTACCCCAGGAGAGTTCCAAATGTGTGTGGTTAGAATATATATCCCACGGGGGTAAAATTGAAAAAAGGTGAAAAAAAATTTTTTTTAGACTTAGTCATTTTTCTGGCGTTTATCAGACTTTCAGATAGGGGAAATGTCAGTGAGCATTCCGATTTCAGTTCCAGCGCGATTTGCCCGATGAGTACTTCATATTCAGTAGTTTTCAGCCAATTTTCTGAATTTTTGAAAATTTCACTTTTTTGTGAAAATATCCACTAAATGAGGGAATAATATGTGTGAGGGTACCCCAGGAGAGTTCCAAATGTGTGTGGGTAGAATATATATCCCACGGGGGTAAAATTGAAAAAAGGTGAAAAATTTTTTTTGGTCTTAATCATTTTTTCAGCGTTTATCAGACTTTCAGATAGGGGAAATGTCAGTGAGCATTCCGATTTCAGTTCCAGAGCGATTCGCCCGATGAGTCCTTCATATTTAGTCGTTTTCACCCAAGTTTCTGAATTTTTGAAAATTTCACTTTTTTGTGAAAATATCCACTAAAATGAGGGAATAATATGTGTGAGTGTACCCCAGGAGAGTTCCAAATGTGTGTGGGTAGAATATATATCCCACGGGGGTAAAATTGAAAAAAGTTGAAAAAAATTTTTTTGGACTGTCTTTTTTCCGGTGTTTATCAGACTTTCAGATAGGGAAAATGTCAGTGAGCGTTCCGATTTCAGTTCCAGAGTGATTCGCCCAATGAGTCCTTCATATTTAGTCGTTTTCAGCCAATTTTCAGAATTTTTGAAAATTTTACTTTTTTGTGAAAATATCGACTAAATGAGGGAATAATATGTGTGAGGGTACCCCAGGAGAGTTCCAAATGTGTGTGGGTAGAATATATATCCCACGGGGGTAAAATTGAAAAAAGGTGAAAAAAAATTTTTTTAGACTTAGTCATTTTTTCAGCGTTCATCAGACTTTCAGATAGGGGAAATGTCAGTGAGCGTTCCGATTTCAGTTCCAGCGCGATTCGCCCGATGAGTCCTTCATATTCAGTAGTTTTCAGCCAATTTTCTGAATTTTTGAAAATTTCACTTTTTTGTGAAAATATCCACTAAATGAGGGAATAATATGTGTGAGGGAACCAAAGTAGTGTTCCAAATGTGCGTGGGTAGAAGATATATCCCACGGGGGTAAAATTGAAAAGAGTTGAAAAATTTTTTTTTTGGACTTATTCATTTTTCCGGCGTTTATCAGACTTTCAGATAGGGGAAATGTCAGTGAGCGTTCTGCTTTCAGTTCCAGAGCGATTCGCCTGATGAGTCATTCATATTTAGTCATTTTCAGCCAATTTTCTGAATTTTTGAAAATTTAACTTTTTTGTGAAAATATCCACTAAATGAGGGAATAATATGTGTGAGTGTACCCCAGGAGAGTTCCAAATGTGTGTGGGTAGAATATATATCCCACGGGGGTAAAATTGAAAAAAGGTGAAAAAAAAATTTTTTTAGACTTAGACATTTTTCTGGCGTTTATCAGACTTTTAGATAGGGGAAATGTCAGTGAGCATTCCGATTTCAGTTCCAGAGCGATTCGCCCGATGAGTCCTTCATATTTAGTCGTTTTCAGACAATTTTCAGAATTTTTGAAAATTTCACTTTTTTGTGAAAATATCCACTAAATGAGGGAATAATATGTGTGAGGGTACCCCAGGAGAGTTCCAAATGTGTGTGGGTAGAATATATATCCCACGGGGGTAAAATTGAAAAAAGGTGAAAAAAATTTTTTTTGGACTTAGTCATTTTTCCGACATTTATCAGACTTTCAGATAGGGAAAATGTCAGTGAGCGTTCCGATTTCAGTTCCAGAGCGATTCGCCCGATGAGTCCTTCATATTTAGTCGTTTTCAGCCAATTTTCAGAATTTTTGAAAATTTCACTTTTTTGTGAAAATATCCATTAAATGAGGGAATAATATGTGTGAGGGTACCCCAGGAGAGTTCCAAATGTGTGTGGGTAGAATATATATCTCACGGGGGTAAAATTGAAAAAAGTTTAAAAAAAATTTTTTTGGACTGTCATTTTTCCGGTGTTTATCAGACTTTCAGATAGGGAAATTGTCAGTGAGCGTTCCGATTTCAGTTCCAGAGCGATTCGCCCAATGAGTCCTTCATATTTAGTCGTTTTCAGCCAATTTTCTGAATTTTTGAAAATTTCACTTTTTTGTGAAAATATCCACTAAATGAGGGAATAATATGTGGGAGGGTACCCCAGGAGAGTTTCAAATGTGTGTGGGTAGAATATATATCTCACGGGGATAAAATTGAAAAAAGTTGAAAAAAATTTTTTGGACTGTCATTTTTCCGGTGTTTATCAGACTTTCAGATAGGGAAAATGTCAGTGAGCGTTCCGATTTCAGTTCCAGAGCGATTCGCCCAATGAGTCCTTCATATTTAGTCGTTTTCAGCCAATTTTCAGAATTTTTGAAAATTTCACTTTTTTGTGAAAATATCCACTAAATGAGGGAATAATATGTGTGAGGGTACCCCAGGAGAGTTCCAAATGTGTGTGGGTAGAATATATATCTCACGGGGGTAAAATTGAAAAAAGTTGAAAAAAAATTTTTTGGAATGTCATTTTTCCGGTGTTTATCAGACTTTCAGATAGGGAAAATGTCAGTGAGTGTTCCGATTTCAGTTCCAGAGCGATTCGCCCGATGAGTCCTTCATATTTAGTCGTTTTCAGCCAATTTTTAGAATTTTTGAAAATTTAACTTTTTTGTGAAAATATCCACTAAATGAGGGAATAATATGTGTGAGTGTACCCCAGGAGAGTTCCAAATGTGTGTGGGTAGAATATATATCCCACGGGGGTAAAATTGAAAAAAGGTGAAAAATTTTTTTTGGTCTTAATCATTTTTTCAGCGTTTATCAGACTTTCAGATAGGGGAAATGTCAGTGAGCATTCCGATTTCAGTTCCAGAGCGATTCGCCCAATGAGTCCTTCATATTTAGTCGTTTTCAGCCAATTTTCAGAATTTTTGAAAATTTCACTTTTTTGTGAAAATATCCACTAAATGAGGGAATAATATGTGTGTGGGTACCCCAGGAGAGTTCAAAATGTGTGTGGGTAGAATATATATCCCACGGGGGTAAAATTGAAAAAAGGTGAAAAAAATTTTTTTTTAGACTTAGTCATTTTTCTGGCGTTTATCAGACTGTCAGATAGGGGAGATGTCAGTGAGCATTCCGATTTCAGTTCCAGAGCAATTCGCCCAATGAGTCTTTCATATTTAGTCGTTTTCAGCCAATTTTCAGAATTTTTGAAAATTTCACTTTTTTGTGAAAATATCCACTAAATGAGGGAATAATATGTGTGAGTGTACCCCAGGAGAGTTCCAAATGTGTGTGGGTAGAATATATATCCCACGGGGGTAAAATTGAAAAAAGTTGAAAAAAATTTTTTTGGACTTAGTCATTTTTCCGACGTTTATCAGACTTTCAGATAGGGGAAATGTCAGTGAGCGTTCCGATTTCAGTTCCAGAGCGATTCGCCCAATGAGTCCGTCATATTTAGTCGTTTTCAGCCAATTTTCTGAATTTTTGAAAATTTAACTTTTTTGTGAAAATATCCACTAAATGAGGGAATAATATGTGTGAGTGTACCCCAGGAGAGTTCCAAATGTGTGTGGGTAGAATATATATCCCACGGGGGTAAAATTGAAAAAAGGTGAAAAATTTTTTTTTTGGACTTAGTCAATTTTTCAGCGTTTATCAGACTTTCAGATAGGGGAAATGTCAGTGAGCATTCCGATTTCAGTTCCAGAGCGATTCGCCCAATGAGTCCTTCATATTTAGTCGTTTTCAGCCAATTTTCAGAATTTTTGAAAATTTCACGTTTTTGTGAAAATATCCACTAAATGAGGGAATAATATGTGTGAGGGTTCCCCAGGAGAGTTCCAAATGTGTGTGGGTAGAATATATATCCCACGGGGGTAAAATTGAAAAAAGGTGAAAAAAAAATTTTTTTAGACTTAGACATTTTTCTGGCGTTTATCAGACTTTTAGATAGGGGAAATGTCAGTGAGCATTCCGATTTCAGTTCCAGAGCGATTCGCCCGATGAGTCCTTCATATTTAGTCGTTTTCAGACAATTTTCAGAATTTTTGAAAATTTCACTTTTTTGTGAAAATATCCACTAAATGAGGGAATAATATGTGTGAGGGTACCCCAGGAGAGTTCCAAATGTGTGTGGGTAGAATATATATCCCACGGGGGTAAAATTGAAAAAAGGTGAAAAAATTTTTTTTTGCACTTAGTCATTTTTCCGACATTTATCAGACTTTCAGATAGGGAAAATGTCAGTGAGCGTTCCGATTTCAGTTCCAGAGTGATTCGCCCGATGAGTCCTTCATATTTAGTCGTTTTCTGCCAATTTTCAGAATTTTTGAAAATTTCACTTTTTTGTGAAAATATCCATTAAATAAGGGAATAATATGTGTGAGGGTACCCCAGGAGAGTTCCAAATGTGTGTGGGTAGAATATATATCTCACGTGGGTAAAATTGAAAAAAGTTGAAAAAAATTTTTTTTGGACTGTCATTTTTCCGGTGTTTATCAGACTTTCAGATAGGGAAATTGTCAGTGAGCGTTCCGATTTCAGTTCCAGAGCGATTCGCCCAATGAGTCCTTCATATTTAGTCGTTTTCAGCCAATTTTCAGAATTTTTGAAAATTTCACTTTTTTGTGAAAATATCCACTAAATGAGGGAATAATATGTGGGAGGGTACCCCAGGAGAGTTTCAAATGTGTGTGGGTAGAATATATATCTCACGGGGATAAAATTGAAAAAAGTTGAAAAAAATTTTTTGGACTGTCATTTTTCCGGTGTTTATCAGACTTTCAGATAGGGAAAATGTCAGTGAGCGTTCCGATTTCAGTTCCAGAGCGATTCGCCCAATGAGTCCTTCATATTTAGTCGTTTTCAGCCAATTTTCAGAATTTTTGAAAATTTCACTTTTTTGTGAAAATATCCACTAAATGAGGGAATAATATGTGTGAGGGTACCCCAGGAGAGTTCCAAATGTGTGTGGGTAGAATATATATCCCACGGGGGTAAAATTGAAAAAAGGTGAAAAAAAAATTTTTTTAGACTTAGACATTTTTCTGGCGTTTATCAGACTTTTAGATAGGGGAAATGTCAGTGAGCATTCCGATTTCAGTTCCAGAGCGATTCGACCGATATTTAGTCGTTTTCAGCCAATTTTACAGAATTTTTGAAAATTTAACTTTTTTGTGAAAATATCCACTAAATGAGGGAATAATATGTGTGAGGGTACCCCAGGAGAGTTCCAAATGTGTGTGGGTAGAATATATATCCCACGGGGGTAAAATTGAAAAAAGGTGAAACTTTTTTTTGGTCTTAATCATTTTTTCAGCGTTTATCAGACTTTCAGATAGGGGAAATGTCAGTGAGCGTTCCGATTTCAGTTCCAGAGCGATTCGCCCAATGGGTCCTACATATTTAGTCGTTTTCAGTCAATTTTCTGAATTTTTGAAAATTTCACTTTTTTGTGAAAATATCCACTAAATGAGGGAATAATATGTGTGAGGGTACCCCAGGAGAGTTCCAAATGTGTGTGGGTAGAATATATATCCCACGGGGGTAAAATTGAAAAAAGGTGAAAAATTTTTTTTGGTCTTAATCATTTTTTCAGCGTTTATCAGACTTTCAGATAGGGGAAATGTCAGTGAGCATTCCGATTTCAGTTCCAGAGCGATTCGCCCGACGAGTCCTTCATATTTAGTCGTTTTCAGCCAATTTTCTGAATTTTTGAAAATTTAACTTTTTTTGTGAAAATATCCACTAAATGAGGGAATAATATGTGTGAGTGTACCCCAGGAGAGTTCCAAATGTGTGTGGGTAGAATATATATCTCACGGGGGTAAAATTGAAAAAAGTTGAAAAAAATTTTTTTGGACTGTCATTTTTCCGGTGTTTATCAGACTTTAAGATAGGGAAAATGTCAGTGAGCGTTCCGATTTCAGTTCCAGAGCGATTCGCCCAATGAGTCCTTCATATTTAGTCGTTTTCAGCCAATTTTCAGAATTTTTGAAAATTTCACGTTTTTGTGAAAATATCCACTAAATGAGGGAATAATATGTGTGAGGGTTCCCCAGGAGAGTTCCAAATGTGTGTGGGTAGAATATATATCCCACGGGGGTAAAATTGAAAAAAGGTGAAAAAAAAATTTTTTTAGACTTAGACATTTTTCTGGCGTTTATCAGACTTTTAGATAGGGGAAATGTCAGTGAGCATTCCGATTTCAGTTCCAGAGCGATTCGCCCGATGAGTCCTTCATATTTAGTCGTTTTCAGACAATTTTCAGAATTTTTGAAAATTTCACTTTTTTGTGAAAATATCCACTAAATGAGGGAATAATATGTGTGAGGGTACCCCAGGAGAGTTCCAAATGTGTGTGGGTAGAATATATATCTCACGGGGGTAAAATTGAAAAAAGTTGAAAAAAATTTTTTTTGGACTGTCATTTTTCCGGTGTTTATCAGACTTTCAGATAGGGAAATTTTCAGTGAGCGTTCCGATTTCAGTTCCAGAGCGATTCGCCCAATGAGTCCTTCATATTTAGTCGTTTTCAGCCAATTTTCTGAATTTTTGAAAATTTCACTTTTTTGTGAAAATATCCACTAAATGAGGGAATAATATGTGGGAGGGTACCCCAGGAGAGTTTCAAATGTGTGTGGGTAGAATATATATCTCACGGGGATAAAATTGAAAAAAGTTGAAAAAAATTTTTTGGACTTAGTCATTTTTCCGGTGTTTATCAGACTTTCAGATAGGGAAAATGTCAGTGAGCGTTCCGATTTCAGTTCCAGAGCGATTCGCCCAATGAGTCCTTCATATTTAGTCGTTTTCAGCCAATTTTCAGAATTTTTGAAAATTTCACTTTTTTGTGAAAATATCCACTAAATGAGGGAATAATATGTGTGAGGGTACCCCAGGAGAGTTCCAAATGTGGGTGGGTAGAATATATATCCCACGGGGGTAAAATTGAAAAAAGGTGAAAAAAAAATTTTTTTAGACTTAGACATTTTTCTGCCGTTTATCAGACTTTCAGATAGGGGAAATGTCAGTGAGCGTTCCGATTTCAATTCCAGAGCGATTCGCCCAATGAGTCCTACATATTTAGTCGTTTTCAGCCAATTTTCAGAATTTTTGAAAATTTTACTTTTTTGTGAAAATATCCACTAAATGAGGGAATAATATGTGGGAGGGTACCCCAGGAGAGTTTCAAATGTGTGTGGGTAGAATATATATCTCACGGGGATAAAATTGAAAAAAGTTGAAAAAAATTTTTTGGACTGTCATTTTTCCGGTGTTTATCAGACTTTCAGATAGGGAAAATGTCAGTGAGCGTTCCGATTTCAGTTCCAGAGCGATTCGCCCAATGAGTCCTTCATATTTAGTCGTTTTCAGCCAATTTTCAGAATTTTTGAAAATTTCACTTTTTTGTGAAAATATCCACTAAATGAGGGAATAATATGTGTGAGGGTACCCCAGGAGAGTTCCAAATGTGTGTGGGTAGAATATATATCCCACGGGGGTAAAATTGAAAAAAGGTGAAAAAAAAATTTTTTTAGACTTAGACATTTTTCTGCCGTTTATCAGACTTTCAGATAGGGGAAATGTCAGTGAGCGTTCCGATTTCAATTCCAGAGCGATTCGCCCAATGAGTCCTACATATTTAGTCGTTTTCAGCCAATTTTCAGAATTTTTGAAAATTTTACTTTTTTGTGAAAATATCCACTAAATGAGGGAATAATATGTGTGAGGGTACCCCAGGAGAGTTCCAAATGTGTGTGGGTAGAATATATATCCCACGGGGGTAAAATTGAAAAAAGGTGAAAAATTTTTTTTTTGGACTTAGTCAATTTTTCAGCGTTTATCAGACTTTCAGATAGGGGAAATGTCAGTGAGCATTCCGATTTCAGTTCCAGAGCGATTCGCCCAATGGGTCCTACATATTTAGTCGTTTTCAGCCAATTTTCTGAATTTTTGAAAATTTCACTTTTTTGTGAAAATATCCACTAAATGAGGGAATAATATGTGTGAGGGTACCCCAGGAGAGTTCCAAATGTGTGTGGATAGAATATATATCCCACGGGGGTAAAATTGAAAAAAGGTGAAACATTTTTTTTGGTCTTAATCATTTTTTCAGCGTTTATCAGACTTTCAGATAGGGGAAATGTCAGTGAGCATTCCGATTTCAGTTCCAGAGCGATTCGCCCAATGAGTCCTTCATATTTAGTCGTTTTCAGCCAATTTTCTGAATTTTTGAAAATTTAACTTTTTTTGTGAAAATATCCACTAAATGAGGGAATAATATGTGTGAGTGTACCCCAGGAGAGTTCCAAATGTGTGTGGGTAGAATATATATCCCACGGGGGTAAAATTGAAAAAAGGTGAAAAAATTTTTTTTTGGACTTAGTCATTTTTCCGACGTTTATCAGACTTTCAGATAGGGGAAATGTCAGTGAGCGTTCCGATTTCAGTTCCAGAGCGATTCGCCCGATGAGTCCTTCATATTTAGTCGTTTTCAGCCAATTTTCAGAATTTTTGAAAATTTCACGTTTTTGTGAAAATATCCACTAAATGAGGGAATAATATGTGTGAGGGTACCCCAGGCGAGTTCCAAATGTGTGTGGGTAGAATATATATCTCACGGGGGTAAAATTGAAAAAGGTTGAAAAAAAAATTTTTTGGACTGTCATTTTTCCGGTGTTTATCAGACTTTCAGATAGGGAAATTGTCAGTGAGCGTTCCGATTTCAGTTCCAGAGCGATTCGCCCAATGAGTCCTTCATATTTAGTCGTTTTCAGCCAATTTTCAGAATTTTTGAAAATTTCACTTTTTTGTGAAAATATCCACTAAATGAGGGAATATTATGTGTGAGGGTACCCCAGGAGAGTTCCAAATGTGTGTGGGTAAAATATATTTGCCACGGGGGTAAAATTGAAAAAAGGTGAAAATTTTTTTTTTTTGGACTTAGTCAGTTTTTCAGCGTTTATCAGACTTTCAGATAGGGGAAATGTCAGTGAGCGTTCCGATTTCAGTTCCAGAGCGATTCGCCCGATGAGTCCTTCATATTTAGTCGTTTTCAGCCAATTTTCAGATTTTTTGAAAATTTCACTTTTTTGTGAAAATATCCACTAAATGAGGGAATAATATGTGTGAGGGTACCCCAGGAGAGTTCCAAATGTGTGTGGGTAGAATATATATCTCACGGGGGTAAAATTGAAAAAAGTTGAAAAAAATTTTTTTGGGACTGTCATTATTCCGGTGTTTATCAGACTTTCAGATAGGGAAAATATCAGTGAGAAAAAAGGTGAAAAAATTTTTTTTGGACTTAGTCATTTTTCCGGCGTTTATCAGACTTTCAGATAGGGGAAATGTCAGTGAGCATTCCGATTTCAGTTCCAGAGCGATTCGCCCAATGAGTCCTTCATATTTAGTCGTTTTCAGCCAATTTTCAGAATTTTTGAAAATTTCACTTTTTTGTGAAAATATCCACTAAAGGAGGGAATAATATGTGTGAGGGTACCCCAGGAGAGTTCCAAATGTGTGTGGGTAGAATATATATCCCACGGGGGTAAAATTGAAAAAAGGTGAAAAAAAAATTTTTTTAGACTTAGACATTTTTCTGGCGTTTATCAGACTTTTAGATAGGGGAAATGTCAGTGAGCATTCCGAATTCAGTTCCAGAGCGATTCGACCGATGAGTCCTTCATATTTAGTCGTTTTCAGCCAATTTTCAGAATTTTTGAAAATTTCACTTTTTTGTGAAAATATCCACTAAATGAGGGAATAATATGTGTGAGGGTACCCCAGGAGAGTTCCAAATGTGTGTGGGTAGAATATATATCTCACGGGGGTAAAATTGAAAAAAGTTGAAAAAAAATTTTTTGGACTGTCATTTTTCCGGTGTTTATCAGACTTTCAGATAGGGAAAATGTCAGTGAGCGTTCCGATTTCAGTTCCAGAGCGATTCGCCCGATGAGTCCTTCATATTTAGTCGTTTTCAGCCAATTTTCAGAATTTTTGAAAATTTCACTTTTTTGTGAAAATATCCACTAAATGAGGGAATAATATGTGTGAGGGTACCCCAGGAGAGTTCCAAATGTGTGTGGGTAGAATATATATGCCACGGGGTAAAATTGAAAAAAGGTGAAAATTATTTTTTTTTGGACTTAGTCATTTTTTCAGCGTTTATCAGACTTTCAGATAGGGGAAATGTCAGTGAACGTTCCGATTTCAGTTCCAGAGCGATTCGCCCGATGAGTCCTTCATATTTAGTCGTTTTCAGCCAATTTTCTGAATTTTTGAAAATTTCACTTTTTTGTGAAAATATCCACTAAATGAGGGAATAATATGTGTGAGGGTACTCCAGGAGAGTTCCAAATGTGTGTGGGTAGAATATATATCCCACGGGGGTAAAATTGAAAAAAGGTGAAAAAAATGTTTTTTGGACTTAGTCATTTTTCCGGCGTTTATCAGACTTTCAGATAGGGGAAATGTCAGTGAGCGTTCCGATTTCAGTTCCAGAGCGATTCGCCCGATGAGTCCTTCATATTTAGTCGTTTTCAGCCAATTTTCAGAATTTTTGAAAATTTCACTTTTTTTTGTTAAAATATGCACTAAATGAGGGAATAATATGTGTGAGGATACCCCAGGAGTGTTCCAAATGTGCGTGGGTAGAATATATATCCCACGGGGGTAAAATTGAAAAGAGTTGAAAAAATTTTTTTTTGGACTTAGTCATTTTTCCGGCGTTTATCAGACTTTCAGATAGGGGAAATGTCAGTGAGCGTTCCGATTTCAGTTCCAGAGGGATTCGCCTGATGAGTCCTTCATATTTAGTCGTTTTCAGCCAATTTTCAGAATTTTTGAAAATTTCACTTTTTGTGAAAATATCCAATAAATGAGGGAATAATATGTGTGAGGATACCCCAGGAGAGTTCCAAATGTGTGTGGGTAGATTATATATCCCACGGGGGTAAAATTGAAAAAAGGTGAAAAAAATTTTTTTTCAGACTTTGTCATTTTTTCAGCGTTTATCAGACTTTCAGATAGGGGAACTGTCAGTGAGCGTTTCGATTTCAGTTCCAGAGCGATTCGCCCGATGAGTCCTTCATATTTAGTCATTTTCAGCCAATTTTCAGAATTTTTGAAAATTTCACTTTTTTGTGAAAATATCCACTAAATGAGGGAATAATATGTGTGAGGGTACCCCAGGAGAGTTCCAAATGTGTGTGGGTAGAATATATATCCCACGGGGGTAAAATTGAAAAAAGGTGAAAAATTATTTTTTTTGAACTTAGGCTATGTGCCCACGTTTCGGACCTGAAGCATATTTTTTACGCTTCTCCCTGGCGGGAAAATCGCATGCAGATATTACATGCGGTTTTCCCGCCAGGTAGAAGCGTTTGTGAGGCGTCTTTGCATGCATTTCCGCATGCGGGTTATCAAGCACTTCTCCAAGCATCACTTGGAAAAGTGCTTGACAACTTGTTCAGAATGGTAAAAAATAAAAAAATAAAGTTTATACTCACCTTCTGATGCATTCTCTGCCCCGTCCGGAGTCTTGAGCGGCTCACGCTGTTGTGTGCAGGACCTGCGGTGACGTCATTGAGTCATGTGATGGGTCACATGACTCAATGACGTGGCAGGTCCTTCAGACAACAGCGCGACGGAGGGAAAACATCAGAAGATAAGTATAAACTTTATTTTATTCTTTTTTTTACAGGTTCTTTGGTACCCAGGTCTGGATGAGAGTCTCCTCTCATCCAGACTTGGGTACCATCCGCACATTGATTCCGCTGCGCTTCCGCAAAATTAATGAACATGCTGCGGATTTTTGACCGCAGCATATACGCTGCGGAAAAATCCGCAGCATGGGCATTGACATTGCGGAATGCCTTTGGGGACCATGGGGTGCGGATATACATGCGTTTTTCAAGCGTTTACGCCGCGGAAATTCCGCAGCATATACGCTTGAAAAACGCTACGTGGGCACACAGCCTTAGTCATTTTTTCAGCGTTTATCAGACTTTCAGATAAGGAAAATGTCAGTGAGGATTCCGATTTCATTTCCAGAGCGATTCGCCCGATGAGTCCTTCATATTTCGTCGTTTTCTGCCAATTTTCTGAATTTTTGAAAATTTCACTTTTTTGGGAAAATATCCACTAAAGGAGGGAATAATATGTGTGAGGGTACCCCAGGAGAGTTCCAAATGTGTGTGGGTAGAATATATATCCCACGGGGGTAAAATTGAAAAAAGTTGGAAAAAAAATTTTTTTTGGACTTAGTCATTTTTCCGGCATTTATCAGACTTTCAATTAGGGCAAATGTCAGTGAGCGTTCCGATTTCAGTTCCAGAGCGATTCGCCCGATGAGTCCTTCATATTTAGTCGTTTTCAGCCAATTTTCTGAATTTTTGAAAATTTCACTTTTTTGTCAAAATATCCACTAAATGAGGGAATAATATGTGTGAGGGTACCCCAGGAGAGTTCCAAATGTGTGTGGGTAGAATATATATCCCACGGGGGTAAAATTGAAAAAAGGTGAAAAATTTTTTTTTTGGACTTAGTCATTTTTTCAGCGTTTATCAGACTTTCAGATAAGGAAAATGTCAGTGAGCGTTCCGATTTCAGTTCCAGAGCGATTCGCCCAATGAGTCCTTCATATTTTGTCGTTTTCAGCCAATTTTCTGAATTTTTGAAAATTTCACTTTTTTGGGAAAATATCCACTAAATGAGGGAATAATATGTGTGAGGGTACCCCAGGAGAGTTCAAAATGTGTGTGGGTAGAATATATATCCCACGGGGGTAAAATTGAAAAAAGTTGGAAAAAAAATTTTTTTTGGACTTAGTCATTTTTTCAGCGTTTATCAGACTTTCACATAAGGAAAATGTCAGTGAGCGTTCCGATTTCAGTTCCAGAGCGATTCACCCGATGAGTCCTTCATATTTAGTTGTTTTCAGCCAATTTTCAGAATTTTTGAAAATTTCACTTTTTTGTGAAAATATCCACTAAATGAGGGAATAATATGTGTGAGGGTACCCCAGGAGAGTTCCAAATGTGTGTGGGTAGAATATATATCCCACGGGGGTAAAATTGAAAAAAGGTGAAAAAAAATTTTTTTCAGACTTTGTCATTTTTTCAGCGTTTATCAGACTTTCAGATAGGGGAAATGTCAGTGAGCGTTCCGAATTCAGTTCCAGAGCGATTCGCCCAATGAGTCCTTCATATTTAGTCGTTTTCAGCCAATTTTCTGAATTTTTGAAAATTTCACTTTTTTGTCAAAATATCCACTAAATGAGGGAATAATATGTGTGAGGGTACCCCAGGAGAGTTCCAAATGTGTGTGGGTAGAATATATATCCCACGGGGGTAAAATTGAAAAAAGGTGAAAACATTTTTTTTTTGGACTTAGTCATTTTTTCAGCGTTTATCAAACTTTCAGATAGGGGAAATGTCAGTGAGCGTTCCGATTTCAGTTCCAGAGCGATTCGCCCGATGAGTCCTTCATATTTAGTCGTTTTCAGCCAATTTTCTGAATTTTTGAAAATTTCACTTTTTTGTGAAAATATCCACTAAATGAGGGAATAATATGTGTGAGGGTACCCCAGGAGAGTTCAAAATGTGTGTGGGTAGAATATATATCCCACGGGGGTAAAATTGAAAAAAGGTGAAAAAAAATTTTTTTTTTGGACTTAGTCATTTTTTCAGCGTTTATCAGACTTTCAGATAGGGGAACTGTCAGTGAGCGTTTCGATTTCAGTTCCAGAGCGATTCGCCCGATGAGTCCTTCATATTTATTCGTTTTCAGCCAATTTTCTGAATTTTTGAAAATTTCACTTTTTTGGGAAAATATCCACTAAATGAGGGAATAATATGTGTGAGGGTACCCCAGGAGAGTTCAAAATGTGTGTGGGTAGAATATATGTCCCATGGGGGTAAAATTGAAAAAAGTTGTAAAAAAAATTTTTTTTGGACTTAGTCATTTTTTCAGCGTTTATCAGACTTTCACATAAGGAAAATGTCAGTGAGCGTTCCGATTTCAGTTCCAGAGCGATTCGCCCGATGAGTCCTTCATATTTAGTCATTTTCAGCCAATTTTCTGAATTTTTGAAAATTTCACTTTTTTGTGAAAATATCCACTAAATGAGGGAATAATATGTGTGAGGGTACCCCAGGAGAGTTCCAAATGTGTGTGGGTAGAATATATATCCCACGGGGGTAAAATTGAAAAAAGGTGAAAAAAAATTTTTTTTTTGGACTTAGTCATTTTTTCAGCGTTTATCAGACTTTCAGATAGGGGAACTGTCAGTGAGCATTTCGATTTCAGTTCCAGAGCGATTCACCCGATGAGTCCTTCATATTTAGTTGTTTTCAGCCAATTTTCAGAATTTTTGAAAATTTCACTTTTTTGTGAAAATATCCACTAAATGAGGGAATAATATGTGTGAGGGTACCCCAGGAGAGTTCCAAATGTGTGTGGGTAGAATATATATCCCACGGGGGTAAAATTGAAAAAAGGTGAAAAAATTTTTTTTTCAGACTTTGTCATTTTTTCAGCGTTTAGAAGACTTTCAGATAGGGGAAATGTCAGTGAGCGTTCCGAATTCAGTTCCAGAGCGATTCGCCCGATGAGTCCTTCATATTTAGTCGTTTTCAGCCAATTTTCTGAATTTTTGAAAATTTCACTTTTTTGTCAAAATAACCACTAAATGAGGGAATAATATGTGTGAGGGTACCCCAGGAGAGTTACAAATGTGTGTGGGTAGAATATATATCCCACGGGGGTAAAATTGAAAAAAGGTGAAAACATTTTTTTTTTGGACTTAGTCATTTTTTCAGCGTTTATCAAACTTTCAGATAGGGGAAATGTCAGTGAGCGTTCCGATTTCAGTTCCAGAGCGATTCGCCCGATGAGTCCTTCATATTTAGTCGTTTTCAGCCAATTTTCTGAATTTTTGAAAATTTCACTTTTTTGTGAAAATATCCACTAAATGAGGGAATAATATGTGTGAGGGTACCCCAGGAGAGTTCCAAATGTGTGTGGGTAGAATATATATCCCATGGGGGTAAAATTGAAAAAAGGTGAAAAATGTTTTTTTTTGGACTTAGTCATTTTTTCAGCGTTTATCAGACTTTCAGATAAGGAAAATGTCAGTGAGCGTTCCGATTTCAGTTCCAGAGCGATTCACCCGATGAGTCCTTCATATTTAGTTGTTTTCAGCCAATTTTCAGAATTTTTGAAAATTTCACTTTTTTGTGAAAATATCCACTAAATGAGGGAATAATATGTGTGAGGGTACCCCAGGAGAGTACCAAATGTGTGTGGGTAGAATATATATCCCACGGGGGTAAAATTGAAAAAAGGTGAAAAAATTTTTTTTTCAGACTTTGTCATTTTTTCAGCGTTTATCAGACTTTCAGATAGGGGAAATGTCAGTGAGCGTTCCGAATTCAGTTCCATAGCGATTCGCCCGATGAGTCCTTCATATTTAGTCGTTTTCAGCCAATTTTCTGAATTTTTGAAAATTTCACTTTTTTGTCAAAATAACCACTAAATGAGGGAATAATATGTGTGAGGGTTCCCCAGGAGAGTTACAAATGTGTGTGGGTAGAATATATATCCCACGGGGGTAAAATTGAAAAAAGGTGAAAACATTTTTTTTTTGGACTTAGTCATTTTTTCAGCGTTTATCAGACTTTCAGATAAGGAAAATGTCAGTGAGCGTTCCGATTTCAGTTCCAGAGCGATTTGCCCGATGAGTCCTTCATATTTAGTCGTTTTCAGCCAATTTTCTGAATTTTTGAAAATTTCACTTTTTTGTGAAAATATCCACTAAATGAGGGAATAATATGTGTGAGGGTACCCCAGGAGAGTTCCAAATGTGTGTGGGTAGAATATATATCCCACGGGGGTAAAATTGAAAAAAGGTGAAAAAATTTTTTTTTTGGACTTAGTCATTTTTTCAGCGTTTATCAGACTTTCAGATAGGGGAACTGTCAGTGAGCGTTTCGATTTCAGTTCCAGAGCGATTCGCCCGACGAGTCCTTCATATTTAGTCATTTTCAGCCAATTTTCAGAATTTTTGAAAATTTCACTTTTTTGTGAAAATATCCACTAAATGAGGGAATAATATGTGTGAGGGTACTGCAGGAGAGTTCCAAATGTGTGTGGGTAGAATATATATCCCACGGGGATAAAATTGAAAAAAGGTGAAAAATTATTTTTTTTGGACTTAGTCATTTTTTCAGCGTTTATCAGACTTTCAATTAGGGCAAATGTCAGTGAGCGTTCCGATTTCAGTTCCAGAGCGATTCGCCCGATGAGTCCTTCATATTTAGTCGTTTTCAGCCAATTTTCTGAATTTTTGAAAATTTCACTTTTTTGTGAAAATATCCACTAAATGAGGGAATAATATGTGTGAGGGTACCCCAGGAGAGTTAAAAATGTGTGTGGGTAGAATATATATCCCACGGGGGTAAAATTGAAAAAAGGGGAAAAATTTTTTTTTTTGGACTTAGTCATTTTTTCAGCGTTTATCAGACTTTCAGATAAGGAAAATGTCAGTGAGCGTTCCGATTTCAGTTCCAGAGCGATTCGCCCGATGAGTCCTTCATATTTAGTCATTTTCAGCCAATTTTCTGAATTTTTGAAAATTTCACTTTTTTGTGAAAATATCCACTAAATGAGGGAATAATATGTGTGAGGGTACCCCAGGAGAGTTCCAAATGTGTGTGGGTAGAATATATATCCCACGGGGGTAAAATTGAAAAAAGGTGAAAAAAAATTTTTTTTTTGGACTTAGTCATTTTTTCAGCGTTTATCAGACTTTCAGATAGGGGAACTGTCAGTGAGCATTTCGATTTCAGTTCCAGAGCGATTCACCCGATGAGTCCTTCATATTTAGTTGTTTTCAGCCAATTTTCAGAATTTTTGAAAATTTCACTTTTTTGTGAAAATATCCACTAAATGAGGGAATAATATGTGTGAGGGTACCCCAGGAGAGTTCCAAATGTGTGTGGGTAGAATATATATCCCACGGGGGTAAAATTGAAAAAAGGTGAAAAAATTTTTTTTTCAGACTTTGTCATTTTTTCAGCGTTTAGAAGACTTTCAGATAGGGGAAATGTCAGTGAGCGTTCCGAATTCAGTTCCAGAGCGATTCGCCCGATGAGTCCTTCATATTTAGTCGTTTTCAGCCAATTTTCTGAATTTTTGAAAATTTCACTTTTTTGTCAAAATAACCACTAAATGAGGGAATAATATGTGTGAGGGTACCCCAGGAGAGTTACAAATGTGTGTGGGTAGAATATATATCCCACGGGGGTAAAATTGAAAAAAGGTGAAAACATTTTTTTTTTGGACTTAGTCATTTTTTCAGCGTTTATCAAACTTTCAGATAGGGGAAATGTCAGTGAGCGTTCCGATTTCAGTTCCAGAGCGATTCGCCCGATGAGTCCTTCATATTTAGTCGTTTTCAGCCAATTTTCTGAATTTTTGAAAATTTCACTTTTTTGTGAAAATATCCACTAAATGAGGGAATAATATGTGTGAGGGTACCCCAGGAGAGTTCCAAATGTGTGTGGGTAGAATATATATCCCATGGGGGTAAAATTGAAAAAAGGTGAAAAATGTTTTTTTTTGGACTTAGTCATTTTTTCAGCGTTTATCAGACTTTCAGATAAGGAAAATGTCAGTGAGCGTTCCGATTTCAGTTCCAGAGCGATTCACCCGATGAGTCCTTCATATTTAGTTGTTTTCAGCCAATTTTCAGAATTTTTGAAAATTTCACTTTTTTGTGAAAATATCCACTAAATGAGGGAATAATATGTGTGAGGGTACCCCAGGAGAGTACCAAATGTGTGTGGGTAGAATATATATCCCACGGGGGTAAAATTGAAAAAAGGTGAAAAAATTTTTTTTTCAGACTTTGTCATTTTTTCAGCGTTTATCAGACTTTCAGATAGGGGAAATGTCAGTGAGCGTTCCGAATTCAGTTCCATAGCGATTCGCCCGATGAGTCCTTCATATTTAGTCGTTTTCAGCCAATTTTCTGAATTTTTGAAAATTTCACTTTTTTGTCAAAATAACCACTAAATGAGGGAATAATATGTGTGAGGGTTCCCCAGGAGAGTTACAAATGTGTGTGGGTAGAATATATATCCCACGGGGGTAAAATTGAAAAAAGGTGAAAACATTTTTTTTTTGGACTTAGTCATTTTTTCAGCGTTTATCAGACTTTCAGATAAGGAAAATGTCAGTGAGCGTTCCGATTTCAGTTCCAGAGCGATTTGCCCGATGAGTCCTTCATATTTAGTCGTTTTCAGCCAATTTTCTGAATTTTTGAAAATTTCACTTTTTTGTGAAAATATCCACTAAATGAGGGAATAATATGTGTGAGGGTACCCCAGGAGAGTTCCAAATGTGTGTGGGTAGAATATATATCCCACGGGGGTAAAATTGAAAAAAGGTGAAAAAATTTTTTTTTTGGACTTAGTCATTTTTTCAGCGTTTATCAGACTTTCAGATAGGGGAACTGTCAGTGAGCGTTTCGATTTCAGTTCCAGAGCGATTCGCCCGACGAGTCCTTCATATTTAGTCATTTTCAGCCAATTTTCAGAATTTTTGAAAATTTCACTTTTTTGTGAAAATATCCACTAAATGAGGGAATAATATGTGTGAGGGTACTGCAGGAGAGTTCCAAATGTGTGTGGGTAGAATATATATCCCACGGGGATAAAATTGAAAAAAGGTGAAAAATTATTTTTTTTGGACTTAGTCATTTTTTCAGCGTTTATCAGACTTTCAATTAGGGCAAATGTCAGTGAGCGTTCCGATTTCAGTTCCAGAGCGATTCGCCCGATGAGTCCTTCATATTTAGTCGTTTTCAGCCAATTTTCTGAATTTTTGAAAATTTCACTTTTTTGTGAAAATATCCACTAAATGAGGGAATAATATGTGTGAGGGTACCCCAGGAGAGTTAAAAATGTGTGTGGGTAGAATATATATCCCACGGGGGTAAAATTGAAAAAAGGGGAAAAATTTTTTTTTTTGGACTTAGTCATTTTTTCAGCGTTTATCAGACTTTCAGATAAGGAAAATGTAAGTGAGCGTTCCGATTTCAGTTCCAGAGCGATTCACCCGATGAGTCCTTCATATTTAGTTGTTTTCAGCCAATTTTCAGAATTTTTGAAAATTTCACTTTTTTGTGAAAATATCCACTAAATGAGGGAATAATATGTGTGAGGGTACCCCAGGAGAGTTCCAAATGTGTGTGGGTAGAATATATATCCCACGGGGGTAAAATTGAAAAAAGGTGAAAAAAAATTTTTTTCAGACTTTGTCATTTTTTTCAGCGTTTATCAGACTTTCAGATAGTGGAAATGTCAGTGAGCGTTCCGAATTCAGTTCCAGAGCGATTCGCCCAATGAGTCCTTCATATTAAGTCGTTTTCAGCCAATTTTCTGAATTTTTGAAAATTTCACTTTTTTGTCAAAATATCCACTAAATGAGGGAATAATATGTGTGAGGGTACCCCAGGAGAGTTACAAATGTGTGTGGGTAGAATATATATCCCACGGGGGTAAAATTGAAAAAAGGTGAAAACATTTTTTTTTTGGACTTAGTCATTTTTTCAGCGTTTATCATACTTTCAGATAGGGGAAATGTCAGTGAGCGTTCCGATTTCAGTTCCAGAGCGATTCGCCCGATGAGTCCTTCATATTTAGTCGTTTTCAGCCAATTTTCTGAATTTTTGAAAATTTCACTTTTTTGTGAAAATATCCACAAAATGAGGGAATAATATGTGTGAGGGTACCCCAGGAGAGTTCCAAATGTGTGTGGGTAGAATATATATCCCACGGGGGTAAAATTGAAAAAAGGTGAAAAATTTTTTTTTTTGGACTTAGTCATTTTTTCAGCGTTTATCAGAATTTCAGATAAGGAAAATGTCAGTGAGCGTTCCGATTTCAGTTCCAGAGCGATTCGCCCGATGAGTCCTTCATATTTAGTCGTTTTCAGCCAATTTTCTGAATTTTTGAAAATTTCACTTTTTTGTGAAAATATCCACTAAATGAGGGAATAATATGTGTGAGGGTACTGCAGGAGAGTTCCAAATGTGTGTGGGTAGAATATATATCCCACGGGGGTAAAATTGAAAAAAGGGGAAAAATTATTTTTTTTGGACTTAGTCATTTTTTCAGCGTTTATCAGACTTTCAATTAGGGCAAATGTCAGTGAGCGTTCCGATTTCAGTTCCAGAGCGATTCGCCCGATGAGTCCTTCATATTTAGTCGTTTTCAGCCAATTTTCTGAATTTTTGAAAATTTCACTTTTTTGTGAAAATATCCACTAAATGAGGGAATAATATGTGTGAGGGTACCCCAGGAGAGTTCCAAATGTGTGTGGGTAGAATATATATCCCACGGGGGTAAAATTGAAAAAAGTTGAAAAATTTTTTTTTTTGGACTTAGTCATTTTTTCAGCGTTTATCAGACTTTCAATTAGGGCAAATGTCAGTGAGCGTTCCGATTTCAGTTCCAGAGCGATTCGCCCGATGAGTCCTTCATATTTACTCGTTTTCAGCCAATTTTCTGAATTTTTGAAAATTTCACTTTTTTGGGAAAATATCCACTAAATGAGGGAATAATATGTGTGAGGGTACCCCAGGAGAGTTCCAAATGTGTGTGGGTAGAATATATATCCCACGGGGGTAAAATTGAAAAAAGTTGAAAAAAAATTTTTTTTGGACTTAGTCATTTTTTCAGCGTTTATCAGACTTTCAGATAAGGAAAATGTCAGTGAGCATTCCGATTTCAGTTCCAGAGCGATTCACCCGAGAGTCCTTCATATTTAGTTGTTTTCAGCCAATTTTCAGAATTTTTGAAAATTTCACTTTTTTGTGAAAATATCCACTAAATGAGGGAATAATATGTGTGAGGGTACCCCAGGAGAGTTCCAAATGTATGTGGGTAGAATATATATCCCACGGGGGTAAAATTGAAAAAAGGTGAAAAAAAATTTTTTTCAGACTTTGTCATTTTTTCAGCGTTTATCAGACTTTCAGATAGGGGAAATGTCAGTGAGCGTTCCGAATTCAGTTCCAGAGCGATTCGCCCGATGAGTCTTTCATATTTAGTCGTTTTCAGCCAATTTTCTGAATTTTTGAAAATTTCACTTTTTTGTCAAAATATCCACTAAATGAGGAAATAATATGTGTGAGGGTACCCCAGGAGAGTTCCAAATGTGTGTGGGTAGAATACATATCCCACGGGGGTAAAATTGAAAAAAGCTGAAAAATTTTTTTTTTTGGACTTAGTCATCTTTTCAGCATTTATCAGACTTTCAGATAGGGGAACTGTCAGTGAGCGTTCCGATTTCAGTTCCAGAGCGATTCGCCCGATGAGTCCTTCATATTTAGTCATTTTCAGCCAATTTTCAGAATTTTTGAAAATTTCACTTTTTTGTGAAAATACCCACTAAATGAGGGAATAATATGTGTGAGGGTACCCCAGGAGAGTTCCAAATGTGTGTGGGTAGAACATATATCCCACGGGGGTAAAATTGAAAAAAGGTGAAAAAATTTTTTTTTGAGACTTAGTCATTTTTTCAGCGTTTATCAGACTTTCAGATAGATGAAATGTCAGTGAGCGTTCCGATTTCAGTTCCAGCGCGATTCGCCCAATGAGTCCTTCATATTTAGTCGTTTTCAGTCAATTTTCTGAATTTTTGAAAATTTCACTTTTTTGTGAAAATATCCACTAAATGAGGGAATAATATGTGTGAGGGTACCCCAGGAGAGTTCCACATGTGTGTGGGTAGAATATATATCCCACGGGGATAAAATTGAAAAAAGTTGAAAAAAAATTTTTTTTGGACTTGGCCATTTTTCCGGCGTTTATCAGACTTTCAATTAGGGCAAATGTCAGTGAGCGTTCCGATTTCAGTTCCAGAGCGATTCGCCTGATGAGTCCTTCATATTTAGTCGTTTTCAGCCAATTTTCAGAATTTTTGAAAATTTCACTTTTTTGTGAAAATATCCACTAAATGAGGGAATAATATGTGTGAGGGTACAACAGGAGAATTCCAAATGTGTGTGGGTAGAATATATATCCCACGGGGGTAAAATTGAAAAAAGATGAAAAAATATTTTTTTTAGACTTAGTCATTTTTCCGGCGTTTATCAGACTTTCAGATAGGGGAAATGTCAGTGAGCATTCCGATTTCAGTTCCAGAGCGATTCGCCTGATAAGTCCTTCATATTTAGTCGTTTTCAGCCAATTTTCAGAATTTTTGAAAATTTCACTTTTTTGTGAAAATATCCACTAAATGAGGGAATAATATGTGTGAGGGTACAACAGGAGAATTCCAAATGTGTGTGGGTAGAATATATATCCCACGGGGGTAAAATTGAAAAAAGATGAAAAAATATATTTTTTAGACTTAGTCATTTTTCCGGCGTTTATCAGACTTTCAGATAGGGGAAATGTCAGTGAGCGTTCCGATTTCAGTTCCAGAGCGATTCGCCTGATAAGTCCTTCATATTTAGTCGTTTTCAGCCAATTTTCTGAATTTTTGAAAATTTCACTTTTTTGTGAAAATATCCACTAAATGAGGGAATAATATGTGTGAGGGTACCCCAGGATAGTTCCAAATGTGTGTGGGTTGAAGATATATCCCACGGGGGTAAAATTGAAAAAAGGTGAAAAAATTTTTTTTTTGGACTCAGTAATTTTTTCAGCGTTTATCAGACTTTCAGATAGGTGAAATGTCAGTGAGCGTTCCGATTTCAGTTCCAGAGCGATTCGCCCGATGAGTCCTTCATATTTAGTCATTTTCAGCCAATTTTCAGAATTTTTGAAAATTTCACTTTTTTGTGAAAATATCCACTAAATGAGGGAATAATATGTGTGAGGGTACCCCAAGAGAATTCCAAATGTGTGTGGGTAGAATATATATCCCACGGGGGTAAAATTGAAAAAAGATGAAGAAAAATTTTTTTTAGACTTAGTCATTTTTCCGGCGTTTATCAGACTTTCAGATAGGGGAAATGTCAGTGAGCGTTCCGATTTCAGTTCCAGAGCGATTCGCCCGATGAGTCCTTCATATTTAGTCGTTTTCAGCCAATTTTCTGAATTTTTGAAAATTTCACTTTTTTGTGAAAATATCCACTAAATGAGGGAATAATATGTGTGAGGGTACCCCAGGAGAGTTAAAAATGTGTGTGGGTAGAATATATATCCCACGGGGGTAAAATTGAAAAAAGGGGAAAAATTTTTTTTTTTGGACTTAGTCATTTTTTCAGCGTTTATCAGACTTTCAGATAAGGAAAATGTAAGTGAGCGTTCCGATTTCAGTTCCAGAGCGATTCACCCGATGAGTCCTTCATATTTAGTTGTTTTCAGCCAATTTTCAGAATTTTTGAAAATTTCACTTTTTTGTGAAAATATCCACTAAATGAGGGAATAATATGTGTGAGGGTACCCCAGGAGAGTTCCAAATGTGTGTGGGTAGAATATATATCCCACGGGGGTAAAATTGAAAAAAGGTGAAAAAAAATTTTTTTCAGACTTTGTCATTTTTTTCAGCGTTTATCAGACTTTCAGATAGTGGAAATGTCAGTGAGCGTTCCGAATTCAGTTCCAGAGCGATTCGCCCAATGAGTCCTTCATATTAAGTCGTTTTCAGCCAATTTTCTGAATTTTTGAAAATTTCACTTTTTTGTCAAAATATCCACTAAATGAGGGAATAATATGTGTGAGGGTACCCCAGGAGAGTTACAAATGTGTGTGGGTAGAATATATATCCCACGGGGGTAAAATTGAAAAAAGGTGAAAACATTTTTTTTTTGGACTTAGTCATTTTTTCAGCGTTTATCATACTTTCAGATAGGGGAAATGTCAGTGAGCGTTCCGATTTCAGTTCCAGAGCGATTCGCCCGATGAGTCCTTCATATTTAGTCGTTTTCAGCCAATTTTCTGAATTTTTGAAAATTTCACTTTTTTGTGAAAATATCCACAAAATGAGGGAATAATATGTGTGAGGGTACCCCAGGAGAGTTCCAAATGTGTGTGGGTAGAATATATATCCCACGGGGGTAAAATTGAAAAAAGGTGAAAAATTTTTTTTTTTGGACTTAGTCATTTTTTCAGCGTTTATCAGAATTTCAGATAAGGAAAATGTCAGTGAGCGTTCCGATTTCAGTTCCAGAGCGATTCGCCCGATGAGTCCTTCATATTTAGTCGTTTTCAGCCAATTTTCTGAATTTTTGAAAATTTCACTTTTTTGTGAAAATATCCACTAAATGAGGGAATAATATGTGTGAGGGTACTGCAGGAGAGTTCCAAATGTGTGTGGGTAGAATATATATCCCACGGGGGTAAAATTGAAAAAAGGGGAAAAATTATTTTTTTTGGACTTAGTCATTTTTTCAGCGTTTATCAGACTTTCAATTAGGGCAAATGTCAGTGAGCGTTCCGATTTCAGTTCCAGAGCGATTCGCCCGATGAGTCCTTCATATTTAGTCGTTTTCAGCCAATTTTCTGAATTTTTGAAAATTTCACTTTTTTGTGAAAATATCCACTAAATGAGGGAATAATATGTGTGAGGGTACCCCAGGAGAGTTCCAAATGTGTGTGGGTAGAATATATATCCCACGGGGGTAAAATTGAAAAAAGTTGAAAAATTTTTTTTTTTGGACTTAGTCATTTTTTCAGCGTTTATCAGACTTTCAATTAGGGCAAATGTCAGTGAGCGTTCCGATTTCAGTTCCAGAGCGATTCGCCCGATGAGTCCTTCATATTTACTCGTTTTCAGCCAATTTTCTGAATTTTTGAAAATTTCACTTTTTTGGGAAAATATCCACTAAATGAGGGAATAATATGTGTGAGGGTACCCCAGGAGAGTTCCAAATGTGTGTGGGTAGAATATATATCCCACGGGGGTAAAATTGAAAAAAGTTGAAAAAAAATTTTTTTTGGACTTAGTCATTTTTTCAGCGTTTATCAGACTTTCAGATAAGGAAAATGTCAGTGAGCATTCCGATTTCAGTTCCAGAGCGATTCACCCGAGAGTCCTTCATATTTAGTTGTTTTCAGCCAATTTTCAGAATTTTTGAAAATTTCACTTTTTTGTGAAAATATCCACTAAATGAGGGAATAATATGTGTGAGGGTACCCCAGGAGAGTTCCAAATGTATGTGGGTAGAATATATATCCCACGGGGGTAAAATTGAAAAAAGGTGAAAAAAAATTTTTTTCAGACTTTGTCATTTTTTCAGCGTTTATCAGACTTTCAGATAGGGGAAATGTCAGTGAGCGTTCCGAATTCAGTTCCAGAGCGATTCGCCCGATGAGTCTTTCATATTTAGTCGTTTTCAGCCAATTTTCTGAATTTTTGAAAATTTCACTTTTTTGTCAAAATATCCACTAAATGAGGAAATAATATGTGTGAGGGTACCCCAGGAGAGTTCCAAATGTGTGTGGGTAGAATACATATCCCACGGGGGTAAAATTGAAAAAAGCTGAAAAATTTTTTTTTTTGGACTTAGTCATCTTTTCAGCATTTATCAGACTTTCAGATAGGGGAACTGTCAGTGAGCGTTCCGATTTCAGTTCCAGAGCGATTCGCCCGATGAGTCCTTCATATTTAGTCATTTTCAGCCAATTTTCAGAATTTTTGAAAATTTCACTTTTTTGTGAAAATACCCACTAAATGAGGGAATAATATGTGTGAGGGTACCCCAGGAGAGTTCCAAATGTGTGTGGGTAGAACATATATCCCACGGGGGTAAAATTGAAAAAAGGTGAAAAAATTTTTTTTTGAGACTTAGTCATTTTTTCAGCGTTTATCAGACTTTCAGATAGATGAAATGTCAGTGAGCGTTCCGATTTCAGTTCCAGCGCGATTCGCCCAATGAGTCCTTCATATTTAGTCGTTTTCAGTCAATTTTCTGAATTTTTGAAAATTTCACTTTTTTGTGAAAATATCCACTAAATGAGGGAATAATATGTGTGAGGGTACCCCAGGAGAGTTCCACATGTGTGTGGGTAGAATATATATCCCACGGGGGTAAAATTGAAAAAATGTGAAAAAAAATTTTTTTTTGGACTTAGTCATCTTTTCAGCGTTTATCAGACTTTCAGATAGGAGAACTGTCAGTGAGTGTTCCGATTTCAGTTCCAGAGCGATTCGCCCGATGAGTCCTTCATATTTAGTCGTTTTCAGCCAATTATCTGAATTTTTGAAAATTTCACTTTTTTGGGAAAATATCCACTAAATGAGGGAATAATATGTGTGAGGGTACTCCAGGAGAGTTCCAAATGTGTGTGGGTAGAATATATATCCCACGGGGATAAAATTGAAAAAAGTTGAAAAAAAATTTTTTTTGGACTTGGTCATTTTTCCGGCGTTTATCAGACTTTCAATTAGGGCAAATGTCAGTGAGCGTTCCGATTTCAGTTCCAGAGCGATTCGCCTGATGAGTCCTTCATATTTAGTCGTTTTCAGCCAATTTTCAGAATTTTTGAAAATTTCACTTTTTTGTGAAAATATCCACTAAATGAGGGAATAATATGTGTGAGGGTACAACAGGAGAATTCCAAATGTGTGTGGGTAGAATATATATCCCACGGGGGTAAAATTGAAAAAAGATGAAAAAATATTTTTTTTAGACTTAGTCATTTTTCCGGCGTTTATCAGACTTTCAGATAGGGGAAATGTCAGTGAGCATTCCGATTTCAGTTCCAGAGCGATTCGCCTGATAAGTCCTTCATATTTAGTCGTTTTCAGCCAATTTTCAGAATTTTTGAAAATTTCACTTTTTTGTGAAAATATCCACTAAATGAGGGAATAATATGTGTGAGGGTACAACAGGAGAATTCCAAATGTGTGTGGGTAGAATATATATCCCACGGGGGTAAAATTGAAAAAAGATGAAAAAATATATTTTTTAGACTTAGTCATTTTTCCGGCGTTTATCAGACTTTCAGATAGGGGAAATGTCAGTGAGCGTTCCGATTTCAGTTCCAGAGCGATTCGCCTGATAAGTCCTTCATATTTAGTCGTTTTCAGCCAATTTTCTGAATTTTTGAAAATTTCACTTTTTTGTGAAAATATCCACTAAATGAGGGAATAATATGTGTGAGGGTACCCCAGGATAGTTCCAAATGTGTGTGGGTTGAAGATATATCCCACGGGGGTAAAATTGAAAAAAGGTGAAAAAATTTTTTTTTTGGACTCAGTAATTTTTTCAGCGTTTATCAGACTTTCAGATAGGTGAAATGTCAGTGAGCGTTCCGATTTCAGTTCCAGAGCGATTCGCCCGATGAGTCCTTCATATTTAGTCATTTTCAGCCAATTTTCAGAATTTTTGAAAATTTCACTTTTTTGTGAAAATATCCACTAAATGAGGGAATAATATGTGTGAGGGTACCCCAAGAGAATTCCAAATGTGTGTGGGTAGAATATATATCCCACGGGGGTAAAATTGAAAAAAGATGAAGAAAAATTTTTTTTAGACTTAGTCATTTTTCCGGCGTTTATCAGACTTTCAGATAGGGGAAATGTCAGTGAGCGTTCCGATTTCAGTTCCAGAGCGATTCGCCCGATGAGTCCTTCATATTTAGTCGTTTTCAGCCAATTTTCTGAATTTTTGAAAATTTCACTTTTTTGTGAAAATATCCACTAAATGAGGGAATAATATGTGTGAGGGTACCCCAGGAGAGTTCCAAATGTGTGTGGGTAGAATATATATCCCACGGCGGTAAAATTGAAAAAAGTTAAAAAAAAAAATTTTTTTGGACTTAGTCATTTTTCCGGCGTTTATCAGACTTTCAATTTGGGCAAATGTCAGAGAGTGTTCCGATTTCAGTTCCAGAGCGATTCGCATGATGAGTCGTTCATATTTAGGCGTTTTCAGCCAATTTTCAGAATTTTTGAAAATTTCACTTTTTTGTGAAAATATCCACTAAATGAGGGAATAATATGTGTGAGGGTACAACAGGAGAATTCCAAATGTGTGTGGGTAGAATATATATCCCACGGGGGTAAAATTGAAAAAAGTTGAAAAAAATTTTTTTTTGGACTTGGTCATTTTTCTGGCGTTTATCAGACTTTCAATTAGTGCAAATGTCAGTGAGCGTTCCGATTTCAGTTCCAGAGCGATTCGCCCGATGAGTCCTTCATATTTAGTCGTTTTCAGCCAATTTTCTAAATATTTGAAAATTTCACTTTTTTGTGAAAATATCCACTAAATGAGGGAATAATATGTGTGAGGGTACCCCAGGAGAGTTCCAAATGTGTGTGGGTAGAATATATATCCCACGGGGGTAAAATTGAAAAAAGTTGAAAAAAAATTTTTTTTGGACTTCGTCATTTTTTCAGCGTTTATCAGACTTTCAGATAGGGGAACTGTCAGTGAGCGTTTCGATTTCAGTTCCAGAGCGATTCGCCCGATGAGTCCTTCATATTTAGTCATTTTCAGCCAATTTTCAGAATTTTTGAAAATTTCACTTTTTTGTGAAAATATCCACTAAATGAGGGAATAATATGTGTGAGGGTATCCCAGGAGAGTTCCAAATGTGTGTGGGTAGAATATATATCCCACGGGGGTAAAATTGAAAAAAGGTGAAAAATTATTTTTTTGAACTTAGGCTATGTGCCCACGTTGCGGACCTGAAGCATATTTTTTACGCTTCTCCCTGGCGGGAAAATCGCATGCGGATATTACATGCGGTTTTCCCGCCAGGTAGAAGCATTTGTGAGGCGTCTTTGCATGCATTTCCGCATGCGGGTTATCAAGCACTTCTCCAAGCATCACTTGGAAAAGTGGTTGACAACTTGTTCAGAATGGTAAAAAATAAAAAAATAAAGTTTATACTCACCTTCTGATGCATTCTCTGCCCCGTCCGGAGTCTTGAGCGGCTCACGCTGTTGTGTGCAGGACCTGCGGTGACGTCATTGAGTCATGTGATGGGTCACATGACTCACTGACGTGGCAGGTCCTTCAGACAACAGCGCGACGGAGGGAAAACATCAGAAGATAAGTATAAACTTTATTTTATTCTTTTTTTTACAGGTTCTTTGGTACCCAGGTCTGGATGAGAGTCTCCTCTCATCCAGACTTGGGTACCATCCGCACATTGATTCCGCTGCGCTTCCGCAAAATTAATATACATGCTGCGGATTTTTGACCGCAGCATATACGCTGCGGAAAAATCCGCAGCATGGGCATTGACATTGCGGAATGCCATTGGGTACCATGGGGTGCGGATATACATGCGTTTTTCAAGCGTTTACGCTGCGGAAATTCCGCAGCATAAACGCTTGAAAAACGCTACGTGGGCACACAGCCTTAGTCATTTTTTCAGCGTTTATCAGACTTTCAGATAAGGAAAATGTCAGTGAGGGTTCCGATTTCAGTTCCAGAGCGATTCGCCCGATGAGTCCTTCATATTTCGTCGTTTTCAGCCAATTTTCTGAATTTTTGAAAATTTCAATTTTGGGAAAATATCCACTAAATGAGGGAATAATATATGTGAGGGTACCCCAGGAGAGTTCCAAATGTGTGTGGGTAGAATATATATCCCACAGGGGTAAAATTGAAAAAAGTTGAAAAAAAATTTTTTTTGGACTTAGTCATTTTTTCAGCGTTTATCAGACTTTCAGAAAAGTAAAATGTCAGTGAGCGTTCCGATTTCAGTTCCAGAGCGATTCGCCCGATGAGTCCTTCATAATTTGTCGTTTTCTGCCAATTTTCTGCATTTTTGAAAATTTCACTTTTTTGGGAAAATATCCACTAAATGAGGGAATAATATGTGTGAGGGTACCCCAGGAGAGTTCAAAATGTGTGTGGGTAGAATATGTATCCCACGGGGGTAAAATTGAAAAAAGTTGAAAAAAATTTTTTTATGGACTTAGTCATTTTTCCGACGTTTATCAGACTTTCAATTAGGGCAAATGTCAGTGAGCATTCCGATTTCAGTTCCAGAGCGATTTGCCCGATGAGTCCTTCATATTTAGTCGTTTTCAGCCAATTTTCTGAATTTTTGAAAATTTCACTTTTTTGTGAAAATATCCACTAAATGAGGGAATAATATGTGTGAGGGTACCCCAGGAGAGTTCCAAATGTGTGTGGGTAGAATATATATCCCATGGGGGTAAAATTGAAAAAAGGTGAAAAAAAATTTTTTTGAAACTTAGTCATTTTTTCAGCGTTTATCAGACTTTCAGATAGGGGAAATGTCAGTAAGCGTTCCAATTTCAGTTCCAGAGCGATTCGCCCGATGAGTCTTTCATATTTAGTCGTTTTCAGCCAATTTTCTGAATTTTTGAAAATTTCACTTTTTTGTGAAAATATCCACTAAATGAGGGAATAATATGTGTGAGGGTACCCCAGGAGAGTTCCAAATGTGTGTGGGTAGAATATATATCCCACGGGGGTAAAATTGAAAAAGCTGAAAAATTTTTTTTTTTGAACTTAGTCATCTTTTCAGCGTTTATCAGACTTTCAGATAGGGGAACTGTCAGTGAGCGTTCCGATTTCAGTTCCAGAGCGATTCGCCGATGAGTCCTTCATATTTAGTCATTTTCAGCCAATTTTCAGAATTTTTGAAAATTTCACTTTTTTGTGAAAATACCCACTAAATGAGGGAATAATATGTGTGAGGGTACCCCAGGAGAGTTCCAAATGTTTGTGGGTAGAACATATATCCCACGGGGGTAAAATTGAAAAAAGGTGAAAAAATTTTTTTTTGAGACTTAGTCATTTTTTCAGCGTTTATCAGACTTTCAGATAGATGAAATGTCAGTGAGCATTCCAATTTCAGTTCCAGAGCGATTCGCCCGATGAGTCCTTCATATTTAGTCGTTTTCAGCCAATTTTCAGAATTTTTGAAAATTTCACTTTTTTGTGAAAATATCCACTAAATGAGGGAATAATATGTGTGAGGGTACCCCAGGAGAGTTCCAAATGTGTGTGGGTAGAATATATATCCCACGGGGGTAAAATTGAAAAAAGATGAAGAAAAATTTTTTTTAGACTTAGTCATTTTTCCGGCGTTTATCAGACTTTCAGATAGGGGAAATGTCAGTGAGCGTTCCGATTTCAGTTCCAGAGCGATTCGCCCGATGAGTCCTTCATATTTAGTCGTTTTCAGCCAATTTTCTGAATTTTTGAAAATTTCACTTTTTTGTGAAAATATCCACTAAATGAGGGAATAATATGTGTGAGGGTACCCCAGGAGAGTTCCAAATGTGTGTGGGTAGAATATATATCCCAAGGCGGTAAAATTGAAAAAAGTTAAAAAAAAAAATTTTTTTGGACTTAGTCATTTTTCCGGCGTTTATCAGACTTTCAATTTGGGCAAATGTCAGAGAGTGTTCCGATTTCAGTTCCAGAGCGATTCGCCTGATGAGTCGTTCATATTTAGTCGTTTTCAGCCAATTTTCAGAATTTTTGAAAATTTCACTTTTTTGTGAAAATATCCACTAAATGAGGGAATAATATGTGTGAGGGTACAACAGGAGAATTCCAAATGTGTGTGGGTAGAATATATATCCCACAGGGGTAAAATTGAAAAAAGTTGAAAAAATTTTTTTTTTAGACTTAGTCATTTTTCCGGCGTTTATCAGACTTTCAGATAGCGGAAAAGTCAGTGAGCGTTCCGATTTCAGTTCCAGAGCGATTCACCCGATGAGTCCTTCATATTTAGTCGTTTTCAGTCAATTTTCAGAATTTTTGAAAATTTCACTTTTTTGTGAAAATATCCACTAAATGAGGGAATAATATGTGTGAGGGTACCCCAGGAGAGTTTCAAATGTGTGTGGGTAGAATATATATCCCACAGGGGTAAAATTGAAAAAAGTTGAAAAAATTTTTTTTTTAAACTTAGTCATTTTTCCGGCGTTTATCAGACTTTCAGATAGCGGAAAAGTCAGTGAGCGTTCCGATTTCAGTTCCAGAGCGATTCGCCCGATGAGTCCTTCATATTTAGTCGTTTACAGCCAATTTTCTGAATTTATGAAAATTTCACTTTTTTGTGAAAATATCCTCTAAATGAGGGAATAATATGTGTGAGGGTACCCCAGGAGGGTTCTAAATGTGTGTGGGTAGAATATATATCCCACGGGGGTAAAATTGAAAAAAGATGAAGAAAAATTTTTTTTAGACATAGTCATTTTTCCGGCGTTTATCAGACTTTCAATTTGGGCAAATGTCAGAGAGTGTTCCGATTTCAGTTCCAGAGCAATTCGCCCGATGAGTCGTTCATATTTAGTCATTTTCAGCCAATTTTCTGAATTTATGAAAATTTCACTTTTTTGTGAAAATATCCACTAAATGAGGGAATAATATGTGTGAGGGTACCCCAGGAGGGTTCTAAATGTGTGTGGGTAGAATATATATCCCACGGGGGTAAAATTGAAAAAAGATGAAGAAAAAATTTTTTTAGACTTAGTCATTTTTCCGGCGTTTATCAGACTTTCAGATAGGGGAAATGTCAGTGAGCGTTCCGATTTCAGTTCCAGAGCGATTCGCCCGATGAGTCCTTCATATTTAGTAGTTTTCAGCCAATTTTCAGAATTTTTGAAAATTTCACTTTTTTGTGAAAATATCCACTAAATGAGGGAATAATATGTGTGAGGGTACCCCAGGAGAGTTCCAAATGTGTGTGGGTAGAATATATAACCCACGGGGGTAAAATTGAAAAAAGGTAAAAAATTTTTTTTTTTGGACTTAGTCATTTTTTCAGCGTTTATCAGATTTTCAGATAGGGGAAATGTCAGTGAGCGTTCCGATTTCAGTTCCAGAGTGATTCGCCCGATGAGTCCTTCATATTTAGTCGTTTTCAGCCAATTTTCTGAATTTTTGAAAATTTCACTTTTTTGTGAAAATATCCACTAAATAAGGGAATAATATGTGTGAGGGTACCCCAGGAGAGTTCCAAATCTGTGTGGGTAGAATATATATCCCACGGCGGTAAAATTGAAAAAAGTAAAAAAAAAAATTTTTTTGGACTTAGTCATTTTTCCGGCGTTTATCAGACTTTCAATTTGGGCAAATGTCAGTGAGCGTTCTGATTTCAGTTCCAGAGCGATTCGCCTGATGAATCCTTCATATTTAGTCATTTTCAGCCAATCTTCTGAATTTTTGAAAATTTCACTTTTTTGTTAAAATATCCACTAAATAAGGGAATAATATGTGTGAGGGTACCCCAGGAGAGTTCCAAATGTGTGTGGGTAGAATATATATCCCACAGGGGTAAAATTGAAAAAAGTTAAAAAAAAATTTTTTTTGGACTTAGTCATTTTTCCGGCGTTTATCAGACTTTCAATTTGGGCAAATGTCAGTGATCGTTCCGATTTCAGTTCCAGAGCGATTCGCCCGATGAGTCCTTCATATTTAGTCGTTTTCAGCCAATTTTCCGAATTTTTGAAAATTTCACTTTTTTGTGAAAATATCCACTAAATGAGGGAATAAAATGTGTGAGGGTACCCCAGGAGAGTTCCAAATGTGTGTGGGTAGAAGATATATCTAAAGGTGGTAAAATTGAAAAAAGTTGAAAAATTTTTTTTTTTTCGACTTAGTCATTTTTCCGGCGTTTATCAGACTTTCAGATGGGGGAAATGTCAGTGAGCGTTCCAATTTCAGTTTCAGAGCGATTCGCCCGATGAGTCCTTCATATTTAATCGTTATCAGCCAATTTTCCGAATTTTTGAAAATTTCACTTTTTTGTGAAAATATCCACTAAATGAGGGAATAATATGTGTGAGGGTACCCCAGGAGAGTACCAAATGTGTGTAGGTAGAATATATATCCCACGGGGGTAAAATTGAAAAAAGTTGAAATAAAATATTTTTTGACTTAGTCATTTTTCCGGCGTTTTTCAGACTTTCAATTAGGGCAAATTTCAGTGAGCGTTCCGATTTCAGTTCCAGAGCGATTCGCCCGATGAGTCCTTCATATTTAGTAGTTTTCAGCCAATTTTTTTAATTTTTTAAAATTTTACTTTTTTGTGGAAATATCCACTAAATGAGGGAATAATATGTGTGAGGGTACCCCAGGAGAGTTCCAAATGTGTGTGGGTAGAATATATATCCCACGGGGGTAAAATTGAAAAAAGGTGAAAAAAATTTTTTTTTGGACTTAGTCATTTTTTCAGCGTTTATCAGACTTTCAGATAGGGGAAATGTCAGTGAGCGTTCCGATTTCAGTTCCAGCGTGATTCGCCCGATGAGTCCTTCATATTCAGTCGTTTTCAGCCAATTTTCTGAATTTTTGAAAATTTCACTTTTTTGTGAAAATATCCACTAAATGAGGGAATAATATGTGTGAGGGTACCCCAGGAGAGTTCCAAATGTGTGTGGGTAGAATATATATCCCACGGGGGTAAAATTGAAAAAAGGTGAAAAATTTTTTTTTTTGGACTTAGTCATTTTTTCAGCGTTTATCAGACTTTCAGATAGGAGAACTGTCAGTGAGCGTTCCGATTTCAGTTCCAGAGCGATTCGCCCGATGAGTCCTTCATATTTTGTCGTTTTCAGCCAATTTTTTAAATATTTGAAAATTTCACTTTTTTGTGAAAATATCCACTAAATGAGGGAATCATTTGTGTGAGGGTAGCCCAGGAGAGTTCCAAATGTGTGTGGGTAGAATATATATCCCACGGGGGTAAAATTGAAAAAAGTTGAAAAAAATGTTTTGGGACTTAGTCATTTTTCCGGCGTTTTTCAGACTTTCAATTAGGGCAAATGTCAGTGAGCGTTCCGATTTCAGTTCCAGAGCGGTTCGCCCAATGAGTCCTTCATATTTAGTAATTTTCAGCCAATTTTCAGAATTTTTGAAAATTTCACTTTTTTGTGAAAATATCCACTAAATGAGGGAATAATATGTGTGAGGGTACCCCAGGAGGGTTCTAAATGTGTGTGGGTAGAATATATATCCCACGGGGGTAAAATTGAAAAAAGATGAAGAAAAAATTTTTTTAGACTTAGTCATTTTTCCGGCGTTTATCAGACTTTCAGATAGGGGAAATGTCAGTGAGCGTTCCGATTTCAGTTCCAGAGCGATTCGCCCGATGAGTCCTTCATATTTAGTAGTTTTCAGCCAATTTTCAGAATTTTTGAAAATTTCACTTTTTTGTGAAAATATCCACTAAATGAGGGAATAATATGTGTGAGGGTACCCCAGGAGAGTTCCAAATGTGTGTGGGTAGAATATATAACCCACGGGGGTAAAATTGAAAAAAGGTAAAAAATTTTTTTTTTTGGACTTAGTCATTTTTTCAGCGTTTATCAGATTTTCAGATAGGGGAAATGTCAGTGAGCGTTCCGATTTCAGTTCCAGAGTGATTCGCCCGATGAGTCCTTCATATTTAGTCGTTTTCAGCCAATTTTCTGAATTTTTGAAAATTTCACTTTTTTGTGAAAATATCCACTAAATAAGGGAATAATATGTGTGAGGGTACCCCAGGAGAGTTCCAAATCTGTGTGGGTAGAATATATATCCCACGGCGGTAAAATTGAAAAAAGTAAAAAAAAAAATTTTTTTGGACTTAGTCATTTTTCCGGCGTTTATCAGACTTTCAATTTGGGCAAATGTCAGTGAGCGTTCTGATTTCAGTTCCAGAGCGATTCGCCTGATGAATCCTTCATATTTAGTCATTTTCAGCCAATCTTCTGAATTTTTGAAAATTTCACTTTTTTGTTAAAATATCCACTAAATAAGGGAATAATATGTGTGAGGGTACCCCAGGAGAGTTCCAAATGTGTGTGGGTAGAATATATATCCCACAGGGGTAAAATTGAAAAAAGTTAAAAAAAAATTTTTTTTGGACTTAGTCATTTTTCCGGCGTTTATCAGACTTTCAATTTGGGCAAATGTCAGTGATCGTTCCGATTTCAGTTCCAGAGCGATTCGCCCGATGAGTCCTTCATATTTAGTCGTTTTCAGCCAATTTTCCGAATTTTTGAAAATTTCACTTTTTTGTGAAAATATCCACTAAATGAGGGAATAAAATGTGTGAGGGTACCCCAGGAGAGTTCCAAATGTGTGTGGGTAGAAGATATATCTAAAGGTGGTAAAATTGAAAAAAGTTGAAAAATTTTTTTTTTTTCGACTTAGTCATTTTTCCGGCGTTTATCAGACTTTCAGATGGGGGAAATGTCAGTGAGCGTTCCAATTTCAGTTTCAGAGCGATTCGCCCGATGAGTCCTTCATATTTAATCGTTATCAGCCAATTTTCCGAATTTTTGAAAATTTCACTTTTTTGTGAAAATATCCACTAAATGAGGGAATAATATGTGTGAGGGTACCCCAGGAGAGTACCAAATGTGTGTAGGTAGAATATATATCCCACGGGGGTAAAATTGAAAAAAGTTGAAATAAAATATTTTTTGACTTAGTCATTTTTCCGGCGTTTTTCAGACTTTCAATTAGGGCAAATTTCAGTGAGCGTTCCGATTTCAGTTCCAGAGCGATTCGCCCGATGAGTCCTTCATATTTAGTTGTTTTCAGCCAATTTTTTTAATTTTTTAAAATTTTACTTTTTTGTGGAAATATCCACTAAATGAGGGAATAATATGTGTGAGGGTACCCCAGGAGAGTTCCAAATGTGTGTGGGTAGAATATATATCCCACGGGGGTAAAATTGAAAAAAGGTGAAAAAAATTTTTTTTTGGACTTAGTCATTTTTTCAGCGTTTATCAGACTTTCAGATAGGGGAAATGTCAGTGAGCGTTCCGATTTCAGTTCCAGCGTGATTCGCCCGATGAGTCCTTCATATTCAGTCGTTTTCAGCCAATTTTCTGAATTTTTGAAAATTTCACTTTTTTGTGAAAATATCCACTAAATGAGGGAATAATATGTGTGAGGGTACCCCAGGAGAGTTCCAAATGTGTGTGGGTAGAATATATATCCCACGGGGGTAAAATTGAAAAAAGGTGAAAAATTTTTTTTTTTGGACTTAGTCATTTTTTCAGCGTTTATCAGACTTTCAGATAGGAGAACTGTCAGTGAGCGTTCCGATTTCAGTTCCAGAGCGATTCGCCCGATGAGTCCTTCATATTTTGTCGTTTTCAGCCAATTTTTTAAATATTTGAAAATTTCACTTTTTTGTGAAAATATCCACTAAATGAGGGAATCATTTGTGTGAGGGTAGCCCAGGAGAGTTCCAAATGTGTGTGGGTAGAATATATATCCCACGGGGGTAAAATTGAAAAAAGTTGAAAAAAATGTTTTGGGACTTAGTCATTTTTCCGGCGTTTTTCAGACTTTCAATTAGGGCAAATGTCAGTGAGCGTTCCGATTTCAGTTCCAGAGCGGTTCGCCCAATGAGTCCTTCATATTTAGTAATTTTCAGCCAATTTTCAGAATTTTTGAAAATTTCACTTTTTTGTGAAAATATCCACTAAATGAGGGAATAATATGTGTGAGGGTACCCCAGGAGAGTTCCAAATGTGTGTGGGTAGAATATATATCCCACGGGGGTAAAATTGAAAAAAGGTGAAAAAAATTTTTTTTTGGACTTAGTCATTTTTTCAGCGTTTATCAGACTTTCAGATAGGAGAACTGTCAGTGAGCGTTCCGATTTCAGTTCCAGAGCGATTCGCCCGATGAGTCCTTCATATTTTGTCGTTTTCAGCCAATTTTCTAAATATTTGAAAATTTCACTTTTTTGTGAAAATATCCACTAAATGAGGGAATCATATGTGTGAGGGTACCCCAGGAGAGTTCCAAATGTGTGTGGGTAGAATATATATCCCACGGGGGTAAAATTGAAAAAAGGTGAAAAAAATGTTTTGGGACTTAGTCATTTTTCCGGCGTTTTTCAGACTTTCAATTAGGGCAAATGTCAGTGAGCGTTACGATTTCAGTTCCAGAGCGGTTCGCCCAATGAGTCCTTCATATTTAGTAATTTTCAGCCAATTTTCAGAATTTTTGAAAATTTCACTTTTTTGTGAAAATATCCACTAAATGAGGGAATAATATGTGTGAGGTTACCCCAGGAGAGTTACAAATGTGTGTGGGTAGAATATATATCCCACGGGGGTAAAATTGAAAAAAGGTGAAAAAAATTTTTTTTTCGACTTAGTCATTTTTACAGCGTTTATCAGACTTTCAGATAGGGGAAATGTCAGTGAGCGTTCCGATTTCAGTTCCAGCGCGATTCGCCCAATGAGTCCTTCATATTTAGTCGTTTTCAGTCAATTTTCTGAATTTTTGAAAATTTCACTTTTTTGTGAAAATATCCACTAAATGAGGGAATAATATGTGTGAGGGTACCCCAGGAGAGTTCCAAATGTGTGTGGGTAGAATATATATCCCACGGGGGTAAAATTGAAAAAAGGTGAAAAAAAATTTTTTTTGGACTTAGTCATTTTTACAGCGTTTATCAGACTTTCAGATAGGGGAAATGTCAGTGAGCATTCCGATTTCAGTTCCAGCGCGATTCGCCCGATGAGTCCTTCATATTCTGTTGTTTTCAGACAATTTTCAGAATTTTTGAAAATTTCACTTTTTTGTGAAAATATCCACTAAATGAGGGAATAATATGTGGGAGGGTACCCCAGGAGAGTTCCAAATGTGTGTGGGTAGAATATATATCCCACGGGGGTAAAATTGAAAAAAGGTGAAAAAAATGTTTTGGGACTTAGTCATTTTTCCGGCGTTTATCAGACTTTCAGATAGGGGAAATGTCAGTGAGCGTTCCAATTTCAGTTTCAGAGCGATTCGCCCGATGAGTCCTTCATATTTAATCGTTATCAGCCAATTTTCCGAATTTTTGAAAATTTCACTTTTTTGTGAAAATATCCACTAAATGAGGGAATAATA
This sequence comes from Phyllobates terribilis, assembly GCF_046119375.1. Lineage (NCBI taxonomy): Eukaryota > Metazoa > Chordata > Amphibia > Anura > Dendrobatidae > Phyllobates > Phyllobates terribilis. Next base: position 17,595,662 of record NW_027362773.1, on the reverse strand, counting down.
TGTGTGAGGGTACCCCAGGAGAGTACCAAATGTGTGTAGGTAGAATATATATCCCACGGGGGTAAAATTGAAAAAAGTTGAAATAAAATATTTTTTTGACTTCGTCATTTTTCCGGCGTTTTTCAGACTTTCAATTAGGGCAAATTTCAGTGAGCGTTCCGATTTCAGTTCCAGAGCGGTTCGCCCAATGAGTCCTTCATATTTAGTAATTTTCAGCCAATTTTCTGAATTTTTGAAAATTTCACTTTTTTGTGAAAATATGCACTAAATGAGGGAATAATATGTGTGAGGGTACCCCAGGAGAGTTCCAAATGTGTGTGGGTAGAATATATATCCCACGGGGTAAAATTGAAAAAAGTTGAAAAAAAATTTTTTTTGGACTTAGTCATTTTTCCGGCGTTTATCAGACTTTCAATTGGGGCAAATGTCAGTGAGAGTTCCGATTTCAGTTCCACAGCGATTCGCCCAATGAGTCCTTCATATTTAGTTGTTTTCAGCCAATTTTTTTAATTTTTTAAAATTTTACTTTTTTGTGGAAATATCCCCTAAATGATGGAATAATATGTGTGAGGGTACCCCAGGAGAGTTCCAAATGTGTGTGGGTAGAATATATATCCCACGGGGGTAAAATTGAAAAAAGGTGAAAAAAATGTTTTGGGACTTAGTCATTTTTCCGGCGTTTTTCAGACTTTCAATTAGGGCAAATGTCAGTGAGCGTTCCGATTTCAGTTCCAGAGCGGTTCGCCCAATGAGTCCTTCATATTTAGTAATTTTCAGCCAATTTTCAGAATTTTTGAAAATTTCACTTTTTTGTGAAAATATCCACTAAATGAGGGAATAATATGTGTGAGGGTACCCCAGGAGAGTTCCAAATGTGTGTGGGTAGAATATATATCCCACGGGGGTAAAATTGAAAAAAGGTGAAAAAAATTTTTTTTTGGACTTAGTCATTTTTTCAGCGTTTATCAGACTTTCAGATAGGGGAAATGTCAGTGAGCGTTCCAATTTCAGTTCCAGAGCGATTCGCCCGATGAGTCCATCATATTTTGTCGTTTTTAGCCAATTTTCTGAATATTTGAAAATTTCACTTTTTTGTGAAAATATCCACTAAATGAGGGAATAATATGTGTGAGGGTACCCCAGGAGAGTTCCAAATGTCTATGGGTAGAATATATATCCCACGGGGGTAAAATTGAAAAAAGTTGAAAAAAATTTTTTTTTACACTTAGTCATTTTTCCGGCGTTTATCAGACTTTCAGATAGGGGAAATGTCAGTGAGCATTCCAATTTACGTTCCAGAGCGATTTGCCCGATGAGTCGTTCATATTTAGTCATTTTCAGCCAATTTTCAGAATTTTTGAAAATTTCACTTTTTTGTGAAAGTATCCACTAAATGAGGGAATAATATGTGTGAGGGTACCCCAGGAGAGTTCCAAATGTCTATGGGTAGAATATATATCCCACCGGGGTAAAATTGAAAAAAGTTTTAAAAAAATTTTTTGGGGACTTAGTCATTTTTTCAGCGTTTATCAGACTTTCAGATAGGAGAAATGTCAGTGAGCGCTCCGATTTCAGTTCCAGAGCGATACGCCCGATGAGTCCTTCATATTTAGTTGTTTTCAGCCAATTTTCTGAATATTTGAAAATGTCACTTTTTTGTGAAAATATCCACTAAATGAGGGAATAATATGTGTGAGGGTACCCCAGGAGAGTTCCAAATGTGTGTGGGTAGAAGATATATTCCACGGGGGTAAAATTGAAAAAAGTTTTAAAAAAAATTTTTTTTGACTTAGTCATTTTTCCGGCGTTTATCAGACTTTCAATTTGGGCAAATGTCAGTGAGCGTTCCGATTTCATGTCCAGAGCGATTCGCCCGATGAGTCCTTCATATTTAGTCATTTTCAGCCAATTTTCAGAATTTTTGAAAATGTCACTTTTTGTGAAAATATCCACTAAATGAGGGAATAATATGTGTGAGGGTACCCCAGGAGAGTTCCAAATGTGTGTGGGTAGAATATATATCCCACGGGGGTAAATTTGAAAAAAGGTGAAAAAAATTTTTTTTTGAACTTAGTCATTTTTCCGGCGTTTATCAGACTTTCAGATAGGGGAAATGTCAGTGAGCGTTCCGATTTCAGTTCCAGAGCGATTCGCCCGATGAGTCCTTCATATTTAGTCGTTTTCAGCCAATTTTTTGAATATATGAAAATTTCACTTTTTTGTGAAAATATCCACTAAATGAGGGAGTAATATGTGTGAGGGTACCCCAGGAGAGTTCCAAATGTGTGTGGGTAGAATATATATCCCACGGGGGTAAAATTGAAAAAAGGTGAAAAAAAATTTTTTTGGACTTAATCATTTTTTCAGCGTTTATCAGACTATCAGATAGGGGAAATGTCAGTGAGCGTTCCGATTTCAGTTCCAGAGCGATTCGCCCGATGAGTACTTCATATTTAGTCGTTTTCAGCCAATTTTCTGAAAATTTCACTTTTTTGTGAAAATATCCACTAAATGAGGGAATAATATGTGTGAGGGTACCCCAGGAGAGTTCCAAATGTGTGTGGGTAGAAGATATATCCCACGGGGATAAAATTTAAAAAAGTTTGAAAAAAATTTTTTTTGGACTTAGTCATTTTTCCGGCGTTTATCAGACTTTCAGTTAGGGGAAATGTCAGTGAGCATTCCAATTTACGTTCCAGGGCGATTTGCCCGATGAGTCATTCATATTTAGTCATTTTCAGCCAATTTTCAGAATTTTTGAAAATGTCACTTTTTGTGAAAATATCCACTAAATGAGGGAATAATATGTGTGAGGGTACCCCAGGAGAGTTCCAAATGTGTGTGGGTAGAATATATATCCCACATGGGTAAAATTGAAAAAAGTTTAAAAAAAAATTTTTTGGGACTTAGTCATTTTTCCGGCGTTTATCAGACTTTCAGTTAGGGGAAATGTCAGTGAGCGTTCCAATTTCAGTTCCAGAGCGATTTGCCCGATGAGTCGTTCATATTTAGTCATTTTCAGCCAATTTTCAGAATTTTTGAAAATTTCACTTTTTTGTGAAAATATCCACTAAATGAGGGAATATTATGTGTGAGGGTACCCCAGGAGAGTTCCAAATGTATATGGGTAGAATATATATCCCACGGGGGTAAAATTGAAAAAAGTTGAAAAAATTTTTTTTTTAGACTTAGTTATTTTTCCGGCGTTTATCAGATTTTCAGATAGGGGAAATGTCAGTGAGCATTCCGATTTAAGTTCCAGAGCGATTCGCCCGATGAGTCGTTCATATTTAGTCATTTTCAGCCAATTTTCAGAATTTTTGAAAATGTCACTTTTTGTGAAAATATCCACTAAATGAGGGAATAATATGTGTGAGGGTACCCCAGGAGAGTTCCAAATGTGTGTGGGTAGAATATATATCCCACCGGGGTAAATTTGAAAAAAGGTGAAAACATTTTTTTTTTGGACTTAGTCATTTTTCCAGCGTTTATCAGACTTTCAGATAGGGGAAATGTCAGTGAGCGTTCCGATTTCAGTTCCAGAGCGATTCGCCCAATGAGTCCTTCACGTTTAGGAGTTTTCAGCCAATTTTCAGAATTTTTGAAAATTTCACTTTTTTGTGAAAATATCCACTAAATGAGGGAATAATATGTGTGAGGGTACCCCAGGAGAGTTCCAAATGTATATGGGTAGAATATATATCCCACGGGGGTAAAATTGAAAAAAGTTGAAAAAAATTTTTTTGGACTTAGTCATTTTTCCGGCGTTCATCAGACTTTCAGTTAGGGGAAATGTCAGTGAGCGTTCCGATTTCAGTTCCAGAGTGATTCGCCTGATGAGTCCTTCATATTTAGTTGTTTTCAGCCAATTTTCAAAATTTTTGAAAATTTCACTTTTTTGTGAAAATATCCACTAAATGAGGGAATAATATGTGTGAGGGTACCCCAGGAGAGTTCCAAATGTGTGTGGGTAGAATATATATCCCACGGGGGTAAAATTGAAAAAAGTTGAAAAAATTTTTTTTTTAGACAGTTATTTTTCCGGCGTTTATCAGACTTTCAGATAGGGGAAATGTCAGTGAGCATTCCGATTTAAGTTCCAGAGCGATTCGCCCGATGAGTCGTTCATATTTAGTCATTTTCAGCCAATTTTCTGAATTTTTGAAAATTTAACTTCTTTGTGAAAATATCCACTAAATGAGGGAATAATATGTGTGAGGGTACCCCCAGAAGAGTTCCAAATGTGTGTGGGTAGAATGTATGTCCCAAGGGGGTAAAATTGAAAAAAGTTGAACAAAAAATTTTTTTGATCTTAGTTATTTTTCCGGCGTTTATCAGACTTTCAGATAGGGAAAATGTCAGTGAGCATTCCGATTTCAGTTCCAGAGCGATTCGCCCGATGAGTCCTTCATATTTAGTAGTTTTCAGCCAATTTTCAGTATTTTTGAAAATTTCACGTTTTTGTGAAAATATCCACTAAATGAGGGAATAATATGTGTGAGGGTACCCTAGGAGAGTTCCAAATGTGTGTGGGTAGAATATATATCCCACGGGGGTAAAATTGAAAAAAGTTTTAAAAAAATTTTTTTTGGACTGTTATTTTTCCTGCGTTTATCAGACTTTCAGTTAGGGGAAATGTCAGTGAGCCTTCCAATTTCAGTTCCAGAGCGATTTGCCCGATGAGTCGTTCATATTTAGTCGTTTTCAGCCAATTTTCAGAATTTTTGAAAATTTCACTTTTTTGTGAAAATATCCACTAAATGAGGGAATAATATGTGTGAGGGTACCCCAGGAGAGTTCCAAATGTGTGTGGGTAGAATATATATCCCACGGGGGTAAATTTGAAAAAAGGTGAAAAAAATTTTTTTTTGAACTTAGTCATTTTTCCGGCGTTTATCAGACTTTCAGATAGGGGAAATGTCAGTGAGCGTTCCGATTTCAGTTCCAGAGCGATTCGCCCGATGAGTCCTTCATATTTAGTCGTTTTCAGCCAATTTTTTGAATATATGAAAATTTCACTTTTTTGTGAAAATATCCACTAAATGAGGGAGTAATATGTGTGAGGGTACCCCAGGAGAGTTCCAAATGTGTGTGGGTAGAATATATATCCCACGGGGGTAAAATTGAAAAAAGGTGAAAAAAAATTTTTTTGGACTTAATCATTTTTTCAGCGTTTATCAGACTATCAGATAGGGGAAATGTCAGTGAGCGTTCCGATTTCAGTTCCAGAGCGATTCGCCCGATGAGTACTTCATATTTAGTCGTTTTCAGCCAATTTTCTGAAAATTTCACTTTTTTGTGAAAATATCCACTAAATGAGGGAATAATATGTGTGAGGGTACCCCAGGAGAGTTCCAAATGTGTGTGGGTAGAAGATATATCCCACGGGGATAAAATTTAAAAAAGTTTGAAAAAAATTTTTTTTGGACTTAGTCATTTTTCCGGCGTTTATCAGACTTTCAGTTAGGGGAAATGTCAGTGAGCATTCCAATTTACGTTCCAGGGCGATTTGCCCGATGAGTCATTCATATTTAGTCATTTTCAGCCAATTTTCAGAATTTTTGAAAATGTCACTTTTTGTGAAAATATCCACTAAATGAGGGAATAATATGTGTGAGGGTACCCCAGGAGAGTTCCAAATGTGTGTGGGTAGAATATATATCCCACATGGGTAAAATTGAAAAAAGTTTAAAAAAAAATTTTTTGGGACTTAGTCATTTTTCCGGCGTTTATCAGACTTTCAGTTAGGGGAAATGTCAGTGAGCGTTCCAATTTCAGTTCCAGAGCGATTTGCCCGATGAGTCGTTCATATTTAGTCATTTTCAGCCAATTTTCAGAATTTTTGAAAATTTCACTTTTTTGTGAAAATATCCACTAAATGAGGGAATATTATGTGTGAGGGTACCCCAGGAGAGTTCCAAATGTATATGGGTAGAATATATATCCCACGGGGGTAAAATTGAAAAAAGTTGAAAAAATTTTTTTTTTAGACTTAGTTATTTTTCCGGCGTTTATCAGATTTTCAGATAGGGGAAATGTCAGTGAGCATTCCGATTTAAGTTCCAGAGCGATTCGCCCGATGAGTCGTTCATATTTAGTCATTTTCAGCCAATTTTCAGAATTTTTGAAAATGTCACTTTTTGTGAAAATATCCACTAAATGAGGGAATAATATGTGTGAGGGTACCCCAGGAGAGTTCCAAATGTGTGTGGGTAGAATATATATCCCACCGGGGTAAATTTGAAAAAAGGTGAAAACATTTTTTTTTTGGACTTAGTCATTTTTCCAGCGTTTATCAGACTTTCAGATAGGGGAAATGTCAGTGAGCGTTCCGATTTCAGTTCCAGAGCGATTCGCCCAATGAGTCCTTCACGTTTAGGAGTTTTCAGCCAATTTTCAGAATTTTTGAAAATTTCACTTTTTTGTGAAAATATCCACTAAATGAGGGAATAATATGTGTGAGGGTACCCCAGGAGAGTTCCAAATGTATATGGGTAGAATATATATCCCACGGGGGTAAAATTGAAAAAAGTTGAAAAAAATTTTTTTGGACTTAGTCATTTTTCCGGCGTTCATCAGACTTTCAGTTAGGGGAAATGTCAGTGAGCGTTCCGATTTCAGTTCCAGAGTGATTCGCCTGATGAGTCCTTCATATTTAGTTGTTTTCAGCCAATTTTCAAAATTTTTGAAAATTTCACTTTTTTGTGAAAATATCCACTAAATGAGGGAATAATATGTGTGAGGGTACCCCAGGAGAGTTCCAAATGTGTGTGGGTAGAATATATATCCCACGGGGGTAAAATTGAAAAAAGTTGAAAAAATTTTTTTTTTAGACAGTTATTTTTCCGGCGTTTATCAGACTTTCAGATAGGGGAAATGTCAGTGAGCATTCCGATTTAAGTTCCAGAGCGATTCGCCCGATGAGTCGTTCATATTTAGTCATTTTCAGCCAATTTTCTGAATTTTTGAAAATTTAACTTCTTTGTGAAAATATCCACTAAATGAGGGAATAATATGTGTGAGGGTACCCCCAGAAGAGTTCCAAATGTGTGTGGGTAGAATGTATGTCCCAAGGGGGTAAAATTGAAAAAAGTTGAACAAAAAATTTTTTTGATCTTAGTTATTTTTCCGGCGTTTATCAGACTTTCAGATAGGGAAAATGTCAGTAAGCATTCCGATTTCAGTTCCAGAGCGATTCGCCCGATGAGTCCTTCATATTTAGTAGTTTTCAGCCAATTTTCAGTATTTTTGAAAATTTCACGTTTTTGTGAAAATATCCACTAAATGAGGGAATAATATGTGTGAGGGTACCCTAGGAGAGTTCCAAATGTGTGTGGGTAGAATATATATCCCACGGGGGTAAAATTGAAAAAAGTTTTAAAAAAATTTTTTTTGGACTGTTATTTTTCCTGCGTTTATCAGACTTTCAGTTAGGGGAAATGTCAGTGAGCCTTCCAATTTCAGTTCCAGAGCGATTTGCCCGATGAGTCGTTCATATTTAGTCGTTTTCAGCCAATTTTCAGAATTTTTGAAAATTTCACTTTTTTGTGAAAATATCCACTAAATGAGGGAATAATATGTGTGAGGGTACCCCAGGAGAGTTCCAAATGTGTGTGGGTAGAATATATATCCCACGGGGGTAAATTTGAAAAAAGGTGAAAAAAATTTTTTTTTGAACTTAGTCATTTTTCCGGCGTTTATCAGACTTTCAGATAGGGGAAATGTCAGTGAGCGTTCCGATTTCAGTTCCAGAGCGATTCGCCCGATGAGTCCTTCATATTTAGTCGTTTTCAGCCAATTTTTTGAATATATGAAAATTTCACTTTTTTGTGAAAATATCCACTAAATGAGGGAGTAATATGTGTGAGGGTACCCCAGGAGAGTTCCAAATGTGTGTGGGTAGAATATATATCCCACGGGGGTAAAATTGAAAAAAGGTGAAAAAAAATTTTTTTGGACTTAATCATTTTTTCAGCGTTTATCAGACTATCAGATAGGGGAAATGTCAGTGAGCGTTCCGATTTCAGTTCCAGAGCGATTCGCCCGATGAGTACTTCATATTTAGTCGTTTTCAGCCAATTTTCTGAAAATTTCACTTTTTTGTGAAAATATCCACTAAATGAGGGAATAATATGTGTGAGGGTACCCCAGGAGAGTTCCAAATGTGTGTGGGTAGAAGATATATCCCACGGGGATAAAATTTAAAAAAGTTTGAAAAAAATTTTTTTTGGACTTAGTCATTTTTCCGGCGTTTATCAGACTTTCAGTTAGGGGAAATGTCAGTGAGCATTCCAATTTACGTTCCAGGGCGATTTGCCCGATGAGTCATTCATATTTAGTCATTTTCAGCCAATTTTCAGAATTTTTGAAAATGTCACTTTTTGTGAAAATATCCACTAAATGAGGGAATAATATGTGTGAGGGTACCCCAGGAGAGTTCCAAATGTGTGTGGGTAGAATATATATCCCACATGGGTAAAATTGAAAAAAGTTTAAAAAAAAATTTTTTGGGACTTAGTCATTTTTCCGGCGTTTATCAGACTTTCAGTTAGGGGAAATGTCAGTGAGCGTTCCAATTTCAGTTCCAGAGCGATTTGCCCGATGAGTCGTTCATATTTAGTCATTTTCAGCCAATTTTCAGAATTTTTGAAAATTTCACTTTTTTGTGAAAATATCCACTAAATGAGGGAATATTATGTGTGAGGGTACCCCAGGAGAGTTCCAAATGTATATGGGTAGAATATATATCCCACGGGGGTAAAATTGAAAAAAGTTGAAAAAATTTTTTTTTTAGACTTAGTTATTTTTCCGGCGTTTATCAGATTTTCAGATAGGGGAAATGTCAGTGAGCATTCCGATTTAAGTTCCAGAGCGATTCGCCCGATGAGTCGTTCATATTTAGTCATTTTCAGCCAATTTTCAGAATTTTTGAAAATGTCACTTTTTGTGAAAATATCCACTAAATGAGGGAATAATATGTGTGAGGGTACCCCAGGAGAGTTCCAAATGTGTGTGGGTAGAATATATATCCCACCGGGGTAAATTTGAAAAAAGGTGAAAACATTTTTTTTTTGGACTTAGTCATTTTTCCAGCGTTTATCAGACTTTCAGATAGGGGAAATGTCAGTGAGCGTTCCGATTTCAGTTCCAGAGCGATTCGCCCAATGAGTCCTTCACGTTTAGGAGTTTTCAGCCAATTTTCAGAATTTTTGAAAATTTCACTTTTTTGTGAAAATATCCACTAAATGAGGGAATAATATGTGTGAGGGTACCCCAGGAGAGTTCCAAATGTATATGGGTAGAATATATATCCCACGGGGGTAAAATTGAAAAAAGTTGAAAAAAATTTTTTTGGACTTAGTCATTTTTCCGGCGTTCATCAGACTTTCAGTTAGGGGAAATGTCAGTGAGCGTTCCGATTTCAGTTCCAGAGTGATTCGCCTGATGAGTCCTTCATATTTAGTTGTTTTCAGCCAATTTTCAAAATTTTTGAAAATTTCACTTTTTTGTGAAAATATCCACTAAATGAGGGAATAATATGTGTGAGGGTACCCCAGGAGAGTTCCAAATGTGTGTGGGTAGAATATATATCCCACGGGGGTAAAATTGAAAAAAGTTGAAAAAATTTTTTTTTTAGACAGTTATTTTTCCGGCGTTTATCAGACTTTCAGATAGGGGAAATGTCAGTGAGCATTCCGATTTAAGTTCCAGAGCGATTCGCCCGATGAGTCGTTCATATTTAGTCATTTTCAGCCAATTTTCTGAATTTTTGAAAATTTAACTTCTTTGTGAAAATATCCACTAAATGAGGGAATAATATGTGTGAGGGTACCCCCAGAAGAGTTCCAAATGTGTGTGGGTAGAATGTATGTCCCAAGGGGGTAAAATTGAAAAAAGTTGAACAAAAAATTTTTTTGATCTTAGTTATTTTTCCGGCGTTTATCAGACTTTCAGATAGGGAAAATGTCAGTGAGCATTCCGATTTCAGTTCCAGAGCGATTCGCCCGATGAGTCCTTCATATTTAGTAGTTTTCAGCCAATTTTCAGTATTTTTGAAAATTTCACGTTTTTGTGAAAATATCCACTAAATGAGGGAATAATATGTGTGAGGGTACCCTAGGAGAGTTCCAAATGTGTGTGGGTAGAATATATATCCCACGGGGGTAAAATTGAAAAAAGTTTTAAAAAAATTTTTTTTGGACTTAGTTATTTTTCCTGCGTTTATCAGACTTTCAGTTAGGGGAAATGTCAGTGAGCCTTCCAATTTCAGTTCCAGAGCGATTTGCCCGATGAGTCGTTCATATTTAGTCGTTTTCAGCCAATTTTCAGAATTTTTGAAAATTTCACTTTTTTGTGAAAATATCCACTAAATGAGGGAATAATATGTGTGAGGGTACCCCAGGAGAGTTCCAAATGTGTGTGGGTAGAAGATATATCCCACGGGGGTAAAATTGAAAAAAGTTTTAAAAAAATTTTTTTTGGACTTAGTCATTTTTCCGGCGTTTATCAGACTTTCACATAGGAGAAATGTCAGTGAGCGTTCCGATTTCAGTTCCAGAGCGATTTGCCCAATGAGTCCTTCATATTTAGTAGTTTTCAGCCAATTTTCAGAATTTTTGAAAATTTCACTTTTTTGTGAAAATATCCACTAAATGAGGGAATAATATGTGTGAGGGTACCCCAGGAGAGCTCAAAATGTGTGTGGGTAGAAGATAGATCCCACGGGGGTAAAATTGAAAAAAGTTTAAAAAAATTTTTTTTGACTTCGTCATTTTTCCGGCGTTTATCAGACTTTCAGTTAAGGGAAATGTCAGTGAGCGTTCCGATTTCAGTTCCAGAGCGATTCGCCCGATGAGTCGTTCATATTTAGTCATTTTCAGCCAATTTTCTGAATTTTTGAAAATTTCACTTTTTTGTGAAAATATCCACTAAATGAGGGAATAATATGTGTGAAGGTACCCCAGGAGAGTTCCAAATGTTTATGGGTAGAATATATATCCCACGGGGGTAAAATTGAAAAAAGTTTTAAAAAATTTTTTTTTGGACTTAGTCATTTTTCCGGCGTTTATCAGACTTTCAGTTAGGGGAAATGTCAGTGAGCGTTCCAATTTCAGTTCCAGAGCGATTTGCCCGATGAGTCATTCATATTTAGTCGTTTTCAGCCAATTTTCAGAATTTTTGAAAATTTAACTTTTTTGTGAAAATATCCACTAAATGAGGGAATAATATGTGTGAGGGTACCCCAGGAGAGTTCCAAATGTGTGTAGGTAGCATATATATCCCACGGGGGTAAAATTGAAAAAAGTTTTAAAAAAATTTTTTTTGGACTTAGTCACTTTTCCCGCGTTTATCAGACTTTCAGTTAGGGGAAATGTCAGTGAGCGTTCCAATTTCAGTTCCAGAGCGATTTGACCGATGAGTCGTTCATATTTAGTCGTTTTCAGCCAATTTTCAGAATTTTTGAAAATTTCACTTTTTTGTGAAAATATCCACTAAATGAGGGAATAATATGTGTGAGGGTGCCCCAGGAGAGTTCCAAATGTGTGTAGGTTGAAGATATATCCCGCGGGGGTATAATTGAAAAAAGTTTTAAAAAAAAATTTTTGGGACTTAGTCATTTTTCCGGCGTTTATCAGACTTTCAGTTAGGGGAAATGTCAGTGAGCGTTCCGATTTCAGTTCCAGAGTGATTCGCCTGATGAGTCCTTCATATTTAGTTGTTTTCAGCCAATTTTCAAAATTTTTGAAAATTTCACTTTTTTGTGAAAATATCCACTAAATGAGGGAATAATATGTGTGAGGGTACCCCAGGAGAGTTCCAAATGTGTGTGGGTAGAATATATATCCCACGGGGGTAAAATTGAAAAAAGTTGAAAAAAAAATTTTTTTGGACTTAGTCATTTTTCCGGCGTTTATCAGACTTTCAGATAGGGGAAATGTCAGTGAGCGTTCCGATTTCAGTTCCAGAGCGATTCGCCCGATGAGTCGTTCATATTTAGTCATTTTCAGCCAATTTTCTGAATTTTTGAAATTTCACTTTTTTGTGAAAATATCCACTAAATGAGGGAATAATATGTGTGAGGGTACCCCAGGAGAGTTCCAAATGTATATGGGTAGAATATACACTGCTCAAAAAAATAAAGGGAACACTCAAATAACACATCCTAGATCTGAATGAATGAAATATTCTCATTAAATACTTTGTTCTGTAGAAAGTTGAATGTGCTGACATTAAAATCACACAAAAATCATCAATGGAAATCAAATTTATTAACCAATGGAGGCCTGGATTTGGAGTCACCCCCAAAATTAAAGTTGTAAAACACACTACAGGCTGATCCAACTTAGATGTAATGTCCTTAAAACAAGTCAAAATGAAGCTCAGTATTGTGTGTGGCCTCCACGTGCCTGTATGACCTCCCTACGATGCCTGGGCATGCTCCTGATGAGGTTGCGGATGGTCTCCTGTGAGATCTCCGCCCAGACCTGGACTAAAGCATCTGACAACTCCTGGACAGCCTGTGGTGCAATGTGACGTTGATGGATGGTGCGAGACATGATGTCCCAGATGTGCTCAATCGGATTCAGGTCTGGGGAACGGGCGGGCCAGTCCACAGCTTCAATGCCTTCATCTTGCAGGAACTGCTGACACACTCCAGCCACATGAGGTCTGGCATTGTCCTGCATTAGGAGGAACCCAGGGCCAACCGCACCAGCATATGGTCTCACAAGGGGTCTGAGGATCTCATCTGGGTACCTAATGGCAGTCAGGCTACCTCTGGCGAGCTTATGGAGGGCTGTGCGGCCCTCCAAAGAAATGCCACCCCACACCATTACTGACCCAGTGCCAAACCGATCATGCTGAAGGATGTTGCAGGCTGCAGATCGCTCTCCACGTCGTATCCAGACTCTGTCACGTCTGTCACATGTGCTCAGTGTGAACCTGCTTTCATCTGTGAAGAGCACAGGGCGCCAGTGGTGACTTTGCCAATCCTGGTGTTCTGTGGCAAATGCCAAGCGTCCTGCACGGTCTTGGGCTGTGAGCACAACCCCTATCTGTGGACGTCGGGCCCTCATACCAACCTCATGGAGTCGGTTTCTAACCGTTTGTGCAGATACATGCACATTTGTGGCCTGCTGGAGGTCATTTTGCAGGGCTCTGGCAGTGCTTCTCCTGTTCCTCCTTGCACAAAAGCGGAGGTAGCGGTCTTGCTGCTGGGTTGTTGCCCTCCTACGGCCCCCTCCACGTCTCCTGGTGTACTGGCCTGTCTCCTGGTAGTGCCTCCAGTCTCTGGACGCTACGCTGACAGACAAAGCAAACCTTCTTGCCACAGCTCGCATTGATGTGCCATCCTGGATGAGCTGCACTACCTGAGCAACTTCTGTGGGTTGTAGAGTCCGTCTCATGCTACCATGAGTGTGAAAGCACAACCAACATTCAAAAGTGACCAAAACATCAGCCAGAAAGCATTGCTACTGAGAAGTGGTCTGTGGTCCCACTTGCAGAGCCACTCCTTTTATTGAGTGTCTCTTGATAATTGCCAATAATTTCCATCTATTGTCTATTCCATTTGCACAACAGCATGTGAAATTGATTGTCAATCAGTGTTTCTTCCTAAGTGGACAGTTTGATTTCACAGAAGTTTGATTTACTTGGAGTTATATTCTGTTGTTTAAGTGTTCCCTTTATTTTTTTGAGCAGTGTATATCCCACGGGGGTAAAATTGAAAAAAGTTTTAAAAAATTTTTTTTTGGACTTAGTCATTTTTCCGGCGTTTATCAGACTTTCAGTTAGGGGAAATGTCAGTGAGCGTTCCAATTTCAGTTCCAGAGCGATTTGCCCGATGAGTCGTTCATATTTAGTCATTTTCAGCCAATTTTCTGAATTTTTGAAAATTTCACTTTTTTGTGTAAATATCCACTAAATGAGGGAATAATATGTGTGAGGGTACCCCAGGAGAGTTCCAAATGTGTGTGGGTAGAAGATATATCCCACGGGGGTAAAATTGAAAAAAGTTTTAAAAAAATTTTTTTTGGACTTAGTCATTTTTCCGGCGTTTATCAGACTTTCAGTTAGGGGAAATGTCAGTGAGCGTTCCAATTTCAGTTCCAGAGCGATTTGCCCGATGAGTCATTCATATTTAGTCGTTTTCAGCCAATTTTCAGAATTTTTGAAAATTTCACTTTTTTTGTGAAAATATCCACTAAATGAGGGAATAATATGTGTGAGGGTACCCCAGGAGAGTTCCAAATGTATATGGGTAGAATATATATCCCACGAGGTAAAATTGAAAAAAGTTGAAAAAAATTTCTTTTTGGACTTAGCCATTTTTTCAGCGTTTATTAGACTTTCACATAGGAGAAATGTCAGTGAGCGTTCCGATTTCAGTTCCAGAGCGATTCGCCCGATGAGTCCTTCATATTTAGTTGTTTTCAGCCAATTTTCTGAATTTTTGAAAATTTCACTTTTTTGTGAAAATATCCACTAAATGAGGGAATAATATGTGTGAGGGTACCCCAGGAGAGTTCCAAATGTATATGGGTAGAATATATATCCCACGGGGGTAAAATTGAAAAAAGTTGAAAAAATTTTTTTTTTGGACTTAGTCATTTTTCCAGCGTTTATCAGACTTTCAGATAGGGGAAATGTCAGTGAGCGTTCCGATTTCAGTTCCAGAGCGATTTGCCCAATGAGTCCTTCATATTTAGTAGTTTTCAGCCAATTTTCAGTATTTTTGAAAATTTCACTTTTTTGTGAAAATATCTACTAAATGAGGGAATAATATGTGTGAGGGTACCCCAGGAGAGTTCCAAATGTGTGTGGGTAGAAGATAGATCCCACGGGGGTAAAATTGAAAAAAGTTTTAAAAAAATTTTTTTTGGACTTAGTCATTTTTCCTGCGTTTATCAGACTTTCAGTTAGGGGAAATGTCAGTGAGCATTCCAATTTCAGTTCCAGAGCGATTTGCCCGATGAGTCCTTCATATTAAGTTGTTTTCAGCAAATTTTCTGAATTTTTGAAAATTTCACTTTTTTGTGAAAATATCCACTAAATGAGGGAATAATATGTGTGAGGGTACCCCAGGAGAGTTCCAAATGTGTGTGGGTAGAATATATATCCCACGGGGGTAAAATTGAAAAAAGTTTTAAAAGAAATTTTTTTGGACTTAGTCATTTTTCCGGAGTTTATCAGACTTTCAGTTAGGGGAAATGTCAGTGACCGTTCCGATTTCAGTTCCAGAGCGATTCGCCCGATGAGTCCTTCATATTTAGTTGTTTTCAGCCAATTTTCTGAATTTTTGAAAATTTCACTTTTTTGTGAAAATATCCACTAAATGAGGGAATAATATGTGTGAGGGTACCCCAGGAGAGTTCCAAATGTATATGTGTAGAATATATATCCCACGGGGGTAAAATTGAAAAAAGTTGAAAAATTTTTTTTTTTGGACTTATTCATTTTTCCAGCGTTTATCAGACTTTCAGATAGGGGAAATGTCAGTGAGCGTTCCGATTTCAGTTCCAGAGCGATTCGCCCAATGAGTCCTTCATATTTAGTAGTTTTCAGCCAATTTTCCGAATTTTTGAAAATTTCACTTTTTTGTGAAAATATCCACTAAATGAGGGAATAATATGTGTGAGGGTACCCCAGGAGAGTTCAAAATGTGTGTGGGTAGAAGATAGATCCCACGGGGGTAAAAATGAAAAAGTTTAAAAAAAAATTTTTTTGACTTAGTCATTTTTCCGGCGTTTATCAAACTTTCAGTTAGGGGAAATGTCAGTGAGCGTTCCGATTTCAGTTCCAGAGCGATTCGCCCAATGAATCGTTCATATTTAGTCATTTTCAGCCAATTTTCTGAATTTCTGAAAATTTCACTTTTTTGTGAAAATATCCACTAAATGAGGGAATAATGTGTGAGGGTACCCCAGGAGAGTTCCAAATGTGTGTGGGTAGAAGATATATCCCACGAGGGTAAAATTGAAAAAAGTTTTAAAAAAAATTTTTTTGGACTTAGTCATTTTTCCGGTGTTTATCAGACTTTCAGTTAGGGGAAATGTCAGGGAGCGTTCCAATTTCAGTTCCAGAGCGATTCGCCCGATGAGTCGTTCATATTTAGTCATTTTCAGCCAATTTTCTGAATTTTTGAAAATTTAACTTTTTTGTGAAAATATCCACTAAATGAGGGAATAATATGTGTGAGGGTACCCCAGGAGAGTTCCAAATGTGTGTGGATAGAAGATATATCCCACGGGGGTAAAATTGAAAAAAGTTTTAAAAAATTTTTTTTTGGACTTAGTCATTTTTCCGGCGTTTATCAGACTTTCACTTAGGGGAAATGTCAGTGAGCGTTCCAATTTCAGTTCCAGAGCGATTTGCCCGATCAGTCGTTCATATTTAGTCGTTTTCAGCAAATTTTCAGAATTTTTGAAAATTTCACTTTTTTGTGAAAATATCCACTAAATGAGGGAATAATATGTGTGAGGGTACCCCAGGAGAGTTCCAAATGTATATGAGTAGAATATATATCCCACGGGGGTAAAATTGAAAAAAGTTGAAAAAATTTTTTTTTGGGACTTCGTCATTTTTCTGGCGTTTATCAGTCTTTCAATTAGGGCAAATGTCATTGAGCGTTCCAATTTCAGTTCCAGAGCGATTCGCCCGATGAGTCCTTCATATTTAGTCGTTTTCAGCCAATATTCTGAATATTTGAAAATTTCACTTTTTGTGAAAATATCCACTAAATGAGGGAATAATATGTGTGAGGGTACCCTAGGAGAGTTCCAAATCTGTGTGGGTAGAATATATATCCCACGGGGGTAAAATTGAAAAAAGTTGAAAAAAATTTTTTTTTGGACCTAGTCACTTTTCTGGCATTTATCAGACTTTCAATTAGGGCAAATGTCATTGAGCGTTCCAATTTCAGTTCCAGAGCGATTCGCCCGATGAGTCCTTCATATTTAGTCGTTTTCAGCCAATATTCTGAATATTTGAAAATTTCACTTTTTGTGAAAATATCCACTAAATGAGGGAATAATATGTGAGGGTACCCTAGTAGAATTCCAAATGTGTGTGGGAAGGAGATTTCCAAATGTGTGTGGGTAGAATATACATCCCAAGGGGGTAAAATTAAAAAAAGTTTTAAAAAAATTTTTTTGGGACTTAGTCATTTTTCCAGCGTTTATCAGACTTTCAGTTAGGGGAAATGTCAGTGAGCATTCCAATTTCAGTTCCAGAGCGATTTGCCCGATGAGTCGTTCATATTTAGTCATTTTCAGCCAATTTTCAGAATTTTTGAAAATTTCACTTTTTTGTGAAAATATCCACTAAATGAGGGAATAATATGTGTGAGGGTACCCCAGGAGAGTTCCAAATGTGTGTGGGTAGAATATATATCCCACGGGGGTAAAATTGAAAAAAGTTGAAAAAAAAATTATTTGGGACTTAGTCATTTTTTCGGCGTTTATCAGACTTTCAGTTAAGGGAAATGTCAGTGATCGTTCCAATTTCAGTTCCAGAGCCATTCGCCCAATGAGTCCTTCATATTTAGTCATTTTCAGCCAATTTTCTGAATTTTTGAAAATTTCACTTTTTTGTGAAAATATCCACTAAATGAGGGAATAATATGTGAGGGTACCCTAGTAGAATTCCAAATGTGTGTGGGAAGGAGATTTCCAAATGTGTGTGGGTAGAATATACATCCCAAGGGGGTAAAATTGAAAAAAGTTGAAAAAAATTTTTTTTTGGACCTAGTCACTTTTCCGGCATTTATCAGACTTTCAGTTAGGGGAAATGTCAGTGAGCGTTCCAATTTCAGTTCCAGAGCGATTTCCCGATGAGTCGTTCATATTTAGTCATTTTCAGCCAATTTTCTGAATTTTTGAAAATTTCACTTTTTTGTGAAAATATCCACTAAATGAGGGAATAATATGTGTGAGGGTACCCCAGGAGAGTTCCAAATGTGTGTGGGTAGAATATATATCCCACGGGGGTAAAATTGAAAAAAGTTGAAAAAAAAATTTTTTTGGACTTAGTTATTTTTCCGGCGTTTATCAGACTTTCAGATAGGGGAAATGTCAGTGAGCGTTCCGATTTCAGTTCCAGAGCGATCCGCCCGATGAGTCGTTCATATTTAGTCATTTTCAGCCAATTTTCAGAATTTTTGAAAATTTCACTTTTTTGTGAAAATATCCACTAAATGAGGGAATATTATGTGTGAGGGTACCCTAGTAGAGTTCCAAATGTGTGTGGGTAGAATATATATCCCACGGGGGTAAAATTGAAAAAAGTTGAAAAAAATTTTTTTTTGGACTTAGTCATTTTTTCGGCGTTTATCAGACTTTCAATTAGGGCAAATGTCATTGAGCGTTCCAATTTCAGTTGCAGAGCGATTCGCCCGATGAGTCGTTCATATTTAGTCATTTTCAGCCAATTTTCAGAATTTTTGAAAATTTCACTTTTTTGTGAAAATATCCACTAAATGAGGGAATAATATGTGTGAGGGCACCCCAGGAGAGTTCCAAATGTGTGTGGGTAGAATATATATCCCACGGGGGTAAAATTGAAAAAAGTTGAAAAAAAATTTTTTTTGGAGTTAGTCATTTTTCCAGCGTTTATCAGACTTTCAATTAGGGCAAATGTCATTGAGCGTTCCAATTTCAGTTTCAGAGCAATTCGCCCAATGAGTCCTTCATATTTAGTCATTTTCAGCCAATTTTCAGAATTTTTGAAAATTTCACTTTTTTGTGAAAATATCCACTAAATGAGGGAATAATATGTGTGAGGGTACCCCAGGAGGGTTCTAAATGTGTGTGGGTAGAATATATATCCCACGGGGGTAAAATTGAAAAAAGATGAAGAAAAATTTTTTTTAGACTTAGTCATTTTTCCGGCGTTTATCAGACTTTCAATTTGGGCAAATGTCAGAGAGTGTTCCGATTTCAGTTCCAGAGCAATTCGCCCGATGAGTCGTTCATATTTAGTCATTTTCAGCCAATTTTCTGAATTTATGAAAATTTTACTTTTTTGTGAAAATATCCACTAAATGAGGGAATAATATGTGTGAGGGTACCCCAGGAGGGTTCTAAATGTGTGTGGGTAGAATATATATCCCACGGGGGTAAAATTGAAAAAAGATGAAGAAAAATTTTTTTTAGACTTAGTCATTTTTCCGGCGTTTATCAGACTTTCAGTTAGGGGAAATGTCAGTGAGCGTTCCGATTTCAGTTCCAGAGCGATTCGCCCGATGAGTCCTTCATATTTAGTAGTTTTCAGCCAATTTTCAGAATTTTTGAAAATTTCACTTTTTTGTGAAAATATCCACTAAATGAGGGAATAATATGTGTGAGGGTACCCCAGGAGAGTTCCAAATGTGTGTGGGTAGAATATATAACCCACGGGGGTAAAATTGAAAAAAGGTGAAAAATTTTTTTTTTTGGACTTAGTCATTTTTTCAGCGTTTATAAGATTTTCAGATAGGGGAAATGTCAGTGAGCGTTCCGATTTCAGTTCCAGAGTGATTCGCCTGATGAGTCCTTCATATTTAGTCGTTTTCAGCCAATTTTCTGAATTTTTGAAAATTTCACTTTTTTGTGAAAATATCCACTAAATAAGGGAATAATATGTGTGAGGGTACCCCAGGAGAGTTCCAAATGTGTGTGGGTAGAATATATATCCCACGGCGGTAAAATTGAAAAAAGTTAAAAAAAAAAATTTTTTTGGACTTAGTCATTTTTCCGGCGTTTATCAGACTTTCAATTTGGGCAAATGTCAGTGAGCGTTCTGATTTCAGTTCCAGAGCGATTCGCCTGATGAATCCTTCATATTTAGTCATTTTCAGCCAATCTTCTGAATTTTTGAAAATTTCACTTTTTTGTGAAAATATCCACTAAATGAGGGAATAATATGTGTGAGGGTACCCCAAGAGAATTCCAAATGTGTGTGGGTAGAATATATATCCCACGGGGGTAAAATTGAAAAAAGATGAAGAAAAATTTTTTTTAGACTTAGTCATTTTTCCAGCGTTTATCAGACTTTCAGATAGGGGAAATGTCAGTGAGCATTCCGATTTCAGTTCCAGAGCGATTCGCCCGATGAGTCCTTCATATTTAGTCGTTTTCAGCCAATTTTCTGAATTTTTGAAAATTTCACTTTTTTGTGAAAATATCCACTAAATGAGGGAATAATATGTGTGAGGGTACAACAGGAGAATTCCAAATGTGTGTGGGTAGAATATATATCCCACGGGGTAAAATTGAAAAAAGTTGAAAAAATTTTTTTTTAAACTTAGTCATTTTTCCGGCGTTTATCAGACTTTCAGAAAGCGGAAAAGTCAGTGAGCGTTCCGATTTCAGTTCCAGAGCGATTCGCCCGATGAGTCCTTCATATTTAGTCATTTTCAGCCAATATTCTGAATATTTGAAAATTTCACTTTTTGTGAAAATATCCACTAAATGAGGGAATAATATGTGTGAGGGTACCCCAGGAGAGTTCCAAATGTGTGTGGGTAGAATATATATCCCACAGGGGTAAAATTGAAAAAAGTTGAAAAATTTTTTTTTTTAAACTTAGTAATTTTTCCGGCGTTTATCAGACTTTCAATTTGGGCAAATGTCAGAGAGTGTTCCGATTTCAGTTCCAGAGCGATTCGCCTGATGAGTCGTTCATATTTAGTCGTTTTCAGCCAATTTTCAGAATTTTTGAAAATTTCACTTTTTTGTGAAAATATCCACTAAATGAGGGAATAATATGTGTGAGGGTACAACAGGAGAATTCCAAATGTGTGTGGGTAGAATATATATCCCACGGGGGTAAAATTGAAAAAAGTTGAAAAAATTTTTTTTTTAGACTTAGTCATTTTTCCGGCGTTTATCAGACTTTCAGATAGCGGAAAAGTCAGTGAGCGTTCCGATTTCAGTTCCAGAGCGATTCACCCGATGAGTCCTTCATATTTAGTCGTTTTCAGCCAATTTTCAGAATTTTTGAAAATTTCACTTTTTTGTGAAAATATCCACTAAATGAGGGAATAATATGTGTGAGGGTACCCCAGGAGGGTTCTAAATGTGTGTGGGTAGAATATATATCCCACGGGGGTAAAATTGAAAAAAGATGAAGAAAAATTTTTTTTAGACTTAGTCATTTTTCCGGCGTTTATCAGACTTTCAATTTGGGCAAATGTCAGAGAGTGTTCCGATTTCAGTTCCAGAGCAATTCGCCCGATGAGTCGTTCATATTTAGTCATTTTCAGCCAATTTTCTGAATTTATGAAAATTTTACTTTTTTGTGAAAATATCCACTAAATGAGGGAATAATATGTGTGAGGGTACCCCAGGAGGGTTCTAAATGTGTGTGGGTAGAATATATATCCCACGGGGGTAAAATTGAAAAAAGATGAAGAAAAATTTTTTTTAGACTTAGTCATTTTTCCGGCGTTTATCAGACTTTCAGTTAGGGGAAATGTCAGTGAGCGTTCCGATTTCAGTTCCAGAGCGATTCGCCCGATGAGTCCTTCATATTTAGTAGTTTTCAGCCAATTTTCAGAATTTTTGAAAATTTCACTTTTTTGTGAAAATATCCACTAAATGAGGGAATAATATGTGTGAGGGTACCCCAGGAGAGTTCCAAATGTGTGTGGGTAGAATATATAACCCACGGGGGTAAAATTGAAAAAAGGTGAAAAATTTTTTTTTTTGGACTTAGTCATTTTTTCAGCGTTTATAAGATTTTCAGATAGGGGAAATGTCAGTGAGCGTTCCGATTTCAGTTCCAGAGTGATTCGCCTGATGAGTCCTTCATATTTAGTCGTTTTCAGCCAATTTTCTGAATTTTTGAAAATTTCACTTTTTTGTGAAAATATCCACTAAATAAGGGAATAATATGTGTGAGGGTACCCCAGGAGAGTTCCAAATGTGTGTGGGTAGAATATATATCCCACGGCGGTAAAATTGAAAAAAGTTAAAAAAAAAAATTTTTTTGGACTTAGTCATTTTTCCGGCGTTTATCAGACTTTCAATTTGGGCAAATGTCAGTGAGCGTTCTGATTTCAGTTCCAGAGCGATTCGCCTGATGAATCCTTCATATTTAGTCATTTTCAGCCAATCTTCTGAATTTTTGAAAATTTCACTTTTTTGTGAAAATATCCACTAAATGAGGGAATAATATGTGTGAGGGTACCCCAAGAGAATTCCAAATGTGTGTGGGTAGAATATATATCCCACGGGGGTAAAATTGAAAAAAGATGAAGAAAAATTTTTTTTAGACTTAGTCATTTTTCCAGCGTTTATCAGACTTTCAGATAGGGGAAATGTCAGTGAGCATTCCGATTTCAGTTCCAGAGCGATTCGCCCGATGAGTCCTTCATATTTAGTCGTTTTCAGCCAATTTTCTGAATTTTTGAAAATTTCACTTTTTTGTGAAAATATCCACTAAATGAGGGAATAATATGTGTGAGGGTACAACAGGAGAATTCCAAATGTGTGTGGGTAGAATATATATCCCACGGGGTAAAATTGAAAAAAGTTGAAAAAATTTTTTTTTAAACTTAGTCATTTTTCCGGCGTTTATCAGACTTTCAGAAAGCGGAAAAGTCAGTGAGCGTTCCGATTTCAGTTCCAGAGCGATTCGCCCGATGAGTCCTTCATATTTAGTCGTTTACAGCCAATTTTCTGAATTTATGAAAATTTCACTTTTTTGTGAAAATATCCACTAAATGAGGGAATAATATGTGTGAGGGTACCCCAGGAGGGTTCTAAATGTGTGTGGGTAGAATATATATCCCACGGGGGTAAAATTGAAAAAAGATGAAGAAAAATTTTTTTTAGACTTAGTCATTTTTCCGGCGTTTATCAGACTTTCAATATGGGCAAATGTCAGAGAGTGTTCCGATTTCAGTTCCAGAGCAATTCGCCCGATGAGTCGTTCATATTTAGTCATTTTCAGCCAATTTTCTGAATTTATGAAAATTTCACTTTTTTGTGAAAATATCCACTAAATGAGGGAATAATATGTGTGAGGGTACCCCAGGAGGGTTCTAAATGTGTGTGGGTAGAATATATATCCCACGGGGGTAAAATTGAAAAAAGATGAAGAAAAATTTTTTTTAGACTTAGTCATTTTTCCGGCGTTTATCAGACTTTCAGATAGGGGAAATGTCAGTGAGCATTCCGATTTCAGTTCCAGAGCGATTCGCCCGATGAGTCCTTCATATTTAGTCGTTTTCAGCCAATTTTCAGAATTTTTGAAAATTTCACTTTTTTGTGAAAATATCCACTAAATGAGGGAATAATATGTGTGAGGGTACCCCAGGAGAGTTCCAAATGTGTGTGGGTAGAATATATATCCCACAGGGGTAAAATTGAAAAAAGTTGAAAAAAATTTTTTTTTAAACTTAGTCATTTTTCCGGCGTTTATCAGACTTTCAGAAAGCGGAAAAGTCAGTGAGCGTTCCGATTTCAGTTCCAGAGCGATTCGCCCGATGAGTCCTTCATATTTAGTCGTTTACAGCCAATTTTCTGAATTTATGAAAATTTCACTTTTTTGTGAAAATATCCACTAAATGAGGGAATAATATGTGTGAGGGTACCCCAGGAGGGTTCTAAATGTGTGTGGGTAGAATATATATCCCACGGGGGTAAAATTGAAAAAAGATGAAGAAAAATTTTTTTTAGACTTAGTCATTTTTCCGGCGTTTATCAGACTTTCAATATGGGCAAATGTCAGAGAGTGTTCCGATTTCAGTTCCAGAGCAATTCGCCCGATGAGTCGTTCATATTTAGTCATTTTCAGCCAATTTTCTGAATTTATGAAAATTTCACTTTTTTGTGAAAATATCCACTAAATGAGGGAATAATATGTGTGAGGGTACCCCAGGAGAATTCCAAATGTGTGTGGGTAGAATGTATGTCCCACGGGGGTAAAATTGAAAAAAGATGAAAAAAAATTTTTTTTAGACTTAGTCATTTTTCCGGCGTTTATCAGACTTTCAGATAGGGGAAATGTCAGTGAGCGTTCCGATTTCAGTTCCAGAACGATTCGCCCGATGAGTCCTTCATATTTAGTCGTTTTCATCCTATTTTCAGAATTTTTGAAAATGTCACTTTTTTGTGAAAATATCCACTAAATGAGGGAATAATATGTGTGAGGGTACCCCAAGAGAATTCCAAATGTGTGTGGGTAGAATATATATCCCACGGGGGTAAAATTGAAAAAAGATGAAGAAAAATTTTTTTTTTAGACTTAGTCATTTTTTCAACGTTTATCAGACTTTCATATAGGGGAAATGTCAGTGAGCATTCCGATTTCAGTGCCAGAGCGATTCGCCCGATGAGTCCTTCATATTTAGTCGTTTTCAGCCAATTTTAAGAATTTTTGAAAATTTCACTTTTTTGTGAAAATATCCACTAAATGAGGGAATAATATGTGTGAGGGTACCCCAAGAGAATTCCAAATGTGTGTGGGTAGAATATATATCCCACGGGGGTAAAATTGAAAAAAGATGAAGAAAAATTTTTTTTAGACTTAGTCATTTTTCCGGCGTTTATCAGACTTTCAGATAGGGGAAATGTCAGTGAACGTTCCGATTTCAGTTCCAGAGCGATTCGCCCGATGAGTCCTTCATATTTAGTCGTTTTCACCCAGTTTTCTGAATTTTTGAAAATTTCACTTTTTTGTGAAAATATCCACTAAATGAGGGAATAATATGTGTGAGGGTACCCCAAGAGAATTCCAAATGTGTGTGGGTAGAATATATATCCCACGGGGGTAAAATTGAAAAAAGATGAAGAAAAATTTTTTTGGACTCAGTCATTTTTTCAGCGTTTATCAGACTTTCAGATAGGGGAAATGTCAGTGAGCGTTCCGATTTCAGTTCCAGACCGATTCGCCCAATGAGTCCTTCATATTTAGTCGTTTTCAGCCAATTTTCAGAATTTTTGAAAATGTCACTTTTTTGTGAAAATATCCACTAAATGAGGGAATAATATGTGTGAGGGTACCCCAAGAGAATTCCAAATGTGTGTGGGTAGAATATATATCCCACGGGGGTAAAATTGAAAAAAGATGAAGAAAAATTTTTTTTTTAGACTTAGTCATTTTTTCAACGTTTATCAGACTTTCATATAGGGGAAATGTCAGTGAGCATTCCGATTTCAGTGCCAGAGCGATTCGCCCGATGAGTCCTTCATATTTAGTCGTTTTCAGCCAATTTTAAGAATTTTTGAAAATTTCACTTTTTTGTGAAAATATCCACTAAATGAGGGAATAATATGTGTGAGGGTACCCCAGGAGAGTTCCAAATGTGTGTGGGTAGAATATATATCCCATGGGGGTAAATTTTAAAAAAGGTGAAAAAATTTTTTTTGGACTCAGTCATTTTTTCAGCGTTTTTCAGACTTTCAGATAGGAGAAATGTCAGTGAGCGTTCCGATTTCAGTTCCAGAGCGATTCGCCCGATGAGTCCTTCATATTTAGTTGTTTTCAGCCAATTTTCTGAATTTTTGAAAATTTCTCTTTTTTGTGAAAATATCCACTAAATGAGGGAATAATATGTGTGAGGGTACCCCAGGATAGTTCCAAATGTGTGTGGGTAGAAGATATATCCCACGGGGGTAAAATTGAAAAAAGTTGAAAAAAAAATTTTTTGGGACTTAGTCATTTTTCCAGCGTTTATCAGACTTTCAATTTGGGCAAATGTCAGAGAGTGTTCCGATTTCAGTTCCAGAGCGATTCGCCCGATGAATCGTTCATATTTAGTCATTTTCAGCCAATTTTCTGAATTTTTGAAAATTTCACTTTTTTGTGAAAATATCCACTAAATGAGGGAATAATATGTGTGAGGGTACCCCAGGAGAGTTCCAAATGTGTGTGGGTAGAAGATATATCCCACGGGGGTAAAATTGAAAAAAGTTTTAAAAAACTTTTTTTTGGGACTTAGTCATTTTTCCGGCGTTTATCAGACTTTCAGTTAGGAGAAATGTCAGTGAGCGTTCCAATTTCAGTTCCAGAGCGATTTGCCCGATGAGTCGTTCATATTTAGTCATTTTCAGCCAATTTTCAGAATTTTTGAAAATTTCACTTTTTTGTGAAAATATCCACTAAATGAGGGAATAATATGTGTGAGGGTACCCCAGGAGAGTTCCAAATGTGTGTGGGTAGAATATATATCCCATGGGGTAAAATTGAAAAGAGTTGAAAAAAATTTTTTTTTAGACTTAGTCATTTTTCCGGCATTTATCAGACTTTCAGATAGGGGAAATGTCAGTGAGCGTTCAGATTTCAGTTCCAGAGCGATTCGCCTGATGAGTCCTTCATATTTAGTCGTTTTCAGCCAATTTTCAGAATTTTTTGAAAATTTCACTTTTTTGTGAAAATATCCACTAAATGAGGGAATAATATGTGTGAGGGTACCCCAGGAGAGTTCCAAATGTGTGTGGGTAGAATATATATCCCACGGGGGTAAAATTGAAAAAAGTTTAAAAAAAATTTTTTTGGACTTAGTAATTTTTCGGGCGTTTATCATACTTTCAGATAGGGGAAATGTCAGTGAGCGTTCCGATTTCAGTTCCAGAGCGATTCGCCCGATGAGTCCTTCATATTTAGTCATTTTCAGCCAATTTTCAGAATTTTTGAAAATTTCACGTTTTTGTAAAAATATCCACTAAATGAGGGAATAATATGTGTGAGGGTACCCCAGGAGAGTTCCAAATGTGTGTGGGTAGAATATATATCCCACGGGGGTAAAATTGAAAAAAGTTGAAAAAAATTTTTTTTCGACTTAGTCATTAGTGTTGAGCGATACCTTCCGATATCGGGAAATATCGGATTGGATCGGACTGATACCGAAAAAGTATCGGATATCGCCGATTCCGATACTGGAAACCAATGCAAGTCAATGGGACAGAAATATCGGAATGAAAATAAACCCTTTCTTTCCTTGTAGGTTAATTCTACATGAAGGAAAACAACTAAGAATAATGTAGAATGTATTGGGTGAGGTGGGGGAGACAATAAAGGCATAGAGGTTTAGCCCAATTAAATGGAGTAGCAGGAATTCATATTTTTTTTAAGACTTTCTGAGTTACGGAAATATTGACTATGTTAAGTATTTTTATATTTTGTCAGATATTTATGTTTCACTACTTCCATGCTCTTCACCTTCTTTTTTACTTCTCCCACACTTTCTCCTTCATCATCCTCAGCATCTTTTTCATCCTCTTCTTCTTCACCTTCTTCATCTTCTTCTTCTTCACCTTCTTCGTATTATTCTTTTTTTTTACATTCTTCATATTCTACTTCTTCATCTTCTTCATATTCTTCTTCTTCATCATATTCTTATTTGTGACAGGCATTCCTGTAGTTGTTATCTATAAAAGGTTGGACATTACACCTTTCGTTCTGCCCGTCACAAAAGATTTACAACAGGATTTGTCCGCGTTCAGTTTGGCCTGCAGCAGCAGGTCTTTTCCAGGGGCACCACGAGGAGGAACGGACTCACCCCCATACACTGCTTAGTCATCTTCTGCTTATAATTTAGATATTATCTTTTGCTCTGATTTTTAGTCTTATGCTTAATGTTCTTCCGCTTTTTGTTCTGCAGCTTCTTGTATTTCTGCTTCTTGGTTTTCTGTCTCTTGTTCTTCTGTATCTTGGTGCTTGTCTTCTCTTCTTTGTCCTCTTGGTCAACTTCTTCAGGGTCATCTTCTTGGTCTTCTTCGGGGTGGTCTTCAGGGTCGTCATCTTCGGGGGTCCTCGTCTTTGGGGTCCTCGTCTTCTTCGGGTTGGTCTTCTGGGTCCTCGTCTTCGGGGTCCTCATCTTCGGGGTGGTCTTCAGGGTCCTCGTCTTCTTCGGGGTGGTCTTCAGGGTCCTCGTCTTCTTTGGGGTGGTCTTCAGGGTCCTCATCTTCTTCGGGGTGGTCTTCAGGGTCCTCATCTTCAGGGTCGTTGTCTTCGGGGTCCTCATCTTCTTAGGGTTGGTCTTCAGGGTCCTCGTCTTCAGGGTCCTCGTCAGGGAGATCCAGAGTGATTACCAAGAACCATTTCAAAAAGCTTGAACTTGGAAATGTAGCAGAAGGTACAAGAAAGCTGAGGAATTACCGAGAACCAGCTGACGGTACTGGAACCCGGATGGGTAGCAGAAGGTACAAGAGCCAATGGAACTGCCGAAGACCAGCTGACGCTACTGGAACTCGGTTACTAAGCAGGAGGTACCTGTGCCAGAAAGCACTACCAAGGACCAGCAGACGTTGGTGGGACTTGGATACCAAGAAGGAGGCACCTAATCCAATGGCACTGCCGAGAATCAGCTGACGGTACTGGAACCCGGATGGGTAGCAGAAGGTACCCATGTAAAAAAAAGTTCAAGGCCGCGAGCCGGCCGCAGTTACCAAAACCCACAGAACTACAGGGGGTGCTTGTCCTATTGGCACTATGGAACCAGCCTTCATTGCCTGATCCCGCAGCCCACATAGGAGACATGTAAACTGCAGGCACCATAGAGTCGGCTAACCCGACCGCAACACGACAGGACAACGCATTGGAGGCAAAGTGACGTTGACACTACCCGGAAACAGCTGGCGTGCTGGAACCAGGCTGGGCGGAGGGAGTACCCGTGCCAAAGTCACTGCCGAGAACCAGCTGACGGTACTGGAACCCGGATGGGTAGTAGAAGGTACAAGAGCAAATGGAACTACCGAGGACCAGCTGACGGTACTGGAACCCGGATGGGTAGCAGAAGGTACAAGAGCCAATGGAACTGCCGAAGACCAGCTGACGGTACTGGAACTTGGTTACTAATCAGGAGGTACCTGTGCCAGAAAGCACTACCAAGGACCAGCAGACGTTGGTGGAACTTGGATACCGAGAAGGAGGCACCTAATCCAAAGGCACTGCCGAGAACCAGCTGACGGTACTGGAACCCGGATGCTTAGCAGAAGGTACCCATGTAAAAAAAAGTTCAAGGCCGCGAGCCGGCCGCAGTTACCAAAACCCACAGTCCTACAGGGGGTGCTTGTCCTATTGGCACTATGGAACCAGCCTTCATTGCCTGATCCCGCAGCCCACATAGGAGTCATCTAAACTGCAGGCACCATAGAGTCGGCTAACCCGACCGCAACACGACAGGACAACGCATTGGAGGCAAAGTGACGTTGACACTACCCGGAAACAGCTGGCGTGCTGGAACCAGGCTGGGCAGGAGGGAGTACCCGTGCCAAAGTCACTGCCGAGAACCAGCTGACGGTACTGGAACCCGGATGGGTAGTAGAAGGTACAAGAGCAAATGGAACTACCGAGGACCAGCTGACGGTACTGGAACCCGGATGGGTAGCAGAAGGTACAAGAGCCAATGGAACTGCCGAAGACCAGCTGACGGTACTGGAACTCGGTTACTAAGCAGGAGGTACCTGTGCCAGAAAGCACCACCAAGGACCAGCAGACGTTGGTGGAACTTGGATACCGAGAAGGAGGCACCTAATCCAAAGGCACTGCCGAGAACCAGCTGACGGTACTGGAACCCGGATGGGTAGCAGAAGGTACCCATGTAAAAAAAAGTTCAAGGTCGCGAGCCGGCCGCAGTTACCAAAACTCACAGTCCTACAGGGGGTGCTTGTCCTATAGGCACTATGGAACCAGCCTTCATTGCCAGATCCCGCATCCCACATAGGAGTCACCTAAACTGCAGGCACCATAGAGTCGGCTAACCCGACCGCAACACGACAGGACAACGCATTGGAGGCAAAGTGACGTTGACACTACCCGGAAACAGCTGGCGTGCTGGAACCAGGCTGGGCAGGAGGGAGTACCCGTGCCAAAGACACTGCCGAGAACCAGCTGACGGTACTGGAACCCGGATGAGTAGTAGAAGGTACAAGAGCCAATGGAACTGCCGAAGACCAGCTGACGCTACTGGAACTCGGTTACTAAGCAGGAGGTACCTGTGCCAGAAAGCACTACCAA
This sequence comes from Phyllobates terribilis, assembly GCF_046119375.1. Lineage (NCBI taxonomy): Eukaryota > Metazoa > Chordata > Amphibia > Anura > Dendrobatidae > Phyllobates > Phyllobates terribilis. Next base: position 17,565,719 of record NW_027362773.1, on the reverse strand, counting down.
GGACCAGCAGACGTTGGTGGAACTTGGATACCGAGAAGGAAGCACCTAATCCAAAGGCACTGTCGAGAACCAGCTGACGGTACTGGAACCCGGATGGGTAGCAGAAGGTACCCATGTAAAAAAAAGTTCAAGGCCGCGTGCCGGCCGCAGTTACCAAAACCCATAGTCCTACAGGGGGTGCTTGTCCTATTGGCACTATGGAACCAGCCTTCATTGCCTGATCCCGCAGCCCACATAGGAGTCACCTAAACTGCAGGCACCTTAGAGTCGGCTAACCCGACCGCAACACGACAGGACAGCGCATTGGAGGCAAAGTGACATTGACACTACCCAGAAACAGCTGGCGTGCTGGAACCAGGCTGGGCAGGAGGGAGTACCCGTGCCAAAGTCACTGCCGAGAACCAGCTGACGGTACTGGAACCCGGATGGGTAGTAGAAGGTACAAGAGCAAATGGAACTACCGAGGACCAGCTGACGGAACTGGAACCAGGATGGGTAGCAGAAGGTACAAGAGCCAATGGAACTGCCGAAGACCAGCTGACGGTACTGGAACTTGGTTACTAAGCAGGAGGTACCTGTGCCAGAAAGCACTACCAAGGACCAGCAGACGTTGGTAGAACTTGGATACCGAGAAGGAGGCACCTAATCCAAAGGCACTGCCGAAAACCAGCTGACGGTACTGGAACCCGGATGGGTAGCAGAAGGTACCCATGTAAAAAAAAGTTCAAGGCCGCGAGCCGGCCGCAGTTACCAAAACCCACAGTCCTACAGGGGGTGCTTGTCCTATAGGCACTATGGAACCAGTCTTCATTGCCAGATCCCGCAGCCAACATAGGAGTCACCTAAACTGCAGGCACCATAGAGTCGGCTAACTCGACCGCAACACGACAGGACAACGCATTGGAGGCAAAGTGACGTTGACACTACCCAGAAACAGCTGGCGTGTTGGAACCAGGCTGGGCTGGAGGGAGTACCCGTGCCAAAGACACTGCCGAGAACCAGCTGACGGTACTGGAACCCGGATGGGTAGTAGAAGGTTCAAGAGCAAATGGAACTACCGAGAATCAGCTGGCGGTGCTGGAACCCAGGGTAAATACTAAAAACAGAGTAGAGCCAGAGGTGTAATTGGAGAAAGTTTTAAATCAGTAGTACAGTGGATATGGACAAAGCAGGAGAAATTGCCGTCCGCACAGCAGGGGAACAGCTGACGTTACCAAACCCCAATAACACGGCAGCAAGTGTTGACTGTGCAGACGGCACTTCCAAGCGCCAACTGGCGGTGTTGGAGCTCAGGGATAATACTGAAAACAGAGGAGCCAGAGGTGTATTTGGAGGAGGTTTTAAATCAGTAGTACAGTGGATGTGGACAGAGCAGGAGAAATTGCCGTCCGCACAGCAGGGGAACAGCTGACGTTACTGAACCACAATAACAAGGCAGCAAGTGTTGACTGTGCAGACGGCACTTCCGAGCGCCAACTGGCGATGTTGGAGCTCAGGGATAATACTGAAAACAGAGGAGCCAGAGGTGTATTTGGAGGAGGTTTTAAATCAGTAGTACAGTGGATGTGGACAGAGCAGGAGAAATTGACGTCCGCACAGCAGGGGAACAGCTGACGTTACTGAACCCGAATAACATGGCAGCAAGTGTTGACTGTGCAGACGGCACTTCCGAGCGCCAACTGGCGGTGTTGGAGCTCAGGCATAATACTGAAAACAGAGGAGCCAGAGGTGTAATTGGAGCAACTTTAAAATCTGTAGTAGTGAGAATGTGGACAGAGCAGGAGAAATTGCCGTCCGCACAGCAGGGGAACAGCTGACGTTACCGAACCCCAATAACATGGCAGTAAGTGTTGACTGTGCAGACGGCACTTCCGAGCGCCAACTGGCGATGTTGGAGCTCAGGGATAATACTGAAAGCAGAGGAGCCAGAGGTGTATTTGAAGGAGGTTTTAAATCAGTAGTACAGTGGATGTGGACAGAGCAGGAGAAATTGCCGTCCGCACAGCAGGGGAACAGCTGACGTTACTGAACCCGAATAACATGGCAGCAAGTGTTGACTGTGCAGACGGCACTTCCGAGCGCCAACTGGTGGTGTTGGAGCTCAGGCATAATACTGAAAACAGAGGAGCCAGAGGTGTAATTGGAGCAACTTTAAAATCTGTAGTAGTGAGAATGTGGACAGAGCAGGAGAAATTGCCGTCCGCACAGCAGGGGAACAGCTGACGTTACTGAACCCCAATAACATGGCAGCAAGTGTTGACTGTGCAGGCGGCACTTCCGAGCGCCAACTGGCGGTGTTGGAGCTCAGGGACAATACTGGAAACAGAGGAGCCAGAGGTGTATTTGGAGGAGATTTTAAATCAGTAGTACAGTGGATGTGGACAGAGCAGGGGAAAGTGCCGCCCGCACAGCAGGGGAACAGCTGACGTTACTGAACCCCAATAACACGGCAGCAAGTATTGACTGTGCAGACGGCACTTCCGAGCGCCAACTGGCAGTGTTGGAGCTCAGGGATAATACTGAAAACAGAGGAGCCAGAGGTGTAATTGGAGCAACTTTAAAATCAGTAGTAGTGAGAATGTGGACAGAGCAGGAGAAATTGCCGTCCGCACAGCAGCGGAACAGCTGACGTTACTGAACCCCAATAACATGGCAGCAAGTGTTGACTGTGCAGATGGCACTTCCGAGCACCAACTGGCGGTGTTGGAGCTCAGGGATAATACTGAAAACAGAGGAGCCAGAGGTGTAATTGGTGCAACTTTAAAATCTGTAGTAGTGAGAATGTGGACAGAGCAGGAGAAATTGCCGTCCGCACAGCCGGGGAACAGCTGACGTTACTGAACCCCAATGACACGGCAGCAAGTGTTGACTGTGCAGACGGCACTTCCGATCGCCAACTGGCGGTGTTGGAGGTCAGGGATTACAGTTCAGGTGGTAGAAACATGAACAGAACAGGAGACCTGGATACTTTTGCCAACAATTATTTATTCTGGAAGAGGACTGGCAAATTCATGAGAGATCCAGGCCTTGTTCATTTTGAGAAAAGTAAGCCAGTCAACGTTATCAGAGGATAGTCGCATGCGACGGTCTGTTAGTACACCACCTGCGGCACTAAAGACGCGTTCCGATAATACACTAGCAGCAGGGCAAGCTAGCACCTCCAATGCAAACTGACTTAGCTCTGGCCATGTATCTAGCTTACAAACCCAAAACTTGAAGGGAGAAGAGCCGTCTGGGAGTACACTAAGAGGGCAAGACATGTAGTCTGTCACCATCTGACGGAAACGTTGCCTCCTGCTGACTGGAGCCGTCTGTGATGGTGTAGACATTTGTGGCGGCGGGGACACAAAACTTTGCCACATTTCGGCCATACTGGTCTTACCTTGTGCTGAGGCGCTGCTTCTGCTCCATCTTTGTGCAGAGCTTCCTCCACTGCCTCGACGCACTGAGCTGCTTTGTAAAGCACTAGCAGCACTGCTCTCGGCTGGAATGGAGAACATGATGGAATGCACCAGTGCATCTTGGTACTCCTGCATTTAACGCTCCCGGTTCAACGGTGTTATGAGACTTTGTAAGTTGTCCCGGTAGCGAGGATCTAGGAGGGTGGACACCCAATAATCAACCGTGTTGAGAATGTGGGCGATGCGGCGGTCGTTTCTCAGGCACTGCAGCATGAAATCAACCATGTGCTGCAGACTGCCAAATGGCCAAGAAACGCTGTCCCCTGCTTGAGGCGTGATCTCTGCCTGCTCTGCATCACCCCACCCTCACTCTAGATACTGACTACTAGAGCATTGTGTACCTCCCTCCTCTGGACAGATGTCTTCCTCATCCATTGACTCCTCCTCATCCTCCTCACAAAGTGTCCCCTGCCTAGGCCTTTGTGAGGAACCACGTTGCGCAGACTGTAGAGAAGCAGATGGCATTTGTGACTCCTCATCCTCCACCTCTTCCAAAACCTCATCCCTTAGTGCTTGCAGTGTTTTTTCAAGCAGGCAGATAAGGGGGATAGTCATGCTGACTAGTGCATCATCTGCACTCGCCATCCGCGTGGAATAATCGAAGGCACGCAAAACGTGGCAAATGTCCTTCATAGAGGCCCACTCAGTGGTGGTGAAGTGTGAACGGCGCGCACTGCGACTTGTTTGCGCCTGCTGCAGCTGGTACTCCATTACTGCTGCCTGCTGCTCACACAACCTCTCCAACATATGTAACGTTGAATTCCACCTGGTGGGTAGGTCACATATGATGCGATGTTCCGGAAGACGTAATCGGCGCTGCAGAGCTGCAATGCGTGATCTTGCATTGCTGGAACGCCGCAAGTGAGCGCACTCTATGCGGACCTTGTGAAGCAGTGCATCAAGATCCGGATAGTCCCTCAAAAAACTCTGCACGACCAAGTTGAGCACATGTGCCAGACATGGGATGTGAGTGAGGTTGCCTAGGCCCAGAGCTGCCACCAGATTTCGGCCATTGTCACACACTACCATGCCTGGCTGGAGATTCGCTGGCACAAACCACACGTCGCTCTGCTGCTTGATGGCATTCCATAGCTCCTGCGCTGTGTGGCTTCGATTACCCAAAGAAATTAATTTTAATACGGCCTGTTGACGTTTGGCCACGGCTGTGCTCATATTGGTCACCATAACAGGTAACCGTTCACGGGTCGATGTGGAGGTAGACCGTGACGGCTCCTGCAGCGCTGATTCAGAGGAACTGGAGTATGAGAAGGAGTCAATGTGTACATACTGGATTCCTGCAATCTTTGGAGTTGGCAGAACACATACAGCGCCACTCTCAAGATCTGTACCCGGCTCCACAACATTTACCCAATGGGCAGTGAGGGAAAGGTATCGTCCCTGTCCATGCTTACTGGTCCACGCATCGGTGGTCAGGTGGACCTTGCTACTGATGGCGTTTTGTAGCGCATGTTTAATTTTTCCCTCCACATGATGTTGCAGGGCAGGGACGGCTTGCCTGCTGAAATAAAATCGGCTGGGCACGTTGTATTGTGGGACTGCCAATGCCATAAAGTTACGGAATGTGTCAGTCTCCACCAGCCTGAATGATAGCATTTCAAGGGCCAGTAGTTTAGCTATGCCAGCATTCAGAGCCTGTGCTCGGGGGTGGTTTGCCGAGTATGGGCACCTTTTCTCCCATGCCTGTGCTAACGATGGCTGTAGACTGGCCTGGGAGTGTGAGGATGACTGGGAAAGTGGTGCTGTGGGTGGAATTACACTGTGTCTCTGTACAACAGTGCCAGAGATTCTTCCATGGCGATCCTGTGAGGAAGCCGAACCAGCTGTGTGTGAGCTGAAGGAAGAGGCTACAACACGAGCTGAAGAGGTGGTAAGTGGCGCTGTAGGTTGGCCTAGGTCTTCAGTGTGTTTTTGTAACTCCACCACGTGCTTGGTCCGCACATGTTTCCACATATTTGTGGCATTGAGGTTGCTGACACTTTTCCCTCTTTTCACCTTCTGATTACACAGCTTGCATTTGACAAAGCAAATGTCATCTGCAACTGTGTCAAAAAAGGACCAGGCACTGCAAGTCTTGGGAGCGCCCGCTTTGGATTTTGGAAGAGCCATGCTCCTAATGGGTGCCGAAGTGGAGGCTACAGGCAACCAAGTCTGCCCCCTCCCTCTCCCTCCTTTTTGGGCTGTTCGGGGAATCTCTTCCTCAGAGCTGCTCCCACCACCTTCCTGTCCCTCAGGCCATGATGGGTCAAGGACCTCATCATCTACACCACCCTCTTCAAACAACTGCCTCTCCTGGGTAGTCTCGACAGCACAGTACGCACCAGAAAGTGGCACCTGAGTCTCATCATCAGATGCATACTGAGGTGTGCTGCTGACCATAGGCACTGGCCCACCCGCGTCTTCAGATTCAGAGAGACAAAACGGTTGCGCATCACTGCATACTACCTCTTCTTCAAATTCTCGAATTCTGCTTGGCTGGCCCCCTCTTTCCAAGCCAAGAGATTCAGAGAACAGAAGTAGAGATGGCTCCTGTCCAGGGCTCTCTGACTGCCTGGGCAATGTGGCAGGTGGTGAAGAGACAGATGGGTGCTCTTCAGTGCTCAGGACCTGAGAGGATCTGGAACTAATTGAAGTCGATGCGTTAGCTGCCATCCATCCGACAATGGCTTCAATTTGGTCCTCCCACAGCAGTGGGGTACGGCTAGCTCCTACAAAGCTGCACATAAAGGACTGTTCCTTGGTAAAACTGGGGGATGCTGAGTCACTGGTGCCCGCAGCAGGCACAGAATCCCCACGTCCTCTCCCTGCAGGCACAGAATCCTCACGTCCTCTCCCTGCAGAAACTCCACGCCCACGCCCACGACAACATGCCTTACTCCCTGCCTTCTTCATCTTGGTAGACTGATAAAGATAGGCAGAAAAGTACTAAGGGCTTAGTGTGCTTATTCCTGAACAGCTGCTAACAGGTATAAGAAACACTAATTTTATAAAGTGTGGACTAGACTTTAATATGAGCTAATGTGGCCTACACAACTGTAAAGTGGAGTGTTTGGTGAACTTCATTTAGGTTTTTTTTGTCACAAAAAGACACTGGATGTGCCTAAAGATGTAATAACGATAGTATCACAAACTTTTTTTAGCTATTACAATGTAGGAAGGTAACCTACAATGCAATAGATGAGGCTTCAAAAAATAGGCTAATACTAATCTGGCTGGGGCTGCAGGGCCCAATGCTGCAGAAAGGCTCCTCTAACTACACCTATATAGTGTGTTTGGAACCAATTTAGCTGAATATGGATGGAACCACCACTCTAATAGGAGAAATCAGGAAAAATTATGAATTGGCAAAAAAGGACAATGTATGAGGCAGTGACACACACTGAGTGCACTATAACCAGACGTGGCTGAAGCACACACTACAGGGTGAGCTGCACTCACACACAGAGACCTTGCAGAAAGAGGTGAACAGCACAGAGAACTGTGCACTAGCACTGCAAGGCACAGCGATTTATAAAGTAGCTTGGGTAAAGCAGAATAGACCAAATAGGTAGCTAAAACTGTCCCTCAGAACAACAGCATCCTATCCCTAACTGAATTCCCAGCAGAGTGAGCTCAAAATGGCGGCGGCGGCTTTTATAGTGCATCATGACATCATTTCAGCAGCCAATCACAGCCATCACATTAGTTAAGATGCCTACATGCCTAACAGGATGTGCCCACACTTCTTAGGATCCTCATTGGCTGAATAAAATGAAAATGGCTCATTGCATTATGGGAACTTCCGATTCCGGTATACGATAATGCAAAAGTACCGGAATTAAGTATCGGAATTCCGATACCGCGAAGATCGGCCGATACCCGATATTTCAGTATCGGAATGCTCAACACTATTAGTCATTTTTCCGGCGTTTATCAGACTTTCAGATAGGGGAAATGTCAGTGAGCGTTCCGATTTCAGTTCCAGAGCGATTCGCCCGATGAGTTGTTCATATTTAGTCATTTTCAGCCAATTTTCAGAATTTTTGAAAATTTTACTTTTTTGTGAAAATATCCACTAAATGAGGGAATAATATGTGTGAGGATACCCCAGGAGAGTTCCAAATGTGTGTGGGTAGAATATATATCCCACGGGGGTAAAATTGAAAAAAGGTGAAAAAAATTTTTTTTTGGACTTAGTCATTTTTTCAGCGTTTATAGACTTTCAGATAGGAGAAATGTCAGTGAGCGTTCCGATTTCAGTTCCAGAGCGATTTGCCCGATGAGTCCTTCATATTTAGTCGTTTTCAGCCAATTTTCCGAATTTTTGAAAATTTCACTTTTTTGTGAAAATATCCACTAAATGAGGGAATAATATGTGTGAGGGTACCCCAGGAGAGTTCCAAATGTGTGTGGGTAGAATATATATCCCACGGGGGTAAAATAGAAAAAAGGTGAAAAAATTTTTTTTTCGAATTAGTCATTTTTCCGGCATTTATCAGACTTTCAGATAGGGGAAATGTCAGTGAGCTTTCCGATTTCAGTTCCAGAGCGATTCGCCCGATGACTAATTCATATTTAGTCGTTTTCAGCCAATTTTCCGTATTTTTGAAAATTTCTCTTTTTTTGTGAAAATATCCATTAAATGAGGGAATAATATGTGTGAGGGTACCCCAGGAGAGTTCCAAGTGTGTGTGGGTAGAAGATATATACCACGGGGGGTAAAATTGAAAAAAGTTGAAAAAAAATTTTTTTTTGGACTTAGTCATTTTTCCTGCGTTTATCAGACTTTCACTTAGGGCAAATGTCAGTGAGCATTCCGATTTCAGTTCCAGAGCGATTCGCACGATGAGTCCTTCATATTTAGTCATTTTCAGCCAATTTTCCGAATTTTTGAAAATTTCACTTTTTTGTGAAAATATCCACTAAATGAGGGAATAATATGTGTGAGGGTACCCCAGTAGAGTTCCAAATGTGTGTGGGTAGAATATATATACCACGGGGGTAAAATTGAAAAAAGTTAATAAAAAATTTTTTTTGGACCTAGTCATTTTTTCAGCGTTTATCAGACTTTCAGATAGGGGAAATGTCAGTGAGTGTTCCGATTTCAGTTCCAGAGTGATTCGCCCGATGAGTCCTTCATATTTAGTCGTTTTCAGCCAATTTTCAGAATTTTTGAAAATGTCACTTTTTTGTGAAAATATCCACTAAATGAGGGAATAATATGTGTGAGGGTACCCCAGGAGAGTTCCAAATGTGTGTGGGTAGAAGATATATCCCACACGGGGTAAAATTGAAAAAAGTTGATAAAAAATTTTTTTTGGACTTAGTCATTTTTCTAGCATTTATCAGACTTTCAGATAGGGGAAATGTCAGTGAGTGTTCCGATTTCAGTTCCAGAGCAATTCGCCCGATGAGTCCTTCATATTTAGTCGTTTTCAGCCAATTTTCAGAATTTTTGAAAATTTCACTTTTTTGTGAAAATATCCACTAAATGAGGGAATAATATGTGTGAGGGTACCCCAGGAGAGTTCCAAATGTGTGTGGGTAGAAGATATATCCCACACGGGGTAAAATTGAAAAAAGTTGATAAAAAATTTTTTTTGGACTTAGTCATTTTTCTAGCATTTATCAGACTTTCAGATAGGGGAAATGTCAGTGAGCATTCCGATTTAAGTTCCAGAGCGATTCGACCGATGAGTCGTTCATATTTACTCATTTTCAGCCAATTTTTGAAAATTTCACTTTTTTGTGAAAATATCCACTAAATGAGGGAATAATATGTGTGAGGGTACCCCAGGAGAGTTCCAAATGTGTGTGGGTAGAATATATATCCCACGGGGGTAAAATTGAAAAAAGTTGAAAAAATTATTTTTTTCGACTTAGTCATTTTTCCAGCATTTATCAGACTTTCAGATAGGGGAAATGTCAGTGAGTGTTCCGATTTCAGTTCCAGAGCGATTCACCCGATGAGTCCTTCATATTTAGTCGTTTTCAGCCAATTTTCAGAATTTTTGAAAATTTCACTTTTTTGTGAAAATATCCACTAAATGAGGGAATAATATGTGTGAGGGTACCCCAGAAGAGTTCCAAATGTGTGTGGGTAGAAGATATATCCCACGGGGGTAAAATTGAAAAAAGGTGAAAACAATTTTTTTTCGGACTTAGTCATTTTTTCAGCGTTTAGCAGACTTTCAGATAGGGGAAATGTCAGTGAGCATTCCGATTTAAGTTCCAGAGCGATTCGCCCGATGAGTCGTTCATATTTATTCATTTAGAGCCAATTTTCTGAATTTTTGAAAATTTCACTTTTTTGTGAAAATATCCACTAAATGAGGGAATAATATGTGTGAGGGTACCCCAGGAGAGTTCCAAATGTGTGTGGGTAGAAGATATATCCCACGGGGGGTAAAATTTAAAAAAGTTGATAAAAAATTTTTTTTGGACTTAGTCATTTTTCCGGCGTTTATCAGACTTTCAGATAGGGGAAATGTCAGTGAGTGTTCCGATTTCAGTTCCAGAGCGATTCGCCTGATGATTCCTTCATATTTAGTCATTTTCAGCCAATTTTCTGAATTTTTGAAAATGTCACTTTTTTGTGAAAATATCCACTAAAGGAGGGAATAATATGTGTGAGGGTACCCCAGGAGAGTTCCAAGTGTGTGTGGGTAGAAGATATATACCACGGGGGGGTAAAATTGAAAAAAGATGATAAAAAATTTTTTTTTGGACCTAGTCATTTTTCCAGCGTTTATCAGACTTTCAGTTAGGGGAAATGTCAGTGAGCGTTCCAATTTCAGTTCCAGAGCGATTCGCCCGATGAGTCGTTCATATTTAGTCATTTTCAGCCAATGTTCTGAATTTTTGAAAATTTCTCTTTTTTGTGAAAATATCCACTAAAAGAGGGAATAATATGTGTGAGGGTACCCCAGGAGAGTTCCAAATGTGTGTGGGTAGAATATACATCCCACGGGGGTAAAATTGAAAAAAGTTGAAAAAATTTTTTTTTTAGACTTAGTCATTTTTCCGCCGTTCATCAGACTTTCAGATAGGGGAAATGTCAGTGAGCGTTCCGATTTCAGTTCCAGAGCGATTCGCCCAATGATTCCTTCATATTTAGTCGTTTTCAGCCAATTTTCAGAATTTTTGAAAATTTCACTTTTTTGTGAAAATATCCACTAAATGAGGGAATAATATGTGTGAGGGTACCCCAGGAGAGTTCCAAGTGTGTGTGGGTAGAAGATATATACCACGGGGGGGTAAAATTGAAAAAAGTTGATAAAAAATTTTTTTGGGACCTAGTCATTTTTACGGCGTTTATCAGACTTTCCGTTAGGGGAAATGTCAGTGAGCGTTCTGATTTCAGTTCCAGAGCGATTCGCCCGATGATTCCTTCATATTTAATCGTTTTCAGACAATTTTCAGAATTTTTGAAAATTTCACTTTTTTGTGAAAATATCCACTAAATGAGGGAATAATATGTGTGAGGGTACCCCAGGAGAGATCCAAATGTGTGTGGGTAGAATATATATCCCACGGGGGTAAAATTGATAAAAGTTGAAAAAAATTTTTTTTTGGACTTAGTCATTTTTCCGCCGTTTATCAGACTTTCAGATAGGGGAAATGTCAGTGAGCGTTCCAATTTCAGTTCCAGAGCGATTCGCCCGATGAGTCGTTCATATTTAGTCATTTTCAGCCAATTTTCTAAATTTTTGAAAATTTAACTTTTTTGTGAAAATATCCACTAAATGAGGGAATAATTTGTGTGAGGGTACCCCAGGAGAGTTCCAAATGTGTGTGGGTAGAATATATATCCCACGGGGGTAAAATTGAAAATAGGTGAAAAAAAAATTTTTGGGGGACTTAGTCATTTTTTCAGCGTTTATCAGACTTTCAGATAGGGGAAATGTCAGTGAGCGTTCCGATTTCAGTTCCAGAGCGATTCGCCCGATGAGTCCTTCATATTTTGTCGTTTTCTGCCAATTTTCCGAATTTTTGAAAATTTCTCTTTTTTGTGAAAATATCCACTAAATGAGGGAATAATATGTGTGAGGGTACCCCAGGAGAGTTCCAAATGTGTGTGGGTAGAATATATATCCCACGGGGGTAAAATTGAAAAAGTTGAAAAAATTATTTTTTTCGACTTAGTCATTTTTCCAGCATTTATCAGACTTTCAGATAGGGGAAATGTCAGTGAGCGTTCCGATTTCAGTTCCAGAGCGATTCGCCCGGTGAGTCCTTCATATTTAGTCGTTTTCAGCCAATTTTCAGAATTTTTGAAAATTTCACTTTTTTGTGAAAATATCCACTAAATGAGGGAATAATATGTGTGAGGGTACCCCAGGAGAGTTCCAAATGTGTGTGGGTAGAATATATATCCCACGGGGGTAAAATTGAAAAAAGTTGAAAAAATTTTTTTTTTCGACTTAGTCATTTTTCCGGCGTTTATCAGACTTTCAGATAGGGGAAATGTCAGTGAGTGTTCCGATTTCAGTTCCAGAGCGATTCACCCGATGTGTCGTTCATATTTAGTCATTTTCAGCCAATTTTCTGAATTTTTGAAAATTTCACTTTTTTGTGAAATTGTCCACTAAATGAGGGAATAATATGTGTGAGGGTACCCCAGGAGAGTTCCAAGTGTGTGTGGGTAGAAGATATATACCACGGGGGGGTAAAATTGAAAAAAGTTGATAAAAAATTTTTTTTTCGACCTAGTCATTTTTCCGGCGTTTATCAGACTTTCAGTTAGGGGAAATGTCAGTGAGCGTTCCAATTTCAGTTCCAGAGCGATTCGCCCGATGAGTCGTTCATATTTAGTCATTTTCAGCCAATGTTCTGAATTTTTGAAAATTTCTCTTTTTTGTGAAAATATCCACTAAAAGAGGGAATAATATGTGTGAGGGTACCCCAGGAGAGTTCCAAATGTGTGTGGGTAGAATATATATCCCACGGGGGTAAAATTGAAAAAAGTTGAAAATTTTTTTTTTTTACGACTTAATCATTTTTCCGGCATTTATCAGACTTTCAGATAGGGGAAATGTCAGTGAGCGTTCCGATTTCAGATCCAGAGCGATTCGCCCAATCATTCCTTCATATTTAGTCGTTTTCAGCCAATTTTCTGAATTTTTGAAAATTTCACTTTTTTGTGAAAATATCCACTAAATGAGGGAACAATATGTGTGAGCGTATAACAGGAGAGTTCCAAATGCATGTGGGTAGAATATATATCCCACGGAGGTAAAATTGAAAAAAGTTGAAAAAAATTTTTTTTTAGACTTTCTCATTTTTCCGGCGTTTATCAGACTTTCAGATAGGGGAAATGTCAGTAAGCGTTCCAATTTCAGTTCCAGAGCGATTCGCCCGATGAGTCCTTCATATTTAGTAGTTTTCAGCCAATTTTCAGAATTTTTGAAAATTTCACTTTTTTGTGAAAATATCCACTAAATGAGGGAATAATATGTGTGAGGGTACCCCAGGAGAGTTCCAAGTGTGTGTGGGTAGAACATATATACCACGGGGGGGTAAAATTGAAATAAGTTGATAAAAAATTTTTTTTGGACCTAGTCATTTTTCCGGCGTTTATCAGACTTTCAGTTAGGGGAAATGTCAGTGAGCGTTCCGATTTCAGTTCCAGAGCGATTCGCCCGATGATTCCTTCATATTTAATCGTTTTCAGCCAATTTTCCGAATTTTTGAAAATTTCTCTTTTTTGTGAAAATATCCACTAAATGAGGGAATAATATGTGTGAGGGTACCCCAGGAGAGTTCCAAATGTGTGTGGGTAGAATATATATCCCACGGGGGTAAAATTGAAAGAAGGTGAAAAAAAATTTTTTTTTGGACTTAAGTCATTTTTCCGGCATTTATCAGACTTTCAGATAGGGGAAATGTCAGTGAGCATTCCGATTTCAGTTCCAGAGCGATTCGCCCGATGAGTCCTTCATATTTAGTCGTTTTCAGCCAATTTTCTGAATTTTTGAAAATTTCACTTTTTTGTGAAAATATCCACTAAATGAGGGAACAATATGTGTGAGCGTATAACAGGACAGTTCCAAATGCATGTGGGAAGAATATATATCCCACGGAGGTAAAATTGAAAAAAGTTGAAAAAAAATTTTTTTTGGACTATCTCATTTTTCCGGCGTTTATCAGACTTTCAGATAGGGGAAATGTCAGTGAGCGTTCCAATTTCAGTTCCAGAGCGATTCGCCCGATGAGTCCTTCATATTTAGTCGTTTTCAGCCAATTTTCTGAATTTTTGAAAATTTCACTTTTTTGTGAAAATATCCACTAAATGAGGGAATAATATGTGTGAGGGTACCCCAGGAGAGTTCCAAATGTGTGTGGGTAGAGTATATATCCCACGGGGGTAAAATTGAAAAAAGTTGATAAAAAATTTTTTTTGGACTTTCTCATTTTTCCGGCGTTTATCAGACTTTCAGTTAGGGGAAATGTCAGTGAGCGTTCTGATTTCAGTTCCAGAGCGATTCGCCCGATGAGTCCTTCATATTTAGTCGTTTTCAGCCAATTTTCAGAATTTTTGAAAATTTCACTTTTTTGTGAAAATATTCACTAAATGAGGGAATAATATGTGTGAGGGTACCCCAGGAGAGTTCCAAATGTGTGTGGGTAGAATATATATCCCACGGGGGTAAAATTGAAAAAAGTTGAAAAATTTTTTTTGGACCTAGTCATTTTTCTGGCGTTTATCAGACTTTCAGTTAGGGGAAATGTCAGTGAGCATTCCGATTTAAGTTTCAGAGCGATTCGCCCGATGTGTCGTTCATATTTAGTCATTTTCAGCCAATTTTCTGAATTTTTGAAAATTTCACTTTTTTGTGAAAATATCCACTAAATGAGGGAATAATATGTGTGAGGGTACCCCAGGAGAGTTCCAAGTGTGTGTGGGTAGAAGATATATACCACGGGGGGGGGGGTAAAATTGAAAAAAGTTGATAAAAAATTTTTTTTTGGACCTAGTCATTTTTCTGGCGTTTATCAGACTTTCAGTTAGGGGAAATGTCAGTGAGCGTTCCAATTTCAGTTCCAGAGCGATTCGCCCGATGTGGAGTTCATATTTAGTCATTTTCAGCCAATGTTCTGAATTTTTGAAAATTTCACTTTTTTGTGAAAATATCCACTAAATGAGGGAATAATATGTGTGAGGGTACCCCAGGAGAGTTCCAAGTGTGTGTGGGTAGAAGATATATACCACGGGGGGGGGGGTAAAATTGAAAAAAGTTGATAAAAAATTTTTTTTTGGACCTAGTCATTTTTCTGGCGTTTATCAGACTTTCAGTTAGGGGAAATGTCAGTGAGCGTTCCAATTTCAGTTCCAGAGCGATTCGCCCGATGTGGAGTTCATATTTAGTCATTTTCAGCCAATGTTCTGAATTTTTGAAAATTTCACTTTTTTGTGAAAATATCCACTAAATGAGGGAATAATATGTGTGAGGGTACCCCAGGAGAGTTCCAAGTGTGTGTGAGTAGAAGATATATACCACGGGGGGGTAAAATTGAAAAAAGTTGATAAAAAATTTTTTTTGGACCTAGTCATTTTTCCGGCATTTATCAGACTTTCAGATAGGGGAAATGTCAGTGAGCATTCCGATTTCAGTTCCAGAGCGATTCGCCCGATGAGTCCTTCATATTTAGTCGTTTTCAGCCAATTTTCTGAATTTTTGAAAATTTCACTTTTTTGTGAAAATATCCACTAAATGAGGGAACAATATGTGTGAGTGTATAACAGGAGAGTTCCAAATGCATTTGGGAAGAATATATATCCCACGGAGGTAAAATTGAAAAAAGTTGAAAAAAAATTTTTTTTGGACTTTCTCATTTTTCCGGCGTTTATCAGACTTTCAGATAGGGGAAATGTCAGTGAGCATTCTGATTTCAGTTCCAGAGCGATTCGCCCGATGATTCCTTCATATTTAATCGTTTTCAGACAATTTTCAGAATTTTTGAAAATTTCACTTTTTTGTGGAAATATCCACTAAATGAGGGAATAATATGTGTGAGGGTACCCCAGGAGAGATCCAAATGTGTGTGGGTAGAATATATATCCCACGGGGGTAAAATTGAAAAAAGTTGAAAAAAATTTTTTTTTGGACTTAGTCATTTTTCTGCCGTTTATCAGACTTTCAGATAGGGGAAATGTCAGTGAGCATTCCAATTTCAGTTCCAGAGTAATTCGCCCGATGAGTCCTTCATATTTAGTAGTTTTCAGCCAATTTTCCGAATTTTTGAAAATTTCTCTTTTTTGTGAAAATATCCACTAAATGAGGGAATAATATGTGTGAGGGTACCCCAGGAGAGTTCCAAATGTGTGTGGGTAGAAGATATATACCACAGGGGTAAAATTGAAAAAAGTTGAGAAAAAATTAATTTTGGACCTAGTCATTTTTCCGGCGTTTATCAGATTTTCAGTTAGGGGAAATGTCAGTGAGCATTCCGATTTCAGTTCCAGAGCGTTTCGCCCGATGAGTCCTTCATATTTAGTCGTTTTTAGCCAATTTTCCGAATTTTTGAAAATTTCTCTTTTTTGTGAAAATATCCACTAAATGAGGGAATAATATGTGTGAGGGTACCCCAGGACAGTTCCAAATGTGTGTGGGTAGAAGATATTAACCACGGGGGGTAAAATTGAAAAAAGTTGAGAAAAAATTTTTTTTGGACCTAGTCATTTTTCCGGCGTTTATCAGACTTTCAGTAAGGGGAAATGTCAGTGAGCGTTCCGATTTCAGTTCCAGAGCGATTCGCTCGATGAGTCCTTCATATTTAGTAGTTTTCAGCCAATTTTCCGAATTTTTGAAAATTTCTCTTTTTTGTGAAAATATCCACTAAATGAGGGAATAATATGTGTGAGGGTACCCCAGGAGAGTTCCAAATGTGTGTGGGTAGAATATATATCCCACGGGGGTAAAATTGAAAAAAGTTGATAAAAATTTTTTTTTGGACTTTCTCATTTTTCCGGCGTTTATCAGACTTTCAGTTAGGGGAAATGTCAGAGAGTGTTCCGATTTCAGTTCCAGAGCGATTCGCCCGATGATTCCTTCATATTTAGTCATTTTCAGCCAATTTTATGAATTTTTGAAAATGTCACTTTTTTGTGAAAATATCCACTAAAGGAGGGAATAATATGTGTGAGGGTACCCCAGGAGAGTTCCAAATGTGTGTGGGTAGAATATATATCCCACGGGGGTAAAATTGAAAAAAGTTGAAAAAAAATTTTTTTTTTAGACTTAGTCATTTTTCCGGCCTTCATCAGACTTTCAGATAGGGGAAATGTCAGTGAGCATTCCGATTTAAGTTCCAGAGCGATTCGCCCGATGTGTCGTTCATATTTAGTCATTTTCAGCCAATTTTCTGAATTTTTGAAAATTTCACTTTTTTGTGAAAATATCCACTAAATGAGGGAATAATATGTGTGAGGGTACCCCAGGAGAGTTCCAAGTGTGTGTGGGTAGAAGATATATACCACGGGGGGGGGGGGTAAAATTGAAAAAAGTTGATAAAAAATTTTTTTTTGGACCTAGTCATTTTTCCGGCGTTTATCACACTTTCAGTTAGGGGAAATGTCAGTGAGCGTTCCAATTTCAGTTCCAGAGCGATTCGCCCGATGTGGCGTTCATATTTAGTCATTTTCAGCCAATGTTCTGAATTTTTGAAAATTTCACTTTTTTGTGAAAATATCCACTAAATGAGGGAATAATATGTGTGAGGGTACCCCAGGAGAGTTCCAAATGTGTGTGGGTAGAATATATATCCCACGGGGGTAAAATTGAAAAAAGTTGAAAATTTTTTTTTTTTCGACTTAGTCATTTTTCCGGCATTTATCAGACTTTCAGATAGGGGAAATGTCAGTGAGCGTTCCGATTTCAGTTCCAGAGCGATTCGCCCAATGATTCCTTCATATTTAGTCGTTTTCAGCCAATTTTCTGAATTTTTGAAAATTTCTCTTTTTTGTGAAAATATCCACTAAATGAGGGAATAATATGTGTGAGGGTACCCCAGGAGAGTTCCAAGTGTGTGTGAGTAGAAGATATATACCACGGGGGGGTAAAATTGAAAAAAGTTGATAAAAAATTTTTTTTGGACCTAGTCATTTTTCCGGCATTTATCAGACTTTCAGATAGGGGAAATGTCAGTGAGCATTCCGATTTCAGTTCCAGAGCGATTCGCCCGATGAGTCCTTCATATTTAGTCGTTTTCAGCCAATTTTCTGAATTTTTGAAAATTTCACTTTTTTGTGAAAATATCCACTAAATGAGGGAATAATATGTGTGAGGGTAACCCAGGACAGTTCCAAATGTGTGTGGGTAGAAGATATTAACCACGGGGGGTAAAATTGAAAAAAGTTGAGAAAAAATTTTTTTTGGACCTAGTCATTTTTCCGGCGTTTATCAGACTTTCAGTAAGGGGAAATGTCAGTGAGCGTTCCGATTTCAGTTCCAGAGCGATTCGCTTGATGAGTCCTTCATATTTAGTAGTTTTCAGCCAATTTTCCGAATTTTTGAAAATTTCTCTTTTTTGTGAAAATATCCACTAAATGAGGGAATAATATGTGTGAGGGTACCCCAGGAGAGTTCCAAATGTGTGTGGGTAGAATATATATCCCACGGGGGTAAAATTGAAAAAAGGTGAAAAAAAAATTTTTTTTTGGACTTTCTCATTTTTCCGGCGTTTATCAGACTTTCAGATAGGGGAAATGTCAGTGAGCGTTCCAATTTCAGTTCCAGAGCGATTCGCCCGATGAGTCCTTCATATTTAGTCGTTTTCAGCCAATTTTCAGAATTTTTGAAAATTTCACTTTTTTGTGAAAATATCCACTAAATGAGGGAATAATATGTGTGAGGGTACCCCAGGAGAGTTCCAAATGTGTGTGGGTAGAGTATATATCCCACGGGGGTAAAATTGAAAAAAGTTGAAAAATTTTTTTTTTTCGACTTAGTCATTTTTCCGGCATTTATCAGACTTTCAGATAGGGGAAATGTCAGTGAGCGTTCTGATTTCAGTTCCAGAGCGATTCGCCCGATGATTCCTTCATATTTAATCGTTTTCAGACAATTTTCAGAATTTTTGAAAATTTCACTTTTTTGTGGAAATATCCACTAAATGAGGGAATAATATGTGTGAGGGTACCCCAGGAGAGATCCAAATGTGTGTGGGTAGAATATATATCCCACGGGGGTAAAATTGAAAAAAGTTGAAAAAAATTTTTTTTTGGACTTAGTCATTTTTCTGCCGTTTATCAGACTTTCAGATAGGGGAAATGTCAGTGAGCGTTCCAATTTCAGTTCCAGAGCGATTCGCCCGATGAGTCCTTCATATTTGGTAGTTTTCAGCCAATTTTCCGAATTTTTGAAAATTTCTCTTTTTTGTGAAAATATCCACTAAATGAGGGAATAATATGTGTGAGGGTACCCCAGGAGAGTTCCAAATCTGTGTGGGTAGCGTATATATCCCACAGGGGTAAAATTGAAAAAAGTTAATAAAAAGATTTTTTTGGACTTAGTCATTTTTCCGGCGTTTATCAGACTTTCAGTTAGGGGAAATGTCAGTGAGCGTTCCGATTTCAGTTCCAGAGCGATTCGCCCGATGAGTCGTTCATATTTAGTCATTTTCAGCCAATTTTCTGAATTTTTGAAAATTTCACTTTTTTGTGAAAATATCCACTAAATGAGGGAATAATATGTGTGAGGGTACCCCAGGAGAGTTACAAATGTGTGTGGGTAGAAGATATATACCACAGGGGTAAAATTGAAAAAAGTTGATAAAAAATTAATTTTGGACCTAGTCATTTTTCCGGCGTTTATCAGACTTTCAGTTAGGGGAAATGTCAGTGAGCATTCCGATTTCAGTTCCAGAGCGATTCGCCCGATGAGTCCTTCATATTTAGTCGTTTTTAGCCAATTTTCCGAATTTTTGAAAATTTCTCTTTTTTGTGAAAATATCCACTAAATGAGGGAATAATATGTGTGAGGGTACCCCAGGACAGTTCCAAATGTGTGTGGTTAGAAGATATTTACCACGGGGGGTAAAATTGAAAAAAGTTGAGAAAAAATTTTTTTTGGACCTAGTCATTTTTCCGGCGTTTATCAGACTTTCAGTAAGGGGAAATGTCAGTGAGCGTTCCGATTTCAGTTCCAGAGCGATTCGCTCGATGAGTCCTTCATATTTAGTAGTTTTCAGCCAATTTTCTGAATTTTTGAAAATTTCTCTTTTTTGTGAAAATATCCACTAAATGAGGGAATAATATGTGTGAGGGTACCCCAGGAGAGTTCCAAATGTGTGTGGGTAGAATATATATCCCACGGGGGTAAAATTGAAAAAAGGTGAAAAAAAATTTTTTTTTGGACTTAAGTCATTTTTCCGGCATTTATCAGACTTTCAGATAGGGGAAATGTCAGTGAGCATTCCGATTTCAGTTCCAGAGCGATTGGCCCGATGAGTACTTCATATTTAGTAGTTTTCAGCCAATTTTCTGAATTTTTGAAAATTTCACTATTTTGTGAAAATATCCACTAAATGAGGGAACAATATGTGTGAGCGTATGACAGGAGAGTTCCAAATGCATGTGGGAAGAATATATATCCCACGGAGGTAAAATTGAAAAAAGTTGAAAAAAATTTTTTTTTGGACTTTCTCATTTTTCCGGCGTTTATCAGACTTTCAGATAGGGGAAATGTCAGTGAGCGTTCCAATTTCAGTTCGAGAGCGATTCGCCCAATGAGTCCTTCATATTTAGTCGTTTTCAGCCAATTTTCAGAATTTTTGAAAATTTCACTTTTTTGTGAAAATATCCACTAAATGAGGGAACAATATGTGTGAGCGTATAACAGGAGAGTTCCAAATGCATGTGGGAAGAATATATATCCCACGGAGGTAAAATTGAAAAAAGGTGAAACATTTTTTTTGGTCTTAATCATTTTTCCGGCGTTTATCAGACTTTTAGTTAGGGGAAATGTCAGTGAGCGTTCCGATTTCAGTTCCAGAGCGATTCGCCCGATGAGTCCTTCATATTTAATCGTTTTCAGCCAATTTTCAGAATTTTTAAAAATTTCACTTTTTTGTGAAAATATCCACTAAATGAGGGAATAATATGTGTGAGGGTACCCCAGGAGAGTTCCAAATGTGTGTGGGTAGCGTATATATATCCCACAGGGGTAAAATTAAAAAAAGTTGATAAAAAAATTTTTTTGGACTTAAGTCATTTTTCCGGCATTTATCAGACTTTCAGATAGGGGAAATGTCAGTGAGCATTCCGATTTCAGTTCCAGAGCGATTCGCCCGATGAGTCCTTCATATTTAGTCGTTTTCAGCCAATTTTATGAATTTTTGAAAATTTCACTTTTTTGTGAAAATATCCACTAAATGAGGGATTAATATGTGTGAGGGTACCCCAGGAGAGTTCCAAATGTGTGTGGGTAGAAGATATATACCACGGGGGGTAAAATTGAAAAAAGTTGATAAAAAATTTTTTTTGGACCTAGTCATTTTTCCGGCGTTTATCAGACTTTCAGATAGTGGAAATGTCAGTGAGCGTTCCGATTTCAGTTCCAGAACGATTCGCCCGATGAGTCCTTCATATTTATTCGTTTTCAGCCAATTTTCAAAATTTTTGAAAATTTCACTTTTTTGTGGAAATATCCACTAAATGAGGGAATAATATGTGTGAGGGTACCCCAGGAGAGTTCCAAATGTGTGTGGGTAGAATATATATCCCACGGGGTTAAAATTGAAAATAGGTGAAAAAAAATTTTTTTTTGGACTTAAGTCATTTTTCCGGCATTTATCAGACTTTCAGATAGGGGAAATGTCAGTGAGTATTCCGATTTCAGTTCCAGAGCGATTCGCCCGATGAGTCCTTCATATTTAGTCGTTTTCAGCCAATTTTCTGAATTTTTGAAAATTTCACTTTTTTGTGAAAATATCCACTAAATGAGGGAACAATATGTGTGAGCGTATGACAGGAGAGTTCCAAATGCATGTGGGAAGAATATATATCCCACGGAGGTAAAATTGAAAAAAGTTGAAAAAAATTTTTTTTTGGACTTTCTCATTTTTCCGGCGTTTATCAGACTTTCAGATAGGGGAAATGTCAGTGAGCGTTCCAATTTCAGTTCGAGAGCGATTCGCCCGATGAGTCCTTCATATTTAGTCGTTTGCAGCCAATTTTCAGAATTTTTGAAAATTTCACTTTTTTGTGAAAATATCCACTAAATGAGGGAATAATATGTGTGAGAGAGTTCCAAATGCATGTGGGAAGAATATATATCCCACGGAGGTAAAATTGAAAAAAGGTGAAACATTTTTTTTGCTCTTAATCATTTTTCCGGCGTTTATCAGACTTTTAGTTAGGGGAAATGTCAGTGAGCGTTCCGATTTCAGTTCCAGAGCGATTCGCCCGATGAGTCCTTCATATTTAATCGTTTTCAGCCAATTTTCAGAATTTTTAAAAATTTCACTTTTTTGTGAAAATATCCACTAAATGAGGGAACAATATGTGTGAGTGTATAACAGGAGAGTTCCAAATGCATTTGGGAAGAATATATATCCCACGGAGGTAAAATTGAAAAAAGTTGAAAAAAATTTTTTTTTGGACTTTCTCATTTTTCCGGCGTTTATCAGACTTTCAGATAGGGGAAATGTCAGTGAGCGTTCCAATTTCAGTTCCAGAGCGATTCGCCCGATGAGTCCTTCATATTTAGTCGTTTTCAGCCAATTTTCAGAATTTTTGAAAATTTCACTTTTTTGTGAAAATATCCACTAAATGAGGGAATAATATGTGTGAGGGTACCCCAGGAGAGTTCCAAATGTGTGTGGGTAGAAGATATATACCACGGGGGTAAAATTGAAAAAAGTTGATAAAAAATTTTTTTTGGACCTAGTCATTTTTCCGGCGTTTATTAGACTTTCAGATAGTGGAAATGTCAGTGAGCGTTCCGATTTCAGTTCCAGAACGATTCGCCCGATGAGTCCTTCATATTTATTCGTTTTCAGCCAATTTTCAAAATTTTTGAAAATTTCACTTTTTTGTGGAAATATCCACTAAATGAGGGAATAATATGTGTGAGGGTACCCCAGGAGAGTTCCAAATGTGTGTGGGTAGAATATATATCCCACGGGGGTAAAATTGAAAAAAGTTGAAAAAAATTTTTTTTGGACCTAGTCATTTTTCCGGCGTTTATCAGACTATCAGTTAGGGGAAATGTCAGTGAGCGTTCCGATTTCAGTTCCAGAGCGATTCGCCCGATGAGTCCTTCACATTTAATCATTTTCAGCCAATTTTTCAGAATTTTTGAAAATTTCACTTTTTTGTGGAAATATCCACTTAAATGAGGGAATAATATGTGTGAGGGTACCCCAGGAGAGTTCAAAAAGTGTGTGGGTAGAATATATATCCCACGGGGGTAAAATTGAAAAAAGGTGAAAAAAATTTTTTTTTGGACTTAGTCATTTTTTCAGCGTTTATCAGACTTTCAGATAGTGGAAATGTCAGTGAGCGTTCCGATTTCAGTTCCAGAGCGATTCGCCCGATGAGTCCGTCATATTTAGTCGTTTTCAGCCAATTTTCAGAATTTTTGAAAATTTCACTTTTTTGTGAAAATATCCACTAAATGAGGGAATAATATGTGTGAGGGTACCCCAGGAGAGTTCCAAATGTGTGTGGGTAGAATATATATCCCACGGGGGTAAAATTGAAAAAAGTTAATAAAAAATTTTTTTTGGACCTAGTCATTTTTCCGGCGTTTATCAGACTTTCAGATAGTGGAAATGTCAGTGAGCGTTCCGATTTCAGTTCCAGAGCAATTCGCCCGAAGAGTCCTTCATATATAGTCATTTTCAGCCAATTTTCTGAATTTTTGAAAATTTCACTTTTTTGTGAAAATATCCACTAAATGAGGGAATAATATGTGTGAGGGTACCCCAGAAGAATTCCAAATGTGTGTGGGTAGAAGATATATCCCACGGGGGTAAAGTTGAAAAAAGTTGAAAAAAATTCTTTTTTGGACTTTGTCATTTTTGCAGCGTTTATCAGACTTTCAGATAGGGGAAATGTCAATGAGCGTTCCGATTTCAGTTCCAGAACGATTCACCCGATGAGTCCTTCATATTTATTCGTTTTCAGCCAATTTTCAAAATTTTTGAAAATTTCATTTTTTTGTGAAAATATCCACTAAATGAGGGAATAATATGTGTGAGGGTACCCCAGGAGAGTTCCAAATGTGTGTGGGTGGAATATATATCCCACGGGGGTAAAATTGAAAAAAGGTGAAAAAAATTTTTTTTTGGACTTAGTCATTTTTTCAGCGTTTATCAGACTTTCAGATAGTGGAAATGTCAGTGAGCGTTCCGATTTCAGTTCCAGAGCGATTCGCCCGATGAGTCCTTCATATTTAGTCGTTTTCAGCCAATTTTCAGAATTTTTGAAAATTTCACTTTTTTGTGAAAATATCCACTAAATGAGGGAATAATATGTGTGAGGGTACCCCAGGAGAGTTCCAAATGTGTGTGGGTAGAATATATATCTCACGGGGGTAAAATTGAAAAAAGTTTAAAAAAAATTTTTTTTCGACTTAGTAATTTTTCCGGCGTTTATCAGACTTTCAGATAGGGTAAATGTCAGTGAGCGTTCCCATTTAAGTTCCAGAGTGATTCGCCCGATGAGTCCTTCATATTTAGGCGTTTCCAGCCAATTTTCTGAATTTTTGAAAATTTCACTTTTTTGTGAAAATATCCACTAAATGAGGGAATAATATGTGTGAGGGTACCCCAGGAGAGTTCCAAATGTGTGTGGGTAGAATATATATCCCACGGGGTAAAATTGAAAAAAGTTTAAAAAAAATTTTTTTGGGACTTAGTCATTTTTCCCGCGTTTATCAGACTTTCAGCTAGGGGAAATGTCAGTGAGCGTTCCAATTTCAGTTCCAGAGTGATTCGCCCGATGATTTGTTCATATTTAGTCATTTTCAGCCAATTTTCTTAATTTTTGAAAATTTCACTTTTTTGTGAAAATATCCACTAAATGAGGGAATAATATGTGTGAGGGTACCCCAGGAGAGTTCCAAATGTGTGTGGGTAGAATATATATCCCACGGGGGTAAAATTGAAAAAAGGTGAAAAAAATTTTTTTTTAGACTTAGTCATTTTTTCAGATTTTATCTGACTTTCAGATAGGGGAAATATCAGTGAGCTTTCCGATTTCAGTTCCAGAGCGATTCGACCGATGAGTCCTTCATATTTAGACGTTTTCAGCCAATTGTCTGAATTTTTGAAAATTTCACTTTTTTGTGAAAATATCCACTAAATGAGGGAATAATATGTGTGAGGATACCCCAGGAGAGTTCCAAATGTGTGTGGGTAGAATATATATCCCACGGGGGTAAAATTGAAAAAAGTTGAAAAAAATTTTTTTTTCGACTTAGTAATTTTTCCGGCGTTTATCAGACTTTCAGATAGGGGAAATGTCAGTGAGCGTTCCCATTTAAGTTCCAGAGTGATTCGCCCGATGAGTCCTTCATATTTAGGCGTTTCCAGCCAATTTTCTGAATTTTTGAAAATTTCACTTTTTTGTGAAAATATCCACTAAATGAGGGAATAATATGTGTGAGGGTACCCCAGGAGAGTTCCAAATGTGTGTGGGTAGAATATATATCCCACGGGGTAAAATTGAAAAAAGTTTAAAAAAAATTTTTTTGGGACTTAGTCATTTTTCCCGCGTTTATCAGACTTTCAGCTAGGGGAAATGTCAGTGAGCGTTCCAATTTCAGTTCCAGAGTGATTCGCCCGATGATTTGTTCATATTTAGTCATTTTCAGCCAATTTTCTTAATTTTTGAAAATTTCACTTTTTTGTGAAAATATCCACTAAATGAGGGAATAATATGTGTGAGGGTACCCCAGGAGAGTTCCAAATGTGTGTGGGTAGAATATATATCCCACGGGGGTAAAATTGAAAAAAGGTGAAAAAAATTTTTTTTTAGACTTAGTCATTTTTTCAGATTTTATCTGACTTTCAGATAGGGGAAATATCAGTGAGCTTTCCGATTTCAGTTCCAGAGCGATTCGACCGATGAGTCCTTCATATTTAGTCATTTCCAGCCAATTTTCAGAATTTTTGAAAATTTCACTTTTTTGTGAAAATATCCACTAAATGAGGGAATAATATGTGTGAGGGTACCCCAGGAGAGTTCCAAATGTGTGTGGGTAGAATATATATCCCACGGGGATAAAATTGAAAAAAGCTGAAAAAAAAATTTTTTTAGACTTAGTCATTTTTTCAGCGTTTATCAGACTTTCAGATAGTGGAAATGTCAGTGAGCGTTCCGATTTCAGTTCCAGAGCGATTCGCCCGATGAGTCCTTCATATTTAGTCGTTCTCATCCAATTTTCTGAATTTTTGAAAATTTCACTTTTTTGTGAAAATATCCACTAAATGAGGGAAT
Source organism: Phyllobates terribilis (assembly GCF_046119375.1). Classification (NCBI taxonomy): domain Eukaryota; kingdom Metazoa; phylum Chordata; class Amphibia; order Anura; family Dendrobatidae; genus Phyllobates; species Phyllobates terribilis. The sequence continues at coordinate 17,539,814 of NW_027362773.1, read as the reverse complement.
AATATGTGTGAGGGTACCCCAGGAGAGTTCCAAATGTGTGTGGGTAGAATATATATCCCTCGGGGGTAAAATTGAAAAGAGTTGAAAAAATATTTTTTTTGGACTTAGTCATTTTTCCGGCGTTTATCAGACTTTCAGATAGGGGAAATGTCAGTGAGCATTCCCATTTAAGTTCCAGAGTGATTCGCCCGATGAGTCCTTCATATTTAGTCGTTTCCAGCCAATTTTCTGAATTTTTGAAAATTTCACTTTTTTGTGAAAATATCCACTAAATGAGGGAATAATATGTGTCAGGGTACCCCAGGAGAGTTCCAAATGTGTGTGGGTAGAATATATATCCCACGGGGGTAAAATTCAAAAAAATTTAAAAATTTTTTTTTTTCGACTTAGTAATTTTTCCGGCGTTTATCGGACTTTCAGATAGGGGAAATGTCAGTGAGCGTTCCCATTTAAGTTCCAGAGTGATTCGCCCAATGAGTCGTTCATATTTAATCATTTTCAGCCAATTTTCTGAATTTTTGAAAATTTCACTTTTTTTGTGAAAATATCCACTAAATGAGGGAATAATATGTGTGAGGGTACCCCAGGAAAGTTCCAAATGTGTGTGGGTAGAATATATATCCCACGGGGGTAAAATTGAAAAAAGTTTAAAAAAAATTTTTTTGGGACTTAGTCATTTTTCCGGCGTTTATCAGAATTTCAGATAGGGGAAATGTCAGTGAGAGTTCCGATTGCAGTTCCAGAGCGATTCGCCCGTTGAGTCCTTCATATTTATTCGTTTTCAGCCAATTTTCTGAATTTTTGAAAATTTCACTTTTTTGTGAAAATATCCACTAAATGAGGGAATAATATGTGTGAGGGTACCCCAGGAGAGTTCCAAATGTGTGTGGGTAGAATATATATCCCACGGGGGTAAAGTTGAAAAAAGTTAAAAAAAAAATTTTTGGGGACTTAGTCATTTTTCCGGCGTTTATCAGACTTTCAGATAGGGGAAATGTCAGTGAGCGTTCCCATTTAAGTTCCAGAGTGATTCGCCCGATGATTTGGTCATATTTAGTCATTTTCAGCCAATTTTCTTAATTTTTGAAAATTTCACTTTTTTGTGAAAATATCCACTAAATGAGAGAATAATATGTGTGAGGGTACCCCAGGAGAGTTCCAAATGTGTGTGGGTAGAATATATATCCCACGGGGGTAAAATTGAAAAAAGTTGAAAAATATTTTTTTTTCGACTTAGTCATTTTTCTGGCGTTTATCAGACTTTCAAATAGGGGAAATGTCATTGAGCGTTCCCATTTAAGTTCCAGAGCGACTCGCCCATTGAGTCCTTCATATTTATTCGTTTTCAGCCAATTTTCTAAATTTTTGAAAATTTCACTTTTTTGTGAAAATATCCACTAAATGAGGGAATAATATGTGTGAGGGTACCCCAGGAGAGTTCCAAATGTGTGTGGGTAGAACATATATCCCACGGGGGTAAAATTGAAAAAAGTTGAAAAAATTTTTTTTGAGACTTGGTCATTTTTCCGGCGTTTATCAGACTTTCAGATAGGAGAAATGTCAGTGAGCGTTCCGATTTCAGTTCCAAAGCGATTCGCCTGATGATTTTTTCATATTTAGTCATTTTCAGCCAATTTTCTTAATTTTTGAAAATTTCACTTTTTTGTGAAAATATCCACTAAATGAGGGAATAATATGTGTGAGGGTACCCCAGGAGAGTTCCAAATGTGTGTGGGTAGAATATATATCCCACGGGGATAAAATTGAAAAAAGTTGAAAATAAAATGTTTTGGACTTAGTCATTTTTCCAGCGTTTATCAGACTTCAGTTAGGGGAGTTGTCAGTGAGCGTTCCGATTTCAGTTCCAGAGCGATTCGCCCGATGAGTCCTTCATATTTAGTCGTTTTCAGCCAATTTTCTGAATTTTTGAAAATTTCACTTTTTTGTCAAAATATCCACTAAATGAGGGAATAATATATGTGAGGGTACCCCAGTAGAGTTCCAAATGTGTGTGGGTAGAATATATATCCCACGGGGGAAAAATTGAAAAAAGTTGAAAATTTTTTTTTTTTCGACTTAGTCATTTTTCCGGCGTTTATCAGACTTTCAGATAGGAGAAATGTCAGTGAGCGTTCCGATTTCAGTTCCAGAGCAATTCGCCCGAAGATTCCTTCATATTTAGTCGTTTTCAGCCAATTTTCTGAATTTTTGAAAATTTCACTTTTTTTGTGAAAATATCCACTAAATGAGGGAATAATATGTGTGAGGGTACCCCAGGAGAGTTCCAAATGTGTGTGGGTAGAATATATATCTCACGGGGGTAAAATTGAAAAAAGTTATAAAAAAAATGTTTTGGACTTAGTCATTTTTCCGGCGTTTATCAGACTTTCAGATAGGTGAAATGTCAGTGAGCATTCCGATTTCAGTTCCAGAGCGATTCGCCCAATGAGTCCTTCATATTTAGTCGTTTTCAGCCAATTTTCAGAATTTTTGAAAATTTCACTTTTTTTGTGAAAATATCCACTAAATGAGGGAATAATATGTGTGAGGGTACCCCAGGAGAGTTCCAAATGTGTGTGGGTAGAATATATATCTCACGGGGGTAAAATTGAAAAAAGTTATAAAAAAAATGTTTTGGACTTAGTCATTTTTCCGGCGTTTATCAGACTTTCAGATAGGTGAAATGTCAGTGAGCATTCCGATTTCATTTCCAGAGCGATTCGCCCAATGAGTCCTTCATATTTAGTCGTTTTCAGCCAATTTTCTGAATTTTTGAAAATTTCACTTTTTTTGTGAAAATATCCACTAAATGAGGGAATAATATGTGTGAGGGTACCCCAGGAGAGTTCCAAATGTGTGTGGGTAGAATATATATCTCACGGGGGTAAAATTGAAAAAAGTTATAAAAAAAATGTTTTGGACTTAGTCATTTTTCCGGCGTTTATCAAACTTTCAGTTAGGGGAGTTGTCACTGAGCGTTCCGATTTCAGTTCCAGAGCGATTCGCCCGATGACTCGTTCATATTTAGTCATTTTCAGCCACTTTTCTGAATCTTTGAAAATTTCACTTTTTTGTAAAAATATCCACTAAATGAGGAAATAATATGTGTGAGGGTACCCCAGGAGAGTTCCAAATGTGTGTGGGTAGAATATATATCCCACAGGGGTAAAATTGAAAACAGTGGAAAAAAAAAATTTTTTTGGGACTTAGTCATTTTTCCGGCGTTTATCAGACTTTCAGATAGGGGAAATGTCAGTGAGCGTTCCGATTTCAGTTCCAGAGCGATTCGCCCGATGAGTCCTTCATATTTATTCATTTTCAGCCAATTTTCAGAATTTTTGAAAATTTCACTTTTTTGTGAAAATATCCACTAAATGAGGGAATAATATGTGTGAGGGTACCCCAGGAGAGTTCCAAATGTGTGTGGGTAGAATATATATCCCACGGGGGTAAAATTGAAAAAAGTTGAAAAAAAAATGTTTTGGACTTAGTTATTTTTCCGGCGTTTATCAGACTTTCAGATAGGGGAAATGTCAGTGAGCGTTCCGATTTCAGTTCCAGAGCGATTCGCCCGATGAGTCCTTCATATTTAGTCATTTTCAGCCAATTTTCTGAATTATTGAAAATTTCACTTTTTTGTGAAAATATCCACTAAATGAGGGAATAATATGTGTGAGGGTACCCCAGGAGAGTTCCAAATGTGTGTGGGTAGAATATATATCCCACGGGGGTAAAATTGAAAAAAGTTGAAAAAAAAATGTTTTGGACTTAGTCATTTTTCCAGCAATTAATAGACTTTCAGTTAGGGGAAATGTCAGTGAGTGTTCCGATTTCAGTTCCAGAGCGATTCGCCCGATGAGTCCTTCATATTTATTCATTTTCAGCCAATTTTCAGAATTTTTGAAAATTTCACTTTTTTGTGATAATATCCACTAAATGAGGGAATAATATGTGTGAGGGTACCCCAGGAGAGTTCCAAATGTGTGTGGGTAGAATATATATTCCACAGGGGTAAAATTGAAAAAAGTGGAAAAAAACAAATTTTTTTGGGACTTAGTCATTTTTCCAGCGTTTATCAGACTTTCAGATAGCGGAAATGTCAGTGAGCGTTCCAATTTCAGTTCCAGAGCGATTCACCCGATGAGTCCTTCATATTTAGTCGTTTCCAGCCAATTTTCTGAATTATTGAAAATTTCACTTTTTTGTGAAAATATCCACTAAATGAGGGAATAATATGTGTGAGGGTACCCCAGGAGAGTTCCAAATGTGTGTGGGTAGAATATATATCCCACGAGGGTAAAATTGAAAAAAGTTGAAAAAAAAATGTTTTGGACTTAGTCATTTTTCCGGCGTTTAATAGACTTTCAGTTAGGGGAAATGTCAGTGAGTGTTCCGATTTCAGTTCCAGAGCGATTCGCCCGATGAGTCCTTCATATTTATTCATTTTCAGCCAATTTTCAGAATTTTTGAAAATTTCACTTTTTTGTGAAAATATCCACTAAATGAGGGAATAATATGTGTGAGGGTACCCCAGGAGAGTTCCAAATGTGTGTGGGTAGAATATATATCCCACGGGGGTAAAATTGAAACAAATTTTTTTTGGACTTAGTCATTTTTCCAGCGTTTATCAGACTTTCAGATAGCGGAAATGTCAGTGAGCGTTCCAATTTCAGTTCCAGAGCGATTCACCCGATGAGTCCTTCATATTTAGTCGTTTTCAGCCAATTTTCTGAATTTTTGAAAATTTCACTTTTTTGTGAAAATATCCACTAAATGAGGGAATAATATGTGTGAGGGTACCCCAGGAGAGATCCAAATGTGTGTGGGTAGAATATATATCCCACGGGGGTAAAATTGAAAAAAATTGAAAAATTTTTTTTTTTTGACTTAGTCATTTTTCTGGCGTTTATCAGACTTTCAGATAGGAAAAATGTCAGTGAGCGTTTCGATTTCAGTTCCAGAGCAATTCACCTGAAGAGTCCTTCATATTTAGTCGTTTTCAGCCAATTTTCAGAATTTTTCAAAAAATTTCACTTTTTTGTGAAAATATCCACTAAATGAGGGAATAAAATGTGTGAGGGTACCCCAGGAGAGTTCCAAATGTGTGTGGGTAGAATATATATCCCACGGGGGTAAAATTGAAAAAAGTTGAAAAAAAAGTTTTTTTTCGAATTAGTCATTTTTCCGCCGTTTATCAGTTTTTCAGATAGGGGAAATGTCAATGAGCGTTCCAATTTCAGATCCAGAGCGATTCGCCTGATGAGTCGTTCATATTTAGTCATTTTCAGCCACTTTTCTGAATTTTTGAAAATTTCACTTTTTTTTGAAAATATCCACTAAATGAGGGAATAATATGTGTGAGGGTACCCCAGGAGAGATCCAAATGTGTGTGGGTAGAATATATATCCCACGGGGGTAAAATTGAAAAAAGTTGAAAAAATTTTTTTTTTAACTTAGTTATTTTTCCGGCGTTTATCAGACTTTCAGATAGGGGAAATGTCAGTGAGCGTTCCCATTTCAGTTCCAGAGCGATTCGCCCGATGAGTCCTTCATATTTAGTCGTTTTCAGCCAATTTTCTGAATTTTTGAAAATTTCACTTTTTTGTGAAAATATCCACTAAATGAGGGAATAATATATGTGAGGGTACCCCAGGAGAGTTCCAAATATGTGTGGGTAGAATATACATCCTACGGCTGTAAAATTGAAAAAGGGTGAAAAAATTTTTTTTTGGACTTAGTTATTTTTCCGGCGTTTATCAGACTTTCAGATAGGGGAAATGTCAGTGAGTGTTCCGATTTCAGTTCCAGAGCTATTCCCCCGATGAGTCCTTCATATTTAGTCGTTTTCAGCCAATTTTCTGAATTTTTGAAAATTTCACTTTTTTGTGAAAATATCCACTAAATGAGGGAATAATATGTGTGAGGGTACCCCAGGAGAGTTCCAAATGTGTGTGGGTAGAATATATATCCCACGGGGGTAAAATTGAAAAAAGTTGAAAAAAATTCTTTTTGGACTTCGTTATTTTTCCAGAGTTTATCAGACTTTCAGATAGGGGAAATGTCAGTGAGCGTTCCGATTTCAGTTCCAGAGCGATTCGCCCGATGAGTCCTTCATATTTAGTCGTTTTCAGCCAATTTTCTGAATTTTTGAAAATTTCACTTTTTTGTGAAAATATCCACTAAATGAGGGAATAATATATGTGAGGGTACCCCAGGAGAGTTCCAAATGTGTGTGGGTAGAATATATATCCCACGGGGGTAAAATTGAAAAAAATTGAAAATTTTTTTTTTTTCGACTTAGTCATTTTTCCGGCGTTTATCAGACTTTCAGATAGGAGAAATGTCAGTGAGCGTTTCGATTTCAGTTCCAGAGCAATTCACCCGAAGAGTCCTTCATATTTAGTCGTTTTCAGCCAATTTTCTGAATTTTTGAAAATTTCACTTTTTTGTGAAAATATCCACTAAATGAGGGAATAATATGTGTGAGGGTACCCCAGGAGAGATCCAAATGTGTGTGGGTAGAATATATATTTCCCACGGGGGTAAAATTGAAAAAAGTTGAAAAAAATTTTTTTTTAACTTAGTTATTTTTGCGGCGTTTATCAGACTTTCAGATACGGGAAATGTCAGTGAGCGTTCCCATTTCAGTTCCAGAGCGATTCGCCCGATGAGTCCTTCATATTTAGTTGTTTTCAGCCAATTTTCTGAATTTTTGAAAATTTCACTTTTTTGTGAAAATATCCACTAAATGAGGGAATAATATATGTGAGGGTACCCCAGGAGAGTTCCAAATATGTGTGGGTAGAATATACATCCCACGGCTGTAAAATTGAAAAAAGGTGAAAAAAATTTTTTTTGGACTTAGTTATTTTTCCGGCGTTTATCAGACTTTTAGATAGGGGAAATGTCAGTGAGCGTTCCGATTTCAGTTCCAGAGCGATTCGCCCGATGAGTCCTTCATATTTAGTCGTTTTCAGCCAATTTTTTGAATTTTTGAAAATTTCACTTTTTTGTGAAAATATCCACTAAATGAGGGAATAATATATGTGAGGGTACCCCAGGAGAGTTCCAAATGTGTGTGGGTAGAATATATATCCCACGGGGGTAAAATTGAAAAAAATTGAAAAAAATTTTTTTTTGGACTTAGTCATTTTTTCAGCGTTTATCAGACTTTCACATTGGAGAAATGTCAGTGAGCGTTCCGATTTCAGTTCCAGAGCGATTAGCCCGATGAGTCCTTAATATTTAGCAGTTTTCAGCCAATTTTCAGAATTTTTGAAAATTTCAATTTTTTGTGAAAATATCCACTAAATGAGGGAATAATATGTGTGAGGGTACCACAGGAGAGTTCCAAATGTGTGTGGGTAGAATATATATCCCACGGGGGTAAAATTGAAAAAAGTTGAAAAATTTTTTTTTTGGGACTTAGTCATTTTTCCCGCGTTTATCAGACTTTCAGTTAGGGGAAATGTCAGTGAGCGCTCCAATTTCAGTTCCAGAGCGATTTGCCCAATGAGTCGTTCATATTTAGTCATTTTCAGCCAATTTTCAGAATTTTTGAAAATTTCACTTTTTTGTGAAAATATCCACTAAATGAGGGAATAATATGTGTGAGGGTACCCCAGGAGAGATCCAAATGTATATGGGTAGAATATATATCCCACGGGGGTAAAATTGAAAAAAGTTGAAAAAATTTTTTTTTTAGACTTAGTCATTTTTCCAGCGTTTATCAGACTTTCAGATAGGGGAAATGTCAGTGAGCGTTCCGATTTCAGTTGCAGAGCGATTTGCCCGATGAGTCCTTCATATTTAGTCGTTTTCAGCCAATATTCTGAATATTTGAAAATTTCACTTTTTTGTGAAAATATCCACTTAATGAGGGAATAATATGTGTGAGGGTACGCCAGGAGAGTTCCAAATGTGTGTGGGTAGAATATATATCCCACGTGGGTAAAATTGAAAAAAGGTGAAAAAATTTTTTTTATGGACTTAGTCATTTTTTCAGCGTTTATCAGACTTTCACATAGGAGAAATGTCAGTGAGCGTTCCGATTTCAGTTCCAGAGCGATTCGCCCGATGAGTCCTTCATATTTAGTAGTTTTCAGGAAATTTTCAGAATTTTTGAAAATTGCAATTTTTTGTGAAAATATCCACTAAATGAGGGAATAATATGTGTGAGGGTACCCCAGGAGAGTTCCAAATGTGTGTGGGTAGAAAATAGATCCCACGGGGGTAAAATTGAAAAAAGTTGAAAAATTTTTTTTTTGACTTAGTCATTTTTCCGGCGTTTATCAGACTTTCAGTTAGGGCAAATGTCATTGAGCATTCCAATTTCAGTTCCAGAGCGATTTGCCCGATGAGTCCTTCATATTTAGTCGTTTTCAGCCAATATTCTGAATATTTGAAAATTTCACTTTTTGGGAAAATATCCACTAAATGAGGGAATAATATGTGTGATGGTACCCCAGGAGAGTTCCAAATGTATATGGGTAGAATATATATCCCACGGGGGTAAAATTGAAAAAAGTTGAAAAAATTTTTTTTTTAGACTTAGTCATTTTTCCAGCGTTTATCAGACTTTCAGATAGGGGAAATGTCAGTGAGCGTTCCGATTTCAGTTGCAGAGCGATTTGCCCGATGAGTCCTTCATATTTAGTCATTTTCAGCCAATATTCTGAATATTTGAAAATTTCACTTTTTTGTGAAAATATCCACTTAATGAGGGAATAATATGTGTGAGGGTACGCCAGGATAGTTCCAAATGTGTGTGGGTAGAATATATATCCCACGGGGGTAAAATTGAAAAAAGGTGAAAAAATTTTTTTTATGGACTTAGTCATTTTTCTGGCGTTTATCAGACTTTCAATTAGGGCAAATGTCATTGAGCGTTTCAATTTCAGTTCCAGAGCGATTCGCCCGATGAGTCTTTCATATTTAGTCGTTTTCAGCCAATATTCTGAATATTTGAAAATTTCACTTTTTGTGAAAATATCCACTAAATGAGGGAATAATATGTGTGAGGGCACCCCAGGAGAGTTCCAAATGTGTGGGTAGAATATATATCCCACGGGGGTAAAATTGAAAAAAGTTTTAAAAAATTTTTTTTGGGACTTAGTCATTTTTCTGGCGTTTATCAGACTTTCAGTTAGGGGAAATGTCAGTGAGCGTTCCAATTTCAGTTCCAGAGCGATTTGCCCAATGAGTCATTCATATTTAGTCATTTTCAGCCAATTTTCAGAATTTTTGAAAATTTCACTTTTTTGTGAAAATATCCACTAAATGAGGGAATAATATGTGTGAGGGTACCCCAGGAGAGTTCCAAATGTGTGTGGGTAGAATATATATCCCACGGGGGTAAAATTGAAAAAAGTTGAAAAAAATTTTTTTTTGGACTTAGTCATTTTTCCAGCGTTTATCAGACTTTCAGTTAGGGCAAATGTCATTGAGCGTTCCAATTTCAGTTCCAGAGCGATTCGCCCAATGAGTCCTTCATATTTAGTCATTTTCAGCCAATTTTCTGAATTTTTGAAAATTTCACTTATTGTGAAAATATCCACTAAATGAGGGCATAATATGTGTGAGGGTACCCCAGGAGAGTTCCAAATGTGTGTGGGTAGAAGATAGATCCCACGGGGGTAAAATTGAAAAAAGTTTTATAAAAATTTTTTTTGGACTTAGTCATTTTTCCGGCGTTTATCAGACTTTCAATTAGGGCAAGTGTCATTGAGTGTTCCAATTTCAGTTCTAAAGCGATTCGCCCGATGAGTCCTTCATATTTAGTCGTTTTCAACCAATATTCTGAATATTTGAAAATGTCACTTTTTGTGAAAATATCCACTAAATGAGGGAATAATATGTGTGATGGTACCCCAGGAGAGTTCCAAATGTATATGGGTAGAATATATATCCCACGGGGGTAAAATTGAAAAAGTTGAAAAAATATTTTTTTTGGACTTAGTTATTTTTCCAGCGTTTATCAGACTTTCAGAGAGGGGAAATGTCAGTGAGCGTTCCGATTTCAGTTCCAGAGCGATTCGCCCAATGAGTCCTTCATATTTAGTAGTTTTCAGCCAATTTTCAGAATTTTTGAAAATTTCACTTTTTTGTGAAAATATCCACTAAATGAGGGAATAATATGTGTGAGGGTACCCCAGGAGAGTTCCAAATGTGTGTGGGTAGAAGATATATCCCACGGGGGTAAAATTGAAAAAAGGTGAAAAAAAATTTTTTTTCGACTTAGTCATTTTTCCGGCGTTTATCAGACTTTCAATTTGGGCAAATGTCAGTGAGCGTTCCGACTTCAGTTCCAGAGCGATTTGCCCGATGAGTTCTTCATATTTAGTCATTTTCAACCAATTTTCAGAATTTTTGAAAATTTCACTTTTTTGTGAAAATATCCACTAAATGAGGGAATAATATGTGTGAGGGTACCCCAGGAGAGTTCCAAATGTGTGTGGGTAGAAGATATATCCCACGGAGGTAAAATTGAAAAAAGTTTTAAAAAAATTTTTTGGGACTTAGTCATTTTTCCGGCGTTTTTATCAGACTTTCAGTTAGGGGAAATGTCAGTGAGCGTTCCAATTTCAGTTACAGAGCGATTTGCCCGATGAGTCGTTCATATTTAGTCATTTTTAGCCAATTTTCTGAAGTTTTGAAAATTTCACTTTTTTGTGAAAATATCCACTAAATGAGGGAATAATATGTGTGAGGGTACCCCAGCAGAGTTCCAAATGTGTGTGGGTAGAATATATATCCCACGGGGGTAAAATTGAAAAAAGTTTTAAAATTTTTTTTTGGGACTTAGTCATTTTTCCAGCGTTTATCAGACTTTCAATTAGGGCAAATGTCATTGAGCGTTCCAATTTCAGTTACAGAGCGATTTGCCCGATGAGTCCTTCATATTTAGTCATTTTCAGCCAATTTTCTGAATTTTTGAAAATTTTACTTTTTTGTGAAAATATCCACTAAATGAGGGAATAATATGTGTGAGGGTACCCCAGGAGAGTTCCAAATGTGTGTGGGTAGAAGATATATCCCACGGGGGTAAAATTGAAAAAAGTTTTAAAATTTTTTTTTTGGGACTTAGTCATTTTTCCGGCGTTTATCAGACTTTCAGTTAGGGGAAATGTCAGTGAGCGTTCCGATTTCAGTTCCAGAGCGATTCGCCCGATGAGTCCTTCATATTTAGTCGTTTTCAGCCAATTTTCAGAATTTTTGAAAATTTCACTTTTTTGTGAAAATATCCACTAAATGAGGGAATAATATGTGTGAGGGTACCCCAGGAGAGTTCCAAATGTGTGTGGGTAGAAGATATATCACACAGGGGTAAAATTGAAAAAAGGTGAAAAAAAATATTTTTTGGACTTTGTCATTTTTTCAGCGTTTATCAGACTTTCACATAGGAGAAATGTCAGTGAGCGTTCCGATTTCAGTTCCAGAGCGATTCGCCCGATGAGTCCTTCATATTTAGTTGTTTTCAGCAAATTTTCAGAATTTTTGAAAATTTCACTTTTTTGTGAAAATATCCACTAAATGAGGGAATAATATGTGTGAGGGTACCCTAGGAGAGTTCCAAATGTGTGTGGGTAGAAGATAGATCCCACAGGGGTAAAATTGAAAAAAGTTGAAAAAAATTTTTTTGGACTTAGTCATTTTTCCGGCGTTTATCAGACTTTCAGTTATGGGAAATGTCAGTGAGCGTTCCGATCTCAGTTCCAGAGTGTTTCGCCTGATGAGTCGTTCATATTTAGTCATTTTCAGCCAATTTTCTGAATTTTTGAAAATTTCACTTTTTTGTGAAAATATCCACTAAATGAGGGAATAATATGAGTGAGGGTACCCCAGGAGAGTTCCAAATGTGTGTGGGTAGAATATATATCCCACGGGGGTAAAATTGAAAAAAGTTGAAAAAAAAATGTTTTGGACTTAGTTATTTTTCCGGCGTTTATCAGACTTTCAGATAGGGGAAATGTCAGTGAGCGTTCCGATTTCAGTTCCAGAGCGATTCGCCCGATGAGTCCTTCATATTTAGTCATTTTCAGCCAATTTTCTGAATTATTGAAAATTTCACTTTTTTGTGAAAATATCCACTAAATGAGGGAATAATATGTGTGAGGGTACCCCAGGAGAGTTCCAAATGTGTGTGGGTAGAATATATATCCCACGGGGGTAAAATTGAAAAAAGTTGAAAAAAAAATGTTTTGGACTTAGTCATTTTTCCAGCAATTAATAGACTTTCAGTTAGGGGAAATGTCAGTGAGTGTTCCGATTTCAGTTCCAGAGCGATTCGCCCGATGAGTCCTTCATATTTATTCATTTTCAGCCAATTTTCAGAATTTTTGAAAATTTCACTTTTTTGTGATAATATCCACTAAATGAGGGAATAATATGTGTGAGGGTACCCCAGGAGAGTTCCAAATGTGTGTGGGTAGAATATATATTCCACAGGGGTAAAATTGAAAAAAGTGGAAAAAAACAAATTTTTTTGGGACTTAGTCATTTTTCCAGCGTTTATCAGACTTTCAGATAGCGGAAATGTCAGTGAGCGTTCCAATTTCAGTTCCAGAGCGATTCACCCGATGAGTCCTTCATATTTAGTCGTTTCCAGCCAATTTTCTGAATTATTGAAAATTTCACTTTTTTGTGAAAATATCCACTAAATGAGGGAATAATATGTGTGAGGGTACCCCAGGAGAGTTCCAAATGTGTGTGGGTAGAATATATATCCCACGAGGGTAAAATTGAAAAAAGTTGAAAAAAAAATGTTTTGGACTTAGTCATTTTTCCGGCGTTTAATAGACTTTCAGTTAGGGGAAATGTCAGTGAGTGTTCCGATTTCAGTTCCAGAGCGATTCGCCCGATGAGTCCTTCATATTTATTCATTTTCAGCCAATTTTCAGAATTTTTGAAAATTTCACTTTTTTGTGAAAATATCCACTAAATGAGGGAATAATATGTGTGAGGGTACCCCAGGAGAGTTCCAAATGTGTGTGGGTAGAATATATATCCCACGGGGGTAAAATTGAAACAAATTTTTTTTGGACTTAGTCATTTTTCCAGCGTTTATCAGACTTTCAGATAGCGGAAATGTCAGTGAGCGTTCCAATTTCAGTTCCAGAGCGATTCACCCGATGAGTCCTTCATATTTAGTCGTTTTCAGCCAATTTTCTGAATTTTTGAAAATTTCACTTTTTTGTGAAAATATCCACTAAATGAGGGAATAATATGTGTGAGGGTACCCCAGGAGAGATCCAAATGTGTGTGGGTAGAATATATATCCCACGGGGGTAAAATTGAAAAAAATTGAAAAATTTTTTTTTTTTGACTTAGTCATTTTTCTGGCGTTTATCAGACTTTCAGATAGGAAAAATGTCAGTGAGCGTTTCGATTTCAGTTCCAGAGCAATTCACCTGAAGAGTCCTTCATATTTAGTCGTTTTCAGCCAATTTTCAGAATTTTTCAAAAAATTTCACTTTTTTGTGAAAATATCCACTAAATGAGGGAATAAAATGTGTGAGGGTACCCCAGGAGAGTTCCAAATGTGTGTGGGTAGAATATATATCCCACGGGGGTAAAATTGAAAAAAGTTGAAAAAAAAGTTTTTTTTCGAATTAGTCATTTTTCCGCCGTTTATCAGTTTTTCAGATAGGGGAAATGTCAATGAGCGTTCCAATTTCAGATCCAGAGCGATTCGCCTGATGAGTCGTTCATATTTAGTCATTTTCAGCCACTTTTCTGAATTTTTGAAAATTTCACTTTTTTTTGAAAATATCCACTAAATGAGGGAATAATATGTGTGAGGGTACCCCAGGAGAGATCCAAATGTGTGTGGGTAGAATATATATCCCACGGGGGTAAAATTGAAAAAAGTTGAAAAAATTTTTTTTTTAACTTAGTTATTTTTCCGGCGTTTATCAGACTTTCAGATAGGGGAAATGTCAGTGAGCGTTCCCATTTCAGTTCCAGAGCGATTCGCCCGATGAGTCCTTCATATTTAGTCGTTTTCAGCCAATTTTCTGAATTTTTGAAAATTTCACTTTTTTGTGAAAATATCCACTAAATGAGGGAATAATATATGTGAGGGTACCCCAGGAGAGTTCCAAATATGTGTGGGTAGAATATACATCCTACGGCTGTAAAATTGAAAAAGGGTGAAAAAATTTTTTTTTGGACTTAGTTATTTTTCCGGCGTTTATCAGACTTTCAGATAGGGGAAATGTCAGTGAGTGTTCCGATTTCAGTTCCAGAGCTATTCCCCCGATGAGTCCTTCATATTTAGTCGTTTTCAGCCAATTTTCTGAATTTTTGAAAATTTCACTTTTTTGTGAAAATATCCACTAAATGAGGGAATAATATGTGTGAGGGTACCCCAGGAGAGTTCCAAATGTGTGTGGGTAGAATATATATCCCACGGGGGTAAAATTGAAAAAAGTTGAAAAAAATTCTTTTTGGACTTCGTTATTTTTCCAGAGTTTATCAGACTTTCAGATAGGGGAAATGTCAGTGAGCGTTCCGATTTCAGTTCCAGAGCGATTCGCCCGATGAGTCCTTCATATTTAGTCGTTTTCAGCCAATTTTCTGAATTTTTGAAAATTTCACTTTTTTGTGAAAATATCCACTAAATGAGGGAATAATATATGTGAGGGTACCCCAGGAGAGTTCCAAATGTGTGTGGGTAGAATATATATCCCACGGGGGTAAAATTGAAAAAAATTGAAAATTTTTTTTTTTTCGACTTAGTCATTTTTCCGGCGTTTATCAGACTTTCAGATAGGAGAAATGTCAGTGAGCGTTTCGATTTCAGTTCCAGAGCAATTCACCCGAAGAGTCCTTCATATTTAGTCGTTTTCAGCCAATTTTCTGAATTTTTGAAAATTTCACTTTTTTGTGAAAATATCCACTAAATGAGGGAATAATATGTGTGAGGGTACCCCAGGAGAGATCCAAATGTGTGTGGGTAGAATATATATTTCCCACGGGGGTAAAATTGAAAAAAGTTGAAAAAAATTTTTTTTTAACTTAGTTATTTTTGCGGCGTTTATCAGACTTTCAGATACGGGAAATGTCAGTGAGCGTTCCCATTTCAGTTCCAGAGCGATTCGCCCGATGAGTCCTTCATATTTAGTTGTTTTCAGCCAATTTTCTGAATTTTTGAAAATTTCACTTTTTTGTGAAAATATCCACTAAATGAGGGAATAATATATGTGAGGGTACCCCAGGAGAGTTCCAAATATGTGTGGGTAGAATATACATCCCACGGCTGTAAAATTGAAAAAAGGTGAAAAAAATTTTTTTTGGACTTAGTTATTTTTCCGGCGTTTATCAGACTTTTAGATAGGGGAAATGTCAGTGAGCGTTCCGATTTCAGTTCCAGAGCGATTCGCCCGATGAGTCCTTCATATTTAGTCGTTTTCAGCCAATTTTTTGAATTTTTGAAAATTTCACTTTTTTGTGAAAATATCCACTAAATGAGGGAATAATATATGTGAGGGTACCCCAGGAGAGTTCCAAATGTGTGTGGGTAGAATATATATCCCACGGGGGTAAAATTGAAAAAAATTGAAAAAAATTTTTTTTTGGACTTAGTCATTTTTTCAGCGTTTATCAGACTTTCACATTGGAGAAATGTCAGTGAGCGTTCCGATTTCAGTTCCAGAGCGATTAGCCCGATGAGTCCTTAATATTTAGCAGTTTTCAGCCAATTTTCAGAATTTTTGAAAATTTCAATTTTTTGTGAAAATATCCACTAAATGAGGGAATAATATGTGTGAGGGTACCACAGGAGAGTTCCAAATGTGTGTGGGTAGAATATATATCCCACGGGGGTAAAATTGAAAAAAGTTGAAAAATTTTTTTTTTGGGACTTAGTCATTTTTCCCGCGTTTATCAGACTTTCAGTTAGGGGAAATGTCAGTGAGCGCTCCAATTTCAGTTCCAGAGCGATTTGCCCAATGAGTCGTTCATATTTAGTCATTTTCAGCCAATTTTCAGAATTTTTGAAAATTTCACTTTTTTGTGAAAATATCCACTAAATGAGGGAATAATATGTGTGAGGGTACCCCAGGAGAGATCCAAATGTATATGGGTAGAATATATATCCCACGGGGGTAAAATTGAAAAAAGTTGAAAAAATTTTTTTTTTAGACTTAGTCATTTTTCCAGCGTTTATCAGACTTTCAGATAGGGGAAATGTCAGTGAGCGTTCCGATTTCAGTTGCAGAGCGATTTGCCCGATGAGTCCTTCATATTTAGTCGTTTTCAGCCAATATTCTGAATATTTGAAAATTTCACTTTTTTGTGAAAATATCCACTTAATGAGGGAATAATATGTGTGAGGGTACGCCAGGAGAGTTCCAAATGTGTGTGGGTAGAATATATATCCCACGTGGGTAAAATTGAAAAAAGGTGAAAAAATTTTTTTTATGGACTTAGTCATTTTTTCAGCGTTTATCAGACTTTCACATAGGAGAAATGTCAGTGAGCGTTCCGATTTCAGTTCCAGAGCGATTCGCCCGATGAGTCCTTCATATTTAGTAGTTTTCAGGAAATTTTCAGAATTTTTGAAAATTGCAATTTTTTGTGAAAATATCCACTAAATGAGGGAATAATATGTGTGAGGGTACCCCAGGAGAGTTCCAAATGTGTGTGGGTAGAAAATAGATCCCACGGGGGTAAAATTGAAAAAAGTTGAAAAATTTTTTTTTTGACTTAGTCATTTTTCCGGCGTTTATCAGACTTTCAGTTAGGGCAAATGTCATTGAGCATTCCAATTTCAGTTCCAGAGCGATTTGCCCGATGAGTCCTTCATATTTAGTCGTTTTCAGCCAATATTCTGAATATTTGAAAATTTCACTTTTTGGGAAAATATCCACTAAATGAGGGAATAATATGTGTGATGGTACCCCAGGAGAGTTCCAAATGTATATGGGTAGAATATATATCCCACGGGGGTAAAATTGAAAAAAGTTGAAAAAATTTTTTTTTTAGACTTAGTCATTTTTCCAGCGTTTATCAGACTTTCAGATAGGGGAAATGTCAGTGAGCGTTCCGATTTCAGTTGCAGAGCGATTTGCCCGATGAGTCCTTCATATTTAGTCATTTTCAGCCAATATTCTGAATATTTGAAAATTTCACTTTTTTGTGAAAATATCCACTTAATGAGGGAATAATATGTGTGAGGGTACGCCAGGATAGTTCCAAATGTGTGTGGGTAGAATATATATCCCACGGGGGTAAAATTGAAAAAAGGTGAAAAAATTTTTTTTATGGACTTAGTCATTTTTCTGGCGTTTATCAGACTTTCAATTAGGGCAAATGTCATTGAGCGTTTCAATTTCAGTTCCAGAGCGATTCGCCCGATGAGTCTTTCATATTTAGTCGTTTTCAGCCAATATTCTGAATATTTGAAAATTTCACTTTTTGTGAAAATATCCACTAAATGAGGGAATAATATGTGTGAGGGCACCCCAGGAGAGTTCCAAATGTGTGGGTAGAATATATATCCCACGGGGGTAAAATTGAAAAAAGTTTTAAAAAATTTTTTTTGGGACTTAGTCATTTTTCTGGCGTTTATCAGACTTTCAGTTAGGGGA
Source organism: Phyllobates terribilis (assembly GCF_046119375.1). Taxonomy (NCBI): domain Eukaryota; kingdom Metazoa; phylum Chordata; class Amphibia; order Anura; family Dendrobatidae; genus Phyllobates; species Phyllobates terribilis. The sequence goes on along the minus strand of NW_027362773.1, from coordinate 17,522,223 downwards.
AATGTCAGTGAGCGTTCCAATTTCAGTTCCAGAGCGATTTGCCCAATGAGTCATTCATATTTAGTCATTTTCAGCCAATTTTCAGAATTTTTGAAAATTTCACTTTTTTGTGAAAATATCCACTAAATGAGGGAATAATATGTGTGAGGGTACCCCAGGAGAGTTCCAAATGTGTGTGGGTAGAATATATATCCCACGGGGGTAAAATTGAAAAAAGTTGAAAAAAATTTTTTTTTGGACTTAGTCATTTTTCCAGCGTTTATCAGACTTTCAGTTAGGGCAAATGTCATTGAGCGTTCCAATTTCAGTTCCAGAGCGATTCGCCCAATGAGTCCTTCATATTTAGTCATTTTCAGCCAATTTTCTGAATTTTTGAAAATTTCACTTATTGTGAAAATATCCACTAAATGAGGGCATAATATGTGTGAGGGTACCCCAGGAGAGTTCCAAATGTGTGTGGGTAGAAGATAGATCCCACGGGGGTAAAATTGAAAAAAGTTTTATAAAAATTTTTTTTGGACTTAGTCATTTTTCCGGCGTTTATCAGACTTTCAATTAGGGCAAGTGTCATTGAGTGTTCCAATTTCAGTTCTAAAGCGATTCGCCCGATGAGTCCTTCATATTTAGTCGTTTTCAACCAATATTCTGAATATTTGAAAATGTCACTTTTTGTGAAAATATCCACTAAATGAGGGAATAATATGTGTGATGGTACCCCAGGAGAGTTCCAAATGTATATGGGTAGAATATATATCCCACGGGGGTAAAATTGAAAAAGTTGAAAAAATATTTTTTTTGGACTTAGTTATTTTTCCAGCGTTTATCAGACTTTCAGAGAGGGGAAATGTCAGTGAGCGTTCCGATTTCAGTTCCAGAGCGATTCGCCCAATGAGTCCTTCATATTTAGTAGTTTTCAGCCAATTTTCAGAATTTTTGAAAATTTCACTTTTTTGTGAAAATATCCACTAAATGAGGGAATAATATGTGTGAGGGTACCCCAGGAGAGTTCCAAATGTGTGTGGGTAGAAGATATATCCCACGGGGGTAAAATTGAAAAAAGGTGAAAAAAAATTTTTTTTCGACTTAGTCATTTTTCCGGCGTTTATCAGACTTTCAATTTGGGCAAATGTCAGTGAGCGTTCCGACTTCAGTTCCAGAGCGATTTGCCCGATGAGTTCTTCATATTTAGTCATTTTCAACCAATTTTCAGAATTTTTGAAAATTTCACTTTTTTGTGAAAATATCCACTAAATGAGGGAATAATATGTGTGAGGGTACCCCAGGAGAGTTCCAAATGTGTGTGGGTAGAAGATATATCCCACGGAGGTAAAATTGAAAAAAGTTTTAAAAAAATTTTTTGGGACTTAGTCATTTTTCCGGCGTTTTTATCAGACTTTCAGTTAGGGGAAATGTCAGTGAGCGTTCCAATTTCAGTTACAGAGCGATTTGCCCGATGAGTCGTTCATATTTAGTCATTTTTAGCCAATTTTCTGAAGTTTTGAAAATTTCACTTTTTTGTGAAAATATCCACTAAATGAGGGAATAATATGTGTGAGGGTACCCCAGCAGAGTTCCAAATGTGTGTGGGTAGAATATATATCCCACGGGGGTAAAATTGAAAAAAGTTTTAAAATTTTTTTTTGGGACTTAGTCATTTTTCCAGCGTTTATCAGACTTTCAATTAGGGCAAATGTCATTGAGCGTTCCAATTTCAGTTACAGAGCGATTTGCCCGATGAGTCCTTCATATTTAGTCATTTTCAGCCAATTTTCTGAATTTTTGAAAATTTTACTTTTTTGTGAAAATATCCACTAAATGAGGGAATAATATGTGTGAGGGTACCCCAGGAGAGTTCCAAATGTGTGTGGGTAGAAGATATATCCCACGGGGGTAAAATTGAAAAAAGTTTTAAAATTTTTTTTTTGGGACTTAGTCATTTTTCCGGCGTTTATCAGACTTTCAGTTAGGGGAAATGTCAGTGAGCGTTCCGATTTCAGTTCCAGAGCGATTCGCCCGATGAGTCCTTCATATTTAGTCGTTTTCAGCCAATTTTCAGAATTTTTGAAAATTTCACTTTTTTGTGAAAATATCCACTAAATGAGGGAATAATATGTGTGAGGGTACCCCAGGAGAGTTCCAAATGTGTGTGGGTAGAAGATATATCACACAGGGGTAAAATTGAAAAAAGGTGAAAAAAAATATTTTTTGGACTTTGTCATTTTTTCAGCGTTTATCAGACTTTCACATAGGAGAAATGTCAGTGAGCGTTCCGATTTCAGTTCCAGAGCGATTCGCCCGATGAGTCCTTCATATTTAGTTGTTTTCAGCAAATTTTCAGAATTTTTGAAAATTTCACTTTTTTGTGAAAATATCCACTAAATGAGGGAATAATATGTGTGAGGGTACCCTAGGAGAGTTCCAAATGTGTGTGGGTAGAAGATAGATCCCACAGGGGTAAAATTGAAAAAAGTTGAAAAAAATTTTTTTGGACTTAGTCATTTTTCCGGCGTTTATCAGACTTTCAGTTATGGGAAATGTCAGTGAGCGTTCCGATCTCAGTTCCAGAGCGTTTCGCCTGATGAGTCGTTCATATTTAGTCATTTTCAGCCAATTTTCTGAATTTTTGAAAATTTCACTTTTTTGTGAAAATATCCACTAAATGAGGGAATAATATGAGTGAGGGTACCCCAGGAGAGTTCCAAATGTGTGTGGGTAGAATATATATCCCACGGGGGTAAAATTGAAAAAAGTTTTAAAATTTTTTTTAGGGACTTAGTCATTTTTCCGGCGTTTATCAGACTTTCAGATAGGGGAAATGTCAGTGAGCATTCCGATTTCAGTTCCAGAGCGATTCGCCCAATGAGTCCTTCATATTTAGTAGTTTTCAGCAAATTTTCAGAATTTTTGAAAATTTCACTTTTTTGTGAAAATATCCACTAAATGAGGGAATAATATGTGTGAGGGCACCCCAGGAGAGTTCCAAATGTGTGTGGGTAGAATATATATCCCACGGGGGTAAAATTGAAAATAGTTTAAAAAATTTTTTTTTGAACTTAGTCATTTTTCCGGCGTTTATCAGACTTTCAGATAGGGGAAATGTCAGTGAGCGTTCCGATTTCAGTTCCAGAGCGATTCGCCCGATGAGTCCTTCATATTTAGTTGCTTTCAGACAATTTTCTGAATTTTTGAAAATTTCACTTTTTTGTGAAAATATCCACTAAATGAGGGAATAATATGTGTGAGGGTACAACAGGAGAGTTCCAAATGTGTGTGGGTAGAATATATATCCCACGGGGGTAAAATTGAAAAAAGTTGAAAAAAGTTTTTTTTAGACTTAGTCATTTTTCCGGCGTTGATCAGACTTTCAGTTAGGGGAAATGTCAGTGAGCATTCCGATTTCAGTTCCAGAGCAATTCGCCCGATGAGTCATTCATATTTAGTCATTTTCAGCCAATTTTCTGAATTTTTAAAAATTTTACTTTTTTGTGAAAATATCCACTAAATAAGGGAATAATATGTGTGAGGGTACCCCAGGAGAGTTCCAAATGTGTGTGGGTAGAATATATATCCCACGGGGGTAAAATTGAAAATAGTTTAAAAAATTTTTTTTTAGACTTAGTCATTTATCCGGCGTTTATCAGACTTTCAGATAGGGGAAATGTCAGTGAGCGTTCCGATTTCAGTTCCAGAGCGATTCGCCCAATGAGTCCTTCATATTTAGTAGTTTTCAGCAAATTTTCAGAATTTTTGAAAATTTCACTTTTTTGTGAAAATATCCACTAAATGAGGAGTAATATGTGTGAGGGCAACCCAGGAGAGTTCCAAATGTGTGTGGGTAGAATATATATCCCACGGGGTTAAAATTGAAAAAAGTTGAAAAAAAGGTTTTTTTAGACTTAGTCATTTTTCCGGCGTTGCAGGGACTCTCTCTGGAGGTGGCCGAGCTCCAACAACACGTGAGTAGCTGTTCTGGAGCACATTTGGTAGAGCCAAAGGTACGTCTGCCTGATCTATTTTTTGGTGAACAACAAGATTTTTTTTCTTTTAAAAATGCTTCTTTATTGTATTTTCGTTTAAGACCCGGATCCTCTGGTGATGAATCACAGCGCATAGCGTTCATAATGTCACTTTTGCGCAAGGATCCTCAGGGATGGGCTTTTTCTCTTCAACCTAGTGATCCGTGCTTTAGATCAGTGGATAGTTTTTTTTCTGCTTTGGGTTTGTTGTACGATGATCCTGATCGTGTCTCATCTGCTGAGTCTGAATTGAGACGTTTGAGGCAGGGATCAGGTAATGTGGAAAAGTATTGTTCTCACTTCCGTCGGTGGTCTGCCCAGGTGGGGTGGAACGATTCAGCTTTGAAAAGTTTGTTTCTGGCGGGGCTAGGTGAAAGGGTTAAAGATTTGCTGATTGCTTGTCCCACACCCGGAAACTTGCAGGAGGCTATGCAATTAGCTATACGGGTGGACAGGAGACTGCGTGCAAGGGTTAATGAGAGCAAATCCTCTGCTATGTCAGCTCCGAGTCTTGAGAGGGTCTGTGCTGACAAAGGAAAGCCGATGGAGATTGGGGCGCTGACACCCCGCTCTGAGGAAAAAGACCGCAGGCTTTCTGAAGGTTTGTGCTTCTATTGCGGAAATTCTGGTCATTTTATTAAGAACTGTGTGCTTCGTATGAACAAAAAAAAAAAAATGGTCAGTTATGCCCGTATTGCCTGTTTAGATTCTAAGGGGGTATTCCTATCTGCTACTACCACTGCTCAGGAAGAATTAATTGAATTTCGGGTATTTGTGGATTGTGGTTCTACTCTGAATGTGATTGATGGGGGATTCTTGGAAAAACTTACATTAAAACCTAAACCTTTGTCATCCCCTATTGCTGTGGTTTCTGTCGATGGCTCTCCCTTGAAGAGTGTTACTCACAAGGTCTGTGAATTTCCCCTCACTATTAATGGTATTCATCAAGAGAATTTGGATTTGGTAGTATTGAATAATTTGCCTTCTCCAGTAATATTGGGGTTGCCCTGGTTAAATTTGCATAATCCTGTACTGGATTGGTCTACCAATGAAATTAAGTCCTGGAGCCCTAAATGTTATGACAAGTGTTGTAACGGACGTATTGCTGTGGTGGAAAAAGGGGAATTACCTGTAACTATTCAGGATTTTTGGAGAGTTTTTTCTGAGGAGGAGTCACAAATTTTGCCTCCCCATAGAGACTATGATTGTACCATTGAATTTGTCCCTGGAGCGACTCTTCCTAAAAGTCGTTTATTTAATCTTACTATTCCTGAGAGAAAGGCTTTGGAGGAATACATACAGACAAGCTTGGCCGCCCGTCACTTTAGGCCTTCCAAGTCTCCTGTGGCTGTTGGATTTTTTTTTGTTAAAAAAAAAGATGGCGGTTTATGTCCTTGTCTGGACTTTTGTGAGATTAATAAAATTACTGTACGCAATCCTTACCCACTGCCATTGATTCCTGATTTGTTTAACCAGTTAGTGGGGGCCAAGTGGTTCTCTAAAATTGATCTCCGGGGAGCATACAATTTGTTGCGCATGAAGGAGGGTGATGAATGGAAGACTGCTTTTAACACTCCTGTGGGTCATTTTGAGAATCTGGTTATGCCTTTTGGTCTTACCAATGCTCCAGCATTTTTTCAGAATCTTATTAATGACATCCTTAGACCTTTGATCGGCAAAAATGTGGTTGTGTATTTGGATGACATTCTGATTTATTCGCCTGATCTGGAGTCTCATTGGCGGAGCGTACGTGAGGTTTTACAGTTATTAATGGACAATTCGCTTTTTGCTAAGCTAGAGAAATGTGAGTTCGCTGTACAGAGAATTAGTCTTTTGGGTTACATTATCTCCAGTGAAGGTTTTGAGATGGACCCGGTTAAAGTTCAAGCTGTGCAGGAATGGCCTAGGCCTATTGGTTTGAAATCGATACAGAGGTTTTTGGGTTTCGCCAATTATTACAGAAAATTCATAAAAAAAAATTCTATTATTGTCAAACCACTGACCGATCTCACCAGGAAAGGTGCTAATGCGGTTCAGTGGACTTCTGAGGCCATTGAAGCTTTTGTGTTTCTAAAGGAGAGGTTCACCTCTGCTCCCATCCTTATGCAGCCTGATGTGACTAAGTCGTTTTTGGTTGAGGTTGATGCTTCTTCTGTGGGGGTCGGTGCGGTGTTGTCTCAGGAAAGCAAGGATGGAGTACATCCCTGTGCCTTTTTTTCAAAAAAAATTTCTGAGACTGAACTTAATTACGATATTGGTAATCGGGAATTGCTGGCTATTAAACTCGCATTTGAACACTGGCGTCATCTCTTGGAAGGTGCTGAATTTCCCATTCAGGTTTTCACTGATCATAAAACTCTGATCTATCTTGATGCTGCCAAGCGCTTGAATGCCCGTCAGGCTAGGTGGGCACTTTTTTTCTTGCGGTTTAATTTTTCCGTTACTTACATCCCGGGTACCAAGAATGTTAAAGCGGATGCTTTGTCTCGCAGCTTTTCTCCTATGGTCAGTGCTGAGGAGGAGGAGGAGAGCATTTTACAAGAAGGTGTTGTGATTGCTGCTTTGGACTCCGTTTTGGAGGATGAGATTTTTAAAGCTCAAGAGAATGCCCCATCTAACACTCCCCATGGGAGGTTGTTTGTGCCTAGGACCTTTAGGAGAGATTTGTTTGTTGAGTGTCATGAGTCTCGGTTGGCAGGTCATCCAGGAATTTCTGAGACCAAGAGACTTGTGGGTCACAGTTTTTGGTGGCCTGGATGGCAGAAGGAAGTCATTAAGTGGGTGCGTCAATGTACTGTGTGTGCTAGATCTAAGTCTTCGCATGCTCCTGCTGCGGGGTTGCTTTGCCCTCTGGACACATCTGGCTATGGACTTTATTACTGACCTTCCCCCCTCTGAAGGTTTCATGGTCATCTGGGTGGTCGTGGACCATTTTAGCAAGATGTGTCACTTGGTTCCCTTCATCAAACTGCCTTGCGTTAAGACACTCGCGAAGGCCTTTGTCAAGGAAATTGCCAGACTACATGGCGTTCCTACTGACATTGTTTCTGATAGGGGACCTCAGTTCGTGGCTCATTTTTGGCGTGCCTTTTGTGACAGGTCGGGAGTTCATTTGTCGTTTTCATCCGGATATCATCCTGAGTCTAATGACCAGACAGAAAGAAAGTACCAGGATGTTGAGCAGTTCTTGCGTTGCTTTGTGGCAGACAATCAAGAGGAGTGGTCTGAGTTTCTGCCACTTGCTGAATATGCTCTTAACAACCATACATCCTCTTCTGCTGGGTGTTCGCCTTTTTTTTGTTGTACTGGGAGACATCCGTCTTTTGGGTCATTCTCCAAATTGGTATCGGCTGTGCCGGAGGAGGAGAGTTTTTGCGGTGATTTGGAGAGAGTTTGGACGGATGTGCATGTTAATCTTCAGGAGGCTAACAAAAAATCTAAGAGGTACTTTGATAGGAAACGGCAAGAAGTTTCGTTTGCTATTGGTGACATGGTTTGGTTGTCCTCTAAGAATCTGCGATTGAGGATTCCTTCGAAAAAATTGGGTCCCAAGTTTGTAGGGCCCTTTAAGGTGCTTCAGATAGTTAACCAATCTGCTGTTAGGTTGGAGGTTCCTACCTCCTGGAAGAATAATCTGGTGTTTCATGTTTCTCTGTTGAAAAAAGCTGATGTGTCGGTTGGTGACACCTCTGCCACTGTTCCTCCGGTGGTGGAGGACGGGGAATATGAAATTTCCCGCATCCTAAATTCTAGACGGTATAGAGGGAGTTTGCAGTATCTCGTCGCTTGGAAGGGTTTCGGACCCGAGGATAACTCATGGGTGAGGGCGGATGATGTTTCTGCTTCCAGACTTGTCAGAGCATTTCACAGGAGGTTTCCTGATAAGCCCGGTCCTAGGGGATCCGGAGGATCCTCTTAGAAGAGGGGGTACTGTTAGAACTCTCCTGTTAGGTTTTTTCTAGTTTGCTGGTCACATGACCATTTTTGCCTATTTAATCCGGCTCCGCCCTTCTGGCCTTGCTGGACTTCATTGTATTTACTACTCTTGAGCTAGCTTGGTGCTCTGTTACCGTTCTCTGTTAGTTTTGCTAGGTCTTCGGACCTCTATGTTCTTTGTTGTGTGTTTGTCTTTGACTGCTACAATTTCTGCTAGGAGGTGTCCAACTTTATCCCAGTCCCTAGTTCTTGTAGGGATTCCTCCCTTGCATCTATAGGTCTTCGTACAGACTAGCCGAGGACTTTAGCGGGTCTGATCGCAGGATCAGGTTCCCCGTTACATCGTAGGGATCCAGGATAGTTCGATGGTAGGGACAGATCTCCTGTCTTTCCTTAGTGCTTGTAGCAGATCATAACAGGAATAATATGTGTGAGGGTACCCCAGGAGTGTTCCAAATGTGTGTGGGTAGAAGATATATCCCACAGGGGCAAAATTGAAAAAAGGTGAAAAAATTTTTTTTTGGACTTAGTCATTTTTTCAGTGTTTATCAGACTTTCACATAGGAGAAATGTCAGTGAGCATTCCGATTTCAGTTCCAGAGCGATTCGCCCGATGAGTCCTTCATATTTAGTCATTTTCAGCCAATTTTCTGAATTTTTGAAAATTTCACTTTTTTGTGAAAATATCCACTAAATGAGGGAATAATATGTGTGAGGGTACCCCAGGAGAGTTCCAAATGTGTGTTGGTAGAATATATATCACACGGGGGTAAAATTGAAAAAAGTTAAAAAAAATTTTTTTTTGGACTTAGTCATTTTTTCAGCGTTTATCAGACTTTCAATTTGGGCAAATGCCAGTGAGCATTCCGATTTCAGTTCCAGAGCGATACGCCCGATGAGTCCTTCATATTTAGTAGTTTTCAGCAAATTTTCAGAATTTTTGAAAATTTCACTTTTTTTGTGAAAATATCCACTAAATGAGGGAATAATATGTGTGAGGGCACCCCAGGAGAGTTCCAAATGTGTGTGGGCAGAATATATATCCCACGGGGGTAAAATTGAAAAAAGGTGAAGAAAATTTTTTTTTAGACTTAGTCATTTTTCCAGCGTTTATCAGACTTTCAGATAGGGGAAATGTCAGTGAGCGTTCCGATTTCAGTTCCAGAGCGATTCGCCCGATGAGTCCTTCATATTTAGTCATTTTCAGCCAATTTTCTGAATTTTTGAAAATTTCACTTTTTTTGTGAAAATATCCACTAAATGAGGGAATAATATGTGTGAGGGTACCCCAGGAGAGTTCCAAATGTGTGTGGGTAGAATATATATCCCATGGGGGTAAATTTGAAAAAAGGTGAAAAATTTTTTTTAGGGACTTAGTCATTTTTCCGGCGTTTATCAGACTTTCAGTTAGGGGAAATGTCAGTGAGCGTTTCAATTTCAGTTCCAGAGCGATTTGCCCGATGAGTCGTTCATATTTAGTCATTTTCAGCAAATTTTATGAATTTTTGAAAATTTCACTTTTTTGTGAAAATATCCACTAAATGAGGGAATAATATGAGTGAGGGTACCCCAGGAGAGTTCCAAATGTGTGTGGGTAGAATATATATCCCACGGGGGTAAAATTGAAAAAAGTTTTAAAATTTTTTTTAGGGACTTAGTCATTTTTCCGGCGTTTATCAGACTTTCAGTTAGGGGAAATGTCAGTGAGCGTTTCAATTTCAGTTCCAGAGCGATTTGCCCGATGAGTCGTTCATATTTAGTCATTTTCAGCAAATTTTCTGAATTTTTGAAAATTTCACTTTTTTGTGAAAATATCCACTAAATGAGGGAATAATATGTGTGAGGGTACCCCAGGAGAGTTTCAAATGTATATGGGTAGAATATATATCCCACGGGGGTAAAATAGAAAAATGTTGAAAAAAATTCTTTTTTGGACTTAGTCATTTTTCCGGCGTTTATCAGAATTTCAGTTAGTGGAAATGTCAGTGAGCGTTCTGATCTTAGTTCCAGAGCGTTTCGCCCAATGAGTCCTTCATATTTAGTCATTTTCAGCCAATTTTCTGAATTTTTGAAAATTTCACTTTTTTGTGAAAATATCCACTAAATGACGGAATAATATGTGTGAGGGTACCCCAGGAGAGTTCCAAATGTTTGTGGGTAGAATATATATCCCACGGGGGTAAAATTGAAAAAAGTTTTATAAAATTTTTTTTGGGACTTTGTCATTTTTCCTGCGTTTATCAGACTTTCAGTTAGGGGAAATGTCAGTGAGCACTTGAATTTTAGTTCCAGAGCGATTTGCCCGATGAGTCGTTCATATTTAGTCATTTTCAGCCAATTTTCAGAATTTTTGAAAATTTCACTTTTTTGTGAAAATATCCACTAAATGAGGGAATAATATGAGTGAGGGTACCCCAGGAGAGTTCCAAATGTGTGTCGGTAGAATATATATCCCACGGGGGTAAAATTGAAAAAAGTTTTAAAATTTTTTTTAGGGACTTAGTCATTTTTCCGGCGTTTATCAGACTTTCAGTTAGGGGAAATGTCAGTGAGCGTTCCGATTTCAGTTCCAGAGCGATTCGCCCGATGAGTCCTTCATATTTAGTCGTTTTCAGCCAATTTTCAGAATTTTTGAAAATTTCACTTTTTTGTGAAAATATCCACTAAATGAGGGAATAATATGTGTGAGGGTACCCCAGGAGAGTTCCAAATGTGTGTGGGTAGAAGATATATCACATGGGGGTAAAATTGAAAAAAGGTGAAAAAAAATATTTTTTGGACTTAGTCATTTTTTCAGCGTTTAGCAGACTTTCAGATAGGGGAAATGTCAGTGAGCATTCCGATTTCAGTTCCAGAGCGATTCGCCCGATGAGTCCTTCATATTTAGTTGTTTTCAGCAAATTTTCAGAATTTTTGAAAATTTCACTTTTTTGTGAAAATATCCACTAAATGAGGGAATAATATGTGTGAGGGTACCCCAGGAGAGTTCCAAATGTGTGTGGGTAGAAGATAGATCCCACGGGGGTAAAATTGAAAAAAGTTGAAAAAAATTTTTTTGGACTTAGTCATTTTTCCGGCGTTTATCAGACTTTCAGTTATGGGAAATGTCAGTGAGCGTTCTGATCTCAGTTCCAGAGCGTTTCGCCCGATGAGTCGTTCATATTTAGTCATTTTCAGCCAATTTTCTGAATTTTTGAAAATTTCACTTTTTTGTGAAAATATCCACTAAATGAGGGAATAATATGTGTGAGGGCACCCCAGGAGAGTTCCAAATGTGTGTGGGTAGAATATATATCCCACGGGGGTAAAATTGAAAAAAGTTGAAAAAAGTTTTTTTTAGACTTAGTCATTTTTCCGGCGTTGATCAGACTTTCAGATAGGGGAAATGTCAGTGAGCGTTCCGATTTCAGTTCCAGAGCGATTTGCCCGATGAGTCGTTCATATTTAGTCATTTTCAGCCAATTTTCTGAATTTTTGAAAATTTTACTTTTTTGTGAAAATATCCACTAAATAAGGGAATAATATGTGTGAGGGTACCCCAGGAGAGTTCCAAATGTGTGTGGGTAGAATATATGTCCCACGGGGGTAAAATTGAAAAAAGTTTTATAAAAATTTTTTGGGGACTTTGTCATTTTTCCGGCGTTTATCAGACTTTCAGTTAGGGGAAATGTCAGTGAGCGTTTCAATTTCAGCTCCAGAGCGATTTGCCCGATGAGTCGTTCATATTTAGTCCTTTTCAGCCAATTTTCTGAATTTTTGAAAATTTCACTTTTTTGTGAAAATATCCACTAAATGGGGGAATAATATGTGTGAGGGTACCCCAGGAGAGTTCCACATGTGTGTGGGTAGAATATATATCCCAAGGGGGTAAAATTGAAAAAAGTTGTAAAAAATTTTTTTTTGGACTTAGTCATTTTTTCAGCGTTTATCAGACTTTCAAATAGGGGACATGTCAGTGAGCTTTCTGATTTCAGTTCCAGCACGATTCGCCCGATGAGTCCTTCATATTCAGTCGTTTTCAGCCAATTTTCTGAATTTTTGAAAATTTCACTTTTTTGTGAAAATAACCACTAAATGAGGGAATAATACGTGTGAGGGTACAACAGGAGAGTTCCAAATGTGTGTGGGTAGAATATATATCCCACAGCGGTAAAAGTGAAAAAAGGTGAAACATTTTTTTTTTTGGACTTAGTCATTTTTTCAGCATTTATCAGACTTTCATATAGGGGAAATCTCAGTGAGCGTTCCGATTTCAGTTCTAGAGCGATTCGCCCTATGAGTCCTTCATATTTAGTCGTTTTCAGCCAATTTTCAGAATTTTTGAAAATTTCACTTTTTTGTGAAAATATCCACTAAATGAGGGAATAATATGCGTGAGGGTACCCCAGGAGCGTTCCAAATGTGTGTGGGTAGAATATATACATCCCACGGGGGTAAAATTGAAAAAAGTTGAAAAAAATTTTTTTTTAGACTTAGTCATTTATCCGGCGTTTATCAGACTTTCAGATAGGGGAAATGTCAGTGAGCGTTCCGATTTCAGTTCCAGAGCGATTCGCCCAATGAGTCCTTCATATTTAGTAGTTTTCAGCAAATTTTCAGAATTTTTGAAAATTTCACTTTTTTGTGAAAATATCCACTAAATGAGGAGTAATATGTGTGAGGGCAACCCAGGAGAGTTCCAAATGTGTGTGGGTAGAATATATATCCCACGGGGTTAAAATTGAAAAAAGTTGAAAAAAAGGTTTTTTTAGACTTAGTCATTTTTCCGGCGTTGCAGGGACTCTCTCTGGAGGTGGCCGAGCTCCAACAACACGTGAGTAGCTGTTCTGGAGCACATTTGGTAGAGCCAAAGGTACGTCTGCCTGATCTATTTTTTGGTGAACAACAAGATTTTTTTTCTTTTAAAAATGCTTCTTTATTGTATTTTCGTTTAAGACCCGGATCCTCTGGTGATGAATCACAGCGCATAGCGTTCATAATGTCACTTTTGCGCAAGGATCCTCAGGGATGGGCTTTTTCTCTTCAACCTAGTGATCCGTGCTTTAGATCAGTGGATAGTTTTTTTTCTGCTTTGGGTTTGTTGTACGATGATCCTGATCGTGTCTCATCTGCTGAGTCTGAATTGAGACGTTTGAGGCAGGGATCAGGTAATGTGGAAAAGTATTGTTCTCACTTCCGTCTGTGGTCTGCCCAGGTGGGGTGGAACGATTCAGCTTTGAAAAGTTTGTTTCTGGCGGGGCTAGGTGAAAGGGTTAAAGATTTGCTGATTGCTTGTCCCACACCCGGAAACTTGCAGGAGGCTATGCAATTAGCTATACGGGTGGACAGGAGACTGCGTGCAAGGGTTAATGAGAGCAAATCCTCTGCTATGTCAGCTCCGAGTCTTGAGAGGGTCTGTGCTGACAAAGGAGAGCCGATGGAGATTGGGGCGCTGACACCCCGCTCTGAGGAAAAAGACCGCAGGCTTTCTGAAGGTTTGTGCTTCTATTGCGGAAATTCTGGTCATTTTATTAAGAACTGTGTGCTTCGTATGAACAAAGAAAAAAAAATGGTCAGTTATGCCCGTATTGCCTGTTTAGATTCTAAGGGGGTATTCCTATCTGCTACTACCACTGCTCAGGAAGAATTAATTGAATTTCGGGTATTTGTGGATTGTGGTTCTACTCTGAATGTGATTGATGGGGGATTCTTGGAAAAACTTACATTAAAACCTAAACCTTTGTCATCCCCTATTGCTGTGGTTTCTGTCGATGGCTCTCCCTTGAAGAGTGTTACTCACAAGGTCTGTGAATTTCCCCTCACTATTAATGGTATTCATCAAGAGAATTTGGATTTGGTAGTATTGAATAATTTGCCTTCTCCAGTAATATTGGGGTTGCCCTGGTTAAATTTGCATAATCCTGTACTGGATTGGTCTACCAATGAAATTAAGTCCTGGAGCCCTAAATGTTATGACAAGTGTTGTAACGGACGTATTGCTGTGGTGGAAAAAGGGGAATTACCTGTAACTATTCAGGATTTTTGGAGAGTTTTTTCTGAGGAGGAGTCACAAATTTTGCCTCCCCATAGAGACTATGATTGTACCATTGAATTTGTCCCTGGAGCGACTCTTCCTAAAAGTCGTTTATTTAATCTTACTATTCCTGAGAGAAAGGCTTTGGAGGAATACATACAGACAAGCTTGGCCGCCCGTCACTTTAGGCCTTCCAAGTCTCCTGTGGCTGTTGGATTTTTTTTTGTTAAAAAAAAAGATGGCGGTTTATGTCCTTGTCTGGACTTTTGTGAGATTAATAAAATTACTGTACGCAATCCTTACCCACTGCCATTGATTCCTGATTTGTTTAACCAGTTAGTGGGGGCCAAGTGGTTCTCTAAAATTGATCTCCGGGGAGCATACAATTTGTTGCGCATGAAGGAGGGTGATGAATGGAAGACTGCTTTTAACACTCCTGTGGGTCATTTTGAGAATCTGGTTATGCCTTTTGGTCTTACCAATGCTCCAGCATTTTTTCAGAATCTTATTAATGACATCCTTAGACCTTTGATCGGCAAAAATGTGGTTGTGTATTTGGATGACATTCTGATTTATTCGCCTGATCTGGAGTCTCATTGGCGGAGCGTACGTGAGGTTTTACAGTTATTAATGGACAATTCGCTTTTTGCTAAGCTAGAGAAATGTGAGTTCGCTGTACAGAGAATTAGTCTTTTGGGTTACATTATCTCCAGTGAAGGTTTTGAGATGGACCCGGTTAAAGTTCAAGCTGTGCAGGAATGGCCTAGGCCTATTGGTTTGAAATCGATACAGAGGTTTTTGGGTTTCGCCAATTATTACAGAAAATTCATAAAAAAAAATTCTATTATTGTCAAACCACTGACCGATCTCACCAGGAAAGGTGCTAATGCGGTTCAGTGGACTTCTGAGGCCATTGAAGCTTTTGTGTTTCTAAAGGAGAGGTTCACCTCTGCTCCCATCCTTATGCAGCCTGATGTGACTAAGTCGTTTTTGGTTGAGGTTGATGCTTCTTCTGTGGGGGTCGGTGCGGTGTTGTCTCAGGAAAGCAAGGATGGAGTACATCCCTGTGCCTTTTTTTCAAAAAAAATTTCTGAGACTGAACTTAATTACGATATTGGTAATCGGGAATTGCTGGCTATTAAACTCGCATTTGAACACTGGCGTCATCTCTTGGAAGGTGCTGAATTTCCCATTCAGGTTTTCACTGATCATAAAAATCTGATCTATCTTGATGCTGCCAAGCGCTTGAATGCCCGTCAGGCTAGGTGGGCACTTTTTTTCTTGCGGTTTAATTTTTCCGTTACTTACATCCCGGGTACCAAGAATGTTAAAGCGGATGCTTTGTCTCGCAGCTTTTCTCCTATGGTCAGTGCTGAGGAGGAGGAGGAGAGCATTTTACAAGAAGGTGTTGTGATTGCTGCTTTGGACTCCGTTTTGGAGGATGAGATTTTTAAAGCTCAAGAGAATGCCCCATCTAACACTCCCCATGGGAGGTTGTTTGTGCCTAGGACCTTTAGGAGAGATTTGTTTGTTGAGTGTCATGAGTCTCGGTTGGCAGGTCATCCAGGAATTTCTGAGACCAAGAGACTTGTGGGTCACAGTTTTTGGTGGCCTGGATGGCAGAAGGAAGTCATTAAGTGGGTGCGTCAATGTACTGTGTGTGCTAGATCTAAGTCTTCGCATGCTCCTGCTGCGGGGTTGCTTTGCCCTCTGGACACATCTGGCTATGGACTTTATTACTGACCTTCCCCCCTCTGAAGGTTTCATGGTCATCTGGGTGGTCGTGGACCATTTTAGCAAGATGTGTCACTTGGTTCCCTTCATCAAACTGCCTTGCGTTAAGACACTCGCGAAGGCCTTTGTCAAGGAAATTGCCAGACTACATGGCGTTCCTACTGACATTGTTTCTGATAGGGGACCTCAGTTCGTGGCTCATTTTTGGCGTGCCTTTTGTGACAGGTCGGGAGTTCATTTGTCGTTTTCATCCGGATATCATCCTGAGTCTAATGACCAGACAGAAAGAAAGTACCAGGATGTTGAGCAGTTCTTGCGTTGCTTTGTGGCAGACAATCAAGAGGAGTGGTCTGAGTTTCTGCCACTTGCTGAATATGCTCTTAACAACCATACATCCTCTTCTGCTGGGTGTTCGCCTTTTTTTTGTTGTACTGGGAGACATCCGTCTTTTGGGTCATTCTCCAAATTGGTATCGGCTGTGCCGGAGGAGGAGAGTTTTTGCGGTGATTTGGAGAGAGTTTGGACGGATGTGCATGTTAATCTTCAGGAGGCTAACAAAAAATCTAAGAGGTACTTTGATAGGAAACGGCAAGAAGTTTCGTTTGCTATTGGTGACATGGTTTGGTTGTCCTCTAAGAATCTGCGATTGAGGATTCCTTCGAAAAAATTGGGTCCCAAGTTTGTAGGGCCCTTTAAGGTGCTTCAGATAGTTAACCAATCTGCTGTTAGGTTGGAGGTTCCTACCTCCTGGAAGAATAATCTGGTGTTTCATGTTTCTCTGTTGAAAAAAGCTGATGTGTCGGTTGGTGACACCTCTGCCACTGTTCCTCCGGTGGTGGAGGACGGGGAATATGAAATTTCCCGCATCCTAAATTCTAGACGGTATAGAGGGAGTTTGCAGTATCTCGTCGCTTGGAAGGGTTTCGGACCCGAGGATAACTCATGGGTGAGGGCGGATGATGTTTCTGCTTCCAGACTTGTCAGAGCATTTCACAGGAGGTTTCCTGATAAGCCCGGTCCTAGGGGATCCGGAGGATCCTCTTAGAAGAGGGGGTACTGTTAGAACTCTCCTGTTAGGTTTTTTCTAGTTTGCTGGTCACATGACCATTTTTGCCTATTTAATCCGGCTCCGCCCTTCTGGCCTTGCTGGACTTCATTGTATTTACTACTCTTGAGCTAGCTTGGTGCTCTGTTACCGTTCTCTGTTAGTTTTGCTAGGTCTTCGGACCTCTATGTTCTTTGTTGTGTGTTTGTCTTTGACTGCTACAATTTCTGCTAGGAGGTGTCCAACTTTATCCCAGTCCCTAGTTCTTGTAGGGATTCCTCCCTTGCATCTATAGGTCTTCGTACAGACTAGCCGAGGACTTTAGCGGGTCTGATCGCAGGATCAGGTTCCCCGTTACATCGTAGGGATCCAGGATAGTTCGATGGTAGGGACAGATCTCCTGTCTTTCCTTAGTGCTTGTAGCAGATCATAACAGGAATAATATGTGTGAGGGTACCCCAGGAGTGTTCCAAATGTGTGTGGGTAGAAGATATATCCCACAGGGGCAAAATTGAAAAAAGGTGAAAAATTTTTTTTTGGACTTAGTCATTTTTTCAGTGTTTATCAGACTTTCACATAGGAGAAATGTCAGTGAGCATTCCGATTTCAGTTCCAGAGCGATTCGCCCGATGAGTCCTTCATATTTAGTTGTTTTCAGCCAATTTTCTGAATTTTTGAAAATTTCACTTTTTTGTGAAAATATCCACTAAATGAGGGAATAATATGTGTGAGGGTACCCCAGGAGACTTCCAAATGTATATGGGTAGAATATATATCCCACGGGGGTAAAATTTAAAAAAGTTGAAAAAAATTTTTTTTGGACTTAGTCGTTTTTCCAGCGTTTATCAGACTTTCAGATAGGGGAAATGTCAGTGAGCGTTCCGATTTCAGTTCCAGAGTGATTCGCCCAATGAGTCCATCATATTTAGTAGTTTTCAGCCAATTTTCCGAATTTTTGAAAATTTCACTTTTTTGTGAAAATATCCACTAAATGAGGGAATAATATGTGTGAGGGTACCCCAGGAGAGTTCCAAATGTGTGTGGGTAGAATATATATCCCACGGGGGTAAAATTGAAAAAAGTTTTAACAAAATTTTTTTGGGACTTAGTCATTTTTCCGGCGTTTATCAGACTTTCAGTTAGGGGAAATGTCAGTGAGCGTTCCAATTTCAGTTCCAGAGCGATTTGTCCGATGAGTCGTTCATATTTAGTCATTTTCAGCCAATTTTCAGAATTTTTAAAAATGTCACTTTTTTGTGAAAATATCCACTAAATGAGGGAATGATATGTGTGAGGCTACCCCAGGAGAGTTCCAAATGTGTGTGGGTAGAATATATATCCCACGGGGGTAAAATTGAAAAAAGTTTTAAAATTTTTTTTTTGGGACTTAGTCATTTTTCCGGCGTTTATCAGACTTTCAGTTAGGGGAAATGTCAGTGAGCGTTCCAATTTCAGTTCCAGAGCGATTCGCCCGATGAGTCGTTCATATTTAGTCGTTTTCAGCAATATTCTGAATGTTTGAAAATTTCACTTTTTTGTGAAAATATCCACTAAATGAGGGAATAATATGTGTGAGGGTACCCCAGAAGAGTTCCAAATGTGTGTGGGTAGAATATATATCCCACGGGGGTAAAATTGAAAAAAGGTAAAAAAAAATTTTTTTGGGACTTAGTCATTTTTTCAGCGTTTATCAGACTTTCAGATAGGGGAAATGTCAGTGAGCGTTCCAATTTCAGTTCCAGAGCGATTTGCCCGATGAGTCGTTCATATTTAGTCATTTTCAGCCAATTTTCAGAATTTTTTAAAATTTTACTTTTTTGTGAAAATATCCACTAAATGAGGGAACAATATGTGTGAGGGTACCGAGGAGAGTTACAAATGTGTGTGGGTAGAATATATATCCCACGGGGGTAAAATTGAAAAAGGATGAAAAAAAATTTTTTTTGGACTTAGTCATTTTTACGGCGTTTATCAGACTTTCAATTAGGGCAAATGTCATTGAGCGTTCCAATTTCAGTTCCAGAGCGATTCGACCGATGAGTCCTTCATATTTAGTCGATTTCAGCAATATTCTGAATATTTGAAAATTTCACTTTTTTGTGAAAATATCTGCTAAATGAGGGAATAATATGTGTGAGGGTACCCCAGCAGAGTTCCAAATGTGTTTGGGTAGAATATATATCCCACGGGGGTAAAATTGAAAAAAGTTTTAAAAAAATTTTTTTTGGACTTAGTCATTTTTCCGGCGTTTATCAGACTTTCAGTTAGGGGAAATGTCAGTGAGCGTTCCAATTTCAGTTCCAGAGCGATTTGCCCGATGAGTCGTTCATATTTAGTCATTTTCAGCCAATTTTCTGAATTTTTGAAAATTTCACTTTTTTGTGAAAATATCCACTAAATGAGGGAGAGTTCCAAATGTGTGTGGGTAGAATATATATCCCACGGGGGTAAAATTGAAAAAAGGTAAAAAAAAATTTTGGGGGATTTAGTCATTTTTTCAGCATTTATCAGACTTTCAGATAGGGGAAATGTCAGTGAGCTTTCCAATTTCAGTTCCAGAGCGATTTGCCAAATGAGTCGTTCATATTTAGTGATTTTCAGCCAATTTTCAGAATTTTTGAAAATTTCACTTTTTTGTGAAAATATCCACTAAATGAGGGAATAATATGTGTGAGGGTACCCCAGGAGAGTTACAAATGTGTGTGGGTAGAATATATATCCCACGGGGGTAAATTTGAAAAAAGATGAAAAAAAATTTTTTTGGACTTAGTCATTTTTTCAGCGTTTATCAGACTTTCACATAGGAGAAATGTCAGTGAGCATTCCGATTTCAGTTCCAGAGCGATTCGCCTGATGAGTCGTTCATATTTAGTCATTTTCAGCCAATTTTCTGAATTTTTGAAAATTTCACTTTTTTGTGAAAATATCCACTAAATGAGGGAATGATATGTGTGAGGCTACCCCAGGAGAGTTCCAAATGTGTGTGGGTAGAATATATATCCCACGGGGGTAAAATTGAAAAAAGTTTTAAAAATTTTTTTTTGGGTCTTAGTCATTTTTCCGGCGTTTATCAGACTTTCAGTTAGGGGAAATGTCAGTGGGCGTTCCAATTTCAGTTCCAGAGCGATTTGCCCAATGAGTCGTTCATATTTAGCCATTTTCA
The DNA here is from genome assembly GCF_046119375.1 of Phyllobates terribilis. Classification (NCBI taxonomy): domain Eukaryota; kingdom Metazoa; phylum Chordata; class Amphibia; order Anura; family Dendrobatidae; genus Phyllobates; species Phyllobates terribilis. Next base: position 17,502,316 of record NW_027362773.1, on the reverse strand, counting down.
GCCAATTTTCTGAATTTTTGAAAATTTCACTTTTTTTGTGAAAATATCCACTAAAGGAGGGAATAATATGTGTGAGGGTACCCCAGCAGAGTTTCAAATGTGTGTGGGTAGAATATATATCCCACGGGGGTAAAATTGAAAAAAAAATTTTTTTTGGACTTAGTCATTTTTCCGGCGTTTATCAGACTTTCAATTAGGGCAAATGTCATTGAGCGTTCCAATTTCAGTTCCAGAGCGATTCTCCCGATGAGTCATAGAATCATAGAATCATAGAATCATAGAATGTAGAGTTGGAAGGGACCTCCTGGGTCATCTGGTCCAACCCCCTGCTCAAAGCAGGATTCACTAAATCATCTCAAACAGATGTCTGTCCAGCCTCTGTTTGAAGACGTCCATTGAAGGGGAACTCACCACCTCTCGTGGCAGCCTGTTCCACTCATTGATCACCCTCACTGTCAAAAAGTTTTTTCTAATATCTAATCTGTGTCTCCTCCCATTTAGTTTCATCCCATTGCTTCTAGTCTTTCCTTGTGCAAATGAGAATAAAGATGATCCTTCTACAATGTGACAGCCCTTGACATATTTGTAGACAGCTATTAAGTCTCCTCTCAGTCTTCTTTTTTGCAAGCTAAACATTCCCAAATCCTGCAACCGTTCCTCATAGGACATGGTTTGCAGACCAGTCACCATTCTGGTCGCTCTTCTCTGAACTTGCTCCAGTTTGTCTATGTCTTTTTTAAAATGTGGTGCCCAAAACTGTACACAGTATTCCAGATGAGGTCTGACCAAAGAGGAGTAAAGTCCGATAATGACTTCACGTGATCTAGACTGTATGCTTCTGTTAATACATCCCAGAATTGTATTTGTCTTTTTTGCTGCTGCATCACACTGTTGACTCATGTTCAGTCTATGATCTATTAGAATACCTAAGTCTTTTTCACATGTAATGTTGCTTAGCTCTATTCCTCAAATTCTGTATATGCTTTTTTCATTTTTATTGCCCAGATGTAGTACTTTGCATTTTTCCCTGTTAAAAACCATTCTGTTGGTTGCTGCCCACTGCTCCAGTTTATTTAGGTCTTTTTGAATCCTCTCACTCTCTTCTCTAGTATTAGCTATCCCTCCTAGCTTTGTGTCATCAGCAAATTTAATCAGTTTACCCTCAATTCCTTCATCTAAATCATTGATAAAGATGTTGAACAATACAGGTCCCAGGACGGAGCCCTGTGGTACCCCACTTGAGACATTCATCCAGCTGGATGTGAAGCCATTTACAACCACCCTTTGAGTCCAATCACTAAGCCAGTTATGAATCCACCTAACAGTTGCCTGGTCCATTGCATACTTGGTCATTTTTTCAATAAGGATGGTGTGAGATACTTTGTCAAATGCTTTGCTGAAGTCAAGATATACTATATCTACAGCATTTCCCTGATCCACCCAGTCAGTGATTCTGTCATAGAAGGAAATTAAGTTAGTCTGACATGACTTGTTAGTTACAAACCCATGCTGACTCTGGTTAATCACTTCATTCTTATCCATGTACTTACCTTTCACTTTTTTGTGAAAATATCCACTAAATGAGGGAATAATATGTGTGAGGGTACCCCAGGAGAGTTCCAAATGTGTGTGGGTAGAAGATATATCCCACGGGGGTAAAATTGAAAAAAGCTGAAAAATTTTTTTTTTTGGACTTAGTCATTTTTCTGGCGTTTATCAGACTTTCTGGTAGGGGAAATGTCAGTGAGCGTTCCGATTTCAGTTCCAGAGCGATTCGCCCGATGAGTCCTTCATATTTAGTCGTTTTCAGCCAATTTTCAGAATTTTTGAAAATTTCTCTTTTTTGTAAAAATATCCACTAAATGAGGGAATAATATGTGTGAGGGTACCCCAGGAGAGTTCCAAATGTGTGTGGGTAGAATATATATCCCACGGGGTTAAAATTTAAAAAAGTTGAAAAAATTTTTTTTTGCACTTAGTCATTTTTCCAGCGTTTATCAGACTTTCAGTTAGGGGAAATGTCAGTGAGCGTTCCGATTTCAGTTCCAGAGCGATTCGCCCGATGAGTCCTTCATATTTAGTTGTTTTCAGCAATATTCTGAATATTTGAAAATTTCACTTTTTTGTGAAAATATCCACTAAATGAGGGAATAATATGTTGTGGGGATACCCCAGAAGAGTTCCAAATGTGTGTGGGTAGAATATATATCCCACGGAGGTAAAATTAAAAAAAGGGAAAAAAAAAATTTTTTTTGGACTTAGTCATTTTTTCAGCGTTTATCAGACTTTCAGTTAGGGGAAATGTCAGTGAGCGTTCCGATTTCAGTTCCAGAGCGATTCGCCCGATGAGTCCTTCATATTTAGTCGTTTTCAGCCAATTTTCTGAATTTTTGAAAATTTCACTTTTTTGTCAAAATATCCACTAAATGAGGGAATGTGAGGGTACCCCAGGAGAGTTCCAAATGTGTGTGGGTAGAATATATCCCACGGGGGTAAAATTGAAAAAAGTTTTAAAAAAATTTTTTTTGGACTTAGTCATTTTTCCGGCGTTTATCAGATTTTCAATTTGGGCAAATGTCATTGAGCGTTCCAATTTCAGTTCCAGAGCGATTCGCCCGATGAGTCCTTCATATTTAGTAGTTTTCAGCAAATTTTCAGAATTTTTGAAAATTTCACTTTTTTTGTGAAAATATCCACTAAATGAGGGAATAATATGTGTGAGGGCACCCCAGGAGAGTTCCAAATGTGTGTGGGTAGAAGATTTATCCCACGGGGGTAAAATTGAAAAAAGTTGAAAAATTTTTTTTTTTCGACTTAGTCATTTTTCTGGCGTTTATCAGACTTTCAGGTAGGGGAAATGTCAGTGAGCGTTCCGATTTCAGTTCCAGAGCGATTCGCCCGATGAGTCCTTCATATTTAGTCGTTTTCAGCCAATTTTCAGAATTTTTGAAAATTTCACTTTTTTGTGAAAATATCCACTAAATGAGGGAATAATATGTGTGAGGGTACCCCAGGAGAGTTCCAAATGTGTGTGGGTAGAAGATTTATCCCACGGGGGTAAAATTGAAAAAAGTTGAAAAATTTTTTTTTTTCGACTTAGTCATTTTTCTTGCGTTTATCGGACTTTCAGGTAGGGGAAATGTCAGTGAGCGTTCCGATTTCAGTTCCAGAGCGATTCGCCCGATGAGTCCTTCATATTTAGTCGTTTTCAGCCAATTTTCAGAATTTTTGAAAATTTCTCTTTTTTGTGAAAATATCCACTAAATGAGGGAATGTGAGGGTACCCCAGGAGAGTTCCAAATGTGTGTGGGTAGAATATATATCCCACGGGGGTAAAATTGAAAAAAGTTTTAAAAAAATTTTTTTTGGACTTAGTCATTTTTCAGGCGTTTATCAGACTTTCAATTTGGGCAAATGTCAGTAAGCGTTCCGATTTCAGCTCCAGAGCGATTCGCCTGATAAGTCCTTCATATTTAGTCATTTTCAGCCAATTTTCTGAATTTTTGAAAATTTCACTTTTTTGTGAAAATATCCACTAAATGAGGGAATAATATGTGTGAGGGTACCCCAGGAGAGTTCCAAATGTGTGTTGGTAGAATATATATCACACGGGGGTAAAATTGAAAAAAGTTAAAAAAAATTTTTTTTTGGACTTAGTCATTTTTTCAGCGTTTATCAGACTTTCAATTTGGGCAAATGCCAGTGAGCATTCCGATTTCAGTTCCAGAGCGATACGCCCGATGAGTCCTTCATATTTAGTAGTTTTCAGCAAATTTTCAGAATTTTTGAAAATTTCACTTTTTTTGTGAAAATATCCACTAAATGAGGGAATAATATGTGTGAGGGCACCGCAGGAGAGTTCCAAATGTGTGTGGGCAGAATATATATCCCACGGGGGTAAAATTGAAAAAAGGTGAAGAAAATTTTTTTTTAGACTTAGTCATTTTTCCAGCGTTTATCAGACTTTCAGATAGGGGAAATGTCAGTGAGCGTTCCGATTTCAGTTCCAGAGCGATTCGCCCGATGAGTCCTTCATATTTAGTCATTTTCAGCCAATTTTCTGAATTTTTGAAAATTTCACTTTTTTTGTGAAAATATCCACTAAATGAGGGAATAATATGTGTGAGGGTACCCCAGGAGAGTTCCAAATGTGTGTGGGTAGAATATATATCCCACGGGGGTAAATTTGAAAAAAGGTGAAAAAATTTTTTTTTTGGACTGTCATTTTTTCAACGTTTATCAGACTTTCAGATAGGAGAAATGTCAGTGAGCGTTCCGATTTCAGTTCCAGAGCGATTCGCCCGATGAGTCCTTCATATTTAGTCGTTTTCAGCCAATTTTCTGAATTTTTGAAAATTTCACTTTTTTGTGAAAATATCCACTAAATGAGGGAATAATATGTGTGAGGGTACCCCAGGAGAGTTCCAAATGTGTGTGGGTAGAATATATATCCCATGGGGGTAAATATGAAAAAAAGGTGAAAAAAATTTTTTTTTAGACTTAGTCATTTTTTCAGCGTTTATCAGACCTTCAGATAGGAGAAATGTCAGAGAGCGTTCCGATTTCAGTTCCAGAGCGATTCGCCCGATGAGTCCTTCATATTTAGTCGTTTTCAGCCAATTTTCTGAATTTTTGAAAATTTCACTTTTTTGTGAAAATATCCACTAAATGAGGGAATAATATGTGTGAGGGTACCCCAGGAGAGTTCCAAATGTGTGTGGGTAGAATATATACCCCACGGTGGTAAAATTGAAAAAAGTTGAAAAAAAATTTTTTTTGGACTTAGTCATTTTTCCGGCGTTTATCAGACTTTCAATTTGGGCAAATGCCAGTGAGCATTCCGATTTCAGTTCCAGAGCGATTCGCCCGATGAGTCCTTCATATTTAGTCATTTTCAGCCAATTTTCTGAATTTTTGAAAATTTTACTTTTTTTGTGAAAATATCCACTAAATGAGGGAATAATATGTGTGAGGGTACCCCAGGAGAGTTCCAAATGTGTGTGGGTAGAATATATATCCCATGGGGGTAAATTTGAAAAAAGGTGAAAAAATTTTTTTTTTGGACTGTCATTTTTTCAACGTTTATCAGACTTTCAGATAGGAGAAATGTCAGTGAGCGTTCCGATTTCAGTTCCAGAGCGATTCGCCCGATGAGTCCTTCATATTTAGTCGTTTTCAGCCAATTTTCTGAATTTTTGAAAATTTCACTTTTTTGTGAAAATATCCACTAAATGAGGGAATAATATGTGTGAGGGTACCCCAGGAGAGTTCCAAATGTGTGTGGGTAGAATATATATCCCACGGGGGTAAAATTGAAAGAAGTTGAAAAATTTTTTTTTTTCGACTTAGTCATTTTTCTGGCGTTTATCAGACTTTCAGGTAGGGGAAATGTCAGTGAGCGTTCCGATTTCAGTTCCAGAGCGATTCATCCGATGAGTCCATCATATTTAGTCGTTTTCAGCCAATTTTCAGAATTTTTGAAAATTTCACTTTTTTGTGAAAATTTCCACTAAATGAGGGAATAATATGTGTGAGGGTACCCCAAGAGAATTCCAAATGTGTGTGGGTAGAATATATATCCCACGGGGATAAAATTGAAAAAAGATGAAGAAAAATTTTTTTTAGACTTAGTAATTTTTCTGGCGTTTATCAGACTTTCAGATAGGGGAAATGTCAGTGAGCGTTCCGATTTCAGTTCCAGAGCGATTCGCCCGATGAGTCCTTCATATTTAGTCGTTTTCAGCCAATTTTCTGAATTTTTGAAAATTTCACTTTTTTGTGAAAATATCCACTAAATGAGGGAATAATATGTGTGAGAGTACCCCAGGAGAGTTCCAAATGTGTGTGGGTAGAATATATATCCTACGGGGGTAAAATTGAAAAAAGTTGAAAAAAATTTATTTTTGGACTTATTCATTTTTCCGGCGTTTATCAGACTTTCAATTAGGGCAAATGTCAGTGAGCATTCAGATTTCAGTTCCAGAGGGATTCGCCCGATCAGTCCTTCATATTTAGTCGTTTTCAGCCAATTTTCTGAATATATGAAAATTTCACTTTTTTGTGAAAATATCCACTAAATGAGGGAATAATATGTGTGAGGGCACCCCAGGAGAGTTCCAAATGTGTGTGGGTAGAATATATATCCCGCGGGGGTAAAATTGAAAAAAGTTTAAAAAATTAACTTTTTAGACTTAGTCATTTTTCCGGCATTTATCAGACTTTCAGATAGTGGAAATGTCAGTGAGCATTCCGATTTCAGTTCCAGAGCGATTCGCCCGATGAGTCCTTCATATTTAGTCGTTTTCAGCCAATTTTCTGAATTTTTGAAAATTTCACTTTTTTGTGAAAATATCCACTAAATGAGGGAATAATATGTGTGAGGGTACCCCAGGAGAGTTCCAAATGTGTGTGGGTAGAATATATACCCCACGGGGGTAAAATTGAAAAAAGTTGAAAAAAAATTGTTTTTGGACCTAGTCATTTTTCCGCCGTTTATCAGACTTTCAATTTGGGCAAATGTCAGAGAGTGTTCCGATTTCAGTTCCAGAGCAATTCACCCGATGAGTCCTTCATATTTAGTCGTTTTCAGCCAATTTTCTGAATTTTTGAAAATTTCTCTTTTTTGTGAAAATATCCACTAAATGAGGGAATAATATGTGTGAGGGTACCCCAGGAGAGTTCCAAATGTTTGTGGGTAGAATATATATCCCACGGGGGTAAAATTGAAAAAAGGTAAAAAAAATTTTTTTTTGGACTTAGTCATTTTTTCAGCGTTTTTCAGACTTTCAGATAGGGGAAATGTCAGTGAGCGTTCCGATTTCAGTTCCAGAGCGATTCGCCCGATGAGTCATTCATATTTAGTCATTTTCAGCCAATTTTCTGAATTTTTGAAAAATTCACTTTTTTGTGAAAATATCCACTAAATGAGGGAATAATATGTGTGAGGGTACCCCAACAGCGTTCCAAATGTGTGTGGGTAGAATATATATCCCACGGGGGTAAAATTGAAAAAAGGTGAAAAATTTTTTTTTTTGGACTTAGTCATTTTTTCAGCGTTTATCAGACTTTCAATTTGGGCAAATGTCAGAGAGTGTTCCGATTTCAGTTCCAGAGCTATTCGCCTGATGAGTCCTTCATATTTAGTCATTTTCAGCCAATTTTCTGAATTTTTGAAAATTTCACTTTTTTGTGAAAATATCCACTAAATGAGGGAATAATATGTGTGAGGGCACCCCAGGAGAGTTCCAAATGTGTGTGGGTAGAATATATATCCCGCGGGGGTAAAATTGAAAAAAGTTTAAAAAATTTACTTTTTAGACTTAGTCATTTTTCCGGCATTTATCAGACTTTCAGATAGTGGAAATGTCAGTGAGCATTCCGATTTCAGTTCCAGAGCGATTCGCCCGATGAGTCCTTCATATTTAGTCGTTTTCAGCCAATTTTCTGAATTTTTGAAAATTTCACTTTTTGTGAAAATATCCACTAAATGAGGGAATAATATGTGTGAGGGTACCCCAGGAGAGTTCCAAATGTGTGTGGGTAGAATATATACCCCACGGGGGTAAAATTGAAAAAAGTTGAAAAAAACTTGTTTTTGGACCTAGTCATTTTTCCGCCGTTTATCAGACTTTCAATTTGGGCAAATGTCAGAGAGTGTTCCGATTTCAGTTCCAGAGCAATTCACCCGATGAGTCCTTCATATTTAGTCGTTTTCAGCCAATTTTCAGAATTTTTGAAAATTTCACTTTTTTCTGAAAATATCCACTAAATGAGGGAATAATATGTGTCAGGGTACCCCAGGAGAGTTCCAAATGTGTGTGGGTAGAATATATATCCCATGGGGGTAAATTTGAAAAAAGGTGAAAAAAATTTTTTTTTCGACTTAGTCATTTTTCAGCGTTTGTCAGACTTTCAGATAGGAGAAATGTCAGTGAGCGTTCCAATTTCAGTTCCAGAGCGATTCGCCCGATGAGTCCTTCATATTTAGTTGTTTTCAGCCAATTTTCTGAATTTTTGAAAATTTCACTTTTTTGTGAAAATATCCACTAAATGAGGGAATAATATGTGTGAGGGTACCCCAGGAGAGTTCCAAATGTGTGTGGGTAGAATATATATCCCACGGGGGTAAAATTGAAAGAAGTTGAAAAATTTTTTTTTTCGACTTAGTCATTTTTCTGGCGTTTATCAGACTTTCAGGTAGGGGAAATGTCAGTGAGCGCTCCGATTTCAGTTCCAGAGCGATTCATCCGATGAGTCCATCATATTTAGTCGTTTTCAGCCAATTTTCAGAATTTTTGAAAATTTCTCTTTTTTGTGAAAATATCCACTAAATGAGGGAATAATATGTGTGAGGGTACCTCAAGAGAATTCCAAATGTGTGTGGGTAGAATATATATCCCACGGGGATAAAATTGAAAAAAGATGAAGAAAAATTTTTTTTAGACTTAGTAATTTTTCCGGCGTTTATCAGACTTTCAGATAGGGGAAATGTCAGTGAGCGTTCCGATTTCAGTTCCAGAGCGATTCGCCCGATGAGTCCTTCATATTTAGTCGTTTTCAGCCAATTTTCTGAATTTTTGAAAATTTCACTTTTTTGTGAAAATATCCACTAAATGAGGGAATAATATGTGTGAGGGTACCTCAGGAGAGTTCCAAATGTGTGTGGGTAGAATATATATCCCACGGGGGTAAAATTGAAAAAAGTTGAAAACATTTTTTTTTTAGACTTAGTCATTTTTCCGGCGTTTATCAGACTTTCAGATAGGGGAAATGTCAGTGAGCGTTCCGATTTAAGTTCCAGAGCGATTCGCCCGATGAGTCGTTCATATTTAGTCATTTTCAGCCAATTTTCAGAATTTTTGAAAATTTCACTTTTTTGTGAAAATATCCACTAAATGAGGGAATAATATGTGTGAGAGTACCCCAGGAGAGTTCCAAATGTGTGTGGGTAGAATATATACCCCACGGGGGTAAATTTGAAAAAAGTTGAAAAAAAATTTTTTTTGGACTTAGTCATTTTTCCGGCGTTTATCAGACTTTCAGATAGCGGAAATGTCAGTGAGCGTTCCGATTTCAGTTCTAGAGCGATTCGCCCGATGAGTCCTTCATATTTAGTCGTTTTCAGCCAATTTTCAGAATTTTTGAAAATTTCACTTTTTTGTGAAAATATCCACTAAATGAGGGAATAATGTGTGTGAGGGTACCCCAGGAGAGTTCCAAATGTGTGTGGGTAGAATATATACCCTACGGGGGTAAAATTGAAAAAAGTTGAAAAAAATTTATTTTTGGACTTATTCATTTTTCCGGCGTTTATCAGACTTTCAATTAGGGCAAATGTCAGTGAGCATTCAGATTTCAGTTCCAGAGGGATTCGCCCGATCAGTCCTTCATATTTAGTCGTTTTCAGCCAATTTTCTGAATATATGAAAATTTCACTTTTTTGTGAAAATATCCACTAAATGAGGGAATAATATGTGTGAGGGCACCCCAGGAGAGTTCCAAATGTGTGTGGGTAGAATATATATCCCGCGGGGGTAAAATTGAAAAAAGTTTAAAAAATTTACTTTTTAGACTTAGTCATTTTTCCGGCATTTATCAGACTTTCAGATAGTGGAAATGTCAGTGAGCATTCCGATTTCAGTTCCCGAGCGATTCGCCCGATGAGTCCTTCATATTTAGTAGTTTTCAGCAAATTTTCAGAATTTTTGAAAATTTCACTTTTTTTGTGAAAATATCCACTAAATGAGGGAATAATATGTGTGAGGGCACCGCAGGAGAGTTCCAAATGTGTGTGGGCAGAATATATATCCCACGGGGGTAAAATTGAAAAAAGGTGAAGAAAATTTTTTTTTAGACTTAGTCATTTTTCCAGCGTTTATCAGACTTTCAGATAGGGGAAATGTCAGTGAGCGTTCCGATTTCAGTTCCAGAGCGATTCGCCCGATGAGTCCTTCATATTTAGTCATTTTCAGCCAATTTTCTGAATTTTTGAAAATTTCACTTTTTTTGTGAAAATATCCACTAAATGAGGGAATAATATGTGTGAGGGTACCCCAGGAGAGTTCCAAATGTGTGTGGGTAGAATATATATCCCATGGGGGTAAATTTGAAAAAAGGTGAAAAAATTTTTTTTTTGGACTGTCATTTTTTCAACGTTTATCAGACTTTCAGATAGGAGAAATGTCAGTGAGCGTTCCGATTTCAGTTCCAGAGCGATTCGCCCGATGAGTCCTTCATATTTAGTCGTTTTCAGCCAATTTTCTGAATTTTTGAAAATTTCACTTTTTTGTGAAAATATCCACTAAATGAGGGAATAATATGTGTGAGGGTACCCCAGGAGAGTTCCAAATGTGTGTGGGTAGAATATATATCCCATGGGGGTAAATATGAAAAAAAGGTGAAAAAAATTTTTTTTTAGACTTAGTCATTTTTTCAGCGTTTATCAGACCTTCAGATAGGAGAAATGTCAGAGAGCGTTCCGATTTCAGTTCCAGAGCGATTCGCCCGATGAGTCCTTCATATTTAGTCGTTTTCAGCCAATTTTCTGAATTTTTGAAAATTTCACTTTTTTTGTGAAAATATCCACTAAATGAGGGAATAATATGTGTGAGGGTACCCCAGGAGAGTTCCAAATGTGTGTGGGTAGAATATATACCCCACGGTGGTAAAATTGAAAAAAGTTGAAAAAAAATTTTTTTTGGACTTAGTCATTTTTCCGGCGTTTATCAGACTTTCAATTTGGGCAAATGCCAGTGAGCATTCCGATTTCAGTTCCACAGCGATTCGCCCGATGAGTCCTTCATATTTAGTCGTTTTCAGCCAATTTTCTGAATTTTTGAAAATTTCACTTTTTTGTGAAAATATCCACTAAATGAGGGAATAATATGTGTGAGGGTACCCCAGGAGAGTTCCAAATGTGTGTGGGTAGAATATATATCCCACGGGGGTAAAATTGAAAGAAGTTGAAAAATTTTTTTTTTTCGACTTAGTCATTTTTCTGGCGTTTATCAGACTTTCAGGTAGGGGAAATGTCAGTGAGCGTTCCGATTTCAGTTCCAGAGCGATTCATCCGATGAGTCCATCATATTTAGTCGTTTTCAGCCAATTTTCAGAATTTTTGAAAATTTCACTTTTTTGTGAAAATTTCCACTAAATGAGGGAATAATATGTGTGAGGGTACCCCAAGAGAATTCCAAATGTGTGTGGGTAGAATATATATCCCACGGGGATAAAATTGAAAAAAGATGAAGAAAAATTTTTTTTAGACTTAGTAATTTTTCCGGCGTTTATCAGACTTTCAGATAGGGGAAATGTCAGTGAGCGTTCCGATTTCAGTTCCAGAGCGATTCGCCCGATGAGTCCTTCATATTTAGTCGTTTTCAGCCAATTTTCTGAATTTTTGAAAATTTCACTTTTTTGTGAAAATATCCACTAAATGAGGGAATAATATGTGTGAGAGTACCCCAGGAGAGTTCCAAATGTGTGTGGGTAGAATATATATCCTACGGGGGTAAAATTGAAAAAAGTTGAAAAAAATTTATTTTTGGACTTATTCATTTTTCCGGCATTTATCAGACTTTCAATTAGGGCAAATGTCAGTGAGCATTCAGATTTCAGTTCCAGAGGGATTCGCCCGATCAGTCCTTCATATTTAGTCGTTTTCAGCCAATTTTCTGAATATATGAAAATTTCACTTTTTTGTGAAAATATCCACTAAATGAGGGAATAATATGTGTGAGGGCACCCCAGGAGAGTTCCAAATGTGTGTGGGTAGAATATATATCCCGCTGGGGTAAAATTGAAAAAAGTTTAAAAAATTTACTTTTTAGACTTAGTCATTTTTCCGGCATTTATCAGACTTTCAGATAGTGGAAATGTCAGTGAGCATTCCGATTTCAGTTCCAGAGCGATTCGCCCGATGAGTCCTTCATATTTAGTCGTTTTCAGCCAATTTTCTGAATTTTTGAAAATTTCACTTTTTTGTGAAAATATCCACTAAATGAGGGAATAATATGTGTGAGGGTACCCCAGGAGAGTTCCAAATGTTTGTGGGTAGAATATATATCCCACGGGGGTAAAATTGAAAAAAGGTAAAAAAAATTTTTTTTTGGACTTAGTCATTTTTTCAGCGTTTTTCAGACTTTCAGATAGGGGAAATGTCAGTGAGCGTTCCGATTTCAGTTCCAGAGCGATTCGCCCGATGAGTCATTCATATTTAGTCATTTTCAGCCAATTTTCTGAATTTTTGAAAATTTCACTTTTTTCTGAAAATATCCACTAAATGAGGGAATAATATGTGTGAGGGTACCCCAGGAGAGTTCCAAATGTGTGTGGGTAGAATATATATCCCATGGGGGTAAATTTGAAAAAAGGTGAAAAAAATTTTTTTTTCGACTTAGTCATTTTTCAGCGTTTGTCAGACTTTCAGATAGGAGAAATGTCAGTGAGCGTTCCGATTTCAGTTCCAGAGCGATTCGCCTGATGAGTCCTTCATATTTAGTCGTTTTCAGCCAATTTTCTGAATTTTTGAAAATTTCACTTTTTTGTGAAAATATCCACTAAATGAGGGAATAATATGTGTGAGGGTACCCCAGGAGAGTTCCAAATGTGTGTGGGTAGAATATATATCCCACGGGGGTAAAATTGAAAGAAGTTGAAAAATTTTTTTTTTTCGACTTAGTCATTTTTCCGCCGTTTATCAGACTTTCAATTTGGGCAAATGTCAGAGAGTGTTCCGATTTCAGTTCCAGAGCAATTCACCCGATGAGTCCTTCATATTTAGTCGTTTTCAGCCAATTTTCAGAATTTTTGAAAATTTCACTTTTTTCTGAAAATATCCACTAAATGAGGGAATAATATGTGTGAGGGTACCCCAGGAGAGTTCCAAATGTGTGTGGGTAGAATATATATCCCATGGGGGTAAATTTGAAAAAAGGTGAAAAAAATTTTTTTTTCGACTTAGTCATTTTTCAGCGTTTGTCAGACTTTCAGATAGGAGAAATGTCAGTGAGCGTTCCGATTTCAGTTCCAGAGCGATTCGCCCGATGAGTCCTTCATATTTAGTTGTTTTCAGCCAATTTTCTGAATTTTTGAAAATTTCACTTTTTTGTGAAAATATCCACTAAATGAGGGAATAATATGTGTGAGGGTACCCCAGGAGAGTTCCAAATGTGTGTGGGTAGAATATATATCCCACGGGGGTAAAATTGAAAGAAGTTGAAAAATTTTTTTTTTTCGACTTAGTCATTTTTCTGGCGTTTATCAGACTTTCAGGTAGGGGAAATGTCAGTGAGCGCTCCGATTTCAGTTCCAGAGCGATTCATCCGATGAGTCCATCATATTTAGTCGTTTTCAGCCAATTTTCAGAATTTTTGAAAATTTCTCTTTTTTGTGAAAATATCCACTAAATGAGGGAATAATATGTGTGAGGGTACCCCAAGAGAATTCCAAATGTGTGTGGGTAGAATATATATCCCACGGGGATAAAATTGAAAAAAGATGAAGAAAAATTTTTTTTAGACTTAGTAATTTTTCCGGCGTTTATCAGACTTTCAGATAGGGGAAATGTCAGTGAGCGTTCCGATTTCAGTTCCAGAGCGATTCGCCCGATGAGTCCTTCATATTTAGTCGTTTTCAGCCAATTTTCTGAATTTTTGAAAATTTCACTTTTTTGTGAAAATATCCACTAAATGAGGGAATAATATGTGTGAGGGTACCTCAGGAGAGTTCCAAATGTGTGTGGGTAGAATATATATCCCACGGGGGTAAAATTGAAAAAAGTTGAAAACATTTTTTTTTTAGACTTAGTCATTTTTCCGGCGTTTATCAGACTTTCAGATAGGGGAAATGTCAGTGAGCGTTCCGATTTAAGTTCCAGAGCGATTCGCCCGATGAGTCGTTCATATTTAGTCATTTTCAGCCAATTTTCAGAATTTTTGAAAATTTCACTTTTTTGTGAAAATATCCACTAAATGAGGGAATAATATGTGTGAGAGTACCCCAGGAGAGTTCCAAATGTGTGTGGGTAGAATATATATCCTACGGGGGTAAAATTGAAAAAAGTTGAAAAAAATTTATTTTTGGACTTATTCATTTTTCCGGCGTTTATCAGACTTTCAATTAGGGCAAATGTCAGTGAGCATTCAGATTTCAGTTCCAGAGGGATTCGCCCGATCAGTCCTTCATATTTAGTCGTTTTCAGCCAATTTTCTGAATATATGAAAATTTCACTTTTTTGTGAAAATATCCACTAAATGAGGGAATAATATGTGTGAGGGCACCCCAGGAGAGTTCCAAATGTGTGTGGGTAGAATATATATCCCGCGGGGGTAAAATTGAAAAAAGTTTAAAAAATTTACTTTTTAGACTTAGTCATTTTTCCGGCATTTATCAGACTTTCAGATAGTGGAAATGTCAGTGAGCATTCCGATTTCAGTTCCAGAGCGATTCGCCCGATGAGTCCTTCATATTTAGTCGTTTTCAGCCAATTTTCTGAATTTTTGAAAATTTCACTTTTTTGTGAAAATATCCACTAAATGAGGGAATAATATGTGTGAGGGTACCCCAGGAGAGTTCCAAATGTTTGTGGGTAGAATATATATCCCACGGGGGTAAAATTGAAAAAAGGTAAAAAAAATTTTTTTTTGGACTTAGTCATTTTTTCAGCGTTTTTCAGACTTTCAGATAGGGGAAATGTCAGTGAGCGTTCCGATTTCAGTTCCAGAGCGATTCGCCCGATGAGTCATTCATATTTAGTCATTTTCAGCCAATTTTCTGAATTTTTGAAAAATTCACTTTTTTGTGAAAATATCCACTAAATGAGGGAATAATATGTGTGAGGGTACCCCAACAGCGTTCCAAATGTGTGTGGGTAGAATATATATCCCACGGGGGTAAAATTGAAAAAAGGTGAAAAATTTTTTTTTTTGGACTTAGTCATTTTTTCAGCGTTTATCAGACTTTCAATTTGGGCAAATGTCAGAGAGTGTTCCGATTTCAGTTCCAGAGCGATTCGCCTGATGAGTCCTTCATATTTAGTCATTTTCAGCCAATTTTCTGAATTTTTGAAAATTTCACTTTTTTGTGAAAATATCCACTAAATGAGGGAATAATATGTGTGAGGGCACCCCAGGAGAGTTCCAAATGTGTGTGGGTAGAATATATATCCCGCGGGGGTAAAATTGAAAAAAGTTTAAAAAATTTACTTTTTAGACTTAGTCATTTTTCCGGCATTTATCAGACTTTCAGATAGTGGAAATGTCAGTGAGCATTCCGATTTCAGTTCCAGAGCGATTCGCCCGATGAGTCCTTCATATTTAGTCGTTTTCAGCCAATTTTCTGAATTTTTGAAAATTTCACTTTTTGTGAAAATATCCACTAAATGAGGGAATAATATGTGTGAGGGTACCCCAGGAGAGTTCCAAATGTGTGTGGGTAGAATATATACCCCACGGGGGTAAAATTGAAAAAAGTTGAAAAAAACTTGTTTTTGGACCTAGTCATTTTTCCGCCGTTTATCAGACTTTCAATTTGGGCAAATGTCAGAGAGTGTTCCGATTTCAGTTCCAGAGCAATTCACCCGATGAGTCCTTCATATTTAGTCGTTTTCAGCCAATTTTCAGAATTTTTGAAAATTTCACTTTTTTCTGAAAATATCCACTAAATGAGGGAATAATATGTGTGAGGGTACCCCAGGAGAGTTCCAAATGTGTGTGGGTAGAATATATATCCCATGGGGGTAAATTTGAAAAAAGGTGAAAAACATTTTTTTTTCGACTTAGTCATTTTTCAGCGTTTGTCAGACTTTCAGATAGGAGAAATGTCAGTGAGCGTTCCGATTTCAGTTCCAGAGCGATTCGCCCGATGAGTCCTTCATATTTAGTTGTTTTCAGCCAATTTTCTGAATTTTTGAAAATTTCACTTTTTTGTGAAAATATCCACTAAATGAGGGAATAATATGTGTGAGGGTACCCCAGGAGAGTTCCAAATGTGTGTGGGTAGAATATATATCCCACGGGGGTAAAATTGAAAGAAGTTGAAAATTTTTTTTTTTTCGACTTAGTCATTTTTCTGGCGTTTATCAGACTTTCAGGTAGGGGAAATGTCAGTGAACGCTCCGATTTCAGTTCCAGAGCGATTCATCCGATGAGTCCATCATATTTAGTCGTTTTCAGCCAATTTTCAGAATTTTTGAAAATTTCTCTTTTTTGTGAAAATATCCACTAAATGAGGGAATAATATGTGTGAGGGTACCCCAAGAGAATTCCAAATGTGTGTGGGTAGAATATATATCCCACGGGGATAAAATTGAAAAAAGATGAAGAAAAATTTTTTTTAGACTTAGTAATTTTTCCGGCGTTTATCAGACTTTCAGATAGGGGAAATGTCAGTGAGCGTTCCGATTTCAGTTCCAGAGCGATTCGCCCGATGAGTCCTTCATATTTAGTCGTTTTCAGCCAATTTTCTGAATTTTTGAAAATTTCACTTTTTTGTGAAAATATCCACTAAATGAGGGAATAATATGTGTGAGGGTACCTCAGGAGAGTTCCAAATGTGTGTGGGTAGAATATATATCCCACGGGGGTAAAATTGAAAAAAGTTGAAAACATTTTTTTTTTAGACTTAGTCATTTTTCCGGCGTTTATCAGACTTTCAGATAGGGGAAATGTCAGTGAGCGTTCCGATTTCAGTTCCAGAGCGATTCGCCCGATGAGTCCTTCATATTTAGTCGTTTTCAGCCAATTTTCTGAATTTTTGAAAATTTCACTTTTTTGTGAAAATATCCACTAAATGAGGGAATAATATGTGTGAGAGTACCCCAGGAGAGTTCCAAATGTGTGTGGGTAGAATATATACCCCACGGGGGTAAATTTGAAAAAAGTTGAAAAAAAATTTTTTTGGGACTTAGTCATTTTTCCGGCGTTTATCAGACTTTCAGATAGCGGAAATGTCAGTGAGCGTTCCGATTTCAGTTCTAGAGCGATTCGCCCGATGAGTCCTTCATATTTAGTCGTTTTCAGCCAATTTTCAGAATTTTTGAAAATTTCACTTTTTTGTGAAAATATCCACTAAATGAGGGAATAATGTGTGTGAGGGTACCCCAGGAGAGTTCCAAATGTGTGTGGGTAGAATATATACCCTACGGGGGTAAAATTGAAAAAAGTTGAAAAAAATTTATTTTTGGACTTATTCATTTTTCCGGCGTTTATCAGACTTTCAATTAGGGCAAATGTCAGTGAGCATTCAGATTTCAGTTCCAGAGGGATTCGCCCGATCAGTCCTTCATATTTAGTCGTTTTCAGCCAATTTTCTGAATATATGAAAATTTCACTTTTTTGTGAAAATATCCACTAAATGAGGGAATAATATGTGTGAGGGCACCCCAGGAGAGTTCCAAATGTGTGTGGGTAGAATATATATCCCGCGGGGGTAAAATTGAAAAAAGGTTAAAAAATTTACTTTTTAGACTTAGTCATTTTTCCGGCATTTATCAGACTTTCAGATAGTGGAAATGTCAGTGAGCATTCCGATTTCAGTTCCCGAGCGATTCGCCCGATGAGTCCTTCATATTTAGTCGTTTTCAGCCAATTTTCAGAATTTTTGAAAATTTCACTTTTTTGTGAAAATATCCACTAAATGAGGGAATAATATGTGTGAGGGTACCCCAGGAGAGTTCCAAATGTGTGTGGGTAGAATATATACCCCACGGGGGTAAAATTGAAAAAAGTTGAAAAAAAATTGTTTTTGGACCTAGTCATTTTTCCGCCGTTTATCAGACTTTCAATTTGGGCAAATGTCAGAGAGTGTTCCGATTTCAGTTCCAGAGCAATTCACCCGATGAGTCCTTCATATTTAGTCGTTTTCAGCCAATTTTCAGAATTTTTGAAAATTTCTCTTTTTTCTGAAAATATCCACTAAATGAGGGAATAATATGTGTGAGGGTACCCCAGGAGAGTTCCAAATGTGTGTGGGTAGAATATATATCCCATGGGGGTAAATTTGAAAAAAGGTGAAAAAAATTTTTTTTTCGACTTAGTCATTTTTTCAGCGTTTGTCAGACTTTCAGATAGGAGAAATGTCAGTGAGCGTTCCGATTTCAGTTCCAGAGCGATTCGCCCGATGAGTCCTTCATATTTAGTTGTTTTCAGCCAATTTTCTGAATTTTTGAAAATTTCACTTTTTTGTGAAAATATCCACTAAATGAGGGAATAATATGTGTGAGGGTACCCCAGGAGAGTTCCAAATGTGTGTGGGTAGAATATATATCCCACGGGGGTAAAATTGAAAGAAGTTGAAAAATTTTTTTTTTTCGACTTAGTCATTTTTCTGGCGTTTATCAGACTTTCAGGTAGGGGAAATGTCAGTGAGCGCTCCGATTTCAGTTCCAGAGCGATTCATCCGATGAGTCCATCATATTTAGTCGTTTTCAGCCAATTTTCAGAATTTTTGAAAATTTCTCTTTTTTGTGAAAATATCCACTAAATGAGGGAATAATATGTGTGAGGGTACCTCAAGAGAATTCCAAATGTGTGTGGGTAGAATATATATCCCACGGGGATAAAATTGAAAAAAGATGAAGAAAAATTTTTTTTAGACTTAGTAATTTTTCCGGCGTTTATCAGACTTTCAGATAGGGGAAATGTCAGTGAGCGTTCCGATTTCAGTTCCAGAGCGATTCGCCCGATGAGTCCTTCATATTTAGTCGTTTTCAGCCAATTTTCTGAATTTTTGAAAATTTCACTTTTTTGTGAAAATATCCACTAAATGAGGGAATAATATGTGTGAGGGTACCTCAGGAGAGTTCCAAATGTGTGTGGGTAGAATATATATCCCACGGGGGTAAAATTGAAAAAAGTTGAAAACATTTTTTTTTTAGACTTAGTCATTTTTCCGGCGTTTATCAGACTTTCAGATAGGGGAAATGTCAGTGAGCGTTCCGATTTAAGTTCCAGAGCGATTCGCCCGATGAGTCGTTCATATTTAGTCATTTTCAGCCAATTTTCTGAATTTTTGAAAATTTCACTTTTTTGTGAAAATATCCACTAAATGAGGGAATAATATGTGTGAGAGTACCCCAGGAGAGTTCCAAATGTGTGTGGGTAGAATATATACCCCACGGGGGTAAATTTGAAAAAAGTTGAAAAAAAATTTTTTTGGGACTTAGTCATTTTTCCGGCGTTTATCAGACTTTCAGATAGCGGAAATGTCAGTGAGCGTTCCGATTTCAGTTCTAGAGCGATTCGCCCGATGAGTCCTTCATATTTAGTCGTTTTCAGCCAATTTTCAGAATTTTTGAAAATTTCACTTTTTTGTGAAAATATCCACTAAATGAGGGAATAATGTGTGTGAGGGTACCCCAGGAGAGTTCCAAATGTGTGTGGGTAGAATATATACCCTACGGGGGTAAAATTGAAAAAAGTTGAAAAAAATTTATTTTTGGACTTATTCATTTTTCCGGCGTTTATCAGACTTTCAATTAGGGCAAATGTCAGTGAGCATTCAGATTTCAGTTCCAGAGGGATTCGCCCGATCAGTCCTTCATATTTAGTCGTTTTCAGCCAATTTTCTGAATATATGAAAATTTCACTTTTTTGTGAAAATATCCACTAAATGAGGGAATAATATGTGTGAGGGCACCCCAGGAGAGTTCCAAATGTGTGTGGGTAGAATATATATCCCGCGGGGGTAAAATTGAAAAAAGGTTAAAAAATTTACTTTTTAGACTTAGTCATTTTTCCGGCATTTATCAGACTTTCAGATAGTGGAAATGTCAGTGAGCATTCCGATTTCAGTTCCCGAGCGATTCGCCCGATGAGTCCTTCATATTTAGTCGTTTTCAGCCAATTTTCAGAATTTTTGAAAATTTCACTTTTTTGTGAAAATATCCACTAAATGAGGGAATAATATGTGTGAGGGTACCCCAGGAGAGTTCCAAATGTGTGTGGGTAGAATATATACCCCACGGGGGTAAAATTGAAAAAAGTTGAAAAAAAATTGTTTTTGGACCTAGTCATTTTTCCGCCGTTTATCAGACTTTCAATTTGGGCAAATGTCAGAGAGTGTTCCGATTTCAGTTCCAGAGCAATTCACCCGATGAGTCCTTCATATTTAGTCGTTTTCAGCCAATTTTCAGAATTTTTGAAAATTTTTCTTTTTTCTGAAAATATCCACTAAATGAGGGAATAATATGTGTGAGGGTACCCCAGGAGAGTTCCAAATGTGTGTGGGTAGAATATATATCCCATGGGGGTAAATTTGAAAAAAGGTGAAAAAAATTTTTTTTTCGACTTAGTCATTTTTTCAGCGTTTGTCAGACTTTCAGATAGGAGAAATGTCAGTGAGCGTTCCGATTTCAGTTCCAGAGCGATTCGCCCGATGAGTCCTTCATATTTAGTTGTTTTCAGCCAATTTTCTGAATTTTTGAAAATTTCACTTTTTTGTGAAAATATCCACTAAATGAGGGAATAATATGTGTGAGGGTACCCCAGGAGAGTTCCAAATGTGTGTGGGTAGAATATATATCCCACGGGGGTAAAATTGAAAGAAGTTGAAAAATTTTTTTTTTTCGACTTAGTCATTTTTCTGGCGTTTATCAGACTTTCAGGTAGGGGAAATGTCAGTGAGCGCTCCGATTTCAGTTCCAGAGCGATTCATCCGATGAGTCCATCATATTTAGTCGTTTTCAGCCAATTTTCAGAATTTTTGAAAATTTCTCTTTTTTGTGAAAATATCCACTAAATGAGGGAATAATATGTGTGAGGGTACCTCAAGAGAATTCCAAATGTGTGTGGGTAGAATATATATCCCACGGGGATAAAATTGAAAAAAGATGAAGAAAAATTTTTTTTAGACTTAGTAATTTTTCCGGCGTTTATCAGACTTTCAGATAGGGGAAATGTCAGTGAGCGTTCCGATTTCAGTTCCAGAGCGATTCGCCCGATGAGTCCTTCATATTTAGTCGTTTTCAGCCAATTTTCTGAATTTTTGAAAATTTCACTTTTTTGTGAAAATATCCACTAAATGAGGGAATAATATGTGTGAGGGTACCTCAGGAGAGTTCCAAATGTGTGTGGGTAGAATATATATCCCACGGGGGTAAAATTGAAAAAAGTTGAAAACATTTTTTTTTTAGACTTAGTCATTTTTCCGGCGTTTATCAGACTTTCAGATAGGGGAAATGTCAGTGAGCGTTCCGATTTAAGTTCCAGAGCGATTCGCCCGATGAGTCGTTCATATTTAGTCATTTTCAGCCAATTTTCTGAATTTTTGAAAATTTCACTTTTTTGTGAAAATATCCACTAAATGAGGGAATAATATGTGTGAGAGTACCCCAGGAGAGTTCCAAATGTGTGTGGGTAGAATATATACCCCACGGGGGTAAATTTGAAAAAAGTTGAAAAAAAATTTTTTTGGGACTTAGTCATTTTTCCGGCGTTTATCAGACTTTCAGATAGCGGAAATGTCAGTGAGCGTTCCGATTTCAGTTCTAGAGCGATTCGCCCGATGAGTCCTTCATATTTAGTCGTTTTCAGCCAATTTTCAGAATTTTTGAAAATTTCACTTTTTTGTGAAAATATCCACTAAATGAGGGAATAATGTGTGTGAGGGTACCCCAGGAGAGTTCCAAATGTGTGTGGGTAGAATATATACCCTACGGGGGTAAAATTGAAAAAAGTTGAAAAAAATTTATTTTTGGACTTATTCATTTTTCCGGCGTTTATCAGACTTTCAATTAGGGCAAATGTCAGTGAGCATTCAGATTTCAGTTCCAGAGGGATTCGCCCGATCAGTCCTTCATATTTAGTCGTTTTCAGCCAATTTTCTGAATATATGAAAATTTCACTTTTTTGTGAAAATATCCACTAAATGAGGGAATAATATGTGTGAGGGCACCCCAGGAGAGTTCCAAATGTGTGTGGGTAGAATATATATCCCGCGGGGGTAAAATTGAAAAAAGGTTAAAAAATTTACTTTTTAGACTTAGTCATTTTTCCGGCATTTATCAGACTTTCAGATAGTGGAAATGTCAGTGAGCATTCCGATTTCAGTTCCCGAGCGATTCGCCCGATGAGTCCTTCATATTTAGTCGTTTTCAGCCAATTTTCAGAATTTTTGAAAATTTCACTTTTTTGTGAAAATATCCACTAAATGAGGGAATAATATGTGTGAGGGTACCCCAGGAGAGTTCCAAATGTGTGTGGGTAGAATATATACCCCACGGGGGTAAAATTGAAAAAAGTTGAAAAAAAATTGTTTTTGGACCTAGTCATTTTTCCGCCGTTTATCAGACTTTCAATTTGGGCAAATGTCAGAGAGTGTTCCGATTTCAGTTCCAGAGCAATTCACCCGATGAGTCCTTCATATTTAGTCGTTTTCAGCCAATTTTCAGAATTTTTGAAAATTTCTCTTTTTTCTGAAAATATCCACTAAATGAGGGAATAATATGTGTGAGGGTACCCCAGGAGAGTTCCAAATGTGTGTGGGTAGAATATATATCCCATGGGGGTAAATTTGAAAAAAGGTGAAAAAAATTTTTTTTTCGACTTAGTCATTTTTTCAGCGTTTGTCAGACTTTCAGATAGGAGAAATGTCAGTGAGCGTTCCGATTTCAGTTCCAGAGCGATTCGCCCGATGAGTCCTTCATATTTAGTTGTTTTCAGCCAATTTTCTGAATTTTTGAAAATTTCACTTTTTTGTGAAAATATCCACTAAATGAGGGAATAATATGTGTGAGGGTACCCCAGGAGAGTTCCAAATGTGTGTGGGTAGAATATATATCCCACGGGGGTAAAATTGAAAGAAGTTGAAAAATTTTTTTTTTTCGACTTAGTCATTTTTCTGGCGTTTATCAGACTTTCAGGTAGGGGAAATGTCAGTGAGCGCTCCGATTTCAGTTCCAGAGCGATTCATCCGATGAGTCCATCATATTTAGTCGTTTTCAGCCAATTTTCAGAATTTTTGAAAATTTCTCTTTTTTGTGAAAATATCCACTAAATGAGGGAATAATATGTGTGAGGGTACCTCAAGAGAATTCCAAATGTGTGTGGGTAGAATATATATCCCACGGGGATAAAATTGAAAAAAGATGAAGAAAAATTTTTTTTAGACTTAGTAATTTTTCCGGCGTTTATCAGACTTTCAGATAGGGGAAATGTCAGTGAGCGTTCCGATTTCAGTTCCAGAGCGATTCGCCCGATGAGTCCTTCATATTTAGTCGTTTTCAGCCAATTTTCTGAATTTTTGAAAATTTCACTTTTTTGTGAAAATATCCACTAAATGAGGGAATAATATGTGTGAGGGTACCTCAGGAGAGTTCCAAATGTGTGTGGGTAGAATATATATCCCACGGGGGTAAAATTGAAAAAAGTTGAAAACATTTTTTTTTTAGACTTAGTCATTTTTCCGGCGTTTATCAGACTTTCAGATAGGGGAAATGTCAGTGAGCGTTCCGATTTAAGTTCCAGAGCGATTCGCCCGATGAGTCGTTCATATTTAGTCATTTTCAGCCAATTTTCAGAATTTTTGAAAATTTCACTTTTTTGTGAAAATATCCACTAAATGAGGGAATAATATGTGTGAGAGTACCCCAGGAGAGTTCCAAATGTGTGTGGGTAGAATATATACCCCACGGGGGTAAATTTGAAAAAAGTTGAAAAAAAATTTTTTTTGGACTTAGTCATTTTTCCGGCGTTTATCAGACTTTCAGATAGCGGAAATGTCAGTGAGCGTTCCGATTTCAGTTCTAGAGCGATTCGCCCGATGAGTCCTTCATATTTAGTCGTTTTCAGCCAATTTTCAGAATTTTTGAAAATTTCACTTTTTTGTGAAAATATCCACTAAATGAGGGAATAATGTGTGTGAGGGTACCCCAGGAGAGTTCCAAATGTGTGTGGGTAGAATATATACCCTACGGGGGTAAAATTGAAAAAAGTTGAAAAAAATTTATTTTTGGACTTATTCATTTTTCCGGCGTTTATCAGACTTTCAATTAGGGCAAATGTCAGTGAGCATTCAGATTTCAGTTCCAGAGGGATTCGCCCGATCAGTCCTTCATATTTAGTCGTTTTCAGCCAATTTTCTGAATATATGAAAATTTCACTTTTTTGTGAAAATATCCACTAAATGAGGGAATAATATGTGTGAGGGCACCCCAGGAGAGTTCCAAATGTGTGTGGGTAGAATATATATCCCGCGGGGGTAAAATTGAAAAAAGTTTAAAAAATTTACTTTTTAGACTTAGTCATTTTTCCGGCATTTATCAGACTTTCAGATAGTGGAAATGTCAGTGAGCATTCCGATTTCAGTTCCCGAGCGATTCGCCCGATGAGTCCTTCATATTTAGTCGTTTTCAGCCAATTTTCAGAATTTTTGAAAATTTCACTTTTTTGTGAAAATATCCACTAAATGAGGGAATAATATGTGTGAGGGTACCCCAGGAGAGTTCCAAATGTGTGTGGGTAGAATATATACCCCACGGGGGTAAAATTGAAAAAAGTTGAAAAAAAATTGTTTTTGGACCTAGTCATTTTTCCGCCGTTTATCAGACTTTCAATTTGGGCAAATGTCAGAGAGTGTTCCGATTTCAGTTCCAGAGCAATTCACCCGATGAGTCCTTCATATTTAGTTGTTTTCAGCCAATTTTCTGAATTTTTGAAAATTTCTCTTTTTTGTGAAAATATCCACTAAATGAGGGAATAATATGTGTGAGGGTACCCCAGGGGAGTTCCAAATGTTTGTGGGTAGAATATATATCCCACGGGGGTAAAATTGAAAAAAGGTGAAAAAAATTTTTTTTTCGACTTAGTCATTTTTTCAGCGTTTGTCAGACTTTCAGATAGGAGAAATGTCAGTGAGCGTTCCGATTTCAGTTCCAGAGCGATTCGCCCGATGAGTCCTTCATATTTAGTTGTTTTCAGCCAATTTTCTGAATTTTTGAAAATTTCACTTTTTTGTGAAAATATCCACTAAATGAGGGAATAATATGTATGAGGGTACCCCAGGATAGTTCCAAATGTCTGTGGGTAGAAGATATATCCCACGGGGGTAAAATTGAAAAAAGTTTAAAAAAATTTTTTTTGGACTTAGTCATTTTTCCGGCGTTTATCAGACTTTCTGATAGCGGAAATGTCAGTGAGCGTTCCAATTTCAGTTCCAGAGCGATTCGCCCGATGAGTCCTTCATATTTAGTCGTTTTCAGCCAATTTTCTGAATTTTTGAAAATTTCTCTTTTTTGTGAAAATATCCACTAAATGAGGGAATAATATGTGTGAGGGTACCCCAGGAGAGTTCCAAATGTGTGTGGGTAGAATAGATACCCCACGGGGGTAAAATTGAAAAAAATTGAAAATAATTTTTTTTGGACTTAGTCATTTTTCCGGCGTTTATCAGACTTTCAATTTGGGCAAATGTCAGAGAGTGTTCCGATTTCATTTCCAGAGCGATTCGCCTGATGAGTCCTTCATATTTAGTCATTTTCAGCCAATTTTCTGAATTTTTGAAAATTTCACTTTTTTGTGAAAATATCCAATAAATGAGGGAATAATATGTGTGAGGGTACACCAGGAGAGTTCCAAATGTGTGTGGGTAGAAGATATATCCCACGGGGGTAAAATTGAAAAAAGGTGAAAAATTTTTTTTTTTGGACTTAGTCATTTTTTCAGCGTTTTTCAGACTTTCAGATAGGGGAAATGTCAGTGAGAGTTCCGATTTCAGTTCCAGAGCGATTCGCCCGATGAGTCCTTCATATTTAGTCGTTTTCAGCCAATTTTCAGAATTTTTGAAAATTTCACTTTTTTGTGAAAATATCCACTAAATGAGGGAATAATATGTGTGAGGGTAACCCAGGAGAGTTCCAAATGTGTGTGGGTAGAATATATATCCAACGGGGGTAAAATTGAAAAAAGGTGAAAAATTTTTTTTTTTGGACTTAGTCATTTTTTCAGCGTTTATCAGACTTTCAGATAGGGGAAATGTCAGTGAGCGTTCCGATTTCAGTTCCAGAGCGATTCGCCCGATGAGTCCTTCATATTTAGTTGTTTTCAGCCAATTTTCTGAATTTTTGAAAATTTCACTTTTTTGTGAAAATATCCACTAAATGAGGGAATAATATGTGTGAGGGTACCCCAAGAGAATTCCAAATGTGTGTGGGTAGAAGATATATCCCACGGGGGTAAAATTGAAAAAAGTTTTAAAAAAATTTTTTTTGGACTTAGTAATTTTTCCGGCGTTTATCAGACTTTCAGTTAGGGGAAATGTCAGTGAGCGTTCCGATTTCAGTTCCAGAGCGATGTGCCCGATGAGTCGTTCATATTTAGTCATTTTCAGCCAATTTTCAGAATTTTTGAAAATTTCACTTTTTTGTGAAAATATCCACTAAATGAGGGAATAATATGTGTGAGGGTACCCCAGGAGAGTTCCAAATGTGTGTGGGTAGAATATATATCCCACTTGTGTAAAGTTGAAAAAAGTTGCTAAAAAATTTTTTTTGGACTTAGTCATTTTTCCAGCGTTTATCAGACTTTCAGTTAGGGGAAATGTCAGTGAGCGTTCCGATTTCAGTTCCAGAGCGATTTGCCCGATGAGTGCTTCATATTTAGTCGTTTTCAGCCAATTTTCAGAATTTTTGAAAATTTCACTTTTTTGTGAAAATAACCACTAAATGAGGGAATAATATGTGTGAGGGTACCCCAGGAGAGTTCCAAATGTGTGTGGGTAGAAAATATATCCCACGGGGTAAAATTGAAAAAAATTGAAAAAAATTTTTTTTTAGACTTAGTCATTAGTGTTGAGCGATACTTTCCGATATCGGGAAATATCGGATTGGATCAGACTGATACCGAAAAAGTATCGGATATCGCCGATTCCGATACCGGAAACCAATGCAAGTCAATGGGACAGAAATATCGGAATGAAAATAAACCCTTTCTTTCCTTGTAGGTTAATTCTACATGAAGGAAAACAACTAAGAATAATGTAGAATGTATTGGGGGAGGTGGGGGAGACAATAAAGGCATAGAGGTTTAGCCCAATCAAATGGAGTAGCAGGAATTAATATTTTTTTTAAGACGTTCTGAGTTACGGAAATATTGACTATGTTAAGTATTTTTATATTTTGTCAGATATTTATGTTTCACTACTTCCATGCTCTTCACCTTCTTTTTTACTTCTCCCACACTTTCTCCTTCATCATCCTCAGCATCTTTTTCATCCTCTTCTTCTTCACCTTCTTCATCTTCTTCTTCTTCACCTTCTTCGTATTATTCTTTTTTTTTACATTCTTCATATTCTACTTCTTCATCTTCTTCATATTCTTCTTCTTCATCATATTCTTATTTGTGACAGGCATTCCTGTAGTTGTTATCTATAAAAGGTTGGACATTACACCTTTCGTTCTGCCCGTCACAAAAGATTTACAACAGGATTTGTCCGCGTTCAGTTTGGCCTGCAGCAGCAGGTCTTTTCCAGGGGCACCACGAGGAGGAACGGACTCACCCCTATACACTGCTTAGTCATCTTCTGCTTATAATTTAGATATTATCTTTTGCTCTGATTTTTAGTCTTATGCTTAATGTTCTTCCGCTTTTTGTTCTGCAGCTTCTTGTATTTCTGCTTCTTGATTTTCTGTCTCTTGTTCTTCTGTATCTTGGTGCTTGTCTTCTCTTCTTTGTCCTCTTGGTCAACTTCTTCAGGGTCATCTTCTTGGTCTTCTTCGGGGTGGTCTTCAGGGTCGTCGTCTTCGGGGGTCCTCGTCTTCGGGGTCCTCGTCTTCTTCGGGTTGGTCTTCTGGGTCCTCGTCTTCGGGGTCCTCATCTTCTTCGGGGTGGTCTTCAGGGTCCTCGTCTTCTTCGGGGTGGTCTTCAGGGTCCTCCTCTTCTTTGGGGTGGTCTTCAGGGTCCTCATCTTCTTCGGGGTGGTCTTCAGGGTCCTCATCTTCAGGGTCGTTGTCTTCGGGGTCCTCGTCTTCTTAGGGTTGGTCTTCAGGGTCCTCGTCTTCAGGGTCCTCGTCAGGGAGATCCAGAGTGATTACCAAGAACCATTTCAAAAAGCTTGAACTTGGAAATGTAGCAGAAGGTACAAGAAAACTGAGGAACTACCGAGAACCAGCTGACGGTACTGGAACCCGGATCGGTAGCAGAAGGTACAAGAGCCAATGGAACTGCCGAAGACCAGCTGACGGTACTGGAACTCGGTTACTAAGCAGGAGGTACCTGTGCCAGAAAGCACTACCAAGGACCAGCAGACGTTGGTGGAACTTGGATACCGAGAAGGAGGCACCTAATCCAAAGGCACTGCCGAGAACCAGCTGACGGTACTGGAACCCGGATGGGTAGCAGAAGGTAGCCATGTAAAAAAAAGTTCAAGGCCGCGAGCCGGCCGCAGTTACCAAAACCCACAGTCCTACAGGGGGTGCTTGTCCTATTGGCACTATGGAACCAGCCATCATTGCCTGATCCCGCAGCCCACATAGGAGTCACCTAAACTGCAGGCACCATAGAGTCGGCTAACCCGACCGCAACATGACAGGACAACGCATTGGAGGCAAAGTGACGTTGACATTACCCGGAATCAGCTGGCGTGCTGGAACCAGGCTGGTCAGGAGGGAGTACCCGTGCCAAAGTCACTGCCGAGAACCAGCTGACGGTACTGGAACCCGGATGGGTAGTAGAAGGTACAAGAGCAAATGGAACTACCGTGGACCAGCTGACGGTACTGGAACCCGGATGGGTAGCAGAAGGTACAAGAGCCAATGGAACTGCCGAAGACCAGCTGACGGTACTGGAACTCGGTTACTAAGCAGGAGGTACCTGTGCCAGAAAGCACCACCAAGGACCAGCAGACGTTGGTGGAACTTGGATACCGAGAAGGAGGCAACTAATCCAAAGGCACTGCCGAGAACCAGCTGACGGTACTGGAACCCGAATGGGTAGCAGAAGGTACCCATGTAAAAAAAAGTTCAAGGCCGCGAGCCGGCCGCAGTTACCAAAACCCACAGTCCTACAGGGGGTGCTTGTCCTATAGGCACTATGGAACCAGCCTTCATTGCCAGATCCCGCAGCCCACATAGGAGTCACCTAAACTGCAGGCACCATAGAGTCGGCTAACCCGACCGCAACACGACAGGACAACGCATTGGAGGCAAAGTGACATTGACACTACCCGGAAACAGCTGGCGTGCTGGACTCAGGCTGGGCAGGAGGGAGTACCCGTGCCAAAGTCACTGCCGAGAACCAGCTGACGGTACTGGAATCCGGATGGGTAGTAGAAGGTACAAGAGCAAATGGAACTACCGAGGACCAGCTGACGGAACTGGAACCAGGATGGGTAGCAGAAGGTACAAGAGCCAATGGAACTGCCGAAGACCAGCTGACGGTACTGGAACTCGGTTACTAAGCAGGAGGTACCTGTGCCAGAAAGCACTACCAAGGACCAGCAGACGTTGGTAGAACTTGGATACCGAGAAGGAGGCACCTAATCCAAAGGCATTGCCGAGAACCAGCTGACGGTACTGGAACCCGGATGGGTAGCAGAAGGTACCCATGTAAAAAAAAGTTCAAGGCCGCGAGCCGGCCGCAGTTACCAAAACCCACAGTCCTACAGGGGGTGCTTGTCCTATAGGCACTATGGAACCAGCCTTCATTGCCAGATCCCGCAGCCCACATAGGAGTCACCTAAACTGCAGGCACCATAGAGTCGGCTAACCCGACCGCAACACGACAGGACAACGCATTGGAGGCAAAGTGACGTTGACACTACCCGGAAACAGCTGGCGTGCTGGAACCAGGCTGGGCAGGAGGGAGTACCAGTGCCAAAGACACTGCCGAGAACCAGCTGACGGTACTGGAACCCGGATGGGTAGTAGAAGGTTCAAGAGCAAATGGAACTACCGAGAACCAGCTGGCGGTGCTGGAACCCAGGGTAAAAACTAAAAACAGAGTGGAGCCAGAGTTGTAATTGGAGCAAGTTTTAAATCAGTAGTACAGTGGATGTGGACAAAGCAGGAGAATTTGCCGGACACACAGCAGGGGAACAGCTGACGTTACTGAACCCCAATAACACTGGAGCAAGCGTTGACTGTGCAGGCGGCACTTCTGAGCAGCAACTAGCGGTATTGGAGCCCAGGGTAAATACTAAAAACAGAGGAGCCAGAGGTGTATTTGGAGGAGGTTTTAAATCAGTAGTACAGTGGATGTGGACAAAGCAGGAGAAATTGCCGTCCGCACAGCAGGGGAACAGCTGACGTTACCGAACCCCAATAACACGACAGCAAGTGTTGACTGTGCAGACGGCACTTCCAAGCGCCAACTGGCGGTGTTGGAGCTCAGGGATAATACTGAAAACAGAGGAGCCAGAGGTGTAATTGGAGCAACTTTAAAATCTGTAGTAGTGAGAATGTGGACAGAGCAGGAGAAATTGCCGTCCGCACAGCAGGGGAACAGCTGACGTTACTGAACCCCAATAACATGGCAGCAAGTGTTGACTGTGCAGATGGCACTTCCGAGCGCCAACTGGCGGTGTTGTAGCTCAGGGATAATAGTGAAAACAGAGGAGCCAGAGGTGTAATTGGAGCAACTTTAAAATCTGTAGTAGTGAGAATGTGGACAGAGCAGGAGAAATTGCCGTCCGCACAGCAGGGGAACAGCTGACGTTACCGAACCCCAATAACATGGCAGCAAGTGTTGACTGTGCAGACGGCACTTCCGAGCGCCAACTGGCGGTGTTGGAGCTCAGGGATAATACTGAAAACAGAGGAGCCAGAGGTGTATTTGGAGGAGGTTTTAAATCAGTAGTACAGTGGATGTGGACAGAGCAGGAGAAATTGCCGTCCGCACAGCAGGGGAACAGCTGACGTTACTGAACCCCAATAACACGGCAGCAAGTGTTGACTGTGCAGACGGCACTTCCGAGCGCCAACTGGCGGTGTTGGAGCTCAGGGATAATACTGAAAACAGAGGAGCCAGAGGTGTAATTGGAGCAACTTTAAAATCTGTAGAAGTGAGAATGTGGACAGAGCAGTAGAAATTGCCGTCCGCACAGCAGGGGAACAGCTGACGTTACCGAACCCCAATAACATGGCAGCAAGTGTTGACTGTGCAGACAGCACTTCCGAGCGCCAACTGGCGGTGTTGGAGCTCAGGGATAATACTGAAAACAGAGGAGCCAGAGGTGTATTTGGAGTAGGTTTTAAATCAGTAGTACAGTGGATGTGGACAGAGCAGGAGAAATTGCCGTCCGCACAGCAGGGGAACAGCTGACGTTACCGAACCCCAATAACACGGCAGCAAGTGTTGACTGTGCAGACGGCACTTCCGAGCGCCAACTGGCGGTGTTGGAGCTCAGGGATAATACTGAAAACAGAGGAGCCAGAGGTGTAATTGGAGCAACTTTAAAATCTGTAGTAGTGAGAATGTGGACAGAGCAGGAGAAATTGCCGTCTGCACAGCAGGGGAACAGCTGACGTTACCGAACCCCAATAACATGGCAGCAAGTGTTGACTGTGCAGACGGCACTTCCGAGCGCCAACTGGCGATGTTGGAGCTCAGGGATAATACTGAAAACAGAGGAGCCAGAGGTGTATTTGGAGGAGGTTTTAAATCAGTAGTACAGTGGATGTGGACAGAGCAGGAGAAATAGCCGTCCGCACAGCAGGGGAACAGCTGACGTTACTGAACCCGAATAACATGGCAGCAAGTGTTGACTGTGCAGACGGCACTTCCGAGCGCCAACTGGCGGTGTTGGAGCTCAGGGATAATACTGAAAACAGAGGAGCCAGAGGAGTAATTGGAGCAACTTTAAAATCTGTAGTAGTGAGAATGAGGACAGAGCAGGAGAAATTGCCGTCCGCACAGCAGGGGAACAGCTGACGTTACTGAACCCCAATAACATGGCAGCAAGTGTTGACTGTGCAGACGGCACTTCCGAGCGCCAACTGGCGGTGTTGGAGCTCAGGGATAATACTGGAAACAGAGAAGCCAGAGGTGTATTTGGAGGAGATTTTAAATCAGTAGTACAGTGGATGTGGACAGAGCAGGAGAAAGTGCCGCCCGCACAGCAGGGGAACAGCTGACGTTACTGAACCCCAATAACACGGCAGCAAGTGTTGACTGTGCAGACGGCACTTCCGAGCACCAACTGGCGGTGTTGGAGCTCAGGGATAATACTGAAAACAGAGAAGCCAGAGGTGTAATTGGAGCAACTTTAAAATCTGTAGTAGTGAGAATGTGGACAGAGCAGGAGAAATTGCCGTCCGCACAGCAGGGGAACAGCTGACGTTACTGAACCCCAATGACATGGCAGCAAGTGTTGACTGTGCAGACGGCACTTCCAAGCGCCAACTGGCGGTGTTGGAGCTCAGGGATAATACTGAAAACAGAGGAGCCAGAGGTGTAATTGGAGCAACTTTAAAATCTGTAGTAGTGAGAATGTGGACAGAGCAGGAGAAATTGCCGTCCGCACAGCTGGGGAACAGCTGACGTTACTGAACCCCAATGACACGGCAGCAAGTGTTGACTGTGCAGACGGCACTTCCGAGCGCCAACTGACGGTGTTGGAGGTCAGGGATTACAGTTCAGGTGGCAGAAACATGAACAGAACAGGAGACCTGGATACTTTTGCCAACAATTATTTATTCTGGAAGAGGACTGACAAATTCATGAGAGATCCAGGCCTTGTTCATTTTGAGAAAAGTAAGCCAGTCAACGTTATCAGAGGATAGTCACATGCGACGGTCTGTTAGTACACCACCTGCGGCACTAAAGACGCGTTCCGATAATACACTAGCAGCAGGGCAAGCTAGCACCTCCAATGCATACTGATTTAGCTCTGGCCATGTATCTAGCTTACAGACCCAAAACTTGAAGTGAGAAGAGCCGTCTGGGAGTACACTAAGAGGGCAAGACATGTAGTCTGTCACTATCTGATGGAAACGTTGCCTCCTGCTGACTGGAGCCGTCTGTGATGGTGTAGACATTTGTGGCGGCGGGGACACAAAACTTTGCCACATTTCGGCCATACTGGTCTTGCCTTGTGCTGAGGCGCTGCTTCTGCTCCATCTTTGTGCAGAGCTTCCTCCACTGCCTCGACGCACTGAGCTGCTTTGTAAAGCACTAGCACACTGCTCTCGGCTGGAATGGAGAACATAATGGAATGCACCAGTGCGTCTTGGTACTCCCGCATTTTACGCTCCCGGTTCAACAGTGTTATGAGACTTTGTAAGTTGTCCCGGTAGCGAGGATATAGGAGGGTGGACACCCAATAATCAGCCGTGTTGAGAATGTGGGCGATGCGGCGGTCGTTTCTCAGGCACTGCAGCATGAAATCAACCATGTGCTGCAGACTGCCAACTGGCCAAGAAACGCTGTCCCCTGCTTGAGGCGTGATCTCTGCCTGCTCTGCATCACCCCACCCTCGCTCTAGATACTGACTACTAGAGCATTGTGTACCTCCCTCCTCTGGACAGATGTCTTCCTCATCCATTGACTCCTCCTCATCCTCCTCACAAAGTGTCCCCTGCCTAGGCCTTTGCGAGGAACCACGTTGCACAGACTGTAGAGAAGCAGATGGCATTTGTGACTCCTCATCCTCCACCTCTTCCAAAACCTCGTCCCTTAGTGCTTGCAGTGTTTTTTCAAGCAGGCAGATAAGGGGGATAGTCATGCTGACTAGTGCATCATCTGCACTCGCCATCCGCGTGGAATAATCGAAGGCACGCAAAACGTGGCAAATGTGCTTCATAGAGGCCCACTCAGTGGTGGTGAAGTGTGAACGGCGCGCACTGCGACTTGTTTGGGCCTGCTGCAGCTGGTACTCCATTACTGCTGCCTGCTGCTCACACAACCTCTCCAACATATGTAACGTTGAATTCCACCTGGTGGGTAGGTCACATATGATGCGATGTTCCGGAAGACGTAATCGGCGCTGCAGAGCTGCAATGCGTGATCTTGCATTGCTGGAACGCCGCAAGTGAGCGCACACTATGCGGACCTTGTGAAGCAGTGCATCAAGATCCGGATAGTCCCTCAAAAAACTCTGCACGACCAAGTTGAGCACATGTGCCAGACATGGGATGTGAGTGAGGTTGCCTAGGCCCATAGCTGCCACCAGATTTCGGCCATTGTCACTCACTACCATGCCTGGCTGGAGATTCGCTGGCACAAACCACACGTCGCTCTGCTGCTTGATGGCATTCCAGTGCTCCTGCGCTGTGTGGCTTCGATTCCCCAAAGAAATTAATTTTAATACGGCCTGTTGACGTTTGGCCACGGCTGTGCTCATATTGGTCACCATAACAGGTAACCGTTCACGGGTCGATGTGGAGGTAGACCGTGACGGCTCCTGCAGCGCTGATTCAGAGGAACTGGAGTATGAGGAGGAGTCAATGTGTACAGACTGGATTCCTGCAATCTTTGGAGTTGGCAGAACACATACAGTGCCACTCTCAAGATCTGTACCCGGCTCCACAACATTTACCCAAGGCAGTGAGGGAAAGGTATCGTCCCTGTCCATGCTTACTGGTCCACGCATCGGTGGTCAGGTGGACCTTGCTACTGATGGCATTTTGTAGCGCATGTTTAATTTTTCCCTCCACATGATGTTGCAGGGCAGGGACGGCTTGCCTGCTGAAATACAATCGGCTGGGCACGTTGTATTGTGGGACTGCCAATGCCATAAAGTTACGGAATGTGTCAGTCTCCACCAGCCTGAATAATAGCATTTCAAGGGCCAGTAGTTTAGCTATGCCAGCATTCAGAGCCTGTGCTCGGCGGTGGTTTGCCGAGTATGGGCGCCTTTTCTCCCATGCCTGTGCTAACGATGGCTGTAGACTGGCCTGGGAGTGTGAGGATGACTGGGAATGTGGTGCTGTGGGTGGAATTACACTGTGTCTCTGTACAACAGTGCCAGAGATTCTTCCATGGCGATCCTGTGAGGAAGCCGAACCAGTTGTGTGTGAGCTGGAGGAAGAGGCTACAACACGAGCTGAAGAGGTGGTAGGTGGCGCTGTAGGTTGGCATAGGTCTTCAGTGTGTTTTTGTAACTCCACCACGTGCTTGGTCCGCACATGTTTCCACATATTTGTGGTATTGAGGTTGCTGACACTTTTCCCTTTTTTCACCTTCTGATTACACAGCTTGCATTTGACAAAGCAAATGTCATCTGCAACTGTGTCAAAAAAGGACCAGGCACTGCAAGTCTTGGGAGTGCCCGCTTTGGATTTTGGAAGAGCCATGCTCCTAATGGGTGCCGAAGTGGAGGCTACAGGCAACCAAGTATGCCCCCTCCCTCTCTCTCCTTTTTGGGTTGTTCGGGGAATCTCTTCCTCAGAGCTGCTCCCACCACCTTCCTGTCCCTCACGCCATGATGGGTCAAGGACCTCATCATCTACACCACCCTCTTCAAACAACTGCTTCTCCTGGGTAGTCTCGACAGCACAGTACGCACCAGAAAGTGGCACCTGAGTCTCATCAGCAGATGCATACTGAGGTGTGCTGCTGACCATAGGCACTGGCCCACCCGCGTCTTCAGATTCAGAGAGACAAAACGGTTGCGCATCACTGCATACTACCTCTTCTTCAAATTCTCAAATTCTGCTTGGCTGGCCCCCTCTTTCCAAGCCAAGAGATTCAGAGAACAGAAGTAGAGATGGCTCCTGTCCAGGGCTCTCTGACTGCCTGGGCAATGTGGCAGGTGGTGAAGAGACAGATGGGTGCTCTTCAGTGCTCAGGACCTGAGAGGATCTGGAACTAATTGAAGTCGATGCGTTAGCTGCCATCCATCCAACAACGGCTTCAATTTGGTCCTCCCGCAGCAGTGGGGTACGGCTAGCTCCTACAAAGCTGCGCATAAAGGACTGTTCCCTGGTAAAACTGGGGGATGCTGAGTCACTGGTGCCCGCAGCAGGCACAGAATCCCCACGTCCTCTCCCTGCAGGCACAGAATCCTCACGCCCTCTCCCTGCAGAAACTCCACGCCCACGCCCACGCCCACGACCACATGCCTTACTCCCTGTCTTCTTCATCTTGGTAGACTGATAAAGATAGGCAGAAAAGTACTAAGGGCTTAGTGTGCTTATTCCTGAACAGCTGCTAACAGGTATAAGAAACACTAATTTTATAAAGTGTGGACTAGATTTTAATATGAGCTAATGTGGCCTACACAACTGTAAAGTGGAGTGTTTGGTGAACTTCATTTAGGTTTTTTTGTCACAAAAAGACACTGGATGTGCCTAAAGATGTAATAACGATAGTATCACAAACTTTTTTTAGCTATTACAATGTAGGAAGGTAACCTACAATGCAATAGATGAGGCTGCAAAAAATAGGCTAATACTAATCTGACTGGGGCTGCAGGGCCCAATGCTGCAGAAAGGCTCCTCTAACTACACCTATATAGTGTGTTTGGAACCAATTTAGCTGAATATGGATGGAACCGCCACACTAATAGGAGAAATCAGGAAAAATTATGAATTTTCAAAAAAGGACAATGTATGAGGCAGTGACACACACTGAGTGCACTACAACCAGACGTGGTTGAAGCACACACTACAGGGTGAGCTGCACTCACACACCAGACCTTGCAGACAGCGGTGAACAGTACAGATGCAGCGCACTGTGCACTAGCGCTGCAAGACCAAAAAAATTTCTCTATCTACTCCTATATAGTGTGTTTGGAACCAAATTAGCTGAATACGGATGGAACCACCACACTAATAGGAGATATCAGGAAAAATTATGAATTGGCAAAAAAGGACAATGTATGAGGCAATGACACACACTGAGTGCACTACAACCAGATGTGGTTGAAGCACACACTACAGGGTGAGCTGCACTCACATACCAGACCTTGCAGACAGCGGTGAACAGTACAGATGCAGAGCACTGTGCACTAGCGCTGCAAGACCAAAAAAATTTCTCTATCTACTCCTATACAGTGTGCTTGGAACCAATTTAGCTGAATACGGATGGAACCACCACACTAATAGGAGATATCAGGAAAAATTATGAATTGGCAAAAAAGGACAATGTATGAGGCAGTGACACACACTGAGTGCACTATAACCAGACGTGGCTGAAGCACACACTACAGGGTGAGCTGCACTCACATACACAGACCTTGCAGAAAGAGGTGAACAGCACAGAGAACTGTGCACTAGCACTGCAAGGCACAGCGATTTATAAAGTAGCTTGGGTAAAGCAGAATAGACCAAATAGGTAGCTAAAACTGTCCCTCAGAACATCAGCATCCTATCCCTAACTGAATTCCCAGCAGAGTGAGCTCAAAATGGCGGCGGCGGCTTTTATAGTGCATCATGACATCATTTCAGCAGCCAATCACAGCCATGCCATTAGTTAAGATGCCTACATGCCTAACAGGATGTGCCCACACTTCTTAGGATCCTCATTGGCTGAATAAAATGAAAATGGCTCATTGCATTATGGGAACTTCCGATTCAGGTATACGATATTGCAAAAGTATCGGAATTAATAATCGGAATTCCGATACCGCGAATATCGGCCGATACCCGATATTTCAGTATCGGAATGCTCAACACTATTAGTCATTTTTCCGGCGTTTATCAGACTTTCAGATAGGTGAAATGTCAGTGAGAGTTCCGATTTCAGTTCCAGAGCGATTCGCCCGATGAGTCCTTCATATTTAGTCGTTTTCAGACAATTTTCAGAATTTTTGAAAATTTCTCTTTTTTGTGAAAATATCCAATAAATGAGGGAATAATATGTGTGAGTGTACCCCAGGAGAGTTCCAAATGTGTGTGGGTAGAATATATATCCCACGGGGGTAAAATTGAAAAAAGTAGAAATTTTTTTTTTTTTCGACTTAGTCATTTTTCCGGCATTTATCAGACTTTCAGATAGGTAAATGTCAGTGAGCGTTCCGATTTCAGTTCCAGAGCGATTCGCCCGATGAGTTCTTCATATTCAGTCGTTTTCAGCCAATTTTCAGAATTTTTGAAAATTTCACTTTTTTGTGAAAATATCCACTAACTGAGGGAATAATATGTGTGAGGGTACCCCAGGAGAGTTCCAAATGTGTGTGGGTAGAATATATATCCCACGGGGGTAAAATTGAAAAAAGTTGAAAAAAAATTTTTTTTGGACTTAGTCATTTTTCCGGCGTTTATCAGACTTTCAGATAGGGGAAATGTCAGTGAGCGTTCCGATTTCAGTTCCAGAGCGATTCGCCCGATGAGTCCTTCATATTCAGTCGTTTTCAGCCAATTTTCAGAATTTTTGAAAATTTCACTTTTTTGTGAAAATATCCACTAAATGAGGGAATAATATGTGTGAGGGTACCCCAGGAGAGTTCCAAATGTGTGTGGGTAGAATATATATCCCACGGGGGTAAAATTGAAAAAAGTTGAAAAATTTTTTTTTTTAGACTTAGTCATTTTTCCGGCGTTCATCAGACTTTCAGATAGGGGAAATGTCAGTGAGCATTCCGATTTAAGTTCCAGAGCGACTCGCCCGATGTGTCGTTCATATTTAGTCATTTTCAGCCAATTTTCTGAATTTTTGAAAATTTCACTTTTTTGTGAAAATATCCACTAAATGAGGGAATAATATGTGTGAGGGTACCCCAGGAGAGTTCCAAATGTGTGTGGGTAGAAGATATATACCACGGGGGGTAAAATTGAAAAAAGATGATAAAAAATTTTTTTTGGACTTACTCATTTTTCCGGCGTTTTTCAGACTTTCAGTTAGGGGAAATGTCAGTGAGCGTTCCGATTTCAGTTCCAGAGCGATTCGCCCGATGAGTCGTTCATATTTAGTCATTTTCAGCCAATGTTCTGAATTTTTGAAAATTTCTCTTTTTTGTGAAAATATCCACTAAATGAGGGAATAATATGTGTGAGGGTACCCCAGGAGAGTTCCAAATGTGTGTGGGTAGAATATATATCCCACGGGGGTAAAATTGAAAAAAGTTGAAAAAATTTTTTTTTTAGACAGTCATTTTTCCGGCGTTTATCAGACTTTCAGATAGGGGAAATGTCATTGAGCGTTCTGATTTCAGATCCAGAGCGATTCGCCCGATGAGTCCTTCATATTTAGTCGTTTTCAGACAATTTTCAGAATTTTTGAAAATTTCTCTTTTTTGTGAAAATATCCACTAAATGAGGGAATAATATGTGTGAGGGTACCCCAGGAGAGTTCCAAATGTGTGTGGGTAGAATATATATCCCACGGGAGTAAAATTGAAAAAAGGTGAAAAAAAATTTTTTTTGGACTTAGTCATTTTTCCGGCGTTTATCAGACTTTCAGATAGGGGAAATGTCAGTGAGCGTTCCGATTTCAGTTCCAGAGCGATTCGCCCGATGAGTCGTTCATATTTAGTCATTTTCAGCCAATGTTCTGAATTTTTGAAAATTTCTCTTTTTTGTGAAAATATCCACTAAATGAGGGAATAATATGTGTGAGGGTACCCCAGGAGAGTTCCAAATGTGTGTGTATAGAATATATATCCCACGGGGGTAAAATTGAAAAAAGTTTAAAAATTTTTTTTTTTTAGACTTAGTCATTTTTCCGGCGTTCATCAGACTTTCAGATAGGGGAAATGTCAGTGAACATTCCGATTTAAGTTCCAGAGCGATTCGCCGTATGTGTCGTTCATATTTAGTCATTTTCAGCCAATTTTCTGAATTTTTGAAAATTTCACTTTTTTGTGAAAATATCCACTAAATGACGGAATAATATGTGTGAGGGTACCTCAGGAGAGTTCCAAATGTGTGTGGGTAGAAGATATATACCACGGGGGGTAAAATTGAAAAAAGTTGATAAAAAATTTTTTTTGGACTTAGTCATTTTTTCAGCGTTTATCAGACTTTCAGATAGGGGAAATGTCAGTGAGCGTTCCGATTTCAGTTCCAGAGCGATTCGCCCGATGAGTCCTTCATATTTATTCGTTTTCAGCCAATTTTCAGAATTTTTGAAAATTTTACTTTTTTGTGAAAATATTCACTAAATGAGGGAATAATATGTGTGAGGGTACCCCAGGAGAGTTCCAAATGTGTGTGGGTAGAATATATATCCCACGGGGGTAAAATTGAAAAAAGTTGAAAAAAATTTTTTTTTAGACTTAGTCATTTTTCCGGCATTTATCAGACTTTCAGATAGGGGAAATGTCAGTGAGTGTTCCGATTTCTGTTCCAGAGCGATTCGCCCGATGATTCCTTCATATTTAGTCGTTTTCAGCCAATTTTCTGAATTTTTGAAAATTTCACTTTTTTGTGAAAATATCCACTAAATGAGGGAATAATATGTGAGAGGGTACCCCAGAAGAGTTCCAAATGTGTGTGGGTAGAATATATATCCCACGGGGGTAAAATTGAAAAAAGTTGAAAAAATTTTTTTTTGGACTTAGTCATTTTTCCGGCGTTTATCAGACTTTCAGATAGGGGAAATGTCAGTGAGCGTTCCGATTTCAGTTCCAGAGCGATTCGCCCGATGAGTCATTCATATTTAGTCGTTTTCAGCCAATTTTCTGAATTTTTGAAAATTTCACTTTTTTGTGAAAATATCCACTAAATGCAGGAATAATATGCGTGAGGGTACCTCAGAAGACTTCCAAATGTGTGTGGGTAGAATATATATATCACGGGGGTAAAATTGAAAGAAGTTGAAAAAAATTTTTTTTTAGACTTAGTCATTTTTCGGCGTTTATCAGACTTTCAGATAGGAGAAATGTCAGTGAGCGTTCCCATTTCAGTTCTAGAGCGATTAGCCCGATGAGTCCTTCATATTTAGTCATTTTCAGCCAATTTTCAGAATTTTTGAAAATTTCACTTTTTTGTGAAAATATCCACTAAATGCGGGAATAATATGTGTGAGGGTACCCCAGGAGAGTTCCAAATGTGTGTGGGTAGAATATATATCCCACGGGGGTAAAATTGAAAAAAGTTGATAAATTTTTTTTTTTAGACTTAGTCATTTTTCCGGCGTTCATCAGACTTTCAGATAGGGGAAATGTCAGTGAGCATTCCGATTTAAGTTCTAGAGCGAATCGCCCGATGTGTCGTTCATATTTAGTCATTTTCAGCCAATTTTCTGAATTTTTGAAAATTTCACTTTTTTGTGAAAATATCCACTAAATGAGGGAATAATATGTGTGAGGGTACCCCAGGAGAGTTCCAAATGTGTGTGGTTAGAATATATATCCCACGGGGGTAAAATTGAAAAATGTTGAAAAAAATTTTTTTTTAGACAGTCATTTTTCCGGCGTTTATCAGACTTTCAGATAGGGGAAATGTCAGTGAGCGTTGCGATTTCAGTTCCAGAGCGATTCGCCCGATGAGTCCTTCATATTTAGTCGTTTTCAGACAATTTTCAGAATTTTTGAAAATTTCTCTTTTTTGTGAAAATATCCACTAAATGAGGGAATAATATGTGTGAGGGTACCCCAGGAGAGTTCCAAATGTGTGTGGGTAGAATATATATCCCACGGGGGTAAAATTGAAAAAAGTTGAAAAAAATTTTTTTTTGGACTTAGTCATTTTTCCGGCGTTTATCAGACTTTCAGTTAGGGGAAATGTCAGTGAGTGTTCCGATTTCAGTTCCAGAGCGATTCGCCCGATGAGTCATTCATATTTAGTCATTTTCAGCCAATGTTCTGAATTTTTGAAAATTTCTCTTTTTTGTGAAAATATCCACTAAATGAGGGAATAATATGTGTGAGGGTACCCCAGGAGAGTTCCAAATGTGTGTGGGTAGAATATATATCCCACGGGGGTAAAATTGAAAAAAGTTGAAAAAAATTTTTTTTTGGACTTAGTCATTTTTCCGGCGTTTATCAGACTTTCAGTTAGGGGAAATGTCAGTGAGCGTTCCGATTTCAGTTCCAGAGCGATTCGCCCGATGAGTCGTTCATATTTAGTCATTTTCAGCCAATGTTCTGAATTTTTGAAAATTTCTCTTTTTTGTGAAAATATCCACTAAATGAGGGAATAATATGTGTGAGGGTACCCCAGGAGAGTTCCAAATGTGTGTGGGTAGAATATATATCCCACGGGGGTAAAATTGAAAAAAGGTGAAAGATTTTTTTTTTTCGACTTAGTCATTTTTCCGGCGTTTATCAGACTTTCACTTAGGGCAAAAGTCAGTGAGCGTTCCGATTTCAGTTCCAGAGCGATTCGCCCGAAGAGTCCTTCATATTTAGTCATTTTCTGCCAATTTTCTGAATTTTTGAAAATTTCACTTTTTTGTGAAAATATCCACTAAATGAGGGAATAATATGTGTGAGGGTGCCCCAGAAGAGTTCTAAATGCGTGTGGATAGAATATATATCCCACGGGGGTAAAATTGAAAAATGGTGAAAACATTTTTTTTTAGGACTTAGTCATTCTTTCAGCGTTTATCAGACTTTCAGATAGGGGAAATGTCAGTGAGCGTTCCGATTTCAGTTCCAGAGCGACTCGCCCGATGAGTCCTTCATATTTAGTCGTTTTCAGTCAATTTTCTGAATTTTTGAAAATTTCACTTTTTTGTGAAAATATCCACTAAATGAGGGAATAATATGTGTGAGGGTACCCCAGGAGAGTTCCAAATGTGTGTGGGTAGAATATATATCCCACGGGGGTAAAATTGAAAAAAGTTGAAAAAAAATTTTTTTTGGACTTAGTCATTTTTTCAGCGTTTATCAGACTTTCAGATAGGGGAAATGTCAGTGAG
Source organism: Phyllobates terribilis (assembly GCF_046119375.1). Lineage (NCBI taxonomy): Eukaryota > Metazoa > Chordata > Amphibia > Anura > Dendrobatidae > Phyllobates > Phyllobates terribilis. The sequence continues at coordinate 17,459,645 of NW_027362773.1, read as the reverse complement.
CGTTCCGATTTCAGTTCCAGAGCGATTCGCCCGATGAGTCCTTCATATTTATTCGTTTTCAGCCAATTTTCAGAATTTTTGAAAATTTTACTTTTTTGTGAAAATATTCACTAAATGAGGGAATAATATGTGTGAGGGTACCCCAGGAGAGTTCCAAATGTGTGTGGGTAGAATATATATCCCACGGGGGTAAAATTGAAAAAAGTTGAAAAAAATTTTTTTTTAGACTTAGTCATTTTTCCGGCATTTATCAGACTTTCAGATAGGGGAAATGTCAGTGAGTGTTCCGATTTCTGTTCCAGAGCGATTCGCCCGATGATTCCTTCATATTTAGTCGTTTTCAGCCAATTTTCTGAATTTTTGAAAATTTCACTTTTTTGTGAAAATATCCACTAAATGAGGGAATAATATGTGAGAGGGTACCCCAGAAGAGTTCCAAATGTGTGTGGGTAGAATATATATCCCACGGGGGTAAAATTGAAAAAAGTTGAAAAAATTTTTTTTTGGACTTAGTCATTTTTCCGGCGTTTATCAGACTTTCAGATAGGGGAAATGTCAGTGAGCGTTCCGATTTCAGTTCCAGAGCGATTCGCCCGATGAGTCATTCATATTTAGTCGTTTTCAGCCAATTTTCTGAATTTTTGAAAATTTCACTTTTTTGTGAAAATATCCACTAAATGCAGGAATAATATGCGTGAGGGTACCTCAGAAGACTTCCAAATGTGTGTGGGTAGAATATATATATCACGGGGGTAAAATTGAAAAAAGGTGAAAAAAATTTTTTTTTTGTACTAAGTCATTTTTCCGGCGTTTATCAGATTTTCACTTAGGGCAAATGTCAGTGAGCGTTCCGATTTCAGTTCCAGAGCGATTCGCCTGATGAGTCCTTCATATTTAGTCGTTTTCAGCCAATTTTCTGAATTTTTGAAAATTTCGCTTTTTTGTGAAAATATCCACTAAATGAGGGAATAATATGTGTGAGGGTACCCCAGGAGAGTTCCAAATGTGTGTGGGTAGAATATATATCATACCGGGGTAAAATTGAAAAAAGTTGAAAAAAAATTTTTTTTAGACAGTCATTTTTCCGGCGTTTATCAGACTTTCAGATAGGGGAAATGTCAGCGAGCGTTCCGATTTCAGTTCCAGAGCGATTCGCCCGATGAGTCGTTCATATTTAGTCGTTTTCAGCCAATTTTCCGAATTTTTGAAAATTTCACTTTTTTGTGAAAATATCCACTAAATGAGGGAATAATATGTGTGAGGGTACCCCAGGAGAGTTCCAAATGTGTGTGGGTAGAAGACATATCCCACGGGGGGTAAAATTGAAAAAAGTTGATAAAAAATGTTTTTTGGACCTAGTCATTTTTCCGGCGTTTATCAGACTTTCAGTTAGGGGAAATGTCAGTGATCGTTCCGATTTCAGTTCCAGAGCGATTCGCCCGATGAGTCCTTCATATTTATTCGTTTTTAGCCAATTTTCCGAATTTTTGAAAATTTCTCTTTTTGTGAAAATATCCACTAAATGAGGGAATAATATGTGTGAGGGTTCCCCAGGAGAGTTCCAAATGTGTGTGGTTAGAATATATATCCCACGGGGGTAAAATTGAAAAAAGTTGAAAAAAATTTTTTTTTAGACAGTCATTTTTCCGGCGTTTATCAGACTTTCAGATAGGGGAAATGTCAGTGAGCGTTCCGATTTCAGTTCCAGAGCGATTCGCCCGATGAGTCCTTCATATTTAGTCGTTTTCAGACAATTTTCAGAATTTTTGAAAATTTCTCTTTTTTGTGAAAATATCCACTAAATGAGGGAATAATATGTGTGAGGGTACCCCAGGAGAGTTCCAAATGTGTGTGGGTAGAATATATATCCCACGGGGGTAAAATTGAAAAAAGTTGAAAAAAATTTTTTTTTCGACTTGGTCATTTTTCCGGCATTTATCAGACTTTCAGTTAGGGGAAATGTCAGTGAGCGTTCCGATTTCAGTTCCAGAGCGATTCACCCGATGAATCCTTCATATTTAGTCGTTTTCAGCCAATTTTCAGAATTTTTGAAAATTTCACTTTTTTGTGAAAATATCCACTAAATGAGGGAATAATATGTGTGAGGGTACCCCAGGAGAGTACCAAATGTGTGTGGGTAGAATATATATCCCACGGGGGTAAAATTGAAAAAAGGTGAAAGATTTTTTTTTTTTGACTTAGTCATTTTTCCGGCGTTTATCAGATTTTCACTTAGGGCAAAAGTCAGTGAGCGTTCCGATTTCAGTTCCAGAGCGATTCGCCCGAAGAGTCCTTCATATTTAGTCATTTTCTGCCAATTTTCTGAATTTTTGAAAATTTCCCTTTTTTGTGAAAATATCCACTAAATGAGGGAATAATATGTGTGAGGGTACCCCAGGAGAGTTCCAAATGTGTGTGGGTAGAACATATATCCCACGGGGGTAAAATTGAAAAAAGGTGAAAAAAAATTTTTTTTTGAACTTAGCCATTTTTTCAGCGTTTATCAGACTTTCAGATAGGGGAAATGTCAGTGAGCGTACCAATTTCAGTTCCAGAGCGATTCGCCCGATGAGTCGTTCACATTTAGTCATTTTCAGCCAATGTTCTGAATTTTTGAAAATTTCTCTTTTTTGTGAAAATATCCACTAAATGAGGGAATAATATGTGTGAGGGTACCCCAGGAGAGTTCCAAATGTGTATGGGTAGAATATATATCCCACGGGGGTAAAATTGAAAAAAGATTAAAAATTTTTTTTTTTTAGACTTAGTCATTTTTCCGGCGTTCATCAGACTTTCAGATAGGGGAAATGTCAGTGAACATTCCGATTTAAGTTCCAGAGCGATTCGCCGGATGTGTCGTTCATATTTAGTCATTTTCAGCCAATTTTCTGAATTTTTGAAAATTTCACTTTTTTGTGAAAATATCCACTAAATGAGGGAATAATATGTGTGAGGGTACCCCAGGAGAGTTCCAAATGTGTGTGGGTAGAAGATATATCCCACGGGGGTAAAATAGAAAAAAGGTGAAATTTTTTTTTTTTCGACTTAGTCATTTTTCCGGCATTTATCAGACTTTCAGATAGGGGAAATGTCAGTGAGCGTTCCGATTTTAGTTCCAGAGCGATTCGCCTGATGATTCCTTCATATTTAGTCGTTTTCAGCCAATTTTCCGAATTTTTGAAAATTTCTCTTTTCTGTGAAAATATCCACTAAATGAGGGAATAATATGTGTGAGGGTACCCCAGGAGAGTTCCAAATGTGTGTGGCTAGAAGATATATCCCACGGGGGGTAAAATTGAAAAAAGTTGATAAAAAAAGTTTTTTGGACTTAGTCATTTTTCCGGCGTTTATCAGACTTTCAGTTAGGGGAAATGTCAGTGAGCGTTCCGATTTCAGTTCCAGAGCGATTCGCCCGATGAGTCCTTCATATTTATTCGTTTTTAGCCAATTTTCCGAATTTTTGAAAATTTCTCTTTTTGTGAAAATATCCACTAAATGAGGGAATAATATGTGTGAGGGTACCCCAGGAGAGTTCCAAATGTGTGTGGGTAGAATATATATCCCACGGGGGTAAAATTGAAAAAAGGTGAAAAAAATTTTTTTTGGACTTAGTCACTTTTCCGGCGTTTATCAGACTTTCACTTACGGCAAATGTCAGTGAGCGTTCCGATTTCAGTTCCAGAGCGATTCGCCCGATGAGTCCTTCATATTTAGTCGTTTTCAGCCAATTTTCAGAATTTTTGAAAATTTCACTTTTTTTGTGAAAATATCCACTAAATGAGGGAATAATATGTGTGAGGGTACCCCAGGAGAGTTCCAAATGTGTGTGGGTAGAATATATATCCCACGGGGGATAAAATTGAAAAAAGTTGATAAAAAATTTTTTTTGGACCTAGTCATTTTTCCGGCGTTCATCAGACTTTCAGATAGGGGAAATGTCAGTGAGCATTACGATTTAATTTCCAGAGCGATTCGACGGATGTGTCCTTCATATTTAGTCATTTTGAGCCAATTTTCTGAATTTTTGAAAATTTCACTTTTTTGTGAAAATATCCACTAAATGAGGGAATAATATGTGTGAGGGTACCCCAGGAGAGTTCCAAATGTGTGTGGGTAGAATATATATCATACCGGGGTAAAATTGAAAAAAGTTGAAAAAAAAATTTTTTTAGACAGTCATTTTTCCGGCGTTTATCAGACTTTCAGATAGGGGAAATGTCAGCGAGCGTTCCGATTTCAGTTCCAGAGCGATTCGCCCGATGAGTCGTTCATATTTAGTCGTTTTCAGCCAATTTTCCGAATTTTTGAAAATTTCACTTTTTTGTGAAAATATCCACTAAATGAGGGAATAATATGTGTGAGGGTACCCCAGGAGAGTTCCAAATGTGTGTGGGTAGAAGACATATCCCACGGGGGGTAAAATTGAAAAAAGTTGATAAAAAATGTTTTTTGGACCTAGTCATTTTTCCGGCGTTTATCAGACTTTCAGTTAGGGGAAATGTCAGTGATCGTTCCGATTTCAGTTCCAGAGCGATTCGCCGATGAGTCTTTCATATTTATTCGTTTTTAGCCAATTTTCCGAATTTTTGAAAATTTCTCTTTTTGTGAAAATATCCACTAAATGAGGGAATAATATGTGTGAGGGTTCCCCAGGAGAGTTCCAAATGTGTGTGGGTAGAATATACATAAATTGAAAAAAGTTGAAAAAAAATTTTTTTTGGACTTAGTCATTTTTCCGGCGTTTATCAGACTTTCAGATAGGGGAAATGTCAGTGAGCGTTCCGATTTCAGTTCCAGAGCGATTCGCCCGATGAGTCGTTCATATTTAGTCATTTTCAGCCAATGTTCTGAATTTTTGAAAATTTCTCTTTTTTGTGAAAATATCCACTAAATGAGGGAATAATATGTGTGAGGGTACCCCAGGAGAGTTCCAAATGTGTGTGGGTAGAATATATATCCCACGGGGGTAAAATTGAAAAAAGTTGAAAAAACATTTGTTTTGGTCTTAGTCATTTTTTCAGCGTTTATCAGACTTTCAGATAAGGGAAATGTCAGTGAGTGTTCCGATTTCAGTTCCAGAGCGATTCGCCCGATGATTCCTTCATATTTAGTCATTTTCAGCCAATTTTCAGAATTTTTGAAAATTTCACTTTTTTGTGAAAATATCTACTAAATGAGGGAATAATATGTGTGAGGGTACCCCAGGAGAGTTTCAAATGTGTGTGGTTAGAATATATATCCCACGGGGGTAAAATTGAAAAAAGTTGAACAATTTTTTTTTTTCGACTTAGTCATTTTTCCGGCGTTTATCAGACTTTCAGATACAGTAAATGTCAGTGAGCGTTCTGATTTCAGTTCCAGAGCGATTCGCCCGATGAGTTGTTCATATTTACTCATTTTCAGCAAATTTTCAGAATTTTTGAAAATTTCACTTTTTTGTGAAAATATCCACTAAATGAGGGAATAATATGTGTGAGGGTACCCCAGGAGAGTTCCAAATGTGTGTGGGTAGAATATATATCTCACGGGGGTAAAATTGAAAAAAGTTGAAAACATTTTTTTTTTAGACTTAGTCATTTTTCCGGCGTTCATCAGACTTTCAGATAGGGGAAATGTCAGTGAGCATTACGATTTAATTTCCAGAGCGATTCGTCCGATGTGTCGTTCATATTTAGTCATTTTGAGCCAATTTTCTGAATTTTTGAAAATTTCACTTTTTTGTGAAAATATCCACTAAATGAGGGAATAATATGTGTGAGGGTACCCCAGGAGAGTTCCAAATGTGTGTGGGTAGAATATATATCATACCGGGGTAAAATAGAAAAAAGTTGAAAAAAATTTTTTTTTAGACAGTCATTTTTCCGGCGTTTATCAGACTTTCAGATAGGGGAAATGTCAGCGAGCGTTCCGATTTCAGTTCCAGAGCGATTCGCCCGATGAGTCCTTCATATTTATTCGTTTTTAGCCAATTTTCCGAATTTTTGAAAATTTCTCTTTTTTGTGAAAATATCCACTAAATGAGGGAATAATATGTGTGAGGGTACCCCAGGAGAGTTCCAAATGTGTGTGGGTAGAAGATATATCCCACGGGGGGTAAAATTGAAAAAAGTTGATAAAAAATGTTTTTTGGACCTAGTCATTTTTCCGGCGTTTATCAGACTTTCAGTTAGGGGAAATGTCAGTGAGCGTTCCGATTTCAGTTCCAGAGCGATTCGCCCGATGAGTCCTTTATATTTATTCGTTTTTAGCCAATTTTCCGAATTTTTGAAAATTTCTCTTTTTGTGAAAATATCCACTAAATGAGGGAATAATATGTGTGAGGGTACCCCAGCACAGCTCCAAATGTGTGTGGGTAGAAGATATATACCACGGGGGGTAAAATTGAAAAAACTTGATAAAAAATTTTTTTCTGGACTTAGTCATTTTTTCAGCGTTTATCAGACTTTCAGATAGGGGAAATGTCAGTGAGCGTTCCGATTTCAGTTCCAGAGCGATTCGCCCGATGAGTCCTTCATATTTAGTCGTTTTCAGCCAATTTTCAGAATTTTTGAAAATATCACTTTTTTGTGAAAATATCCACTAAATGAGGGAATAATATGTGTGAGGGTACCCCAGGAGAGTTCCAAATGTGTGTGGGTAGAATATATATCCCACGGGGGTAAAATTGAAAAAAGGTGAAAAAAATTTTTTTTGGACTTAGTCATTTTTCCGGTGTTTATCAGACTTTCACTTAGGGCAAATGTCAGTGAGCGTTCCGATTTTAGTTCCAGAGCGATTCGCCCGATGAGTCCTTCATATTTAGTCGTTTTCAGCCAATTTTCAGAATTTTTGAAAATTTCACTTTTTTGTGAAAATATCCACTAAATGAGGGAATAATATGTGTGAGGGTACCCCAGGAGAGTTCCAAATGTGTGTGGGTAGAATATATATCCCACGGGGGTAAAATTGAAAAAAGGTAAAAAAAAAATTTTTTTGGATTTAGTCATTTTTTCAGCGTTTATCAGACTATCAGATAGGGGAAATGTCAGTGAGCGTTCCGATTTCAGTTCCAGAGCGATTCGCCCGATGAGTCCTTCATATTTAGTTGTTTTCAGCCAATTTTCAGAATTTTTGAAAATGTCACTTTTTTGTGAAAATATTCACTAAATGAGGGAATAATATGTGTGAGGGTACCCCAGGAGAGTTCCAAATGTGTGTGGGTAGAATATATATCCCACGGGGGTAAAATTGAAAAAAGTTGAAAAAAATTTTTTTTTCGACTTAGTCATTTTTCCGGCATTTATCAGACTTTCAGATAGGGGAAATGTCAGTGAGCGTTCCGATTTCAGTTCCAGAGCGATTCGCTCGATGAGTCCTTCATATTTAGTCGTTTTCAGCCAATTTTCCGAATTTTTGGAAATTTCTCTTTTTTGTGAAAATATCCACTAAATGAGGGAATAATATGTGTGAGGGTACCCCAGGACAGTTCCAAATGTGTGTGGGTAGAACATATATACCACGGGGGATAAAATTGAAAAAAGTTGATAAAAAAATTTTTTTGGACCTAGTCATTTTTCCGGCGTTTATCAGACTTTCAGATAGGGGAAATGTCATTGAGCGTTCCGATTTCAGTTCCAGAGCGATTCGCCTGATGAGTCCTTCATATTTAATCGTTTTCAGCCAATTTTCAGAATTTTTTAAAATTTCACTTTTTTGTGGAAATATCCACTAAATGAGGGAATAATATGTGTGAGGGTACCCCAGGAGAGTTCCAAATGTGTGTGGGTAGAATATATATCCCACGGGGGTAAAATTGAAAAAAGTTGAAAACATTTTTTTTTTGGACTTAGTCATTTTTCCAGCGTTTATAAGACTTTCAGATAGGAGAAATGTCAGTGAGTGTTCCGATTTCAGTTTCAGAGCGAGTCGCCCGATGAGTCCTTCATATTTAGTCGTTTTCAGCCAATTTTCAGAATTTTTGAAAATTTAACTTTTTTGTGAAAATATCCACTAAATGAGGAAATAATATGTGTGAGGGTACACCAGGAGAGTTCCAAATGTGTGTGGGTAGAATATATATCCCACGGGGGGAAAATTGAAAAAAGTTGAAAAAACATTTGTTTTGGACTTAGTCATTTTTTCAGCGTTTATCAGACTTTCAGATAAGGGAAATGTCAGTGAGTGTTCCGATTTCAGTTCCAGAGCGATTCGCCCGATGATTCCTTCATATTTAGTCATTTTCAGCCAATTTTCAGAATTTTTGAAAATGTCACTTTTTTGTGAAAATATTCACTAAATGAGGGAATAATATGTGTGAGGGTACCCCAGGAGAGTTCCAAATGTGTGTGGGTAGAATATATATCCCACGGAGGTAAAATTGAAAAAAGTTGAAAAAACATTTGTTTTGGACTTAGTCATTTTTCCGGCGTTTAACAGACTTTCAGATAGGGGAAATGTCAGTGAGTGTTCCGATTTCAGTTCCAGAGCGAGTCGCCCGATGAGTCCTTCATATTTAGTCGTTTTCAGCCAATTTTCAGAATGTTTGAAAATTTAACTTTTTTGTGAAAATATCCACTAAATGAGGGAATAATATGTGAGAGGGTACAACAGGAGAGTTCCAAATGTGTGTGGGTGGAATATATATCCCACGGGGGTAAAATTGAAAAAAGGTGAAAATTTTTTTTTTTTTGACCTAGTCATTTTTTCAGCGTTTATCAGACTTTCAGATAGGGGAAATGTCAGTGAGCGTTCCAATTTCAGTTCCAGAGCGATTCGCCCGATGAGTCCTTCATATTTAGTCGTTTTCAGCCAATTTTCAGAATTTTTGAAAATTTCACTTTTTTGTGAAAATATCCACTAAATGAGGGAATAATATGTGTGAAGGTACCCCAGAAGAGATCCAAATGTGTGTGTGTAGAATACATATCCCACGGGGGTAAGATTGAAAAGAGTTGAAAAAAATTTTTTTTGTGGACTTGGTCATTTTTTCAGCATTTATCAGACTTTCAGATAGGGGAAATGTCAGTGAGTGTTCCGATTTCAGTTCCAGAGCGATTCGCCTGATGAGTCCTTCATATTTAATCGTTTTCAGCCAATTTTCAGAATTTTTTAAAATTTCACTTTTTTGTGGAAATATCCACTAAATGAGGGAATAATATGTGTGAGGGTACCCCAGGAGAGTTCCAAATGTGTGTGGGTAGAATATATATACCACGGGGGTAAAATTGAAAAAAGTTGAAAACATTTTTTTTTTCGACTTAGTCATTTTTCCGGCGTTTATAAGACTTTCAGATAGGGGAAATGTCAGTGAGTGTTCCGATTTCAGTTCCAGAGCGAGTCGCCCGATGAGTCCTTCATATTTAGTCATTTTCAGCCAATTTTCAGAATTTTTGAAAATTTCACTTTTATCTACTAAATGAGGGAATAATATATGTTTGAGGGTACCCCAGGAGAGTTTCAAATGTGTGTGGGTAGAATATATATCCCACGGGGGTAAAATTGAAAAAAGTTGAAAAAACATTTGTTTTGGACTTAGTCATTTTTCCGGCGTTTAACAGACTTTCAGATAGGGGAAATGTCAGTGAGTGTTCCGATTTCAGTTCCAGAGCGAGTCGCCCGATGAGTCCTTCATATTTAGTCGTTTTCAGCCAATTTTCACAATGTTTGAAAATTTAACTTTTTTGTGAAAATATCCACTAAATGAGGGAATAATATGTGAGAGGGTACAACAGGAGAGTTCCAAATGTGTGTGGGTGGAATATATATCCCACGGGGGTAAAATTGAAAAAAGGTGAAAATTTTTTTTTTTTTGACCTAGTCATTTTTTCAGCGTTTATCAGACTTTCAAATAGGGGAAATGTCAGTGAGCGTTCCGATTTCAGTTCCAGAGCGATTCGCCCGATCAGTCCTTCATATTTAGTCGTTTTCAGTAAATTTCCTGAATTTTTGAAAATTTCACTTTTTTGTGAAAATATCCACTAAATGAGGGAATAATATGTGTGAGGGTACCCCAGGAGAGTTCCAAATGTGTGTGGGTAGAATATATATCCCACGGGGGTAAAATTGAAAAAAGTTAAAAAAAAATTTGTTTTGGACTTGGTCATTTTTTCAACGTTTATCAGACTTTCAGATAAGGGAAATGTCAGTGAGTGTTCCAATTTCAGTTCCAGAGCGATTCGCTCGATGTGTCCTTCATATTTAGTCATTTTCAGCCAATTTTCAGAATTTTTGAAAATTTCACTTTTTTGTGAAAATATCTACTAAATGAGGGAATAATATGTGTGAGGGTACCCCAGGAGAGTTTCAAATGTGTGTGGGTAGAATATATATCCCACGGGGTAAAATTGAAAAAAGTTGAAAAAACATTTGTTTTGGACTTAGTCATTTTTCCGGCGTTTAACAGACTTTCAGATAGGGGAAATGTCAGTGAGTGTTCCGATTTCAGTTCCAGAGCGAGTCGCCCGATGAGTCCTTCATATTTAGTCGATTTCAGACAATTTTCAGAATTTTTGAAAATTTCACTTTTTTGTGAAAATATCAACTAAATGAGGGAATAATATGTGTGAGGGTACCCCAGGAGAGTTCCAAATGCGTGTGGGTAGAATATATATCCCACGGGGGTAAAATTGGAAAAAGTTGAAAAAACATTTGTTTTGGACTTAGTCATTTTTCTGGCATTTAACAAACTTTCAGATAGGGGAAATGTCAGTGAGTGTTCCGATTTCAGTTCCAGAGCGATTCGCCTGATGAGTCCTTCATATTCAATCGTTTTCAGCCAATTTTCAGAATTTTTTAAAATTTCACTTTTTTGTGGAAATATCCACTAAATGAGGGAATAATATGTGTGAGGGTACCCCAGGAGAGTTCCAAATGTGTGTGGGTAGAATATATATACCACGGGGGTAAAATTGAAAAAAGTTGAAAACATTTTTTTTTTGGACTTAGTCATTTTTCCGGCGTTTATAAGACTTTCAGATAGGGGAAATGTCAGTGAGTGTTCCGATTTCAGTTCCAGAGCGAGTCGCCCGATGAGTCCTTCATATTTAGTCATTTTCAGCCAATTTTCAGAATTTTTGAAAATTTCACTTTTATCTACTAAATGAGGGAATAATATGTGTGAGGGTACCCCAGGAGAGTTTCAAATGTGTGTGGGTAGAATATATATCCCACGGGGGTAAAATTGAAAAAAGTTGAAAAAACATTTGTTTTGGACTTAGTCATTTTTCCGGCGTTTAACAGACTTTCAGATAGGGGAAATGTCAGTGAGTGTTCCGATTTCAGTTCCAGAGCGAGTCGCCCGATGAGTCCTTCATATTTAGTCGTTTTCAGCCAATTTTCACAATGTTTGAAAATTTAACTTTTTTGTGAAAATATCCACTAAATGAGGGAATAATATGTGAGAGGGTACAACAGGAGAGTTCCAAATGTGTGTGGGTGGAATATATATCCCACGGGGGTAAAATTGAAAAAAGGTGAAAATTTTTTTTTTTTTGACCTAGTCATTTTTTCAGCGTTTATCAGACTTTCAGATAGGGGAAATGTCAGTGAGCGTTCCGATTTCAGTTCCAGAGCGATTCGCCCGATCAGTCCTTCATATTTAGTCGTTTTCAGTCAATTTCCTGAATTTTTGAAAATTTCACTTTTTTGTGAAAATATCCACTAAATGAGGGAATAATATGTGTGAGGGTACCCCAGGAGAGTTCCAAATGTGTGTGGGTAGAATATATATCCCACGGGGGTAAAATTGAAAAAAGTTAAAAAAAAATTTGTTTTGGACTTGGTCATTTTTTCAGCATTTATCAGACTTTCAGATAGGGGAAATGTCAGTGAGTGTTCCGATTTCAGTTCCAGAGCGAGTCGCCCGATGAGTCCTTCATATTTAGTCGTTTTCAGCCAATTTTCAGAATTTTTGAAAATTTAATTTTTTTGTGAAAATATCCACTAAATGAGGGAATAATATGTGTGAAGGTACCCCAGAAGAGATCCAAATGTGTGTGTGTAGAATACATATCCCACGGGGGTAAGATTGAAAAGAGTTGAAAAAAATTTTTTTTGTGGACTTGGTCATTTTTTCAGCATTTATCAGACTTTCTGATAGGGGAAATGTAAGTGAGCGTTCCGATTTCAGTTCCAGAGCGATTCGCCCGATGAGTCCTTCATATTTAGTCATTTTCAGCCAATTTTCAGAATTTTTGAAAATTTCACTGTTTTGTGAAAATATCTACTAAATGAGGGAATAATATGTGTGAGGGTACCCCAGGAGAGTTTCAAATGTGTGTGGGTAGAATATATATCCCACGGGGGTAAAATTGAAAAAAGTTGAAAAAACATTTGTTTTGGACTTAGTCATTTTTCCGGCGTTTAACAGACTTTCAGATAGGGGAAATGTCAGTGAGTGTTCCGATTTCAGTTCCAGAGCGAGTCGCCCGATGAGTCCTTCATATTTAGTCGATTTCAGACAATTTTCAGAATTTTTGAAAATTTCACTTTTTTGTGAAAATATCAACTAAAAGAGGGAATAATATGTGTGAGGGTACCCCAGGAGAGTTCCAAATGTGTGTGGGTAGAATATATAGCCCACGGGGGTAAAATTGAAAAAAGTTGAAAAAACATTTGTTTTGGACTTAGTCATTTTTCTGGCATTTAACAAACTTTCAGATAGGGGAAATGTCAGTGAGTGTTCCGATTTCAGTTCCAGAGCGAGTCGCCCGATGAGTCCTTCATATTTAGTCGTTTCAGCCAATTTTCAGACTTTTTGAAAATTTCACTTATTTGTGAAAATATCAACTAAATGAGGGAATAATATGTGTGAGGGTACCCCAGGAGAGTTCCAAATGTGTGTCGGTAGAATACATATCCCACGGGGGTAAAATTGAAAAAAGTTGAAAAAACATTTGTTTTCGACTTAGTCATTTTTTCAGCGTTCATCAGACTTTCAGATAAGGAAAATGTCATTGAGCGTTCCGATTTCAGCTCCAGAGTGATTTGCCCGATGAGTCCTTCATATTTAGTTGTTTTCAGCCATTTTTCAGAATTTTTGAAAATGTAACTTTTTTGTGAAAATATCCACTAAATGAGGGAATAATATGTGTGAGGGTACACCAGAAGAGTTCCAAATGTGTGTGGGTAGAATATATATCCCACGGGGGTAAAATTGAAAAAAGTTGAAAAAACATTTGTTTTGGACTTAGTCATTTTTCTGGCGTTTATCAGACTTTCAGATAGGGGAAATGTCAGTGAGTGTTCCGATTTCAGTTCCAGAGCGATTCACCCGATGAGTCCTTCATATTTAGTCATTTTCAGCCAATTTTCAGAATTTTTGAAAATTTCACCTTTTTGTGAAAATATCTACTAAATGAGGGAATAATATGTGTGAGGGTACCCCAGGAGAGTTCCAAATGTGTGTGGGTAAACAATATATCCCGCGGGGGTAAAATTGAAAAAAGTTGAAAACATCTTTTTTTTGGACTTAGTCATTTTTCCGGCGTTTATAAGACTTTCAGATAGGGGAAATGTCAGTGAGTGTTCCGATTTCAGATCCATAGCGAGTCGCCCGATGAGTCCTTCATATTTAGTCGTTTTCAGACAATTTTCAGAATTTTTGAAAATTTCACTTTTTTGTGAAAATATCAACTAAATGAGGGAATAATATTTGTGAGGGTACCCCAGGAGAGTTCCAAATGTGTGTGGGTAGAATATATATCCCACGGGGGTAAAATTGAAAAAAGTTTAAAAAAAATTTGTTTTGGACTTATTCATTTTTTCAGCATTTATCAGACTTTCAGATAGGGGAAATGTCAGTGAGCATTCCGATTTCAGTTCCAGAGTGATTCGCCCGATGAGTCCTTCATATTTAGTCGTTTTCAGCCAATTTTCAGAATTTTTGAAAATGTCACTTTTTTGTGAAAATATCCACTAAATGAGGGAATAATATGTGTGAGGGTACCCCAGGAGAGATCCAAATGTGTTTGGGTAGAATATATATCCCACGGGGGTAAGATTGAAAAAAGTTGAAAAAAATTTTTTGTGGACTTGGTCATTTTTTCAGCATTTATCAGACTTTCAGATAGGTGAAATGTCAGTGAGCGTTCCGATTTCAGTTCCAGAGTGATTCGCCCGATGAGTCCTTCATATTTCATCGTTTTCAGCCAATTTTCAGAATTTTTGAAAATGTAACTTTTTTGTGAAAATATTCACTAAATGAGGGAATAATATGTGTGAGGGTACACCAGGAGAGTTCCAAATGTGTGTGGGTAGAATATATATCCCACGGGGGTAAAATTGAAAAAAGTTGAAAAAAAATTTGTTTTGGACTTGGTCATTTTTTCTGCATTTATCAGACTTTCAGATAGGGGAAATGTCAGTGAGCGTTCCGATTTCAGTTTCAGAGCGATTCGCCCGATGAGTTCTTCATATTTAGTCATTTTCAGCCAATTTTCAGAATTTTTGAAAATTTCACTTTTTTGTGAAAATATCCACTAAATGAGGGAATAATATGTGTGAGGGTACCCCAGGAGAGTTTCAAATGTGTGTGGGTAGAATATATATCCCACGGGGGTAAAATTGAAAAAAGTTGAAAAAACATTTGTTTTGGACTTAGTCATTTTTCCGTCGTTTAACAGACTTTCAGATAGGGGAAATGTCAGTGAGTGTTCCGATTTCAGTTCCAGAGCGAGTCGCCCGATGAGTCCTTCATATTTAGTCGATTTCAGACAATTTTCAGAATTTTTGAAAATTTCACTTTTTTGTGAAAATATCCACTAAATGAGGGAATAATATGTGTGAGGGTACCCCAGGAGAGTTCCAAATGTGTGTGGGTAAAAAATATATCCCACGGGGGTAAAATTGAAAAAAGTTGAAAACATTTTTTTTTTGGACTTAGTCATTTTTCCGGCGTTTATAAGACTTTCAGAGAGGGGAAATGTCAGTGAGTGTTCCGATTTCAGATCCAGAGCGAGTCTCCCGATGAGTCCTTCATATTTAGTCGTTTTCAGACAATTTTCAGAATTTTTGAAAATTTCACTTTTTTGTGAAAATATCAACTAAATGAGGGAATAATATTTGTGAGGGTACCCCACTAGAGTTCCAAATGTGTGTGGGTAGAATATATATCCCACGGGGGTAAAATTGAAAAAAGTTTAAAAAAAAATTGTTTTGGACTTGGTCATTTTTTCAGCATTTATCAGACTTTCAGATAGGGGAAATGTCAGTGAGCATTCCGATTTCAGTTCCAGAGTGATTCGCCCGATGAGTCCTTCATATTTAGTCGTTTTCAGCCAATTTTCAGAGTTT
Organism: Phyllobates terribilis; assembly: GCF_046119375.1. Classification (NCBI taxonomy): domain Eukaryota; kingdom Metazoa; phylum Chordata; class Amphibia; order Anura; family Dendrobatidae; genus Phyllobates; species Phyllobates terribilis. The sequence continues at coordinate 17,444,375 of NW_027362773.1, read as the reverse complement.
TTGAAAATGTCACTTTTTTGTGAAAATATCCACTAAATGAGGGAATAATATGTGTGAGGGTACCCCAGGAGAGATCCAAATGTGTGTGGGTAGAATATGTATCCCACGGGGGTAAGATTGAAAAAAGTTGAAAAAAATTTTTTTGTGGACTTGGTCATTTTTTCAGCATTTATCAGACTTTCAGATAGGTGAAATGTCAGTGAGCATTCCGATTTCAGTTACAGAGTGATTCGCCCGATGAGTCCTTCATATTTAGTCGTTTTCAGCCAATTTTCAGAATTTTTGAAAATGTAACTTTTTTGTGAAAATATCCACTAAATGAGGGAATAATATGTGTGAGGGTACACCAGGAGAGTTTCAAATGTGTGTGGGTAGAATATATATCCCACGGGGGTAAAATTGAAAAAAGTTGAAAAAACATTTGTTTTGGACTTAGTCATTTTTCCGTCGTTTAACAGACTTTCAGATAGGAGAAATGTCAGTGAGTGTTCCGATTTCAGTTCCAGAGCGAGTCGCCCGATGTGTCCTTCATATTTAGTCATTTTCAGCCAATTTTCAGAATTTTTGAAAATTTCACTTTTTTGTGAAAATATCTACTAAATGAGGGAATAATATGTGTGAGGGTACCCCAGGAGAGTTCCAAATGTGTGTGGGTAGAATATATATCGCACGGGGGTAAAATTGAAAAAAGTTGAAAAAACATTTGTTTTGGACTTAGTCATTTTTCTGGCATTTATCAGACTTTCAGATAGGGGAAATGTCAGTGAGTGTTCCGATTTCAGTTCCAGAGCGAGTCGCCCGATGAGTCCTTCATATTTAGTCATTTTCAGCCAATTTTCAGAATTATTGAAAATTTCACTTTTTTGTGAAAATATCCACTAACACTAGAACTACTGATGGAGTCATTTTGACTCCTTTCGTTTTTTATTTCTCTTCTGTGACTATATTTTACAGAATTCCGGCTTGAAACTCGGTGACTTTTCCTCAAATATGATGTGAAAAAAGATTTTGTGAAAATAAATAATTTTTTTGAAAAATTTGCGCGTTTTTTTCAAAATTTACCAAGAACTACTGAAGGGAGTCATTTTGACTCCCTACTATATTTTGAGGTCATTTTGTCACTAAATGTTGCTATAAAGTTTTGTGCATAATTTTTTCACTCTGTCTTATTTACCCTGATGTTCATATAGATGTAGTTCAATTTACATGTCAACTTTTCACATTTTCCTTGTGTTTTACCTGCTTGTATTACTGTGTAATGCTGAACAAAATAGCTTGTTTACTCTAGGTTCTTATCTTATGCTAATGAAGGGTGGTGTTTTTCTAAGGTCCTAGCAGGAGACAGTATTCTGGATAGTAACTTTACTTTCAGTTCAGCTGAAGAGACAAAGAGAACAGATGCAGACATACGAGCTCTGAAGACTCATACAGGTATGAATTGTTATGAAATAGTTTAGCTGTCTGTCAACTGATTCAGCCCACCTACTTTTGAAGGTGGCAGAACAGTTATTATTTCTTTTAGTTTTCATTTCATTTCTATTTTTCAGCAGGGAACTATATAGAATTATGGAATTTGTGAGGAATATGGAGAGAAGACGTTTGATAAAGCCTCAGGATATTCTGGCTACTTTGCAATCCATACCGGAGGATGAATCGGAATCCGAATTGCAGGAACATGTATTTGATTCTGACAGTGATGAAGATTTCATTCCTCAGAACATATCAAGTGAATCTGAAGACTCAGAAGGAACAAATCCAGAAGGTAAGTAGTTATGTGTATTTATTTGTTCTTCCACACACTGAGTTAGGGCCTGTGCACACTAGCAGAATTCTGGCTGAATAGCCATCTGGATATTCTTGCCGCAATACAGGCTGTACCTGCCCGCTCATGCCTGAAGCTCCGCTCCGAACCCCGGGCTGGAGCCGCTGTCAGGGACAGAGCGGCGCTTGCTTACGTGCGAGCACGGCTCCGTCCCAGACAGCGGCTCCAGCCCGGGGTTCGGAGCGGAGCTTCAGGTATGAAGCTCCGCTCTGTACCTGAGCGGGCAGGTACGGGCCGGATTGTGGTGAGAATATCCGGTCGGATATTCTGCCGCAAATCCAGCCAGTGTGCACGGACCCTTACAAAACAAAAATTCTAAATATTCATCAACTTTTTTCCAGATATTCCAAGCACGTCAACTGGGGATCGGGCTCATGCAGTTATGTTGCCTCCTGACCATCCTCCTGGTCGTGGACAGAAAAAATCAGCAAAACGTCCCAGAAATGAAAGAACAACAGATAACGATGGCGGTGAAGGTAATGCAACAACAAACATCAGAGAAGGCGAATCTGAAGGAATACTAGTTTCAGCGGATGGTATTCAATGGACACCTGTTGAAATTGGAGAACACTTGCCTGGTAGGCGTGACAGCCAAAATATTCTTCGAGAAGCACCTGGCCCTACAGGATACGCCAGAAGAAATATCATTATCGATAGTCCTTTGAGCGCATGGCGTTTATTTTTTGATTCATATATATTGACACATATAAAGAACTGTACGCTTGCAGAAGCATGCAGGAACAATAATTTACAGTTTACTCTATCTGATGAGGAGCTAGATGCATTCATTGCGATATTCTATGCTCGTGGAATATCTGGCACGAACCGTCACTCGATTAGCAGTATTTGGTGTAATGACTGGGGAATACCGTTTTGCAAAGCGACAATGTCTAGGGACCGCTTTGTTGAAATTATGAGGTTTCTCAGATTTGATGATAAATCTACTCGATCGGAGAGACTGCAAACGGACAAGTTTGCTCTATTTTCTACTGTGTGGGACAGGTTTATTGAAAATTGTATTGCGTGTTACAAACCTGGCCCATACATAACGGTGGATGAGCAACTTTTCCCAAGCAAAACTAGGTGTCCATTCACGCAGTACATGCCTTCCAAACCAGATAAATATGGCCACAAATATTGGCTAGCTGTTGATAAGAGGTGCAAATATCTGGCAAATGGCTTCCCTTATCTAGGCAAAGATGACACACGCCGTGCTGAGGACCGTTTAGCTGACCATGTGGTAATGAAGTTATTGGACCCGTTTTTGAAAAAAGGTCGCAATGTTACAACCGATAATTATTTTACTTCAGTAAAATTAGCTAAACAGCTAAAAAGCAAAGGAACAACCATCGTGGGAACACTGAACAAGATAAGGCGAGAAGTGCCTAAAGAAATAAAATTCATGAAAGAGGAATTGTACAACACTAAAGTGTTTAGAAATGAAGACAATTTTACACTTACAGTATATCAAGGAAAGCCCAACAAAAATGTTGTCATTTTGAGTTCCGTCCATCCAGATGTTGCTGTTGCGTCTGATTCCGCTAAAAAAACTCCAGAAACGGTAAAGTTTTACAATGAAACAAAATATGGAGTAGATGTAGTAGATCAGATGGCACGAAAATATACCACACGAACATGCACAAGGAGATGGCCTGTTCATGCATTTGAAAATGCCTTAGACTTTGCGGGTATAAATGCATGGATAATATTCAAGGAGATTATCCACCAAAAAATGTCAAGCAAGGCATTTTTGCAAACGCTTGTGAGAGAGTTGAGTGGTCCTTATGTCACAGATAGGGAAAAGGGTTCCACGTCCCAAGTTTCTACATGCTCAGAAGTGATGGTTCAAACAAAATTTTGCCAGATCAAAGAAAAGTGCAAGAAAAATAGATCTGTCGGAAATTGTAAGACTTGTGGTAAGTCTTTGTGTGGGCAATGTACTGCCATAAATCAAAGGCAATGCCTAAAATGCGAAACACCAAATGTTTAGAAGGTGAATTCTGCGCCATATTTTCATTTTTATACTCCTCCACCTACATTTTCTCTGCTTTTTGTTCTTCAGTTGTTGTTTATATGTGTGCACTTGAATAAAAAAAAATGTTTGAAAAACGTCTATTATAATTATTGTTATTTTCTGTAGAAAAATAAGAAAAGCAGAAAAAAAACAATCAAAAGCATTACTGTTGGATCTCACAATAATAATACATTACAAAAAATATAATTATTAATAAATAACCACAAATGAAACTCTAAAAATAAACGAAAACAAGCAAGGAGTCAAAATGACTCCTTTCAGTAGTTCTAGGCGGGGTCAAGAGTCCAGTAGTCCTAGTGCTAAATGAGGGAATAATATGTGTGAGGGTACCCCAGGAGAGATCCAAATGTGTGTGGGTAGAATATATATCCCACGGGGGTAAGATTGAAAAAAGTTGAAAAAAATTTTTTTGTGGACTTGGTCATTTTTTCAGCATTTATCAGACTTTCAGATAGGGGAAATGTCAGTGAGCGTTCCGATTTCAGTTCCAGAGTGATTCGCCCGATGAGTCCTTCATATTTAGTCGTTTTCAGCCAATTTTCAGAATTTTTGAAAATGTAACTTTTTTGTGAAAACATCCACTAAATGAGGGAATAATATGTGTGAGGGTACACCAGGAGAGTTCCAAATGTGTGTGGGTAGAATATATATCCAACGGGGGTAAAATTGAAAAAAGTTGAAAAAACATTTGTTTTGGACTTAGTCATTTTTCGGGCGTTTATCAGACTTTCAGATAGGGGAAATGTCAGTGAGTGTTCCGATTTCAGTTCCAGAGCGATTCGCCCGATGAGTCCTTCATATTTAGTCATTTTCAGCCAATTTTCAGAATTTTTGAAAATTTCACTTTTTTGTGAAAATATCTACTAAATGAGGGAATAATATGTGTGAGGGTACCCCAGGAGAGTTCCAAATGTGTGTGGGTAGAAAATATATCCCACGGGGGTAAAATTGAAAAAAGTTGAAAACATTTTTTTTTTTGGACTTAGTCATTTTTCCGGCGTTTATCAGACTTTCAGATAGGGGAAATGTCAGTGAGCGTTCCGATTTCAGTTCCAGAGTGATTCTCCCGATGAGTCCTTCATATTTAGTCGTTTTCAGCCAATTTTCAGAATTTTTGAAAATATAACTTTTTTGTGAAAATATCCACTAAATGAGGGAATAATATGTGTGAGGGTACACCAGGAGAGTTCCAAATGTGTGTCGGTAGAATACATATCCCACAGGGGTAAAATTGAAAAAAGTTGAAAAAACATTTGTTTTGGACTTAGTCATTTTTTCAGCGTTTATCAGACTTTCAGATAAGGGAAATGTCAGTGAGCGTTCCGATTTCAGTTCCAGAGTGATTCGCCCGATGAGTCTTTCATATTTAGTCGTTTTCAGTCAATTTTCAGAATTTTTGAAAATGTAACTTTTTTGTGAAAATATCCACTAAATGAGGGAATAATATGTGTGAGGGTACGCCAGGAGAGTTCCAAATGTGTGTCGGTAGAATACATATCCCACGGGGGTAAAATTGAAAAAAGTTGAAAAAACATTTGTTTTGGACTTAGTCATTTTTCCGGCATTTAACAGACTTTCAGATAGGGGAAATGTCAGTGAGTGTTCCTATTTCAGTTCCAGAGCGATTCGCCCGATGAGTCCTTCATATTTAGTCATTTTCAGCCAATTTTCAGAATTTTTGAAAATTTCACTTTTTTGTGAAAATATCTACTAAATGAGGGAATAATATGTGTGAGGGTACCCCAGGAAAGTTCCAAATGTGTGTGGGTAGAATTTATATCCCACGGGGGTAAAATTGAAAAAAGTTGAAAAAAAATTTGTTTTGGACTTAGTCATTTTTTCAGCATTTATCAGACTTTCAGATAGGGGAAATGTCAGTGAGCATTCCGATTTCAGTTCCAGAGTGATTCGCCCAATGAGTCCTTCATATTTAGTCGTTTTCAGCCAATTTTCAGAATTTTTGAAAATGTCACTTTTTTGTGAAAATATCCACTAAATGAGGGAATAATATGTGTGAGGGTACCCCAGGAGAGTTCCAAATGTGTGTGGGTAGAATATATATCCCACGGGGGTAAAATTGAAAAAAGTTTAAAAAAAATTTTTTTTGGACTTAATCATTTTTCCTGCGTTTATCAGACTTTCAGAGAGGGGAAATGTCAGTGAGTGTTCCGATTTCAGTTCCAGAGCGATTCGCCCAATGAGTCCTTCATATTTAGTCGTTTTCAGTCAATTTTCTGAATTTTTGAAAATTTAACTTTTTTGTGAAAATATCCACTAAATGAGGGAATAATATGTGTGAGGGTACCTCAGAAGTGTTCCAAATGTGTGTAGGTAGATGGAACGTTTTTGGGAGGTGGAACCTCTGAGCAACTATACAAGGGGGCGGTCCTTGTAAGGAAGCGGGTGACTCCCAGGGAAGACGGGCAGGTAGTCACGGCAAGTGACAGGGACAGTCTGTGGGTAGAAGGGCAGGTAGTCACGGCAAGTGACAGGGACAGTCTCTGGGTAGAAGGGCAGCAGGCAGGTGGCTGGTGAGCGCTACCAGGTGAGCGGGCGAGAGTCTTTGGACAGGCAGGTGGTCACGGCAAGTGACGGCAGAGCTTCCAGGTAGGCTAGCAGGCAGGTAGCAGATGAGCGCTCCCAGGTGAGCTGGCAGGCTGGTCCATAGACAGACTGACACGTGTCGGAAGGCAGACCGTCGGACCGCAGGCTTGCAAGCAGGTAAACGGATATCAGGCGGGTATCAAGCAGGAATCTGGCAGGTGACAGGCAGGAAACAGGCAGGAATCTGGCAGGTGACAGGCAGGTAACTGGTAACGGGACCTGAGGGCTGAAGCAGAGTGAAGGCTTTGCAACAACATTGCTCGGGCACCTCCATTTTGGAGGAGGTGCCTTAAATATGGGAGATCCTCCGGCAATTGGCCGGGGACTCCTTAAGACGGCGCGCACGGTGCCTTTAACAGAGGGGAGCGCGCGCAAACGCCCAAAGCACACTACCGGGGAAGGAGCGCGTGCCGGAAGCAGCGGGGAGAGAAGCGCTGGAGGACGCCGCACCAGGAGCGGGGAGGTGAGAGGGACGGCGTCTCTGCCTAGTACGGAGCAGAGACGCCGATGCTACAGTAGAATATATATCGCACGTGGGTAAAATTGAAAAAAGTTGAAAAAAAATTTTTTTTCTACTTATTCATTTTTCCGGCGTTTATTAGACTTTCAGATAGGGGAAATGTCAGTAAGCATTCCGATTTCAGTTCCAGAGCGATTCGCCCGATGAGTCCTTCATATTTAGTCCTTTTCAGCCAATTTTCAGAATTTTGGAAAATTTCACTTTTTTGTGAAAATATCCACTAAATGAGGGAATAATATGTGTGAGGGTACCCCAGGAGAGATCCAAATGTGTGTGGGTAGAATATATATCCCAAGGGGGAAAAATTTAAAAAAGGTGATCATTTTTTTTTTCGACCTAGTCATTTTTTCAGCGTTTATCAGACTTTCAGATAGGGGAAATGTCAGTGAGCGTTCCGATTTCAGTTCCAGAGCTATTCGCCAGATGAGTCCTTCATATTTAGTTGTTTTCAGCCAATTTTCAGAATTTTTGAAAATTTCACTTTTTTGTGAAAATATCCACTAGATGAGGGAATAATATGTGTGAGGGTACCCCAGGAGATTTCCAAATGTGTGTGGGTACAATATATATCCCACGGGGGTAAAATTGAAAAAAGTTGAAAAAAAAATTGTTTTGGACTTTGTCATCTTTTCAGCATTTATCAGACTTTCAGAAAGGGGAAATGTCAGTGAGTGTTAAGATTTCAGTTCCAGAGCGAGTCGCCCGATGAGTCCTTCATATTTAGTCATTTTCAGACAATTTTTTGAAATTTTGAAAATTTCACTTTTTTGTGAAAATATCAACTAAATGAGGGAATAATATGTGTGAGGGTACCCCAGGAGAGTTCCAAATGTGTGTGGGTAGAATATATATCCCACCTGGGTAAAATTGAAAAAAGTTGAAAAAAATTTTTTTTTTGACTTAGTCATTTTTCCGGCGTTTATCAGACTTTCATATAGGGGAAATGTCAGTTAGTGTTCCGATTTCAGTTCCAGAGCTATTCGCCCGATGAGTCCTTCATATTTAGTCGTTTTCAGACAATTTTCTGAATTTTTGAAAATTTCACTTTTTTGTGAAAATAACACTAAATGAAGGAATAATATGTGTGAGGGTACCCCAGGAGAGTTCCAAATGTGTGTGGGTAGAATATATATCCCACGGGGGTAAAATTGAAAAAAATTTTTTTTGGACTTAGTAATTTTTCCGGCGTTTATCAGACTTTTAGAGAGGGGAAATGTCAGTGAGCATTCCGATTTCAGTTCCAGAGTGATTTGCCTGATGAGTCCTTCATATTTAGTCATTTTCAGACAATTTTCAGAATTTTTGAAAATTTCACTTTTTTGTGAAAATATCCACTAAATGAGGGAATAATATGTGTGAGGGTACCCCAGGAGAGTTCCAAATGTGTGTGGGTAGAATATATATCCCATGGGGGTAAAATTGAAAAAAGTTGAAAAAAATTTTTTTTGGGACTTAGTCATTTTTCCAGAGTTTATCAGACTTTCAGTTCAGGGAAATGTCAGTAAGTGTTTGGATTTCAGTTCCAGAGCGATTCGCCCGATGAGTCCTTCATATTTAGTCGTTTTCAGCCAATTTTCAGAATTTTTGAAAATTTCACTTTTTTGTGAAAATATCCACTAAATGAGGGAACAATATGTGTGAGGGTACCCCAGGAGAGTTCCAAATGTGTGTGGGTATAATATATATCCCACGGGGGTAAAATTGAAAAAAGTTGAAAAAAATTTTTTTTTTGCACTTACTCATATTTACAGCGTTTATCAGAATTTCAGATAAGGGAAATGTCAGTGAGCGTTCCGATTTCAGTTCCAGAGCGATACGCCCAATGAGTTTTTCATATTTAGTCGTTTTCAGCCAATTTTCTGAATTTTTGAAAATTTCACTTTTTTGTGAAAATATCAACTAAATGAGGGAATAATATGTGTGAGGGTACCCCAGGAGAGTTCCAAATGTGTGTGGGTAGAATATATATCCCACCTGGGTTAAATTGAAAAAAGTTGAAAAAAATTTTTTTTTTGTACTTAGTCATTTTTCTGGCATTTATCAGACTTTCAGATAGGGGAAATGTCAGTGAGTGTTCCGATTTCAGTTCCAGAGCGAGTCGCCCGATGAGTCCTTCATATTTAGTCGTTTTCAGCCAATTTTCTGAATATTTGAAAATTTCACTTTTTTGTGAAAATATCAACTAAATGAGGGAATAATATGTGTGAGGGTACCCCAGGAGAGTTCCAAATGTGTGTGGGTACAATATATATCCCACGGGGGTAAAATTGAAAAAAGTTGAAAAAAAAATTGTTTTGGACTTAGTCAACTTTTCAGCATTTATCAGACTTTCAGAAAGGGGAAATGTCAGTGAGCGTTCCGATTTCAGTTCCAGAGTGATTTGCCCGATGTGTACTTCATATTTAGTCGTTTTCAGCCAATTTTCTGAATTTTTGAAAATTTCACTTTTTTGTGAAAATATCCACTAAATGAGGGAATAATATGTGTGAGGGTACCCCAGGAGAGATCCCAATGTGTGTGGGTAGAATATGTATCCCACGGGGGTAAAATTGAAAAAAGTTGAAAAAAATTTTTTTTTGGACTTAGTCATTATTCCGGCGTTTATCAGACTTTCAGATGGGGGAAATGTCAGTGAGTGTTCCTATTTCAGTTCCAGAGCGAGTCACCCGATGAGTCCTTCATATTTAGTCATTTTCAGACAATTTTTTGAATTTTTGAAAATTTCACTTTTTTGTGAAAATATCAACTAAATGAGGGAATAATATGTGTGAGGGTAACCCAGGAGAGTTCCAAATGTGTGTGGGTAGAATATATATCCCACCTGGGTAAAATTGAAAAAAGTTGAAAAAAAATATTTTTTTTGAATTAGTCATTTTTCCGGCGTTTATCAGACTTTCAGATAGGGGAAATGTCAGTTATTGTTCCGATTTCAGTTCCAGAGCTATTGGCCCGATGAGTCCTTCATATTTAGTCGTTTTCAGACAATTTTCTGAATTTTTGAAAATTTCACTTTTTTGTGAAAATACCACTAAATGAGGGAATAATATGTGTGAGGGTACCCCAGGAGAGTTCCAAATGTGTGTGGGTAGAATATGTATCCCATGGGGGTAAAATTGAAAAAACTTTAAAAAATTTTTTTGGGGACTTAGTCATTTTTCCGGCATTTAACAGATTTTCAGATAAGGGAAATTTCACTAAGTGTTCCGATTTCAGTTCCGGAGTGATTCGCCCAATGAGTCCTTCATATTTAGTCGTTTTCAGCCAATTTTCAGAATTTTTGAAAATTTCACTTTTTTGTGAAAATATCCACTAATTGAGGGAATAATATGTGTGAGGGTACCCCAGGAGAGATCCAAATGTGTGTGGGTAGAATATATATCCCACGGGGGTAAAATTGAAAAAAGTTAAAAAAAAATTTTTTTTTGGACTTAGTCATTTTTATGGCGTTTATCAGACTTTCAGATAGGGGAAATGTCAGTGATTGTTCCGATTTCAGTTCCAGAGCGATTCGCCTGATGAGTCCTTCATATTTAGTCATTTTCAGCCAATTTTCTGAATATTTGAAAATTTCACTTTTTTGTGAAAATATCCACTAAATGAGGGAATAATATGTGTGAGGGTACCCCAGGAGAGTTCCAAATGTGTGTGGGTAGAATATATATCCCACGGGGGTAAAATTGAAAAAAGTTGAAAAAAAATTTTTTTTAGACTTAGTCATTTTTCCGGCGTTTATCAGACTTTCAGATAGGGGAAATGTCAGTGAGCGTTCCGATTTCAGTACCAGAGCGATTCGCCCGATGATTCCTTCATATTTAGTCGCTTTCAGCCAATTTTCAGAATTTTTAAAAATTTCACTTTTTTGTGAAAATATCCACTAAATGAGGGAATAATATGTGTGAGGGTACCCCAGGAGCGTTCCAAATGTGTGTCGGTAGAATACATATCCCACGGGGGTAAAATTGAAAAAAGTTCAAAAAAAAATTTTTTGGGACTTAGTCATTTTTATGGCGTTTATCAGACTTTCAGATAGGGGAAATGTCAGTGAGTGTTCCGATTTCAGTTCCAGAGCGATTCGCCCGATGAGTCCTTCATATTTAGTCATTTTCAGACAATTTTTTGAAATTTTGAAAATTTCACTTTTTTGTGAAAATATCAACTAAATGAGGGAATAATATGTGTGAGGGTACCCCAGGAGAGTTCCAAATGTGTGTGGGTAGAATATATATCCCACCTGGGTAAAATTGAAAAAAGTTGAAAAAATTTTTATTTTGACTTAGTCATTTTTCCGGCGTTTATCAGACTTTCATATAGGGGAAATGTCAGTTAGTGTTCCGATTTCAGTTCCAGAGCTATTCGCCCGATGAGTCCTTCATATTTAGTCGTTTTCAGACAATTTTCTGAATTTTTTAAAATTTCACTTTTTTGTGAAAATACCACTAAATGAAGGAATAATATGTGTGAGGGTACCCCAGGAGAGTTCCAAATGTGTGTGGGTAGAATATATATCCCACGGGGGTAAAATTGAAAAAAGTTGAAAAAAATTTTTTTTTTGCACTTACTCATATTTACAGCGTTTATCAGAATTTCAGATAAGGGAAATGTCAGTGAGCGTTCCGATTTCAGTTCCAGAGCGATACGCCCAATGAGTTTTTCATATTTAGTCGTTTTCATCCAATTTTCTGAATTTTTGAAAATTTCACTTTTTTGTGAAAATATCAACTAAATGAGGGAATAATATGTGTGAGGGTACCCCAGGAGAGTTCCAAATGTGTGTGGGTAGAATATATATCCCACCTGGGTTAAATTGAAAAAAGTTGAAAAAAATTTTTTTTTTGTACTTAGTCATTTTTCTGGCATTTATCAGACTTTCAGATAGGGGAAATGTCAGTGAGTGTTCCGATTTCAGTTCCAGAGCGAGTCGCCCGATGAGTCCTTCATATTTAGTCGTTTTCAGCCAATTTTCAGAATTTTTGAAAATTTCACTTTTTTGTGAAAATATCAACTAAATGAGGGAATAATATGTGTGAGGGTACCCCAGGAGAGTTCCAAATGTGTGTGGGTACAATATATATCCCACGGGGGTAAAATTGAAAAAAGTTGAAAAAAAAATTGTTTTGGACTTAGTCAACTTTTCAGCATTTATCAGACTTTCAGAAAGGGGAAATGTCAGTGAGCGTTCCGATTTCAGTTCCAGAGTGATTTGCCCGATGTGTCCTTCATATTTAGTCGTTTTCAGCCAATTTTCTGAATTTTTGAAAATTTCACTTTTTTGTGAAAATATCCACTAAATGAGGGAATAATTTGTGTGAGGGTACCCCAGGAGAGATCCCAATGTGTGTGGGTAGAATATGTATCCCACGGGGGTAAAATTGAAAAAAGTTGAAAAAAATTTTTTTTTGGACTTAGTCATTATTCCGGCGTTTAGCAGACTTTCAGATGGGGGAAATGTCAGTGAGTGTTCCTATTTCAGTTCCAGAGCGAGTCACCCGATGAGTCCTTCATATTTAGTCATTTTCAGACAATTTTTTGAATTTTTGAAAATTTCACTTTTTTGTGAAAATATCAACTAAATGAGGGAATAATATGTGTGAGGGTAACGCAGGAGAGTTCCAAATGTGTGTGGGTAGAATATATATCCCACCTGGGTAAAATTGAAAAAAGTTGAAAAAAAATATTTTTTTTGACTTAGTCATTTTTCCGGCGTTTATCAGACTTTCAGATAGGGGAAATGTCAGTTATTGTTCCGATTTCAGTTCCAGAGCTATTGGCCCGATGAGTCCTTCATATTTAGTCGTTTTCAGACAATTTTCTGAATTTTTGAAAATTTCACTTTTTTGTGAAAATACCACTAAATGAGGGAATAATATGTGTGAGGGTACCCCAGGAGAGTTCCAAATGTGTGTGGGTAGAATATGTATCCCATGGGGGTAAAATTGAAAAAACTTTAAAAAATTTTTTTGGGGACTTAGTCATTTTTCCGGCATTTATCAGATTTTCAGATAAGGGAAATTTCACTAAGTGTTCCGATTTCAGTTCCGGAGTGATTCGCCCAATGAGTCCTTCATATTTAGTCGTTTTCAGCCAATTTTCAGAATTTTTCAAAATTTCACTTTTTTGTGAAAATATCCACTAATTGAGGGAATAATATGTGTGAGGGTACCCCAGGAGAGATCCAAATGTGTGTGGGTAGAATATATATCCCACGGGGGTAAAATTGAAAAAAGTTAAAAAAAAATTTTTTTTTGGACTTAGTCATTTTTATGGCGTTTATCAGACTTTCTGATAGGGGAAATGTCAGTGAGTGTTCCGATTTCAGTTCCAGAGCGATTCGCCTGATGAGTCCTTCATATTTAGTCATTTTCAGCCAATTTTCTGAATATTTGAAAATTTCACTTTTTTGTGAAAATATCCACTAAATGAGGGAATAATATGTGTGAGGGTACCCCAGGAGAGTTCCAAATGTGTGTGGGTAGAATATATATCCCACGGGGGTAAAATTGAAAAAAGTTGAAAAAAAATTTTTTTTAGACTTAGTCATTTTTCCGGCGTTTATCAGACTTTCAGATAGGGGAAATGTCAGTGAGCGTTCCGATTTCAGTACCAGAGCGATTCGCCCGATGAGTCCTTCATATTTAGTCGCTTTCAGCCAATTTTCAGAATTTTTAAAAATTTCACTTTTTTGTGAAAATATCCACTAAATGAGGGAATAATATGTGTGAGGGTACCCCAGGAGCGTTCCAAATGTGTGTCGGTAGAATACATATCCCACGGGGGTAAAATTGAAAAAAGTTGAAAAAAATTTTTTTTTTGCACTTACTCATATTTACAGCGTTTATCAGAATTTCAGATAAGGGAAATGTCAGTGAGCGTTCCGATTTCAGTTCCAGAGCGATACGCCCAATGAGTTTTTCATATTTAGTCGTTTTCAGCCAATTTTCTGAATTTTTGAAAATTTCACTTTTTTGTGAAAATATCAACTAAATGAGGGAATAATATGTGTGAGGGTACCCCAGGAGAGTTCCAAATGTGTGTGGGTAGAATATATATCCCACCTGGGTTAAATTGAAAAAAGTTGAAAAAAATTTTTTTTTTGTACTTAGTCATTTTTCTGGCATTTATCAGACTTTCAGATAGGGGAAATGTCAGTGAGTGTTCCGATTTCAGTTCCAGAGCGAGTCGCCCGATGAGTCCTTCATATTTAGTCGTTTTCAGCCAATTTTCAGAATTTTTGAAAATTTCACTTTTTTGTGAAAATATCAACTAAATGAGGGAATAATATGTGTGAGGGTACCCCAGGAGAGTTCCAAATGTGTGTGGGTACAATATATATCCCACGGGGGTAAAATTGAAAAAAGTTGAAAAAAAAATTGTTTTGGACTTAGTCAACTTTTCAGCATTTATCAGACTTTCAGAAAGGGGAAATGTCAGTGAGCGTTCCGATTTCAGTTCCAGAGTGATTTGCCCGATGTGTCCTTCATATTTAGTCGTTTTCAGCCAATTTTCTGAATTTTTGAAAATTTCACTTTTTTGTGAAAATATCCACTAAATGAGGGAATAATTTGTGTGAGGGTACCCCAGGAGAGATCCCAATGTGTGTGGGTAGAATATGTATCCCACGGGGGTAAAATTGAAAAAAGTTGAAAAAAATTTTTTTTTGGACTTAGTCATTATTCCGGCGTTTAGCAGACTTTCAGATGGGGGAAATGTCAGTGAGTGTTCCTATTTCAGTTCCAGAGCGAGTCACCCGATGAGTCCTTCATATTTAGTCATTTTCAGACAATTTTTTGAATTTTTGAAAATTTCACTTTTTTGTGAAAATATCAACTAAATGAGGGAATAATATGTGTGAGGGTAACCCAGGAGAGTTCCAAATGTGTGTGGGTAGAATATATATCCCACCTGGGTAAAATTGAAAAAAGTTGAAAAAAAATATTTTTTTTGACTTAGTCATTTTTCCGGCGTTTATCAGACTTTCAGATAGGGGAAATGTCAGTTATTGTTCCGATTTCAGTTCCAGAGCTATTGGCCCGATGAGTCCTTCATATTTAGTCGTTTTCAGACAATTTTCTGAATTTTTGAAAATTTCACTTTTTTGTGAAAATACCACTAAATGAGGGAATAATATGTGTGAGGGTACCCCAGGAGAGTTCCAAATGTGTGTGGGTAGAATATGTATCCCATGGGGGTAAAATTGAAAAAACTTTAAAAATTTTTTTTGGGGACTTAGTCATTTTTCCGGCATTTATCAGATTTTCAGATAAGGGAAATGTCAGTGAGCGTTCCGATTTCAGTACCAGAGCGATTCGCCCGATGAGTCCTTCATATTTAGTCGCTTTCAGCCAATTTTCAGAATTTTTAAAAATTTCACTTTTTTGTGAAAATATCCACTAAATGAGGGAATAATATGTGTGAGGGTACCCCAGGAGAGTTCCAAATGTGTGTGGGTAGAATATATATCCCACGGGGGTAAAATTGAAAAAAGTTGAAAAAAAATTTTTTTTAGACTTAGTCATTTTTCCGGCGTTTATCAGACTTTCAGATAGGGGAAATGTCAGTGAGCGTTCCGATTTCAGTTCCAGAGCGATTCGCCCGATGAGTCCTTCATATTTAGTCGCTTTCAGCCAATTTTCAGAATTTTTAAAAATTTCACTTTTTTGTGAAAATATCCACTAAATGAGGGAATAATATGTGTGAGGGTACCCCAGGAGCGTTCCAAATGTGTGTCGGTAGAATACATATCCCACGGGGGTAAAATTGAAAAAAGTTCAAAAAAAAATTTTTTGGAACTTAGTCATTTTTATGGCGTTTATCAGACTTTCAGATAGGGGAAATGTCAGTGAGTGTTCCGATTTCAGTTCCAGAGCGATTCGCCCGATGAGTCCTTCATATTTAGTCGTTTTCAGCCAATTTTCTGAATATTTGAAAATTTCACTTTTTTGTGAAAATATCCACTAAATGAGGGAATAATATGTGTGAGGGTACCCCAGGAGAGTTCCACATGTGTGTGGGTAGAATATATATCCCACGGGGGTAAAATTGAAAAAAGGTGAAAAATTTTTTTGTTTGGACTTAGTCATTTTTTCAGCGTTTATCAGACTTTCAGATAGGGTAAATGTCAGTGAGCGTTCCGATTTCAGCACCAGAGCGATTCGCCCGATGAGTCCTTCATATTTAGTCGCTTTCAGCCAATATTCAGAATTTTTGAAAATTTCACTTTTTTGTGAAAATATCCACTAAATGAGGGAATAATATGTGTGAGGGTACACCAAGAGAGTTCAAAATGTGTGTGGGTAGAATATATATCCCACGGGGGTAAAATTGAAAAAAGTTGAAAAATAATTTTTTTTAGACTTAGTCATTTTTCCGGCGTTTATCAGACTTTCAGATAGGGGAAATGTCAGTGAGCGTTCCGATTTCAGTTCCAGAGCGATTCGCCCGATGAGTCCTTCATATTTAGTCGTTTTCAGCCAATTTTCTGAATATTTGAAAATTTCACTTTTTTGTGAAAATATCCACTAAATGAGGGAATAATATGTGTGAGGGTACCCCAGGAGAGTTCCAAATGTGTGTGGGTAGAATATATATCCCACGGGGGTAAAATTGAAAAAAGTTGAAAAAATTTTTTTTTTAAACTTAGTCATTTTTCCGGCGTTTATCAGACTTTCAGATAGGGGAAATGTCAGTGAGCGTTCCGATTTCAGTTCCAGAGCAATTCGCCCGATGAGTCCTTCATATTTACTCGTTTTCAGCCAATTTTCTGAATATTTGAAAATTTCAATTTTTTGTGAAAATATCCACTAAATGAGGGAATAATATGTGTGAGGGTACCCCAGGAGAGTTCCACATGTGTGTGGGTAGAATATATATCCCACGGGGGTAAAATTGAAAAAAGGTGAAAAATTTTTTTGTTTGGACTTAGTCATTTTTTCAGCGTTGATCAGACTTTCAGATAGGGTAAATGTCAGTGAGCGTTCCGATTTCAGTACCAGAGCGATTCGCCCGATGAGTCCTTCATATTTAGTCGCTTTCAGCCAATTTTCAGAATTTTTGAAAATTTCACTTTTTTTTGAAAATATCCACTAAATGAGGGAATAATATGTGTGAGGGTACCCCAGGAGAGTTCCAAATGTGTGTGGGTAGAATATATATCCCACGGGGGTAAAATTGAAAAAAGTTGAAAAAAAACTTTTTGGACTTAGTCATTTTTCCGGCGTTTATCAGACTTTCAGATAGGGGAAATGTCAGTGAGCGTTCCGATTTCAGTTCCAGAGCAATTCGCCCGATGAGTCCTTCATATTTACTCGTTTTCAGCCAATTTTCTGAATATTTGAAAATTTCAATTTTTTGTGAAAATATCCACTAAATGAGGGAATAATATGTGTGAGGGTACCCCAGGACAGTTCCACATCTGTGTGGGTAGAATAAATATCCCACGGGGGTAAAATTGAAAAAAGTTGAAAAAAATTTTTTTTTAGACTTAGTCATTTTTCCGGCGTTTATCAGACTTTCAGATAGGGGAAATGTCAGTGGGTGTTCCGATTTCAGTTCCAGAGCGATTCGCCCGATGAGTCCTTCATATTTAGTCGTTTTCAGCCAATTTTCTGAATATTTGAAAATGTCACTTTTTTGTGAAAATATCCACTAAATGAGGGAATAATATGTGTGATGGTACCCCAGGAGAGTTCCAAATGTGTGTGGGTAGAATATATATCCCACGGGGGTAAAATTGAAAAAAGGTGAAAAATTTTTTTGTTTGGACTTAAAGTTATTTTTTCAGCGTTTATCAGACTTTCAGATAGGGGAAATGTCAGTGAGCATTCCGATTTCAGTTCCAGAGCGATTCGCCCGATGACTCCTTCATATTTAGTCGTTTTCAGCCAATTTTCAGAATTTTTGAAAATTTCACTTTTTTGTGAAAATATCCACTAAATGAGGGAATAATATGTGTGAGGATACCCCAGGAGAGTTCCAAATGTGTGTCGGTAGAATATATATCCCACGGGGGTAAAATTGAAAAAAGTTCAAAAAAATATTTTTTTTGGTCTTAGTCATTTTTACGGCGTTTATCAGACTTTCAATTAGGTCAAATGTCAGTGAGCGTTCCGATTTCAGTTCCAGAGCGATTCGCCCGATGAGTCCTTCATATTTAGTCGTTTTCAGCCAATTTTCTGAATATTTGAAAGTTTCACTTTTTTTGTGAAAATATCCACTAAATGAGGGAATAATATGTGTGAGGGTACCCCAGGAGAGTTCCAAATGTGTGTGGGTAGAATATATATCCCACGGGGGTAAAATTAAAAAAAGGTGAAAAATTTTTTTGTTTGGACTTAGTCATTTTTTCAGCGTTTATCAGACTTTCAGATAGGGGAAATGTCAGTGAGCGTTCCGATTTCAGTACCAGAGCAATTCGCCCGATGAGTCCTTCATATTTAGTCGCTTTCAGCCAATTTTCAGAATTTTTGAAAATTTCACTTTTTTGTGAAAATATCCACTAAATTAGGGAATAATATGTGTGGGGGTACCCCAGGAGAGTTCCAAATGTGTGTGGGTAGAATATATATCCCACGGGGGTAAAATTGAAAAAAGGTGAAAATTTTTTTTGTTTGGACTTAGTCATTTTTTTCAGCGTTTATCAGACTTTCAGATAGGGGAAATGTCAGTGAGTGTTCCGATTTCAGTTCCAGAGCGATTCGCCCGATGAGTCCTTCATATTTAGTCGTTTTCAGCCAATTTTCTGAATATTTGAAAATTTCACTTTTTTGTGAAAATATCCACTAAATGAGGGAATAATATGTGTGAGGGTACCCCAGGAGAGTTCCAAATGTGTGTGGGTAGAATATATATCCCACGGGGGTAAAATTGAAAAAAGTTGAAAAAAATTTTTTTTGGACTTAGTCATTTTTACGGCGTTTATCAGACTTTCAATTGGGTCAAATGTCAGTGAGCGTTCCGATTTCAGTTCCAGAGTGATTCGCCCGATGAGTCCTTCATATTTAGTCGTTTTCAGCCAATTTTCTGAATATTTGAAAGTTTCACTTTTTTCTGAAAATATCCACTAAATGAGGGAATAATATGTGTGAGGGTACCCCAGGAGAGTTCCAAATGTGTGTGGGTAGAATATATATCCCACGGGGGTAAAATTGAAAAAAGTTGAAAAAAAATTTTTTTTAGACTTAGTCATTTTTCCGGCGTTTATCAGACTTTCAGATAGGGGAAATGTCAGTGAGCGTTCCGATTTCAGTTCCAGAGCGATTCGCCCGATGAGTCCTTCATATTTACTCGTTTTCAGCCAATTTTCTGAATATTTGAAAATTTCACTTTTTTGTGAAAATATCCACTAAATGAGGGAATAATATGTGTGAGGGTACCCCAGGAGAGTTCCAAATGTGTGTGGGTAGAATATATATCCCACGGGGGTAAAATTGAAAAAAGGTGAAAAAATTTTTTGTTTGGAATTAGTCATTTTTTCAGTGTTTATCAGACTTTCAGATAGGGGAAATGTCAGTGAGCGTTCCGATTTCAGTACCAGAGCGATTTACCCGATGAGTCCTTCATATTTAGTCGTTTTCAGCCAATTTTCTGAATATTTGAAAATTTCACTTTTTTGTGAAAATATCCACTAAATGAGGGAATAATATGTGTGAGGGTACCCCAGGAGAGTTCCAAATGTGTGTGGGTAGAATATATATCCCACGGGGGTAAAATTGAAAAAAGTTGAAAAAAAAATTTTTTTAGACTTAGTCATTTTTCCGGCGTTTATCAGACTTTCAGATAGGGGAAATGTCAGTGAGCGTTCCGATTTCAGTACCAGAGCGATTCGCCCGATGAGTCCTTCATATTTAGTCGCTTTCAGCCAATTTTCAGAATTTTTGAAAATTTCACTTTTTTGTGAAAATATCCACTAAATGAGGGAATAATATGTGTGAGGGTACCCCAGGAGAGTTCCAAATGTGTGTCGGTAGAATACATATCCCACGGGGGTAAAATTGAAAAAAGCTCAAAAAAAATTTTTTTGGGACTTAGTCATTTTTATGGCGTTTATCAGACTTTCAGATAGGGGAAATGTCAGTGAGTGTTCCGATTTCAGTTCCAGAGCGATTCGCCCGATGAGTCCTTCATATTTAGTCGTTTTCAGCCAATTTTCTGAATATTTGAAAATTTCACTTTTTTGTGAAAATATCCACTAAATGAGGGAATAATATGTGTGAGGGTACCCCAGGAGAGTTCCAAATGTGTGTGGGTAGAATATATATCCCACGGGGGTAAAATTGAGAAAAGTTGAAAAAAAATTTTTTTTAGACTTAGCCATTTTTCCGGCGTTTATCAGACTTTCAGATAGGGGAAATGTCAGTGAGCGTTCCGATTTCAGTACCAGAGCAATTCGCCCGATGAGTCCTTCATATTTAGTCGCTTTCATTTTTGAAAATTTCACTTTTTTGTGAAAATATCCACTAAATGAGGGAATAATATGTGTGAGGGTACCCCAGGAGAGTTCCAAATGTGTGTGGGTAGAATATATATCCCACGGGGGTAAAATTGAAAAAAGGTGAAAAATTTTTTTGTTTGGACTTATTCATTTTTTTCAGGGTTTATCAGACTTTCAGATAGGGGAAATGTCAGTGAGCGTTCCGATTTCAGTACCAGAGCGATTCGCCCGATGAGTCCTTCATATTTAGTCGCTTTCAGCCAATTTTCAGAATTTTTGAAAATTTCACTTTTTTGTGAAAATATCCACTAAATGAGGGAATAATATGTGTGAGGGTACCCCAGGAGAGTTCCAAATGTGTGTGGGTAGAATATATATCCCACGGGGGTAAAATTGAAAAAAGGTGAAAAATTTTTTTGTTTGGACTTAGTCATTTTTTTCAGCGTTTATCAGACTTTCAGATAGGGGAAATGTCAGTCAGTGTTCCGATTTCAGTACCAGAGCGATTCGCCCGATGAGTCCTTCATATTTAGTCGCTTTCAGCCAATTTTCAGAATTTTTGAAAATTTCACTTTTTTGTGAAAATATCCACTAAATGAGGGAATAATATGTGTGAGGGTACCCCAGGAGAGTTCCAAATGTGTGTCGGTAGAATACATATCCCACGGGGGTAAAATTGAAAAAAGTTAAAAAAAAAAATTTTTTTGGACTTAGTCATTTTTATGGCGTTTATCAGACTTTCAGATAGGGGAAATGTCAGTGATCGTTAAGATTTCAGTTCCAGAGCAATTCGCCCGATGAGTCCTTCATATTTAGTCGTTTTCAGCCAATTTTCTGATATATTTGAAAATTTCACTTTTTTGTGAAAATATCCACTAAATGAGGGAATAATATGTGTGAGGGTACCCCAGGAGAGTTCCAAATGTGTGTGGGTAGAATATATATCCCACGGGGGTAAAATTGAAAAAAGTTGAAAAAAAATATTTTTTAGACTTAGTCATTTTTCCGGCGTTTATCAGACTTTCAGATAGGGGAAATGTCAGTGAGCGTTCCGATTTCAGTTCCAGAGCGATTCGCCCGATGAGTCCTTCATATTTAGTCGTTTTCAGCCAATTTTCAGAATTTTTGAAAATTTCACTTTTTTGTGAAAATATCCACTAAATGAGGGAATAATATGTGTGAGGGTACCCCAGGAGAGTTCCAAATGTGTGTGGGTAGAATATATATCCCACGGGGGTAAAATTGAAAAAAGGTGAAAAATTTTTTTGTTTGGACTTAGTCATTTTTTTCAGCGTTTATCAGACTTTCAGATAGGGAAAATGTCAGTGAGCGTTCCGATTTCAGTTCCAGAGCAATTCGCCTGATGAGTCCTTCATATTTAGTCGTTTTCAGCCAATTTTCTGATATATCTGAAAATTTCACTTTTTTGTGAAAATATCCACTAAATGAGGGAATAATATGTGTGAGGGTACCCCAGGAGAGTTCCAAATGTGTGTGGGTAGAATATATATCCCACATGGGTAAAATTGAAAAAAGGTGAAAACATTTTTTTTTTGGACTATGTATTTTTTCCGGCGTTTATCACTTTCAGATAGGAGAAATGTCAGTGAGCATTCCGATTTCAGTTCCAGAGCGATTCGCCCGATGAGTCCTTCATATTTAGTCGTTTTCAGCCAATTTTCACAATTTTTGAAAATTTCACTTTTTTGTGAAAATATCCACTAAATGAGGGAATAATATGTGTGAGGGTACCCCAGGAGAGTTCCAAATGTGTGTGGGTAGAATATATATCCCACGGGGGTAAAATTGAAAAAAGGTGAAAAAAAGTATTTTTTGGACTTAGTCACTTTTATGGCGTTTATCAGACTTTCAGATAGGGGAAATGTCAGTGAGTGTTCCGATTTCAGTTCCAGAGCGATTCGCCCGATGAGTCCTTCATATTTAGTCGCTTTCAGCCAATTTTCAGAATTTTTGAAAATTTCACTTTTTTGTGAAAATATCCACTAAATGAGGGAATAATATGTGTGAGGGTACCCCAGGAGAGTTCCAAATGTGTGTGGGTAGAATATATATCCCACGGGGGTAAAATTGAAAAAAGTTGAAAAAAAATTTTTTTTAGACTTAGTCATTTTTCCGGCGTTTATCAGACTTTCAGATAGGGGAAATGTCAGTGAGCGTTCCGATTTCAGTTCCAGAGCGATTCGCCCGATGAGTCCTTCATATTTAGTCGTTTTCAGCCAATTTTCAGAATTTTTGAAAATTTCACTTTTTTGTGAAAATATCCACTAAATGAGGGAATAATATGTGTGAGGGTACCCCAGGAGAGTTCCAAATGTGTGTGGGTAGAATATATATCCCACAGGGGTAAAATTGAAAAAAGGTGAAAAAATTTTTTTTTTGGACTATGTATTTTTTCCGGCGTTTATCACTTTCAGATAGGAGAAATGTCAGTGAGCATTCCGATTTCAGTTCCAGAGCGATTCGCCCGATGAGTCCTTCATATTTAGTCGTTTTCAGCCAATTTTCAGAATTTTTGAGAATTTCACTTTTTTGTGAAAATATCCACTAAATGAGGGAATAATATGTGTGAGGGTACCCCAGGAGAGTTCCAAATGTGTGTGGGTAGAATATATATCCCACAGGGGTAAAATTGAAAAAAGGTGAAAAAATTTTTTTTTTGGACTATGTATTTTTTCCGGCGTTTATCACTTTCAGATAGGAGAAATGTCAGTGAGCATTCCGATTTCAGTTCCAGAGCGATTCGCCCGATGAGTCCTTCATATTTAGTCGTTTTCAGCCAATTTTCTGAATATTTGAAAATTTCACTTTTTTGTGAAAATATCCACTAAATGAGGGAATAATATGTGTGAGGGTACCCCAGGAGAGTTCCAAATGTGTGTGGGTAGAATATATATCCCACGGGGGTAAAATTGAAAAAAGTTGAAAAAAATTTTTTTTTACACTTAGTCATTTTTCCGGCGTTTATCAGACTTTCAGATAGGGGAAATGTCAGTGAGCGTTCCGATTTCAGTTCCAGAGCAATTCGCCCGATGAGTCCTTCATATTTAGTCATTTTCAGCCAATTTTCTGATATATTTGAAAATTTCACTTTTTTTGTGAAAATATCCACTAAATGAGGGAATAATATGTGTGAGGGTACCCCAGGAGAGTTCCAAATGTGTGTGGGTATAATATATATCCCACGGGGGTAAAATTGAAAAAAGTTGAAAAAAAATTTTTTTTACACTTAGTCATTTTTCCGGCGTTTATCAGACTTTCAGACAGGGGAAATGTCAGTGAGCGTTCCGATTTCAGTTCCAGAGCAATTCGCCCGATGAGTCCTTCATATTTATTCGTTTTCAGACAATTTTCTGATATATTTGAAAATTTCACTTTTTTGTGAAAATATCCACTAAATGAGGGAATAATATGTGTGAGGTTACCCCAGGAGAGTTCCAAATGTGTGTGGGTAGAATATATATCCCACGGGGGTAAAATTGAAAAAAGTTGAAAAAAAATATTTTTTGTGGACTTAGTCATTTTTCCGGCGTTTATCAGACTTTCAGATAGGGGAAATGTCCGTGAGCATTCCGATTTCAGTTCCAGAGCGATTCGCCTGATGAGTCCTTCATATTTAGTCGTTTTCAGCCAATTTTCAGAATTTTTGAAAATTTCACTTTTTTGTGAAAATATCCACTAAATAAGGGAATAATATGTGTGAGGGTACCCCAGGAGAGTTCCAAATGTGTGTGGGTAGAATATATATCCCACAGGGGTAAAATTGAAAAAAGGTGAAAAAATTTTTTTTTTGGACTTCATATTTTTTCCGGCGTTTATCAAACTTTCAGATAGGGGAAATGTCAGTGAGCATTCTGATTTCAGTTCCAGAGCGATTCGCCCGATGAGTCCTTCATATTTAGTCGTTTTCAGCCAATTTTCAGAATTTTTGAGAATTTCACTTTTTTGTGAAAATATCCACTAAATGAGGGAATAATATGTGTGAGGGTACCCCAGGAGAGTTCCAAATGTGTGTGGGTAGAATATATATCCCACGGGGGTAAAATTGAAAAAAGTTGAAAAAAAATTTTTTTTAGACTTAGTCATTTTTCTGGCGTTTAGCAGACTTTCAGATAGGGGAAATGTCAGTGAGCGTTCCGATTTCAGTTCCAGAGCGATTTGCCCGATGAGTCCTTCATATTTAGTCGTTTTCAGCCAATTTTCTGAATATTTGAAAATTTCACTTTTTTGTGAAAATATCCACTAAATGAGGGAATAATTTGTGTGAGGGTACCCCAGGAGAGTTCCAAATGTGTGTGGTTAGAATATATATCCCACGGGGGTAAAATTGAAAAAAGGTGAAAAATTTTTTTTTTTGGACTTAGTCATTTTTTCAGCGTTTATCAGACTTTCAGATAGGGGAAATGTCAGTGAGCGTTCCGATTTCAGTACCAGAGCGATTCGCCCGATGAGTCCTTCATATTTAGTCGCTTTCAGCCAATTTTCAGAATTTTTGAAAATTTCACTTTTTTGTGAAAATATCCACTAAATGAGGGAATAATATGTGTAAGGGTACCCCAGGAGAGTTCCAAATGTGTGTGGGTAGAATATATATCCCACGGGGGTAAAATTGAAAAAAGTTTAAAAAAAATTTTTGTTGGAATTAGTCATTTTTCCGGTGTTTAGAAGACTTTCAGATAGGGGAAATGTCAGTGAGCGTTCCAATTTCAATTCCAGAGCTATTCGCCCGATGAGTCCTTCATATTTAGTCGTTTTCAGCCAATTTTCTGAATTTTTGAAAATTTCACTTTTTTGTGAAAATATCCACTAAATGAGGGAATAATATGTGTGAGGGTACCCCAGGAGAGTTCCAAATGTGTGTGGGTAGAATATATATCCCACGGGTGTAAAATTGAAAAAAGGTGAAAAAAAATATTTTTTTTTAGAATTACTCATTTTTCCGGCGTTTATCAGACTTTCAGATAGGGGAAATGTCAGTGAACGTTCCGATTTCAGTTCCAGAGCGATTAGCCCGATGAGTCCTTCATATTTAGTCGTTTTCAGCCAATTTTCAGAATTTTTGAAAATTTCACTTTTTTGTGAAAATATCCACTAAATGAGGGAATAATATGTGTGAGGGTACCCCAGGAGAGTTCCAAATGTGTGTGGGTAGAATATATATCCCACGGGGGTAAAATTGAAAAAAGGTGAAAAAAAAAATTTTTTTTTAGAATTACTCATTTTTCCGGCGTTTATCAGACTTTCAGATAGGGGAAATGTCAGTGAGCGTTCCGATTTCAGTACCAGAGCGATTCGCCTGATGAGTCCTTCATATTTAGTCGCTTTCAGCCAATTTTCAGAATTTTTGAAAATTTCACTTTTTTGTGAAAATATCCACTAAAAGAGGGAATAATATGTGTGAGGGTACCCCAGGAGAGTTCCAAATGTGTGTGGGTAGAATATATATCCCACGGGGGTAAAATTGAAAAAAGCTGAAAAAATTTTTTTTTTTCGACTTAGTCATTTTTTCAGCGTTTATCAGACTTTCAGATAAGGGAAATGTCAGTGAGCGTTCCAATTTCAGTTCCAGAGCGATTCGCCCGATGAGTCCTTCATATTTAGTCATTTTCAGCCAATTTTCAGAATTTTTGAAAATTTCACTTTTTTGTGAAAATATCCACTAAATGAGGGAATAATATGTGTGAGGGTACCCCAGGAGAGTTCCAAATGTGTGTGGGTAGAATATATATCCCACGGGGGTAAAATTGAAAAAAGTTGAAAAATTTTTTTTTTCAGAATTAGTAATTTTTCGGGCGTTCATCAGACTTTCAGATAGGGGAAATGTCAGTGAGCGTTCCGATTTCAGTTCCAGAGCGATTCGCCCGATGAGTCCTTCATATTTAGTCGTTTTCAGCAAATTTTCAGAATTTTTGAAAATTTCACTTTTTTGTGAAAATATCCACTAAATGAGGGAATAATATGTGTGAGGGTACCCCAGGAGAGTTCCAAATGTGTGTGGGTAGAATACATATCCCAAGGGGGTGAAATTGAAAAAAGGTGAAACATTTTTTTTTTTGGACTTAGTCATTTTTTCAGCGTTTATCAGACTTTCAGATAGGGGAAATGTCAGTGAGCGTTCCGATTTCAGTTCCAGAGCAATTCGCCCGATGAGTCCTTCATATTTAGTCATTTTCAGCCAATTTTCTGATATATTTGAAAATTTCACTTTTTTGTGAAAATATCCACTAAATGAGGGAATAATATGTGTGAGGGTACACCAGGAGAGTTCCAAATGTGTGTGGGTATAATATATATCCCACGGGGGTAAAATTGAAAAAAGTTGAAAAAAAATTTTTTTTAGACTTAGTCATTTTTCCGGCGTTTATCAGACTTTCAGATAGGGGAAATGTCAGTGAGCGTTCCGATTTCAGTTCCAGAGCGATTCGCCCGATGAGTCCTTCATATTTAGTCGTTTTAAGCCAATTTTCTGAATATTTGAAAATTTCACTTTTTTGTGAAAATATCCACTAAATGAGGGAATAATATGTGTGAGGGTACCCCAGGAGAGTTCCAAATGTGTGTGGGTAGAATATATATCCCACGGGGGTAAAATTGAAAAAAGTTGAAAAAAATTTTTTTTTACACTTAGTCATTTTTCCGGCGTTTATCAGACTTTCAGATAGGGGAAATGTCAGTGAGCGTTCCGATTTCAGTTCCAGAGCAATTCGCCCGATGAGTCCTTCATATTTAGTCATTTTCAGCCAATTTTCTGATATATTTGAAAATTTCACTTTTTTGTGAAAATATCCACTAAATGAGGGAATAATATGTGTGAGGGTACCCCAGGAGAGTTCCAAATGTGTGTGGGTATAATATATATCCCACGGGGGTAAAATTGAAAAAAGTTGAAAAAAAATTTTTTTTACACTTAGTCATTTTTCCGGCGTTTATCAGACTTTCAGACAGGGGAAATGTCAGTGAGCGTTCCGATTTCAGTTCCAGAGCAATTCGCCCGATGAGTCCTTCATATTTATTCGTTTTCAGACAATTTTCTGATATATTTGAAAATTTCACTTTTTTGTGAAAATATCCACTAAATGAGGGAATAATATGTGTGAGGTTACCCCAGGAGAGTTCCAAATGTGTGTGGGTAGAATATATATCCCACAGGGGTAAAATTGAAAAAAGGTGAAAAAATTTTTTTTTTGGACTTCATATTTTTTCCGGCGTTTATCAAACTTTCAGATAGGGGAAATGTCAGTGAGCATTCTGATTTCAGTTCCAGAGCGATTCGCCCGATGAGTCCTTCATATTTAGTAGTTTTCAGCCAATTTTCAGAATTTTTGAGAATTTCACTTTTTTGTGAAAATATCCACTAAATGAGGGAATAATATGTGTGAGGGTACCCCAGGAGAGTTCCAAATGTGTGTGGGTAGAATATATATCCCACGGGGGTAAAATTGAAAAAAGTTGAAAAAAAATTTTTTTTAGACTTAGTCATTTTTCTGGCGTTTAGCAGACTTTCAGATAGGGGAAATGTCAGTGAGCGTTCCGATTTCAGTTCCAGAGCGATTTGCCCGATGAGTCCTTCATATTTAGTCGTTTTCAGCCAATTTTCTGAATATTTGAAAATTTCACTTTTTTGTGAAAATATTCACTAAATGAGGGAATAATATGTGTGAGGGTACCCCAGGAGAGTTCCAAATGTGTGTGGGTAGAATATATATCCCACAGGGGTAAAATTGAAAAAAGGTGAAAAAATTTTTTTTTTGGACTTCATATTTTTTCCGGCGTTTATCAGACTTTCAGATAGGGGAAATGTCAGTGAGCATTCCGATTTCAGTTCCAGAGCGATTTGCCCGATGAGTCCTTCATATTTAGTCGTTTTCAGCCAATTTTCAGAATATTTGAAAATTTCACTTTTTTGTGAAAATATCCACTAAATGAGGGAATAATATGTGTGAGGGTACCCCAGGAGAGTTCCAAATGTGTGTGGGTAGAATATATATCCCACGGGTGTAAAATTGAAAAAAGGTGAAAAAAAATATTTTTTTTTAGAATTACTCATTTTTCCGGCGTTTATCAGACTTTCAGATAGGGGAAATGTCAGTGAGCGTTCCGATTTCAGTTCCAGAGCGATTAGCCCGATGAGTCCTTCATATTTAGTCGTTTTCAGCCAATTTTCAGAATTTTTGAAAATTTCACTTTTTTGTGAAAATATCCACTAAATGAGGGAATAATATGTGTGAGGGTACCCCAGGAGAGTTCCAAATGTGTGTGGGTAGAATATATATCCCACGGGGGTAAAATTGAAAAAAGGTGAAAAAAAATATTTTTTTTTAGAATTACTCATTTTTCCGGCGTTTATCAGACTTTCAGATAGGGGAAATGTCATTGAGCGTTCCGATTTCAGTACCAGAGCGATTCGCCTGATGAGTCCTTCATATTTAGTCGCTTTCAGCCAATTTTCAGAATTTTTGAAAATTTCACTTTTTTGTGAAAATATCCACTAAAAGAGGGAATAATATGTGTGAGGGTACCCCAGGAGAGTTCCAAATGTGTGTGGGTAGAATATATATCCCACGGGGGTAAAATTGAAAAAAGTTGAAAAATTTTTTTTTTCAGAATTAGTAATTTTTCGGGCGTTCATCAGACTTTCAGATAGGGGAAATGTCAGTGAGCGTTCCGATTTCAGTTCCAGAGCGATTCGCCCGATGAGTCCTTCATATTTAGTCGTTTTCAGCAAATTTTCAGAATTTTTGAAAATTTCACTTTTTTGTGAAAATATCCACTAAATGAGGGAATAATATGTGTGAGGGTACCCCAGGAGAGTTCCAAATGTGTGTGGGTAGAATATGTCCCACGGGGGTAAAATTGAAAAAAGTTGAAAAAAATTTTTTTTTAGAATTAGTAATTTTTCCGGCGTTTATCAGACTTTCAGATAGGGGAAAAGTCAGTGAGCGTTCCGATTTCAGTTCCAGAGCGATTCGCCCGATGAGTCCTTCATATTTAATCGTCTTCAGCCAATTTTCAGAATTTTTGAAAATTTCACTTTTTTGTGAAAATATCCACTAAATGAGGGAATAATATGTGTGAGGGTACCCCAGGAGAGTTCCAAATGTGTATGGGTAGAATATATATCCCACGGGGGTAAAATTGAAAAAAGTTGAAAATTTTTTTTTTTCAGACTTAGTCATTTTTCCGGCGTTTATCAGACTTTCAGATAGGGGAAATGTCAGTGAGCGTTCCGATTTCAGTTCCAGAGCGATTCGCCCGATGAGTCCTTCATATTTAGTCGTTTTCAGCCAATTTTCAGAATTTTTGAAAATTTCACTTTTTTGTGAAAATATCCACTAAATGAGGGAATAATATGTGTGAGGGTACCCCAGGAGAGTTCCAAATGTGTGTGGGTAGAATACATATTCCACGGGGGTAAAATTGAAAAAAGATGAAAAAAATTTTTTTTTTCAACTTAGTGATTTTTTCAGCGTTTATCAGACTTTCAGATAGGGGAAATGTCAGTGAGCGTTCCAATTTCAATACCAGAGCGATTCGCCCGATGAGTGCTTCATAGTCGTTTTCAGCCAATTTTCAGAATTTTTGAAAATTTCACTTTTTTGTGAAAATATCCACTAAATGAGGGAATAATATGTGTGAGGGTACCCCAGGAGAGTTCCAAATGTGTGTGGGTAGAATATATATCCCACGGGGGTAAAATTGAAAAAAGTTTAAAAAATTTTTTTGTTGGACTTAGTCATTTTTCCGGCGTTTAGAAGACTTTCAGATAGGGGAAATGTCAGTGAGCGTTCCGATTTCAGGTCCAGAGCGATTCGCCCGATGAGTCCTTCATATTTAATCGTTTTCAGCCAATTTTCAGAATTTTTGAAAATTTCACTTTTTTGTGAAAATATCCACTAAATGAGGGAATAATATGTGTGAGGGTACCCCAGGAGAGTTCCAAATGTGTGTGGGTAGAATATATATCCCACGGGGGTAAAATTGAAAAAAGTTGAAAATTTTTTTTTTTCAGACTTAGTCATTTTTCCGGCGTTTATCAGACTTTCAGATAGGGGAAATGTCAGTGAGCGTTCCGATTTCAGTTCCAGAGCGATTCGCCCGATGAGTCCTTCATATTTAGTCGTTTTCAGCCAATTTTCAGAATTTTGGAAAATTTCACTTTTTTGTGAAAATATCCACTAAATGAGGGAATAATATGTGTGAGGGTACCCCAGGAGAGTTCCAAATGTGTGTGGGTAGAATATATATCCCACGGGGGTAAAATTGAAAAAAGGTGAAAAATTTTTTTTTTGGACTGTCATTTTTTCAGCGTTTATCAGACTTTCAGATAGGGGAAATGTCAGTGAGCGTTCCGATTTCAGTACCAGAGTGATTCGCCCGATGAGTCCTTCATATTTAGTCGCTTTCAGCCAATTTTCAGAATTTTTGAAAATTTCACTTTTTTGTGAAAATATCCACTAAATGACGGAATATTATGTGTGAGGGTATCCCAGGAGAGTTCCAAATGTGTGTGGGTAGAATATATATCCCACGGGGGTAAAATTGACAAAAGTTGAAAAAAAATTTTTTTTAGACTTAGTCATTTTTCCGGCGTTTATCAGACTTTCAGATAGGGGAAATATCAGTGAGCGTTCCGATTTCAGTTCCAGAGCGATTAGCCCGATGAGTCCTTCATATTTAGTCGTTTTCAGCCAATTTTCAGAATTTTTGAAAATTTCACTTTTTTGTGAAAATATCCACTAAATGAGGGAATAATATGTGTGAGGGTACCCCAGGAGAGGTCCAAATGTGTGTGGGTAGAATATATATCCCTCGGGGGTAAAATTGAAAAAAGGTGAAAAAAAATATTTTTTTTTAGAATTACTCATTTTTCCGGCGTTTATCAGACTTTCAGATAGGGGAAATGTCAGTGAGCGTTCCGATTTCAGTTCCAGAGCGATTCGCCTGATGAGTCCTTCATATTTAGTCGTTTTCAGCAAATTTTCAGAATTTTTGAAAATTTCACTTTTTTGTGAAAATATCCACTAAATGAGGGAATAATATGTGTGAGGGAACCCCAGGAGAGTTCCAAATGTGTGTGGGTAGAATATATATCCCAAGGGGGTGAAACTGAAAAAAGGTGAAACATTTTTTTTTTTGGACTTAGTCATTTTTTCAGCGTTTATCAAACTTCCAGATAGGGGAAATGTCAGTGAGCGTTCCGATTTCAGTACCAGAGCGATTCGCCCGATGAGTCCTTCATATTTAGTCATTTTCAGCCAATTTTCAGAATTTTTGAAAATTTCACTTTTTTGTGAAAATATCCACTAAATGAGGGAATAATATGTGTGAGGGTACCCCAGCAGAGTTCCAAATGTGTGTGGGTAGAATATATATCCCACGGGGGTAAAATTGAAAAAAGTTAAAAAAAAATTTTTGTTGGAATTAGTCATTTTTCCGGCGTTTAGAAGACTTTCAGATAGGGGAAATGTCAGTGAGCGTTCCAATTTCAATTCCAGAGCGATTCGCCCGATGAGTCCTTCATATTTAGTCGTTTTCAGCCAATTTTCTGAATTTTTGAAAATTTCAATTTTTTGTGAAAATATCCACTAAATGAGGGAATAATATGTGTGAGGGTACCCCAGGAGAGTTCCAAATGTGTGTGGGTAGAATATATATCCCACGGCGGTAAAATTGAACAAAGTTTAAAAAATTTTTTTGTTGGACTTAGTCATTTTTCCGGCGTTTATCAGACTTTCAATTAGGGCAAATGTCAGTGAGCATTCCGATTTCAGTACCAGAGTGATACGCCCGATGAGTCCTTCATATTTAATAGCTTTCAGCCAATTTTCCGAATTTTTGAAAATTTCACTTTTTTGTGAAAATATCCACTAAATGAGGGAATAATATGTGTGAGGGTACCCCAGGAGAGCTCCAAATGTGTGTGGGTAGAATATATATCCCTCGGGGGTAAAATTGAAAAAAGGTGAAAAAAAATATTTTTTTTTAGAATTATTCATTTTTCCGGCGTTTATCAGACTTTCAGATAGGGGAAATGTCAGTGAGCGTTCCGATTTCAGTTCCAGAGCGATTCGCCCGATGAGTCCTTCATATTTAGTCGTTTTCAGCAAATTTTCAGAATTTTTGAAAATTTCACTTTTTTGTGAAAATATCCACTAAATGAGGGAATAATATGTGTGAGGGTACCCCAGGAGTGTTCCAAATGTGTGTGGGTAGAATATGTCCCACGGGGGTAAAATTGAAAAAAGTGGAAAAAATTTTTTTTTTAGAATTAGTAATTTTTCCGGCGTTTATCAGACTTTCAGATAGGGGAAATGTCAGTGAGCGTTCCGATTTCAGTTCCAGAGCGATTCGCCCGATGAGTGCTTCATATTTAGTTGTTTTCAGCCAATTTTCAGAATTTTTGAAAATTTCACTTTTTTGTGAAAATATCCACTAAATGAGGGAATAATATGTGTGAGGTTACCCCAGGAGAGTTCAAAATGTGTGTGGGTAGAATATATATCCCACGGGGGTAAAATTGAAAAAAGTTTAAAAAAATTTTTGTTGGACTTAGTCATTTTTCCGGCGTTTAGAAGACTTTCAGATAGGGGAAATGTCAGTGAGCATTCCAATTTCAATTTCAGAGCGATTCGCCCGATGAGTCCTTCATATTTAGTTGTTTTCAGCCAATTTTCTGAATTTTTGAAAATGTCACTTTTTTGTGAAAATATCCACTAAATGAGGGAATAATATGTGTGAGGGTACCCCAGGAGAGTTCCAAATGTGTGTGGGTAGAATATATATCCCTCGGGGGTAAAATTGAAAAAAGGTGAAAAAAAAAATTTTTTTTTAGAATTATTCATTTTTCCGGCGTTTATCAGACTTTCAGATAGGGGAAATGTCAGTGAGCGTTCCGATTTCAGTTCCAGAGCGATTCGCCCGATGAGTCCTTCATATTTAGTCGTTTTCAGCAAATTTTCAGAATTTTTGAAAATTTCACTTTTTTGTGAAAATATCCACTAAATGAGGGAATAATATGTGTGAGGGTACCCCAGGACAGTTCCAAATGTGTGTGGGTAGAATATATATCCCAAGGGGGTGAAATTGAAAAAAGGTGAAACATTTTTTTTTTTGGACTTAGTCATTTTTTCAGCGTTTATCAGACTTCCAGATAGGGGAAATGTGAGTGAGCGTTCCGATTTCAGTACCAGAGCGATTCGCCCGATGAGTCCTTCATATTTAGTCGCTTTCAGCCAATTTTCAGAATTTTTGAAAATTTCACTTTTTTGTGAAAATGTCCACTAAAAGAGGGAATAATATGTGTGAGGGTACCCCAGGAGAGTTCCAAATGTGTGTGGGTAGAATATATATCCCACGGGGGTAAAATTGAAAAAAGGTGAAAAATTTTTTTTTTTTCGACTTAGTCATTTTTTCAGCGTTTATCAGACTTTCAGATAGGGGAAATGTCAGTGAGCGTTCCAATTTCAGTTCCAGAGCGATTCGCCCGATGAGTCCTTCATATTTAGTCATTTTCAGCCAATTTTCAGAATTTTTGAAAATTTCACTTTTTTTGTGAAAATATCCACTAAATGAGGGAATAATATGTGTGAGGGTACCCCAGGAGAGTTCCAAATGTGTGTGGGTAGAATATATATCCCACAGGGGTAAAATTGAAAAAAGTTTAAAAAAATTTTTTGTTGGAATTAGTCATTTTTCCGGCGTTTAGAAGACTTTCAGATAGGGGAAATGTCAGTGAGCGTTCCAATTTCAATTCCAGAGCGATTCGCCCGATGAGTCCTTCATATTTAGTCGTTTTCAGCCAATTTTCAGAATTTTTGAAAATTTCACTTTTTTGTGAAAATATCCACTAAATGAGGGAATAATATGTGTGAGGGTACCCCAGGAGAGTTCCAAATGTGTGTGGGTAGAATATATATCCCACGTGGGTAAAATTGAAAAAAGTTGAAAACATTTTTTTTTTAGAATTAGTCATTTTTCCGGCGTTTATCAGACTTTCAGATAGGGGAAATGTCAGTGAGCATTCCGATTTCAGTTCCAGAGCGATTCGCCCGATGAGTCCTTCATATTTAGTCATTTTCAGACAATTTTCAGAATTTTGAAAATTTCACTTTTTTGTGTAAAAATCCACTAAATGAGGGAATAATATGTGTGAGGGTACCCCAGGAGAGTTCCAAATGTGTGTGGGTAGAATATATATCCAACGGGGGTAAAATTGAAAAAAGGTGAAAAAATTTTTTGGACCTAGTCATTTTTCCGCCGTTTATCAGACTTTCAGATAGGGGAAATGTCAGTGAGCATTCCGATTTCAGTTCCAGAGCGATTCGCCCGATGAGTCCTTCATATTTAGTCGTTTTCAGACAATTTTCAGAATTTTAAAAATTTCACTTTTTTGTGAAAATATCCACTAAATGAGGGAATAATATGTGTGAGGGTACCCCAGGAGAGTTCCAAATGTGTGTGGGTAGAATATATATCCCACGGGGGTAAAACTGAAAAAAGGTGAAAAAAATTTTTTTTGGACCTAGTCATTTTTCCGGCGTTTATCAGACTTTCAGATAGGGGAAATGTCAGTGAGCGTTCCGATTTCAGTTCCAGAGCGATTCGCCCGATGAGTCCTTCATATTTAGTCGTTTTCAGCCAATTTTCAGAATTTTGAAAATTTCACTTTTTTGTGAAAATATCCACTAAATGAGGGAATAATATGTGTGAGTGTACCCCAGGAGAGTTCCAAATGTGTGTGGGTAGAATATATATCCCACGGGGGTAACATTTAAAAAAGTTGAAAAAAATTTTTTTTTTCGACTTAGTCATTTTTCCGGCGTTTATCAGACTTTCAGATAGGGGAAATGTCAGTGAGCGTTCCGATTTCAGTTCCAGAGCGATTCGCCCGATGAGTCCTTCATATTTAGTCGCTTTCAGACAATTTTCAGAATTTTTGAAAATTTCACTTTTTTGTGAAAATATCCACTAAATGAGGGAATAATATGTGTGAGGGTACCCCAGGAGAGTTCCAAATGTGTGTGGGTAGAATATATATCCCACGGGGGTAAAATTGAAAAAAGGTGAAAAAAATTTTTTTTGGACCTAGTCATTTTTCTGGCGTTTATCAGACTTTCAGATAGGGGAAATGTCAGTGAGCGTTCCGATTTCAGTTCCAGAGCGATTCACCCGATGAGTCCTTCATATTTAGACGTTTTCAGCCAATTTTCAGAATTTTGAAAATTTCACTTTTTTTGTGAAAATATCCACTAAATGAGGGAATAATATGTGTGAGGGTACCCCAGGAGAGTTCCAAATGTGTGTGGGTAGAATATATATCCCACGGGGGTAAAATTGAAAAAAGATGAACAAAATTTTTTTTTCTCGACTTAGTTATTTTTCCGGCGTTTATCAGACTTTCAGATAGGGGAAATGTCAGTGTGCGTTCCGATTTCAGTTCCAGAGCGATTCGCCCAATGAGTCCTTCATATTTAGTCATTTTCAGCCAATTTTCAGAATTTTTGAAAATTTCACTTTTTTGTGAAAATATCCACTAAATGAGGGAATAATATGTGTGAGGGTACCCCAGGAGAGTTCCAAATGTGTGTGGGTAGAATATATATCCCACGTGGGTAAAATTGAAAAAAGTTGAAAACATTTTTTTTTTAGAATTAGTCATTTTTCCGGCGTTTATCAGACTTTCAGATAGGGGAAATGTCAGTGAGCATTCCGATTTCAGTTCCAGAGCGATTCGCCCGATGAGTCCTTCATATTTAGTCATTTTCAGACAATTTTCAGAATTTTGAAAATTTCACTTTTTTGTGTAAAAATCCACTAAATGAGGGAATAATATGTGTGAGGGTACCCCAGGAGAGTTCCAAATGTGTGTGGGTAGAATATATATCCAACGGGGGTAAAATTGAAAAAAGGTGAAAAAATTTTTTGGACCTAGTCATTTTTCCGCCGTTTATCAGACTTTCAGATAGGGGAAATGTCAGTGAGCATTCCGATTTCAGTTCCAGAGCGATTCGCCCGATGAGTCCTTCATATTTAGTCGTTTTCAGACAATTTTCAGAATTTTAAAAATTTCACTTTTTTGTGAAAATATCCACTAAATGAGGGAATAATATGTGTGAGGGTACCCCAGGAGAGTTCCAAATGTGTGTGGGTAGAATATATATCCCACGGGGGTAAAACTGAAAAAAGGTGAAAAAAATTTTTTTTGGACCTAGTCATTTTTCTGGCGTTTATCAGACTTTCAGATAGGGGAAATGTCAGTGAGCGTTCCGATTTCAGTTCCAGAGCGATTCACCCGATGAGTCCTTCATATTTAGACGTTTTCAGCCAATTTTCAGAATTTTGAAAATTTCACTTTTTTTGTGAAAATATCCACTAAATGAGGGAATAATATGTGTGAGGGTACCCCAGGAGAGTTCCAAATGTGTGTGGGTAGAATATATATCCCACGGGGGTAAAATTGAAAAAAGATGAACAAAATTTTTTTTTCTCGACTTAGTTATTTTTCCGGCGTTTATCAGACTTTCAGATAGGGGAAATGTCAGTGTGCGTTCCGATTTCAGTTCCAGAGCGATTCGCCCAATGAGTCCTTCATATTTAGTCATTTTCAGCCAATTTTCAGAATTTTTGAAAATTTCACTTTTTTGTGAAAATATCCACTAAATGAGGGAATAATATGTGTGAGGGTACCCCAGGAGAGTTCCAAATGTGTGTGGGTAGAATATATATCCCACGGGGGTAAAATTGAAAACAGTTTAAAAAAAATTTTTGTTGGACTTAGTCATTTTTCCGGCGTTTAGAAGACTTTCAGATAGGGGAAATGTCAGTGAGCATTCCAATTTCAATTTCAGAGCGATTCGCCCGATGAGTCCTTCATATTTAGTTGTTTTCAGCCAATTTTCTGAATTTTTGAAAATGTCACTTTTTGTGAAAATATCCACTAAATAAGGGAATAATATGTGTGAGGGTACCCCAGGAGAGTTCCAAATGTGTGTGGGTAGAATATATATCCCTCGGGGGTAAAATTGAAAAAAGGTGAAAAAAAATTTTTTTTTTTAGAATTATTCATTTTTCCGGCGTTTATCAGACTTTCAGATAGGGGAAATGTCAGTGAGCGTTCCGATTTCAGTTCCAGAGCGATTCGCCCGATGAGTCCTTCATATTTAGTCGTTTTCAGCCAATTTTCAGAATTTTTGAAAATTTCACTTTTTTGTGAAAATATCCACTAAATGAGGGAATAATATGTGTGAGGGTACCCCAGGAGAGTTCCAAATGTGTGTGGGTAGAATATATATCCCAAGGGGGTGAAATTGAAAAAAGGTGAAACATTTTTTTTTTTGGACTTAGTCATTTTTTCAGCGTTTATCAGACTTCCAGATAGGGGAAATGTGAGTGAGCGTTCCGATTTCAGTACCAGAGCGATTCGCCCGATGAGTCCTTCATATTTAGTCGCGTTCAGCCAATTTTCAGAATTTTGAAAATTTCACTTTTTTGTGAAAATATCCTCTAAATGAGGGAATAATATGTGTGAGGGTACCCCAGGAGAGTTCCAAATGTGTGTGGGTAGAATAAATATCCCACGGGGGTAAAATTGAAAAAAGGTGAAAAAAATTTTTTTTGGACCTAGTCATTTTTCTGGCGTTTATCAGACTTTCAGATAGGGGAAATGTCAGTGAGCGTTCCGATTTCAGTTCCAGAGCTATTCGCCCAATGAGTCCTTCATATTTAGTCATTTTCAGCCAATTTTCAGAATTTTTGAAAATTTCACTTTTTTGTGAAAATATCCACTAAATGAGGGAATAACATGTGTGAAGGTACCCCAGGAGAGTTCCAAATGTGTGTGGGTAGAATATATATCCCACGGGGGTAAAATTGAAAAAAGTTGAAAAAATTTTTTTTTCAGAATTAGTAATTTTTCCAGCATTTATCAGACTTTCAGATAGGGGAAATGTCAGTGAGCGTTCCGATTTCAGTTCCAGAGCGATTCGCCCGATGAGACCTTCATATTTAGTCATTTTCAGCCAATTTTCAGAATTTTGAAAATTTCACTTTTTTGTGAAAATATCCACTAAATGAGTGAATAATATGTGTGAGGGTACCCCAGGAGAGTTCCAAATGTGTGTGGGTAGAATATATATCCCACGGGGGTAAAATTGAAAAAAGGTGAGAAAATTTTTTTTTGGACCTAGTCATTTTTCCGGCGTTTATCAGACTTTCAAATAGTAGAAATGTCAGTGAGCGTTCCGATTTCAGTTCCAGAGCGATTCGCCCGATGATTCCTTCATATTTAGTCGTTTTCAGCCAATTTTCAGAATTTTGAAAATTTCATTTTTTCACTAAATGAGGGAATAATATGTATGAGGGTACCCCAGGAGAGTTCCAAATGTGTGTGGGTAGAATATATATCCCACGGGGGTAAAATTGAAAAAAGTTGACATTTTTTTTTTTTTTCGACTTAGTCATTTTTCCGGCGTTTATCAGACTTTCAGATAGGGGAAATGTCAGTGAGCATTCCTATTTCAGTTCCAGAGCGATTCGCCTGATGAGTCCTTCATATTTAGTCATTTTCAGCCAATTTTCAGAATTTTGAAAATTTCACTTTTTTGTGAAAATATCCACTAAATGAGGGAATAATATGTGTGAGGGTACCCCAGGAGAGTTCCAAATGTGTGTGGGTAGAATATATATCCCACGGGGGTAAAATTGAAAAAAGTTGAAAAAATTTTTTTTAGAATTAGTAATTTTTCCGGCGTTTATCAGACTTTCAGATAGGGGAAATGTCAGTGAGCGTTCCGATTTCAGTTCCAGAGCGATTCGCCCGATGAGTCCTTCATATTTAGACGTTTTCAGCCAATTTTCAGAATTTTGAAAATTTCACTTTTTTTGTGAAAATATCCACTAAATGAGGGAATAATATGTGTGAGGGTACCCCAGGAGAGTTCCAAATGTGTGTGGGTAGAATATATATCCCACGGGGGTAAAATTGAAAAAAGGTGAAAAATTTTTTTTTTGGACTTAGTCATTTTTCCGGCGTTTATCAGACTTTCAGATAGGGAAAATGTCAGTGAGTGTTCCGATTTCAGTTCCAGAGCGATTCGCCCGATGAGTCCTTCATATTTAGTCGCTTTCAGCCAATTTTCAGAATTTTTGAAAATTTCACTTTTTTGTGAAAATATCCACTAAATGAGGGAATAATATGTGTGAGGGTACCCCAGGAGAGTTCCAAATGTGTGTGGGTAGAATATATATCCCACAGGGGTAAAATTGAAAAAAGGTGAAAAAAATTTTTTTTGGACCTAGTCATTTTTCTGGCGTTTATCAGACTTTCAGATAGGGGAAATGTCAGTGAGCATTCCGATTTCAGTTCAAGAGCGATTCGCCCGATGAGTCCTTCATATTTAGACGTTTTCAGCCAATTTTCAGAATTTTGAAAATTTCACTTTTTTTGTGAAAATATCCGCTAAATGAGGGAATAATATGTGTGAGGGTACCCCAGGAGAGTTCCAAATGTGTGTGGGTAGAATATATATCCCACGGGGGTAAAATTGAAAAAAGTTGAAAAATTTTTTTTTTCAGAATTAGTAATTTTTCCAGCATTTATCAGACTTTCAGATAGGGGAAATGTCAGTGAGCGTTCCGATTTCAGTTCCAGAGCGATT
Source organism: Phyllobates terribilis (assembly GCF_046119375.1). NCBI lineage: Eukaryota > Metazoa > Chordata > Amphibia > Anura > Dendrobatidae > Phyllobates > Phyllobates terribilis. The sequence continues at coordinate 17,404,295 of NW_027362773.1, read as the reverse complement.
CGCCCGATGAGACCTTCATATTTAGTCATTTTCAGCCAATTTTCAGAATTTTGAAAATTTCACTTTTTTGTGAAAATATCCACTAAATGAGTGAATAATATGTGTGAGGGTACCCCAGGAGAGTTCCAAATGTGTGTGGGTAGAATATATATCCCACGGGGGTAAAATTGAAAAAAGGTGAGAAAATTTTTTTTTGGACCTAGTCATTTTTCCGGCGTTTATCAGACTTTCAAATAGTAGAAATGTCAGTGAGCGTTCCGATTTCAGTTCCAGAGCGATTCGCCCGATGATTCCTTCATATTTAGTCGTTTTCAGCCAATTTTCAGAATTTTGAAAATTTCATTTTTTCACTAAATGAGGGAATAATATGTATGAGGGTACCCCAGGAGAGTTCCAAATGTGTGTGGGTAGAATATATATCCCACGGGGGTAAAATTGAAAAAAGTTGACATTTTTTTTTTTTTTCGACTTAGTCATTTTTCCGGTGTTTATCAGACTTTCAGATAGGGGAAATGTCAGTGAGCATTCCTATTTCAGTTCCAGAGCGATTCGCCTGATGAGTCCTTCATATTTAGTCATTTTCAGCCAATTTTCAGAATTTTGAAAATTTCACTTTTTTGTGAAAATATCCACTAAATGAGGGAATAATATGTGTGAGGGTACCCCAGGAGAGTTCCAAATGTGTGTGGGTAGAATATATATCCCACGGGGGTAAAATTGAAAAAAGTTGAAAAAATTTTTTTTAGAATTAGTAATTTTTCCGGCGTTTATCAGACTTTCAGATAGGGGAAATGTCAGTGAGCGTTCCGATTTCAGTTCCAGAGCGATTCGCCCGATGAGTCCTTCATATTTAGTCGCTTTCAGCCAATTTTCAGAATTTTTGAAAATTTCACTTTTTTGTGAAAATATCCACTAAATGAGGGAATAATATGTGTGAGGGTACCCCAGGAGAGTTCCAAATGTGTGTGGGTAGAATATATATCCCACAGGGGTAAAATTGAAAAAAGGTGAAAAAAAATTTTTTTGGACCTAGTCATTTTTCTGGCGTTTATCAGACTTTCAGATAGGGGAAATGTCAGTGAGCATTCCGATTTCAGTTCAAGAGCGATTCGCCCGATGAGTCCTTCATATTTAGACGTTTTCAGCCAATTTTCAGAATTTTGAAAATTTCACTTTTTTTGTGAAAATATCCGCTAAATGAGGGAATAATATGTGTGAGGGTACCCCAGGAGAGTTCCAAATGTGTGTGGGTAGAATATATATCCCACGGGGGTAAAATTGAAAAAAGGTGAACAAAATTTTTTTTTTTCGACTTATTCATTTTTCCGGCGTTTATCAGACTTTCAGATAGGGGAAATGTCAGTGAGCGTTCCTACTTCTGTTCCAGAGCGATTCGCCCGATGAGTCCTTCATATTTAGTCGTTTTCAGCCAATTTTCGGAATTTTTGAAAATTTCACTTTTTTGTGAAAATATCCACTAAATGAGGGAATAATATGTGTGAGGGTACCCCAGGAGAGTTCCAAATGTGTGTGGGTAGAATATATATCCCACGGGGGTAAAATTGAAAAAAGTTGAAATTTTTTTTTTTTTCGACTTAGTCATTTTTCCGGCGTTTATCAGACTTTCAGATAGGGGAAATGTCAGTGAGCATTCCTATTTCAGTTCCAGAGCGATTCGCCTGATGAGTCCTTCATATTTAGTCATTTTCAGCCAATTTTCAGAATTTTGAAAATTTCACTTTTTTGTGAAAATATCCACTAAATGAGGGAATAATATGTGTGAGGGTAGCCCAGGAGAGTTCCAAATGTGTGTGGGTAGAATATATATCCCATGGGGGTAAAATTGGAAAAAGGTGAAAATTTTTTTTTTTTGGACTTAGTCATTTTTCCGGCGTTTAGAAGACTTTCAGATAGGGGAAATGTCAGTGAGCGTTCCAATTTCAATTCCAGAGTGAATCGCCCGATGAGTCCTTCATATTTAGTCGTTTTCAGCTAATTTTCAGAATTTTGAAAATTTCACTTTTTCACTAAATGAGGGAATAATATGTGTGAGGGTACCCCAGGAGAGTTCCAAATGTGTGTGGGTAGAATATATATCCCACGGGGGTAAAATTGAAAAAAGGTGAAAAATTTTTTTTTTGGACTTAGTCATTTTTCCGGCGTTTATCAGACTTTCAGATAGGGAAAATGTCAGTGAGTGTTCCGATTTCAGTTCCAGAGCGATTCGCCCGATGAGTCCTTCATATTTAGTCGCTTTCAGCCAATTTTCAGAATTTTTGAAAATTTCACTTTTTTGTGAAAATATCCACTAAATGAGGGAATAATATGTGTGAGGGTACCCCAGGAGAGTTCCAAATGTGTGTGGGTAGAATATATATCCCACAGGGGTAAAATTGAAAAAAGGTGAAAAAAATTTTTTTTGGACCTAGTCATTTTTCTGGCGTTTATCAGACTTTCAGATAGGGGAAATGTCAGTGAGCATTCCGATTTCAGTTCAAGAGCGATTCGCCCGATGAGTCCTTCATATTTAGACGTTTTCAGCCAATTTTCAGAATTTTGAAAATTTCACTTTTTTTGTGAAAATATCCGCTAAATGAGGGAATAATATGTGTGAGGGTACCCCAGGAGAGTTCCAAATGTGTGTGGGTAGAATATATATCCCACGGGGGTAAAATTGAAAAAAGTTGAAAAATTTTTTTTTTCAGAATTAGTAATTTTTCCAGCATTTATCAGACTTTCAAATAGTAGAAATGTCAGTGAGCGTTCCGATTTCAGTTCCAGAGCGATTCGCCCGATGATTCCTTCATATTTAGTCGTTTTCAGCCAATTTTCAGAATTTTGAAAATTTCATTTTTTCACTAAATGAGGGAATAATATGTATGAGGGTACCCCAGGAGAGTTCCAAATGTGTGTGGGTAGAATATATATCCCACGGGGGTAAAATTGAAAAAAGTTGACATTTTTTTTTTTTTTCGACTTAGTCATTTTTCCGGTGTTTATCAGACTTTCAGATAGGGGAAATGTCAGTGAGCATTCCTATTTCAGTTCCAGAGCGATTCGCCTGATGAGTCCTTCATATTTAGTCATTTTCAGCCAATTTTCAGAATTTTGAAAATTTCACTTTTTTGTGAAAATATCCACTAAATGAGGGAATAATATGTGTGAGGGTACCCCAGGAGAGTTCCAAATGTGTGTGGGTAGAATATATATCCCACGGGGGTAAAATTGAAAAAAGTTGAAAAAATTTTTTTTAGAATTAGTAATTTTTCCGGCGTTTATCAGACTTTCAGATAGGGGAAATGTCAGTGAGCGTTCCGATTTCAGTTCCAGAGCGATTCGCCCGATGAGTCCTTCATATTTAGACGTTTTCAGCCAATTTTCAGAATTTTGAAAATTTCACTTTTTTTGTGAAAATATCCACTAAATGAGGGAATAATATGTGTGAGGGTACCCCAGGAGAGTTCCAAATGTGTGTGGGTAGAATATATATCCCACGGGGGTACAATTGAAAAAAGGTGAAAAATTTTTTTTTTGGACTTAGTCATTTTTCCGGCGTTTATCAGACTTTCAGATAGGGAAAATGTCAGTGAGTGTTCCGATTTCAGTTCCAGAGCGATTCGCCCGATGAGTCCTTCATATTTAGTCGCTTTCAGCCAATTTTCAGAATTTTTGAAAATTTCACTTTTTTGTGAAAATATCCACTAAATGAGGGAATAATATGTGTGAGGGTACCCCAGGAGAGTTCCAAATGTGTGTGGGTAGAATATATATCCCACAGGGGTAAAATTGAAAAAAGGTGAAAAAAAATTTTTTTGGACCTAGTCATTTTTCTGGCGTTTATCAGACTTTCAGATAGGGGAAATGTCAGTGAGCATTCCGATTTCAGTTCAAGAGCGATTCGCCCGATGAGTCCTTCATATTTAGACGTTTTCAGCCAATTTTCAGAATTTTGAAAATTTCACTTTTTTTGTGAAAATATCCGCTAAATGAGGGAATAATATGTGTGAGGGTACCCCAGGAGAGTTCCAAATGTGTGTGGGTAGAATATATATCCCACGGGGGTAAAATTGAAAAAAGGTGAACAAAATTTTTTTTTTTCGACTTATTCATTTTTCCGGCGTTTATCAGACTTTCAGATAGGGGAAATGTCAGTGAGCGTTCCTACTTCTGTTCCAGAGCGATTCGCCCGATGAGTCCTTCATATTTAGTCGTTTTCAGCCAATTTTCGGAATTTTTGAAAATTTCACTTTTTTGTGAAAATATCCACTAAATGAGGGAATAATATGTGTGAGGGTACCCCAGGAGAGTTCCAAATGTGTGTGGGTAGAATATATATCCCACGGGGGTAAAATTGAAAAAAGTTGAAATTTTTTTTTTTTTCGACTTAGTCATTTTTCCGGCGTTTATCAGACTTTCAGATAGGGGAAATGTCAGTGAGCATTCCTATTTCAGTTCCAGAGCGATTCGCCTGATGAGTCCTTCATATTTAGTCATTTTCAGCCAATTTTCAGAATTTTGAAAATTTCACTTTTTTGTGAAAATATCCACTAAATGAGGGAATAATATGTGTGAGGGTAGCCCAGGAGAGTTCCAAATGTGTGTGGGTAGAATATATATCCCATGGGGGTAAAATTGGAAAAAGGTGAAAATTTTTTTTTTTTGGACTTAGTCATTTTTCCGGCGTTTAGAAGACTTTCAGATAGGGGAAATGTCAGTGAGCGTTCCAATTTCAATTCCAGAGTGAATCGCCCGATGAGTCCTTCATATTTAGTCGTTTTCAGCTAATTTTCAGAATTTTGAAAATTTCACTTTTTCACTAAATGAGGGAATAATATGTATGAGGGTACCCCAGGAGAGTTCCAAATGTGTGTGGGTAGAATATATATCCCACGGGGGTAAAATTGAAAAAAGGTGAAAAAATTTTTTTTTGGACCTAGTCATTTTTCCGGCGTTTACAGACTTTCAGATAGGGGAAATGTCAGTGAGTGTTCCGATTTCAGTTCCAGAGCGATTCGCCCGATGAGTCCTTCATATTTAGTCGTTTTCTGCCAATTTTCAGAATTTTTGAAAATTTCACTTTTTTGTGAAAATATCCACTAAATGAGGGAATAATATGTGTGAGGGTACCCCAGGAGAGTTCCAAATGTGTGTGGGTAGAATATATATCCCACGGGGGTAAAATTGAAAAAAGGTGAAAAATTTTATTTTTTGGACTTAGTCATTTTTTCAGTGTTTATCAGACTTTCAGATAAGGGAAATGTCAGTGAGTGTTCCGATTTCAGTTCCAGAGCGATTCGCCCGATGAAACCTTCATATTTAGTCGTTTTCAGCCAATTTTCCGAATTTTGAAAATTTCACTTTTTTGTGAAAATATCCACTAAATGATTGAATAATATGTGTGAGGGTACCCCAGGAGAGTTCCAAATGTGTGTGGGTAGAATATATATCCCACGGGTGTAAAATTGAAAAAAGGTGAACAAAATTTTTTTTTTTCGACTTAGTCATTTTCCGGCGTTTATCAGACTTTCAGATAGGGGAAATGTCAGTGAGCGTTCCTATTTCAGTTCCAGAGCGATTCGCCCGATGAGTCCTTCATATTTAGTCATTTTCAGCCAATTTTCAGAATTTTTGAAAATTTCACTTTTTTGTGAAAATATCCACTAAATGAGGGAATAATATGTGTGAGGGTACCCTAGGAGAGTTCCAAATGTGTGTGGGTAGAATATATATCCCACGGGGTAAAATTGAAAAAAGTTGAAAAAATTTTTTTTTTAGAATTAGTAATTTTTCCGTTGTTTATCAGACTTTCAGATAGAGGAAATGTCAGTGAGCCTTCCGATTTCAGTTCCAGAGCGATTCGCCCAATGAGTCCCTCATATTTAGTCATTTTCAGCCAATTTTCTGAATTTTTGAAAATTTCACTTTTTTGTGAAAATATCCACTAAATGAGGGAATAATATGTGTGAGGGTACCCCAGGAGAGTTCCAAATGTGTGTGGGTAGAATATATATCCCACGGGGTAAAATTGGAAAAAGGTGAAAAATTTTTTTTTTTTGGACTTAGTCACTGTTTCAGCGTTTATCAGACTTTCAGATAGGTGAAATGTCAGTGAGCATTCCGATTTCAGTTCCAGAGCGATTCGCCCGATGAATCCTTCATATTTAGTCGTTTTCAGCCAATTTTCAGAATTTTGAAAATTTTACTTTTTTGTGAAAATATCCACTAAATGAGGGAATGATATGTGTGAGGGTACCCCAGGAGAGTTCCAAATGTGTGTGGGTAGAATATATATCCCACGGGGGTAAAATTGAAAAAAGTTGAAAAAATTTTTTTTTTAGAATTTGTCATTTTTCCGGCGTTTATCAGACTTTCAGATAGAGGAAATGTCAGTGAGCGTTCCAATTTCAGTTCCAGAGCGATTCGCCTGATGAGTCCTTCATATTTAGTCATTTTCAGCCAATTTTCTGAATTTTTGAAAATTTCACTTTTTTGTGAAAATATCCACTAAATGAGGGAATAATATGTGTGAGGGTAGCCCAGGAGAGTTCCAAATGTGTGTGGGTAGAATATATATCCCACGGGGGTAAAATGGAAAAAAGGTGAAAAAATTTTTTTTGGACCTAGTCATTTTTCCGGCGTTTATCAGACTTTCAGATAGGGGAAATGTCAGTGAGCGTTCCGATTTCAGTTCCAGAGCGATTCGCCCGATGAGTCATTCATATTTAGTCGTTTTCAGCCAATTTTCAGAATTTTGAAAATTTCACTTTTTCACTAAATGAGGGAATAATATGTATGAGGGTACCCCAGGAGAGTTCCAAATGTGTGTGGGTACAATATATATCCCACGGGGGTAAAATTGAAAAAAGTTGACATTTTTTTTTTTTTCGACTTAGTCATTTTTCCGGTGTTTATCAGACTTTCAGATAGGGGAAATGTCAGTGAGCGTTCCTATTTCAGTTCCAGAGCGATTCGCCTGATAAGTCCTTCATATTTAGTCATTTTCAGCCAATTTTCAGAATTTTGAAAATTTCACTTTTTTGGGAAAATATCCACTAAATGAGGGAATACTATGTGTGAGGGTACCCCAGGAGAGTTCCAAATGTGTGTGGGTAGAATATATATCCCACGGGGGTAAAATTGGAAAAAGGTGAAAAATTTTTTTTTTTGAACTTAGTCATTTTTTCAGCGTTTATCAGACTTTCAGATAGGGGAAATGTCAGTGAGCGTTCCAATTTCAGTTCCAGAGCGATTCGCCCGATGAGTCCTTCATATTTAGTCGTTTTCAGCCAATTTTCAGAATTTTTGAAAATTTCACTGTTTTGTGAAAATATCCACTAAATGAGGGAATAATATGTGTGAGGGTACCCCAGGAGAGTTCCAAATGTGTGTGGGTAGAATATATATCCCACGGGGTAAAATTGAAAAAAGTTTAAAAAATTTTTTTTTTAGAATTAGTAATTTTTCCGGCGTTTATCAGACTTTCAGATAGGGGAAATGTCAGTGAGCGTTCCGATTTCAGTACCAGAGCGATTCGCCTGATGAGTCCTTCATATTTAGTCGCTTTCAGCCAATTTTCAGAATTTTTGAAAATTTCACTTTTTTGTGAAAATATCCACTAAATGAGGGAATAATATGTGTGAGGGTACCCCAGGAGAGTTCCAAATGTGTGTGGGTAGAATATATATCCCACGGGGGTAAAATTGAAAAAAGTTGAAAAAATTTTTTTTTTAGACTTAGTAATTTTTCCGGCGTTTATCAGACTTTCAGATAGGGGAAATGTCAGAAGCGTTCCGATTTCAGTTCCAGAGCGATTCGCCCGATGAGTCCTTCATATTTAGTCGTTTTCAGCCAATTTTCAGAATTTTTGAAAATTTCACTTTTTTGTGAAAATATCCACTAAATGAGGGAATAATATGTGTGAGGGTACCCCAGTAGAGTTCCAAATGTGTGTGGGTAGAATATATATCCCACAGGGGTAAAATTGAAAAAAGGTGAAAAAATGTTTTTTTGGACTTAGTCATTTTACCGGCGTTTATCAGACTTTCAGATAGGGGAAATGTCAGTGAGCCTTCCGATTTCAGTTTCAGAGCGATTCGCCCAATGAGTCCCTCATATTTAGTCATTTTCAGCCAATTTTCTGAATTTTTGAAAATTTTACTTTTTTGTGAAAATATTCACTAAATGATGGAATAATATGTGTGAGGGTACCCCAGGAGAGTTCCAAATGTGTGTGGGTAGAATATATATCCCACGGGGGTAAAGTTGAAAAAAGGTGAAAAATTTTTTTTTTTGGACTTAGTCATTTTTTTAGCGTTTATCAGACTTTCAGATAGGTGAAATGTCAGTGAGCGTTCCGATTTCAGTTCCAGAGCGATTCAGCTGATGAGTCCTTCATATTTAGTCGTTTTCAGCCAATTTCCAGAATTTTGAAAATTTCACTTTTTTTGTGAAAATATCCACTAAATGAGGGAATAATATGTGTGAGGGTACCCCAGTAGAGTTCCAAATGTGTGTGGGTAGAAGATACATCCCACGGAGGTAAAACTGAAAAAGTTGAAAAAAAATTTTTTTTAGACTTATTTATTTTTTCAGCGTTTATCAGACTTTCAGATAGGGGAAATGTCAGTGAGCATTCAGATTTCAGTTCCAGAGCGATTCGCCCGATGAGTCCTTCATATTAAGTCGTGTTCAGCCAATTTTCCCAATTTTGAAAATTTCACTTTTTTGTGAAAATATCCACTAAATGAGGGAATAATACGTGTGAGGGTACCCCAGGAGAGTTCCAAACGTGTGTGGGTAGAATATATATCCCACGGGGGTAAAATTGAAAAAAGGTGAAAAATTTTTTTTTTGGACTTAGTCATTTTTCCGGCGTTTATCAGACTTTCAGATAGGGGAAATGTCAGTGAGCGTTCCAATTTCAGTACCAGAGCGATTTGCCCGATGAGTCCTTCATATTTAGTCGTTTTCAGCCAATTTTCAGAATTTTTGAAAATTTCACTTTTTTGTGAAAATATCCACTAAATGAGGGAATAATATGTGTGAGGGTATCCCAGGAGAGTTCCAAATGTGTGTGGGCAGAATATATATCCCACGGGAGTAAAATTGAAAAAAGTTGAAAAAAATTTTTTGTTGGACTTAGTCATTTTTCCGGTGTTTAGAAGACTTTCAGATAGGGGAAATGTCAGCGAGCGTTCCAATTTCAGTTCCAGAGCAATTCGCCCGATGAGTCCTTCATATTAAGTCGTTTTCAGCCAATTTTCACAATATTGAAAATTTCACTTTTTTGTGAAAATATCCACTAAATGAGGGAATAATATGTGTGAGGGTACCCCAGGAGAGTTCCAAATGTGTGTGGGTAGAAGATATATCCAAAGGTGGTAAAATTGAAAAAAGTTGAAAAAAAATTTTTTTTAGACTTAGTCATTTTTCCGGCGTTTATCAGACTTTCAGATAGGGGAAATGTCAGTGAGTGTTCCGATTTCAGTTCCAGAGCGATTCGCCCGATGAGTCCTTCATATTTAGTCGTTTTCAGCCAATTTTCAGAATTTTTGAAAATTTCATTTTTTTGTGAAAATATCCACTAAATGAGGGAATAATATGTGTGAGGGTACCCCAGGAGAGTTTCAAATGTGTGTGGGTAGAATATATATCCCACGGGGGTAAAATTGAAAAAAGTTTAAAAAAATTTTTTTTAGATTTAGTCATTTTTCCGGCGTTTATCAGACTTTCAGATAGGGGAAATGTCAGTGAGCGTTCCGATTTCAGTTCCAGAGCGATTCGCCTGATGAGTCCTTCATATTTAGTCGTTTTCAGCCAATTTTCAGAATTTTTGAAAATTTCACTTTTTTGTGAAAATATCCACTAAATGAGGGAATAATATGTGTGACGGTACCACAGGAGTGTTCCAAATGTGTGTGGGTAGAATATATATCTCACGGGGGTAAAATTGAAAAAAGTTTAAAATAAATTTTTTTTAGACTTAGTCATTTTTCCAGCGTTTATCAGACTTTCCGATAGGGGAAATGTCAGTGAGCGTTCCGATTTCAGTTCCAGAGCGATTCGCCCGATGAGTCCTTCATATTTAGTCGTTTTCAGCCAATTTTCTGAATATTTGAAAATTTCACTTTTTTGGGAAAATATCCACTAAATAAAGGAATAATATGTGTGAGGGTACCCCAGGAGAGTTCCAAATGTGTGTGGGTAGAATATATATCCCACGGGGGTAAAATTGAAAAAAGTTGAAAAAATTTTTTTTTGGATTTAGTCATTTTTCCGGCGTTTATCAGACTTTCAGATAGGGGAAATGTCAGTGAGCGTTCCGATTTCAGTTCCAGAGCGATTCGCCCGATGAGTCCTTCATATTTAGTCGTTTTCAGCCAATTTTCAGAATTTTTGAAAATTTCACTTTTTTGTGAAAATATCCACTAAATGAGGGAATAAAATGTGTGAGGGTACCCCAGGAGAGTTCCAAATGTGTGTGGGTAGAAGATATATCCAAAGGTGGTAAAATTGAAAAAAGTTGAAAAAAAATTTTTTTTTCGACTTAGTCATTTTTCCGGCGTTTATCAGACTTTCAGATAGGGGAAATGTCAGTGAGCGTTCCGATTTCAGTTCCAGAGCGATTCGCCCGATGAGTCCTTCATATTTAGTCGTTTTCAGCCAATTTTCAGAATTTTTGAAAATTTCATTTTTTTGTGAAAATATCCACTAAATGAGGGAATAATATGTGTGAGGGTACCCCAGGAGAGTTTCAAATGTGTGTGGGTAGAATATATATCCCACGGGGGTAAAATTGAAAAAAGTTTTAAAAAATTTTTTTTAGATTTAGTCATTTTTCCGGCGTTTATCAGACTTTCAGATAGGGGAAATGTCAGTGAGCGTTCCGATTTAAGTTCCAGAGCGATTCGCCCGATGAGTCCTTCATATTTAGTCGTTTTCAGCCAATTTTCAGAATTTTTGAAAATTTCATTTTTTTGTGAAAATATCCACTAAATGAGGGAATAATATGTGTGAGGGTACCCCAGGAAAGTTCCAAATGTGTGGGTAGAATATATATCCCACCGCGGTAAAATTGAAAAAAGTTTAAAAAAAATTTTTTTTAGACTTAGTCATTTTTCCGGCGTTTATCAGACTTTCAGATAGGGGAAATGTCAGTGAGCGTTCCAATTTCAGTTCCAGAGCGATTCGCCCGATGAGTCCTTCATATTTAGTTGTTTTCAGCCAATTTTCTGAATTTTTGAAAATTTCACTTTTTTGTGAAAATATCCACTAAATGAGGGAATAATATGTGTACCCCAGGAGAGTTCCAAATGTGTGTGGGTAGAATATATATCCCACGGGGGTAAAATTGAAAAAAGTTTAAAAAATTTTTTTTTTGGACTTAGTAATTTTTCCGGCGTTAATCAGACTTTCAATTAGGGCAAATGTCAGTGAGCGTTCCGATTTCAGTTCCAGAGCGATTCGCCCGATGAGTCCTTCATATTTAGTCGTTTTCAGCCAATTTTCAGAATTTTTGAAAATTTCACTTTTTTGTGAAAATATCCACTAAATGAGGGAATAAAATGTGTGAGGGTACCCCAGGAGAGTTCCAAATGTGTGTGGGTAGAAGATATATCCAAAGGTGGTAAAATTGAAAAAAGTTGAAAAAAATTTTTTTTTTCGACTTAGTCATTTTTCCAGCGTTTATCAGACTTTCAGATAGGGGAAATGTCAGTGAGCGTTCCGATTTCAGTTCCAGAGCGATTCGCCTGATGAGTCCTTCATATTTAGTCGTTTTCAGCCAATTTTCAGAATTTTTGAAAATTTCACTTTTTTGTGAAAATATCCACTAAATGAGGGAATAATATGTTTGAGGGTACCCCAGGAGAGTTCCAAATGTGTGTGGGTAGAATATATATCCCACGGGGGTAAAATTGAAAAAAGTTTTAAAAAATTTTTTTTTAGACTTAGTCATTTTTCCGGCGTTTATCAGACTTTCCGATAGGGGAAATGTCAGTGAGCGTTCCAATTTCAGTTCCAGAGCGATTCGCCCGATGAGTCCTTCATATTTAGTCGTTTTCAGCCAATTTTCTGAATTTTTGAAAATTTCACTTTTTTGGGAAAATATCCACTAAATAAAGGAATAATATGTGTGAGGGTACCCCAGGAGAGTTCCAAATGTGTGTGGGTAGAATATATATCCCACGGGGGTAAAATTGAAAAAAGGTGAAAAAATTTTTTTTTGGACTTAGTCATTTTTCCGGCGTTTATCAGACTTTCAGATAGGGGAAATGTCAGTGAGCGTTCCGATTTCAGTTCCAGAGCGATTCGCCCGATGAGTCCTTCATATTTAGTCGTTTTCAGCCAATTTTCAGAATTTTTGAAAATTTCACTTTTTTGTGAAAATATCCACTAAATGAGGGAATAAAATGTGTGAGGGTACCCCAGGAGAGTTCCAAATGTGTGTGGGTAGAATATATATCTCACGGGGGTAAAATTGAAAAAAGTTTAAAATAAATTTTTTTTAGACTTAGTCATTTTTCCAGCGTTTATCAGACTTTCCGATAGGGGAAATGTCAGTGAGCGTTCCAATTTCAGTTCCAGAGCGATTCGCCCGATGAGTCCTTCATATTTAGTCGTTTTCAGCCAATTTTCTGAATTTTTGAAAATTTCACTTTTTTGTGAAAATATCCACTAAATGAGGGAATAATATGTGTGACGGTACCCCAGGAGTGTTCCAAATGTGTGTGGGTAGAATATATATCTCAAGGGGGTAAAATTGAAAAAAGTTTAAAAAAAATTTTTTTTAGACTTAGTCATTTTTCCAGCGTTTATCAGACTTTCCGATAGGGGAAATGTCAGTGAGCGTTCCAATTTCAGTTCCAGAGCGATTCGCCCGATGAGTCCTTCATATTTAGTCGTTTTCAGCCAATTTTCTGAATTTTTGAAAATTTCACTTTTTTGTGAAAATATCTACTAAATGAGGGAATAATATGTGTGAGGGTACCCCAGGAGAGTTCCAAATGTGTGTGGGTAGAATATATATCCCACGGGGGTAAAATTGAAAAAAGGTGAAAACATTTTTTTTTGGACTTAGTCATTTTTCCGGCATTTATCAGACTTTAAGATAGGGGAAATGTCATTGAGCGTTCTGATTTCAGTGCCAGAGCGATTCGCCCGATGAGTCCTTCATATTTAGTAGTTTTCAGCCAATTTTCAGAATTTTTGAAAATTTCACTTTTTTGTGAAAATATCCACTAAATGAGGGAATAATATGTTTGAGGGTACCCCAGGAGAGTTCCAAATGTGTGTGGGTAGAATATATATCCCACGGGGGTAAAATTGAAAAAAGTTTTAAAAAATTTTTTTTTAGACTTAGTCATTTTTCCGGCGTTTATCAGACTTTCCGATAGGGGAAATGTCAGTGAGCGTTCCAATTTCAGTTCCAGAGCGATTCGCCCGATGAGTCCTTCATATTTAGTCGTTTTCAGCCAATTTTCTGAATTTTTGAAAATTTCACTTTTTTGGGAAAATATCCACTAAATAAAGGAATAATATGTGTGAGGGTACCCCAGGAGAGTTCCAAATGTGTGTGGGTAGAATATATATCCCACGGGGGTAAAATTGAAAAAAGGTGAAAAAATTTTTTTTTGGACTTAGTCATTTTTCCGGCGTTTATCAGACTTTCAGATAGGGGAAATGTCAGTGAGCGTTCCGATTTCAGTTCCACAGCGATTCGCCCGATGAGTCCTTCATATTTAGTCGTTTTCAGCCAATTTTCAGAATTTTTGAAAATTTCACTTTTTTGTGAAAATATCCACTAAATGAGGGAATAAACCAGGAGAGTTCCAAATGTGTGTGGGTAGAAGATATATCCAAAGGTGGTAAAATTGAAAAAAGTTGAAAAAAATTTTTTTTTTCGACTTAGTCATTTTTCCGGCGTTTATCAGACTTTCAGATAGGGGAAATGTCAGTGAGCGTTCCGATTTCAGTTCCAGAGCGATTCGCCTGATGAGTCCTTCATATTTAGTCGTTTTCAGCCAATTTTCTGAATTTTTGAAAATTTCACTTTTTTGTGAAAATATCCACTAAATGAGGGAATAATATGTGTGAAGGTACCCCAGGAGAGTTCCAAATGTGTGTGGGTAGAATCTATATCCCACGGGGGTAAAATTGAAAAAAGTTAAAAAAAAATTTTTTTTAGACTTAGTCATTTTTCCAGCGTTTATCAGACTTTCCGATAAGGGAAATGTCAGTGAGCGTTCCAATTTCAGTTCCAGAGCGATTCGCCCGATGAGTCCTTCATATTTAGTCGTTTTCAGCCAATTTTCTGAATTTTTGAAAATTTCACTTTTTTGTGAAAATATCCACTAAATGAGGGAATAATATGTGTGAGGGTACCCCAGGAGAGTTCCAAATGTGTGTGGGTAGAATATATATCCCACGGGGGTAAAATTGAAAAAAGGTGAAAAAATTTTTTTTTGGACTTAGTCATTTTTCCGGCGTTAATCAGACTTTCAATTAGGGCAAATGTCAGTGAGCGTTCCGATTTCAGTTCCAGAGCGATTCGCCCGATGAGTCCTTCATATTTAGTCGTTTTCAGCCAATTTTCTGAACATTTGAAAATTTCACTTTTTTGTGAAAATATCCACTAAATGAGGGAATAATATGTTTGAGGGTACCCCAGGAGAGTTCCAAATGTGTGTGGGTAGAATATATATCCCACGGGGGTAAAATTGAAAAAAGTTTAAAAAATTTTTTTTTTAGACTTAGTCATTTTTCCGGCGTTTATCAGACTTTCCGATAGGGGAAATGTCAGTGAGCGTTCCAATTTCAGTTCCAGAGCGATTCGCCCGATGAGTCCTTCATATTTAGTCGTTTTCAGCCAATTTTCTGAATTTTTGAAAATTTCACTTTTTTGGGAAAATATCCACTAAATAAAGGAATAATATGTGTGAGGGTACCCCAGGAGATTTCCAAATGTGTGTGGGTAGAATATATATCCCACGGGGGTAAAATTGAAAAAAGGTGAAAAAAATTTTTTTTGGACTTAGTCATTTTTCCGGCGTTTATCAGACTTTCAGATAGGGGAAATGTCAGTGAGCGTTCCGATTTCAGTTCCAGAGCGATTCGCCCGATGAGTCCTTCATATTTAGTCGTTTTCAGCCAATTTTCAGAATTTTTGAAAATTTCACTTTTTTGTGAAAATATCCACTAAATGAGGGAATAAAATGTGTGAGGGTACCCCAGGAGAGTTCCAAATGTGTGTGGGTAGAAGATATATCCAAAGGTGGTAAAATTGAAAAAAGTTGAAAAAAAATTTTTTTTTCGACTTAGTCATTTTTCCGGCGTTTATCAGACTTTCAGATAGGGGAAATGTCAGTGAGCGTTCCGATTTCAGTTCCAGAGCGATTCGCCTGATGTGTCCTTCATATTTAGTCGTTTTCAGCCAATTTTCAGAATTTTTGAAAATTTCACTTTTTTGTGAAAATATCCACTAAATGAGGGAATAATATGTGTGACGGTACCCCAGGAGTGTTCCAAATGTGTGTGGGTAGAATATATATCTCACGGGGGTAAAATTGAAAAAAGTTTAAAAAAAATTTTTTTTAGACTTAGTCATTTTTCCAGCGTTTATCAGACTTTCCGATAGGGGAAATGTCAGTGAGCGTTCCAATTTCAGTTCCAGAGCGATTCGCCCGATGAGTCCTTCATATTTAGTCGTTTTCAGCCAATTTTCTGAATTTTTGAAAATTTCACTTTTTTGTGAAAATATCCACTAAATGAGGGAAAAATATGTTTGAGGGTACCCCAGGAGAGTTCCAAATGTGTGTGGGTAGAATATATATCCCACAGGGTAAAATTGAAAAAAGGTGAAAAAATTTTTTTTTGGACTTAGTCATTTTTCCGGCGTTTATCAGACTTTCAGATAGGGGAAATGTCAGTGAGCGTTCTGATTTCAGTGTCAGAGCGATTCGCCCGATGAGTCCTTCATATTTAGTCGTTTTCAGCCAATTTTCAGAATTTTTGAAAATTTCACTTTTTTGTGAAAATATCCACTAAATGAGGGAATAATATGTTTGAGGGTACCCCAGGAGAGTTCCAAATGTGTGTGGGTAGAATATATATCCCACGGGGGTAAAATTGAAAAAAGGTTTTAAAAAATTTTTTTTTAGACTTAGTCATTTTTCCGGCGTTTATCAGACTTTCCGATAGGGGAAATGTCAGTGAGCGTTCCAATTTCAGTTCCAGAGCGATTCGCCCGATGAGTCCTTCATATTTAGTCGTTTTCAGCCAATTTTCTGAATTTTTGAAAATTTCACTTTTTTGGGAAAATATCCACTAAATAAAGGAATAATATGTGTGAGGGTACCCCAGGAGAGTTCCAAATGTGTGTGGGTAGAATATATATCCCACGGGGGTAAAATTGAAAAAAGGTGAAAAAATTTTTTTTTGGACTTAGTCATTTTTCCGGCGTTTATCAGACTTTCAGATAGGGGAAATGTCAGTGAGCGTTCCGATTTCAGTTCCAGAGCGATTCGCCCGATGAGTCCTTCATATTTAGTCGTTTTCAGCCAATTTTCAGAATTTTTGAAAATTTCACTTTTTTGTGAAAATATCCACTAAATGAGGGAATAATATGTGTACCCCAGGAGAGTTCCAAATGTGTGTGGGTAGAATATATATCCCACGGGGGTAAAATTGAAAAAAGTTTAAAAAATTTTTTTTTTGGACTTAGTCATTTTTCCGGCGTTTATCAGACTTTCAGATAGGGGAAATGTCAGTGAGCGTTCCGATTTCAGTTCCAGAGCGATTCGCCCGATGAGTCCTTCATATTTAGTCGTTTTCAGCCAATTTTCAGAATTTTTGAAAATTTCACTTTTTTGTGAAAATATCCACTAAATGAGGGAATAATATGTGTGACGGTACCCCAGGAGTGTTCCAAATGTGTGTGGGTAGAATATATATCTCACGGGGGTAAAATTGAAAAAAGTTTAAAAAAAATTTTTTTTAGACTTAGTCATTTTTCCAGCGTTTATCAGACTTTCCGATAGGGGAAATGTCAGTGAGCGTTCCAATTTCAGTTCCAGAGCGATTCGCCCGATGAGTCCTTCATATTTAGTCGTTTTCAGCCAATTTTCTGAATTTTTGAAAATTTCACTTTTTTGTGAAAATATCCACTAAATGAGGGAATAATATGTTTGAGGGTACCCCAGGAGAGTTCCAAATGTGTGTGGGTAGAATATATATCCCACAGGGTAAAATTGAAAAAAGGTGAAAAAATTTTTTTTTGGACTTAGTCATTTTTCCGGCGTTTATCAGACTTTCAGATAGGGGAAATGTCAGTGAGCGTTCTGATTTCAGTGTCAGAGCGATTCGCCCGATGAGTCCTTCATATTTAGTCGTTTTCAGCCAATTTTCAGAATTTTTGAAAATTTCACTTTTTTGTGAAAATATCCACTAAATGAGGGAATAATATGTTTGAGGGTACCCCAGGAGAGTTCCAAATGTGTGTGGGTAGAATATATATCCCACGGGGGTAAAATTGAAAAAAGGTTTTAAAAAATTTTTTTTTAGACTTAGTCATTTTTCCGGCGTTTATCAGACTTTCCGATAGGGGAAATGTCAGTGAGCGTTCCAATTTCAGTTCCAGAGCGATTCGCCCGATGAGTCCTTCATATTTAGTCGTTTTCAGCCAATTTTCTGAATTTTTGAAAATTTCACTTTTTTGGGAAAATATCCACTAAATAAAGGAATAATATGTGTGAGGGTACCCCAGGAGAGTTCCAAATGTGTGTGGGTAGAATATATATCCCACGTGGGTAAAATTGAAAAAAGGTGAAAAAATTTTTTTTTGGACTTAGTCATTTTTCCGGCGTTTATCAGACTTTCAGATAGGGGAAATGTCAGTGAGCGTTCCGATTTCAGTTCCAGAGCGATTCGCCCGATGAGTCCTTCATATTTAGTCGTTTTCAGCCAATTTTCAGAATTTTTGAAAATTTCACTTTTTTGTGAAAATATCCACTAAATGAGGGAATAATATGTGTACCCCAGGAGAGTTCCAAATGTGTGTGGGTAGAATATATATCCCACGGGGGTAAAATTGAAAAAAGTTTAAAAAATTTTTTTTTTGGACTTAGTAATTTTTCCGGCGTTAATCAGACTTTCAATTAGGGCAAATGTCAGTGAGCGTTCCGATTTCAGTTCCAGAGCGATTCGCCCGATGAGTCCTTCATATTTAGTCGTTTTCAGCCAATTTTCTGAATATTTGAAAATTTCACTTTTTTTGTGAAAATATCCACTAAATGAGGGAATAATATGTTTGAGGGTACCCCAGGAGAGTTCCAAATGTGTGTGGGTAGAATATATATCCCACGGGTGTAAAATTGAAAAAAGTTTAAAAAAAATTTTTTTTAGACTTAGTCATTTTTCCGGCGTTTATCAGACTTTCCGATAGGGGAAATGTCAGTGAGCGTTCCAATTTCAGTTCCAGAGCGATTCGCCCGATGAGTCCTTCATATTTAGTCGTTTTCAGCCAATTTTCTGAATTTTTGAAAATTTCACTTTTTTGTGAAAATGTCCACTAAATACAGGAATAATATGTGTGAGGGTACCCCAGGAGAGTTCCAAATGTGTGTGGGTAGAATATATATCCCACGGGGGTAAAATTGAAAAAAGGTGAAAAAAATTTTTTTGGGACTTAGTCATTTTTCCGGCGTTTATCAGACTTTCAGATAGGGGAAATGTCAGTGAGCGTTCCGATTTCATTTCCAGAGCGATTCGCCCGATGAGTCCTTCATATTTAGTCGTTTTCAGCCAATTTTCAGAATTTTTGAAAATTTCACTTTTTTGTGAAAATATCCACTAAATGAGGGAATAAAATGTGTGAGGGTACCCCAGGAGAGTTCCAAATGTGTGTGGGTAGAAGATATATCCAAAGGTGGTAAAATTGAAAAAAGTTGAAAAAAATTTTATTTTCCGACTTAGTCATTTTTCCGGTGTTTATCAGACTTTCAGATAGGGGAAATGTCAGTGAGCGTTCCGATTTCAGTTCCAGAGCGATTCGCCCGATGAGTCCTTCTTATTTAGTCGTTTTCAGCCAATTTTCTGAATTTTTGAAAATTTCACTTTTTTGAGAAAATATCCACTAAATGAGGGAATAATATGTGTGAGGGTACCCCAGGAGAGTTCCAAATGTGTGTGGGTAGAATATATATCCCACGGGGGTAAAATTGAAAAAAGTTTAAAAATTTTTTTTTTAGATTTAGCCATTTTTCTGGCTTTTATCAGACTTTCAGATAGGGGAAATGTCAGTGAACGTTCCAATTTCAGTTCCAGAGCGATTCGCCCGATGAGTCCTTCATATTTAGTGGTTTTCAGCCAATTTTCTGAATTTTTGAAAATTTCACTTTTTTGTGAAAATATCCACTAAATGAGGGAATACTATGTGTGAGGGTACCCCAGGAGAGTTCCAAATGTGTGGGTAGAATATATATCCCACCGGGGTAAAATTGAAAAAAGTTTAAAAAAAATTTTTTTTAGACTTAGTCATTTTTCAGGCGTTTATCAGACTTTCAGATAGGGGAAATGTCAGTGAGCGTTCCAATTTCAGTTCCAGAGCGATTCGCCTGATGAGTCCTTCATATTTAGTCGTTTTCAGCCAATTTTCTGAATTTTTGAAAATTTCACTTTTTTGTGAAAATATCCACTAAATGAGGAAATAATATGTGTGAGGGTACACCAGGAGAGTTCCAAATGTGTGTGGGTAGAATATATATCCCACGGGGGTAAAATTGAAAAAATGAGAAAAATTTTTTTTTTAGACTTAGTCATTTTTTCAGCGTTTATCAGACTTTCAGATAGAGGAAATGTCAGTGAGCGTTCCAATTTCAGTTCCAGAGCAATTCGCCCGATGAGTCCTTCATATTTAGTCGTTTTCAGCCAATTTTCAGAATTTTGAAAATTTCACTTCTTTGTGAAAATATCCACTAAATGAGGGAATACTATGTGTGAGGGTACCCCAGGAGAGTTCCAAATGTGTGTGGGTAGAAGATATATCCAAAGGTGGTAAAATTAAAAAAAAGTTGAAAAAATTTTTTTTTTTCGACTTAGTCATTTTTCCGGCGTTTATCAGACTTTCAGATAGGGGAAATGTCAGTGAGCGTTCCGATTTCAGTTCCAGAGCGATTCGCCCGATGAGTCCTTCTTATTTAGTCATTTTCAGCCAATTTTCTGAATTTTTAAAAATTTCACTTTTTTGTGAAAATATCCACTAAATGAGTGAATACTATGTGTTAGGGTACCCCAGGAGAGTTCCAAATGTGTGTGGGTAGAATATATCCCACGGGGGTAAAATTTAAAAAAGTTTTAAAAAAATTTTTTTTAGACTTAGTAATTTTTCCGGCGTTTATCAGACTTTCAGATAGGGGAAATGTCAGTGAGCATTCCAATTTCAGTTCCAGAGCGATTCGCCGATGAGTCCTTCATATTTAGTTGTTTTCAGCCAATTTTCTGAATTTTTGAAAATTTCACTTTTTTGTGAAAATATCCACTAAATGAGGAAATAATATGTGTGAGGGTACCCCAGGAGAGTTCCAAATGTGTGTGGGTAGAATATATATCCCACGGGAGTAAAATTGAAAAAAGTTTAAATAAATTTTTTTTAGACTTAGTCATTTTTCCGGCGTTTATCAGACTTTCAGATAGGAGAAATGTCAGTGAGCGTTCCAATTTCAGTTCCAGAGCGATTCGCCCGATGAGTCCTTCATATTTAGTCGTTTTCAGCCAATTTTCTGAATTTTTGAAAATTTCACTTTTTTGTGAAAATATCCACTAAATGAGGGAATAATATGTGTGAGGGCACCACAGGAGAGTTCCAAATGTGTGTGGGTAGAATATATATCCCACGGGGGTAAAATTTAAAAAAGTTTTAAAAAAATTTTTTTTAGAATTAGTAATTTTTCCGGCGTTTATCAGACTTTCAGATAGGGGAAATGTCAGTGAGCATTCCAATTTCAGTTCCAGAGCGATTCGCCGATGAGTCCTTCATATTTAGTTGTTTTCAGCCAATTTTCTGAATTTTTGAAAATTTCACTTTTTTGTGAAAATATCCACTAAATGAGGAAATAATATGTGTGAGGGTACCCCAGGAGACTTCCAAATGTGTGTGGGTAGAATATATATCCCACGGGGGTAAAATTGAAAAAAGTTTAAATAAATTTTTTTTAGACTTAGTCATTTTTCCGGCGTTTATCAGACTTTCAGATAGGGGAAATGTCAGTGAGCGTTCCAATTTCAGTTCCAGAGCGATTCGCCCGATGAGTCCTTCATATTTAGTCGTTTTCAGCCAATTTTCTGAATTTTTGAAAATTTCACTTTTTTGTGAAAATATCCACTAAATAAGGAAATAATATGTGTGAGGGTACCCCAGGAGAGTTCAAATGTGTGTGGGTAGAATATATATCCCACAGGGGTAAAATTGAAAATAGTTTTAAAAAAAATTTTATGGACTTAGTCATTTTTCCGGCATTTATCAGACTTTCAGATAGGGGAAATGTCAGTGAGCATTCCAATTTCAGTTCCAGAGCGATTCGCATGATGAGTCCTTCATATTTAGTCGTTTTCAGCCAATTTTCTGAATTTTTGAAAATTTCACTTTTTTGTGAAAATATCCACTAAATGAGGGAATAATATGTGTACCCCAGGAGAGTTCCAAATGTGTGTGGGTAGAATATATATCCCACGGGGGTAAAATTGAAAAAAGTTGAAAAAAATTTTTTTTGGACTTAGTCATTTTTCCGGCGTTTATCAGACTTTCAGATAGTGGAAATGTCAGTGAGTGTTCCGATTTCAGTTCCAGAGCGATTCGCCCAATGAGTCCTTCATATTTAGTCATTTTCAGCCAATTTTCTGAACTTTTGAAAATTTCACTTTTTTGTGAAAATATCCACTAAATAAGGGAATAATATGTGTGAGGGTACCCCAGGAGAGTTCCAAATGTGTGTGGGTAGAATATATATCCCACGGGGGTAAAATTGAAAAAAGTTGAAAAAAAATTTTTTTTAGACTTAGTCATTTTTCCGGCGTTAATCAGACTTTCAATTAGGGCAAATGTCAGTGAGCGTTCCAATTTCACTTCCAGAGCGATTCGCCCGATGAGTCCTTCATATTTAGTCGTTTTCAGTCAATTTTCTGAATTTTTGAAAATTTCACTTTTTTGTGAAAATATCCACTAAATAAGAGAATAATATGTGTGAGGGTACCCCAAGAGAGTTCCAAATGTGTGTGGGTAGAATATATATCCCACGGGGGTAAAATTGAAAAAAGGTGAAAAAATTTTTTTTTGGACTTAGTCATTTTTCCGGCGTTTATCAGACTTTCAGATAGGGGAAATGTCAGTGAGCGTTCCAATTTCAGTTCCAGAGCAATTCGCCCGATGAGTCCTTCATATTTAGTCGTTTTCAGCCAATTTTCAGAATTTTTGAAAATTTCACTTTTTTGTGAAAATATCCACTAAATGAGGGAATAATATGTGTGAGGGCACCACAGGAGAGTTCCAAATGTGTGTGGGTAGAATATATATCCCACGGGGGTAAAATTTAAAAAAGTTTTAAAAAAATTTTTTTTAGAATTAGTAATTTTTCCGGCGTTTATCAGACTTTCAGATAGGGGAAATGTCAGTGAGCATTCCAATTTCAGTTCCAGAGCGATTCGCCGATGAGTCCTTCATATTTAGTTGTTTTCAGCCAATTTTCTGAATTTTTGAAAATTTCACTTTTTTGTGAAAATATCCACTAAATGAGGAAATAATATGTGTGAGGGTACCCCAGGAGACTTCCAAATGTGTGTGGGTAGAATATATATCCCACGGGGGTAAAATTGAAAAAAGTTTAAATAAATTTTTTTTAGACTTAGTCATTTTTCCGGCGTTTATCAGACTTTCAGATAGGGGAAATGTCAGTGAGCGTTCCAATTTCAGTTCCAGAGCGATTCGCCCGATGAGTCCTTCATATTTAGTCGTTTTCAGCCAATTTTCTGAATTTTTGAAAATTTCACTTTTTTGTGAAAATATCCACTAAATAAGGAAATAATATGTGTGAGGGTACCCCAGGAGAGTTCAAATGTGTGTGGGTAGAATATATATCCCACAGGGGTAAAATTGAAAATAGTTTTAAAAAAAATTTTATGGACTTAGTCATTTTTCCGGCATTTATCAGACTTTCAGATAGGGGAAATGTCAGTGAGCATTCCAATTTCAGTTCCAGAGCGATTCGCATGATGAGTCCTTCATATTTAGTCGTTTTCAGCCAATTTTCTGAATTTTTGAAAATTTCACTTTTTTGTGAAAATATCCACTAAATGAGGGAATAATATGTGTACCCCAGGAGAGTTCCAAATGTGTGTGGGTAGAATATATATCCCACGGGGGTAAAATTGAAAAAAGTTGAAAAAAATTTTTTTTGGACTTAGTCATTTTTCCGGCGTTTATCAGACTTTCAGATAGTGGAAATGTCAGTGAGTGTTCCGATTTCAGTTCCAGAGCGATTCGCCCAATGAGTCCTTCATATTTAGTCATTTTCAGCCAATTTTCTGAACTTTTGAAAATTTCACTTTTTTGTGAAAATATCCACTAAATAAGGGAATAATATGTGTGAGGGTACCCCAGGAGAGTTCCAAATGTGTGTGGGTAGAATATATATCCCACGGGGGTAAAATTGAAAAAAGTTGAAAAAAAATTTTTTTTAGACTTTGTCATTTTTCCGGCGTTAATCAGACTTTCAATTAGGGCAAATGTCAGTGAGCGTTCCAATTTCACTTCCAGAGCGATTCGCCCGATGAGTCCTTCATATTTAGTCGTTTTCAGCCAATTTTCTGAATTTTTGAAAATTTCACTTTTTTGTGAAAATATCCACTAAATAAGAGAATAATATGTGTGAGGGTACCCCAAGAGAGTTTCAAATGTGTGTGGGTAGAATATATATCCCACGGGGGTAAAATTGAAAAAAGGTGAAAAAATTTTTTTTTGGACTTAGTCATTTTTCCGGCGTTTATCAGACTTTCAGATAGGGGAAATGTCAGTGAGCGTTCCGATTTCAGTTCCAGAGCGATTCGCCCGATGAGTCCTTCATATTTAGTCGTTTTCAGCCAATTTTCAGAATTTTTGAAAATTTCACTTTTTTGTGAAAATATCCACTAAATGAGGGAATACTATGTGTGAGGGTACCCCAGGAGAGTTCCAAATGTGTGTGGGTAGAATATATATCCCACGGGGGTAAAATTGAAAAAAGTTTAAAAAAAATTTTTTTTAGACTTAGTCATTTTTCCGGCGTTTATCAGACTTTCAGATAGGGGAAATGTCAGTGAGCGTTCCAATTTCAGTTCCAGAGCGCTTCGCCCGATGAGTCCTTCATATTTAGTCGTTTTCAGCCAATTTTCTGAATTTTTGAAAATTTCACTTTTTTGTGAAAATATCCACTAAATAAGGGAATAATATGTGTGAGGGTACCCCAAGAGAGTTCCAAATGTGTGTGGGTAGAATATATATCCCACGGGGGTAAAATTGAAAAAAGTTGAAAAAAAATTTTTTTTACACTTAGTCATTTTTCCGGCATTTATCAGACTTTCAGATAGGGGAAAT
This sequence comes from Phyllobates terribilis, assembly GCF_046119375.1. Classification (NCBI taxonomy): domain Eukaryota; kingdom Metazoa; phylum Chordata; class Amphibia; order Anura; family Dendrobatidae; genus Phyllobates; species Phyllobates terribilis. The sequence continues at coordinate 17,379,676 of NW_027362773.1, read as the reverse complement.
TTCAGTGAGCGTTCCGATTTCAGTTCCAGAGCGATTCGCCGATTGAGTCCTTCATATTTAGTCGTTTTCAGCCAATTTTCAGAATTTTTGAAAATTTCACTTTTTTGTGAAAATATCCACTAAATGAGGGAATAATATGTGTGAGGGTACCCCAGGAGAGTTCCAAATGTGTGTGGGTAGAATCTATATCCCACGGGGGTAAAATTGAAAAAAGTTAAAAAAAAAATTTTTTTAGACTTAGTCATTTTTCCAGCGTTTATCAGACTTTCAGATAGGGAAAATGTCAGTGAGCGTTCCAATTTCAGTTCCAGAGCGATTCGCCCGATGAGTCCTTCATATTTAGTCGTTTTCAGCCAATTATCAGAATTTTTGAAAATTTCAATTTTTTGTGAAAATATCCACTAAATGAGGGAATAATATGTGTGAGGGTACCCCAGGAGAGTTCCAAATGTGTGTGAGTAGAATATATATCCCACGGGGGTAAAATTGAAAAAAGTTTAAAAATTTTTTTTTTAGATTTAGCCATTTTTCCGTCTTTTATCAGACTTTCAGATAGGGGAAATGTCAGTGAGCGTTCCAATTTCAGTTCCAGAGCGATTCTCCCGATGAGTCCTTCTTATTTAGTCGTTTTCAGCCAATTTTCTGAATTTTTGAAAATTTCACTTTTTTGTGAAAATATCCACTAAATGAGGGAATACTATGTGTGAGGGTACCCCAGGAGAGTTCCAAATGTGTGTGGGTAGAATATATATCCCACGGGGGTAAAATTTAAAAAAGTTTTAAAAAAATTTTTTTTAGACTTAGTCATTTTTCCGGCGTTTATCAGACTTTCAGATAGGGGAAATGTCAGTGAGCATTCCAATTTCAGTTCCAGAGCGATTCGCCCGATGAGTCCTTCATATTTAGTTGTTTTCAGCCAATTTTCTGAATTTTTGAAAATTTCACTTTTTTGTGAAAATATCTACTAAATGAGGAAATAATATGTGTGAGGGTACCCCAGGAGAGTTCCAAATGTGTGTGGGTAGAATATATATCCCACGGGGGTAAAATTGAAAAAAGTTTAAAAAATTTTTTTTTAGACTTAGTCATTTTTCCGGCGTTTATCAGACTTTCAGATAGGGGAAATGTCAGTGAGCGTTCCGATTTCAGTTCCAGAGCGATTCGCCGATTGAGTCCTTCATATTTAGTCGTTTTCAGCCAATTTTCAGAATTTTTGAAAATTTCACTTTTTTGTGAAAATATCCACTAAATGAGGGAATAATATGTGTGAGGGTACCCCAGGAAAGTTCCAAATGTGTGTGGGTAGAATCTATATCCCACGGGGGTAAAATTGAAAAAAGTTAAAAAAAAATTTTTTTTAGACTTAGTCATTTTTCCGGCGTTTATCAGACTTTCAGATAGGGGAAATGTCAGTGAGCGTTCCAATTTCAGTTCCAGAGCGATTCGCCGATTGAGTCCTTCATATTTAGTCGTTTTCAGCCAATTTTCAGAATTTTTGAAAATTTCACTTTTTTGTGAAAATATCCACTAAATGAGGGAATAATATGTGTGAGGGTACCCCAGGAGAGTTCCAAATGTGTGTGGGTAGAATCTATATCCCACGGGGGTAAAATTGAAAAAAGTTAAAAAAAAATTTTTTTTAGACTTAGTCATTTTTCCAGCGTTTATCAGACTTTCAGATAGGGGAAATGTCAGTGAGCGTTCCAATTTCAGTTCCAGAGCGATTCGCCCGATGAGTCCTTCATATTTAGTCGTTTTCAGCCAATTTTCTGAATTTTTGAAAATTTCACTTTTTTGTAAAAATATCTACTAAATGAGGAAATAATATGTGTGAGGGTACCCCAGGAGAGTTCCAAATGTGTGTGGGTAGAATCTATATCCCACGGGGGTAAAATTGAAAAAAGTTTAAAAAAAATTTTTTTTAGACTTAGTCATTTTTCCAGCGTTTATCAGACTTTCCGATAGGGGAAATGTCAGTGAGCGTTCCAATTTCAGTTCCAGAGCGATTCGCCCGATGAGTCCTTCATATTTAGTCGTTTTCAGCCAATTTTCTGAATTTTTGAAAATTTCACTTTTTTGTGAAAATATCCACTAAATAAGGGAATAATATGTGTGAGGGTACCCCAAGAGAGTTCCAAATGTGTGTGGGTAGAATATATATCCCACGGGGGTAAAATTGAAAAAAGGTGAAAAAATTTTTTTTTGGACTTAGTCATTTTTCCGGCGTTTATCAGACTTTCAGATAGGGGAAATGTCAGTGAGTGTTCCGATTTCAGTTCCAGAGCGATTCGCCGATTGAGTCCTTCATATTTAGTCGTTTTCAGCCAGTTTTCAGAATTTTTGAAAATTTCACTTTTTTTGTGAAAATATCCACTAAATGAGGGAATAATATGTGTGAGGGTACCCCAGGAGAGTTCCAAATGTGTGTGGGTAGAATCTATATCCCACGGGGGTAAAATTGAAAAAAGTTAAAAAAAAATTTTTTTTAGACTTAGTCATTTTTCCAGCGTTTATCAGACTTTCAGATAGGGGAAATTTCAGTGAGCGTTCCGATTTCAGTTCCAGAGCGATTCGCCCGATGAGTCCTTCATATTTAGTCGTTTTCAGCCAATTTTCAGAATTTTTGAAAATTTTAATTTTTTGTGAAAATATCCACTAAATGAGGGAATACTATGTGTGAGGGTACCCCAGGAGAGTTCCAAATGTGTGTGGGTAGAATATATATCCCACGGGGGTAAAATTTAAAAAAGTTTTAAAAAAATTTTTTTTAGACTTAGTCATTTTTCCGGCGTTTATCAGACTTTCAGATAGGGGAAATGTCATTGAGCATTCCAATTTCAGTTGGAGAGCGATTCGCCCGATGAGTCCTTCATATTTAGTCATTTTCAGCCAATTTTCTGAATTTTTGAAAATTTCACTTTTTTGTGAAAATATCCACTAAATGAGGAAATAATATGTGTGAGGGTACCCCAGGAGAGTTCCAAATGTGTGTGGGTAGAATATATATCCCACGGGGGTAAAATTGAAAAAAGGTGAAAAAAAATTTTTTTTAGACTTAGTCATTTTTCCGGCGTTTATCAGACTTTCAGATAGGGGAAATGTCAGTGAGCGTTCCAATTTCAGTTCCAGAGCGATTCGCCCGATGAGTCCTTCATATTTAGTCGTTTTCAGCCAATTTTCTGAATTTTTGAAAATTTCACTTTTTTGTGAAAATATCCACTAAATAAGGGAATAATATGTGTGAGGGTACCCCAAGAGAGTTCCAAATGTGTGTGGGTAGAATATATATCCCACGGGGGTAAAATTGAAAAAAGTTGAAAAAAAATTTTTTTTACACTTAGTCATTTTTCCGGCGTTTATCAGACTTTCAGATAGGGGAAATGTCAGTGAGCGTTCCGATTTCAGTTCCAGAGCGATTCGCCGATTGAGTCCTTCATATTTAGTCGTTTTCAGCCAATTTTCAGAATTTTTGAAAATTTCACTTTTTTGGGAAAATATCCACTAAATGAGGGAATAATATGTGTGAGGGTACCCCAGGAGAGTTCCAAATGTGTGTGGGTAGAATCTATATCCCACGGGGGTAAAATTGAAAAAAGTTAAAAAAAAATTTTTTTTAGACTTAGTCATTTTTCCAGCGTTTATCAGACTTTCAGATAGGGGAAATGTCAGTGAGCGTTCCAATTTCAGTTCCAGAGCGATTCGCCCGATGAGTCCTTCATATTTAGTCGTTTTCAGCCAATTTTCTGAATTTTTGAAAATTTCACTTTTTTGTAAAAATATCTACTAAATGAGGAAATAATATGTGTGAGGGTACCCCAGGAGAGTTCCAAATGTGTGTGGGTAGAATCTATATCCCACGGGGGTAAAATTGAAAAAAGTTTAAAAAAAATTTTTTTTAGACTTAGTCATTTTTCCAGCGTTTATCAGACTTTCCGATAGGGGAAATGTCAGTGAGCGTTCCAATTTCAGTTCCAGAGCGATTCGCCCGATGAGTCCTTCATATTTAGTCGTTTTCAGCCAATTTTCTGAATATTTGAAAATTTCACTTTTTTGTGAAAATATCCACTAAATAAGGGAATAATATGTGTGAGGGTACCCCAAGAGAGTTCCAAATGTGTGTGGGTAGAATATATATCCCACGGGGGTAAAATTGAAAAAAGGTGAAAAAATTTTTTTTTGGACTTAGTCATTTTTCCGGCGTTTATCAGACTTTCAGATAGGGGAAATGTCAGTGAGCGTTCCGATTTCAGTTCCAGAGCGATTCGCCGATTGAGTCCTTCATATTTAGTCGTTTTCAGCCAGTTTTCAGAATTTTTGAAAATTTCACTTTTTTTGTGAAAATATCCACTAAATGAGGGAATAATATGTGTGACGGTACCCCAGGAGTGTTCCAAATGTGTGTGGGTAGAATATATATCTCACGGGGGTAAAATTGAAAAAAGTTTAAAAAAAATTTTTTTTAGACTTAGTCATTTTTCCAGCGTTTATCAGACTTTCCGATAGGGGAAATGTCAGTGAGCGTTCCAATTTCAGTTCCAGAGCGATTCGCCCGATGAGTCCTTCATATTTAGTCGTTTTCAGCCAATTTTCTGAATTTTTGAAAATTTCACTTTTTTGTGAAAATATCCACTAAATGAGGGAATAATATGTGTGAGGGTACCCCAGGAGAGTTCCAAATGTGTGTGGGTAGAATCTATATCCCACGGGGGTAAAATTGAAAAAAGTTAAAAAAAAATTTTTTTTAGACTTAGTCATTTTTCCGGCGTTTATCAGACTTTCAGATAGGGGAAATGTCAGTGAGCGTTCCAATTTCAGTTCCAGAGCGATTCGCCCGATGAGTCCTTCATATTTAGTCGTTTTCAGCCAATTTTCTGAATTTTTGAAAATTTCACTTTTTTGTGAAAATATCCACTAAATAAGGGAATAATATGTGTGAGGGTACCCCAAGAGAGTTCCAAATGTGTGTGGGTAGAATATATATCCCACGGGGGTAAAATTGAAAAAAGTTGAAAAAAAATTTTTTTTACACTTAGTCATTTTTTTGGCGTTTATCAGACTTTCAGATAGGGGAAATGTCAGTGAGCGTTCCGATTTCAGTTCCAGAGCGATTCGCCGATTGAGTCCTTCATATTTAGTCGTTTTCAGCCAATTTTCAGAATTTTTGAAAATTTCACTTTTTTGTGAAAATATCCACTAAATGAGGGAATAATATGTGTGAGGGTACCCCAGGAGAGTTCCAAATGTGTGTGGGTAGAATCTATATCCCACGGGGGTAAAATTGAAAAAAGTTAAAAAAAAATTTTTTTTAGACTTAGTCATTTTTCCGGCGTTTATCAGACTTTCAGATAGGGGAAATGTCAGTGAGCGTTCCAATTTCAGTTCCAGAGCGATTCGCCCGATGAGTACTTCATATTTAGTCGTTTTCAGCCAATTTTCTGAATTTTTGAAAATTTCACTTTTTTGTGAAAATATCCACTAAATAAGGGAATAATATGTGTGAGGGTACCCCAAGAGAGTTCCAAATGTGTGTGGGTAGAATATATATCCCACGGGGGTAAAATTGAAAAAAGTTTAAAAAAAATTTTTTTTACACTTAGTCATTTTTCCAGCGTTCATCAGACTTTCCGATAGGGGAAATGTCAGTGAGCGTTCCAATTTCAGTTCCAGAGCGATTCGCCCGATGAGTCCTTCATATTTAGTCGTTTTCAGCCAATTTTCTGAATTTTTGAAAATTTCACTTTTTTGTGAAAATATCCACTAAATGAGGGAATAATATGTGTGAGGGTACCCCAGGAGAGTTCCAAATGTGTGTGGGTAGAATCTATATCCCACGGGGGTAAAATTGAAAAAAGTTAAAAAAAAATTTTTTTTAGACTTAGTCATTTTTCCGGCGTTTATCAGACTTTCAGATAGGGGAAATGTCAGTGAGCGTTCCAATTTCAGTTCCAGAGCGATTCGCCCGATGAGTCCTTCATATTTAGTCGTTTTCAGCCAATTTTCTGAATTTTTGAAAATTTCACTTTTTTGTGAAAATATCCACTAAATAAGGGAATAATATGTGTGAGGGTACCCCAAGAGAGTTCCAAATGTGTGTGGGTAGAATATATATCCCACGGGGGTAAAATTGAAAAAAGTTGAAAAAAAATTTTTTTTACACTTAGTCATTTTTCCGGCGTTTATCAGACTTTCAGATAGGGGAAATGTCAGTGAGCGTTCCGATTTCAGTTCCAGAGCGATTCGCCGATTGAGTCCTTCATATTTAGTCGTTTTCAGCCAATTTTCAGAATTTTTGAAAATTTCACTTTTTTGTGAAAATATCCACTAAATGAGGGAATAATATGTGTGAGGGTACCCCAGGAGAGTTCCAAATGTGTGTGGGTAGAATCTATATCCCACGGGGGTAAAATTGAAAAAAGTTAAAAAAAAATTTTTTTTAGACTTAGTCATTTTTCCGGCGTTTATCAGACTTTCAGATAGGGGAAATGTCAGTGAGCGTTCCAATTTCAGTTCCAGAGCGATTCGCCCGATGAGTCCTTCATATTTAGTCGTTTTCAGCCAATTTTCTGAATTTTTGAAAATTTCACTTTTTTGTGAAAATATCCACTAAATAAGGGAATAATATGTGTGAGGGTACCCCAAGAGAGTTCCAAATGTGTGTGGGTAGAATATATATCCCACGGGGGTAAAATTGAAAAAAGTTGAAAAAAAATTTTTTTTACACTTAGTCATTTTTCCGGCGTTTATCAGACTTTCAGATAGGGGAAATGTCAGTGAGCGTTCCGATTTCAGTTCCAGAGCGATTCGCCGATTGAGTCCTTCATATTTAGTCGTTTTCAGCCAATTTTCAGAATTTTTGAAAATTTCACTTTTTTGTGAAAATATCCACTAAATGAGGGAATAATATGTGTGAGGGTACCCCAGGAGAGTTCCAAATGTGTGTGGGTAGAATCTATATCCCACGGGGGTAAAATTGAAAAAAGTTAAAAAAAAATTTTTTTTAGACTTAGTCATTTTTCCGGCGTTTATCGGACTTTCAGATAGGGGAAATGTCAGTGAGCGTTCCAATTTCAGTTCCAGAGCGATTCGCCCGATGAGTCCTTCATATTTAGTCGATTTCAGCCAATTTTCTGAATTTTTGAAAATTTCACTTTTTTGTGAAAATATCAACTAAATAAGGGAATAATATGTGTGAGGGTACCCCAAGAGAGTTCCAAATGTGTGTGGGTAGAATATATATCTCACGGGGGTAAAATTTAAAAAAGTTTTAAAAAAATTTTTTTTAGACTTAGTCATTTTTCCGGCGTTTATCAGACTTTCAGATAGGGGAAATGTCATTGAGCATTCCAATTTCAGTTCCAGAGCGATTCGCCCGATGAGTCCTTCATATTTAGTCATTTTCAGCCAATTTTCAGAATTTTTGAAAATTTCACTTTTTTGTGAAAATATCCACTAAATGAGGAAATAATATGTGTGAGGGTACCCCAGGAGAGTTCCAAATGTGTGTGGGTAGAATATATATCCCACGGGGGTAAAATTGAAAAAAGGTGAAAAAAAATTTTTTTTGGACTTAGTCATTTTTCCGGCGTTTATCAGACTTTCAGATAGGGGAAATGTCAGTGAGCGTTCCAATTTCAGTTCCAGAGCGATTCGCCCGATGAGTCCTTCATATTTAGTCGTTTTCAGCCAATTTTCTGAATTTTTGAAAATTTCACTTTTTTGTAAAAATATCTACTAAATGAGGAAATAATATGTGTGAGGGTACCCCAGGAGAGTTCCAAATGTGTGTGCGTAGAATCTATATCCCACGGGGGTAAAATTGAAAAAAGTAAAAAAAAAATTTTTTTTAGACTTAGTCATTTTTCCGGCGTTTATCAGACTTTCAGATAGGGGAAATGTCAGTGAGCGTTCCAATTTCAGTTCCAGAGCGATTCGCCCGATGTGTCCTTCATATTTAGTCGTTTTCAGCCAATTTTCTGAATTTTTGAAAATTTCACTTTTTTGTGAAAATATCCACTAAATAAGGGAATAATATGTGTGAGGGTACCCCAAGAGAGTTCCAAATGTGTGTGGGTAGAATATATATCCCACGGGGGTAAAATTGAAAAAAGTTGAAAAAAAATTTTTTTTACACTTAGTCATTTTTCCGGCGTTTATCAGACTTTCAGATAGGGGAAATGTCAGTGAGCGTTCCGATTTCAGTTCCAGAGCGATTCGCCGATTGAGTCCTTCATATTTAGTCGTTTTCAGCCAATTTTCAGAATTTTTGAAAATTTCACTTTTTTGTGAAAATATCCACTAAATGAGGGAATAATATGTGTGAGGGTACCCCAGGAGAGTTCCAAATGTGTGTGGGTAGAATCTATATCCCACGGGGGTAAAATTGAAAAAAGTTAAAAAAAAATTTTTTTTAGACTTAGTCATTTTTCCAGCGTTTATCAGACTTTCAGATAGGGGAAATGTCAGTGAGCGTTCCAATTTCAGTTCCAGAGCGATTCGCCCGATGAGTCCTTCATATTTAGTCGTTTTCAGCCAATTTTCTGAATTTTTGAAAATTTCACTTTTTTGTAAAAATATCTACTAAATAAGGGAATAATATGTGTGAGGGTACCCCAAGAGAGTTCCAAATGTGTGTGGGTAGAATATATATCCCACGGGGGTAAAATTGAAAAAAGTTGAAAAAAAATTTTTTTTACACTTAGTCATTTTTCCGGCGTTTATCAGACTTTCAGATAGGGGAAATGTCAGTGAGCGTTCCGATTTCAGTTCCAGAGCGATTCTCCGATTTAGTCCTTCATATTTAGTCGTTTTCAGCCAATTTTCAGAATTTTTGAAAATTTCACTTTTTTGTGAAAATATCCACTAAATGAGGGAATAATATGTGTGAGGGTACCCCAGGAGAGTTCCAAATGTGTGTGGGTAGAATCTATATCCCACGGGGGTAAAATTGAAAAAAGTTAAAAAAAAATTTTTTTTACACTTAGTCATTTTTCCAGCGTTTATCAGACTTTCAGATAGGGGAAATGTCAGTGAGCGTTCCAATTTCAGTTCCAGAGCGATTCGCCCGATGAGTCCTTCATATTTAGTCGTTTTCAGCCAATTTTCTGAATTTTTGAAAATTTCACTTTTTTGTGAAAATATCCACTAAATAAGGGAATAATATGTGTGAGGGTACCCCAAGAGAGTTCCAAATGTGTGTGGGTAGAATATATATCCCACGGGGGTAAAATTGAAAAAAGGTGAAAAAATTTTTTTTTGGACTTAGTCATTTTTCCGGCGTTTATCAGACTTTCAGATAGGGGAAATGTCAGTGAGCGTTCTGATTTCAGTTCCAGAGCGATTCGCCGATTGAGTCCTTCATATTTAGTCGTTTTCAGCCAGTTTTCAGAATTTTTGAAAATTTCACTTTTTTTGTGAAAATATCCACTAAATGAGGGAATAATATGTGTGAGGGTACCCCAGGAGAGTTCCAAATGTGTGTGGGTAGAATCTATATCCCACGGGGGTAAAATTGAAAAAAGTTAAAAAAAAATTTTTTTTAGACTTAGTCATTTTTCCAGCGTTTATCAGACTTTCAGATAGGGGACATGTCAGTGAGCGTTCCGATTTCAGTTCCAGAGCGATTCGCCCGATGAGTCCTTCATATTTAGTCGTTTTCAGCCAATTTTCAGAATTTTTGAAAATTTCAATTTTTTGTGAAAATATCCACTAAATGAGGGAATACTATGTGTGAGGGTACCCCAGGAGAGTTCCAAATGTGTGTGGGTAGAATATATATCCCACGGGGGTAAAATTTAAAAAAGTTTTAAAAAAATTTTTTTTAGACTTAGTCATTTTTCCGGCGTTTATCAGACTTTCAGATAGGGGAAATGTCATTGAGCATTCCAATTTCAGTTCCAGAGCGATTCGCCCGATGAGTCCTTCATATTTAGTCATTTTCAGCCAATTTTCTGAATTTTTGAAAATTTCACTTTTTTGTGAAAATATCCACTAAATGAGGAAATAATATGTGTGAGGGTACCCCAGGAGAGTTCCAAATGTGTGTGGGTAGAATATATATCCCACGGGGGTAAAATTGAAAAAAGGTGAAAAAAAATTTTTTTTGGACTTAGTCATTTTTCCGGCGTTTATCAGACTTTCAGATAGGGGAAATGTCAGTGAGCGTTCCGATTTCAGTTCCAGAGCGATTCGCCCGATGAGTCCTTCATATTTAGTCGTTTTCAGCCAATTTTCTGAATTTTTGAAAATTTCACTTTTTTGTGAAAATATCCACTAAATGAGGGAATAATATGTGTGAGGGTACCCCAGGAGAGTTCCAAATGTGTGTGGGTAGAATCTATATCCCACGGGGGTAAAATTGAAAAAAGTTAAAAAAAAATTTTTTTTAGACTTAGTCATTTTTCCGGCGTTTATCAGACTTTCAGATAGGGGAAATGTCAGTGAGCGTTCCAATTTCAGTTCCAGAGCGATTCGCCCGATGAGTCCTTCATCTTTAGTCGTTTTCAGCCAATTTTCTGAATTTTTGAAAATTTCACTTTTTTGTGAAAATATCCACTAAATAAGGGAATAATATGTGTGAGGGTACCCCAAGAGAGTTCCAAATGTGTGTGGTTAGAATATATATCCCACGGGGGTAAAATTGAAAAAAGTTGAAAAAAAATTTTTTTTACACTTAGTCATTTTTCCGGCGTTTATCAGACTTTCAGATAGGGGAAATGTCAGTGAGCGTTCCGATTTCAGTTCCAGAGCGATTCTCCGATTTAGTCCTTCATATTTAGTCGTTTTCAGCCAATTTTCAGAATTTTTGAAAATTTCACTTTTTTGTGAAAATATCCACTAAATGAGGGAATAATATGTGTGAGGGTACCCCAGGAGAGTTCCAAATGTGTGTGGGTAGAATCTATATCCCACGGGGGTAAAATTGAAAAAAGTTAAAAAAAAATTTTTTTTAGACTTAGTCATTTTTCCAGCGTTGATCAGACTTTCAGATAGGGGAAATGTCAGTGAGCGTTCCAATTTCAGTTCCAGAGCGATTCGCCTGATGAGTCCTTCATATTTAGTCGTTTTCAGCCAATTTTCTGAATTTTTGAAAATTTCACTTTTTTGTGAAAATATCCACTAAATGAGGGAATAATATGTGTGACGGTACCCCAGGAGTGTTCCAAATGTGTGTGGGTAGAATATATATCTCACGGGGGTAAAATTGAAAAAAGTTTAAAAAAAATTTTTTTTAGACTTAGTCATTTTTCCAGCGTTTATCAGACTTTCCGATAGGGGAAATGTCAGTGAGCATTCCAATTTCAGTTCCAGAGCGATTCGCCCGATGAGTCCTTCATATTTAGTCGTTTTCAGCCAATTTTCTGAATTTTTGAAAATTTCACTTTTTTGTGAAAATATCCACTAAATAAGGGAATAATATGTGTGAGGGTACCCCAAGAGAGTTCCAAATGTGTGTGGGTAGAATATATATCCCACGGGGGTAAAATTGAAAAAAGGTGAAAAAATTTTTTTTTGGACTTAGTCATTTTTCCGGCGTTTATCAGACTTTCAGATAGGGGAAATGTCAGTGAGTGTTCCGATTTCAGTTCCAGAGCGATTCGCCGATTGACTCCTTCATATTTAGTCGTTTTCAGCCAGTTTTCAGAATTTTTGAAAATTTCACTTTTTTTGTGAAAATATCCACTAAATGAGGGAATAATATGTGTGAGGGTACCCCAGGAGAGTTCCAAATGTGTGTGGGTAGAATCTATATCCCACGGGGGTAAAATTGAAAAAAGTTAAAAAAAAATTTTTTTTAGACTTAGTCAGTTTTCCGGCGTTTATCAGACTTTCAGATAGGGGAAATGTCAGTGAGCGTTCCGATTTCAGTTCCAGAGCGATTCGCCCGATGAGTCCTTCATATTTAGTCGTTTTCAGCCAATTTTCAGAATTTTTGAAAATTTCACTTTTTTGTGAAAATATCCACTAAATGAGGGAATAAAATGTGTGAGGGTACCCCAGGAGAGTTCCAAATGTGTGTGGGTAGAAGATATATCCAAAGGTGGTAAAATTGAAAAAAGTTGAAAAAAAAATTTTTTTTCGACTTAGTCATTTTTCCGGCGTTTATCAGACTTTCAGATAGGGGAAATGTCAGTGAGCGTTCCGATTTCAGTTCCAGAGCGATTCGCCTGATGAGTCCTTCATATTTAGTCGTTTTCAGCCAATTTTCTGAATTTTTGAAAATTTCACTTTTTTGTGAAAATATCCACTAAATGAGGGAATAATATGTGTGACGGTACCCCAGGAGTGTTCCAAATGTGTGTGGGTAGAATATATATCTCATGGGGGTAAAATTGAAAAAAGTTTAAAAAAAATTTTTTTTAGACTTAGTCATTTTTCCAGCGTTTATCAGACTTTCCGATAGGGGAAATGTCAGTGAGCATTCCAATTTCAGTTCCAGAGCGATTCGCCCGATGAGTCCTTCATATTTAGTCGTTTTCAGCCAATTTTCTGAATTTTTGAAAATTTCACTTTTTTGTGAAAATATCCACTAAATAAGGGAATAATATGTGTGAGGGTACCCCAAGAGAGTTCCAAATGTGTGTGGGTAGAATATATATCCCACGGGGGTAAAATTGAAAAAAGTTAAAAAAAAATTTTTTTTAGACTTAGTCATTTTTCCGGCGTTTATCAGACTTTCAGATAGGGGAAATGTCAGTGAGCGTTCCGATTTCAGTTCCAGAGCGATTCGCCCGATGAGTCCTTCATATTTAGTCGTTTTCAGCCAATTTTCTGAATTTTTGAAAATTTCACTTTTTTGTGAAAATATCCACTAAATGAGGGAATAATATGTGTGAGGGTACCCCAGGAGAGTTCCAAATGTGTGTGGGTAGAATCTATATCCCACGGGGGTAAAATTGAAAAAAGTTAAAAAAAAATTTTTTTTAGACTTAGTCATTTTTCCGGCGTTTATCAGACTTTCAGATAGGGGAAATGTCAGTGAGCGTTCCAATTTCAGTTCCAGAGCGATTCGCCCGATGAGTCCTTCATATTTAGTCGTTTTCAGCCAATTTTCTGAATTTTTGAAAATTTCACTTTTTTGTGAAAATATCCACTAAATAAGGGAATAATATGTGTGAGGGTACCCCAAGAGAGTTCCAAATGTGTGTGGGTAGAATATATATCCCACGGGGGTAAAATTGAAAAAAGTTGAAAAAAAATTTTTTTTACACTTAGTCATTTTTCCGGCGTTTATCAGACTTTCAGATAGGGGAAATGTCAGTGAGCGTTCCGATTTCAGTTCCAGAGCGATTCTCCGATTTAGTCCTTCATATTTAGTCGTTTTCAGCCAATTTTCAGAATTTTTGAAAATTTCACTTTTTTGTGAAAATATCCACTAAATGAGGGAATAATATGTGTGAGGGTACCCCAGGAGAGTTCCAAATGTGTGTGGGTAGAATCTATATCCCACGGGGGTAAAATTGAAAAAAGTTAAAAAAAAATTTTTTTTACACTTAGTCATTTTTCCAGCGTTTATCAGACTTTCAGATAGGGGAAATGTCAGTGAGCGTTCCAATTTCAGTTCCAGAGCGATTCGCCCGATGAGTCCTTCATATTTAGTCGTTTTCAGCCAATTTTCTGAATTTTTGAAAATTTCACTTTTTTGTGAAAATATCCACTAAATAAGGGAATAATATGTGTGAGGGTACCCCAAGAGAGTTCCAAATGTGTGTGGGTAGAATATATATCCCACGGGGGTAAAATTGAAAAAAGGTGAAAAAATTTTTTTTTGGACTTAGTCATTTTTCCGGCGTTTATCAGACTTTCAGATAGGGGAAATGTCAGTGAGCGTTCTGATTTCAGTTCCAGAGCGATTCGCCGATTGAGTCCTTCATATTTAGTCGTTTTCAGCCAGTTTTCAGAATTTTTGAAAATTTCACTTTTTTTGTGAAAATATCCACTAAATGAGGGAATAATATGTGTGAGGGTACCCCAGGAGAGTTCCAAATGTGTGTGGGTAGAATCTATATCCCACGGGGGTAAAATTGAAAAAAGTTAAAAAAAAATTTTTTTTAGACTTAGTCATTTTTCCAGCGTTTATCAGACTTTCAGATAGGGGACATGTCAGTGAGCGTTCCGATTTCAGTTCCAGAGCGATTCGCCCGATGAGTCCTTCATATTTAGTCGTTTTCAGCCAATTTTCAGAATTTTTGAAAATTTCAATTTTTTGTGAAAATATCCACTAAATGAGGGAATACTATGTGTGAGGGTACCCCAGGAGAGTTCCAAATGTGTGTGGGTAGAATATATATCCCACGGGGGTAAAATTTAAAAAAGTTTTAAAAAAATTTTTTTTAGACTTAGTCATTTTTCCGGCGTTTATCAGACTTTCAGATAGGGGAAATGTCATTGAGCATTCCAATTTCAGTTCCAGAGCGATTCGCCCGATGAGTCCTTCATATTTAGTCATTTTCAGCCAATTTTCTGAATTTTTGAAAATTTCACTTTTTTGTGAAAATATCCACTAAATGAGGAAATAATATGTGTGAGGGTACCCCAGGAGAGTTCCAAATGTGTGTGGGTAGAATATATATCCCACGGGGGTAAAATTGAAAAAAGGTGAAAAAAAATTTTTTTTGGACTTAGTCATTTTTCCGGCGTTTATCAGACTTTCAGATAGGGGAAATGTCAGTGAGCGTTCCGATTTCAGTTCCAGAGCGATTCGCCCGATGAGTCCTTCATATTTAGTCGTTTTCAGCCAATTTTCTGAATTTTTGAAAATTTCACTTTTTTGTGAAAATATCCACTAAATGAGGGAATAATATGTGTGAGGGTACCCCAGGAGAGTTCCAAATGTGTGTGGGTAGAATCTATATCCCACGGGGGTAAAATTGAAAAAAGTTAAAAAAAAATTTTTTTTAGACTTAGTCATTTTTCCGGCGTTTATCAGACTTTCAGATAGGGGAAATGTCAGTGAGCGTTCCAATTTCAGTTCCAGAGCGATTCGCCCGATGAGTCCTTCATATTTAGTCGTTTTCAGCCAATTTTCTGAATTTTTGAAAATTTCACTTTTTTGTGAAAATATCCACTAAATAAGGGAATAATATGTGTGAGGGTACCCCAAGAGAGTTCCAAATGTGTGTGGTTAGAATATATATCCCACGGGGGTAAAATTGAAAAAAGTTGAAAAAAAATTTTTTTTACACTTAGTCATTTTTCCGGCGTTTATCAGACTTTCAGATAGGGGAAATGTCAGTGAGCGTTCCGATTTCAGTTCCAGAGCGATTCTCCGATTTAGTCCTTCATATTTAGTCGTTTTCAGCCAATTTTCAGAATTTTTGAAAATTTCACTTTTTTGTGAAAATATCCACTAAATGAGGGAATAATATGTGTGAGGGTACCCCAGGAGAGTTCCAAATGTGTGTGGGTAGAATCTATATCCCACGGGGGTAAAATTGAAAAAAGTTAAAAAAAAATTTTTTTTAGACTTAGTCATTTTTCCAGCGTTGATCAGACTTTCAGATAGGGGAAATGTCAGTGAGCGTTCCAATTTCAGTTCCAGAGCGATTCGCCTGATGAGTCCTTCATATTTAGTCGTTTTCAGCCAATTTTCTGAATTTTTGAAAATTTCACTTTTTTGTGAAAATATCCACTAAATGAGGGAATAATATGTGTGACGGTACCCCAGGAGTGTTCCAAATGTGTGTGGGTAGAATATATATCTCACGGGGGTAAAATTGAAAAAAGTTTAAAAAAAATTTTTTTTAGACTTAGTCATTTTTCCAGCGTTTATCAGACTTTCCGATAGGGGAAATGTCAGTGAGCATTCCAATTTCAGTTCCAGAGCGATTCGCCCGATGAGTCCTTCATATTTAGTCGTTTTCAGCCAATTTTCTGAATTTTTGAAAATTTCACTTTTTTGTGAAAATATCCACTAAATAAGGGAATAATATGTGTGAGGGTACCCCAAGAGAGTTCCAAATGTGTGTGGGTAGAATATATATCCCACGGGGGTAAAATTGAAAAAAGGTGAAAAAATTTTTTTTTGGACTTAGTCATTTTTCCGGCGTTTATCAGACTTTCAGATAGGGGAAATGTCAGTGAGTGTTCCGATTTCAGTTCCAGAGCGATTCGCCGATTGACTCCTTCATATTTAGTCGTTTTCAGCCAGTTTTCAGAATTTTTGAAAATTTCACTTTTTTTGTGAAAATATCCACTAAATGAGGGAATAATATGTGTGAGGGTACCCCAGGAGAGTTCCAAATGTGTGTGGGTAGAATCTATATCCCACGGGGGTAAAATTGAAAAAAGTTAAAAAAAAATTTTTTTTAGACTTAGTCAGTTTTCCGGCGTTTATCAGACTTTCAGATAGGGGAAATGTCAGTGAGCGTTCCGATTTCAGTTCCAGAGCGATTCGCCCGATGAGTCCTTCATATTTAGTCGTTTTCAGCCAATTTTCAGAATTTTTGAAAATTTCACTTTTTTGTGAAAATATCCACTAAATGAGGGAATAAAATGTGTGAGGGTACCCCAGGAGAGTTCCAAATGTGTGTGGGTAGAAGATATATCCAAAGGTGGTAAAATTGAAAAAAGTTGAAAAAAAAATTTTTTTTCGACTTAGTCATTTTTCCGGCGTTTATCAGACTTTCAGATAGGGGAAATGTCAGTGAGCGTTCCGATTTCAGTTCCAGAGCGATTCGCCTGATGAGTCCTTCATATTTAGTCGTTTTCAGCCAATTTTCTGAATTTTTGAAAATTTCACTTTTTTGTGAAAATATCCACTAAATGAGGGAATAATATGTGTGACGGTACCCCAGGAGTGTTCCAAATGTGTGTGGGTAGAATATATATCTCATGGGGGTAAAATTGAAAAAAGTTTAAAAAAAATTTTTTTTAGACTTAGTCATTTTTCCAGCGTTTATCAGACTTTCCGATAGGGGAAATGTCAGTGAGCATTCCAATTTCAGTTCCAGAGCGATTCGCCCGATGAGTCCTTCATATTTAGTCGTTTTCAGCCAATTTTCTGAATTTTTGAAAATTTCACTTTTTTGTGAAAATATCCACTAAATAAGGGAATAATATGTGTGAGGGTACCCCAAGAGAGTTCCAAATGTGTGTGGGTAGAATATATATCCCACGGGGGTAAAATTGAAAAAAGTTAAAAAAAAATTTTTTTTAGACTTAGTCATTTTTCCGGCGTTTATCAGACTTTCAGATAGGGGAAATGTCAGTGAGCGTTCCGATTTCAGTTCCAGAGCGATTAGCCCGATGAGTCCTTCATATTTAGTCGTTTTCAGCCAATTTTCAGAATTTTTGAAAATTTCACTTTTTTGTGAAAATATCCACTAAATGAGGGAATAAAATGTGTGAGGGTACCCCAGGAGAGTTCCAAATGTGTGTGGGTAGAAGATATATCCAAAGGTGGTAAAATTGAAAAAAGTTGAAAAAAAAATTTTTTTTCGACTTAGTCATTTTTCCGGCGTTTATCAGACTTTCAGATAGGGGAAATGTCAGTGAGCGTTCCGATTTCAGTTCCAGAGCGATTCGCCTGATGAGTCCTTCATATTTAGTCGTTTTCAGCCAATTTTCTGAATTTTTGAAAATTTCACTTTTTTGTGAAAATATCCACTAAATAAGGGAATAATATGTGTGAGGGTACCCCAAGAGAGTTCCAAATGTGTGTGGGTAGAATATATATCCCACGGGGGTAAAATTGAAAAAAGGTGAAAAAATTTTTTTTTGGACTTAGTCATTTTTCCGGCGTTTATCAGACTTTCAGATAGGGGAAATGTCAGTGAGCGTTCCGATTTCAGTTCCAGAGCGATTCGCCGATTGAGTCCTTCATATTTAGTCGTTTTCAGCCAGTTTTCAGAATTTTTGAAAATTTCACTTTTTTTGTGAAAATATCCACTAAATGAGGGAATAATATGTGTGAGGGTACCCCAGGAGAGTTCCAAATGTGTGTGGGTAGAATCTATATCCCACGGGGGTAAAATTGAAAAAAGTAAAAAAAAAATTTTTTTTAGACTTAGTCATTTTTCCGGCGTTTATCAGACTTTCAGATAGGGGAAATGTCAGTGAGCGTTCCGATTTCAGTTCCAGAGCGATTCGCCCGATGAGTCCTTCATATTTAGTCGTTTTCAGCCAATTTTCAGAATTTTTGAAAATTTCACTTTTTTGTGAAAATATCCACTAAATGAGGGAATAAAATGTGTGAGGGTACCCCAGGAGAGTTCCAAATGTGTGTGGGTAGAAGATATATCCAAAGGTGGTAAAATTGAAAAAAGTTGAAAAAAAAAATTTTTTTCGACTTAGTCATTTTTCCGGCGTTTATCAGACTTTCAGATAGGGGAAATGTCAGTGAGCATTCCGATTTCAGTTCCAGAGCGATTCGCCTGATGAGTCCTTCATATTTAGTCGTTTTCAGCCAATTTTCTGAATTTTTGAAAATTTCACTTTTTTGTGAAAATATCCACTAAATGAGGGAATAATATGTGTGACGGTACCCCAGGAGTGTTCCAAATGTGTGTGGGTAGAATATATATCTCACGGGGGTAAAATTGAAAAAAGTTTAAAAAAAATTTTTTTTAGACTTAGTCATTTTTCCAGCGTTTATCAGACTTTCCGATAGGGGAAATGTCAGTGAGCGTTCCAATTTCAGTTCCAGAGCGATTCGCCCGATGAGTCCTTCATATTTAGTCGTTTTCAGCCAATTTTCTGAATTTTTGAAAATTTCACTTTTTTGTGAAAATATCCACTAAATAAGGGAATAATATGTGTGAGGGTACCCCAAGAGAGTTCCAAATGTGTGTGGGTAGAATATATATCCCACGGGGGTAAAATTGAAAAAAGGTGAAAAAATTTTTTTTTGGACTTAGTCATTTTTCCGGCGTTTATCAGACTTTCAGATAGGGGAAATGTCAGTGAGCGTTCCGATTTCAGTTCCAGAGCGATTCGCCCGATGAGTCCTTCATATTTAGTCGTTTTCAGCCAATTTTCAGAATTTTTGAAAATTTCACTTTTTTGTGAAAATATGCACTAAATGAGGGAATAATATGTGTGAGGGTACCCCAGGAGAGTTTCAAATGTGTGTGGGTAGAATCTATATCCCACGGGGGTAAAATTGAAAAAAGTTTTTAAAAAATTTTTTTTAGACTTAGTCATTTTTCCGGCGTTTATCAGACTTTCAGATAGGGGAAATGTCATTGAGCATTCCAATTTCAGTTCCAGAGTGATTCGCCCGATGAGTCCTTCATATTTAGTTGTTTTCAGCCAATTTTCTGAATTTTTGAAAATTTCACTTTTTTGTGAAAATATCCACTAAATGATGGAATAATATGTGTGACGGTACCCCAGGAGTGTTCCAAATGTGTGTGGGTAGAATATATATCTCACGGGGGTAAAATTGAAAAAAGTTAAAAAAAAATTTTTTTTAGACTTAGTCATTTTTCCAGCGTTTATCAGACTTTCCGATAGGGGAAATGTCAGTGAGCGTTCCAATTTCAGTTCCAGAGCGATTCGCCCGATGAGTCCTTCATATTTAGTCGTTTTCAGCCAATTTTCTGAATTTTTGAAAATTTCACTTTTTTGTGAAAATATCCACTAAATAAGGGAATAATATGTGTGAGGGTACCCCAAGAGAGTTCCAAATGTGTGTGGGTAGAATATATATCCCACGGGGGTAAAATTGAAAAAAGGTGAAAAAATTTTTTTTTGGACTTAGTCATTTTTCCGGCCTTTATCAGACTTTCAGATAGGGGAAATGTCAGTGAGCGTTCCGATTTCAGTTCCAGAGCGATTCGCCCGATGAGTCCTTCATATTTAGTCGTTTTCAGCCAATTTTCAGAATTTTTGAAAATTTCACTTTTTTGTGAAAATATCCACTAAATGAGGGAATAAAATGTGTGAGGGTACCCCAGGAGAGTTCCAAATGTGTGTGGGTAGAAGATATATCCAAAGGTGGTAAAATTGAAAAAAGTTGAAAAAAAAATTTTTTTTCGACTTAGTCTTTTTTCCGGCGTTTATCAGACTTTCAGATAGGGGAAATGTCAGTGAGCGTTCCGATTTCAGTTCCAGAGCGATTCGCCTGATGAGTCCTTCATATTTAGTCGTTTTCAGCCAATTTTCTGAATTTTTGAAAATTTCACTTTTTTGTGAAAATATCCACTAAATGAGGGAATAATATGTGTGACGGTACCCCAGGAGTGTTCCAAATGTGTGTGGGTAGAATATATATCTCACGGGGGTAAAATTGAAAAAAGTTTAAAAAAAATTTTTTTTAGACTTAGTCATTTTTCCAGCGTTTATCAGACTTTCCGATAGGGGAAATGTCAGTGAGCGTTCCAATTTCAGTTCCAGAGCGATTCGCCCGATGAGTCCTTCATATTTAGTCGTTTTCAGCCAATTTTCAGAATTTTTGAAAATTTCACTTTTTTGTGAAAATATCCACTAAATGAGGGAATAAAATGTGTGAGGGTACCCCAGGAGATTTCCAATTGTGTGTGGGTAGAATATATATCCCACGGGGGTAAAATTGAAAAAAGTTGAAAAAAAATTTTTTTTAGACTTAGTCATTTTTCCGGCGTTTATCAGACTTTCAGATAGGGGAAATGTCATTGAGCATTCCAATTTCAGTTCCAGAGCGATTCACCCGATGAGTCCTTCATATTTAGTTGTTTTCAGCCAATTTTCTGAATTTTTGAAAATGTCACTTTTTTGTGAAAATATCCACTAAATGAGGAAATAATATGTGTGAGGGTACCCCAGGAGAGTTCCAAATGTGTGTGGGTAGAATATATATCCCACGGGGGTAAAATTGAAAAAAGGTGAAAAAATTTTTTTTTGGACTTAGTCATTTTTCCGGCGTTTATCAGACTTTCAGATAGGGGAAATGTCAGTGAGCGTTCCGATTTCAGTTCCAGAGCGATTCGCCCGATGAGTCCTTCATATTTAGTCGTTTTCAGCCAATTTTCAGAATTTTTGAAAATTTCAATTTTTCGTGAAAATATCCACTAAATGAGGGAATACTATGTGTGAGGGTACCCCAGGAGAGTTCCAAATGTGTGTGGGTAGAATATATATCCCACGGGGGTAAAATTGAAAAAAGTTGAAAAAAAATTTTTTTTAGACTTAGTCATTTTTCCGGCGTTTATCAGACTTTCAGATAGGGGAAATGTCAGTGAGCGTTCCAATTTCAGTTCCAGAGCGATTCGCCCGATGAGTCCTTCATATTTAGTCGTTTTCAGCCAATTTTCTAAATTTTTGAAAATTTCACTTTTTTGTGAAAATATCCACTAAATAAGGGAATAATATGTGTGAGGGTACCCCAAGAGAGTTCCAAATGTGTGTGGGTAGAATATATATCCCACGGGGGTAAAATTGAAAAAAGGTGAAAAAAAATTTTTTTTAGACTTAGTCATTTTTCCAGCGTTTATCAGACTTTCAGATAGGGGAAATGTCAGTGAGCGTTCCGATTTCAGTTCCAGAGCCATTCGCCCGATGAGTCCTTCATATTTAGTCGTTTGTAGCCAATTTTCAGAATTTTTGAAAATTTCAATTTTTTGTGAAAATATCCACTAAATGAGGGAATAAAATGTGTGAGGGTACCCCAGGAGAGTTCCAAATGTGTGTGGGTAGAAGATATATCCAAAGGTGGTAAAATTGAAAAAAGTTGAAAAAAAAATTTTTTTTCGACTTAGTCTTTTTTCCGGCGTTTATCAGACTTTCAGATAGGGGAAATGTCAGTGAGCGTTCCGATTTCAGTTCCAGAGCGATTCGCCCGATGAGTCCTTCATATTTAGTCGTTTTCAGCCAATTTTCAGAATTTTTGAAAATTTCAATTTTTCGTGAAAATATCCACTAAATGAGGGAATACTATGTGTGAGGGTACCCCAGGAGAGTTCCAAATGTGTGTGGGTAGAATATATATCCCACGGGGGTAAAATTTAAAAAAGTTTTAAAAAAATTTTTTTTAGACTTAGTCATTTTTCCGGCGTTTATCAGACTTTCAGATAGGGGAAATGTCATTGAGCATTCCAATTTCAGTTCCAGAGCGATTCGCCCGATGAGTCCTTCATATTTAGTTGTTTTCAGCCAATTTTTTGAATTTTTGAAAATTTCACTTTTTTGTGAAAATATCCACTAAATGAGGGAATAATATGTGTGAGGGTACCCCAGGAGAGTTCCAAATGTGTGTGGGTAGAATATATATCCCACGGGGGTAAAATTGAAAAAAGTTTAAAAAAATTTTTTTTTAGACTTAGTCATTTTTCTGGCGTTTATCAGACTTTCAGATAGGGGAAATGTCAGTGAGCGTTCCAATTTCAGTTCCAGAGCGATTCGCCTATTGAGTCCTTCATATTTAGTCGTTTTCAGCCAATTTTCAGAATTTTTGAAAATTTCACTTTTTTGTGAAAATATCCACTAAATGAGGGAATAAAATGTGTGAGGGTACCCCAGGAGAGTTCCAAATGTGTGTGGGTAGAATATATATCCCACGGGGGTAAAATTGAAAAAAGTTGAAAAAAAATTTTTTTTAGACTTAGTCATTTTTCCGGCGTTTATCAGACTTTCAGATAGGGGAAATGTCAGTGAGCGTTCCAATTTCAGTTCCAGAGCGATTCGCCCGATGAGTCCTTCATATTTAGTCGTTTTCAGCCAATTTTCTAAATTTTTGAAAATTTCACTTTTTTGTGAAAATATCCACTAAATAAGTGAATAATATGTGTGAGGGTACCCCAAGAGAGTTCCAAATGTGTGTGGGTAGAATATATATCCCACGGGGGTAAAATTGAAAAAAGGTGAAAAAAAATTTTTTTTAGACTTAGTCATTTTTCCAGCGTTTATCAGACTTTCAGATAGGGGAAATGTCAGTGAGCGTTCCGATTTCAGTTCCAGAGCCATTCGCCCGATGAGTCCTTCATATTTAGTCGTTTGTAGCCAATTTTCAGAATTTTTGAAAATTTCAATTTTTTGTGAAAATATCCACTAAATGAGGGAATAAAATGTGTGAGGGTACCCCAGGAGAGTTCCAAATGTGTGTGGGTAGAAGATATATCCAAAGGTGGTAAAATTGAAAAAAGTTGAAAAAAAAATTTTTTTTCGACTTAGTCTTTTTTCCGGCGTTTATCAGACTTTCAGATAGGGGAAATGTCAGTGAGCGTTCCGATTTCAGTTCCAGAGCGATTCGCCTGATGAGTCCTTCATATTTAGTCGTTTTCAGCCAATTTTCTGAATTTTTGAAAATTTCACTTTTTTGTGAAAATATCCACTAAATGAGGGAATAATATGTGTGACGGTACCCCAGGAGTGTTCCAAATGTGTGTGGGTAGAATATATATCTCACGGGGGTAAAATTGAAAAAAGTTTAAAAAAAATTTTTTTTAGACTTAGTCATTTTTCCAGCGTTTATCAGACTTTCCGATAGGGGAAATGTCAGTGAGCGTTCCAATTTCAGTTCCAGAGCGATTCGCCCGATGAGTCCTTCATATTTAGTCGTTTTCAGCCAATTTTCAGAATTTTTGAAAATTTCACTTTTTTGTGAAAATATCCACTAAATGAGGGAATAAAATGTGTGAGGGTACCCCAGGAGATTTCCAATTGTGTGTGGGTAGAATATATATCCCACGGGGGTAAAATTGAAAAAAGTTGAAAAAAAATTTTTTTTAGACTTAGTCATTTTTCCGGCGTTTATCAGACTTTCAGATAGGGGAAATGTCAGTGAGCATTCCGATTTCAGTTCCAGAGCGATTCGCCGATTGAGTCCTTTATATTTAGTCGTTTTCAGCCAATTTTCAGAATTTTTGAAAATTTCACTTTTTTGTGAAAATATCCACTAAATGAGGGAATAATATGTGTGAGGGTACCCCAGGAGAGTTCCAAATGTGTGTGGGTAGAATATATATCCCACGGGGGTAAAATTTAAAAAAGTTTTAAAAAAAATTTTTTTAGACTTAGTCATTTTTCCGGCGTTTATCAGACTTTCAGATAGGGGAAATGTCATTGAGCATTCCAATTTCAGTTCCAGAGCGATTCACCCGATGAGTCCTTCATATTTAGTTGTTTTCAGCCAATTTTCTGAATTTTTGAAAATGTCACTTTTTTGTGAAAATATCCACTAAATGAGGAAATAATATGTGTGAGGGTACCCCAGGAGAGTTCCAAATGTGTGTGGGTAGAATATATATCCCACGGGGGTAAAATTGAAAAAAGGTGAAAAAATTTTTTTTTGGACTTAGTCATTTTTCCGGCGTTTATCAGACTTTCAGATAGGGGAAATGTCAGTGAGCGTTCCGATTTCAGTTCCAGAGCGATTCGCCCGATGAGTCCTTCATATTTAGTCGTTTTCAGCCAATTTTCAGAATTTTTGAAAATTTCACTTTTTTGTGAAAATATCCACTAAATGAGGGAATAAAATGTGTGAGGGTACCCCAGGAGAGTTCCAAATGTGTGTGGTTAGAATATATATCCCACGGGGGTAAAATTGAAAAAAGTTGAAAAAAAATTTTTTTTAGACTTAGTCATTTTTCCAGCGTTTATCAGACTTTCAGATAGGGGAAATGTCAGTGAGCGTTCCGATTTCAGTTCCAGAGCGATTCGCCCGATGAGTCCTTCATATTTAGTCGTTTTCAGCCAATTTTCAGAATTTTTGAAAATTTCAATTTTTCGTGAAAATATCCACTAAATGAGGGAATACTATGTGTGAGGGTACCCCAGGAGAGTTCCAAATGTGTGTGGGTAGAATATATATCCCACGGGGGTAAAATTTAAAAAAGTTTTAAAAAAATTTTTTTTAGACTTAGTCATTTTTCCGGCGTTTATCAGACTTTCAGATAGGGGAAATGTCATTGAGCATTCCAATTTCAGTTCCAGAGCGATTCGCCCGATGAGTCCTTCATATTTAGTTTTCAGCCAATTTTTTGAATTTTTGAAAATTTCACTTTTTTGTGAAAATATCCACTAAATGAGGGAATAATATGTGTGAGGGTACCCCAGGAGAGTTCCAAATGTGTGTGGGTAGAATATATATCCCACGGGGGTAAAATTGAAAAAAGTTTAAAAAAATTTTTTTTTAGACTTAGTCATTTTTCTGGCGTTTATCAGACTTTCAGATAGGGGAAATGTCAGTGAGCGTTCCAATTTCAGTTCCAGAGCGATTCGCCTATTGAGTCCTTCATATTTAGTCGTTTTCAGCCAATTTTCAGAATTTTTGAAAATTTCACTTTTTTGTGAAAATATCCACTAAATGAGGGAATAAAATGTGTGAGGGTACCCCAGGAGAGTTCCAAATGTGTGTGGGTAGAATATATATCCCACGGGGGTAAAATTGAAAAAAGTTGAAAAAAAATTTTTTTTAGACTTAGTCATTTTTCCGGCGTTTATCAGACTTTCAGATAGGGGAAATGTCAGTGAGCGTTCCAATTTCAGTTCCAGAGCGATTCGCCCGATGAGTCCTTCATATTTAGTCGTTTTCAGCCAATTTTCTAAATTTTTGAAAATTTCACTTTTTTGTGAAAATATCCACTAAATAAGGGAATAATATGTGTGAGGGTACCCCAAGAGAGTTCCAAATGTGTGTGGGTAGAATATATATCCCACGGGGGTAAAATTGAAAAAAGGTGAAAAAAAATTTTTTTTAGACTTAGTCATTTTTCCAGCGTTTATCAGACTTTCAGATAGGGGAAATGTCAGTGAGCGTTCCGATTTCAGTTCCAGAGCCATTCGCCCGATGAGTCCTTCATATTTAGTCGTTTGTAGCCAATTTTCAGAATTTTTGAAAATTTCAATTTTTTGTGAAAATATCCACTAAATGAGGGAATACTATGTGTGAGGGTACCCCAGGAGAGTTCCAAATGTGTGTGGGCAGAATATATATCCCACGGGGGTAAAATTTAAAAAAGTTTTAAAAAATTTTTTTTAGACTTAGTCATTTTTCCGGCGTTTATCAGACTTTCAGATAGGGGAAATGTCATTGAGCATTCCAATTTCAGTTCCAGAGCGATTCGCCCGATGAGTCCTTCATATTTAGTTGTTTTCAGCCAATTTTCTGAATTTTTGAAAATTTCACTTTTTTGTGAAAATATCCACTAAATGAGGAAATAATATGTGTGAGGGTACCCCAGGAGAGTTCCAAATGTGTGTGGGTAGAATCTATATCCCACGGGGGTAAAATTGAAAAAAGTAAAAAAAAAATTTTTTTTAGACTTAGTCATTTTTCCGGCGTTTATCAGACTTTCAGATAGGGGAAATGTCAGTGAGCGTTCCAATTTCAGTTCCAGAGCGATTCGCCCGATGAGTCCTTCATATTTAGTCGTTTTCAGCCAATTTTCAGAATTTTTGAAAATTTCACTTTTTTGTGAAAATATCCACTAAATGAGGGAATAAAATGTGTGAGGGTACCCCAGGAGAGTTCCAAATGTGTGTGGGTAGAATATATATCCCACGGGGGTAAAATTGAAAAAAGTTGAAAAAAAAATTTTTTTAGACTTAGTCATTTTTCCGGCGTTTATCAGACTTTCAGATAGGGGAAATGTCAGTGAGCGTTCCGATTTCAGTTCCAGAGCGATTCGCCGATTGAGTCCTTCATATTTAGTCGTTTTCAGCCAATTTTCAGAATTTTTGAAAATTTCACTTTTTTGTGAAAATATCCACTAAATGAGGGAATAATATGTGTGAGAGTACCCCAGGAGAGTTCCAAATGTGTGTGGGTAGAATCTATATCCCACGGGGGTAAAATTGAAAAAAGTTGAAAAAAAATTTTTTTTAGACTTAGTCATTTTTCCGGCGTTTATCAGACTTTCAGATAGGGGAAATGTCAGTGAGCGTTCCGATTTCAGTTCCAGAGCGATTCGCCGATTGAGTCCTTCATATTTAGTCGTTTTCAGCCAATTTTGAGAATTTTTGAAAATTTCACTTTTTTGTGAAAATATCCACTAAATGAGGGAATAATATGTGTGAGGGTACCCCAGGAGAGTTCCAAATGTGTGTGGGTAGAATCTATATCCCACGGGGGTAAAATTGAAAAAAGTAAAAAAAAAATTTTTTTTAGACTTAGTCATTTTTCCAGCGTTTATCAGACTTTCAGATAGGGGAAATGTCAGTGAGCGTTCCGATTTCAGTTCCAGAGCGATTCGCCCGATGAGTCCTTCATATTTAGTCGTTTTCAGCCAATTTTCAGAATTTTTGAAAATTTCACTTTTTTGTGAAAATATCCACTAAATGAGGGAATAAAATGTGTGAGGGTACCCCAGGAGAGTTCCAAATGTGTGTGGTTAGAATATATATCCCACGGGGGTAAAATTGAAAAAAGTTGAAAAAAAATTTTTTTTAGACTTAGTCATTTTTCCAGCGTTTATCAGACTTTCAGATAGGGGAAATGTCAGTGAGCGTTCCGATTTCAGTTCCAGAGCGATTCGCCCGATGAGTCCTTCATATTTAGTCGTTTTCAGCCAATTTTCAGAATTTTTGAAAATTTCAATTTTTCGTGAAAATATCCACTAAATGAGGGAATACTATGTGTGAGGGTACCCCAGGAGAGTTCCAAATGTGTGTGGGTAGAATATATATCCCACGGGGGTAAAATTTAAAAAAGTTTTAAAAAAATTTTTTTTAGACTTAGTCATTTTTCCGGCGTTTATCAGACTTTCAGATAGGGGAAATGTCATTGAGCATTCCAATTTCAGTTCCAGAGCGATTCGCCCGATGAGTCCTTCATATTTAGTTTTCAGCCAATTTTTTGAATTTTTGAAAATTTCACTTTTTTGTGAAAATATCCACTAAATGAGGGAATAATATGTGTGAGGGTACCCCAGGAGAGTTCCAAATGTGTGTGGGTAGAATATATATCCCACGGGGGTAAAATTGAAAAAAGTTTAAAAAAATTTTTTTTTAGACTTAGTCATTTTTCTGGCGTTTATCAGACTTTCAGATAGGGGAAATGTCAGTGAGCGTTCCAATTTCAGTTCCAGAGCGATTCGCCTATTGAGTCCTTCATATTTAGTCGTTTTCAGCCAATTTTCAGAATTTTTGAAAATTTCACTTTTTTGTGAAAATATCCACTAAATGAGGGAATAATATGTGTGACGGTACCCCAGGAGTGTTCCAAATGTGTGTGGGTAGAATATATATCTCATGGGGGTAAAATTGAAAAAAGTTTAAAAAAAATTTTTTTTAGACTTAGTCATTTTTCCAGCGTTTATCAGACTTTCCGATAGGGGAAATGTCAGTGAGCATTCCAATTTCAGTTCCAGAGCGATTCGCCCGATGAGTCCTTCATATTTAGTCGTTTTCAGCCAATTTTCTGAATTTTTGAAAATTTCACTTTTTTGTGAAAATATCCACTAAATAAGGGAATAATATGTGTGAGGGTACCCCAAGAGAGTTCCAAATGTGTGTGGGTAGAATATATATCCCACGGGGGTAAAATTGAAAAAAGGTGAAAAAATTTTTTTTTGGACTTAGTCATTTTTCCGGCCTTTATCAGACTTTCAGATAGGGGAAATGTCAGTGAGCGTTCCGATTTCAGTTCCAGAGCGATTCGCCCGATGAGTCCTTCATATTTAGTCGTTTTCAGCCAATTTTCAGAATTTTTGAAAATTTCACTTTTTTGTGAAAATATCCACTAAATGAGGGAATAAAATGTGTGAGGGTACCCCAGGAGAGTTCCAAATGTGTGTGGGTAGAATATATATCCCACGGGGGTAAAATTTAAAAAAGTTGAAAAAAAATTTTTTTTAGACTTAGTCATTTTTCCGGCGTTTATCAGACTTTCAGATAGGGGAAATGTCAGTGAGCGTTCCGATTTCAGTTCCAGAGCGATTCGCCGATTGAATCCTTCATATTTAGTCGTTTTCAGCCAATTTTCAGAATTTTTGAAAATTTCACTTTTTTGTGAAAATATCCACTAAATGAGGGAATAATATGTATGAGGGTACCCCAGGAGAGTTCCAAATGTGTGTGGGTAGAATCTATATCCCACGGGGGTAAAATTGAAAAAAGTTTAAAAAAAATTTTTTTTAGACTTAGTCATTTTTCCGGCGTTTATCAGACTTTCCTATAGGGGAAATGTCAGTGAGCGTTCCAATTTCAGTTCCAGAGCGATTCACCCGATGAGTCCTTCATATTTAGTCGTTTTCAGCCAATTTTCTGAATTTTTGAAAATTTCACTTTTTTGTGAAAATATCCACTAAATAAGGGAATAATATGTGTGAGGGTACCCCAAGAGAGTTCCAAATGTGTGTGGGTAGAATATATATCCCACGGGGGTAAAATTGAAAAAAGGTGAAAAATTTTTTTTTTGGACTTAGTCATTTTTCCGGCGTTTATCAGACTTTCAGATAGGGGAAATGTCATTGAGCATTCCAATTTCAGTTCCAGAGCGATTCGCCCGATGAGTCCTTCATATTTAGTTGTTTTCAGCCAATTTTCAGAATTTTTGAAAATTTCACTTTTTTGTGAAAATATCCAATAAATGAGGAAATAATATGTGTGAGGGTACCCCAGGACAGTTCCAAATGTCTGTGGGTAGAATATATATCCCACGGGGGTAAAATTGAAAAAAGTTTAAAAAAATTTTTTTTTAGACTTAGTCATTTTTCCGGCGTTTATCAGACTTTCAGATAGGGGAAATGTCAGTGAGCGTTCCAATTTCAGTTCCAGAGCGATTCGCCTATTGAGTCCTTCATATTTAGTCGTTTTCAGCCAATTTTCAGAATTTTTGAAAATTTCACTTTTTTGTGAAAATATCCACTAAATGAGGGAATAAAATGTGTGAGGGTACCCCAGGAGAGTTCCAAATGTGTGTGGGTAGAAGATATATCCAAAGGTGGTAAAATTGAAAAAAGTTGAAAAAAATTTTTTTTTTCGACTTAGTCATTTTTCCGGCGTTTATCAGACTTTCAGATAGGGGAAATGTCAGTGAGTGTTCCGATTTCAGTTCCAGAGCGATTCGCCTGATGAGTCCTTCATATTTAGTCGTTTTCAGCCAATTTTCTGAATTTTTGAAAATTTCACTTTATTGTGAAAATATCCACTATATGAGGGAATAATATGTGTGACGGTACCCCAGGAGAGTTCCAAATGTGTGTGGGTAGAATATATATCCCACGGGGGTAAAATTTAAAAAAGTTGAAAAAAAATTTTTTTTAGACTTAGTCATTTTTCCGGCGTTTATCAGACTTTCAGATAGGGGAAATGTCATTGAGCATTCCAATTTCAGTTCCAGAGCGATTCACCCGATGAGTCCTTCATATTTAGTTGTTTTCAGCCAATTTTCTGAATTTTTGAAAATTTCACTTTTTTGTGAAAATATCCACTAAATGAGGAAATAATATGTGTGAGGGTACCCCAGGAGAGTTCCAAATGTGTGTGGGTAGAATATATATCCCACGGGGGTAAAATTTAAAAAAGTTTTAAAAAATTTTTTTTAGACTTAGTCATTTTTCCGGCGTTTATCAGACTTTCAGATAGGGGAAATGTCATTGAGCATTCCAATTTCAGTTCCAGAGCGATTCGCCCGATGAGTCCTTCATATTTAGTTGTTTTCAGCCAATTTTCTGAATTTTTGAAAATTTCACTTTTTTGTGAAAATATCCACTAAATGAGGAAATAATATGTGTGAGGGTACCCCAGGAGAGTTCCAAATGTGTGTGGGTAGAATCTATATCCCACGGGGGTAAAATTGAAAAAAGTAAAAAAAAAATTTTTTTTAGACTTAGTCATTTTTCCGGCGTTTATCAGACTTTCAGATAGGGGAAATGTCAGTGAGCGTTCCAATTTCAGTTCCAGAGCGATTCGCCCGATGAGTCCTTCATATTTAGTCGTTTTCAGCCAATTTTCAGAATTTTTGAAAATTTCACTTTTTTGTGAAAATATCCACTAAATGAGGGAATAAAATGTGTGAGGGTACCCCAGGAGAGTTCCAAATGTGTGTGGGTAGAATATATATCCCACGGGGGTAAAATTGAAAAAAGTTGAAAAAAAAATTTTTTTAGACTTAGTCATTTTTCCGGCGTTTATCAGACTTTCAGATAGGGGAAATGTCAGTGAGCGTTCCGATTTCAGTTCCAGAGCGATTCGCCGATTGAGTCCTTCATATTTAGTCGTTTTCAGCCAATTTTCAGAATTTTTGAAAATTTCACTTTTTTGTGAAAATATCCACTAAATGAGGGAATAATATGTGTGAGAGTACCCCAGGAGAGTTCCAAATGTGTGTGGGTAGAATCTATATCCCACGGGGGTAAAATTGAAAAAAGTTGAAAAAAAATTTTTTTTAGACTTAGTCATTTTTCCGGCGTTTATCAGACTTTCAGATAGGGGAAATGTCAGTGAGCGTTCCGATTTCAGTTCCAGAGCGATTCGCCGATTGAGTCCTTCATATTTAGTCGTTTTCAGCCAATTTTGAGAATTTTTGAAAATTTCACTTTTTTGTGAAAATATCCACTAAATGAGGGAATAATATGTGTGAGGGTACCCCAGGAGAGTTCCAAATGTGTGTGGGTAGAATCTATATCCCACGGGGGTAAAATTGAAAAAAGTAAAAAAAAAATTTTTTTTAGACTTAGTCATTTTTCCAGCGTTTATCAGACTTTCAGATAGGGGAAATGTCAGTGAGCGTTCCGATTTCAGTTCCAGAGCGATTCGCCCGATGCGTCCTTCATATTTAGTTGTTTTCAGCCAATTTTCTGAATTTTTGAAAATTTCACTTTTTTGTGAAAATATCCACTAAATGAGGGAATAATATGTGTGACGGTACCCCAGGAGTGTTCCAAATGTGTGTGGGTAGAATATATATCTCATGGGGGTAAAATTGAAAAAAGTTTAAAAAAAATTTTTTTTAGACTTAGTCATTTTTCCAGCGTTTATCAGACTTTCCGATAGGGGAAATGTCAGTGAGCATTCCAATTTCAGTTCCAGAGCGATTCGCCCGATGAGTCCTTCATATTTAGTCGTTTTCAGCCAATTTTCTGAATTTTTGAAAATTTCACTTTTTTGTGAAAATATCCACTAAATAAGGGAATAATATGTGTGAGGGTACCCCAAGAGAGTTCCAAATGTGTGTGGGTAGAATATATATCCCACGGGGGTAAAATTGAAAAAAGGTGAAAAAATTTTTTTTTGGACTTAGTCATTTTTCCGGCCTTTATCAGACTTTCAGATAGGGGAAATGTCAGTGAGCGTTCCGATTTCAGTTCCAGAGCGATTCGCCCGATGAGTCCTTCATATTTAGTCGTTTTCAGCCAATTTTCAGAATTTTTGAAAATTTCACTTTTTTGTGAAAATATCCACTAAATGAGGGAATAAAATGTGTGAGGGTACCCCAGGAGAGTTCCAAATGTGTGTGGGTAGAATATATATCCCACGGGGGTAAAATTTAAAAAAGTTGAAAAAAAATTTTTTTTAGACTTAGTCATTTTTCCGGCGTTTATCAGACTTTCAGATAGGGGAAATGTCAGTGAGCGTTCCGATTTCAGTTCCAGAGCGATTCGCCGATTGAATCCTTCATATTTAGTCGTTTTCAGCCAATTTTCAGAATTTTTGAAAATTTCACTTTTTTGTGAAAATATCCACTAAATGAGGGAATAATATGTATGAGGGTACCCCAGGAGAGTTCCAAATGTGTGTGGGTAGAATCTATATCCCACGGGGGTAAAATTGAAAAAAGTTTAAAAAAAATTTTTTTTAGACTTAGTCATTTTTCCGGCGTTTATCAGACTTTCCTATAGGGGAAATGTCAGTGAGCGTTCCAATTTCAGTTCCAGAGCGATTCACCCGATGAGTCCTTCATATTTAGTCGTTTTCAGCCAATTTTCTGAATTTTTGAAAATTTCACTTTTTTGTGAAAATATCCACTAAATAAGGGAATAATATGTGTGAGGGTACCCCAAGAGAGTTCCAAATGTGTGTGGGTAGAATATATATCCCACGGGGGTAAAATTGAAAAAAGGTGAAAAATTTTTTTTTTGGACTTAGTCATTTTTCCGGCGTTTATCAGACTTTCAGATAGGGGAAATGTCATTGAGCATTCCAATTTCAGTTCCAGAGCGATTCGCCCGATGAGTCCTTCATATTTAGTTGTTTTCAGCCAATTTTCAGAATTTTTGAAAATTTCACTTTTTTGTGAAAATATCCAATAAATGAGGAAATAATATGTGTGAGGGTACCCCAGGACAGTTCCAAATGTCTGTGGGTAGAATATATATCCCACGGGGGTAAAATTGAAAAAAGTTTAAAAAAATTTTTTTTTAGACTTAGTCATTTTTCCGGCGTTTATCAGACTTTCAGATAGGGGAAATGTCAGTGAGCGTTCCAATTTCAGTTCCAGAGCGATTCGCCTATTGAGTCCTTCATATTTAGTCGTTTTCAGCCAATTTTCAGAATTTTTGAAAATTTCACTTTTTTGTGAAAATATCCACTAAATGAGGGAATAAAATGTGTGAGGGTACCCCAGGAGAGTTCCAAATGTGTGTGGGTAGAAGATATATCCAAAGGTGGTAAAATTGAAAAAAGTTGAAAAAAATTTTTTTTTTCGACTTAGTCATTTTTCCGGCGTTTATCAGACTTTCAGATAGGGGAAATGTCAGTGAGTGTTCCGATTTCAGTTCCAGAGCGATTCGCCTGATGAGTCCTTCATATTTAGTCGTTTTCAGCCAATTTTCTGAATTTTTGAAAATTTCACTTTATTGTGAAAATATCCACTATATGAGGGAATAATATGTGTGACGGTACCCCAGGAGAGTTCCAAATGTGTGTGGGTAGAATATATATCCCACGGGGGTAAAATTTAAAAAAGTTGAAAAAAAATTTTTTTTAGACTTAGTCATTTTTCCGGCGTTTATCAGACTTTCAGATAGGGGAAATGTCATTGAGCATTCCAATTTCAGTTCCAGAGCGATTCACCCGATGAGTCCTTCATATTTAGTTGTTTTCAGCCAATTTTCTGAATTTTTGAAAATTTCACTTTTTTGTGAAAATATCCACTAAATGAGGAAATAATATGTGTGAGGGTACCCCAGGAGAGTTCCAAATGTGTGTGGGTAGAATATATATCCCACGGGGGTAAAATTGAAAAAAGTTTAAAAAAATTTTTTTTTAGACTTAGTCATTTTTCCGGCGTTTATCAGACTTTCAGATAGGGGAAATGTCAGTGAGCGTTCCAATTTCAGTTCCAGAGCGATTCGCCTATTGAGTCCTTCATATTTAGTCGTTTTCAGCCAATTTTCTGAATTTTTGAAAATTTCACTTTTTTGTGAAAATATCCAATAAATGAGGAAATAATATGTGTGAGGGTACCCCAGGAGAGTTCCAAATGTGTGTGGGTAGAATATATATCCCACGGGGGTAAAATTGAAAAAAGTTTAAAAAAATTTTTTTTTAGACTTAGTCATTTTTCCGGCGTTTATCAGACTTTCAGATAGGGGAAATGTCAGTGAGCGTTCCAATTTCAGTTCCAGAGCGATTCGCCTATTGAGTCCTTCATATTTAGTCGTTTTCAGCCAATTTTCAGAATTTTTGAAAATTTCACTTTTTTGTGAAAATATCCACTAAATGAGGGAATAAAATGTGTGAGGGTACCCCAGGAGAGTTCCAAATGTGTGTGGGTAGAAGATATATCCAAAGGTGGTAAAATTGAAAAAAGTTGAAAAAAATTTTTTTTTTCGACTTAGTCATTTTTCCGGCGTTTATCAGACTTTCAGATAGGGGAAATGTCAGTGAGCGTTCCGATTTCAGTTCCAGAGCGATTCGCCGATTGAGTCCTTCATATTTAGTCGTTTTCAGCCAATTTTCAGAATTTTTGAAAATTTCACTTTTTTGTGAAAATATCCACTAAATGAGGGAATAATATGTGTGACGGTACCCCAGGAGTGTTCCAAATGTGTGTGGGTAGAATATATATCTCACGGGGGTAAAATTGAAAAAAGTTTAAAAAAATTTTTTTTTAGACTTAGTCATTTTTCCAGCGTTTATCAGACTTTCCGATAGGGGAAATGTCAGTGAGCGTTCCAATTTCAGTTCCAGAGCGATTCGCCCGATGAGTCCTTCATATTTAGTCGTTTTCAGCCAATTTTCTGAATTTTTGAAAATTTCACTTTTTTGTGAAAATATCCACTAAATAAGGGAATAATATGTGTGAGGGTACCCCAAGAGAGTTCCAAATGTGTGTGGGTAGAATATATATCCCACGGGGGTAAAATTGAAAAAAGGTGAAAAAAATTTTTTTTGGACTTAGTCATTTTTCCGGCGTTTATCAGACTTTCAGATAGGGGAAATGTCAGTGAGCGTTCCGATTTCAGTTCCAGAGCGATTCGCCTGATGAGTCCTTCATATTTAGTCGTTTTCAGCCAATTTTCTGAATTTTTGAAAATTTCACTTTTTTGTGAAAATATCCACTATATGAGGGAATAATATGTGTGACGGTACCCCAGGAGTGTTCCAAATGTGTGTGGGTAGAATATATATCTCACGGGGGTAAAATTGAAAAAAGTTTAAAAAAAAATTTTTTTTAGACTTAGTCATTTTTCCGGCGTTTATCAGACTTTCAGATAGGGGAAATGTCAGTGAGCGTTCCGATTTCAGTTCCAGAGCGATTCGCCGATTGAGTCCTTCATATTTAGTCGTTTTCAGCCAGTTTTCAGAATTTTTGAAAATTTCACTTTTTTGTGAAAATATCCACTAAATGAGGGAATAATATGTGTGAGGGTACCCCAGGAGAGTTCCAAATGTGTGTGGGTAGAATCTATATCCCACGGGGGTAAAATTGAAAAAAGTTTTAAAAAAATTTTTTTTAGACTTAGTCTTTTTTCCGGCGTTTATCAGACTTTCAGATAGGGGAAATGTCATTGAGCATTCCAATTTCAGTTCCAGAGCGATTCGCCCGATGAGTCCTTCATATTTAGTTGTTTTCAGCCAATTTTCTGAATTTTTGAAAATTTCACTTTTTTGTGAAAATATCCACTAAATGAGGGAATAATATGTTTGACGGTACCCCAGGAGTGTTCCAAATGTGTGTGGGTAGAATATATATCTCACGGGGGTAAAATTGAAAAAAGTTTAAAAAAAATTTTTTTTAGACTTAGTCATTTTTCCAGCGTTTATCAGACTTTCCGATAGGGGAAATGTCAGTGAGCGTTCCAATTTCAGTTCCAGAGCGATTTGCCTGATGAGTCCTTCATATTTAGTCGTTTCAGCCAATTTTCAGAATTTTTGAAAATTTCACTTTTTTGTGAAAATATCCACTAAATGAGGGAATAAAATGTGTGAGGGTACCCCAGGAGAGTTCCAAATGTGTGTGGGTAGAATATATATCCCACGGGGGTAAAATTGAAAAAAGTTGAAAAAAAATTTTTTTTAGACTTAGTCATTTTTCCGGCGTTTATCAGACTTTCAGATAGGGGAAATGTCAGTGAGCGTTCCGATTTCAGTTCCAGAGCGATTCGCCGATTGAGTCCTTCATATTTAGTCGTTTTCAGCCAATTTTCAGAATTTTTGAAAATTTCAGTTTGTGAAAATATCCACTAAATGAGGGAATAATATGTGTGAGGGTACCCCAGGAGAGTTCCAAATGTGTGTGGGTAGAATCTATATCCCACGGGGGTAAAATTGAAAAAAGGAGAAAAAATTTTTTTTAGACTTAGTCATTTTTCCGGCGTTTATCAGACTTTCAGATAGGGGAAATGTCAGTGAGCATTCCGATTTCAGTTCCAGAGCAATTCGCCCGATGATTTCTTCATATTTAGTCGTTTTCAGCCAATTTTCTGAATTTTTGAAAATTTCACTTTTTTGTGAAAATATCCACTAAATGAGGAAATAATATGTGTGAGGGTACCCCAGGAGAGTTCCAAATGTGTGTGGGTAGAATATATATCCCACGGGGGTAAAATTGAAAAAAGGAGAAAAAATTTTTTTTTGGACTTAGTCATTTTTTCAGCGTTTATCAGACTTTCAGATAGGGGAAATGTCAGTGAGCGTTCCAATTTCAGTTCCAGAGCTATTCGCCCAATGAGTCCTTCATATTTAGTCGCTTTCAGCCAATTTTCAGAATTTTGAAAATTTCACTTTTTTGTGAAAATATCTACTAAATGAGGGAATAATATGTGTGAGGGTACCCCAGGAGAGTTCCAAATGTGTGTGGGTAGAATATATATCCCACAGGGGTAAAATTGAAAAAAGGAGAAAAAATTTTTTTTTGGACTTAGTCATTTTTTCAGCGTTTATCAGACTTTCAGATAGGGGAAATGTCAGTGAGCGTTCCAATTTCAGTTCCAGAGCGATTCGCCCGATGAGTCCTTCATATTTAGTCATTTTCAGCCAATTTTCTGAATTTTTGAAAATTTCACTTTTTTGTGAAAATATCCACTAAATGAGGGAATAATATGTGTGAAGGTACCCCAGGAGAGTTCCAAATGTGTGTGGGTAGAATATATATCCCACGGGGGTAAAATTGAAAAAAGTTGAAAAAAAATTTTTTTTAGACTTAGTCATTTTTCAGGCGTTTATCAGACTTTCAGATAGGGGAAATGTCAGTGAACGTTCCGATTTCAGTTCCAGAGCGATTCGCCCGATGAGTCCTTCATATTTAGTCGTTTTCAGCCAATTTTCTGAATATTTGAAAATTTCACTTTTTTCTGAAAATATCCACTAAATGAGGGAATAATATGTGTGAGGGTACCCCAGGAGAGTTCCAAATGTGTGTGGGTAGAAGATATATCCAAAGGTGGTAAAATTGAAAAAAGTTGAAAAAAATTTTTTTTTTCGACTTAGTCATTTTTCCGGCGTTTATCAGACTTTCAGATAGGGGAAATGTCAGTGAGCGTTCCAATTTCAGTTCCAGAGCGATTCGCCCGATGAGTCCTTCATATTTAGTCGTTTTCAGCCAATTTTCTGAATTTTTGAAAATTTCACTTTTTTGTGAAAATATCCACTAAATAAGGGAATAATATGTGTGAGGGTACCCCAAGAGAGTTCCAAATGTGTGTGGGTAGAATATATATCCCACGGGGGTAAAATTGAAAAAAGTTGAAAAAAAATTTTTTTTAGACTTAGTCATTTTTCCGGCGTTTATCAGACTTTCAGATAGCGGAAATGTCAGTGAGCGTTCCGATTTCAGTTCCAGAGCGATTCGCCGATTGAGTCCTTCATATTTTGTCGTTTTCAGCCAATTTTCAGAATTTTTGAAAATTTCATTTTGTGAAAATATCCACTAAATGAGGGAATAATATGTGTGAGGGTACCCCAGGAGAGTTCCAAATGTGTGTGGGTAGAATCTATATCCCACGGGGGTAAAATTGAAAAAAGTTAAAAAAAAAATTTTTTTAGACTTAGTCATTTTTCCGGCGTTTATCAGACTTTCAGATAGGGGAAATGTCAGTGAGCGTTCCAATTTCAGTTCCAGAGCGATTCGCCCAATGAGTCCTTCATATTTAGTCGTTTTCAGCCAATTTTCTGAATTTTTGAAAATTTCACTTTTTTGTGAAAATATCCACTAAATGAGGGAATAATATGTGTGAAGGTACCCCAGGAGAGTTCCAAATGTGTGTGGGTAGAATATATATCCCACGGGGGTAAAATTGAAAAAAGTTGAAAAAAAATTTTTTTTAGACTTAGTCATTTTTCAGGCGTTTATCAGACTTTCAGATAGGGGAAATGTCAGTGAGCGTTCCGATTTCAGTTCCAGAGCGATTCGCCCGATGAGTCCTTCATATTTAGTCGTTTTCAGCCAATTTTCTGAATATTTGAAAATTTCACTTTTTTCTGAAAATATCCACTAAATGAGGGAATAATATGTGTGAGGGTACCCCAGGAGAGTTCCAAATGTGTGTGGGTAGAATATATATCCCATGGGGGTAAAATTGAAAAAAGTTTAAAAAATTTTTTTTTAGACTTAGTCATTTTTCCGGCGTTTATCAGACTTTCAGATAGGGGAAATGTCAGTGAGCGTTCCAATTTCAGTTCCAGAGCGATTCGCCCGATGAGTCCTTCATATTTAGTCGTTTTCAGCCAATTTTCTGAATTTTTGAAAATTTCACTTTTTTGTGAAAATATCCACTAAATGAGGAAATAATATGTGTGAGGGTACCCCAGGAGAGTTCCAAATGTGTGTGGGTAGAATATATATCCCACGGGGGTAAAATTGAAAAAAGTTTTAAAAAATTTTTTTATAGACTTAGTCATTTTTCCGGCGTTTATCAGACTTTCAGATAGGGGAAATGTCATTGAGCATTCCAATTTCAGTTCCAGAGCGATTCGCCCGATGAGTCCTTCATATTTAGTTGTTTTCAGCCAATTTTCTGAATTTTTGAAAATTTCACTTTTTTGTGAAAATATCCACTAAATGAGGGAATAATATGTGTGACGGTACCCCAGGAGTGTTCCAAATGTGTGTGGGTAGAATATATATCTCACGGGGGTAAAATTGAAAAAAGTTTAAAAAAAATTTTTTTTAGACTTAGTCATTTTTCCAGCGTTTATCAGACTTTCCGATAGGGGAAATGTCAGTGAGCGTTCCAATTTCAGTTCCAGAGCGATTCGCCTGATGAGTCCTTCATATTTAGTCGTTTCAGCCAATTTTCAGAATTTTTGAAAATTTCACTTTTTTGTGAAAATATCCACTAAATGAGGGAATAAAATGTGTGAGGGTACCCCAGGAGAGTTCCAAATGTGTGTGGGTAGAATATATATCCCACGGGGGTAAAATTGAAAAAAGTTGAAAAAAAAATTTTTTTAGACTTAGTCATTTTTCCGGCGCTTATCAGACTTTCAGATAGGGGAAATGTCAGTGAGCGTTCCGATTTCAGTTCGAGAGCGATTCGCCGATTGAGTCCTTCATATTTAGTCGTTTTCAGCCAGTTTTCAGAATTTTTGAAAATTTCACTTTTTTGTGAAAATATCCACTAAATGAGGGAATAATATGTGTGAGGGTACCCCAGGAGAGTTCCAAATGTGTGTGGGTAGAATCTATATCCCACGGGGGTAAAATTGAAAAAAGTTAAAAAAAAATTTTTTTTAGACTTAGTCATTTTTCCAGCGTTTATCAGACTTTCAGATAGGGGAAATGTCAGTGAGCGTTCCGATTTCAGTTCCAGAGCGATTCGCCCGATGAGTCCTTCATATTTAGTCGTTTTCAGCCAATTTTCAGAATTTTTGAAAATTTCAATTTTTTGTGAAAATATCCACTAAATGAGGGAATACTATGTGTGAGGGTACCCCAGGAGAGTTCCAAATGTGTGTGGGTAGAATCTATATCCCACGGGGGTAAAATTGAAAAAAGTAAAAAAAAAATTTTTTTTAGACTGTCATTTTTACGGCGTTTATCAGACTTTCAGATAGGGGAAATGTCAGTGAGCGTTCCGATTTCAGTTCCAGAGCGATTCTCCCGATGAGTCCTTCATATTTAGTCGTTTTCAGCCAATTTTCAGAATTTGTGAAAATTTCACTTTTTTGTGAAAATATCCACTAAATGAGGGAATAAAATGTGTGAGGGTACCCCAGGAGAGTTCCAAATGTGTGTGGGTAGAAGATATATCCAAAGGTGGTAAAATTGAAAAAAGTTGAAAAAAATTTTTTTTTTCGACTTAGTCATTTTTCCGGCGTTTATCAGACTTTCAGATAGGGGAAATGTCAGTGAGCGTTCCGATTTCAGTTCCAGAGCGATTCGCCTGATGAGTCCTTCATATTTAGTCGTTTTCAGCCAATTTTCTGAATTTTTGAAAATTTCACTTTTTTGTGAAAATATCCACTAAATAAGGGAATAATATGTGTGAGGGTACCCCAAGAGAGTTCCAAATGTGTGTGGGTAGAATATATATCCCACGGGGGTAAAATTGAAAAAAGTTGAAAAAAAATTTTTTTTAGACTTAGTCATTTTTCCGGCATTTATCAGACTTTCAGATAGCGGAAATGTCAGTGAGCGTTCCGATTTCAGTTCCAGAGCGATTCGCCGATTGAGTCCTTCATATTTAGTCGTTTTCAGCCAATTTTCAGAATTTTTGAAAATTTCATTTTGTGAAAATATCCACTAAATGAGGGAATAATATGTGTGAGGGTACCCCAGGAGAGTTCCAAATGTGTGTGGGTAGAATCTATATCCCACGGGGGTAAAATTGAAAAAAGTTAAAAAAAAATTTTTTTTACACTTAGTCATTTTTCCGGCGTTTATCAGACTTTCAGATAGGGGAAATGTCAGTGAGCGTTCCAATTTCAGTTCCAGAGCGATTCGCCCGATGAGTCCTTCATATTTAGTCGTTTTCAGCCAATTTTCTGAATTTTTGAAAATTTCACTTTTTTGTGAAAATATCCACTAAATGAGGAAATAATATGTGTGAGGGTACCCCAGGAGAGTTCCAAATGTGTGTGGGTAGAATATATATCCCACGGGGGTAAAATTGAAAAAAGGAGAAAAAATTTTTTTTTGGACTTAGTCATTTTTTCAGCGTTTATCAGACTTTCAGATAGGGGAAATGTCAGTGAGCGTTCCAATTTCAGTTCCAGAGCAATTCGCCCGATGAGTCCTTCATATTTAGTCGCTTTCAGCCAATTTTCAGAATTTTGAAAATGTCACTTTTTTGTGAAAATATCCACTAAATGAGGGAATAATATGTGTGAGGGTACCCCAGGAGAGTTCCAAATGTGTGTGGGTAGAATATATATCCCACAGGGGTAAAATTGAAAAAAGGAGAAAAAAATTTTTTTTGGACTTAGTCATTTTTTCAGCGTTTATCAGACTTTCAGATAGGGGAAATGTCAGTGAGCGTTCCAATTTCAGTTCCAGAGCGATTCGCCCAATGAGTCCTTCATATTTAGTCGTTTTCAGCCAATTTTCTGAATTTTTGAAAATTTCACTTTTTTGTGAAAATATCCACTAAGTGAGGGAATAATATGTGTGAAGGTACCCCAGGAGAGTTCCAAATGTGTGTGGGTAGAATATATATCCCACG
Source organism: Phyllobates terribilis (assembly GCF_046119375.1). Classification (NCBI taxonomy): domain Eukaryota; kingdom Metazoa; phylum Chordata; class Amphibia; order Anura; family Dendrobatidae; genus Phyllobates; species Phyllobates terribilis. The sequence continues at coordinate 17,337,773 of NW_027362773.1, read as the reverse complement.
GGGGTAAAATTGAAAAAAGTTGAAAAAAATTTTTTTTAGACTTAGTCATTTTTCAGGCGTTTATCAGACTTTCAGATAGGGAAATGTCAGTGAGCGTTCCGATTTCAGTTCCAGAGCGATTCGCCCGATGAGTCCTTCATATTTAGTCGTTTTCAGCCAATTTTCTGAATATTTGAAAATTTCACTTTTTTGTGAAAATATCCACTAAATGAGGGAATAATATGTGTGAAGGTACCCCAGGAGAGTTCCAAATGTGTGTGGGTAGAATATATATCCCACGGGGGTAAAATTGAAAAAAGTTTAAAAAAATTTTTTTTTTGACTTAGTCATTTTTCCGGCGTTTATCAGACTTTCAGATAGGGGAAATGTCAGTGAGCGTTCCAATTTCAGTTCCAGAGCGATTCGCCCGATGAGTCCTTCATATTTAGTCGTTTTCAGCCAATTTTCTGAATTTTTGAAAATTTCACTTTTTTGTGAAAATATCCACTAAATGAGGAAATAATATGTGTGAGGGTACCCCAGGAGAGTTCCAAATGTGTGTGGGTAGAATATATATCCCATGGGGGTAAAATTGAAAAAAGTTTTAAAAAAGTTTTTTATAGACTTAGTCATTTTTCCGGCGTTTATCAGACTTTCAGATAGGGGAAATGTCATTGAGCATTCCAATTTCAGTTCCAGAGCGATTCGCCCGATGAGTCCTTCATATTTAGTTGTTTTCAGCCAATTTTCTGAATTTTTGAAAATTTCACCTTTTTGTGTAAATATCCACTAAATGAGGGAATAATATGTGTGACGGTACCCCAGGAGTGTTCCAAATGTGTGTGGGTAGAATATATATCTCACGTGGGTAAAATTGAAAAAAGTTTAAAAAAAATTTTTTTTAGACTTAGTCATTTTTCCAGCGTTTATCAGACTTTCCGATAGGGGAAATGTCAGTGAGCGTTCCAATTTCAGTTCCAGAGCGATTCGCCTGATGAGTCCTTCATATTTAGTCGTTTCAGCCAATTTTCAGAATTTTTGAAAATTTCACTTTTTTGTGAAAATATCCACTAAATGAGGGAATAAAATGTGTGAGGGTACCCCAGGAGAGTTCCAAATGTGTGTGGGTAGAATATATATCCCACGGGGGTAAAATTGAAAAAAGTTGAAAAAAAATTTTTTTTAGACTTAGTCATTTTTCCGGCGTTTATCAGACTTTCAGATAGGGGAAATGTCAGTGAGCGTTCCGATTTCAGTTCGAGAGCGATTCGCCGATTGAGTCCTTCATATTTAGTCGTTTTCAGCCAGTTTTCAGAATTTTTGAAAATTTCACTTTTTTGTGAAAATATCCACTAAATGAGGGAATAATATGTGTGAGGGTACCCCAGGAGAGTTCCAAATGTGTGTGGGTAGAATCTATATCCCACGGGGGTAAAATTGAAAAAAGTTAAAAAAAAATTTTTTTTAGACTTAGTCATTTTTCCAGCGTTTATCAGACTTTCAGATAGGGGAAATGTCAGTGAGCGTTCCGATTTCAGTTCCAGAGCGATTCTCCCGATGAGTCCTTCATATTTAGTCGTTTTCAGCCAATTTTCAGAATTTGTGAATATTTCACTTTTTTGTGAAAATATCCACTAAATGAGGGAATAAAATGTGTGAGGGTACCCCAGGAGAGTTCCAAATGTGTGTGGGTAGAAGATATATCCAAAGGTGGTAAAATTGAAAAAAGTTGAAAAAAATTTTTTTTTTCGACTTAGTCATTTTTCCGGCGTTTATCAGACTTTCAGATAGGAGAAATGTCAGTGAGCGTTCCGATTTCAGTTCCAGAGCGATTCACCTGAGTCCTTCATATTTAGTCGTTTTCAGCCAATTTTCTGAATTTTTGAAAATTTCACTTTTTTGTGAAAATATCCACTAAATGAGGGAATAATATGTGTGACGGTACCCCAGGAGTGTTCCAAATGTGTGTGGGTAGAATATATATCTCACGGGGGTAAAATTGAAAAAAGTTGAAAAAAAATTTTTTTTAGACTTAGTCATTTTTCCGGCGTTTATCAGACTTTCAGATAGCGGAAATGTCAGTGAGCGTTCCGATTTCAGTTCCAGAGCGATTCGCCGATTGAGTCCTTCATATTTAGTCGTTTTCAGCCAATTTTCAGAATTTTTGAAAATTTCATTTTGTGAAAATATCCACCAAATGAGGGAATAATATGTGTGAGGGTACCCCAGGAGAGTTCCAAATGTGTGTGGGTAGAATCTATATCCCACGGGGGTAAAATTGAAAAAAGTTTTAAAAAAATTTTTTTTAGACTTAGTCATTTTTCTGGCGTTTATCAGACTTTTAGATAGGGGAAATGTCAGTGAGCGTTCCAATTTCAGTTCCAGAGCGATTCGCCCGATGAGTCCTTCATATTTAGTCGTTTTCAGCCAATTTTCTGAATTTTTGAAAATTTCACTTTTTTGTGAAAATATCCACTAAATGAGGAAATAATATGTGTGAGGGTACCCCAGGAGAGTTCCAAATGTGTGTGGGTAGAATATATATCCCACGGGGGTAAAATTGAAAAAAGTTGAAAAAAAAATTTTTTTAGACTTAGTCATTTTTCAGGCGTTTATCAGACTTTCAGATAGGGGAAATGTCAGTGAGCGTTCCGATTTCAGTTCGAGAGCGATTCGCCAATTGAGTCCTTCATATTTAGTCGTTTTCAGCCAGTTTTCAGAATTTTTGAAAATTTCACTTTTTTGTGAAAATATCCACTAAATGAGGGAATAATATGTGTGAGGGTACCCCAGGAGAGTTCCAAATGTGTGTGGGTAGAATCTATATCCCACGGGGGTAAAATTGAAAAAAGTTAAAAAAAAATTTTTTTTAGACTTAGTCATTTTTCCAGCGTTTATCAGACTTTCAGATAGGGGAAATGTCAGTGAGCGTTCCGATTTCAGTTCCAGAGTGATTCGCCCGATGAGTCCTTCATATTTAGTTGTTTTCAGCCAATTTTCTGAATTTTTGAAAATTTCACTTTTTTGTGAAAATATCCACTAAATAAGGGAATAATATGTGTGAGGGTACCCCAGGAGAGTTCCAAATGTGTGTGGGTAGAATCTATATCCCACGGGGGTAAAATTGAAAAAAGTTAAAAAAAAATTTTTTTTAGACTTAGTCATTTTTCCGGCGTTTATCAGACTTTCAGATAGGGGAAATGTCAGTGAGCGTTCCAATTTCAGTTCCATAGCGATTCGCCCGATGAGTCCTTCATATTTAGTCGTTTTCAGCCAATTTTCTGAATTTTTGAAAATTTCACTTTTTTGTGAAAATATCCACTAAATGAGGAAATAATATGTGTGAGGGTACCCCAGGAGAGTTCCAAATGTGTGTGGGTAGAATATATATCCCACGGGGGTAAAATTGAAAAAAGGAGAAAAAATTTTTTTTTGGACTTAGTCATTTTTTCAGCGTTTATCAGACTTTCAGATAGGGGAAAAGTCAGTGAGCGTTCCAATTTCAGTTCCAGAGCAATTCGCCCGATGAGTCCTTCATATTTAGTCGCTTTCAGCCAATTTTCAGAATTTTGAAAATTTCACTTTTTTGTGAAAATATCCACTAAATGAGGGAATAATATGTGTGATGGTACCCCAGGAGAGTTCCAAATGTGTGTGGGTAGAATATATATCCCACAGGGGTAAAATTGAAAAAAGGAGAAAAAATTTTTTTTTGGACTTAGTCATTTTTTCAGCGTTTATCAGACTTTCAGATAGGGGAAATGTCAGTGAGCGTTCCAATTTCAATTCCAGAGCGATTCGCCCAATGAGTCCTTCATATTTAGTCGTTTTCAGCCAATTTTCTGAATTTTTGAAAATTTCACTTTTTTGTGAAAATATCCACTAAATGAGGGAATAATATGTGTGAAGGTACCCCAGGAGAGTTCCAAATGTGTGTGGGTAGAATATATATCCCACGGGGGTAAAATTGAAAAAAGTTGAAAAAAAATTTTTTTTAGACTTAGTCATTTTTCCGGCGTTTATCAGACTTTCAGATAGGGGAAATGTCATTGAGCATTCCAATTTCAGTTCCAGAGCGATTCGCCCGATGAGTCCTTCATATTTAGTTGCTTTCAGCCAATTTTCAGAATTTTGAAAATTTCACTTTTTTGTGAAAATATCCACTAAATGAGGGAATAATATGTGTGAAGGTACCCCAGGAGAGTTCCAAATGTGTGTGGGTAGAATATATATCCCACGGGGGTAAAATTGAAAAAAGTTTAAAAAAAATTTTTTTTAGACTTAGTCATTTTTCAGGCGTTTATCAGACTTTCAGATAGGGGAAATGTCAGTGAGCGTTCCGATTTCAGTTCCAGAGCGATTCGCCCGATGAGTCCTTCATATTTAGTCGTTTTCAGCCAATTTTCTGAATATTTGAAAATTTCACTTTTTTGTGAAAATATCCACTAAATGAGGGAATAATATGTGTGAAGGTACCCCACGAGAGTTCCAAATGTGTGTGGGTAGAATATATATCCCACGGGGGTAAAATTGAAAAAAGTTTAAAAAAATTTTTTTTTAGACTTAGTCATTTTTCCGGCGTTTATCAGACTTTCAGATAGGGGAAATGTCAGTGAGCGTTCCAATTTCAGTTCCAGAGCGATTAGCCCGATGAGTCCTTCATGTTTAGTCGTTTTCAGCCAATTTTCTGAATTTTTGAAAATTTCACTTTTTTGTGAAAATATCCACTAAATGAGGAAATAATATGTGTGAGGGTACCCCAGGAGAGTTCCAAATGTGTGTGGGTAGAATATATATCCCACGGGGGTAAAATTGAAAAAAGGAGAAAAAATTTTTTTTTGGACTTAGTCATTTTTTCAGCGTTTATCAGACTTTCAGATAGGGGAAATGTCAGTGAGCGTTCCAATTTCAGTTCCAGAGCAATTCGCCTGATGAGTCCTTCATATTTAGTCGCTTTCAGCCAATTTTCAGAATTTTGAAAATTTCACTTTTTTGTGAAAATATCCACTAAATGAGGGAATAATATGTGTGAGGGTACCCCAGGAGAGTTCCAAATGTGTGTGGGTAGAATATATATCCCACAGGGGTAAAATTGAAAAAAGGAGAAAAAATTTTTTTTTGGACTTAGTCATTTTTTCAGCGTTTATCAGACTTTCAGATAGGGGAAATGTCAGTGAGCGTTCCAATTTCAATTCCAGAGCGATTCGCCCAATGAGTCCTTCATATTTTGTCGTTTCAGCCAATTTTCAGAATTTTTGAAAATTTCACTTTTTTGTGAAAATATCCACTAAATGAGGGAATAAAATGTGTGAGGGTACCCCAGGAGAGTTCCAAATGTGTGTGGGTAGAATATATATCCCACGGGGGTAAAATTGAAAAAAGTTGAAAAAAAATTTTTTTTAGACTTAGTCATTTTTCCGGCGTTTATCAGACTTTCAGATAGGGGAAATGTCAGTGAGCGTTCCGATTTCAGTTCGAGAGTGATTCGCCGATTGAGTCCTTAATATTTAGTCGTTTTCAGCCAGTTTTCAGAATTTTTGAAAAATTCACTTTTTTGTGAAAATATCCACTAAATGAGGGAATAATATGTGTGAGGGTACCCCAGGAGAGTGCCAAATGTGTGTGGGTAGAATCTATATCCCACGGGGGTAAAATTGAAAAAAGTTAAAAAAAAATTTTTTTTAGACTTAGTCATTTTTCCAGCGTTTATCAGACTTTCAGATAGGGGAAATGTCAGTGAGCGTTCCGATTTCAGTTCCAGAGCGATTCGCCCGATGAGTCCTTCATATTTAGTCGTTTTCAGCCAATTTTCAGAATTTTTGAAAATTTCAATTTTTTGTGAAAATATCCACTAAATGAGGGAATACTATGTGTGAGGGTACCCCAGGAGAGTTCCAAATGTGTGTGGGTAGAATATATATCCCACGGGGGTAAAATTTAAAAAAGTTTTAAAAAAATTTTTTTTAGACTTAGTCATTTTTCCGGCGTTTATCAGACTTTCAGATAGGGGAAATGTCATTGAGCATTCCAATTTCAGTTCCAGAGCGATTCGCCCGATGAGTCCTTCATATTTAGTTGCTTTCAGCCAATTTTCAGAATTTTGAAAATTTCACTTTTTTGTGAAAATATCCACTAAATGAGGGAATAATATGTGTGAGGGTACCCCAGGAGAGTTCCAAATGTGTGTGGGTAGAATATATATCCCACAGGGGTAAAATTGAAAAAAGGAGAAAAAATTTTTTTTTGGACTTAGTCATTTTTTCAGCGTTTATCAGACTTTCAGATAGGGGAAATGTCAGTGAGCGTTCCAATTTCAATTCCAGAGCGATTCGCCCAATGAGTCCTTCATATTTAGTCGTTTTCAGCCAATTTTCTGAATTTTTGAAAATTTCACTTTTTTGTGAAAATATCCACTAAATGAGGGAATAATATGTGTGAAGGTACCCCAGGAGAGTTCCAAATGTGTGTGGGTAGAATATATATCCCACGGGGGTAAAATTGAAAAAAGTTTAAAAAAATTTTTTTTTAGACTTAGTCATTTTTCCGGCGTTTATCAGACTTTCAGATAGGGGAAATGTCAGTGAGCATTCCAATTTCAGTTCCAGAGCGATTCGCCTGATGAGTCCTTCATATTTAGTCGTTTCAGCCAATTATCAGAATTTTTGAAAATTTCACTTTTTTGTGAAAATATCCACTAAATGAGGGAATAAAATGTGTGAGGGTACCCCAGGAGAGTTCCAAATGTGTGTGGGTAGAATATATATCCCACGGGGGTAAAATTGAAAAAAGTTGAAAAAAAATTTTTTTTAGACTTAGTCATTTTTCCGGCGTTTATCAGACTTTCAGATAGGGGAAATGTCAGTGAGCGTTCCGATTTCAGTTCGAGAGCGATTCGCCGATTGAGTCCTTCATATTTAGTCGTTTTCAGCCAGTTTTCAGAATTTTTGAAAATTTCACTTTTTTGTGAAAATATCCACTAAATGAGGGAATAATATGTGTGAGGGTACCCCAGGAGAGTTCCAAATGTGTGTGGGTAGAATCTATATCCCACGGGGGTAAAATTGAAAAAAGTTAAAAAAAAATTTTTTTTAGACTTAGTCATTTTTCCAGCGTTTATCAGACTTTCAGATAGGGGAAATGTCAGTGAACGTTCCGATTTCAGTTCCAGAGCGATTCGCCCGATGAGTCCTTCATATTTAGTCGTTTTCAGCCAATTTTCAGAATTTTTGAAAATTTCAATTTTTTGTGAAAATATCCACTAAATGAGGGAATACTATGTGTGAGGGTACCCCAGGAGAGTTCCAAATGTGTGTGGGTAGAATATATATCCCACGGGGGTAAAATTTAAAAAAGTTTTAAAAAAATTTTTTTTAGACTTAGTCATTTTTCCGGCGTTTATCAGACTTTCAGATAGGGGAAATGTCATTGAGCATTCCAATTTCAGTTCCAGAGCGATTCGCCCGATGAGTCCTTCATATTTAGTTGTTTTCAGCCAATTTTCTGAATTTTTGAAAATTTCACTTTTTTGTGAAAATATCCACTAAATGAGGGAATAATATGTGTGAGGGTACCCCAGGAGAGTTCCAAATGTGTGTGGGTAGAATCTATATCCCACGGGGGTAAAATTGAAAAAAGTAAAAAAAAAATTTTTTTTAGACTTAGTCATTTTTACGGCGTTTATCAGACTTTCAGATAGGGGAAATGTCAGTGAGCGTTCCGATTTCAGTTCCAGAGCGATTCTCCCGATGAGTCCTTCATATTTAGTCGTTTTCAGCCAATTTTCAGAATTTGTGAAAATTTCACTTTTTTGTGAAAATATCCACTAAATGAGGGAATAAAATGTGTGAGGGTACCCCAGGAGAGTTCCAAATGTGTGTGGGTAGAAGATATATCCAAAGGTGGTAAAATTGAAAAAAGTTGAAAAAAATTTTTTTTTTCGACTTAGTCATTTTTCCGGCGTTTATCACTTTCAGATAGGGGAAATGTCAGTGAGCGTTCCGATTTCAGTTCCAGAGCGATTCACCTGATGAGTCCTTCATATTTAGTCGTTTTCAGCCAATTTTCAGAATTTTTGAAAATTTCACTTTTTTGTGAAAATATCCACTAAATGAGGGAATAATATGTGTGACGGTACCCCAGGAGTGTTCCAAATGTGTGTGGGTAGAATATATATCTCACGGGGGTAAAATTGAAAAAAGTTGAAAAAAAATTTTTTTTAGACTTAGTCATTTTTCCGGCGTTTATCAGACTTTCAGATAGCGGAAATGTCAGTGAGCGTTCCGATTTCAGTTCCAGAGCGATTCGCCGATTGAGTCCTTCATATTTAGTCGTTTTCAGCCAATTTTCAGAATTTTTGAAAATTTCATTTTGTGAAAATATCCACTAAATGAGGGAATAATATGTGTGAGGGTACCCCAGGAGAGTTCCAAATGTGTGTGGGTAGAATCTATATCCCACGGGGGTAAAATTGAAAAAAGTTAAAAAACATTTTTTTTTAGACTTAGTCATTTTTCCGGCGTTTATCAGACTTTCAGATAGGGGAAATGTCAGTGAGCGTTCCAATTTCAGTTCCAGAGCGATTCGCCCTATGAGTCCTTCATATTTAGTCGTTTTCAGCCAATTTTCTGAATTTTTGAAAATTTCACTTTTTTGTGAAAATATCCACTAAATGAGGAAATAATATGTGTGAGGGTACCCCAGGAGAGTTCCAAATGTGTGTGGGTAGAATATATATCCCACGGGGGTAAAATTGAAAAAAGGAGAAAAAATTTTTTTTTGGACTTAGTCATTTTTTCAGCGTTTATCAGACTTTCAGATAGGGGAAATGTCAGTGAGCATTCCAATTTCAGTTCCAGAGCAATTCGCCCGATGAGTCCTTCATATTTAGTCGCTTTCAGCCAATTTTCAGAATTTTGAAAATTTCACTTTTTTGTGAAAATATCCACTAAATGAGGGAATAATATGTGTGAGGGTACCCCAGGAGAGTTCCAAATGTGTGTGGGTAGAATCTATATCCCACGGGGGTAAAATTGAAAAAAGTTAAAAAAAAATTTTTTTTAGACTTAGTCATTTTTCCAGCGTTTATCAGACTTTCAGATAGGGGAAATGTCAGTGAGCGTTCCGATTTCAGTTCCAGAGCGATTCGCCCGATGAGCCCTTCATATTTAGTTGTTTTCAGCCAATTTTCTGAATTTTTGAAAATTTCACTTTTTTGTGAAAATATCCACTAAATGAGGGAATAATATGTGTGAGGGTACCCCAGGAGAGTTCCAAATGTGTGTGGGTAGAATCTATATCCCACGGGGGTAAAATTGAAAAAAGTAAAAAAAAAATTTTTTTTAGACTTAGTCATTTTTACGGCGTTTATCAGACTTTCCGATAGGGGAAATGTCAGTGAGCGTTCCGATTTCAGTTCCAGAGCGATTCGCCCGATGAGTCCTTCATATTTAGTCGTTTTCAGCCAATTTTCAGAATTTGTGAAAATTTCACTTTTTTGTGAAAATATCCACTAAATGAGGGAATAAAATGTGTGAGGGTACCCCAGGAGAGTTCCAAATGTGTGTGGGTAGAAGATATATCCAAAGGTGGTAAAATTGAAGAAAGTTGAAAAAAATTTTTTTAGACTTAGTCATTTTTCCAGCGTTTATCAGACTTTCCGATAGGGGAAATGTCAGTGAGCGTTCCAATTTCAGTTCCAGAGCGATTCGCCCGATGAGTCCTTCATATTTAGTCGTTTTCAGCCAATTTTCTGAATTTTTGAAAATTTCACTTTTTTGTGAAAATATCCACTAAATAAGGGAATAATATGTGTGAGGGTACCCCAAGAGAGTTCCAAATGTGTGTGGGTAGAATCTATATCCCACGGGGGTAAAATTGAAAAAAGTTGAAAAAAATTTTTTTTAGACTTAGTCATTTTTCCGGCGTTTATCAGACTTTCAGATAGCGGAAATGTCAGTGAGCGTTCCGATTTCAGTTCCAGAGCGATTCGCCGATTGAGTCCTTCATATTTAGTCGTTTTCAGCCAATTTTCAGAATTTTTGAAAATTTCATTTTGTGAAAATATCCACTAAATGAGGGAATAATATGTGTGAGGGTACCCCAGGAGAGTTCCAAATGTGTGTGGGTAGAATCTATATCCCACGGGGGTAAAATTGAAAAAAGTTAAAAAAAAATTTTTTTTAGACTTAGTCATTTTTCCGGCGTTTATCAGACTTTCAGATAGCGGAAATGTCAGTGAGCGTTCCGATTTCAGTTCCAGAGCGATTCGCCTGATGAGTCCTTCATATTTAGTCATTTTCAGCCAATTTTCTGAATTTTTGAAAATTTCACTTTTTTGTGAAAATATCCACTAAATGAGGAAATAATATGTGTGAGGGTACCCCAGGAGAGTTCCAAATGTGTGTGGGTAGAATATATATCCCAATGGGGTAAAATTGAAAAAAGGAGAAAAAATTTTTTTTTGGACTTAGTCATTTTTTTCAGCGTTTATCAGACTTTCAGATAGGGGAAATGTCAGTGAGCGTTCCAATTTCAGTTCCAGAGCGATTCGCCCAATGAGTCCTTCATATTTAGTCGTTTTCAGCCAATTTTCTGAATTTTTGAAAATTTCACTTTTTTGTGAAAATATCCACTAAATGAGGGAATAATATGTGTGAAGGTACCCCAGGAGAGTTCCAAATGTGTGTGGGTAGAATATATATCCCACGGGGGTAAAATTGAAAAAAGTTGAAAAAAATTTTTTTTTAGACTTAGTCATTTTTCAGGCGTTTATCAGACTTTCAGATAGGGGAAATGTCAGTGAGCGTTCCGATTTCAGTTCCAGAGCGATTCGCCCGATGAGTCCTTCATATTTAGTCGTTTTCAGCCAATTTTCTGAATATTTGAAAATTTCACTTTTTTGTGAAAATATCCACTAAATGAGGGAATAATATGTGTGAGGGTACCCCAGGAGAGTTCCAAATGTGTGTGGGTAGAATATATATCCCATGGGGGTAAAATTGAAAAAAGTTTAAAAAAAATTTTTTTTAGACTTAGTCATTTTTCCGGCGTTTATCAGACTTTCAGATAGGGGAAATGTCAGTGAGCGTTCCAATTTCAGTTCCAGAGCGATTCGCCCAATGAGTCCTTCATATTTAGTCGTTTTCAGCCAATTTTCTGAATTTTTGAAAATTTCACTTTTTTGTGAAAATATCCACTAAATGAGGAAATAATATGTGTGAGGGTACCCCAGGAGAGTTCCAAATGTGTGTGGGTAGAATATATATCCCACGGGGGTAAAATTGAAAAAAGGAGAAAAATTTTTTTTTTGGACTTAGTCATTTTTTCAGCGTTTATCAGACTTTCAGATAGGGGAAATGTCAGTGAGCGTTCCGATTTCAGTTCCAGAGCGATTCGCCCGATGAGTCCTTCATATTTAGTCGTTTTCAGCCAATTTTCTGAATATTTGAAAATTTCACTTTTTTGTGAAAATATCCACTAAATGAGGGAATAATATGTGTGAGGGAACCCCAAGAGAGTTCCAAATGTGTGTGGGTAGAATATATATCCAACAGGGGTAAAATTGAAAAAAGTTTAAAAAAAATTTTTTTTTGGACTTAGTCATTTTTCCAGCGTTAATCAGACTTTCAATTAGGGCATATGTCAGTGAGCGTTCCGATTTCAGTTCCAGAGCGATTCGCCCAATGAGTCCTTCATATTTAGTCGCTTTCAGCCAATTTTCAGAATTTTTGAAAATTTCACTTTTTTGTGAAAATATTCACTAAATGAGGAAATAATATGTGTGAGGGTACCCCAGGAGAGTTCCAAATGTGTGTGGGTAGAATATATATCCCACGGGGGTAAAATTGAAAAAAGGAGAAAAAATTTTTTTTTGGACTTAGTCATTTTTTCAGCGTTTATCAGACTTTCAGATTGGGGATATGTCAGTGAGCGTTCCAATTTCAGTTCCAGAGCAATTCGCCCGATGACTCCTTCATATTTAGTCGTTTTCAGCCAATTTTCAGAATTTTGAAAATTTCACTTTTTTGTGAAAATATCCACTAAATGAGGGAATAATATGTGTGAGGGTACCCCAGGAGAGTTCCAAATGTGTTTGGGTTGAATATATATCCCACAGGGGTAAAATTGAAAAAAGTTGAAAAAAAATTTTTTTGGACTTAGTCATTTTTCCGGCGTTTATCAGACTTTCGGATAGGGGAAATGTCAGTGAGAGTTCCGATTTCAGTTCCAGAGCGACTCGCCCAATGAGTCCTTCATATTTAGTCGTTTTCAGCCAATTTTCTGAACTTTTGAAAATTTCACATTTTTGTGAAAATATCCACTAAATGAGGGAATAATATGTGTGAAGGTACCCCAGGAGAGTTCCAAATGTGTGTGGGTAGAACATATATCCCACGGGGGTAAAATTGAAAAAAGCTAAAAAAAAATTATTTTAGACTTAGTCATTTTTCCGGCGTTAATCAGACTTTCAATTAGGGCAAATGTCAGTGAGCGTTCCGATTTCACTTCCAGAGCGATTCGCCCGATGAGTCCTTCATATTTAGTCGTTTTCAGCCAATTTTCTGAATATTTGAAAATTTCACTTTTTTGTGAAAATATCCACTAAATGAGGGAATAATATGTGTGAGGGAACCCCAAGAGAGTTCCAAATCTGTGTGGGTAGAATATATATCCCACGGGGGTAAAATTGAAAAAAGTTTTAAAAAATTTTTTTTTAGACTTAGTCATTTTTTCAGTGTTTATCAGACTTTCAGATAGGGGAAATGTCAGTGAGCGTTCCGATTTCAGTTCCAGAGCGATTCGCCCAATGAGTCCTTCATATTTAGTCGTTTTCAGCCAATTTTCTGAATTTTTGAAAATTTCACTTTTTTGTGAAAATATCCACTAAGTGAGGGAATAATATGTGTGAAGGTACTCCAGGAGAGTTCCAAATGTGTGTGGGTAGAATATATATCCCACGGGGGTAAAATTGAAAAAAGCTGAAAAAAATTTTTTTTTAGACTTAGTCATTTTTCCGGCGTTTATCAGACTTTCAGATAGGGGAAATGTCAGTGAGCGTTCCAATTTCAGTTCCAGAGCGATTCGCCCAATGAGTCCTTCATATTTAGTCGTTTTCAGCCAATTTTCTGAATTTTTGAAAATTTCACTTTTTTGTGAAAATATCCACTAAATGAGGAAATAATATGTGTGAGGGTACCCCAGGAGAGTTCCAAATGTGTGTGGGTAGAATATATATCCCACGGGGGTAAAATTGAAAAAAGGAGAAAAATTTTTTTTTTGGACTTAGTCATTTTTTCAGCGTTTATCAGACTTTCAGATAGGGGAAATGTCAGTGAGCGTTCCGATTTCAGTTCCAGAGCGATTCGCCCGATGAGTCCTTCATATTTAGTCGTTTTCAGCCAATTTTCTGAATATTTGAAAATTTCACTTTTTTGTGAAAATATCCACTAAATGAGGGAATAATATGTGTGAGGGAACCCCAAGAGAGTTCCAAATGTGTGTGGGTAGAATATATATCCAACAGGGGTAAAATTGAAAAAAGTTTAAAAAAAATTTTTTTTTGGACTTAGTCATTTTTCCAGCGTTAATCAGACTTTCAATTAGGGCATATGTCAGTGAGCGTTCCGATTTCAGTTCCAGAGCGATTCGCCCAATGAGTCCTTCATATTTAGTCGCTTTCAGCCAATTTTCAGAATTTTTGAAAATTTCACTTTTTTGTGAAAATATTCACTAAATGAGGAAATAATATGTGTGAGGGTACCCCAGGAGAGTTCCAAATGTGTGTGGGTAGAATATATATCCCACGGGGATAAAATTGAAAAAAGGAGAAAAAATTTTTTTTTGGACTTAGTCATTTTTTCAGCGTTTATCAGACTTTCAGATTGGGGATATGTCAGTGAGCGTTCCAATTTCAGTTCCAGAGCAATTCGCCCGATGACTCCTTCATATTTAGTCGTTTTCAGCCAATTTTCAGAATTTTGAAAATTTCACTTTTTTGTGAAAATATCCACTAAATGAGGGAATAATATGTGTGAGGGTACCCCAGGAGAGTTCCAAATGTGTTTGGGTTGAATATATATCCCACAGGGGTAAAATTGAAAAAAGTTGAAAAAAAATTTTTTTGGACTTAGTCATTTTTCCGGCGTTTATCAGACTTTCGGATAGGGGAAATGTCAGTGAGAGTTCCGATTTCAGTTCCAGAGCGACTCGCCCAATGAGTCCTTCATATTTAGTCGTTTTCAGCCAATTTTCTGAACTTTTGAAAATTTCACATTTTTGTGAAAATATCCACTAAATGAGGGAATAATATGTGTGAAGGTACCCCAGGAGAGTTCCAAATGTGTGTGGGTAGAACATATATCCCACGGGGGTAAAATTGAAAAAAGCTAAAAAAAAATTATTTTAGACTTAGTCATTTTTCCGGCGTTAATCAGACTTTCAATTAGGGCAAATGTCAGTGAGCGTTCCGATTTCACTTCCAGAGCGATTCGCCCGATGAGTCCTTCATATTTAGTCGTTTTCAGCCAATTTTCTGAATATTTGAAAATTTCACTTTTTTGTGAAAATATCCACTAAATGAGGGAATAATATGTGTGAGGGAACCCCAAGAGAGTTCCAAATCTGTGTGGGTAGAATATATATCCCACGGGGGTAAAATTGAAAAAAGTTTTAAAAAATTTTTTTTTAGACTTAGTCATTTTTTCAGTGTTTATCAGACTTTCAGATAGGGGAAATGTCAGTGAGCGTTCCGATTTCAGTTCCAGAGCGATTCGCCCAATGAGTCCTTCATATTTAGTCGTTTTCAGCCAATTTTCTGAATTTTTGAAAATTTCACTTTTTTGTGAAAATATCCACTAAGTGAGGGAATAATATGTGTGAAGGTACTCCAGGAGAGTTCCAAATGTGTGTGGGTAGAATATATATCCCACGGGGGTAAAATTGAAAAAAGCTGAAAAAAATTTTTTTTTAGACTTAGTCATTTTTCCGGCGTTTATCAGACTTTCAGATAGGGGAAATGTCAGTGAGCGTTCCAATTTCAGTTCCAGAGCGATTCGCCCGATGAGTCCTTCATATTTAATCGTTTTCAGCCAATTTTCTGAATTTTTGAAAATTTCACTTTTTTGTGAAAATATCCACTAAATGAGGAAATAATATGTGTGAGGGTACCCCAGGAGAGTTCCAAATGTGTGTCGGTAGAATATATATCCCACGGGGGTAAAATTGAAAAAAGGAGAAAAAATTTTTTTTTGGACTTAGTCATTTTTTCAGCGTTTATCAGACTTTCAGATAGGGGAAATGTCAGTGAGCGTTCCAATTTCAGTTCCAGAGCAATTCGCCCGATGACTCCTTCATATTTAGTCGTTTTCAGCCAATTTTCAGAATTTTGAAAATTTCACTTTTTTGTGAAAATATCCACTAAATGAGGGAATAATATGTGGGAGGGTACCCCAGGAGAGTTCCAAATGTGTGTGGGTAGAATATATATCCCACAGGGGTAAAATTGAAAAAAGTTTAAAAAAAATTTTTTTGGGACTTAGTCATTTTTCCAGCGTTAATCAGACTTTCAATTAGGGCATATGTCAGTGAGCGTTCCGATTTCAGTTCCAGAGCGATTCGCCCGATGAGTCCTTCATATTTAGTCGTTTTCAGCCAATTTTCTGAATATTTGAAAATTTCACTTTTTTGTGAAAATATCCACTAAATGAGGGAATAATATGTGTGAGGGTACCCCAGGAGAGTTCCAAATGTGTGTGGGTAGAATATATATCCCACGGGGGTAAAATTGAAAAAAGTTTAAAAAAAATTTTTTTTAGACTTAGTCATTTTTCCGGCGTTTATCAGACTTTCAGATAGGGGAAATGTCAGTGAGCGTTCCAATTTCAGTTCCAGAGCGATTCGCCCGATGAGTCCTTCATATTTAGTCGTTTTCAGCCAATTTTCTGAATTTTTGAAAATTTCACTTTTTTGTGAAAATATCCACTAAATGAGGGAATAATTTGTGTGAGGGTACCCCAGGAGAGTTCCAAATGTGTGTGGGTAGAATATATATCCCACGGGGGTAAAATTGAAAAAAGTTTAAAAAAAAATTTTTTTAGGCTTAGTCATTTTTCCGGCGTTTATCAGACTTTCAGATAGGGGAAATGTCAGTGAGCGTTCCAATTTCAGTTCCAGAGCGATTCGCCCGATGAGTCCTTCATATTTAGTCGTTTTCAGCTAATTTTCTCAATTTTTGAAAATTTCACTTTTTTGTGAAAATATCCACTAAATGAGGAAATAATATGTGTGAGGGTACCCCAGGAGAGTTTCAAAGTTGTGTGGGTAGAATATATATCCCACGGGGGTAAAATTGAAAAAAGGAGAAAAATTTTTTTTTTGGACTTAGTCATTTTTTCAGCGTTTATCAGACTTTCAGATAGGGGAAATGTCAGTGAGCGTTCCAATTTCAGTTCCAGAGCAATTCGCCCGATGAGTCCTTCATATTTAGTCGTTTTCAGCCAATTTTCTGAATATTTGAAAATTTCACTTTTTTGTGAAAATATCCACTAAATGAGGGAATAATATGTGTGAGGGAACCCCAAGAGAGTTCCAAATGTGTGTGGGTAGAATATATATCCCACGGGGGTAAAATTGAAAAAAGTTTTAAAAAAATTTTTTTTAGACTTAGTCATTTTTTCAGCGTTTATCAGACTTTCAGATAGGGGAAATGTCAGTGAGCGTTCCGATTTCAGTTCCAGAGCGATTCACCCAATGAGTCCTTCATATTTAGTTGTTTTCAGCCAATTTTCAGAATTTTTGAAAATTTCACTTTTTTGTGAAAATATCCACTAAATAAGGGAATAATATGTGTGAGGGTACCCCAGGAGAGTTCCAAATGTGTGTGGGTAGAATATATATCCCACGGGGGTAAAATTGAAAAAAGGAGAAAAAATTTTTTTTTAGACTTAGTCATTTTTCCGGCGTTTATCAGACTTTCAGATAGGGGAAATGTCAGTGAGCGTTCCGATTTCAGTTCCAGAGCGATTCGCCCGATGAGTCCTTCATATTTAGTCGTTTTCAGCCAATTTTCTGACTATTTGAAAATTTCACTTTTTTGTGAAAATATCCACTAAATAAGGGAATAATATGTGTGAGGGTACCCCAGGAGAGTTCCAAATGTGTGTGGGTAGAATATATATCCCACAGGGGTAAAATTGAAAAAAGGAGAAAAATTTTTTTTTGGACTTAGTCATTTTTCCGGCGTTAATCAGACTTTCAATTAGGGCAAATGTCAGTGAGCGTTCCAATTTCAGTTCCAGAGCGATTCGCCCGATGAGTCCTTCATATTTAGTCGTTTTCAGCCAATTTTCTGAATTTTTGAAAATTTCACTTTTTTGTGAAAATATCCACTAAATGAGGGAATAATATGTGTGAGGGTACCCCAGGAGAGTTCCAAATGTGTGTGGGTAGAATATATATCCCACGGGGGTAAAATTGAAAAAAGTTTAAAAAAAATTTTTTTTAGGCTTAGTCATTTTTCCGGCGTTTATCAGACTTTCAGATAGGGGAAATGTCAGTGAGCGTTCCAATTTCAGTTCCAGAGCGATTCGCCCGATGAGTCCTTCATATTTAGTCGTTTTCAGCCCATTTTCTGAATTTTTGAAAATTTCACTTTTTTGTGAAAATATCCACTAAATGAGGGAATAATATGTGTGAGGATACGCCAGGAGAGTTCCAAATGTGTGTGGGTAGAATATATATCCCACGGGGGTAAAATTGAAAAAAGTTTAAAAAAAATTTTTTTTAGACTTAGTCATTTTTCCGGCGTTTATCAGACTTTCAGATAGGGGAAATGTCAGTGAGCGTTCCGATTTCAGTTCCAGAGGGATTTGCCCAATGAGTCCTTCATATTTAGTCGTTTTCTGCCAATTTTCTGAACTTTTGAAAATTTCACTTTTTTGTGAAAATATCCACTAAATGAGGGAATAATATGTGTGAAGGTACCCCAGGAGAGTTCCAAATGTGTGTGGGTAGAATATATATCCCACGGGGGTAAAATTGAAAAAAGGAGAAAAATTTTTTTTTTGGACTTAGTCATTTTTCCAGCGTTTATCAGACTTTCAGATAGGGGAAATGTCAGTGAGCGTTCCGATTTCAGTTCCAGAGCAATTCGCCCGATGAGTCCTTCATTTTTAGTCGTTTTCAGCCAATTTTCTGAATATTTGAAAATTTCACTTTTTTTGTGAAAATATCCACTAAATGAGGGAATAATATGTGTGAGGGTACCCCAGGAGAGTTCCAAATGTGTGTGGGTAGAATATATATCCCACGGGGGTAAAATTGAAAAAAGGAGAAAAAATATTTTTTTGGACTTAATCATTTTTCCAGCGTTTATCAGACTTTCAGATAGGGGAAATGTCAGTGAGCGTTCCGATTTCAGTTCCAGAGCGATTCACCCAATGAGTCCTTCATATTTAGTTGTTTTCAGCCAATTTTCAGAATTTTTGAAAATTTCACTTTTTTGTGAAAATATCCACTAAATAAGGGAATAATATGTGTGAGGGTACCCCAGGAGAGTTCCAAATGTGTGTGGGTAGAATATATATCCCACGGGGGTAAAATTGAAAAAAGTTTAAAAAAATTTTTTTTTGGACTTAGTCATTTTTCAGGCGTTAATCAGACTTTCAATTAGGGCAAATGTCAGTGAGCGTTCCAATTTCAGTTCCAGAGCGATTCGCCCGATGAGTCCTTCATATTTAGTCGTTTTCAGCCAATTTTCTGAACTTTTGAAAATTTCACTTTTTTGTGAAAATATCCACTAAATGAGGGAATAATATGTGTGAGGGTGCCCCAAGAGAGTTCCAAATGTGTGTGGGTAGAAAATATATCCCACGGGGGTAAAATTGAAAAAAGTTTAAAAAAATTTTTTTTTGGACTTAGTCATTTTTCCGGCGTTAATCAGACTTTCAGATAGGGGAAATGTCAGTGAGCGTTCCAATTTCAGTTCCAGAGCGATTCGCCCGATGAGTCCTTCATATTTAGTCGTTTTCAGCCAATTTTCTGAATTTTTGAAAATTTCACTTTTTTGTGAAAATATCCACTAAATGAAGGAATAATATGTGTGATGGTACCCCAGGAGAGTTCCAAATGTGTGTGGGTAGAATATATATCCCACGGGGGTAAAATTGAAAAAAGTTGAAAAAAATTTTTTTTTAGACTTAGTCATTTTTCCGGCGTTTATCAGACTTTCAGATAGGGGAAATGTCAGTGAGCGTTCCGATTTCAGTTCCAGAGCGATTCGCCCGATGAGTCCTTCATATTTAGTCGTTTTCAGCCAATTTTCTGACTATTTGAAAATTTCACTTTTTTGTGAAAATATCCACTAAATGAGGGAATAATATGTGTGAGGGTACCCCAGGAGAGTTCCAAATGTGTGTGGGTAGAATATATATCCCACAGGGGTAAAATTGAAAAAAGGAGAAAAATTTTTTTTTTGGACTTGGTCACTATTTCCGGCGTTTATCAGACTTTCAGATAGGGGAAATGTCAGTGAGCGTTCCGATTTCAGTTCCAGAGCGATTCGCCCGATGAGTCCTTCATATTTAGTCGTTTTCAGCCAATTTTCAGAATTTTGAAAATTTCACTTTTTTGTGAAAATATCCACTAAATGAGGGAATAATATGTGTGATGGTACCCCAGGAGAGTTCCAAATGTGTGTGGGTAGAATATATATCCCACGGGGGTAAAATTGAAAAAAGTTGAAAAAAAATTTTTTTTAGACTTAGTCATTTTTCCGGCGTTTATCAGACTTTCAGATAGGGGAAATGTCAGTGAGCGTTCCGATTTCAGTTCCAGAGCGATTCGCCCGATGAGTCCTTCATATTTAGTCGTTTTCAGCCAATTTTCTGAATATTTGAAAATTTCACTTTTTTGTGAAAATATCCACTAAATGAGGGAATAATATGTGTGAGGGTACCCCAGGAGAGTTCCAAATGTGTGTGGGTAGAATATATATCCCACAGGGGTAAAATTGAAAAAAGGAGAAAAATTTTTTTTTTGGACTTAGTCACTATTTCCGGCGTTTATCAGACTTTCAGATAGGGAAAATGTCAGTGAGCGTTCCAATTTCAGTTCCAGAGCAATTCGCCCGATGAGTCCTTCATATTTAGACGTTTTCAGCCAATTTTCAGAATTTTGAAAATTTCACTTTTTTGTGAAAATATCCACTAAATGAGGGAATAATATGTGTGAGGGTACCCCAGGAGAGTTCCAAATGTGTGTGGGTAGAATATATATCCCACGGGGGTAAAATTGAAAAAAGGAGAAAAATTTTTTTTTTTGACTTAGTCATTTTTTCAGCGTTTTTCAGACTTTCAGATGGGGAAATGTCAGTGAGCGTTCCAATTTCAGTTCCAGAGCAATTCGCCCGATGTGTCCTTCATATTTAGTCGTTTTCAGCCAATTTTCAGAATTTTGAAAATTTCACTTTTTTGTGAAAATATCCACTAAATGAGGGAATAATATGTGTGAGGGTACCCCAGGAGAGTTCCAAATGTGTGTGGGTAGAATATATATCCCACAGGGGTAAAATTGAAAAAAGTTAAAAAAAAATTTTTTTAGACTTAGTCATTTTTCCGGCGTTTATCAGACTTTCAGATAGGGAAATGTCAGTGAGCGTTCCGATTTCAGTTCCAGAGCGATTCGCCCGATGAGTCCTTCATATTTAGTCGTTTTCAGCCAATTTTCTGAATTTTTGAAAATTTCACTTTTTTGTGAAAATATCCACTAAATGAGGGAATAATATGTGTGAGGGTACCCCAGGAGAGTTCCAAATGTGTGTGGGTAGAATATATATCCCACGGGGGTAAAATTGAAAAAAGGAGAAAAAAATTTTTTTTGGACTTAGTCATTTTTTCAGCGTTTATCAGACTTTCAGATAGGGGAAATGTCAGTGAGCGTTCCAATTTCAGTTCCAGAGCAATTCGCCCGATGAGTCCTTCATATTTAGTCGTTTTCAGCCAATTTTCAGAATTTTGAAAATTTCACTTTTTTGTGAAAATATCCACTAAATGAGGGAATAATATGTGTGAGGGTACCCCAGGAGAGTTCCAAATGTGTGTGGGTAGAATATATATCCCACGGGGGTAAAATTGAAAAAAGTTTAAAAAAAATTTTTTTAGATTTAGCCATTTTTCCGGCTTTTATCAGACTTTCAGATAGGGGAAATGTCAGTCAGCGTTCCGATTTCAGTTCCAGAGCGATTCGCCTGATGAGTCCTTCATATTTAGTCGCTTTCAGCCAATTTTCTGAATTTTTGAAAATTTCACTTTTTTGTGAAAATATCCACTGAATGAGGGAATAATATGTGTGACGGTACACCAGGAGTGTTCCAAATGTGTGTGGGTAGAATATATATCCCACGGGGGTAAAATTGAAAAAAGTTGAAAAAAAATTTTTTTGGACTTACTCATTTTTCCGGCGTTTATCAGACTTTAAGATAGGGGAAATGTCAGTGAGCGTTCCGATTTCAGTTCCAGAGCGATTCGCCTGATGAGTCCTTCATATTTAGTCGTTTTCAGACAATTTTCAGAATTTTTGAAAATTTCACTTTTTTGTGAAAATATCCACTAAATGAGGGAATAATATGTGTGAGGGTACCCCAGGAGAGTTCCAAATGTGTGTGGGTAGAATATATATCCCACGGGGGTAAAATTGAAAAAAGGAGAAAAATTTTTTTTTTGGACTTAGTCATTTTTTCAGCGTTTATCAGACTTTCAGATAGGGGAAATGTCAGTGAGCGTTCCAATTTCAGTTCCAGAGCAATTCGCCCGATGAGTCCTTCATATTTAGTCGTTTTCAGCCAATTTTCAGAATTTTGAAAATTTCACTTTTTTGTGAAAATATCCACTAAATGAGGGAATAATATGTGTGAGGGTACCCCAGGAGAGTTCCAAATGTGTGTGGGTAGAATATATATCCCACAGGGGTAAAATTGAAAAAAGTTTTAAAAAAATTTTTTTGGACTTAGTCATTTTTACGGCGTTTATCAGACTTTCAGATAGGGGAAATGTCAGTGAGCGTTCCGATTTCAGTTCCAGAGCGATTCACCCAATGAGTCCTTCATATTTAGTCGTTTTCAGCCAATTTTCAGAATTTTTGAAAATTTCACTTTTTTGTGAAAATATCCACTAAATGAGGGAAGAATATGTGTGAGGGTACCCCAGGAGAGTTCCAAATGTGAGTGGGTAGAATATATATCCCACGGGGGTAAAATTGAAAAAAGTTTAAAAAAAATTTTTTTTAGACTTAGTCATTTTTCCGGCGTTTATCAGACTTTCAGATAGGGGAAATGTCAGTGAGCGTTCCAATTTCAGTTCCAGAGCGATTCGCCCGATGAGTCTTTCATATTTAGTCGTTTTCAGCCAATTTTCAGAATTTTTGAAAATTTCACTTTTTTGTGAAAATATCCACTAAATGAGGGAATAATATGTGTGAGGGTACCCCAGGAGAGTTTCAAATGTGTGTGGGTAGAATATATATCCCACAGGGGTAAAATTGAAAAAAGTTGAAAAAAAATTTTTTTGGACTTAGTCATTTTTCTGGCGTTTATCAGACTTTCAGATAGGGGAAATGTCAGTGAGTGTTCCGATTTCAGTTCCAGAGCGATTCGCCCAATGAGTCCTTCATATTTAGTCGTTTTCAGCCAATTTTCTGAATTTTTGAAAATTTCACTTTTTTGTGAAAATATCCACTAAATGAGGGAATAATATGTGTGAGGGTACCCCAGGAGAGTTCCAAATGTGTGTGGGTAGAATATATATCCCACGAGGGTAAAATTGATAAAAGTAAAAAAAAAATTTTTTTTGGACTTAGTCATTTTTCCGGCGTTAATTAGACTTTCAATTAGGGCAAATGTCAGTGAGCGTTCCGATTTCAGTTCCAGAGCGATTCGCCTGATGAGTCCTTCATATTTAGTCGTTTTCAGCCAATTTTCAGAATATTTGAAAATTTCACTTTTTTGTGAAAATATCCACTAAATGAGGGAATAATATGTGTGAGGGTACCCCAGGAGAGTTCCAAATGTGTCTGGGCAGAATATATATCCCACGGGGGTAAAATTGAAAAAAGTTTAAAAAAATTTTTTTTTAGACTTAGTCATTTTTCCGGCTTTTATCAGACATTCAGATAGGGGAAATGTCGGTGAGCAATCCAATTTCAGTTCCAGAGCGATTCGCCCGATGTGTCCTTCATATTTAGTCGTTTTCAGCCAATTTTCAGAATTTTGAAAATTTCACTTTTTTGTGAAAATATCCACTAAATGAGGGAATAATATGTGTGAGGGTACCCCAGGAGAGTTCCAAATGTGTGTGGGTAGAATATATATTCCACAGGGGTAAAATTGAAAAAAGTTGAAAAAAAATTTTTTTGGACTTAGTCATTTTTCCGCCGTTTATCAGACTTTCAGATAGGGGAAATGTCAGTGAGCATTCCGATTTCAGTTCCAGAGCGATTGGGACAATGAGTCCTTCATATTTAGTCGTTTTCAGCCAATTTTCAGAATTTTGAAAATTTCACTTTTTTGTGAAAATATCCACTAAATGAGGGAATAATATGTGTGAGGGTACCCCAGGAGAGTTCCAAATGTGTGTGGGTAGAATATATATCCCACGGGGGTAAAATTGAAAAAAGGAGAAAATTTTTTTTTTGGACTTAGTCATTTTTTCAGCGTTTATCAGACTTTCAGATAGGGGAAATGTCAGTGAGCAATCCAATTTCAGTTCCAGAGCGATTCGCCCGATGAGTCCTTCATATTTAGTCGTTTTCAGCCAATTTTCAGAATTTTGAAAATTTCACTTTTTTGTGAAAATATCCACTAAATGAGGGAATAATATGTGTGAGGGTACCCCAGGAGAGTTCCAAATGTGTGTGGGTAGAATATATATCCCACAGGGGTAAAATTGAAAAAAGGAGAAAATTTTTTTTTTGGACTTAGTCATTTTTTCAGCGTTTATCAGACTTTCAGATAGGGGAAATGTCAGTGAGCGTTCCAATTTCAGTTCCAGAGCAATTCGCCCGATGAGTCCTTCATATTTAGTCATTTTCAGCCAATTTTCAGAATTTTGAACATTTCACTTTTTTGTGAAAATATCCACTAAATGAGGGAATAATATGTGTGAGGGTACCCTAGGAGAGTTTCAAATGTGTGTGGGTAGAATATATATCCCACAGGGGTAAAATTGAAAAAAGTTGAAACAAAATTTTTTTGGACTTAGTCATTTTTCCGGCGTTTATCAGACTTTCAGATAGGGGAAATGTCAGTGAGTTTTCCGATTTCAGTTCCAGAGCGATTCGCCCAATGAGCCCTTCATATTTAGTCGTTTTCAGCCAATTTTCTGAATTTTTGAAAATTTCACTTTTTTGTGAAAATATCCACTAAATGAGGGAATAATATGTGTGAGGGTACCCCAGGAGAGTTCCAAATGTGTGTGGGTAGAATATATATCCCACGGGGGTAAAATTGAAAAAAGGAGAAAAATTTTTTTTTTGGACTTAGTCATTTTTTCAGCGTTTATCAGACTTTCAGATAGGGGAAATGTCAGTGAGCGTTCCAATTTCAGTTCCAGAGCAATTCGCCCGATGAGTCCTTCATATTTAGTCGTTTTCAGCCAATTTTCAGAATTTTGAAAATTTCACTTTTTTGTGAAAATATCCACTAAATGAGGGAATAATATGTGTGAGGGTACCCCAGGAGAGTTCCAAATGTGTGTGGGTAGAATATATATCCCACAGGGGTAAAATTGAAAAAAGTTTAAAAAAAAATTTTTTTGGACTTAGTCATTTTTACGGCGTTTATCAGACTTTCAGATAGGGGAAATGTCAGTGAGCGTTCCGATTTCAGTTCCAGAGCGATTCACCCAATGAGTCCTTCATATTTAGTCGTTTTCAGCCAATTTTCAGAATTTTTGAAAATTTCACTTTTTTGTGAAAATATCCACTAAATGAGGGAAGAATATGTGTGAGGGTACCCCAGGAGAGTTCCAAATGTGAGTGGGTAGAATATATATCCCACGGGGGTAAAATTGAAAAAAGTTTAAAAAAAATTTTTTTTAGACTTAGTCATTTTTCCGGCGTTTATCAGACTTTCAGATAGGGGAAATGTCAGTGAGCGTTCCAATTTCAGTTCCAGAGCGATTCGCCCGATGAGTCCTTCATATTTAGTCGTTTTCAGCCAATTTTCAGAATTTTTGAAAATTTCACTTTTTTGTGAAAATATCCACTAAATGAGGGAATAATATGTGTGAGGGTACCCCAGGAGAGTTTCAAATGTGTGTGGGTAGAATATATATCCCACAGGGGTAAAATTGAAAAAAGTTGAAAAAAAATTTTTTTGGACTTAGTCATTTTTCTGGCGTTTATCAGACTTTCAGATAGGGGAAATGTCAGTGAGTGTTCCGATTTCAGTTCCAGAGCGATTCGCCCAATGAGTCCTTCATATTTAGTCGTTTTCAGCCAATTTTCTGAATTTTTGAAAATTTCACTTTTTTGTGAAAATATCCACTAAATGAGGGAATAATATGTGTGAGGGTACCCCAGGAGAGTTCCAAATGTGTGTGGGTAGAATATATATCCCACGAGGGTAAAATTGATAAAAGTAAAAAAAAAATTTTTTTTGGACTTAGTCATTTTTCCGGCGTTAATTAGACTTTCAATTAGGGCAAATGTCAGTGAGCGTTCCGATTTCAGTTCCAGAGCGATTCGCCTGATGAGTCCTTCATATTTAGTCGTTTTCAGCCAATTTTCAGAATATTTGAAAATTTCACTTTTTTGTGAAAATATCCACTAAATGAGGGAATAATATGTGTGAGGGTACCCCAGGAGAGTTCCAAATGTGTCTGGGCAGAATATATATCCCACGGGGGTAAAATTGAAAAAAGTTTAAAAAAATTTTTTTTTAGACTTAGTCATTTTTCCGGCTTTTATCAGACATTCAGATAGGGGAAATGTCGGTGAGCAATCCAATTTCAGTTCCAGAGCGATTCGCCCGATGTGTCCTTCATATTTAGTCGTTTTCAGCCAATTTTCAGAATTTTGAAAATTTCACTTTTTTGTGAAAATATCCACTAAATGAGGGAATAATATGTGTGAGGGTACCCCAGGAGAGTTCCAAATGTGTGTGGGTAGAATATATATTCCACAGGGGTAAAATTGAAAAAAGTTGAAAAAAAATTTTTTTGGACTTAGTCATTTTTCCGCCGTTTATCAGACTTTCAGATAGGGGAAATGTCAGTGAGCATTCCGATTTCAGTTCCAGAGCGATTGGGACAATGAGTCCTTCATATTTAGTCGTTTTCAGCCAATTTTCAGAATTTTGAAAATTTCACTTTTTTGTGAAAATATCCACTAAATGAGGGAATAATATGTGTGAGGGTACCCCAGGAGAGTTCCAAATGTGTGTGGGTAGAATATATATCCCACGGGGGTAAAATTGAAAAAAGGAGAAAATTTTTTTTTTGGACTTAGTCATTTTTTCAGCGTTTATCAGACTTTCAGATAGGGGAAATGTCAGTGAGCAATCCAATTTCAGTTCCAGAGCGATTCGCCCGATGAGTCCTTCATATTTAGTCGTTTTCAGCCAATTTTCAGAATTTTGAAAATTTCACTTTTTTGTGAAAATATCCACTAAATGAGGGAATAATATGTGTGAGGGTACCCCAGGAGAGTTCCAAATGTGTGTGGGTAGAATATATATCCCACAGGGGTAAAATTGAAAAAAGGAGAAAATTTTTTTTTTGGACTTAGTCATTTTTTCAGCGTTTATCAGACTTTCAGATAGGGGAAATGTCAGTGAGCGTTCCAATTTCAGTTCCAGAGCAATTCGCCCGATGAGTCCTTCATATTTAGTCATTTTCAGCCAATTTTCAGAATTTTGAACATTTCACTTTTTTGTGAAAATATCCACTAAATGAGGGAATAATATGTGTGAGGGTACCCTAGGAGAGTTTCAAATGTGTGTGGGTAGAATATATATCCCACAGGGGTAAAATTGAAAAAAGTTGAAACAAAATTTTTTTGGACTTAGTCATTTTTCCGGCGTTTATCAGACTTTCAGATAGGGGAAATGTCAGTGAGTTTTCCGATTTCAGTTCCAGAGCGATTCGCCCAATGAGCCCTTCATATTTAGTCGTTTTCAGCCAATTTTCTGAATTTTTGAAAATTTCACTTTTTTGTGAAAATATCCACTAAATGAGGGAATAATATGTGTGAGGGTACCCCAGGAGAGTTCCAAATGTGTGTGGGTAGAATATATATCCCACGGGGGTAAAATTGAAAAAAGGAGAAAAATTTTTTTTTTGGACTTAGTCATTTTTTCAGCGTTTATCAGACTTTCAGATAGGGGAAATGTCAGTGAGCGTTCCAATTTCAGTTCCAGAGCAATTCGCCCGATGAGTCCTTCATATTTAGTCGTTTTCAGCCAATTTTCAGAATTTTGAAAATTTCACTTTTTTGTGAAAATATCCACTAAATGAGGGAATAATATGTGTGAGGGTACCCCAGGAGAGTTCCAAATGTGTGTGGGTAGAATATATATCCCACAGGGGTAAAATTGAAAAAAGTTTTAAAAAAATTTTTTTGGACTTAGTCATTTTTACGGCGTTTATCAGACTTTCAGATAGGGGAAATGTCAGTGAGCGTTCCGATTTCAGTTCCAGAGCGATTCACCCAATGAGTCCTTCATATTTAGTCGTTTTCAGCCAATTTTCAGAATTTTTGAAAATTTCACTTTTTTGTGAAAATATCCACTAAATGAGGGAAGAATATGTGTGAGGGTACCCCAGGAGAGTTCCAAATGTGAGTGGGTAGAATATATATCCCACGGGGGTAAAATTGAAAAAAGTTTAAAAAAAATTTTTTTTAGACTTAGTCATTTTTCCGGCGTTTATCAGACTTTCAGATAGGGGAAATGTCAGTGAGCGTTCCAATTTCAGTTCCAGAGCGATTCGCCCGATGAGTCCTTCATATTTAGTCGTTTTCAGCCAATTTTCAGAATTTTTGAAAATTTCACTTTTTTGTGAAAATATCCACTAAATGAGGGAATAATATGTGTGAGGGTACCCCAGGAGAGTTTCAAATGTGTGTGGGTAGAATATATATCCCACAGGGGTAAAATTGAAAAAAGTTGAAAAAAAATTTTTTTGGACTTAGTCATTTTTCCGGCGTTTATCAGACTTTCAGATAGGGGAAATGTCAGTGAGTGTTCCGATTTCAGTTCCAGAGCGATTCGCCCAATGAGTCCTTCATATTTAGTCGTTTTCAGCCAATTTTCTGAATTTTTGAAAATTTCACTTTTTTGTGAAAATATCCACTAAATGAGGGAATAATATGTGTGAGGGTACCCCAGGAGAGTTCCAAATGTGTGTGGGTAGAATATATATCCCACGAGGGTAAAATTGATAAAAGTTAAAAAAAAATTTTTTTTGGACTTAGTCATTTTTCCGGCGTTAATTAGACTTTCAATTAGGGCAAATGTCAGTGAGCGTTCCGATTTCAGTTCCAGAGCGATTCGCCTGATGAGTCCTTCATATTTAGTCGTTTTCAGCCAATTTTCAGAATATTTGAAAATTTCACTTTTTTGTGAAAATATCCACTAAATGAGGGTACCCCATGTGTGAGGGTACCCCAGGAGAGTTCCAAATGTGTGTGGGTAGAATATATATCCCACGGGGGTAAAATTGAAAAAAGTTGAAAAAAAAATTTTTTTAGACTTAGTCATTTTTCCGGCGTTTATCAGACTTTCAGATAGGGGAAATGTCAGTGAGCGTTCCGATTTCAGTTCCAGAGCGATTTGCCTGATGAGTCCTTCATATTTAGTCGTTTTCAGCCAATTTTCAGAATTTTTGAAAATGTCACTTTTTTGTGAAAATATCCACTAAATGAGGGAATAATATGTGTGAGGGTACCCCAGGAGAGTTCCACATGTATGTGGGTAGAATATATATCCCACGGGGGTAAAATTGAAAAAAGTTTAAAAAAATTTTTTTTTGAACTTAGTCATTTTTCCAGCGTAAATCAGACTTTCAATTAGGGCAAATGTCAGTGAGCATTCCGATTTCAGTTCTAGAGCGATTCGCCCGATTAGTCCTTCATATTTAGTCGTTTTCAGCCAATTTTCTGAATATTTGAAAATTTCACTTTTTTGTGAAAATATCCACTAAATGAGGGAATAATATGTGTGAGGGTACCCCAGGAGAGTTCCAAATGTGTGTGGGTAGAATATATATCCAACGGGGGTAAAATTGAAAAAAGTTGAAAAAAATTTGTTTTTAGACTTAGTCATTTTTCCGGCGTTTATCAGACTTTCATATAGGGGAAATGTCAGTGAGCGTTCCGATTTCAGTTCCAGAGCGATTCGCCCGATGAGTCCTTCATATTTAGTCGTTTTCAGCCAATTTTCAGAATTTTTGAAAATTTCACTTTTTTGTGAAAATATCCACTAAATGAGGGAATAATATGTGTGAGGGTACCCCAGGAGAGTTCCAAATGTGTGTGGGTAGAATATATATCCCACGGGGGTAAAATTGAAAAAAGTTGAAAAAAAAATTTTTTTAGACTTAGTCATTTTTCCGGCGTTTATCAGACTTTCAGATAGGGCAAATGTCAGTGAGCGTTCCGATTTCAGTTCCAGAGCGATTCGCCCGATGAGTCCTTCATATTTAGTCGTTTTCAGCCAATTTTCTGAATATTTGAAAATTTCACTTTTTTGTGAAAATATCCACTAAATGAGGGAATAATATGTGTGAGGGTACCCCAGGAGAGTTCCAAATGTGTGTGGGTAGAATATATATCCAACGGGGGTAAAATTGAAAAAAGTTGAAAAAAATTTGTTTTAAGACTTAGTCATTTTTCCGGCGTTTATCAGACTTTCAGATAGGGGAAATGTCAGTGAGCGTTCCGATTTCAGTTCCAGAGCGATTCGCCCGATGAGTCCTTCATATTTAGTTGTTTTCAGCCAATTTTCAGAATTTTTGAAAATTTCACTTTTTTGTGAAAATATCCACTAAATGAGGGAATAATATGTGTGAGGGTACCCCAGGAGAGTTCCAAATGTGTGTGGGTAGAATATATATCCCACGGGGGTAAAATTGAAAAAAGTTGAAAAAAAAATTTTTTTAGACTTAGTCATTTTTCCGGCGTTTATCAGACTTTCAGATAGGGCAAATGTCAGTGAGCGTTCCGATTTCAGTTCCAGAGCGATTCGCCCGATGAGTCCTTCATATTTAGTCGTTTTCAGCCAATTTTCTGAATATTTGAAAATTTCACTTTTTTGTGAAAATATCCACTAAATGAGGGAATAATATGTGTGAGGGTACCCCAGGAGAGTTCCAAATGTGTGTGGGTAGAATATATATCCAACGGGGGTAAAATTGAAAAAAGTTGAAAAAAATTTGTTTTAAGACTTAGTCATTTTTCCGGCGTTTATCAGACTTTCAGATAGGGGAAATGTCAGTGAGCGTTCCGATTTCAGTTCCAGAGCGATTCGCCCGATGAGTCCTTCATATTTAGTCGTTTTCAGCCAATTTTCAGAATTTTTGAAAATTTCACTTTTTTGTGAAAATATCCACTAAATGAGGGAATAATATGTGTGAGGGTACCCCAGGAGAGTTCCAAATGTGTGTGGGTAGAATATATATCCCACGGGGGTAAAATTGAAAAAAGTTGAAAAAAAAATTTTTTTAGACTTAGTCATTTTTCCGGCGTTTATCAGACTTTCAGATAGGGCAAATGTCAGTGAGCGTTCCGATTTCAGTTCCAGAGCGATTCGCCCGATGAGCCCTTCATATTTAGTCGTTTTCAGCCAATTTTCTGAATATTTGAAAATTTCACTTTTTTGTGAAAATATCCACTAAATGAGGGAATAATATGTGTGAGGGTACCCCAGGAGAGTTCCAAATGTGTGTGGGTAGAATATATATCCAACGGGGGTAAAATTGAAAAAAGTTGAAAAAAATTTGTTTTTAGACTTAGTCATTTTTCCGGCGTTTATCAGACTTTCAGATAGGGGAAATGTCAGTGAGCGTTCCGATTTCAGTTCCAGAGCGATTCGCCCGATGAGTCCTTCATATTTAGTCGTTTTCAGCCAATTTTCTGAATTTTTGAAAATTTCACTTTTTTGTGAAAATATCCACTAAATGAGGGTACCCCATGTGTGAGGGTACCCCAGGAGAGTTCCAAATGTGTGTGGGTAGAATATATATCCCACGGGGGTAAAACTGAAAAAAGTTTTAAAAAATTTTTTTTTGGACTTAGTCATTTTTCCGGCGTTAATCAGACTTTCAATTAGGGCAAATGTCAGTGAGCGTTCCGATTTCAGTTCCAGAGCGATTCGCCCGATGAGTCCTTCATATTTAGTCGTTTTCAGCCAATTTTCTGAATTTTTGAAAATTTCACTTTTTTGTGAAAATATCCACTAAATGAGGGAATAATATGTGTGAGGGTACCCCAGGAGAGTTCCAAATGTATGTGGGTAGAATCTATATCCCACGGGGGTAAAATTGAAAAAAGTTTAAAAAAATTTTTTTTTGGACTTAGTCATTTTTCCAGCGTAAATCAGACTTTCAATTAGGGCAAATGTCAGTGAGCATTCCGATTTCAGTTCTAGAGCGATTCGCCCGATGAGTCCTTCATATTTAGTCGTTTTCAGCCAATTTTCTGAATTTTTGAAAATTTCACTTTTTTGTGAAAATATCCACTAAATGAGGGAATAATATGTGTGAGGGTACCCCAGGAGAGTTCCAAATGTGTGTGGGTAGAATATATATCCCACGGGGGTAAAATTGAAAAAAGGAGAAAAATCTTTTTTTTGGACTTAGTCATTTTTTCAGCGTTTATCAGACTTTCAGATAGGGGAAATGTCAGTGAGCGTTCCAATTTCAGTTCCAGAGCGATTCGCCCGATGAGTCCTTCATATTTAGTCGTTTTCAGCCAATTTTCTGAATATTTGAAAATTTCACTTTTTTGTGAAAATATCCACTAAATGAGGGAATAATATGTGTGAGGGTACCCCAGGAGAGTTCCAAATGTGTGTGGGTAGAATATATATCCCACGGGGGTAAAATTGAAAAAAGTTGAAAAAAAAATTTTTTTAGACTTAGTCATTTTTCCGGCGTTTATCAGACTTTCAGATAGGGCAAATGTCAGTGAGCGTTCCGATTTCAGTTCCAGAGCGATTCGCCCGATGAGTCCTTCATATTTAGTCGTTTTCAGCCAATTTTCTGAATTTTTGAAAATTTCACTTTTTTGTGAAAATATCCACTAAATGAGGGTACCCCATGTGTGAGGGTACCCCAGGAGAGTTCCAAATGTGTGTGGGTAGAATATATATCCCACGGGGGTAAAATTGAAAAAAGTTGAAAAAAAAATTTTTTTAGACTTAGTTATTTTTCCGGCGTTTATCAGACTTTCAGATAGGGGAAATGTCAGTGAGCGTTCCGATTTCAGTTCCAGAGCGATTTGCCTGATGAGTCCTTCATATTTAGTCGTTTTCAGCCAATTTTCAGAATTTTTGAAAATGTCACTTTTTTGTGAAAATATCCACTAAATGAGGGAATAATATGTGTGAGGGTACCCCAGGAGAGTTCCAAATGTATGTGGGTAGAATATATATCCCACGGGGGTAAAATTGAAAAAAGTTTAAAAAAATTTTTTTTTTGAACTTAGTCATTTTTCCAGCGTAAATCAGACTTTCAATTAGGGCAAATGTCAGTGAGCATTCCGATTTCAGTTCTAGAGCGATTCGCCCGATTAGTCCTTCATATTTAGTCGTTTTCAGCCAATTTTCTGAATATTTGAAAATTTCACTTTTTTGTGAAAATATCCACTAAATGAGGGAATAATATGTGTGAGGGTACCCCAGGAGAGTTCCAAATGTGTGTGGGTAGAATATATATCCAACGGGGGTAAAATTGAAAAAAGTTGAAAAAAATTTGTTTTTAGACTTAGTCATTTTTCCGGCGTTTATCAGACTTTCAGATAGGGGAAATGTCAGTGAGCGTTCCGATTTCAGTTCCAGAGCGATTCGCCCGATGAGTCCTTCATATTTAGTAGTTTTCAGCCAATTTTCTGAATTTTTGAAAATTTCACTTTTTTGTGAAAATATCCACTAAATGAGGGAATAATATGTGTGAGGGTACCCCAGGAGAGTTCCAAATGTATGTGGGTAGAATATATATCCCACGGGGGTAAAATTGAAAAACGTTTAAAAATTTTTTTTTGAACTTAGTC
This sequence comes from Phyllobates terribilis, assembly GCF_046119375.1. NCBI lineage: Eukaryota > Metazoa > Chordata > Amphibia > Anura > Dendrobatidae > Phyllobates > Phyllobates terribilis. Next base: position 17,304,539 of record NW_027362773.1, on the reverse strand, counting down.
ATTTTTCCAGCGTAAATCAGACTTTCAATTAGGGCAAATGTCAGTGAGCGTTCCGATTTCAGTTCCAGAGCGATTCGCCCGATGAGTCCTTCATATTTAGTCGTTTTCAGCCAATTTTCTGAATATTTGAAAATTTCACTTTTTTGTGAAAATATCCACTAAATGAGGGAATAATATGTGTGAGGGTACCCCAGGAGAGTTCCAAATGTGTGTGGGTAGAATATATATCCCACGGGGGTAAAATTGAAAAAAGTTTAAAAAAATTTTTTTTTAGACTTAGTCATTTTTCCGGCGTTTATCAGACTTTCAGATAGGGCAAATGTCAGTGAGCGTTCCGATTTCAGTTCCAGAGCGATTCGCCCGATGAGTCCTTCATATTTAGTCGTTTTCAGCCAATTTTCTGAATATTTGAAAATTTCACTTTTTTGTGAAAATATCCACTAAATGAGGGAATAATATGTGTGAGGGTACCCCAGGAGAGTTCCAAATGTGTGTGGGTAGAATATATATCCAACGGGGGTAAAATTGAAAAAAGTTGAAAAAAATTTGTTTTTAGACTTAGTCATTTTTCCGGCATTTATCAGACTTTCAGATAGGGGAAATGTCAGTGAGCGTTCCGATTTCAGTTCCAGAGCGATTCGCCCGATGAGTCCTTCATATTTAGTCGTTTTCAGCCAATTTTCTGAATTTTTGAAAATTTCACTTTTTTGTGAAAATATCCACTAAATGAGGGTACCCCATGTGTGAGGGTACCCCAGGAGAGTTCCAAATGTGTGTGGGTAGAATATATATCCCACGGGGGTAAAATTGAAAAAAGTTGAAAAAAAAATTTTTTTAGACTTAGTCATTTTTCCGTCGTTTATCAGACTTTCAGATAGGGGAAATGTCAGTGAGCGTTCCGATTTCAGTTCCAGAGCGATTTGCCTGATGAGTCCTTCATATTTAGTCGTTTTCAGCCAATTTTCAGAATTTTTGAAAATGTCACTTTTTTGTGAAAATATCCACTAAATGAGGGAATAATATGTGTGAGGGTACCCCAGGAGAGTTCCAAATGTATGTGGGTAGAATATATATCCCACGGGGGTAAAATTGAAAAACGTTTAAAATTTTTTTTTTGAACTTAGTCATTTTTCCAGCGTAAATCAGACTTTCAATTAGGGCAAATGTCAGTGAGCGTTCCGATTTCAGTTCCAGAGCGATTCGCCCGATGAGTCCTTCATATTTAGTCGTTTTCAGCCAATTTTCTGAATATTTGAAAATTTCACTTTTTTGTGAAAATATCCACTAAATGAGGGAATAATATGTGTGAGGGTACCCCAGGAGAGTTCCAAATGTGTGTGGGTAGAATATATATCCCACGGGGGTAAAATTGAAAAAAGTTTAAAAAAATTTTTTTTTAGACTTAGTCATTTTTCCGGCGTTTATCAGACTTTCAGATAGGGCAAATGTCAGTGAGCGTTCCGATTTCAGTTCCAGAGCGATTCGCCCGATGAGTCCTTCATATTTAGTCGTTTTCAGCCAATTTTCTGAATATTTGAAAATTTCACTTTTTTGTGAAAATATCCACTAAATGAGGGAATAATATGTGTGAGGGTACCCCAGGAGAGTTCCAAATGTGTGTGGGTAGAATATATATCCAACGGGGGTAAAATTGAAAAAAGTTGAAAAAAATTTGTTTTTAGACTTAGTCATTTTTCCGGCGTTTATCAGACTTTCAGATAGGGGAAATGTCAGTGAGCGTTCCGATTTCAGTTCCAGAGCGATTCGCCCGATGAGTCCTTCATATTTAGTCGTTTTCAGCCAATTTTCTGAATTTTTGAAAATTTCACTTTTTTGTGAAAATATCCACTAAATGAGGGTACCCCATGTGTGAGGGTACCCCAGGAGAGTTCCAAATGTGTGTGGGTAGAATATATATCCCACGGGGGTAAAATTGAAAAAAGTTGAAAAAAAAATTTTTTTAGACTTAGTCATTTTTCCGTCGTTTATCAGACTTTCAGATAGGGGAAATGTCAGTGAGCGTTCCGATTTCAGTTCCAGAGCGATTTGCCTGATGAGTCCTTCATATTTAGTCGTTTTCAGCCAATTTTCAGAATTTTTGAAAATGTCACTTTTTTGTGAAAATATCCACTAAATGAGGGAATAATATGTGTGAGGGTACCCCAGGAGAGTTCCAAATGTATGTGGGTAGAATATATATCCCACGGGGGTAAAATTGAAAAAAGTTGAAATTTTTTTTTTTTCGACTTTGTCATTTTTCCGGCGTTTATCAGACTTTCAGATAGGGGAAATGTCAGTGAGCGTTCCAATTTCAGTTCCAGAGCGATTCGCCCGATGAGTCCTTCATATTTAGTCGTTTTCAGCCAATTTTCTGAATATTTGAAAATTTCACTTTTTTGTGAAAATATCCACTAAATGAGGGAATAATATGTGTGAGGGTACCCCAGGAGAGTTCCAAATGTGTGTGGGTAGAATATATATCCCACGGGGGTAAAATTGAAAAAAGTTGAAAAAAAATTTTTTTTAGACTTAGTCATTTTTCCAGCGTTTATCAGACTTTCAGATAGGGGAAATGTCAGTGAGCGTTCCAATTTCAGTTCCAGAGCGATTCGCCCGATGAGTCCTTCATATTTAGTCGTTTTCAGCCAATTTTCTGAATATTTGAAAATTTCACTTTTTTGTGAAAATATCCACTAAATGAGGGAATAATATGTGTGAGGGTACCCCAGGAGAGTTCCAAATGTGTGTGGGTAGAATATATATCCCACGGGGGTAAAATTGAAAAAAGTTGAAAAAAATTTTTTTTCAGACTTAGTCATTTTTCCGGCGTTTATCAGACTTTCAGATAGGGGAAATGTCAGTGAGCGTTCCAATTTCAGTTCCAGAGCGATTCGCCCGATGAGTCCTTCATATTTAGTCGTTTTCAGCCAATTTTCTGAATTTTTGAAAATTTCACTTTTTTGTGAAAATATGCACTGAATGAGGGAATAATATGTGTGAGGGTACCCCAGGAGAGTTCCAAATGTGTGTGGGCAGAATATATATCCCACGGGGGTAAAATTGAAAAAAGGTGAAAAATCTTTTTTTTGGACTTAGTCATTTTTTCAGCGTTTATCAGACTTTCAGATAGGGGAAATGTCAGTGAGCGTTCCAATTTCAGTTCCAGAGCGATTCGGCCGATTAGTCCTTCATATTTAGTCGTTTTCAGCCAATTTTCTGAATTTTTGAAAATTTCACTTTTTTGTGAAAATATCCACTAATTGAGGGTACCCCATGTGTGAGGGTACCCCAGGAGAGTTCCAAATGTGTGTGGGTAGAATATATATCCCACGGGGGTAAAATTGAAAAAAGTTGAAGAAAAAATTTTTTTAGACTTAGTCATTTTTCCGGCGTTTATCAGACTTTCAGATAGGGCAAATGTCAGTGAGCGTTCCGATTTCAGTTCCAGAGCGATTCGCCCGATGAGTCCTTCATATTTAGTCGTTTTCAGCCAATTTTCTGAATATTTGAAAATTTCACTTTTTTGTGAAAATATCCACTAAATGAGGGAATAATATGTGTGAGGGTACCCCAGGAGAGTTCCAAATGTGTGTGGGTAGAATATATATCCAACGGGGGTAAAATTGAAAAAAGTTGAAAAAAATTTGTTTCTAGACTTAGTCATTTTTCCGGCGTTTATCAGACTTTCAGATAGGGGAAATGTCAGTGAGCGTTCCGATTTCAGTTCCAGAGCGATTCGCCCGATTACTATTTCATATTTAGTCGTTTTCAGCCAATTTTCAGAATTTTTGAAAATTTCACTTTTTTGTGAAAATATCCACTAAATGAGGGAATAATATGTGTGAGGGTACCCCAGGAGAGTTCCAAATGTGTGTGGGTAGAATATATATCCCACGGGGGTAAAACTGAAAAAAGTTTAAAAAAATTTTTTTTTGGACTTAGTCATTTTTCCGGCGTTAATCAGACTTTCAACTAGGGCAAATGTCAGTGAGCGTTCCGATTTCAGTTCCAGAGCGATTCGCCCGATGAGTCCTTCATATTTAGTCGTTTTCAGCCAATTTTCTGAATTTTTGTAAATTTCACTTTTTTGTGAAAATATCCACTAATTGAGAGTACCCCATGTGTGAGGGTACCCCAGGAGAGTTCCAAATGTGTGTGGGTAGAATATATATCCCACGGGGGTAAAATTGAAAAAAGTTGAAAAAAAATTTTTTTTAGACTTAGTCATTTTTCCGGCGTTTATCAGACTTTCAGATAGGGGAAATGTCAGTGAGCGTTCCGATTTCAGTTCCAGCGCGATTCGCCCGATGAGTCCTTCATATTTAGTCGTTTTCAGCCAATTTTCAGAATTTTTGAAAATTTCACTTTTTTGTGAAAATATCCACTAAATGAGGGAATAATATGTGTGAGGGTACCCCAGGAGAGTTCCAAATGTGTGTGGGTAGAATATATATCCCACGGGGGTAAAATTGAAAAAAGTTGAAAAAAATTTTTTTTTAGACTTAGTCATTTTTCCGGCGTTTATCAGACTTTCAGATAGGGGAAATGTCAGTGAGCGTTCCGATTTCAGTTCCAGAGCGATTCGCCCGATGAGTCCTTCATATTTAGTCGTTTTCAGCCAATTTTCAGAATTTTTGAAAATTTCACTTTTTTGTGAAAATATCCACTAAATGAGGGAATAATATGTGTGAGGGTACCCCAGGAGAGTTCCAAATGTGTGTGGGTAGAATATATATCCCACGGGGGTAAAATTGAAAAAAGTTTAAAAAAATTTTTTTTTTGACTTAGTCATTTTTCCGGCGTTAATCAGACTTTCAATTAGGGCAAATGTCAGTGAGCGTTCCGATTTCAGTTCCAGAGCGATTCGCCCGATGAGTCCTTCATATTTAGTCGTTTTCAGCCAATTTTCTGAATTTTTGAAAATTTCACTTTTTTGTGAAAATATCCACTAAATGAGGGTACCCCATGTGTGAGGGTACCCCAGGAGAGTTCCAAATGTGTGTGGGTAGAATATATATCCCACGGGGGTAAAATTGAAAAAAGTTGAAAAAAAAATTTTTTTAGACTTAGTCATTTTTCCGGCGTTTATCAGACTTTCAGATAGGGGAAATGTCAGTGAGCGTTCCGATTTCAGTTCCAGCGCGATTCGCCCGATGAGTCCTTCATATTTAGTCGTTTTCAGCCAATTTTCAGAATTTTTGAAAATTTCACTTTTTTGTGAAAATATCCACTAAATGAGGGAATAATATGTGTGAGGGTACCCCTGGAGAGTTCCAAATTTGTGTGGGTAGAAGACATATCCAACGGGGGTAAAATTGAAAAAAGGTGAAAAAAATTTTTTTTTGGACTTAGTAATTTTTTCAGCGTTTATCAGACTTTCAGATAGGGGAAATGTCAGTGAGCGTTCCAATTTCAGTTCCAGAGCGATTCGCCCGATGAGTCCCTCATATTTAGTCGTTTTCAGCCAATTTTCTGAATTTTTGAAAATTTCACTTTTTTGTGAAAATATCCACTAAATGAGGGAATAATATGTGTGAAGGTACCCCAGGAGTGTTCCAAATGTCTGTGGGTAGAATATATATCCCACGGGAGTAAAATTGAAAAAAGTTGAAAAAATTTTTTTTTGGACTTAGTCATTTTTCCGGCATTTATCAGACTTTCAGATAGGGGAAATGTCAGTGAGCATTCCGATTTCAGTTCCAGAGCGATTCGCCCGATGAGTCCTTCATATTTAGTCGTTTTCAGCCAATTTTCTGAATTTTTGATAATTTCACTTTTTTGTGAAAATATCCACTAAATGAGGGAATAATATGTGTGAGGGTACCCCAGGAGAGTTCCAAATGTGTGTCGGTAGAAGACATATCCCACGGTGGTAAAATTGAAAAAAGTTGAAATTTTTTTTTTTTCGACTTTGTCATTTTTCCGGCGTTTATCAGACTTTCAGATAGGGGAAATGTCAGTGAGCGTTCCAATTTCAGTTCCAGAGCGATTCGCCCGATGAGTCCTTCATATTTAGTCGTTTTCAGCCAATTTTCTGAATATTTGAAAATTTCACTTTTTTGTGAAAATATCCACTAAATGAGGGAATAATATGTGTGAGGGTACCCCAGGAGAGTTCCAAATGTGTGTGGGTAGAATATATATCCCACGGGGGTAAAATTGAAAAAAGTTGAAAAAAAATTTTTTTTAGACTTAGTCATTTTTCCAGCGTTTATCAGACTTTCAGATAGGGGAAATGTCAGTGAGCGTTCCAATTTCAGTTCCAGAGCGATTCGCTCGATGAGTCCTTCATATTTAGTCGTTTTCAGCCAATTTTCTGAATTTTTGAAAATTTCACTGTTTTGTGAAAATATGCACTAAATGAGGGAATAATATGTGTGAGGGTACCCCAGGAGAGTTCCAAATGTGTGTGGGAAGAATATATATCCCACAGGGGTAAAATTGAAAAAAGGTGAAAAAATTTTTTTTTGGACTTACTCATTTTTCCAGCGTAAATCAGACTTTCAATTAGGGCAAATGTCAGTGAGCGTTCCGATTTCAGTTCCAGAGCGATTCGCCCGATAAGTCCTTCATATTTAGTCGTTTTCAGCCAAATTTCTGAATATTTGAAAATTTCACTTTTTTGTGAAAATATCCACTAAATGAGGGAATAATATGTGTGAGGGTACGCCAGGAGAGTTCCAAATGTGTGTGGGTAGAATATACATCCCACGGGGGTAAAATTGAAAAAAGTTTAAAAAAAATTTTTTTAGACTTAGTCATTTTTCCGGCGTTTATCAGACTTTCAATTAGGGCAAATGTCAGTGAGCATTCCGATTTCAGTTCTAGAGCGATTCGCCCGATTAGTCCTTCATATTTAGTCGTTTTCAGCCAATTTTCAGAATTTTTGAAAGTTTAACTTTTTTGTGAAAATATCCACTAAATGAGGGAATAATATGTGTGAGGGTACCCCAGGAGAGTTCCAAATGTATGTGGGTAGAATCTATATCCCACGGGGGTAAAATTGAAAAAAGTTTAAAAAAATTTTTTTTTGGACTTAGTCATTTTTCCAGCGTAAATCAGACTTTCAATTAGGGCAAATGTCAGTGAGCGTTCCGATTTCAGTTCCAGAGCGATTCGCCCGATGAGTCCTTCATATTTAGTCGTTTTCAGCCAATTTTCTGAATTTTTGAAAATTTCACTTTTTTGTGAAAATATCCACTAAATGAGGGAATAATATGTGTGAGGGTACCCCAGGAGAGTTCCAAATGTGTGTGGGTAGAATATATATCCCACGGTGGTAAAATTGAAAAAAGTTGAAAAAAAATTTTTTTTAGACTTAGTCATTTTTCCGGCGTTTATCAGACTTTCAGATAGGGGAAATGTCAGTGAGCGTTCCAATTTCAGTTCCAGAGCGATTCGCCCGATGAGTCCTTCATATTTAGTCGTTTTCAGCCAATTTTCTGAATTTTTGAAAATTTCACTGTTTTGTGAAAATATGCACTAAATGAGGGAATAATATGTGTGAGGGTACCCCAGGAGAGTTCCAAATGTGTGTGGGAAGAATATATATCCCACAGGGGTAAAATTGAAAAAAGGTGAAAAAATTTTTTTTTGGACTTACTCATTTTTCCAGCGTAAATCAGACTTTCAATTAGGGCAAATGTCAGTGAGCGTTCCGATTTCAGTTCCAGAGCGATTCGCCCGATGAGTCCTTCATATTTAGTCGTTTTCAGCCAATTTTCTGAATATTTGAAAATTTCACTTTTTTGTGAAAATATCCACTAAATGAGGGAATAATATGTGTGAGGGTACCCCAGGAGAGTTCCAAATGTGTGTGGGTAGAATATATATCCCACGGGGGTAAAATTGAAAAAAGTTTAAAAAAAATTTTTTTTAGACTTAGTCATTTTTCCGGCGTTTATCAGACTTTCAATTAGGGCAAATGTCAGTGAGCATTCCGATTTCAGTTCTAGAGCGATTCGCCTGATTAGTCCTTCATATTTAGTCGTTTTCAGCCAATTTTCAGAATTTTTGAAAGTTTAACTTTTTTGTGAAAATATCCACTAAATGAGGGAATAATATGTGTGAGGGTACCCCAGGAGAGTTCCAAATGTATGTGGGTAGAATATATATCCCACGGGGGTAAATTTGAAAAAAGTTTAAAAAAATTTTTTTTTGTACTTAGTCATTTTTCCAGCGTAAATCAGACTTTCAATTAGGGCAAATGTCAGTGAGCGTTCCGATTTCAGTTCCAGAGCGATTCGCCCGATGAGTCCTTCATATTTAGTCGGTTTCAGCCAATTTTCTGAATATTTAAAATTTCACTTTTTTGTGAAAATATCCACTAAATGAGGGAATAATATGTGTGAGGGTACCCCAGGAGAGTTCCAAATGTGTGTGGGTAGAATATATATCCCACGGGGGTAAAATTGAAAAAAGTTGAAAAAAAATTTTTTTTAGACTTAGTCATTTTTCCGGCGTTTATCAGACTTTCAGATAGGGGAAATGTCAGTGAGCGTTCCGATTTCAGTTCCAGCGCGATTCGCCCGATGAGTCCTTCATATTTAGTCGTTTTCAGCCAATTTTCAGAATTTTTGAAAATTTCACTTTTTTGTGAAAATATCCACTAAATGAGGGAATAATATGTGTGAGGGTACCCCTGGAGAGTTCCAAATTTGTGTGGGTAGAAGACATATCCAACGGTGGTAAAATTGAAAAAAGGTGAAAAAAATTTTTTTTTGGACTTAGTAATTTTATCAGCGTTTATCAGACTTTCAGATAGGGGAAATGTCAGTGAGCGTTCCAATTTCAGTTCCAGAGCGATTCGCCCGATGAGTCCTTCATATTTAGTCGTTTTCAGCCAATTTTCTGAATATTTGAAAATTTCACTGTTTTGTGAAAATATGCACTAAATGAGGGAATAATATGTGTGAGGGTACCCCAGGAGAGTTCCAAATGTGTGTGGGAAGAATATATATCCCACAGGGGTAAAATTGAAAAAAGGTGAAAAAATTTTTTTTTGGACTTAGTCATTTTTCCGGCGTTTATCAGACTTTCAATTAGGGCAAATGTCAGTGAGCATTCCGATTTCAGTTCTAGAGCGATTCGCCCGATTAGTCCTTCATATTTAGTCGTTTTCAGCCAATTTTCAGAATTTTTGAAAGTTTAACTTTTTTGTGAAAATATCCACTAAATGAGGGAATAATATTTGTGAGGGTACCCCAGGAGAGTTCCAAATGTATGTGGGTAGAATATATATCCCACGGGGGTAAAATTGAAAAAAGTTTAAAAAAATTTTTTTTTTGACTTAGTCATTTTTCCGGCGTTAATCAGACTTTCAATTAGGGCAAATGTCAGTGAGCGTTCCGATTTCAGTTCCAGAGCGATTCGCCCGATGAGTCCTTCATATTTAGTCGTTTTCAGCCAATTTTCTGAATTTTTGAAAATTTCACTTTTTTGTGAAAATATCCACTAAATGAGGGAATAATATGTGTGAGGGTACCCCAGGAGAGTTCCAAATGTGTGTGGGTAGAATATATATCCCACGGTGGTAAAATTGAAAAAAGTTGAAAAAAAATTTTTTTTAGACTTAATCATTTTTCCGGCGTTTATCAGACTTTCAGATAGGGGAAATGTCAGTGAGCGTTCCAATTTCAGTTCCAGAGCGATTCGCCCGATGAGTCCCTCATATTTAGTCGTTTTCAGCCAATTTTCTGAATTTTTGAAAATTTCACTTTTTTGTGAAAATATCCACTAAATGAGGGAATAATATGTGTGAAGGTACCCCAGGAGTGTTCCAAATGTGTGTGGGTAGAATATATATCCCACGGGAGTAAAATTGAAAAAAGTTGAAAAAAATTTTTTTTGGACTTAGTCATTTTTCCGGCATTTATCAGACTTTCAGATAGGGGAAATGTCAGTGAGCATTCCGATTTCAGTTCCAGAGCGATTCGCCCGATGAGTCCTTCATATTTAGTCGTTTTCAGCCAATTTTCTGAATTTTTGAAAATTTCACTTTTTTGTGAAAATATCCACTAAATGAGGGAATAATATGTGTGAGGGTACCCCAGGAGAGTTCCAAATGTGTGTGGGTAGAATATATATCCCACAGGGGTAAAATTGAAAAAAGTTGAAAAAAAATTTTTTTTAGACTTAGTCATTTTTCCAGCGTTTATCAGACTTTCAGATAGGGGAAATGTCAGTGAGCGTTCCAATTTCAGTTCCAGAGCGATTCGCCCGATGAGTCCTTCATATTTAGTCGTTTTCAGCCAATTTTCTGAATTTTTGAAAATTTCACTGTTTTGTGAAAATATGCACTAAATGAGGGAATAATATGTGTGAGGGTACCCCAGGAGAGTTCCAAATGTGTGTGGGAAGAATATATATCCCACAGGGGTAAAATTGAAAAAAGGTGAAAAAATTTTTTTTTGGACTTACTCATTTTTCCAGCGTAAATCATACTTTCAATTAGGGCAAATGTCAGTGAGCGTTCCGATTTCAGTTCCAGAGCGATTCGCCCGATGAGTCCTTCATATTTAGTCGTTTTCAGCCAATTTTCTGTATATTTGAAAATTTCACTTTTTTGTGAAAATATCCACTAAATGAGGGAATAATATGTGTGAGGGTACCCCAGGAGAGTTCCAAATGTGTGTGGGTAGAATATATATCCCACGGGGGTAAAATTGAAAAAAGTTTAAAAAAAATTTGTTTTAGACTTAGTCATTTTTCCGGCGTTTATCAGACTTTCATTTAGGGCAAATGTCAGCGAGCATTCCGATTTCAGTTCTAGAGCGATTCGCCCGATTAGTCCTTCATATTTAGTCGTTTTCAGCCAATTTTCAGAATTTTTGAAAGTTTAACTTTTTTGTGAAAATATCCACTAAATGAGGGAATAATATGTGTGAGGGTACCCCAGGAGAGTTCCAAATGTATGTGGGTAGAATATATATCCCACGGGGCTAAAATTGAAAAAAGTTTAAAAAAATTTTTTTTTGTACTTAGTCATTTTTCCAGCGTAAATCAGACTTTCAATTAGGGCAAATGTCAGTGAGCGTTCCGATTTCAGTTCCAGAGCGATTCGCCCGATGAGTCCTTCATATTTAGTCGGTTTCAGCCAATTTTCTGAATATTTGAAAATTTCACTTTTTTGTGAAAATATCCACTAAATGAGGGAATAATATGTGTGAAGGTACCCCAGGAGAGTTCCAAATGTGTGTGGGTAGAATATATATCCCACGGGGGTAAAATTGAAAAAAGTTTAAAAAAAATTTTTTTTAGACTTAGTCATTTTTCCGGCGTTTATCAGACTTTCAATTAGGGCAAATGTCAGTGAGCGTTCCAATTTCAGTTCCAGAGCGATTCGCCCGATGAGTCCTTCATATTTAGTCGTTTTCAGCCAATTTTCTGAATATTTGAAAATTTCACTTTTTTCTGAAAATATCCACTAAATGAGGGAATAATATGTGTGAGGGTACCCCAGGAGAGTTCCAAATGTGTGTGGGTAGAATATATATCCCACGGGGGTAAAATTGAAAAAAGTTAAAAAAAAATTTTTTTTTGACTTAGTCATTTTTCCGGCGTTAATCAGACTTTCAATTAGGGCAAATGTCAGTGAGCGTTCCGATTTCAGTTCCAGAGCGATTCGCCCGATGAGTCCTTCATATTTAGTCGTTTTCAGCCAATTTTCTGAATTTTTGAAAATTTCACTTTTTTGTGAAAATATCCACTAAATGAGGGAATAATATGTGTGAGGGTACCCCAGGAGAGTTCCAAATGTGTGTGGGTAGAATATATATCCCACGGTGGTAAAATTGAAAAAAGTTGAAAAAAAATTTTTTTTAGACTTAGTCATTTTTCCGGCGTTTATCAGACTTTCAGATAGGGGAAATGTCAGTGAGCGTTCCAATTTCAGTTCCAGAGCGATTCGCCCGATGAGTCCTTCATATTTAGTCGTTTTCAGCCAATTTTCTGAATATTTGAAAATTTCACTGTTTTGTGAAAATATGCACTAAATGAGGGAATAATATGTGTGAGGGTACCCCAGGAGAGTTCCAAATGTGTGTGGGAAGAATATATATCCCACAGGGGTAAAATTGAAAAAAGGTGAAAAAATTTTTTTTTGGACTTACTCATTTTTCCAGCGTAAATCAGACTTTCAATTAGGGCAAATGTCAGTGAGCGTTCCGATTTCAGTTCCAGAGCGATTCGCCCGATGAGTCCTTCATATTTAGTCGTTTTCAGCCAATTTTCTGAATATTTGAAAATTTCACTTTTTTGTGAAAATATCCACTAAATGAGGGAATAATATGTGTGAGGGTACCCCAGGAGAGTTCCAAATGTGTGTGGGTAGAATATATATCCCACGGGGGTAAAATTGAAAAAAGTTTAAAAAAAATTTTTTTTAGACTTAGTCATTTTTCCGGCGTTTATCAGACTTTCAATTAGGGCAAATGTCAGTGAGCATTCCGATTTCAGTTCTAGAGCGATTCGCCTGATTAGTCCTTCATATTTAGTCGTTTTCAGCCAATTTTCAGAATTTTTGAAAGTTTAACTTTTTTGTGAAAATATCCACTAAATGAGGGAATAATATGTGTGAGGGTACCCCAGGAGAGTTCCAAATGTATGTGGGTAGAATATATATCCCACGGGGGTAAAATTGAAAAAAGTTTAAAAAAATTTTTTTTTGTACTTAGTCATTTTTCCAGCGTAAATCAGACTTTCAATTAGGGCAAATGTCAGTGAGCGTTCCGATTTCAGTTCCAGAGCGATTCGCCCGATGAGTCCTTCATATTTAGTCGGTTTCAGCCAATTTTCTGAATATTTAAAATTTCACTTTTTTGTGAAAATATCCACTAAATGAGGGAATAATATGTGTGAGGGTACCCCAGGAGAGTTCCAAATGTGTGTGGGTAGAATATATATCCCACGGGGGTAAAATTGAAAAAAGTTGAAAAAAAATTTTTTTTAGACTTAGTCATTTTTCCGGCGTTTATCAGACTTTCAGATAGGGGAAATGTCAGTGAGCGTTCCGATTTCAGTTCCAGCGCGATTCGCCCGATGAGTCCTTCATATTTAGTCGTTTTCAGCCAATTTTCAGAATTTTTGAAAATTTCACTTTTTTGTGAAAATATCCACTAAATGAGGGAATAATATGTGTGAGGGTACCCCTGGAGAGTTCCAAATTTGTGTGGGTAGAAGACATATCCAACGGTGGTAAAATTGAAAAAAGGTGAAAAAAATTTTTTTTTGGACTTAGTAATTTTATCAGCGTTTATCAGACTTTCAGATAGGGGAAATGTCAGTGAGCGTTCCAATTTCAGTTCCAGAGCGATTCGCCCGATGAGTCCTTCATATTTAGTCGTTTTCAGCCAATTTTCTGAATATTTGAAAATTTCACTGTTTTGTGAAAATATGCACTAAATGAGGGAATAATATGTGTGAGGGTACCCCAGGAGAGTTCCAAATGTGTGTGGGAAGAATATATATCCCACAGGGGTAAAATTGAAAAAAGGTGAAAAAATTTTTTTTTGGACTTAGTCATTTTTCCGGCGTTTATCAGACTTTCAATTAGGGCAAATGTCAGTGAGCATTCCGATTTCAGTTCTAGAGCGATTCGCCCGATTAGTCCTTCATATTTAGTCGTTTTCAGCCAATTTTCAGAATTTTTGAAAGTTTAACTTTTTTGTGAAAATATCCACTAAATGAGGGAATAATATGTGTGAGGGTACCCCAGGAGAGTTCCAAATGTATGTGGGTAGAATATATATCCCACGGGGGTAAAATTGAAAAAAGTTTAAAAAAATTTTTTTTTTGACTTAGTCATTTTTCCGGCGTTAATCAGACTTTCAATTAGGGCAAATGTCAGTGAGCGTTCCGATTTCAGTTCCAGAGCGATTCGCCCGATGAGTCCTTCATATTTAGTCGTTTTCAGCCAATTTTCTGAATTTTTGAAAATTTCACTTTTTTGTGAAAATATCCACTAAATGAGGGAATAATATGTGTGAGGGTACCCCAGGAGAGTTCCAAATGTGTGTGGGTAGAATATATATCCCACGGTGGTAAAATTGAAAAAAGTTGAAAAAAAATTTTTTTTAGACTTAATCATTTTTCCGGCGTTTATCAGACTTTCAGATAGGGGAAATGTCAGTGAGCGTTCCAATTTCAGTTCCAGAGCGATTCGCCCGATGAGTCCCTCATATTTAGTCGTTTTCAGCCAATTTTCTGAATTTTTGAAAATTTCACTTTTTTGTGAAAATATCCACTAAATGAGGGAATAATATGTGTGAGGGTACCCCAGGAGAGTTCCAAATGTGTGTGGGAAGAATATATATCCCACAGGGGTAAAATTGAAAAAAGGTGAAAAAATTTTTTTTTGGACTTACTCATTTTTCCAGCGTAAATCAGACTTTCAATTAGGGCAAATGTCAGTGAGCGTTCCGATTTCAGTTCCAGAGCGATTCGCCCGATGAGTCCTTCATATTTAGTCGTTTTCAGCCAATTTTCTGTATATTTGAAAATTTCACTTTTTTGTGAAAATATCCACTAAATGAGGGAATAATATGTGTGAGGGTACCCCAGGAGAGTTCCAAATGTGTGTGGGTAGAATATATATCCCACGGGGGTAAAATTGAAAAAAGTTTAAAAAAAATTTGTTTTAGACTTAGTCATTTTTCCGGCGTTTATCAGACTTTCATTTAGGGCAAATGTCAGTGAGCATTCCGATTTCAGTTCTAGAGCGATTCGCCCGATTAGTCCTTCATATTTAGTCGTTTTCAGCCAATTTTCAGAATTTTTGAAAGTTTAACTTTTTTGTGAAAATATCCACTAAATGAGGGAATAATATGTGTGAGGGTACCCCAGGAGAGTTCCAAATGTATGTGGGTAGAATATATATCCCACGGGGCTAAAATTGAAAAAAGTTTAAAAAAATTTTTTTTTGTACTTAGTCATTTTTCCAGCGTAAATCAGACTTTCAATTAGGGCAAATGTCAGTGAGCGTTCCGATTTCAGTTCCAGAGCGATTCGCCACATGAGTCCTTCATATTTAGTCGGTTTCAGCCAATTTTCTGAATATTTGAAAATTTCACTTTTTTGTGAAAATATCCACTAAATGAGGGAATAATATGTGTGAGGGTACCCCAGGAGAGTTCCAAATGTGTGTGGGTAGAATATATATCCCACGGGGGTAAAATTGAAAAAAGTTTAAAAAAAATTTTTTTTAGACTTAGTCATTTTTCCGGCGTTTATCAGACTTTCAATTAGGGCAAATGTCAGTGAGCGTTCCAATTTCAGTTCCAGAGCGATTCGCCCGATGAGTCCTTCATATTTAGTCGTTTTCAGCCAATTTTCTGAATATTTGAAAATTTCACTTTTTTGTGAAAATATCCACTAAATGAGGGAATAATATGTGTGAGGGTACCCCAGGAGAGTTCCAAATGTGTGTGGGTAGAATATATATCCCACGGGGGTAAAATTGAAAAAAGTTGAAAAAAAATTTTTTTTAGACTTAGTCATTTTTCCGGTGTTTATCAGACTTTCAGATAGGGGAAATGTCAGTGAGCATTCCGATTTCAGTTCCAGAGCGATTCGCCCGATGAGTCCTTCATATTTAGTCGTTTTCAGCCAATTTTCAGAATTTTTGAAAATTTCACTTTTTTGTGAAAATATCCACTAAATGAGGGAATAATATGTGTGAGGGTACCCCTGGAGAGTTCCAAATTTGTGTGGGTAGAAGACATTTCCAACGGGGGTAAAATTGAAAAAAGGTGAAAAAAATTTTTTTTTGGACTTAGTAATTTTTTCTGCCTTTATCAGACTTTCAGATAGGGGAAATGTCAGTGAGCATTCCGATTTCAGTTCCAGAGCGATTCGCCCGATGAGTCCTTCATATTTAGTCGTTTTCAGCCAATTTTCTGAATATTTGAAAATTTCACTTTTTTGTGAAAATATCCACTAAATGAGGGAATAATATGTGTGAGGGTACCCCAGGAGAGTTCCAAATGTGTGTGGGTAGAATATATATCCCACGGGGGTAAAATTGAAAAAAGTTAAAAAAAATTTTTTTTAGACTTAGTCATTTTTCCGGCGTTTATCAGACTTTCAATTAGGGCAAATGTCAGTGAGCATTCCGATTTCAGTTCTAGAGCGATTCGCCCGATTAGTCCTTCATATTTAGTCGTTTTCAGCCAATTTTCAGAATTTTTGAAAGTTTAACTTTTTTGTGAAAATATCCACTAAATGAGGGAATAATATGTGTGAGGGTACCCCAGGAGAGTTCCAAATGTATGTGGGTAGAATATATATCCCACGGGGCTAAAATTGAAAAAAGTTTAAAAAAATTTTTTTTTGTACTTAGTCATTTTTCCGGCGTAAATCAGACTTTCAATTAGGGCAAATGTCAGTGAGCGCTCCGATTTCAGTTCCAGAGCGATTCGCCCGATGAGTCCTTCATATTTAGTCGGTTTCAGCCAATTTTCTGAATTTTTGAAAATTTCACTTTTTTGTGAAAATATCCACTAAATGAGGGAATAATATGTGTGAAGGTACCCCAGGAGAGTTCCAAATGAGTGTGGGCAGAATATGTATCCCACGGGGGTAAAATTGAAAAAAGTTGAAAAAATTTTTTTTTGGACTTAGTCATTTTTCCGGCATTTATCAGACTTTCAGATGGGGGAAATGTCAGTGAGCATTCCGATTTCAGTTCCAGAGCGATTCGCCCGATGAGTCCTTCATATTTAGTCGTTTTCAACCAATTTTCAGAATTTTTGAAAATTTCACTTTTTTGTGAAAATATCCACTAAATGAGGGAATAATATGTGTGAGGGTACCCCTGGAGAGTTCCAAATTTGTGTGGGTAGAAGACATATCCAACGGGGGTAAAATTGAAAAAAGGTGAAAAAAATTTTTTTTTGGACTTAGTAATTTTTTCAGCGTTTATCAGACTTTCAGATAGGGGAAATGTCAGTGAGCGTTCCGATTTCAGTTCCAGAGCGATTCGCCCGATGAGTACTTCATATTTAGTCGGTTTCAGCCAATTTTCTGAATATTTGAAAATTTCACTTTTTTGTGAAAATATCCACTAAATGAGGGAATAATATGTGTGAGGGTACCCCAGGAGAGTTCCAAATGTGTGTGGGTAGAATATATATCCCACGGGGGTAAAATTGAAAAAAGTTTAAAAAAAATTTTTTTTAGACTTAGTCATTTTTCCGGCGTTTATCAGACTTTCAATTAGGGCAAATGTCAGTGAGCGTTCCGATTTCAGTTCCAGAGCGATTCGCCCGATTAGTCCTTCATATTTAGTCGTTTTCAGCCAATTTTCAGAATTTTTGAAACTTTAACTTTTTTGTGAAAATATCCACTAAATGAGGGAATAATATGTGTGAGGGTACCCCAGGAGAGTTCCAAATGTGTGTGGGTAGAAGACATCCCACGGGGGTAAAATTGAAAAAAGTTGAAATTTTTTTTTTTTATTGACTTTGTCATTTTTCCGGCGTTTATCAGACTTTCAGATAGGGGAAATGTCAGTGAGCGTTCCAATTTCAGTTCCAGAGCGATTCGCCCGATGAGTCCTTTATATTTAGTCGTTTTCAGCCAATTTTCTGAATTTTTGAAAATTTCACTTTTTTGTGAAAATATCCACTAAATGAGGGAATAATATGTGTGAAGGTACCCCAGGAGTGTTCCAAATGTGTGTGGGTAGAATATATATCCCACGGGGGTAAAATTGAAAAAAGTTTAAAAAATTTTTTTTTGGACTTAGTCATTTTTCCGGCATTTATCAGACTTTCAGATAGGGGAAATGTCATTGAGCGTTCCGATTTCAGTTCCAGAGTGATTCGCCCGATGAGTCCTTCATATTTAGTCGTTTTCAGCCAATTTTCAGAATTTTTGAAAATTTCACTTTTTTGTGAAAATATCCACTAAATGAGGGAATAATATGTGTGAGGGTACCCCAGGAGAGTTCCAAATGTGTGTGGGTAGAATATATATCCCACGGGGGTAAAATTGAAAAAAGGTGAAAAAAAATTTTTTTTGGACTTAGTAATTTTTTCAGCGTTTATCAGACTTTCAGATAGGGGAAATGTCAGTGAGCGTTCCAATTTCAGTTCCAGAACGATTCGCCCGATCAGTCCCTCATATTTAGTCGTTTTCAGCCAATTTTCTGAATTTTTGAAAATTTCACTTTTTTGTGAAAATATCCACTAAATGAGGGAATAATATGTGTGAAGATACCCCAGGAGTGTTCCAAATGTGTGTGGGTAGAATATATATCCCACGGGGGTAAAATTGAAAAAAGTTGAAAAAAAATTTTTTTTAGACTTAGTCATTTTTCCAGCGTTTATCAGACTTTCAGATAGGGGAAATGTCAGTGAGCGTTCCAATTTCATTTCCAGAGCGATTCGCCCGATGAGTCCTTCATATTTAGTCGTTTTCAGCCAATTTTCAGAATTTTTGAAAATTTCACTTTTTTGTGAAAATATCCACTAAATGAGGGAATAATATGTGTGAAGATACCCCAGGAGTGTTCCATATGGGTGTGGGTAGAATATATATCCCACGGGGGTAAAATTGAAAAAAGGTGAAAAATTTTTTTTTTGGACTTAGTAATTTTTTCAGCGTTTATCAGACTTTCAGATAGGGGAAATGTCAGTGAGCGTTCCGATTTCAGTTCCAGAGCGATTCGCCCGATGAGTACTTCATATTTAGTCGGTTTCAGCCAATTTTCTGAATATTTGAAAATTTCACTTTTTTGTGAAAATATCCACTAAATGAGGGAATAATATGTGTGAGGGTACCCCAGGAGAGTTCCAAATGTGTGTGGGTAGAATATATATCCCACGGGGGTAAAATTGAAAAAAGTTTAAAAAAAATTTTTTTTAGACTTAGTCATTTTTCCGGCGTTTATCAGACTTTCAATTAGGGCAAATGTCAGTGAGCGTTCCGATTTCAGTTCCAGAGCGATTCGCCCGATTAGTCCTTCATATTTAGTCGTTTTCAGCCAATTTTCAGAATTTTTGAAACTTTAACTTTTTTGTGAAAATATCCACTAAATGAGGGAATAATATGTGTGAGGGTACCCCAGGAGAGTTCCAAATGTGTGTGGGTAGAAGACATCCCACGGGGGTAAAATTGAAAAAAGTTGAAATTTTTTTTTTTTATTGACTTTGTCATTTTTCCGGCGTTTATCAGACTTTCAGATAGGGGAAATGTCAGTGAGCGTTCCAATTTCAGTTCCAGAGCGATTCGCCCGATGAGTCCTTTATATTTAGTCGTTTTCAGCCAATTTTCTGAATTTTTGAAAATTTCACTTTTTTGTGAAAATATCCACTAAATGAGGGAATAATATGTGTGAAGGTACCCCAGGAGTGTTCCAAATGTGTGTGGGTAGAATATATATCCCACGGGGGTAAAATTGAAAAAAGTTTAAAAAATTTTTTTTTGGACTTAGTCATTTTTCCGGCATTTATCAGACTTTCAGATAGGGGAAATGTCATTGAGCGTTCCGATTTCAGTTCCAGAGTGATTCGCCCGATGAGTCCTTCATATTTAGTCGTTTTCAGCCAATTTTCAGAATTTTTGAAAATTTCACTTTTTTGTGAAAATATCCACTAAATGAGGGAATAATATGTGTGAGGGTACCCCAGGAGAGTTCCAAATGTGTGTGGGTAGAATATATATCCCACGGGGGTAAAATTGAAAAAAGGTGAAAAAAAATTTTTTTTGGACTTAGTAATTTTTTCAGCGTTTATCAGACTTTCAGATAGGGGAAATGTCAGTGAGCGTTCCAATTTCAGTTCCAGAACGATTCGCCCGATCAGTCCCTCATATTTAGTCGTTTTCAGCCAATTTTCTGAATTTTTGAAAATTTCACTTTTTTGTGAAAATATCCACTAAATGAGGGAATAATATGTGTGAAGATACCCCAGGAGTGTTCCAAATGTGTGTGGGTAGAATATATATCCCACGGGGGTAAAATTGAAAAAAGTTGAAAAAAAATTTTTTTTAGACTTAGTCATTTTTCCAGCGTTTATCAGACTTTCAGATAGGGGAAATGTCAGTGAGCGTTCCAATTTCATTTCCAGAGCGATTCGCCCGATGAGTCCTTCATATTTAGTCGTTTTCAGCCAATTTTCAGAATTTTTGAAAATTTCACTTTTTTGTGAAAATATCCACTAAATGAGGGAATAATATGTGTGAAGATACCCCAGGAGTGTTCCATATGGGTGTGGGTAGAATATATATCCCACGGGGGTAAAATTGAAAAAAGGTGAAAAATTTTTTTTTTGGACTTAGTCATTTTTTCAGCGTTTATCAGACTTTCAGATAGGGGAAATGTCAGTAAGCATTCCAATTTCAGTTCCAGAGCGATTCACCCGATGAGTCCTTCATATTTAGTCGTTTTCAGCCAATTTTCTGAATATTTGAAAATTTCACTTTTTTGTGAAAATATCCACTAAATGAGGGAATAATATGTGTGAGGGTACCCCAGGATAGTTCCAAATGTATGTGGGTAGAATATATATCCCACGGGGGTAAAATTGAAAAAAGTTTAAAAAAATTTTTTTTTGGACTTAGTCATTTTTCCAGCGTAAATCAGACTTTCAATTAGGGCAAATGTCAGTGAGCGTTCCGATTTCAGTTCCAGAGCGATTCGCCCGATGAGTCCTTCATATTTAGTCGTTTTCAGCCAATTTTCTGAATATTTGAAAATTTCACTTTTTTGTGAAAATATCCACTAAATGAGGGAATAATATGTGTGAGGATACCCCAGGAGAGTTCCAAATGTGTGTGGGTAGAATATATATCCCACGGGGGTAAAATTGAAAAAAGTTTAAAAAAAATTTTTTTTAGACTTAGTCATTTTTCCGGCGTTTATCAGACTTTCAATTAGGGCAAATGTCAGTGAGCATTCCGATTTCAGTTCTAGAGCGATTCGCCCGATTAGTCCTTCATATTTAGTCGTTTTCAGGCAATTTTCAGAATTTTTGAAAATTTCACTTTTTTGTGAAAATATCCACTAAATGAGGGAATAATATGTGTGAGGGTACCCCAGGAGAGTTCCAAATGTATGTGGGTAGAATATATATCCCACGGGGGTAAAATTGAAAAAAGTTTAAAAAATTTTTTTTTTGTACTTAGTCATTTTTCCAGCGTAAATCAGACTTTCAATTATGGCAAATGTCAGTGAGCGTTCCGATTTCAGTTCCAGAGCGATTCGCCCGATGAGTCCTTCATATTTAGTTGGTTTCAGCCAATTTTCTGAATATTTGAAAATTTCACTTTTTTGTGAAAATATCCACTAAATGAGGGAATAATATGTGTGAGGGTACCCCAGGAGAGTTCCAAATGTGTGTGGGTAGAATATATATCCCACGGGGGTAAAATTGAAAAAAGTTTAAAAAAAAATTTTTTTAGACTTAGTCATTTTTCCGGCGTTTATCAGACTTTCAATTAGGGCAAATGTCAGTGAGCATTCCGATTTCAGTTCTAGAGCGATTCGCCCGATTAGTCCTTCATATTTAGTCGTTTTCAGGCAATTTTCAGAATTTTTGAAAATTTCACTTTTTTGTGAAAATATCCACTAAATGAGGGAATAATATGTGTGAGGGTACCCCAGGAGAGTTCCAAATGTATGTGGGTAGAATATATATCCCACGGGGGTAAAATTGAAAAAAGTTTAAAAAAAATTTTTTTTGTACTTAGTCATTTTTCCAGCGTAAATCAGACTTTCAATTATGGCAAATGTCAGTGAGCGTTCCGATTTCAGTTCCAGAGCGATTCGCCCGATGAGTCCTTCATATTTAGTCGGTTTCAGCCAATTTTCTGAATATTTGAAAATTTCACTTTTTTGTGAAAATATCCACTAAATGAGGGAATAATATGTGTGAGGGTACCCCAGGAGAGTTCCAAATGTGTGTGGGTAGAATATATATCCCACGGGGGTAAAATTGAAAAAAGTTTAAAAAAATTTTTTTTTAGACTTAGTCATTTTTCCGGCGTTTATCAGACTTTCAGATAGGGGAAATGTCAGTGAGCGTTCCGATTTCAGTTCCAGAGCGATTCGCCCGATGAGTCCTTCATATTTAGTCGTTTTCAGCCAATTTTCTGAATTTTTGAAAATTTCACTTTTTTGTGAAAATATCCACTAAATGAGGGAATAATATGTGTGAGGGTACCCCGGGAGAGTTCCAAATTTGTGTGGGTAGAAGACATATCCAACGGGGGTAAAATTGAAAAAAGGTGAAAAAATTTTTTTTTTGGACTTAGTCATTTTTTCAGCGTTTATCAGACTTTCAGATAATGGAAATGTCAGTGAGCGTTCCAATTTCAGTTCCAGAGCGATTCGCCTGATGAGTCCCTCATATTTAGTCGTTTTCAGCCAATTTTCGGAATTTTTGAAAATTTCACTTTTTTGTGAAAATATCCACTAACTGAGGGAATAATATGTGTGAGGGTACCCCAGGAGAGTTCCAAATGTGTGTGGGTAGAATATATATCCCACGGGGGTAAAATTGAAAAAAGGTGAAAAATTTTTTTTTTTGGACTTAGTCATTTTTTCAGCGTTTATCAGACTTTCAGATAGGGGAAATGTCAGTGAGCGTTCCGATTTCAGTTCCAGCGCGATTCGCCCGATGAGTCCTTCATATTTAGTTGTTTTCAGCCAATTTTCTGAATTTTTGAAAATTTCACTTTTTTTGTGAAAATATCCACTAAATGAGGGAATAATATGTGTGAGGGTACCCCTGGAGAGTTCCAAATTTGTGTGGGTAGAAGACATATCCAACGGGGGTAAAATTGAAAAAAGGTGAAAAAAAATTTTTTTTGGACTTAGTAATTTTTTCAGCGTTTATCAGACTTTCAGATAGGGGAAATGTCAGTGAGCGTTCCAATTTCAGTTCCAGAGCGATTCGCCCGATGAGTCCCTCATATTTAGTCGTTTTCAGCCAATTTTCAGAATTTTTGAAAATTTCACTTTTTTGTGAAAATATCCACTAAATGAGGGAATAATATGTGTGAAGGTACCCCAGGAGTGTTCCAAATGTGTGTGGGTAGAATATATATCCCACGGGGGTAAAATTGAAAAAAGTTGAAAAAATTTTTTTTTGGACTTAGTCATTTTTCCGGCATTTATCAGACTTTCAGATAGGGGAAATGTCAGTGAGCGTTCCAATTTCAGTTCCAGAGCGTTTCGCCTGATGAGTCCCTCATATTCAGTCGTTTTCAGCCAATTTTCGGAATTTTTGAAAATTTCACTTTTTTGTGAAAATATCCACTAACTGAGGGAATAATATGTGTGAGGGTACCCCAGGAGAGTTCCAAATGTGTGTGGGTAGAATATATATCCCACGGGGGTAAAACTGAAAAAAGGTGAAAAATTTTTTTTTTTGGACTTAGTAATTTTTTCAGCGTTTATCAGACTTTCAGATAGGGGAAATGTCAGTGAGCGTTCCGATTTCAGTTCCAGAGCGATTCGCCCGATGAGTCCTTCATATTTAGTTGTTTTCAGCCAATTTTCTGAATTTTTGAAAATTTCACTTTTTTTGTGAAAATATCCACTAAATGAGGGAATAATATGTGTGAGGGTACCCCAGGAGAGTTCCAAATGTGTGTGGGTAGAATATGTATCCCACGGGGGTAAAATTGAAAAAAGGTGAAAAAAAATTTTTTTGGACTTAGTCATTTTTCCGGCGTTTATCAGACTTTCAGATAGGGGAAATGTCAGTGAGCATTCCGATTTCAGTTCCAGAGTGATTCGCCAATGAGTCCTTCATATTTAGTCGTTTTCAGCCAATTTTTAGAATTTTTGAAAATTTCACTTTTTTGTGAAAATATCCACTAATTGAGGGAATAATATGTGTGAGGGTACCCCAGGAGTGTTCCAAATGTGTGTGGGTAGAATATATATCCCACGGGGGTAAAATTGAAAAAAGTTGAAAAAATTTTTTTTTGGACTTAGTCATTTTTCCGGCGTTTATCAGACTTTCAGATAGGGGAAATGTCAGTGAGCGTTCCGATTTCAGTTCCATAGTGATTCGCCAATGAGTCCTTCATATTTAGTCGTTTTCAGCCAATTTTCAGAATTTTTGAAAATTTCACTTTTTTGTGAAAATATCCACTAAATGAGGGAATAATATGTGTGAGGGTACCCCTGGAGAGTTCAAATTTGTGTGGGTAGAAGACATATCCAACGGGGGTAAAATTGAAAAAAGGTGAAAAAAAATTTTTTTTGGACTTAGTTTTTTTTTCAGCGTTTATCAGACTTTCAGATAGGGGAAATTTCAGTGAGCGTTCCAATTTCAGTTCCAGAGCGATTCGCCCGATGAGTCCCTCATATTTAGTCGTTTTCAGCCAATTTTCAGAATTTTTGAAAATTTCACTTTTTTGTGAAAATATCCACTAAATGAGGGAATAATATGTGTGAAGGTACCCCAGGAGTGTTCCAAATGTGTGTGGGTAGAATATATATCCCACGGGGGTAAAATTGAAAAAAGTTGAAAAAATTTTTTTTTGCACTTAGTCATTTTTCCGGCATTTATCAGACTTTCAGATTGGGGAAATGTCAGTGAGCGTTCCGATTTCAGTTCCAGAGCGATTCGCCCGATGAGTCCCTCATATTTAGTCGTTTTCAGCCAATTTTCTGTATTTTTGAAAATTTCACTTTTTTGTGAAAATATCCACTAAATGAGGGAATAATATGTGTGAAGGTACCCCAGGAGTGTTCCAAATGTGTGTGGGTAGAATATATATCCCACGGTGGTAAAATTGAAAAAAGTTGAAAAAATTTTTTTTTGGACTTAGTCATTTTTCCGGCGTTTATCAGACTTTCAGATAGGGGAAGTGTCAGTGAGCGTTCCGATTTCAGTTCCAGAGCGATTCGCCCGATGATTCCTTCATATTTAGTCGTTTTCATCCAATTTTCTTAATTTTTGAAAATTTCACTTTTTTTGTGAAAATATCCACTAAATGAGGGAATAATATGTGTGAGGGTACCCCAGGAGAGTTCCAAATGTGTGTGGGTAGAATATGTATCCCACGGGGGTAAAATTGAAAAAAGGTGAAAAAAATTTTTTTTGGACTTAGTCATTTTTCCGGCGTTTATCAGACTTTCAGATAGGGGAAATGTCAGTGAGCGTTTCGATTTCAGTTCCATAGTGATTCGCCAATGAGTCCTTCATATTTAGTCGTTTTCAGCCAATTTTCAGAATTTTTGAAAATTTCACTTTTTTGTGAAAATATCCACTAAATGAGGGAATAATATGTGTGAGGGTACCCCTGGAGAGTTCCAAATTTGTGTGGGTAGAAGACACATCCAACGGGGGTAAAATTGAAAAAAAGGTGAAAAAAAATTTTTTTTGGACTTAGTAATTTTTTCAGCGTTTATCAGACTTTCAGATAGGGGAAATGTCAGTGAGCGTTCCAATTTCAGTTCCAGAGCGATTCGCCCGATGAGTCCCTTCATATTTAGTCGTTTTCAGCCAATTTTCAGAATTTTTGAAAATTTCACTTTTTTGTGAAAATATCCACTAAATGAGGGAATAATATGTGGGAAGGTACCCCAGGAGTGTTCCAAATGTGTGTGGGTAGAATATATATCCCACGGGGGTTAAATTGAAAAAAGTTAAAAAAAAAATTTTTTTAAACTTAGTCATTTTTCCGGCGTTTATCAGACTTTCAATTAGGGCAAATGTCAGTGAGCATTCCGATTTCAGTTCTAGAGCGATTCGCCCGATTAGTCCTTCATATTTAGTCGTTTTCAGCCAATTTTCAGAATTTTTGAAAATTTCACTTTTTTGTAAAAATATCCACTAAATGAGGGAATAATATGTGTGAGGGTACCCCAGGAGAGTTCCAAATGAATGTGGGTAGAATATATATCCCACGGGGGTAAAATTGAAAAAAGTTTAAAAAATTTTTTTTTTGTACTTAGTCATTTTTCCAGCGTAAATCAGACTTTCAATTAGGGCAAATGTCAGTGAGCGTTCCGATTTCAGTTCCAGAGCGATTCGCCCGATGAGACCTTCATATTTAGTCGGTTTCAGCCAATTTTCTGAATATTTGAAAATTTCACTTTTTTGTGAAAATATCCACTAATTGAGGGAATAATATGTGTGAGGGTACCCCAGGAGAGTTCCAAATGTGTGTGGGTAGAATATATATCCCACGGGGGTAAAATTGAAAAAAGTTTTAAAAAATTTTTTTTTAGACTTAGTCATTTTTCCGGCGTTTATCAGACTTTCAATTAGGGCAAATGTCAGTGAGCATTCCGATTTCAGTTCTAGAGCGATTCGCCCGATTAGTCCTTCATATTTAGTTGTTTTCAGCCAATTTTCAGAATTTTTGAAAGTTTAACTTTTTTGTGAAAATATCCACTAAATGAGGGAATAATATGTGTGAGGTTACCCCAGGAGAGTTCCAAATGTATGTGGGTAGAATATATAACCCACGGGGGTAAAATTGAAAAAAGTTTAAAAAAATTTTTTTTAGACTTAGTCATTTTTCCAGCGTTTATCAGACTTTCAGATAGGGGAAATGTCAGTGAGCGTTCCAATTTCAGTTCCAGAGTGATTCGCCCGATGAGTCCTTCATATTTAGTCGTTTTCAGCCAATTTTCTGAATTTTTGAAAATTTCACTTTTTTGTGAAAATATGCACTAAATGAGGGAATAATATGTGTGAGGGTACCCCAGGAGAGTTCCAAATGTGTGTGGGCAGAATATATATCCCACGGGGGTAAAATTGAAAAAAGGTGAAAACTTTTTTTTTTGGACTTAGTCATTTTTTCAGCGTTTATCAGACTTTCAGATAGGGGAAATGTCAGTAAGCGTTCCAATTTCAGTTCCAGAGCGATTCACCCGATGAGTCCTTCATATTTAGTCGTTTTCAGCCAATTTTCTGAATATTTGAAAATTTCACTTTTTTGTGAAAATATCCACTAAATGAGGGAATAATATGTGTGAGGGTACCCCAGGATAGTTCCAAATGTATGTGGGTAGAATATATATCCCACGGGGGTAAAATTGAAAAAAGTTTAAAAAAATTTTTTTTGGACTTAGTCATTTTTCCAGCGTAAATCAGACTTTCAATTAGGGCAAATGTCAGTGAGCGTTCCGATTTCAGTTCCAGAGCGATTCGCCTGATGAGTCCTTCATATTTAGTCGTTTTCAGCCAATTTTCTGAATATTTGAAAATTTCACTTTTTTGTGAAAATATCCACTAAATGAGGGAATAATATGTGTGAGGGTACCCCAGGAGAGTTCCAAATGTGTGTGGGTAGAATATATATCCCACGGGGGTAAAATTGAAAAAAGTTGAAAAAAAATTTTTTTTAGACTTAGTCATTTTTCCGGCGTTTATCAGACTTTCAATTAGGGCAAATGTCAGTGAGCATTCCAATTTCAGTTCTAGAGCGATTCGCCCGATTAGTCCTTCATATTTAGTCGTTTTCAGCCAATTTTCAGAATTTTTGAAAATTTCACTTTTTTGTGAAAATATCCACTAAATGAGGGAATAATATGTGTGAGGGTACCCCAGGAGAGTTCCAAATGTATGTGGGTAGAATATATATCCCACGGGGGTAAAATTGAAAAAAGTTTAAAAAAATTTTTTTTTGTACTTAGTCATTTTTCCAGCGTAAATCAGACTTTCAATTATGGCAAATGTCAGTGAGCGTTCCGATTTCAGTTCCAGAGCGATTCACCCGATGAGTCCTTCATATTTAGTCGGTTTCAGCCAATTTTCTGAATATTTGAAAATTTCACTTTTTTGTAAAAATATCCACTAAATGAGGGAATAATATGTGTGAGGGTACCCCAGGAGAGTTCCAAATGTGTGTGGGTAGAATATATATTCCACGGGGGTAAAATTGAAAAAAGTTTAAAAAAATTATTTTTTAGACTTAGTCATTTTTCCGGCGTTTATCAGACTTTCAATTAGGGCAAATGTCAGTGAGCGTTCCAATTTCAGTTCCAGAGCGATTCGCCCGATGAGTCCTTCATATTTAGTCGTTTTCAGCCAATTTTCTGAATATTTGAAAATTTCACTTTTTTGTGAAAATATCCACTAAATGAGGGAATAATATGTGTGAGGGTACCCCAGGAGAGTTCCAAATGTGTGTGGGTAGAATATATATCCCACGGGGGAAAAAATTGAAAAAAGTTGAAAAAAATTTTTTTTCAGACTTAGTCATTTTTCCGGCGTTTATCAGACTTTCAGATAGAGGAAACGTCAGTGAGCGTTCCGATTTCAGTTCCAGAGTGATTCGCCCGATGATTCCTACATATTTAGTCGTTTTCAGCCAATTTTCTGAATTTTTGAAAATTTCACTTTTTTGTGAAAATATCCACTAAATGAGGGAATAATATGTGTGAAGGTACCCCAGGAGAGTTCCAAATGTGTGTGGGTAGAATATATATCCCACGGGGGTAAAATTGAAAAAAGGTGAAAAAAATTTTTTTTTGGACTTAATAATTTTTTCAGCGTTTATCAGACTTTCAGATAGGGGAAATGTCAGTGAGCGTTCCAATTTCAGTTCCAAAACGATTCGCCTGATGAGTCCCTCATATTTAGTCGTTTTCAGCCAATTTTCTGAATTTTTGAAAATTTCACTTTTTTGTGAAAATATCCACTAAATGAGGGAATAATATGTGTGAAGGTACCCCAGGAGTGTTCCAAATGTGTGTGGGTAGAATATATATCCCACAGGGGTAAAATTGAAAAAAGTTGAAAAAATTTTTTTTTGGACTTAGTCATTTTTCCGGCGTTTATCAGACTTTCAGATAGGGGAAATGTCAGTGAGCATTCCGATTTCAGTTCCAGAGCGATTCGCCCGATGATTCCTTCATATTTAGTCGTTTTCAGCCAATTTTCTGAATTTTTGAAAATTTCACTTTTTTGTGAAAATATCCACTAAATGAGGGAATAATATGTGTGAGGGTACCCCAGGAGAGTTTCAAATGTGTGTGGGTAGAATATATATCCCACGGGGGTAAATTGAAAAAAGGTGAAAAAATTTTTTTTTTGGACTTAGTCATTTTTCCGGCGTTTATCAGACTTTCAGATAGGGGAAATGTCAGTGAGCGTTCCGATTTCAGTTCCAGAGCGATTCGCCTGATGAGTCCTTCATATTTAGTCGTTTTCAGCCAATTTTCTGAATTTTTGAAAATTTTACTTTTTTGTGAAAATATCCACTAAATGAGGGAATAATATGTGTGAGGGTACCCCTGGAGACTTCCAAATTTGTGTGGGTAGAAGACATATCCAACGGGGGTAAAATTGAAAAAAGGTGAAAAAAAATTTTTTTTGGACTTAGTAATTTTTTCAGCGTTTATCAGACTTTCAGATAGGGGAAATGTCAGTGAGCGTTCCAATTTCATTTCCAGAGCGATTCGCCTGATGAGTCCCTCATATTTAGTCGTTTTCAGCCAATTTTCAGTATTTTTGAAAATTTCACTTTTTTGTGAAAATATCCACTAAATGAGGGAATAATATGTGTGAAGGTACCCCAGGAGTGTTCCAAATGTGTGTGGGTAGAATATATATCCCACGGGGGTAAAATTGAAAAAAGTTGAAAAAATTTTTTTTTGGACTTAGTCATTTTTCCGGCATTTATCAGACTTTCAGATAGGGGAAATGTCAGTGAACGTTCCGATTTCAGTTCCAGAGCGATTCGCCCGATGAGTCCTTCATATTTAGTCGTTTTCAGCCAATTTTCGGAATTTTTGAAAATTTCACTTTTTTGTGAAAATATCCACTAACTGAGGGAATAATATGTGTGAGGGTACCCCAGGAGAGTTCCAAATGTGTGTGGGTAGAATATATATCCCACGGGGGTAAAATTGAAAAAAGGTGAAAAATTATTTTTTTTGGACTTAGTCATTTTTTCAGCGTTTATCAGACTTTCAGATAGGGGAAATGTCAGTGAGCGTTCCGATTTCAGTTCCAGAGCGATTCGCCCGATGAGTCCTTCATATTTAGTTGTTTTCAGCCAATTTTCTGAATTTTTGAAAATTTCACTTTTTTTGTGAAAATATCCACTAAATGAGGGAATAATATGTGTGAGGGTACCCCAGGAGAGTTCCAAATGTGTGTGGGTAGAATATGTATCCCACGGGGGTAAAATTGAAAAAAGTTTAAAAAAAATTTTTTTTAGACTTAGTCATTTTTCCGGCGTTTATCAGACTTTCAGATAGGGGAAATGTCAGTGAGCATTCCGATTTCAGTTCCAGAGCGATTCGCCTGATGAGTCCTTCATATTTAGTCGTTTTCAGCCAATTTTCAGAAGTTTTGAAAATTTCACTTTTTTGTGAAAATATCCACTAAATGAGGGAATAATATGTGTGAGGGTACCCCAGGAGAGTTCCAAATGTGTGTGGGTAGAATATATATCCCACGGGGGTAAAATTGAAAAAAGGTGAAAAAATTTTTTTTTTGGACTTACTCATTTTTTCAGCGTTTATCAGACTTTCAGATAGGGGAAATGTCAGTGAGCGTTCCGATTTCAGTTCCAGAGCGAATCGCCCGATAAGTCCTTCATATTTAGTCGTTTCCAGCCAATGCTCAGAATTTTTGAAAATTTCACTTTTTTGTGAAAATATCCACTAAATGAGGGAATAATATGTGTGAGGGTGCCCCAGGAGTGTTCCAAATGTGTGTGGGTAGAATATATATCCCACGGGGGTAAAATTGAAAAAAGGTGAAAAAAAAATTTTTTTAGACTTAGTCATTTTTCCGGCGTTTATCAGACTTTCAGATAGGGGAAATGTCAGTGAGCTTTCCGATTTCAGTTCCAGCGCGATTCGCCCGATGAGTCCTTCATATTCAGTAGTTTTCAGTCAATTTTCTGAATTTTTGAAAATTTCACTTTTTTGTGAAAATATCCACTAAATGAGGGAATAATATGTGTGAAGGTACCCCAGGAGTGTTCCAAATGTGTGTGGGTAGAATATATATCCCACGGGGGTAAAATTGAAAAAAGTTGAAAAAATTTTTTTTTGGACTTAGTCATTTTTTCAGCGTTTATCAGACTTTCAGATAGGGGAAATGTCAGTGAGCGTTCCAATTTCAGTTCCAGAGCGATTCGCCCGATAAGTCCCTCATATTTAGTCGTTTTCAGCCAATTTTCGGAATTTTTGAAAATTTCACTTTTTTGTGAAAATATCCACTAACTGAGGGAATAATATGTGTGAGGGTACCCCAGGAGAATTCCAAATGTGTGTGGGTAGAATATATATCCCACGGGGGTAAAATTGAAAAAAGGTGAAAAATTATTTTTTTTGGACTTAGTCATTTTTTCAGCGTTTATCAGACTTTCAGATAGGGGAAATGTCAGTGAGCGTTCCGATTTCAGTTCCAGAGCGATTCGCCCGATGAGTCCTTCATATTTAGTTGTTTTCAGCCAATTTTCTGAATTTTTGAAAATTTCACTTTTTTTGTGAAAATATCCACTAAATGAGGGAATAATATGTGTGAGGGTACCCCAGGAGAGTTCCAAATGTGTGTGGGTAGAATATGTATCCCACGGGGGTAAAATTGAAAAAAGTTTAAAAAAAATTTTTTTTAGACTTAGTCATTTTTCCGGCGTTTATCAGACTTTCAGATAGGGGAAATGTCAGTGAGCATTCCGATTTCAGTTCCAGAGCGATTCGCCTGATGAGTCCTTCATATTTAGTCGTTTTCAGCCAATTTTCAGAAGTTTTGAAAATTTCACTTTTTTGTGAAAATATCCACTAAATGAGGGAATAATATGTGTGAGGGTACCCCAGGAGAGTTCCAAATGTGTGTGGGTAGAATATATATCCCACGGGGGTAAAATTGAAAAAAGGTGAAAAAATTTTTTTTTTGGACTTACTCATTTTTTCAGCGTTTATCAGACTTTCAGATAGGGGAAATGTCAGTGAGCGTTCCGATTTCAGTTCCAGAGCGAATCGCCCGATAAGTCCTTCATATTTAGTCGTTTCCAGCCAATGCTCAGAATTTTTGAAAATTTCACTTTTTTGTGAAAATATCCACTAAATGAGGGAATAATATGTGTGAGGGTACCCCAGGAGAGTTCCAAATGTGTGTGGGTAGAATATATATCCCACGGGGGTAAAATTGAAAAAAGGTGAAAAATATTTTTTTTTGACTTAGTCATTTTTTCAGCGTTTATCAGACTTTCAGATAGGGGAAATGTCAGTGAGCATTCCGATTTCAGTTCCAGAGCGATTTGCCTGATGAGTCCTTCATATTTAGTCGTTTTCAGCCAATTTTCTGAATTTTTGAAAATTTCACTTTTTTGTGAAAATATCCACTAAATGAGGGAATAATATGTGTGAGGGTACCCCAGGAGAGTTCCAAATGTGTGTGGGTAGAATATATATCCCACGGGGGTAAAATTGAAAAAAGCTGAAAAAATTTTTTTTTTTGACTTAGTCATTTTTCCGGCGTTTATCAGACTTTCAGATAGGTGAAATGTCAGTGAGCGTTCCGATTTCAGTTCCAGAGCAATTCGCCCGATGAGTCCTTCATATTTAGTCGTTTTCAGCCAATTTTCAGAATTTTTTAAAATTTCACTTTTTTGTAAAAAAATATCCACTAAATGAGGGAATAATATGTGTGAGGGTACCCCAGGAGAGTTCCAAATGTGTGTGGGTAGAATATATATCCCACGGGGGTAAAATTGAAAAAGGTGAAAAGTTTTTTTTTTTGGACTTAGTCATTTTTTCAGCGTTTATCAGACTTTCAGATAGGGGAAATGTCAGTGAGCGTTCCGATTTCAGTTCCAGAGTGATTCGCCAATGAGTCCTTCATATTTAGTCGTTTTCAGCCAATTTTCTGAATTTTTGAAAATTTCACTTTTTTGTGAAAATATCCACTAAATGAGGGAATAATATGTGTGAGGGTACCCCAGGAGAGTTCCAAATGTGTGTGGGTAGAATATATATCCCACGGGGGTAAAATTGAAAAAAGTAAAAAAAAAATTTTTTTTGACTTTGTCATTTTTCCGGCGTTTATCAGACTTTCAGATAGGTGAAATGTCAGTGAGCGTTCCGATTTCAGTTCCAGAGCAATTCGCCCGATGAGTCCTTCATATTTAGTCGTTTTCAGCCAATTTTCTGAATTTTTGAAAATTTCACTTTTTTGTAAAAAAATATCCACTAAATGAGGGAATAATATGTGTGAGGGTACCCCAGGAGAGTTCCAAATCTGTGTGGGTAGAATATATATCCCACGGGGGTAAAATTGACAAAAGGTGAAAAATTTTTTTTTTTAGACTTAGTCATTTTTCCGGCGTTTATCAGACTTTCAGATAGGGGAAATGTCAGTGAGCATTCTGATTTCAGTTCCAGAGTGATTCGCCCGATGAGTCCTTCATATTTAGTCGTTTTCAGCCAATTTTCTGAATTTTTGAAAATTTCACTTTTTTGTGAAAATATCCACTAAATGAGGGAACAATATGTGTGAGGGTACCCCAGGAGAGTTCCAAATGTGTGTGGGTAGAATATATATCCCACGGGGGTAAAATTGAAAAAAGGTGAAAAATATTTTTTTTTGACTTAGTCATTTTTTCAGCGTTTATCAGACTTTCAGATAGGGGAAATGTCAGTGAGCATTCCGATTTCAGTTCCAGAGCGATTTGCCTGATGAGTCCTTCATATTTAGTCGTTTTCAGCCAATTTTCTGAATTTTTGAAAATTTCACTTTTTTGTGAAAATATCCACTAAATGAGGGAATAATATGTGTGAGGGTACCCCAGGAGAGTTCCAAATGTGTGTGGGTAGAATATATATCCCACGGGGGTAAAATTGAAAAAAGCTGAAAAAATTTTTTTTTTTGACTTAGTCATTTTTTCAGCGTTTATCAGACTTTCAGATAGGTGAAATGTCAGTGAGCGTTCCGATTTCAATTCCAGAGCAATTCGCCCGATGAGTCCTTCATATTTAGTCATTTTCAGCCAATTTTCAGAATTTTTTAAAATTTCACTTTTTTGTAAAAAAATATCCACTAAATGAGGGAATAATATGTGTGAGGGTACCCCAGGAGAGTTCCAAATGTGTGTGGGTAGAATATATATCCCACGGGGGTAAAATTGAAAAAAGGTGAAAAATTATTTTTTTTGGACTTAGTCATTTTTTCAGCGTTTATTAGACTTTCAGATAGGGGAAATGTCAGTGAGCGTTCCGATTTCAGTTCCAGAGCAATTCGCCCGATGAGTCCTTCATATTTAGTCGTTTTCAGCCAATTTTCTGAATTTTTGAAAATTTCACTTTTTTGTAAAAAAAAATCCACTAAATGAGGGAATAATATGTGTGAGGGTACCCCAGAAGAGTTACAAATGTGTGTGGGTAGAATATATATCCCACAGGGGTAAAATTGAAAAAAATTAAAAAAAAAAATTTTTTTGACTGTCATTTTTCCGGCGTTTATCAGACTTTCAGATAGGGGAAATGTCAGTGAGCGTTCTGATTTCAGTTCCAGAGCAATTCGCCCGATGAGTCCTGCATATTTAGTAATTTTCAGCCAATTTTCAGAATGTTTGAAAATTTCACTTTTTTGTGAAAATATCCACTAAATGAGGGAATAATATGTGTGAGGGTACCCCAGGAGAGTTCCAAATGTGTGTGGGTAGAATATATATCCCACGGGGGAAAAATTGAAAAAAAGTGAAAAATATTTTTTCTTTACTTAGTCATTTTTTCAGCGTTTATCAGACTTTCAGATAGGGGAAATGTCAGTGAGCATTCCGATTTCAGTTCCAGAGCGATTTGCCCGAT
The DNA here is from genome assembly GCF_046119375.1 of Phyllobates terribilis. Taxonomy (NCBI): domain Eukaryota; kingdom Metazoa; phylum Chordata; class Amphibia; order Anura; family Dendrobatidae; genus Phyllobates; species Phyllobates terribilis. The sequence goes on along the minus strand of NW_027362773.1, from coordinate 17,269,804 downwards.
GAGTCCTTCATATTTAGTCGTTTTCAGCCAATTTTCTGAAATTTTGAAAATTTCACTTTTTTGTGAAAATATCCACTAAATGAGGGAATAATATGTGTGAGGGTACGCCAGGAGAGTTCCAAACGTGTGTGGGTAGAATATATATCCCACGGGGGTAAAATTGAAAAAGGTGAAAAAAATTTTTTTTTCGTCTTAGTCATTTTTTCAGCGTTTATCAGACTTTCAGATAGGGGAAATGTCAGTGAGCATTCCGATTTCAGTTCCAGAGCGATTTGCCTGATGAGTCCTTCATATTTAGTCGTTTTCAGCCAATTTTCTGAATTTTTGAAAATTTCACTTTTTTGTGAAAATATCCACTAAATGAGGGAATAATATGTGTGAGGGTACCCCAGGAGAGTTCCAAATGTGTGTGGGTAGAATATATATCCCACGGGGGTAAAATTGAAAAAAGCTGAAAAAATTTTTTTTTTTGACTTAGTCATTTTTTCAGCGTTTATCAGACTTTCAGATAGGTGAAATGTCAGTGAGCGTTCCGATTTCAGTTCCAGAGCAATTCGCCCGATGAGTCCTTCATATTTAGTCATTTTCAGCCAATTTTCAGAATTTTTTAAAATTTCACTTTTTTGTAAAAAAATATCCACTAAATGAGGGAATAATATGTGTGAGGGTACCCCAGGAGAGTTCCAAATGTGTGTGGGTAGAATATATATCCCACGGGGGTAAAATTGAAAAAAGGTGAAAAATTTTTTTTTTTGGACTTAGTCATTTTTTCAGCGTTTATCAGACTTTCAGATAGGGGAAATGTCAGTGAGCGTTCCGATTTCAGTTCCAGAGCAATTCGCCCGATGAGTCCTTCATATTTAGTCGTTTTCAGCCAATTTTCTGAATTTTTGAAAATTTCACTTTTTTGTAAAAAAAAATCCACTAAATGAGGGAATAATATGTGTGAGGGTACCCCAGGAGAGTTACAAATGTGTGTGGGTAGAATATATATCCCACAGGGATAAAATTGAAAAAAATTAAAAAAAAAATTTTTTTTGACTGTCATTTTTCCGGCGTTTATCAGACTTTCAGATAGGGGAAATGTCAGTGAGCGTTCTGATTTCAGTTCCAGAGCAATTCGCCCGATGAGTCCTGCATATTTAGTAATTTTCAGCCAATTTTCAGAATGTTTGAAAATTTCACTTTTTTGTGAAAATATCCACTAAATGAGGGAATAATATGTGTGAGGGTACCCCAGGAGAGTTCCAAATGTGTTTGGGTAGAATATATATACCACGGGGGTAAAATTGAAAAAAGATGAAAAATTTTTTTTTTGACTTAGTAATTTTTCCGGCGTTTATCAGACTTTCAGATAGGGGAAATGTCAGTGAGCATTTCGATTTCAGTTCCAGAGTGATTCGCCCGATGAGTCCTACATATTTAGTCGTTTTCAGCCAATTTTCAGAATTTTTGAAAATTTCACTTTTTTGTGAAAATATCCACTAAATGAGGGAATAATATGTGTGAGGGTACCCCAGGAGAGTTCCAAATGTGTGTGGGTAGAATATATATCCCACGGGGGAAAAATTGAAAAAAAGTGAAAAATATTTTTTCTTTACTTAGTCATTTTTTCAGCGTTTATCAGACTTTCAGATAGGGGAAATGTCAGTGAGCATTCCGATTTCAGTTCCAGAGCGATTTGCCCGATGAGTCCTTCATATTTAGTCGTTTTCAGCCAATTTTCTGAAATTTTGAAAATTTCACTTTTTTGTGAAAATATCCACTAAATGAGGGAATAATATGTGTGAGGGTACGCCAGGAGAGTTCCAAACGTGTGTGGGTAGAATATATATCCCACGGGGGTAAAATTGAAAAAGGTGAAAAAAAATTTTTTTTTGACTTAGTCATTTTTCCGGCGTTTATCAGACTTTCAGATAGGGGAAATGTCAGTGAGCGTTCCAAATTCAGTTCCAGAGCATTTCGCCCGATGAGTCCTTCATATTTAGTCGTTTTCAGCCAATTTTCAGAATTTTTGAAAATTTCACCTTTTTGTGAAAATATCCACTAAATGAGGGAATAATATGTGTGAGGGTACCCCAGGACAGTTCCAAATGTGTGTGGGTAGAATATATATCCCACGGGGGTAAAATTGAAAAAAGATGAAAACATTTTTTTTTTGACTTAGTCATTTTTCCGTCGTTTATCAGACTTTCAGATAGGGGAAATGTCAGTGAGCGTTCCGATTTCAGTTCCAGAGCGATTCGCCTGATGAGTCCTTCATATTTAGTCGTTTTCAGCCAATTTTCTGAATTTTTGAAAATTTCACTTTTTTGTAAAAAAATATCCACTAAATTAGGGAATAATATATGTGAGGGTACCCCAGGAGAGTTCCAAATGTGTGTGGGTAGAATATATATCCCACAGGGGTAAAATTGAAAAAAGGTGAAAAAATTTTTTTTTTGGACTTAGTCATTTTTTCAGCGTTTATCAGACTTTCAGATAGGGGAAATGTCAGTGAGCGTTCCGATTTCAGTTCCATAGCGATTCGCCCGATGACTCCTTCATATTTAGTTGTTTTCAGCCAATTTTCAGAATTTTTGAAAATTTCACTTTTTTGTGAAATATCCACTAAATGAGGGAATAATATGTGTGAGGGTACCCCAGGAGAGTTCCAAATGTGTGTGGGTAGAATATATATCCCACGGGGGTAAAATTGAAAAAAGGTAAAAAAAAAATTTTTTTTGACTTTGTCATTTTTCCGGCGTTTATCACACTTTCAGATAGGGGAAATGTCAGTGAGCGTTCCGATTTCAGTTCCAGAGCAATTCGCCCGATGAGTCCTTCATATTTAGTCGTTTTCAGCCAATTTTCAGAATGTTTGAAAATTTCACTTTTTTGTGAAAATATCCACTAAATAAGGGAATAATATGTGTGAGGGTACCCCAGGAGAGTTCCAAATGTGTGTGGGTAGAATATATATCCCACGGGGGTAAAATTGAAAAAAGATGAAAAAATTTTTTTTTTGGACTTAGTCATTTTTCCGGCGTTTATCAGACTTTCAGATAGGTGAAATGTCAGTGAGCGTTCCGATTTCAGTTCCAGAGCCATTCGCCCGATGAGTCCTTCATATTTAGTCGTTTTCAGCCAATTTTCTGAATTTTTGAAAATTTCACTTTTTTGTAAAAAAATATCCACTAAATTAGGGAATAATATGTGTGAGGGTACCCCAGGAGAGTTCCAAATGTGTGTGGGTAGAATATATATCCCACAGGGGTAAAATTGAAAAAAGGTGAAAAAATTTTTTTTTTGGACTTAGTCATTTTTCCGGCGTTTATCAGACTTTCAGATAGGTGAAATGTCAGTGAGCGTTCCGATTTCAGTTCCAGAGCCATTCGCCCGATGAGTCCTTCATATTTAGTCGTTTTCAGCCAATTTTCTGAATTTTTGAAAATTTCACTTTTTTGTAAAAAAATATCCACTAAATTAGGGAATAATATGTGTGAGGGTACCCCAGGAGAGTTCCAAATGTGTGTGGGTAGAATATATATCCCACGGGGGTAAAATTGAAAAAAGTAAAAAAAAAATTTTTTTTGACTTTGTCATTTTTCCGGCGTTTATCAGACTTTCAGATAGGTGAAATGTCAGTGAGCGTTCCGATTTCAGTTCCAGAGCAATTCGCCCGATGAGTCCTTCATATTTAGTCGTTTTCAGCCAATTTTCTGAATTTTTGAAAATTTCACTTTTTTGTAAAAAAATATCCACTAAATGAGGGAATCATATGTGTGAGGGTACCCCAGGAGAGTTCCAAATCTGTGTGGGTAGAATATATATCCCACGGGGGTAAAATTGACAAAAGGTGAAAAAATTTTTTTTTTGGACTTAGTCATTTTTCCGGCGTTTATCAGACTTTCAGATAGGGGAAATGTCAGTGAGCATTCTGATTTCAGTTCCAGAGTAATTCGCCCGATGAGTCCTTCATATTAAGTCGTTTTCAGCCAATTTTCTGAATTTTTGAAAATTTCACTTTTTTGTGAAAATATCCACTAAATGAGGGAACAATATGTGTGAGGGTACCCCAGGAGAGTTCCAAATGTGTGTGGGTAGAATATATATCCCACGGGGGTAAAATTGAAAAAAGGTGAAAAATATTTTTTTTTGACTTAGTCATTTTTTCAGCGTTTATCAGACTTTCAGATAGGGGAAATGTCAGTGAGTATTCCGATTTCAGTTCCAGAGCGATTTGCCTGATGAGTCCTTCATATTTAGTCGTTTTCAGCCAATTTTCTGAATTTTTGAAAATTTCACTTTTTTGTGAAAATATCCACTAAATGAGGGAATAATATGTGTGAGGGTACCCCAGGAGAGTTCCAAATGTGTGTGGGTAGAATATATATCCCACGGGGGTAAAATTGAAAAAAGCTGAAAAATTTTTTTTTTTTGACTTAGTCATTTTTTCAGCGTTTATCAGACTTTCAGATAGGTGAAATGTCAGTGAGCGTTCCGATTTCAGTTCCAGAGCAATTCGCCCGATGAGTCCTTCATATTTAGTCATTTTCAGCCAATTTTCAGAATTTTTTAAAATTTCACTTTTTTGTAAAAAAATATCCACTAAATGAGGGAATAATATGTGTGAGGGTACCCCAGGAGAGTTCCAAATGTGTGTGGGTAGAATATATATCCCACGGGGGTAAAATTGAAAAAAGATGAAAAAATTTTTTTTTTGGACTTAGTCATTTTTCCGGCGTTTATCAGACTTTCAGATAGGTGAAATGTCAGTGAGCGTTCCGATTTCAGTTCCAGAGCCATTCGCCCGATGAGTCCTTCATATTTAGTCGTTTTCAGCCAATTTTCTGAATTTTTGAAAATTTCACTTTTTTGTAAAAAAATATCCACTAAATTAGGGAATAATATGTGTGAGGGTACCCCAGGAGAGTTCCAAATGTGTGTGGGTAGAATATATATCCCACAGGGGTAAAATTGAAAAAAGGTGAAAAAATTTTTTTTTTGGACTTAGTCATTTTTCCGGCGTTTATCAGACTTTCAGATAGGTGAAATGTCAGTGAGCGTTCCGATTTCAGTTCCAGAGCCATTCGCCCGATGAGTCCTTCATATTTAGTCGTTTTCAGCCAATTTTCTGAATTTTTGAAAATTTCACTTTTTTGTAAAAAAATATCCACTAAATTAGGGAATAATATGTGTGAGGGTACCCCAGGAGAGTTCCAAATGTGTGTGGGTAGAATATATATCCCACGGGGGTAAAATTGAAAAAAGTAAAAAAAAAATTTTTTTTGACTTTGTCATTTTTCCGGCGTTTATCAGACTTTCAGATAGGTGAAATGTCAGTGAGCGTTCCGATTTCAGTTCCAGAGCAATTCGCCCGATGAGTCCTTCATATTTAGTCGTTTTCAGCCAATTTTCTGAATTTTTGAAAATTTCACTTTTTTGTAAAAAAATATCCACTAAATGAGGGAATCATATGTGTGAGGGTACCCCAGGAGAGTTCCAAATCTGTGTGGGTAGAATATATATCCCACGGGGGTAAAATTGACAAAAGGTGAAAAAATTTTTTTTTTGGACTTAGTCATTTTTCCGGCGTTTATCAGACTTTCAGATAGGGGAAATGTCAGTGAGCATTCTGATTTCAGTTCCAGAGTAATTCGCCCGATGAGTCCTTCATATTTAGTCGTTTTCAGCCAATTTTCTGAATTTTTGAAAATTTCACTTTTTTGTGAAAATATCCACTAAATGAGGGAACAATATGTGTGAGGGTACCCCAGGAGAGTTCCAAATGTGTGTGGGTAGAATATATATCCCACGGGGGTAAAATTGAAAAAAGGTGAAAAATATTTTTTTTTGACTTAGTCATTTTTTCAGCGTTTATCAGACTTTCAGATAGGGGAAATGTCAGTGAGTATTCCGATTTCAGTTCCAGAGCGATTTGCCTGATGAGTCCTTCATATTTAGTCGTTTTCAGCCAATTTTCTGAATTTTTGAAAATTTCACTTTTTTGTGAAAATATCCACTAAATGAGGGAATAATATGTGTGAGGGTACCCCAGGAGAGTTCCAAATGTGTGTGGGTAGAATATATATCCCACGGGGGTAAAATTGAAAAAAGCTGAAAAATTTTTTTTTTTTGACTTAGTCATTTTTTCAGCGTTTATCAGACTTTCAGATAGGTGAAATGTCAGTGAGCGTTCCGATTTCAGTTCCAGAGCAATTCGCCCGATGAGTCCTTCATATTTAGTCATTTTCAGCCAATTTTCAGAATTTTTTAAAATTTCACTTTTTTGTAAAAAAATATCCACTAAATGAGGGAATAATATGTGTGAGGGTACCCCAGGAGAGTTCCAAATGTGTGTGGGTAGAATATATATCCCACGGGGGTAAAATTGAAAAAAGATGAAAAAATTTTTTTTTTGGACTTAGTCATTTTTCCGGCGTTTATCAGACTTTCAGAGAGGTGAAATGTCAGTGAGCGTTCCGATTTCAGTTCCAGAGCCATTCGCCCGATGAGTCCTTCATATTTAGTCGTTTTTAGCCAATTTTCTGAATTTTTGAAAATTTCACTTTTTTGTAAAAAAATATCCACTAAATTAGGGAATAATATGTGTCAGGGTACCCCAGGAGAGTTCCAAATGTGTGTGGGTAGAATATATATCCCACAGGGGTAAAATTGAAAAAAGGTGAAAAAATTTTTTTTTTGGACTTAGTCATTTTTCCGGCGTTTATCAGACTTTCAGATAGGTGAAATGTCAGTGAGCGTTCCGATTTCAGTTCCAGAGCCATTCGCCCGATGAGTCCTTCATATTTAGTCGTTTTTAGCCAATTTTCTGAATTTTTGAAAATTTCACTTTTTTGTAAAAAAATATCCACTAAATTAGGGAATAATATGTGTGAGGGTACCCCAGGAGAGTTCCAAATGTGTGTGGGTAGAATATATATCCCACGGGGGTAAAATTGAAAAAAGTAAAAAAAAAATTTTTTTTGACTTTGTCATTTTTCCGGCGTTTATCAGACTTTCAGATAGGTGAAATGTCAGTGAGCGTTCCGATTTCAGTTCCAGAGCAATTCGCCCGATGAGTCCTTCATATTTAGTCGTTTTCAGCCAATTTTCTGAATTTTTGAAAATTTCACTTTTTTGTAAAAAAATATCCACTAAATGAGGGAATAATATGTGTGAGGGTACCCCAGGAGAGTTCCAAATCTGTGTGGGTAGAATATATATCCCACGGGGGTAAAATTGACAAAAGGTGAAAAAATTTTTTTTTTGGACTTAGTCATTTTTCCGGCGTTTATCAGACTTTCAGATAGGGGAAATGTCAGTGAGCATTCTGATTTCAGTTCCAGAGTGATTCGCCCGATGAGTCCTTCATATTTAGTCATTTTCAGCCAATTTTCTGAATTTTTGAAAATTTCACTTTTTTGTGAAAATATCCACTAAATGAGGGAACAATATGTGTGAGGGTACCCCAGGAGAGTTCCAAATGTGTGTGGGTAGAATATATATCCCACGGGGGTAAAATTGAAAAAAGGTGAAAAATATTTTTTTTTGACTTAGTCATTTTTTCAGCGTTTATCAGACTTTCAGATAGGGGAAATGTCAGTGAGCATTCCGATTTCAGTTCCAGAGCGATTTGCCTGATGAGTCCTTCATATTTAGTCGTTTTCAGCCAATTTTCTGAATTTTTGAAAATTTCACTTTTTTGTGAAAATATCCACTAAATGAGGGAATAATATGTGTGAGGGTACCCCAGGAGAGTTCCAAATGTGTGTGGGTAGAATATATATCCCACGGGGGTAAAATTGAAAAAAGCTGAAAAAATTTTTTTTTTGACTTAGTCATTTTTTCAGCGTTTATCAGACTTTCAGATAGGTGAAATGTGAGTGAGCGTTCCGATTTCAGTTCCAGAGCAATTCGCCCGATGAGTCCTTCATATTTAGTCGTTTTCAGCCAATTTTCAGAATTTTTTAAAATTTCACTTTTTTGTAAAAAAATATCCACTAAATGAGGGAATAATATGTGTGAGGGTACCCCAGGAGAGTTCCAAATGTGTGTGGGTAGAATATATATCCCACGGGGGTAAAATTGAAAAAAGGTGAAAAATTTTTTTTTTTGGACTTAGTCATTTTTTCAGCGTTTATCAGACTTTCAGATAGGGGAAATGTCAGTGAGCGTTCCGATTTCAGTTCCAGAGCAATTCGCCCGATGAGTCCTTCATATTTAGTCGTTTTCAGCCAATTTTCTGAATTTTTGAAAATTTCACTTTTTTGTAAAAAAAAATCCACTAAATGAGGGAATAATATGTGTGAGGGTACCCCAGGAGAGTTCCAAATGTGTGTGGGTAGAATATATATCCCACAGGGGTAAAATTGAAAAAAGGTAAAAAAAAAATTTTTTTTGACTTTGTCATTTTTCCGGCGTTTATCACACTTTCAGATAGGTGAAATGTCAGTGAGCGTTCCGATTTCAGTTCCAGAGCAATTCGCCCGATGAGTCCTTCATATTTAGTCGTTTTCAGCCAATTTTCAGAATTTTTGAAAATTTCACTTTTTTGTGAAAATATCCACTAAATGAAGGAATAATATGTGTGAGGGTACCCCAGGACAGTTCCAAATGTGTGTGGGTAGAATATATATCCCACGGGGGTAAAATTGAAAAAAGATGAAAACATTTTTTTTTTGACTTAGTCATTTTTCCGTCGTTTATCAGACTTTCAGATAGGGGAAATGTCAGTGAGCGTTCCGATTTCAGTTCCAGAGCGATTCGCCCGATGAGTCCTTCATATTTAGTCGTTTTCAGCCAATTTTCTGAATTTTTGAAAATTTCACTTTTTTGTAAAAAAATATCCACTAAATTAGGGAATAATATGTGTGAGGGTACCCCAGGAGAGTTCCAAATGTGTGTGGGTAGAATATATATCCCACAGGGGTAAAATTGAAAAAAGGTGAAAAAATTTTTTTTTTGGACTTAGTCATTTTTTCAGCGTTTATCAGACTTTCAGATAGGGGAAATGTCAGTGAGCGTTCCGATTTCAGTTCCATAGCGATTCGCCCGATGACTCCTTCATATTTAGTTGTTTTCAGCCAATTTTCAGAATTTTTGAAAATTTCACTTTTTTGTGAAATATCCACTAAATGAGGGAATAATATGTGTGAGGGTACCCCAGGAGAGTTCCAAATGTGTGTGGGTAGAATATATATCCCACGGGGGTAAAATTGAAAAAAGGTAAAAAAAAAATTTTTTTGGACTTTGTCATTTTTCCGGCGTTTATCACACTTTCACATAGGGGAAATGTCAGTGAGCGATCTGATTTCAGTTCCAGAGCAATTCGCCCGATGAGTCCTTCATATTTAGTCGTTTTCAGCCAATTTTCAGAATGTTTGAAAATTTCACTTTTTTGTGAAAATATCCACTAAATGAGGGAATAATATGTGTGAGGGTACCCCAGGAGAGTTCCAAATGTGTGTGGGTAGAATATATATCCCACGGGGGTAAAATTGAAAAAAGATGAAAAAATTTTTTTTTTGGACTTAGTCATTTTTCCGGCGTTTATCAGACTTTCAGTTAGGTGAAATGTCAGTGAGCGTTCCGATTTCAGTTCCAGAGCAATTCGCCCGATGAGTCCTTCATATTTAGTCGTTTTCAGCCAATTTTCTGAATTTTTGAAAATTTCACTTTTTTGTAAAAAAATATCCACTAAATGAGGAAATAATATGTGTGAGGGTACCCCAGGAGAGTTCCAAATGTGTGTGGGTAGAATATATATCCCACGGGGGTAAAATTGAAAAAAGGTGAAAATTTTTTTTTTTTGGACTTAGTCATTTTTTCAGCGTTTATCAGACTTTCAGATAGGGGAAATGTCAGTGAGCGTCCCTATTTCAGTTCCAGAGCAATTCGCCCGATGAGTCCTTCATATTTAGTCGTTTTCAGCCAATTTTCTGAATTTTTGAAAATTTCACTTTTTTGTAAAAAAATATCCACTAAATGAGGGAATAATATGTGAGAGTGTACCCCAGGAGAGTTCCAAATGTGTGTTGGTATAATATATATGCCACGGGGGTAAAATTGAAAAAAGGTGAAAAATTTTTTTGGGACTTAGTTATTTTTTCAGCGTTTATCAGACTTTCAGATAGGGGAAATGTCAGTGAGCGTTCCGATTTCAGTTCCAGAGCGATTCGCCCGATGAGTCCTTCATATTTAGTTGTTTTCAGCCAATTTTCAGAATTTTTGAAAATTTCACTTTTTTGTGAAAATATCCAGTAAATGAGGGAATAATATGTGCGAGGGTACCCCAGGAGAGTTCCAAATGTGTGTGGGTAGAATATATATCCCACAGGGGTAAAATTGAAAAAAGGTAAAAAAAAAATTTTTTTTGACTGTCATTTTTCCGGCGTTTATCAGACTTTCAGATAGGGGAAATGTCAGTGAGCGTCCCGATTTCAGTTCCAGAGCAATTCGCCCGATGAGTCCTTCATATTTAGTCGTTTTCAGCCAATTTTCTGAATTTTTGAAAATTTCACTTTTTTGTAAAAAAATATCCACTAAATGAGGGAATAATATGTGAGAGTGTACCCCAGGAGAGTTCCAAATGTGTGTTGGTATAATATATATGCCACGGGGGTAAAATTGAATAAAGGTGAAAAATTTTTTTGGGACTTAGTTATTTTTTCAGCGTTTATCAGACTTTCAGATAGGGGAAATGTCAGTGAGCGTTCCGATTTCAGTTCCAGAGCGATTCGCCCGATGAGTCCTTCATATTTAGTTGTTTTCAGCCAATTTTCAGAATTTTTGAAAATTTCACTTTTTTGTGAAAATATCCAGTAAATGAGGGAATAATATGTGCGAGGGTACCCCAGGAGAGTTCCAAATGTGTGTGGGTAGAATATATATCCCACAGGGGTAAAATTGAAAAAAGGTAAAAAAAAAATTTTTTTTGACTGTCATTTTTCCGGCGTTTATCAGACTTTCAGATAGGGGAAATGTCAGTGAGCGTCCCGATTTCAGTTCCAGAGCAATTCGCCCGATGAGTCCTTCATATTTAGTCGTTTTCAGCCAATTTTCTGAATTTTTGAAAATTTCACTTTTTTGTAAAAAAATATCCACTAAATGAGGGAATAATATGTGAGAGTGTACCCCAGGAGAGTTCCAAATGTGTGTTGGTATAATATATATCCCACGGGGTTAAAATTGAAAAAAGATGAAAAAATTTTTTTTTTGACTTAGTCATTTTTCCGTCGTTTATCAGACTTTCAGATAGGTGAAATGTCAGTGAGCGTTCCGATTTCAGTTCCAGAGCAATTCGCCCGATGAGTCCTTCATATTTAGTCGTTTTCAGCCAATTTTCTGAATTTTTGAAAATTTCACTTTTTTGTAAAAAAATATCCACTAAATGAGGAAATAATATGTGTGAGGGTACCCCAGGAGAGTTCCAAATGTGTGTGGGTAGAATATATATCCCACGGGGGTAAAATTGAAAAAAGGTGAAAATTTTTTTTTTTTGGACTTAGTCATTTTTTCAGCGTTTATCAGACTTTCAGATAGGGGAAATGTCAGTGAGCGTCCCGATTTCAGTTCCAGAGCAATTTGCCCGATGAGTCCTTCATATTTAGTCGTTTTCAGCCAATTTTCTGAATTTTTGAAAATTTCACTTTTTTGTAAAAAAATATCCACTAAATGAGGGAATAATATGTGAGAGTGTACCCCAGGAGAGTTCCAAATGTGTGTTGGTATAATATATATGCCACGGGGGTAAAATTGAAAAAAGGTGAAAAATTTTTTTGGGACTTAGTTATTTTTTCAGCGTTTATCAGACTTTCAGATAGGGGAAATGTCAGTGAGCGTTCCGATTTCAGTTCCAGAGTGATTCGCCCGATGAGTCCTTCATATTTAGTCGTTTTCAGCCAATTTTCAGAATTTTTGAAAATTTCACTTTTTTGTGAAAATATCCACTAAATGAGGGAATAATATGTGTGAGGGTACCCCAGGAGAGTTCCAAATGTGTGTGGGTAGAATATATTTCCCACGGGGGTAAAATTGAAAAAAGGTGAAAAAATTTTTTTTTTGACTTAGTCATTTTTTCAGCGTTTATCAGACTTTCAGATAGGGGAAATGTCAGTGACCATTCCGATTTCAGTTCCAGAGCGATTTGCCTGATGAGTCCTTCATATTTAGTCGTTTTCAGCCAATTTTCTGAAATTTTGAAAATTTCACTTTTTTGTGAAAATATCCACTAAATGAGGGAATAATATGTGTGAGGGTACCCCAGGAGAGTTCCAAATGTGTGTGGGTAGAATATTTATCCCACGGGGGTAAAATTGAAAAAAGATGAAAAAATTTTTTTTTGGACTTAGTCATTTTTCCGGCGTTTATCAGACTTTCAGATAGGTGAAATGTCAGTGAGCGTTCCGATTTCAGTTCCAGAGCAATTCGCCCGATGAGTCCTTCATATTTAGTCGTTTTCAGCCAATTTTCTGAATTTTTGAAAATTTCACTTTTTTTAAAAAAGTATCCACTAAATGAGGGAATAATATGTGTGAGGGTACCCCAGGAGAGTTCCAAATGTGTGTGGGTAGAATATATATCCCACGGGGGTAAAATTGAAAAAAGGTGAAAAATTTTTTTTTTTGGACTTAGTCATTTTTTCAGCGTTTATCAGACTTTCAGATAGGGGAAATGTCAGTGAGCGTTCCGATTTCAGTTCCAGAGCAATTCGCCCGATGAGTCCTTCATATTTAGTTGTTTTCAGCCAATTTTCAGAATTTTTGAAAATTTCACTTTTTTGTGAAAATATCCACTAAATGAGGGAATAATATGTGTGAGGGTACCCCAGGAGAGTTCCAAATGTGTGTGGGTAGAATATATATCCCACGGGGGTAAAATTGAAAAAAGGTTAAAAAAATATTTTTTTTGACTTAGTCATTTTTTCAGCGTTTATCAGACTTTCAGATAGGGGAAATGTCAGTGAGCGTTCCGATTTCAGTTCCAGAGCAATTCGCCCGATGAGTCCTTCATATTTACTCGTTTTCAGCCAATTTTTGGAATTTTTGAAAATTTCACTTTTTTGTGAAAATATCCACTAAATGAGGGAATAATATGTGTGAGGGTACCCCAGGAGAGTTCCAAATGTGTGTGGGTAGAATATATATCCCACGGGGGTAAAATTGAAAAAAGGTGAAAAATTTTTTTTTTTGGACTTAGCCATTTTTTCAGCGTTTATCAGACTTTCAGATAGGGGAAATGTCAGTGAGCGTTCCGATTTCAGTTCCAGAGCAATTCGCCCGATGAGTCCTTCATATTTAGTCGTTTTCAGCCAATTTTCTGAATTTTTGAAAATTTCACTTTTTTGTAAAAAAATATCCACTAAATGAGGGAATAATATGTGTGAGGGTACCCCAGGAGAGTTCCAAATGTGTGTGGGTAGAATATATATCCCACGGGGGTAAAATTGAAAAAAGGTGAAAATTTTTTTTTTTTGGACTTAGTCATTTTTTCAACGTTTATCAGACTTTCAGATAGGGGAAATGTCAGTGAGCATTCCGATTTCAGTTCCAGAGCGATTTGCCTGATGGGTCCTTCATATTTAGTCGTTTTCAGCCAATTTTCTGAATTTTTGAAAATTTCACTTTTTTGTGAAAATATCCACTAAATGAGGGAATAATATGTGTGAGGGTACCCCAGGAGAGTTCCAAATGTGTGTGGGTAGAATATATATCCCACGGGGGTAAAATTGAAAAAAGGTGAAAAAAATTTTTTTTTCGACTTAGTCATTTTTTCAGCGTTTATCAGACTTTCAGATAGGGGAAATGTCAGTGAGCGTTCCGATTTCAGTTCCAGAGCGATTTGCCTGATGAGTCCTTTATATTTAGTCGTTTTCAGCCAATTTTCTGAATTTTTGAAAATTTCACTTTTTTGTGAAAATATCCACTAAATGAGGGAATAATATGTGTGAGGGTACGCCAGGAGAGTTCCAAATGTGTGTGGGTAGAATATATATCCCACGGGGGTAAAATTGAAAAAGATGAAAAAAATTTTTTTTTTTACTTAGTCATTTTTCCGGCGTTTATCAGACTTTCAGATAGGTGAAATGTCAGTGAGCGTTCCGATTTCAGTTCCAGAGCAATTCGCCCGATGAGTCCTTCATATTTAGTCGTTTTCAGCCAATTTTCTGAATTTTTGAAAATTTCACTTTTTTGTAAAAAAATATCCACTAAATGAGGGAATAATATGTGTGAGGGTACCCCAGGAGAGTTCCAAATGTGTGTGGGTAGAATATATATCCCACGGGGGTAAAATTGAAAAAAGGTGAAAAATTTTTTTTTTTGGACTTAGTCATTTTTTCAACGTTTATCAGACTTTCAGATAGGGGAAATGTCAGTGAGCATTCCGATTTCAGTTCCAGAACGATTCGCCCGATGAGTCCTTCATACTTAGTCGTTTTCAGCCAATTTTCAGAATTTTTGAAAATTTCACTTTTTTGTGAAAATATCCAGTAAATGAGGGAATAATATGTGCGAGGGTACCCCAGGAGAGTTCCAAATGTGTGTGGGTAGAATATATATCCCACAGGGGTAAAATTGAAAAAAGGTAAAAAAAAAATTTTTTTTGACTGTCATTTTTCCGGCGTTTATCAGACTTTCAGATAGGGGAAATGTCAGTGAGCGTCCCGATTTCAGTTCCAGAGCAATTCGCCCGATGAGTCCTTCATATTTAGTCGTTTTCAGCCAATTTTCTGAATTTTTGAAAATTTCACTTTTTTGTAAAAAAATATCCACTAAATGAGGGAATAATATGTGAGAGTGTACCCCAGGAGAGTTCCAAATGTGTGTTGGTATAATATATATGCCACGGGGGTAAAATTGAATAAAGGTGAAAAATTTTTTTGGGACTTAGTTATTTTTTCAGCGTTTATCAGACTTTCAGATAGGGGAAATGTCAGTGAGCGTTCCGATTTCAGTTCCAGAGCGATTCGCCCGATGAGTCCTTCATATTTAGTTGTTTTCAGCCAATTTTCAGAATTTTTGAAAATTTCACTTTTTTGTGAAAATATCCAGTAAATGAGGGAATAATATGTGCGAGGGTACCCCAGGAGAGTTCCAAATGTGTGTGGGTAGAATATATATCCCACAGGGGTAAAATTGAAAAAAGGTAAAAAAAAAATTTTTTTTGACTGTCATTTTTCCGGCGTTTATCAGACTTTCAGATAGGGGAAATGTCAGTGAGCGTCCCGATTTCAGTTCCAGAGCAATTCGCCCGATGAGTCCTTCATATTTAGTCGTTTTCAGCCAATTTTCTGAATTTTTGAAAATTTCACTTTTTTGTGAAAATATCCACTAAATGAGGGAATAATATGTGTGAGGGTACCCCAGGAGAGTTCCAAATGTGTGTGGGTAGAATATATATCCCACGGGGGTAAAATTGAAAAAAGGTGAAAAAAATTTTTTTTTGTACTTAGTCATTTTTTCAGCGTTTATCAGACTTTCAGATAGGGGAAATGTCAGTGAGCGTTCCGATTTCAGTTCCAGAGCGATTTGCCTGATGAGTCCTTCATATTTAGTCGTTTTCAGCCAATTTTCTGAATTTTTGAAAATTTCACTTTTTTGTGAAAATATCCACTAAATGAGGGAATAATATGTGTGAGGGTACGCCAGGAGAGTTCCAAATGTGTGTGGGTAGAATATATATCCCACGGGGGTAAAATTGAAAAAAGGTTAAAAAAAAAAATTTTTTGACTTAGTCATTTTTCCGGCGTTTATCAGACTTTCAGATAGGGGAAATGTCAGTGAGCGTTCCAATTTCAGTTCCAGAGCGATTAGCCCGTTGAGTCCTTCATATTTAGTCGTTTTCAGCCAATTTTCTGAATTTTTGAAAATTTCACTTTTTTGTAAAAAAATATCCACTAAATGAGGGAATAATATGTGTGAGGGTACCCCAGGAGAGTTCCAAATGTGTGTGGGTAGAATATATATCCCACAGGGGTAAAATTGAAAAAAGGTGAAAAATTTTTTTTTTTTGGACTTAGTCATTTTTTCTGCGTTTATCAGACTTTCAGATAGGGGAAATGTCAGTGAGCGTTCCGATTTCAGTTCCATAGCGATTCGCCCGATGAGTCCTTCATATTTAGTTGTTTTCAGCCAATTTTCAGAATTTTTGAAAATTTCACTTTTTTGTGAAAATATCCACTAAATGAGGGAATAATATGTGTGAGGGTACCCCAGGAGAGTTCCAAATGTGTGTGGGTAGAATATATATCCCACGGGGGTAAAATTGAAAAAAGGTTAAAAAAATATTTTTTTTGACTTAGTCATTTTTTCAGCGTTTATCAGACTTTCAGATAGGGGAAATGTCAGTGAGCGTTCCGATTTCAGTTCCAGAGCAATTCGCCCGATGAGTCCTTCATATTTAGTCGTTTTCAGACAATTTTCTGAATTTTTGAAAATTTCACTTTTTTGTGAAAATATCCACTAAATGAGGGAATAATATGTGTGAGGGTACCCCAGGAGAGTTCCAAATGTGTGTGGGTAGAATATATATCCCACCGGGTAAAATTGAAAAAAGGTGAAAAATTTTTTTTTTGGACTTAGTCATTTTTTCAGCGTTTATCAGACTTTCAGATAGGGGAAATGTCAGTGAGCGTTCCGATTTCAGTTCCAGAGCGATTCGCCCGATGAGTCCTTCATATTTAGTTGTTTTCAGCCAATTTTCAGAATTTTTGAAAATTTCACTTTTTTTTGAAAATATCCACTAAATGAGGGAATAATATGTGTGAGGGTATCCCAGGAGAGTTCCAAATGTGTGTGGGTAGAATATATATCCCACGGGGGTAAAATTGAAAAAAGATGAAAAAAATTTTTTTTTGGATTAAGTCATTTTTTCAGCGTTTATCAGACTTTCAGATAGGGGAAATGTCAGTGAGCATTCCGATTTCAGTTCCAGAGCGATTCGCCCGATGAGTCCTTCATATTTAGTTGTTTTCAGCCAATTTTCAGAATTTTTGAAAATTTCACTTTTTTGTGAAAATATCCACTAAATGAGGGAATAATATGTGTGAGGGTACCCCAGGAGAGTTCCAAATGTGTGATGGGTAGAATATATATCCCACGGGGGTAAAATTGAAATAAGATGAAAAAAATTTTTTTTGGGATTAAGTCATTTTTTCAGCGTTTATCAGACTTTCAGATAGGGGAAATGTCAGTGAGCGTTCCGATTTCAGTTCCAGAGCGATTCGCCCGATGAGTCCTTCATATTTAGTCGTTTTCAGCCAATTTTCTGAATATTTGAAAATTTCACTTTTTTGTGAAAATATCCACTAAATGAGGGAATAATATGTGTGAGGGTACCCCAGAAGAGTTCCAAATGTGTGTGGGTAGAATATATATCCCACGGGGGTAAAATTGAAAAAAGATGAAAAAAATTTTTTTTTGGATTAAGTCATTTTTTCAGCGTTTATCAGACTTTCAGAGAGGGGAAATGTCAGTGAGCATTCCAATTTCAGTTCCAGAGCGATTCGCCCAATGAGTCCTTCATATTTAGTCGTTTTCAGCCAATTTTCTGAATTTTTGAAAATTTCACTTTTTTGTAAAAAAATATCCACTAAATGAGGGAATAATATGTGTGAGGGTACCCCAGGAGAGTTCCAAATGTGTATTGGGTAGAATATATATCCCACGGGGGTAAAATTGAAAAAAGTTGAAAAAAATTTTTTTTAGACTTAGTCATTTTTCTGGCGTTTATCAGACTTTCAGATAGGGGAAATTTCAGTGAGCATTCCGATTTCAGTTCCAGAGCGATTCGCCCGATGAGTCCTTCATATTTAGTCGTTTTCAGCCAATTTTCAGAATATTTGAAAATTTCACTTTTTTGTGAAAATATCCACTAAATGAGGGAATAATATGTGTGAGGGTACCCCAGGAGAATTCCAAATGTGTGTGGGTAGAATATATATCCCACGGGGGTAAAATTGAAAAAAGATGACAAATTTTTTTTTTTTACTTAGTCATTTTTCCGGCGTTTAGAAGACTTTCAGATAGGGGAAATGTCAGTGAGCGTTCCGATTTCAGTTCCACAGCGATTCGCCCGATGAGTCCTTCATATTTAGTCGTTTTCAGCCAATTTTCAGAATTTTGAAAATTTCACTTTTTTGTGAAAATATCCACTAAATGAGGGAATAATATGTGTGAGGGTACCCCAGGAGAGTTCCAAATGTGTGTGGGTAGAATATGTATCCCACGGGGGTAAAATTGAAAAAAGATGAAAAATTTTTTTTTTTTACTTAGTCATTTTTCCGGCATTTATCAGACTTTCAGATAGGGGAAATGTCAGTGAGCGTTCCGATTTCAGTTCCAGAGCGATTCGCCCGATGAGTCCTTCATATTTAGTCGTTTTCAGCCAATTTTCAGAATTTTTGAAAATTTCACTTTTTTGTGAAAATATCCACTAAATGAGGGAATAATATGTGTGAGGGTACCCCAGGAGAGTTCCAAATGTGTGTGGGTAGAATATATATCCCACGGGGGTAAAATTGAAAAAAGTTGAAAAAAATTTTTTGTTGGACTTAGTCATTTTTCCGGCGTTTAGAAGACTTTCAGATAGGGGAAATGTCAGTGAGCGTTCCGATTTCAGTTCCAGAGCGATTCGCCCGATGAGTTCTTCATATTTAGTCGTTTTCAGTCAATTTTCAGAATTTTGAAAATTTCAACTTTTTTGTAAAAATATCCACTAAATGAGGGAATAATATGTGTGAGGGTAACCCAGGAGAGTTCCAAATGTGTGTTGGTAGAAGATATATCCCACAGGGGTAAAATTGAAAAAAGTTTAAAAATTTTTTTTTTTTCGACTTAGTCATTTTTCCGGCGTTTATCAGTCTTTCAAATAGGGGAAATGTCAGTGAGCATTCCGATTTCAGTTCCATAGCGATTCGCCCGATGAGTCCTTCATATTTAGTCGTTTTCAGCCAATTTTCTGAATTTTTGAAAATTTCACTTTTTCTTGAAAATATCCACTAAATGAGGGAATAATATGTGTGAGGGTACCCCAGGAGAATTCCAAATGTGTGTGGGTAGAATATATATCCCACGGGGGTAAAATTGAAAAAAGATGAAAAAAAAATTTTTTTGACTTAGTCATTTTTCCGGCGTTTATCAGACTTTCAGATAGGGGAAATGTCAGTGAGCGTTCCGATTTCAGTTCCAGAGCGATTCGCCCGATGAGTCCTTCATATTTAGTCGTTTTCAGCCAATTTTCTGAATTTTTTAAAATTTCACTTTTTTGTGAAAATATCCACTAAATGAGGGAATAATATGTGTGAGGGTACCCCAATAGAGTTCCAAATGTGTGTGGGTAGAATATATATCCCACGGGGGTAAAATTGAAAAAAGATGAAAAAATTTTTTTTTTGACTTAGTCATTTTTCCGGCGTTTATCAGACTTTCAGATAGGGGAAATGTCAGTGAGCGTTCCGATTTCAGTTCCAGAGCGATTCGCCCGATGAGTCCTTCATATTTAGTCGTTTTCAGCGAATTTTCAAAATTTTTGAAAATTTCACTTTTTTGTGAAAATATCCACTAAATGAGGGAATAATATGTGTGAGGGTACCCCAGGAGAGTTCCAAATGTGTGTGGGTAGAATATGTATCCCACGGGGGTAAAATTGAAAAAAGATGAAAAATTTTTTTTTTTTACTTAGTCATTTTTCCGGCATTTATCAGACTTTCAGATAGGGGAAATGTCAGTGAGCGTTCCGATTTCAGTTCCAGAGCGATTCGCCCGATGAGTCCTTCATATTTAGTCGTTTTCAGCCAATTTTCAGAATTTTTGAAAATTTCACTTTTTTGTGAAAATATCCACTAAATGAGGGAATAATATGTGTGAGGGTACCCCAGGAGAGTTCCAAATGTGTGTGGGTAGAATATATATCCCACGGGGGTAAAATTGAAAAAAGTTGAAAAAAATTTTTTGTTGGACTTAGTCATTTTTCCGGCGTTTAGAAGACTTTCAGATAGGGGAAATGTCAGTGAGCGTTCCGATTTCAGTTCCAGAGCGATTCGCCCGATGAGTTCTTCATATTTAGTCGTTTTCAGTCAATTTTCAGAATTTTGAAAATTTCACTTTTTTGTAAAAATATCCACTAAATGAGGGAATAATATGTGTGAGGGTAACCCAGGAGAGTTCCAAATGTGTGTTGGTAGAAGATATATCCCACAGGGGTAAAATTGAAAAAAGTTTAAAAATTTTTTTTTTTTCGACTTAGTCATTTTTCCGGCGTTTATCAGTCTTTCAAATAGGGGAAATGTCAGTGAGCATTCCGATTTCAGTTCCATAGCGATTCGCCCGATGAGTCCTTCATATTTAGTCGTTTTCAGCCAATTTTCTGAATTTTTGAAAATTTCACTTTTTCTTGAAAATATCCACTAAATGAGGGAATAATATGTGTGAGGGTACCCCAGGAGAATTCCAAATGTGTGTGGGTAGAATATATATCCCACGGGGGTAAAATTGAAAAAAGATGAAAAAAAAATTTTTTTGACTTAGTCATTTTTCCGGCGTTTATCAGACTTTCAGATAGGGGAAATGTCAGTGAGCGTTCCGATTTCAGTTCCAGAGCGATTCGCCCGATGAGTCCTTCATATTTAGTCGTTTTCAGCCAATTTTCTGAATTTTTTAAAATTTCACTTTTTTGTGAAAATATCCACTAAATGAGGGAATAATATGTGTGAGGGTACCCCAATAGAGTTCCAAATGTGTGTGGGTAGAATATATATCCCACGGGGGTAAAATTGAAAAAAGATGAAAAAATTTTTTTTTTGACTTAGTCATTTTTCCGGCGTTTATCAGACTTTCAGATAGGGGAAATGTCAGTGAGCGTTCCGATTTCAGTTCCAGAGCGATTCGCCCGATGAGTCCTTCATATTTAGTCGTTTTCAGCGAATTTTCAAAATTTTTGAAAATTTCACTTTTTTGGGAAAATATCAACTAAATGAGGGAATAATATGTGTGAGGGTACCCCAGGAGAGTTCCAAATGTGTGTGGGTAGAATATATATCCCACGGGGGTAAAATTGAAAAAAGTTGAAAAAAATTTTTTGTTGGACTTAGTCATTTTTCCGGTGTTTAGAAGACTTTCAGATAGGGGAAATGTCAGTGAGTATTCCAATTTCAGTTCCAGAGTGATTCGCCCGATGAGTCCTTCATATTTAGTCGTTTTCAGCCAAATTTCAGAATTTTGAAAATTTCACTTTTTTGTAAAAATATCCACTAAATGAGGGAATAATATGTGTGAGGGTACCCCAGGAGAGTTCCAAATGTGTGTGGGTAGAATATATATCCCACGGGGGTAAAATTGAAAAAAGTTTAAAAAATTTTTTTTAGACTTAGTCATTTTTCCGGCGTTTATCAGACTTTCAAATAGGGGAAATGTCAGTGAGCCTTCCAATTTCAGTTCCAGAGCGATTCGCCCGATGAGTCCTTCATATTTAGTCGCTTTCAGCCAATTTTCTGAATTTTTGAAAATTTCACTTTTTTGTGAAAATATCCACTAAATGAGGGAATAATATGTGTGAGGGTACCCCAGGAGAGTTCCAAATGTGTGTGGGTAGAATATATATCCCACGGGGGTAAAATTGAAAAAAGATGAAAAAAAATTTTTTTTGACTTAGTCATTTTTCCGGCGTTTATCAGACTTTCAGATAGGGGAAATGTTAGTGAGCGTTCCGATTTCAGTTCCAGAGCGATTCGCCCGATGAGTCCTTCATATTTAGTCGTTTTCAGCGAATTTTCAAAATTTTTGAAAATTTTACTTTTTTGGGAAAATATCAACTAAATGAGAGAATAATATGTGTGAGGGTACCCCAGGAGAGTTCCAAATGTGTGTGGGTAGAATATATATCCCACGGGGGTAAAATTGAAAAAAGTTGAAAAAAATTTTTTGTTGGACTTAGTCATTTTTCCGGTGTTTAGAAGACTTTCAGATAGGGGAAATGTCAGTGAGTATTCCAATTTCAGTTCCAGAGTGATTCGCCCGAAGAGTCCTTCATATTTAGTCGTTTTCAGCCAAATTTCAGAATTTTGAAAATTTCACTTTTTTGTAAAAATATCCACTAAATGAGGGAATAATATGTGTGAGGGTACCCCAGGAGAGTTCCAAATGTGTGTGGGTAGAATATATATCCCACGGGGGTAAAATTGAAAAAAGATGAAAAAAAATTTTTTTTGACTTAGTCATTTTTCCGGCGTTTACCAGACTTTCAGATAGGGGAAATGTCAGCGAGCGTTCCGATTTCAGTTCCAGAGCGATTCGCCCGATGAGTCCTTCATATTTAGTCGTTTTCAGCCAATTTTCTGAATTTTTGAAAATTTCACTTTTTTGTGAAAATATCCACTAAATGAGGGAATAATATGTGTGAGGGTACCCCAATAGAGTTCCAAATGTGTGTGGGTAGAATATATATCCCACGGGGGTAAAATTGAAAAAAGATGAAAAATTTTTTTTTTTGACTTAGTCATTTTTCCGGCGTTTATCAGACTTTCAGATAGGGGAAATGTCAGTGAGCGTTCCGATTTCAGTTCCAGAGCGATGCGCCCGATGAGTCCTTCATATTTAGTCGTTTTCAGCGAATTTTCAAAATTTTTGAAAATTTCACTTTTTTGGGAAAATATCCACTAAATGAGGGAATAATATTTGTGAGGGTACCCCAGGAGAGTTCCAAATGCGTGTGGGTAGAATATATCCCACAGGGATAAAATTGAAAAAAGTTTAACAAAATTTTTTTTGGACTTAGTCATTTTTCCGGCGTTTATCAGACTTTCAGATAGGAGAAATGTCAGTGAGCGTTCCGATTTAAGTTCCAGAGCGATTCGCCGATCAGTCCTTCATATTTAGTCGTTTTCAGCCAATTTTCAGAATTTTGAAAATTTCACTTTTTTGTGAAAATATCAACTAAATGAGGGAATAATATGTGTGAGGGTACCCCAGGAGAGTTCCAAATGTGTGTGGGTAGAATATATATCCCACGGGGGTAAAATTGAAAAAAGTTTAAAAAATTTTTTTTAGACTTAGTCATTTTTCCGGCGTTTATCAGACTTTCAAATAGGGGAAATGTCAGTGAGCGTTCCAATTTCAGTTCCAGAGCGATTCGCCCGATGAGTCCTTCATATTTAGTCGTTTTCAGCCAATTTTCTGAATTTTTGAAAATTTAACTTTTTTGTGAAAATATCCACTAAATGAGGGAATAATATGTGTGAGGGTACCCCAGGAGAGTTCCAAATGTGTGTGGGTAGAAGATATATCCCATGGGGGTAAAATTGAAAAAAGTTGAAAAAATTTATTTTTTTCGACTTAGTCATTTTTCCGGCGTTTATCAGACTTTCAGATAGGGGAAATGTCAGTGAGCATTCCAATTTCAGTTCCAGAGCGATTCGCCTGATGAGTCCTTCATATTTAGTCGTTTTCAGCCAATTTTCTGAATTTTTGAAAATTTCACTTTTTTGTGAAAATATCCACTAAATGAGGGAATAATATGTGTGAGGGTACCCCAGGAGAGTTCCAAATGTGTGTGGGTAGAATATATATCCCACGGGGGTAAAATTGAAAAAAGTTGAAAAAAATTTTTTGTTGGACTTAGACATTTTTCCGGCGTTTAGAAGACTTTCAGATAGGGGAAATGTCAGTGAGTATTCCAATTTCAGTTCCAGAGCGATTCGCCCGATGCGTGCTTCATATTTAGTCGTTTTCAGCCAATTTTCAGAATTTTGAAAATTTCACTTTTTTGTGAAAATATCCACTAAAAGAGGGAATAATATGTGTGAGGGTACCCCAGGAGAGTTCCAAATGTGTGTGGGTAGAATATATATCCCACGGGGGTAAAATTGAAAAAAGCTGAAAATTTTTTTTTTTTTCGAATTAGTCATTTTTTCGGCGTTTATCAGACTTTCAAATAGGGGAAATGTCAGTGAGCATTCCGATTTCAGTTCCAGAGCGATTCGCCCGATGAGTCCTTCATATTTAGTCGTTTTCAGCCAATTTTGTGAATTTTTGAAAATTTCACTTTTTTGTGAAAATATCCACTAAATGAGGGAATAATATGTGTGAGGGTACCCCAGGAGAGTTCCAAATGTGTGTGGGTAGAATATATATCCCACGGGGGTAAAATTGAAAAAAGATGAAAAAAAAATTTTTTTGACGTAGTCATTTTTCCGACGTTTATCAGACTTTCAGACAGGGGAAATGTCAGTGAGCGTTTCGATTTCAGTTCCAGAACGATTCGCCCGATGAGTCCTTCATATTTAGTCGTTTTCAGCCAATTTTCTGAATTTTTGAAAATTTCACTTTTTTGTGAAAATATCCACTAAAAGAGGGAATAATATGTGTGAGGGTACCCCAGGAGAGTTCCAAATGTGTGTGGGTAGAATATATATCCTACGGAGGTAAAATTGAAAAAAGGTAAAAAAAAATTTTTTTTGGACTTAGTCATTTTTTCAGCGTTTATCAGAATTTCAGATAGAGGAAATGTCAGTGAGCATTCCATTTTCAGTTCCAGAGCGATTTGCCCGATGAGTCCTTCATATTTAGTCGTTTTCAGCCAATTTTCAGAATTTTGAAAATTTCACTTTTTTGTAAAAATATCCACTAAATGAGGGAATAATATATGTGAGGGTACCCCAGGAGAGTTCCAAATGTGTGTGGGTAGAAGATATATCCCACGGGGGTAAAATTGAAAAAAGTTGAAAAAATTTTTTTTTTTCGACTTAGTCATTTTTCCGGCGTTTATCAGACTTTCAAATAGGGGAAATGTCAGTGAGCATTCCGATTTCAGTTCCAGAGCGATTCGCCCGATGAGTCCTTCATATTTAGTCGTTTTCAGCCAATTTTCTGAATTTTTGAAAATTTCACTTTTTTGTGAAAATATCCACTAAATGAAGGAATAATATGTGTGAGGGTACCCCAGGAGAGTTCCAAATGTGTGTGGGTAGAATATATATCCCACGGGGGTAAAATTGAAAAAAGATGAAAAAAAATTTTTTTTGACTTAGTCATTTTTCCGGCGTTTATCAGACTTTCAGATAGGGGAAATGTCAGTGAGCGTTCCGATTTCAGTTCCACAGCGATTCGCCCGATGAGTCCTTCATATTTAGTCGTTTTCAGCCAATTTTCTGAATTTTTGAAAATTTCACTTTTTTGTGAAAATATCCACTAAATGAGGGAATAATATGTGTGAGGGTACCCCAGGAGAGTTCCAAATGTGTGTGGGTAGAATATATCCCACGGGGATAAAATTGAAAAAAGGTGAACAAAATTTTTTTTGGACTTAGTCATTTTTTCAGCATTTATCAGACTTTCAGATAGGGGAAATGTCAGTGAGCATTCCAATTTCAGTTCCAGAGCGATTCGCCGATCAGTCCTTCATATTTAGTCGTTTTCAGCCAATTTTCAGAATTTTGAAAATTTCACTTTTTTGTGAAAATATCCACTAAATGAGGGAATAATATGTGTGAGGGTACCCCAGGAGAGTTCCAAATGTGTGTGGGTAGAATATATATCCCACGGGGGTAAAATTGAAAAAAGATGAAAAAAAATTTTTTTTGACTTAAGTCATCTTTCCGGCGTTTATCAGACTTTCAGATAGGGGAAATGTCAGTGAGCCTTCCGATTTCAGTTCCAGAGCGATTCGCCGATCAGTCATTCATATTTAGTCGTTTTCAGACAATTTTCAGAATTTTTGAAAATTTCACTTTTTTGTGAAAATATCCACTAAATGAGGGAATAATATGTGTGAGGGTACCCCAGGAGAGTTCCAAATGTGTGTGGGTAGAATATATATCCCACGGGGGTAAAATTGAAAAAAAGTGAAAAAAAATTTTGTTTTGGACTTAGTCATTTTTCCGGCGTTTATCAGACTTTCAGATAGGGGAAATGTCAGTGAGTATTCCAATTTCAGTTCCAGAGCGATTCGCCCGATGAGTCCTTCATATTTAGTCGTTTTCAGCCAATTTTCAGAATTTTTGAAAATTTCACTTTTTGTGAAAATATCCACTAAATGAAGGAAAAATATGTGTGAGGGTACCCCAGGAGAGTTCCAAATATGTGTGGGTAGAATATATATCCCACGGGGGTAAAATTGAAAAAAGTTGAAAAAATTTTTTTGTTGGACTTAGCCATTTTTCCGGCGTTTAGAAGACTTTCAGATAGGGGAAATGTCAGTGAGCGTTCCAATTTCAGTTCCAGAGCCATTCGCCCGATGAGTCCTTCATATTTACTCGTTTTCAGCCAATTTTCTGAATATTTGAAAATTTCACTTTTTTGTGAAAATATCCACTAAATGAGGGAATAATATGTGTGAGGGTACCCCAGGAGAGTTCCAAATGTGTGTGGGTAGAATATATATCCCACGGGGGTAAAATTGAAAAAAGTTTAAAAAAAATTTTTTTAGATTTAGTCATTTTTCCGGCGTTTATCAGACTTTCAGATAGGGGAAATGTCAGTGAGCATTCCAATTTCAGTTCCAGAGCGATTTGCCCGATGAGTCCTTCATATTTAGTCGTTTTCAGCCAATTTTCTGAATTTTTGAAAATTTCACTTTTTTGTGATAATATCCACTAAATGAGGGAATAATATGTGTGAGGGTACCCCAGGAGAGTTCCAAATGTGTGTGGGTAGAAGATATATCCCACAGGGGTAAAATTGAAAAAAGTTGAAAAAATTTTTTTTTTCGACTTAGTCATTCTTCCGGCGTTTATCAGACTTTCAGATAGGGGAAATGTCAGTGAGCGTTCCAATTTCAGTTCCAGAGCGATTCGCCCGATGAGTCCTTCATATTTAGTCGTTTTCAGCCAATTTTCAGAATTTTGAAAATTTCACTTTTTTGTGAAAATATCCACTAAATGAGGGAATAATATGTGTGAGGGTACCCCAGGAGAGTTCCAAATGTGTGTGGGTAGAATATATATCCCACGGTGGTAAAATTGAAAAAAGTTGAAAATTTTTTTTTGTTGGACTTAGACATTTTTCCGGCGTTTAGAAGACTTTCAGATAGGGGAAATGTCAGTGAGTATTCCAATTTCAGTTCCAGAGCGATTCGCCCGATGCGTGCTTCATATTTAGTCGTTTTCAGCCAATTTTCAGAATTTTGAAAATTTCACTTTTTTGTGAAAATATCCACTAAAAGAGGGAATAATATGTGTGAGGGTACCCCAGGAGAGTTCCAAATGTGTGTGGGTAGAATATATATCCCACGGGGGTAAAATTGAAAAAAGATGAAAAAAATTTTTTTTTGACGTAGTCATTTTTCCGGCGTTTATCAGACTTTCAGATAGGGGAAATGTCAGTGAGCGTTTCGATTTCAGTTCCAGAACGATTCGCCCGATGAGTCCTTCATATTTAGTCGTTTTCAGCCAATTTTCAGAATTTTGAAAATTTCACTTTTTTGTGAAAATATCCACTAAATGAGGGAATAATATGTGTGAGGGTACCCCAGGAGAGTTCCAAATGTGTGTGGGTAGAATATATATCCCACGGGGGTAAAATTGAAAAAAGATGAAAAAAATTTTTTTTTGACTTAAGTCATCTTTCCGGCGTTTATCAGACTTTCAGATAGGGGAAATGTCAGTGAGCCTTCCGATTTCAGTTCCAGAGCGATTCGCCGATCAGTCCTTCATATTTAGTCGTTTTCAGACAATTTTCAGAATTTTTGAAAATTTCACTTTTTTGTGAAAATATCCACTAAATGAGGGAATAATATGTGTGAGGGTACCCCAGGAGAGTTCCAAATGTGTGTGGGTAGAATATATATCCCACGGGGGTAAAATTGAAAAAAAGTGAAAAAAAATTTTGTTTTGGACATAGTCATTTTTCCGGCGTTTATCAGACTTTCAGATAGGGGAAATGTCAGTGAGTATTCCAATTTCAGTTCCAGAGCGATTCGCCCGATGAGTCCTTCATATTTAGTCGTTTTCAGCCAATTTTCAGAATTTTTGAAAATTTCACTTTTTTGTGAAAATATCCACTAAATGAGGGAATAATATGTGTGAGGGTACCCCAGGAGAGTTCCAAATGTGTGTGGGTAGAATATATATCCCACGGGGGTAAAATTGAAAAAAGTTGAAAAAAAATTTTTGTTGGACTTAGTCATTTTTCCGGCGTTTAGAAGACTTTCAGATAGGGGAAATGTCAGTGAGCGTTCCGATTTCAGTTCCAGAGCGATTCGCCCGATGAGTCCTTCATATTTAGTCGTTTTCAGCCAATTTTCTGAATTTTTGAAAATTTCACTTTTTTGTGAAAATATCCACTAAATGAGGGAATAATATGTGTGAGGGTACCCCAGGAGAGTTCCAAATGTGTGTGGGTAGAATATATATCCCACGGGGGTAAAATTGAAAAAAGTTTAAAAAAATTTTTTTTAGATTTAGTCATTTTACCGGCGTTTATCAGACTTTCAGATAGGGGAAATGTCAGTGAGCATTCCAATTTCAGTTCCAGAGCGATTTGCCCGATGAGTCCTTCATATTTAGTCGTTTTCAGCCAATTTTCTGAATTTTTGAAAATTTCACTTTTTTGTGAAAATATCCACTAAATGAGGGAATAATATGTGTGAGGGTACCCCAGGAGAGTTCCAAATGTGTGTGGGTAGAATATATCCCACGGGGATAAAATTGAAAAAAGGTGAACAAAATTTTTTTTGGACTTAGTCATTTTTTCAGCATTTATCAGACTTTCAGATAGGGGAAATGTCAGTGAGCATTCCAATTTCAGTTCCAGAGCGATTCGCCGATCAGTCCTTCATATTTAGTCGTTTTCAGCCAATTTTCAGAATTTTGAAAATTTCACTTTTTTGTGAAAATATCCACTAAATGAGGGAATAATATGTGTGAGGGTACCCCATCAGAGTTCCAAATGTGTGTGGGTAGAATATATATCCCACGGGGGTAAAATTGAAAAAAGATGAAAAAAATTTTTTTTTGACTTAAGTCATCTTTCCGGCGTTTATCAGACTTTCAGATAGGGGAAATGTCAGTGAGTATTCCAATTTCAGTTCCAGAGCGATTCGCCCGATGAGTCCTTCATATTTAGTCGTTTTCAGCCAATTTTCAGAATTTTTGAAAATTTCACTTTTTGTGAAAATATCCACTAAATGAAGGAAAAATATGTGTGAGGGTACCCCAGGAGAGTTCCAAATATGTGTGGGTAGAATATATATCCCACGGGGGTAAAATTGAAAAAAGTTGAAAAAATTTTTTTGTTGGACTTAGCCATTTTTCCGGCGTTTAGAAGACTTTCAGATAGGGGAAATGTCAGTGAGCGTTCCAATTTCAGTTCCAGAGCCATTCGCCCGATGAGTCCTTCATATTTACTCGTTTTCAGCCAATTTTCTGAATATTTGAAAATTTCACTTTTTTGTGAAAATATCCACTAAATGAGGGAATAATATGTGTGAGGGTACCCCAGGAGAGTTCCAAATGTGTGTGGGTAGAATATATATCCCACGGGGGTAAAATTGAAAAAAGTTTAAAAAAATTTTTTTTAGATTTAGTCATTTTTCCGGCGTTTATCAGACTTTCAGATAGGGGAAATGTCAGTGAGCATTCCAATTTCAGTTCCAGAGCGATTTGCCCGATGAGTCCTTCATATTTAGTCGTTTTCAGCCAATTTTCTGAATTTTTGAAAATTTCACTTTTTTGTGATAATATCCACTAAATGAGGGAATAATATGTGTGAGGGTACCCCAGGAGAGTTCCAAATGTGTGTGGGTAGAAGATATATCCCACAGGGGTAAAATTGAAAAAAGTTGAAAAAATTTTTTTTTTCGACTTAGTCATTCTTCCGGCGTTTATCAGACTTTCAGATAGGGGAAATGTCAGTGAGCGTTCCAATTTCAGTTCCAGAGCGATTCGCCCGATGAGTCCTTCATATTTAGTCGTTTTCAGCCAATTTTCAGAATTTTGAAAATTTCACTTTTTTGTGAAAATATCCACTAAATGAGGGAATAATATGTGTGAGGGTACCCCAGGAGAGTTCCAAATGTGTGTGGGTAGAATATATATCCCACGGTGGTAAAATTGAAAAAAGTTGAAAAAATTTTTTTGTTGGACTTAGACATTTTTCCGGCGTTTAGAAGACTTTCAGATAGGGGAAATGTCAGTGAGTATTCCAATTTCAGTTCCAGAGCGATTCGCCCGATGCGTGCTTCATATTTAGTCGTTTTCAGCCAATTTTCAGAATTTTGAAAATTTCACTTTTTTGTGAAAATATCCACTAAAAGAGGGAATAATATGTGTGAGGGTACCCCAGGAGAGTTCCAAATGTGTGTGGGTAGAATATATATCCCACGGGGGTAAAATTGAAAAAAGATGAAAAAAAATTTTTTTTGACGTAGTCATTTTTCCGGCGTTTATCAGACTTTCAGATAGGGGAAATGTCAGTGAGCGTTTCGATTTCAGTTCCAGAACGATTCGCCCGATGAGTCCTTCATATTTAGTCGTTTTCAGCCAATTTTCTGAATTTTTGAAAATTTCACTTTTTTGTGAAAATATCCACTAAAAGAGGGAATAATATGTGTGAGGGTACCCCAGGAGAGTTCCAAATGTGTGTGGGTAGAATATATATCCCACGGAGGTAAAATTGAAAAAAGGGAAAAAAAAATTTTTTTTGGACTTAGTCATTTTTTCAGCATTTATCAGACTTTCAGATAGGGGAAATGTCAGTGAGCATTCCAATTTCAGTTCCAGAGCGATTCGCCGATCAGTCCTTCATATTTAGTCGTTTTCAGCCAATTTTCAGAATTTTGAAAATTTCACTTTTTTGTGAAAATATCCACTAAATGAGGGAATAATATGTGTGAGGGTACCCCAGGAGAGTTCCAAATGTGTGTGGGTAGAATATATATCCCACGGGGGTAAAATTGAAAAAAGATGAAAAAAAATTTTTTTTGACTTAAGTCATCTTTCCGGCGTTTATCAGACTTTCAGATAGGGGAAATGTCAGTGAGCCTTCCGATTTCAGTTCCAGAGCGATTCGCCGATCAGTCCTTCATATTTAGTCGTTTTCAGACAATTTTCAGAATTTTTGAAAATTTCACTTTTTTGTGAAAATATCCACTAAATGAGGGAATAATATGTGTGAGGGTACCCCAGGAGAGTTCCAAATGTGTGTGGGTAGAATATATATCCCACGGGGGTAAAATTGAAAAAAAGTGAAAAAAAATTTTGTTTTGGACTTAGTCATTTTTCCGGCGTTTATCAGACTTTCAGATAGGGGAAATGTCAGTGAGTATTCCAATTTCAGTTCCAGAGCGATTCGCCCGATGAGTCCTTCATATTTAGTCGTTTTCAGCCAATTTTCAGAATTTTTGAAAATTTCACTTTTTTGTGAAAATATCCACTAAATGAGGGAATAATATGTGTGAGGGTACCCCAGGAGAGTTCCAAATGTGTGTGGGTAGAATATATATCCCACGGGGGTAAAATTGAAAAAAGTTGAAAAAAAATTTTTGTTGGACTTAGTCATTTTTCCGGCGTTTAGAAGACTTTCAGATAGGGGAAATGTCAGTGAGCGTTCCGATTTCAGCTCCAGAGCGATTCGCCCGATGAGTCCTTCATATTTAGTCGTTTTCAGCCAATTTTCTGAATTTTTGAAAATTTCACTTTTTTGTGAAAATATCCACTAAATGAGGGAATAATATGTGTGAGGGTACCCCAGGAGAGTTCCAAATGTGTGTGGGTAGAATATATATCCCACGGGGGTAAAATTGAAAAAAGTTTAAAAAAATTTTTTTTAGATTTAGTCATTTTTCCGGCGTTTATCAGACTTTCAGATAGGGGAAATGTCAGTGAGCATTCCAATTTCAGTTCCAGAGCGATTTGCCCGATGAGTCCTTCATATTTAGTCGTTTTCAGCCAATTTTCTGAATTTTTGAAAATTTCACTTTTTTGTGAAAATATCCACTAAATGAGGGAATAATATGTGTGAGGGTACCCCAGGAGAGTTCCAAATGTGTGTGGGTAGAAGATATATCCCACAGGGGTAAAATTGAAAAAAGTTGAAAAAATTTTTTTTTTCGACTTAGTCATTCTTCCGGTGTTTATCAGACTTTCAGATAGGGGAAATGTCAGTGAGCGTTCCAATTTCAGTTCCAGAGCGATTCGCCCGATGAGTCCTTCATATTTATTCGTTTTCAGCCAATTTTCAGAATTTTGAAAATTTCACTTTTTTGTGAAAATATCCACTAAATGAGGGAATAATATGTGTGAGGGTACCCCAGGAGAGTTCCAAATGTGTGTGGGTAGAATATATATCCCACGGGGGTAAAATTGAAAAAAGTTGAAAAAAATTTTTTTTTGGACTTAGACATTTTTCCGGCGTTTAGAAGACTTTCAGATAGGGGAAATGTCAGTGAGTATTCCAATTTCAGTTCCAGAGTGATTCGCCCGATGCGTGCTTCATATTTAGTCGTTTTCAGCCAATTTTCAGAATTTTGAAAATTTCACTTTTTTGTGAAAATATCCACTAAAAGAGGGAATAATATGTGTGAGGGTACCCCAGGAGAGTTCCAAATGTGTGTGGGTAGAATATATATCCCACGGGGGTAAAATTGAAAAAAGCTGAAAATTTTTTTTTTTTTCGACTTAGTCATTTTTTCGGCGTTTATCAGACTTTCAAATAGGGGAAATGTCAGTGAGCATTCCGATTTCAGTTCCAGAGCGATTCGCCCGATGAGTCCTTCATATTTAGTCGTTTTCAGCCAATTTTCTGAATTTTTGAAAATTTCACTTTTTTGTGAAAATATCCACTAAATGAGGGAATAATATGTGTGAGGGTACCCCAGGAGAGTTCCAAATGTGTGTGGGTAGAATATATATCCCACGGGGGTAAAATTGAAAAAAGATGAAAAAAAATTTTTTTTGACGTAGTCATTTTTCCGGAGTTTATCAGACTTTCAGATAGGGGAAATGTCAGTGAGCGTTTCGATTTCAGTTCCAGAACGATTCGCCCGATGAGTCCTTCATATTTAGTCGTTTTCAGCCAATTTTCTGAATTTTTGAAAATTTCACTTTTTTGTGAAAATATCCACTAAAAGAGGGAATAATATGTGTGAGGGTACCCCAGGAGAGTTCCAAATGTGTGTGGGTAGAATATATATCCCACGGAGGTAAAATTGAAAAAAGGGAAAAAAAAATTTTTTTTGGACTTAGTCAT
This sequence comes from Phyllobates terribilis, assembly GCF_046119375.1. NCBI lineage: Eukaryota > Metazoa > Chordata > Amphibia > Anura > Dendrobatidae > Phyllobates > Phyllobates terribilis. Next base: position 17,236,643 of record NW_027362773.1, on the reverse strand, counting down.
TTTTTCAGCGTTTATCAGAATTTCAGATAGAGGAAATGTCAGTGAGCATTCCATTTTCAGTTCCAGAGCGATTTGCCCGATGAGTCCTTCATATTTAGTCGTTTTCAGCCAATTTTCAGAATTTTGAAAATTTCACTTTTTTGTAAAAATATCCACTAAATGAGGGAATAATATATGTGAGGGTACCCCAGGAGAGTTCCAAATGTGTGTGGGTAGAATATATATCCCACAGGGGTAAAATTGAAAAAAGATGAAAAAAAATTTTTTTTGACTTAGTCATTTTTCCTGCGTTTATCAGACTTTCAGATAGGGGAAATGTCAGTGAGCGTTCCGATTTCAGTTCCACAGCGATTCGCCCGATGAGTCCTTCATATTTAGTCGTTTTCAGCCAATTTTCTGAATTTTTGAAAATTTCACTTTTTTGTGAAAATATCCACTAAATGAGGGAATAATATGTGTGAGGGTACCCCAGGAGAGTTCCAAATGTGTGTGGGTAGAATATATCCCACGGGGATAAAATTGAAAAAAGGTGAACAAAATTTTTTTTGGACTTAGTCATTTTTTCAGCATTTATCAGACTTTCAGATAGGGGAAATGTCAGTGAGCATTCCAATTTCAGTTCCAGAGCGATTCGCCGATCAGTCCTTCATATTTAGTCGTTTTCAGACAATTTTCAGAATTTTTGAAAATTTCACTTTTTTGTGAAAATATCCACTAAATGAGGGAATAATATGTGTGAGGGTACCCCAGGAGAGTTCCAAATGTGTGTGGGTAGAATATATATCCCACGGGGGTAAAATTGAAAAAAAGTGAAAAAAAATTTTGTTTTGGACTTAGTCATTTTTCCGGCGTTTATCAGACTTTCAGATAGGGGAAATGTCAGTGAGTATTCCAATTTCAGTTCCAGAGCGATTCGCTCGATGAGTCCTTCATATTTAGTCGTTTTCAGCCAATTTTCAGAATTTTTGAAAATTTCACTTTTTGTGAAAATATCCACTAAATGAAGGAAAAATATGTGTGAGGGTACCCCAGGAGAGTTCCAAATATGTGTGGGTAGAATATATATCCCACGGGGGTAAAATTGAAAAAAGTTGAAAAAATTTTTTTGTTGGACTTAGCCATTTTTCCGGCGTTTAGAAGACTTTCAGATAGGGGAAATGTCAGTGAGCGTTCCAATTTCAGTTCCAGAGCCATTCGCCCGATGAGTCCTTCATATTTACTCGTTTTCAGCCAATTTTCTGAATATTTGAAAATTTCACTTTTTTGTGAAAATATCCACTAAATGAGGGAATAATATGTGTGAGGGTACCCCAGGAGAGTTCCAAATGTGTGTGGGTAGAATATATATCCCACGGGGGTAAAATTGAAAAAAGTTGAAAAAATTTTTTTGTTGGACTTAGCCATTTTTCCGGCGTTTAGAAGACTTTCAGATAGGGGAAATGTCAGTGAGCGTTCCGATTTCAGTTCCAGAGCGATTCGCCCGATGAGTCCTTCATATTTAGTCGTTTTCAGCCAATTTTCAGAATTTTTGAAAATTTCACTTTTTTGTGAAAATATCCACTAAATGAGGGAATAATATGTGTGAGGGTACCCCAGGAGACTTCCAAATGTGTGTGGGTAGAATATACATCCCACGGGGGTAAAATTGAAAAAAGGTGAAAAAAAATTTTTTGGGACTTAGTCATTTTTCCGGCGTTTATCAGACTTTCAGATAGGGGAAATGTCAGTGAGCGTTCCGATTTCAGTTCCAGAGCGATTCGCCGATGAGTCCTTCATATTTAGTCGTTTTCAACCAATTTTCAGAATTTTTGAAAATTTCACTTTTTTGTTAAAATATCCACTAAATGAGGGAATAATATGTGTGAGGGTACCCCAGGAGAGTTCCAAATGTGTGTGGGTAGAATATATATCCCACGGGGGTAAAATTGAAAAAAGGTGAAAAAAATTTTTTTTTCGACTTAGTCATTTTTTCAGCGTTTATCAGACTTTCAGACAGGGGAAATGTCAGTGAGCGTTCCGATTTCAGTTCCAGAGCGATTCGCCCGATGAGTCCTTCATATTTAGTCGTTTTCAGCCAATTTTCTGAATTTTTGAAAATTTCACTTTTTTGTAAAAAAATATCCACTAAATGAGGGAATAATATGTGTGAGGGTACCCCAGGAGAGTTCCAAATGTGTGTTGGGTAGAATATATATCCCACGGGGGTAAAATTGAAAAAAGTTGAAAAAAATTTTTTTTAGACTTAGTCATTTTTCCGGCGTTTATCAGACTTTCAGATAGGGGAAATGTCAGTGAGCATTCCGATTTCAGTTCCAGAGCGATTCGCCCGATGAGTCCTTCATATTTAGTCGTTTTCAGCCAATTTTCAGAATATTTGAAAATTTCACTTTTTTGTGAAAATATCCACTAAATGAGGGAATAATATGTGTGAGGGTACCCCAGGAGAGTTCCAAATGTGTGTGGGTAGAATATATATCCCACGGGGGTAAAATTGAAAAAAGAGGAAAAAAATGTTTTTTGGACTTAGTCATTTTTCCGGCGTTTATCAGACTTGCAGATAGGGGAAATGTCAGTGAGCGTTCCGATTTCAGTTCCAGAGCGATTCGCCCGATGAGTCCTTCATATTTAGTTGTTTTCAGCCAATTTTCAGAATTTTTGAAAATTTCACTTTTTTGTAAAAATATCCACTAAATGAGGGAATAATATGTGTGAGGGTATCCCAGGAGAGTTCCAAATGTGTGTGGGTAGAATATATATCCCACGGGGGTAAAATTGAAAAAAGATGAAAAAAATTTTTTTTTGGATTAAGTCATTTTTTCAGCGTTTATCAGACTTTCAGATAGGGGAAATGTCAGTGAGCATTCCGATTTCAGTTCCAGAGCGATTCGCCCGATGAGTCCTTCATATTTAGTTGTTTTCAGCCAATTTTCAGAATTTTTGAAAATTTCACTTTTTTGTGAAAATATCCACTAAATGAGGGAATAATATGTGTGAGGGTACCCCAGGAGAGTTCCAAATGTGTGATGGGTAGAATATATATCCCACGGGGGTAAAATTGAAATAAGATGAAAAAAATTTTTTTTGGGATTAAGTCATTTTTTCAGCGTTTATCAGACTTTCAGACAGGGGAAATGTCAGTGAGCGTTCCGATTTCAGTTCCAGAGCGATTCGCCCGATGAGTCCTTCATATTTAGTCGTTTTCAGCCAATTTTCTGAATTTTTGAAAATTTCACTTTTTTGTAAAAAAATGTCCACTAAATGAGGGAATAATATGTGTGAGGGTACCCCAGGAGAGTTCCAAATGTGTGTTGGGTAGAATATATATCCCACGGGGGTAAAATTGAAAAAAGTTGAAAAAAATTTTTTTTAGACTTAGTCATTTTTCCGGCGTTTATCAGACTTTCAGATAGGGGAAATGTCAGTGAGCATTCCGATTTCAGTTCCAGAGCGATTCGCCCGATGAGTCCTTCATATTTAGTCGTTTTCAGCCAATTTTCAGAATATTTGAAAATTTCACTTTTTTGTGAAAATATCCATTAAATGAGGGAATAATATGTGTGAGGGTACCCCAGGAGAGTTCCAAATGTGTGTGGGTAGAATATATATCCCACGGGGGTAAAATTGAAAAAAGAGGAAAAAAATGTTTTTTTGGACTTAGTCATTTTTTCAGCATTTATCAGACTTTCAGATAGGGGAAATGTCAGTGAGCGTTCCGATTTCAGTTCCAGAGCGATTCGCCCGATGAGTCCTTCATATTTAGTCGTTTTCAGCCAATTTTCAGAATTTTTGAAAATTTCACTTTTTTTGTGAAAATATCCACTAAATGAGGGAATAATATGTGTGAGGGTACCCCAGGAGAGTTCCAAATGTGTGTGGGTAGAATATATATCCCACGGGGGTAAAATTGAAAAAAGTTTTAAAAAAATTTTTTTTGGACTTAGTCATTTTTCCGGCGTTTATCAGACTTGCAGATAGGGGAAATGTCAGTGAGCGTTCCGATTTCAGTTCCAGAGCAATTCGCCCGATGAGTCCTTCATATTTAGTCGTTTTCAGCCAATTTTCAGAATTTTTGAAAATTTCACTTTTTTTGTGAAAATATCCACTAAATGAGGGAATAATATGTGTGACGGTACCCCAGGAGAGTTCCAAATGTGTGTGGGTAGAATATATATCCCACGGGGGTAAAATTGAAAAAAGTTGAAAAAAATATTTTTTTTGACTTAGTCATTTTTCCGGCGTTTATCAGACTTTCAGATAGGGGAAATGTCAGTGAGCGTTCCGATTTCAGTTCCAGAGCGATTCGCCTGATGAGTCCTTCATATTTAGTCGTTTTCAGCCAATTTTCTGAATTTTTGAAAATTTCACTTTTTTGTGAAAATATCCACTAAATGAGGGAATAATATGTGTGACGGTACCCCAGGAGAGTTCCAAATGTGTGTGGGTAGAATATATATCCCACGGGGGTAAAATTGAAAAAAGATGAAAAAAATATTTTTTTGGATTAAGTCATTTTTTCAGCGTTTATCAGACTTTCAGATAGGGGAAATGTCAGTGAGCGCTCCGATTTCAGTTCCAGAGCGATTCGCCCGATGAGTCCTTCATATTTAGTCGTTTTCAGCCAATTTTCAGAATTTTTGAAAATTTCACTTTTTTGTAAAAAAATATCCACTAAATGAGGGAATAATATGTGTGAGGGTACCCCAGGAGAGTTCCAAATGTGTTTTGGGTAGAATATATATCCCACGGGGGTAAAATTGAAAAAAGTTGAAAAAAAAATTTTTTTAGACTTAGTAATTTTTCCGGCGTTTATCAGACTTTCAGATAGGCGAAATGTCAGTGAGCGTTCCGATTTCAGTTCCAGAGCGATTCTCCCGATGAGTCCTTCATATTTAGTCGTTTTCAGCCAATTTTCAGAATTTTTGAAAATTTCACTTTTTTGTGAAAATATCCACTAAATGAGGGAATAATATGTGTGAGGGTACCCCAGGAGAGTTCCAAATGTGTGTGGGTAGAATATATATCCCACGGGGGTAAAATTGAAAAAAGATGAAAAAAATTTTTTTTTGGACTTAGTCATTTTTTCAGCGTTTCTTAGACTTTCAGATAGGGGAAATGTCAGTGAGCGTTCCGATTTCAGTTCCAGAGCGATTCGCCCGATGAGTCCTTCATAATTAGTCGTTTTCAGCCAATTTTCAGAATTTTTGAAAATTTCACTTTTTTGTGAAAATATCCACTAAATGAGGGAATAATATGTGTGAGGGTACCCCAGGAGAGTTCCAAATTTGTGTGGGTAGAATATATATCCCACGGGGGTAAAATTGAAAAAACATGAAAAAATTTTTTTTTTGGATTAAGTCATTTTTTCAGCGTTTATCAGACTTTCAGATAGGGGAAATGTCAGTGAACGTTCCGATTTCAGTTCCAGAGCGATTCGCCCGATGAGTCCTTCATATTTAGTCGTTTTCAGCCAATTTTCTGAATATTTGAAAATTTCACTTTTTTGTGAAAATATCCACTAAATGAGGGAATAATATGTGTGAGGGTACCACAGGAGAGTTCCAAATGTGTGTGGGTAGAATACATATCCCACGGGGGTAAAATTGAAAATAGATGAAAAAAATTTTTTTTTGGATTAAGTCATTTTTTCAGCGTTTATCAGACTTTCAGATAGGGGAAATGTCAGTGAGTGTTCCAATTTCAGTTCCAGAGCGATTCGCCCGATGAGTCCTTCATATTTAGTTGTTTTCAGCCAATTTTCAGAATATTTGAAAATTTAACTTTTTTGTGAAAATATCCACTAAATGAGGGAATAATATGTGTGAGGGTACCCCAGGAGAGTTCCAAATGTGTGTTGGGTAGAATATATATCCCACGGGGGTAAAATTGAAAAAAGATGAAAAAAATTTTTTTTTGGATTAAGTCATTTTTTCAGCGTTTATCAGACTTTCAGATAGGGGAAATGTCAGTGAACGTTCCGATTTCAGTTCCAGAGCGATTCGCCCGATGAGTCCTTCATATTTAGTCGTTTTCAGCCAATTTTCTGAATATTTGAAAATTTCACTTTTTTGTGAAAATATCCACTAAATGAGGGAATAATAAGTGTGAGGGTACCCCAGGAGAGTTCCAAATGTGTGTGGGTAGAATACATATCCCACGGGGGTAAAATTGAAAAAAGATGAAAAAAATTTTTTTTTGGATTAAGTCATTTTTTCAGCGTTTATCAGACTTTCAGATAGGGGAAATGTCAGTGAGCGTTCCAATTTCAGTTCCAGAGCGATTCGCCCGATGAGTCCTTCATATTTAGTCGTTTTCAGCCAATTTTCTGAATATTTGAAAATTTCACTTTTTTGTGAAAATATCCACTAAATGAGGGAATAATATGTGTGAGGGTACCCCAGGAGAGTTCCAAATGTGTGTGGATAGAATATATATCCCACGGGGGTAAAATTGAAAAAAGATGAAAAAAAATTTTTTTTGGACTTAGTCATTTTTTCAGCATTTATCAGACTTTCAGATAGGGGAAATGTCAGTGAGCGTTCCGATTTCAGTTCCATAGCGATTCGCCCCATGAGTCCTTCATATTTAGTCGTTTTCAGCCAATTTTCTGAATATTTGAAAATTTCACTTTTTTGTGAAAATATCCACTAAATGAGGGAATAATACGTGTGAGGGTACCCCAGGAGAGTTCCAAATGTGTGTGGGTAGAATATATATCCCACGGGGGTAAAATTGAAAAAAGATGAAAAAAATTTTTTTTTGGACTTAGTCATTTTTTCAGCGTTTCTCAGACTTTCAGATAGGGGAAATGTCAGTGAGCGTTCCGATTTCAGTTCCAGAGCGATTCGCCTGATGAGTCCTTCATAATTAGTCGTTTTCAGCCAATTTTCAGAATTTTTGAAAATTTCACTTTTTTGTGAAAATATCCACTAAATGAGGGAATAATATGTGTGAGGGTACCCCAGGAGAGTTCCAAATTTGTGTGGGTAGAATATATATCCCACGGGGGTAAAATTGAAAAAAGATGAAAAAATTATTTTTTTTGGATTAAGTCATTTTTTCAGCGTTTATCAGACTTTCAGATAGGGGAAATGTCAGTGAGCGTTCCAATTTCAGTTCCAGAGCGATTCGCCCGATGAGTCCTTCATATTTAGTCGTTTTCAGCCAATTTTCTGAATTTTTGAAAATTTCACTTTTTTGTAAAAAAATATCCACTAAATGAGGGAATAATATGTGTGAGGGTACCCCAGGAGAGTTCCAAATGTGTGTTGCGTAGAATATATATCCCACGGGGGTAAAATTGAAAAAAGATGAAAAAAAATTTTTTTTGGACTTAGTCATTTTTTCAGCATTTATCAGACTTTCAGATAGGGGAAATGTCAGTGAGCGTTCCGATTTCAGTTCCATAGCGATTCGCCCCATGAGTCCTTCATATTTAGTCGTTTTCAGCCAATTTTCTGAATATTTGAAAATTTCACTTTTTTGTGAAAATATCCACTAAATGAGGGAATAATATGTGTGAGGGTACCCCAGGAGAGTTCCAAATGTGTGTGGGTAGAATATATATCCCACGGGGGTAAAATTGAAAAAAGATGAAAAAAATTTTTTTGGGGATTAAGTAATTTTTTCAGCGTTTATCAGACTTTCAGATAGGGGAAATGTCAGTGAGCGTTCCGATTTCAGTTCCAGAGCGATTCGCCCGATGAGTCCTTCATATTTAGTCGTTCTCAGCCAATTTTCTGAATATTTGAAAATTTCACTTTTTTGTGAAAATATCCACTAAATGAGGGAATAATATGTGTGAGGGTACCCCAGGAGAGTTCCAAATGTGTGTGGGTAGAATATATATCCCACGGGGGTAAAATTGAAAAAAGATGAAAAAAATTTTTTTTTGACTTAGTCATTTTTCCGGCGTTTAGAAGACTTTCAGATAGGGGAAATGTCAGTGAGTATTCCAATTTCAGTTCCAGAGCGATTCGCCCGATGAGTCCTTCATATTTAGTCGTTTTCAGCCAATTTTCTGAATTTTTGAAAATTTCACTTTTTTGTGAAAATATCCACTAAATGAGAGAATAATATGTGTGAGGGTACCCCAGCAGAGTTACTAATGTGTGTGGGTAGAATATATATCCCACGGGGGTAAAATTGAAAAAAGTTGAAAAAAAATTTTTGTTGGACTTAGTCATTTTTCCGGCGTTTAGAAGACTTTCAGATAGGGGAAATGTCAGTGAGTATTCCAATTTCAGTTCCAGAGCGATTCGCCCGATGAGGCCTTCATATTTAGTCGTTTTCAGCCAATTTTCAGAATTTTTTAAAATTTCACTTTTTGTGAAAATATCCACTAAATGAGGGAAAATATGTGTGAGGGTACCCCAGGAGAGTTCCAAATGTGTGTGGGTAGAATATATATCCCACGGGGGTAAAATTGAAAAAAGGTGAAAATTTTTTTTTTTTTGATTTAGTCATTTTTTCACCGTTTATCAGACTTTCAGATAGGGGAAATGTCAGTGAGCGTTCCGATTTCAGTTCCAGAGCGATTCGCCCGATGAGTCCTTCATATATAGTCGTTTTCAGCCAATTTTCAGAATTTTTGAAAATTTCACTTTTTTGTGAAAATATCCACTAAATGAGGGAATAATATGTGTGAGGGTACCCCAGGAGAGTTCCAAATGTGTGTGGGTAGAATATATATCCCACGGGGGTAAAATTGAAAAAAGGTGAAAAAAAATTTTTTTTGGACTTAGTCATTTTTTCAGCGTTTATCAGACTTTCAGATAGGGGAAATGTCAGTGAGCATTCCAATTTCAGTTCCAGAGCGATTCGCCCGATGAGTCCATCATATTTAGTCGTTTTCAGCCAATTTTCTGAATTTTTGAAAATTTCACTTTTTTGTGAAAATATCCACTAAATGAGGGAATAATATGTGTGAGGGTACCCCAGGAGAGTTCCAAATGTGTGTGGGTAGAATATATATCCCACGGGGGTAAAATTGAAAAAAGGTGAAAAAATTTTTTTTGGGACTTAGTCATTTTTCCGCCATTTATCAGACTTTCAGATAGGGGAAATGTCAGTGAGCGTTCCGATTTCAGTTCCAGAGCGATTCGCCCAATGAGTCCTTCATATTTAGTCATTTTCAGCCAATTTTCAGAATTTTTGAAAATTTCACTTTTTTGTGAAAATATCCGCTAAATGAGGGAATAATATGTGTGAGGGTACCCCAGGAGAGTTCCAAATGTGTGTGGGTAGAATAAATATCCCACGGGGGTAAAATTCAAAAATGTTTAAAAATTTTTTTTAGACTTAGTCATTTTTCCGGCGTTTATCAGACTTTCAGATAGGGGAAATGTCAGTGAGCGTTCCGATTTCAGTTCCAGAGCGATTCGCCCGATGAGTCATTCATATTTAGTCATTTTCAGCCAATTTTCAGAATTTTTGAAAATTTCACTTTTTTGTGAAAATATCCACTAAATGAGGGAATAATATGTGTGAGGGTACCCCAGGAGAGTTCCAAATGTGTGTGGGTAGAATATATATCCCACGGTGGTAAAATTGAAAAAAGTTTAAAAATTTTTTTTTTAGATTTAGCCATTTTTCCGGCTTTTATCAGACTTTCAGATAGGGGAAATGTCAGTGAGCGTTCCAATTTCAGTTCCAGAGCGATTCGCCCAATGAGTCCTTCATATTTAGTCATTTTCAGCCAATTTTATGAATTTTTGAAAATTTCACTTTTTTGTGAAAATATCCACTAAATGAGGGAATAATATGTGTGAGGGTACCCCAGGAGAGTTCCAAATGTGTGTGGGTAGAATATATATCCCACGGGGGTAAAATTGAAAAAAGTTTAAAAATTTTTTTTTTAGATTTAGCCATTTTTCCGGCTTTTATCAGACTTTCAGATAGGGGAAATGTCAGTGAGCGTTCCAATTTCAGTTCCAGAGCGATTCGCCCGATGAGTCCTTCATATTTAGTCGTTTTCAGCCAATTTTCTGAATTTTTGAAATTTTCACTTTTTTTGTGAAAATATCCACTAAATGAGGGAATAATATGTGTGAGGGTACCCCAGCAGAGTTACAAATGTGTGTGGGTAGAATATGTATCCCACGGGGGTAAAATTGAAAAAAGGTGAAAAATTTTTTTTGGGGACTTAGTCATTTTTCCGCCATTTATCAGACTTTCAGATAAGGGAAATGTCAGTGAGCGTTCCGATTTCAGTTCCAGAGCGATTCGCCCAATGAGTCCTTCATATTTAGTCATTTTCAGCCAATTTTCAGAATTTTTGAAAATTTCACTTTTTTGTGAAAATATCCGCTAAATGAGGGAATAATATGTGTGAGGGTACCCCAGGAGAGTTCCAAATGTGTGTGGGTAGAATATATATCCCACGGGGGTAAAATTGAAAAAAGTTTAAAAATTTTTTTTTAGATTTAGCCATTTTTCCGGCTTTTATCAGACTTTCAGATAGGGGAAATGTCAGTGAGCGTTCCAATTTCAGTTCCAGAGCGATTCGCCCGATGAGTCCTTCATATTTAGTCATTTTCAGCCAATTTTATGAATTTTTGAAAATTTCACTTTTTTGTGAAAATATCCACTAAATGAGGGAATAATATGTGTGAGGGTACCCCAGGAGAGTTCCAAATGTGTGTGGGTAGAATATATATCCCACGGGGGTAAAATTGAAAAAAGTTTAAAAATTTTTTTTTTAGATTTAGCCATTTTTCCGGCTTTTATCAGACTTTCAGATAGGGGAAATGTCAGTGAGCGTTCCAATTTCAGTTCCAGAGCGATTCGCCCGATGAGTCCTTCATATTTAGTCGTTTTCAGCCAATTTTCAGAATTTTGAAAATTTCACTTTTTTGTAAAAATATCCACTAAATGAGGGAATAATATATGTGAGGGTACCCCAGGAGAGTTCCAAATGTGTGTGGGTAGAATATATATCCCACGGGGGTAAAATTGAAAAAAGATGAAAAAAATTTTTTTTGGACTTAGTCATTTTTCCGGCGTTTAGAAGACTTTCAGATAGGGGAAATGTCAGTGAGTATTCCAATTTCAGTTCCAGAGCGATTCGCCCGATGAGTCCTTCATATTTAGTCGTTTTCAGCCAATTTTCTGAATTTTTGAAAATTTCACTTTTTTGTGAAAATATCCACTAAATGAGAGAATAATATGTGTGAGGGTACCCCAGCAGAGTTACAAATGTGTGTGGGTAGAATATATATCCCACGGGGGTAAAATTGAAAAAAGTTGAAAAAAATTTTTTGTTGGACTTAGTCATTTTTCCGGCGTTTAGAAGACTTTCAGATAGGGGAAATGTCAGTGAGTATTCCAATTTCAGTTCCAGAGCGATTCGCCCGATGAGGCCTTCATATTTAGTCGTTTTCAGCCAATTTTCAGAATTTTTGAAAATTTCACTTTTTGTGAAAATATCCACTAAATGAGGGAAAAATATGTGTGAGGGTACCCCAGGAGAGTTCCAAATGTGTGTGGGTAGAATATATATCCCACGGGGGTAAAATTGAAAAAAGGTGAAAATTTTTTTTTTTTTGATTTAGTCATTTTTTCACCGTTTATCAGACTTTCAGATAGGGGAAATGTCAGTGAGCGTTCCGATTTCAGTTCCAGAGCGATTCGCCCGATGAGTCCTTCATATATAGTCGTTTTCAGCCAATTTTCAGAATTTTTGAAAATTTCACTTTTTTGTGAAAATATCCACTAAATGAGGGAATAATATGTGTGAGGGTACCCCAGGAGAGTTCCAAATGTGTGTGGGTAGAATATATATCCCACGGGGGTAAAATTGAAAAAAGGTGAAAAAAAATTTTTTTTGGACTTAGTCATTTTTTCAGCGTTTATCAGACTTTCAGATAGGGGAAATGTCAGTGAGCATTCCAATTTCAGTTCCAGAGCGATTCGCCCGATGAGTCCATCATATTTAGTCGTTTTCAGCCAATTTTCTGAATTTTTGAAAATTTCACTTTTTTGTGAAAATATCCACTAAATGAGGGAATAATATGTGTGAGGGTACCCCAGGAGAGTTCCAAATGTGTGTGGGTAGAATATATATCCCACGGGGGTAAAATTGAAAAAAGGTGAAAAAATTTTTTTTGGGACTTAGTCATTTTTCCGCCATTTATCAGACTTTCAGATAGGGGAAATGTCAGTGAGCGTTCCGATTTCAGTTCCAGAGCGATTCGCCCAATGAGTCCTTCATATTTAGTCATTTTCAGCCAATTTTCAGAATTTTTGAAAATTTCACTTTTTTGTGAAAATATCCGCTAAATGAGGGAATAATATGTGTGAGGGTACCCCAGGAGAGTTCCAAATGTGTGTGGGTAGAATAAATATCCCACGGGGGTAAAATTCAAAAATGTTTAAAAATTTTTTTTAGACTTAGTCATTTTTCCGGCGTTTATCAGACTTTCAGATAGGGGAAATGTCAGTGAGCGTTCCGATTTCAGTTCCAGAGCGATTCGCCCGATGAGTCATTCATATTTAGTCATTTTCAGCCAATTTTCAGAATTTTTGAAAATTTCACTTTTTTGTGAAAATATCCACTAAATGAGGGAATAATATGTGTGAGGGTACCCCAGGAGAGTTCCAAATGTGTGTGGGTAGAATATATATCCCACGGTGGTAAAATTGAAAAAAGTTTAAAAATTTTTTTTTTAGATTTAGCCATTTTTCCGGCTTTTATCAGACTTTCAGATAGGGGAAATGTCAGTGAGCGTTCCAATTTCAGTTCCAGAGCGATTCGCCCGATGAGTCCTTCATATTTAGTCATTTTCAGCCAATTTTATGAATTTTTGAAAATTTCACTTTTTTGTGAAAATATCCACTAAATGAGGGAATAATATGTGTGAGGGTACCCCAGGAGAGTTCCAAATGTGTGTGGGTAGAATATATATCCCACGGGGGTAAAATTGAAAAAAGTTTAAAAATTTTTTTTTTAGATTTAGCCATTTTTCCGGCTTTTATCAGACTTTCAGATAGGGGAAATGTCAGTGAGCGTTCCAATTTCAGTTCCAGAGCGATTCGCCCGATGAGTCCTTCATATTTAGTCGTTTTCAGCCAATTTTCTGAATTTTTGAAAATTTCACTTTTTTTGTGAAAATATCCACTAAATGAGGGAATAATATGTGTGAGGGTACCCCAGCAGAGTTACAAATGTGTGTGGGTAGAATATATATCCCACGGGGGTAAAATTCAAAAATGTTTAAAAATTTTTTTTAGACTTAGTCATTTTTCCGGCGTTTATCAGACTTTCAGATAGGGGAAATGTCAGTGAGCGTTCCGATTTCAGTTCCAGAGCGATTCGCCCGATGAGTCCTTCATATTTAGTCATTTTCAGCCAATTTTATGAATTTTTGAAAATTTCACTTTTTTGTGAAAATATCCACTAAATGAGGGAATAATATGTGTGAGGGTACCCCAGGAGAGTTCCAAATGTGTGTGGGTAGAATATATATCCCACGGGGGTAAAATTGAAAAAAGTTTAAAAATTTTTTTTTTAGATTTAGCCATTTTTCCGGCTTTTATCAGACTTTCAGATAGGGGAAATGTCAGTGAGCGTTCCAATTTCAATTCCAGAGCGATTCGCCCGATGAGTCCTTCATATTTAGTCGTTTTCAGCCAATTTTCAGAATTTTTGAAAATTTTACTTTATTGTGAAAATATCCACTAAATGAGGGAATAATATGTGTGAGGGTACCCCAGGAGAGTTCCAAATGTGTGTGGGTAGAATATATATCCCACGGGGGTAAAATTGAAAAAAGGTGAAAAAAAATTTTTTTTGGACTTAGTCATTTTTTCAGCGTTTATCAGACTTTCAGATAGGGGAAATGTCAGTGAGCGTTCCAATTTCAGTTCCAGACCGATTCGCCCGATGAGTCCTTCATATTTAGTCGTTTTCAGCCAATTTTCAGAATTTTTGAAAATTTCACTTTTTTGTGAAAATATCCACTAAATGAGGGAATAATATGTGTGAGGGTACCCCAGGAGAGTTCCAAATGTGTGTGGGTAGAATAAATATCCCACGCGGGTAAAATTCAAAAATGTTTCAAAATTTTTTTTTAGACTTAGTCATTTTTCCGGCGTTTATCAGACTTTCAGATAGGGGAAATGTCAGTGAGCGTTCCGATTTCAGTTCCAGAGCGATTCGCCCAATGAGTCATTCATATTTAGTCATTTTCAGCCAATTTTCAGAATTTTTGAAAATTTCACTTTTTTGTGAAAATATCCACTAAATGAGGGAATAATATGTGTGAGGGTACCCCAGGAGAGTTCCAAATGTGTGTGGGTAGAATATATATCCCACGGGGGTAAAATTGAAAAAAGTTTAAAAATTTTTTTTTTAGATTTAGCCATTTTTCCGGCTTTTATCAGACTTTCAGATAGGGGAAATGTCAGTGAGCGTTCCAATTTCAGTTCCAGAGCGATTCGCCCGATGAGTCCTTCATATTTAGTCATTTTCAGCCAATTTTATGAATTTTTGAAAATTTCACTTTTTTGTGAAAATATCCACTAAATGAGGGAATAATATGTGTGAGGGTACCCCAGGAGAGTTCCAAATGTGTGTGGGTAGAATATATATCCCACGGGGGTAAAATTGAAAAAAGGTGAAAAATTTTTTTTTTTGGACTTAGTCATTTTTTCAGCGTTTATCAGACTTTCAGATAGGAGAAATGTCAGTGAGCGTTCCGATTTCAGTTCCAGAGCGATTCGCCCGATGAGTCCTTCATATTTAGACGTTTTCAGCCAATTTTCAGAATTTTTGAAATTTTCACTTTTTTGTGAAAATATCCACTAAATGAGGGAATAATATGTGTGAGGGTACCCCAGGAGAGTTCCAAATGTGTGTGGGTAGAATATATATCCCACGGGGGTAAAATTGAAAAAAGTTTTAAAATTTTTTTTTTAGATTTAGCCATTTTTCCGGCTTTTATCAGACTTTCAGATAGGGGAAATGTCAGTGAGAGTTCCACTTTCAGTTCCAGAGCGATTCGCCCGATGAGTCCTTCATATTTAGTCGTTTTCAGCCAATTTTCTGAATTTTTGAAAATTTCACTTTTTTGTGAAAATATCCACTAAATGAGGGAATATGTGTGAGGGTACCCCAGGAGAGTTCCAAATGTGTGTGGGTAGAATATATATCCCACGGGGGTAAAATTGAAAAAAGATGAAAAAATTTTTTTTTTCGACTTAGTCATTTTTTCAGCGTTTATCAGACTTTCAGATAGGGGAAATGTCAGTGAGCGTTCCGATTTCAGTTCCAGAGCGATTCGCCCGATGAGTCCTTCGTATATAGTCGTTTTCAGCCAATTTTCAGAATTTTTGGAAATTTCACTTTTTTGTGAAAATATCCACTAAATGAGGGAATAATATGTGTGAGGGTACCCCAGGGGAGTTCCAAATGTGTGTGGGTAGAATATATATCCCACGGGGGTAAAATTGAAAAAAGGTGAAAAAAAATTTTTTTTGGACTTAGTCATTTTTTCAGCGTTTATCAGACTTTCAGATAGGGGAAATGTCAGTGAGCATTCCAATTTCAGTTCCAGAGCGATTCGCCCGATGAGTCCTTCATATTTAGTCGTTTTCAGCCAATTTTCTGAATTTTTGAAAATTTCACTTTTTTGTGAAAATATCCACTAAATGAGGGAATAATATGTGTGAGGGTACCCCAGGAGAGTTCCAAATGTGTGTGGGTAGAATATATATCCCACGGGGGTAAAATTGAAAAAAGTTTAAAAAATTTTTTTTTAGATTTAGTCATTTTTCCGGCGTTTATCAGACTTTCAGATAGGGGAAATGTCAGTGAGCGTTCCAATTTCAGTTCCGGAGCGATTTGCCCGATGAGTCCTTCATATTTAGTCGTTTTCAGACAGTTTTCTGAATTTTTGAAAATTTCACTTTTTTGTGAAAATATCCACTAAATGAGGGAATAATATGTGTGAGGGTACCCCAGGAGAGTTCCAAATGTGTGTGGGTAGAATATATATCCCACGGGGGTAAAATTGAAAAAAGGTGAAAAATTTTTTTTTTTGGACTTAGTCATTTTTTCAGCGTTTATCAGACTTTCAGATAGGGGAAATGTCAGTGAGCGTTCCGATTTCAGTTCCAGAGCGATTTGCCCGATGAGTCCTTCATATTTAGTCGTTTTCAGCCAATTTTCAGAATTTTGAAAATTTCACTTTTTTGTGAAAATATCCACTAAATGAGGGAATAATATGTGTGAGGGTACCCCAGGAGAGTTCCAAATGTGTGTGGGTAGAATATATATCCCACGGGGGTAAAATTGAAAAAAGTTTAAAACATTTTTTTTTAGATTTAGCCATTTTTCCGGCTTTTATCAGACTTTCAGATAGGGGAAATGTCAGTGAGCGTTCCAATTTCAGTTCCAGAGCGATTCGCCTGATGAGTCCTTCATATTTAGTCGTTTTCAGCCAATTTTCTGAATTTTTGAAAATTTCACTTTTTTGTGAAAATATCCAATAAATGAGGGAATATGTGTGAGGGTACCCCAGGAGAGTTCCAAATGTGTGTGGGTAGAATATATATCCCACGGGGGTAAAATTGAAAAAAGGTGAAAAAATTTTTTTTGGGACTTAGTCATTTTTCCGCCATTTATCAGACTTTCAGATAGGGGAAATGTCAGTGAGCGTTCCGATTTCAGTTCCAGAGCGATTCGCCCAATGAGTCCTTCATATTTAGTCATTTTCAGCCAATTTTCAGAATTTTTGAAAATTTCACTTTTTTGTGAAAATATCCGCTAAATGAGGGAATAATATGTGTGAGGGTACCCCAGGAGAGTTCCAAATGTGTGTGGGTAGAATAAATATCCCACGGGGGTAAAATTCAAAAATGTTTAAAAATTTTTTTTAGACTTAGTCATTTTTCCGGCGTTTATCAGACTTTCAGATAGGGGAAATGTCAGTGAGCGTTCCGATTTCAGTTCCAGAGCGATTCGCCCGATGAGTCATTCATATTTAGTCATTTTCAGCCAATTTTCAGAATTTTTGAAAATTTCACTTTTTTGTGAAAATATCCACTAAATGAGGGAATAATATGTGTGAGGGTACCCCAGGAGAGTTCCAAATGTGTGTGGGTAGAATATATATCCCACGGTGGTAAAATTGAAAAAAGTTTAAAAATTTTTTTTTTAGATTTAGCCATTTTTCCGGCTTTTATCAGACTTTCAGATAGGGGAAATGTCAGTGAGCGTTCCAATTTCAGTTCCAGAGCGATTCGCCCGATGAGTCCTTCATATTTAGTCATTTTCAGCCAATTTTATGAATTTTTGAAAATTTCACTTTTTTGTGAAAATATCCACTAAATGAGGGAATAATATGTGTGAGGGTACCCCAGGAGAGTTCCAAATGTGTGTGGGTAGAATATATATCCCACGGGGGTAAAATTGAAAAAAGTTTAAAAATTTTTTTTTTAGATTTAGCCATTTTTCCGGCTTTTATCAGACTTTCAGATAGGGGAAATGTCAGTGAGCGTTCCAATTTCAGTTCCAGAGCGATTCGCCCGATGAGTCCTTCATATTTAGTCGTTTTCAGCCAATTTTCTGAATTTTTGAAAATTTCACTTTTTTTGTGAAAATATCCACTAAATGAGGGAATAATATGTGTGAGGGTACCCCAGCAGAGTTACAAATGTGTGTGGGTAGAATATATATCCCACGGGGGTAAAATTCAAAAATGTTTAAAAATTTTTTTTAGACTTAGTCATTTTTCCGGCGTTTATCAGACTTTCAGATAGGGGAAATGTCAGTGAGCGTTCCGATTTCAGTTCCAGAGCGATTCGCCCGATGAGTCCTTCATATTTAGTCATTTTCAGCCAATTTTATGAATTTTTGAAAATTTCACTTTTTTGTGAAAATATCCACTAAATGAGGGAATAATATGTGTGAGGGTACCCCAGGAGAGTTCCAAATGTGTGTGGGTAGAATATATATCCCACGGGGGTAAAATTGAAAAAAGTTTAAAAATTTTTTTTTTAGATTTAGCCATTTTTCCGGCTTTTATCAGACTTTCAGATAGGGGAAATGTCAGTGAGCGTTCCAATTTCAATTCCAGAGCGATTCGCCCGATGAGTCCTTCATATTTAGTCGTTTTCAGCCAATTTTCAGAATTTTTGAAAATTTTACTTTATTGTGAAAATATCCACTAAATGAGGGAATAATATGTGTGAGGGTACCCCAGGAGAGTTCCAAATGTGTGTGGGTAGAATATATATCCCACGGGGGTAAAATTGAAAAAAGGTGAAAAAAAATTTTTTTTGGACTTAGTCATTTTTTCAGCGTTTATCAGACTTTCAGATAGGGGAAATGTCAGTGAGCGTTCCAATTTCAGTTCCAGACCGATTCGCCCGATGAGTCCTTCATATTTAGTCGTTTTCAGCCAATTTTCAGAATTTTTGAAAATTTCACTTTTTTGTGAAAATATCCACTAAATGAGGGAATAATATGTGTGAGGGTACCCCAGGAGAGTTCCAAATGTGTGTGGGTAGAATAAATATCCCACGCGGGTAAAATTCAAAAATGTTTCAAAATTTTTTTTTAGACTTAGTCATTTTTCCGGCGTTTATCAGACTTTCAGATAGGGGAAATGTCAGTGAGCGTTCCGATTTCAGTTCCAGAGCGATTCGCCCAATGAGTCATTCATATTTAGTCATTTTCAGCCAATTTTCAGAATTTTTGAAAATTTCACTTTTTTGTGAAAATATCCACTAAATGAGGGAATAATATGTGTGAGGGTACCCCAGGAGAGTTACAAATGTGTGTGGGTAGAATATATATCCCACGGGGGTAAAATTGAAAAAAGTTTAAAAATTTTTTTTTTAGATTTAGCCATTTTTCCGGCTTTTATCAGACTTTCAGATAGGGGAAATGTCAGTGAGCGTTCCAATTTCAGTTCCAGAGCGATTCGCCTGATGAGTCCTTCATATTTAGTCGTTTTCAGCCAATTTTCTGAATTTTTGAAAATTTCACTTTTTTGTGAAAATATCCAATAAATGAGGGAATATGTGTGAGGGTACCCCAGGAGAGTTCCAAATGTGTGTGGGTAGAAGATATATCCCACGGGGGTAAAATTGAAAAAAGTTAAAAAAAAATTTTTTTTGGACTTAGTAATTTTTCCGGCGTTAATCAGACTTTCAATTAGGGGAAATGTCAGTGAGCGTTCCGATTTCAGTTCCAGAGCGATTTGCCAAATGAGTCCTTCATATTTAGTCGTTTTCAGCCAATTTTCAGAATTTTTGAAAATTTTACTTTATTGTGAAAATATCCACTAAATGAGGGAATAATATGTGTGAGGGTACCCCAGGAGAGTTCCAAATGTGTGTGGGTAGAATATATATCCCACGGGGGTAAAATTGAAAAAAGGTGAAAAAAAATTTTTTTTGGACTTACTCATTTTTTCAGCGTTTATCAGACTTTCAGATAGGGGAAATGTCAGTGAGCGTTCCAATTTCAGTTCCAGACCGATTCGCCCGATGAGTCCTTCATATATAGTCGTTTTCAGCCAATTTTCTGAATTTTTGAAAATTTCGCTTTTTTGTGAAAATATCCACTAAATGAGGGAATAATATGTGTGAGGGTACCCCAGGAGAGTTCCAAATGTGTGTGGGTAGAATAAATATCCCACGGGGGTAAAATTCAAAAAAGTTTAAAAATTTTTTTTTAGACTTAGTCATTTTTCCGGCGTTTATCAGACTTTCAGATAGGGGAAATGTCAGTGAGCGTTCCAATTTCAGTTCCAGAGCGATTCGCCCGATGAGTCCTTCATATTTAGTCATTTTCAGCCAATTTTATGAATTTTTGAAAATTTCACTTTTTTGTGAAAATATCCAATAAATGAGGGAATAATATGTGTGAGGGTACCCCAGGAGAGTTCCAAATGTGTGTGGGTAGAATATATATCCCACGGGGGTAAAATTGAAAAAAGGTGAAAAATTTTTTTTTTTGGACTTAGTCATTTTTTCAGCGTTTATCAGACTTTCAGATAGGAGAAATGTCAGTGAGCGTTCCGATTTCAGTTCCAGAGCGATTCGCCCGATGAGTCCTTCATATTTAGTTGTTTTCAGCCAATTTTCAGAATTTTTGAAATTTTCACTTTTTTGTGAAAATATCCACTAAATGAGGGAATAATATGTGTGAGGGTACCCCAGGAGAGTTCCAAATGTGTGTGGGTAGAATATATATCCCACGGGGGTAAAATTGAAAAAAGTTTTAAAAAATTTTTTTTAGATTTAGCCATTTTTCCGGCTTTTATCAGACTTTCAGATAGGGGAAATGTCAGTGAGCGTTCCAATTTCAGTTCCAGAGCGATTCGCCCGATGAGTCCTTCATATTTAGTCATTTTCAGCCAATTTTATGAATTTTTGAAAATTTCACTTTTTTGTGAAAATATCCACTAAATGAGGGAATAATATGTGTGAGGGTACCCCAGGAGAGTTCCAAATGTGTGTGGGTAGAATATATATCCCACGGGGGTAAAATTGAAAAAAGGTGAAAAATTTTTTTTTTTGGACTTAGTCATTTTTTCAGCGTTTATCAGACTTTCAGAGAGGAGAAATGTCAGTGAGCGTTCCGATTTAAGTTCCAGAGCGATTCGCCCGATGAGACCTTCATATTTATTCGTTTTCAGCCAATTTTCAGAATTTTTGAAATTTTCACTTTTTTGTGAAAATATCCACTAAATGAGGGAATAATATGTGTCAGGGTACCCCAGGAGAGTTCCAAATGTGTGTGGGTAGAATATATATCCCACGGGGGTAAAATTGAAAAAAGTTTTAAAAAATTTTTTTTAGATTTAGCCATTTTTCCGGCTTTTATCAGACTTTCAGATAGGTGAAATGTCAGTGAGCGTTCCAATTTCAGTTCCAGAGCGATTCGCCCGATGAGTCCTTCATATTTAGTCGTTTTCAGCCAATTTTCTGAATTTTTGAAAATTTCACTTTTTTGTGAAAATATCCACTAAATGAGGGAATATGTGTGAGGGTACCCCAGGAGAGTTCCAAATGTGTGTGGGTAGAATATATATCCCACGGGGGTAAAATTGAAAAAAGGTGAAAAAATTTTTTTTTTCGACTTAGTCATTTTTTCAGCGTTTATCAGACTTTCAGATAGGGGAAATGTCAGTGAGCATTCCGATTTCAGTTCCAGAGCGATTCACCCGATGAGTCCTTCATATTTAGTCATTTTCAGCCAATTTTCTGAATTTTTGAAAATTTCACTTTTTTGTGAAAATATCCACTAAATGAGGGAATAATATGTGTGAGGGTACCCCAGGAGAGTTCCAAATGTGTGTGGGTAGAATATATATCCTACGGGGGTAAAATTGAAAAAAGTTGAAAAAAAATTTTTTTTAGAATTAGTAATTTTTCTGGCGTTTATCAGACTTTCAGATAAGGGAAATGTCAGTGAGTGTTCCGATTTCAGTTCCAGAGCGATTCGCCCGATGAGTCCTTCATATTTAGTCGTTTTCAGCCAATTTTAAGAATTTTTGAAAATTTCACTTTTTTGTGAAAATATCCACTAAATGAGGGAATAATATGTGTGAGGGTACCCCAGGAGAGTTCCAAATGTGTGTGGGTAGAATATATATCCCACGGGGGTAAAATTGAAAAAAGTTTAAACATTTTTTTTTAGACTTAGCCATTTTTCCGGCTTTTATCAGACTTTCAGATAGGGGAAATGTCAGTGAGCGTTCCAATTTCAGTTCCAGAGCGATTCGCCCGATGAGTCCTTGATACTTAGTCGTTTTCAGCCAATTTTAAGAATTTTTGAAAATTTCACATTTTTGTGAAAATATCCACTAAATGAGGGAATAATATGTGTGAGGGTACCCCAGGAGAGTTCCAAATGTGTGTGGGTAGAATATATATCCCACGGGGGTAAAATTGAAAAAAGGTGAAAAAAAATTTTTTTTGGACTTAGTCATTTTTTCAGCGTTTATCAGACTTTCAGATAGGGGAAATGTCAGTGAGCGTTCCAATTTCAGTTCCAGAGCGATTCGCCCGATGAGTCCTTCATATTTAGTCGTTTTCAGCCAATTTTCTGAATTTTTGAAAATTTCACTTTTTTGTGAAAATGTCCACTAAATGAGGGAATAATATGTGTGAGGGTACCCCAGGAGAGTTCCAAATGTGTGTGGGTAGAATATATATCCCACGGGGGTAAAATTGACAAAACGTGAAAAATTTTTTTTTGGGACTTAGTCATTTTTCCGGCTTTTATCAGACTTTCAGATAGGGGAAATGTCAGTAAGCGTTCCGATTTCAGTTCCAGAGCGATTCGCCCAATGAGTCCTTCATATTTAGTCATTTTCAGCCAATTTTCAGAATTTTTGAAAATTTCACTTTTTTGTGAAAATATCCACTAAATGAGGGAATAATATGTGTGAGGGTACCCCAGGAGAGTTCCAAATGTGTGTGGGTAGAATAAATATCCCACGGGGGTAAAATTCAAAAAAGTTTAAAAAATTTTTTTTAGACTTAGTCATTTTTCCGGCGTTCATCAGACTTTCAGATAGGGGAAATGTCAGTGAGCGTTTCGATTTCAGTTCCAGAGCGATTCGCCCGATGAGTCATTCATATTTAGTCATTTTCAGCCAATTTTCAGAATTTTTGAAAATTTCACTTTTTTGTGAAAATATCCACTAAATGAGGGAATAATATGTGTGAGGGTACCCCAGGAGAGTTCCAAATGTGTGTGGGTAGAATATATATCCCACGGGGGTAAAATTGAAAAAAGTTTAAAAATTTTTTTTTTAGATTTAGCCATTTTTCCAGCTTTTATCAGACTTTCAGATAGGGGAAATGTCAGTGAGCGTTCCAATTTCAGTTCCAGAGCGATTCGCCCGATGAGTCCTTCATATTTAGTCGTTTTCATCCAATTTTATGAATTTTTGAAAATTTCACTTTTTTGTGAAAATATCCACTAAATGAGGGAATAATATGTGTGAGGGTACCCCAGGAGAGTTCCAAATGTGTGTGGGTAGAATATATATCCCACGGGGGTAAAATTGAAAAAAGGTGAAAAAATTTTTTCTTTGGACTTAGTCATTTTTTCAGCGTTTATCAGACTTTCAGATAGGAGAAATGTCAGTGAGCGTTCCGATTTCAGTTCCAGAGCGATTCGCCCGATGAGTCCTTCATATTTAGTCGTTTTCAGCCAATTTTCTGAATTTTTGAAAATTTCACTTTTTTGTGAAAATATCCACTAAATGAGGGAATATGTGTGAGGGTACCCCAGGAGAGTTCCAAATGTGTGTGGGTAGAAGATATATCCCACGGGGGTAAAATTGAAAAAAGTTTAAAAAAATTTTTTTTTGGACTTAGTCATTTTTCCGGCGTTAATCAGACTTTCAATTAGGGGAAATGTCAGTGAGCGTTCCGATTTCAGTTCCAGAGCGATTCGCCCGATGAGTCCTTCATATTGAGTCGTTTTCAGCCAATTTTCAGAATTTTTGAAAATTTCACTTTTTTGTGAAAATATCCACTAAATGAGGGAATAATATGTGTGAGGGTACCCCAGGAGAGTTCCAAATGTGTGTGGGTAGAATATATATCCCACGGGGGTAAAATTGAAAAAAGTTGAAAAAAAATTTTTTTTGGACTTAGTCATTTTTTCAGCGTTTATCAGACTTTCAGATAGGGGAAATGTCAGTGAGCGTTCCAATTTCAGTTCCAGAGCGATTCGCCCGATGAGTCCTTCATATTTAGTCGTTTTCAGCCAATTTTCTGAATTTTTGAAAATTTCACTTTTTTGTGAAAATACCCACTAAATGAGGGAATAATATGTGTGAGGGTACCCCAGGAGAGTTCCAAATGTGTGTGGGTAGAATATATATCACACGGGGGTAAAATTGAAAAAAGTTGAAAAAAATTTTTTGTTGGACTTAGTCATTTTTCCGGCATTTAGAAGACTTTCAGATAGGGGAAATGTCAGTGATTATTCCAATTTCAGTTCCAGAGCGATTCGCCCGATGAGTCCTTCATATTTAGTCGTTTTCAGCCAATTTTCTGAATTTTTGAAAATTTCACTTTTTTGTGAAAATATCCACTAAATTAGGGAATAATATGTGTGAGGGTACCCCAGCAGAGTTACAAATGTGTGTGGGTAGAATATATATCCCACGGGGGTAAAATTGAAAAAAGTTTAAAAAAAAATTTTTTTGGACTTAGTCATTTTTTCAGCGTTTATCAGAATTTCAGATAGGGGAAATGTCAGTGAGCATTCCATTTTCAGTTCCAGAGCGATTTGCCCGATGAGTCCATCATATTTAGTCGTTTTCAGCCAATTTTCAGAATTTTTGAAACCTTCACTTTTTTGTGAAAATATCCACTAAATGAGGGAATAATATGTGTGAGGGTACCCCAGGAGAGTTCCAAATGTGTGTGGGTAGAATATATATCCCACGGTGGTAAAATTGAAAAAAGATGAAAAAATTTTTTTTTTGACTTAGTCATTTTTCCGGCGTTTATCAGACTTTCAGATAGGGGAAATGTCAGTGAGCGTTCCGATTTCAGTTCCAGAGCGATTCGCCCGATGAGTCCTTCATATTTAGTCGTTTTCAGCCAATTTTCAGAATTTTTGAAAATTTCACTTTTTTGTGAATATATCCACTAAATGAGGGAATAATATGTGTGAGGGTACCCCAGCAGAGTTACAAATGTGTGTGGGTAGAATATATATCCCACGGGGGTAAAATTGAAAAAAGTTTAAAAAAAATTTTTTTTGGACTTAGTCATTTTTTCAGCGTTTATCAGACTTTCAGATAGGGGAAATGTCAGTGAGCGTTCCAATTTCAGTTCCAGAGCAATTCGCCCGATGAGTCCTTCATATTTAGTCGTTTTCAGCCAATTTTCAGAATTTTGAAAATTTCACTTTTTTGTAAAAATATCCACTAAATGAGGGAATAATATATGTGAGGGTACCCCAGGAGAGTTCCAAATGTGTGTGGGTAGAAGATATATCCCACGGGGGTAAAATTGAAAAAAGTTGAAAAAAAATTTTTTTTTCGACTTAGTCATTTTTCCGGCGTTTATCAGACTTTCAAATAGGGAAAATGTCAGTGAGCATTCCGATTTCAGTTCCAGAGCGATTTGCCCGATGAGTCCTTCATATTTAGTCGTTTTCAGCCAATTTTCTGAATTTTTGAAAATTTCACTTTTTTGTGAAAATATCCACTAAATGAGGGAATAATATGTGTGAGGGTACCCCAGGAGAGTTCCAAATGTGTGTGGGTAGAATATATATCCCACGGGGGTAAAATTGAAAAAAGATGAAAAAAAAATTTTTTTGACTTAGTCATTTTTCCGGCGTTTATCAGACTTTCAGATAGGGGAAATGTCAGTGAGCGTTCCGATTTCAGTTCCAGAGCGATTCGCTCGATGAGTCCTTCATATTTAGTCGTTTTCAGCCAATTTTCAGAATTTTTGAAAATTTCACTTTTTTGTGAAAATATCCACTAAATGAGGGAATAATATGTGTGAGGGTACCCCAGGAGAGTTCCAAATGTGTGTGGGTAGAATATATATCCCACGGGGGTAAAATTGAAAAAAAGTGAAAAAAAATTTTGTTTTGGACTTAGTCATTTTTCCGGCGTTCATCAGACTTTCAGATAGGGGAAATGTCAGTGAGCGTTCCGATTTCAGTTCCAGAGCGATTCGCCCGATGAGTCCTTCATATTTAGTCGTTTTCAGCCAATTTTCAGAATTTTTGAAAATTTCACTTTTTTGTGAAAATATCCACTAAATGAGGGAATAATATGTGTGAGGGTACCCCAGCAGAGTTACAAATGTGTGTGGGTAGAATATATATCCCACGGGGGTAAAATTGAAAAAAGTTGAAAAAAAATTTTTTTTGGACTTAGTCATTTTTTCAGCGTTTATCAGAATTTCAGATAGGGGAAATGTCAGTGAGCATTCCATTTTAAGTTCCAGAGTGATTTGCCCGATGAGTCCTTCATATTTAGTCGTTTTCAGCCAATTTTCAGAATTTTTGAAAATTTCACTTTTTTGTGAAAATATCCACTAAATGAGGGAATAATATGTGTGAGGGTACCCCAGGAGAGTTCCAAATGTGTGTGGGTAGAAAATATATCCCACGGGGGTAAAATTGAAAAAAGGTGAAAAATTTGGTTTTTTGGACTTAGTCATTTTTTCAGCGTTTATCAGACTTTCAGATAGGGGAAATGTCAGTGAGCGTTCCAATTTCAGTTCCAGAGCAATTCGCCCGATGAGTCCTTCATATTTAGTCGTTTTCAGCCAATTTTCAGAATTTTGAAAATTTCACTTTTTTGTAAAAATATCCACTAAATGAGGGAATAATATATGTGAGGGTACCCCAGGAGAGTTCCAAATGTGTGTGGGTAGAAGATATATCCCACGGGGGTAAAATTGAAAAAAGTTGAAAAAAAATTTTTTTTTCGACTTAGTCATTTTTCCGGCGTTTATCAGACTTTCAAATAGGGAAAATGTCAGTGAGCATTCCGATTTCAGTTCCAGAGCGATTTGCCCGATGAGTCCTTCATATTTAGTCGTTTTCAGCCAATTTTCTGAATTTTTGAAAATTTCACTTTTTTGTGAAAATATCCACTAAATGAGGGAATAATATGTGTGAGGGTACCCCAGGAGAGTTCCAAATGTGTGTGGGTAGAATATATATCCCACGGGGGTAAAATTGAAAAAAGATGAAAAAAAAATTTTTTTGACTTAGTCATTTTTCCGGCGTTTATCAGACTTTCAGATAGGGGAAATGTCAGTGAGCGTTCCGATTTCAGTTCCAGAGCGATTCGCTCGATGAGTCCTTCATATTTAGTCGTTTTCAGCCAATTTTCAGAATTTTTGAAAATTTCACTTTTTTGTGAAAATATCCACTAAATGAGGGAATAATATGTGTGAGGGTACCCCAGGAGAGTTCCAAATGTGTGTGGGTAGAATATATATCCCACGGGGGTAAAATTGAAAAAAAGTGAAAAAAAATTTTGTTTTGGACTTAGTCATTTTTCCGGCGTTCATCAGACTTTCAGATAGGGGAAATGTCAGTGAGCGTTCCGATTTCAGTTCCAGAGCGATTCGCCCGATGAGTCCTTCATATTTAGTCGTTTTCAGCCAATTTTCAGAATTTTTGAAAATTTCACTTTTTTGTGAAAATATCCACTAAATGAGGGAATAATATGTGTGAGGGTACCCCAGGAGAGTTTCAAATGTGTGTGGGTAGAATATATCCAACGGGGGTAAAATTGAAAAAAGTTGAAAAAAAATTTTTGTTGGACTTAGTCATTTTTCCGGCGTTTAGAAGACTTTCAGATAGGAGAAATGTCAGTGAGCGTTCCGATTTCAGTTCCAGAGCGATTCGCCGATCAGTCCTTCATATTTAGTCGTTTTCAGCCAATTTTCAGAATTTTGAAAATTTCACTTTTTTGTGAAAATATCCACTAAATGAGGGAATAATATGTGTGAGGGTACCCCAGGAGAGTTCCAAATGTGTGTGGGTAGAATATATATCCCACGGTGGTAAAATTGAAAAAAGATGAAAACATTTTTTTTTTGACTTAGTCATTTTTCCGGCGTTTATCAGACTTTCAGATAGGGGAAATGTCAGTGAGCGTTCCGATTTCAGTTCCAGAGCGATTCGCCCGATGAGTCCTTCATATTTAGTCGTTTTCAGCCAATTTTCAGAATTTTTGAAAATTTCACTTTTTTGTGAAAATATCCACTAAATGAGGGAATAATATGTGTGAGGGTACCCCAGCAGAGTTACAAATGTGTGTGGGTAGAATATATCCAACGGGGATAAAATTGAAAAAAGGTGAAGAAAATTTTTTTTGGACTTAGTCATTTTTCCGGCGTTTATCAGACTTTCAGATAAGAGAAATGTCAGTGAGCGTTCCGATTTCAGTTCCAGAGCGACTCGCCGATCAGTCCTTCATATTTAGTCGTTTTCAGCCAATTTTCAGAATTTTTGAAAATTTCACTTTTTTGTGAAAATATCCACTAAATGAGGGAATAATATGTGTGAGGGTACCCCAGGAGAGTTCCAAATGTGTGTGGGTAGAATATATCTCCCACGGTGGTAAAATTGAAAAAAGATGAAAAAATTTTTTTTTGGACTTAGTCATTTTTCCGGCGTTTATCAGACTTTCAGATAGGGGAAATGTCAGTGAGCGTTCCGATTTCAGTTCCAGAGCGATTCGCCCGATGAGTCCTTCATATTTAGTCGTTTTCAGCCAATTTTCTGAATTTTTGAAAATTTCACTTTTTTGTGAAAATATCCACCAAATGAGGGAATAATATGTGTGAGGGTACCCCAGGAGAGTTCCAAATGTGTGTGGGTAGAATATATATCCCACGGGGGTAAAATTGAAAAAAGTTGAAAAAAAATTTTTGTTGGACTTAGTCATTTTTCCGACGTTTAGAAGACTTTCAGATAGGGGAAATGTCAGTGAGCGTTCCAATTTCAGTTCCAGAGCGATTCGCCCGATGAGTCCTTCATATTTAGTCGTTTTCAGCCAGTTTTCTGAATTTTTGAAAATTTCACTTTTTTTGTGAAAATATCCACTAAATGAGGGAATAATATGTGTGAGGGTACCCCAGCAGAGTTACAAATGTGTGTGGGTAGAATATATATCCCACGGGGGTAAAATTGAAAAAAGTTGAAAAAAATTTTTTGTTGGACTTAGTCATTTTTCCGGCGTTTAGAAGACTTTCAGATAGGAGAAATGTCAGTGAGCATTCCATTTTCAGTTCCAGAGCGATTTGCCCGATGAGTCCATCATATTTAGTCGTTTTCAGCCAATTTTCAGAATTTTTGAAAATTTCACTTTTTTGTGAAAATATCCACTAAATGAGGGAATAATATGTGTGAGGGTACCCCAGCAGAGTTACAAATGTGTGTGGGTAGAATATATATCCCACGGGGGTAAAATTGAAAAAAGTTGAAAAAAAATTTTTTTTGGACTTGGTCATTTTTTCAGCGTTTATCAGAATTTCAGATAGGGGAAATGTCAGTGAGCATTCCATTTTAAGTTCCAGAGTGATTTGCCCGATGAGTCCTTCATATTTAGTCGTTTTCAGCCAATTTTCAGAATTTTTGAAAATTTCACTTTTTTGTGAAAATATCCACTAAATGAGGGAATAATATGTGTGAGGGTATCCCAGGAGAGTTCCAAATGTGTGTGGGTAGAAAATATATCCCACGGGGGTAAAATTGAAAAAAGGTGAAAAAATTTTTTTTTTTCGACTTAGTCATTTTTCCGGCGTTTATCAGACTTTCAAATAGGGAAAATGTCAGTGAGCATTCCGATTTCAGTTCCAGAGCGATTTGCCCGATGAGTCCTTCATATTTAGTCGTTTTCAGCCAATTTTCTGAATTTTTGAAAATTTCACTTTTTTGTGAAAATATCCACTAAATGAGGGAATAATATGTGTGAGGGTACCCCAGGAGAGTTCCAAATGTGTGTAGGTAGAATATATATCCCACGGGGGTAAAATTGAAAAAAGATGAAAAAAAATTTTTTTTGACTTAGTCATTTTTCCGGCGTTTATCAGACTTTCAGATAGGGGAAATGTCAGTGAGCGTTCCGATTTCAGTTCCAGAGCGATTCGCCCGATGAGTCCTTCATATTTAGTCGTTTTCAGCCAATTTTCAGAATTTTTGAAAATTTCACTTTTTTGTGAAAATATCCACTAAATGAGGGAATAATATGTGTGAGGGTACCCCAGGAGAGTTCCAAATGTGTGTGGGTAGAATATATATCCCACGGGGGTAAAATTGAAAAAAGTTGAAAAAAAATTTTTTTTGGACTTAGTCATTTTTTCAGCGTTTATCAGAATTTCAGATAGGGGAAATGTCAGTGAGCATTCCATTTTAAGTTCCAGAGTGATTTGCCCGATGAGTCCTTCATATTTAGTCGTTTTCAGCCAATTTTCAGAATTTTTGAAAATTTCACTTTTTTGTGAAAATATCCACTAAATGAGGGAATAATATGTGTGAGGGTACCCCAGGAGAGTTCCAAATGTGTGTGGGTAGAAAATATATCCCACGGGGGTAAAATTGAAAAAAGGTGAAAAATTTGGTTTTTTGGACTTAGTCATTTTTTCAGCGTTTATCAGACTTTCAGATAGGGGAAATGTCAGTGAGCGTTCCAATTTCAGTTCCAGAGCGATTTGCCCGATGAGTCCTTCATATTTAGTCGTTTTCAGCCAATTTTCAGAATTTTTGAAAATTTCACTTTTTTGTGAAAATATCCACTAAATGAGGGAATAATATGTGTGAGGGTACCCCAGGAGAGTTCCAAATGTGTGTAGGTAGAATATATATCCCACGGGGGTAAAATTGAAAAAAGATGAAAAAAAAATTTTTTTGACTTAGTCATTTTTCCGGCGTTTATCAGACTTTCAGATAGGGGAAATGTCAGTGAGCGTTCCGATTTCAGTTCCAGAGCGATTCGCCCGATGAGTCCTTCATATTTAGTCGTTTTCAGCCAATTTTCAGAATTTTTGAAAATTTCACTTTTTTGTGAAAATATCCACTAAATGAGGGAATAATATGTGTGAGGGTACCCCAGGAGAGTTCCAAATGTGTGTGGGTAGAATATATATCCCACGGGGGTAAAATTGAAAAAAGTTGAAAAAAAAATTTTTTTGGACTTAGTCATTTTTTCAGCGTTTATCAGAATTTCAGATAGGGGAAATGTCAGTGAGCATTCCATTTTAAGTTCCAGAGTGATTTGCCCGATGAGTCCTTCATATTTAGTCGTTTTCAGCCAATTTTCAGAATTTTTGAAAATTTCACTTTTTTGTGAAAATATCCACTAAATGAGGGAATAATATGTGTGAGGGTACCCCAGGAGAGTTCCAAATGTGTGTGGGTAGAAAATATATCCCACGGGGGTAAAATTGAAAAAAGGTGAAAAATTTGGTTTTTTGGACTTAGTCATTTTTTCAGCGTTTATCAGACTTTCAGATAGGGGAAATGTCAGTGAGCGTTCCAATTTCAGTTCCAGAGCGATTTGCCCGATGAGTCCTTCATATTTAGTCGTTTTCAGCCAATTTTCAGAATTTTTGAAAATTTCACTTTTTTGTGAAAATATCCACTAAATGAGGGAATAATATGTGTGAGGGTACCCCAGGAGAGTTCCAAATGTGTGTGGGTAGAATATATATCCCACGGGGGTAAAATTGAAAAAAGTTTAAAAAAATTTCTTTTAGATTTAGTCATTTTTCCGGCGTTTATCAGACTTTCAGATAGGGGAAATGTCAGTGAGCGTTCCAATTTCAGTTCCAGAGCGATTCGCCCGATGAGTCCTTCATATTTAGTCGTTTTCAGCCAATTTTCTGAATTTTTGAAAATTTCACTTTTTTTGTGAAAATATCCACTAAATGAGGGAATAATATGTGTGAGGGTACCCCAGCAGAGTTACAAATGTGTGTGGGTAGAATATATATCCCACGGGGGTAAAATTGAAAAAAGTTGAAAAAAATTTTTTGTTGGACTTAGTCATTTTTCCGGCGTTTAGAAGACTTTCAGATAGGGGAAATGTCAGTGAGCGTTCCGATTTCAGTTCCAGAGAGATTCGCCCGATGAGTCCTTCATATTTAGTCGTTTTCAGCCAATTTTCTGAATTTTTGAAAATTTCACTTTTTTGTGAAAATATCCACTAAATGAGGGAATAATATGTGTGAGGGTACCCCAGGAGAGTTCCAAATGTGTGTGGGTAGAATATATATCCCACGGGGGTAAAATTGAAAAAAGTTTAAAAAAATTTCTTTTAGATTTAGTCATTTTTCCGGCGTTTATCAGACTTTCAGATAGGGGAAATGTCAGTGAGCGTTCCAATTTCAGTTCCAGAGCGATTTGCCCGATGAGTCCTTCATATTTAGTCGTTTTCAGCCAATTTTCTGAATTTTTGAAAATTTCACTTTTTTGTGAAAATATCCACTAAATGAGGGAATAATATGTGTGAGGGTACCCCAGGAGAGTTCCAAATGTGTGTGGGTAGAATATATATCACACGGGGGTAAAATTGAAAAAAGTTTAAAAAATTTTTTTTTAGATTTAGTCACTTTTCCGGCGTTTATCAGACTTTCAGATAGGGGAAATGTCAGTGAGCGTTCCAATTTCAGTTCCAGAGCGATTTGCCCGATGAGTCCTTCATATTTAGTCGTTTTCAGCCAATTTTCTGAATTTTTGAAAATTTCACTTTTTTTGTGAAAATATCCACTAAATGAGGGAATAATATGTGTGAGGGTACCGCAGGAGAGTTCCAAATGTGTGTGGGTAGAATATATATCCCACGGTGGTAAAATTGAAAAAAGGTGAAAAAATTTTTTTTTTGGACTTAGTCATTTTTCCGGCGTTTATCAGACTTTCAGATAGGGGAAATGTCAGTGAGCGTTCCGATTTCAGTTCCAGAGCGATTCGCCCGATGAGTCCTTCATATATAGTCGTTTTCAGCCAATTTTCAGAATTTTTGAAAATTTCACTTTTTTGTGAACATATCCACTAAATGAGGGAATAATATGTGTGAGGGTACCCCAGGAGAGTTCCAAATGTGTGTGGGTAGAATATATATCCCACGGGGGTAAAATTGAAAAAAGGTGAAAAAAAATTTTTTTTGGACTTAGTCATTTTTTCAGCGTTTATCAGACTTTCAGATAGGGGAAATGTCAGTGAGCATTCCAATTTCAGTTCCAGAGCGATTCGCCCGATGAGTCCTTCATATTTAGTCGTTTTCAGCCAATTTTCTGAATTTTTGAAAATTTCACTTTTTTGTGAAAATATCCACTAAATGAGGGAATAATATGTGTGAGGGTACCGCAGGAGAGTTCCAAATGTGTGTGGGTAGAATATATATCCCACGGTGGTAAAATTGAAAAAAGGTGAAAAAATTTTTTTTTGGACTTAGTCATTTTTCCGGCGTTTATCAGACTTTCAGATAGGGGAAATGTCAGTGAGCGTTCCGATTTCAGTTCCAGAGCGATTTGCCCGATGAGTCCTTCATATTTAGTCGTTTTCAGCCAATTTTCAGAATTTTGAAAATTTCACTTTTTTGTGAAAATATCCACTAAATGAGGGAATAATATGTGTGAGGGTACCCCAGGAGAGTTCCAAATGTGTGTGGGTAGAATAAATATCCCACGGGGGTAAAATTCAAAAAAGTTTAAAAATTTTTTTTTAGACTTAGTCATTTTTCCGGCGTTTATCAGACTTTCAGATAGGGGAAATGTCAGTGAGCGTTCCGATTTCAGTTCCAGAGCGATTCGGCCGATGAGTCATTCATATTTAGTCATTTTCAGCCAATTTTCAGAATTTTTGAAAATTTCACTTTTTTGTGAAAATATCCACTAAATGAGGGAATAATATGTGTGAGGGTACCCCAGGAGAGTTCCAAATGTGTGTGGGTAGAATATATATCCCACGGGGGTAAAATTGAAAAAAGTTTAAAAATTTTTTTTTTAGATTTAGCCATTTTTCCGGCTTTTATCAGACTTTCAGATAGGGGAAATGTCAGTGAGCATTCCAATTTCAGTTCCAGAGCGATTCGCCCGATGAGTCCTTCATATTTAGTCGTTTTCAGCCAATTTTATGAATTTTTGAAAATTTCACTTTTTTGTGAAAATATCCACTAAATGAGGGAATAATATGTGTGAGGGTACCCCAGGAGAGTTCCAAATGTGTGTGAGTAGAATATATATCCCACGGGGGTAAAATTGAAAAAAGGTGAAAAAAAATTTTTTGGGGACTTAGTCATTTTTTCAGCGTTTATCAGACATTCAGATAGGGGAAATGTCAGTGAGCATTCCAATTTCAGTTCCAGAGCGATTCGCCCGATGAGTCCTTCATATTTAGTCGTTTTCAGACAATTTTCTGAATTTTTGAAAATTTCACTTTTTTGTGAAAATATCCACTAAATGAGGGAATAATATGTGTGAGGGTACCCCAGGAGAGTTCCAAATGTGTGTGGGTAGAATATATATCCCACGGGGGTAAAATTGAAAAAAGGTAAAAAAATTTTTTTTGGGACTTAGTCATTTTTCCGGCGTTTATCAGACTTTCAGATAGGGGAAATGTCAGTGAGCGTTCCGATTTCAGTTCCAGAGCGATTCGCCCGATGAGTCCTTCATATTTAGTCGTTTTCAGCCAATTTTCTGAATTTTTGAAAATTTCACTTTTTTGTGAAAATATCCACTAAATGAGGGAATAATATGTGTGACGGTACCCCAGGAGAGTTCCAAATGTGTGTGGGTAGAATATATATCCCACGGGGGTAAAATTGAAAAAAGTTGAATAAAAATTTTTTTGGACTTAGTCATTTTTCCGGCGTTTATCAGACTTTCAGATAGGGGAAATGTTAGTGAGCGTTCCGATTTCAGTTCCAGAGCGATTCGCCTGATGAGTCCTTCATATTTAGTCGTTTTCAGCCAATTTTCTGAATTTTTGAAAATTTCACTTTTTTGTGAAAATATCCATTAAATGAGGGAATAATATGTGTGAGGGTACCCCAGGAGAGTTCCAAATGTGTGTGGGTAGAATATATATCCCACGGGGGTAAAATTGAAAAAAGTTGAAAAAAATTTTTTGTTGGACTTAGTAATTTTTCCGGCGTTTAGAAGACTTTCAGACAGGGGAAATGTCAGTGAGTATTCCAATTTCAGTTCCAGAGCGATTCGCCCGATGTGTCCTTCGTATTTAGTCGTTTTCAGCCAATTTTCTGAATTTTTGAAAATTTCACTTTTTTGTGAAAATATCCACTAAATGAGGGAATAATATGTGTGAGGGTACCCCAGGACAGTTCCAAATGTGTGTGGGTAGAATATATATCCCACGGGGGTAAAATTGAAAAAAGGTGAAAAAAAATTTTTTTTGAACTTAGTCATTTTTTCAGCGTTTATCAGACTTTCAGATAGGGGAAATGTCAGTGAGCGTTCCAATTTCAGATCCAGAGCGATTCGCCCGATGAGTCCTTCATATTTAGTCGTTTTCAGCCAATTTTCTGAATTTTTGAAAATGTCACTTTTTTGTGAAAATATCCACTAAATGAGGGAATAATATGTGTGAGGGTACCCCAGGAGAGTTCCAAATGTGTGTGAGTAGAATATATATCCCACGGGGGTAAAATTGAAAAAAGTTGAAAAAAATTTTTTGTTGGACTTAGTCATTTTTCCGGCGTTTAGAATACTTTCAGATAGGGGAAATGTCAGTGAGGATTCCAATTTCAGTTCCAGAGCGATTCGCCCGATGAGTCCTTCATATTTAGTCGTTTTCAGGCAATTTTCTGAATTTTTGAAAATTTCACTTTTTTGTGAAAATATCCACTAAATGAGGGAATAATATGTGTGAGGGTACCCCAGGGGAGTTCCAAATGTGTGTGGGTAGGATATATATCCCACGGGGGTAAAATTTAAAAAAGGTGAAAAATTTTTTTTTTTGGACTTAGTCATTTTTTCAGCGTTTATCAGACTTTCAGATAGGGGAAATGTCAGTGAGCGTTCCGATTTCAGTACCAGAGCGATTCACCCAATGAGTCCTTCATATTTAGTCGTTTTCAGCCAATTTTCTGAATTTTTCAAAATTTCACTTTTTTGTGAAAATATCCACTAAATGAGGGAATAATATGTGTGAGGGTACCCCAGGAGAGTTCCAAATGTGTGTAGGTAGAATATATATCCCACGGGGGTAAAATCGAAAAAAGTTGAAAAAAAATTTTTTTTTAGACTTAGTCATTTTTCCGGCGTTTATCAGACTTTCAGATAGGGGAAATGTCAGTGAGCGTTCTGATTTCAGTTCCAGAGTGATTCGCCCGATGAGTACTTCATATTTAGTCGTTTTCAGCCAATTTTCTGAATTTTTGAAAATTTCACTTTTTTGTGAAAATATCCACTAAATGAGGGAATAATATGTGTGAGGGTACCCCAGGAGAGTTCCAAATGTGTGTGGGTAGAATATATATCCCACGGGAGTAAAATTGAAAAAAGTTTAAAAAATTTTTTTTTAGATTTAGTCATTTTTCCGGAGTTTATCAGACTTTCAGATAGGGGAAATGTCAGTGAGCGTTCCAATTTCAGTTCCAGAGCGATTCGCCCGATGAGTCCTTCATCTTTAGTCGTTTTCAACCAATTTTCTGAATTTTTGAAAATTTCACTTTTTTGTGAAAATATCCACTAAATGAGGGAATAATATGTGTGAGGGTACCCCAGGAGAGTTCCAAATGTGTGTGGGTAGAATATATATCCCACGGGGGTAAAATTGAAAAAAGTTAAAAAAATTTTTTTTTAGATTTAGTCATTTTTCCGGAGTTTATCAGACTTTCAGATAGGGGAAATGTCAGTGAGCGTTCCAATTTCAGTTCCAGAGCGATTCGCCCGATGAGTCCTTCATCTTTAGTCGTTTTCAACCAATTTTCTGAATTTTTGAAAATTTCACTTTTTTGTGAAAATATCCACTAAATGAGGGAATAATATGTGTGAGGGTACCCCAGGAGAGTTCCAAATGTGTGTGGGTAGAATATATATCCCACGGGGGTAAAATTGAAAAAAGTTAAAAAAATTTTTTTTTAGATTTAGTCATTTTTCCGGAGTTTATCAGACTTTCAGATAGGGGAAATGTCAGTGAGCGTTCCAATTTCAGTTCCAGAGTGATTCGCCCGATGAGTCCTTCATCTTTAGTCGTTTTCAACCAATTTTCTGAATTTTTGAAAATTTCACTTTTTTGTGAAAATATCCACTAAATGAGGGAATAATATGTGTGAGGGTACCCCAGGAGAGTTCCAAATGTGTGTGGGTAGAATATATATCCCACGGGGGTAAAATTGAAAAAAGTTAAAAAATTTTTTTTTTAGATTTAGTCATTTTTCCGGAGTTTATCAGACTTTCAGATAGGGGAAATGTCAGTGAGCGTTCCAATTTCAGTTCCAGAGCGATTCGCCCGATGAGTCCTTCATCTTTAGTCGTTTTCAACCAATTTTCTGAATTTTTGAAAATTTCACTTTTTTGTGAAAATATCTACTAAATGAGGGAATAATATGTGTGAGGGTACCCCAGGAGAGTTCCAAATGTGTGTGGGTAGAATATATATCCCACGGGGATAAAATCGAAAAAAGTTGAAAAAAAATTTTTTTTAGACTTATTCATTTTTCCGGCGTTTATCAGACTTTCAGATAGGGGAAATGTCAGTGAACGTTCCAATTTCAGTTCCAGAGCGATTCGCCCGATGAGTCCTTCATATTTAGTCGTTTTCAGCCAATTTTCTGAATTTTTGAAAATTTCACTTTTTTGTGAAAATATCCACTAAATGAGGGAATAATATGTGTGATGGTACCCCAGGAGAGTTCCAAATGTGTGTGGGTAGAATATATATCCCACGGGGGTAAAATTGAAAAAAGTTGAAAAAAAATTTTTTTGGACTTAGTCATTTTTCCGGCGTTTATCAGACTTTCAGATAGGGGAAATGTTAGTGAGCATTCCGATTTCAGTTCCAGAGCGATTCGCCTGATGAGTCCTTCATATTTAGTCGTTTTCAGCCAATTTTCTGAATTTTTGAAAATTTCACTTTTTTGTGAAAATATCCACTAAATGAGGGAATAATATGTGTGAGGGTACCCCAGGAGAGTTCCAAATGTGTGTGGGTAGAATATATATCCCACGGGAGTAAAATTGAAAAAAGTTTAAAAAAAATTTTTTTTGGACTTAGTCATTTTTCCGCCGTTAATCAGACTTTCAATTAGGGCAAATGTCAGTGAGCGTTCCGATTTCAGTTCCAGAGCGATTCGCCCGATGAGTCCTTCATATTTAGTCGTATTCAGCCAAGTTTCTGAATACTTGAAAATTTCACTTTTTTGTGAAAATATCCACTAAATGAGGGAATAATATGTGTGAGGGTACCCCAGGAGAGTTCCAAATGTGTGTGGGTAGAATATATATCCCACGGGGGTAAAATTGAAAATAGTTTAAAAAAAATTTTTTTTAGACTTAGTTATTTTTCCGGCGTTAATCAGACTTTCAATTAGGGCAAATGTCAGTGAGCGTTCCGATTTCAGTTCCAGAGCGATTCGCCCGATGAGTCCTTCATATTTAGTCGTTTTCAGCCAAGTTTCTGAATACTTGAAAATTTCACTTTTTTGTGAAAATATCCACTAAATGAGGGAATAATATGTGTGAGGGTACCCCAGGAGAGTTCCAAATGTGTGTGGGTAGAATATATATCCCACGGGGGTAAAATTGAAAAAAGTTTAAAAAAAATTTTTTTTAGACTTAGCCATTTTTCCGGCGTTTATCAGACTTTCAGATAGGGGAAATGTCAGTGAGCGTTCCAATTTCAGTTCCAGAGCGATTCGCCCGATGAGTCCTTCATATTTAGTCGTTTTCAGCCAATTTTCAGAATTTTTGAAAATTTCACTTTTTTGTGAAAATATCCACTAAATGAGGGAATAATATGTGTGAGGGTACCCCAGGAGAGTTCCAAATGTGTGTGGGTAGAATATATATCCCACGGGGGTAAAATTGAAAAAAGTTTAAAAATTTTTTTTTTAGATTTAGCCATTTTTCCGGCTTTTATCAGACTTTCAGATAGGGGAAATGTCAGTGAGCGTTCCAATTTCAGTTCCAGAGCGATTCGCCCGATGAGTCCTTCTTATTTAGTCGTTTTCAGCCAATTTTCTGAATTTTTGAAAATTTCACTTTTTTGTGAAAATATCCACTAAATGAGGGAATAATATGTGTGAGGGTACCCCAGGAGAGTTCCAAATGTGTGTGGGTAGAATATATATCCCACGGGGGTAAAATTGAAAAAAGTTGAAAAAAATTTTTTGTTGGACTTAGTCATTTTTCCGGCGTTTAGAAGACTTTCAGATAGGGGAAATGTCAGTGAGTATTCCAATTTCAGTTCCAGAGCGATTCGCCCGATGTGTCCTTCATATTTAGTCGTTTTCAGCCAATTTTCTGAATTTTTGAAAATTTCACTTTTTTGTGAAAATATCCACTAAATGAGGGAATAATATGTGTGAGGGTACCCCAGGAGAGTTCCAAATGTGTGTGGGTAGAATATATATCCCACGGGGGTAAAATTGAAAAAAGGTGAAAAAAAATTTTTTTTGAACTTAGTCATTTTTTCAGCGTTTATCAGACTTTCAGATAGGGGAAATGTCAGTGAGCGTTCCAATTTCAGTTCCAGAGCGATTCGCCCGATGAGTCCTTCATATTTAGTCGTTTTCAGCCAATTTTCTGAATTTTTGAAAATTTCACTTTTTTGTGAAAATATCCACTAAATGAGGGAATAATATGTGTGAGGGTACCCCAGGAGAGTTCCAAATGTGTGTGGGTAGAATATATATCCCACGGGGGTAAAATTGAAAAAAGTTTAAAAAATTTTTTTTTAGATTTAGTCATTTTTCCGGAGTTTATCAGACTTTCAGATAGGGGAAATGTCAGTCAGCGTTCCAATTTCAGTTCCAGAGCGATTCGCCCGATGAGTCCTTCATCTTTAGTCGTTTTCAACCAATTTTCTGAATTTTTGAAAATTTCACTTTTTTGTGAAAATATCCACTAAATGAGGGAATAATATGTGTGAGGGTACCCCAGGAGAGTTCCAAATGTGTGTGGGTAGAATATATATCCCACGGGGGTAAAATTGAAAAAAGTTAAAAAAAATTTTTTTTAGATTTAGTCATTTTTCCGGAGTTTATCAGACTTTCAGATAGGGGAAATGTCAGTGAGCGTTCCAATTTCAGTTCCAGAGCGATTCGCCCGATGAGTCCTTCATCTTTAGTCGTTTTCAACCAATTTTCTGAATTTTTGAAAATTTCACTTTTTTGTGAAAATATCCACTAAATGAGGGAATA
This sequence comes from Phyllobates terribilis, assembly GCF_046119375.1. Classification (NCBI taxonomy): domain Eukaryota; kingdom Metazoa; phylum Chordata; class Amphibia; order Anura; family Dendrobatidae; genus Phyllobates; species Phyllobates terribilis. The sequence continues at coordinate 17,196,798 of NW_027362773.1, read as the reverse complement.
ATATGTGTGAGGGTACCCCAGGAGAGTTCCAAATGTGTGTGGGTAGAATATATATCCCACGGGGGTAAAATTGAAAAAAGTAAAAAAAATTTTTTTTTAGATTTAGTCATTTTTCCGGAGTTTATCAGACTTTCAGATAGGGGAAATGTCAGTGAGCGTTCCAATTTCAGTTCCAGAGCGATTCGCCCGATGAGTCCTTCATCTTTAGTCGTTTTCAACCAATTTTCTGAATTTTTGAAAATTTCACTTTTTTGTGAAAATATCCACTAAATGAGGGAATAATATGTGTTCCCCAGGAGTGTTCCAAATGTGTGTGGGTAGAATATATATCTCACGGGGTAAAATTGAAAAAAGTTGAAAAATAATTTTTTTGGACTTAGTCATTTTTCCGGCGTTTATCAGACTTTCAGATAGGGGAAATGTCAGTGAGCATTCCAATTTCAGTTCCAGAGCGATTCGCCCGATGAGTCCTTCATATTTAGTCGTTTTCAGCCAATTTTCTGAATTTTTGAAAATTTCACTTTTTTGTGAAAATATCCACTAAATAAAGGAATAATATGTGTGAGGGTACCCCAGGAGAGTTCCAAATGTGTGTGGGTAGAATATATATCCCACGGGGGTAAAATTGAAAAAAGGTGAAAAAATTTTTTTTGGACTTAGTCATTTTTCCGGCGTTTATCAGACTTTCAGATAGGGGAAATGTCAGTGAGCGTTCCGATTTCAGTTCCAGAGCGATTCGCCCGATGAGTCCTTCATATTTAGTCGTTTTCAGCAAATTTTCAGAATTTTTGAAAATTTCACTTTTTTGTGAAAATATCCACTAAATGAGGGAATAAAATGTGTGAGGGTACCCCAGGAGAGTTCCAAATGTGTGTGGGTAGAAGATATATCCAAAGGTGGTAAAATTGAAAAAAGTTGAAAAAATTTTTTTTTTTCGACTTAGTCATTTTTCCGGCGTTTATCAGACTTTCAGATAGGGGAAATGTCAGTGAGCGTTCCGATTTCAGTTCCAGAGCGATTCGCCCGATGAGTCCTTCTTATTTAGTCGTTTTCAGCCAATTTTCTGAATTTTTGAAAATTTCACTTTTTTGTGAAAATATCCACTAAATGAGGGAATACTATGTGTGAGGGTACCCCAGGAGAGTTCCAAATGTGTGTGGGTAGAATATATATCCCACGGGGGTAAAATTGAAAAAAGTTGAAAAAAAATTTTTTTTAGACTTAGCCATTTTTCCGGCGTTTATCAGACTTTCAGATAGGGGAAATGTCAGTGAGCGTTCCGATTTCAGTTCCAGAGTGATTTGCCCGATGAGTCCTTCATATTTAGTCGTTTTCAGCCAATTTTCTGAATTTTTGAAAATTTCACTTTTTTGTGAAAATATCCACTAAATGAGGGAATAATATGTGTACCCCAGGAGTGTTCCAAATGTGTGTGGGTAGAATATATATCTCACGGGGGTAAAATTGAAAAAAGTTGAAAAAAATTTTTTTTGGACTTAGTCATTTTTCCGGCGTTAATCAGACTTTCAATTAGGGCAAATGTCAGTGAGCGTTCCGATTTCAGTTCCAGAGCGATTCGCCCGATGAGTCCTTCATATTTAGTCGTTTTCAGACAAGTTTCTGAATACTTGAAAATTTCACTTTTTTGTGAAAATATCCACTAAATGAGGGAATAATATGTGTGAGGGTACCACAGGAGAGTTCCAAATGTGTGTGGGTAGAATATATATCCCACGGGGGTAAAATTGAAAAAAGTTTAAAAAAAATTTTTTTTAGACTTAGCCATTTTTCCGGCGTTTATCAGACTTTCAGATAGGGGAAATGTCAGTGAGCGTTCCAATTTCAGTTCCAGAGCGATTCGCCCGATGAGTCCTTCATATTTAGTCGTTTTCAGCCAATTTTCAGAATTTTTGAAAATTTCACTTTTTTGTGAAAATATCCACTAAATGAGGGAATAATATGTGTGAGGGTACCCCAGGAGAGTTCCAAATGTGTGTGGGTAGAATATATATCCCACGGGGGTAAAATTGAAAAAAGTTTAAAAAATTTTTTTTTAGATTTAGCCATTTTTCCGGCTTTTATCAGACTTTCAGATAGGGGAAATGTCAGTGAGCGTTCCGATTTCAGTTCCAGAGCGATTCGCCCGATGAGTCCTTCATATTTAGTCGTTTTCAGCCAATTTTCAGAATTTTTGAAAATTTCACTTTTTTGTGAAAATATCCACTAAATGAGGGAATAATATGTGTGACGGTACCCCAGGAGTGTTCCAAATGTGTGTGGGTAGAATATATATCTCACGGGGGTAAAATTGAAAAAAGTTGAAAAAAAATTTTTTTGGACTTAGTCATTTTTCCGGCGTTTATCAGACTTTCAGATAGGGGAAATGTCAGTGAGCGTTCCAATTTCAGTTCCACAGCGATTCGCCCGATGAGTCCTTCATATTTAGTCGTTTTCAGCAAATTTTCTGAATTTTTGAAAATTTCACTTTTTTGTGAAAATATCCACTAAATAAAGGAATAATATGTGTGAGGGTACCCCAGGAGAGTTCCAAATGTGTGTGGGTAGAATATATATCCCACGGGGGTAAAATTGAAAAAAGGTGAAAAAAATTTTTTTTGGACTTAGTCATTTTTCCGGCGTTTATCAGACTTTCAGATAGGGGAAATGTCAGTGAGCGTTCCGATTTCAGTTCCAGAGCGATTCGCCCGATGAGTCCTTCATATTTAGTCGTTTTCAGCAAATTTTCAGAATTTTTGAAAATTTCACTTTTTTGTGAAAATATCCACTAAATGAGGGAATAAAATGTGTGAGGGTACCCCAGGAGAGTTCCAAATGTGTGTGGGTAGAAGATATATCCAAAGGTGGTAAAATTGAAAAAAGTTGAAAAAAATTTTTTTTTTCGACTTAGTCATTTTTCCGGCGTTTATCAGACTTTCAGATAGGGGAAATGCCAGTGAGCGTTCCGATTTCAGTTCCAGAGCGATTCGCCCGATGAGTCCTTCATATTTAGTCGTTTTCAGCCAATTTTCAGAATTTTTGAAAATTTCACTTTTTTGTGAAAATATCCACCAAATGAGGGAATAATATGTGTGAGGGTACCCCAGGAGAGTTCCAAATGTGTGTGGGTAGAATATATATCCCACGGGGGTAAAATTGAAAAAAGTTGAAAAAAAATTTTTGTTGGACTTAGTCATTTTTCCGACGTTTAGAAGACTTTCAGATAGGGGAAATGTCAGTGAGCGTTCCAATTTCAGTTCCAGAGCGATTCGCCCGATGAGTCCTTCATATTTAGTCGTTTTCAGCCAGTTTTCTGAATTTTTGAAAATTTCACTTTTTTTGTGAAAATATCCACTAAATGAGGGAATAATATGTGTGAGGGTACCCCAGCAGAGTTACAAATGTGTGTGGGTAGAATATATATCCCACGGGGGTAAAATTGAAAAAAGTTGAAAAAAAATTTTTGTTGGACTTAGTCATTTTTCCGGCGTTTAGAAGACTTTCAGATAGGAGAAATGTCAGTGAGCGTTCCGATTTCAGTTCCAGAGCGATTCGCCCGATGAGTCCTTCATATTTAGTCGTTTTCAGCCTATTTTCAGAATTTTTGAAAATTTCACTTTTTTGTGAAAATATCCACTAAATGAGGGAATAATATGTGTGAGGGTACCCCAGCAGAGTTACAAATGTGTGTGGGTAGAATATATATCCCACGGGGGTAAAATTGAAAAAAGTTTAAAAAAAATTTTTTTTGGACTTAGTCATTTTTTCAGCGTTTATCAATTTCAGATAGGGGAAATGTCAGTGAGCATTCCATTTTCAGTTCCAGAGCGATTTGCCCGATGAGTCCATCATATTTAGTCGTTTTCAGCCAATTTTCAGAATTTTTGAAAATTTCACTTTTTTGTGAAAATATCCACTAAATGAGGGAATAATATGTGTGAGGGTACCCCAGCAGAGTTACAAATGTGTGTGGGTAGAATATATATCCCACGGGGGTAAAATTGAAAAAAGTTGAAAAAAAATTTTTTTTGGACTTAGTCATTTTTTCAGCGTTTATCAGAATTTCAGATAGGGGAAATGTCAGTGAGCATTCCATTTTAAGTTCCAGAGTGATTTGCCCGATGAGTCCTTCATATTTAGTCGTTTTCAGCCAATTTTCAGAATTTTTGAAAATTTCACTTTTTTGTGAAAATATCCACTAAATGAGGGAATAATATGTGTGAGGGTACCCCAGGAGAGTTCCAAATGTGTGTGGGTAGAAAATATATCCCACGGGGGTAAAATTGAAAAAAGGTGAAAAATTTGGTTTTTTGGACTTAGTCATTTTTTCAGCGTTTATCAGACTTTCAGATAGGGGAAATGTCAGTGAGCGTTCCAATTTCAGTTCCAGAGCAATTCGCCCGATGAGTCCTTCATATTTAGTCGTTTTCAGCCAATTTTCAGAATTTTGAAAATTTCACTTTTTTGTAAAAATATCCACTAAATGAGGGAATAATATATGTGAGGGTACCCCAGGAGAGTTCCAAATGTGTGTGGGTAGAAGATATATCCCACGGGGGTAAAATTGAAAAAAGTTGCAAAAAATTTTTTTTTTCGACTTAGTCATTTTTCCGGCGTTTATCAGACTTTCAAATAGGGAAAATGTCAGTGAGCATTCCGATTTCAGTTCCAGAGCGATTTGCCCGATGAGTCCTTCATATTTAGTCGTTTTCAGCCAATTTTCTGAATTTTTGAAAATTTCACTTTTTTGTGAAAATATCCACTAAATGAGGGAATAATATGTGTGAGGGTACCCCAGGAGAGTTCCAAATGTGTGTAGGTAGAATATATATCCCACGGGGGTAAAATTGAAAAAAGATGAAAAAAAAATTTTTTTGACTTAGTCATTTTTCCGGCGTTTATCAGACTTTCAGATAGGGGAAATGTCAGTGAGCGTTCCGATTTCAGTTCCAGAGCGATTCGCCCGATGAGTCCTTCATATTTAGTCGTTTTCAGCCAATTTTCAGAATTTTTGAAAATTTCACTTTTTTGTGAAAATATCCACTAAATGAGGGAATAATATGTGTGAGGGTACCCCAGGAGAGTTCCAAATGTGTGTGGGTAGAATATATATCCCACGGGGGTAAAATTGAAAAAAGTTGAAAAAAAATTTTTTTTGGACTTAGTCATTTTTTCAGCGTTTATCAGAATTTCAGATAGGGGAAATGTCAGTGAGCATTCCATTTTAAGTTCCAGAGTGATTTGCCCGATGAGTCCTTCATATTTAGTCGTTTTCAGACAATTTTCTGAATTTTTGAAAATTTCACTTTTTTGTGAAAATATCCACTAAATGAGGGAATAATATGTGTGAGGGTACCCCAGGAGAGTTCCAAATGTGTGTGGGTAGAATATATATCCCACGGGGGTAAAATTGAAAAAAGGTAAAAAAAATTTTTTTGGGACTTAGTCATTTTTCCGGCGTTTATCAGACTTTCAGATAGGGGAAATGTCAGTGAGCGTTCCGATTTCAGTTCCAGAGCGATTCGCCCGATGAGTCCTTCATATTTAGTCGTTTTCAGCCAATTTTCTGAATTTTTGAAAATTTCACTTTTTTGTGAAAATATCCACTAAATGAGGGAATAATATGTGTGACGGTACCCCAGGAGAGTTCCAAATGTGTGTGGGTAGAATATATATCCCACGGGGGTAAAATTGAAAAAAGTTGAATAAAAATTTTTTTGGACTTAGTCATTTTTCCGGCGTTTATCAGACTTTCAGATAGGGGAAATGTTAGTGAGCGTTCCGATTTCAGTTCCAGAGCGATTCGCCTGATGAGTCCTTCATATTTAGTCGTTTTCAGCCAATTTTCTGAATTTTTGAAAATTTCACTTTTTTGTGAAAATATCCATTAAATGAGGGAATAATATGTGTGACGGTACCCCAGGAGAGTTCCAAATGTGTGTGGGTAGAATATAAATCCCACGGGGGTAAAATTGAAAAAAGTTTAAAAAAAATTTTTTTTAGACTTAGTTATTTTTCCGGCGTTAATCAGACTTTCAATTAGGGCAAATGTCAGTGAGTATTCCAATTTCAGTTCCAGAGCGATTCGCCCGATGTGTCCTTCATATTTAGTCGTTTTCAGCCAATTTTCTGAATTTTTGAAAATTTCACTTTTTTGTGAAAATATCCACTAAATGAGGGAATAATATGTGTGAGGGTACCCCAGGACAGTTCCAAATGTGTGTGGGTAGAATATATATCCCACGGGGGTAAAATTGAAAAAAGGTGAAAAAAAATTTTTTTTGAACTTAGTCATTTTTTCAGCGTTTATCAGACTTTCAGATAGGGGAAATGTCAGTGAGCATTCCAATTTCAGTTCCAGAGCGATTCGCCCGATGAGTCCTTCATATTTAGTCGTTTTCAGCCAATTTTCTGAATTTTTGAAAATTTCACTTTTTTGTGAAAATATCCACTAAATGAGGGAATAATATGTGTGAGGGTACCCCAGGAGAGTTCCAAATGTGTGTGAGTAGAATATATATCCCACGGGGGTAAAATTGAAAAAAGTTGAAAAAAATTTTTTGTTGGACTTAGTCATTTTTCCGGCGTTTAGAATACTTTCAGATAGGGGAAATGTCAGTGAGTATTCCAATTTCAGTTCCAGAGCGATTCGCCCGATGAGTCCTTCATATTTAGTCGTTTTCAGGCAATTTTCTGAATTTTTGAAAATTTCACTTTTTTGTGAAAATATCCACTAAATGAGGGAATAATATGTGTGAGGGTACCCCAGGGGAGTTCCAAATGTGTGTGGGTAGGATATATATCCCACGGGGGTAAAATTTAAAAAAGGTGAAAAATTTTTTTTTTTGGACTGTCATTTTTTCAGCGTTTATCAGACTTTCAGATAGGGGAAATGTCAGTGAGCGTTCCGATTTCAGTACCAGAGCGATTCACCCAATGAGTCCTTCATATTTAGTCGTTTTCAGCCAATTTTCTGAATTTTTCAAAATTTCACTTTTTTGTGAAAATATCCACTAAATGAGGGAATAATATGTGTGAGGGTACCCCAGGAGAGTTCCAAATGTGTGTGGGTAGAATATATATCCCACGGGGGTAAAATCGAAAAAACTTGAAAAAAAATTTTTTTTAGACTTAGTCATTTTTCCGGCGTTTATCAGACTTTCAGATAGGGGAAATGTCAGTGAGCGTTCTGATTTCAGTTCCAGAGTGATTCGCCCGATGAGTACTTCATATTTAGTCGTTTTCAGCCAATTTTCTGAATTTTTGAAAATTTCACTTTTTTGTGAAAATATCCACTAAATGAGGGAATAATATGTGTGAGGGTACCCCAGGAGAGTTCCAAATGTGTGTGGGTAGAATATATATCCCACGGGGGTAAAATTGAAAAAAGTTTAAAAATTTTTTTTTTAGATTTAGTCATTTTTCCGGAGTTTATCAGACTTTCAGATAGGGGAAATGTCAGTGAGCGTTCCAATTTCAGTTCCAGAGCGATTCGCCCGATGAGTCCTTCATCTTTAGTCGTTTTCAACCAATTTTCTGAATTTTTGAAAATTTCACTTTTTTGTGAAAATATCCACTAAATGAGGGAATAATATGTGTGAGGGTACCCCAGGAGAGTTCCAAATGTGTGTGGGTAGAATATATATCCCACGGGGGTAAAATTGAAAAAAGTTAAAAAAATTTTTTTTTAGATTTAGTCATTTTTCCGGAGTTTATCAGACTTTCAGATAGGGGAAATGTCAGTGAGCGTTCCAATTTCAGTTCCAGAGCGATTCGCCCGATGAGTCCTTCATCTTTAGTCGTTTTCAACCAATTTTCTGAATTTTTGAAAATTTCACTTTTTTGTGAAAATATCCACTAAATGAGGGAATAATATGTGTGAGGGTACCCCAGGAGAGTTCCAAATGTGTGTGGGTAGAATATATATCCCACGGGGGTAAAATTGAAAAAAGTTAAAAAAATTTTTTTTTAGATTTAGTCATTTTTCCGGAGTTTATCAGACTTTCAGATAGGGGAAATGTCAGTGAGCGTTCCAATTTCAGTTCCAGAGTGATTCGCCCGATGAGTCCTTCATCTTTAGTCGTTTTCAACCAATTTTCTGAATTTTTGAAAATTTCACTTTTTTGTGAAAATATCCACTAAATGAGGGAATAATATGTGTGAGGGTACCCCAGGAGAGTTCCAAATGTGTGTGGGTAGAATATATATCCCACGGGGGTAAAATTGAAAAAAGTTAAAAAATTTTTTTTTTAGATTTAGTCATTTTTCCGGAGTTTATCAGACTTTCAGATAGGGGAAATGTCAGTGAGCGTTCCAATTTCAGTTCCAGAGCGATTCGCCCGATGAGTCCTTCATCTTTAGTCGTTTTCAACCAATTTTCTGAATTTTTGAAAATTTCACTTTTTTGTGAAAATATCTACTAAATGAGGGAATAATATGTGTGAGGGTACCCCAGGAGAGTTCCAAATGTGTGTGGGTAGAATATATATCCCACGGGGGTAAAATCGAAAAAAGTTGAAAAAAAATTTTTTTTAGACTTATTCATTTTTCCGGCGTTTATCAGACTTTCAGATAGGGGAAATGTCAGTGAACGTTCCAATTTCAGTTCCAGAGCGATTCGCCCGATGAGTCCTTCATATTTAGTCGTTTTCAGCCAATTTTCTGAATTTTTGAAAATTTCACTTTTTTGTGAAAATATCCACTAAATGAGGGAATAATATGTGTGATGGTACCCCAGGAGAGTTCCAAATGTGTGTGGGTAGAATATATATCCCACGGGGGTAAAATTGAAAAAAGTTGAAAAAAAATTTTTTTGGACTTAGTCATTTTTCCGGCGTTTATCAGACTTTCAGATAGGGGAAATGTTAGTGAGCGTTCCGATTTCAGTTCCAGAGCGATTCGCCTGATGAGTCCTTCATATTTAGTCGTTTTCAGCCAATTTTCTGAATTTTTGAAAATTTCACTTTTTTGTGAAAATATCCACTAAATGAGGGAATAATATGTGTGAGGGTACCCCAGGAGAGTTCCAAATGTGTGTGGGTAGAATATATATCCCACGGGAGTAAAATTGAAAAAAGTTTAAAAAAAATTTTTTTTGGACTTAGTCATTTTTCCGCCGTTAATCAGACTTTCAATTAGGGCAAATGTCAGTGAGCGTTCCGATTTCAGTTCCAGAGCGATTCGCCCGATGAGTCCTTCATATTTAGTCGTATTCAGCCAAGTTTCTGAATACTTGAAAATTTCACTTTTTTGTGAAAATATCCACTAAATGAGGGAATAATATGTGTGAGGGTACCCCAGGAGAGTTCCAAATGTGTGTGGGTAGAATATATATCCCACGGGGGTAAAATTGAAAATAGTTTAAAAAAAATTTTTTTTAGACTTAGTTATTTTTCCGGCGTTAATCAGACTTTCAATTAGGGCAAATGTCAGTGAGCGTTCCGATTTCAGTTCCAGAGCGATTCGCCCGATGAGTCCTTCATATTTAGTCGTTTTCAGCCAAGTTTCTGAATACTTGAAAATTTCACTTTTTTGTGAAAATATCCACTAAATGAGGGAATAATATGTGTGAGGGTACCCCAGGAGAGTTCCAAATGTGTGTGGGTAGAATATATATCCCACGGGGGTAAAATTGAAAAAAGTTTAAAAAAAATTTTTTTTAGACTTAGCCATTTTTCCGGCGTTTATCAGACTTTCAGATAGGGGAAATGTCAGTGAGCGTTCCAATTTCAGTTCCAGAGCGATTCGCCCGATGAGTCCTTCATATTTAGTCGTTTTCAGCCAATTTTCAGAATTTTTGAAAATTTCACTTTTTTGTGAAAATATCCACTAAATGAGGGAATAATATGTGTGAGGGTACCCCAGGAGAGTTCCAAATGTGTGTGGGTAGAATATATATCCCACGGGGGTAAAATTGAAAAAAGTTTAAAAATTTTTTTTTTAGATTTAGCCATTTTTCCGGCTTTTATCAGACTTTCAGATAGGGGAAATGTCAGTGAGCGTTCCAATTTCAGTTCCAGAGCGATTCGCCCGATGAGTCCTTCTTATTTAGTCGTTTTCAGCCAATTTTCTGAATTTTTGAAAATTTCACTTTTTTGTGAAAATATCCACTAAATGAGGGAATAATATGTGTGAGGGTACCCCAGGAGAGTTCCAAATGTGTGTGGGTAGAATATATATCCCACGGGGGTAAAATTGAAAAAAGTTGAAAAAAATTTTTTGTTGGACTTAGTCATTTTTCCGGCGTTTAGAAGACTTTCAGATAGGGGAAATGTCAGTGAGTATTCCAATTTCAGTTCCAGAGCGATTCGCCCGATGTGTCCTTCATATTTAGTCGTTTTCAGCCAATTTTCTGAATTTTTGAAAATTTCACTTTTTTGTGAAAATATCCACTAAATGAGGGAATAATATGTGTGAGGGTACCCCAGGAGAGTTCCAAATGTGTGTGGGTAGAATATATATCCCACGGGGGTAAAATTGAAAAAAGGTGAAAAAAAATTTTTTTTGAACTTAGTCATTTTTTCAGCGTTTATCAGACTTTCAGATAGGGGAAATGTCAGTGAGCGTTCCAATTTCAGTTCCAGAGCAATTCGCCCGATGAGTCCTTCATATTTAGTCGTTTTCAGCCAATTTTCTGAATTTTTGAAAATTTCACTTTTTTGTGAAAATATCCACTAAATGAGGGAATAATATGTGTGAGGGTACCCCAGGAGAGTTCCAAATGTGTGTGGGTAGAATATATATCCCACGGGGGTAAAATTGAAAAAAGTTTAAAAAATTTTTTTTTAGATTTAGTCATTTTTCCGGAGTTTATCAGACTTTCAGATAGGGGAAATGTCAGTCAGCGTTCCAATTTCAGTTCCAGAGCGATTCGCCCGATGAGTCCTTCATCTTTAGTCGTTTTCAACCAATTTTCTGAATTTTTGAAAATTTCACTTTTTTGTGAAAATATCCACTAAATGAGGGAATAATATGTGTGAGGGTACCCCAGGAGAGTTCCAAATGTGTGTGGGTAGAATATATATCCCACGGGGGTAAAATTGAAAAAAGTTAAAAAAATTTTTTTTTAGATTTAGTCATTTTTCCGGAGTTTATCAGACTTTCAGATAGGGGAAATGTCAGTGAGCGTTCCAATTTCAGTTCCAGAGCGATTCGCCCGATGAGTCCTTCATCTTTAGTCGTTTTCAACCAATTTTCTGAATTTTTGAAAATTTCACTTTTTTGTGAAAATATCCACTAAATGAGGGAATAATATGTGTGAGGGTACCCCAGGAGAGTTCCAAATGTGTGTGGGTAGAATATATATCCCACGGGGGTAAAATTGAAAAAAGTAAAAAAAATTTTTTTTTAGATTTAGTCATTTTTCCGGAGTTTATCAGACTTTCAGATAGGGGAAATGTCAGTGAGCGTTCCAATTTCAGTTCCAGAGCGATTCGCCCGATGAGTCCTTCATCTTTAGTCGTTTTCAACCAATTTTCTGAATTTTTGAAAATTTCACTTTTTTGTGAAAATATCCACTAAATGAGGGAATAATATGTGTGAGGGTACCCCAGGAGAGTTCCAAATGTGTGTGGGTAGAATATATATCCCACGGGGGTAAAATTGAAAAAAGTTGAAAAAAAATTTTTTTGGACTTAGTCATTTTTCCGACGTTTATCAGACTTTCAGATAGGGGAAATGTCAGTGAGCGTTCCGATTTCAGTTCCAGAGTGATTTGCCCGATGAGTCCTTCATATTTATTCGTTTTCAGCCAATTTTCAGAATTTTTGAAAATTTCACTTTTTTGTGAAAATATCCACTAAATGAGGGAATAATATGTGTGACGGTACCCCAGGAGAGTTCCAAATGTGTGTGGGTAGAATACATATCCCACGGGGGTAAAATTGAAAAAAGTTGAAAAAAAATTTTTTTGGACTTAGTCATTTTTCCGGCGTTTATCAGACTTTCAGATAGGGGAAATGTTAGTGAGCGTTCCGATTTCAGTTCCAGAGCGATTCGCCCGATGAGTCCTTCATATTTAGTCGTTTTCAGCCAATTTTCAGAATTTTTGAAAATTTCACTTTTTTGTGAAAATATCCACTAAATGAGGGAATAATATGTGTGACGGTACCCCAGGAGAGTTCCAAATGTGTGTGGGTAGAATATATATCCTACGGGGGTAAAATTGAAAAAAGTTTAAAAAAAATTTTTTTGGACTTAGTCATTTTTCCGGCGTTTATCAGACTTTCAGATAGGGGAAATGTCAGTGAGCGTTCCGATTTCAGTTCCAGAGCGATTCGCCCGATGAGTCCTTCATATTTAGTCGTTTTCAGCCAATTTTCTGAATTTTTGAAAATTTCACTTTTTTGTGAAAATATCCACTAAATGAGGGAATAATATGTGTGAGGGTACCCCAGGAGAGTTCCAAATGTGTGTGAGTAGAATATATATCCCACGGGGGTAAAATTGAAAAAAGATGAAAAATTTTTTTTTTTTGGACTTAGTCATTTTTTCAGCGTTTATCAGACTTTCAGATAGGGGAAATGTCAGTGAGCGTTCCGATTTCAGTTCCAGAGCGATTCGCCCGATGAGTCCTTCATATTTAGTCGTTTTCAGCCAATTTTCAGAATTTTTGAAAATTTCACTTTTTTGTGAAAATATCCACTAAATGAGGGAATAATATGTGTGAGGGTACCCCAGGAGAGTTCCAAATGTGTGTGGTTAGAATATATATCCCACACGGGTAAAATTGAAAAAAGTTTTAAAAAAATTTTTTTTAGACTTAGTCATTTTTCCGGCGTTTATCAGACTTTCAATTAGGGCAAATGTCAGTGAGCGTTCCTATTTCAGTTCCAGAGCGATTCGCCTGATGAGTCCTTCATATTTAGTCGTTTTCAGCCAATTTTCTGAATATTTGAAAATTTCACTTTTTTGTGAAAATATCCACTAAATGAGGGAATAATATGTGTGAGGGTACCCCAGGAGAGTTCCAAATGTGTGTGGGTAGAATATATATCCCACGGGGGTAAAATTGAAAAAAGTTTAAATAAAATTTTTTTTAGACTTAGTCATTTTTCCGGCGTTTATCAGACTTTCAGATAGGGGAAATGTCAGTGAGCGTTCCAATTTCAGTTCCAGAGCGATTCGCCCGATGAGTCCTTCATATTTAGTCGTTTTCTGCCAATTTTCTGAATTTTTGAAAATTTCACTTTTTTGTGAAAATATCCACTAAATGAGGGAATAATATGTGTGAGGGTACCCCAGGAGAGTTCCAAATGTGTGTGGGTAGAATATATATCCTACGGGGGTAAATTGAAAAAAGTTGAAAATTTTTTTTTTTTTCGACTTAGTCATTTTTCCGGCGTTTATCAGACTTTCAGATAGGGGAAATGTCAGTGAGCGTTCCGATTTCAGTTCCAGAGCGATTCGCCTGATGAGTCCTTCATATTTAGTCGTCTTCAGCCAATTTTCTGAATTTTTGAAAATTTCACTTTTTTGTGAAAATATCCACTAAATGAGGGAATAATATGTGTGACGGTACCCCAGGAGAGTTCCAAATGTGTGTGGGTAGAATATATATCCCACGGGGGTAAAATTGAAAAAAGTTGAAAAAAAATTTTTTTGGACTTAGTCATTTTTCCGACGTTTATCAGACTTTCAGATAGGGGAAATGTCAGTGAGCGTTCCGATTTCAGTTCCAGAGTGATTTGCCCGATGAGTCCTTCATATTTAGTCGTTTTCAGCCAATTTTCAGAATTTTTGAAAATTTCACTTTTTTGTGAAAATATCCACTAAATGAGGGAATAATATGTGTGACGGTACCCCAGGAGAGTTCCAAATGTGTGTGGGTAGAATATATATCCCACGGGGGTAAAATTGAAAAAAGTTGAAAAAAAATTTTTTTGGACTTAGTCATTTTTCCGGCGTTTATCAGACTTTCAGATAGGGGAAATGTTAGTGAGCGTTCCGATTTCAGTTCCAGAGAGATTCGCCCGATGAGTCCTTCATATTTAGTCGTTTTCAGCCAATTTTCAGAATTTTTGAAAATTTCACTTTTTTGTGAAAATATCCACTAAATGAGGGAATAATATGTGTGAGGGTACCCCAGGAGAGTTCCAAATGTGTGTGGGTAGAATATATATCCCACGGGGGTAAAATTGAAAAAAGTTGAAAAAAAATTTTTTTTAGACTTAGTCATTTTTCCGGCGTTTATCAGACTTTCAGATAGGGGAAATGTCAGTGAGCGTTCCGATTTCAGTTCCAGAGCGATTCACCTGATGAGTCCTTCATATTTAGTCGTTTTCAGCCAATTTTCTGAATTTTTGAAAATTTCACTTTTTTGTGAAAATATCCACTGAATGAGGGAATAATATGTGTACCCCAGGAGTGTTCCAAATGTGTGTGGGTAGAATATATATCCCACGGGGGTAAAATTGAAAAAAGTTTAAAAATTTTTTTTTTAGATTTAGCCATTTTTCCGGCTTTTATCAGACTTTCAGATAGGGGAAATGTCAGTGAGCGTTCCGATTTCAGTTCCAGAGCGATTCGCCCGATGAGTCCTTCATATTTAGTCGTTTTCAGCAAATTTTCAGAATTTTTGAAAATTTCACTTTTTTGTGAAAATATCCACTAAATAAAGGAATAATATGTGTGAGGGTACCCCAGGAGAGTTCCAAATGTGTGTGGGTAGAATATATATCCCACGGGGGTAAAATTGAAAAAAGGTGAAAAAATTTTTTTTGGACTTAGTCATTTTTCCGGCGTTTATCAGACTTTCAGATAGGGGAAATGTCAGTGAGCGTTCCGATTTCAGTTCCAGAGCGATTCGCCCGATGAGTCCTTCATATTTAGTCGTTTTCAGCAAATTTTCAGAATTTTTGAAAATTTCACTTTTTTGTGAAAATATCCACTAAATGAGGGAATAAAATGTGTGAGGGTACCCCAGGAGAGTTCCAAATGTGTGTGGGTAGAAGATATATCCAAAGGTGGTAAAATTGAAAAAAGTTGAAAAAATTTTTTTTTTTCGACTCAGTCATTTTTCCGGCGTTTATCAGACTTTCAGATAGGGGAAATGTCAGTGAGCGTTCCGATTTCAGTTCCAGAGCGATTCGCCCGATGAGTCCTTCTTATTTAGTCGTTTTCAGCCAATTTTCTGAATTTTTGAAAATTTCACTTTTTTGTGAAAATATCCACTAAATGAGGGAATACTATGTGTGAGGGTACCCCAGGAGAGTTCCAAATGTGTGTGGGTAGAATATATATCCCACGGGGGTAAAATTGAAAAAAGTTGAAAAAAAATTTTTTTTAGACTTAGCCATTTTTCCGGCGTTTATCAGACTTTCAGATAGGGGAAATGTCAGTGAGCGTTCCGATTTCAGTTCCAGAGTGATTTGCCCGATGAGTCCTTCATATTTAGTCGTTTTCAGCCAATTTTCAGAATTTTTGAAAATTTCACTTTTTTGTGAAAATATCCACTAAATGAGGGAATAATATGTGTGAGGGTACCCCAGGAGAGTTCCAAATGTGTGTGGGTAGAATATATATCCCACGGGGGTAAAATTGAAAAAAGTTTAAAAAATTTTTTTTTAGATTTAGCCATTTTTCCGGCTTTTATCAGACTTTCAGATAGGGGAAATGTCAGTGAGCGTTCCGATTTCAGTTCCAGAGCGATTCGCCCGATGAGTCCTTCATATTTAGTCGTTTTCAGCCAATTTTCAGAATTTTTGAAAATTTCACTTTTTTGTGAAAATATCCACTAAATGAGGGAATAATATGTGTGACGGTACCCCAGGAGTGTTCCAAATGTGTGTGGGTAGAATATATATCTCACGGGGGTAAAATTGAAAAAAGTTTAAAAAAAATTTTTTTTAGACTTAGTCATTTTTCCAGCGTTTATCAGACTTTCAGATAGGGGAAATGTCAGTGAGCGTTCCGATTTCAGTTCCAGAGCGATTCGCCCGATGAGTCCTTCTTATTTAGTCGTTTTCAGCCAATTTTCTGAATTTTTGAAAATTTCACTTTTTTGTGAAAATATCCACTAAATGAGGGAATACTATGTGTGAGGGTACCCCAGGAGAGTTCCAAATGTGTGTGGGTAGAAGATATATCCAAAGGTGGTAAAATTGAAAAAAGTTTAAAAAAAATTTTTTTGGACTTAGTCATTTTTCCGGCGTTTATCAGACTTTCAGATAGGGGAAATGTCAGTGAGCGTTCCAATTTCAGTTCCACAGCGATTCGCCCGATGAGTCCTTCATATTTAGTCGTTTTCAGCAAATTTTCTGAATTTTTGAAAATTTCACTTTTTTGTGAAAATATCCACTAAATAAAGGAATAATATGTGTGAGGGTACCCCAGGAGAGTTCCAAATGTGTGTGGGTAGAATATATATCCCACGGGGGTAAAATTGAAAAAAGGTGAAAAAAATTTTTTTTGGACTTAGTCATTTTTCCGGCGTTTATCAGACTTTCAGATAGGGGAAATGTCAGTGAGCGTTCCGATTTCAGTTCCAGAGCGATTCGCCCGATGAGTCCTTCATATTTAGTCGTTTTCAGCAAATTTTCAGAATTTTTGAAAATTTCACTTTTTTGTGAAAATATCCACTAAATGAGGGAATAAAATGTGTGAGGGTACCCCAGGAGAGTTCCAAATGTGTGTGGGTAGAAGATATATCCAAAGGTGGTAAAATTGAAAAAAGTTGAAAAAAATTTTTTTTTTCGACTTAGTCATTTTTCCGGCGTTTATCAGACTTTCAGATAGGGGAAATGCCAGTGAGCGTTCCAATTTCAGTTCCAGAGCGATTCGCCCGATGAGTCCTTCATATTTAGTCGTTTTCAGCCAATTTTCTGAATTTTTGAAAATTTCACTTTTTTGTGAAAATATCCACTAAATAAGGGAATAATATGTGTGAGGGTACCCCAGGAGAGTTCCAAATGTGTGTCTGTAGAATATATATCCAAAGGTGGTAAAATTGAAAAAAGTTGAAAAAATTTTTTTTTTTCGACTCAGTCATTTTTCCGACGTTTATCAGACTTTCAGATAGGGGAAATGTCAGTGAGCGTTCCGATTTCAGTTCCAGAGTGATTTGCCCGATGAGTCCTTCATATTTAGTCGTTTTCAGCCAATTTTCAGAATTTTTGAAAATTTCACTTTTTTGTGAAAATATCCACTAAATGAGGGAATAATATGTGTGAGGGTACCCCAGGAGAGTTCCAAATGTGTGTGGGTAGAATATATATCCCACGGGGGTAAAATTGAAAAAAGTTGAAAAAAAATTTTTTTTAGACTTAGTCATTTTTCCGGCGTTTATCAGACTTTCAGATAGGGGAAATGTCAGTGAGCGTTCCGATTTCAGTTCCAGAGCGATTCACCTGATGAGTCCTTCATATTTAGTCGTTTTCAGCCAATTTTCTGAATTTTTGAAAATTTCACTTTTTTGTGAAAATATCCACTGAATGAGGGAATAATATGTGTACCCCAGGAGTGTTCCAAATGTGTGTGGGTAGAATATATATCCCACGGGGGTAAAATTGAAAAAAGTTTAAAAATTTTTTTTTTAGATTTAGCCATTTTTCCGGCTTTTATCAGACTTTCAGATAGGGGAAATGTCAGTGAGCGTTCCGATTTCAGTTCCAGAGCGATTCGCCCGATGAGTCCTTCATATTTAGTCGTTTTCAGCAAATTTTCAGAATTTTTGAAAATTTCACTTTTTTGTGAAAATATCCACTAAATAAAGGAATAATATGTGTGAGGGTACCCCAGGAGAGTTCCAAATGTGTGTGGGTAGAATATATATCCCACGGGGGTAAAATTGAAAAAAGGTGAAAAAATTTTTTTTGGACTTAGTCATTTTTCCGGCATTTATCAGACTTTCAGATAGGGGAAATGTCAGTGAGCGTTCCGATTTCAGTTCCAGAGCGATTCGCCCGATGAGTCCTTCATATTTAGTCGTTTTCAGCAAATTTTCAGAATTTTTGAAAATTTCACTTTTTTGTGAAAATATCCACTAAATGAGGGAATAAAATGTGTGAGGGTACCCCAGGAGAGTTCCAAATGTGTGTGGGTAGAAGATATATCCAAAGGTGGTAAAATTGAAAAAAGTTGAAAAAATTTTTTTTTTTCGACTCAGTCATTTTTCCGGCGTTTATCAGACTTTCAGATAGGGGAAATGTCAGTGAGCGTTCCGATTTCAGTTCCAGAGCGATTCGCCCGATGAGTCCTTCTTATTTAGTCGTTTTCAGCCAATTTTCTGAATTTTTGAAAATTTCACTTTTTTGTGAAAATATCCACTAAATGAGGGAATACTATGTGTGAGGGTACCCCAGGAGAGTTCCAAATGTGTGTGGGTAGAATATATATCCCACGGGGGTAAAATTGAAAAAAGTTGAAAAAAAATTTTTTTTAGACTTAGTCATTTTTCCGGCGTTTATCAGACTTTCAGATAGGGGAAATGTCAGTGAGCGTTCCGATTTCAGTTCCAGAGTGATTTGCCCGATGAGTCCTTCATATTTAGTCGTTTTCAGCCAATTTTCAGAATTTTTGAAAATTTCACTTTTTTGTGAAAATATCCACTAAATGAGGGAATAATATGTGTGAGGGTACCCCAGGAGAGTTCCAAATGTGTGTGGGTAGAATATATATCCCACGGGGGTAAAATTGAAAAAAGTTTAAAAAATTTTTTTTTAGATTTAGCCATTTTTCCGGCTTTTATCAGACTTTCAGATAGGGGAAATGTCAGTGAGCGTTCCGATTTCAGTTCCAGAGCGATTCGCCCGATGAGTCCTTCATATTTAGTCGTTTTCAGCCAATTTTCAGAATTTTTGAAAATTTCACTTTTTTGTGAAAATATCCACTAAATGAGGGAATAATATGTGTGACGGTACCCCAGGAGTGTTCCAAATGTGTGTGGGTAGAATATATATCTCACGGGGGTAAAATTGAAAAAAGTTTAAAAAAAATTTTTTTTAGACTTAGTCATTTTTCCAGCGTTTATCAGACTTTCAGATAGGGGAAATGTCAGTGAGCGTTCCGATTTCAGTTCCAGAGCGATTCGCCCGATGAGTCCTTCTTATTTAGTCGTTTTCAGCCAATTTTCTGAATTTTTGAAAATTTCACTTTTTTGTGAAAATATCCACTAAATGAGGGAATACTATGTGTGAGGGTACCCCAGGAGAGTTCCAAATGTGTGTGGGTAGAAGATATATCCAAAGGTGGTAAAATTGAAAAAAGTTTAAAAAAAATTTTTTTGGACTTAGTCATTTTTCCGGCGTTTATCAGACTTTCAGATAGGGGAAATGTCAGTGAGCGTTCCAATTTCAGTTCCACAGCGATTCGCCCGATGAGTCCTTCATATTTAGTCGTTTTCAGCAAATTTTCTGAATTTTTGAAAATTTCACTTTTTTGTGAAAATATCCACTAAATAAAGGAATAATATGTGTGAGGGTACCCCAGGAGAGTTCCAAATGTGTGTGGGTAGAATATATATCCCACGGGGGTAAAATTGAAAAAAGGTGAAAAAAATTTTTTTTGGACTTAGTCATTTTTCCGGCGTTTATCAGACTTTCAGATAGGGGAAATGTCAGTGAGCGTTCCGATTTCAGTTCCAGAGCGATTCGCCCGATGAGTCCTTCATATTTAGTCGTTTTCAGCAAATTTTCAGAATTTTTGAAAATTTCACTTTTTTGTGAAAATATCCACTAAATGAGGGAATAAAATGTGTGAGGGTACCCCAGGAGAGTTCCAAATGTGTGTGGGTAGAAGATATATCCAAAGGTGGTAAAATTGAAAAAAGTTGAAAAAAATTTTTTTTTTCGACTTAGTCATTTTTCCGGCGTTTATCAGACTTTCAGATAGGGGAAATGCCAGTGAGCGTTCCAATTTCAGTTCCAGAGCGATTCGCCCGATGAGTCCTTCATATTTAGTCGTTTTCAGCCAATTTTCTGAATTTTTGAAAATTTCACTTTTTTGTGAAAATATCCACTAAATAAGGGAATAATATGTGTGAGGGTACCCCAGGAGAGTTCCAAATGTGTGTCTGTAGAATATATATCCAAAGGTGGTAAAATTGAAAAAAGTTGAAAAAATTTTTTTTTTTCGACTCAGTCATTTTTCCGGCGTTTATCAGACTTTCAGATAGGGGAAATGTCAGTGAGCGTTACGATTTCAGTTCCAGAGCGATTCGCCCGATGAGTCCTTCTTATTTAGTCGTTTTCAGCCAATTTTCTGAATTTTTGAAAATTTCACTTTTTTGTGAAAATATCTGCTAAATGAGGGAATACTATGTGTGAGGGTACCCCAGGAGAGTTCCAAATGTGTGTGGGTAGAAGATATATCCAAAGGTGGTAAAATTGAAAAAAGTTGAAAAAATTTTTTTTTTTCGACTCAGTCATTTTTCCGGCGTTTATCAGACTTTCAGATAGGGGAAATGTCAGTGAGCGTTCCGATTTCAGTTCCAGAGCGATTCGCCCGATGAGTCCTTCTTATTTAGTCGTTTTCAGCCAATTTTCTGAATTTTTGAAAATTTCACTTTTTTGTGAAAATATCCACTAAATGAGGGAATACTATGTGTGAGGGTACCCCAGGAGAGTTCCAAATGTGTGTGGGTAGAAGATATATCCAAAGGTGGTAAAATTGAAAAAAGTTGAAAAAAATTTTTTTTTTCGACTTAGTCATTTTTCCGGCGTTTATCAGACTTTCAGATAGGGGAAATGTCAGTGAGCGTTCCGATTTCAGTTCCAGAGCGATTCGCCTGATGAGTCCTTCATATTTAGTCGTTTTCAGCCAATTTTCTGAATTTTTGAAAATTTCACTTTTTTGTGAAAATATCCACTAAATGAGGGAATAATATGTGTGACGGTACCCCAGGAGTGTTCCAAATGTGTGTGGGTAGAATATATATCTCACGGGGGTAAAATTGAAAAAAGTTTAAAAAAATTTTTTTTTAGACTTAGTCATTTTTCCAGCGTTTATCAGACTTTCCGATAGGGGAAATGTCAGTGAGTGTTCCGATTTCAGTTCCAGAGCGATTCGCCCGATGAGTCCTTCTTATTTAGTCGTTTTCAGCCAATTTTCTGAATTTTTGAAAATTTCACTTTTTTGTGAAAATATCCACTAAATGAGGGAATACTACGTGTGAGGGTACCCCAGGAGAGTTCCAAATGTGTGTGGGTAGAAGATATATCCAAAGGTGGTAAAATTGAAAAAAGTTGAAAAAAATTTTTTTTTTCGACTTAGTCATTTTTCCGGCGTTTATCAGACTTTCCGATAGGGGAAATGTCAGTGAGCGTTCCAATTTCAGTTCCAGAGCGATTCGCCTGATGAGTCCTTCATATTTAGTCGTTTTCAGCCAATTTTCTGAATTTTTGAAAATTTCACTTTTTTGTGAAAATATCCACTAAATAAGGGAATAATATGTGTGAGGGTACCCCAGGAGAGTTCCAAATGTGTGTGGGTAGAATATATATCCCACGGGGGTAAAATTGAAAAAAGGTGAAAAAATTTTTTTTTGGACTTAGTCATTTTTCCGGCGTTTATCAGACTTTCAGATAGGGGAAATGTCAGTGAGTGTTCCGATTTCAGTTCCAGAGCGATTCGCCCGATGAGTCCTTCTTATTTAGTCGTTTTCAGCCAATTTTCTGAATTTTTGAAAATTTCAATTTTTTTGTGAAAATATCCACTAAATGAGGGAATACTATGTGTGAGGGTACCCCAGGAGAGTTCCAAATGTGTGTGGGTAGAAGATATATCCAAAGGTGGTAAAATTGAAAAAAGTTGAAAAAATTTTTTTTTTTCGACTTAGTCATTTTTCCGGCGTTTATCAGACTTTCAGATAGGGAAAATGTCAGTGAGCGTTCCGATTTCAGTTCCAGAGCGATTCGCCTGATGAGTCCTTCATATTTAGTCGTTTTCAGCCAATTTTCTGAATTTTTGAAAATTTCACTTTTTTGTGAAAATATCCACTAAATGAGGGAATAATATGTGTGACGGTACCCCAGGAGTGTTCCAAATGTGTGTGGGTAGAATATATATCTCACGGGGGTAAAATTGAAAAAAGTTTAAAAAAATTTTTTTTAGACTTAGTCATTTTTCCAGCGTTTATCAGACTTTCCGATAGGGGAAATGTCAGTGAGCGTTCCGATTTCAGTTCCAGAGCGATTCGCCCGATGAGTCCTTCATATTTAGTCGTTTTCAGCCAATTTTCTGAATTTTTGAAAATTTCACTTTTTTTTGAAAATATCCACTAAATGAGGGAATAATATGTGTACCCCAGGAGTGTTCCAAATGTGTGTGGGTAGAATATATATCCCACGGGGGTAAAATTGAAAAAAGTTTAAAAAAATTTTTTTTTAGACTTAGTCATTTTTCCGGCGTTTATCAGACTTTCAATTAGGGCAAATGTCAGTGAGCATTCCGATTTCAGTTCCTGAGCGATTCGCCCGATGAGTCCTTCATATTTAGTCGTTTTCAGCCAATTTTCTGAATTTTTGAAAATTTCACTTTTTTGTGAAAATATCCACTTAATGAGGGAATAATATGTGTGAGGGTACCCCAGGAGAGTTCCAAATGTGTGTGGGTAGAATATATATCCCACGAGGGTAAAATTTAAAAAAGTTTAAAAATTTTTTTTTTAGATTTAGCCATTTTTCCAGCTTTTATCAGACTTTCAGATAGGGGAAATGTCAGTGAGCGTTCCAATTTCAGTTCCAGAGCGATTCGCCCGATGAGTCCTTCTTATTTAGTCGTTTTCAGCCAATTTTCTGAATTTTTGAAAATTTCACTTTTTTGTGAAAATATCCACTAAATGAGGGAATAATATGTGTGAGGGTACCCCAGGAGAGTTCCAAATGTGTGTGGGTAGAATATAAATCCCACGGGGGTAAAATTGAAAAAAGTTTAAAAATTTTTTTTTTAGATTTAGCCATTTTTCCGGCTTTTATCAGACTTTCAGATAGGGGAAATGTCAGTGAGCGTTCCAATTTCAGTTCCAGAGCGATTCGCCCGATGAGTCCTTCTTATTTAGTCGTTTTCAGCCAATTTTCTGAATTTTTGAAAATTTCACTTTTTTGTGAAAATATCCACTAAATGAGGGAATACTATGTGTGAGGGTACCCCAGGAGAGTTCCAAATGTGTGTGGGTAGAATATAAATCCCACGGGGGTAAAATTGAAAAAAGGTGAAAAAAATTTTTTTTGGACTAAGTCATTTTTCTGGCGTTTATCAGACTTTCAGATAGGGGAAATGTCAGTGAGCGTTCCGATTTCAGTTCCAGAGCGATTCGCCCGATGAGTCCTTCATATTTAGTCGTTTTCAGCCAATTTTCAGAATTTTTGAAAATTTCACTTTTTTGTGAAAATATCCACTAAATGAGGGAATAATATGTGTGACGGTACCCCAGGAGTGTTCCAAATGTGTGTGGGTAGAATATATATCTCACGGGGGTAAAATTGAAAAAAGTTTAAAAAAATTTTTTTTTAGACTTAGTCATTTTTGCAGCGTTTATCAGACTTTCCGATAGGGGAAATGTCAGTGAGCGTTCCAATTTCAGTTCCAGAGCGATTCGCCCGATGAGTCCTTCATATTTAGTCATTTTCAGCCAATTTTCAGAATTTTTGAAAATTTCACTTTTTTGTGAAAATATCCACTAAATGAGGGAATAAAATGTGTGAGGGTACCCCAGGAGAGTTCCAAATGTGTGTGGGTAGAAGATATATCCAAAGGTGGTAAAATTGAAAAAAGTTGAAAAAATTTTTTTTTTTCGACTCAGTCATTTTTCCGGCGTTTATCAGACTTTCAGATAGGGGAAATGTCAGTGAGCGTTCCGATTTCAGTTCCAGAGCGATTCGCCCGATGAGTCCTTCTTATTTAGTCGTTTTCAGCCAATTTTCTGAATTTTTGAAAATTTCACTTTTTTGTGAAAATATCCACTAAATGAGGGAATACTATGTGTGAGGGTACCCCAGGAGAGTTCCAAATGTGTGTGGGTAGAAGATATATCCAAAGGTGGTAAAATTGAAAAAAGTTGAAAAAAATTTTTTTTTTCGACTTAGTCATTTTTCCGGCGTTTATCAGACTTTCAGATAGGGGAAATGTCAGTGAGCGTTCCGATTTCAGTTCCAGAGCGATTCGCCTGATGAGTCCTTCATATTTAGTCGTTTTCAGCCAATTTTCTGAATTTTTGAAAATTTCACTTTTTTGTGAAAATATCCACTAAATGAGGGAATAATATGTGTGACGGTACCCCAGGAGTGTTCCAAATGTGTGTGGGTAGAATATATATCTCACGGGGGTAAAATTGAAAAAAGTTTAAAAAAATTTTTTTTTAGACTTAGTCATTTTTCCAGCGTTTATCAGACTTTCCGATAGGGGAAATGTCAGTGAGCGTTCCAATTTCAGTTCCAGAGCGATTCGCCCGATGAGTCCTTCATATTTAGTCGTTTTCAGCCAATTTTCTGAATTTTTGAAAATTTCACTTTTTTGTGAAAATATCCACTAAATAAGGGAATAATATGTGTGAGGGTACCCCAGGAGAGTTCCAAATGTGTGTCTGTAGAATATATATCCAAAGGTGGTAAAATTGAAAAAAGTTGAAAAAATTTTTTTTTTTCGACTCAGTCATTTTTCCGGCGTTTATCAGACTTTCAGATAGGGGAAATGTCAGTGAGCGTTCCGATTTCAGTTCCAGAGCGATTCGCCCGATGAGTCCTTCTTATTTAGTCGTTTTCAGCCAATTTTCTGAATTTTTGAAAATTTCACTTTTTTGTGAAAATATCCGCTAAATGAGGGAATACTATGTGTGAGGGTACCCCAGGAGAGTTCCAAATGTGTGTGGGTAGAAGATATATCCAAAGGTGGTAAAATTGAAAAAAGTTGAAAAAATTTTTTTTTTTCGACTCAGTCATTTTTCCGGCGTTTATCAGACTTTCACATAGGGGAAATGTCAGTGAGCGTTCCGATTTCAGTTCCAGAGCGATTCGCCCGATGAGTCCTTCTTATTTAGTCGTTTTCAGCCAATTTTCTGAATTTTTGAAAATTTCACTTTTTTGTGAAAATATCCACTAAATGAGGGAATACTATGTGTGAGGGTACCCCAGGAGAGTTCCAAATGTGTGTGGGTAGAAGATATATCCAAAGGTGGTAAAATTGAAAAAAGTTGAAAAAAATTTTTTTTTTCGACTTAGTCATTTTTCCGGCGTTTATCAGACTTTCAGATAGGGGAAATGTCAGTGAGCGTTCCGATTTCAGTTCCAGAGCGATTCGCCTGATGAGTCCTTCATATTTAGTCGTTTTCAGCCAATTTTCTGAATTTTTGAAAATTTCACTTTTTTGTGAAAATATCCACTAAATGAGGGAATAATATGTGTGACGGTACCCCAGGAGTGTTCCAAATGTGTGTGGGTAGAATATATATCTCACGGGGGTAAAATTGAAAAAAGTTTAAAAAAATTTTTTTTTAGACTTAGTCATTTTTCCAGCGTTTATCAGACTTTCCGATAGGGGAAATGTCAGTGAGTGTTCCGATTTCAGTTCCAGAGCGATTCGCCCGATGAGTCCTTCTTATTTAGTCGTTTTCAGCCAATTTTCTGAATTTTTGAAAATTTCACTTTTTTGTGAAAATATCCACTAAATGAGGGAATACTACGTGTGAGGGTACCCCAGGAGAGTTCCAAATGTGTGTGGGTAGAAGATATATCCAAAGGTGGTAAAATTGAAAAAAGTTGAAAAAATTTTTTTTTTTCGACTTAGTCATTTTTCCGGCGTTTATCAGACTTTCCGATAGGGGAAATGTCAGTGAGCGTTCCAATTTCAGTTCCAGAGCGATTCGCCTGATGAGTCCTTCATATTTAGTCGTTTTCAGCCAATTTTCTGAATTTTTGAAAATTTCACTTTTTTGTGAAAATATCCACTAAATAAGGGAATAATATGTGTGAGGGTACCCCAGGAGAGTTCCAAATGTGTGTGGGTAGAATATATATCCCACGGGGGTAAAATTGAAAAAAGGTGAAAAAATTTTTTTTTGGACTTAGTCATTTTTCCGGCGTTTATCAGACTTTCAGATAGGGGAAATGTCAGTGAGTGTTCCGATTTCAGTTCCAGAGCGATTCGCCCGATGAGTCCTTCTTATTTAGTCGTTTTCAGCCAATTTTCTGAATTTTTGAAAATTTCAATTTTTTTGTGAAAATATCCACTAAATGAGGGAATACTATGTGTGAGGGTACCCCAGGAGAGTTCCAAATGTGTGTGGGTAGAAGATATATCCAAAGGTGGTAAAATTGAAAAAAGTTGAAAAAATTTTTTTTTTTCGACTTAGTCATTTTTCCGGCGTTTATCAGACTTTCAGATAGGGAAAATGTCAGTGAGCGTTCCGATTTCAGTTCCAGAGCG
Organism: Phyllobates terribilis; assembly: GCF_046119375.1. NCBI lineage: Eukaryota > Metazoa > Chordata > Amphibia > Anura > Dendrobatidae > Phyllobates > Phyllobates terribilis. The sequence continues at coordinate 17,170,446 of NW_027362773.1, read as the reverse complement.
ATTCGCCTGATGAGTCCTTCATATTTAGTCGTTTTCAGCCAATTTTCTGAATTTTTGAAAATTTCACTTTTTTGTGAAAATATCCACTAAATGAGGGAATAATATGTGTGACGGTACCCCAGGAGTGTTCCAAATGTGTGTGGGTAGAATATATATCTCACGGGGGTAAAATTGAAAAAAGTTTAAAAAAATTTTTTTTAGACTTAGTCATTTTTCCAGCGTTTATCAGACTTTCCGATAGGGGAAATGTCAGTGAGCGTTCCGATTTCAGTTCCAGAGCGATTCGCCCGATGAGTCCTTCATATTTAGTCGTTTTCAGCCAATTTTCTGAATTTTTGAAAATTTCACTTTTTTTTGAAAATATCCACTAAATGAGGGAATAATATGTGTACCCCAGGAGTGTTCCAAATGTGTGTGGGTAGAATATATATCCCACGGGGGTAAAATTGAAAAAAGTTTTAAAAAAATTTTTTTTAGACTTAGTCATTTTTCCGGCGTTTATCAGACTTTCAATTAGGGCAAATGTCAGTGAGCATTCCGATTTCAGTTCCTGAGCGATTCGCCCGATGAGTCCTTCATATTTAGTCGTTTTCAGCCAATTTTCTGAATTTTTGAAAATTTCACTTTTTTGTGAAAATATCCACTTAATGAGGGAATAATATGTGTGAGGGTACCCCAGGAGAGTTCCAAATGTGTGTGGGTAGAATATATATCCCACGAGGGTAAAATTTAAAAAAGTTTAAAAATTTTTTTTTTAGATTTAGTCATTTTTCCGGCGTTTATCAGACTTTCCGATAGGGGAAATGTCAGTGAGCGTTCCAATTTCAGTTCCAGAGCGATTCGCCTGATGAGTCCTTCATATTTAGTCGTTTTCAGCCAATTTTCTGAATTTTTGAAAATTTCACTTTTTTGTGAAAATATCCACTAAATAAGGGAATAATATGTGTGAGGGTACCCCAGGAGAGTTCCAAATGTGTGTGGGTAGAATATATATCCCACGGGGGTAAAATTGAAAAAAGGTGAAAAAATTTTTTTTTGGACTTAGTCATTTTTCCGGCGTTTATCAGACTTTCAGATAGGGGAAATGTCAGTGAGTGTTCCGATTTCAGTTCCAGAGCGATTCGCCCGATGAGTCCTTCTTATTTAGTCGTTTTCAGCCAATTTTCTGAATTTTTGAAAATTTCAATTTTTTTGTGAAAATATCCACTAAATGAGGGAATACTATGTGTGAGGGTACCCCAGGAGAGTTCCAAATGTGTGTGGGTAGAAGATATATCCAAAGGTGGTAAAATTGAAAAAAGTTGAAAAAATTTTTTTTTTTCGACTTAGTCATTTTTCCGGCGTTTATCAGACTTTCAGATAGGGAAAATGTCAGTGAGCGTTCCGATTTCAGTTCCAGAGCGATTCGCCTGATGAGTCCTTCATATTTAGTCGTTTTCAGCCAATTTTCTGAATTTTTGAAAATTTCACTTTTTTGTGAAAATATCCACTAAATGAGGGAATAATATGTGTGACGGTACCCCAGGAGTGTTCCAAATGTGTGTGGGTAGAATATATATCTCACGGGGGTAAAATTGAAAAAAGTTTAAAAAAATTTTTTTTAGACTTAGTCATTTTTCCAGCGTTTATCAGACTTTCCGATAGGGGAAATGTCAGTGAGCGTTCCGATTTCAGTTCCAGAGCGATTCGCCCGATGAGTCCTTCATATTTAGTCGTTTTCAGCCAATTTTCTGAATTTTTGAAAATTTCACTTTTTTTTGAAAATATCCACTAAATGAGGGAATAATATGTGTACCCCAGGAGTGTTCCAAATGTGTGTGGGTAGAATATATATCCCACGGGGGTAAAATTGAAAAAAGTTTTAAAAAAATTTTTTTTAGACTTAGTCATTTTTCCGGCGTTTATCAGACTTTCAATTAGGGCAAATGTCAGTGAGCATTCCGATTTCAGTTCCTGAGCGATTCGCCCGATGAGTCCTTCATATTTAGTCGTTTTCAGCCAATTTTCTGAATTTTTGAAAATTTCACTTTTTTGTGAAAATATCCACTTAATGAGGGAATAATATGTGTGAGGGTACCCCAGGAGAGTTCCAAATGTGTGTGGGTAGAATATATATCCCACGAGGGTAAAATTTAAAAAAGTTTAAAAATTTTTTTTTTAGATTTAGCCATTTTTCCAGCTTTTATCAGACTTTCAGATAGGGGAAATGTCAGTGAGCGTTCCAATTTCAGTTCCAGAGCGATTCGCCCGATGAGTCCTTCTTATTTAGTCGTTTTCAGCCAATTTTCTGAATTTTTGAAAATTTCACTTTTTTGTGAAAATATCCACTAAATGAGGGAATAATATGTGTGAGGGTACCCCAGGAGAGTTCCAAATGTGTGTGGGTAGAATATAAATCCCACGGGGGTAAAATTGAAAAAAGTTTAAAAATTTTTTTTTTAGATTTAGCCATTTTTCCGGCTTTTATCAGACTTTCAGATAGGGGAAATGTCAGTGAGCGTTCCAATTTCAGTTCCAGAGCGATTCGCCCGATGAGTCCTTCTTATTTAGTCGTTTTCAGCCAATTTTCTGAATTTTTGAAAATTTCACTTTTTTGTGAAAATATCCACTAAATGAGGGAATACTATGTGTGAGGGTACCCCAGGAGAGTTCCAAATGTGTGTGGGTAGAATATAAATCCCACGGGGGTAAAATTGAAAAAAGGTGAAAAAAATTTTTTTTGGACTAAGTCATTTTTCTGGCGTTTATCAGACTTTCAGATAGGGGAAATGTCAGTGAGCGTTCCGATTTCAGTTCCAGAGCGATTCGCCCGATGAGTCCTTCATATTTAGTCGTTTTCAGCCAATTTTCAGAATTTTTGAAAATTTCACTTTTTTGTGAAAATATCCACTAAATGAGGGAATAATATGTGTGACGGTACCCCAGGAGTGTTCCAAATGTGTGTGGGTAGAATATATATCTCACGGGGGTAAAATTGAAAAAAGTTTAAAAAAAATTTTTTTTAGACTTAGTCATTTTTGCAGCGTTTATCAGACTTTCCGATAGGGGAAATGTCAGTGAGCGTTCCAATTTCAGTTCCAGAGCGATTCGCCCGATGAGTCCTTCATATTTAGTCATTTTCAGCCAATTTTCAGATTTTTTGAAAATTTCACTTTTTTGTGAAAATATCCACTAAATGAGGGAATAAAATGTGTGAGGGTACCCCAGGAGAGTTCCAAATGTGTGTGGGTAGAAGATATATCCAAAGGTGGTAAAATTGAAAAAAGTTGAAAAATTTTTTTTTTTTCGACTCAGTCATTTTTCCGGCGTTTATCAGACTTTCAGATAGGGGAAATGTCAGTGAGCGTTCCGATTTCAGTTCCAGAGCGATTCGCCCGATGAGTCCTTCTTATTTAGTCGTTTTCAGCCAATTTTCTGAATTTTTGAAAATTTCACTTTTTTGTGAAAATATCCACTAAATGAGGGAATACTATGTGTACCCCAGGAGTGTTCCAAATGTGTGTGGGTAGAATATATATCCCACGGGGGTAAAATTGAAAAAAGTTTAAAAAAAATTTTTTTTAGACTTAGCCATTTTTCCGGCGTTTATCAGACTTTCAGATAGGGGAAATGTCAGTGAGCATTCCAATTTCAGTTCCAGAGCGATTCGCCCGATGAGTCCTTCATATTTAGTCGTTTTCAGCCAATTTTCAGAATTTTTGAAAATTTCACTTTTTTGTGAAAATATCCACTAAATGAGGGAATAATATGTGTGAGGGTACCCCAGGAGAGTTCCAAATGTGTGTGGGTAGAATATATATCCCACGGGGGTAAAATTGAAAAAAGTTTTAAAAAAATTTTTTTTAGACTTAGCCATTTTTCCGGCGTTTATCAGACTTTCAGATAGGGGAAATGTCAGTGAGCGTTCCAATTTCAGTTCCAGAGCGATTCGCCCGATGAGTCCTTCATATTTAGTCGTTTTCAGCCAATTTTCAGAATTTTTGAAAATTTCACTTTTTTGTGAAAATATCCACTAAATGAGGGAATAATATGTGTGAGGGTACCCCAGGAGAGTTCCAAATGTGTGTGGGTAGAAGATATATCCAAAGGTGGTAAAATTGAAAAAAGTTGAAAAAATTTTTTTTTTCGACTTAGTCATTTTTCCGGCGTTTATCAGACTTTCAGATGGGGGAAATGTCAGTGAGCGTTCCGATTTCAGTTCCAGAGCGATTCGTCTGATGAGTCCTTCATATTTAGTCATATTCAGCCAATTTTCTGAATTTTTGAAAATTTCACTTTTTTGTGAAAATATCCACTAAATGAGGGAATAATACGTGTGAGGGTACCCCAGGAGAGTTCCAAATGTGTGTGGGTAGAATATATATCCCACGGGGGTAAAATTGAAAAAAGGTGAAAAAAATTTTTTTTGGACTTAGTCATTTTTCCGGCGTTTATCAGACTTTCAGATAGGGAAAATGTCAGTGAGCGTTCCGATTTCAGTTCCAGAGCGATTCGCCCGATGAGTCCTTCATATTTAGTCGTTTTCAGCCAATTTTCTGAATTTTTGAAAATTTCACTTTTTTGTGAAAATATCCACTAAATGAGGGAATAATATGTGTGAGGGTACCCCAGGAGAGTTCCAAATGTGTGTGGGTAGAATATATATCCCACGGGGGTAAAATTGAAAAAAGTTTAAAAAATTTTTTTTAGATTTAGCCATTTTTCCGGCTTTTATCAGACTTTCAGATAGGGGAAATGTCAGTGAGCGTTCCAATTTCAGTTCCAGAACGATTCGCCCAATGAGTCCTTCTTATTTAGTCGTTTTCAGCCAATTTTCTGAATTTTTGAAAATTTCACTTTTTTGTGAAAATATCCACTAAATGAGGGAATACTATGTGTGAGGGTACCCCAGGAGAGTTCCAAATGTGTGTGGGTAGAAGATATATCCAAAGGTGGTAAAATTGAAAAAAGTTGAAAAAATTTTTTTTTTCGACTTAGTCATTTTTCCGGCGTTTATCAGACTTTCAGATGGGGGAAATGTCAGTGAGCGTTCCGATTTCAGTTCCAGAGCGATTCGCCTGATGAGTCCTTCATATTTAGTCATTTTCAGCCAATTTTCTGAATTTTTGAAAATTTCACTTTTTTGTGAAAATATCCACTAAATGAGGGAATAATATGTGTGAAGGTACCCCAGGAGAGTTCCAAATGTGTGTGGGTAGAATATATATCCCACGGGAGTAAAATTGAAAAAAGGTGAAAAATTTTTTTTTTGGACTTAGTCATTTTTCCGGCGTTTATCAGACTTTCAGATAGGGGAAATGTCAGTGAGCGTTCCGATTTCAGTTCCAGAGCGATTCGCCCGATGAGTCCTTCATATTTAGTCGTTTTCAGCCAATTTTCAGAATTTTTGAAAATTTCACTTTTTTGTGAAAATATCCACTAAATGAGGGAATAAAATGTGTGAGGGTACCCCAGGAGAGTTCCAAATGTGTGTGGGTAGAAGATATATCCAAAGGTGGTAAAATTGAAAAAAGTTGAAAAAAATTTTTTTTTTCGACTTAGTCATTTTTCCGGCGTTTATCAGACTTTCAGATAGGGGAAATGTCAGTGAGCGTTCCGATTTCAGTTCCAGAGCGATTCGCCTGATGAGTCCTTCATATTTAGTCGTTTTCAGCCAATTTTCTGAATTTTTGAAAATTTCACTTTTTTGTGAAAATATCCACTAAATGAGGGAATAATATGTGTGAGGGTACCCCAGGAGAGTTCCAAATGTGTGTGGGTAGAAGATATATCCAAAGGTGGTAAAATTGAAAAAAGTTGAAAAAAAATTTTTTTTAGACTTAGTCATTTTTCCGGCGTTTATCAGACTTTCAGATAGGGGAAATGTCAGTGAGCGTTCCGATTTCAGTTCCAGAGCGATTCGCCCGATGAGTCCTTCATATTTAGTCGTTTTCAGCCAATTTTCAGAATTTTTGAAAATTTCATTTTTTTGTGAAAATATCCACTAAATGAGGGAATAATATGTGTGAGGGTACCCCAGGAGAGTTTCAAATGTGTGTGGGTAGAATATATATCCCACGGGGGTAAAATTGAAAAAAGTTTAAAAAAATTTTTTTTAGATTTAGTCATTTTTCCGGCGTTTATCAGACTTTCAGATAGGGGAAATGTCAGTGAGCGTTCCGATTTAAGTTCCAGAGCGATTCGCCCGATGAGTCCTTCATATTTAGTCGTTTTCAGCCAATTTTCAGAATTTTTGAAAATTTCATTTTTTTGTGAAAATATCCACTAAATGAGGGAATAATATGTGTGAGGGTACCCCAGGAAAGTTCCAAATGTGTGGGTAGAATATATATCCCACGGGGGTAAAATTGAAAAAAGTTTAAAAAAAATTTTTTTTAGACTTAGTCATTTTTCCGGCGTTTATCAGACTTTCAGATAGGGGAAATGTCAGTGAGCGTTCCAATTTCAGTTCCAGAGCGATTCGCCCGATGAGTCCTTCATATTTAGTTGTTTTCAGCCAATTTTCTGAATTTTTGAAAATTTCACTTTTTTGTGAAAATATCCACTAAATGAGGGAATAATATGTGTACCCCAGGAGAGTTCCAAATGTGTGTGGGTAGAATATATATCCCACGGGGGTAAAATTGAAAAAAGTTAAAAAAATTTTTTTTTTGGACTTAGTAATTTTTCCGGCGTTAATCAGACTTTCAATTAGGGCAAATGTCAGTGAGCGTTCCGATTTCAGTTCCAGAGCGATTCGCCCGATGAGTCCTTCATATTTAGTTGTTTTCAGCCAATTTTCTGAATATTTGAAAATTTCACTTTTTTGTGAAAATATCCAATAAATGAGGGAATAATATGTTTGAGGGTACCCCAGGAGAGTTCCAAATGTGTGTGGGTAGAATATATATCCCACGGGGCTAAAATTGAAAAAAGTTTAAAAAAAATTTTTTTTTAGACTTAGTCATTTTTCCGGCGTTTATCAGACTTTCCGATAGGGGAAATGTCAGTGAGCGTTCCAATTTCAGTTCCAGAGCGATTCGCCCGATGAGTCCTTCATATTTAGTCGTTTTCAGCCAATTTTCTGAATTTTTGAAAATTTCACTTTTTTTGGGAAAATATCCACTAAATAAAGGAATAATATGTGTGAGGGTACCCCAGGAGAGTTCCAAATGTGTGTGGGTAGAATATATATCCCACGGGGGTAAAATTGAAAAAAGGTGAAAAAATTTTTTTTTGGACTTAGTCATTTTTCCGGCGTTTATCAGACTTTCAGATAGGGGAAATGTCAGTGAGCGTTCCGATTTCAGTTCCAGAGCGATTCGCCCGATGAGTCCTTCATATTTAGTCGTTTTCAGCCAATTTTCAGAATTTTTGAAAATTTCACTTTTTTGTGAAAATATCCACTAAATGAGGGAATAAAATGCGTGAGGGTACCCCAGGAGAGTTCCAAATGTGTGTGGGTAGAAGATATATCCAAAGGTGGTAAAATTGAAAAAAGTTGAAAAAAAATTTTTTTTTCGACTTAGTCATTTTTCCGGCGTTTATCAGACTTTCAGATAGGGGAAATGTCAGTGAGCGTTCCGATTTCAGTTCCAGAGCGATTCGCCTGATGAGTCCTTCATATTTAGTCGTTTTCAGCCAATTTTCTGAATTTTTGAAAATTTCACTTTTTTGTGAAAATATCCACTAAATGAGGGAATAATATGTGTGACGGTACCCTAGGAGTGTTCCAAATGTGTGTGGGTAGAATATATATCTCACGGGGGTAAAATTGAAAAAAGTTTAAAATAAATTTTTTTTAGACTTAGTCATTTTTCCAGCGTTTATCAGACTTTCCGATAGGGGAAATGTCAGTGAGCGTTCCAATTTCAGTTCCAGAGCGATTCGCCCGATGAGTCCTTCATATTTAGTCGTTTTCAGCCAATTTTCAGAATTTTTGAAAATTTCACTTTTTTGTGAAAATATCCACTAAATGAGGGAATAATATGTGTGAGGGTACCCCAGGAGAGTTCCAAATGTGTGTGGGTAGAATATATATCCCACGGGGATAAAATTGAAAAAAGTTAAAAAAAAATTTTTTTAGACTTAGTCATTTTTCCGGCGTTTATCAGACTTTCAGATAGGGGAAATGTCAGTGAGCATTCCAATTTCAGTTCCAGAGCGATTCGCCCGATGAGTCTTTCATATTTAGTCGTTTTCAGCCAATTTTCAGAATTTTTGAAAATGTCACTTTTTTGTGAAAATATCCACTAAATGAGGGAATAATATGTGTGAGGGTACCCCAGGAGAGTTCCAAATGTGTGTGGGTAGAAGATATATCCAAAGGTGGTAAAATTGAAAAAAGTTGAAAAAAAATTTTTTTTAGACTTAGTCATTTTTCCGGCGTTTATCAGACTTTCAGATAGGGGAAATGTCAGTGAGCGTTCCGATTTCAGTTCTAGAGCGATTCGCCCGATGAGTCCTTCATATTTAGTCGTTTTCAGCCAATTTTCAGAATTTTTGAAAATTTCATTTTTTTGTGAAAATATCCACTAAATGAGGGAATAATATGTGTGAGGGTACCCCAGGAGAGTTTCAAATGTGTTTGGGTAGAATATATATCCCACGGGGGTAAAATTGAAAAAAGTTTAAAAAAATTTTTTTTAGATTTAGTCATTTTTCCGGCGTTTATCAGACTTTCAGATAGGGGAAATGTCAGTGAGCGTTCCGATTTAAGTTCCAGAGCGATTCGCCCGATGAGTCCTTCATATTTAGTCGTTTTCAGCCAATTTTCAGAATTTTTGAAAATTTCATTTTTTTGTGAAAATATCCACTAAATGAGGGAATAATATGTGTGAGGGTACCCCAGGAGAGTTCCAAATGTGTGTGGGTAGAATATATATCAACGGGGGTAAAATTGAAAAAAGGTGAAAAAATTTTTTTTTGGACTTAGTCATTTTTCCGGCGTTTATCAGACTTTCAGATAGGGGAAATGTCAGTGAGCGTTCCGATTTCAGTTCCAGAGCGATTCGCCCGATGAGTCCTTCATATTTAGTCGTTTTCAGCCAATTTTCAGAATTTTTGAAAATTTCACTTTTTTGTGAAAATATCCACTAAATGAGGGAATAAAATGTGTGAGGGTACCCCAGGAGAGTTCCAAATGTGTGTGGGTAGAAGATATATCCAAAGGTGGTAAAATTGAAAAAAGTTGAAAAAATTTTTTTTTTTCGACTTAGTCATTTTTCCGGCGTTTATCAGACTTTCAGATAGGGGAAATGTCAGTGAGCGTTCCGATTTCAGTTCCAGAGCGATTCGCCTGATGAGTCCTTCATATTTAGTCGTTTTCAGCCAATTTTCTGAATTTTTGAAAATTTCACTTTTTTGTGAAAATATCCACTAAATGAGGGAATAATATGTGTGACGGTACCCCAGGAGTGTTCCAAATGTGTGTGGGTAGAATATATATCTCACGGGGGTAAAATTGAAAAAAGTTTAAAATAAATTTTTTTTAGACTTAGTCATTTTTCCAGCGTTTATCAGACTTTCCGATAGGGGAAATGTCAGTGAGCGTTCCAATTTCAGTTCCAGAGCGATTCGCCCGATGAGTCCTTCATATTTAGTCGTTTTCAGCCAATTTTCTGAATTTTTGAAAATTTCACTTTTTTGTGAAAATATCCACTAAATGAGGGAATAATATGTGTGACGGTACCCCAGGAGTGTTCCAAATGTGTGTGGGTAGAATATATATCTCACGGGGGTAAAATTGAAAAAAGTTTAAAATAAATTTTTTTTAAACTTAGTCATTTTTCCAGCGTTTATCAGACTTTCCGATAGGGGAAATGTCAGTGAGCGTTCCAATTTCAGTTCCAGAGCGATTCGCCCGATGAGTCCTTCATATTTAGTCGTTTTCAGCCAATTTTCTGAATTTTTGAAAATTTCACTTTTTTGTGAAAATATCCACTAAATGAGGGAATAATATGTGTGAGGGTACCCCAGGAGAGTTCCAAATGTGTGTGGGTAGAATATATATCCCACGGGGGTAAAATTGAAAAAAGGTGAAAAAATTTTTTTTTAGACTTAGTCATTTTTCCGACGTTTATCAGACTTTCCGATAGGGGAAATGTCAGTGAGCGTTCCAATTTCAGTTCCAGAGCGATTCGCCCGATGAGTCCTTCATATTTAGTCGTTTTCAGCCAATTTTCTGAATTTTTGAAAATTTCACTTTTTTGGGAAAATATCCACTAAATAAAGGAATAATATGTGTGAGGGTACCCCAGGAGAGTTCCAAATGTGTGTGGGTAGAATATATATCCCACGGGGGTAAAATTGAAAAAAGGTGAAAAAATTTTTTTTTGGACTTAGTCATTTTTCCGGCGTTTATCAGACTTTCAGATAGGGGAAATGTCAGTGAGCGTTCCGATTTCAGTTCCAGAGCGATTCGCCCGATAAGTCCTTCATATTTAGTCGTTTTCAGCCAATTTTCAGAATTTTTGAAAATTTCACTTTTTTGTGAAAATATCCACTAAATGGGGGAATAAAATGTGTGAGGGTACCCCAGGAGAGTTCCAAATGTGTGTGGGTAGAAGATATATCCAAAGGTGGTAAAATTGAAAAAAGTTTAAAAAAATTTTTTTTTTCGACTTAGTCATTTTTCCGGCGTTTATCAGACTTTCAGATAGGGGAAATGTCAGTGAGCGTTCCGATTTCAGTTCCAGAGCGATTCGCCTGATGAGTCCTTCATATTTAGTCGTTTTCAGCCAATTTTCTGAATTTTTGAAAATTTCACTTTTTTGTGAAAATATCCACTAAATGAGGGAATAATATGTTTGAGGGTACCCCAGGAGAGTTCTAAATGTGTGTGGGTAGAATATATATCCCACGGGGGTAAAATTGAAAAAAGTTTTAAAAAATTTTTTTTTAGACTTAGTCATTTTTCCGGCGTTTATCAGACTTTCCGATAGGGGAAATGTCAGTGAGCGTTCCAATTTCAGTTCCAGAGCTATTCGCCCGATGAGTCCTTCATATTTAGTCGTTTTCAGCCAATTTTCTGAATTTTTGAAAATTTCACTTTTTTGGGAAAATATCCACTAAATAAAGGAATAACATGTGTGAGGGTACCCCAGGAGAGTTCCAAATGTGTGTGGGTAGAATATATATCCCACGGGGGTAAAATTGAAAAAAGGTGAAAAAAATTTTTTTTTTCGACTTAGTCATTTTTCCGCCGTTTATCAGACTTTCAGATAGGGGAAATGTCAGTGAGCGTTCCGATTTCAGTTCCAGAGCGATTCGCCTGATGAGTCCTTCATATTTAGTCGTTTTCAGCCAATTTTCTGAATGTTTGAAATTTTCACTTTTTTGTGAAAATATCCACTAAATGAGGGAATAATATGTGTGACGGTACCCCAGGAGTGTTCCAAATGTGTGTGGGTAGAATATATATCTCACGGGGGTAAAATTGAATAAAGTTTAAAATAAATTTTTTTTAGACTTAGTCATTTTTCCAGCGTTTATCAGACTTTCCGATAGGGGAAATGTCAGTGAGCGTTCCAATTTCAGTTCCAGAGCGATTCGCCCGATGAGTCCTTCATATTTAGTCGTTTTCAGCCAATTTTCTGAATTTTTGAAAATTTCACTTTTTTGTGAAAATATCCACTAAATGAGGGAATAATATGTGTGAGGGTACCCCAGGAGAGTTCCAAATGTGTGTGGGTAGAATATATATCCCACGGGGATAAAATTGAAAAAAGTTAAAAAAAATTTTTTTAGACTTAGTCATTTTTCGTGCGTTTATCAGACTTTCAGATAGGGGAAATGTCAGTGAGCATTCCAATTTCAGTTCCAGAGCGATTCGCCCGATGAGTCTTTCATATTTAGTCGTTTTCAGCCAATTTTCAGAATTTTTGAAAATGTCACTTTTTTGTGAAAATATCCACTAAATGAGGGAATAATATGTGTGAGGGTACCCCAGGAGAGTTTCAAATGTGTGTGGGTAGAATATATATCCCACGGGGGTAAAATTGAAAAAAGTTTAAAAAAATTTTTTTTAGATTTAGTCATTTTTCCGGCGTTTATCAGACTTTCAGATAGGGGAAATGTCAGTGAGCGTTCCGATTTAAGTTCCAGAGCGATTCGCCCGATGAGTCCTTCATATTTAGTTGTTTTCAGCCAATTTTCTGAATTTTTGAAAATTTCACTTTTTTGTGAAAATATCCACTAAATGAGGGAATAATATGTGTACCCCAGGAGAGTTCCAAATGTGTGTGGGTAGAATATATATCCCACGGGGGTAAAATTGAAAAAAGTTTAAAAAATTTTTTTTTTGGACTTAGTAATTTTTCCGGCGTTAATCAGACTTTCAATTAGGGCAAATGTCAGTGAGCGTTCCGATTTCAGTTCCAGAGCGATTCGCCCGATGAGTCCTTCATATTTAGTCGTTTTCAGTCAATTTTCAGAATTTTTGAAAATTTCACTTTTTTGTGAAAATATCCACTAAATGAGGGAATAAAATGTGTGAGGGTACCCCAGGAGAGTTCCAAATGTGTGTGGGTAGAAGATATATCCAAAGGTGGTAAAATTGAAAAAAGTTGAAAAAAATTTTATTTTCCGACTTAGTCATTTTTCCGGTGTTTATCAGACTTTCAGATAGGGGAAATGTCAGTGAGCATTCCGATTTCAGTTCCAGAGCGATTCGCCCGATGAGTCCTTCTTATTTAGTCGTTTTCAGCCAATTTTCTGAATTTTTGAAAATTTCACTTTTTTGTGAAAATATCCACTAAATGAGGGAATAATATGTGTGAGGGTACCCCAGGAGAGTTCCAAATGTGTGTGGGTAGAATATATATCCCACGGGGGTAAAATTGAAAAAAGTTTAAAAATTTTTTTTTTAGATTTAGCCATTTTTCTGGCTTTTATCAGACTTTCAGATAGGGGAAATGTCAGTGAACGTTCCAATTTCAGTTCCAGAGCGATTCGCCCGATGAGTCCTTCATATTTAGTGGTTTTCAGCCAATTTTCTGAATTTTTGAAAATTTCACTTTTTTGTGAAAATATCCACTAAATGAGGGAATACTATGTGTGAGGGTACCCCAGGAGAGTTTCAAATGTGTGTGGGTAGAAGATATATCCAAAGGTGGTAAAATTGAAAAAAGTTTAAAAAATTTTTTTTTAGATTTAGTCATTTTTCCGGCGTTTATCAGACTTTCAGATAGGTGAAATGTCAGTGAGCGTTCCGATTTCAGTTCCAGAGCGATTCGCCCGATGAGTCCTTCATATTTAGTCGTTTTCAGCCAATTTTCAGAATTTTTGAAAATTTCATTTTTTTGTGAAAATATCCACTAAATGAGGGAATAATATGTGTGAGGGTACCCCAGGAGAGTTCCAAATGTGTGGGTAGAATATATATCCCACCAGGGTAAAATTGAAAAAAGTTTAAAAAAAATTTTTTTTAGACTTAGTCATTTTTCCGGCGTTTATCAGACTTTCAGCTAGGGGAAATGTCAGTGAGCGTTCCAATTTCAGTTCCAGAGCGATTCGCCTGATGAGTCCTTCATATTTAGTCGTTTTCAGCCAATTTTCTGAATTTTTGAAAATTTCACTTTTTTGTGAAAATATCCACTAAATGAGGAAATAATATGTGTGAGGGTACACCAGGAGAGTTGCAAATGTGTGTGGGTAGAATATATATCCCACGGGGGTAAAATTGAAAAAAGGAGAAAAAAATTTTTTTTCAGCGTTTATCAAACTTTCAGATAGGGGAAATGTCAGTGAGCATTCCAATTTCAGTTCCAGAGCAATTCGCCCGATGAGTCCTTCATATTTAGTCGTTTTCAGCCAATTTTCAGAATTTTGAAAATTTCACTTTTTTGTGAAAATATCCACTAAATGAGGGAATAATATGTGTGAGGGTACCCCAGGAGAGTTCCAAATGTGTGTGGGTAGAATATATATCCCACAGGGGTAAAATTGAAAAAAGTTGAAAAAATTTTTTTTTGGACTTAGTCATTTTTCCGGCGTTTATCAGACTTTCAGATAGTGGAAATGTCAGTGAGTGTTCCGATTTCAGTTCCAGAGCGATTCGCCCAATGAGTCCTTCATATTTAGTCGTTTTCAGCCAATTTTCTGAACTTTTGAAAATTTCACTTTTTTGTGAAAATATCCACTAAATAAGGGAATAATATGTGTGAAGGTACCCCAGGAGAGTTCCAAATGTGTGTGGGTAGAATATATATCCCACGGGGGTAAAATTGAAAAAAGTTGAAAAAAAATTTTTTTTGGACTTAGTCATTTTTCCGGCGTTAATCAGACTTTCAATTAGGGCAAATGTCAGTGAGCGTTCCGATTTCACTTCCAGAGCGATTCGCCCGATGAGTCCTTCATATTTAGTCGTTTTCAGCCAATTTTCTGAATATTTGAAAATTTCACTTTTTTGTGAAAATATCCATTAAATGAGGAAATAATATGTGTGAGGGTACCCCAGGAGAGTTCCAAATGTGTGTGGGTAGAATATATATCCCACGGGGGTAAAATTGAAAAAAGTAAAAAAAAAATTTTTTTTAGACTTAGTCATTTTTCCGGCGTTTATCAGACTTTCAGATAGGGGAAATGTCAGTGAGCGTTCCAATTTCAGTTCCAGAGCGATTCGCCCGATGAGTCCTTCATATTTAGTCGTTTTCAGCCAATTTTCAGAATTTTTGAAAATTTCATTTTTTTGTGAAAATATCCACTAAATGAGGGAATAATATGTGTGAGGGTACCCCAGGAGAGTTCCAAATGTGTGTGGGTAGAATCTATATCCCACGGGGGTAAAATTGAAAAAAGTAAAAAAAAAATTTTTTTTAGACTTAGTCATTTTTCCGGCGTTTATCAGACTTTCAGATAGGGGAAATGTCAGTGAGCGTTCCAATTTCAGTTTCAGAGCGATTTGCCCGATGAGTCCTTCTTATTTAGTCGTTTTCAGCCAATTTTCTGAATTTTTGAAAATTTCACTTTTTTGTGAAAATATCCACTAAATAAGGGAATAATATGTGTGAGGGTACCCCAAGAGAGTTCCAAATGTGTGTGGGTAGAATATATATCCCACGGGGGTAAAATTGAAAAAAGTAAAAAAAAAATTTTTTTTAGACTTAGTCATTTTTCCGGCGTTTATCAGACTTTCAGATAGGGGAAATGTCAGTGAGCATTCCAATTTCAGTTCCAGAGCGATTCGCCCGATGAGTCCTTCATATTTAGTTGTTTTCAGCCAATTTTCTGAATTTTTGAAAATTTCACTTTTTTGTGAAAATATCTACTAAATGAGGAAATAATATGTGTGAGGGTACCCCAGGAGAGTTCCAAATGTGTGTGGGTAGAATATATATCCCACGGGGGTAAAATTGAAAAAATGAGAAAAATTTTTTTTTTAGACTTAGTCATTTTTTCAGCGTTTATCAGACTTTCAGATAGAGGAAATGTCAGTGAGCGTTCCAATTTCAGTTCCAGAGCAATTCGCCCAATGAGTCCTTCATATTTAGTCGTTTTCAGCCAATTTTCAGAATTTTGAAAATTTCACTTCTTTGTGAAAATATCCACTAAATGAGGGAATACTATGTGTGAGGGTACCCCAGGAGAGTTCCAAATGTGTGTGGGTAGAAGATATATCCAAAGGTGGTAAAATTAAAAAAAAGTTGAAAAAATTTTTTTTTTTCGACTCAGTCATTTTTCCGGCGTTTATCAGACTTTCAGATAGGGGAAATGTCAGTGAGCGTTCCGATTTCAGTTCCAGAGCGATTCGCCCGATGAGTCCTTCTTATTTAGTCATTTTCAGCCAATTTTCTGAATTTTTGAAAATTTCACTTTTTTGTGAAAATATCCACTAAATGAGTGAATACTATGTGTTAGGGTACCCCAGGAGAGTTCCAAATGTGTGTGTGTAGAATATATATCCCACGGGGGTAAAATTGAAAAAAGGAGAAAAATTTTTTTTTGGACTTAGTCATTTTTTCAGCGTTTATCAGACTTTCAGATAGGGGAAATGTCAGTGAGCGTTCCAATTTCAGTTCCAGAGCAATTCGCCCGATGAGTCCTTCATATTTAGTCGTTTTCAGCCAATTTTCAGAATTTTTGAAAATTTCACTTTTTTGTGAAAACATCCACTAAATGAGGGAATAATATGTGTGAGGGCACCACAGGAGAGTTCCAAATGTGTGTGGGTAGAATATATATCCCACGGGGGTAAAATTGAAAAAAGTTTAAAAAAATTTTTTTTAGACTTAGTCATTTTTCCGGCGTTTATCAGACTTTTAGATAGGGGAAATGTCAGTGAGCGTTCCGATTTCAGTTCCAGAGCGATTCGCCTGATGCGTCCTTCATATTTAGTCGTTTTCAGCCAATTTTCTGAATATTTGAAAATTTCACTTTTTTGTGAAAATATCCACTAATTGAGGGAATAAAATGTGTGAGGGTACCACAGGAGAGTTCCAAATGTGTGTGGGTAGAATATATATCCCACGGGGGTAAAATTGAAAAAAGTTGAAAAAAATTTTTTTTGGACTTAGTCATTTTTCCGGCGTTTATCAGACTTTCAGATAGTGGAAATGTCAGTGAGTGTTCCGATTTCAGTTCCAGAGCGATTCGCCCAATGAGTCCTTCATATTTAGTCGTTTTCAGCCAATTTTCTGAACTTTTGAAAATTTCACTTTTTTGTGAAAATATCCACTAAATGAGGGAATAATATGTGTGAGGGTACCCCAGGAGAGTTCCAAATGTGTGTGGGTAGAATATATATCCCACGGGGGTAAAATTGAAAAAAGTTTAAAAAAAATTTTTTTTAGACTTAGTCATTTTTCCGGCGTTTATCAGACTTTCAGATAGGGGAAATGTCAGTGAGCGTTCCAATTTCAGTTCCAGAGCGATTCGCCCGATGAGTCCTTCATATTTAGTCGTTTTCAGCCAATTTTCTGAATTTTTTTAAAATTTCACTTTTTTGTGAAAATATCCGTTAAATGAGGAAATAATATGTGTGAGGGTACCCCAGGAGAGTTCCAAATGTGTGTGGGTAGAATATATATCCCACGGGGGTAAAATTGAAAAAATGAGAAAAATTTTTTTTTTAGACTTAGTCATTTTTTCAGCGTTTATCAGACTTTCAGATAGAGGAAATGTCAGTGAGCGTTCCAATTTCACTTCCAGAGCGATTCGCCCGATGAGTCCTTCATATTTAGTCGTTTTCAGCCAATTTTCTGAATTTTTGAAAATTTCACTTTTTTGTGAAAATATCCACTAAATAAGGGAATAATATGTGTGAGGGTACCCCAAGAGAGTTCCAAATGTGTGTGGGTAGAATATATATCCCACGGGGGTAAAATTGAAAAAAGGTGAAAAATTTTTTTTTTAGACTTAGTCATTTTTCCGGCGTTTATCAGACTTTCAGATAGGGGAAATGTCAGTGAGCGTTCCGATTTCAGTTCCAGAGCGATTCGCCCGATGAGTCCTTCATATTTAGTCGTTTTCAGCCAATTTTCAGAATTTTTGAAAATTTCACTTTTTTGTGAAAATATCCACTAAATGAGGGAATACTATGTGTGAGGGTACCCCAGGAGAGTTCCAAATGTGTGTGGGTAGAATATATATCCCACGGGGGTAAAATTTAAAAAAGTTTAAAAAAAATTTTTTTTAGACTTAGTCATTTTTTCGGCGTTTATCAGACTTTCAGATAGAGGAAATGTCAGTGAGCATTCCAATTTCAGTTCCAGAGCGATTCGCCGATTGAGTCCTTCATAATTAGTCGTTTTCAGCCAATTTTCAGAATTTTTGAAAATTTCACTTTTTTGTGAAAATATCCACTAAATGAGGGAATAATATGTGTGAGGGTACCCCAGGAGAGTTCCAAATGTGTGTGGGTAGAATCTATATCCCACGGGGGTAAAATTGAAAAAAGGTGAAAAAAAATTTTTTTTGGACTTAGTCATTTTTCCGGCGTTTATCAGACTTTCAGATAGGGGAAATGTCAGTGAGCGTTCCGATTTCAGTTCCAGAGCGATTCGCCCGATGAGTCCTTCATATTTAGTCGTTTTCAGCCAATTTTCAGAATTTTTGAAAATTTCACTTTTTTGTGAAAATATCCACTAAATGAGGGAATAAAATGTGTGAGGGTACCCCAGGAGAGTTCCAAATGTGTGTGGGTAGAAGATATATCCAAAGGTGGTAAAATTGAAAAAAGTTGAAAAAATTTTTTTTTTTCGTCTTAGTCATTTTTCCGGCGTTTATCAGACTTTCAGATAGGGGACATGTCAGTGAGCGTTCCGATTTCAGTTCCAGATCGATTCGCCTGATGAGTCCTTCATATTTAGTCGTTTTCAGCCAATTTTCTGAATTTTTGAAAATTTCACTTTTTTGTGAAAATATCCACTAAATGAGGGAATAATATGTGTGACGGTACCCCAGGAGTGTTCCAAATGTGTGTGGGTAGAATATATATCTCACGGGGGTAAAATTGAAAAAAGTTTAAAAAAAATTTTTTTTAGACTTAGTCATTTTTCCAGCGTTTATCAGACTTTCCGATAGGGGAAATGTCAGTGAGCGTTCCAATTTCAGTTCCAGAGCGATTCGCCCGATGAGTCCTTCATATTTAGTCGTTTTCAGCCAATTTTCTGAATTTTTGAAAATTTCACTTTTTTGTGAAAATATCCACTAAATAAGGGAATAATATGTGTGAGGGTACCCCAAGAGAGCTCCAAATGTGTGTGGGTAGAATATATATCCCACGGGGGTAAAATTGAAAAAAGGTGAAAAAATTTTTTTTGGACTTAGTCATTTTTCCGGCGTTTATCAGACTTTCAGATAGGGGAAATGTCAGTGAGCGTTCCGATTTCAGTTCCAGAGC
Source organism: Phyllobates terribilis (assembly GCF_046119375.1). Taxonomy (NCBI): domain Eukaryota; kingdom Metazoa; phylum Chordata; class Amphibia; order Anura; family Dendrobatidae; genus Phyllobates; species Phyllobates terribilis. The sequence goes on along the minus strand of NW_027362773.1, from coordinate 17,151,626 downwards.
GATTCGCCCGATGAGTCCTTCATATTTAGTCGTTTTCAGCCAATTTTCAGAATTTTTGAAAATTTCACTTTTTTGTGAAAATATCCACTAAATGAGGGAATAAAATGTGTGAAGGTACCCCAGGAGAGTTCCAAATGTGTGTGGGTAGAATATATATCCCACGGGGGTAAAATTTAAAAAAGTTTTAAAAAAATTTTTTTTAGACTTAGTCATTTTTTTGGCGTTTATCAGACTTTCAGATAGGGGAAATGTCAGTGAGCGTTCCAATTTCAGTTCCAGAGCGATTCGCCCGATGAGTCCTTCATATTTAGTCGTTTTCAGCCAATTTTCAGAATTTTTGAAAATTTCAATTTTTTGTGAAAATATCCACTAAATGAGGGAATAATGTGTGTGAGGGTACCCCAGGAGAGTTCCAAATGTGTGTGGGTAGAATATATATCCCACGGGGGTAAAATTGAAAAAAGTTTAAAATTTTTTTTTTTAGATTTAGCCATTTTTCCGGCTTTTATCAGACTTTCAGATAGGGGAAATGTCAGTGAGCGTTCCAATTTCAGTTCCAGAGCGATTCTCCCGATGAGTCCTTCTTATTTAGTCGTTTTCAGCCAATTTTCTGAATTTTTGAAAATTTCACTTTTTTGTGAAAATATCCACTAAATGAGGGAATACTATGTGTGAGGGTACCCCAGGAGAGTTCCAAATGTGTGTGGGTAGAATATATATCCCACGGGGGTAAAATTTAAAAAAGTTTTAAAAAATTTTTTTTTTAGACTTAGTCATTTTTCCGGCGTTTATCAGACTTTCAGATAGGGGAAATGTCAGTGAGCGTTCCAATTTCAGTTCCAGAGCGATTCGCCGATTGAGTCCTTCATAATTAGTCGTTTTCAGCCAATTTTCAGAATTTTTGAAAATTTCACTTTTTTGTGAAAATATCCACTAAATGAGGGAATAATATGTGTGAGGGTACCCCAGGAGAGTTCCAAATGTGTGTGGGTAGAATATATATCCCACGGGGGTAAAATTGAAAAAAGGTGAAAAAAAATTTTTTTTGGACTTAGTCATTTTTCCGGCGTTTATCAGACTTTCAGATAGGGGGAATGTCAGTGAGCGTTCCGATTTCAGTTCCAGAGCGATTCGCCCGATGAGTCCTTCATATTTAGTCGTTTTCAGCCAATTTTCAGAATTTTTGAAAATTTCACTTTTTTGTGAAAATATCCACTAAATGAGGGAATAAAATGTGTGAGGGTACCCCAGGAGAGTTCCAAATGTGTGTGGGTAGAAGATATATCCAAAGGTGGTAAAATTGAAAAAAGTTGAAAAAAATTTTTTTTTTCGACTTAGTCATTTTTCCGGCGTTTATCAGACTTTCAGATAGGGGACATGTCAGTGAGCGTTCCGATTTCAGTTCCAGAGCGATTCGCCTGATGAGTCCTTCATATTTAGTCGTTTTCAGCCAATTTTCTGAATTTTTGAAAATTTCACTTTTTTGTGAAAATATCCACTAAATGAGGGAATAATATGTGTGACGGTACCCCAGGAGTGTTCCAAATGTGTGTGGGTAGAATATATATCTCACGGGGGTAAAATTGAAAAAAGTTTAAAAAAAATTTTTTTTAGACTTAGTCATTTTTCCAGCGTTTATCAGACTTTCCGATAGGGGAAATGTCAGTGAGCGTTCCAATTTCAGTTCCAGAGCGATTCGCCCGATGAGTCCTTCATATTTAGTCGTTTTCAGCCAATTTTCAGAATTTTTGAAAATTTCAATTTTTTGTGAAAATATCCACTAAATGAGGGAATAATGTGTGTGAGGGTACCCCAGGAGAGTTCCAAATGTGTGTGGGTAGAATATATATCCCACGGGGGTAAAATTGAAAAAAGTTTAAAATTTTTTTTTTTAGATTTAGCCATTTTTCCGGCTTTTATCAGACTTTCAGATAGGGGAAATGTCAGTGAGCGTTCCAATTTCAGTTCCAGAGCGATTCTCCCGATGAGTCCTTCTTATTTAGTCGTTTTCAGCCAATTTTCTGAATTTTTGAAAATTTCACTTTTTTGTGAAAATATCCACTAAATGAGGGAATACTATGTGTGAGGGTACCCCAAGAGAGTTCCAAATGTGTGTGGGTAGAATATATATCCCACGGGGGTAAAATTGAAAAAAGTTGAAAAAAAATTTTTTTTACACTTAGTCATTTTTCCGGCGTTTATCAGACTTTCAGATAGGGGAAATGTCAGTGAGCGTTCCGATTTCAGTTCCAGAGCGATTCGCCGATTGGGTCCTTCATATTTAGTCGTTTTCAGCCAATTTTCAGAATTTTTGAAAATTTCACTTTTTTGTGAAAATATCCACTAAATGAGGGAATAATATGTGTGAGGGTACCCCAGGAGAGTTCCAAATGTGTGTGGGTAGAATCTATATCCCACGGGGGTAAAATTGAAAAAAGTTAAAAAAAATTTTTTTTTAGACTTAGTCATTTTTCCGGCGTTTATCAGACTTTCAGATAGGGGAAATGTCAGTGAGCGTTCCAATTTCAGTTCCAGAGCGATTCGCCCGATGAGTCCTTCATATTTAGTCGTTTTCAGCCAATTTTCTGAATTTTTGAAAATTTCACTTTTTTGTGAAAATATCCACTAAATAAGGGAATAATATGTGTGAGGGTGCCCCAAGAGAGTTCCAAATGTGTGTGGGTAGAATATATATCCCACGGGGGTAAAATTGAAAAAAGTTGAAAAAAAATTTTTTTTACACTTAGTCATTTTTCCGGCGTTTATCAGACTTTCAGATAGGGGAAATGTCAGTGAGCGTTCCGATTTCAGTTCCAGAGCGATTCGCCGATTGAGTCCTTCATATTTAGTCGTTTTCAGCCAATTTTCAGAATTTTTGAAAATTTCACTTTTTTGTGAAAATATCCACTAAATGAGGGAATAATATGTGTGAGGGTACCCCAGGAGAGTTCCAAATGTGTGTGGGTAGAATCTATATCCCACGGGGGTAAAATTGAAAAAAGTTAAAAAAAAATTTATTTTAGACTTAGTCATTTTTCCAGCGTTTATCAGACTTTCAGATAGGGGAAATGTCAGTGAGCGTTCCAATTTCAGTTCCAGAGCGATTCGCCCGATGAGTCCTTCATATTTAGTCGTTTTCAGCCAATTTTCAGAATTTTTGAAAATTTCAATTTTTTGTGAAAATATCCACTAAATGAGGGAATAATATGTGTGAGGGTACCCCAGGAGAGTTCCAAATGTGTGTGGGTAGAATATATATCCCACGGGGGTAAAATTGAAAAAAGTTTAAAAATTTTTTTTTTAGATTTAGCCATTTTTCCGGCTTTTATCAGACTTTCAGATACAGGAAATGTCAGTGAGCGTTCCAATTTCATTTCCAGAGCGATTCTCCCGATGAGTCCTTCTTATTTAGTCGTTTTCAGCCAATTTTCTGAATTTTTGAAAATTTCACTTTTTTGTGAAAATATCTACTAAATGAGGAAATAATATGTGTGAGGGTACCCCAGGAGAGTTCCAAATGTGTGTGGGTAGAATATATATCCCACGGGGGTAAAATTGAAAAAAGTTTAAAAAAATTTTTTTTTTAAGACTTAGTCATTTTTCCGGCGTTTATCAGACTTTCAGATAGGGGAAATGTCAGTGAGCGTTCCAATTTCAGTTCTAGAGCGATTCGCCGATTGAGTCCTTCATATTTAGTCGTTTTCAGCCAATTTTCTGAATTTTTGAAAATTTCACTTTTTTGTGAAAATATCCACTAAATGAGTGAATAATATGTGTGACGGTACCCCAGGAGTGTTCCAAATGTGTGTGGGTAGAATATATATCTCACGGGGGTAAAATTGAAAAAAGTTTAAAAAAAATTTTTTTTAGACTTAGTCATTTTTCCAGCGTTTATCAGACTTTCCGATAGGGGAAATGTCAGTGAGCGTTCCAATTTCAGTTCCAGAGCGATTCGCCCGATGAGTCCTTCATATTTAGTCGTTTTCAGCCAATTTTCTGAATTTTTGAAAATTTCACTTTTTTGTGAAAATATCCACTAAATAAGGGAACAATATGTGTGAGGGTACCCCAAGAGAGCTCCAAATGTGTGTGGGTAGAATATATATCCCACGGGGGTAAAATTGAAAAAAGGTGAAAAAATTTTTTTTTGGACTTAGTCATTTTTCCGGCGTTTATCAGACTTTCAGATAGGGGAAATGTCAGTGAGCGTTCCGATTTCAGTTCCAGAGCGATTCGCCCGATGAGTCCTTCATATTTAGTCGTTTTCAGCCAATTTTCAGAATTTTTGAAAATTTCACTTTTTTGTGAAAATATCCACTAAATGAGGGAATAAAATGTGTGAAGGTACCCCAGGAGAGTTCCAAATGTGTGTGGGTAGAATATATATCCCACGGGGGTAAAATTTAAAAAAGTTTTAAAAAAATTTTTTTTAGACTTAGTCATTTTTTTGGCGTTTATCAGACTTTCAGATAGGGGAAATGTCAGTGAGCGTTCCAATTTCAGTTCCAGAGCGATTCGCCCGATGAGTCCTTCATATTTAGTCGTTTTCAGCCAATTTTCAGAATTTTTGAAAATTTCAATTTTTTGTGAAAATATCCACTAAATGAGGGAATAATGTGTGTGAGGGTACCCCAGGAGAGTTCCAAATGTGTGTGGGTAGAATATATATCCCACGGGGGTAAAATTGAAAAAAGTTTAAAATTTTTTTTTTTAGATTTAGCCATTTTTCCGGCTTTTATCAGACTTTCAGATAGGGGAAATGTCAGTGAGCGTTCCAATTTCAGTTCCAGAGCGATTCTCCCGATGAGTCCTTCTTATTTAGTCGTTTTCAGCCAATTTTCTGAATTTTTGAAAATTTCACTTTTTTGTGAAAATATCCACTAAATGAGGGAATACTATGTGTGAGGGTACCCCAGGAGAGTTCCAAATGTGTGTGGGTAGAATATATATCCCACGGGGGTAAAATTTAAAAAAGTTTTAAAAAAATTTTTTTTAGACTTAGTCATTTTTCCGGCGTTTATCAGACTTTCAGATAGGGGAAATGTCAGTGAGCATTCCAATTTCAGTTCCAGAGCGATTCTCCCGATGAGTCCTTCATATTTAGTTGTTTTCAGCCAATTTTCTGAATTTTTGAAAATTTCACTTTTTTGTGAAAATATCTACTAAATGAGGAAATAATATGTGTGAGGGTACCCCAGGAGAGTTCCAAATGTGTATGGGTAGAATATATATCCCACGGGGGTAAAATTGAAAAAAGTTTAAAAAAATTTTTTTTTAGACTTAGTCATTTTTCCGGCGTTTATCAGACTTTCAGATAGGGGAAATGTCAGTGAGCGTTCCAATTTCAGTTCCAGAGCGATTCGCCGATTGAGTCCTTCATATTTAGTCGTTTTCAGCCAATTTTCAGAATTTTTGAAAATTTCACTTTTTTGTGAAAATATCCACTAAATGAGGGAATAATATGTGTGAGGGTACCCCAAGAGAGTTCCAAATGTGTGTGGGTAGAATATATATCCCACGGGGGTAAAATTGAAAAAAGTTAAAAAAAAATTTTTTTTAGACTTAGTCATTTTTCCGGCGTTTATCAGACTTTCAGATAGGGGAAATGTCAGTGAGCGTTCCAATTTCAGTTCCAGAGCGATTCGCCCGATGAGTCCTTCATATTTAGTCGTTTTCAGCCAATTTTCTGAATTTTTAAAAATTTCACTTTTTTGTGAAAATATCCACTAAATAAGGGAATAATATGTGTGAGGGTACCCCAAGAGAGTTCCAAATGTGTGTGGGTAGAATATATATCCCACGGGGGTAAAATTGAAAAAAGTTGAAAAAAAATTTTTTTTACACTTAGTCATTTTTCCGGCGTTTATCAGACTTTCAGATAGGGGAAATGTCAGTGAGCGTTCCGATTTCAGTTCCAGAGCGATTCGCCGATTGGGTCCTTCATATTTAGTCGTTTTCAGCCAATTTTCAGAATTTTTGAAAATTTCACTTTTTTGTGAAAATATCCACTAAATGAGGGAATAATATGTGTGAGGGTACCCCAGGAGAGTTCCAAATGTGTGTGGGTAGAATCTATATCCCACGGGGGTAAAATTGAAAAAAGTTAAAAAAAAATTTTTTTTAGACTTAGTCATTTTTCCAGCGTTTATCAGACTTTCAGATAGGGGAAATGTCAGTGAGCGTTCCAATTTCAGTTCCAGAGCAATTCGCCCGATGAGTTCTTCATATTTAGTCGTTTTCAGCCAATTTTCTGAAATTTTGAAAATTTCACTTTTTTGTAAAAATATCTACTAAATGAGGAAATAATATGTGTGAGGGTACCCCAGGAGAGTTCCAAATGTGTGTGGGTAGAATCTATATCCCACGGGGGTAAAATTGAAAAAAGTTAAAAAAAATTTTTTTTTAGACTTAGTCATTTTTCCGGCGTTTATCAGACTTTCAGATAGGGGAAATGTCAGTGAGCGTTCCAATTTCAGTTCCAGAGCGATTCGCCCGATGAGTCCTTCATATTTAGTCGTTTTCAGCCAATTTTCTGAATTTTTGAAAATTTCACTTTTTTGTGAAAATATCCACTAAATAAGGGAATAATATGTGTGAGGGTACCCCAAGAGAGTTCCAAATGTGTGTGGGTAGAATATATATCCCACGGGGGTAAAATTGAAAAAAGTTGAAAAAAAATTTTTTTTACACTTAGTCATTTTTCCGGCGTTTATCAGACTTTCAGATAGGGGAAATGTCAGTGAGCGTTCCGATTTCAGTTCCAGAGCGATTCGCCGATTGAGTCCTTCATATTTAGTCGTTTTCAGCCAATTTTCAGAATTTTTGAAAATTTCACTTTTTTGTGAAAATATCCACTAAATGAGGGAATAATATGTGTGAGGGTACACCAGGAGAGTTCCAAATGTGTGTGGGTAGAATCTATATCCCAGGGGGTAAAATTGAAAAAAGTTAAAAAAAAATTTATTTTAGACTTAGTCATTTTTCCAGCGTTTATCAGACTTTCAGATAGGGGAAATGTCAGTGAGCGTTCCAATTTCATTTCCAGAGCGATTCTCCCGATGAGTCCTTCTTATTTAGTCGTTTTCAGCCAATTTTCTGAATTTTTGAAAATTTCACTTTTTTGTGAAAATATCTACTAAATGAGGAAATAATATGTGTGAGGGTACCCCAGGAGAGTTCCAAATGTGTGTGGGTAGAATATATATCCCACGGGGGTAAAATTGAAAAAAGTTTAAAAAAATTTTTTTTTTAAGACTTAGTCATTTTTCCGGCGTTTATCAGACTTTCAGATAGGGGAAATGTCAGTGAGCGTTCCAATTTCAGTTCTAGAGCGATTCGCCGATTGAGTCCTTCATATTTAGTCGTTTTCAGCCAATTTTCAGAATTTTTGAAAATTTCACTTTTTTGTGAAAATATCCACTAAATGAGGGAATAATATGTGTGAGGGTACCCCAGGAGAGTTCCAAATGTGTGTGGGTAGAATCTATATCCCACGGGGGTAAAATTGAAAAAATTAAAAAAAAAATTTTTTTTAGACTTAGTCATTTTTCCGGCGTTTATCAGACTTTCAGATAGGGGAAATGTCAGTGAGCGTTCCAATTTCAGTTTCAGAGCGATTCACCCGATGAGTCCTTCATATTTAGTCGTTTTCAGCCAATTTTCTGAATTTTTGAAAATTTCACTTTTTTGTGAAAATATCCACTAAATAAGGGAATAATATGTGTGAGGGTACCTCAAGAGAGTTCCAAAGGTGTGTGGGTAGAATATATATCCCACGGGGGTAAAATTGAAAAAAGTTGAAAAAAAATTTTTTTTACACTTAGTCATTTTTCCGGCGTTTATCAGACTTTCAGATAGGGGAAATGTCAGTGAGCGTTCCGATTTCAGTTCCAGAGCGATTCGCCGATTGAGTCCTTCATATTTAGTCGTTTTCAGCCAATTTTCAGAATTTTTGAAAATTTCACTTTTTTGTGAAAATATCCACTAAATGAGGGAATAATATGTGTGAGGGTACCCCAGGAGAGTTCCAAATGTGTGTGGGTAGAATCTATATCCCACGGGGGTAAAATTGAAAAAAGTAAAAAAAAAATTTTTTTTAGACTTAGTCATTTTTCCGGCGTTTATCAGACTTTCAGATAGGGGAAATGTCAGTGAGCATTCCAATTTCAGTTCCAGAGCGATTCGCCCGATGAGTCCTTCATATTTAGTTGTTTTCAGCCAATTTTCTGAATTTTTGAAAATTTCACTTTTTTGTGAAAATATCTACTAAATGAGGAAATAATATGTGTGAGGGTACCCCAGGAGAGTTCCAAATGTGTGTGGGTAGAATATATATCCCACGGGGGTAAAATTGAAAAAAGTTTAAAAAAATTTTTTTTTAGACTTAGTCATTTTTCCGGCGTTTATCAGACTTTCAGATAGGGGAAATGTCAGTGAGCATTCCAATTTCAGTTCCAGAGCGATTCGCCGATTGAGTCCTTCATATTTAGTCGTTTTCAGCCAATTTTCAGAATTTTTGAAAATTTCAATTTTTTGTGAAAATATCCACTAAATGAGGGAATAATATGTGTGAGGGTACCCCAGGAGAGTTCCAAATGTGTGTGGGTAGAATATATATCCCACGGGGGTAAAATTGAAAAAAGTTTAAAAATTTTTTTTTTAGATTTAGCCATTTTTCCGGCTTTTATCAGACTTTCAGATACAGGAAATGTCAGTGAGCGTTCCAATTTCATTTCCAGAGCGATTCTCCCGATGAGTCCTTATTATTTAGTCGTTTTCAGCCAATTTTCTGAATTTTTGAAAATTTCACTTTTTTGTGAAAATATCTACTAAATGAGGAAATAATATGTGTGAGGGTACCCCAGGAGAGTTCCAAATGTGTGTGGGTAGAATATATATCCCACGGGGGTAAAATTGAAAAAAGTTTAAAAAAAATTTTTTTTTAAGACTTAGTCATTTTTCCGGCGTTTATCAGACTTTCAGATAGGGGAAATGTCAGTGAGCGTTCCAATTTCAATTCTAGAGCGATTCGCCGATTGAGTCCTTCATATTTAGTCGTTTTCAGCCAATTTTCAGAATTTTTGAAAATTTCACTTTTTTGTGAAAATATCCACTAAATGAGGGAATAATATGTGTGAGGGTACCCCAGGAGAGTTCCAAATGTGTGTGGGTAGAATCTATATCCCACGGGGGTAAAATTGAAAAAAGTAAAAAAAAAATTTTTTTTAGACTTAGTCATTTTTCCGGCGTTTATCAGACTTTCAGATAGGGGAAATGTCAGTGAGCGTTCCAATTTCAGTTTCAGAGCGATTCGCCCGATGAGTCCTTCATATTTAGTCGTTTTCAGCCAATTTTCTGAATTTTTGAAAATTTCACTTTTTTGTGAAAATATCCACTAAATAAGGGAATAATATGTGTGAGGGTACCCCAAGAGAGTTCCAAAGGTGTGTGGGTAGAATATATATCCCACGGGGGTAAAATTGAAAGAAGTTTAAAAAAATTTTTTTTTAGACTTAGTCATTTTTCCGGCGTTTATCAGACTTTCAGATAGGGGAAATGTCAGTGAGCATTCCAATTTCAGTTCCAGAGCGATTCGCCGATTGAGTCCTTCATATTTAGTCGTTTTCAGCCAATTTTCAGAATTTTTGAAAATTTCACTTTTTTGTGAAAATATCCACTAAATGAGGGAATAATATGTGTGAGGGTACCCCAGGAGAGTTCCAAATGTGTGTGGGTAGAATCTATATCCCACGGGGGTAAAATTGAAAAAAGTAAAAAAAAAATTTTTTTTAGACTTAGTCATTTTTCCGGCGTTTATCAGACTTTCAGATAGGGGAAATGTCAGTGAGCGTTCCAATTTCAGTTCCAGAGCGATTCGCCCGATGAGTCCTTCATATTTAGTCGTTTTCAGCCAATTTTCTGAATTTTTGAAAATTTCACTTTTTTGTGAAAATATCCACTAAATAAGGGAATAATATGTGTGAAGGTACCCCAAGAGAGTTCCAAATGTGTGTGGGTAGAATATATATCCCACGGGGGTAAAATTGAAAAAAGTTTAAAAAAAATTTTTTTTACACTTAGTCATTTTTCCGGCGTTTATCAGACTTTCAGATAGGGGAAATGTCAGTGAGCGTTCCGATTTCAGTTCCAGAGCGATTCGCCGATTGAGTCCTTCATATTTAGTCGTTTTCAGCCAATTTTCAGAATTTTTGAAAATTTCACTTTTTTGTGAAAATATCCACTAAATGAGGGAATAATATGTGTGAGGGTACCCCAGGAGAGTTCCAAATGTGTGTGGGTAGAATCTATATCCCACGGGGGTAAAATTGAAAAAAGTTAAAAAAAAATTTTTTTTAGACTTAGTCATTTTTCCAGCGTTTATCAGACTTTCAGATAGGGGAAATGTCAGTGAGCGTTCCAATTTCAGTTCCAGAGCGATTCGCCCGATGAATCCTTCATATTTAGTCGTTTTCAGCCAATTTTCTGAATTTTTGAAAATTTCACTTTTTTGTAAAAATATCTACTAAATGAGGAAATAATATGTGTGAGGGTACCCCAGGAGAGTTCCAAATGTGTGTGGGTAGAATCTATATCCCACGGGGGTAAAATTGAAAAAAGTTAAAAAAAAATTTTTTTTAGACTTAGTCATTTTTCCGGCGTTTATCAGACTTTCAGATAGGGGAAATGTCAGTGAGCGTTCCAATTTCAGTTCCAGAGCGATTCGCCCGATGAGTTCTTCATATTTAGTCGTTTTCAGCCAATTTTCTGAATTTTTGAAAATTTCACTTTTTTGTGAAAATATCCACTAAATGAGGAAATAATATGTGTGAGGGTACCCCAGGAGAGTTCCAAATGTGTGTGGGTAGAATATATATCCCACGGGGGTAAAATTGAAAAAAGTTTAAAAAATTTTTTTTTAGATTTAGCCATTTTTCCGGCTTTTATCAGACTTTCAGATAGGGGAAATGTCAGTGAGCGTTCCAATTTCAGTTCCAGAGCGATTCTCCCGATGAGTCCTTATTTAGTCGTTTTCAGCCAATTTTCAGAATTTTTGAAAATTTCACTTTTTTGTGAAAATATCCACTAAATGAGGGAATAATATGTGTGAGGGTACCCCAGGAGAGTTCCAAATGTGTGTGGGTAGAATCTATATCCCACGGGGGTAAAATTGAAAAAAGTTAAAAAAAAATTTTTTTTAGACTTAGTCATTTTTCCGGCGTTTATCAGACTTTCAGATAGGGGAAATGTCAGTGAGCGTTCCAATTTCAGTTTCAGAGCGATTCGCCCGATGAGTCCTTCATATTTAGTCGTTTTCAGCCAATTTTCTGAATTTTTGAAAATTTCACTTTTTTGTGAAAATATCCACTAAATAAGGGAATAATATGTGTGAGGGTACCCCAAGAGAGTTCCAAAGGTGTGTGGGTAGAATATATATCCCACGGGGGTAAAATTGAAAAAAGTTGAAAAAAAATTTTTTTTACACTTAGTCATTTTTCCGGCATTTATCAGACTTTCAGATAGGGGAAATGTCAGTGAGCGTTCCGATTTCAGTTCCAGAGCGATTCGCCGATTGAGTCCTTCATATTTAGTCGTTTTCAGCCAATTTTCAGAATTTTTGAAAATTTCACTTTTTTGTGAAAATATCCACTAAATGAGGGAATAATATGTGTGAGGGTACCCCAGGAGAGTTCCAAATGTGTGTGGGTAGAATCTATATCCCACGGGGGTAAAATTGAAAAAAGTTAAAAAAAAATTTTTTTTAGACTTAGTCATTTTTCCGGCGTTTATCAGACTTTCAGATAGGGGAAATGTCAGTGAGCATTCCAATTTCAGTTCCAGAGCGATTCGCCCGATGAGTCCTTCATATTTAGTTGTTTTCAGCCAATTTTCTGAATTTTTGAAAATTTCACTTTTTTGTGAAAATATCTACTAAATGAGGAAATAATATGTGTGAGGGTACCCCAGGAGAGTTCCAAATGTGTGTGGGTAGAATATATATCCCACGGGGGTAAAATTGAAAAAAGTTTAAAAAAATTTTTTTTTAGACTTAGTCATTTTTCCGGCGTTTATCAGACTTTCAGATAGGGGAAATGTCAGTGAGCATTCCAATTTCAGTTCCAGAGCGATTCGCCGATTGAGTCCTTCATATTTAGTCGTTTTCAGCCAATTTTCAGAATTTTTGAAAATTTCAATTTTTTGTGAAAATATCCACTAAATGAGGGAATAATATGTGTGAGGGTACCCCAGGAGAGTTCCAAATGTGTGTGGGTAGAATCTATATCCCACGGGGGTAAAATTGAAAAAAGTTAAAAAAAAATTTTTTTTAGACTTAGTCATTTTTCCGGCGTTTATCAGACTTTCAGATAGGGGAAATGTCAGTGAGCGTTCCAATTTCAGTTCCAGAGCGATTCGCCCGATGAGTCCTTCATATTTAGTCGTTTTCAGCCAATTTTCTGAATTTTTAAAAATTTCACTTTTTTGTGAAAATATCCACTAAATAAGGGAATAATATGTGTGAGGGTACCCCAAGAGAGTTCCAAATGTGTGTGGGTAGAATATATATCCCACGGGGGTAAAATTGAAAAAAGTTGAAAAAAAATTTTTTTTACACTTAGTCATTTTTCCGGCGTTTATCAGACTTTCAGATAGGGGAAATGTCAGTGAGCGTTCCGATTTCAGTTCCAGAGCGATTCGCCGATTGAGTCCTTCATATTTAGTCGTTTTCAGCCAATTTTCAGAATTTTTGAAAATTTCACTTTTTTGTGAAAATATCCACTAAATGAGGGAATAATATGTGTGAGGGTACCCCAGGAGAGTTCCAAATGTGTGTGGGTAGAATCTATATCCCACGGGGGTAAAATTGAAAAAAGTTAAAAAAAAATTTTTTTTAGACTTAGTCATTTTTCCAGCGTTTATCAGACTTTCAGATAGGGGAAATGTCAGTGAGCGTTCCAATTTCAGTTCCAGAGCGATTCGCCCGATGAGTCCTTCATATTTAGTCGTTTTCAGCCAATTTTCTGAATTTTTGAAAATTTCAATTTTTTGTGAAAATATCCACTAAATGAGGGAATAATATGTGTGAGGGTACCCCAGGAGAGTTCCAAATGTGTGTGGGTAGAATATATATCCCACGGGGGTAAAATTGAAAAAAGTTTAAAAATTTTTTTTTTAGATTTAGCCATTTTTCCGTCTTTTATCAGACTTTCAGATAGGGGAAATGTCAGTGAGCGTTCCAATTTCAGTTCCAGAGCGATTCTCCCGATGAGTCCTTCTTATTTAGTCGTTTTCAGCCAATTTTCAGAATTTTTGAAAATTTCACTTTTTTGTGAAAATATCCACTAAATGAGGGAATAATATGTGTGAGGGTACCCCAGGAGAGTTCCAAATGTGTGTGGGTAGAATATATATCCCACGGGGGTAAAATTTAAAAAAGTTTTAAAAAAATTTTTTTTAGACTTAGTCATTTTTCCGGCGTTTATCAGACTTTCAGATAGGGGAAATGTCAGTGAGCGTTCCAATTTCAGTTCCAGAGCGATTCGCCGATTGAGTCCTTCATATTTAGTCGTTTTCAGCCAATTTTCAGAATTTTTGAAAATTTCACTTTTTTGTGAAAATATCCACTAAATGAGGGAATAATATGTGTGAGGGTACCCCAGGAGAGTTCCAAATGTGTGTGGGTAGAATCTATATCCCACGGGGGTAAAATTGAAAAAAGTAAAAAAAAAATTTTTTTTAGACTTAGTCATTTTTCCGGCGTTTATCAGACTTTCAGATAGGGGAAATGTCAGTGAGCGTTCCAATTTCAGTTCCAGAGCGATTCGCCCGATGAGTCCTTCATATTTAGTCGTTTTCAGCCAATTTTCTGAATTTTTGAAAATTTCACTTTTTTGTGAAAATATCCACTAAATGAGGGAATAATATGTGTGAGGGTACCCCAGGAGAGTTCCAAATGTGTGTGGGTAGAATCTATATCCCACGGGGGTAAAATTGAAAAAAGTTAAAAAAAAATTTTTTTTAGACTTAGTCATTTTTCCGGCGTTTATCAGACTTTCAGATAGGGGAAATGTCAGTGAGCGTTCCAATTTCAGTTCCAGAGCGATTCGCCCGATGAGTTCTTCATATTTAGTCGTTTTCAGCCAATTTTCTGAATTTTTGAAAATTTCACTTTTTTGTGAAAATATCCACTAAATGAGGAAATAATATGTGTGAGGGTACCCCAGGAGAGTTCCAAATGTGTGTGGGTAGAATATATATCCCACGGGGGTAAAATTGAAAAAAGGTGAAAAAAAATTTTTTTTAGACTTAGTCATTTTTCCGGCGTTTATCAGACTTTCAGATAGGGGAAATGTCAGTGAGCGTTCCAATTTCAGTTCCAGAGTGATTCGCCGATTGAGTCCTTCATATTTAGTCGTTTTCAGCCAGTTTTCAGAATTTTTGAAAATTTCACTTTTTTGTGAAAATATCCACTAAATGAGGGAATAATATGTGTGAGGGTACCCCAGGAGAGTTCCAAATGTGTGTGGGTAGAATCTATATCCCATGGGGGTAAAATTGAAAAAAGTTAAAAAAAAATTTTTTTTAGACTTAGTCATTTTTCCAGCGTTTATCAGACTTTCAGATAGGGGAAATGTCAGTGAGCGTTCCGATTTCAGTTCCAGAGCGATTCGCCCGATGAGTCCTTCATATTTAGACGTTTTCAGCCAATTTTCAGAATTTTTGAAAATTTCAATTTTTTGTGAAAATATCCACTAAATGAGGGAATACTATGTGTGAGGGTACCCCAGGAGAGTTCCAAATGTGTGTGGGTAGAATATATATCCCACGGGGGTAAAATTGAAAAAAGTTTAAAAAAAATTTTTTTCAGACTTAGTCATTTTTCCGGCGTTTATCAGACTTTCAGATAGGGGAAATGTCAGTGAGCGTTACAATTTCAGTTCCAGAGCGATTCGCCTATTGAGTCCTTCATATTTAGTCGTTTTCAGCCAATTTTCAGAATTTTTGAAAATTTCACTTTTTTGTGAAAATATCCACTAAATGAGGGAATAATATCTGTGAGGGTACCCCAGGAGAGTTCCAAATGTGTGTGGGTAGAATCTATATCCCACGGGGGTAAAATTGAAAAAAGTAAAAAAAAAATTTTTTTTAGACTTAGTCATTTTTCTGGCGTTTATCAGACTTTCAGATAGGGGAAATGTCAGTGAGCGTTCCGATTTCAGTTCCAGAGCGATTCGCCGATTGAGTCCTTCATATTTAGTCGTTTTCAGCCAATTTTCAGAATTTTTGAAAGTTTCACTTTTTTGTGAAAATATACACTAAATGAGGGAATAATATGTGTGAGGGTACCCCAGGAGAGTTCCAAATGTGTGTGGGTAGAATCTATATCCCACGGGGGTAAAATTGAAAAAAGTTTTAAAAAAATTTTTTTTAGACTTAGTCATTTTTCCGGCGTTTATCAGACTTTCAGATAGGGGAAATGTCATTGAGCATTTCAATTTCAGTTCCAGAGCGATTCGCCCGATGAGTCCTTCATATTTAGTCATTTTCAGCCAATTTTCTGAATTTTTGAAAATTTCACTTTTTTGTGAAAATATCCACTAAATGAGGAAATAATATGTGTGAGGGTACCCCAGGAGAGTTCCAAATGTGTGTGGGTAGAATAGATATCCCACGGGGGTAAAATTGAAAAAAGTTTAAAAATTTTTTTTTTAGATTTAGCCATTTTTCCGTCTTTTATCAGACTTTCAGATAGGGGAAATGTCAGTGAGCGTTCCAATTTCAGTTCCAGAGCGATTCTCCCGATGAGTCCTTCTTATTTAGTCGTTTTCAGCCAATTTTCAGAATTTTTGAAAATTTCACTTTTTTGTGAAAATATCCACTAAATGAGGGAATAATATGTGTGAGGGTACCCCAGGAGAGTTCCAAATGTGTGTGGGTAGAATATATATCCCACGGGGGTAAAATTTAAAAAAGTTTTAAAAAAATTTTTTTTAGACTTAGTCATTTTTCCGGCGTTTATCAGACTTTCAGATAGGGGAAATGTCAGTGAGCGTTCCAATTTCAGTTCCAGAGCGATTCGCCGATTGAGTCCTTCATATTTAGTCGTTTTCAGCCAATTTTCAGAATTTTTGAAAATTTCACTTTTTTGTGAAAATATCCACTAAATGAGGGAATAATATGTGTGAGGGTACCCCAGGAGAGTTCCAAATGTGTGTGGGTAGAATCTATATCCCACGGGGGTAAAATTGAAAAAAGTAAAAAAAAAATTTTTTTTAGACTTAGTCATTTTTCCGGCGTTTATCAGACTTTCAGATAGGGGAAATGTCAGTGAGCGTTCCAATTTCAGTTCCAGAGCGATTCGCCCGATGAGTCCTTCATATTTAGTCGTTTTCAGCCAATTTTCTGAATTTTTGAAAATTTCACTTTTTTGTGAAAATATCCACTAAATAAGGGAATAATATGTGTGAGGGTACCCCAAGAGAGTTCCAAATGTGTGTGGGTAGAATATATATCCCACGGGGGTAAAATTGAAAAAAGTTGAAAAAAAATTTTTTTTACACTTAGTCATTTTTCCGGCGTTTATCAGACTTTCAGATAGGGGAAATGTCAGTGAGCGTTCCGATTTCAGTTCCAGAGCGATTCGCCGATTGAGTCCTTCATATTTAGTCGTTTTCAGCCAATTTTCAGAATTTTTGAAAATTTCACTTTTTTGTGAAAATATCCACTAAATGAGGGAATAAAATGTGTGAGGGTACCCCAGGAGAGTTCCAAATGTGTGTGGGTAGAATATATATCCCACGGGGGTAAAATTGAAAAAAGTTGAAAAAAATTTTTTTTTAGACTTAGTCATTTTTCCGGCGTTTATCAGACTTTCAGATAGGGGAAATGTCAGTGAGCGTTCCAATTTCAGTTCCAGAGTGATTCGCCGATTGAGTCCTTCATATTTAGTCGTTTTCAGCCAGTTTTCAGAATTTTTGAAAATTTCACTTTTTTGTGAAAATATCCACTAAATGAGGGAATAATATGTGTGAGGGTACCCCAGGAGAGTTCCAAATGTGTGTGGGTAGAATCTATATCCCATGGGGGTAAAATTGAAAAAAGTTAAAAAAAAATTTTTTTTAGACTTAGTCATTTTTCCAGCGTTTATCAGACTTTCAGATAGGGGAAATGTCAGTGAGCGTTCCGATTTCAGTTCCAGAGCGATTCGCCCGATGAGTCCTTCATATTTAGTAATTTTCAGCCAATTTTCAGAATTTTTGAAAATTTCAATTTTTTGTGAAAATATCCACTAAATGAGGGAATACTATGTGTGAGGGTACCCCAGGAGAGTTCCAAATGTGTGTGGGTAGAATATATATCCCACGGGGGTAAAATTGAAAAAAGTTTAAAAAAATTTTTTTTAGACTTAGTCATTTTTCTGGCGTTTATCAGACTTTCAGATAGGGGAAATGTCAGTGAGCGTTCCGATTTCAGTTCCAGAGCGATTCGCCCGATGAGTCCTTCATATTTAGTCGTTTTCAGCCAATTTTCAGAATTTTTGAAAGTTTCACTTTTTTGTGAAAATATCCACTAAATGTGGGAATAAAATGTGTGAGGGTACCCCAGGAGAGTTCCAAATGTGTGTGGGTAGAATATATATCCCACGGGGGTAAAATTGAAAAAAGTTGAAAAAAAATTTTTTTTAGACTTAGTCATTTTTCCGGCGTTTATCAGACTTTCAGATAGGGGAAATGTCAGTGAGCGTTCCGATTTCAGTTCCAGAGCGATTCGCCGATTGAGTCCTTCATATTTAGTCGTTTTCAGCCAATTTTCAGAATTTTTGAAAATTTCACTTTTTTGTGAAAATATACACTAAATGAGGGAATAATATGTGTGAGGGTACCCCAGGAGAGTTCCAAATGTGTGTGGGTAGAATCTATATCCCACGGGGGTAAAATTGAAAAAAGTTTTAAAAAAATTTTTTTTAGACTTAGTCATTTTTCCGGCGTTTATCAGACTTTCAGATAGGGGAAATGTCATTGAGCATTCCAATTTCAGTTCCAGAGCGATTCGCCCGATGAGTCCTTCATATTTAGTCATTTTCAGCCAATTTTCTGAATTTTTGAAAATTTCACTTTTTTGTGAAAATATCCACTAAATGAGGAAATAATATGTGTGAGGGTACCCCAGGAGAGTTCCAAATGTGTGTGGGTAGAATAGATATCCCACGGGGGTAAAATTGAAAAAAGTTTAAAAAAATTTTTTTTTAGACTTAGTCATTTTTCCGGCGTTTATCAGACTTTCAGATAGGGGAAATGTCAGTGAGCGTTACAATTTCAGTTCCAGAGCGATTCGCCTATTGAGTCCTTCATATTTAGTCGTTTTCAGCCAATTTTCAGAATTTTTGAAAGTTTCACTTTTTTGTGAAAATATCCACTAAATGTGGGAATAAAATGTGTGAGGGTACCCCAGGAGAGTTCCAAATGTGTGTGGGTAGAATATATATCCCACGGGGGTAAAATTGAAAAAAGTTGAAAAAAAAATTTTTTTAGACTTAGTCATTTTTCCGGCGTTTATCAGACTTTCAGATAGGGGAAATGTCAGTGAGCGTTCCGATTTCAGTTCCAGAGCGATTCGCCGATTGAGTCCTTCATATTTAGTCGTTTTCAGCCAATTTTCAGAATTTTTGAAAATTTCACTTTTTTGTGAAAATATACACTAAATGAGGGAATAATATGTGTGAGGGTACCCCAGGAGAGTTCCAAATGTGTGTGGGTAGAATCTATATCCCACGGGGGTAAAATTGAAAAAAGTTTTAAAAAAATTTTTTTTAGACTTAGTCATTTTTCCGGCGTTTATCAGACTTTCAGATAGGGGAAATGTCATTGAGCATTCCAATTTCAGTTCCAGAGCGATTCGCCCGATGAGTCCTTCATATTTAGTCATTTTCAGCCAATTTTCTGAATTTTTGAAAATTTCACTTTTTTGTGAAAATATCCACTAAATGAGGAAATAATATGTGTGAGGGTACCCCAGGAGAGTTCCAAATGTGTGTGGGTAGAATAGATATCCCACGGGGGTAAAATTGAAAAAAGTTTAAAAAAATTTTTTTTTAGACTTAGTCATTTTTCCGGCGTTTATCAGACTTTCAGATAGGGGAAATGTCAGTGAGCGTTACAATTTCAGTTCCAGAGCGATTCGCCTATTGAGTCCTTCATATTTAGTCGTTTTCAGCCAATTTTCAGAATTTTTGAAAGTTTCACTTTTTTGTGAAAATATCCACTAAATGTGGGAATAAAATGTGTGAGGGTACCCCAGGAGAGTTCCAAATGTGTGTGGGTAGAATATATATCCCACGGGGGTAAAATTGAAAAAAGTTGAAAAAAAAATTTTTTTAGACTTAGTCATTTTTCCGGCGTTTATCAGACTTTCAGATAGGGGAAATGTCAGTGAGCGTTCCGATTTCAGTTCCAGAGCGATTCGCCGATTGAGTCCTTCATATTTAGTCGTTTTCAGCCAATTTTCAGAATTTTTGAAAATTTCACTTTTTTGTGAAAATATACACTAAATGAGGGAATAATATGTGTGAGGGTACCCCAGGAGAGTTCCAAATGTGTGTGGGTAGAATCTATATCCCACGGGGGTAAAATTGAAAAAAGTTTTAAAAAAATTTTTTTTAGACTTAGTCATTTTTCCGGCGTTTATCAGACTTTCAGATAGGGGAAATGTCATTGAGCATTCCAATTTCAGTTCCAGAGCGATTCGCCCGATGAGTCCTTCATATTTAGTCATTTTCAGCCAATTTTCTGAATTTTTGAAAATTTCACTTTTTTGTGAAAATATCCACTAAATGAGGAAATAATATGTGTGAGGGTACCCCAGGAGAGTTCCAAATGTGTGTGGGTAGAATAGATATCCCACGGGGTAAAATTGAAAAAAGTTTAAAAAAATTTTTTTTTAGACTTAGTCATTTTTCCGGCGTTTATCAGACTTTCAGATAGGGGAAATGTCAGTGAGCGTTACAATTTCAGTTCCAGAGCGATTCGCCTATTGAGTCCTTCATATTTAGTCGTTTTCAGCCAATTTTCAGAATTTTTGAAAATTTCACTTTTTTGTGAAAATATCCACTAAATGAGGGAATAATATGTGTGAGGGTACCCCAGGAGAGTTCCAAATGTGTGTGGGTAGAATCTATATCCCACGGGGGTAAAATTGAAAAAAGTAAAAAAAAAATTTTTTTTAGACTTAGTCATTTTTCTGGCGTTTATCAGACTTTCAGATAGGGGAAATGTCAGTGAGCGTTCCGATTTCAGTTCCAGAGCGATTCGCCGATTGAGTCCTTCATATTTAGTCGTTTTCAGCCAATTTTCAGAATTTTTGAAAATTTCACTTTTTTGTGAAAATATCCACTAAATGAGGGAATAATATGTGTGAGGGTACCCCAGGAGAGTTCCAAATGTGTGTGGGTAGAATCTATATCCCACGGGGGTAAAATTGAAAAAAGTTTTAAAAAAATTCTTTTTAGACTTAGTCATTTTTCCGGCGTTTATCAGACTTTCAGATAGGGGAAATGTCATTGAGCATTCCAATTTCAGTTCCAGAGCGATACGCCCGATGAGTCCTTCATATTTAGTTGTTTTCAGCCAATTTTCTGAATTTTTGAAAATTTCACTGTTTTGTGAAAATATCCACTAAATGAGGGAATAATATGTGTGACGGTACCCCAGGAGTGTTCCAAATGTGTGTGGGTAGAATATATATCTCACGGGGGTAAAATTGAAAAAAGTTTAAAAAAAATTTTTTTTAGACTTAGTCATTTTTCCGGCCTTTATCAGACTTTCAGATAGGGGAAATGTCAGTGAGCGTTCCGATTTCAGTTCCAGAGCGATTCGCCCGATGAGTCCTTCATATTTAGTCGTTTTCAGCCAATTTTCTGAATTTTTGAAAATTTCACTTTTTTGTGAAAATATCCACTAAATAAGGGAATAATATGTGTGAGGGTACCCCAAGAGAGTTCCAAATGTGTGTGGGTAGAATATATATCCCACGGGGGTAAAATTGAAAAAAGGTGAAAAAATTTTTTTTGGACTTAGTCATTTTTCCGGCCTTTATCAGACTTTCAGATAGGGGAAATGTCAGTGAGCGTTCCGATTTCAGTTCCAGAGCGATTCGCCTATTGAGTCCTTCATATTTAGTCGTTTTCAGCCAATTTTCAGAATTTTTGAAAGTTTCACTTTTTTGTGAAAATATCCACTAAATGTGGGAATAAAATGTGTGAGGGTACCCCAGGAGAGTTCCAAATGTGTGTGGGTAGAATATATATCCCACGGGGGTAAAATTGAAAAAAGTTGAAAAAAAAATTTTTTTAGACTTAGTCATTTTTCCGGCGTTTATCAGACTTTCAGATAGGGGAAATGTCAGTGAGCGTTCCGATTTCAGTTCCAGAGCGATTCGCCGATTGAGTCCTTCATATTTAGTCGTTTTCAGCCAATTTTCAGAATTTTTGAAAATTTCACTTTTTTGTGAAAATATACACTAAATGAGGGAATAATATGTGTGAGGGTACCCCAGGAGAGTTCCAAATGTGTGTGGGTAGAATCTATATCCCACGGGGGTAAAATTGAAAAAAGTTTTAAAAAAATTTTTTTTAGACTTAGTCATTTTTCCGGCGTTTATCAGACTTTCAGATAGGGGAAATGTCATTGAGCATTCCAATTTCAGTTCCAGAGCGATTCGCCCGATGAGTCCTTCATATTTAGTCATTTTCAGCCAATTTTCTGAATTTTTGAAAATTTCACTTTTTTGTGAAAATATCCACTAAATGAGGAAATAATATGTGTGAGGGTACCCCAGGAGAGTTCCAAATGTGTGTGGGTAGAATAGATATCCCACGGGGGTAAAATTGAAAAAAGTTTAAAAAAATTTTTTTTTAGACTTAGTCATTTTTCCGGCGTTTATCAGACTTTCAGATAGGGGAAATGTCAGTGAGCGTTACAATTTCAGTTCCAGAGCGATTCGCCTATTGAGTCCTTCATATTTAGTCGTTTTCAGCCAATTTTCAGAATTTTTGAAAATTTCACTTTTTTGTGAAAATATCCACTAAATGAGGGAATAATATGTGTGAGGGTACCCCAGGAGAGTTCCAAATGTGTGTGGGTAGAATCTATATCCCACGGGGGTAAAATTGAAAAAAGTAAAAAAAAAATTTTTTTTAGACTTAGTCATTTTTCTGGCGTTTATCAGACTTTCAGATAGGGGAAATGTCAGTGAGCGTTCCGATTTCAGTTCCAGAGCGATTCGCCGATTGAGTCCTTCATATTTAGTCGTTTTCAGCCAATTTTCAGAATTTTTGAAAATTTCACTTTTTTGTGAAAATATCCACTAAATGAGGGAATAATATGTGTGAGGGTACCCCAGGAGAGTTCCAAATGTGTGTGGGTAGAATCTATATCCCACGGGGGTAAAATTGAAAAAAGTTTTAAAAAAATTCTTTTTAGACTTAGTCATTTTTCCGGCGTTTATCAGACTTTCAGATAGGGGAAATGTCATTGAGCATTCCAATTTCAGTTCCAGAGCGATACGCCCGATGAGTCCTTCATATTTAGTTGTTTTCAGCCAATTTTCTGAATTTTTGAAAATTTCACTGTTTTGTGAAAATATCCACTAAATGAGGGAATAATATGTGTGACGGTACCCCAGGAGTGTTCCAAATGTGTGTGGGTAGAATATATATCTCACGGGGGTAAAATTGAAAAAAGTTTAAAAAAAATTTTTTTTAGACTTAGTCATTTTTCCGGCCTTTATCAGACTTTCAGATAGGGGAAATGTCAGTGAGCGTTCCGATTTCAGTTCCAGAGCGATTCGCCCGATGAGTCCTTCATATTTAGTCGTTTTCAGCCAATTTTCTGAATTTTTGAAAATTTCACTTTTTTGTGAAAATATCCACTAAATAAGGGAATAATATGTGTGAGGGTACCCCAAGAGAGTTCCAAATGTGTGTGGGTAGAATATATATCCCACGGGGGTAAAATTGAAAAAAGGTGAAAAAATTTTTTTTGGACTTAGTCATTTTTCCGGCCTTTATCAGACTTTCAGATAGGGGAAATGTCAGTGAGCGTTCCGATTTCAGTTCCAGAGCGATTCGCCCGATGAGTCCTTCATATTTAGTCGTTTTCAGCCAATTTTCAGAATTTTTGAAAATTTCACTTTTTTGTGAAAATATCCACTAAATGAGGGAATAAAATGTGTGAGGGTACCCCAGGAGAGTTCCAATTGTGTGTGGGTAGAATATATATCCCACGGGGGTAAAATTGAAAAAAGTTGAAAAAAAATTTTTTTTAGACTTAGTCATTTTTCCGGCGTTTATCAGACTTTCAGATAGGGGAAATGTCAGTGAGCATTCCGATTTCAGTTCCAGAGCGATTCGCCGATTGAGTCCTTCATATTTAGTCGTTTTCAGCCAATTTTCAGAATTTTTGAAAATTTTACTTTTTTGTGAAAATATCCACTAAATGAGGGAATAAAATGTGTGAGGGTACCCCAAGAGAGTTCCAAATGTGTGTGGGTAGAATATATATCCCACAGGGGTAAAATTGAAAAAAGTTGAAAAAAATTTTTTTTTAGACTTAGTTATTTTTCCGGCGTTTATCAGACTTTCAGATAGGGGAAATGTCAGTGAGCGTTCCGATTTCAGTTCCAGAGCGATTCGCCGATTGAGTCCTTCATATTTAGTCGTTTTCAGCCAATTTTGAGAATTTTTGAAAATTTCACTTTTTTGTGAAAATATCCACTAAATGAGGAAATAATATGTGTGAAGGTACCCCAGGAGAGTTCCAAATGTGTGTGGGTAGAATAGATATCCCACGGGGGTAAAATTGAAAAAAGTTTAAAAATTTTTTTTTTAGATTTAGCCATTTTTCCGTCTTTTATCAGACTTTCAGATAGGGGAAATGTCAGTGAGCGTTCCAATTTCAGTTCCAGAGCGATTCTCCCGATGAGTCCTTCTTATTTAGTCGTTTTCAGCCAATTTTCAGAATTTTTGAAAATTTCACTTTTTTGTGAAAATATCCACTAAATGAGGGAATAATATGTGTGAGGGTACCCCAGGAGAGTTCCAAATGTGTGTGGGTAGAATATATATCCCACGGGGGTAAAATTTAAAAAAGTTTTAAAAAAATTTTTTTTAGACTTAGTCATTTTTCCGGCGTTTATCAGACTTTCAGATAGGGGAAATGTCAGTGAGCGTTCCAATTTCAGTTCCAGAGCGATTCGCCGATTGAGTCCTTCATATTTAGTCGTTTTCAGCCAATTTTCAGAATTTTTGAAAATTTCACTTTTTTGTGAAAATATCCACTAAATGAGGGAATAATATGTGTGAGGGTACCCCAGGAGAGTTCCAAATGTGTGTGGGTAGAATCTATATCCCACGGGGGTAAAATTGAAAAAAGTAAAAAAAAAATTTTTTTTAGACTTAGTCATTTTTCCGGCGTTTATCAGACTTTCAGATAGGGGAAATGTCAGTGAGCGTTCCAATTTCAGT
Organism: Phyllobates terribilis; assembly: GCF_046119375.1. Taxonomy (NCBI): domain Eukaryota; kingdom Metazoa; phylum Chordata; class Amphibia; order Anura; family Dendrobatidae; genus Phyllobates; species Phyllobates terribilis. The sequence continues at coordinate 17,127,112 of NW_027362773.1, read as the reverse complement.
TCCAGAGCGATTCGCCCGATGAGTCCTTCATATTTAGTCGTTTTCAGCCAATTTTCTGAATTTTTGAAAATTTCACTTTTTTGTGAAAATATCCACTAAATGAGGGAATAAAATGTGTGAGGGTACCCCAGGAGAGTTCCAATTGTGTGTGGGTAGAATATATATCCCACGGGGGTAAAATTGAAAAAAGTTGAAAAAAAATTTTTTTTAGACTTAGTCATTTTTCCGGCGTTTATCAGACTTTCAGATAGGGGAAATGTCAGTGAGCATTCCGATTTCAGTTCCAGAGCGATTCGCCGATTGAGTCCTTCATATTTAGTCGTTTTCAGCCAATTTTCAGAATTTTTGAAAATTTTACTTTTTTGTGAAAATATCCACTAAATGAGGGAATAAAATGTGTGAGGGTACCCCAAGAGAGTTCCAAATGTGTGTGGGTAGAATATATATCCCACAGGGGTAAAATTGAAAAAAGTTGAAAAAAATTTTTTTTTAGACTTAGTTATTTTTCCGGCGTTTATCAGACTTTCAGATAGGGGAAATGTCAGTGAGCGTTCCGATTTCAGTTCCAGAGCGATTCGCCGATTGAGTCCTTCATATTTAGTCGTTTTCAGCCAATTTTGAGAATTTTTGAAAATTTCACTTTTTTGTGAAAATATCCACTAAATGAGGAAATAATATGTGTGAGGGTACCCCAGGAGAGTTCCAAATGTGTGTGGGTAGAATAGATATCCCACGGGGGTAAAATTGAAAAAAGTTTAAAAATTTTTTTTTTAGATTTAGCCATTTTTCCGTCTTTTATCAGACTTTCAGATAGGGGAAATGTCAGTGAGCGTTCCAATTTCAGTTCCAGAGCGATTCTCCCGATGAGTCCTTCTTATTTAGTCGTTTTCAGCCAATTTTCAGAATTTTTGAAAATTTCACTTTTTTGTGAAAATATCCACTAAATGAGGGAATAATATGTGTGAGGGTACCCCAGGAGAGTTCCAAATGTGTGTGGGTAGAATATATATCCCACGGGGGTAAAATTTAAAAAAGTTTTAAAAAAATTTTTTTTAGACTTAGTCATTTTTCCGGCGTTTATCAGACTTTCAGATAGGGGAAATGTCAGTGAGCGTTCCAATTTCAGTTCCAGAGCGATTCGCCGATTGAGTCCTTCATATTTAGTCGTTTTCAGCCAATTTTCAGAATTTTTGAAAGTTTCACTTTTTTGTGAAAATATCCACTAAATGTGGGAATAAAATGTGTGAGGGTACCCCAGGAGAGTTCCAAATGTGTGTGGGTAGAATATATATCCCACGGGGGTAAAATTGAAAAAAGTTGAAAAAAAATTTTTTTTAGACTTAGTCATTTTTCCGGCGTTTATCAGACTTTCAGATAGGGGAAATGTCAGTGAGCGTTCCGATTTCAGTTCCAGAGCGATTCGCCGATTGAGTCCTTCATATTTAGTCGTTTTCAGCCAATTTTCAGAATTTTTGAAAATTTCACTTTTTTGTGAAAATATACACTAAATGAGGGAATAATATGTGTGAGGGTACCCCAGGAGAGTTCCAAATGTGTGTGGGTAGAATCTATATCCCACGGGGGTAAAATTGAAAAAAGTTTTAAAAAAATTTTTTTTAGACTTAGTCATTTTTCCGGCGTTTATCAGACTTTCAGATAGGGGAAATGTCATTGAGCATTCCAATTTCAGTTCCAGAGCGATTCGCCCGATGAGTCCTTCATATTTAGTCATTTTCAGCCAATTTTCTGAATTTTTGAAAATTTCACTTTTTTGTGAAAATATCCACTAAATGAGGAAATAATATGTGTGAGGGTACCCCAGGAGAGTTCCAAATGTGTGTGGGTAGAATAGATATCCCACGGGGGTAAAATTGAAAAAAGTTTAAAAAAATTTTTTTTTAGACTTAGTCATTTTTCCGGCGTTTATCAGACTTTCAGATAGGGGAAATGTCAGTGAGCGTTACAATTTCAGTTCCAGAGCGATTCGCCTATTGAGTCCTTCATATTTAGTCGTTTTCAGCCAATTTTCAGAATTTTTGAAAGTTTCACTTTTTTGTGAAAATATCCACTAAATGTGGGAATAAAATGTGTGAGGGTACCCCAGGAGAGTTCCAAATGTGTGTGGGTAGAATATATATCCCACGGGGGTAAAATTGAAAAAAGTTGAAAAAAAAATTTTTTTAGACTTAGTCATTTTTCCGGCGTTTATCAGACTTTCAGATAGGGGAAATGTCAGTGAGCGTTCCGATTTCAGTTCCAGAGCGATTCGCCGATTGAGTCCTTCATATTTAGTCGTTTTCAGCCAATTTTCAGAATTTTTGAAAATTTCACTTTTTTGTGAAAATATACACTAAATGAGGGAATAATATGTGTGAGGGTACCCCAGGAGAGTTCCAAATGTGTGTGGGTAGAATCTATATCCCACGGGGGTAAAATTGAAAAAAGTTTTAAAAAAATTTTTTTTAGACTTAGTCATTTTTCCGGCGTTTATCAGACTTTCAGATAGGGGAAATGTCATTGAGCATTCCAATTTCAGTTCCAGAGCGATTCGCCCGATGAGTCCTTCATATTTAGTCATTTTCAGCCAATTTTCTGAATTTTTGAAAATTTCACTTTTTTGTGAAAATATCCACTAAATGAGGAAATAATATGTGTGAGGGTACCCCAGGAGAGTTCCAAATGTGTGTGGGTAGAATAGATATCCCACGGGGGTAAAATTGAAAAAAGTTTAAAAAAATTTTTTTTTAGACTTAGTCATTTTTCCGGCGTTTATCAGACTTTCAGATAGGGGAAATGTCAGTGAGCGTTACAATTTCAGTTCCAGAGCGATTCGCCTATTGAGTCCTTCATATTTAGTCGTTTTCAGCCAATTTTCAGAATTTTTGAAAATTTCACTTTTTTGTGAAAATATCCACTAAATGAGGGAATAATATGTGTGAGGGTACCCCAGGAGAGTTCCAAATGTGTGTGGGTAGAATCTATATCCCACGGGGGTAAAATTGAAAAAAGTAAAAAAAAAATTTTTTTTAGACTTAGTCATTTTTCTGGCGTTTATCAGACTTTCAGATAGGGGAAATGTCAGTGAGCGTTCCGATTTCAGTTCCAGAGCGATTCGCCGATTGAGTCCTTCATATTTAGTCGTTTTCAGCCAATTTTCAGAATTTTTGAAAATTTCACTTTTTTGTGAAAATATCCACTAAATGAGGGAATAATATGTGTGAGGGTACCCCAGGAGAGTTCCAAATGTGTGTGGGTAGAATCTATATCCCACGGGGGTAAAATTGAAAAAAGTTTTAAAAAAATTCTTTTTAGACTTAGTCATTTTTCCGGCGTTTATCAGACTTTCAGATAGGGGAAATGTCATTGAGCATTCCAATTTCAGTTCCAGAGCGATACGCCCGATGAGTCCTTCATATTTAGTTGTTTTCAGCCAATTTTCTGAATTTTTGAAAATTTCACTGTTTTGTGAAAATATCCACTAAATGAGGGAATAATATGTGTGACGGTACCCCAGGAGTGTTCCAAATGTGTGTGGGTAGAATATATATCTCACGGGGGTAAAATTGAAAAAAGTTTAAAAAAAATTTTTTTTAGACTTAGTCATTTTTCCGGCCTTTATCAGACTTTCAGATAGGGGAAATGTCAGTGAGCGTTCCGATTTCAGTTCCAGAGCGATTCGCCCGATGAGTCCTTCATATTTAGTCGTTTTCAGCCAATTTTCTGAATTTTTGAAAATTTCACTTTTTTGTGAAAATATCCACTAAATAAGGGAATAATATGTGTGAGGGTACCCCAAGAGAGTTCCAAATGTGTGTGGGTAGAATATATATCCCACGGGGGTAAAATTGAAAAAAGGTGAAAAAATTTTTTTTGGACTTAGTCATTTTTCCGGCCTTTATCAGACTTTCAGATAGGGGAAATGTCAGTGAGCGTTCCGATTTCAGTTCCAGAGCGATTCGCCTATTGAGTCCTTCATATTTAGTCGTTTTCAGCCAATTTTCAGAATTTTTGAAAGTTTCACTTTTTTGTGAAAATATCCACTAAATGTGGGAATAAAATGTGTGAGGGTACCCCAGGAGAGTTCCAAATGTGTGTGGGTAGAATATATATCCCACGGGGGTAAAATTGAAAAAAGTTGAAAAAAAAATTTTTTTAGACTTAGTCATTTTTCCGGCGTTTATCAGACTTTCAGATAGGGGAAATGTCAGTGAGCGTTCCGATTTCAGTTCCAGAGCGATTCGCCGATTGAGTCCTTCATATTTAGTCGTTTTCAGCCAATTTTCAGAATTTTTGAAAATTTCACTTTTTTGTGAAAATATACACTAAATGAGGGAATAATATGTGTGAGGGTACCCCAGGAGAGTTCCAAATGTGTGTGGGTAGAATCTATATCCCACGGGGGTAAAATTGAAAAAAGTTTTAAAAAAATTTTTTTTAGACTTAGTCATTTTTCCGGCGTTTATCAGACTTTCAGATAGGGGAAATGTCATTGAGCATTCCAATTTCAGTTCCAGAGCGATTCGCCCGATGAGTCCTTCATATTTAGTCATTTTCAGCCAATTTTCTGAATTTTTGAAAATTTCACTTTTTTGTGAAAATATCCACTAAATGAGGAAATAATATGTGTGAGGGTACCCCAGGAGAGTTCCAAATGTGTGTGGGTAGAATAGATATCCCACGGGGGTAAAATTGAAAAAAGTTTAAAAAAATTTTTTTTTAGACTTAGTCATTTTTCCGGCGTTTATCAGACTTTCAGATAGGGGAAATGTCAGTGAGCGTTACAATTTCAGTTCCAGAGCGATTCGCCTATTGAGTCCTTCATATTTAGTCGTTTTCAGCCAATTTTCAGAATTTTTGAAAATTTCACTTTTTTGTGAAAATATCCACTAAATGAGGGAATAATATGTGTGAGGGTACCCCAGGAGAGTTCCAAATGTGTGTGGGTAGAATCTATATCCCACGGGGGTAAAATTGAAAAAAGTAAAAAAAAAATTTTTTTTAGACTTAGTCATTTTTCTGGCGTTTATCAGACTTTCAGATAGGGGAAATGTCAGTGAGCGTTCCGATTTCAGTTCCAGAGCGATTCGCCGATTGAGTCCTTCATATTTAGTCGTTTTCAGCCAATTTTCAGAATTTTTGAAAATTTCACTTTTTTGTGAAAATATCCACTAAATGAGGGAATAATATGTGTGAGGGTACCCCAGGAGAGTTCCAAATGTGTGTGGGTAGAATCTATATCCCACGGGGGTAAAATTGAAAGAAGTTTTAAAAAAATTCTTTTTAGACTTAGTCATTTTTCCGGCGTTTATCAGACTTTCAGATAGGGGAAATGTCATTGAGCATTCCAATTTCAGTTCCAGAGCGATACGCCCGATGAGTCCTTCATATTTAGTTGTTTTCAGCCAATTTTCTGAATTTTTGAAAATTTCACTGTTTTGTGAAAATATCCACTAAATGAGGGAATAATATGTGTGACGGTACCCCAGGAGTGTTCCAAATGTGTGTGGGTAGAATATATATCTCACGGGGGTAAAATTGAAAAAAGTTTAAAAAAAATTTTTTTTAGACTTAGTCATTTTTCCGGCCTTTATCAGACTTTCAGATAGGGGAAATGTCAGTGAGCGTTCCGATTTCAGTTCCAGAGCGATTCGCCCGATGAGTCCTTCATATTTAGTCGTTTTCAGCCAATTTTCTGAATTTTTGAAAATTTCACTTTTTTGTGAAAATATCCACTAAATAAGGGAATAATATGTGTGAGGGTACCCCAAGAGAGTTCCAAATGTGTGTGGGTAGAATATATATCCCACGGGGGTAAAATTGAAAAAAGGTGAAAAAATTTTTTTTGGACTTAGTCATTTTTCCGGCCTTTATCAGACTTTCAGATAGGGGAAATGTCAGTGAGCGTTCCGATTTCAGTTCCAGAGCGATTCGCCCGATGAGTCCTTCATATTTAGTCGTTTTCAGCCAATTTTCAGAATTTTTGAAAATTTCACTTTTTTGTGAAAATATCCACTAAATGAGGGAATAAAATGTGTGAGGGTACCCCAGGAGAGTTCCAATTGTGTGTGGGTAGAATATATATCCCACGGGGGTAAAATTGAAAAAAGTTGAAAAAAAATTTTTTTTAGACTTAGTCATTTTTCCGGCGTTTATCAGACTTTCAGATAGGGGAAATGTCAGTGAGCATTCCGATTTCAGTTCCAGAGCGATTCGCCGATTGAGTCCTTCATATTTAGTCGTTTTCAGCCAATTTTCAGAATTTTTGAAAATTTTACTTTTTTGTGAAAATATCCACTAAATGAGGGAATAAAATGTGTGAGGGTACCCCAAGAGAGTTCCAAATGTGTGTGGGTAGAATATATATCCCACAGGGGTAAAATTGAAAAAAGTTGAAAAAAATTTTTTTTTAGACTTAGTTATTTTTCCGGCGTTTATCAGACTTTCAGATAGGGGAAATGTCAGTGAGCGTTCCGATTTCAGTTCCAGAGCGATTCGCCGATTGAGTCCTTCATATTTAGTCGTTTTCAGCCAATTTTGAGAATTTTTGAAAATTTCACTTTTTTGTGAAAATATCCACTAAATGAGGGAATAATATGTGTGAGGGTACCCCAGGAGAGTTCCAAATGTGTGTGGGTAGAATCTATATCCCACGGGGGTAAAATTGAAAAAAGTAAAAAAAAAATTTTTTTTAGACTTAGTCATTTTTCCAGCGTTTATCAGACTTTCAGATAGGGGAAATGTCAGTGAGCGTTCCGATTTCAGTTCCAGAGCGATTCGCCCGATGCATCCTTCATATTTAGTTGTTTTCAGCCAATTTTCTGAATTTTTGAAAATTTCACTTTTTTGTGAAAATATCCACTAAATGAGGGAATAATATGTGTGACGGTACCCCAGGAGTGTTCCAAATGTGTGTGGGTAGAATATATATCTCACGGGGGTAAAATTGAAAAAAGTTTAAAAAAAATTTTTTTTAGACTTACATAGTTACATAGTTACATAGTTTATAAGGCCGAAAAAAGACAAGCGTCCATCCAGTTCAGCCTATTTCTTGTGCACTGCAGCTATTCCGCAGCGTTGATCCAGCGGAACGCAAAAAAAAAAAAAAAAAAAAAAAAACATGCGGTATAGGCCAATTGACATCATTGAGGAAAAAATTCACTTCCCGACACCAATCTGGATTAATTAACTATCACTAAGCATAAGATGTAATTTTATTGTTCTCAAGAAAGGCGTCCAGGCCTCTCTTGAACTCATTAAGTGAGTTGGACATCACCACTTCCTCTCCCAGAGAGTTCCAGAGTCTCACGGCTCTGACCGTAAAGAATCCCCTTCTATGCTGGTGCAGGAACCTCCTTTCCTCCAGACGCATAGTGTGCCCCCTCGTCTTTGTCACCATCCTTGGTATAAACAGGTCATGGGAGAGATCTCTGTACTGCCCCCTGATGTATTTATACATGTTTATGAGGTCTCCCCTAAGCCTTCTCTTTTCCAACGTAAATAGGCCTAATTTTGACAACCTCTCTGGGTATTCTAGTCCCTCCATTCCCTTTATTACCTTAGTCGCCCTCCTTTGTACCCTCTCTAGCTCCAATATGTCTTTCCTGAGCACCGGAGCCCAGAACTGTGCACAATATTCTAAGTGCGGCCTTACCAGCGCTTTATACAGAGGAAGAACAATGTTCTCATCATATGCCCCTATTCCTCTTCTGATGCATGCCATGACTCTATTTGCCTTCGCAGCTGCTGCCTGACACTGGGCACTCCAATTTAATTTGCTATTAACCAAGACACCCAGGTCCTTCTCCATGTCAGATTTCCCCAACGATTTCCCATTTAATATGTATGGGTGACTGCTGTTTTTCTTTCCCATGTGCATGACCTTACATTTATCGGCATTGAACCCCATTTGCCATTTTTTAGCCCAACTCCCCAATTTATCTAAATCCTCCTGTAGCTGTGCCCTATCCTCATCTGTGTTAACTACTTTACAAAGTTTAGTATCATCTGCAAATATTGCTATTTTACTATGCAACCCTTCCACTAGATCATTAATAAATATATTAAATAATATAGGGCCCAAGACAGACCCTTGAGGCACCCCGCTAGTAACCCTGACACACCCTGAGCTTACTCCATTGATAACCACCCTCTGCTTTCTATCACTCAGCCAGCTATTTACCCACTTACACACATTATCCCCCAGACCAAGCATTCTCATTTTATATACCAACCTTTTGTGTGGCACGGTATCAAATGCTTTGGAGAAGTCAAGGTATACAACATCCACTGACTCTCCACGGTCCAGCTGTGAGCTCACCTCCTCGTAGAAGGCAATCAGGTTTGTTTGGCAGGAGCGATCCCTCATGAATCCATGTTGATATGGAGTTAGACAGTTATTATCATTAAGATATTCTACAATAGCATCTCTAAGAAATCCTTCAAACAATTTACCCACAACAGAGGTTAAGCTGACTGGTCTATAGTTCCCAGGGTCACTTTTAGACCCCTTTTTGAATATTGGTACCACATTTGCTTGGCGCCAGTCTAGTGGGGCAGTCCCTGTCCATAAAGAGTGCTTGAATATAAGATACAGCGGTCTGTCTATCACATTACTTAATTCTTTTAGTACCCGGGGGTGTATGCCATCTGGGCCTGGTGACTTGTCTATTTTGATATTATTTAGGCGTTTCTGAACTTCCTCCTGGGTTAGGTGGGTGATATTTAGCGGAGGGTTTACTTTATCACTTTGCATTTCCTCCGATAAATTGTTTTCTTTTGTGAAAACAGTGGAGAAGAAGCTATTGAGTAGGTTTGCTTTACCCTCATCGCCCTCTATGATTTTACCCAGGTTATTTTTCAATGGGCCAACTCCATCAGTTTTAATCCTTTTACTGTTTATATAGTTAAAGAACAGTTTGGGATTCGTTTTACTTTCTTTGGCAATTAGTCTCTCTGTCTCCTCTTTTGCTATTCTTATTTGTTTCTTACAGATTCTGTTTTTTTCCCTATAAGATATTAGCGCTTCCTCGCTGCCTTCTTGTTTAAGTTTACCGAAAGCCCTTTTTTTGTTTTTCATTGCCCTCTTGACTTCCTTATTTAGCCACATTGGCTTCCTCCTATTCCTAGCCCTTTTATTCCCATAAGGTATGTACCTTCTACAGTGACTATGTAGGACTGTTTTGAAAATTTCCCATTTTCTATCCGTGCTCCTATTACTGAAGATACTATCCCAGTCTATAAGGTGAAGGGCATCTCTTAGCTGATCAAACTTTGCCCTCCTGAAGTTCAGTGTTTTTGTGACTCCCTTGCTGGGCTCCCTACTGAAGCACATGTGGAATTGTATAATGTTGTGGTCACTATTTCCGAGGTGCCCCCCAACCTGCACCTCAGTTATTCTGTCTGGCCTGTTAGTTAATATTAAGTCTAAAAGGGCCGTCCCTCTAGTTGGTTCCTGCACAAGTTGTGACAAATAATTGTCTTTGATAATTGACAGAAACCTGTTTCCTTTCTGAGATCTACAGCTTTCGGTTTCCCAGTCTATATCGGGGTAGTTGAAGTCCCCCATAATAATCACCTCGTTATTTTTTGCTTCTTCATCTATTTGTCTCATTAATAGACTTTCCGTGGCTTCTGCTATATTTGGTGGTTTATAACAGACTCCTATGATAATTTTATTATTGTTTTTTGCCCCATGTATCTCCACCCATAAGGACTCGACCTCCTCATTTCCCTCCCATACATCCTCCCGTATTGTAGGCTTTAGACACGTCTTTACATATAGACAGACTCCACCCCCTTTCCGATTTCTTCGATTCTTTCTAAACAGACTGTAACCCTGTAAGTTAACTGCCCAGTCATAGCTTTCATCCAACCATGTCTCGGTTATTCCCACTATGTCATAGTTACCTGTAGATATTTCTGCTTCCAGTTCATCCATCTTGTTTGTCAGGCTCCTGGCATTTGCTAGCACGCAGTTTACACGATTTTGTTTTGTTCCAATCTTCTCCCTGTGGATTGTATTAGAAATTTTCTTACCTTCCTTCCAAGTATCTGGTCTTGGACCTTCTTTGTCGCACTTCATATCTTTCATTAGTATGTCCTCTGGTTGCATCTTCGTGTCCGGCGTTTTTCTTCCCATCCCCTCTTCTTCTAGTTTAACGCCCTCCTGATGAGTGTTGCGATTCTCCTGGCGAATGTGTGTTTCCCGGGTTTGTTGAGGTGTAGTCCGTCTCTGGCAAGGAGTCCATCATAGAGGTAATTCACACCGTGGTCCAGGAATCCAAATCCTTGTTGTCTGCACCATCGTCTCAGCCAGCTGTTCACATCAAGGATCCTGTTCCATCTCCTGACGCCATGCCCGTCTACTGGAAGGATAGAAGAAAAAACTACCTGCGCATCCAGTTCTTTTACTTTCTTCCCCAATGCTTCAAAGTCCTTGCAGATTGTCGGTAGGTCCTTCTTTGCCGTGTCATTGGTGCCAACATGTATCAGAAGAAATGGGTGGACATCCTTGGGACTGATGAGCTTTGGTATCCTATCGGTAACATCCTTGATCTTCGCCCCTGGGAGGCAGCATACTTCTCTTGCGGTTATATCCGGTCTGCAGATAGCTGCTTCTGTTCCTCTCAGTAGCGAGTCTCCCACCACCACCACTCTTCTTCCCTTCTTGGCTGTCCTTTTTCTTGTCGCTTCTGGGTGTTTCTGGGTGCTCTTTTCTTTTTTGCTTGCTGGTAGTTCCTCATCCTTAGGTGTGCCATCTTCGTCCTCCACAAGTCCTTGGAATCTGTTTCTCAGTTGTGTGGTTGGTGGTGTCTCCATGGTCTTCTTGCTTCTTTTGGTCACTTGCCTCCACTTGTCTGCCTCTGGAGGTTCTCTGACGCTTCGTTCACTTTCTGTGACCAGTAGTGACGCTTCTGTTCTGTCCAGGAAGTCTTCATTTTCCTTGATGAGTTTTAATGTCGCAATTCTTTCTTCCAGTCCCCGCACCTTTTCTTCTAAAAGAGCCAGTAGTCTACACTTCTGGCAGGTGAAGTTGGTTTCAGCTTCTGGTCGATCTGTGAACATGTAGCACATGTTGCAGCTCACCATGTAGGTTGTCACATCTGCCATGCTGCTCCTTGTCCCTGCTGACTTGATGTCTGTCTTCTTTCTTGTGATACCCTAGGAGAAACAAATTCGCGCGCCGTTAGGCGATGCTTTCCAAGCAGCTGGTCCCGGCTGTACCCAACGATCTTCTAGCTGAAGGAGACTCTTCGCTTTTCCCAGAAGGCACCTGGAATATGCAAATTGCCCTCTTCAGGCTTCAATCCCTGGTTTGGCGATGCTTTCCAAGCAGCTGGTCCCGGCTGTACCCAACGATCTTCTAGCTGAAGGAGACTCTTCGCTTTTCCCAGAAGGCACCTGGAATATGCAAATTGCCCTCTTCAAGCTTCAATCCCTGGTTTGGCGATGCTTTCCAAGCAGCTGGTCCCGGCTGTACCCAACGATCTTCTAGCTGAAGGAGACTCTTCGCTTTTCCCAGAAGGCACCTGGAATATGCAAATTGCCCTCTTCAAGCTTCAATCCCTGGTTTAGTGACTTAGTCAATGACTTAGTCATTTTTCCAGCGTTTATCAGACTTTCCGATAGGGGAAATGTCAGTGACCATTCCAATTTCAGTTCCAGAGCGATTCGCCCGATGAGTCCTTCATATTTAGTCGTTTTCAGCCAATTTTCTGAATTTTTGAAAATTTCACTTTTTTGTGAAAATATCCACTAAATAAGGGAATAATATGTGTGAGGGTACCCCAAGAGAGTTCCAAATGTGTGTGGGTAGAATATATATCCCACGGGGGTAAAATTGAAAAAAGGTGAATAAATTTTTTTTTGGACTTAGTCATTTTTCCGGCCTTTATCAGACTTTCAGATAGGGGAAATGTCAGTGAGCGTTCCGATTTCAGTTCCAGAGCGATTCGCCCGATGAGTCCTTCATATTTAGTCGTTTTCAGCCAATTTTCAGAATTTTTGAAAATTTCACTTTTTTGTGAAAATATCCACTAAATGAGGGAATAAAATGTGTGAGGGTACCCCAGGAGAGTTCCAAATGTGTGTGGTTAGAATATATATCCCACGGGGGTAAAATTGAAAAAAGTTGAAAAAAAATTTTTTTTAGACTTAGTCATTTTTCCAGCGTTTATCAGATTTTCAGATAGGGGAAATGTCAGTGAGCGTTCCGATTTCAGTTCCAGAGCGATTCGCCCGATGAGTCCTTCATATTTAGTCGTTTTCAGCCAATTTTCAGAATTTTTGAAAATTTCAATTTTTTGTGAAAATATCCACTAAATGAGGGAATACTATGTGTGAGGGTACCCCAGGAGAGTTCCAAATGTGTGTGGGTAGAATATATATCCCACGGGGGTAAAATTTAAAAAAGTTTTAAAAAAATTTTTTTTAGACTTAGTCATTTTTCCGGCGTTTATCAGACTTTCAGATAGGGGAAATGTCAGTGAGCGTTCCAATTTCAGTTCCAGAGCGATTCGCCTATTGAGTCCTTCATATTTAGTCGTTTTCAGCCAATTTTCAGAATTTTTGAAAATTTCACTTTTTTGTGAAAATATCCACTAAATGAGGGAATAATATGTGTGAGGGTACCCCAGGAGAGTTCCAAATGTGTGTGGGTAGAATCTATATCCCATGGGGGTAAAATTGAAAAAAGTAAAAAAAAAATTTTTTTTAGACTTAGTCATTTTTCCGGCGTTTAGCAGACTTTCAGATAGGGGAAATGTCAGTGAGCGTTCCGATTTCAGTTCCAGAGCGATTCGCCCGATGAGTCCTTCATATTTAGTCGTTTTCAGCCAATTTTCAGAATTTGTGAAAATTTCACTTTTTTGTGAAAATATCCACTAAATGAGGGAATAAAATGTGTGAGGGTACCCCAGGAGAGTTCCAAATGTGTGTGGGTAGAAGATATATCCAAAGGTGGTAAAATTGAAAAAAGTTGAAAAAAATTTTTTTTTTCGACTTAGTCATTTTTCCGGCGTTTATCAGACTTTCAGATAGGGGAAATGTCAGTGAGCGTTCCGATTTCAGTTCCAGAGCGATTCGCCTGATGAGTCCTTCATATTTAGTCGTTTTCAGCCAATTTTCTGAATTTTTGAAAATTTCACTTTTTTGTGAAAATATCCACTATATGAGGGAATAATATGTGTGACGGTACCCCAGGAGTGTTCCAAATGTGTGTGGGTAGAATATATATCTCACGGGGGTAAAATTGAAAAAAATTTAAAAAAAAATTTTTTTGACTTAATAATTTTTCCAGCGTTTATCAGACTTTCCGATAGGGGAAATGTCAGTGAGCGTTCCAATTTCAGTTCCAGAGCGATTCGCCCGATGAGTCCTTCAAATTTAGTCATTTTCAGCCAATTTTCTGAATTTTTGAAAATTTCATTTTGTGAAAATATCCACTAAATGAGGGAATGATATGTGTGAGGGTACCCCAGGAGAGTTCCAAATGTGTGTGGGTAGAATATATATCTCACGGGGGTAAAATTGAAAAAAGGTGAAAAAATTTTTTTTTGGACTTAGTCATTTTTCTGGCATTTATCAGACTTTCAGATAGGGGAAATGTCAGTGAGCGTTTCGATTTCAGTTCCAGAGCGATTCGCCCGATGAGTCCTTCATATTTAGTCGTTTTCAGCCAATTTTCAGAATTTTTGAAAATTTCACTTTTTTGTGAAAATATCCACTAAATGAGGGAATAAAATGTGTGAGGGTACCCCAGGAGAGTTCCAAATGTGTGTGGGTAGAATATATATCCCACGGGGGTAAAATTGAAAAAAGTTGAAAAAAAATTTTTTTTAGACTTAGTCATTTTTCCGGCGTTTATCAGACTTTCAGATAGGGGAAATGTCAGTGAGCGTTCCGATTTCAGTTCCAGAGCAATTCGCCGATTGAGTCCTTCATATTTAGTCGTTTTCAGCCAGTTTTCAGAATTTTTGAAAATTTCACTTTTTTGTGAAAATATCCACTAAATGAGGGAATAATATGTGTGAGGGTACCCCAGGAGAGCTCCAAATGTGTGTGGGTAGAATCTATATCCCACGGGGGTAAAATTGAAAAAAGTTAAAAAAAAATTTTTTTTAGACTTAGTCATTTTTCCGGCGTTTATCAGACTTTCAGATAGGGGAAATGTCAGTGAGCATTCCGATTTCAGTTCCAGAGCAATTCGCCCGATGATTTCTTCATATTTAGTCGTTTTCCGCCAATTTTCTGAATTTTTGAAAATTTCACTTTTTTGTGAAAATATCCACTAAATGAGGAAATAATATGTGTGAGGGTACCCCAGGAGAGTTCCAAATGTGTGTGGGTAGAATATATATCCCACGGGGGTAAAATTGAAAAAAGGAGAAAAAATTTTTTTTTGGACTTAGTCATTTTTTCAGCGTTTATCAGACTTTCAGATAGGGGAAATGTCAGTGAGCGTTCCAATTTCAGTTCCAGAGCAATTCGCCCGATGAGTCCTTCATATTTAGTCGCTTTCAGCCAATTTTCAGAATTTTGAAAATTTCACTTTTTTGTGAAAATATCCACTAAATGAGGGAATAATATGTGTGAGGGTACCCCAGGAGAGTTCCAAATGTGTGTGGGTAGAATATATATCCCACAGGGGTAAAATTGAAAAAAGGAGAAAAAATTTTTTTTTGGACTTAGTCATTTTTTCAGCGTTTATCAGACTTTCAGATAGGGGAAATGTCAGTGAGCGTTCCAATTTCAGTTCCAGAGCGATTCGCCCAATGAGTCCTTCATATTTAGTCGTTTTCAGCCAATTTTCTGAATTTTTGAAAATTTCACTTTTTTGTGAAAATATCCACTAAATGAGGGAATAATATGTGTGAAGGTACCCCAGGAGAGTTCCAAATGTGTGTGGGTAGAATATATATCCCACGGGGGTAAAATTGAAAAAAGTTGAAAAAAAATTTTTTTTAGACTTAGTCATTTTTCAGGCGTTTATCAGACTTTCAGATAGGGGAAATGTCAGTGAGCGTTCCGATTTCAGTTCCAGAGCGATTCGCCCGATGAGTCCTTCATATTTAGTCGTTTTCAGCCAATTTTCTGAATATTTCAAAATTTCACTTTTTTCTGAAAATATCCACTAAATGAGGGAATAATATGTGTGAGGGTACCCCAGGAGAGTTCCAAATGTGTGTGGGTAGAATATATATCCCATGGGGGTAAAATTGAAAAAAGTTAAAAAAAAATTTTTTTTAGACTTAGTCATTTTTCCGGCGTTTATCAGACTTTCAGATAGGGGAAATGTCAGTGAGCGTTCCAATTTCAGTTCCAGAGCGATTCGCCCGATGAGTCCTTCATATTTAGTCGTTTTCAGCCAATTTTCTGAATTTTTGAAAATTTCACTTTTTTGTGAAAATATCCACTAAATGAGGAAATAATATGTGTGAGGGAACCCAGGAGAGTTCCAAATGTGTGTGGGTAGAATATATATCCCACGGGGGTAAAATTGAAAAAAGTTTTAAAAAAATTTTTTTTAGACTTAGTCATTTTAACGGCGTTTATCAGACTTTCAGATAGGGGAAATGTCATTGAGCATTCCAATTTCAGTTCCAGAGCGATTCGCCCGATGAGTCCTTCATATTTAGTTGTTTTCAGCCAATTTTCTGAATTTTTGAAAATTTCACTTTTTTGTGAAAATATCCACTAAATGAGGGAATAATATGTGTGACGGTACCCCAGGAGTGTTCCAAATGTGTGTGGGTAGAATATATATCTCACGGGGGTAAAATTGAAAAAAGTTTAAAAAAAATTTTTTTTAGACCTAGTCATTTTTCCAGCGTTTATCAGACTTTCCGATAGGGGAAATGTCAGTGAGCGTTCCAATTTCAGTTCCAGAGCGATTCGCCTGATGAGTCCTTCATATTTAGTCGTTTCTGCCAATTTTCAGAATTTTTGAAAATTTCACTTTTTTGTGAAAATATCCACTAAATGAGGGAATAAAATGTGTGAGGGTACCCCAGGAGAGTTCCAAATGTGTGTGGGTAGAATATATATCCCACGGGGGTAAAATTGAAAAAAGTTGAAAAAAAATTTTTTTTAGACTTAGTCATTTTTCCGGCGTTTATCAGACTTTCAGATAGGGGAAATGTCAGTGAGCGTTCCGATTTCAGTTCGAGAGCGATTCGCCGATTGAGGCCTTCATATTTAGTCGTTTTCAGCCAGTTTTCAGAATTTTTGAAAATTTCACTTTTTTGTGAAAATATCCACTAAATGAGGGAATAATATGTGTGAGGGTACCCCAGGAGAGTTCCAAATGTGTGTGGGTAGAATTTATATCCCACGGGGGTAAAATTGAAAAAAGTAAAAAAAAAATTTTTTTTAGACTTAGTCATTTTTCCAGCGTTTATCAGACTTTCAGATAGGGGAAATGTCAGTGAGCGTTCCGATTTCAGTTCCAGAGCGATTCGCCCGATGAGTCCTTCATATTTAGTCGTTTTCAGCCAATTTTCAGAATTTTTGAAAATTTCAATTTTTTGTGAAAATATCCACTAAATGAGGGAATACTATGTGTGAGGGTACCCCAGGAGAGTTCCAAATGTGTGTGGGTAGAATATATATCCCACGGGGGTAAAATTTAAAAAAGTTTTAAAAAAATTTTTTTTAGACTTAGTCATTTTTCCGGCGTTTATCAGACTTTCAGATAGGGGAAATGTCATTGAGCATTCCAATTTCAGTTCCAGAGCGATTCGCCCGATGAGTCCTTCATATTTAGTTGTTTTCAGCCAATTTTCTGAATTTTTGAAAATTTCACTTTTTTGTGAAAATATCCACTAAATGAGGGAATAATATGTGTGAGGGTACCCCAGGAGAGTTCCAAATGTGTGTGGGTAGAATCTATATCCCACGGGGGTAAAATTGAAAAAAGTAAAAAAAAAATTTTTTTTAGACTTAGTCATTTTTACGGCGTTTATCAGACTTTCAGATAGGGGAAATGTCAGTGAGCGTTCCGATTTCAGTTCCAGAGCGATTCTCCCGATGAGTCCTTCATATTTAGTCGTTTTCAGCCAATTTTCAGAATTTGTGAAAATTTCACTTTTTTGTGAAAATATCCACTAAATGAGGGAATAAAATGTGTGAGGGTACCCCAGGAGAGTTCCAAATGTGTGTGGGTAGAAGATATATCCAAAGGTGGTAAAATTGAAAAAAGTTGAAAAAAAATTTTTTTTTCGACTTAGTCATTTTTCCGGCGTTTATCAGACTTTCAGATAGGGGAAATGTCAGTGAGCGTTCCGATTTCAGTTCCAGAGCGATTCGCCTGATGAGTCCTTCATATTTAGTCGTTTTCAGCCAATTTTCTGAATTTTTGAAAATTTCACTTTTTTGTGAAAATATCCACTAAATGAGGGAATAATATGTGTGACGGTACCCCAGGAGTGTTCCAAATGTGTGTGGGTAGAATATATATCTCACGGGGGTAAAATTGAAAAAAGTTTAAAAAAAAATTTTTTTAGACTTAGTCATTTTTCCAGCGTTTATCAGACTTTCCGATAGGGGAAATGTCAGTGAGCGTTCCAATTTCAGTTCCAGAGCGATTCGCCCGATGAGTCCTTCATATTTAGTCGTTTTCAGCCAATTTTCTGAATTTTTGAAAATTTCACTTTTTTGTGAAAAAATCCACTAAATAAGGGAATAATATGTGTGAGGGTACCCCAAGAGAGTTCCAAATGTGTGTGGGTAGAATATATATCCCACGGGGGTAAAATTGAAAAAAGTTGAAAAAAAATTTTTTTTAGACTTAGTCATTTTTCCGGCGTTTATCAGACTTTCAGATAGCGGAAATGTCAGTGAGCGTTCCGATTTCAGTTCCAGAGCGATTCGCCGATTGAGTCCTTCATATTTAGTCGTTTTCAGCCAATTTTCAGAATTTTTGAAAATTTCATTTTGTGAAAATATCCACTAAATGAGGGAATAATATGTGTGAGGGTACCCCAGGAGAGTTCCAAATGTGTGTGGGTAGAATCTATATCCCACGGGGGTAAAATTGAAAAAAGTTAAAAAAAAATTTTTTTTAGACTTAGTCATTTTTCCGGCGTTTATCAGACTTTCAGATAGGGGAAATGTCAGTGAGCGTTCCAATTTCAGTTCCAGAGCGATTCGCCCGATGAGTCCTTCATATTTAGTCGTTTTCAGCCAATTTTCTGAATTTTTGAAAATTTCACTTTTTTGTGAAAATATCCCCTAAATGAGGAAATAATATGTGTGAGGGTACCCCAGGAGAGTTCCAAATGTGTGTGGGTAGAATATATATCCCACGGGGGTAAAATTGAAAAAAGGAGAAAAAATTTTTTTTTGGACTTAGTCTTTTTTTCAGCGTTTATCAGACTTTCAGATAGGGGAAATGTCAGTGAGCGTTCCAATTTCAGTTCCAGAGCGATTCGCCCAATGAGTCCTTCATATTTAGTCGTTTTCAGCCAATTTTCTGAATTTTTGAAAATTTCACTTTTTTGTGAAAATATCCACTAAATGAGGGAATAATATGTGTGAAGGTACCCCAGGAGAGTTCCAAATGTGTGTGGGTAGAATATATATCCCACGGGGGTAAAATTGAAAAAAGGAGAAAAAATTTTTTTTTGGACTTAGTCATTTTTTCAGCGTTTATCAGACTTTCAGATAGGGGAAATGTCAGTGAGCGTTCCGATTTCAGTTCCAGAGCGATTCGCCCAATGAGTCCTTCATATTTAGTCGTTTTCAGCCAATTTTCTGAATTTTTGAAAATTTCACTTTTTTGTGAAAATATCCACTAAATGAGGGAATAATATGTGTGAAGGTACCCCAGGAGAGTTCCAAATGTGTGTGGGTAGAATATATATCCCACGGGGGTAAAATTGAAAAAAGTTGAAAAAAAATTTTTTTTAGACTTAGTCATTTTTCAGGCGTTTATCAGACTTTCAGATAGGGGAAATGTCAGTGAGCGTTCCGATTTCAGTTCCAGAGCGATTCGCCCGATGAGTCCTTCATATTTAGTCGTTTTCAGCCAATTTTCTGAATATTTGAAAATTTCACTTTTTTGTGAAAATATCCACTAAATGAGGGAATACTATGTGTGAGGGTACCCCAGGAGAGTTCCAAATGTGTGTGGGTAGAATATATATCCCACGGGGGTAAAATTTAAAAAAGTTTTAAAAAAATTTTTTTTAGACTTAGTCATTTTTCCGGCGTTTATCAGACTTTCAGATAGGGGAAATGTCATTGAGCATTCCAATTTCAGTTCCAGAGCGATTCGCCCGATGAGTCCTTCATATTTAGTTGTTTTCAGCCAATTTTCTGAATTTTTGAAAATTTCACTTTTTTGTGAAAATATCCACTAAATGAGGGAATAATATGTGTGAGGGTACCCCAGGAGAGTTCCAAATGTGTGTGGGTAGAATCTATATCCCACGGGGGTAAAATTGAAAAAAGTAAAAAAAAATTTTTTTTAGACTTAGTCATTTTTACGGCGTTTATCAGACTTTCAGATAGGGGAAATGTCAGTGAGCGTTCCGATTTCAGTTCCAGAGCGATTCTCCCGATGAGTCCTTCATATTTAGTCGTTTTCAGCCAATTTTCAGAATTTGTGAAAATTTCACTTTTTTGTGAAAATATCCACTAAATGAGGGAATAAAATGTGTGAGGGTACCCCAGGAGAGTTCCAAATGTGTGTGGGTAGAAGATATATCCCACGGGGGTAAAATTGAAAAAAGTTGAAAAAAAATTTTTTTTAGACTTAGTCATTTTTCCGGCATTTATCAGACTTTCAGATAGCGGAAATGTCAGTGAGCGTTCCGATTTCAGTTCCAGAGCGATTCGCCGATTGAGTCCTTCATATTTAGTCGTTTTCAGCCAATTTTCAGAATTTTTGAAAATTTCATTTTGTGAAAATATCCACTAAATGAGGGAATAATATGTGTGAGGGTACCCCAGGAGAGTTCCAAATGTGTGTGGGTAGAATCTATATCCCACGGGGGTAAAATTGAAAAAAGTTAAAAAAAAATTTTTTTTAGACTTAGTCATTTTTCCGGCGTTTATCAGACTTTCAGATAGGGGAAATGTCAGTGAGCGTTCCAATTTCAGTTCCAGAGCGATTCGCCCGATGAGTCCTTCATATTTAGTCGTTTTCAGCCAATTTTCTGAATTTTTGAAAATTTCACTTTTTTGTGAAAATATCCACTAAATGAGGAAATAATATGTGTGAGGGTACCCCAGGAGAGTTCCAAATGTGTGTGGGTAGAATATATATCCCACGGGGGTAAAATTGAAAAAAGGAGAAAAAATTTTTTTTTGGACTTAGTCATTTTTTCAGCGTTTATCAGACTTTCAGATAGGGGAAATGTCAGTGAGCGTTCCAATTTCAGTTCCAGAGCGATTCGCCCAATGAGTCCTTCATATTTAGTCGTTTTCAGCCAATTTTCTGAATTTTTGAAAATTTCACTTTTTTGTGAAAATATCCACTAAATGAGGGAATAATATGTGTGAAGGTACCCCAGGAGAGTTCCAAATGTGTGTGGGTAGAATATATATCCCACGGGGGTAAAATTGAAAAAAGTTGAAAAAAATTTTTTTTTAGACTTAGTCATTTTTCAGGCGTTTATCAGACTTTCAGATAGGGGAAATGTCAGTGAGCGTTCCGATTTCAGTTCCAGAGCGATTCGCCCGATGAGTCCTTCATATTTAGTCGTTTTCAGCCAATTTTCTGAATATTTGAAAATTTCACTTTTTTGTGAAAATATCCACTAAATGAGGGAATAATATGTGTGAGGGTACCCCAGGAGAGTTCCAAATGTGTGTGGGTAGAATATATATCCCATGGGGGCAAAATTGAAAAAAGTTGAAAAAAAATTTTTTTGGACTTAGTCATTTTTCCGGCGTTTATCAGACTTTCGGATAGGGGAAATGTCAGTGAGAGTTCCGATTTCAGTTCCAGAGCGACTCGCCCAATGAGTCCTTCATATTTAGTCGTTTTCAGCCAGTTTTCAGAATTTTTGAAAATTTCACTTTTTTGTGAAAATATCCACTAAATGAGGGAATAATATGTGTGAGGGTACCCCAGGAGAGTTCCAAATGTGTGTGGGTAGAATCTATATCCCACGGGGGTAAAATTGAAAAAAGTTAAAAAAATATTTTTTTTAGACTTAGTCATTTTTCCAGCGTTTATCAGACTTTCAGATAGGGGAAATGTCAGTGAGCGTTCCAATTTCAGTTCCAGAGCGATTCGCCCAATGAGTCCTTCATATTTAGTCGTTTTCAGCCAATTTTCTGAATTTTTGAAAATTTCACTTTTTTGTGAAAATATCCACTAAATGAGGGAATAATATGTGTGAAGGTACCCCAGGAGAGTTCCAAATGTGTGTGGGTAGAATATATATCCCACGGGGGTAAAATTGAAAAAAGTTGAAAAAAATTTTTTTTTAGACTTGGTCATTTTTCAGGCGTTTATCAGACTTTCAGATAGGGGAAATGTCAGTGAGCGTTCCGATTTCAGTTCCAGAGCGATTCGCCCGATGAGTCCTTCATATTTAGTCGTTTTCAGCCAATTTTCTGAATATTTGAAAATTTCACTTTTTTGTGAAAATATCCACTAAATGAGGGAATAATATGTGTGAGGGTACCCCAGGAGAGTTCCAAATGTGTGTGGGTAGAATATATATCCCATGGGGGTAAAATTGAAAAAAGTTGAAAAAAAATTTTTTTGGACTTAGTCATTTTTCCGGCGTTTATCAGACTTTCGGATAGGGGAAATGTCAGTGAGAGTTCCGATTTCAGTTCCAGAGCGACTCGCCCAATGAGTCCTTCATATTTAGTCGTTTTCAGCCAGTTTTCAGAATTTTTGAAAATTTCACTTTTTTGTGAAAATATCCACTAAATGAGGGAATAATATGTGTGAGGGTACCCCAGGAGAGTTTCAAATGTGTGTGGGTAGAATCTATATCCCACGGGGGTAAAATTGAAAAAAGTTAAAAAAATATTTTTTTTAGACTTAGTCATTTTTCCAGCGTTTATCAGACTTTCAGATAGGGGAAATGTCAGTGAGCGTTCCGATTTCAGTTCCAGAGCGATTCGCCCGATGAGTCCTTCATATTTAGTCGTTTTCAGCCAATTTTCAGAATTTTTGAAAATTTCAATTTTTTGTGAAAATATCCACTAAATGAGGGAATACTATGTGTGAGGGTACCCCAGGAGAGTTCCAAATGTGTGTGGGTAGAGTATATATCCCACGGGGGTAAAATTTAAAAAAGTTTTAAAAAAATTTTTTTTAGACTTAGTCATTTTTCCGGCGTTTATCAGACTTTCAGATAGGGGAAATGTCATTGAGCATTCCAATTTCAGTTCCAGAGCGATTCGCCCGATGAGTCCTTCATATTTAGTTGTTTTCAGCCAATTTTGTGAATTTTTGAAAATTTTACTTTTTTGTGAAAATATCCACTAAATGAGGGAATAATATGTGTGAGGGTACCCCAGGAGAGTTCCAAATGTGTGTGGGTAGAATCTATATCCCACGGGAGTAAAATTGAAAAAAGTAAAAAAAAAATTTTTTTTAGACTTAGTCATTTTTACGGCGTTTATCAGACTTTCAGATAGGGGAAATGTCAGTGAGCGTTCCGATTTCAGTTCCAGAGCGATTCTCCCGATGAGTCCTTCATATTTAGTCGTTTTCAGCCAATTTTCAGAATTTGTGAAAATTTCACTTTTTTGTGAAAATATCCACTAAATGAGGGAATAAAATGTGTGAGGGTACCCCAGGAGAGTTCCAAATGTGTGTGGGTAGAAGATATATCCAAAGGTGGTAAAATTGAAAAAAGTTGAAAAAAATTTTTTTTTCGACTTAGTCATTTTTCCGGCGTTTATCAGACTTTCAGATAGGGGAAATGTCAGTGAGCGTTCCGATTTCAGTTCCAGAGCGATTCGCCTGATGAGTCCTTCATATTTAGTCGTTTTCAGCCAATTTTCTGAATTTTTGAAAATTTCACTTTTTTGTGAAAATATCCACTAAATGAGGGAATAATATGTGTGACGGTACCCCAGGAGTGTTCCAAATGTGTGTGGGTAGAATATATATCTCACGGGGGTAAAATTGAAAAAAGTTTAAAAAAAAATTTTTTTAGACTTAGTCATTTTTCCAGCGTTTATCAGACTTTCCGATAGGGGAAATGTCAGTGAGTGTTCCAATTTCAGTTCCAGAGCGATTCGCCCGATGAGTCCTTCATATTTAGTCGTTTTCAGCCAATTTTCTGAATTTTTGAAAATTTCACTTTTTTGTGAAAATATCCACTAAATAAGGGAATAATAAGTGTGAGGGTACCCCAAGAGAGTTCCAAATGTGTGTGGGTAGAATATATATCCCACGGGGGTAAAATTGAAAAAAGTTGAAAAAAAATTTTTTTTAGACTTAGTCATTTTTCCGGCATTTATCAGACTTTCAGATAGCGGAAATGTCAGTGAGCGTTCCGATTTCAGTTCCAGAGCGATTCGCCGATTGAGTCCTTCATATTTAGTCGTTTTCAGCCAATTTTCAGAATTTTTGAAAATTTCATTTTGTGAAAATATCCACTAAATGAGGGAATAATATGTGTGAGGGTACCCCAGGAGAGTTCCAAATGTGTGTGGGTAGAATCTATATCCCACGGGGGTAAAATTGAAAAAAGTTAAAAAAAAATTTTTTTTAGACTTAGTCATTTTTCCGGCGTTTATCAGACTTTCAGATAGGGGAAATGTCAGTGAGCGTTCCAATTTCAGTTCCAGAGCGATTCGCCCGATGAGTCCTTCATATTTAGTCGTTTTCAGCCAATTTTCTGAATTTTTGAAAATTTCACTTTTTTGTGAAAATATCCACTAAATGAGGAAATAATATGTGTGAGGGTACCCCAGGAGAGTTCCAAATGTGTGTGGGTAGAATATATATCCCACGGGGGTAAAATTGAAAAAAGGAGAAAAAATTTTTTTTTGGACTTAGTCATTTTTTCAGCGTTTATCAGACTTTCAGATAGGGGAAATGTCAGTGAGCGTTCCAATTTCAGTTCCAGAGCGATTCGCCCAATGAGTCCTTCATATTTAGTCGTTTTCAGCCAATTTTCTGAATTTTTGAAAATTTCACTTTTTTGCGAAAATATCCACTAAATGAGGGAATAATATGTGTGAAGGTACCCCAGGAGAGTTCCAAATGTGTGTGGGTAGAATATATATCCCACGGGGGTAAAATTGAAAAAAGTTGAAAAAAAATTTTTTTTAGACTTAGTCATTTTTCAGGCGTTTATCAGACTTTCAGATAGGGGAAATGTCAGTGAGCGTTCCGATTTCAGTTCCAGAGCGATTCGCCCGATGAGTCCTTCATATTTAGTCGTTTTCAGCCAATTTTCTGAATATTTGAAAATTTCACTTTTTTGTGAAAATATCCACTAAATGAGGGAATAATATGTGTGAGGGTACCCCAGGAGAGTTCCAAATGTGTGTGGGTAGAATATATATCCCATGGGGGTAAAATTGAAAAAAGTTTAAAAAAAATTTTTTTTAGACTTAGTCATTTTTCCGGCGTTTATCAGACTTTCAGATAGGGGAAATGTCAGTGAGCGTTCCAATTTCAGTTCCAGAGCGATTCGCCCGATGAGTCCTTCATATTTAGTCGTTTTCAGCCAATTTTCTGAATTTTTGAAAATTTCACTTTTTTGTGAAAATATCCACTAAATGAGGAAATAATATGTGTGAGGGTACCCCAGGAGAGTTCCAAATGTGTGTGGGTAGAATATATATCCCACGGGGGTAAAATTGAAAAAAGGAGAAAAAATTTTTTTTTGGACTTAGTCATTTTTTCAGCGTTTATCAGACTTTCAGATAGGGGAAATGTCAGTGAGCGTTCCGATTTCAGTTCCAGAGCGATTCGCCCGATGAGTCCTTCATATTTAGTCGTTTTCAGCCAATTTTCTGAATATTTGAAAATTTCACTTTTTTGTGAAAATATCCACTAAATGAGGGAATAATATGTGTCAGGGTACCCCAGGAGAGTTCCAAATGTGTGTGGGTAGAATATATATCCCACGGGGGTAAAATTGAAAAAAGTTTTAAAAAAAATTTTTTTAGACTTAGTCATTTTTTCAGCGTTTATCAGACTTTCAGATAGGGGAAATGTCAGTGAGCGTTCCGATTTCAGTTCCAGAGCGATTCGCCCAATGAGTCCTTCATATTTAGTCGCTTTCAGCCAATTTTCAGAATTTTCAAAATTTCACTTTTTTTGTGAAAATATCCACTAAATGAGGAAATAATATGTGTGAGGGTACCCCAGGAGAGTTCCAAATGTGTGTCGGTAGAATATATATCCCACGGGGGTAAAATTGAAAAAAGGAGAAAAAAATTTTTTTTGGACTTAGTCATTTTTTCAGCGTTTATCAGACTTTCAGATAGGGGAAATGTCAGTGAGCGTTCCAATTTCAGTTCCAGAGCAATTCGCCCGATGACTCCTTCATATTTAGTCGTTTTCAGCCAATTTTCTGAACTTTTGAAAATTTCACTTTTTTGTGAAAATATCCACTAAATGAGGGAATAATTTGTGTGAGGGTACCCCAGGAGAGTTCCAAATGTGTGTGGGTAGAATATATATCCCACGGGGGTAAAATTGAAAAAAGTTTAAAAAAATTTTTTTTTAGGCTTAGTCATTTTTCCGGCGTTTATCAGACTTTCAGATAGGGGAAATGTCAGTGAGCGTTCCAATTTCAGTTCCAGAGCGATTCGCCCGATGAGTCCTTCATATTTAGTCGTTTTCAGCCAGTTTTCTGAATTTTTGAAAATTTCACTTTTTTGTGAAAATATCCACTAAATGAGGGAATAATTTGTGTGAGGGTACCCCAGGAGAGTTCCAAATGTGTGTGGGTAGAATATATATCCCACGGGGGTAAAATTTAAAAAAGTTTAAAAAAATTTTTTTTTGGACTTAGTCATTTTTCCGGCGTTAATCAGACTTTCAATTAGGGCAAATGTCAGTGAGCGTTCCAATTTCAGTTCCAGAGCGATTCGCCCGATGAGTCCTTCATATTTAGTCGTTTTCAGCCAATTTTCTGAATTTTTGAAAATTTCACTTTTTTGTGAAAATATCCACTAAATGAGGGAATAATATGTGTGAGGGTACCCCAGGAGAGTTCCAAATGTGTGTGGGTAGAATATATATCCCACGGGGGTAAAATTGAAAAAAGTTTAAAAAAAATTTTTTTTAGGCTTAGTCATTTTTCCGGCGTTTATCAGACTTTCAGATAGGGGAAATGTCAGTGAGCGTTCCAATTTCAGTTCCAGAGCGATTCGCCCGATGAGTCCTTCATATTTAGTCGTTTTCAGCCAATTTTCTGAATTTTTGAAAATTTCACTTTTTTGTGAAAATATCCACTAAATGAGGGAATAATATGTGTGAGGGTACGCCAGGAGAGTTCCAAATGTGTGTGGGTAGAATATATATCCCACGGGGGTAAAATTGAAAAAAGGAGAAAAAATTTTTTTTTGGACTTAGTCATTTTTTCAGCGTTTATCAGACTTTCAGATAGGGGAAATGTCAGTGAGCGTTCCAATTTCAGTTCCAGAGCGATTCGCCCAATGAGTCCTTCATATTTAGTCGTTTTCAGCCAATTTTCTGAATTTTTGAAAATTTCACTTTTTTGCGAAAATATCCACTAAATGAGGGAATAATATGTGTGAAGGTACCCCAGGAGAGTTCCAAATGTGTGTGGGTAGAATATATATCCCACGGGGGTAAAATTGAAAAAAGTTTAAAAAAATTTTTTTTTGACTTAGTCATTTTTTCAGCGTTTATCACACTTTCAGATAGGGGAAATGTCATTGAGCGTTCCAATTTCAGTTCCAGAGCAATTCGCCCGATGAGTCCTTCATATTCAGTCGTTTTCAGCCAATTTTCTGAATTTTTGAAAATTTCACTTTTTTGTGAAAATATCCACTAAATAAGGGAATAATATGTGTGAGGGTACCCCAAGAGAGTTCCAAATGTGTGTGGGTAGAATATATATCCCACGGGGGTAAAATTGAAAAAAGTTGAAAAAAAATTTTTTTTAGACTTAGTCATTTTTCCGGCATTTATCAGACTTTCAGATAGCGGAAATGTCAGTGAGCGTTCCGATTTCAGTTCCAGAGCGATTCGCCGATTGAGTCCTTCATATTTAGTCGTTTTCAGCCAATTTTCAGAATTTTTGAAAATTTCATTTTGTGAAAATATCCACTAAATGAGGAAATAATATGTGTGAGGGTACCCCAGGAGAGTTCCAAATGTGTTTGGGTAGAATATATATCCCACGGGGGTAAAATTGAAAAAAGGAGAAAAAATTTTTTTTTGGACTTAGTCATTTTTTCAGCGTTTATCAGACTTTCAGATAGGGGAAATGTCAGTGAGCGTTCCAATTTCAGTTCCAGAGCGATTCGCCCAATGAGTCCTTCATATTTAGTCGTTTTCAGCCAATTTTCTGAATTTTTGAAAATTTCACTTTTTTGCGAAAATATCCACTAAATGAGGGAATAATATGTGTGAAGGTACCCCAGGAGAGTTCCAAATGTGTGTGGGTAGAATATATATCCCACGGGGGTAAAATTGAAAAAAGTTGAAAAAAAAATTTTTTTAGACTTAGTCATTTTTCAGGCGTTTATCAGACTTTCAGATAGGGGAAATGTCAGTGAGCGTTCCGATTTCAGTTCCAGAGCGATTCGCCCGATGAGTCCTTCATATTTAGTCGTTTTCAGCCAATTTTCTGAATATTTGAAAATTTCACTTTTTTGTGAAAATATCCACTAAATGAGGGAATAATATGTGTGAGGGTACCCCAGGAGAGTTCCAAATGTGTGTGGGTAGAATATATATCCCATGGGGGTAAAATTGAAAAAAGTTTAAAAAAAATTTTTTTTAGACTTAGTCATTTTTCCGGCGTTTATCAGACTTTCAGATAGGGGAAATGTCAGTGAGCGTTCCAATTTCAGTTCCAGAGCGATTCGCCCGATGAGTCCTTCATATTTAGTCGTTTTCAGCCAATTTTCTGAATTTTTGAAAATTTCACTTTTTTGTGAAAATATCCACTAAATGAGGAAATAATATGTGTGAGGGTGCCCCAGGAGAGTTCCAAATGTGTGTGGGTAGAATATATATCCCACGGGGGTAAAATTGAAAAAAGGAGAAAAAATTTTTTTTTGGACTTAGTCATTTTTTCAGCGTTTATCAGACTTTCAGATAGGGGAAATGTCAGTGAGCGTTCCGATTTCAGTTCCAGAGCGATTCGCCCGATGAGTCCTTCATATTTAGTCGTTTTCAGCCAATTTTCTGAATATTTGAAAATTTCACTTTTTTGTGAAAATATCCACTAAATGAGGGAATAATATGTGTGAGGGTACCCCAGGAGAGTTCCAAATGTGTGTGGGTAGAATATATATCCCACGGGGGTAAAATTGAAAAAAGTTTTAAAAAAAATTTTTTTAGACTTAGTCATTTTTTCAGCGTTTATCAGACTTTCAGATAGGGGAAATGTCAGTGAGCGTTCCGATTTCAGTTCCAGAGCGATTCGCCCAATGAGTCCTTCATATTTAGTCGCTTTCAGCCAATTTTCAGAATTTTCAAAATTTCACTTTTTTTGTGAAAATATCCACTAAATGAGGAAATAATATGTGTGAGGGTACCCCAGGAGAGTTCCAAATGTGTGTCGGTAGAATATATATCCCACGGGGGTAAAATTGAAAAAAGGAGAAAAAAATTTTTTTTGGACTTAGTCATTTTTTCAGCGTTTATCAGACTTTCAGATAGGGGAAATGTCAGTGAGCGTTCCAATTTCAGTTCCAGAGCAATTCGCCCGATGACTCCATCATATTTAGTCGTTTTCAGCCAATTTTCTGAACTTTTGAAAATTTCACTTTTTTGTGAAAATATCCACTAAATGAGGGAATAATATGTGTGAAGGTACCCCAGGAGAGTTCCAAATGTGTGTGGGTAGAATATATATCCCACGGGGGTAAAATTGAAAAAAGCTAAAAAAAAATTTTTTTTAGACTTAGTCATTTTTCCGGCGTTAATCAGACTTTCAATTAGGGCAAATGTCAGTGAGCGTTCCGATTTCACTTCCAGAGCGATTCGCCCGATGAGTCCTTCATATTTAGTCGTTTTCAGCCAATTTTCTGAATATTTGAAAATTTCACTTTTTTGTGAAAATATCCACTAAATGAGGGAATAATATGTGTGAGGGAACCCCAAGAGAGTTCCAAATCTGTGTGGGTAGAATATATATCCCACGGGGGTAAAATTGAAAAAAGTTTTAAAAAATTTTTTTTTAGACTTAGTCATTTTTTCAGTGTTTATCAGACTTTCAGATAGGGGAAATGTCAGTGAGCGTTCCGATTTCAGTTCCAGAGCGATTCGCCCAATGAGTCCTTCATATTTAGTCGTTTTCAGCCAATTTTCTGAATTTTTGAAAATTTCACTTTTTTGTGAAAATATCCACTAAATGAGGGAATAATATGTGTGAGGGTACGCCAGGAGAGTTCCAAATGTGTGTGGGTAGAATATATATCCCACGGGGGTAAAATTGAAAAAA
Organism: Phyllobates terribilis; assembly: GCF_046119375.1. Classification (NCBI taxonomy): domain Eukaryota; kingdom Metazoa; phylum Chordata; class Amphibia; order Anura; family Dendrobatidae; genus Phyllobates; species Phyllobates terribilis. The sequence goes on along the minus strand of NW_027362773.1, from coordinate 17,097,533 downwards.
GTTTAAAAAAAATTTTTTTTAGACTTAGTCATTTTTCCGGCGTTTATCAGACTTTCAGATAGGGGAAATGTCAGTGAGCGTTCCAATTTCAGTTCCAGAGCGATTCGCCCGATGAGTCCTTCATATTTAGTCGTTTTCAGCCAGTTTTCTGAATTTTTGAAAATTTCACTTTTTTGTGAAAATATCCACTAAATGAGGGAATAATTTGTGTGAGGGTACCCCAGGAGAGTTCCAAATGTGTGTGGGTAGAATATATATCCCACGGGGGTAAAATTGAAAAAAGTTTAAAAAAAATTTTTTTTAGGCTTAGTCATTTTTCCGGCGTTTATCAGACTTTCAGATAGGGGAAATGTCAGTGAGCGTTCCAATTTCAGTTCCAGAGCGATTCGCCCGATGAGTCCTTCATATTTAGTCGTTTTCAGCCAGTTTTCTGAATTTTTGAAAATTTCACTTTTTTGTGAAAATATCCACTAAATGAGGGAATAATTTGTGTGAGGGTACCCCAGGAGAGTTCCAAATGTGTGTGGGTAGAATATATATCCCACGGGGGTAAAATTTAAAAAAGTTTAAAAAAATTTTTTTTTGGACTTAGTCATTTTTCCGGCGTTAATCAGACTTTCAATTAGGGCAAATGTCAGTGAGCGTTCCAATTTTAGTTCCAGAGCGATTCGCCCGATGAGTCCTTCATATTTAGTCGTTTTCAGCCAATTTTCTGAATTTTTGAAAATTTCACTTTTTTGTGAAAATATCCACTAAATGAGGGAATAATATGTGTGAGGGTACCCCAGGAGAGTTCCAAATGTGTGTGGGTAGAATATATATCCCACGGGGGTAAAATTGAAAAAAGTTTAAAAAAAATTTTTTTTAGGCTTAGTCATTTTTCCGGCGTTTATCAGACTTTCAGATAGGGGAAATGTCAGTGAGCGTTCCAATTTCAGTTCCAGAGCGATTCGCCCGATGAGTCCTTCATATTTAGTCGTTTTCAGCCAATTTTCTGAATTTTTGAAAATTTCACTTTTTTGTGAAAATATCCACTAAATGAGGGAATAATATGTGTGAGGGTACGCCAGGAGAGTTCCAAATGTGTGTGGGTAGAATATATATCCCACGGGGGTAAAATTGAAAAAAGTTTAAAAAAAATTTTTTTTTGACTTAGTCATTTTTTCAGCGTTTATCACACTTTCAGATAGGGGAAATGTCATTGAGCGTTCCAATTTCAGTTCCAGAGCAATTCGCCCGATGAGTCCTTCATATTCAGTCGTTTTCAGCCAATTTTCAGAATTTTGAAAATTTCACTTTTTTGTGAAAATATCCACTAAATGAGGGAATAATATGTGTGAGGGTACCCCAGGAGAGTTCCAAATGTGTGTGGGTAGAATATATATCCCACGGGGGTAAAATTGAAAAAAGTTTAAAAAAAATTTTTTTTGGACTTCGTCATTTTTCCGGCGTTTATCAGACTTTCAGATAGGGGAAATGTCAGTGAGCGTTCCGATTTCAATTCCAGAGCGATTCGCCCGATGAGTCCTTCATATTTAGACGTTTTAAGCCAATTTTCAGAATTTTTGAAAATTTCACTTTTTTGTGAAAATATCCACTAAATGAGGGAATAATATGTGTGAGGGTACCCCAGGAGAGTTCCAAATGTGTGTGGGTAGAATATATATCCCACGGGGGTAAAATTGAAAAAAGTTTAAAAAAAATTTTTTTTGGACTTAGTCATTTTTCAGGCGTTAATCAGACTTTCAATTAGGGCAAATGTCAGTGAGCGTTCCGATTTCACTTCCAGAGCGATTTGCCCGATGAGTCCTTCATATTCAGTCGTTTTCAGCCAATTTTCTGAATATTTGAAAATTTCACTTTTTTCTGAAAATATCCACTAAATGAGGGAATAATATGTGTGAGGGTATGCCAGGAGAGTTCCAAATGTGTGTGGGTAGAATATATATCCCACGGGGGTAAAATTGAAAAAAGTTTTAAAAAAATTTTTTTAGACTTAGTCATTTTTCCGGCTTTTATCAGACTTTCAGATAGGGGAAATGTCAGTGAGCATTCCAATTTCAGTTCCAGAGTGATTTGCCCGATGAGTCCTTCATATTTAGTCGTTTTCAGCCAATTTTCTGTATTTTTGAAAATTTCACTTTTTTGTGAAAATATCCACTAAATGAGGGAATAATATGTGTGAGGGTACCCCAGGAAAGTTCCAAATGTGTGTGGGTAGAATATATATCCCATGGGGGTAAAATTGAAAAAAGTTAAAAAAAAATTTTTTTAGACTTAGTCATTTTTCCGGCGTTTATCAGACTTTCAGATAGGGGAAATGTCAGTGAGCGTTCCAATTTCAGTTCCAGAGCAATTCGCCCGATGAGTCCTTCATATTTAGTCGTTTTCAGCCAATTTTCTGAATTTTTGAAAATTTCACTTTTTTGTGAAAATATCCACTAAATGAAGGAATAATATGTGTGATGGTACCCCAGGAGAGTTCCAAATGTGTGTGGGTAGAATATATATCCCACGGGGGTAAAATTGAAAAAAGTTGAAAAAAATTTTTTTTTAGACTTAGTCATTTTTCCGGCGTTTATCAGACTTTCAGATAGGGGAAATGTCAGTGAGCGTTCCGATTTCAGTTCCAGAGCAATTCGCCCGATGAGTCCTTCATATTTAGTCGTTTTCAGCCAATTTTCTGAATATTTGAAAATTTCACTTTTTTGTGAAAATATCCACTAAATGAGGGAATAATATGTGTGAGGGTACCCCAGGAGAGTTCCAAATGTGTGTGGGTAGAATATATATCCCACAGGGGTAAAATTGAAAAAAGGAGAAAAATTTTTTTTTTGGACTTAGTCACTATTTCCGGCGTTTATCAGACTTTCAGATAGGGGAAATGTCAGTGAGCGTTCCAATTTCAGTTCCAGAGCAATTCGCCCGATGAGTCCTTCATATTTAGACGTTTTCAGCCAATTTTCAGAGTTTTGAAAATTTCACTTTTTTGTGAAAATATCCACTAAATGAGGGAATAATATGTGTGAGGGTACCCCAGGAGAGTTCCAAATGTGTGTGGGTAGAATATATATCCCACGGGGGTAAAATTGAAAAAAGGAGAAAAAATTTTTTTTTGGACTTAGTCATTTTTTCAGCGTTTATCAGACTTTCAGATAGGGGAAATGTCAGTGAGCGCTCCAATTTCAGTTCCAGAGCAATTCGCCAGATGTGTCCTTCATATTTAGTCGTTTTCAGCCAATTTTCAGAATTTTGAAAATTTCACTTTTTTGTGAAAATATCCACTAAATGAGGGAATAATATGTGTGATGGTACCCCAGGAGAGTTCCAAATGTGTGTGGGTAGAATATATATCCCACTGGGGTAAAATTGAAAAAAGTTGAAAAAAAATTTTTTTTAGACTTAGTCATTTTTCCGGCGTTTATCAGACTTTCAGATAGGGGAAATGTCAGTGAGCGTTCCGATTTCAGTTCCAGAGCGATTCGCCCGATGAGTCCTTCATATTTAGTCGTTTTCAGCCAATTTTCTGAATATTTGAAAATTTCACTTTTTTGTGAAAATATCCACTAAATGAGGGAATAATATGTGTGAGGGTACCCCAGGAGAGTTCCAAATGTGTGTGGGTAGAATATATATCCCACAGGGGTAAAATTGAAAAAAGGAGAAAAATTTTTTTTTTGGACTTAGTCACTATTTCCGGCGTTTATCAGACTTTCAGATAGGGAAAATGTCAGTGAGCGTTCCAATTTCAGTTCCAGAGCAATTCGCCCGATGAGTCCTTCATATTTAGACGTTTTCAGCCAATTTTCAGAATTTTGAAAATTTCACTTTTTTGTGAAAATATCCACTAAATGAGGGAATAATATGTGTGAGGGTACCCCAGGAGAGTTCCAAATGTGTGTGGGTAGAATATATATCCCACGGGGGTAAAATTGAAAAAAGGAGAAAAATTTTTTTTTTGGACTTAGTCATTTTTTCAGCGTTTTTCAGACTTTCAGATAGGGGAAATGTCAGTGAGCGTTCCAATTTCAGTTCCAGAGCAATTCGCCCGATGTGTCCTTCATATTTAGTCGTTTTCAGCCAATTTTCAGAATTTTGAAAATTTCACTTTTTTGTGAAAATATCCACTAAATGAGGGAATAATATGTGTGAGGGTACCCCAGGAGAGTTCCAAATGTGTGTGGGTAGAATATATATCCCACAGGGGTAAAATTGAAAAAAGTTAAAAAAAAATTTTTTTGGACTTAGTCATTTTTCCGGCGTTTATCAGACTTTCAGATAGGGAAATGTCAGTGAGCGTTCCGATTTCAGTTCCAGAGCGATTCGCCCGATGAGTCCTTCATATTTAGTCGTTTTCAGCCAATTTTCTGAATTTTTGAAAATTTCACTTTTTTGTGAAAATATCCACTAAATGAGGGAATAATATGTGTGAGGGTACCCCAGGAGAGTTCCAAATGTGTGTGGGTAGAATATATATCCCACGGGGGTAAAATTGAAAAAAGGAGAAAAAAAATTTTTTTGGACTTAGTCATTTTTTCAGCGTTTATCAGACTTTCAGATAGGGGAAATGTCAGTGAGCGTTCCAATTTCAGTTCCAGAGCAATTCGCCCGATGAGTCCTTCATATTTAGTCGTTTTCAGCCAATTTTCAGAATTTTGAAAATTTCACTTTTTTGTGAAAATATCCACTAAATGAGGGAATAATATGTGTGAGGGTACCCCAGGAGAGTTCCAAATGTGTGTGGGTAGAATATGTATCCCACAGGAACAAAATTGAAAAAAGTTGAAAAAAAATTTTTTTGGACTTAGTCATTTTTCCGGCGTATATCAGACTTTCAGATAGGGAAATGTCTGTGAGCGTTCCGATTTCACTTCCAGAGCGATTTGCCCGATGAGTCCTTCATATTTAGTCGTTTTCAGCCAATTTTCAGAATTTTTGAAAATTTCACATTTTTGTGAAAATATCCACTAAATGAGGGAATAATATGTGTGAGGGTACCCCAGGAGAGTTCCAAATGTGTGTGGGTAGAATATATATCCCAAGGGGGTAAAATTGAAAAAAGTTTAAAAAAATTTTTTTTAGATTTAGCCATTTTTCCGGCTTTTATCAGACTTTCAGATAGGGGAAATGTCAGTGAGCGTTCCGATTTCAGTTCCAGAGCGATTCGCCTGATGAGTCCTTCATATTTAGTCGCTTTCAGCCAATTTTCTGAATTTTTGAAAATTTCACTTTTTTGTGAAAATATCCACTAAATGAGGGAATAATATGTGTGACGGTACCCCAGGAGTGTTCCAAATGTGTGTGGGTAGAATATATATCCCACGGGGGTAAAATTGAAAAAAGTTGAAAAAAAATTTTTTTGGACTTAGTCATTTTTCCGGCGTTTATCAGACTTTCAGATAGGGGAAATGTCAGTGAGCGTTCCGATTTCAGTTCCAGAGCGATTCGCCCAATGAGTCCTTAATATTTAGTCGTTTTCATCCAATTTTCTGAATATTTGAAAATTTCACTTTTTTGTGAAAATATCCACTAAATGAGGGAATAATATGTGTGAGGGTACCCCAGGAGAGTTCCAAATGTGTGTGGGTAGAATATATATCCCACGGGGGTAAAATTGAAAAAAGTTTAAAAAAATTTTTTTAGACTTAGTCATTTTTCCAGTGTTTATCAGACTTTCAGATAGGGGAAATGTCAGTGAGCGTTCCAATTTCAGTTACAGAGCAATTCGCCCGATGAGTCCTTCATATTTAGTCGTTTTCAGCCAATTTTCAGAATTTTGAAAATTTCACTTTTTTGTGAAAGTATCCACTAAATGAGGGAATAATATGTGTGAGGGTACCCCAGGAGAGTTCCAAATGTGTGTGCGTAGAAAATATATCCCACGGGGTTAAAATTGAAAAAAGTTTAAAAAATTTTTTTTTAGATTTAGCCATTTTTCCGGCTTTTATCAGACTTTCAGATAGGGGAAATGTCAGTGAGTGTTCCGATTTCAGTTCCAGAGCGATTCGCCTGATAAGTCCTTCATATTTAGTCGTTTTCAGCCAATTTTCTGAATTTTTGAAAATTTCACTTTTTTGTGAAAATATCCACTAAATGAGGGAATAATATGTGTGACGGTACGCCAGGAGTGTTCCAAATGTGTGTGGGTAGAATATATATCCCACGGGGGTAAAATTGAAAAAAGTTGAAAAAAAATTTTTTTGGACTTAGTCATTTTTCCGGCGTTTATCAGACTTTCAGATAGGGGAAATGTCAGTGAGCATTCCGATTTCAGTTCCAGAGCGATTCGCCCGATGAGTCCTTCATATTTAGTCGTTTTCAGCCAATTTTCAGAATTTTGAAAATTTCACTTTTTTGTGAAAATATCCACTAAATGAGGGAATAATATGTGTGAGGGTACCCCAGGAGAGTTCCAAATGTGTGTGGGTAGAATATATATCCCACAGGGGTAAAATTGAAAAAAGTTTTAAAAAAATTTTTTTGGACTTAGTCATTTTCACGGCGTTTATCAGACTTTCAGATAGGGGAAATGTCAGTGAGCGTTCCGATTTCAGTTCCAGAGCGATTCACCCAATGAGTCCTTCATATTTAGTCGTTTTCAGCCAATTTTCAGAATTTTTGAAAATTTCACTTTTTTGTAAAAATATCCACTAAATGAGGGAATAATATGTGTGAGGGTACCCCAGGAGAGTTCCAAATGTGAGTGGGTAGAATATATATCCCACGGGGGTAAAATTGAAAAAAGTTTAAAAAAAATTTTTTTTAGACTTAGTCATTTTTCCGGCGTTAATCAGACTTTCAATTAGGGCAAATGTCAGTGAGCGTTCCGATTTCACTTCCAGAGCGATTCGCCCGATGAGTCCTTCATATTTAGTCGTTTTCAGCCAATTTTCTGAATATTTGAAAATTTCACTATTTTGTGAAAATATCCACTAAATGAGGGAATAATATGTGTGAGGGTACCTCAGGAGATTTCCAAATGTGTGTGGGTAGAATATATATCCCACGGGGGTAAAATTGAAATAAGGTTTAAACAATTTTTTTTTAGACTTAGTAATTTTTCCGGCGTTTATCAGACTTTCAGATAGGGGAAATGTCAGTGAGCAATCCAATTTCAGTTCCAGAGCGATTCGCCCGATGTGTCCTTCATATTTAGTCGTTTTCAGCCAATTTTCTGAATATTTGAAAATTTCACTTTTTTGTGAAAATATCCACTAAATGAGGGAATAATATGTGTGAGGGTACCCCAGGAGAGTTCCAAATGTGTGTGGGCAGAATATATATCTCACGGGGGTAAAATTGAAAAAAGTTTAAAAAAAATTTTTTTTAGACTTAGTCATTTTTCCGGCGTTTATCAGACTTTCAGATAGGGGAAATGTCAGTGAGCGTTCCAATTTCAGTTCCAGAGCGATTCGCCTGATGAGTCCTTCATATTTAGTCGTTTTCAGCCAATTTTCTGAATTTTTGAAAATTTCACTTTTTTGTGAAAATATCCACTAAATGAGGGAATAATATGTGTGAGGGTACCCCAGGAGAATTCTAAATGTGTGTGGGTAGAATATATATCCCACGGGGGTAAAATTGAAAAAAGGAGAAAAATTTTTTTTTTGGACTTAGTCATTTTTTCAGCGTTTATCAGACTTTCAGATAGGGGAAATGTCAGTGAGCGTTCCGATTTCAGTTCCAGAGCGATTCGCCCGATGAGTCCTTCATATTTAGTCGTTTTCAGCCAATTTTCAGAATTTTTGAAAATTTCACTTTTTTGTGAAAATATCCACTAAATGAGGGAATAATATGTGTGAGGGTACCCCAGGAGAGTTCCAAATGTGTGTGGGTAGAATATATATCCCACGGGGGTAAAATTGAAAAAAGTTTTAAAAAAATTTTTTTTAGGCTTAGTCATTTTTCCGGCGTTTATCAGACTTTCAGATAGGGGAAATGTCAGTGAGCGTTCCAATTTCAGTTCCAGAGCGATTCGCCCGATGAGTCCTTCATATTTAGTCGTTTTCAGCCAATTTTCAGAATTTTTGAAAATTTCACTTTTTTGTGAAAATATCCACTAAATGAGGGAATAATATGTATGAGGGCACCCCAGGAGAGTTCCAAATGTGTGTGGGTAGAATATATATCCCACGGGGGTAAAATTGAAAAAAGTTTAAAAAAAATTTTTTTTAGACTTAGTCATTTTTCCGGCGTTTATCAGACTTTCAGATAGGGGAAATGTCAGTGAGCATTCCAATTTAAGTTCCAGAGCGATTCGCCCGATGAGTCCTTCATGTTTAGTCGTTTTCAGCCAATTTTCAGAATTTTTGAAAATTTCACTTTTTTGTGAAAATATCCACTAAATGAGGGAATAATATGTGTGAAGGTACCCCAGGAGAGTTCCAAATGTGTGTGGGTAGAATATATATCCCACGGGGGTAAAATTGAAAAAAGTTTTAAAAAAATTTTTTTTGGACTTAGTCATTTTTCCGGCGTTTATCAGACTTTCAATTAGGGCAAATGTCAGTGAGCGTTCCGATTTCAGTTCCAGAGCGATTCGCCCGATGAGTCCTTCATATTTAGTCGTTTTCAGCCAATTTTCTGAATATTTGAAAATTTCACTTTTTTGTGAAAATATCCACTAAATGAGGGAATAATATGTGTGAGGGTACCCCAGGAGAGTTCCAAATGTGTGTGGGTAGAATATATATCCCACGGGGGTAAAATTGAAAAAAGGTGAAAAATTTTTTTTTTGAACTTAGTCATTTTTTCGGCGTTTATCAGACTTTCAGATAGGGGAAATGTCAGTGAGCGTTCCAATTTCAGTTCCAGAGCAATTCGCCCGATGAGTCCTTCATATTTAGTAGTTTTCAGCCAATTTTCTGAATTTTTGAAAATTTCACTTTTTTGTGAAAATATCCACTAAATGAGGGAATAATATGTGTGAAGGTACCCCAGGAGAGTTCCAAATGTGTGTGGGTAGAATATATATCCCACGGGGGTAAAATTGAAAAAAGTTGAAAAAAAATTTTTTTTAGACTTAGTCATTTTTCCGGCCTTTATCAGACTTTCAGATAGGGGAAATGTCAGTGAGCGTTCCGATTTCAGTTCCAGAGCGATTCGCCCGATGAGTCCTTCATATTTAGTCGTTTTCAGCCAATTTTCTGAATATTGGAAAATTTCACTTTTTTGTGAAAATATCCACTAAATGAGGGAATAATATGTGTGAGGGTACCCCAGGAGAGTTCCAAATGTGAGTGGGTAGAATATATATCCCACGGGGGTAAAATTGAAAAAAGTTGAAAAAAATTTTTTTTAGACTTAGTCATTTTTCCGGCGTTTATCAGACTTTCAGATAGGGGAAATGTCAGTGAGTGTTCCAATTTCAGTTCCAGAGCGATTCGCCCGATAAGTCCTTCATATTTAGTCGTTTTCAGTCAATTTTCTGAATTTTTGAAAATTTCACTTTTTTGTGAAAATATCCACTAAATGAGGGAATAATATGTGTGAAGGGACCCCAGGAGAGTTCCAAATGTGTGTGGGTAGAACATATATCCCACGGGGGTAAAATTGAAAAAAGTTTAAAAAAAATTTTTTTTAGGCTTAGTCATTTTTCCGACGTTTATCAGACTTTCAGATAGGGGAAATGTCAGTGAGCGTTCCAATTTCAGTTCCAGAGCGATTCGCCCGATGAGTCCTTCATATTTAGTCGTTTTCAGCCAATTTTCTGAATTTTTTAAAATTTCACTTTTTTGTGAAAATATCCACTAAATGAGGGAATAATATGTGTGAGGGTACCCCAGGAGAGTTCCAAATGTGTGTGGGTAGAATATATATCCCACGGGGGTAAAATTGAAAAAAGGAGAAAAATTTTTTTTTTGGACTTAGTCATTTTTTCAGCGTTTATCAGACTTTCAGATAGGGGAAATGTCAGTGAGTGTTCCAATTTCAGTTCCAGAGCAATTCGCCCGATGAGTCCTTCATATTTAGTCGTTTTCAGCCAATTTTCAGAATTTTGAAAATTTCACTTTTTTGTGAAAATATCCACTAAATGAGGGAATAATATGTGTGAGGGTACCCCAGGAGAGTTCCAAATGTGTGTGGGTAGAATATATATCCCACAGGGGTAAAATTGAAAAAAGTTGAAAAAAAATTTTTTTGGACTTAGTCATTTTTCCGGCGTTTATCAGACTTTCAGATAGGGGAAATGTCAGTGAGCGTTCCAATTTCAGTTCCAGAGCGATTCGCCTGATGAGTCCTTCATATTTAGTCGTTTTCAGCCAATTTTCTGAATTTTTGAAAATTTCACTTTTTTGTGAAAATATCCACTAAATGAGGGAATAATATGTGTGAGGGTACCCTAGGAGAGTTCCAAATATGTGTGGGCAGAATATATATCCCACGGGGGTAAAATTGAAAAAAGTTTAAAAAAAATTTTTTTTAGACTTAGTCATTTTTCCGGCGTTTATCAGACTTTCAGATAGGGGAAATGTCAGTGAGCATTCCAATTTAAGTTCCAGAGCGATGCGCCCGATGAGTCCTTCATGTTTAGTCGTTTTCAGCCAAATTTTCTGAATTTTTGAAATTTTCACTTTTTTGTGAAAATATCCACTAAATGAGGGAATAATATGTGTGAAGGTACCCCAGGAGAGTTCCAAATGTGTGTGGGTAGAATATATATCCCACAGGGGTAAAATTGAAAAAAGTTTTAAAAAAATTTTTTTTGGACTTAGTCATTTTTCCGGTGTTTATCAGACTTTCAATTAAGGCAAATGTCAGTGAGCGTTCCGATTTCAGTTCCAGAGCGATTCGCCCGATGAGTCCTTCATATTTAGTCGTTTTCAGTCAATTTTCTGAATATTTGAAAATTTCACTTTTTTGTGAAAATATCCACTAAATGAGGGAATAATATGTGTGAGAGTACCCCAGGAGAGTTCCAAATGTGTGTGGGTAGAATATATATCCCACGGGGGTAAAATTGAAAAAAGGTGAAAAATTTTTTTTTTGGACTTAGTCATTTTTTCGGCGTTTATCAGACTTTCAGATAGGGGAAATGTCAGTGAGCGTTCCAATTTCAGTTCCAGAGCAATTCGCCCGATGAGTCCTTCATATTTAGTAGTTTTCAGCCAATTTTCTGAATTTTTGAAAATTTCACTTTTTTGTGAAAATATCCACTAAATGAGGGAATAATATGTGTGAAGGTACCCCAGGAGAGTTCCAAATGTGTGTGGGTAGAATATATATCCCACGGGGGTAAAATTGAAAAAAGTTGAAAAAAAATTTTTTTTAGACTTAGTCATTTTTCCGGCCTTTATCAGACTTTCAGATAGGGGAAACGTCAGTGAGCGTTCCGATTTCAGTTCCAGAGCTATTCGCCCGATGAGTCCTTCATATTTAGTAGTTTTCAGCCAATTTTCTGAATTTTTGAAAATTTCACTTTTTTGTGAAAATATCCACTAAATGAGGGAATAATATGTGTGAGGGTACCCCAGGAGAGTTCCAAATGTGTGTGGGTAGAATATATATCCCACGGGGGTAAAATTGAAAAAAGTTTTAAAAAAATTTTTTTGGGACTTAGTCATTTTTCCGGCGTTTCAGACATTCAATTAGGGCAAATGTCAGTGAGCGTTCCTATTTCAGTTCCAGAGCGATTCGCCCGATGAGTCCTTCATATTTAGTCATTTTCAGCCCATTTTCTGAATGTTTGAAAATTTCACTTTTTTGTGAAAATATCCACTAAATGAGGGAATAATATGTGTGAGGGTACCCCAGGAGAGTTCCAAATGTGTGTGGGTAGAATATATATCCCACGGGGGTAAAATTGAAAAAAGTTGAAAAAAAATTTTTTTTAGACTTAGTCATTTTTCCGACCTTTATCAGACTTTCAGATAGGGGAAATGTCAGTGAGCGTTACAATTTCAGTTCCAGAGCGATTCGCCCGATGTGCCCTTCATATTTAGTCGTTTTCAGCCAATTTTCTGAATTTTTGAAAATTTCACTTTTTTGTGAAAATATCCACTAAATGAGGGAATAATATGTGTGAGGGTACCCCAGGAGATTTCCAAATGTGTGTGGGTAGAATATATATCCCACGAGGGTAAAATTGAAAAAAGTTTAAAAAAATTTTTTTTTGGACTTAGTTATTTTTCCAGCGTTAATCAGACTTTCAATTAGGGCAAATGTCAGTGAGCGTTCCGATTTCAGTTCCAGAGCGATTCGCCCGATGAGTCCTTCATATTTAGTCGTTTTCAGCCAATTTTCAGAATTTTTGAAAATTTCCCTTTTTTGTGAAAATATCCACTAAATGAGGGAATAATATGTGTGAGGGTACCCCAGGAGAGTTCCAAATGTGAGTGGGTAGAATATATATCCCACGGGGGTAAAATTGAAAAAAGTTAAAAAAAAATTTTTTTTGGACTTAGTCATTTTTCCGGCGTTTATCAGACTTTCAGATAGGGGAAATGTCAGTGAGCGTTCCAATTTCAGTTCCAGAGCGATTCGCCTGATGAGTCCTTCATATTTAGTCGTTTTCAGCCAATTTTCTGAATTTTTGAAAATTTCACTTTTTTGTGAAAATATCCACTAAATGAGGGAATAATATGTGTGAGGGTCCCCTAGGAGAGTTCCAAATGTGTGTGGGCAGAATATATATCCCACGGGGGTAAAATTGAAAAAAGTTTAAAAAAAATTTTTTTTAGACTTAGTCATTTTTCCGGCCTTTATCAGACTTTCAGATAGGGGAAATGTCAGTGAGCGTTCCGATTTCAGTTCCAGAGCGATTCGCCCGATGAGTCCTTCATATTTAGTCGTTTTCAGCCAATTTTCTGAATATTGGAAAATTTCACTTTTTTGTGAAAATATCCACTAAATGAGGGAATAATATGTGTGAGGGTACCCCAGGAGAGTTCCAAATGTGAGTGGGTAGAATATATATCCCACGGGGGTAAAATTGAAAAAAGTTGAAAAAAATTTTTTTTAGACTTAGTCATTTTTCCGGCGTTTATCAGACTTTCAGATAGGGGAAATGTCAGTGAGTGTTCCAATTTCAGTTCCAGAGCGATTCGCCCGATAAGTCCTTCATATTTAGTCGTTTTCAGTCAATTTTCTGAATTTTTGAAAATTTCACTTTTTTGTGAAAATATCCACTAAATGAGGGAATAATATGTGTGAAGGGACCCCAGGAGAGTTCCAAATGTGTGTGGGTAGAATATATATCCCACGGGGGTAAAATTGAAAAAAGTTTAAAAAAAATTTTTTTTAGGCTTAGTCATTTTTCCGGCGTTAATCAGACTTTCAATTAGGGCGAATGACAGTGAGCGTCCCGATTTCACTTCCAGAGCGAGTCGTCCGATGAGTCCTTCATATTTAGCCGTTTTCAGCCAATTTTCTGAATTTTTGAAAATTTCACTTTTTTGTGAAAATATCCACTAAATGAGGGAATAATATGTGTGAAGGTACCCCAGGAGAGTTCCAAATGTGTGTGGGTAGAATATATATCCCACGGGGGTAAAATTGAAAAAGTTGAAAAAAATTTTTTTTTAGACTTAGTCATTTTTCCGGCGTTTATCAGACTTTCAGATAGGGGAAATGTCAGTGAGCGTTCCGATTTCAGTTCCAGAGCGATTCGGCCGATGAGTCCTTCATATTTAGTCGTTTTCAGCCAATTTTCAGAATTTTTGAAAATTTCACTTTTTTGTGAAAATATCCACTAAATGAGGGAATAATATGTATGAGGGCATGCAAGGAGAGTTCCAAATGTGTGTGGGTAGAATATATATCCCACGGGGGTAAAATTGAAAAAAGGAGAAAAATTTTTTTTTTGGACTTAGTCATTTTTTCAGCGTTTATCAGACTTTCAGATAGGGGAAATGTCAGTGAGTGTTCCAATTTCAGTTCCAGAGCAATTCGCCCGATGAGTCCTTCATATTTAGTCATTTTCAGCCAATTTTCAGAATTTTGAAAATTTCACTTTTTTGTGAAAATATCCACTAAATGAGGGAATAATATGTGTGAGGGTACCCTAGGAGAGTTCCAAATGTGTGTGGGCAGAATATATATCCCACGGGGGTAAAATTGAAAAAAGTTTAAAAAAAATTTTTTTTAGACTTAGTCATTTTTCCGGCGTTTATCAGACTTTCAGATAGGGGAAATGTCAGTGAGCATTCCAATTTAAGTTCCAGAGCGATTCGCCCGATGAGTCCTTCATATTTAGTCGTTTTCAGCCAATTTTCTGAATTTTTGAAAATTTCACTTTTTTGTGAAAATATCCACTAAATGAGGGAATAATATGTGTGAAGGTACCCCAGGAGAGTTCCAAATGTGTGTGGGTAGAATATATATCCCACGGGGGTAAAATTGAAAAAAGTTTTAAAAAAATTTTTTTTGGACTTAGTCATTTTTCCGGCGTTTATCAGACTTTCAATTAGGGCAAATGTCAGTGAGCGTTCCGATTTCAGTTCCAGAGCGATTCGCCCGATGAGTCCTTCATATTTAGTCGTTTTCAGCCAATTTTCTGAATATTTGAAAATTTCACTTTTTTGTGAAAATATCCACTAAATGAGGGAATAATATGTGTGAGGGTACCCCAGGAGAGTTCCAAATGTGTGTGGGTAGAATATATATCCCACGGGGGTAAAATTGAAAAAAGGTGAAACATTTTTTTTTTGGACTTAGTCATTTTTTCGGCGTTTATCAGACTTTCAGATAGGGGAAATGTCAGTGAGCGTTCCAATTTCAGTTCCAGAGCAATTCGCCCGATGAGTCCTTCATATTTAGTAGTTTTCAGCCAATTTTCTGAATTTTTGAAAATTTCACTTTTTTGTGAAAATATCCACTAAATGAGGGAATAATATGTGTGAAGGTACCCCAGGAGAGTTCCAAATGTGTGTGGGTAGAATATATATCCCACGGGGGTAAAATTGAAAAAAGTTTTAAAAAAATTTTTTTTGGACTTAGTCATTTTTCCGGCGTTTCAGACTTTCAATTAGGGCAAATGTCAGTGAGCGTTCCGATTTCAGTTCCAGAGTGATTCGCCCGATGAGTCCTTCATATTTAGTCGTTTTCAGCCCATTTTCTGAATGTTTGAAAATTTCACTTTTTTGTGAAAATATCCACTAAATGAGGGAATAATATGTGTGAGGCTACGACAGGAGAGTTCCAAATGTGAGTGGGTAGAATATATATCCCACGGGGGTAAAATTGAAAAAAGTTGAAAAAAAATTTTTTTAGACTTAGTCATTTTTCCGGCGTTTATCAGACTTTCAGATAGGGGAAATGTCAGTGAGTGTTCCAATTTCAGTTCCAGAGCGATTCGCCCGATGAGTCCTTCATATTTAGTAGTTTTCAGTCAATTTTCTGAATTTTTGAAAATTTCACTTTTTTGTGAAAATATCCACTAAATGAGGGAATAATATGTGTGAAGGTACCCCAGGAGAGTTCCAAATGTGTGTGGGTAGAATATATATCCCACGGGGGTAAAATTGAAAAAAGTTGAAAAAATATTTTTTTTAGACTTAGTCATTTTTCCGGCCTCTATCAGACTTTCAGATAGGGGAAATGTCAGTGAGCGTTACAATTTCAGTTCCAGAGCGATTCGCCCGATGTGCCCTTCATATTTAGTCGTTTTCAGCCAATTTTCTGAATTTTTGAAAATTTCACTTTTTTGTGAAAATATCCACTAAATGAGGGAATAATATGTGTGAGGGTACCCCAGGAGAGTTCCAAATGTGTGTGGGTAGAATATATATCCCACGGGGGTAAAATTGAAAAAAGGTGAAAAATTTTTTTTTTGGACTTAGTCATTTTTTCGGCGTTTATCAGACTTTCAGATAGGGGAAATGTCAGTGAGCGTTCCAATTTCAGTTCCAGAGCAATTCGCCCGATGAGTCCTTCATATTTAGTAGTTTTCAGCCAATTTTCTGAATTTTTGAAAATTTCACTTTTTTGTGAAAATATCCACTAAATGAGGGAATAATATGTGTGAAGGTACCCCAGGAGAGTTCCAAATGTGTGTGGGTAGAATATATATCCCACGGGGGTAAAATTGAAAAAAGTTGAAAAAAAATTTTTTTTAGACTTAGTCATTTTTCCGGCCTTTATCAGACTTTCAGATAGGGGAAATGTCAGTGAGCGTTCCGATTTCAGTTCCAGAGCGATTCGCCCGATGAGTCCTTTATATTTAGTCGTTTTCAGCCAATTTTCTGAATTTTTGAAAATTTCACTTTTTTGTGAAAATATCCACTAAATGAGGGAATAATATGTGTGAGGGTACCCCAGGAGAGTTCCAAATGTGTGTGGGTAGAATATATATCCCACGGGGGTAAAATTGAAAAAAGTTTTAAAAAAAATTTTTTTGGACTTAGTCATTTTTCCGGCGTTTCAGACTTTCAATTAGGGCAAATGTCAGTGAGCGTTCCGATTTCAGTTCCAGAGCGATTCGCCCGATGAGTCCTTCATATTTAGTCGTTTTCAGCCCATTTTCTGAATGTTTGAAAATTTCACTTTTTTGTGAAAATATCCACTAAATGAGGGAATAATATGTGTGAGGGTACCCCAGGAGAGTTCCAAATGTGTGTGGGTAGAATATATATCCCACGGGGGTAAAATTGAAAAAAGTTTAAAAAAAAATTTTTTTGGACTTAGTCATTTTTCCGGCGTTTATCAGACTTTCAATTAGGGCAAATGTCAGTGAGCGTTCCGATTTCAGTTCCAGAGCGATTCGCCCGTTGAGTCCTTCATATTTAGTCGTTTTCAGCCAATTTTCTGAATATTGGAAAATTTCACTTTTTTGTGAAAATATCCACTAAATGAGGGAATAATATGTGTGAGGGTACCCCAGGAGAGTTCCAAATGTGTGTGGGTAGAATATATATCCCACGGGGGTAAAATTGAAAAAAGTTTTAAAAAAATTTTTTTTCAACTTAGTCATTTTTCCGGCGTTTATCAGACTTTCAATTAGGGCAAATGTCAGTGAGCGTTCCGATTTCAGTTCCAGAGCGATTCGCCCGATGAGTCCTTCATATTTAGTCGTTTTCAGCCAATTTTCTGAATATTTGAAAATTTCACTTTTTTGTGAAAATATCCACTAAATGAGGGAATAATATGTGTGAGGGTACCCCAGGAGAGTTCCAAATGTGTGTGGGTAGAATATATATCCCACGGGGGTAAAATTGAAAAAAGGTGAAAAATATTTTTTTTGGACTTAGTCATTTTTTCGGCGTTTATCAGACTTTCAGATAGGGGAAATGTCAGTGAGCGTTCTAATTTCAGTTCCAGAGCAATTCGCCCGATGAGTCCTTCATATTTAGTAGTTTTCAGCCAATTTTCTGAATTTTTGAAAATTTCACTTTTTTGTGAAAATATCCACTAAATGAGGGAATAATATGTGTGAAGGTACCCCAGGAGAGTTCCAAATGTGTGTGGGTAGAATATATATCCCACGGGGGTAAAATTGAAAGAAGTTGAAAAAAAATTTTTTTTAGACTTAGTCATTTTTCCGGCCTTTATCAGACTTTCAGATAGGGGAAATGTCAGTGAGCGTTCCGATTTCAGTTCCAGAGCGATTCGCCCGATGAGTCCTTTATATTTAGTCGTTTTCAGCCAATTTTCTGAATTTTTGAAAATTTCACTTTTTTGTGAAAATATCCACTAAATGAGGGAATAATATGTGTGAGGGTACCCCAGGAGAGTTCCAAATGTGTGTGGGTAGAATATATATCCCACGGGGGTAAAATTGAAAAAAGTTTTAAAAAAATTTTTTTTGGACTTAGTCATTTTTCCGGCGTTTCAGACTTTCAATTAGGGCAAATGTCAGTGAGCGTTCCGATTTCAGTTCCAGAGCGATTCGCCCGATGAGTCCTTCATATTTAGTCGTTTTCAGCCCATTTTCTGAATGTTTGAAAATTTCACTTTTTTGTGAAAATATCCACTAAATGAGGGAATAATATGTGTGAGGGTACCCCAGGAGAGTTCCAAATGTGTGTGGGTAGAATATATATACCACGGGGGTAAAATTGAAAAAAGTTTAAAAAAAAATTTTTTTGGACTTAGTCATTTTTCCGGCGTTTATCAGACTTTCAATTAGGGCAAATGTCAGTGAGCGTTCCGATTTCAGTTCCAGAGCGATTCGCCCGTTGAGTCCTTCATATTTAGTCGTTTTCAGCCAATTTTCTGAATATTGGAAAATTTCACTTTTTTGTGAAAATATCCACTAAATGAGGGAATAATATGTGTGAGGGTACCCCAGGAGAGTTCCAAATGTGAGTGGGTAGAATATATATCCCACGGGGGTAAAATTGAAAAAAGTTGAAAAAAATTTTTTTTAGACTTAGTCATTTTTCCGGCGTTTATCAGACTTTCAGATAGGGGAAATGTCAGTGAGTGTTCCAATTTCAGTTCCAGAGCGATTCGCCCGATGAGTCCTTCATATTTAGTCGTTTTCAGTCAATTTTCTGAATTTTTGAAAATTTCACTTTTTTGTGAAAATATCCACTAAATGAGGGAATAATATGTGTGAAGGTACCCCAGGAGAGTTCCAAATGTGTGTGGGTAGAATATATATCCCACGGGGGTAAAATTGAAAAAAGTTTAAAAAAAATTTTTTTTAGACTTAGTCATTTTTCCGGCGTTTATCAGACTTTCAGATAGGAGAAATGTCAGTGAGCGTTCCAATTTCAGTTCCAGATCGATTCGCCTGATGAGTCCTTCATATTTAGTCGTTTTCAGCCAATTTTCTGAATTTTTGAAAATTTCACTTTTTTGTGAAAATATCCACTAAATGAGGGAATAATATGTGTGAGGGTACCCCAGGAGAATTCCAAATGTGTGTGGGTAGAATATATATCCCACGGGGGTAAAATTGAAAAAAGGAGAAAAATTTTTTTTTGGGACTTAGTCATTTTTTCAGCGTTTATCAGACTTTCAGATAGGGGAAATGTCAGTGAGCGTTCCAATTTCAGTTCCAGAGAAATTCGCCCGATGAGTCCTTCATATTTAGTCGTTTTCAGTCAATTTTCTGAATTTTTGAAAATTTCACTTTTTTGTGAAAATATCCACTAAATGAGGGAATAATATGTGTGAAGGTACCCCAGGAGAGTTCCAAATGTGTGTGGGTAGAATATATATCCCACGGGGGTAAAATTGAAAAAAGTTTAAAAAAAAATTTTTTTGGACTTAGTCATTTTTCCGGTGTTTATCAGACTTTCAATTAGGGCAAATGTCAGTGAGCGTTCCGATTTCAGTTCCAGAGCGATTCGCCCGTTTAGTCCTTCATATTTAGTCGTTTTCAGCCAATTTTCTGAATATTGGAAAATTTCACTTTTTTGTGAAAATATCCACTAAATGAGGGAATAATATGTGTGAGGGTACCCCAGGAGAGTTCCAAATGTGAGTGGGTAGAATATATATCCCACGGGGGTAAAATTGAAAAAAGTTGAAAAAAATTTTTTTTAGACTTAGTCATTTTTCCGGCGTTTATCAGACTTTCAGATAGGGGAAATGTCAGTGACTGTTCCAATTTCAGTTCCAGAGCGATTCGCCCGATGATTCCTTCATATTTAGTCGTTTTCAGCCAATTTTCAGAATTTTTGAAAATTTCACTTTTTTGTGAAAATATCCACTAAATGAGGGAATAATATGTGTGAGGGTACCCCAGGAGAGTTCCAAATGTGTGTGGGTAGAATATATATCCCACGGGGGTAAAATTGAAAAAAGTTTAAAAAAAATTTTTTTTAGGCTTAGTCATTTTTCCGGCGTTTATCAGACTTTCAGATAGGGGAAATGTCAGTGAGCGTTCCAATTTCAGTTCCAGAGCGATTCGCCCGATGTGCCCTTCATATTTAGTCGTTTTCAGCCAATTTTCTGAATTTTTGAAAATTTCACTTTTTTGTGAAAATATCCACTAAATGAGGGAATAATATGTGTGAGGGTACCCCAGGAGATTTCCAAATGTGTGTGGGTAGAATATATATCCCACGAGGGTAAAATTGAAAAAAGTTTAAAAAAATTTTTTTTTGGACTTAGTTATTTTTCCAGCGTTAATCAGACTTTCAATTAGGGCAAATGTCAGTGAGCGTTCCGATTTCAGTTCCAGAGCGATTCGCCCGATGAGTCCTTCATATTTAGTCGTTTTCACACAATTTTCAGAATTTTTGAAAATTTCACTTTTTTGTGAAAATATCCACTAAATGAGGGAATAATATGTGTGAGGGTACCCCAGGAGAGTTCCAAATGTGTGTGGGTAGAATATATATCCCACGGGGGTAAAATTGAAAAAAGTTTAAAAAAAATTTTTTTTAGGCTTAGTCATTTTTCCGGCGTTTATCAGACTTTCAGATAGGGGAAATGTCAGTGAGCGTTCCAATTTCAGTTCCAGAGCGATTCGCCCGATGAGTCCTTCATATTTAGTCGTTTTCAGCCAATTTTCTGAATATTTGAAAATTTCACTTTTTTGTGAAAATATCCACTAAATGAGGGAATAATATGTGTGAGGGTACCCCAGGAGAGTTCCAAATGTGTGTGGGTAGAATATATATCCCACGGGGGTAAAATTGAAAACAGGAGAAAAATTTTTTTTTTGGACTTAGTCATTTTTTCAGCGTTTATCAGACTTTCAGATAGGGGAAATGTCAGTGAGTGTTCCAATTTCAGTCTCAGAGCAATTCGCCCGATGAGTCCTTCATATTTAGTCGTTTTCAGCCAATTTTCAGAATTTTGAAATTTTCACTTTTTTGTGAAAATCTCCACTAAATGAGGGAATAATATGTGTGAGGGTACCACAGGGGAGTTCCAAATGTGTGTGGGTAGAATATATATCCCACAGGGGTAAAATTGAAAAAAGTTGAAAAAAAATTATTTTGGACTTAGTCATTTTTCCGGCGTTTATCAGACTTTCAGATAGGGGAAATGTCAGTGAGCATTCCGATTTCAGTTCCAGAGCGATTCGCCCAATGAGTCCTTCATATTTAGTCGTTTTCAGCCAATTTTCAGAATTTTTGAAAATTTCACTTTTTTGTGAAAATATCCACTAAATGAGGGAATAATATGTGTGAGGGTACCCCAGGAGAGTTCCAAATGTGAGTGGGTAGAATATATATCCCACGGGGGTAAAATTGAAAAAAGTTTAAAAAAAATTTTTTTTAGACTTAGTCATTTTTCCGGCGTTTATCAGACTTTCTGATAGGGGAAATGTCAGTGAGTGTTCCAATTTCAGTTCCAGAGCGATTCGCCTGATGAGTCCTTCATATTTAGTCGTTTTGAGCCAATTTTCTGAATTTTTGAAAATTTCACTTTTTTGTGAAAATATCCACTAAATGAGGGAATAATATGTGTGAGGGTACCCCAGGAGAATTCCAAATGTGTGTGGGTAGAATATATATCCCACAGGGGTAAAATTGAAAAAAGGAGAAAAATTTTTTTTTTGGACTTAGTCATTTTTTCAGCGTTTATCAGACTTTCAGATAGGGGAAATGTCAGTGAGCGTTCCAATTTCAGTTCCAGAGAAATTCGCCCGATGAGTCCTTCATATTTAGTCGTTTTCAGCCAATTTTCTAAATTTTTGAAAATTTCACTTTTTTGTGAAAATATCCACTAAATGAGGAAATAATATGTGTGAGGGTACCCCAGGAGAGTTCCAAATGTGTGTGGGTAGAATATATATCCCACAGGAGTAAAATTGAAAAAGTTGAAAAAAAATATTTTTGGACTTAGTCATTTTTCCGGCGTTAATCAGACTTTCAATTAGGGCAAATGTCAGTGAGCGTTCCGATTTCACTTCCAGAGCGATTCGCCCGATGAGTCCTTCATATTTAGCCGTTTTCAGCCAATTTTCTGAATTTTTGAAAATTTCACTTTTTTGTGAAAATATCCACTAAATGAGGGAATAATATGTGTGAAGGTACCCCAGGAGAGTTCCAAATGTGTGTGGGCAGAATATATATCCCACGGGGGTAAAATTGAAAAAAGTTTAAAAAAAATTTTTTTTAGACTTAGTCATTTTTCCGGCGTTTATCAGACTTTCAGATAGGGGAAATGTCAGTGAGCGTTCCAATTTCAGTTCCAGAGCGATTCGCCTGATGAGTCCTTCATATTTAGTCGTTTTCAGCCAATTTTCTGAATTTTTGAAAATTTCACTTTTTTGTGAAAATATCCACTAAATGAGGGAATAATATGTGTGAGGGTACCCCAGGAGAATTCCAAATGTGTGTGGGTAGAATATATATCCCACGGGGGTAAAATTGAAAAAAGTTTAAAAAAAAATTTTTTTGGACTTAGTCATTTTTCCGGCGTTTATCAGACTTTCAATTAGGGCAAATGTCAGTGAGCGTTCCGATTTCAGTTCCAGAGTGATTCATAGAATCATAGAATGGTAGAGTTGGAAGGGACCTCCTGGGTCATCTGGTCCAACCCCCTGCTCAAAGCAGGATTCACTAAATCATCTCAGACAGATGTCTGTCCAGCCTCTGTTTGAAGACGTCCATTGAAGGGGAACTCACCACGTCTCGTGGCAGCCTGTTCCACTCATTAATCACCCTAACTGTCAAAAAGTTTTTTCTAATATCTAATCTGTGTCTCCTCCCATTTAGTTTCATCCCATTGCTTCTAGTCTTTCCCTGTGCAAATGAGAATAAAGATGATCCTTCTACAATGTGACAGCCCTTGACATATTTGTAGACAGCTATTAAGTCTCCTCTCAGTCTTCTTTTTTGCAAGCTAAACATTCCCAAATCCTGCAACCGTTCCTCATAGGACATGGTTTGCAGACCAGTCACCATTCTGGTCGCTCTTCTCTGAACTTGTTCCAGTTTGTCAATGTCTTTTTTAAAATGTGGTGCCCAAAACTGTACACAGTATTCCAGATGAGGTCTGACCAAAGAGGAGTAAAGACCGATAATGACTTCACGTGATCTAGACTGTATGCTTCTGTTAATACATCCCAGAATTGTATTTGCCTTTTTTGCTGCTGCATCACACTGTTGACTCATGTTCAGTCTATGATCTATTAGTATACCTAAGTCTTTTTCACATGTACTGTTGCTTAGCTCTATTCCTCCCATTCTGTATATGCTTTTTTCATTTTTATTGCCCAGATGTAGTACTTTGCATTTTTCCCTGTTAAAAACCATTCTGTTGGTTGCTGCCCACTGCTCCAGTTTATTTAGGTCTTTTTGAATCCTCTCTCTCTCTTCTCTAGTATTAGCTATCCCTCCTAGCTTTGTGTCATCAGCAAATTTAATCAGTTTACCCTCAATTCCTTCATCTAAATCATTGATGAAGATGTTGAACAATACAGGTCCCAGGACAGAGCCCTGTGGTATCCCACTTGAGACATTCATCCAGCTGGATGTGAAGCCATTTACAACCACCCTTTGAGTCCGATCACTAAGCCAGTTATGAATCCACCTAACAGTTGCCTGGTCCATTACATACTTGGTCATTTTTTCAATAAGGATGGTGTGAGATACTTTGTCAAATGCTTTGCTGAAGTCAAGATATACTATATCTACAGCATTTCCCTGATCCACCCAGTCAGTGATTCTGTCATAGAAGGAAATTAAGTTAGTCTGACATGACTTGTTAGTTACAAACCCATGCTGACTCTGGTTAATCACTTCATTCTTATCCAGGTACTTACATACATGATGTTTAATAATTTGTTCAAAGATCTTTCCTGGTATAGAAGTCAGACTCACCGGCCTATAGTTCCCTGGGTCCACCTTCTTCCCCTTTTTGAAGATAGGAACAACATTTGCTCTTCTCCAGTCTTCTGGGACTTCTCCTGTTCTCCAAGAATTTTCAAAGATTATGGAGAGTGGTTCTAAAATTTCTTCTACGATCTCCTTCAGTACTCTGGGGTGTAATTCATCTGGACCTGGAGACTTGAACTCATTTATGTTAGCTAAATATTCCCTCACAATCTTTCTGTTTACAGATAACTTGGATTCTTCTATTCCTTTAAAAGGACAGTGAAAATCAGTTGATGTTACATTTTCTTTCTGAGAGAAAACAGATGCAAAATAGGAATTAAAAAGTTCGGCCTTCTCAACATCCTCTCTTACCATTTCTCCATTTTCATCCTGTAAAAATCCTATAGCATCTTTGACTTTTCTTTTACTTTTGACATACCCCCAAAATCCTTTTTTATTGCTTTTGACATCTCTTGCAAGCCTTAATTCATTGTCAGCTTTAGCTAACCTGATACGTGCCCTGCAGGATCTGCAGACTGCATTATAATCTTCTTTAGATATGCCTCCCTCTTTCCATTTAATAAACATTTCTTTCTTTCTTTTTAGCATGTGTTTAAGTTCTGTGTTCATCCATCCTGGTTTCCTTAAATGCTTCCCATTCTTCCTACTTTTCGGGATTGTTAACGATTGTGCTTTGAGAATCTCATTTTTAAAAATTTCCCATCCTTCCTGGACATTTTTGTCCTTAAGGACATCCAGCCATTGGATCCCTCCTATTCTCTTTCTGAGTCTCTTAAAATCTGCCTTTCTAAAATCTAACCTTGAAGTTTGAGTCTTCACATGTCTTCCTCCTCTAGTTATCCAAAATTCTATAATAGCATGATCGCTGCCTCCTAGGGTCCCAGCCACCTTTACCTCCTCAACCATTTCCTCCCTGTTTATAAGGATTAGATCCAAAGTAGCAGATCCCCTTGTTTTCTCCCCTACCTTTTGGAAGATAAAGTTGTCAGCAAGAGAGAATAAGAATTTGCTTGACCTGTTAGTTTTACTTGAGAGAGATTCCCAACAAATGTCTGGATAGTTGAAATCTCCCATGACCACTACGTCATATTTTTTGGAGAACTTGGTCATTTGATACATAAAGAGTTCATCCATATCTTCAGCTTGCCCAGGTGGCCTGTAGTAAATGCCTACAATGGTGTCCTTTCCGTTGTTCTCTCCTTGTATTCTTACCCAAACAGTTTCCACAGAACTCCCAGTCTCTGAAGCATCAATCTCTGTGCAGATATACGCTTTTCTAACATACAATGCGACACCTCCTCCTCGTTTATCAATTCTGTTTCTTGCAAATAAGTTGTATCCTTTTAGCCTTTTATTCCAATCATGTGTATCGTCCCACCAAGTTTCAGTGATTCCAATGACATCATATTCCTTTTCCTGCATTAGTAGTTCCAATTCTCCTTGTTTGTTGCCCATGCTTTGTGCATTTGTATAAAAACATTTTAGTTTGTGATTGGTTTCTCTTCCTCCCATATTTTTATTTAGATTTTTTTGTCTATGTTCTTTCTTTCCACTTCCAGTAGCAGAGATCTCAATAGTATTTGTCAGCTGTATGGCTTTTTCTGGCCTTTTGCTTCCCTTCCCACATTGTTCTAGTTTAAAGCTCTCCTGATGAGTGTAGCAAGGCGACTTCCAAATACATGTTTTCCAGTCTTCGTAAGGTGCACCCCATCTCTAGCAAGTAGTCCATCGTATAGGTAATTCATCCCGTGATCCAGAAATCCAAATCCTTGTTGACGGCACCATCGACGTAGCCAGTTGTTCACCTGTAGAATCTTATTCCACCTCATTGTTCCATGGCCATCCACTGGGAGGATGGATGAGAAGACCACCTGCGCTCCCAATTCTTTCACTTTCTTGCCTAAGTCTTCAAAGTCACTGCAGATGGTTTCCAGGTCCTTTCTTGCGGTGTCATTTGTCCCCACATGTATTAGCAGGAATGGGTAGTGATCTGTATGTCTGAAGAGTCTTGATATCCTGTCAGACACATCTTTAATTTTTGCTCCTGGAAGACAGCACATTTCTCTTGAGGTTATGTCTGGTCTGCAGATAGCGGCCTCTGTTCCTCTTAACAGGGAATCCCCCATGACCACCACTCTCCGTTTTTTCTTCACAACATTCTTCTTTCTCCATCCAGGAGGATTCTGAGGGCTTACAAGGTTATTCATTGCTGGCAAAGTCTTATTTTGCTGTATTTCTTCATGGTTCTCCTGTGTGAGAGCCTGGTACTGGTTCCTGAGCAGTATGGGTGCTGACTGCCTCTCGATCCTCCTGCTTCTGTGGGTCACATGCTTCCATTCCTCTGTTTCGTCAGGTGCAGTTCGAATTTCTTCTCTTTCTGAATCATGAAGAGATAATTCTGCTCTGTCTAAGAACTCTTCACCTTCCTTAATGATTTTCAAGGTAGTTAACCTCTCTTCTAGATTTCGCAACTTTTCCTCCAACAGGGACACAAGCTTGCATTTCTGGCATGTGAAGTTTGGCTTTTCCACTGGCAAGTCTGTGAACATGTAGCAGGATATGCAGCTCACCAAATGGCTCCTGGACTCTTCCATGTTCTTACTGTTAATGTTCTGAAAACAGTGAAAAATGCTTCAAAATGCGCGCGCCTAACGGCGCGCGGTTTACCGATGTCCTCTTTTCAGCTCCAACAGCCAAAATCCAGTGTTCTTTGAGCTCGCGGAGACTCTTCACTTACCCCAAAATGCAGTGGGAATATGCAAATTATCTCCTCAGGACTCCTCCCCTGGTTTACCGATGTCCTCTTTTCAGCTCCAACAGCCAAAATCCAGTGTTCTTTGAGCTCGCGGAGACTCTTCACTTACCCCAAAATGCAGTGGGAATATGCAAATTATCTCCTCAGGACTCCTCCCCTGGTTTACCGATGTCCTCTTTTCAGCTCCAACAGCCAAAATCCAGTGTTCTTTGAGCTCGCGGAGACTCTTCACTTACCCCAAAATGCAGTGGAAATATGCAAATTATCTCCTCAGGACTCCTCCCCTGGATTCGCCCGTTGAGTCCTTCATATTTAGTAGTTTTCAGCCAATTTTCTGAATATTGGAAAATTTCACTTTTTTGTGAAAATATCCACTAAATGAGGGAATAATATGTGTGAGTGTACCCCAGGAGAGTTACAAATGTGAGTGGGTAGAATATATATCCCACGGGGGTAAAATTGAAAAAAGTTGAAAAAAATTTTTTTTAGACTTAGTCATTTTTCCGGCGTTTATCAGACTTTCAGATAGGGGAAATGTCAGTGAGCGTTCCGATTTCAGTTCCAGAGCGATTCGCCCGATGCGTCCTTCATATTTAGTCGTTTTCAGCCAATTTTCTGAATTTTTAAAAATTTCACTTTTTTGTGAAAATATCCACTAAATGAGGGAATAATATGTGTGAGGGTACCCCAGGAGAGTTCCAAATGTGTGTGGGTAGAATATATATCCCACGGTGGTAAAATTGAAAAAAGTTTAAAAAAAAATTTTTTTAGGCTTAGTCATTTTTCCGGCGTTTATCAGACTTTCAGATAGGGGAAATGTCAGTGAGCGTTCCAATTTCAGTTCCAGAGCGATTCGCCCGATGAGTCCTTCATATTTAGTCGTTTTCAGCCAATTTTCTGAATATTTGAAAATTTCACTTTTTTGTGAAAATATCCACTAAATGAGGGAATAATATGTGTGAGGGTACCCCAGGAGAGTTCCAAATGTGTGTGGGTAGAATATATATCCCACGGGGGTAAAATTGAAAAAAGTTAAAAAAAATTTTTTTTTACACTTAGTCATTTTTCCGGCATTTATCAGACTTTCAATTAGGGCAAATGTCAGTGAGCGTTCCAATTTCAGTTCCAGAGCGATTCGCCCGATGAGTCCTTCATATTTAGTCGTTTTCAGCCAATTTTCTGAATTTTTGAAAATTTCACTTTTTTGTGAAAATATCCACTAAATGAGGGAATAATATGTGTGAGGGTACCCCAGGAGAGTTCCAAATGTGTGTGGGTAGAATATATATCCCACGGGGGTAAAATTGAAAAAAGGAGAAAAATTTTTTTTTTTGGACTTAGTCATTTTTTCAGCGTTTATCAGACTTTCAGATAGGGGAAATGTCAGTGAGCATTCCAATTTCAGTTCCAGAGCAATTCGCCCGATGAGTCCTTCATATTTAGTCATTTTCAGCCAATTTTCAGAATTTTGAAAATTTCACTTTTTTTGTGAAAATATCCACTAAATGAGGGAATAATATGTGTGAGGGTACCCCAGGAGAGTTCCAAATGTGTGTGGGTAGAATATATATCCCACGGGGGTAAAATTGAAAAAAGTTTAAAAAATTTTTTTTAGACTTAGTCATTTTTCCGGCATTTATCAGACTTTCAGATAGGGGAAATGTCAGTGAGCGTTCCAATTTCAGTTCCAGAGCGATTCGCCTGATGAGTCCTTCATATTTAGTCGTTTTCAGCCAATTTTCAGAATTTTTGAAAATTTCACTTTTTTGTGAAAATATCCACTAAATGAGGGAATAATATGTGTGAGGGTACCCCAGGAGAGTTCCAAATGTGTGTGGGTAGAATATATATCCCACGGGGGTAAAATTGAAAAAAGTTTAAAAAAAATTTTTTTTTGACTTAGTCATTTTTCCGGCGTTAATCAGACTTTCAATTAGGGCAAATGTCAGTGAGCGTTCCGATTTCAGTTCCAGAGCAATTCGCCCGATGAGTCCTTCATACTTAGTCGTTTTCAGCCAATTTTCTGAATTTTTGAAAATTTCACTTTTTTGTGAAAATATCCACTAAATGAGGGTACCCCATGTGTGAGGGTACCCCAGGAGAGTTCCAAATGTTTGTGGGTAGAATATATATCCCACGGGGGTAAAATTGAAAAAAGTTGAAAAAAAATTTTTTTTAGACTTAGTCATTTTTCCGGCGTTTATCAGACTTTCAGATAGGGGAAATGTCAGTGAGCGTTCCGATTTCAGTTCCAGAGCGATTTGCCCGATGAGTCCTTCATATTTAGTCGTTTTCAGCCAATTTTCAGAATTTTTGAATATTTCACTTTTTTGTGAAAATATCCACTAAATGAGGGAATAATATGTGTGAGGGTACCCCAGGAGAGTTCCAAATGTATGTGGGTAGAATATATATCCCACGGGGGTAAAATTGAAAAAAGTTTAAAATTTTTTTTTTGAACTTAGTCATTTTTCCAGCGTAAATCAGACTTTCAATTAGGGCAAATGTCAGTGAGCGTTCCGATTTCAGTTCCAGAGCGATTCGCCGGATGAGTCCTTCATATTTAGTCGTTTTCAGCCAATTTTCTGAATATTTGAAAATTTCACTTTTTTGTGAAAATATCCACTAAATGAGGGAATAATATGTGTGAGGGTACCCCAGGAGAGTTCCAAATGTGTGTGGGTAGAATATATATCCCACGGGGGTAAAATTGAAAAAAGTTTAAAAAAAATTTTTTTTAGACTTAGTCATTTTTCCGGCGTTTATCAGACTTTCAATTAGAGCAAATGTCAGTGAGCATTCCGATTTCAGTTTTAGAGCGATTCGCCCAATTAGTCCTTCATATTTAGTCGTTTTCAGCCAATTTTCAGAATTTTTGAAAATTTCACTTTTTTGTGAAAATATCCACTAAATGAGGGAATAATATGTGTGAGGGTACCCCAGGAGAGTTCCAAATGTATGTGGGTAGAATCTATATCCCACGGGGGTAAAATTGAAAAAAGTTTAAAAAAATTTTTTTTTGGACTTAGTCATTTTTCCAGCGTAAATCAGACTTTCAATTAGGGCAAATGTCAGTGAGCATTCCGATTTCAGTTCTAGAGCGATTTGCCCGATTAGTCCTTCATATTTAGTCGTTTTCAGCCAATTTTCTGAATATTTGAAAATTTCACTTTTTTCTGAAAATATCCACTAAATGAGGGAATAATATGTGTGAGGGTACCCCAGGAGAGTTCCAAATGTGTGTGGGTAGAATATATATCCCACGGGGGTAAAACTGAAAAAAGTTTAAAAAAATTTTTTTTTGGACTTAGTCATTTTTTCAGCGTTTATCAGACTTTCAGATAGGGGAAATGTCAGTGAGCGTTCCAATTTCAGTTCCAGAGCGATTCGCCCGATTAGTCCTTCATATTTAGTCGTTTTCAGCCAATTTTCTGAATATTTGAAAATTTCACTTTTTTGTGAAAATATCCACTAAATGAGGGAATAATATGTGTGAGGGTACCCCAGGAGAGTTCCAAATGTGTGTGGGTAGAATATATATCCAACGGGGGTAAAATTGAAAAAAGTTGAAAAAATTTGTTTTTAGACTTAGTCATTTTTCCCGCGTTTATCAGACTTTCAGATAGGGGAAATGTCAGTGAGCGTTCCGATTTCAGTTCCAGAGCGATTCGCCCGATGAGTCCTTCATATTTAGTCGTTTTCAGCCAATTTTCAGAATTTTTGAAAATTTCACTTTTTTGTGAAAATATCCACTAAATGAGGGAATAATATGTGTGAGGGTACCCCAGGAGAGTTCCAAATGTGTGTGGGTAGAATATATATCCCACGGGGGTAAAATTGAAAACAGGAGAAAAATTTTTTTTTTGGACTTAGTCATTTTTTCAGCGTTTATCAGACTTTCAGATAGGGGAAATGTCAGTGAGTGTTCCAATTTCAGTTCCAGAGCAATTCGCCCGATGAGTCCTTCATATTTAGTCGTTTTCAGCCAATTTTCAGAATTTTGAAAATTTCACTTTTTTGTGAAAAAATCCACTAAATGAGGGAATAATATGTGTGAAGGTACCCCAGGAGAGTTCCAAATGTGTGTGGGTAGAATATATATCCCACGGGGGAAAAATTAAAAAAAGTTAAAAAAAAATTTTTTTTGGACTTAGTCATTTTTCCGACGTTAATCAGACTTTCAATTAGGGCGAATGTCAGTGAGCGTTCCGATTTCACTTCCAGAGCGAGTCGCCCGATGAGTCCTTCATATTTAGTCGTTTTCAGCCAATTTTCAGAATTTTTGAAAATTTCACTTTTTTGTGAAAATATCCACTAAATGAGGGAATAATATGTGTGAGGGTACCCCAGGAGAGTTCCAAATGTGAGTGGGTAGAATATGTATCCCACGGGGGTAAAATTGAAAAAAGTAAAAAAAAAATTTTTTTTGGACTTAGTCATTTTTCCGGCGTTAATCAGACTTTCAATTAGGGCGAATGACAGTGAGCGTTCCGATTTCACTTCCAGAGCGAGTCGCCCGATGAGTCCTTCATATTTAGCCGTTTTCAGCCAATTTTCTGAATTTTTGAAAATTTCACTTTTTTGTGAAAATATCCACTAAATGAGATAATAATATGTGTGAAGGTACCCCAGGAGAGTTCCAAATATGTGTGGGTAGAATATATATCCCACGGGGGTAAAATTGAAAAAGTTGAAAAAATTTTTTTTTTAGACTTAGTCATTTTTCCGGCGTTTATCAGACTTTCAGATAGGGGAAATGTCAGTGAGCGTTCCGATTTCAGTTCCAGAGCGATTCGGCCGATGAGTCCTTCATATTTAGTCGTTTTCAGCCAATTTTCAGAATTTTTGAAAATTTCACTTTTTTGTGAAAATATCCACTAAATGAGGGAATAATATGTGTGAGGGTACCCCAGGAGAGTTCCAAATGTGAGTGGGTAGAATATATATCCCACGGGGGTAAAATTGAAAAAAGTTAAAAAAAAATTTTTTTTAGACTTAGTCATTTTTCCGGCGTTTATCAGACTTTCAGATAGGGGAAATGTCAGTGAGCGTTCCAATTTCAGTTCCAGAGCGATTCGCCCGATGAGTCCTTCATATTTAGTCGTTTTCAGCCAATTTTCTGAATTTTTGAATATTTCACTTTTTTGTGAAAATATCCACTAAATGAGGGACTAATATGTATGAGGGCACCCCAGGAGAGTTCCAAATGTGTGTGGGTAGAATATATATCCCACGGGGGTAAAATTGAAAAAAGGAGAAAAATTTTTTTTTTTGGACTTAGTCATTTTTTCAGCGTTTATCAGACTTTCAGATAGGGGAAATGTCAGTGAGCATTCCAGTTTCAGTTCCAGAGCAATTCGCCCGATGAGTCCTTCATATTTAGTCATTTTCAGCCAATTTTCAGAATTTTGAAAATTTCACTTTTTTGTGAAAATATCCACTAAATGAGGGAATAATATGTGTGAGGGTACCCCAGGAGAGTTCCAAATGTGTGTGGGTAGAATATATATCCCACGGGGGTAAAATTGAAAAAAGTTTAAAAAAAATTTTTTTTGGACTTAGTCATTTTTCCGGCGTTAATCAGACTTTCAATTAGGGCAAATGTCAGTGAGCGTTCCGATTTCAGTTCCAGAGCGATTCGCCCGATGAGTCCTTCATATTTAGTCGTTTTCAGCCAATTTTCAGAATTTTTGAAAATTTCACTTTTTTGTGAAAATATCCACTAAATGAGGGAATAATATGTGTGAGGGTACCCCAGGAGAGTTCCAAATGTGTGTGGGTAGAATATATATCCCACGGGGGTAAAATTGAAAAAAGTTTAGAAAATTTTTTTTAGACTTAGTCATTTTTCCGGCGTTTATCAGACTTTCAGATAGGGGAAATGTCAGTGAGCGTTCCAATTTCAGTTCCAGAGCGATTCGCCCGATGAGTCCTTCATATTTAGTCGTTTTCAGCCAATTTTCAGAATTTTTGAAAATTTCACTTTTTTGTGAAAATATCCACTAAATGAGGGAATAATATGCGTGAGAGTACCCCAGGAGAGTTCCAAATGTGTGTGGGTAGAATATATATCCCACGGGGGTAAAATTGAAAAAAGTTGAAAAAAAATTTTTTTTAGACTTAGTCATTTTTCCGGCGTTTATCAGACTTTCAGATAGGGGAAATGTCAGTGAGCGTTCCGATTTCAGTTCCAGAGCGATTTGCCCGATGAGTCCTTCATATTTAGTCGTTTTCAGCCAATTTTCAGAATTTTTGAATATTTCACTTTTTTGTGAAAATATCCACTAAATGAGGGAATAATATGTGTGAGGGTACCCCAGGAGAGTTCCAAATGTATGTGGGTAGAATATATATCCCACGGGGGTAAAATTGAAAAAAGTTTAAAATTTTTTTTTTGAACTTAGTCATTTTTCCAGCGTAAATCAGACTTTCAATTAGGGCAAATGTCAGTGAGCGTTCCGATTTCAGTTCCAGAGCGATTCGCCCGATGAGTCCTTCATATTTAGTCGTTTTCAGCCAATTTTCTGAATATTTGAAAATTTCACTTTTTTGTGAAAATATCCACTAAATGAGGGAATAATATGTGTGAGGGTACCCCAGGAGAGTTCCAAATGTGTGTGGGTAGAATATATATCCCACGGGGGTAAAATTGAAAAAAGTTTAAAAAAAATTTTTTTTAGACTTAGTCATTTTTCCGGCGTTTATCAGACTTTCAATTAGGGCAAATGTCAGTGAGCATTCCGATTTCAGTTTTAGAGCGATTCGCCCAATTAGTCCTTCATATTTAGTCGTTTTCAGCCAATTTTCAGAATTTTTGAAAATTTCACTTTTTTGTGAAAATATCCACTAAATGAGGGAATAATATGTGTGAGGGTACCCCAGGAGAGTTCCAAATGTATGTGGGTAGAATCTATATCCCACGGGGGTAAAATTGAAAAAAGTTTAAAAAAATTTTTTTTTGGACTTAGTCATTTTTCCAGCGTAAATCAGACTTTCAATTAGGGCAAATGTCAGTGAGCATTCCGATTTCAGTTCTAGAGCGATTTGCCCGATTAGTCCTTCATATTTAGTCGTTTTCAGCCAATTTTCTGAATATTTGAAAATTTCACTTTTTTCTGAAAATATCCACTAAATGAGGGAATAATATGTGTGAGGGTACCCCAGGAGAGTTCCAAATGTGTGTGGGTAGAATATATATCCCACGGGGGTAAAACTGAAAAAAGTTTAAAAAAATTTTTTTTTGGACTTAGTCATTTTTTCAGCGTTTATCAGACTTTCAGATAGGGGAAATGTCAGTGAGCGTTCCAATTTCAGTTCCAGAGCGATTCGCCCGATTAGTCCTTCATATTTAGTCGTTTCAGCCAATTTTCTGAATATTTGAAAATTTCACTTTTTTGTGAAAATATCCACTAAATGAGGGAATAATATGTGTGAGGGTACCCCAGGAGAGTTCCAAATGTGTGTGGGTAGAATATATATCCAACGGGGGTAAAATTGAAAAAAGTTGAAAAAAATTTGTTTTTAGACTTAGTCATTTTTCCCGCGTTTATCAGACTTTCAGATAGGGGAAATGTCAGTGAGCGTTCCGATTTCAGTTCCAGAGCGATTCGCCCGATGAGTCCTTCATATTTAGTCGTTTTCAGCCAATTTTCAGAATTTTTGAAAATTTCACTTTTTTGTGAAAATATCCACTAAATGAGGGAATAATATGTGTGAGGGTACCCCAGGAGAGTTCCAAATGTGTGTGGGTAGAATATATATCCCACGGGGGTAAAATTGAAAACAGGAGAAAAATTTTTTTTTTGGACTTAGTCATTTTTTCAGCGTTTATCAGACTTTCAGATAGGGGAAATGTCAGTGAGTGTTCCAATTTCAGTTCCAGAGCAATTCGCCCGATGAGTCCTTCATATTTAGTCGTTTTCAGCCAATTTTCAGAATTTTGAAAATTTCACTTTTTTGTGAAAAAATCCACTAAATGAGGGAATAATATGTGTGAAGGTACCCCAGGAGAGTTCCAAATGTGTGTGGGTAGAATATATATCCCACGGGGGAAAAATTAAAAAAAGTTAAAAAAAAATTTTTTTTGGACTTAGTCATTTTTCCGACGTTAATCAGACTTTCAATTAGGGCGAATGTCAGTGAGCGTTCCGATTTCACTTCCAGAGCGAGTCGCCCGATGAGTCCTTCATATTTAGTCGTTTTCAGCCAATTTTCAGAATTTTTGAAAATTTCACTTTTTTGTGAAAATATCCACTAAATGAGGGAATAATATGTGTGAGGGTACCCCAGGAGAGTTCCAAATGTGAGTGGGTAGAATATGTATCCCACGGGGGTAAAATTGAAAAAAGTTAAAAAAAAATTTTTTTTGGACTTAGTCATTTTTCCGGCGTTAATCAGACTTTCAATTAGGGCGAATGACAGTGAGCGTTCCGATTTCACTTCCAGAGCGAGTCGCCCGATGAGTCCTTCATATTTAGCCGTTTTCAGCCAATTTTCAGAATTTTTGAAAATTTCACTTTTTTGTGAAAATATCCACTAAATGAGGGAATAATATGTGTGAAGGTACCCCAGGAGAGTTCCAAATATGTGTGGGTAGAATATATATCCCACGGGGGTAAAATTGAAAAAGTTGAAAAAATTTTTTTTTTAGACTTAGTCATTTTTCCGGCGTTTATCAGACTTTCAGATAGGGGAAATGTCAGTGAGCGTTCCGATTTCAGTTCCAGAGCGATTCGGACGATGAGTCCTTCATATTTAGTCGTTTTCAGCCAATTTTCAGAATTTTTGAAAATTTCACTTTTTTGTGAAAATATCCACTAAATGAGGGAATAATATGTGTGAGGGTACCCCAGGAGAGTTCCAAATGTGAGTGGGTAGAATATATATCCCACGGGGGTAAAATTGAAAAAAGTTAAAAAAAAATTTTTTTTAGACTTAGTCATTTTTCCGGCGTTTATCAGACTTTCAGATAGGGGAAATGTCAGTGAGCGTTCCAATTTCAGTTCCAGAGCGATTCGCCCGATGAGTCCTTCATATTTAGTCGTTTTCAGCCAATTTTCTGAATTTTTGAATATTTCACTTTTTTGTGAAAATATCCACTAAATGAGGGACTAATATGTATGAGGGCACCCCAGGAGAGTTCCAAATATGTGTGGGTAGAATATATATCCCACGGGGGTAAAATTGAAAAAAGTTTAAAAAAAATTTTTTTTGGACTTAGTCATTTTTCCGGCGTTAATCAGACTTTCAATTAGGGCAAATGTCAGTGAGCGTTCCGATTTCAGTTCCAGAGCGATTCGCCCGATGAGTCCTTCATATTTAGTCGTTTTCAGCCCATTTTCTGAATGTTTGAAAATTTCACTTTTTTGTGAAAATATCCACTAAATGAGGGAATAATATGTGTGAGGGTACCCCAGGAGAGTTCCAAATGTGTGTGGGTAGAATATATATCCCACGGGGGTAAAATTGAAAAAAGTTTAAAAAATTTTTTTTAGACTTAGTCATTTTTCCGGCGTTTATCAGACTTTCAGATAGGGGAAATGTCAGTGAGCGTTCCAATTTCAGTTCCAGAGCGATTCGCCTGATGAGTCCTTCATATTTAGTCGTTTTCAGCCAATTTTCAGAATTTTTGAAAATTTCACTTTTTTGTGAAAATATCCACTAAATGAGGGAATAATATGTGTGAGGGTACCCCAGGAGAGTTCCAAATGTGTGTGGGTAGAATATATATCCCACGGGGGTAAAATTGAAAAAAGTTTAGAAAATTTTTTTTAGACTTAGTCATTTTTCCGGCGTTTATCAGACTTTCAGATAGGGGAAATGTCAGTGAGCGTTCCAATTTCAGTTCCAGAGCGATTCGCCCGATGAGTCCTTCATATTTAGTCGTTTTCAGCCAATTTTCAGAATTTTTGAAAATTTCACTTTTTTGTGAAAATATCCACTAAATGAGGGAATAATATGTGTGAGAGTACCCCAGGAGAGTTCCAAATGTGTGTGGGTAGAATATATATCCCACGGGGGTAAAATTGAAAAAAGTTGAAAAAAAATTTTTTTTAGACTTAGTCATTTTTCCGGCGTTTATCAGACTTTCAGATAGGGGAAATGTCAGTGAGCGTTCCGATTTCAGTTCCAGAGCGATTTGCCCGATGAGTCCTTCATATTTAGTCGTTTTCAGCCAATTTTCAGAATTTTTGAATATTTCACTTTTTTGTGAAAATATCCACTAAATGAGGGAATAATATGTGTGAGGGTACCCCAGGAGAGTTCCAAATGTATGTGGGTAGAATATATATCCCACGGGGGTAAAATTGAAAAAAGTTTAAAATTAATTTTTTTTTAGAACTTAGTCATTTTTCCAGCGTAAATCAGACTTTCAATTAGGGCAAATGTCAGTGAGCGTTCCGATTTCAGTTCCAGAGCGATTCGCCCGATGAGTCCTTCATATTTAGTCGTTTTCAGCCAATTTTCTGAATATTTGAAAATTTCACTTTTTTGTGAAAATATCCACTAAATGAGGGAATAATATGTGTGAGGGTACCCCAGGAGAGTTCCAAATGTGTGTGGGTAGAATATATATCCCACGGGGGTAAAATTGAAAAAAGTTTAAAAAAAATTTTTTTTAGACTTAGTCATTTTTCCGGCGTTTATCAGACTTTCAATTAGGGCAAATGTCAGTGAGCATTCCGATTTCAGTTTTAGAGCGATTCGCCCAATTAGTCCTTCATATTTAGTCGTTTTCAGCCAATTTTCAGAATTTTTGAAAATTTCACTTTTTTGTGAAAATATCCACTAAATGAGGGAATAATATGTGTGAGGGTACCCCAGGAGAGTTCCAAATGTATGTGGGTAGAATCTATATCCCACGGGGGTAAAATTGAAAAAAGTTTAAAAAAATTTTTTTTTGGACTTAGTCATTTTTCCAGCGTAAATCAGACTTTCAATTAGGGCAAATGTCAGTGAGCATTCCGATTTCAGTTCTAGAGCGATTTGCCCGATTAGTCCTTCATATTTAGTCGTTTTCAGCCAATTTTCTGAATATTTGAAAATTTCACTTTTTTCTGAAAATATCCACTAAATGAGGGAATAATATGTGTGAGGGTACCCCAGGAGAGTTCCAAATGTGTGTGGGTAGAATATATATCCCACGGGGGTAAAACTGAAAAAAGTTTAAAAAAATTTTTTTTTGGACTTAGTCATTTTTTCAGCGTTTATCAGACTTTCAGATAGGGGAAATGTCAGTGAGCGTTCCAATTTCAGTTCCAGAGCGATTCGCCCGATTAGTCCTTCATATTTAGTCGTTTTCAGCCAATTTTCTGAATATTTGAAAATTTCACTTTTTTGTGAAAATATCCACTAAATGAGGGAATAATATGTGTGAGGGTACCCCAGGAGAGTTCCAAATGTATGTGGGTAGAATCTATATCCCACGGGGGTAAAATTGAAAAAAGTTTAAAAAAATTTTTTTTTGGACTTAGTCATTTTTCCAGCGTAAATCAGACTTTCAATTAGGGCAAATGTCAGTGAGCATTCCGATTTCAGTTCTAGAGCGATTTGCCCGATTAGTCCTTCATATTTAGTCGTTTTCAGCCAATTTGCTGAATATTTGAAAATTTCACTTTTTTCTGAAAATATCCACTAAATGAGGGAATAATATGTGTGAGGGTACCCCAGGAGAGTTCCAAATGTGAGTGGGTAGAATATGTATCCCACGGGGGTAAAATTGAAAAAAGTTAAAAAAAAATTTTTTTTGGACTTAGTCATTTTTCCGGCGTTAATCAGACTTTCAATTAGGGCGAATGACAGTGAGCGTTCCGATTTCACTTCCAGAGCGAGTCGCCCGATGAGTCCTTCATATTTAGCCGTTTTCAGCCAATTTTCAGAATTTTTGAAAATTTCACTTTTTTGTGAAAATATCCACTAAATGAGGGAATAATATGTGTGAAGGTACCCCAGGAGAGTTCCAAATATGTGTGGGTAGAATATATATCCCACGGGGGTAAAATTGAAAAAGTTGAAAAAATTTTTTTTTTAGACTTAGTCATTTTTCCGGCGTTTATCAGACTTTCAGATAGGGGAAATGTCAGTGAGCGTTCCGATTTCAGTTCCAGAGCGATTCGGCCGATGAGTCCTTCATATTTAGTCGTTTTCAGCCAATTTTCAGAATTTTTGAAAATTTCACTTTTTTGTGAAAATATCCACTAAATGAGGGAATAATATGTGTGAGGGTACCCCAGGAGAGTTCCAAATGTGAGTGGGTAGAATATGTATCCCACGGGGGTAAAATTGAAAAAAGTTAAAAAAAAATTTTTTTTGGACTTAGTCATTTTTCCGGCGTTAATCAGACTTTCAATTAGGGCGAATGACAGTGAGCGTTCCGATTTCACTTCCAGAGCGAGTCGCCCGATGAGTCCTTCATATTTAGCCGTTTTCAGCAAATTTTCTGAATTTTTGAAAATTTCACTTTTTTGTGAAAATATCCACTAAATGAGGGAATAATATGTGTGAAGGTACCCCAGGAGAGTTCCAAATATGTGTGGGTAGAATATATATCCCACGGGGGTAAAATTGAAAAAGTTGAAAAAATTTTTTTTTTAGACTTAGTCATTTTTCCGGCGTTTATCAGACTTTCAGATAGGGGAAATGTCAGTGAGCGTTCCGATTTCAGTTCCAGAGCGATTCGGCCGATGAGTCCTTCATATTTAGTCGTTTTCAGCCAATTTTCAGAATTTTTGAAAATTTCACTTTTTTGTGAAAATATCCACTAAATTAGGGAATAATATGTGTGAGGGTACCCCAGGAGAGTTCCAAATGTGAGTGGGTAGAATATATATCCCACGGGGGTAAAATTGAAAAAAGTAAAAAAAAAATTTTTTTTAGACTTAGTCATTTTTCCGGCGTTTATCAGACTTTCAGATAGGGGAAATGTCAGTGAGCGTTCCAATTTCAGTTCCAGAGCGATTCGCCCGATGAGTCCTTCATATTTAGTCGTTTTCAGCCAATTTTCAGAATTTTTGAAAATTTCACTTTTTTGTGAAAATATCCACTAAATGAGGGAATAATATGCGTGAGAGTACCCCAGGAGAGTTCCAAATGTGTGTGGGTAGAATATATATCCCACGGGGGTAAAATTGAAAAAAGTTTAAAAAATTTTTTTTAGACTTAGTCATTTTTCCGGCGTTTATCAGACTTTCAGATAGGGGAAATGTCAGTGAGCGTTCCAATTTCAGTTCCAGAGCGATTCGCCTGATGAGTCCTTCATATTTAGTCGTTTTCAGCCAATTTTCAGAATTTTTGAAAATTTCACTTTTTTGTGAAAATATCCACTAAATGAGGGAATAATATGTGTGAGGGTACCCCAGGAGAGTTCCAAATGTGTGTGGGTAGAATATATATCCCACGGGGGTAAAATTGAAAAAAGTTTAGAAAATTTTTTTTAGACTTAGTCATTTTTCCGGCGTTTATCAGACTTTCAGATAGGGGAAATGTCAGTGAGCGTTCCAATTTCAGTTCCAGAGCGATTCGCCCGATGAGTCCTTCATATTTAGTCGTTTTCAGCCAATTTTCAGAATTTTTGAAAATTTCACTTTTTTGTGAAAATATCCACTAAATGAGGGAATAATATGCGTGAGAGTACCCCAGGAGAGTTCCAAATGTGTGTGGGTAGAATATATATCCCACGGGGGTAAAATTGAAAAAAGTTTAAAAAAAAATTTTTTTTGACTTAGTCATTTTTCCGGCGTTAATCAGACTTTCAATTAGGGCAAATGTCAGTGAGCGTTCCGATTTCAGTTCCAGAGCGATTCGCCCGATGAGTCCTTCATACTTAGTCGTTTTCAGCCAATTTTCTGAATTTTTGAAAATTTCACTTTTTTGTGAAAATATCCACTAAATGAGGGTACCCCATGTGTGAGGGTACCCCAGGAGAGTTCCAAATGTGTGTGGGTAGAATATATATCCCACGGGGGTAAAATTGAAAAAAGTTGAAAAAAAATTTTTTTTAGACTTAGTCATTTTTCCGGCGTTTATCAGACTTTCAGATAGGGGAAATGTCAGTGAGCGTTCCGATTTCCGTTCCAGAGCGATTTGCCCGATGAGTCCTTCATATTTAGTCGTTTTCAGCCAATTTTCAGAATTTTTGAATATTTCACTTTTTTGTGAAAATATCCACTAAATGAGGGAATAATATGTGTGAGGGTACCCCAGGAGAGTTCCAAATGTATGTGGGTAGAATATATATCCCACGGGGGTAAAATTGAAAAAAGTTTAACATTTTTTTTTTGAACTTAGTCATTTTTCCAGCGTAAATCAGACTTTCAATTAGGGCAAATGTCAGTGAGCGTTCCGATTTCAGTTCCAGAGCGATTCGCCCGATGAGTCCTTCATATTTAGTCGTTTTCAGCCAATTTTCGAAAATTTCCCTTTTTTGTGAAAATATCCACTAAATGAGGGAATAATATGTGTGAGGGTACCCCAGGAGAGTTCCAAATGTGTGTGGGTAGAATCTATATCCCACGGGGGTAAAATTGAAAAAAGTTTAAAAAAATTTTTTTTTGGACTTAGTCATTTTTCCAGCGTAAATCAGACTTTCAATTAGGGCAAATGTCAGTGAGCATTCCGATTTCAGTTTTAGAGCGATTCGCCCAATGAGTCCTTCATATTTAGTCGTTTTCAGCCAATTTTCTGAATATTTGAAAATTTCACTTTTTTCTGAAAATATCCACTAAATGAGGGAATAATATGTGTGAGGGTACCCCAGGAGAGTTCCAAATGTGTGTGGGTAGAATATATATCCCACGGGGGTAAAATTAAAAAAAGTTAAAAAAAAATTTTTTTTGGACTTAGTCATTTTTCCGACGTTAATCAGACTTTCAATTAGGGCGAATGTCAGTGAGCGTTCCGATTTCACTTCCAGAGCGAGTCGCCCGATGAGTCCTTCATATTTAGTCGTTTTCAGCCAATTTTCAGAATTTTTGAAAATTTCACTTTTTTGTGAAAATATCCACTAAATGAGGGAATAATATGTGTGAGGGTACCCCAGGAGAGTTCCAAATGTGAGTGGGTAGAATATGTATCCCACGGGGGTAAAATTGAAAAAAGTTAAAAAAAAATTTTTTTTGGACTTAGTCATTTTTCCGGCGTTAATCAGACTTTCAATTAGGGCGAATGACAGTGAGCGTTCCGATTTCACTTCCAGAGCGAGTCGCCCGATGAGTCCTTCATATTTAGCCGTTTTCAGCCAATTTTCTGAATTTTTGAAAATTTCACTTTTTTGTGAAAATATCCACTAAATGAGGGAATAATATGTGTGAAGGTACCCCAGGAGAGTTCCAAATATGTGTGGGTAGAATATATATCCCACGGGGGTAAAATTGAAAAAGTTGAAAAAATTTTTTTTTTAGACTTAGTCATTTTTCCGGCGTTTATCAGACTTTCAGATAGGGGAAATGTCAGTGAGCGTTCCGATTTCAGTTCCAGAGCGATTCGGCCGATGAGTCCTTCATATTTAGTCGTTTTCAGCCAATTTTCAGAATTTTTGAAAATTTCACTTTTTTGTGAAAGTATCCACTAAAAGAGGGAATAATATGTGTGAGGGTACCCCAGGAGAGTTCCAAATGTGAGTGGGTAGAATATATATCCCACGGGGGTAAAATTGAAAAAAGTTAAAAAAAAATTTTTTTTAGACTTAGTCATTTTTCCGGCGTTTATCAGACTTTCAGATAGGGGAAATGTCAGTGAGCGTTCCAATTTCAGTTCCAGAGCGATTCGCCCGATGAGTCCTTCATATTTAGTCGTTTTCAGCCAATTTTCTGAATTTTTGAATATTTCACTTTTTTGTGAAAATATCCACTAAATGAGGGAATAATATGTATGAGGGCACCCCAGGAGAGTTCCAAATGTGTGTGGGTAGAATATATATCCCACGGGGGTAAAATTGAAAAAAGGAGAAAAATTTTTTTTTTTGGACTTAGTCATTTTTTCAGCGTTTATCAGACTTTCAGATAGGGGAAATGTCAGTGAGCATTCCAATTTCAGTTCCAGAGCAATTCGCCCGATGAGTCCTTCATATTTAGTCATTTTCAGCCAATTTTCAGAATTTTGAAAATTTCACTTTTTTGTGAAAATATCCACTAAATGAGGGAATAATATGTGTGAGGGTACCCCAGGAGAGTTCCAAATGTGTGTGGGTAGAATATATATCCCACGGGGGTAAAATTGAAAAAAGTTTAAAAAAAATTTTTTTTGGACTTAGTCATTTTTCCGGCGTTAATCAGACTTTAAATTAGGGCAAATGTCAGTGAGCGTTCCGATTTCAGTTCCAGAGCGATTCGCCCGATGAGTCCTTCATATTTAGTCGTTTTCAGCCCATTTTCTGAATGTTTGAAAATTTCACTTTTTTGTGAAAATATCCACTAAATGAGGGAATAATATGTGTGAGGGTACCCCAGGAGAGTTCCAAATGTGTGTGGGTAGAATATATATCCCACGGGGGTAAAATTGAAAAAAGTTTAAAAAATTTTTTTTAGACTTAGTCATTTTTCCGGCGTTTATCAGACTTTCAGATAGGGGAAATGTCAGTGAGCGTTCCAATTTCAGTTCCAGAGCGATTCGCCTGATGAGTCCTTCATATTTAGTCGTTTTCAGCCAATTTTCAGAATTTTTGAAAATTTCACTTTTTTGTGAAAATATCCACTAAATGAGGGAATAATATGTGTGAGGGTACCCCAGGAGAGTTCCAAATGTGTGTGGGTAGAATATATATCCCACGGGGGTAAAATTGAAAAAAGTTTAGAAAATTTTTTTTAGACTTAGTCATTTTTCCGGCGTTTATCAGACTTTCAGATAGGGGAAATGTCAGTGAGCGTTCCAATTTCAGTTCCAGAGCGATTCGCCCGATGAGTCCTTCATATTTAGTCGTTTTCAGCCAATTTTCAGAATTTTTGAAAATTTCACTTTTTTGTGAAAATATCCACTAAATGAGGGTACCCCATGTGTGAGGGTACCCCAGGAGAGTTCCAAATGTGTGTGGGTAGAATATATATCCCACGGGGGTAAAATTGAAAAAAGTTGAAAAAAAATTTTTTTTAGACTTAGTCATTTTTCCGGCGTTAATCAGACTTTCAA
This sequence comes from Phyllobates terribilis, assembly GCF_046119375.1. Lineage (NCBI taxonomy): Eukaryota > Metazoa > Chordata > Amphibia > Anura > Dendrobatidae > Phyllobates > Phyllobates terribilis. Next base: position 17,053,973 of record NW_027362773.1, on the reverse strand, counting down.
TTAGGGCAAATGTCAGTGAGCGTTCCGATTTCAGTTCCAGAGCGATTCGCCCGATGAGTCCTTCATACTTAGTCGTTTTCAGCCAATTTTCAGAATTTTTGAAAATTTCACTTTTTTGTGAAAATATCCACTAAATGAGGGTACCCCATGTGTGAGGGTACCCCAGGAGAGTTCCAAATGTGTGTGGGTAGAATATATATCCCACGGGGGTAAAATTGAAAAAAGTTGAAAAAAAATTTTTTTTAGACTTAGTCATTTTTCCGGCGTTTATCAGACTTTCAGATAGGGGAAATGTCAGTGAGCGTTCCAATTTCAGTTCCAGAGCGATTCGCCCGATGAGTCCTTCATATTTAGTCGTTTTCAGCCAATTTTCTGAATTTTTGAATATTTCACTTTTTTGTGAAAATATCCACTAAATGAGGGAATAATATGTATGAGGGCACCCCAGGAGAGTTCCAAATGTGTGTGGGTAGAATATATATCCCACGGGGGTAAAATTGAAAAAAGGAGAAAAATTTTTTTTTTTGGACTTAGTCATTTTTTCAGCGTTTATCAGACTTTCAGATAGGGGAAATGTCAGTGAGCATTCCAATTTCAGTTCCAGAGCAATTCGCCCGATGAGTCCTTCATATTTAGTCATTTTCAGCCAATTTTCAGAATTTTGAAAATTTCACTTTTTTGTGAAAATATCCACTAAATGAGGGAATAATATGTGTGAGGGTACCCCAGGAGAGTTCCAAATGTGTGTGGGTAGAATATATATCCCACGGGGGTAAAATTGAAAAAAGTTTAAAAAAAATTTTTTTTGGACTTAGTCATTTTTCCGGCGTTAATCAGACTTTCAATTAGGGCAAATGTCAGTGAGCGTTCCGATTTCAGTTCCAGAGCGATTCGCCCGATGAGTCCTTCATATTTAGTCGTTTTCAGCCCATTTTCTGAATGTTTGAAAATTTCACTTTTTTGTGAAAATATCCACTAATTGAGGGAATAATATGTGTGAGGGTACCCCAGGAGAGTTCCAAATGTGTGTGGGTAGAATATATATCCCACGGGGGTAAAATTGAAAAAAGTTTAAAAAATTTTTTTTAGACTTAGTCATTTTTCCGGCGTTTATCAGACTTTCAGATAGGGGAAATGTCAGTGAGCGTTCCAATTTCAGTTCCAGAGCGATTCGCCTGATGAGTCCTTCATATTTAGTCGTTTTCAGCCAATTTTCAGAATTTTTGAAAATTTCACTTTTTTGTGAAAATATCCACTAAATGAGGGAATAATATGTGTGAGGGTACCCCAGGAGAGTTCCAAATGTGTGTGGGTAGAATATATATCCCACGGGGGTAAAATTGAAAAAAGTTTAGAAAATTTTTTTTAGACTTAGTCATTTTTCCGGCGTTTATCAGACTTTCAGATAGGGGAAATGTCAGTGAGCGTTCCAATTTCAGTTCCAGAGCGATTCGCCCGATGAGTCCTTCATATTTAGTCATTTTCAGCCAATTTTCAGAATTTTTGAAAATTTCACTTTTTTGTGAAAATATCCACTAAATGAGGGAATAATATGCGTGAGAGTACCCCAGGAGAGTTCCAAATGTGTGTGGGTAGAATATATATCCCACGGGGGTAAAATTGAAAAAAGTTTAAAAAAAAATTTTTTTTGACTTAGTCATTTTTCCGGCGTTAATCAGACTTTCAATTAGGGCAAATGTCAGTGAGCGTTCCGATTTCAGTTCCAGAGCGATTCGCACGATGAGTCCTTCATACTTAGTCGTTTTCAGCCAATTTTCTGAATTTTTGAAAATTTCACTTTTTTGTGAAAATATCTACTAAATGAGGGTACCCCATGTGTGAGGGTACCCCAGGAGAGTTCCAAATGTGTGTGGGTAGAATATATATCCCACGGGGGTAAAATTGAAAAAAGTTTAAAAAAAATTTTTTTTAGACTTAGTCATTTTTCCGGCGTTTATCAGACTTTCAATTAGGGCAAATGTCAGTGAGCATTCCGATTTCAGTTTTAGAGCGATTCGCCCAATTAGTCCTTCATATTTAGTCGTTTTTAGCCAATTTTCAGAATTTTTGAAAATTTCACTTTTTTGTGAAAATATCCACTAAATGAGGGAATAATATGTGTGAGGGTACCCCAGGAGAGTTCCAAATGTGTGTGGGTAGAATATATATCCCACGGGGGTAAAATTGAAAAAAGTTGAAAAAAAAATTTTTTTAGACTTAGTCATTTTTCCGGCGTTTATCAGACTTTCAGATAGGGGAAATGTCAGTGAGCGTTCCGATTTCAGTTCCAGAGCGATTCGCCCGATGAGTCCTTCATATTTAGTCGTTTTCAGCCAATTTTCAGAATTTTTGAAAATTTCACTTTTTTGTGAAAATATCCACTAAATGAGAGAATAATATGTGTGAGGGTACCCCAGGAGAGTTCCAAATGTGTGTGGGTAGAATATATATCCCACGGGGGTAAAATTGAAAAAATTTGAAAAAAAAATTTTTTTAGACTTAGTCATTTTTCCGGCGTTTATCAGACTTTCAGATAGGGCAAATGTCAGTGAGCGTTCCGATTTCAGTTCCAGAGCGATTCGCCCGATGAGTCCTTCATATTTAGTCGTTTTCAGCCAATTTTCTGAATATTTGAAAATTTCACTTTTTTGTGAAAATATCCACTAAATGAGGGAATAATATGTGTGAGGGTACCCCAGGAGAGTTCCAAATGTGTGTGGGTAGAATATATATCCCACGGGGGTAAAATTGAAAAAAGTTTAAAAAAATTTTTTTTTTGACTTAGTCATTTTTCCGGCGTTAATCAGACTTTCAATTAGGGCAAATGTCAGTGAGCGTTCCGATTTCAGTTCCAGAGCGATTCGCCCGATGAGTCCTTCATATTTAGTCGTTTTCAGCCAATTTTCTGAATTTTTGAAAATTTCACTTTTTTGTGAAAATATCCACTAAATGAGGGTACCCCATGTGTGAGGGTACCCCAGGAGAGTTCCAAATGTGTGTGGGTAGAATATATATCCCACGGGGGTAAAATTGAAAAAAGTTGAAAAAAAAATTTTTTTAGACTTTGTCATTTTTCCGGCGTTTATCAGACTTTCAATTAGGGCAAATGTCAGTGAGCATTCCGATTTCAGTTCTAGAGCGATTCGCCCAATTAGTCCTTCATATTTAGTCGTTTTCAGCCAATTTTCAGAATTTTTGAAAATTTCACTTTTTTATGAAAATATCCACTAAATGAGGGAATAATATGTGTGAGGGTACCCCAGGAGAGTTCCAAATGTATGTGGGTAGAATCTATATCCCACGGGGGTAAAATTGAAAAAAGTTTAAAAAAATTTTTTTTTTGGACTTAGTAATTTTTCCAGCGTAAATCAGACTTTCAATTAGGGCAAATGTCAGTGAGCATTCCGATTTCAGTTCTAGAGCGATTCGCCCGATTAGTCCTTCATATTTAGTCGTTTTCAGCCAATTTTCTGAATATTTGAAAATTTCACTTTTTTCTGAAAATATCCACTAAATGAGGGAATAATATGTGTGAGGGTACCCCAGGAGAGTTCCAAATGTGTGTGGGTAGAATATATATCCCACGGGGGTAAAATTGAAAAAAGTTGAAAAAACTTTTTTTTAGACTTAGTCATTTTTCCGGCGTTTATCAGACTTTCAGATAGGGGAAATGTCAGTGAGCGTTCCAATTTCAGTTCCATAGCGATTCGCCCGATGAGTCCTTCATATTTAGTCGTTTTCAGCCAATTTTCTGAATTTTTGAAAATTTCACTTTTTTGTGAAAATATGCACTGAATGAGGGAATAATATGTGTGAGGGTACCCCAGGAGAGTTCCAAATGTGTGTGGGCAGAATATATATCCCACGGGGGTAAAATTGAAAAAAGGTGAAAAATCTTTTTTTTGGACATAGTCATTTTTTCAGCGTTTATCAGACTTTCAGATAGGGGAAATGTCAGTGAGCGTTCCAATTTCAGTTCCAGAGCGATTCGCCCGATTAGTCCTTCATATTTAGTCGTTTTCAGCCAATTTTCTGAATATTTGAAAATTTCACTTTTTTGTGAAAATATCCACTAAATGAGGGAATAATATGTGTGAGGGTACCCCAGGAGAGTTCCAAATGTGTGTGGGTAGAATATATATCCAACGGGGGTAAAATTGAAATAAGTTGAAAAAAATTTGTTTCTAGACTTAGTCATTTTTCCGGCGTTTATCAGACTTTCAGATAGGGGAAATGTCAGTGAGCGTTCCGATTTCAGTTCCAGAGCGATTCGCCCGATGAGTCCTTCATATTTAGTCGTTTTCAGCCAATTTTCAGAATTTTTGAAAATTTCACTTTTTTGTGAAAATATCCACTAAATGAGGGTACCCCATGTGTGAGGGTACCCCAGGAGAGTTCCAAATGTGTGTGGGTAGAATATATATCCCACGGGGGTAAAATTGAAAAAAGTTGAAAAAAAAATTTTTTTAGACTTAGTCATTTTTCCGGCGTTTATCAGACTTTCAGATAGGGGAAATGTCAGTGAGCGTTCCGATTTCAGTTCCAGAGCGATTTGCCCGATGAGTCCTTCATATTTAGTCGTTTTCAGCCAATTTTCAGAATGTTTGAAAATTTCACTTTTTTGTGAAAATATCCACTAAATGAGGGAATAATATGTGTGAGGGTACCCCAGGAGAGTTCCAAATGTATGTGGGTAGAATATATATCCCAAGGGGGTAAAATTGAAAAAAGTTTAAAAAAATTTTTTTTTGAACTTAGTCATTTTTCCAGCGTAAATCAGACTTTCAATTAGGGCAAATGTCAGTGAGCGTTCCGATTTCAGTTCCAGAGCGATTCGCCCGATGAGTCCTTCATATTTAGTCATTTTCAGCCAATTTTCTGAATATTTGAAAATTTCACTTTTTTGTGAAAATATCCACTAAATGAGGGAATAATATGTGTGAGGGTACCCCAGGAGAGTTCCAAATGTGTGTGGGTAGAATATATATCCCACGGGGGTAAAATTGAAAGAAGTTTAAAAAAAATTTTTTTTAGACTTAGTCATTTTTCCGGCGTTTATCAGACTTTCAATTAGGGCAAATGTCAGTGAGCACTCCGATTTCAGTTCTAGAGCGATTCGCCCAATTAGTCCTTCATATTTAGTCGTTTTCAGCCAATTTTCAGAATTTTTGAAAATTTCACTTTTTTATGAAAATATCCACTAAATGAGGGAATAATATGTGTGAGGGTACCCCTGGAGAGTTCCAAATTCGTGTGGGTAGAAGACATATCCAACGGAGGTAAAATTGAAAAAGGGTGAAAAAAATTTTTTTTTGGACTTAGTAATTTTTTCAGCGTTTATCAGACTTTCAGATAAGGGAAATGTCAGTGAGCGTTCCAATTTCAGTTCCAGAGCGATTCGCCCGATGAGTCCCTCATATTTAGTCGTTTTCAGCCAATTTTCTAAATTTTTGAAAATTTCACTTTTTTGTGAAAATATCCACTAAATGAGGGAATAATATGTGTGAGGGTACCCCAGGAGTGATCCAAATGTGTGTGGGTAGAATATATATCCCACGGGAGTAAAATTGAAAAAAGTTGAAAAAATTTTTTTTTGGACTTAGTCATTTTTCCGGCATTTATCAGACTTTCAGATAGGGGAAATGTCAGTGAGCATTCCGATTTCAGTTCTAGAGCGATTCGCCCGATGAGTCCTTCATATTTAGTCGTTTTCAGCCAATTTTCTGAATTTTTGAAAATTTCACTTTTTTGTGAAAATATCCACTAACTGAGGGAATAATATGTGTGAGGGTACCCCAGGAGAGTTCCAAATGTGTGTCGGTAGAAGACATATCCCACGGGGGTAAAATTGAAAAAAGTTGAAATTTTTTTTTTTTCGACTTTGTCATTTTTCCGGCGTTTATCAGACTTTCAGATAGGGGAAATGTCAGTGAGCGTTCCAATTTCAGTTCCAGAGCGATTCGCCCGATGAGTCCTTCATATTTAGTCGTTTTCAGCCAATTTTCTGAATATTTGAAAATTTCACTTTTTTGTGAAAATATCCACTAAATGAGGGAATAATATGTGTGAGGGTACCCCAGGAGAGTTCCAAATGTGTGTGGGTAGAATATATATCCCACGGGGGTAAAATTGAAAAAAGTTGAAAAAAAATTTTTTTTAGACTTAGTCATTTTTCCGGCGTTTATCAGACTTTCAGATAGGGGAAATGTCAGTGAGCGTTCCAATTTCAGTTCCAGAGCGATTCGCCCGATGAGTCCTTCATATTTAGTCGTTTTCAACCAATTTTCTGAATTTTTGAAAATTTCACTGTTTTGTGAAAATATGCACTAAATGAGGGAATAATATGTGTGAGGGTACCCCAGGAGAGTTCCAAATGTTTGTGGGAAGAATATATATCCCACAGGGGTAAAATTGAAAAAAGGTGAAAAAATTTTTTTTTGGACTTACTCATTTTTCCAGCGTAAATCAGACTTTCAATTAGGGCAAATGTCAGTGAGCGTTCCGATTTCAGTTCCAGAGCGATTCGCCCGATGAGTCCTTCATATTTAGTCGTTTTCAGCCAATTTTCTGAATATTTGAAAATTTCACTTTTTTGTGAAAATATCCACTAAATGAGGGAATAATATGTGTGAGGGTACCCCAGGAGAGTTCCAAATGTGTGTGGGTAGAATATATATCCCACGGGGGTAAAATTGAAAAAAGTTTAAAAAAAATTTTTTTTAGACTTAGTCATTTTTCCGGCGTTTATCAGACTTTCAATTAGGGCAAATGTCAGTGAGCATTCCGATTTCAGTTCTAGAGCGATTCGCCCGATTAGTCCTTCATATTTAGTCGTTTTCAGCCAATTTTCAGAATTTTTGAAAGTTTAACTTTTTTGTGAAAATATCCACTAAATGAGGGAATAATATGTGTGAGGGTACCCCAGGAGAGTTCCAAATGTATGTGGGTAGAATATATATCCCACGGGGCTAAAATTGAAAAAAGTTTAAAAAAAATTTTTTTTGTACTTAGTCATTTTTCCAGCGTAAATCAGACTTTCAATTAGGGCAAATGTCAGTGAGCGTTCCGATTTCAGTTCCAGAGCGATTCGCCCGATGAGTCCTTCATATTTAGTCGGTTTCAGCCAATTTTCTGAATATTTGAAAATTTCACTTTTTTGTGAAAATATCCACTAAATGAGGGAATAATATGTGTGAGGGTACCCCAGGAGAGTTCCAAATGTGTGTGGGTAGAATATATATCCCACGGGGGTAAAATTGAAAAAAGTTTAAAAAAAATGTTTTTTAGACTTAGTCATTTTTCCGGCGTTTATCAGACTTTCAATTAGGGCAAATGTCAGTGAGCGTTCCAATTTCAGTTCCAGAGCGATTCGCCCGATGAGTCCTTCATATTTAGTCGGTTTCAGCCAATTTTCTGAATATTTGAAAATTTCACTTTTTTGTGAAAATATCCACTAAATGAGGGAATAATATGTGTGAGGGTACCCCTGGAGAGTTCCAAATTTGTGTGGGTAGAAGACATATCCAACGGGGGTAAAATTGAAAAAAGGTGAAAAAAATTTTTTTTTGGACTTAGTAATTTTTTCAGCGTTTATCAGACTTTCAGATAGGGGAAATGTCAGTGAGCGTTCCAATTTCAGTTCCAGAGCGATTCGCCTGATGAGTCCATCATATTTAGTCGTTTTCAGCCAATTTTCTGAATTTTTGAAAATTTCACTTTTTTGTGAAAATATCCACTAAATGAGGGAATAATATGTGTGAAGGTACCCCAGGAGAGTTCCAAATGTGTGTGGGCAGAATATATATCCCACGGGGGTAAAATTGAAAAAAGTTGAAAAAATTTTTTTTTGGACTTAGTCATTTTTCCGGCATTTATCAGTCTTTCAGATAGGGGAAATGACAGTGAGCATTCCGATTTCAGTTCCAGAGCGATTCGCCCGATGAGTCCTTCATATTTAGTCGTTTTCAGCCAATTTTCTGAATTTTTGAAATTCTCACTTTTTTGTGAAAATATCCACTAAATGAGGGAATAATATGTGTGAGGGTACCCCAGGAGAGTTCCAAATGTGTGTGGTAGAAGACATATCCCACGGGGGTAAAATTGAAAAAAGGTGAAAAAAAATTTTTTTTGGACTTAGTAATTTTTTCAGCGTTTATCAGACTTTCAGATAGGGGAAATGTCAGTGAGCGTTCCAATTTCAGTTCCAGAACGTTTCGCCCGATGAGTCCCTCATATTTAGTCGTTTTCAGCCAATTTTCTGAATTTTTGAAAATTTCACTTTTTTGTGAAAATATCCACTAAATGAGGGAATAATATGTGTGAGGGTACCCCAGGAGAGTTCCAAATGTGTGTGGGTAGAATATATATCCCACGGGGGTAAAATTGAAAAAAGTTGAAAAAAAATTTTTTTTAGACTTAGTCATTTTTCCAGCGTTTATCAGACTTTCAGATAGGGGAAATGTCAGTGAGCGTTCCAATTTCAGTTCCAGAGCGATTCGCCCGATGAGTCCTTCATATTTAGTCGTTTTCAGCCAATTTTCTGAATTTTTGAAAATTTCACTTTTTTGTGAAAATATGCACTAAATGAGGGAATAATATGTGTGAGGGTACCCCAGGAGAGTTCCAAATGTGTGTGGGCAGATTATATATCCCACGGGGGTAAAATTGAAAAAAGGTGAAAAATTTTTTTTTGGGACTTAGTCATTTTTTCAGCGTTTATCAGACTTTCAGATAGGGGAAATGTCAGTGAGCGTTCCAATTTCAGTTCCAGAGCGATTCACCCGATGAGTCCTTCATATTTAGTCGTTTTCAGCCAATTTTCTGAATATTTGAAAATTTCACCTTCTTGTGAAAATATCCACTAAATGAGGGAATAATATGTGTGAGGGTACCCCAGGAGAGTTCCAAATGTATGTGGGTAGAATATATATCCCACGGGGGTAAAATTGAAAAAAGTTTAAAAAAATTTTTTTTAGACTTAGTCATTTTTCCGGCGTTTATCAGACTTTCAATTAGGGCAAATGTCAGTGAGCATTCCGATTTCAGTTCTAGAGCGATTCGCCCGATTAGTCCTTCATATTTAGTCGTTTTCAGCCAATTTTCAGAATTTTTGAAAATTTCACTTTTTTGTGAAAATATCCACTAAATGAGGGAATAATATGTGTGAGGGTACCCCAGGAGAGTTCCAAATGTATGTGGGTAGAATATATATCCCACGGGGGTAAAATTGAAAAAAGTTTAAAAAAATTTTTTTTTGTACTTGGTCATTTTTCCAGCGTAAATCAGACTTTCAATTAGGGCAAATGTCAGTGAGCGTTCCGATTTCAGTTCCAGAGCGATTCGCCCGATGAGTACTTCATATTTAGTCGGTTTCAGCCAATTTTCTGAATATTTGAAAATTTCACTTTTTTGTGAAAATATCCACTAAATGAGGGAATAATATGTGTGAGGGTACCCCAGGAGAGTTCCAAATGTGTGTGGGTAGAATATATATCCCACGGGGGTAAAATTGAAAAAAGTTTAAAAAAAATTTTTTTTAGACTTAGTCATTTTTCCGGCGTTTATCAGACTTTCAATTAGGGCAAATGTCAGTGAGCATTCCGATTTCAGTTCTAGAGCGATTCGCCCGATTAGTCCTTCATATTTAGTCGTTTTCAGCCAATTTTCAGAATTTTTGAAAGTTTAACTTTTTTGTGAAAATATCCACTAAATGAGGGAATAATATGTGTGAGGGTACCCCAGGAGAGTTCCAAATGTATGTGGGTAGAATATATATCCCACGGGGGTAAAATTGAAAAAAGTTAAAAAAAAATTTTTTTTGTACTTAGTCATTTTTCCAGCGTAAATCAGACTTTCAATTAGGGCAAATGTCAGTGAGCGTTCCGATTTCAGTTCCAGAGCGATTCGCCCGATGAGTCCTTCATATTTAGTCGGTTTCAGCCAATTTTCTGAATTTTTGAAAATTTCACTTTTTTGTGAAAATATCCACTAAATGAGGGAATAATATGTGTGAGGGTACCCCAGGAGAGTTCCAAATGTGTGTGGGTAGAAGACATCCCACGGGGGTAAAATTGAAAAAAGTTGAAATTTTTTTTTTTTCGACTTTGTCATTTTTCCGGCGTTTATCAGACTTTCAGATAGGGGAAATGTCAGTGAGCGTTCCGATTTCAGTTCCAGAGTGATTCGTCAATGAGTCCTTCATATTTAGTCATTTTCAGCCAATTTTCAGAATTTTTGAAAATTTCACTTTTTTGCGAAAATATCCACTAAATGAGGGAATAATATGTGTGAAGGTACCCCAGGAGTCTTCCAAATGTGTGTGGGTAGAATATATATCCCACGGGCGTAAAATTGAAAAAAGTTGAAAAAATTTTTTTTTTGAATTAGTCATTTTTTCAGCGTTTATCAGACTTTCAGATAGGGGAAATGTCAGTGAGCGTTCCAATTTCAGTTCCAGAGCGATTCGCCTGATGAGTCCCTCATATTTAGTCGTTTTCAGCCGTTTTTCAGAATTTTTGAAAATTTCACTTTTTTGTGAAAATATCCACTAACTGAGGGAATAATATGTGTGAGGGTACCCCAGGAGAGTTCCAAATGTGTGTGGGTAGAATATATATCCCACGGGGGTAAAATTGAAAAAAGGTGAAAAATTTTTTTTTTTGGACTTTGTCATTTTTTCAGCGTTTATCAGACTTTCAGATAGGGGAAATGTCAGTGAGCGTTCCGATTTCAGTTCCAGAGCGATTCGCCCGATGAGTCCTTCATATTTAGTTGTTTTCAGCCAATTTTCTGAATTTTTGAAAATTTCACTTTTTTTGTGAAAATATCAACTAAATGAGGGAATAATATGTGTGAGGGTACCCCAGGAGAGTTCCAAATGTGTGTGGGTAGAATATGTATCCCACGGGGGTAAAATTGAAAAAAGGTGAAAAAAATTTTTTTTGGACTTAGTCATTTTTCCGGCGTTTATCAAACTTTCAGATAGGGGAAATGTCAGTGAGCGTTCCGATTTCAGTTCCAGAGTGATTCGCCAATGAGTCCTTCATATTTAGTCGTTTTCAGCCAATTTTCAGAATTTTTGAAAATTTCACTTTTTTGTGAAAATATCCACTAAATGAGGGAATAATATGTGTGAGGGTACCCCAGGAGAGTTCCAAATGTGTGTGGGTACAATATATATCCCACGGGGTAAAATTGAAAAAAGTTGAAAAAATTTTTTTTTGGACTTAGTAATTTTTTCAGCGTTTATCAGACTTTCAGATAGGGGAAATGTCAGTGAGCGTTCCGATTTCAGTTCCAGAGTGATTCGCCAATGAGTCCTTCATATTTAGTCGTTTTCAGCCAATTTTCAGAATTTTTGAAAATTTCACTTTTTTGTGAAAATATCCACTAAATGAGGGAATAATATGTGTGAGGGTACCCCAGGAGATTTCCAAATGTGTGTGGTAGAAGACATATCCCACGGGGGTAAAATTGAAAAAAGGTGAAAAAAAATTTTTTTTGGACTTAGTAATTTTTTCAGCGTTTAACAGACTTTCAGATAGGGGAAATGTCAGTGAGCGTTCCAATTTCAGTTCCAGAACGTTTCGTCCGATGAGTCCCTCATATTTAGTCGTTTTCAGCCAATTTTCTGAATTTTTGAAAATTTCACTTTTTTGTGAAAATATCCACTAAATGAGGGAATAATATGTGTGAGGGTACCCCAGGAGAGTTCCAAATGTGTGTGGGTAGAATATATATCCCACGGGGGTAAAATTGAAAAAAGTTGAAAAAAAATTTTTTTTAGACTTAGTCATTTTTCCAGCGTTTATCAGACTTTCAGATAGGGGAAATGTCAGTGAGCGTTCCAATTTCAGTTCCAGAGTGATTCGCCCGATGAGTCCCTCATATTTAGTCGTTTTCAGCCAATTTTCAGAATTTTTGAAAATTTCACTTTTTTGTGAAAATATCCACTAAATGAGGGAATAATATGTGTGAAGGTACCCCAGGAGTGTTCCAAATGTGTGTGGGTAGAATATATATCCCACGGGGGTAAAATTGAAAAAAGTTGAAAAAATTTTTTTTTGGACTTAGTCATTTTTCCGGCATTTATCAGACTTTCAGATAGGGGAAATGTCAGTGAGCGTTCCGATTTCAGTTCCAGAGCGATTTGCCCGATGATTCCTTCATATTTAGTCGTTTTCAGCCAATTTTCAGAATTTTTGAAAATTTCACTTTTTTTGTGAAAATATCCACTAAATGATGGAATAATATGTGTGAGGGTACCCCAGGAGAGTTCCAAATGTGTGTGGGTAGAATATATATCCCACGGGGGTAAAATTGAAAAAAGTTTAAAAAAATTTTTTTTTAGACTTAGTCATTTTTCCGGCGTTTATCAGACTTTCAGATAGGGGAAATGTCAGTGAGCGTTCCGATTTCAGTTCCAGAGTGATTCGCCAATGAGTCCTTCATATTTAGTCGTTTTCAGCCAATTTTCAGAATTTTTGAAAATTTCACTTTTTTGTGAAAATATCCACTAAATGAGGGAATAATATGTGTGAGGGTACCCCTGGAGAGTTCCAAATTTGTGTGGGTAGAAGACATATCCAACGGGGGTAAAATTGAAAAAAGGTGAAAAAAAATTTTTTTTGGACTTAGTAATTTTTTCAGCGTTTATCAGACTTTCAGATAGGTGAAATGTCAGTGAGCGTTCCAATTTCAGTTCCAGAGCGATTCGCCCGATGAGTCCCTTCATATTTAGTCGTTTTCAGCCAATTTTCAGAATTTTTGAAAATTTCACTTTTTTGTGAAAATATCCACTAAATGAAGGAATAATATGTGTGAGGGTACGCCAGGAGAGTTCCAAATGTGTGTGGGTACAAAATATATCCCACGGGGGTAAAATTGAAAAAAGTTTAAAAAAAAATTTTTTTAGACTTAGTCATTTTTCCGACGTTTATCAGACTTTCAATTAGGGCAAATGTCAGTGAGCATTCCGATTTCAGTTCTAGAGCGATTCGCCCGATTAGTCCTTCATATTTAGTCGTTTTCAGCCAATTTTCAGAATTTTTGAAAGTTTAACTTTTTTGTGAAAATATCCACTAAATGAGGGAATAATATGTGTGAGGGTACCCCAGGAGAGTTCCAAATGTATGTGGGTAGAATATATATCCCACGGGGGTAAAATTGAAAAAAGTAAAAAAAAAATTTTTTTGTACTTAGTCATTTTTCCAGCGTAAATCAGACTTTCAATTAGGGCAAATGTCAGTGAGCGTTCCGATTTCAGTTCCAGAGCGATTCGCCCGATGAGTCCTTCATATTTAGTCGGTTTCAGCCAATTTTCTGAATTTTTGAAAATTTCACTTTTTTGTGAAAATATCCACTAAATGAGGGAATAATATGTGTGAGGGTACCCCAGGAGAGTTCCAAATGTGTGTGGGTAGAAGACATCCCACGGGGGTAAAATTGAAAAAAGTTGAAATTTTTTTTTTTTCGACTTTGTCATTTTTCCGGCGTTTATCAGACTTTCAGATAGGGGAAATGTCAGTGAGCGTTCCGATTTCAGTTCCAGAGCGATTCGCCCGATGAGTCATTCATATTTAGTCGTTTTCAGCCAATTTTCTGAATTTTTGAAAATTTCACTTTTTTGTGAAAATATCCACTAAATGAGGGAATAATATGTGTGAGGATACCCCAGGAGAGTTCCAAATGTGTGTGGGTAGAATATATATCCCACGGGGGTAAAATTAAAAAAAGGTGAAAAAAAATTTTTTTTGGACTTAGTAATTTTTTCAGCGTTTATCAGACTTTCAGATAGGGGAAATGTCAGTGAGCGTTCCAATTTCAGTTCCAGAACGATTCGCCCGATGAGTCCCTCATATTTAGTCGTTTTCAGCCAATTTTCTGAATTTTTGAAAATTTCACTTTTTTGTGAAAATATCCACTAAATGAGGGAATAATATGTGTGAAGGTACCCCAGGAGTGTTCCAAATGTGTGTGGGTAGAATATATATCCCACGGGGGTAAAATTGAAAAAAGTTGAAAAAATTTTTTTTTGGACTTAGTCATTTTTCCGGCGTTTATCAGACTTTCAGATAGGGGAAATGTCAGTGAGCGTTCCGATTTCAGTTCCAGAGTGATTTGCCAATGAGTCCTTCATATTTAGTCGTTTTCAGCCAATTTTCAGAATTTTTGAAAATTTCACTTTTTTGTGAAAATATCCACTAAATGAGGGAATAATATGTGTGAAGGTACCCCAGGAGTCTTCCAAATGTGTGTGGGTAGAATATATATCCCACGGGCGTAAAATTGAAAAAAGTTGAAAAAATTTTTTTTTGGAATTAGTCATTTTTTCAGCGTTTATCAGACTTTCAGAAAGGGGAAATGTCAGTGAGGGTTCCAATTTCAGTTCCAGAGCGATTCGCCTGATGAGTCCCTCATATTTAGTCGTTTTCAGCCGTTTTTCGGAATTTTTGAAAATTTCACTTTTTTGTGAAAATATCCACTAACTGAGGGAATAATATGTGTGAGGGTACCCCAGGAGAGTTCCAAATGTGTGTGGGTAGAATATATATCCCACGGGGGTAAAATTGAAAAAAGGTGAAAAATTTTTTTTTTTGGACTTAGTCATTTTTTCAGCGTTTATCAGACTTTCAGATAGGGGAAATGTCAGTGAGCGTTCCGATTTCAGTTCCAGAGCGATTCGCCCGATGAGTCCTTCATATTTAGTTGTTTTCAGCCAATTTTCTGAATTTTTGAAAATTTCACTTTTTTTGTGCAAATATCAACTAAATGAGGGAATAATATGTGTGAGGGTACCCCAGGAGAGTTCCAAATGTGTGTGGGTAGAATATGTATCCCACGGGGGTAAAATTGAAAAAAGGTGAAAAAAATTTTTTTTGGACTTAGTCATTTTTCCGGCGTTTATCAGACTTTCAGATAGGGGAAATGTCAGTGAGCGTTCCGATTTCAGTTCCAGAGTGATTCGCCAATGAGTCCTTCATATTTAGTCGTTTTCAGCCAATTTTCAGAATTTTTGAAAATTTCACTTTTTTGTGAAAATATCCACTAAATGAGGGAATAATATGTGTGAGGGTACCCCTGGAGAGTTCCAAATTTGTGTGGGTAGAAGACATATCCAACGGGGGTAAAATTGAAAAAAGGTGAAAAAAAAATTTTTTTGGACTTAGTAATTTTTTCAGCGTTTATCAGACTTTCAGATAGGGGAAATGTCAGTGAGCGTTCCAATTTCAGTTCCAGAGCGATTCGCCCGATGAGTCCCTTCATATTTAGTCGTTTTCAGCCAATTTTCTGAATTTTTGAAAATTTCACTTTTTTGTGAAAATATCCACTAAATGAGGGAATAATATGTGTGAGGGTACCCCAGGAGAGTTCCAAATGTGTGTGGGTAGAATATATATCCCACGGGGGTAAAATTGAAAAAAGTTTAAAAAAAATTTTTTTTAGACTTAGTCATTTTTCCGGCGTTTATCAGACTTTCAGATAGGGGAAATGTCAGTGAGCGTTCCGATTTCAGTTCCAGAGTGATTCGCCAATGAGTCCTTCATATTTAGTCGTTTTCAGCCAATTTTCAGAATTTTTGAAAATTTCACTTTTTTGTGAAAATATCCACTAAATGAGGGAATAATATGTGTGAGGGTACCCCTGGAGAGTTCCAAATTTGTGTGGGTAGAAGACATATCCAACGGGGGTAAAATTGAAAAAAGGTGAAAAAAAATTTTTTTTGGACTTAGTAATTTTTTCAGCGTTTATCAGACTTTCAGATAGGTGAAATGTCAGTGAGCGTTCCAATTTCAGTTCCAGAGCGATTCGCCCGATGAGTCCCTTCATATTTAGTCGTTTTCAGCCAATTTTCAGAATTTTTGAAAATTTCACTTTTTTGTGAAAATATCCACTAAATGAAGGAATAATATGTGTGAGGGTACGCCAGGAGAGTTCCAAATGTGTGTGGGTACAAAATATATCCCACGGGGGTAAAATTGAAAAAAGTTTAAAAAAAAATTTTTTTAGACTTAGTCATTTTTCCGACGTTTATCAGACTTTCAATTAGGGCAAATGTCAGTGAGCATTCCGATTTCAGTTCTAGAGCGATTCGCCCGATTAGTCCTTCATATTTAGTCGTTTTCAGCCAATTTTCAGAATTTTTGAAAGTTTAACTTTTTTGTGAAAATATCCACTAAATGAGGGAATAATATGTGTGAGGGTACCCCAGGAGAGTTCCAAATGTATGTGGGTAGAATATATATCCCACGGGGGTAAAATTGAAAAAAGTTAAAAAAAAATTTTTTTGTACTTAGTCATTTTTCCAGCGTAAATCAGACTTTCAATTAGGGCAAATGTCAGTGAGCGTTCCGATTTCAGTTCCAGAGCGATTCGCCCGATGAGTCCTTCATATTTAGTCGGTTTCAGCCAATTTTCTGAATTTTTGAAAATTTCACTTTTTTGTGAAAATATCCACTAAATGAGGGAATAATATGTGTGAGGGTACCCCAGGAGAGTTCCAAATGTGTGTGGGTAGAAGACATCCCACGGGGGTAAAATTGAAAAAAGTTGAAATTTTTTTTTTTTCGACTTTGTCATTTTTCCGGCGTTTATCAGACTTTCAGATAGGGGAAATGTCAGTGAGCGTTCCAATTTCAGTTCCAGAGCGATTCGCCCGATGAGTCCCTTCATATTTAGTCGTTTTCAGCCAATTTTCTGAATTTTTGAAAATTTCACTTTTTTGTGAAAATATCCACTAAATGAGGGAATAATATGTGTGAGGGTACCCCAGGAGAGTTCCAAATGTGTGTGGGTAGAATATATATCCCACGGGGGTAAAATTGAAAAAAGTTTAAAAAAAATTTTTTTTAGACTTAGTCATTTTTCCGGCGTTTATCAGACTTTCAGATAGGGGAAATGTCAGTGAGCGTTCCGATTTCAGTTCCAGAGTGATTCGCCAATGAGTCCTTCATATTTAGTCGTTTTCAGCCAATTTTCAGAATTTTTGAAAATTTCACTTTTTTGTGAAAATATCCACTAAATGAGGGAATAATATGTGTGAGGGTACCCCTGGAGAGTTCCAAATTTGTGTGGGTAGAAGACATATCCAACGGGGGTAAAATTGAAAAAAGGTGAAAAAAAATTTTTTTTGGACTTAGTAATTTTTTCAGCGTTTATCAGACTTTCAGATAGGTGAAATGTCAGTGAGCGTTCCAATTTCAGTTCCAGAGCGATTCGCCCGATGAGTCCCTTCATATTTAGTCGTTTTCAGCCAATTTTCAGAATTTTTGAAAATTTCACTTTTTTGTGAAAATATCCACTAAATGAAGGAATAATATGTGTGAGGGTACGCCAGGAGAGTTCCAAATGTGTGTGGGTACAAAATATATCCCACGGGGGTAAAATTGAAAAAAGTTTAAAAAAAAATTTTTTTAGACTTAGTCATTTTTCCGACGTTTATCAGACTTTCAATTAGGGCAAATGTCAGTGAGCATTCCGATTTCAGTTCTAGAGCGATTCGCCCGATTAGTCCTTCATATTTAGTCGTTTTCAGCCAATTTTCAGAATTTTTGAAAGTTTAACTTTTTTGTGAAAATATCCACTAAATGAGGGAATAATATGTGTGAGGGTACCCCAGGAGAGTTCCAAATGTATGTGGGTAGAATATATATCCCACGGGGGTAAAATTGAAAAAAGTTAAAAAAAAATTTTTTTGTACTTAGTCATTTTTCCAGCGTAAATCAGACTTTCAATTAGGGCAAATGTCAGTGAGCGTTCCGATTTCAGTTCCAGAGCGATTCGCCCGATGAGTCCTTCATATTTAGTCGGTTTCAGCCAATTTTCTGAATTTTTGAAAATTTCACTTTTTTGTGAAAATATCCACTAAATGAGGGAATAATATGTGTGAGGGTACCCCAGGAGAGTTCCAAATGTGTGTGGGTAGAAGACATCCCACGGGGGTAAAATTGAAAAAAGTTGAAATTTTTTTTTTTTCGACTTTGTCATTTTTCCGGCGTTTATCAGACTTTCAGATAGGGGAAATGTCAGTGAGCGTTCCGATTTCAGTTCCAGAGCGATTCGCCCGATGAGTCATTCATATTTAGTCGTTTTCAGCCAATTTTCTGAATTTTTGAAAATTTCACTTTTTTGTGAAAATATCCACTAAATGAGGGAATAATATGTGTGAGGATACCCCAGGAGAGTTCCAAATGTGTGTGGGTAGAATATATATCCCACGGGGGTAAAATTAAAAAAAGGTGAAAAAAAATTTTTTTTGGACTTAGTAATTTTTTCAGCGTTTATCAGACTTTCAGATAGGGGAAATGTCAGTGAGCGTTCCAATTTCAGTTCCAGAACGATTCGCCCGATGAGTCCCTCATATTTAGTCGTTTTCAGCCAATTTTCTGAATTTTTGAAAATTTCACTTTTTTGTGAAAATATCCACTAAATGAGGGAATAATATGTGTGAAGGTACCCCAGGAGTGTTCCAAATGTGTGTGGGTAGAATATATATCCCACGGGGGTAAAATTGAAAAAAGTTGAAAAAATTTTTTTTTGGACTTAGTCATTTTTCCGGCGTTTATCAGACTTTCAGATAGGGGAAATGTCAGTGAGCGTTCCGATTTCAGTTCCAGAGTGATTCGCCAATGAGTCCTTCATATTTAGTCGTTTTCAGCCAATTTTCAGAATTTTTGAAAATTTCACTTTTTTGTGAAAATATCCACTAAATGAGGGAATAATATGTGTGAAGGTACCCCAGGAGTCTTCCAAATGTGTGTGGGTAGAATATATATCCCACGGGCGTAAAATTGAAAAAAGTTGAAAACATTTTTTTTGGGAATTAGTCATTTTTTCAGCGTTTATCAGACTTTCAGATAGGGGAAATGTCAGTGAGGGTTCCAATTTCAGTTCCAGAGCGATTCGCCTGATGAGTCCCTCATATTTAGTCGTTTTCAGCCGTTTTTCGGAATTTTTGAAAATTTCACTTTTTTGTGAAAATATCCACTAACTGAGGGAATAATATGTGTGAGGGTACCCCAGGAGAGTTCCAAATGTGTGTGGGTAGAATATATATCCCACGGGGGTAAAATTAAAAAAAGGTGAAAAATTTTTTTTTTTGGACTTAGTCATTTTTTCAGCGTTTATCAGACTTTCAGATAGGGGAAATGTCAGTGAGCGTTCCGATTTCAGTTCCAGAGCGATTCGCCCGATGAGTCCTTCATATTTAGTTGTTTTCAGCCAATTTTCTGAATTTTTGAAAATTTCACTTTTTTTGTGCAAATATCAACTAAATGAGGGAATAATATGTGTGAGGGTACCCCAGGAGAGTTCCAAATGTGTGTGGGTAGAATATGTATCCCACGGGGGTAAAATTGAAAAAAGGTGAAAAAAATTTTTTTTGGACTTAGTCATTTTTCCGGCGTTTATCAGACTTTCAGATAGGGGAAATGTCAGTGAGCGTTCCGATTTCAGTTCCAGAGTGATTCGCCAATGAGTCCTTCATATTTAGTCGTTTTCAGCCAATTTTCAGAATTTTTGAAAATTTCACTTTTTTGTGAAAATATCCACTAAATGAGGGAATAATATGTGTGAGGGTACCCCTGGAGAGTTCCAAATTTGTGTGGGTAGAAGACATATCCAACGGGGGTAAAATTGAAAAAAGGTGAAAAAAAATTTTTTTTGGACTTAGTAATTTTTTCAGCGTTTATCAGACTTTCAGATAGGTGAAATGTCAGTGAGCGTTCCAATTTCAGTTCCAGAGTGATTCGCCCGATGAGTCCTTCATATTCAGTCGTTTTCAGCCAATTTTCTGAATTTTTGAAAATTTCAGTTTTGTGAAAATATGCACTAAATGAGGGAATAATATGTGTGAGGGTACCCCAGGAGAGTTCCAAATGTGTGTGGGAAGAATATATATCCCACAGGGGTAAAATTGAAAAAAGGTGAAAAAATTTTTTTTGGGACTTACTCATTTTTCCAGCGTAAATCAGACTTTCAATTAGGGCAAATGTCAGTGAGCGTTCCGATTTCAGTTCCAGAGCGATTCGCCCGATGAGTCCTTCATATTTAGTCGTTTTCAGCCAATTTTCTGAATATTTGAAAATTTCACTTTTTTGTGAAAATATCCACTAAATGAGGGAATAATATGTGTGAGGGTACCCCAGGAGAGTTCCAAATGTGTGTGGGTAGAATATATATCCCACGGGGGTAAAATTGAAAAAAGTTTAAAAAAAATTTTTTTTAGACTTAGTCATTTTTCCGGCGTTTATCAGACTTTCAATTAGGGCAAATGTCAGTGAGCATTCCGATTTCAGTTCTAGAGCGATTCGCCTGATTAGTCCTTCATATTTAGTCGTTTTCAGCCAATTTTCAGAATTTTTGAAAGTTTAACTTTTTTGTGAAAATATCCACTAAATGAGGGAATAATATGTGTGAGGGTACCCCAGGAGAGTTCCAAATGTATGTGGGTAGAATATATATCCCACGGGGGTAAAATTGAAAAAAGTTTAAAAAAATTTTTTTTTGTACTTAGTCATTTTTCCAGCGTAAATCAGACTTTCAATTAGGGCAAATGTCAGTGAGCGTTCCGATTTCAGTTCCAGAGCGATTCGCCCGATGAGTCCTTCATATTTAGTCGGTTTCAGCCAATTTTCTGAATATTTAAAATTTCACTTTTTTGTGAAAATATCCACTAAATGAGGGAATAATATGTGTGAGGGTACCCCAGGAGATTTCCAAATGTGTGTGGGTAGAATATATATCCCACGGGGGTAAAATTGAAAAAAGTTTAAAAAAAATTTTTTTTAGACTTAGTCATTTTTCCGGCGTTTATCAGACTTTCAATTAGGGCAAATGTCAGTGAGCGTTCCAATTTCAGTTCCAGAGCGATTCGCCCGATGAGTCCTTCATATTTAGTCGTTTTCAGCCAATTTCCTGAATATTTGAAAATTTCACTTTTTTGTGAAAATATCCACTAAATGAGGGAATAATATGTGTGAGGGTACCCCAGGAGAGTTCCAAATGTGTGTGGGTAGAATATATATCCCACGGGGGTAAAATTGAAAAAAGTTGAAAAAAAATTTTTTTTAGACTTAGTCATTTTTCCGGCGTTTATCAGACTTTCAGATAGGGGAAATGTCAGTGAGCGTTCCGATTTCAGTTCCAGCGCGATTCGCCCGATGAGTCCTTCATATTTAGTCGTTTTCAGCCAATTTTCAGAATTTTTGAAAATTTCACTTTTTTGTGAAAATATCCACTAAATGAGGGAATAATATGTGTGAGGGTACCCCTGGAGAGTTCCAAATTCGTGTGGGTAGAAGACATATCCAACGGGGGTAAAATTGAAAAAGGGTGAAAAAAATTTTTTTTTGGACTTAGTAATTTTTTCAGCGTTTATCAGACTTTCAGATAGGGGAAATGTCAGTGAGCGTTCCAATTTCAGTTCCAGAGCGATTCGCCCGATGAGTCCCTCATATTTAGTCGTTTTCAGCCAATTTTCTGAATTTTTGAAAATTTCACTTTTTTTGTGAAAATATCCACTAAATGAGGGAATAATATGTGTGAAGGTACCCCAGGAGTGTTCCAAATGTGTGTGGGTAGAATATATATCCCACGGGAGTAAAATTGAAAAAAGTTGAAAAAATTTTTTTTTGGACTTAGTCATTTTTCCGGCATTTATCAGACTTTCAGATAGGGGAAATGTCAGTGAGCATTCCGATTTCAGTTCCAGAGCGATTCGCCCGATGAGTCCTTCATATTTAGTCGTTTTCAGCCAATTTTCTGAATTTTTGAAAATTTCACTTTTTTGTGAAAATATCCACTAACTGAGGGAATAATATGTGTGAGGGTACCCCAGGAGAGTTCCAAATGTTTGTGGGAAGAATATATATCCCACAGGGGTAAAATTGAAAAAAGGTGAAAAAATTTTTTTTTGGACTTACTCATTTTTCCAGCGTAAATCAGACTTTCAATTAGGGCAAATGTCAGTGAGCGTTCCGATTTCAGTTCCAGAGCGATTCGCCCGATGAGTCCTTCATATTTAGTCGTTTTCAGCCAATTTTCTGAATATTTGAAAATTTCACTTTTTTGTGAAAATATCCACTAAATGAGGGAATAATATGTGTGAGGGTAACCCAGGAGAGTTCCAAATGTGTGTGGGTAGAATATATATCCCACGGGGGTAAAATTGAAAAAAGTTTAAAAAAAATTTTTTTTAGACTTAGTCATTTTTCCGGCGTTTATCAGACTTTCAATTAGGGCAAATGTCAGTGAGTATTCCGATTTCAGTTCTAGAGCGATTCGCCCGATTAGTCCTTCATATTTAGTCGTTTTCAGCCAATTTTCAGAATTTTTGAAAGTTTAACTTTTTTGTGAAAATATCCACTAAATGAGGGAATAATATGTGTGAGGGTACCCCAGGAGAGTTCCAAATGTATGTGGGTAGAATATATATCCCACGGGGCTAAAATTGAAAAAAGTTTAAAAAAAATTTTTTTTGTACTTAGTCATTTTTCCAGCGTAAATCAGACTTTCAATTAGGGCAAATGTCAGTGAGCGTTCCGATTTCAGTTCCAGAGCGATTCGCCCGATGAGTCCTTCATATTTAGTCGGTTTCAGCCAATTTTCTGAATATTTGAAAATTTCACTTTTTTGTGAAAATATCCACTAAATGAGGGAATAATATGTGTGAGGGTACCCCAGGAGAGTTCCAAATGTGTGTGGGTAGAATATATATCCCACGGGGGTAAAATTGAAAAAAGTTTAAAAAAAATTTTTTTTAGACTTAGTCATTTTTCCGGCGTTTATCAGACTTTCAATTAGGGCAAATGTCAGTGAGCGTTCCAATTTCAGTTCCAGAGCGATTCGCCCGATGAGTCCTTCATATTTAGTCGGTTTCAGCCAATTTTCTGAATATTTGAAAATTTCACTTTTTTGTGAAAATATCCACTAAATGAGGGAATAATATGTGTGAGGGTACCCCTGGAGAGTTCCAAATTTGTGTGGGTAGAAGACATATCCAACGGGGGTAAAATTGAAAAAAGGTGAAAAAAATTTTTTTTTGGACTTAGTAATTTTTTCAGCGTTTATCAGACTTTCAGATAGGGGAAATGTCAGTGAGCGTTCCAATTTCAGTTCCAGAGCGATTCGCCTGATGAGTCCATCATATTTAGTCGTTTTCAGCCAATTTTCTGAATTTTTGAAAATTTCACTTTTTTGTGAAAATATCCACTAAATGAGGGAATAATATGTGTGAAGGTACCCCAGGAGAGTTCCAAATGTGTGTGGGCAGAATATATATCCCACGGGGGTAAAATTGAAAAAAGTTGAAAAAAAATTTTTTTTAGACTTAGTCATTTTTCCAGCGTTTATCAGACTTTCAGATAGGGGAAATGTCAGTGAGCGTTCCAATTTCAGTTCCAGAGCGATTCGCCCGATGAGTCCTTCATATTTAGTCGTTTTCAGCCAATTTTCTGAATTTTTGAAAATTTCACTTTTTTGTGAAAATATGCACTAAATGAGGGAATAATATGTGTGAGGGTACCCCAGGAGAGTTCCAAATGTGTGTGGGCAGATTATATATCCCACGGGGGTAAAATTGAAAAAAGTTTAAAAAAATTTTTTTTAGACTTAGTCATTTTTCCGGCGTTTATCAGACTTTCAATTAGGGCAAATGTCAGTGAGCATTCCGATTTCAGTTCTAGAGCGATTCGCCCGATTAGTCCTTCATATTTAGTCGTTTTCAGCCAATTTTCAGAATTTTTGAAAATGTCACTTTTTTGTGAAAATATCCACTAAATGAGGGAATAATATGTGTGAGGGTACCCCAGGAGAGTTCCAAATGTATGTGGGTAGAATATATATCCCACGGGGGTAAAATTGAAAAAAGTTTAAAAAAATTTTTTTTTGTACTTGGTCATTTTTCCAGCGTAAATCAGACTTTCAATTAGGGCAAATGTCAGTGAGCGTTCCGATTTCAGTTCCAGAGCGATTCGCCCGATGAGTACTTCATATTTAGTCGGTTTCAGCCAATTTTCTGAATATTTGAAAATTTCACTTTTTTGTGAAAATATCCACTAAATGAGGGAATAATATGTGTGAGGGTACCCCAGGAGAGTTCCAAATGTGTGTGGGTAGAATATATATCCCACGGGGGTAAAATTGAAAAAAGTTTAAAAAAAATTTTTTTTAGACTTAGTCATTTTTCCGGCGTTTATCAGACTTTCAATTAGGGCAAATGTCAGTGAGCATTCCGATTTCAGTTCTAGAGCGATTCGCCCGATTAGTCCTTCATATTTAGTCGTTTTCAGCCAATTTTCAGAATTTTTGAAAGTTTAACTTTTTTGTGAAAATATCCACTAAATGAGGGAATAATATGTGTGAGGGTACCCCAGGAGAGTTCCAAATGTATGTGGGTAGAATATATATCCCACGGGGGTAAAATTGAAAAAAGTTAAAAAAAAATTTTTTTTGTACTTAGTCATTTTTCCAGCGTAAATCAGACTTTCAATTAGGGCAATTGTCAGTGAGCGTTCCGATTTCAGTTCCAGAGCGATTCGCCCGATGAGTCCTTCATATTTAGTCGGTTTCAGCCAATTTTCTGAATTTTTGAAAATTTCACTTTTTTGTGAAAATATCCACTAAATGAGGGAATAATATGTGTGAGGGTACCCCAGGAGAGTTCCAAATGTGTGTGGGTAGAAGACATCCCACGGGGGTAAAATTGAAAAAAGTTGAAATTTTTTTTTTTTCGACTTTGTCATTTTTCCGGCGTTTATCAGACTTTCAGATAGGGGAAATGTCAGTGAGCGTTCCGATTTCAGTTCCAGAGCGATTCGCCCGATGAGTCATTCATATTTAGTCGTTTTCAGCCAATTTTCTGAATTTTTGAAAATTTCACTTTTTTGTGAAAATATCCACTAAATGAGGGAATAATATGTGTGAGGATACCCCAGGAGAGTTCCAAATGTGTGTGGGTAGAATATATATCCCACGGGGGTAAAATTAAAAAAAGGTGAAAAAAAATTTTTTTTGGACTTAGTAATTTTTTCAGCGTTTATCAGACTTTCAGATAGGGGAAATGTCAGTGAGCGTTCCAATTTCAGTTCCAGAACGATTCGCCCGATGAGTCCCTCATATTTAGTCGTTTTCAGCCAATTTTCTGAATTTTTGAAAATTTCACTTTTTTGTGAAAATATCCACTAAATGAGGGAATAATATGTGTGAAGGTACCCCAGGAGTGTTCCAAATGTGTGTGGGTAGAATATATATCCCACGGGGGTAAAATTGAAAAAAGTTGAAAAAATTTTTTTTTGGACTTAGTCATTTTTCCGGCGTTTATCAGACTTTCAGATAGGGGAAATGTCAGTGAGCGTTCCGATTTCAGTTCCAGAGTGATTCGCCAATGAGTCCTTCATATTTAGTCGTTTTCAGCCAATTTTCAGAATTTTTGAAAATTTCACTTTTTTGTGAAAATATCCACTAAATGAGGGAATAATATGTGTGAAGGTACCCCAGGAGTCTTCCAAATGTGTGTGGGTAGAATATATATCCCACGGGCGTAAAATTGAAAAAAGTTGAAAAAATTTTTTTTTGGAATTAGTCATTTTTTCAGCGTTTATCAGACTTTCAGATAGGGGAAATGTCAGTGAGCGTTCCAATTTCAGTTCCAGAGCGATTCGCCTGATGAGTCCCTCATATTTAGTCGTTTTCAGCCGTTTTTCGGAATTTTTGAAAATTTCACTTTTTTGTGAAAATATCCACTAACTGAGGGAATAATATGTGTGAGGGTACCCCAGGAGAGTTCCAAATGTGTGTGGGTAGAATATATATCCCACGGGGGTAAAATTGAAAAAAGGTGAAAAAATTTTTTTTTTGGACTTAGTCATTTTTCCGGCGTTTATCAGACTTTCAGATAGGGGAAATGTCAGTGAGCGTTCCGATTTCAGTTCCAGAGTGATTCGCCAATGAGTCCTTCATATTTAGTCGTTTTCAGCCAATTTTCAGAATTTTTGAAAATTTCACTTTTTTCTGAAAATATCCGCTAAATGAGGGAATAATATGTGTGAGGGTACCCCAGGAGAGTTCCAAATGTGTGTGGGTACAATATATATCCCACGGGGTAAAATTGAAAAAAGTTGAAAAAATTTTTTTTTGGACTTAGTCATTTTTCCGGCGTTTTTCAGACTTTCAGATAGGGGAAATGTCAGTGAGCATTCCGATTTCAGTTCCACAGCGATTCGCCTGATGAGTCCTTCATATTTAGTCGTTTTCAGCCAATTTTCTGAATTTTTGAAAATTTTACTTTTTTGTGAAAATATCCACTAAATGAGGGAATAATATGTGTGAGGGTACCCCTGGAGAGTTCCAAATTTGTGTGGGTAGAAGACATATCCAACGGGGGTAAAATTGAAAAAAGGTGAAAAAAAATTTTTTTTGGACATAGTAATTTTTTCAGCGTTTATCAGACTTTCAGATAGGGGAAATGTCAGTGAGCGTTCCAATTTCAGTTCCAGAGCCATTCGCCCGATGAGTCCCTCATATTTAGTCTTTTTCAGCCAATTTTCAGAATTTTTGAAAATTTCACTTTTTTGTGAAAATATCCACTAAATGAGGTAATAATATGTGTGAAGGTACCCCAGGAGTGTTCCAAATGTGTGTGGGTAGAATATATATCCCACGGGGGTAAAATTGAAAAAAGTTGAAAAAATTTTTTTTTGGACTTAGTCATTTTTCCAGCATTTATCAGACTTTCAGATAGGGGAAATGTCAGTGAGCGTTCCGATTTCAGTTCCATAGTGATTCGCCAATGAGTCCTTCATATTTAGTCGTTTTCAGCCACTTTTCAGAATTTTTGAAAATTTCACTTTTTTGTGAAAATATCCACTAAATGAGGGAATAATATGTGTGAGGGTACCCCTGGAGAGTTCCAAATTTGTGTGGGTAGAAGACATATCCAACGGGGGTAAAATTGAAAAAAGGTGAAAAAAAATTTTTTTTGGACTTAGTAATTTTTTCAGCGTTTATCAGACTTTCAGATAGGGGAAATGTCAGTGAGCGTTCCAATTTCAGTTCCAGAGTCATTCGCCCGATGAGTCCCTCATATTTAGTCGTTTTCAGCCAATTTTCAGAATTTTTGAAAATTTCACTTTTTTGTGAAAATATCCACTAAATGAGGGAATAATATGTGTGAAGGTACCCCAGGAGTGTTCCAAATGTGTGTGGGTAGAATATATATCCCACGGGGGTAAAATTGAAAAAAGTTGAAAAAAATTTTTTTTGGACTTAGTCATTTTTCCGGCATTTATCAGACTTTCAGATAGGGGAAATGTCAGTGAGCGTTCCGATTTCAGTTCCAGAGCGATTCGCCCGATGATTCCTTCATATTTAGTCGTTTTCAGCCAATTTTCTTAATTTTTGAAAATTTCACTTTTTTTGTGAAAATATCCACTAAATGAGGGAATAATATGTGTGAGGGTACCCCAGGAGAGTTCCAAATGTGTGTGGGTAGAATATGTATCCCACGGGGGTAAAATTGAAAAAAGGTGAAAAAAAATTTTTTTGGACTTAGTCATTTTTCCGGCGTTTATCAGACTTTCAGATAGGGGAAATGTCAGTGAGCGTTTCGATTTCAGTTCCATAGTGATTCGCCAATGAGTTCTTCATATTTAGTCGTTTTCAGCCAATTTTCAGAATTTTTGAAAATTTCACTTTTTTGTGAAAATATCCACTAAATGAGGGAATAATATGTGTGAAGGTACCCCAGGAGTCTTCCAAATGTGTGTGGGTAGAATATATATCCCACGGGCGTAAAATTGAAAAAAGTTGAAAAAATTTTTTTTTGGAATTAGTCATTTTTTCAGCGTTTATCAGACTTTCAGATAGGGGAAATGTCAGTGAGCGTTCCAATTTCAGTTCCAGAGCGATTCGCCTGATGAGTCCCTCATATTTAGTCGTTTTCAGCCGTTTTTCGGAATTTTTGAAAATTTCACTTTTTTGTGAAAATATCCACTAACTGAGGGAATAATATGTGTGAGGGTACCCCAGGAGAGTTCCAAATGTGTGTGGGTAGAATATATATCCCACGGGGGTAAAATTGAAAAAAGGTGAAAAATTTTTTTTTTTGGACTTAGTCATTTTTCCGGCGTTTATCAGACTTTCAGATAGGGGAAATGTCAGTGAGCGTTCCGATTTCAGTTCCAGAGTGATTCGCCAATGAGTCCTTCATATTTAGTCGTTTTCAGCCAATTTTCAGAATTTTTGAAAATTTCACTTTTTTCTGAAAATATCCGCTAAATGAGGGAATAATATGTGTGAGGGTACCCCAGGAGAGTTCCAAATGTGTGTGGGTACAATATATATCCCACGGGGTAAAATTGAAAAAAGTTGAAAAAATTTTTTTTTGGACTTAGTCATTTTTCCGGCGTTTTTCAGACTTTCAGATAGGGGAAATGTCAGTGAGCATTCCGATTTCAGTTCCACAGCGATTCGCCTGATGAGTCCTTCATATTTAGTCGTTTTCAGCCAATTTTCTGAATTTTTGAAAATTTTACTTTTTTGTGAAAATATCCACTAAATGAGGGAATAATATGTGTGAGGGTACCCCTGGAGAGTTCCAAATTTGTGTGGGTAGAAGACATATCCAACGGGGGTAAAATTGAAAAAAGGTGAAAAAAAATTTTTTTTGGACATAGTAATTTTTTCAGCGTTTATCAGACTTTCAGATAGGGGAAATGTCAGTGAGCGTTCCAATTTCAGTTCCAGAGCGATTCGCCCGATGAGTCCCTCATATTTAGTCTTTTTCAGCCAATTTTCAGAATTTTTGAAAATTTCACTTTTTTGTGAAAATATCCACTAAATGAGGTAATAATATGTGTGAAGGTACCCCAGGAGTGTTCCAAATGTGTGTGGGTAGAATATATATCCCACGGGGGTAAAATTGAAAAAAGTTGAAAAAATTTTTTTTTGGACTTAGTCATTTTTCCGGCATTTATCAGACTTTCAGATAGGGGAAATGTCAGTGAGCGTTCCGATTTCAGTTCCATAGTGATTCGCCAATGAGTCCTTCATATTTAGTCGTTTTCAGCCACTTTTCAGAATTTTTGAAAATTTCACTTTTTTGTGAAAATATCCACTAAATGAGGGAATAATATGTGTGAGGGTACCCCTGGAGAGTTCCAAATTTGTGTGGGTAGAAGACATATCCAACGGGGGTAAAATTGAAAAAAGGTGAAAAAAAATTTTTTTTGGACTTAGTAATTTTTTCAGCGTTTATCAGACTTTCAGATAGGGGAAATGTCAGTGAGCGTTCCAATTTCAGTTCCAGAGTGATTCGCCCGATGAGTCCCTCATATTTAGTCGTTTTCAGCCAATTTTCAGAATTTTTGAAAATTTCACTTTTTTGTGAAAATATCCACTAAATGAGGGAATAATATGTGTGAAGGTACCCCAGGAGTGTTCCAAATGTGTGTGGGTAGAATATATATCCCACGGGGGTAAAATTGAAAAAAGTTGAAAAAAATTTTTTTTGGACTTAGTCATTTTTCCGGCATTTATCAGACTTTCAGATAGGGGAAATGTCAGTGAGCGTTCCGATTTCAGTTCCAGAGCGATTCGCCCGATGAGTCCCTCATATTTAGTCGTTTTCAGCCAATTTTCTGAATTTTTGAAAATTTCACTTTTTTGTGAAAATATCCACTAAATGAGGGAATAATATGTGTGAAGGTACCCCAGGAGTGTTCCAAATGTGTGTGGGTAGAATATATATCCCACGGTGGTAAAATTGAAAAAAGTTGAAAAAATTTTTTTTTGGACTTAGTCATTTTTCCGGCGTTTATCAGACTTTCAGATAGGGGAAGTGTCAGTGAGCGTTCCGATTTCAGTTCCAGAGCGATTCGCCCGATGATTCCTTCATATTTAGTCGTTTTCAGCCAATTTTCTTAATTTTTGAAAATTTCACTTTTTTTGTGAAAATATCCACTAAATGAGGGAATAATATGTGTGAGGGTACCCCAGGAGAGTTCCAAATGTGTGTGGGTAGAATATGTATCCCACGGGGGTAAAATTGAAAAAAGGTGAAAAAAAATTTTTTTGGACTTAGTCATTTTTCCGGCGTTTATCAGACTTTCAGATAGGGGAAATGTCAGTGAGCGTTTCGATTTCAGTTCCATAGTGATTCGCCAATGAGTCCTTCATATTTAGTCGTTTTCAGCCAATTTTCAGAATTTTTGAAAATTTCACTTTTTTGTGAAAATATCCACTAAATGAGGGAATAATATGTGTGAGGGTACCCCTGGAGAGTTCCAAATTTGTGTGGGTAGAAGACATATCCAACGGGGGTAAAATTGAAAAAA
Source organism: Phyllobates terribilis (assembly GCF_046119375.1). NCBI lineage: Eukaryota > Metazoa > Chordata > Amphibia > Anura > Dendrobatidae > Phyllobates > Phyllobates terribilis. Next base: position 17,023,644 of record NW_027362773.1, on the reverse strand, counting down.
GGTGAAAAAAAATTTTTTTTGGACTTAGTAATTTTTTCAGCGTTTATCAGACTTTCAGATAGGGGAAATGTCAGTGAGCGTTCCAATTTCAGTTCCAGAGCGATTCGCCCGATGAGTCCCTCATATTTAGTCGTTTTCAGCCAATTTTCTGAATTTTTGAAAATTTCACTTTTTTGTGAAAATATCCACTAAATGAGGGAATAATATGTGTGAAGGTACCCCAGGAGTGTTCCAAATGTGTGTGGGTAGAATATATATCCCACAGGAGTAAAATTGAAAAAAGTTGAAAAAAATTTTTTTTTGGACTTAGTCATTTTTCCGGCATTTATCAGACTTTCAGATAGGGGAAATGTCAGTGAGCATTCCGATTTCAGTTCCAGAGCGATTCGCCCGATGAGTCCTTCATATTTAGTCGTTTTCAGCCAATTTTCTGAATTTTTGAAAATTTCACTTTTTTGTGAAAATATCCACTAACTGAGGGAATAATATGTGTGAGGGTACCCCAGGAGAGTTCCAAATGTGTGTCGGTAGAAGACATATCCCACGGGGGTAAAATTGAAAAAAGTTGAAATTTTTTTTTTTTCGACTTTGTCATTTTTCCGGCGTTTATCAGACTTTCAGATAGGGGAAATGTCAGTGAGCGTTCCAATTTCAGTTCCAGAGCGATTCGCCCGATGAGTCCTTCATATTTAGTCGTTTTCAGCCAATTTTCTGAATATTTGAAAATTTCACTTTTTTGTGAAAATATCCACTAAATGAGGGAATAATATGTGTGAGGGTACCCCAGGAGAGTTCCAAATGTGTGTGGGTAGAATATATATCCCACGGGGGTAAAATTGAAAAAAGTTGAAAAAAAATTTTTTTTAGACTTAGTCATTTTTCCGGCGTTTATCAGACTTTCAGATAGGGGAAATGTCAGTGAGCGTTCCAATTTCAGTTCCAGAGCGATTCGCCCGATGAGTCCTTCATATTTAGTCGTTTTCAACCAATTTTCTGAATTTTTGAAAATTTCACTGTTTTGTGAAAATATGCACTAAATGAGGGAATAATATGTGTGAGGGTACCCCAGGAGAGTTCCAAATGTATGTGGGTAGAATATATATCCCACGGGGCTAAAATTGAAAAAAGTTTAAAAAAAATTTTTTTTGTACTTAGTCATTTTTCCAGCGTAAATCAGACTTTCAATTAGGGCAAATGTCAGTGAGCGTTCCGATTTCAGTTCCAGAGCGATTCGCCCGATGAGTCCTTCATATTTAGTCGGTTTCAGCCAATTTTCTGAATATTTGAAAATTTCACTTTTTTGTGAAAATATCCACTAAATGAGGGAATAATATGTGTGAGGGTACCCCAGGAGAGTTCCAAATGTGTGTGGGTAGAATATATATCCCACGGGGGTAAAATTGAAAAAAGTTTAAAAAAAATTTTTTTTAGACTTAGTCATTTTTCCGGCGTTTATCAGACTTTCAATTAGGGCAAATGTCAGTGAGCGTTCCAATTTCAGTTCCAGAGCGATTCGCCCGATGAGTCCTTCATATTTAGTCGGTTTCAGCCAATTTTCTGAATATTTGAAAATTTCACTTTTTTGTGAAAATATCCACTAAATGAGGGAATAATATGTGTGAGGGTACCCCTGGAGAGTTCCAAATTTGTGTGGGTAGAAGACATATCCAACGGGGGTAAAATTGAAAAAAGGTGAAAAAAATTTTTTTTTGGACTTAGTAATTTTTTCAGCGTTTATCAGACTTTCAGATAGGGGAAATGTCAGTGAGCGTTCCAATTTCAGTTCCAGAGCGATTCGCCTGATGAGTCCATCATATTTAGTCGTTTTCAGCCAATTTTCTGAATTTTTGAAAATTTCACTTTTTTGTGAAAATATCCACTAAATGAGGGAATAATATGTGTGAAGGTACCCCAGGAGAGTTCCAAATGTGTGTGGGCAGAATATATATCCCACGGGGGTAAAATTGAAAAAAGTTGAAAAAAAATTTTTTTTAGACTTAGTCATTTTTCCAGCGTTTATCAGACTTTCAGATAGGGGAAATGTCAGTGAGCGTTCCAATTTCAGTTCCAGAGCGATTCGCCCGATGAGTCCTTCATATTTAGTCGTTTTCAGCCAATTTTCTGAATTTTTGAAAATTTCACTTTTTTGTGAAAATATGCACTAAATGAGGGAATAATATGTGTGAGGGTACCCCAGGAGAGTTCCAAATGTGTGTGGGCAGATTATATATCCCACGGGGGTAAAATTGAAAAAAGTTTAAAAAAATTTTTTTTAGACTTAGTCATTTTTCCGGCGTTTATCAGACTTTCAATTAGGGCAAATGTCAGTGAGCATTCCGATTTCAGTTCTAGAGCGATTCGCCCGATTAGTCCTTCATATTTATTCGTTTTCAGCCAATTTTCAGAATTTTTGAAAATGTCACTTTTTTGTGAAAATATCCACTAAATGAGGGAATAATATGTGTGAGGGTACCCCAGGAGAGTTCCAAATGTATGTGGGTAGAATATATATCCCACGGGGGTAAAATTGAAAAAAGTTTAAAAAAATTTTTTTTTGTACTTGGTCATTTTTCCAGCGTAAATCAGACTTTCAATTAGGGCAAATGTCAGTGAGCGTTCCGATTTCAGTTCCAGAGCGATTCGCCCGATGAGTACTTCATATTTAGTCGGTTTCAGCCAATTTTCTGAATATTTGAAAATTTCACTTTTTTGTGAAAATATCCACTAAATGAGGGAATAATATGTGTGAGGGTACCCCAGGAGAGTTCCAAATGTGTGTGGGTAGAATATATATCCCACGGGGGTAAAATTGAAAAAAGTTTAAAAAAAATTTTTTTTAGACTTAGTCATTTTTCCGGCGTTTATCAGACTTTCAATTAGGGCAAATGTCAGTGAGCATTCCGATTTCAGTTCTAGAGCGATTCGCCCGATTAGTCCTTCATATTTAGTCGTTTTCAGCCAATTTTCAGAATTTTTGAAAGTTTAACTTTTTTGTGAAAATATCCACTAAATGAGGGAATAATATGTGTGAGGGTACCCCAGGAGAGTTCCAAATGTATGTGGGTAGAATATATATCCCACGGGGGTAAAATTGAAAAAAGTTAAAAAAAAATTTTTTTTGTACTTAGTCATTTTTCCAGCGTAAATCAGACTTTCAATTAGGGCAAATGTCAGTGAGCGTTCCGATTTCAGTTCCAGAGCGATTCGCCCGATGAGTCCTTCATATTTAGTCGGTTTCAGCCAATTTTCTGAATTTTTGAAAATTTCACTTTTTTGTGAAAATATCCACTAAATGAGGGAATAATATGTGTGAGGGTACCCCAGGAGAGTTCCAAATGTGTGTGGGTAGAAGACATCCCACGGGGGTAAAATTGAAAAAAGTTGAAATTTTTTTTTTTTCGACTTTGTCATTTTTCCGGCGTTTATCAGACTTTCAGATAGGGGAAATGTCAGTGAGCGTTCCGATTTCAGTTCCAGAGCGATTCGCCCGATGAGTCATTCATATTTAGTCGTTTTCAGCCAATTTTCTGAATTTTTGAAAATTTCACTTTTTTGTGAAAATATCCACTAAATGAGGGAATAATATGTGTGAGGATACCCCAGGAGAGTTCCAAATGTGTGTGGGTAGAATATATATCCCACGGGGGTAAAATTAAAAAAAGGTGAAAAAAAATTTTTTTTGGACTTAGTAATTTTTTCAGCGTTTATCAGACTTTCAAATAGGGGAAATGTCAGTGAGCGTTCCAATTTCAGTTCCAGAACGATTCGCCCGATGAGTCCCTCATATTTAGTCGTTTTCAGCCAATTTTCTGAATTTTTGAAAATTTCACTTTTTTGTGAAAATATCCACTAAATGAGGGAATAATATGTGTGAAGGTACCCCAGGAGTGTTCCAAATGTGTGTGGGTAGAATATATATCCCACGGGGGTAAAATTGAAAAAAGTTGAAAAAATTTTTTTTGGACTTAGTCATTTTTCCGGCGTTTATCAGACTTTCAGATAGGGGAAATGTCAGTGAGCGTTCCGATTTCAGTTCCAGAGTGATTCGCCAATGAGTCCTTCATATTTAGTCGTTTTCAGCCAATTTTCAGAATTTTTGAAAATTTCACTTTTTTGTGAAAATATCCACTAAATGAGGGAATAATATGTGTGAAGGTACCCCAGGAGTCTTCCAAATGTGTGTGGGTAGAATATATATCCCACGGGCGTAAAATTGAAAAAAGTTGAAAAAATTTTTTTTTTGGAATTAGTCATTTTTTCAGCGTTTATCAGACTTTCAGATAGGGGAAATGTCAGTGAGCGTTCCAATTTCAGTTCCAGAGCGATTCGCCTGATGAGTCCCTCATATTTAGTCGTTTTCAGCCGTTTTTCGGAATTTTTGAAAATTTCACTTTTTTGTGAAAATATCCACTAACTGAGGGAATAATATGTGTGAGGGTACCCCAGGAGAGTTCCAAATGTGTGTGGGTAGAATATATATCCCACGGGGGTAAAATTGAAAAAAGGTGAAAAATTTTTTTTTTTGGACTTAGTCATTTTTCCGGCGTTTATCAGACTTTCAGATAGGGGAAATGTCAGTGAGCGTTCCGATTTCAGTTCCAGAGTGATTCGCCAATGAGTCCTTCATATTTAGTCGTTTTCAGCCAATTTTCAGAATTTTTGAAAATTTCACTTTTTTCTGAAAATATCCGCTAAATGAGGGAATAATATGTGTGAGGGTACCCCAGGAGAGTTCCAAATGTGTGTGGGTACAATATATATCCCACGGGGTAAAATTGAAAAAAGTTGAAAAAATTTTTTTTTGGACTTAGTCATTTTTCCGGCGTTTTTCAGACTTTCAGATAGGGGAAATGTCAGTGAGCATTCCGATTTCAGTTCCAGAGCGATTCGCCTGATGAGTCCTTCATATTTAGTCGTTTTCAGCCAATTTTCTGAATTTTTGAAAATTTTACTTTTTTGTGAAAATATCCACTAAATGAGGGAATAATATGTGTGAGGGTACCCCTGGAGAGTTCCAAATTTGTGTGGGTAGAAGACATATCCAACGGGGGTAAAATTGAAAAAAGGTGAAAAAAAATTTTTTTTGGACATAGTAATTTTTTCAGCGTTTATCAGACTTTCAGATAGGGGAAATGTCAGTGAGCGTTCCAATTTCAGTTCCAGAGCGATTCGCCCGATGAGTCCCTCATATTTAGTCTTTTTCAGCCAATTTTCAGAATTTTTGAAAATTTCACTTTTTTGTGAAAATATCCACTAAATGAGGTAATAATATGTGTGAAGGTACCCCAGGAGTGTTCCAAATGTGTGTGGGTAGAATATATATCCCACGGGGGTAAAATTGAAAAAAGTTGAAAAAATTTTTTTTTGGACTTAGTCATTTTTCCGGCATTTATCAGACTTTCAGATAGGGGAAATGTCAGTGAGCGTTCCGATTTCAGTTCCATAGTGATTCGCCAATGAGTCCTTCATATTTAGTCGTTTTCAGCCACTTTTCAGAATTTTTGAAAATTTCACTTTTTTGTGAAAATATCCACTAAATGAGGGAATAATATGTGTGAGGGTACCCCTGGAGAGTTCCAAATTTGTGTGGGTAGAAGACATATCCAACAGGGGTAAAATTGAAAAAAGGTGAAAAAAAATTTTTTTTGGACTTAGTAATTTTTTCAGCGTTTATCAGACTTTCAGATAGGGGAAATGTCAGTGAGCGTTCCAATTTCAGTTCCAGAGTGATTCGCCCGATGAGTCCCTCATATTTAGTCGTTTTCAGCCAATTTTCAGAATTTTTGAAAATTTCACTTTTTTGTGAAAATATCCACTAAATGAGGGAATAATATGTGTGAAGGTACCCCAGGAGTGTTCCAAATGTGTGTGGGTAGAATATATATCCCACGGGGGTAAAATTGAAAAAAGTTGAAAAAATTTTTTTTTGGACTTAGTCATTTTTCCGGCATTTATCAGACTTTCAGATAGGGGAAATGTCAGTGAGCGTTCCGATTTCAGTTCCAGAGCGATTCGCCCGATGAGTCCCTTCATATTTAGTCGTTTTCAGCCAATTTTCAGAATTTTTGAAAATTTCACTTTTTTGTGAAAATATCCACTAAATGAGGGAATAATATGTGTGAGGGTACCCCAGGAGAGTTCCAAATGTGTGTGGGTAGAATATATATCCCACGGGGGTAAAATTGAAAAAGGTTTAAAAAAAATTTTTTTTAGACTTAGTCATTTTTCCGGCGTTTATCAGACTTTCAGATAGGGGAAATGTCAGTGAGCGTTCCGATTTCAGTTCCAGAGTGATTCGCCAATGAGTCCTTCATATTTAGTCGTTTTCAGCCAATTTTCAGAATTTTTGAAAATTTCACTTTTTTGTGAAAATATCCACTAAATGAGGGAATAATATGTGTGAGGGTACCCCAGGAGAGTTCCAAATGTGTGTGGGTACAATATATATCCCACGGGGGTAAAATTGAAAAAAGTTGAAAAAATTTTTTTTGGACTTAGTCATTTTTCCGGCGTTTATCAGACTTTCAGATAGGGGAAATGTCAGTGAGCGTTCCGATTTCAGTTCCAGAGCGATTCGCCTGATGAGTCCTTCATATTTAGTCGTTTTCAGCCAATTTTCTGAATTTTTGAAAATTTTACTTTTTTGTGAAAATATCCACTAAATGAGGGAATAATATGTGTGAGGGTACCCCTGGAGAGTTCCAAATTTGTGTGGGTAGAAGACATATCCAACGGGGGTAAAATTGAAAAAAGGTGAAAAAAAATTTTTTTTGGACTTAGTAATTTTTTCAGCGTTTATCAGACTTTCAGATAGGTGAAATGTCAGTGAGCGTTCCAATTTCAGTTCCAGAGCGATTCTCCCGATGAGTCCCTTCATATTTAGTCGTTTTCAGCCAATTTTCAGAATTTTTGAAAATTTCACTTTTTTGTGAAAATATCCACTAAATGAAGGAATAATATGTGTGAGGGTACGCCAGGAGAGTTCCAAATGTGTGTGGGTACAAAATATATCCCACGGGGGTAAAATTGAAAAAAGTTTAAAAAAAAATTTTTTTAGACTTAGTCATTTTTCCGACGTTTATCAGACTTTCAGATAGGGAAAATGTCAGTGAGCGTTCCGATTTCAGTTCCAGAGCGATTCACCCGATGAGTCCTTCATATTTAGTCGTTTTCAGCCAATTTTCTGAATATTTGAAAATTTCACTTTTTTGTGAAAATATCCACTAAATGAGGGAATAATATGTGTGAGGGTACCCCAGGAGAGTTCCAAATGTATGTGGGTAGAATATATATCCCACGGGGGTAAAATTGAAAAAAGTTTAAAAAAATTTTTTTTTGGACTTAGTCATTTTTCCAGCGTAAATCAGACTTTCAATTAGGGCAAATGTCAGTGAGCGTTCCGATTTCAGTTCCAGAGCGATTCGCCCGATGAGTCCTTCATATTTAGTCGTTTTCAGCCAATTTTCTGAATATTTGAAAATTTCACTTTTTTGTGAAAATATCCACTAAATGAGGGAATAATATGTGTGAGGGTACCCCAGGAGAGTTCCAAATGTGTGTGGGTAGAATATATATCCCACGGGGGTAAAATTGAAAAAAGTTTAAAAAAAAATTTTTTTAGACTTAGTCATTTTTCCGGCGTTTATCAGACTTTCAATTAAGGCAAATGTCAGTGAGCATTCCGATTTCAGTTCTAGAGCGATTCGCCCGATTAGTCCTTCATATTTAGTCGTTTTCAGCCAATTTTCAGAATTTTTGAAAATTTCACTTTTTTGTGAAAATATCCACTAAATGAGGGAATAATATGTGTGAGGGTACCCCAGGAGAGTTCCAAATGAATGTGGGTAGAATATATATCCCACGGGGGTAAAATTGAAAAAAGTTTAAAAAAATTTTTTTTTGTACTTAGTCATTTTTCCAGCGTAAATCAGACTTTCAATTAGGGCAAATGTCAGTGAGCGTTCCGATTTCAGTTCCAGAGCGATTCGGCCGATGAGTCCTTCATATTTAGTCGGTTTCAGCCAATTTTCTGAATATTTGAAAATTTCACTTTTTTGTGAAAATATCCACTAAATGAGGGAATAATATGTGTGAGGGTACCCCAGGAGAGTTCCAAATGTGTGTGGGTAGAATATATATCCCACGGGGGTAAAATTGAAAAAAGTTGTAAAAAAATTTTTTTTAGACTTTGTCATTTTTCCGGTGTTTATCAGACTTTCAATTAGTTCAAATGTCAGTGAGCATTCCGATTTCAGTTCTAGAGCGATACGCCCGATTAGTCCTTCATACTTAGTCGTTTTCAGCCAATTTTCAGAATTTTTGAAAGTTTAACTTTTTTGTGAAAATATCCACTAAATGAGGGAATAATATGTGTGAGGGTACCCCAGGAGAGTTCCAAATGTGTGTGGGCAGAATATATATCCCACGGGGGTAAAATTGAAAAAAGGTGAAAACTTTTTTTTTTGGACTTAGTCATTTTTTCAGCGTTTATCAGACTTTCAGATAGGGGAAATGTCAGTAAGCGTTCCAATTTCAGTTCCAGAGCGATTCACCAGATGAGTCCTTCATATTTAGTCGTTTTCAGCCAATTTTCTGAATATTTGAAAATTTCACTTTTTTGTGAAAATATCCACTAAATGAGGGAATAATATGTGTGAGGGTACCCCAGGATAGTTCCAAATGTATGTGGGTAGAATATATATCCCACGGGGGTAAAATTGAAAAAAGTTTAAAAAAATTTTTTTTTGGACTTAGTCATTTTTCCAGCGTAAATCAGACTTTCAATTAGGGCAAATGTCAGTGAGCGTTCCGATTTCAGTTCCAGAGCGATTCGCCCGATGAGTCCTTCATATTTAGTCGTTTTCAGCCAATTTTCTGAATATTTGAAAATTTCACTTTTTTGTGAAAATATCCACTAAATGAGGGAATAATATGTGTGAGGGTACCCCAGGAGAGTTCCAAATGTGTGTGGGTAGAATATATATCCCACGGGGGTAAAATTGAAAAAAGTTTAAAAAAAATTTTTTTTAGACTTAGTCATTTTTCCGGCGTTTATCAGACTTTCAATTAGGGCAAATGTCAGTGAGCATTCCGATTTCAGTTCTAGAGCGATTCGCCCGATTAGTCCTTCATATTTAGTCGTTTTCAGCCAATTTTCAGAATTTTTGAAAATTTCTCTTTTTTGTGAAAATATCCACTAAATGAGGGAATAATATGTGTGAGGGTACCCCAGGAGAGTTCCAAATGTATGTGGGTAGAATATATATCCCACGGGGGTAAAATTGAAAAAGTTTAAAAAAATTTTTTTTAGACTTAGTCATTTTTCCAGCGTAAATCAGACTTTCAATTATGGCAAATGTCAGTGAGCGTTCCGATTTCAGTTCCAGAGCGATTCACCCGATGAGTCCTTCATATTTAGTCGGTTTCAGCCAATTTTCTGAATATTTGAAAATTTCACTTTTTTGTGAAAATATCCACTAAATGAGGGAACAATATGTGTGAGGGTACCCCAGGAGAGTTCCAAATGTGTGTGGGTAGAATATATATTCCACGGGGGTAAAATTGAAAAAAGTTTAAAAAAATTTTTTTTTAGACTTAGTCATTTTTCCGGCGTTTATCAGACTTTCAATTAGGGCAAATGTCAGTGAGCGTTCCAATTTCAGTTCCAGAGCGATTCGCCCGATGAGTCCTTCATATTTAGTCGTTTTCAGCCAATTTTCTGAATTTTTGAAAATTTCACTTTTTTGTGAAAATATCCACTAAATGAGGGAATAATATGTGTGAAGGTACCCCAGGAGTGTTCCAAATGTGTGTGGGTAGAATATATATCCCACGGGGGTAAAATTGAAAAAAGTTGAAAAAATTTTTTTTTGGACTTGGTCATTTTTCCAGCGTAAATCAGACTTTCAATTAGGGCAAATGTCAGTGAGCGTTCCGATTTCAGTTCCAGAGCGATTCGCCCGATGAGTACTTCATATTTAGTCGGTTTCAGCCAATTTTCTGAATATTTGAAAATTTCACTTTTTTGTGAAAATATCCACTAAATGAGGGAATAATATGTGTGAGGGTACCCCAGGAGAGTTCCAAATGTATGTGGGTAGAATATATATCCCACGGGGGTAAAATTGAAAAAAGTTAAAAAAAAATTTTTTTTGTACTTAGTCATTTTTCCAGCGTAAATCAGACTTTCAATTAGGGCAAATGTCAGTGAGCGTTCCGATTTCAGTTCCAGAGCGATTCGCCCGATGAGTCCTTCATATTTAGTCGGTTTCAGCCAATTTTCTGAATTTTTGAAAATTTCACTTTTTTGTGAAAATATCCACTAAATGAGGGAATAATATGTGTGAGGGTACCCCAGGAGAGTTCCAAATGTGTGTGGGTAGAAGACATCCCACGGGGGTAAAATTGAAAAAAGTTGAAATTTTTTTTTTTTCGACTTTGTCATTTTTCCGGCGTTTATCAGACTTTCAGATAGGGGAAATGTCAGTGAGCGTTCCGATTTCAGTTCCAGAGCGATTCGCCCGATGAGTCATTCATATTTAGTCGTTTTCAGCCAATTTTCTGAATTTTTGAAAATTTCACTTTTTTTGTGAAAATATCCACTAAATGAGGGAATAATATGTGTGAGGATACCCCAGGAGAGTTCCAAATGTGTGTGGGTAGAATATATATCCCACGGGGGTAAAATTAAAAAAAGGTGAAAAAAAATTTTTTTTGGACTTAGTAATTTTTTCAGCGTTTATCAGACTTTCAGATAGGGGAAATGTCAGTGAGCGTTCCAATTTCAGTTCCAGAACGATTCGCCCGATGAGTCCCTCATATTTAGTCGTTTTCAGCCAATTTTCTGAATTTTTGAAAATTTCACTTTTTTGTGAAAATATCCACTAAATGAGGTAATAATATGTGTGAAGGTACCCCAGGAGTGTTCCAAATGTGTGTGGGTAGAATATATATCCCACGGGGGTAAAATTGAAAAAAGTTGAAAAAATTTTTTTTTGGACTTAGTCATTTTTCCGGCATTTATCAGACTTTCAGATAGGGGAAATGTCAGTGAGTGTTCCGATTTCAGTTCCATAGTGATTCGCCAATGAGTCCTTCATATTTAGTCGTTTTCAGCCACTTTTCAGAATTTTTGAAAATTTCACTTTTTTGTGAAAATATCCACTAAATGAGGGAATAATATGTGTGAGGGTACCCCTGGAGAGTTCCAAATTTGTGTGGGTAGAAGACATATCCAACGGGGGTAAAATTGAAAAAAGGTGAAAAAAAATTTTTTTTGGACTTAGTAATTTTTTCAGCGTTTATCAGACTTTCAGATAGGGGAAATGTCAGTGAGCGTTCCAATTTCAGTTCCAGAGTGATTCGCCCGATGAGTCCCTCATATTTAGTCGTTTTCAGCCAATTTTCAGAATTTTTGAAAATTTCACTTTTTTGTGAAAATATCCACTAAATGAGGGAATAATATGTGTGAGGATACCCCAGGAGAGTTCCAAATGTGTGTGGGTAGAATATATATCCCACGGGGGTAAAATTAAAAAAAGGTGAAAAAAAATTTTTTTTGGACTTAGTAATTTTTTCAGCGTTTATCAGACTTTCAGATAGGGGAAATGTCAGTGAGCGTTCCAATTTCAGTTCCAGAGCGATTCGCCCGATGAGTCCCTTCATATTTAGTCGTTTTCAGGTAATTTTCAGAATTTTTGAAAATTTCACTTTTTTGTGAAAATATCCACTAAATGAGGGAATAATATGTGTGAGGGTACCCCAGGAGAGTTCCAAATGTGTGTGGGTAGAATATATATCCCACGGGGGTAAAATTGAAAAAAGTTTAAAAAAAATTTTTTTTAGACTTAGTCATTTTTCCGGCGTTTATCAGACTTTCAATTAGGGCAAATGTCAGTGAGCATTCCGATTTCAGTTCTATAGCGATTCGCCCGATTAGTCCTTCATATTTAGTCGTTTTCAGCCAATTTTCAGAATTTTTGAAAGTTTAACTTTTTTGTGAAAATATCCACTAAATGAGGGAATAATATGTGTGAGGGTACCCCAGGAGAGTTCCAAATGTATGTGGGCAGAATATATATCCCACGGGGCTAAAATTGAAAAAAGTTTTAAAAAAATTTTTTTTGTACTTAGTCATTTTTCCAGCGTAAATCAGACTTTCAATTAGGGCAAATGTCAGTGAGCGTTCCGATTTCAGTTCCAGAGCGATTCGCCCGATGAGTCCTTCATATTTAGTCGGTTTCAGCCAATTTTCTGAATATTTGAAAATTTCACTTTTTTGTGAAAATATCCACTAAATGAGGGAATAATATGTGTGAGGGTACCCCAGGAGAGTTCCAAATGTGTGTGGGTAGAATATATATCCCACGGGGGTAAAATTGAAAAAAGGTGAAAAATTTTTTTTTTTGGACTTAGTCATTTTTTCAGCGTTTATCAGACTTTCAGATAGGGGAAATGTCAGTGAGCGTTCCGATTTCAGTTCCAGAGCGATTCGCCCGATGAGTCCTTCATATTTAGTTGTTTTCAGCCAATTTTCTGAATTTTTGAAAATTTCACTTTTTTGTGAAAATATCCACTAAATGAGGGAATAATATGTGTGAGGATACCCCAGGAGTGTTCCAAATGTGTGTGGGTAGAATATATATCCCACGGGGGTAAAATTGAAAAAAGTTGAAAAAATTTTTTTTTGGACTTAGTCATTTTTCCGGCGTTTATCAGACTTTCAGATAGGGGAAATGTCAGTGAGCGTTCCGATTTCAGTTCCAGAGTGATTCGCCAATGAGTCCTTCATATTTAGTCGTTTTCAGCCAATTTTCAGAATTTTTGAAAATTTCACTTTTTTGTGAAAATATCCACTAAATGAGGGAATAATATGTGTGAGGGTACCCCAGGAGAGTTCCAAATGTGTGTGGGTAGAATATATATCCCACGGGGGTAAAATTGAAAAAAGTTTAAAAAAAAATTTTTTTAGACTTAGTCATTTTTCCGGCGTTTATCAGACTTTCAATTAAGGCAAATGTCAGTGAGCATTCCGATTTCAGTTCTAGAGCGATTCGCCCGATTAGTCCTTCATATTTAGTCGTTTTCAGCCAATTTTCAGAATTTTTGAAAATTTCACTTTTTTGTGAAAATATCCACTAAATGAGGGAATAATATGTGTGAGGGTACCCCAGGAGAGTTCCAAATGAATGTGGGTAGAATATATATCCCACGGGGGTAAAATTGAAAAAAGTTTAAAAAAATTTTTTTTTGTACTTAGTCATTTTTCCAGCGTAAATCAGACTTTCAATTAGGGCAAATGTCAGTGAGCGTTCCGATTTCAGTTCCAGAGCGATTCGGCCGATGAGTCCTTCATATTTAGTCGGTTTCAGCCAATTTTCTGAATATTTGAAAATTTCACTTTTTTGTGAAAATATCCACTAAATGAGGGAATAATATGTGTGAGGGTACCCCAGGAGAGTTCCAAATGTGTGTGGGTAGAATATATATCCCACGGGGGTAAAATTGAAAAAAGTTTTAAAAAAATTTTTTTTAGACTTTGTCATTTTTCCGGCGTTTATCAGACTTTCAATTAGTTCAAATGTCAGTGAGCATTCCGATTTCAGTTCTAGAGCGATACGCCCGATTAGTCCTTCATACTTAGTCGTTTTCAGCCAATTTTCAGAATTTTTGAAAGTTTAACTTTTTTGTGAAAATATCCACTAAATGAGGGAATAATATGTGTGAGGGTACCCCAGGAGAGTTCCAAATGTATGTGGGTAGAATATATATCCCACGGGGGTAAAATTGAAAAAAGTTTAAAAAAATTTTTTTTTGTACTTAGTCATTTTTCCAGCGTAAATCAGACTTTCAATTAGGGCAAATGTCAGTGAGCGTTCCGATTTCAGTTCCAGAGCGATTCGCCCGATGAGTCCTTCATATTTTGTCGTTTTCAGCCAATTTTCTGAATTTTTGAAAATTTCACTTTTTTGTGAAAATATGCACTAAATGAGGGAATAATATGTGTGAGGGTACCCCAGGAGAGTTCCAAATGTGTGTGGGCAGAATATATATCCCACGGGGGTAAAATTGAAAAAAGGTGAAAACTTTTTTTTTTGGACTTAGTCATTTTTTCAGCGTTTATCAGACTTTCAGATAGGGGAAATGTCAGTAAGCGTTCCAATTTCAGTTCCAGAGCGATTCACCAGATGAGTCCTTCATATTTAGTCGTTTTCAGCCAATTTTCTGAATATTTGAAAATTTCACTTTTTTGTGAAAATATCCACTAAATGAGGGAATAATATGTGTGAGGGTACCCCAGGATAGTTCCAAATGTATGTGGGTAGAATATATATCCCACGGGGGTAAAATTGAAAAAAGTTTAAAAAAATTTTTTTTTGGACTTAGTCATTTTTCCAGCGTAAATCAGACTTTCAATTAGGGCAAATGTCAGTGAGCGTTCCGATTTCAGTTCCAGAGCGATTCGCCCGATGAGTCCTTCATATTTAGTCGTTTTCAGCCAATTTTCTGAATATTTGAAAATTTCACTTTTTTGTGAAAATATCCACTAAATGAGGGAATAATATGTGTGAGGGTACCCCAGGAGAGTTCCAAATGTGTGTGGGTAGAATATATATCCCACGGGGGTAAAATTGAAAAAAGTTTAAAAAAAATTTTTTTTAGACTTAGTCATTTTTCCGGCGTTTATCAGACTTTCAATTAGGGCAAATGTCAGTGAGCATTCCGATTTCAGTTCTAGAGCGATTCGCCCGATTAGTCCTTCATATTTAGTCGTTTTCAGCCAATTTTCAGAATTTTTGAAAATTTCACTTTTTTGTGAAAATATCCACTAAATGAGGGAATAATATGTGTGAGGGTACCCCAGGAGAGTTCCAAATGTATGTGGGTAGAATATATATCCCACGGGGGTAAAATTGAAAAAGTTTAAAAAAATTTTTTTTAGACTTAGTCATTTTTCCAGCGTAAATCAGACTTTCAATTATGGCAAATGTCAGTGAGCGTTCCGATTTCAGTTCCAGAGCGATTCGCCCGATGAGTCCTTCATATTTAGTCGGTTTCAGCCAATTTTCTGAATATTTGAAAATTTCACTTTTTTGTGAAAATATCCACTAAATGAGGGAACAATATGTGTGAGGGTACCCCAGGAGAGTTCCAAATGTGTGTGGGTAGAATATATATTCCACGGGGGTAAAATTGAAAAAAGTTTAAAAAAATTTTTTTTTAGACTTAGTCATTTTTCCGGCGTTTATCAGACTTTCAATTAGGGCAAATGTCAGTGAGCGTTCCAATTTCAGTTCCAGAGCGATTCGCCCGATGCGTCCTTCATATTTAGTCGTTTTCAGCCAATTTTCTGAATTTTTGAAAATTTCACTTTTTTGTGAAAATATCCACTAAATGAGGGAATAATATGTGTGAAGGTACCCCAGGAGTGTTCCAAATGTGTGTGGGTAGAATATATATCCCACGGGGGTAAAATTGAAAAAAGTTGAAAAAATTTTTTTTTGGACTTAGTCATTTTTCTGGCGTTTATCAGACTTTCAGATAGGGGAAATTTCAGTGAGCGTTCCGATTTCAGTTCTAGAGCGATTCGCCCGATGATTCCTTCATATTTAGTCGTTTTCAGCCAATTTTCTGAATTTTTGAAAATTTCACTTTTTTGTGAAAATGTCCACTAAATGAGGGAATAATATGTGTGAGGGTACCCCAGGAGAGTTCCAAATGTGTGTGGGTAGAATATATATATCCCACGGGGGTAAAATTGAAAAAAGGTGAAAAAAATTTTTTTTTGGACTTAATAATTTTTTCAGCGTTTATCAGACTTTCAGATAGGGGAAATGTCAGTGAGCGTTCCAATTTCAGTTTCAGAACGATTCGCCTGATGAGTCCCTCATATTTAGTCGTTTTCAGCCAATTTTCTGAATTTTTGAAAATTTCACTTTTTTGTGAAAATATCCACTAAATGAGGGAATAATATGTGTGAAGGTACCCCAGGAGTGTTCCAAATGTGTGTGGGTAGAATATATATCCCACGGGGGTAAAATTGAAAAAAGTTGAAAAAAATTTTTTTTGGACTTAGTCATTTTTCCGGCGTTTATCAGACTTTCAGATAGGGGAAATGTCAGTGAGCATTCCGATTTCAGTTCCAGAGCGATTCGCCCGATGATTCCTTCATATTTAGTCGTTTTCAGCCAATTTTCTGAATTTTTGAAAATTTCACTTTTTTGTGAAAATATCCACTAAATGAGGGAATAATATGTGTGAGGGTACCCCAGGAGAGTTTCAAATGTGTGTGGGTAGAATATATATCCCACGGGGGTAAATTGAAAAAAGGTGAAAAAATTTTTTTTTTGGACTTAGTCATTTTTCCGGCGTTTATCAGACTTTCAGATAGGGGAAATGTCAGTGAGCGTTCCGATTTCAGTTCCAGAGCGATTCGCCTGATGAGTCCTTCATATTTAGTCGTTTTCAGCCAATTTTCTGAATTTTTGAAAATTTTACTTTTTTGTGAAAATATCCACTAAATGAGGGAATAATATGTGTGAGGGTACCCCTGGAGACTTCCAAATTTGTGTGGGTAGAAGACATATCCAACGGGGGTAAAATTGAAAAAAGGTGAAAAAAAATTTTTTTTGGACTTAGTAATTTTTTCAGCGTTTATCAGACTTTCAGATAGGGGAAATGTCAGTGAGCGTTCCAATTTCAGTTCCAGAGCGATTCGCCTGATGAGTCCCTCATATTTAGTCGTTTTCAGCCAATTTTCAGAATTTTTGAAAATTTCACTTTTTTGTGAAAATATCCACTAAATGAGGGAATAATATGTGTGAAGGTACCCCAGGAGTGTTCCAAATGTGTGTGGGTAGAATATATATCCCACGGGGGTAAAATTGAAAAAAGTTTAAAAAAATTTTTTTTAGACTTAGTCATTTTTCCGGCGTTTATCAGACTTTCAGATAGGGGAAATGTCAGTGAGCGTTCCGATTTCAGTTCCACCGCGATTCGCCCGATGAGTACTTCATATTCAGTAGTTTTCAGTCAATTTTCTGAATTTTTGAAAATTTCACTTTTTTGTGAAAATATCCACTAAATGAGGGAATAATATGTGTGAGGGTACCCCTGGAGAGTTCCAAATTTGTGTGGGTAGAAGACATATCCAACGGGGGTAAAATTGAAAAAAGGTGAAAAAAAATTTTTTTTGGACTTAGTAATTTTTTCAGCGTTTATCAGACTTTCAGATAGGGGAAATGTCAGTGAGCGTTCCAATTTCAGTTCCAGAGCGATTCGCCCGATGAGTCCCTCATATTTAGTCGTTTTCAGCCAATTTTTTTGAGATTTTTTAAAAATTTCACTTTTTTGTGAAAATATCCACTAAATGAGGGAATAATATGTGTGAGGGTACCCCAGGAGAGTTCCAAATGTGTGTGGGTAGAATACATATCCCACGGGGGTAAATTGAAAAAAGGTGAAAAAAATTTTTTTTTGGACTTAGTCATTTTTTCAGCGTTTATCAGACTTTCAGACAGGTGAAATGTCAGTGAGCGTTCCAATTTCAGTTCCAGAGCGATTCGCCCGATGAGTCCCTCATATTTAGTCGTTTTCAGCCAATTTTCGGAATTTTTGAAAATTTCACTTTTTTGTGAAAATATCCACTAACTGAGGGAATAATATGTGTGAGGGTACCCCAGGAGAGTTCCAAATGTGTGTGGGTAGAATATATATCCCACGGGGGTAAAATTGAAAAAAGGTGAAAAATTTTTTTTTTTGGACTTAGTCATTTTTTCAGCGTTTATCAGACTTTCAGATAGGGGAAATGTCAGTGAGCGTTCCGATTTCAGTTCCAGAGCGATTCGCCCGATGAGTCCTTCATATTTAGTTGTTTTCAGCCAATTTTCTGAATTTTTGAAAATTTCACTTTTTTTGTGAAAATATCCACTAAATGAGGGAATAATATGTGTGAGGGTACCCCAGGAGAGTTCCAAATGTGTGTGGGTAGAATATGTATCCCACGGGGGTAAAATTGAAAAAAGGTGAAAAAAATTTTTTTTCGACTTAGTCATTTTTCCGGCGTTTATCAGACTTTCAGATAGGGGAAATGTCAGTGAGCGTTCCGATTTCAGTTCCAGAGTGATTCGCCAATGAGTCCTTCATATTCAGTCATTTTCAGCCAATTTTCAGAATTTTTGAAAATTTCACTTTTTTGTGAAAATATCCACTAAATGAGGGAATAATATGTGTGAGGGTACCCCAGGAGAGTTCCAAATGTGTGTGGGTAGAATATATATCCCACGGGGGTAAAATTGAAAAAAGGTAAAAAAAAAATTTTTTTTGACTTTGTCATTTTTCCGGCGTTTATCAGACTTTCAGATAGGTGAAATGTCAGTGAGCGTTCCGATTTCAGTTCCAGAGCAATTCGCCCGATGAGTCCTTCATATTTAGTCGTTTTCAGCCAATTTTCTGAATCTTTGAAAATTTCACTTTTTTGTAAAAAAATATCCACTAAATGAGGGAATAATATGTGTGAGGGTACCCCAGGAGAGTTCCAAATCTGTGTGGGTAGAATATATATCCCACGGGGGTAAAATTGACAAAAGGTGAAAAATTTTTTTTTTTGGACTTAGTCATTTTTCCGGCGTTTATCAGACTTTCAGATAGGGGAAATGTCAGTGAGCATTCCGATTTCAGTTCCAGAGTGATTCGCCCGATGAGTCCTTCATATTTAGTCGTTTTCAGCCAATTTTCAGAATTTTTGAAAATTTCACTTTTTTGTGAAAATATCCACTAAATGAGGGAATAATATGTGTGAGGGTACCCCAGGAGAGTTCCAAATGTGTGTGGGTAGAATATATATCCCACGGGGGTAAAATTGAAAAAAGCTTAAAAAATTTTTTTTTTTGACTTAGTCATTTTTCCGGCGTTTATCAGACTTTCAGATAGGTGAAATGTCAGTGAGCGTTCCGATTTCAGTTCCAGAGCAATTCGCCCGATGAGTCCTTCATATTTAGTCGTTTTCAGCCAATTTTCAGAATTTTTTAAAATTTCACTTTTTTGTAAAAAAATATCCACTAAATGAGGGAATAATATGTGTGAGGGTACCCCAGGAGAGTTCCAAATGTGTGTGGGTAGAATATATATCCCACGGGGGTAAAATTGAAAAAAGGTGAAAAATTTTTTTTTTTGGACTTAGTCATTTTTTCAGCGTTTATCAGACTTTCAGATAGGGGAAATGTCAGTGAGCGTTCCGATTTCAGTTCCAGAGCAATTCGCCCGATGAGTCCTTCATATTTAGTCGTTTTCAGCCAATTTTCTGAATTTTTGAAAATTTCACTTTTTTGTAAAAAAAAATCCACTAAATGAGGGAATAATATGTGTGAGGGTACCCCAGGAGAGTTCCAAATGTGTTTGGGTAGAATATATATACCACGGGGGTAAAATTGAAAAAAGATGAAAAAATTTTTTTTTGACTTAGTAATTTTTCCGGCGTTTATCAGACTTTCAGATAGGGGAAATGTCAGTGAGCATTCCGATTTCAGTTCCAGAGTGATTCGCCCGATGAGTCCTTCATATTTAGTCGTTTTCAGCCAATTTTCAGAATTTTTGAAAATTTCACTTTTTTGTGAAAATATCCACTAAATGAGGGAATAATATGTGTGAGGGTACGCCAGGAGAGTTCCAAACGTGTGTGGGTAGAATATATATCCCACGGGGGTAAAATTGAAAAAGGTGAAAAAAAATATTTTTTTGACTTAGTCATTTTTCCGGCGTTTATCAGACTTTCAGATAGGGGAAATGTCAGTGAGCGTTCCAAATTCAGTTCCAGAGCATTTCGCCCGATGAGTCCTTCATATTTAGTCGTTTTCAGCCAATTTTCAGAATTTTTGAAAATTTCACTTTTTTGTGAAAATATCCACTAAATGAGGGAATAATATGTGTGAGGGTACCCCAGGACAGTTCCAAATGTGTGTGGGTAGAATATATATCCCACGGGGGTAAAATTGAAAAAAGATGAAAACATTTTTTTTTTGACTTAGTCATTTTTCCGTCGTTTATCAGACTTTCAGATAGGGGAAATGTCAGTGAGCATTCCGATTTCAGTTCCAGAGCGAATCGCCCGATAAGTCCTTCATATTTAGTCGTTTCCAGCCAATGCTCAGAATTTTTGAAAATTTCATTTTTTTGTGAAAATATCCACTAAATGAGGGAATAATATGTGTGAGGGTGCCCCAGGAGTGTTCCAAATGTGTGTGGGTAGAATATATATCCCACGGGGGTAAAATTGAAAAAAGGTGAAAAAAAAATTTTTTTAGACTTAGTCATTTTTCCGGCGTTTATCAGACTTTCAGATAGGGGAAATGTCAGTGAGCGTTCCGATTTCAGTTCCAGCGCGATTCGCCCGATGAGTACTTCATATTCAGTAGTTTTCAGTCAATTTTCTGAATTTTTGAAAATTTCACTTTTTTGTGAAAATATCCACTAAATGAGGGAATAATATGTGTGAGGGTACCCCTGGAGAGTTCCAAATTTGTGTGGGTAGAAGACATATCCAACGGGGGTAAAATTGAAAAAAGGTGAAAAAAAATTTTTTTTGGACTTAGTAATTTTTTCAGCGTTTATCAGACTTTCAGATAGGGGAAATGTCAGTGAGCGTTCCAATTTCAGTTCCAGAGCGATTCGCCCGAAGAGTCCCTCATATTTAGTCGTTTTCAGCCAATTTTCTGAATTTTTGAAAATTTCACTTTTTTGTGAAAATATCCACTAAATGAGGGAATAATATGTGTGAAGGTACCCCAGGAGTGTTCCAAATGTGTGTGGGTAGAATATATATCGCACGGGGGTAAAATTGAAAAAAGTTGAAAAAATTTTTTTTTGGACTTAGTCATTTTTCCGGCATTTATCAGACTTTCAGATAGGGGAAATGTCAGTGAGCGTTCCGATTTCAGTTCCAGAGCGATTCGCCCGAAGATTACTTCATATTTAGTCATTTTCAGCCAATTTTTTTGAGATTTTTTAAAAATTTCACTTTTTTGTGAAAATATCCACTAAATGAGGGAATAATATGTGTGAAGGTACCCCAGGAGTGTTCCAAATGTGTGTGGGTAGAATATATACCCCACGGGGGTAAAATTGAAAAAAGTTGAAAAAATTTTTTTTTGGACTTAGTCATTTTTCCAGCGTTTATCAGACTTTCAGATAGGGGAAATTTCAGTGAGCGTTCCGATTTCAGTTCTAGAGCGATTCGCCCGATGATTCCTTCATATTTAGTCGTTTTCAGCCAATTTTCTGAATTTTTGAAAATTTCACTTTTTTGTGAAAATGTCCACTAAATGAGGGAATAATATGTGTGAGGGTACCCCAGGAGAGTTCCAAATGTGTGTGGGTAGAATATATATATCCCACGGGGGTAAAATTGAAAAAAGGTGAAAAAAATTTTTTTTTGGACTTAATAATTTTTTCAGCGTTTATCAGACTTTCAGATAGGGGAAATGTCAGTGAGCGTTCCAATTTCAGTTTCAGAACGATTCGCCTGATGAGTCCCTCATATTTAGTCGTTTTCAGCCAATTTTCTGAATTTTTGAAAATTTCACTTTTTTGTGAAAATATCCACTAAATGAGGGAATAATATGTGTGAAGGTACCCCAGGAGTGTTCCAAATGTGTGTGGGTAGAATATATATCCCACGGGGGTAAAATTGAAAAAAGTTGAAAAAAATTTTTTTTGGACTTAGTCATTTTTCCGGCGTTTATCAGACTTTCAGATAGGGGAAATGTCAGTGAGCGTTCCGATTTCAGTTCCAGAGCGATTCGCCTGATGAGTCCTTCATATTTAGTCGTTTTCAGCCAATTTTCTGAATTTTTGAAAATTTTACTTTTTTGTGAAAATATCCACTAAATGAGGGAATAATATGTGTGAGGGTACCCCTGGAGACTTCCAAATTTGTGTGGGTAGAAGACATATCCAACGGGGGTAAAATTGAAAAAAGGTGAAAAAAAATTTTTTTTGGACTTAGTAATTTTTTCAGCGTTTATCAGACTTTCAGATAGGGGAAATGTCAGTGAGCGTTCCAATTTCAGTTCCAGAGCGATTCGCCTGATGAGTCCCTCATATTTAGTCGTTTTCAGCCAATTTTCAGAATTTTTGAAAATTTCACTTTTTTGTGAAAATATCCACTAAATGAGGGAATAATATGTGTGAAGGTACCCCAGGAGTGTTCCAAATGTGTGTGGGTAGAATATATATCCCACGGGGGTAAAATTGAAAAAAGTTTAAAAAAATTTTTTTTAGACTTAGTCATTTTTCCGGCGTTTATCAGACTTTCAGATAGGGGAAATGTCAGTGAGCGTTCCGATTTCAGTTCCAGAGCGATTCGCCCGATGAGTACTTCATATTCAGTAGTTTTCAGTCAATTTTCTGAATTTTTGAAAATTACACTTTTTTGTGAAAATATCCACTAAATGAGGGAATAATATGTGTGAGGGTACCCCTGGAGAGTTCCAAATTTGTGTGGGTAGAAGACATATCCAACGGGGGTAAAATTGAAAAAAGGTGAAAAAAAATTTTTTTTGGACTTAGTAATTTTTTCAGCGTTTATCAGACTTTCAGATAGGGGAAATGTCAGTGAGCGTTCCAATTTCAGTTCCAGAGCGATTCGCCCGATGAGTCCCTCATATTTAGTCGTTTTCAGCCAATTTTTTTGAGATTTTTTAAAAATTTCACTTTTTTGTGAAAATATCCACTAAATGAGGGAATAATATGTGTGAGGGTACCCCAGGAGAGTTCCAAATGTGTGTGGGTAGAATATATATCCCACGGGGGTAAATTGAAAAAAGGTGAAAAAATTTTTTTTTTGGACTTAGTCATTTTTTCAGCGTTTATCAGACTTTCAGACAGGTGAAATGTCAGTGAGCGTTCCAATTTCAGTTCCAGAGCGATTCGCCCGATGAGTCCCTCATATTTAGTCGTTTTCAGCCAATTTTCGGAATTTTTGAAAATTTCACTTTTTTGTGAAAATATCCACTAACTGAGGGAATAATATGTGTGAGGGTACCCCAGGAGAGTTCCAAATGTGTGTGGGTAGAATATATATCCCACGGGGGTAAAATTGAAAAAAGGTGAAAAATTTTTTTTTTTGGACTTAGTCATTTTTTCAGCGTTTATCAGACTTTCAGATAGGGGAAATGTCAGTGAGCGTTCCGATTTCAGTTCCAGAGCGATTCGCCCGATGAGTCCTTCATATTTAGTTGTTTTCAGCCAATTTTCTGAATTTTTGAAAATTTCACTTTTTTTGTGAAAATATCCACTAAATGAGGGAATAATATGTGTGAGGGTACCCCAGGAGAGTTCCAAATGTGTGTGGGTAGAATATGTATCCCACGGGGGTAAAATTGAAAAAAGGTGAAAAAAATTTTTTTTCGACTTAGTCATTTTTCCGGCGTTTATCAGACTTTCAGATAGGGGAAATGTCAGTGAGCGTTCCGATTTCAGTTCCAGAGTGATTCGCCAATGAGTCCTTCATATTTAGTCGTTTTCAGCCAATTTTCAGAATTTTTGAAAATTTCACTTTTTTGTGAAAATATCCACTAAATGAGGGAATAATATGTGTGAGGGTACCCCAGGAGAGTTCCAAATGTGTGTGGGTAGAATATATATCCCACGGGGGTAAAATTGAAAAAAGGTAAAAAAAAAATTTTTTTTGACTTTGTCATTTTTCCGGCGTTTATCAGACTTTCAGATAGGTGAAATGTCAGTGAGCGTTCCGATTTCAGTTCCAGAGCAATTCGCCCGATGAGTCCTTCATATTTAGTCGTTTTCAGCCAATTTTCTGAATTTTTGAAAATTTCACTTTTTTGTAAAAAAATATCCACTAAATGAGGGAATAATATGTGTGAGGGTACCCCAGGAGAGTTCCAAATCTGTGTGGGTAGAATATATATCCCACGGGGGTAAAATTGACAAAAGGTGAAAAATTTTTTTTTTTGGACTTAGTCATTTTTCCGGCGTTTATCAGACTTTCAGATAGGGGAAATGTCAGTGAGCATTCCGATTTCAGTTCCAGAGTGATTCGCCCGATGAGTCCTTCATATTTAGTCGTTTTCAGCCAATTTTCAGAATTTTTGAAAATTTCACTTTTTTGTGAAAATATCCACTAAATGAGGGAATAATATGTGTGAGGGTACCCCAGGAGAGTTCCAAATGTGTGTGGGTAGAATATATATCCCACGGGGGTAAAATTGAAAAAAGGTGAAAAATATTTTTTTTTGACTTAGTCATTTTTTCAGCGTTTATCAGACTTTCAGATAGGGGAAATGTCAGTGAGCATTCCGATTTCAGTTCCAGAGCGATTTGCCTGATGAGTCCTTCATATTTAGTCGTTTTCAGCCAATTTTCTGAATTTTTGAAAATTTCACTTTTTTGTGAAAATATCCACTAAATGAGGGAATAATATGTGTGAGGGTACCCCAGGAGAGTTCCAAATGTGTGTGGGTAGAATATATATCCCACGGGGGTAAAATTGAAAAAAGCTTATAAAATTTTTTTTTTTGACTTAGTCATTTTTCCGGCGTTTATCAGACTTTCAGATAGGTGAAATGTCAGTGAGCGTTCCGATTTCAGTTCCAGAGCAATTCGCCCGATGAGTCCTTCATATTTAGTCGTTTTCAGCCAATTTTCAGAATTTTTTAAAATTTCACTTTTTTGTAAAAAAATATCCACTAAATGAGGGAATAATATGTGTGAGGGTACCCCAGGAGAGTTCCAAATGTGTGTGGGTAGAATATATATCCCACGGGGGTAAAATTGAAAAAAGGTGAAAAATTTTTTTTTTTGGACTTAGTCATTTTTTCAGCGTTTATCAGACTTTCAGATAGGGGAAATGTCAGTGAGCGTTCCGATTTCAGTTCCAGAGCAATTCGCCCGATGAGTCCTTCATATTTAGTCGTTTTCAGCCAATTTTCTGAATTTTTGAAAATTTCACTTTTTTGTAAAAAAAAATCCACTAAATGAGGGAATAATATGTGTGAGGGTACCCCAGGAGAGTTCCAAATGTGTTTGGGTAGAATATATATACCACGGGGGTAAAATTGAAAAAAGATGAAAAAATTTTTTTTTGACTTAGTAATTTTTCCGGCGTTTATCAGACTTTCAGATAGGGGAAATGTCAGTGAGCATTCCGATTTCAGTTCCAGAGTGATTCGCCCGATGAGTCCTTCATATTTAGTCGTTTTCAGCCAATTTTCAGAATTTTTGAAAATTTCACTTTTTTGTGAAAATATCCACTAAATGAGGGAATAATATGTGTGAGGGTACGCCAGGAGAGTTCCAAACGTGTGTGGGTAGAATATATATCCCACGGGGGTAAAATTGAAAAAGGTGAAAAAAAATATTTTTTTGACTTAGTCATTTTTCCGGCGTTTATCAGACTTTCAGATAGGGGAAATGTCAGTGAGCGTTCCAAATTCAGTTCCAGAGCATTTCGCCCGATGAGTCCTTCATATTTAGTCGTTTTCAGCCAATTTTCAGAATTTTTGAAAATTTCACTTTTTTGTGAAAATATCCACTAAATGAGGGAATAATATGTGTGAGGGTACCCCAGGAGAGTTCCAAATGTGTGTGGGTAGAATATATATCCCACGGGGGTAAAATTGAAAAAAGGTGAAAAATTTTTTTTTTTGGACTTAGTCATTTTTTCAGCGTTTATCAGACTTTCAGATAGGGGAAATGTCAGTGAGCGTTCCGATTTCAGTTCCAGAGCAATTCGCCCGATGAGTCCTTCATATTTAGTCGTTTTCAGCCAATTTTCTGAATTTTTGAAAATTTCACTTTTTTGTAAAAAAAAATCCACTAAATGAGGGAATAATATGTGTGAGGGTACCCCAGGAGAGTTCCAAATGTGTTTGGGTAGAATATATATACCACGGGGGTAAAATTGAAAAAAGATGAAAAAATTTTTTTTTGACTTAGTAATTTTTCCGGCGTTTATCAGACTTTCAGATAGGGGAAATGTCAGTGAGCATTCCGATTTCAGTTCCAGAGTGATTCGCCCGATGAGTCCTTCATATTTAGTCGTTTTCAGCCAATTTTCAGAATTTTTGAAAATTTCACTTTTTTGTGAAAATATCCACTAAATGAGGGAATAATATGTGTGAGGGTACGCCAGGAGAGTTCCAAACGTGTGTGGGTAGAATATATATCCCACGGGGGTAAAATTGAAAAAGGTGAAAAAAAATATTTTTTTGACTTAGTCATTTTTCCGGCGTTTATCAGACTTTCAGATAGGGGAAATGTCAGTGAGCGTTCCAAATTCAGTTCCAGAGCATTTCGCCCGATGAGTCCTTCATATTTAGTCGTTTTCAGCCAATTTTCAGAATTTTTGAAAATTTCACTTTTTTGTGAAAATATCCACTAAATGAGGGAATAATATGTGTGAGGGTACCCCAGGACAGTTCCAAATGTGTGTGGGTAGAATATATATCCCACGGGGGTAAAATTGAAAAAAGATGAAAACATTTTTTTTTTGACTTAGTCATTTTTCCGTCGTTTATCAGACTTTCAGATAGGGGAAATGTCAGTGAGCATTCCGATTTCAGTTCCAGAGCGAATCGCCCGATAAGTCCTTCATATTTAGTCGTTTCCAGCCAATGCTCAGAATTTTTGAAAATTTCATTTTTTTGTGAAAATATCCACTAAATGAGGGAATAATATGTGTGAGGGTGCCCCAGGAGTGTTCCAAATGTGTGTGGGTAGAATATATATCCCACGGGGGTAAAATTGAAAAAAGGTGAAAAAAAAATTTTTTTAGACTTAGTCATTTTTCCGGCGTTTATCAGACTTTCAGATAGGGGAAATGTCAGTGAGCGTTCCGATTTCAGTTCCAGCGCGATTCGCCCGATGAGTACTTCATATTCAGTAGTTTTCAGTCAATTTTCTGAATTTTTGAAAATTTCACTTTTTTGTGAAAATATCCACTAAATGAGGGAATAATATGTGTGAGGGTACCCCTGGAGAGTTCCAAATTTGTGTGGGTAGAAGACATATCCAACGGGGGTAAAATTGAAAAAAGGTGAAAAAAAATTTTTTTTGGACTTAGTAATTTTTTCAGCGTTTATCAGACTTTCAGATAGGGGAAATGTCAGTGAGCGTTCCAATTTCAGTTCCAGAGCGATTCGCCCGAAGAGTCCCTCATATTTAGTCGTTTTCAGCCAATTTTCTGAATTTTTGAAAATTTCACTTTTTTGTGAAAATATCCACTAAATGAGGGAATAATATGTGTGAAGGTACCCCAGGAGTGTTCCAAATGTGTGTGGGTAGAATATATATCGCACGGGGGTAAAATTGAAAAAAGTTGAAAAAATTTTTTTTTGGACTTAGTCATTTTTCCGGCATTTATCAGACTTTCAGATAGGGGAAATGTCAGTGAGCGTTCCGATTTCAGTTCCAGAGCGATTCGCCCGAAGATTACTTCATATTTAGCCGTTTTCAGCCAATTTTTTTGAGATTTTTTAAAAATTTCACTTTTTTGTGAAAATATCCACTAAATGAGGGAATAATATGTGTGAGGGTACCCCAGGAGAGTTCCAAATGTGTGTGGGTAGAATATATATCCCACGGGGGTAAATTGAAAAAAGGTGAAAAAATTTTTTTTTTGGACTTAGTCATTTTTTCAGCGTTTATCAGACTTTCAGACAGGGGAAATGTCAGTGAGCGTTCCAATTTCAGTTCCAGAGCGATTCGCCCGATGAGTCCCTCATATTTAGTCGTTTTCAGCCAATTTTCGGAATTTTTGAAAATTTCACTTTTTTGTGAAAATATCCACTAACTGAGGGAATAATATGTGTGAGGGTACCCCAGGAGAGTTCCAAATGTGTGTGGGTAGAATATATATCCCACGGGGGTAAAATTGAAAAAAGGTGAAAAATTTTTTTTTTTGGACTTAGTCATTTTTTCAGCGTTTATCAGACTTTCAGATAGGGGAAATGTCAGTGAGCGTTCCGATTTCAGTTCCAGAGCGATTCGCCCGATGAGTCCTTCATATTTAGTTGTTTTCAGCCAATTTTCTGAATTTTTGAAAATTTCACTTTTTTTGTGAAAATATCCACTAAATGAGGGAATAATATGTGTGAGGGTACCCCAGGAGAGTTCCAAATGTGTGTGGGTAGAATATGTATCCCACGGGGGTAAAATTGAAAAAAGGTGAAAAAATTTTTTTTTCGACTTAGTCATTTTTCCGGCGTTTATCAGACTTTCAGATAGGGGAAATGTCAGTGAGCGTTCCGATTTCAGTTCCAGAGTGATTCGCCCGATGAGTCCTTCATATTTAGTCGTTTTCAGCCAATTTTCAGAATTTTTGAAAATTTCACTTTTTTGTGAAAATATCCACTAAATGAGGGAATAATATGTGTGAGGGTACGCCAGGAGAGTTCCAAACGTGTGTGGGTAGAATATATATCCCACGGGGGTAAAATTGAAAAAGGTGAAAAAAAATTTTTTTTTGACTTAGTCATTTTTCCGGCGTTTATCAGACTTTCAGATAGGGGAAATGTCAGTGAGCGTTCCAAATTCAGTTCCAGAGCATTTCGCCCGATGAGTCCTTCATATTTAGTCGTTTTCAGCCAATTTTCAGAATTTTTGAAAATTTCACTTTTTTGTGAAAATATCCACTAAATGAGGGAATAATATGTGTGAGGGTACCCCAGGACAGTTCCAAATGTGTGTGGGTAGAATATATATCCCACGGAGGTAAAATTGAAAAAAGATGAAAACATTTTTTTTTTGACTTAGTCATTTTTCCGTCGTTTATCAGACTTTCTGATAGGGGAAATGTCAGTGAGCGTTCCGATTTCAGTTCCAGAGCGAATCGCCCGATAAGTCCTTCATATTTAGTCGTTTCCAGCCAATGCTCAGAATTTTTGAAAATTTCACTTTTTTGTGAAAATATTCACTAAATGAGGGAATAATATGTGTGAGGGTGCCCCAGGAGTGTTCCAAATGTGTGTGGGTAGAATATATATCCCACGGGGGTAAAATTGAAAAAAGGTGAAAAAAAAATTTTTTTAGACTTAGTCATTTTTCCGGCGTTTATCAGACTTTCAGATAGGGGAAATGTCAGTGAGCGTTCCGATTTCAGTTCCAGCGCGATTCGCCCGATGAGTACTTCATATTCAGTAGTTTTCAGTCAATTTTCTGAATTTTTGAAAATTTCACTTTTTTGTGAAAATATCCACTAAATGAGGGAATAATATGTGTGAGGGTACCCCTGGAGAGTTCCAAATTTGTGTGGGTAGAAGACATATCCAACGGGGGTAAAATTGAAAAAAGGTGAAAAAAAAATTTTTTTGGACTTAGTAATTTTTTCAGCGTTTATCAGACTTTCAGATAGGGGAAATGTCAGTGAGCGTTCCGATTTCAGCTCCAGAGCGATTTGCCCGATGATTCCTTCATATTTAGTCGTTTTCAGTCAATTTTTTTGAGATTTTTTAAAAATTTCACTTTTTTGTAAAAAAAAATCCACTAAATGAGGGAATAATATGTGTGAGGGTACCCCAGGAGAGTTACAAATGTGTGTGGGTAGAATATATATCCCACAGGGGTAAAATTGAAAAAAGGTAAAAAAAAATTTTTTTTTGACTGTCATTTTTCCGGCGTTTATCAGACTTTCAGATAGGGGAAATGTCAGTGAGCGTTCCGATTTCAGTTCCAGAGCAATTCGCCCGATGAGTCCTGCATATTTAGTCATTTTCAGCCAATTTTCAGAATGTTTGAAAATTTCACTTTTTTGCGAAAATATCCACTAAATGAGGGAATAATATGTGTGAGGGTACCCCAGGAGAGTTACAAATGTGTTTGGGTAGAATATATATACCACGGGGGAAAAATTGAAAAAAGATGAAAAAATTTTTTTTTGACTTAGTAATTTTTCCGGCGTTTATCAGACTTTCAGATAGGGGAAATGTCAGTGAGCATTCCGATTTCAGTTCCAGAGTGATTCGCCCGATGAGTCCTTCATATTTAGTCGTTTTCAGCCAATTTTCTGAATTTTTGAAAATTTCACTTTTTTGTGAAAATATCCACTAAATGAGGGAATAATATGTGTGAGGGTACCCCAGGAGAGTTCCAAATGTGTGTGGGTAGAATATATATCCCACGGGGGTAAAATTGAAAAAAAGTGAAAAATATTTTTTTTTGACTTAGTCATTTTTTCAGCGTTTATCAGACTTTCAGATAGGGGAAATGTCAGTGAGCATTCCGATTTCAGTTCCAGAGCGATTTGCCCGATGAGTCCTTCATATTTAGTCGTTTTCAGCCAATTTTCTGAAATTTTGAAAATTTCACTTTTTTGTGAAAATATCCACTAAATGAGGGAATAATATGTGTGAGGGTACGCCAGGAGAGTTCCAAACGTGTGTGGGTAGAATATATATCCCACGGGGGTAAAATTGAAAAAGGTGAAAAAAATTTTTTTTTTGACTTAGTCATTTTTCCGGCGTTTATCAGACTTTCAGATAGGGGAAATGTCAGTGAGCGTTCCAAATTCAGTTCCAGAGCATTTCGCCCGATGAGTCCTTCATATTTAGTCGTTTTCAGCCAATTTTCAGAATTTTTGAAAATTTCACTTTTTTGTGAAAATATCCACTAAATGAGGGAATAATATGTGTGAGGGTACCCCAGGACAGTTCCAAATGTGTGTGGGTAGAATATATATCCCACGGGGGTAAAATTGAAAAAAGATGAAAACATTTTTTTTTTTACTTAGTCATTTTTCCGTCGTTTATCAGACTTTCAGATAGGGGAAATGTCAGTGAGCGTTCCGATTTCAGTTCCAGAGCGATTCGCACGATGAGTCCTTCATATTTAGTCGTTTTCAGCCAATTTTCTGAATTTTTGAAAATTTCACTTTTTTGTAAAAAAATATCCACTAAATTAGGGAATAATATGTGTGAGGGTACCCCAGGAGAGTTCCAAATGTGTGTGGGTAGAATATATATCCCACAGGGGTAAAATTGAAAAAAGGTGAAAAAATTTTTTTTTTGGACTTAGTCATTTTTTCAGCGTTTATCAGACTTTCAGAGAGGGGAAATGTCAGTGAGCGTTCCGATTTCAGTTCCATAGCGATTCGCCCGATGACTCCTTCATATTTAGTTGTTTTCAGCCAATTTTCAGAATTTTTGAAAATTTCCCTTTTTTGTGAAAATATCCACTAAATGAGGGAATAATATGTGTGAGGGTACCCCAGGAGAGTTCCAAATGTGTGTGGGTAGAATATATATCCCACGGGGGTAAAATTGAAAAAAGGTAAAAAAAAAAATTTTTTTGACTTTGTCATTTTTCCGGCGTTTATCACACTTTCAGATAGGGGAAATGTCAGTGAGCGTTCCGATTTTCAGTTCCAGAGCAATTCGCTCGATGAGTCCTTCATATTTAGTCGTTTTCAGCCAATTTTCAGAATGTTTGAAAATTTCACTTTTTTGTGAAAATATCCAGTAAATGAGGGAATAATATGTGTGAGGGTACCCCAGGAGAGTTCCAAATGTGTATGGGTAGAATATATATCCCACGGGGGTAAAATTGAAAAAAGATGAAAAAATTTTTTTTTTGGACTTAGTCATTTTTCCGGCGTTTATCAGACTTTCAGATAGGTGAAATGTCAGTGAGCGTTCCGATTTCAGTTCCAGACCAATTCGCCCGATGAGTCCTTCATATTTAGTCGTTTTCAGCCAATTTTCTGAATGTTTGAAAATTTCACTTTTTTGTGAAAATATCCACTAAATGAGGGAATAATATGTGTGAGGGTACCCCAGGAGAGTTCCAAATGTGTGTGGGTAGAATATATATCCCACAGGGGTAAAATTGAAAAAAGGTGAAAAAATTTTTTTTTTGGACTTAGTCATTTTTTCAGCGTTTATCAGACTTTCAGATAGGGGAAATGTCAGTGAGCGTTCCGATTTCAGTTCCATAGCGATTTGCCCGATGAGTCCTTCATATTTAGTTGTTTTCAGCCAATTTTCAGAATTTTTGAAAATTTCACTTTTTTGTGAAAATATCCACTAAATGAGGGAATAATATGTGTTAGGGTACGCCAGGAGAGTTCCAAACGTGTGTGGGTAGAATATATATCCCACGGGGGTAAAATTGAAAAAGGTGAAAAAAATTTTTTTTTTGACTTAGTCATTTTTCCGGCGTTTATCAGACTTTCAGATAGGGGAAATGTCAGTGAGCGTTCCAAATTCAGTTCCAGAGCATTTCGCCCGATGAGTCCTTCATATTTAGTCGTTTTCAGCCAATTTTCAGAATTTTTGAAAATTTCACTTTTTTGTGAAAATATCCACTAAATGAGGGAGTAATATGTGTGAGGGTACCCAAGGACAGTTCCAAATGTGTGTGGGTAGAATATATATCCCACGGGGGTAAAATTGAAAAAAGGTAAAAAAAAAAATTTTTTTGACTTTGTCATTTTTCCGGCGTTTATCACACTTTCAGATAGGGGAAATGTCAGTGAGCGTTCCGATTTCAGTTCCAGAGCAATTCGCCCGATGAGTCCTTCATATTTAGTCGTTTTCAGCCAATTTTCAGAATGTTTGAAAATTTCACTTTTTTGTGAAAATATCCACTAAATGAGGGAATAATATGTGTGAGGGTACCCCAGGAGAGTTCCAAATGTGTGTGGGTAGAATATATATCCCACGGGGGTAAAATTGAAAAAAGATGAAAAAATTTTTTTTTTGGACTTAGTCATTTTTCCGGCGTTTATCAGACTTTCAGATAGGTGAAATGTCAGTGAGCGTTCCGATTTCAGTTCCAGAGCGATTCGCCCGATGAGTCCTTCATATTTAGTCGTTTTCAGCCAATTTTCTGAATTTTTGAAAATTTCACTTTTTTGTAAAAAAATATCCACTAAATTAGGGAATAATATGTGTGAGGGTACCCCAGGAGAGTTCCAAATGTGTGTGGGTAGAATATATATCCCACAGGGGTAAAATTGAAAAAAGGTGAAAAAATTTTTTTTTGGGACTTAGTCATTTTTTCAGCGTTTATCAGACTTTCAGATAGGGGAAATGTCAGTGAGCGTTCCGATTTCAGTTCCATAGCGATTCGCCCGATGACTCCTTCATATTTAGTTGTTTTCAGCCAATTTTCAGAATTTTTGAAAATTTCACTTTTTTGTGAAAATATCCACTAAATGAGGGAATAATATGTGTGAGGGTACGCCAGGAGAGTTCCAAACGTGTGTGGGTAGAATATATATCCCACGGGGGTAAAATTGAAAAAGGTGAAAAAAAATTTTTTTTTGACTTAGTCATTTTTCCGGCGTTTATCAGACTTTCAGATAGGGGAAATGTCAGTGAGCGTTCCAAATTCAGTTCCAGAGCATTTCGCCCGATGAGTCCTTCATATTTAGTCGTTTTCAGCCAATTTTCAGAATTTTTGAAAATTTCACTTTTTTGTGAAAATATCCACTAAATGAGGGAATAATATGTGTGAGGGTACCCCAGGACAGTTCCAAATGTGTGTGGGTAGAATATATATCCCACGGGGGTAAAATTGAAAAAAGATGAAAACATTTTTTTTTGACTTAGTCATTTTTCCATCGTTTATCAGACTTTCAGATAGGGGAAATGTCAGTGAGCGTTCCGATTTCAGTTCCAGAGCGATTCGCCCGATGAGTCCTTCATATTTAGTCGTTTTCAGCCAATTTTCTGAATTTTTGAAAATTTCACTTTTTTGTAAAAAAATATCCACTAAATGAGGGAATAATATGTGTGAGGGTACCCCAGGAGAGTTCCAAATGTGTGTGGGTAGAATATATATCCCACGGGGGTAAAATTGAAAAAAGGTAAAAAAAAAAATTTTTTTCACTTTGTCATTTTTCCGGCGTTTATCACACTTTCAGATAGGGGAAATGTCAGTGAGCGTTCCGATTTCAGTTCCAGAGCAATTCGCCCGATGAGTCCTTCATATTTAGTTGTTTTCAGCCAATTTTCAGAATGTTTGAAAATTTCACTTTTTTGTGAAAATATCCACTAAATGAGGGAATAATATGTGTGAGGGTACCCCAGGAGAGTTCCAAATGTGTGTGGGTAGAATATATATCCCACGGGGGTAAAATTGAAAAAAGATGAAAAAATTTTTTTTTTGGACTTAGTCATTTTTCCGGCGTTTATCAGACTTTCAGATAGGTGAAAGGTCAGTGAGCGTTCCGATTTCAGTTCCAGAGCGATTCGCCCGATGAGTCCTTCATATTTAGTCGTTTTCAGCCAATTTTCTGAATTTTTGAAAATTTCACTTTTTTGTAAAAAAATATCCACTAAATTAGGGAATAATATGTGTGAGGGTACCCCAGGAGAGTTCCAAATGTGTGTGGGTAGAATATATATCCCACGGGGGTAAAATTGAAAAAAGATGAAAAAATTTTTTTTTTGGACTTAGTAATTTTTCCGGCGTTTATCAGACTTTCAGATAGGTGAAATGTCAGTGAGCGTTCCGATTTCAGTTCCAGAGCAATTCGCCCGATGAGTCCTTCATATTTAGTCGTTTTCAGCCAATTTTCAGAATGTTTGAAAATTTCACTTTTTTGTGAAAATATCCACTAAATGAGGGAATAATATGTGTGAGGGTACCCCAGGAGAGTTCCAAATGTGTGTGGGTAGAATATATATCCCACGGGGGTAAAATTGAAAAAAGATGAAAAAATTTTGTTTTTGGACTTAGTCATTTTTCCGGCGTTTATCAGACTTTCAGATAGGTGAAATGTCAGTGAGCGTTCCGATTTCAGTTCCAGAGCGATTCGCCCGATGAGTCCTTCATATTTAGTCGTTTTCAGCCAATTTTCTGAATTTTTGAAAATTTCACTTTTTTGTAAAAAAATATCCACTAAATTAGGGAATAATATGTGTGAGGGTACCCCAGGAGAGTTCCAAATGTGTGTGGGTAGAATATATATCCCACAGGGGTAAAATTGAAAAAAGGTGAAAAAATTTTTTTTTTGGACTTAGTCATTTTTTCAGCGTTTATCAGACTTTCAGATAGGGGAAATGTCAGTGAGCGTTCCGATTTCAGTTCCATAGCGATTCGCCCGATGACTCCTTCATATTTAGTTGTTTTCAGTCAATTTTCAGAATTTTTGAAAATTTCACTTTTTTGTGAAATATCCACTAAATGAGGGAATAATATGTGTGAGGGTACCCCAGGAGAGTTCCAAATGTGTGTGGGTAGAATATATATCCCACGGGGGTAAAATTGAAAAAAGGTAAAAAAAAAAATTTTTTTGACTTTGTCATTTTTCTGGCGTTTATCACACTTTCAGATAGGGGAAATGTCAGTGAGCGTTCCGATTTCAGTTCCAGAGCAATTCGCTCGATGAGTCCTTCATATTTAGTCGTTTTCAGCCAATTTTCAGAATGTTTGAAAATTTCACTTTTTTGTGAAAATATCCACTAAATGAGGGAATAATATGTGTGAGGGTACCCCAGGAGAGTTCCAAATGTGTGTGGGTAGAATATATATCCCACGGGGGTAAAATTGAAAAAAGATGAAAAAATTTTTTTTTTGGACTTCGTAATTTTTCCGGCGTTTATCAGACTTTCAGATAGGTGAAATGTCAGTGAGCGTTCCGATTTCAGTTCCAGAGCAATTTGCTCGATGAGTCCTTCATATTTAGTCGTTTTCAGCCAATTTTCTGAATTTTTGAAAATTTCACTTTTTTGTAAAAAAATATCCACTAAATTAGGGAATAATATGTGTGAGGGTACCCCAGGAGAGTTCCAAATGTGTGTGGGTAGAATATATATCCCACAGGGGTAAAATTGAAAAAAGGTGAAAAAATTTTTCTTTTGGACTTAGTCATTTTTTCAGCGTTTATCAGACTTTCAGATAGGGGAAATGTCAGTGAGCGTTCCGATTTCAGTTCCATAGCGATTCGCCCGATGACTCCTTCATATTTAGTTGTTTTCAGCCAATTTTCAGAATTTTTGAAAATTTCACTTTTTTGTGAAATATCCACTAAATGAGGGAATAATATGTGTGAGGGTACCCCAGGAGAGTTCCAAATGTGTGTGGGTAGAATATATATCCCACGGGGGTAAAATTGAAAAAAGGTAAAAAAAAAAATTTTTTTGACTTTGTCATTTTTCCGGCGTTTATCACACTTTCAGATAGGGGAAATGTCAGTGAGCGTTCCGATTTCAGTTCCAGAGCAATTCGCCCGATGAGTCCTTCATATTTAGTCGTTTTCAGCCAATTTTCAGAATGTTTGAAAATTTCACTTTTTTGTGAAAATATCCACTAAATGAGGGAATAATATGTGTGAGGGTACCCCAGGAGAGTTCCAAATGTGTGTGGGTAGAATATATATCCCACGGGGGTAAAATTGAAAAAAGATGAAAAAATTTTTTTTTTGGACTTAGTCATTTTTCCGGCGTTTATCAGACTTTCAGATAGGTGAAAGGTCAGTGAGCGTTCCGATTTCAGTTCCAGAGCGATTCGCCCGATGAGTCCTTCATATTTAGTTGTTTTCAGCCAATTTTCTGAATTTTTGAAAATTTCACTTTTTTGTAAAAAAATATCCACTAAATTAGGGAATAATATGTGTGAGGGTACCCCAGGAGAGTTCCAAATGTGTGTGGGTAGAATATATATCCCACGGGGGTAAAATTGAAAAAAGATGAAAAAATTTTTTTTTTGGACTTAGTAATTTTTCCGGCGTTTATCAGACTTTCAGATAGGTGAAATGTCAGTGAGCGTTCCGATTTCAGTTCCAGAGCAATTCGCCCGATGAGTCCTTCATATTTAGTCGTTTTCAGCCAATTTTCAGAATGTTTGAAAATTTCACTTTTTTGTGAAAATATCCACTAAATGAGGGAATAATATGTGTGAGGGTACCCCAGGAGAGTTCCAAATGTGTGTGGGTAGAATATATATCCCACGGGGGTAAAATTGAAAAAAGATGAAAAAATTTTTTTTTTGGACTCAGTCATTTTTCCGGCGTTTATCAGACTTTCAGATAGGTGAAATGTCAGTGAGCGTTCCGATTTCAGTTCCAGAGCAATTCGCTCGATGAGTCCTTCATATTTAGTCGTTTTCAGCCAATTTTCTGAATTTTTGAAAATTTCACTTTTTTGTAAAAAAATATCCACTAAATTAGGGAATAATATGTGTGAGGGTACCCCAGGAGAGTTCCAAATGTGTGTGGGTAGAATATATATCCCACAGGGGTAAAATTGAAAAAAGGTGAAAAAATTTTTTTTTTGGACTTAGTCATTTTTTCAGCGTTTATCAGACTTTCAGATAGGGGAAATGTCAGTGAGCGTTCCGATTTCAGTTCCATAGCGATTCGCCCGATGAGTCCTTCATATTTAGTTGTTTTCAGCCAATTTTCAGAATTTTTGAAAATTTCACTCTTTTGTGAAAATATCCACTAAATGAGGGAATAATATGTGTGAGGGTACCCCAGGAGAGTTCCAAATGTGTGTGGGTAGAATATGTATCCCACGGGGGTAAAATTGAAAAAAGGTGAAAAAATTTTTTTTTCGACTTAGTCATTTTTCCGGCGTTTATCAGACTTTCAGATAGGGGAAATGTCAGTGAGCGTTCCGATTTCAGTTCCAGAGTGATTCGCCCGATGAGTCCTTCATATTTAGTCGTTTTCAGCCAATTTTCAGAATTTTTGAAAATTTCACTTTTTTGTGAAAATATCCACTAAATGAGGGAATAATATGTGTGAGGGTACGCCAGGAGAGTTCCAAACGTGTGTGGGTAGAATATATATCCCACGGGGGTAAAATTGAAAAAGGTGAAAAAAAATTTTTTTTTGACTTAATCATTTTTCCGGCGTTTATCAGACTTTCAGATAGGGGAAATGTCAGTGAGCGTTCCAAATTCAGTTCCAGAGCATTTCGCCCGATGAGTCCTTCATATTTAGTCGTTTTCAGCCAATTTTCAGAATTTTTGAAAATTTCACTTTTTTGTGAAAATATCCACTAAATGAGGGAATAATATGTGTGAGGGTACCCCAGGACAGTTCCAAATGTGTGTGGGTAGAATATATATCCCACGGGGGTAAAATTGAAAAAAGATGAAAACATTTTTTTTTTTACTTAGTCATTTTTCCGTCGTTTATCAGACTTTCTGATAGGGGAAATGTCAGTGAGCGTTCCGATTTCAGTTCCAGAGCGAATCGCCCGATAAGTCCTTCATATTTAGTCGTTTCCAGCCAATGATCAGAATTTTTGAAAATTTCACTTTTTTGTGAAAATATCCACTAAATGAGGGAATAATATGTGTGAGGGTGCCCCAGGAGTGTTCCAAATGTGTGTGGGTAGAATATATATCCCACGGGGGTAAAATTGAAAAAAGGTGAAAAAAAAATTTTTTTAGACTTAGTCATTTTTCCGGCGTTTATCAGACTTTCAGATAGGGGAAATGTCAGTGAGCGTTCCGATTTCAGTTCCAGCGCGATTCGCCCGATGAGTACTTCATATTCAGTAGTTTTCAGTCAATTTTCTGAATTTTTGAAAATTTCACTTTTTTGTGAAAATATCCACTAAATGAGGGAATAATATGTGTGAGGGTACCCCTGGAGAGTTCCAAATTTGTGTGGGTAGAAGACATATCCAACGGGGGTAAAATTGAAAAAAGGTGAAAAAAAATTTTTTTTGGACTTAGTAATTTTTTCAGCGTTTATCAGACTTTCAGATAGGGGAAATGTCAGTGAGCGTTCCAATTTCAGTTCCAGAGCGATTCGCCCGATGAGTCCCTCATATTTAGTCGTTTTCAGCCAATTTTCTGAATTTTTGAAAATTTCACTTTTTTGTGAAAATATCCACTAAATGAGGGAATAATATGTGTGAAGGTACCCCAGGAGTGTTCCAAATGTGTGTGGGTAGAATATATATCCCACGGGGGTAAAATTGAAAAAAGTTGAAAAAATTTTTTTTTGGACTTAGTCATTTTTCCGGCATTTATCAGACTTTCAGATAGGGGAAATGTCAGTGAGCGTTCCGATTTCAGCTCCAGAGCGATTCGCCCGATGATTCCTTCATATTTAGTCGTTTTCAGTCAATTTTTTTGAGATTTTTTAAAAATTTCACTTTTTTGTAAAAAAAAATCCACTAAATGAGGGAATAATATGTGTGAGGGTACCCCAGGAGAGTTACAAATGTGTTTGGGTAGAATATATATACCACGGGGGTAAAATTGAAAAAAGATGAAAAAATTTTTTTTTGACTTAGTAATTTTTCCGGCGTTTATCAGACTTTCAGATAGGGGAAATGTCAGTGAGCATTCCGATTTCAGTTCCAGAGTGATTCGCCCGAAGAGTCCTTCATATTTAGTCGTTTTCAGCCAATTTTCAGAATTTTTGAAAATTTCACTTTTTTGTGAAAATATCCACTAAATGAGGGAATAATATGTGTGAGGGTACCCCAGGAGAGTTCCAAATGTGTGTGGGTAGAATATATATCCCACGGGGGTAAAATTGAAAAAAAGTGAAAAATATTTTTTTTTGACTTAGTCATTTTTTCAGCGTTTATCAGACTTTCAGATAGGGGAAATGTCAGTGAGCATTCCGATTTCAGTTCCAGAGCGATTTGCCCGATGAGTCCTTCATATTTAGTCGTTTTCAGCCAATTTTCTGAAATTTTGAAAATTTCACTTTTTTGTGAAAATATCCACTAAATGAGGGAATAATATGTGTGAGGGTACGCCAGGAGAGTTCCAAACGTGTGTGGGTAGAATATATATCCCACGGGGGTAAAATTGAAAAAGGTGAAAAAAAATTTTTTTTTGACTTAGTCATTTTTCCGGCGTTTATCAGACTTTCAGATAGGGGAAATGTCAGTGAGCGTTCCAAATTCAGTTCCAGAGCATTTCGCCCGATGAGTCCTTCATATTTAGTCGTTTTCAGCCAATTTTCAGAATTTTTGAAAATTTCACTTTTTTGTGAAAATATCCACTAAATGAGGGAATAATATGTGTGAGGGTACCCCAGGACAGTTCCAAATGTGTGTGGGTAGAATATATATCCCACGGGGGTAAAATTGAAAAAAGATGAAAACATTTTTTTTTTTACTTAGTCATTTTTCCGTCGTTTATCAGACTTTCAGATAGGGGAAATGTCAGTGAGCGTTCCGATTTCAGTTCCAGAGCGATTCGCCCGATGAGTCCTTCATATTTAGTCGTTTTCAGCCAATTTTCTGAATTTTTGAAAATTTCACTTTTTTGTAAAAAAATATCCACTAAATTAGGGAATAATATGTGTGAGGGTACCCCAGGAGAGTTCCAAATGTGTGTGAGTAGAATATATATCCCACAGGGGTAAAATTGAAAAAAGGTGAAAAAATTTTTTTTTTGGACTTAGTCATTTTTTCAGCGTTTATCAGACTTTCAGATAGGGGAAATGTCAGTGAGCGTTCCGATTTCAGTTCCATAGCGATTCGCCCGATGACTCCTTCATATTTAGTTGTTTTCAGCCAATTTTCAGAATTTTTGAAAATTTCACTTTTTTGTGAAATATCCACTAAATGAGGGAATAATATGTGTGAGGGTACCCCAGGAGAGTTCCAAATGTGTGTGGGTAGAATATATATCCCACGGGGGTAAAATTGAAAAAAGTTAAAAAAAAAATGTTTTTTGACTTTGTCATTTTTCCGGCGTTTATCACACTTTCAGATAGGGGAAATGTCAGTGAGCGTTCCGATTTCAGTTCCAGAGCAATTCGCTCGATGAGTCCTTCATATTTAGTCGTTTTCAGCCAATTTTCAGAATGTTTGAAAATTTCACTTTTTTGTGAAAATATCCAGTAAATGAGGGAATAATATGTGTGAGGGTACCCCAGGAGAGTTCCAAATGTGTATGGGTAGAATATATATCCCACGGGGGTAAAATTGAAAAAAGATGAAAAAATTTTTTTTTTGGACTTAGTCATTTTTCCGGCGTTTATCAGACTTTCAGATAGGTGAAATGTCAGTGAGCGTTCCGATTTCAGTTCCAGAGCAATTCGCCCGATAAGTCCTTCATATTTAGTCGTTTTCAGCCAATTTTCTGAATTTTTGAAAATTTCACTTTTTTGTAAAAAAATATCCACTAAATTAGGGAATAATATGTGTGAGGGTACCCCAGGAGAGTTCCAAATGTGTGTGGGTAGAATATATATCCCACAGGGGTAAAATTGAAAAAAGGTGAAAAAATTTTTTTTTTGGACTTAGTCATTTTTTCAGCGTTTATCAGACTTTCAGATAGGGGAAATGTCAGTGAGCGTTCCGATTTCAGTTCCATAGCGATTTGCCCGATGAGTCCTTCATATTTAGTTGTTTTCAGCCAATTTTCAGAATTTTTGAAAATTTCACTTTTTTGTGAAAATATCCACTAAATGAGGGAATAATATGTGTGAGGGTACGCCAGGAGAGTTCCAAACGTGTGTGGGTAGAATATATATCCCACGGGGGTAAAATTGAAAAAGGTGAAAAAAAATTTTTTTTTGACTTAGTCATTTTTCCGGCGTTTATCAGAGTTTCAGATAGAGGAAATGTCAGTGAGCGTTCCAAATTCAGTTCCAGAGCATTTCGCCCGATGAGTCCTTCATATTTAGTCGTTTTCAGCCAATTTTCAGAATTTTTGAAAATTTCACTTTTTTGTGAAAATATCCACTAAATGAGGGAATAATATGTGTGAGGGTACCCAAGGACAGTTCCAAATGTGTGTGGGTAGAATATATATCCCACGGGGGTAAAATTGAAAAAAGATGAAAACATTTTTTTTTTTACTTAGTCATTTTTCCGTCGTTTATCAGACTTTCAGATAGGGGAAATGTCAGTGAGCGTTCCGATTTCAGTTCCAGAGCGATTCGCCCGATGAGTCCTTCATATTTAGTCGTTTTCAGCCAATTTTCTGAATTTTTGAAAATTTCACTTTTTTGTAAAAAAATATCCACTAAATTAGGGAATAATATGTGTGAGGGTACCCCAGGAGAGTTCCAAATGTGTGTGGGTAGAATATATATCCCACAGGGGTAAAATTGAAAAAAGGTGAAAAAATTTTTTTTTTGGACTTAGTCATTTTTTCAGCGTTTATCAGACTTTCAGATAGGGGAAATGTCAGTGAGCGTTCCGATTTCAGTTCCATAGCGATTCGCCCGATGACTCCTTCATATTTAGTTGTTTTCAGCCAATTTTCAGAATTTTTGAAAATTTCACTTTTTTGTGAAATATCCACTAAATGAGGGAATAATATGTGTGAGGGTACCCCAGGAGAGTTCCAAATGTGTGTGGGTAGAATATATATCCCACGGGGGTAAAATTGAAAAAAGGTAAAAAAAAAAATTTTTTTGACTTTGTCATTTTTCCGGCGTTTATCACACTTTCAGATAGGGGAAATGTCAGTGAGCGTTCCGATTTCAGTTCCAGAGCAATTCGCTCGATGAGTCCTTCATATTTAGTCGTTTTCAGCCAATTTTCAGAATGTTTGAAAATTTCACTTTTTTGTGAAAATATCCAGTAAATGAGGGAATAATATGTGTGAGGGTACCCCAGGAGAGTTCCAAATGTGTATGGGTAGAATATATATCCCACGGGGGTAAAATTGAAAAAAGATGAAAAATTTTTTTTTCTGGACTTAGTAATTTTTCCGGCGTTTATCAGACTTTCAGATAGGTGAAATGTCAGTGAGCGTTCCGATTTCAGTTCCAGAGCAATTCGCCCGATGAGTCCTTCATATTTAGTCGTTTTCAGCCAATTTTCTGAATTTTTGAAAATTTCACTTTTTTGTAAAAAAATATCCACTAAATTAGGGAATAATATGTGTGAGGGTACCCCAGGAGAGTTCCAAATGTGTGTGGGTAGAATATATATCCCACAGGGGTAAAATTGAAAAAAGGTGAAAAAATTTTTTTTTTGGACTTAGTCATTTTTTCAGCGTTTATCAGACTTTCAGATAGGGGAAATGTCAGTGAGCGTTCCGATTTCAGTTCCATAGCGATTCGCCCGATGAGTCCTTCATATTTAGTTGTTTTCAGCCAATTTTCAGAATTTTTGAAAATTTAACTTTTTTGTGAAAATATCCACTAAATGAGGGAATAATATGTGTGAGGGTACGCCAGGAGAGTTCCAAACGTGTGTGGGTAGAATATATATCCCACGGGGGTAAAATTGAAAAAGGTGAAAAAAAATTTTTTTTTGACTTAGTCATTTTTCCGGCGTTTATCAGACTTTCAGATAGGGGAAATGTCAGTGAGCGTTCCAAATTCAGTTCCAGAGCATTTCGCCCGATGAGTCCTTCATATTTAGTCGTTTTCAGCCAATTTTCAGAATTTTTGAAAATTTCACTTTTTTGTGAAAATATCCACTAAATGAGGGAATAATATGTGTGAGGGTACCCCAGGACAGTTCCAAATGTGTGTGGGTAGAATATATATCCCACGGGGGTAAAATTGAAAAAAGATGAAAACATTTTTTTTTGACTTAGTCATTTTTCCGTCGTTTATCAGACTTTCAGATAGGGGAAATGTCAGTGAGCGTTCCGATTTCAGTTCCAGAGCGATTCGCCCGATGAGTCCTTCATATTTAGTCGTTTTCAGCCAATTTTCTGAATTTTTGAAAATTTCACTTTTTTGTAAAAAAATATCCACTAAATTAGGGAATAATATGTGTGAGGGTACCCCAGGAGAGTTCCAAATGTGTGTGGGTAGAATATATATCCCACAGGGGTAAAATTGAAAAAAGATGAAAAAAATTTTTTTTTGGACTTCGTAATTTTTACGGCGTTTATCAGACTTTCAGATAGGTGAAATGTCAGTGAGCGTTCCGATTTCAGTTCCAGAGCAATTCGCTCGATGAGTCCTTCATATTTAGTCGTTTTCAGCCAATTTTCTGAATTTTTGAAAATTTCACTTTTTTGTAAAAAAATATCCACTAAATTAGGGAATAATATGTGTGAGGGTACCCCAGGAGAGTTCCAAATGTGTGTGGGTAGAATATATATCCCACGGGGGTAAAATTGAAAAAAGGTGAAAAATTTTTTTTTTTGCACTTAGTCATTTTTTCAGCGTTTATCAGACTTTCAGATAGGGGAAATGTCAGTGAGCGTTCCGATTTCAGTTCCAGAGCGATTCGCCCGATGAGTCCTTCATATTTAGTCGTTTTCAGCCAATTTTCTGAATATTTGAAAATTTCACTTTTTTGTAAAAAAATATCCACTAAATTAGGGAATAATATGTGTGAGGGTACCCCAGGAGAGTTCCAAATGTGTGTGGGTAGAATATATATCCCACAGGGGTAAAATTGAAAAAAGGTGAAAAAATTTTTCTTTTGGACTTAGTCATTTTTTCAGCGTTTAT
The DNA here is from genome assembly GCF_046119375.1 of Phyllobates terribilis. Lineage (NCBI taxonomy): Eukaryota > Metazoa > Chordata > Amphibia > Anura > Dendrobatidae > Phyllobates > Phyllobates terribilis. The sequence continues at coordinate 16,979,336 of NW_027362773.1, read as the reverse complement.
CAGACTTTCAGATAGGGGAAATGTCAGTGAGCGTTCCGATTTCAGTTCCATAGCGATTCGCCCGATGAGTCCTTCATATTTAGTTGTTTTCAGCCAATTTTCAGAATTTTTGAAAATTTCACTTTTTTGTGAAAATATCCACTAAATGAGGGAATAATATGTGTGAGGGTACCCCAGGAGAGTTCCAAATGTGTGTGGGTAGAATATATATCCCACGGGGGTAAAATTGAAAAAAGGTAAAAAAAATATTTTTTTTGACTTTGTCATTTTTCCGGCGTTTATCACACTTTCAGATAGGTGAAATGTCAGTGAGCGTTCCGATTTCAGTTCCAGAGCAATTCGCCCGATGAGTCCTTCATATTTAGTCGTTTTCAGCCAATTTTCTGAATTTTTGAAAATTTCACTTTTTTGTAAAAAAATATCCACTAAATGAGGGAATAATATGTGTGAGGGTACCCCAGGAGAGTTCCAAATGTGTGTGGGTAGAATATATATCCCACGGGGGTAAAATTGAAAAAAGGTGAAAAATTTTTTTTTTTGCACTTAGTCATTTTTTCAGCGTTTATCAGACTTTCAGATAGGTGAAATGTCAGTGAGCATTCCGATTTCAGTTCCAGAGCAATTCGCCCGATGAGTCCTTCATATTTAGTCGTTTTCAGCCAATTTTCTGAATTTTTGAAAATTTCACTTTTTTGTAAAAAAATATCCACTAAATGAGGGATTAATATGTGTGAGGGTACCCCAGGAGAGTTCCAAATGTGTGTGGGTAGAATATATATGCCACGGGGGTAAAATTGAAAAAAGGTAAAAAAATTTTTTGGGACTTAGTCATTTTTTCAGCGTTTATCAGACTTTCAGACAGGGGAAATGTCAGTGAGCGTTCCGATTTCAGTTCCAGAGCGATTCGCCCGATGAGTCCTTCATATTTAGTTGTTTTCAGCCAATTTCCTGAATTTTTGAAAATTTCACTTTTTTGTGAAAATATCCACTAAATGAGGTCATAATATGTGTGAGGGTACCCCAGGAGAGTTCCAAATGTGTGTGGGTAGAATATATATCCCACGGGGGTAAAATTGAAAAAGGTGAAAAAAAAATTTTTTTTGACTTAGTCATTTTTCCGGCGTTTATCAGACTTTCAGATAGGGGAATTGTCAGTGAGCATTCCAAATTCAATTCCAGAGCAATTCGCCCGATGAGTCCTTCATATTTAGTCGTTTTCAGCCAATTTTCAGAATTTTTGAAAATTTCACTTTTTTATGAAAATATCCACTAAATGAGGGAATAATATGTGTGAGGGTACCCCAGGACAGTTCCAAATGTGTGTGGGTAGAATATATATCCCACGGGGGTAAAATTGAAAAAAGATGAAAACATTTTTTTTTGACTTAGTCATTTTTCCGTCGTTTATCAGACTTTCAGATAGGGGAAATGTCAGTGAGCGTTCCGATTTCAGTTCCAGAGCGATTCGCCCGATGAGTCCTTCATATTTAGTCGTTTTCAGCCAATTTTCTGAATTTTTGAAAATTTCACTTTTTTGTAAAAAAATATCCACTAAATTAGGGAATAATATGTGTGAGGGTACCCCAGGAGAGTTCCAAATGTGTGTGGGTAGAATATATATCCCACAGGGGTAAAATTGAAAAAAGATGAAAAAAATTTTTTTTTGGACTTCGTAATTTTTACGGCGTTTATCAGACTTTCAGATAGGTGAAATGTCAGTGAGCGTTCCGATTTCAGTTCCAGAGCAATTCGCTCGATGAGTCCTTCATATTTAGTCGTTTTCAGCCAATTTTCTGAATTTTTGAAAATTTCACTTTTTTGTAAAAAAATATCCACTAAATTAGGGAATAATATGTGTGAGGGTACCCCAGGAGAGTTCCAAATGTGTGTGGGTAGAATATATATCCCACGGGGGTAAAATTGAAAAAAGGTGAAAAATTTTTTTTTTTGCACTTAGTCATTTTTTCAGCGTTTATCAGACTTTCAGATAGGGGAAATGTCAGTGAGCGTTCCGATTTCAGTTCCAGAGCGATTCGCCCGATGAGTCCTTCATATTTAGTCGTTTTCAGCCAATTTTCTGAATTTTTGAAAATTTCACTTTTTTGTAAAAAAATATCCACTAAATTAGGGAATAATATGTGTGAGGGTACCCCAGGAGAGTTCCAAATGTGTGTGGGTAGAATATATATCCCACAGGGGTAAAATTGAAAAAAGGTGAAAAAATTTTTCTTTTGGACTTAGTCATTTTTTCAGCGTTTATCAGACTTTCAGATAGGGGAAATGTCAGTGAGCGTTCCGATTTCAGTTCCATAGCGATTCGCCCGATGAGTCCTTCATATTTAGTTGTTTTCAGCCAATTTTCAGAATTTTTGAAAATTTCACTTTTTTGTGAAAATATCCACTAAATGAGGGAATAATATGTGTGAGGGTACCCCAGGAGAGTTCCAAATGTGTGTGGGTAGAATATATATCCCACGGGGGTAAAATTGAAAAAAGGTAAAAAAAATATTTTTTTTGACTTTGTCATTTTTCCGGCGTTTATCACACTTTCAGATAGGTGAAATGTCAGTGAGCGTTCCGATTTCAGTTCCAGAGCAATTCGCCCGATGAGTCCTTCATATTTAGTCGTTTTCAGCCAATTTTCTGAATTTTTGAAAATTTCACTTTTTTGTAAAAAAATATCCACTAAATGAGGGAATAATATGTGTGAGGGTACCCCAGGAGAGTTCCAAATGTGTGTGGGTAGAATATATATCCCACGGGGGTAAAATTGAAAAAAGGTGAAAAATTTTTTTTTTTGCACTTAGTCATTTTTTCAGCGTTTATCAGACTTTCAGATAGGTGAAATGTCAGTGAGCATTCCGATTTCAGTTCCAGAGCAATTCGCCCGATGAGTCCTTCATATTTAGTCGTTTTCAGCCAATTTTCTGAATTTTTGAAAATTTCACTTTTTTGTAAAAAAATATCCACTAAATGAGGGATTAATATGTGTGAGGGTACCCCAGGAGAGTTCCAAATGTGTGTGGGTAGAATATATATGCCACGGGGGTAAAATTGAAAAAAGGTAAAAAAATTTTTTGGGACTTAGTCATTTTTTCAGCGTTTATCAGACTTTCAGACAGGGGAAATGTCAGTGAGCGTTCCGATTTCAGTTCCAGAGCGATTCGCCCGATGAGTCCTTCATATTTAGTTGTTTTCAGCCAATTTCCTGAATTTTTGAAAATTTCACTTTTTTGTGAAAATATCCACTAAATGAGGTCATAATATGTGTGAGGGTACCCCAGGAGAGTTCCAAATGTGTGTGGGTAGAATATATATCCCACGGGGGTAAAATTGAAAAAGGTGAAAAAAAAATTTTTTTTGACTTAGTCATTTTTCCGGCGTTTATCAGACTTTCAGATAGGGGAATTGTCAGTGAGCATTCCAAATTCAATTCCAGAGCAATTCGCCCGATGAGTCCTTCATATTTAGTCGTTTTCAGCCAATTTTCAGAATTTTTGAAAATTTCACTTTTTTATGAAAATATCCACTAAATGAGGGAATAATATGTGTGAGGGTACCCCAGGACAGTTCCAAATGTGTGTGGGTAGAATATATATCCCACGGGGGTAAAATTGAAAAAAGATGAAAAAATTATTTTTTTGACTTAGTCATTTTTCCGTCGTTTATCAGACTTTCAGATAGGTGAAATGTCAGTGAGCGTTCCGATTTCAGTTCCAGAGCAATTCGCCCGATGAGTCCTTCATATTTAGTCGTTTTCAGCCAATTTTCTGAATTTTTGAAAATTTCACTTTTTTGTAAAAAAATATCCACTAAATGAGGGAATAATATGTGTGAGGGTACCCCAGGAGAGTTCCAAATGTGTGTGGGTAGAATATATATCCCACGGGGGTAAAATTGAAAAAAGGTGAAAATTTTTTTTTTTTGGACTTAGTCATTTTTTCAGCGTTTATCAGACTTTCAGATAGGGGAAATGTCAGTGAGCGTTCCGATTTCAGTTCCAGAGCAATTCGCCCGATGAGTCCTTCATATTTAGCCGTTTTCAGCCAATTTTCTGAATTTTTGAAAATTTCACTTTTTTGTAAAAAAATATCCACTAAATGAGGGAATAATATGTGAGAGGGTACCCCCAAGAGAGTTCCAAATGTGTGTGGGTATAATATATATGCCACGGGGGTAAAATTGAAAAAAGGTGAAAATTTTTTTTGGGACTTAGTCATTTTTTCAGCGTTTATCAGACTTTCAGATAGGGGAAATGTCAGTGAGCATTCCGATTTCAGTTCCAGAGTGATTCGCCCGATGAGTCCTTCATATTTAGTCGTTTTCAGCCAATTTTCTGAAATTTTGAAAATTTCACTTTTTTGTGAAAATATCCACTAAATGAGGGAATAATATGTGTGAGGGTACGCCAGGAGAGTTCCAAACGTGTGTGGGTAGAATATATATCCCACGGGGGTAAAATTGAAAAAGGTGAAAAAAAATTTTTTTTTGACTTAGTCATTTTTTCAGCGTTTATCAGACTTTCAGATAGGGGAAATGTCAGTGAGCATTCCGATTTCAGTTCCAGAGTGATTCGCCCGATGAGTCCTTCATATTTAGTCGTTTTCAGCCAATTTTCTGAATTTTTGAAAATTTCACTTTTTTGTAAAAAAATATCCACTAAATGAGGGAATAATATGTGAGAGGGTACCCCCAAGAGTGTTCCAAATGTGTGTGGGTATAATATATATGCCATGGGGGTAAAATTGAAAAAAGGTGAAAAATTTTTTTGGGACTTAGTCATTTTTTCAGCGTTTATCAGACTTTCAGATAGGGGAAATGTCAGTGAGCGTTCCGATTTCAGTTCCAGAGCGATTCGCCCGATGAGTCCTTCATATTTAGTTGTTTTCAGCCAATTTTCAGAATTTTTGAAAATTTCACTTTTTTGTGAAAATATCCACTAAATGAGGGAATAATATGTGTGAGGGTACCCCAGGAGAGTTCCAAATGTGTGTGGGTAGAATATATATCCCACAGATGTAAAATTGAAAAAAGGTAAAAAAAAAATTTTTTTTGACTGTCATTTTTCCGGCGTTTATCAGACTTTCAGATAGGGGAAATGTCAGTGAGCATTTCGATTTCAGTTCCAGAGCAATTCGCCCGATGAGTCCTTCATAATTAGTCATTTTCAGCCAATTTTCAGAATGTTTGAAAATTTCACTTTTTTGTGAAAATATCCACTAAATGAGGGAATAATATGTGTGAGGGTACCCCAGGAGAGTTCCAAATGTGTGTGGGTAGAATATATATCCCACGGGGGTAAAATTGAAAAAAGATGAAAAAATTATTTTTTTGGACTTAGTCATTTTTCCGGCGTTTATCAGACTTTCAGATAGGGGAAATGTCAGTGAGCATTCCGATTTCAGTTCCAGAGTGATTCGCCCGATGAGTCCTTCATATTTAGTCGTTTTCAGCCAATTTTCAGAATTTTTGAAAATTTCACTTTTTTGTGAAAATATCCACTAAATGAGGGAATAATATGTGTGAGGGTACCCCAGGAGAGTTCCAAATGTGTGTGGGTAGAATATATATCCCACGGGGGTAAAATTGAAAAAAGGTGAAAAATATTTTTTTTTGACTTAGTCATTTTTTCAGCGTTTATCAGACTTTCAGATAGGGGAAATGTCAGTGAGCATTCCGATTTCAGTTCCAGAGCGATTTGCCTGATGTGTCCTTCATATTTAGTCGTTTTCAGCCAATTTTCTGAAATTTTGAAAATTTCACTTTTTTGTGAAAATATCCACTAAATGAGGGAATAATATGTGTGAGGGTACACCAGGAGAGTTCCAAACGTGTGTGGGTAGAATATATATCCCACGGGGGTAAAATTGAAAAAGGTGAAAAAAAATTTTTTTTTGACTTAGTCATTTTTCCGGCGTTTATCAGACTTTCAGATAGGGGAAATGTCAGTGAGCGTTCCAAATTCAGTTCCAGAGCAATTCGCCCGATGAGTCCTTCATATTTAGTCGTTTTCAGCCAATTTTCAGAATTTTTGAAAATTTCACTTATTTGTGAAAATATCCACTAAATAAGGGAATAATATGTGTGAGGGTACCCCAGGACAGTTCCAAATGTGTGTGGGTAGAATATATATCCCACGGGGGTAAAATTGAAAAAAGATGAAAAAATTTTTTTTTTGACTTAGTCATTTTTCCGTCGTTTATCAGACTTTCAGATAGGGGAAATGTCAGTGAGCGTTCCGATTTCAGTTCCAGAGCGATTCGCCCGATGAGTCCTTCATATTTAGTCGTTTTCAGCCACTTTTCTGAATTTTTGAAAATTTCACTTTTTTGTAAAAAAATATCCACTAAATTAGGGAATAATATGTGTGAGGGTACCCCAGGAGAGTTCCAAATGTGTGTGGGTAGAATATATATCCCACAGGGGTAAAATTGAAAAAAGGTGAAAAAATTTTTTTTTTTGGACTTAGTCATTTTTTCAGCGTTTATCAGACTTTCAGATAGGGGAAATGTCAGTGAGTGTTCCGATTTCAGTTCCATAGCGATTCGCCCGATGACTGCTTCATATTTAGTTGTTTTCAGCCAATTTTCAGAATTTTTGAAAATTTCACTTTTTTGTGAAATATCCACTAAATGAGGGAATAATATGTGTGAGGGTACCCCAGGAGAGTTCCAAATGTGTGTGGGTAGAATATATATCCCACGGGGGTAAAATTGAAAAAAGGTAAAAAAAAAATTTTTTTTGACTTTGTCATTTTTCCGGCGTTTATCACACTTTCAGATAGGGGAAATGTCAGTGAGCGTTCCGATTTCAGTTCCAGAGCAATTCGCCGATGAGTCCTTCATATTTAGTCGTTTTCAGCCAATTTTCAGAATGTTTGAAAATTTCACTTTTTTGTGAAAATATCCACTAAATGAGGGAATAATATGTGTGAGGGTACCCCAGGAGAGTTCCAAATGTGTGTGGGTAGAATATATATCCCACAGGGGTAAAATTGAAAAAAGGTAAAAAAAAATTTTTTTTTGACTGTCATTTTTCCGGCGTTTATCAGACTTTCAGATAGGGGAAATGTCAGTGAGCATTCCGATTTCAGTTCCAGAGCAATTCGCCCGATGAGTCCTTCATATTTAGTCATTTTCAGCCAATTTTCAGAATGTTTGAAAATTTCACTTTTTTGTGAAAATATCCACTAAATGAGGGAATAATATGTGTGAGGGTACCCCAGGAGAGTTCCAAATGTGTGTGGGTAGAATATATATCCCACGGGGGTAAAATTGAAAAAAGATGAAAAAATTATTTTTTTGGACTTAGTCATTTTTCCGGCGTTTATCAGACTTTCAGATAGGGGAAATGTCAGTGAGCATTCCGATTTCAGTTCCAGAGTGATTCGCCCGATGAGTCCTTCATATTTAGTCGTTTTCAGCCAATTTTCAGAATTTTTGAAAATTTCACTTTTTTGTGAAAATATCCACTAAATGAGGGAATAATATGTGTGAGGGTACCCCAGGAGAGTTCCAAATGTGTGTGGGTAGAATATATTTCCCACGGGGGTAAAATTGAAAAAAGGTGAAAAAATTTTTTTTTTGACTTAGTCATTTTTTCAGCGTTTATCAGACTTTCAGATAGGGGAAATGACAGTGAGCATTCCGATTTCAGTTCCAGAGCGATTTGCCTGATGAGTCCTTCATATTTAGTCGTTTTCAGCCAATTTTCAGAATTTTTGAAAATTTCACTTTTTTGTGAAAATATCCACTAAATGAGGGAATAATATGTGTGAGGGTACCCCAGGAGAGTTCCAAATGTGTGTGGGTAGAATATATATCCCACGGGGGTAAAATTGAAAAAAGGTGAGAAAATTTTTTTTTTGGACTTAGTCATTTTTTCAGCGTTTATCAGACTTTCAGATAGGGGAAATGTCAGTGAGCGTTCCGATTTCAGTTCCAGAGCGATTTGCCTGATGAGTCCTTCATATTTAGTCGTTTTCAGCCAATTTTCTGAATTTTTGAAAATTTCACTTTTTTGTGAAAATATCCACTAAATGAGGGAATAATATGTGTGAAGGTACGCCAGGAGAGTTCCAAATGTGTGTGGGTAGATTATATATCCCACGGGGCTAAAATTGAAAAAAGGTTAAAAAAAAAAAATTTTTGACTTAGTCATTTTTCCGGCGTTTATCAAACTTTCAGATAGGGGAAATGTAAGTGAGCGTTCCAATTTCAGTTCCAGAGCAATTCGCCCGATGAGTCCTTGATATTTAGTCGTTTTCAGCCAATTTTCTGAATTTTTGAAAATTTCACTTTTTTGTAAAAAAATATCCACTAAATGAGGGAATAATATGTGTGAGGGTACCCCAGGAGAGTTCCAAATGTGTGTGGGTAGAATATATATCCCACGGGGGTAAAATTGAAAAAAGGTGAAAATTTTTTTTTTTGTCTTAGTCATTTTTCCGTCGTTTATCAGACTTTCAGATAGGGGAAATGTCAGTGAGCGTTCCGATTTCAGTTCCAGAGCGATTCGCCCGATGAGTCCTTCATATTTAGTCGTTTTCAGCCAATTTTCTGAATTTTTGAAAATTTCACTTTTTTGTAAAAAAATATCCACTAAATGAGGGAATAATATGTGTGAGGGTACCCCAGGAGAGTTCCAAATGTGTGTGGGTAGAATATATATCCCACAGGGGTAAAATTGAAAAAAGGTGAAAAATTTTTTTTTTGGACTTAGTCATTTTTTCTGCGTTTATCAGACTTTCAGATAGGGGAAATGTCAGTGAGCGTTCCGATTTCAGTTCCATAGCGATTCGCCCGATGAGTCCTTCATATTTAGTTGTTTTCAGCCAATTTTCAGAATTTTTGAAAATTTCACTTTTTTGTGAAAATATCCACTAAATGAGGGAATAATATGTGTGAGGGTACCCCAGGAGAGTTCCAAATGTGTGTGGGTAGAATATATATCCCACGGGGGTAAAATTGAAAAAAGGTTAAAAAAATATTTTTTTTGACTTAGTCATTTTTTCAGCGTTTATCAGACTTTCAGATAGGGGAAATGTCAGTGAGCGTTCCGATTTCAGTTCCAGAGCAATTCGCCCGATGAGTCCTTCATATTTAGTCGTTTTCAGCCAATTTTCTGAATTTTTGAAAATTTCACTTTTTTGTAAAAAAATATCCACCAAATGAGGGAATAATATGTGTGAGGGTACCCCAGGAGAGTTCCAAATGTGTGTGGGTAGAATATATATCCCACGGGGGTAAAATTGAAAAAAGGTGAAAAATTTTTTTTTTTGGACTTAGTCATTTTTTCAGCGTTTATCAGACTTTCAGATAGGGGAAATGTCAGTGAGCGTTCCGATTTCAGTTCCAGAGCAATTCGCCCGATGAGTCCTTCATATTTAGTCGTTTTCAGCCAATTTTCAGAATTTTTGAAAATTTCACTTTTTTGTGAAAATATCCACTAAATGAGGGAATAATATGTGTGATGGTACCCCAGGAGAGTTCCAAATGTGTGTGGGTAGAATATATATCCCAGGGGGTAAAATTGAAAAAAGGTGAGAAAATTTTTTTTTTGGACTTAGTCATTTTTTCAGCGTTTATCAGACTTTCAGATAGGGGAAATGTCAGTGAGCGTTCCGATTTCAGTTCCAGAGCGATTTGCCTGATGAGTCCTTCATATTTAGTCGTTTTCAGCCAATTTTCTGAATTTTTGAAAATTTCACTTTTTTGTGAAAATATCCACTAAATGAGGGAATAATATGTGTGAAGGTACGCCAGGAGAGTTCCAAATGTGTGTGGGTAGATTATATATCCCACGGGGCTAAAATTGAAAAAAGGTTAAAAAAAAAAATTTTTTGACTTAGTCATTTTTCCGGCGTTTATCAAACTTTCAGATAGGGGAAATGTAAGTGAGCGTTCCAATTTCAGTTCCAGAGCAATTCGCCCGATGAGTCCTTGATATTTAGTCGTTTTCAGCCAATTTTCTGAATTTTTGAAAATTTCACTTTTTTGTAAAAAAATATCCACTAAATGAGGGAATAATATGTGTGAGGGTACCCCAGGAGAGTTCCAAATGTGTGTGGGTAGAATATATATCCCACGGGGGTAAAATTGAAAAAAGGTGAAAATTTTTTTTTTTGTCTTAGTCATTTTTCCGTCGTTTATCAGACTTTCAGATAGGGGAAATGTCAGTGAGCGTTCCGATTTCAGTTCCAGAGCGATTCGCCCGATGAGTCCTTCATATTTAGTCGTTTTCAGCCAATTTTCTGAATTTTTGAAAATTTCACTTTTTTGTAAAAAAATATCCACTAAATGAGGGAATAATATGTGTGAGTGTACCCCAGGAGAGTTCCAAATGTGTGTGGGTAGAATATATATCCCACAGGGGTAAAATTGAAAAAAGGTGAAAAATTTTTTTTTTTGGACTTAGTCATTTTTTCTGCGTTTATCAGACTTTCAGATAGGGGAAATGTCAGTGAGCGTTCCGATTTCAGTTCCATAGCGATTCGCCCGATGAGTCCTTCATATTTAGTTGTTTTCAGCCAATTTTCAGAATTTTTGAAAATTTCACTTTTTTGTGAAAATATCCACTAAATGAGGGAATAATATGTGTGAGGGTACCCCAGGAGAGTTCCAAATGTGTGTGGGTAGAATATATATCCCACGGGGGTAAAATTGAAAAAAGTTTAAAAAAATATTTTTTTTGACTTAGTCATTTTTTCAGCGTTTATCAGACTTTCAGATAGGGGAAATGTCAGTGAGCGTTCCGATTTCAGTTCCAGAGCAATTCGCCCGATGAGTCCTTCATATTTAGTCGTTTTCAGCCAATTTTCTGAATTTTTGAAAATTTCACTTTTTTGTAAAAAAATATCCACTAAATGAGGGAATAATATGTGTGAGGGTACCCCAGGAGAGTTCCAAATGTGTGTGGGTAGAATATATATCCCACGGGGGTAAAATTGAAAAAAGGTGAAAAATTTTTTTTTTTGGACTTAGCCATTTTTTCAGCGTTTATCAGACTTTCAGATAGGGGAAATGTCAGTGAGCGTTCCGATTTCAGTTCCAGAGCAATTCGCCCGATGAGTCCTTCATATTTAGTCGTTTTCAGCCAATTTTCAGAATTTTTGAAAATTTCACTTTTTTGTAAAAAAATATCCACTAAATGAGGGAATAATATGTGTGAGGGTACCCCAGGAGAGTTCCAAATGTGTGTGGGTAGAATATATATCCCACGGGGGTAAAATTGAAGAAAGGTGAAAAATTTTTTTTTTTGGACTTAGTCATTTTTTCAACGTTTATCAGACTTTCAGATAGGGGAAATGTCAGTGAGCATTCCGATTTCAGTTCCAGAGCGATTTGCCTGATGGGTCCTTCATATTTAGTCGTTTTCAGCCAATTTTCTGAATTTTTGAAAATTTCACTTTTTTGTGAAAATATCCACTTAATGAGGGAATAATATGTGTGAGGGTACCCCAGGAGAGTTCCAAATGTGTGTGGGTAGAATATATATCCCACGGGGGTAAAATTGAAAAAAGGTGAAAAATTTTTTTGGGACTCAGTCATTTTTTCAGCGTTTATCAGACTTTCAGATAGGGGAAATGTCAGTGAGCGTTCCGATTTCAGTTCCAGAGCGATTTGACTGATGAGTCGTTCATATTTAGTCGTTTTCAGCCAATTTTCTGAATTTTTGAAAATTTCACTTTTTTGTGAAAATATCCACTAAATGAGGGAATAATATGTGTGAGGGTATGCCAGGAGAGTTCCAAATGTGTGTGGGTAGAATATATATCCCACGGGGGAAAAATTGAAAAAAGGTGAAAAAAATTTTTTTTTGGACTTAGTCATTTTTCCGGCGTTTATCAGACTTTCAGATAGGGGAAATGTCAGTGAGCGTTCCGATTTCAGTTCCAGAGCAATTCGCCCGATGAGTCCTTCATATTTAGTCGTTTTCAGCCAATTTTCTGAATTTTTGAAAATTTCACTTTTTTGTAAAAAAATATCCACTAAATGAGGGAATAATATGTGTGAGGGTACCCCAGGAGAGTTCCAAATGTGTGTGGGTAGAATATATATCCCACGGGGGTAAAATTGAAAAAAGGTGAAAATTTTTTTTTTTTGGACTTAGTCATTTTTTCAACGTTTATCAGACTTTCAGATAGGGGAAATGTCAGTGAGCATTCCGATTTCAGTTCCAGAGCGATTTGCCTGATGGGTCCTTCATATTTAGTCGTTTTCAGCCAATTTTCTGAATTTTTGAAAATTTCACTTTTTTGTGAAAATATCCACTAAATGAGGGAATAATATGTGTGAGGGTACCCCAGGAGAGTTCCAAATGTGTGTGGGTAGAATATATATCCCACGGGGGTAAAATTGAAAAAAGGTGAAAAATTTTTTTGGGACTCAGTCATTTTTTCAGCGTTTATCAGACTTTCAGATAGGGGAAATGTCAGTGAGCGTTCCGATTTCAGTTCCATAGCGATTCGCCCGATGAGTCCTTCATATTTAGTTGTTTTCAGCCAATTTTCAGAATTTTTGAAAATTTCACTTTTTTGTGAAAATATCCACTAAATGAGGGAATAATATGTGTGAGGGTACCCCAGGAGAGTTCCAAATGTGTGTGGGTAGAATATATCTCCCACGGGGGTAAAATTGAAAAAAGTTTAAAAAAATATTTTTTTTGACTTAGTCATTTTTTCAGCGTTTATCAGACTTTCAGATAGGGGAAATGTCAGTGAGCGTTCCGATTTCAGTTCCAGAGCAATTCGCCCGATGAGTCCTTCATATTTAGTCGTTTTCAGCCAATTTTCTGAATTTTTGAAAATTTCACTTTTTTGTAAAAAAATATCCACTAAATGAGGGAATAATATGTGTGAGGGTATGCCAGGAGAGTTCCAAATGTGTGTGGGTAGAATATATATCCCACGGGGGAAAAATTGAAAAAAGGTGAAAAAAATTTTTTTTTGGACTTAGTCATTTTTCCGGCGTTTATCAGACTTTCAGATAGGGGAAATGTCAGTGAGCGTTCCGATTTCAGTTCCAGAGCAATTCGCCCGATGAGTCCTTCATATTTAGTCGTTTTCAGCCAATTTTCTGAATTTTTGAAAATTTCACTTTTTTGTAAAAAAATATCCACTAAATGAGGGAATAATATGTGTGAGGGTACCCCAGGAGAGTTCCAAATGTGTGTGGGTAGAATATATATCCCACGGGGGTAAAATTGAAAAAAGGTGAAAAATTTTTTTTTTGGACTTAGTCATTTTTTCAACGTTTATCAGACTTTCAGGTAGGGGAAATGTCAGTGAGCATTCCGATTTCAGTTCCAGAGCGATTTGCCTGATGGGTCCTTCATATTTAGTCGTTTTCAGCCAATTTTCTGAATTTTTGAAAATTTCACTTTTTTGTGAAAATATCCACTAAATGAGGGAATAATATGTGTGAGGGTATGCCAGGAGAGTTCCAAATGTGTGTGGGTAGAATATATATCCCACGGGGGAAAAATTGAAAAAAGGTGAAAAAAATTTTTTTTTGGACTTAGTCATTTTTCCGGCGTTTATCAGACTTTCAGATAGGGGAAATGTCAGTGAGCGTTCCGATTTCAGTTCCAGAGCAATTCGCCCAATGAGTCCTTCATATTTAGTCGTTTTCAGCCAATTTTCTGAATTTTTGAAAATTTCACTTTTTTGTAAAAAAATATCCACTAAATGAGGGAATAATATGTGTGAGGGTACCCCAGGAGAGTTCCAAATGTGTGTGGGTAGAATATATATCCCACGGGGGTAAAATTGAAAAAAGGTGAAAAATTTTTTTTTTGGACTTAGTCATTTTTTCAACGTTTATCAGACTTTCAGGTAGGGGAAATGTCAGTGAGCATTCCGATTTCAGTTCCAGAGCGATTTGCCTGATGGGTCCTTCATATTTAGTCGTTTTCAGCCAATTTTCTGAATTTTTTAAAATTTCACTTTTTTGTGAAAATATCCACTAAATGAGGGAATAATATGTGTGAGGGTACGCCAGGAGAGTTCCAAATGTGTGTGGGTAGAATATATATCCCACGGGGGTAAAATTGAAAAAAGGTGAAAAATTTTTTTTTTTGGACTTGGTCATTTTTTCAGCGTTTATCAGACTTTCAGATAGGGGAAATGTCAGTGAGCATTCCGATTTCAGTTCCAGAGCGATTTGCCTGATGAGTCCTTCATATTTAGTCGTTTTCAGCCAATTTTCTGAATTTTTGAATATTTCACTTTTTTGTGAAAATATCCACTAAATGAGGGAATAATATGTGTGAGGGTACCCCAGGAGAGTTCCAAATGTTTGTGGATAGAATATATATCCCACGGGGGTAAAATTGAAAAAAGGTGAAAAATTTTTTTTTTGGACTTAGTCATTTTTTCAGCGTTTATCAGATTTTCAGATAGGGGAAATGTCAGTGGGCGTTCCAATTTCAGTTCCAGAGCGATTCGCCCGATGAGTCCTTCATATTTAGTTGTTTTCAGCCAATTTTCAGAATTTTTGAAAATTTCACTTTTTTGTGAAAATATCCACTAAATGAGGGAATAATATGTGTGAGGGTACCCCAGGAGAGTTCCAAATGTGTGTGGGTAGAATATATATCCCACGGGGGTAAAATTGAAAAAAGGTGAAAAAATTTTTTTCTTGGACTTAGTCATTTTTTCAGCGTTTATCAGACTTTCAGATAGGGGAAATGTCAGTGAGCATTCCGATTTCAGTTCCAGAGCGATTTGCCTGATGAGTCCTTCATATTTAGTCGTTTTCAGCCAATTTTCAGAATTTTTGAAAATTTCACTTTTTTGTGAAAATATCCACTAAATGAGGGAATAATATGTGTGAGGGTACGCCAGGAGAGTTCCAAATGTGTGTGGGTAGAATATATATCCCACGGGGGTAAAATTGAAAAAAGGTTAAAAAAAAAAATTTTTTGACTTAGTCATTTTTCCGGCGTTTATCAGACTTTCAGATAGGGGAAATGTCAGTGAGCGTTCCAATTTCAGTTCCAGAGCAATTCGCCCGATGAGTTCTTCATATTTAGTCGTTTTCAGCCAATTTTCAGAATTTTTGAAAATTTCACTTTTTTGTGAAAATATCCACTAAATGAGGGAATAATATGTGTGAGGGTACCCCAGGAGAGTTCCAAATGTGTGTGGGTAGAATATATATCCCAAGGGGGTAAAATTGCAAAAAGATGAAAAATTTTTTTTTTTGTCTTAGTCATTTTTCCGTCGTTTGTCAGACTTTCAGATAGGGGAAATGTCAGTGAGCGTTCCAATTTCAGTTCCAGAGCGATTCGCCCGATGAGTCCTTCATATTTAGTTGTTTTCAGCCAATTTTCAGAATTTTTGAAAATTTCACTTTTTTGTGAAAATATCCACTAAATGAGGGAATAATATGTGTGAGGGTACCCCAGGAGAGTTCCAAATGTGTGTGGGTAGAATATATATCCCACGGGGGTAAAATTGAAAAAAGGTGAAACATTTTTTTTCTTGGACTTAGTCATTTTTTCAGCGTTTATCAGACTTTCAGATAGGGGAAATGTCAGTGAGCATTCCGATTTCAGTTCCAGAGCGATTTGCCTGATGAGTCCTTCATATTTAGTCGTTTTCAGCCAATTTTCAGAATTTTTGAAAATTTCACTTTTTTGTGAAAATATCCACTAAATGAGGGAATAATATGTGTGAGGGTACCCCAGGAGAGTTCCAAATGTGTGTGGGTATTATATATATCCCACGGGGGTAAAATTGAAAAAAGGTGAAAAAAATTTTTTTTTGGACTTAGTCATTTTTTCAGCGTTTATCAGACTTTCAGATAGGGGAAATGTCAGTGAGCGTTCCGATTTCAGTTCCAGAGCGATTTGCCTGATGAGTCCTTCATATTTAGTCGTTTTCAGCCAATTTTCTGAATTTTTGAAAATTTCACTTTTTTGTGAAAATATCCACTAAATGAGGGAATAATATGTGTGAGGGTACGCCAGGAGAGTTCCAAATGTGTGTGGGTAGAATATATATCCCACGGGGGTAAAATTGAAAAAAGGTTAAAAAAAAAAATTTTTTGACTTAGTCATTTTTCCGGCGTTTATCAGACTTTCAGATAGGGGAAATGTCAGTGAGCGTTCCAATTTCAGTTCCAGAGCGATTCGCCCGATGAGTCCTTCATATTTAGTTGTTTTCAGCCAATTTTCAGAATTTTTGAAAATTTCACTTTTTTGTGAAAATATCCACTAAATGAGGGAATAATATGTGTGAGGGTACCCCAGGAGAGTTCCAAATGTGTGTGGGTAGAATATATATCCCACGGGGGTAAAATTGAAAAAAGGTGAAAAATTTTTTTTCTTGGACTTAGTCATTTTTTCAGCGTTTATCAGACTTTCAGATAGGGGAAATGTCAGTGAGCATTCCGATTTCAGTTCCAGAGCGATTTGCCTGATGAGTCCTTCATATTTAGTCGTTTTCAGCCAATTTTCAGAATTTTTGAAAATTTCACTTTTTTGTGAAAATATCCACTAAATGAGGGAATAATATGTGTGAGGGTACCCCAGGAGAGTTCCAAATGTGTGTGGGTATTATATATATCCCACGGGGGTAAAATTGAAAAAAGGTGAAAAAAATTTTTTTTTGGACTTAGTCATTTTTTCAGCGTTTATCAGACTTTCAGATAGGGGAAATGTCAGTGAGCGTTCCGATTTCAGTTCCAGAGCGATTTGCCTGATGAGTCCTTCATATTTAGTCGTTTTCAGCCAATTTTCTGAATTTTTGAAAATTTCACTTTTTTGTGAAAATATCCACTAAATGAGGGAATAATATGTGTGAGGGTACGCCAGGAGAGTTCCAAATGTGTGTGGGTAGAATATATATCCCACGGGGGTAAAATTGAAAAAAGGTTAAAAAAAAAAATTTTTTGACTTAGTCATTTTTCCGGCGTTTATCAGACTTTCAGATAGGGGAAATGTCAGTGAGCATTCCGATTTCAGTTCCAGAGCGATTTGCCTGATGGGTCCTTCATATTTAGTCGTTTTCAGCCAATTTTCTGAATTTTTTAAAATTTCACTTTTTTGTGAAAATATCCACTAAATGAGGGAATAATATGTGTGAGGGTACGCCAGGAGAGTTCCAAATGTGTGTGGGTAGAATATATATCCCACGGGGGTAAAATTGAAAAAAGGTGAAAAATTTTTTTGGGACTCAGTCATTTTTTCAGCGTTTATCAGACTTTCAGATAGGGGAAATGTCAGTGAGCGTTCCAAATTCAGTTCCAGAGCAATTCGACCGATGAGTCCTTCATATTTAGTCGTTTTCAGCCAATTTTCAGAATTTTTGAAAATTTCACTTTTTTGTGAAAATATCCACTAAATGAGGGAATAATATGTGTGAGGGTACCCCAGGAGAGTTCCAAATGTGTGTGGGTAGAATATATATCCCACGGGGGTAAAATTGAAAAAAGATGAAAAAATTTTTTTTTTTGACTTAGTCATTTTTCCGGCGTTTATCAGACTTTCAGATAGGTGAAATGTCAGTGAGCGTTCCGATTTCAGTTCCAGAGCAATTCGCCCGATGAGTCCTTCATATTTAGTCGTTTTCAGCCAATTTTCTGAATTTTTGAAAATTTCACTTTTTTGTAAAAAAATATCCACTAAATGAGGGAATAATATGTGTGAGGGTACCCCAGGAGAGTTCCAAATGTGTGTGGGTAGAATATATATCCCACGGGGGTAAAATTGAAAAAAGGTGAAAAATTTTTTTTTTTGGACTTAGTCATTTTTTCAGCGTTTATCAGACTTTCAGATAGGGGAAATGTCAGTGAGCATTCCGATTTCAGTTCCAGAGCGATTTGCCTGATGAGTCCTTCATATTTAGTCGTTTTCAGCCAATTTTCTGAATTTTTGAAAATTTCACTTTTTTGTGAAAATATCCACTAAATGAGGGAATAATATGTGTGAGGGTACGCCAGGAGAGTTCCAAATGTGTGTGGGTAGAATATATATCCCACGGGGGTAAAATTGAAAAAAGATGAACAAATTTTTTTTTGGACTTGGTCATTTTTCCGGCGTTTATCGCACTTTCAGTGAGGGAAAATGTCAGTGAGCGTTCCGATTTCAGTTCCAGAGCAATTCGCCCGATGAGTCCTTCATATTTAGTCGTTTTCAGCCAATTTTCAGAATTTTTGAATATTTCACTTTTTTGTGAAAATATCCACTAAATGAGGGAATAATATGTGTGAGGGTACCCCAGGAGAGTTCCAAATGTTTGTGGATAGAATATATATCCCACGGGGGTAAAATTGAAAAAAGGTGAAAAATTTTTTTTTTGGACTTAGTCATTTTTTCAGCGTTTATCAGATTTTCAGATAGGGGAAATGTCAGTGAGCGTTCCAATTTCAGTTCCAGAGCGATTCGCCCGATGAGTCCTTCATATTTAGTTGTTTTCAGCCAATTTTCAGAATTTTTGAAAATTTCACTTTTTTGTGAAAATATCCACTAAATGAGGGAATAATATGTGTGAGGGTACCCCAGGAGAGTTCCAAATGTGTGTGGGTAGAATATATATCCCACGGGGGTAAAATTGAAAAAAGGTGAAAAATTTTTTTTCTTGGACTTAGTCATTTTTTCAGCGTTTATCAGACTTTCAGATAGGGGAAATGTCAGTGAGCATTCCGATTTCAGTTCCAGAGCGATTTGCCTGATGAGTCCTTCATATTTAGTCGTTTTCAGCCAATTTTCAGAATTTTTGAAAATTTCACTTTTTTGTGAAAATATCCACTAAATGAGGGAATAATATGTGTGAGGGTACGCCAGGAGAGTTCCAAATGTGTGTGGGTAGAATATATATCCCACGGGGGTAAAATTGAAAAAAGGTTAAAAAAAAAATTTTTTTGACTTAGTCATTTTTCCGGCGTTTATCAGACTTTCAGATAGGGGAAATGTCAGTGAGCGTTCCGATTTCAGTTCCAGAGTGATTCGCCCGATGAGTCCTTCATATTTAGTCGTTTTCAGCCAATTTTCAGAATTTTTGAAAATTTCACTTTTTTGTGAAAATATCCACTAAATGAGGGAATAATATGTGTGAGGGTACCCCAGGAGAGTTCCAAATGTGTGTGGGTAGAATATATTTCCCACGGGGGTAAAATTGAAAAAAGGTGAAAAATTTTTTTTTTTGACTTAGTCATTTTTTCAGCGTTTATCAGACTTTCAGATAGGGGAAATGTCAGTGACCATTCCGATTTCAGTTCCAGAGCGATTTGCCTGATGAGTCCTTCATATTTAGTCGTTTTCAGCCAATTTTCTGAATTTTTGAAAATTTCACTTTTTTTTGAAAATATCCACTAAATGAGGGAATAATATGTGTGAGGGTACCCCAGGAGAGTTCCAAATGTGTGTGGGTAGAATATATATCCCACGGGGGTAAAATTGAAAAAAGATGAAAAAATTTTTTTTTTGACTTAGTCATTTTTCCGGCGTTTATCAGACTTTCAGATAGGTGAAATGTCAGTGAGCGTTCCGATTTCAGTTCCAGAGCAATTCGCCCGATGAGTCCTTCATATTTAGTCGTTTTCAGCCAATTTTCTGAATTTTTGAAAATTTCACTTTTTTGTAAAAAAATATCCACCAAATGAGGGAATAATATGTGTGAGGGTACCCCAGGAGAGTTCCAAATGTGTGTGGGTAGAATATATATCCCACGGGGGTAAAATTGAAAAAAGGTGAAAAATTTTTTTTTTGGACTTAGTCATTTTTTCAGCGTTTATCAGACTTTCAGATAGGGGAAATGTCAGTGAGCGTTCCGATTTCAGTTCCAGAGCGATTTGCCTGATGAGTCCTTCATATTTAGTCGTTTTCAGCCAATTTTCTGAATTTTTGAAAATTTCACTTTTTTGTGAAAATATCCACTAAATGAGGGAATAATATGTGTGAGGGTACGCCAGGAGAGTTCCAAATGTGTGTGGGTAGAATATATATCCCACGGGACTAAAATTGAAAAAAGGTTAAAAAAAAAAATTTTTTGACTTAGTCATTTTTCCGGCGTTTATCAAACTTTCAGATAGGGGAAATGTAAGTGAGCGTTCCAATTTCAGTTCCAGAGCAATTCGCCCGATGAGTCCTTCATATTTAGTCGTTTTCAGCCAATTTTCTGAATTTTTCAAAAATTTCACTTTTTTGTAAAAAAAATATCCACTAAATGAGGGAATAATATGTGTGAGGGTACCCCAGGAGAGTTCCAAATGTGTGTGGGTAGAATATATATCCCACGGGGGTAAAATTGAAAAAAGGTGAAAATTTTTTTTTTTGTCTTAGTCATTTTTCCGTCGTTTATCAGACTTTCAGATAGGGGAAATGTCAGTGAGCGTTCCGATTTCAGTTCCAGAGCGATTCGCCCGATGAGTCCTTCATATTTAGTTGTTTTCAGCCAATTTTCAGAATTTTTGAAAATTTCACTTTTTTGTGAAAATATCCACTAAATGAGGGAATAATATGTGTGAGGGTACCCCAGGAGAGTTCCAAATGTGTGTGGGTAGAATATATATCCCACGGGGGTAAAATTGAAAAAAGGTTAAAAAAATATTTTTTTTGACTTAGTCATTTTTTCAGCGTTTATCAGACTTTCAGATAGGGGAAATGTCAGTGAGCGTTCCGATTTCAGTTCCAGAGCAATTCGCCCGATGAGTCCTTCATATTTACTCGTTTTCAGACAATTTTCCGAATTTTTGAAAATTTCACTTTTTTGTGAAAATATCCACTAAATGAGGGAATAATATGTGTGAGGGTACCACAGGAAAGTTCCAAATGTGTGTGGGTAGAATATATATCCCACGGGGGTAAAATTGAAAAAAGATGAAAAAATTTTTTTTTTTTACTTAGTCATTTTTCCGGCGTTTATCAGACTTTCAGATAGGTGAAATGTCAGTGAGCGTTCCGATTTCAGTTCCAGAGCAAATCGCCCGATGAGTCCTTCATATTTAGTCGTTTTCAGTCAATTTTCTGAATTTTTGAAAATTTAACTTTTTTGTAAAAAAATATCCACTAAATGAGGGAATAATATGTGTGAGGGTACCCCAGGAGAGTTCCAGATGTGTGTGGGTAGAATATATATCCCACGGGGGTAAAATTGAAAAAAGGTGAAAAATTTTTTTTTTTGGACTTAGCCATTTTTTAAGCGTTTATCAGACTTTCAGATAGGGGAAATGTCAGTGAGCATTCCGATTTCAGTTCCAGAGCAATTCGCCCGATGAGTCCTTCATATTTAGTCGTTTTCAGCCAATTTTCTGAATTTTTGAAA
Source organism: Phyllobates terribilis (assembly GCF_046119375.1). Taxonomy (NCBI): domain Eukaryota; kingdom Metazoa; phylum Chordata; class Amphibia; order Anura; family Dendrobatidae; genus Phyllobates; species Phyllobates terribilis. Next base: position 16,958,068 of record NW_027362773.1, on the reverse strand, counting down.
ATTTAACTTTTTTGTAAAAAAATATCCACTAAATGAGGGAATAATATGTGTGAGGGTACCCCAGGAGAGTTCCAGATGTGTGTGGGTAGAATATATATCCCACGGGGGTAAAATTGAAAAAAGGTGAAAAATTTTTTTTTTTGGACTTAGCCATTTTTTCAGCGTTTATCAGACTTTCAGATAGGGGAAATGTCAGTGAGCGTTCCGATTTCAGTTCCAGAGCAATTCGCCCGATGAGTCCTTCATATTTAGTCGTTTTCAGCCAATTTTCTGAATTTTTGAAAATTTCACTTTTTTGTAAAAAAATATCCACTAAATGAGGGAATAATATGTGTGAGGGTACCCCAGGAGAGTTCCAAATGTGTGTGGGTAGAATATATATCCCACGGGGGTAAAATTGAAAAAAGGTGAAAAATTTTTTTTTTTGGACTTAGTCATTTTTTCAACGTTTATCAGACTTTCAGATAGGGGAAATGTCAGTGAGCATTCCGATTTCAGTTCCAGAGCGATTTGCCTGATGGGTCCTTCATATTTAGTCGTTTTCAGCCAATTTTCTGAATTTTTGAAAATTTCACTTTTTTGTGAAAATATCCACTAAATGAGGGAATAATATGTGTGAGGGTACGCCAGGAGAGTTCCAAATGTGTGTGGGTAGAATATATATCCCACGGGGGTAAAATTGAAAAAAGGTGAAAAATTTTTTTGGGACTCAGTCATTTTTTCAGCGTTTATCAGACTTTCAGATAGGGGAAATGTCAGTGAGCGTTCCGATTTCAGTTCCAGAGCGATTTGACTGATGAGTCGTTCATATTTAGTCGTTTTCAGCCAATTTTCTGAATTTTTGAAAATTTCACTTTTTTGTGAAAATATCCACTAAATGAGGGAATAATATGTGTGAGGGTATGCCAGAAGAGTTCCAAATGTGTGTGGGTAGAATATATATCCCACGGGGGAAAAATTGAAAAAAGGTGAAAAAAAATTTTTTTTGGACTTAGTCATTTTTCCGGCGTTTATCAGACTTTCAGATAGGGGAAATGTCAGTGAGCGTTCCAAATTCAGTTCCAGAGCAATTCGACCGATGAGTCCTTCATATTTAGTCGTTTTCAGCCAATTTTCAGAATTTTTGAAAATTTCACTTTTTTGTGAAAATATCCACTAAATGAGGGAATAATATGTGTGAGGGTACCCCAGGAGAGTTCCAAATGTGTGTGGGTAGAATATATATCCCACGGGGGTAAAATTGAAAAAAGATGAAAAAATTTTTTTTTGGACTTGGTCATTTTTCCGGCGTTTATCGCACTTTCAGTGAGGGAAAATGTCAGTGAGCGTTCCGATTTCAGTTCCAGAGCAATTCGCCCGATGAGTCCTTCATATTTAGTCGTTTTCAGCCAATTTTCAGAATTTTTGAATATTTCACTTTTTTGTGAAAATATCCACTAAATGAGGGAATAATATGTGTGAGGGTACCCCAGGAGAGTTCCAAATGTTTGTGGATAGAATATATATCCCACGGGGGTAAAATTGAAAAAAGGTGAAAAATTTTTTTTTTGGACTTAGTCATTTTTTCAGCGTTTATCAGATTTTCAGATAGGGGAAATGTCAGTGAGCGTTCCAATTTCAGTTCCAGAGCGATTCGCCCGATGAGTCCTTCATATTTAGTTGTTTTCAGCCAATTTTCAGAATTTTTGAAAATTTCACTTTTTTGTGAAAATATCCACTAAATGAGGGAATAATATGTGTGAGGGTACCCCAGGAGAGTTCCAAATGTGTGTGGATAGAATATATATCCCACGGGGGTAAAATTGAAAAAAGATGAAAAAATTTTTTTTTTTACTTAGTCATTTTTCCGGCGTTCATCAGACTTTCAGATAGGTGAAATGTCAGTGAGCGTTCCGATTTCAGTTCCAGAGCAATTCGCCCGTTGAGTCCTTCATATTTAGTCGTTTTCAGCCAATTTTCTGAATTTTTAAAAATTTCACTTTTTTGTAAAAAAATATCCACCAAATGAGGGAATAATATGTGTGAGGGTACCCCAGGAGAGTTCCAAATGTGTGTGTGTAGAATATATATCCCACGGGGGTAAAATTGAAAAAAGGTGAGAAAATTTTTTTTTTGGACTTAGTCATTTTTTCAGCGTTTATCAGACTTTCAGATAGGGGAAATGTCAGTGAGCGTTCCGATTTCAGTTCCAGAGCGATTTGCCTGATGAGTCCTTCATATTTAGTCGTTTTCAGCCAATTTTCTGAATTTTTGAAAATTTCACTTTTTTGTGAAAATATCCACTAAATGAGGGAATAATATGTGTGAGGTTACGCCAGGAGAGTTCCAAATGTGTGTGGGTAGAATATATATCCCACGGGGCTAAAATTGAAAAAAGGTTAAAAAAAAAAATTTTTTGACTTAGTCATTTTTCCGGCGTTTATCAAACTTTCAGATAGGGGAAATGTAAGTGAGCGTTCCAATTTCAGTTCCAGAGCAATTCGCCCGATGAGTCCTTCATATTTAGTCGTTTTCAGCCAATTTTCTGAATTTTTGAAAATTTCACTTTTTTGTAAAAAAATATCCACCAAATGAGGGAATAATATGTGTGAGGGTACCCCAGGAGAGTTCCAAATGTGTGTGGGTAGAATATATATCCCACGGGGGTAAAATTGAAAAAAGGTTAAAAAAATATTTTTTTTGACTTAGTCATTTTTTCAGCGTTTATCAGACTTTCAGATAGGGGAAATGTCAGTGAGCGTTCCGATTTCAGTTCCAGAGCAATTCGCCCGATGAGTCCTTCATATTTACTCGTTTTCAGACAATTTTCCGAATTTTTGAAAATTTCACTTTTTTGTGAAAATATCCACTAAATGAGGGAATAATATGTGTGAGGGTACCACAGGAAAGTTCCAAATGTGTGTGGGTAGAATATATATCCCACGGGGGTAAAATTGAAAAAAGATGAAAAAATTTTTTTTTTTTACTTAGTCATTTTTCCGGCGTTTATCAGACTTTCAGATAGGTGAAATGTCAGTGAGCGTTCCGATTTCAGTTCCAGAGCAAATCGCCCGATGAGTCCTTCATATTTAGTCGTTTTCAGCCAATTTTCTGAATTTTTGAAAATTTCACTTTTTTGTAAAAAAATATCCACTAAATGAGGGAATAATATGTGTGAGGGTACCCCAGGAGAGTTCCAAATGTGTGTGGGTAGAATATATATCCCAAGGGGGTAAAATTGAAAAAAGGTGAAAAATTTTTTTTTTTGGACTTAGCCATTTTTTCAGCGTTTATCAGACTTTCAGATAGGGGAAATGTCAGTGAGCGTTCCGATTTCAGTTCCAGAGCAATTCGCCCGATGAGTCCTTCATATTTAGTCGTTTTCAGCCAATTTTCTGAATTTTTGAAAATTTCACTTTTTTGTAAAAAAATATCCACTAAATGAGGGAATAATATGTGTGAGGGTACCCCAGGAGAGTTCCAAATGTGTGTGGGTAGAATATATATCCCACGGGGGTAAAATTGAAAAAAGGTGAAAAATTTTTTTTTTGGACTTAGTCATTTTTTCAACGTTTTTCAGACTTTCAGATAGGGGAAATGTCAGTGAGCATTCCGATTTCAGTTCCAGAGCGATTTCCTGATGGGTCCTTCATATTTAGTCGTTTTCAGCCAATTTTCTGAATTTTTTAAAATTTCACTTTTTTGTGAAAATATCCACTAAATGAGGGAATAATATGTGTGAGGGTACGCCAGGAGAGTTCCAAATGTGTGTGGGTAGAATATATATCCCACGGGGGTAAAATTGAAAAAAGGTGAAAAATTTTTTTGGGACTCAGTCATTTTTTCAGCGTTTATCAGACTTTCAGATAGGGGAAATGTCAGTGAGCGTTCCGATTTCAGTTCCAGAGCGATTTGACTGATGAGTCGTTCATATTTAGTCGTTTTCAGCCAATTTTCTGAATTTTTGAAAATTTCACTTTTTTGTGAAAATATCCACTAAATGAGGGAATAATATGTGTGAGGGTATGCCAGGAGAGTTCCAAATGTGTGTGGGTAGAATATATATCCCACGGGGGAAAAATTGAAAAAAGGTGAAAAAAAATTTTTTTTGGACTTAGTCATTTTTCCAGCGTTTATCAGACTTTCAGATAGGGGAAATGTCAGTGAGCGTTCCAAATTCAGTTCCAGAGCAATTCGACCGATGAGTCCTTCATATTTAGTCGTTTTCAGCCAATTTTCAGAATTTTTGAAAATTTCACTTTTTTGTGAAAATATCCACTAAATGAGGGAATAATATGTGTGAGGGTACCCCAGGAGAGTTCCAAATGTGTGTGGGTAGAATATATATCCCACGGGGGTAAAATTGAAAAAAGATGAAAAAATTTTTTTTTTTGACTTAGTCATTTTTCCGGCGTTTATCAAACTTTCAGATAGGTGAAATGTCAGTGAGCATTCCGATTTCAGTTCCAGAGCGATTTGCCTGATGGGTCCTTCATATTTAGTCGTTTTCAGCCAATTTTCTGAATTTTTTAAAATTTCACTTTTTTGTGAAAATATCCACTAAATGAGGGAATAATATGTGTGAGGGTACGCCAGGAGAGTTCCAAATGTGTGTGGGTAGAATATATATCCCACGGGGGTAAAATTGAAAAAAGATGAAAAATTTTTTTTTTGGACTTGGTCATTTTTCCGGCGTTTATCGCACTTTCAGTGAGGGAAAATGTCAGTGAGCGTTCCGATTTCAGTTCCAGAGCAATTCGCCCGATGAGTCCTTCATATTTAGTCGTTTTCAGCCAATTTTCAGAATTTTTGAATATTTCACTTTTTTGTGAAAATATCCACTAAATGAGGGAATAATATGTGTGAGGGTACCCCAGGAGAGTTCCAAATGTTTGTGGATAGAATATATATCCCACGGGGGTAAAATTGAAAAAAGGTGAAAAATTTTTTTTTTTGACTTAGTCATTTTTTCAGCGTTTATCAGATTTTCAGATAGGGGAAATGTCAGTGAGCGTTCCAATTTCAGTTCCAGAGCGATTCGCCCGATGAGTCCTTCATATTTAGTTGTTTTCAGCCAATTTTCAGAATTTTTGAAAATTTCACTTTTTTGTGAAAATATCCACTAAATGAGGGAATAACATGTGTGAGGGTACCCCAGGAGAGTTCCAAATGTGTGTGGATAGAATATATATCCCACGGGGGTAAAATTGAAAAAAGGTGAAAAATTTTTTTTTTGGACTTAGTCATTTTTTCAGCGTTTATCAGATTTTCAGATAGGGGAAATGTCAGTGAGCGTTCCAATTTCAGTTCCAGAGCGATTCGCCCGATGAGTCCTTCATATTTAGTTGTTTTCAGCCAATTTTCAGAATTTTTGAAAATTTCACTTTTTTGTGAAAATATCCACTAAATGAGGGAATAATATGTGTGAGGGTACCCCAGGAGAGTTCCAAATGTGTGTGGGTAGAATATATATCCCACGGGGGTAAAATTGAAAAAAGGTGAAAAAATTTTTTTCTTGGACTTAGTCATTTTTTCAGCGTTTATCAGACTTTCAGATAGGGGAAATGTCAGTGAGCATTCCGATTTCAGTTCCAGAGCGATTTGCCTGATGAGTCCTTCATATTTAGTCGTTTTCAGCCAATTTTCAGAATTTTTGAAAATTTCACTTTTTTGTGAAAATATCCACTAAATGAGGGAATAATATGTGTGAGGGTACGCCAGGAGAGTTCCAAATGTGTGTGGGTAGAATATATATCCCACGGGGGTAAAATTGAAAAAAGGTTAAAAAAAAAAATTTTTTGACTTAGTCATTTTTCCGGCGTTTATCAGACTTTCAGATAGGGGAAATGTCAGTGAGCGTTCCAATTTCAGTTCCAGAGCAATTCGCCCGATGAGTTCTTCATATTTAGTCGTTTTCAGCCAATTTTCAGAATTTTTGAAAATTTCACTTTTTTGTGAAAATATCCACTAAATGAGGGAATAATATGTGTGAGGGTACCCCAGGAGAGTTCCAAATGTGTGTGGGTAGAATATATATCCCAAGGGGGTAAAATTGCAAAAAGATGAAAAATTTTTTTTTTTGTCTTAGTCATTTTTCCGTCGTTTATCAGACTTTCAGATAGGGGAAATGTCAGTGAGCGTTCCAATTTCAGTTCCAGAGCGATTCGCCCGATGAGTCCTTCATATTTAGTTGTTTTCAGCCAATTTTCAGAATTTTTGAAAATTTCACTTTTTTGTGAAAATATCCACTAAATGAGGGAATAATATGTGTGAGGGTACCCCAGGAGAGTTCCAAATGTGTGTGGGTAGAATATATATCCCACGGGGGTAAAATTGAAAAAAGGTGAAAAATTTTTTTTCTTGGACTTAGTCATTTTTTCAGCGTTTATCAGACTTTCAGATAGGGGAAATGTCAGTGAGCATTCCGATTTCAGTTCCAGAGCGATTTGCCTGATGAGTCCTTCATATTTAGTCGTTTTCAGCCAATTTTCAGAATTTTTGAAAATTTCACTTTTTTGTGAAAATATCCACTAAATGAGGGAATAATATGTGTGAGGGTACCCCAGGAGAGTTCCAAATGTGTGTGGGTATTATATATATCCCACGGGGGTAAAATTGAAAAAAGGTGAAAAAAATTTTTTTTTGGACTTAGTCATTTTTTCAGCGTTTATCAGACTTTCAGATAGGGGAAATGTCAGTGAGCGTTCCGATTTCAGTTCCAGAGCGATTTGCCTGATGAGTCCTTCATATTTAGTCGTTTTCAGCCAATTTTCTGAATTTTTGAAAATTTCACTTTTTTGTGAAAATATCCACTAAATGAGGGAATAATATGTGTGAGGGTACGCCAGGAGAGTTCCAAATGTGTGTGGGTAGAATATATATCCCACGGGGGTAAAATTGAAAAAAGGTTAAAAAAAAAAATTTTTTGACTTAGTCATTTTTCCGGCGTTTATCAGACTTTCAGATAGGGGAAATGTCAGTGAGCGTTCCGATTTCAGTTCCAGAGCGATTCGCCCGATGAGTCCTTCATATTTAGTCGTTTTCAGCCAATTTTCTGAATTTTTGAAAATTTCACTTTTTTGTAAAAAAATATCCACTAAATGAGGGAATAATATGTGTGAGGGTACCCCAGGAGAGTTCCAAATGTGTGTGGGTAGAATATATATCCCACAGGGGTAAAATTGAAAAAAGGTGAAAAATTTTTTTTTTTGGACCTAGTCATTTTTTCTGCGTTTATCAGACTTTCAGATAGGGGAAATGTCAGTGAGCGTTCCGATTTCAGTTCCATAGCGATTCGCCCGATGAGTCCTTCATATTTAGTTGTTTTCAGCCAATTTTCAGAATTTTTGAAAATTTCACTTTTTTGTGAAAATATCCACTAAATGAGGGAATAATATGTGTGAGGGTACCCCAGGAGAGTTCCAAATGTGTGTGGGTAGAATATATATCCCACGGGGGTAAAATTGAAAAAAGGTTAAAAAAATATTTTTTTTGACTTAGTCATTTTTTCAGCGTTTATCAGACTTTCAGATAGGGGAAATGTCAGTGAGCGTTCCGATTTCAGTTCCAGAGCAATTCGCCCGATGAGTCCTTCATATTTAGTCGTTTTCAGCCAATTTTCTGAATTTTTGAAAATTTCACTTTTGTGTAAAAAAATATCCACTAAATGAGGGAATAATATGTGTGAGGGTACCCCAGGAGAGTTCCAAATGTGTGTGGGTAGAATATATATCCCACGGGGGTAAAATTGAAAAAAGGTGAAAAATTTTTTTTTTTGGACTTAGTCATTTTTTCAACGTTTATCAGACTTTCAGATAGGGGAAATGTCAGTGAGCATTCCGATTTCAGTTCCAGAGCGATTTGCCTGATGAGTCCTTCATAATTAGTCGTTTTCAGCCAATTTTCTGAATTTTTGAAAATTTCACTTTTTTGTGAAAATATCCACTAAATGAGGGAATAATATTTGTGAGGGTACGCCAGGAGTGTTCCAAATGTGTGTGGGTAGAATATATATCCCACGGGGGTAAAATTGAAAAAAGGTGAAAAATTTTTTTGGGACTCAGTCATTTTTTCAGCGTTTATCAGACTTTCAGATAGGGGAAATGTCAGTGAGCGTTCCGATTTCAGTTCCAGAGCGATTTGACTGATGAGTCGTTCATATTTAGTCGTTTTCAGCCAATTTTCTGAATTTTTGAAAATTTCACTTTTTTGTGAAAATATCCACTAAATGAGGGAATAATATGTGTGAGGGTATGCCAGGAGAGTTCCAAATGTGTGTGGGTAGAATATATATCCCACAGGGGAAAAATTGAAAAAAGGTGAAAAAAATTTTTTTTTGGACTTAGTCATTTTTCCGGCGTTTATCAGACTTTCAGATAGGTGAAATGTCAGTGAGCGTTCCGATTTCAGTTCCAGAGCAATTCGCCCGATGAGTCCTTCATATTTAGTCGTTTTCAGCCAATTTTCTGAATTTTTGAAAATTTCACTTTTTTGTAAAAAAATATCCACTAAATGAGGGAATAATATGTGTGAGGGTACCCCAGGAGAGTTCCAAATGTGTGTGGGTAGAATATATATCCCACGGGGGTAAAATTGAAAAAAGGTGAAAAAAATTTTTTTTTTTGGACTTAGTCATTTTTTCCGCGTTTATCAGACTTTCAGATAGGTGAAATGTCAGTGAGCGTTCCGATTTCAGTTCCAGAGCAATTCGCCCGATGAGTCCTTCATATTTAGTCGTTTTCAGCCAATTTTCTGAATTTTTGAAAATTTCACTTTTTTGTAAAAAAATATCCACTAAATGAGGGAATAATATGTGTGAGGGTACCCCAGGAGAGTTCCAAATGTGTGTGGGTAGAATATATATCCCACGGGGGTAAAATTGAAAAAAGGTGAAAAATTTTTTTTTTGTCTTAGTCATTTTTCCGTCGTTTATCAGACTTTCAGATAGGGGAAATGTCAGTGAGCGATCCGATTTCAGTTCCAGAGCGATTCACCCGATGAGTCCTTCATATTTAGTCGTTTTCAGCCAATTTTCTGAATTTTTGAAAATTTCACTTTTTTGTAAAAAAATATCCACTAAATGAGGGAATAATATGTGTGAGGGTACCCCAGGAGAGTTCCAAATGTGTGTGGGTAGAATATATATCCCACAGGGGTAAAATTGAAAAAAGGTGAAAAATTTTTTTTTTTGGACTTAGTCATTTTTTCTGCGTTTATCAGACTTTCAGATAGGGGAAATGTCAGTGAGCGTTCCGATTTCAGTTCCATAGCGATTCGCCCGATGAGTCCTTCATATTTAGTTGTTTTCAGCCAATTTTCAGAATTTTTGAAAATTTCACTTTTTTGTGAAAATATCCACTAAATGAGGGAATAATATGTGTGAGGGTACCCCAGGAGAGTTCCAAATGTGTGTGGGTAGAATATATATCCCACGGGGGTAAAATTGAAAAAAGGTTAAAAAAATATTTTTTTTGACTTAGTCATTTTTTCAGCGTTTATCAGACTTTCAGATAGGGGAAATGTCAGTGAGCGTTCCGATTTCAGTTCCAGAGCAATTCGCCCGATGAGTCCTTCATATTTACTCGTTTTCAGCCAATTTTCCGAATTTTTGAAAATTTCACTTTTTTGTGAAAATATCCACTAAATGAGGGAATAATATGTGTGAGGGTACCACAGGAGAGTTCCAAATGTGTGTGGGTAGAATATATATCCCACGGGGGTAAAATTGAAAAAAGATGAAAAAAATTTTTTTTTTTACTTAGTCATTTTTCCGGCGTTTATCAGACTTTCAGATAGGTGAAATGTCAGTGAGCGTTCCGATTTCAGTTCCAGAGCTATTCGCCCGATGAGTCCTTCATATTTAGTCGTTTTCAGCCAATTTTCTGAATTTTTGAAAATTTCACTTTTTTGTAAAAAAATATCCAGTAAATGAAGGAATAATATGTGTGAGGGTACCCCAGGAGAGTTCCAAATGTGTGTGGGTAGAATATATATCCCACGGGGGTAAAATTGAAAAAAGGTGAAAAATTTTTTTTTTTGGACTTAGCCATTTTTTCAGCGTTTATCAGACTTTCAGATAGGGGAAATGTCAGTGAGCGTTCCGATTTCAGTTCCAGAGCAATTCGCCCGATGAGTCCTTCATATTTAGTCGTTTTCAGCCAATTTTCTGAATTTTTGAAAATTTCACTTTTTTGTAAAAAAATATCCACTAAATGAGGGAATAATATGTGTGAGGGTACCCCAGGAGAGTTCCAAATGTGTGTGGGTAGAATATATATCCCACGGGGGTAAAATTGAAAAAAGGTGAAAAATTTTTTTGGGACTCAGTCATTTTTTCAGCGTTTATCAGACTTTCAGATAGGGGAAATGTCAGTGAGCGTTCCGATTTCAGTTCCAGAGCGATTTGACTGATGAGTCGTTCATATTTAGTCGTTTTCAGCCAATTTTCAGAATTTTTTAAAATTTCACTTTTTTGTGAAAATATCCACTAAATGAGGGAATAATATGTGTGAGGGTATGCCAGGAGAGTTCCAAATGTGTGTGGGTAGAATATATATCCCACGGGGGTAAAATTGAAAAAAGATGAAAAAATTTTTTTTTTTGACTTAGTCATTTTTCCGGCGTTTATCAGACTTTCAGATAGGTGAAATGTCAGTGAGCGTTCCGATTTCAGTTCCAGAGCGATTTGCCTGATGAGTCCTTCATATTTAGTCGTTTTCAGCCAATTTTCTGAATTTTTGAAAATGTCACTTTTTTGTGAAAATATCCACTAAATGAGGGAATAATATGTGTGAGGGTACCCCAGGAGAGTTCCAAATGTGTGTGGGTAGAATATATATCCCACGGGGGTAAAATTGAAAAAAGGTGAAAAAATTTTTTTTTTGGACTTAGTCATTTTTTCAGCGTTTATCAGACTTTCAGATAGGGGAAATGTCAGTGAGCGTTCCGATTTCAGTTCCAGAGCGATTCGCCCGATGAGTCCTTCATATTTAGTCGTTTTCAGCCAATTTTCGAAAATTTCCCTTTTTTGTGAAAATATCCACTAAATGAGGGAATAATATGTGTGAGGGTACCCCAGGAGAGTTCCAAATGTGTGTGGGTAGAATATATATCCCACGGGGGTAAAATTGAAAAAAGGTGAAACATTTTTTTTGGACTTAGTCATTTTTTCAGCGTTTATCAGACTTTCAGATAGGGGAAATGCCAATGAGCGTTCCGATTTCAGTTCCAGAGCGATTTGCCTGATGACTCCTTCATATTTAGTCGTTTTCAGCCAATTTTCTGAATTTTTGAAAATGTTACTTTTTTGTGAAAATATCCAGTAAATGAAGGAATAATATGTGTGAGGGTACCCCAGGAGAGTTCCAAATGTGTGTGGGTAGAATATATATCCCACGGGGGTAAAATTGAAAAAAGGTTAAAAAAAATTTTTTTTTGACTTACTCATTTTTCCGGCGTTTATCAGACTTTCAGATAGGGGAAATGTCAGTGAGCGTTCCAATTTCAGTTCCAGAGCAATTCGCCCGATGAGTCCTTCATATTTAGTCGTTTTCAGAAAATTTTCAGAATTTTTGAAAATTTCACTTTTTTGTGAAAATATCCACTAAATGAGGGAATAATATGTGTGAGGGTACCCCAGGAGAGTTCCAAATGTTTGTGGGTAGAATTTATATCCCACGGGGGTAAAATTGAAAAAAGGTGAAAAAATTTTTTTTTTTGACGTACTCATTTTTCCAGCGTTTATCAGACTTTCAGATAGGGGAAATGTCAGTGAGCGTTCCGATTTCAGTTCCAGAGCGATACGCCCGATGAGTCCTTCATATTTAGTCGTTTTCAGCCAATTTTCTGAATTTTTGAAAATTTCACTTTTTTGTGAAAATATCCACTAAATGAGGGAATAATATGTGTGAGGGTACCCCAGGAGAGTTCCAAATGTGTGTGGGTAGAATATATATCCCACGGGGGTAAAATTGAAAAAAGATGAAAAAATTTTTTTTTGACTTAGTCATTTTTCCGGCGTTTATCAGACTTTCAGAGAGGGGAAATGTCAGTGAGCGTTCCGATTTCAGTTCGAGAGCAATTCGCCCGATGAGTCCTTCATATTTAGTCGTTTTCAGCCAATTTTCAGAATTTTTGAAATTTTCCCTTTTTTGTGAAAATATCCACTAAATGAGGGAATAATATGTGTGAGGGTACCCCAGGAGAGTTCCAAATGTGTGTGGGTAGAATATATATCCCACGGGGGTAAAATTGAAAAAAGGTGAAAAAAAATTTTTTTTGGACTTAGTCATTTTTCCGGCGTTTATCAGACTTTCAGATAGGGGAAATGTCACTGAGCATTCCGATTTCAGTTCCAGAGCGATTCGCCCGATGAGTCCTTCATATTTAGTCGTTTTCAGCCAATTTTCTGAATATTTGAAAATTTCCCTTTTTTGTGAAAATATCCAATAAATGAGGCAATAATATGTGTGAGGGTACCCCAGGAGAGTTCCAAATGTGTGTGGGTAGAATATATATCCCATGGGGGTAAAATTGTAAAAAGGTGAAAAAAAATTTTTTTGGGGACTTAGTCATTTTTCCGGCGTTTATCAGACTTTCAGATAGGGGAAATGTCAGTGAACGTTCCGATTTCAGTTACCGAGCGATTCGCCCGATGAGTCCTTCATATTTAGTCGTTTTCAGCCAATTTTCTGAATTTTTGAAAATTTCACTTTTTTGTGAAAATATCCACTAAATGAGGGAATAATATGTGTGAGGGTACCCCAAGAGAGTTCCAAATGTGTGTGGGTAGAATATATATCTCACGGGGGTAAAATTGAAAAAAGATGAAAAATGTTTTTTTTTCACTTAGTCATTTTTCCGGCGTTTATCAGACTTTCAGAGAGGGGAAATGTCAGTGAGCGTTCCGATTTCAGTTCCAGAGCAATTCGCGCGATGAGTCCTTTATATTTAGTCATTTTTCTGCCAATTTTCTGAATATTTGAAAATTTCCCTTTTTTGTGAAAATATCCACTAAATGAGGGAATAATATGTGTGAGGGTACCCCAGGAGAGTTCCAAATGTGTGTGGGTAGAATATATATCCCACGGGGGTAAAATTGAAAAAAGGTGAAAAAAATTTTTTTTTTGGACTTAGTCATTTTTTCAGCGTTTATCAGACTTTCAGATAGGGGAAATGTCAGTGAGCGTTCCGATTTCAGTTCCAGAGCGATTTGCCTGATGACTCCTTCATATTTAGTCGTTTTCAGCCAATTTTCTGAATTTTTGAAAATTTCACTTTTTTGTGAAAATATCCACTAAATGAGGGAATAATATGTGTGAGGGTACCCCAGGAGAGTTCCAAATGTGTGTGGGTAGAATATATATCCCACGGGGGTAAAATTGAAAAAAGATGAAAACATTTTTTTTTTGACTTAGTCATTTTTCCGGCATTTATCAGACTTTCAGATAGGGGAAATGTCAGTGAGCGTTCCGATTTCAGTTCGAGAGCAATTCGCCCGATGAGTCCTTCATATTTAGTCGTTTTCAGCCAATTTTCTGAATTTTTGAAAATTTCCCTTTTTTGTGAAAATATCCACTAAATGAGGGAATAATATGTGTGACGGTACCCCAGGAGAGTTCCAAATGTGTGTGGGTAGAATATATATCCCACGGGGGTAAAATTGAAAAAAGGTGAAAAAAATTTTTTTTTTGGACTTAGTCATTTTTCCAGCCTTTATCAGACTTTCAGATAGGGGAAATGTCAGTGAGCGTTCCGATTTCAGTTCCAGAGCAATTCGCCTGATGAGTCCTTCATATTTAGTCGTTTTCAGCTAATTTTCAGAATTTTTGAAAATTTCACTTTTTTGTGAAAATATCCACTAAATGAGGGAATAATATGTGTGAGGGTACCCCAGGAGAGTTCCAAATGTGTGTGGGTAGAATATATTATATCCCACGGGGGTAAAATTGAAAAAATGTGAAAAAATTTTTTTTTTTGGACTTAGTCATTTTTTCAGTGTTTATCAGACTTTCAGATAGGGGAAATGTCAGTGAGCGTTCTGATTTCAGTTCCAGAGCGATTCGCCCGATGAGTCGTTCATATTTAGTTGTTTTCAGCCAATTTTCTGAATTTTTGAAAATTTCACTTTTTTGTGAAAATATCCACTAAATGAGGGAAAAATATGTGTGAGGGTACCCCAGGAGAGTTCCAAATGTGTGTGGGTAGAATATATATCCCACGGGGGTAAAATTGAAAAAAGGTGAAAAAAATTTTTTTTTTTTACTTAGTCATTTTTTCAGCGTTTATCAGACTTTCAGATAGGGGAAATGTCAGTGAGCGTTCCGATTTCACTTTCAGATCGATTTGCCTGATGACTCCTTCATATTTAGTCGTTTTCAGCCAATTTTCTGAATTTTTGAAAATGTTACTTTTTTGTGAAAATATCCAGTAAATGAATGAATAATATGTGTGAGGGTACCCCAGGAGAGTTCCAAATGTGTGTGGGCAGAATTTATATCCCACGGGGGTAAAATTGAAAAAGGTAAAAAAAAAATTTTTTTTGACTTACTCATTTTTCCGGCGTTTATCAGACTTTCAGATAGGGGAAATGTCAGTGAGCGTTCTGATTTCAGTTCCAGAGCGATTCGCCCGATGAGTCCTTCATATTTAGTTGTTTTCAGCCAATTTTCTGAATTTTTGAAAATTTCACTTTTTTGTGAAAATATCCACTAAATGAGGGAAAAATATGTGTGAGGGTACCCCAGGAGAGTTCCAAATGTGTGTGGGTAGAATATATATCCCACGGGGGTAAAATTGAAAAAATGTGAAAAAATTTTTTTTTTTGGACTTAGTCATTTTTTCAGTGTTTATCAGACTTTCAGATAGGGGAAATGTCAGTGAGCGTTCCGATTTCAGTTCCAGAGCGATTCGCCCGATCAGTCCTTCATATTTAGACGTTTTCGGCCAATTTTCAGAATTTTTGAAAATTTCACTTTTTTGTGAAAATATCCACTAAATGAGGGAATAATATGTGTGAGGGTACCCCAGGAGAGTTCCAAATGTGTGTGGGTAGAATAGATATCCCACGGGGGTAAAATTGAAAAAAGGTGAAAAATTTTTTTTTTTGGACTTAGTCATTTTTTCAGCGTTTATCAGACTTTCAGATAGGGGAAATGTCAGTGAGCGTACCGATTTCAGTTCCAGAGCGATTTGCCTGATGACTCCTTCATATTTAGTCGTTTTCAGCCAATTTTCTGAATTTTTGAAAATTTCACTTTTTTGTGAAAATATCCACTAAATGAGGGAATAATATGTGTGAGGGTACCCCAGGAGAGTTCCAAATGTGTGTGGGTAGAATATATATCCCACGGGGGTAAAATTGAAAAAAGATGAAAACATTTTTTTTTTGACTTAGTCATTTTTCCGGCATTTATCAGACTTTCAGATAGGGGAAATGTCAGTGAGCGTTCCGATTTCAGTTCGAGAGCAATTCGCCCGATGAGTCCTTCATATTTAGTCGTTTTCAGCCAATTTTCTGAATTTTTGAAAATTTCCCTTTTTTGTGAAAATATCCACTAAATGAGGGAATAATATGTGTGACGGTACCCCAGGAGAGTTCCAAATGTGTGTGGGTAGAATATATATCCCACGGGGGTAAAATTGAAAAAAGGTGAAAAAAATTTTTTTTTTGGACTTAGTCATTTTTCCAGCCTTTATCAGACTTTCAGATAGGGGAAATGTCAGTGAGCGTTCCGATTTCAGTTCCAGAGCAATTCGCCTGATGAGTCCTTCATATTTAGTCGTTTTCAGCTAATTTTCAGAATTTTTGAAAATTTCACTTTTTTGTGAAAATATCCACTAAATGAGGGAATAATATGTGTGAGGGTACCCCAGGAGAGTTCCAAATGTGTGTGGGTAGAATATATTATATCCCACGGGGGTAAAATTGAAAAAATGTGAAAAAATTTTTTTTTTTGGACTTAGTCATTTTTTCAGTGTTTATCAGACTTTCAGATAGGGGAAATGTCAGTGAGCGTTCTGATTTCAGTTCCAGAGCGATTCGCCCGATGAGTCGTTCATATTTAGTTGTTTTCAGCCAATTTTCTGAATTTTTGAAAATTTCACTTTTTTGTGAAAATATCCACTAAATGAGGGAAAAATATGTGTGAGGGTACCCCAGGAGAGTTCCAAATGTGTGTGGGTAGAATATATATCCCACGGGGGTAAAATTGAAAAAAGGTGAAAAAAATTTTTTTTTTTACTTAGTCATTTTTTCAGCGTTTATCAGACTTTCAGATAGGGGAAATGTCAGTGAGCGTTCCGATTTCACTTTCAGATCGATTTGCCTGATGACTCCTTCATATTTAGTCGTTTTCAGCCAATTTTCTGAATTTTTGAAAATGTTACTTTTTTGTGAAAATATCCAGTAAATGAATGAATAATATGTGTGAGGGTACCCCAGGAGAGTTCCAAATGTGTGTGGGCAGAATTTATATCCCACGGGGGTAAAATTGAAAAAGGTAAAAAAAAAATTTTTTTTGACTTACTCATTTTTCCGGCGTTTATCAGACTTTCAGATAGGGGAAATGTCAGTGAGCGTTCTGATTTCAGTTCCAGAGCGATTCGCCCGATGAGTCCTTCATATTTAGTTGTTTTCAGCCAATTTTCTGAATTTTTGAAAATTTCACTTTTTTGTGAAAATATCCACTAAATGAGGGAAAAATATGTGTGAGGGTACCCCAGGAGAGTTCCAAATGTGTGTGGGTAGAATATATATCCCACGGGGGTAAAATTGAAAAAATGTGAAAAAATTTTTTTTTTTGGACTTAGTCATTTTTTCAGTGTTTATCAGACTTTCAGATAGGGGAAATGTCAGTGAGCGTTCCGATTTCAGTTCCAGAGCGATTCGCCCGATCAGTCCTTCATATTTAGACGTTTTCGGCCAATTTTCAGAATTTTTGAAAATTTCACTTTTTTGTGAAAATATCCACTAAATGAGGGAATAATATGTGTGAGGGTACCCCAGGAGAGTTCCAAATGTGTGTGGGTAGAATAGATATCCCACGGGGGTAAAATTGAAAAAAGGTGAAAAATTTTTTTTTTTGGACTTAGTCATTTTTTCAGCGTTTATCAGACTTTCAGATAGGGGAAATGTCAGTGAGCGTACCGATTTCAGTTCCAGAGCGATTTGCCTGATGACTCCTTCATATTTAGTCGTTTTCAGCCAATTTTCTGAATTTTTGAAAATTTCACTTTTTTGTGAAAATATCCACTAAATGAGGGAATAATATGTGTGAGGGTACCCCAGGAGAGTTCCAAATGTGTGTGGGTAGAATATATATCCCACGGGGGTAAAATTGAAAAAAGATGAAAAAATTTTTTTTTTGACTTCGTCATTTTTCGGGCATTTATCAGACTTTCAGAGAGGGGAAATGTCAGTGAGCGTTCCCATTTCAGTTCGAGAGCAATTCGCCCGATGAGTGCTTCATATTTAGTCGTTTTCAGCCAATTTTCTGAATTTTTGAAAATGTCACTTTTTTGTGAAAATATCCACTAAATGAGGGAATAATATGTGTGAGGGTACCCCAGGAGAGTTCCAAATGTGTGTGGGTAGAATATATTATATCCCACGGGGGTAAAATTGAAAAAATGTGAAAAAAAATTTTTTTTTGACTTAGTCATTTTTTCAGTGTTTATCAGACTTTCAGATAGGGGAAATGTCAGTGAGCGTTCCGATTTCAGTTCCAGAGCGATTCGCCCGATGAGTCCTTCATATTTAGTCGTTTTCAGCCAATACTCTGAATTTTTGAAAATTTCACTTTTTTGTGAAAATATCCACTAAATGAGGGAATAATATGTGTGAGGGTACCCCAGGAGAGTTCCAAATGTGTGTGGGTAGAATATATATCCCACGGGGGTAAAAATGAGAAAAGATGAAAACATTTTTTTTTTGACTTAGTCATTTTTCCGGCGTTTATCAGACTTTCAGAGAGGGGAAATGTCAGTGAGCATTCCGATTTCAGTTCCAGAGCTATTCGCCCGATGAGTCCTTCATATTTAGTCGTTTTCAGCCAATTTTCTGAATTTTTGAAAATTTCACTTTTTTGTAAAAAAATATCCACTAAATGAGGGAATAATATGTGTGAGGGTACCCCAGGAGAGTTCCAAATGTGTGTGGGTAGAATATATATCCCACGGGGGTAAAATTGAAAAAAGGTGAAAAATTTTTTTTTTTGGACTTAGTCATTTTTTCAGCGTTTATCAGACTTTCAGATAGGGGAAATGTCAGTGAGCGTTCCGATTTCAGTTCCAGAGCGATTCGCCCGATCAGTCCTTCATATTTAGACGTTTTCGGCCAATTTTCAGAATTTTTGAAAATTTCACTTTTTTGTGAAAATATCCACTAAATGAGGGAATAATATGTGTGAGGGTACCCCAGGAGAGTTCCAAATGTGTGTGGGTAGAATATATATCCCACGGGGGTAAAATTGAAAAAAGGTGAAAAAAAATTTTTTTAGACTTAGTCATTTTTCCGGCGTTTATCAGACTTTCAGATAGGGGAAATGTCAGCGAGCGTTCCGATTTCAGTTCCAGAGCGATTCGCCCGATGAGTCCTTCATATTAAGTCATTTTCAGCCAATTTTCAGAATGTTTGAAAATTTCACTTTTTTTGTGAAAATATCCACTAAATGAGGGAATAATATGTGTGAGGGTACCCCAGGAGAGTTCCAAATGTGTGTGGGTAGAATATATATCCCACGGGGGTAAAATTGAAAAAATGTGAAAAATTTTTTTTTTTTGACTTAGTCATTTTTCCGGCGTTTATCAGACTTTCAGAGAGGGGAAATGTCAGTGAGCATTCCGATTTCAGTTCCAGAGCGATTCGCCCGATGAGTCCTTCATATTTAGTTGTTTTCAGCCAATTTTCTGAATTTTTGAAAATTTCACTTTTTTGTAAAAAAATATCCACTAAATGAGGGAATAATATGTGTGAGGGTACCCCAGGAGAGTTCCAAATGTGTGTGGGTAGAATATATATCCCACGGGGGTAAAATTGAAAAAAGGTGAAAAAAAAATTTTTTAGACTTAGTCATTTTTCCGGCGTTTATCAGACTTTCAGATAGGGGAAATGTCAGCGAGCGTTCCGATTTCAGTTCCAGAGCGAGTCGCCCGATGAGTCCTTCATATTTAGTCGTTTTCAGACAATTTTCAGAATTTTTGAAAATTTCACTTTTTTGTGAAAATATCAACTAAATGAGGGAATAATATGTGTGAGGGTACCCCAGGAGAGTTCCAAATGAGTGTCGGTAGAATACATATCCCACGGGGGTAAAATTGAAAAAAGTTGAAAAAACATTTGTTTTGGACTTAGTCATTTTTTCAGCGTTTATCAAACTTTCAGATAAGGGAAATGTCAGCGAGTGTTCCGATTTCAGTTCCAGAGCGATTCGCCCGATGAGTCCTTCATATTTAGTCATTTTCAGCCAATTTTCAGAATTTTTTAAAATTTCACTTTTTTGTAAAAATATCTACTAAATGAGGGAATAATATGTGTGAGGGTACCCCAGGAGAGTTCCAAATGTGTGTGGGTAGAATACATATCCCACGGGGGTAAAATTGAAAAAAGTTAAAAAAACATTTGTTTTGGACTTAGTCATTTTTTCAGCGTTTATCAGACTTTCAGATAAGGGAAATGTCAGTGAGTGTTCCGATTTCAGTTCCAGAGCGATTCGCCCGATGAGTCCTTCATATTTAGTCATTTTCAGCCAATTTTCAGAATTTTTGAAAATTTCACTTTTTTGTGAAAATATCTACTAAATGAGGGAATAATATGTGGGAGGGTAGCCCAGGAGAGTTCCAAATGTGTGTGGGTAGAATACATATCCCACGGGGGTAAAATTGAAAAATGTTGAAAAAACATTTGTTTTGGACTTAGTCATTTTTTCAGCGTTTATCAGACTTTCAGATAAGGGAAATGTCAGGGAGTGTTCCGATTTCAGTTCCAGAGCGATTCGCCCGATGAGTCCTTCATATTTAGTCATTTTCAGCCAATTTTCAGAATTTTTGAAAATTTCACTTTTTTGTGAAAATATCTACTAAATGAGGGAATAATATGTGTGAGGGTACCCCAGGAGAGTTCCAAATGTGTGTGGGTAGAATATATATCCCACCGGGGTAAAATTGAAAAAAGTTGAAAAAAAAATTGTTTTGGACTTGGTCATTTTTTCAGCATTTATCAGACTTTCAGATAGGGGAAATGTCAGTGAGCGTTCCGATTTCAGTTCCAGAGTGATTCGTCCGATGAGTCCGTCATATTTAGTCGTGTTCTGCCAATTTTCAGAATTTTTGAAAATTTCACTTTTTTGTGAAAATATCAACTAAATGAGGGAATAAAATGTGTGAGGATACCCCAGGAGAGTTACAAATGTGTGTGGGTAGAAAATATATCCCACGGGGGTAAAATTGAAAAAAGTTGAAAACATTTTTTTTTTGGACTTAGTCATTTTTCCGGCGTTTATAAGACTTTCAGATAGGGGAAATGTCAGTGAGTGTTCCGATTTCAGTTCCAGAGTGAGTCGCCCGATGAGTCCTTCATATTTAGTCGTTTTCAGACATTTTTCAGAATTTTTGAAAATTTAACTTTTTTGTGAAAATATCCACTAAATGAGGGAATAATATGTGTGAGGGTACACAAGGAGAGTTCCAAATGTGTGTGGGTAGAATATATATCCCACGGGGGTAAAATTTAAAAAAGTTGAAAAAACATTTGTTTTGGACTTAGTAATTTTTTCAGCGTTTATCAGACTTTCAGATAAGGGAAATGTCAGTGAGTGTTCCCATTTCAGTTCCAGAGCGATTCGCCCGATGAGTCCTTCATATTTAGTCATATTCAGGAAATTTTCAGAATTTTTGAAAATTTCACTTTTTTGTGAAAATATCTACTAAATGAGGGAATAATATGTGGGAGGGTAGCCCAGGAGAGTTCCAAATGTGTGTGGGTAGAATATATATCCCACGGGGGTAAAATTGAAAAAAGTTGAAAAAAAAGTTTTTTTCTACTTAGTCATTTTTCCGGCGTTTATCAGACTTTCAGATAGTGGAAATGTCAGTGAGCGTTCCGATTTCAGTTCCAGAGCGATTCACCCGATGAGTCCTTCATATTTAGTCGTTTTCAGTCAATTTTCTGAATTTTTGAAAATTTCACTTTTTTGTGAAAATATCCACTAAATGAGGGAATAATATGTGTGAGGGTACCCCAGGAGAGTTCCAAATGTGTGTGGGTAGATTATATATCCCACGGGGGTAAAATTGAAAAAAGTTGAAAAAACATTTGTTTTGGACTTAGTCATTTTTCCGGCGTTTATAAGACTTTCAGATAGGGGAAATGTCAGTGAGTGTTCCGATTTCAGTTCCAGAGTGAGTCGCCCGATGAGTCCTTCATATTTAGTCGTTTTCAGACATTTTTCAGAATTTTTGAAAATTTAACTTTTTTGTGAAAATATCCACTAAATGAGGGAATAATATGTGTGAGGGTACACCAGGAGAGTTCCAAATGTGTGTGGGTAGAATATATATCCCACGGGGGTAAAATTTAAAAAAGTTGAAAAAACATTTGTTTTGGACTTAGTAATTTTTTCAGCGTTTATCAGACTTTCAGATAAGGGAAATGTCAGTGAGTGTTCCCATTTCAGTTCCAGAGCGATTCGCCCGATGAGTCCTTCATATTTAGTCATATTCAGGAAATTTTCAGAATTTTTGAAAATTTCACTTTTTTGTGAAAATATCTACTAAATGAGGGAATAATATGTGGGAGGGTAGCCCAGGAGAGTTCCAAATGTGTGTGGGTAGAATATATATCCCACGGGGGTAAAATTGAAAAAAGTTGAAAAAAAAGTTTTTTTCTACTTAGTCATTTTTCCGGCGTTTATCAGACTTTCAGATAGTGGAAATGTCAGTGAGCGTTCCGATTTCAGTTCCAGAGCGATTCACCCGATGAGTCCTTCATATTTAGTCGTTTTCAGTCAATTTTCTGAATTTTTGAAAATTTCACTTTTTTGTGAAAATATCCACTAAATGAGGGAATAATATGTGTGAGGGTACCCCAGGAGAGTTCCAAATGTGTGTGGGTAGAATATATATCCCACGGGGGTAAAATTGAAAAAAGTTGAAAAAACATTTGTTTTGGACTTAGTCATTTTTTCAGCGTTTATCAGACTTTCAGATAAGGGAAATGTCAGCGAGTGTTCCGATTTCAGTTCCAGAGCGATTCGCCCGATGAGTCCTTCATATTTAGTCATTTTCAGCCAATTTTCAGAATTTTTTAAAATTTCACTTTTTTGTAAAAATATCTACTAAATGAGGGAATAATATGTGTGAGGGTACCCCAGGAGAGTTCCAAATGTGTGTGGGTAGAATACATATCCCACGGGGGTAAAATTGAAAAAAGTTAAAAAAACATTTGTTTTGGACTTAGTCATTTTTTCAGCGTTTATCAGACTTTCAGATAAGGGAAATGTCAGTGAGTGTTCCGATTTCAGCTCCAGAGCGATTCGCCCGATGAGTCCTTCATATTTAGTCATTTTCAGCCAATTTTCAGAATTTTTGAAAATTTCACTTTTTTGTGAAAATATCAACTAAATGAGGGAATAATATATGTGAGGGTACCCCAGGAGAGTTACAAATGTGTGTGGGTAGAAAATATATCCCACGGGGGTAAAATAGAAAAAAGTTGAAAACATTTTTTTTTTGGACATAGTCATTTTTCCGGCGTTTAACAGACTTTCAGATAGGGGAAATGTCAGTGAGTGTTCCGATTTCAGTTCCAGAGCGCGTCGCCCGATGAGTCCTTCATATTTAGTCGTTTTCAGCCAATTTTCAGAAATTTTTAAAATGTCACTTTTTTGTGAAAATATCTACTAAATGAGGAAATAATATGTGTGAGGGTACCCCAGGAGAGTTCCAAATGTGTGTGGGTAGAATACATATCCCACGGGGGTAAAATTGAAAAAAGTTGAAAAAACATTTGTTTTGGACTTAGTCATTTTTTCAGCGTTTATCAGACTTTCAGATAAGGGAAATGTCAGTGAGTGTTCCGATTTCAGTTCCAGAGCGATTCGCCCGATGAGTCCTTCATATTTAGTCATTTTCAGCCAATTTTCAGAATTTTTGAAAATTTCACTTTTTTGTGAAAATATCTACTAAATGAGGGAATAATATGTGTGAGGGTACCCCAGGAGAGTTCCAAATGTGTGTGGGTAGAATATATATCCCACGGGGGTAAAATTGAAAAAAGGTGAAAAAAAAATTGTTTTGGACTTGTTCATTTTTTCAGCATTTATCAGACTTTCAGATAGGGGAAATGTCAGTGAGCGTTCCGATTTCAGTTCCAGAGTGATTCTTCCGATGAGTCCTTCATATTTAGTCGTGTTCAGCCAATTTTCAGAATTTTTGAAAATTTCACTTTTTTGTGAAAATATCAACTAAATGAGGGAATAAAATGTGTGAGGATACCCCAGGAGAGTTACAAATGTGTGTGGGTAGAATATATATCCCACGGGGGTAAAATTTAAAAAAGTTGAAAAAACATTTGTTTTGGACTTAGTAATTTTTTCAGCGTTTATCAGACTTTCAGATAAGGGAAATGTCAGTGAGTGTTCCCATTTCAGTTCCAGAGCGATTCGCCCGATGAGTCCTTCATATTTAGTCATATTCAGGAAATTTTCAGAATTTTTGAAAATTTCACTTTTTTGTGAAAATATCTACTAAATGAGGGAATAATATGTGGGAGGGTAGCCCAGGAGAGTTCCAAATGTGTGTGGGTAGAATATATATCCCACGGGGGTAAAATTGAAAAAAGTTGAAAAAAAAGTTTTTTTCTACTTAGTCATTTTTCCGGCGTTTATCAGACTTTCAGATAGTGGAAATGTCAGTGAGCGTTCCGATTTCAGTTCCAGAGTGATTCGTCCCATGAGTCCTTCATATTTAGTCGTTTTCAGCCAATTTTCAGAATTTTTGAAAATTTCACTTTTTTTGTGAAAATATCCACTAAATGAGGGAATAATATGTGTCAGGGTACACCAGGAGAGTTCCAAATGTGTGTGGGTAGAATATATATCCCACGGGGGTAAAATTGAAAAAAGTTGAAAAAACATTTGTTTTGGACTTAGTCATTTTTTCAGCATTTATCAGACTTTCAGATAAGGGAAATGTCAGTGAGTGTTCCGATTTCAGTTCCAGAGCGAGTCGCCCGATGAGTCCTTCATATTTAGACGTTTTCAGACAATTTTCAGAATTTTTGAAAATTTAACTTTTTTGTGAAAATATCCACTAAATGAGGGAATAATATGTGTGAGGGTACACCAGGAGAGTTCCAAATGTGTGTGGGTAGAATATATATCCCACGGGGGTAAAATTGAAAAAAGTTGAAAAAACATTTGTTTTGGACTTAGTCATTTTTTCAGCGTTTATCAGACTTTCAGATAAGGGAAATGTCAGTGAGTGTTCCGATTTCAGTTCCAGAGCGAGTCGCCGATGAGTCCTTCATATTTAGTCGTTTTCAGACAATTTTCAGAATTTTTGAAAATTTAACTTTTTTGTGAAAATATCCACTAAATGAGGGAATAATATGTGTGAGGGTACACCAGGAGAGTTCCAAATGTGTGTGGGTAGAATATATATCCCACGGGGGTAAAATTGAAAAAAGTTGAAAAAACATTTGTTTTGGACTTAGTCACTTTTTCAGCGTTTATCAGACTTTCAGATAAGGGAAATGTCAGTGAGTGTTCCGATTTCAGTTCCAGAGCGATTCGCCCGATGAGTCCTTCATATTTAGTCATTTTCAGGAAATTTTCTGAATTTTTGAAAATTTCACTTTTTTGTGAAAATATCTACTAAATGAGGGAATAATATGTGGGAGGGTAGCCCAGGAGAGTTCCAAATGTGTGTGGGTAGAATATATATCCCACGGGGGTAAAATTGAAAAAAGTTGAAAAAAAATTTGTTTTGGACTTGGTCATTTTTTCAGCATTTATCAGACTTTCAGATAGGGGAAATGTCAGTGAGTGTTCCGATTTCAGTTCCAGAGCGATTCGCCCGATGAGTCCTTCATATTTAGTCATTTTCAGCCAATTTTCAGAATTTTTGAAAATTTCACTTTTTTGTGAAAATATATATTAAATGAGGGAATAATATGTGTGAGGGTAGCCCAGGAGAGTTCCAAATGTGTGTGGGTAGAATATATATCCCACGGGGGTAAAATTGAAAAAAGTTGAAAAAACATTTGTTTTGGACTTATTCATTTTTCTGGCGTTTATCAGACTTTCAGATAAGGGAAATGTCAGTGAGTGTAACGATTTCAGTTCCAGAGCGATTCGCACGATGAGTCCTTCATATTTAGTAATTTTCAGCCAATTTTCAGAATTTTTGAAAATTTCACTTTTTTGTGAAAATATCTACTAAATGAGGGAATAATATGTGTGAGGGTACCCCAGGAGAGTTCCAAATGTGTGTGGGTAGAATATATATCCCACGGGGGTAAAATTGAAAAAAGTTGAAAAAACATTTGTTTTGGACTTAGTCATTTTTCCGGCATTTAACAGACTTTCAGATAGGGGAAATGTCAGTGAGTGTTCCGATTTCAGTTCCAGAGCGAATCGCCCGATGAGTCCTTCATATTTAGTCGTTTTCAGCCAATTTTCAGAATTTTTGAAAATTTCACTTTTTTTGTGAAAATATCTACTAAATCAGGGAATAATATGTGTGTGGGTACCCCAGGAGAGTTCCAAATGTGTGTGGGTAGAATATATATCCCACGGGGGTAAAATTGAAAAAGGTTGAAAAAAAATTTGTTTTGGACTTAGTCATTTTTCCAGCATTTAACAGACTTTCAGATAGGGGAAATGTCAGTGAGTGTTCCGATTTCAGTTCCAGAGCGAGTCGCCCGATGAGTCCTTCATATTTAGTCGTTTTCAGCCAATTTTCAGAATTTTCGAAAATTTCACTTTTTTGTGAAAATATCAACTAAATGAGGGAATAATATGTGTGAGGGTACCCCAGGAGAGTTCCAAATGTGTGTCGGTAGAATACATATCCCACGGGGTAAAATTGAAAAAGTTGAAAAAACATTTGTTTTGGACTTAGTCATTTTTTCAGCGTTTATCAGACTTTCAGATAGGGGAAATGTCAGTGAGTATTCCGATTTCAGTTCCAGAGCGAATCGCCCGATGAGTCCTTCATATTTAGTCGTTTTCAGCCAATTTTCAGAATTTTTGAAAATTTCACTTTTTTGTGAAAATATCTACTAAATCAGGGAATAATATGTGTGTGGGTACCCCAGGAGAGTTCCAAATGTGTGTGGGTAGAATATATATCCCACGGGGGTAAAATTGAAAAAAAATTTGTTTTGACTTAGTCATTTTTTCCGGCATTTAACAGACTTTCAGATAGGGGAAATGTCAGTGAGTGTTCCGATTTCAGTTCCAGAGCGAGTCGCCCGATGAGTCCTTCATATTTAGTCGTTTTCAGCCAATTTTCAGAATTTTCGAAAATTTCACTTTTTTTGTGAAAATATCAACTAAATGAGGGAATAATATGTGTGAGGGTACCCCAGGAGAGTTCCAAATGTGTGTGGGTAGAAAATATATACCACGGGGTAAAATTGAAAAAAGTTGAAAACATTTTTTTTTTGGACGTAGTCATTTTTCCGGCGTTTATAAGACTTTCAGATAGGGGAAATGTCAGTGAGCGTACCGATTTCAGTTCCAGAGTGATTCGCCCGATGAGTCCTTCATATTTAGTATTTTTCAGCCAATCTTCAGAATTTTTGAAAATTTCACTTTTTTGTGAAAATATCCACTAAATGAGGGAATAATATGTGTGAGGGTACCCCAGGAGAGTTCCAAATGTGTGTCGGTAGAATACATATCCCACGGGGTAAAATTGAAAAAGTTGAAAAAACATTTGTTTTGGACTTAGTCATTTTTTCAGCGTTTATCAGACTTTCAGATAAGGGAAATGTCAGTGAGTGTAACGATTTCAGTTCCAGAGCGATTCGCCCGATGAGTCCTTCATATTTAGTCATTTTCAGCCAATTTTCAGAATTTTTGAAAATTTCACTTTTTTGTGAAAATATCTACTAAATCAGGGAATAATATGTGTGTGGGTACCCCAGGAGAGTTCCAAATGTGTGTGGGTAGAATATATATCCCACGGGGGTAAAATTGAAAAAAGTTGAAAAAACATTTGTTTTGGACTTAGTCATTTTTTCAGCGTTTATCAGACTTTCAGATAAGGGAAATGTCAGTGAGTGTTCCGATTTCAGTTCCAGAGCGAGTCGCCGATGAGTCCTTCATATTTAGTCGTTTTCAGACAATTTTCAGAATTTTTGAAAATTTAACTTTTTTGTGAAAATATCCACTAAATGAGGGAATAATATGTGTGAGGGTACACCAGGAGAGTTCCAAATGTGTGTGGGTAGAATATATATCCCACGGGGGTAAAAATGAAAAAAGTTGAAAAAACATTTGTTTTGGACTTAGTCACTTTTTCAGCGTTTATCAGACTTTCAGATAAGGGAAATGTCAGTGAGTGTTCCGATTTCAGTTCCAGAGCGATTCGCCCGATGAGTCCTTCATATTTAGTCATTTTCAGGAAATTTTCTGAATTTTTGAAAATTTCACTTTTTTGTGAAAATATCTACTAAATGAGGGAATAATATGTGGGAGGGTAGCCCAGGAGAGTTCCAAATGTGTGTGGGTAGAATATATATCCCACGGGGGTAAAATTGAAAAAAGTTGAAAAAAAATTTGTTTTGGACTTGGTCATTTTTTCAGCATTTATCAGACTTTCAGATAGGGGAAATGTCAGTGAGTGTTCCGATTTCAGTTCCAGAGCGATTCGCCCGATGAGTCCTTCATATTTAGTCATTTTCAGCCAATTTTCAGAATTTTTGAAAATTTCACTTTTTTGTGAAAATATATATTAAATGAGGGAATAATATGTGTGAGGGTAGCCCAGGAGAGTTCCAAATGTGTGTGGGTAGAATATATATCCCACGGGGGTAAAATTGAAAAAAGTTGAAAAAACATTTGTTTTGGACTTATTCATTTTTCTGGCGTTTATCAGACTTTCAGATAAGGGAAATGTCAGTGAGTGTAACGATTTCAGTTCCAGAGCGATTCGCACGATGAGTCCTTCATATTTAGTAATTTTCAGCCAATTTTCAGAATTTTTGAAAATTTCACTTTTTTGTGAAAATATCTACTAAATGAGGGAATAATATGTGTGAGGGTACCCCAGGAGAGTTCCAAATGTGTGTGGGTAGAATATATATCCCACGGGGGTAAAATTGAAAAAAGTTGAAAAAACATTTGTTTTGGACTTAGTCATTTTTCCGGCATTTAACAGACTTTCAGATAGGGGAAATGTCAGTGAGTGTTCCGATTTCAGTTCCAGAGCGAATCGCCCGATGAGTCCTTCATATTTAGTCGTTTTCAGCCAATTTTCAGAATTTTTGAAAATTTCACTTTTTTGTGAAAATATCAACTAAATGAGGGAATAATATGTGTGAGGGTACCCCAGGAGAATTCCAAATGTGTGTCGGTAGAATACATATCCCACGGGGGTAAAATTGAAAAAAGTTGAAAAAACATTTGTTTTGGACTTAGTCATTTTTTCAGCGTTTATCAGACTTTCAGATAAGGGAAATGTCAGTGAGTGTAACGATTTCAGTTCCAGAGCGATTCGCCCGATGAGTCCTTCATATTTAGTCATTTTCAGCCAATTTTCAGAATTTTTGAAAATTTCACTTTTTTTGTGAAAATATCTACTAAATCAGGGAATAATATGTGTGTGGGTACCCCAGGAGAGTTCCAAATGTGTGTGGGTAGAATATATATCCCACGGGGGTAAAATTGAAAAAGGTTGAAAAAAAATTTGTTTTGGACTTAGTCATTTTTCCGGCATTTAACAGACTTTCAGATAGGGGAAATGTCAGTGAGTGTTCCGATTTCAGTTCCAGAGCGAGTCGCCCGATGAGTCCTTCATATTTAGTCGTTTTCAGCCAATTTTCAGAATTTTCGAAAATTTCACTTTTTTGTGAAAATATCAACTAAATGAGGGAATAATATGTGTGAGGGTACCCCAGGAGAGTTCCAAATGTGTGTCGGTAGAATACATATCCCACGGGGTAAAATTGAAAAAGTTGAAAAAACATTTGTTTTGGACTTAGTCATTTTTTCAGCGTTTATCAGACTTTCAGATAAGGGAAATGTCAGTGAGTGTTCCGATTTCAGTTCCAGAGCGATTCGCCCGATGAGTCCTTCATATTTAGTCATTTTCAGCCAATTTTCAGAATTTTTGAAAATTTCACTTTTTTGTGAAAATATCTACTAAATGAGGGAATAATATGTGTGAGGGTACCCCAGGAGAGTTCCAAATGTGTGTGGGTAGAATATATATCCCACGGAGGTAAAATTGAAAAAAGTTGAAAAAACATTTGTTTTGGATTTAGTCATTTTTCTGGCGTTTATCAGACTTTCAGATAGGGGAAATGTCAGTGAGTGTTCCGATTTCAGTTCCAGAGCGAGTCGCCCGATGAGTCCTTCATATTTAGTCGTTTTCAGGCAATTTTCAGAATTTTTGAAAATTTCACTTTTTTGTGAAAATATCAACTAAATGAGGGAATAGTATGTGTGAGGGTACACCAGGAGAGTTCCAAATGTGTGTCGGTAGAATACATATCCTACGGGGGTAAAATTGAAAAAAGTTGAAAAAACATTTGTTTTGGACTTGGTCATTTTTTCAGCATCGTTTATCAGACTTTCAGATAGGGGAAATGTCAGTGAGTGTTCCGATTTCAGTTCCAGAGCGAGTCGCCCGATGAGTCCTTCATATTTAGTCGTTTTCAGCCAATTTTCAGAATTTTTGAAAATTTCACTTTTTTGTGAAAATATCCACTAAATAAGGGAATAATATGTGTGAGGGTACCCCAGGAGAGATCCAAATGTGTGTGGGTAGAATATATATCCCACGGGGGTAAGATTGAAAAAAGTTGAAAAAATTTTTTTGTGGACTTGGTCATTTTTTCAACATTTATCAGACTTTCAGATAGGGGAAATGTCAGTGAGTGTTCCGATTTCAGTTCCAGAGCGAGTCGGCCGATGAGTCCTTCATATTTAGTTGATTTCAGACAATTTTCAGAATTTTTGAAAATTTCACTTTTTTGTGAAAATATCAACTAAATGAGGGAATAATATGTGTGATTGCACCCGAGGAGAGTTCCAAATGTGTGTCGGTAGAATATATATCCCACGGGGGTAAAATTGAAAAAAGTTGAAAAAACATTTGTTTTGGACTTAGTCATTTTTTCAGCGTTATCAGACTTTCAGATAAGGGAAATGTCAGTGAGTGTTCAGATTTCAGTTCCAGAGCGATTCGCCCGATGAGTCCTTCATATTTAGTCATTTTCAGCCAATTTTCAGAATTTTTGAAAATTTCACTTTTTTGTGAAAATATCTACTAAATGAGGGAATAATATGTGTGCGGGTACCCCAGGAGAATACCAAATGTGTGTGGGTAGAATATATATCCCACGGGGGTAAAATTGAAAAAAGTTGAAAAAAAAATTGTTTTGGACTTGTTCATTTTTTCAGCATTTATCAGACTTTCAGATAGGGGAAATGTCAGTGAGCGTTCCGATTTCAGTTCCAGAGTGATTCGTCCGATGAGTCCTTCATATTTAGTCGTGTTCAGCCAATTTTCAGAATTTTTGAAAATTTCACTTTTTTGTGAAAATATCAACTAAATGAGGGAATAAAATGTGTGAGGATACCCCAGGAGAGTTACAAATGTGTGTGGGTAGAAAATATATCCCACGGGGGTAAAATTGAAAAAAGTTGAAAACATTTTTTTTTGGACTTAGTCATTTTTCCGGCGTTTATAAGACTTTCAGATAGGGGAAATGTCAGTGAGTGTTCCGATTTCAGTTCCAGAGTGAGTCGCCCGATGAGTCCTTCATATTTAGTCGTTTTCAGACATTTTTCAGAATTTTTGAAAATTTAACTTTTTTGTGAAAATATCCACTAAATGAGGGAATAATATGTGTGAGGGTACACCAGGAGAGTTCCAAATGTGTGTGGGTAGAATATATATCCCACGGGGGTAAAATTTAAAAAAGTTGAAAAAACATTTGTTTTGGACTTAGTAATTTTTTCAGCGTTTATCAGACTTTCAGATAAGGGAAATGTCAGTGAGTGTTCCCATTTCAGTTCCAGAGCGATTCGCCCGATGAGTCCTTCATATTTAGTCATATTCAGGAAATTTTCAGAATTTTTGAAAATTTCACTTTTTTGTGAAAATATCTACTAAATGAGGGAATAATATGTGGGAGGGTAGCCCAGGAGAGTTCCAAATGTGTGTGGGTAGAATATATATCCCACGGGGGTAAAATTGAAAAAAGTTGAAAAAAAAGTTTTTTTCTACTTAGTCATTTTTCCGGCGTTTATCAGACTTTCAGATAGTGGAAATGTCAGTGAGCGTTCCGATTTCAGTTCCAGAGCGATTCACCCGATGAGTCCTTCATATTTAGTCGTTTTCAGTCAATTTTCTGAATTTTTGAAAATTTCACTTTTTTGTGAAAATATCCACTAAATGAGGGAATAATATGTGTGAGGGTACCCCAGGAGAGTTCCAAATGTGTGTGGGTAGAATATATATCCCACGGGGGTAAAATTGAAAAAAGTTGAAAAAACATTTGTTTTGGACTTAGTCATTTTTTCAGCGTTTATCAGACTTTCAGATAAGGGAAATGTCAGTGAGTGTTCCGATTTCAGTTCCAGAGCGAGTCGCCCGATAAGTACTTCATATTTAGTCATTTTCAGACAATTTTCAGAATTTTTGAAAATTTCACTTTTTTGTGAAAATATCAACTAAATGAGGGAATAATATGTGTGAGGGTACCCCAGGAGAGTTCCAAATGTGTGTGGGTAGAATATATATCCCACGGGGGTAAGATTGAAAAAAGTTTAAAAAAAATTTGTTTTGGACTTGGTCATTTTTTCAGCATTTATCAGACTTTCAGATAGGGGAAATGTCAGTGAGCGTTCCGATTTCAGTTCCAGAGCGAGTCGCCCGATAAGTCCTTCATATTTAGTCATTTTCAGACAATTTTCAGAATTTTTGAAAATTTCACTTTTTTGTGAAAATATCAACTAAATGAGGGAATAATATATGTGAGGGTACCCCAGGAGAGTTACAAATGTGTGTGGGTAGAAAATATATCCCACGGGGGTAAAATAGAAAAAAGTTGAAAACATTTTTTTTTTGGACATAGTCATTTTTCCGGCGTTTAACAGACTTTCAGATAAGGGAAATGTCAGTGAGTGTTCCGATTTCAGTTCCAGAGCGATTCGCCTGATGAGTCCTTCATATTTAGTCATTTTCAGGAAATTTTCTGAATTTTTGAAAATTTCACTTTTTTGTGAAAATATCTACTAAATGAGGGAATAATATGTGTGAGGGTACCCCAGGAGAGTTCCAAATGTGTGTGGGTAGAATATATATCCCACGGGGGTAAAATTGAAAAAAGTTGAAAAAAAATTTGTTTTGGACTTGTTCATTTTTTCAGCATTTATCAGACTTTCAGATAGGGGAAATGTCAGTGAGCGTTCCGATTTCAGTTCCAGAGTGATTCGTCCCATGAGTCCTTCATATTTAGTCGTTTTCAGCCAATTTTCAGAATTTTTGAAAATTTCACTTTTTTTGTGAAAATATCCACTAAATGAGGGAATAATATGTGTGAGGGTACACCAGGAGAGTTCCAAATGTGTGTGGGTAGAATATATATCCCACGGGGGTAAAATTGAAAAAAGTTGAAAAAACATTTGTTTTGGACTTAGTCATTTTTTCAGCGTTTATCAGACTTTCAGATAAGGGAAATGTCAGCGAGTGTTCCGATTTCAGTTCCAGAGCGATTCGCCCGATGAGTCCTTCATATTTAGTCATTTTCAGCCAATTTTCAGAATTTTTGAAAATTTCACTTTTTTGTGAAAATATCCACTAAATGAGGGAATAATATGTGTGAGGGTACACCAGGAGAGTTCCAAATGTGTGTGGGTAGAATATATATCCCACGGGGGTAAAATTGAAAAAAGTTGAAAAAACATTTGTTTTGGACTTAGTCATTTTTTCAGCGTTTATCAGACTTTCAGATAAGGGAAATGTCAGTGAGTGTTCCGATTTCAGTTCCAGAGCGATTCGCCTGATGAGTCCTTCATATTTAGTCATTTTCAGGAAATTTTCTGAATTTTTGAAAATTTCACTTTTTTGTGAAAATATCTACTAAATGAGGGAATAATATGTGGGAGGGTAGCCCAGGAGAGTTCCAAATGTGTGTGGGTAGAATATATATCCCACGGGGGTAAAATTGAAAAAAGTTGAAAAAACATTTGTTTTGGACTTAGTCATTTTTCTGGCGTTTATCAGACTTTCAGATAGGGGAAATTTCAGTGAGTGTTCCGATTTCAGTTCCAGAGCGAGTCGCCCGATGAGTCCTTCATATTTAGTCGTTTTCAGCCAATTTTCAGAATTTTTGAAAATTTCACTTTTTTGTGAAAATATCAACTAAATGAGGGAATAATATGTGTGAGGGTACCCCAGGAGAGTTCCAAATGTGTGTCGGTAGAATACATATCCCACGGGGGTAAAATTGAAAAAAGTTGAAAAGACATTTGTTTTGGACTTAGTCATTTTTTCAGCGTTTATCAGACTTTCAAATAAGGGAAATGTCAGTGAGTGTTCCGATTTCAGTTCCAGAGCGATTCTCCCGATGAGTCCTTCATATTTAGTCATTTTCAGCCAATTTTCAGAATTTTTGAAAATTTCACTTTTTTGTGAAAATATCTACTAAATGAGGGAATAATATGTGTGAGGGTACCCCAGGAGAGTTCCAAATGTGTGTGGGTAGAATATATATCCCACGGGGGTAAAATTGAAAAAAGTTGAAAAAAAATTTGTTTTGGACTTGTTCATTTTTTCAGCATTTATCAGACTTTCAGATAGGGGAAATGTCAGTGAGCGTTCCGATTTCAGTTCCAGAGTGATTCGTCCCATGAGTCCTTCATATTTAGTCGTTTTCAGACAATTTTCAGAATTTTTGAAAATTTAACTTTTTTGTGAAAATATCCACTAAATGAGGGAATAATATGTGTGAGGGTACACCAGGAGAGTTCCAAATGTGTGTCGGTAGAATACATATCCCACGGGGTAAAATTGAAAAAGTTGAAAAAACATTTGTTTTGGACTTAGTCATTTTTTCAGCGTTTATCAGACTTTCAGATAAGGGAAATGTCAGTGAGTGTTCCGATTTCAGTTCCAGAGCGATTCGCCCGATGAGTCCTTCATATTTAGTCATTTTCAGCCAATTTTCAGAATTTTTGAAAATTTCACTTTTTTGTGAAAATATCTACTAAATGAGGGAATAATATGTGTGAGGGTACCCCAGGAGAGTTCCAAATGTGTGTGGGTAGAATATATATCCCACGGAGGTAAAATTGAAAAAAGTTGAAAAAACATTTGTTTTGGATTTAGTCATTTTTCTGGCGTTTATCAGACTTTCAGATAGGGGAAATGTCAGTGAGTGTTCCGATTTCAGTTCCAGAGCGAGTCGCCCGATGAGTCCTTCATATTTAGTCGTTTTCAGGCAATTTTCAGAATTTTTGAAAATTTCACTTTTTTGTGAAAATATCAACTAAATGAGGGAATAGTATGTGTGAGGGTACACCAGGAGAGTTCCAAATGTGTGTCGGTAGAATACATATCCTACGGGGGTAAAATTGAAAAAAGTTGAAAAAACATTTGTTTTGGACTTGGTCATTTTTTCAGCATCGTTTATCAGACTTTCAGATAGGGGAAATGTCAGTGAGTGTTCCGATTTCAGTTCCAGAGCGAGTCGCCCGATGAGTCCTTCATATTTAGTCGTTTTCAGCCAATTTTCAGAATTTTTGAAAATTTCACTTTTTTGTGAAAATATCCACTAAATAAGGGAATAATATGTGTGAGGGTACCCCAGGAGAGATCCAAATGTGTGTGGGTAGAATATATATCCCACGGGGGTAAGATTGAAAAAAGTTGAAAAAAATTTTTTGTGGACTTGGTCATTTTTTCAACATTTATCAGACTTTCAGATAGGGGAAATGTCAGTGAGTGTTCCGATTTCAGTTCCAGAGCGAGTCGGCCGATGAGTCCTTCATATTTAGTTGATTTCAGACAATTTTCAGAATTTTTGAAAATTTCACTTTTTTGTGAAAATATCAACTAAATGAGGGAATAATATGTGTGATTGCACCCGAGGAGAGTTCCAAATGTGTGTCGGTAGAATATATATCCCACGGGGGTAAAATTGAAAAAAGTTGAAAAAACATTTGTTTTGGACTTAGTCATTTTTTCAGCGTTATCAGACTTTCAGATAAGGGAAATGTCAGTGAGTGTTCAGATTTCAGTTCCAGAGCGATTCGCCCGATGAGTCCTTCATATTTAGTCATTTTCAGCCAATTTTCAGAATTTTTGAAAATTTCACTTTTTTGTGAAAATATCTACTAAATGAGGGAATAATATGTGTGCGGGTACCCCAGGAGAATACCAAATGTGTGTGGGTAGAATATATATCCCACGGGGGTAAAATTGAAAAAAGTTGAAAAAAAAATTGTTTTGGACTTGTTCATTTTTTCAGCATTTATCAGACTTTCAGATAGGGGAAATGTCAGTGAGCGTTCCGATTTCAGTTCCAGAGTGAGTCGCCCGATGAGTCCTTCATATTTAGTCGTTTTCAGACATTTTTCAGAATTTTTGAAAATTTAACTTTTTTGTGAAAATATCCACTAAATGAGGGAATAATATGTGTGAGGGTACACCAGGAGAGTTCCAAATGTGTGTGGGTAGAATATATATCCCACGGGGGTAAAATTTAAAAAAGTTGAAAAAAAAGTTTTTTTCTACTTAGTCATTTTTCCGGCGTTTATCAGACTTTCAGATAGTGGAAATGTCAGTGAGCGTTCCGATTTCAGTTCCAGAGCGATTCACCCGATGAGTCCTTCATATTTAGTCGTTTTCAGTCAATTTTCTGAATTTTTGAAAATTTCACTTTTTTGTGAAAATATCCACTAAATGAGGGAATAATATGTGTGAGGGTACCCCAGGAGAGTTCCAAATGTGTGTGGGTAGAATATATATCCCACGGGGGTAAAATTGAAAAAAGTTGAAAAAACATTTGTTTTGGACTTAGTCATTTTTTCAGCGTTTATCAGACTTTCAGATAAGGGAAATGTCAGTGAGTGTTCCGATTTCAGTTCCAGAGCGAGTCGCCCGATAAGTACTTCATATTTAGTCATTTTCAGACAATTTTCAGAATTTTTGAAAATTTCACTTTTTTGTGAAAATATCAACTAAATGAGGGAATAATATGTGTGAGGGTACCCCAGGAGAGTTCCAAATGTGTGTGGGTAGAATATATATCCCACGGGGGTAAGATTGAAAAAAGTTTAAAAAAAATTTGTTTTGGACTTGGTCATTTTTTCAGCATTTATCAGACTTTCAGATAGGGGAAATGTCAGTGAGCGTTCCGATTTCAGTTCCAGAGCGAGTCGCCCGATAAGTCCTTCATATTTAGTCATTTTCAGACAATTTTCAGAATTTTTGAAAATTTCACTTTTTTGTGAAAATATCAACTAAATGAGGGAATAATATATGTGAGGGTACCCCAGGAGAGTTACAAATGTGTGTGGGTAGAAAATATATCCCACGGGGGTAAAATAGAAAAAAGTTGAAAACATTTTTTTTTTGGACATAGTCATTTTTCCGGCGTTTAACAGACTTTCAGATAAGGGAAATGTCAGTGAGTGTTCCGATTTCAGTTCCAGAGCGATTCGCCTGATGAGTCCTTCATATTTAGTCATTTTCAGGAAATTTTCTGAATTTTTGAAAATTTCACTTTTTTGTGAAAATATCTACTAAATGAGGGAATAATATGTGTGAGGGTACCCCAGGAGAGTTCCAAATGTGTGTGGGTAGAATATATATCCCACGGGGGTAAAATTGAAAAAAGTTGAAAAAAAATTTGTTTTGGACTTGTTCATTTTTTCAGCATTTATCAGACTTTCAAATAAGGGAAATGTCAGTGAGTGTTCCGATTTCAGTTCCAGAGCGATTCTCCCGATGAGTCCTTCATATTTAGTCATTTTCAGCCAATTTTCAGAATTTTTGAAAATTTCACTTTTTTGTGAAAATATCTACTAAATGAGGGAATAATATGTGTGAGGGTACCCCAGGAGAGTTCCAAATGTGTGTGGGTAGAATATATATCCCACGGGGTAAAATTGAAAAAAGTTGAAAAAAAATTTGTTTTGGACTTGTTCATTTTTTCAGCATTTATCAGACTTTCAGATAGGGGAAATGTCAGTGAGCGTTCCGATTTCAGTTCCAGAGTGATTCGTCCCATGAGTCCTTCATATTTAGTCGTTTTCAGACAATTTTCAGAATTTTTGAAAATTTAACTTTTTTGTGAAAATATCCACTAAATGAGGGAATAATATGTGTGAGGGTACACCAGGAGAGTTCCAAATGTGTGTGGGTAGAATATATATCCCACGGGGGTAAAATTGAAAAAAGTTGAAAAAACATTTGTTTTGGACTTAGTCATTTTTTCAGCGTTTATCAGACTTTCAGATAAGGGAAATGTCAGTGAGTGTTCCGATTTCAGTTCCAGAGCGAGTCGCCCGATGAGTCCTTCATATTTAGTCGTTTTCAGACAATTTTCAGAATTTTTGAAAATTTAACTTTTTTGTGAAAATATCCACTAAATGAGGGAATAATATGTGTGAGGGTACACCAGGAGAGTTCCAAATGTGTGTGGGTAGAATATATATCCCACGGGGGTAAAATTGAAAAAAGTTGAAAAAACATTTGTTTTGGACTTAGTCATTTTTTCAGCGTTTATCAGACTTTCAGATAAGGGAAATGTCAGTGAGTGTTCCGATTTCAGTTCCAGAGCGATTCGCCCGATGAGTCCTTCATATTTAGTCATTTTCAGGAAATTTTCTGAATTTTTGAAAATTTCACTTTTTTGTGAAAATATCTACTAAATGAGGGAATAATATGTGGGAGGGTAGCCCAGGAGAGTTCCAAATGTGTGTGGGTAGAATATATATCCCACGGGGGTAAAATTGAAAAAAGTTGAAAAAAAATTTGTTTTGGACTTGGTCATTTTTTCAGCATTTATCAGACTTTCAGATAGGGGAAATGTCAGTGAGTGTTCCGATTTCAGTTCCAGAGCGATTCGCCCGATGAGTCCTTCATATTTAGTCATTTTCAGCCAATTTTCAGAATTTTTGAAAATTTCACTTTTTTGTGAAAATATATATTAAATGAGGGAATAATATGTGTGAGGGTAGCCCAGGAGAGTTCCAAATGTGTGTGGGTAGAATATATATCCCACGGGGGTAAAATTGAAAAAAGTTGAAAAAACATTTGTTTTGGACTTATTCATTTTTCTGGCGTTTATCAGACTTTCAGATAAGGGAAATGTCAGTGAGTGTAACGATTTCAGTTCCAGAGCGATTCGCACGATGAGTCCTTCATATTTAGTAATTTTCAGCCAATTTTCAGAATTTTTGAAAATTTCACTTTTTTGTGAAAATATCAACTAAATGAGGGAATAATATGTGTGAGGGTACCCCAGGAGAATTCCAAATGTGTGTCGGTAGAATACATATCCCACGGGGGTAAAATTGAAAAAAGTTGAAAAAACATTTGTTTTGGACTTAGTCATTTTTTCAGCGTTTATCAGACTTTCAGATAAGGGAAATGTCAGTGAGTGTAACGATTTCAGTTCCAGAGCGATTCGCCCGATGAGTCCTTCATATTTAGTCATTTTCAGCCAATTTTCAGAATTTTTGAAAATTTCACTTTTTTTGTGAAAATATCTACTAAATCAGGGAATAATATGTGTGTGGGTACCCCAGGAGAGTTCCAAATGTGTGTGGGTAGAATATATATCCCACGGGGGTAAAATTGAAAAAGGTTGAAAAAAAATTTGTTTTGGACTTAGTCATTTTTCCGGCATTTAACAGACTTTCAGATAGGGGAAATGTCAGTGAGTGTTCCGATTTCAGTTCCAGAGCGAGTCGCCCGATGAGTCCTTCATATTTAGTCGTTTTCAGCCAATTTTCAGAATTTTCGAAAATTTCACTTTTTTGTGAAAATATCAACTAAATGAGGGAATAATATGTGTGAGGGTACCCCAGGAGAGTTCCAAATGTGTGTCGGTAGAATACATATCCCACGGGGTAAAATTGAAAAAGTTGAAAAAACATTTGTTTTGGACTGTCATTTTTTCAGCGTTTATCAGACTTTCAGATAGGGGAAATGTCAGTGAGTATTCCGATTTCAGTTCCAGAGCGAATCGCCCGATGAGTCCTTCATATTTAGTCGTTTTCAGCCAATTTTCAGAATTTTTGAAAATTTCACTTTTTTGTGAAAATATCTACTAAATCAGGGAATAATATGTGTGTGGGTACCCCAGGAGAGTTCCAAATGTGTGTGGGTAGAATATATATCCCACGGGGGTAAAATTGAAAAAAGTTGAAAAAAAATTTGTTTTGACTTAGTCATTTTTTCCGGCATTTAACAGACTTTCAGATAGGGGAAATGTCAGTGAGTGTTCCGATTTCAGTTCCAGAGCGAGTCGCCCGATGAGTCCTTCATATTTAGTCGTTTTCAGCCAATTTTCAGAATTTTCGAAAATTTCACTTTTTTTGTGAAAATATCAACTAAATGAGGGAATAATATGTGTGAGGGTACCCCAGGAGAGTTCCAAATGTGTGTGGGTAGAAAATATATACCACGGGGTAAAATTGTAAAAAGTTGAAAACATTTTTTTTTTGGACGTAGTCATTTTTCCGGCGCTTATAAGACTTTCAGATAGGGGAAATGTCAGTGAGCGTACCGATTTCAGTTCCAGAGTGATTCGCCCGATGAGTCCTTCATATTTAGTATTTTTCAGCCAATTTTCAGAATTTTTGAAAATTTCACTTTTTTGTGAAAATATCCACTAAATGAGGGAATAATATGTGTGAGGGTACCCCAGGAGAGTTCCAAATGTGTGTCGGTAGAATACATATCCCACGGGGTAAAATTGAAAAAGTTGAAAAAACATTTGTTTTGGACTTAGTCATTTTTTCAGCGTTTATCAGACTTTCAGATAAGGGAAATGTCAGTGAGTGTAACGATTTCAGTTCCAGAGCGATTCGCCCGATGAGTCCTTCATATTTAGTCATTTTCAGCCAATTTTCAGAATTTTTGAAAATTTCACTTTTTTGTGAAAATATCTACTAAATCAGGGAATAATATGTGTGTGGGTACCCCAGGAGAGTTCCAAATGTGTGTGGGTAGAATATATATCCCACGGGGGTAAAATTGAAAAAAGTTGAAAAAACATTTGTTTTGGACTTAGTCATTTTTTCAGCGTTTATCAGACTTTCAGATAAGGGAAATGTCAGTGAGTGTTCCGATTTCAGTTCCAGAGCGAGTCGCCGATGAGTCCTTCATATTTAGTTGATTTCAGACAATTTTCAGAATTTTTGAAAATTTCACTTTTTTGTGAAAATATCAACTAAATGAGGGAATAATATGTGTGATTTCACCCGAGGAGAGTTCCAAATGTGTGTCGGTAGAATATATATCCCACGGGGGTAAAATTGAAAAAAGTTGAAAAAACATTTGTTTTGGACTTAGTCATTTTTTCAGCGTTATCAGACTTTCAGATAAGGGAAATGTCAGTGAGTGTTCCGATTTCAGTTCCAGAGCGATTCGCCCGATGAGTCCTTCATATTTAGTCATTTTCAGCCAATTTTCAGAATTTTTGAAAATTTCACTTTTTTGTGAAAATATCTACTAAATGAGGGAATAATATGTGTGCGGGTACCCCAGGAGAGTTCCAAAT
This sequence comes from Phyllobates terribilis, assembly GCF_046119375.1. Lineage (NCBI taxonomy): Eukaryota > Metazoa > Chordata > Amphibia > Anura > Dendrobatidae > Phyllobates > Phyllobates terribilis. Next base: position 16,917,120 of record NW_027362773.1, on the reverse strand, counting down.
GTGTGTGGGTAGAATATATATCCCACGGGGGTAAAATTGAAAAAAGTTGAAAAAAATTTTTTTTGGACTTAATCATTTTTTCAGCGTTTAGCAGACTTTCAGATAGGGGAAATTTCATTGAGCGTTCCGATTTCAGTTCCAGAGCGATTCGCCCGATGAGTGCTTCATATTTAGTCGTTTTCAGCCAATTTTCTGAATTTTTGAAAATATCACTTTTTTGGGAAAATATCCACTAAATGAGGGAATAATATGTGTGAGGGTACCCCAGGAGAGTTCCAAATGTGTGTGGGTAGAATATATATCCCACGGGGGTAAAATTGAAAAAAGGTGAAAAAATTTTTTTTTTGGACTTAGTCATTTTTTCAGCGTTTATAAGACTTTCAGATAGGGGAAATGTCAGTGAGCGTTCCGATTTCAGTTCCAGAACAATTCGCCCTATGAGTCCTTCATATTTAGTCGTTTTCAGCCAATTTTCTGAATTTTTGAAAATTTCACTTTTTTGTGAAAATATCCACTAAATGAGGGAATAGTATGTGTGAGGGTACCCCAGGAGAGTTCCAAATGTGTGTGGGTAGAATATATATCCCACGGGGGTAAAATTGAAAAAAGGTGAAAAAATTTTTTTTTTGCACTTAGTCATTTTTTCAGCATTTATCAGACTTTCAGATAGGGGAAATGTCAGTGAGCATTCCGATTTCAGTTCCAGAACAATTCGCCCGATGAGTCCTTCATATTTAGTCGTTTTCAGCCAATTTTCAGAATTTTTGAAAATTTCACTTTTTTGTGAAAATATCCACTAAATGAGGGAATACTATGTGTGAGGGTACCCCAGGAGAGTTCCAAATGTGTGTGGGTAGAATATATATCCCACGGGGGTAAAATTGAAAAAAGGTGAAAAAATTTTTTTTTTTGCACTTAGTCATTTTTTCTGCGTTTATCAGACTTTCAGATAGGGGAAATGTCAATGAGCGTTCCGATTTCAGTTCCAGAGCGATTCGCCCAATGAGTCCTTCATATTTAGTCGTTTTCAGCCAATTTTCTGAATTTTTGAAAATGTCACTTTTTTGTGAAAATATTCACTAAATGAGGGAATAATATGTGTGCGGGTACCCCAGGAGAGTTCCAAATGTGTGTGGGTAGAATATATATTCCACGGGGGTAAAATTGAAAAAAGGTGAAAAATTTTTTTTTTTGCACTTAGTCATTTTTTCAGCGTTTATCAGACTTTCAGATAGGGGAAATGTCAGTGAGCGTTCCGATTTCAGTTCCAGAGCGATTTGCCCGATGAGTCCTTCATATTTAGTGGTTTTCAGCCAATTTTCAGAATTTTTGAAAATTTCACTTTTTTGTGAAAATATCCACTAAATGAGGGAATAATATGTGTGAGGGTACCCCAGGAGAGTTCCAAATGTGTGTGGGTAGAATATATATCCCACGGGGGTAAAATTGAAAAAAGGTTAAACATTTTTTTTTTTGGACTTAGTCATTTTTTCAGCGTTTATCAGACTTTCAGATAGGGGAAATGTCAGTGAGCCCTCCGATTTCAGTTCCAGCGCGATTCGCCCGATGAGTCCTTCATATTCAGTCGTTTTCAGCCAATTTTCTGAATTTTTGAAAATGTCACTTTTTTGTGAAAATATCCACTAAATGAGGGAATAATATGTGTGAGGGTACCCCAGGAGAGTTCCAAATGTGTGTGGGTAGAATATATATCCCACGGGGGTAAAATTGAAAAAAGTTGAAAAAATTTTTTTTTGGACTTAATCATTTTTTCAGCGTTTAGCAGACTTTCAGATAGGGGAAATTTCATTGAGCGCTCCGATTTCAGTTCCAGAGCGTTTCGCCCGATGAGTCCTTTATATTTAGTCGTTTTCAGCCAATTTTCAGAATTTTTGAAAATGTCACTTTTTTGTGAAAATATCCACTAAATGAGGGAATAATATGTGTGCGGGTACCCCAGGAGAGTTCCAAAATGTGTGTGGGTAGAATATATATCCCACGGGGGTAAAATTGAAAAAAGGTTAAAAATTTTTTTTTTTAGACTTAGTCATTTTTTCAGCGTTTATAAGACTTTCAGATAGGGGAAATGTCAGTGAGCGTTCCGATTTCAGTTCCAGAACAATTCGCCCGATGAGTCCTTCATATTTAGTCGTTTTCAGCCAATTTTCAGAATTTTTGAAAATTTCACTTTTTTGTGAAAATATCCACTAAATGAGGGAATAATGTGTGTGAGGGTACCCCACGAGTGTTCCAAATGTGCGTGGGTAGAATATATATCCCACGGGGGTAAAATTGAAAAAAGTTGAAAAATTTTTTTTTTTTACTTAGTAATTTTTTCAGCATTTATCAGACTTTCAAATAGGGGAAATGTCAGTGAGCATTCCGATTTCAGTTCCAGAGCGATTCGCCCGATGAGTCCTTCATATTTAGTCGTTTTCAGCCAATTTTCATAATTTTTGAAAATGTCACTTTTTTGTGAAAATATCCACTAAATGAGGGAATAATATGTGTGAGGGTACCCCAGGAGAGTTCCAAATGTGTGTGGGTAGAATATATATCCCACGGGGGTAAAATTGAAAAAAGGTTAAAAATTTTTTTTTTTGGACTTAGTCATTTTTTCAGCGTTTATCAGACTTTCAGATAGGGGAAATGTCAATGAGCGTTCCGATTTCAGTTCCAGAGCGATTCGCCCAATGAGTCCTTCATATTTAGTCATTTTCAGCCAATTTTCTGAATTTTTGAAAATGTCACTTTTTTGTGAAAATATTCACTAAATGAGGGAATAATATGTGTGAGGGTACCCCAGGAGAGTTCCAAATGTGTGTGGGTAGAATATATATCCCACGGGGGTAAAATTGAAAAAAGTTGAAAAAATTTTTTTTTGGACTTAATCATTTTTTCAGCGTTTAGCAGACTTTCAGATAGGGGAAATTTCATTGAGCGCTCCGATTTCAGTTCCAGAGCGTTTCGCCCGATGAGTCCTTTATATTTAGTCGTTTTCAGCCAATTTTCAGAATTTTTGAAAATGTCACTTTTTTGTGAAAATATCCACTAAATGAGGGAATAATATGTGTGCGGGTATCCCAGGAGAGTTCCAAATGTGTGTGGGTAGAATATATATCCCACGGGGGTAAAATTGAAAAAAGGTGAAAAATTTTTTTTTTTGGACTTAGTCATTTTTTCAGCGTTTATCAGACTTTCAGATAGGGGAAATGTCAGTGAGCGTTCCGATTTCAGTTCCAGAGCGATTCGCCCGATGAGTCCTTCATATTTAGTGGTTTTCAGCCAATTTTCAGAATTTTTGAAAATTTCACTTTTTTTGTGAAAATATCCACTAAATGAGGGAATAATGTGTGTGAGGGTACCCCACGAGTGTTCCAAATGTGCGTGGGTAGAATATATATCCCACGGGGGTAAAATTGAAAAAAGTTGAAAAATTTTTTTTTTTTACTTAGTCATTTTTTCAGCATTTATCAGACTTTCAAATAGGGGAAATGTCAGTGAGCATTCTGATTTCAGTTCCAGAGCGATTCGCCCGATGAGTCCTTCATATTTAGTCGTTTTCAGCCAATTTTCAGAATTTTTGAAAATGTCACTTTTTTGTGAAAATATCCACTAAATGAGGGAATAATATGTGTGAGGGTACCCCAGGAGAGTTCCAAATGTGTGTGGGTAGAATATATATCCCACGGGGGTAAAATTGAAAAAAGGTGAAAAATTTTTTTTTTTGGACTTAGTCATTTTTTCAGCGTTTATCAGACTTTCAGATAGGGGAAATGTCAGTGAGCGTTCCGATTTCAGTTCCAGAGCGATTCGCCCGATGAGTCCTTCATATTTAGTGGTTTTCAACCAATTTTCAGAATTTTTGAAAATTTCACTTTTTTGTGAAAATATCCACTAAATGAGGGAATAATGTGTGTGAGGGTACCCCACGAGTGTTCCAAATGTGCGTGGGTAGAATATATATCCCACGGGGGTAAAATTGAAAAAAGTTGAAAAATTTTTTTTTTTTACTTAGTCATTTTTTCAGCATTTATCAGACTTTCAAATAGGGGAAATGTCAGTGAGCATTCCGATTTCAGTTCCAGAGCGATTCGCCCGATGAGTCCTTCATATTTACTCGTTTTCAGCCAATTTTCAGAATTTTTGAAAATGTCACTTTTTTGTGAAAATATCCACTAAATGAGGGAATAATATGTGTGAGGGTACCCCAGGAGAGTTCCAAATGTGTGTGGGTTGAATATATATCCCACGGGGGTAAAATTGAAAAAAGGTTAAAAATTTTTTTTTTTGGACTTAGTCATTTTTTCAGCGTTTATCAGACTTTCAGATAGGGGAAATGTCAATGAGCGTTCCGATTTCAGTTCCAGAGCGATTCGCCCAATGAGTCCTTCATATTTAGTCGTTTTCAGCCAATTTTCTGAATTTTTGAAAATGTCACTTTTTTGTGAAAATATTCACTAAATGAGGGAATAATATGTGTGCGGGTACCCCAGGAGAGTTCCAAATGTGTGTGGGTAGAATATATATCCCACGGGGGTAAAAATGAATAAAGGTGAAAAATTTTTTTTATTGGACTTAGTCATTTTTTCAGCGTTTATAAGACTTTCAGATAGGGGAAATGTCAGTGAGCGTTCCGATTTCAGTTCCAGAACAATTCGCCCGATGAGTCCTTCATATTTAGTCGTTTTCAGCCAATTTTCAGAATTTTTGAAAATTTCACTTTTTTGTGAAAATATCCACTAAATGAGGGAATACTATGTGTGAGGGTACCCCAGGAGAGTTCCAAATGTGTGTGGGTAGAATATATATCCCACGGGGGTAAAATTGAAAAAAGGTTAAAAATTTTTTTTTTTGGACTTAGTCATTTTTTCAGCGTTTATCAGACTTTCAGATAGGGGAAATGTCAATGAGCGTTCCGATTTCAGTTCCAGAGCGATTCGCCCGATGAGTCCTTCATATTTAGTCGTTTTCAGACAATTTTCAGAATTTTTGAAAATTTCACTTTTTTGTGAAATTATCCACTAAATGAGGGAATAATATGTGTGAGGGTACCCCAGGAGTGTTCCAAATGTGCGTGGGTAGAATATATATCCCACGGGGGTAAAATTGAAAAAAGTTGAAAAATTTTTTTTTTTTACTTAGTCATTTTTTCAGCATTTATCAGACTTTCAGATAGGGGAAATGTCAGTGAGCGTTCCGATTTCAGTTCCAGAGCGATTCGCCCGATGAGTCCTTCATATTTAGTCGTTTTCAGCCAATTTTCAGAATTTTTGAAAATGTCACTTTTTTGTGAAAATATCCACTAAATGAGGGAATAATATGTGTGAGGGTACCCCAGGAGAGTTCCAAATGTGTGTGGGTAGAATATATATCCCACGGGGGTAAAATTGAAAAAAGGTTAAACATTTTTTTTTTTGGACTTAGTCATTTTTTCAGCGTTTATCAGACTTTCAGATAGGGGAAATGTCAGTGAGCCCTCCGATTTCAGTTCCAGCGCGATTCGCCCGATGAGTCCTTCATATTGAGTCGTTTTCAGCCAATTTTCTGAATTTTTGAAAATGTCACTTTTTTGTGAAAATATCCACTAAATGAGGGAATAATATGTGTGAGGGTACCCCAGGAGAGTTCCAAATGTGTGTGGGTAGAATATACATCCCACGGGGGTAAAATTGAAAAAAGTTGAAAAAATTTTTTTTTGGACTTAATCATTTTTTCAGCGTTTAGCAGACTTTCAGATAGGGGAAATTTCATTGAGCGCTCCGATTTCAGTTCCAGAGCGTTTCGCCCAATGAGTCCTTCATATTTAGTCGTTTTCAGCCAATTTTCAGAATTTTTGAAAATGTCACTTTTTTGTGAAAATATCCACTAAATGAGGGAATAATATGTGTGCGGGTACCCCAGGAGAGTTCCAAAATGTGTGTGGGTAGAATATATATCCCACAGGGGTAAAATTGAAAAAAGGTTAAAAATTTTTTTTTTTAGACTTAGTCATTTTTTCAGCGTTTATAAGACTTTCAGATAGGGGAAATGTCAGTGAGCGTTCCGATTTCAGTTCCAGAACAATTCGCCCGATGAGTCCTTCATATTTAGTCGTTTTCAGCCAATTTTTAGAATTTTTGAAAATTTCACTTTTTTGTGAAAATATCCACTAAATGAGGGAATAATGTGTGTGAGGGTACCCCACGAGTGTTCCAAATGTGCGTGGGTAGAATATATATCCCACGGGGGTAAAATTGAAAAAAGTTGAAAAATTTTTTTTTTTTACTTAGTAATTTTTTCAGCATTTATCAGACTTTCAAATAGGGGAAATGTCAGTGAGCATTCCGATTTCAGTTCCAGAGCGATTCGCCCGATGAGTCCTTCATATTTAGTCGTTTTCAGCCAATTTTCATAATTTTTGAAAATGTCACTTTTTTGTGAAAATATCCACTAAATGAGGGAATAATATGTGTGAGGGTACCCCAGGAGAGTTCCAAATGTGTGTGGGTAGAATATATATCCCACGGGGGTAAAATTGAAAAAAGGTTAAAAATTTTTTTTTTTGGACTTAGTCATTTTTTCAGCGTTTATCAGACTTTCAGATAGGGGAAATGTCAATGAGCGTTCCGATTTCAGTTCCAGAGCGATTCGCCCAATGAGTCCTTCATATTTAGTCGTTTTCAGCCAATTTTCTGAATTTTTGAAAATGTCACTTTTTTGTGAAAATATTCACTAAATGAGGGAATAATATGTGTGCGGGTATCCCAGGAGAGTTCCAAATGTGTGTGGGTAGAATATATATCCCACGGGGGTAAAATTGAAAAAAGGTGAAAAATTTTTTTTTTTGGACTTAGTCATTTTTTCAGCGTTTATCAGACTTTCAGATAGGGGAAATGTCAGTGAGCATTCCGATTTCAGTTCCAGAGCGATTCGCCCGATGAGTCCTTCATATTTAGTGGTTTTCAGCCAATTTTCAGAATTTTTGAAAATTTCACTTTTTTTGTGAAAATATCCACTAAATGAGGGAATAATGTGTGTGAGGGTACCCCACGAGTGTTCCAAATGTGCGTGGGTAGAATATATATCCCACGGGGGTAAAATTGAAAAAAGTTGAAAAATTTTTTTTTTTTACTTAGTCATTTTTTCAGCATTTATCAGACTTTCAAATAGGGGAAATGTCAGTGAGCATTCTGATTTCAGTTCCAGAGCGATTCGCCCGATGAGTCCTTCATATTTAGTCGTTTTCTGCCAATTTTCAGAATTTTTGAAAATGTCACTTTTTTGTGAAAATATCCACTAAATGAGGGAATAATATGTGTGCGGGTACCCCAGGAGAGTTCCAAATGTGTGTGGGTAGAATATATATCCCACGGGGGTAAAATTGAAAAAAGGTGAAAAATTTTTTTTTTTGGACTTAGTCATTTTTTCAGCGTTTATCAGACTTTCAGATAGGGGAAATGTCAGTGAGCGTTCCGATTTCAGTTCCAGAGCGATTCGCCCGATGAGTCCTTCATATTTAGTGGTTTTCAACCAATTTTCAGAATTTTTGAAAATTTCACTTTTTTGTGAAAATATCCACTAAATGAGGGAATAATGTGTGTGAGGGTACCCCACGAGTGTTCCAAATGTGCGTGGGTAGAATATATATCCCACGGGGGTAAAATTGAAAAAAGTTGAAAAATTTTTTTTTTTTACTTAGTAATTTTTTCAGCATTTATCAGACTTTCAAATAGGGGAAATGTCAGTGAGCATTCCGATTTCAGTTCCAGAGCGATTCGCCCGATGAGTCCTTCATATTTAGTCGTTTTCAGCCAATTTTCAGAATTTTTGAAAATGGCACTTTTTTGTGAAAATATCCACTAAATGAGGGAATAATATGTGTGAGGGTACCCCAGGAGAGTTCCAAATGTGTGTGGGTAGAATATATATCCCACGGGGGTAAAATTGAAAAAAGGTTAAAAATTATTTTTTTTGGACTTAGTCATTTTTTCAGCGTTTATCAGACTTTCAGATAGGGGAAATGTCAATGAGCGTTCCGATTTCAGTTCCAGAGCGATTCGCCCGATGAGTCCTTCATATTTAGTCGTTTTCAGCCAATTTTCAGAATTTTTGAAAATGTCACTTTTTGTGAAAATATCCACTAAATGAGGGAATAATATGTGTGAGGGTACCCCAGGAGAGTTCCAAATGTGTGTGGGTAGAATATATATCCCACGGGGGTAAAATTGAAAGAAGGTTAAAAATTATTTTTTTTGGACTTAGTCATTTTTTCAGCGTTTATCAGACTTTCAGATAGGGGAAATGTCAATGAGCGTTCCGATTTCAGTTCCAGAGCGATTCGCCCAATGAGTCCTTCATATTTAGTCGTTTTCAGCCAATTTTCTGAATTTTTGAAAATGTCACTTTTTTGTGAAAATATTCACTAAATGAGGGAATAATATGTGTGCGGGTACCCCAGGATAGTTCCAAATGTGTGTGGGTAGAATATATATCCCACGGGGGTAAAATTGAAAAAAGGTGAAAAATTTTTTTTTTTGGACTTAGTCATTTTTAGAGCGTTTATCAGACTTTCAGATAGGGGAAATGTCAGTGAGCGTTCCGATTTCAGTTCCAGAGCGATTCGCCCGATGAGTCATTCATATTTAGTGGTTTTCAGCCAATTTTCAGAATTTTTGAAAATTTCACTTTTTTGTGAAAATATTCACTAAATGAGGGAATAATATGTGTGCGGGTACCCCAGGAGAGTTCCAAATGTGTGTGGGTAGAATATATATCCCACGGGGGTAAAAATGAATAAAGGTGAAAAATTTTTTTTATTGGACTTAGTCATTTTTTCAGCGTTTATAAGACTTTCAGATAGGGGAAATGTCAGTGAGCGTTCCGATTTCAGTTCCAGAACAATTCGCCCGATGAGTCCTTCATATTTAGTCGTTTTCAGCCAATTTTCAGAATTTTTGAAAATTTCACTTTTTTGTGAAAATATCCACTAAATGAGGGAATACTATGTGTGAGGGTACCCCAGGAGAGTTCCAAATGTGTGTGGGTAGAATATATATCCCACGGGGGTAAAATTGAAAAAAGGTGAAAAAATTTTTTTTTTTGCACTTAGTCATTTTTTCAGCGTTTATCAGACTTTCAGATAGGGGAAATGTCAATGAGCGTTCCGATTTCAGTTCCAGAGCGATTCGCCCAATGAGTCCTTCATATTTAGTCGTTTTCAGCCAATTTTCTGAATTTTTGAAAATGTCACTTTTTTGTGAAAATATCCACTAAATGAGGGAATACTATGTGTGAGGGTACCCCAGGAGAGTTCCAAATGTGTGTGGGTAGAATATATATCCCACGGGGGTAAAATTGAAAAAAGGTGAAAAATTTTTTTTTTTGGACTTAGTCATTTTTTCAGCGTTTATCAGACTTTCAGATAGGGGAAATGTCAGTGAGCATTCCGATTTCAGTTCCAGAGCGATTCGCCCGATGAGTCCTTCATATTTAGTGGTTTTCAGCCAATTTTCAGAATTTTTGAAAATTTCACTTTTTTTGTGAAAATATCCACTAAATGAGGGAATAATGTGTGTGAGGGTACCCCACGAGTGTTCCAAATGTGCGTGGGTAGAATATATATCCCACGGGGGTAAAATTGAAAAAAGTTGAAAAATTTTTTTTTTTTACTTAGTCATTTTTTCAGCATTTATCAGACTTTCAAATAGGGGAAATGTCAGTGAGCATTCTGATTTCAGTTCCAGAGCGATTCGCCCGATGAGTCCTTCATATTTAGTCGTTTTCTGCCAATTTTCAGAATTTTTGAAAATGTCACTTTTTTGTGAAAATATCCACTAAATGAGGGAATAATATGTGTGCGGGTACCCCAGGAGAGTTCCAAATGTGTGTGGGTAGAATATATATCCCACGGGGGTAAAATTGAAAAAAGGTGAAAAATTTTTTTTTTTGGACTTAGTCATTTTTTCAGCGTTTATCAGACTTTCAGATAGGGGAAATGTCAGTGAGCGTTCCGATTTCAGTTCCAGAGCGATTCGCCCGATGAGTCCTTCATATTTAGTGGTTTTCAACCAATTTTCAGAATTTTTGAAAATTTCACTTTTTTGTGAAAATATCCACTAAATGAGGGAATAATGTGTGTGAGGGTACCCCACGAGTGTTCCAAATGTGCGTGGGTAGAATATATATCCCACGGGGGTAAAATTGAAAAAAGTTGAAAAATTTTTTTTTTTTACTTAGTAATTTTTTCAGCATTTATCAGACTTTCAAATAGGGGAAATGTCAGTGAGCATTCCGATTTCAGTTCCAGAGCGATTCGCCCGATGAGTCCTTCATATTTAGTCGTTTTCAGCCAATTTTCAGAATTTTTGAAAATGGCACTTTTTTGTGAAAATATCCACTAAATGAGGGAATAATATGTGTGAGGGTACCCCAGGAGAGTTCCAAATGTGTGTGGGTAGAATATATATCCCACGGGGGTAAAATTGAAAAAAGGTTAAAAATTATTTTTTTTGGACTTAGTCATTTTTTCAGCGTTTATCAGACTTTCAGATAGGGGAAATGTCAATGAGCGTTCCGATTTCAGTTCCAGAGCGATTCGCCCGATGAGTCCTTCATATTTAGTCGTTTTCAGCCAATTTTCAGAATTTTTGAAAATGTCACTTTTTGTGAAAATATCCACTAAATGAGGGAATAATATGTGTGAGGGTACCCCAGGAGAGTTCCAAATGTGTGTGGGTAGAATATATATCCCACGGGGGTAAAATTGAAAGAAGGTTAAAAATTATTTTTTTTGGACTTAGTCATTTTTTCAGCGTTTATCAGACTTTCAGATAGGGGAAATGTCAATGAGCGTTCCGATTTCAGTTCCAGAGCGATTCGCCCAATGAGTCCTTCATATTTAGTCGTTTTCAGCCAATTTTCTGAATTTTTGAAAATGTCACTTTTTTGTGAAAATATTCACTAAATGAGGGAATAATATGTGTGCGGGTACCCCAGGATAGTTCCAAATGTGTGTGGGTAGAATATATATCCCACGGGGGTAAAATTGAAAAAAGGTGAAAAATTTTTTTTTTTGGACTTAGTCATTTTTAGAGCGTTTATCAGACTTTCAGATAGGGGAAATGTCAGTGAGCGTTCCGATTTCAGTTCCAGAGCGATTCGCCCGATGAGTCATTCATATTTAGTGGTTTTCAGCCAATTTTCAGAATTTTTGAAAATTTCACTTTTTTGTGAAAATATTCACTAAATGAGGGAATAATATGTGTGCGGGTACCCCAGGAGAGTTCCAAATGTGTGTGGGTAGAATATATATCCCACGGGGGTAAAAATGAATAAAGGTGAAAAATTTTTTTTATTGGACTTAGTCATTTTTTCAGCGTTTATAAGACTTTCAGATAGGGGAAATGTCAGTGAGCGTTCCGATTTCAGTTCCAGAACAATTCGCCCGATGAGTCCTTCATATTTAGTCGTTTTCAGCCAATTTTCAGAATTTTTGAAAATTTCACTTTTTTGTGAAAATATCCACTAAATGAGGGAATACTATGTGTGAGGGTACCCCAGGAGAGTTCCAAATGTGTGTGGGTAGAATATATATCCCACGGGGGTAAAATTGAAAAAAGGTGAAAAAATTTTTTTTTTTGCACTTAGTCATTTTTTCAGCGTTTATCAGACTTTCAGATAGGGGAAATGTCAATGAGCGTTCCGATTTCAGTTCCAGAGCGATTCGCCCAATGAGTCCTTCATATTTAGTCGTTTTCAGCCAATTTTCTGAATTTTTGAAAATGTCACTTTTTTGTGAAAATATCCACTAAATGAGGGAATACTATGTGTGAGGGTACCCCAGGAGAGTTCCAAATGTGTGTGGGTAGAATATATATCCCACGGGGGTAAAATTGAAAAAAGGTGAAAAAATTTTTTTTTTTGCACTTAGTCATTTTTTCAGCGTTTATCAGACTTTCAGATAGGGGAAATGTCAATGAGCGTTCCGATTTCAGTTCCAGAGCGATTCGCCCAATGAGTCCTTCATATTTAGTCGTTTTCAGCCAATTTTCTGAATTTTTGAAAATGTCACTTTTTTGTGAAAATATCCACTAAATGAGGGAATAATATGTGTGAGGGTACCCCAGGAGAGTTCCAAATGTGTGTGGGTAGAATATATATCCCACGGGGGTAAAATTGAAAAAAGGTTAAAATTTTTTTTTTTTGGACTAAGTCATTTTTTCAGCGTTTATCAGACTTTCAGATAGGGGAAATGTCAATGAGCGTTCCGATTTCAGTTCCAGAGCGATTCGCCCGATGAGTCCTTCATATTTAGTCGTTTTCAGACAATTTTCAGAATTTTTGAAAATTTCACTTTTTTGTGAAATTATCCACTAAATGAGGGAATAATATGTGTGAGGGTACCCCAGGAGTGTTCCAAATGTGCGTGGGTAGAATATATATCCCACGGGGGTAAAATTGAAAAAAGTTGAAAAATTTTTTTTTTTTACTTAGTCATTTTTTCAGCATTTATCAGACTTTCAGATAGGGGAAATGTCAGTGAGCGTTCCGATTTCAGTTCCAGAGCGATTCGCCCGATGAGTCCTTCATATTTAGTCGTTTTCAGCCAATTTTCAGAATTTTTGAAAATGTCACTTTTTTGTGAAAATATCCACTAAATGAGGGAATAATATGTGTGAGGGTACCCCAGGAGAGTTCCAAATGTGTGTGGGTAGAATATATATCCCACGGGGGTAAAATTGAAAAAAGGTTAAACATTTTTTTTTTTGGACTTAGTCATTTTTTCAGCGTTTATCAGACTTTCAGATAGGGGAAATGTCAGTGAGCCCTCCGATTTCAGTTCCAGCGCGATTCGCCCGATGAGTCCTTCATATTCAGTCGTTTTCAGCCAATTTTCTGAATTTTTGAAAATGTCACTTTTTTGTGAAAATATCGACTAAATGAGGGAATAATATGTGTGAGGGTACCCCAGGAGAGTTCCAAATGTGTGTGGGTAGAATATACATCCCACGGGGGTAAAATTGAAAAAAGGTGAAAAAATTTTTTTTTGGACTTAATCATTTTTTCAGCGTTTAGCAGACTTTCAGATAGGGGAAATTTCATTAAGCGCTCCGATTTCAGTTCCAGAGCGTTTCGCCCAATGAGTCCTTCATATTTAGTCGTTTTCAGCCAATTTTCAGAATTTTTGAAAATGTCACTTTTTTGTGAAAATATCCACTAAATGAGGGAATAATATGTGTGCGGGTACCCCAGGAGAGTTCCAAAATGTGTGTGGGTAGAATATATATCCCACGGGGGTAAAATTGAAAAAAGGTTAAAAATTTTTTTTTTTAGACTTAGTCATTTTTTCAGCGTTTATAAGACTTTCAGATAGGGGAAATGTCAGTGAGCGTTCCGATTTCAGTTCCAGAACAATTCGCCCGATGAGTCCTTCATATTTAGTCGTTTTCAGCCAATTTTCAGAATTTTTGAAAATTTCACTTTTTTGTGAAAATATCCACTAAATGAGGGAATAATATGTGTGCGGGTACCCCAGGAGAGTTCCAAAATGTGTGTGGGTAGAATATATATCCCACGGGGGTAAAATTGAAAAAAGGTTAAAAATTTTTTTTTTTAGACTTAGTCATTTCTTCAGCGTTTATAAGACTTTCAGATAGGGGAAATGTCAGTGAGCGTTCCGATTTCAGTTCCAGAACAATTCGCCCGATGAGTCCTTCATATTTAGTCGTTTTCAGCCAATTTTCAGAATTTTTGAAAATTTCACTTTTTTGTGAAAATATCCACTAAATGAGGGAATAATGTGTGTGAGGGTACCCCACGAGTGTTCCAAATGTGCGTGGGTAGAATATATATCCCACGGGGGTAAAATTGAAAAAAGTTGAAAAATTTTTTTTTTTTACTTAGTCATTTTTTCAGCATTTATCAGACTTTCAAATAGGGGAAATGTCAGTGAGCATTCTGATTTCAGTTCCAGAGCGATTCGCCCGATGAGTCCTTCATATTTAGTCGTTTTCAGCCAATTTTCAGAATTTTTGAAAATGTCACTTTTTTGTGAAAATATCCACTAAATGAGGGAATAATATGTGTGAGGGTACCCCAGGAGAGTTCCAAATGTGTGTGGGTAGAATATATATCCCACGGGGGTAAAATTGAAAAAAGGTGAAAAAATTTTTTTTTTGCACTTAGTCATTTTTTCAGCGTTTATCAGACTTTCAGATAGGGGAAATGTCAATGAGCGTTCCGATTTCAGTTCCAGAGCGATTCGCCCAATGAGTCCTTCATATTTAGTCGTTTTCAGCCAATTTTCTGAATTTTTGAAAATGTCACTTTTTTGTGAAAATATTCACTAAATGAGGGAATAATATGTGTGCGGGTACCCCAGGAGAGTTCCAAATGTGTGTGGGTAGAATATATATCCCACGGGGGTAAAATTGAAAAAAGGTGAAAAATTTTTTTTTTTGGACTTAGTCATTTTTTCAGCGTTTATCAGACTTTCAGATAGGGGAAATGTCAGTGAGCGTTCCGATTTCAGTTCCAGAGCGATTCGCCCGATGAGTCCTTCATATTTAGTGGTTTTCAACCAATTTTCAGAATTTTTGAAAATTTCACTTTTTTGTGAGAATATCCACTAAATGAGGGAATAATGTGTGTGAGGGTACCCCACGAGTGTTCCAAATGTGCGTGGGTAGAATATATATCCCACGGGGGTAAAATTGAAAAAAGTTGAAAAATTTTTTTTTTTTACTTAGTAATTTTTTCAGCATTTATCAGACTTTCAGATAGGGGAAATGCCAATGAGCGTTCCGATTTCAGTTCCAGAGCGATTCGCCCAATGAGTCCTTCATATTTAGTCGTTTTCAGCCAATTTTCTGAATTTTTGAAAATGTCACTTTTTTGTGAAAATATTCACTAAATGAGGGAATAATATGTGTGCGGGTACCCCAGGAGAGTTCCAAATATGTGTGGGTAGAATATATATCCCACGGGGGTAAAATTGAAAAAAGTTGAAAAATTTTTTTTTTGGACTTAATCATTTTTTCAGCGTTTAGCAGACTTTCAGATAGGGGAAATTTCATTGAGCGTTCCGATTTCAGTTCCAGAGCGATTCGCCCGATGAGTCCATCATATTTAGTCGTTTTCAGCCAATTTTCTGAATTTTTGAAAATATCACTTTTTTGGGAAAATATCCACTAAATGAGGGAATAATATGTGTGAGGGAACCCCAGGAGAGTTCCAAATGTGTGTGGGTAGAATATATATCCCACGGGGGTAAAATTGAAAAAAGCTTAAAAATTTTTTTTTTTGGACTTAGTCATTTTTTCAGCGTTTATCAGACTTTCAGATAGGGGAAATGTCAGTGAGCCCTCCGATTTCAGTTCCAGCGCGATTCGCCCGATGAGTCCTTCATATTCAGTCGTTTTCAGCCAATTTTCTGAATTTTTGAAAATGTCACTTTTTTGTGAAAATATCCTCTAAATGAGGGAATAATATGTGTGAGGGTACCCCAGGAGAGTTCCAAATGTGTGTGGGTAGAATATATATCCCACGAGGGTAAAATTGAAAAAAGTTGAAAAAATTTTTTTTTGGACTTAATCATTTTTTCAGCGTTTAGCAGACTTTCAGATAGGGGAAATTTCATTGAGCGCTCCGATTTCAGTTCCAGAGCGTTTCGCCCGATGAGTCCTTCATATTTAGTCGTTTTCAGCCAATTTTCTGAATTTTTGAAAATATAACTTTTTTGGGAAAATATCCACTAAATGAGGGAATAATATGTGTGAGGGTACCCCAGGAGAGTTCCAAATGTGTGTGGGTAGAATATATATCCCACGGGGGTAAAATTGAAAAAAGGTGAAAAATTTTTTTTTTTGCACTTAGTCATTTTTTCAGCGTTTATCAGACTTTCAGATAGGGGAAATGCCAATGAGCGTTCCGATTTCAGTTCCAGAGCGATTCGCCCAATGAGTCCTTCATATTTAGTCGTTTTCAGCCAATTTTCTGAATTTTTGAAAATGTCACTTTTTTGTGAAAATATTCACTAAATGAGGGAATAATATGTGTGCGGGTACCCCAGGAGAGTTCCAAATGTGTGTGGGTAGAATATATATCCCACGGGGGTAAAATTGAAAAAAGGTGAAAAATTTTTTTTTTTGGACTTAGTCATTTTTTCAGCGTTTATCAGACTTTCAGATAGGGGAAATGTCAGTGAGCGTTCCGATTTCAGTTCCAGAGCGATTCGCCCGATGAATCCTTCATATTTAGTGGTTTTCAACCAATTTTCAGAATTTTTGAAAATTTCACTTTTTTGTGAAAATATCCTCTAAATGAGGGAATAATGTGTGTGAGGGTACCCCACGAGTGTTCCAAATGTGCGTGGGTAGAATATATATCCCACGGGGGTAAAATTGAAAAAAGTTGAAAAATTTTTTTTTTTTACTTAGTAATTTTTTCAGCATTTATCAGACTTTCAAATAGGGGAAATGTCAGTGAGCATTCCGATTTCAGTTCCAGAGCGATTCGCCCGATGAGTCCTTCATATTTAGTCGTTTTCAGCCAATTTTCAGAATTTTTGAAAATGTCACTTTTTTGTGAAAATATCCACTAAATGAGGGAATAATATGTGTGAGGGTACCCCAGGAGAGTTCCAAATGTGTGTGGGTAGAATATATATCCCACGGGGGTAAAATTGAAAAAAGGTTAAAAATTTTTTTTTTTGGACTTAGTCATTTTTTCAGCGTTTATCAGACTTTCAGATAGGGGAAATGTCAATGAGCGTTCCGATTTCAGTTCCAGAGCGATTCGCCCAATGAGTCCTTCATATTTAGTCGTTTTCAGCCAATTTTCTGAATTTTTGAAAATGTCACTTTTTTGTGAAAATATCCACTAAATGAGGGAATAATATTTGTGAGGGTACCCCAGGAGAGTTCCAAATGTGTGTGGGTAGAATACATATCCCACGGGGGTAAAATTGAAAAAAGGTGAAAAATTTTTTTTTTTAGACTTAGTCATTTTTTCAGCGTTTATAAGACTTTCAGATAGGGGAAATGTCAGTGAGCATTCCGATTTCAGTTCCAGAACAATTCGCCCGATGAGTCCTTCATATTTTGTCGTTTTCAGCCAATTTTCAGAATTTTTGAAAATTTCACTTTTTTGTGAAAATATCCACTAAATGAGGGAATACTATGTGTGAGGGTACCCCAGGAGAGTTCCAAATGTGTGTGGGTAGAATATATATCCCACGGGGGTAAAATTGAAAAAAGGTGAAAAAATTTTTTTTTTTGCACTTAGTCATTTTTTCAGCGTTTATCAGACTTTCAGATAGGGGAAATGCCAATGAGCGTTCCGATTTCAGTTCCAGAGCGATTCGCCCAATGAGTCCTTCATATTTAGTCGTTTTCAGCCAATTTTCTGAATTTTTGAAAATATCACTTTTTTGGGAAAATATCCACTAAATGAGGGAATAATATGTGTGAGGGAACCCCAGGAGAGTTCCAAATGTGTGTGGGTAGAATATATATCCCACGGGGGTAAAATTGAAAAAAGCTTAAAAATTTTTTTTTTTGGACTTAGTCATTTTTTCAGCGTTTATCAGACTTTCAGATAGGGGAAATGTCAGTGAGCCCTCCGATTTCAGTTCCAGCGCGATTCGCCCGATGAGTCCTTCATATTCAGTCGTTTTCAGCCAATTTTCTGAATTTTTGAAAATGTCACTTTTTTGTGAAAATATCCACTAAATGAGGGAATAATATGTGTGAGGGTACCCCAGGAGGGTTCCAAATGTGTGTGGGTAGAATATATATCCCACGAGGGTAAAATTGAAAAAAGTTGAAAAAATTTTTTTTTGGACTTAATCATTTTTTCAGCGTTTAGCAGACTTTCAGATAGGGGAAATTTCATTGAGCGCTCCGATTTCAGTTCCAGAGCGTTTCGCCCGATGAGTCCTTCATATTTAGTCGTTTTCAGCCAATTTTCTGAATTTTTGAAAATATAACTTTTTTGGGAAAATATCCACTAAATGAGGGAATAATATGTGTGAGGGTACCCCAGGAGAGTTCCAAATGTGTGTGGGTAGAATATATATCCCACGGGGGTAAAATTGAAAAAAGGTGAAAAATTTTTTTTTTTGCACTTAGTCATTTTTTCAGCGTTTATCAGACTTTCAGATAGGGGAAATGCCAATGAGCGTTCCGATTTCAGTTCCAGAGCGATTCGCCCAATGAGTCCTTCATATTTAGTCGTTTTCAGCCAATTTTCTGAATTTTTGAAAATGTCACTTTTTTGTGAAAATATTCACTAAATGAGGGAATAATATGTGTGCGGGTACCCCAGGAGAGTTCCAAATGTGTGTGGGTAGAATATATATCCCACGGGGGTAAAATTGAAAAAAGGTGAAAAATTTTTTTTTTTGGACTTAGTCATTTTTTCAGCGTTTATCAGACTTTCAGATAGGGGAAATGTCAGTGAGCGTTCCAATTTCAGTTCCAGAGCGATTCGCCCGATGAATCCTTCATATTTAGTGGTTTTCAACCAATTTTCAGAATTTTTGAAAATTTCACTTTTTTGTGAAAATATCCACTAAATGAGGGAATAATGTGTGTGAGGGTACCCCACGAGTGTTCCAAATGTGCGTGGGTAGAATATATATCCCACGGGGGTAAAATTGAAAAAAGTTGAAAAATTTTTTTTTTTTACTTAGTAATTTTTTCAGCATTTATCAGACTTTCAAATAGGGGAAATGTCAGTGAGCATTCCGATTTCAGTTCCAGAGCGATTCGCCCGATGAGTCCTTCATATTTAGTCGTTTTCAGCCAATTTTCAGAATTTTTGAAAATGTCACTTTTTTGTGAAAATATCCACTAAATGAGGGAATAATATGTGTGAGGGTACCCCAGGAGAGTTCCAAATGTGTGTGGGTAGAATATATATCCCACGGGGGTAAAATTGAAAAAAGGTTAAAAATTTTTTTTTTTGGACTTAGTCATTTTTTCAGCGTTTATCAGACTTTCAGATAGGGGAAATGTCAATGAGCGTTCCGATTTCAGTTCCAGAGCGATTCGCCCAATGAGTCCTTCATATTTAGTCGTTTTCAGCCAATTTTCTGAATTTTTGAAAATGTCACTTTTTTGTGAAAATATCCACTAAATGAGGGAATAATATTTGTGAGGGTACCCCAGGAGAGTTCCAAATGTGTGTGGGTAGAATACATATCCCACGGGGGTAAAATTGAAAAAAGGTGAAAAATTTTTTTTTTTAGACTTAGTCATTTTTTCAGCGTTTATAAGACTTTCAGATAGGGGAAATGTCAGTGAGCATTCCGATTTCAGTTCCAGAACAATTCGCCCGATGAGTCCTTCATATTTTGTCGTTTTCAGCCAATTTTCAGAATTTTTGAAAATTTCACTTTTTTGTGAAAATATCCACTAAATGAGGGAATACTATGTGTGAGGGTACCCCAGGAGAGTTCCAAATGTGTGTGGGTAGAATATATATCCCACGGGGGTAAAATTGAAAAAAGGTGAAAAAATTTTTTTTTTTGCACTTAGTCATTTTTTCAGCGTTTATCAGACTTTCAGATAGGGGAAATGCCAATGAGCGTTCCGATTTCAGTTCCAGAGCGATTCGCCCAATGAGTCCTTCATATTTAGTCGTTTTCAGCCAATTTTCTGAATTTTTGAAAATGTCACTTTTTTGTGAAAATATTCACTAAATGAGGGAATAATATGTGTGCGGGTACCCCAGGAGAGTTCCAAATATGTGTGGGTAGAATATATATCCCACGGGGGTAAAATTGAAAAAGTTGAAAAATTTTTTTTTTGGACTTAATCATTTTTTCAGCGTTTAGCAGACTTTCAGATAGGGGAAATGTCAGTGAGCCCTCCGATTTCAGTTCCAGCGCGATTCGCCCGATGAGTCCTTCATATTCAGTCGTTTTCAGCCAATTTTCTGAATTTTTGAAAATGTCACTTTTTTGTGAAAATATCCACTAAATGAGGGAATAATATGTGTGAGGGTACCCCAGGAGAGTTCCAAATGTGTGTGGGTAGAATATATATCCCACGAGGGTAAAATTGAAAAAAGTTGAAAAAATTTTTTTTTGGACTTAATCATTTTTTCAGCGTTTAGCAGACTTTCAGATAGGGGAAATTTCATTGAGCGCTCCGATTTCAGTTCCAGAGCGTTTCGCCCGATGAGTCCTTCATATTTAGTCGTTTTCAGCCAATTTTCTGAATTTTTGAAAATATAACTTTTTTGGGAAAATATCCACTAAATGAGGGAATAATATGTGTGAGGGTACCCCAGGAGAGTTCCAAATGTGTGTGGGTAGAATATATATCCCACGGGGGTAAAATTGAAAACAGGTGAAAAATTTTTTTTTTTGGACTTAGTCATTTTTTCAGCGTTTATCAGACTTTCAGATAGGGGAAATGTCAGTGAGCGTTCCGATTTCAGTTCCAGAGCGATTCGCCCGATGAATCCTTCATATTTAGTGGTTTTCAACCAATTTTCAGAATTTTTGAAAATTTCACTTTTTTGTGAAAATATCCACTAAATGAGGGAATAATGTGTGTGAGGGTACCCCACGAGTGTTCCAAATGTGCGTGGGTAGAATATATATCCCACGGGGGTAAAATTGAAAAAAGTTGAAAAATTTTTTTTTTTTACTTAGTAATTTTTTCAGCATTTATCAGACTTTCAAATAGGGGAAATGTCAGTGAGCATTCCGATTTCAGTTCCAGAGCGATTCGCCCGATGAGTCCTTCATATTTAGTCGTTTTCAGCCAATTTTCAGAATTTTTGAAAATGTCACTTTTTTGTGAAAATATCCACTAAATGAGGGAATAATATGTGTGAGGGTACCCTAGGAGAGTTCCAAATGTGTGTGGGTAGAATATATATCCCACGGGGGTAAAATTGAAAAAAGGTTAAAAATTTTTTTTTTTGGACTTAGTCATTTTTTCAGCGTTTATCAGACTTTCAGATAGGGGAAATGTCAATGAGCGTTCCGATTTCAGTTCCAGAGCGATTCGCCCAATGAGTCCTTCATATTTAGTCGTTTTCAGCCAATTTTCTGAATTTTTGAAAATGTCACTTTTTTGTGAAAATATCCACTAAATGAGGGAATAATATTTGTGAGGGTACCCCAGGAGAGTTCCAAATGTGTGTGGGTAGAATACATATCCCACGGGGGTAAAATTGAAAAAAGGTGAAAAATTTTTTTTTTTAGACTTAGTCATTTTTTCAGCGTTTATAAGACTTTCAGATAGGGGAAATGTCAGTGAGCATTCCGATTTCAGTTCCAGAACAATTCGCCCGATGAGTCCTTCATATTTTGTCGTTTTCAGCCAATTTTCAGAATTTTTGAAAATTTCACTTTTTTGTGAAAATATCCACTAAATGAGGGAATACTATGTGTGAGGGTACCCCAGGAGAGTTCCAAATGTGTGTGGGTAGAATATATATCCCACGGGGGTAAAATTGAAAAAAGGTGAAAAAATTTTTTTTTTTGCACTTAGTCATTTTTTCAGCGTTTATCAGACTTTCAGATAGGGGAAATGCCAATGAGCGTTCCGATTTCAGTTCCAGAGCGATTCGCCCAATGAGTCCTTCATATTTAGTCGTTTTCAGCCAATTTTCTGAATTTTTGAAAATGTCACTTTTTTGTGAAAATATTCACTAAATGAGGGAATAATATGTGTGCGGGTACCCCAGGAGAGTTCCAAATATGTGTGGGTAGAATATATATCCCACGGGGGTAAAATTGAAAAAAGTTGAAAAATTTTTTTTTTGGACTTAATCATTTTTTCAGCGTTTAGCAGACTTTCAGATAGGGGAAATGTCAGTGAGCCCTCCGATTTCAGTTCCAGCGCGATTCGCCCGATGAGTCCTTCATATTCAGTCGTTTTCAGCCAATTTTCTGAATTTTTGAAAATGTCACTTTTTTGTGAAAATATCCACTAAATGAGGGAATAATATGTGTGAGGGTACCCCAGGAGAGTTCCAAATGTGTGTGGGTAGAATATATATCCCACGAGGGTAAAATTGAAAAAAGTTGAAAAAATTTTTTTTTGGACTTAATCATTTTTTCAGCGTTTAGCAGACTTTCAGATAGGGGAAATTTCATTGAGCGCTCCGATTTCAGTTCCAGAGCGTTTCGCCCGATGAGTCCTTCATATTTAGTCGTTTTCAGCCAATTTTCTGAATTTTTGAAAATATAACTTTTTTGGGAAAATATCCACTAAATGAGGGAATAATATGTGTGAGGGTACCCCAGGAGAGTTCCAAATGTGTGTGGGTAGAATATATATCCCACGGGGGTAAAATTGAAAAAAGGTGAAAAATTTTTTTTTTTGCACTTAGTCATTTTTTCAGCGTTTATCAGACTTTCAGATAGGGGAAATGCCAATGAGCGTTCCGATTTCAGTTCCAGAGCGATTCGCCCAATGAGTCCTTCATATTTAGTCGTTTTCAGCCAATTTTCTGAATTTTTGAAAATGTCACTTTTTTGTGAAAATATTCACTAAATGAGGGAATAATATGTGTGCGGGTACCCCAGGAGAGTTCCAAATGTGTGTGGGTAGAATATATATCCCACGGGGGTAAAATTGAAAACAGGTGAAAAATTTTTTTTTTTGGACTTAGTCATTTTTTCAGCGTTTATCAGACTTTCAGATAGGGGAAATGTCAGTGAGCGTTCCGATTTCAGTTCCAGAGCGATTCGCCCGATGAATCCTTCATATTTAGTGGTTTTCAACCAATTTTCAGAATTTTTGAAAATTTCACTTTTTTGTGAAAATATCCACTAAATGAGGGAATAATGTGTGTGAGGGTACCCCACGAGTGTTCCAAATGTGCGTGGGTAGAATATATATCCCACGGGGGTAAAATTGAAAAAAGTTGAAAAATTTTTTTTTTTTACTTAGTAATTTTTTCAGCATTTATCAGACTTTCAAATAGGGGAAATGTCAGTGAGCATTCCGATTTCAGTTCCAGAGCGATTCGCCCGATGAGTCCTTCATATTTAGTCGTTTTCAGCCAATTTTCAGAATTTTTGAAAATTTCACTTTTTTGTGAAAATATCCACTAAATGAGGGAATAATATGTGTGAGGGTACCCTAGGAGAGTTCCAAATGTGTGTGGGTAGAATATATATCCCACGGGGGTAAAATTGAAAAAAGGTTAAAAATTTTTTTTTTTGGACTTAGTCATTTTTTCAGCATTTATCAGACTTTCAGATAGGGGAAATGTCAATGAGCGTTCCAATTTCAGTTCCAGAGCGATTCGCCCGATGAGTCCTTCATATTTAGTCGTTTTCAGCCAATTTTCTGAATTTTTGAAAATATAACTTTTTTGGGAAAATATCCACTAAATGAGGGAATAATATTTGTGAGGGTACCCCAGGAGAGTTCCAAATGTGTGTGGGTAGAATACATATCCCACGGGGGTAAAATTGAAAAAAGTTGACAAATTTTTTTTTTTTACTTAGTAATTTTTTCAGCATTTATCAGACTTTCAAATAGGGGAAATGTCAGTGAGCATTCCGATTTCAGTTCCAGAGCGATTCGCCCGATGAGTCCTTCATATTTAGTCGTTTTCAGCCAATTTTCAGAATTTTTGAAAATGTCACTTTTTTGTGAAAATATCCACTAAATGAGGGAATAATATGTGTGAGGGTACCCCAGGAGAGTTCCAAATGTGTGTGGGTAGAATATATATCCCACGGGGGTAAAATTGAAAAAAGGTTAAAAATTTTTTTTTTTGGACTTAGTCATTTTTTCAGCGTTTATCAGACTTTCAGATAGGGGAAATGTCAATGAGCGTTCTGATTTCAGTTCCAGAGCGATTCGCCCAATGAGTCCTTCATATTTAGTCGTTTTCAGCCAATTTTCTGAATTTTTGAAAATGTCACTTTTTTGTGAAAATATTCACTAAATGAGGGAATAATATGTGTGCGGGTACCCCAGGATTGTTCCAAATGTGTGTGGGTAGAATATATATCCCACGGCGGTAAAATTGAAAAAAGGTGAAAAATTTTTTTTTTTGGACTTAGTCATTTTTTCAGCGTTTATCAGACTTTCAGATAGGGGAAATGTCAGTGAGCGTTCCGATTTCAGTTCCAGAGCGATTCGCCCGATGAGTCCTTCATATTTAGTGGTTTTCAGCCAATTTTCAGAATTTTTGAAAATTTCACTTTTTTGTGAAAATATCCACTAAATGAGGGAATAATATGTGTGAGGGTACCCTAGGAGAGTTCCAAATGTGTGTGGGTAGAATATATATCCCACGGGGGTAAAATTGAAAAAAGGTTAAAAATTTTTTTTTTTGGACTTAGTCATTTTTTCAGCGTTTATCAGACTTTCAGATAGGGGAAATGTCAATGAGCGTTCCAATTTCAGTTCCAGAGCGATTCGCCCGATGAGTCCTTCATATTTAGTCGTTTTCAGCCAATTTTCTGAATTTTTGAAAATATAACTTTTTTGGGAAAATATCCACTAAATGAGGGAATAATATTTGTGAGGGTACCCCAGGAGAGTTCCAAATGTGTGTGGGTAGAATACATATCCCACGGGGGTAAAATTGAAAAAAGGTGAAAAATTTTTTTTTTTAGACTTAGTCATTTTTTCAGCGTTTATAAGACTTTCAGATAGGGGAAATGTCAGTGAGCATTCCGATTTCAGTTCCAGAACAATTCGCCCGATGAGTCCTTCATATTTTGTCGTTTTCAGCCAATTTTCAGAATTTTTGAAAATTTCACTTTTTTGTGAAAATATCCACTAAATGAGGGAATACTATGTGTGAGGGTACCCCAGGAGAGTTCCAAATGTGTGTGGGTAGAATATATATCCCACGGGGGTAAAATTGAAAAAAGGTGAAAAATTTTTTTTTTTTGCACTTAGTCATTTTTTCAGCGTTTATCAGACTTTCAGATAGGGGAAATGCCAATGAGCGTTCCGATTTCAGTTCCAGAGCGATTCGCCCAATGAGTCCTTCATATTTAGTCGTTTTCAGCCAATTTTCTGAATTTTTGAAAATGTCACTTTTTTGTGAAAATATTCACTAAATGAGGGAATAATATGTGTGCGGGTACCCCAGGAGAGTTCCAAATATGTGTGGGTAGAATATATATCCCACGGGGGTAAAATTGAAAAAAGTTGAAAAATTTTTTTTTTGGACTTAATCATTTTTTCAGCGTTTAGCAGACTTTCAGATAGGGGAAATTTCATTGAGCGTTCCGATTTCAGTTCCAGAGCGATTCGCCCGATGAGTCCATCATATTTAGTCGTTTTCAGCCAATTTTCTGAATTTTTGAAAATATCACTTTTTTGGGAAAATATGCACTAAATGAGGGAATAATATGTGTGAGGGAACCCCAGGAGAGTTCCAAATGTGTGTGGGTAGAATATATATCCCACGGGGGTAAAATTGAAAAAAGCTTAAAAATTTTTTTTTTTGGACTTAGTCATTTTTTCAGCGTTTATCAGACTTTCAGATAGGGGAAATGTCAGTGAGCCCTCCGATTTCAGTTCCAGCGCGATTCGCCCGATGAGTCCTTCATATTCAGTCGTTTTCAGCCAATTTTCTGAATTTTTGAAAATGTCACTTTTTTGTGAAAATATTCACTAAATGAGGGAATAATATGTGTGCGGGTACCCCAGGAGAGTTCCAAATGTGTGTGGGTAGAATATATATCCCACGGGGGTAAAATTGAAAAAAGGTGAAAAATTTTTTTTTTTTACTTAGTAATTTTTTCAGCATTTATCAGACTTTCAAATAGGGGAAATGTCAGTGAGCATTCCGATTTCAGTTCCAGAGCGATTCGCCCGATGAGTCCTTCATATTTAGTCGTTTTCAGCCAATTTTCAGAATTTTTGAAAATGTCACTTTTTTGTGAAAATATCCACTAAATGAGGGAATAATATGTGTGAGGGTACCCTAGGAGAGTTCCAAATGTGTGTGGGTAGAATATATATCCCACGGGGGTAAAATTGAAAAAAGGTTAAAAATTTTTTTTTTTGGACTTAGTCATTTTTTCAGCGTTTATCAGACTTTCAGATAGGGGAAATGTCAATGAGCGTTCCAATTTCAGTTCCAGAGCGATTCGCCCGATGAGTCCTTCATATTTAGTCGTTTTCAGCCAATTTTCTGAATTTTTGAAAATATAACTTTTTTGGGAAAATATCCACTAAATGAGGGAATAATATTTGTGAGGGTACCCCAGGAGAGTTCCAAATGTGTGTGGGTAGAATACATATCCCACGGGGGTAAAATTGAAAAAAGGTGAAAAATTTTTTTTTTTAGACTTAGTCATTTTTTCAGCGTTTATAAGACTTTCAGATAGGGGAAATGTCAGTGAGCATTCCGATTTCAGTTCCAGAACAATTCGCCCGATGAGTCCTTCATATTTTGTCGTTTTCAGCCAATTTTCAGAATTTTTGAAAATTTCACTTTTTTGTGAAAATATCCACTAAATGAGGGAATACTATGTGTGAGGGTACCCCAGGAGAGTTCCAAATGTGTGTGGGTAGAATATATATCCCACGGGGGTAAAATTGAAAAAAGGTGAAAAATTTTTTTTTTTTGCACTTAGTCATTTTTTCAGCGTTTATCAGACTTTCAGATAGGGGAAATGCCAATGAGCGTTCTGATTTCAGTTCCAGAGCGATTCGCCCGATGAGTCCATCATATTTAGTCGTTTTCAGCCAATTTTCTGAATTTTTGAAAATATCACTTTTTTGGGAAAATATCCACTAAATGAGGGAATAATATGTGTGAGGGAACCCCAGGAGAGTTCCAAATGTGTGTGGGTAGAATATATATCCCACGGGGGTAAAATTGAAAAAAGCTTAAAAATTTTTTTTTTTGGACTTAGTCATTTTTTCAGCGTTTATCAGACTTTCAGATAGGGGAAATGTCAGTGAGCCCTCCGATTTCAGTTCCAGCGCGATTCGCCCGATGAGTCCTTCATATTCAGTCGTTTTCAGCCAATTTTCTGAATTTTTGAAAATGTCACTTTTTTGTGAAAATATCCACTAAATGAGGGAATAATATGTGTGAGGGTACCCCAGGAGAGTTCCAAATGTGTGTGGGTAGAATATATATCCCACGGGGGTAAAATTGAAAAAAGGTGAAAAATTTTTTTTTTTGCACTTAGTCATTTTTTCAGCGTTTATCAGACTTTCAGATAGGGGTAATGCCAATGAGCGTTCCGATTTCAGTTCCAGAGCGATTCGCCCAATGAGTCCTTCATATTTAGTCGTTTTCAGCCAATTTTCTGAATTTTTGAAAATGTCACTTTTTTGTGAAAATATTCACTAAATGAGGGAATAATATGTGTGCGGGTACCCCAGGAGAGTTCCAAATATGTGTGGGTAGAATATATATCCCACGGGGTAAAATTGAAAAAAGTTGAAAAAATTTTTTTTTGGACTTAATCATTTTTTCAGCGTTTAGCAGACTTTCAGATAGGGGAAATTTCATTGAGCGTTCCGATTTCAGTTCCAGAGCGATTCGCCCGATGAGTCCTTCATATTTAGTCGTTTTCAGCCAATTTTCTGAATTTTTGAAAATATCACTTTTTTGGGAAAATATCCACTAAATGAGGGAATAATATGTGTGCGGGTACCCCAGGAGAGTTCCAAATGTGTGTGGGTAGAATATATATCCCACGGGGGTAAAATTGAAGAAAGGTGAAAAATTTTTTTTTTTGGTCTTAGTCATTTTTTCAGCGTTTATCAGACTTTCAGATAGGGGAAATGTCAATGAGCGCTCCGATTTCAGTTCCAGAGCGATTCGCCCAATGAGTCCTTCATATTTAGTCGTTTTCAGCCAATTTTCAGAATTTTTGAAAATGTCACTTTTTTGTGAAAATATTCACTAAATGAGGGAATAATATGTGTGCGGGTACCCCAGGAGAGTTCCAAATGTGTGTGGGAAGAATATATATCCCACGGGGGTAAAATTGAAAAAAGTTGAACAAATTTTTTTTTGGACTTAATCATTTTTTCAGCGTTTAGCAGACTTTCAGATAGGGGAAATGTCAGTGAGCGTTCCGATTTCAGCTCCAGAGCGATTCGCCCGATGAGTCCTTCATATTTAGTCGTTTTCAGCCAATTTTCAGAATTTTTGAAAATTTCACTTTTTTGTGAAAATATCCACTAAATGAGGGAATAATATGTGTGCGGCTACCCCAGGAGAGTTCCAAATGTGTGTGGGTAGAATATATATCCCACGGGGGTAAAATTGAAAAAAGTTGAAAAAAATTTTTTTTGGACTTAATCATTTTTTCAGCGTTTAGCAGACTTTCAGATAGGGGAAATTTCATTGAGCGTTCCGATTTCAGTTCCAGATCGATTCGCCCGATGAGTCCTTCATGTTTAGTCGTTTTCAGCCAATTTTCAGAATTTTTGAAAATTTCACTTTTTTGTGAAAATATCCACTAAATGAGGGAATAATATGTGTGCGGGTACCCCAGGAGAGTTCCAAATGTGTGTGGGTAGAATATATATCCCACGGGGGTAAAATTGAAAAAAGTTGAAAAAATTTTTTTTTGGACTTAATCATTTTTTCAGCGTTTAGCAGACTTTCAGATAGGGTAAATTTCATTGAGCGTTCCGATTTCAGTTCCAGAGCGATTCGCCCGATGAGTCCTTCATATTTAGTCGTTTTCAGCCAATTTTCAGAATTTTTGAAAATTTCACTTTTTTGTGAAAATATCCACTAAATGAGGGAATAATATGTGTGAGGGTACCCCAGGAGTGTTCCAAATGTGCGTGGGTAGAATATATATCCCACGGGGGTAAAATTGAAAAAAGTTGAAAAATTTTTTTTTTTTACTTAGTCATTTTTTCAGCATTTATCAGACTTTCAGATAGGGGAAATGTCAGTGAGCGTTCCGATTTCAGTTCCAGAGCGATTCGCCCGATGAGTCCTTCATATTTAGTCGTTTTCAGCCAATTTTCAGAATTTTTGAAAATGTCACTTTTTTGTGAAAATATCCACTAAATGAGGGAATAATATGTGTGAGGGTACCCCAGGAGAGTTCCAAATGTGTGTGGGTAGAATACATATCCCACGGGGGTAAAATTGAAAAAAGTTGAAAAAATTTTTTTTTGGACTTAATCATTTTTTCAGCGTTTAGCAGACTTTCAGATAGGGGAAATTTCATTGAGCCCTCCGATTTCAGTTCCAGAGCGTTTCGCCCGATGAGTCCTTCATATTTAGTAGTTTTCAGCCAATTTTCTGAATTTTTGAAAATATAACTTTTTTGGGAAAATATCCACTAAATGAGGGAATAATATGTGTGAGGGTACCCCAGGAGAGTTCCAAATGTGTGTGGGTAGAATATATATCCCACGGGGGTAAAATTGAAAAAAGGTGAAAAATTTTTTTTTTTAGACTTAGTCATTTTTTCAGCGTTTATTAGACTTTCAGATAGGGGAAATGTCAGTGAGCGTTCCGATTTCAGTTCCAGAGCGATTCGCCCGATGAGTCCATCATATTTAGTCGTTTTCAGCCAATTTTCAGAATTTTTGAAAATTTCACTTTTTTGTGAAAATATCCACTAAATGAGGGAATACTATGTGTGAGGGTACCCCAGGAGAGTTCCAAATGTGTGTGGGTAGAATATATATCCCACGGGGGTAAAATTGAAAAAAGGTGAAAAATTTTTTTTTTTTTGCACTTAGTCATTTTTTCAGCGTTTATCAGACTTTCAGATAGGGGAAATGCCAATGAGCGTTCCGATTTCAGTTCCAGAGCGATTCGCCCGATGAGTCCATCATATTTAGTCGTTTTCAGCCAATTTTCTGAATTTTTGAAAATATCACTTTTTTGGGAAAATATCCACTAAATGAGGGAATAATATGTGTGAGGGAACCCCAGGAGAGTTCCAAATGTGTGTGGGTAGAATATATATCCCACGGGGGTAAAATTGAAAAAAGCTTAAAAATTTTTTTTTTTGGACTTAGTCATTTTTTCAGCGTTTATCAGACTTTCAGATAGGGGAAATGTCAGTGAGCCCTCCGATTTCAGTTCCAGCGCGATTCGCCCGATGAGTCCTTCATATTCAGTCGTTTTCAGCCAATTTTCTGAATTTTTGAAAATGTCACTTTTTTGTGAAAATATCCACTAAATGAGGGAATAATATGTGTGAGGGTACCCCAGGAGAGTTCCAAATGTGTGTGGGTAGAATATATATCCCACGGGGGTAAAATTGAAAAAAGGTGAAAAATTTTTTTTTTTGCACTTAGTCATTTTTTCAGCGTTTATCAGACTTTCAGATAGGGGTAATGCCAATGAGCGTTCCGATTTCAGTTCCAGAGCGATTCGCCCAATGAGTCCTTCATATTTAGTCGTTTTCAGCCAATTTTCTGAATTTTTGAAAATGTCACTTTTTTGTGAAAATATTCACTAAATGAGGGAATAATATGTGTGCGGGTACCCCAGGAGAGTTCCAAATGTGTGTGGGTAGAATATAAATCCCACGGGGGTAAAATTGAAGAAAGGTGAAACATTTTTTTTTTTGGACTTAGTCATTTTTTCAGCGTTTATCAGACTTTCAGATAGGCGAAATTTCATTGAGCATTCCGATTTCAGTTCCAGAGCCATTCGCCCGATTAGTCCTTCATATTTAGTCGTTTTCAGCCAATTTTCTGAATTTTTGAAAATATCACTTTTTTGGGAAAATATCCACTAAATGAGGGAATAATATGTGTGAGGGTACCCCAGGAGAGTTCCAAATGTGTGTGGGTAGAATATATATCCCACGGGGGTAAAATTGAAGAAAGGTGAAAAATTTTTTTTTTTTACTTAGTCATTTTTTCAGCATTTATCAGACTTTCAGATAGGGGAAATGTCAGTGAGCGTTCCGATTTCAGTTCCAGAGCGATTCGCCCGATGAGTCCTTCATATGTAGTCGTTTTCAGCCAATTTTCAGAATTTTTGAAAATTTCACTTTTTTGTGAAAATATCCACTAAATGAGGGAATAATATGTGTGCGGCTACCCCAGGAGAGTTCCAAATGTGTGTGGGTAGAATATATATCCCACGGGGGTAAAATTGAAAAAAGGTGAAAAAATTTTTTTTTTGGACTTAGACATTTTTTCAGCGTTTATCAGACTTTCAGATAGGGGAAATGTCAATGAGCGTTCCGATTTCAGTTCCAGAGCGATTCGCCCGATGAGTCCTTCATATTTAGTCGTTTTCAGCCAATTTTCAGAATTTTTGAAAATTTCACTTTTTTGTGAAAATATCCACTAAATGAGGGAATACTATGTGTGAGGGTACCCCAGGAGAGTTCCAAATGTGTGTGGGTAGAATATATATCCTACGGGGGTAAAATTGATAAAAGGTGAAAAAATTTTTTTTTTTGCACTTAATCATTTTTTCAGCGTTTAGCAGACTTTCAGATAGGGGAAATTTCATTGAGCGTTCCGATTTCAGTTCCAGAGCGATTCGCCCTATGAGTCCTTCATATTTAGTCGTTTTCAGCCAATTTTCAAAATTTTTGAAAATGTCACTTTTTTGTGAAAATATCCACTAAATGAGGGAATACTATGTGTGAGGGTAACCCAGGAGAGTTCCAAATGTGTGTGGGTAGAATATATATCCCACGGGGGTAAAATTGAAAAAAGGTGAAAAAAATTTTTTTTTGCACTTAGTCATTTTTTCAGCGTTTAGCAGACTTTCAGATAGGGGAAATTTCATTGAGCATTCCGATTTCAGTTCCAGAGCGATTCGCCCGATGAGTCCTTCATATTTAGTCGTTTTCAGCCAATTTTCTGAATTTTTGAAAATATCACTTTTTTGGGAAAATATCCACTAAATGAGGGAATAATGTGTGTGAGGGTACCCCAGGAGAGTTCCAAATGTGTGTGGGTAGAATATATATCCCACGGGGGTAAAATTGAAAAAAGGTGAAAAATTTTTTTTTTTAGACTTAGTCATTTTTTCAGCGTTTATAAGACTTTCAGATAGGGGAAATGTCAGTGAGCGTTCCGATTTCAGTTCCAGAACAATTCGCCCGATGAGTCCTTCATATTTAGTCGTTTTCAGCCAATTTTCAGAATTTTTGAAAATTTCACTTTTTTGTGAAAATATCCACTAAATGAGGGAATACTATGTGTGAGGGTACCCCAGGAGAGTTCTCAATGTGTGTGGGTAGAATATATATCCCACGGGGGTAAAATTGAAGAAAGGTGAAAAATTTTTTTTTTTGGACTTAGTCATTTTTTCAGCGTTTATCAGACTTTCAGATAGGGGAAATTTCATTGAGCATTCCGATTTCAGTTCCAGAGCCATTCGCCCGATGAGTCCTTCATATTTAGTCGTTTTCAGCCAATTTTCTGAATTTTTGAAAATATCACTTTTTTGTGAAAATATCCACTAAATGAGGGAATAATATGTGTGCGGGTACCCCAGGAGAGTTCCAAATGTGTGTGGGTAGAATATATATCCCACGGGGGTAAAATTGAAGAAAGGTGAAAAATTTTTTTTTTTTACTTAGTCATTTTTTCAGCATTTATCAGACTTTCAGATAGGGGAAATGTCAGTGAGCGTTCCGATTTCAGTTCCAGAGCGATTCGCCCGATGAGTCCTTCATATTTAGTCGTTTTCAGCCAATTTTCAGAATTTTTGAAAATTTCACTTTTTTGTGAAAATATCCACTAAATGAGGGAATAATATGTGTGCGGCTACCCCAGGAGAGTTCCAAATGTGTGTGGGTAGAATATATATCCCACGGGGGTAAAATTGAAAAAAGTTGAAAAAAATTATTTTTGGACTTAATCATTTTTTCAGCGTTTAGCAGACTTTCAGATAGGGGAAATTTCATTGAGCGTTCCGATTTCAGTTCCAGATCGATTCGCCCGATGAGTCCTTCATATTTAGTCGTTTTCAGCCAATTTTCAGAATTTTTGAAAATTTCACTTTTTTGTGAAAATATCCACTAAATGAGGGAATAATGTGTGTGAGGGTACCCCAGGAGAGTTCCAAATGTGAGTGGGTAGAATATATATCCCACGGGGGTAAAATTGAAAAAAGGTGAAAAAATTTTTTTTTTGGACTTAGACATTTTTTCAGCGTTTATCAGACTTTCAGATAGGGGAAATGTCAATGAGCGTTCCGACTTCAGTTCCAGAGCGATTCGCCCGATGAGTCCTTCATATTTAGTCGTTTTCAGCCAATTTTCAGAATTTTTGAAAATTTCACTTTTTTGTGAAAATATCCACTAAATGAGGGAATACTATGTGTGAGGGTACCCCAGGAGAGTTCCAAATGTGTGTGGGTAGAATATATATCCTACGGGGGTAAAATTGATAAAAGGTGAAAAAATTTTTTTTTTTGCACTTAATCATTTTTTCAGCGTTTAGCAGACTTTCAGATAGGGGAAATTTCATTGAGCGTTCCGATTTCAGTTCCAGAGCGATTCGCCCTATGAGTCCTTCATATTTAGTCGTTTTCAGCCAATTTTCTGAATTTTTGAAAATATCACTTTTTTGGGAAAATATCCACTAAATGAGGGAATAATATGTGTGAGGGAACCCCAGGAGAGTTCCAAATGTGTGTGGGTAGAATATATATCACACGGGGGAAAAATTGAAAAAAGGTTAAAAAATTTTTTTTTTGGACTTAGTCATTTTTTCAGCGTTTATCAGACTTTCAGATAGGGGAAATGTCAATGAGCGTTCCGATTTCAGTTCCAGAGCGATTCACCCGTTGAGTTCTTCATATTTAGTGGTTTTCAGCCAATTTTCAGAATTTTTGAAAATTTCACTTTTTTGTGAAAATATCCACTAAATGAGGGAATAATGTGTGTGAGGGTACCCCAGGAGAGTTCCAAATGTGTGTGGGTAGAATATATATCCCACGGGGGTAAAATTGAAAAAAGGTGAAAAATTTTTTTTTTTGGACTTAGTCATTTTTTCAGCATTTATCAGACTTTCAGATAGTGGAAATGTCAGTGAGCGTTCCGATTTCAGTTCCAGAGTGCTTCGCCCGATGATTCCTTCATATTTAGTGGTTTTCAGCCAATTTTCAGAATTTTTGAAAATTTCACTTTTTTGTGAAAATATCCACTAAATGAGGGAATACTATGTGTGAGGGTACCCCAGGAGAGTTCCAAATGTGTGTGGGTAGAATATATATCCCACGGGGGTAAAATTGAAAAAAGTTGCAAAAATTTTTTTTTGGACTTAATCATTTTTTCAGCGTTTAGCAGACTTTCAGATAGGGGAAATGTCAGTGAGCGTTCCGATTTCAGTTCCAGAGCGATTCACCCGATGAGTCCTTCATATTTAGTCGTTTTCAGCCAATTTTCAGAATTTTTGAAAATTTCACTTTTTTGTGAAAATATCCACTAAATGAGGGAATAATATGTGTGCGGGTACCCCAGGAGCGTTCCAAATGTGTGTGGGTAGAATATATATCCCACGGGGGTAAAATTGAAAAAAGTTGAAAAAATTTATTTTTGGACAATCATTTTTTCAGCGTTTAGCAGACTTTCAGATAGGGGAAATGTCAGTGAGCGTTCCGATTTCAGTTCCAGAGCGATTCGCCCGATGAGTCCTTCATATTTAGTCGTTTTCAGCCAATTTTCAGAATTTTTGAAAATTTCACTTTTTTGTGAAAATATCCACTAAATGAGGGAATAATATGTGTGCGGCTACCCCAGGAGAGTTCCAAATGTGTGTGGGTAGAATATATATCCCACGGGGGTAAAATTGAAAAAAGTTGAAAAAATTTTTTTTTGGACTTAATCATTTTTTCAGCGTTTAGCAGACTTTCAGATAGGGGAAATTTCATTGAGCGTTCTGATTTCAGTTCCAGAGCGATTCGCCCGATGAGTCCTTCATATTTAGTCGTTTTCAGCCAATTTTCTGAATTTTTGAAAATATCACTTTTTTGGGAAAATATCCACTAAATGAGGGAATAATATGTGTGAGGGTACCCCAGGAGAGTTCCAAATGTGTGTGGGTAGAATATATATCCCACGGGGGTAAAATTGAAAAAAGGTGAAAAATTTTTTTTTTTGTACTTAATCATTTTTTCAGCGTTTAGCAGACTTTCAGATAGGGGAAATTTCATTGAGCGTTCCGATTTCAGTTCCAGAGCGATTCGTCCTATGAGTCCTTCATATTTAGTCGTTTTCAGCCAATTTTCTGAATTTTTGAAAATATCACTTTTTTGGGAAAATATCCACTAAATGAGGGAATAATGTGTGTGAGGGTACCCCAGGAGAGTTCCAAATGTGAGTGGGTAGAATATATATCCCACGGGGGTAAAATTGAAGAAAGGTGAAAAATTTTTTTTTTTGGACTTAGTCATTTTTTCAGCGTTTATCAGACTTTCAGATAGGGGAAATGTCAGTGAGCCTTCCGATTTCAGTTCCAGCGCGATTCGCCCGATGAGTCCTTCATATTCAGTCGTTTTCAGCCAAATTTCAGAATTTTTGAAAATTTCACTTTTTTGTGAAAGTATCCACTAAATGAGGGAATAATATGTGTGAGGGTACCCCAGGAGTGTTCCAATTGTGCGTGGGTATAATATATATCCCACGGGGGTAAAATTGAAAAAAGTTGAAAAAATTTTTTTTTTTACTTAGTCATTTTTTCAGCATTTATCAGACTTTCAGATAGGGGAAATGTCAGTGAGCATTCCGATTTCAGTTCCAGAGCGATTCGCCCGATGAGTCCTTCATATTTAGTCGTTTTCAGCCAATTTTCAGAATTTTTGAAAATTTCACTTTTTTGTGAAAATATCCACTAAATGAGGGAATAATGTGTGTGAGGGTACCCCAGGAGAGTTCCAAATGTGAGTGGGTAGAATATATATCCCACGGGGGTAAAATTGAAAAAAGGTGAAAAAATTTTATTTTTGGACTTAGTTATTTTTTCAGCGTTTATCAGACTTTCAGATAGGGGAAATGTCAATGAGCGTTCCGATTTCAGTTCCAGAGCGATTCGCCCAATGAGTCCTTCATATTTAGTCGTTTTCAGCCAATTTTCTGAATTTTTGAAAATTTCACTTTTTTGTGAAAATATCCACTAAATGAGGGAATACTATGTGTGAGGGTACCCCAGGAGAGTTCCAAATGTGTGTGGGTAGAATATATATCCTACGGGGGTAAAATTGATAAAAGGTGAAAAAATTTTTTTTTTGCACTTAATCATTTTTTCAGCGTTTAGCAGACTTTCAGATAGGGGAAATGTCAGTGAGCGTTCCGATTTCAGTTCCAGAGCGATTCGCCCGATGAGTCCTTCATATTTAGTCGTTTTCAGCCAATTTTCAGAATTTTTGAAAATTTCACTTTTTTGTGAAAATATCCACTAAATGAGGGAATACTATGTGTGAGGGTACCCCAGGAGAGTTCCAAATGTGTGTGGGTAGAATATATATCCCACGGGGGTAAAATTGAAAAAAGTTGAAAAAATTTTTTTTTGGACTTAATCATTTTTTCAGCGTTTAGCAGACTTTCAGATAGGGGAAATGTCAGTGATCGTTCCGATTTCAGTTCCAGAGCGATTCGCCCGATGAGTCCTTCATATTTAGTCGTTTTCAGCCAATTTTCAGAACTTTTGAAAATTTCACTTTTTTGTGAAAATATCCACTAAATGAGGGAATAATATGTGTGCGGGTACCCCAGGAGCGTTCCAAATGTGTGTGGGTAGAATATATATCCCACGGGGGTAAAATTGAAAAAAGTTGAAAAAATTTTTTTTTGTACAATCATTTTTTCAGCGTTTAGCAGACTTTCAGATAGGGGAAATGTCAGTGAGCGTTCCGATTTCAGTTCCAGAGCGATTCGCCCGATGAGTCCTTCATATTTAGTCGTTTTCAGCCAATTTTCAGAATTTTTGAAAATTTCACTTTTTTGTGAAAATATCCACTAAATGAGGGAATAATATGTGTGCGGCTACCCCAGGAGAGTTCCAAATGTGTGTGGGTAGAATATATATCCCACGGGGGTAAAATTGAAAAAAGTTGAAAAAATTTTTTTTTGGACTTAATCATTTTTTCAGCGTTTAGCAGACTTTCAGATAGGGGAAATTTCATTGAGCGTTCCGATTTCAGTTCCAGAGCGATTCGCCCGATGAGTCCTTCATATTTAGTCGTTTTCAGCCAATTTTCTGAATTTTTGAAAATATCACTTTTTTGGGAAAATATCCACTAAATGAGGGAATAATATGTGTGAGGGTACCCCAGGAGAGTTCCAAATGTGTGTGGGTAGAATATATATCCCACGGAGGTAAAATTGAAAAAAGGTGAAAAATTTTTTTTTTGCACTTAATCATTTTTTCAGCGTTTAGCAGACTATCAGATAGGGGAAATTTCATTGAGCGTTCCGATTTCAGTTCCAGAGCGATTCGTCCTATGAGTCCTTCATATTTAGTCGTTTTCAGCCAATTTTCTGAATTTTTGAAAATATCACTTTTTTGGGAAAATATCCACTAAATGAGGGAATAATGTGTGTGAGGGTACCCCAGGAGAGTTCCAAATGTGAGTGGGTAGAATATATATCCCACGGGGGTAAAATTGAAGAAAGGTGAAAAATTTTTTTTTTTGGACTTAGTCATTTTTTCAGCGTTTATCAGACTTTCAGATAGGGGAAATGTCAGTGAGCATTCCGATTTCAGTTCCAGAGCGATTCGCCCGATGAGTCCTTCATATTTAGTCGTTTTCAGCCAATTTTCAGAATTTTTGAAAATTTCACTTTTTTGTGAAAATATCCACTAAATGAGGGAATAATGTGTGTGAGGGTACCCCAGGAGAGTTCCAAATGTGAGTGGGTAGAATATATATCCCACGGGGGTAAAATTGAAAAAAGGTGAAAAAATTTTATTTTTGGACTTAGTTATTTTTTCAGCGTTTATCAGACTTTCAGATAGGGGAAATGTCAATGAGCGTTCCGATTTCAGTTCCAGAGCGATTCGCCCGATGAGTCCTTCATATTTAGTCGTTTTCAGCCAATTTTCAGAATTTTTGAAAATTTCACTTTTTTGTGAAAATATCCACTAAATGAGGGAATAATATGTGTGAGGGAACCCCAGGAGAGTTCCAAATGTGTGTGGGTAGAATATATATCCCACGGGGGTAAAATTGAAAAAAGGTTAAAAAGTTTTTTTTTTGGACTTAGTCATTTTTTCAGCGTTTATCAGACTTTCAGATAGGGGAAATGTCAATGAGCGTTCCGATTTCAGTTCCAGAGCGATTCGCCCGATGAGTCCTTCATATTTAGTGGTTTTCAGCCAATTTTCAGAATTTTTGAAAATTTCACTTTTTTGTGAAAATATCCACTAAATGAGGGAATAATGTGTGTGAGGGTACCCCAGGAGAGTTCCAAATGTGAGTGGGTAGAATATATATCCCACGGGTGTAAAATTGAAAAAAGGTGAAAAAATTTTTTTTTTGGACTTAGTCATTTTTTCAGCGTTTATCAGACTTTCAGATAGTGGAAATGTCAATGAGCGTTCCGATTTCAGTTCCAGAGCGATTCGCCCGATGAGTCCTTCATATTTAGTCGTTTTCAGCCAATTTTCAGAATTTTTGAAAATTTCACTTTTTTGTGAAAATATCCACTAAATGAGGGAATACTATGTGTGAGGGTACCCCAGGAGAGTTCCAAATGTGTGTGGGTAGAATATATATCCTACGGGGGTAAAATTGATAAAAGGTGAAAAAATTTTTTTTTTGCACTTAATCATTTTTTCAGCGTTTAGCAGACTTTCAGATAGGGGAAATTTCATTGAGCGTTCCGATTTCAGTTCCAGAGCGATTCGCCCTATGAGTCCTTCATATTTAGTCGTTTTCAGCCAATTTTCTGAATTTTTGAAAATATCACTTTTTTGGGAAAATATCCACTAAATGAGGGAATAATATGTGTGAGGGAACCCCAGGAGAGTTCCAAATGTGTGTGGGTAGAATATATATCCCACGGGGGTAAAATTGAAAAAAGGTTAAAAATTTTTTTTTTTGGACTTAGTCATTTTTTCAGCGTTTATCAGACTTTCAGATAGGGGAAATGTCAGTGAGCGTTCCGATTTCAGTTCCAGAGCGATTCGCCCGATGAGTCCTTCATATTTAGTCGTCTTCAGCCAATTTTCAGAATTTTTGAAAATTTCACTTTTTTGTGAAAATATCCACTAAATGAGGGAACAATATGTGTGCGGGTACCCCAGGAGAGTTCCAAATGTGTGTGGGTAGAATATATATCCCACGGGGGTAAAATTGAAGAAAGGTGAAAAATTTTTTTTTTTGGACTTAGTCATTTTTTCAGCGTTTATCAGACTTTCAGATAGGGGAAATGTCAGTGAGCCTTCCGATTTCAGTTCCAGCGCGATTCGCCCGATGAGTCCTTCATATTCAGTCGTTTTCAGCCAAATTTCTGAATTTTTGAAAATTTAACTTTTTTGTGAAAATATCCACTAAATGAGGGAATAATATGTGTGAGGGTACGCCAGGAGTGTTCCAAATGTGCGTGGGTATAATATATATCCCACGGGGGTAAAATTGAAAAAAGTTGAAAAAATTTTTTTTTTTACTTAGTCATTTATCAGACTTTCAGATAGGGGAAATGTCAGTGAGCGTTCCGATTTCAGTTCCAGAGCGATTCGCCCGATGAGTCCTTCATATTTAGTCGTTTTCAGCCAATTTTCTGAATTTTTGAAAATATCACTTTTTTGGGAAAATATCCACTAAATGAGGGAATAATATGTGTGAGGGAACCCCAGGAGAGTTCCAAATGTGTGTGGGTAGAATATATATCCCACGGGGGTAAAATTGAAAAAAGATTAAAAAGTTTTTTTTTTGGACTTAGTCATTTTTTCAGCGTTTATCAGACTTTCAGATAGGGGAAATGTCAATGAGCGTTCCGATTTCAGTTCCAGAGCGATTCGCCCGATGAGTCCTTCATATTTAGTGGTTTTCAGCCAATTTTCAGAATTTTTGAAAATTTCACTTTTTTGTGAAAATATCCACTAAATGAGGGAATAATGTGTGTGAGGGTACCCCAGGAGAGTTCCAAATGTGAGTGGGTAGAATATATATCCCACGGGGGTAAAATTGAAAAAAGTTGAAAAATTTTTTTTTTGGACTTAATCATTTTTTCAGCGTTTAGCAGACTTTCAGATAGGGGAAATTTCATTGAGCATTCCGATTTCAGTTCCAGAGCGATTCGCCCGATGAGTCCTTCATATTTAGTCGTTTTCAGCCAATTTTCTGAATTTTTGAAAATATCACTTTTTTGGGAAAATATCCACTAAATGAGGGAATAATATGTGTGAGGGTACCCCAGGAGAGTTCCAAATGTGTGTGGGTAGAATATATATCCCACGGGGGTAAAATTGAAAAAAGGTAAAAAATTTTTTTTTTGGACTTAGTCATTTTTTCAGCGTTTATCAGACTTTCAGATAGGGGAAATGTCAGTGAGCGTTCCGATTTCAGTTCCAGAGTGATTCTCCCGATGAGTCCATCATATTTAGTCGTTTTCAGCCAATTTTCAGAATTTTTGAAAATGTCATTTTTTTGTGAAAATATCCACTAAATGAGGGAATAATATGTGTGAGGGTACCCCAGGAGAGTTCCAAATGTGTGTGGGTAGAATATATATCCCACGGGGGTAAAATTGAAAAAAGGTGAAAAATTTTTTTTTTGGACTTAGTCATTTTTTCAGCGTTTGTCAGACTTTCAGATAGGGGAAATGTCAGTGAGCATTCTGATTTCAGTTCCAGAGCGATTCGCCCGATGAGTCCTTCATATTTAGTCGTTTTCAGCCAATTTTCAGAATTTTTGAAAATTTCACTTTTTTGTGAAAATATCCACTAAATGAGGGAATAATATGTGTGCGGGTACCCCAGGAGAGTTCCAAATGTGTGTGGGTAGAATATATATCCCACGGGGGTAAAATTGAAAAAAGTTGAAAAAAATTTTTTTTGGACTTAATCATTTTTTCAGCGTTTAGCAGACTTTCAGATAGGGGAAATTTCATTGAGCGTTCCGATTTCAGTTCCAGAGCGATTCGCCCGATGAGTCCTTCATATTTAGTCGTTTTCAGCCAATTTTCTGAATTTTTGAAAATATCACTTTTTTGGGAAAATATCCACTAAATGAGGGAATAATATGTGTGAGGGAACCCCAGGAGAGTTCCAAATGTGTGTGGGTAGAATATATATCCCACGGGGGTAAAATTGAAAAAAGGTTAAAAAATTTTTTTTTTGGACTTAGTCATTTTTTCAGCGTTTATCAGACTTTCAGATAGGGGAAATGTCAGTGAGCGTTCCGATTTTAGTTCCAGAGCGATTCGCCCGATGAGTCCTTCATATTTAGTCGTCTTCAGCCAATTTTCAGACTTTTTGAAAATTTCACTTTTTTGTGAAAATATCCACTAAATGAGGGAATAATATGTGTGAGCGTACCCCAGAAGTGTTCCAAATGTGCGTGGGTAGAATATATATCCCACGGGGGTAAAATTGAAAAAAGTTGAAAATTTTTTTTTTTTACTTAGTCATTTTTTCAGCATTTATCAGACTTTCAGATAGGGGAAATGTCAGTGAGCGTTCCGATTTCAGTTCCAGAGCGATTCGCCCGATGAGTCCTTCATATTTAGTCGTTTTCAGCTAATTTTCTGAATTTTTGAAAATATCACTTTTTTGGGAAAATATCCACTAAATGAGGGAATAATATGTGTGAGGGTACCCCAGG
Source organism: Phyllobates terribilis (assembly GCF_046119375.1). Classification (NCBI taxonomy): domain Eukaryota; kingdom Metazoa; phylum Chordata; class Amphibia; order Anura; family Dendrobatidae; genus Phyllobates; species Phyllobates terribilis. The sequence continues at coordinate 16,875,450 of NW_027362773.1, read as the reverse complement.
AGAGTTCCAAATGTGTGTGGGTAGAATATATATCCCACTGGGGTAAAATAGAAAAAAGGTGAAAAAATTTTTTTTTTGTACTTAGTCATTTTTTCAGCGTTTATCAGACTTTCAGATAGGGGAAATGTCAATGAGCGTTCCGATTTCAGTTCCAGAGCGATTCGCCCGATGAGTCCTTCATATTTAGTCGTTTTCAGCCAATTTTCTGAATTTTTGAAAATGTCACTTTTTTGTGAAAATATCCACTAAATGAGGGAATAATATGTGTGAGGGTACCCCAGGAGAGTTCCAAATGTGTGTGGGTAGAATATATATCCCACGGGGGCAAAATTGAAAAAAGTTGAAAAATTTTTTTTTTTTACTTAGTCATTTTTTCAGCATTTATCAGACTTTCAGATAGGGGAAATGTCAGTGAGCGTTCCGATTTCAGTTCCAGAGCGATTCGCCCGATGAGTCCTTCATATTTAGTCGTTTTCAGCCAATTTTCAGAATTTTTGAAAATTTCACTTTTTTGTGAAAATATCCACTAAATGAGGGAATAATATGTGTGCGGGTACCCCAGGAGAGTTCCAAATGTGTGTGGGTAGAATATATATCCCACGGGGGTAAAATTGAAAAAAGATGAAAAAAATTTTTTTTTTGCACTTAGTCATTTTTTCTGCGTTTATCAGGCTTTCAGATAGGGGAAATGTCAATGAGCGTTCCGATTTCAGTTCCAGAGCGATTCGCCCAATGAGTCCTTTATATTTAGTCGTTTTCAGCCAATTTTCTGAATTTTTGAAAATGTCACTTTTTTGTGAAAATATTCACTAAATGAGGGAATAATATGTGTGCGGGAACCCCAGGAGAGTTCCAAATGTGTGTGGGTAGAATATATATCCCACGGGGGTAAAATTGAAAAAAGTTGAAAAAAATTTTTTTTGGACTTAATCATTTTTTCAGCGTTTAGCAGACTTTCAGATAGGGGAAATTTCATTGAGCGTTCCGATTTCAGTTCCAGAGCGATTCGCCCGATGAGTCCTTCATATTTAGTCGTTTTCAGCCAATTTTCTGAATTTTTGAAAATATCACTTTTTTGGGAAAATATCCACTAAATGAGGGAATAATATGTGTGAGGGAACCCCAGGAGAGTTCCAAATGTGAGTGGGAAGAATATATATCCCACGGGGGTAAAATTGAAAAAAGGTGAAAAAAATTTTTTTTTGGACTTAGTCATTTTTTCAGCGTTTAGCAGATAGGGGAAATTTCAGTGAGCGTTCCGATTTCAGTTCCAGAGCGATTCACCCGATGAGTCCTTCATATTTAGTCGTTTTCAGCCAATTTTCTGAATTTTTGAAAATATCACTTTTTTGGGAAAATATCCACTAAATGAGGGAATAATATGTGTGAGGGTACCCCAGGAGAGTTCCAAATGTGTGTGGGTAGAATATATATCCCACGGGGGTAAAATTGAAAAAAGGTGAAAAATTTTTTTTTTTGGACTTAGTCATTTTTTCAGCGTTTATAAGACTTTCAGATAGGGGAAATGTCAGTGAGTGTTCCGATTTCAGTTCCAGAACAATTCGCACGATGAGTCCTTCATATTTAGTCGTTTTCAGCCAATTTTCAGAATTTTTGAAAATTCACTTTTTTGTGAAAATATCCACTAAATGAGGGAATACTATGGGTGAGGGTACCCCAGGAGAGTTCCAAATGTGTGTGGGTAGAATGTATATCCCACGGGCGTAAAATTGAAAAAAGTTGAAAACATTTTTTTTTGGACTTAATCATTTTTTCAGCGTTTAGCAGACTTTCAGATAGGGGAAATTTCATTGAGCGTTACGATTTCAGTTCCAGAGCGATTCGCCCGATGAGTCCTTCATATTTAGTCGTTTTCAGCCAATTTTCTGAATTTTTGAAAATATCACTTTTTTGGGAAAATATCCACTAAATGAGGGAATAATATGTGTGAGGGTACCCCAGGAGAGTTCCAAATGTGTGTGGGTAGAATATATATCCCACGGGGGTAAAATTGAAAAAAGGTGAAAAATTTTTTTTTTTAGACTTAGTCATTTTTTCAGCGTTTATAAGACTTTCAGATAGGGGAAATGTCAGTGAGCCTTCCGATTTCAGTTCCAGCGCGATTCGCCCGATGAGTCCTTCATATTCAGTGGTTTTCAGCCAATTTTCTGAATTTTTGAAAATTTCACTTTTTTGTGAAAATATTCACTAAATGAGGGAATAATATGTGTGAGGGTACCCAGGAGTGTTCCAAATGTGCGTGGGTAGAATATATATCCCACGGGGGTAAAATTGAAAAAAGGTGAAAAAATTTTTTTTGGGACTTAATCATTTTTTCAGCGTTTATCAGACTTTCAGATAGGGGAAATATCAGTGAGCGTTCCGATTTCAGTTCCAGAGCGATTCGCCCGATGAGTCCGGTCATATTTAGTCGTTTTCAGGCAATTTTCAGAATTTTTGAAAATTTCACTTTTTTGTGAAAATATCCACTAAATGAGGGAATATTGTGTGTGAGGGTACCCCAGGAGAGTTCCAAATGTGTGTGGGTAGAATATATATCCCACGGGGTAAAATTGAAAAAAGGTGAAAAAATTTTTTTTTTGGACTTAGTCATTTTTTCAGTGTTTATCAGACTTTCAGATAGGGGAAATGTCAATGAGCGTTCCGATTTCAGTTCCAGAGCGATTCGCCCGATGAGTCCTTCATATTTAGTTGTTTTCAGCCAATTTTCTGAATTTTTGAAAATGTCACTTTTTTGTGAAAATATCCACTAAATGAGGGAATACTATGTGTGAGGGTACCCCAGGAGAGTTCCAAATGTGCGTGGGTAGAATATATATCCCACGGGGGTAAAATTGAAAAAAGTTGAAAAAATTTTTTTTTTTACTTAGTCATTTTATCAGCATTTATCAGACTTTCAGATAGGGGAAATGTCAGTGAGCGTTCCGATTTCAGTTCCAGAGCGATTCGCCCGAGGAGTCCTTCATATTTAGTGGTTTTCAGCCAATTTTCAGAATTTTTGAAAATTTCACTTTTTTGTGAAAATATCCACTAAATGAGGGAATAATGTGTGTGAGGGTACCCCAGGAGAGTTCCAAATGTGAGTGGGTAGAATATATATCCCACTGGGGTAAAATTGAAAAAAGGTAAAAAAATTTTTTTTTTGGACTTAGTCATTTTTTCAGCGTTTATCAGACTTTCAGATAGGGGAAATGTCAATGAGCGTTCCGATTTCAGTTCCAGAGCGATTCGCCCGATGAGTCCTTCATATTTAGTCGTTTTCAGCCAATTTTCAGAATTTTTGAAAATATCACTTTTTTGGGAAAATATCCACTAAATGAGGGAATAATATGTGTGAGGGTACCCAGGAGAGTTCCAAATTTGTGTGGATAGAATATATATCCCACGGGGGTAAAATTGAAAAAAGGTGAAAAATTTTTTTTTTTGGACTTAGTCATTTTTTCAGCGTTTATAAGACTTTCAGATAGGGGAAATGTCAGTGAGTGTTCCGATTTCAGTTCCAGAACAATTCGCACGATGAGTCCTTCATATTTAGTCGTTTTCAGCCAATTTTCAGAATTTTTGAAAATTCACTTTTTTGTGAAAATATCCACTAAATGAGGGAATACTATGTGTGAGGGTACCCCAGGAGAGTTCCAAATGTGTGTGGGTAGAATATATATCCCACGGGGGTAAAATTGAAAAAAGGTGAAAAAATTTTTTTTTTGCACTTAATCATTTTTTCAGCGTTTAGCAGACTTTCAGATAAGGGAAATTTCATTGAGCGTTCCGATTTCAGTTCCAGAGCGATTCGCCCGATGAGTCCTTCATATTTAGTCATTTTCAGCCAATTTTCTGAATTTTTGAAAATATCACTTTTTTGGGAAAATATCCACTAAATGAGGGAATAATATGTGTGAGGGTACCCCAGGAGAGTTCCAAATGTGTGTGGGTAGAATATATATCCCACGGGGGTAAAATTGAAAAAAGGTGAAAAAATTTTTTTATTGGACTTAGTCATTTTTTCAGCGTTCATAAGACTTTCAGATAGGGGAAATGTCAATGAGCGTTCCGATTTCAGCTCCAGAGCGATTCGCCCAATGAGTCCTTCATATTTAGTCGTTTTCAGCCAATTTTCTGAATTTTTGAAAATGTCACTTTTTTGTGAAAATATTCACTAAATGAGGGAATAATATGTGTGCGGGTACCCCAGGAGAGTTCCAAATGTGTGTGGGTAGAATATATATCCCACGGGGGTAAAATTGAAAAAAGTGGAAAAAATTTTTTTTTGGACTTAATCATTTTTTCAGCGTTTAGCAGACTTTCAGATAGGGGAAATTTCATTGAGCGTTCCGATTTCGGTTCCAGAGCGATTCGCCCGATGAGTCCTTCATATTTAGTCGTTTTCAGCCAATTTTCTGAATTTTTGAAAATATCACTTTTTTGGGAAAATATACACTAAATGAGGGAATAATATGTGTGAGGGTACCCCAGGAGAGTTCCAAATGTGTTTGGGTAGAATATATATCCCACGGGGGTAAAATTGAAAAAAGGTGAAAAATTTTTTTTTTTGGACTTAGTCATTTTTTCAGCGTTTATCAGACTTTCAGATAGGGGAAATGTCAATGAGCGTTCCGATTTCAGTTCCAGAGCGATTCGCCCGATGAGTCCTTCATATTTAGTTGTTTTCAGCCAATTTTCTGAATTTTTGAAAATGTCACTTTTTTGTGAAAATATCCACTAAATGAGGGAATACTATGTGTGAGGGTACCCCAGGAGAGTTCCAAATGTGCGTGGGTAGAATATATATCCCACGGGGATAAAATTGAAAAAAGGTGAAAAAATTTTTTTTTGGACTTAATCATTTTTTCAGCGTTTATAAGACTTTCAGATAGGGGAAATGTCAGTGAGTGTTCCGATTTCAGTTCCAGAGCGATTCGCCCGATGAGTCCTTCATATTTAGTCGTTTTCAGCCAATTTTCTGAATTTTTGAAAATTTCACTTTTTTGTGAAAATATCCACTAAACGAGGGAATAATATGTGTGAGGGTACCCCAGGAGAGTTCCAAATGTGCGTGGGTAGAATATATATCCCACGGGGGTAAAATTGAAAAAAGTTGAAAAAATTTTTTTTTGGACTTAGTCATTTTTTCAGCGTTTATCAGACTTTCAGATAGGGGAAATGTCAGTGAGCGTTCCGATTTCAGTTTCAGCGCGATTCGACCGATGAGTCCTTCATATTCAGACGTTTTCAGCCAATTTTCTGAATTTTTGAAAATTTCACTTTTTTGTGAAAATATCCACTAAATGAGGGAATAATATGTGTGAGGGTACCCCAGGAGAGTTCCAAATGTGTGTGGGTAGAATATATATCCCACGGGGGTAAAATTGAGAAAAGGTTAAAAAAATTTTTTTTGTACTTAATCATTTTTTCAGCGTTTATCAGACTTTCAGATAGGGGAAATATCAATGAGCGTTCCGATTTCAGTTCCAGAGCGATTCGCCCGATGAGTCCTTCATATTTAGTCGTTTTCAGCCAATTTTCTGAATTTTTGAAAATTTCACTTTTTTGTGAAAATATCCACTAAACGAGGGAATAATATGTGTGAGGGTACGCCAGGAGAGTTCCAAATGTGCGTGGGTAGAATATATATCCCACGGGGGTAAAATTGAAAAAAGTTGAAAAAAATTTTTTTTGGACTTAGTCATTTTTTCAGCGTTTATCAGACTTTCAGATAGGGGAAATGTCAGTGAGCGTTCTGATTTCAGTTTCAGCGCGATTCGACCGATGAGTCCTTCATATTCAGACGTTTTCAGCCAATTTTCTGAATTTTTGAAAATTTCACTTTTTTGTGAAAATATCCACTAAATGAGGGAATAGTATGTGTGAGGGTACCCCAGGAGTGTTCCAAATGTGCGTGGGTAGAATATATATCCCACGGGGGTAAAATTGAAAAAAGTTGAAAAAATTTTTTTTTGTACTTAATTATTTTTTCAGCGTTTATCAGACTTTCAGATAGGGGAAATATCAGTGAGCTTTCCGATTTCAGTTCCAGAGCGATTCGCTCGATGAGTCCTTCATATTTAGTCGTTTTCATCCAATTTTCAGAATTTTTGAAAATTCACTTTTTTGTGAAAATATCCACTAAATGAGGGAATACTATGTGTGAGGGTACCCCAGGAGAGTTCCAAATGTGTGTGGGTAGAATATATATCCCACGGGGGTAAAATTGAAAAAAGGTGAAAAAATTTTTTTATTGGACTTAGTCATTTTTTCAGCATTTATCAGACTTTCAGATAGGGGAAATGTCAATGAGCGTTCCGATTTCAGCTCCAGAGCGATTCGCCCGATGAGTCCTTCATATTTAGTCGTTTTCAGCCAATTTTCTGAATTTTTGAAAATGTCACTTTTTTGTGAAAATATTCACTAAATGAGGGAATAATATGTGTGCGGGTACCCCAGGAGAGTTCCAAATGTGTGTGGGTAGAATATATATCCCACGGGGGTAAAATTGAAAAAAGTGGAAAAAATTTTTTTTTGGACTTAATCATTTTTTCAGCGTTTAGCAGACTTTCAGATAGGAGAAATGTCAATGAGCGTTCCGATTTCAGTTCCAGAGCGATTCGCCCGATGAGTCCGTCATATTTAGTCATTTTCAGCAAATTTTCTGAATTTTTGAAAATTTCACTTTTTTGTGAAAATATCCACTAAATGAGGGAATAATATGTGTGAGGGTACCCCAGGAGTGTTCCAAATGTGCGTGGGTAGAATATATATCCCACGGGGGTAAAATTGAAAAAAGTTGAAAAAATTTTTTTTTGTACTTAATTATTTTTTCAGCGTTTATCAGACTTTCAGATAGGGGAAATATCAGTGAGCGTTCCGATTTCAGTTCCAGAGCGATTCGCCCGATGAGTCCTTCATATTTAGTCGTTTTCAGCCAATTTTCTGAATTTTTGAAAATTTCACTTTTTTGTGAAAATATCCACTAAATGAGGGAATAATATGTGTGAGGGTACCCCAGGAGAGTTCCAAATGTGCGTGGGTAGAATATATATCCCACGGGGGTAAAATTGGAAAAAGTTGAAAAAATTTTTTTTTGGACTTAGTCATTTTTTCAGCGTTTATCAGACTTTCAGATAGGGGAAATGTCAGTGAGCGTTCCGATTTCAGTTTCAGCGCGATTCGACCGATGAGTCCTTCATATTCAGACGTTTTCAGCCAATTTTCTGAATTTTTGAAAATTTCACTTTTTTGTGAAAATATCCACTAAATGAGGGAATAGTATGTGTGAGGGTACCCCAGGAGTGTTCCAAATGTGCGTGGGTAGAATATATATCCCACGGGGGTAAAATTGAAAAAAGTTGAAAAAATTTTTTTTTGTACTTAATTATTTTTTCAGCGTTTATCAGACTTTCAGATAGGGGAAATATCAGTGAGCGTTCCGATTTCAGTTCCAGAGCGATTCGCTCGATGAGTCCTTCATATTTAGTCGTTTTCAGCCAATTTTCTGAATTTTTGAAAATTTCACTTTTTTGTGAAAATATCCACTAAATGAGGGAATAATATGTGTGAGGGTACCCCAGGAGAGTTCCAAATGTGCGTGGGTAGAATATATATCCCACGGGGGTAAAATTGAAAAAAGGTGAAAATTTTTTTTTATGGACTTAGTCATTTTTTCAGCGTTTATCAGACTTTCAGATAGGAGAAATGTCAATGAGCGTTCCGATTTCAGTTCCAGAGCGATTCGCCCGATGAGTCCGTCATATTTAGTCGTTTTCAGCAAATTTTCTGAATTTTTGAAAATTTCACTTTTTTGTGAAAATATCCACTAAATGAGGGAATAATATGTGTGAGGGTACCCCAGGAGTGTTCCAAATGTGCGTGGGTAGAATATATATCCCACGGGGGTAAAATTGAAAAAAGTTGAAAAAAATTTTTTTTGTACTTAATTATTTTTTCAGCGTTTATCAGACTTTCAGATAGGGGAAATATCAGTGAGCGTTCCGATTTCAGTTCCAGAGCGATTCGCCCGATGAGTCCTTCATATTTAGTCGTTTTCAGCCAATTTTCTGAATTTTTGAAAATTTCACTTTTTTGTGAAAATATCCACTAAATGAGGGAATAATATGTGTGAGGGTACCCCAGGAGTGTTCCAAATGTGCGTGGGTAGAATATATATCCCACGGGGGTAAAATTGAAAAAAGGTAAAAAATTTTTTTTTTTGGACTTAGTCATTTTTTCAGCGTTTATCAGACTTTCAGATAGGGGAAATATCAGTGAGCGTTCCGATTTCAGTTCCAGAGCGATTCACCCGATGAGTCCGTCATATTTAGTCGTTTTCAGGCAATTTTCTGAATTTTTGAAAATTTCACTTTTTTGTGAAAATATCCACTAAATGAGGGAATAATATGTGTGAGGGTACCCCAGGAGTGTTCCAAATGTGCGTGGGTAGAATATATATCCCACGGGGGTAAAATTGAAAAAAGGTGAAAAAATTTTTTTTTGGACTTAATCATTTTTTCAGCGTTTATCAGACTTTCAGATAGAGGAAATATCAATGAGCGTTCCGATTTCAGTTCCAGAGCGATTCGCCCGATGAGTCCTTCATATTTAGTCGTTTTCAGCCAATTTTCTGAATTTTTGAAAATTTCACTTTTTTGTGAAAATATCCAGTAAATGAGGGAATAATATGTGTGAGGGTACCCCAGGAGAGTTCCAAATGTGTGTGGGTAGAATATATATCCCACGGGGGTAAAATTGAAGAAAGGTAAAAAATTTTTTTTTTTGGACTTAGTCATTTTTTCAGCGTTTATCAGACTTTCAGATAGGGGAAATGTCAGTGAGCGTTCCGATTTCAGTTCCAGAGCGATTCTCCCGATGAGTCCTTTATATTTAGTCGTTTTCAGTCAATTTTCTGAATTTTTGAAAATTTCACTTTTTTGTGAAAATATCCACTAAATGAGGGAATAATATGTGTGAGGGTACCCCAGGAGTGTTCCAAATGTGCGTGGGTAGAATATATATCCCACGGGGGTAAAATTGAAAAAAGGTGAAAAAATTTTTTTTTGGACTTAATCATTTTTTCAGCGTTTATCAGACTTTCAGATAGGGGAAATATCAATGAGCATTCCGATTTCAGTTCCAGAGCGATTCGCCCAATGAGTCCTTCATATTTAGTCGTTTTCAGCCAATTTTCTGATTTTTTGAAAATATCACTTTTTTGTGAAAATATCCACTAAATGAGGGAATAATATGTGTGAGGGTACCCCAGGAGAGTTCCAAATGTGTGTGGGAAGAATATGTATCCCACGAGGGTAAAATTGAAAAAAGGTGAAAAAATTTTTTTTTGGACTTAGTCATTTTTTCAGCGTTTATCAGACTTTCAGATAGGGGAAATGTCAATGAACGTTCAGATTTCAGTTCCAGAGCGATTCGCCCGATGAGTCCTTCATATTTAGTCGTTTTCAGCCAATTTTCTGAATTTTTGAAAATTTCACTTTTTTGTGAAAATATCCAGTAAATGAGGGAATAATATGTGTGAGGGTACCCCAGGAGAGTTCCAAATGTGTGTGGGTAGAATATATATCCCACGGGGGTAAAATTGAAGAAAGGTAAAAAATTTTTTTTTTTGGACTTAGTCATTTTTTCAGCGTTTATCAGACTTTCAGATAGGGGAAATGTCAGTGAGCGTTCCGATTTCAGTTCCAGAGCGATTCGCCCGATGAGTCCTTTATATTTAGTCGTTTTCAGTCAATTTTCTGAATTTTTGAAAATTTCACTTTTTTGTGAAAATATCCACTAAATGAGGGAATAATATGTGTGAGGGTACCCCAGGAGTGTTCCAAATGTGTGTGGGTAGAATATATATCCCACGGGGGTAAAATTGAAAAAAGGTGAAAAAATTTTTTTTTGGACTTAATCATTTTTTCAGCGTTTATCAGACTTTCAGATAGGGGAAATATAAATGAGCGTTCCGATTTCAGTTCCAGAGCGATTCGCCCGATGAGTCCTTCATATTTAGTCGTTTTCAGCCAATTTTCTGAATTTTTGAAAATTTCACTTTTTTGTGAAAATATCCACTAAATGAGGGAATAATATGTGTGAGGGTACCCCAGGAGTGTTCCAAATGTGCGTGGGTAGAATATAAATCCCACGGGGGTAAAATTGAAAAAAGTTGAAAAAATTTTTTTTTGTACTTAATTATTTTTTCAGCGCTTATCAGACTTTCAGATAGGGGAAATATCAGTGAGCGTTCCGATTTCAGTTCCAGAGCGATTCGCCCGATGAGTCCTTCATATTTAGTCGTTTTCAGCCAATTTTCTGAATTTTTGAAAATTTCACTTTTTTGTGAAAATATCCACTAAATGAGGGAATAATATGTGTGAGGGTACCCCAGGAGTGTTCCAAATGTGTGTGGGTAGAATATATATCCCACGGGGGTAAAATTGAAAAAAGGTGAAAAAATTTTTTTTTGGACTTAATCATTTTTTCAGCGTTTATCAGACTTTCAGATAGGGGAAATATAAATGAGCGTTCCGATTTCAGTTCCAGAGCGATTCGCCCGATGAGTCCTTCATATTTAGTCGTTTTCAGCCAATTTTCTGAATTTTTGAAAATTTCACTTTTTTGTGAAAATATCCACTAAATGAGGGAATAATATGTGTGAGGGTACCCCAGGAGTGTTCCAAATGTGCGTGGGTAGAATATAAATCCCACGGGGGTAAAATTGAAAAAAGTTGAAAAAATTTTTTTTTGTACTTAATTATTTTTTCAGCGCTTATCAGACTTTCAGATAGGGGAAATGTCAATGAACGTTCAGATTTCAGTTCCAGAGCGATTCGCCCGATGAGTCCTTCATATTTAGTCGTTTTCAGCCAATTTTCTGAATTTTTGAAAATTTCACTTTTTTGTGAAAATATCCAGTAAATGAGGGAATAATATGTGTGAGGGTACCCCAGGAGAGTTTCAAATGTGTGTGGGTAGAATATATATCCCATGGGGGTAAAATGGAAGAAAGGTAAAAAATTTTTTTTTTTGGACTTAGTCATTTTTTCAGCGTTTATCAGACTTTCAGATAGGGGAAATATCAGTGAGCGTTCCGATTTCAGTTCCAGAGCAATTCGCCCGATGAGTCCTTCATATTTAGTCGTTTTCAGCCAATTTTCTGAATTTTTGAAAATTTCTCTTTTTTGTGAAAATATCCACTATATGAGGGAATAATATGTGTGAGGGTACCCCAGGAGAGTTCCAAATGTGTGTGGGTAGAATATATATCCCACTGGGGTAAAACTGAAGAAAGGTAAAAAATTTTTTTTTTTGGACTTAGTCATTTTTTCAGCGTTTATCAGACTTTCAGATAGGGGAAATGTCAGTGAGCGTTCCGATTTCAGTTCCAGAGCGATTCACCCGATGAGTCCGTCATATTTAGTCGTTTTCAGGCAATTTTCTGAATTTTTGAAAATTTCACTTTTTTGTGAAAATATCCACTAAATGAGGGAATAATATGTGTGAGGGTACCCCAGGAGTGTTCCAAATGTGCGTGGGTAGAATATATATCCCACGGGGGTAAAATTGAAAAAAGGTGAAAAAATTTTTTTTTGGACTTAATCATTTTTTCAGCGTTTATCAGACTTTCAGATAGGGGAAATATCAATGAGCGTTCCGATTTCAGTTCCAGAGCGATTCGCCCGATGAGTCCTTCATATTTAGTCGTTTTCAGCCAATTTTCTGATTTTTTGAAAATTTCACTTTTTTGTGAAAATATCCACTATATGAGGGAATAATATGTGTGAGGGTACCCCAGGAGAGTTCCAAATGTGTGTGGGTAGAATATATATCCCACGGGCGTAAAATTGAAAAAAGGTGAAAAAATTTTTTTTTGGACTTAATCATTTTTTCAGCGTTTATCAGACTTTCAGATAGGGGAGATATCAATGAGCGTTCCGATTTCAGTTCCAGAGCGATTCGCCCGATGAGTCCTTCATATTTAGTCGTTTTCAGCCAATTTTCTGAATTTTTGAAAATATCACTTTTTTTGTGAAAATATCCACTAAATGAGGGAATAATATGTGTGAGGGTACCCCAGGAGAGTTCCAAATGTGTGTGGGAAGAATATGTATCCCACGGGGGTAAAATTAAAAAAAGGTGAAAAATTTTTTTTTTTGGACTTAGTCATTTTTTCAGCGTTTATCAGACTTTCAGATAGGGGAAATGTCAGTGAGCGTTCCGATTTCAGTTCCAGAGCGATTCACCCGATGAGTCCGTCATATTTAGTCGTTTTCAGGCAATTTTCTGAATTTTTGAAAATTTCACTTTTTTGTGAAAATATCCACTAAATGAGGGAATAATATGTGTGAGGGTACCCCAGGAGTGTTCCAAATGTGCGTGGGTAGAATATATATCCCACGGGGGTAAAATTGAAAAAAGGTGAAAAAATTTTTTTTTGGACTTAATCATTTTTTCAGCGTTTATCAGACTTTCAGATAGGGGAAATATCAATGAGCGTTCCGATTTCAGTTCCAGAGCGATTCGCCCGATGAGTCCTTCATATTTAGTCGTTTTCAGCCAATTTTCTGATTTTTTGAAAATATCACTTTTTTGTGAAAATATCCACTAAATGAGGGAATAATATGTGTGAGGGTACCCCAGGAGAGTTCCAAATGTGTGTGGGAAGAATATGTATCCCACGAGGGTAAAATTGAAAAAAGGTGAAAAAATTTTTTTTTTGGACTTAGTCATTTTTTCAGCGTTTATCAGACTTTCAGATAGGGGAAATGTCAATGAACGTTCAGATTTCAGTTCCAGAGCGATTCGCCCGATGAGTCCTTCATATTTAGTCGTTTTCAGCCAATTTTCTGAATTTTTGAAAATTTCACTTTTTTGTGAAAATATCCACTATATGAGGGAATAATATGTGTGAGGGTACCCCAGGAGAGTTCCAAATGTGTGTGGGTAGAATATATATCCCACTGGGGTAAAACTGAAGAAAGGTAAAAAATTTTTTTTTTTGGACTTAGTCATTTTTTCAGCGTTTATCAGACTTTCAGATAGAGGAAATGTCAGTGAGCGTTCCGATTTCAGTTCCAGAGCGATTCACCCGATGAGTCCGTCATATTTAGTCGTTTTCAGGCAATTTTCTGAATTTTTGAAAATTTCACTTTTTTGTGAAAATATCCACTAAATGAGGGAATAATATGTGTGAGGGTACCCCAGGAGTGTTCCAAATGTGCGTGGGTAGAATATATATCCCACGGGGGTAAAATTGAAAAAAGGTGAAAAAATTTTTTTTTGGACTTAATCATTTTTTCAGCGTTTATCAGACTTTCAGATAGGGGAAATATCAATGAGCGTTCCGATTTCAGTTCCAGAGCGATTCGCCCGATGAGTCCTTCATATTTAGTCGTTTTCAGCCAATTTTCTGATTTTTTGAAAATATCACTTTTTTGTGAAAATATCCACTAAATGAGGGAATAATATGTGTGAGGGTACCCCAGGAGAGTTCCAAATGTGTGTGGGAAGAATATGTATCCCACGAGGGTAAAATTGAAAAAAGGTGAAAAAATTTTTTTTTTGGACTTAGTCATTTTTTCAGCGTTTATCAGACTTTCAGATAGGGGAAATGTCAATGAACGTTCAGATTTCAGTTCCAGAGCGATTCGCCCGATGAGTCCTTCATATTTAGTCGTTTTCAGCCAATTTTCTGAATTTTTGAAAATTTCACTTTTTTGTGAAAATATCCAGTAAATGAGGGAATAATATGTGTGAGGGTACCCCAGGAGAGTTCCAAATGTGTGTGGGTAGAATATATATCCCACGGGGGTAAAATTGAAGAAAGGTAAAAAATTTTTTTTTTTGGACTTAGTCATTTTTTCAGCGTTTATCAGACTTTCAGATAGGGGAAATGTCAGTGAGCGTTCCGATTTCAGTTCCAGAGCGATTCGCCCGATGAGTCCTTTATATTTAGTCGTTTTCAGTCAATTTTCTGAATTTTTGAAAATTTCACTTTTTTGTGAAAATATCCACTAAATGAGGGAATAATATGTGTGAGGGTACCCAAGGAGTGTTCCAAATGTTCGTGGGTAGAATATATATCCCACGGGGGTAAAATTGAAAAAAGGTGAAAAAATTTTTTTTTGGACTTAATCATTTTTTCAGCGTTTATCAGACTTTCAGATAGGGGAAATATAAATGAGCGTTCCGATTTCAGTTCCAGAGCGATTCGCCCGATGAGTCCTTCATATTTAGTCGTTTTCAGCCAATTTTCTGAATTTTTGAAAATTTCACTTTTTTGTGAAAATATCCACTAAATGAGGGAATAATATGTGTGAGGGTACCCCAGGAGTGTTCCAAATGTGCGTGGGTAGAATATATATCCCACGGGGGTAAAATTGAAAAAAGGTGAAAACATTTTTTTTTGGACTTAATCATTTTTTCAGCGTTTATCAGACTTTCAGATAGGGGAAATATCAATGAGCGTTCCGATTTCAGTTCCAGAGCGATTCGCCCGATGAGTCCTTCATATTTAGTCGTTTTCAGCCAATTTTCTGATTTTTTGAAAATATCACTTTTTTGTGAAAATATCCAGTAAATGAGGGAATAATATGTGTGAGGGTACCCCAGGAGAGTTCCAAATGTGTGTGGGTAGAATATATATCCCACGGGGGTAAAATTGAAGAAAGGTAAAAAATTTTTTTTTTTGGACTTAGTCATTTTTTCAACGTTTATCAGACTTTCAGATAGGGGAAATGTCAGTGAGCGTTCCGATTTCAGTTCCACAGCGATTCGCCCGATGAGTCCTTTATATTTAGTCGTTTTCAGTCAATTTTCTGAATTTTTGAAAATTTCACTTTTTTGTGAAAATATCCACTAAATGAGGGAATAATATGTGTGAGGGTACCCCAGGAGTGTTCCAAATGTGCGTGGGTAGAATATATATCCCACGGGGGTAAAATTGAAAAAAGGGGAAAAAATTTTTTTTTGGACTTAATCATTTTTTCAGCGTTTATCAGACTTTCAGATAGGGGAAATATAAATGAGCGTTCCGATTTCAGTTCCAGAGCGATTCGCCCGATGAGTCCTTCATATTTAGTCGTTTTCAGCCAATTTTCTGAATTTTTGAAAATTTCACTTTTTTGTGAAAATATCCACTAAATGAGGGAATAATATGTGTGAGGGTACCCCAGGAGTGTTCCAAATGTGCGTGGGTAGAATATAAATCCCACGGGGGTAAAATTGAAAAAAGTTGAAAAAATTTTTTTTTGTACTTAATTATTTTTTCAGCGCTTATCAGACTTTCAGATAGGGGAAATATCAGTGAGCGTTCCGATTTCAGTTCCAGAGCGATTCGCCCGATGAGTCCTTCATATTTAGTCGTTTTCAGCCAATTTTCTGAATTTTTGAAAATTTCACTTTTTTGTGAAAATATCCACTATATGAGGGAATAATATGTGTGAGGGTACCCCAGGAGAGTTCCAAATGTGTGTGGGTAGAATATATATCCCACGGGCGTAAAATTGAAAAAAGGTGAAAAAATTTTTTTTTGGACTTAATCATTTTTTCAGCGTTTATCAGACTTTCAGATAGGGGAGATATCAATGAGCGTTCCGATTTCAGTTCCAGAGCGATTCGCCCGATGAGTCCTTCATATTTAGTCGTTTTCAGCCAATTTTCTGAATTTTTGAAAATATCACTTTTTTGTGAAAATATCCACTAAATGAGGGAATAATATGTGTGAGGGTACCCCAGGAGAGTTCCAAATGTGTGTGGGAAGAATATGTATCCCACGGGGGTAAAATTAAAAAAAGGTGAAAAATTTTTTTTTTTGGACTTAGTCATTTTTTCAGCGTTTATCAGACTTTCAGATAGGGGAAATGTCAATGAACGTTCAGATTTCAGTTCCAGAGCGATTCGCCCGATGAGTCCTTCATATTTAGTCGTTTTCAGCCAATTTTCTGAATTTTTGAAAATTTCACTTTTTTGTGAAAATATCCAGTAAATGAGGGAATAATATGTGTGAGGGTACCCCAGGAGAGTTTCAAATGTGTGTGGGTAGAATATATATCCCATGGGGGTAAAATGGAAGAAAGGTAAAAAATTTTTTTTTTTGGACTTAGTCATTTTTTCAGCGTTTATCAGACTTTCAGATAGGGGAAATATCAGTGAGCGTTCCGATTTCAGTTCCAGAGCAATTCGCCCGATGAGTCCTTCATATTTAGTCGTTTTCAGCCAATTTTCTGAATTTTTGAAAATTTCTCTTTTTTGTGAAAATATCCACTATATGAGGGAATAATATGTGTGAGGGTACCCCAGGAGAGTTCCAAATGTGTGTGGGTAGAATATATATCCCACTGGGGTAAAACTGAAGAAAGGTAAAAAATTTTTTTTTTTGGACTTAGTCATTTTTTCAGCGTTTATCAGACTTTCAGATAGGGGAAATGTCAGTGAGCGTTCCGATTTCAGTTCCAGAGCGATTCACCCGATGAGTCCGTCATATTTAGTCGTTTTCAGGCAATTTTCTGAATTTTTGAAAATTTCACTTTTTTGTGAAAATATCCACTAAATGAGGGAATAATATGTGTGAGGGTACCCCAGGAGTGTTCCAAATGTGCGTGGGTAGAATATATATCCCACGGGGGTAAAATTGAAAAAAGGTGAAAAAATTTTTTTTTGGACTTAATCATTTTTTCAGCGTTTATCAGACTTTCAGATAGGGGAAATGTCAATGAACGTTCAGATTTCAGTTCCAGAGCGATTCGCCCGATGAGTCCTTCATATTTAGTCGTTTTCAGCCAATTTTCTGAATTTTTGAAAATTTCACTTTTTTGTGAAAATATCCAGTAAATGAGGGAATAATATGTGTGAGGGTACCCCAGGAGAGTTCCAAATGTGTGTGGGTAGAATATATATCCCACGGGGGTAAAATTGAAGAAAGGTAAAAAATTTTTTTTTTTGGACTTAGTCATTTTTTCAGCGTTTATCAGACTTTCAGATAGGGGAAATGTCAGTGAGCGTTCCGATTTCAGTTCCAGAGCGATTCGCCCGATGAGTCCTTTATATTTAGTCGTTTTCAGTCAATTTTCTGAATTTTTGAAAATTTCACTTTTTTGTGAAAATATCCACTAAATGAGGGAATAATATGTGCGAGGGTACCCCAGGAGTGTTCCAAATGTGCGTGGGTAGAATATATATCCCACGGGGGTAAAATTGAAAAAAGGTGAAAAAATTTTTTTTTGGACTTAATCATTTTTTCAGCGTTTATCAGACTTTCAGATAGGGGAAATATCAATGAGCGTTCCGATTTCAGTTCCAGAGCGATTCGCCCGATGAGTCCTTCATATTTAGTCGTTTTCAGCCAATTTTCTGAATTTTTGAAAATTTCACTTTTTTGTGAAAATATCCACTAAATGAGGGAATAATATGTGTGAGGGTACCCAAGGAGTGTTCCAAATGTGCGTGGGTAGAATATATATCCCACGGGGGTAAATTTGAAAAAAGTTGAAAACATTTTTTTTTGGACTTAGTCATTTTTTCAGCATTTATCAGACTTTCAGATAGGGGAAATGTCAGTGAGCGTTCCGATTTCAGTTCCAGAGCGATTCGCCCGATGAGTCCTTCATATTTAGTCGTTTTCAGCCAATTTTCTGAATTTTTGAAAATTTCACTTTTTTGTGAAAATATCCAGTAAATGAGGGAATAATATGTGTGAGGGTACCCCAGGAGAGTTCCAAATGTGTGTGGGTAGAATATATATCCCACGGGGGTAAAATTGAAGAAAGGTAAAAAATTTTTTTTTTTGGACTTAGTCATTTTTTCAACGTTTATCAGACTTTCAGATAGGGGAAATGTCAGTGAGCGTTCCGATTTCAGTTCCAGAGCGATTCGCCCGATGAGTCCTTTATATTTAGTCGTTTTCAGTCAATTTTCTGAATTTTTGAAAATTTCACTTTTTTGTGAAAATATCCACTAAATGAGGGAATAATATGTGTGAGGGTACCCCAGGAGTGTTCCAAATGTGCGTGGGTAGAATATATATCCCACGGGGGTAAAATTGAAAAAAGGGGAAAAAATTTTTTTTTGGACTTAATCATTTTTTCAGCGTTTATCAGACTTTCAGATAGGGGAAATATAAATGAGCGTTCCGATTTCAGTTCCAGAGCGATTCGCCCGATGAGTCCTTCATATTTAGTCGTTTTCAGCCAATTTTCTGAATTTTTGAAAATTTCACTTTTTTGTGAAAATATCCACTAAATGAGGGAATAATATGTGTGAGGGTACCCCAGGAGTGTTCCAAATGTGCGTGGGTAGAATATAAATCCCACGGGGGTAAAATTGAAAAAAGTTGAAAAAATTTTTTTTTGTACTTAATTATTTTTTCAGCGCTTATCAGACTTTCAGATAGGGGAAATATCAGTGAGCGTTCCGATTTCAGTTCCAGAGCGATTCGCCCGATGAGTCCTTCATATTTAGTCGTTTTCAGCCAATTTTCTGAATTTTTGAAAATTTCACTTTTTTGTGAAAATATCCACTATATGAGGGAATAATATGTGTGAGGGTACCCCAGGAGAGTTCCAAATGTGTGTGGGTAGAATATATATCCCACGGGCGTAAAATTGAAAAAAGGTGAAAAAATTTTTTTTTGGACTTAATCATTTTTTCAGCGTTTATCAGACTTTCAGATAGGGGAGATATCAATGAGCGTTCCGATTTCAGTTCCAGAGCGATTCGCCCGATGAGTCCTTCATATTTAGTCGTTTTCAGCCAATTTTCTGAATTTTTGAAAATATCACTTTTTTGTGAAAATATCCACTAAATGAGGGAATAATATGTGTGAGGGTACCCCAGGAGAGTTCCAAATGTGTGTGGGAAGAATATGTATCCCACGGGGGTAAAATTAAAAAAAGGTGAAAAATTTTTTTTTTTGGACTTAGTCATTTTTTCAGCGTTTATCAGACTTTCAGATAGGGGAAATGTCAATGAACGTTCAGATTTCAGTTCCAGAGCGATTCGCCCGATGAGTCCTTCATATTTAGTCGTTTTCAGCCAATTTTCTGAATTTTTGAAAATTTCACTTTTTTGTGAAAATATCCAGTAAATGAGGGAATAATATGTGTGAGGGTACCCCAGGAGAGTTTCAAATGTGTGTGGGTAGAATATATATCCCATGGGGGTAAAATGGAAGAAAGGTAAAAAATTTTTTTTTTTGGACTTAGTCATTTTTTCAGCGTTTATCAGACTTTCAGATAGGGGAAATATCAGTGAGCGTTCCGATTTCAGTTCCAGAGCAATTCGCCCGATGAGTCCTTCATATTTAGTCGTTTTCAGCCAATTTTCTGAATTTTTGAAAATTTCTCTTTTTTGTGAAAATATCCACTATATGAGGGAATAATATGTGTGAGGGTACCCCAGGAGAGTTCCAAATGTGTGTGGGTAGAATATATATCCCACTGGGGTAAAACTGAAGAAAGGTAAAAAATTTTTTTTTTTGGACTTAGTCATTTTTTCAGCGTTTATCAGACTTTCAGATAGGGGAAATGTCAGTGAGCGTTCCGATTTCAGTTCCAGAGCGATTCACCCGATGAGTCCGTCATATTTAGTCGTTTTCAGGCAATTTTCTGAATTTTTGAAAATTTCACTTTTTTGTGAAAATATCCACTAAATGAGGGAATAATATGTGTGAGGGTACCCCAGGAGTGTTCCAAATGTGCGTGGGTAGAATATATATCCCACGGGGGTAAAATTGAAAAAAGGTGAAAAAATTTTTTTTTGGACTTAATCATTTTTTCAGCGTTTATCAGACTTTCAGATAGGGGAAATGTCAATGAACGTTCAGATTTCAGTTCCAGAGCGATTCGCCCGATGAGTCCTTCATATTTAGTCGTTTTCAGCCAATTTTCTGAATTTTTGAAAATTTCACTTTTTTGTGAAAATATCCAGTAAATGAGGGAATAATATGTGTGAGGGTACCCCAGGAGAGTTCCAAATGTGTGTGGGTAGAATATATATCCCACGGGGGTAAAATTGAAGAAAGGTAAAAAATTTTTTTTTTTGGACTTAGTCATTTTTTCAGCGTTTATCAGACTTTCAGATAGGGGAAATGTCAGTGAGCGTTCCGATTTCAGTTCCAGAGCGATTCGCCCGATGAGTCCTTTATATTTAGTCGTTTTCAGTCAATTTTCTGAATTTTTGAAAATTTCACTTTTTTGTGAAAATATCCACTAAATGAGGGAATAATATGTGCGAGGGTACCCCAGGAGTGTTCCAAATGTGCGTGGGTAGAATATATATCCCACGGGGGTAAAATTGAAAAAAGGTGAAAAAATTTTTTTTTGGACTTAATCATTTTTTCAGCGTTTATCAGACTTTCAGATAGGGGAAATATCAATGAGCGTTCCGATTTCAGTTCCAGAGCGATTCGCCCGATGAGTCCTTCATATTTAGTCGTTTTCAGCCAATTTTCTGAATTTTTGAAAATTTCACTTTTTTGTGAAAATATCCACTAAATGAGGGAATAATATGTGTGAGGGTACCCAAGGAGTGTTCCAAATGTGCGTGGGTAGAATATATATCCCACGGGGGTAAATTTGAAAAAAGTTGAAAACATTTTTTTTTGGACTTAGTCATTTTTTCAGCATTTATCAGACTTTCAGATAGGGGAAATGTCAGTGAGCGTTCCGATTTCAGTTCCAGAGCGATTCGCCCGATGAGTCCTTTATATTTAGTCGTTTTCAGCCAATTTTCTGAATTTTTGAAAATTTCACTTTTTTGTGAAAATATCCACTAAATGAGGGAATAATATGTGTGAGGGTACCCCAGGAGAGTTCCAAATGTGTGTGGGTAGAATATATATCCCACGGGGGTAAAATTGAAGAAAGGTAAAAAATTTTTTTTTTTGGACTTAGTCATTTTTTCAGCGTTTATCAGACTTTCAGATAGGGGAAATGTCAGTGAGCATTCCGATTTCAGTTTCAGCGCGATTCGCCCGATGAGTCCTTCATATTCAGTCGTTTTCAGCCAATTTTCTGAATTTTTGAAAATTTCACTTTTTTGTGAAAATATCCACTATATGAGGGAATAATATGTGTGAGGGTACCCCAGGAGAGTTCCAAATGTGTGTGGGTAGAATATATATCCCACGGGGGTAAAATTGAAAAAAGGTGAAAAAATTTTTTTTTAGACTTAATCATTTTTTCAGCGTTTATCAGACTTTCAGATAGGGGAGATATCAATGAGCATTCCGATTTCAGTTCCAGAGCGATTCGCCCGATGAGTCCTTCATATTTAGTCGTTTTCAGCCAATTTTCTGATTTTTTGAAAATATCACTTTTTTGTGAAAATATCCACTAAATGAGGGAATGATATGTGTGAGGGTACCCCAGGAGAGTTCCAAATGTGTGTGGGAAGAATATGTATCCCACGGGGGTAAAATTGAAAAAAGGTGAAAAAATTTTTTTTTTGGACTTAGTCATTTTTTCAGCGTTTATCAGACTTTCAGATAGGGGAAATGTCAATGAACGTTCAGATTTCAGTTCCAGAGCGATTCGCCCGATGAGTCCTTCATATTTAGTCATTTTCAGCCAATTTTCTGAATTTTTGAAAATTTCACTTTTTTTGTGAAAATATCCAGTAAATGAGGGAATAATATGTGTGAGGGTACCCCAGGAGTGTTCCAAATGTGCGTGGGTAGAATATATATCCCACGGGGGTAAAATTGAAAAAAGTTGAAAACATTTTTTTTTGAACTTAGTCATTTTTTCAGCATTTATCAGACTTTCAGATAGGGGAAATGTCAGTGAGCGTTCCGATTTCAGTTCCAGAGCGATTCGCCCGATGAGTCCTTCATATTTATTCGTTTTCAGCCAATTTTCAGAATTTTTGAAAATTTCACTTTTTTGTGAAAATATCCACTAAATGAGGGAATAATGTGTGTGAGGGTACCCCAGAAGAGTTCCAAATGTGTGTGGGTAGAATATATATCCCATGGGGGTAAAATTGAAAAAAGGTGAAAAAATTTTTTTTTGGACTTAATCATTTTTTCAGCGTTTATCAGACTTTCAGATAGGGGAAATGTCAGTGAGCATTCCGATTTCAGTTTTAGCACGATTCGCCCAATGAGTCCTTCATACTCAGTCGTTTTCAGCCAATTTTCGAAAATTTCACTTTTTTGTGAAAATATCCACTAAATGAGGGAATAATATGTGTGAGGGTACCCCAGGAGTGTTCCAAATGTGCGTGGGTAGAATATATATCCCACGGGGGTAAAATTGAAAAAAGTTGAAAAAATTTTTTTTGTACTTAATCATTTTTTCAGCGTTTATCAGACTTTCAGATAGGGGAAATATCACTGAGCGTTCCGATTTCAGTTCCAGAGCAATTCACCCGATGAGTCCATCATATTTAGTCGTTTTCAGCCATTTTTCTGAATTTTTGAAAATTTCACTTTTTTGTGAAAATATCCACTAAATGAGGGAATAATATGTGTGAGGGTACCCCAGGAGAGTTCCAAATGTGTGTGGGTAGAATATATATCCCACGGGGGTAAAATTGAAGAAAGGTAAAAAATTTTTTTTTTTGGACTTAGTCATTTTTTCAGCGTTTATCAGACTTTCAGATAGGGGAAATGTCAGTGAGCATTCCGATTTCAGTTTCAGCGCGATTCGCCCGATGAGTCCTTCATATTCAGTCGTTTTCAGCCAATTTTCTGAATTTTTGAAAATTTCACTTTTTTGTGAAAATATCCACTAAATGAGGGAATAATATGTGTGAGGGTACCCCAGGAGTGTTCCAAATGTGCGTGGGTAGAATATATATCCCACGGGGGTAAAATTGAAAAAAGTTTAAAAAATTTTTTTTGTACTTAATCATTTTTTCAGCGTTTATCAGACTTTCAGATAGGGGAAATATCAGTGAGCGTTCCGATTTCAGTTCCAGAGCAATTCGCCCGATGAGTCCTTCATATTTAGTCGTTTTCAGCCAATTTTCTGAATTTTTGAAAATTTCACTTGTTTGTGAAAATATCCACTAAATGAGGAAATAATATGAGTGAGGGTACCCCAGGAGTGTTCCAAATGTGCGTGGGTAGAATATATATCCCACGGGGGTAAAATTGAAAAAAGGTGAAAAAATTTTTTTTTGGACTTAATCATTTTTTCAGCGTTTATCAGACTTTCAGATAGGGGAAATATCAATGAGCGTTCCGATTTCAGTTCCAGAGCGATTCGCCCGATGAGTCCTTCATATTTAGTCGTTTTCAGCCAATTTTCAGAATTTTTGAAAATTTCACTTTTTTGTGAAAATATCCACTAAATGAGGGAATAATATGTGTGAGGGTACCCCAGGAGTGTTCCAAATGTGCGTGAGTAGAATATATATCCCACGGGGTAAAAATGAAAAAAGGTGAAAAATTTTTTTTTTGGACTTAATCATTTTTTCAGCGTTTATCAGACTTTCAGATAGGGGAAATGTCAGTGAGCGTTCCGATTTCAGTTCCAGAGCGATTCGCCCGATGAGTCCTTCATATTTAGTCGTTTTCAGCCAATTTTCAGAATTTTTGAAAATTTCACTTTTTTGTGAAAATATCCACTAAATGAGGGAATAATATGTGTGAGGGTACCCCCAGGAGTGTTCCAAATGTGCGTGGGTAGAATATATATCCCACGGGGTAAAAATGAAAAAAGGTGAAAAAAATTTTTTTTGGACTTAATCATTTTTTCAGCGTTTATCAGACTTTCAGATAGGGGAAATGTCAGTGAGCGTTCCGATTTCAGTTCCAGAGCGATTCGCCCCATGAGTCCTTCATATTTAGTCGTTTTCAGCCAATTTTCTGAATTTTTGAAAATCTCACTTTTTTTGTGAAAATATCCACTAAATGAGGGAACAATATGTGTGAGGGTACCCCAGGAGAGTTCCAAAGGTGCGTGGGTAGAATATATATCCCACGGGGGTAAAATTGAAAAAAGTTGAAAAAATTTTTTTTTGGACTTAATCATTTTATCAGCATTTATCAGACTTTCAGATAGGGGCAATATCAGTGAGCGTTCCGATTTCAGTTCCAGAGCGATTCGCCCGATGAGTCCTTCATATTTAGTCGTTTTCAGCCAATTTTCTGAATTTTTGAAAATTTCACTTTTTTGTGAAAATATCCACTAAATGAGGGAATAATATGTGTGAGGGTACCCCAGGAGAGTTCCAAATGTGCGTGGGTAGAATATATATCCCACGGGGGTAAAAATGAAAAAAGGTGAAAAAATTTTTTTTTGGATTTAATCATTTTTTCAGCGTTTATCAGACTTTCAGATAGGGGAAATGTCAGTGAGCGTTCCGATTTCAGTTCCAGAGCGATTCGCCCGATGAGTCCTTCATATTTAGTCGTTTTCAGCCAATTTTCTGAATTTTTGAAAATTTCACTTTTTTGTGAAAATATCCACTAAATGAGGGAAGAATATGTGTGAGGGTACCCCAGGAGTGTTCCAAATGTGCGTGGGTAGAATATATATCCCACGGGGGTAAAATTGAAAAAAGGTGAAAAAATTTTTTTTTGGACTTAATCATTTTTTCAGCGTTTATCAGACTTTCAGATAGGGGAAATATCAATGAGCGTTCCGATTTCAGTTCCAGAGCGATTCGCCCGATGAGTCCTTCATATTTAGTCGTTTTCAGCCAATTTTCAGAATTTTTGAAAATTTCACTTTTTTGTGAAAATATCCACTAAATGAGGGAATAATATGTGTGAGGGTACCCAAGGAGTGTTCCAAATGTGCGTGGGTAGAATATATATCCCACGGGGGTAAAAATGAAAAAAGGTGAAAAAATTTTTTTTTGGACTTAATCATTTTTTCAGCGTTTATCAGAGTTTCAGATAGGGGAAATGTCAGTGAGCGTTCCGATTTCAGTTCCAGAGCGATTCGCCCGATGAGACCTTCATATTTAGTCGTTTTCAGCCAATTTTCAGAATTTTTGAAAATTTCACTTTTTTGTGAAAATATCCACTAAATGAGGGAATAATATGTGTGAGGGTACCCCAGGAGTGTTCCAAATGTGCGTGGGTAGAATATATATCCCACGGGGTAAAAATGAAAAAAGGTGAAAAAATTTTTTTTTGGACTTAATCATTTTTTCAGCGTTTATCAGACTTTCAGATAGGGGAAATGTCAGTGAGCGTTCCGATTTCAGTTCCAGAGCGATTCGCCCGATGAGTCCTTCATATTTAGTCGTTTTCAGCCAATTTTCTGAATTTTTGAAAATTTCACTTTTTTGTGAAAATATCCACTAAATGAGGGAATAATGTGTGTGAGGGTACCCCAGAAGAGTTCCAAATGTGTGTGGGTAGAATATGTATCCCATGGGGGTAAAATTGAAAAAAGGTGAAAAAATTTTTTTTTCGACTTAATCATTTTTTCAGCGTTTATCAGACTTTCAGATAGGGGAAATATCAATGAGCGTTCCGATTTCAGTTCCAGAGCGATTCGCCCGATGAGTCCTTCATATTTAGTCGTTTTCAGCCAATTTTCTGAATTTTTGAAAATTTCACTTTTTTGTGAAAATATCCACTAAATGAGGGAATAATATGTGTGAGGGTACCCCAGGAGAGTTCCAAATGTGCGTGGGTAGAATATATATCCCACGGGGGTAAAAATGAAAAAAGGTGAAAAAATTTTTTTTTGGATTTAATCATTTTTTCAGCGTTTATCAGACTTTCAGATAGGGGAAATGTCAGTGAGCGTTCCGATTTCAGTTCCAGAGCGATTCGCCCGATGAGTCCTTCATATTTAGTCGTTTTCAGCCAATTTTCTGAATTTTTGAAAATTTCACTTTTTTGTGAAAATATCCACTAAATGAGGGAATAATATGTGTGAGGGTACCCCAGGAGTGTTCCAAATGTGCGTGGGTAGAATATATATCCCACGGGGGTAAAAATGAAAAAAGGTGAAAAAATTTTTTTTTGGACTTAATCATTTTTTCAGCGTTTATCAGACTTTCAGATAGGGGAAATGTCAGTGAGCGTTCCGATTTCAGTTCCAGAGCGATTCGCCCGATGAGTCCTTCATATTTAGTCGTTTTCAGCCAATTTTCTGAATTTTTGAAAATTTCACTTTTTTGTGAAAATATCCACTAAATGAGGGAATAATATGTGTGAGGGTACCCATGGAGTGTTCCAAATGTGCGTGGGTAGAATATATATCCCACGGGGTAAAATTGAAAAAAGTTAAAAAAAATTTTTTTTGGACTTAGTCATTTTTTCAGCATTTATCAGACTTTCAGATAGGGGAAATGTCAGTGAGCGTTCCTATTTCAGTTCCAGAGCGATTCGTCCGATGAGTCCTTCATATTTAGTCGTTTTCAGCCAATTTTCAGAATTTTTGAAAATTTCACTTTTTTGTGAAAATATCCACTAAATTACGGAATAATGTGTGTGAGGGTACCCCAGGAGAGTTCCAAATGTGTGTGGGTAGAATATATATCCCACGGGGGTAAAATTGAAAAAAGGTGAAAAAAATTTTTTTTTGGACTTAGTCATTTTTTCAGCGTTTATCAGACTTTCAGATAGGGGAAATGTCAATGAGCATTCCGATTTCAGTTCCAGAGCGATTCGCCCGATGAGTCCTTCATATTTAGTCGTTTTCAGCCAATTTTCTGAATTTTTGAAAATTTCACTTTTTTTGTTAAAATATCCACTAAATGAGGGAATAATATGTGTGAGGGTACCCCAGGAGAGTTCCAAATGTGTGTGGGTAGAATATATATCCCACGGGGGTAAAATTGAAAAAAGGTGAAAAAAATTTTTTTTTGGACTTAGTCATTTTTTCAGCATTTATCAGACTTTCAGATAGGGGAAATGTCAGTGAGCGTTCCGATTTCAGTTCCAGAGCGATTCGCCCGATGAGTCCTTCATATTTAGTCGTTTTCAGCCAATTTTCAGAATTTTTGAAAATTTCACTTTTTTGTGAAAATATCAACTAAATGAGGGAATAATATGTGTGAGGGTACCCCAGGAGTGTTCCAAATGTGCATGGGTAGAATATATATCCCACGGGGGTAAAATTGAAAAAAGTTGAAAAAATTTTTTTTTTGGGACTTAATCATTTTTTCAGCGTTTATCAGACTTTCAGATAGGGGAAATGTCAATGAACGTTCAGATTTCAGTTCCAGAGCGATTCGCCCGATGAGTCCTTCATATTTAGTCGTTTTCAGCCAATTTTCTGAATTTTTGAAAATTTCACTTTTTTGTGAAAATATCCAGTAAATGAGGGAATAATATGTGTGAGGGTACCCCAGGAGTGTTCCAAATGTGCGTGGGTAGAATATATATCCCACGGGGTAAAATTGAAAAAAGTTAAAAAAATTTTTTTTTGGACTTAGTCATTTTTTCAGCATTTATCAGACTTTCAGATAGGGGAAATGTCAGTGAGCGTTCCTATTTCAGTTCCAGAGCGATTCGTCCGATGAGTCCTTCATATTTAGTCGTTTTCAGCCAATTTTCAGAATTTTTGAAAATTTCACTTTTTTGTGAAAATATCCACTAAATGACGGAATAATGTGTGTGAGGGTACCCCAGGAGAGTTCCAAATGTGTGTGGGTAGAATATATATCCCACGGGGGTAAAATTGAAAAAAGGTGAAAAAAATTTTTTTTTGGACTTAGTCATTTTTTCAGCGTTTATCAGACTTTCAGATAGGGGAAATGTCAATGAGCATTCCGATTTCAGTTCCAGAGCGATTCGCCCGATGAGTCCTTCATATTTAGTCGTTTTCAGCCAATTTTCTGAATTTTTGAAAATTTCACTTTTTTTGTTAAAATATCCACTAAATGAGGGAATAATATGTGTGAGGGTACCCCAGGAGAGTTCCAAATGTGTGTGGGTAGAATATATATCCCACGGGGTAAAATTGAAAAAAGGTGAAAAAAATTTTTTTTTGGACTTAGTCATTTTTTCACCATTTATCAGACTTTCAGATAGGGGAAATGTCAGTGAGCGTTCCGATTTCAGTTCCAGAGCGATTCGCCCCATGAGTCCTTCATATTTAGTCGTTTTCAGCCAATTTTCTGAATTTTTGAAAATTTCACTTTTTTGTGAAAATATCAACTAAATGAGGGAATAATATGTGTGAGGGTACCCCAGGAGTGTTCCAAATGTGCATGGGTAGAATATATATCCCACGGGGGTAAAATTGAAAAAAGTTGAAAAAATTTTTTTTTTGGGACTTAATCATTTTTTCAGCGTTTATCAGACTTTCAGATAGGGGCAATATCAGTGAGCGTTCCGATTTCAGTTCCAGAGCGATTCGCCCGATGAGTACTTCATATTTAGTCGTTTTCAGCCAATTTTCTGAATTTTTGAAAATTTCACTTTTTGTGAAAATATCCACTAAATGAGGGAATAATATGTGTGAGGGTACCCCAGGAATGTTCCAAATGTGCGTGGGTAGAATATATATCCCACGGGGGTAAAATTGAAATAAGTTGAAAAAAAATTTTTTTTGGACTTAGTCATTTTTTCAGCGTTTATCAGTCTTTCAGATAGGGGAAATGTCAGTGAGCGTTCCGATTTCAGCTCCAGCGCGATTCGCCCGATGAGTCCTTCATATTCAGTCGTTTTCAGCCAATTTTCTGAATTTTTGAAAATTTCACTCTTTTGTGAAAATATCCACTAAATGAGGGAATAATATGTGTGAGGGTACCCCAGGAGAGTTCCAAATGTGTGTGGGTAGAATATATATCCCACGGGGAAAAACTGAAAAGAAGTTAAAAAATTTTTTTTTTGGACTTAGTCAGTTTTTCAGCGTTTATCAGACTTTCAGATAGGGGAAATGTCAGTGAGCGTTCCGATTTCAGTTCCAGAGCGATTCGCCCGATGAGTCCTTCATATTTAGTCCTTTTCAGCCAATTTTCAGAATTTTTGAAAATTTCACTTTTTTGTGAAAATATCCACTAAATGAGGGAATAATTTGTGTGAGGGTACCCCAGGAGTGTTCCAAATGTGCGTGGGTAGAATATATATCCCACGGGGGTAAAATTGAAAAAAGTTGAAAAATTTTTTTTTTTGGACTTAGTCATTTTTTCAGCGTTTATCAGACTTTCAGATAGGGGAAATGTCAGTGAGCGTTCCGATTTCAGTTCCAGAGCGATTCGCCCGATGAGTCCTTCATATTTAGTCATTTTCAGCCAATTTTCTGAATTTTTGAAAATTTCACTTTTTTTGTTAAAATATCCACTAAATGAGGGAATAATATGTGTGAGGGTACCCCAGGAGAGTTCCAAATGTGTGTGGGTAGAATATATATCCCACGGGGTAAAATTGAAAAAAGGTGAAAAAAAATTTTTTTTGGACTTAGTCATTTTTTCAGCATTTATCAGACTTTCAGATAGGGGAAATGTCAGTGAGCGTTCCGATTTCAGTTCCAGAGCGATTCGCCCGATGAGTCCTTCATATTTAGTCGTTTTCAGGAAATTTTCAGAATTTTTGAAAATTTCACTTTTTTGTGAAAATATCATCTAAATGAGGGAATAATATGTGTGAGGGTACCCCAGGAGTGTTCCAAATGTGCATGGGTAGAATATATATCCCACGGGGGTAAAATTGAAAAAAGTTGAAAAAATTTTTTTTTGGGGACTTAATCATTTTTTCAGCGTTTATCAGACTTTCAGATAGGGGCAATATCAGTGAGCGTTCCGATTTCAGTTCCAGAGCGATTCGCCCGATGAGTCCTTCATATTTAGTCGTTTTCAGCCAATTTTCTGAATTTTTGAAAATTTCACTTTTTTGTGAAAATATCCACTAAATGAGGGAATAATATGTGTGAGGGTACCCCAGGAGAGTTCCAAATGTGTGTGGGTAGAATATATATCCCACGGGGGTAAAATTGAAAAAAGTTGAAAAAAATTTTTTTTTGGACTTAGTCATTTTTTCAGCGTTTATCAGACTTTCAGATAGGGGAAATGTCAGTGAGCGTTCCGATTTCAGTTCCAGAGCGATTCGCCCGATGAGTACTTCATATTCAGTCGTTTTCAGCCAATTTTCTGAATTTTTGAAAATTTCACTTTTTTATGAAAATATCCACTAAATGAGGGAATAATATGTGTGAGGGTACCCCAGGAGTGTTCCAAATGTGCGTGGGTAGAATATATATCCCACGGGGGTAAAATTGAAAAAAGGTGAAAAAAATTTTTTTTTGGACTTTGTCATTTTTTCAGCATTTATCAGACTTTCAGATAGGGGAAATGTCAGTGAGCATTCCGATTTCAGTTCCAGAGCGATTCACCCGATGAGTCCTTCATATTTAGTTGTTTTAAGCCAATTTTCTGAATTTTTGAAAATTTCACTTTTTTGTGAAAATATCCACTAAATGAGGGAATAATATGTGTGAGGGTACCCCAGGAGAGTTCCAAATGTGTATGGGTAGAATATATATCCACGGGGGTAAAAATGAAAAAAGGTGAAAATAATTTTTTTTTGGACTTAGTCATTTTTTCAGCGTTTATCAGACTTTCAGATAGGGGAAATGTCAGTGAGCGTTCCGATTTCAGTTCCAGAGCGATTCGCCCAATGAGTCCTTCATATTTAGTCATTTTCAGCCAATTTTCTGAATTTTTGAAAATTTCACTTTTTTGTGAAAATATCCACTAAATGAGGGAATAATATGTGTGAGGGTACCCCAGGAGTGTTTCAAATGTGCGTGGGTAGAATATATATCCCACGGGGGTAAAATTGAAAGAATTTTTTTTTGGACTTAATTATTTTTTCAGCGTTTATCAGACTTTCAGATAGGGGCAATATCAGT
This sequence comes from Phyllobates terribilis, assembly GCF_046119375.1. NCBI lineage: Eukaryota > Metazoa > Chordata > Amphibia > Anura > Dendrobatidae > Phyllobates > Phyllobates terribilis. The sequence continues at coordinate 16,844,674 of NW_027362773.1, read as the reverse complement.
AAGCGTTCCGATTTCAGTTCCAGAGCGATTCGCCCGATGAGTCCTTCATATTTAGTCGTTTTCAGCCAATTTTCTGAATTTTTGAAAATTTCACTTGTTTGTGAAAATATCCACTAAATGAGGGAATAATATGTGTGAGGGTACCCCAGGAGAGTTCCAAATGTGTGTGGGTAGAATATATATCCCACGGGGGTAAAATTGAAAAAAGGTTAAAAAATTTTTTTTTTTGGACTTAGTCATTTTTTCAGCGTTAATCAGACTTTCAGATAGGGGAACTGTCAGTGAGCATTCCGATTTCAATTCCAGTGCGATTCGCCCGATGAGTCCTTCATATTCAGTCGTTTTCAGACAATTTTCTGAATTTTTGAAAATTTCACTTTTTGTGAAAATATCCACTAAATGAGGGAATAATATGTGTGAGGGTACCCCAGGAATGTTCCAAATGTGCGTGGGTAGAATATATATCCCACGGGGGTAAAATTGAAATAAGTTGAAAAAAAATTTTTTTTGGACTTAGTCATTTTTTCAGCGTTTATCAGACTTTCAGATAGGGGAAATGTCAGTGAGCGTTCCGATTTCAGCTCCAGCGCGATTCGCCCGATGAGTCCTTCATATTCAGTCGTTTTCAGCCAATTTTCTGAATTTTTGAAAATTTCACTCTTTTGTGAAAATATCCACTAAATGAGGGAATAATATGTGTGAGGGTACCCCAGGAGAGTTCCAAATGTGTGTGGGTAGAATATATATCCCACGGGGGTAAAATTGAAAAAAGGTGAAAAAAATTTTTTTTTGGACTTAGTCATTTTTTCAGCGTTTAGCAGACTTTCAGATAGGGGAAATGTCAGTGAGCGTTCCGATTTCAGTTCCAGAGCGATTCGCCCAATGAGTCCTTCATATTTAGTCCTTTTCAGCCAATTTTCAGAATTTTTGAAAATTTCATTTTTTCGTGAAAATATCCACTAAATGAGGGAATAATATGTGTGAGGGTACCCCAGGAGTGTTCCAAATGTGCGTGGGTAGAATATATATCCCACGGGGGTAAAATTGAAAAAATTTTTTTTTGGACTTAATCATTTTTTCAGCGTTTATCAGACTTTCAGATAGGGGAAATGTCAGTGAGCATTCCGATTTCAGTTCCACCGCGATTCGCCCGATGAGTCCTTCATATTCAGTCTTTTTCAGCCAATTTTCAGAATTTTTGAAAATTTCACTTTTTTGTGAAAATATCCACTAAATGAGGGAATAATATGTGTGAGGGTACCCCAGGAGAGTTTCAAATGTGCGTGGGTAGAATATATATCCCACGGGGGTAAAATTGAAAAAAGGTGAAAAAATTTTTTTTGGACTTAGTCATTTTTTCAGCGTTTATCAGACTTTCAGATAGGGGAAATGTCAATGATCGTTGCGATTTCAGTTCCAGAGCGATTCGCCCGATGAGTCCTTCATATTTAGTCGTTTTCAGCCAATTTTCTGAATTTTTGAAAATTTCACTTTTTTGTGAAAATATCCACTAAATGAGGGAATAATATGTGTGAGGGTACCCCAGGAGAGTTCCAAATGTGTGTGGGTAGAATTTATATCACACGGGGGTAAAATTGAAAAAAGGTGAAAAATTTTTTTTTTTGGACTTAGTCATTTTTTCAGCGTTTATCAGACTTTCAGATAGGGGAAATGTCAGTGAGCGTTCCGATTTCAGTTCCAGAGCGATTCGCCCGATGAGTCCTTCATATTTAGTCGTTTTCAGCCAATTTTCTGAATTTTTGAAAATTTCACTTTTTTGTGAAAATATCCACTAAATGAGGGAATAATATGTGTGAGGGTACCCCAGGAGAGTTCCAAATGTGTGTAGGTATAATATATATCCCACGGGGGTAAAATTGAAAAAAGTTTAAAAAAATTTTTTTTTAGACTTAGTCATTTTCCGGCGTTTATCAGACTTTCAGATAGGTGAAATGTCAGTGAGCATTCCGATTTCAGTTCCAGAGCGATTCGCCCGATGAGTCCTTCATATTTAGTCGTTTTTAGCCAATTTTCTGAATTTTTGAAAATGTCACTTTTTTGTGAAAATATCCACTAAATGAGGGAATAATATGTGTGAATGTACCCCAGGAGAGTACCAAATGTGTGTGGGTAGAATATATATCCCACGGGGGTAAAATTGAAAAAAGGTGAAAAATTTTTTTTTTTTAACTTAGTCATTTTTTCATCGTTTTTCAGACTTTCAGATAGGGGAAATGTCAGTGAGCGTTCCGATTTCAGTTCCAGAGCGATTCGCCCGATGAGTCCTTCATATTTAGTCGTTTTCAGCCAATTTTCTGAATTTTTGAAAATTTCACTTTTTTGTGAAAATATCCACTAAATGAGGGAATAATATGTGTGAGGGTACCCCAGGAGAGTTCCAAATGTGTGTGGGTAGTGTTATGTTCTGCTACCAAAGCTAAGGAAAGAGAGGAGATTTGTCCCTACTATAGGACTCAGCTGAATCCCTACGATGTAACAGGAACCTGATCCTGCGATCAGACCTGCTAAAGTCCTAATCTAGTCTGTACGAAGACCTATAGATGTGGGAGGGAATCCCTACAAGTACTAAGGACTGGGAGGAATATGGGACACCTCCTAACAGAAATAGTAGCAGACAGACGAACAAACAAAATAGATAGAACATAGAGGTCCGTAGACCAAGCAAACTAACAGAGTAGATACAGAGCACAGACTAGCTAGAAAGTAGATATACAATGAAGTCCAGCAAAGCCAGAAGGGCGGAGCAGGATTAAATAGGCCAACAAGGTCATGTGACCAGCAAAGGAAAAAAAACCTAACAGCAAGGTTCTAACAGTACCCCCCCTTCTAAGAGGATCCTCCGGATCCCCTAGGACCAGGCTTATCAGGAAATCTCCTGTGAAACGCTCTGATAAGTCTGGACGCGGAAACATCATCTGACCTCACCCAAGAGTTATCCTCGGGTCCGAAACCTTTCCAGGCCACAAGATACTGCAAACTACCTCTATACCGTCTAGAGTCAAGGATGCGAGAAATTTCATATTCCCCGTCCTCCACCACCGGAGGAACAGAGGCAGAGGCGTCACCATCCGACACAAAAGCTTTTTTTAACAGAGAGACATGAAAGACCGGATTAATTCTCCAGGAGGTAGGAACCTTCAACCTAACAGCAGATTGGTTGACAACCTGAAGCACCTTAAAGGGCCCTACAAACTTGGGACCCAATTTCTTAGAAGGAATCCTCAACCGCAGATTCCTAGAGGACAACCAAACCATGTCACCAACAGCGAACAAAACCTCCTGTCGTTTCCTATCAAAGTAGTCTTTAGATTTTCTGTTGGCCTCCTGAAGATTACCACGCACATCCGTCCAAACTCTTTCCAAATCACCGGAAAAATTCTCCTCCTCAGGCACGGCAGATCCCAACTTGGAGAACGACCCAAACGACGGATGTCTCCCAGAACAACAAAAAAAAGGCGAACAACCAGCAGAAGAAGATGTATGATTGTTCAGAGCAAATTCGGCAAGTGGCAGAAACTCAGACCACCCCTCTTGATTGTCTGCCACAAAACAACGCAAGAACTGCTCAACATCCTGGTTTTTCCTTTCTGTCTGGCCATTATATTCAGGATGATATCCGGACGAAAACGACAAATGAATTCCCAACCTGTCACAAAAGGCACGCCAAAAACGAGCCACGAACTGAGGACCCCTATCAGAAACAATGTCAGTAAGAACGCCATGAAGTCTGACAATTTCCTTGACAAAGGCCTTAGCGAGAGTTTTAGCGCAGGGCAGTTTGACGAAGGGAACCAAGTGACACATCTTGCTAAAACGGTCCACGACCACCCAGATGACAGTAAAACCCTCAGAGGGGGGAAGGTCAGTTATAAAGTCCATAGCCAAATGTGTCCAAGGAGCACTGGGGACCTCCAAAGGACAAAGCAACCCCGCAGCAGGAGTATGTGAGGACTTAGATCTAGCACATATAGTACATTGGCGCACCCACTTAATGACTTCCTTCTGCCATCCAGGCCACCAAAAACTGCGACCCACCAGTCTCTTGGTCTCAGAGATTCCGGGATGACCTGCCAACCGAGATTCGTGACACTCAACAAACAAATCTCTCCTAAAGGTCCCAGGCACAAACAACCTCCCATGAGGAGTGTTAGATGGGGCATTCTTCTGAGCTTTAAGAATCTCATCTTCCAGAACGGAGTCTAAAGCAGCTATCACAATACCTTCTTGTAAAATGTTTTCCTCTTTCTCAGCACCGACTATGGGAGAAAAACTGCGAGACAAGGCATCCGCCTTAACATTCTTAGTACCAGGGATGTAAGTAACGGAGAAATTAAACCGCGAGAAAAACAGTGCCCACCTAGCCTGACGGGCATTCAGGCGCTTGGCAGCGTCAAGATATATCAGATTTTTATGATCCGTAAGAACCTGAACGGGAAATTCCGCACCTTCCAAGAAGTGGCGCCAGTGTTCAAATGTGAGTTTAATAGCCAATAATTCCCGATTACCAATATCGTAATTCAATTCAGTCTCCGAAAATTTTTTTGAAAAAAAGGCACAGGGATGTAATCCATCCCCGTTATCCTGAGACAATACTGCGCCAACCCCCACAGAGGAAGCATCAACCTCAACCAAAAACGGCCTAGTAACATCAGGCTGCATAAGGATGGGAGCAGAGGTGAACCTCTCCTTGAGATACACAAAAGCTTCAATGGCCTCAGAAGACCACTGAACCGCATCAGCACCTTTCCTGGTGAGATCAGTCAGAGGTTTGACAATACTAGAAAATTTTTTTATGAATTTTCTATAGTAATTGGCGAAACCCAAAAACCTCTGTATCGATTTCAAACCAATAGGCCTAGGCCATTCCTGCACAGCCTGAACCTTAACCGGATCCATCTCAAAACCTTTGCTGGAGATAATGTAGCCCAAAAAACTAATTCTCTGTACAGCGAACTCACATTTCTCCAGCTTAGCAAAAAGCGAATTGTCCATTAATAACTGTAATACCTCACGCACGCTCTGCCAATGAGACTCCAGATCTGGCGAATAAATCAAAATGTCATCCAAATACACAACCACATTTTTACCGATCAAAGGTCTAAGGATGTCATTAATCAGATTCTGAAAAAATGCAGGAGCATTAGTAAGACCAAAAGGCATAACCAGATTCTCAAAATGACCCACAGGAGTGTTAAAAGCAGTCTTCCATTCATCACCCTCCTTCATGCGCAACAGATTGTATGCCCCCTTAAGGTCAATTTTAGAGAACCACTTGGCCCCCAATAACTGGTTAAACAGATCAGGAATCAATGGCAGTGGGTAAGGATTGCGTACCGTAATTTTGTTAATCTCACGAAAATCCAGATAAGGACGTAAACCGCCGTCCTTTTTTTTTACAAAAAAAAATCCAACCGCCACAGGAGACTTAGAGGGCCTAATGTGACCGGCGGCCAAACTTGTCTGTATGTATTCCTCCAAAGCCTTCCTCTCAGGAATAGTAAGGTTAAATAAACGACTTTTAGGAAGAGTCGCTCCAGGGACAAATTCAATAGAACAATCATAGTCTCTATGGGGAGGCAAAACCTGCGATTCCTTCTCAGAAAAAACTCTCCAAAAATCCTGAATAGGAACAGGCAATTCTCCCCTATCCAAAGCTGCAATACGCCCGTTACAACACTTGTCATAACATTTATGGCTCCAGGATTTAATTTCACTGGTAGACCAATCCAGTACAGGATTGTGAAATTTTAACCAGGGCAAACCCAATATTACTGGAGAAGGCAAGTTATTCAACACTACCAAATCCAATTTCTCATGGTGAACACCATTAATAGTGAGAGGAAATTCACTGACCTTGAGAGTAATATTCTTCAAAGGGGAGCCATCCACAGAAACCACAGCAATGGGGGATGATAAAGGTTCAGGTTTTAAATTGAGTTTTTCCACGAATCCCCCATCAATTACATTCAGTGTAGACCCGCAATCAACAAACACCCGAAATTCCATCAATTTTTCCTGAGCAATCGTGGAAGCAGCTAAAAATATACCCTTGGAATTTAAACAGGCAATACGGGCGTGACTGACCATTTTTTTTTCTTTCTTCATACGAAGCTCACAGCCTTTAATCAAATGACCAGATTTTCCGCAATAGTAACACAAGCCTTCCGAAAAACGACGGTCTTTTTCTTGAGAGCGAGGTGCCACCGATCCAATCTCCATCGGTTCACCACTGTTAGTACACACATTATCATAACCAGAAACTGACATAGCAGAGGATTTGCTCTCATTAACCCTAGCACGCAGTCTTCTATCCACCCGTATAGCTAATTGCATAGCCTGTTGCAAATCCTCAGGTGTAGGATAAGCAATTAGCAGGTCTTTAACCCTTTCACTGAGCCCAGCAAGAAATAGACTTTTCAGAGCAGAATCGTTCCACCCTGTTTGAGTGGACCAACGACGAAAATGTGTACAATATTTTTCAACATTACCCGATCCTTGTTTTAAACGTCTCAACTCAGTCTCAGCTGATGCCACACGGTCAGGATCATCATATAATAGTCCTAAAGCAGAAAAAAAACTATCCACTGATCTGAAGCATGTATCACTAGGTTGCAAAGAAAAGGCCCACTCCTGAGGCTCTTTGCGCAAAAGTGACATTATGAACCCTACGCGCTGGGATTCATCCCCAGAGGACTTGGGTCTCAAACGAAAATACAATAAGCAAGCATTTTTAAATGAAAAAAATTCTCGATGTTCACCAAAAAATAAATCCGGCAAACATACCTTAGGCTCCAAGAAATATGCTCCAGGACAGTTACTCACGTGCTGACGGAGCTCGGCCACTTCCAGAGAGAGTCCCTGCAGGTGTTTAGCCAAATCCTGAACCGACACCATGATGGAACAAAAAAAAATCTTTCCTTAGAGAATTTGCAGGCTGGACTTACTGTTATGTTCTGCTACCAAAGCTAAGGAAAGAGAGGAGATCTGTCCCTACTATAGGACTCAGCTGAATCCCTACGATGTAACAGGGAACCTGATCCTGCGATCAGACCTGCTAAAGTCCTAATCTAGTCTGTACGAAGACCTATAGATGTGGGAGGGAATCCCTACAAGTACTAAGGACTGGGAGGAATATGGGACACCTCCTAACAGAAATAGTAGCAGACAGACGAACAAACAAAATAGATAGAACATAGAGGTCCGTAGACCAAGCAAACTAACAGAGTAGATACAGAGCACAGACTAGCTAGAAAGTAGATATACAATGAAGTCCAGCAAAGCCAGAAGGGCGGAGCAGGATTAAATAGGCCAACAAGGTCATGTGACCAGCAAAGGAAAAAAAACCTAACAGCAAGGTTCTAACAGGTAGAATAAATATCCCACGGGGGTAAAATTGAAAAAAGTTTAAAAAAAATTTTTTTTAGTCTTAGTCATTTTCCGGCGTTTATCAGACTTTCAGATAGGTGAAATGTCAGTGAGCATTCCGATTTCAGTTCCAGAGCGATTCGCCCGATGAGTCCTTCATATTTAGTCGTTTTCAGCCAATTTTCTGAATTTTTGAAAATTTCACTTTTTTGTGAAAATATCCACTAAATGAGGGAATAATATGTGTGAGGGTACCTCAGGAGAGTTCCAAATGTGTGTGGGTAGAATATATATCCCACAGGGGTAAAATTGAAAAAAGGTGAAAAAAATTTTTTTTTGGACTTAGTCATTTTTTCAGCGTTTATCAGACTTTCAGATAGGGGAAATGTCAGTGAGTGTTCCGATTTCAGTTCCAGAGCGATTCGCCCGATGAGTCCTGCATGTTTAGTCGTTTTCAGCCAAATTTCAGAATTTTTGAAAATTTCACTTTTTTGTGAAAATATCCACTAAATGAGGGAATAATATGTGTGAGGGTACCCCAGGAGAGTTCCAAATGTGTGTGGGTAGAATATATATCCCACGGGGGTAAAATTGTAAAAGGGTGAAAAAAATTTTTTGGACTTAGTCATTTTTCCAGCGTTTATCAGACTTTCAGACAGGGGAAATGTCAGTGAGCGTTCCGATTTCAGTTCCAGAGCGATTCGCCCAATGAGTCCATCATATTTAGTCGTTTTCAGCCAATTTTCTGAATTTTTGAAAATTTCACTTTTTTGTGAAAATATCCACTAAATGAGGGAATAATATGTGTGAGCGTACCCCAGGAGAGTTCCAAATGTGTGTGGGTAGAATATATATCCCACGGGGGTAAAATTGAAAAAAGGTGAAAAATTTTTTTTTTTGGACTTAATCATTTTTTTCAGCGTTTATCAGACTTTCAGATAGGGAAATATCAGTGAGCGTTCCGCTTTCAGTTCCAGAGCGATTCGCCCATTGAGTCCTTCATATTTAGTCGTTTTCAGGCAATTTTCTGAATTTTTGAAAATGTCACTTTTTTGTGAAAATATCCACTAAATGAGGGAATATTATGTGTGAGGGTACCCCAGGAGAGTTCCAAATGTGTGTGGGTAGAATATATATCCCACGGGGGTAAAATTGAAAAAAGGTGAAAAATTTTTTTTTTTGGGCTTAGTCATTTTTTCAGCGTTTATCAGACTTTCAGATAGGGGAAATGTCAGTGAGCGTTCCGGTTTCAGTTCCAGCGCGATTCGCCCGATGAGTCCTTCATATTCAGTCGTTTTCAGCCAATTTTCTGAATTTTTGAAAATTTCACTTTTTTGTGAAAATATCCACTAAATGAGGGAATAATATGTGTGAGGGTACCCCAGGAGAGTTCCAAATGTGTGTGGGTAGAATATATATCCCACGGGGGTAAAATTGAAAAAAGTTGAAAAAAATTTTTTTTTAGACTTAGTCATTTTCCGGCGTTTATCAGACTTTCAGATAGGTGAAATGTCAGTGAGCGTTCCGATTTCAGTTCCAGAGCGATTTGCCCGATGAGTCCTTCATATTTAGTCGTTTTCAGCCAATTTTCTGAATTTTTGAAAATTTCACTTTTTTGTGAAAATATCCACTAAATGAGGGAATAATATGTGTGAGGGTACCCCAGGAGAGTTCCAAATGTGTGTGGGTAGAATATATATCCCACAGGGGTAAAATTGAAAAAAGGTGAAAATTTTTTTTTTCGACTTAGTCATTTTTCCGGCGTTTATCAGACTTTCAGATAGGGGAAATGTCAGTGAGCGTTCCGATTTAAGTTCCAGAGCGATTCACCCGATGAGTCCTTCATATTTAGTCGTTTTCAGCCAATTTTCTGAATTTTTGAAAATTTCACTTTTTTGTGAAAATATTCACTAAATGAGGGAATAATATGTGTGAGGGTACCCCAGGAGAGTTCCAAATGTGTGTGGGTAGAATATATATCACACAGAGGTAAAATTGAAAAAAGGTCAAAAAATTTTATTTTTGGACTTAGTCATTTTTTCAGCGTTTATCAGACTTTCAGATAGGGGAAATGTCAGTGAGCGTTCCGATTTCAGTTCCAGAGCGATTCGCCCGATGAGTCCTTCATATTTAGTCGTTTTCAGCCAATTTTCTGAATTTTTGAAAATTTCACTTTTTTGTGAAAATATCCACTAAACGAGGGAATAATATGTGTGAGGGCATCCCAGGAGAGTTCCAAATGTGTGTGGGTAGAATATATATCCCACGGGGGTAAAATTGAAAAAAGTTGAAAAAAAATTTTTTTTAGACTTAGTCATTTTCCGGGGTTTATCAGACTTTCAGATAGGTGAAATGTCAGTGAGCATTCCGATTTCAGTTCCAGAGCGATTCGCCCGATGAGTCCTTCATATTTAGTCGTTTTTAGCCAATTTTCTGAATTTTTGAAAATTTCACTTTTTTGTGAAAATATCCACTAAATGAGGGAATAATATGTGTGAGGGTACCCCAGGAGAGTTCCAAATGTGTGTGGGTAGAATATATATCCCACAGGGGTAAAATTGAAAAAAGGTGAAAAATTTTTTTTTCGACTTAGTCATTTTTCCTGCGTTTATCAGACTTTCAGATAGGGGAAATGTCAGTGAGCGTTCCGATTTAAGTTCCAGAGCGATTCACCCGATGAGTCCTTCATATTTAGTCGTTTTCAGCCAATTTTCTGAATTTTTGAAAATTTCACTTTTTTGTGAAAATATTCACTAAATGAGGGAATAATATGTGTGAGGGTACCCCAGGAGAGTTCCAAATGTGTGTGGGTAGAATATATATCACACGGAGGTAAAATTGAAAAAAGGTCAAAATATTTTATTTTTGGACTTAGTCATTTTTTCAGCGTTTATCAGACTTTCAGATAGGGGAAATGTCAGTGAGCGTTCCGATTTCAGTTCCAGAGCGATTCGCCCGATGAGTCCTTCATATTTAGTCGTTTTCAGCCAATTTTCTGAATTTTTGAAAATTTCACTTTTTTGTGAAAATATCCACTAAACGAGGGAATAATATGTGTGAGGGCATCCCAGGAGAGTTCCAAATGTGTGTGGGTAGAATATATATCCCACGGGGGTAAAATTGAAAAAAGTTGAAAAAAAATTTTTTTTAGACTTAGTCATTTTCCGGGGTTTATCAGACTTTCAGATAGGTGAAATGTCAGTGAGCGTTCCGATTTCAGTTCCAGAGCGATTCGCCCGATGAGTCCTTCATATTTAGTCGTTTTTAGCCAATTTTCTGAATTTTTGAAAATTTCACTTTTTTGTGAAAATATCCACTAAATGAGGGAATAATATGTGTGAGGGTACCCCAGGAGAGTTCCAAATGTGTGTGGGTAGAATATATATCCCACAGGGGTAAAATTGAAAAAAGGTGAAAAATTTTTTTTTCGACTTAGTCATTTTTCCTGCGTTTATCAGACTTTCAGATAGGGGAAATGTCAGTGAGCGTTCCGATTTAAGTTCCAGAGCGATTCACCCGATGAGTCCTTCATATTTAGTCGTTTTCAGCCAATTTTCTGAATTTTTGAAAATTTCACTTTTTTGTGAAAATATTCACTAAATGAGGGAATAATATGTGTGAGGGTACCCCAGGAGAGTTCCAAATGTGTGTGGGTAGAATATATATCACACGGAGGTAAAATTGAAAAAAGGTCAAAATATTTTATTTTTGGACTTAGTCATTTTTTCAGCGTTTATCAGACTTTCAGATAGGGGAAATGTCAGTGAGCGTTCCGATTTCAGTTCCAGAGCGATTCGCCCGATGAGTCCTTCATATTTAGTCGTTTTCAGCCAATTTTCTGAATTTTTGAAAATTTCACTTTTTGTGAAAATATCCACTAAACGAGGGAATAATATGTGTGAGGGCATCCCAGGAGAGTTCCAAATGTGTGTGGGTAGAATATATATCCCACGGGGGTAAAATTGAAAAAAGTTGAAAAAAAATTTTTTTTAGACTTAGTCATTTTCCGGGGTTTATCAGACTTTCAGATAGGTGAAATGTCAGTGAGCGTTCCGATTTCAGTTCCAGAGCGATTCGCCCGATGAGTCCTTCATATTTAGTCGTTTTTAGCCAATTTTCTGAATTTTTGAAAATTTCACTTTTTTGTGAAAATATCCACTAAATGAGGGAATAATATGTGTGAGGGTACCCCAGGAGAGTTCCAAATGTGTGTGGGTAGAATATATATCACACGGAGGTAAAATTGAAAAAAGGTCAAAATATTTTATTTTTGGACTTAGTCATTTTTTCAGCGTTTATCAGACTTTCAGATAGGGGAAATGTCAGTGAGCATTCCGATTTCAGTTCCAGAGCGATTCGCCCGATGAGTCCTTCATATTTAGTCGTTTTCAGCCAATTTTCTGAATTTTTGAAAATTTCACTTTTTTGTGAAAATATCCACTAAACGAGGGAATAATATGTGTGAGGGCATCCCAGGAGAGTTCCAAATGTGTGTGGGTAGAATATATATCCCACGGGGGTAAAATTGAAAAAAGTTGAAAAAAAATTTTTTTTAGACTTAGTCATTTTCCGGGGTTTATCAGACTTTCAGATAGGTGAAATGTCAGTGAGCGTTCCGATTTCAGTTCCAGAGCGATTCGCCCGATGAGTCCTTCATATTTAGTCGTTTTTAGCCAATTTTCTGAATTTTTGAAAATTTCACTTTTTTGTGAAAATATCCACTAAATGAGGGAATAATATGTGTGAGGGTACCCCAGGAGAGTTCCAAATGTGTGTGGGTAGAATATATATCACACGGGGGTAAAATTGAAAATGGTGAAAAATTTTTTTTTTTGGACGTAGTCATTTTTTCAGCGTTTATCAGACTTTCAGATAGGGGAAATGTCAGTGAGCATTCCGATTTCAGTTCCAGAGCGATTCGCCCGATGAGTCCTTCATATTTAGTCGTTTTCAGCCAATTTTCTGAATTTTTGAAAATTTCACTTTTTTGTGAAAATATCCACTAAACGAGGGAATAATATGTGTGAGGGCATCCCAGGAGAGTTCCAAATGTGTGTGGGTAGAATATATATCCCACGGGGGTAAAATTGAAAAAAGTTGAAAAAAAATTTTTTTTAGACTTAGTCATTTTCCGGGGTTTATCAGACTTTCAGATAGGTAAAATGTCAGTGAGCGTTCCGATTTCAGTTCCAGAGCGATTCGCCCAATGAGTCCTTCATATTTAGTCGTTTTTAGCCAATTTTCTGAATTTTTGAAAATTTCACTTTTTTGTGAAAATATCCACTAAATGAGGGAATAATATGTGTGAGGGTACCCCAGGAGAGTTCCAAATGTGTGTGGGTAGAATATATATCACACGGGGGTAAAATTGAAAATGGTGAAAAATTTTTTTTTTTGGACGTAGTCATTTTTTCAGCGTTTATCAGACTTTCAGATAGGGGAAATGTCAGTGAGCATTCCGATTTCAGTTCCAGAGCGATTCGCCCGATGAGTCCTTAATATTTAGTTGTTTTCAGCCAAATTTCAGAATTTTTAAAAATTTCATTTTTTGTGAAAATATCCACTAAATGAGGGATTAATATGTGTGAACGTACCCCAGGAGAGTTCCAAATGTGTGTGGGTAGAATATATATCACACGGGGGTAAAATTGAAAAAAGGTGAAAAATTCTTTTTTTTGGACTTAGTCATTTTTTCAGCGTTTATCAGACTTTCAGATAGGGGAAATGTCAGTGAGCGTTCCGATTTAAGTTCCAGAGCGATTCGCCCGATGAGTCCTTCATATTTAGTCGTTTTCAGGCAATTTTCTGAATTTTTGAAAATTTCACTCTATTGTGAAAATATCCACTAAATGAGGGAATAATATGTGTGCGGGTACCCCAGGAGAGTTCCAAATGTGTGTGGGTAGAATATATATCACACGGGGGTAAAATTGAAAAAAGGTGAAAAATTTTTTTTTTTGGACTTAGTCATTTTTTCAGCGTTTATCTGACTTTCAGATAGGGGAAATGTCAGTGAGCGTTCCGATTTCAGTTCCAGAGCGATTCGCCCGATGAGTCCTTAATATTTAGTTGTTTTCAGGAAATTTCAGAATTTTTGAAAATTTCACTTTTTTGTGAAAATATCCACTAAATGAGGGAATAATATGTGTGAGGGTACCCCAGGAGAGTTCCAAATGTGTGTGGGTAGAATATATATCACACGGAGGTAAAATTGAAAAAAGGTCAAAATATTTTATTTTTGGACTTAGTCATTTTTTCAGCGTTTATCAGACTTTCAGATAGGGGAAATGTCAGTGAGCGTTCCGATTTCAGTTCCAGAGCGATTCGCCCGATGAGTCCTTCATATTTAGTCGTTTTCAGCCAATTTTCTGAATTTTTGAAAATTTCACTTTTTTGTGAAAATATCCACTAAACGAGGGAATAATATGTGTGAGGGCATCCCAGGAGAGTTCCAAATGTGTGTGGGTAGAATATATATCCCACGGGGGTAAAATTGAAAAAAGTTGAAAAAAATTTTTTTTTAGACTTAGTCATTTTCCGGGGTTTATCAGACTTTCAGATAGGTGAAATGTCAGTGAGCGTTCCGATTTCAGTTCCAGAGCGATTCGCCCGATGAGTCCTTCATATTTAGTCGTTTTTAGCCAATTTTCTCAATTTTTGAAAATTTCACTTTTTTGTGAAAATATCCACTAAATGAGGGAATAATATGGGTGAGGGTACCCCAGGAGAGTTCCAAATGTGTGTGGGTAGAATATATATCCCACAGGGGTAAAATTGAAAAAAGGTGAAAATTTTTTTTTTCGACTTAGTCATTTTTCCTGCGTTTATCAGACTTTCAGATAGGGGAAATGTCAGTGAGCGTTCCGATTTAAGTTCCAGAGCGATTCACCCGATGAGTCCTTCATATTTAGTCGTTTTCAGCCAATTTTCTGAATTTTTGAAAATTTCACTTTTTTGTGAAAATATTCACTAAATGAGGGAATAATATGTGTGAGGGTACCCCAGGAGAGTTCCAAATGTGTGTGGGTAGAATATATATCACACGGAGGTAAAATTGAAAAAAGGTCAAAATATTTTATTTTTGGACTTAGTCATTTTTTCAGCGTTTATCAGACTTTCAGATAGGGGAAATGTCAGTGAGCGTTCCGATTTCAGTTCCAGAGCGATTCGCCCGATGAGTCCTTCATATTTAGTCGTTTTCAGCCAATTTTCTGAATTTTTGAAAATTTCACTTTTTTGTGAAAATATCCACTAAACGAGGGAATAATATGTGTGAGGGCATCCCAGGAGAGTTCCAAATGTGTGTGGGTAGAATATATATCCCACGGGGGTAAAATTGAAAAAAGTTGAAAAAAATTTTTTTTTAGACTTAGTCATTTTCCGGGGTTTATCAGACTTTCAGATAGGTGAAATGTCAGTGAGCGTTCCGATTTCAGTTCCAGAGCGATTCGCCCGATGAGTCCTTCATATTTAGTCGTTTTTAGCCAATTTTCTGAATTTTTGAAAATTTCACTTTTTTGTGAAAATATCCACTAAATGAGGGAATAATATGTGTGAGGGTACCCCAGGAGAGTTCCAAATGTGTGTGGGTAGAATATATATCACACGGAGGTAAAATTGAAAAAAGGTCAAAATATTTTATTTTTGGACTTAGTCATTTTTTCAGCGTTTATCAGACTTTCAGATAGGGGAAATGTCAGTGAGCCTTCCGATTTCAGTTCCAGAGCGATTCGCCCGATGAGTCCTTCATATTTAGTCGTTTTCAGCCAATTTTCTGAATTTTTGAAAATTTCACTTTTTTGTGAAAATATCCACTAAACGAGGGAATAATATGTGTGAGGGCATCCCAGGAGAGTTCCAAATGTGTGTGGGTAGAATATATATCCCACGGGGGTAAAATTGAAAAAAGTTGAAAAAAAATTTTTTTTAGACTTAGTCATTTTACGGGGTTTATCAGACTTTCAGATAGGTGAAATGTCAGTGAGCGTTCCGATTTCAGTTCCAGAGCGATTCGCCCGATGAGTCCTTCATATTTAGTCGTTTTTAGCCAATTTTCTGAATTTTTGAAAATTTCACTTTTTTGTGAAAATATCCACTAAATGAGGGAATAATATGTGTGAGGGTACCCCAGGAGAGTTCCAAATGTGTGTGGGTAGAATATATATCCCACAGGGGTAAAATTGAAAAAAGGTGAAAATTTTTTTTTTCGACTTAGTCATTTTTCCTGCGTTTATCAGACTTTCAGATAGGGGAAATGTCAGTGAGCGTTCCGATTTAAGTTCCAGAGCGATTCACCCGATGAGTCCTTCATATTTAGTCGTTTTCAGCCAATTTTCTGAATTTTTGAAAATTTCACTTTTTTGTGAAAATATTCACTAAATGAGGGAATAATATGTGTGAGGGTACCCCAGGAGAGTTCCAAATGTGTGTGGGTAGAATATATATCACACGGAGGTAAAATTGAAAAAAGGTCAAAATATTTTATTTTTGGACTGTCATTTTTTCAGCGTTTATCAGACTTTCAGATAGGGGAAATGTCAGTGAGCGTTCCGATTTCAGTTCCAGAGCGATTCGCCCGATGAGTCCTTCATATTTAGTCGTTTTCAGCTAATTTTCTGAATTTTTGAAAATTTCACTTTTTTGTGAAAATATCCACTAAACGAGGGAATAATATGTGTGAGGGCATCCCAGGAGAGTTCCAAATGTGTGTGGGTAGAATATATATCCCACGGGGGTAAAATTGAAAAAAGTTGAAAAAAAATTTTTTTTAGACTTAGTCATTTTCCATGGTTTATCAGACTTTCAGATAGGTGAAATGTCAGTGAGCGTTCCGATTTCAGTTCCAGAGCGATTCGCCCGATGAGTCCTTCATATTTAGTCGTTTTTAGCCAATTTTCTGAATTTTTGAAAATTTCACTTTTTTGTGAAAATATCCACTAAATGAGGGAATAATATGTGTGAGGGTACCCCAGGAGAGTTCCAAATGTGTGTGGGTAGAATATATATCACACGGAGGTAAAATTGAAAAAAGGTCAAAATATTTTATTTTTGGACTTAGTCATTTTTTCAGCGTTTATCAGACTTTCAGATAGGGGAAATGTCAGTGAGCGTTCCGATTTCAGTTCCAGAGTGATTCGCCCGATGAGTCCTTCATATTTAGTCGTTTTCAGCCAATTTTCTGAATTTTTGAAAATTTCACTTTTTTGTGAAAATATCCACTAAACAAGGGAATAATATGTGTGAGGGCATCCCAGGAGAGTTCCAAATGTGTGTGGGTAGAATATATATCCCACGGGGGTAAAATTGAAAAAAGTTGAAAAAAAATTTTTTTTAGACTTAGTCATTTTACGGGGTTTATCAGACTTTCAGATAGGTGAAATGTCAGTGAGCGTTCCGATTTCAGTTCCAGAGCGATTCGCCCGATGAGTCCTTCATATTTAGTCGTTTTTAGCCAATTTTCTGAATTTTTGAAAATTTCACTTTTTTGTGAAAATATCCACTAAATGAGGAAATAATATGTGTGAGGGTCCCCCAGGAGAGTTCCAAATGTGTGTGGGTAGAATATATATCCCACGGGGGTAAAATTGAAAAAAGTTGAAAAAAATTTTTTTTTAGACTTAGTCATTTTCCGTCGTTTATCAGACTTTCAGATAGGGGAAATGTCAGTGAGCGTTCCGATTTCAGTTCCAGAGCGATTCGCCCGATGAGTCCTTCATATTTAGTCGTTTTCAGCCAATTTTCTGAATTTTTGAAAATTTCACTTTTTTGTGAAAATATCCACTAAATGAGGGAATAATATGTGTGAGGGTACCCAGGAGAGTTCCAAATGTGTGTGGGTAGAATATATATCACACGGGGGTAAAATTGAAAAAAGGTGAAAAATTTTTTTTTTGGACTTAGTCATTTTTTCAGCGTTTATCAGACTTTCAGAGAGTGGAAATGTCAGTGAGCGTTCCGATTTCAGTTCCAGAGCGATTCGCCCGATGAGTCCTTAATATTTAGTTGTTTTCAGCCAAATTTCAGAATTTTTGAAAATTTCACTTTTTTGTGAAAATATCCACTAAATGAGGGAATAATATGTGTGAGGGTACCCCAGGAGAGTTCCAAATGTGTGTGGGTAGAATATATATATCCCACGGGGGTAAAATTGAAAAAAGGTGAAAAAAATTTTTTTTTCGACTTAGTCATTTTTTCAGCGTTTATCAGACTTTCAGATAGGGGAAATGTCAGTGAGCATTCCGATTTCAGTTCCAGAGCGATTCGCCCGATGAGTCCTTAATATTTAGTTGTTTTCAGCCAAATTTCAGAATTTTTAAAAATTTCATTTTTTGTGAAAATATCCACTAAATGAGGGATTAATATGTGTGAGGGGGATTAATATGTGTGAGGGTACCCCAGGAGAGTTCCAAATGTGTGTGGGTAGAATATATATCACACGGGGGTAAAATTGAAAAAAGGTGAAAAATTCTTTTTTTTGGACTTAGTCATTTTTTCAGCGTTTATCAGACTTTCAGATAGGGGAAATGTCAGTGAGCGTTCCGATTTAAGTTCCAGAGCGATTCGCCCGATGAGTCCTTCATATTTAGTCGTTTTCAGCCAATTTTCTGAATTTTTGAAAATTTCACTTTTTTGTGAAAATATCCACTAAATGAGGGAATAATATGTGTGAGGGTACCCCAGGAGAGTTCCAAATGTGTGTGGGTAGAATATATATCACACGGGGGTAAAATTGAAAAAAGGTGAAAAATTTTTTTTTTTGGACTTAGTCATTTTTTCAGCGTTTATCTGACTTTCAGATAGGGGAAATGTCAGTGAGCATTCCGATTTCAGTTCCAGAGCGATTCGCCCGATGAGTCCTTAATATTTAGTTGTTTTCAGCCAAATTTCAGAATTTTTGAAAATTTCACTTTTTTGTGAAAATATCCACTAAATGAGGGAATAATATGTGTGAGGGTACCCCAGGAGAGTTCCAAATGTGTGTGGGTAGAATATATATCCCACGGGGGTAAAATTGAAAAAAGGTGAAAAAAATTTTTTTTTTGGACTTAGTCATTTTTTCAGCATTTATCAGACTTTCAGATAGGGGAAATGTCAGTGAGCGTTCCGATTTCAGTTCCAGAGCGATTCGCCCGATGAGTCCTTAATATTTAGTTGTTTTCTGCCAAATTTCAGAATTTTTGAAAATTTCACTTTTTAGTGAAAATATCCACTAAATGAGGGAATAATATGTGTGAGGGTACCCCAGGAGAGTTCCAAATGTGTGTGGGTAGAATATATATCCCACGGGGGTAAAATTGAAAAAAGTTGAAAAAAAATTTTTTTTAGACTTAGTCATTTTCCGGGGTTTATCAGACTTTCAGATAGGTGAAATGTCAGTGAGCGTTCCGATTTCAGTTCCAGAGCGATTCGCCCGATGAGTCCTTCATATTTAGTCGTTTTTAGCCAATTTTCTGAATTTTTGAAAATTTCACTTTTTTGTGAAAATATCCACTAAATGAGGGAATAATATGTGTGAGGGTACCCCAGGAGAGTTCCAAATGTGTGTGGGTAGAATATATATCACACGGAGGTAAAATTGAAAAAAGGTCAAAATATTTTATTTTTGGACTTAGTCATTTTTTCAGCGTTTATCAGACTTTCAGATAGGGGAAATGTCAGTGAGCATTCCGATTTCAGTTCCAGAGCGATTCGCCCGATGAGTCCTTCATATTTAGTCGTTTTCAGCCAATTTTCTGAATTTTTGAAAATTTCACTTTTTTGTGAAAATATCCACTAAACGAGGGAATAATATGTGTGAGGGCATCCCAGGAGAGTTCCAAATGTGTGTGGGTAGAATATATATCCCACGGGGGTAAAATTGAAAAAAGTTGAAAAAAAATTTTTTTTAGACTTAGTCATTTTCCGGGGTTTATCAGACTTTCAGATAGGTGAAATGTCAGTGAGCGTTCCGATTTCAGTTCCAGAGCGATTCGCCCGATGAGTCCTTCATATTTAGTCGTTTTTAGCCAATTTTCTGAATTTTTGAAAATTTCACTTTTTTGTGAAAATATCCACTAAATGAGGGAATAATATGTGTGAGGGTACCCCAGGAGAGTTCCAAATGTGTGTGGGTAGAATATATATCACACGGGGGTAAAATTGAAAATGGTGAAAAATTTTTTTTTTTGGACGTAGTCATTTTTTCAGCGTTTATCAGACTTTCAGATAGGGGAAATGTCAGTGAGCATTCCGATTTCAGTTCCAGAGCGATTCGCCCGATGAGTCCTTCATATTTAGTCGTTTTCAGCCAATTTTCTGAATTTTTGAAAATTTCACTTTTTTGTGAAAATATCCACTAAACGAGGGAATAATATGTGTGAGGGCATCCCAGGAGAGTTCCAAATGTGTGTGGGTAGAATATATATCCCACGGGGGTAAAATTGAAAAAAGTTGAAAAAAAATTTTTTTTAGACTTAGTCATTTTCCGGGGTTTATCAGACTTTCAGATAGGTAAAATGTCAGTGAGCGTTCCGATTTCAGTTCCAGAGCGATTCGCCCAATGAGTCCTTCATATTTAGTCGTTTTTAGCCAATTTTCTGAATTTTTGAAAATTTCACTTTTTTGTGAAAATATCCACTAAATGAGGGAATAATATGTGTGAGGGTACCCCAGGAGAGTTCCAAATGTGTGTGGGTAGAATATATATCACACGGGGGTAAAATTGAAAATGGTGAAAAATTTTTTTTTTTGGACGTAGTCATTTTTTCAGCGTTTATCAGACTTTCAGATAGGGGAAATGTCAGTGAGCGTTCCGATTTAAGTTCCAGAGCGATTCGCCCGATGAGTCCTTCATATTTAGTCGTTTTCAGCCAATTTTCTGAATTTTTGAAAATTTCACTTTTTTGTGAAAATATCCACTAAATGAGGGAATAATATGTGTGAGGGTACCCAGGAGAGTTCGAAATGTGTGTGGGTAGAATATATATCACACGGGAGTAAAATTGAAAAAAGGTGAAAATTTTTTTTTTTTGGACTTAGTCATTTTTTCAGCGTTTATCAGACTTTCAGATAGGGGAAATGTCAGTGAGCATTCCGATTTCAGTTCCAGAGCGATTCGCCCGATGAGTCCTTAATATTTAGTTGTTTTCAGCCAAATTTCAGAATTTTTAAAAATTTCATTTTTTGTGAAAATATCCACTAAATGAGGGATTAATATGTGTGAACGTACCCCAGGAGAGTTCCAAATGTGTGTGGGTAGAATATATATCACACGGGGGTAAAATTGAAAAAAGGTGAAAAATTCTTTTTTTTGGACTTAGTCATTTTTTCAGCGTTTATCAGACTTTCAGATAGGGGAAATGTCAGTGAGCGTTCCGATTTAAGTTCCAGAGCGATTCGCCCGATGAGTCCTTCATATTTAGTCGTTTTCAGGCAATTTTCTGAATTTTTGAAAATTTCACTCTATTGTGAAAATATCCACTAAATGAGGGAATAATATGTGTGCGGGTACCCCAGGAGAGTTCCAAATGTGTGTGGGTAGAATATATATCACACGGGGGTAAAATTGAAAAAAGGTGAAAAATTTTTTTTTTTGGACTTAGTCATTTTTTCAGCGTTTATCTGACTTTCAGATAGGGGAAATGTCAGTGAGCGTTCCGATTTCAGTTCCAGAGCGATTCGCCCGATGAGTCCTTAATATTTAGTTGTTTTCAGCCAAATTTCAGAATTTTTGAAAATTTCACTTTTTTGTGAAAATATCCACTAAATGAGGGAATAATATGTGTGAGGGTACCCCAGGAGAGTTCCAAATGTGTGTGGGTAGAATATATATCACACGGAGGTAAAATTGAAAAAAGGTCAAAATATTTTATTTTTGGACTTAGTCATTTTTTCAGCGTTTATCAGACTTTCAGATAGGGGAAATGTCAGTGAGCGTTCCGATTTCAGTTCCAGAGCGATTCGCCCGATGAGTCCTTCATATTTAGTCGTTTTCAGCCAATTTTCTGAATTTTTGAAAATTTCACTTTTTTGTGAAAATATCCACTAAACGAGGGAATAATATGTGTGAGGGCATCCCAGGAGAGTTCCAAATGTGTGTGGGTAGAATATATATCCCACGGGGGTAAAATTGAAAAAAGTTGAAAAAATTTTTTTTTAGACTTAGTCATTTTCCGGGGTTTATCAGACTTTCAGATAGGTGAAATGTCAGTGAGCGTTCCGATTTCAGTTCCAGAGCGATTCGCCCGATGAGTCCTTCATATTTAGTCGTTTTTAGCCAATTTTCTCAATTTTTGAAAATTTCACTTTTTTGTGAAAATATCCACTAAATGAGGGAATAATATGGGTGAGGGTACCCCAGGAGAGTTCCAAATGTGTGTGGGTAGAATATATATCCCACAGGGGTAAAATTGAAAAAAGGTGAAAATTTTTTTTTTCGACTTAGTCATTTTTCCTGCGTTTATCAGACTTTCAGATAGGGGAAATGTCAGTGAGCGTTCCGATTTAAGTTCCAGAGCGATTCACCCGATGAGTCCTTCATATTTAGTCGTTTTCAGCCAATTTTCTGAATTTTTGAAAATTTCACTTTTTTGTGAAAATATTCACTAAATGAGGGAATAATATGTGTGAGGGTACCCCAGGAGAGTTCCAAATGTGTGTGGGTAGAATATATATCACACGGAGGTAAAATTGAAAAAAGGTCAAAATATTTTATTTTTGGACTTAGTCATTTTTTCAGCGTTTATCAGACTTTCAGATAGGGGAAATGTCAGTGAGCGTTCCGATTTCAGTTCCAGAGCGATTCGCCCGATGAGTCCTTCATATTTAGTCGTTTTCAGCCAATTTTCTGAATTTTTGAAAATTTCACTTTTTTGTGAAAATATCCACTAAACGAGGGAATAATATGTGTGAGGGCATCCCAGGAGAGTTCCAAATGTGTGTGGGTAGAATATATATCCCACGGGGGTAAAATTGAAAAAAGTTGAAAAAAATTTTTTTTTAGACTTAGTCATTTTCCGGGGTTTATCAGACTTTCAGATAGGTGAAATGTCAGTGAGCGTTCCGATTTCAGTTCCAGAGCGATTCGCCCGATGAGTCCTTCATATTTAGTCGTTTTTAGCCAATTTTCTGAATTTTTGAAAATTTCACTTTTTTGTGAAAATATCCACTAAATGAGGGAATAATATGTGTGAGGGTACCCCAGGAGAGTTCCAAATGTGTGTGGGTAGAATATATATCACACGGAGGTAAAATTGAAAAAAGGTCAAAATATTTTATTTTTGGACTTAGTCATTTTTTCAGCGTTTATCAGACTTTCAGATAGGGGAAATGTCAGTGAGCCTTCCGATTTCAGTTCCAGAGCGATTCGCCCGATGAGTCCTTCATATTTAGTCGTTTTCAGCCAATTTTCTGAATTTTTGAAAATTTCACTTTTTTGTGAAAATATCCACTAAACGAGGGAATAATATGTGTGAGGGCATCCCAGGAGAGTTCCAAATGTGTGTGGGTAGAATATATATCCCACGGGGGTAAAATTGAAAAAAGTTGAAAAAAAATTTTTTTTAGACTTAGTCATTTTACGGGGTTTATCAGACTTTCAGATAGGTGAAATGTCAGTGAGCGTTCCGATTTCAGTTCCAGAGCGATTCGCCCGATGAGTCCTTCATATTTAGTCGTTTTTAGCCAATTTTCTGAATTTTTGAAAATTTCACTTTTTTGTGAAAATATCCACTAAATGAGGGAATAATATGTGTGAGGGTACCCCAGGAGAGTTCCAAATGTGTGTGGGTAGAATATATATCCCACAGGGGTAAAATTGAAAAAAGGTGAAAATTTTTTTTTTCGACTTAGTCATTTTTCCTGCGTTTATCAGACTTTCAGATAGGGGAAATGTCAGTGAGCGTTCCGATTTAAGTTCCAGAGCGATTCACCCGATGAGTCCTTCATATTTAGTCGTTTTCAGCCAATTTTCTGAATTTTTGAAAATTTCACTTTTTTGTGAAAATATTCACTAAATGAGGGAATAATATGTGTGAGGGTACCCCAGGAGAGTTCCAAATGTGTGTGGGTAGAATATATATCACACGGAGGTAAAATTGAAAAAAGGTCAAAATATTTTATTTTTGGACTGTCATTTTTTCAGCGTTTATCAGACTTTCAGATAGGGGAAATGTCAGTGAGCGTTCCGATTTCAGTTCCAGAGCGATTCGCCCGATGAGTCCTTCATATTTAGTCGTTTTCAGCTAATTTTCTGAATTTTTGAAAATTTCACTTTTTTGTGAAAATATCCACTAAACGAGGGAATAATATGTGTGAGGGCATCCCAGGAGAGTTCCAAATGTGTGTGGGTAGAATATATATCCCACGGGGGTAAAATTGAAAAAAGTTGAAAAAAAATTTTTTTTAGACTTAGTCATTTTCCATGGTTTATCAGACTTTCAGATAGGTGAAATGTCAGTGAGCGTTCCGATTTCAGTTCCAGAGCGATTCGCCCGATGAGTCCTTCATATTTAGTCGTTTTTAGCCAATTTTCTGAATTTTTGAAAATTTCACTTTTTTGTGAAAATATCCACTAAATGAGGGAATAATATGTGTGAGGGTACCCCAGGAGAGTTCCAAATGTGTGTGGGTAGAATATATATCACACGGAGGTAAAATTGAAAAAAGGTCAAAATATTTTATTTTTGGACTTAGTCATTTTTTCAGCGTTTATCAGACTTTCAGATAGGGGAAATGTCAGTGAGCGTTCCGATTTCAGTTCCAGAGTGATTCGCCCGATGAGTCCTTCATATTTAGTCGTTTTCAGCCAATTTTCTGAATTTTTGAAAATTTCACTTTTTTGTGAAAATATCCACTAAACAAGGGAATAATATGTGTGAGGGCATCCCAGGAGAGTTCCAAATGTGTGTGGGTAGAATATATATCCCACGGGGGTAAAATTGAAAAAAGTTGAAAAAAAATTTTTTTTAGACTTAGTCATTTTACGGGGTTTATCAGACTTTCAGATAGGTGAAATGTCAGTGAGCGTTCCGATTTCAGTTCCAGAGCGATTCGCCCGATGAGTCCTTCATATTTAGTCGTTTTTAGCCAATTTTCTGAATTTTTGAAAATTTCACTTTTTTGTGAAAATATCCACTAAATGAGGAAATAATATGTGTGAGGGTCCCCCAGGAGAGTTCCAAATGTGTGTGGGTAGAATATATATCCCACGGGGGTAAAA
Organism: Phyllobates terribilis; assembly: GCF_046119375.1. NCBI lineage: Eukaryota > Metazoa > Chordata > Amphibia > Anura > Dendrobatidae > Phyllobates > Phyllobates terribilis. The sequence continues at coordinate 16,820,091 of NW_027362773.1, read as the reverse complement.
TTGAAAAAAGTTGAAAAAAATTTTTTTTTAGACTTAGTCATTTTCCGTCGTTTATCAGACTTTCAGATAGGGGAAATGTCAGTGAGCGTTCCGATTTCAGTTCCAGAGCGATTCGCCCGATGAGTCCTTCATATTTAGTCGTTTTCAGCCAATTTTCTGAATTTTTGAAAATTTCACTTTTTTGTGAAAATATCCACTAAATGAGGGAATAATATGTGTGAGGGTACCCAGGAGAGTTCCAAATGTGTGTGGGTAGAATATATATCACACGGGGGTAAAATTGAAAAAAGGTGAAAAATTTTTTTTTTGGACTTAGTCATTTTTTCAGCGTTTATCAGACTTTCAGAGAGTGGAAATGTCAGTGAGCGTTCCGATTTCAGTTCCAGAGCGATTCGCCCGATGAGTCCTTAATATTTAGTTGTTTTCAGCCAAATTTCAGAATTTTTGAAAATTTCACTTTTTTGTGAAAATATCCACTAAATGAGGGAATAATATGTGTGAGGGTACCCCAGGAGAGTTCCAAATGTGTGTGGGTAGAATATATATATCCCACGGGGGTAAAATTGAAAAAAGGTGAAAAAAATTTTTTTTTCGACTTAGTCATTTTTTCAGCGTTTATCAGACTTTCAGATAGGGGAAATGTCAGTGAGCATTCCGATTTCAGTTCCAGAGCGATTCGCCCGATGAGTCCTTAATATTTAGTTGTTTTCAGCCAAATTTCAGAATTTTTAAAAATTTCATTTTTTGTGAAAATATCCACTAAATGAGGGATTAATATGTGTGAGGGGGATTAATATGTGTGAGGGTACCCCAGGAGAGTTCCAAATGTGTGTGGGTAGAATATATATCACACGGGGGTAAAATTGAAAAAAGGTGAAAAATTCTTTTTTTTGGACTTAGTCATTTTTTCAGCGTTTATCAGACTTTCAGATAGGGGAAATGTCAGTGAGCGTTCCGATTTAAGTTCCAGAGCGATTCGCCCGATGAGTCCTTCATATTTAGTCGTTTTCAGCCAATTTTCTGAATTTTTGAAAATTTCACTTTTTTGTGAAAATATCCACTAAATGAGGGAATAATATGTGTGAGGGTACCCCAGGAGAGTTCCAAATGTGTGTGGGTAGAATATATATCACACGGGGGTAAAATTGAAAAAAGGTGAAAAATTTTTTTTTTTGGACTTAGTCATTTTTTCAGCGTTTATCTGACTTTCAGATAGGGGAAATGTCAGTGAGCATTCCGATTTCAGTTCCAGAGCGATTCGCCCGATGAGTCCTTAATATTTAGTTGTTTTCAGCCAAATTTCAGAATTTTTGAAAATTTCACTTTTTTGTGAAAATATCCACTAAATGAGGGAATAATATGTGTGAGGGTACCCCAGGAGAGTTCCAAATGTGTGTGGGTAGAATATATATCCCACGGGGGTAAAATTGAAAAAAGGTGAAAAAAATTTTTTTTTTGGACTTAGTCATTTTTTCAGCATTTATCAGACTTTCAGATAGGGGAAATGTCAGTGAGCGTTCCGATTTCAGTTCCAGAGCGATTCGCCCGATGAGTCCTTAATATTTAGTTGTTTTCTGCCAAATTTCAGAATTTTTGAAAATTTCACTTTTTAGTGAAAATATCCACTAAATGAGGGAATAATATGTGTGAGGGTACCCCAGGAGAGTTCCAAATGTGTGTGGGTAGAATATATATCCCACGGGGGTAAAATTGAAAAAAGGTGAAAAAAATTTTTTTTTTGGACTTAGTCATTTTTTCAGCATTTATCAGACTTTCAGATAGGTGAAATGTCAGTGAGCGTTCCGATTTCAGTTCCAGAGCGATTCGCCCGATGAGTCCTTCATATTTAGTCGTTTTTAGCCAATTTTCTGAATTTTTGAAAATTTCACTTTTTTGTGAAAATATCCACTAAATGAGGGAATAATATGTGTGAGGGTACCCCAGGAGAGTTCCAAATGTGTGTGGGTAGAATATATATCACACGGAGGTAAAATTGAAAAAAGGTCAAAATATTTTATTTTTGGACTTAGTCATTTTTTCAGCGTTTATCAGACTTTCAGATAGGGGAAATGTCAGTGAGCGTTCCGATTTCAGTTCCAGAGCGATTCGCCCGATGAGTCCTTCATATTTAGTCGTTTTCAGCCAATTTTCTGAATTTTTGAAAATTTCACTTTTTTGTGAAAATATCCACTAAACGAGGGAATAATATGTGTGAGGGCATCCCAGGAGAGTTCCAAATGTGTGTGGGTAGAATATATATCCCACGGGGGTAAAATTGAAAAAAGTTGAAAAAAAATTTTTTTTAGACTTAGTCATTTTCCGGGGTTTATCAGACTTTCAGATAGGTGAAATGTCAGTGAGCGTTCCGATTTCAGTTCCAGAGCGATTCGCCCGATGAGTCCTTCATATTTAGTCGTTTTTAGCCAATTTTCTGAATTTTTGAAAATTTCACTTTTTTGTGAAAATATCCACTAAATGAGGAAATAATATGTGTGAGGGTCCCCCAGGAGAGTTCCAAATGTGTGTGGGTAGAATATATATCCCACGGGGGTAAAATTGAAAAAAGTTGAAAAAAATTTTTTTTTAGACTTAGTCATTTTCCGGCGTTTATCAGACTTTCAGATAGGGGAAATGTCAGTGAGCGTTCCGATTTAAGTTCCAGAGCGATTCGCCCGATGAGTCCTTCATATTTAGTCGTTTTCAGCCAATTTTCTGAATTTTTGAAAATTTCACTTTTTTGTGAAAATATCCACTAAATGAGGGAATAATATGTGTGAGGGTACCCAGGAGAGTTCCAAATGTGTGTGGGTAGAATATATATCACACGGGGGTAAAATTGAAAAAAGGTGAAAAAATTTTTTTTTTGGACTTAGTCATTTTTTCAGCGTTTATCAGACTTTCAGATAGTGGAAATGTCAGTGAGCGTTCCGATTTCAGTTCCAGAGCGATTCGCCCGATGAGTCCTTAATATTTAGTTGTTTTCAGCCAAATTTCAGAATTTTTGAAAATTTCACTTTTTTGTGAAAATATCCACTAAATGAGGGAATAATATGTGTGAGGGTACCCCAGGAGAGTTCCAAATGTGTGTGGGTAGAATATATATATCCCACGGGGGTAAAATTGAAAAAAGGTGAAAAAAATTTTTTTTTCGACTTAGTCATTTTTTCAGCGTTTATCAGACTTTCAGATAGGGGAAATGTCAGTGAGCATTCCGATTTCAGTTCCAGAGCGATTCGCCCGATGAGTCCTTAATATTTAGTTGTTTTCAGCCAAATTTCAGAATTTTTAAAAATTTCATTTTTTGTGAAAATATCCACTAAATGAGGGATTAATATGTGTGAGGGTACCCCAGGAGAGTTCCAAATTGTGTGTGGGTAGAATATATATCACACGGGGGTAAAATTGAAAAAAGGTGAAAAATTCTTTTTTTTGGACTTAGTCATTTTTTCAGCGTTTATCAGACTTTCAGATAGGGGAAATGTCAGTGAGCGTTCCGATTTAAGTTCCAGAGCGATTCGCCCGATGAGTCCTTCATATTTAGTCGTTTTCAGCCAATTTTCTGAATTTTTGAAAATTTCACTCTATTGTGAAAATATCCACTAAATGAGGGAATAATATGTGTGAGGGTACCCCAGGAGAGTTCCAAATGTGTGTGGGTAGAATATATATCACACGGGGGTAAAATTGAAAAAAGGTGAAAAATTTTTTTTTTTGGACTTAGTCATTTTTTCAGCGTTTATCTGACTTTCAGATAGGGGAAATGTCAGTGAGCGTTCCGATTTCAGTTCCAGAGCGATTCGCCCGATGAGTCCTTAATATTTAGTTGTTTTCAGCCAAATTTCAGAATTTTTGAAAATTTCACTTTTTTGTGAAAATATCCACTAAATGAGGGAATAATATGTGTGAGGGTACCCCAGGAGAGTTCCAAATGTGTGTGGGTAGAATATATATCCCACGGGGGTAAAATTGAAAAAAGGTGAAAAAAATTTTTTTTTTGGACTTAGTCATTTTTTCAGCATTTATCAGACTTTCAGATAGGGGAAATGTCAGTGAGCGTTCCGATTTCAGTTCCAGAGCGATTCACCCGATGAGTCCTTCATATTTAGTCGTTTTCAGCCAACTTTCTGAATTTTTGAAAATTTCACTTTTTTGTGAAAATATCCACTAAACGAGGGAATAATATGTGTGAGGGCATCCCAGGAGAGTTCCAAATGTGTGTGGGTAGAATATATATCCCACGGGGGTAAAATTGAAAAAAGTTGAAAAAAAATTTTTTGTAGACTTAGTCATTTTACGGGGTTTATCAGACTTTCAGATAGGTGAAATGTCAGTGAGCGTTCCGATTTCAGTTCCAGAGCGATTCGCCCGATGAGTCCTTCATATTTAGTCGTTTTCAGCCAATTTTCAGAATTTTTGAAAATTTCACTTTTTTGTGAAAATATCAACTAAATGAGGGAATAATATGTGTGAGGGTACCCCAGGAGTGTTCCAAATGTGCATGGGTAGAATATATATCCCACGGGGGTAAAATTGAAAAAAGTTGAAAAAATTTTTTTTTTGGGACTTAATCATTTTTTCAGCGTTTATCAGACTTTCAGATAGGGGAAATGTCAATGAACGTTCAGATTTCAGTTCCAGAGCGATTCGCCCGATGAGTCCTTCATATTTAGTCGTTTTCAGCCAATTTTCTGAATTTTTGAAAATTTCACTTTTTTGTGAAAATATCCAGTAAATGAGGGAATAATATGTGTGAGGGTACCCCAGGAGTGTTCCAAATGTGCGTGGGTAGAATATATATCCCACGGGGTAAAATTGAAAAAAGTTAAAAAAATTTTTTTTTGGACTTAGTCATTTTTTCAGCATTTATCAGACTTTCAGATATGGGAAATGTCAGTGAGCGTTCCTATTTCAGTTCCAGAGCGATTCGTCCGATGAGTCCTTCATATTTAGTCGTTTTCAGCCAATTTTCAGAATTTTTGAAAATTTCACTTTTTTGTGAAAATATCCACTAAATGACGGAATAATGTGTGTGAGGGTACCCCAGGAGAGTTCCAAATGTGTGTGGGTAGAATATATATCCCACGGGGGTAAAATTGAAAAAAGGTGAAAAAAATTTTTTTTTGGACTTAGTCATTTTTTCAGCGTTTATCAGACTTTCAGATAGGGGAAATGTCAATGAGCATTCCGATTTCAGTTCCAGAGCGATTCGCCCGATGAGTCCTTCATATTTAGTCGTTTTCAGCCAATTTTCTGAATTTTTGAAAATTTCACTTTTTTTGTTAAAATATCCACTAAATGAGGGAATAATATGTGTGAGGGTACCCCAGGAGAGTTCCAAATGTGTGTGGGTAGAATATATATCCCACGGGGTAAAATTGAAAAAAGGTGAAAAAAATTTTTTTTTGGACTTAGTCATTTTTTCAGCATTTATCAGACTTTCAGATAGGGGAAATGTCAGTGAGCGTTCCGATTTCAGTTCCAGAGCGATTCGCCCGATGAGTCCTTCATATTTAGTCGTTTTCAGCCAATTTTCAGAATTTTTGAAAATTTCACTTTTTTGTGAAAATATCAACTAAATGAGGGAATAATATGTGTGAGGGTACCCCAGGAGTGTTCCAAATGTGCATGGGTAGAATATATATCCCACGGGGGTAAAATTGAAAAAAGTTGAAAAAATTTTTTTTTTGGGACTTAATCATTTTTTCAGCGTTTATCAGACTTTCAGATAGGGGAAATGTCAGTGAGCGTTCCGATTTCAGCTCCAGCGCGATTCGCCCGATGAGTCCTTCATATTCAGTCGTTTTCAGCCAATTTTCTGAATTTTTGAAAATTTCACTCTTTTGTGAAAATATCCACTAAATGAGGGAATAATATGTGTGAGGGTACCCCAGGAGAGTTCCAAATGTGTGTGGGTAGAATATATATCCCACGGGGAAAAACTGAAAAGAAGTTAAAAAATTTTTTTTTTGGACTTAGTCAGTTTTTCAGCGTTTATCAGACTTTCAGATAGGGGAAATGTCAGTGAGCGTTCCGATTTCAGTTCCAGAGCGATTCGCCCGATGAGTCCTTCATATTTAGTCCTTTTCAGCCAATTTTCAGAATTTTTGAAAATTTCACTTTTTTGTGAAAATATCAACTAAATGAGGGAATAATATGTGTGAGGGTACCCCAGGAGTGTTCCAAATGTGCATGGGTAGAATATATATCCCACGGGGGTAAAATTGAAAAAAGTTGAAAAAATTTTTTTTTTGGGACTTAATCATTTTTTCAGCGTTTATCAGACTTTCAGATAGGGGCAATATCAGTGAGCGTTCCGATTTCAGTTCCAGAGCGATTCGCCCGATGAGTCCTTCATATTTAGTCGTTTTCAGCCAATTTTCTGAATTTTTGAAAATTTCACTTTTTTGTGAAAATATCCACTAAATGAGGGAATAATATGTGTGAGGGTACCCCAGGAGAGTTCCAAATGTGTGTGGGTAGAATATATATCCCACGGGGGTAAAATTGAAAAAAGTTGAAAAAAATTTTTTTTTGGACTTAGTCATTTTTTCAGCGTTTATCAGACTTTCAGATAGGGGAAATGTCAGTGAGCGTTCCGATTTCAGTTCCAGAGCGATTCGCCCGATGAGTACTTCATATTTAGTCGTTTTCAGCCAATTTCCTGAATTTTTGAAAATTTCACTTTTTTATGAAAATATCCACTAAATGAGGGAATAATATGTGTGAGGGTACCCCAGGAGTGTTCCAAATGTGCGTGGGTAGAATATATATCCCACGGGGGTAAAATTGAAAAAAGGTGAAAAATATTTTTTTTTGGACTTTGTCATTTTTTCAGCATTTATCAGACTTTCAGATAGGGGAAATGTCAGTGAGCATTCCGATTTCAGTTCCAGAGCGATTCACTCGATGAGTCCTTCATATTTAGTTGTTTTAAGCCAATTTTCTGAATTTTTGAAAATTTCACTTTTTTGTGAAAATATCCACTAAATGAGGGAATAATATGTGTGAGGGTACCCCAGGAGAGTTCCAAATGTGTATGGGTAGAATATATATCCACGGGGGTAAAAATGAAAAAAGGTGAAAATAATTTTTTTTTGGACTTAGTCATTTTTTCAGCGTTTATCAGACTTTCAGATAGGGGAAATGTCAGTGAGCGTTCCGATTTCAGTTCCAGAGCGATTCGCCCAATGAGTCCTTCATATTTAGTCATTTTCAGCCAATTTTCTGAATTTTTGAAAATTTCACTTTTTTGTGAAAATATCCACTAAATGAGGGAATAATATGTGTGAGGGTACCCCAGGAGTGTTTCAAATGTGCGTGGGTAGAATATATATCCCACGGGGGTAAAATTGAAAGAATTTTTTTTTGGACTTAATTATTTTTTCAGCGTTTATCAGACTTTCAGATAGGGGCAATATGAGTGAGCGTTCCGATTTCAGTTCCAGAGCGATTCGCCCGATGAGTCCTTCATATTTAGTCGTTTTCAGCCAATTTTCTGAATTTTTGAAAATTTCACTTGTTTGTGAAAATATCCACTAAATGAGGGAATAATATGTGTGAGGGTACCCCAGGAGAGTTCCAAATGTGTGTGGGTAGAATATATATCCCACGGGGGTAAAATTGAAAAAAGGTTAAAAAATTTTTTTTTTTGGACTTAGTCATTTTTTCAGCGTTAATCAGACTTTCAGATAGGGGAACTGTCAGTGAGCATTCCGATTTCAATTCCAGTGCGATTCGCCCGATGAGTCCTTCATATTCAGTCGTTTTCAGCCAATTTTCTGAATTTTTGAAAATTTCACTTTTTGTGAAAATATCCACTAAATGAGGGAATAATATGCGTGAGGGTACCCCAGGAATGTTCCAAATGTGCGTGGGTAGAATATATATCCCACGGGGGTAAAATTGAAATAAGTTGAAAAAAAATTTTTTTTGGACTTAGTCATTTTTTCAGCGTTTATCAGACTTTCAGATAGGGGAAATGTCAGTGAGCGTTCCGATTTCAGCTCCAGCGCGATTCGCCCGATGAGTCCTTCATATTCAGTCGTTTTCAGCCAATTTTCTGAATTTTTGAAAATTTCACTCTTTTGTGAAAATATCCACTAAATGAGGGAATAATATGTGTGAGGGTACCCCAGGAGAGTTCCAAATGTGTGTGGGTAGAATATATATCCCACGGGGAAAAACTGAAAAGAAGTTAAAAAATTTTTTTTTTGGACTTAGTCAGTTTTTCAGCGTTTATCAGACTTTCAGATAGGGGAAATGTCAGTGAGCGTTCCGATTTCAGTTCCAGAGCGATTCGCCCGATGAGTCCTTCATATTTAGTCCTTTTCAGCCAATTTTCAGAATTTTTGAAAATTTCACTTTTTTGTGAAAATATCCACTAAATGAGGGAATAATTTGTGTGAGGGTACCCCAGGAGTGTTCCAAATGTGCGTGGGTAGAATATATATCCCACGGGGGTAAAATTGAAAAAAGTTGAAAAATTTTTTTTTTTGGACTTAGTCATTTTTTTAGCGTTTATCAGACTTTCAGATAGGGGAAATGTCAGTGAGCGTTCCGATTTCAGTTCCAGCGCGATTCGCCCGATGAGTCCTTCATATTCAGTCTTTTTCAGCCAATTTTCAGAATTTTTGAAAATTTCACTTTTTTGTGAAAATATCCACTAAATGAGGGAATAATATGTGTGAGGGTACCCCAGGAGAGTTTCAAATGTGCGTGGGTAGAATATATATCCCACGGGGGTAAAATTGAAAAAAGGTGAAAAAATTTTTTTTGGACTTAGTCATTTTTTCAGCGTTTATCAGACTTTCAGATAGGGGAAATGTCAGTGAGCGTTGCGATTTCAGTTCCAGAGCGATTCGCCCGATGAGTCCTTCATATTTAGTCGTTTTCAGCCAATTTTCTGAATTTTTGAAAATTTCACTTTTTTGTGAAAATATCCACTAAATGAGGGAATAATATGTGTGAGGGTACCCCAGGAGAGTTCCAAATGTGTGTGGGTAGAATTTATATCACACGGGGGTAAAATTGAAAAAAGGTGAAAAATTTTTTTTTTTGGACTTAGTCATTTTTTCAGCGTTTATCAGACTTTCAGATAGGGGAAATGTCAGTGAGCATTCCGATTTCAGTTCCAGAGCGATTCGCCCGATGAGTCCTTCATATTTAGTCGTTTTCAGCCAATTTTCTGAATTTTTGAAAATTTCACTTTTTTGTGAAAATATCCACTAAATGAGGGAATAATATGTGTGAGGGTACCCCAGGAGAGTTCCAAATGTGTGTAGGTATAATATATATCCCACGGGGGTAAAATTGAAAAAAGTTTAAAAAAATTTTTTTTTAGACTTAGTCATTTTCCGGCGTTTATCAGACTTTCAGATAGGTGAAATGTCAGTGAGCATTCCGATTTCAGTTCCAGAGCGATTCGCCCGATGAGTCCTTCATATTTAGTCGTTTTTAGCCAATTTTCTGAATTTTTGAAAATGTCACTTTTTTGTGAAAATATCCACTAAATGAGGGAATAATATGTGTGAAGGTACCCCAGGAGAGTACCAAATGTGTGTGGGTAGAATATATATCCCACGGGGGTAAAATTGAAAAAAGGTGAAAAATTTTTTTTTTTGAACTTAGTCATTTTTTCATCGTTTTTCAGACTTTCAGATAGGGGAAATGTCAGTGAGCGTTCCGATTTCAGTTCCAGAGCGATTCGCCCGATGAGTCCTTCATATTTAGTCGTTTTCAGCCAATTTTCTGAATTTTTGAAAATTTCACTTTTTTGTGAAAATATCCACTAAATGAGGGAATAATATGTGTGAGGGTACCCCAGGAGAGTTCCAAATGTGTGTGGGTAGTGTTATGTTCTGCTACCAAAGCTAAGGAAAGAGAGGAGATTTGTCCCTACTATAGGACTCAGCTGAATCCCTACGATGTAACAGGGAACCTGATCCTGCGATCAGACCTGCTAAAGTCCTAATCTAGTCTGTACGAAGACCTATAGATGTGGGAGGGAATCCCTACAAGTACTAAGGACTGGGAGGAATATGGGACACCTCCTAACAGAAATAGTAGCAGACAGACGAACAAACAAAATAGATAGAACATAGAGGTCCGTAGACCAAGCAAACTAACAGAGTAGATACAGAGCACAGACTAGCTAGAAAGTAGATATACAATGAAGTCCAGCAAAGCCAGAAGGGCGGAGCAGGATTAAATAGGCCAACAAGGTCATGTGACCAGCAAAGGAAAAAAAACCTAACAGCAAGGTTCTAACAGTACCCCCCCTTCTAAGAGGATCCTCCGGATCCCCTAGGACCAGGCTTATCAGGAAATCTCCTGTGAAACGCTCTGATAAGTCTGGACGCGGAAACATCATCTGACCTCACCCAAGAGTTATCCTCGGGTCCGAAACCTTTCCAGGCCACAAGATACTGCAAACTACCTCTATACCGTCTAGAGTCAAGGATGCGAGAAATTTCATATTCCCCGTCCTCCACCACCGGAGGAACAGAGGCAGAGGCGTCACCATCCGACACAACAGCTTTTTTTAACAGAGAGACATGAAAGACCGGATTAATTCTCCAGGAGGTAGGAACCTTCAACCTAACAGCAGATTGGTTGACAACCTGAAGCACCTTAAAGGGCCCTACAAACTTGGGACCCAATTTCTTAGAAGGAATCCTCAACCGCAGATTCCTAGAGGACAACCAAACCATGTCACCAACAGCGAACAAAACCTCCTGTCGTTTCCTATCAAAGTAGTCTTTAGATTTTCTGTTGGCCTCCTGAAGATTACCACGCACATCCGTCCAAACTCTTTCCAAATCACCGGAAAAATTCTCCTCCTCAGGCACGGCAGATCCCAACTTGGAGAACGACCCAAACGACGGATGTCTCCCAGAACAACAAAAAAAAGGCGAACAACCAGCAGAAGAAGATGTATGATTGTTCAGAGCAAATTCGGCAAGTGGCAGAAACTCAGACCACCCCTCTTGATTGTCTGCCACAAAACAACGCAAGAACTGCTCAACATCCTGGTTTTTCCTTTCTGTCTGGCCATTATATTCAGGATGATATCCGGACGAAAACGACAAATGAATTCCCAACCTGTCACAAAAGGCACGCCAAAAACGAGCCACGAACTGAGGACCCCTATCAGAAACAATGTCAGTAAGAACGCCATGAAGTCTGACAATTTCCTTGACAAAGGCCTTAGCGAGAGTTTTAGCGCAGGGCAGTTTGACGAAGGGAACCAAGTGACACATCTTGCTAAAACGGTCCACGACCACCCAGATGACAGTAAAACCCTCAGAGGGGGGAAGGTCAGTTATAAAGTCCATAGCCAAATGTGTCCAAGGAGCACTGGGGACCTCCAAAGGACAAAGCAACCCCGCAGCAGGAGTATGTGAGGACTTAGATCTAGCACATATAGTACATTGGCGCACCCACTTAATGACTTCCTTCTGCCATCCAGGCCACCAAAAACTGCGACCCACCAGTCTCTTGGTCTCAGAGATTCCGGGATGACCTGCCAACCGAGATTCGTGACACTCAACAAACAAATCTCTCCTAAAGGTCCCAGGCACAAACAACCTCCCATGAGGAGTGTTAGATGGGGCATTCTTCTGAGCTTTAAGAATCTCATCTTCCAGAACGGAGTCTAAAGCAGCTATCACAATACCTTCTTGTAAAATGTTTTCCTCTTTCTCAGCACCGACTATGGGAGAAAAACTGCGAGACAAGGCATCCGCCTTAACATTCTTAGTACCAGGGATGTAAGTAACGGAGAAATTAAACCGCGAGAAAAACAGTGCCCACCTAGCCTGACGGGCATTCAGGCGCTTGGCAGCGTCAAGATATATCAGATTTTTATGATCCGTAAGAACCTGAACGGGAAATTCCGCACCTTCCAAGAAGTGGCGCCAGTGTTCAAATGTGAGTTTAATAGCCAATAATTCCCGATTACCAATATCGTAATTCAATTCAGTCTCCGAAAATTTTTTTGAAAAAAAGGCACAGGGATGTAATCCATCCCCGTTATCCTGAGACAATACTGCGCCAACCCCCACAGAGGAAGCATCAACCTCAACCAAAAACGGCCTAGTAACATCAGGCTGCATAAGGATGGGAGCAGAGGTGAACCTCTCCTTGAGATACACAAAAGCTTCAATGGCCTCAGAAGACCACTGAACCGCATCAGCACCTTTCCTGGTGAGATCAGTCAGAGGTTTGACAATACTAGAAAATTTTTTTATGAATTTTCTATAGTAATTGGCGAAACCCAAAAACCTCTGTATCGATTTCAAACCAATAGGCCTAGGCCATTCCTGCACAGCCTGAACCTTAACCGGATCCATCTCAAAACCTTTGCTGGAGATAATGTAGCCCAAAAAACTAATTCTCTGTACAGCGAACTCACATTTCTCCAGCTTAGCAAAAAGCGAATTGTCCATTAATAACTGTAATACCTCACGCACGCTCTGCCAATGAGACTCCAGATCTGGCGAATAAATCAAAATGTCATCCAAATACACAACCACATTTTTACCGATCAAAGGTCTAAGGATGTCATTAATCAGATTCTGAAAAAATGCAGGAGCATTAGTAAGACCAAAAGGCATAACCAGATTCTCAAAATGACCCACAGGAGTGTTAAAAGCAGTCTTCCATTCATCACCCTCCTTCATGCGCAACAGATTGTATGCCCCCTTAAGGTCAATTTTAGAGAACCACTTGGCCCCCAATAACTGGTTAAATAGATCAGGAATCAATGGCAGTGGGTAAGGATTGCGTACCGTAATTTTGTTAATCTCACGAAAGTCCAGACAAGGACGTAAACCGCCGTCCTTTTTTTTTACAAAAAAAAATCCAACCGCCACAGGAGACTTAGAGGGCCTAATGTGACCGGCGGCCAAACTTGTCTGTATGTATTCCTCCAAAGCCTTCCTCTCAGGAATAGTAAGGTTAAATAAACGACTTTTAGGAAGAGTCGCTCCAGGGACAAATTCAATAGAACAATCATAGTCTCTATGGGGAGGCAAAACCTGCGATTCCTTCTCAGAAAAAACTCTCCAAAAATCCTGAATAGGAACAGGCAATTCTCCCCTATCCAAAGCTGCAATACGCCCGTTACAACACTTGTCATAACATTTATGGCTCCAGGATTTAATTTCACTGGTAGACCAATCCAATACAGGATTGTGAAATTTTAACCAGGGCAAACCCAATATTACTGGAGAAGGCAAGTTATTCAACACTACCAAATCCAATTTCTCATGGTGAACACCATTAATAGTGAGAGGAAATTCACTGACCTTGAGAGTAATATTCTTCAAAGGGGAGCCATCCACAGAAACCACAGCAATGGGGGATGATAAAGGTTCAGGTTTTAAATTGAGTTTTTCCACGAATCCCCCATCAATTACATTCAGTGTAGACCCGCAATCAACAAACACCCGAAATTCCATCAATTTTTCCTGAGCAATCGTGGAAGCAGCTAAAAATATACCCTTGGAATTTAAACAGGCAATACGGGCGTGACTGACCATTTTTTTTTCTTTCTTCATACGAAGCTCACAGCCTTTAATCAAATGACCAGATTTTCCGCAATAGTAACACAAGCCTTCCGAAAAACGACGGTCTTTTTCTTGAGAGCGAGGTGCCACCGATCCAATCTCCATCGGTTCACCACTGTTAGTACACACATTATCATAACCAGAAACTGACATAGCAGAGGATTTGCTCTCATTAACCCTAGCACGCAGTCTTCTATCCACCCGTATAGCTAATTGCATAGCCTGTTGCAAATCCTCAGGTGTAGGATAAGCAATTAGCAAGTCTTTAACCCTTTCACTGAGCCCAGCAAGAAATAGACTTTTCAGAGCAGAATCGTTCCACCCTGTTTGAGTGGACCAACGACGAAAATGTGTACAATATTTTTCAACATTACCCGATCCTTGTTTTAAACGTCTCAACTCAGTCTCAGCTGATGCCACACGGTCAGGATCATCATATAATAGTCCTAAAGCAGAAAAAAAACTATCCACTGATCTGAAGCATGTATCACTAGGTTGCAAAGAAAAGGCCCACTCCTGAGGCTCTTTGCGCAAAAGTGACATTATGAACCCTACGCGCTGGGATTCATCCCCAGAGGACTTGGGTCTCAAACGAAAATACAATAAGCAAGCATTTTTAAATGAAAAAAATTCTCGATGTTCACCAAAAAATAAATCCGGCAAACATACCTTAGGCTCCAAGAAATATGCTCCAGGACAGTTACTCACGTGCTGACGGAGCTCGGCCACTTCCAGAGAGAGTCCCTGCAGGTGTTTAGCCAAATCCTGAACCGACACCATGATGGAACAAAAAAAAATCTTTCCTTAGAGAATTTGCAGGCTGGACTTACTGTTATGTTCTGCTACCAAAGCTAAGGAAAGAGAGGAGATCTGTCCCTACTATAGGACTCAGCTGAATCCCTACGATGTAACAGGGAACCTGATCCTGCGATCAGACCTGCTAAAGTCCTAATCTAGTCTGTACGAAGACCTATAGATGTGGGAGGGAATCCCTACAAGTACTAAGGACTGGGAGGAATATGGGACACCTCCTAACAGAAATAGTAGCAGACAGACGAACAAACAAAATAGATAGAACATAGAGGTCCGTAGACCAAGCAAACTAGCAGAGTAGATACAGAGCACAGACTAGCTAGAAAGTAGATATACAATGAAGTCCAGCAAAGCCAGAAGGGCGGAGCAGGATTAAATAGGCCAACAAGGTCATGTGACCAGCAAAGGAAAAAAAACCTAACAGCAAGGTTCTAACAGGTAGAATATATATCCCACGGGGGTAAAATTGAAAAAAGTTTAAAAAAAATTTTTTTTAGTCTTAGTCATTTTCCGGCGTTTATCAGACTTTCAGATAGGTGAAATGTCAGTGAGCATTCCGATTTCAGTTCCAGAGCGATTCGCCCGATGAGTCCTTCATATTTAGTCGTTTTCAGCCAATTTTCTGAATTTTTGAAAATTTCACTTTTTTGTGAAAATATCCACTAAATGAGGGAATAATATGTGTGAGGGTACCTCAGGAGAGTTCCAAATGTGTGTGGGTAGAATATATATCCCACAGGGGTAAAATTGAAAAAAGGTGAAAAAAAATTTTTTTTGGACTTAGTCATTTTTTCAGCGTTTATCAGACTTTCAGATAGGGGAAATGTCAGTGAGTGTTCCGATTTCAGTTCCAGAGCGATTCGCCCGATGAGTCCTGCATGTTTAGTCGTTTTCAGCCAAATTTCAGAATTTTTGAAAATTTCACTTTTTTGTGAAAATATCCACTAAATGAGGGAATAATATGTGTGAGGGTACCCCAGGAGAGTTCCAAATGTGGTGGGTAGAATATATATCCCACGGGGGTAAAATTGTAAAAGGGTGAAAAAAATTTTTTCGACTTAGTCATTTTTCCAGCGTTTATCAGACTTTCAGACAGGGGAAATGTCAGTGAGCGTTCCGATTTCAGTTCCAGAGCGATTCGCCCAATGAGTCCATCATATTTAGTCGTTTTCAGCCAATTTTCTGAATTTTTGAAAATTTCACTTTTTTGTGAAAATATCCACTAAATGAGGGAATAATATGTGTGAGCGTACCCCAGGAGAGTTCCAAATGTGTGTGGGTAGAATATATATCCCACGGGGGTAAAATTGAAAAAAGGTGAAAAATTTTTTTTTTTGGACTTAATCATTTTTTTCAGCGTTTATCAGACTTTCAGATAGGGAAATATCAGTGAGCGTTCCGCTTTCAGTTCCAGAGCGATTCGCCCATTGAGTCCTTCATATTTAGTCGTTTTCAGGCAATTTTCTGAATTTTTGAAAATGTCACTTTTTTGTGAAAATATCCACTAAATGAGGGAATAATATGTGTGAGGGTACCCCAGGAGAGTTCCAAATGTGTGTGGGTAGAATATATATCCCACGGGGGTAAAATTGAAAAAAGGTGAAAAAAATTTTTTTGGACTTAGTCATTTTTCCATCGTTTATCAGACTTTCAGACAGGGGAAATGTCAGTGAGCGTTCTGATTTCAGTACCAGAGCGATTCGCCCAATGAGTCCTTCATATTTAGTCGTTTTCAGCCAATTTTCTGAATTTTTGAAAATTTCACTTTTTTTGTGAAAATATCCACTAAATGAGGGAATAATATGTGTGAGGGTATCCCAGGAGAGTTCCAAATGTGTGTGGGTAGAATATATATCCCACGGGGGTAAAATTGAAAAAAGTTGAAAAAAATTTTTTTTTAGACTTAGTCATTTTCCGGCGTTTATCAGACTTTCAGATAGGTGAAATGTCAGTGAGCGTTCCGATTTCAGTTCCAGAGCGATTTGCCCGATGAGTCCTTCATATTTAGTCGTTTTCAGCCAATTTTCTGAATTTTTGAAAATTTCACTTTTTTGTGAAAATATCCACTAAATGAAGGAATAATATGTGTGAGGGTACCCCAGGAGAGTTCCAAATGTGTGTGGGTAGAATATATATCACACGGAGGTAAAATTGAAAAAAGGTCAAAATATTTTATTTTTGGACTTAGTCATTTTTCCTGCGTTTATCAGACTTTCAGATAGGGGAAATGTCAGTGAGCGTTCCGATTTAAGTTCCAGAGCGATTCACCCGATGAGTCCTTCATATTTAGTCGTTTTCAGCCAATTTTCTGAATTTTTGAAAATTTCACTTTTTTGTGAAAATATTCACTAAATGAGGGAATAATATGTGTGAGGGTACCCCAGGAGAGTTCCAAATGTGTGTGGGTAGAATATATATCACACGGAGGTAAAATTGAAAAAAGGTCAAAATATTTTATTTTTGGACTTAGTCATTTTTTCAGCGTTTATCAGACTTTCAGATAGGGGAAATGTCAGTGAGCGTTCCGATTTCAGTTCCAGAGCGATTCGCCCGATGAGTCCTTCATATTTAGTCGTTTTCAGCCAATTTTCTGAATTTTTGAAAATTTCACTTTTTGTGAAAATATCCACTAAACGAGGGAATAATATGTGTGAGGGCATCCCAGGAGAGTTCCAAATGTGTGTGGGTAGAATATATATCCCACGGGGGTAAAATTGAAAAAAGTTGAAAAAAAATTTTTTTTAGACTTAGTCATTTTCCGGGGTTTATCAGACTTTCAGATAGGTGAAATGTCAGTGAGCGTTCCGATTTCAGTTCCAGAGCGATTCGCCCGATGAGTCCTTCATATTTAGTCGTTTTTAGCCAATTTTCTGAATTTTTGAAAATTTCACTTTTTTGTGAAAATATCCACTAAATGAGGGAATAATATGTGTGAGGGTACCCCAGGAGAGTTCCAAATGTGTGTGGGTAGAATATATATCACACGGGGGTAAAATTGAAAATGGTGAAAAATTTTTTTTTTTGGACGTAGTCATTTTTTCAGCGTTTATCAGACTTTCAGATAGGGGAAATGTCAGTGAGCGTTCCGATTTAAGTTCCAGAGCGATTCGCCCGATGAGTCCTTCATATTTAGTCGTTTTCAGCCAATTTTCTGAATTTTTGAAAATTTCACTTTTTTGTGAAAATATCCACTAAATGAGGGAATAATATGTGTGAGGGTACCCAGGAGAGTTCCAAATGTGTGTGGGTAGAATATATATCACACGGGGGTAAAATTGAAAAAAGGTGAAAAATTTTTTTTTTTGGACTTAGTCATTTTTTCAGCGTTTATCAGACTTTCAGATAGGGGAAATGTCAGTGAGCATTCCGATTTCAGTTCCAGAGCGATTCGCCCGATGAGTCCTTAATATTTAGTTGTTTTCAGCCAAATTTCAGAATTTTTAAAAATTTCATTTTTTGTGAAAATATCCACTAAATGAGGGATTAATATGTGTGAAGGTACCCCAGGAGAGTTCCAAATGTGTGTGGGTAGAATATATATCACACGGGGGTAAAATTGAAAAAAGGTGAAAAATTCTTTTTTTTGGACTTAGTCATTTTTTCAGCGTTTATCAGACTTTCAGATAGGGGAAATGTCAGTGAGCGTTCCGATTTAAGTTCCAGAGCGATTCGCCCGATGAGTCCTTCATATTTAGTCGTTTTCAGGCAATTTTCTGAATTTTTGAAAATTTCACTCTATTGTGAAAATATCCACTAAATGAGGGAATAATATGTGTGCGGGTACCCCAGGAGAGTTCCAAATGTGTGTGGGTAGAATATATATCACACGGGGGTAAAATTGAAAAAAGGTGAAAAATTTTTTTTTTTGGACTTAGTCATTTTTTCAGCGTTTATCTGACTTTCAGATAGGGGAAATGTCAGTGAGCGTTCCGATTTCAGTTCCAGAGCGATTCGCCCGATGAGTCCTTAATATTTAGTTGTTTTCAGCCAAATTTCAGAATTTTTGAAAATTTCACTTTTTTGTGAAAATATCCACTAAATGAGGGAACAATATGTGTGAGGGTACCCCAGGAGAGTTCCAAATGTGTGTGGGTAGAATATATATCACACGGAGGTAAAATTGAAAAAAGGTCAAAATATTTTATTTTTGGACTTAGTCATTTTTTCAGCGTTTATCAGACTTTCAGATAGGGGAAATGTCAGTGAGCGTTCCGATTTCAGTTCCAGAGCGATTCGCCCGATGAGTCCTTCATATTTAGTCGTTTTCAGCCAATTTTCTGAATTTTTGAAAATTTCACTTTTTTGTGAAAATATCCACTAAACGAGGGAATAATATGTGTGAGGGCATCCCAGGAGAGTTCCAAATGTGTGTGGGTAGAATATATATCCCACGGGGGTAAAATTGAAAAAAGTTGAAAAAAATTTTTTTTTAGACTTAGTCATTTTCCGGGGTTTATCAGACTTTCAGATAGGTGAAATGTCAGTGAGCGTTCCGATTTCAGTTCCAGAGCGATTCGCCCGATGAGTCCTTCATATTTAGTCGTTTTTAGCCAATTTTCTCAATTTTTGAAAATTTCACTTTTTTGTGAAAATATCCACTAAATGAGGGAATAATATGGGTGAGGGTACCCCAGGAGAGTTCCAAATGTGTGTGGGTAGAATATATATCCCACAGGGGTAAAATTGAAAAAAGGTGAAAATTTTTTTTTTCGACTTAGTCATTTTTCCTGCGTTTATCAGACTTTCAGATAGGGGAAATGTCAGTGAGCGCTCCAATTTAAGTTCCAGAGCGATTCACCCGATGAGTCCTTCATATTTAGTCGTTTTCAGCCAATTTTCTGAATTTTTGAAAATTTCACTTTTTTGTGAAAATATTCACTAAATGAGGGAATAATATGTGTGAGGGTACCCCAGGAGAGTTCCAAATGTGTGTGGGTAGAATATATATCACACGGAGGTAAAATTGAAAAAAGGTCAAAATATTTTATTTTTGGACTTAGTCATTTTTTCAGCGTTTATCAGACTTTCAGATAGGGGAAATGTCAGTGAGCGTTCCGATTTCAGTTCCAGAGCGATTCGCCCGATGAGTCCTTCATATTTAGTCGTTTTCAGCCAATTTTCTGAATTTTTGAAAATTTCACTTTTTTGTGAAAATATCCACTAAACGAGGGAATAATATGTGTGAGGGCATCCCAGGAGAGTTCCAAATGTGTGTGGGTAGAATATATATCCCACGGGGGTAAAATTGAAAAAAGTTGAAAAAAAATTTTTTTTAGACTTAGTCATTTTCCGGGGTTTATCAGACTTTCAGATAGGTGAAATGTCAGTGAGCGTTCCGATTTCAGTTCCAGAGCGATTCGCCCGATGAGTCCTTCATATTTAGTCGTTTTTAGCCAATTTTCTGAATTTTTGAAAATTTCACTTTTTTGTGAAAATATCCACTAAATGAGGGAATAATATGTGTGAGGGTACCCCAGGAGAGTTCCAAATGTGTGTGGGTAGAATATATATCACACGGAGGTAAAATTGAAAAAAGGTCAAAATATTTTATTTTTGGACTTAGTCATTTTTTCAGCGTTTATCAGACTTTCAGATAGGGGAAATGTCAGTGAGCGTTCCGATTTCAGTTCCAGAGCGATTCGCCCGATGAGTCCTTCATATTTAGTCGTTTTCAGCCAATTTTCTGAATTTTTGAAAATTTCACTTTTTTGTGAAAATATCCACTAAACGAGGGAATAATATGTGTGAGGGCATCCCAGGAGAGTTCCAAATGTGTGTGGGTAGAATATATATCCCACGGGGGTAAAATTGAAAAAAGTTGAAAAAAAATTTTTTTTAGACTTAGTCATTTTACGAGGTTTATCAGACTTTCAGATAGGTGAAATGTCAGTGAGCGTTCCGATTTCAGTTCCAGAGCGATTCGCCCGATGAGTCCTTCATATTTAGTCGTTTTTAGCCAATTTTCTGAATTTTTGAAAATTTCACTTTTTTGTGAAAATATCCACTAAATGAGGGAATAATATGTGTGAGGGTACCCCAGGAGAGTTCCAAATGTGTGTGGGTAGAATATATATCCCACAGGGGTAAAATTGAAAAAAGGTGAAAATTTTTTTTTTCGACTTAGTCATTTTTCCTGCGTTTATCAGACTTTCAGATAGGGGAAATGTCAGTGAGCGTTCCGATTTAAGTTCCAGAGCGATTCACCCGATGAGTCCTTCATATTTAGTCGTTTTCAGCCAATTTTCTGAATTTTTGAAAATTTCACTTTTTTGTGAAAATATTCACTAAATGAGGGAATAATATGTGTGAGGGTACCCCAGGAGAGTTCCAAATGTGTGTGGGTAGAATATATATCACACGGAGGTAAAATTGAAAAAAGGTCAAAATATTTTATTTTTGGACTGTCATTTTTTCAGCGTTTATCAGACTTTCAGATAGGGGAAATGTCAGTGAGCGTTCCGATTTCAGTTCCAGAGCGATTCGCCCGATGAGTCCTTCATATTTAGTCGTTTTCAGCCAATTTTCTGAATTTTTGAAAATTTCACTTTTTTGTGAAAATATCCACTAAACGAGGGAATAATATGTGTGAGGGCATCCCAGGAGAGTTCCAAATGTGTGTGGGTAGAATATATATCCCACGGGTGTAAAATTGAAAAAAGTTTAAAAAAAATTTTTTTTAGACTTAGTCATTTTCCGGGGTTTATCAGACTTTCAGATAGGTGAAATGTCAGTGAGCGTTCCGATTTCAGTTCCAGAGCGATTCGCCCGATGAGTCCTTCATATTTAGTCGTTTTTAGCCAATTTTCTGAATTTTTGAAAATTTCACTTTTTTGTGAAAATATCCACTAAATGAGGGAATAATATGTGTGAGGGTACCCCAGGAGAGTTCCAAATGTGTGTGGGTAGAATATATATCACACGGAGGTAAAATTGAAAAAAGGTCAAAATATTTTATTTTTGGACTTAGTCATTTTTTCAGCGTTTATCAGACTTTCAGATAGGGGAAATGTCAGTGAGCGTTCCGATTTCAGTTCCAGAGCGATTCGCCCGATGAGTCCTTCATATTTAGTCGTTTTCAGCCAATTTTCTGAATTTTTGAAAATTTCACTTTTTTGTGAAAATATCCACTAAATGAGGGAATAATATGTGTGAGGGTACCCAGGAGAGTTCCAAATGTGTGTGGGTAGAATATATATCACACGGGGGTAAAATTGAAAAAAGGTGAAAAATTTTTTTTTTGGACTTAGTCATTTTTTCAGCGTTTATCAGACTTTCAGAGAGTGGAAATGTCAGTGAGAGTTCCGATTTCAGTTCCAGAGCGATTCGCCCGATGAGTCCTTAATATTTAGTTGTTTTCAGCCAAATTTCAGAATTTTTGAAAATTTCACTTTTTTGTGAAAATATCCACTAAATGAGGGAATAATATGTGTGAGGGTACCCCAGGAGAGTTCCAAATGTGTGTGGGTAGAATATATATATCCCACGGGGGTAAAATTGAAAAAAGGTGAAAAAATTTTTTTTTTCGACTTAGTCATTTTTTCAGCGTTTATCAGACTTTCAGATAGGGGAAATGTCAGTGAGCATTCCGATTTCAGTTCCAGAGCGATTCGCCCGATGAGTCCTTAATATTTAGTTGTTTTCAGCGAAATTTCAGAATTTTTAAAAATTTCATTTTTTGTGAAAATATCCACTAAATGAGGGATTAATATGTGTGAGGGTACCCCAGGAGAGTTCCAAATGTGTGTGGGTAGAATATATATCACACGGGGGTAAAATTGAAAAAAGGTGAAAAATTCTTTTTTTTGGACTTAGTCATTTTTTCAGCGTTTATCAGACTTTCAGATAGGGGAAATGTCAGTGAGCGTTCCGATTTAAGTTCCAGAGCGATTCGCCCGATGAGTCCTTCATATTTAGTCGTTTTCAGCCAATTTTCTGAATTTTTGAAAATTTCACTCTATTGTGAAAATATCCACTAAATGAGGGAATAATATGTGTGAGGGTACCCCAGGAGAGTTCCAAATGTGTGTGGGTAGAATATATATCACACGGGGGTAAAATTGAAAAAAGGTGAAAAATTTTTTTTTTTGGACTTAGTCATTTTTTCAGCGTTTATCTGACTTTCAGATAGGGGAAATGTCAGTGAGCGTTCCGATTTCAGTTCCAGAGCGATTCGCCCGATGAGTCCTTAATATTTAGTTGTTTTCAGCCAAATTTCAGAATTTTTGAAAATTTCACTTTTTTGTGAAAATATCCACTAAATGAGGGAATAATATGTGTGAGGGTACCCCAGGAGAGTTCCAAATGTGTGTGGGTAGAATATATATCCCACGGGGGTAAAATTGAAAAAAGGTGAAAAAAATTTTTTTTTTGGACTTAGTCATTTTTTCAGCATTTATCAGACTTTCAGATAGGGGAAATGTCAGTGAGCGTTCCGATTTCAGTTCCAGAGCGATTCGCCCGATGAGTCCTTAATATTTAGTTGTTTTCAGCCAAATTTCAGAATTTTTGAAAATTTCACTTTTTTGTGAAAATATCCACTAAATGAGGGAATAATATGTGTGAGGGTACCCCAGGAGAGTTCCAAATGTGTGTGGGTAGAATATATATCCCACGGGGGTAAAATTGAAAAAAGGTGAAAAAAATTTTTTTTTTGGACTTAGTCATTTTTTCAGCATTTATCAGACTTTCAGATAGGTGAAATGTCAGTGAGCGTTCCGATTTCAGTTCCAGAGCGATTCGCCCGATGAGTCCTTCATATTTAGTCGTTTTTAGCCAATTTTCTGAATTTTTGAAAATTTCACTTTTTTGTGAAAATATCCACTAAATGAGGGAATAATATGTGTGAGGGTACCCCAGGAGAGTTCCAAATGTGTGTGGGTAGAATATATATCACACGGAGGTAAAATTGAAAAAAGGTCAAAATATTTTATTTTTGGACTTAGTCATTTTTTCAGCGTTTATCAGACTTTCAGATAGGGGAAATGTCAGTGAGCGTTCCGATTTCAGTTCCAGAGCGATTCGCCCGATGAGTCCTTCATATTTAGTCGTTTTCAGCCAATTTTCTGAATTTTTGAAAATTTCACTTTTTTGTGAAAATATCCACTAAACGAGGGAATAATATGTGTGAGGGCATCCCAGGAGAGTTCCAAATGTGTGTGGGTAGAATATATATCCCACGGGGGTAAAATTGAAAAAAGTTGAAAAAAAATTTTTTTTAGACTTAGTCATTTTCCGGGGTTTATCAGACTTTCAGATAGGTGAAATGTCAGTGAGCGTTCCGATTTCAGTTCCAGAGCGATTCGCCCGATGAGTCCTTCATATTTAGTCGTTTTTAGCCAATTTTCTGAATTTTTGAAAATTTCACTTTTTTGTGAAAATATCCACTAAATGAGGAAATAATATGTGTGAGGGTCCCCCAGGAGAGTTCCAAATGTGTGTGGGTAGAATATATATCCCACGGGGGTAAAATTGAAAAAAGTTGAAAAAAATTTTTTTTTAGACTTAGTCATTTTCCGGCGTTTATCAGACTTTCAGATAGGGGAAATGTCAGTGAGCGTTCCGATTTAAGTTCCAGAGCGATTCACCCGATGAGTCCTTCATATTTAGTCCTTTTCAGCCAATTTTCTGAATTTTTGAAAATTTCACTTTTTTGTGAAAATATCCACTAAATGAGGGAATAATATGTGTGAGGGTACCCAGGAGAGTTCCAAATGTGTGTGGGTAGAATATATATCACACGGGGGTAAAATTGAAAAAAGGTGAAAAAATTTTTTTTTTGGACTTAGTCATTTTTTCAGCGTTTATCAGACTTTCAGATAGTGGAAATGTCAGTGAGCGTTCCGATTTCAGTTCCAGAGCGATTCGCCCGATGAGTCCTTAATATTTAGTTGTTTTCAGCCAAATTTCAGAATTTTTGAAAATTTCACTTTTTTGTGAAAATATCCACTAAATGAGGGAATAATATGTGTGAGGGTACCCCAGGAGAGTTCCAAATGTGTGTGGGTAGAATATATATATCCCACGGGGGTAAAATTGAAAAAAGGTGAAAAAAATTTTTTTTTCGACTTAGTCATTTTTTCAGCGTTTATCAGACTTTCAGATAGGGGAAATGTCAGTGAGCATTCCGATTTCAGTTCCAGAGCGATTCGCCCGATGAGTCCTTAATATTTAGTTGTTTTCAGCCAAATTTCAGAATTTTTAAAAATTTCATTTTTTGTGAAAATATCCACTAAATGAGGGATTAATATGTGTGAGGGTACCCCAGGAGAGTTCCAAATTGTGTGTGGGTAGAATATATATCACACGGGGGTAAAATTGAAAAAAGGTGAAAAATTCTTTTTTTTGGACTTAGTCATTTTTTCAGCGTTTATCAGACTTTCAGATAGGGGAAATGTCAGTGAGCGTTCCGATTTAAGTTCCAGAGCGATTCGCCCGATGAGTCCTTCATATTTAGTCGTTTTCAGCCAATTTTCTGAATTTTTGAAAATTTCACTCTATTGTGAAAATATCCACTAAATGAGGGAATAATATGTGTGAGGGTACCCCAGGAGAGTTCCAAATGTGTGTGGGTAGAATATATATCACACGGGGGTAAAATTGAAAAAAGGTGAAAAATTTTTTTTTTTGGACTTAGTCATTTTTTCAGCGTTTATCTGACTTTCAGATAGGGGAAATGTCAGTGAGCGTTCCGATTTCAGTTCCAGAGCAATTCGCCCGATGAGTCCTTAATATTTAGTTGTTTTCAGCCAAATTTCAGAATTTTTGAAAATTTCACTTTTTTGTGAAAATATCCACTAAATGAGGGAATAATATGTGTGAGGGTACCCCAGGAGAGTTCCAAATGTGTGTGGGTAGAATATATATCACACGGAGGTAAAATTGAAAAAAGGTCAAAATATTTTATTTTTGGACTTAGTCATTTTTTCAGCGTTTATCAGACTTTCAGATAGGGGAAATGTCAGTGAGCGTTCCGATTTCAGTTCCAGAGCGATTCGCCCGATGAGTCCTTCATATTTAGTCGTTTTCAGCCAATTTTCTGAATTTTTGAAAATTTCACTTTTTTGTGAAAATATCCACTAAACGAGGGAATAATATGTGTGAGGGCATCCCAGGAGAGTTCCAAATGTGTGTGGGTAGAATATATATCCCACGGGGGTAAAATTGAAAAAAGTTGAAAAAAAATTTTTTTTAGACTTAGTCATTTTACGGGGTTTATCAGACTTTCAGATAGGTGAAATGTCAGTGAGCGTTCCGATTTCAGTTCCAGAGCGATTCGCCCGATGAGTCCTTCATATTTAGTCGTTTTTAGCCAATTTTCTGAATTTTTGAAAATTTCACTTTTTTGTGAAAATATCCACTAAATGAGGAAATAATATGTGTGAGGGTCCCCCAGGAGAGTTCCAAATGTGTGTGGGTAGAATATATATCCCACGGGGGTAAAATTGAAAAAAGTTGAAAAAAATTTTTTTTTAGACTTAGTCATTTTCCGGCGTTTATCAGACTTTCAGATAGGGGAAATGTCAGTGAGCGTTCCGATTTAAGTTCCAGAGCGATTCGCCCGATGAGTCCTTCATATTTAGTCGTTTTCAGCCAATTTTCTGAATTTTTGAAAATTTCACTTTTTTGTGAAAATATCCACTAAATGAGGGAATAATATGTGTGAGGGTACCCAGGAGAGTTCCAAATGTGTGTGGGTAGAATATATATCACACGGGGGTAAAATTGAAAAAAGGTGAAAAATTTTTTTTTTTGGACTTAGTCATTTTTTCAGCGTTTATCAGACTTTCAGATAGTGGAAATGTCAGTGAGCGTTCCGATTTCAGTTCCAGAGCGATTCGCCCGATGAGTCCTTAATATTTAGTTGTTTTCAGCCAAATTTCAGAATTTTTGAAAATTTCACTTTTTTGTGAAAATATCCACTAAATGAGGGAATAATATGTGTGAGGGTACCCCAGGAGAGTTCCAAATGTGTGTGGGTAGAATATATATATCCCACGGGGGTAAAATTGAAAAAAGGTGAAAAAAAATTTTTTTTCGACTTAGTCATTTTTTCAGCGTTTATCAGACTTTCAGATAGGGGAAATGTCAGTGAGCATTCCGATTTCAGTTCCAGAGCGATTCGCCCGATGAGTCCTTAATATTTAGTTGTTTTCAGCCAAATTTCAGAATTTTTGAAAATTTCACTTTTTTGTGAAAATATCCACTAAATGAGGGAATAATATGTGTGAGGGTACCCCAGGAGAGTTCCAAATGTGTGTGGGTAGAATATATATCCCACGGGGGTAAAATTGAAAAAAGGTGAAAAAAATTTTTTTTTTTGGACTTAGTCATTTTTTCAGCATTTATCAGACTTTCAGATAGGGGAAATGTCAGTGAGCGTTCCGATTTCAGTTCCAGAGCGATTCACCCGATGAGTCCTTCATATTTAGTCGTTTTCAGCCAACTTTCTGAAATTTTGAAAATTTCACTTTTTTGTGAAAATATCCACTAAATGAGGGAATAATATGTGTGAGGGTACCCCAGGAGAGTTCCAAATGTGTGTGGGTAGAATATATATCCCACGGGGGTAAAATTGAAAAAAGGTGAAAAAAATTTTTTTTTTTGGACTTAGTCATTTTTTCAGCATTTATCAGACTTTCAGATAGGGGAAATGTCAGTGAGTGTTCCGATTTCAGTTCCAGAGCGATTCACCCGATGAGTCCTTCATATTTAGTCGTTTTCAGCCAACTTTCAGAATTTTTGAAAATTTCACTTTTTTGTGAAAATATCCACTAAATGAGGGAATAATATGTGTGAGGGTACCCCAGGAGAGTTCCAAATGTGTGTGGGTAGAATATATATCACACGGGGGTAAAATTGAAAAAAGGTGAAAAAAATTTTTTTTTTGGACTTAGTCATTTTTTCAGCATTTATCAGACTTTCAGCTAGGGGAAATGTCAGTGAGCATTCCGATTTCAGTTCCAGAGCGATTCGCCCGATGAGTCCTTAATATTTAGTTGTTTTCAGCCAAATTTCAGAATTTTTGAAAATTTCACTTTTTTGTGAAAATATCCACTAAATGAGGGAATAATATGTGTGAGGGTACCCCAGGAGAGTTCCAAATGTGTGTGGGTAGAATATATATCCCACGGGGGTAAAATTGAAAAAAGGTGAAAAAAATTTTTTTTTTGGACTTAGTCATTTTTTCAGCATTTATCAGACTTTCAGATAGGGGAAATGTCAGTGAGCGTTCCGATTTCAGTTCCAGAGCGATTCGCCCGATGAGTCCTTAATATTTAGTTGTTTTCAGCCAAATTTCAGAATTTTTGAAAATTTCACTTTTTTGTGAAAATATCCACTAAATGAGGGAATAATATGTGTGAGGGTACCCCAGGAGAGTTCCAAATGTGTGTGGGTAGAATATATATCCCACGGGGGTAAAATTGAAAAAAGGTGAAAAAAATTTTTTTTTGGGACTTAGTCATTTTTTCAGCATTTATCAGACTTTCAGATAGGGGAAATGTCAGTGAGCGTTCCGATTTCAGTTCCAGAGCGATTCACCCGATGAGTCCTTCATATTTAGTCGTTTTCAGCCAACTTTCTGAATTTTTGAAAATTTCACTTTTTTGTGAAAATATCCACTAAATGAGGGAATAATATGTGTGAGGGTACCCCAGGAGAGTTCCAAATGTGTGTGGGTAGAATATATATCACACGGGGGTAAAATTGAAAAAAGGTGAAAATTTTTTTTTGGGACTTAGTCATTTTTTCAGCGTTTATCTGACTTTCAGATAGGGGAAATGTCAGTGAGCGTTCCGATTTCAGTTCCAGAGCGATTCGCCCGATGAGTCCTTAATATTTAGTTGTTTTCAGCCAAATTTCAGAATTTTTGAAAATTTCACTTTTTTGTGAAAATATCCACTAAATGAGGGAATAATATGTGTGAGGGTACCCCAGGAGAGTTCCAAATGTGTGTGGGTAGAATATATATCACACGGGGGTAAAATTGAAAAAAGGTGAAAAATTTTTTTTTTTGGACTTAGTCATTTTTTCAGCGTTTATCTGACTTTCAGATAGGGGAAATGTCAGTGAGCGTTCCGATTTCAGTTCCAGAGCCATTCGCCCGATGAGTCCTTAATATTTAGTTGTTTTCAGCCAAATTTCAGAATTTTTGAAAATTTCACTTTTTTGTGAAAATATCCACTAAATGAGGGAATAATATGTGTGAGGGTACCCCAGGAGAGTTCCAAATGTGTGTGGGTAGAATATATATCCCACGGGGGTAAAATTGAAAAAAGGTGAAAAAAATTTTTTTTTTGGACTTAGTCATTTTTTCAGCATTTATCGGACTTTCAGATAGGGGAAATGTCAGTGAGCGTTCCGATTTCAGTTCTAGAGCGATTCACCCGATGAGTCCTTCATATTTAGTCGTTTTCAGCCAACTTTCTGAATTTTTGAAAATTTCACTTTTTTGTGAAAATATCCACTAAATGAGGGAATAATATGTGTGAGGGTACCCCAGGAGAGTTCCAAATGTGTGTGGGTAGAATATATATCACACGGGGGTAAAATTGAAAAAAGGTGAAAATTTTTTTTTTTTGGACTTAGTCATTTTTTCAGCGTTTATCAGACTTTCAGATAGGGGAAATGTCAGTGAGCGTTCCGATTTCAGTTCCAGAGCGATTCACCCGATGAGTCCTTCATATTTAGTCGTTTTCAGCCAACTTTCTGAATTTTTGAAAATTTCACTTTTTTGTGAAAATATCCACCAAATGAGGGAATAATATGTGTGAGGGTACCCCAGGAGAGTTCCAAATGTGTGTGGGTAGAATATATATCCCACGGGGGTAAAATTGAAAAAAGGTGAAAAAAATTTTTTTTTTGGACTTAGTCATTTTTCAGCATTTATCAGACTTTCAGATAGGGGAAATGTCAGTGAGCGTTCCGACTTAAGTTCCAGAGCGATTCGCCCGATGAGTCCTTCATATTTAGTCGTTTTCAGCCAATTTTCAGAATTTTTGAAAATTTCACTTTTTTGTGAAAATATCCACTAAATGAGGGAATAATATGTGTGAGCGTACCCCAGGAGAGTTCCAAATGTGTGTGGGTAGAATATATATCACACGGGGGTAAAATTGAAAAAAGGTGAAAAATATTTTTTTTTGGACTTAGTCATTTTTTCAGCATTTATCAGACTTTCAGATAGGGGAAATGTCAGTGAGCATTCCGATTTCAGTTCCAGAGCGATTCGCCCGATGAGTCCTTAATATTTAGTTGTTTTCAGCCAAATTTCAGATTTTTTAAAAATTTCACTTTTTTGTGAAAATATCCACTAAATGAGGGAATAATATGTGTGAGGGTACCCCAGGAGAGTTCCAAATGTGTGTGGGTAGAATATATATCCCACGGGGGTAAAATTGAAAAAAGGTGAAAAATTATTTTTTTTGGACTTAGTCATTTTTTCAGCGTTTATCTGACTTTCAGATAGGGGAAATGTCAGTGAGCGTTCCGATTTCAGTTCCAGAGCGATTTGCCCGATGAGTCCTTAATATTTAGTTGTTTTCAGCCAAATTTCAGAATTTTTGAAAATTTCACTTTTTTGTGAAAATATCCACTAAATGAGGGAATAATATGTGTGAGGGTACCCCAGGAGAGTTCCAAATGTGTGTGGGTAGAATATATATCCCACGGGGGTAAAATTGAAAAAAGGTGAAAAAAATTTTTTTTTTGGACTTAGTCATTTTTTCAGCATTTATCAGACTTTCAGATAGGGGAAATGTCAGTGAGCGTTCCGATTTCAGTTCCAGAGCGATTCACCCGATGAGTCCTTCATATTTAGTCGTTTTCAGCCAACTTTCTGAATTTTTGAAAATTTCACTTTTTTGTGAAAATATCCACTAAATGAGGGAATAATATGTGTGAGGGTACCCCAGGAGAGTTCCAAATGTGTGTGGGTAGAATATATATCCCACGGGGGTAAAATTGAAAAAAGGTGAAAAAAATTTTTTTTTTGGACTTAGTCATTTTTTCAGCATTTATCGGACTTTCAGATAGGGGAAATGTCAGTGAGCGTTCCGATTTCAGTTCTAGAGCGATTCACCCGATGAGTCCTTCATATTTAGTCGTTTTCAGCCAACTTTCTGAATTTTTGAAAATTTCACTTTTTTGTGAAAATATCCACTAAATGAGGGAATAATATGTGTGAGGGTACCCCAGGAGAGTTCCAAATGTGTGTGGGTAGAATATATATCACACGGGGGTAAAATTGAAAAAAGGTGAAAAATTTTTTTTTTTGGACTTAGTCATTTTTTCAGCGTTTATCTGACTTTCAGATAGGGGAAATGTCAGTGAGCGTTCCGATTTCAGTTCCAGAGCGATTCGCCCGATGAGTCCTTAATATTTAGTTGTTTTCAGCCAAATTTCAGAATTTTTGAAAATTTCACTTTTTTGTGAAAATATCCACTAAATGAGGGAATAATATGTGTGAGGGTACCCCAGGAGAGTTCCAAATGTGTGTGGGTAGAATATATATCCCACGGGGGTAAAATTGAAAAAAGCTGAAAAAAATTTTTTTTTTGGACTTAGTCATTTTTTTAGCATTTATCAGACTTTCAGATAGGGGAAATGTCAGTGAGCGTTCCGATTTCAGTTCCAGAGCGATTCACCCGATGAGTCCTTCATATTTAGTCGTTTTCAGCCAACTTTCTGAATTTTTGAAAATTTCACTTTTTTGTGAAAATATCCACTAAATGAGGGAATAATATGTGTGAGGGTACCCCAGGAGAATTCCAAATGTGTGTGGGTAGAATATATATCACACGGGGGTAAAATTGAAAAAAGGTGAAAAATTTTTTTTTTTGGACTTAGTCATTTTTTCAGCATTTATCTGACTTTCAGATAGGGGAAATGTCAGTGAGCGTTCCGATTTCAGTTCCAGAGCGATTCGCCCGATGAGTCCTTAATATTTAGTTGTTTTCAGCCAAATTTCAGAATTTTTGAAAATTTCACTTTTTTGTGAAAATATCCACTAAATGAGGGAATAATATGTGTGAGGGTACCCCAGGAGAGTTCCAAATGTGTGTGGGTAGAATATATATCCCACGGGGGTAAAATTGAAAAAAGGTGAAAAAAATTTTTTTTTTGGACTTAGTCATTTTTTCAGCGTTTATCTGACTTTCAGATAGGGGAAATGTCAGTGAGCGTTCCGATTTCAGTTCCAGAGCGATTCGCCCGATGAGTCCTTAATATTTAGTTGTTTTCAGCCAAATTTCAGAATTTTTGAAAATTTCACTTTTTTGTGAAAATATCCACTAAATGAGGGAATAATATGTGTGAGGGTACCCCAGGAGAGTTCCAAATGTGTGTGGGTAGAATATATATCACACGGGGGTAAAATTGAAAAAAGGTGAAAATTTTTTTTTTTTGGACTTAGTCATTTTTTCAGCGTTTATCAGACTTTCAGATAGGGGAAATGTCAGTGAGCGTTCCGATTTCAGTTCCAGAGGGATTCACCCGATGAGTCCTTCATATTTAGTCGTTTTCAGCCAACTTTCTGAATTTTTGAAAATTTCACTTTTTTGTGAAAATATCCACCAAATGAGGGAATAATATGTGTGAGGGTACCCCAGGAGAGTTCCAAATGTGTGTGGGTAGAATATATATCCCACGGGGGTAAAATTGAAAAAAGGTGAAAAAAATTTTTTTTTTGGACTTAGTCATTTTTCAGCATTTATCAGACTTTCAGATAGGGGAAATGTCAGTGAGCGTTCCGATTTAAGTTCCAGAGCGATTCGCCCGATGAGTCCTTCATATTTAGTCGTTTTCAGCCAATTTTCAGAATTTTTGAAAATTTCACTTTTTTGTGAAAATATCCACTAAATGAGGGAATAATATGTGTGAGGGTACCCCAGGAGAGTTCCAAATGTGTGTGGGTAGAATATATATCACACGGGGGTAAAATTGAAAAAAGGTGAAAAATATTTTTTTTTGGACTTAGTCATTTTTTCAGCATTTATCAGACTTTCAGATAGGGGAAATGTCAGTGAGCATTCCGATTTCAGTTCCAGAGCGATTCGCCCGATGAGTCCTTAATATTTAGTTGTTTTCAGCCAAATTTCAGAATTTTTAAAAATTTCACTTTTTTGTGAAAATATCCACTAAATGAGGGAATAATATGTGTGAGGGTACCCCAGGAGAGTTCCAAATGTGTGTGGGTAGAATATATATCCCACGGGGGTAAAATTGAAAAAAGGTGAAAAATTTTTTTTTTTGGACTTAGTCATTTTTTCAGCGTTTATCAGACTTTCAGATAGGGGAAATGTCAGTGAGCGTTCCGATTTCAGTTCCAGAGCGATTCGCCCGATGAGTCCTTAATATTTTGTTGTTTTTAGCCAAATTTCAGAATTTTTGAAAATTTCACTTTTTTGTGAAAATATCCACTAAATGAGGGAATAATATGTGTGAGGGTACCCCAGGAGAGTTCAAAATGTGTGTGGGTAGAATATATATCACACGGGGGTAAAATTGAAAAAAGGTGAAAATTTTTTTTTTTTGGACTTAGTCATTTTTTCAGCGTTTATCAGACTTTCAGATAGGGGAAATGTCAGTGAGCGTTCCGATTTCAGTTCCAGAGCGATTCGCCCGATGAGTCCTTAATATTTAGTTGTTTTCAGCCAATTTTCTGAATTTTTGAAAATTTCACTTTTTTGTGAAAATATCCACTAAATGAGGGAATAATATGTGTGAGGGTACCCCAGGAGAGTTCCAAATGTGTGTGGGTAGAATATATATCACACGGGGGTAAAATTGAAAAAAGGTGAAAAATTTTTTTTTTTGGACTTAGTCATTTTTTCAGCGTTTATCTGACTTTCAGATAGGGGAAATGTCAGTGAGCGTTCCGATTTCAGTTCCAGAGCGATTCGCCCGATGAGTCCTTAATATTTAGTTGCTTTCAGCCAAATTTCAGAATTTTTGAAAATTTCACTTTTTTGTGAAAATATCCACTAAATGAGGGAATAATATGTGTGAGGGTACCCCAGGAGAGTTCCAAATGTGTGTGGGTAGAATATATATCCCACGGGGGTAAAATTGAAAAAAGGTGAAAAAAATTTTTTTTTTGGACTTAGTCATTTTTTTAGCATTTATCAGACTTTCAGATAGGGGAAATGTCAGTGAGCGTTCCGATTTCAGTTCCAGAGCGATTCACCCGATGAGTCCTTCATATTTAGTCGTTTTCAGCCAATTTTCTGAATTTTTGAAAATTTCACTTTTTTGTGAAAATATCCACTAAATGAGGGAATAATATGTGTGAGGGTACCCCAGGAGAGTTCCAAATGTGTGTGGGTAGAATATATATCACACGGGGGTAAAATTGAAAAAAGGTGAAAAATTTTTTTTTTTGGACTTAGTCATTTTTTCAGCATTTATCTGACTTTCAGATAGGGGAAATGTCAGTGAGCGTTCCGATTTCAGTTCCAGAGCGATTCACCCGATGAGTCCTTCATATTTAGTCGTTTTCAGCCAACTTTCTGAATTTTTAAAAATTTCACTTTTTTGTGAAAATATCCACTAAATGAGGGAATAATATGTGTGAGGGTACCCCAGGAGAGTTCAAAATGTGTGTGGGTAGAATATATATCACACGGGGGTAAAATTGAAAAAAGGTGAAAATTTTTTTTTTTTGGACTTAGTCATTTTTTCAGCGTTTATCAGACTTTCAGATAGGGGAAATGTCAGTGAGCGTTCCGATTTCAGTTCCAGAGCGATTCGCCCGATGAGTCCTTAATGTTTAGTTGTTTTTAGCCAAATTTCAGAATTTATGAAAATTTCACTTTTTTGTGAAAATATCCACTAAATGAGGGAATAATATGTGTGAGGGTACCCCAGGAGAGTTCCAAATGTGTGTGGGTAGAATATATATCCCACGGGGGTAAAATTGAAAAAAGGTGAAAAAAATTTTTTTTTTGGACTTAGTCATTTTTCAGCATTTATCAGACTTTCAGATAGGGGAAATGTCAGTGAGCGTTCCGATTTAAGTTCCAGAGCGATTCGCCCGATGAGTCCTTCATATTTAGTCGTTTTCAGCCAATTTTCAGAATTTTTGAAAATTTCACTTTTTTGTGAAAATATCCACTAAATGAGGGAATAATATGTGTGAGGGTACCCAGGAGAGTTCCAAATGTGTGTGGGTAGAATATATATCCCACGGGGGTAAAATTGAAAAAAGGTGAAAAAATTTTTTTTTTTGGACTTAGTCATTTTTTCAGCATTTATCAGACTTTCAGATAGGGGAAATGTCAGTGAGCGTTCCGATTTCAGTTCCAGAGCGATTCACCCGATGAGTCCTTCATATTTAGTCGTTTTCAGCCAATTTTCTGAATTTTTGAAAATTTCAATTTTTTGTGAAAATATCCCCTAAATGAGGGAATAATATGTGTGAGGGTACCCCAGGAGAGTTCCAAATGTGTGTGGGTAGAATATATATCACACGGGGGTAAAATTGAAAAAAGGTGAAAAATTTTTTTTTTTGGACTTAGTCATTTTTTCAGCGTTTATCTGACTTTCAGATAGGGGAAATGTCAGTGAGCGTTCCGATTTCAGTTCCAGAGCGATTAACCCGATGAGTCCTTAATATTTAGTCGTTTTCAGCCAACTTGCTGAATTTTTGAAAATTTAACTTTTTTGTGAAAATATCCACTAAATGAGGGAATAATATGTGTGAGGGTACCCCAGGAGAGTTCCAAATGTGTGTGGGTAGAATATATATCACACGGGGGTAAAATTGAAAAAAGGTGAAAAATTTTTTTTTTGGACTTAGTCATTTTTTCAGCGTTTATCTGACTTTCAGATAGGGGAAATGTCAGTGAGCGTTCCGATTTCAGTTCCAGAGCGATTCGCCCGATGAGTCCTTAATATTGAGTTGTTTTCAGCCAAATTTCAGAATTTTTGAAAATTTCACTTTTTTGTGAAAATATCCACTAAATGAGGGAATAATATGTGTGAGGGTACCCCAGGAGAGTTCCAAATGTGTGTGGGTAGAATATATATCCCACGGGGGTAAAATTTAAAAAAGGTGAAAAAATTTTTTTTTTAGACTTAGTCATTTTTTCAGCGTTTATCAGACTTTCAGATAGGGGAAATGTCAGTGAGCGTTCCGATTTCAGTTCCAGAGCGATTCGCCCGATGAGTCCTTAATATTTAGTTGTTTTCAGCCAAATTTCAGAATTTTTGAAAATTTCACTTTTTTGTGAAAATATCCACTAAATGAGGGAATAATATGTGTGAGGGTACCCCAGGAGAGTTCCAAATGTGTGTGGGTAGAATATATATCCCACGGGGGTAAAATTGAAAATAGGTGAAAAATTTATTTTTTTTGGACTTAGTCATTTTTTCAGCATTTATCAGACTTTCAGATAGGGGAAATGTCAGTGAGCGTTCCGAATTCAGTTCCAGAGTGATTCACCCGATGAGTCCTTCATATTTAGTCGTTTTCAGCCAACTTTCTGAATTTTTGAAAATTTCACTTTTTTGTGAAAATATCCACTAAATGAGGGAATAATATGTGTGAGGGTACCCCAGGAGAGTTCCAAATGTGTGTGGGTAGAATATATATATCCCACGGGGGTAAAATTGAAAAAAGATGAAAAAAATTTTTTTTTCGACTTAGTCATTTTTTCAGCGTTTATCAGACTTTCAGATAGGGGAAATGTCAGTGAGCATTCCGATTTCAGTTCCAGAGCGATTCGCCCGATGAGTCCTTAATATTTAGTTGTTTTCAGCCAAATTTCAGAATTTTTAAAAATTTCACTTTTTTGTGAAAATATCCACTAAATGAGGGAATAATATGTGTGAGGGTACCCCAGGAGAGTTCCAAATGTGTGTGGGTGGAATACATATCCCACGGGGGTAAAATTGAAAAAAGGTGAAAAAATTATTTTTTTTGGACTTAGTCATTTTTCAGCATTTATCAGACTTTCAGATAGGGGAAATGTCAGTGAGCGTTCCGATTTAAGTTCCAGAGCGATTCGCCCGATGAGTCCTTCATATTTAGTTGTTTTCAGCCAAATTTCAGAATTTTTGAAAATTTCACTTTTTGTGAAAATTTCCACTAAATGAGGGAATAATATGTGTGAGGGTACCCCAGGAGAGTTCCAAATGTGTGTGGGTAGAATATATATCCCACGGGGGTAAAATTGAAAAAAGGTGAAAAAAATTTTTTTTTTGGACTTAGTCATTTTTTCAGCATTTATCAGACTTTCAGATAGGGGAAATGTCAGTGAGCGTTCCGATTTCAGTTCCAGAGCGATTAACCCAATGAGTCCTTCATAGTTAGTCGTTTTCAGCCAACCTTCTGAATTTTTGAAAATTTAACTTTTTTGTGAAAATATCCACTAAATGAGGGAATAATATGTGTGAGGGTACCCCAGGAGAGTTCCAAATGTGTGTGGGTAGAATATATATCACACGGGGGTAAAATTGAAAAAAGGTGAAAAAAATTTTTTTTTTGGACTTAGTCATTTTTCAGCATTTATCAGACTTTCAGATAGGGGAAATGTCAGTGAGCATTCCGATTTAAGTTCCAGAGCGATTCGCCCGATGAGTCCTTCATATTTAGTCGTTTTCAGCCAATTTTCTGAATTTTTGAAAATTTCACTTTTTTGTGAAAATATCCACTAAATGAGGGAATAATATGTGTGAGGGTACCCCAGGAGAGTTCCAAATGTGTGTGGGTAGAATATATATCACACGGGGGTAAAATTGAAAAAAGGTGAAAAATTTTTTTTTTTGGACTTAGTCATTTTTTCAGCGTTTATCTGACTTTCAGATAGGGGAAATGTCAGTGAGCGTTCCGATTTCAGTTCCAGAGCGATTCGCCCGATGAGTCCTTAATATTTAGTCGTTTTCAGCCAACTTTCTGAATTTTTGAAAATTTCACTTTTTTGTGAAAATATCCACTAAATAAGGGAATAATATGTGTGAGGGTACCCCAGGAGAGTTCCAAATGTGTGTGGGTAGAATATATATCCCATGGGGGTAAAATTGAAAAAAGGTGAAAAAATTTTTTTTTTTGGACTTAGTCATTTTTTCAGCATTTATCAGACTTTCAGGTAGGGGAAATGTCAGTGAGCGTTCCGATTTCAGTTTCAGAGTGATTCGCCCGATGAGTCCTTAATATTTAGTTGTTTTCAGCCAAATTTCAGAATTTTTGAAAATTTCACTTTTTTGTGAAAATATCCACTAAATGAGGGAATAATATGTGTGAGGGTACCCCAGGAGAGTTCCAAATGTGTGTGGGTAGAATATATATCCCACGGGGTAAAATTGAAAAAAGGTGAAAAAATTTTTTTTTTTGGACTTAGTCATTTTTTCAGCATTTATCAGACTTTCAGATAGGGGAAATGTCAGTGAGCGTTCCGATTTCAGTTCCAGAGCGATTCGCCCGATGAGTCCTTAATATTTAGTCGTTTTCAGCCAACTTTCTGAATTTTTGAAAATTTAACTTTTTTGTGAAAATATCCACTAAATGAGGGAATAATATGTGTGAGGGTACCCCAGGAGAGTTCCAAATGTGTGTGGGTAGAATATATATCACACGGGGGTAAAATTGAAAAAAGGTGAAAAAATTTTTTTTTTGGACTTAGTCATTTTTTCAGCGTTTATCTGACTTTCAGATAGGGGAAATGTCAGTGAGCATTCCGATTTCAGTTCCAGAGCGATTCGCCCGATGAGTCCTTAATATTTAGTTGTTTTCAGCCAAATTTCAGAATTTTTGAAAATTTCACTTTTTTGTGAAAATATCCACTAAATGAGGGAATAATATGTGTGAGGGTACCCCAGGAGAGTTCCAAATGTGTGTGGGTAGAATATATATCCAACGGGGGTAAAATTGAAAAAAGGTGAAAAAATTTTTTTTTTTGGACTTAGTCATTTTTTCAGCATTTATCAGACTTTCAGATAGGGGAAATGTCAGTGAGCGTTCCGATTTCAGTTCCAGAGCGATTCGCCCGATGAGTCCTTAATATTTAGTTGTTTTCAGCCAAATTTCAGAATTTTTGAAAATTTCACTTTTTTGTGAAAATATCCACTAAATGAGGGAATAATATGTGTGAGGGTACCCCAGGAGAGTTCCAAATGTGTGTGGGTAGAATATATATCCCACGGGGGTAAAATTGAAAATAGGTGAAAAAATTATTTTTTTTGGACTTAGTCATTTTTTCAGCATTTATCAGACTTTCAGATAGGGGAAATGTCAGTGAGCGTTCCGATTTCAGTTCCAGAGCGATTCACCCGATGAGTCCTTCATATTTAGTCGTTTTCAGCCAACTTTCTGAATTTTTGAAAATTTCACTTTTTTGTGAAAATATCCACTAAATGAGGGAATAATATGTGTGAGGGTACCCCAGGAGAGTTCCAAATGTGTGTGGGTAGAATATATATCCCACGGGGGTAAAATTGAAAAAAGGTGAAAAAAATTTTTTTTTTGGACTTAGTCATTTTTCAGCATTTATCAGACTTTCAGATAGGGGAAATGTCAGTGAGCGTTCCGATTTAAGTTCCAGAGCGATTCGCCCGATGAGTCCTTCATATTTAGTCGTTTTCAGCCAATTTTCTGAATTTTTGAAAATTTCACTTTTTTGTGAAAATATCCACTAAATGAGGGAATAATATGTGTGAGGGTACCCCAGGAGAGTTCCAAATGTGTGTGGGTAGAATATATATCACACGGGGGTAAAATTGAAAAAAGGTGAAAAATTTTTTTTTTTGGACTTAGTCATTTTTTCAGCGTTTATCTGACTTTCAGATAGGGGAAATGTCAGTGAGCGTTCCGATTTCAGTTCCAGAGCGATTCGCCCGATGAGTCCTTAATATTTAGTTGTTTTCAGCCAAATTTCAGAATTTTTGAAAATTTCACTTTTTTGTGAAAATATCCACTAAATGAGGGAATAATATGTGTGAGGGTACCCCAGGAGAGTTCCAAATGTGTGTGGGTAGAATATATATCCCACGGGGTAAAATTGAAAAAAGGTGAAAAAATTTTTTTTTTTGGACTTAGTCATTTTTCAGCATTCATCAGACTTTCAGATAGGGGAAATGTCAGTGAGCATTCCGATTTAAGTTCCAGAGCGATTCGCCCGATGAGTCCTTCATATTTAGTCGTTTTCAGCCAATTTTCTGAATTTTTGAAAATTTCACTTTTTTGTGAAAATATCCACTAAATGAGGGAATAATATGTGTGAGGGTACCCCAGGAGAGTTCCAAATGTGTGTGGGTAGAATATATATCCCACGGGGTAAAATTGAAAAAAGGTGAAAAAATTTTTTTTTTTGGACTTAGTCATTTTTTCAGCATTTATCAGACTTTGAGATAGGGGAAATGTCAGTGAGCATTCCGATTTCAGTTCCAGAGCGATTCGCCTGATGAGTCCTTAATATTTAGTTGTTTTCAGCCAAATTTCAGAATTTTTGAAAATTTCACTTTTTTGTGAAAATATCCACTAAATGAGGGAATAATATGTGTGAGGGTACGAATGTGTGTGGGTAGAATATATATCCCACGGGGGTAAAATTGAAAAAAGGTGAAAAAAATTTTTTTTTTGGACTTAGTCATTTTTCAGCATTTATCAGACTTTCAGATAGGGGAAATGTCAGTGAGCGTTCCGATTTAAGTTCCAGAGCGATTCGCCCGATGAGTCCTTCATATTTAGTCGTTTTCAGCCAATTTTCTGAATTTTTGAAAATTTCACTTTTTTGTGAAAATATCCACTAAATGAGGGAATAATATGTGTGAGGGTACCCCAGGAGAGTTCCAAATGTGTGTGGGTAGAATATATATGACACGGGGGTAAAATTGAAAAAAGGTGAAAAATTTTTTTTTTTGGACTTAGTCATTTTTTCAGCGTTTATCTGACTTTCAGATAGGGGAAATGTCAGTGAGCGTTCCGATTTCAGTTCCAGAGCGATTCGCCCGATGAGTCCTTAATATTTAGTTGTTTTCAGCCAAATTTCAGAATTTTTGAAAATTTCACTTTTTTGTGAAAATATCCACTAAATGAGGGAATAATATGTGTGAGGGTACCCCAGGAGAGTTCCAAATGTGTGTGGGTAGAATATATATCCCACGGGGTAAAATTGAAAAAAGGTGAAAAAATTTTTTTTTTTGGACTTAGTCATTTTTCAGCATTCATCAGACTTTCAGATAGGGGAAATGTCAGTGAGCATTCCGATTTAAGTTCCAGAGCGATTCGCCCGATGAGTCCTTCATATTTAGTCGTTTTCAGCCAATTTTCTGAATTTTTGAAAATTTCACTTTTTTGTGAAAATATCCACTAAATGAGGGAATAATATGTGTGAGGGTACCCCAGGAGAGTTCCAAATGTGTGTGGGTAGAATATATATCCCACGGGGTAAAATTGAAAAAAGGTGAAAAAATTTTTTTTTTTGGACTTAGTCATTTTTTCAGCATTTATCAGACTTTGAGATAGGGGAAATGTCAGTGAGCATTCCGATTTCAGTTCCAGAGCGATTCGCCTGATGAGTCCTTAATATTTAGTTGTTTTCAGCCAAATTTCTGAATTTTTGAAAATTTCACTTTTTTGTGAAAATATCCACTAAATGAGGGAATAATATGTGTGAGGGTACCCCAGGAGAGTTCCAAATGTGTGTGGGTAGAATATATATCCCACGGGGGTAAAATTGAAAAAAGGTGAAAAAAATTTTTTTTTTGGACTTAGTCATTTTTCAGCATTTATCAGACTTTCAGATAGGGGAAATGTCAGTGAGCGTTCCGATTTAAGTTCCAGAGCGATTCGCCCGATGAGTCCTTCATATTTAGTCGTTTTCAGCCAATTTTCTGAATTTTTGAAAATTTCACTTTTTTGTGAAAATATCCACTAAATGAGGGAATAATATGTGTGAGGGTACCCCAGGAGAGTTCCAAATGTGTGTGGGTAGAATATATATCACACGGGGGTAAAATTGAAAAAAGGTGAAAAATTTTTTTTTTTGGACTTAGTCATTTTTTCAGAATTTATCTGACTTTCAGATAGGGGAAATGTCAGTGAGCGTTCCGATTTCAGTTCCAGAGCGATTTGCCCGATGAGTCCTTAATATTTAGTTGTTTTCAGCCAAATTTCAGAATTTTTGAAAATTTCACTTTTTTGTGAAAATATCCACTAAATGAGGGAATAATATGTGTGAGGGTACCCCAGGAGAGTTCCAAATGTGTGTGGGTAGAATATATATCCCACGGGGTAAAATTGAAAAAAGGTGAAAAAATTTTTTTTTTTGGACTTAGTCATTTTTTCAG
Organism: Phyllobates terribilis; assembly: GCF_046119375.1. Taxonomy (NCBI): domain Eukaryota; kingdom Metazoa; phylum Chordata; class Amphibia; order Anura; family Dendrobatidae; genus Phyllobates; species Phyllobates terribilis. Next base: position 16,778,428 of record NW_027362773.1, on the reverse strand, counting down.
CATTTATCAGACTTTCAGGTAGGGGAAATGTCAGTGAGTGTTCCGATTTCAGTTCCAGAGCGATTCGCCCGATAAGTCCTTCATATTTAGTCGTTTTCAGCCAATTTTCAGAATTTTTGAAAATTTCACTTTTTTGTGAAAATATCCACTAAATGAGGGAATAATATGTGTGAGGGTACCCCAGGAGAGTTCCAAATGTGTGTGGGTAGAATATATATCCCACGGGGGTAAAATTGAAAAAAGGTGAAAAAATTTTTTTTTTTGGACTTAGTCATTTTTTCAGCATTTATCAGACTTTCAGATAGGGGAAATGTCAGTGAGCGTTCCGATTTCAGTTCCAGAGCGATTCACCCGATGAGTCCTTCATATTTAGTCGTTTTCAGCCAACTTTCTGAATTTTTGAAAATTTCACTTTTTTGTGAAAATATCCACTAAATAAGGGAATAATATGTGTGAGGGTACCCCAGGAGAGTTCCAAATGTGTGTGGGTAGAATATATATCCCACGGGGGTAAAATTGAAAAAAGGTGAAAAAAATTTTTTTTTTGGACTTAGTCATTTTTTCAACATTTATCAGACTTTCAGGTAGGGGAAATGTCAGTGAGCGTTCCGATTTCAGTTCCAGAGCGATTCGCCCGATCAGTCCTTCATATTTAGTCGTTTTCAGCCAATTTTCTGAATTTTTGAAAATTTCACTTTTTTGTGAAAATATCCATTAATGAGGGAATAATATGTGTGAGGGTACCTCAGGAGAGTTCCAAATGTGTGTGGGTAGAATATATATCCCACGGGGGTAAAATTTAAAAAAGGTGAAAAAAATTTTTTTTTAGACTTAGTCATTTTTTCAGCGTTTATCAGACTTTCAGATAGGGGAAATGTCAGTGAGCGTTCCGATTTCAGTTCCAGAGCGATTCGCCCGATGAGTCCTTAATATTTAGTTGTTTTCAGCCAAATTTCTGAATTTTTGAAAATTTCACTTTTTTGTGAAAATATCCACTAAATGAGGGAATAATATGTGTGAGGGTACCCCAGGAGAGTTCCAAATGTGTGTGGGTAGAATATATATCCCACGGGGGTAAAATTGAAAAAAGGTGAAAAAAATTTTTTTTTTGGACTTAGTCATTTTTCAGCATTTATCAGACTTTCAGATAGGGGAAATGTCAGTGAGCGTTCCGATTTAAGTTCCAGAGCGATTCGCCCGATGAGTCCTTCATATTTAGTCGTTTTCAGCCAATTTTCTGAATTTTTGAAAATTTCACTTTTTTGTGAAAATATCCACTAAATGAGGGAATAATATGTGTGAGGGTACCCCAGGAGAGTTCCAAATGTGTGTGGGTAGAATATATATCCCACGGGGTAAAATTGAAAAAAGGTGAAAAAATTTTTTTTTTTGGACTTAGTCATTTTTTCAGCATTTATCAGACTTTCAGATAGGAGAAATGTCAGTGAGCGTTCCGATTTCAGTTCCAGAGCGATTCACCCGATGAGTCCTTCATATTTAGTCGTTTTCAGCCAACTTTCTGAATTTTTGAAAATTTCACTTTTTTGTGAAAATATCCACTAAATAAGGGAATAATATGTGTGAGGGTACCCCAGGAGAGTTCCAAATGTGTGTGGGTAGAATATATATCCCACGGGGGTAAAATTGAAAAAAGGTGAAAAAATTTTTTTTTTTGGACTTAGTCATTTTTTCAGCATTTATCAGACTTTCAGGTAGGGGAAATGACAGTGAGCGTTCCGATTTCAGTTCCAGAGCGATTCGCCCGATGAGTCCTTCATATTTAGTCGTTTTCAGCCAATTTTCTGAATTTTTGAAAATTTCACTTTTTTGTGAAAATATCCACTAAATGAGGGAATAATATGTGTGAGGGTACCCCAGGAGAGTTCCAAATGTGTGTGGGTAGAATATATATCACACGGGGGTAAAATTGAAAAAAGGTGAAAAATTTTTTTTTTGGACTTAGTCATTTTTTCAGCGTTTATCTGACTTTCAGATAGGGGAAATGTCAGTGAGCGTTCCGATTTCAGTTCCAGAGCGATTCGCCCGATGAGTCCTTAATATTTAGTTGTTTTCAGCCAAATTTCAGAATTTTTGAAAATTTCACTTTTTTGTGAAAATATCCACTAAATGAGGGAATAATATGTGTGAGGGTACCCCAGGAGAGTTCCAAATGTGTGTGGGTAGAATATATATCCCACGGGGTAAAATTGAAAAAAGGTGAAAAAAATTTTTTTTTTGGACTTAGTCATTTTTTCAGCATTTATCAGACTTTCAGATAGGAGAAATGTCAGTGAGCGTTCCGATTTCAGTTCCAGAGCGATTCACCCGATGAGTCCTTCATATTTAGTCGTTTTCAGCCAACTTTCTGAATTTTTGAAAATTTCACTTTTTTGTGAAAATATCCACTAAATAAGGGAATAATATGTGTGAGGGTACCCCAGGAGAGTTCCAAATGTGTGTGGGTAGAATATATATCCCACGGGGGTAAAATTGAAAAAAGGTGAAAAAATTTTTTTTTTTGGACTTAGTCATTTTTTCAGCATTTATCAGACTTTCAGGTAGGGGAAATGTCAGTGAGCGTTCCGATTTCAGTTCCAGAGCGATTCGCCCGATGAGTCCTTCATATTTAGTCGTTTTCAGCCAATTTTCTGAATTTTTGAAAATTTCACTTTTTTGTGAAAATATCCACTAAATGAGGGAATAATATGTGTGAGGGTACCCCAGGAGAGTTCCAAATGTGTGTGGGTAGAATATATATCACACGGGGGTAAAATTGAAAAAAGGTGAAAAATTTTTTTTTTTGGACTTAGTCATTTTTTCAGCGTTTATCTGACTTTCAGATAGGGGAAATGTCAGTGAGCGTTCCGATTTCAGTTCCAGAGCGATTCGCCCGATGAGTCCTTAATATTTAGTTGTTTTCAGCCAAATTTCAGAATTTTTGAAAATTTCACTTTTTTGTGAAAATATCCACTAAATAAGGGAATAATATGTGTGAGGGTACCCCAGGAGAGTTCCAAATGTGTGTGGGTAGAATATATATCCCACGGGGGTAAAATTGAAAAAAGGTGAAAAAAATTTTTTTTTTGGACTTAGTCATTTTTTCAGCATTTATCAGACTTTCAGGTAGGGGAAATGTCAGAAAGCGTTCCGATTTCAGTTCCAGAGCGATTCGCCCGATGAGTCCTTCATATTTAGTCGTTTTCAGCCAATTTTCTGAATTTTTGAAAATTTCACTTTTTTGTGAAAATATCCACTAAATGAGGGAATAATATGTGTGAGGGTACCTCAGGAGAGTTCCAAATGTGTGTGGGTAGAATATATATCCCACGGGGGTAAAATTTAAAAGAGGTGAAAAAAATTTTTTTGTAGACTTAGTCATTTTTTCAGCGTTTATCAGACTTTCAGATAGGGGAAATGTCAGTGAGCGTTCCGATTTCAGTTCCAGAGCGATTCGCCCGATGAGTCCTTAATATTTAGTTGTTTTCAGCCAAATTTCAGAATTTTTGAAAATTTCACTTTTTTGTGAAAATATCCACTAAATGAGGGAATAATATGTGTGAGGGTACCCCAGGAGAGTTCCAAATGTGTGTGGGTAGAATATATATCCCACGGGGGTAAAATTGAAAATAGGTGAAAAAATTATTTTTTTTGGACTTAGTCATTTTTTCAGCATTTATCAGACTTTCAGATAGGGGAAATGTCAGTGAGCGTTCCGATTTCAGTTCCAGAGCGATTCACCCGATGAGTCCTTCATATTTAGTCGTTTTCAGCCAACTTTCTGAATTTTTGAAAATTTCACTTTTTTGTGAAAATATCCACTAAATGAGGGAATAATATGTGTGAGGGTACCCCAGGAGAGTTCCAAATGTGTGTGGGTAGAATATATATATCCCACGGGGGTAAAATTGAAAAAAGGTGAAAAAATTTTTTTTTTCGACTTAGTCATTTTTTCAGCGTTTATCAGACTTTCAGATAGGGGAAATATCAGTGAGCATTCCGATTTCAGTTCCAGAGCGATTCGCCCGATGAGTCCTTAATATTTAGTTGTTTTCAGCCAAATTTCAGAATTTTTAAAAATTTCACTTTTTTGTGAAAATATCCACTAAATGAGGGAATAATATGTGTGAGGGTACCCCAGGAGAGTTCCAAATGTGTGTGGGTGGAATATATATCCCACGGGGGTAAAATTGAAAAAAGGTGAAAAAATTTTTTTTTTTGGACTTAGTCATTTTTCAGCATTTATCAGACTTTCAGATAGGGGAAATGTCAGTGAGCGTTCCGATTTAAGTTCCAGAGTGATTCGCCCGATGAGTCCTTCATATTTAGTTGTTTTCAGCCAAATTTCAGAATTTTTGAAAATTTCACTTTTTGTGAAAATTTCCACTAAATGAGGTAATAATATGTGTGAGGGTACCCCAGGAGAGTTCCAAATGTGTGTGGGTAGAATATATATCCCACGGGGGTAAAATTGAAAAAAGGTGAAAAAAATTTTTTTTTTGGACTTAGTCATTTTTCAGCATTTATCAGACTTTCAGATAGGGGAAATGTCAGTGAGCGTTCCGATTTAAGTTCCAGAGCGATTCGCCCGATGAGTCCTTCATATTTAGTCGTTTTCAGCCAATTTTCTGAATTTTTGAAAATTTCACTTTTTTGTGAAAATATCCACTAAATGAGGGAATAATATGTGTGAGGGTACCCCAGGAGAGTTCCAAATGTGTGTGGGTAGAATATATATCACACGGGGGTAAAATTGAAAAAAGGTGAAAAATATTTTTTTTTGGACTTAGTCATTTTTTCAGCGTTTATCAGACTTTCAGATAGGGGAAATGTCAGTGAGCATTCCGATTTCAGTTCCAGAGCGATTTGCCCGATGAGTCCTTAATATTTAGTTGTTTTCAGCCAAATTTCAGAATTTTTAAAAATTTCACTTTTTTGTGAAAATATCCACTAAATGAGGGAATAATATGTGTGAGGGTACCCCAGGAGAGTTCCAAATGTGTGTGGGTAGAATATATATCCCACGGGGGTAAAATTGAAAAAAGGTGAAAAAATTTTTTTTTTTGGACTTAGTCATTTTTTCAGCATTTATCAGACTTTCAGATAGGGGAAATGTCAGTGAGCGTTCCGATTTCAGTTCCAGAGCGATTCACCCGATGAGTCCTTCATATTTAGTCGTTTTCAGCCAATTTTCTGAATTTTTGAAAATTTCACTTTTTTGTGAAAATATCCACTAAATGAGGGAATAATATGTGTGAGGGTACCCCAGGAGAGTTCCAAATGTGTGTGGGTAGAATATATATCACACGGGGGTAAAATTGAAAAAAGGTGAAAAATATTTTTTTTTGGACTTAGTCATTTTTTCAGCGTTTATCAGACTTTCAGATAGGGGAAATGTCAGTGAGCGTTCCGATTTCAGTTCCAGAGCGATTCGCCCGATGAGTCCTTCATATTTAGTCGTTTTCAGCCAATTTTCTGAATTTTTGAAAATTTCACTTTTTTGTGAAAATATCCACTAAATGAGGGAATAATATGTGTGAGGGTACCTCAGGAGAGTTCCAAATGTGTGTGGGTAGAATATATATCCCACGGGGGTAAAATTTAAAAAAGGTGAAAAAATTTTATTTTTAGACTTAGTCATTTTTTCAGCGTTTATCAGACTTTCAGATAGGGGAAATGTCAGTGAGCGTTCCGAATTCAGTTCCAGAGCGATTCGCCCTATGAGTCCTTAATATTTAGTTGTTTTCAGCCAAATTTCAGAATTTTTGAAAATTTCACTTTTTTGTGAAAATATCCACTAAATGAGGGAATAATATGTGTGAGGGTACCCCAGGAGAGTTCCAAATGTGTGTGGGTAGAATATATATCCCACGGGGGTAAAATTGAAAATAGGTGAAAAAATTATTTTTTTTGGACTTAGTCATTTTTTCAGCATTTATCAGACTTTCAGATAGGGGAAATGGCAGTGAGCATTCCGATTTCAGTTCCAGAGCGATTCACCCGATGAGTCCTTCATATTTAGTCGTTTTCAGCCAACTTTCTGAATTTTTGAAAATTTCACTTTTTTGTGAAAATATCCACTAAATTAGGGAATAATATGTGTGAGGGTACCCCAGGAGAGTTCCAAATGTGTGTGGGTAGAATATATATATCCCACGGGGGTAAAATTGAAAAAAGGTGAAAAAAAATTTTTTTTCGACTTAGTCATTTTTTCAGCGTTTATCAGACTTTCAGATAGGGGAAATGTCAGTGAGCATTCCGATTTCAGTTCCAGAGCGATTCGCCCGATGAGTCCTTAATATTTAGTTGTTTTCAGCCAAATTTCAGAATTTTTAAAAATTTCACTTTTTTGTGAAAATATCCACTAAATGAGGGAATAATATGTGTGAGGGTACCCCAGGAGAGTTCCAAATGTGTGTGGGTGGAATATATATCCCACGGGGGAAAAATTGAAAAAAGGTGAAAAAATTTTTTTTTTGGGACTTAGTCATTTTTCAGCATTTATCAGACTTTCAGATAGGGGAAATGTCAGTGAGCGTTCCGATTTAAGTTCCAGAGCGATTCGCCCGATGAGTCCTTCATATTTAGTCGTTTCCAGCCAATTTTCTGAATTTTTGAAAATTTCACTTTTTTGTGAAAATATCCACTAAATGAGCTAATAATATGTGTGAGGGTACCCCAGGAGAGTTCCAAATGTGTGTGGGTAGAATATATATCACACGGGGGTAAAATTGAAAAAAGGTGAAAAATATTTTTTTTTGGACTTAGTCATTTTTTCAGCGTTTATCAGACTTTCAGATAGGGGAAATGTCAGTGAGCATTCCGATTTCAGTTCCAGAGCGATTTGCCCGATGAGTCCTTAATATTTAGTTGTTTTCAGCCAAATTTCAGAATTTTTAAAAATTTCACTTTTTTGTGAAAATATCCACTAAATGAGGGAATAATATGTGTGAGGGTACCCCAGGAGAGTTCCAAATGTGTGTGGGTAGAATATATATCCCACGGGGGTAAAATTGAAAAAAGGTGAAAAAATTTTTTTTTTTGGACTTAGTCATTTTTTCAGCATTTATCAGACTTTCAGATAGGGGAAATGTCAGTGAGCGTTCCGATTTCAGTTCCAGAGCGATTCACCCGATGAGTCCTTCATATTTAGTCGTTTTCAGCCAATTTTCTGAATTTTTGAAAATTTCACTTTTTTGTGAAAATATCCACTAAATGAGGGAATAATATGTGTGAGGGTACCCCAGGAGAGTTCCAAATGTGTGTGGGTAGAATATATATCCCACGGGGGTAAAATTGAAAAAAGGTGAAAAAAATTTTTTTTTTGGACTTAGTCATTTTTCAGCATTTATCAGACTTTCAGATAGGGGAAATGTCAGTGAGCGTTCCGATTTAAGTTCCAGAGCGATTCGCCCGATGAGTCCTTCATATTTAGTCGTTTCCAGCCAATTTTCTGAATTTTTGAAAATTTCACTTTTTTGTGAAAATATCCACTAAATGAGCTAATAATATGTGTGAGGGTACCCCAGGAGAGTTCCAAATGTGTGTGGGTAGAATATATATCCCACGGGGGTAAAATTGAAAAAAGGTGAAAAAAATTTTTTTTTTGGACTTAGTCATTTTTCAGCATTTATCAGACTTTCAGATAGGGGAAATGTCAGTGAGCGTTCCGATTTAAGTTCCAGAGCGATTCGCCCGATGAGTCCTTCATATTTAGTCGTTTTCAGCCAATTTTCTGAATTTTTGAAAATTTCACTTTTTTGTGAAAATATCCACTAAATGAGGGAATAATATGTGTGAGGGTACCCCAGGAGAGTTCCAAATGTGTGTGGGTAGAATATATATCCCACGGGGGTAAAATTGAAAAAAGGTGAAAAAATTTTTTTTTTTGGACTTAGTCATTTTTTCAGCATTTATCAGACTTTCAGATAGGGGAAATGTCAGTGAGCGTTCCGATTTCAGTTCCAGAGCGATTCACCCGATGAGTCCTTCATATTTAGTCGTTTTCAGCCAATTTTCTGAATTTTTGAAAATTTCACTTTTTTGTGAAAATATCCACTAAATGAGGGAATAATATGTGTGAGGGTACCCCAGGAGAGTTCCAAATGTGTGTGGGTAGAATATATATCCCACGGGGGTAAAATTGAAAAAAGGTGAAAAAAATTTTTTTTTTGGACTTAGTCATTTTTCAGCATTTATCAGACTTTCAGATAGGGGAAATGTCAGTGAGCGTTCCGATTTAAGTTCCAGAGCGATTCGCCCGATGAGTCCTTCATATTTAGTCGTTTCCAGCCAATTTTCTGAATTTTTGAAAATTTCACTTTTTTGTGAAAATATCCACTAAATGAGCTAATAATATGTGTGAGGGTACCCCAGGAGAGTTCCAAATGTGTGTGGGTAGAATATATATCCCACGGGGGTAAAATTGAAAAAAGGTGAAAAAAATTTTTTTTTTGGACTTAGTCATTTTTCAGCATTTATCAGACTTTCAGATAGGGGAAATGTCAGTGAGCGTTCCGATTTAAGTTCCAGAGCGATTCGCCCGATGAGTCCTTCATATTTAGTCGTTTTCAGCCAATTTTCTGAATTTTTGAAAATTTCACTTTTTTGTGAAAATATCCACTAAATGAGGGAATAATATGTGTGAGGGTACCCCAGGAGAGTTCCAAATGTGTGTGGGTAGAATATATATCACACGGGGGTAAAATTGAAAAAAGGTGAAAAATTTTTTTTTTTGGACTTAGTCATTTTTTCAGCGTTTATCTGACTTTCAGATAGGGGAAATGTCAGTGAGCGTTCCGATTTCAGTTCCAGAGCGATTCGCCCGATGAGTCCTTAATATTTAGTTGTTTTCAGCCAAATTTCAGAATTTTTGAAAATTTCACTTTTTTGTGAAAATATCCACTAAATAAGGGAATAATATGTGTGAGGGTACCCCAGGAGAGTTCCAAATGTGTGTGGGTAGAATATATATCCCACGGGGGTAAAATTGAAAAAAGGTGAAAAAAATTTTTTTTTTGGACTTAGTCATTTTTTCAGCATTTATCAGACTTTCAGGTAGGGGAAATGTCAGAAAGCGTTCCGATTTCAGTTCCAGAGCGATTCGCCCGATGAGTCCTTCATATTTAGTCGTTTTCAGCCAATTTTCTGAATTTTTGAAAATTTCACTTTTTTGTGAAAATATCCACTAAATGAGGGAATAATATGTGTGAGGGTACCTCAGGAGAGTTCCAAATGTGTGTGGGTAGAATATATATCCCACGGGGGTAAAATTTAAAAAAGGTGAAAAAAATTTTTTTGTAGACTTAGTCATTTTTTCAGCGTTTATCAGACTTTCAGATAGGGGAAATGTCAGTGAGCGTTCCGATTTCAGTTCCAGAGCGATTCGCCCGATGAGTCCTTAATATTTAGTTGTTTTCAGCCAATTTTCAGAATTTTTGAAAATTTCACTTTTTTGTGAAAATATCCACTAAATGAGGGAATAATATGTGTGAGGGTACCCCAGGAGAGTTCCAAATGTGTGTGGGTAGAATATATATCCCACGGGGGTAAAATTGAAAATAGGTGAAAAAATTATTTTTTTTGGACTTAGTCATTTTTTCAGCATTTATCAGACTTTCAGATAGGGGAAATGTCAGTGAGCATTCCGATTTCAGTTCCAGAGCGATTCACCCGATGAGTCCTTCATATTTAGTCGTTTTCAGCCAACTTTCTGAATTTTTGAAAATTTCACTTTTTTGTGAAAATATCCACTAAATGAGGGAATAATATGTGTGAGGGTACCCCAGGAGAGTTCCAAATGTGTGTGGGTAGAATATATATATCCCACGGGGGTAAAATTGAAAAAAGGTGAAAAAATTTTTTTTTTCGACTTAGTCATTTTTTCAGCGTTTATCTGACTTTCAGATAGGGGAAATGTCAGTGAGCGTTCCGATTTCAGTTCCAGAGCGATTCGCCCGATGAGTCCTTAATATTTAGTTGTTTTCAGCCAAATTTCAGAATTTTTGAAAATTTCACTTTTTTGTGAAAATATCCACTAAATAAGGGAATAATATGTGTGAGGGTACCCCAGGAGAGTTCCAAATGTGTGTGGGTAGAATATATATCCCACGGGGGTAAAATTGAAAAAAGGTGAAAAAAATTTTTTTTTTGGACTTAGTCATTTTTTCAGCATTTATCAGACTTTCAGGTAGGGGAAATGTCAGAAAGCGTTCCGATTTCAGTTCCAGAGCGATTCGCCCGATGAGTCCTTCATATTTAGTCGTTTTCAGCCAATTTTCTGAATTTTTGAAAATTTCACTTTTTTGTGAAAATATCCACTAAATGAGGGAATAATATGTGTGAGGGTACCTCAGGAGAGTTCCAAATGTGTGTGGGTAGAATATATATCCCACGGGGGTAAAATTTAAAAAAGGTGAAAAAAATTTTTTTGTAGACTTAGTCATTTTTTCAGCGTTTATCAGACTTTCAGATAGGGGAAATGTCAGTGAGCGTTCCGATTTCAGTTCCAGAGCGATTCGCCCGATGAGTCCTTAATATTTAGTTGTTTTCAGCCAATTTTCAGAATTTTTGAAAATTTCACTTTTTTGTGAAAATATCCACTAAATGAGGGAATAATATGTGTGAGGGTACCCCAGGAGAGTTCCAAATGTGTGTGGGTAGAATATATATCCCACGGGGGTAAAATTGAAAATAGGTGAAAAAATTATTTTTTTTGGACTTAGTCATTTTTTCAGCATTTATCAGACTTTCAGATAGGGGAAATGTCAGTGAGCGTTCCGATTTCAGTTCCAGAGCGATTCACCCGATGAGTCCTTCATATTTAGTCGTTTTCAGCCAACTTTCTGAATTTTTGAAAATTTCACTTTTTTGTGAAAATATCCACTAAATGAGGGAATAATATGTGTGAGGGTACCCCAGGAGAGTTCCAAATGTGTGTGGGTAGAATATATATATCCCACGGGGGTAAAATTGAAAAAAGGTGAAAAATTTTTTTTTTTCGACTTAGTCATTTTTTCAGCGTTTATCAGACTTTCAGATAGGGGAAATATCAGTGAGCATTCCGATTTCAGTTCCAGAGCGATTCGCCCGATGAGTCCTTAATATTTAGTTGTTTTCAGCCAAATTTCAGAATTTTTAAAAATTTCACTTTTTTGTGAAAATATCCACTAAATGAGGGAATAATATGTGTGAGGGTACCCCAGGAGAGTTCCAAATGTGTGTGGGTAGAATATATATCCCACGGGGGTAAAATTGAAAAAAGGTGAAAAAATTTTTTTTTTTGGACTTAGTCATTTTTTCAGCATTTATCAGACTTTCAGATAGGGGAAATGTCAGTGAGCGTTCCGATTTCAGTTCCAGAGCGATTCACCCGATGAGTCCTTCATATTTAGTCGTTTTCAGCCAATTTTCTGAATTTTTGAAAATTTCACTTTTTTGTGAAAATATCCACTAAATGAGGGAATAATATGTGTGAGGGTACCCCAGGAGAGTTCCAAATGTGTGTGGGTAGAATATATATCCCACGGGGGTAAAATTGAAAAAAGGTGAAAAAAATTTTTTTTTTGGACTTAGTCATTTTTCAGCATTTATCAGACTTTCAGATAGGGGAAATGTCAGTGAGCGTTCCGATTTAAGTTCCAGAGCGATTCGCCCGATGAGTCCTTCATATTTAGTCGTTTCCAGCCAATTTTCTGAATTTTTGAAAATTTCACTTTTTTGTGAAAATATCCACTAAATGAGCTAATAATATGTGTGAGGGTACCCCAGGAGAGTTCCAAATGTGTGTGGGTAGAATATATATCCCACGGGGGTAAAATTGAAAAAAGGTGAAAAAATTTTTTTTTTTGGACTTAGTCATTTTTTCAGCATTTATCAGACTTTCAGATAGGGGAAATGTCAGTGAGCGTTCCGATTTCAGTTCCAGAGCGATTCACCCGATGAGTCCTTCATATTTAGTCGTTTTCAGCCAACTTTCTGAATTTTTGAAAATTTAACTTTTTTGTGAAAATATCCACTAAATGAGGGAATAATATGTGTGAGGGTACCCCAGGAGAGTTCCAAATGTGTGTGGGTAGAATATATATCCCACGGGGGTAAAATTGAAAAAAGGTGAAAAAAATTTTTTTTTTGGACTTAGTCATTTTTCAGCATTTATCAGACTTTCAGATAGGGGAAATGTCAGTGAGCGTTCCGATTTAAGTTCCAGAGCGATTCGCCCGATGAGTCCTTCATATTTAGTCGTTTTCAGCCAATTTTCTGAATTTTTGAAAATTTCACTTTTTTGTGAAAATATCCACTAAATGAGGGAATAATATGTGTGAGGGTACCCCAGGAGAGTTCCAAATGTGTGTGGGTAGAATATATATCACACGGGGGTAAAATTGAAAAAAGGTGAAAAATTTTTTTTTTTGGACTTAGTCATTTTTTCAGCGTTTATCTGACTTTCAGATAGGGGAAATGTCAGTGAGCGTTCCGATTTCAGTTCCAGAGCGATTCGCCCGATGAGTCCTTAATATTTAGTTGTTTTCAGCCAAATTTCAGAATTTTTGAAAATTTCACTTTTTTGTGAAAATATCCACTAAATAAGGGAATAATATGTGTGAGGGTACCCCAGGAGAGTTCCAAATGTGTGTGGGTAGAATATATATCCCACGGGGGTAAAATTGAAAAAAGGTGAAAAAAATTTTTTTTTTGGACTTAGTCATTTTTTCAGCATTTATCAGACTTTCAGGTAGGGGAAATGTCAGAAAGCGTTCCGATTTCAGTTCCAGAGCGATTCGCCCGATGAGTCCTTCATATTTAGTCGTTTTCAGCCAATTTTCTGAATTTTTGAAAATTTCACTTTTTTGTGAAAATATCCACTAAATGAGGGAATAATATGTGTGAGGGTACCTCAGGAGAGTTCCAAATGTGTGTGGGTAGAATATATATCCCACGGGGGTAAAATTTAAAAAAGGTGAAAAAAATTTTTTTGTAGACTTAGTCATTTTTTCAGCGTTTATCAGACTTTCAGATAGGGGAAATGTCAGTGAGCGTTCCGATTTCAGTTCCAGAGCGATTCGCCCGATGAGTCCTTAATATTTAGTTGTTTTCAGCCAAATTTCAGAATTTTTGAAAATTTCACTTTTTTGTGAAAATATCCACTAAATGAGGGAATAATATGTGTGAGGGTACCCCAGGAGAGTTCCAAATGTGTGTGGGTAGAATATATATCCCACGGGGGTAAAATTGAAAATAGGTGAAAAAATTATTTTTTTTGGACTTAGTCATTTTTTCAGCATTTATCAGACTTTCAGATAGGGGAAATGTCAGTGAGCGTTCCGATTTCAGTTCCAGAGCGATTCACCCGATGAGTCCTTCATATTTAGTCGTTTTCAGCCAACTTTCTGAATTTTTGAAAATTTCACTTTTTTGTGAAAATATCCACTAAATGAGGGAATAATATGTGTGAGGGTACCCCAGGAGAGTTCCAAATGTGTGTGGGTAGAATATATATATCCCACGGGGGTAAAATTGAAAAAAGGTGAAAAAAATTTTTTTTTCGACTTAGTCATTTTTTCAGCGTTTATCAGACTTTCAGATAGGGGAAATATCAGTGAGCATTCCGATTTCAGTTCCAGAGCGATTCGCCCGATGAGTCCTTAATATTTAGTTGTTTTCAGCCAAATTTCAGAATTTTTAAAAATTTCACTTTTTTGTGAAAATATCCACTAAATGAGGGAATAATATGTGTGAGGGTACCGCAGGAGAGTTCCAAATGTGTGTGGGTGGAATATATATCCCACGGGGGTAAAATTGAAAAAAGGTGAAAAAATTTTTTTTTTTGGACTTAGTCATTTTTCAGCATTTATCAGACTTTCAGATAGGGGAAATGTCAGTGAGCGTTCCGATTTAAGTTCCAGAGCGATTCGCCCGATGAGTCCTTCATATTTAGTTGTTTTCAGCCAAATTTCAGAATTTTTGAAAATTTCACTTTTTGTGAAAATTTCCACTAAATGAGGGAATAATATGTGTGAGGGTACCCCAGGAGAGTTCCAAATGTGTGTGGGTAGAATATATATCCCACGGGGGTAAAATTGAAAAAAGGTGAAAAAAATTTTTTTTTTGGACTTAGTCATTTTTCAGCATTTATCAGACTTTCAGATAGGGGAAATGTCAGTGAGCGTTCCGATTTAAGTTCCAGAGCGATTCGCCCGATGAGTCCTTCATATTTAGTCGTTTTCAGCCAATTTTCTGAATTTTTGAAAATTTCACTTTTTTGTGAAAATATCCACTAAATGAGGGAATAATATGTGTGAGGGTACCCCAGGAGAGTTCCAAATGTGTGTGGGTAGAATATATATCACACGGGGGTAAAATTGAAAAAAGGTGAAAAATATTTTTTTTTGGACATAGTCATTTTTTCAGCGTTTATCAGACTTTCAGATAGGGGAAATGTCAGTGAGCATTCCGATTTCAGTTCCAGAGCGATTTGCCCGATGAGTCCTTAATATTTAGTTGTTTTCAGCCAAATTTCAGAATTTTTAAAAATTTCACTTTTTTGTGAAAATATCCACTAAATGAGGGAATAATATGTGTGAGGGTACCCCAGGAGAGTTCCAAATGTGTGTGGGTAGAATATATATCCCACGGGGGTAAAATTGAAAAAAGGTGAAAAAATTTTTTTTTTTGGACTTAGTCATTTTTTCAGCATTTATCAGACTTTCAGATAGGGGAAATGTCAGTGAGCGTTCCGATTTCAGTTCCAGAGCGATTCACCCGATGAGTCCTTCATATTTAGTCGTTTTCAGCCAATTTTCTGAATTTTTGAAAATTTCACTTTTTTGTGAAAATATCCACTAAATGAGGGAATAATATGTGTGAGGGTACCCCAGGAGAGTTCCAAATGTGTGTGGGTAGAATATATATCACACGGGGGTAAAATTGAAAAAAGGTGAAAAATATTTTTTTTTGGACTTAGTCATTTTTTCAGCGTTTATCAGACTTTCAGATAGGGGAAATGTCAGTGAGCGTTCCGATTTCAGTTCCAGAGCGATTCGCCCGATGAGTCCTTCATATTTAGTCGTTTTCAGCCAATTTTCTGAATTTTTGAAAATTTCACTTTTTTGTGAAAATATCCACTAAATGAGGGAATAATATGTGTGAGGGTACCTCAGGAGAGTTCCAAATGTGTGTGGGTAGAATATATATCCCACGGGGGTAAAATTTAAAAAAGGTGAAAAAATTTTATTTTTAGACTTAGTCATTTTTTCAGCGTTTATCAGACTTTCAGATAGGGGAAATGTCAGTGAGCGTTCCGAATTCAGTTCCAGAGCGATTCGCCCGATGAGTCCTTAATATTTAGTTGTTTTCAGCCAAATTTCAGAATTTTTGAAAATTTCACTTTTTTGTGAAAATATCCACTAAATGAGGGAATAATATGTGTGAGGGTACCCCAGGAGAGTTCCAAATGTGTGTGGGTAGAATATATATCCCACGGGGGTAAAATTGAAAATAGGTGAAAAAATTATTTTTTTTGGACTTAGTCATTTTTTCAGCATTTATCAGACTTTCAGATAGGGGAAATGGCAGTGAGCATTCCGATTTCAGTTCCAGAGCGATTCACCCGATGAGTCCTTCATATTTAGTCGTTTTCAGCCAACTTTCTGAATTTTTGAAAATTTCACTTTTTTGTGAAAATATCCACTAAATTAGGGAATAATATGTGTGAGGGTACCCCAGGAGAGTTCCAAATGTGTGTGGGTGGAATATATATCCCACGGGGGAAAAATTGAAAAAAGGTGAAAAAATTTTTTTTTTGGGACTTAGTCATTTTTCAGCATTTATCAGACTTTCAGATAGGGGAAATGTCAGTGAGCGTTCCGATTTAAGTTCCAGAGCGATTCGCCCGATGAGTCCTTCATATTTAGTCGTTTCCAGCCAATTTTCTGAATTTTTGAAAATTTCACTTTTTTGTGAAAATATCCACTAAATGAGCTAATAATATGTGTGAGGGTACCCCAGGAGAGTTCCAAATGTGTGTGGGTAGAATATATATCACACGGGGGTAAAATTGAAAAAAGGTGAAAAATATTTTTTTTTGGACTTAGTCATTTTTTCAGCGTTTATCAGACTTTCAGATAGGGGAAATGTCAGTGAGCATTCCGATTTCAGTTCCAGAGCGATTTGCCCGATGAGTCCTTAATATTTAGTTGTTTTCAGCCAAATTTCAGAATTTTTAAAAATTTCACTTTTTTGTGAAAATATCCACTAAATGAGGGAATAATATGTGTGAGGGTACCCCAGGAGAGTTCCAAATGTGTGTGGGTAGAATATATATCCCACGGGGGTAAAATTGAAAAAAGGTGAAAAAATTTTTTTTTTTGGACTTAGTCATTTTTTCAGCATTTATCAGACTTTCAGATAGGGGAAATGTCAGTGAGCGTTCCGATTTCAGTTCCAGAGCGATTCACCCGATGAGTCCTTCATATTTAGTCGTTTTCAGCCAATTTTCTGAATTTTTGAAAATTTCACTTTTTTGTGAAAATATCCACTAAATGAGGGAATAATATGTGTGAGGGTACCCCAGGAGAGTTCCAAATGTGTGTGGGTAGAATATATATCCCACGGGGGTAAAATTGAAAAAAGGTGAAAAAAATTTTTTTTTTGGACTTAGTCATTTTTCAGCATTTATCAGACTTTCAGATAGGGGAAATGTCAGTGAGCGTTCCGATTTAAGTTCCAGAGCGATTCGCCCGATGAGTCCTTCATATTTAGTCGTTTCCAGCCAATTTTCTGAATTTTTGAAAATTTCACTTTTTTGTGAAAATATCCACTAAATGAGCTAATAATATGTGTGAGGGTACCCCAGGAGAGTTCCAAATGTGTGTGGGTAGAATATATATCCCACGGGGGTAAAATTGAAAAAAGGTGAAAAAATTTTTTTTTTTGGACTTAGTCATTTTTTCAGCATTTATCAGACTTTCAGATAGGGGAAATGTCAGTGAGCGTTCCGATTTCAGTTCCAGAGCGATTCACCCGATGAGTCCTTCATATTTAGTCGTTTTCAGCCAACTTTCTGAATTTTTGAAAATTTAACTTTTTTGTGAAAATATCCACTAAATGAGGGAATAATATGTGTGAGGGTACCCCAGGAGAGTTCCAAATGTGTGTGGGTAGAATATATATCCCACGGGGGTAAAATTGAAAAAAGGTGAAAAAATTTTTTTTTTTGGACTTAGTCATTTTTCAGCATTTATCAGACTTTCAGATAGGGGAAATGTCAGTGAGCGTTCCGATTTAAGTTCCAGAGCGATTCGCCCGATGAGTCCTTCATATTTAGTCGTTTTCAGCCAATTTTCTGAATTTTTGAAAATTTCACTTTTTTGTGAAAATATCCACTAAATGAGGGAATAATATGTGTGAGGGTACCCCAGGAGAGTTCCAAATGTGTGTGGGTAGAATATATATCACACGGGGGTAAAATTGAAAAAAGGTGAAAAATTTTTTTTTTTGGACTTAGTCATTTTTTCAGCGTTTATCAGACTTTCAGATAGGGGAAATGTCAGTGAGTGTTCTGATTTCAGTTCCAGAGCGATTCGCCCGATGAGTCCTTAATATTTAGTTGTTTTCAGCCAAATTTCAGAATTTTTGAAAATTTCACTTTTTTGTGAAAATATCCACTAAATGAGGGAATAATATGTGTGAGGGTACGAATGTGTGTGGGTAGAATATATATCCCACGGGGGTAAAATTGAAAAAAGGTGAAAAAAATTTTTTTTTTGGACTTAGTCATTTTTCAGCATTTATCAGACTTTCAGATAGGGGAAATGTCAGTGAGCGTTCCGATTTAAGTTCCAGAGCGATTCGCCCGATGAGTCCTTCATATTTAGTCGTTTTCAGCCAATTTTCTGAATTTTTGAAAATTTCACTTTTTTGTGAAAATATCCACTAAATGAGGGAATAATATGTGTGAGGGTACCCCAGGAGAGTTCCAAATGTGTGTGGGTAGAATATATATCACACGGGGGTAAAATTGAAAAAAGGTGAAACATTTTTTTTTTTGGACTTAGTCATTTTTTCAGCGTTTATCAGACTTTCAGATAGGGGAAATGTCAGTGAGCATTCCGATTTCAGTTCCAGAGCGATTTGCCCGATGAGTCCTTAATATTTAGTTGTTTTCAGCCAAATTTCAGAATTTTTAAAAATTTCACTTTTTTGTGAAAATATCCACTAAATGAGGGAATAATATGTGTGAGGGTACCCCAGGAGAGTTCCAAATGTGTGTGGGTAGAATATATATCCCACGGGGGTAAAATTGAAAAAAGGTGAAAAAATTTTTTTTTTTGGACTTAGTCATTTTTTCAGCATTTATCAGACTTTCAGATAGGGGAAATGTCAGTGAGCGTTCCGATTTCAGTTCCAGAGCGATTCACCCGATGAGTCCTTCATATTTAGTCGTTTTCAGCCAATTTTCTGAATTTTTGAAAATTTCACTTTTTTGTGAAAATATCCACTAAATGAGGGAATAATATGTGTGAGGGTATCCCAGGAGAGTTCCAAATGTGTGTGGGTAGAATATATATCACACGGGGGTAAAATTGGAAAAAGGTGAAAAAATTTTTTTTTTGGACTTAGTCATTTTTTCAGCATTTATCAGACTTTCAGATAGGGGAAATGTCAGTGAGCGTTCCGATTTCAGTTCCAGAGCGATTCGCCCGATGAGTCCTTAATATTTAGTTGTTTTCAGCCAAATTTCAGAATTTTTGAAAATTTCACTTTTTTGTGAAAATTTCCACTAAATGAGGGAATAATATGTGTGAGGGTACCCCAGGAGAGTTCCAAATGTGTGTGGGTAGAATATATATCCCACGGGGGTAAAATTGAAAAAAGGTGAAAAAAATTTTTTTTTTGGACTTAGTCATTTTTCAGCATTTATCAGACTTTCAGATAGGGGAAATGTCAGTGAGCGTTCCGATTTAAGTTCCAGAGCGATTCGCCCGATGAGTCCTTCATATTTAGTCGTTTCCAGCCAATTTTCTGAATTTTTGAAAATTTCACTTTTTTGTGAAAATATCCACTAAATGAGCTAATAATATGTGTGAGGGTACCCCAGGAGAGTTCCAAATGTGTGTGGGTAGAATATATATCCCACGGGGGTAAAATTGAAAAAAGGTGAAAAAATTTTTTTTTTTGGACTTAGTCATTTTTTCAGCATTTATCAGACTTTCAGATAGGGGAAATGTCAGTGAGCGTTCCGATTTCAGTTCCAGAGCGATTCACCCGATGAGTCCTTCATATTTAGTCGTTTTCAGCCAACTTTCTGAATTTTTGAAAATGTCACTTTTTTGTGAAAATATCCACTAAATGAGGGAATAATATGTGTGAGGGTACCCCAGGAGAGTTCCAAATGTGTGTGGGTAGAATATATATCCCACGGGGGTAAAATTGAAAAAAGGTGAAAAAAATTTTTTTTTTGGACTTAGTCATTTTTCAGCATTTATCAGACTTTCAGATAGGGGAAATGTCAGTGAGCGTTCCGATTTAAGTTCCAGAGCGATTCGCCCGATGAGTCCTTCATATTTAGTCGTTTTCAGCCAATTTTCTGATTTTTTGAAAATTTCACTTTTTTGTGAAAATATCCACTAAATGAGGGAATAATATGTGTGAGGGTACCCCAGGAGAGTTCCAAATGTGTGTGGGTAGAATATATATCACACGGGGGTAAAATTGAAAAAAGGTGAAAAATTTTTTTTTTTGGACTTAGTCATTTTTTCAGCGTTTATCAGACTTTCAGATAGGGGAAATGTCAGTGAGTGTTCTGATTTCAGTTCCAGAGCGATTCGCCCGATGAGTCCTTAATATTTAGTTGTTTTCAGCCAAATTTCAGAATTTTTGAAAATTTCACTTTTTTGTGAAAATATCCACTAAATGAGGGAATAATATGTGTGAGGGTACGAATGTGTGTGGGTAGAATATATATCCCACGGGGGTAAAATTGAAAAAAGGTGAAAAAAATTTTTTTTTTGGACTTAGTCATTTTTCAGCATTTATCAGACTTTCAGATAGGGGAAATGTCAGTGAGCGTTCCGATTTAAGTTCCAGAGCGATTCGCCCGATGAGTCCTTCATATTTAGTCGTTTTCAGCCAATTTTCTGAATTTTTGAAAATTTCACTTTTTTGTGAAAATATCCACTAAATGAGGGAATAATATGTGTGAGGGTACCCCAGGAGAGTTCCAAATGTGTGTGGGTAGAATATATATCACACGGGGGTAAAATTGAAAAAAGGTGAAACATTTTTTTTTTTTGGACTTAGTCATTTTTTCAGCGTTTATCAGACTTTCAGATAGGGGAAATGTCAGTGAGCATTCCGATTTCAGTTCCAGAGCGATTTGCCCGATGAGTCCTTAATATTTAGTTGTTTTCAGCCAAATTTCAGAATTTTTAAAAATTTCACTTTTTTGTGAAAATATCCACTAAATGAGGGAATAATATGTGTGAGGGTACCCCAGGAGAGTTCCAAATGTGTGTGGGTAGAATATATATCCCACGGGGGTAAAATTGAAAAAAGGTGAAAAAATTTTTTTTTTTGGACTTAGTCATTTTTTCAGCATTTATCAGACTTTCAGATAGGGGAAATGTCAGTGAGCGTTCCGATTTCAGTTCCAGAGCGATTCACCCGATGAGTCCTTCATATTTAGTCGTTTTCAGCCAATTTTCTGAATTTTTGAAAATTTCACTTTTTTGTGAAAATATCCACTAAATGAGGGAATAATATGTGTGAGGGTATCCCAGGAGAGTTCCAAATGTGTGTGGGTAGAATATATATCACACGGGGGTAAAATTGGAAAAAGGTGAAAAAATTTTTTTTTTGGACTTAGTCATTTTTTCAGCATTTATCAGACTTTCAGATAGGGGAAATGTCAGTGAGCGTTCCGATTTCAGTTCCAGAGCGATTCGCCCGATGAGTCCTTAATATTTAGTTGTTTTCAGCCAAATTTCAGAATTTTTGAAAATTTCACTTTTTTGTGAAAATTTCCACTAAATGAGGGAATAATATGTGTGAGGGTACCCCAGGAGAGTTCCAAATGTGTGTGGGTAGAATATATATCCCACGGGGGTAAAATTGAAAAAAGGTGAAAAAAATTTTTTTTTTGGACTTAGTCATTTTTCAGCATTTATCAGACTTTCAGATAGGGGAAATGTCAGTGAGCGTTCCGATTTAAGTTCCAGAGCGATTCGCCCGATGAGTCCTTCATATTTAGTCGTTTCCAGCCAATTTTCTGAATTTTTGAAAATTTCACTTTTTTGTGAAAATATCCACTAAATGAGCTAATAATATGTGTGAGGGTACCCCAGGAGAGTTCCAAATGTGTGTGGGTAGAATATATATCCCACGGGGGTAAAATTGAAAAAAGGTGAAAAAATTTTTTTTTTTGGACTTAGTCATTTTTTCAGCATTTATCAGACTTTCAGATAGGGGAAATGTCAGTGAGCGTTCCGATTTCAGTTCCAGAGCGATTCACCCGATGAGTCCTTCATATTTAGTCGTTTTCAGCCAACTTTCTGAATTTTTGAAAATGTCACTTTTTTGTGAAAATATCCACTAAATGAGGGAATAATATGTGTGAGGGTACCCCAGGAGAGTTCCAAATGTGTGTGGGTAGAATATATATCCCACGGGGGTAAAATTGAAAAAAGGTGAAAAAAATTTTTTTTTTGGACTTAGTCATTTTTCAGCATTTATCAGACTTTCAGATAGGGGAAATGTCAGTGAGCGTTCCGATTTAAGTTCCAGAGCGATTCGCCCGATGAGTCCTTCATATTTAGTCGTTTTCAGCCAATTTTCTGATTTTTTGAAAATTTCACTTTTTTGTGAAAATATCCACTAAATGAGGGAATAATATGTGTGAGGGTACCCCAGGAGAGTTCCAAATGTGTGTGGGTAGAATATATATCACACGGGGGTAAAATTGAAAAAAGGTGAAAAATTTTTTTTTTTGGACTTAGTCATTTTTTCAGCGTTTATCAGACTTTCAGATAGGGGAAATGTCAGTGAGTGTTCTGATTTCAGTTCCAGAGCGATTCGCCCGATGAGTCCTTAATATTTAGTTGTTTTCAGCCAAATTTCAGAATTTTTGAAAATTTCACTTTTTTGTGAAAATATCCACTAAATGAGGGAATAATATGTGTGAGGGTACGAATGTGTGTGGGTAGAATATATATCCCACGGGGGTAAAATTGAAAAAAGGTGAAAAAAATTTTTTTTTTGGACTTAGTCATTTTTCAGCATTTATCAGACTTTCAGATAGGGGAAATGTCAGTGAGCGTTCCGATTTAAGTTCCAGAGCGATTCGCCCGATGAGTCCTTCATATTTAGTCGTTTTCAGCCAATTTTCTGAATTTTTGAAAATTTCACTTTTTTGTGAAAATATCCACTAAATGAGGGAATAATATGTGTGAGGGTACCCCAGGAGAGTTCCAAATGTGTGTGGGTAGAATATATATCACACGGGGGTAAAATTGAAAAAAGGTGAAACATTTTTTTTTTTTGGACTTAGTCATTTTTTCAGCGTTTATCAGACTTTCAGATAGGGGAAATGTCAGTGAGCATTCCGATTTCAGTTCCAGAGCGATTTGCCCGATGAGTCCTTAATATTTAGTTGTTTTCAGCCAAATTTCAGAATTTTTAAAAATTTCACTTTTTTGTGAAAATATCCACTAAATGAGGGAATAATATGTGTGAGGGTACCCCAGGAGAGTTCCAAATGTGTGTGGGTAGAATATATATCCCACGGGGGTAAAATTGAAAAAAGGTGAAAAAAATTTTTTTTTTGGACTTAGTCATTTTTCAGCATTTATCAGACTTTCAGATAGGGGAAATGTCAGTGAGCGTTCCGATTTAAGTTCCAGAGCGATTCGCCCGATGAGTCCTTCATATTTAGTCGTTTTCAGCCAATTTTCTGAATTTTTGAAAATTTCACTTTTTTGTGAAAATATCCACTAAATGAGGGAATAATATGTGTGAGGGTACCCCAGGAGAGTTCCAAATGTGTGTGGGTAGAATATATATCACACGGGGGTAAAATTGAAAAAAGGTGAAACATTTTTTTTTTTTGGACTTAGTCATTTTTTCAGCGTTTATCAGACTTTCAGATAGGGGAAATGTCAGTGAGCATTCCGATTTCAGTTCCAGAGCGATTTGCCCGATGAGTCCTTAATATTTAGTTGTTTTCAGCCAAATTTCAGAATTTTTAAAAATTTCACTTTTTTGTGAAAATATCCACTAAATGAGGGAATAATATGTGTGAGGGTACCCCAGGAGAGTTCCAAATGTGTGTGGGTAGAATATATATCCCACGGGGGTAAAATTGAAAAAAGGTGAAAAAATTTTTTTTTTTGGACTTAGTCATTTTTTCAGCATTTATCAGAGTTTCAGATAGGGGAAATGTCAGTGAGCGTTCCGATTTCAGTTCCAGAGCGATTCACCCGATGAGTCCTTCATATTTAGTCGTTTTCAGCCAATTTTCTGAATTTTTGAAAATTTCACTTTTTTGTGAAAATATCCACTAAATGAGGGAATAATATGTGTGAGGGTATCCCAGGAGAGTTCCAAATGTGTGTGGGTAGAATATATATCACACGGGGGTAAAATTGGAAAAAGGTGAAAAATTTTTTTTTTTGGACTTAGTCATTTTTTCAGCGTTTATCTGACTTTCAGATAGGGGAAATGTCAGTGAGCGTTCCGATTTCAGTTCCAGAGCGATTCGCACCATGAGTCCTTAATATTTAGTTGTTTTCAGCCAAATTTCAGAATTTTTGAAAATTTCACTTTTTTGTGAAAATATCCACTAAATGAGGGAATAATATGTGTGAGGGTACCCCAGGAGAGTTCCAAATGTGTGTGGGTAGAATATATATCCCACGGGGGTAAAATTGAAAAAAGGTGAAAAAATTTTTTTTTTGGACTTAGTCATTTTTCAGCATTTATCAGACTTTCAGATAGGGGAAATGTCAGTGAGCGTTCCGATTTAAGTTCCAGAGCGATTCACCCGATGAGTCCTTCATATTTAGTCGTTTTCAGCCAATTTTCTGAATTTTTGAAAATTTCACTTTTTTGTGAAAATATCCACTAAATGAGGGAATAATATGTGTGAGGGTACCCCAGGAGAGTTCCAAATGTGTGTGGGTAGAATATATATCACACGGGGGTAAAATTGAAAAAAGGTGAAAAATATTTTTTTTTGGACTTAGTCATTTTTTCAGCGTTTATCAGACTTTCAGATAGGGGAAATGTCAGTGAGCATTCCGATTTCAGTTCCAGAGCGATTCGCCCGATGAGTCCTTAATATTTAGTTGTTTTCAGCCAAATTTCAGAATTTTTAAAAATTTCACTTTTTTGTGAAAATATCCACTAAATGAGGGAATAATATGTGTGAGGGTACCCCAGGAGAGTTCCAAATGTGTGTGGGTAGAATATATATCCCACGGGGGTAAAATTGAAAAAAGGTGAAAAAAATTTTTTTTTTGGACTTAGTCATTTTTTCAGCATTTATCAGACTTTCAGATAGGGGAAATGTCAGTGAGCGTTCCGATTTCAGTTCCAGAGCGATTCACCCGATGAGTCCTTCATATTTAGTCGTTTTCAGCCAACTTTCTGAATTTTTGAAAATTTCACTTTTTTTGTGAAAATATCCACTAAATGAGGGAATAATATGTGTGAGGGTACCCCAGGAGAGTTCCAAATGTGTGTGGGTAGAATATATATCCGACGGGGGTAAAATTGAAAAAAGGTGAAAAATTTTTTTTTTTGGACTTAGTCATTTTTTCAGCGTTTATCAGACTTTCAGATAGGGGAAATGTCAGTGAGCATTCCGATTTCAGTTCCAGAGCGATTTGCCCGATGAGTCCTTAATATTTAGTTGTTTTCAGCCAAATTTCAGAATTTTTGAAAATTTCACTTTTTTGTGAAAATATCCACTAAATGAGGGAATAATATGTGTGAGGGTACCCCAGGAGAGTTCCAAATGTGTGTGGGTAGAATATATATCCCACGGGGGTAAAATTGAAAAAAGGTGAAAAAAATTTTTTTTTTGGACTTAGTCATTTTTCAGCATTTATCAGACTTTCAGATAGGGGAAATGTCAGTGAGCGTTCCGATTTAAGTTCCAGAGCGATTCGCCCGATGAGTCCTTCATATTTAGTCGTTTTCAGCCAATTTTCTGAATTTTTGAAAATTTCACTTTTTTGTGAAAATATCCACTAAATGAGGGAATAATATGTGTGAGGGTACCCCAGGAGAGTTCCAAATGTGTGTGGGTAGAATATATATCACACGGGGGTAAAATTGAAAAAAGGTGAAAAATATTTTTTTTTGGACTTAGTCATTTTTTCAGCGTTTATCAGACTTTCAGATAGGGGAAATGTCAGTGAGAATTCCGATTTCAGTTCCAGAGCGATTCGCCCGATGAGTCCTTAATATTTAGTTGTTTTCAGCCAAATTTCAGAATTTTTAAAAATTTCACTTTTTTGTGAAAATATCCACTAAATGAGGGAATAATATGTGTGAGGGTACCCCAGGAGAGTTCCAAATGTGTGTGGGTAGAATATATATCCCACGGGGGTAAAATTGAAAAAAGGTGAAAAAAATTTTTTTTTTGGACTTAGTCATTTTTTCAGCATTTATCAGACTTTCAGATAGGGGAAATGTCAGTGAGCGTTCCGATTTCAGTTCCAGAGCGATTCACCCGATGAGTCCTTCATATTTAGTCGTTTTCAGCCAACTTTCTGAATTTTTGAAAATTTCACTTTTTTTGTGAAAATATCCACTAAATGAGGGAATAATATGTGTGAGGGTACCCCAGGAGAGTTCCAAATGTGTGTGGGTAGAATATATATCCGACGGGGGTAAAATTGAAAAAAGGTGAAAAATTTTTTTTTTTGGACTTAGTCATTTTTTCAGCGTTTATCAGACTTTCAGATAGGGGAAATGTCAGTGAGCATTCCGATTTCAGTTCCAGAGCGATTTGCCCGATGAGTCCTTAATATTTAGTTGTTTTCAGCCAAATTTCAGAATTTTTAAAAATTTCACTTTTTTGTGAAAATATCCACTAAATGAGGGAATAATATGTGTGAGGGTACCCCAGGAGAGTTCCAAATGTGTGTGGGTAGAATATATATCCCACGGGGGTAAAATTGAAAAAAGGTGAAAAAATTTTTTTTTTTGGACTTAGTCATTTTTTCAGCATTTATCAGACTTTCAGATAGGGGAAATGTCAGTGAGCGTTCCGATTTCAGTTCCAGAGCGATTCACCCGATGAGTCCTTCATATTTAGTCGTTTTCAGCCAATTTTCTGAATTTTTGAAAATTTCACTTTTTTGTGAAAATATCCACTAAATGAGGGAATAATATGTGTGAGGGTACCCCAGGAGAGTTCCAAATGTGTGTGGGTAGAATATATATCCCACGGGGGTAAAATTGAAAAAAGGTGAAAAAAATTTTTTTTTTGGACTTAGTCATTTTTCAGCATTTATCAGACTTTCAGATAGGGGAAATGTCAGTGAGCGTTCCGATTTAAGTTCCAGAGCGATTCGCCCGATGAGTCCTTCATATTTAGTCGTTTTCAGCCAATTTTCTGAATTTTTGAAAATTTCACTTTTTTGTGAAAATATCCACTAAATGAGGGAATAATATGTGTGAGGGTACCCCAGGAGAGTTCCAAATGTGTGTGGGTAGAATATATATCACACGGGGGTAAAATTGAAAAAAGGTGAAAAATATTTTTTTTTGGACTTAGTCATTTTTTCAGCGTTTATCAGACTTTCAGATAGGGGAAATGTCAGTGAGCATTCCGATTTCAGTTCCAGAGCGATTCGCCCGATGAGTCCTTAATATTTAGTTGTTTTCAGCCAAATTTCAGAATTTTTAAAAATTTCACTTTTTTGTGAAAATATCCACTAAATGAGGGAATAATATGTGTGAGGGTACCCCAGGAGAGTTCCAAATGTGTGTGGGTAGAATATATATCCCACGGGGGTAAAATTGAAAAAAGGTGAAAAAAATTTTTTTTTTGGACTTAGTCATTTTTTCAGCATTTATCAGACTTTCAGATAGGGGAAATGTCAGTGAGCGTTCCGATTTCAGTTCCAGAGCGATTCACCCGATGAGTCCTTCATATTTAGTCGTTTTCAGCCAATTTTCTGAATTTTTGAAAATTTCACTTTTTTGTGAAAATATCCACTAAATGAGGGAATAATATGTGTGAGGGTACCCCAGGAGAGTTCCAAATGTGTGTGGGTAGAATATATATCCCACGGGGGTAAAATTGAAAAAAGGTGAAAAATGTTTTTTTTTTGGACTTAGTCATTTTTTCAGCATTTATCAGACTTTCAGATAGGGGAAATGTCAGTGAGCGTTCCGATTTCAGTTCCAGAGCGATTCACCCGATGAGTCCTTCATATTTAGTCGTTTTCAGCCAACTTTCTGAATTTTTGAAAATTTCACTTTTTTTGTGAAAATATCCACTAAATGAGGGAATAATATGTGTGAGGGTACCCCAGGAGAGTTCCAAATGTGTGTGGGTAGAATATATATCCGACGGGGGTAAAATTGAAAAAAGGTGAAAAATTTTTTTTTTTGGACTTAGTCATTTTTTCAGCGTTTATCAGACTTTCAGATAGGGGAAATGTCAGTGAGCGTTCCGATTTCAGTTCCAGAGCGATTCGCCCCATGAGTCCTTAATATTTAGTTGTTTTCAGCCAAATTTCAGAATTTTTGAAAATTTCACTTTTTTGTGAAAATATCCACTAAATGAGGGAATAATATGTGTGAGGGTACCCCAGGAGAGTTCCAAATGTGTGTGGGTAGAATATATATCCCACGGGGGTAAAATTGAAAAAAGGTGAAAAAAAATTTTTTTTTGGACTTAGTCATTTTTCAGCATTTATCAGACTTTCAGATAGGGGAAATGTCAGTGAGCGTTCCGATTTAAGTTCCAGAGCGATTCGCCCGATGAGTCCTTCATATTTAGTCGTTTTCAGCCAATTTTCTGAATTTTTGAAAATTTCACTTTTTTGTGAAAATATCCACTAAATGAGGGAATAATATGTGTGAGGGTATCCCAGGAGAGTTCCAAATGTGTGTGGGTAGAATATATATCACACGGGGGTAAAATTGGAAAAAGGTGAAAAATTTTTTTTTTTGGACTTAGTCATTTTTTCAGCGTTTATCTGACTTTCAGATAGGGGAAATGTCAGTGAGCGTTCCGATTTCAGTTCCAGAGCGATTCGCCCCATGAGTCCTTAATATTTAGTTGTTTTCAGCCAAATTTCAGAATTTTTGAAAATTTCACTTTTTTGTGAAAATATCCACTAAATGAGGGAATAATATGTGTGAGGGTACCCCAGGAGAGTTCCAAATGTGTGTGGGTAGAATATATATCCCACGGGGGTAAAATTGAAAAAAGGTGAAAAAAATTTTTTTTTGGACTTAGTCATTTTTCAGCATTTATCAGACTTTCAGATAGGGGAAATGTCAGTGAGCGTTCCAATTTAAGTTCCAGAGCCATTCGCCCGATGAGTCCTTCATATTTAGTCGTTTTCAGCCAATTTTCTGAATTTTTGAAAATTTCACTTTTTTGTGAAAATATCCACTAAATGAGGGAATAATATGTGTGAGGGTACCCCAGGAGAGTTCCAAATGTGTGTGGGTAGAATATATATCACACGGGGGTAAAATTGAAAAAAGGTGAAAAATAATTTTTTTTGGTCTTAGTCATTTTTTCAGCGTTTATCAGACTTTCAGATAGGGGAAATGTCAGTGAGCATTCCGATTTCAGTTCCAGAGCGATTCGCCCGATGAGTCCTTAATATTTAGTTGTTTTCAGCCAAATTTCAGAATTTTTAAAAATTTCACTTTTTTGTGAAAATATCCACTAAATGAGGGAATAATATGTGTGAGGGTACCCCAGGAGAGTTCCAAATGTGTGTGGGTAGAATATATATCCCACGGGGGTAAAATTGAAAAAAGGTGAAAAATGTTTTTTTTTTGGACTTAGTCATTTTTTCAGCATTTATCAGACTTTCAGATAGGGGAAATGTCAGTGAGCGTTCCGATTTCAGTTCCAGAGCGATTCACCCGATGAGTCCTTCATATTTAGTCGTTTTCAGCCAACTTTCTGAATTTTTGAAAATTTCACTTTTTTTGTGAAAATATCCACTAAATGAGGGAATAATATGTGTGAGGGTACCCCAGGAGAGTTCCAAATGTGTGTGGGTAGAATATATATCCGACGGGGGTAAAATTGAAAAAAGGTGAAAAATTTTTTTTTTTGGACTTAGTCATTTTTTCAGCGTTTATCAGACTTTCAGATAGGGGAAATGTCAGTGAGCGTTCCGATTTCAGTTCCAGAGCGATTCGCCCCATGAGTCCTTAATATTTAGTTGTTTTCAGCCAAATTTCAGAATTTTTGAAAATTTCACTTTTTTGTGAAAATATCCACTAAATGAGGGAATAATATGTGTGAGGGTACCCCAGGAGAGTTCCAAATGTGTGTGGGTAGAATATATATCCCACGGGGGTAAAATTGAAAAAAGGTGAAAAAAATTTTTTTTTTGGACTTAGTCATTTTTCAGCATTTATCAGACTTTCAGATAGGGGAAATGTCAGTGAGCGTTCCGATTTAAGTTCCAGAGCGATTCGCCCGATGAGTCCTTCATATTTAGTCGTTTTCAGCCAATTTTCTGAATTTTTGAAAATTTCACTTTTTTGTGAAAATATCCACTAAATGAGGGAATAATATGTGTGAGGGTACCCCAGGAGAGTTCCAAATGTGTGTGGGTAGAATATATATCACACGGGGGTAAAATTGAAAAAAGGTGAAAAATATTTTTTTTTGGACTTAGTCATTTTTTCAGCGTTTATCAGACTTTCAGATAGGGGAAATGTCAGTGAGCATTCCGATTTCAGTTCCAGAGCGATTCGCCCGATGAGTCCTTAATATTTAGTTGTTTTCAGCCAAATTTCAGAATTTTTAAAAATTTCACTTTTTTGTGAAAATATCCACTAAATGAGGGAATAATATGTGTGAGGGTACCCCAGGAGAGTTCCAAATGTGTGTGGGTAGAATATATATCCCACGGGGGTAAAATTGAAAAAAGGTGAAAAAAATTTTTTTTTTGGACTTAGTCATTTTTTCAGCATTTATCAGACTTTCAGATAGGGGAAATGTCAGTGAGCGTTCCGATTTCAGTTCCAGAGCGATTCACCCGATGAGTCCTTCATATTTAGTCGTTTTCAGCCAACTTTCTGAATTTTTGAAAATTTCACTTTTTTTGTGAAAATATCCACTAAATGAGGGAATAATATGTGTGAGGGTACCCCAGGAGAGTTCCAAATGTGTGTGGGTAGAATATATATCCGACGGGGGTAAAATTGAAAAAAGGTGAAAAATTTTTTTTTTTGGACTTAGTCATTTTTTCAGCGTTTATCAGACTTTCAGATAGGGGAAATGTCAGTGAGCATTCCGATTTCAGTTCCAGAGCGATTTGCCCGATGAGTCCTTAATATTTAGTTGTTTTCAGCCAAATTTCAGAATTTTTGAAAATTTCACTTTTTTGTGAAAATATCCACTAAATGAGGGAATAATATGTGTGAGGGTACCCCAGGAGAGTTCCAAATGTGTGTGGGTAGAATATATATCCCACGGGGGTAAAATTGAAAAAAGGTGAAAAAAATTTTTTTTTTGGACTTAGTCATTTTTCAGCATTTATCAGACTTTCAGATAGGGGAAATGTCAGTGAGCGTTCCGATTTAAGTTCCAGAGCGATTCGCCCGATGAGTCCTTCATATTTAGTCGTTTTCAGCCAATTTTCTGAATTTTTGAAAATTTCACTTTTTTGTGAAAATATCCACTAAATGAGGGAATAATATGTGTGAGGGTACCCCAGGAGAGTTCCAAATGTGTGTGGGTAGAATATATATCACACGGGGGTAAAATTGAAAAAAGGTGAAAAATATTTTTTTTTGGACTTAGTCATTTTTTCAGCGTTTATCAGACTTTCAGATAGGGGAAATGTCAGTGAGCATTCCGATTTCAGTTCCAGAGCGATTCGCCCGATGAGTCCTTAATATTTAGTTGTTTTCAGCCAAATTTCAGAATTTTTAAAAATTTCACTTTTTTGTGAAAATATCCACTAAATGAGGGAATAATATGTGTGAGGGTACCCCAGGAGAGTTCCAAATGTGTGTGGGTAGAATATATATCCCACGGGGGTAAAATTGAAAAAAGGTGAAAAAAATTTTTTTTTTGGACTTAGTCATTTTTTCAGCATTTATCAGACTTTCAGATAGGGGAAATGTCAGTGAGTGTTCCGATTTCAGTTCCAGAGCGATTCACCCGATGAGTCCTTCATATTTAGTCGTTTTCAGCCAACTTTCTGAATTTTTGAAAATTTCACTTTTTTTGTGAAAATATCCACTAAATGAGGGAATAATATGTGTGAGGGTACCCCAGGAGAGTTCCAAATGTGTGTGGGTAGAATATATATCCGACGGGGGTAAAATTGAAAAAAGGTGAAAAATTTTTTTTTTTTGGACTTAGTCATTTTTTCAGCGTTTATCAGACTTTCAGATAGGGGAAATGTCAGTGAGCATTCCGATTTCAGTTCCAGAGCGATTTGCCCGATGAGTCCTTAATATTTAGTTGTTTTCAGCCAAATTTCAGAATTTTTAAAAATTTCACTTTTTTGTGAAAATATCCACTAAATGAGGGAATAATATGTGTGAGGGTACCCCAGGAGAGTTCCAAATGTGTGTGGGTAGAATATATATCCCACGGGGGTAAAATTGAAAAAAGGTGAAAAAATTTTTTTTTTTGGACTTAGTCATTTTTTCAGCATTTATCAGACTTTCAGATAGGGGAAATGTCAGTGAGTGTTCCGATTTCAGTTCCAGAGCGATTCACCCGATGAGTCCTTCATATTTAGTCGTTTTCAGCCAATTTTCTGAATTTTTGAAAATTTCACTTTTTTGTGAAAATATCCACTAAATGAGGGAATAATATGTGTGAGGGTACCCCAGGAGAGTTCCAAATGTGTGTGGGTAGAATATATATCCCACGGGGGTAAAATTGAAAAAAGGTGAAAAAAATTTTTTTTTTGGACTTAGTCATTTTTCAGCATTTATCAGACTTTCAGATAGGGGAAATGTCAGTGAGCGTTCCGATTTAAGTTCCAGAGCGATTCGCCCGATGAGTCCTTCATATTTAGTCGTTTTCAGCCAATTTTCTGAATTTTTGAAAATTTCACTTTTTTGTGAAAATATCCACTAAATGAGGGAATAATATGTGTGAGGGTACCCCAGGAGAGTTCCAAATGTGTGTGGGTAGAATATATATCACACGGGGGTAAAATTGAAAAAAGGTGAAAAATATTTTTTTTTGGACTTAGTCATTTTTTCAGCGTTTATCAGACTTTCAGATAGGGGAAATGTCAGTGAGCATTCCGATTTCAGTTCCAGAGCGATTCGCCCAATGAGTCCTTAATATTTAGTTGTTTTCAGCCAAATTTCAGAATTTTTAAAAATTTCACTTTTTTGTGAAAATATCCACTAAATGAGGGAATAATATGTGTGAGGGTACCCCAGGAGAGTTCCAAATGTGTGTGGGTAGAATATATATCCCACGGGGGTAAAATTGAAAAAAGGTGAAAAAAATTTTTTTTTTGGACTTAGTCATTTTTTCAGATAGGGGAAATGTCAGTGAGCGTTCCGATTTCAGTTTCAGAGCGATTCACCCGATGAGTCCTTCATATTTAGTCGTTTTCAGCCAATTTTCTGAATTTTTGAAAATTTCACTTTTTTGTGAAAATATCCACTAAATGAGGGAATAATATGTGTGAGGGTACCCCAGGAGAGTTCCAAATGTGTGTGGGTAGAATATATATCACACGGGGGTAAAATTGAAAAAAGGTGAAAAATTTTTTTTTTTGGACTTAGTCATTTTTTCAGCATTTATCAGACTTTCAGATAGGGGAAATATCAGTGAGCGTTCTGATTTCAGTTCCAGAGCGATTCGCCCGATGAGTCCTTAATATTTAGTTGTTTTCAGCCAAATTTCAGAATTTTTGAAAATTTCACTTTTTTGTGAAAATATCCACTAAATGAGGGAATAATATGTGTGAGGGTACGAATGTGTGTGGGTAGAATATATATCCCACGGGGGTAAAATTGAAAAAAGGTGAAAAAAATTTTTTTTTTTGGACTTAGTCATTTTTTCAGCGTTTATCAGACTTTCAGATAGGGGAAATGTCAGTGAGCATTCCGATTTCAGTTCCAGAGCGATTTGCCCGATGAGTCCTTAATATTTAGTTGTTTTCAGCCAAATTTCAGAATTTTTAAAAATTTCACTTTTTTGTGAAAATATCCACTAAATGAGGGAATAATATGTGTGAGGGTACCCCAGGAGAGTTCCAAATGTGTGTGGGTAGAATATATATCCCACGGGGGTAAAATTGAAAAAAGGTGAAAAAATTTTTTTTTTTGGACTTAGTCATTTTTTCAGCATTTATCAGACTTTCAGATAGGGGAAATGTCAGTGAGCGTTCCGATTTCAGTTCCAGAGCGATTCACCCGATGCGTCCTTCATATTTAGTCGTTTTCAGCCAATTTTCTGAATTTTTGAAAATTTCACTTTTTTGTGAAAATATCCACTAAATGAGGGAATAATATGTGTGAGGGTACCCCAGGAGAGTTCCAAATGTGTGTGGGTAGAATATATATCCCACGGGGGTAAAATTGAAAAAAGGTGAAAAAATTTTTTTTTTTGGACTTAGTCATTTTTTCAGCATTTATCAGACTTTCAGATAGGGGAAATGTCAGTGAGCGTTCCGATTTCAGTTCCAGAGCGATTCACCCGATGAGTCCTTCATATTTAGTCGTTTTCAGCCAATTTTCTGAATTTTTGAAAATTTCACTTTTTTGTGAAAATATCCACTAAATGAGGGAATAATATGTGTGAGGGTACCCCAGGAGAGTTCCAAATGTGTGTGGGTAGAATATATATCCCACGGGGGTAAAATTGAAAAAAGGTGAAAAAAATTTTTTTTTTGGACTTAGTCATTTTTCAGCATTTATCAGACTTTCAGATAGGGGAAATGTCAGTGAGCGTTCCGATTTAAGTTCCAGAGCGATTCGCCCGATGAGTCCTTCATATTTAGTCGTTTTCAGCCAATTTTCTGAATTTTTGAAAATTTCACTTTTTTGTGAAAATATCCACTAAATGAGGGAATAATATGTGTGAGGGTACCCCAGGAGAGTTCCAAATGTGTGTGGGTAGAATATATATCACACGGGGGTAAAATTGAAAAAAGGTGAAAAATATTTTTTTTTGGACTTAGTCATTTTTTCAGCGTTTATCAGACTTTCAGATAGGGGAAATGTCAGTGAGCATTCCGATTTCAGTTCCAGAGCGATTCGCCCGATGAGTCCTTAATATTTAATTGTTTTCAGCCAAATTTCAGAATTTTTAAAAATTTCACTTTTTTGTGAAAATATCCACTAAATGAGGGAATAATATGTGTGAGGGTACCCCAGGAGAGTTCCAAATGTGTGTGGGTAGAATATATATCCCACGGGGGTAAAATTGAAAAAAGGTGAAAAAAATTTTTTTTTTGGACTTAGTCATTTTTTCAGCATTTATCAGACTTTCAGATAGGGGAAATGTCAGTGAGCGTTCCGATTTCAGTTCCAGAGCGATTCACCCGATGAGTCCTTCATATTTAGTCGTTTTCAGCCAATTTTCTGAATTTTTGAAAATTTCACTTTTTTTGTGAAAATATCCACTAAATGAGGGAATAATATGTGTGAGGGTACCCCAGGAGAGTTCCAAATGTGTGTGGGTAGAATATATATCACACGGGGGTAAAATTGAAAAAAGGTGAAAAATTTTTTTTTTTGGACTTAGTCATTTTTTCAGCATTTATCAGACTTTCAGATAGGGGAAATATCAGTGAGCGTTCTGATTTCAGTTCCAGAGCGATTCGCCCGATGAGTCCTTAATATTTAGTTGTTTTCAGCCAAATTTCAGAATTTTTGAAAATTTCACTTTTTTGTGAAAATATCCACTAAATGAGGGAATAATATGTGTGAGGGTACGAATGTGTGTGGGTAGAATATATATCCCACGGGGGTAAAATTGAAAAAAGGTGAAAAAAATTTTTTTTTTTGGACTTAGTCATTTTTTCAGCGTTTATCAGACTTTCAGATAGGGGAAATGTCAGTGAGCATTCCGATTTCAGTTCCAGAGCGATTTGCCCGATGAGTCCTTAATATTTAGTTGTTTTCAGCCAAATTTCAGAATTTTTAAAAATTTCACTTTTTTGTGAAAATATCCACTAAATGAGGGAATAATATGTGTGAGGGTACCCCAGGAGAGTTCCAAATGTGTGTGGGTAGAATATATATCCCACGGGGGTAAAATTGAAAAAAGGTGAAAAAATTTTTTTTTTTGGACTTAGTCATTTTTTCAGCATTTATCAGACTTTCAGATAGGGGAAATGTCAGTGAGCGTTCCGATTTCAGTTCCAGAGCGATTCGCCCGATGAGTCCTTCATATTTAGTCGTTTTCAGCCAATTTTCTGAATTTTTGAAAATTTCACTTTTTTGTGAAAATATCCACTAAATGAGGGAATAATATGTGTGAGGGTACCCCAGGAGAGTTCCAAATGTGTGTGGGTAGAATATATATCACACGGGGGTAAAATTGAAAAAAGGTGAAAAATATTTTTTTTGGACTTAGTCATTTTTTCAGCGTTTATCAGACTTTCAGATAGGGGAAATGTCAGTGAGCATTCCGATTTCAGTTCCAGAGCGATTCGCCCGATGAGTCCTTAATATTTAGTTGTTTTCAGCCAAATTTCAGAATTTTTAAAAATTTCACTTTTTTGTGAAAATATCCACTAAATGAGGGAATAATATGTGTGAGGGTACCCCAGGAGAGTTCCAAATGTGTGTGGGTAGAATATATATCCCACGGGGGTAAAATTGAAAAAAGGTGAAAAAAATTTTTTTTTTGGACTTAGTCATTTTTTCAGCATTTATCAGACTTTCAGATAGGGGAAATGTCAGTGAGCGTTCCGATTTCAGTTCCAGAGCGATTCACCCGATGAGTCCTTCATATTTAGTCGTTTTCAGCCAACTTTCTGAATTTTTGAAAATTTCACTTTTTTTGTGAAAATATCCACTAAATGAGGGAATAATATGTGTGAGGGTACCCCAGGAGAGTTCCAAATGTGTGTGGGTAGAATATATATCCCACGGGGGTAAAATTGAAAAAAGGTGAAAAAATTTTTTTTTTTGGACTTAGTCATTTTTTCAGCATTTATCAGACTTTCAGATAGGGGAAATGTCAGTGAGCGTTCCGATTTCAGTTCCAGAGCGATTCACCCGATGAGTCCTTCATATTTAGTCGTTTTCAGCCAATTTTCTGAATTTTTGAAAATTTCACTTTTTTGTGAAAATATCCACTAAATGAGGGAATAATATGTGTGAGGGTACCCCAGGAGAGTTCCAAATGTGTGTGGGTAGAATATATATCACACGGGGGTAAAATTGAAAAAAGGTGAAAAATATTTTTTTTGGACTTAGTCATTTTTTCAGCGTTTATCAGACTTTCAGATAGGGGAAATGTCAGTGAGCATTCCGATTTCAGTTCCAGAGCGATTCGCCCGATGAGTCCTTAATATTTAGTTGTTTTCAGCCAAATTTCAGAATTTTTAAAAATTTCACTTTTTTGTGAAAATATCCACTAAATGAGGGAATAATATGTGTGAGGGTACGAATGTGTGTGGGTAGAATATATATCCCACGGGGGTAAAATTGAAAAAAGGTGAAAAAAATTTTTTTTTTGGACTTAGTCATTTTTTCAGCATTTATCAGACTTTCAGATAGGGGAAATGTCAGTGAGCGTTCCGATTTCAGTTCCAGAGCGATTCACCCGATGAGTCCTTCATATTTAGTCGTTTTCAGCCAATTTTCTGAATTTTTGAAAATTTCACTTTTTTTGTGAAAATATCCACTAAATGAGGGAATAATATGTGTGAGGGTACCCCAGGAGAGTTCCAAATGTGTGTGGGTAGAATATATATCACACGGGGGTAAAATTGAAAAAAGGTGAAAAATTTTTTTTTTTGGACTTAGTCATTTTTTCAGCATTTATCAGACTTTCAGATAGGGGAAATATCAGTGAGCGTTCTGATTTCAGTTCCAGAGCGATTCGCCCGATGAGTCCTTAATATTTAGTTGTTTTCAGCCAAATTTCAGAATTTTTGAAAATTTCACTTTTTTGTGAAAATATCCACTAAATGAGGGAATAATATGTGTGAGGGTACGAATGTGTGTGGGTAGAATATATATCCCACGGGGGTAAAATTGAAAAAAGGTGAAAAAAATTTTTTTTTTTGGACTTAGTCATTTTTTCAGCGTTTATCAGACTTTCAGATAGGGGAAATGTCAGTGAGCATTCCGATTTCAGTTCCAGAGCGATTTGCCCGATGAGTCCTTAATATTTAGTTGTTTTCAGCCAAATTTCAGAATTTTTAAAAATTTCACTTTTTTGTGAAAATATCCACTAAATGAGGGAATAATATGTGTGAGGGTACCCCAGGAGAGTTCCAAATGTGTGTGGGTAGAATATATATCCCACGGGGGTAAAATTGAAAAAAGGTGAAAAAAATTTTTTTTTTGGACTTAGTCATTTTTTCAGCATTTATCAGACTTTCAGATAGGGGAAATGTCAGTGAGCGTTCCGATTTCAGTTCCAGAGCGATTCACCCGATGAGTCCTTCATATTTAGTCGTTTTCAGCCAACTTTCTGAATTTTTGAAAATTTCACTTTTTTTGTGAAAATATCCACTAAATGAGGGAATAATATGTGTGAGGGTACCCCAGGAGAGTTCCAAATGTGTGTGGGTAGAATATATATCCCACGGGGGTAAAATTGAAAAAAGGTGAAAAAATTTTTTTTTTTGGACTTAGTCATTTTTTCAGCATTTATCAGACTTTCAGATAGGGGAAATGTCAGTGAGCGTTCCGATTTCAGTTCCAGAGCGATTCACCCGATGAGTCCTTCATATTTAGTCGTTTTCAGCCAATTTTCTGAATTTTTGAAAATTTCACTTTTTTGTGAAAATATCCACTAAATGAGGGAATAATATGTGTGAGGGTACCCCAGGAGAGTTCCAAATGTGTGTGGGTAGAATATATATCACACGGGGGTAAAATTGAAAAAAGGTGAAAAATATTTTTTTTGGACTTAGTCATTTTTTCAGCGTTTATCAGACTTTCAGATAGGGGAAATGTCAGTGAGCATTCCGATTTCAGTTCCAGAGCGATTCGCCCGATGAGTCCTTAATATTTAGTTGTTTTCAGCCAAATTTCAGAATTTTTAAAAATTTCACTTTTTTGTGAAAATATCCACTAAATGAGGGAATAATATGTGTGAGGGTACGAATGTGTGTGGGTAGAATATATATCCCACGGGGGTAAAATTGAAAAAAGGTGAAAAAAATTTTTTTTTTGGACTTAGTCATTTTTTCAGCATTTATCAGACTTTCAGATAGGGGAAATGTCAGTGAGCGTTCCGATTTCAGTTCCAGAGCGATTCACCCGATGAGTCCTTCATATTTAGTCGTTTTCAGCCAATTTTCTGAATTTTTGAAAATTTCACTTTTTTTGTGAAAATATCCACTAAATGAGGGAATAATATGTGTGAGGGTACCCCAGGAGAGTTCCAAATGTGTGTGGGTAGAATATATATCACACGGGGGTAAAATTGAAAAAAGGTGAAAAATTTTTTTTTTTGGACTTAGTCATTTTTTCAGCATTTATCAGACTTTCAGATAGGGGAAATATCAGTGAGCGTTCTGATTTCAGTTCCAGAGCGATTCGCCCGATGAGTCCTTAATATTTAGTTGTTTTCAGCCAAATTTCAGAATTTTTGAAAATTTCACTTTTTTGTGAAAATATCCACTAAATGAGGGAATAATATGTGTGAGGGTACGAATGTGTGTGGGTAGAATATATATCCCACGGGGGTAAAATTGAAAAAAGGTGAAAAAAATTTTTTTTTTTGGACTTAGTCATTTTTTCAGCGTTTATCAGACTTTCAGATAGGGGAAATGTCAGTGAGCATTCCGATTTCAGTTCCAGAGCGATTTGCCCGATGAGTCCTTAATATTTAGTTGTTTTCAGCCAAATTTCAGAATTTTTAAAAATTTCACTTTTTTGTGAAAATATCCACTAAATGAGGGAATAATATGTGTGAGGGTACCCCAGGAGAGTTCCAAATGTGTGTGGGTAGAATATATATCCCACGGGGGTAAAATTGAAAAAAGGTGAAAAAATTTTTTTTTTTGGACTTAGTCATTTTTTCAGCATTTATCAGACTTTCAGATAGGGGAAATGTCAGTGAGCGTTCCGATTTCAGTTCCAGAGCGATTCGCCCGATGAGTCCTTCATATTTAGTCGTTTTCAGCCAATTTTCTGAATTTTTGAAAATTTCACTTTTTTGTGAAAATATCCACTAAATGAGGGAATAATATGTGTGAGGGTACCCCAGGAGAGTTCCAAATGTGTG
This sequence comes from Phyllobates terribilis, assembly GCF_046119375.1. Classification (NCBI taxonomy): domain Eukaryota; kingdom Metazoa; phylum Chordata; class Amphibia; order Anura; family Dendrobatidae; genus Phyllobates; species Phyllobates terribilis. The sequence goes on along the minus strand of NW_027362773.1, from coordinate 16,738,818 downwards.
TGGGTAGAATATATATCACACGGGGGTAAAATTGAAAAAAGGTGAAAAATATTTTTTTTGGACTTAGTCATTTTTTCAGCGTTTATCAGACTTTCAGATAGGGGAAATGTCAGTGAGCATTCCGATTTCAGTTCCAGAGCGATTCGCCCGATGAGTCCTTAATATTTAGTTGTTTTCAGCCAAATTTCAGAATTTTTAAAAATTTCACTTTTTTGTGAAAATATCCACTAAATGAGGGAATAATATGTGTGAGGGTACCCCAGGAGAGTTCCAAATGTGTGTGGGTAGAATATATATCCCACGGGGGTAAAATTGAAAAAAGGTGAAAAAAATTTTTTTTTTGGACTTAGTCATTTTTTCAGCATTTATCAGACTTTCAGATAGGGGAAATGTCAGTGAGCGTTCCGATTTCAGTTCCAGAGCGATTCACCCGATGAGTCCTTCATATTTAGTCGTTTTCAGCCAACTTTCTGAATTTTTGAAAATTTCACTTTTTTTGTGAAAATATCCACTAAATGAGGGAATAATATGTGTGAGGGTACCCCAGGAGAGTTCCAAATGTGTGTGGGTAGAATATATATCCCACGGGGGTAAAATTGAAAAAAGGTGAAAAAATTTTTTTTTTTGGACTTAGTCATTTTTTCAGCATTTATCAGACTTTCAGATAGGGGAAATGTCAGTGAGCGTTCCGATTTCAGTTCCAGAGCGATTCACCCGATGAGTCCTTCATATTTAGTCGTTTTCAGCCAATTTTCTGAATTTTTGAAAATTTCACTTTTTTGTGAAAATATCCACTAAATGAGGGAATAATATGTGTGAGGGTACCCCAGGAGAGTTCCAAATGTGTGTGGGTAGAATATATATCACACGGGGGTAAAATTGAAAAAAGGTGAAAAATATTTTTTTTGGACTTAGTCATTTTTTCAGCGTTTATCAGACTTTCAGATAGGGGAAATGTCAGTGAGCATTCCGATTTCAGTTCCAGAGCGATTCGCCCGATGAGTCCTTAATATTTAGTTGTTTTCAGCCAAATTTCAGAATTTTTAAAAATTTCACTTTTTTGTGAAAATATCCACTAAATGAGGGAATAATATGTGTGAGGGTACGAATGTGTGTGGGTAGAATATATATCCCACGGGGGTAAAATTGAAAAAAGGTGAAAAAAATTTTTTTTTTGGACTTAGTCATTTTTCAGCATTTATCAGACTTTCAGATAGGGGAAATGTCAGTGAGCGTTCCGATTTAAGTTCCAGAGCGATTCGCCCGATGAGTCCTTCATATTTAGTCGTTTTCAGCCAATTTTCTGAATTTTTGAAAATTTCACTTTTTTGTGAAAATATCCACTAAATGAGGGAATAATATGTGTGAGGGTACCCCAGGAGAGTTCCAAATGTGTGTGGGTAGAATATATATCACACGGGGGTAAAATTGAAAAAAGGTGAAAAATTTTTTTTTTTGGACTTAGTCATTTTTTCAGCGTTTATCAGACTTTCAGATAGGGGAAATGTCAGTGAGCATTCCGATTTCAGTTCCAGAGCGATTTGCCCGATGAGTCCTTCATATTTAGTCGTTTTCAGCCAATTTTCTGAATTTTTGAAAATTTCACTTTTTTGTGAAAATATCCACTAAATGAGGGAATAATATGTGTGAGGGTACCCCAGGAGAGTTCCAAATGTGTGTGGGTAGAATATATATCCCACGGGGGTAAAATTGAAAAAAGGTGAAAAAATTTTTTTTTTTGGACTTAGTCATTTTTTCAGCATTTATCAGACTTTCAGATAGGGGAAATGTCAGTGAGCGTTCCGATTTCAGTTCCAGAGCGATTCACCCGATGAGTCCTTCATATTTAGTCGTTTTCAGCCAATTTTCTGAATTTTTGAAAATTTCACTTTTTTGTGAAAATATCCACTAAATGAGGGAATAATATGTGTGAGGGTACCCCAGGAGAGTTCCAAATGTGTGTGGGTAGAATATATATCCCACGGGGGTAAAATTGAAAAAAGGTGAAAAAAATTTTTTTTTTGGACTTAGTCATTTTTCAGCATTTATCAGACTTTCAGATAGGGGAAATGTCAGTGAGCGTTCCGATTTAAGTTCCAGAGTGATTCGCCCGATGAGTCCTTCATATTTAGTCGTTTTCAGCCAATTTTCTGAATTTTTGAAAATTTCACTTTTTTGTGAAAATATCCACTAAATGAGGGAATAATATGTGTGAGGGTACCCCAGGAGAGTTCCAAATGTGTGTGGGTAGAATATATATCACACGGGGGTAAAATTGAAAAAAGGTGAAAAATATTTTTTTTGGACTTAGTCATTTTTTCAGCGTTTATCAGACTTTCAGATAGGGGAAATGTCAGTGAGCATTCCGATTTCAGTTCCAGAGCGATTCGCCCGATGAGTCCTTAATATTTAGTTGTTTTCAGCCAAATTTCAGAATTTTTAAAAATTTCACTTTTTTGTGAAAATATCCACTAAATGAGGGAATAATATGTGTGAGGGTACCCCAGGAGAGTTCCAAATGTGTGTGGGTAGAATATATATCCCACGGGGGTAAAATTGAAAAAAGGTGAAAAAAATTTTTTTTTTGGACTTAGTCATTTTTTCAGCATTTATCAGACTTTCAGATAGGGGAAATGTCAGTGAGCGTTCCGATTTCAGTTCCAGAGCGATTCACCCGATGAGTCCTTCATATTTAGTCGTTTTCAGCCAACTTTCTGAATTTTTGAAAATTTCACTTTTTTTGTGAAAATATCCACTAAATGAGGGAATAATATGTGTGAGGGTACCCCAGGAGAGTTCCAAATGTGTGTGGGTAGAATATATATCCCACGGGGGTAAAATTGAAAAAAGGTGAAAAAATTTTTTTTTTTGGACTTAGTCATTTTTTCAGCATTTATCAGACTTTCAGATAGGGGAAATGTCAGTGAGCGTTCCGATTTCAGTTCCAGAGCGATTCACCCGATGAGTCCTTCATATTTAGTCGTTTTCAGCCAATTTTCTGAATTTTTGAAAATTTCACTTTTTTGTGAAAATATCCACTAAATGAGGGAATAATATGTGTGAGGGTACCCCAGGAGAGTTCCAAATGTGTGTGGGTAGAATATATATCACACGGGGGTAAAATTGAAAAAAGGTGAAAAATTTTTTTTTTTGGACTTAGTCATTTTTTCAGCGTTTATCAGACTTTCAGATAGGGGAAATATCAGTGAGCGTTCTGATTTCAGTTCCAGAGCGATTCGCCCGATGAGTCCTTAATATTTAGTTGTTTTCAGCCAAATTTCAGAATTTTTGAAAATTTCACTTTTTTGTGAAAATATCCACTAAACGAGGGAATAATATGTGTGAGGGTACGAATGTGTGTGGGTAGAATATATATCCCACGGGGGTAAAATTGAAAAAAGGTGAAAAAAATTTTTTTTTTGGACTTAGTCATTTTTCAGCATTTATCAGACTTTCAGATAGGGGAAATGTCAGTGAGCGTTCCGATTTAAGTTCCAGAGTGATTCGCCCGATGAGTCCTTCATATTTAGTCGTTTTCAGCCAATTTTCTGAATTTTTGAAAATTTCACTTTTTTGTGAAAATATCCACTAAATGAGGGAATAATATGTGTGAGGGTACCCCAGGAGAGTTCCAAATGTGTGTGGGTAGAATATATATCACACGGGGGTAAAATTGAAAAAAGGTGAAAAATATTTTTTTTGGACTTAGTCATTTTTTCAGCGTTTATCAGACTTTCAGATAGGGGAAATGTCAGTGAGCATTCCGATTTCAGTTCCAGAGCGATTCGCCCGATGAGTCCTTAATATTTAGTTGTTTTCAGCCAAATTTCAGAATTTTTAAAAATTTCACTTTTTTGTGAAAATATCCACTAAATGAGGGAATAATATGTGTGAGGGTACCCCAGGAGAGTTCCAAATGTGTGTGGGTAGAATATATATCCCACGGGGGTAAAATTGAAAAAAGGTGAAAAAAATTTTTTTTTTGGACTTAGTCATTTTTTCAGCATTTATCAGACTTTCAGATAGGGGAAATGTCAGTGAGCGTTCCGATTTCAGTTCCAGAGCGATTCACCCGATGAGTCCTTCATATTTAGTCGTTTTCAGCCAACTTTCTGAATTTTTGAAAATTTCACTTTTTTTGTGAAAATATCCACTAAATGAGGGAATAATATGTGTGAGGGTACCCCAGGAGAGTTCCAAATGTGTGTGGGTAGAATATATATCCCACGGGGGTAAAATTGAAAAAAGGTGAAAAAATTTTTTTTTTTGGACTTAGTCATTTTTTCAGCGTTTATCAGACTTTCAGATAGGGGAAATATCAGTGAGCGTTCTGATTTCAGTTCCAGAGCGATTCGCCCGATGAGTCCTTAATATTTAGTTGTTTTCAGCCAAATTTCAGAATTTTTGAAAATTTCACTTTTTTGTGAAAATATCCACTAAATGAGGGAATAATATGTGTGAGGGTACGAATGTGTGTGTGTAGAATATATATCCCACGGGGGTAAAATTGAAAAAAGGTGAAAAAAATTTTTTTTTTGGACTTAGTCATTTTTCAGCATTTATCAGACTTTCAGATAGGGGAAATGTCAGTGAGCGTTCCGATTTAAGTTCCAGAGCGATTCGCCCGATGAGTCCTTCATATTTAGTCGTTTTCAGACAATTTTCTGAATTTTTGAAAATTTCACTTTTTTGTGAAAATATCCACTAAATGAGGGAATAATATGTGTGAGGGTACCCCAGGAGAGTTCCAAATGTGTGTGGGTAGAATATATATCACACGGGGGTAAAATTGAAAAAAGGTGAAAAATTTTTTTTTTTGGACTTAGTCATTTTTTCAGCGTTTATCAGACTTTCAGATAGGGGAAATGTCAGTGAGCGTTCCGATTTCAGTTCCAGAGCGATTCACCCGATGAGTCCTTCATATTTAGTCGTTTTCAGCCAATTTTCTGAATTTTTGAAAATTTCACTTTTTTGTGAAAATATCCACTAAATGAGGGAATAATATGTGTGAGGGTACCCCAGGAGAGTTCCAAATGTGTGTGGGTAGAATATATATCACACGGGGGTAAAATTGAAAAAAGGTGAAAAATTTTTTTTTTTTGGACTTAGTCATTTTTTCAGCGTTTATCTGACTTTCAGATAGGGGAAATGTCAGTGAGCATTGCGATTTCAGTTCCAGAGCGATTCGCCCCATGATTCCTTAATATTTAGTTGTTTTCAGCCAAATTTCAGAATTTTTGAAAATTTCACTTTTTTGTGAAAATATCCACTAAATGAGGGAATAATATGTGTGAGGGTACCCCAGGAGAGTTTCAAATGTGTGTGGGTAGAATATATATCCCACGGGGGTAAAATTGAAAAAAGGTGAAAAAAATTTTTTTTTTGGACTGTCATTTTTCAGCATTTATCAGACTTTCAGATAGGGGAAATGTCAGTGAGCGTTCCGATTTAAGTTCCAGAGCGATTCACCCGATGAGTCCTTCAGATTTAGTCGTTTTCAGCCAATTTTCTGAATTCTTGAAAATTTCACTTTTTTGTGAAAATATCCACTAAATGAGGGAATAATATGTGTGAGGGTACCCCAGGAGAGTTCCAAATGTGTGTGGGTAGAATATATATCACACGGGGGTAAAATTGAAAAAAGGTGAAAAATATTTTTTTTGGACTTAGTCATTTTTTCAGCGTTTATCAGACTTTCAGATAGGGGAAATGTCAGTGAGCATTCCGATTTCAGTTCCAGAGCGATTCGCCCGATGAGTCCTTAATATTTAGTTGTTTTCAGCCAAATTTCAGAATTTTTAAAAATTTCACTTTTTTGTGAAAATATCCACTAAATGAGGGAATAATATGTGTGAGGGTACCCCAGGAGAGTTCCAAATGTGTGTGGGTAGAATATATATCCCACGGGGGTAAAATTGAAAAAAGGTGAAAAAATTTTTTTTTTTGGACTTAGTCATTTTTTCAGCATTTATCAGACTTTCAGATAGGGGAAATGTCAGTGAGAGTTCCGATTTCAGTTCCAGAGCGATTCACCCGATGAGTCCTTCATATTTAGTCGTTTTCTGCCAACTTTCTGAATTTTTGAAAATTTCACTTTTTTTGTGAAAATATCCACTAAATGAGGGAATAATATGTGTGAGGATACCCCAGGAGAGTTCCAAATGTGTGTGGGTAGAATATATATCCCACGGGGGTAAAATTGAAAAAAGGTGAAAAAATTTTTTTTTTTGGACTTAGTCATTTTTTCAGCATTTATCAGACTTTCAGATAGGGGAAATGTCAGTGAGCGTTCCGATTTAAGTTCCAGAGCGATTCGCCCGATGAGTCCTTCATATTTAGTCGTTTTCAGCCAATTTTCTGAATTTTTGAAAATGTCACTTTTTTGTGAAAATATCCACTAAATGAGGGAATAATATGTGTGAGGGAACCCCAGGAGAGTTCCAAATGTGTGTGGGTAGAATATATATCCCACGGGGGTAAAATTGAAAAAAGGTGAAAAAAATTTTTTTTTTGGACTTAGTCATTTTTCAGCATTTATCAGACTTTCAGATAGGGGAAATGTCAGTGAGCGTTCCGATTTAAGTTCCAGAGCGATTCGCCCGATGAGTCCTTCATATTTAGTCGTTTTCAGCCAATTTTCTGAATTTTTGAAAATTTCACTTTTTTGTGAAAATATCCACTAAATGAGGGAATAATATGTGTGAGGGTACCCCAGGAGAGTTCCAAATGTGTGTGGGTAGAATATATATCACACGGGGGTAAAATTGAAAAAAGGTGAAAAATTTTTTTTTTTGGACTTAGTCATTTTTTCAGCGTTTATCAGACTTTCAGATAGGGTAAATGTCAGTGAGCATTCCGATTTCAGTTCCAGAGCGATTTGCCCGATGAGTCCTTAATATTTAGTTGTTTTCAGCCAAATTTCAGAATTTTTAAAAATTTCACTTTTTTGTGAAAATATCCACTAAATGAGGGAATAATATGTGTGAGGGTACCCTAGGAGAGTTCCAAATGTGTGTGGGTAGAATATATATCCCACGGGGGTAAAATTGAAAAAAGGTGAAAAAATTTTTTTTTTTGGACTTAGTCATTTTTTCAGCATTTATCAGACTTTCAGATAGGGGAAATGTCAGTGAGCGTTCCGATTTCAGTTCCAGAGCGATTCACCCGATGAGTCCTTCATATTTAGTCGTTTTCAGCCAATTTTCTGAATTTTTGAAAATTTCACTTTTTTGTGAAAATATCCACTAAATGAGGGAATAATATGTGTGAGGGTACCCCAGGAGAGTTCCAAATGTGTGTGGGTAGAATATATATCACACGGGGGTAAAATTGAACAAAGGTGAAAAATTTTTTTTTTTGGACTTAGTCATTTTTTCAGCGTTTATCTGACTTTCAGATAGGGGAAATGTCAGTGAGTGTTCCGATTTCAGTTCCAGAGCGATTCGCCCCATGAGTCCTTAATATTTAGTTGTTTTCAGCCAAATTTCAGAATTTTTGAAAATTTCACTTTTTTGTGAAAATATCCACTAAATGAGGGAATAATATGTGTGAGGGTACCCCAGGAGAGTTCCAAATGTGTGTGGGTAGAATATATATCCCACGGGGGTAAAATTGAAAAAAGGTGAAAAAAATTTTTTTTTTGGACTTAGTCATTTTTCAGCATTTATCAGACTTTCAGATAGGGGAAATGTCAGTGAGCGTTCCGATTTAAGTTCCAGAGCGATTCGCCCGATGAGTCCTTCATATTTAGTCGTTTTCAGCCAATTTTCTGAATTTTTGAAAATGTCACTTTTTTGTGAAAATATCCACTAAATGAGGGAATAATATGTGTGAGGGAACCCCAGGAGAGTTCCAAATGTGTGTGGGTAGAATATATATCCCACGGGGGTAAAATTGAAAAAAGGTGAAAAAAATTTTTTTTTTGGACTTAGTCATTTTTCAGCATTTATCAGACTTTCAGATAGGGGAAATGTCAGTGAGCGTTCCGATTTAAGTTCCAGAGCGATTCGCCCGATGAGTCCTTCATATTTAGTCGTTTTCAGCCAATTTTCTGAATTTTTGAAAATTTCACTTTTTTGTGAAAATATCCACTAAATGAGGGAATAATATGTGTGAGGGTACCCCAGGAGAGTTCCAAATGTGTGTGGGTAGAATATATATCACACGGGGGTAAAATTGAAAAAAGGTGAAAAATTTTTTTTTTTGGACTTAGTCATTTTTTCAGCGTTTATCAGACTTTCAGATAGGGTAAATGTCAGTGAGCATTCCGATTTCAGTTCCAGAGCGATTTGCCCGATGAGTCCTTAATATTTAGTTGTTTTCAGCCAAATTTCAGAATTTTTAAAAATTTCACTTTTTTGTGAAAATATCCACTAAATGAGGGAATAATATGTGTGAGGGTACCCTAGGAGAGTTCCAAATGTGTGTGGGTAGAATATATATCCCACGGGGGTAAAATTGAAAAAAGGTGAAAAAATTTTTTTTTTTGGACTTAGTCATTTTTTCAGCATTTATCAGACTTTCAGATAGGGGAAATGTCAGTGAGCGTTCCGATTTCAGTTCCAGAGCGATTCACCCGATGAGTCCTTCATATTTAGTCGTTTTCAGCCAATTTTCTGAATTTTTGAAAATTTCACTTTTTTGTGAAAATATCCACTAAATGAGGGAATAATATGTGTGAGGGTACCCCAGGAGAGTTCCAAATGTGTGTGGGTAGAATATATATCACACGGGGGTAAAATTGAACAAAGGTGAAAAATTTTTTTTTTTGGACTTAGTCATTTTTTCAGCGTTTATCTGACTTTCAGATAGGGGAAATGTCAGTGAGTGTTCCGATTTCAGTTCCAGAGCGATTCGCCCCATGAGTCCTTAATATTTAGTTGTTTTCAGCCAAATTTCAGAATTTTTGAAAATTTCACTTTTTTGTGAAAATATCCACTAAATGAGGGAATAATATGTGTGAGGGTACCCCAGGAGAGTTCCAAATGTGTGTGGGTAGAATATATATCCCACGGGGGTAAAATTGAAAAAAGGTGAAAAAAATTTTTTTTTTGGACTTAGTCATTTTTCAGCATTTATCAGACTTTCAGATAGGGGAAATGTCAGTGAGCGTTCCGATTTAAGTTCCAGAGCGATTCGCCCGATGAGTCCTTCATATTTAGTCGTTTTCAGCCAATTTTCTGAATTTTTGAAAATTTCACTTTTTTGTGAAAATATCCAATAAATGAGGGAATAATATGTGTGAGGGAACCCCAGGAGAGTTCCAAATGTGTGTGGGTAGAATATAAATCCCACGGGGGTAAAATTGAAAAAAGGTGAAAAAAATTTTTTTTTTGGACTTAGTCATTTTTCAGCATTTATCAGACTTTCAGATAGGGGAAATGTCAGTGAGCGTTCCGATTTAAGTTCCAGAGCGATTCGCCCGATGAGTCCTTCATATTTAGTCGTTTTCAGCCAATTTTCTGAATTTTTGAAAATTTCACTTTTTTGTGAAAATATCCACTAAATGAGGGAATAATATGTGTGAGGGTACCCCAGGAGAGTTCCAAATGTGTGTGGGTAGAATATATATCACACGGGGGTAAAATTGAAAAAAGGTGAAAAATTTTTTTTTTTGGACTTAGTCATTTTTTCAGCGTTTATCAGACTTTCAGATAGGGTAAATGTCAGTGAGCATTCCGATTTCAGTTCCAGAGCGATTTGCCCGATGAGTCCTTAATATTTAGTTGTTTTCAGCCAAATTTCAGAATTTTTAAAAATTTCACTTTTTTGTGAAAATATCCACTAAATGAGGGAATAATATGTGTGAGGGTACCCCAGGAGAGTTCCAAATGTGTGTGGGTAGAATATATATCCCACGGGGGTAAAATTGAAAAAAGGTGAAAAAATTTTTTTTTTTGGACTTAGTCATTTTTTCAGCATTTATCAGACTTTCAGATAGGGGAAATGTCAGTGAGCGTTCCGATTTCAGTTCCAGAGCGATTCACCCGATGAGTCCTTCATATTTAGTCGTTTTCAGCCAATTTTCTGAATTTTTGAAAATTTCACTTTTTTGTGAAAATATCCACTAAATGAGGGAATAATATGTGTGAGGGTACCCCAGGAGAGTTCCAAATGTGTGTGGGTAGAATATATATCACACGGGGGTAAAATTGAACAAAGGTGAAAAATTTTTTTTTTTGGACTTAGTCATTTTTTCAGCGTTTATCTGACTTTCAGATAGGGGAAATGTCAGTGAGTGTTCCGATTTCAGTTCCAGAGCGATTCGCCCCATGAGTCCTTAATATTTAGTTGTTTTCAGCCAAATTTCAGAATTTTTGAAAATTTCACTTTTTTGTGAAAATATCCACTAAATGAGGGAATAATATGTGTGAAGGTACCCCAGGAGAGTTCCAAATGTGTGTGGGTAGAATATATATCCCACGGGGGTAAAATTGAAAAAAGGTGAAAAAAATTTTTTTTTTGGACTTAGTCATTTTTCAGCATTTATCAGACTTTCAGATAGGGGAAATGTCAGTGAGCGTTCCGATTTAAGTTCCAGAGCGATTCGCCCGATGAGTCCTTCATATTTAGTCGTTTTCAGCCAATTTTCTGAATTTTTGAAAATTTCACTTTTTTGTGAAAATATCCAATAAATGAGGGAATAATATGTGTGAGGGAACCCCAGGAGAGTTCCAAATGTGTGTGGGTAGAATATAAATCCCACGGGGGTAAAATTGAAAAAAGGTGAAAAAAATTTTTTTTTTGGACTTAGTCATTTTTCAGCATTTATCAGACTTTCAGATAGGGGAAATGTCAGTGAGCGTTCCGATTTAAGTTCCAGAGCGATTCGCCCGATGAGTCCTTAATATTTAGTTGTTTTCAGCCAAATTTCAGAATTTTTAAAAATTTCACTTTTTTGTGAAAATATCCACTAAATGAGGGAATAATATGTGTGAGGGTACCCCAGGAGAGTTCCAAATGTGTGTGGGTAGAATATATATCCCATGGGGGTAAAATTGAAAAAAGGTGAAAAAAATTTTTTTTTTGAACTTAGTCATTTTTTCAGCATTTATCAGACTTTCAGATAGGGGAAATGTCAGTGAGCATTCCGATTTCAGTTCCAGAGCGATTCACCCGATGAGTCCTTCATATTTAGTCGTTTTCAGCCAATTTTCTGAATTTTTGAAAATTTCACTTTTTTGTGAAAATATCCACTAAATGAGGGAATAATATGTGTGAGGGTACCCCAGGAGAGTTCCAAATGTGTGTGGGTAGAATATATATCACACGGGGGTAAAATTGAAAAAAGGTGAAAAAATTTTTTTTTTGGACTTAGTCATTTTTTCAGCGTTTATCTGACTTTCAGATAGGGGAAATGTCAGTGAGCGTTCCGATTTCAGTTCCAGCGCGATTCGCCCCATGAGTCCTTAATATTTAGTTGTTTTCAGCCAAATTTCAGAATTTTTGAAAATTTCACTTTTTTGTGAAAATATCCACTAAATGAGGGAATAATATGTGTGAGGGTACCCCAGGAGAGTTCCAAATGTGTGTGGGTAGAATATATATCACACGGGGGTAAAATTGAAAAAAGGTGAAAAATATTTTTTTTGGACTTAGTCATTTTTTCAGCGTTTATCAGACTTTCAGATAGGGGAAATGTCAGTGAGCTTTCCGATTTAAGTTCCAGAGCGATTCGCCCGATGAGTCCTTCATATTTAGTCGTTTTCAGCCAATTTTCTGAATTTTTGAAAATTTCACTTTTTTGTGAAAATATCCACTAAATGAGGGAATAATATGTGTGAGGGTACCCCAGGAGAGTTCCAAATGTGTGTGGGTAGAATATATATCCCACGGGGGTAAAATTGAAAAACGGTGAAAAATTTTTTTTTTTTGTACTTAGTCATTTTTTCAGCGTTTATCAGACTTTCAGATAGGGGAAATGTCAGTGAGCGTTCCGATTTCAGTTCCAGAGCGATTCGCCCGATGAGTCCTTAATATTTAGTTGTTTTCAGCCAAATTTCAGAATTTTTGAAAATTTCACTTTTTTGTGAAAATATCCACTAAATGAGGGAATAATATGTGTGAGGGTACCCCAGGAGAGTTCCAAATGTGTGTGGGTAGAATATATATCCCACGGGGGTAAAATTGAAAAAAGGTGAAAAAAATTTTTTTTTTGGACTTAGTCATTTTTCAGCATTTATCAGACTTTCAGATAGGGGAAATGTCAGTGAGCGTTCCGATTCAAGTTCCAGAGCGATTCGCCCGATGAGTCCTTCATATTTAGTCGTTTTCAGCCAATTTTCTGAATTTTTGAAAATTTCACTTTTTTGTGAAAATATCCACTAAATGAGGGAATAATATGTGTGAGGGTACCCCAGGAGAGTTCCAAATGTGTGTGGGTAGAATATATATCCCACGGGGGTAAAATTGAAAAAAGGTGAAAAAAATTTTTTTTTTGGACTTAGTCATTTTTCAGCATTTATCAGACTTTCAGATAGGGGAAATGTCAGTGAGCGTTCCGATTCAAGTTCCAGAGCGATTCGCCCGATGAGTCCTTCATATTTAGTCGTTTTCAGCCAATTTTCTGAATTTTTGAAAATTTCACTTTTTTGTGAAAATATCCACTAAATGAGGGAATAATATGTGTGAGGGTACCCCAGGAGAGTTCCAAATGTGTGTGGGTAGAATATATATCACACGGGGGTAAAATTGAAAAAAGGTGAAAAATATTTTTTTTTGGACTTAGTCATTTTTTCAGCGTTTATCAGACTTTCAGATAGGGGAAATGTCAGTGAGCGTTCCGATTTCAGTTCCAGAGCGATTCGCCTGATGAGTCCTTCATATTTAGTCGTTTTCAGCCAATTTTCTGAATTTTTGAAAATTTCACTTTTTTGTGAAAATATCCACTAAATGAGGGAATAATATGTGTGAGGGTACCCCAGGAGAGTTCCAAATGTGTGTGGGTAGAATATATATCACACGGGGGTAAAATTGAAAAAAGGTGAAAAATATTTTTTTTTGGACTTAGTCATTTTTTCAGCATTTATCAGACTTTCAGATAGGGGAAATGTCAGTGAGCATTCCGATTTCAGTTCCAGAGCGATTCACCCGATGAGTCCTTCATATTTAGTCATTTTCAGCCAACTTTCTGAATTTTTGAAAATTTCACTTTTTTTTTGAAAATATCCACTAAATGAGGGAATAATATGTGTGAGGGTACCCCAGGAGAGTTCCAAATGTGTGTGGGTAGAATATATATCACACGGGGGCAAAATTGAAAAAAGGTGAAAAATTTTTTTTTTGGGACTTAGTCATTTTTTCAGCGTTTATCAGACTTTCAGATAGGGGAAATGTCAGTGAGCGTTCCGATTTCAGTTCCAGAGCGATTCGCCCGATGAGTCCTTAATATTTAGTTGTTTTCAGCCAAATTTCAGAATTTTTGAAAATTTCACTTTTTTGTGAAAATATCCACTAAATGAGGGAATAATATGTGTGAGGGTACCCCAGGAGAGTTCCAAATGTGTGTGGGTAGAATGTATATCCAACGGGGGTAAAATTGAAAAAAGGTGAAAAAAATTTTTTTTTTGGACTTAGTCATTTTTCAGTATTTATCAGACTTTCAGATAGGGGAAATGTCAGTGAGTGTTCCGATTCAAGTTCCAGAGCGATTCGCCCGATGAGTCCTTCATATTTAGTCGTTTTCAGCCAATTTTCTGAATTTTTGAAAATTTCACTTTTTTGTGAAAATATCCACTAAATGAGGGAATAATATGTGTGAGGGTACCCCAGGAGAGTTCCAAATGTGTGTGGGTAGAATATATATCACACGGGGGTAAAATTGAAAAAAGGTGAAAAATATTTTTTTTGGACTTAGTCATTTTTTCAGCGTTTATCAGACTTTCAGATAGGGGAAATGTCAGTGAGCTTTCCGATTTAAGTTCCAGAGCGATTCGCCCGATGAGTCCTTCATATTTAGTCGTTTTCAGCCAATTTTCTGAATTTTTGAAAATTTCACTTTTTTGTGAAAATATCCACTAAATGAGGGAATAATATGTGTGAGGGTACCCCAGGAGAGTTCCAAATGTGTGTGGGTAGAATATATATCCCACGGGGGTAAAATTGAAAAACGGTGAAAAAATTTTTTTTTTTGGACTTAGTCATTTTTTCAGCGTTTATCAGACTTTCAGATAGGGGAAATGTCAGTGAGCGTTCCGATTTCAGTTCCAGAGCGATTCGCCCGATGAGTCCTTAATATTTAGTTGTTTTCAGCCAAATTTCAGAATTTTTGAAAATTTCACTTTTTTGTGAAAATATCCACTAAATGAGGGAATAATATGTGTGAGGGTACCCCAGGAGAGTTCCAAATGTGTGTGGGTAGAATATATATCCCACGGGGGTAAAATTGAAAAAAGGTGAAAAAAATTTTTTTTTTGGACTTAGTCATTTTTCAGCATTTATCAGACTTTCAGATAGGGGAAATGTCAGTGAGCGTTCCGATTCAAGTTCCAGAGCGATTCGCCCGATGAGTCCTTCATATTTAGTCGTTTTCAGCCAATTTTCTGAATTTTTGAAAATTTCACTTTTTTGTGAAAATATCCACTAAATGAGGGAATAATATGTGTGAGGGTACCCCAGGAGAGTTCCAAATGTGTGTGGGTAGAATATATATCACACGGGGGTAAAATTGAAAAAAGGTGAAAAATATTTTTTTTTGGACTTAGTCATTTTTTCAGCGTTTATCAGACTTTCAGATAGGGGAAATGTCAGTGAGCGTTCCGATTTCAGTTCCAGAGCGATTCGCCTGATGAGTCCTTCATATTTAGTCGTTTTCAGCCAATTTTCTGAATTTTTGAAAATTTCACTTTTTTGTGAAAATATCCACTAAATGAGGGAATAATATGTGTGAGGGTACCCCAGGAGAGTTCCAAATGTGTGTGGGTAGAATATATATCACACGGGGGTAAAATTGAAAAAAGGTGAAAAATATTTTTTTTTGGACTTAGTCATTTTTTCAGCATTTATCAGACTTTCAGATAGGGGAAATGTCAGTGAGCATTCCGATTTCAGTTCCAGAGCGATTCACCCGATGAGTCCTTCATATTTAGTCGTTTTCAGCCAACTTTCTGAATTTTTGAAAATTTCACTTTTTTTTTGAAAATATCCACTAAATGAGGGAATAATATGTGTGAGGGTACCCCAGGAGAGTTCCAAATGTGTGTGGGTAGAATATATATCACACGGGGGCAAAATTGAAAAAAGGTGAAAAATTTTTTTTTTGGGACTTAGTCATTTTTTCAGCGTTTATCAGACTTTCAGATAGGGGAAATGTCAGTGAGCGTTCCGATTTCAGTTCCAGAGCGATTCGCCCGATGAGTCCTTAATATTTAGTTGTTTTCAGCCAAATTTCAGAATTTTTGAAAATTTCACTTTTTTGTGAAAATATCCACTAAATGAGGGAATAATATGTGTGAGGGTACCCCAGGAGAGTTCCAAATGTGTGTGGGTAGAATGTATATCCCACGGGGGTAAAATTGAAAAAAGGTGAAAAAAATTTTTTTTTTGGACTTAGTCATTTTTCAGTATTTATCAGACTTTCAGATAGGGGAAATGTCAGTGAGCGTTCCGATTCAAGTTCCAGAGCGATTCGCCCGATGAGTCCTTCATATTTAGTCGTTTTCAGCCAATTTTCTGAATTTTTGAAAATTTCACTTTTTTGTGAAAATATCCACTAAATGAGGGAATAATATGTGTGAGGGTACCCCAGGAGAGTTCCAAATGTGTGTGGGTAGAATATATATCACACGGGGGTAAAATTGAAAAAAGGTGAAAAAAATTTTTTTTTTGGACTTAGTCATTTTTCAGCATTTATCAGACTTTCAGATAGGGGAAATGTCAGTGAGCGTTCCGATTTAAGTTCCAGAGCGATTCGCCCGATGAGTCCTTCATATTTAGTCGTTTTCAGCCAATTTTCTGAATTTTTGAAAATTTCACTTTTTTGTGAAAATATCCACTAAATGAGGGAATAATATGTGTGAGGGTACCCCAGGAGAGTTCCAAATGTGTGTGGGTAGAATATATATCCCACGGGGGTAAAATTGAAAAAAGGTGAAAAAAAATTTTTTTTTGAACTTAGTCATTTTTCAGCATTTATCAGACTTTCAGATAGGGGAAATGTCAGTGAGCGTTCCGATTTAAGTTCCAGAGCGATTCGCCCGATGAATCCTTCATATTTAGTCGTTTTCAGCCAATATTCTGAATTTTTGAAAATTTCACTTTTTTGTGAAAATATCCACTAAATGAGGGAATAATATGTGTGAGGGTACCCCAGGAGAGTTCCAAATGTGTGTGGGTAGAATATATATCACACGGGGGTAAAATTGAAAAAAGGTGAAAAATATTTTTTTTTGGACTTAGTCATTTTTTCAGCGTTTATCAGACTTTCAGATAGGGGAAATGTCAGTGAGCGTTCCGATTTCAGTTCCAGAGCGATTCGCCCGATGAGACTTTAATATTTAGTTGTTTTCAGCCAAATTTCCGAATTTTTGAAAATTTCACTTTTTTGTGAAAATATCCACTAAATGAGGGAATAATATGTGTGAGGGTACCCCAGGAGAGTTCCAAATGTGTGTGGGTAGAATATATATCACACGGGGGTAAAATTGAAAAAAGGTGAAAAATTTTTTTTTTTGGACTTAGTCATTTTTTCAGCGTTTATCAGACTTTCAGATAGTTGAAATGTCGGTGAGCGTTCCGATTTCAGTTCCAGAGCGATTCGCCCGATGAGTCCTTCATATTTAGTCGTTTTCAGCCAATTTTCTGAATTTTTGAAAATTTCACTTTTTTGTGAAAATATCCACTAAATGAGGGAATAATATGTGTGAGGGTACCCCAGGAGAGTTCCAAATGTGTGTGGGTAGAATGTATAAAACACGGGGGTAAAATTGAAAAAAGGTGAAAAATATTTTTTTTTGGTCTTAGTCATTTTTTCAGCGTTTATCAGACTTTCAGATAGGGGAAATGTCAGTGAGCGTTCCGATTTCAGTTCCAGAGCGATTCGCCCGATGAGTCCTTAATATTTAGTTGTTTTCAGCCAAATTTCAGAATTTTTGAAAATTTCACTTTTTTGTGAAAATATCCACTAAATGAGGGAATAATATGTGTGAGGGTACCCCAGGAGAGTTCCAAATGTGTGTGGGTAGAATATATATCCCACGGGGGTAAAATTGAAAAAAGGTGAAAAAAAATTTTTTTTTGAACTTAGTCATTTTTCAGCATTTATCAGACTTTCAGATAGGGGAAATGTCAGTGAGCGTTCCGATTTAAGTTCCAGAGCGATTCGCCCGATGAATCCTTCATATTTAGTCGTTTTCAGCCAATATTCTGAATTTTTGAAAATTTCACTTTTTTGTGAAAATATCCACTAAATGAGGGAATAATATGTGTGAGGGTACCCCAGGAGAGTTCCAAATGTGTGTGGGTAGAATATATATCACACGGGGGTAAAATTGAAAAAAGGTGAAAAATATTTTTTTTTGGACTTAGTCATTTTTTCAGCGTTTATCAGACTTTCAGATAGGGGAAATGTCAGTGAGCGTTCCGATTTCAGTTCCAGAGCGATTCGCCCGATGAGTCCTTAATATTTAGTTGTTTTCAGCCAAATTTCAGAATTTTTGAAAATTTCACTTTTTTGTGAAAATATCCACTAAATGAGGGAATAATATGTGTGAGGGTACCCCAGGAGAGTTCCAAATGTGTGTGGGTAGAATATATATCCCACGGGGGTAAAATTGAAAAAAGGTGAAAAAAAATATTTTTTTGAACTTAGTCATTTTTCAGCATTTATCAGACTTTCAGATAGGGGAAATGTCAGTGAGCGTTCCGATTTAAGTTCCAGAGCGATTCGCCCGATGAATCCTTCATATTTAGTTGTTTTCAGCCAAATTTCCGAATTTTTGAAAATTTCACTTTTTTGTGAAAATATCCACTAAATGAGGGAATAATATGTGTGAGGTTACCCCAGGAGAGTTCCAAATGTGTGTGGGTAGAATATATATCCCACGGGGGTAAAATTGAAAAAAGGTGAAAAAAATTTTTTTTTTGAACTTAGTCATTTTTCAGCATTCATCAGACTTTCAGATAGGGGAAATGTCAGTGAGCGTTCCGATTTAAGTTCCAGAGCGATTCGCCCGATGAATCCTTCATATTTAGTTGTTTTCAGCCAAATTTCCGAATTTTTGAAAATTTCACTTTTTTGTGAAAATATCCACTAAATGAGGGAATAATATGTGTGAGGGTACCCCAGGAGAGTTCCAAATGTGTGTGGGTAGAATATATATCACACGGTGGTAAAATTGAAAAAAGGTGAAAAATATTTTTTTTTGGACTTAGTCATTTTTTCAGCGTTTATCAGACTTTCAGATAGGGGAAATGTCAGTGAGCATTCCCATTTCAGTTCCAGAGCGATTCGCCCGATGAGTCTTTAATATTTAGTTGTTTTCAGCCAAATTTCCGAATTTTTGAAAATTTCACTTTTTTGTGAAAATATCCACTAAATGAGGGAATAATATGTGTGAGGGTACCCCAGGAGAGTTCCAAATGTGTGTGGGTAGAATATATATCACACGGGGGTAAAATTGAAAAAAGGTGAAAAATTTTTTTTTTTGGACTTAGTCATTTTTTCAGCGTTTATCAGACTTTCAGATAGTTGAAATGTCGGTGAGCGTTCCGATTTCAGTTCCAGAGCGATTCGCCCGATGAGTCCTTCATATTTAGTCGTTTTCAGCCAATTTTCTGAATTTTTGAAAATTTCACTTTTTTGTGAAAATATCCACTAAATGAGGGAATAATATGTGTGAGGGTACCAGAGGAGAGTTCCAAATGTGTGTGGGTAGAATGTATAAAACACGGGGGTAAAATTGAAAAAAGGTGAAAAATATTTTTTTTTGGACTTAGTCATTTTTTCAGCGTTTATCAGACTTTCAGATAGGGGAAATGTCAGTGAGCGTTCCGATTTCAGTTCCAGAGCGATTCGCCCGATGAGTCCTTAATATTTAGTTGTTTTCAGCCAAATTTCAGAATTTTTGAAAATTTCACTTTTTTGTGAAAATATCCACTAAATGAGGGAATAATATGTGTGAGGGTACCCCAGGAGAGTTCCAAATGTGTGTGGGTAGAATATATATCACACGGGGGTAAAATTGAAAAAAGATGAAAAATTTTTTTTTTTGGACTTAGTCATTTTTTCAGCATTTATCAGACTTTCAGATAGGGGAAATGTCAGTGAGCGTTCCGATTTCAGTTCCAGAGCGATTCGCCCGATGAGTCCTTCATATTTAGTCGTTTTCAGCCAATTTTCTGAATTTTTGAAAATTTCACTTTTTTGTGAAAATATCCACTAAATGAGGGAATAATTTGTGTGAGGGTACCCCAGGAGAGTTCCAAATGTGTGTGGGTAGAATATATATCACACGGGGGTAAAATTGAAAAAAGGTGAAAAATATTTTTTTTTGGACTTAGTCATTTTTTCAGCGTTTATCAGACTTTCAGATAGGGGAAATGTCAGTGAGCGTTCCGATTTCAGTTCCAGAGCGATTCGCCCGATGAGTCCTTAATATTTAGTTGTTTTCAGCCAAATTTCAGAATTTTTGAAAATTTCACTTTTTTGTGAAAATATCCACTAAATGAGGGAATAATATGTGTGAGGGTACCCCAGGAGAGTTCCAAATGTGTGTGGGTAGAATATATATCCCACGGGGGTAAAATTGAAAAAAGGTGAAAAAAATTTTTTTTTTGGACTTAGTCATTTTTCAGCATTTATCAGACTTTCAGATAGGGGAAATGTCAGTGAGCGTTCCGATTCAAGTTCCAGAGCGATTCGCAAGATGAGTCCTTCATATTTTGTCGTTTTCAGCCAATTTTCTGAATTTTTGAAAATTTCACTTTTTTGTGAAAATATCCACTAAATGAGGGAATAATATGTGTGAGGGTACCCCAGGAGAGTTCCAAATGTGTGTGGGTAGAATATATATCACACGGGGGTAAAATTGAAAAAAGGTGAAAAATATTTTTTTTTGGACTTAGTCATTTTTTCAGCGTTTATCAGACTTTCAGATAGGGGAAATGTCAGTGAGCATTCCAATTTCAGTTCCAGAGCGATTCGCCCGATGAGTCCTTAATATTTAGTTGTTTTCAGTCAAATTTCAGAATTTTTAAAAATTTCACTTTTTTGTGAAAATATCCACTAAATGAGGGAATAATATGTGTGAGGGTACCCCAGGAGAGTTCCAAATGTGTGTGGGTAGAATATATATCACACGGGGGTAAAATTGAAAAAAGGTGAAAAATATTTTTTTTTGGTCTTAGTCATTTTTTCAGCGTTTATCAGACTTTCAGATAGGGGAAATGTCAGTGAGCGTTCCGATTTCAGTTCCAGAGCGATTCGCCCGATGAGTCCTTCATATTTAGTCGTTTTCAGCCAATTTTCTGAATTTTTGAAAATTTCACTTTTTTGTGAAAATATCCACTAAATGAGGGAATAATTTGTGTGAGGGTACCCCAGGAGAGTTCCAAATGTGTGTGGGTAGAATATATATCACACGGGGGTAAAATTGAAAAAAGGTGAAAAATATTTTTTTTTGGACTTAGTCATTTTTTCAGCGTTTATCAGACTTTCAGATAGGGGAAATGTCAGTGAGCGTTCCGATTTCAGTTCCAGAGCGATTCGCCCGATGAGTCCTTAATATTTAGTTGTTTTCAGCCAAATTTCAGAATTTTTGAAAATTTCACTTTTTTGTGAAAATATCCACTAAATGAGGGAATAATATGTGTGAGGGTACCCCAGGAGAGTTCCAAATGTGTGTGGGTAGAATATATATCCCACGGGGGTAAAATTGAAAAAAGGTGAAAAAAATATTTTTTTTGGACTTAGTCATTTTTCAGCATTTATCAGACTTTCAGATAGGGGAAATGTCAGTGAGCGTTCCGATTCAAGTTCCAGAGCGATTCGCAAGATGAGTCCTTCATATTTTGTCGTTTTCAGCCAATTTTCAGAATTTTTGAAAATTTCACTTTTTTGTGAAAATATCCACTAAATGAGGGAATAATATGTGTGAGGGTACCCCAGGAGAGTTCCAAATGTGTGTGGGTAGAATATATATCCCACGGGGGTAAAATTGAAAAAAGGTGAAAAAAAATTTTTTTTTGAACTTAGTCATTTTTCAGCATTTATCAGACTTTCAGATAGGGGAAATGTCAGTGAGCGTTCCGATTTAAGTTCCAGAGCGATTCGCCCGATGAATCCTTCATATTTAGTCGTTTTCAGCCAATATTCTGAATTTTTGAAAATTTCACTTTTTTGTGAAAATATCCACTAAATGAGGGAATAATATGTGTGAGGGTACCCCAGGAGAGTTCCAAATGTGTGTGGGTAGAATATATATCACACGGGGGTAAAATTGAAAAAAGGTGAAAAATATTTTTTTTTGGACTTAGTC
This sequence comes from Phyllobates terribilis, assembly GCF_046119375.1. Taxonomy (NCBI): domain Eukaryota; kingdom Metazoa; phylum Chordata; class Amphibia; order Anura; family Dendrobatidae; genus Phyllobates; species Phyllobates terribilis. Next base: position 16,717,345 of record NW_027362773.1, on the reverse strand, counting down.
ATTTTTTCAGCGTTTATCAGACTTTCAGATAGGGGAAATGTCAGTGAGCGTTCCGATTTCAGTTCCAGAGCGATTCGCCCGATGAGTCTTTAATATTTAGTTGTTTTCAGCCAAATTTCCGAATTTTTTAAAATTTCACTTTTTTGTGAAAATATCCACTAAATGAGGGAATAATATGTGTGAGGGTACCCCAGGAGAGTTCCAAATGTGTGTGGGTAGAATATATATCACACGGGGGTAAAATTGAAAAAAGGTGAAAAATTTTTTTTTTTGGACTTAGTCATTTTTTCAGCGTTTATCAGACTTTCAGATAGGGGAAATGTCAGTGAGCGTTCCGATTTCAGTTCCAGAGCGATTCGCCCGATGAGTCCTTCATATTTAGTCGTTTTCAGCCAATTTTCTGAATTTTTGAAAATTTCACTTTTTTGTGAAAATATCCACTAAATGAGGGAATAATATGTGTGAGGGTACCCCAGGAGAGTTCCAAATGTGTGTGGGTAGAATGTATAAAACACGGGGGTAAAATTGAAAAAAGGTGAAAAATATTTTTTTTTGGACTTAGTCATTTTTTCAGCGTTTATCAGACTTTCAGATAGGGGAAATGTCAGTGAGCGTTCCGATTTCAGTTCCAGAGCGATTCGCCCGATGAGTCCTTAATATTTAGTTTTCAGCCAAATTTCAGAATTTTTGAAAATTTCACTTTTTTGTGAAAATATCCACTAAATGAGGGAATAATATGTGTGAGGGTACCCCAGGAGAGTTCCAAATGTGTGTGGGTAGAATAAATATCACACGGGGGTAAAATTGAAAAAAGGTGAAAAATTTTTTTTTTTGGACTTAGTCATTTTTTCAGCATTTATCAGACTTTCAGATAGGGGAAATGTCAGTGAGCGTTCCGATTTCAGTTCCAGAGCGATTCGCCCGATGAGTCCTTAATATTTAGTTGTTTTCAGCCAAATTTCAGAATTTTTGAAAATTTCACTTTTTTGTGAAAATATCCACTAAATGAGGGAATAATATGTGTGATGGTACCCCAGGAGAGTTCCAAATGTGTGTGGGTAGAATATATATCACACGGGGGTAAAATTGAAAAAAGGTGAAAAATTTTTTTTTTTGGACTTAGTCATTTTTTCAGCGTTTATCAGACTTTCAGATAGGGGAATGTCAGTGAGCGTTCCGATTTCAGTTCCAGAGCGATTCGCCCGATGAGTCCTTCATATTTAGTCGTTTTCAGCCAATTTTCTGAATTTTTGAAAATTTCACTTTTTTGTGAAAATATCCACTAAATGAGGGAATAATATGTGTGAGGGTACCCCAGGAGAGTTCCAAATGTGTGTGGGTAGAATGTATAAAACACGGGGGTAAAATTGAAAAAAGGTGAAAAATATTTTTTTTTGGACTTAGTCATTTTTTCAGCGTTTATCAGACTTTCAGATAGGGGAATGTCAGTGAGCGTTCCGATTTCAGTTCCAGAGCGATTCGCCCGATGAGTCCTTCATATTTAGTCGTTTTCAGCCAATTTTCTGAATTTTTGAAAATTTCACTTTTTTGTGAAAATATCCACTAAATGAGGGAATAATATGTGTGAGGGTACCCCAGGAGAGTTCCAAATGTGTGTGGGTAGAATGTATATAACACGGGGGTAAAATTTAAAAAAGGTGAAAAATATTTTTTTTTGGACTTAGTCATTTTTTCAGCGTTTATCAGACTTTCAGATAGGGGAAATGTCAGTGAGCGTTCCGATTTCAGTTCCAGAGCGATTCGCCCGATGAGTCCTTAATATTTAGTTGTTTTCAGCCAAATTTCAGAATTTTTGAAAATTTCACTTTTTTGTGAAAATATCCACTAAATGAGGGAATAATATGTGTGAGGGTACCCCAGGAGAGTTCCAAATGTGTGTGGGTAGAATATATATCCCACGGGGGTAAAATTGAAAAAAGGTGAAAAAAAATTTTTTTTTGAACTTAGTCATTTTTCAGCATTTATCAGACTTTCAGATAGGGGAAATGTCAGTGAGCGTTCCGATTTAAGTTCCAGAGCGATTCGCCCGATGAATCCTTCATATTTAGTTGTTTTCAGCCAAATTTCAGAATTTTTGAAAATTTCACTTTTTTGTGAAAATATCCACTAAATGAGGGAATAATATGTGTGAGGGTACCCCAGGAGAGTTCCAAATGTGTGTGGGTAGAATATATATCCCACGGGGGTAAAATTGAAAAAAGGTGAAAAAAAATTTTTTTTTGAACTTAGTCATTTTTCAGCATTTATCAGACTTTCAGATAGGGGAAATGTCAGTGAGCGTTCCGATTTAAGTTCCAGAGCGATTCGCCCGATGAATCCTTCATATTTAGTTGTTTTCAGCCAAATTTCCGAATTTTTGAAAATTTCACTTTTTTGTGAAAATATCCACTAAATGAGGGAATAATATGTGTGAGGGTACCCCAGGAGAGTTCCAAATGTGTGTGGGTAGAATATATATCCCACGGGGGTAAAATTGAAAAAAGGTGAAAAAAAATTTTTTTTTGAACTTAGTCATTTTTCAGCATTTATCAGACTTTCAGATAGGGGAAATGTCAGTGAGCGTTCCGATTTAAGTTCCAGAGCGATTCGCCCGATGAATCCTTCATATTTAGTCGTTTTCAGCCAATATTCTGAATTTTTGAAAATTTCACTTTTTTGTGAAAATATCCACTAAATGAGGGAATAATATGTGTGAGGGTACCCCAGGAGAGTTCCAAATGTGTGTGGGTAGAATATATATCACACAGGGGTAAAATTGAAAAAAGGTGAAAAATATTTTTTTTTGGACTTAGTCATTTTTTCAGCGTTTATCAGACTTTCAGATAGGGGAAATGTCAGTGAGCGTTCCGATTTCAGTTCCAGAGCGATTCGCCCGATGAGTCTTTAATATTTAGTTGTTTTCAGCCAAATTTCCGAATTTTTGAAAATTTCACTTTTTTGTGAAAATATCCACTAAATGAGGGAATAATATGTGTGACGGTACCCCAGGAGAGTTCCAAATGTGTGTGGGTAGAATGTATAAAACACGGGGGTAAAATTGAAAAAAGGTGAAAAATATTTTTTTTTGGACTTAGTCATTTTTTCAGCGTTTATCAGACTTTCAGATAGGGGAAATGTCAGTGAGCGTTCCGATTTCAGTTCCAGAGCGATTCGCCCGATGAGTCCTTAATATTTAGTTGTTTTCAGCCAAATTTCAGAATTTTTGAAAATTTCACTTTTTTGTGAAAATATCCACTAAATGAGGGAATAATATGTGTGATGGTACCCCAGGAGAGTTCCAAATGTGTGTGGGTAGAATATATATCCCACGGGGGTAAAATTGAAAAAAGGTGAAAAAAATTTTTTTTTTGGACCTAGTCATTTTTCAGCATTTATCAGACTTTCAGATAGGGGAAATGTCAGTGAGCGTTCCGATTCAAGTTCCAGAGCGATTCGCCCGATGAGTCCTTCATATTTAGTCGTTTTCAGCCAATTTTCTGAATTTTTGAAAATTTCACTTTTTTGTGAAAATATCCACTAAATGAGGGAATAATATGTGTGAGGGTACCCCAGGAGAGTTCCAAATGTGTGTGGGTAGAATATATATCACACGGGGGTAAAATTGAAAAAAGGTGAAAAATATTTTTTTTTGGTCTTAGTCATTTTTTCAGCGTTTATCAGACTTTCAGATAGGGGAAATGTCAGTGAGCGTTCCGATTTCAGTTCCAGAGCGATTCGCCCGATGAGTCCTTCATATTTAGTCGTTTTCAGCCAATTTTCTGAATTTTTGAAAATTTCACTTTTTTGTGAAAATATCCACTAAATGAGGGAATAATATGTGTGAGGGTACCCCAGGAGAGTTCCAAATGTGTGTGGGTAGAATATATATCCCACGGGGGTAAAATTGAAAAAAGGTGAAAAAATTTTTTTTTTTGAACTTAGTCATTTTTCAGCATTTATCAGACTTTCAGATAGGGGAAATGTCAGTGAGCGTTCCGATTTAAGTTCCAGAGCGATTCGCCCGATGAATCCTTCATATTTAGTTGCTTTCAGCCAAATTTCCGAATTTTTGAAAATTTCACTTTTTTGTGAAAATATCCACTAAATGAGGGAATAATATGTGTGAGGGTACCCCAGGAGAGTTCCAAATGTGTGTGGGTAGAATATATATCACACGGGGGTAAAATTGAAAAAAGGTGAAAAATATTTTTTTTTGGACTTAGTCATTTTTTCAGCGTTTATCAGACTTTCAGATAGGGGAAATGTCAGTGAGCATTCCAATTTCAGTTCCAGAGCGATTCGCCCGATGAGTCCTTAATATTTAGTTGTTTTCAGTCAAATTTCAGAATTTTTAAAAATTTCACTTTTTTGTGAAAATATCCACTAAATGAGGGAATAATATGTGTGAGGGTACCCCAGGAGAGTTCCAAATGTGTGTGGGTAGAATAGATATCCCACGGGGGTAAAATTGAAAAAAGGTGAAAAAAAATTTTTTTTTGAACTTAGTCATTTTTCAGCATTTATCAGACTTTCAGATAGGGGAAATGTCAGTGAGCGTTCCGATTTAAGTTCCAGAGCGATTCGCCCGATGAATCCTTCATATTTAGTCGTTTTCAGCCAATATTCTGAATTTTTGAAAATTTCACTTTTTTGTGAAAATATCCACTAAATGAGGGAATAATATGTGTGAGGGTACCCCAGGAGAGTTCCAAATGTGTGTGGGTAGAATATATATCACACGGGGGTAAAATTGAAAAAAGGTGAAAAATTTTTTTTTTTGGACTTAGTCATTTTTTCAGCGTTTATCAGACTTTCAGATAGTTGAAATGTCGGTGAGCGTTCCGATTTCAGTTCCAGAGCGATTCGCCCGATGAGTCCTTCATATTTAGTCGTTTTCAGCCAATTTTCTGAATTTTTGAAAATTTCACTTTTTTGTGAAAATATCCACTAAATGAGGGAATAATATGTGTGAGGGTACCCCAGGAGAGTTCCAAATGTGTGTGGGTAGAATGTATAAAACACGGGGGTAAAATTGAAAAAAGGTGAAAAATATTTTTTTTTGGACTTAGTCATTTTTTCAGCGTTTATCAGACTTTCAGATAGGGGAAATGTCAGTGAGCGTTCCGATTTCAGTTCCAGAGCGATTCGCCCGATGAGTCCTTAATATTTAGTTGTTTTCAGCCAAATTTCAGAATTTTTGAAAATTTCACTTTTTTGTGAAAATATCCACTAAATGAGGGAATAATATGTGTGAGGGTACCCCAGGAGAGTTCCAAATGTGTGTGGGTAGAATATATATCACACGGGGGTAAAATTGAAAAAAGATGAAAAATTTTTTTTTTTGGACTTAGTCATTTTTTCAGCATTTATCAGACTTTCAGATAGGGGAAATGTCAGTGAGCGTTCCGATTTCAGTTCCAGAGCGATTCGCCCGATGAGTCCTTAATATTTAGTTGTTTTCAGCCAAATTTCAGAATTTTTGAAAATTTCACTTTTTTGTGAAAATATCCACTAAATGAGGGAATAATATGTGTGATGGTACCCCAGGAGAGTTCCAAATGTGTGTGGGTAGAATATATATCCCACGGGGGTAAAATTGAAAAAAGGTGAAAAAAATTTTTTTTTTGGACCTAGTCATTTTTCAGCATTTATCAGACTTTCAGATAGGGGAAATGTCAGTGAGCGTTCCGATTCAAGTTCCAGAGCGATTCGCCCGATGAGTCCTTCATATTTAGTCGTTTTCAGCCAATTTTCAGAATTTTTGAAAATTTCACTTTTTTGTGAAAATATCCACTAAATGAGGGAATAATATGTGTGAGGGTACCCCAGGAGAGTTCCAAATGTGTGTGGGTAGAATATATATCACACGGGGGTAAAATTGAAAAAAGGTGAAAAATATTTTTTTTTGGTCTTAGTCATTTTTTCAGCGTTTATCAGACTTTCAGATAGGGGAAATGTCAGTGAGCGTTCCGATTTCAGTTCCAGAGCGATTCGCCCGATGAGTCCTTCATATTTAGTCGTTTTCAGCCAATTTTCTGAATTTTTGAAAATTTCACTTTTTTGTGAAAATATCCACTAAATGAGGGAATAATATGTGTGAGGGTACCCCAGGAGAGTTCCAAATGTGTGTGGGTAGAATATATATCCCACGGGGGTAAAATTGAAAAAAGGTGAAAAAAAATTTTTTTTTGAACTTAGTCATTTTTCAGCATTTATCAGACTTTCAGATAGGGGAAATGTCAGTGAGCGTTCCGATTTAAGTTCCAGAGCGATTCGCCCGATGAATCCTTCATATTTAGTTGCTTTCAGCCAAATTTCCGAATTTTTGAAAATTTCACTTTTTTGTGAAAATATCCACTAAATGAGGGAATAATATGTGTGAGGGTACCCCAGGAGAGTTCCAAATGTGTGTGGGTAGAATAGATATCCCACGGGGGTAAAATTGAAAAAAGGTGAAAAAAAATTTTTTTTTGAACTTAGTCATTTTTCAGCATTTATCAGACTTTCAGATAGGGGAAATGTCAGTGAGCGTTCCGATTTAAGTTCCAGAGCGATTCGCCCGATGAATCCTTCATATTTAGTCGTTTTCAGCCAATATTCTGAATTTTTGAAAATTTCACTTTTTTGTGAAAATATCCACTAAATGAGGGAATAATATGTGTGAGGGTACCCCAGGAGAGTTCCAAATGTGTGTGGGTAGAATATATATCACACGGGGGTAAAATTGAAAAAAAGTGAAAAATTTTTTTTTTTGGACTTAGTCATTTTTTCAGCGTTTATCAGACTTTCAGATAGTTGAAATGTCGGTGAGCGTTCCGATTTCAGTTCCAGAGCGATTCGCCCGATGAGTCCTTCATATTTAGTCGTTTTCAGCCAATTTTCTGAATTTTTGAAAATTTCACTTTTTTGTGAAAATATCCACTAAATGAGGGAATAATATGTGTGAGGGTACCCCAGGAGAGTTCCAAATGTGTGTGGGTAGAATGTATAAAACACGGGGGTAAAATTGAAAAAAGGTGAAAAATATTTTTTTTTGGACTTAGTCATTTTTTCAGCGTTTATCAGACTTTCAGATAGGGGAAATGTCAGTGAGCGTTCCGATTTCAGTTCCAGAGCGATTCGCCCGATGAGTCCTTAATATTTAGTTGTTTTCAGCCAAATTTCAGAATTTTTGAAAATTTCACTTTTTTGTGAAAATATCCACTAAATGAGGGAATAATATGTGTGAGGGTACCCCAGGAGAGTTCCAAATGTGTGTGGGTAGAATATATATCACACGGGGGTAAAATTGAAAAAAGATGAAAAATTTTTTTTTTTGGACTTAGTCATTTTTTCAGCATTTATCAGACTTTCAGATAGGGGAAATGTCAGTGAGCGTTCCGATTTCAGTTCCAGAGCGATTCGCCCGATGAGTCCTTAATATTTAGTTGTTTTCAGCCAAATTTCAGAATTTTTGAAAATTTCACTTTTTTGTGAAAATATCCACTAAATGAGGGAATAATATGTGTGATGGTACCCCAGGAGAGTTCCAAATGTGTGTGGGTAGAATATATATCCCACGGGGGTAAAATTGAAAAAAGGTGAAAAAAATTTTTTTTTTGGACTTAGTCATTTTTCAGCATTTATCAGACTTTCAGATAGGGGAAATGTCAGTGAGCGTTCCGATTCAAGTTCCAGAGCGATTCGCCCGATGAGTCCTTCATATTTAGTCGTTTTCAGCCAATTTTCTGAATTTTTGAAAATTTCACTTTTTTGTGAAAATATCCACTAAATGAGGGAATAATATGTGTGAGGGTACCCCAGGAGAGTTCCAAATGTGTGTGGGTAGAATATATATCACACGGGGGTAAAATTGAAAAAAGGTGAAAAATATTTTTTTTTGGTCTTAGTCATTTTTTCAGCGTTTATCAGACTTTCAGATAGGGGAAATGTCAGTGAGCGTTCTGATTTCAGTTCCAGAGCGATTCGCCCGATGAGTCCTTCATATTTAGTCGTTTTCAGCCAATTTTCTGAATTTTTGAAAATTTCACTTTTTTGTGAAAATATCCACTAAATGAGGGAATAATATGTGTGAGGGTACCCCAGGAGAGTTCCAAATGTGTGTGGGTAGAATATATATCACACGGGGGTAAAATTGAAAAAAGGTGAAAAATATTTTTTTTTGGTCTTAGTCATTTTTTCAGCGTTTATCAGACTTTCAGATAGGGGAAATGTCAGTGAGCGTTCTGATTTCAGTTCCAGAGCGATTCGCCCGATGAGTCCTTCATATTTAGTCGTTTTCAGCCAATTTTCTGAATTTTTGAAAATTTCACTTTTTTGTGAAAATATCCACTAAATGAGGGAATAATATGTGTGAGGGTACCCCAGGAGAGTTCCAAATGTGTGTGGGTAGAATATATATCACACGGGGGTAAAATTGAAAAAAGGTGAAAAATATTTTTTTTTGGACTTAGTCATTTTTTCAGCGTTTATCAGACTTTCAGATAGGGGAAATGTCAGTGAGCGTTCCGATTTCAGTTCCAGAGCGATTCGCCCGATGAGTCTTTAATATTTAGTTGTTTTCAGCCAAATTTCCGAATTTTTTAAAATTTCACTTTTTTGTGAAAATATCCACTAAATGAGGGAATAATATGTGTGAGGGTACCCCAGGAGAGTTCCAAATGTGTGTGGGTAGAATATATATCACACGGGGGTAAAATTGAAAAAAGGTGAAAAATTTTTTTTTTTGGACTTAGTCATTTTTTCAGCGTTTATCAGACTTTCAGATAGGGGAAATGTCAGTGAGCGTTCCGATTTCAGTTCCAGAGCGATTCGCCCGATGAGTCCTTCATATTTAGTCGTTTTCAGCCAATTTTCTGAATTTTTGAAAATTTCACTTTTTTGTGAAAATATCCACTAAATGAGGGAATAATATGTGTGAGGGTACCCCAGGAGAGTTCCAAATGTGTGTGGGTAGAATGTATAAAACACGGGGGTAAAATTGAAAAAAGGTGAAAAATATTTTTTTTTGGACTTAGTCATTTTTTCAGCGTTTATCAGACTTTCAGATAGGGGAAATGTCAGTGAGCGTTCCGATTTCAGTTCCAGAGCGATTCGCCCGATGAGTCCTTAATATTTAGTTGTTTTCAGCCAAATTTCAGAATTTTTGAAAATTTCACTTTTTTGTGAAAATATCCACTAAATGAGGGAATAATATGTGTGATGGTACCCCAGGAGAGTTCCAAATGTGTGTGGGTAGAATATATATCACACGGGGGTAAAATTGAAAAAAGGTGAAAAATTTTTTTTTTTGGACTTAGTCATTTTTTCAGCGTTTATCAGACTTTCAGATAGGGGAATGTCAGTGAGCGTTCCGATTTCAGTTCCAGAGCGATTCGCCCGATGAGTCCTTCATATTTAGTCGTTTTCAGCCAATTTTCTGAATTTTTGAAAATTTCACTTTTTTGTGAAAATATCCACTAAATGAGGGAATAATATGTGTGAGGGTACCCCAGGAGAGTTCCAAATGTGTGTGGGTAGAATGTATATAACACGGGGGTAAAATTTAAAAAAGGTGAAAAATATTTTTTTTTGGACTTAGTCATTTTTTCAGCGTTTATCAGACTTTCAGATAGGGGAAATGTCAGTGAGCGTTCCGATTTCAGTTCCAGAGCGATTCGCCCGATGAGTCCTTAATATTTAGTTGTTTTCAGCCAAATTTCAGAATTTTTGAAAATTTCACTTTTTTGTGAAAATATCCACTAAATGAGGGAATAATATGTGTGAGGGTACCCCAGGAGAGTTCCAAATGTGTGTGGGTAGAATATATATCCCACGGGGGTAAAATTGAAAAAAGGTGAAAAAATTTTTTTTTTTGGACTTAGTCATTTTTCAGTATTTATCAGACTTTCAGATAGGGGAAATGTCAGTGAGCGTTCCGATTTCAGTTCCAGAGCGATTCGCCCGATGAGTCCTTCATATTTAGTCGTTTTCAGCCAATTTTCAGAATGTTTGAAAATTTCACTTTTTTGTGAAAATATCCACTAAATGAGGGAATAATATGTGTGATGGTACCCCAGGAGAGTTCCAAATGTGTGTGGGTAGAATATATATCACACGGGGGTAAAATTGAAAAAAGGTGAAAAATTTTTTTTTTTGGACTTAGTCATTTTTTCAGCGTTTATCAGACTTTCAGATAGGGGAATGTCAGTGAGCGTTCCGATTTCAGTTCCAGAGCGATTCGCCCGATGAGTCCTTCATATTTAGTTGTTTTCAGCCAATTTTCTGAATTTTTGAAAATTTCACTTTTTTGTGAAAATATCCACTAAATGAGGGAATAATATGTGTGAGGGTACCCCAGGAGAGTTCCAAATGTGTGTGGGTAGAATGTATATAACACGGGGGTAAAATTTAAAAAAGGTGAAAAATATTTTTTTTTGGACTTAGTCATTTTTTCAGCGTTTATCAGACTTTCAGATAGGGGAAATGTCAGTGACCGTTCCGATTTCAGTTCCAGAGCGATTCGCCCGATGAGTCCTTAATATTTAGTTGTTTTCAGCCAAATTTCAGAATTTTTGAAAATTTCACTTTTTTGTGAAAATATCCACTAAATGAGGGAATAATATGTGTGAGGGTACCCCAGGAGAGTTCCAAATGTGTGTGGGTAGAATATATATCCCACGGGGGTAAAATTGAAAAAAGGTGAAAAAATTTTTTTTTTTGGACTTAGTCATTTTTCAGTATTTATCAGACTTTCAGATAGGGGAAATGTCAGTGAGCGTTCCGATTTCAGTTCCAGAGCGATTCGCCCGATGAGTCCTTCATATTTAGTCGTTTTCAGCCAATCTTCAGAATGTTTGAAAATTTCACTTTTTTGTGAAAATATCCACTAAATGAGGGAATAATATGTGTGAGGGTACCCCAGGAGAGTTCCAAATGTGTGTGGGTAGAATATATATCACACGGGGGTAAAATTGAAAAAAGGTGAAAAATTTTTTTTTTTGGACTTAGTCATTTTTTCAGCATTTATCAGACTTTCAGATAGTGGAAATGTCAGTGAGCGTTCCGATTTAAGTTCCAGAGCGATTCGCCCGATGAGTCCTTCATATTTAGTCGTTTTCAGCCAATTTTCTGAATTTTTGAAAATTTCACTTTTTTGTGAAAATATCCACTAAATGAGGGAATAATATGTGTGAGGGTACCACAGGAGAGTTCCAAATGTGTGTGGGTAGAATATATATCACACGGGGGTAAAATTGAAAAAAGGTGAAAAATATATTTTTTTTGGACTTAGTCATTTTTGCAGCGTTTATCAGACTTTCAGGTAGGGGAAATGTCAGTGAGCGTTCCGATTTCAGTTCCAGAGCGACTCGCCCGATGAGTCCTTCATATTTAGTCGTTTTCAGCCAATTTTCTGAATTTTTGAAAATTTCACTTTTTTGTGAAAATATCCACTAAATGAGGGAATAATATGTGTGAGGGTACCTCAGGAGAGTTCCAAATGTGTGTGGGTAGAATATATATCCCACGGGGGTAAAATTGAAAAAGGGTGAAAAAAATTTTTTTTTAGACTTAGTCATTTTTTCAGCGTTTATCAGACTTTCAGATAGGGTAAATGTCAGTGAGCGTTCCGATTTCAGTTCCAGAGCGATTCGCCCGATGAGTCCTTAATATTTAGTTGTTTTCAGTCAAATTTCAGAATTTTTGAAAATTTCACTTTTTTGTGAAAATATCCACTAAATGAGGGAATAATATGTGTGAGGGTACCCCAGGAGAGTTCCAAATGTGTGTGGGTAGAATATATATCCCACGAGGGTAAAATTGAAAAAAGGTGAAAAAAATTTTTTTTTTGGACTTAGTCATTTTTCAGCATTTATCAGACTTTCAGATAGGGGAAATGTCAGTGAGCGTTCCGATTTAAGTTCCAGAGCGATTCGCCTGATGAGTCCTTCATATTTAGTCGTTTTCAGCCAATTTTCTGAATTTTTGAAAATTTCACTTTTTTGTGAAAATATCCACTAAATGAGGGAATAATATGTGTGAGGGTACCCCAGGAGTGTTCCAAATGTGTGTGGGTAGAATATATATCCCACGGGGGTAAAATTGAAAAAAGGTGAAAAAATTTTTTTTTTAGACTTAGTCATTTTTTCAGCGTTTATCAGACTTTCAGATAGGGGAAATGTCAGTGAGCATTCCGATTTCAATTCCAGAGCGATTCGCCCGATGAGTCCTTAATATTTAGTTGTTTTCAGCCAAATTTCAGAATTTTTAAAAATTTCACTTTTTTGTGAAAATATCCACTAAATGAGGGAATAATATGTGTGAGGGTACCCCAGGAGAGTTCCAAATGTGTGTGGGTAGAACATATATCCCACGGGGGTAAAATTGAAAAAAGGTGAAAAAAATTTTTTTTTTGGACTTAGTCATTTTTTCAGCATTTATCAGACTTTCAGATAGGGGAAATGTCAGTGAGCGTTCCGATTTCAGTTCCAGAGCGATTCACCCGATGAGTCCTTCATATTTAGTCGTTTTCAGTCAACTTTCTGAATTTTTGAAAATTTCACTTTTTTGTGAAAATATCCACTAAATGAGGGAATAATATGTGTGAGGGTACCCCAGGAGAGTTCCAAATGTGTGTGGGTAGAATATATATCACACGGGGGTAAAATTGAAAAAAGGTGAAAAAATTTTTTTTTTGGACTTAGTCATTTTTTCAGCATTTATCAGACTTTCAGATAGGGGAAATGTCAGTGAGCATTCCGATTTTCAGTTCCAGAGCGATTCGCCCAATGAGTCCTTCATATTTAGTCGTTTTCAGCCAATTTTCAGAATGTTTGAAAATTTCACTTTTTTGGGAAAATATCCACTAAATGAGGGAATAATATGTGTGAGGGTACCACAGGAGAGTTCCAAATGTGTGTGGGTAGAATATATATCCCACGGGGGTAAAATTGAAAAAAGGTGAAAAAATTTTTTTTTTTGGACTTAGTCATTTTTCAGCATTTATCAGACTTTCAGGTAGGGGAAATGTCAGTGAGCGTTCCGATTTCAGTTCCAGAGCGATTCGCCCGATGAGTCCTTCATATTTAGTCGTTTTCAGCCAATTTTCTGAATTTTTGAAAATTTCACTTTTTTGTGAAAATATCCACTAAATGAGGGAATAATATGTGTGAGGGTACCTCAGGAGAGTTCCAAATGTGTGTGGGTAGAATATATATCCCACGGGGGTAAAATTGAAAAAAGGTGAAAAAATTTTTTTTTTAGACTTAGTCATTTTTTCAGCGTTTATCAGACTTTCAGATAGGGTAAATGTCAGTGAGCGTTCCGATTTCAGTTCCAGAGCGATTCGCCCGATGAGTCCTTCATATTTAGTCGTTTTCAGCCAAATTTCAGAATTTTTGAAAATTTCACTTTTTTGTGAAAATATCCACTAAATGAGGGAATAATATGTGTGAGGGTACCCCAGGAGAGTTCCAAATGTGTGTGGGTAGAATATATATCCCACGGGGGTAAAATTGAAAAAAGGTGAAAAAAAATTTTTTTTTGAACTTAGTCATTTTTCAGCATTTATCAGACTTTCAGATAGGGGAAATGTCAGTGAGCGTTCCGATTTAAGTTCCAGAGCGATTCGCCCGATGAATCCTTCATATTTAGTTGTTTTCAGCCAAATTTCCGAATTTTTGAAAATTTCACTTTTTTGTGAAAATATCCACTAAATGAGGGAATAATATGTGTGAGGGTACCCCAGGAGAGTTCCAAATGTGTGTGGGTAGAATATATATCCCACGGGGGTAAAATTGAAAAAAGGTGAAAAAAAATTTTTTTTTGAACTTAGTCATTTTTCAGCATTTATCAGACTTTCAGATAGGGGAAATGTCAGTGAGCGTTCCGATTTAAGTTCCAGAGCGATTCGCCCGATGAATCCTTCATATTTAGTTGTTTTCAGCCAAATTTCCGAATTTTTGAAAATTTCACTTTTTTGTGAAAATATCCACTAAATGAGGGAATAATATGTGTGAGGGTACCCCAGGAGAGTTCCAAATGTGTGTGGGTAGAATATATATCCCACGGGGGTAAAATTGAAAAAAGGTGAAAAAAAATTTTTTTTTGAACTTAGTCATTTTTCAGCATTTATCAGACTTTCAGATAGGGGAAATGTCAGTGAGCGTTCCGATTTAAGTTCCAGAGCGATTCGCCCGATGAATCCTTCATATTTAGTCGTTTTCAGCCAATATTCTGAATTTTTGAAAATTTCACTTTTTTGTGAAAATATCCACTAAATGAGGGAATAATATGTGTGAGGGTACCCCAGGAGAGTTCCAAATGTGTGTGGGTAGAATATATATCACACAGGGGTAAAATTGAAAAAAGGTGAAAAATATTTTTTTTTGGACTTAGTCATTTTTTCAGCGTTTATCAGACTTTCAGATAGGGGAAATGTCAGTGAGCGTTCCGATTTCAGTTCCAGAGCGATTCGCCCGATGAGTCTTTAATATTTAGTTGTTTTCAGCCAAATTTCCGAATTTTTGAAAATTTCACTTTTTTGTGAAAATATCCACTAAATGAGGGAATAATATGTGTGACGGTACCCCAGGAGAGTTCCAAATGTGTGTGGGTAGAATGTATAAAACACGGGGGTAAAATTGAAAAAAGGTGAAAAATATTTTTTTTTGGACTTAGTCATTTTTTCAGCGTTTATCAGACTTTCAGATAGGGGAAATGTCAGTGAGCGTTCCGATTTCAGTTCCAGAGCGATTCGCCCGATGAGTCCTTAATATTTAGTTGTTTTCAGCCAAATTTCAGAATTTTTGAAAATTTCACTTTTTTGTGAAAATATCCACTAAATGAGGGAATAATATGTGTGAGGGTACCCCAGGAGAGTTCCAAATGTGTGTGGGTAGAATATATATCACACGGGGGTAAAATTGAAAAAAGATGAAAAATTTTTTTTTTTGGACTTAGTCATTTTTTCAGCATTTATCAGACTTTCAGATAGGGGAAATGTCAGTGAGCGTTCCGATTTCAGTTCCAGAGCGATTCGCCCGATGAGTCCTTAATATTTAGTTGTTTTCAGCCAAATTTCAGAATTTTTGAAAATTTCACTTTTTTGTGAAAATATCCACTAAATGAGGGAATAATATGTGTGATGGTACCCCAGGAGAGTTCCAAATGTGTGTGGGTAGAATATATATCCCACGGGGGTAAAATTGAAAAAAGGTGAAAAAAATTTTTTTTTTGGACTTAGTCATTTTTCAGCATTTATCAGACTTTCAGATAGGGGAAATGTCAGTGAGCGTTCCGATTCAAGTTCCAGAGCGATTCGCCCGATGAGTCCTTCATATTTAGTCGTTTTCAGCCAATTTTCTGAATTTTTGAAAATTTCACTTTTTTGTGAAAATATCCACTAAATGAGGGAATAATATGTGTGAGGGTACCCCAGGAGAGTTCCAAATGTGTGTGGGTAGAATATATATCACACGGGGGTAAAATTGAAAAAAGGTGAAAAATATTTTTTTTTGGTCTTAGTCATTTTTTCAGCGTTTATCAGACTTTCAGATAGGGGAAATGTCAGTGAGCGTTCCGATTTCAGTTCCAGAGCGATTCGCCCGATGAGTCCTTCATATTTAGTCGTTTTCAGCCAATTTTCTGAATTTTTGAAAATTTCACTTTTTTGTGAAAATATCCACTAAATGAGGGAATAATATGTGTGAGGGTACCCCAGGAGAGTTCCAAATGTGTGTGGGTAGAATATATATCCCATGGGGGTAAAATTGAAAAAAGGTGAAAAAAAATTTTTTTTTGAACTTAGTCATTTTTCAGCATTTATCAGACTTTCAGATAGGGGAAATGTCAGTGAGCGTTCCGATTTAAGTTCCAGAGCGATTCGCCCGATGAATCCTTCATATTTAGTCGTTTTCAGCCAATATTCTGAATTTTTGAAAATTTCACTTTTTTGTGAAAATATCCACTAAATGAGGGAATAATATGTGTGAGGGTACCCCAGGAGAGTTCCAAATGTGTGTGGGTAGAATATATATCACACGGGGGTAAAATTGAAAAAAGGTGAAAAATTTTTTTTTTTGGACTTAGTCATTTTTTCAGCGTTTATCAGACTTTCAGATAGTTGAAATGTCGGTGAGCGTTCCGATTTCAGTTCCAGAGCGATTCGCCCGATGAGTCCTTCATATTTAGTCGTTTTCAGCCAATTTTCTGAATTTTTGAAAATTTCACTTTTTTGTGAAAATATCCACTAAATGAGGGAATAATATGTGTGAGGGTACCCCAGGAGAGTTCCAAATGTGTGTGGGTAGAATGTATAAAACACGGGGGTAAAATTGAAAAAAGGTGAAAAATATTTTTTTTTGGACTTAGTCATTTTTTCAGCGTTTATCAGACTTTCAGATAGGGGAAATGTCAGTGAGCGTTCCGATTTCAGTTCCAGAGCGATTCGCCCGATGAGTCCTTAATATTTAGTTGTTTTCAGCCAAATTTCAGAATTTTTGAAAATTTCACTTTTTTGTGAAAATATCCACTAAATGAGGGAATAATATGTGTGAGGGTACCCCAGGAGAGTTCCAAATGTGTGTGGGTAGAATATATATCACACGGGGGTAAAATTGAAAAAAGATGAAAAATTTTTTTTTTTGGACTTAGTCATTTTTTCAGCATTTATCAGACTTTCAGATAGGGGAAATGTCAGTGAGCGTTCCGATTTCAGTTCCAGAGCGAATCGCCCGATGAGTCCTTAATATTTAGTTGTTTTCAGCCAAATTTCAGAATTTTTGAAAATTTCACTTTTTTGTGAAAATATCCACTAAATGAGGGAATAATATGTGTGATGGTACCCCAGGAGAGTTCCAAATGTGTGTGGGTAGAATATATATCCCACGGGGGTAAAATTGAAAAAAGGTGAAAAAAATTTTTTTTTTGGACTTAGTCATTTTTCAGCATTTATCAGACTTTCAGATAGGGGAAATGTCAGTGAGCGTTCCGATTCAAGTTCCAGAGCGATTCGCCCGATGAGTCCTTCATATTTAGTCGTTTTCAGCCAATTTTCTGAATTTTTGAAAATTTCACTTTTTTGTGAAAATATCCACTAAATGAGGGAATAATATGTGTGAGGGTACCCCAGGAGAGTTCCAAATGTGTGTGGGTAGAATATATATCACACGGGGGTAAAATTGAAAAAAGGTGAAAAATATTTTTTTTTGGTCTTAGTCATTTTTTCAGCGTTTATCAGACTTTCAGATAGGGGAAATGTCAGTGAGCGTTCCGATTTCAGTTCCAGAGCGATTCGCCCGATGAGTCCTTCATATTTAGTCGTTTTCAGCCAATTTTCTGAATTTTTGAAAATTTCACTTTTTTGTGAAAATATCCACTAAATGAGGGAATAATTTGTGTGAGGGTACCCCAGGAGAGTTCCAAATGTGTGTGGGTAGAATATATATCACACGGGGGTAAAATTGAAAAAAGGTGAAAAATATTTTTTTTTGGTCTTAGTCATTTTTTCAGCGTTTATCAGACTTTCAGATAGGGGAAATGTCAGTGAGCGTTCCGATTTCAGTTCCAGAGCGATTCGCCCGATGAGTCCTTCATATTTAGTCGTTTTCAGCCAATTTTCTGAATTTTTGAAAATTTCACTTTTTTGTGAAAATATCCACTAAATGAGGGAATAATTTGTGTGAGGGTACCCCAGGAGAGTTCCAAATGTGTGTGGGTAGAATATATATCACACGGGGGTAAAATTGAAAAAAGGTGAAAAATATTTTTTTTTGGACTTAGTCATTTTTTCAGCGTTTATCAGACTTTCAGATAGGGGAAATGTCAGTGAGCGTTCCGATTTCAGTTCCAGAGCGATTCGCCCGATGAGTCCTTAATATTTAGTTGTTTTCAGCCAAATTTCAGAATTTTTGAAAATTTCACTTTTTTGTGAAAATATCCACTAAATGAGGGAATAATATGTGTGAGGGTACCCCAGGAGAGTTCCAAATGTGTGTGGGTAGAATATATATCCCACGGGGGTAAAATTGAAAAAAGGTGAAAAAAATTTTTTTTTTGGACTTAGTCATTTTTCAGCATTTATCAGACTTTCAGATAGGGGAAATGTCAGTGAGCGTTCCGATTCAAGTTCCAGAGCGATTCGCAAGATGAGTCCTTCATATTTTGTCGTTTTCAGCCAATTTTCTGAATTTTTGAAAATTTCACTTTTTTGTGAAAATATCCACTAAATGAGGGAATAATATGTGTGAGGGTACCCCAGGAGAGTTCCAAATGTGTGTGGGTAGAATATATATCCCACGGGGGTAAAATTGAAAAAAGGTGAAAAAAAATTTTTTTTTGAACTTAGTCATTTTTTCAGCGTTTATCAGACTTTCAGATAGTTGAAATGTCGGTGAGCGTTCCGATTTCAGTTCCAGAGCGATTCGCCCGATGAGTCCTTCATATTTAGTCGTTTTCAGCCAATTTTCTGAATTTTTGAAAATTTCACTTTTTTGTGAAAATATCCACTAAATGAGGGAATAATATGTGTGAGGGTACCCCAGGAGAGTTCCAAATGTGTGTGGGTAGAATGTATAAAACACGGGGGTAAAATTGAAAAAAGGTGAAAAATATTTTTTTTTGGACTTAGTCATTTTTTCAGCGTTTATCAGACTTTCAGATAGGGGAAATGTCAGTGAGCGTTCCGATTTCAGTTCCAGAGCGATTCGCCCGATGAGTCCTTAATATTTAGTTGTTTTCAGCCAAATTTCAGAATTTTTGAAAATTTCACTTTTTTGTGAAAATATCCACTAAATGAGGGAATAATATGTGTGAGGGTACCCCAGGAGAGTTCCAAATGTGTGTGGGTAGAATATATATCACACGGGGGTAAAATTGATAAAAGATGAAAAATTTTTTTTCTTGGACTTAGTAATTTTTTCAGCATTTATCAGACTTTCAGATAGGGGAAATGTCAGTGAGCGTTCCGATTTCAGTTCCAGAGCGATTCGCCCGATGAGTCCTTAATATTTAGTTGTTTTCAGCCAAATTTCAGAATTTTTGAAAATTTCACTTTTTTGTGAAAATATCCACTAAATGAGGGAATAATATGTGTGATGGTACCCCAGGAGAGTTCCAAATGTGTGTGGGTAGAATATATATCCCACCGGGGTAAAATTGAAAAAAGGTGAAAAAAATTTTTTTTTTGGACTTAGTCATTTTTCAGCATTTATCAGACTTTCAGATAGGGGAAATGTCAGTGAGCATTCCGATTTAAGTTCCAGAGCGATTCGCCCGATGAATCCTTCATATTTAGTCGTTTTCAGCCAATATTCTGAATTTTTGAAAATTTCACTTTTTTGTGAAAATATCCACTAAATGAGGGAATAATATGTGTGAGGGTACCCCAGGAGAGTTCCAAATGTGTGTGGGTAGAATATATATCACACGGGGGTAAAATTGAAAAAAGGTGAAAAATATTTTTTTTTGGACTTAGTCATTTTTTCAGCGTTTATCAGACTTTCAGATAGGGGAAATGTCAGTGAGCGTTCCGATTTAAGTTCCAGAGCGATTCGCCCGATGAGTCTTTAATATGTAGTTGTTTTCAGCCAAATTTCCGAATTTTTTAAAATTTCACTTTTTTGTGAAAATATCCACTAAATGAGGGAATAATATGTGTGAGGGTACCCCAGGAGAGTTCCAAATGTGTGTGGGTAGAATATATATCACACGGGGGTAAAATTGAAAAAAGGTGAAAAATTTTTTTTTTTGGACTTAGTCATTTTTTCAGCGTTTATCAGACTTTCAGATAGGGGAATGTCAGTGAGCGTTCCGATTTCAGTTCCAGAGCGATTCGCCCGATGAGTCCTTCATATTTAGTCGTTTTCAGCCAATTTTCTGAATTTTTGAAAATTTCACTTTTTTGTGAAAATATCCACTAAATGAGGGAATAATATGTGTGAGGGTACCCCAGGAGAGTTCCAAATGTGTGTGGGTAGAATGTATATAACACGGGGGTAAAATTTAAAAAAGGTGAAAAATATTTTTTTTTGGACTTAGTCATTTTTTCAGCATTTATCAGACTTTCAGATAGGGGAAATGTCAGTGAGCGTTCCGATTTCAGTTCCAGAGCGATTCGCCCGATGAGTCCTTAATATTTAGTTGTTTTCAGGCAAATTTCAGAATTTTTGAAAATTTCACTTTTTTGTGAAAATATCCACTAAATGAGGGAATAATATGTGTGAGGGTACCCCAGGAGAGTTCCAAATGTGTGTGGGTAGAATATATATCCCACGGGGGTAAAATTGAAAAAAGGTGAAAAAATTTTTTTTTTTGGACTTAGTCATTTTTCAGTATTTATCAGACTTTCAGATAGGGGAAATGTCAGTGAGCGTTCCGATTTCAGTTCCAGAGCGATTCGCCCGATGAGTCCTTCATATTTAGTCGTTTTCAGCCAATTTTCAGAATGTTTGAAAATTTCACTTTTTTGTGAAAATATCCACTAAATGAGGGAATAATATGTGTGAGGGTACCCCAGGAGAGTTCCAAATGTGTGTGGGTAGAATATATATCACACGGGGGTAAAATTGAAAAAAGGTGAAAAATTTTTTTTTTTGGACTTAGTCATTTTTTCAGCATTTATCAGACTTTCAGATAGGGGAAATGTCAGTGAGCGTTCCGATTTCAGTTCCAGAGCGATTCGCCCGATGAGTCCTTAATATTTAGTTGTTTTCAGCCAAATTTCAGAATTTTTGAAAATTTCACTTTTTTGTGAAAATATCCACTAAATGAGGGAATAATATGTGTGATGGTACCCCAGGAGAGTTCCAAATGTGTGTGGGTAGAATATATATCACACGGGGGTAAAATTGAAAAAAGGTGAAAAATTTTTTTTTTTGGACTTAGTCATTTTTTCAGCGTTTATCAGACTTTCAGATAGGGGAATGTCAGTGAGCGTTCCGATTTCAGTTCCAGAGCGATTCGCCCGATGAGTCCTTCATATTTAGTTGTTTTCAGCCAATTTTCTGAATTTTTGAAAATTTCACTTTTTTGTGAAAATATCCACTAAATGAGGGAATAATATGTGTGAGGGTACCCCAGGAGAGTTCCAAATGTGTGTGGGTAGAATGTATATAACACGGGGGTAAAATTTAAAAAAGGTGAAAAAATTTTTTTTTTTGGACTTAGTCATTTTTCAGTATTTATCAGACTTTCAGATAGGGGAAATGTCAGTGAGCGTTCCGATTTCAGTTCCAGAGCGATTCGCCCGATGAGTCCTTCATATTTAGTCGTTTTCAGCCAATCTTCAGAATGTTTGAAAATTTCACTTTTTTGTGAAAATATCCACTAAATGAGGGAATAATATGTGTGAGGGTACCCCAGGAGAGTTCCAAATGTGTGTGGGTAGAATATATATCACACGGGGGTAAAATTGAAAAAAGGTGAAAAATTTTTTTTTTTGGACTTAGTCATTTTTTCAGCATTTATCAGACTTTCAGATAGTGGAAATGTCAGTGAGCGTTCCGATTTAAGTTCCAGAGCGATTCGCCCGATGAGTCCTTCATATTTAGTCGTTTTCAGCCAATTTTCTGAATTTTTGAAAATTTCACTTTTTTGTGAAAATATCCACTAAATGAGGGAATAATATGTGTGAGGGTACCACAGGAGAGTTCCAAATGTGTGTGGGTAGAATATATATCACACGGGGGTAAAATTGAAAAAAGGTGAAAAATATTTTTTTTTTCGACTTAGTCATTTTTGCAGCGTTTATCAGACTTTCAGGTAGGGGAAATGTCAGTGAGCGTTCCGATTTCAGTTCCAGAGCGACTCGCCCGATGAGTCCTTCATATTTAGTCGTTTTCAGCCAATTTTCTGAATTTTTGAAAATTTCACTTTTTTGTGAAAATATCCACTAAATGAGGGAATAATATGTGTGAGGGTACCTCAGGAGAGTTCCAAATGTGTGTGGGTAGAATATATATCCCACGGGGGTAAAATTGAAAAAAGGTGAAAAAAATTTTTTTTTAGACTTAGTCATTTTTTCAGCGTTTATCAGACTTTCAGATAGGGTAAATGTCAGTGAGCGTTCCGATTTCAGTTCCAGAGCGATTCGCCCGATGAGTCCTTAATATTTAGTTGTTTTCAGTCAAATTTCAGAATTTTTGAAAATTTCACTTTTTTGTGAAAATATCCACTAAATGAGGGAATAATATGTGTGAGGGTACCCCAGGAGAGTTCCAAATGTGTGTGGGTAGAATATATATCCCACGAGGGTAAAATTGAAAAAAGGTGAAAAAAATTTTTTTTTTGGACTTAGTCATTTTTCAGCATTTATCAGACTTTCAGATAGGGGAAATGTCAGTGAGCGTTCCGATTTAAGTTCCAGAGCGATTCGCCTGATCAGTCCTTCATATTTAGTCGTTTTCAGCCAATTTTCTGAATTTTTGAAAATTTCACTTTTTTGTGAAAATATCCACTAAATGAGGGAATAATATGTGTGAGGGTACCCCAGGAGAGTTCCAAATGTGTGTGGGTAGAATATATATCCCACGGGGGTAAAATTGAAAAAAGGTGAAAAAATTTTTTTTTTAGACTTAGTCATTTTTTCAGCGTTTATCAGACTTTCAGATAGGAGAAATGTCAGTGAGCATTCCGATTTCAATTCCAGAGCGATTCGCCCGATGAGTCCTTAATATTTAGTTGTTTTCAGCCAAATTTCAGAATTTTTAAAAATTTCACTTTTTTGTGAAAATATCCACTAAATGAGGGAATAATATGTGTGAGGGTACCCCAGGAGAGTTCCAAATGTGTGTGGGTAGAACATATATCCCACGGGGGTAAAATTGAAAAAAGGTGAAAAAAATTTTTTTTTTGGACTTAGTCATTTTTTCAGCATTTATCAGACTTTCAGATAGGGGAAATGTCAGTGAGCGTTCCGATTTCAGTTCCAGAGCGATTCACCCGATGAGTCCTTCATATTTAGTCGTTTTCAGTCAACTTTCTGAATTTTTGAAAATTTCACTTTTTTGTGAAAATATCCACTAAATGAGGGAATAATATGTGTGAGGGTACCCCAGGAGAGTTCCAAATGTGTGTGGGTAGAATATATATCACACGGGGGTAAAATTGAAAAAAGGTGAAAAAATTTTTTTTTTGGACTTAGTCATTTTTTCAGCATTTATCAGACTTTCAGATAGGGGAAATGTCAGTGAGCATTCCGATTTCAGTTCCAGAGCGATTCGCCCGATGAGTCCTTCATATTTAGTCGTTTTCAGCCAATTTTCAGAATGTTTGAAAATTTCACTTTTTTGTGAAAATATCCACTAAATGAGGGAATAATATGTGTGAGGGTACCACAGGAGAGTTCCAAATGTGTGTGGGTAGAATATATATCCCACGGGGGTAAAATTGAAAAAAGGTGAAAAAATTTTTTTTTTTGGACTTAGTCATTTTTCAGCATTTATCAGACTTTCAGGTAGGGGAAATGTCAGTGAGCGTTCCGATTTCAGTTCCAGAGCGATTCGCCCGATGAGTCCTTCATATTTAGTCGTTTTCAGCCAATTTTCTGAATTTTTGAAAATTTCA
This sequence comes from Phyllobates terribilis, assembly GCF_046119375.1. NCBI lineage: Eukaryota > Metazoa > Chordata > Amphibia > Anura > Dendrobatidae > Phyllobates > Phyllobates terribilis. The sequence goes on along the minus strand of NW_027362773.1, from coordinate 16,693,804 downwards.
CTTTTTTGTGAAAATATCCACTAAATGAGGGAATAATATGTGTGAGGGTACCTCAGGAGAGTTCCAAATGTGTGTGGGTAGAATATATATCCCACGGGGGTAAAATTGAAAAAAGGTGAAAAAATTTTTTTTTTAGACTTAGTCATTTTTTCAGCGTTTATCAGACTTTCAGATAGGGTAAATGTCAGTGAGCGTTCCGATTTCAGTTCCAGAGCGATTCGCCCGATGAGTCCTTCATATTTAGTCGTTTTCAGCCAACTTTCTGAATTTTTGAAAATTTCACTTTTTTGTGAAAATATCCACTAAATGAGGGAATAATATGTGTGAGGGTACCCCAGGAGAGTTCCAAATGTGTGTGGGTAGAATATATATATCCCACGGGGGTAAAATTGAAAAAAGGTGAAAAAAATTTTTTTTTTGGACTTAGTCATTTTTTCAGCATTTATCAGACTTTCAGATAGGGGAAATGTCAGTGAGCGTTCCGATTTCAGTTCCAGAGCGATTCACCCGATGAGTCCTTCATATTTAGTCGTTTTCAGCCAACTTTCTGAATTTTTGAAAATTTAACTTTTTTGTGAAAATATCCACTAAATGAGTGAATAATATGTGTGAGGGTACCCCAGGAGAGTTCCAAATGTGTGTGGGTAGAATATATATCACACGGGGGTAAAATTGAATAAAGGTGAAAATTTTTTTTTTTTGGACTTAGTCATTTTTTCAGCGTTTATCAGACTTTCAGATAGGGGAAATGTCAGTGAGCGTTCCGATTTCAGTTCCAGAGCGATTCGCCCGATGAGTCCTTAATATTTAGTTGTTTTCAGCCAAATTTCAGAATTTTTGAAAATTTCACTTTTTTGTGAAAATATCCACTAAATGAGGGAATAATATGTGTGAGGGTACCCCAGGAGAGTTCCAAATGTGTGTGGGTAGAATATATATCCCACGGGGGTAAAATTGAAAAAAGGTGAAAAAAATTTTTTTTTTGGACTTAGTCATTTTTCAGCATTTATCAGACTTTCAGATAGGGGAAATGTCAGTGAGCGTTCCGATTTAAGTTCCAGAGCGATTCGCCCGATGAGTCCTTCATATTTAGTCGTTTTCAGCCAATTTTCTAAATTTTTGAAAATTTCACTTTTTTGTGAAAATATCCACTAAATGAGGGAATAATATGTGTGAGGGTACCCCAGGAGAGTTCCAAATGTGTGTGGGTAGAATATATATCCCACGGGGGTAAAATTGAAAAAAGGTGAAAAAATTTTTTTTTTTGGACTTAGTCATTTTTTCAGCATTTATCAGACTTTCAGATAGGGGAAATGTCAGTGAGCATTCCGATTTCAATTCCAGAGCGATTCGCCCGATGAGTCCTTAATATTTAGCTGTTTTCAGCCAAATTTCAGAATTTTTAAAAATTTCACTTTTTTGTGAAAATATCCACTAAATGAGGGAATAATATGTGTGAGGGTACCCCAGGAGAGTTCCAAATGTGTGTGGGTAGAATATATATCACACGGGGGTAAAATTGAAAAAAGGTGAAAAATATTTTTTTTTTGGACTTAGTCATTTTTGCAGCGTTTATCAGACTTTCAGGTAGGGGAAATGTCAGTGAGCGTTCCGATTTCAGTTCCAGAGCGACTCGCCCGATGAGTCCTTCATATTTAGTCGTTTTCAGCCAATTTTCTGAATTTTTGAAAATTTCACTTTTTTGTGAAAATATCCACTAAATGAGGGAATAATATGTGTGAGGGTACCTCAGGAGAGTTCCAAATGTGTGTGGGTAGAATATATATCCCACGGGGGTAAAATTGAAAAAAGGTGAAAAAAATTTTTTTTTAGACTTAGTCATTTTTTCAGCGTTTATCAGACTTTCAGATAGGGTAAATGTCAGTGAGCGTTCCGATTTCAGTTCCAGAGCGATTCGCCCGATGAGTCCTTAATATTTAGTTGTTTTCAGTCAAATTTCAGAATTTTTGAAAATTTCACCTTTTTGTGAAAATATCCACTAAATGAGGGAATAATATGTGTGAGGGTACCCCAGGAGAGTTCCAAATGTGTGTGGGTAGAATATATATCCCACGAGGGTAAAATTGAAAAAAGGTGAAAAAAATTTTTTTTTTGGACTTAGTCATTTTTCAGCATTTATCAGACTTTCAGATAGGGGAAATGTCAGTGAGCGTTCCGATTTAAGTTCCAGAGCGATTCGCCTGATGAGTCCTTCATATTTAGTCGTTTTCAGCCAATTTTCTGAATTTTTGAAAATTTCACTTTTTTGTGAAAATATCCACTAAATGAGGGAATAATATGTGTGAGGGTACCCCAGGAGAGTTCCAAATGTGTGTGGGTAGAATATATATCCCACGGGGGTAAAATTGAAAAAAGGTGAAAAAATTTTTTTTTTAGACTTAGTCATTTTTTCAGCGTTTATCAGACTTTCAGATAGGGGAAATGTCAGTGAGCATTCCGATTTCAATTCCAGAGCGATTCGCCCGATGAGTCCTTAATATTTAGTTGTTTTCAGCCAAATTTCAGAATTTTTAAAAATTTCACTTTTTTGTGAAAATATCCACTAAATGAGGGAATAATATGTGTGAGGGTACCCCAGGAGAGTTCCAAATGTGTGTGGGTAGAATATATATCACACGGGGGTAAAATTGAAAAAAGGTGAAAAAATTTTTTTTTTGGACTTAGTCATTTTTTCAGCATTTATCAGACTTTCAGATAGGGGAAATGTCAGTGAGCATTCCGATTTCAGTTCCAGAGCGATTCGCCCGATGAGTCCTTCATATTTAGTCGTTTTCAGCCAATTTTCAGAATGTTTGAAAATTTCACTTTTTTGTGAAAATATCCACTAAATGAGGGAATAATATGTGTGAGGGTACCACAGGAGAGTTCCAAATGTGTGTGGGTAGAATATATATCCCACGGGGGTAAAATTGAAAAAAGGTGAAAAAATTTTTTTTTTTGGACTTAGTCATTTTTCAGCATTTATCAGACTTTCAGGTAGGGGAAATGTCAGTGAGCGTTCCGATTTCAGTTCCAGAGCGATTCGCCCGATGAGTCCTTCATATTTAGTCGTTTTCAGCCAACTTTCTGAATTTTTGAAAATTTCACTTTTTTGTGAAAATATCCACTAAATGAGGGAATAATATGTGTGAGGGTACCCCAGGAGAGTTCCAAATGTGTGTGGGTAGAATATATATATCCCACGGGGGTAAAATTGAAAAAAGGTGAAAAAATTTTTTTTTTTGGACTTAGTCATTTTTTCAGCATTTATCAGACTTTCAGATAGGGGAAATGTCAGTGAGCGTTCCGATTTCAGTTCCAGAGCGATTCACCCGATGAGTCCTTCATATTTAGTCGTTTTCAGCCAACTTTCTGAATTTTTGAAAATTTAACTTTTTTGTGAAAATATCCACTAAATGAGTGAATAATATGTGTGAGGGTACCCCAGGAGAGTTCCAAATGTGTGTGGGTAGAATATATATCACACGGGGGTAAAATTGAATAAAGGTGAAAATTTTTTTTTTTTGGACTTAGTCATTTTTTCAGCGTTTATCAGACTTTCAGATAGGGGAAATGTCAGTGAGCGTTCCGATTTCAGTTCCAGAGCGATTCGCCCGATGAGTCCTTAATATTTAGTTGTTTTCAGCCAAATATCAGAATTTTTGAAAATTTCACTTTTTTGTGAAAATATCCACTAAATGAGGGAATAATATGTGTGAGGGTACCCCAGGAGAGTTCCAAATGTGTGTGGGTAGAATATATATCCCACGGGGGTAAAATTGAAAAAAGGTGAAAAAAATTTTTTTTTTGGACTTAGTCATTTTTCAGCATTTATCAGACTTTCAGATAGGGGAAATGTCAGTGAGCGTTCCGATTTAAGTTCCAGAGCGATTCGCCCGATGAGTCCTTCATATTTAGTCGTTTTCAGCCAATTTTCTAAATTTTTGAAAATTTCACTTTTTTGTGAAAATATCCACTAAATGAGGGAATAATATGTGTGAGGGTACCCCAGGAGAGTTCCAAATGTGTGTGGGTAGAATATATATCACACGGGGGTAAAATTGAAAAAAGGTGAAAAATATTTTTTTTTGGACTTAGTCATTTTTTCAGCGTTTATCAGACTTTCAGATAGGGGAAATGTCAGTGAGCATTCCGATTTCAGTTCCAGAGCGATTCGCCCGATGAGTCCTTAATATTTAGTTGTTTTCAGCCAAATTTCAGAATTTTTAAAAATTTCACTTTTTTGTGAAAATATCCACTAAATGAGGGAATAATATGTGTGAGGGTACCCCAGGAGAGTTCCAAATGTGTGTGGGTAGAATATATATCCCACGGGGGTAAAATTGAAAAAAGGTGAAAAAATTTATTTTTTTGGACTTAGTCATTTTTTCAGCATTTATCAGACTTTCAGATAGGGGAAATGACAGTGAGCATTCCGATTTCAATTCCAGAGCGATTCGCCCGATGAGTCCTTAATATTTAGTTGTTTTCAGCCAAATTTCAGAATTTTTAAAAATTTCACTTTTTTGTGAAAATATCCACTAAATGAGGGAATAATATGTGTGAGGGTACCCCAGGAGAGTTCCAAATGTGTGTGGGTAGAATATATATCACACGGGGGTAAAATTGAAAAAAGGTGAAAAATATTTTTTTTTGGACTTAGTCATTTTTTCAGCGTTTATCAGACTTTCAGATAGGGGAAATGTCAGTGAGCATTCCGATTTCAGTTCCAGAGCGATTCGCCCGATGAGTCCTTAATATTTAGTTGTTTTCAGCCAAATTTCAGAATTTTTAAAAATTTCACTTTTTTGTGAAAATATCCACTAAATGAGGGAATAATATGTGTGAGGGTACCCCAGGAGAGTTCCAAATGTGTGTGAGTAGAATATATATCCCACGGGGGTAAAATTGAAAAAAGGTGAAAAATATTTTTTTTTTGGACTTAGTCATTTTTGCAGCGTTTATCAGACTTTCAGGTAGGGGAAATGTCAGTGAGCGTTCCGATTTCAGTTCCAGAGCGACTCGCCCGATGAGTCCTTCATATTTAGTCGTTTTCAGCCAATTTTCTGAATTTTTGAAAATTTCACTTTTTTGTGAAAATATCCACTAAATGAGGGAATAATATGTGTGAGGGTACCTCAGGAGAGTTCCAAATGTGTGTGGGTAGAATATATATCCCACGGGGGTAAAATTGAAAAAAGGTGAAAAAAATTTTTTTTTAGACTTAGTCATTTTTTCAGCGTTTATCAGACTTTCAGATAGGGTAAATGTCAGTGAGCGTTCCGATTTCAGTTCCAGAGCGATTCGCCCGATGAGTCCTTAATATTTAGTTGTTTTCAGTCAAATTTCAGAATTTTTGAAAATTTCACTTTTTTGTGAAAATATCCACTAAATGAGGGAATAATATGTGTGAGGGTACCCCAGGAGAGTTCCAAATGTGTGTGGGTAGAATATATATCCCACGAGGGTAAAATTGAAAAAAGGTGAAAAAAATTTTTTTTTTGGACTTAGTCATTTTTCAGCATTTATCAGACTTTCAGATAGGGGAAATGTCAGTGAGCGTTCCGATTTAAGTTCCAGAGCGATTCGCCTGATGAGTCCTTCATATTTAGTCGTTTTCAGCCAATTTTCTGAATTTTTGAAAATTTCACTTTTTTGTGAAAATATCCACTAAATGAGGGAATAATATGTGTGAGGGTACCCCAGGAGAGTTCCAAATGTGTGTGGGTAGAATATATATCCCACGGGGGTAAAATTGAAAAAAGGTGAAAAAATTTTTTTTTTAGACTTAGTCATTTTTTCAGCGTTTATCAGACTTTCAGATAGGGGAAATGTCAGTGAGCATTCCGATTTCAATTCCAGAGCGATTCGCCCGATGAGTCCTTAATATTTAGTTGTTTTCAGCCAAATTTCAGAATTTTTAAAAATTTCACTTTTTTGTGAAAATATCCACTAAATGAGGGAATAATATGTGTGAGGGTACCCCAGGAGAGTTCCAAATGTGTGTGGGTAGAATATATATCACACGGGGGTAAAATTGAAAAAAGGTGAAAAAATTTTTTTTTTGGACTTAGTCATTTTTTCAGCATTTATCAGACTTTCAGATAGGGGAAATGTCAGTGAGCATTCCGATTTCAGTTCCAGAGCGATTCGCCCGATGAGTCCTTCATATTTAGTCGTTTTCAGCCAATTTTCAGAATGTTTGAAAATTTCACTTTTTTGTGAAAATATCCACTAAATGAGGGAATAATATGTGTGAGGGTACCACAGGAGAGTTCCAAATGTGTGTGGGTAGAATATATATCCCACGGGGGTAAAATTGAAAAAAGGTGAAAAAATTTTTTTTTTTGGACTTAGTCATTTTTCAGCATTTATCAGACTTTCAGGTAGGGGAAATGTCAGTGAGCGTTCCGATTTCAGTTCCAGAGCGATTCGCCCGATGAGTCCTTCATATTTAGTCGTTTTCAGCCAACTTTCTGAATTTTTGAAAATTTCACTTTTTTGTGAAAATATCCACTAAATGAGGGAATAATATGTGTGAGGGTACCCCAGGAGAGTTCCAAATGTGTGTGGGTAGAATATATATATCCCACGGGGGTAAAATTGAAAAAAGGTGAAAAAATTTTTTTTTTTGGACTTAGTCATTTTTTCAGCATTTATCAGACTTTCAGATAGGGGAAATGTCAGTGAGCGTTCCGATTTCAGTTCCAGAGCGATTCACCCGATGAGTCCTTCATATTTAGTCGTTTTCAGCCAACTTTCTGAATTTTTGAAAATTTAACTTTTTTGTGAAAATATCCACTAAATGAGTGAATAATATGTGTGAGGGTACCCCAGGAGAGTTCCAAATGTGTGTGGGTAGAATATATATCACACGGGGGTAAAATTGAATAAAGGTGAAAATTTTTTTTTTTTGGACTTAGTCATTTTTTCAGCGTTTATCAGACTTTCAGATAGGGGAAATGTCAGTGAGCGTTCCGATTTCAGTTCCAGAGCGATTCGCCCGATGAGTCCTTAATATTTAGTTGTTTTCAGCCAAATATCAGAATTTTTGAAAATTTCACTTTTTTGTGAAAATATCCACTAAATGAGGGAATAATATGTGTGAGGGTACCCCAGGAGAGTTCCAAATGTGTGTGGGTAGAATATATATCCCACGGGGGTAAAATTGAAAAAAGGTGAAAAAAATTTTTTTTTTGGACTTAGTCATTTTTCAGCATTTATCAGACTTTCAGATAGGGGAAATGTCAGTGAGCGTTCCGATTTAAGTTCCAGAGCGATTCGCCCGATGAGTCCTTCATATTTAGTCGTTTTCAGCCAATTTTCTAAATTTTTGAAAATTTCACTTTTTTGTGAAAATATCCACTAAATGAGGGAATAATATGTGTGAGGGTACCCCAGGAGAGTTCCAAATGTGTGTGGGTAGAATATATATCACACGGGGGTAAAATTGAAAAAAGGTGAAAAATATTTTTTTTTGGACTTAGTCATTTTTTCAGCGTTTATCAGACTTTCAGATAGGGGAAATGTCAGTGAGCATTCCGATTTCAGTTCCAGAGCGATTCGCCCGATGAGTCCTTAATATTTAGTTGTTTTCAGCCAAATTTCAGAATTTTTAAAAATTTCACTTTTTTGTGAAAATATCCACTAAATGAGGGAATAATATGTGTGAGGGTACCCCAGGAGAGTTCCAAATGTGTGTGGGTAGAATATATATCCCACGGGGGTAAAATTGAAAAAAGGTGAAAAAATTTATTTTTTTGGACTTAGTCATTTTTTCAGCATTTATCAGACTTTCAGATAGGGGAAATGACAGTGAGCATTCCGATTTCAATTCCAGAGCGATTCGCCCGATGAGTCCTTAATATTTAGTTGTTTTCAGCCAAATTTCAGAATTTTTAAAAATTTCACTTTTTTGTGAAAATATCCACTAAATGAGGGAATAATATGTGTGAGGGTACCCCAGGAGAGTTCCAAATGTGTGTGGGTAGAATATATATCACACGGGGGTAAAATTGAAAAAAGGTGAAAAATATTTTTTTTTGGACTTAGTCATTTTTTCAGCGTTTATCAGACTTTCAGATAGGGGAAATGTCAGTGAGCATTCCGATTTCAGTTCCAGAGCGATTCGCCCGATGAGTCCTTAATATTTAGTTGTTTTCAGCCAAATTTCAGAATTTTTAAAAATTTCACTTTTTTGTGAAAATATCCACTAAATGAGGGAATAATATGTGTGAGGGTACCCCAGGAGAGTTCCAAATGTGTGTGAGTAGAATATATATCCCACGGGGGTAAAATTGAAAAAAGGTGAAAAAATTTTTTTTTTTGGACTTAGTCATTTTTTCAGCATTTATCAGACTTTCAGATAGGGGAAATGTCAGTGAGCGTTCCGATTTCAGTTCCAGAGCGATTCACCCGATGAGTCCTTCATATTTAGTCGTTTTCAGCCAATTTTCTGAATTTTTGAAAATTTAACTTTTTTGTGAAAATATCCACTAAATGAGGGAATAATATGTGTGAGGGTACCCCAGGAGAGTTCCAAATGTGTGTGGGTAGAATATATATCACACGGGGGTAAAATTGAAAAAAGGTGAAAAAATTTTTTTTTTAGACTTAGTCATTTTTTCAGCGTTTATCACACTTTCAGATAGGGGAAATGTCAGTGAGCATTCCGATTTCAATTCCAGAGCGATTCGCCCGATGAGTCCTTAATATTTAGTTGTTTTCAGCCAAATTTCAGAATTTTTAAAAATTTCACTTTTTTGTGAAAATATCCACTAAATGAGGGAATAATATGTGTGAGGGTACCCCAGGAGAGTTCCAAATGTGTGTGGGTAGAACATATATCCCACGGGGGTAAAATTGAAAAAAGGTGAAAAAAATTTTTTTTTTGGACTTAGTCATTTTTTCAGCATTTATCAGACTTTCAGATAGGGGAAATGTCAGTGAGCATTCCGATTTCAATTCCAGAGCGATTCGCCCGATGAGTCCTTAATATTTAGTTGTTTTCAGCCAAATTTCAGAATTTTTAAAAATTTCACTTTTTTGTGAAAATATCCACTAAATGAGGGAATAATATGTGTGAGGGTACCCCAGGAGAGTTCCAAATGTGTGTGGGTAGAATATATATCACACGGGGGTAAAATTGAAAAAAGGTGAAAAAATTTTTTTTTTGGACTTAGTCATTTTTTCAGCATTTATCAGACTTTCAGATAGGGGAAATGTCAGTGAGCATTCCGATTTCAGTTCCAGAGCGATTCGCCCGATGAGTCCTTCATATTTAGTCGTTTTCAGCCAATTTTCAGAATGTTTGAAAATTTCACTTTTTTGTGAAAATATCCACTAAATGAGGGAATAATATGTGTGAGGGTACCACAGGAGAGTTCCAAATGTGTGTGGGTAGAATATATATCCCACGGGGGTAAAATTGAAAAAAGGTGAAAAAATTTATTTTTTTGGACTTAGTCATTTTTTCAGCATTTATCAGACTTTCAGATAGGGGAAATGTCAGTGAGCGTTCCGATTTAAGTTCCAGAGCGATTCGCCCGATGAGTCCTTCATATCTAGTCGTTTTCAGCCAATTTTCTGAATTTTTGAAAATTTCACTTTTTTGTGAAAATATCCACTAAATGAGGGAATAATATGTGTGAGGGTACCCCAGGAGAGTTCCAAATGTGTGTGGGTAGAATATATATCACACGGGGGTAAAATTGAAAAAAGGTGAAAAATATTTTTTTTTGAACTTAGTCATTTTTTCAGCGTTTATCAGACTTTCAGATAGGGGAAATGTCAGTGAGCATTCCGATTTCAGTTCCAGAGCGATTCGCCCGATGAGTCCTTAATATTTAGTTGTTTTCAGCCAAATTTCAGAATTTTTAAAAATTTCACTTTTTTGTGAAAATATCCACTAAATGAGGGAATAATATGTGTGAGGGTACCCCAGGAGAGTTCCAAATGTGTGTGGGTAGAATATATATCCCACGGGGGTAAAATTGAAAAAAGGTGAAAAAATTTTTTTTTTTGGACTTAGTCATTTTTTCAGCATTTATCAGACTTTCAGATAGGGGAAATGTCACTGAGCGTTCCGATTTCAGTTCCAGAGCGATTCACCCGATGAGTCCTTCATATTTAGTCGTTTTCAGCCAACTTTCTGAATTTTTGAAAATTTAACTTTTTTGTGAAAACATCCACTAAATGAGGGAATAATATGTGTGAGGGTACCCCAGGAGAGTTCCAAATGTGTGTGGGTAGAATATATATCACACGGGGGTAAAATTGAATAAAGGTGAAAATTATTTTTTTTTGGACTTAGTCATTTTTTCAGCGTTTATCAGACTTTCAGATAGGGGAAATGTCAGTGAGCGTTCCGATTTCAGTTCCAGAGCGATTCGCCCGATGAGTCCTTAATATTTAGTTGTTTTCAGCCAAATTTCAGAATTTTTGAAAATTTCACTTTTTTGTGAAAATATCCACTAAATGAGGGAATAATATGTGTGAGGGTACCCCAGGAGAGTTCCAACTGTGTGTGGGTAGAATATATATCCCACGGGGGTAAAATTGAAAAAAGGTGAAAAAAATTTTTTTTTTGGACTTAGTCATTTTTCAGCATTTATCAGACTTTCAGATAGGGGAAATGTCAGTGAGCGTTCCGATTTAAGTTCCAGAGCGATTCGCCCGATGAGTCCTTCATATTTAGTCGTTTTCAGCCAATTTTCTAAATTTTTGAAAATTTCACTTTTTTGTGAAAATATCCACTAAATGAGGGAATAATATGTGTGAGGGTAACACAGGAGAGTTCCAAATGTGTGTGGGTAGAATATATATCACACGGGGGTAAAATTGAAAAAAGGTGAAAAATATTTTTTTTTGGACTTAGTCATTTTTTCAGCGTTTATCAGACTTTCAGATAGGGGAAATGTCAGTGAGCATTCCGATTTCAGTTCCAGAGCGATTCGCCCGATGAGTCCTTAATATTTAGTTGTTTTCAGCCAAATTTCAGAATTTTTAAAAATTTCACTTTTTTGTGAAAATATCCACTAAATGAGGGAATAATATGTGTGAGGGTACCCCAGGAGAGTTCCAAATGTGTGTGGGTAGAATATATATCCCACGGGGGTAAAATTGAAAAAAGGTGAAAAAATTTTTTTTTTAGACTTAGTCATTTTTTCAGCGTTTATCACACTTTCAGATAGGGGAAATGTCAGTGAGCATTCCGATTTCAATTCCAGAGCGATTCGCCCGATGAGTCCTTAATATTTAGTTGTTTTCAGCCAAATTTCAGAATTTTTAAAAATTTCACTTTTTTGTGAAAATATCCACTAAATGAGGGAATAATATGTGTGAGGGTACCACAGGAGAGTTCCAAATGTGTGTGGGTAGAATATATATCCCACGGGGGTAAAATTGAAAAAAGGTGAAAAAATTTTTTTTTTTGGACTTAGTCATTTTTCAGCATTTATCAGACTTTCAGGTAGGGGAAATGTCAGTGAGCGTTCCGATTTCAGTTCCAGAGCGATTCGCCCGATGAGTCCTTCATATTTAGTCGTTTTCAGCCAATTTTCTGAATTTTTGAAAATTTCACTTTTTTGTGAAAATATCCACTAAATGAGGGAATAATATGTGTGAGGGTACCCCAGGAGAGTTCCAAATGTGTGTGGGTAGAATATATATCCCACGGGGGTAAAATTGAAAAAAGGTGAAAAAAATTTTTTTTTTGAACTTAGTCATTTTTTCAGCATTTATCAGACTTTCAGATAGGGGAAATGTCAGTGAGTGTTCCGATTTCAGTTCCAGAGCGATTCACCCGATGAGTCCTTCATATTTAGTCGTTTTCAGCCAACTTTCTGAATTTTTGAAAATTTCACTTTTTTGTAAAAATATCCACTAAATGAGGGAATAATATGTGTGAGGGTACCCCAGGAGAGTTCCAAATGTGTGTGGGTAGAATATATATCACACGGGGGTAAAATTCAAAAAAGGTGAAAAAATTTTTTTTTTGGACTTAGTCATTTTTTCAGCATTTATCAGACTTTCAGATAGGGGAAATGTCAGTGAGCATTCCGATTTCAGTTCCAGAGCGATTCGCCCGATGAGTCCTTCATATTTAGTCGTTTTCAGCCAATTTTCAGAATGTTTGAAAATTTCACTTTTTTGTGAAAATATCCACTAAATGAGGGAATAATATGTGTGAGGGTACCACAGGAGAGTTCCAAATGTGTGTGGGTAGAATATATATCCCACGGGGGTAAAATTGAAAAAAGGTGAAAAAATTTTTTTTTTTGGACTTAGTCATTTTTCAGCATTTATCAGACTTTCAGGTAGGGGAAATGTCAGTGAGCGTTCCGATTTCAGTTCCAGAGCGATTCGCCCGATGAGTCCTTCATATTTAGTCGTTTTCAGCCAATTTTCTGAATTTTTGAAAATTTCACTTTTTTGTGAAAATATCCACTAAATGAGGGAATAATATGTGTGAGGGTACCCCAGGAGAGTTCCAAATGTGTGTGGGTAGAATATATATATCCCACGGGGGTAAAATTGAAAAAAGGTGAAAAAATTTTTTTTTTTGGACTTAGTCATTTTTTCAGCATTTATCAGACTTTCAGATAGGGGAAATGTCAGTGAGCGTTCCGATTTCAGTTCCAGAGCGATTCACCCGATGAGTCCTTCATATTTAGTCGTTTTCAGCCAACTTTCTGAATTTTTGAAAATTTAACTTTTTTGTGAAAATATCCACTAAATGAGTGAATAATATGTGTGAGGGTACCCCAGGAGAGTTCCAAATGTGTGTGCGTAGAATATATATCACACGGGGGTAAAATTGAATAAAGGTGAAAATTTTTTTTTTTTGGACTTAGTCATTTTTTCAGCGTTTATCAGACTTTCAGATAGGGGAAATGTCAGTGAGCGTTCCGATTTCAGTTCCAGAGCGATTCGCCCGATGAGTCCTTAATATTTAGTTGTTTTCAGCCAAATTTCAGACTTTTTGAAAATTTCACTTTTTTGTGAAAATATCCACTAAATGAGGGAATAATATGTGTGAGGGTACCCCAGGAGAGTTCCAACTGTGTGTGGGTAGAATATATATCCCACGGGGGTAAAATTGAAAAAAGGTGAAAAAAATTTTTTTTTTGGACTTAGTCATTTTTCAGCATTTATCAGACTTTCAGATAGGGGAAATGTCAGTGAGCGTTCCGATTTAAGTTCCAGAGCGATTCGCCCGATGAGTCCTTCATATTTAGTCGTTTTCAGCCAATTTTCTGAATTTTTGAAAATTTCACTTTTTTGTGAAAATATCCACTAAATGAGGGAATAATATGTGTGAGGGTACCCCAGGAGAGTTCCAAATGTGTGTGGGTAGAATATATATCACACGGGGGTAAAATTGAAAAAAGGTGAAAAATATTTTTTTTTGGACTTAGTCATTTTTTCAGCGTTTATCAGACTTTCAGATAGGGGAAATGTCAGTGAGCATTCCGATTTCAGTTCCAGAGCGATTCGCCCGATGAGTCCTTAATATTTAGTTGTTTTCAGCCAAATTTCAGAATTTTTAAAAATTTCACTTTTTTGTGAAAATATCCACTAAATGAGGGAATAATATGTGTGAGGGTACCCCAGGAGAGTTCCAAATGTGTGTGGGTAGAATATATATCCCACGGGGGTAAAATTGAAAAAAGGTGAAAAAATTTTTTTTTTTGGACTTAGTCATTTTTTCAGCATTTATCAGACTTTCAGATAGGGGAAATGTCACTGAGCGTTCCGATTTCAGTTCCAGAGCGATTCACCCGATGAGTCCTTCATATTTAGTCGTTTTCAGCCAACTTTCTGAATTTTTGAAAATTTAACTTTTTTGTGAAAACATCCACTAAATGAGGGAATAATATGTGTGAGGGTACCCCAGGAGAGTTCCAAATGTGTGTGGGTAGAATATATATCACACGGGGGTAAAATTGAATAAAGGTGAAAATTATTTTTTTTTGGACTTAGTCATTTTTTCAGCGTTTATCAGACTTTCAGATAGGGGAAATGTCAGTGAGCGTTCCGATTTCAGTTCCAGAGCGATTCGCCCGATGAGTCCTTAATATTTAGTTGTTTTCAGCCAAATTTCAGAATTTTTGAAAATTTCACTTTTTTGTGAAAATATCCACTAAATGAGGGAATAATATGTGTGAGGGTACCCCAGGAGAGTTCCAACTGTGTGTGGGTAGAATATATATCCCACGGGGGTAAAATTGAAAAAAGGTGAAAAAAATTTTTTTTTTGGACTTAGTCATTTTTCAGCATTTATCAGACTTTCAGATAGGGGAAATGTCAGTGAGCGTTCCGATTTAAGTTCCAGAGCGATTCGCCCGATGAGTCCTTCATATTTAGTCGTTTTCAGCCAATTTTCTAAATTTTTGAAAATTTCACTTTTTTGTGAAAATATCCACTAAATGAGGGAATAATATGTGTGAGGGTACCCCAGGAGAGTTCCAAATGTGTGTGGGTAGAATATATATCACACGGGGGTAAAATTGAAAAAAGGTGAAAAATATTTTTTTTTGGACTTAGTCATTTTTTTCAGCGTTTATCAGACTTTCAGATAGGGTAAATGTCAGTGAGCGTTCCGATTTCAGTTCCAGAGCGATTCGCCCGATGAGTCCTTCATATTTAGTCGTTTTCAGCCAACTTTCTGAATTTTTGAAAATTTCACTTTTTTGTGAAAATATCCACTAAATGAGGGAATAATATGTGTGAGGGTACCCCAGGAGAGTTCCAAATGTGTGTGGGTAGAATATATATCCCACGGGGGTAAAATTGAAAAAAGGTGAAAAAAATTTTTTTTTTGGACTTAGTCATTTTTTCAGCATTTATCAGACTTTCAGATAGGGGAAATGTCAGTGAGCGTTCCGATTTCAGTTCCAGAGCGATTCACCCGATGAGTCCTTCATATTTAGTCGTTTTCAGCCAACTTTCTGAATTTTTGAAAATTTCACTTTTTTGTGAAAATATCCACTAAATGAGGGAATAATATGTGTGAGGGTACCCCAGGAGAGTTCCAAATGTGTGTGGGTAGAATATATATCACACGGGGGTAAAATTCAAAAAAGGTGAAAAAATTTTTTTTTTGGACTTAGTCATTTTTTCAGCATTTATCAGACTTTCAGATAGGGGAAATGTCAGTGAGCATTCCGATTTCAGTTCCAGAGCGATTCGCCCGATGAGTCCTTCATATTTAGTCGTTTTCAGCCAATTTTCAGAATGTTTGAAAATTTCACTTTTTTGTGAAAATATCCACTAAATGAGGGAATAATATGTGTGAGGGTACCACAGGAGAGTTCCAAATGTGTGTGGGTAGAATATATATCCCACGGGGGTAAAATTGAAAAAAGGTGAAAAAATTTTTTTTTTTGGACTTAGTCATTTTTCAGCATTTATCAGACTTTCAGGTAGGGGAAATGTCAGTGAGCGTTCCGATTTCAGTTCCAGAGCGATTCGCCCGATGAGTCCTTCATATTTAGTCGTTTTCAGCCAATTTTCTGAATTTTTGAAAATTTCACTTTTTTGTGAAAATATCCACTAAATGAGGGAATAATATGTGTGAGGGTACCCCAGGAGAGTTCCAAATGTGTGTGGGTAGAATATATATATCCCACGGGGGTAAAATTGAAAAAAGGTGAAAAAATTTTTTTTTTTGGACTTAGTCATTTTTTCAGCATTTATCAGACTTTCAGATAGGGGAAATGTCAGTGAGCGTTCCGATTTCAGTTCCAGAGCGATTCACCCGATGAGTCCTTCATATTTAGACGTTTTCAGCCAACTTTCTGAATTTTTGAAAATTTAACTTTTTTGTGAAAATATCCACTAAATGAGTGAATAATATGTGTGAGGGTACCCCAGGAGAGTTCCAAATGTGTGTGGGTAGAATATATATCACACGGGGGTAAAATTGAATAAAGGTGAAAATTTTTTTTTTTTGGACTTAGTCATTTTTTCAGCGTTTATCAGACTTTCAGATAGGGGAAATGTCAGTGAGCGTTCCGATTTCAGTTCCAGAGCGATTCGCCCGATGAGTCCTTAATATTTAGTTGTTTTCAGCCAAATTTCAGACTTTTTGAAAATTTCACTTTTTTGTGAAAATATCCACTAAATGAGGGAATAATATGTGTGAGGGTACCCCAGGAGAGTTCCAACTGTGTGTGGGTAGAATATATATCCCACGGGGGTAAAATTGAAAAAAGGTGAAAAAAATTTTTTTTTTGGACTTAGTCATTTTTCAGCATTTATCAGACTTTCAGATAGGGGAAATGTCAGTGAGCGTTCCGATTTAAGTTCCAGAGCGATTCGCCCGATGAGTCCTTCATATTTAGTCGTTTTCAGCCAATTTTCTGAATTTTTGAAAATTTCACTTTTTTGTGAAAATATCCACTAAATGAGGGAATAATATGTGTGAGGGTACCCCAGGAGAGTTCCAAATGTGTGTGGGTAGAATATATATCACACGGGGGTAAAATTGAATAAAGGTGAAAATTATTTTTTTTTGGACTTAGTCATTTTTTCAGCGTTTATCAGACTTTCAGATAGGGGAAATGTCAGTGAGCATTCCGATTTCAGTTCCAGAGCGATTCGCCCGATGAGTCCTTAATATTTAGTTGTTTTCAGCCAAATTTCAGAATTTTTAAAAATTTCACTTTTTTGTGAAAATATCCACTAAATGAGGGAATAATATGTGTGAGGGTACCCCAGGAGAGTTCCAAATGTGTGTGGGTAGAATATATATCCCACGGGGGTAAAATTGAAAAAAGGTGAAAAAATTTTTTTTTTTGGACTTAGTCATTTTTTCAGCATTTATCAGACTTTCAGATAGGGGAAATGTCACTGAGCGTTCCGATTTCAGTTCCAGAGCGATTCACCCGATGAGTCCTTCATATTTAGTCGTTTTCAGCCAACTTTCTGAATTTTTGAAAATTTAACTTTTTTGTGAAAACATCCACTAAATGAGGGAATAATATGTGTGAGGGTACCCCAGGAGAGTTCCAAATGTGTGTGGGTAGAATATATATCACACGGGGGTAAAATTGAATAAAGGTGAAAATTATTTTTTTTTGGACTTAGTCATTTTTTCAGCGTTTATCAGACTTTCAGATAGGGGAAATGTCAGTGAGCGTTCCGATTTCAGTTCCAGAGCGATTCGCCCGATGAGTCCTTAATATTTAGTTGTTTTCAGTCAAATTTCAGAATTTTTGAAAATTTCACTTTTTTGTGAAAATATCCACTAAATGAGGGAATAATATGTGTGAGGGTACCCCAGGAGAGTTCCAAATGTGTGTGGGTAGAATATATATCACACGGGGGTAAAATTGAATAAAGGTGAAAATTATTTTTTTTTGGACTTAGTCATTTTTTCAGCGTTTATCAGACTTTCAGATAGGGGAAATGTCAGTGAGCGTTCCGATTTCAGTTCCAGAGCGATTCGCCCGATGAGTCCTTAATATTTAGTTGTTTTCAGTCAATTTTCTGAATTTTTGAAAATTTAACTTTTTTGTGAAAATATCCACTAAATGAGGGAATAATATGTGTGAGGGTACCCCAGGAGAGTTCCAAATGTGTGTGGGTAGAATATATGGGTAGAATATATATCACACGGGGGTAAAATTGAATAAAGGTGAAAATTTTTTTTTTTTGGACTTAGTCATTTTTTCAGCGTTTATCAGACTTTCAGATAGGGGAAATGTCAGTGAGCGTTCCGATTTCAGTTCCAGAGCGATTCGCCCGATGAGTCCTTAATATTTAGTTGTTTTCAGCCAAATTTCAGAATTTTTGAAAATTTCACTTTTTTGTGAAAATATCCACTAAATGAGGGAATAATATGTGTGAGGGTACCCCAGGAGAGTTCCAAATGTGTGTGGGTAGAATATATATCCCACGGGGGTAAAATTGAAAAAAGGTAAAAAAAATTTTTTTTTTGGACTTAGTCATTTTTCAGCATTTATCAGACTTTCAGATAGGGGAAATGTCAGTGAGCGTTCCGATTTAAGTTCCAGAGCGATTCGCCCGATGAGTCCTTCATATTTAGTCGTTTTCAGCCAATTTTCTGAATTTTTGAAAATTTCACTTTTTTGTGAAAATATCCACTAAATGAGGGAATAATATGTGTGAGGGTACCCCAGGAGAGTTCCAAATGTGTGTGGGTAGAATATATATCACACGGGGGTAAAATTGAAAAAAGGTGAAAAATATTTTTTTTTGGACCTAGTCATTTTTTCAGCGTTTATCAGACTTTCAGATAGGGGAAATGTCAGTGAGCATTCCGATTTCAGTTCCAGAGCGATTCGCCCGATGAGTCCTTAATATTTAGTTGTTTTCAGCCAAATTTCAGAATTTTTAAAAATTTCACTTTTTTGTGAAAATATCCACTAAATGAGGGAATAATATGTGTGAGGGTACCCCAGGAGAGTTCCAAATGTGTGTGGGTAGAATATATATCCCACGGGGGTAAAATTGAAAAAAGGTGAAAAAATTTTTTTTTTTGGACTTAGTCATTTTTTCAGCATTTATCAGACTTTCAGATAGGGGAAATGTCACTGAGCGTTCCGATTTCAGTTCCAGAGCGATTCACCCGATGAGTCCTTCATATTTAGTCGTTTTCAGCCAACTTTCTGAATTTTTGAAAATTTAACTTTTTTGTGAAAACATCCACTAAATGAGGGAATAATATGTGTGAGGGTACCCCAGGAGAGTTCCAAATGTGTGTGGGTAGAATATATATCACACGGGGGTAAAATTGAATAAAGGTGAAAATTATTTTTTTTTGGACTTAGTCATTTTTTCAGCGTTTATCAGACTTTCAGATAGGGGAAATGTCAGTGAGCGTTCCGATTTCAGTTCCAGAGCGATTCGCCCGATGAGTCCTTCATATTTAGTCGTTTTCAGCCAATTTTCTGAATTTTTGAAAATTTCACTTTTTTGTGAAAATATCCACTAAATGAGGGAATAATATGTGTGAGGGTACCCCAGGAGAGTTCCAAATGTGTGTGGGTAGAATATATATCACACGGGGGTAAAATTGAAAAAAGGTGAAAAATATTTTTTTTTGGACTTAGTCATTTTTTCAGCGTTTATCAGACTTTCAGATAGGGGAAATGTCAGTGAGCATTCCGATTTCAGTTCCAGAGCGATTCGCCCGATGAGTCCTTAATATTTAGTTGTTTTCAGCCAAATTTCAGAATTTTTAAAAATTTCACTTTTTTGTGAAAATATCCACTAAATGAGGGAATAATATGTGTGAGGGTACCCCAGGAGAGTTCCAAATGTGTGTGGGTAGAATATATATCCCACGGGGGTAAAATTGAAAAAAGGTGAAAAAATTTTTTTTTTTGGACTTAGTCATTTTTTCAGCATTTATCAGACTTTCAGATAGGGGAAATGTCACTGAGCGTTCCGATTTCAGTTCCAGAGCGATTCACCCGATGAGTCCTTCATATTTAGTCGTTTTCAGCCAACTTTCTGAATTTTTGAAAATTTAACTTTTTTGTGAAAACATCCACTAAATGAGGGAATAATATGTGTGAGGGTACCCCAGGAGAGTTCCAAATGTGTGTGGGTAGAATATATATCACACGGGGGTAAAATTGAATAAAGGTGAAAATTATTTTTTTTTGGACTTAGTCATTTTTTCAGCGTTTATCAGACTTTCAGATAGGGGAAATGTCAGTGAGCGTACCGATTTCAGTTCCAGAGCGATTCGCCCGATGAGTCCTTAATATTTAGTTGTTTTCATCCAAATTTCAGAATTTTTGAAAATTTCACTTTTTTGTGAAAATATCCACTAAATGAGGGAATAATATGTGTGAGGGTACCCCAGGAGAGTTCCAAATGTGTGTGGGTAGAATATATATCCCACGGGGGTAAAATTGAAAAAAGGTGAAAAAAAATTTTTTTTTGAACTTAGTCATTTTTCAGCATTTATCAGACTTTCAGATAGGGGAAATGTCAGTGAGCGTTCCGATTTAAGTTCCAGAGCGATTCGCCCGATGAGTCCTTCATATTTAGTCGTTTTCAGCCAATTTTCAGAATTTTTGAAAATTTCACTTTTTTGTGAAAATATCCACTAAATGAGGGAATAATATGTGTGAGGGTACCCCAGGAGAGTTCCAAATGTGTGTGGGTAGAATATATATCACACGGGGGTAAAATTGAAAAAAGGTGAAAAATATTTTTTTTTGGACTTAGTCATTTTTTCAGCGTTTATCAGACTTTCAGATAGGGGAAATGTCAGTGAGCATTCCGATTTCATTTCCAGAGCGATTCGCCCGATGAGTCCTTAATATTTAGTTGTTTTCAGCCAAATTTCAGAATTTTTAAAAATTTCACTTTTTTGTGAAAATATCCACTAAATGAGGGAATAATATGTGTGAGGGTACCCCAGGAGAGTTCCAAATGTGTGTGGGTAGAATATATATCCCACGGGGGTAAAATTGAAAAAAGGTGAAAAAATTTTTTTTTTTGGACTTAGTCATTTTTTCAGCATTTATCAGACTTTCAGATAGGGGAAATGTCACTGAGCGTTCCGATTTCAGTTCCAGAGCGATTCACCCGATGAGTCCTTCATATTTAGTCGTTTTCAGCCAACTTTCTGAATTTTTGAAAATTTAACTTTTTTGTGAAAACATCCACTAAATGAGGGAATAATATGTGTGAGGGTACCCCAGGAGAGTTCCAAATGTGTGTGGGTAGAATATATATCACACGGGGGTAAAATTGAATAAAGGTGAAAATTATTTTTTTTTGGACTTAGTCATTTTTTCAGCGTTTATCAGACTTTCAGATAGGGGAAATGTCAGTGAGCGTTCCGATTTCAGTTCCAGAGCGATTCGCCCGATGAGTCCTTAATATTTAATTGTTTTCATCCAAATTTCAGAATTTTTGAAAATTTCACTTTTTTGTGAAAATATCCACTAAATGAGGGAATAATATGTGTGAGGGTACCCCAGGAGAGTTCCAAATGTGTGTGGGTAGAATATATATCCCACGGGGGTAAAATTGAAAAAAGGTGAAAAAAAATTTTTTTTTGGACTTAGTCATTTTTCAGCATTTATCAGACTTTCAGATAGGGGAAATGTCAGTGAGCGTTCCGATTTAAGTTCCAGAGCGATTCGCCCGATGAGTCCTTCATATTTAGTCGTTTTCAGCCAATTTTCAGAATTTTTGAAAATTTCACTTTTTTGTGAAAATATCCACTAAATGAGGGAATAATATGTGTGAGGGTACCCCAGGAGAGTTCCAAATGTGTGTGGGTAGAATATATATCACACGGGGGTAAAATTGAAAAAAGGTGAAAAATATTTTTTTTTGGACTTAGTCATTTTTTCAGCGTTTATCAGACTTTCAGATAGGGGAAATGTCAGTGAGCATTCCGATTTCAGTTCCAGAGCGATTCGCCCGATGAGTCCTTAATATTTAGTTGTTTTCAGCCAAATTTCAGAATTTTTAAAAATTTCACTTTTTTGTGAAAATATCCACTAAATGAGGGAATAATATGTGTGAGGGTACCCCAGGAGAGTTCCAAATGTGTGTGGGTAGAATATATATCCCACGGGGGTAAAATTGAAAAAAGGTGAAAAAATTTTTTTTTTTGGACTTAGTCATTTTTCAGCATTTATCAGACTTTCAGATAGGGGAAATGTCAGTGAGCGTTCCGATTTAAGTTCCAGAGCGATTCGCCCGATGAGTCCTTCATATTTAGTCGTTTTCAGCCAATTTTCAGAATTTTTGAAAATTTCACTTTTTTGTGAAAATATCCACTAAATGAGGGAATAATATGTGTGAGGGTACCCCAGGAGAGTTCCAAATGTGTGTGGGTAGAATATATATCACACGGGGGTAAAATTGAAAAAAGGTGAAAAATATTTTTTTTTGGACTTAGTCATTTTTTCAGCGTTTATCAGACTTTCAGATAGGGGAAATGTCAGTGAGCATTCCGATTTCAGTTCCAGAGCGATTCGCCCGATGAGTCCTTAATATTTAGTTGTTTTCAGCCAAATTTCAGAATTTTTAAAAATTTCACTTTTTTGTGAAAATATCCACTAAATGAGGGAATAATATGTGTGAGGGTACCCCAGGAGAGTTCCAAATGTGTGTGGGTAGAATATATATCCCACGGGGGTAAAATTGAAAAAAGGTGAAAAAATTTTTTTTTTTGGACTTAGTCATTTTTTCAGCATTTATCAGACTTTCAGATAGGGGAAATGTCAGTGAGCGCTCCGATTTCAGTTCCAGAGCGATTCACCCGATGAGTCCTTCATATTTAGTAGTTTTCAGCCAACTTTCTGAATTTTTGAAAATTTCACTTTTTTGTGAAAATATCCACTAAATGAGGGAATAATATGTGTGAGGGTACCCCAGGAGAGTTCCAAATGTGTGTGGGTAGAATATATATCCCACGGGGGTAAAATTGAAAAAAGGTGAAAAAAATTTCTTTTTTGGACTTAGTCATTTTTTCAGCGTTTATCAGACTTTCAGATAGGGGAAATGTCAGTGAGCATTCCGATTTCAGTTCCAGAGCGATTCGCCCGATGAGTCCTTAATATTTAGTTGTTTTCAGCCAAATTTCAGAATTTTTAAAAATTTCACTTTTTTGTGAAAATATCCACTAAATGAGGGAATAATATGTGTGAGGGTACCCCAGGAGAGTTCCAAATGTGTGTGGGTAGAATATATATCCCACGGGGGTAAAATTGAAAAAAGGTGAAAAAATTTTTTTTTTTGGACTTAGTCATTTTTTCAGCATTTATCAGACTTTCAGATAGGGGAAATGTCACTGAGCGTTCCGATTTCAGTTCCAGAGCGATTCACCCGATGAGTCCTTCATATTTAGTCGTTTTCAGCCAACTTTCTGAATTTTTGAAAATTTAACTTTTTTGTGAAAACATCCACTAAATGAGGGAATAATATGTGTGAGGGCACCCCAGGAGAGTTCCAAATGTGTGTGGGTAGAATATATATCACACGGGGGTAAAATTGAATAAAGGTGAAAATTATTTTTTTTTGGACTTAGTCATTTTTTCAGCGTTTATCAGACTTTCAGATAGGGGAAATGTCAGTGAGCGTACCGATTTCAGTTCCAGAGCGATTCGCCCGATGAGTCCTTAATATTTAGTTGTTTTCATCCAAATTTCAGAATTTTTGAAAATTTCACTTTTTTGTGAAAATATCCACTAAATGAGGGAATAATATGTGTGAGGGTACCCCAGGAGAGTTCCAAATGTGTGTGGGTAGAATATATATCCCACGGGGGTAAAATTGAAAAAAGGTGAAAAAAAATTTTTTTTTGAACTTAGTCATTTTTCAGCATTTATCAGACTTTCAGATAGGGGAAATGTCAGTGAGCGTTCCGATTTAAGTTCCAGAGCGATTCGCCCGATGATTCCTTCATATTTAGTCGTTTTCAGCCAATTTTCAGAATTTTTGAAAATTTCACTTTTTTGTGAAAATATCCACTAAATGAGGGAATAATATGTGTGAGGGTACCCCAGGAGAGTTCCAAATGTGTGTGGGTAGAATATATATCACACGGGGGTAAAATTGAAAAAAGGTGAAAAATATTTTTTTTTGGACTTAGTCATTTTTTCAGCGTTTATCAGACTTTCAGATAGGGGAAATGTCAGTGAGCATTCCGATTTCAGTTCCAGAGCGATTCGCCCGATGAGTCCTTAATATTTAGTTGTTTTCAGCCAAATTTCAGAATTTTTAAAAATTTCACTTTTTTGTGAAAATATCCACTAAATGAGGGAATAATATGTGTGAGGGTACCCCAGGAGAGTTCCAAATGTGTGTGGGTAGAATATATATCCCACGGGGGTAAAATTGAAAAAAGGTGAAAAAATTTTTTTTTTTGGACTTAGTCATTTTTTCAGCATTTATCAGACTTTCAGATAGGGGAAATGTCACTGAGCGTTCCGATTTCAGTTCCAGAGCGATTCACCCGATGAGTCCTTCATATTTAGTCGTTTTCAGCCAACTTTCTGAATTTTTGAAAATTTAACTTTTTTGTGAAAACATCCACTAAATGAGGGAATAATATGTGTGAGGGTACCCCAGGAGAGTTCCAAATGTGTGTGGGTAGAATATATATCACACGGGGGTAAAATTGAATAAAGGTGAAAATTATTTTTTTTTGGACTTAGTCATTTTTTCAGCGTTTATCAGACTTTCAGATAGGGGAAATGTCAGTGAGCGTTCCGATTTCAGTTCCAGAGCGATTCGCCCGATGAGTCCTTAATATTTAATTGTTTTCATCCAAATTTCAGAATTTTTGAAAATTTCACTTTTTTGTGAAAATATCCACTAAATGAGGGAATAATATGTGTGAGGGTACCCCAGGAGAGTTCCAAATGTGTGTGGGTAGAATATATATCCCACGGGGGTAAAATTGAAAAAAGGTGAAAAAAAATTTTTTTTTGGACTTAGTCATTTTTCAGCATTTATCAGACTTTCAGATAGGGGAAATGTCAGTGAGCGTTCCGATTTAAGTTCCAGAGCGATTCGCCCGATGAGTCCTTCATATTTAGTCGTTTTCAGCCAATTTTCAGAATTTTTGAAAATTTCACTTTTTTGTGAAAATATCCACTAAATGAGGGAATAATATGTGTGAGGGTACCCCAGGAGAGTTCCAAATGTGTGTGGGTAGAATATATATCACACGGGGGTAAAATTGAAAAAAGGTGAAAAATATTTTTTTTTGGACTTAGTCATTTTTTCAGCGTTTATCAGACTTTCAGATAGGGGAAATGTCAGTGAGCATTCCGATTTCAGTTCCAGAGCGATTCGCCCGATGAGTCCTTAATATTTAGTTGTTTTCAGCCAAATTTCAGAATTTTTAAAAATTTCACTTTTTTGTGAAAATATCCACTAAATGAGGGAATAATATGTGTGAGGGTACCCCAGGAGAGTTCCAAATGTGTGTGGGTAGAATATATATCCCACGGGGGTAAAATTGAAAAAAGGTGAAAAAATTTTTTTTTTTGGACTTAGTCATTTTTTCAGCATTTATCAGACTTTCAGATAGGGGAAATGTCAGTGAGCGCTCCGATTTCAGTTCCAGAGCGATTCACCCGATGAGTCCTTCATATTTAGTAGTTTTCAGCCAACTTTCTGAATTTTTGAAAATTTCACTTTTTTGTGAAAATATCCACTAAATGAGGGAATAATATGTGTGAGGGTACCCCAGGAGAGTTCCAAATGTGTGTGGGTAGAATATATATCCCACGGGGGTAAAATTGAAAAAAGGTGAAAAAAATTTCTTTTTTGGACTTAGTCATTTTTCAGCATTTATCAGACTTTCAGATAGGGGAAATGTCAGTGAGCGTTCCGATTTAAGTTCCAGAGCGATTCGCCCGATGAGTCCTTCATATTTAGTCGTTTTCAGCCAATTTTCTGAATTTTTGAAAATTTCACTTTTTTGTGAAAATATCCACTAAATGAGGGAATAATATGTGTGAGGGTACCCCAGGAGAGTTCCAAATGTGTGTGGGTAGAATATATATCACACGGGGGTAAAATTGAAAAAAGGTGAAAAATTTTTTTTTTTTACTTAGTCATTTTTTCAGCGTTTATCAGACTTTCAGATAGGGGAAATGTCAGTGAGCGTTCCGATTTCAGTTCCAGAGCGATTCGCCCGATGAGTCCTTAATATTTAGTTGTTTTCAGCCAAATTTCTGAATTTTTGAAAATTTCGCTTTTTTGTGAAAATATCCACTAAATGAGGGAATAATATGTGTGAGGGTACCCCAGGAGAGTTCCAAATGTGTGTGGGTAGAATGTATATCCCACGGGGGTAAAATTGAAAAAAGGTGAAAAAATTTTTTTTTTTGGACTTAGTCATTTTTTCAGCATTTATCAGACTTTCAGGTAGGGGAAATGTCAGTGAGCGTTCCGATTTCAGTTCCAGAGCGATTCGCCCGATGAGTCCTTCATATTTAGTCGTTTTCAGCCAATTTTCTGAATTTTTGAAAATTTCACTTTTTTGTGAAAATATCCACTAAATGAGGGAATAATATGTGTGAGGGTACCCCAGGAGAGTTCCAAATGTGTGTGGGTAGAATATATATCACACGGGGGTAAAATTGAAAAAAGGTGAAAATTTTTTTTTTTTGGACTTAGTCATTTTTTCAGCGTTTATCAGACTTTCAGATAGGGGAAATGTCAGTGAGCGTTCCGATTTCAGTTCCAGAGCGATTCGCCCGATGAGTCCTTAATATTTAGTTGTTTTCAGCCAAATTTCAGAATTTTTGAAAATTTCACTTTTTTGTGAAAATAACCACTAAATGAGGGAATAATATGTGTGAGGGTACCCCAGGAGAGTTCCAAATGTGTGTGGGTAGAATATATATCACACGGGGGAAAAATTGAAAAAAGGTGAAAAATTTTTTTTTTGGACTTAGTCATTTTTTCAGCGTTTATCAGACTTTCAGATAGGGGAAATGTCAGTGAGCGTTCTGATTTCAGTTCCAGAGCGATTCGCCTGATGAGTCCTTAATATTTAGTTGTTTTCAGCCAAATTTCAGAATTTTTGAAAATTTCACTGTTTTGTGAAAATATCCACTAAATGAGGGAATAATATGTGTGAGGGTACCCCAGGAGAGTTCCAAATGTGTGTGGGTAGAATATATATCCCACGGGGGTAAAATTGAAAAAAGGTGAAAAAAATTTTTTTTTGTACTTAGTCATTTTTCAGCATTTATCAGACTTTCAGATAGGGGAAATGTCAGTGAGCGTTCCAATTTAAGTTCCAGAGCGATTCGCCCGATGAGTCCGTCATATTTAGTCGTTTTCAGCCAATTTTCTGAATTTTTGAAAATTTCACTTTTTTGTGAAAATATCCACTAAATGAGGGAATAATATGTGTGAGGGTACCCCAGGAGAGTTCCAAATGTGTGTGGGTAGAATATATATCACACGGGGGTAAAATTGAAAAAAGGTGAAAAATTTTTTTTTTTGGACTTAGTCATTTTTTCAGCGTTTATCAGACTTTCAGATAGGGGAAATGTCAGTGAGCGTTCTGATTTCAGTTCCAGAGCGATTCGCCCGATGAGTCCTTAATATTTAGTTGTTTTCAGCCAAATTTCAGAATTTTTGAAAATTTCACTTTTTTGTGAAAATATCCACTATATGAGGGAATAATATGTGTGAGGGTACCCCAGGAGAGTTCCAAATGTGTGTGGGTAGAATATATATCCCACGGGGGTAAAATTGAAAAAAGGTGAAAAAAATTTTTTTTTTGGACTTAGTCATTTTTCAGCATTTATCAGACTTTCAGATAGGGGAAATGTCAGTGAGCATTCCGATTTCAGTTCCAGAGCGATTCGCCCGATGAGTCCTTAATATTTAGTTGTTTTCAGCCAAATATCAGAATTTTTAAAAATTTCACTTTTTTGTGAAAATATCCACTAAATGAGGGAATAATATGTGTGAGGGTACCCCAGGAGAGTTCCAAATGTGTGTGGGTAGAATATATATCACACGGGGGTAAAATTGAAAAAAGGTGAAAAATATTTTTTTTTGGACTTAGTCATTTTTTCAGCGTTTATCAGACTTTCAGATAGGGGAAATGTCAGTGAGCATTCCGATTTCAGTTCCAGAGCGATTCGCCCGATGAGTCCTTAATATTTAGTTGTTTTCAGCCAAATTTCAGAATTTTTAAAAATTTCACTTTTTTGTGAAAATATCCACTAAATGAGGGAATAATATGTGTGAGGGTACCCCAGGAGAGTTCCAAATGTGTGTGGGTAGAATATATATCCCACGGGGGTAAAATTGAAAAAAGGTGAAAAAATTTTTTTTTTTGGACTTAGTCATTTTTTCAGCATTTATCAGACTTTCAGATAGGGGAAATGTCACTGAGCGTTCCGATTTCAGTTCCAGAGCGATTCACCCGATGAGTCCTTCATATTTAGTCGTTTTCAGCCAACTTTCTGAATTTTTGAAAATTTAACTTTTTTGTGAAAACATCCACTAAATGAGGGAATAATATGTGTGAGGGTACCCCAGGAGAGTTCCAAATGTGTGTGGGTAGAATATATATCACACGGGGGTAAAATTGAATAAAGGTGAAAATTATTTTTTTTTGGACTTAGTCATTTTTTCAGCGTTTATCAGACTTTCAGATAGGGGAAATGTCAGTGAGCGTTCCGATTTCAGTTCCAGAGCGATTCGCCCGATGAGTCCTTAATATTTAATTGTTTTCATCCAAATTTCAGAATTTTTGAAAATTTCACTTTTTTGTGAAAATATCCACTAAATGAGGGAATAATATGTGTGAGGGTACCCCAGGAGAGTTCCAAATGTGTGTGGGTAGAATATATATCCCACGGGGGTAAAATTGAAAAAAGGTGAAAAAAAATTTTTTTTTGGACTTAGTCATTTTTCAGCATTTATCAGACTTTCAGATAGGGGAAATGTCAGTGAGCGTTCCGATTTAAGTTCCAGAGCGATTCGCCCGATGAGTCCTTCATATTTAGTCGTTTTCAGCCAATTTTCAGAATTTTTGAAAATTTCACTTTTTTGTGAAAATATCCACTAAATGAGGGAATAATATGTGTGAGGGTACCCCAGGAGAGTTCCAAATGTGTGTGGGTAGAATATATATCACACGGGGGTAAAATTGAAAAAAGGTGAAAAATATTTTTTTTTGGACTTAGTCATTTTTTCAGCGTTTATCAGACTTTCAGATAGGGGAAATGTCAGTGAGCATTCCGATTTCAGTTCCAGAGCGATTCGCCCGATGAGTCCTTAATATTTAGTTGTTTTCAGCCAAATTTCAGAATTTTTAAAAATTTCACTTTTTTGTGAAAATATCCACTAAATGAGGGAATAATATGTGTGAGGGTACCCCAGGAGAGTTCCAAATGTGTGTGGGTAGAATATATATCCCACGGGGGTAAAATTGAAAAAAGGTGAAAAAATTTTTTTTTTTGGACTTAGTCATTTTTTCAGCATTTATCAGACTTTCAGATAGGGGAAATGTCAGTGAGCGCTCCGATTTCAGTTCCAGAGCGATTCACCCGATGAGTCCTTCATATTTAGTAGTTTTCAGCCAACTTTCTGAATTTTTGAAAATTTCACTTTTTTGTGAAAATATCCACTAAATGAGGGAATAATATGTGTGAGGGTACCCCAGGAGAGTTCCAAATGTGTGTGGGTAGAATATATATCCCACGGGGGTAAAATTGAAAAAAGGTGAAAAAAATTTCTTTTTTGGACTTAGTCATTTTTCAGCATTTATCAGACTTTCAGATAGGGGAAATGTCAGTGAGCGTTCCGATTTAAGTTCCAGAGCGATTCGCCCGATGAGTCCTTCATATTTAGTCGTTTTCAGCCAATTTTCTGAATTTTTGAAAATTTCACTTTTTTGTGAAAATATCCACTAAATGAGGGAATAATATGTGTGAGGGTACCCCAGGAGAGTTCCAAATGTGTGTGGGTAGAATATATATCACACGGGGGTAAAATTGAAAAAAGGTGAAAAATTTTTTTTTTTTACTTAGTCATTTTTTCAGCGTTTATCAGACTTTCAGATAGGGGAAATGTCAGTGAGCGTTCCGATTTCAGTTCCAGAGCGATTCGCCCGATGAGTCCTTAATATTTAGTTGTTTTCAGCCAAATTTCTGAATTTTTGAAAATTTCACTTTTTTGTGAAAATATCCACTAAATGAGGGAATAATATGTGTGAGGGTACCCCAGGAGAGTTCCAAATGTGTGTGGGTAGAATGTATATCCCACGGGGGTAAAATTGAAAAAAGGTGAAAAAATTTTTTTTTTTGGACTTAGTCATTTTTTCAGCATTTATCAGACTTTCAGGTAGGGGAAATGTCAGTGAGCGTTCCGATTTCAGTTCCAGAGCGATTCGCCCGATGAGTCCTTCATATTTAGTCGTTTTCAGCCAATTTTCTGAATTTTTGAAAATTTCACTTTTTTGTGAAAATATCCACTAAATGAGGGAATAATATGTGTGAGGGTACCCCAGGAGAGTTCCAAATGTGTGTGGGTAGAATATATATCACACGGGGGTAAAATTGAAAAAAGGTGAAAATTTTTTTTTTTTGGACTTAGTCATTTTTTCAGCGTTTATCAGACTTTCAGATAGGGGAAATGTCAGTGAGCGTTCCGATTTCAGTTCCAGAGCGATTCGCCCGATGAGTCCTTAATATTTAGTTGTTTTCAGCCAAATTTCAGAATTTTTGAAAATTTCACTTTTTTGTGAAAATAACCACTAAATGAGGGAATAATATGTGTGAGGGTACCCCAGGAGAGTTCCAAATGTGTGTGGGTAGAATATATATCACACGGGGGTAAAATTGAAAAAAGGTGAAAAATTTTTTTTTTGGACTTAGTCATTTTTTCAGCGTTTATCAGACTTTCAGATAGGGGAAATGTCAGTGAGCGTTCTGATTTCAGTTCCAGAGCGATTCGCCTGATGAGTCCTTAATATTTAGTTGTTTTCAGCCAAATTTCAGAATTTTTGAAAATTTCACTGTTTTGTGAAAATATCCACTAAATGAGGGAATAATATGTGTGAGGGTACCCCAGGAGAGTTCCAAATGTGTGTGGGTAGAATATATATCCCACGGGGGTAAAATTGAAAAAAGGTGAAAAAAATTTTTTTTTGTACTTAGTCATTTTTCAGCATTTATCAGACTTTCAGATAGGGGAAATGTCAGTGAGCGTTCCAATTTAAGTTCCAGAGCGATTCGCCCGATGAGTCCGTCATATTTAGTCGTTTTCAGCCAATTTTCTGAATTTTTGAAAATTTCACTTTTTTGTGAAAATATCCACTAAATGACGGAATAATATGTGTGAGGGTACCCCAGGAGAGTTCCAAATGTGTGTGGGTAGAATATATATCACACGGGGGTAAAATTGAAAAAAGGTGAAAAATTTTTTTTTTTGGACTTAGTCATTTTTTCAGCGTTTATCAGACTTTCAGATAGGGGAAATGTCAGTGAGCGTTCTGATTTCAGTTCCAGAGCGATTCGCCCGATGAGTCCTTAATATTTAGTTGTTTTCAGCCAAATTTCAGAATTTTTGAAAATTTCACTTTTTTGTGAAAATATCCACTATATGAGGGAATAATATGTGTGAGGGTACCCCAGGAGAGTTCCAAATGTGTGTGGGTAGAATATATATCCCACGGGGGTAAAATTGAAAAAAGGTGAAAAAAATTTTTTTTTTGGACTTAGTCATTTTTCAGCATTTATCAGACTTTCAGATAGGGGAAATGTCAGTGAGCATTCCGATTTCAGTTCCAGAGCGATTCGCCCGATGAGTCCTTAATATTTAGTTGTTTTCAGCCAAATATCAGAATTTTTAAAAATTTCACTTTTTTGTGAAAATATCCACTAAATGAGGGAATAATATGTGTGAGGGTACCCCAGGAGAGTTCCAAATGTGTGTGGGTAGAATATATATCCCACGGGGGTAAAATTGAAAAAAGGTGAAAAAAATTTTTTTTTGGACTTAGTCATTTTTCAGCATTTATCAGACTTTCAGATAGGGGAAATGTCAGTGAGCGTTCCAATTTCAGTTCCAGAGCGATTCGCCCGATGAGTCCGTCATATTTAGTCGTTTTCAGCCAATTTTCTGAATTTTTGAAAATTTCACTTTTTTGTGAAAATATCCACTAAATGAGGGAATAATATGTGTGAGGGTACCCCAGGAGAGTTCCAAATGTGTGTGGGTAGAATATATATCACACGGGGGTAAAATTGAAAAAAGGTGAAAACATTTTTTTTTTTGGACTTAGTCATTTTTTCAGCATTTATCAGACTTTCAGATAGGGGAAATGTCAGTGAGCGTTCCGATTTCAGTTCTAGAGCGATTCGCCCGATGAGTCCTTCATATTTAGTCGTTTTCAGCCAATTTTCTGAATTTTTGAAAATTTCACTTTTTTGTGAAAATATCCACTAAATGAGGGAATAATATGTGTGAGGGTACCCCAGGAGAGTTCCAAATGTGTGTGGGTAGAATATATATCACACGGGGGTAAAATTGAAAAAAGGTGAAAAATTTTTTTTTTGGACTTAGTCATTTTTTCAGCGTTTATCAGACTTTCAGATAGGGGAAATGTCAGTGAGCGTTCTGATTTCAGTTCCAGAGCGATTCGCCCGATGAGTCCTTTATATTTAGTTGTTTTCAGCCAAATTTCAGAATTTTTGAAAATTTCACTTTTTTGTGAAAATATCCACTAAATGAGGGAATAATATGTGTGAGGGTACCCCAGGAGAGTTCCAAATGTGTGTGGGTAGAATATATATCCCACGGGGGTAAAATTGAAAAAAGGTGAAAAAAATTTTTTTTTTTGACTTAGTCATTTTTTCAGCATTTATCAGACTTTCAGATAGGGGAAATGTCAGTGAGCGTTCCGATTTCAGTTCCAGAGCGATTCACCCGATGAGTCCTTCATATTTAGTCGTTTTCAGCCAATTTTCTGAATTTTTGAAAATTTCACTTTTTTGTGAAAATATCCACTAAATGAGGGAATAATATGTGTGAGGGTACCCCAGGAGAGTTCCAAATGTGTGTGGGTAGAATATATATCACACGGGGGTAAAATTGAAAAAAGGTGAAAATTTTTTTTTTTTGGACTTAGTCATTTTTTCAGCGTTTATCAGACTTTCAGATAGGGGAAATGTCAGTGAGCGTTCCGATTTCAGTTCCAGAGCGATTCGCCCGATGAGTCCTTAATATTTAGTTGTTTTCAGCCAAATTTCAGAATTTTTGAAAATTTCACTTTTTTGTGAAAATATCCACTAAATGAGGGAATAATATGTGTGAGGGTACCCCAGGAGAGTTCCAAATGTGTGTGGGTAGAATATATATCCCACGGGGGTAAAACTGAAAAAAGGTGAAAAAAATTTTTTTTTTTGACTTAGTCATTTTTCAGCATTTATCAGACTTTCAGATAGGGGAAATGTCAGTGAGCGTTCCGATTTAAGTTCCAGAGCGATTCGCCCGATGAGTCCTTCATATTTAGTCGTTTTCAGCCAATTTTCTGAATTTTTGAAAATTTCACTTTTTTGTGAAAATATCCACTAAATGAGGGAATAATATGTGTGAGGGTACCCCAGGAGAGTTCCAAATGTGTGTGGGTAGAATATATATCCCACGGGGGTAAAACTGAAAAAAGGTGAAAAAAATTTTTTTTTGTACTTAGTCATTTTTCAGCATTTATCAGACTTTCAGATAGGGGAAATGTCAGTGAGCGTTCCGATTTAAGTTCCAGAGCAATTCGCCCGATGAGTCCATCATATTTAGTCATTTTCAGCCAATTTTCTGAATTTTTGAAAATTTCACTTTTTTGTGAAAATATCCACTAAATGAGGGAATAATATGTGTGAGGGTACCCCAGGAGAGTTCCAAATGTGTGTGGGTAGAATATATATCCCACGGGGGTAAAATTGAAAAAAGGTGAAAAATTTTTTTTTTTGAACTTAGTCATTTTTTCAACGTTTATCTGACTTTCAGATAGGGGAAATGTCAGTGAGCGTTCCGATTTCAGTTCCAGAGCGATTCGCCCGATGAGTCCTTAATATTTAGTTGTTTTCAGCCAAATTTCAGAATTTTTGAAAATTTCACTTTTTTGTGAAAATATCCACTAAATGAGGGAATAATATGTGTGAGGGTACCCCAGGAGAGTTCCAAATGTGTGTGGGTAGAATATATATCCCACGGGGGTAAAATTGAAAAAAGGTGAAAAAAATTTTTTTTTTTGACTTAGTCATTTTTTCAGCATTTATCAGACTTTCAGATAGGGGAAATGTCAGTGAGCGTTCCGATTTCAGTTCCAGAGCGATTCGCCCGATGAGTCCTTCATATTTAGTCGTTTTCAGCCAATTTTCTGAATTTTTGAAAATTTCACTTTTTTGTGAAAATATCCACTAAATGAGGGAATAATATGTGTGAGGGTACCCCAGGAGAGTTCCAAATGTGTGTGGGTAGAATATATATCCCACGGGGGTAAAATTGAAAAAAGGTGAAAAATTTTTTTTTTTGAACTTAGTCATTTTTTCAGCGTTTATCTGACTTTCAGATAGGGGAAATGTCAGTGAGCATTCCGATTTCAGTTCCAGAGCGATTCGCCCGATGAGTCCTTAATATTTAGTTGTTTTCAGCCAAATATCAGAATTTTTAAAAATTTCACTTTTTTGTGAAAATATCCACTAAATGAGGGAATAATATGTGTGAGGGTACCCCAGGAGAGTTCCAAATGTGTGTGGGTAGAATATATATCCCACGGGGGTAAAATTGAAAAAAGGTGAAAAAAATTTTTTTTTGGACTTAGTCATTTTTCAGCATTTATCAGACTTTCAGATAGGGGAAATGTCAGTGAGCGTTCCAATTTCAGTTCCAGAGCGATTCGCCCGATGAGTCCGTCATATTTAGTCGTTTTCAGCCAATTTTCTGAATTTTTGAAAATTTCACTTTTTTGTGAAAATATCCACTAAATGAGGGAATAATATGTGTGAGGGTACCCCAGGAGAGTTCCAAATGTGTGTGGGTAGAATATATATCACACGGGGGTAAAATTGAAAAAAGGTGAAAACATTTTTTTTTTTGGACTTAGTCATTTTTTCAGCATTTATCAGACTTTCAGATAGGGGAAATGTCAGTGAGCGTTCCGATTTCAGTTCTAGAGCGATTCGCCCGATGAGTCCTTCATATTTAGTCGTTTTCAGCCAATTTTCTGAATTTTTGAAAATTTCACTTTTTTGTGAAAATATCCACTAAATGAGGGAATAATATGTGTGAGGGTACCCCAGGAGAGTTCCAAATGTGTGTGGGTAGAATATATATCACACGGGGGTAAAATTGAAAAAAGGTGAAAAATTTTTTTTTTGGACTTAGTCATTTTTTCAGCGTTTATCAGACTTTCAGATAGGGGAAATGTCAGTGAGCGTTCTGATTTCAGTTCCAGAGCGATTCGCCCGATGAGTCCTTTATATTTAGTTGTTTTCAGCCAAATTTCAGAATTTTTGAAAATTTCACTTTTTTGTGAAAATATCCACTAAATGAGGGAATAATATGTGTGAGGGTACCCCAGGAGAGTTCCAAATGTGTGTGGGTAGAATATATATCCCACGGGGG
Organism: Phyllobates terribilis; assembly: GCF_046119375.1. Classification (NCBI taxonomy): domain Eukaryota; kingdom Metazoa; phylum Chordata; class Amphibia; order Anura; family Dendrobatidae; genus Phyllobates; species Phyllobates terribilis. The sequence continues at coordinate 16,658,689 of NW_027362773.1, read as the reverse complement.
TAAAATTGAAAAAAGGTGAAAAAAATTTTTTTTTTTGACTTAGTCATTTTTTCAGCATTTATCAGACTTTCAGATAGGGGAAATGTCAGTGAGCGTTCCGATTTCAGTTCCAGAGCGATTCACCCGATGAGTCCTTCATATTTAGTCGTTTTCAGCCAATTTTCTGAATTTTTGAAAATTTCACTTTTTTGTGAAAATATCCACTAAATGAGGGAATAATATGTGTGAGGGTACCCCAGGAGAGTTCCAAATGTGTGTGGGTAGAATATATATCACACGGGGGTAAAATTGAAAAAAGGTGAAAATTTTTTTTTTTTGGACTTAGTCATTTTTTCAGCGTTTATCAGACTTTCAGATAGGGGAAATGTCAGTGAGCGTTCCGATTTCAGTTCCAGAGCGATTCGCCCGATGAGTCCTTAATATTTAGTTGTTTTCAGCCAAATTTCAGAATTTTTGAAAATTTCACTTTTTTGTGAAAATATCCACTAAATGAGGGAATAATATGTGTGAGGGTACCCCAGGAGAGTTCCAAATGTGTGTGGGTAGAATATATATCCCACGGGGGTAAAACTGAAAAAAGGTGAAAAAAATTTTTTTTTTTGACTTAGTCATTTTTCAGCATTTATCAGACTTTCAGATAGGGGAAATGTCAGTGAGCGTTCCGATTTAAGTTCCAGAGCGATTCGCCCGATGAGTCCTTCATATTTAGTCGTTTTCAGCCAATTTTCTGAATTTTTGAAAATTTCACTTTTTTGTGAAAATATCCACTAAATGAGGGAATAATATGTGTGAGGGTACCCCAGGAGAGTTCCAAATGTGTGTGGGTAGAATATATATCCCACGGGGGTAAAACTGAAAAAAGGTGAAAAAAATTTTTTTTTGTACTTAGTCATTTTTCAGCATTTATCAGACTTTCAGATAGGGGAAATGTCAGTGAGCGTTCCGATTTAAGTTCCAGAGCAATTCGCCCGATGAGTCCATCATATTTAGTCATTTTCAGCCAATTTTCTGAATTTTTGAAAATTTCACTTTTTTGTGAAAATATCCACTAAATGAGGGAATAATATGTGTGAGGGTACCCCAGGAGAGTTCCAAATGTGTGTGGGTAGAATATATATCCCACGGGGGTAAAATTGAAAAAAGGTGAAAAATTTTTTTTTTTGAACTTAGTCATTTTTTCAACGTTTATCTGACTTTCAGATAGGGGAAATGTCAGTGAGCGTTCCGATTTCAGTTCCAGAGCGATTCGCCCGATGAGTCCTTAATATTTAGTTGTTTTCAGCCAAATTTCAGAATTTTTGAAAATTTCACTTTTTTGTGAAAATATCCACTAAATGAGGGAATAATATGTGTGAGGGTACCCCAGGAGAGTTCCAAATGTGTGTGGGTAGAATATATATCCCACGGGGGTAAAATTGAAAAAAGGTGAAAAAAATTTTTTTTTTTGACTTAGTCATTTTTTCAGCATTTATCAGACTTTCAGATAGGGGAAATGTCAGTGAGCGTTCCGATTTCAGTTCCAGAGCGATTCGCCCGATGAGTCCTTCATATTTAGTCGTTTTCAGCCAATTTTCTGAATTTTTGAAAATTTCACTTTTTTGTGAAAATATCCACTAAATGAGGGAATAATATGTGTGAGGGTACCCCAGGAGAGTTCCAAATGTGTGTGGGTAGAATATATATCCCACGGGGGTAAAATTGAAAAAAGGTGAAAAATTTTTTTTTTTGAACTTAGTCATTTTTTCAGCGTTTATCTGACTTTCAGATAGGGGAAATGTCAGTGAGCGTTCCGATTTCAGTTCCAGAGCGATTCGCCCGATGAGTCCTTAATATTTAGTTGTTTTCAGCCAAATTTCAGAATTTTTGAAAATTTCACTTTTTTGTGAAAATATCCACTAAATGAGGGAATAATATGTGTGAGGGTACCCCAGGAGAGTTCCAAATGTGTGTGGGTAGAATATATATCCCACGGGGGTAAAATTGAAAAAAGGTGAAAAAAATTTTTTTTTTGACTTAGTCATTTTTTCAGCATTTATCAGACTTTCAGATAGGGGAAATGTCAGTGAGCATTCCGATTTCAGTTCCAGAGCGATTCACCCGATGAGTCCTTCATATTTAGTCGTTTTCAGCCAATTTTCTGAATTTTTGAAAATTTCACTTTTTTGTGAAAATATCCACTAAATGAGGGAATAATATGTGTGAGGGTACCCCAGGAGAGTTCCAAATGTGTGTGGGTAGAATATATATCACACGGGGGTAAAATTGAAAAAAGGTGAAAATTTTTTTTTTTTGGACTTAGTCATTTTTTCAGCGTTTATCAGACTTTCAGATAGGGGAAATGTCAGTGAGCGTTCCGATTTCAGTTCCAGAGCGATTCGCCCGATGAGTCCTTAATATTTAGTTGTTTTCAGCCAAATTTCAGAATTTTTGAAAATTTCACTTTTTTGTGAAAATATCCACTAAATGAGGGAATAATATGTGTGAGGGTACCCCAGGAGAGTTCCAAATGTGTGTGGGTAGAATATATATCACACGGGGGTAAAATTGAAAAAAGGTGAAAATTTTTTTTTTTTGGACTTAGTCATTTTTTCAGCGTTTATCAGACTTTCAGATAGGGGAAATGTCAGTGAGCGTTCCGATTTCAGTTCCAGAGCGATTCGCCCGATGAGTCCTTAATATTTAGTTGTTTTCAGCCAAATTTCAGAATTTTGAAAATTTCACTTTTTTGTGAAAATATCCACTAAATGAGGGAATAATATGTGTGAGGGTACCCCAGGAGAGTTCCAAATGTGTGTGGGTAGAATATATATCCCACGGGGGTAAAACTGAAAAAAGGTGAAAAATTTTTTTTTTTGGACTTAGTCATTTTTTCAGCGTTTATCAGACTTTCAGATAGGGGAAATGTCAGTGAGCGTTCTGATTTCAGTTCCAGAGCGATTCGCCTGATGAGTCCTTAATATTTAGTTGTTTTCAGCCAAATTTCAGAATTTTTGAAAATTTCACTTTTTTGTGAAAATATCCACTAAATGAGGGAATAATATGTGTGAGGGTACCCCAGGAGAGTTCCAAATGTGTGTGGGTAGAATATATATCACACGGGGGTAAAATTGAAAAAAGGTGAAAAATTTTTTTTTTTGGACTTAGTCATTTTTTCAGCGTTTATCAGACTTTCAGATAGGGGAAATGTCAGTGAGCGTTCTGATTTCAGTTCCAGAGCGATTCGCCCGATGAGTCCTTAATATTTAGTTGTTTTCAGCCAAATTAGAGAATTTTTGAAAATTTCACTTTTTTGTGAAAATATCCACTAAATGAGGGAATAATATGTGTGAGGGTACCCCAGGAGAGTTCCAAATGTGTGTGGGTAGAATATATATCACACGGGGGTAAAATTGAAAAAAGGTGAAAAATTTTTTTTTTTGGACTTAGTCATTTTTTCAGCGTTTATCAGACTTTCAGATAGGGGAAATGTCAGTGAGCGTTCTGATTTCAGTTCCAGAGCGATTCGCCCGATGAGTCCTTCATATTTAGTCGTTTTCAGCCAATATTCTGAATTTTTGAAAATTTCACTTTTTTGTGAAAATATCCACTAAATGAGGGAATAATATGTGTGAGGGTACCCCAGGAGAGTTCCAAATGTGTGTGGGTAGAATATATATCACACGGGGGTAAAATTGAAAAAAGGTGAAAAATTTTTTTTTTTGGACTTAGTCATTTTTTCAGCTTTTATCAGACTTTCAGATAGGGGAAATGTCAGTGAGCGTTCTGATTTCAGTTGCAGAGCGATTCGCCCGATGAGTCCTTAATATTTAGTTGTTTTCAGCCAAATTTCAGAATTTTTGAAAATTTCACTTTTTTGTGAAAATATCCACTAAATGAGGGAATAATATGTGTGAGGGTACCCCAGGAGAGTTTCAAATGTGTGTGGGTAGAATATATATCCCACGGGGGTAAAATTGAAAAAAGGTGAAAAAAATTTTTTTTTTGGACTTAGTCATTTTTCAGCATTTATCAGACTTTCAGATAGGGGAAATGTCAGTGAGCGTTCCGATTTCAGTTCCAGAGCGATTCACCCGATGAGTCCTTCATATTTAGTCGTTTTCAGCCAACTTTCTGAATTTTTGAAAATTTCACTTTTTTGTGAAAATATCCACTAAATGAGGGAATAATATGTGTGAGGGTACCCCAGGAGAGTTCCAAATGTGTGTGGGTAGAATATATATCCCACGGGGGTAAAATTGAAAAAAGGTGAAAAAAATTTTTTTTTTGGACTTAGTCATTTTTCAGCATTTATCAGACTTTCAGATAGGGGAAATGTCAGTGAGCGTTCCGATTTCAGTTCCAGAGCGATTCGCCCGATGAGTCCTTCATATTTAGTCGTTTTCAGCCAATTTTCTGAATTTTTGAAAATTTCACTTTTTTGTGAAAATATCCACTAAATGAGGGAATAATATGTGTGAGGGTACCCCAGGAGAGTTCCAAATGTGTGTGGGTAGAATATATATCCCACGGGGGTAAAATTGAAAAAAGGTGAAAAATTTTTTTTTTTGAACTTAGTCATTTTTTCAGCGTTTATCTGACTTTCAGATAGGGGAAATGTCAGTGAGCGTTCCGATTTCAGTTCCAGAGCGATTCGCCCGATGAGTCCTTAATATTTAGTTGTTTTCAGCCAAATTTCAGAATTTTTGAAAATTTCACTTTTTTGTGAAAATATCCACTAAATGAGGGAATAATATGTGTGAGGGTACCCCAGGAGAGTTCCAAATGTGTGTGGGTAGAATATATATCCCACGGGGGTAAAATTGAAAAAAGGTGAAAAAAATTTTTTTTTTTGACTTAGTCATTTTTTCAGCATTTATCAGACTTTCAGATAGGGGAAATGTCAGTGAGCATTCCGATTTCAGTTCCAGAGCGATTCACCCGATGAGTCCTTCATATTTAGTCGTTTTCAGCCAATTTTCTGAATTTTTGAAAATTTCACTTTTTTGTGAAAATATCCACTAAATGAGGGAATAATATGTGTGAGGGTACCCCAGGAGAGTTCCAAATGTGTGTGGGTAGAATATATATCACACGGGGGTAAAATTGAAAAAAGGTGAAAATTTTTTTTTTTTGGACTTAGTCATTTTTTCAGCGTTTATCAGACTTTCAGATAGGGGAAATGTCAGTGAGCGTTCCGATTTCAGTTCCAGAGCGATTCGCCCGATGAGTCCTTAATATTTAGTTGTTTTCAGCCAAATTTCAGAATTTTGAAAATTTCACTTTTTTGTGAAAATATCCACTAAATGAGGGAATAATATGTGTGAGGGTACCCCAGGAGAGTTCCAAATGTGTGTGGGTAGAATATATATCCCACAGGGGTAAAACTGAAAAAAGGTGAAAAAAATTTTTTTTTTGGACTTAGTCATTTTTCAGCATTTATCAGACTTTCAGATAGGGGAAATGTCAGTGAGCGTTCCGATTTAAGTTCCAGAGCGATTCGCCCGATGAGTCCTTCATATTTAGTCGTTTTCAGCCAATTTTCTGAATTTTTGAAAATTTCACTTTTTTGTGAAAATATCCACTAAATGAGGGAATAATATGTGTGAGGGTACCCCAGGAGAGTTCCAAATGTGTGTGGGTAGAATATATATCCCACGGGGGTAAAACTGAAAAAAGGTGAAAAATTTTTTTTTTTGGACTTAGTCATTTTTTCAGCGTTTATCAGTCTTTCAGATAGGGGAAATGTCAGTGAGCGTTCTGATTTCAGTTCCAGAGCGATTCGCCTGATGAGTCCTTAATATTTAGTTGTTTTCAGCCAAATTTCAGAATTTTTGAAAATTTCACTTTTTTGTGAAAATATCCACTAAATGAGGGAATAATATGTGTGAGGGTACCCCAGGAGAGTTCCAAATGTGTGTGGGTAGAATATATATCACACGGGGGTAAAATTGAAAAAAGGTGAAAAATTTTTTTTTTTGGACTTAGTCATTTTTTCAGCGTTTATCAGACTTTCAGATAGGGGAAATGTCAGTGAGCGTTCTGATTTCAGTTCCAGAGCGATTCGCCCGATGAGTCCTTAATATTTAGTTGTTTTCAGCCAAATTAGAGAATTTTTGAAAATTTCACTTTTTTGTGAAAATATCCACTAAATGAGGGAATAATATGTGTGAGGGTACCCCAGGAGAGTTCCAAATGTGTGTGGGTAGAATATATATCACACGGGGGTAAAATTGAAAAAAGGTGAAAAATTTTTTTTTTTGGACTTAGTCATTTTTTCAGCGTTTATCAGACTTTCAGATAGGGGAAATGTCAGTGAGCGTTCTGATTTCAGTTCCAGAGCGATTCGCCCGATGAGTCCTTCATATTTAGTCGTTTTCAGCCAATATTCTGAATTTTTGAAAATTTCACTTTTTTGTGAAAATATCCACTAAATGAGGGAATAATATGTGTGAGGGTACCCCAGGAGAGTTCCAAATGTGTGTGGGTAGAATATATATCACACGGGGGTAAAATTGAAAAAAGGTGAAAATTTTTTTTTTTTGGACTTAGTCATTTTTTCAGCTTTTATCAGACTTTCAGATAGGGGAAATGTCAGTGAGCGTTCTGATTTCAGTTGCAGAGCGATTCGCCCGATGAGTCCTTAATATTTAGTTGTTTTCAGCCAAATTTCAGAATTTTTGAAAATTTCACTTTTTTGTGAAAATATCCACTAAATGAGGGAATAATATGTGTGAGGGTACCCCAGGAGAGTTTCAAATGTGTGTGGGTAGAATATATATCCCACGGGGGTAAAATTGAAAAAAGGTGAAAAAAATTTTTTTTTTGGACTTAGTCATTTTTCAGCATTTATCAGACTTTCAGATAGGGGAAATGTCAGTGAGCGTTCCGATTTCAGTTCCAGAGCGATTCACCCGATGAGTCCTTCATATTTAGTCGTTTTCAGCCAACTTTCTGAATTTTTGAAAATTTCACTTTTTTGTGAAAATATCCACTAAATGAGGGAATAATATGTGTGAGGGTACCCCAGGAGAGTTCCAAATGTGTGTGGGTAGAATATATATCCCACGGGGGTAAAATTGAAAAAAGGTGAAAATTTTTTTTTTTTGGACTTAGTCATTTTTTCAGCTTTTATCAGACTTTCAGATAGGGGAAATGTCAGTGAGCGTTCTGATTTCAGTTGCAGAGCGATTCGCCCGATGAGTCCTTAATATTTAGTTGTTTTCAGCCAAATTTCAGAATTTTTGAAAATTTCACTTTTTTGTGAAAATATCCACTAAATGAGGGAATAATATGTGTGAGGGTACCCCAGGAGAGTTTCAAATGTGTGTGGGTAGAATATATATCCCACGGGGGTAAAATTGAAAAAAGGTGAAAAAAATTTTTTTTTTGGACTTAGTCATTTTTCAGCATTTATCAGACTTTCAGATAGGGGAAATGTCAGTGAGCGTTCCGATTTCAGTTCCAGAGCGATTCACCCGATGAGTCCTTCATATTTAGTCGTTTTCAGCCAACTTTCTGAATTTTTGAAAATTTCACTTTTTTGTGAAAATATCCACTAAATGAGGGAATAATATGTGTGAGGGTACCCCAGGAGAGTTCCAAATGTGTGTGGGTAGAATATATATCCCACGGGGGTAAAATTGAAAAAAGGTGAAAAAAATTTTTTTTTTGGACTTAGTCATTTTTCAGCATTTATCAGACTTTCAGATAGGGGAAATGTCAGTGAGCGTTCCGATTTCAGTTCCAGAGCGATTCGCCCGATGAGTCCTTCATATTTAGTCGTTTTCAGCCAATTTTCTGAATTTTTGAAAATTTCACTTTTTTGTGAAAATATCCACTAAATGAGGGAATAATATGTGTGAGGGTACCCCAGGAGAGTTCCAAATGTGTGTGGGTAGAATATATATCCCACGGGGGTAAAATTGAAAAAAGGTGAAAAATTTTTTTTTTTGAACTTAGTCATTTTTTCAGCATTTATCTGACTTTCAGATAGGGGAAATGTCAGTGAGCGTTCCGATTTCAGTTCCAGAGCGATTCGCCCGATGAGTCCTTAATATTTAGTTGTTTTCAGCCAAATTTCAGAATTTTTGAAAATTTCACTTTTTTGTGAAAATATCCACTAAATGAGGGAATAATATGTGTGAGGGTACCCCAGGAGAGTTCCAAATGTGTGTGGGTAGAATATATATCCCACGGGGGTAAAATTGAAAAAAGGTGAAAAAAATTTTTTTTTTTGACTTAGTCATTTTTTCAGCATTTATCAGACTTTCAGATAGGGGAAATGTCAGTGAGCATTCCGATTTCAGTTCCAGAGCGATTCACCCGATGAGTCCTTCATATTTAGTCGTTTTCAGCCAATTTTCTGAATTTTTGAAAATTTCACTTTTTTGTGAAAATATCCACTAAATGAGGGAATAATATGTGTGAGGGTACCCCAGGAGAGTTCCAAATGTGTGTGGGTAGAATATATATCACACGGGGGTAAAATTGAAAAAAGGTGAAAATTTTTTTTTTTTGGACTTAGTCATTTTTTCAGCGTTTATCAGACTTTCAGATAGGGGAAATGTCAGTGAGCGTTCCGATTTCAGTTACAGAGCGATTCGCCCGATGAGTCCTTAATATTTAGTTGTTTTCAGCCAAATTTCAGAATTTTGAAAATTTCACTTTTTTGTGAAAATATCCACTAAATGAGGGAATAATATGTGTGAGGGTACCCCAGGAGAGTTCCAAATGTGTGTGGGTAGAATATATATCCCACAGGGGTAAAACTGAAAAAAGGTGAAAAAAATTTTTTTTTTGGACTTAGTCATTTTTCAGCATTTATCAGACTTTCAGATAGGGGAAATGTCAGTGAGCGTTCCGATTTAAGTTCCAGAGCGATTCGCCCGATGAGTCCTTCATATTTAGTCGTTTTCAGCCAATTTTCTGAATTTTTGAAAATTTCACTTTTTTGTGAAAATATCCACTAAATGAGGGAATAATATGTGTGAGGGTACCCCAGGAGAGTTCCAAATGTGTGTGGGTAGAATATATATCCCACGGGGGTAAAACTGAAAAAAGGTGAAAAATTTTTTTTTTGGACTTAGTCATTTTTCAGCATTTATCAGACTTTCAGATAGGGGAAATGTCAGTGAGCGTTCTGATTTCAGTTCCAGAGCGATTCGCCCGATGAGTCCTTCATATTTAGTCGTTTTCAGCCAATTTTCTGAATTTTTGAAAATTTCACTTTTTTTGTGAAAATATCCACTAAATGAGGGAATAATATGTGTGAGGGTACCCCAGGAGAGTTCCAAATGTGTGTGGGTAGAATATATATCACACGGGGGTAAAATTGAAAAAAGGTGAAAAATTTTTTTTTTGGACTTAGTCATTTTTTCAGCGTTTATCAGACTTTCAGATAGGGGAAATGTCAGTGAGCGTTCTGATTTCAGTTCCAGAGCGATTCGCCCGATGAGTCCTTAATATTTAATTGTTTTCAGCCAAATTTCAGAATTTTTGAAAATTTCACTTTTTTGTGAAAATATCCACTAAATGAGGGAATAATATGTGTGAGGGTACCCCAGGAGAGTTCCAAATGTGTGTGGGTAGAATATATATCCCACGGGGGTAAAATTGAAAAAAGGTGAAAAAAATTTTTTTTTTGGACTTAGTCATTTTTCAGCATTTATCAGACTTTCAGATAGGGGAAATGTCAGTGAGCGTTCCGATTTAAGTTCCAGAGCGATTCGCCCGATGAGTCCTTCATATTGAATCGTTTTCAGCCAATTTTCTGAATTTTTGAAAATTTCACTTTTTTGTGAAAATATCCACTAAATGAGGGAATAATATGTGTGAGGGTACCCCAGGAGAGTTCCAAATGTGTGTGGGTAGAATATATATCACACGGGGGTAAAATTGAAAAAAGGTGAAAAATATTTTTTTTTGGACTTAGTCATTTTTTCAGCGTTTATCAGACTTTCAGATAGGGGAAATGTCAGTGAGCGTTCCGATTTCAGTTCCAGAGCGATTCGCCCAATGAGTCCTTAATATTTAGTTGTTTTCAGCCAAATTTCAGAATTTTTGAAAATTTCACTTTTTTGTGAAAATATCCACTAAATGAGGGAATAATATGTGTGAGGGTACCCGAGGAGAGTTCCAAATGTGTGTGGGTAGAATATATATCCCACGGGGGTAAAATTGAAAAAAGGTGAAAAAATTTTTTTTTTTGGACTTAGTCATTTTTTCAGCATTTATCAGACTTTCAGATAGGGGAAATGTCAGTGAGCATTCCGATTTCAGTTCCAGAGCGATTCACCCGATGAGTCCTTCATATTAAAGTCGTTTTCAGCCAACTTTCTGAATTTTTGAAAATTTCACTTTTTTTTTGAAAATATCAACTAAATGAGGGAATAATATGTGTGAGGGTACCCCAGGAGAGTTCCAAATGTGTGTGGGTAGAATAAATATCACACGGGGGTAAAATTGAAAAAAGGTGAAAAATTTTTTTTTTTGGACTTAGTCATTTTTTCAGCGTTTATCAGACTTTCAGATAGGGGAAATGTCAGTGAGCGTTCCGATTTCAGTTCCAGAGCGATTCGCCCGATGAGTCCTTAATATTTAGTTGTTTTCAGCCAAATTTCAGAATTTTTGAAAATTTCACTTTTTTGTGAAAATATCCACTAAATGAGGGAATAATATGTGTGAGGGTACCCCAGGAGAGTTCCAAATGTGTGTGGGTAGAATATATATCCCACGGGGGTAAAATTGAAAAAAGGTGAAAAAAAATTTTTTTTGTACTTAGTCATTTTTCAGCATTTATCAGACTTTCAGATAGGGGAAATGTCAGTGAGCATTCCGATTTAAGTTCCAGAACGATTCGCCCGATGAGTCCTTCATATTTAGTCGTTTTCAGCCAATTTTCTGAATTTTTGAAAATTTCACTTTTTTGTGAAAATATCCACTAAATGAGGGAATAATATGTGTGAGGGTACCCCAGGAGAGTTCCAAATGTGTGTGGGTAGAATATATATCACACGGGGGTAAAATTGAAAAAAGGTGAAAAATTTTTTTTTTTGGACTTAGTCATTTTTTCAGCGTTTATCAGACTTTCAGATAGGGGAAATGTCAGTGAGCGTTCTGATTTCAGTTCCAGAGCGATTCGCCCGATGAGTCCTTAATATTTAGTTGTTTTCAGCCAAATTTCAGAATTTTTGAAAATTTCACTTTTTTGTGAAAATATCCACTAAATGAGGGAATAATATGTGTGAGGGTACCCCATGAGAGTTCCAAATGTGTGTGGGTAGAATATATATCCCACGGGGGTAAAATTGAAAAAAGGTGAAAAAAATTTTTTTTTTGGACTTAGTCATTTTTCAGCATTTATCAGACTTTCAGATAGGGGAAATGTCAGTGAGCATTCCGATTTCAGTTCCAGAGCGATTCGCCCGATGAGTCCTTAATATTTAGTTGTTTTCAGCCAAATTTCAGAATTTTTAAAAATTTCACTTTTTTGTGAAAATATCCACTAAATGAGGGAATAATATGTGTGAGGGTACCCCAGGAGAGTTCCAAATGTGTGTGGGTAGAATATATATCACACGGGGGTAAAATTGAAAAAAGGTGAAAAATATTTTTTTTTGGACTTAGTCATTTTTTCAGCGTTTATCAGACTTTCAGATAGGGGAAATGTCAGTGAGCGTTCCGATTTCAGTTCCAGAGCGATTCGCCCAATGAGTCCTTAATATTTAGTTGTTTTCAGCCAAATTTCAGAATTTTTGAAAATTTCACTTTTTTGTGAAAATATCCACTAAATGAGGGAATAATATGTGTGAGGGTACCCGAGGAGAGTTCCAAATGTGTGTGGGTAGAATATATGTCCCACGGGGGTAAAATTGAAAAAAGGTGAAAAAATTTTTTTTTTTGGACTTAGTCATTTTTTCAGCATTTATCAGACTTTCAGATAGGGGAAATGTCAGTGAGCATTCCGATTTCAGTTCCAGAGCGATTCACCCGATGAGTCCTTCATATTTAGTCGTTTTCAGCCAACTTTCTGAATTTTTGAAAATTTCACTTTTTTTTTGAAAATATCCACTAAATGAGGGAATAATATGTGTGAGGGTACCCCAGGAGAGTTCCAAATGTGTGTGGGTAGAATATATATCACACGGGGGTAAAATTGAAAAAAGGTGAAAAATATTTTTTTTGGACTTAGTCATTTTTTCAGCGTTTATCAGACTTTCAGATAGGGGAAATGTCAGTGAGCGTTCCGATTTCAGTTCCAGAGCGATTCGCCCGATGAGTCCTTAATATTTAGTTGTTTTCAGCCAAATTTCAGAATTTTTGAAAATTTCACTTTTTTGTGAAAATATCCACTAAATGAGGGAATAATATGTGTGAGGGTACCCCAGGAGAGTTCCAAATGTGTGTGGGTAGAATATATATCCCACGGGGGTAAAATTGAAAAAAAGTGAAAAAAATTTTTTTTTTGGACTTAGTCATTTTTCAGCATTTATCAGACTTTCAGATAGGGGAAATGTCAGTGAGCATTCCGATTTCAGTTCCAGAGCGATTCACCAGATGAGTCCTTCATATTTAGTCGTTTTCAGCCAACTTTCTGAATTTTTGAAAATTTCACTTTTTTTTTGAAAATATCCACTAAATGAGGGAATAATATGTGTGAGGGTACCCCAGGAGAGTTCCAAATGTGTGTGGGTAGAATATATATCACACGGGGGTAAAATTGAAAAAAGGTGAAAAATATTTTTTTTGGACTTAGTCATTTTTTCAGCGTTTATCAGACTTTCAGATAGGGGAAATGTCAGTGAGCGTTCCGATTTCAGTTCCAGAGCGATTCGCCCGATGAGTCCTTAATATTTAGTTGTTTTCAGCCAAATTTCAGAATTTTTGAAAATTTCACTTTTTTGTGAAAATATCCACTAAATGAGGGAATAATATGTGTGAGGGTACCCCAGGAGAGTTCCAAATGTGTGTGGGTAGAATATATATCCCACGGGGGTAAAATTGAAAAAAGGTGAAAAAAATTTTTTTTTTGGACTTAGTCATTTTTCAGCATTTATCAGACTTTCAGATAGGGGAAATGTCAGTGAGCGTTCCGATTTAAGTTCCAGAGCGATTCGCCCGATGAGTCCTTCATATTTAGTCGTTTTCAGCCAATTTTCTGAATTTTTGAAAATTTCACTTTTTTGTGAAAATATCCACTAAATGAGGGAATAATATGTGTGAGGGTACCCCAGGAGAGTTCCAAATGTGTGTGGGTAGAATATATATCCCACGGGGGTAAAATTGAAAAAAGGTGAAAAAAATTTTTTTTTTGGACTTAGTCATTTTTCAGCATTTATCAGACTTTCAGATAGGGGAAATGTCAGTGAGCATTCCGATTTCAGTTCCAGAGCGATTCGCCCGATGAGTCCTTAATATTTAGTCGTTTTCAGCCAAATTTCAGAATTTTTAAAAATTTCACTTTTTTGTGAAAATATCCACTAAAGGAGGGAATAATATGTGTGAGGGTACCCCAGGAGAGTTCCAAATGTGTGTGGGTAGAATATATATCCCACGGGGGTAAAATTGAAAAAAGGTGAAAAAATTTTTTTTTTTGGACTTAGTCATTTTTTCAGCATTTATCAGACTTTCAGATAGGGGAAATGTCAGTGAGCGTTCCGATTTAAGTTCCAGAGCGATTCGCCCGATGAGTCCTTCATATTTAGTCGTTTTCAGCCAATTTTCTGAATTTTTGAAAATTTCACTTTTTTGTGAAAATATCCACTAAATGAGGGAATAATATGTGTGAGGGTACCCCAGGAGAGTTCCAAATGTGTGTGGGTAGAATATATATCCCACGGGGGTAAAATTGAAAAAAGGTGAAAAAAATTTTTTTTTTGGACTTAGTCATTTTTCAGCATTTATCAGACTTTCAGATAGGGGAAATGTCAGTGAGCATTCCGATTTCAGTTCCAGAGCGATTCGCCCGATGAGTCCTTAATATTTAGTCGTTTTCAGCCAAATTTCAGAATTTTTAAAAATTTCACTTTTTTGTGAAAATATCCACTAAAGGAGGGAATAATATGTGTGAGGGTACCCCAGGAGAGTTCCAAATGTGTGTGGGTAGAATATATATCCCACGGGGGTAAAATTGAAAAAAGGTGAAAAAATTTTTTTTTTGGACTTAGTCATTTTTTCAGCATTTATCAGACTTTCAGATAGGGGAAATGTCAGTGAGCGTTCCGATTTAAGTTCCAGAGCGATTCGCCCGATGAGTCCTTCATATTTAGTCGTTTTCAGCCAATTTTCTGAATTTTTGAAAATTTCACTTTTTTGTGAAAATATCCACTAAATGAGGGAATAATATGTGTGAGGGTACCCCAGGAGAGTTCCAAATGTGTGTGGGTAGAATATATATCACACGGTGGTAAAATTGAAAAAAGGTGAAAAATATTTTTTTTTGGACTTAGTCATTTTTTCAGCGTTTATCAGACTTTCAGATAGGGGAAATGTCAGTGAGCGTTCCGATTTCAGTTCAAGAGCGATTCACCCGATGAGTCCTTCATATTTAGTCGTTTTCAGCCAACTTTCTGAATTTTTGAAAATTTCACTTTTTTTGTGAAAATATCCACTAAATGAGGGAATAATATGTGTGAGGGTACCCCAGGAGAGTTCCAAATGTGTGTGGGTAGAATATATATCCCACGGGGGTAAAATTGAAAAAAGGTGAAAAAATTTTTTTTTTTGGACTTAGTCATTTTTCAGCATTTATCAGACTTTCAGATAGGGGAAATGTCAGTGAGCGTTCCGATTTCAGTTCCAGAGCGATTCGCCCGATGAGTCCTTCATATTTAGTCGTTTTCAGCCAATTTTCTGAATTTTTGAAAATTTCACTTTTTTGTGAAAATATCCACTAAATGAGGGAATAATATGTGTGAGGGTACCCCAGGAGAGTTCCAAATGTGTGTGGGTAGAATATATATCCCACGGGGGTAAAATTGAAAAAAGGTGAAAAAAATTTTTTTTTTGGACTTAGTCATTTTTCAGCATTTATCAGACTTTCAGATAGGGGAAATGTCAGTGAGCATTCCGATTTCAGTTCCAGAGCGATTCGCCCGATGAGTCCTTAATATTTAGTCGTTTTCAGCCAAATTTCAGAATTTTTAAAAATTTCACTTTTTTGTGAAAATATCCACTAAAGGAGGGAATAATATGTGTGAGGGTACCCCAGGAGAGTTCCAAATGTGTGTGGGTAGAATATATATCCCACGGGGGTAAAATTGAAAAAAGGTGAAAAAATTTTTTTTTTTGGACTTAGTCATTTTTTCAGCATTTATCAGACTTTCAGATATGGGAAATGTCAGTGAGCGTTCCGATTTAAGTTCCAGAGCGATTCGCCCGATGAGTCCTTCATATTTAGTCGTTTTCAGCCAATTTTCTGAATTTTTGAAAATTTCACTTTTTTGTGAAAATATCCACTAAATGAGGGAATAATATGTGTGAGGGTACCCCAGGAGAGTTCCAAATGTGTGTGGGTAGAATATATATCACACGGTGGTAAAATTGAAAAAAGGTGAAAAATATTTTTTTTTGGACTTAGTCATTTTTTCAGCGTTTATCAGACTTTCAGATAGGGGAAATGTCAGTGAGCGTTCCGATTTCAGTTCAAGAGCGATTCACCCGATGAGTCCTTCATATTTAGTCGTTTTCAGCCAACTTTCTGAATTTTTGAAAATTTCACTTTTTTTGTGAAAATATCCACTAAATGAGGGAATAATATGTGTGAGGGTACCCCAGGAGAGTTCCAAATGTGTGTGGGTAGAATATATATCCCACGGGGGTAAAATTGAAAAAAGGTGAAAAAATTTTTTTTTTTGGACTTAGTCATTTTTCAGCATTTATCAGACTTTCAGATAGGGGAAATGTCAGTGAGCGTTCCGATTTCAGTTCCAGAGCGATTCGCCCGATGAGTCCTTCATATTTAGTCGTTTTCAGCCAATTTTCTGAATTTTTGAAAATTTCACTTTTTTGTGAAAATATCCACTAAATGAGGGAATAATATGTGTGAGGGTACCCCAGGAGAGTTCCAAATGTGTGTGGGTAGAATATATATCACACGGGGGTAAAATTGAAAAAAGGTGAAAAATATTTTTTTTTGGACTTAGTCATTTTTTCAGCATTTATCAGACTTTCAGATAGGGGAAATGTCAGTGAGCATTCCGATTTCAGTTCCAGAGCGATTCGCCCGATGAGTCCTTAATATTTAGTTGTTTTCAGCCAAATTTCAGAATTTTTTAAAAATTTCACTTTTTTGTGAAAATATCCACTAAATGAGGGAATAATATGTGTGAGGGTACCCCAGGAGAGTTCCAAATGTGTGTGGGTAGAATATATATCCCACGGGGGTAAAATTGAAAAAAGGTGAAAAAATTTTTTTTTTCGAACTTAGTCATTTTTCAGCATTTATCAGACTTTCAGATAGGGGAAATGTCAGTGAGCGTTCCGATTTAAGTTCCAGAGCGATTCGCCCGATGAATCCTTCATATTTAGTCGTTTTCAGCCAATATTCTGAATTTTTGAAAATTTCACTTTTTTGTGAAAATATCCACTAAATGAGGGAATAATATGTGTGAGGGTACCCCAGGAGAGTTCCAAATGTGTGTGGGTAGAATATATATCACACGGGGGTAAAATTGAAAAAAGGTGAAAAATATTTTTTTTGGGACTTAGTCATTTTTTCAGCGTTTATCAGACTTTCAGATAGGGGAAATGTCAGTGAGCGTTCCGATTTCAGTTCCAGAGCGATTCACCCAATGAGTCCTTCATATTTAGTCGTTTTCAGCCAATTTTCTGAATTTTTGAAAATTTCACTTTTTTGTGAAAATATCCACTAAATGAGGGAATAATATGTGTGAGGGTACCCCAGGAGAGTTCCAAATGTGTGTGGGTAGAATATATATCACACGGGGGTAAAATTGAAAAAAGGTGAAAAATTTTTTTTTTTGGACTTAGTCATTTTTTCAGCGTTTATCAGACTTTCAGATAGGGGAAATGTCAGTGAGCGTTCCGATTTCAGTTCCAGAGCGATTCGCCCGATGAGTCCTTCATATTTAGTCGTTTTCAGCCAATTTTCTGAATTTTTGAAAATTTCACTTTTTTGTGAAAATATCCACTAAATGAGGGAATAATATGTGTGAGGGTTCCCCAGGAGAGTTCCAAATGTGTGTGGGTAGAATATATATCACACGGGGGTAAAATTGAAAAAAGGTGAAAAATATTTTTTTTTGGACTTAGTCATTTTTTCAGCGTTTATCAGACTTTCAGAGAGGGGAAATGTCAGTGAGCATTCCGATTTCAGTTCCAGAGCGATTCGCCCGATGAGTCCTTAATATTTAGTTGTTTTCAGCCAAATTTCAGAATTTTTAAAAATTTCACTTTTTTGTGAAAATATCCACTAAATGAGGGAATAATATGTGTGAGGGTACCCCAGGAGAGTTCCAAATGTGTGTGGGTAGAATATATATCCCACGGGGGTAAAATTGAAAAAAGGTGAAAAATTTTTTTTTTTCGAACTTAGTCATTTTTCAGCATTTATCAGACTTTCAGATAGGGGAAATGTCAGTGAGCGTTCCGATTTAAGTTCCAGAGCGATTCGCCCGATGAATCCTTCATATTTAGTCGTTTTCAGCCAATATTCTGAATTTTTGAAAATTTCACTTTTTTGTGAAAATATCCACTAAATGAGGGAATAATATGTGTGAGGGTACCCCAGGAGAGTTCCAAATGTGTGTGGGTAGAATATATATCACACGGGGGTAAAATTGAAAAAAGGTGAAAAATATTTTTTTTTGGACTTAATCATTTTTTCAGCGTTTATCAGACTTTCAGAGAGGGGAAATGTCAGTGAGCATTCCGATTTCAGTTCCAGAGCGATTCGCCCGATGAGTCCTTAATATTTAGTTGTTTTCAGCCAAATTTCAGAATTTTTAAAAATTTCACTTTTTTGTGAAAATATCCACTAAATGAGGGAATAATATGTGTGAGGGTACCCCAGGAGAGTTCCAAATGTGTGTGGGTAGAATATATATCCCACGGGGGTAAAATTGAAAAAAGGTGAAAAATTTTTTTTTTTCGAACTTAGTCATTTTTCAGCATTTATCAGACTTTCAGATAGGGGAAATGTCAGTGAGCGTTCCGATTTAAGTTCCAGAGCGATTCGCCCGATGAGTCCTTCATATTTAGTCGTTTTCAGCCAATTTTCTGAATTTTTGAAAATTTCACTTTTTTGTGAAAATATCCACTAAATGAGGGAATAATATGTGTGAGGGTACCCCAGGAGAGTTCCAAATGTGTGTGGGTAGAATGTATATAACACGGGGGTAAAATTGAAAAAAGGTGAAAAATATTTTTTTTGGGACTTAGTCATTTTTTCAGCGTTTATCAGACTTTCAGATAGGGGAAATGTCAGTGAGCGTTCCGATTTCAGTTCCAGAGCGATTCGCCCGATGAGTCCTTAATATTTAGTTGTTTTCAGCGAAATTTCAGAATTTTTGAAAATTTCACTTTTTTGTGAAAATATCCACTAAATGAGGGAATAATATGTGTGAGGGTACCCCAGGAGAGTTCCAAATGTGTGTGGGTAGAATATATATCCCACGGGGGTAAAATTGAAAAAAGGTGAAAAAATTTTTTTTTTTGGACTTAGTCATTTTTCAGCATTTATCAGACTTTCAGATAGGGGAAATGTCAGTGAGCATTCCGATTTCAGTTCCAGAGCGATTCGGCCGATGAGTCCTTCATATTTAGTCGTTTTCAGCCAATTTTCAGAATGTTTGAAAATTTCACTTTTTTGTGAAAATATCCACTAAATGAGGGAATAATATGTGTGATGGTACCCCAGGAGAGTTCCAAATGTGTGTGGGTAGAATATATATCCCACGGGGGTAAAATTGAAAAAAGGTGAAAAAATTTTTTTTTTTGGACTTAGTCATTTTTCAGCATTTATCAGACTTTCAGATAGGGGAAATGTCAGTGAGCGTTCCGATTTAAGTTCCAGAGCGATTCGCCCGATGAGTCCTTCATATTTAGTCGTTTTCAGCCAATTTTCTGAATTTTTGAAAATTTCACTTTTTTGTGAAAATATCCACTAAATGAGGGAATAATATGTGTGAGGGTACCCCAGGAGAGTTCCAAATGTGTGTGGGTAGAATATATATCACACGGGGGTAAAATTGAAAAAAGGTGAAAAATATTTTTTTTTTGGACTTAGTCATTTTTCAGCATTTATCAGACTTTCAGATAGGGGAAATGTCAGTGAGCGTTCCAATTTAAGTTCCAGAGCGATTCGCCCGATGAGTCCTTCATATTTAGTCGTTTTCAGCCAATTTTCTGAATTTTTGAAAATTTCACTTTTTTGTGAAAATATCCACTAAATGAGGGAATAATATGTGTGAGGGTACCCCAGGAGAGTTCCAAATGTGTGTGGGTAGAATATATATAACACGGGGGTAAAATTGAAAAAAGGTGAAAAATATTTTTTTTGGGACTTATTCATTTTTTCAGCATTTATCAGACTTTCAGATAGGGGAAATGTCAGTGAGCGTTCCGATTTCAGTTCCAGAGCGATTCGCCCGATGAGTCCTTAATATTTAGTTGTTTTCAGCCAAATTTCAGAATTTTAAAAAATTTCACTTTTTTGTGAAAATATCCACTAAATGAGGGAATAATATGTGTGAGGATACCCCAGGAGAGTTCCAAATGTGTGTGGGTGGAATATATATCCCACGGGGGTAAAATTGAAAAAAGGTGAAAAATTTTTTTTTTTTGGACTTATTCATTTTTTCAGCATTTATCAGACTTTCAGATAGGGGAAATGTCAGTGAGCGTTCCGATTTCAGTTCCAGAGCGATTCGCCCGATGAGTCCTTCATATTTAGTCGTTTTCAGCCAATTTTCAGAATGTTTGAAAATTTCACTTTTTTGTGAAAATATCCACTAAATGAGGGAATAATATGTGTGATGGTACCCCAGGAGAGTTCCAAATGTGTATGGGTAGAATATATATCCCACGGGGGTAAAATTGAAAAAAGGTGAAAAAATTTTTTTTTTTGGACTTAGTCATTTTTCAGCATTTATCAGACTTTCAGATAGGGGAAATGTCAGTGAGCGTTCCGATTTAAGTTCCAGAGCGATTCGCCCGATGAGTCCTTCATATTTAGTCGTTTTCAGCCAATTTTCTGAATTTTTGAAAATTTCACTTTTTTGTGAAAATATCCACTAAATGAGGGAATAATATGTGTGAGGGTACCCCAGGAGAGTTCTAAATGTGTGTGGGTAGAATATATATCACACGGGGGTAAAATTGAAAAAAGGTGAAAAATATTTTTTTTTTGGACTTAGTCATTTTTTCAGCGTTTATCAGACTTTCAGATAGGGGAAATGTCAGTGAGCGTTCCGATTTCAGTTCCAGAGCGATTCGCCCGATGAGTCCTTCATATTTAGTCGTTTTCAGCCAAATTTCAGAATTTTTGAAAATTTCACTTTTTTGTGAAAATATCCACTAAATGAGGGAATAATATGTGTGAGGGTACCCCAGGAGAGTTCCAAATGTGTGTGGGTAGAATATATATCCCACGGGGGTAAAATTGAAAAAAGGTGAAAAAAATATTTTTTTTGGACTTAGTCATTTTTCAGCATTTATCAGACTTTCAGATAGGGGAAATGTCAGTGAGCGTTCCGATTTAAGTTCCAGAGCGATTCGCCCGATGAGTCCTTCATATTTAGTCGTTTTCAGCCAATTTTCTGAATTTTTGAAAATTTCACTTTTTTGTGAAAATATCCACTAAATGAGGGAATAATATGTGTGAGGGTACCCCAGGAGAGTTCCAAATGTGTGTGGGTAGAATATATATCACACGGGGGTAAAATTGAAAAAAGGTGAAAAATATTTTTTTTTGGACTTAGTCATTTTTTCAGCGTTTATCAGACTTTCAGATAGGGGAAATGTCAGTGAGCGTTCCGATTTCAGTTCCAGAGCGATTCGCCCGATGAGTCCTTCATATTTAGTCGTTTTCAGCCAATTTTCAGAATGTTTGAAAATTTCACTTTTTTGTGAAAATATCCACTAAATGAGGGAATAATATGTGTGATGGTACCCCAGGAGAGTTCCAAATGTGTATGGGTAGAATATATATCCCACGGGGGTAAAATTGAAAAAAGGTGAAAAAATTTTTTTTTTTGGACTTAGTCATTTTTCAGCATTTATCAGACTTTCAGATAGGGGAAATGTCAGTGAGCGTTCCGATTTAAGTTCCACAGCGATTCGCCCGATGAATCCTTCATATTTAGTCGTTTTCAGCCAATTTTCTGAATTTTTGAAAATTTCACTTTTTTGTGAAAATATCCACTAAATGAGGGAATAATATGTGTGAGGGTACCCCAGGAGAGTTCCAAATGTGTGTGGGTAGAATATATATAACACAGGGGTAAAATTGAAAAAAGGTGAAAAAAATTTTTTTTTTGGACTTAGTCATTTTTCAGCATTTATCAGACTTTCAGATAGGGGAAATGTCAGTGAGCGTTCCGATTTAAGTTCCAGAGCGATTCGCCCGATGAGTCCTTCATATTTAGTCGTTTTCAGCCAATTTTCTGAATTTTTGAAAATTTCACTTTTTTGTGAAAATATCCACTAAATGAGGGAATAATATGTGTGAGGGTACCCCAGGAGAGTTCCAAATGTGTGTGGGTAGAATATATATCACACGGGGGTAAAATTGAAAAAAGGTGAAAAATATTTTTTTTTTGGACTTAGTCATTTTTTCAGCGTTTATCAGACTTTCAGATAGGGGAAATGTCAGTGAGCGTTCCGATTTCAGTTCCAGAGCGATTCGCCCGATGAGTCCTTCATATTTAGTCGTTTTCAGCCAAATTTCAGAATTTTTGAAAATTTCACTTTTTTGTGAAAATATCCACTAAATGAGGGAATAATATGTGTGAGGGTACCCCAGGAGAGTTCCAAATGTGTGTGGGTAGAATATATATCCCACGGGGGTAAAATTGAAAAAAGGTGAAAAAAATATTTTTTTTGGACTTAGTCATTTTTCAGCATTTATCAGACTTTCAGATAGGGGAAATGTCAGTGAGCGTTCCGATTTAAGTTCCAGAGCGATTCGCCCGATGAGTCCTTCATATTTAGTCGTTTTCAGCCAATTTTCTGAATTTTTGAAAATTTCACTTTTTTGTGAAAATATCCACTAAATGAGGGAATAATATGTGTGAGGGTACCCCAGGAGAGTTCCAAATGTGTGTGGGTAGAATATATATCACACGGGGGTAAAATTGAAAAAAGGTGAAAAATATTTTTTTTTGGACTTAGTCATTTTTTCAGCGTTTATCAGACTTTCAGATAGGGGAAATGTCAGTGAGCGTTCCGATTTCAGTTCCAGAGCGATTCACCCGATGATTCCTTCATATTTAGTCGTTTTCAGCCAACTTTCTGAATTTTTGAAAATTTCACTTTTTTGTGAAAATATCCACTAAATGAGGGAATAATATGTGTGAGGGTACCCCAGGAGAGTTCCAAATGTGTGTGGGTAGAATATATATCCCACGGGGGTAAAATTGAAAAAAGGTGAAAAATATTTTTTTTTTGGACTTAGTCATTTTTTCAGCGTTTATCAGACTTTCAGATAGGGGAAATGTCAGTGAGCGTTCCGATTTCAGTTCCAGAGCGATTCGCCCGATGAGTCCTTCATATTTAGTCGTTTTCAGCCAAATTTCAGAATTTTTGAAAATTTCACTTTTTTGTGAAAATATCCACTAAATGAGGGAATAATATGTGTGAGGGTACCCCAGGAGAGTTCCAAATGTGTGTGGGTAGAATATATATCACACGGGGGTAAAATTGAAAAAAGGTGAAAAATATTTTTTTTTTGGACTTAGTCATTTTTTCAGCGTTTATCAGACTTTCAGATAGGGGAAATGTCAGTGAGCGTTCCGATTTCAGTTCCAGAGCGATTCGCCCGATGAGTCCTTCATATTTAGTCGTTTTCAGCCAAATTTCAGAATTTTTGAAAATTTCACTTTTTTGTGAAAATATCCACTAAATGAGGGAATAATATGTGTGAGGGTACCCCAGGAGAGTTCCAAATGTGTGTGGGTAGAATATATATCCCACGGGGGTAAAATTGAAAAAAGGTGAAAAAAATATTTTTTTTGGACTTAGTCATTTTTCAGCATTTATCAGACTTTCAGATAGGGGAAATGTCAGTGAGCGTTCCGATTTAAGTTCCAGAGCGATTCGCCCGATGAGTCCTTCATATTTAGTCGTTTTCAGCCAATTTTCTGAATTTTTGAAAATTTCACTTTTTTGTGAAAATATCCACTAAATGAGGGAATAATATGTGTGAGGGTACCCCAGGAGAGTTCCAAATGTGTGTGGGTAGAATATATATCACACGGGGGTAAAATTGAAAAAAGGTGTAAAATATTTTTTTTTGGACTTAGTCATTTTTTCAGCGTTTATCAGACTTTCAGATAGGGGAAATGTCAGTGAGCGTTCCGATTTCAGTTCCAGAGCGATTCACCCGATGATTCCTTCATATTTAGTCGTTTTCAGCCAACTTTCTGAATTTTTGAAAATTTCACTTTTTTGTGAAAATATCCACTAAATGAGGGAATAATATGTGTGAGGGTACCCCAGGAGAGTTCCAAATGTGTGTGGGTAGAATATATATCCCACGGGGGTAAAATTGAAAAAAGGTGAAAAATATTTTTTTTTTGGACTTAGTCATTTTTTCAGCATTTATCAGACTTTCAGATAGGGGAAATGTCAGTGAGCGTTCCGATTTCAGTTCCAGAGCGATTCGCCCGATGAGTCCTTCATATTTAGTCGTTTTCAGCCAATTTTCAGAATGTTTGAAAATTTCACTTTTTTGTGAAAATATCCACTAAATGAGGGAATAATATGTGTGATGGTACCCCAGGAGAGTTCCAAATGTGTATGGGTAGAATATATATCCCACGGGGGTAAAATTGAAAAAAGGTGAAAAAATTTTTTTTTTTGGACTTAGTCATTTTTCAGCATTTATCAGACTTTCAGATAGGGGAAATGTCAGTGAGCGTTCCGATTTAAGTTCCAGAGCGATTCGCCCGATGAGTCCTTCATATTTAGTCGTTTTCAGCCAATTTTCTGAATTTTTGAAAATTTCACTTTTTTGTGAAAATATCCACTAAATGAGGGAATAATATGTGTGAGGGTACCCCAGGAGAGTTCTAAATGTGTGTGGGTAGAATATATATCACACGGGGGTAAAATTGAAAAAAGGTGAAAAATATTTTTTTTTTGGACTTAGTCATTTTTTCAGCGTTTATCAGACTTTCAGATAGGGGAAATGTCAGTGAGCGTTCCGATTTCAGTTCCAGAGCGATTCGCCCGATGAGTCCTTCATATTTAGTCGTTTTCAGCCAAATTTCAGAATTTTTGAAAATTTCACTTTTTTGTGAAAATATCCACTAAATGAGGGAATAATATGTGTGAGGGTACCCCAGGAGAGTTCCAAATGTGTGTGGGTAGAATATATATCCCACGGGGGTAAAATTGAAAAAAGGTGAAAAAATTTTTTTTTTTGGACTTAGTCATTTTTCAGCATTTATCAGACTTTCAGATAGGGGAAATGTCAGTGAGCATTCCGATTTCAGTTCCAGAGCGATTCGGCCGATGAGTCCTTCATATTTAGTCGTTTTCAGCCAATTTTCAGAATGTTTGAAAATTTCACTTTTTTGTGAAAATATCCACTAAATGAGGGAATAATATGTGTGATGGTACCCCAGGAGAGTTCCAAATGTGTATGGGTAGAATATATATCCCACGGGGGTAAAATTGAAAAAAGGTGAAAAAATTTTTTTTTTTGGACTTAGTCATTTTTCAGCATTTATCAGACTTTCAGATAGGGGAAATGTCAGTGAGCGTTCCGATTTAAGTTCCAGAGCGATTCGCCCGATGAGTCCTTCATATTTAGTCGTTTTCAGCCAATTTTCTGAATTTTTGAAAATTTCACTTTTTTGTGAAAATATCCACTAAATGAGGGAATAATATGTGTGAGGGTACCCCAGGAGAGTTCTAAATGTGTGTGGGTAGAATATATATCACACGGGGGTAAAATTGAAAAAAGGTGAAAAATATTTTTTTTTTGGACTTAGTCATTTTTTCAGCGTTTATCAGACTTTCAGATAGGGGAAATGTCAGTGAGCGTTCCGATTTCAGTTCCAGAGCGATTCGCCCGATGAGTCCTTCATATTTAGTCGTTTTCAGCCAAATTTCAGAATTTTTGAAAATTTCACTTTTTTGTGAAAATATCCACTAAATGAGGGAATAATATGTGTGAGGGTACCCCAGGAGAGTTCCAAATGTGTGTGGGTAGAATATATATCCCACGGGGGTAAAATTGAAAAAAGGTGAAAAAAATATTTTTTTTGGACTTAGTCATTTTTCAGCATTTATCAGACTTTCAGATAGGGGAAATGTCAGTGAGCGTTCCGATTTAAGTTCCAGAGCGATTCGCCCGATGAGTCCTTCATATTTAGTCGTTTTCAGCCAATTTTCTGAATTTTTGAAAATTTCACTTTTTTGTGAAAATATCCACTAAATGAGGGAATAATATGTGTGAGGGTACCCCAGGAGAGTTCCAAATGTGTGTGGGTAGAATATATATCACACGGGGGTAAAATTGAAAAAAGGTGAAAAATATTTTTTTTTGGACTTAGTCATTTTTTCAGCGTTTATCAGACTTTCAGATAGGGGAAATGTCAGTGAGCGTTCCGATTTCAGTTCCAGAGCGATTCGCCCGATGAGTCCTTCATATTTAGTCGTTTTCAGCCAATTTTCAGAATGTTTGAAAATTTCACTTTTTTGTGAAAATATCCACTAAATGAGGGAATAATATGTGTGATGGTACCCCAGGAGAGTTCCAAATGTGTATGGGTAGAATATATATCCCACGGGGGTAAAATTGAAAAAAGGTGAAAAAATTTTTTTTTTTGGACTTAGTCATTTTTCAGCATTTATCAGACTTTCAGATAGGGGAAATGTCAGTGAGCGTTCCGATTTAAGTTCCACAGCGATTCGCCCGATGAATCCTTCATATTTAGTCGTTTTCAGCCAATTTTCTGAATTTTTGAAAATTTCACTTTTTTGTGAAAATATCCACTAAATGAGGGAATAATATGTGTGAGGGTACCCCAGGAGAGTTCCAAATGTGTGTGGGTAGAATATATATAACACAGGGGTAAAATTGAAAAAAGGTGAAAAAAATTTTTTTTTTGGACTTAGTCATTTTTCAGCATTTATCAGACTTTCAGATAGGGGAAATGTCAGTGAGCGTTCCGATTTAAGTTCCAGAGCGATTCGCCCGATGAGTCCTTCATATTTAGTCGTTTTCAGCCAATTTTCTGAATTTTTGAAAATTTCACTTTTTTGTGAAAATATCCACTAAATGAGGGAATAATATGTGTGAGGGTACCCCAGGAGAGTTCCAAATGTGTGTGGGTAGAATATATATCACACGGGGGTAAAATTGAAAAAAGGTGAAAAATATTTTTTTTTTGGACTTAGTCATTTTTTCAGCGTTTATCAGACTTTCAGATAGGGGAAATGTCAGTGAGCGTTCCGATTTCAGTTCCAGAGCGATTCGCCCGATGAGTCCTTCATATTTAGTCGTTTTCAGCCAAATTTCAGAATTTTTGAAAATTTCACTTTTTTGTGAAAATATCCACTAAATGAGGGAATAATATGTGTGAGGGTACCCCAGGAGAGTTCCAAATGTGTGTGGGTAGAATATATATCCCACGGGGGTAAAATTGAAAAAAGGTGAAAAAAATATTTTTTTTGGACTTAGTCATTTTTCAGCATTTATCAGACTTTCAGATAGGGGAAATGTCAGTGAGCGTTCCGATTTAAGTTCCAGAGCGATTCGCCCGATGAGTCCTTCATATTTAGTCGTTTTCAGCCAATTTTCTGAATTTTTGAAAATTTCACTTTTTTGTGAAAATATCCACTAAATGAGGGAATAATATGTGTGAGGGTACCCCAGGAGAGTTCCAAATGTGTGTGGGTAGAATATATATCACACGGGGGTAAAATTGAAAAAAGGTGAAAAATATTTTTTTTTGGACTTAGTCATTTTTTCAGCGTTTATCAGACTTTCAGATAGGGGAAATGTCAGTGAGCGTTCCGATTTCAGTTCCAGAGCGATTCACCCGATGATTCCTTCATATTTAGTCGTTTTCAGCCAACTTTCTGAATTTTTGAAAATTTCACTTTTTTGTGAAAATATCCACTAAATGAGGGAATAATATGTGTGAGGGTACCCCAGGAGAGTTCCAAATGTGTGTGGGTAGAATATATATCCCACGGGGGTAAAATTGAAAAAAGGTGAAAAATATTTTTTTTTTGGACTTAGTCATTTTTTCAGCGTTTATCAGACTTTCAGATAGGGGAAATGTCAGTGAGCGTTCCGATTTCAGTTCCAGAGCGATTCGCCCGATGAGTCCTTCATATTTAGTCGTTTTCAGCCAAATTTCAGAATTTTTGAAAATTTCACTTTTTTGTGAAAATATCCACTAAATGAGGGAATAATATGTGTGAGGGTACCCCAGGAGAGTTCCAAATGTGTGTGGGTAGAATATATATCACACGGGGGTAAAATTGAAAAAAGGTGAAAAATATTTTTTTTTTGGACTTAGTCATTTTTTCAGCGTTTATCAGACTTTCAGATAGGGGAAATGTCAGTGAGCGTTCCGATTTCAGTTCCAGAGCGATTCGCCCGATGAGTCCTTCATATTTAGTCGTTTTCAGCCAAATTTCAGAATTTTTGAAAATTTCACTTTTTTGTGAAAATATCCACTAAATGAGGGAATAATATGTGTGAGGGTACCCCAGGAGAGTTCCAAATGTGTGTGGGTAGAATATATATCCCACGGGGGTAAAATTGAAAAAAGGTGAAAAAAATATTTTTTTTGGACTTAGTCATTTTTCAGCATTTATCAGACTTTCAGATAGGGGAAATGTCAGTGAGCGTTCCGATTTAAGTTCCAGAGCGATTCGCCCGATGAGTCCTTCATATTTAGTCGTTTTCAGCCAATTTTCTGAATTTTTGAAAATTTCACTTTTTTGTGAAAATATCCACTAAATGAGGGAATAATATGTGTGAGGGTACCCCAGGAGAGTTCCAAATGTGTGTGGGTAGAATATATATCACACGGGGGTAAAATTGAAAAAAGGTGTAAAATATTTTTTTTTGGACTTAGTCATTTTTTCAGCGTTTATCAGACTTTCAGATAGGGGAAATGTCAGTGAGCGTTCCGATTTCAGTTCCAGAGCGATTCACCCGATGATTCCTTCATATTTAGTCGTTTTCAGCCAACTTTCTGAATTTTTGAAAATTTCACTTTTTTGTGAAAATATCCACTAAATGAGGGAATAATATGTGTGAGGGTACCCCAGGAGAGTTCCAAATGTGTGTGGGTAGAATATATATCCCACGGGGGTAAAATTGAAAAAAGGTGAAAAATATTTTTTTTTTGGACTTAGTCATTTTTTCAGCATTTATCAGACTTTCAGATAGGGGAAATGTCAGTGAGCGTTCCGATTTCAGTTCCAGAGCGATTCGCCCGATGAGTCCTTCATATTTAGTCGTTTTCAGCCAATTTTCAGAATGTTTGAAAATTTCACTTTTTTGTGAAAATATCCACTAAATGAGGGAATAATATGTGTGATGGTACCCCAGGAGAGTTCCAAATGTGT
The DNA here is from genome assembly GCF_046119375.1 of Phyllobates terribilis. Classification (NCBI taxonomy): domain Eukaryota; kingdom Metazoa; phylum Chordata; class Amphibia; order Anura; family Dendrobatidae; genus Phyllobates; species Phyllobates terribilis. Next base: position 16,629,934 of record NW_027362773.1, on the reverse strand, counting down.
ATGGGTAGAATATATATCCCACGGGGGTAAAATTGAAAAAAGGTGAAAAAATTTTTTTTTTTGGACTTAGTCATTTTTCAGCATTTATCAGACTTTCAGATAGGGGAAATGTCAGTGAGCGTTCCGATTTAAGTTCCAGAGCGATTCGCCCGATGAGTCCTTCATATTTAGTCGTTTTCAGCCAATTTTCTGAATTTTTGAAAATTTCACTTTTTTGTGAAAATATCCACTAAATGAGGGAATAATATGTGTGAGGGTACCCCAGGAGAGTTCTAAATGTGTGTGGGTAGAATATATATCACACGGGGGTAAAATTGAAAAAAGGTGAAAAATATTTTTTTTTTGGACTTAGTCATTTTTTCAGCGTTTATCAGACTTTCAGATAGGGGAAATGTCAGTGAGCGTTCCGATTTCAGTTCCAGAGCGATTCGCCCGATGAGTCCTTCATATTTAGTCGTTTTCAGCCAAATTTCAGAATTTTTGAAAATTTCACTTTTTTGTGAAAATATCCACTAAATGAGGGAATAATATGTGTGAGGGTACCCCAGGAGAGTTCCAAATGTGTGTGGGTAGAATATATATCCCACGGGGGTAAAATTGAAAAAAGGTGAAAAAAATATTTTTTTTGGACTTAGTCATTTTTCAGCATTTATCAGACTTTCAGATAGGGGAAATGTCAGTGAGCGTTCCGATTTAAGTTCCAGAGCGATTCGCCCGATGAGTCCTTCATATTTAGTCGTTTTCAGCCAATTTTCTGAATTTTTGAAAATTTCACTTTTTTGTGAAAATATCCACTAAATGAGGGAATAATATGTGTGAGGGTACCCCAGGAGAGTTCCAAATGTGTGTGGGTAGAATATATATCACACGGGGGTAAAATTGAAAAAAGGTGAAAAATATTTTTTTTTGGACTTAGTCATTTTTTCAGCGTTTATCAGACTTTCAGAGAGGGGAAATGTCAGTGAGCGTTCCGATTTCAGTTCCAGAGCGATTCACCCGATGATTCCTTCATATTTAGTCGTTTTCAGCCAACTTTCTGAATTTTTGAAAATTTCACTTTTTTGTGAAAATATCCACTAAATGAGGGAATAATATGTGTGAGGGTACCCCAGGAGAGTTCCAAATGTGTGTGGGTGGAATATATATCCCACGGGGGTAAAATTGAAAAAAGGTGAAAAAATTTTTTTTTTTGGACTTATTCATTTTTTCAGCATTTATCAGACTTTCAGATAGGGGAAATGTCAGTGAGCGTTCCGATTTCAGTTCCAGAGCGATTCGCCCGATGAGTCCTTCATATTTAGTCGTTTTCAGCCAATTTTCTGAATTTTTGAAAATTTCACTTTTTTGTGAAAATATCCACTAAATGAGGGAATAATATGTGTGAGGGTACCCCAGGAGAGTTACAAATGTGTGTGGGTAGAATATATATCACACGGGGGTAGAATTGAAAAAAGGTGAAAAATATTTTTTTTTTGGACTTAGTCATTTTTTCAGCGTTTATCAGACTTTCAGATAGGGGAAATGTCAGTGAGCGTTCCGATTTCAGTTCCAGAGTGATTCGCCCGATGAGTCCTTAATATTTACTTGTTTTCAGCCAAATTTCAGAATTTTTGAAAATTTCACTTTTTTGTGAAAATATCCACTAAATGAGGGAATAATATGTGTGAGGGTACCCCAGGAGAGTTCCAAATGTGTGTGGGTAGAATATATATCCCACGGGGGTAAAATTGAAAAAAGGTGAAAAATTTTTTTTTTTGGACTTAGTCATTTTTTCAGCATTTATCAGACTTTCAGATAGGGGAAATGTCAGTGAGTGTTCCGATTTCAGTTCCAGAGCGATTCACCCGATGAGTCCTTCATATTTAGTCGTTTTCAGCCAACTTTCTGAATTTTTGAAAATTTCACTTTTTTGTGAAAATATCCACTAAATGAGGGAATAATATGTGTGAGGGTACCCCAGGAGAGTTCCAAATGTGTGTGGGTAGAATATATATCACACGGGGGAAAAATTGAAAAAAGGTGAAAAATTTTTTTTTTTGGACTTAGTCATTTTTTCAGCGTTTATCAGACTTTCAGATAGGGGAAATGTCAGTGAGCATTCCGATTTCAGTTCCAGAGCGATTCGCCCGATGAGTCCTTAATATTTAGTTGTTTTCAGCCAAATTTCAGAATTTTTAAAAATTTCACTTTTTTGTGAAAATATCCACTAAATGAGGGAATAATATGAGTGAGGGTACCCCAGGAGAGTTCCAAATGTGTGTGGGTGGAATATATATCCCACGGGGGTAAAATTGAAAAAAGGTGAAAAAAATTTTTTTTTGGACTTAGTCATTTTTCAGCATTTATCAGACTTTCAGATAGGGGAAATGTCAGTGAGCATTCCGATTTCAGTTCCAGAGCGATTCGCCCGATGAGTCCTTAATATTTAGTTGTTTTCAGCCAAATTTCAGAATTTTTAAAAATTTCACTTTTTTGTGAAAATATCCACTAAATGAGGGAATAATATGAGTGAGGGTACCCCAGGAGAGTTCCAAATGTGTGTGGGTGGAATATATATCCCACGGGGGTAAAATTGAAAAAAGGTGAAAAAAATTTTTTTTTGGACTTAGTCATTTTTCAGCATTTATCAGACTTTCAGATAGGGGAAATGTCAGTGAGCATTCCGATTTAAGTTCCAGAGCGATTCGCCCGATGAGTCCTTCATATTTAGTCGTTTTCAGCCAATTTTCTGAATTTTTGAAAATTTCACTTTTTTGTGAAAATATCCACTAAATGAGGGAATAATATGTGTGAGAGTACCCCAGGAGAGTTCCAAATGTGTGTGGGTAGAATATATATCACACGGGGGTAAAATTGAAAAAAGGTGAAAAATTTTTTTTTTTGGACTTAGTCATTTTTTCAGCGTTTATCAGACTTTCAGATAGGGGAAATGTCAGTGAGCGTTCCGATTTCAGTTCCAGAGCGATTCGCCCAATGAGTCTTTAATATTTAGTTGTTTTCAGCCAAATTTCAGAATTTTTGAAAATTTCACTTTTTTGTGAAAATATCCACTAAATGAGGGAATAATATGTGTGAGGGTACCCCAGGAGAGTTCCAAATGTGTGTGGGTAGAATATATATCCCACGGGGGTAAAATTGAAAAAAGGTGAAAAAAATTTTTTTTTTGGACTTAGTCATTTTTCAGCATTTATCAGACTTTCAGATAGGGGAAATGTCAGTGAGCGTTCCGATTTAAGTTCCAGAGCGATTCGCCCGATGAGTCCTTCATATTTAGTCGTTTTCAGCCAACTTTCTGAATTTTTGAAAATTTCACTTTTTTGTGAAAATATCCACTAAATGAGGGAATAATATGTGTGAGGGTACCCCAGGAGAGTTCCAAATGTGTGTGGGTAGAATATATATCACATGGGGGAAAAATTGAAAAAAGGTGAAAAATTTTTTTTTTTGGACTTAGTCATTTTTTCAGCGTTTATCAGACTTTCAGATAGGGGAAATGTCAGTGAGCGTTCCGATTTCAGTTCCAGAGCGATTCGCCCAATGAGTCTTTAATATTTAGTTGTTTTCAGCCAAATTTCAGAATTTTTGAAAATTTCACTTTTTTGTGAAAATATCCACTAAATGAGGGAATAATATGTGTGAGGGTACCCCAGGAGAGTTCCAAATGTGTGTGGGTAGAATATATATCCCACGGGGGTAAAATTGAAAAAAGGTGAAAAAAATTTTTTTTTTGGACTTAGTCATTTTTCAGCATTTATCAGACTTTCAGATAGGGGAAATGTCAGTGAGCGTTCCGATTTAAGTTCCAGAGCGATTCACCCGATGATTCCTTCATATTTAGTCGTTTTCAGCCAACTTTCTGAATTTTTGAAAATTTCACTTTTTTGTGAAAATATCCACTAAATGAGGGAATAATATGTGTGAGGGTACCCCAGGAGAGTTCCAAATGTGTGTGGGTAGAATATATATAACACGGGGGTAAAATTAAAAAAAGGTGAAAAAAATTTTTTTTTTGGACTTAGTCATTTTTCAGCATTTATCAGACTTTCAGATAGGGGAAATGTCAGTGAGCGTTCCGATTTAAGTTCCAGAGCGATTCGCCCGATGAGTCCTTCATATTTAGTCGTTTTCAGCCAATTTTCTGAATTTTTGAAAATTTCACTTTTTTGTGAAAATATCCACTAAATGAGGGAATAATATGTGTGAGGGTACCCCAGGAGAGTTCCAAATGTGTGTGGGTAGAATATATATAACACAGGGGTAAAATTGAAAAAAGGTGAAAAATATTTTTTTTTGGACTTAGTCATTTTTTCAGCGTTTATCAGACTTTCAGATAGGGGAAATGTCAGTGAGCGTTCCGATTTCAGTTCCAGAGCGATTCACCCGATGATTCCTTCATATTTAGTCGTTTTCAGCCAACTTTCTGAATTTTTGAAAATTTCACTTTTTTGTGAAAATATCCACTAAATGAGGGAATAATATGTGTGAGGGTACCCCAGGAGAGTTCCAAATGTGTGTGGGTAGAATATATATCCCACGGGGGTAAAATTGAAAAAAGGTGAAAAATATTTTTTTTTTGGACTTAGTCATTTTTTCAGCATTTATCAGACTTTCAGATAGGGGAAATGTCAGTGAGCGTTCCGATTTCAGTTCCAGAGCGATTCGCCCGATGAGTCCTTCATATTTAGTCGTTTTCAGCCAATTTTCAGAATGTTTGAAAATTTCACTTTTTTGTGAAAATATCCACTAAATGAGGGAATAATATGTGTGATGGTACCCCAGGAGAGTTCCAAATGTGTATGGGTAGAATATATATCCCACGGGGGTAAAATTGAAAAAAGGTGAAAAAATTTTTTTTTTTGGACTTAGTCATTTTTCAGCATTTATCAGACTTTCAGATAGGGGAAATGTCAGTGAGCGTTCCGATTTAAGTTCCAGAGCGATTCGCCCGATGAGTCCTTCATATTTAGTCGTTTTCAGCCAATTTTCTGAATTTTTGAAAATTTCACTTTTTTGTGAAAATATCCACTAAATGAGGGAATAATATGTGTGAGGGTACCCCAGGAGAGTTCCAAATGTGTGTGGGTAGAATATATATCCCACGGGGGTAAAATTGAAAAAAGGTGAAAAAAATATTTTTTTTGGACTTAGTCATTTTTCAGCATTTATCAGACTTTCAGATAGGGGAAATGTCAGTGAGCGTTCCGATTTAAGTTCCAGAGCGATTCGCCCGATGAGTCCTTCATATTTAGTCGTTTTCAGCCAATTTTCTGAATTTTTGAAAATTTCACTTTTTTGTGAAAATATCCACTAAATGAGGGAATAATATGTGTGAGGGTACCCCAGGAGAGTTCCAAATGTGTGTGGGTAGAATATATATCACACGGGGGTAAAATTGAAAAAAGGTGAAAAATATTTTTTTTTGGACTTAGTCATTTTTTCAGCGTTTATCAGACTTTCAGATAGGGGAAATGTCAGTGAGCGTTCCGATTTCAGTTCCAGAGCGATTCACCCGATGATTCCTTCATATTTAGTCGTTTTCAGCCAACTTTCTGAATTTTTGAAAATTTCACTTTTTTGTGAAAATATCCACTAAATGAGGGAATAATATGTGTGAGGGTACCCCAGGAGAGTTCCAAATGTGTGTGGGTAGAATATATATCCCACGGGGGTAAAATTGAAAAAAGGTGAAAAATATTTTTTTTTTGGACTTAGTCATTTTTTCAGCATTTATCAGACTTTCAGATAGGGGAAATGTCAGTGAGCGTTCCGATTTCAGTTCCAGAGCGATTCGCCCGATGAGTCCTTCATATTTAGTCGTTTTCAGCCAATTTTCAGAATGTTTGAAAATTTCACTTTTTTGTGAAAATATCCACTAAATGAGGGAATAATATGTGTGATGGTACCCCAGGAGAGTTCCAAATGTGTATGGGTAGAATATATATCCCACGGGGGTAAAATTGAAAAAAGGTGAAAAAATTTTTTTTTTTGGACTTAGTCATTTTTCAGCATTTATCAGACTTTCAGATAGGGGAAATGTCAGTGAGCGTTCCGATTTAAGTTCCAGAGCGATTCGCCCGATGAGTCCTTCATATTTAGTCGTTTTCAGCCAATTTTCTGAATTTTTGAAAATTTCACTTTTTTGTGAAAATATCCACTAAATGAGGGAATAATATGTGTGAGGGTACCCCAGGAGAGTTCTAAATGTGTGTGGGTAGAATATATATCACACGGGGGTAAAATTGAAAAAAGGTGAAAAATATTTTTTTTTTGGACTTAGTCATTTTTTCAGCGTTTATCAGACTTTCAGATAGGGGAAATGTCAGTGAGCGTTCCGATTTCAGTTCCAGAGCGATTCGCCCGATGAGTCCTTCATATTTAGTCGTTTTCAGCCAAATTTCAGAATTTTTGAAAATTTCACTTTTTTGTGAAAATATCCACTAAATGAGGGAATAATATGTGTGAGGGTACCCCAGGAGAGTTCCAAATGTGTGTGGGTAGAATATATATCCCACGGGGGTAAAATTGAAAAAAGGTGAAAAAAATATTTTTTTTGGACTTAGTCATTTTTCAGCATTTATCAGACTTTCAGATAGGGGAAATGTCAGTGAGCGTTCCGATTTAAGTTCCAGAGCGATTCGCCCGATGAGTCCTTCATATTTAGTCGTTTTCAGCCAATTTTCTGAATTTTTGAAAATTTCACTTTTTTGTGAAAATATCCACTAAATGAGGGAATAATATGTGTGAGGGTACCCCAGGAGAGTTCCAAATGTGTGTGGGTAGAATATATATCACACGGGGGTAAAATTGAAAAAAGGTGAAAAATATTTTTTTTTGGACTTAGTCATTTTTTCAGCGTTTATCAGACTTTCAGAGAGGGGAAATGTCAGTGAGCGTTCCGATTTCAGTTCCAGAGCGATTCACCCGATGATTCCTTCATATTTAGTCGTTTTCAGCCAACTTTCTGAATTTTTGAAAATTTCACTTTTTTGTGAAAATATCCACTAAATGAGGGAATAATATGTGTGAGGGTACCCCAGGAGAGTTCCAAATGTGTGTGGGTGGAATATATATCCCACGGGGGTAAAATTGAAAAAAGGTGAAAAAATTTTTTTTTTTGGACTTATTCATTTTTTCAGCATTTATCAGACTTTCAGATAGGGGAAATGTCAGTGAGCGTTCCGATTTCAGTTCCAGAGCGATTCGCCCGATGAGTCCTTCATATTTAGTCGTTTTCAGCCAATTTTCTGAATTTTTGAAAATTTCACTTTTTTGTGAAAATATCCACTAAATGAGGGAATAATATGTGTGAGGGTACCCCAGGAGAGTTACAAATGTGTGTGGGTAGAATATATATCACACGGGGGTAGAATTGAAAAAAGGTGAAAAATATTTTTTTTTTGGACTTAGTCATTTTTTCAGCGTTTATCAGACTTTCAGATAGGGGAAATGTCAGTGAGCGTTCCGATTTCAGTTCCAGAGTGATTCGCCCGATGAGTCCTTAATATTTACTTGTTTTCAGCCAAATTTCAGAATTTTTGAAAATTTCACTTTTTTGTGAAAATATCCACTAAATGAGGGAATAATATGTGTGAGGGTACCCCAGGAGAGTTCCAAATGTGTGTGGGTAGAATATATATCCCACGGGGGTAAAATTGAAAAAAGGTGAAAAATTTTTTTTTTTGGACTTAGTCATTTTTTCAGCATTTATCAGACTTTCAGATAGGGGAAATGTCAGTGAGTGTTCCGATTTCAGTTCCAGAGCGATTCACCCGATGAGTCCTTCATATTTAGTCGTTTTCAGCCAACTTTCTGAATTTTTGAAAATTTCACTTTTTTGTGAAAATATCCACTAAATGAGGGAATAATATGTGTGAGGGTACCCCAGGAGAGTTCCAAATGTGTGTGGGTAGAATATATATCACACGGGGGAAAAATTGAAAAAAGGTGAAAAATTTTTTTTTTTGGACTTAGTCATTTTTTCAGCGTTTATCAGACTTTCAGATAGGGGAAATGTCAGTGAGCATTCCGATTTCAGTTCCAGAGCGATTCGCCCGATGAGTCCTTAATATTTAGTTGTTTTCAGCCAAATTTCAGAATTTTTAAAAATTTCACTTTTTTGTGAAAATATCCACTAAATGAGGGAATAATATGAGTGAGGGTACCCCAGGAGAGTTCCAAATGTGTGTGGGTGGAATATATATCCCACGGGGGTAAAATTGAAAAAAGGTGAAAAAAATTTTTTTTTGGACTTAGTCATTTTTCAGCATTTATCAGACTTTCAGATAGGGGAAATGTCAGTGAGCATTCCGATTTCAGTTCCAGAGCGATTCGCCCGATGAGTCCTTAATATTTAGTTGTTTTCAGCCAAATTTCAGAATTTTTAAAAATTTCACTTTTTTGTGAAAATATCCACTAAATGAGGGAATAATATGAGTGAGGGTACCCCAGGAGAGTTCCAAATGTGTGTGGGTGGAATATATATCCCACGGGGGTAAAATTGAAAAAAGGTGAAAAAAATTTTTTTTTGGACTTAGTCATTTTTCAGCATTTATCAGACTTTCAGATAGGGGAAATGTCAGTGAGCATTCCGATTTAAGTTCCAGAGCGATTCGCCCGATGAGTCCTTCATATTTAGTCGTTTTCAGCCAATTTTCTGAATTTTTGAAAATTTCACTTTTTTGTGAAAATATCCACTAAATGAGGGAATAATATGTGTGAGAGTACCCCAGGAGAGTTCCAAATGTGTGTGGGTAGAATATATATCACACGGGGGTAAAATTGAAAAAAGGTGAAAAATTTTTTTTTTTGGACTTAGTCATTTTTTCAGCGTTTATCAGACTTTCAGATAGGGGAAATGTCAGTGAGCGTTCCGATTTCAGTTCCAGAGCGATTCGCCCAATGAGTCTTTAATATTTAGTTGTTTTCAGCCAAATTTCAGAATTTTTGAAAATTTCACTTTTTTGTGAAAATATCCACTAAATGAGGGAATAATATGTGTGAGGGTACCCCAGGAGAGTTCCAAATGTGTGTGGGTAGAATATATATCCCACGGGGGTAAAATTGAAAAAAGGTGAAAAAAATTTTTTTTTTGGACTTAGTCATTTTTCAGCATTTATCAGACTTTCAGATAGGGGAAATGTCAGTGAGCGTTCCGATTTAAGTTCCAGAGCGATTCGCCCGATGAGTCCTTCATATTTAGTCGTTTTCAGCCAACTTTCTGAATTTTTGAAAATTTCACTTTTTTGTGAAAATATCCACTAAATGAGGGAATAATATGTGTGAGGGTACCCCAGGAGAGTTCCAAATGTGTGTGGGTAGAATATATATCACATGGGGGAAAAATTGAAAAAAGGTGAAAAATTTTTTTTTTTGGACTTAGTCATTTTTTCAGCGTTTATCAGACTTTCAGATAGGGGAAATGTCAGTGAGCGTTCCGATTTCAGTTCCAGAGCGATTCGCCCAATGAGTCTTTAATATTTAGTTGTTTTCAGCCAAATTTCAGAATTTTTGAAAATTTCACTTTTTTGTGAAAATATCCACTAAATGAGGGAATAATATGTGTGAGGGTACCCCAGGAGAGTTCCAAATGTGTGTGGGTAGAATATATATCCCACGGGGGTAAAATTGAAAAAAGGTGAAAAAAATTTTTTTTTTGGACTTAGTCATTTTTCAGCATTTATCAGACTTTCAGATAGGGGAAATGTCAGTGAGCGTTCCGATTTAAGTTCCAGAGCGATTCACCCGATGATTCCTTCATATTTAGTCGTTTTCAGCCAACTTTCTGAATTTTTGAAAATTTCACTTTTTTGTGAAAATATCCACTAAATGAGGGAATAATATGTGTGAGGGTACCCCAGGAGAGTTCCAAATGTGTGTGGGTAGAATATATATAACACGGGGGTAAAATTAAAAAAAGGTGAAAAAAATTTTTTTTTTGGACTTAGTCATTTTTCAGCATTTATCAGACTTTCAGATAGGGGAAATGTCAGTGAGCGTTCCGATTTAAGTTCCAGAGCGATTCGCCCGATGAGTCCTTCATATTTAGTCGTTTTCAGCCAATTTTCTGAATTTTTGAAAATTTCACTTTTTTGTGAAAATATCCACTAAATGAGGGAATAATATGTGTGAGGGTACCCCAGGAGAGTTCCAAATGTGTGTGGGTAGAATATATATAACACAGGGGTAAAATTGAAAAAAGGTGAAAAATATTTTTTTTTGGACTTAGTCATTTTTTCAGCGTTTATCAGACTTTCAGATAGGGGAAATGTCAGTGAGCGTTCCGATTTCAGTTCCAGAGCGATTCACCCGATGATTCCTTCATATTTAGTCGTTTTCAGCCAACTTTCTGAATTTTTGAAAATTTCACTTTTTTGTGAAAATATCCACTAAATGAGGGAATAATATGTGTGAGGGTACCCCAGGAGAGTTCCAAATGTGTGTGGGTAGAATATATATCCCACGGGGGTAAAATTGAAAAAAGGTGAAAAATATTTTTTTTTTGGACTTAGTCATTTTTTCAGCATTTATCAGACTTTCAGATAGGGGAAATGTCAGTGAGCGTTCCGATTTCAGTTCCAGAGCGATTCGCCCGATGAGTCCTTCATATTTAGTCGTTTTCAGCCAATTTTCAGAATGTTTGAAAATTTCACTTTTTTGTGAAAATATCCACTAAATGAGGGAATAATATGTGTGATGGTACCCCAGGAGAGTTCCAAATGTGTATGGGTAGAATATATATCCCACGGGGGTAAAATTGAAAAAAGGTGAAAAAATTTTTTTTTTTGGACTTAGTCATTTTTCAGCATTTATCAGACTTTCAGATAGGGGAAATGTCAGTGAGCGTTCCGATTTAAGTTCCAGAGCGATTCGCCCGATGAGTCCTTCATATTTAGTCGTTTTCAGCCAATTTTCTGAATTTTTGAAAATTTCACTTTTTTGTGAAAATATCCACTAAATGAGGGAATAATATGTGTGAGGGTACCCCAGGAGAGTTCTAAATGTGTGTGGGTAGAATATATATCACACGGGGGTAAAATTGAAAAAAGGTGAAAAATATTTTTTTTTTGGACTTAGTCATTTTTTCAGCGTTTATCAGACTTTCAGATAGGGGAAATGTCAGTGAGCGTTCCGATTTCAGTTCCAGAGCGATTCGCCCGATGAGTCCTTCATATTTAGTCGTTTTCAGCCAAATTTCAGAATTTTTGAAAATTTCACTTTTTTGTGAAAATATCCACTAAATGAGGGAATAATATGTGTGAGGGTACCCCAGGAGAGTTCCAAATGTGTGTGGGTAGAATATATATCCCACGGGGGTAAAATTGAAAAAAGGTGAAAAAAATATTTTTTTTGGACTTAGTCATTTTTCAGCATTTATCAGACTTTCAGATAGGGGAAATGTCAGTGAGCGTTCCGATTTAAGTTCCAGAGCGATTCGCCCGATGAGTCCTTCATATTTAGTCGTTTTCAGCCAATTTTCTGAATTTTTGAAAATTTCACTTTTTTGTGAAAATATCCACTAAATGAGGGAATAATATGTGTGAGGGTACCCCAGGAGAGTTCCAAATGTGTGTGGGTAGAATATATATCACACGGGGGTAAAATTGAAAAAAGGTGAAAAATATTTTTTTTTGGACTTAGTCATTTTTTCAGCGTTCATCAGACTTTCAGATAGGGGAAATGTCAGTGAGCGTTCCGATTTCAGTTCCAGAGCGATTCACCCGATGATTCCTTCATATTTAGTCGTTTTCAGCCAACTTTCTGAATTTTTGAAAATTTCACTTTTTTGTGAAAATATCCACTAAATGAGGGAATAATATGTGTGAGGGTACCCCAGGAGAGTTCCAAATGTGTGTGGGTAGAATATATATAACACGGGGGTAAAATTAAAAAAAGGTGAAAAAAATTTTTTTTTTGGACTTAGTCATTTTTCAGCATTTATCAGACTTTCAGATAGGGGAAATGTCAGTGAGCGTTCCGATTTAAGTTCCAGAGCGATTCGCCCGATGAGTCCTTCATATTTAGTCGTTTTCAGCCAATTTTCTGAATTTTTGAAAATTTCACTTTTTTGTGAAAATATCCACTAAATGAGGGAATAATATGTGTGAGGGTACCCCAGGAGAGTTCCAAATGTGTGTGGGTAGAATATATATAACACGGGGGTAAAATTGAAAAAAGGTGAAAAATATTTTTTTTTGGACTTAGTCATTTTTTCAGCGTTTATCAGACTTTCAGATAGGGGAAATGTCAGTGAGCGTTCCGATTTCAGTTCCAGAGCGATTCGCCCGATGAGTTCTTAATATTTAGTTGTTTTCAGCCAAATTTCCGAATTTTTAAAAATTTCACTTTTTTGTGAAAATATCCACTAAATGAGGGAATAATATGTGTGAGGGTACCCCAGGAGAGTTCCAAATGTGTGTGGGTGGAATATATATCCCACGGGGGTAAAATTGAAAAAAGGTGAAAAAATTTTTTTTTTTGGACTTATTCATTTTTTCAGCATTTATCAGACTTTCAGATAGGGGAAATGTCAGTGAGCGTTCCGATTTCAGTTCCAGAGCGATTCGCCCGATGAGTCCTTCATATTTAGTCGTTTTCAGCCAATCTTCAGAATGTTTGAAAATTTCACTTTTTTGTGAAAATATCCACTAAATGAGGGAATAATATGTGTGAGGGTACCACAGGAGAGTTCCAAATGTGTGTGGGTAGAATATATATCCCACGGGGGTAAAATTGAAAAAAGGTGAAAAAAATTTTTTTTTTGGACTTAGTCATTTTTTCAGCATTTATCAGACTTTCAGATAGGGGAAATGTCAGTGAGCGTTCCGATTTCAGTTCCAGAGTGATTCGCCCGATGAGTCCTTCATATTTAGTCGTTTTCAGCCAATTTTCTGAATTTTTGAAAATTTCACTTTTTTGTGAAAATATCCACTAAATGAGGGAATAATATGTGTGAGGGTACCCCAGGAGAGTTCCAAATGTGTGTGGGTAGAATATATATCACACGGGGGTAAAATTGAAAAAAGGTGAAAAATATTTTTTTTTTGGACTTAGTCATTTTTTCAGCGTTTATCAGACTTTCAGATAGGGGGAATGTCAGTGAGCGTTCCGATTTCAGTTCCAGAGTGATTCGCCCGATGAGTCCTTAATATTTAGTTGTTTTCAGCCAAATTTCAGAATTTTTGAAAATTTCACTTTTTTGTGAAAATATCCACTAAATGAGGGAATAATATGTGTGAGGGTACCCCAGGAGAGTTCCAAATGTGTGTCGGTAGAATATATATCCCACGGGGGTAAAATTGAAAAAAGGTGAAAAATTTTTTTTTTTTGGACTTAGTCATTTTTTCAGCATTTATCAGACTTTCAGATAGGGGAAATGTCAGTGAGCGTTCCGATTTCAGTTCCAGAGCGATTCACCCGATGAGTCCTTCATATTTAGTCGTTTTCAGCCAATTTTCTGAATTTTTGAAAATTTCACTTTTTTGTGAAAATATCCACTAAATGAGGGAATAATATGTGTGAGGGTACCCCAGGAGAGTTACAAATGTGTGTGGGTAGAATATATATCACACGGGGGTAGAATTGAAAAAAGGTGAAAAATATTTTTTTTTTGGACTTAGTCATTTTTTCAGCGTTTATCAGACTTTCAGATAGGGGAAATGTCAGTGAGCGTTCCGATTTCAGTTCCAGAGTGATTCGCCCGATGAGTCCTTAATATTTACTTGTTTTCAGCCAAATTTCAGAATTTTTGAAAATTTCACTTTTTTGTGAAAATATCCACTAAATGAGGGAATAATATGTGTGAGGGTACCCCAGGAGAGTTCCAAATGTGTGTGGGTAGAATATATATCCCACGGGGGTAAAATTGAAAAAAGGTGAAAAATTTTTTTTTTTGGACTTAGTCATTTTTTCAGCATTTATCAGACTTTCAGATAGGGGAAATGTCAGTGAGTGTTCCGATTTCAGTTCCAGAGCGATTCACCCGATGAGTCCTTCATATTTAGTAGTTTTCAGCCAACTTTCTGAATTTTTGAAAATTTCACTTTTTTGTGAAAATATCCACTAAATGAGGGAATAATATGTGTGAGGGTACCCCAGGAGAGTTCCAAATGTGTGTGGGTAGAATATATATCACACGGGGGAAAAATTGAAAAAAGGTGAAAAATTTTTTTTTTTGGACTTAGTCATTTTTTCAGCGTTTATCAGACTTTCAGATAGGGGAAATGTCAGTGAGCATTCCGATTTCAGTTCCAGAGCGATTCGCCCGATGAGTCCTTAATATTTAGTTGTTTTCAGCCAAATTTCAGAATTTTTAAAAATTTCACTTTTTTGTGAAAATATCCACTAAATGAGGGAATAATATGAGTGAGGGTACCCCAGGAGAGTTCCAAATGTGTGTGGGTGGAATATATATCCCACGGGGGTAAAATTGAAAAAAGGTGAAAAAATTTTTTTTTTGGACTTAGTCATTTTTCAGCATTTATCAGACTTTCAGATAGGGGAAATGTCAGTGAGCATTCCGATTTAAGTTCCAGAGCGATTCGCCCGATGAGTCCTTCATATTTAGTCGTTTTCAGCCAACTTTCTGAATTTTTGAAAATTTCACTTTTTTGTGAAAATATCCACTAAATGAGGGAATAATATGTGTGAGGGTACCCCAGGAGAGTTCCAAATGTGTGTGGGTAGAATATATATCACATGGGGGAAAAATTGAAAAAAGGTGAAAAATTTTTTTTTTTGGACTTAGTCATTTTTTCAGCGTTTATCAGACTTTCAGATAGGGGAAATGTCAGTGAGCGTTCCGATTTCAGTTCCAGAGTGATTCGCCCGATGAGTCCTTAATATTTACTTGTTTTCAGCCAAATTTCAGAATTTTTGAAAATTTCACTTTTTTGTGAAAATATCCACTAAATGAGGGAATAATATGTGTGAGGGTACCCCAGGAGAGTTCCAAATGTGTGTGGGTAGAATATATATCCCACGGGGGTAAAATTGAAAAAAGGTGAAAAATTTTTTTTTTTGGACTTAGTCATTTTTTCAGCATTTATCAGACTTTCAGATAGGGGAAATGTCAGTGAGTGTTCCGATTTCAGTTCCAGAGCGATTCACCCGATGAGTTCTTCATATTTAGTAGTTTTCAGCCAACTTTCTGAATTTTTGAAAATTTCACTTTTTTGTGAAAATATCCACTAAATGAGGGAATAATATGTGTGAGGGTACCCCAGGAGAGTTCCAAATGTGTGTGGGTAGAATATATATCACACGGGGGAAAAATTGAAAAAAGGTGAAAAATTTTTTTTTTTGGACTTAGTCATTTTTTCAGCGTTTATCAGACTTTCAGATAGGGGAAATGTCAGTGAGCATTCCGATTTCAGTTCCAGAGCGATTCGCCCGATGAGTCCTTAATATTTAGTTGTTTTCAGCCAAATTTCAGAATTTTTAAAAATTTCACTTTTTTGTGAAAATATCCACTAAATGAGGGAATAATATGAGTGAGGGTACCCCAGGAGAGTTCCAAATGTGTGTGGGTGGAATATATATCCCACGGGGGTAAAATTGAAAAAAGGTGAAAAAATTTTTTTTTTGGACTTAGTCATTTTTCAGCATTTATCAGACTTTCAGATAGGGGAAATGTCAGTGAGCATTCCGATTTAAGTTCCAGAGCGATTCGCCCGATGAGTCCTTCATATTTAGTCGTTTTCAGCCAACTTTCTGAATTTTTGAAAATTTCACTTTTTTGTGAAAATATCCACTAAATGAGGGAATAATATGTGTGAGGGTACCCCAGGAGAGTTCCAAATGTGTGTGGGTAGAATATATATCACATGGGGGAAAAATTGAAAAAAGGTGAAAAATTTTTTTTTTTGGACTTAGTCATTTTTTCAGCGTTTATCAGACTTTCAGATAGGGGAAATGTCAGTGAGCATTCCGATTTCAGTTCCAGAGCGATTCGCCCGATGAGTCCTTCATATTTAGTTGTTTTCAGCCAAATTTCAGAATTTTTAAAAATTTCACTTTTTTGTGAAAATATCCACTAAATGAGGGAATAATATGAGTGAGGGTACCCCAGGAGAGTTCCAAATGTGTGTGGGTGGAATATATATCCCACGGGGGTAAAATTGAAAAAAGGTGAAAAAAATTTTTTTTTGGACTTAGTCATTTTTCAGCATTTATCAGACTTTCAGATAGGGGAAATGTCAGTGAGCATTCCGATTTAAGTTCCAGAGCGATTCGCCCGATGAGTCCTTCATATTTAGTAGTTTTCAGCCAATTTTCTGAATTTTTGAAAATTTCACTTTTTTGTGAAAATATCCACTAAATGAGGGAATAATATGTGTGAGAGTACCCCAAGAGAGTTCCAAATGTGTGTGGGTAGCATATATATCACACGGGGGTAAAATTGAAAAAAGGTGAAAAATTTTTTTTTTTGGACTTAGTCATTTTTTCAGCGTTTATCAGACTTTCAGATAGGGGAAATGTCAGTGAGCGTTCCGATTTCAGTTCCAGAGCGATTCGCCCAATGAGTCTTTAATATTTAGTTGTTTTCAGCCAAATTTCAGAATTTTTGAAAATTTCACTTTTTTGTGAAAATATCCACTAAATGAGGGAATAATATGTGTGAGGGTACCCCAGGAGAGTTCCAAATGTGTGTGGGTGGAATATATATCCCACGGGGGTAAAATTGAAAAAAGGTGAAAAAATTTTTTTTTTTGGACTTATTCATTTTTTCAGCATTTATCAGACTTTCAGATAGGGGAAATGTCAGTGAGCGTTCCGATTTCAGTTCCAGAGCGATTCGCCCGATGAGTCCATCATATTTAGTCGTTTTCAGCCAATTTTCAGAATGGTTGAAAATTTCACTTTTTTGTGAAAATATCCACTAAATGAGGGAATAATATGTGTGAGGGTACCACAGGAGAGTTCCAAATGTGTGTGGGTAGAATATATATCCCACGGGGGTAAAATTGAAAAAAGGTGAAAAAAATATTTTTTTTGGACTTAGTCATTTTTCAGCATTTATCAGACTTTCAGATAGGGGAAATGTCAGTGAGCTTTCCGATTTAAGTTCCAGAGCGATTCGCCCAATGAGTCCTTCATATTTAGTCCTTTTCAGCCAATGTTCTGAATTTTTGAAAATTTCACTTTTTTGTGAAAATATCCACTAAATGAGGGAATAATATGTGTGAGGGTACCCCAGGAGAGTTCCAAATGTGTGTGGGTAGAATATATATCACACGGGGGAAAAATTGAAAAAAGGTGAAAAATTTTTTTTTTTGGACTTAGTCATTTTTTCAGCGTTTATCAGACTTTCAGATAGGGGAAATGTCAGTGAGCATTCCGATTTCAGTTCCAGAGCGATTCGCCCGATGAGTCCTTAATATTTAGTTGTTTTCAGCCAAATTTCAGAATTTTTAAAAATTTCCCTTTTTTGTGAAAATATCCACTAAATGAGGGAATAATATGTGTGAGAGTACCCCAGGAGAGTTCCAAATGTGTGTGGGTAGAATATATATCACACGGGGGTAAAATTGAAAAAAGGTGAAAAAAATTTTTTTTTTGGACTTAGTCATTTTTCAGCATTTATCAGACTTTCAGATAGGGGAAATGTCAGTGAGCTTTCCGATTTAAGTTCCAGAGCGATTCGCCCGATGAGTCCTTCATATTTAGTCGTTTTCAGCCAATTTTCTGAATTTTTGAAAATTTCACTTTTTTGTGAAAATATCCACTAAATGAGGGAATAATATGTGTGAGGGTACCCCAGGAGAGTTCCAAATGTGTGTGGGTAGAATATATATCACACGGGGGTAAAATTGAAAAAAGGTGAAAAAATTTTATTTTTGGACTTAGTCATCTTTCAGCATTTATCAGACTTTCAGATAGGGGAAATGTCAGTGAGCGTTCCGATTTAAGTTCCAGAGCGATTCGCCCGATGAGTCCTTCATATTTAGTCGTTTTCAGCCAATTTTCTGAATTTTTGAAAATTTCACTTTTTTGTGAAAATATCCACTAAATGAGGGAATAATATGTGTGAGGGTACCCCAGGAGAGTTCCAAATGTGTGTGGGTAGAATATATATAACACGGGGGTAAAATTGAAAAAAGGTGAAAAATATTTTTTTTTGGACTTAGTCATTTTTTCAGCGTTTATCAGACTTTCAGATAGGGGAAATGTCAGTGAGCGTTCCGATTTCAGTTCCAGAGCGATTCGCCCGATGAGTCCTTAATATTTAGTTGTTTTCAGCCAAATTACAGAATTTTTAAAAATTTCACTTTTTTGTGAAAATATCCACTAAATGAGGGAATAATATGTGTGAGGGTACCCCAGGAGAGTTCCAAATGTGTGTGGGTGGAATATATATCCCACGGGGGTAAAATTGAAAAAAGGTGAAAAAATTTTTTTTTTTGGACTTATTCATTTTTTCAGCATTTATCAGACTTTCAGATAGGGGAAATGTCAGTGAGCGTTGCGATTTCAGTTCCAGAACGATTCGCCCGATGAGTCCATCATATTTAGTCGTTTTCAGCCAATTTTCAGAATGGTTGAAAATTTCACTTTTTTGTGAAAATATCCACTAAATGAGGGAATAATATGTGTGAGGGTACCACAGGAGAGTTCCAAATGTGTGTGGGTAGAATATATATCCCACGGGGGTAAAATTGAAAAAAGGTGAAAAAAATATTTTTTTTGGACTTAGTCATTTTTCAGCATTTATCAGACTTTCAGATAGGGGAAATGTCAGTGAGCTTTCCGATTTAAGTTCCAGAGCGATTCGCCCAATGAGTCCTTCATATTTAGTCCTTTTCAGCCAATGTTCTGAATTTTTGAAAATTTCACTTTTTTGTGAAAATATCCACTAAATGAGGGAATAATATGTGTGAGGGTACCCCAGGAGAGTTCCAAATGTGTGTGGGTAGAATATATATCACACGGGGGTAAAATTAAAAAAAGGTGAAAAATATTTTTTTTTGGACTTAGTCATTTTTTCAGCGTTTATCAGACTTTCAGATAGGGGAAATGTCAGTGAGCGTTCCGATTTCAGTTCCAGAGTGATTCGCCCGATGAGTCCTTAATATTTAGTTGTTTTCAGCCAAATTTCAGAATTTTTGAAAATTTCACTTTTTTGTGAAAATATCCACTAAATGAGGGAATAATATGTGTGAGGGTACCCCAGGAGAGTTCCAAATGTGTGTGGGTAGAATATATATCCCACGGGGGTAAAATTGAAAAAAGGTGAAAAAATTTTTTTTTTTGGACTTAGTCATTTTTTCAGCATTTATCAGACTTTCAGATAGGGGAAATGTCAGTGAGTGTTCCGATTTCAGTTCCAGAGCGATTCACCCGATGAGTCCTTCATATTTAGTCGTTTTCAGCCAACTTTCTGAATTTTTGAAAATTTCACTTTTTTGTGAAAATATCCACTAAATGAGGGAATAATATGTGTGAGGGTACCCGAGGAGAGTTCCAAATGTGTGTGGGTAGAATATATATCACACGGGGGAAAAATTGAAAAAAGGTGAAAAATTTTTTTTTTTGGACTTAGTCATTTTTTCAGCGTTTATCAGACTTTCAGATAGGGGAAATGTCAGTGAGCATTCCGATTTCAGTTCCAGAGCGATTCGCCCGATGAGTCCTTAATATTTAGTTGTTTTCAGACAAATTTCAGAATTTTTAAAAATTTCACTTTTTTGTGAAAATATCCACTAAATGAGGGAATAATATGTGTGAGGGTACCCCAGGAGAGTTCCAAATGTGTGTGGGTAGAATATATATCCCACGGGGGTAAAATTGAAAAAAGGTGAAAAAATTTTTTTTCGACTTAGTCATTTTTCCGGCGTTTATCAGACTTTCAGATAGGGGAAATGTCAGTGAGCGTTCTGATTTAAGTTCCAGAGCGATTCGCCCGATGAGTCCTTCATATTTAGTGGTTTTCAGCCAATTTTCTGAATTTTTGAAAATTTCACTTTTTTGTGAAAATATCCACTAAATGAGGGAATAATATGTGTGAGGGTACCCCAGGAGAGTTCCAAATGTGTGTGGGTAGAATATATATAACACGGGGGTAAAATTGAAAAAAGGTGAAAAATATTTTATTTTTGGACTTAGTCATCTTTCAGCATTTATCAGACTTTCAGATAGGGGAAATGTCAGTGAGCGTTCCGATTTAAGTTCCAGAGCGATTCGCCCGATGAGTCCTTCATATTTAGTCGTTTTCAGCCAATTTTCTGAATTTTTGAAAATTTCACTTTTTTGTGAAAATATCCACTAAATGAGGGAATAATATGTGTGAGGGTACCCCAGGAGAGTTCCAAATGTGTGTGGGTAGAATATATATAACACGGGGGTAAAATTGAAAAAAGGTGAAAAATATTTTTTTTTGGACTTAGTCATTTTTTCAGCGTTTATCAGACTTTCAGATAGGGGAAATGTCAGTGAGCGTTCCGATTTCAGTTCCAGAGCGATTCGCCCGATGAGTCCTTAATATTTAGTTGTTTTCAGCCAAATTACAGAATTTTTAAAAATTTCACTTTTTTGTGAAAATATCCACTAAATGAGGGAATAATATGTGTGAGGGTACCCCAGGAGAGTTCCAAATGTGTGTGGGTGGAATATATATCCCACGGGGGTAAAATTGAAAAAAGGTGAAAAAATTTTTTTTTTTGGACTTATTCATTTTTTCAGCATTTATCAGACTTTCAGATAGGGGAAATGTCAGTGAGCGTTGCGATTTCAGTTCCAGAACGATTCGCCCGATGAGTCCATCATATTTAGTCGTTTTCAGCCAATTTTCAGAATGGTTGAAAATTTCACTTTTTTGTGAAAATATCCACTAAATGAGGGAATAATATGTGTGAGGGTACCACAGGAGAGTTCCAAATGTGTGTGGGTAGAATATATATCCCACGGGGGTAAAATTGAAAAAAGGTGAAAAAAATATTTTTTTTGGACTTAGTCATTTTTCTGCATTTATCAGACTTTCAGATAGGGGAAATGTCAGTGAGCTTTCCGATTTAAGTTCCAGAGCGATTCGCCCAATGAGTCCTTCATATTTAGTCCTTTTCAGCCAATGTTCTGAATTTTTGAAAATTTCACTTTTTTGTGAAAATATCCACTAAATGAGGGAATAATATGTGTGAGGGTACCCCAGGAGAGTTCCAAATGTGTGTGGGTAGAATATATATCACACGGGGGTAAAATTAAAAAAAGGTGAAAAATATTTTTTTTTGGACTTAGTCATTTTTTCAGCGTTTATCAGACTTTCAGATAGGGGAAATGTCAGTGAGCGTTCCGATTTCAGTTCCAGAGTGATTCGCCCGATGAGTCCTTAATATTTAGTTGTTTTCAGCCAAATTTCAGAATTTTTGAAAATTTCACTTTTTTGTGAAAATATCCACTAAATGAGTGAATAATATGTGTGAGGGTACCCCAGGAGAGTTCCAAATGTGTGTGGGTAGAATATATATCACACGGGGTAAAATTGAAAAAAGGTGAAAAATTTTTTTTTTTTGGACTTAGTCATTTTTTCAGCGTTTATCAGACTTTCAGATAGGGGAAATGTCAGTGAGCGTTCCGATTTCAGTTCCAGAGCGATTCGCCTGATGAGTCCTTCATATTTAGCCGTTTTCAGCCAAATTTCAGAATTTTTGAAAATTTCACTTTTTTGTGAAAATATCCACTAAATGAGGGAATAATATGTGTGAGGGTACCCCAGGAGAGTTACAAATGTGTGTGGGTAGAATATATATCCCACGGGGGTAAAATTGAAAAAAGGTGAAAAATTTTTTTTTCGACTTAGTCATTTTTCCGGCGTTTATCAGACTTTCAGATAGGGGAAATGTCAGTGAGCGTTCTGATTTAAGTTCCAGAGCGATTCGCCCGATGAGTCCTTCATATTTAGTGGTTTTCAGCCAATTTTCTGAATTTTTGAAAATTTCACTTTTTTGTGAAAATATCCACTAAATGAGGGAATAATATGTGTGAGGGTACCCCAGGAGAGTTCCAAATGTGTGTGGGTAGAATATATATAACACGGGTGTAAAATTGAAAAAAGGTGAAAAATATTTTTTTTTGGACTTAGTCATTTTTTCAGCGTTTATCAGACTTTCAGATAGGGGAAATGTCAGTGAGCGTTCCGATTTCAGTTCCAGAGCGATTCGCCCGATGAGTCCTTAATATTTAGTTGTTTTCAGCCAAATTACAGAATTTTAAAAAATTTCACTTTTTTGTGAAAATATCCACTAAATGAGGGAATAATATGTGTGAGGGTACCCCAGGAGAGTTCCAAATGTGTGTGGGTGGAATATATATCCCACGGGGGTAAAATTGAAAAAAGGTGAAAAAATTTTTTTTTTTGGACTTATTCATTTTTTCAGCATTTATCAGACTTTCAGATAGGGGAAATGTCAGTGAGCAATCCGATTTCAGTTCCAGAGTGATTCGCCCGATGAGTCCTTCATATTTAGTCGTTTTCAGCCAATTTTCAGAATGTTTGAAAATTTCACTTTTTTGTGAAAATATCCACTAAATGAGGGAATAATATGTGTGAGGGTACCACAGGAGAGTTCCAAATGTGTGTGGGTAGAATATATATCCCACGGGGGTAAAATTGAAAAAAGGTGAAAAAAATATTTTTTTTGGACTTAGTCATTTTTCAGCATTTATCAGACTTTCAAATAGGGGAAATGTCAGTGAGCTTTCCGATTTAAGTTCCAGAGCGATTCGCCCGATGAGTCCTTCATATTTAGTCCTTTTCAGCCAATGTTCTGAATTTTTGAAAATTTCACTTTTTTGTGAAAATATCCACTAAATGAGGGAATAATATGTGTGAGGGTACCCCAGGAGAGTTCCAAATGTGTGTGGGTAGAATATATATCACACGGGGGTAAAATTGAAAAAAGGTGAAAAATATTTTTTTTTGGACTTAGTCATTTTTTCAGCGTTTATCAGACTTTCAGATAGGGGAAATGTCAGTGAGCGTTCCGATTTCAGTTCCAGAGTGATTCGCCCGATGAGTCCTTAATATTTAGTTGTTTTCAGCCAAATTTCAGAATTTTTGAAAATTTCACTTTTTTGTGAAAATATCCACTAAATGAGGGAATAATATGTGTGAGGGTACCCCAGGAGAGTTCCAAATGTGTGTGGGTAGAATATATATCCCACGGGGGTAAAATTGAAAAAAGGTGAAAAAAATATTTTTTTTGGACTTAGTCATTTTTTCAGCATTTATCAGACTTTCAGATAGGGGAAATGTCAGTGAGTGTTCCGATTTCAGTTCCAGAGCGATTCACCCGATGAGTCCTTCATATTTAGTCGTTTTCAGCCAACTTTCTGAATTTTTGAAAATTTCACTTTTTTGTGAAAATATCCACTAAATGAGTGAATAATATGTGTGAGGGTACCCCAGGAGAGTTCCAAATGTGTGTGGGTAGAATATATATCACACGGGGTAAAATTGAAAAAAGGTGAAAAATTTTTTTTTTTTGGACTTAGTCATTTTTTCAGCGTTTATCAGACTTTCAGATAGGGGAATTGTCAGTGAGCGTTCCGATTTCAGTTCCAGAGCGATTCGCCCGATGAGTCCTTCATATTTAGCCGTTTTCAGCCAAATTTCAGAATTTTTGAAAATTTCACTTTTTTGTGAAAATATCCACTAAATGAGGGAATAATATGTGTGAGGGTACCCCAGGAGAGTTCCAAATGTGTGTGGGTAGAATATATATCCCACGGGGGTAAAATTGAAAAATGGTGAAAATTTTTTTTTTCGACTTAGTCATTTTTCCGGCGTTTATCAGACTTTCAGATAGGGGAAATGTCAGTGAGCGTTCCGATTTAAGTTCCAAAGCGATTTACCCGATGAGTCCTTCATATTTAGTCGTTTTCAGCCAATTTTCTGAATTTTTGAAAATTTCACTTTTTTGTGAAAATATCCACTAAATGAGGGAATAATATGTGTGAGGGTACCCCAGGAGAGTTCCAAATGTGTGTGGGTAGAATATATATCACACGGGGGTAAAATTGATAAAAGGTGAAAAAATTTTATTTTTGGACTTAGTCATCTTTCAGCATTTATCAGACTTTCAGATAGGGGAAATGTCAGTGAGCGTTCCGATTTAAGTTCCAGAGCGATTCGCCCGATGAGTCCTTCATATTTAGTCGTTTTCAGCCAATTTTCTGAATTTTTGAAAATTTCACTTTTTTGTGAAAATATCTACTAAATGAGGGAATAATATGTGTGAGGGTACCCCAGGAGAGTTCCAAATGTGTGTGGGTAGAATATATATCACACGGGGGTAAAATTGAAAAAAGGTGAAAAAATTTTATTTTTGGACTTAGTCATCTTTCAGCATTTATCAGACTTTCAGATAGGGGAAATGTCAGTGAGCGTTCCGATTTAAGTTCCAGAGCGATTCGCCCGATGAGTCCTTCATATTTAGTCGTTTTCAGCCAATTTTCTGAATTTTTGAAAATTTCACTTTTTTGTGAAAATATCCACTAAATGAGGGAATAATATGTGTGAGGGTACCCCAGGAGAGTTCCAAATGTGTGTGGGTAGAATATATATCCCACGGGGGTAAAATTGAAAATGGTGAAACATTTTTTTTTTTGGACTTAGTCATTTTTTCAGTGTTTATCAGACTTTCAGATAGGGGAAATGTCAGTGAGCGTTCCGATTTCAGTTCCAGAGCGATTCGCCCGATGAGTCCTTCATATTTAGTCGTTTTCAGCCAATTTTCTGAATTTTTGAAAATTTCACTTTTTTGTGAAAATATCCACTAAATGAGGGAATAATATGTGTGAGGGTACCACAGGAGAGTTCCAAATGTGTGTGGGTAGAATATATATCCCACGGGGGTAAAATTGAAAAAAGGTGAAAAAAATATTTTTTTTGGACTTAGTCATTTTTCTGCATTTATCAGACTTTCAGATAGGGGAAATGTCAGTGAGCTTTCCGATTTAAGTTCCAGAGCGATTCGCCCAATGAGTCCTTCATATTTAGTCCTTTTCAGCCAATGTTCTGAATTTTTGAAAATTTCACTTTTTTGTGAAAATATCCACTAAATGAGGGAATAATATGTGTGAGGGTACCCCAGGAGAGTTCCAAATGTGTGTGGGTAGAATATATATCACACGGGGGTAAAATTAAAAAAAGGTGAAAAATATTTTTTTTTGGACTTAGTCATTTTTTCAGCGTTTATCAGACTTTCAGATAGGGGAAATGTCAGTGAGCGTTCCGATTTCAGTTCCAGAGTGATTCGCCCGATGAGTCCTTAATATTTAGTTGTTTTCAGCCAAATTTCAGAATTTTTGAAAATTTCACTTTTTTGTGAAAATATCCACTAAATGAGTGAATAATATGTGTGAGGGTACCCCAGGAGAGTTCCAAATGTGTGTGGGTAGAATATATATCACACGGGGTAAAATTGAAAAAAGGTGAAAAATTTTTTTTTTTTGGACTTAGTCATTTTTTCAGCGTTTATCAGACTTTCAGATAGGGGAAATGTCAGTGAGCGTTCCGATTTCAGTTCCAGAGCGATTCGCCTGATGAGTCCTTCATATTTAGCCGTTTTCAGCCAAATTTCAGAATTTTTGAAAATTTCACTTTTTTGTGAAAATATCCACTAAATGAGGGAATAATATGTGTGAGGGTACCCCAGGAGAGTTACAAATGTGTGTGGGTAGAATATATATCCCACGGGGGTAAAATTGAAAAAAGGTGAAAAATTTTTTTTTCGACTTAGTCATTTTTCCGGCGTTTATCAGACTTTCAGATAGGGGAAATGTCAGTGAGCGTTCTGATTTAAGTTCCAGAGCGATTCGCCCGATGAGTCCTTCATATTTAGTGGTTTTCAGCCAATTTTCTGAATTTTTGAAAATTTCACTTTTTTGTGAAAATATCCACTAAATGAGGGAATAATATGTGTGAGGGTACCCCAGGAGAGTTCCAAATGTGTGTGGGTAGAATATATATAACACGGGTGTAAAATTGAAAAAAGGTGAAAAATATTTTTTTTTGGACTTAGTCATTTTTTCAGCGTTTATCAGACTTTCAGATAGGGGAAATGTCAGTGAGCGTTCCGATTTCAGTTCCAGAGCGATTCGCCCGATGAGTCCTTAATATTTAGTTGTTTTCAGCCAAATTACAGAATTTTAAAAAATTTCACTTTTTTGTGAAAATATCCACTAAATGAGGGAATAATATGTGTGAGGGTACCCCAGGAGAGTTCCAAATGTGTGTGGGTGGAATATATATCCCACGGGGGTAAAATTGAAAAAAGGTGAAAAAATTTTTTTTTTTGGACTTATTCATTTTTTCAGCATTTATCAGACTTTCAGATAGGGGAAATGTCAGTGAGCAATCCGATTTCAGTTCCAGAGTGATTCGCCCGATGAGTCCTTCATATTTAGTCGTTTTCAGCCAATTTTCAGAATGTTTGAAAATTTCACTTTTTTGTGAAAATATCCACTAAATGAGGGAATAATATGTGTGAGGGTACCACAGGAGAGTTCCAAATGTGTGTGGGTAGAATATATATCCCACGGGGGTAAAATTGAAAAAAGGTGAAAAAAATATTTTTTTTGGACTTAGTCATTTTTCAGCATTTATCAGACTTTCAAATAGGGGAAATGTCAGTGAGCTTTCCGATTTAAGTTCCAGAGCGATTCGCCCGATGAGTCCTTCATATTTAGTCCTTTTCAGCCAATGTTCTGAATTTTTGAAAATTTCACTTTTTTGTGAAAATATCCACTAAATGAGGGAATAATATGTGTGAGGGTACCCCAGGAGAGTTCCAAATGTGTGTGGGTAGAATATATATCACACGGGGGTAAAATTGAAAAAAGGTGAAAAATATTTTTTTTTGGACTTAGTCATTTTTTCAGCGTTTATCAGACTTTCAGATAGGGGAAATGTCAGTGAGCGTTCCGATTTCAGTTCCAGAGTGATTCGCCCGATGAGTCCTTAATATTTAGTTGTTTTCAGCCAAATTTCAGAATTTTTGAAAATTTCACTTTTTTGTGAAAATATCCACTAAATGAGGGAATAATATGTGTGAGGGTACCCCAGGAGAGTTCCAAATGTGTGTGGGTAGAATATATATCCCACGGGGGTAAAATTGAAAAAAGGTGAAAAAAATATTTTTTTTGGACTTAGTCATTTTTTCAGCATTTATCAGACTTTCAGATAGGGGAAATGTCAGTGAGTGTTCCGATTTCAGTTCCAGAGCGATTCACCCGATGAGTCCTTCATATTTAGTCGTTTTCAGCCAACTTTCTGAATTTTTGAAAATTTCACTTTTTTGTGAAAATATCCACTAAATGAGTGAATAATATGTGTGAGGGTACCCCAGGAGAGTTCCAAATGTGTGTGGGTAGAATATATATCACACGGGGTAAAATTGAAAAAAGGTGAAAAATTTTTTTTTTTTGGACTTAGTCATTTTTTCAGCGTTTATCAGACTTTCAGATAGGGGAATTGTCAGTGAGCGTTCCGATTTCAGTTCCAGAGCGATTCGCCCGATGAGTCCTTCATATTTAGCCGTTTTCAGCCAAATTTCAGAATTTTTGAAAATTTCACTTTTTTGTGAAAATATCCACTAAATGAGGGAATAATATGTGTGAGGGTACCCCAGGAGAGTTCCAAATGTGTGTGGGTAGAATATATATCCCACGGGGGTAAAATTGAAAAATGGTGAAAATTTTTTTTTTCGACTTAGTCATTTTTCCGGCGTTTATCAGACTTTCAGATAGGGGAAATGTCAGTGAGCGTTCCGATTTAAGTTCCAAAGCGATTTACCCGATGAGTCCTTCATATTTAGTCGTTTTCAGCCAATTTTCTGAATTTTTGAAAATTTCACTTTTTTGTGAAAATATCCACTAAATGAGGGAATAATATGTGTGAGGGTACCCCAGGAGAGTTCCAAATGTGTGTGGGTAGAATATATATCACACGGGGGTAAAATTGATAAAAGGTGAAAAAATTTTATTTTTGGACTTAGTCATCTTTCAGCATTTATCAGACTTTCAGATAGGGGAAATGTCAGTGAGCGTTCCGATTTAAGTTCCAGAGCGATTCGCCCGATGAGTCCTTCATATTTAGTCGTTTTCAGCCAATTTTCTGAATTTTTGAAAATTTCACTTTTTTGTGAAAATATCTACTAAATGAGGGAATAATATGTGTGAGGGTACCCCAGGAGAGTTCCAAATGTGTGTGGGTAGAATATATATCACACGGGGGTAAAATTGAAAAAAGGTGAAAAAATTTTATTTTTGGACTTAGTCATCTTTCAGCATTTATCAGACTTTCAGATAGGGGAAATGTCAGTGAGCGTTCCGATTTAAGTTCCAGAGCGATTCGCCCGATGAGTCCTTCATATTTAGTCGTTTTCAGCCAATTTTCTGAATTTTTGAAAATTTCACTTTTTTGTGAAAATATCCACTAAATGAGGGAATAATATGTGTGAGGGTACCCCAGGAGAGTTCCAAATGTGTGTGGGTAGAATATATATCCCACGGGGGTAAAATTGAAAATGGTGAAACATTTTTTTTTTTGGACTTAGTCATTTTTTCAGTGTTTATCAGACTTTCAGATAGGGGAAATGTCAGTGAGCGTTCCGATTTCAGTTCCAGAGCGATTCGCCCGATGAGTCCTTCATATTTAGTCGTTTTCAGCCAATTTTCTGAATTTTTGAAAATTTCACTTTTTTGGGAAAATATCCACTAAATGAGAGAATAATATGTGTGAGGGTACCCCAGGAGAGTTCCAAATATGTGTGGGTAGAATATATATATCCCACGGGGGTAAAATTGAAAAAAGGTGAAACATTTTTTTTTTTGGACTTAGTCATTTTTCAGCATTTATCAGACTTTCAGATAGGGGAAATGTCAGTGAGCGTTCCGATTTAAGTTCCAGAGCGATTCGCCCGATGAGTCCTTCATATTTAGTCGTTTTCAGCCAATTTTCTGAATTTTTGAAAATTTCACTTTTTTGGGAAAATATCCACTAAATGAGGGAATAATATGTGTGAGGGTACCCCAGGAGAGTTCCAAATGTGTGTGGGTAGAATATATATCCCACGGGGATAAAATTGAAAAAAGGTGAAAAAAAATTTTTTTTGGGACTTAGTCATTTTTTCAGCATTTATCAGACTTTCAGATAGGGGAAATGTCAGTGAGCGTTCCGATTTCTGTTCCAGAGCGATTCACCCGATGAGTCCTTCATATTTAGTCGTTTTCAGCCAACTTTCTGAATTTTTGAAAATTTCACTTTTTTGTGAAAATATCCACTAAATGAGGGAATAATATGTGTGAGGGTACCCCAGGAGAGTTCCAAATGTGTGTGGGTAGAATATATATCATACGGGGGAAAAATTGAAAAAAGGTGAAAAAATTTTTTTTTTGGACTTAGTCATTTTTTCAGCGTTTATCAGACTTTCAGATAGGGGAAATGTCAGTGAGCGTTCCAATTTCAGTTCCAGAGCGATTCGCCCGATGAGTCCTTCATATTTAGTCGTTTTCAGCCAATTTTCTGAATTTTTGAAAATTTCACTTTTTTGTGAAAATATCCACTAAATGAGGAAATAATATGTGTGAGGGTACCTCAGGAGAGTTCCAAATGTGTGTAGGTAGAATATATATCCCACGGGGGTAAAATTGAAAAAAGGTGAAAAAATTTTTTTTTTGGACTTAGTCATTTTTTCAGCGTTTATCAGACTTTCAGATAGGGGAAATGTCAGTGAGCATTCCGATTTCAGTTCCAGAGCGATTTGCCCGATGAGTCCTTCATATTTAGTCGTTTTCAGCCAATTTTCTGAATTTTTGAAAATGTCACTTTTTTGTGAAAATATCCACTAAATGAGGGAATAATATGTGTGAAGGTACCCCAGGAGAGTTCGAAATGTGTGTGGGTAGAATATATATCCCACGGGGGTAAAATTGAAAAAAGGTGAAAAAATTTTTTTTTTGGACTTAGTCATTTTTTCAGCGTTTATCAGACTTTCAGATAGGGGAAATGTCAGTGAGCGTTCCAATTTCAGTTCCAGAGCGATTCGCCCGATGAGTCCTTCATATTTAGTCGTTTTCAGCCAATTTTCTGAATTTTTGAAAATTTAACTTTTTTGTGAAAATATCCACTAAATGAGGAAATAATATGCGTGAGGGTACCCCAGGAGACTTCCAAATGTGTGTGGGTAGAATATATATCATACGGGGGAAAAATTGAAAAAAGGTGAAAAAATTTTTTTTTTGGACTTAGTCATTTTTTCAGCGTTTATCAGACTTTCAGATAGGGGAAATGTCAGTGAGCGTTCCAATTTCAGTTCCAGAGCGATTCGCCCGATGAGTCCTTCATATTTAGTCGTTTTCAGCCAACTTTCTGAATTTTTGAAAATTTCACTTTTTTGTGAAAATATCCACTAAATGAGGGAATAATATGTGTGAGGGTACCCCAGGAGAGTTCCAAATGTGTGTGGGTAGAATATATATCATACGGGGGAAAAATTGAAAAAACGTGAAAAATTTTTTTTTTTGGACTTAGTCATTTTTTCAGCGTGTATCAGACTTTCAGATAGGGGAAATGTCAGTGAGCATTCCGATTTCGGTTCCAGAGCGATTTGCCCGATGAGTCCTTCATATTTAGTCGTTTTCAGCCAATTTTCTGAATTTTTGAAAATGTCACTTTTTTGTGAAAATATCCACTAAATGAGGGAATAATATGTGTGAAGGTACCCCAGGAGAGTTCGAAATGTGTGTGGGTAGAATATATATCCCACGGGGGTAAAATTGAAAAAAGGTGAAAAAATTTTTTTTTTGGACTTAGTCATTTTTTCAGCGTTTATCAGACTTTCAGATAGGGGAAATGTCAGTGAGCGTTCCAATTTCAGTTCCAGAGCGATTCGCCCGATGAGTCCTTAATATTTAGTTGTTTTCAGCCAAATTTCAGAATTTTTGAAAATTTCACTTTTTTGTGAAAATATCCACTAAATGAGGGAATAATATGTGTGAGGGTACCCCAGGAGAGTTCCAAATGTGTGTGGGTAGAATATATATCCCACGGGGGTAAAATTGAAAAAAGGTGAAAAAATTTTTTTTTGGACTTAAGTCATTTTCTCAGCGTTTATCAGACTTTCAGATAGGGGAAATGTCAGTGAGCGTTCCGATTTCAGTTCCAGAGCGATTCGCCCGATGAGTCCTTCATATTTAGTCGTTTTCAGCCAATTTTCAGAATTTTTGAAAATTTCACTTTTTCGTGAAAATATCCACTAAATGAGGAAATAATATGTGTGAGGGTACCCCAGGAGTGTTCCAAATGTGTGTGGGTAGAATATATATCCCACGGGGGTAAAATTGAAAAAACGTGAAAAATTTTTTTTTTTGGACTTAATCATTTTTTTAGCGTTTATCAGACTTTCAGATAGGGGAAATGTCAGTCAGCGTTCCGATTTCAGTTCCAGAGGGATTCGCCCGATTAGTCCTTCATATTTAGTCGTTTTCAGCCAATTTTCTGAATTTTTGAAAATTTCACTTTTTTGTGAAAATATCCACTAAATGAGGGAATAATATGTGTGAGGGTACCTCAGGAGAATTCCAAATGTGTGTGGGTAGAATATATATCCCACGGGGGTAAAATTGAAAAAAGGTGAAAAATTTTTTTTTTTTGACTTAGTCATTTTTTCACAGTTTTTCAGACTTTCAGATAGGGGAAATGTCAGTGAGCGTTCCGATTTCAATTCCAGAGCGATTCGCCCGATGAGTCCTTCATATTTAGTCGTTTTCAGCCAATTTTCAGAATTTTTGAAAATTTCACTTTTTTGTGAAAATATCCACTAAATGAGGAAATAATATGTGTGAGGGTACCCCAGGAGAGTTCCAAATGTGTGTGGGTAGAATATATATCCCACGGGGGTAAAATTGAAAAAAGGTGAAAAAATATTTTTTTGGGACTTAGTCATTTTAGCGTTTATCAGACTTTCAGATAGGGGAAATGTCAGTGAGCGTTCCGATTTCAGTTCCAGAGCGATTCGCCCGATGAGTCCTTCATATTTAGTCGTTTTCAGCCAATTTTCTGAATTTTTGAAAATTTCACTTTTTTGTGAAAATATCCACTAAATGAGGGAATAATATGTGTGAGGGTACCTCCGGAGAGTTCCAAATGTGTGTGCGTAGAATATATATCCCACGGGGGTAAAATTGAAAAAAGGTGAAAAATTTTTTTTTTTTGGACTTAGTCATTTTTTCACCGTTTTTCAGACTTTCAGATAGTAGAAATGTCAGTGAGCGTTCCGATTTAAGTTCCAGAGCGATTCGCCCGATGAGTCCTTCATATGTAGTCGTTTTCAGCCAATTTTCAGAATTTTTGAAAATTTCACTTTTTTGTGAAAATATCCACTAAATGAGGAAATAGTATGTGTGAGGGTACCTCAGGAGAGTTCCAAATGTGTGTGGGTACAATATATATCCCACGGGGGTAAAATTGAAAAAAGGTGAAAAAAAATTTTTTTTTGACTTAGTCATTTTTTAAGCGTTTATCAGACTTTCAGATAGGGGAAATGTCAGTGAGCATTCCGATTTCAGTTCCAGAGCGATTCGCCCGATGAGTCCTTCATATTTAGTTGTTTTCAGCCAAATTTCAGAATTTTTGAAAATTTCACTTTTTTGTGAAAATATCCACTTAAATGAGGGAATAATATGTGTGAGGGTACCCCAGGAGAGTTCCAAATGTGTGTGGGTAGAATATATATCCCACGGGGGTAAAATTGAAAAAAGGTGAAAAATATATTTTTTTGGACTTAGTCATTTTTTCAGCGTTTATCGGACTTTCAGATAGGGGAAATGTCAGTGAGCGTTCCGATTTCAGTTCCAGAGCGATTCGCCCGATGAGTCCTTCATATTTAGTCGTTTTCAGCCAATTTTCTGAATTTTTGAAAATTTCACTTTTTTGTGAAAATATCCACTAAATGAGGGAATAATATGTGTGAGGGTACCTCCGGAGAGTTCCAAATGTGTGTGGGTAGAATATATATCCCACGGGGGTAAAATTGAAAAAAGGTGAAAAATTTTTTTTTTTTGGACTTAGTCATTTTTTCACCGTTTTTCAGACTTTCAGATAGTAGAAATGTCAGTGAGCGTTCCGATTTAAGTTCCAGAGCGATTCGCCCAATGAGTCCTTCATATGTAGTCGTTTTCAGCCAATTTTCAGAATTTTTGAAAATTTCACTTTTTTGTGAAAATATCCACTAAATGAGGAAATAGTATGTGTGAGGGTACCCCAGGAGAGTTCCAAATGTGTGTGGGTAGAATATATATCCCACGGGGGTAAAATGGAAAAAAGGTGAAAAAATTTTTTTTTGGACTTAAGTCATTTTTTCAGCGTTTATCAGACTTTCAGATAGGGGAAATGTCAGTGAGCGTTCCGATTTCAGTTCCAGAGCGATTCGCCCGATTAGTCCTTCATATTTAGTCGTTTTCAGCCAATTTTCTGAATTTTTGAAAATTTCACTTTTTTGTGAAAATATTCACTAAATGAAGGAATAATATGTGTGAGGGTACCTCAGGAGAGTTCCAAATGTGTGTGGGTAGAATATATATGCCACGGGGGTAAAATTGAAAAAAGGTGAAACATTTTTTTTTTTTGGACTTAGTCATTTTTTCACCGTTTTTCAGACTTTCAGATAGTAGAAATGTCAGTGAGCGTTCCGATTTAAGTACCAGAGCGATTCGCCCGATGAGTCCTTCATATTTAGTCGTTTTCAGCCAATTTTCAGAATTTTTGAAAATTTCACTTTTTTGTGAAAATATCCACTAAATGAGGAAATAATATGTGTGAGGGTACCCAAGGAGAGTTCCAAATGTGTGTGGGTAGAATATATATCCCACGGGGGTAAAATTGAAAAAAGGTGAAAAATATTTTTTTTGGACTTAGTCATTTTTTCAGCGTTTATCAGACTTTCTGATAGGGGAAATGTCAGTGAGCATTCCGATTTCAGTTCCAGAGCGATTCGCCCGATGAGTCCTTCATATTTAGTCGTTTTCAGCCAATTTTTGAAAATTTCACTTTTTTGTGAAAATATCCACTAAATGAGGGAATAATATGTGTGAGGGTACCTCAGAAGAGTTCCAAATGTGTGTGGGTAGAATATATATCCCACGGGGGTAAAATTGAAAAAAGGTGAAAAAAATTTTTTTTTTGGACTTAGTCATTTTTTCAGCGTTTATCAGACTTTCAGATAGGGGAAATGTCAGTGAGCGTTCCGATTTCAGTTCCAGAGCGATTCGCCCGATGAGTCCTTCATATTTAGTCGTTTTCAGCCAATTTTCAGAATTTTTGAAAATTTCACTTTTTTTGTGAAAATATCCACTAAATGAGGAAATAATATGTGTGAGGGTACCCCAGGAGAGTTCCAAATGTGTGTGGGTAGAATATATATCCCACGGGGGTAAAATTGAAAAAAGGTGAAAAAAAATTTTTTGGACTTAGTCATTTTTCCGGCGTTTATCAGACTTTCAGATAGGGGAAATGTCAGTGAGCGTTCCGATTTCAGTTCCAGAGTGATTCGCCCGATGAGTCCTTCATATTTAGTTGTTTTCAGCCAAATTTCAGAATTTTTGAAAATTTCACTTTTTTGTGAAAATATCCACTAAATGAGGAAATAATATGCGTGACGGTACCCCAGGAGAGTTCCAAATGTGTGTGGGTAGAATATATATCCCACGGGGGTAAAATTGAAAAAAGGTGAAAAATATATTTTTTTGGACTTAGTCATTTTTTCAGCGTTTATCAGACTTTCAGATAGGGGAAATGTCAGTGAGCGTTCCGATTTCAGTTCCAGAGCGATTCGCCCTATGAGTCCTTCATATTTAGTCGTTTTCAGCCAATTTTCTGAATTTTTGAAAATTTCACTTTTTTGTGAAAATATCCACTAAATGAGGGAATAATATGTGTGAGGGTACCTCCGGAGAGTTCCAAATGTGTGTGGGTAGAATATATATCCCACGGGGGTAAAATTGAAAAAAGGTGAAAAATTATTTTTTTTTGGACTTAGTCATTTTTTCACCGTTTTTCAGACTTTCAGATAGTAGAAATGTCAGTGAGCGTTCCGATTTAAGTTCCAGAGCGATTCGCCCGATGAGTCCTTCATATTTAGTCGTTTTCAGCCAATTTTCAGAATTTTTGAAAATTTCACTTTTTTGTGAAAATATCCACTAAATGAGGAAATAATATGTGTGAGGGTACCCCAGGAGAGTTCCAAATGTGTGTGGGTAGAATATATATCCCACGGGGTAAAATTGAAAAAAGGTGAAAAATTTTTTTTTTTTGGACTTAGTCATTTTTTCACCGTTTTTCAGACTTTCAGATAGTAGAAATGTCAGTGAGCGTTCCGATTTAAGTACCAGAGCGATTCGCCCGATGAGTCCTTCATATTTAGTCGTTTTCAGCCAATTTTTGAAAATTTCACTTTTTTGTGAAAATATCCACTAAATGAGGAAATAATATGCGTGAGGGTACCCCAGGAGAGTTCCAAATGTGTGTGGGTAGAATATATATCCCACAGGGGTAAAATTGAAAAAAGGTGAAAAATATATTTTTTTGGACTTAGTCATTTTTTCAGCGTTTATCAGACTTTCAGATAGGGGAAATGTCAGTGAGCGTTCCGATTTCAGTTCCAGAGCGATTCGCCCTATGAGTCCTTCATATTTAGTCGTTTTCAGCCAATTTTCTGAATTTTTGAAAATTTCACTTTTTTGTGAAAATATCCACTAAATGAGGGAATAATATGTGTGAGGGTACCTCAGGAGAGTTCCAAATGTGTGTGGGTAGAATATATATCCCACGGGGGTAAAATTGAAAAAAGGTGAAAAATATATTTTTTTGGACTTAGTCATTTTTTCAGCGTTTATCAGACTTTCAGATAGGGGAAATGTCAGTGAGCGTTCCGATTTCAGTTCCAGAGCGATTCGCCCTATGAGTCCTTCATATTTAGTCGTTTTCAGCCAATTTTCAGAATTTTTGAAAATTTCACTTTTTTGTGAAAATATCCACTAAATGAGGAAATAATATGTGTGAGGGTACCCCAGGAGAGTTCCAAATGTGTGTGGGTAGAATATATATCCCACGGGGGTAAAATGGAAAAAAGGTGAAAAATTTTTTTTTTGGACTTAAGTCATTTTTTCAGCGTTTATCAGACTTTCAGATAGGGGAAATGTCAGTGAGCGTTCCGATTTCAGTTCCAGAGCGATTCGCCCCATGAGTCCTTCATATTTAGTCGTTTTCAGCCAATTTTCTGAATTTTTGAAAATTTCACTTTTTTGTGAAAATATCCACTAAATGAGGAAATAATGTGCGTGAGGGTACCCCAGGAGAGTTCCAAATGTGTGTGGGTAGAATATATATCCCACGGGGGTAAAATTGAAAAAAGGTGAAAAATATATTTTTTTGGACTTAGTCATTTTTTCAGCGTTTATCAGACTTTCAGATAGGGGAAATGTCAGTGAGCGTTCCGATTTCAGTTCCAGAGCGATTCGCCCGATGAGTCCTT
Organism: Phyllobates terribilis; assembly: GCF_046119375.1. Taxonomy (NCBI): domain Eukaryota; kingdom Metazoa; phylum Chordata; class Amphibia; order Anura; family Dendrobatidae; genus Phyllobates; species Phyllobates terribilis. The sequence goes on along the minus strand of NW_027362773.1, from coordinate 16,593,410 downwards.
CATATTTAGTCGTTTTCAGCCAATTTTTGAAAATTTCACTTTTTTGTGAAAATATCCACTAAATGAGGAAATAATATGCGTGAGGGTACCCCAGGAGAGTTCCAAATGTGTGTGGGTAGAATATATATCCCACGGGGGTAAAATTGAAAAAAGGTGAAAAATATATTTTTTTGGACTTAGTCATTTTTTCAGCGTTTATCAGACTTTCAGATAGGGGAAATGTCAGTGAGCGTTCCGATTTCAGTTCCAGAGCGATTCGCCAGATGAGTCCTTCATATTTAGTCATTTTCAGCCAATTTTCTGAATTTTTGAAAATTTCACTTTTTTGTGAAAATATCCACTAAATGAGGGAATAATATGTGTGAGGGTACCTCAGGAGAGTTCCAAATGTGTGTGGGTAGAATATATATCCCACGGGGGTAAAATTGAAAAAAGGTGAAAAATATATTTTTTTGGACTTAGTCATTTTTTCAGCGTTTATCAGACTTTCTGATAGGGGAAATGTCAGTGAGCATTCCGATTTCAGTTCCAGAGCGATTCGCCCGATGAGTCCTTCATATTTAGTCGTTTTCAGCCAATTTTTGAAAATTTCACTTTTTTGTGAAAATATCCACTAAATGAGGAAATAATATGCGTGAGGGTACCCCAGGAGAGTTCCAAATGTGTGTGGGTAGAATATATATCCCACGGGGGTAAAATTGAAAAAAGGTGAAAAATATATTTTTTTGGACTTAGTCATTTTTTCAGCGTTTATCAGACTTTCAGATAGGGGAAATGTCAGTGAGCGTTCCGATTTCAGTTCCAGAGCGATTCGCCAGATGAGTCCTTCATATTTAGTCGTTTTCAGCCAATTTTCTGAATTTTTGAAAATTTCACTTTTTTGTGAAAATATCCACTAAATGAGGGAATAATATGTGTGAGGGTACCTCAGGAGAGTTCCAAATGTGTCTGGGTAGAATATATATCCCACGGGGGTAAAATTGAAAAAAGGTGAAAAATATATTTTTTTGGACTTAGTCATTTTTTCAGCGTTTATCAGACTTTCTGATAGGGGAAATGTCAGTGAGCATTCCGATTTCAGTTCCAGAGCGATTCGCCCGATGAGTCCTTCATATTTAGTCGTTTTCAGCCAATTTTTGAAAATTTCACTTTTTTGTGAAAATATCCACTAAATGAGGAAATAATATGCGTGAGGGTACCCCAGGAGAGTTCCAAATGTGTGTGGGTAGAATATATATCCCACGGGGGTAAAATTGAAAAAAGGTGAAAAATATATTTTTTTGGACTTAGTCATTTTTTCAGCGTTTATCAGACTTTCAGATAGGGGAAATGTCAGTGAGCGTTCCGATTTCAGTTCCAGAGCGATTCGCCCTATGAGTCCTTCATATTTAGTCGTTTTCAGCCAATTTTCTGAATTTTTGAAAATTTCACTTTTTTGTGAAAATATCCACTAAATGAGGGAATAATATGTGTGAGGGTACCTCCGGAGAGTTCCAAATGTGTGTGGGTAGAATATATATCCCACGGGGGTAAAATTGAAAAAAGGTGAAAAATTATTTTTTTTTGGACTTAGTCATTTTTTCACCGTTTTTCAGACTTTCAGATAGTAGAAATGTCAGTGAGCGTTCTGATTTAAGTTCCAGAGCGATTCGCCCGATGAGTCCTTCATATTTAGTCGTTTTCAGCCAATTTTCAGAATTTTTTAAAATTTCACTTTTTTGTGAAAATATCCACTAAATGAGGAAATAATATGTGTGAGGGTACCCCAGGAGAGTTCCAAATGTGTGTGGGTAGAATATATATCCCACGGGGGTAAAATGGAAAAAAGGTAAAAAATTTTTTTTTTGGACTTAAGTCATTTTTTCAGCGTTTATCAGACTTTCAGATAGGGGAAATGTCAGTGAGCGTTCCGATTTCAGTTCCAGAGCGATTCGCCCGATGAGTCCTTCATATTTAGTCGTTTTCAGCCAATTTTCTGAATTTTTGAAAATTTCACTTTTTTGTGAAAATATCCACTAAATGAGGAAATAATGTGCGTGAGGGTACCCCAGGAGAGTTCCAAATGTGTGTGGGTAGAATATATATCCCACGGGGGTAAAATTGAAAAAAGGTGAAAAATATATTTTTTTGGACTTAGTCATTTTTTCAGCGTTTATCAGACTTTCAGATAGGGGAAATGTTAGTGAGCGTTCCGATTTCAGTTCCAGAGCGATTCGCCCGATGAGTCCTTCATATTTAGTCGTTTTCAGCCAATTTTTGAAAATTTCACTTTTTTGTGAAAATATCCACTAAATGAGGAAATAATATGCGTGAGGGTACCCCAGGAGAGTTCCAAATGTGTGTGGGTAGAATATATATCCCACGGGGGTAAAATTGAAAAAAGGTGAAAAATATATTTTTTTGGACTTAGTCATTTTTTCAGCGTTTATCAGACTTTCAGATAGGGGAAATGTCAGTGAGCGTTCCGATTTCAGTTCCAGAGCGATTCGCCAGATGAGTCCTTCATATTTAGTCGTTTTCAGCCAATTTTCTGAATTTTTGAAAATTTCACTTTTTTGTGAAAATATCCACTAAATGAGGGAATAATATGTGTGAGGGTACCTCAGGAGAGTTCCAAATGTGTGTGGGTAGAATATATATCCCACGGGGGTAAAATTGAAAAAAGGTGAAAAATATATTTTTTTGGACTTAGTCATTTTTTCAGCGTTTATCAGACTTTCAGATAGGGGAAATGTCAGTGAGCGTTCCGATTTCAGTTCCAGAGCGATTCGCCCTATGAGTCCTTCATATTTAGTCGTTTTCAGCCAATTTTCAGAATTTTTGAAAATTTCACTTTTTTGTGAAAATATCCACTAAATGAGGGAATAATATGTGTGAGGGTACCTCAGGAGAGTTCCAAATGTGTGTGGGTAGAATATATATCCCACGGGGGTAAAATTGAAAAAAGGTGAAAAATATATTTTTTTGGACTTAGTCATTTTTTCATCGTTTATCAGACTTTCAGATAGGGGAAATGTCAGTGAGCGTTCCGATTTCAGTTCCAGAGCGATTCGCCCTATGAGTCCTTCATATTTAGTCGTTTTCAGCCAATTTTCTGAATTTTTGAAAATTTCACTTTTTTGTGAAAATATCCACTAAATGAGGAAATAATATGTGTGAGGGTACCCCTGGAGAGTTCCAAATGTGTGTGGGTAGAATATATATCCCACGGGGGTAAAATGGAAAAAAGGTGAAAAATTTTTTTTTTGGACTTAAGTCATTTTTTCAGCGTTTATCAGACTTTCAGATAGGGGAAATGTCAGTGAGCGTTCCGATTTCAGTTCCAGAGCGATTCGCCCCATGAGTCCTTCATATTTAGTCGTTTTCAGCCAATTTTCTGAATTTTTGAAAATTTCACTTTTTTGTGAAAATATCCACTAAATGAGGAAATAATGTGCGTGAGGGTACCCCAGGAGAGTTCCAAATGTGTGTGGGTAGAATATATATCCCACGGGGGTAAAATTGAAAAAAGGTGAAAAATATATTTTTTTGGACTTAGTCATTTTTTCAGCGTTTATCAGACTTTCAGATAGGGGAAATGTCAGTGAGCGTTCCGATTTCAGTTCCAGAGCGATTCGCCCGATGAGTCCTTCATATTTAGTCGTTTTCAGCCAATTTTTGAAAATTTCACTTTTTTGTGAAAATATCCACTAAATGAGGAAATAATATGCGTGAGGGTACCCCAGGAGAGTTCCAAATGTGTGTGGGTAGAATATATATCCCACGGGTGTAAAATTGAAAAAAGGTGAAAAATATATTTTTTTGGACTTAGTCATTTTTTCAGCGTTTATCAGACTTTCAGATAGGGGAAATGTCAGTGAGCGTTCCGATTTCAGTTCCAGAGCGATTCGCCCTATGAGTCCTTCATATTTAGTCGTTTTCAGCCAATTTTCTGAATTTTTGAAAATTTCACTTTTTTGTGAAAATATCCACTAAATGAGGGAATAATATGTGTGAGGGTACCTCCGGAGAGTTCCAAATGTGTGTGGGTAGAATATATATCCCACGGGGGTAAAATTGAAAAAAGGTGAAAAATTATTTTTTTTTGGACTTAGTCATTTTTTCACCGTTTTTCAGACTTTCAGATAGTAGAAATGTCAGTGAGCGTTCTGATTTAAGTTCCAGAGCGATTCGCCCGATGAGTCCTTCATATTTAGTCGTTTTCAGCCAATTTTCAGAATTTTTGAAAATTTCACTTTTTTGTGAAAATATCCACTAAATGAGGAAATAATATGTGTGAGGGTACCCCAGGAGAGTTCCAAATGTGTGTGGGTAGAATATATATCCCACGGGGGTAAAATGGAAAAAAGGTGAAAAATTTTTTTTTTGGACTTGTCATTTTTTCAGCGTTTATCAGACTTTCAGATAGGGGAAATGTCAGTGAGCGTTCCGATTTCAGTTCCAGAGCGATTCGCCCGATGAGTCCTTCATATTTAGTCGTTTTCAGCCAATTTTCTGAATTTTTGAAAATTTCACTTTTTTGTGAAAATATCCACTAAATGAGGAAATAATGTGCGTGAGGGTACCCCAGGAGAGTTCCAAATGTGTGTGGGTAGAATATATATCCCACGGGGGTAAAATTGAAAAAAGGTGAAAAATATATTTTTTTGGACTTAGTCATTTTTTCAGCGTTTATCAGACTTTCAGATAGGGGAAATGTCAGTGAGCGTTCCGATTTCAGTTCCAGAGCGATTCGCCAGATGAGTCCTTCATATTTAGTCGTTTTCAGCCAATTTTTGAAAATTTCACTTTTTTGTGAAAATATCCACTAAATGAGGAAATAATATGCGTGAGGGTACCCCAGGAGAGTTCCAAATGTGTGTGGGTAGAATATATATCCCACGGGGGTAAAATTGAAAAAAGGTGAAAAATATATTTTTTTGGACTTAGTCATTTTTTCAGCGTTTATCAGACTTTCAGATAGGGGAAATGTCAGTGAGCGTTCCGATTTCAGTTCCAGAGCGATTCGCCAGATGAGTCCTTCATATTTAGTCGTTTTCAGCCAATTTTCTGAATTTTTGAAAATTTCACTTTTTTGTGAAAATATCCACTAAATGAGGGAATAATATGTGTGAGGGTACCTCAGGAGAGTTCCAAATGTGTGTGGGTAGAATATATATCCCACGGGGGTAAAATTGAAAAAAGGTGAAAAATATATTTTTTTGGACTTAGTCATTTTTTCAGCGTTTATCAGACTTTCAGATAGGGGAAATGTCAGTGAGCGTTCCGATTTCAGTTCCAGAGCGATTCGCCCTATGAGTCCTTCATATTTAGTCGTTTTCAGCCAATTTTCTGAATTTTTGAAAATTTCACTTTTTTGTGAAAATATCCACTAAATGAGGGAATAATATGTGTGAGGGTACCTCCGGAGAGTTCCAAATGTGTGTGGGTAGAATATATATCCCACGGGGGTAAAATTGAAAAAAGGTGAAAAATTATTTTTTTTTGGACTTAGTCATTTTTTCACCGTTTTTCAGACTTTCAGATAGTAGAAATGTCAGTGAGCGTTCCGATTTAAGTTCCAGAGCGATTCGCCCGATGAGTCCTTCATATTTAGTCGTTTTCAGCCAATTTTCAGAATTTTTGAAAATTTCACTTTTTTGTGAAAATATCCACTAAATGAGGAAATAATATGTGTGAGGGTACCCCAGGAGAGTTCCAAATGTGTGTGGGTAGAATATATATCCCACGGGGGTAAAATGGAAAAAAGGTGAAAAATTTTTTTTTTGGACTTAAGTCATTTTTTCAGCGTTTATCAGACTTTCAGATAGGGGAAATGTCAGTGAGCATTCCGATTTCAGTTCCAGAGCGATTCGCCCGATGAGTCCTTCATATTTCGTCGTTTTCAGCCAATTTTCTGAATTTTTGAAAATTTCACTTTTTTGTGAAAATATCCACTAAATGAGGAAATAATATGTGTGAGGGTACCCCAGGAGAGTTCCAAATGTGTGTGGGTAGAATATATATCCCACGGGGGTAAAATGGAAAAAAGGTGAAAAATTTTTTTTTTGGACTTAAGTCATTTTTTCAGCGTTTATCAGACTTTCAGATAGGGGAAATGTCAGTGAGCGTTCCGATTTCAGTTCCAGAGCGATTCGCCCGATGAGTCCTTCATATTTAGTCGTTTTCAGCCAATTTTCTGAATTTTTGAAAATTTCACTTTTTTGTGAAAATATCCACTAAATGAGGAAATAATGTGCGTGAGGGTACCCCAGGAGAGTTCCAAATGTGTGTGGGTAGAATATATATCCCACGGGGGTAAAATTGAAAAAAGGTGAAAAATATATTTTTTTGGACTTAGTCATTTTTTCAGCGTTTATCAGACTTTCAGATAGGGGAAATGTCAGTGAGCGTTCCGATTTCAGTTCCAGAGCGATTCGCCCGATGCGTCCTTCATATTTAGTCGTTTTCAGCCAATTTTCAGAATTTTTGAAAATTTCACTTTTTTGTGAAAATATCCACTAAATGAAGGAATAATATGTGTGAGGGTACCTCAGAAGAGTTCCAAATGTGTGTGGGTAGAATATATATCCCACGGGGGTAAAATTGAAAAAAGGTGAAAAAATTTTTTTTTTTGGACTTAGTCATTTTTTCAGCGTTTATCAGACTTTCAGATAGGGGAAATGTCAGTGAGCGTTCCGATTTCAGTTCCAGAGCGATTCGCCCGATGAGTCCTTCATATTTAGTCGTTTTCAGCCAATTTTCTGAATTTTTGAAAATTTCACTTTTTTGTGAAAATATCCACTAAATGAGGAAATAATATGTGTGAGGGTACCCCAGGAGAGTTCCAAATGTGTGTGGGTAGAATATATATCCCACGGGGGTAAAATGGAAAAAAGGTGAAAAATTTTTTTTTTGGACTTAAGTCATTTTTTCAGCGTTTATCAGACTTTCAGATAGGGGAAATGTCAGTGAGCGTTCCGATTTCAGTTCCAGAGCGATTCGCCCGATGAGTCCTTCATATTTAGTCGTTTTCAGCCAATTTTCTGAATTTTTGAAAATTTCACTTTTTTGTGAAAATATCTACTAAATGAGGAAATAATGTGCGTGAGGGTACCCCAGGAGAGTTCCAAATGTGTGTGGGTAGAATATATATCCCACGGGGGTAAAATTGAAAAAAGGTGAAAAATATATTTTTTTGGACTTAGTCATTTTTTCAGCGTTTATCAGACTTTCAGATAGGGGAAATGTCAGTGAGCGTTCCGATTTCAGTTCCAGAGCGATTCGCCCGATGCGTCCTTCATATTTAGTCGTTTTCAGCCAATTTTCAGAATTTTTGAAAATTTCACTTTTTTGTGAAAATATCCACTAAATGAAGGAATAATATGTGTGAGGGTACCTCAGAAGAGTTCCAAATGTGTGTGGGTAGAATATATATCCCACGGGGGTAAAATTGAAAAAAGGTGAAAAAATTTTTTTTTTTGGACTTAGTCATTTTTTCAGCGTTTATCAGACTTTCAGATAGGGGAAATGTCAGTGAGCGTTCCGATTTCAGTTCCAGAGCGATTCGCCCGATGAGTCCTTCATATTTAGTCGTTTTCAGCCAATTTTCTGAATTTTTGAAAATTTCACTTTTTTGTGAAAATATCCACTAAATGAGGGAATAATATGTGTGAGGGTATCCCAGGAGAGTTCCAAATGTGTGTGGGTAGAATATATATCCCACGGGGGTAAAATTGAAAAAAGGTGAAAAATTTTTTTTTTTGGACTTAGTCATTTTTTCAGCGTTTATCAGACTTTCAGATAGGGGAAATGTCAGTGAGCGTTCCGATTTCAGTTCCAGAGCGATTCTCCCGATGAGTCCTTAATATTTTTTTGTTTCAGCCAAATTTCAGAATTTTTGAAAATTTCACTTTTTTGTGAAAATATCCACTAAATGAGGGAATAATATGTGTGAGGGTACCCCAGGAGAGTTCCAAATGTGTGTGGGTAGAATATATATCCCACGGGGGTAAAATTTAGAGATGAGCGTTGTTCTACTCGAACTGTTCGCCAATCTCAAATTCGAGCTGTTTTGGGCGATGTTCGAGCCGTTCGGCGAACACGAACAATTTGATAAAAATTCGGCTGTTCGAGGTTATGTTCGATAACTGTTCGTGCACCAAAATCATAACTGGATTTTTTCTCAGTAATGATGAAAATTAATGTTAATACGCAGTTTGAGTGTACAGCAGGGTGGGGGGAGGGGCAGGGGATGGATCTCTGCAGGAACAATGAATATCTCCATTTTTTTTTCTCTTTCCCGCATTTACAGTGGGGAGGTGCAATCTGTCAGCCTATCAGCAGCGCACACACGGAGCGAAGTGCTTTTTTTCACACAAGCAAGGGCATGTGTCATTGGCAGTGTATGTCACATGTCCTTGCCCTATAAGACCAAGCCATTTTCCCCGTCGCCACCATTTTCTCACTGCTGCAGCTGCGTGTTAGACGGCACCGCTGTTGCTGTGTGCGCTATACCTTGTTAATTTCAAGCCAATTTTTGCACAAATATACAGATAGCTTGGGAGTAGGGAATATTTGTGATTGCAGTCCTTTTAAGGACTAGGTTACAGCATTTCCTACGACTTTTATCAGGGAGGTCTGTGCTCTTAAATAGATAGGTTGTGGGAGTAAAGATTAATTGTAATTGGAGTCCTTTTCAGGACTAGGTTACATGAGTTCCTATCAGTTTTTGCCAGGCAGGTCTGTGCCAGTGCTGTGCAAGTTTTTTTCACAGCATTTGGCTGAATCTAGCAAAGCTAATCCTTTTTGGCCTATTGCAGAGTGTGTTAGTCAGTGGAGTAGCCTATCTGTGTTGCAAGATAAACCACCTGTGTATAGAATACCAATTTTTTTACTGCACCTAGTGAAGTAAAATCTTTTGGGCATAGCATCATTCTATTAGTCCATCTATACTGACCTCCATCAGGTTGCAAACTGAATATAATTTTTTTCTGCATCTAGCTCTGAAAAAATATTTGGGCTTCTAGCGGTGTGTGGGACTTGGTCTATTAGTCCATCTATACTGACCTCCATCAGGTTGCAAATTAAAAATAATTTTTTTCTGCATCTAGCTCTGAAAAAATTTTTGGGCTTCTAGCAGTGTGTGGGACTTGGTCTATTAGTCCATCTATACTGACCTCCATCAGGTTGCAAATTGAATCAAAAAATTTTCTGCATCTAGCTCTGAAAAAATATTTGGGCTTCTAGCGGTGTGTGGGACTTGGTCTATTAGTCCATCTATACTGACCTCCATCAGGTTGCAAATTAAAAATAATTTTTTTCTGCATCTAGCTCTGTAAAAATATTTGGGCTTCTAGCGGTGTGTGGGACTTGGTCTATTAGTCCATCTATACTGACCTCCATCAGGTTGCAAATTAAAAATAATTTTTTTCTGCATCTAGCTCTGAAAAAATATTTGGGCTTCTAGCAGTGTGTGGGACTTGGTCTATTAGTGCATCTATACTGACCTCCATCAGGTTGCAAATTAAAAATAATTTTTTTCTTCATTTAGCTCTGAAAAAATATTTGGGCTTCTAGCAGTGTGTGGGACTTGTTCTATTAGTCCTTCTATACTGACCTCCAGCAGGTTGCAAATTGAATATAATTTTTTTCTGCATCTAGCTCTGAAAAAATATTTGGGCTTCTAGCAGTGTGTGGGACTTGGTCTATTAGTCCATCTATACTGACCTCCATCAGGTTGCAAATTGAATCAAAAAATTTTCTGCATCTAGCTCTGAAAAAATATTTGGGCTTCTAGTGGTGTGTGGGACTTGGTCTATTAGTCCATCTATACTGACCTCCATCAGGTTGCAAATTAAAAATAATTTTTTTCTGCATCTAGCTCTGAAAAAATATTTGGGCTTCTAGCGGTGTGTGGGACTTGGTCTATTAGTCCATCTATACTGACCTCCATCAGGTTGCAAATTAAAAATAATTTTTTTCTTCATTTAGCTCTGAAAAAATATTTGGGCTTCTAGCAGTGTGTGGGACTTGTTCTATTAGTCCTTCTATACTGACCTCCAGCAGGTTGCAAATTGAATATAATTTTTTTCTGCATCTAGCTCTGAAAAAATATTTGGGCTTCTAGCGGTGTGTGGGACTTGGTCTATTAGTCCATCTATACTGACCTCCATCAGGTTGCAAATTAAAAATAATTTTTTTCTGCATCTAGCTCTGAAAAAATATTTGGGCTTCTAGCAGTGTGTGGGACTTGGTCTATTAGTCCATCTATACTGACCTCCATCAGGTTGCAAATTAAAAATAATTTTTTTCTTCATTTAGCTCTGAAAAAATATTTGGGCTTCTAGCAGTGTGTGGGACTTGTTCTATTAGTCCTTCTATACTGACCTCCAGCAGGTTGCAAATTGAATATAATTTTTTTCTGCATCTAGCTCTGAAAAAATATTTGGGCTTCTAGCGGTGTGTGGGACTTGGTCTTTTAGTCCATCTATACTGACCTCCATCAGGTTGCAAATTAAAAATAATTTTTTTCTGCATCTAGCTCTGAAAAAATATTTGGGCTTCTAGCAGTGTGTGGGACTTGGTCTATTAGTCCATCTATACTGACCTCCATCAGGTTGCAAATTAAAAATAATTTTTTTCTTCATTTAGCTCTGAAAAAATATTTGGGCTTCTAGCAGTGTGTGGGACTTGTTCTATTAGTCCTTCTATACTGACCTCCAGCAGGTTGCAAATTGAATATAATTTTTTTCTGCATCTAGCTCTGAAAAAATATTTGGGCTTCTAGCGGTGTGTGGGACTTGGTCTATTAGTCCATCTATACTGACCTCCATCAGGTTGCAAATTAAAAATATTTTTTTTCTGCATCTAGCTCTGAAAAAATATTTGGGCTTCTAGCAGTGTGTGGGACTTGGTCTATTAGTCCATCTATACTGACCTCCATCAGGTTGCAAACTGAATCAAAAAATTTTCTGCATCTAGCTCTGAAAAAATATTTGGGCTTCTAGCGCTGTGTGGGACTTGGTCTATTAGTCCATCTATACTGACCTCCATCAGGTTGCAAATTAAAAATAATTTTTTTCTGCATCTAGCTCTGAAAAAATATTTGGGCTTCTAGCAGTGTGTGGGACTTGGTCTATTAGTCCATCTATACTGACCTCCATCAGGTTGCAAATTGAATCAAAAAATTTTCTGCATCTAGCTCTGAAAAAATATTTGGGCTTCTAGCGGTGTGTGGGACTTGGTCTATTAGTCCATCTATACTGACCTCCATCAGGTTGCAAATTAAAAATAATTTTTTTCTGCATCTAGCTCTGAAAAAATATTTGGGCTTCTAGCAGTGTGTGGGACTTGGTCTATTAGTCCATCTATACTGACCTCCATCAGGTTGCAAATTAAAAATAATTTTTTTCTTCATTTAGCTCTGAAAAAATATTTGGGCTTCTAGCAGTGTGTGGGACTTGTTCTATTAGTCCTTCTATACTGACCTCCAGCGGGTTGCAAATTGAATATAATTTTTTTCTGCATCTAGCTCTGAAAAAATATTTGGGCTTCTAGCGGTGTGTGGGACTTGGTCTATTAGTCCATCTATACTGACCTCCATCAGGTTGCAAATTAAAAATAATTTTTTTCTGCATCTAGCTCTGAAAAAATATTTGGGCTTCTAGCAGTGTGTGGGACTTGGTCTATTAGTCCATCTATACTGACCTCCATCAGGTTGCAAATTAAAAATAATTTTTTTCTTCATTTAGCTCTGAAAAAATATTTGGGCTTCTAGCAGTGTGTGGGACTTGTTCTATTAGTCCTTCTATACTGACCTCCAGCAGGTTGCAAATTGAATATAATTTTTTTCTGCATCTAGCTCTGAAAAAATATTTGGGCTTCTAGCGGTGTGTGGGACTTGGTCTATTAGTCCATCTATACTGACCTCCATCAGGTTGCAAATTGAATCAAAAAATTTTCTGCATCTAGCTCTGAAAAAATATTTGGGCTTCTAGCGCTGTGTGGGACTTGGTCTATTAGTCCATCTATACTGACCTCCATCAGGTTGCAAATTAAAAATAATTTTTTTCTGCATCTAGCTCTGAAAAAATATTTGGGCTTCTAGCAGTGTGTGGGACTTGGTCTATTAGTCCATCTATACTGACCTCCATCAGGTTGCAAATTGAATCAAAACATTTTCTGCATCTAGCTCTGAAAAAATATTTGGGCTTCTAGCGGTGTGTGGGACTTGGTCTATTAGTCCATCTATACTGACCTCCATCAGGTTGCAAATTAAAAATAATTTTTTTCTGCATCTAGCTCTGAAAAAATATTTGGGCTTCAAGCAGTGTGTGGGACTTGGTCTATTAGTCCATCTATACTGACCTCCATCAGGTTGCAAATTGAATCAAAAAATTTTCTGCATCTAGCTCTGAAAAAATATTTGGCCTTCTAGCGGTGTGTGGGACTTGGTCTATTAGTCCATCTATACTGACCTCCATCAGGTTGCAAATTAAAAATAATTTTTTTCTGCATCTAACCCAGCCAATAGTTTTGGCCTAATACCACAGTTTGGCCACTCAGCTCTGCTCGGTTACCATCCATTGTTTTTTTGTGCAAACAACTCCAGAGTTGTGAATTAGTTAACCACCATAATGAGTGGAAAAAGGCCTGCTGCTGGTGGAAAGGGGAATAGGCGTGTTGGGAAGGGAAAAAAAGGTTGTGTCCGTGGGGTAGGTGCAGAAGAAAGACCATCTTCCAGCCAAACTAAAATGTCTACTTCTTTTAGCGGACAATGTGATAAGATCCCTTTCTTACGGCCACGCCAATCGCTACAAATTCCAGATGAGGCACAAAAACAGCAGGTGCTTCAACGGATATCAAGTGCTCCTTTAAGTGGGCTCTCCTCCACATCAACTTCAACATCACAAATACTCCAGTCCTCAAAGGTGTCACCCAAATCGCACTTGCTTCCTCACAGCTCCCAAATCTCCAGCTGCCCGTCTGAGTATGAGGTAGAACAGATGGTTGAGTCTGCAGAGCTGTTTACTCATACTATAGCCTGGGAATCAGAGGTCGACTCCAGCGCTTCTGTGAATCCAGACGAGGAAATGATCTGCACTGATGCCCAGAATCTTTATGAGTCGGATCCAGGACCAGACGCAGAAGGTTCTGACCATAATGTAGACCCTCATTCCCAAACTGTAACTCCTGTTGGTGGAGACAATGAGGAAGACGATGATAAGACTCAAATACCTGATTGGAGCGCCAACTTTAGTTTTTTGTCAGGGCAGGAACAGGTTGGCTCTGAGGACGACGGGTGTGATAACGCACAGGGTGATGATGATGAGGTCGGAGATCCCACTTACTGTCAACCCACAGTCAGCCAAGAGATGAGGTCAGCAGAGGAGGTGGAGGAAGATGCTAGTGACGACGAGGTCAGGTTGCGCCTTCCTGGACAGAGACGTAGTACTGGAAGCACGTCAACAACTGCATCCTCAAACACAACTCTGCCTCTCACCACAAGTCGTGGTGGCTCTTCAGGTCGCATGGGTGCTAAGCCTTGCATAGCCTGGGCATTTTTTCAGATCGATAAAGATGACCCAACTCGTGTTATCTGTAACATTTCTCAGCAAAAGCTAAGTAGAGGCCAAAAAATACATAGTTTGAGTACTTCATGCATGAACCGGCACATGGACATGAAGCATAAGTTGCAGTGGGAAGCTCAGTGTGCTACAATGCGGCCTAGCCGGCCGGGCCAACCACTGTCTGCCATATCTTGTGCATCCGCGGCCTCTTCATCCTCTGTGACTGGGAGGACAGCAGTCACACGTGTTTTGGGGCGCAGACCTGCCACCTCTTTACCCGCAACAGCCAGCGTGATTGGCAAGTCATCATTTTCTTTGGAGGTGGGAACACCAGCTGGTGTTGAGCGCTGTCCGACATCGATAGCACCACCTTTGGATCAAGGCAACCTAACATGTCCGCCTGCATCTTCCTCACAGACCGGCAGTTTGCCGGGGACACCCTTATCAACCCCGTCTAAGCACAAGAGCCAGCCCTCGGTCCCTCAGATGTGGACAAGTAAAAGACCATTTCCTCCTAGCCATGAGAAAGCTAAGAGGTTGAATTTCACCATCTGCAAGCTTTTGGCTACAGAAATGCTGCCTTTCCGCCTGGTGGACACAGAGGATTTTCGAGACCTTATGTCCGTCGCAGTGCCCCAGTACCAGATGCCCAGTCGACACTACTTCTCAAAGAAAGGTGTGCCTGCGCTCCACCAGCATGTCGCACACAACATCACCGCTTCTTTGAGAAACTCTGTGTGTGACAGGGTGCATTTCACCACAGACACTTGGACGAGTAGGCATGGACAGGGGCGTTACATGTCGCTGACTGGGCACTGGGTAACTATGGTGACAGCAGGACAAGGGGCTGCTGTCCAAGTCTTGCCGTCCCCACGAGTTGTGCGTCAATCCTCTTTATGTCAAAGTTCCTCCACTGCTTCTGCCTCCTCAACCTCCTCTCGGTCTTCCACCTGCACTCAAAGCCTGTCTGGTCATGCCACAAGCTTTCTAACTGCGCAGAAGGGATCCTGCACACCTCCTTACTATGCTGGCAGTAGGGCTCAACGTCATCAGGCGGTTTTTACATTGAAATGTCTGGGAAATGTGAGTCACACAGCTGAGGAGTTGTGGTCAGCTCTGGAGAACCAATTTCATGAATGGTTGTCTCCACTGGACCTGAAACCAGGGAAGGCCGTGTGCGACAATGCTGCAAACCTGGGTGCGGCCCTTCGCCTGGGCAATGTCACACACGTGCCTTGTATGGCTCACGTGTTGAACCTGGTTGTCCAGCAATTTTTAGCCCACTATCCCAGACTAGATGGCCTTCTGCAGAGGGCACGGTCGCTGTGTGCTCACTTCCGCCGTTCGCATCCCGCAGCTCAGCGACTTACATCTCTACAGAAGTCGTTGGGCCTGCCACTTCACCGGCTAAAATGCGATGTGCCTACCCGGTGGAATTCAACTCTGCACATGTTGCAGCGACTGTGGCAGCACCGACAAGCCCTGGTGCAATACGTTCTGACGTATAGCCTGGGCCAACGAGATTCAGAGGTGGGGCAAATCACGCTGGAGGAGTGGTTTCAGATCAGGGACCTATGCACCCTTCTGCACAGTTTTGAAATGGCGACGAAGATGTTTAGTGCTGACGATGCCATTATCAGCATGACTATTCCGGTGATTTACATGCTGGAGCACATGTTAAACAGAATTCGGAGTCAGGTGGTGGCACAAGAGGAGGTGGAGGAAGTAGAGGAGGAGGAGTTGTATGCGGAAGGGCTAACATCTGCAAGGTCCAGACGGTCGGCAGCACCAAGGCGGCAGGCATGTGAGGGTGGGGGAGATGGTTTTACCAGGGCGCATGGTAGCAGCCAAACTAGTGAGGAAGGTGCAGGAGCCCAGGAAGAAGTGGAGGACGAACTAATGGAAGACTCATCAGATGAGGGAGACCTTGATCACATTTCTGTTGTGCGAGGTTGGGGGGAGAGGACAGAGGAAGGAAGCATGATTGTTACCTCGCCACCAACACAACAGGGAGTTGGTGCTCCTGGATGCGCAACACACATGAGTGCCTTCTTGCTGCACTACCTGCAACATGACCCTCGAATTGTGAGAATTAGAAATAATCCTGACTACTGGGTTGCCACACTGTTAGATCCCCGGTACAAAAGTAAATTTGCAGAAATTATTCCTGCCATAGAAAGGGATGCACGCATGCAGGAGTATCAGCAGAGACTGTTGCAGAATCTTACATGTGCTTTTCCACAAAATACCAGTGGTGCACGTAGTGAATCTCACAGTTCCAACTTGCCAACCGTGGGACCGTCAAGTGTTCAGCACTCAAACCGTAACAGAACCACAGTATCTGGTGGTAACATCAATTTTGCGGAATCATTTCACCACTTTTTTAGCCCATCCTTTGCAAGGCCACAGGAGACAAGAAGTCTGACACATAGTCAACGCCTAGAGACGATGGTACAGGAGTATCTCCAAGTAAACATTGAAGCCACGACTGTGTCACTGGACCCTTGCTCTTTTTGGGCTTCCAATCTGGATAAATGGCCGGAGCTAGCCACTTACGCCTTGGAGATCTTGTCATGCCCCGCAGCCAGCGTTCTGTCTGAACGTGTGTTCAGCGCTGCTGGTGGTGTGCTGACAGATAAGCGCACGCGGCTCTCCACTGATAATGTAGACAGACTCACGTTCATAAAGATGAACAAATCATGGATCCGAAACGACTTTTCTACCCCTGTGTCATCCTGGGGAGAGTAAAAGCTTGATGATTGGTTAAAATCACCCTACCAACCGTTTTAAGCTTTCAAATTACTAATCATGTTTATCTGTATCTTGACTGGAAAATAATTTGGGCTTTGTAGCAGTGTGCAGCACTGATCCTATTAGGCCATCTATAATAAGCTCCACCAGATTTAAAATTAAAAATAATTTTTAGCTGCATCTAGCCCGGAAAATAATTTTGGGGCTCCGAGATGCGCAAGACACATAAGTGCCTTCTTGCTGCACTACCTGCAGCATGACCCTCATATTGTCAGAATTCGAAGTAATCATGACTACTGGGTTGCCACACTCTTAGATCCCCCAAACTTTTCGATCAACCTTTTCATTTTAATAAAGACCAAAAAAAATGGTCATTTTTGAAATTATAAGCATTAGCAGGTTGTTAGAAACTGAAATCAAACAGTTTTCAACTCAAAACTTTATTCTAGGTGATGTTACATTTTCACATAGGACCCCTTGTTCGAAAGGAGCTTCTGAACTCTCTCGTCCATTGAATTTGTCAGGTTTTGGATGGTTTCTGCTTCAATTGTTTTGCATGAGGACAGAATACCCTCCCAGAGCTGTTGCTTAGATGTGAACTGCCTCCCGCCATCATAGACACTCCTTTTAATGATGCTCCAAAGGTTCTGAATGGGGTAGAGGTCAGGGGAGCATGGGGGTCACACCATAAGTTTGTCCCCTTTTATGCCCATATCAGCCAGAGATGCAGATGTTTTATGTGCAGCATGAGATGGTGCATTATCATGCAGAAAAATGATCTTGCTGTGAAATACACGGTTCTTCTTCTTGAACCATGGCAGGAAGTGCTGTTTGAGAAAATCCACATACATTATGGAGTTCATCTTTAGCGCCTTCAGGGATCCTAAAGGGGCCGACAATCTCTCTCCCCATGATTCCAGCCCAAAACATTACTCCACCTCCTCCTTGTTGGCGCTGTAGCCGTGTTTGCGTGGGGTGTCCATCAACCAGCCATCCTCCACTCCATCCATCTGGACCATCGAGCGCTGCACGGCACTCATCCGTGAACAAAACAGTTTTGAAATCAGTCTTCATGTAATGTTTGGCCCACTGGAGCCGTTTCTGCTTGTGTGAAGTGGATAGAGGAGGTCGACAGGATGGCGTATGCACAGCTGCAAACCTCTGAAGGACCCTGCATCTTGTTGTTCGGGGGACATTGGAGGCACAAGCAGCTTCAAAAACTTGTCTGCTGCTATGACAAGGCTTTTTTGCCGCTGCTCTTTCAACCTGACGTAATTGCCTGTAGGAAAGAGTCCTCAATTTGCCCTTATCAGCACGCACACGTGTGTACTGTGAATCAGCTACATACTTCTTGATTGCCAAGACACTTCATCCTGATCATCGCACAATGTTGATTGTAGTCATGCCTTGACCTAAACACTCCACAATTTGTTGCTTCTCAGCAGCCGACACATCCTTTTTCTTTCCCATTTTGGCAGAAAATGTAGGCTGCTGAATAATGTGACAGAGCCTTCTTAAGTAGTCTTGCCTTTCATTGGACACACCTGCCAAACTAATTAGCACTGGTGTCTGCAATTGCTTACAGTGATATAAAGAGCCCTGACACACATCACCATCAATGAGTTTAACTGACAAACAAACAAATTCTTCCCTTATCACTCCTAAACACTTTTTGCATAATAATTTGGAACACAGTGTACATGTGCTTTTCCACAAAACACCAGTGGTTCACGTAGTGAATCTTACAGTTCTAACTTGCCAACTGTGGTCTGTATGGAGTTGTTCAATAAAGGGCCCAAAATTAAGATAACATAGATGGGAGAGGTCTCTATGAATAGGAATTCCTAAGTATTTGATACCCTGTGAGGGCCAGGCAAAGGGAAAGTTGGACTGGATGGAATCCTATATGGATTTGGGGAGGGAGACATCGAGGGCCTCAGACTTCGCTGCATTGATTTTAAAATTTGACCATGTAACAAAGTGATCTATTTCAGCCATAACAGCATGGATGGATATATGTGATTGAGTGATATATACTAGGACATCATCAGCAAATAGAGAGCACTTGTACTCGGTGCCTCCCACCTCAATCCACCTAATATTGGGGTTATGGCGAATTGATGAGAGCAGGTGCTCCGTCACTAGGATGTATAAGAGAGGGGACAGAGAACATCCCTGCCTTGTCCCATTGGTGATTGTGAAAGGTGATGAAAATGTTCTGACGCGCCCCCTGGGCCTTGGGACACCCGGAGCCGGACCCTTTTTGGTGGATGCTGGTGGTTGTAGTCTCCGAGCCGGCAACCCGGTTCCGTGGCTCAGGGCGGTCAAACCAGTGGCGGAACTATTTATGTGGTTTTGATGTTTAAATGTCCGACTACGCCACCCGTGGATTGCGGTCAGAGTGAACCGCCGCTCCAGGGCAGACCGCTGAGGCTGGTGTTGTGGGTGCAGCAGAGCGTAGCATAACTCCCCACGGGAGGAGTATAGCCTCAGGGCAGTGTATGCGGAGGATGGGGGTGATGGTGCAGGGCAGCAGCAGTAATGACACGGAGTCAGTGATGCAGTCCAGGGCCTTTACTCACAGTTCTTATTATCCAGATCACGTCTGCAGGTAACGGCTGCCCACGTCGTACTGTGCTCACCAGGTGAGGGGCTCAGACAACTCCCAGATAACTTTGGAGCGCTTCACAGGACCCCCTTTGTGTGTCCTTTGTCTGGCCTTTCTTACCAACCCTTCTGTCCGGCTGCCTCGGGCCTCCTCTTGGTAAACTTGGCGCCAGTTTCCCTGACCCTATGTGGTGCCTTCCTAGCGGGTGTAGCGAGGGGCTGCGCCACATAAAATGTCACAGCCTCCTGTTTCTAGCTGAGGGTCGTTTCCTGCCTCCACTAGTTTCGGGGACCGGTCTCCCCCTTTGGCCTGACCCCTCCACGCAGGTGGATTCTGGCGTGCGGTGGCGACTCGCCCGTCCACACCCCTGAGATCCCTTCGTTCCTCGTTCCTGGAGCCTTCTCCGCTCCCCTTCCTTCCTTCTCCCTCTTCCAGGCCTGGGCCTCTGTTACTAGGCCCGCCTCCGGAGCAGAGCTCATGCAGAGCCCCTGCTCCCTGCCACTTCTGCTCAGACTTCTCTGCACTGAACTAAGATGGTGCCCACCTTTTATACTCCCTTCTCAATGCACCCAGGAACTGCTTCCTCCCTGCTCCTGCACTACAGGGTTCCCCTTCCTCAGTGTTCCCTCCCCCCACTCCAGCCAGGGACAGGGACTGTCGTGCCCATCTCAGGGGCATATTGGTCGCCCTGCCCCACGGCAATGTGGTGTAATGCATGCAGGTGTCGGGTCCTGATCCACACTGCATCCTTACCTGAGAGTGAGATATCACACCTCTGGGTGAGGTGCAATACCTCTGTAGCAACCGAGCCCTCAGGGTGCTACAGTTCCATTTATCTTCAGCCTAGGTGACGTATTGCGATACAGGGCCGTGATTTTGGCTATAAAAGGGTCCCCTAGACCCCTACCCCAAGCTTTTTAAGAGAATCATATATGACGTGCCAGGAGACTCTATGGAATGATTTCTCAGCATCCAACGAGAGTATCTAATTACAAATTTTTAACTGCATCTAGCCCAGGAAATACTTTGTGCCTAGTAGCAGGGTCTGCTAGTCAGCAGATTATCCCGGCTGTTAAGCAAGCTACACCACCTGTAGTTTGGACACTTCATTTTGTCAAAGGAAATGCTTCGGGACCACGGGATACTCAGTGAAGAGCATCAGGAGGCACCCCAAGGCATAGGGGCTGGGACTGGCAGTAGGATGCCTTGCGTGGACAGCCGAGCTCGATCCTTATAAAAGCTTTTTAACTGCAGCAGCTTTAGTGGACGCTACTGGAGCTGGAATTACGCGGCTGCTGGCATGAGACTTGCCCTCCAATAGATCCTTGTAAATGGATTTAAAGTGTATTCATTCAAATTAGAGAGACAATTTAAATTAAAAAGCTTAGAGCTGCCTCCACCACAGGGGGGCTCGCTCGACCCACCAGCGGACAGGCACCAGTATTGGGAGAGGAGGGCTGGCCATCAGGGTTCACCGCGGCTCTGGCACAAACCCGGCGACACGGAGGTGGCACGGGCAGGAGTGGACTGGCCGTGTCGGCTTCTCACTTTTTGGATTTTAGAAGGGCATGACATGCCTATATCTGTGTCTCCCCCTCCTTTTACTCCTCCACGTCTTTTATTTTCGCATGACTATATGTACTTGTCACTTTTCCATGTGTTAGTTATGTCTTCTGAGCAGTTTGTCAGCTTTTGGACACCTTTGAAGGTGTTTTCTATGTGTTTCTATGTGTTTTTGTTTGCCTGCCATTGATTTTAACGGTGTTCGAAGGTGTTCGACGAACAGTTCGACGAACAGTTCGGCGAACACACGGGTGTTCGACGAACCGAACCGAACTCGAACACTATGGGGGTGGCTCAACACTAGTAAAATTGAAAAAAGGTGAAAAAATTTTTTTTTTGGACTCAGTCATTTTAGCGTTTATCAGACTTTCAGATAGGGGAAATGTCAGTGAGCGTTCCGATTTCAGTTCCAGAGCGATTCGCCCGATGAGTCCTTCATATTTAGTCATTTTCAGCCAATTTTCAGAATTTTTGAAAATTTCACTTTTTTGTGAAAATATCCACTAAATGAGGGAATAATATGTGTGAGGGTATCCCAGGAGAGTTCCAAATGTGTGTGGGTAGAATATATATCCCACGGGGGTAAAATTGAAAAAAGGTGAAAAATTTTTTTTTTTGGACTTAGTCATTTTTTCAGCGTTTATCAGACTTTCAGATAGGGGAAATGTCAGTGAGCGTTCCGATTTCAGTTCCAGAGCGATTCGCCCGATGAGTCCTTAATATTTATTTGTTTCAGCCAAATTTCAGAATTTTTGAAAATTTCACTTTTTTGTGAAAATATCCACTAAATGAGGGAATAATATGTGTGAGGGTACCCCAGGAGAGTTCCAAATGTGTGTGGGTAGAATATATATCCCACGGGGGTAAAATGGAAAAAAGGTGAAAAAATTTTTTTTTGGACTTAAGTCATTTTTTCAGCGTTTATCAGACTTTCAGATAGGGGAAATGTCAGTGAGCGTCCCGATTTCAGTTCCAGAGCGATTCACCCAATGAGTCCTTCATATTTAGTCGTTTTCAGCCAATTTTCAGAATTTTTGAAAATCTCACTTTTTTGTGAAAATATCCACTAAATGAGGGAATAATATGTGTGAGGGTACCTCAGGAGAGTTCCAAATGTGTGTGGGTAGAATATATATCCCACGGGGGTAAAATTGAAAAAAGGTGAAAAAAATTTTTTTTTTGACTCAGTCATTTTAGCGTTTATCAGACTTTCAGATAGGGGAAATGTCAGTGAGCGTTCCGATTTCAGTTCCAGAGCGATTCGCCCGATGAGTCCTTCATATTTAGTCATTTTCAGCCAATTTTCAGAATTTTTTAAAATTTCACTTTTTTGTGAAAATATCCACTAAATGAGGAAATAATATGTGTGAGGGTACCCCAGGAGAGTTCCAAATGTGTGTGGGTAGAATATATATCCCACGGGGGTAAAATTGAAAAAAGGTGAAAAAATTTTTTTTTTGGACTTAGTCATTTTTTCAGCGTTTATCAGACTTTCAGATAGGGGAAATGTCAGTGAGCGTTCCGATTTCAGTTCCAGAGCGATTCGCCCGATGAGTCCTTCATATTTAGTTGTTTTCAGCCAAATTTCAGAATTTTTGAAAATTTCACTTTTTTGTGAAAAAATCCACTAAATGAGGGAATAATATGTGTGAGGGTACCCCAGGAGAGTTCCAAATGTGTGTGGGTTGAATATATATCCCACGGGGGTAAAATGGAAAAAAGGTGAAAAAAATTTTTTTTGGACTTAAGTCATTTTTTCAGCGTTTATCAGACTTTCAGATAGGGGAAATGTCAGTGAGCGTTCCGATTTCAGTTCCAGAGCGATTCGCCCGATGAGTCCTTCATATTTAGTCATTTTCAGCCAATTTTCAGAATTTTTTAAAATTTCACTTTTTTGTGAAAATATCCACTAAATGAGGAAATAATATGTGTGAGGGTACCCCAGGAGAGTTCCAAATGTGTGTGGGCAGAATATATATATCCCACGGGGGTAAAATTGAAAAAAGGTGAAAAATTTTTTTTTTTGGACTTAGTCATTTTTTCAGCGTTTATCAGACTTTCAGATAGGGGAAATGTCAGTGAGTGTTCCGATTTCAGTTCCAGAGCGGTTCACCCGATGAGTCCTTCATATTTAGTCGTTTTCAGCCAATTTTCAGAATTTTTGAAAATTTCACTTTTTTGTGAAAATATCCACTAAATGAGGGAATAATATGTGTGAGGGTATCCCAGGAGAGTTCCAAATGTGTGTGGGTAGAATATATATCCCACGGGGGTAAAATTGAAAAAAGGTGAAAAATTTTTTTTTTTGGACTTAGTCATTTTTTCAGCGTTTATCAGACTTTCAGATAGGGGAAATGTCAGTGAGCGTTCCGATTTCAGTTCCAGAGCGATTCGCCCGATGAGTCCTTAATATTTATTTGTTTCAGCCAAATTTCAGAATTTTTGAAAATTTCACTTTTTTGTGAAAATATCCACTAAATGAGGGAATAATATGTGTGAGGGTACCCCAGGAGAGTTCCAAATGTGTGTGGGTAGAATATATATCCCACGGGGGTAAAATGGAAAAAAGGTGAAAAAATTTTTTTTTGGACTTAAGTCATTTTTTCAGCGTTTATCAGACTTTCAGATAGGGGAAATGTCAGTGAGCGTCCCGATTTCAGTTCCAGAGCGATTCACCCAATGAGTCCTTCATATTTAGTCGTTTTCAGCCAATTTTCTGAATTTTTGAAAATCTCACTTTTTTGTGAAAATATCCACTAAATGAGGGAATAATATGTGTGAGGGTACCTCAGGAGAGTTCCAAATGTGTGTGGGTAGAATATATATCCCACGGGGGTAAAATTGAAAAAAGGTGAAAAAAATTTTTTTTTGGACTCAGTCATTTTAGCGTTTATCAGACTTTCAGATAGGGGAAATGTCAGTGAGCGTTCCGATTTCAGTTCCAGAGCGATTCGCCCGATGAGTCCTTCATATTTAGTCATTTTCAGCCAATTTTCAGAATTTTTTAAAATTTCACTTTTTTGTGAAAATATCCACTAAATGAGGAAATAATATGTGTGAGGGTACCCCAGGAGAGTTCCAAATGTGTGTGGGTAGAATATATATCCCACGGGGGTAAAATTGAAAAAAGGTGAAAAAATTTTTTTTTTGGACTTAGTCATTTTTTCAGCGTTTATCAGACTTTCAGATAGGGGAAATGTCAGTGAGCGTTCCGATTTCAGTTCCAGAGCGATTCGCCCGATGAGTCCTTCATATTTAGTTGTTTTCAGCCAAATTTCAGAATTTTTGAAAATTTCACTTTTTTGTGAAAAAATCCACTAAATGAGGGAATAATATGTGTGAGGGTACCCCAGGAGAGTTCCAAATGTGTGTGGGTTGAATATATATCCCACGGGGGTAAAATGGAAAAAAGGTGAAAAAAATTTTTTTTGGACTTAAGTCATTTTTTCAGCGTTTATCAGACTTTCAGATAGGGGAAATGTCAGTGAGCGTTCCGATTTCAGTTCCAGAGCGATTCGCCCGATGAGTCCTTCATATTTAGTCGTTTTCAGCCAATTTTCTGAATTTTTGAAAATTTCACTTTTTTGTGAAAATATCCACTAAATGAGGAAATAATGTGTGTGAGGGTACCCCAGGAGAGTTCCAAATGTGTGTGGGTAGAATATATATCCCACGGGGGTAAAATTGAAAAAAGGTGAAAAATATATTTTTTTGGACTTAGTCATTTTTTCAGCGTTTATCAGACTTTCAGATAGGGGAAATGTCAGTGAGCGTTCCGATTTCAGTTCCAGAGCGATTCGCCCGATGAGTCCTTCATATTTAGTCGTTTTCAGCCAATTTTCTGCATTTTTGAAAATTTCACTTTTTTGTGAAAATATCCACTAAATGAGGGAATAATATGTGTGAGGGTACCTCCGGAGAGTTCCAAATGTGTGTGGGTAGAATATATATCCCACGGGGGTAAAATTGAAAAAAGGTGAAAAATTTTTTTTTTTTGGACTTAGTCATTTTTTCACCGTTTTTCAGACTTTCAGATAGTAGAAATGTCAGAGAGCGTTCCGATTTAAGGTCCAGAGCGATTCGCCCGATGAGTCCTTCATATTTAGTCGTTTTCAGCCAATTTTCAGAATTTTTGAAAATTTCACTTTTTTGTGAAAATATCCACTAAATGAGGAAATAATATGTGTGAGGGTACCCCAGGAGAGTTCCAAATGTGTGTGGGTAGAATATATATCCCACGGGGGTAAAATTGAAAAAAGGTGAAAAAATTTTTTTTTTGGACTTAGTCATTTTTTCAGCGTTTATCAGACTTTCAGATAGGGGAAATGTCAGTGAGCGTTCCGATTTCAGTTCCAGAGCGATTCGCCCGATGAGTCCTTCATATTTAGTTGTTTTCAGCCAAATTTCAGAATTTTTGAAAATTTCACTTTTTTGTGAAAAAATCCACTAAATGAGGGAATAATATGTGTGAGGGTACCCCAGGAGAGTTCCAAATGTGTGTGGGTTGAATATATATCCCACGGGGGTAAAATGGAAAAAAGGTGAAAAAAATTTTTTTTGGACTTAAGTCATTTTTTCAGCGTTTATCAGACTTTCAGATAGGGGAAATGTCAGTGAGTGTTCCGATTTCAGTTCCAGAGCGATTCGCCCGATGAGTCCTTCATATTTAGTCATTTTCAGCCAATTTTCAGAATTTTTTAAAATTTCACTTT
The DNA here is from genome assembly GCF_046119375.1 of Phyllobates terribilis. Classification (NCBI taxonomy): domain Eukaryota; kingdom Metazoa; phylum Chordata; class Amphibia; order Anura; family Dendrobatidae; genus Phyllobates; species Phyllobates terribilis. The sequence goes on along the minus strand of NW_027362773.1, from coordinate 16,568,226 downwards.
TTTGTGAAAATATCCACTAAATGAGGAAATAATATGTGTGAGGGTACCCCAGGAGAGTTCCAAATGTGTGTGGGCAGAATATATATATCCCACGGGGGTAAAATTGAAAAAAGGTGAAAAATTTTTTTTTTTGGACTTAGTCATTTTTTCAGCGTTTATCAGACTTTCAGATAGGGTAAATGTCAGTGAGTGTTCCGATTTCAGTTCCAGAGCGGTTCACCCGATGAGTCCTTCATATTTAGTCGTTTTCAGCCAATTTTCAGAATTTTTGAAAATTTCACTTTTTTGTGAAAATATCCACTAAATGAGGGAATAATATGTGTGAGGGTATCCCAGGAGAGTTCCAAATGTGTGTGGGTAGAATATATATCCCACGGGGGTAAAATTGAAAAAAGGTGAAAAATTTTTTTTTTTGGACTTAGTCATTTTTTCAGCGTTTATCAGACTTTCAGATAGGGGAAATGTCAGTGAGCGTTCCGATTTCAGTTCCAGAGCGATTCGCCCGATGAGTCCTTAATATTTATTTGTTTCAGCCAAATTTCAGAATTTTTGAAAATTTCACTTTTTTGTGAAAATATCCACTAAATGAGGGAATAATATGTGTGAGGGTACCCCAGGAGAGTTCCAAATGTGTGTGGGTAGAATATATATCCCACGGGGGTAAAATGGAAAAAAGGTGAAAAAATTTTTTTTTGGACTTAAGTCATTTTTTCAGCGTTTATCAGACTTTCAGATAGGGGAAATGTCAGTGAGTGTCCCGATTTCAGTTCCAGAGCGATTCACCCAATGAGTCCTTCATATTTAGTCGTTTTCAGCCAATTTTCTGAATTTTTGAAAATCTCACTTTTTTGTGAAAATATCCACTAAATGAGGGAATAATATGTGTGAGGGTACCTCAGGAGAGTTCCAAATGTGTGTGGGTTGAATATATATCCCACGGGGGTAAAATGGAAAAAAGGTGAAAAAAATTTTTTTTGGACTTAAGTCATTTTTTCAGCGTTTATCAGACTTTCAGATAGGGGAAATGTCAGTGAGCGTTCCGATTTCAGTTCCAGAGCGATTCGCCCGATGAGTCCTTCATATTTAGTCGTTTTCAGCCAATTTTCTGAATTTTTGAAAATTTCACTTTTTTGTGAAAATATCCACTAAATGAGGAAATAATGTGTGTGAGGGTACCCCAGGAGAGTTCCAAATGTGTGTGGGTAGAATATATATCCCACGGGGGTAAAATTGAAAAAAGGTGAAAAATATATTTTTTTGGACTTAGTCATTTTTTCAGCGTTTATCAGACTTTCAGATAGGGGAAATGTCAGTGAGCGTTCCGATTTCAGTTCCAGAGCGATTCGCCCGATGAGTCCTTCATATTTAGTCGTTTTCAGCCAATTTTCTGCATTTTTGAAAATTTCACTTTTTTGTGAAAATATCCACTAAATGAGGGAATAATATGTGTGAGGGTACCTCCGGAGAGTTCCAAATGTGTGTGGGTAGAATATATATCCCACGGGGGTAAAATTGAAAAAAGGTGAAAAATTTTTTTTTTTTGGACTTAGTCATTTTTTCACCGTTTTTCAGACTTTCAGATAGTAAAAATGTCAGTGAGCGTTCCGATTTAAGGTCCAGAGCGATTCGCCCGATGAGTCCTTCATATTTAGTCGTTTTCAGCCAATTTTCAGAATTTTTGAAAATTTCACTTTTTTGTGAAAATATCCACTAAATGAGGAAATAATATGTGTGAGGGTACCCCAGGAGAGTTCCAAATGTGTATGGGTAGAATATATATCCCACGGGGGTAAAATGGAAAAAAGGTGAAAAAATTTTTTTTTGGACTTAAGTCATTTTTTCAGCGTTTATCAGACTTTCAGATAGGGGAAATGTCAGTGAGCGTTCCGATTTCAGTTCCAGAGCGATTCGCCCGATGAGTACTTCATATTTAGTCGTTTTCAGCCAATTTTCTGAATTTTTTAAAATTTCACTTTTTTGTGAAAATATCCACTAAATGAGGAAATAATGTGCATGAGGGTACCCCAGGAGAGTTCCAAATGTGTGTGGGTAGAATATATATCCCACGGGGGTAAAATTGAAAAAAGGTGAAAAATATATTTTTTTGGACTTAGTCATTTTTTCAGCGTTTATCAGACTTTCAGATAGGGGAAATGTCAGTGAGCGTTCCGATTTCAGTTCCAGAGCGATTCGCCCGATGAGTCCTTCATATTTAGTCGTTTTCAGCCAATTTTCTGAATTTTTGAAAATTTCACTTTTTTGTGAAAATATCCACTAAATGAGGGAATAATATGTGTGAGGGTACCTCAGGAGAGTTCCAAATGTGTGTGGGTAGAATATATATCCCACGGGGGTAAAATTGAAAAAAGGTGAAAAATTTTTTTTTTTTGGACTTAGTCATTTTTTCACCGTTTTTCAGACTTTCAGATAGTAGAAATGTCAGTGAGCATTCCGATTTAAGTACCAGAGCGATTCGCCCGATGAGTCCTTCATATTTAGTCGTTTTCAGCCAATTTTCAGAATTTTTGAAAATTTCACTTTTTTGTGAAAATATCCACTAAATGAGGAAATAATGTGTGTGAGGGTACCCCAGGAGAGTTCCAAATGTGTGTGGGTAGAATATATATCCCACGGGGGTAAAATTGAAAAAAGGTGAAAAATATATTTTTTTGGACTTAGTCATTTTTTCAGCGTTTATCAGACTTTCAGATAGGGGAAATGTCAGTGAGCGTTCCGATTTCAGTTCCAGAGCGATTCGCCCGATGAGTCCTTCATATTTAGTCGTTTTCAGCCAATTTTCTGCATTTTTGAATATTTCACTTTTTTGTGAAAATATCCACTAAATGAGGGAATAATATGTGTGAGGGTACCTCCGGAGAGTTCCAAATGTGTGTGGGTAGAATATATATCCCACGGGGGTAAAATTGAAAAAAGGTGAAAAATTTTTTTTTTTTGGACTTAGTCATTTTTTCACCGTTTTTCAGACTTTCAGATAGTAAAAATGTCAGTGAGCGTTCCGATTTAAGGTCCAGAGCGATTCGCCCGATGAGTCCTTCATATTTAGTCGTTTTCAGCCAATTTTCAGAATTTTTGAAAATTTCACTTTTTTGTGAAAATATCCACTAAATGAGGAAATAATATGTGTGAGGGTACCCCAGGAGAGTTCCAAATGTGTATGGGTAGAATATATATCCCACGGGGGTAAAATGGAAAAAAGGTGAAAAAATTTTTTTTTGGACTTAAGTCATTTTTTCAGCGTTTATCAGACTTTCAGATAGGGGAAATGTCAGTGAGCGTTCCGATTTCAGTTCCAGAGCGATTCGCCCGATGAGTACTTCATATTTAGTCGTTTTCAGCCAATTTTCTGAATTTTTTAAAATTTCACTTTTTTGTGAAAATATCCACTAAATGAGGAAATAATGTGCATGAGGGTACCCCAGGAGAGTTCCAAATGTGTGTGGGTAGAATATATATCCCACGGGGGTAAAATTGAAAAAAGGTGAAAAATATATTTTTTTGGACTTAGTCATTTTTTCAGCGTTTATCAGACTTTCAGATAGGGGAAATGTCAGTGAGCGTTCCGATTTCAGTTCCAGAGCGATTCGCCCGATGAGTCCTTCATATTTAGTCGTTTTCAGCCAATTTTCTGAATTTTTGAAAATTTCACTTTTTTGTGAAAATATCCACTAAATGAGGGAATAATATGTGTGAGGGTACCTCAGGAGAGTTCCAAATGTGTGTGGGTAGAATATATATCCCACGGGGGTAAAATTGAAAAAAGGTGAAAAATTTTTTTTTTTTGGACTTAGTCATTTTTTCACCGTTTTTCAGACTTTCAGATAGTAGAAATGTCAGTGAGCATTCCGATTTAAGTACCAGAGCGATTCGCCCGATGAGTCCTTCATATTTAGTCGTTTTCAGCCAATTTTCAGAATTTTTGAAAATTTCACTTTTTTGTGAAAATATCCACTAAATGAGGAAATAATGTGTGTGAGGGTACCCCAGGAGAGTTCCAAATGTGTGTGGGTAGAATATATATCCCACGGGGGTAAAATTGAAAAAAGGTGAAAAATATATTTTTTTGGACTTAGTCATTTTTTCAGCGTTTATCAGACTTTCAGATAGGGGAAATGTCAGTGAGCGTTCCGATTTCAGTTCCAGAGCGATTCGCCCGATGAGTCCTTCATATTTAGTCGTTTTCAGCCAATTTTCTGCATTTTTGAAAATTTCACTTTTTTGTGAAAATATCCACTAAATGAGGGAATAATATGTGTGAGGGTACCTCAGGAGAGTTCCAAATGTGTGTGGGTAGAATATATATCCCACGGGGGTAAAATTGAAAAAAGGTGAAAATTTTTTTTTTTTTGGACTTAGTCATTTTTTCACCGTTTTTCAGACTTTCAGATAGTAGAAATGTCAGTGAGCATTCCGATTTAAGTACCAGAGCGATTCGCCCGATGAGTCCTTCATATTTAGTCGTTTTCAGCCAATTTTCTGAATTTTTGAAAATTTCACTTTTTTGTGAAAATATCCACTAAATGAGGAAATAATGTGTGTGAGGGTACCCCAGGAGAGTTCCAAATGTGTGTGGGTAGAATATATATCCCACGGGGGTAAAATTGAAAAAAGGTGAAAAATATATTTTTTTGGACTTAGTCATTTTTTCAGCGTTTATCAGACTTTCAGATAGGGGAAATGTCAGTGAGCGTTCCGATTTCAGTTCCAGAGCGATTCGCCCGATGAGTCCTTCATATTTAGTCGTTTTCAGCCAATTTTCTGCATTTTTGAAAATTTCACTTTTTTGTGAAAATATCCACTAAATGAGGGAATAATATGTGTGAGGGTACCTCCGGAGAGTTCCAAATGTGTGTGGGTAGAATATATATCCCACGGGGGTAAAATTGAAAAAAGGTGAAAAATTTTTTTTTTTTGGACTTAGTCATTTTTTCACCGTTTTTCAGACTTTCAGATAGTAAAAATGTCAGTGAGCGTTCCGATTTAAGGTCCAGAGCGATTCGCCCGATGAGTCCTTCATATTTAGTCGTTTTCAGCCAATTTTCAGAATTTTTGAAAATTTCACTTTTTTGTGAAAATATCCACTAAATGAGGAAATAATATGTGTGAGGGTACCACAGGAGAGTTCCAAATGTGTATGGGTAGAATATATATCCCACGGGGGTAAAATGGAAAAAAGGTGAAAAAATTTTTTTTTGGACTTAAGTCATTTTTTCAGCGTTTATCAGACTTTCAGATAGGGGAAATGTCAGTGAGCGTTCCGATTTCAGTTCCAGAGCGATTCGCCCGATGAGTACTTCATATTTAGTCGTTTTCAGCCAATTTTCTGAATTTTTTAAAATTTCACTTTTTTGTGAAAATATCCACTAAATGAGGGAATAATATGTGTGAGGGTACCTCAGGAGAGTTCCAAATGTGTGTGGGTAGAATATATATCCCACGGGGGTAAAATTGAAAAAAGGTGAAAAATTTTTTTTTTTTGGACTTAGTCATTTTTTCACCGTTTTTCAGACTTTCAGATAGTAGAAATGTCAGTGAGCATTCCGATTTAAGTACCAGAGCGATTCGCCCGATGAGTCCTTCATATTTAGTCGTTTTCAGCCAATTTTCAGAATTTTTGAAAATTTCACTTTTTTGTGAAAATATCCACTAAATGAGGAAATAATATGTGTGAGGGTACCCAAGGAGAGTTCCAAATGTGTGTGGGTAGAATATATATCCCACGGGGGTAAAATTGAAAAAAGGTGAAAAATATTTTTTTTGGACTTAGTCATTTTTTCAGCGTTTATCAGACTTTCAGATAGGGGAAATGTCAGTGAGCATTCCGATTTCAGTTCCAGAGCGATTCGCCCGATGAGTCCTTCATATTTAGTCGTTTTCAGCCAATTTTCTGAATTTTTGAAAATTTCACTTTTTTGTGAAAATATCCACTAAATGAGGAAATAATATGCATGAGGGTACCCCAGGAGAGTTCCAAATGTGTGTGGGTAGAATATATATCCCACAGGGGTAAAATTGAAAAAAGGTGAAAAATATTTTTTTTTGCACTTAGTCATTTTTTCAGCGTTTATCAGACTTTCAGATAGGGGAAATGCCAGTGAGCGTTCCGATTTCAGTTCCAGAGCGATTCGCCCGATGAGTCCTTCATATTTAGTCGTTTTCAGCCAATTTTCTGAATTTTTGAAAATTTCACTTTTTTGTGAAAATATCCACTAAATGAGGGAATAATATGTGTGATGGTACCTCAGAAGAGTTCCAAATGTGTGTGGGTAGAATATATATCCCACGGGGGTAAAATTGAAAAAAGGTGAAAAAAATTTTTTTTAGACTTAGTCATTTTCCGGCGTTTATCAGACTTTCAGATAGGTGAAATGTCAGTGAGCGTTCCGATTTCAGTTCCAGAGCGATTCGCCCGATGAGTCCTTCATATTTAGTCGTTTTCAGCCAATTTTCTGAATTTTTGAAAATTTCACTTTTTTGTGAAAATATCCACTAAATGAGGGAATAATATGTGTGAGGGTACCTCAGAAGAGTTCCAAATGTGTGTTGGTAGAATATATATCCCACGGGGGTAAAATTGAAAAAAGGTGAAAAATATATTTTTTTGGACTTAGTCATTTTTTCAGCGTTTATCAGACTTTCAGATAGGGGAAATGTCAGTGAGCGTTCCGATTTCAGTTCCAGAGCGATTCGCCCGATGAGTCCTTCATATTTAGTCGTTTTCAGCCAATTTTCTGAATTTTTGAAAATTTCACTTTTTTGTGAAAATATCCACTAAATGAGGGAATAATTTGTGTGAGGGTACCTCAGGAGAGTTCCAAATGTGTGTGGGTAGAATATATATCCCACGGAGGTAAAATTGAAAAAAGGTGAAAATTTTTTTTTTTTGGACTTAGTCATTTTTTCACCGTTTTTCAGACTTTCAGATAGTAGAAATGTCAGTGAGCATTCCGATTTAAGTACCAGAGCGATTCGCCAGATGAGTCCTTCATATTTAGTCGTTTTCAGACAATTTTCAGAATTTTTGAAAATTTCACTTTTTTGTGAAAATATCCACTAAATGAGGAAATAATATGTGTGAGGGTACCCAAGGAGAGTTCCAAATGTGTGTGGGTAGAATATATATCCCACGGGGGTAAAATTGAAAAAAGGTGAAAAATATTTTTTTTGGACTTAGTCATTTTTTCAGCGTTTATCAGACTTTCAGATAGGGGAAATGTCAGTGAGCATTCCGATTTCAGTTCCAGAGCGATTCGCCCGATGAGTCCTTCATATTTAGTCGTTTTCAGCCAATTTTCTGAAGTTTTGAAAATTTCACTTTTTTGTGAAAATATCCACTAAATGAGGAAATAATATGCATGAGGGTACCCCAGGAGAGTTCCAAATGTGTGTGGGTAGAATATATATCCCACAGGGGTAAAATTGAAAAAAGGTGAAAAATATTTTTTTTTAGAATTAGTCATTTTCCGGCGTTTATCAGACTTTCAGATAGGTGAAATGTCAGTGAGTGTTCCGATTTCAGTTCAAGAGCGATTCGCCCGATGAGTCCTTCATATTTAGTCGTTTTCAGCCAATTTTCTGAATTTTTGAAAATGTCACTTTTTTGTGAAAATATCCACTAAATGAGGGAATAATATGTGTGAGGGTTCCCCAGGAGAGTTCCAAATGTGTGTGGATAGAATATATATCACACGGGGGTAAAATTGAAAAAAGGTGAAAAATTTATTTTTTTGGACTTAGTCATTTTTTCAGCGTTTATCAGACTTTCAGATAGGGGAAATGTCAGTGAGCGTTCCGACTTCAGTTCCAGAGCGATTCGCCCGATGAGTCCTTAATATTTAGTTGTTTTCAGGCAAATTTCAGAATTTTTGAAAATTTCACTTTTTTCTGAAAATATCCACTAAATGAGGGAATAATATGTGTGAGGGTACCCCAGGAGAGTTCCAAATGTGTGTGGGCAGAATATATATATCCCACGGGGGTAAAATTGAAAAAAGGTGAAAAATTTTTTTTTTTGGACTTAGTCATTTTTTCAGCGTTTATCAGACTTTCAGATAGGGGAAATGTCAGTGAGCGTTCCGATTTCAGTTCCAGAGCGATTCGCCCGATGAGTCCTTCATATTTAGTCATTTTCAGCCAATTTTCAGAATTTTTTAAAATTTCACTTTTTTGTGAAAATATCCACTAAATGAGGAAATAATATGTGTGAGGGTACCCCAGGAGAGTTCCAAATGTGTGTGGGTAGAATATATATCCCACGGGGGTAAAATTGAAAAAAGGTGAAAAAATTTTTTTTTTGGACTTAGTCATTTTTTCAGCGTTTATCAGACTTTCAGATAGGGGAAATGTCAGTGAGCGTTCCGATTTCAGTTCCAGAGCGATTCGCCCGATGAGTCCTTCATATTTAGTTGTTTTCAGCCAAATTTCAGAATTTTTGAAAATTTCACTTTTTTGTGAAAATATCCACTAAATGAGGGAATAATATGTGTGAGGGTACCTCAGGAGAGTTCCAAATGTGTGTGGGTAGAATATATAACCCACGGGGGTAAAATTGAAAAAAGGTGAAAAAAATTTTTTTTTTGACTTGGTCATTTTTTAAGCGTTTATCAGACTTTCAGATAGGGGAAATGTCAGTGAGCGTTCCGATTTCAGTTCCAGAGCGATTCGCCCGATGAGTCCTTCATATTTAGTTGTTTTCAGCCAAATTTCAGAATTTTTGAAAATTTCACTTTTTTGTGAAAAAATCCACTAAATGAGGGAATAATATGTGTGAGGGTACCCCAGGAGAGTTCCAAATGTGTGTGGGTTGAATATATATCCCACGGGGGTAAAATGGAAAAAAGGTGAAAAAATTTTTTTTTGGACTTAAGTCATTTTTTCAGCGTTTATCAGACTTTCAGATAGGGGAAATGTCAGTGAGCGTTCCGATTTCAGTTCCAGAGCGATTCGCCCGATGAGTCCTTCATATTTAGTCGTTTTCAGCCAATTTTCTGAATTTTTGAAAATTTCACTTTTTTGTGAAAATATCCACTAAATGAGGGAATAATATGTGTGAGGGTACCTCAGGAGAGTTCCAAATGTGTGTGGGTAGAATATATATCCCACGGGGGTAAAATTGAAAAAAGGTGAAAAAAATTTTTTTTTGGACTCAGTCATTTTAGCGTTTATCAGACTTTCAGATAGGGGAAATGTCAGTGAGCGTTCCGATTTCAGTTCCAGAGCGATTCGCCCGATGAGTCCTTCATATTTAGTCATTTTCAGCCAATTTTCTGAATTTTTTAAAATTTCACTTTTTTGTGAAAATATCCACTAAATGAGGAAATAATATGTGTGAGGGTACCCCAGGAGAGTTCCAAATGTGTGTGGGTAGAATATATATCCCACGGGGGTAAAATTGAAAAAAGGTGAAAAAATTTTTTTTTTGGCTTAGTCATTTTTTAAGCGTTTATCAGACTTTCAGATAGGGGAAATGTCAGTGAGCGTTCCGATTTCAGTTCCAGAGCGATTCGCCCGATGAGTCCTTCATATTTAGTTGTTTTCAGCCAAATTTCAGAATTTTTGAAAATTTCACTTTTTTGTGAAAAAATCCACTAAATGAGGGAATAATATGTGTGAGGGTACCCCAGGAGAGTTCCAAATGTGTGTGGGTTGAATATATATCCCACGGGGGTAAAATGGAAAAAAGGTGAAAAAATTTTTTTTTGGACTTGTCATTTTTTCAGCATTTATCAGACTTTCAGATAGGGGAAATGTCAGTGAGCGTTCCGATTTCAGTTCCAGAGCGATTCGCCCGATGAGTCCTTCATATTTAGTCGTTTTCAGCCAATTTTCTGAATTTTTGAAAATTTCACTTTTTTGTGAAAATATCCACTAAATGAGGAAATAATGTGTGTGAGGGTACCCCAGGAGAGTTCCAAATGTGTGTGGGTAGAATATATATCCCACGGGGGTAAAATTGAAAAAAGGTGAAAAATATATTTTTTTGGACTTAGTCATTTTTTCAGCGTTTATCAGACTTTCAGATAGGGGAAATGTCAGTGAGCGTTCCGATTTCAGTTCCAGAGCGATTCGCCCGATGAGTCCTTCATATTTAGTCGTTTTCAGCCAATTTTCAGAATTTTTGAAAATTTCACTTTTTTGTGAAAATATCCACTAAATGAGGAAATAATATGTGTGAGGGTACCCCAGGAGAGTTCCAAATGTGTGTGGGTAGAATATATATCCCACGGGGGTAAAATGGAAAAAAGGTGAAAAAATTTTTTTTTGGACTTAAGTCATTTTTTCAGCGTTTATCAGACTTTCAGATAGGGGAAATGTCAGTGAGCGTTCCGATTTCAGTTCCAGAGCGATTCGCCCGATGAGTCCTTCATATTTAGTCGTTTTCAGCCAATTTTCTGAATTTTTTAAAATTTCACTTTTTTGTGAAAATATCCACTAAATGAGGAAATAATGTGCATGAGGGTACCCCAGGAGAGTTCCAAATGTGTGTGGGTAGAATATATATCCCACGGGGGTAAAATTGAAAAAAGGTGAAAAATATATATTTTTGGACTTAGTCATTTTTTCAGCGTTTATCAGACTTTCAGATAGGGGAAATGTCAGTGAGCATTCCGATTTCAGTTCCAGAGCGATTCGCCCGATGAGTCCTTCATATTTAGTCGTTTTCAGCCAATTTTCTGAATTTTTGAAAATTTCACTTTTTTGTGAAAATATCCACTAAATGAGGGAATAATATGTGTGAGGGTACCTCAGGAGAGTTCCAAATGTGTGTGGGTAGAATATATATCCCACGGGGGTAAAATTGAAAAAAGGTGAAAAATTTTTTTTTTTTGGACTTAGTCATTTTTTCACCGTTTTTCAGACTTTCAGATAGTAGAAATGTCAGTGAGCATTCCGATTTAAGTACCAGAGCGATTCGCCCGATGAGTCCTTCATATTTAGTCGTTTTCAGCCAATTTTCAGAATTTTTGAAAATTTCACTTTTTTGTGAAAATATCCACTAAATGAGGGAATAATATGTGTGAGGGTATCCCAGGAGAGTTGCAAATGTGTGTGGGTAGAAAACATATCCCACGGGGGTAAAATTGAAAAAAGTTGAAAAAAAATTTTTTTTAGACTTAGTCATTTTCCGGCGTTTATCAGACTTTCAGATAGGGGAAATGTCAGTGTGCGTTCCGATTTCAGTTCCAGAGCGATTCGCCCGATGAGTCCTTCATATTTAGTCGTTTTCAGCCAATTTTCTGAATTTTTGAAAATTTCACTTTTTTGTGAAAATATCCACTAAATGAGGGAATAATATGTGTGAGGGTACCCCAGGAGAGTTCCAAATGTGTGTGGGTAGAATATATATCCCACGGGGGTAAAATGGAAAAAAGGTGAAAAAAATTTTTCTTGGACTTAAGTCATTTTTTCAGCGTTTATGAGACTTTCAGATAGGGGAAATGTCAGTGAGCGTTCCGATTTCAGTTCCAGATCGATTCGCCCGATGAGTCCTTCATATTTAGTCGTTTTCAGCCAATTTTCAGAATTTTTGAAAATTTCACTTTTTTGTGAAAATATCCACTAAATGAGGAAATAATATGTGTGAGGGTACCCCAGGAGAGTTCCAAATGTGTGTGGGTAGAATATATATCCCACGGGGGTAAAATGGAAAAAAGGTGAAAAAATTTTTTTTTGGACTTAAGTCATTTTTTCAGCGTTTATCAGACTTTCAGATAGGGGAAATGTCAGTGAGCGTTCCGATTTCAGTTCCAGAGCGATTCGCCCGATGAGTCCTTCATATTTAGTCGTTTTCAGCCAATTTTCTGAATTTTTGAAAATTTCACTTTTTTGTGAAAATATCCACTAAATGAGGGAATAATATGTGTGAGGGTACCTCAGGAGAGTTCCAAATGTGTGTGGGTAGAATATATATCCCACGGGGGTAAAATTGAAAAAAGGTGAAAATTTTTTTTTTTTGGACTTAGTCATTTTTTCACCGTTTTTCAGACTTTCAGATAGTAGAAATGTCAGTGAGCATTCCGATTTAAGTACCAGAGCGATTCGCCCGATGAGTCCTTCATATTTAGTCGTTTTCAGACAATTTTCAGAATTTTTGAAAATTTCACTTTTTTGTGAAAATATCCACTAAATGAGGAAATAATATGTGTGAGGGTACCCAAGGAGAGTTCCAAATGTGTGTGGGTAGAATATATATCCCACGGGGGTAAAATTGAAAAAAGGTGAAAAATATTTTTTTTGGACTTAGTCATTTTTTCAGCGTTTATCAGACTTTCAGATAGGGGAAATGTCAGTGAGCATTCCGATTTCAGTTCCAGAGCGATTCGCCCGATGAGTCCTTCATATTTAGTCGTTTTCAGCCAATTTTCTGAATTTTTGAAAATTTCACTTTTTTGTGAAAATATCCACTAAATGAGGGAATAATATGTGTGAGGGTACCTCAGAAGAGTTCCAAATGTGTGTGGGTAGAATACATATCCCACGGGGGCAAAATTGAAAAAAGTTGAAAAAAAATTTTTTTTAGAATTAGTCATTTTCCGGCGTTTATCAGACTTTCAGATAGGTGAAATGTCAGTGAGTGTTCCGATTTCAGTTCAAGAGCGATTCGCCCGATGAGTCCTTCATATTTAGTCATTTTCAGCCAATTTTCTGAATTTTTGAAAATGTCACTTTTTTGTGAAAATATCCACTAAATGAGGGAATAATATGTGTGAGGGTTCCCCAGGAGAGTTCCAAATGTGTGTGGATAGAATATATATCACACGGGGGTAAAATTGAAAAAAGGTGAAAAATTTATTTTTTTGGACTTAGTCATTTTTTCAGCGTTTATCAGACTTTCAGATAGGGGAAATGTCAGTGAGCGTTCCGACTTCAGTTCCAGAGCGATTCGCCCGATGAGTCCTTAATATTTAGTTGTTTTCAGGCAAATTTCAGAATTTTTGAAAATTTCACTTTTTTCTGAAAATATCCACTAAATGAGGGAATAATATGTGTGAGGGTACCCCAGGAGAGTTCCAAATGTGTGTGGGCAGAATATATATATCCCACGGGGGTAAAATTGAAAAAAGGTGAAAAATTTTTTTTTTTGGACTTAGTCATTTTTTCAGCGTTTATCAGACTTTCAGATAGGGGAAATGTCAGTGAGCGTTCCGATTTCAGTTCCAGAGCGATTCGCCCGATGAGTCCTTCATATTTAGTCATTTTCAGCCAATTTTCAGAATTTTTTAAAATTTCACTTTTTTGTGAAAATATCCACTAAATGAGGAAATAATATGTGTGAGGGTACCCCAGGAGAGTTCCAAATGTGTGTGGGTAGAATATATATCCCACGGGGGTAAAATTGAAAAAAGGTGAAAAAATTTTTTTTTTGGACTTAGTCATTTTTTCAGCGTTTATCAGACTTTCAGATAGGGGAAATGTCAGTGAGCGTTCCGATTTCAGTTCCAGAGCGATTCGCCCGATGAGTCCTTCATATTTAGTTGTTTTCAGCCAAATTTCAGAATTTTTGAAAATTTCACTTTTTTGTGAAAATATCCACTAAATGAGGGAATAATATGTGTGAGGGTACCTCAGGAGAGTTCCAAATGTGTGTGGGTAGAATATATAACCCACGGGGGTAAAATTGAAAAAAGGTGAAAAAAATTTTTTTTTTGACTTGGTCATTTTTTAAGCGTTTATCAGACTTTCAGATAGGGGAAATGTCAGTGAGCGTTCCGATTTCAGTTCCAGAGCGATTCGCCCGATGAGTCCTTCATATTTAGTTGTTTTCAGCCAAATTTCAGAATTTTTGAAAATTTCACTTTTTTGTGAAAAAATCCACTAAATGAGGGAATAATATGTGTGAGGGTACCCCAGGAGAGTTCCAAATGTGTGTGGGTTGAATATATATCCCACGGGGGTAAAATGGAAAAAAGGTGAAAAAATTTTTTTTTGGACTTAAGTCATTTTTTCAGCGTTTATCAGACTTTCAGATAGGGGAAATGTCAGTGAGCATTCCGATTTCAGTTCCAGAGCGATTCGCCCGATGAGTCCTTCATATTTAGTCGTTTTCAGCCAATTTTCTGAATTTTTGAAAATTTCACTTTTTTGTGAAAATATCCACTAAATGAGGAAATAATGTGTGTGAGGGTACCCCAGGAGAGTTCCAAATGTGTGTGGGTAGAATATATATCCCACGGAGGTAAAATTGAAAAAAGGTGAAAAATATATTTTTTTGGACTTAGTCATTTTTTCAGCGTTTATCAGACTTTCAGATAGGGGAAATGTCAGTGAGCGTTCCGATTTCAGTTCCAGAGCGATTCGCCCGATGAGTCCTTCATATTTAGTCGTTTTCAGCCAATTTTCTGAATTTTTGAAAATTTCACTTTTTTGTGAAAATATCCACTAAATGAGGGAATAATATGTGTGAGGGTACCTCAGGAGAGTTCCAAATGTGTGTGGGTAGAATATATATCCCACGGGGGTAAAATTGAAAAAAGGTGAAAAAAATTTTTTTTTGGACTCAGTCATTTTAGCGTTTATCAGACTTTCAGATAGGGGAAATGTCAGTGAGCGTTCCGATTTCAGTTCCAGAGCGATTCGCCCGATGAGTCCTTCATATTTAGTCATTTTCAGCCAATTTTCTGAATTTTTTAAAATTTCACTTTTTTGTGAAAATATCCACTAAATGAGGAAATAATATGTGTGAGGGTACCCCAGGAGAGTTCCAAATGTGTGTGGGTAGAATATATATCCCACGGGGGTAAAATTGAAAAAAGGTGAAAAAATTTTTTTTTTGGCTTAGTCATTTTTTAAGCGTTTATCAGACTTTCAGATAGGGGAAATGTCAGTGAGCTTTCCGATTTCAGTTCCAGAGCGATTCGCCCGATGAGTCCTTCATATTTAGTTGTTTTCAGCCAAATTTCAGAATTTTTGAAAATTTCACTTTTTTGTGAAAAAATCCACTAAATGAGGGAATAATATGTGTGAGGGTACCCCAGGAGAGTTCCAAATGTGTGTGGGTTGAATATATATTCCACGGGGGTAAAATGGAAAAAAGGTGAAAAAATTTTTTTTTGGACTTGTCATTTTTTCAGCATTTATCAGACTTTCAGATAGGGGAAATGTCAGTGAGCGTTCCGATTTCAGTTCCAGAGCGATTCGCCCGATGAGTCCTTCATATTTAGTCGTTTTCAGCCAATTTTCTGAATTTTTGAAAATTTCACTTTTTTGTGAAAATATCCACTAAATGAGGAAATAATGTGTGTGAGGGTACCCCAGGAGAGTTCCAAATGTGTGTGGGTAGAATATATATCCCACGGGGGTAAAATTGAAAAAAGGTGAAAAATATATTTTTTTGGACTTAGTCATTTTTTCAGCGTTTATCAGACTTTCAGATAGGGGAAATGTCAGTGAGCGTTCCGATTTCAGTTCCAGAGCGATTCGCCCGATGAGTCCTTCATATTTAGTCGTTTTCAGCCAATTTTCAGAATTTTTGAAAATTTCACTTTTTTGTGAAAATATCCACTAAATGAGGAAATAATATGTGTGAGGGTACCCCAGGAGAGTTCCAAATGTGTGTGGGTAGAATATATATCCCACGGGGGTAAAATGGAAAAAAGGTGAAAAATTTTTTTTTTGGACTTAAGTCATTTTTTCAGCGTTTATCAGACTTTCAGATAGGGGAAATGTCAGTGAGCGTTCCGATTTCAGTTCCAGAGCGATTCGCCCGATGAGTCCTTCATATTTAGTCGTTTTCAGCCAATTTTCTGAATTTTTTAAAATTTCACTTTTTTGTGAAAATATCCACTAAATGAGGAAATAATGTGCATGAGGGTACCCCAGGAGAGTTCCAAATGTGTGTGGGTAGAATATATATCCCACGGGGGTAAAATTGAAAAAAGGTGAAAAATATATATTTTTGGACTTAGTCATTTTTTCAGCGTTTATCAGACTTTGAGATAGGGGAAATGTCAGTGAGCATTCCGATTTCAGTTCCAGAGCGATTCGCCCGATGAGTCCTTCATATTTAGTCGTTTTCAGCCAATTTTCTGAATTTTTGAAAATTTCACTTTTTTGTGAAAATATCCACTAAATGAGGGAATAATATGTGTGAGGGTACCTCAGGAGAGTTCCAAATGTGTGTGGGTAGAATATATATCCCACGGGGGTAAAATTGAAAAAAGGTGAAAAATTTTTTTTTTTTGGACTTAGTCATTTTTTCACCGTTTTTCAGACTTTCAGATAGTAGAAATGTCAGTGAGCATTCCGATTTAAGTACCAGAGCGATTCGCCCGATGAGTCCTTCATATTTAGTCGTTTTCAGCCAATTTTCAGAATTTTTGAAAATTTCACTTTTTTGTGAAAATATCCACTAAATGAGGGAATAATATGTGTGAGAGTATCCCAGGAGAGTTGCAAATGTGTGTGGGTAGAAAACATATCCCACGGGGGTAAAATTGAAAAAAGTTGAAAAAAAATTTTTTTTAGACTTAGTCATTTTCCGGCGTTTATCAGACTTTCAGATAGGTGAAATGTCAGTGTGCGTTCCGATTTCAGTTCCAGAGCGATTCGCCCGATGAGTCCTTCATATTTAGTCGTTTTCAGCCAATTTTCTGAATTTTTGAAAATTTCACTTTTTTGTGAAAATATCCACTAAATGAGGGAATAATATGTGTGAGGGTACCTCAGAAGAGTTCCAAATGTGTGTGGGTAGAATATATATCCCACGGGGGTAAAATTGAAAAAAGGTGAAAAAAATTTTTTTTTGGACTTAGTCATTTTTTCAGCGTTTATCAGACTTTCAGATAGGGGAAATGTCAGTGAGCGTTCCGATTTCAGTTCCAGAGCGATTCGCCCGATGAGTCCTTCATATTTAGTTGTTTTCAGCCAAATTTCAGAATTTTTGAAAATTTCCCTTTTTTGTGAAAATATCCACTAAATGAGGGAATAATATGTGTGAGGGTACCCCAGGAGAGTTCCA
The DNA here is from genome assembly GCF_046119375.1 of Phyllobates terribilis. NCBI lineage: Eukaryota > Metazoa > Chordata > Amphibia > Anura > Dendrobatidae > Phyllobates > Phyllobates terribilis. The sequence goes on along the minus strand of NW_027362773.1, from coordinate 16,551,251 downwards.
AATGTGTGTGGGTAGAATATATATCCCACGGGGGTAAAATGGAAAAAAGGTGAAAAAAATTTTTCTTGGACTTAAGTCATTTTTTCAGCGTTTATGAGACTTTCAGATAGGGGAAATGTCAGTGAGCGTTCCGATTTCAGTTCCAGATCGATTCGCCCGATGAGTCCTTCATATTTAGTCGTTTTCAGCCAATTTTCAGAATTTTTGAAAATTTCACTTTTTTGTGAAAATATCCACTAAATGAGGAAATAATATGTGTGAGGGTACCCCAGGAGAGTTCCAAATGTGTGTGGGTAGAATATATATCCCACGGGGGTAAAATGGAAAAAAGGTGAAAAAATTTTTTTTTGGACTTAAGTCATTTTTTCAGCGTTTATCAGACTTTCAGATAGGGGAAATGTCAGTGAGCGTTCCGATTTCAGTTCCAGAGCGATTCGCCCGATGAGTCCTTCATATTTAGTCGTTTTCAGCCAATTTTCTGAATTTTTGAAAATTTCACTTTTTTGTGAAAATATCCACTAAATGAGGGAATAATATGTGTGAGGGTACCTCAGGAGAGTTCCAAATGTGTGTGGGTAGAATATATATCCCACGGGGGTAAAATTGAAAAAAGGTGAAAATTTTTTTTTTTTGGACTTAGTCATTTTTTCACCGTTTTTCAGACTTTCAGATAGTAGAAATGTCAGTGAGCATTCCGATTTAAGTACCAGAGCGATTCGCCCGATGAGTCCTTCATATTTAGTCGTTTTCAGACAATTTTCAGAATTTTTGAAAATTTCACTTTTTTGTGAAAATATCCACTAAATGAGGAAATAATATGTGTGAGGGTACCCAAGGAGAGTTCCAAATGTGTGTGGGTAGAATATATATCCCACGGGGGTAAAATTGAAAAAAGGTGAAAAATATTTTTTTTGGACTTAGTCATTTTTTCAGCGTTTATCAGACTTTCAGATAGGGGAAATGTCAGTGAGCATTCCGATTTCAGTTCCAGAGCGATTCGCCCGATGAGTCCTTCATATTTAGTCGTTTTCAGCCAATTTTCTGAATTTTTGAAAATTTCACTTTTTTGTGAAAATATCCACTAAATGAGGGAATAATATGTGTGAGGGTACCTCAGAAGAGTTACAAATGTGTGTGGGTAGAATACATATCCCACGGGGGTAAAATTGAAAAAAGTTGAAAAAAAATTTTTTTTAGACTTAGTCATTTTCCGGCGTTTATCAGACTTTCAGATAGGTGAAATGTCAGTGAGCGTTCCGATTTCAGTTCAAGAGCGATTCGCCCGATGAGTCCTTCATATTTAGTCATTTTCAGCCAATTTTCTGAATTTTTGAAAATGTCACTTTTTTGTGAAAATATCCACTAAATGAGGGAATAATATGTGTGAGGGTTCCCCAGGAGAGTTCCAAATGTGTGTGGATAGAATATATATCACACGGGGGTAAAATTGAAAAAAGGTGAAAAATTTATTTTTTTGGACTTAGTCATTTTTTCAGCGTTTATCAGACTTTCAGATAGGGGAAATGTCAGTGAGCGTTCCGACTTCAGTTCCAGAGCGATTCGCCCGATGAGTCCTTAATATTTAGTTGTTTTCAGGCAAATTTCAGAATTTTTGAAAATTTCACTTTTTTCTGAAAATATCCACTAAATGAGGGAATAATATGTGTGACGGTACCTCAGAAGAGTTCCAAATGTGTGTGGGTAGAATATATATCCCACGGGGGTAAAATTGAAAAAAGGTGAAAAAAATTTTTTTTTGGACTTAGTCATTTTTTCAGCGTTTATCAGACTTTCAGATAGGGGAAATGTCAGTGAGCGTTCCGATTTCAGTTCCAGAGTGATTCGCCCGATGAGTCCTTCATATTTAGTCGTTTTCAGCCAATTTTCTGAATTTTTGAAAATTTCACTTTTTTGTGAAAATATCCACTAAATGAGGGAATAATATGTGTGAGGGTATCCCAGGAGAGTTGCAAATGTGTGTGGGTAGAATACATATCCCACGGGGGTAAAATTGAAAAAAGTTGAAAAAAAATTTTTTTTAGACTTAGTCATTTTCCGGCGTTTATCAGACTTTCAGATAGGTGAAATGTCAGTGAGCGTTCCGATTTCAGTTCCAGAGCGATTCGCCCGATGAGTCCTTCATATTTAGTCGTTTTCAGCCAATTTTCTGAATTTTTGAAAATTTCACTTTTTTGTGAAAATATCCACTAAATGAGGGAATAATATGTGTGAGGGTACCCCAGGAGAGTTCCAAATGTGTGTGGGTAGAATATATATCCCACGGGGGTAAAATGGAAAAAAGGTGAAAAAATTTTTTTTTGGACTTAAGTAATTTTTTCAGCGTTTATCAGACTTTCAGATAGGGGAAATGTCAGTGAGCGTTCCGATTTCAGTTCCAGAGCGATTCGCCCGATGAGTCCTTCATATTTAGTCGTTTTCAGCCAATTTTCTGAATTTTTGAAAATTTCACTTTTTTGTGAAAATATCCACTAAATGAGGAAATAATGTGCGTGAGGGTACCCCAGGAGAGTTCCAAATGTGTGTGGGTAGAATATATATCCCACGGGGGTAAAATTGAAAAAAGGTGAAAAATATATTTTTTTGGACTTAGTCATTTTTTCAGCGTTTATCAGACTTTCAGATAGGGGAAATGTCAGTGAGCGTTCCGATTTCAGTTCCAGAGCGATTCGCCCGATGAGTCCTTCATATTTAGTCGTTTTCAGCCAATTTTCTGAATTTTTGAAAATTTCACTTTTTTGTGAAAATATCCACTAAATGAGGGAATAATATTTGTGAGGGTACCTCCGGAGAGTTCCAAATGTGTGTGGGTAGAATATATATCCCACGGGGGTAAAATTGAAAAGAGGTGAAAAAATTTTTTTTTTTGGACTTAGTCATTTTTTCAGCATTTATCAGACTTTCAGATAGTAGAAATGTCAGTGAGCGTTCCGATTTAAGTTCCAGAGCGATTCGCCCGATGAGTCCTTCATATTTAGTCGTTTTCAGCCAATTTTCAGAATTTTTGAAAATTTCACTTTTTTGTGAAAATATCCACTAAATGAGGAAATAATATGTGTGAGGGTACCCCAGGAGAGTTCCAAATGTGTGTGGGTAGAATATATATCCCACGGGGGTAAAATGGAAAAAAGGTGAAAAAATTTTTTTTTGGACTTAAGTCATTTTTTCAGCGTTTATCAGACTTTCAGATAGGGGAAATGTCAGTGAGCGTTCCGATTTCAGTTCCAGAGCGATTCGCCCGATGAGTCCTTCATATTTAGTCGTTTTCAGCCAATTTTCTGAATTTTTTAAAATTTCACTTTTTTGTGAAAATATCCACTAAATGAGGAAATAATGTGCATGAGGGTACCCCAGGAGAGTTCCAAATGTGTGTGGGTAGAATATATATCCCACGGGGGTAAAATTGAAAAAAGGTGAAAAACATATTTTTTTGGACTTAGTCATTTTTTCAGCGTTTATCAGACTTTCAGATAGGGGAAATGTCAGTGAGCGTTCCGATTTCAGTTCCAGAGCGATTCGCCCGATGAGTCCTTCATATTTAGTCGTTTTCAGCCAATTTTCTGAATTTTTGAAAATTTCACTTTTTTGTGAAAATATCCACTAAATGAGGCAATAATATGTGTGAGGGTACCTCAGGAGAGTTCCAAATGTGTGTGGGTAGAATATATATCCCACGGGGGTAAAATTGAAAAAAGGTGAAAATTTTTTTTTTTTGGACTTAGTCATTTTTTCACCGTTTTTCAGACTTTCAGATAGTAGAAATGTCAGTGAGCATTCCGATTTAAGTACCAGAGCGATTCGCCCGATGAGTCCTTCATATTTAGTCGTTTTCAGACAATTTTCAAAATTTTTGAAAATTTCACTTTTTTGTGAAAATATCCACTAAATGAGGAAATAATATGCATGAGGGTACCCCAGGAGAGTTCCAAATGTGTGTGGGTAGAATATATATCCCACAGGGGTAAAATTGAAAAAAGGTGAAAAATATTTTTTTTTGCACTTAGTCATTTTTTCAGCGTTTATCAGACTTTCAGATAGGGGAAATGTCAGTGAGCATTCCGATTTCAGTTCCAGAGCGATTCGCCCGATGAGTCCTTCATATTTAGTCGTTTTCAGCCAATTTTCTGAATTTTTGAAAATTTCACTTTTTTGTGAAAATATCCACTAAATGAGGGAATAATATGTGTGAGGGTACCTCAGAAGAGTTCCAAATGTGTGTGGGTAGAATACATATCCCACGGGGGTAAAATTGAAAAAAGTTGAAAAAAAATTTTTTTTAGACCTAGTCATTTTCCGGCGTTTATCAGACTTTCAGATAGGTGAAATGTCAGTGAGCGTTCCGATTTCAGTTCAAGAGCGATTCGCCCGATGAGTCCTTCATATTTAGTCATTTTCAGCCAATTTTCTGAATTTTTGAAAATGTCACTTTTTTGTGAAAATATCCACTAAATGAGGGAATAATATGTGTGAGGGTTCCCCAGGAGAGTTCCAAATGTGTGTGGATAGAATATATATCACACGGGGGTAAAATTGAAAAAAGGTGAAAAATTTATTTTTTTGGACTTAGTCATTTTTTCAGCGTTTATCAGACTTTCAGATAGGGGAAATGTCAGTGAGCGTTCCGACTTCAGTTCCAGAGCGATTCGCCCGATGAGTCCTTAATATTTAGTTGTTTTCAGGCAAATTTCAGAATTTTTGAAAATTTCACTTTTTTCTGAAAATATCCACTAAATGAGGGAATAATATGTGTGAGGGTACCCCAGGAGAGTTCCAAATGTGTGTGGGCAGAATATATATATCCCACGGGGGTAAAATTGAAAAAAGGTGAAAAATTTTTTTTTTTGGACTTAGTCATTTTTTCAGCATTTATCAGACTTTCAGATAGGGGAAATGTCAGTGAGCGTTCCGATTTCAGTTCCAGAGCGATTCGCCCGATGAGTCCTTCATATTTAGTCGTTTTCAGCCAATTTTCTGAATTTTTGAAAATTTCACTTTTTTGTGAAAATATCCACTAAATGAGGGAATAATATGTGTGAGGGTACCTCAGGAGAGTTCCAAATGTGTCTGGGTAGAGTATATATCCCACGGGGGTAAAATTGAAAAAAGGTGAAAAAAATTTTTTTTGGACTTAGTCATTTTTTCAGCGTTTATCAGACTTTCAGATAGGGGAAATGTCAGTGAGCGTTCCGATTTCAGTTCCAGAGCGATTCGCCCGATGAGTCCTTCATATTTAGTCATTTTCAGCCAATTTTCTGAATTTTTGAAAATTTCACTTTTTTGTGAAAATATCCACTAAATGAGGGAATAATATGTGTGAGGGTATCCCAGGAGAGTTCCAAATGTGTGTGGGTAGAATATATATCCCACGGGGGTAAAATTGAAAAAAGGTGAAAAATTTTTTTTTTTGGACTTAGTCATTTTTTCAGCGTTTATCAGACTTTCAGATAGGGGAAATGTCAGTGAGCGTTCCGATTTCAGTTCCAGAGCGATTCGCCCGATGAGTCCTTAATATTTATTTGTTTCAGCCAAATTTCAGAATTTTTGAAAATTTCACTTTTTTATGAAAATATCCACTAAATGAGGGAATAATATGTGTGAGGGTACCCCAGGAGAGTTCCAAATGTGTGTGGGTAGAATATATATCCCACGGGGGTAAAATTGAAAAAAGGTGAAAAAAATTTTTTTTTTTGACTTAGTTATTTTTTCAGCATTTATCAGACTTTCAGATAGGGGAAATGTCAGTGAGCGTTCCGATTTCAGTTCCAGAGCGATTCGCCCGATGAGTCCTTCATATTTAGTCGTTTTCAGCCAATTTTCTGAATTTTTGAAAATTTCACTTTTTTGTAAAAATATCCACTAAATGAGGGAATAATATGTGTGAGGGTATCCCAGGAGAGTTCCAAATGTGTGTGGGTAGAATATATATCCCACGGGGGTAAAATTGAAAAAAGGTGAAAAATTTTTTTTTAGGACTTAGTCATTTTTTCAGCGTTTATCAGACTTTCAGATAGGGGAAATGTCAGTGAGCGTTCCGATTTCAGTTCCAGAGCGATTCGCCCGATGAGTCCTTCATATTTAGTCGTTTTCAGCCAATTTTCTGAATTTTTGAAAATTTCACTTTTTTGTGAAAATATCCACTAAATGAGGAAATAATGTGCGTGAGGGTACCCCAGGAGAGTTCCAAATGTGTGTGGGTAGAATATATATCCCACGGGGGTAAAATTGAAAAAAGGTGAAAAATATATTTTTTTGGACTTAGTCATTTTTTCAGCGTTTATCAGACTTTCAGATAGGGGAAATGTCAGTGAGCGTTCCGATTTCAGTTCCAGAGCGATTCGCCCGATGAGTCCTTAATATTTAGTTGTTTTCAGGCAAATTTCAGAATTTTTGAAAATTTCACTTTTTTCTGAAAATATCCACTAAATGAGGGAATAATATGTGTGAGGGTACCCCAGGAGAGTTCCAAATGTGTGTGGGCAGAATATATATATCCCACGGGGGTAAAATTGAAAAAAGGTGAAAAATTTTTTTTTTTGGACTTAGTCATTTTTTCAGCGTTTATCAGACTTTCAGATAGGGGAAATGTCAGTGAGCGTTCCGATTTCAGTTCCAGAGCGATTCGCCCGATGAGTCCTTCATATTTAGTCGTTTTCAGCCAATTTTCTGAATTTTTGAAAATTTCACTTTTTTGTGAAAATATCCACTAAATGAGGGAATAATATGTGTGAGGGTACCCCAGGAGAGTTCCAAATGTGTGTGGGCAGAATATATATATCCCACGGGGGTAAAATTGAAAAAAGGTGAAAAATTTTTTTTTTTGGACTTAGTCATTTTTTCAGCGTTTATCAGACTTTCAGATAGGGGAAATGTCAGTGAGCGTTCCGATTTCAGTTCCAGAGCGATTCGCCCGATGAGTCCTTCATATTTAGTCGTTTTCAGCCAATTTTCTGAATTTTTGAAAATTTCACTTTTTTGTGAAAATATCCACTAAATGAGGGAATAATATGTGTGAGGGTATCCCAGGAGAGTTCCAAATGTGTGTGGGTAGAATATATATCCCACGGGGGTAAAATTGAAAAAAGGTGAAAAATTTTTTTTTTTGGACTTAGTCATTTTTTCAGCGTTTATCAGACTTTCAGATAGGGGAAATGTCAGTGAGCGTTCCGATTTCAGTTCCAGAGCGATTCGCCCGATGAGTCCTTAATATTTATTTGTTTCTGCCAAATTTCAGAATTTTTGAAAATTTCACTTTTTTGTGAAAATATCCACTAAATGAGGGAATAATATGTGTGAGGGTACCCCAGGAGAGTTCCAAATGTGTGTGGGTAGAATATATATCCCACGGGGGTAAAATTGAAAAAAGGTGAAAAATTTTTTTTTTGGACTTAGTCATTTTTTCAGCGTTTATCAGACTTTCAGATAGGGGAAATGTCAGTGAGCGTTCCGATTTCAGTTCCAGAGCGATTCGCCCGATGAGTCCTTTATATTTATTTGTTTCAGCCAAATTTCAGAATTTTTGAAAATTTCACTTTTTTGTGAAAATATCCACTAAATGAGGGAATAATATGTGTGAGGGTACCCCAGGAGAGTTCCAAATGTGTGTGGGTAGAATATATATCCCACGGGGGTAAAATTGAAAAAAGGTGAAAAAAATTTTTTTTTTGGACTTAGTCATTTTTTCAGCATTTATCAGACTTTCAGATAGGGGAAATGTCAGTGAGTGTTCTGACTTCAGTTCCAGAGCGATTCGCCCGATGAGTCCTTCATATTTAGTCGTTTTCAGCCAATTTTCTGAATTTTTGAAAATTTCACTTTTTTGTGAAAATATCCACTAAATGAGGAAATAATGTGCGTGAGGGTACCCCAGGAGAGTTCCAAATGTGTGTGGGTAGAATATATATCCCACGGGGGTAAAATTGAAAAAAGGTGAAAAATATATTTTTTTGGACTTAGTCATTTTTTCAGCGTTTATCAGACTTTCAGATAGGGGAAATGTCAGTGAGCGTTCCGATTTCAGTTCCAGAGCGATTCGCCCGATGAGTCCTTAATATTTAGTTGTTTTCAGGCAAATTTCAGAATTTTTGAAAATTTCACTTTTTTCTGAAAATATCCACTAAATGAGGGAATAATATGTGTGAGGGTACCCCAGGAGAGTTCCAAATGTGTGTGGGCAGAATATATATATCCCACGGGGGTAAAATTGAAAAAAGGTGAAAAATTTTTTTTTTTGGACTTAGTCATTTTTTCAGCGTTTATCAGACTTTCACATAGGGGAAATGTCAGTGAGCGTTCCGATTTCAGTTCCAGAGCGATTCGCCCGATGAGTCCTTCATATTTAGTCGTTTTCAGCCAATTTTCTGAATTTTTGAAAATTTCACTTTTTTGTGAAAATATCCACTAAATGAGGGAATAATATGTGTGAGGGTATCCCAGGAGAGTTCCAAATGTGTGTGGGTAGAATATATATCCCACGGGGGTAAAATTGAAAAAAGGTGAAAAATTTTTTTTTTTGGACTTAGTCATTTTTTCAGCGTTTATCAGACTTTCAGATAGTGGAAATGTCAGTGAGCGTTCCGATTTCAGTTCCAGAGCGATTCGCCCGATGAGTCCTTAATATTTATTTGTTTCAGCCAAATTTCAGAATTTTTGAAAATTTCACTTTTTTGTGAAAATATCCACTAAATGAGGGAATAATATGTGTGAGGGTACCCCAGGAGAGTTCCAAATGTGTGTGGGTAGAATATATATCCCACGGGGGTAAAATTGAAAAAAGGTGAAAAAAATTTTTTTTTTGGACTTAGTCATTTTTTCAGCATTTATCAGACTTTCAGATAGGGGAAATGTCAGTGAGTGTTCTGACTTCAGTTCCAGAGCGATTCGCCCTATGAGTCCTTCATATTTAGTCGTTTTCAGCCAATTTTCTGAATTTTTGAAAATTTCACTTTTTTGTGAAAATATCCACTAAATGAGGGAATAATATGTGTGAGGGTACCTCAGGAGAGTTCCAAATGTGTCTGGGTAGAGTATATATCCCACGGGGGTAAAATTGAAAAAAGGTGAAAAATTTTTTTTTTTGGACTTAGTCATTTTTTCAGCGTTGATCAGACTTTCAGATAGGGGAAATGTCAGTGAGCGTTCCGATTTCAGTTCCAGAGCGATTCGCCCGATGAGTCCTTCATATTTATTTGTTTCAGCCAAATTTCAGAATTTTTGAAAATTTCACTTTTTTGTGAAAATATCCACTAAATGAGGGAATAATATGTGTGAGGGTACCCCAGGAGAGTTCCAAATGTGTGTGGGTAGAATATATATCCCACGGGGGTAAAATTGAAATAAGGTGAAAAAAATTTTTTTTTTGCACTTAGTCATTTTTTCAGCATTTATCAGACTTTCAAATAGGGGAAATGTCAGTGAGTGTTCTGATTTCAGTTCCAGAGCGATTCGCCCGATGAGTCCTTCATATTTAGTCGTTTTCAGCCAATTTTCTGAATTTTTGAAAATTTCACTTTTTTGTGAAAATATCCACTAAATGAGGGAATAATATGTGTGAGGGTATCCCAGGAGAGTTCCAAATGTGTGTGGGTAGAATATATATCCCACGGGGGTAAAATTGAAAAAAGGTGAAAAATTTTTTTTTTTGGACTTAGTCATTTTTTCAGCGTTTATCAGACTTTCAGATAGGGGAAATGTCAGTGAGCGTTCCGATTTCAGTTCCAGAGCGATTCGCCCGATGAGTCCTTCATATTTAGTCGTTTTCAGCCAATTTTCTGAATTTTTGAAAATTTCACATTTTTGTGAAAATATCCACTAAATGAGGAAATAATGTGCGTGAGGGTACCCCAGGAGAGTTCCAAATGTGTGTGGGTAGAATATATATCCCACGGGGGTAAAATTGAAAGAAGGTGAAAAATATATTTTTTTGGACTTAGTCATTTTTTCAGCATTTATCAGACTTTCAGATAGGGGAAATGTCAGTGAGTGTTCTGATTTCAGTTCCAGAGCGATTCGACCGATGAGTCCTTCATATTTAGTCGTTTTCAGCCAATTTTCTGAATTTTTGAAAATTTCACTTTTTTGTGAAAATATCCACTAAATGAGGGAATAATATGTGTGAGGGTACCTCAGGAGAGTTCCAAATGTGTCTGGGTAGAGTATATATCCCACGGGGGTAAAATTGAAAAAAGGTGAAAAAATTTTTTTTTTGGACTTAGTCATTTTTTCAGCGTTTATCAGACTTTCAGATAGGGGAAATGTCAGTGAGCGTTCCGATTTCAGTTCCAGAGCGATTCGCCCGATGAGTCCTTCATATTTAGTCATTTTCAGCCAATTTTCTGAATTTTTGAAAATTTCACTTTTTTGTGAAAATATCCACTAAATGAGGGAATAATATGTGTGAGGGTATCCCAGGAGAGTTCCAAATGTGTGTGGGTAGAATTTATATCCCACGGGGGTAAAATTGAAAAAAGGTGAAAAATTTTTTTTTTTGACTTAGTCATTTTTTCAGCGTTTATCAGACTTTCAGATAGGGGAAATGTCAGTGAGCATTCCGATTTCAGTTCCAGAGCGATTCGCCCGATGAGTCCTTAATATTTATTTGTTTCAGCCAAATTTCAGAATTTTTGAAAATTTCACTTTTTTGTGAAAATATCCACTAAATGAGGGAATAATATGTGTGAGGGTACCTCAGGAGAGTTCCAAATGTGTCTGGGTAGAGTATATATCCCACGGGGGTAAAATTGAAAAAAGGTGAAAAAAATTTTTTTTTTGGACTTAGTCATTTTTTCAGCGTTGATCAGACTTTCAGATAGGGGAAATGTCAGTGAGCGTTCCGATTTCAGTTCCAGAGCGATTTGCCCGATGAGTCCTTCATATTTAGTCATTTTCAGCCAATTTTCTGAATTTTTGAAAATTTCACTTTTTTGTGAAAATATCCACTAAATGAGGGAATAATATGTGTGAGGGTATCCCAGGAGAGTTCCAAATGTGTGTGGGTAGAATATATATCCCACGGGGGTAAAATTGAAATAAGGTGAAAAAAATTTTTTTTTTGCACTTAGTCATTTTTTCAGCATTTATCAGACTTTCAGATAGGGGAAATGTCAGTGAGTGTTCTGATTTCAGTTCCAGAGCGATTCGCCCGATGAGTCCTTCATATTTAGTCGTTTTCAGCCAATTTTCTGAATTTTTGAAAATTTCACTTTTTTGTGAAAATATCCACTAAATGAGGGAATAATATGTGTGAGGGTATCCCAGGAGAGTTCCAAATGTGTGTGGGTAGAATATATATCCCACGGGGGTAAAATTGAAAAAAGGTGAAAAATTTTTTTTTTTGGACTTAGTCATTTTTTCAGCGTTTATCAGACTTTCAGATAGGGGAAATGTCAGTGAGCGTTCCGATTTCAGTTCCAGAGCGATTCGCCCGATGAGTCCTTCATATTTAGTCATTTTCAGCCAATTTTCTGAATTTTTGAAAATTTCACATTTTTGTGAAAATATCCACTAAATGAGGAAATAATGTGCGTGAGGGTACCCCAGGAGAGTTCCAAATGTGTGTGGGTAGAATATATATCCCACGGGGGTAAAATTGAAAAAAGGTGAAAAATATATTTTTTTGGACTTAGTCATTTTTTCAGCGTTTATCAGACTTTCAGATAGGGGAAATGTCAGTGAGCGTTCCGATTTCAGTTCCAGAGCGATTCGCCCGATGAGTCCTTAATATTTATTTGTTTCAGCCAAATTTCAGAATTTTTGAAAATTTCACTTTTTTGTGAAAATATCCACTAAATGAGGGAATAATATGTGTGAGGGTACCCCAGGAGAGTTCCAAATGTGTGTGGGTAGAATATATATCCCACGGGGGTAAAATTGAAAAAAGGTGAAAAAAATTTTTTTTTTGGACTTAGTCATTTTTTCAGCATTTATCAGACTTTCAGATAGGGGAAATGTCAGTGAGTGTTCTGACTTCAGTTCCAGAGCGATTCGCCCGATGAGTCCTTCATATTTAGTCGTTTTCAGCCAATTTTCTGAATTTTTGAAAATTTCACTTTATTGTGAAAATATCCACTAAATGAGGGAATAATATGTGTGAGGGTACCTCAGGAGAGTTCCAAATGTGTCTGGGTAGAGTATATATCCCACGGGGGTAAAATTGAAAAAAGGTGAAAAAATTTTTTTTTTGGACTTAGTCATTTTTTCAGCGTTGATCAGACTTTCAGATAGGGGAAATGTCAGTGAGCGTTCCAATTTCAGTTCCAGAGCGATTTGCCCGATGAGTCCTTAATATTTATTTGTTTCAGCCAAATTTCAGAATTTTTGAAAATTTCACTTTTTTGTGAAAATATCCACTAAATGAGGGAATAATATGTGTGAGGGTACCCCAGGAGAGTTCCAAATGTGTGTGGGTAGAATATATATCCCACGGGGGTAAAATTGAAATAAGGTGAAAAAAATTTTTTTTTTGCACTTAGTCATTTTTTCAGCATTTATCAGACTTTCAAATAGGGGAAATGTCAGTGAGTGTTCTGATTTCAGTTCCAGAGCGATTCGCCCGATGAGTCCTTCATATTTAGTCGTTTTCAGCCAATTTTCTGAATTTTTGAAAATTTCACTTTTTTGTGAAAATATCCACTAAATGAGGGAATAATATGTGTGAGGGTATCCCAGGAGAGTTCCAAATGTGTGTGGGTAGAATATATATCCCACGGGGGTAAAATTGAAAAAAGGTGAAAAATTTTTTTTTTTGGACTTAGTCATTTTTTCAGCGTTTATCAGACTTTCAGATAGGGGAAATGTCAGTGAGCGTTCCGATTTCAGTTCCAGAGCGATTCGCCCGATGAGTCCTTCATATTTAGTCGTTTTCAGCCAATTTTCTGAATTTTTGAAAATTTCACATTTTTGTGAAAATATCCACTAAATGAGGAAATAATGTGCGTGAGGGTACCCCAGGAGAGTTCCAAATGTGTGTGGGTAGAATATATATCCCACGGGGGTAAAATTGAAAAAAGGTGAAAAATATATTTTTTTGGACTTAGTCATTTTTTCAGCATTTATCAGACTTTCAGATAGGGGAAATGTCAGTGAGCGTTCCGATTTCAGTTCCAGAGCGATTCGCCCGATGAGTCCTTAATATTTATTTGTTTCAGCCAAATTTCAGAATTTTTGAAAATTTCACTTTTTTGTGAAAATATCCACTAAATGAGGGAATAATATGTGTGAGGGTACCTCAGGAGAGTTCCAAATGTGTCTGGGTAGAGTATATATCCCACGGGGGTAAAATTGAAAAAAGGTGAAAAAAATTTTTTTTTTGGACTTAGTCATTTTTTCAGCGTTGATCAGACTTTCAGATAGGGGAAATGTCAGTGAGCGTTCCGATTTCAGTTCCAGAGCGATTTGCCCGATGAGTCCTTCATATTTAGTCATTTTCAGCCAATTTTCTGAATTTTTGAAAATTTCACTTTTTTGTGAAAATATCCACTAAATGAGGGAATAATATGTGTGAGGGTATCCCAGGAGAGTTCCAAATGTGTGTGGGTAGAATATATATCCCACGGGGGTAAAATTGAAAAAAGGTGAAAAATATATTTTTTTGGACTTAGTCATTTTTTCAGCGTTTATCAGACTTTCAGATAGGGGAAATGTCAGTGAGCGTTCCGATTTCAGTTCCAGAGCGATTCGCCCGATGAGTCCTTCATATTTAGTCGTTTTCAGCCAATTTTCTGAATTTTTGAAAATTTCACATTTTTGTGAAAATATCCACTAAATGAGGGAATAATATGTGTGAGGGTACCTCAGAAGAGTTCCAAATGTGTGTGGGTAGAATATATATCCCACGGGGGTAAAATTGAAATAAGGTGAAAAATATATTTTTTTGGACTTAGTCATTTTTTCAGCATTTATCAGACTTTCAGATAGGGGAAATGTCAGTGAGTGTTCTGATTTCAGTTCCAGAGCGATTCGACCGATGAGTCCTTCATATTTAGTCGTTTTCAGCTAATTTTCTGAATTTTTGAAAATTTCACTTTTTTGTGAAAATATCCACTAAATGAGGGAATAATATGTGTGAGGGTACCTCAGGAGAGTTCCAAATGTGTCTGGGTAGAGTATATATCCCACGGGGGTAAAATTGAAAAAAGGTGAAAAAATTTTTTTTTTGGACTTAGTCATTTTTTCAGCGTTTATCAGACTTTCAGATAGGGGAAATGTCAGTGAGCATTCCGATTTCAGTTCCAGAGCGATTCGCCCGATGAGTCCTTCATATTTAGTCATTTTCAGCCAATTTTCTGAATTTTTGAAAATTTCACTTTTTTTGTGAAAATATCCACTAAATGAGGGAATAATATGTGTGAGGGTATCCCAGGAGAGTTCCAAATGTGTGTGGGTAGAATATATATCCCACGGGGGTAAAATTGAAAAAAGGTGAAAATTTTTTTTTTTTTGACTTAGTCATTTTTTCAGCGTTTATCAGACTTTCAGATAGGGGAAATGTCAGTGAGCGTTCCGATTTCAGTTCCAGAGCGATTCGCCCGATGAGTCCTTAATATTTATTTGTTTCAGCCAAATTTCAGAATTTTTGAAAATTTCACTTTTTTGTGAAAATATCCACTAAATGAGGGAATAATATGTGTGAGGGTACCTCAGGAGAGTTCCAAATGTGTCTAGGTAGAGTATATATCCCACGGGGGTAAAATTGAAAAAAGGTGAAAAAAATTTTTTTTTTGGACTTAGTCATTTTTTCAGCGTTGATCAGACTTTCAGATAGGGGAAATGTCAGTGAGCGTTCCGATTTCAGTTCCAGAGCGATTTGCCCGATGAGTCCTTCATATTTAGTCATTTTCAGCCAATTTTCTGAATTTTTGAAAATTTCACTTTTTTGTGAAAATATCCACTAAATGAGGGAATAATATGTGTGAGGGTATCCCAGGAGAGTTCCAAATGTGTGTGGGTAGAATATATATCCCACGGGGGTAAAATTGAAATAAGGTGAAAAAAATTTTTTTTTTGCACTTAGTCATTTTTTCAGCATTTATCAGACTTTCAGATAGGGGAAATGTCAGTGAGTGTTCTGATTTCAGTTCCAGAGCGATTCGCCCGATGAGTCCTTCATATTTAGTCGTTTTCAGCCAATTTTCTGAATTTTTGAAAATTTCACTTTTTTGTGAAAATATCCACTAAATGAGGGAATAATATGTGTGAGGGTATCCCAGGAGAGTTCCAAATGTGTGTGGGTAGAATATATATCCCACGGGGGTAAAATTGAAAAAAGGTGAAAAATATATTTTTTTGGACTTAGTCATTTTTTCAGCGTTTATCAGACTTTCAGATAGGGGAAATGTCAGTGAGCGTTCCGATTTCAGTTCCAGAGCGATTCGCCCGATGAGTCCTTCATATTTAGTCGTTTTCAGCCAATTTTCTGAATTTTTGAAAATTTCACATTTTTGTGAAAATATCCACTAAATGAGGGAATAATATGTGTGAGGGTACCTCAGAAGAGTTCCAAATGTGTGTGGGTAGAATATATATCCCACGGGGGTAAAATTGAAATAAGGTGAAAAATATATTTTTTTGGACTTAGTCATTTTTTCAGCATTTATCAGACTTTCAGATAGGGGAAATGTCAGTGAGTGTTCTGATTTCAGTTCCAGAGCGATTCGACCGATGAGTCCTTCATATTTAGTCGTTTTCAGCTAATTTTCTGAATTTTTGAAAATTTCACTTTTTTGTGAAAATATCCACTAAATGAGGGAATAATATGTGTGAGGGTACCTCAGGAGAGTTCCAAATGTGTCTGGGTAGAGTATATATCCCACGGGGGTAAAATTGAAAAAAGGTGAAAAAATTTTTTTTTTGGACTTAGTCATTTTTTCAGCGTTTATCAGACTTTCAGATAGGGGAAATGTCAGTGAGCATTCCGATTTCAGTTCCAGAGCGATTCGCCCGATGAGTCCTTCATATTTAGTCATTTTCAGCCAATTTTCTGAATTTTTGAAAATTTCACTTTTTTTGTGAAAATATCCACTAAATGAGGGAATAATATGTGTGAGGGTATCCCAGGAGAGTTCCAAATGTGTGTGGGTAGAATATATATCCCACGGGGGTAAAATTGAAAAAAGGTGAAAATTTTTTTTTTTTTGACTTAGTCATTTTTTCAGCGTTTATCAGACTTTCAGATAGGGGAAATGTCAGTGAGCGTTCCGATTTCAGTTCCAGAGCGATTCGCCCGATGAGTCCTTAATATTTATTTGTTTCAGCCAAATTTCAGAATTTTTGAAAATTTCACTTTTTTGTGAAAATATCCACTAAATGAGGGAATAATATGTGTGAGGGTACCTCAGGAGAGTTCCAAATGTGTCTAGGCAGAGTATATATCCCACGGGGGTAAAATTGAAAAAAGGTGAAAAAAATTTTTTTTTTGGACTTAGTCATTTTTTCAGCGTTGATCAGACTTTCAGATAGGGGAAATGTCTGTGAGCGTTCCGATTTCAGTTCCAGAGCGATTTGCCCGATGAGTCCTTCATATTTAGTCATTTTCAGCCAATTTTCTGAATTTTTGAAAATTTCACTTTTTTGTGAAAATATCCACTAAATGAGGGAATAATATGTGTGAGGGTATCCCAGGAGAGTTCCAAATGTGTGTGGGTAGAATATATATCCCACGGGGGTAAAATTGAAATAAGGTGAAAAAAATTTTTTTTTTGCACTTAGTCATTTTTTCAGCATTTATCAGACTTTCAGATAGGGGAAATGTCAGTGAGTGTTCTGATTTCAGTTCCAGAGCGATTCGCCCGATGAGTCCTTCATATTTAGTCGTTTTCAGCCAATTTTCTGAATTTTTGAAAATTTCACTTTTTTGTGAAAATATCCACTAAATGAGGGAATAATATGTGTGAGGGTATCCCAGGAGAGTTCCAAATGTGTGTGGGTAGAATATATATCCCACGGGGGTAAAATTGAAAAAAGGTGAAAAATATATTTTTTTGGACTTAGTCATTTTTTCAGCGTTTATCAGACTTTCAGATAGGGGAAATGTCAGTGAGCGTTCCGATTTCAGTTCCAGAGCGATTCGCCCGATGAGTCCTTCATATTTAGTCGTTTTCAGCCAATTTTCTGAATTTTTGAAAATTTCACTTTTTTGTGAAAATATCCACTAAATGAGGGAATAATATGTGTGAGGGTACCTCAGAAGAGTTCCAAATGTGTGTGGGTAGAATATATATCCCACGGGGGTAAAATTGAAAAAAGGTGAAAAAAAATTTTTTTTGGACTTAGTCATTTTTTCAGCATTTATCAGACTTTCAGATAGGGGAAATGTCAGTGAGTGTTCTGATTTCAGTTCCAGAGCGATTCGCCCGATGAGTCCTTCATATTTAGTCGTTTTCAGCCAAATTTCAGAATTTTTGAAAATGTCACTTTTTTGTGAAAATATCCACTAAATGAGGGAATAATATGTGTGAGGGTACCCCAGGAGAGTTCCAAATGTGTGTGGGTAGAATATATATCCCACGGGGGTAAAATTGAAATAAGGTGAAAAAAAATTTTTTTTTGCACTTAGTCATTTTTTCAGCATTTATCAGACTTTCAAATAGGGGAAATGTCAGTGAGTATTCTGATTTCAGTTCCAGAGCGATTCGCCCGATGAGTCCTTCATATTTAGTCGTTTTCAGCCAATTTTCTGAATTTTTGAAAATTTCACTTTTTTGTGAAAATATCCACTAAATGAGGAAATAATGTGCGTGAGGGTACCCCAGGAGAGTTCCAAATGTGTGTGGGTAGAATATATATCCCACGGGGGTAAAATTGAAAAAAGGTGAAAAATATATTTTTTTGGACTTAGTCATTTTTTCAGCATTTATCAGACTTTCAGATAGGGGAAATGTCAGTGAGTGTTCTGATTTCAGTTCCAGAGCGATTCGACCGATGAGTCCTTCATATTTAGTCGTTTTCAGCCAATTTTCTGAATTTTTGAAAATTTCACTTTTTTGTGAAAATATCCACTAAATGAGGGAATAATATGTGTGAGGGTACCTCAGGAGAGTTCCAAATGTGTCTGGGTAGAGTATATATCCCACGGGGGTAAAATTGAAAAAAGGTGAAAAAATTTTTTTTTTGGACTTAGTCATTTTTTCAGCGTTTATCAGACTTTCAGATAGGGGAAATGTCAGTGAGCGTTCCGATTTCGGTTCCAGAGCGATTCGCCCGATGAGTCCTTCATATTTAGTCATTTTCAGCCAAATTTCAGAATTTTTGAAAATTTCACTTTTTTGTGAAAATATCCACTAAATGAGGGAATAATATGTGTGAGGGTACCTCAGGAGAGTTCCAAATGTGTCTGGGTAGAGTATATATCCCACGGGGGTAAAATTGAAAAAAGGTGAAAAAAATTTTTTTTTTGGACTTAGTCATTTTTTCAGCGTTGATCAGACTTTCAGATAGGGGAAATGTCAGTGAGCGTTCCGATTTCAGTTCCAGAGCGATTTGCCCGATGAGTCCTTCATATTTAGTCATTTTCAGCCAATTTTCTGAATTTTTGAAAATTTCACTTTTTTGTGAAAATATCCACTAAATGAGGGAATAATATGTGTGAGGGTATCCCAGGAGAGTTCCAAATGTGTGTGGGTAGAATATATATCCCACGGGGGTAAAATTGAAAAAAGGTGAAAAATATATTTTTTTGGACTTAGTCATTTTTTCAGCGTTTATCAGACTTTCAGATAGGGGAAATGTCAGTGAGCGTTCCGATTTCAGTTCCAGAGCGATTCGCCCGATGAGTCCTTCATATTTAGTCGTTTTCAGCCAATTTTCTGAATTTTTGAAAATTTCACTTTTTTGTGAAAATATCCACTAAATGAGGGAATAATATGTGTGAGGGTACCTCAGAAGAGTTCCAAATGTGTGTGGGTAGAATATATATCCCACGGGGGTAAAATTGAAAAAAGGTGAAAAAAAATTTTTTTTGGACTTAGTCATTTTTTCAGCGTTTATCAGACTTTCAGATAGGGGAAATGTCAGTGAGCGTTCCGATTTCAGTTCCAGAGCGATTCGCCCGATGAGTCCTTCATATTTAGTTGTTTTCAGCCAAATTTCAGAATTTTTGAAAATGTCACTTTTTTGTGAAAATATCCACTAAATGAGGGAATAATATGTGTGAGGGTACCCCAGGAGAGTTCCAAATGTGTGTGGGTAGAATATATATCCCACGGGGGTAAAATTGAAATAAGGTGAAAAAAATTTTTTTTTTGCACTTAGTCATTTTTTCAGCATTTATCAGACTTTCAAATAGGGGAAATGTCAGTGAGTGTTCTGATTTCAGTTCCAGAGCGATTCGCCCGATGAGTCCTTCATATTTAGTCGTTTTCAGCCAATTTTCTGAATTTTTGAAAATTTCACTTTTTTGTGAAAATATCCACTAAATGAGGAAATAATGTGCGTGAGGGTACCCCAGGAGAGTTCCAAATGTGTGTGGGTAGAATATATATCCCACGGGGGTAAAATTGAAAAAAGGTGAAAAATATATTTTTTTGGACTTAGTCATTTTTTCAGCATTTATCAGACTTTCAGATAGGGGAAATGTCAGTGAGTGTTCTGATTTCAGTTCCAGAGCGATTCGACCGATGAGTCCTTCATATTTAGTCGTTTTCAGCCAATTTTCTGAATTTTTGAAAATTTCACTTTTTTGTGAAAATATCCACTAAATGAGGGAATAATATGTGTGAGGGTACCTCAGGAGAGTTCCAAATGTGTCTGGGTAGAGTATATATCCCACGGGGGTAAAATTGAAAAAAGGTGAAAAATTTTTTTTTTTGGACTTAGTCATTTTTTCAGCGTTTATCAGACTTTCAGATAGGGGAAATGTCAGTGAGCGTTCCGATTTCGGTTCCAGAGCGATTCGCCCGATGAGTCCTTCATATTTAGTCATTTTCAGCCAAATTTCAGAATTTTTGAAAATTTCACTTTTTTGTGAAAATATCCACTAAATGAGGGAATAATATGTGTGAGGGTACCTCAGGAGAGTTCCAAATGTGTCTGGGTAGAGTATATATCCCACGGGGGTAAAATTGAAAAAAGGTGAAAAAAATTTTTTTTTTGGACTTAGTCATTTTTTCAGCGTTTATCAGACTTTCAGATAGGGGAAATGTCAGTGAGCGTTCCGATTTCGGTTCCAGAGCGATTCGCCCGATGAGTCCTTCATATTTAGTCATTTTCAGCCAAATTTCAGAATTTTTGAAAATTTCACTTTTTTGTGAAAATATCCACTAAATGAGGGAATAATATGTGTGAGGGTACCTCAGGAGAGTTCCAAATGTGTCTGGGTAGAGTATATATCCCACGGGGGTAAAATTGAAAAAAGGTGAAAAAAATTTTTTTTTTGGACTTAGTCATTTTTTCAGCGTTTATCAGACTTTCAGATAGGGGAAATGTCAGTGAGCGTTCCGATTTCAGTTCCAGAGCGATTTGCCCGATGAGTCCTTCATATTTAGTTGTTTTCAGCCAAATTTCAGAATTTTTGAAAATGTCACTTTTTTGTGAAAATATCCACTAAATGAGGGAATAATATGTGTGAGGGTACCCCAGGAGAGTTCCAAATGTGTGTGGGTAGAATATATATCCCACGGGGGTAAAATTGAAAAAAGGTGAAATATATATTTTTTTGGACTTAGTCATTCTTTCAGCGTTTATCAGACTTTCAGATAGGGGAAATGTCAGTGAGCGTTCCGATTTCAGTTCCAGAGCGATTCGCCCGATGAGTCCTTCATATTTAGTCGTTTTCAGCCAATTTTCTGAATTTTTGAAAATTTCACTTTTTTGTGAAAATATCCACTAAATGAGGGAATAATATGTGTGAGGGTACCTCCGGAGAGTTCCAAATGTGTGTGGGTAGAATATATATCCCACGGGGGTAAAATTGAAAAAAGGTGAAAAATTTTTTTTTTTTGGACTTAGTCATTTTTTCACCGTTTTTCAGACTTTCAGATAGTAGAAATGTCAGTGAGCGTTCCGATTTAAGTTCCAGAGCGATTCGCCCGATGAGTCCTTCATATTTAGTCGTTTTCAGCCAATTTTCAGAATTTTTGAAAATTTCACTTTTTTGTGAAAATATCCACTAAATGAGGAAATAATATGTGTGAGGGTACCCCAGGAGAGTTCCAAATGTGTGTGGGTAGAATATATATCCCACGGGGGTAAAATTGAAAAAAGGTGAAAATTTTTTTTTTTTGGACTTAGTCATTTTTTCACCGTTTTTCAGACTTTCAGATAGTAGAAATGTCAGTGAGCATTCCGATTTAAGTACCAGAGCGATTCGCCCGATGAGTCCTTCATATTTAGTCGTTTTCAGACAATTTTCAGAATTTTTGAAAATTTCACTTTTTTGTGAAAATATCCACTAAATGAGGAAATAATATGTGTGAGGGTACCCAAGGAGAGTTCCAAATGTGTGTGGGTAGAATATATATCCCACGGGGGTAAAATTGAAAAAAGGTGAAAAATATTTTTTTTGGACTTAGTCATTTTTTCAGCGTTTATCAGACTTTCAGATAGGGGAAATGTCAGTGAGCATTCCGATTTCAGTTCCAGAGCGATTCGCCCGATGAGTCCTTCATATTTAGTCGTTTTCAGCCAATTTTCTGAATTTTTGAAAATTTCACTTTTTTGTGAAAATATCCACTAAATGAGGAAATAATATGCATGAGGGTACCCCAGGAGAGTTCCAAATGTGTGTGGGTAGAATATATATCCCACAGGCGTAAAATTGAAAAAAGGTGAAAAATATTTTTTTTTGCACTTAGTCATTTTTTCAGCGTTTATCAGACTTTCAGATAGGGGAAATGTCAGTGAGCATTCCGATTTCAGTTCCAGAGCGATTCGCCCTATGAGTCCTTCATATTTAGTCGTTTTCAGCCAATTTTCTGAATTTTTGAAAATTTCACTTTTTTTTGAAAATATCCACTAAATGAGGAAATAATATGCATGAGGGTACCCCAGGAGAGTTCCAAATGTGTGTGGGTAGAATATATATCCCACAGGGGTAAAATTGAAAAAAGGTGAAAAAAATTTTTTTTTGGACTTAGTCATTTTTTCAGCGTTTATCAGACTTTCAGATAGGGGAAATGTCAGTGAGCGTTCCGATTTCAGTTCCAGAGTGATTCGCCCGATGAGTCCTTCATATTTAGTCGTTTTCAGCCAATTTTCTGAATTTTTGAAAATTTCACTTTTTTGTGAAAATATCCACTAAATGAGGGAATAATATGTGTGAGGGTACCCCAGGAGAGTTCCAAATGTGTGTGGGTAGAATATATATCCCACGGGGGTAAAATTGAAAAAAGGTGAAAAAAATTTTTTTTTTTGACTTAGTCATTTTTTCAGCATTTATCAGACTTTCAGATAGGGGAAATGTCAGTGAGCGTTCCGATTTCAGTTCCAGAGCGATTCGCCCGATGAGTCCTTCATATTTAGTCGTTTTCAGCCAATTTTCTGAATTTTTGAAAATTTCACTTTTTTGTGAAAATATCCACTAAATGAGGGAATAATATGTGTGAGGGTACCCCAGGAGAGTTCCAAATGTGTGTGGGTAGAATATATATCCCACGGGGGTAAAATTGAAAAAAGGTGAAAAAAATTTTTTTTTTGGACTTAGTCATTTTTTCAGCATTTATCAGACTTTCAGATAGGGGAAATGTCAGTGAGTGTTCTGACTTCAGTTCCAGAGCGATTCGCCCGATGAGTCCTTCATATTTAGTCGTTTTCAGCCAATTTTCTGAATTTTTGAAAATTTCACTTTTTTGTGAAAATATCCACTAAATGAGGGAATAATATGTGTGAGGGTACCTCAGGAGAGTTCCAAATGTGTCTGGGTAGAGTATATATCCCACGGGGATAAAATTGAAAATAGGTGAAAAAATTTTTTTTTTGGACTTAGTCATTTTTTCAGCGTTGATCAGACTTTCAGATAGGGGAAATGTCAGTGAGCGTTCCGATTTCAGTTCCAGAGCGATTCGCCCGATGAGTCCTTCATATTTAGTCGTTTTCAGCCAATTTTCTGAATTTTTGAAAATTTCACTTTTTTGTGAAAATATCCACTAAATGAGGGAATAATATGTGTGAGGGTACCCCAGGAGAGTTCCAAATGTGTGTGGGTAGAATATATATCCCACGGGGGTAAAATTGAAAAAAGGTGAAAAAAATTTTTTTTTTGGACTTAGTCATTTTTTCAGCATTTATCAGACTTTCAGATAGGGGAAATGTCAGTGAGTGTTCTGACTTCAGTTCCAGAGCGATTCGCCCGATGAGTACTTCATATTTAGTCGTTTTCAGCCAATTTTCTGAATTTTTGAAAATTTCACTTTTTTGTGAAAATATCCACTAAATGAGGGAATAATATGTGTGAGGGTACCTCAGGAGAGTTCCAAATGTGTCTGGGTAGAGTATATATCCCACGGGGGTAAAATTGAAAAAAGGTGAAAAAATTTTTTTTTTGGACTTAGTCATTTTTTCAGCGTTGATCAGACTTTCAGATAGGGGAAATGTCAGTGAGCGTTCCGATTTCAGTTCCAGAGCGATTTGCCCGATGAGTCCTTCATATTTATTCATTTTCAGCCAATTTTCTGAATTTTTGAAAATTTCACTTTTTTGTGAAAATATCCACTAAATGAGGGAATAATATGTGTGAGGGTACCTCAGAAGAGTTCCAAATGTGTGTGGGTAGAATATATATCCCACGGGGGTAAAATTGAAAAAAGGTGAAAAAAATTTTTTTTTGGACTTAGTCATTTTTTCAGCGTTTATCAGATTTTCAGATAGGGGAAATGTCAGTG
Source organism: Phyllobates terribilis (assembly GCF_046119375.1). Lineage (NCBI taxonomy): Eukaryota > Metazoa > Chordata > Amphibia > Anura > Dendrobatidae > Phyllobates > Phyllobates terribilis. The sequence goes on along the minus strand of NW_027362773.1, from coordinate 16,527,426 downwards.
AGCGTTCCGATTTCAGTTCCAGAGTGATTCGCCCGATGAGTCCTTCATATTTAGTCGTTTTCAGCCAATTTTCTGAATTTTTGAAAATTTCACTTTTTTGTGAAAATATCCACTAAATGAGGGAATAATATGTGTGAGGGTACCTCAGAAGAGTTCCAAATGTGTGTGGGTAGAATATATATCCCACGGGGGTAAAATTGAAAAAAGGTGAAAAAAAATTTTTTTTGGACTTAGTCATTTTTTCAGCGTTTATCAGACTTTCAGATATGGGAAATGTCAGTGAGCGTTCCGATTTCAGTTCCAGAGCGATTCGCCCGATGAGTCCTTCATATTTAGTCGTTTTCAGCCAATTTTCTGAATTTTTGAAAATTTCACTTTTTTGTGAAAATATCCACTAAATGAGGGAATAATATGTGTGAGGGTACCTCAGAAGAGTTCCAAATGTGTGTGGGTAGAATATATATCCCACGGGGGTAAAATTGAAAAAAGGTGAAAAAAATTTTTTTTTGGACTTAGTCATTTTTTCAGCGTTTATCAGACTTTCAGATATGGGAAATGTCAGTGAGCGTTCCGATTTCAGTTCCAGAGCGATTCGCCCGATGAGTCCCTCATATTTAGTTGTTTTCAGCCAAATTTCAGAATTTTTGAAAATGTCACTTTTTTGTGAAAATATCCACTAAATGAGGGAATAATATGTGTGAGGGTACCCCAGGAGAGTTCCAAATGTGTGTGGGTAGAATATATATCCCACGGGGGTAAAATTGAAAAAAGGTGAAAAATATATTTTTTTGGACTTAGTCATTTTTTCAGCCTTTATCAGACTTTCAGATAGGGGAAATGTCAGTGAGCGTTCCGATTTCAGTTCCAGAGCGATTCGCCCGATGAGTCCTTCATATTTAGTCGTTTTCAGCCAATTTTCTGAATTTTTGAAAATTTCACTTTTTTGTGAAAATATCCACTAAATGAGGGAATAATATGTGTGAGGGTACCTCCGGAGAGTTCCAAATGTGTGTGGGTAGAATATATATCCCACAGGGGTAAAATTGAAAAAAGGTGAAAAATTTTTTTTTTTTGGACTTAGTCATTTTTTCACCGTTTTTCAGACTTTCAGATAGTAGAAATGTCAGTGAGCGTTCCGATTTAAGTTCCAGAGCGATTCGCCCGATGAGTCCTTCATATTTAGTCGTTTTCAGCCAATTTTCAGAATTTTTGAAAATTTCACTTTTTTGTGAAAATATCCACTAAATGAGGAAATAATATGTGTGAGGGTACCCCAGGAGAGTTCCAAATGTGTGTGGGTAGAATATATATCCCACGGGGGTAAAATTGAAAAAAGGTGAAAATTTTTTTTTTTTGGACTTAGTCATTTTTTCACCGTTTTTCAGACTTTCAGATAGTAGAAATGTCAGTGAGCATTCCGATTTAAGTACCAGAGCGATTCGCCCGATGAGTCCTTCATATTTAGTCGTTTTCAGACAATTTTCAGAATTTTTGAAAATTTCACTTTTTTGTGAAAATATCCACTAAATGAGGGAATAATATGTGTGAGGGTATCCCAGGAGAGTTCCAAATGTGTGTGGGTAGAATATATATCCCACGGGGGTAAAATTGAAAAAAGGTGAAAAATTTTTTTTTTTGGACTTAGTCATTTTTTCAGCGTTTATCAGACTTTCAGATAGGGGAAATGTCAGTGAGCGTTCCGATTTCAGTTCCAGAGCGATTCGCCCGATGAGTCCTTCATATTTAGTCGTTTTCAGCCAATTTTCTGAATTTTTGAAAATTTCACATTTTTGTGAAAATATCCACTAAATGAGGAAATAATGTGCGTGAGGGTACCCCAGGAGAGTTCCAAATGTGTGTGGGTAGAATATATATCCCACGGGGGTAAAATTGAAAAAAGGTGAAAAATATATTTTTTTGGACTTAGTCATTTTTTCAGCGTTTATCAGACTTTCAGATAGGGGAAATGTCAGTGAGCGTTCCGATTTCAGTTCCAGAGCGATTCGCCCGCTGAGTCCTTCATATTTAGTCGTTTTCAGCCAATTTTCTGAATTTTTGAAAATTTCACTTTTTTGTGAAAATATCCACTAAATGAGGGAATAATATGTGTGAGGGTACCCCAGGAGAGTTGCAAATGTGTGTGGGTAGAATATATATCCCACGGGGGTAAAATTGAAAAAAGGTGAAAAATATATTTTTTTGGACTTAGTCATTTTTTCAGCCTTTATCAGACTTTCAGATAGGGGAAATGTCAGTGAGCGTTCCGATTTCAGTTCCAGAGCGATTCGCGCGATGAGTCCTTCATATTTAGTCGTTTTCAGCCAATTTTCTGAATTTTTGAAAATTTCACTTTTTTGTGAAAATATCCACTAAATGAGGGAATAATATGTGTGAGGGTACCTCCGGAGAGTTCCAAATGTGTGTGGGTAGAATATATATCCCACAGGGGTAAAATTGAAAAAAGGTGAAAAATTTTTTTTTTTGGACTTAGTCATTTTTTCACCGTTTTTCAGACTTTCAGATAGTAGAAATGTCAGTGAGCGTTCCGATTTAAGTTCCAGAGCGATTCGCCCGATGAGTCCTTCATATTTAGTCGTTTTCAGCCAATTTTCTGAATTTTTGAAAATTTCACATTTTTGTGAAAATATCCACTAAATGAGGAAATAATGTGCGTGAGGGTACCCCAGGAGAGTTCCAAATGTGTGTGGGTAGAATATATATCCCACGGGGGTAAAATTGAAAAAAGGTGAAAAATATATTTTTTTGGACTTAGTCATTTTTTCAGCGTTTATCAGACTTTCAGATAGGGGAAATGTCAGTGAGCGTTCCGATTTCAGTTCCAGAGCGATTCGCCCGCTGAGTCCTTCATATTTAGTCGTTTTCAGCCAATTTTCTGAATTTTTGAAAATTTCACTTTTTTGTGAAAATATCCACTAAATGAGGGAATAATATGTGTGAGGGTACCCCAGGAGAGTTGCAAATGTGTGTGGGTAGAATATATATCCCACGGGGGTAAAATTGAAAAAAGGTGAAAAATATATTTTTTTGGACTTAGTCATTTTTTCAGCCTTTATCAGACTTTCAGATAGGGGAAATGTCAGTGAGCGTTCCGATTTCAGTTCCAGAGCGATTCGCGCGATGAGTCCTTCATATTTAGTCGTTTTCAGCCAATTTTCTGAATTTTTGAAAATTTCACTTTTTTGTGAAAATATCCACTAAATGAGGGAATAATATGTGTGAGGGTACCTCCGGAGAGTTCCAAATGTGTGTGGGTAGAATATATATCCCACAGGGGTAAAATTGAAAAAAGGTGAAAAATTTTTTTTTTTGGACTTAGTCATTTTTTCACCGTTTTTCAGACTTTCAGATAGTAGAAATGTCAGTGAGCGTTCCGATTTAAGTTCCAGAGCGATTCGCCCGATGAGTCCTTCATATTTAGTCGTTTTCAGCCAATTTTCAGAATATTTGAAAATTTCACTTTTTTGTGAAAATATCCACTAAATGAGGAAATAATATGTGTGAGGGTACCCCAGGAGAGTTCCAAATGTGTGTGGGTAGAATATATATCCCACGGGGGTAAAATTGAAAAAAGGTGAAAAATATTTTTTTTGGACTTAGTCATTTTTTCAGCGTTTATCAGACTTTCAGATAGGGGAAATGTCAGTGAGCATTCCGATTTCAGTTCCAGAGCGATTCGCCCGATGAGTCCTTCATATTTAGTCGTTTTCAGCCAATTTTCTGAATTTTTGAAAATTTCACTTTTTTGTGAAAATATCCACTAAATGAGGGAATAATATGTGTGAGGGTACCTCAGAAGAGTTCCAAATGTGTGTGGGTAGAATATATATCCCACGGGGGTAAAATTGAAAAAAGGTGAAAAAAAATTTTTTTTGCACTTAGTCATTTTTTCAGCGTTTATCAGACTTTCAGATATGGGAAATGTCAGTGAGCATTCCGATTTCAGTTCCAGAGCGATTCGCCCGATGAGTCCTTCATATTTAGTCGTTTTCAGCCAATTTTCTGAATTTTTGAAAATTTCACTTTTTTGTGAAAATATCCACTAAATGAGGGAATAATATGTGTGAGGGTACCTCAGAAGAGTTCCAAATGTGTGTGGGTAGAATATATATCCCACGGGGGTAAAATTGAAAAAAGGTGAAAAAAATTTTTTTTTGGACTTAGTCATTTTTTCAGCGTTTATCAGACTTTCAGATATGGGAAATGTCAGTGAGCGTTCCGATTTCAGTTCCAGAGCGATTCGCCCGATGAGTCCCTCATATTTAGTTGTTTTCAGCCAAATTTCAGAATTTTTGAAAATGTCACTTTTTTGTGAAAATATCCACTAAATGAGGGAATAATATGTGTGAGGGTACCCCAGGAGAGTTCCAAATGTGTGTGGGTAGAATATATATCCCACGGGGGTAAAATTGAAAAAAGGTGAAAAATATATTTTTTTGGACTTAGTCATTTTTTCAGCCTTTATCAGACTTTCAGATAGGGGAAATGTCAGTGAGCGTTCCGATTTCAGTTCCAGAGCGATTCGCCCGATGAGTCCTTCATATTTAGTCGTTTTCAGCCAATTTTCTGAATTTTTGAAAATTTCACTTTTTTGTGAAAATATCCACTAAATGAGGGAATAATATGTGTGAGGGTACCTCCGGAGAGTTCCAAATGTGTGTGGGTAGAATATATATTCCACAGGGGTAAAATTGAAAAAAGGTGAAAAATTTTTTTTTTTTGGACTTAGTCATTTTTTCACCGTTTTTCAGACTTTCAGATAGTAGAAATGTCAGTGAGCGTTCCGATTTAAGTTCCAGAGCGATTCGCCCGATGAGTCCTTCATATTTAGTCGTTTTCAGCCAATTTTCAGAATTTTTGAAAATTTCACTTTTTTGTGAAAATATCCACTAAATGAGGAAATAATATGTGTGAGGGTACCCCAGGAGAGTTCCAAATGTGTGTGGGTAGAATATATATCCCACGGGGGTAAAATTGAAAAAAGGTGAAAATTTTTTTTTTTTGGACTTAGTCATTTTTTCACCGTTTTTCAGACTTTCAGATAGTAGAAATGTCAGTGAGCATTCCGATTTAAGTACCAGAGCGATTCGCCCGATGAGTCCTTCATATTTAGTCGTTTTCAGACAATTTTCAGAATTTTTGAAAATTTCACTTTTTTGTGAAAATATCCACTAAATGAGGGAATAATATGTGTGAGGGTATCCCAGGAGAGTTCCAAATGTGTGTGGGTAGAATATATATCCCACGGGGGTAAAATTGAAAAAAGGTGAAAAATTTTTTTTTTTGGACTTAGTCATTTTTTCAGCGTTTATCAGACTTTCAGATAGGGGAAATGTCAGTGAGCGTTCCGATTTCAGTTCCAGAGCGATTCGCCCGATGAGTCCTTCATATTTAGTCGTTTTCAGCCAATTTTCTGAATTTTTGAAAATTTCACATTTTTGTGAAAATATCCACTAAATGAGGAAATAATGTGCGTGAGGGTACCCCAGGAGAGTTCCAAATGTGTGTGGGTAGAATATATATCCCACGGGGGTAAAATTGAAAAAAGGTGAAAAATATATTTTTTTGGACTTAGTCATTTTTTCAGCGTTTATCAGACTTTCAGATAGGGGAAATGTCAGTGAGCGTTCCGATTTCAGTTCCAGAGCGATTCGCCCGCTGAGTCCTTCATATTTAGTCGTTTTCAGCCAATTTTCTGAATTTTTGAAAATTTCACTTTTTTGTGAAAATATCCACTAAATGAGGGAATAATATGTGTGAGGGTACCCCAGGAGAGTTGCAAATGTGTGTGGGTAGAATATATATCCCACGGGGGTAAAATTGAAAAAAGGTGAAAAATATATTTTTTTGGACTTAGTCATTTTTTCAGCCTTTATCAGACTTTCAGATAGGGGAAATGTCAGTGAGCGTTCCGATTTCAGTTCCAGAGCGATTCGCGCGATGAGTCCTTCATATTTAGTCGTTTTCAGCCAATTTTCTGAATTTTTGAAAATTTCACTTTTTTGTGAAAATATCCACTAAATGAGGGAATAATATGTGTGAGGGTACCTCCGGAGAGTTCCAAATGTGTGTGGGTAGAATATATATCCCACAGGGGTAAAATTGAAAAAAGGTGAAAAATTTTTTTTTTTGGACTTAGTCATTTTTTCACCGTTTTTCAGACTTTCAGATAGTAGAAATGTCAGTGAGCGTTCCGATTTAAGTTCCAGAGCGATTCGCCCGATGAGTCCTTCATATTTAGTCGTTTTCAGCCAATTTTCAGAATATTTGAAAATTTCACTTTTTTGTGAAAATATCCACTAAATGAGGAAATAATATGTGTGAGGGTACCCCAGGAGAGTTCCAAATGTGTGTGGGTAGAATATATATCCCACGGGGGTAAAATTGAAAAAAGGTGAAAAATATTTTTTTTGGACTTAGTCATTTTTTCAGCGTTTATCAGACTTTCAGATAGGGGAAATGTCAGTGAGCGTTCCGATTTCAGTTCCAGAGTGATTCGCCCGATGAGTCCTTCATATTTAGTCGTTTTCAGCCAATTTTCTGAATTTTTGAAAATTTCACTTTTTTGTGAAAATATCCACTAAATGAGGGAATAATATGTGTGAGGGTACCTCAGAAGAGTTCCAAATGTGTGTGGGTAGAATATATATCCCACGGGGGTAAAATTGAAAAAAGGTGAAAAAAAATTTTTTTTGGACTTAGTCATTTTTTCAGCGTTTATCAGACTTTCAGATATGGGAAATGTCAGTGAGCGTTCCGATTTCAGTTCCAGAGCGATTCGCCCGATGAGTCCTTCATATTTAGTCGTTTTCAGCCAATTTTCTGAATTTTTGAAAATTTCACTTTTTTGTGAAAATATCCACTAAATGAGGGAATAATATGTGTGAGGGTACCCCAGGAGAGTTCCAAATGTGTGTGGGTAGAATATATATCCCACGGGGGTAAAATTGAAAAAAGGTGAAAAATATATTTTTTTGGACTTAGTCATTTTTTCAGCCTTTATCAGACTTTCAGATAGGGGAAATGTCAGTGAGCGTTCCGATTTCAGTTCCAGAGCGATTCGCCCGATGAGTCCCTCATATTTAGTTGTTTTCAGCCAAATTTCAGAATTTTTGAAAATGTCACTTTTTTGTGAAAATATCCACTAAATGAGGGAATAATATGTGTGAGGGTACCCCAGGAGAGTTCCAAATGTGTGTGGGTAGAATATATATCCCACGGGGGTAAAATTGAAAAAAGGTGAAAAATATATTTTTTTGGACTTAGTCATTTTTTCAGCCTTTATCAGACTTTCAGATAGGGGAAATGTCAGTGAGCGTTCCGATTTCAGTTCCAGAGCGATTCGCCCGATGAGTCCTTCATATTTAGTCGTTTTCAGCCAATTTTCAGAATTTTTGAAAATTTCACTTTTTTGTGAAAATATCCACTAAATGAGGAAATAATATGTGTGAGGGTACCCCAGGAGAGTTCCAAATGTGTGTGGGTAGAATATATATCCCACGGGGGTAAAATTGAAAAAAGGTGAAAATTTTTTTTTTTTGGACTTAGTCATTTTTTCACCGTTTTTCAGACTTTCAGATAGTAGAAATGTCAGTGAGCATTCCGATTTAAGTACCAGAGCGATTCGCCCGATGAGTCCTTCATATTTAGTCGTTTTCAGACAATTTTCAGAATTTTTGAAAATTTCACTTTTTTGTGAAAATATCCACTAAATGAGGGAATAATATGTGTGAGGGTATCCCAGGAGAGTTCCAAATGTGTGTGGGTAGAATATATATCCCACGGGGGTAAAATTGAAAAAAGGTGAAAAATTTTTTTTTTTGGACTTAGTCATTTTTTCAGCGTTTATCAGACTTTCAGATAGGGGAAATGTCAGTGAGCGTTCCGATTTCAGTTCCAGAGCGATTCGCCCGATGAGTCCTTCATATTTAGTCGTTTTCAGCCAATTTTCTGAATTTTTGAAAATTTCACATTTTTGTGAAAATATCCACTAAATGAGGAAATAATGTGCGTGAGGGTACCCCAGGAGAGTTCCAAATGTGTGTGGGTAGAATATATATCCCACGGGGGTAAAATTGAAAAAAGGTGAAAAATATATTTTTTTGGACTTAGTCATTTTTTCAGCGTTTATCAGACTTTCAGATAGGGGAAATGTCAGTGAGCGTTCCGATTTCAGTTCCAGAGCGATTCGCCCGCTGAGTCCTTCATATTTAGTCGTTTTCAGCCAATTTTCTGAATTTTTGAAAATTTCACTTTTTTGTGAAAATATCCACTAAATGAGGGAATAATATGTGTGAGGGTACCCCAGGAGAGTTGCAAATGTGTGTGGGTAGAATATATATCCCACGGGGGTAAAATTGAAAAAAGGTGAAAAATATATTTTTTTGGACTTAGTCATTTTTTCAGCCTTTATCAGACTTTCAGATAGGGGAAATGTCAGTGAGCGTTCCGATTTCAGTTCCAGAGCGATTCGCGCGATGAGTCCTTCATATTTAGTCGTTTTCAGCCAATTTTCTGAATTTTTGAAAATTTCACTTTTTTGTGAAAATATCCACTAAATGAGGGAATAATATGTGTGAGGGTACCTCCGGAGAGTTCCAAATGTGTGTGGGTAGAATATATATCCCACAGGGGTAAAATTGAAAAAAGGTGAAAAATTTTTTTTTTTGGACTTAGTCATTTTTTCACCGTTTTTCAGACTTTCAGATAGTAGAAATGTCAGTGAGCGTTCCGATTTAAGTTCCAGAGCGATTCGCCCGATGAGTCCTTCATATTTAGTCGTTTTCAGCCAATTTTCAGAATATTTGAAAATTTCACTTTTTTGTGAAAATATCCACTAAATGAGGAAATAATATGTGTGAGGGTACCCCAGGAGAGTTCCAAATGTGTGTGGGTAGAATATATATCCCACGGGGGTAAAATTGAAAAAAGGTGAAAAATATTTTTTTTGGACTTAGTCATTTTTTCAGCGTTTATCAGACTTTCAGATAGGGGAAATGTCAGTGAGCGTTCCGATTTCAGTTCCAGAGTGATTCGCCCGATGAGTCCTTCATATTTAGTCGTTTTCAGCCAATTTTCTGAATTTTTGAAAATTTCACTTTTTTGTGAAAATATCCACTAAATGAGGGAATAATATGTGTGAGGGTACCTCAGAAGAGTTCCAAATGTGTGTGGGTAGAATATATATCCCACGGGGGTAAAATTGAAAAAAGGTGAAAAAAAATTTTTTTTGGACTTAGTCATTTTTTCAGCGTTTATCAGACTTTCAGATATGGGAAATGTCAGTGAGCGTTCCGATTTCAGTTCCAGAGCGATTCGCCCGATGAGTCCTTCATATTTAGTCGTTTTCAGCCAATTTTCTGAATTTTTGAAAATTTCACTTTTTTGTGAAAATATCCACTAAATGAGGGAATAATATGTGTGAGGGTACCCCAGGAGAGTTCCAAATGTGTGTGGGTAGAATATATATCCCACGGGGGTAAAATTGAAAAAAGGTGAAAAATATATTTTTTTGGACTTAGTCATTTTTTCAGCCTTTATCAGACTTTCAGATAGGGGAAATGTCAGTGAGCGTTCCGATTTCAGTTCCAGAGCGATTCGCCCGATGAGTCCTTCATATTTAGTCGTTTTCAGCCAATTTTCTGAATTTTTGAAAATTTCACTTTTTTGTGAAAATATCCACTAAATGAGGGAATAATATGTGTGAGGGTACCTCCGGAGAGTTCCAAATGTGTGTGGGTAGAATATATATTCCACAGGGGTAAAATTGAAAAAAGGTGAAAAATTTTTTTTTTTTGGACTTAGTCATTTTTTCACCGTTTTTCAGACTTTCAGATAGTAGAAATGTCAGTGAGCGTTCCGATTTAAGTTCCAGAGCGATTCGCCCGATGAGTCCTTCATATTTAGTCGTTTTCAGCCAATTTTCAGAATTTTTGAAAATTTCACTTTTTTGTGAAAATATCCACTAAATGAGGAAATAATATGTGTGAGGGTACCCCAGGAGAGTTCCAAATGTGTGTGGGTAGAATATATATCCCACGGGGGTAAAATTGAAAAAAGGTGAAAATTTTTTTTTTTTGGACTTAGTCATTTTTTCACCGTTTTTCAGACTTTCAGATAGTAGAAATGTCAGTGAGCATTCCGATTTAAGTACCAGAGCGATTCGCCCGATGAGTCCTTCATATTTAGTCGTTTTCAGACAATTTTCAGAATTTTTGAAAATTTCACTTTTTTGTGAAAATATCCACTAAATGAGGGAATAATATGTGTGAGGGTATCCCAGGAGAGTTCCAAATGTGTGTGGGTAGAATATATATCCCACGGGGGTAAAATTGAAAAAAGGTGAAAAATTTTTTTTTTCGACTTAGTCATTTTTTCAGCGTTTATCAGACTTTCAGATAGGGGAAATGTCAGTGAGCGTTCCGATTTCAGTTCCAGAGCGATTCGCCCGATGAGTCCTTCATATTTAGTCGTTTTCAGCCAATTTTCTGAATTTTTGAAAATTTCACATTTTTGTGAAAATATCCACTAAATGAGGAAATAATGTGCGTGAGGGTACCCCAGGAGAGTTCCAAATGTGTGTGGGTAGAATATATATCCCACGGGGGTAAAATTGAAAAAAGGTGAAAAATATATTTTTTTGGACTTAGTCATTTTTTCAGCGTTTATCAGACTTTCAGATAGGGGAAATGTCAGTGAGCGTTCCGATTTCAGTTCCAGAGCGATTCGCCCGCTGAGTCCTTCATATTTAGTCGTTTTCAGCCAATTTTCTGAATTTTTGAAAATTTCACTTTTTTGTGAAAATATCCACTAAATGAGGGAATAATATGTGTGAGGGTACCCCAGGAGAGTTCCAAATGTGTGTGGGTAGAATATATATCCCACGGGGGTAAAATTGAAAAAAGGTGAAAAATATATTTTTTTGGACTTAGTCATTTTTTCAGCCTTTATCAGACTTTCAGATAGGGGAAATGTCAGTGAGCGTTCCGATTTCAGTTCCAGAGCGATTCGCGCGATGAGTCCTTCATATTTAGTCGTTTTCAGCCAATTTTCTGAATTTTTGAAAATTTCACTTTTTTGTGAAAATATCCACTAAATGAGGGAATAATATGTGTGAGGGTACCTCCGGAGAGTTCCAAATGTGTGTGGGTAGAATATATATCCCACAGGGGTAAAATTGAAAAAAGGTGAAAAATTTTTTTTTTTGGACTTAGTCATTTTTTCACCGTTTTTCAGACTTTCAGATAGTAGAAATGTCAGTGAGCGTTCCGATTTAAGTTCCAGAGCGATTCGCCCGATGAGTCCTTCATATTTAGTCGTTTTCAGCCAATTTTCAGAATATTTGAAAATTTCACTTTTTTGTGAAAATATCCACTAAATGAGGAAATAATATGTGTGAGGGTACCCCAGGAGAGTTCCAAATGTGTGTGGGTAGAATATATATCCCACGGGGGTAAAATTGAAAAAAGGTGAAAAATATTTTTTTTGGACTTAGTCATTTTTTCAGCGTTTATCAGACTTTCAGATAGGGGAAATGTCAGTGAGCATTCCGATTTCAGTTCCAGAGCGATTCGCCCGATGAGTCCTTCATATTTAGTCGTTTTCAGCCAATTTTCTGAATTTTTGAAAATTTCACTTTTTTGTGAAAATATCCACTAAATGAGGGAATAATATGTGTGAGGGTACCTCAGAAGAGTTCCAAATGTGTGTGGGTAGAATATATATCCCACGGGGGTAAAATTGAAAAAAGGTGAAAAAAATTTTTTTTTGGACTTAGTCATTTTTTCAGCGTTTATCAGATTTTCAGATAGGGGAAATGTCAGTGAGCGTTCCGATTTCAGTTCCAGAGTGATTCGCCCGATGAGTCCTTCATATTTAGTCGTTTTCAGCCAATTTTCTGAATTTTTGAAAATTTCACTTTTTTGTGAAAATATCCACTAAATGAGGGAATAATATGTGTGAGGGTACCTCAGAAGAGTTCCAAATGTGTGTGGGTAGAATATATATCCCACGGGGGTAAAATTGAAAAAAGGTGAAAAAAAATTTTTTTTAGACTTAGTCATTTTTTCAGCGTTTATCAGACTTTCAGATATGGGAAATGTCAGTGAGCGTTCCGATTTCAGTTCCAGAGCGATTCGCCCGATGAGTCCCTCATATTTAGTTGTTTTCAGCCAAATTTCAGAATTTTTGAAAATGTCACTTTTTTGTGAAAATATCCACTAAATGAGGGAATAATATGTGTGAGGGTACCCCAGGAGAGTTCCAAATGTGTGTGGGTAGAATATATATCCCACGGGGGTAAAATTGAAAAAAGGTGAAAAATATATTTTTTTGGACTTAGTCATTTTTTCAGCCTTTATCAGACTTTCAGATAGGGGAAATGTCAGTGAGCGTTCCGATTTCAGTTCCAGAGCGATTCGCGCGATGAGTCCTTCATATTTAGTCGTTTTCAGCCAATTTTCTGAATTTTTGAAAATTTCACTTTTTTGTGAAAATATCCACTAAATGAGGGAATAATATGTGTGAGGGTACCTCCGGAGAGTTCCAAATGTGTGTGGGTAGAATATATATCCCACAGGGGTAAAATTGAAAAAAGGTGAAAAATTTTTTTTTTTGGACTTAGTCATTTTTTCACCGTTTTTCAGACTTTCAGATAGTAGAAATGTCAGTGAGCGTTCCGATTTAAGTTCCAGAGCGATTCGCCCGATGAGTCCTTCATATTTAGTCGTTTTCAGCCAATTTTCAGAATATTTGAAAATTTCACTTTTTTGTGAAAATATCCACTAAATGAGGAAATAATATGTGTGAGGGTACCCCAGGAGAGTTCCAAATGTGTGTGGGTAGAATATATATCCCACGGGGGTAAAATTGAAAAAAGGTGAAAAATATTTTTTTTGGACTTAGTCATTTTTTCAGCGTTTATCAGACTTTCAGATAGGGGAAATGTCAGTGAGCATTCCGATTTCAGTTCCAGAGCGATTCGCCCGATGAGTCCTTCATATTTAGTCGTTTTCAGCCAATTTTCTGAATTTTTGAAAATTTCACTTTTTTGTGAAAATATCCACTAAATGAGGGAATAATATGTGTGAGGGTACCTCAGAAGAGTTCCAAATGTGTGTGGGTAGAATATATATCCCACGGGGGTAAAATTGAAAAAAGGTGAAAATTTTTTTTTTTTGGACTTAGTCATTTTTTCACCGTTTTTCAGACTTTCAGATAGTAGAAATGTCAGTGAGCATTCCGATTTAAGTACCAGAGCGATTCGCCCGATGAGTCCTTCATATTTAGTCGTTTTCAGACAATTTTCAGAATTTTTGAAAATTTCACTTTTTTGTGAAAATATCCACTAAATGAGGAAATAATATGTGTGAGGGTACCCCAGGAGAGTTCCAAATGTGTGTGGGTAGAATATATATCCCACGGGGGTAAAATTGAAAAAAGGTGAAAAAAATTTTTTTTTTTGACTTAGTCATTTTTTCAGCATTTATCAGACTTTCAGATAGGGGAAATGTCAGTGAGCGTTCCGATTTCAGTTCCAGAGCGATTCGCCCGATGAGTCCTTCATATTTAGTCGTTTTCAGCCAATTTTCTGAATTTTTGAAAATTTCACTTTTTTGTGAAAATATCCACTAAATGAGGGAATAATATGTGTGAGGGTACCCCAGGAGAGTTCCAAATGTGTGTGGGTAGAATATATATCCCACGGGGGTAAAATTGAAAAAAGGTGAAAAAAATTTTTTTTTTGGACTTAGTCATTTTTTCAGCATTTATCAGACTTTCAGATAGGGGAAATGTCAGTGAGTGTTCTGACTTCAGTTCCAGAGCGATTCGCCCGATGAGTCCTTCATATTTAGTCGTTTTCAGCCAATTTTCTGAATTTTTGAAAATTTCACTTTTTTGTGAAAATATCCACTAAATGAGGGAATAATATGTGTGAGGGTACCTCAGGAGAGGTCCAAATGTGTCTGGGTAGAGTATATATCCCACGGGGGTAAAATTGAAAATAGGTGAAAACATTTTTTTTTTGGACTTAGTCATTTTTTCAGCGTTGATCAGACTTTCAGATAGGGGAAATGTCAGTGAGCGTTCCGATTTCAGTTCCAGAGCGATTCGCCCGATGAGTCCTTCATATTTAGTCATTTTCAGCCAATTTTCAGAATTTTTGAAAATTTCACTTTTTTGTGAAAATATCCACTAAATGAGCTAATAATATGTGTGAGGGTACCCCAGGAGAGTTCCAAATGTGTGTGGGTAGAATATATATCCCACGGGGGTAAAATTGAAAAAAGGTGAAAAAATTTTTTTTTTGGACTTAGTCATTTTTTTAGCGTTTTTCAGACTTTCAGATAGGGGAAATGTCAGTGAGCGTTCCGATTTCAGTTCCAGAGCGATTCGCCCGATGAGTCCTTCATATTTAGTCGTTTTCATCCAATTTTCAGAATTTTTGAAAATTTCACTTTTTTGTGAAAATATCCACTAAATGAGGGAATAATATGTGTGAGGGTACCTCAGGAGAGTTCCAAATGTGTCTGGGTAGAGTATATATCCCACGGGGGTAAAATTGAAAAAAGGTGAAAAAATTTTTTTTTTGGACTTAGTCATTTTTTCAGCGTTGATCAGACTTTCAGATAGGGGAAATGTCAGTGAGCGTTCCGATTTCAGTTCCAGAGCGATTTGCCCGATGAGTCCTTCATATTTATTCATTTTCAGCCAATTTTCTGAATTTTTGAAAATTTCACTTTTTTGTGAAAATATCCACTAAATGAGGGAATAATATGTGTGAGGGTATCCCAGGAGAGTTCCAAATGTGTGTGGGTAGAATATATATCCCACGGGGGTAAAATTGAAAAAAGGTGAAAAATTTTTTTTTTTGGACTTAGTCATTTTTTCAGCGTTTATCAGACTTTCAGATAGGGGAAATGTCAGTGAGCGTTCCGATTTCAGTTCCAGAGCGATTCGCCCGATGAGTCCTTAATATTTATTTGTTTCAGCCAAATTTCAGAATTTTTGAAAATTTCACTTTTTTGTGAAAATATCCACTAAATGAGGGAATAATATGTGTGAGGGTACCCCAGGAGAGTTCCAAATGTGTGTGGGTAGAATATATATCCCACGGGGGTAAAATTGAAATAAGGTGAAAAAAATTTTTTTTTTGCACTTAGTCATTTTTTCAGCATTTATCAGCATTTCAGATAGGGGAAATGTCAGTGAGTGTTCTGATTTCAGTTCCAGAGCGATTCGCCCGATGAGTCCTTCATATTTAGTCGTTTTCAGCCAATTTTCTGAATTTTTGAAAATTTCACTTTTTTGTGAAAATATCCACTAAATGAGGGAATAATATGTGTGAGGGTACGTCAGGAGAGTTCCAAATGTGTCTGGGTAGAATATATATCCCACGGGGGTAAAATTGAAAAAAGGTGAAAAATTTTTTTTTTTGGACTTAGTCATTTTTGCAGCGTTTATCGGACTTTCAGATAGGGGAAATGTCAGTGAGCATTCCGATTTCAGTTCCAGAGCGATTTGCCCGATGAGTCCTTTATATTTATTTGTTTCAGCCAAATTTCAGAATTTTTGAAAATTTCACTTTTTTGTGAAAATATCCACTAAATGAGGGAATAATATGTGTGAGGGTACCCCAGGAGAGTTCCAAATGTGTGTGGGTAGAATATATAACCCACGGGGGTAAAATTGAAAAAAGGTGAAAAAAATTTTTTTTTTGGACTTAGTCATTTTTTCAGCATTTATCAGACTTTCAGATAGGGGAAATGTCAGTGAGTGTTCTGACTTCAGTTCCAGAGCGATTCGCCCGATGAGTCCTTCATATTTAGTCATTTTCAGCCAATTTTCTGAATTTTTGAAAATTTCACTTTTTTGTGAAAATATCCACTAAATGAGGGAATAATATGTGTGAGGGTATCCCAGGAGAGTTCCAAATGTGTGTGGGTAGAATATATATCCCACGGGGGTAAAATTGAAAAAAGGTGAAAAATTTTTTTTTTTGGACTTAGTCATTTTTTCAGCGTTTATCAGACTTTCAGATAGGGGAAATGTCAGTGAGCGTTCTGATTTCAGTTCCAGAGCGATTCGCCCGATAAGTCCTTCATATTTAGTCGTTTTCAGCCAATTTTCTGAATTTTTGAAAATTTCACTTTTTTGTGAAAATATCCATTAAATGAGGGAATAATATGTGTGAGGGTATCCCAGGAGAGTTCCAAATGTGTGTGGGTAGAGTATATATCCCACGGGGGTAAAATTGAAAAAAGGTGAAAAATATTTTTTTTTGGACTTAGTCATTTTTTCAGCGTTTATCAGACTTTCAGATAGGGGAAATGTCAGTGAGCGTTCCGATTTCAGTTCCAGAGCGATTTGCCCGATGAGTCCTTTATATTTATTTGTTTCAGCCAAATTTCAGAATTTTTGAAAATTTCACTTTTTTGTGAAAATATCCACTAAATGAGGGAATAATATGTGTGAGGGTACCCCAGGAGAGTTCCAAATGTGTGTGGGTAGAATATATATCCCACGGGGGTAAAATTGAAAAAAGGTGAAAAAAATTTTTTTTTTGGACTTAGTCATTTTTTCAGCATTTATCAGACTTTCAGATAGGGGAAATGTCAGTGAGTGTTCTGACTTCAGTTCCAGAGCGATTCGCCCGATGAGTCCTTCATATTTAGTCGTTTTCAGCCAATTTTCTGAATTTTTGAAAATTTCACTTTTTTGTGAAAATATCCACTAAATGAGGGAATAATATGTGTGAGGGTACCTCAGGAGAGTTCCAAATGTGTGTGGGTAGAATATATATCCCACGGGGGTAAAATTGAAAAAAGGTGAAAAAAATTTTTTTTTTGGACTTAGTCATTTTTCAGCATTTATCAGACTTTCAGATAGGGGAAATGTCAGTGAGTGTTCCGATTTCAGTTCCAGAGCGATTCGGCCGATGAGTCCTTCATATTTAGTCGTTTTCAGCCAATTTTCTGAATTTTTGAAAATTTCACTTTTTTGTGAAAATATCCACTAAATGAGGGAATAATATGTGTGAGGGTACCTCAGGAGAGTTCCAAATGTGTCTGGGTAGAGTATGTATCCCACGGGGGTAAAATTGAAAAAAGGTGAAAAAATTTTTTTTTTGGACTTAGTCATTTTTTCAGCGTTTCTCAGACTTTCAGATAGGGGAAAAGTCAGTGAGCGTTCCGATTTCAGTTCCAGAGCGATTCGCCCGATGAGTCCTTAATATTTAGTCGTTTTCAGCCAAATTTCAGAATTTTTGAAAAAGTCACTTTTTTGTGAAAATATCCACTAAATGAGGAAATAATATGTGTGAGGGTACCCCAGGAGAGTTCCAAATGTGTGTGGGTAGAATATATATCCCACGGGGGTAAAATTGAAAAAAGGTGAAAAAATTTTTTTTTTGGACTTAGTCATTTTTTTAGCGTTTTTCAGACTTTCAGATAGGGGAAATGTCAGTGAGCGTTCCGATTTCAGTTCCAGAGCGCTTCGCCCTATGAGTCCTTGATATTTAGTCGTTTTCAGCCAATTTTCAGAATTTTTGAAAATTTCACTTTTTTGTGAACATATCCACTAAATGAGGAAATAATATGTGTGAGGGTACCCCAGGAGAGTTCCAAATGTGTGTGCGTAGAATATATATCCCACCGGGGTAAAATGGAAAAAAGGTGAAAAAATTTTTTTTTTGGACTTAGTCATTTTTTCAGCATTTATCAGACTTTCAGATAGGGGAAATGTCAGTGAGCGTTCCGATTTCAGTTTCAGAGACATTCGCCCGATGAGTTTTTCATATTTAGTCGTTTTCAGCCAATTTTCAGAATTTTTGAAAATTTCACTTTTTTGTGAAAATATCCACTAAATGAGGGAATAATATGTGTGATGGTACCCCAGGAGAGTTCCAAATGTGTGTGGGTAGAATATATATCCCAAGGGGGTAAAATTGAAAAAAGGTGAAAATTTTTTTTTTTGGACTTAGTCATTTTTTCAGCGTTTATCAGACTTTCAGATAGGGGAAATGTCAGTGAGCATTCCGATTTCAGTTCCAGAGCGATTCCCCGATGAGTCCTTCATATTTAGTCATTTTCAGCCAATTTTCAGAATTTTTGAAAATTTCACTTTTTTGTGAAAATATCCACTAAATGAGGAAATAATATGTGTGAGGGTAACCCAGGAGAGTGCCAAATGTGTGCGGGTAGAGTATATATACCACGGGGGTAAAATTAAAAAAAGGTGAAAAAATTTTTTTTTTGGACTTAGTCATTTTTTCAGCGTTTATCAGACTTTCAGATAGGGGAAATGTCAGTGAGTGTTCCGATTTCAGTTCCAGAACGATTCGCCCGATGAGTCCTTCATATTTAGTCGTTTTCAGCCAATTTTCAGAATTTTTGAAAATTTCACTTTTTTGTGAAAATATCCACTAAATGAGGGAATAATATGTGTGAGGGTACCCCAGGAGAGTTCCAAATGTGTGTGGGTAGAATATATATCCCACGGGCGTAAAATTGAAAAAAGGTGAAAAAATTTTTTTTTTGGACTTAGTCATTTTTTTAGCGTTTTTCAGACTTTCAGATAGGGGAAATGTCAGTGAGCGTTCCGATTTCAGTTCCAGAGCGCTTCGCCCTATGAGTCCTTGATATTTAGTCGTTTTCAGCCAATTTTCAGAATTTTTGAAAATTTCACTTTTTTGTGAACATATCCACTAAATGAGGAAATAATATGTGTGAGGGTACCCCAGGAGAGTTCCAAATGTGTGTGGGTAGAATATATATCCCACCGGGGTAAAATGGAAAAAAGGTGAAAAAATTTTTTTTTTGGACTTAGTCATTTTTTCAGCATTTATCAGACTTTCAGATAGGGGAAATGTCAGTGAGCGTTCCGATTTCAGTTTCAGAGACATTCGCCCGATGAGTTTTTCATATTTAGTCGTTTTCAGCCAATTTTCAGAATTTTTGAAAATTTCTCTTTTTTGTGAAAATATCCACTAAATGAGGGAATAATATGTGTGATGGTACCCCAGGAGAGTTCCAAATGTGTGTGGGTAGAATATATATCCCAAGGGGGTAAAATTGAAAAAAGGTGAAAAATTTTTTTTTTTGGACTTAGTCATTTTTTCAGCGTTTATCAGACTTTCAGATAGGGGAAATGTCAGTGAGCATTCCGATTTCAGTTCCAGAGCGATTCGCCCGATGAGTCCTTCATATTTAGTCGTTTTCAGCCAATTTTCAGAATTTTTGAAAATTTCACTTTTTTGTGAAAATATCCACTAAATGAGGGAATAATATGTGTGAGGGTATCCCAGGAGAGTTCCAAATGTGTGTGGGTAGAATTTATATCCCACGGGGGTAAAATTGAAAAAAGGTGAAAAATTTTTTTTTTTGGACTTAGTCATTTTTTCAGCGTTTATCAGACTTTCAGATAGGGGAAATGTCAGTGAGCGTTCCGATTTCAATTCCAGAGCGATTCGCCCGATGAGTCCTTCATATTTATTTGTTTCAGCCAAATTTCAGAATTTTTGAAAATTTCACTTTTTTGTGAAAATATCCACTAAATGAGGGAATAATATGTGTGAGGGTACCCCAGGAGAGTTCCAAATGTGTGTGTGTAGAATATATATCCCACGGGGGTAAAATTGAAAAAAGGTGAAAAAAATTTTTTTTTTGGACTTAGTCATTTTTTCAGCATTTATCAGACTTTCAGATAGGGGAAATGTCAGTGAGTGTTCTGATTTCAGTTCCAGAGCGATTCGCCCGATGAGTCCTTCATATTTAGTCGTTTTCAGCCAATTTTCTGAATTTTTGAAAATTTCACTTTTTTGTGAAAATATCCACTAAATGAGGGAATAATATGTGTGAGGGTACCTCAGGAGAGTTCCAAATGTGTCTGGGTAGAGTATATATCCCACGGGGGTAAAATTGAAAACAGGTGAAAAAATTTTTTTTTTGGACTTAGTCATTTTTTCAGCGTTTATCAGACTTTCAGATAGGGGAAATGTCAGTGAGCGTTCCGATTTCAGTTCCAGAGCGATTCGCCCGATGAGTCCTTCATATTTAGTTGTTTTCAGCCAATTTTCAGAATTTTTGAAAATTTCACTTTTTTGTGAATATATCCACTAAATGAGGAAATAATATGTGTGAGGGTACCCCAGGAGAGTTCCAAATGTGTGTGGGTAGAATATATATCCCACGGGGGTAAAATTGAAAACAGGTGAAAAAAATTTTTTTTTGAACTTAGTCATTTTTTTAGCGTTTTTCAGACTTTCAGATAGGGGAAATGTCAGTGAGCGTTCCGATTTCACTTCCAGAGCGATTCGCCCGATGAGTCCTTAATATTTATTTGTTTCAGCCAAATTTCAGAATTTTTGAAAATTTCACTTTTTTGTGAAAATATCCACTAAATGAGGGAATAATATGTGTGAGGGTACCCCAGGAGAGTTCCAAATGTGTGTGGGTAGAATATATATCCCACGGGGGTAAAATTGAAATAAGGTGAAAAAAATTTTTTTTTTGGACTTAGTCATTTTTTCAGCATTTATCAGACTTTCAGATAGGGGAAACGTCAGTGAGTGTTCTGATTTCAGTTCCAGAGCGATTCGCCCGGTGATTCCTTCATATTTAGTCGTTTTCAGCCAATTTTCTGAATTTTTGAAAATTTCACTTTTTTGTGAAAATATCCACTAAATGAGGGAATAATATGTGTGAGGGTACCTCAGGAGAGTTCCAAATATGTCTGGGTAGAGTATATATCCCACGGGGGTAAAATTGAAAAAAGGTGAAAAAATTTTTTTTTTGGACTTAGTCATTTTTTCAGCGTTTATCAGACTTTCAGATAGGGGAAATGTCAGTGAGCGTTCCGATTTCAGTTCCAGAGCGATTCGCCCGATGAGTCCTTCATATTTAGTCGTTTTCAGCCAATTTTCAGAATTTTTGAAAATTTCACTTTTTTGTGAAAATATCCACTAAATGAGGGAATAATATGTGTGAGGGTATCCCAGGAGAGTTCCAAATGTGTGTGGGTAGAATTTATATCCCACGGGGGTAAAATTGAAAAAAGGTGAAAAATTTTTTTTTTTGGACTTAGTCATTTTTTCAGCGTTTATCAGACTTTCAGATAGGGGAAATGTCAGTGAGCGTTCCGATTTCAATTCCAGAGCGATTCGCCCGATGAGTCCTTCATATTTATTTGTTTCAGCCAAATTTCAGAATTTTTGAAAATTTCACTTTTTTGTGAAAATATCCACTAAATGAGGGAATAATATGTGTGAGGGTACCCCAGGAGAGTTCCAAATGTGTGTGTGTAGAATATATATCCCACGGGGGTAAAATTGAAAAAAGGTGAAAAAAATTTTTTTTTTGGACTTAGTCATTTTTTCAGCATTTATCAGACTTTCAGATAGGGGAAATGTCAGTGAGTGTTCTGATTTCAGTTCCAGAGCGATTCGCCCGATGAGTCCTTCATATTTAGTCGTTTTCAGCCAATTTTCTGAATTTTTGAAAATTTCACTTTTTTGTGAAAATATCCACTAAATGAGGGAATAATATGTGTGAGGGTACCTCAGGAGAGTTCCAAATGTGTCTGGGTAGAGTATATATCCCACGGGGGTAAAATTGAAAACAGGTGAAAAAATTTTTTTTTTGGACTTAGTCATTTTTTCAGCGTTTATCAGACTTTCAGATAGGGGAAATGTCAGTGAGCGTTCCGATTTCAGTTCCAGAGCGATTCGCCCGATGAGTCCTTCATATTTAGTTGTTTTCAGCCAATTTTCAGAATTTTTGAAAATTTCACTTTTTTGTGAATATATCCACTAAATGAGGAAATAATATGTGTGAGGGTACCCCAGGAGAGTTCCAAATGTGTGTGGGTAGAATATATATCCCACGGGGGTAAAATTGAAAACAGGTGAAAAAAATTTTTTTTTGAACTTAGTCATTTTTTTAGCGTTTTTCAGACTTTCAGATAGGGGAAATGTCAGTGAGCGTTCCGATTTCAGTTCCAGAGCGATTCGCCCGATGAGTCCTTAATATTTATTTGTTTCAGCCAAATTTCAGAATTTTTGAAAATTTCACTTTTTTGTGAAAATATCCACTAAATGAGGGAATAATATGTGTGAGGGTACCCCAGGAGAGTTCCAAATGTGTGTGGGTAGAATATATATCCCACGGGGGTAAAATTGAAATAAGGTGAAAAAAATTTTTTTTTTGGACTTAGTCATTTTTTCAGCATTTATCAGACTTTCAGATAGGGGAAATGTCAGTGAGTGTTATGATTTCAGTTCCAGAGCGATTCGCCCGGTGATTCCTTCATATTTAGTCGTTTTCAGCCAATTTTCTGAATTTTTGAAAATTTCACTTTTTTGTGAAAATATCCACTAAATGAGGGAATAATATGTGTGAGGGTACCTCAGGAGAGTTCCAAATATGTCTGGGTAGAGTATATATCCCACGGGGGTAAAATTGAAAAAAGGTGAAAAAATTTTTTTTTTGGACTTAGTCATTTTTTCAGCGTTTATCAGACTTTCAGATAGGGGAAATGTCAGTGAGCGTTCCGATTTCAGTTCCAGAGCGATTCGCCCGATGAGTCCTTCATATTTAGTCATTTTCAGCCAATTTTCTGAATTTTTGAAAATTTCACTTTTTTGTGAAAATATCCACTAAATGAGGGAATAATATGTGTGAGGGTATCCCAGGAGAGTTCCAAATGTGTGTGGGTAGAATATATATCCCACGGGGGTAAAATTGAAAAAAGGTGAAAAATTTTTTTTTTTGGACTTAGTCATTTTTTCAGCGTTTATCAGACTTTCAGATAGGGGAAATGTCAGTGAGCGTTCCGATTTCAGTTCCAGAGCGATTCGCCCGATGAGTCCTTAATATTTATTTGTTTCAGCCAAATTTCAGAATTTTTGAAAATTTCACTTTTTTGTGAAAATATCCACTAAATGAGGAAATAATATGTGTGAGGGTACCCCAGGAGAGTTCCAAATGTGTGTGGGTAGAATATATATCCCACGGGGGTAAAATTGAAAACAGGTGAAAAAAATTTTTTTTTGAACTTAGTCATTTTTTTAGCGTTTTTCAGACTTTCAGATAGGGGAAATGTCAGTGAGCGTTCCGATTTCAGTTCCAGAGCGATTCGCCCGATGAGTCCTTAATATTTATTTGTTTCAGCCAAATTTCAGAATTTTTGAAAATTTCACTTTTTTGTGAAAATATCCACTAAATGAGGGAATAATATGTGTGAGGGTACCCCAGGAGAGTTCCAAATGTGTGTGGGTAGAATATATATCCCACGGGGGTAAAATTGAAATAAGGTGAAAAAAATTTTTTTTTTGGACTTAGTCATTTTTTCAGCATTTATCAGACTTTCAGATAGGGGAAATGTCAGTGAGTGTTATGATTTCAGTTCCAGAGCGATTCGCCCGGTGATTCCTTCATATTTAGTCGTTTTCAGCCAATTTTCTGAATTTTTGAAAATTTCACTTTTTTGTGAAAATATCCACTAAATGAGGGAATAATATGTGTGAGGGTACCTCAGGAGAGTTCCAAATATGTCTGGGTAGAGTATATATCCCACGGGGGTAAAATTGAAAAAAGGTGAAAAAATTTTTTTTTTGGACTTAGTCATTTTTTCAGCGTTTATCAGACTTTCAGATAGGGGAAATGTCAGTGAGCGTTCCGATTTCAGTTCCAGAGCGATTCGCCCGATGAGTCCTTCATATTTAGTCATTTTCAGCCAATTTTCTGAATTTTTGAAAATTTCACTTTTTTGTGAAAATATCCACTAAATGAGGGAATAATATGTGTGAGGGTATCCCAGGAGAGTTCCAAATGTGTGTGGGTAGAATATATATCCCACGGGGGTAAAATTGAAAAAAGGTGAAAAATTTTTTTTTTTGGACTTAGTCATTTTTTCAGCGTTTATCAGACTTTCAGATAGGGGAAATGTCAGTGAGCGTTCCGATTTCAGTTCCAGAGCGATTCGCCCGATGAGTCCTTAATATTTATTTGTTTCAGCCAAATTTCAGAATTTTTGAAAATTTCACTTTTTTGTGAAAATATCCACTAAATGAGGGAATAATATGTGTGAGGGTACCCCAGGAGAGTTCCAAATGTGTGTGGGTAGAATATATATCCCACGGGGTTAAAATTGAAAAAAGGTGAAAAAAATTTTTTTTTTGGACTTAGTCATTTTTTCAGCATTTATCAGACTTTCAGATAGGGGAAATGTCAGTGAGTGTTCCGATTTCAGTTCCAGAGCAATTCGCCCGATGAGTCCTTCATATTTAGTCGTTTTCAGGCAATTTTCAGAATTTTTGAAAATTTCACTTTTTTGTGAAAATATCCACTAAATGAGGGAATAATATGTGTGAGGGTACCTCAGGAGAGTTCCAAATGTGTGTGGGTAGAATATATATCCCACGGGGGTATAATTGAAAAAAGGTGAAAACATTTTTTTTTTGGACTTAGTCATTTTTTCAGCGTTTATCAGACTTTCAGATAGGGGAAATGTCAGTGAGCATTCCGATTTCAGTTCCAGAGCGATTCGCCCGATGAGTCCATCATATTTAGTCGTTTTCAGCCAATTTTCTGAATTTTTGAAAATTTCACTTTTTTGTGAAAATATCCACTAAATGAGGGAATAATATGTGTGAGGGTACCTCAGGAGTGTTCCAAATGTGTGTGGCTAGAATATATATCCCACGGGGGTAAAATTGAAAAAAGTTAAAAAAAAATTTTTTTTAGACTGTCATTTTCCGGCATTTATCAGACTTTCAGATAGGTGAAATGTCAGTAAGCGTTCCGATTTTAGTTCCAGAGCGTTTCGACCGATGAGTCCTTCATATTTAGTCGTTTTCAGCCAATTTTCAGAATTTTTGAAAATTTCACTTTTTTTGTGAAAATATCCACTAAATGAGGGAATAATATGTGTGAGGGTACCCCAGGAGAGTTCCAAATGTGTGTGGGTAGAATATATATCCCACGGGGGTAAAATTGAAAAAAGGTGAAAAAAATTTTTTTTTTGGACTTAGTCATTTTTTCAGCATTTATCAGACTTTCAGATAGGGGAAATGTCAGTGAGTGTTCTGATTTCAGTTCCAGAGCGATTCGCCCGATGAGTCCTTCATATTTAGTCGTTTTCAGCCAATTTTCTGAATTTTTGAAAATTTCACTTTTTTGTGAAAATATCCACTAAATGAGGGAATAATATGTGTGAGGGTACCTCAGGAGAGTTCCAAATGTGTCTGGGTAGAGTATATATCCCACGGGGGTAAAATTGAAAACAGGTGAAAAAATTTTTTTTTTGGACTTAGTCATTTTTTCAGCGTTTATCAGACTTTCAGATAGGGGAAATGTCAGTGAGCGTTCCGATTTCAGTTCCAGAGCGATTCGCCCGATGAGTCCTTCATATTTAGTTGTTTTCAGCCAATTTTCAGAATTTTTGAAAATTTCACTTTTTTGTGAATATATCCACTAAATGAGGAAATAATATGTGTGAGGGTACCCCAGGAGAGTTCCAAATGTGTGTGGGTAGAATATATATCCCACGGGGGTAAAATTGAAAACAGGTGAAAAAAATTTTTTTTTGAACTTAGTCATTTTTTTAGCGTTTTTCAGACTTTCAGATAGGGGAAATGTCAGTGAGCGTTCCGATTTCACTTCCAGAGCGATTCGCCCGATGAGTCCTTAATATTTATTTGTTTCAGCCAAATTTCAGAATTTTTGAAAATTTCACTTTTTTGTGAAAATATCCACTAAATGAGGGAATAATATGTGTGAGGGTACCCCAGGAGAGTTCCAAATGTGTGTGGGTAGAATATATATCCCACGGGGGTAAAATTGAAATAAGGTGAAAAAAATTTTTTTTTTGGACTTAGTCATTTTTTCAGCATTTATCAGACTTTCAGATAGGGGAAATGTCAGTGAGTGTTCTGATTTCAGTTCCAGAGCGATTCGCCCGGTGATTCCTTCATATTTAGTCGTTTTCAGCCAATTTTCTGAATTTTTGAAAATTTCACTTTTTTGTGAAAATATCCACTAAATGAGGGAATAATATGTGTGAGGGTACCTCAGGAGAGTTCCAAATATGTCTGGGTAGAGTATATATCCCACGGGGGTAAAATTGAAAAAAGGTGAAAAAATTTTTTTTTTGAACTTAGTCATTTTTTCAGCGTTTATCAGACTTTCAGATAGGGGAAATGTCAGTGAGCGTTCCGATTTCAGTTCCAGAGCGATTCGCCCGATGAGTCCTTCATACTTAGTCGTTTTCAGCCAATTTTCAGAATTTTTGAAAATTTCACTTTTTTGTGAAAATATCCACTAAATGAGGGAATAATATGTGTGAGGGTATCCCAGGAGAGTTCCAAATGTGTGTGGGTAGAATTTATATCCCACGGGGGTAAAATTGAAAAAAGGTGAAAAATTTTTTTTTTTGGACTTAGTCATTTTTTCAGCGTTTATCAGACTTTCAGATAGTGTCAGTGAGCGTTCCGATTTCAATTCCAGAGCGATTCGCCCGATGAGTCCTTCATATTTATTTGTTTCAGCCAAATTTCAGAATTTTTGAAAATTTCACTTTTTTGTGAAAATATCCACTAAATGAGGGAATAATATGTGTGAGGGTACCCCAGGAGAGTTCCAAATGTGTGTGTGTAGAATATATATCCCACGGGGGTAAAATTGAAAAAAGGTGAAAAAAATTTTTTTTTTGGACTTAGTCATTTTTTCAGCATTTATCAGACTTTCAGATAGGGGAAATGTCAGTGAGTGTTCTGATTTCAGTTCCAGAGCGATTCGCCCGATGAGTCCTTCATATTTAGTCGTTTTCAGCCAATTTTCTGAATTTTTGAAAATTTCACTTTTTTGTGAAAATATCCACTAAATGAGGGAATAATATGTGTGAGGGTACCTCAGGAGAGTTCCAAATGTGTCTGGGTAGAGTATATATCCCACGGGGGTAAAATTGAAAACAGGTGAAAAAATTTTTTTTTTGGACTTAGTCATTTTTTCAGCGTTTATCAGACTTTCAGATAGGGGAAATGTCAGTGAGCGTTCCGATTTCAGTTCCAGAGCGATTCGCCCGATGAGTCCTTCATATTTAGTTGTTTTCAGCCAATTTTCAGAATTTTTGAAAATTTCACTTTTTTGTGAATATATCCACTAAATGAGGAAATAATATGTGTGAGGGTACCCCAGGAGAGTTCCAAATGTGTGTGGGTAGAATATATATCCCACGGGGGTAAAATTGAAAACAGGTGAAAAAAATTTTTTTTTGAACTTAGTCATTTTTTTAGCGTTTTTCAGACTTTCAGATAGGGGAAATGTCAGTGAGCGTTCCGATTTCAGTTCCAGAGCGATTCGCCCGATGAGTCCTTAATATTTATTTGTTTCAGCCAAATTTCAGAATTTTTGAAAATTTCACTTTTTTGTGAAAATATCCACTAAATGAGGGAATAATATGTGTGAGGGTACCCCAGGAGAGTTCCAAATGTGTGTGGGTAGAATATATATCCCACGGGGGTAAAATTGAAATAAGGTGAAAAAAATTTTTTTTTTGGACTTAGTCATTTTTTCAGCATTTATCAGACTTTCAGATAGGGGAAATGTCAGTGAGTGTTCTGATTTCAGTTCCAGAGCGATTCGCCCGGTGATTCCTTCATATTTAGTCGTTTTCAGCCAATTTTCTGAATTTTTGAAAATTTCACTTTTTTGTGAAAATATCCACTAAATGAGGGAATAATATGTGTGAGGGTACCTCAGGAGAGTTCCAAATATGTCTGGGTAGAGTATATATCCCACGGGGGTAAAATTGAAAAAAGGTGAAAAAATTTTTTTTTTGGACTTAGTCATTTTTTCAGCGTTTATCAGACTTTCAGATAGGGGAAATGTCAGTGAGCGTTCCGATTTCAGTTCCAGAGCGATTCGCCCGATGAGTCCTTCATATTTAGTCATTTTCAGCCAATTTTCTGAATTTTTGAAAATTTCACTTTTTTGTGAAAATATCCACTAAATGAGGGAATAATATGTGTGAGGGTATCCCAGGAGAGTTCCAAATGTGTGTGGGTAGAATATATATCCCACGGGGGTAAAATTGAAAAAAGGTGAAAAATTTTTTTTTTTGGACTTAGTCATTTTTTCAGCGTTTATCAGACTTTCAGATAGGGGAAATGTCAGTGAGCGTTCCGATTTCAGTTCCAGAGCGATTCGCCCGATGAGTCCTTAATATTTATTTGTTTCAGCCAAATTTCAGAATTTTTGAAAATTTCACTTTTTTGTGAAAATATCCACTAAATGAGGGAATAATATGTGTGAGGGTACCCCAGGAGAGTTCCAAATGTGTGTGGGTAGAATATATATCCCACGGGGTTAAAATTGAAAAAAGGTGAAAAAAATTTTTTTTTTGGACTTAGTCATTTTTTCAGCATTTATCAGACTTTCAGATAGGGGAAATGTCAGTGAGTGTTCCGATTTCAGTTCCAGAGCAATTCGCCCGATGAGTCCTTCATATTTAGTCGTTTTCAGGCAATTTTCAGAATTTTTGAAAATTTCACTTTTTTGTGAAAATATCCACTAAATGAGGGAATAATATGTGTGAGGGTACCTCAGGAGAGTTCCAAATGTGTGTGGGTAGAATATATATCCCACGGGGGTATAATTGAAAAAAGGTGAAAACATTTTTTTTTTGGACTTAGTCATTTTTTCAGTGTTTATCAGACTTTCAGATAGGGGAAATGTCAGTGAGCATTCCGATTTCAGTTCCAGAGCGTTTCGCCCGATGAGTCCATCATATTTAGTCGTTTTCAGCCAATTTTCTGAATTTTTGAAAATTTCACTTTTTTGTGAAAATATCCACTAAATGAGGGAATAATATGTGTGAGGGTATCCCAGGAGAGTTCCAAATGTGTGTGGGTAGAATATATATCCCACGGGGGTAAAATTGAAAAAAGGTGAAAAATTTTTTTTTTTGGACTTAGTCATTTTTTCAGCGTTTATCAGACTTTCAGATAGGGGAAATGTCAGTGAGCGTTCCGATTTCAGTTCCAGAGCGATTCGCCCGATGAGTCCTTAATATTTATTTGTTTCAGCCAAATTTCAGAATTTTTGAAAATTTCACTTTTTTGTGAAAATATCCACTAAATGAGGGAATAATATGTGTGAGGGTACCCCAGGAGAGTTCCAAATGTGTGTGGGTAGAATATATATCCCACGGGGTTAAAATTGAAAAAAGGTGAAAAAAATTTTTTTTTTGGACTTAGTCATTTTTTCAGCATTTATCAGACTTTCAGATAGGGGAAATGTCAGTGAGTGTTCCGATTTCAGTTCCAGAGCAATTCGCCCGATGAGTCCTTCATATTTAGTCGTTTTCAGGCAATTTTCAGAATTTTTGAAAATTTCACTTTTTTGTGAAAATATCCACTAAATGAGGGAATAATATGTGTGAGGGTACCTCAGGAGAGTTCCAAATGTGTGTGGGTAGAATATATATCCCACGGGGGTATAATTGAAAAAAGGTGAAAACATTTTTTTTTTGGACTTAGTCATTTTTTCAGTGTTTATCAGACTTTCAGATAGGGGAAATGTCAGTGAGCATTCCGATTTCAGTTCCAGAGCGATTCGCCCGATGAGTCCATCATATTTAGTCGTTTTCAGCCAATTTTCTGAATTTTTGAAAATTTCACTTTTTTGTGAAAATATCCACTAAATGAGGGAATAATATGTGTGAGGGTACCTCAGGAGTGTTCCAAATGTGTGTGGCTAAAATATATATCCCACGGGGGTAAAATTGAAAAAAGTTAAAAAAAAATTTTTTTTAGACTGTCATTTTCCGGCATTTATCAGACTTTCAGATAGGTGAAATGTCAGTAAGCGTTCCGATTTTAGTTCCAGAGCGTTTCGACCGATGAGTCCTTCATATTTAGTCGTTTTCAGCCAATTTTCAGAATTTTTGAAAATTTCACTTTTTTTGTGAAAATATCCACTAAATGAGGAAATAATATGTGTGAGGGTACCCCAGGAGAGTTCCAAAGGTGTGTGGGTAGAATATATATCCCACGGGGGTTAAAATTGAAAAAAGGTAAAAAAATTTTTTTTTTGGACTTAGTCATTTTTTCAGCGTTTATCAGACTTTCAGATAGGGGAAATGTCAGTGTGCGTTCCGATTTCAGTTCCAGAGCGATTCGCCCGATGAGTCCTTAATATTTAGTTGTTTCAGCCAAATTTCTGAATTTTTGAAAATTTCACTTTTTTGTGAAAATATCCACTAAATGAGGGAATAATATGTGTGAGGGTACCCCAGGAGAGTTCCAAATGTGTGTGGGTAGAATATATATCCCACGGGGGTAAAATTGAAAAAAGGTGAAAAAAATTTTTTTTTTGGACTTAGTCATTTTTTCAGCATTTATCAGACTTTCAGATAGGAGAAATGTCAGTGAGCGTTCCGATTTCAGTTCCAGAGCGATTCGCCCGATGAGTCCTTCATATTTAGTTGTTTTCAGGCAATTTTCAGAATTTTGAAAATTTCACTTTTTTGTGAAAATATCCACTAAATGAGGAAATAATATGTGTGAGGGTACCCCAGGAGAGTTCCAAATGTGTGTGGGTAGAATATATATCCCAAGGGGGTAAAATTGAAAAAAGGTGAAAATTTTTTTTTTTGGACTTAGTCATTTTTTCAGCGTTTATCAGACTTTCAGATAGGGGAAATGTCAGTGAGCATTCCGATTTCAGTTCCAGAGCGATTCCCCGATGAGTCCTTCATATTTAGTCATTTTCAGCCAATTTTCAGAATTTTTGAAAATTTCACTTTTTTGTGAAAATATCCACTAAATGAGGAAATAATATGTGTGAGGGTAACCCAGGAGAGTGCCAAATGTGTGCGGGTAGAGTATATATACCACGGGGGTAAAATTAAAAAAAGGTGAAAAAATTTTTTTTTTGGACTTAGTCATTTTTTCAGCGTTTATCAGACTTTCAGATAGGGGAAATGTCAGTGAGTGTTCCGATTTCAGTTCCAGAACGATTCGCCCGATGAGTCCTTCATATTTAGTCGTTTTCAGCCAATTTTCAGAATTTTTGAAAATTTCACTTTTTTGTGAAAATATCCACTAAATGAGGGAATAATATGTGTGAGGGTACCCCAGGAGAGTTCCAAATGTGTGTGGGTAGAATATATATCCCACGGGGGTAAAATTGAAAAAAGGTGAAAAAATTTTTTTTTTGGACTTAGTCATTTTTTTAGCGTTTTTCAGACTTTCAGATAGGGGAAATGTCAGTGAGCGTTCCGATTTCAGTTCCAGAGCGCTTCGCCCTATGAGTCCTTGATATTTAGTCGTTTTCAGCCAATTTTCAGAATTTTTGAAAATTTCACTTTTTTGTGAACATATCCACTAAATGAGGAAATAATATGTGTGAGGGTACCCCAGGAGAGTTCCAAATGTGTGTGGGTAGAATATATATCCCACCGGGGTAAAATGGAAAAAAGGTGAAAAAATTTTTTTTTTGGACTTAGTCATTTTTTCAGCATTTATCAGACTTTCAGATAGGGGAAATGTCAGTGAGCGTTCCGATTTCAGTTTCAGAGACATTCGCCCGATGAGTTTTTCATATTTAGTCGTTTTCAGCCAATTTTCAGAATTTTTGAAAATTTCTCTTTTTTGTGAAAATATCCACTAAATGAGGGAATAATATGTGTGATGGTACCCCAGGAGAGTTCCAAATGTGTGTGGGTAGAATATATATCCCAAGGGGGTAAAATTGAAAAAAGGTGAAAAATTTTTTTTTTTGGACTTAGTCATTTTTTCAGCGTTTATCAGACTTTCAGATAGGGGAAATGTCAGTGAGCATTCCGATTTCAGTTCCAGAGCGATTCGCCCGATGAGTCCTTCATATTTAGTCGTTTTCAGCCAATTTTCAGAATTTTTGAAAATTTCACTTTTTTGTGAAAATATCCACTAAATGAGGGAATAATATGTGTGAGGGTATCCCAGGAGAGTTCCAAATGTGTGTGGGTAGAATTTATATCCCACGGGGGTAAAATTGAAAAAAGGTGAAAAATTTTTTTTTTTGGACTTAGTCATTTTTTCAGCGTTTATCAGACTTTCAGATAGGGGAAATGTCAGTGAGCGTTCCGATTTCAATTCCAGAGCGATTCGCCCGATGAGTCCTTCATATTTATTTGTTTCAGCCAAATTTCAGAATTTTTGAAAATTTCACTTTTTTGTGAAAATATCCACTAAATGAGGGAATAATATGTGTGAGGGTACCCCAGGAGAGTTCCAAATGTGTGTGTGTAGAATATATATCCCACGGGGGTAAAATTGAAAAAAGGTGAAAAAAATTTTTTTTTTGGACTTAGTCATTTTTTCAGCATTTATCAGACTTTCAGATAGGGGAAATGTCAGTGAGTGTTCTGATTTCAGTTCCAGAGCGATTCGCCCGATGAGTCCTTCATATTTAGTCGTTTTCAGCCAATTTTCTGAATTTTTGAAAATTTCACTTTTTTGTGAAAATATCCACTAAATGAGGGAATAATATGTGTGAGGGTACCTCAGGAGAGTTCCAAATGTGTCTGGGTAGAGTATATATCCCACGGGGGTAAAATTGAAAACAGGTGAAAAAATTTTTTTTTTGGACTTAGTCATTTTTTCAGCGTTTATCAAACTTTCAGATAGGGGAAATGTCAGTGAGCGTTCCGATTTCAGTTCCAGAGCGATTCGCCCGATGAGTCCTTCATATTTAGTTGTTTTCAGCCAATTTTCAGAATTTTTGAAAATTTCACTTTTTTGTGAAAATATCCACTAAATGAGGAAATAATATGTGTGAGGGTACCCCAGGAGAGTTCCAAATGTGTGTGGGTAGAATATATATCCCACGGGGGTAAAATTGAAAACAGGTGAAAAAAATTTTTTTTTGAACTTAGTCATTTTTTTAGCGTTTTTCAGACTTTCAGATAGGGGAAATGTCAGTGAGCGTTCCGATTTCAGTTCCAGAGCGATTCGCCCGATGAGTCCTTCATATTTAGTCATTTTCAGCCAATTTTCTGAATTTTTGAAAATTTCACTTTTTTGTGAAAATATCCACTAAATGAGGGAATAATATGTGTGAGGGTATCCCAGGAGAGTTCCAAATGTGTGTGGGTAGAATATATATCCCACGGGGGTAAAATTGAAAAAAGGTGAAAAATTTTTTTTTTTGGACTTAGTCATTTTTTCAGCGTTTATCAGACTTTCAGATAGGGGAAATGTCAGTGAGCGTTCCGATTTCAGTTCCAGAGCGATTCGCCCGATGAGTCCTTAATATTTATTTGTTTCAGCCAAATTTCAGAATTTTTGAAAATTTCACTTTTTTGTGAAAATATCCACTAAATGAGGGAATAATATGTGTGAGGGTACCCCAGGAGAGTTCCAAATGTGTGTGGGTAGAATATATATCCCACGGGGTTAAAATTGAAAAAAGGTGAAAAAAATTTTTTTTTTGGACTTAGTCATTTTTTCAGCATTTATCAGACTTTCAGATAGGGGAAATGTCAGTGAGTGTTCCGATTTCAGTTCCAGAGCAATTCGCCCGATGAGTCCTTCATATTTAGTCGTTTTCAGGCAATTTTCAGAATTTTTGAAAATTTCACTTTTTTGTGAAAATATCCACTAAATGAGGGAATAATATGTGTGAGGGTACCTCAGGAGAGTTCCAAATGTGTGTGGGTAGAATATATATCCCACGGGGGTATAATTGAAAAAAGTTAAAAAAAAATTTTTTTTAGACTGTCATTTTCCGGCATTTATCAGACTTTCAGATAGGTGAAATGTCAGTAAGCGTTCCGATTTTAGTTCCAGAGCGTTTCGACCGATGAGTCCTTCATATTTAGTCGTTTTCAGCCAATTTTCAGAATTTTTGAAAATTTCACTTTTTTTGTGAAAATATCCACTAAATGAGGGAATAATATGTGTGAGGGTACCTCAGGAGAGTTCCAAATGTGTGTGGGTAGAATATATATCCCACGGGGGTAAAATTGAAAAAAGGTGAAAAATTTTTTTTTTTGGACTTAGTCATTTTTTCAGCGTTTATCAGACTTTCAGATAGGGGAAATGTCAGTGAGCGTTCCGATTTCTGTTCCAGAGCGATTCGCCCGATGAGTCCTTCATATTTAGTCGTTTTCAGCCAATTTTCTGAAATTTTGAAAATTTCACTTTTTTATGAAAATATCCACTAAATGAGGGAATAATATGTGTGAGGGTATCCCAGGAGAGTTCCAAATGTGTGTGGGTAGAATATATATCCCACGGGGGTAAAATTGAAAAAAGGTGAAAAATTTTTTTTTTGGACTTAGTCATTTTTTCAGCGTTTATCAGACTTTCAGATAGGGGAAATGTCAGTGAGCGTTCCGATTTCAGTTCCAGAGCGAATCGCCCGATGAGTCCTTTATATTTATTTGTTTCAGCCAAATTTCAGAATTTTTGAAAATTTCACTTTTTTGTGAAAATATCCACTAAATGAGGGAATAATATGTGTGAGGGTACCCCAGGAGAGTTCCAAATGTGTGTGGGTAGAATATATATCCCACGTGGGTAAAATTGAAAAAAGGTGAAAAAAATTTTTTTTTTGGACTTAGTCATTTTTTCAGCATTTATCAGACTTTCAGATAGGGGAAATGTCAGTGAGTGTTCTGACTTCAGTTCCAGAGCGATTCGCCCGATGAGTCCTTCATATTTAGTCGTTTTCAGCCAATTTTCTGAATTTTTGAAAATTTCACTTTTTTGTGAAAATATCCACTAAATGAGGGAATAATATGTGTGAGGGTACCTCAGGAGATTTCCAAATGTGTCTGGGTAGAGTATATATCCCACGGGGGTAAAATTGAAAAAAGGTGAAAAAATTTTTTTTTTGGACTTAGTCATTTTTTCAGCGTTGATCAGACTTTCAGATAGGGGAAATGTCAGTGAGCGTTCCGATTTCAGTTCCAGAGCGATTCGCCCAATGAGTCCTTCATGTTTAGTCATTTTCAGCCAATTTTCTGAATTTTTGAAAATTTCACTTTTTTGTGAAAATATCCACTAAATGAGGGAATAATATGTGTGAGGGTACCCCAGGAGAGTTCCAAATGTTTGTGGGTAGAATATATATGCCACGGGGGTAAAATTGAAAAAAGGTGAAAAAAATTTTTTTTTTGGACTTAGTCATTTTTTCAGCATTTATCAGACTTTCAGATAGGGGAAATGTCAGTGAGTGTTCTGATTTCAGTTCCAGAGCGATTCGCCCGATGAGTCCTTCATATTTAGTTGTTTTCAGCCAATTTTCTGAATTTTTGAAAATTTCACTTTTTTGTGAAAATATCCACTAAATGAGGGAATAATATGTGTGAGGGTACCACAGGAGAGTTCCAAATGTGTATGGGTAGAGTATATATCCCACGGGGGTAAAATTGAAAAAAGGTGAAAAAATTTTTTTTTTGGACTTAGTCATTTTTTCAGTGTTTATCAGACTTTCAGATAGGGGAAATGTCAGTGAGCGTTCCGATTTCAGTTCCAGAACGATTCGCCCGATGAGTCCTTCATATTTAGCCGTTTTCAGCCAATTTTCTGAATTTTTGAAAATTTCACTTTTTTGTGAAAATATCCACTAAATGAGGGAATAATATGTGTGAGGGTACCTCAGGAGAGTTCCAAATGTGTGTGGGTAGAATATATATCCCACGGGGGTAAAATTGAAAAAAGGTGAAAAATTTTTTTTTTTGGACTTAGTCATTTTTTCAGCGTTTATCAGACTTTCAGATAAGGGAAATGTCAGTGAGCGTTCCGATTTCTGTTCCAGAGCGATTCGCCCGATGAGTCCTTCATATTTAGTCGTTTTCAGCCAATTTTCTGAATTTTTGAAAATTTCACTTTTTTGTGAAAATATCCACTAAATGAGGGAATAATATGTGTGAGGGTATCCCAGGAGAGTTCCAAATGTGTGTGGGTAGAATATATATCCCACGGGGGTAAAATTGAAAAAAGGTGAAAAATTTTTTTTTTTGGACTTAGTCATTTTTTCAGCGTTTATCAGACTTTCAGATAGGGGAAATGTCAGTGAGCATTCCGATTTCAGTTCCAGAGCGATTCGCCCGATGAGTCCTTTATATTTATTTGTTTCAGCCAAATTTCAGAATTTTTTAAAATTTCACTTTTTTGTGAAAATATCCACTAAATGAGGGAATAATATGTGTGAGGGTATCCCAGGAGAGTTCCAAATGTGTGTGGGTAGAATATATATCCCACGGGGGTAAAATTGAAAAAAGGTGAAAAATTTTTTTTTTTGGACTTAGTCATTTTTTCAGCGTTTATCAGACTTTCAGATAGGGGAAATGTCAGTGAGCATTCCGATTTCAGTTCCAGAGCGATTCGCCCGATGAGTCCTTTATATTTATTTGTTTCAGCCAAATTTCAGAATTTTTTAAAATTTCACTTTTTTGTGAAAATATCCACTAAATGAGGGAATAATATGTGTGAGGGTACCCCAGGAGAGTTCCAAATGTGTGTGTATATATATCCCACGGGGGTAAAATTGAAAAAAGGTGAAAAAAATTTTTTTTTTGGACTTAGTCATTTTTTCAGCATTTATCAGACTTTCAGATAGGGGAAATGTCAGTGAGTGTTCTGACTTCAGTTCCAGAGCGATTCGCCCGATGAGTCCTTCATATTTAGTCGTTTTCAGCCAATTTTCTGAATTTTTGAAAATTTCACTTTTTTGTGAAAATATCCACTAAATGAGGGAATAATATGTGTGAGGGTATCCCAGGAGAGTTCCAAATGTGTGTGGGTAGAATATATATCCCACGGGGGTAAAATTGAAAAAAGGTGAAAAATTTTTTTTTTTGGACTTAGTCATTTTTTCAGCGTTGATCAGACTTTCAGATAGGGGAAATGTGAGTGAGCGTTCCGATTTCAGTTCCAGAGCGATTCGCCCGATGAGTCTTTCATATTTAGTCGTTTTCAGCCAATTTTCTGAATTTTTGAAAATTTCACTTTTTTGTGAAAATATCCACTAAATGAGGGAATAATATGTGTGAGGGTACCCCAGGAGAGTTCCAAATGTGTGTGGGTAGAATATATATCCCACGGGGGTAAAATTGAAAAAAGCTGAAAAATTTTTTTTTTTGAACTTAGTCATCTTTTCAGCGTTTATCAGACTTTCAGATAGGGGAACTGTCAGTGAGCGTTCCGATTTCAGTTCCAGAGCGATTCGCCGATGAGTCCTTCATATTTAGTCATTTTCAGCCAATTTTCAGAATTTTTGAAAATTTCACTTTTTTGTGAAAATACCCACTAAATGAGGGAATAATATGTGTGAGGGTACCCCAGGAGAGTTCCAAATGTTTGTGGGTAGAACATATATCCCACGGGGGTAAAATTGAAAAAAGGTGAAAAAATTTTTTTTTGAGACTTAGTCATTTTTTCAGCGTTTATCAGACTTTCAGATAGATGAAATGTCAGTGAGCATTCCAATTTCAGTTCCAGAGCGATTCGCCCGATGAGTCCTTCATATTTAGTCGTTTTCAGCCAATTTTCAGAATTTTTGAAAATTTCACTTTTTTGTGAAAATATCCACTAAATGAGGGAATAATATGTGTGAGGGTACCCCAGGAGAGTTCCAAATGTGTGTGGGTAGAATATATATCCCACGGGGGTAAAATTGAAAAAAGATGAAGAAAAATTTTTTTTAGACTTAGTCATTTTTCCGGCGTTTATCAGACTTTCAGATAGGGGAAATGTCAGTGAGCGTTCCGATTTCAGTTCCAGAGCGATTCGCCCGATGAGTCCTTCATATTTAGTCGTTTTCAGCCAATTTTCTGAATTTTTGAAAATTTCACTTTTTTGTGAAAATATCCACTAAATGAGGGAATAATATGTGTGAGGGTACCCCAGGAGAGTTCCAAATGTGTGTGGGTAGAATATATATCCCAAGGCGGTAAAATTGAAAAAAGTTAAAAAAAAAAATTTTTTTGGACTTAGTCATTTTTCCGGCGTTTATCAGACTTTCAATTTGGGCAAATGTCAGAGAGTGTTCCGATTTCAGTTCCAGAGCGATTCGCCTGATGAGTCGTTCATATTTAGTCGTTTTCAGCCAATTTTCAGAATTTTTGAAAATTTCACTTTTTTGTGAAAATATCCACTAAATGAGGGAATAATATGTGTGAGGGTACAACAGGAGAATTCCAAATGTGTGTGGGTAGAATATATATCCCACAGGGGTAAAATTGAAAAAAGTTGAAAAAATTTTTTTTTTAGACTTAGTCATTTTTCCGGCGTTTATCAGACTTTCAGATAGCGGAAAAGTCAGTGAGCGTTCCGATTTCAGTTCCAGAGCGATTCACCCGATGAGTCCTTCATATTTAGTCGTTTTCAGTCAATTTTCAGAATTTTTGAAAATTTCACTTTTTTGTGAAAATATCCACTAAATGAGGGAATAATATGTGTGAGGGTACCCCAGGAGAGTTTCAAATGTGTGTGGGTAGAATATATATCCCACAGGGGTAAAATTGAAAAAAGTTGAAAAAATTTTTTTTTTAAACTTAGTCATTTTTCCGGCGTTTATCAGACTTTCAGATAGCGGAAAAGTCAGTGAGCGTTCCGATTTCAGTTCCAGAGCGATTCGCCCGATGAGTCCTTCATATTTAGTCGTTTACAGCCAATTTTCTGAATTTATGAAAATTTCACTTTTTTGTGAAAATATCCTCTAAATGAGGGAATAATATGTGTGAGGGTACCCCAGGAGGGTTCTAAATGTGTGTGGGTAGAATATATATGCCACGGGGGTAAAATTGAAAAAAGGTGAAAAAAATTTTTTTTTTGGACTTAGTCATTTTTTCAGCATTTATCAGACTTTCAGATAGGGGAAATGTCAGTGAGTGTTCTGATTTCAGTTCCAGAGCGATTCGCCCGATGAGTCCTTCATATTTAGTTGTTTTCAGCCAATTTTCTGAATTTTTGAAAATTTCACTTTTTTGTGAAAATATCCACTAAATGAGGGAATAATATGTGTGAGGGTACCACAGGAGAGTTCCAAATGTGTATGGGTAGAGTATATATCCCACGGGGGTAAAATTGAAAAAAGGTGAAAAAATTTTTTTTTTGGACTTAGTCATTTTTTCAGTGTTTATCAGACTTTCAGATAGGGGAAATGTCAGTGAGCGTTCCGATTTCAGTTCCAGAACGATTCGCCCGATGAGTCCTTCATATTTAGCCGTTTTCAGCCAATTTTCTGAATTTTTGAAAATTTCACTTTTTTGTGAAAATATCCACTAAATGAGGGAATAATATGTGTGAGGGTACCTCAGGACAGTTCCAAATGTGTGTGGGTAGAATATATATCCCACGGGGGTAAAATTGAAAAAAGGTGAAAAATTTTTTTTTTTGGACTTAGTCATTTTTTCAGCGTTTATCAGACTTTCAGATAAGGGAAATGTCAGTGAGCGTTCCGATTTCTGTTCCAGAGCGATTCGCCCGATGAGTCCTTCATATTTAGTCGTTTTCAGCCAATTTTCTGAATTTTTGAAAATTTCACTTTTTTGTGAAAATATCCACTAAATGAGGGAATAATATGTGTGAGGGTATCCCAGGAGAGTTCCAAATGTGTGTGGGTAGAATATATATCCCACAGGGGTAAAATTGAAAAAAGGTGAAAAATTTTTTTTTTGGACTTAGTCATTTTTTCAGCGTTTATCAGACTTTCAGATAGGGGAAATGTCAGTGAGCATTCCGATTTCAGTTCCAGAGCGATTCGCCCGATGAGTCCTTTATATTTATTTGTTTCAGCCAAATTTCAGAATTTTTTAAAATTTCACTTTTTTGTGAAAATATCCACTAAATGAGGGAATAATATGTGTGAGGGTACCCCAGGAGAGTTCCAAATGTGTGTGTATATATATCCCACGGGGGTAAAATTGAAAAAAGGTGAAAAAATTTTTTTTTTTGGACTTAGTCATTTTTTCAGCATTTATCAGACTTTCAGATAGGGGAAATGTCAGTGAGTGTTCTGACTTCAGTTCCAGAGCGATTCGCCCGATGAGTCCTTCATATTTAGTCGTTTTCAGCCAATTTTCTGAATTTTTGAAAATTTCACTTTTTTGTGAAAATATCCACTAAATGAGGGAATAATATGTGTGAGGGTATCCCAGGAGAGTTCCAAATGTGTGTGGGTAGAATATATATCCCACGGGGGTAAAATTGAAAAAAGGTGAAAAATTTTTTTTTTTGGACTTAGTCATTTTTTCAGCGTTGATCAGACTTTCAGATAGGGGAAATGTGAGTGAGCGTTCCGATTTCAGTTCCAGAGCGATTCGCCCGATGAGTCTTTCATATTTAGTCGTTTTCAGCCAATTTTCTGAATTTTTGAAAATTTCACTTTTTTGTGAAAATATCCACTAAATGAGGGAATAATATGTGTGAGGGTACCCCAGGAGAGTTCCAAATGTGTGTGGGTAGAAGATATATCTAAAGGTGGTAAAATTGAAAAAAGTTGAAAAATTTTTTTTTTTTCGACTTAGTCATTTTTCCGGCGTTTATCAGACTTTCAGATGGGGGAAATGTCAGTGAGCGTTCCAATTTCAGTTTCAGAGCGATTCGCCCGATGAGTCCTTCATATTTAATCGTTATCAGCCAATTTTCCGAATTTTTGAAAATTTCACTTTTTTGTGAAAATATCCACTAAATGAGGGAATAATATGTGTGAGGGTACCCCAGGAGAGTACCAAATGTGTGTAGGTAGAATATATATCCCACGGGGGTAAAATTGAAAAAAGTTGAAATAAAATATTTTTTGACTTAGTCATTTTTCCGGCGTTTTTCAGACTTTCAATTAGGGCAAATTTCAGTGAGCGTTCCGATTTCAGTTCCAGAGCGATTCGCCCGATGAGTCCTTCATATTTAGTTGTTTTCAGCCAATTTTTTTAATTTTTTAAAATTTTACTTTTTTGTGGAAATATCCACTAAATGAGGGAATAATATGTGTGAGGGTACCCCAGGAGAGTTCCAAATGTGTGTGGGTAGAATATATATCCCACGGGGGTAAAATTGAAAAAAGGTGAAAAAAATTTTTTTTTGGACTTAGTCATTTTTTCAGCGTTTATCAGACTTTCAGATAGGGGAAATGTCAGTGAGCGTTCCGATTTCAGTTCCAGCGTGATTCGCCCGATGAGTCCTTCATATTCAGTCGTTTTCAGCCAATTTTCTGAATTTTTGAAAATTTCACTTTTTTGTGAAAATATCCACTAAATGAGGGAATAATATGTGTGAGGGTACCCCAGGAGAGTTCCAAATGTGTGTGGGTAGAATATATATCCCACGGGGGTAAAATTGAAAAAAGGTGAAAAATTTTTTTTTTTGGACTTAGTCATTTTTTCAGCGTTTATCAGACTTTCAGATAGGAGAACTGTCAGTGAGCGTTCCGATTTCAGTTCCAGAGCGATTCGCCCGATGAGTCCTTCATATTTTGTCGTTTTCAGCCAATTTTTTAAATATTTGAAAATTTCACTTTTTTGTGAAAATATCCACTAAATGAGGGAATCATTTGTGTGAGGGTAGCCCAGGAGAGTTCCAAATGTGTGTGGGTAGAATATATATCCCACGGGGGTAAAATTGAAAAAAGTTGAAAAAAATGTTTTGGGACTTAGTCATTTTTCCGGCGTTTTTCAGACTTTCAATTAGGGCAAATGTCAGTGAGCGTTCCGATTTCAGTTCCAGAGCGGTTCGCCCGATGAGTCCTTCATATTTAGTAATTTTCAGCCAATTTTCAGAATTTTTGAAAATTTCACTTTTTTGTGAAAATATCCACTAAATGAGGGAATAATATGTGTGAGGGTACCCCAGGAGAGTTCCAAATGTGTGTGGGTAGAATATATATCCCACGGGGGTAAAATTGAAAAAAGGTGAAAAAAATTTTTTTTTGGACTTAGTCATTTTTTCAGCGTTTATCAGACTTTCAGATAGGAGAACTGTCAGTGAGCGTTCCGATTTCAGTTCCAGAGCGATTCGCCCGATGAGTCCTTCATATTTTGTCGTTTTCAGCCAATTTTCTAAATATTTGAAAATTTCACTTTTTTGTGAAAATATCCACTAAATGAGGGAATCATATGTGTGAGGGTACCCCAGGAGAGTTCCAAATGTGTGTGGGTAGAATATATATCCCACGGGGGTAAAATTGAAAAAAGGTGAAAAAAATGTTTTGGGACTTAGTCATTTTTCCGGCGTTTTTCAGACTTTCAATTAGGGCAAATGTCAGTGAGCGTTACGATTTCAGTTCCAGAGCGGTTCGCCCAATGAGTCCTTCATATTTAGTAATTTTCAGCCAATTTTCAGAATTTTTGAAAATTTCACTTTTTTGTGAAAATATCCACTAAATGAGGGAATAATATGTGTGAGGTTACCCCAGGAGAGTTACAAATGTGTGTGGGTAGAATATATATCCCACGGGGGTAAAATTGAAAAAAGGTGAAAAAAATTTTTTTTTCGACTTAGTCATTTTTACAGCGTTTATCAGACTTTCAGATAGGGGAAATGTCAGTGAGCGTTCCGATTTCAGTTCCAGCGCGATTCGCCCAATGAGTCCTTCATATTTAGTCGTTTTCAGTCAATTTTCTGAATTTTTGAAAATTTCACTTTTTTGTGAAAATATCCACTAAATGAGGGAATAATATG
The DNA here is from genome assembly GCF_046119375.1 of Phyllobates terribilis. Lineage (NCBI taxonomy): Eukaryota > Metazoa > Chordata > Amphibia > Anura > Dendrobatidae > Phyllobates > Phyllobates terribilis. Next base: position 16,484,744 of record NW_027362773.1, on the reverse strand, counting down.
TGTGAGGGTACCCCAGGAGAGTTCCAAATGTGTGTGGGTAGAATATATATCCCACGGGGGTAAAATTGAAAAAAGGTGAAAAAAAATTTTTTTTGGACTTAGTCATTTTTACAGCGTTTATCAGACTTTCAGATAGGGGAAATGTCAGTGAGCATTCCGATTTCAGTTCCAGCGCGATTCGCCCGATGAGTCCTTCATATTCTGTTGTTTTCAGACAATTTTCAGAATTTTTGAAAATTTCACTTTTTTGTGAAAATATCCACTAAATGAGGGAATAATATGTGGGAGGGTACCCCAGGAGAGTTCCAAATGTGTGTGGGTAGAATATATATCCCACGGGGGTAAAATTGAAAAAAGGTGAAAAAAATGTTTTGGGACTTAGTCATTTTTCCGGCGTTTATCAGACTTTCAGATAGGGGAAATGTCAGTGAGCGTTCCAATTTCAGTTTCAGAGCGATTCGCCCGATGAGTCCTTCATATTTAATCGTTATCAGCCAATTTTCCGAATTTTTGAAAATTTCACTTTTTTGTGAAAATATCCACTAAATGAGGGAATAATATGTGTGAGGGTACCCCAGGAGAGTACCAAATGTGTGTAGGTAGAATATATATCCCACGGGGGTAAAATTGAAAAAAGTTGAAATAAAATATTTTTTTGACTTCGTCATTTTTCCGGCGTTTTTCAGACTTTCAATTAGGGCAAATTTCAGTGAGCGTTCCGATTTCAGTTCCAGAGCGGTTCGCCCAATGAGTCCTTCATATTTAGTAATTTTCAGCCAATTTTCTGAATTTTTGAAAATTTCACTTTTTTGTGAAAATATGCACTAAATGAGGGAATAATATGTGTGAGGGTACCCCAGGAGAGTTCCAAATGTGTGTGGGTAGAATATATATCCCACGGGGTAAAATTGAAAAAAGTTGAAAAAAAATTTTTTTTGGACTTAGTCATTTTTCCGGCGTTTATCAGACTTTCAATTGGGGCAAATGTCAGTGAGAGTTCCGATTTCAGTTCCACAGCGATTCGCCCAATGAGTCCTTCATATTTAGTTGTTTTCAGCCAATTTTTTTAATTTTTTAAAATTTTACTTTTTTGTGGAAATATCCACTAAATGATGGAATAATATGTGTGAGGGTACCCCAGGAGAGTTCCAAATGTGTGTGGGTAGAATATATATCCCACGGGGGTAAAATTGAAAAAAGGTGAAAAAAATGTTTTGGGAATTAGTCATTTTTCCGGCGTTTTTCAGACTTTCAATTAGGGCAAATGTCAGTGAGCGTTCCGATTTCAGTTCCAGAGCGGTTCGCCCAATGAGTCCTTCATATTTAGTAATTTTCAGCCAATTTTCAGAATTTTTGAAAATTTCACTTTTTTGTGAAAATATCCACTAAATGAGGGAATAATATGTGTGAGGGTACCCCAGGAGAGTTCCAAATGTGTGTGGGTAGAATATATATCCCACGGGGGTAAAATTGAAAAAAGGTGAAAAAAATTTTTTTTTGGACTTAGTCATTTTTTCAGCGTTTATCAGACTTTCAGATAGGGGAAATGTCAGTGAGCGTTCCAATTTCAGTTCCAGAGCGATTCGCCCGATGAGTCCATCATATTTTGTCGTTTTTAGCCAATTTTCTGAATATTTGAAAATTTCACTTTTTTGTGAAAATATCCACTAAATGAGGGAATAATATGTGTGAGGGTACCCCAGGAGAGTTCCAAATGTCTATGGGTAGAATATATATCCCACGGGGGTAAAATTGAAAAAAGTTGAAAAAAATTTTTTTTTACACTTAGTCATTTTTCCGGCGTTTATCAGACTTTCAGATAGGGGAAATGTCAGTGAGCATTCCAATTTACGTTCCAGAGCGATTTGCCCGATGAGTCGTTCATATTTAGTCATTTTCAGCCAATTTTCAGAATTTTTGAAAATTTCACTTTTTTGTGAAAGTATCCACTAAATGAGGGAATAATATGTGTGAGGGTACCCCAGGAGAGTTCCAAATGTCTATGGGTAGAATATATATCCCACCGGGGTAAAATTGAAAAAAGTTTTAAAAAAATTTTTTGGGGACTTAGTCATTTTTTCAGCGTTTATCAGACTTTCAGATAGGAGAAATGTCAGTGAGCGCTCCGATTTCAGTTCCAGAGCGATACGCCCGATGAGTCCTTCATATTTAGTTGTTTTCAGCCAATTTTCTGAATATTTGAAAATGTCACTTTTTTGTGAAAATATCCACTAAATGAGGGAATAATATGTGTGAGGGTACCCCAGGAGAGTTCCAAATGTGTGTGGGTAGAAGATATATTCCACGGGGGTAAAATTGAAAAAAGTTTTAAAAAAAATTTTTTTTGACTTAGTCATTTTTCCGGCGTTTATCAGACTTTCAATTTGGGCAAATGTCAGTGAGCGTTCCGATTTCATGTCCAGAGCGATTCGCCCGATGAGTCCTTCATATTTAGTCATTTTCAGCCAATTTTCAGAATTTTTGAAAATGTCACTTTTTGTGAAAATATCCACTAAATGAGGGAATAATATGTGTGAGGGTACCCCAGGAGAGTTCCAAATGTGTGTGGGTAGAATATATATCCCACGGGGGTAAATTTGAAAAAAGGTGAAAAAAATTTTTTTTTGAACTTAGTCATTTTTCCGGCGTTTATCAGACTTTCAGATAGGGGAAATGTCAGTGAGCGTTCCGATTTCAGTTCCAGAGCGATTCGCCCGATGAGTCCTTCATATTTAGTCGTTTTCAGCCAATTTTTTGAATATATGAAAATTTCACTTTTTTGTGAAAATATCCACTAAATGAGGGAGTAATATGTGTGAGGGTACCCCAGGAGAGTTCCAAATGTGTGTGGGTAGAATATATATCCCACGGGGGTAAAATTGAAAAAAGGTGAAAAAAAATTTTTTTGGACTTAATCATTTTTTCAGCGTTTATCAGACTATCAGATAGGGGAAATGTCAGTGAGCGTTCCGATTTCAGTTCCAGAGCGATTCGCCCGATGAGTACTTCATATTTAGTCGTTTTCAGCCAATTTTCTGAAAATTTCACTTTTTTGTGAAAATATCCACTAAATGAGGGAATAATATGTGTGAGGGTACCCCAGGAGAGTTCCAAATGTGTGTGGGTAGAAGATATATCCCACGGGGATAAAATTTAAAAAAGTTTGAAAAAAATTTTTTTTGGACTTAGTCATTTTTCCGGCGTTTATCAGACTTTCAGTTAGGGGAAATGTCAGTGAGCATTCCAATTTACGTTCCAGGGCGATTTGCCCGATGAGTCATTCATATTTAGTCATTTTCAGCCAATTTTCAGAATTTTTGAAAATGTCACTTTTTGTGAAAATATCCACTAAATGAGGGAATAATATGTGTGAGGGTACCCCAGGAGAGTTCCAAATGTGTGTGGGTAGAATATATATCCCACATGGGTAAAATTGAAAAAAGTTTAAAAAAAAATTTTTTGGGACTTAGTCATTTTTCCGGCGTTTATCAGACTTTCAGTTAGGGGAAATGTCAGTGAGCGTTCCAATTTCAGTTCCAGAGCGATTTGCCCGATGAGTCGTTCATATTTAGTCATTTTCAGCCAATTTTCAGAATTTTTGAAAATTTCACTTTTTTGTGAAAATATCCACTAAATGAGGGAATATTATGTGTGAGGGTACCCCAGGAGAGTTCCAAATGTATATGGGTAGAATATATATCCCACGGGGGTAAAATTGAAAAAAGTTGAAAAAATTTTTTTTTTAGACTTAGTTATTTTTCCGGCGTTTATCAGATTTTCAGATAGGGGAAATGTCAGTGAGCATTCCGATTTAAGTTCCAGAGCGATTCGCCCGATGAGTCGTTCATATTTAGTCATTTTCAGCCAATTTTCAGAATTTTTGAAAATGTCACTTTTTGTGAAAATATCCACTAAATGAGGGAATAATATGTGTGAGGGTACCCCAGGAGAGTTCCAAATGTGTGTGGGTAGAATATATATCCCACCGGGGTAAATTTGAAAAAAGGTGAAAACATTTTTTTTTTGGACTTAGTCATTTTTCCAGCGTTTATCAGACTTTCAGATAGGGGAAATGTCAGTGAGCGTTCCGATTTCAGTTCCAGAGCGATTCGCCCAATGAGTCCTTCACGTTTAGGAGTTTTCAGCCAATTTTCAGAATTTTTGAAAATTTCACTTTTTTGTGAAAATATCCACTAAATGAGGGAATAATATGTGTGAGGGTACCCCAGGAGAGTTCCAAATGTATATGGGTAGAATATATATCCCACGGGGGTAAAATTGAAAAAAGTTGAAAAAAATTTTTTTGGACTTAGTCATTTTTCCGGCGTTCATCAGACTTTCAGTTAGGGGAAATGTCAGTGAGCGTTCCGATTTCAGTTCCAGAGTGATTCGCCTGATGAGTCCTTCATATTTAGTTGTTTTCAGCCAATTTTCAAAATTTTTGAAAATTTCACTTTTTTGTGAAAATATCCACTAAATGAGGGAATAATATGTGTGAGGGTACCCCAGGAGAGTTCCAAATGTGTGTGGGTAGAATATATATCCCACGGGGGTAAAATTGAAAAAAGTTGAAAAAATTTTTTTTTTAGACAGTTATTTTTCCGGCGTTTATCAGACTTTCAGATAGGGGAAATGTCAGTGAGCATTCCGATTTAAGTTCCAGAGCGATTCGCCCGATGAGTCGTTCATATTTAGTCATTTTCAGCCAATTTTCTGAATTTTTGAAAATTTAACTTCTTTGTGAAAATATCCACTAAATGAGGGAATAATATGTGTGAGGGTACCCCCAGAAGAGTTCCAAATGTGTGTGGGTAGAATGTATGTCCCAAGGGGGTAAAATTGAAAAAAGTTGAACAAAAAATTTTTTTGATCTTAGTTATTTTTCCGGCGTTTATCAGACTTTCAGATAGGGAAAATGTCAGTGAGCATTCCGATTTCAGTTCCAGAGCGATTCGCCCGATGAGTCCTTCATATTTAGTAGTTTTCAGCCAATTTTCAGTATTTTTGAAAATTTCACGTTTTTGTGAAAATATCCACTAAATGAGGGAATAATATGTGTGAGGGTACCCTAGGAGAGTTCCAAATGTGTGTGGGTAGAATATATATCCCACGGGGGTAAAATTGAAAAAAGTTTTAAAAAAATTTTTTTTGGACTTAGTTATTTTTCCTGCGTTTATCAGACTTTCAGTTAGGGGAAATGTCAGTGAGCCTTCCAATTTCAGTTCCAGAGCGATTTGCCCGATGAGTCGTTCATATTTAGTCGTTTTCAGCCAATTTTCAGAATTTTTGAAAATTTCACTTTTTTGTGAAAATATCCACTAAATGAGGGAATAATATGTGTGAGGGTACCCCAGGAGAGTTCCAAATGTGTGTGGGTAGAAGATATATCCCACGGGGGTAAAATTGAAAAAAGTTTTAAAAAAATTTTTTTTGGACTTAGTCATTTTTCCGGCGTTTATCAGACTTTCACATAGGAGAAATGTCAGTGAGCGTTCCGATTTCAGTTCCAGAGCGATTTGCCCAATGAGTCCTTCATATTTAGTAGTTTTCAGCCAATTTTCAGAATTTTTGAAAATTTCACTTTTTTGTGAAAATATCCACTAAATGAGGGAATAATATGTGTGAGGGTACCCCAGGAGAGCTCAAAATGTGTGTGGGTAGAAGATAGATCCCACGGGGGTAAAATTGAAAAAAGTTTAAAAAAATTTTTTTTGACTTCGTCATTTTTCCGGCGTTTATCAGACTTTCAGTTAAGGGAAATGTCAGTGAGCGTTCCGATTTCAGTTCCAGAGCGATTCGCCCGATGAGTCGTTCATATTTAGTCATTTTCAGCCAATTTTCTGAATTTTTGAAAATTTCACTTTTTTGTGAAAATATCCACTAAATGAGGGAATAATATGTGTGAAGGTACCCCAGGAGAGTTCCAAATGTTTATGGGTAGAATATATATCCCACGGGGGTAAAATTGAAAAAAGTTTTAAAAAATTTTTTTTTGGACTTAGTCATTTTTCCGGCGTTTATCAGACTTTCAGTTAGGGGAAATGTCAGTGAGCGTTCCGATTTCAGTTCCAGAGCGATTCGCCCAATGAGTCCTTCACGTTTAGGAGTTTTCAGCCAATTTTCAGAATTTTTGAAAATTTCACTTTTTTGTGAAAATATCCACTAAATGAGGGAATAATATGTGTGAGGGTACCCCAGGAGAGTTCCAAATGTATATGGGTAGAATATATATCCCACGGGGGTAAAATTGAAAAAAGTTGAAAAAAATTTTTTTGGACTTAGTCATTTTTCCGGCGTTCATCAGACTTTCAGTTAGGGGAAATGTCAGTGAGCGTTCCGATTTCAGTTCCAGAGTGATTCGCCTGATGAGTCCTTCATATTTAGTTGTTTTCAGCCAATTTTCAAAATTTTTGAAAATTTCACTTTTTTGTGAAAATATCCACTAAATGAGGGAATAATATGTGTGAGGGTACCCCAGGAGAGTTCCAAATGTGTGTGGGTAGAATATATATCCCACGGGGGTAAAATTGAAAAAAGTTGAAAAAATTTTTTTTTTAGACAGTTATTTTTCCGGCGTTTATCAGACTTTCAGATAGGGGAAATGTCAGTGAGCATTCCGATTTAAGTTCCAGAGCGATTCGCCCGATGAGTCGTTCATATTTAGTCATTTTCAGCCAATTTTCTGAATTTTTGAAAATTTAACTTCTTTGTGAAAATATCCACTAAATGAGGGAATAATATGTGTGAGGGTACCCCCAGAAGAGTTCCAAATGTGTGTGGGTAGAATGTATGTCCCAAGGGGGTAAAATTGAAAAAAGTTGAACAAAAAATTTTTTTGATCTTAGTTATTTTTCCGGCGTTTATCAGACTTTCAGATAGGGAAAATGTCAGTGAGCATTCCGATTTCAGTTCCAGAGCGATTCGCCCGATGAGTCCTTCATATTTAGTAGTTTTCAGCCAATTTTCAGTATTTTTGAAAATTTCACGTTTTTGTGAAAATATCCACTAAATGAGGGAATAATATGTGTGAGGGTACCCTAGGAGAGTTCCAAATGTGTGTGGGTAGAATATATATCCCACGGGGGTAAAATTGAAAAAAGTTTTAAAAAAATTTTTTTTGGACTTAGTTATTTTTCCTGCGTTTATCAGACTTTCAGTTAGGGGAAATGTCAGTGAGCCTTCCAATTTCAGTTCCAGAGCGATTTGCCCGATGAGTCGTTCATATTTAGTCGTTTTCAGCCAATTTTCAGAATTTTTGAAAATTTCACTTTTTTGTGAAAATATCCACTAAATGAGGGAATAATATGTGTGAGGGTACCCCAGGAGAGTTCCAAATGTGTGTGGGTAGAAGATATATCCCACGGGGGTAAAATTGAAAAAAGTTTTAAAAAAATTTTTTTTGGACTTAGTCATTTTTCCGGCGTTTATCAGACTTTCACATAGGAGAAATGTCAGTGAGCGTTCCGATTTCAGTTCCAGAGCGATTTGCCCAATGAGTCCTTCATATTTAGTAGTTTTCAGCCAATTTTCAGAATTTTTGAAAATTTCACTTTTTTGTGAAAATATCCACTAAATGAGGGAATAATATGTGTGAGGGTACCCCAGGAGAGCTCAAAATGTGTGTGGGTAGAAGATAGATCCCACGGGGGTAAAATTGAAAAAAGTTTAAAAAAATTTTTTTTGACTTCGTCATTTTTCCGGCGTTTATCAGACTTTCAGTTAAGGGAAATGTCAGTGAGCGTTCCGATTTCAGTTCCAGAGCGATTCGCCCGATGAGTCGTTCATATTTAGTCATTTTCAGCCAATTTTCTGAATTTTTGAAAATTTCACTTTTTTGTGAAAATATCCACTAAATGAGGGAATAATATGTGTGAAGGTACCCCAGGAGAGTTCCAAATGTTTATGGGTAGAATATATATCCCACGGGGGTAAAATTGAAAAAAGTTTTAAAAAATTTTTTTTTGGACTTAGTCATTTTTCCGGCGTTTATCAGACTTTCAGTTAGGGGAAATGTCAGTGAGCGTTCCAATTTCAGTTCCAGAGCGATTTGCCCGATGAGTCATTCATATTTAGTCGTTTTCAGCCAATTTTCAGAATTTTTGAAAATTTAACTTTTTTGTGAAAATATCCACTAAATGAGGGAATAATATGTGTGAGGGTACCCCAGGAGAGTTCCAAATGTGTGTAGGTAGCATATATATCCCACGGGGGTAAAATTGAAAAAAGTTTTAAAAAAATTTTTTTTGGACTTAGTCACTTTTCCCGCGTTTATCAGACTTTCAGTTAGGGGAAATGTCAGTGAGCGTTCCAATTTCAGTTCCAGAGCGATTTGACCGATGAGTCGTTCATATTTAGTCGTTTTCAGCCAATTTTCAGAATTTTTGAAAATTTCACTTTTTTGTGAAAATATCCACTAAATGAGGGAATAATATGTGTGAGGGTGCCCCAGGAGAGTTCCAAATGTGTGTAGGTTGAAGATATATCCCGCGGGGGTATAATTGAAAAAAGTTTTAAAAAAAAATTTTTGGGACTTAGTCATTTTTCCGGCGTTTATCAGACTTTCAGTTAGGGGAAATGTCAGTGAGCGTTCCGATTTCAGTTCCAGAGTGATTCGCCTGATGAGTCCTTCATATTTAGTTGTTTTCAGCCAATTTTCAAAATTTTTGAAAATTTCACTTTTTTGTGAAAATATCCACTAAATGAGGGAATAATATGTGTGAGGGTACCCCAGGAGAGTTCCAAATGTGTGTGGGTAGAATATATATCCCACGGGGGTAAAATTGAAAAAAGTTGAAAAAAAAATTTTTTTGGACTTAGTCATTTTTCCGGCGTTTATCAGACTTTCAGATAGGGGAAATGTCAGTGAGCGTTCCGATTTCAGTTCCAGAGCGATTCGCCCGATGAGTCGTTCATATTTAGTCATTTTCAGCCAATTTTCTGAATTTTTGAAATTTCACTTTTTTGTGAAAATATCCACTAAATGAGGGAATAATATGTGTGAGGGTACCCCAGGAGAGTTCCAAATGTATATGGGTAGAATATACACTGCTCAAAAAAATAAAGGGAACACTCAAATAACACATCCTAGATCTGAATGAATGAAATATTCTCATTAAATACTTTGTTCTGTAGAAAGTTGAATGTGCTGACATTAAAATCACACAAAAATCATCAATGGAAATCAAATTTATTAACCAATGGAGGCCTGGATTTGGAGTCACCCCCAAAATTAAAGTTGTAAAACACACTACAGGCTGATCCAACTTAGATGTAATGTCCTTAAAACAAGTCAAAATGAAGCTCAGTATTGTGTGTGGCCTCCACGTGCCTGTATGACCTCCCTACGATGCCTGGGCATGCTCCTGATGAGGTTGCGGATGGTCTCCTGTGAGATCTCCGCCCAGACCTGGACTAAAGCATCTGACAACTCCTGGACAGCCTGTGGTGCAATGTGACGTTGATGGATGGTGCGAGACATGATGTCCCAGATGTGCTCAATCGGATTCAGGTCTGGGGAACGGGCGGGCCAGTCCACAGCTTCAATGCCTTCATCTTGCAGGAACTGCTGACACACTCCAGCCACATGAGGTCTGGCATTGTCCTGCATTAGGAGGAACCCAGGGCCAACCGCACCAGCATATGGTCTCACAAGGGGTCTGAGGATCTCATCTGGGTACCTAATGGCAGTCAGGCTACCTCTGGCGAGCTTATGGAGGGCTGTGCGGCCCTCCAAAGAAATGCCACCCCACACCATTACTGACCCAGTGCCAAACCGATCATGCTGAAGGATGTTGCAGGCTGCAGATCGCTCTCCACGTCGTATCCAGACTCTGTCACGTCTGTCACATGTGCTCAGTGTGAACCTGCTTTCATCTGTGAAGAGCACAGGGCGCCAGTGGTGACTTTGCCAATCCTGGTGTTCTGTGGCAAATGCCAAGCGTCCTGCACGGTCTTGGGCTGTGAGCACAACCCCTATCTGTGGACGTCGGGCCCTCATACCAACCTCATGGAGTCGGTTTCTAACCGTTTGTGCAGATACATGCACATTTGTGGCCTGCTGGAGGTCATTTTGCAGGGCTCTGGCAGTGCTTCTCCTGTTCCTCCTTGCACAAAAGCGGAGGTAGCGGTCTTGCTGCTGGGTTGTTGCCCTCCTACGGCCCCCTCCACGTCTCCTGGTGTACTGGCCTGTCTCCTGGTAGTGCCTCCAGTCTCTGGACGCTACGCTGACAGACAAAGCAAACCTTCTTGCCACAGCTCGCATTGATGTGCCATCCTGGATGAGCTGCACTACCTGAGCAACTTCTGTGGGTTGTAGAGTCCGTCTCATGCTACCATGAGTGTGAAAGCACAACCAACATTCAAAAGTGACCAAAACATCAGCCAGAAAGCATTGCTACTGAGAAGTGGTCTGTGGTCCCACTTGCAGAGCCACTCCTTTTATTGAGTGTCTCTTGATAATTGCCAATAATTTCCATCTATTGTCTATTCCATTTGCACAACAGCATGTGAAATTGATTGTCAATCAGTGTTTCTTCCTAAGTGGACAGTTTGATTTCACAGAAGTTTGATTTACTTGGAGTTATATTCTGTTGTTTAAGTGTTCCCTTTATTTTTTTGAGCAGTGTATATCCCACGGGGGTAAAATTGAAAAAAGTTTTAAAAAAATTTTTTTTGGACTTAGTCATTTTTCCGGCGTTTATCAGACTTTCAGTTAGGGGAAATGTCAGTGAGCGTTCCAATTTCAGTTCCAGAGCGATTTGCCCGATGAGTCGTTCATATTTAGTCATTTTCAGCCAATTTTCTGAATTTTTGAAAATTTCACTTTTTTGTGTAAATATCCACTAAATGAGGGAATAATATGTGTGAGGGTACCCCAGGAGAGTTCCAAATGTGTGTGGGTAGAAGATATATCCCACGGGGGTAAAATTGAAAAAAGTTTTAAAAAAATTTTTTTTGGACTTAGTCATTTTTCCGGCGTTTATCAGACTTTCAGTTAGGGGAAATGTCAGTGAGCGTTCCAATTTCAGTTCCAGAGCGATTTGCCCGATGAGTCATTCATATTTAGTCGTTTTCAGCCAATTTTCAGAATTTTTGAAAATTTCACTTTTTTTGTGAAAATATCCACTAAATGAGGGAATAATATGTGTGAGGGTACCCCAGGAGAGTTCCAAATGTATATGGGTAGAATATATATCCCACGAGGTAAAATTGAAAAAAGTTGAAAAAAATTTCTTTTTGGACTTAGCCATTTTTTCAGCGTTTATTAGACTTTCACATAGGAGAAATGTCAGTGAGCGTTCCGATTTCAGTTCCAGAGCGATTCGCCCGATGAGTCCTTCATATTTAGTTGTTTTCAGCCAATTTTCTGAATTTTTGAAAATTTCACTTTTTTGTGAAAATATCCACTAAATGAGGGAATAATATGTGTGAGGGTACCCCAGGAGAGTTCCAAATGTATATGGGTAGAATATATATCCCACGGGGGTAAAATTGAAAAAAGTTGAAAAAATTTTTTTTTTGGACTTAGTCATTTTTCCAGCGTTTATCAGACTTTCAGATAGGGGAAATGTCAGTGAGCGTTCCGATTTCAGTTCCAGAGCGATTTGCCCAATGAGTCCTTCATATTTAGTAGTTTTCAGCCAATTTTCAGTATTTTTGAAAATTTCACTTTTTTGTGAAAATATCTACTAAATGAGGGAATAATATGTGTGAGGGTACCCCAGGAGAGTTCCAAATGTGTGTGGGTAGAAGATAGATCCCACGGGGGTAAAATTGAAAAAAGTTTTAAAAAAATTTTTTTTGGACTTAGTCATTTTTCCTGCGTTTATCAGACTTTCAGTTAGGGGAAATGTCAGTGAGCATTCCAATTTCAGTTCCAGAGCGATTTGCCCGATGAGTCCTTCATATTAAGTTGTTTTCAGCAAATTTTCTGAATTTTTGAAAATTTCACTTTTTTGTGAAAATATCCACTAAATGAGGGAATAATATGTGTGAGGGTACCCCAGGAGAGTTCCAAATGTGTGTGGGTAGAATATATATCCCACGGGGGTAAAATTGAAAAAAGTTTTAAAAGAAATTTTTTTGGACTTAGTCATTTTTCCGGAGTTTATCAGACTTTCAGTTAGGGGAAATGTCAGTGACCGTTCCGATTTCAGTTCCAGAGCGATTCGCCCGATGAGTCCTTCATATTTAGTCTATTTCAGCCAATTTTCAGAATTTTTGAAAATTTCACTATTTTTGTGAAAATATCCACTAAATGAGGGAATAATATGTGTGAGGATACCCCAGGAGTGTTCCAAATGTGTGTGGGTAGAAGATATATCCCACGGGGGTAAAATTGAAAAAAGTTTTAAAAAAATTTTTTTTGGACTTAGTCATTTTTCCGGCGTTTATCAGACTGTCAGTTAGGGGAAATGTCAGTGAGCGTTCCAATTTCAGTTCCAGAGCGATTTGCCCGATGAGTCATTCATATTTAGTCGTTTTCAGCCAATTTTCAGAATTTTTGAAAATTTCACTTTTTTGTGAAAATATCCACTAAATGAGGGAATAATATGTGTGAGGGTACCCCAGGAGAGTTCCAAATGTATATGGGTAGAATATATATCCCACGGGGTAAAATTTAAAAAAGTTGAAAAAAATTTTTTTTTGGACTTAGCCATTTTTTCAGCGTTTATCAGACTTTCACATAGGAGAAATGTCAGTGAGCGTTCCGATTTCAGTTCCAGAGCGATTCGCCCGATGAGTCCTTCATATTTAGTTGTTTTCAGCCAATTTTCTGAATTTTTGAAAATTTCACTTTTTTGTGAAAATATCCACTAAATGAGGGAATAATATGTGTGAGGGTACCCCAGGAGAGTTCCAAATGTATATGTGTAGAATATATATCCCACGGGGGTAAAATTGAAAAAAGTTGAAAAATTTTTTTTTTTGGACTTATTCATTTTTCCAGCGTTTATCAGACTTTCAGATAGGGGAAATGTCAGTGAGCGTTCCGATTTCAGTTCCAGAGCGATTCGCCCAATGAGTCCTTCATATTTAGTAGTTTTCAGCCAATTTTCCGAATTTTTGAAAATTTCACTTTTTTGTGAAAATATCCACTAAATGAGGGAATAATATGTGTGAGGGTACCCCAGGAGAGTTCAAAATGTGTGTGGGTAGAAGATAGATCCCACGGGGGTAAAAATGAAAAAGTTTAAAAAAAAATTTTTTTGACTTAGTCATTTTTCCGGCGTTTATCAAACTTTCAGTTAGGGGAAATGTCAGTGAGCGTTCCGATTTCAGTTCCAGAGCGATTCGCCCAATGAATCGTTCATATTTAGTCATTTTCAGCCAATTTTCTGAATTTCTGAAAATTTCACTTTTTTGTGAAAATATCCACTAAATGAGGGAATAATGTGTGAGGGTACCCCAGGAGAGTTCCAAATGTGTGTGGGTAGAAGATATATCCCACGAGGGTAAAATTGAAAAAAGTTTTAAAAAAAATTTTTTTGGACTTAGTCATTTTTCCGGTGTTTATCAGACTTTCAGTTAGGGGAAATGTCAGGGAGCGTTCCAATTTCAGTTCCAGAGCGATTCGCCCGATGAGTCGTTCATATTTAGTCATTTTCAGCCAATTTTCTGAATTTTTGAAAATTTAACTTTTTTGTGAAAATATCCACTAAATGAGGGAATAATATGTGTGAGGGTACCCCAGGAGAGTTCCAAATGTGTGTGGATAGAAGATATATCCCACGGGGGTAAAATTGAAAAAAGTTTTAAAAAATTTTTTTTTGGACTTAGTCATTTTTCCGGCGTTTATCAGACTTTCACTTAGGGGAAATGTCAGTGAGCGTTCCAATTTCAGTTCCAGAGCGATTTGCCCGATCAGTCGTTCATATTTAGTCGTTTTCAGCAAATTTTCAGAATTTTTGAAAATTTCACTTTTTTGTGAAAATATCCACTAAATGAGGGAATAATATGTGTGAGGGTACCCCAGGAGAGTTCCAAATGTATATGAGTAGAATATATATCCCACGGGGGTAAAATTGAAAAAAGTTGAAAAAATTTTTTTTTGGGACTTCGTCATTTTTCTGGCGTTTATCAGTCTTTCAATTAGGGCAAATGTCATTGAGCGTTCCAATTTCAGTTCCAGAGCGATTCGCCCGATGAGTCCTTCATATTTAGTCGTTTTCAGCCAATATTCTGAATATTTGAAAATTTCACTTTTTGTGAAAATATCCACTAAATGAGGGAATAATATGTGTGAGGGTACCCTAGGAGAGTTCCAAATCTGTGTGGGTAGAATATATATCCCACGGGGGTAAAATTGAAAAAAGTTGAAAAAAATTTTTTTTTGGACCTAGTCACTTTTCTGGCATTTATCAGACTTTCAATTAGGGCAAATGTCATTGAGCGTTCCAATTTCAGTTCCAGAGCGATTCGCCCGATGAGTCCTTCATATTTAGTCGTTTTCAGCCAATATTCTGAATATTTGAAAATTTCACTTTTTGTGAAAATATCCACTAAATGAGGGAATAATATGTGAGGGTACCCTAGTAGAATTCCAAATGTGTGTGGGAAGGAGATTTCCAAATGTGTGTGGGTAGAATATACATCCCAAGGGGGTAAAATTAAAAAAAGTTTTAAAAAAATTTTTTTGGGACTTAGTCATTTTTCCAGCGTTTATCAGACTTTCAGTTAGGGGAAATGTCAGTGAGCATTCCAATTTCAGTTCCAGAGCGATTTGCCCGATGAGTCGTTCATATTTAGTCATTTTCAGCCAATTTTCAGAATTTTTGAAAATTTCACTTTTTTGTGAAAATATCCACTAAATGAGGGAATAATATGTGTGAGGGTACCCCAGGAGAGTTCCAAATGTGTGTGGGTAGAATATATATCCCACGGGGGTAAAATTGAAAAAAGTTGAAAAAAAAATTATTTGGGACTTAGTCATTTTTTCGGCGTTTATCAGACTTTCAGTTAAGGGAAATGTCAGTGAGCATTCCGATTTCAGTTCCAGAGCGATTTGCCCGATGTGTCCTTCATATTTAGTTGCTTTCAGCCAATTTCCTGAATTTTTGAATATTTCACTTTTTTGTGAAAATATCCACTAAATGAGGGAATAATATGTGTGAGGGTACCCCAGGAGAGTTCCAAATGTGTGTGGGTAGAATATATATCCCACGGGGGAAAAATTGAAAAAAGTTTTAAAAAAAATTATTTGGGACTTAGTCATTTTTTCGGCGTTTATCAGACTTTCAGTTAAGGGAAATGTCAGTGATCGTTCCAATTTCAGTTCCAGAGCCATTCGCCCAATGAGTCCTTCATATTTAGTCATTTTCAGCCAATTTTCTGAATTTTTGAAAATTTCACTTTTTTGTGAAAATATCCACTAAATGAGGGAATAATATGTGAGGGTACCCTAGTAGAATTCCAAATGTGTGTGGGAAGGAGATTTCCAAATGTGTGTGGGTAGAATATACATCCCAAGGGGGTAAAATTGAAAAAAGTTGAAAAAAATTTTTTTTTGGACCTAGTCACTTTTCCGGCATTTATCAGACTTTCAGTTAGGGGAAATGTCAGTGAGCGTTCCAATTTC
Source organism: Phyllobates terribilis (assembly GCF_046119375.1). Taxonomy (NCBI): domain Eukaryota; kingdom Metazoa; phylum Chordata; class Amphibia; order Anura; family Dendrobatidae; genus Phyllobates; species Phyllobates terribilis. The sequence continues at coordinate 16,469,167 of NW_027362773.1, read as the reverse complement.
AGTTCCAGAGCGATTTCCCGATGAGTCGTTCATATTTAGTCATTTTCAGCCAATTTTCTGAATTTTTGAAAATTTCACTTTTTTGTGAAAATATCCACTAAATGAGGGAATAATATGTGTGAGGGTACCCCAGGAGAGTTCCAAATGTGTGTGGGTAGAATATATATCCCACGGGGGTAAAATTGAAAAAAGTTGAAAAAAAAATTTTTTTGGACTTAGTTATTTTTCCGGCGTTTATCAGACTTTCAGATAGGGGAAATGTCAGTGAGCGTTCCGATTTCAGTTCCAGAGCGATCCGCCCGATGAGTCGTTCATATTTAGTCATTTTCAGCCAATTTTCAGAATTTTTGAAAATTTCACTTTTTTGTGAAAATATCCACTAAATGAGGGAATATTATGTGTGAGGGTACCCTAGTAGAGTTCCAAATGTGTGTGGGTAGAATATATATCCCACGGGGGTAAAATTGAAAAAAGTTGAAAAAAATTTTTTTTTGGACTTAGTCATTTTTTCGGCGTTTATCAGACTTTCAATTAGGGCAAATGTCATTGAGCGTTCCAATTTCAGTTGCAGAGCGATTCGCCCGATGAGTCGTTCATATTTAGTCATTTTCAGCCAATTTTCAGAATTTTTGAAAATTTCACTTTTTTGTGAAAATATCCACTAAATGAGGGAATAATATGTGTGAGGGCACCCCAGGAGAGTTCCAAATGTGTGTGGGTAGAATATATATCCCACGGGGGTAAAATTGAAAAAAGTTGAAAAAAAATTTTTTTTGGAGTTAGTCATTTTTCCAGCGTTTATCAGACTTTCAATTAGGGCAAATGTCATTGAGCGTTCCAATTTCAGTTTCAGAGCAATTCGCCCAATGAGTCCTTCATATTTAGTCATTTTCAGCCAATTTTCAGAATTTTTGAAAATTTCACTTTTTTGTGAAAATATCCACTAAATGAGGGAATAATATGTGTGAGGGTACCCCAGGAGGGTTCTAAATGTGTGTGGGTAGAATATATATCCCACGGGGGTAAAATTGAAAAAAGATGAAGAAAAATTTTTTTTAGACTTAGTCATTTTTCCGGCGTTTATCAGACTTTCAATTTGGGCAAATGTCAGAGAGTGTTCCGATTTCAGTTCCAGAGCAATTCGCCCGATGAGTCGTTCATATTTAGTCATTTTCAGCCAATTTTCTGAATTTATGAAAATTTTACTTTTTTGTGAAAATATCCACTAAATGAGGGAATAATATGTGTGAGGGTACCCCAGGAGGGTTCTAAATGTGTGTGGGTAGAATATATATCCCACGGGGGTAAAATTGAAAAAAGATGAAGAAAAATTTTTTTTAGACTTAGTCATTTTTCCGGCGTTTATCAGACTTTCAGTTAGGGGAAATGTCAGTGAGCGTTCCGATTTCAGTTCCAGAGCGATTCGCCCGATGAGTCCTTCATATTTAGTAGTTTTCAGCCAATTTTCAGAATTTTTGAAAATTTCACTTTTTTGTGAAAATATCCACTAAATGAGGGAATAATATGTGTGAGGGTACCCCAGGAGAGTTCCAAATGTGTGTGGGTAGAATATATAACCCACGGGGGTAAAATTGAAAAAAGGTGAAAAATTTTTTTTTTTGGACTTAGTCATTTTTTCAGCGTTTATAAGATTTTCAGATAGGGGAAATGTCAGTGAGCGTTCCGATTTCAGTTCCAGAGTGATTCGCCTGATGAGTCCTTCATATTTAGTCGTTTTCAGCCAATTTTCTGAATTTTTGAAAATTTCACTTTTTTGTGAAAATATCCACTAAATAAGGGAATAATATGTGTGAGGGTACCCCAGGAGAGTTCCAAATGTGTGTGGGTAGAATATATATCCCACGGCGGTAAAATTGAAAAAAGTTAAAAAAAAAAATTTTTTTGGACTTAGTCATTTTTCCGGCGTTTATCAGACTTTCAATTTGGGCAAATGTCAGTGAGCGTTCTGATTTCAGTTCCAGAGCGATTCGCCTGATGAATCCTTCATATTTAGTCATTTTCAGCCAATCTTCTGAATTTTTGAAAATTTCACTTTTTTGTGAAAATATCCACTAAATGAGGGAATAATATGTGTGAGGGTACCCCAAGAGAATTCCAAATGTGTGTGGGTAGAATATATATCCCACGGGGGTAAAATTGAAAAAAGATGAAGAAAAATTTTTTTTAGACTTAGTCATTTTTCCAGCGTTTATCAGACTTTCAGATAGGGGAAATGTCAGTGAGCATTCCGATTTCAGTTCCAGAGCGATTCGCCCGATGAGTCCTTCATATTTAGTCGTTTTCAGCCAATTTTCTGAATTTTTGAAAATTTCACTTTTTTGTGAAAATATCCACTAAATGAGGGAATAATATGTGTGAGGGTACAACAGGAGAATTCCAAATGTGTGTGGGTAGAATATATATCCCACGGGGTAAAATTGAAAAAAGTTGAAAAAATTTTTTTTTAAACTTAGTCATTTTTCCGGCGTTTATCAGACTTTCAGAAAGCGGAAAAGTCAGTGAGCGTTCCGATTTCAGTTCCAGAGCGATTCGCCCGATGAGTCCTTCATATTTAGTCATTTTCAGCCAATATTCTGAATATTTGAAAATTTCACTTTTTGTGAAAATATCCACTAAATGAGGGAATAATATGTGTGAGGGTACCCCAGGAGAGTTCCAAATGTGTGTGGGTAGAATATATATCCCACAGGGGTAAAATTGAAAAAAGTTGAAAAATTTTTTTTTTTAAACTTAGTAATTTTTCCGGCGTTTATCAGACTTTCAATTTGGGCAAATGTCAGAGAGTGTTCCGATTTCAGTTCCAGAGCGATTCGCCTGATGAGTCGTTCATATTTAGTCGTTTTCAGCCAATTTTCAGAATTTTTGAAAATTTCACTTTTTTGTGAAAATATCCACTAAATGAGGGAATAATATGTGTGAGGGTACAACAGGAGAATTCCAAATGTGTGTGGGTAGAATATATATCCCACGGGGGTAAAATTGAAAAAAGTTGAAAAAATTTTTTTTTTAGACTTAGTCATTTTTCCGGCGTTTATCAGACTTTCAGATAGCGGAAAAGTCAGTGAGCGTTCCGATTTCAGTTCCAGAGCGATTCACCCGATGAGTCCTTCATATTTAGTCGTTTTCAGCCAATTTTCAGAATTTTTGAAAATTTCACTTTTTTGTGAAAATATCCACTAAATGAGGGAATAATATGTGTGAGGGTACCCCAGGAGGGTTCTAAATGTGTGTGGGTAGAATATATATCCCACGGGGGTAAAATTGAAAAAAGATGAAGAAAAATTTTTTTTAGACTTAGTCATTTTTCCGGCGTTTATCAGACTTTCAATTTGGGCAAATGTCAGAGAGTGTTCCGATTTCAGTTCCAGAGCAATTCGCCCGATGAGTCGTTCATATTTAGTCATTTTCAGCCAATTTTCTGAATTTATGAAAATTTTACTTTTTTGTGAAAATATCCACTAAATGAGGGAATAATATGTGTGAGGGTACCCCAGGAGGGTTCTAAATGTGTGTGGGTAGAATATATATCCCACGGGGGTAAAATTGAAAAAAGATGAAGAAAAATTTTTTTTAGACTTAGTCATTTTTCCGGCGTTTATCAGACTTTCAGTTAGGGGAAATGTCAGTGAGCGTTCCGATTTCAGTTCCAGAGCGATTCGCCCGATGAGTCCTTCATATTTAGTAGTTTTCAGCCAATTTTCAGAATTTTTGAAAATTTCACTTTTTTGTGAAAATATCCACTAAATGAGGGAATAATATGTGTGAGGGTACCCCAGGAGAGTTCCAAATGTGTGTGGGTAGAATATATAACCCACGGGGGTAAAATTGAAAAAAGGTGAAAAATTTTTTTTTTTGGACTTAGTCATTTTTTCAGCGTTTATAAGATTTTCAGATAGGGGAAATGTCAGTGAGCGTTCCGATTTCAGTTCCAGAGTGATTCGCCTGATGAGTCCTTCATATTTAGTCGTTTTCAGCCAATTTTCTGAATTTTTGAAAATTTCACTTTTTTGTGAAAATATCCACTAAATAAGGGAATAATATGTGTGAGGGTACCCCAGGAGAGTTCCAAATGTGTGTGGGTAGAATATATATCCCACGGCGGTAAAATTGAAAAAAGTTAAAAAAAAAAATTTTTTTGGACTTAGTCATTTTTCCGGCGTTTATCAGACTTTCAATTTGGGCAAATGTCAGTGAGCGTTCTGATTTCAGTTCCAGAGCGATTCGCCTGATGAATCCTTCATATTTAGTCATTTTCAGCCAATCTTCTGAATTTTTGAAAATTTCACTTTTTTGTGAAAATATCCACTAAATGAGGGAATAATATGTGTGAGGGTACCCCAAGAGAATTCCAAATGTGTGTGGGTAGAATATATATCCCACGGGGGTAAAATTGAAAAAAGATGAAGAAAAATTTTTTTTAGACTTAGTCATTTTTCCAGCGTTTATCAGACTTTCAGATAGGGGAAATGTCAGTGAGCATTCCGATTTCAGTTCCAGAGCGATTCGCCCGATGAGTCCTTCATATTTAGTCGTTTTCAGCCAATTTTCTGAATTTTTGAAAATTTCACTTTTTTGTGAAAATATCCACTAAATGAGGGAATAATATGTGTGAGGGTACAACAGGAGAATTCCAAATGTGTGTGGGTAGAATATATATCCCACGGGGTAAAATTGAAAAAAGTTGAAAAAATTTTTTTTTAAACTTAGTCATTTTTCCGGCGTTTATCAGACTTTCAGAAAGCGGAAAAGTCAGTGAGCGTTCCGATTTCAGTTCCAGAGCGATTCGCCCGATGAGTCCTTCATATTTAGTCGTTTACAGCCAATTTTCTGAATTTATGAAAATTTCACTTTTTTGTGAAAATATCCACTAAATGAGGGAATAATATGTGTGAGGGTACCCCAGGAGGGTTCTAAATGTGTGTGGGTAGAATATATATCCCACGGGGGTAAAATTGAAAAAAGATGAAGAAAAATTTTTTTTAGACTTAGTCATTTTTCCGGCGTTTATCAGACTTTCAATATGGGCAAATGTCAGAGAGTGTTCCGATTTCAGTTCCAGAGCAATTCGCCCGATGAGTCGTTCATATTTAGTCATTTTCAGCCAATTTTCTGAATTTATGAAAATTTCACTTTTTTGTGAAAATATCCACTAAATGAGGGAATAATATGTGTGAGGGTACCCCAGGAGGGTTCTAAATGTGTGTGGGTAGAATATATATCCCACGGGGGTAAAATTGAAAAAAGATGAAGAAAAATTTTTTTTAGACTTAGTCATTTTTCCGGCGTTTATCAGACTTTCAGATAGGGGAAATGTCAGTGAGCGTTCCGATTTCAGTTCCAGAGCGATTCGCCCGATGAGTCCTTCATATTTAGTAGTTTTCAGCCAATTTTCAGAATTTTTGAAAATTTCACTTTTTTGTGAAAATATCCACTAAATGAGGGAATAATATGTGTAAGGGTACCCCAGGAGAGTTCCAAATGTGTGTGGGTAGAATATATAACCCACGGGGGTAAAATTGAAAAAAGGTGAAAAATTTTTTTTTTTGGACTTAGTCATTTTTTCAGCGTTTATCAGATTTTCAGATAGGGGAAATGTCAGTGAGCGTTCCGATTTCAGTTCCAGAGTGATTCGCCCGATGAGTCCTTCATATTTAGTCGTTTTCAGCCAATTTTCTGAATTTTTGAAAATTTCACTTTTTTGTGAAAATATCCACTAAATAAGGGAATAATATGTGTGAGGGTACCCCAGGAGAGTTCCAAATGTGTGTGGGTAGAATATATATCCCACGGCGGTAAAATTGAAAAAAGTTAAAAAAAAAAATTTTTTTGGACTTAGTCATTTTTCCGGCGTTTATCAGACTTTCAATTTGGGCAAATGTCAGTGAGCGTTCTGATTTCAGTTCCAGAGCGATTCGCCTGATGAATCCTTCATATTTAGTCATTTTCAGCCAATCTTCTGAATTTTTGAAAATTTCACTTTTTTGTGAAAATATCCACTAAATGAGGGAATAATATGTGTGAGGGTACCCCAAGAGAATTCCAAATGTGTGTGGGTAGAATATATATCCCACGGGGGTAAAATTGAAAAAAGATGAAGAAAAATTTTTTTTAGACTTAGTCATTTTTCCAGCGTTTATCAGACTTTCAGATAGGGGAAATGTCAGTGAGCATTCCGATTTCAGTTCCAGAGCGATTCGCCCGATGAGTCCTTCATATTTAGTCGTTTTCAGCCAATTTTCTGAATTTTTGAAAATTTCACTTTTTTGTGAAAATATCCACTAAATGAGGGAATAATATGTGTGAGGGTACAACAGGAGAATTCCAAATGTGTGTGGGTAGAATATATATCCCACGGGGTAAAATTGAAAAAAGTTGAAAAAATTTTTTTTTTAGACTTAGTCATTTCTCCGGCGTTTATCAGACTTTCAGATAGCGGAAAAGTCAGTGAGCGTTCCGATTTCAGTTCCAGAGCGATTCACCCGATGAGTCCTTCATATTTAGTCGTTTTCAGCCAATTTTCAGAATTTTTGAAAATTTCACTTTTTTGTGAAAATATCCACTAAATGAGGGAATAATATGTGTGAGGGTACCCCAGGAGAGTTCCAAATGTGTGTGGGTAGAATATATATCCCACAGGGGTAAAATTGAAAAAAGTTGAAAAAAATTTTTTTTTAAACTTAGTCATTTTTCCGGCGTTTATCAGACTTTCAGAAAGCGGAAAAGTCAGTGAGCGTTCCGATTTCAGTTCCAGAGCGATTCGCCCGATGAGTCCTTCATATTTAGTCGTTTACAGCCAATTTTCTGAATTTATGAAAATTTCACTTTTTTGTGAAAATATCCACTAAATGAGGGAATAATATGTGTGAGGGTACCCCAGGAGGGTTCTAAATGTGTGTGGGTAGAATATATATCCCACGGGGGTAAAATTGAAAAAAGATGAAGAAAAATTTTTTTTAGACTTAGTCATTTTTCCGGCGTTTATCAGACTTTCAATATGGGCAAATGTCAGAGAGTGTTCCGATTTCAGTTCCAGAGCAATTCGCCCGATGAGTCGTTCATATTTAGTCATTTTCAGCCAATTTTCTGAATTTATGAAAATTTCACTTTTTTGTGAAAATATCCACTAAATGAGGGAATAATATGTGTGAGGGTACCCCAGGAGAATTCCAAATGTGTGTGGGTAGAATGTATGTCCCACGGGGGTAAAATTGAAAAAAGATGAAAAAAAATTTTTTTTAGACTTAGTCATTTTTCCGGCGTTTATCAGACTTTCAGATAGGGGAAATGTCAGTGAGCGTTCCGATTTCAGTTCCAGAACGATTCGCCCGATGAGTCCTTCATATTTAGTCGTTTTCATCCTATTTTCAGAATTTTTGAAAATGTCACTTTTTTGTGAAAATATCCACTAAATGAGGGAATAATATGTGTGAGGGTACCCCAAGAGAATTCCAAATGTGTGTGGGTAGAATATATATCCCACGGGGGTAAAATTGAAAAAAGATGAAGAAAAATTTTTTTTTTAGACTTAGTCATTTTTTCAACGTTTATCAGACTTTCATATAGGGGAAATGTCAGTGAGCATTCCGATTTCAGTGCCAGAGCGATTCGCCCGATGAGTCCTTCATATTTAGTCGTTTTCAGCCAATTTTAAGAATTTTTGAAAATTTCACTTTTTTGTGAAAATATCCACTAAATGAGGGAATAATATGTGTGAGGGTACCCCAAGAGAATTCCAAATGTGTGTGGGTAGAATATATATCCCACGGGGGTAAAATTGAAAAAAGATGAAGAAAAATTTTTTTTAGACTTAGTCATTTTTCCGGCGTTTATCAGACTTTCAGATAGGGGAAATGTCAGTGAACGTTCCGATTTCAGTTCCAGAGCGATTCGCCCGATGAGTCCTTCATATTTAGTCGTTTTCACCCAGTTTTCTGAATTTTTGAAAATTTCACTTTTTTGTGAAAATATCCACTAAATGAGGGAATAATATGTGTGAGGGTACCCCAAGAGAATTCCAAATGTGTGTGGGTAGAATATATATCCCACGGGGGTAAAATTGAAAAAAGATGAAGAAAAATTTTTTTGGACTCAGTCATTTTTTCAGCGTTTATCAGACTTTCAGATAGGGGAAATGTCAGTGAGCGTTCCGATTTCAGTTCCAGACCGATTCGCCCGATGAGTCCTTCATATTTAGTCGTTTTCAGCCAATTTTCAGAATTTTTGAAAATGTCACTTTTTTGTGAAAATATCCACTAAATGAGGGAATAATATGTGTGAGGGTACCCCAAGAGAATTCCAAATGTGTGTGGGTAGAATATATATCCCACGGGGGTAAAATTGAAAAAAGATGAAGAAAAATTTTTTTTTTAGACTTAGTCATTTTTTCAACGTTTATCAGACTTTCATATAGGGGAAATGTCAGTGAGCATTCCGATTTCAGTGCCAGAGCGATTCGCCCGATGAGTCCTTCATATTTAGTCGTTTTCAGCCAATTTTAAGAATTTTTGAAAATTTCACTTTTTTGTGAAAATATCCACTAAATGAGGGAATAATATGTGTGAGGGTACCCCAGGAGAGTTCCAAATGTGTGTGGGTAGAATATATATCCCATGGGGGTAAATTTTAAAAAAGGTGAAAAAATTTTTTTTGGACTCAGTCATTTTTTCAGCGTTTTTCAGACTTTCAGATAGGAGAAATGTCAGTGAGCGTTCCGATTTCAGTTCCAGAGCGATTCGCCCGATGAGTCCTTCATATTTAGTTGTTTTCAGCCAATTTTCTGAATTTTTGAAAATTTCTCTTTTTTGTGAAAATATCCACTAAATGAGGGAATAATATGTGTGAGGGTACCCCAGGATAGTTCCAAATGTGTGTGGGTAGAAGATATATCCCACGGGGGTAAAATTGAAAAAAGTTGAAAAAAAAATTTTTTGGGACTTAGTCATTTTTCCAGCGTTTATCAGACTTTCAATTTGGGCAAATGTCAGAGAGTGTTCCGATTTCAGTTCCAGAGCGATTCGCCCGATGAATCGTTCATATTTAGTCATTTTCAGCCAATTTTCTGAATTTTTGAAAATTTCACTTTTTTGTGAAAATATCCACTAAATGAGGGAATAATATGTGTGAGGGTACCCCAGGAGAGTTCCAAATGTGTGTGGGTAGAAGATATATCCCACGGGGGTAAAATTGAAAAAAGTTTTAAAAAACTTTTTTTTGGGACTTAGTCATTTTTCCGGCGTTTATCAGACTTTCAGTTAGGAGAAATGTCAGTGAGCGTTCCAATTTCAGTTCCAGAGCGATTTGCCCGATGAGTCGTTCATATTTAGTCATTTTCAGCCAATTTTCAGAATTTTTGAAAATTTCACTTTTTTGTGAAAATATCCACTAAATGAGGGAATAATATGTGTGAGGGTACCCCAGGAGAGTTCCAAATGTGTGTGGGTAGAATATATATCCCATGGGGTAAAATTGAAAAGAGTTGAAAAAAATTTTTTTTTAGACTTAGTCATTTTTCCGGCATTTATCAGACTTTCAGATAGGGGAAATGTCAGTGAGCGTTCAGATTTCAGTTCCAGAGCGATTCGCCTGATGAGTCCTTCATATTTAGTCGTTTTCAGCCAATTTTCAGAATTTTTTGAAAATTTCACTTTTTTGTGAAAATATCCACTAAATGAGGGAATAATATGTGTGAGGGTACCCCAGGAGAGTTCCAAATGTGTGTGGGTAGAATATATATCCCACGGGGGTAAAATTGAAAAAAGTTTAAAAAAAATTTTTTTGGACTTAGTAATTTTTCGGGCGTTTATCATACTTTCAGATAGGGGAAATGTCAGTGAGCGTTCCGATTTCAGTTCCAGAGCGATTCGCCCGATGAGTCCTTCATATTTAGTCATTTTCAGCCAATTTTCAGAATTTTTGAAAATTTCACGTTTTTGTAAAAATATCCACTAAATGAGGGAATAATATGTGTGAGGGTACCCCAGGAGAGTTCCAAATGTGTGTGGGTAGAATATATATCCCACGGGGGTAAAATTGAAAAAAGTTGAAAAAAATTTTTTTTCGACTTAGTCATTAGTGTTGAGCGATACCTTCCGATATCGGGAAATATCGGATTGGATCGGACTGATACCGAAAAAGTATCGGATATCGCCGATTCCGATACTGGAAACCAATGCAAGTCAATGGGACAGAAATATCGGAATGAAAATAAACCCTTTCTTTCCTTGTAGGTTAATTCTACATGAAGGAAAACAACTAAGAATAATGTAGAATGTATTGGGTGAGGTGGGGGAGACAATAAAGGCATAGAGGTTTAGCCCAATTAAATGGAGTAGCAGGAATTCATATTTTTTTTAAGACTTTCTGAGTTACGGAAATATTGACTATGTTAAGTATTTTTATATTTTGTCAGATATTTATGTTTCACTACTTCCATGCTCTTCACCTTCTTTTTTACTTCTCCCACACTTTCTCCTTCATCATCCTCAGCATCTTTTTCATCCTCTTCTTCTTCACCTTCTTCATCTTCTTCTTCTTCACCTTCTTCGTATTATTCTTTTTTTTTACATTCTTCATATTCTACTTCTTCATCTTCTTCATATTCTTCTTCTTCATCATATTCTTATTTGTGACAGGCATTCCTGTAGTTGTTATCTATAAAAGGTTGGACATTACACCTTTCGTTCTGCCCGTCACAAAAGATTTACAACAGGATTTGTCCGCGTTCAGTTTGGCCTGCAGCAGCAGGTCTTTTCCAGGGGCACCACGAGGAGGAACGGACTCACCCCCATACACTGCTTAGTCATCTTCTGCTTATAATTTAGATATTATCTTTTGCTCTGATTTTTAGTCTTATGCTTAATGTTCTTCCGCTTTTTGTTCTGCAGCTTCTTGTATTTCTGCTTCTTGGTTTTCTGTCTCTTGTTCTTCTGTATCTTGGTGCTTGTCTTCTCTTCTTTGTCCTCTTGGTCAACTTCTTCAGGGTCATCTTCTTGGTCTTCTTCGGGGTGGTCTTCAGGGTCGTCATCTTCGGGGGTCCTCGTCTTTGGGGTCCTCGTCTTCTTCGGGTTGGTCTTCTGGGTCCTCGTCTTCGGGGTCCTCATCTTCGGGGTGGTCTTCAGGGTCCTCGTCTTCTTCGGGGTGGTCTTCAGGGTCCTCGTCTTCTTTGGGGTGGTCTTCAGGGTCCTCATCTTCTTCGGGGTGGTCTTCAGGGTCCTCATCTTCAGGGTCGTTGTCTTCGGGGTCCTCATCTTCTTAGGGTTGGTCTTCAGGGTCCTCGTCTTCAGGGTCCTCGTCAGGGAGATCCAGAGTGATTACCAAGAACCATTTCAAAAAGCTTGAACTTGGAAATGTAGCAGAAGGTACAAGAAAGCTGAGGAATTACCGAGAACCAGCTGACGGTACTGGAACCCGGATGGGTAGCAGAAGGTACAAGAGCCAATGGAACTGCCGAAGACCAGCTGACGCTACTGGAACTCGGTTACTAAGCAGGAGGTACCTGTGCCAGAAAGCACTACCAAGGACCAGCAGACGTTGGTGGGACTTGGATACCAAGAAGGAGGCACCTAATCCAATGGCACTGCCGAGAATCAGCTGACGGTACTGGAACCCGGATGGGTAGCAGAAGGTACCCATGTAAAAAAAAGTTCAAGGCCGCGAGCCGGCCGCAGTTACCAAAACCCACAGAACTACAGGGGGTGCTTGTCCTATTGGCACTATGGAACCAGCCTTCATTGCCTGATCCCGCAGCCCACATAGGAGACATGTAAACTGCAGGCACCATAGAGTCGGCTAACCCGACCGCAACACGACAGGACAACGCATTGGAGGCAAAGTGACGTTGACACTACCCGGAAACAGCTGGCGTGCTGGAACCAGGCTGGGCGGAGGGAGTACCCGTGCCAAAGTCACTGCCGAGAACCAGCTGACGGTACTGGAACCCGGATGGGTAGTAGAAGGTACAAGAGCAAATGGAACTACCGAGGACCAGCTGACGGTACTGGAACCCGGATGGGTAGCAGAAGGTACAAGAGCCAATGGAACTGCCGAAGACCAGCTGACGGTACTGGAACTTGGTTACTAATCAGGAGGTACCTGTGCCAGAAAGCACTACCAAGGACCAGCAGACGTTGGTGGAACTTGGATACCGAGAAGGAGGCACCTAATCCAAAGGCACTGCCGAGAACCAGCTGACGGTACTGGAACCCGGATGCTTAGCAGAAGGTACCCATGTAAAAAAAAGTTCAAGGCCGCGAGCCGGCCGCAGTTACCAAAACCCACAGTCCTACAGGGGGTGCTTGTCCTATTGGCACTATGGAACCAGCCTTCATTGCCTGATCCCGCAGCCCACATAGGAGTCATCTAAACTGCAGGCACCATAGAGTCGGCTAACCCGACCGCAACACGACAGGACAACGCATTGGAGGCAAAGTGACGTTGACACTACCCGGAAACAGCTGGCGTGCTGGAACCAGGCTGGGCAGGAGGGAGTACCCGTGCCAAAGTCACTGCCGAGAACCAGCTGACGGTACTGGAACCCGGATGGGTAGTAGAAGGTACAAGAGCAAATGGAACTACCGAGGACCAGCTGACGGTACTGGAACCCGGATGGGTAGCAGAAGGTACAAGAGCCAATGGAACTGCCGAAGACCAGCTGACGGTACTGGAACTCGGTTACTAAGCAGGAGGTACCTGTGCCAGAAAGCACCACCAAGGACCAGCAGACGTTGGTGGAACTTGGATACCGAGAAGGAGGCACCTAATCCAAAGGCACTGCCGAGAACCAGCTGACGGTACTGGAACCCGGATGGGTAGCAGAAGGTACCCATGTAAAAAAAAGTTCAAGGTCGCGAGCCGGCCGCAGTTACCAAAACTCACAGTCCTACAGGGGGTGCTTGTCCTATAGGCACTATGGAACCAGCCTTCATTGCCAGATCCCGCATCCCACATAGGAGTCACCTAAACTGCAGGCACCATAGAGTCGGCTAACCCGACCGCAACACGACAGGACAACGCATTGGAGGCAAAGTGACGTTGACACTACCCGGAAACAGCTGGCGTGCTGGAACCAGGCTGGGCAGGAGGGAGTACCCGTGCCAAAGACACTGCCGAGAACCAGCTGACGGTACTGGAACCCGGATGAGTAGTAGAAGGTACAAGAGCCAATGGAACTGCCGAAGACCAGCTGACGCTACTGGAACTCGGTTACTAAGCAGGAGGTACCTGTGCCAGAAAGCACTACCAAGGACCAGCAGACGTTGGTGGAACTTGGATACCGAGAAGGAAGCACCTAATCCAAAGGCACTGTCGAGAACCAGCTGACGGTACTGGAACCCGGATGGGTAGCAGAAGGTACCCATGTAAAAAAAAGTTCAAGGCCGCGTGCCGGCCGCAGTTACCAAAACCCATAGTCCTACAGGGGGTGCTTGTCCTATTGGCACTATGGAACCAGCCTTCATTGCCTGATCCCGCAGCCCACATAGGAGTCACCTAAACTGCAGGCACCTTAGAGTCGGCTAACCCGACCGCAACACGACAGGACAGCGCATTGGAGGCAAAGTGACATTGACACTACCCAGAAACAGCTGGCGTGCTGGAACCAGGCTGGGCAGGAGGGAGTACCCGTGCCAAAGTCACTGCCGAGAACCAGCTGACGGTACTGGAACCCGGATGGGTAGTAGAAGGTACAAGAGCAAATGGAACTACCGAGGACCAGCTGACGGAACTGGAACCAGGATGGGTAGCAGAAGGTACAAGAGCCAATGGAACTGCCGAAGACCAGCTGACGGTACTGGAACTTGGTTACTAAGCAGGAGGTACCTGTGCCAGAAAGCACTACCAAGGACCAGCAGACGTTGGTAGAACTTGGATACCGAGAAGGAGGCACCTAATCCAAAGGCACTGCCGAAAACCAGCTGACGGTACTGGAACCCGGATGGGTAGCAGAAGGTACCCATGTAAAAAAAAGTTCAAGGCCGCGAGCCGGCCGCAGTTACCAAAACCCACAGTCCTACAGGGGGTGCTTGTCCTATAGGCACTATGGAACCAGTCTTCATTGCCAGATCCCGCAGCCAACATAGGAGTCACCTAAACTGCAGGCACCATAGAGTCGGCTAACTCGACCGCAACACGACAGGACAACGCATTGGAGGCAAAGTGACGTTGACACTACCCAGAAACAGCTGGCGTGTTGGAACCAGGCTGGGCTGGAGGGAGTACCCGTGCCAAAGACACTGCCGAGAACCAGCTGACGGTACTGGAACCCGGATGGGTAGTAGAAGGTTCAAGAGCAAATGGAACTACCGAGAATCAGCTGGCGGTGCTGGAACCCAGGGTAAATACTAAAAACAGAGTAGAGCCAGAGGTGTAATTGGAGAAAGTTTTAAATCAGTAGTACAGTGGATATGGACAAAGCAGGAGAAATTGCCGTCCGCACAGCAGGGGAACAGCTGACGTTACCAAACCCCAATAACACGGCAGCAAGTGTTGACTGTGCAGACGGCACTTCCAAGCGCCAACTGGCGGTGTTGGAGCTCAGGGATAATACTGAAAACAGAGGAGCCAGAGGTGTATTTGGAGGAGGTTTTAAATCAGTAGTACAGTGGATGTGGACAGAGCAGGAGAAATTGCCGTCCGCACAGCAGGGGAACAGCTGACGTTACTGAACCACAATAACAAGGCAGCAAGTGTTGACTGTGCAGACGGCACTTCCGAGCGCCAACTGGCGATGTTGGAGCTCAGGGATAATACTGAAAACAGAGGAGCCAGAGGTGTATTTGGAGGAGGTTTTAAATCAGTAGTACAGTGGATGTGGACAGAGCAGGAGAAATTGACGTCCGCACAGCAGGGGAACAGCTGACGTTACTGAACCCGAATAACATGGCAGCAAGTGTTGACTGTGCAGACGGCACTTCCGAGCGCCAACTGGCGGTGTTGGAGCTCAGGCATAATACTGAAAACAGAGGAGCCAGAGGTGTAATTGGAGCAACTTTAAAATCTGTAGTAGTGAGAATGTGGACAGAGCAGGAGAAATTGCCGTCCGCACAGCAGGGGAACAGCTGACGTTACCGAACCCCAATAACATGGCAGTAAGTGTTGACTGTGCAGACGGCACTTCCGAGCGCCAACTGGCGATGTTGGAGCTCAGGGATAATACTGAAAGCAGAGGAGCCAGAGGTGTATTTGAAGGAGGTTTTAAATCAGTAGTACAGTGGATGTGGACAGAGCAGGAGAAATTGCCGTCCGCACAGCAGGGGA
Organism: Phyllobates terribilis; assembly: GCF_046119375.1. Lineage (NCBI taxonomy): Eukaryota > Metazoa > Chordata > Amphibia > Anura > Dendrobatidae > Phyllobates > Phyllobates terribilis. The sequence goes on along the minus strand of NW_027362773.1, from coordinate 16,453,894 downwards.
ACAGCTGACGTTACTGAACCCGAATAACATGGCAGCAAGTGTTGACTGTGCAGACGGCACTTCCGAGCGCCAACTGGTGGTGTTGGAGCTCAGGCATAATACTGAAAACAGAGGAGCCAGAGGTGTAATTGGAGCAACTTTAAAATCTGTAGTAGTGAGAATGTGGACAGAGCAGGAGAAATTGCCGTCCGCACAGCAGGGGAACAGCTGACGTTACTGAACCCCAATAACATGGCAGCAAGTGTTGACTGTGCAGGCGGCACTTCCGAGCGCCAACTGGCGGTGTTGGAGCTCAGGGACAATACTGGAAACAGAGGAGCCAGAGGTGTATTTGGAGGAGATTTTAAATCAGTAGTACAGTGGATGTGGACAGAGCAGGGGAAAGTGCCGCCCGCACAGCAGGGGAACAGCTGACGTTACTGAACCCCAATAACACGGCAGCAAGTATTGACTGTGCAGACGGCACTTCCGAGCGCCAACTGGCAGTGTTGGAGCTCAGGGATAATACTGAAAACAGAGGAGCCAGAGGTGTAATTGGAGCAACTTTAAAATCAGTAGTAGTGAGAATGTGGACAGAGCAGGAGAAATTGCCGTCCGCACAGCAGCGGAACAGCTGACGTTACTGAACCCCAATAACATGGCAGCAAGTGTTGACTGTGCAGATGGCACTTCCGAGCACCAACTGGCGGTGTTGGAGCTCAGGGATAATACTGAAAACAGAGGAGCCAGAGGTGTAATTGGTGCAACTTTAAAATCTGTAGTAGTGAGAATGTGGACAGAGCAGGAGAAATTGCCGTCCGCACAGCCGGGGAACAGCTGACGTTACTGAACCCCAATGACACGGCAGCAAGTGTTGACTGTGCAGACGGCACTTCCGATCGCCAACTGGCGGTGTTGGAGGTCAGGGATTACAGTTCAGGTGGTAGAAACATGAACAGAACAGGAGACCTGGATACTTTTGCCAACAATTATTTATTCTGGAAGAGGACTGGCAAATTCATGAGAGATCCAGGCCTTGTTCATTTTGAGAAAAGTAAGCCAGTCAACGTTATCAGAGGATAGTCGCATGCGACGGTCTGTTAGTACACCACCTGCGGCACTAAAGACGCGTTCCGATAATACACTAGCAGCAGGGCAAGCTAGCACCTCCAATGCAAACTGACTTAGCTCTGGCCATGTATCTAGCTTACAAACCCAAAACTTGAAGGGAGAAGAGCCGTCTGGGAGTACACTAAGAGGGCAAGACATGTAGTCTGTCACCATCTGACGGAAACGTTGCCTCCTGCTGACTGGAGCCGTCTGTGATGGTGTAGACATTTGTGGCGGCGGGGACACAAAACTTTGCCACATTTCGGCCATACTGGTCTTACCTTGTGCTGAGGCGCTGCTTCTGCTCCATCTTTGTGCAGAGCTTCCTCCACTGCCTCGACGCACTGAGCTGCTTTGTAAAGCACTAGCAGCACTGCTCTCGGCTGGAATGGAGAACATGATGGAATGCACCAGTGCATCTTGGTACTCCTGCATTTAACGCTCCCGGTTCAACGGTGTTATGAGACTTTGTAAGTTGTCCCGGTAGCGAGGATCTAGGAGGGTGGACACCCAATAATCAACCGTGTTGAGAATGTGGGCGATGCGGCGGTCGTTTCTCAGGCACTGCAGCATGAAATCAACCATGTGCTGCAGACTGCCAAATGGCCAAGAAACGCTGTCCCCTGCTTGAGGCGTGATCTCTGCCTGCTCTGCATCACCCCACCCTCACTCTAGATACTGACTACTAGAGCATTGTGTACCTCCCTCCTCTGGACAGATGTCTTCCTCATCCATTGACTCCTCCTCATCCTCCTCACAAAGTGTCCCCTGCCTAGGCCTTTGTGAGGAACCACGTTGCGCAGACTGTAGAGAAGCAGATGGCATTTGTGACTCCTCATCCTCCACCTCTTCCAAAACCTCATCCCTTAGTGCTTGCAGTGTTTTTTCAAGCAGGCAGATAAGGGGGATAGTCATGCTGACTAGTGCATCATCTGCACTCGCCATCCGCGTGGAATAATCGAAGGCACGCAAAACGTGGCAAATGTGCTTCATAGAGGCCCACTCAGTGGTGGTGAAGTGTGAACGGCGCGCACTGCGACTTGTTTGCGCCTGCTGCAGCTGGTACTCCATTACTGCTGCCTGCTGCTCACACAACCTCTCCAACATATGTAACGTTGAATTCCACCTGGTGGGTAGGTCACATATGATGCGATGTTCCGGAAGACGTAATCGGCGCTGCAGAGCTGCAATGCGTGATCTTGCATTGCTGGAACGCCGCAAGTGAGCGCACTCTATGCGGACCTTGTGAAGCAGTGCATCAAGATCCGGATAGTCCCTCAAAAAACTCTGCACGACCAAGTTGAGCACATGTGCCAGACATGGGATGTGAGTGAGGTTGCCTAGGCCCAGAGCTGCCACCAGATTTCGGCCATTGTCACACACTACCATGCCTGGCTGGAGATTCGCTGGCACAAACCACACGTCGCTCTGCTGCTTGATGGCATTCCATAGCTCCTGCGCTGTGTGGCTTCGATTACCCAAAGAAATTAATTTTAATACGGCCTGTTGACGTTTGGCCACGGCTGTGCTCATATTGGTCACCATAACAGGTAACCGTTCACGGGTCGATGTGGAGGTAGACCGTGACGGCTCCTGCAGCGCTGATTCAGAGGAACTGGAGTATGAGAAGGAGTCAATGTGTACATACTGGATTCCTGCAATCTTTGGAGTTGGCAGAACACATACAGCGCCACTCTCAAGATCTGTACCCGGCTCCACAACATTTACCCAATGGGCAGTGAGGGAAAGGTATCGTCCCTGTCCATGCTTACTGGTCCACGCATCGGTGGTCAGGTGGACCTTGCTACTGATGGCGTTTTGTAGCGCATGTTTAATTTTTCCCTCCACATGATGTTGCAGGGCAGGGACGGCTTGCCTGCTGAAATAAAATCGGCTGGGCACGTTGTATTGTGGGACTGCCAATGCCATAAAGTTACGGAATGTGTCAGTCTCCACCAGCCTGAATGATAGCATTTCAAGGGCCAGTAGTTTAGCTATGCCAGCATTCAGAGCCTGTGCTCGGGGGTGGTTTGCCGAGTATGGGCACCTTTTCTCCCATGCCTGTGCTAACGATGGCTGTAGACTGGCCTGGGAGTGTGAGGATGACTGGGAAAGTGGTGCTGTGGGTGGAATTACACTGTGTCTCTGTACAACAGTGCCAGAGATTCTTCCATGGCGATCCTGTGAGGAAGCCGAACCAGCTGTGTGTGAGCTGAAGGAAGAGGCTACAACACGAGCTGAAGAGGTGGTAAGTGGCGCTGTAGGTTGGCCTAGGTCTTCAGTGTGTTTTTGTAACTCCACCACGTGCTTGGTCCGCACATGTTTCCACATATTTGTGGCATTGAGGTTGCTGACACTTTTCCCTCTTTTCACCTTCTGATTACACAGCTTGCATTTGACAAAGCAAATGTCATCTGCAACTGTGTCAAAAAAGGACCAGGCACTGCAAGTCTTGGGAGCGCCCGCTTTGGATTTTGGAAGAGCCATGCTCCTAATGGGTGCCGAAGTGGAGGCTACAGGCAACCAAGTCTGCCCCCTCCCTCTCCCTCCTTTTTGGGCTGTTCGGGGAATCTCTTCCTCAGAGCTGCTCCCACCACCTTCCTGTCCCTCAGGCCATGATGGGTCAAGGACCTCATCATCTACACCACCCTCTTCAAACAACTGCCTCTCCTGGGTAGTCTCGACAGCACAGTACGCACCAGAAAGTGGCACCTGAGTCTCATCATCAGATGCATACTGAGGTGTGCTGCTGACCATAGGCACTGGCCCACCCGCGTCTTCAGATTCAGAGAGACAAAACGGTTGCGCATCACTGCATACTACCTCTTCTTCAAATTCTCGAATTCTGCTTGGCTGGCCCCCTCTTTCCAAGCCAAGAGATTCAGAGAACAGAAGTAGAGATGGCTCCTGTCCAGGGCTCTCTGACTGCCTGGGCAATGTGGCAGGTGGTGAAGAGACAGATGGGTGCTCTTCAGTGCTCAGGACCTGAGAGGATCTGGAACTAATTGAAGTCGATGCGTTAGCTGCCATCCATCCGACAATGGCTTCAATTTGGTCCTCCCACAGCAGTGGGGTACGGCTAGCTCCTACAAAGCTGCACATAAAGGACTGTTCCTTGGTAAAACTGGGGGATGCTGAGTCACTGGTGCCCGCAGCAGGCACAGAATCCCCACGTCCTCTCCCTGCAGGCACAGAATCCTCACGTCCTCTCCCTGCAGAAACTCCACGCCCACGCCCACGACAACATGCCTTACTCCCTGCCTTCTTCATCTTGGTAGACTGATAAAGATAGGCAGAAAAGTACTAAGGGCTTAGTGTGCTTATTCCTGAACAGCTGCTAACAGGTATAAGAAACACTAATTTTATAAAGTGTGGACTAGACTTTAATATGAGCTAATGTGGCCTACACAACTGTAAAGTGGAGTGTTTGGTGAACTTCATTTAGGTTTTTTTTGTCACAAAAAGACACTGGATGTGCCTAAAGATGTAATAACGATAGTATCACAAACTTTTTTTAGCTATTACAATGTAGGAAGGTAACCTACAATGCAATAGATGAGGCTTCAAAAAATAGGCTAATACTAATCTGGCTGGGGCTGCAGGGCCCAATGCTGCAGAAAGGCTCCTCTAACTACACCTATATAGTGTGTTTGGAACCAATTTAGCTGAATATGGATGGAACCACCACTCTAATAGGAGAAATCAGGAAAAATTATGAATTGGCAAAAAAGGACAATGTATGAGGCAGTGACACACACTGAGTGCACTATAACCAGACGTGGCTGAAGCACACACTACAGGGTGAGCTGCACTCACACACAGAGACCTTGCAGAAAGAGGTGAACAGCACAGAGAACTGTGCACTAGCACTGCAAGGCACAGCGATTTATAAAGTAGCTTGGGTAAAGCAGAATAGACCAAATAGGTAGCTAAAACTGTCCCTCAGAACAACAGCATCCTATCCCTAACTGAATTCCCAGCAGAGTGAGCTCAAAATGGCGGCGGCGGCTTTTATAGTGCATCATGACATCATTTCAGCAGCCAATCACAGCCATGCCATTAGTTAAGATGCCTACATGCCTAACAGGATGTGCCCACACTTCTTAGGATCCTCATTGGCTGAATAAAATGAAAATGGCTCATTGCATTATGGGAACTTCCGATTCCGGTATACGATAATGCAAAAGTACCGGAATTAAGTATCGGAATTCCGATACCGCGAAGATCGGCCGATACCCGATATTTCAGTATCGGAATGCTCAACACTATTAGTCATTTTTCCGGCGTTTATCAGACTTTCAGATAGGGGAAATGTCAGTGAGCGTTCCGATTTCAGTTCCAGAGCGATTCGCCCGATGAGTTGTTCATATTTAGTCATTTTCAGCCAATTTTCAGAATTTTTGAAAATTTTACTTTTTTGTGAAAATATCCACTAAATGAGGGAATAATATGTGTGAGGATACCCCAGGAGAGTTCCAAATGTGTGTGGGTAGAATATATATCCCACGGGGGTAAAATTGAAAAAAGGTGAAAAAAATTTTTTTTTGGACTTAGTCATTTTTTCAGCGTTTATAGACTTTCAGATAGGAGAAATGTCAGTGAGCGTTCCGATTTCAGTTCCAGAGCGATTTGCCCGATGAGTCCTTCATATTTAGTCGTTTTCAGCCAATTTTCCGAATTTTTGAAAATTTCACTTTTTTGTGAAAATATCCACTAAATGAGGGAATAATATGTGTGAGGGTACCCCAGGAGAGTTCCAAATGTGTGTGGGTAGAATATATATCCCACGGGGGTAAAATAGAAAAAAGGTGAAAAAATTTTTTTTTCGAATTAGTCATTTTTCCGGCATTTATCAGACTTTCAGATAGGGGAAATGTCAGTGAGCTTTCCGATTTCAGTTCCAGAGCGATTCGCCCGATGACTAATTCATATTTAGTCGTTTTCAGCCAATTTTCCGTATTTTTGAAAATTTCTCTTTTTTTGTGAAAATATCCATTAAATGAGGGAATAATATGTGTGAGGGTACCCCAGGAGAGTTCCAAGTGTGTGTGGGTAGAAGATATATACCACGGGGGGTAAAATTGAAAAAAGTTGAGAAAAAATTTTTTTTTGGACTTAGTCATTTTTCCTGCGTTTATCAGACTTTCACTTAGGGCAAATGTCAGTGAGCATTCCGATTTCAGTTCCAGAGCGATTCGCACGATGAGTCCTTCATATTTAGTCATTTTCAGCCAATTTTCCGAATTTTTGAAAATTTCACTTTTTTGTGAAAATATCCACTAAATGAGGGAATAATATGTGTGAGGGTACCCCAGTAGAGTTCCAAATGTGTGTGGGTAGAATATATATACCACGGGGGTAAAATTGAAAAAAGTTAATAAAAAATTTTTTTTGGACCTAGTCATTTTTTCAGCGTTTATCAGACTTTCAGATAGGGGAAATGTCAGTGAGTGTTCCGATTTCAGTTCCAGAGCGATTCGCCCGATGAGTCCTTCATATTTAGTCGTTTTCAGCCAATTTTCAGAATTTTTGAAAATGTCACTTTTTTGTGAAAATATCCACTAAATGAGGGAATAATATGTGTGAGGGTACCCCAGGAGAGTTCCAAATGTGTGTGGGTAGAAGATATATCCCACACGGGGTAAAATTGAAAAAAGTTGATAAAAAATTTTTTTTGGACTTAGTCATTTTTCTAGCATTTATCAGACTTTCAGATAGGGGAAATGTCAGTGAGTGTTCCGATTTCAGTTCCAGAGCAATTCGCCCGATGAGTCCTTCATATTTAGTCGTTTTCAGCCAATTTTCAGAATTTTTGAAAATTTCACTTTTTTGTGAAAATATCCACTAAATGAGGGAATAATATGTGTGAGGGTACCCCAGGAGAGTTCCAAATGTGTGTGGGTAGAAGATATATCCCACACGGGGTAAAATTGAAAAAAGTTGATAAAAAATTTTTTTTGGACTTAGTCATTTTTCTAGCATTTATCAGACTTTCAGATAGGGGAAATGTCAGTGAGCATTCCGATTTAAGTTCCAGAGCGATTCGACCGATGAGTCGTTCATATTTACTCATTTTCAGCCAATTTTTGAAAATTTCACTTTTTTGTGAAAATATCCACTAAATGAGGGAATAATATGTGTGAGGGTACCCCAGGAGAGTTCCAAATGTGTGTGGGTAGAATATATATCCCACGGGGGTAAAATTGAAAAAAGTTGAAAAAATTATTTTTTTCGACTTAGTCATTTTTCCAGCATTTATCAGACTTTCAGATAGGGGAAATGTCAGTGAGTGTTCCGATTTCAGTTCCAGAGCGATTCACCCGATGAGTCCTTCATATTTAGTCGTTTTCAGCCAATTTTCAGAATTTTTGAAAATTTCACTTTTTTGTGAAAATATCCACTAAATGAGGGAATAATATGTGTGAGGGTACCCCAGAAGAGTTCCAAATGTGTGTGGGTAGAAGATATATCCCACGGGGGTAAAATTGAAAAAAGGTGAAAACAATTTTTTTTCGGACTTAGTCATTTTTTCAGCGTTTAGCAGACTTTCAGATAGGGGAAATGTCAGTGAGCATTCCGATTTAAGTTCCAGAGCGATTCGCCCGATGAGTCGTTCATATTTATTCATTTAGAGCCAATTTTCTGAATTTTTGAAAATTTCACTTTTTTGTGAAAATATCCACTAAATGAGGGAATAATATGTGTGAGGGTACCCCAGGAGAGTTCCAAATGTGTGTGGGTAGAAGATATATCCCACGGGGGGTAAAATTTAAAAAAGTTGATAAAAAATTTTTTTTGGACTTAGTCATTTTTCCGGCGTTTATCAGACTTTCAGATAGGGGAAATGTCAGTGAGTGTTCCGATTTCAGTTCCAGAGCGATTCGCCTGATGATTCCTTCATATTTAGTCATTTTCAGCCAATTTTCTGAATTTTTGAAAATGTCACTTTTTTGTGAAAATATCCACTAAAGGAGGGAATAATATGTGTGAGGGTACCCCAGGAGAGTTCCAAGTGTGTGTGGGTAGAAGATATATACCACGGGGGGGTAAAATTGAAAAAAGATGATAAAAAATTTTTTTTTGGACCTAGTCATTTTTCCAGCGTTTATCAGACTTTCAGTTAGGGGAAATGTCAGTGAGCGTTCCAATTTCAGTTCCAGAGCGATTCGCCCGATGAGTCGTTCATATTTAGTCATTTTCAGCCAATGTTCTGAATTTTTGAAAATTTCTCTTTTTTGTGAAAATATCCACTAAAAGAGGGAATAATATGTGTGAGGGTACCCCAGGAGAGTTCCAAATGTGTGTGGGTAGAATATACATCCCACGGGGGTAAAATTGAAAAAAGTTGAAAAAATTTTTTTTTTAGACTTAGTCATTTTTCCGCCGTTCATCAGACTTTCAGATAGGGGAAATGTCAGTGAGCATTCCGATTTCAGTTCCAGAGCGATTCGCCCAATGATTCCTTCATATTTAGTCGTTTTCAGCCAATTTTCAGAATTTTTGAAAATTTCACTTTTTTGTGAAAATATCCACTAAATGAGGGAATAATATGTGTGAGGGTACCCCAGGAGAGTTCCAAGTGTGTGTGGGTAGAAGATATATACCACGGGGGGGTAAAATTGAAAAAAGTTGATAAAAAATTTTTTTGGGACCTAGTCATTTTTACGGCGTTTATCAGACTTTCCGTTAGGGGAAATGTCAGTGAGCGTTCTGATTTCAGTTCCAGAGCGATTCGCCCGATGATTCCTTCATATTTAATCGTTTTCAGACAATTTTCAGAATTTTTGAAAATTTCTGTTTTTTGTGAAAATATCCACTAAATGAGGGAATAATATGTGTGAGGGTACCCCAGGAGAGTTCCAAATGTGTGTGGGTAGAATATATATCCCACGGGGGTAAAATTGAAAATAGGTGAAAAAAAAATTTTTGGGGGACTTAGTCATTTTTTCAGCGTTTATCAGACTTTCAGATAGGGGAAATGTCAGTGAGCGTTCCGATTTCAGTTCCAGAGCGATTCGCCCGATGAGTCCTTCATATATAGTAGTTTTCAGCCAATTTTCCGAATTTTTGAAAATTTCTGTTTTTTGTGAAAATATCCACTAAATGAGGGAATAATATGTGTGAGGGTACCCCAGGAGAGTTCCAAATGTGTGTGGGTAGAATATATATCCCACGGGGGTAAAATTGAAAAAAGGTGAAAAAAAAATTTTTTTTGGACTTAAGTCATTTTTCCGGCATTTATCAGACTTTCAGATAGGGGAAATGTCAGTGAGCATTCCGATTTCAGTTCCAGAGCGATTCGCCCGATGAGTCCTTCATTTTTAGTCGTTTTCAGACAATTTTCTGAATTTTTGAAAATTTCACTTTTTTGTGAAAATATCCACTAAATGAGGGAACAATATGTGTGAGCGTATAACAGGAGAGTTCCAAATGCATGTGGGAAGAATATATATCCCACGGAGGTAAAATTGAAAAAAGTTGAAAAAAATATTTTTTTGGACTTTCTCATTTTTCCGGCGTTTATCAGACTTTCAGATAGGGGAAATGTCAGTGAGCGTTCCAATTTCAGTTCCAGAGCGATTCGCCCGATGAGTCCTTCATATTTAGTCGTTTTCAGCCAATTTTCAGAATTTTTGAAAATTTCACTTTTTTGTGAAAATATCCACTAAATGAGGGAATAATATGTGTGAGGGTACCCCAGGAGAGTTCCAAATGTGTGTGGGTAGAGTATATATCCCACGTGGGTAAAATTGAAAAAAGTTGATAAAAAAAATTTTTTGGACCTAGTCATTTTTCCGGCGTTTATCAGACTTTTAGTTAGGGGAAATGTCAGTGAGCGTTCCGATTTCAGTTCCAGAGCGATTCACCCGATGAGTCCTTCATATTTAATTGTTTTCAGCCAATTTTCAGAATTTTTGAAAATTTCACTTTTTTGTAAAAATATCCACTAAATGAGGGAATAATATGTGTGACGGTACCCCAGAAGAGTTCCAAATGTGTGTGAGTAGAAGATATATCCCACGGGGTAAAATTGAAAAAAGGTGAAAACATTTTTTTTTCGGACTTAGTCATTTTTTCAGCGTTTAGCAGACTTTCAGATAGGGGAAATGTCAGTTAGCATTCCGATTTAAGTTCCAGAGCGATTCGCCCGATGAGTCGTTCATATTTAGTCATTTTCAGCCAATTTTCTGAATTTTTGAAAATTTCACTTTTTTGTGAAAATATCCACTAAATGAGGGAATAATATGTGTGAGGGTACCCCAGGAGAGTTCCAAATGTGTGTGGGTAGAATATATATCCCACGGGGGTAAAATTGAAAAAAGTTGAAAAATTTTTTTTGGACCTAGTCATTTTTCCGGCGTTTATCAGACTTTCAGTTAGGGGAAATGTCAGTGAGCGTTCCAATTTCAGTTCCAGAGCGATTTGCCCGATGAGTCGTTCATATTTAGTCATTTTCAGCCAATGTTCTGAATTTTTGAAAATTTCACTTTTTTGTGAAAATATCCACTAAATGAGGGAATAATATGTGTAAGGGTACCCCAGGAGAGTTCCAAATGTGTGTGGGTAGAATAAATATCCCACGGGGGTAAAATTGAAAAAAGTTGAAAATTTTTTTTTTTTCGACTTAGTCATTTTTCCGGCATTTATCAGACTTTCAGATAGGGGAAATGTCAGTGAGCGTTCCGATTTCAGTTCCAGAGCGATTCGCCCAATGATTCCTTCATATTTAGTCGTTTTCAGCCAATTTTCTGAATTTTTGAAAATTTCACTCTTTTGTGAAAATATCCACTAAATGAGGGAACAATATGTGTGAGCGTATAACAGGAGAGTTCCAAATGCATGTGGGTAGAATATATATCCCACGGAGGTAAAATTGAAAAAAGTTGAAAAAAATTTTTTTTTGGACTTTCTCATTTTTCCGGCGTTTATCAGACTTTCAGATAGGGGAAATGTCAGTGAGCGTTCCGATTTCAGTTCCAGAGCGATTCGCCCGATGAGTCCTTCATATTTTGTCGTTTTCTGCCAATTTTCCGAATTTTTGAAAATTTCTCTTTTTTGTGAAAATATCCACTAAATGAGGGAATAATATGTGTGAGGGTACCCCAGGAGAGTTCCAAATGTGTGTGGGTAGAAGATATATCCCACGGGGGGTAAAATTGAAAAAAAGTTGATAAAAACTTTTTTTTGGACTTAGTCATTTTTCGGGCGTTTATCAGACTTTCAGTTAGGGGAAATGTCAGTGAGCGTTCCGATTTCAGTTCCAGAGCGAATCGCCCCATGATTCCTTCATATTTACTCATTTTCAGCCAATTTTCTGAATTTTTGAAAATTTCACTTTTTTGTGAAAATATCCACTAAATGAGGGAATAATATGTGTGAGGGTACCCCAGGAGAGTTCCAAATGTGTGTGGGTAGAATATATATCCCACGGGGGTAAAATTGAAAAAGTTGAAAAAATTATTTTTTTCGACTTAGTCATTTTTCCAGCATTTATCAGACTTTCAGATAGGGGAAATGTCAGTGAGCGTTCCGATTTCAGTTCCAGAGCGATTCGCCCGGTGAGTCCTTCATATTTAGTCGTTTTCAGCCAATTTTCAGAATTTTTGAAAATTTCACTTTTTTGTGAAAATATCCACTAAATGAGGGAATAATATGTGTGAGGGTACCCCAGGAGAGTTCCAAATGTGTGTGGGTAGAATATATATCCCACGGGGGTAAAATTGAAAAAAGTTGAAAAAATTTTTTTTTTCGACTTAGTCATTTTTCCGGCGTTTATCAGACTTTCAGATAGGGGAAATGTCAGTGAGTGTTCCGATTTCAGTTCCAGAGCGATTCACCCGATGTGTCGTTCATATTTAGTCATTTTCAGCCAATTTTCTGAATTTTTGAAAATTTCACTTTTTTGTGAAATTGTCCACTAAATGAGGGAATAATATGTGTGAGGGTACCCCAGGAGAGTTCCAAGTGTGTGTGGGTAGAAGATATATACCACGGGGGGGTAAAATTGAAAAAAGTTGATAAAAATTTTTTTTTTCGACCTAGTCATTTTTCCGGCGTTTATCAGACTTTCAGTTAGGGGAAATGTCAGTGAGCGTTCCAATTTCAGTTCCAGAGCGATTCGCCCGATGAGTCGTTCATATTTAGTCATTTTCAGCCAATGTTCTGAATTTTTGAAAATTTCTCTTTTTTGTGAAAATATCCACTAAAAGAGGGAATAATATGTGTGAGGGTACCCCAGGAGAGTTCCAAATGTGTGTGGGTAGAATATATATCCCACGGGGGTAAAATTGAAAAAAGTTGAAAATTTTTTTTTTTTACGACTTAATCATTTTTCCGGCATTTATCAGACTTTCAGATAGGGGAAATGTCAGTGAGCGTTCCGATTTCAGATCCAGAGCGATTCGCCCAATCATTCCTTCATATTTAGTCGTTTTCAGCCAATTTTCTGAATTTTTGAAAATTTCACTTTTTTGTGAAAATATCCACTAAATGAGGGAACAATATGTGTGAGCGTATAACAGGAGAGTTCCAAATGCATGTGGGTAGAATATATATCCCACGGAGGTAAAATTGAAAAAAGTTGAAAAAAATTTTTTTTTAGACTTTCTCATTTTTCCGGCGTTTATCAGACTTTCAGATAGGGGAAATGTCAGTAAGCGTTCCAATTTCAGTTCCAGAGCGATTCGCCCGATGAGTCCTTCATATTTAGTAGTTTTCAGCCAATTTTCAGAATTTTTGAAAATTTCACTTTTTTGTGAAAATATCCACTAAATGAGGGAATAATATGTGTGAGGGTACCCCAGGAGAGTTCCAAGTGTGTGTGGGTAGAACATATATACCACGGGGGGGTAAAATTGAAATAAGTTGATAAAAAATTTTTTTTGGACCTAGTCATTTTTCCGGCGTTTATCAGACTTTCAGTTAGGGGAAATGTCAGTGAGCGTTCCGATTTCAGTTCCAGAGCGATTCGCCCGATGATTCCTTCATATTTAATCGTTTTCAGCCAATTTTCCGAATTTTTGAAAATTTCTCTTTTTTGTGAAAATATCCACTAAATGAGGGAATAATATGTGTGAGGGTACCCCAGGAGAGTTCCAAATGTGTGTGGGTAGAATATATATCCCACGGGGGTAAAATTGAAAGAAGGTGAAAAAAAATTTTTTTTTGGACTTAAGTCATTTTTCCGGCATTTATCAGACTTTCAGATAGGGGAAATGTCAGTGAGCATTCCGATTTCAGTTCCAGAGCGATTCGCCCGATGAGTCCTTCATATTTAGTCGTTTTCAGCCAATTTTCTGAATTTTTGAAAATTTCACTTTTTTGTGAAAATATCCACTAAATGAGGGAACAATATGTGTGAGCGTATAACAGGACAGTTCCAAATGCATGTGGGAAGAATATATATCCCACGGAGGTAAAATTGAAAAAAGTTGAAAAAAAATTTTTTTTGGACTATCTCATTTTTCCGGCGTTTATCAGACTTTCAGATAGGGGAAATGTCAGTGAGCATTCCAATTTCAGTTCCAGAGCGATTCGCCCGATGAGTCCTTCATATTTAGTCGTTTTCAGCCAATTTTCTGAATTTTTGAAAATTTCACTTTTTTGTGAAAATATCCACTAAATGAGGGAATAATATGTGTGAGGGTACCCCAGGAGAGTTCCAAATGTGTGTGGGTAGAGTATATATCCCACGGGGGTAAAATTGAAAAAAGTTGATAAAAAATTTTTTTTGGACTTTCTCATTTTTCCGGCGTTTATCAGACTTTCAGTTAGGGGAAATGTCAGTGAGCGTTCTGATTTCAGTTCCAGAGCGATTCGCCCGATGAGTCCTTCATATTTAGTCGTTTTCAGCCAATTTTCTGAATTTTTGAAAATTTCACTTTTTTGTGAAAATATCCACTAAATGAGGGAATAATATGTGTGAGGGTACCCCAGGAGAGTTCCAAGTGTGTGTGGGTAGAAGATATATACCACGGGGGGGGGGGTAAAATTGAAAAAAGTTGATAAAAAATTTTTTTTTGGACCTAGTCATTTTTCTGGCGTTTATCAGACTTTCAGTTAGGGGAAATGTCAGTGAGCGTTCCAATTTCAGTTCCAGAGCGATTCGCCCGATGTGGAGTTCATATTTAGTCATTTTCAGCCAATGTTCTGAATTTTTGAAAATTTCACTTTTTTGTGAAAATATCCACTAAATGAGGGAATAATATGTGTGAGGGTACCCCAGGAGAGTTCCAAATGTGTGTGGGTAGAATATATATCCCACGGGGGTAAAATTGAAAAAAGTTGAAATTTTTTTTTTTTTCGACTTAGTCATTTTTCCGGCATTTATCAGACTTTCAGATAGGGGAAATGTCAGTGAGCGTTCCGATTTCAGTTCCAGAGCGATTCGCCCAATGATTCCTTCATATTTAGTCGTTTTCAGCCAATTTTCTGAATTTTTGAAAATTTCTCTTTTTTGTGAAAATATCCACTAAATGAGGGAATAATATGTGTGAGGGTACCCCAGGAGAGTTCCAAGTGTGTGTGAGTAGAAGATATATACCACGGGGGGGTAAAATTGAAAAAAGTTGATAAAAAATTTTTTTTGGACCTAGTCATTTTTCCGGCATTTATCAGACTTTCAGATAGGGGAAATGTCAGTGAGCATTCCGATTTCAGTTCCAGAGCGATTCGCCCGATGAGTCCTTCATATTTAGTCGTTTTCAGCCAATTTTCTGAATTTTTGAAAATTTCACTTTTTTGTGAAAATATCCACTAAATGAGGGAACAATATGTGTGAGTGTATAACAGGAGAGTTCCAAATGCATTTGGGAAGAATATATATCCCACGGAGGTAAAATTGAAAAAAGTTGAAAAAAAATTTTTTTTGGACTTTCTCATTTTTCCGGCGTTTATCAGACTTTCAGATAGGGGAAATGTCAGTGAGCATTCTGATTTCAGTTCCAGAGCGATTCGCCCGATGATTCCTTCATATTTAATCGTTTTCAGACAATTTTCAGAATTTTTGAAAATTTCACTTTTTTGTGGAAATATCCACTAAATGAGGGAATAATATGTGTGAGGGTACCCCAGGAGAGATCCAAATGTGTGTGGGTAGAATATATATCCCACGGGGGTAAAATTGAAAAAAGTTGAAAAAAATTTTTTTTTGGACTTAGTCATTTTTCTGCCGTTTATCAGACTTTCAGATAGGGGAAATGTCAGTGAGCATTCCAATTTCAGTTCCAGAGTAATTCGCCCGATGAGTCCTTCATATTTAGTAGTTTTCAGCCAATTTTCCGAATTTTTGAAAATTTCTCTTTTTTGTGAAAATATCCACTAAATGAGGGAATAATATGTGTGAGGGTACCCCAGGAGAGTTCCAAATGTGTGTGGGTAGAAGATATATACCACAGGGGTAAAATTGAAAAAAGTTGAGAAAAAATTAATTTTGGACCTAGTCATTTTTCCGGCGTTTATCAGATTTTCAGTTAGGGGAAATGTCAGTGAGCATTCCGATTTCAGTTCCAGAGCGTTTCGCCCGATGAGTCCTTCATATTTAGTCGTTTTTAGCCAATTTTCCGAATTTTTGAAAATTTCTCTTTTTTGTGAAAATATCCACTAAATGAGGGAATAATATGTGTGAGGGTACCCCAGGACAGTTCCAAATGTGTGTGGGTAGAAGATATTAACCACGGGGGGTAAAATTGAAAAAAGTTGAGAAAAAATTTTTTTTGGACCTAGTCATTTTTCCGGCGTTTATCAGACTTTCAGTAAGGGGAAATGTCAGTGAGCGTTCCGATTTCAGTTCCAGAGCGATTCGCTCGATGAGTCCTTCATATTTAGTAGTTTTCAGCCAATTTTCCGAATTTTTGAAAATTTCTCTTTTTTGTGAAAATATCCACTAAATGAGGGAATAATATGTGTGAGGGTACCCCAGGAGAGTTCCAAATGTGTGTGGGTAGAATATATATCCCACGGGGGTAAAATTGAAAAAAGTTGATAAAAATTTTTTTTTGGACTTTCTCATTTTTCCGGCGTTTATCAGACTTTCAGTTAGGGGAAATGTCAGAGAGTGTTCCGATTTCAGTTCCAGAGCGATTCGCCCGATGATTCCTTCATATTTAGTCATTTTCAGCCAATTTTATGAATTTTTGAAAATGTCACTTTTTTGTGAAAATATCCACTAAAGGAGGGAATAATATGTGTGAGGGTACCCCAGGAGAGTTCCAAATGTGTGTGGGTAGAATATATATCCCACGGGGGTAAAATTGAAAAAAGTTGAAAAAAAATTTTTTTTTTAGACTTAGTCATTTTTCCGGCCTTCATCAGACTTTCAGATAGGGGAAATGTCAGTGAGCATTCCGATTTAAGTTCCAGAGCGATTCGCCCGATGTGTCGTTCATATTTAGTCATTTTCAGCCAATTTTCTGAATTTTTGAAAATTTCACTTTTTTGTGAAAATATCCACTAAATGAGGGAATAATATGTGTGAGGGTACCCCAGGAGAGTTCCAAGTGTGTGTGGGTAGAAGATATATACCACGGGGGGGGGGGGGTAAAATTGAAAAAAGTTGATAAAAAATTTTTTTTTGGACCTAGTCATTTTTCCGGCGTTTATCACACTTTCAGTTAGGGGAAATGTCAGTGAGCGTTCCAATTTCAGTTCCAGAGCGATTCGCCCGATGTGGCGTTCATATTTAGTCATTTTCAGCCAATGTTCTGAATTTTTGAAAATTTCACTTTTTTGTGAAAATATCCACTAAATGAGGGAATAATATGTGTGAGGGTACCCCAGGAGAGTTCCAAATGTGTGTGGGTAGAATATATATCCCACGGGGGTAAAATTGAAAAAAGTTGAAAATTTTTTTTTTTTCGACTTAGTCATTTTTCCGGCATTTATCAGACTTTCAGATAGGGGAAATGTCAGTGAGCGTTCCGATTTCAGTTCCAGAGCGATTCGCCCAATGATTCCTTCATATTTAGTCGTTTTCAGCCAATTTTCTGAATTTTTGAAAATTTCTCTTTTTTGTGAAAATATCCACTAAATGAGGGAATAATATGTGTGAGGGTACCCCAGGAGAGTTCCAAGTGTGTGTGAGTAGAAGATATATACCACGGGGGGGTAAAATTGAAAAAAGTTGATAAAAAATTTTTTTTGGACCTAGTCATTTTTCCGGCATTTATCAGACTTTCAGATAGGGGAAATGTCAGTGAGCATTCCGATTTCAGTTCCAGAGCGATTCGCCCGATGAGTCCTTCATATTTAGTCGTTTTCAGCCAATTTTCTGAATTTTTGAAAATTTCACTTTTTTGTGAAAATATCCACTAAATGAGGGAATAATATGTGTGAGGGTACCCCAGGACAGTTCCAAATGTGTGTGGGTAGAAGATATTAACCACGGGGGGTAAAATTGAAAAAAGTTGAGAAAAAATTTTTTTTGGACCTAGTCATTTTTCCGGCGTTTATCAGACTTTCAGTAAGGGGAAATGTCAGTGAGCGTTCCGATTTCAGTTCCAGAGCGATTCGCTTGATGAGTCCTTCATATTTAGTAGTTTTCAGCCAATTTTCCGAATTTTTGAAAATTTCTCTTTTTTGTGAAAATATCCACTAAATGAGGGAATAATATGTGTGAGGGTACCCCAGGAGAGTTCCAAATGTGTGTGGGTAGAATATATATCCCACGGGGGTAAAATTGAAAAAAGGTGAAAAAAAAATTTTTTTTTGGACTTTCTCATTTTTCCGGCGTTTATCAGACTTTCAGATAGGGGAAATGTCAGTGAGCGTTCCAATTTCAGTTCCAGAGCGATTCGCCCGATGAGTCCTTCATATTTAGTCGTTTTCAGCCAATTTTCAGAATTTTTGAAAATTTCACTTTTTTGTGAAAATATCCACTAAATGAGGGAATAATATGTGTGAGGGTACCCCAGGAGAGTTCCAAATGTGTGTGGGTAGAGTATATATCCCACGGGGGTAAAATTGAAAAAAGTTGAAAAATTTTTTTTTTTCGACTTAGTCATTTTTCCGGCATTTATCAGACTTTCAGATAGGGGAAATGTCAGTGAGCGTTCTGATTTCAGTTCCAGAGCGATTCGCCCGATGATTCCTTCATATTTAATCGTTTTCAGACAATTTTCAGAATTTTTGAAAATTTCACTTTTTTGTGGAAATATCCACTAAATGAGGGAATAATATGTGTGAGGGTACCCCAGGAGAGATCCAAATGTGTGTGGGTAGAATATATATCCCACGGGGGTAAAATTGAAAAAAGTTGAAAAACATTTTTTTTTGGACTTAGTCATTTTTCCGGCGTTTATCAGACTTTCAGTTAGGGGAAATGTCAGTGAGCGTTCCAATTTCAGTTCCAGAGCGATTCGCCCGATGAGTCCTTCATATTTGGTAGTTTTCAGCCAATTTTCCGAATTTTTGAAAATTTCTCTTTTTTGTGAAAATATCCACTAAATGAGGGAATAATATGTGTGAGGGTACCCCAGGAGAGTTCCAAATCTGTGTGGGTAGCGTATATATCCCACAGGGGTAAAATTGAAAAAAGTTAATAAAAAGATTTTTTTGGACTTAGTCATTTTTCCGGCGTTTATCAGACTTTCAGTTAGGGGAAATGTCAGTGAGCGTTCCGATTTCAGTTCCAGAGCGATTCGCCCGATGAGTCGTTCATATTTAGTCATTTTCACCCAATTTTCTGAATTTTTGAAAATTTCACTTTTTTGTGAAAATATCCACTAAATGAGGGAATAATATGTGTGAGGGTACCCCAGGAGAGTTACAAATGTGTGTGGGTAGAAGATATATACCACAGGGGTAAAATTGAAAAAAGTTGATAAAAAATTAATTTTGGACCTAGTCATTTTTCCGGCGTTTATCAGACTTTCAGTTAGGGGAAATGTCAGTGAGCATTCCGATTTCAGTTCCAGAGCGATTCGCCCGATGAGTCCTTCATATTTAGTCGTTTTTAGCCAATTTTCCGAATTTTTGAAAATTTCTCTTTTTTGTGAAAATATCCACTAAATGAGGGAATAATATGTGTGAGGGTACCCCAGGACAGTTCCAAATGTGTGTGGTTAGAAGATATTTACCACGGGGGGTAAAATTGAAAAAAGTTGAGAAAAAATTTTTTTTGGACCTAGTCATTTTTCCGGCGTTTATCAGACTTTCAGTAAGGGGAAATGTCAGTGAGCGTTCCGATTTCAGTTCCAGAGCGATTCGCTCGATGAGTCCTTCATATTTAGTAGTTTTCAGCCAATTTTCCGAATTTTTGAAAATTTCTCTTTTTTGTGAAAATATCCACTAAATGAGGGAATAATATGTGTGAGGGTACCCCAGGAGAGTTCCAAATGTGTGTGGGTAGAATATATATCCCACGGGGGTAAAATTGAAAAAAGGTGAAAAAAAATTTTTTTTTGGACTTAAGTCATTTTTCCGGCATTTATCAGACTTTCAGATAGGGGAAATGTCAGTGAGCATTCCGATTTCAGTTCCAGAGCGATTGGCCCGATGAGTCCTTCATATTTAGTAGTTTTCAGCCAATTTTCTGAATTTTTGAAAATTTCACTATTTTGTGAAAATATCCACTAAATGAGGGAACAATATGTGTGAGCGTATGACAGGAGAGTTCCAAATGCATGTGGGAAGAATATATATCCCACGGAGGTAAAATTGAAAAAAGTTGAAAAAAATTTTTTTTTGGACTTTCTCATTTTTCCGGCGTTTATCAGACTTTCAGATAGGGGAAATGTCAGTGAGCATTCCAATTTCAGTTCGAGAGCGATTCGCCCAATGAGTCCTTCATATTTAGTCGTTTTCAGCCAATTTTCAGAATTTTTGAAAATTTCACTTTTTTGTGAAAATATCCACTAAATGAGGGAACAATATGTGTGAGCGTATAACAGGAGAGTTCCAAATGCATGTGGGAAGAATATATATCCCACGGAGGTAAAATTGAAAAAAGGTGAAACATTTTTTTTGGTCTTAATCATTTTTCCGGCGTTTATCAGACTTTTAGTTAGGGGAAATGTCAGTGAGCGTTCCGATTTCAGTTCCAGAGCGATTCGCCCGATGAGTCCTTCATATTTAATCGTTTTCAGCCAATTTTCAGAATTTTTAAAAATTTCACTTTTTTGTGAAAATATCCACTAAATGAGGGAATAATATGTGTGAGGGTACCCCAGGAGAGTTCCAAATGTGTGTGGGTAGCGTATATATATCCCACAGGGGTAAAATTAAAAAAAGTTGATAAAAAAATTTTTTTGGACTTAAGTCATTTTTCCGGCATTTATCAGACTTTCAGATAGGGGAAATGTCAGTGAGCATTCCGATTTCAGTTCCAGAGCGATTCGCCCGATGAGTCCTTCATATTTAGTCGTTTTCAGCCAATTTTATGAATTTTTGAAAATTTCACTTTTTTGTGAAAATATCCACTAAATGAGGGATTAATATGTGTGAGGGTACCCCAGGAGAGTTCCAAATGTGTGTGGGTAGAAGATATATACCACGGGGGGTAAAATTGAAAAAAGTTGATAAAAAATTTTTTTTGGACCTAGTCATTTTTCCGGCGTTTATCAGACTTTCAGATAGTGGAAATGTCAGTGAGCGTTCCGATTTCAGTTCCAGAACGATTCGCCCGATGAGTCCTTCATATTTATTCGTTTTCAGCCAATTTTCAAAATTTTTGAAAATTTCACTTTTTTGTGGAAATATCCACTAAATGAGGGAATAATATGTGTGAGGGTACCCCAGGAGAGTTCCAAATGTGTGTGGGTAGAATATATATCCCACGGGGTTAAAATTGAAAATAGGTGAAAAAAAATTTTTTTTTCGACTTAAGTCATTTTTCCGGCATTTATCAGACTTTCAGATAGGGGAAATGTCAGTGAGTATTCCGATTTCAGTTCCAGAGCGATTCGCCCGATGAGTCCTTCATATTTAGTCGTTTTCAGCCAATTTTCTGAATTTTTGAAAATTTCACTTTTTTGTGAAAATATCCACTAAATGAGGGAACAATATGTGTGAGCGTATGACAGGAGAGTTCCAAATGCATGTGGGAAGAATATATATCCCACGGAGGTAAAATTGAAAAAAGTTGAAAAAAATTTTTTTTTGGACTTTCTCATTTTTCCGGCGTTTATCAGACTTTCAGATAGGGGAAATGTCAGTGAGCGTTCCAATTTCAGTTCGAGAGCGATTCGCCCGATGAGTCCTTCATATTTAGTCGTTTGCAGCCAATTTTCAGAATTTTTGAAAATTTCACTTTTTTGTGAAAATATCCACTAAATGAGGGAATAATATGTGTGAGAGAGTTCCAAATGCATGTGGGAAGAATATATATCCCACGGAGGTAAAATTGAAAAAAGGTGAAACATTTTTTTTGCTCTTAATCATTTTTCCGGCGTTTATCAGACTTTTAGTTAGGGGAAATGTCAGTGAGCGTTCCGATTTCAGTTCCAGAGCGATTCGCCCGATGAGTCCTTCATATTTAATCGTTTTCAGCCAATTTTCAGAATTTTTAAAAATTTCACTTTTTTGTGAAAATATCCACTAAATGAGGGAACAATATGTGTGAGTGTATAACAGGAGAGTTCCAAATGCATTTGGGAAGAATATATATCCCACGGAGGTAAAATTGAAAAAAGTTGAAAAAAATTTTTTTTTGGACTTTCTCATTTTTCCGGCGTTTATCAGACTTTCAGATAGGGGAAATGTCAGTGAGCGTTCCAATTTCAGTTCCAGAGCGATTCGCCCGATGAGTCCTTCATATTTAGTCGTTTTCAGCCAATTTTCAGAATTTTTGAAAATTTCACTTTTTTGTGAAAATATCCACTAAATGAGGGAATAATATGTGTGAGGGTACCCCAGGAGAGTTCCAAATGTGTGTGGGTAGAAGATATATACCACGGGGGGTAAAATTGAAAAAAGTTGATAAAAAATTTTTTTTGGACCTAGTCATTTTTCCGGCGTTTATCAGACTTTCAGATAGTGGAAATGTCAGTGAGCGTTCCGATTTCAGTTCCAGAACGATTCGCCCGATGAGTCCTTCATATTTATTCGTTTTCAGCCAATTTTCAAAATTTTTGAAAATTTCACTTTTTTGTGGAAATATCCACTAAATGAGGGAATAATATGTGTGAGGGTACCCCAGGAGAGTTCCAAATGTGTGTGGGTAGAATATATATCCCACGGGGGTAAAATTGAAAAAAGTTGAAAAAAATTTTTTTTGGACCTAGTCATTTTTCCGGCGTTTATCAGACTATCAGTTAGGGGAAATGTCAGTGAGCGTTCCGATTTCAGTTCCAGAGCGATTCGCCCGATGAGTCCTTCACATTTAATCATTTTCAGCCAATTTTTCAGAATTTTTGAAAATTTCACTTTTTTGTGGAAATATCCACTTAAATGAGGGAATAATATGTGTGAGGGTACCCCAGGAGAGTTCAAAAAGTGTGTGGGTAGAATATATATCCCACGGGGGTAAAATTGAAAAAAGGTGAAAAAAATTTTTTTTTGGACTTAGTCATTTTTTCAGCGTTTATCAGACTTTCAGATAGTGGAAATGTCAGTGAGCGTTCCGATTTCAGTTCCAGAGCGATTCGCCCGATGAGTCCGTCATATTTAGTCGTTTTCAGCCAATTTTCAGAATTTTTGAAAATTTCACTTTTTTGTGAAAATATCCACTAAATGAGGGAATAATATGTGTGAGGGTACCCCAGGAGAGTTCCAAATGTGTGTGGGTAGAATATATATCCCACGGGGGTAAAATTGAAAAAAGTTAATAAAAAATTTTTTTTGGACCTAGTCATTTTTCCGGCGTTTATCAGACTTTCAGATAGTGGAAATGTCAGTGAGCGTTCCGATTTCAGTTCCAGAGCGATTCGCCCGAAGAGTCCTTCATATATAGTCATTTTCAGCCAATTTTCTGAATTTTTGAAAATTTCACTTTTTTGTGAAAATATCCACTAAATGAGGGAATAATATGTGTGAGGGTACCCCAGAAGAATTCCAAATGTGTGTGGGTAGAAGATATATCCCACGGGGGTAAAGTTGAAAAAAGTTGAAAAAAATTCTTTTTTGGACTTTGTCATTTTTGCAGCGTTTATCAGACTTTCAGATAGGGGAAATGTCAATGAGCGTTCCGATTTCAGTTCCAGAACGATTCACCCGATGAGTCCTTCATATTTATTCGTTTTCAGCCAATTTTCAAAATTTTTGAAAATTTCATTTTTTTGTGAAAATATCCACTAAATGAGGGAATAATATGTGTGAGGGTACCCCAGGAGAGTTCCAAATGTGTGTGGGTGGAATATATATCCCACGGGGGTAAAATTGAAAAAAGGTGAAAAAAATTTTTTTTTGGACTTAGTCATTTTTTCAGCGTTTATCAGACTTTCAGATAGTGGAAATGTCAGTGAGCGTTCCGATTTCAGTTCCAGAGCGATTCGCCCGATGAGTCCTTCATATTTAGTCGTTTTCAGCCAATTTTCAGAATTTTTGAAAATTTCACTTTTTTGTGAAAATATCCACTAAATGAGGGAATAATATGTGTGAGGGTACCCCAGGAGAGTTCCAAATGTGTGTGGGTAGAATATATATCTCACGGGGGTAAAATTGAAAAAAGTTTAAAAAAATTTTTTTTTCGACTTAGTAATTTTTCCGGCGTTTATCAGACTTTCAGATAGGGTAAATGTCAGTGAGCGTTCCCATTTAAGTTCCAGAGTGATTCGCCCGATGAGTCCTTCATATTTAGGCGTTTCCAGCCAATTTTCTGAATTTTTGAAAATTTCACTTTTTTGTGAAAATATCCACTAAATGAGGGAATAATATGTGTGAGGGTACCTCAGGAGAGTTCCAAATGTGTGTGGGTAGAATATATATCCCACGGGGTAAAATTGAAAAAAGTTTAAAAAAAATTTTTTTGGGACTTAGTCATTTTTCCCGCGTTTATCAGACTTTCAGCTAGGGGAAATGTCAGTGAGCGTTCCAATTTCAGTTCCAGAGTGATTCGCCCGATGATTTGTTCATATTTAGTCATTTTCAGCCAATTTTCTTAATTTTTGAAAATTTCACTTTTTTGTGAAAATATCCACTAAATGAGGGAATAATATGTGTGAGGGTACCCCAGGAGAGTTCCAAATGTGTGTGGGTAGAATATATATCCCACGGGGGTAAAATTGAAAAAAGGTGAAAAAAATTTTTTTTTAGACTTAGTCATTTTTTCAGATTTTATCTGACTTTCAGATAGGGGAAATATCAGTGAGCTTTCCGATTTCAGTTCCAGAGCGATTCGACCGATGAGTCCTTCATATTTAGACGTTTTCAGCCAATTGTCTGAATTTTTGAAAATTTCACTTTTTTGTGAAAATATCCACTAAATGAGGGAATAATATGTGTGAGGATACCCCAGGAGAGTTCCAAATGTGTGTGGGTAGAATATATATCCCACGGGGGTAAAATTGAAAAAAGTTGAAAAAAATTTTTTTTTCGACTTAGTCATTTTTCCGGCGTTTATCAGACTTTCAGATAGGGGAAATGTCAGTGAGCGTTCCCATTTAAGTTCCAGAGTGATTCGCCCGATGAGTCCTTCATATTTAGTCATTTCCAGCCAATTTTCAGAATTTTTGAAAATTTCACTTTTTTGTGAAAATATCCACTAAATGAGGGAATAATATGTGTGAGGGTACCCCAGGAGAGTTCCAAATGTGTGTGGGTAGAATATATATCCCACGGGGGTAAAATTGAAAAAAGGTGAAAAAAAAATTTTTTTAGACTTAGTCATTTTTTCAGCGTTTATCAGACTTTCAGATAGTGGAAATGTCAGTGAGCGTTCCGATTTCAGTTCCAGAGCGATTCGCCCGATGAGTCCTTCATATTTAGTCGTTCTCATCCAATTTTCAGAATTTTTGAAAATTTCACTTTTTTGTGAAAATATCCACTAAATGAGGGAATAATATGTGTGAGGGTACCCCAGGAGAGTTCCAAATGTGTGTGGGTAGAATATATATCCCACGGGGGTAAAATTGAAAAAAGTTAATAAAAAATTTTTTTTGGACCTAGTCATTTTTCCGGCGTTTATCAGACTTTCAGATAGTGGAAATGTCAGTGAGCGTTCCGATTTCAGTTCCAGAGCGATTCGCCCGAAGAGTCCTTCATATATAGTCATTTTCAGCCAATTTTCTGAATTTTTGAAAATTTCACTTTTTTGTGAAAATATCCACTAAATGAGGGAATAATATGTGTGAGGGTACCCCAGAAGAATTCCAAATGTGTGTGGGTAGAAGATATATCCCACGGGGGTAAAGTTGAAAAAAGTTGAAAAAAATTCTTTTTTGGACTTTGTCATTTTTGCAGCGTTTATCAGACTTTCAGATAGGGGAAATGTCAATGAGCGTTCCGATTTCAGTTCCAGAACGATTCACCCGATGAGTCCTTCATATTTATTCGTTTTCAGCCAATTTTCAAAATTTTTGAAAATTTCATTTTTTTGTGAAAATATCCACTAAATGAGGGAATAATATGTGTGAGGGTACCCCAGGAGAGTTCCAAATGTGTGTGGGTAGAATATATATCCCACGGGGTAAAATTGAAAAAAGTTTAAAAAAAATTTTTTTGGGACTTAGTCATTTTTCCCGCGTTTATCAGACTTTCAGCTAGGGGAAATGTCAGTGAGCGTTCCAATTTCAGTTCCAGAGTGATTCGCCCGATGATTTGTTCATATTTAGTCATTTTCAGCCAATTTTCTTAATTTTTGAAAATTTCACTTTTTTGTGAAAATATCCACTAAATGAGGGAATAATATGTGTGAGGGTACCCCAGGAGAGTTCCAAATGTGTGTGGGTAGAATATATATCCCACGGGGGTAAAATTGAAAAAAGGTGAAAAAAATTTTTTTTTAGACTTAGTCATTTTTTCAGATTTTATCTGACTTTCAGATAGGGGAAATATCAGTGAGCTTTCCGATTTCAGTTCCAGAGCGATTCGACCGATGAGTCCTTCATATTTAGTCATTTCCAGCCAATTTTCAGAATTTTTGAAAATTTCACTTTTTTGTGAAAATATCCACTAAATGAGGGAATAATATGTGTGAGGGTACCCCAGGAGAGTTCCAAATGTGTGTGGGTAGAATATATATCCCACGGGGGTAAAATTGAAAAAAGGTGAAAAAAAAATTTTTTTAGACTTAGTCATTTTTTCAGCGTTTATCAGACTTTCAGATAGTGGAAATGTCAGTGAGCGTTCCGATTTCAGTTCCAGAGCGATTCGCCCGATGAGTCCTTCATATTTAGTCGTTCTCATCCAATTTTCTGAATTTTTGAAAATTTCACTTTTTTGTGAAAATATCCACTAAATGAGGGAATAATATGTGTGAGGGTACCCCAGGAGAGTTCCAAATGTGTGTGGGTAGAATATATATCCCTCGGGGGTAAAATTGAAAAGAGTTGAAAAAATATTTTTTTTGGACTTAGTCATTTTTCCGGCGTTTATCAGACTTTCAGATAGGGGAAATGTCAGTGAGCATTCCCATTTAAGTTCCAGAGTGATTCGCCCGATGAGTCCTTCATATTTAGTCGTTTCCAGCCAATTTTCTGAATTTTTGAAAATTTCACTTTTTTGTGAAAATATCCACTAAATGAGGGAATAATATGTGTCAGGGTACCCCAGGAGAGTTCCAAATGTGTGTGGGTAGAATATATATCCCACGGGGGTAAAATTCAAAAAAGTTTAAAAATTTTTTTTTTTCGACTTAGTAATTTTTCCGGCGTTTATCGGACTTTCAGATAGGGGAAATGTCAGTGAGCGTTCCCATTTAAGTTCCAGAGTGATTCGCCCAATGAGTCGTTCATATTTAATCATTTTCAGCCAATTTTCTGAATTTTTGAAAATTTCACTTTTTTTGTGAAAATATCCACTAAATGAGGGAATAATATGTGTGAGGGTACCCCAGGAAAGTTCCAAATGTGTGTGGGTAGAATATATATCCCACGGGGGTAAAATTGAAAAAAGTTTAAAAAAAATTTTTTTGGGACTTAGTCATTTTTCCGGCGTTTATCAGAATTTCAGATAGGGGAAATGTCAGTGAGAGTTCCGATTGCAGTTCCAGAGCGATTCGCCCGTTGAGTCCTTCATATTTATTCGTTTTCAGCCAATTTTCTGAATTTTTGAAAATTTCACTTTTTTGTGAAAATATCCACTAAATGAGGGAATAATATGTGTGAGGGTACCCCAGGAGAGTTCCAAATGTGTGTGGGTAGAATATATATCCCACGGGGGTAAAGTTGAAAAAAGTTAAAAAAAAAATTTTTGGGGACTTAGTCATTTTTCCGGCGTTTATCAGACTTTCAGATAGGGGAAATGTCAGTGAGCGTTCCCATTTAAGTTCCAGAGTGATTCGCCCGATGATTTGGTCATATTTAGTCATTTTCAGCCAATTTTCTTAATTTTTGAAAATTTCACTTTTTTGTGAAAATATCCACTAAATGAGAGAATAATATGTGTGAGGGTACCCCAGGAGAGTTCCAAATGTGTGTGGGTAGAATATATATCCCACGGGGGTAAAATTGAAAAAAGTTGAAAAATATTTTTTTTTCGACTTAGTCATTTTTCTGGCGTTTATCAGACTTTCAAATAGGGGAAATGTCATTGAGCGTTCCCATTTAAGTTCCAGAGCGACTCGCCCATTGAGTCCTTCATATTTATTCGTTTTCAGCCAATTTTCTAAATTTTTGAAAATTTCACTTTTTTGTGAAAATATCCACTAAATGAGGGAATAATATGTGTGAGGGTACCCCAGGAGAGTTCCAAATGTGTGTGGGTAGAACATATATCCCACGGGGGTAAAATTGAAAAAAGTTGAAAAAATTTTTTTTGAGACTTGGTCATTTTTCCGGCGTTTATCAGACTTTCAGATAGGAGAAATGTCAGTGAGCGTTCCGATTTCAGTTCCAAAGCGATTCGCCTGATGATTTGTTCATATTTAGTCATTTTCAGCCAATTTTCTTAATTTTTGAAAATTTCACTTTTTTGTGAAAATATCCACTAAATGAGGGAATAATATGTGTGAGGGTACCCCAGGAGAGTTCCAAATGTGTGTGGGTAGAATATATATCCCACGGGGATAAAATTGAAAAAAGTTGAAAATAAAATGTTTTGGACTTAGTCATTTTTCCAGCGTTTATCAGACTTCAGTTAGGGGAGTTGTCAGTGAGCGTTCCGATTTCAGTTCCAGAGCGATTCGCCCGATGACTCGTTCATATTTAGTCATTTTCAGCCACTTTTCTGAATCTTTGAAAATTTCACTTTTTTGTAAAAATATCCACTAAATGAGGAAATAATATGTGTGAGGGTACCCCAGGAGAGTTCCAAATGTGTGTGGGTAGAATATATATCCCACAGGGGTAAAATTGAAAACAGTGGAAAAAAAAAATTTTTTTGGGACTTAGTCATTTTTCCGGCGTTTATCAGACTTTCAGATAGGGGAAATGTCAGTGAGCGTTCCGATTTCAGTTCCAGAGCGATTCGCCCGATGAGTCCTTCATATTTATTCATTTTCAGCCAATTTTCAGAATTTTTGAAAATTTCACTTTTTTGTGAAAATATCCACTAAATGAGGGAATAATATGTGTGAGGGTACCCCAGGAGAGTTCCAAATGTGTGTGGGTAGAATATATATCCCACGGGGGTAAAATTGAAAAAAGTTGAAAAAAAAATGTTTTGGACTTAGTTATTTTTCCGGCGTTTATCAGACTTTCAGATAGGGGAAATGTCAGTGAGCGTTCCGATTTCAGTTCCAGAGCGATTCGCCCGATGAGTCCTTCATATTTAGTCATTTTCAGCCAATTTTCTGAATTATTGAAAATTTCACTTTTTTGTGAAAATATCCACTAAATGAGGGAATAATATGTGTGAGGGTACCCCAGGAGAGTTCCAAATGTGTGTGGGTAGAATATATATCCCACGGGGGTAAAATTGAAAAAAGTTGAAAAAAAAATGTTTTGGACTTAGTCATTTTTCCAGCAATTAATAGACTTTCAGTTAGGGGAAATGTCAGTGAGTGTTCCGATTTCAGTTCCAGAGCGATTCGCCCGATGAGTCCTTCATATTTATTCATTTTCAGCCAATTTTCAGAATTTTTGAAAATTTCACTTTTTTGTGATAATATCCACTAAATGAGGGAATAATATGTGTGAGGGTACCCCAGGAGAGTTCCAAATGTGTGTGGGTAGAATATATATTCCACAGGGGTAAAATTGAAAAAAGTGGAAAAAAACAAATTTTTTTGGGACTTAGTCATTTTTCCAGCGTTTATCAGACTTTCAGATAGCGGAAATGTCAGTGAGCGTTCCAATTTCAGTTCCAGAGCGATTCACCCGATGAGTCCTTCATATTTAGTCGTTTCCAGCCAATTTTCTGAATTATTGAAAATTTCACTTTTTTGTGAAAATATCCACTAAATGAGGGAATAATATGTGTGAGGGTACCCCAGGAGAGTTCCAAATGTGTGTGGGTAGAATATATATCCCACGAGGGTAAAATTGAAAAAAGTTGAAAAAAAAATGTTTTGGACTTAGTCATTTTTCCGGCGTTTAATAGACTTTCAGTTAGGGGAAATGTCAGTGAGTGTTCCGATTTCAGTTCCAGAGCGATTCGCCCGATGAGTCCTTCATATTTATTCATTTTCAGCCAATTTTCAGAATTTTTGAAAATTTCACTTTTTTGTGAAAATATCCACTAAATGAGGGAATAATATGTGTGAGGGTACCCCAGGAGAGTTCCAAATGTGTGTGGGTAGAATATATATCCCACGGGGGTAAAATTGAAACAAATTTTTTTTGGACTTAGTCATTTTTCCAGCGTTTATCAGACTTTCAGATAGCGGAAATGTCAGTGAGCGTTCCAATTTCAGTTCCAGAGCGATTCACCCGATGAGTCCTTCATATTTAGTCGTTTTCAGCCAATTTTCTGAATTTTTGAAAATTTCACTTTTTTGTGAAAATATCCACTAAATGAGGGAATAATATGTGTGAGGGTACCCCAGGAGAGATCCAAATGTGTGTGGGTAGAATATATATCCCACGGGGGTAAAATTGAAAAAAATTGAAAAATTTTTTTTTTTTGACTTAGTCATTTTTCTGGCGTTTATCAGACTTTCAGATAGGAAAAATGTCAGTGAGCGTTTCGATTTCAGTTCCAGAGCAATTCACCTGAAGAGTCCTTCATATTTAGTCGTTTTCAGCCAATTTTCAGAATTTTTCAAAAAATTTCACTTTTTTGTGAAAATATCCACTAAATGAGGGAATAAAATGTGTGAGGGTACCCCAGGAGAGTTCCAAATGTGTGTGGGTAGAATATATATCCCACGGGGGTAAAATTGAAAAAAGTTGAAAAAAAAGTTTTTTTTCGAATTAGTCATTTTTCCGCCGTTTATCAGTTTTTCAGATAGGGGAAATGTCAATGAGCGTTCCAATTTCAGATCCAGAGCGATTCGCCTGATGAGTCGTTCATATTTAGTCATTTTCAGCCACTTTTCTGAATTTTTGAAAATTTCACTTTTTTTTGAAAATATCCACTAAATGAGGGAATAATATGTGTGAGGGTACCCCAGGAGAGATCCAAATGTGTGTGGGTAGAATATATATCCCACGGGGGTAAAATTGAAAAAAGTTGAAAAAATTTTTTTTTTAACTTAGTTATTTTTCCGGCGTTTATCAGACTTTCAGATAGGGGAAATGTCAGTGAGCGTTCCCATTTCAGTTCCAGAGCGATTCGCCCGATGAGTCCTTCATATTTAGTCGTTTTCAGCCAATTTTCTGAATTTTTGAAAATTTCACTTTTTTGTGAAAATATCCACTAAATGAGGGAATAATATATGTGAGGGTACCCCAGGAGAGTTCCAAATATGTGTGGGTAGAATATACATCCTACGGCTGTAAAATTGAAAAAGGGTGAAAAAATTTTTTTTTGGACTTAGTTATTTTTCCGGCGTTTATCAGACTTTCAGATAGGGGAAATGTCAGTGAGTGTTCCGATTTCAGTTCCAGAGCTATTCCCCCGATGAGTCCTTCATATTTAGTCGTTTTCAGCCAATTTTCTGAATTTTTGAAAATTTCACTTTTTTGTGAAAATATCCACTAAATGAGGGAATAATATGTGTGAGGGTACCCCAGGAGAGTTCCAAATGTGTGTGGGTAGAATATATATCCCACGGGGGTAAAATTGAAAAAAGTTGAAAAAAATTCTTTTTGGACTTCGTTATTTTTCCAGAGTTTATCAGACTTTCAGATAGGGGAAATGTCAGTGAGCGTTCCGATTTCAGTTCCAGAGCGATTCGCCCGATGAGTCCTTCATATTTAGTCGTTTTCAGCCAATTTTCTGAATTTTTGAAAATTTCACTTTTTTGTGAAAATATCCACTAAATGAGGGAATAATATATGTGAGGGTACCCCAGGAGAGTTCCAAATGTGTGTGGGTAGAATATATATCCCACGGGGGTAAAATTGAAAAAAATTGAAAATTTTTTTTTTTTCGACTTAGTCATTTTTCCGGCGTTTATCAGACTTTCAGATAGGAGAAATGTCAGTGAGCGTTTCGATTTCAGTTCCAGAGCAATTCACCCGAAGAGTCCTTCATATTTAGTCGTTTTCAGCCAATTTTCTGAATTTTTGAAAATTTCACTTTTTTGTGAAAATATCCACTAAATGAGGGAATAATATGTGTGAGGGTACCCCAGGAGAGATCCAAATGTGTGTGGGTAGAATATATATTTCCCACGGGGGTAAAATTGAAAAAAGTTGAAAAAATTTTTTTTTTAACTTAGTTATTTTTGCGGCGTTTATCAGACTTTCAGATACGGGAAATGTCAGTGAGCGTTCCCATTTCAGTTCCAGAGCGATTCGCCCGATGAGTCCTTCATATTTAGTTGTTTTCAGCCAATTTTCTGAATTTTTGAAAATTTCACTTTTTTGTGAAAATATCCACTAAATGAGGGAATAATATATGTGAGGGTACCCCAGGAGAGTTCCAAATATGTGTGGGTAGAATATACATCCCACGGCTGTAAAATTGAAAAAAGGTGAAAAAAATTTTTTTTGGACTTAGTTATTTTTCCGGCGTTTATCAGACTTTTAGATAGGGGAAATGTCAGTGAGCGTTCCGATTTCAGTTCCAGAGCGATTCGCCCGATGAGTCCTTCATATTTAGTCGTTTTCAGCCAATTTTTTGAATTTTTGAAAATTTCACTTTTTTGTGAAAATATCCACTAAATGAGGGAATAATATATGTGAGGGTACCCCAGGAGAGTTCCAAATGTGTGTGGGTAGAATATATATCCCACGGGGGTAAAATTGAAAAAAATTGAAAAAAATTTTTTTTTGGACTTAGTCATTTTTTCAGCGTTTATCAGACTTTCACATTGGAGAAATGTCAGTGAGCGTTCCGATTTCAGTTCCAGAGCGATTAGCCCGATGAGTCCTTAATATTTAGCAGTTTTCAGCCAATTTTCAGAATTTTTGAAAATTTCAATTTTTTGTGAAAATATCCACTAAATGAGGGAATAATATGTGTGAGGGTACCACAGGAGAGTTCCAAATGTGTGTGGGTAGAATATATATCCCACGGGGGTAAAATTGAAAAAAGTTGAAAAATTTTTTTTTTGGGACTTAGTCATTTTTCCCGCGTTTATCAGACTTTCAGTTAGGGGAAATGTCAGTGAGCGCTCCAATTTCAGTTCCAGAGCGATTTGCCCAATGAGTCGTTCATATTTAGTCATTTTCAGCCAATTTTCAGAATTTTTGAAAATTTCACTTTTTTGTGAAAATATCCACTAAATGAGGGAATAATATGTGTGAGGGTACCCCAGGAGAGATCCAAATGTATATGGGTAGAATATATATCCCACGGGGGTAAAATTGAAAAAAGTTGAAAAAATTTTTTTTTTAGACTTAGTCATTTTTCCAGCGTTTATCAGACTTTCAGATAGGGGAAATGTCAGTGAGCGTTCCAATTTCAGTTGCAGAGCGATTTGCCCGATGAGTCCTTCATATTTAGTCGTTTTCAGCCAATATTCTGAATATTTGAAAATTTCACTTTTTTGTGAAAATATCCACTTAATGAGGGAATAATATGTGTGAGGGTACGCCAGGAGAGTTCCAAATGTGTGTGGGTAGAATATATATCCCACGTGGGTAAAATTGAAAAAAGGTGAAAAAATTTTTTTTATGGACTTAGTCATTTTTTCAGCGTTTATCAGACTTTCACATAGGAGAAATGTCAGTGAGCGTTCCGATTTCAGTTCCAGAGCGATTCGCCCGATGAGTCCTTCATATTTAGTAGTTTTCAGGAAATTTTCAGAATTTTTGAAAATTGCAATTTTTTGTGAAAATATCCACTAAATGAGGGAATAATATGTGTGAGGGTACCCCAGGAGAGTTCCAAATGTGTGTGGGTAGAAAATAGATCCCACGGGGGTAAAATTGAAAAAAGTTGAAAAAATTTTTTTTTGACTTAGTCATTTTTCCGGCGTTTATCAGACTTTCAGTTAGGGCAAATGTCATTGAGCATTCCAATTTCAGTTCCAGAGCGATTTGCCCGATGAGTCCTTCATATTTAGTCGTTTTCAGCCAATATTCTGAATATTTGAAAATTTCACTTTTTGGGAAAATATCCACTAAATGAGGGAATAATATGTGTGATGGTACCCCAGGAGAGTTCCAAATGTATATGGGTAGAATATATATCCCACGGGGGTAAAATTGAAAAAAGTTGAAAAAATTTTTTTTTTAGACTTAGTCATTTTTCCAGCGTTTATCAGACTTTCAGATAGGGGAAATGTCAGTGAGCGTTCCGATTTCAGTTGCAGAGCGATTTGCCCGATGAGTCCTTCATATTTAGTCATTTTCAGCCAATATTCTGAATATTTGAAAATTTCACTTTTTTGTGAAAATATCCACTTAATGAGGGAATAATATGTGTGAGGGTACGCCAGGATAGTTCCAAATGTGTGTGGGTAGAATATATATCCCACGGGGGTAAAATTGAAAAAAGGTGAAAAAATTTTTTTTATGGACTTAGTCATTTTTCTGGCGTTTATCAGACTTTCAATTAGGGCAAATGTCATTGAGCGTTTCAATTTCAGTTCCAGAGCGATTCGCCCGATGAGTCTTTCATATTTAGTCGTTTTCAGCCAATATTCTGAATATTTGAAAATTTCACTTTTTGTGAAAATATCCACTAAATGAGGGAATAATATGTGTGAGGGCACCCCAGGAGAGTTCCAAATGTGTGGGTAGAATATATATCCCACGGGGGTAAAATTGAAAAAAGTTTTAAAAAATTTTTTTTGGGACTTAGTCATTTTTCTGGCGTTTATCAGACTTTCAGTTAGGGGAAATGTCAGTGAGCGTTCCAATTTCAGTTCCAGAGCGATTTGCCCAATGAGTCATTCATATTTAGTCATTTTCAGCCAATTTTCAGAATTTTTGAAAATTTCACTTTTTTGTGAAAATATCCACTAAATGAGGGAATAATATGTGTGAGGGTACCCCAGGAGAGTTCCAAATGTGTGTGGGTAGAATATATATCCCACGGGGGTAAAATTGAAAAAAGTTGAAAAAAATTTTTTTTTGGACTTAGTCATTTTTCCAGCGTTTATCAGACTTTCAGTTAGGGCAAATGTCATTGAGCGTTCCAATTTCAGTTCCAGAGCGATTCGCCCAATGAGTCCTTCATATTTAGTCATTTTCAGCCAATTTTCTGAATTTTTGAAAATTTCACTTATTGTGAAAATATCCACTAAATGAGGGCATAATATGTGTGAGGGTACCCCAGGAGAGTTCCAAATGTGTGTGGGTAGAAGATAGATCCCACGGGGGTAAAATTGAAAAAAGTTTTATAAAAATTTTTTTTGGACTTAGTCATTTTTCCGGCGTTTATCAGACTTTCAATTAGGGCAAGTGTCATTGAGTGTTCCAATTTCAGTTCTAAAGCGATTCGCCCGATGAGTCCTTCATATTTAGTCGTTTTCAACCAATATTCTGAATATTTGAAAATGTCACTTTTTGTGAAAATATCCACTAAATGAGGGAATAATATGTGTGATGGTACCCCAGGAGAGTTCCAAATGTATATGGGTAGAATATATATCCCACGGGGGTAAAATTGAAAAAGTTGAAAAAATATTTTTTTTGGACTTAGTTATTTTTCCAGCGTTTATCAGACTTTCAGAGAGGGGAAATGTCAGTGAGCGTTCCGATTTCAGTTCCAGAGCGATTCGCCCAATGAGTCCTTCATATTTAGTAGTTTTCAGCCAATTTTCAGAATTTTTGAAAATTTCACTTTTTTGTGAAAATATCCACTAAATGAGGGAATAATATGTGTGAGGGTACCCCAGGAGAGTTCCAAATGTGTGTGGGTAGAAGATATATCCCACGGGGGTAAAATTGAAAAAAGGTGAAAAAAAATTTTTTTTGGACTTAGTCATTTTTCCGGCGTTTATCAGACTTTCAATTTGGGCAAATGTCAGTGAGCGTTCCGACTTCAGTTCCAGAGCGATTTGCCCGATGAGTTCTTCATATTTAGTCATTTTCAGCCAATTTTCAGAATTTTTGAAAATTTCACTTTTTTGTGAAAATATCCACTAAATGAGGGAATAATATGTGTGAGGGTACCCCAGGAGAGTTCCAAATGTGTGTGGGTAGAAGATATATCCCACGGAGGTAAAATTGAAAAAAGTTTTAAAAAAATTTTTTGGGACTTAGTCATTTTTCCGGCGTTTTTATCAGACTTTCAGTTAGGGGAAATGTCAGTGAGCGTTCCAATTTCAGTTACAGAGCGATTTGCCCGATGAGTCGTTCATATTTAGTCATTTTTAGCCAATTTTCTGAAGTTTTGAAAATTTCACTTTTTTGTGAAAATATCCACTAAATGAGGGAATAATATGTGTGAGGGTACCCCAGCAGAGTTCCAAATGTGTGTGGGTAGAATATATATCCCACGGGGGTAAAATTGAAAAAAGTTTTAAAATTTTTTTTTGGGACTTAGTCATTTTTCCAGCGTTTATCAGACTTTCAATTAGGGCAAATGTCATTGAGCGTTCCAATTTCAGTTACAGAGCGATTTGCCCGATGAGTCCTTCATATTTAGTCATTTTCAGCCAATTTTCTGAATTTTTGAAAATTTTACTTTTTTGTGAAAATATCCACTAAATGAGGGAATAATATGTGTGAGGGTACCCCAGGAGAGTTCCAAATGTGTGTGGGTAGAAGATATATCCCACGGGGGTAAAATTGAAAAAAGTTTTAAAATTTTTTTTTTGGGACTTAGTCATTTTTCCGGCGTTTATCAGACTTTCAGTTAGGGGAAATGTCAGTG
Organism: Phyllobates terribilis; assembly: GCF_046119375.1. Taxonomy (NCBI): domain Eukaryota; kingdom Metazoa; phylum Chordata; class Amphibia; order Anura; family Dendrobatidae; genus Phyllobates; species Phyllobates terribilis. The sequence continues at coordinate 16,417,459 of NW_027362773.1, read as the reverse complement.
AGCGTTCCGATTTCAGTTCCAGAGCGATTCGCCCGATGAGTCCTTCATATTTAGTCGTTTTCAGCCAATTTTCAGAATTTTTGAAAATTTCACTTTTTTGTGAAAATATCCACTAAATGAGGGAATAATATGTGTGAGGGTACCCCAGGAGAGTTCCAAATGTGTGTGGGTAGAAGATATATCACACAGGGGTAAAATTGAAAAAAGGTGAAAAAAAATATTTTTTGGACTTTGTCATTTTTTCAGCGTTTATCAGACTTTCACATAGGAGAAATGTCAGTGAGCGTTCCGATTTCAGTTCCAGAGCGATTCGCCCGATGAGTCCTTCATATTTAGTTGTTTTCAGCAAATTTTCAGAATTTTTGAAAATTTCACTTTTTTGTGAAAATATCCACTAAATGAGGGAATAATATGTGTGAGGGTACCCTAGGAGAGTTCCAAATGTGTGTGGGTAGAAGATAGATCCCACAGGGGTAAAATTGAAAAAAGTTGAAAAAAATTTTTTTGGACTTAGTCATTTTTCCGGCGTTTATCAGACTTTCAGTTATGGGAAATGTCAGTGAGCGTTCCGATCTCAGTTCCAGAGCGTTTCGCCTGATGAGTCGTTCATATTTAGTCATTTTCAGCCAATTTTCTGAATTTTTGAAAATTTCACTTTTTTGTGAAAATATCCACTAAATGAGGGAATAATATGAGTGAGGGTACCCCAGGAGAGTTCCAAATGTGTGTGGGTAGAATATATATCCCACGGGGGTAAAATTGAAAAAAGTTTTAAAATTTTTTTTAGGGACTTAGTCATTTTTCCGGCGTTTATCAGACTTTCAGATAGGGGAAATGTCAGTGAGCATTCCGATTTCAGTTCCAGAGCGATTCGCCCAATGAGTCCTTCATATTTAGTAGTTTTCAGCAAATTTTCAGAATTTTTGAAAATTTCACTTTTTTGTGAAAATATCCACTAAATGAGGGAATAATATGTGTGAGGGCACCCCAGGAGAGTTCCAAATGTGTGTGGGTAGAATATATATCCCACGGGGGTAAAATTGAAAATAGTTTAAAAAATTTTTTTTTGAACTTAGTCATTTTTCCGGCGTTTATCAGACTTTCAGATAGGGGAAATGTCAGTGAGCGTTCCGATTTCAGTTCCAGAGCGATTCGCCCGATGAGTCCTTCATATTTAGTTGCTTTCAGACAATTTTCTGAATTTTTGAAAATTTCACTTTTTTGTGAAAATATCCACTAAATGAGGGAATAATATGTGTGAGGGTACAACAGGAGAGTTCCAAATGTGTGTGGGTAGAATATATATCCCACGGGGGTAAAATTGAAAAAAGTTTTAAAATTTTTTTTAGGGACTTAGTCATTTTTCCGGCGTTTATCAGACTTTCAGATAGGGGAAATGTCAGTGAGCATTCCGATTTCAGTTCCAGCACGATTCGCCCGATGAGTCCTTCATATTTAGTAGTTTTCAGCAAATTTTCAGAATTTTTGAAAATTTCACTTTTTTGTGAAAATATCCACTAAATGAGGGAATAATATGTGTGAGGGCACCCCAGGAGAGTTCCAAATGTGTGTGGGTAGAATATATATCCCACGGGGGTAAAATTGAAAAAAGTTGAAAAAAGTTTTTTTTAGACTTAGTCATTTTTCCGGCGTTGATCAGACTTTCAGTTAGGGGAAATGTCAGTGAGCATTCCGATTTCAGTTCCAGAGCAATTCGCCCGATGAGTCATTCATATTTAGTCATTTTCAGCCAATTTTCTGAATTTTTAAAAATTTTACTTTTTTGTGAAAATATCCACTAAATAAGGGAATAATATGTGTGAGGGTACCCCAGGAGAGTTCCAAATGTGTGTGGGTAGAATATATATCCCACGGGGGTAAAATTGAAAATAGTTTAAAAAATTTTTTTTTAGACTTAGTCATTTATCCGGCGTTTATCAGACTTTCAGATAGGGGAAATGTCAGTGAGCGTTCCGATTTCAGTTCCAGAGCGATTCGCCCAATGAGTCCTTCATATTTAGTAGTTTTCAGCAAATTTTCAGAATTTTTGAAAATTTCACTTTTTTGTGAAAATATCCACTAAATGAGGAGTAATATGTGTGAGGGCAACCCAGGAGAGTTCCAAATGTGTGTGGGTAGAATATATATCCCACGGGGTTAAAATTGAAAAAAGTTGAAAAAAAGGTTTTTTTAGACTTAGTCATTTTTCCGGCGTTGCAGGGACTCTCTCTGGAGGTGGCCGAGCTCCAACAACACGTGAGTAGCTGTTCTGGAGCACATTTGGTAGAGCCAAAGGTACGTCTGCCTGATCTATTTTTTGGTGAACAACAAGATTTTTTTTCTTTTAAAAATGCTTCTTTATTGTATTTTCGTTTAAGACCCGGATCCTCTGGTGATGAATCACAGCGCATAGCGTTCATAATGTCACTTTTGCGCAAGGATCCTCAGGGATGGGCTTTTTCTCTTCAACCTAGTGATCCGTGCTTTAGATCAGTGGATAGTTTTTTTTCTGCTTTGGGTTTGTTGTACGATGATCCTGATCGTGTCTCATCTGCTGAGTCTGAATTGAGACGTTTGAGGCAGGGATCAGGTAATGTGGAAAAGTATTGTTCTCACTTCCGTCGGTGGTCTGCCCAGGTGGGGTGGAACGATTCAGCTTTGAAAAGTTTGTTTCTGGCGGGGCTAGGTGAAAGGGTTAAAGATTTGCTGATTGCTTGTCCCACACCCGGAAACTTGCAGGAGGCTATGCAATTAGCTATACGGGTGGACAGGAGACTGCGTGCAAGGGTTAATGAGAGCAAATCCTCTGCTATGTCAGCTCCGAGTCTTGAGAGGGTCTGTGCTGACAAAGGAAAGCCGATGGAGATTGGGGCGCTGACACCCCGCTCTGAGGAAAAAGACCGCAGGCTTTCTGAAGGTTTGTGCTTCTATTGCGGAAATTCTGGTCATTTTATTAAGAACTGTGTGCTTCGTATGAACAAAGAAAAAAAAATGGTCAGTTATGCCCGTATTGCCTGTTTAGATTCTAAGGGGGTATTCCTATCTGCTACTACCACTGCTCAGGAAGAATTAATTGAATTTCGGGTATTTGTGGATTGTGGTTCTACTCTGAATGTGATTGATGGGGGATTCTTGGAAAAACTTACATTAAAACCTAAACCTTTGTCATCCCCTATTGCTGTGGTTTCTGTCGATGGCTCTCCCTTGAAGAGTGTTACTCACAAGGTCTGTGAATTTCCCCTCACTATTAATGGTATTCATCAAGAGAATTTGGATTTGGTAGTATTGAATAATTTGCCTTCTCCAGTAATATTGGGGTTGCCCTGGTTAAATTTGCATAATCCTGTACTGGATTGGTCTACCAATGAAATTAAGTCCTGGAGCCCTAAATGTTATGACAAGTGTTGTAACGGACGTATTGCTGTGGTGGAAAAAGGGGAATTACCTGTAACTATTCAGGATTTTTGGAGAGTTTTTTCTGAGGAGGAGTCACAAATTTTGCCTCCCCATAGAGACTATGATTGTACCATTGAATTTGTCCCTGGAGCGACTCTTCCTAAAAGTCGTTTATTTAATCTTACTATTCCTGAGAGAAAGGCTTTGGAGGAATACATACAGACAAGCTTGGCCGCCCGTCACTTTAGGCCTTCCAAGTCTCCTGTGGCTGTTGGATTTTTTTTTGTTAAAAAAAAAGATGGCGGTTTATGTCCTTGTCTGGACTTTTGTGAGATTAATAAAATTACTGTACGCAATCCTTACCCACTGCCATTGATTCCTGATTTGTTTAACCAGTTAGTGGGGGCCAAGTGGTTCTCTAAAATTGATCTCCGGGGAGCATACAATTTGTTGCGCATGAAGGAGGGTGATGAATGGAAGACTGCTTTTAACACTCCTGTGGGTCATTTTGAGAATCTGGTTATGCCTTTTGGTCTTACCAATGCTCCAGCATTTTTTCAGAATCTTATTAATGACATCCTTAGACCTTTGATCGGCAAAAATGTGGTTGTGTATTTGGATGACATTCTGATTTATTCGCCTGATCTGGAGTCTCATTGGCGGAGCGTACGTGAGGTTTTACAGTTATTAATGGACAATTCGCTTTTTGCTAAGCTAGAGAAATGTGAGTTCGCTGTACAGAGAATTAGTCTTTTGGGTTACATTATCTCCAGTGAAGGTTTTGAGATGGACCCGGTTAAAGTTCAAGCTGTGCAGGAATGGCCTAGGCCTATTGGTTTGAAATCGATACAGAGGTTTTTGGGTTTCGCCAATTATTACAGAAAATTCATAAAAAAAAATTCTATTATTGTCAAACCACTGACCGATCTCACCAGGAAAGGTGCTAATGCGGTTCAGTGGACTTCTGAGGCCATTGAAGCTTTTGTGTTTCTAAAGGAGAGGTTCACCTCTGCTCCCATCCTTATGCAGCCTGATGTGACTAAGTCGTTTTTGGTTGAGGTTGATGCTTCTTCTGTGGGGGTCGGTGCGGTGTTGTCTCAGGAAAGCAAGGATGGAGTACATCCCTGTGCCTTTTTTTCAAAAAAAATTTCTGAGACTGAACTTAATTACGATATTGGTAATCGGGAATTGCTGGCTATTAAACTCGCATTTGAACACTGGCGTCATCTCTTGGAAGGTGCTGAATTTCCCATTCAGGTTTTCACTGATCATAAAACTCTGATCTATCTTGATGCTGCCAAGCGCTTGAATGCCCGTCAGGCTAGGTGGGCACTTTTTTTCTTGCGGTTTAATTTTTCCGTTACTTACATCCCGGGTACCAAGAATGTTAAAGCGGATGCTTTGTCTCGCAGCTTTTCTCCTATGGTCAGTGCTGAGGAGGAGGAGGAGAGCATTTTACAAGAAGGTGTTGTGATTGCTGCTTTGGACTCCGTTTTGGAGGATGAGATTTTTAAAGCTCAAGAGAATGCCCCATCTAACACTCCCCATGGGAGGTTGTTTGTGCCTAGGACCTTTAGGAGAGATTTGTTTGTTGAGTGTCATGAGTCTCGGTTGGCAGGTCATCCAGGAATTTCTGAGACCAAGAGACTTGTGGGTCACAGTTTTTGGTGGCCTGGATGGCAGAAGGAAGTCATTAAGTGGGTGCGTCAATGTACTGTGTGTGCTAGATCTAAGTCTTCGCATGCTCCTGCTGCGGGGTTGCTTTGCCCTCTGGACACATCTGGCTATGGACTTTATTACTGACCTTCCCCCCTCTGAAGGTTTCATGGTCATCTGGGTGGTCGTGGACCATTTTAGCAAGATGTGTCACTTGGTTCCCTTCATCAAACTGCCTTGCGTTAAGACACTCGCGAAGGCCTTTGTCAAGGAAATTGCCAGACTACATGGCGTTCCTACTGACATTGTTTCTGATAGGGGACCTCAGTTCGTGGCTCATTTTTGGCGTGCCTTTTGTGACAGGTCGGGAGTTCATTTGTCGTTTTCATCCGGATATCATCCTGAGTCTAATGACCAGACAGAAAGAAAGTACCAGGATGTTGAGCAGTTCTTGCGTTGCTTTGTGGCAGACAATCAAGAGGAGTGGTCTGAGTTTCTGCCACTTGCTGAATATGCTCTTAACAACCATACATCCTCTTCTGCTGGGTGTTCGCCTTTTTTTTGTTGTACTGGGAGACATCCGTCTTTTGGGTCATTCTCCAAATTGGTATCGGCTGTGCCGGAGGAGGAGAGTTTTTGCGGTGATTTGGAGAGAGTTTGGACGGATGTGCATGTTAATCTTCAGGAGGCTAACAAAAAATCTAAGAGGTACTTTGATAGGAAACGGCAAGAAGTTTCGTTTGCTATTGGTGACATGGTTTGGTTGTCCTCTAAGAATCTGCGATTGAGGATTCCTTCGAAAAAATTGGGTCCCAAGTTTGTAGGGCCCTTTAAGGTGCTTCAGATAGTTAACCAATCTGCTGTTAGGTTGGAGGTTCCTACCTCCTGGAAGAATAATCTGGTGTTTCATGTTTCTCTGTTGAAAAAAGCTGATGTGTCGGTTGGTGACACCTCTGCCACTGTTCCTCCGGTGGTGGAGGACGGGGAATATGAAATTTCCCGCATCCTAAATTCTAGACGGTATAGAGGGAGTTTGCAGTATCTCGTCGCTTGGAAGGGTTTCGGACCCGAGGATAACTCATGGGTGAGGGCGGATGATGTTTCTGCTTCCAGACTTGTCAGAGCATTTCACAGGAGGTTTCCTGATAAGCCCGGTCCTAGGGGATCCGGAGGATCCTCTTAGAAGAGGGGGTACTGTTAGAACTCTCCTGTTAGGTTTTTTCTAGTTTGCTGGTCACATGACCATTTTTGCCTATTTAATCCGGCTCCGCCCTTCTGGCCTTGCTGGACTTCATTGTATTTACTACTCTTGAGCTAGCTTGGTGCTCTGTTACCGTTCTCTGTTAGTTTTGCTAGGTCTTCGGACCTCTATGTTCTTTGTTGTGTGTTTGTCTTTGACTGCTACAATTTCTGCTAGGAGGTGTCCAACTTTATCCCAGTCCCTAGTTCTTGTAGGGATTCCTCCCTTGCATCTATAGGTCTTCGTACAGACTAGCCGAGGACTTTAGCGGGTCTGATCGCAGGATCAGGTTCCCCGTTACATCGTAGGGATCCAGGATAGTTCGATGGTAGGGACAGATCTCCTGTCTTTCCTTAGTGCTTGTAGCAGATCATAACAGGAATAATATGTGTGAGGGTACCCCAGGAGTGTTCCAAATGTGTGTGGGTAGAAGATATATCCCACAGGGGCAAAATTGAAAAAAGGTGAAAAAATTTTTTTTTGGACTTAGTCATTTTTTCAGTGTTTATCAGACTTTCACATAGGAGAAATGTCAGTGAGCATTCCGATTTCAGTTCCAGAGCGATTCGCCCGATGAGTCCTTCATATTTAGTCATTTTCAGCCAATTTTCTGAATTTTTGAAAATTTCACTTTTTTGTGAAAATATCCACTAAATGAGGGAATAATATGTGTGAGGGTACCCCAGGAGAGTTCCAAATGTGTGTTGGTAGAATATATATCACACGGGGGTAAAATTGAAAAAAGTTAAAAAAAATTTTTTTTTGGACTTAGTCATTTTTTCAGCGTTTATCAGACTTTCAATTTGGGCAAATGCCAGTGAGCATTCCGATTTCAGTTCCAGAGCGATACGCCCGATGAGTCCTTCATATTTAGTAGTTTTCAGCAAATTTTCAGAATTTTTGAAAATTTCACTTTTTTTGTGAAAATATCCACTAAATGAGGGAATAATATGTGTGAGGGCACCCCAGGAGAGTTCCAAATGTGTGTGGGCAGAATATATATCCCACGGGGGTAAAATTGAAAAAAGGTGAAGAAAATTTTTTTTTAGACTTAGTCATTTTTCCAGCGTTTATCAGACTTTCAGATAGGGGAAATGTCAGTGAGCGTTCCGATTTCAGTTCCAGAGCGATTCGCCCGATGAGTCCTTCATATTTAGTCATTTTCAGCCAATTTTCTGAATTTTTGAAAATTTCACTTTTTTTGTGAAAATATCCACTAAATGAGGGAATAATATGTGTGAGGGTACCCCAGGAGAGTTCCAAATGTGTGTGGGTAGAATATATATCCCATGGGGGTAAATTTGAAAAAAGGTGAAAAATTTTTTTTAGGGACTTAGTCATTTTTCCGGCGTTTATCAGACTTTCAGTTAGGGGAAATGTCAGTGAGCGTTTCAATTTCAGTTCCAGAGCGATTTGCCCGATGAGTCGTTCATATTTAGTCATTTTCAGCAAATTTTATGAATTTTTGAAAATTTCACTTTTTTGTGAAAATATCCACTAAATGAGGGAATAATATGAGTGAGGGTACCCCAGGAGAGTTCCAAATGTGTGTGGGTAGAATATATATCCCACGGGGGTAAAATTGAAAAAAGTTTTAAAATTTTTTTTAGGGACTTAGTCATTTTTCCGGCGTTTATCAGACTTTCAGTTAGGGGAAATGTCAGTGAGCGTTTCAATTTCAGTTCCAGAGCGATTTGCCCGATGAGTCGTTCATATTTAGTCATTTTCAGCAAATTTTCTGAATTTTTGAAAATTTCACTTTTTTGTGAAAATATCCACTAAATGAGGGAATAATATGTGTGAGGGTACCCCAGGAGAGTTTCAAATGTATATGGGTAGAATATATATCCCACGGGGGTAAAATAGAAAAATGTTGAAAAAAATTCTTTTTTGGACTTAGTCATTTTTCCGGCGTTTATCAGACTTTCAGTTAGTGGAAATGTCAGTGAGCGTTCTGATCTTAGTTCCAGAGCGTTTCGCCCAATGAGTCCTTCATATTTAGTCATTTTCAGCCAATTTTCTGAATTTTTGAAAATTTCACTTTTTTGTGAAAATATCCACTAAATGACGGAATAATATGTGTGAGGGTACCCCAGGAGAGTTCCAAATGTTTGTGGGTAGAATATATATCCCACGGGGGTAAAATTGAAAAAAGTTTTATAAAATTTTTTTTGGGACTTTGTCATTTTTCCTGCGTTTATCAGACTTTCAGTTAGGGGAAATGTCAGTGAGCACTTGAATTTTAGTTCCAGAGCGATTTGCCCGATGAGTCGTTCATATTTAGTCATTTTCAGCCAATTTTCAGAATTTTTGAAAATTTCACTTTTTTGTGAAAATATCCACTAAATGAGGGAATAATATGAGTGAGGGTACCCCAGGAGAGTTCCAAATGTGTGTCGGTAGAATATATATCCCACGGGGGTAAAATTGAAAAAAGTTTTAAAATTTTTTTTAGGGACTTAGTCATTTTTCCGGCGTTTATCAGACTTTCAGTTAGGGGAAATGTCAGTGAGCGTTCCGATTTCAGTTCCAGAGCGATTCGCCCGATGAGTCCTTCATATTTAGTCGTTTTCAGCCAATTTTCAGAATTTTTGAAAATTTCACTTTTTTGTGAAAATATCCACTAAATGAGGGAATAATATGTGTGAGGGTACCCCAGGAGAGTTCCAAATGTGTGTGGGTAGAAGATATATCACATGGGGGTAAAATTGAAAAAAGGTGAAAAAAAATATTTTTTGGACTTAGTCATTTTTTCAGCGTTTAGCAGACTTTCAGATAGGGGAAATGTCAGTGAGCATTCCGATTTCAGTTCCAGAGCGATTCGCCCGATGAGTCCTTCATATTTAGTTGTTTTCAGCAAATTTTCAGAATTTTTGAAAATTTCACTTTTTTGTGAAAATATCCACTAAATGAGGGAATAATATGTGTGAGGGTACCCCAGGAGAGTTCCAAATGTGTGTGGGTAGAAGATAGATCCCACGGGGGTAAAATTGAAAAAAGTTGAAAAAAATTTTTTTGGACTTAGTCATTTTTCCGGCGTTTATCAGACTTTCAGTTATGGAAAATGTCAGTGAGCGTTCTGATCTCAGTTCCAGAGCGTTTCGCCCGATGAGTCGTTCATATTTAGTCATTTTCAGCCAATTTTCTGAATTTTTGAAAATTTCACTTTTTTGTGAAAATATCCACTAAATGAGGGAATAATATGTGTGAGGGCACCCCAGGAGAGTTCCAAATGTGTGTGGGTAGAATATATATCCCACGGGGGTAAAATTGAAAAAAGTTGAAAAAAGTTTTTTTTAGACTTAGTCATTTTTCCGGCGTTGATCAGACTTTCAGATAGGGGAAATGTCAGTGAGCGTTCCGATTTCAGTTCCAGAGCGATTTGCCCGATGAGTCGTTCATATTTAGTCATTTTCAGCCAATTTTCTGAATTTTTGAAAATTTTACTTTTTTGTGAAAATATCCACTAAATAAGGGAATAATATGTGTGAGGGTACCCCAGGAGAGTTCCAAATGTGTGTGGGTAGAATATATGTCCCACGGGGGTAAAATTGAAAAAAGTTTTATAAAAATTTTTTGGGGACTTTGTCATTTTTCCGGCGTTTATCAGACTTTCAGTTAGGGGAAATGTCAGTGAGCGTTTCAATTTCAGCTCCAGAGCGATTTGCCCGATGAGTCGTTCATATTTAGTCCTTTTCAGCCAATTTTCTGAATTTTTGAAAATTTCACTTTTTTGTGAAAATATCCACTAAATGGGGGAATAATATGTGTGAGGGTACCCCAGGAGAGTTCCACATGTGTGTGGGTAGAATATATATCCCAAGGGGGTAAAATTGAAAAAAGTTGTAAAAAATTTTTTTTTGGACTTAGTCATTTTTTCAGCGTTTATCAGACTTTCAAATAGGGGACATGTCAGTGAGCTTTCTGATTTCAGTTCCAGCACGATTCGCCCGATGAGTCCTTCATATTCAGTCGTTTTCAGCCAATTTTCTGAATTTTTGAAAATTTCACTTTTTTGTGAAAATAACCACTAAATGAGGGAATAATACGTGTGAGGGTACAACAGGAGAGTTCCAAATGTGTGTGGGTAGAATATATATCCCACAGCGGTAAAAGTGAAAAAAGGTGAAACATTTTTTTTTTTGGACTTAGTCATTTTTTCAGCATTTATCAGACTTTCATATAGGGGAAATCTCAGTGAGCGTTCCGATTTCAGTTCTAGAGCGATTCGCCCTATGAGTCCTTCATATTTAGTCGTTTTCAGCCAATTTTCAGAATTTTTGAAAATTTCACTTTTTTGTGAAAATATCCACTAAATGAGGGAATAATATGCGTGAGGGTACCCCAGGAGCGTTCCAAATGTGTGTGGGTAGAATATATACATCCCACGGGGGTAAAATTGAAAAAAGTTGAAAAAAATTTTTTTTTAGACTTAGTCATTTATCCGGCGTTTATCAGACTTTCAGATAGGGGAAATGTCAGTGAGCGTTCCGATTTCAGTTCCAGAGCGATTCGCCCAATGAGTCCTTCATATTTAGTAGTTTTCAGCAAATTTTCAGAATTTTTGAAAATTTCACTTTTTTGTGAAAATATCCACTAAATGAGGAGTAATATGTGTGAGGGCAACCCAGGAGAGTTCCAAATGTGTGTGGGTAGAATATATATCCCACGGGGTTAAAATTGAAAAAAGTTGAAAAAAAGGTTTTTTTAGACTTAGTCATTTTTCCGGCGTTGCAGGGACTCTCTCTGGAGGTGGCCGAGCTCCAACAACACGTGAGTAGCTGTTCTGGAGCACATTTGGTAGAGCCAAAGGTACGTCTGCCTGATCTATTTTTTGGTGAACAACAAGATTTTTTTTCTTTTAAAAATGCTTCTTTATTGTATTTTCGTTTAAGACCCGGATCCTCTGGTGATGAATCACAGCGCATAGCGTTCATAATGTCACTTTTGCGCAAGGATCCTCAGGGATGGGCTTTTTCTCTTCAACCTAGTGATCCGTGCTTTAGATCAGTGGATAGTTTTTTTTCTGCTTTGGGTTTGTTGTACGATGATCCTGATCGTGTCTCATCTGCTGAGTCTGAATTGAGACGTTTGAGGCAGGGATCAGGTAATGTGGAAAAGTATTGTTCTCACTTCCGTCTGTGGTCTGCCCAGGTGGGGTGGAACGATTCAGCTTTGAAAAGTTTGTTTCTGGCGGGGCTAGGTGAAAGGGTTAAAGATTTGCTGATTGCTTGTCCCACACCCGGAAACTTGCAGGAGGCTATGCAATTAGCTATACGGGTGGACAGGAGACTGCGTGCAAGGGTTAATGAGAGCAAATCCTCTGCTATGTCAGCTCCGAGTCTTGAGAGGGTCTGTGCTGACAAAGGAGAGCCGATGGAGATTGGGGCGCTGACACCCCGCTCTGAGGAAAAAGACCGCAGGCTTTCTGAAGGTTTGTGCTTCTATTGCGGAAATTCTGGTCATTTTATTAAGAACTGTGTGCTTCGTATGAACAAAGAAAAAAAAATGGTCAGTTATGCCCGTATTGCCTGTTTAGATTCTAAGGGGGTATTCCTATCTGCTACTACCACTGCTCAGGAAGAATTAATTGAATTTCGGGTATTTGTGGATTGTGGTTCTACTCTGAATGTGATTGATGGGGGATTCTTGGAAAAACTTACATTAAAACCTAAACCTTTGTCATCCCCTATTGCTGTGGTTTCTGTCGATGGCTCTCCCTTGAAGAGTGTTACTCACAAGGTCTGTGAATTTCCCCTCACTATTAATGGTATTCATCAAGAGAATTTGGATTTGGTAGTATTGAATAATTTGCCTTCTCCAGTAATATTGGGGTTGCCCTGGTTAAATTTGCATAATCCTGTACTGGATTGGTCTACCAATGAAATTAAGTCCTGGAGCCCTAAATGTTATGACAAGTGTTGTAACGGACGTATTGCTGTGGTGGAAAAAGGGGAATTACCTGTAACTATTCAGGATTTTTGGAGAGTTTTTTCTGAGGAGGAGTCACAAATTTTGCCTCCCCATAGAGACTATGATTGTACCATTGAATTTGTCCCTGGAGCGACTCTTCCTAAAAGTCGTTTATTTAATCTTACTATTCCTGAGAGAAAGGCTTTGGAGGAATACATACAGACAAGCTTGGCCGCCCGTCACTTTAGGCCTTCCAAGTCTCCTGTGGCTGTTGGATTTTTTTTTGTTAAAAAAAAAGATGGCGGTTTATGTCCTTGTCTGGACTTTTGTGAGATTAATAAAATTACTGTACGCAATCCTTACCCACTGCCATTGATTCCTGATTTGTTTAACCAGTTAGTGGGGGCCAAGTGGTTCTCTAAAATTGATCTCCGGGGAGCATACAATTTGTTGCGCATGAAGGAGGGTGATGAATGGAAGACTGCTTTTAACACTCCTGTGGGTCATTTTGAGAATCTGGTTATGCCTTTTGGTCTTACCAATGCTCCAGCATTTTTTCAGAATCTTATTAATGACATCCTTAGACCTTTGATCGGCAAAAATGTGGTTGTGTATTTGGATGACATTCTGATTTATTCGCCTGATCTGGAGTCTCATTGGCGGAGCGTACGTGAGGTTTTACAGTTATTAATGGACAATTCGCTTTTTGCTAAGCTAGAGAAATGTGAGTTCGCTGTACAGAGAATTAGTCTTTTGGGTTACATTATCTCCAGTGAAGGTTTTGAGATGGACCCGGTTAAAGTTCAAGCTGTGCAGGAATGGCCTAGGCCTATTGGTTTGAAATCGATACAGAGGTTTTTGGGTTTCGCCAATTATTACAGAAAATTCATAAAAAAAAATTCTATTATTGTCAAACCACTGACCGATCTCACCAGGAAAGGTGCTAATGCGGTTCAGTGGACTTCTGAGGCCATTGAAGCTTTTGTGTTTCTAAAGGAGAGGTTCACCTCTGCTCCCATCCTTATGCAGCCTGATGTGACTAAGTCGTTTTTGGTTGAGGTTGATGCTTCTTCTGTGGGGGTCGGTGCGGTGTTGTCTCAGGAAAGCAAGGATGGAGTACATCCCTGTGCCTTTTTTTCAAAAAAAATTTCTGAGACTGAACTTAATTACGATATTGGTAATCGGGAATTGCTGGCTATTAAACTCGCATTTGAACACTGGCGTCATCTCTTGGAAGGTGCTGAATTTCCCATTCAGGTTTTCACTGATCATAAAAATCTGATCTATCTTGATGCTGCCAAGCGCTTGAATGCCCGTCAGGCTAGGTGGGCACTTTTTTTCTTGCGGTTTAATTTTTCCGTTACTTACATCCCGGGTACCAAGAATGTTAAAGCGGATGCTTTGTCTCGCAGCTTTTCTCCTATGGTCAGTGCTGAGGAGGAGGAGGAGAGCATTTTACAAGAAGGTGTTGTGATTGCTGCTTTGGACTCCGTTTTGGAGGATGAGATTTTTAAAGCTCAAGAGAATGCCCCATCTAACACTCCCCATGGGAGGTTGTTTGTGCCTAGGACCTTTAGGAGAGATTTGTTTGTTGAGTGTCATGAGTCTCGGTTGGCAGGTCATCCAGGAATTTCTGAGACCAAGAGACTTGTGGGTCACAGTTTTTGGTGGCCTGGATGGCAGAAGGAAGTCATTAAGTGGGTGCGTCAATGTACTGTGTGTGCTAGATCTAAGTCTTCGCATGCTCCTGCTGCGGGGTTGCTTTGCCCTCTGGACACATCTGGCTATGGACTTTATTACTGACCTTCCCCCCTCTGAAGGTTTCATGGTCATCTGGGTGGTCGTGGACCATTTTAGCAAGATGTGTCACTTGGTTCCCTTCATCAAACTGCCTTGCGTTAAGACACTCGCGAAGGCCTTTGTCAAGGAAATTGCCAGACTACATGGCGTTCCTACTGACATTGTTTCTGATAGGGGACCTCAGTTCGTGGCTCATTTTTGGCGTGCCTTTTGTGACAGGTCGGGAGTTCATTTGTCGTTTTCATCCGGATATCATCCTGAGTCTAATGACCAGACAGAAAGAAAGTACCAGGATGTTGAGCAGTTCTTGCGTTGCTTTGTGGCAGACAATCAAGAGGAGTGGTCTGAGTTTCTGCCACTTGCTGAATATGCTCTTAACAACCATACATCCTCTTCTGCTGGGTGTTCGCCTTTTTTTTGTTGTACTGGGAGACATCCGTCTTTTGGGTCATTCTCCAAATTGGTATCGGCTGTGCCGGAGGAGGAGAGTTTTTGCGGTGATTTGGAGAGAGTTTGGACGGATGTGCATGTTAATCTTCAGGAGGCTAACAAAAAATCTAAGAGGTACTTTGATAGGAAACGGCAAGAAGTTTCGTTTGCTATTGGTGACATGGTTTGGTTGTCCTCTAAGAATCTGCGATTGAGGATTCCTTCGAAAAAATTGGGTCCCAAGTTTGTAGGGCCCTTTAAGGTGCTTCAGATAGTTAACCAATCTGCTGTTAGGTTGGAGGTTCCTACCTCCTGGAAGAATAATCTGGTGTTTCATGTTTCTCTGTTGAAAAAAGCTGATGTGTCGGTTGGTGACACCTCTGCCACTGTTCCTCCGGTGGTGGAGGACGGGGAATATGAAATTTCCCGCATCCTAAATTCTAGACGGTATAGAGGGAGTTTGCAGTATCTCGTCGCTTGGAAGGGTTTCGGACCCGAGGATAACTCATGGGTGAGGGCGGATGATGTTTCTGCTTCCAGACTTGTCAGAGCATTTCACAGGAGGTTTCCTGATAAGCCCGGTCCTAGGGGATCCGGAGGATCCTCTTAGAAGAGGGGGTACTGTTAGAACTCTCCTGTTAGGTTTTTTCTAGTTTGCTGGTCACATGACCATTTTTGCCTATTTAATCCGGCTCCGCCCTTCTGGCCTTGCTGGACTTCATTGTATTTACTACTCTTGAGCTAGCTTGGTGCTCTGTTACCGTTCTCTGTTAGTTTTGCTAGGTCTTCGGACCTCTATGTTCTTTGTTGTGTGTTTGTCTTTGACTGCTACAATTTCTGCTAGGAGGTGTCCAACTTTATCCCAGTCCCTAGTTCTTGTAGGGATTCCTCCCTTGCATCTATAGGTCTTCGTACAGACTAGCCGAGGACTTTAGCGGGTCTGATCGCAGGATCAGGTTCCCCGTTACATCGTAGGGATCCAGGATAGTTCGATGGTAGGGACAGATCTCCTGTCTTTCCTTAGTGCTTGTAGCAGATCATAACAGGAATAATATGTGTGAGGGTACCCCAGGAGTGTTCCAAATGTGTGTGGGTAGAAGATATATCCCACAGGGGCAAAATTGAAAAAAGGTGAAAAATTTTTTTTTGGACTTAGTCATTTTTTCAGTGTTTATCAGACTTTCACATAGGAGAAATGTCAGTGAGCATTCCGATTTCAGTTCCAGAGCGATTCGCCCGATGAGTCCTTCATATTTAGTTGTTTTCAGCCAATTTTCTGAATTTTTGAAAATTTCACTTTTTTGTGAAAATATCCACTAAATGAGGGAATAATATGTGTGAGGGTACCCCAGGAGACTTCCAAATGTATATGGGTAGAATATATATCCCACGGGGGTAAAATTTAAAAAAGTTGAAAAAAATTTTTTTTGGACTTAGTCGTTTTTCCAGCGTTTATCAGACTTTCAGATAGGGGAAATGTCAGTGAGCGTTCCGATTTCAGTTCCAGAGTGATTCGCCCAATGAGTCCATCATATTTAGTAGTTTTCAGCCAATTTTCCGAATTTTTGAAAATTTCACTTTTTTGTGAAAATATCCACTAAATGAGGGAATAATATGTGTGAGGGTACCCCAGGAGAGTTCCAAATGTGTGTGGGTAGAATATATATCCCACGGGGGTAAAATTGAAAAAAGTTTTAACAAAATTTTTTTGGGACTTAGTCATTTTTCCGGCGTTTATCAGACTTTCAGTTAGGGGAAATGTCAGTGAGCGTTCCAATTTCAGTTCCAGAGCGATTTGTCCGATGAGTCGTTCATATTTAGTCATTTTCAGCCAATTTTCAGAATTTTTAAAAATGTCACTTTTTTGTGAAAATATCCACTAAATGAGGGAATGATATGTGTGAGGCTACCCCAGGAGAGTTCCAAATGTGTGTGGGTAGAATATATATCCCACGGGGGTAAAATTGAAAAAAGTTTTAAAATTTTTTTTTTGGGACTTAGTCATTTTTCCGGCGTTTATCAGACTTTCAGTTAGGGGAAATGTCAGTGAGCGTTCCAATTTCAGTTCCAGAGCGATTCGCCCGATGAGTCGTTCATATTTAGTCGTTTTCAGCAATATTCTGAATGTTTGAAAATTTCACTTTTTTGTGAAAATATCCACTAAATGAGGGAATAATATGTGTGAGGGTACCCCAGAAGAGTTCCAAATGTGTGTGGGTAGAATATATATCCCACGGGGGTAAAATTGAAAAAAGGTAAAAAAAAATTTTTTTGGGACTTAGTCATTTTTTCAGCGTTTATCAGACTTTCAGATAGGGGAAATGTCAGTGAGCGTTCCAATTTCAGTTCCAGAGCGATTTGCCCGATGAGTCGTTCATATTTAGTCATTTTCAGCCAATTTTCAGAATTTTTTAAAATTTTACTTTTTTGTGAAAATATCCACTAAATGAGGGAACAATATGTGTGAGGGTACCGAGGAGAGTTACAAATGTGTGTGGGTAGAATATATATCCCACGGGGGTAAAATTGAAAAAGGATGAAAAAAAATTTTTTTTGGACTTAGTCATTTTTACGGCGTTTATCAGACTTTCAATTAGGGCAAATGTCATTGAGCGTTCCAATTTCAGTTCCAGAGCGATTCGACCGATGAGTCCTTCATATTTAGTCGATTTCAGCAATATTCTGAATATTTGAAAATTTCACTTTTTTGTGAAAATATCTGCTAAATGAGGGAATAATATGTGTGAGGGTACCCCAGCAGAGTTCCAAATGTGTTTGGGTAGAATATATATCCCACGGGGGTAAAATTGAAAAAAGTTTTAAAAAAATTTTTTTTGGACTTAGTCATTTTTCCGGCGTTTATCAGACTTTCAGTTAGGGGAAATGTCAGTGAGCGTTCCAATTTCAGTTCCAGAGCGATTTGCCCGATGAGTCGTTCATATTTAGTCATTTTCAGCCAATTTTCTGAATTTTTGAAAATTTCACTTTTTTGTGAAAATATCCACTAAATGAGGGAGAGTTCCAAATGTGTGTGGGTAGAATATATATCCCACGGGGGTAAAATTGAAAAAAGGTAAAAAAAAATTTTGGGGGATTTAGTCATTTTTTCAGCATTTATCAGACTTTCAGATAGGGGAAATGTCAGTGAGCTTTCCAATTTCAGTTCCAGAGCGATTTGCCAAATGAGTCGTTCATATTTAGTGATTTTCAGCCAATTTTCAGAATTTTTGAAAATTTCACTTTTTTGTGAAAATATCCACTAAATGAGGGAATAATATGTGTGAGGGTACCCCAGGAGAGTTACAAATGTGTGTGGGTAGAATATATATCCCACGGGGGTAAATTTGAAAAAAGATGAAAAAAAATTTTTTTGGACTTAGTCATTTTTTCAGCGTTTATCAGACTTTCACATAGGAGAAATGTCAGTGAGCATTCCGATTTCAGTTCCAGAGCGATTCGCCTGATGAGTCGTTCATATTTAGTCATTTTCAGCCAATTTTCTGAATTTTTGAAAATTTCACTTTTTTGTGAAAATATCCACTAAATGAGGGAATGATATGTGTGAGGCTACCCCAGGAGAGTTCCAAATGTGTGTGGGTAGAATATATATCCCACGGGGGTAAAATTGAAAAAAGTTTTAAAAATTTTTTTTTGGGTCTTAGTCATTTTTCCGGCGTTTATCAGACTTTCAGTTAGGGGAAATGTCAGTGAGCGTTCCAATTTCAGTTCCAGAGCGATTTGCCCAATGAGTCGTTCATATTTAGCCATTTTCAGCCAATTTTCTGAATTTTTGAAAATTTCACTTTTTTTGTGAAAATATCCACTAAAGGAGGGAATAATATGTGTGAGGGTACCCCAGCAGAGTTTCAAATGTGTGTGGGTAGAATATATATCCCACGGGGGTAAAATTGAAAAAAAAATTTTTTTTGGACTTAGTCATTTTTCCGGCGTTTATCAGACTTTCAATTAGGGCAAATGTCATTGAGCGTTCCAATTTCAGTTCCAGAGCGATTCTCCCGATGAGTCATAGAATCATAGAATCATAGAATCATAGAATGTAGAGTTGGAAGGGACCTCCTGGGTCATCTGGTCCAACCCCCTGCTCAAAGCAGGATTCACTAAATCATCTCAAACAGATGTCTGTCCAGCCTCTGTTTGAAGACGTCCATTGAAGGGGAACTCACCACCTCTCGTGGCAGCCTGTTCCACTCATTGATCACCCTCACTGTCAAAAAGTTTTTTCTAATATCTAATCTGTGTCTCCTCCCATTTAGTTTCATCCCATTGCTTCTAGTCTTTCCTTGTGCAAATGAGAATAAAGATGATCCTTCTACAATGTGACAGCCCTTGACATATTTGTAGACAGCTATTAAGTCTCCTCTCAGTCTTCTTTTTTGCAAGCTAAACATTCCCAAATCCTGCAACCGTTCCTCATAGGACATGGTTTGCAGACCAGTCACCATTCTGGTCGCTCTTCTCTGAACTTGCTCCAGTTTGTCTATGTCTTTTTTAAAATGTGGTGCCCAAAACTGTACACAGTATTCCAGATGAGGTCTGACCAAAGAGGAGTAAAGTCCGATAATGACTTCACGTGATCTAGACTGTATGCTTCTGTTAATACATCCCAGAATTGTATTTGTCTTTTTTGCTGCTGCATCACACTGTTGACTCATGTTCAGTCTATGATCTATTAGAATACCTAAGTCTTTTTCACATGTAATGTTGCTTAGCTCTATTCCTCAAATTCTGTATATGCTTTTTTCATTTTTATTGCCCAGATGTAGTACTTTGCATTTTTCCCTGTTAAAAACCATTCTGTTGGTTGCTGCCCACTGCTCCAGTTTATTTAGGTCTTTTTGAATCCTCTCACTCTCTTCTCTAGTATTAGCTATCCCTCCTAGCTTTGTGTCATCAGCAAATTTAATCAGTTTACCCTCAATTCCTTCATCTAAATCATTGATAAAGATGTTGAACAATACAGGTCCCAGGACGGAGCCCTGTGGTACCCCACTTGAGACATTCATCCAGCTGGATGTGAAGCCATTTACAACCACCCTTTGAGTCCAATCACTAAGCCAGTTATGAATCCACCTAACAGTTGCCTGGTCCATTGCATACTTGGTCATTTTTTCAATAAGGATGGTGTGAGATACTTTGTCAAATGCTTTGCTGAAGTCAAGATATACTATATCTACAGCATTTCCCTGATCCACCCAGTCAGTGATTCTGTCATAGAAGGAAATTAAGTTAGTCTGACATGACTTGTTAGTTACAAACCCATGCTGACTCTGGTTAATCACTTCATTCTTATCCATGTACTTACCTTTCACTTTTTTGTGAAAATATCCACTAAATGAGGGAATAATATGTGTGAGGGTACCCCAGGAGAGTTCCAAATGTGTGTGGGTAGAAGATATATCCCACGGGGGTAAAATTGAAAAAAGCTGAAAAATTTTTTTTTTTGGACTTAGTCATTTTTCTGGCGTTTATCAGACTTTCTGGTAGGGGAAATGTCAGTGAGCGTTCCGATTTCAGTTCCAGAGCGATTCGCCCGATGAGTCCTTCATATTTAGTCGTTTTCAGCCAATTTTCAGAATTTTTGAAAATTTCTCTTTTTTGTAAAAATATCCACTAAATGAGGGAATAATATGTGTGAGGGTACCCCAGGAGAGTTCCAAATGTGTGTGGGTAGAATATATATCCCACGGGGTTAAAATTTAAAAAAGTTGAAAAAATTTTTTTTTGCACTTAGTCATTTTTCCAGCGTTTATCAGACTTTCAGTTAGGGGAAATGTCAGTGAGCGTTCCGATTTCAGTTCCAGAGCGATTCGCCCGATGAGTCCTTCATATTTAGTTGTTTTCAGCAATATTCTGAATATTTGAAAATTTCACTTTTTTGTGAAAATATCCACTAAATGAGGGAATAATATGTTGTGGGGATACCCCAGAAGAGTTCCAAATGTGTGTGGGTAGAATATATATCCCACGGAGGTAAAATTAAAAAAAGGGAAAAAAAAAATTTTTTTTGGACTTAGTCATTTTTTCAGCGTTTATCAGACTTTCAGTTAGGGGAAATGTCAGTGAGCGTTCCGATTTCAGTTCCAGAGCGATTCGCCCGATGAGTCCTTCATATTTAGTCGTTTTCAGCCAATTTTCTGAATTTTTGAAAATTTCACTTTTTTGTCAAAATATCCACTAAATGAGGGAATGTGAGGGTACCCCAGGAGAGTTCCAAATGTGTGTGGGTAGAATATATCCCACGGGGGTAAAATTGAAAAAAGTTTTAAAAAAATTTTTTTTGGACTTAGTCATTTTTCCGGCGTTTATCAGATTTTCAATTTGGGCAAATGTCATTGAGCGTTCCAATTTCAGTTCCAGAGCGATTCGCCCGATGAGTCCTTCATATTTAGTAGTTTTCAGCAAATTTTCAGAATTTTTGAAAATTTCACTTTTTTTGTGAAAATATCCACTAAATGAGGGAATAATATGTGTGAGGGCACCCCAGGAGAGTTCCAAATGTGTGTGGGTAGAAGATTTATCCCACGGGGGTAAAATTGAAAAAAGTTGAAAAATTTTTTTTTTTCGACTTAGTCATTTTTCTGGCGTTTATCAGACTTTCAGGTAGGGGAAATGTCAGTGAGCGTTCCGATTTCAGTTCCAGAGCGATTCGCCCGATGAGTCCTTCATATTTAGTCGTTTTCAGCCAATTTTCAGAATTTTTGAAAATTTCACTTTTTTGTGAAAATATCCACTAAATGAGGGAATAATATGTGTGAGGGTACCCCAGGAGAGTTCCAAATGTGTGTGGGTAGAAGATTTATCCCACGGGGGTAAAATTGAAAAAAGTTGAAAAATTTTTTTTTTTCGACTTAGTCATTTTTCTTGCGTTTATCGGACTTTCAGGTAGGGGAAATGTCAGTGAGCGTTCCGATTTCAGTTCCAGAGCGATTCGCCCGATGAGTCCTTCATATTTAGTCGTTTTCAGCCAATTTTCAGAATTTTTGAAAATTTCTCTTTTTTGTGAAAATATCCACTAAATGAGGGAATGTGAGGGTACCCCAGGAGAGTTCCAAATGTGTGTGGGTAGAATATATATCCCACGGGGGTAAAATTGAAAAAAGTTTTAAAAAAATTTTTTTTGGACTTAGTCATTTTTCCGGCGTTTATCAGACTTTCAATTAGGGCAAATGTCAGTGAGCATTCAGATTTCAGTTCCAGAGGGATTCGCCCGATCAGTCCTTCATATTTAGTCGTTTTCAGCCAATTTTCTGAATATATGAAAATTTCACTTTTTTGTGAAAATATCCACTAAATGAGGGAATAATATGTGTGAGGGCACCCCAGGAGAGTTCCAAATGTGTGTGGGTAGAATATATATCCCGCGGGGGTAAAATTGAAAAAAGTTTAAAAAATTAACTTTTTAGACTTAGTCATTTTTCCGGCATTTATCAGACTTTCAGATAGTGGAAATGTCAGTGAGCATTCCGATTTCAGTTCCAGAGCGATTCGCCCGATGAGTCCTTCATATTTAGTCGTTTTCAGCCAATTTTCTGAATTTTTGAAAATTTCACTTTTTTGTGAAAATATCCACTAAATGAGGGAATAATATGTGTGAGGGTACCCCAGGAGAGTTCCAAATGTGTGTGGGTAGAATATATACCCCACGGGGGTAAAATTGAAAAAAGTTGAAAAAAAATTGTTTTTGGACCTAGTCATTTTTCCGCCGTTTATCAGACTTTCAATTTGGGCAAATGTCAGAGAGTGTTCCGATTTCAGTTCCAGAGCAATTCACCCGATGAGTCCTTCATATTTAGTCGTTTTCAGCCAATTTTCTGAATTTTTGAAAATTTCTCTTTTTTGTGAAAATATCCACTAAATGAGGGAATAATATGTGTGAGGGTACCCCAGGAGAGTTCCAAATGTTTGTGGGTAGAATATATATCCCACGGGGGTAAAATTGAAAAAAGGTAAAAAAAATTTTTTTTTGGACTTAGTCATTTTTTCAGCGTTTTTCAGACTTTCAGATAGGGGAAATGTCAGTGAGCGTTCCGATTTCAGTTCCAGAGCGATTCGCCCGATGAGTCATTCATATTTAGTCATTTTCAGCCAATTTTCTGAATTTTTGAAAAATTCACTTTTTTGTGAAAATATCCACTAAATGAGGGAATAATATGTGTGAGGGTACCCCAACAGCGTTCCAAATGTGTGTGGGTAGAATATATATCCCACGGGGGTAAAATTGAAAAAAGGTGAAAAATTTTTTTTTTTGGACTTAGTCATTTTTTCAGCGTTTATCAGACTTTCAATTTGGGCAAATGTCAGAGAGTGTTCCGATTTCAGTTCCAGAGCTATTCGCCTGATGAGTCCTTCATATTTAGTCATTTTCAGCCAATTTTCTGAATTTTTGAAAATTTCACTTTTTTGTGAAAATATCCACTAAATGAGGGAATAATATGTGTGAGGGCACCCCAGGAGAGTTCCAAATGTGTGTGGGTAGAATATATATCCCGCGGGGGTAAAATTGAAAAAAGTTTAAAAAATTTACTTTTTAGACTTAGTCATTTTTCCGGCATTTATCAGACTTTCAGATAGTGGAAATGTCAGTGAGCATTCCGATTTCAGTTCCAGAGCGATTCGCCCGATGAGTCCTTCATATTTAGTCGTTTTCAGCCAATTTTCTGAATTTTTGAAAATTTCACTTTTTGTGAAAATATCCACTAAATGAGGGAATAATATGTGTGAGGGTACCCCAGGAGAGTTCCAAATGTGTGTGGGTAGAATATATACCCCACGGGGGTAAAATTGAAAAAAGTTGAAAAAAACTTGTTTTTGGACCTAGTCATTTTTCCGCCGTTTATCAGACTTTCAATTTGGGCAAATGTCAGAGAGTGTTCCGATTTCAGTTCCAGAGCAATTCACCCGATGAGTCCTTCATATTTAGTCGTTTTCAGCCAATTTTCAGAATTTTTGAAAATTTCACTTTTTTCTGAAAATATCCACTAAATGAGGGAATAATATGTGTGAGGGTACCCCAGGAGAGTTCCAAATGTGTGTGGGTAGAATATATATCCCATGGGGGTAAATTTGAAAAAAGGTGAAAAAAATTTTTTTTTCGACTTAGTCATTTTTCAGCGTTTGTCAGACTTTCAGATAGGAGAAATGTCAGTGAGCGTTCCAATTTCAGTTCCAGAGCGATTCGCCCGATGAGTCCTTCATATTTAGTTGTTTTCAGCCAATTTTCTGAATTTTTGAAAATTTCACTTTTTTGTGAAAATATCCACTAAATGAGGGAATAATATGTGTGAGGGTACCCCAGGAGAGTTCCAAATGTGTGTGGGTAGAATATATATCCCACGGGGGTAAAATTGAAAGAAGTTGAAAAATTTTTTTTTTTCGACTTAGTCATTTTTCTGGCGTTTATCAGACTTTCAGGTAGGGGAAATGTCAGTGAGCGCTCCGATTTCAGTTCCAGAGCGATTCATCCGATGAGTCCATCATATTTAGTCGTTTTCAGCCAATTTTCAGAATTTTTGAAAATTTCTCTTTTTTGTGAAAATATCCACTAAATGAGGGAATAATATGTGTGAGGGTACCTCAAGAGAATTCCAAATGTGTGTGGGTAGAATATATATCCCACGGGGATAAAATTGAAAAAAGATGAAGAAAAATTTTTTTTAGACTTAGTAATTTTTCCGGCGTTTATCAGACTTTCAGATAGGGGAAATGTCAGTGAGCGTTCCGATTTCAGTTCCAGAGCGATTCGCCCGATGAGTCCTTCATATTTAGTCGTTTTCAGCCAATTTTCTGAATTTTTGAAAATTTCACTTTTTTGTGAAAATATCCACTAAATGAGGGAATAATATGTGTGAGGGTACCTCAGGAGAGTTCCAAATGTGTGTGGGTAGAATATATATCCCACGGGGGTAAAATTGAAAAAAGTTGAAAACATTTTTTTTTTAGACTTAGTCATTTTTCCGGCGTTTATCAGACTTTCAGATAGGGGAAATGTCAGTGAGCGTTCCGATTTAAGTTCCAGAGCGATTCGCCCGATGAGTCGTTCATATTTAGTCATTTTCAGCCAATTTTCAGAATTTTTGAAAATTTCACTTTTTTGTGAAAATATCCACTAAATGAGGGAATAATATGTGTGAGAGTACCCCAGGAGAGTTCCAAATGTGTGTGGGTAGAATATATACCCCACGGGGGTAAATTTGAAAAAAGTTGAAAAAAAATTTTTTTTGGACTTAGTCATTTTTCCGGCGTTTATCAGACTTTCAGATAGCGGAAATGTCAGTGAGCGTTCCGATTTCAGTTCTAGAGCGATTCGCCCGATGAGTCCTTCATATTTAGTCGTTTTCAGCCAATTTTCAGAATTTTTGAAAATTTCACTTTTTTGTGAAAATATCCACTAAATGAGGGAATAATGTGTGTGAGGGTACCCCAGGAGAGTTCCAAATGTGTGTGGGTAGAATATATACCCTACGGGGGTAAAATTGAAAAAAGTTGAAAAAAATTTATTTTTGGACTTATTCATTTTTCCGGCGTTTATCAGACTTTCAATTAGGGCAAATGTCAGTGAGCATTCAGATTTCAGTTCCAGAGGGATTCGCCCGATCAGTCCTTCATATTTAGTCGTTTTCAGCCAATTTTCTGAATATATGAAAATTTCACTTTTTTGTGAAAATATCCACTAAATGAGGGAATAATATGTGTGAGGGCACCCCAGGAGAGTTCCAAATGTGTGTGGGTAGAATATATATCCCGCGGGGGTAAAATTGAAAAAAGTTTAAAAAATTTACTTTTTAGACTTAGTCATTTTTCCGGCATTTATCAGACTTTCAGATAGTGGAAATGTCAGTGAGCATTCCGATTTCAGTTCCCGAGCGATTCGCCCGATGAGTCCTTCATATTTAGTAGTTTTCAGCAAATTTTCAGAATTTTTGAAAATTTCACTTTTTTTGTGAAAATATCCACTAAATGAGGGAATAATATGTGTGAGGGCACCGCAGGAGAGTTCCAAATGTGTGTGGGCAGAATATATATCCCACGGGGGTAAAATTGAAAAAAGGTGAAGAAAATTTTTTTTTAGACTTAGTCATTTTTCCAGCGTTTATCAGACTTTCAGATAGGGGAAATGTCAGTGAGCGTTCCGATTTCAGTTCCAGAGCGATTCGCCCGATGAGTCCTTCATATTTAGTCATTTTCAGCCAATTTTCTGAATTTTTGAAAATTTCACTTTTTTTGTGAAAATATCCACTAAATGAGGGAATAATATGTGTGAGGGTACCCCAGGAGAGTTCCAAATGTGTGTGGGTAGAATATATATCCCATGGGGGTAAATTTGAAAAAAGGTGAAAAAATTTTTTTTTTGGACTGTCATTTTTTCAACGTTTATCAGACTTTCAGATAGGAGAAATGTCAGTGAGCGTTCCGATTTCAGTTCCAGAGCGATTCGCCCGATGAGTCCTTCATATTTAGTCGTTTTCAGCCAATTTTCTGAATTTTTGAAAATTTCACTTTTTTGTGAAAATATCCACTAAATGAGGGAATAATATGTGTGAGGGTACCCCAGGAGAGTTCCAAATGTGTGTGGGTAGAATATATATCCCATGGGGGTAAATATGAAAAAAAGGTGAAAAAAATTTTTTTTTAGACTTAGTCATTTTTTCAGCGTTTATCAGACCTTCAGATAGGAGAAATGTCAGAGAGCGTTCCGATTTCAGTTCCAGAGCGATTCGCCCGATGAGTCCTTCATATTTAGTCGTTTTCAGCCAATTTTCTGAATTTTTGAAAATTTCACTTTTTTGTGAAAATATCCACTAAATGAGGGAATAATATGTGTGAGGGTACCCCAGGAGAGTTCCAAATGTGTGTGGGTAGAATATATACCCCACGGTGGTAAAATTGAAAAAAGTTGAAAAAAAATTTTTTTTGGACTTAGTCATTTTTCCGGCGTTTATCAGACTTTCAATTTGGGCAAATGCCAGTGAGCATTCCGATTTCAGTTCCAGAGCGATTCGCCCGATGAGTCCTTCATATTTAGTCGTTTTCAGCCAATTTTCTGAATTTTTGAAAATTTCACTTTTTTGTGAAAATATCCACTAAATGAGGGAATAATATGTGTGAGGGCACCCCAGGAGAGTTCCAAATGTGTGTGGGTAGAATATATATCCCGCGGGGGTAAAATTGAAAAAAGTTTAAAAAATTTACTTTTTAGACTTAGTCATTTTTCCGGCATTTATCAGACTTTCAGATAGTGGAAATGTCAGTGAGCATTCCGATTTCAGTTCCCGAGCGATTCGCCCGATGAGTCCTTCATATTTAGTAGTTTTCAGCAAATTTTCAGAATTTTTGAAAATTTCACTTTTTTTGTGAAAATATCCACTAAATGAGGGAATAATATGTGTGAGGGCACCGCAGGAGAGTTCCAAATGTGTGTGGACAGAATATATATCCCACGGGGGTAAAATTGAAAAAAGGTGAAGAAAATTTTTTTTTAGACTTAGTCATTTTTCCAGCGTTTATCAGACTTTCAGATAGGGGAAATGTCAGTGAGCGTTCCGATTTCAGTTCCAGAGCGATTCGCCCGATGAGTCCTTCATATTTAGTCATTTTCAGCCAATTTTCTGAATTTTTGAAAATTTCACTTTTTTTGTGAAAATATCCACTAAATGAGGGAATAATATGTGTGAGGGTACCCCAGGAGAGTTCCAAATGTGTGTGGGTAGAATATATATCCCATGGGGGTAAATTTGAAAAAAGGTGAAAAAATTTTTTTTTTGGACTGTCATTTTTTCAACGTTTATCAGACTTTCAGATAGGAGAAATGTCAGTGAGCGTTCCGATTTCAGTTCCAGAGCGATTCGCCCGATGAGTCCTTCATATTTAGTCGTTTTCAGCCAATTTTCTGAATTTTTGAAAATTTCACTTTTTTGTGAAAATATCCACTAAATGAGGGAATAATATGTGTGAGGGTACCCCAGGAGAGTTCCAAATGTGTGTGGGTAGAATATATATCCCATGGGGGTAAATATGAAAAAAAGGTGAAAAAAATTTTTTTTTAGACTTAGTCATTTTTTCAGCGTTTATCAGACCTTCAGATAGGAGAAATGTCAGAGAGCGTTCCGATTTCAGTTCCAGAGCGATTCGCCCGATGAGTCCTTCATATTTAGTCGTTTTCAGCCAATTTTCTGAATTTTTGAAAATTTCACTTTTTTTGTGAAAATATCCACTAAATGAGGGAATAATATGTGTGAGGGTACCCCAGGAGAGTTCCAAATGTGTGTGGGTAGAATATATACCCCACGGTGGTAAAATTGAAAAAAGTTGAAAAAAAATTTTTTTTGGACTTAGTCATTTTTCCGGCGTTTATCAGACTTTCAATTTGGGCAAATGCCAGTGAGCATTCCGATTTCAGTTCCACAGCGATTCGCCCGATGAGTCCTTCATATTTAGTCGTTTTCAGCCAATTTTCTGAATTTTTGAAAATTTCACTTTTTTGTGAAAATATCCACTAAATGAGGGAATAATATGTGTGAGGGTACCCCAGGAGAGTTCCAAATGTGTGTGGGTAGAATATATATCCCACGGGGGTAAAATTGAAAGAAGTTGAAAAATTTTTTTTTTTCGACTTAGTCATTTTTCTGGCGTTTATCAGACTTTCAGGTAGGGGAAATGTCAGTGAGCGTTCCGATTTCAGTTCCAGAGCGATTCATCCGATGAGTCCATCATATTTAGTCGTTTTCAGCCAATTTTCAGAATTTTTGAAAATTTCACTTTTTTGTGAAAATTTCCACTAAATGAGGGAATAATATGTGTGAGGGTACCCCAAGAGAATTCCAAATGTGTGTGGGTAGAATATATATCCCACGGGGATAAAATTGAAAAAAGATGAAGAAAAATTTTTTTTAGACTTAGTAATTTTTCCGGCGTTTATCAGACTTTCAGATAGGGGAAATGTCAGTGAGCGTTCCGATTTCAGTTCCAGAGCGATTCGCCCGATGAGTCCTTCATATTTAGTCGTTTTCAGCCAATTTTCTGAATTTTTGAAAATTTCACTTTTTTGTGAAAATATCCACTAAATGAGGGAATAATATGTGTGAGAGTACCCCAGGAGAGTTCCAAATGTGTGTGGGTAGAATATATATCCTACGGGGGTAAAATTGAAAAAAGTTGAAAAAAATTTATTTTTGGACTTATTCATTTTTCCGGCGTTTATCAGACTTTCAATTAGGGCAAATGTCAGTGAGCATTCAGATTTCAGTTCCAGAGGGATTCGCCCGATCAGTCCTTCATATTTAGTCGTTTTCAGCCAATTTTCTGAATATATGAAAATTTCACTTTTTTGTGAAAATATCCACTAAATGAGGGAATAATATGTGTGAGGGCACCCCAGGAGAGTTCCAAATGTGTGTGGGTAGAATATATATCCCGCGGGGGTAAAATTGAAAAAAGTTTAAAAAATTTACTTTTTAGACTTAGTCATTTTTCCGGCATTTATCAGACTTTCAGATAGTGGAAATGTCAGTGAGCATTCCGATTTCTTTTCCAGAGCGATTCGCCCGATGAGTCCTTCATATTTAGTCGTTTTCAGCCAATTTTCTGAATTTTTGAAAATTTCACTTTTTTGTGAAAATATCCACTAAATGAGGGAATAATATGTGTGAGGGTACCCCAGGAGAGTTCCAAATGTTTGTGGGTAGAATATATATCCCACGGGGGTAAAATTGAAAAAAGGTAAAAAAATTTTTTTTTTGGACTTAGTCATTTTTTCAGCGTTTTTCAGACTTTCAGATAGGGGAAATGTCAGTGAGCGTTCCGATTTCAGTTCCAGAGCGATTCGCCCGATGAGTCATTCATATTTAGTCATTTTCAGCCAATTTTCTGAATTTTTGAAAATTTCACTTTTTTCTGAAAATATCCACTAAATGAGGGAATAATATGTGTGAGGGTACCCCAGGAGAGTTCCAAATGTGTGTGGGTAGAATATATATCCCATGGGGGTAAATTTGAAAAAAGGTGAAAAAAATTTTTTTTTCGACTTAGTCATTTTTCAGCGTTTGTCAGACTTTCAGATAGGAGAAATGTCAGTGAGCGTTCCGATTTCAGTTCCAGAGCGATTCGCCTGATGAGTCCTTCATATTTAGTCGTTTTCAGCCAATTTTCTGAATTTTTGAAAATTTCACTTTTTTGTGAAAATATCCACTAAATGAGGGAATAATATGTGTGAGGGTACCCCAGGAGAGTTCCAAATGTGTGTGGGTAGAATATATATCCCACGGGGGTAAAATTGAAAGAAGTTGAAAAATTTTTTTTTTTCGACTTAGTCATTTTTCCGCCGTTTATCAGACTTTCAATTTGGGCAAATGTCAGAGAGTGTTCCGATTTCAGTTCCAGAGCAATTCACCCGATGAGTCCTTCATATTTAGTCGTTTTCAGCCAATTTTCAGAATTTTTGAAAATTTCACTTTTTTCTGAAAATATCCACTAAATGAGGGAATAATATGTGTGAGGGTACCCCAGGAGAGTTCCAAATGTGTGTGGGTAGAATATATATCCCATGGGGGTAAATTTGAAAAAAGGTGAAAAAAATTTTTTTTTCGACTTAGTCATTTTTCAGCGTTTGTCAGACTTTCAGATAGGAGAAATGTCAGTGAGCGTTCCGATTTCAGTTCCAGAGCGATTCGCCCGATGAGTCCTTCATATTTAGTTGTTTTCAGCCAATTTTCTGAATTTTTGAAAATTTCACTTTTTTGTGAAAATATCCACTAAATGAGGGAATAATATGTGTGAGGGTACCCCAGGAGAGTTCCAAATGTGTGTGGGTAGAATATATATCCCACGGGGGTAAAATTGAAAGAAGTTGAAAAATTTTTTTTTTTCGACTTAGTCATTTTTCTGGCGTTTATCAGACTTTCAGGTAGGGGAAATGTCAGTGAGCGCTCCGATTTCAGTTCCAGAGCGATTCATCCGATGAGTCCATCATATTTAGTCGTTTTCAGCCAATTTTCAGAATTTTTGAAAATTTCTCTTTTTTGTGAAAATATCCACTAAATGAGGGAATAATATGTGTGAGGGTACCCCAAGAGAATTCCAAATGTGTGTGGGTAGAATATATATCCCACGGGGATAAAATTGAAAAAAGATGAAGAAAAATTTTTTTTAGACTTAGTAATTTTTCCGGCGTTTATCAGACTTTCAGATAGGGGAAATGTCAGTGAGCGTTCCGATTTCAGTTCCAGAGCGATTCGCCCGATGAGTCCTTCATATTTAGTCGTTTTCAGCCAATTTTCTGAATTTTTGAAAATTTCACTTTTTTGTGAAAATATCCACTAAATGAGGGAATAATATGTGTGAGGGTACCTCAGGAGAGTTCCAAATGTGTGTGGGTAGAATATATATCCCACGGGGGTAAAATTGAAAAAAGTTGAAAACATTTTTTTTTTAGACTTAGTCATTTTTCCGGCGTTTATCAGACTTTCAGATAGGGGAAATGTCAGTGAGCGTTCCGATTTAAGTTCCAGAGCGATTCGCCCGATGAGTCGTTCATATTTAGTCATTTTCAGCCAATTTTCAGAATTTTTGAAAATTTCACTTTTTTGTGAAAATATCCACTAAATGAGGGAATAATATGTGTGAGAGTACCCCAGGAGAGTTCCAAATGTGTGTGGGTAGAATATATATCCTACGGGGGTAAAATTGAAAAAAGTTGAAAAAAATTTATTTTTGGACTTATTCATTTTTCCGGCGTTTATCAGACTTTCAATTAGGGCAAATGTCAGTGAGCATTCAGATTTCAGTTCCAGAGGGATTCGCCCGATCAGTCCTTCATATTTAGTCGTTTTCAGCCAATTTTCTGAATATATGAAAATTTCACTTTTTTGTGAAAATATCCACTAAATGAGGGAATAATATGTGTGAGGGCACCCCAGGAGAGTTCCAAATGTGTGTGGGTAGAATATATATCCCGCGGGGGTAAAATTGAAAAAAGTTTAAAAAATTTACTTTTTAGACTTAGTCATTTTTCCGGCATTTATCAGACTTTCAGATAGTGGAAATGTCAGTGAGCATTCCGATTTCAGTTCCAGAGCGATTCGCCCGATGAGTCCTTCATATTTAGTCGTTTTCAGCCAATTTTCTGAATTTTTGAAAATTTCACTTTTTTGTGAAAATATCCACTAAATGAGGGAATAATATGTGTGAGGGTACCCCAGGAGAGTTCCAAATGTTTGTGGGTAGAATATATATCCCACGGGGGTAAAATTGAAAAAAGGTAAAAAAAATTTTTTTTTGGACTTAGTCATTTTTTCAGCGTTTTTCAGACTTTCAGATAGGGGAAATGTCAGTGAGCGTTCCGATTTCAGTTCCAGAGCGATTCGCCCGATGAGTCATTCATATTTAGTCATTTTCAGCCAATTTTCTGAATTTTTGAAAAATTCACTTTTTTGTGAAAATATCCACTAAATGAGGGAATAATATGTGTGAGGGTACCCCAACAGCGTTCCAAATGTGTGTGGGTAGAATATATATCCCACGGGGGTAAAATTGAAAAAAGGTGAAAAATTTTTTTTTTTGGACTTAGTCATTTTTTCAGCGTTTATCAGACTTTCAATTTGGGCAAATGTCAGAGAGTGTTCCGATTTCAGTTCCAGAGCGATTCGCCTGATGAGTCCTTCATATTTAGTCATTTTCAGCCAATTTTCTGAATTTTTGAAAATTTCACTTTTTTGTGAAAATATCCACTAAATGAGGGAATAATATGTGTGAGGGCACCCCAGGAGAGTTCCAAATGTGTGTGGGTAGAATATATATCCCGCGGGGGTAAAATTGAAAAAAGTTTAAAAAATTTACTTTTTAGACTTAGTCATTTTTCCGGCATTTATCAGACTTTCAGATAGTGGAAATGTCAGTGAGCATTCCGATTTCAGTTCCAGAGCGATTCGCCCGATGAGTCCTTCATATTTAGTCGTTTTCAGCCAATTTTCTGAATTTTTGAAAATTTCACTTTTTGTGAAAATATCCACTAAATGAGGGAATAATATGTGTGAGGGTACCCCAGGAGAGTTCCAAATGTGTGTGGGTAGAATATATACCCCACGGGGGTAAAATTGAAAAAAGTTGAAAAAAACTTGTTTTTGGACCTAGTCATTTTTCCGCCGTTTATCAGACTTTCAATTTGGGCAAATGTCAGAGAGTGTTCCGATTTCAGTTCCAGAGCAATTCACCCGATGAGTCCTTCATATTTAGTCGTTTTCAGCCAATTTTCAGAATTTTTGAAAATTTCACTTTTTTCTGAAAATATCCACTAAATGAGGGAATAATATGTGTGAGGGTACCCCAGGAGAGTTCCAAATGTGTGTGGGTAGAATATATATCCCATGGGGGTAAATTTGAAAAAAGGTGAAAAACATTTTTTTTTCGACTTAGTCATTTTTCAGCGTTTGTCAGACTTTCAGATAGGAGAAATGTCAGTGAGCGTTCCGATTTCAGTTCCAGAGCGATTCGCCCGATGAGTCCTTCATATTTAGTTGTTTTCAGCCAATTTTCTGAATTTTTGAAAATTTCACTTTTTTGTGAAAATATCCACTAAATGAGGGAATAATATGTGTGAGGGTACCCCAGGAGAGTTCCAAATGTGTGTGGGTAGAATATATATCCCACGGGGGTAAAATTGAAAGAAGTTGAAAATTTTTTTTTTTTCGACTTAGTCATTTTTCTGGCGTTTATCAGACTTTCAGGTAGGGGAAATGTCAGTGAACGCTCCGATATCAGTTCCAGAGCGATTCATCCGATGAGTCCATCATATTTAGTCGTTTTCAGCCAATTTTCAGAATTTTTGAAAATTTCTCTTTTTTGTGAAAATATCCACTAAATGAGGGAATAATATGTGTGAGGGTACCCCAAGAGAATTCCAAATGTGTGTGGGTAGAATATATATCCCACGGGGATAAAATTGAAAAAAGATGAAGAAAAATTTTTTTTAGACTTAGTAATTTTTCCGGCGTTTATCAGACTTTCAGATAGGGGAAATGTCAGTGAGCGTTCCGATTTCAGTTCCAGAGCGATTCGCCCGATGAGTCCTTCATATTTAGTCGTTTTCAGCCAATTTTCTGAATTTTTGAAAATTTCACTTTTTTGTGAAAATATCCACTAAATGAGGGAATAATATGTGTGAGGGTACCTCAGGAGAGTTCCAAATGTGTGTGGGTAGAATATATATCCCACGGGGGTAAAATTGAAAAAAGTTGAAAACATTTTTTTTTTAGACTTAGTCATTTTTCCGGCGTTTATCAGACTTTCAGATAGGGGAAATGTCAGTGAGCGTTCCGATTTCAGTTCCAGAGCGATTCGCCCGATGAGTCCTTCATATTTAGTCGTTTTCAGCCAATTTTCTGAATTTTTGAAAATTTCACTTTTTTGTGAAAATATCCACTAAATGAGGGAATAATATGTGTGAGAGTACCCCAGGAGAGTTCCAAATGTGTGTGGGTAGAATATATACCCCACGGGGGTAAATTTGAAAAAAGTTGAAAAAAAATTTTTTTGGGACTTAGTCATTTTTCCGGCGTTTATCAGACTTTCAGATAGCGGAAATGTCAGTGAGCGTTCCGATTTCAGTTCTAGAGCGATTCGCCCGATGAGTCCTTCATATTTAGTCGTTTTCAGCCAATTTTCAGAATTTTTGAAAATTTCACTTTTTTGTGAAAATATCCACTAAATGAGGGAATAATGTGTGTGAGGGTACCCCAGGAGAGTTCCAAATGTGTGTGGGTAGAATATATACCCTACGGGGGTAAAATTGAAAAAAGTTGAAAAAAATTTATTTTTGGACTTATTCATTTTTCCGGCGTTTATCAGACTTTCAATTAGGGCAAATGTCAGTGAGCATTCAGATTTCAGTTCCAGAGGGATTCGCCCGATCAGTCCTTCATATTTAGTCGTTTTCAGCCAATTTTCTGAATATATGAAAATTTCACTTTTTTGTGAAAATATCCACTAAATGAGGGAATAATATGTGTGAGGGCACCCCAGGAGAGTTCCAAATGTGTGTGGGTAGAATATATATCCCGCGGGGGTAAAATTGAAAAAAGGTTAAAAAATTTACTTTTTAGACTTAGTCATTTTTCCGGCATTTATCAGACTTTCAGATAGTGGAAATGTCAGTGAGCATTCCGATTTCAGTTCCCGAGCGATTCGCCCGATGAGTCCTTCATATTTAGTCGTTTTCAGCCAATTTTCAGAATTTTTGAAAATTTCACTTTTTTGTGAAAATATCCACTAAATGAGGGAATAATATGTGTGAGGGTACCCCAGGAGAGTTCCAAATGTGTGTGGGTAGAATATATACCCCACGGGGGTAAAATTGAAAAAAGTTGAAAAAAAATTGTTTTTGGACCTAGTCATTTTTCCGCCGTTTATCAGACTTTCAATTTGGGCAAATGTCAGAGAGTGTTCCGATTTCAGTTCCAGAGCAATTCACCCGATGAGTCCTTCATATTTAGTCGTTTTCAGCCAATTTTCAGAATTTTTGAAAATTTCTCTTTTTTCTGAAAATATCCACTAAATGAGGGAATAATATGTGTGAGGGTACCCCAGGAGAGTTCCAAATGTGTGTGGGTAGAATATATATCCCATGGGGGTAAATTTGAAAAAAGGTGAAAAAAATTTTTTTTTCGACTTAGTCATTTTTTCAGCGTTTGTCAGACTTTCAGATAGGAGAAATGTCAGTGAGCGTTCCGATTTCAGTTCCAGAGCGATTCGCCCGATGAGTCCTTCATATTTAGTTGTTTTCAGCCAATTTTCTGAATTTTTGAAAATTTCACTTTTTTGTGAAAATATCCACTAAATGAGGGAATAATATGTGTGAGGGTACCCCAGGAGAGTTCCAAATGTGTGTGGGTAGAATATATATCCCACGGGGGTAAAATTGAAAGAAGTTGAAAAATTTTTTTTTTTCGACTTAGTCATTTTTCTGGCGTTTATCAGACTTTCAGGTAGGGGAAATGTCAGTGAGCGCTCCGATTTCAGTTCCAGAGCGATTCATCCGATGAGTCCATCATATTTAGTCGTTTTCAGCCAATTTTCAGAATTTTTGAAAATTTCTCTTTTTTGTGAAAATATCCACTAAATGAGGGAATAATATGTGTGAGGGTACCTCAAGAGAATTCCAAATGTGTGTGGGTAGAATATATATCCCACGGGGATAAAATTGAAAAAAGATGAAGAAAAATTTTTTTTAGACTTAGTAATTTTTCCGGCGTTTATCAGACTTTCAGATAGGGGAAATGTCAGTGAGCGTTCCGATTTCAGTTCCAGAGCGATTCGCCCGATGAGTCCTTCATATTTAGTCGTTTTCAGTCAATTTTCTGAATTTTTGAAAATTTCACTTTTTTGTGAAAATATCCACTAAATGAGGGAATAATATGTGTGAGGGTACCTCAGGAGAGTTCCAAATGTGTGTGGGTAGAATATATATCCCACGGGGGTAAAATTGAAAAAAGTTGAAAACATTTTTTTTTTAGACTTAGTCATTTTTCCGGCGTTTATCAGACTTTCAGATAGGGGAAATGTCAGTGAGCGTTCCGATTTAAGTTCCAGAGCGATTCGCCCGATGAGTCGTTCATATTTAGTCATTTTCAGCCAATTTTCTGAATTTTTGAAAATTTCACTTTTTTGTGAAAATATCCACTAAATGAGGGAATAATATGTGTGAGAGTACCCCAGGAGAGTTCCAAATGTGTGTGGGTAGAATATATACCCCACGGGGGTAAATTTGAAAAAAGTTGAAAAAAAATTTTTTTGGGACTTAGTCATTTTTCCGGCGTTTATCAGACTTTCAGATAGCGGAAATGTCAGTGAGCGTTCCGATTTCAGTTCTAGAGCGATTCGCCCGATGAGTCCTTCATATTTAGTCGTTTTCAGCCAATTTTCAGAATTTTTGAAAATTTCACTTTTTTGTGAAAATATCCACTAAATGAGGGAATAATGTGTGTGAGGGTACCCCAGGAGAGTTCCAAAT
Source organism: Phyllobates terribilis (assembly GCF_046119375.1). Taxonomy (NCBI): domain Eukaryota; kingdom Metazoa; phylum Chordata; class Amphibia; order Anura; family Dendrobatidae; genus Phyllobates; species Phyllobates terribilis. The sequence goes on along the minus strand of NW_027362773.1, from coordinate 16,381,007 downwards.
GTGTGTGGGTAGAATATATACCCTACGGGGGTAAAATTGAAAAAAGTTGAAAAAAATTTATTTTTGGACTTATTCATTTTTCCGGCGTTTATCAGACTTTCAATTAGGGCAAATGTCAGTGAGCATTCAGATTTCAGTTCCAGAGGGATTCGCCCGATCAGTCCTTCATATTTAGTCGTTTTCAGCCAATTTTCTGAATATATGAAAATTTCACTTTTTTGTGAAAATATCCACTAAATGAGGGAATAATATGTGTGAGGGCACCCCAGGAGAGTTCCAAATGTGTGTGGGTAGAATATATATCCCGCGGGGGTAAAATTGAAAAAAGGTTAAAAAATTTACTTTTTAGACTTAGTCATTTTTCCGGCATTTATCAGACTTTCAGATAGTGGAAATGTCAGTGAGCATTCCGATTTCAGTTCCCGAGCGATTCGCCCGATGAGTCCTTCATATTTAGTCGTTTTCAGCCAATTTTCAGAATTTTTGAAAATTTCACTTTTTTGTGAAAATATCCACTAAATGAGGGAATAATATGTGTGAGGGTACCCCAGGAGAGTTCCAAATGTGTGTGGGTAGAATATATACCCCACGGGGGTAAAATTGAAAAAAGTTGAAAAAAAATTGTTTTTGGACCTAGTCATTTTTCCGCCGTTTATCAGACTTTCAATTTGGGCAAATGTCAGAGAGTGTTCCGATTTCAGTTCCAGAGCAATTCACCCGATGAGTCCTTCATATTTAGTCGTTTTCAGCCAATTTTCAGAATTTTTGAAAATTTCTCTTTTTTCTGAAAATATCCACTAAATGAGGGAATAATATGTGTGAGGGTACCCCAGGAGAGTTCCAAATGTGTGTGGGTAGAATATATATCCCATGGGGGTAAATTTGAAAAAAGGTGAAAAAAATTTTTTTTTCGACTTAGTCATTTTTTCAGCGTTTGTCAGACTTTCAGATAGGAGAAATGTCAGTGAGCGTTCCGATTTCAGTTCCAGAGCGATTCGCCCGATGAGTCCTTCATATTTAGTTGTTTTCAGCCAATTTTCTGAATTTTTGAAAATTTCACTTTTTTGTGAAAATATCCACTAAATGAGGGGATAATATGTGTGAGGGTACCCCAGGAGAGTTCCAAATGTGTGTGGGTAGAATATATATCCCACGGGGGTAAAATTGAAAGAAGTTGAAAAATTTTTTTTTTTCGACTTAGTCATTTTTCTGGCGTTTATCAGACTTTCAGGTAGGGGAAATGTCAGTGAGCGCTCCGATTTCAGTTCCAGAGCGATTCATCCGATGAGTCCATCATATTTAGTCGTTTTCAGCCAATTTTCAGAATTTTTGAAAATTTCTCTTTTTTGTGAAAATATCCACTAAATGAGGGAATAATATGTGTGAGGGTACCTCAAGAGAATTCCAAATGTGTGTGGGTAGAATATATATCCCACGGGGATAAAATTGAAAAAAGATGAAGAAAAATTTTTTTTAGACTTAGTAATTTTTCCGGCGTTTATCAGACTTTCAGATAGGGGAAATGTCAGTGAGCGTTCCGATTTCAGTTCCAGAGCGATTCGCCCGATGAGTCCTTCATATTTAGTCGTTTTCAGCCAATTTTCTGAATTTTTGAAAATTTCACTTTTTTGTGAAAATATCCACTAAATGAGGGAATAATATGTGTGAGGGTACCTCAGGAGAGTTCCAAATGTGTGTGGGTAGAATATATATCCCACGGGGGTAAAATTGAAAAAAGTTGAAAACATTTTTTTTTTAGACTTAGTCATTTTTCCGGCGTTTATCAGACTTTCAGATAGGGGAAATGTCAGTGAGCGTTCCGATTTAAGTTCCAGAGCGATTCGCCCGATGAGTCGTTCATATTTAGTCATTTTCAGCCAATTTTCAGAATTTTTGAAAATTTCACTTTTTTGTGAAAATATCCACTAAATGAGGGAATAATATGTGTGAGAGTACCCCAGGAGAGTTCCAAATGTGTGTGGGTAGAATATATACCCCACGGGGGTAAATTTGAAAAAAGTTGAAAAAAAATTTTTTTTGGACTTAGTCATTTTTCCGGCGTTTATCAGACTTTCAGATAGCGGAAATGTCAGTGAGCGTTCCGATTTCAGTTCTAGAGCGATTCGCCCGATGAGTCCTTCATATTTAGTCGTTTTCAGCCAATTTTCAGAATTTTTGAAAATTTCACTTTTTTGTGAAAATATCCACTAAATGAGGGAATAATGTGTGTGAGGGTACCCCAGGAGAGTTCCAAATGTGTGTGGGTAGAATATATACCCTACGGGGGTAAAATTGAAAAAAGTTGAAAAAAATTTATTTTTGGACTTATTCATTTTTCCGGCGTTTATCAGACTTTCAATTAGGGCAAATGTCAGTGAGCATTCAGATTTCAGTTCCAGAGGGATTCGCCCGATCAGTCCTTCATATTTAGTCGTTTTCAGCCAATTTTCTGAATATATGAAAATTTCACTTTTTTGTGAAAATATCCACTAAATGAGGGAATAATATGTGTGAGGGCACCCCAGGAGAGTTCCAAATGTGTGTGGGTAGAATATATATCCCGCGGGGGTAAAATTGAAAAAAGTTTAAAAAATTTACTTTTTAGACTTAGTCATTTTTCCGGCATTTATCAGACTTTCAGATAGTGGAAATGTCAGTGAGCATTCCGATTTCAGTTCCCGAGCGATTCGCCCGATGAGTCCTTCATATTTAGTCGTTTTCAGCCAATTTTCAGAATTTTTGAAAATTTCACTTTTTTGTGAAAATATCCACTAAATGAGGGAATAATATGTGTGAGGGTACCCCAGGAGAGTTCCAAATGTGTGTGGGTAGAATATATACCCCACGGGGGTAAAATTGAAAAAAGTTGAAAAAAAATTGTTTTTGGACCTAGTCATTTTTCCGCCGTTTATCAGACTTTCAATTTGGGCAAATGTCAGAGAGTGTTCCGATTTCAGTTCCAGAGCAATTCACCCGATGAGTCCTTCATATTTAGTTGTTTTCAGCCAATTTTCTGAATTTTTGAAAATTTCTCTTTTTTGTGAAAATATCCACTAAATGAGGGAATAATATGTGTGAGGGTACCCCAGGGGAGTTCCAAATGTTTGTGGGTAGAATATATATCCCACGGGGGTAAAATTGAAAAAAGGTGAAAAAAATTTTTTTTTGGACTTAGTCATTTTTACAGCGTTTTTCAGACTTTCAGATAGGGGAAATGTCAGTGAGCGTTCCGATTTCAGTTCCAGAGCGATTCGCCCGATGAGTCATTCATATTTAGTCATTTTCAGCCAATTTTCTGCATTTTTGAAAAATTCACTTTTTTGTGAAAATATCCACTAAATGAGGGAATAATATGTGTGAGGGTACCCTAACAGCGTTCCAAATGTGTGTGGGTAGAATATATATCCCACGGGGGTAAAATTGAAAAAAGGTGAAAAATTTTTTTTTTTGGACTTAGTCATTTTTTCAGCGTTTATCAGACTTTCAATTTGGGCAAATGTCAGAGAGTGTTCCGATTTCAGTTCCAGAGCGATTCGCCTGATGAGTCCTTCATATTTAGTCATTTTCAGCCAATTTTCTGAATTTTTGAAAATTTCACTTTTTTGTGAAAATATCCACTAAATGAGGGAATAATATGTGTGAGGGCACCCCAGGAGAGTTCCAAATGTGTGTGGGTAGAATATATATCCCGCGGGGGTAAAATTGAAAAAAGTTTAAAAAATTTACTTTTTAGACTTAGTCATTTTTCCGGCATTTATCAGACTTTCAGATAGTGGAAATGTCAGTGAGCATTCCGATTTCAGTTCCAGAGCGATTCGCCCGATGAGTCCTTCATATTTAGTCGTTTTCAGCCAATTTTCTGAATTTTTGAAAATTTCACTTTTTGTGAAAATATCCACTAAATGAGGGAATAATATGTGTGAGGGTACCCCAGGAGAGTTCCAAATGTGTGTGGGTAGAATATATACCCCACGGGGGTAAAATTGAAAAAAGTTGAAAAAAACTTGTTTTTGGACCTAGTCATTTTTCCGCCGTTTATCAGACTTTCAATTTGGGCAAATGTCAGAGAGTGTTCCGATTTCAGTTCCAGAGCAATTCACCCGATGAGTCCTTCATATTTAGTCGTTTTCAGCCAATTTTCAGAATTTTTGAAAATTTCACTTTTTTCTGAAAATATCCACTAAATGAGGGAATAATATGTGTGAGGGTACCCCAGGAGAGTTCCAAATGTGTGTGGGTAGAATATATATCCCATGCGGGTAAATTTGAAAAAAGGTGAAAAAAATTTTTTTTTCGACTTAGTCATTTTTTCAGCGTTTGTCAGACTTTCAGATAGGAGAAATGTCAGTGAGCGTTCCGATTTCAGTTCCAGAGCGATTCGCCCGATGAGTCCTTCATATTTAGTTGTTTTCAGCCAATTTTCTGAATTTTTGAAAATTTCACTTTTTTGTGAAAATATCCACTAAATGAGGGAATAATATGTATGAGGGTACCCCAGGATAGTTCCAAATGTCTGTGGGTAGAAGATATATCCCACGGGGGTAAAATTGAAAAAAGTTTAAAAAAATTTTTTTTGGACTTAGTCATTTTTCCGGCGTTTATCAGACTTTCTGATAGCGGAAATGTCAGTGAGCGTTCCAATTTCAGTTCCAGAGCGATTCGCCCGATGAGTCCTTCATATTTAGTCGTTTTCAGCCAATTTTCTGAATTTTTGAAAATTTCTCTTTTTTGTGAAAATATCCACTAAATGAGGGAATAATATGTGTGAGGGTACCCCAGGAGAGTTCCAAATGTGTGTGGGTAGAATAGATACCCCACGGGGGTAAAATTGAAAAAAATTGAAAATAATTTTTTTTGGACTTAGTCATTTTTCCGGCGTTTATCAGACTTTCAATTTGGGCAAATGTCAGAGAGTGTTCCGATTTCATTTCCAGAGCGATTCGCCTGATGAGTCCTTCATATTTAGTCATTTTCAGCCAATTTTCTGAATTTTTGAAAATTTCACTTTTTTGTGAAAATATCCAATAAATGAGGGAATAATATGTGTGAGGGTACACCAGGAGAGTTCCAAATGTGTGTGGGTAGAAGATATATCCCACGGGGGTAAAATTGAAAAAAGGTGAAAAATTTTTTTTTTTGGACTTAGTCATTTTTTCAGCGTTTTTCAGACTTTCAGATAGGGGAAATGTCAGTGAGAGTTCCGATTTCAGTTCCAGAGCGATTCGCCCGATGAGTCCTTCATATTTAGTCGTTTTCAGCCAATTTTCAGAATTTTTGAAAATTTCACTTTTTTGTGAAAATATCCACTAAATGAGGGAATAATATGTGTGAGGGTAACCCAGGAGAGTTCCAAATGTGTGTGGGTAGAATATATATCCAACGGGGGTAAAATTGAAAAAAGGTGAAAAATTTTTTTTTTTGGACTTAGTCATTTTTTCAGCGTTTATCAGACTTTCAGATAGGGGAAATGTCAGTGAGCGTTCCGATTTCAGTTCCAGAGCGATTCGCCCGATGAGTCCTTCATATTTAGTTGTTTTCAGCCAATTTTCTGAATTTTTGAAAATTTCACTTTTTTGTGAAAATATCCACTAAATGAGGGAATAATATGTGTGAGGGTACCCCAAGAGAATTCCAAATGTGTGTGGGTAGAAGATATATCCCACGGGGGTAAAATTGAAAAAAGTTTTAAAAAAATTTTTTTTGGACTTAGTAATTTTTCCGGCGTTTATCAGACTTTCAGTTAGGGGAAATGTCAGTGAGCGTTCCGATTTCAGTTCCAGAGCGATGTGCCCGATGAGTCGTTCATATTTAGTCATTTTCAGCCAATTTTCAGAATTTTTGAAAATTTCACTTTTTTGTGAAAATATCCACTAAATGAGGGAATAATATGTGTGAGGGTACCCCAGGAGAGTTCCAAATGTGTGTGGGTAGAATATATATCCCGCGGGGGTAAAATTGAAAAAAGTTTAAAAAATTTACTTTTTAGACTGTCATTTTTCCGGCATTTATCAGACTTTCAGATAGTGGAAATGTCAGTGAGCATTCCGATTTCAGTTCCAGAGCGATTCGCCCGATGAGTCCTTCATATTTAGTCGTTTTCAGCCAATTTTCTGAATTTTTGAAAATTTCACTTTTTTTGTGAAAATATCCACTAAATGAGGGAATAATATGTGTGAGGGTACCCCAGGAGAGTTCCAAATGTGTGTGGGTAGAATATATACCCCACGGGGGTAAAATTGATAAAAGTTGAAAAAAAATTGTTTTTGGACCTAGTCATTTTTCCGCCGTTTATCAGACTTTCAATTTGGGCAAATGTCAGAGAGTGTTCCGATTTCAGTTCCAGAGCAATTCACCCGATGAGTCCTTCATATTTAGTCGTTTTCAGCCAATTTTCAGAATTTTTGAAAATTTCACTTTTTTGTGAAAATATCCACTAAATGAGGGAATAATATGTGTGAGGGTACCCCAGTAGAGTTCCAAATGTGTGTGGGTAGAATATATATCCCATGGGGGTAAATTTGAAAAAAGGTGAAAAAAATTTTTTTTTGGACTTAGTCATTTTTTCAGCGTTTGTCAGACTTTCAGATAGGAGAAATGTCAGTGAGCGTTCCGATTTCAGTTCCAGAGCGATTCGCCCGATGAGTCCTTCATATTTAGTTGTTTTCAGCCAATTTTCTGAATTTTTGAAAATTTCACTTTTTTGTGAAAATATCCATTAAATGAGGGAATAATATGTATGAGGGTACCCCAGGAGAGTTCCAAATGTCTGTGGGTAGAAGATATATCCCACGGGGGTAAAATTGAAAAAAGTTTAAAGAAAATTTTTTTGGACTTAGTCATTTTTCCGGCGTTTATCAGACTTTCAGTTAGGGGAAATGTCAGTGAGTGTTCCGATTTCATTTCCAGAGCGATTCGCCCGATGAGTCCTTCATATTTAGTCGTTTTCAGACAATTTTCTGAATTTTTGAAAATTTCTCTTTTTTGTGAAAATATCCACTAAATGAGGGAATAATATGTGTGAGGGTACCCCAGGAGAGTTCCAAATGTTTGTGGGTAGAATATATACCCCACGGGGGTAAAATTGAAAAAAATTGAAAATAATTTTTTTTGGACTTAGTCATTTTTCCGGCGTTTATCAGACTTTCAATTTGGGCAAATGTCAGAGAGTGTTCCGATTTCAGTTCCAGAGCGATTCGCCTGATGAGTCCTTCATATTTAGTCATTTTCAGCCAATTTTCTGAATTTTTGAAAATTTCACTTTTTTGTGAAAATATCCAATAAATGAGGGAATAATATGTGTGAGGGTACACCAGGAGAGTTCCAAATGTGTGTGGGTAGAAGATATATCCCACGTGGGTAAAACTGAAAAAAGGTGAAAAATTTTTTTTTTTGGACTTAGTCATTTTTTCAGCGTTTTTCAGACTTTCAGATAGGGGAAATGTCAGTGAGAGTTCCGATTTCAGTTCCAGAGCTATTCGCCCGATGAGTCCTTCATATTTAGACGTTTTCAGCCAATTTCAGAATTTTTGAAAATTTCACTTTTTTGTGAAAATATCCACTAAATGAGGGAATAATATGTGTGAGGGTACCCCAGGAGAGTTCCAAATGTGTGTGGGTAGAATATATATCCCACGGGGGTAAAATTGAAAAAAGTTGAAAAAATTTTTTTTTTTAGACTGTCATTTTTCCAGAGTTTATCAGACTTTCAGATAGCAGAAATGTCAGTGAGCGTTCCGATTTCAGTTCCAGAGCGATTCGCCCGATGAGTCCTTCATATTTAGTCGTTTTCAGCCAATTTTCAGAATTTTTGAAAATTTCACTTTTTTGTGAAAATATCCACTAAATGAGGGAATAATATGTGTGAGGGTAACCCAGGAGAGTTCCAAATGTGTGTGGGTAGAATATATATCCAACGGGGGTAAAATTGAAAAAAGGTGAAAAATTTTTTTTTTTGGACTTAGTCATTTTTTCAGCGTTTATCAGACTTTCAGATAGGGGAAATGTCAGTGAGCGTTCCGATTTCAGTTCCAGAGCGATTCGCCCGATGAGTCCTTCATATTTAGTTGTTTTCAGCCAATTTTCTGAATTTTTGAAAATTTCACTTTTTTGTGAAAATATCCACTAAATGAGGGAATAATATGTGTGAGGGTACCCCAAGAGAATTCCAAATGTGTGTGGGTAGAAGATATATCCCACGGGGGTAAAATTGAAAAAAGTTTTAAAAAAATTTTTTTTGGACTTAGTAATTTTTCCGGCGTTTATCAGACTTTCAGTTAGGGGAAATGTCAGTGAGCGTTCCGATTTCAGTTCCAGAGCGATGTGCCCGATGAGTCGTTCATATTTAGTCATTTTCAGCCAATTTTCAGAATTTTTGAAAATTTCACTTTTTTGTGAAAATATCCACTAAATGAGGGAATAATATGTGTGAGGGTACCCCAGGAGAGTTCCAAATGTGTGTGGGTAGAATATATATCCCACTTGTGTAAAGTTGAAAAAAGTTGCTAAAAAATTTTTTTTGGACTTAGTCATTTTTCCAGCGTTTATCAGACTTTCAGTTAGGGGAAATGTCAGTGAGCGTTCCGATTTCAGTTCCAGAGCGATTTGCCCGATGAGTGCTTCATATTTAGTCGTTTTCAGCCAATTTTCAGAATTTTTGAAAATTTCACTTTTTTGTGAAAATAACCACTAAATGAGGGAATAATATGTGTGAGGGTACCCCAGGAGAGTTCCAAATGTGTGTGGGTAGAAAATATATCCCACGGGGTAAAATTGAAAAAAATTGAAAAAAATTTTTTTTTAGACTTAGTCATTAGTGTTGAGCGATACTTTCCGATATCGGGAAATATCGGATTGGATCAGACTGATACCGAAAAAGTATCGGATATCGCCGATTCCGATACCGGAAACCAATGCAAGTCAATGGGACAGAAATATCGGAATGAAAATAAACCCTTTCTTTCCTTGTAGGTTAATTCTACATGAAGGAAAACAACTAAGAATAATGTAGAATGTATTGGGGGAGGTGGGGGAGACAATAAAGGCATAGAGGTTTAGCCCAATCAAATGGAGTAGCAGGAATTAATATTTTTTTTAAGACGTTCTGAGTTACGGAAATATTGACTATGTTAAGTATTTTTATATTTTGTCAGATATTTATGTTTCACTACTTCCATGCTCTTCACCTTCTTTTTTACTTCTCCCACACTTTCTCCTTCATCATCCTCAGCATCTTTTTCATCCTCTTCTTCTTCACCTTCTTCATCTTCTTCTTCTTCACCTTCTTCGTATTATTCTTTTTTTTTACATTCTTCATATTCTACTTCTTCATCTTCTTCATATTCTTCTTCTTCATCATATTCTTATTTGTGACAGGCATTCCTGTAGTTGTTATCTATAAAAGGTTGGACATTACACCTTTCGTTCTGCCCGTCACAAAAGATTTACAACAGGATTTGTCCGCGTTCAGTTTGGCCTGCAGCAGCAGGTCTTTTCCAGGGGCACCACGAGGAGGAACGGACTCACCCCTATACACTGCTTAGTCATCTTCTGCTTATAATTTAGATATTATCTTTTGCTCTGATTTTTAGTCTTATGCTTAATGTTCTTCCGCTTTTTGTTCTGCAGCTTCTTGTATTTCTGCTTCTTGATTTTCTGTCTCTTGTTCTTCTGTATCTTGGTGCTTGTCTTCTCTTCTTTGTCCTCTTGGTCAACTTCTTCAGGGTCATCTTCTTGGTCTTCTTCGGGGTGGTCTTCAGGGTCGTCGTCTTCGGGGGTCCTCGTCTTCGGGGTCCTCGTCTTCTTCGGGTTGGTCTTCTGGGTCCTCGTCTTCGGGGTCCTCATCTTCTTCGGGGTGGTCTTCAGGGTCCTCGTCTTCTTCGGGGTGGTCTTCAGGGTCCTCCTCTTCTTTGGGGTGGTCTTCAGGGTCCTCATCTTCTTCGGGGTGGTCTTCAGGGTCCTCATCTTCAGGGTCGTTGTCTTCGGGGTCCTCGTCTTCTTAGGGTTGGTCTTCAGGGTCCTCGTCTTCAGGGTCCTCGTCAGGGAGATCCAGAGTGATTACCAAGAACCATTTCAAAAAGCTTGAACTTGGAAATGTAGCAGAAGGTACAAGAAAACTGAGGAACTACCGAGAACCAGCTGACGGTACTGGAACCCGGATCGGTAGCAGAAGGTACAAGAGCCAATGGAACTGCCGAAGACCAGCTGACGGTACTGGAACTCGGTTACTAAGCAGGAGGTACCTGTGCCAGAAAGCACTACCAAGGACCAGCAGACGTTGGTGGAACTTGGATACCGAGAAGGAGGCACCTAATCCAAAGGCACTGCCGAGAACCAGCTGACGGTACTGGAACCCGGATGGGTAGCAGAAGGTAGCCATGTAAAAAAAAGTTCAAGGCCGCGAGCCGGCCGCAGTTACCAAAACCCACAGTCCTACAGGGGGTGCTTGTCCTATTGGCACTATGGAACCAGCCATCATTGCCTGATCCCGCAGCCCACATAGGAGTCACCTAAACTGCAGGCACCATAGAGTCGGCTAACCCGACCGCAACATGACAGGACAACGCATTGGAGGCAAAGTGACGTTGACATTACCCGGAATCAGCTGGCGTGCTGGAACCAGGCTGGTCAGGAGGGAGTACCCGTGCCAAAGTCACTGCCGAGAACCAGCTGACGGTACTGGAACCCGGATGGGTAGTAGAAGGTACAAGAGCAAATGGAACTACCGTGGACCAGCTGACGGTACTGGAACCCGGATGGGTAGCAGAAGGTACAAGAGCCAATGGAACTGCCGAAGACCAGCTGACGGTACTGGAACTCGGTTACTAAGCAGGAGGTACCTGTGCCAGAAAGCACCACCAAGGACCAGCAGACGTTGGTGGAACTTGGATACCGAGAAGGAGGCAACTAATCCAAAGGCACTGCCGAGAACCAGCTGACGGTACTGGAACCCGAATGGGTAGCAGAAGGTACCCATGTAAAAAAAAGTTCAAGGCCGCGAGCCGGCCGCAGTTACCAAAACCCACAGTCCTACAGGGGGTGCTTGTCCTATAGGCACTATGGAACCAGCCTTCATTGCCAGATCCCGCAGCCCACATAGGAGTCACCTAAACTGCAGGCACCATAGAGTCGGCTAACCCGACCGCAACACGACAGGACAACGCATTGGAGGCAAAGTGACATTGACACTACCCGGAAACAGCTGGCGTGCTGGACTCAGGCTGGGCAGGAGGGAGTACCCGTGCCAAAGTCACTGCCGAGAACCAGCTGACGGTACTGGAATCCGGATGGGTAGTAGAAGGTACAAGAGCAAATGGAACTACCGAGGACCAGCTGACGGAACTGGAACCAGGATGGGTAGCAGAAGGTACAAGAGCCAATGGAACTGCCGAAGACCAGCTGACGGTACTGGAACTCGGTTACTAAGCAGGAGGTACCTGTGCCAGAAAGCACTACCAAGGACCAGCAGACGTTGGTAGAACTTGGATACCGAGAAGGAGGCACCTAATCCAAAGGCATTGCCGAGAACCAGCTGACGGTACTGGAACCCGGATGGGTAGCAGAAGGTACCCATGTAAAAAAAAGTTCAAGGCCGCGAGCCGGCCGCAGTTACCAAAACCCACAGTCCTACAGGGGGTGCTTGTCCTATAGGCACTATGGAACCAGCCTTCATTGCCAGATCCCGCAGCCCACATAGGAGTCACCTAAACTGCAGGCACCATAGAGTCGGCTAACCCGACCGCAACACGACAGGACAACGCATTGGAGGCAAAGTGACGTTGACACTACCCGGAAACAGCTGGCGTGCTGGAACCAGGCTGGGCAGGAGGGAGTACCCGTGCCAAAGACACTGCCGAGAACCAGCTGACGGTACTGGAACCCGGATGGGTAGTAGAAGGTTCAAGAGCAAATGGAACTACCGAGAACCAGCTGGCGGTGCTGGAACCCAGGGTAAAAACTAAAAACAGAGTGGAGCCAGAGTTGTAATTGGAGCAAGTTTTAAATCAGTAGTACAGTGGATGTGGACAAAGCAGGAGAATTTGCCGGACACACAGCAGGGGAACAGCTGACGTTACTGAACCCCAATAACACTGGAGCAAGCGTTGACTGTGCAGGCGGCACTTCTGAGCAGCAACTAGCGGTATTGGAGCCCAGGGTAAATACTAAAAACAGAGGAGCCAGAGGTGTATTTGGAGGAGGTTTTAAATCAGTAGTACAGTGGATGTGGACAAAGCAGGAGAAATTGCCGTCCGCACAGCAGGGGAACAGCTGACGTTACCGAACCCCAATAACACGACAGCAAGTGTTGACTGTGCAGACGGCACTTCCAAGCGCCAACTGGCGGTGTTGGAGCTCAGGGATAATACTGAAAACAGAGGAGCCAGAGGTGTAATTGGAGCAACTTTAAAATCTGTAGTAGTGAGAATGTGGACAGAGCAGGAGAAATTGCCGTCCGCACAGCAGGGGAACAGCTGACGTTACTGAACCCCAATAACATGGCAGCAAGTGTTGACTGTGCAGATGGCACTTCCGAGCGCCAACTGGCGGTGTTGTAGCTCAGGGATAATAGTGAAAACAGAGGAGCCAGAGGTGTAATTGGAGCAACTTTAAAATCTGTAGTAGTGAGAATGTGGACAGAGCAGGAGAAATTGCCGTCCGCACAGCAGGGGAACAGCTGACGTTACCGAACCCCAATAACATGGCAGCAAGTGTTGACTGTGCAGACGGCACTTCCGAGCGCCAACTGGCGGTGTTGGAGCTCAGGGATAATACTGAAAACAGAGGAGCCAGAGGTGTATTTGGAGGAGGTTTTAAATCAGTAGTACAGTGGATGTGGACAGAGCAGGAGAAATTGCCGTCCGCACAGCAGGGGAACAGCTGACGTTACTGAACCCCAATAACACGGCAGCAAGTGTTGACTGTGCAGACGGCACTTCCGAGCGCCAACTGGCGGTGTTGGAGCTCAGGGATAATACTGAAAACAGAGGAGCCAGAGGTGTAATTGGAGCAACTTTAAAATCTGTAGAAGTGAGAATGTGGACAGAGCAGTAGAAATTGCCGTCCGCACAGCAGGGGAACAGCTGACGTTACCGAACCCCAATAACATGGCAGCAAGTGTTGACTGTGCAGACAGCACTTCCGAGCGCCAACTGGCGGTGTTGGAGCTCAGGGATAATACTGAAAACAGAGGAGCCAGAGGTGTATTTGGAGTAGGTTTTAAATCAGTAGTACAGTGGATGTGGACAGAGCAGGAGAAATTGCCGTCCGCACAGCAGGGGAACAGCTGACGTTACCGAACCCCAATAACACGGCAGCAAGTGTTGACTGTGCAGACGGCACTTCCGAGCGCCAACTGGCGGTGTTGGAGCTCAGGGATAATACTGAAAACAGAGGAGCCAGAGGTGTAATTGGAGCAACTTTAAAATCTGTAGTAGTGAGAATGTGGACAGAGCAGGAGAAATTGCCGTCTGCACAGCAGGGGAACAGCTGACGTTACCGAACCCCAATAACATGGCAGCAAGTGTTGACTGTGCAGACGGCACTTCCGAGCGCCAACTGGCGATGTTGGAGCTCAGGGATAATACTGAAAACAGAGGAGCCAGAGGTGTATTTGGAGGAGGTTTTAAATCAGTAGTACAGTGGATGTGGACAGAGCAGGAGAAATAGCCGTCCGCACAGCAGGGGAACAGCTGACGTTACTGAACCCGAATAACATGGCAGCAAGTGTTGACTGTGCAGACGGCACTTCCGAGCGCCAACTGGCGGTGTTGGAGCTCAGGGATAATACTGAAAACAGAGGAGCCAGAGGAGTAATTGGAGCAACTTTAAAATCTGTAGTAGTGAGAATGAGGACAGAGCAGGAGAAATTGCCGTCCGCACAGCAGGGGAACAGCTGACGTTACTGAACCCCAATAACATGGCAGCAAGTGTTGACTGTGCAGACGGCACTTCCGAGCGCCAACTGGCGGTGTTGGAGCTCAGGGATAATACTGGAAACAGAGAAGCCAGAGGTGTATTTGGAGGAGATTTTAAATCAGTAGTACAGTGGATGTGGACAGAGCAGGAGAAAGTGCCGCCCGCACAGCAGGGGAACAGCTGACGTTACTGAACCCCAATAACACGGCAGCAAGTGTTGACTGTGCAGACGGCACTTCCGAGCACCAACTGGCGGTGTTGGAGCTCAGGGATAATACTGAAAACAGAGAAGCCAGAGGTGTAATTGGAGCAACTTTAAAATCTGTAGTAGTGAGAATGTGGACAGAGCAGGAGAAATTGCCGTCCGCACAGCAGGGGAACAGCTGACGTTACTGAACCCCAATGACATGGCAGCAAGTGTTGACTGTGCAGACGGCACTTCCAAGCGCCAACTGGCGGTGTTGGAGCTCAGGGATAATACTGAAAACAGAGGAGCCAGAGGTGTAATTGGAGCAACTTTAAAATCTGTAGTAGTGAGAATGTGGACAGAGCAGGAGAAATTGCCGTCCGCACAGCTGGGGAACAGCTGACGTTACTGAACCCCAATGACACGGCAGCAAGTGTTGACTGTGCAGACGGCACTTCCGAGCGCCAACTGACGGTGTTGGAGGTCAGGGATTACAGTTCAGGTGGCAGAAACATGAACAGAACAGGAGACCTGGATACTTTTGCCAACAATTATTTATTCTGGAAGAGGACTGACAAATTCATGAGAGATCCAGGCCTTGTTCATTTTGAGAAAAGTAAGCCAGTCAACGTTATCAGAGGATAGTCACATGCGACGGTCTGTTAGTACACCACCTGCGGCACTAAAGACGCGTTCCGATAATACACTAGCAGCAGGGCAAGCTAGCACCTCCAATGCATACTGATTTAGCTCTGGCCATGTATCTAGCTTACAGACCCAAAACTTGAAGTGAGAAGAGCCGTCTGGGAGTACACTAAGAGGGCAAGACATGTAGTCTGTCACTATCTGATGGAAACGTTGCCTCCTGCTGACTGGAGCCGTCTGTGATGGTGTAGACATTTGTGGCGGCGGGGACACAAAACTTTGCCACATTTCGGCCATACTGGTCTTGCCTTGTGCTGAGGCGCTGCTTCTGCTCCATCTTTGTGCAGAGCTTCCTCCACTGCCTCGACGCACTGAGCTGCTTTGTAAAGCACTAGCACACTGCTCTCGGCTGGAATGGAGAACATAATGGAATGCACCAGTGCGTCTTGGTACTCCCGCATTTTACGCTCCCGGTTCAACAGTGTTATGAGACTTTGTAAGTTGTCCCGGTAGCGAGGATATAGGAGGGTGGACACCCAATAATCAGCCGTGTTGAGAATGTGGGCGATGCGGCGGTCGTTTCTCAGGCACTGCAGCATGAAATCAACCATGTGCTGCAGACTGCCAACTGGCCAAGAAACGCTGTCCCCTGCTTGAGGCGTGATCTCTGCCTGCTCTGCATCACCCCACCCTCGCTCTAGATACTGACTACTAGAGCATTGTGTACCTCCCTCCTCTGGACAGATGTCTTCCTCATCCATTGACTCCTCCTCATCCTCCTCACAAAGTGTCCCCTGCCTAGGCCTTTGCGAGGAACCACGTTGCACAGACTGTAGAGAAGCAGATGGCATTTGTGACTCCTCATCCTCCACCTCTTCCAAAACCTCGTCCCTTAGTGCTTGCAGTGTTTTTTCAAGCAGGCAGATAAGGGGGATAGTCATGCTGACTAGTGCATCATCTGCACTCGCCATCCGCGTGGAATAATCGAAGGCACGCAAAACGTGGCAAATGTGCTTCATAGAGGCCCACTCAGTGGTGGTGAAGTGTGAACGGCGCGCACTGCGACTTGTTTGGGCCTGCTGCAGCTGGTACTCCATTACTGCTGCCTGCTGCTCACACAACCTCTCCAACATATGTAACGTTGAATTCCACCTGGTGGGTAGGTCACATATGATGCGATGTTCCGGAAGACGTAATCGGCGCTGCAGAGCTGCAATGCGTGATCTTGCATTGCTGGAACGCCGCAAGTGAGCGCACACTATGCGGACCTTGTGAAGCAGTGCATCAAGATCCGGATAGTCCCTCAAAAAACTCTGCACGACCAAGTTGAGCACATGTGCCAGACATGGGATGTGAGTGAGGTTGCCTAGGCCCATAGCTGCCACCAGATTTCGGCCATTGTCACTCACTACCATGCCTGGCTGGAGATTCGCTGGCACAAACCACACGTCGCTCTGCTGCTTGATGGCATTCCAGTGCTCCTGCGCTGTGTGGCTTCGATTCCCCAAAGAAATTAATTTTAATACGGCCTGTTGACGTTTGGCCACGGCTGTGCTCATATTGGTCACCATAACAGGTAACCGTTCACGGGTCGATGTGGAGGTAGACCGTGACGGCTCCTGCAGCGCTGATTCAGAGGAACTGGAGTATGAGGAGGAGTCAATGTGTACAGACTGGATTCCTGCAATCTTTGGAGTTGGCAGAACACATACAGTGCCACTCTCAAGATCTGTACCCGGCTCCACAACATTTACCCAAGGCAGTGAGGGAAAGGTATCGTCCCTGTCCATGCTTACTGGTCCACGCATCGGTGGTCAGGTGGACCTTGCTACTGATGGCATTTTGTAGCGCATGTTTAATTTTTCCCTCCACATGATGTTGCAGGGCAGGGACGGCTTGCCTGCTGAAATACAATCGGCTGGGCACGTTGTATTGTGGGACTGCCAATGCCATAAAGTTACGGAATGTGTCAGTCTCCACCAGCCTGAATAATAGCATTTCAAGGGCCAGTAGTTTAGCTATGCCAGCATTCAGAGCCTGTGCTCGGCGGTGGTTTGCCGAGTATGGGCGCCTTTTCTCCCATGCCTGTGCTAACGATGGCTGTAGACTGGCCTGGGAGTGTGAGGATGACTGGGAATGTGGTGCTGTGGGTGGAATTACACTGTGTCTCTGTACAACAGTGCCAGAGATTCTTCCATGGCGATCCTGTGAGGAAGCCGAACCAGTTGTGTGTGAGCTGGAGGAAGAGGCTACAACACGAGCTGAAGAGGTGGTAGGTGGCGCTGTAGGTTGGCATAGGTCTTCAGTGTGTTTTTGTAACTCCACCACGTGCTTGGTCCGCACATGTTTCCACATATTTGTGGTATTGAGGTTGCTGACACTTTTCCCTTTTTTCACCTTCTGATTACACAGCTTGCATTTGACAAAGCAAATGTCATCTGCAACTGTGTCAAAAAAGGACCAGGCACTGCAAGTCTTGGGAGTGCCCGCTTTGGATTTTGGAAGAGCCATGCTCCTAATGGGTGCCGAAGTGGAGGCTACAGGCAACCAAGTATGCCCCCTCCCTCTCTCTCCTTTTTGGGTTGTTCGGGGAATCTCTTCCTCAGAGCTGCTCCCACCACCTTCCTGTCCCTCACGCCATGATGGGTCAAGGACCTCATCATCTACACCACCCTCTTCAAACAACTGCTTCTCCTGGGTAGTCTCGACAGCACAGTACGCACCAGAAAGTGGCACCTGAGTCTCATCAGCAGATGCATACTGAGGTGTGCTGCTGACCATAGGCACTGGCCCACCCGCGTCTTCAGATTCAGAGAGACAAAACGGTTGCGCATCACTGCATACTACCTCTTCTTCAAATTCTCAAATTCTGCTTGGCTGGCCCCCTCTTTCCAAGCCAAGAGATTCAGAGAACAGAAGTAGAGATGGCTCCTGTCCAGGGCTCTCTGACTGCCTGGGCAATGTGGCAGGTGGTGAAGAGACAGATGGGTGCTCTTCAGTGCTCAGGACCTGAGAGGATCTGGAACTAATTGAAGTCGATGCGTTAGCTGCCATCCATCCAACAACGGCTTCAATTTGGTCCTCCCGCAGCAGTGGGGTACGGCTAGCTCCTACAAAGCTGCGCATAAAGGACTGTTCCCTGGTAAAACTGGGGGATGCTGAGTCACTGGTGCCCGCAGCAGGCACAGAATCCCCACGTCCTCTCCCTGCAGGCACAGAATCCTCACGCCCTCTCCCTGCAGAAACTCCACGCCCACGCCCACGCCCACGACCACATGCCTTACTCCCTGTCTTCTTCATCTTGGTAGACTGATAAAGATAGGCAGAAAAGTACTAAGGGCTTAGTGTGCTTATTCCTGAACAGCTGCTAACAGGTATAAGAAACACTAATTTTATAAAGTGTGGACTAGATTTTAATATGAGCTAATGTGGCCTACACAACTGTAAAGTGGAGTGTTTGGTGAACTTCATTTAGGTTTTTTTGTCACAAAAAGACACTGGATGTGCCTAAAGATGTAATAACGATAGTATCACAAACTTTTTTTAGCTATTACAATGTAGGAAGGTAACCTACAATGCAATAGATGAGGCTGCAAAAAATAGGCTAATACTAATCTGACTGGGGCTGCAGGGCCCAATGCTGCAGAAAGGCTCCTCTAACTACACCTATATAGTGTGTTTGGAACCAATTTAGCTGAATATGGATGGAACCGCCACACTAATAGGAGAAATCAGGAAAAATTATGAATTTTCAAAAAAGGACAATGTATGAGGCAGTGACACACACTGAGTGCACTACAACCAGACGTGGTTGAAGCACACACTACAGGGTGAGCTGCACTCACACACCAGACCTTGCAGACAGCGGTGAACAGTACAGATGCAGCGCACTGTGCACTAGCGCTGCAAGACCAAAAAAATTTCTCTATCTACTCCTATATAGTGTGTTTGGAACCAAATTAGCTGAATACGGATGGAACCACCACACTAATAGGAGATATCAGGAAAAATTATGAATTGGCAAAAAAGGACAATGTATGAGGCAATGACACACACTGAGTGCACTACAACCAGATGTGGTTGAAGCACACACTACAGGGTGAGCTGCACTCACATACCAGACCTTGCAGACAGCGGTGAACAGTACAGATGCAGAGCACTGTGCACTAGCGCTGCAAGACCAAAAAAATTTCTCTATCTACTCCTATACAGTGTGCTTGGAACCAATTTAGCTGAATACGGATGGAACCACCACACTAATAGGAGATATCAGGAAAAATTATGAATTGGCAAAAAAGGACAATGTATGAGGCAGTGACACACACTGAGTGCACTATAACCAGACGTGGCTGAAGCACACACTACAGGGTGAGCTGCACTCACATACACAGACCTTGCAGAAAGAGGTGAACAGCACAGAGAACTGTGCACTAGCACTGCAAGGCACAGCGATTTATAAAGTAGCTTGGGTAAAGCAGAATAGACCAAATAGGTAGCTAAAACTGTCCCTCAGAACATCAGCATCCTATCCCTAACTGAATTCCCAGCAGAGTGAGCTCAAAATGGCGGCGGCGGCTTTTATAGTGCATCATGACATCATTTCAGCAGCCAATCACAGCCATGCCATTAGTTAAGATGCCTACATGCCTAACAGGATGTGCCCACACTTCTTAGGATCCTCATTGGCTGAATAAAATGAAAATGGCTCATTGCATTATGGGAACTTCCGATTCAGGTATACGATATTGCAAAAGTATCGGAATTAATAATCGGAATTCCGATACCGCGAATATCGGCCGATACCCGATATTTCAGTATCGGAATGCTCAACACTATTAGTCATTTTTCCGGCGTTTATCAGACTTTCAGATAGGTGAAATGTCAGTGAGAGTTCCGATTTCAGTTCCAGAGCGATTCGCCCGATGAGTCCTTCATATTTAGTCGTTTTCAGACAATTTTCAGAATTTTTGAAAATTTCTCTTTTTTGTGAAAATATCCAATAAATGAGGGAATAATATGTGTGAGGGTACCCCAGGAGAGTTCCAAATGTGTGTGGGTAGAATATATATCCCACGGGGGTAAAATTGAAAAAAGTAGAAATTTTTTTTTTTTTCGACTTAGTCATTTTTCCGGCATTTATCAGACTTTCAGATAGGTAAATGTCAGTGAGCGTTCCGATTTCAGTTCCAGAGCGATTCGCCCGATGAGTTCTTCATATTCAGTCGTTTTCAGCCAATTTTCAGAATTTTTGAAAATTTCACTTTTTTGTGAAAATATCCACTAAATGAGGGAATAATATGTGTGAGGGTACCCCAGGAGAGTTCCAAATGTGTGTGGGTAGAATATATATCCCACGGGGGTAAAATTGAAAAAAGTTGAAAAATTTTTTTTTTTAGACTTAGTCATTTTTCCGGCGTTCATCAGACTTTCAGATAGGGGAAATGTCAGTGAGCATTCCGATTTAAGTTCCAGAGCGAATCGCCCGATGTGTCGTTCATATTTAGTCATTTTCAGCCAATTTTCTGAATTTTTGAAAATTTCACTTTTTTGTGAAAATATCCACTAAATGAGGGAATAATATGTGTGAGGGTACCCCAGGAGAGTTCCAAATGTGTGTGGGTAGAATATATATCCCACGGGGGTAAAATTGAAAAAAGTTGAAAAAAAATTTTTTTTAGACAGTTATTTTTCCTGCGTTTATCAGACTTTCACTTAGGGGAAATGTCAGTGAGCGTTCCGATTTCAGTTCCAGAGCGATTCGCCCGATGAGTCCTTCATATTTAGTCGTTTTCAGCCAATTTTCCGAATTTTTGAAAATTTCACTTTTTTGTGAAAATATCCACTAAATGAGGGAATAATATGTGTGAGGGTACCCCAGGAGAGTTCCAAATGTGTGTGGGTAGAAGATATATACCACGGGGGGTAAAATTGAAAAAAGATGATAAAAAATTTTTTTTGGACTTACTCATTTTTCCGGCGTTTTTCAGACTTTCAGTTAGGGGAAATGTCAGTGAGCGTTCCGATTTCAGTTCCAGAGCGATTCGCCCGATGAGTCGTTCATATTTAGTCATTTTCAGCCAATGTTCTGAATTTTTGAAAATTTCTCTTTTTTGTGAAAATATCCACTAAATGAGGGAATAATATGTGTGAGGGTACCCCAGGAGAGTTCCAAATGTGTGTGGGTAGAATATATATCCCACGGGGGTAAAATTGAAAAAAGTTGAAAAAATTTTTTTTTTAGACAGTCATTTTTCCGGCGTTTATCAGACTTTCAGATAGGGGAAATGTCATTGAGCGTTCTGATTTCAGATCCAGAGCGATTCGCCCGATGAGTCCTTCATATTTAGTCGTTTTCAGACAATTTTCAGAATTTTTGAAAATTTCTCTTTTTTGTGAAAATATCCACTAAATGAGGGAATAATATGTGTGAGGGTACCCCAGGAGAGTTCCAAATGTGTGTGGGTAGAATATATATCCCACGGGAGTAAAATTGAAAAAAGGTGAAAAAAAATTTTTTTTGGACTTAGTCATTTTTCCGGCGTTTATCAGACTTTCAGATAGGGGAAATGTCAGTGAGCGTTCCGATTTCAGTTCCAGAGCGATTCGCCCGATGAGTCGTTCATATTTAGTCATTTTCAGCCAATGTTCTGAATTTTTGAAAATTTCTCTTTTTTGTGAAAATATCCACTAAATGAGGGAATAATATGTGTGAGGGTACCCCAGGAGAGTTCCAAATGTGTGTGTATAGAATATATATCCCACGGGGGTAAAATTGAAAAAAGTTGAAAAAATTTTTTTTTTTTAGACTTAGTCATTTTTCCGGCGTTCATCAGACTTTCAGATAGGGGAAATGTCAGTGAACATTCCGATTTAAGTTCCAGAGCGATTCGCCGTATGTGTCGTTCATATTTAGTCATTTTCAGCCAATTTTCTGAATTTTTGAAAATTTCACTTTTTTGTGAAAATATCCACTAAATGACGGAATAATATGTGTGAGGGTACCTCAGGAGAGTTCCAAATGTGTGTGGGTAGAAGATATATACCACGGGGGGTAAAATTGAAAAAAGTTGATAAAAAATTTTTTTTGGACTTAGTCATTTTTTCAGCGTTTATCAGACTTTCAGATAGGGGAAATGTCAGTGAGCGTTCCGATTTCAGTTCCAGAGCGATTCGCCCGATGAGTCCTTCATATTTATTCGTTTTCAGCCAATTTTCAGAATTTTTGAAAATTTTACTTTTTTGTGAAAATATTCACTAAATGAGGGAATAATATGTGTGAGGGTACCCCAGGAGAGTTCCAAATGTGTGTGGGTAGAATATATATCCCACGGGGGTAAAATTGAAAAAAGTTGAAAAAAATTTTTTTTTAGACTTAGTCATTTTTCCGGCATTTATCAGACTTTCAGATAGGGGAAATGTCAGTGAGTGTTCCGATTTCTGTTCCAGAGCGATTCGCCCGATGATTCCTTCATATTTAGTCGTTTTCAGCCAATTTTCTGAATTTTTGAAAATTTCACTTTTTTGTGAAAATATCCACTAAATGAGGGAATAATATGTGAGAGGGTACCCCAGAAGAGTTCCAAATGTGTGTGGGTAGAATATATATCCCACGGGGGTAAAATTGAAAAAAGTTGAAAAAATTTTTTTTTGGACTTAGTCATTTTTCCGGCGTTTATCAGACTTTCAGATAGGGGAAATGTCAGTGAGCGTTCCGATTTCAGTTCCAGAGCGATTCGCCCGATGAGTCATTCATATTTAGTCGTTTTCAGCCAATTTTCTGAATTTTTGAAAATTTCACTTTTTTGTGAAAATATCCACTAAATGCAGGAATAATATGCGTGAGGGTACCTCAGAAGACTTCCAAATGTGTGTGGGTAGAATATATATATCACGGGGGTAAAATTGAAAGAAGTTGAAAAAAATTTTTTTTTAGACTTAGTCATTTTTCGGCGTTTATCAGACTTTCAGATAGGAGAAATGTCAGTGAGCGTTCCCATTTCAGTTCTAGAGCGATTAGCCCGATGAGTCCTTCATATTTAGTCATTTTCAGCCAATTTTCAGAATTTTTGAAAATTTCACTTTTTTGTGAAAATATCCACTAAATGCGGGAATAATATGTGTGAGGGTACCCCAGGAGAGTTCCAAATGTGTGTGGGTAGAATATATATCCCACGGGGGTAAAATTGAAAAAAGTTGATAAATTTTTTTTTTTAGACTTAGTCATTTTTCCGGCGTTCATCAGACTTTCAGATAGGGGAAATGTCAGTGAGCATTCCGATTTAAGTTCTAGAGCGAATCGCCCGATGTGTCGTTCATATTTAGTCATTTTCAGCCAATTTTCTGAATTTTTGAAAATTTCACTTTTTTGTGAAAATATCCACTAAATGAGGGAATAATATGTGTGAGGGTACCCCAGGAGAGTTCCAAATGTGTGTGGTTAGAATATATATCCCACGGGGGTAAAATTGAAAAATGTTGAAAAAAATTTTTTTTTAGACAGTCATTTTTCCGGCGTTTATCAGACTTTCAGATAGGGGAAATGTCAGTGAGCGTTGCGATTTCAGTTCCAGAGCGATTCGCCCGATGAGTCCTTCATATTTAGTCGTTTTCAGACAATTTTCAGAATTTTTGAAAATTTCTCTTTTTTGTGAAAATATCCACTAAATGAGGGAATAATATGTGTGAGGGTACCCCAGGAGAGTTCCAAATGTGTGTGGGTAGAATATATATCCCACGGGGGTAAAATTGAAAAAAGTTGAAAAAAATTTTTTTTTGGACTTAGTCATTTTTCCGGCGTTTATCAGACTTTCAGTTAGGGGAAATGTCAGTGAGTGTTCCGATTTCAGTTCCAGAGCGATTCGCCCGATGAGTCATTCATATTTAGTCATTTTCAGCCAATGTTCTGAATTTTTGAAAATTTCTCTTTTTTGTGAAAATATCCACTAAATGAGGGAATAATATGTGTGAGGGTACCCCAGGAGAGTTCCAAATGTGTGTGGGTAGAATATATATCCCACGGGGGTAAAATTGAAAAAAGTTGAAAAAAATTTTTTTTTGGACTTAGTCATTTTTCCGGCGTTTATCAGACTTTCAGTTAGGGGAAATGTCAGTGAGCGTTCCGATTTCAGTTCCAGAGCGATTCGCCCGATGAGTCGTTCATATTTAGTCATTTTCAGCCAATGTTCTGAATTTTTGAAAATTTCTCTTTTTTGTGAAAATATCCACTAAATGAGGGAATAATATGTGTGAGGGTACCCCAGGAGAGTTCCAAATGTGTGTGGGTAGAATATATATCCCACGGGGGTAAAATTGAAAAAAGGTGAAAGATTTTTTTTTTTCGACTTAGTCATTTTTCCGGCGTTTATCAGACTTTCACTTAGGGCAAAAGTCAGTGAGCGTTCCGATTTCAGTTCCAGAGCGATTCGCCCGAAGAGTCCTTCATATTTAGTCATTTTCTGCCAATTTTCTGAATTTTTGAAAATTTCACTTTTTTGTGAAAATATCCACTAAATGAGGGAATAATATGTGTGAGGGTGCCCCAGAAGAGTTCTAAATGCGTGTGGATAGAATATATATCCCACGGGGGTAAAATTGAAAAATGGTGAAAACATTTTTTTTTAGGACTTAGTCATTCTTTCAGCGTTTATCAGACTTTCAGATAGGGGAAATGTCAGTGAGCGTTCCGATTTCAGTTCCAGAGCGACTCGCCCGATGAGTCCTTCATATTTAGTCGTTTTCAGTCAATTTTCTGAATTTTTGAAAATTTCACTTTTTTGTGAAAATATCCACTAAATGAGGGAATAATATGTGTGAGGGTACCCCAGGAGAGTTCCAAATGTGTGTGGGTAGAATATATATCCCACGGGGGTAAAATTGAAAAAAGTTGAAAAAAAATTTTTTTTGGACTTAGTCATTTTTTCAGCGTTTATCAGACTTTCAGATAGGGGAAATGTCAGTGAGCGTTCCGATTTCAGTTCCAGAGCGATTCGCCCGATGAGTCCTTCATATTTATTCGTTTTCAGCCAATTTTCAGAATTTTTGAAAATTTTACTTTTTTGTGAAAATATTCACTAAATGAGGGAATAATATGTGTGAGGGTACCCCAGGAGAGTTCCAAATGTGTGTGGGTAGAATATATATCCCACGGGGGTAAAATTGAAAAAAGTTGAAAAAAATTTTTTTTTAGACTTAGTCATTTTTCCGGCATTTATCAGACTTTCAGATAGGGGAAATGTCAGTGAGTGTTCCGATTTCTGTTCCAGAGCGATTCGCCCGATGATTCCTTCATATTTAGTCGTTTTCAGCCAATTTTCTGAATTTTTGAAAATTTCACTTTTTTGTGAAAATATCCACTAAATGAGGGAATAATATGTGAGAGGGTACCCCAGAAGAGTTCCAAATGTGTGTGGGTAGAATATATATCCCACGGGGGTAAAATTGAAAAAAGTTGAAAAAATTTTTTTTTGGACTTAGTCATTTTTCCGGCGTTTATCAGACTTTCAGATAGGGGAAATGTCAGTGAGCGTTCCGATTTCAGTTCCAGAGCGATTCGCCCGATGAGTCATTCATATTTAGTCGTTTTCAGCCAATTTTCTGAATTTTTGAAAATTTCACTTTTTTGTGAAAATATCCACTAAATGCAGGAATAATATGCGTGAGGGTACCTCAGAAGACTTCCAAATGTGTGTGGGTAGAATATATATATCACGGGGGTAAAATTGAAAGAAGTTGAAAAAAATTTTTTTTTAGACTTAGTCATTTTTCGGCGTTTATCAGACTTTCAGATAGGAGAAATGTCAGTGAGCGTTCCCATTTCAGTTCTAGAGCGATTAGCCCGATGAGTCCTTCATATTTAGTCATTTTCAGCCAATTTTCAGAATTTTTGAAAATTTCACTTTTTTGTGAAAATATCCACTAAATGCGGGAATAATATGTGTGAGGGTACCCCAGGAGAGTTCCAAATGTGTGTGGGTAGAATATATATCCCACGGGGGTAAAATTGAAAAAAGTTGATAAATTTTTTTTTTTAGACTTAGTCATTTTTCCGGCGTTCATCAGACTTTCAGATAGGGGAAATGTCAGTGAGCATTCCGATTTAAGTTCTAGAGCGAATCGCCCGATGTGTCGTTCATATTTAGTCATTTTCAGCCAATTTTCTGAATTTTTGAAAATTTCACTTTTTTGTGAAAATATCCACTAAATGAGGGAATAATATGTGTGAGGGTACCCCAGGAGAGTTCCAAATGTGTGTGGTTAGAATATATATCCCACGGGGGTAAAATTGAAAAATGTTGAAAAAAATTTTTTTTTAGACAGTCATTTTTCCGGCGTTTATCAGACTTTCAGATAGGGGAAATGTCAGTGAGCGTTCCGATTTCAGTTCCAGAGCGATTCGCCCGATGAGTCCTTCATATTTAGTCGTTTTCAGACAATTTTCAGAATTTTTGAAAATTTCTCTTTTTTGTGAAAATATCCACTAAATGAGGGAATAATATGTGTGAGGGTACCCCAGGAGAGTTCCAAATGTGTGTGGGTAGAATATATATCCCACGGGGGTAAAATTGAAAAAAGTTGAAAAAAATTTTTTTTTGGACTTAGTCATTTTTCCGGCGTTTATCAGACTTTCAGTTAGGGGAAATGTCAGTGAGCGTTCCGATTTCAGTTCCAGAGCGATTCGCCCGATGAGTCATTCATATTTAGTCATTTTCAGCCAATGTTCTGAATTTTTGAAAATTTCTCTTTTTTGTGAAAATATCCACTAAATGAGGGAATAATATGTGTGAGGGTACCCCAGGAGAGTTCCAAATGTGTGTGGGTAGAATATATATCCCACGGGGGTAAAATTGAAAAAAGTTGAAAAAAATTTTTTTTTGGACTTACTCATTTTTCCGGCGTTTATCAGACTTTCAGTTAGGGGAAATGTCAGTGAGCGTTCCGATTTCAGTTCCAGAGCGATTCGCCCGATGAGTCGTTCATATTTAGTCATTTTCAGCCAATGTTCTGAATTTTTGAAAATTTCTCTTTTTTGTGAAAATATCCACTAAATGAGGGAATAATATGTGTGAGGGTACCCCAGGAGAGTTCCAAATGTGTGTGGGTAGAATATATATCCCACGGGGGTAAAATTGAAAAAAGGTGAAAGATTTTTTTTTTTCGACTTAGTCATTTTTCCGGCGTTTATCAGACTTTCACTTAGGGCAAAAGTCAGTGAGCGTTCCGATTTCAGTTCCAGAGCGATTCGCCCGAAGAGTCCTTCATATTTAGTCATTTTCTGCCAATTTTCTGAATTTTTGAAAATTTCACTTTTTTGTGAAAATATCCACTAAATGAGGGAATAATATGTGTGAGGGTGCCCCAGAAGAGTTCTAAATGCGTGTGGATAGAATATATATCCCACGGGGGTAAAATTGAAAAATGGTGAAAACATTTTTTTTTAGGACTTAGTCATTCTTTCAGCGTTTATCAGACTTTCAGATAGGGGAAATGTCAGTGAGCGTTCCGATTTCAGTTCCAGAGCGACTCGCCCGATGAGTCCTTCATATTTAGTCGTTTTCAGTCAATTTTCTGAATTTTTGAAAATTTCACTTTTTTGTGAAAATATCCACTAAATGAGGGAATAATATGTGTGAGGGTACCCCAGGAGAGTTCCAAATGTGTGTGGGTAGAATATATATCCCACGGGGGTAAAATTGAAAAAAGTTGAAAAAAAATTTTTTTTGGACTTAGTCATTTTTTCAGCGTTTATCAGACTTTCAGATAGGGGAAATGTCAGTGAGCGTTCCGATTTCAGTTCCAGAGCGATTCGCCCGATGAGTCCTTCATATTTATTCGTTTTCAGCCAATTTTCAGAATTTTTGAAAATTTTACTTTTTTGTGAAAATATTCACTAAATGAGGGAATAATATGTGTGAGGGTACCCCAGGAGAGTTCCAAATGTGTGTGGGTAGAATATATATCCCACGGGGGTAAAATTGAAAAAAGTTGAAAAAAATTTTTTTTTAGACTTAGTCATTTTTCCGGCATTTATCAGACTTTCAGATAGGGGAAATGTCAGTGAGTGTTCCGATTTCTGTTCCAGAGCGATTCGCCCGATGATTCCTTCATATTTAGTCGTTTTCAGCCAATTTTCTGAATTTTTGAAAATTTCACTTTTTTGTGAAAATATCCACTAAATGAGGGAATAATATGTGAGAGGGTACCCCAGAAGAGTTCCAAATGTGTGTGGGTAGAATATATATCCCACGGGGGTAAAATTGAAAAAAGTTGAAAAAATTTTTTTTTGGACTTAGTCATTTTTCCGGCGTTTATCAGACTTTCAGATAGGGGAAATGTCAGTGAGCGTTCCGATTTCAGTTCCAGAGCGATTCGCCCGATGAGTCATTCATATTTAGTCGTTTTCAGCCAATTTTCTGAATTTTTGAAAATTTCACTTTTTTGTGAAAATATCCACTAAATGCAGGAATAATATGCGTGAGGGTACCTCAGAAGACTTCCAAATGTGTGTGGGTAGAATATATATATCACGGGGGTAAAATTGAAAGAAGTTGAAAAAAATTTTTTTTTAGACTTAGTCATTTTTCGGCGTTTATCAGACTTTCAGATAGGAGAAATGTCAGTGAGCGTTCCCATTTCAGTTCTAGAGCGATTAGCCCGATGAGTCCTTCATATTTAGTCATTTTCAGCCAATTTTCAGAATTTTTGAAAATTTCACTTTTTTGTGAAAATATCCACTAAATGCGGGAATAATATGTGTGAGGGTACCCCAGGAGAGTTCCAAATGTGTGTGGGTAGAATATATATCCCACGGGGGTAAAATTGAAAAAAGTTGATAAATTTTTTTTTTTAGACTTAGTCATTTTTCCGGCGTTCATCAGACTTTCAGATAGGGGAAATGTCAGTGAGCATTCCGATTTAAGTTCTAGAGCGAATCGCCCGATGTGTCGTTCATATTTAGTCATTTTCAGCCAATTTTCTGAATTTTTGAAAATTTCACTTTTTTGTGAAAATATCCACTAAATGAGGGAATAATATGTGTGAGGGTACCCCAGGAGAGTTCCAAATGTGTCTGGTTAGAATATATATCCCACGGGGGTAAAATTGAAAAATGTTGAAAAAAATTTTTTTTTAGACAGTCATTTTTCCGGCGTTTATCAGACTTTCAGATAGGGGAAATGTCAGTGAGCGTTCCGATTTCAGTTCCAGAGCGATTCGCCCGATGAGTCCTTCATATTTAGTCGTTTTCAGACAATTTTCAGAATTTTTGAAAATTTCTCTTTTTTGTGAAAATATCCACTAAATGAGGGAATAATATGTGTGAGGGTACCCCAGGAGAGTTCCAAATGTGTGTGGGTAGAATATATATCCCACGGGGGTAAAATTGAAAAAAGTTGAAAAAAATTTTTTTTTGGACTTAGTCATTTTTCCGGCGTTTATCAGACTTTCAGTTAGGGGAAATGTCAGTGAGCGTTCCGATTTCAGTTCCAGAGCGATTCGCCCGATGAGTCATTCATATTTAGTCATTTTCAGCCAATGTTCTGAATTTTTGAAAATTTCTCTTTTTTGTGAAAATATCCACTAAATGAGGGAATAATATGTGTGAGGGTACCCCAGGAGAGTTCCAAATGTGTGTGGGTAGAATATATATCCCACGGGGGTAAAATTGAAAAAAGTTGAAAAAAATTTTTTTTTGGACTTACTCATTTTTCCGGCGTTTATCAGACTTTCAGTTAGGGGAAATGTCAGTGAGCGTTCCGATTTCAGTTCCAGAGCGATTCGCCCGATGAGTCGTTCATATTTAGTCATTTTCAGCCAATGTTCTGAATTTTTGAAAATTTCTCTTTTTTGTGAAAATATCCACTAAATGAGGGAATAATATGTGTGAGGGTACCCCAGGAGAGTTCCAAATGTGTGTGGGTAGAATATATATCCCACGGGGGTAAAATTGAAAAAAGGTGAAAGATTTTTTTTTTTCGACTTAGTCATTTTTCCGGCGTTTATCAGACTTTCACTTAGGGCAAAAGTCAGTGAGCGTTCCGATTTCAGTTCCAGAGCGATTCGCCCGAAGAGTCCTTCATATTTAGTCATTTTCTGCCAATTTTCTGAATTTTTGAAAATTTCACTTTTTTGTGAAAATATCCACTAAATGAGGGAATAATATGTGTGAGGGTGCCCCAGAAGAGTTCTAAATGCGTGTGGATAGAATATATATCCCACGGGGGTAAAATTGAAAAATGGTGAAAACATTTTTTTTTAGGACTTAGTCATTCTTTCAGCGTTTATCAGACTTTCAGATAGGGGAAATGTCAGTGAGCGTTCCGATTTCAGTTCCAGAGCGACTCGCCCGATGAGTCCTTCATATTTAGTCGTTTTCAGTCAATTTTCTGAATTTTTGAAAATTTCACTTTTTTGTGAAAATATCCACTAAATGAGGGAATAATATGTGTGAGGGTACCCCAGGAGAGTTCCAAATGTGTGTGGGTAGAATATATATCCCACGGGGGTAAAATTGAAAAAAGTTGAAAAAAAATTTTTTTTGGACTTAGTCATTTTTCCGGCGTTTATCAGACTTTCAGTTAGGGGAAATGTCAGTGAGCGTTCCGATTTCAGTTCCAGAGCGATTCGCCCGATGAGTCGTTCATATTTAGTCATTTTCAGCCAATGTTCTGAATTTTTGAAAATTTCTCTTTTTTGTGAAAATATCCACTAAATGAGGGAATAATATGTGTGAGGGTACCCCAGGAGAGTTCCAAATGTGTATGGGTAGAATATATATCCCACGGGGTAAAATTGAAAAAAGATTAAAATTTTTTTTTTTTTAGACTTAGTCATTTTTCCGGCGTTCATCAGACTTTCAGATAGGGGAAATGTCAGTGAACATTCCGATTTAAGTTCCAGAGCGATTCGCCGGATGTGTCGTTCATATTTAGTCATTTTCAGCCAATTTTCCGAATTTTTGAAAATTTCACTTTTTTGTGAAAATATCCACTAAATGAGGGAATAATATGTGTGAGGGTACCCCAGGAGAGTTCCAAATGTGTGTGGGTAGAAGATATATCCCACGGGGGTAAAATAGAAAAAAGGTGAAAATTTTTTTTTTTCGACTTAGTCATTTTTCCGGCATTTATCAGACTTTCAGATAGGGGAAATGTCAGTGAGCTTTCCTATTTCAGTTCCTGAGCGATTCGCACGATGAGTCCTTCATATTTAGTCGTTTTCAGCCAATTTTCAGAATTTTTGAAAATTTCACTTTTTTGTGAAAATATCCACTAAATGAGGGAATAATATGTGTGAGGGTACCCCAGGAGAGTTCCAAATGCATGTGGGTAGAATATATATCCCACGGGAGTAAAATTGAAAAAAGTTGAAAAAAAATTTTTTTTTGGACTTAGTCACTTTTCCTGCGTTTATCAGACTTTCACTTAGGGGAAATGTCAGTGAGCGTTCCGATTTCAGTTCCAGAGCGATTCGCCCGATGAGTCCTTCATATTTAGAGGTTTTTAGCCAATTTTCAGAATTTTTGAAAATTTCACTTTTTTGTAAAAATATTCACTAAATGAGGGAATAATATGTGTGAGGCTACCCCAGGAGAGTTCCAAATGTGTGTTGGTAGAATATATATCCCACAGGGGTAAAATTGAAAAAAGTTGAAAAAATTTTTTTTTGGACTTAGTCACTTTTCCTGCGTTTATCAGACTTTCACTTAGGGGAAATGTCAGTGAGCGTTCCGATTTCAGTTCCAGAGCGATTCGCCCGATGAGTCCTTCATATTTAGTGGTTTTTAGCCAATTTTCAGAATTTTTGAAAATTTCACTTTTTTGTAAAAATATTCACTAAATGAGGGAATAATATGTGTGAGGCTACCCCAGGAGAGTTCCAAATGTGTGTGGTAGAATATATATCCCACAGGGGTAAAATTGAAAAAAGTTGAAAAATTTTTTTTTTTCGACTTAGTCATTTTTCCGGCATTTATCAGACTTTCAGATAGGGGAAATGTCAGTGAGCGTTCCGATTTCAGTTCCAGAGCGATTCGCCCGATGAGTCCTTCATATTTAGTCGTTTTCAGCCAATTTTCCGAATTTTTGAAAATTTCACTTTTTTGTGAAAATATCCACTAAATGAGGGAATAATATGTGTGAGGGTACCCCAGGAGAGTTCCAAATGTGTGTGGGTAGAAGATATATACCACGGGGGGTAAAATTGAAAAAAGTTGATAAAAAAATTTTTTTGGACCTAGTCATTTTTCCGGCGTTTATCAGACTTTCAGTTAGTGAAAATGTCAGTGAGCGCTCCGATTTCAGTTCCAGAGCGATTCGCCCGATGAGTCCTTCATATTTAGTCGTTTCCAGCCAATTTTCCGAATTTTTGAAAATTTCTCTTTTTTGTGAAAATATCCACTAAATAACGGAATAATATGTGTGAGGGTACCCCAGGACAGTTCCAAATGTGTGTGGATAGAAGGTATATACCACGGGGGTAAAATTGAAAAAAGTTGCTAAAAAATTTTTTTTGGGCCTAGTCATTTTTCCGGCGTTAATCAGACTTTCAGTTAGGGGAAATGTCAGTGAGCGTTCCGATTTCAGTTCCAGAGCGATTCTCCCGATGAGTCCTTCATATTTAGTCGTTTTCAGCCAATTTTCAGAATTTTTGAAAATTTCACTTTTTTGTGGAAATATCCACTAAATGAGGGAATAATATGTATGAGGGTACCCCAGGAGAGTTCCAAATGTGTGTGGGTAGAATATATATCCCACGGGGGTAAAATTGAAAAAAGGTGAAAAAAATTTTTTTTTTGTACTAAGTCATTTTTCCGGCGTTTATCAGATTTTCACTTAGGGCAAATGTCAGTGAGCGTTCCGATTTCAGTTCCAGAGCGATTCGCCTGATGAGTCCTTCATATTTAGTCGTTTTCAGCCAATTTTCTGAATTTTTGAAAATTTCGCTTTTTTGTGAAAATATCCACTAAATGAGGGAATAATATGTGTGAGGGTACCCCAGGAGAGTTCCAAATGTGTGTGGGTAGAATATATATCATACCGGGGTAAAATTGAAAAAAGTTGAAAAAAAATTTTTTTTAGACAGTCATTTTTCCGGCGTTTATCAGACTTTCAGTTAGGGGAAATGTCAGTGATCGTTCCGATTTCAGTTCCAGAGCGATTCGCCCGATGAGTCCTTCATATTTATTCGTTTTTAGCCAATTTTCCGAATTTTTGAAAATTTCTCTTTTTGTGAAAATATCCACTAAATGAGGGAATAATATGTGTGAGGGTTCCCCAGGAGAGTTCCAAATGTGTGTGGTTAGAATATATATCCCACGGGGGTAAAATTGAAAAAAGTTGAAAAAAATTTTTTTTTAGACAGTCATTTTTCCGGCGTTTATCAGACTTTCAGATAGGGGAAATGTCAGTGAGCGTTCCGATTTCAGTTCCAGAGCGATTCGCCCGATGAGTCCTTCATATTTAGTCGTTTTCAGACAATTTTCAGAATTTTTGAAAATTTCTCTTTTTTGTGAAAATATCCACTAAATGAGGGAATAATATGTGTGAGGGTACCCCAGGAGAGTTCCAAATGTGTGTGGGTAGAATATATATCCCACGGGGGTAAAATTGAAAAAAGTTGAAAAAAATTTTTTTTTCGACTTGGTCATTTTTCCGGCATTTATCAGACTTTCAGTTAGGGGAAATGTCAGTGAGCGTTCCGATTTCAGTTCCAGAGCGATTCACCCGATGAATCCTTCATATTTAGTCGTTTTCAGCCAATTTTCAGAATTTTTGAAAATTTCACTTTTTTGTGAAAATATCCACTAAATGAGGGAATAATATGTGTGAGGGTACCCCAGGAGAGTACCAAATGTGTGTGGGTAGAATATATATCCCACGGGGGTAAAATTGAAAAAAGGTGAAAGATTTTTTTTTTTTGACTTAGTCATTTTTCCGGCGTTTATCAGATTTTCACTTAGGGCAAAAGTCAGTGAGCGTTCCGATTTCAGTTCCAGAGCGATTCGCCCGAAGAGTCCTTCATATTTAGTCATTTTCTGCCAATTTTCTGAATTTTTGAAAATTTCCCTTTTTTGTGAAAATATCCACTAAATGAGGGAATAATATGTGTGAGGGTACCCCAGGAGAGTTCCAAATGTGTGTGGGTAGAACATATATCCCACGGGGGTAAAATTGAAAAAAGGTGAAAAAAAATTTTTTTTTGAACTTAGCCATTTTTTCAGCGTTTATCAGACTTTCAGATAGGGGAAATGTCAGTGAGCGTACCAATTTCAGTTCCAGAGCGATTCGCCCGATGAGTCGTTCACATTTAGTCATTTTCAGCCAATGTTCTGAATTTTTGAAAATTTCTCTTTTTTGTGAAAATATCCACTAAATGAGGGAATAATATGTGTGAGGGTACCCCAGGAGAGTTCCAAATGTGTATGGGTAGAATATATATCCCACGGGGGTAAAATTGAAAAAAGATTAAAAATTTTTTTTTTTTAGACTTAGTCATTTTTCCGGCGTTCATCAGACTTTCAGATAGGGGAAATGTCAGTGAACATTCCGATTTAAGTTCCAGAGCGATTCGCCGGATGTGTCGTTCATATTTAGTCATTTTCAGCCAATTTTCTGAATTTTTGAAAATTTCACTTTTTTGTGAAAATATCCACTAAATGAGGGAATAATATGTGTGAGGGTACCCCAGGAGAGTTCCAAATGTGTGTGGGTAGAAGATATATCCCACGGGGGTAAAATAGAAAAAAGGTGAAATTTTTTTTTTTTCGACTTAGTCATTTTTCCGGCATTTATCAGACTTTCAGATAGGGGAAATGTCAGTGAGCGTTCCGATTTTAGTTCCAGAGCGATTCGCCTGATGATTCCTTCATATTTAGTCGTTTTCAGCCAATTTTCCGAATTTTTGAAAATTTCTCTTTTCTGTGAAAATATCCACTAAATGAGGGAATAATATGTGTGAGGGTACCCCAGGAGAGTTCCAAATGTGTGTGGCTAGAAGATATATCCCACGGGGGGTAAAATTGAAAAAAGTTGATAAAAAAAGTTTTTTGGACTTAGTCATTTTTCCGGCGTTTATCAGACTTTCAGTTAGGGGAAATGTCAGTGAGCGTTCCGATTTCAGTTCCAGAGCGATTCGCCCGATGAGTCCTTCATATTTATTCGTTTTTAGCCAATTTTCCGAATTTTTGAAAATTTCTCTTTTTGTGAAAATATCCACTAAATGAGGGAATAATATGTGTGAGGGTACCCCAGGAGAGTTCCAAATGTGTGTGGGTAGAATATATATCCCACGGGGGTAAAATTGAAAAAAGGTGAAAAAAATTTTTTTTTGACTTAGTCACTTTTCCGGCGTTTATCAGACTTTCACTTACGGCAAATGTCAGTGAGCGTTCCGATTTCAGTTCCAGAGCGATTCGCCCGATGAGTCCTTCATATTTAGTCGTTTTCAGCCAATTTTCAGAATTTTTGAAAATTTCACTTTTTTTGTGAAAATATCCACTAAATGAGGGAATAATATGTGTGAGGGTACCCCAGGAGAGTTCCAAATGTGTGTGGGTAGAATATATATCCCACGGGGGATAAAATTGAAAAAAGTTGATAAAAAATTTTTTTTGGACCTAGTCATTTTTCCGGCGTTCATCAGACTTTCAGATAGGGGAAATGTCAGTGAGCATTACGATTTAATTTCCAGAGCGATTCGACGGATGTGTCCTTCATATTTAGTCATTTTGAGCCAATTTTCTGAATTTTTGAAAATTTCACTTTTTTGTGAAAATATCCACTAAATGAGGGAATAATATGTGTGAGGGTACCCCAGGAGAGTTCCAAATGTGTGTGGGTAGAATATATATCATACCGGGGAAAAATTGAAAAAAGTTGAAAAAAATTTTTTTTTAGACAGTCATTTTTCCAGCGTTTATCAGACTTTCAGATAGGGGAAACGTCAGCGAGCGTTCCGATTTCAGTTCCAGAGCGAATCTCCCGATGAGTCCTTCATATTTAGTCGTTTTCAGCCAATTTTCAGAATTTTTGAAAATTTCACTTTTTTGTGGAAATATCCACTAAATGAGGGAATAATATGTGTGAGGGTACCCCAGGAGAGTTCCAAATGTGTGTGGGTAGAATATATATCATACCGGGGTAAAATTGAAAAAAGTTGAAAAAAAAATTTTTTTAGACAGTCATTTTTCCGGCGTTTATCAGACTTTCAGATAGGGGAAATGTCAGCGAGCGTTCCGATTTCAGTTCCAGAGCGATTCGCCCGATGAGTCGTTCATATTTAGTCGTTTTCAGCCAATTTTCCGAATTTTTGAAAATTTCACTTTTTTGTGAAAATATCCACAAAATGAGGGAATAATATGTGTGAGGGTACCCCAGGAGAGTTCCAAATGTGTGTGGGTAGAAGACATATCCCACGGGGGGTAAAATTGAAAAAAGTTGATAAAAAATGTTTTTTGGACCTAGTCATTTTTCCGGCGTTTATCAGACTTTCAGTTAGGGGAAATGTCAGTGATCGTTCCGATTTCAGTTCCAGAGCGATTCGCCGATGAGTCCTTCATATTTATTCGTTTTTAGCCAATTTTCCGAATTTTTGAAAATTTCTCTTTTTGTGAAAATATCCACTAAATGAGGGAATAATATGTGTGAGGGTTCCCCAGGAGAGTTCCAAATGTGTGTGGGTAGAATATACATAAATTGAAAAAAGTTGAAAAAAAATTTTTTTTGGACTTAGTCATTTTTCCGGCGTTTATCAGACTTTCAGATAGGGGAAATGTCAGTGAGCGTTCCGATTTCAGTTCCAGAGCGATTCGCCCGATGAGTCGTTCATATTTAGTCATTTTCAGCCAATGTTCTGAATTTTTGAAAATTTCTCTTTTTTGTGAAAATATCCACTAAATGAGGGAATAATATGTGTGAGGGTACCCCAGGAGAGTTCCAAATGTGTGTGGGTAGAATATATATCCCACGGGGGTAAAATTGAAAAAAGTTGAAAAAACATTTGTTTTGGTCTTAGTCATTTTTTCAGCGTTTATCAGACTTTCAGATAAGGGAAATGTCAGTGAGTGTTCCGATTTCAGTTCCAGAGCGATTCGCCCGATGATTCCTTCATATTTAGTCATTTTCAGCCAATTTTCAGAATTTTTGAAAATTTCACTTTTTTGTGAAAATATCTACTAAATGAGGGAATAATATGTGTGAGGGTACCCCAGGAGAGTTTCAAATGTGTGTGGTTAGAATATATATCCCACGGGGGTAAAATTGAAAAAAGTTGAACAATTTTTTTTTTTCGACTTAGTCATTTTTCCGGCGTTTATCAGACTTTCAGATACAGTAAATGTCAGTGAGCGTTCTGATTTCAGTTCCAGAGCGATTCGCCCGATGAGTTGTTCATATTTACTCATTTTCAGCAAATTTTCAGAATTTTTGAAAATTTCACTTTTTTGTGAAAATATCCACTAAATGAGGGAATAATATGTGTGAGGGTACCCCAGGAGAGTTCCAAATGTGTGTGGGTAGAATATATATCTCACGGGGGTAAAATTGAAAAAAGTTGAAAACATTTTTTTTTTAGACTTAGTCATTTTTCCGGCGTTCATCAGACTTTCAGATAGGGGAAATGTCAGTGAGCATTACGATTTAATTTCCAGAGCGATTCGTCCGATGTGTCGTTCATATTTAGTCATTTTGAGCCAATTTTCTGAATTTTTGAAAATTTCACTTTTTTGTGAAAATATCCACTAAA
Source organism: Phyllobates terribilis (assembly GCF_046119375.1). Lineage (NCBI taxonomy): Eukaryota > Metazoa > Chordata > Amphibia > Anura > Dendrobatidae > Phyllobates > Phyllobates terribilis. The sequence continues at coordinate 16,343,527 of NW_027362773.1, read as the reverse complement.
TGAGGGAATAATATGTGTGAGGGTACCCCAGGAGAGTTCCAAATGTGTGTGGGTAGAATATATATCATACCGGGGTAAAATAGAAAAAAGTTGAAAAAAATTTTTTTTTAGACAGTCATTTTTCCGGCGTTTATCAGACTTTCAGATAGGGGAAATGTCAGCGAGCGTTCCGATTTCAGTTCCAGAGCGATTCGCCCGATGAGTCCTTCATATTTATTCGTTTTTAGCCAATTTTCCGAATTTTTGAAAATTTCTCTTTTTTGTGAAAATATCCACTAAATGAGGGAATAATATGTGTGAGGGTACCCCAGGAGAGTTCCAAATGTGTGTGGGTAGAAGATATATCCCACGGGGGGTAAAATTGAAAAAAGTTGATAAAAAATGTTTTTTGGACCTAGTCATTTTTCCGGCGTTTATCAGACTTTCAGTTAGGGGAAATGTCAGTGAGCGTTCCGATTTCAGTTCCAGAGCGATTCGCCCGATGAGTCCTTTATATTTATTTGTTTTTAGCCAATTTTCCGAATTTTTGAAAATTTCTCTTTTTGTGAAAATATCCACTAAATGAGGGAATAATATGTGTGAGGGTACCCCAGCACAGCTCCAAATGTGTGTGGGTAGAAGATATATACCACGGGGGGTAAAATTGAAAAAACTTGATAAAAAATTTTTTTCTGGACTTAGTCATTTTTTCAGCGTTTATCAGACTTTCAGATAGGGGAAATGTCAGTGAGCGTTCCGATTTCAGTTCCAGAGCGATTCGCCCGATGAGTCCTTCATATTTAGTCGTTTTCAGCCAATTTTCAGAATTTTTGAAAACATCACTTTTTTGTGAAAATATCCACTAAATGAGGGAATAATATGTGTGAGGGTACCCCAGGAGAGTTCCAAATGTGTGTGGGTAGAATATATATCCCACGGGGGTAAAATTGAAAAAAGGTGAAAAAAATTTTTTTTGGACTTAGTCATTTTTCCGGTGTTTATCAGACTTTCACTTAGGGCAAATGTCAGTGAGCGTTCCGATTTTAGTTCCAGAGCGATTCGCCCGATGAGTCCTTCATATTTAGTCGTTTTCAGCCAATTTTCAGAATTTTTGAAAATTTCACTTTTTTGTGAAAATATCCACTAAATGAGGGAATAATATGTGTGAGGGTACCCCAGGAGAGTTCCAAATGTGTGTGGGTAGAATATATATCCCACGGGGGTAAAATTGAAAAAAGGTAAAAAAAAAATTTTTTTGGATTTAGTCATTTTTTCAGCGTTTATCAGACTATCAGATAGGGGAAATGTCAGTGAGCGTTCCGATTTCAGTTCCAGAGCGATTCGCCCGATGAGTCCTTCATATTTAGTTGTTTTCAGCCAATTTTCAGAATTTTTGAAAATGTCACTTTTTTGTGAAAATATTCACTAAATGAGGGAATAATATGTGTGAGGGTACCCCAGGAGAGTTCCAAATGTGTGTGGGTAGAATATATATCCCACGGGGGTAAAATTGAAAAAAGTTGAAAAAAATTTTTTTTTCGACTTAGTCATTTTTCCGGCATTTATCAGACTTTCAGATAGGGGAAATGTCAGTGAGCGTTCCGATTTCAGTTCCAGAGCGATTCGCTCGATGAGTCCTTCATATTTAGTCGTTTTCAGCCAATTTTCCGAATTTTTGGAAATTTCTCTTTTTTGTGAAAATATCCACTAAATGAGGGAATAATATGTGTGAGGGTACCCCAGGACAGTTCCAAATGTGTGTGGGTAGAACATATATACCACGGGGGATAAAATTGAAAAAAGTTGATAAAAAAATTTTTTTGGACCTAGTCATTTTTCCGGCGTTTATCAGACTTTCAGATAGGGGAAATGTCATTGAGCGTTCCGATTTCAGTTCCAGAGCGATTCGCCTGATGAGTCCTTCATATTTAATCGTTTTCAGCCAATTTTCAGAATTTTTTAAAATTTCACTTTTTTGTGGAAATATCCACTAAATGAGGGAATAATATGTGTGAGGGTACCCCAGGAGAGTTCCAAATGTGTGTGGGTAGAATATATATCCCACGGGGGTAAAATTGAAAAAAGTTGAAAACATTTTTTTTTTGGACTTAGTCATTTTTCCGGCGTTTATAAGACTTTCAGATAGGAGAAATGTCAGTGAGTGTTCCGATTTCAGTTTCAGAGCGAGTCGCCCGATGAGTCCTTCATATTTAGTCGTTTTCAGCCAATTTTCAGAATTTTTGAAAATTTAACTTTTTTGTGAAAATATCCACTAAATGAGGAAATAATATGTGTGAGGGTACACCAGGAGAGTTCCAAATGTGTGTGGGTAGAATATATATCCCACGGGGGGAAAATTGAAAAAAGTTGAAAAAACATTTGTTTTGGACTTAGTCATTTTTTCAGCGTTTATCAGACTTTCAGATAAGGGAAATGTCAGTGAGTGTTCCGATTTCAGTTCCAGAGCGATTCGCCCGATGATTCCTTCATATTTAGTCATTTTCAGCCAATTTTCAGAATTTTTGAAAATGTCACTTTTTTGTGAAAATATTCACTAAATGAGGGAATAATATGTGTGAGGGTACCCCAGGAGAGTTCCAAATGTGTGTGGGTAGAATATATATCCCACGGAGGTAAAATTGAAAAAAGTTGAAAAAAATTTTTTTTTGGACCTAGTTTTTTTTCCGGCGTTTATCAGACTTTCAGCTAGGGTAAATGTCAGTGAGTGTTCCGATTTCAGTTCCAGAGCGATTCGCCTGATGAGTACTTCATATTTAATCGTTTTCAGCCAATTTTCAGAATTTTTTAAAATTTCACTTTTTTGTGGAAATATCCACTAAATGAGGGAATAATATGTGTGAGGGTACCCCAGGAGAGTTTCAAATGTGTGTGGGTAGAATATATATCCCACGGAGGTAAAATTGAAAAAAGTTGAAAAAACATTTGTTTTGGACTTAGTCATTTTTCCGGCGTTTAACAGACTTTCAGATAGGGGAAATGTCAGTGAGTGTTCCGATTTCAGTTCCAGAGCGAGTCGCCCGATGAGTCCTTCATATTTAGTCGTTTTCAGCCAATTTTCAGAATGTTTGAAAATTTAACTTTTTTGTGAAAATATCCACTAAATGAGGGAATAATATGTGAGAGGGTACAACAGGAGAGTTCCAAATGTGTGTGGGTGGAATATATATCCCACGGGGGTAAAATTGAAAAAAGGTGAAAATTTTTTTTTTTTTGACCTAGTCATTTTTTCAGCGTTTATCAGACTTTCAGATAGGGGAAATGTCAGTGAGCGTTCCAATTTCAGTTCCAGAGCGATTCGCCCGATGAGTCCTTCATATTTAGTCGTTTTCAGCCAATTTTCAGAATTTTTGAAAATTTCACTTTTTTGTGAAAATATCCACTAAATGAGGGAATAATATGTGTGAAGGTACCCCAGAAGAGATCCAAATGTGTGTGTGTAGAATACATATCCCACGGGGGTAAGATTGAAAAGAGTTGAAAAAAATTTTTTTTGTGGACTTGGTCATTTTTTCAGCATTTATCAGACTTTCAGATAGGGGAAATGTCAGTGAGTGTTCCGATTTCAGTTCCAGAGCGATTCGCCTGATGAGTCCTTCATATTTAATCGTTTTCAGCCAATTTTCAGAATTTTTTAAAATTTCACTTTTTTGTGGAAATATCCACTAAATGAGGGAATAATATGTGTGAGGGTACCCCAGGAGAGTTCCAAATGTGTGTGGGTAGAATATATATACCACGGGGGTAAAATTGAAAAAAGTTGAAAACATTTTTTTTTTCGACTTAGTCATTTTTCCGGCGTTTATAAGACTTTCAGATAGGGGAAATGTCAGTGAGTGTTCCGATTTCAGTTCCAGAGCGAGTCGCCCGATGAGTCCTTCATATTTAGTCATTTTCAGCCAATTTTCAGAATTTTTGAAAATTTCACTTTTATCTACTAAATGAGGGAATAATATATGTTTGAGGGTACCCCAGGAGAGTTTCAAATGTGTGTGGGTAGAATATATATCCCACGGGGGTAAAATTGAAAAAAGTTGAAAAAACATTTGTTTTGGACTTAGTCATTTTTCCGGCGTTTAACAGACTTTCAGATAGGGGAAATGTCAGTGAGTGTTCCGATTTCAGTTCCAGAGCGAGTCGCCCGATGAGTCCTTCATATTTAGTCGTTTTCAGCCAATTTTCACAATGTTTGAAAATTTAACTTTTTTGTGAAAATATCCACTAAATGAGGGAATAATATGTGAGAGGGTACAACAGGAGAGTTCCAAATGTGTGTGGGTGGAATATATATCCCACGGGGGTAAAATTGAAAAAAGGTGAAAATTTTTTTTTTTTTGACCTAGTCATTTTTTCAGCGTTTATCAGACTTTCAAATAGGGGAAATGTCAGTGAGCGTTCCGATTTCAGTTCCAGAGCGATTCGCCCGATCAGTCCTTCATATTTAGTCGTTTTCAGTAAATTTCCTGAATTTTTGAAAATTTCACTTTTTTGTGAAAATATCCACTAAATGAGGGAATAATATGTGTGAGGGTACCCCAGGAGAGTTCCAAATGTGTGTGGGTAGAATATATATCCCACGGGGGTAAAATTGAAAAAAGTTAAAAAAAAATTTGTTTTGGACTTGGTCATTTTTTCAACGTTTATCAGACTTTCAGATAAGGGAAATGTCAGTGAGTGTTCCAATTTCAGTTCCAGAGCGATTGGCTCGATGAGTCCTTCATATTTAGTAATTTTCAGCCAATTTTCAGAATTTTTGAAAATTTCACTTTTTTGTGAAAATATCTACTAAATGAGGGAATAATATGTGTGAGGGTACCCCAGGAGAGTTTCAAATGTGTGTGGGTAGAATATATATCCCACGGGGTAAAATTGAAAAAAGTTGAAAAAACATTTGTTTTGGACTTAGTCATTTTTCCGGCGTTTAACAGACTTTCAGATAGGGGAAATGTCAGTGAGTGTTCCGATTTCAGTTCCAGAGCGAGTCGCCCGATGAGTCCTTCATATTTAGTCGATTTCAGACAATTTTCAGAATTTTTGAAAATTTCACTTTTTTGTGAAAATATCAACTAAATGAGGGAATAATATGTGTGAGGGTACCCCAGGAGAGTTCCAAATGCGTGTGGGTAGAATATATATCCCACGGGGGTAAAATTGGAAAAAGTTGAAAAAACATTTGTTTTGGACTTAGTCATTTTTCTGGCATTTAACAAACTTTCAGATAGGGGAAATGTCAGTGAGTGTTCCGATTTCAGTTCCAGAGCGATTCGCCTGATGAGTCCTTCATATTCAATCGTTTTCAGCCAATTTTCAGAATTTTTTAAAATTTCACTTTTTTGTGGAAATATCCACTAAATGAGGGAATAATATGTGTGAGGGTACCCCAGGAGAGTTCCAAATGTGTGTGGGTAGAATATATATACCACGGGGGTAAAATTGAAAAAAGTTGAAAACATTTTTTTTTTGGACTTAGTCATTTTTCCGGCGTTTATAAGACTTTCAGATAGGGGAAATGTCAGTGAGTGTTCCGATTTCAGTTCCAGAGCGAGTCGCCCGATGAGTCCTTCATATTTAGTCATTTTCAGCCAATTTTCAGAATTTTTGAAAATTTCACTTTTATCTACTAAATGAGGGAATAATATGTGTGAGGGTACCCCAGGAGAGTTTCAAATGTGTGTGGGTAGAATATATATCCCACGGGGGTAAAATTGAAAAAAGTTGAAAAAACATTTGTTTTGGACTTAGTCATTTTTCCGGCGTTTAACAGACTTTCAGATAGGGGAAATGTCAGTGAGTGTTCCGATTTCAGTTCCAGAGCGAGTCGCCCGATGAGTCCTTCATATTTAGTCGTTTTCAGCCAATTTTCACAATGTTTGAAAATTTAACTTTTTTGTGAAAATATTCACTAAATGAGGGAATAATATGTGAGAGGGTACAACAGGAGAGTTCCAAATGTGTGTGGGTGGAATATATATCCCACGGGGGTAAAATTGAAAAAAGGTGAAAATTTTTTTTTTTTTGACCTAGTCATTTTTTCAGCGTTTATCAGACTTTCAGATAGGGGAAATGTCAGTGAGCGTTCCGATTTCAGTTCCAGAGCGATTCGCCCGATCAGTCCTTCATATTTAGTCGTTTTCAGTCAATTTCCTGAATTTTTGAAAATTTCACTTTTTTGTGAAAATATCCACTAAATGAGGGAATAATATGTGTGAGGGTGCCCCAGAAGAGTTCTAAATGCGTGTGGATAGGAGATATATCCCACGGGGGTAAAATTGAAAAATGGTGAAAACATTTTTTTTTAGGACTTAGTCATTCTTTCAGCGTTTATCAGACTTTCAGATAGGGGAAATGTCAGTGAGCGTTCCGATTTCAGTTCCAGAGCGACTCGCCCGATGAGTCCTTCATATTTAGTCGTTTTCAGTCAATTTTCTGAATTTTTGAAAATTTCACTTTTTTGTGAAAATATCCACTAAATGAGGGAATAATATGTGTGAGGGTACCCCAGGAGAGTTCCAAATGTGTGTGGGTAGAATATATATCCCACGGGGGTAAAATTGAAAAAAGTTGAAAAAAAATTTTTTTTGGACTTAGTCATTTTTCCGGCGTTTATCAGACTTTCAGTTAGGGGAAATGTCAGTGAGCGTTCCGATTTCAGTTCCAGAGCGATTCGCCCGATGAGTCGTTCATATTTAGTCATTTTCAGCCAATGTTCTGAATTTTTGAAAATTTCTCTTTTTTGTGAAAATATCCACTAAATGAGGGAATAATATGTGTGAGGGTACCCCAGGAGAGTTCCAAATGTGTATGGGTAGAATATATATCCCACGGGGTAAAATTGAAAAAAGATTAAAATTTTTTTTTTTTTAGACTTAGTCATTTTTCCGGCGTTCATCAGACTTTCAGATAGGGGAAATGTCAGTGAACATTCCGATTTAAGTTCCAGAGCGATTCGCCGGATGTGTCGTTCATATTTAGTCATTTTCAGCCAATTTTCCAAATTTTTGAAAATTTCACTTTTTTGTGAAAATATCCACTAAATGAGGGAATAATATGTGTGAGGGTACCCCAGGAGAGTTCCAAATGTGTGTGGGTAGAAGATATATCCCACGGGGGTAAAATAGAAAAAAGGTGAAAATTTTTTTTTTCGACTTAGTCATTTTTCCGGCATTTATCAGACTTTCAGATAGGGGAAATGTCAGTGAGCTTTCCTATTTCAGTTCCTGAGCGATTCGCACGATGAGTCCTTCATATTTAGTCGTTTTCAGCCAATTTTCAGAATTTTTGAAAATTTCACTTTTTTGTGAAAATATCCACTAAATGAGGGAATAATATGTGTGAGGGTACCCCAGGAGAGTTCCAAATGCATGTGGGTAGAATATATATCCCACGGGAGTAAAATTGAAAAAAGTTGAAAAAAAATTTTTTTTTGGACTTAGTCACTTTTCCTGCGTTTATCAGACTTTCACTTAGGGGAAATGTCAGTGAGCGTTCCGATTTCAGTTCCAGAGCGATTCGCCCGATGAGTCCTTCATATTTAGAGGTTTTTAGCCAATTTTCAGAATTTTTGAAAATTTCACTTTTTTGTAAAAATATTCACTAAATGAGGGAATAATATGTGTGAGGCTACCCCAGGAGAGTTCCAAATGTGTGTTGGTAGAATATATATCCCACAGGGGTAAAATTGAAAAAAGTTGAAAAAATTTTTTTTTGGACTTAGTCACTTTTCCTGCGTTTATCAGACTTTCACTTAGGGGAAATGTCAGTGAGCGTTCCGATTTCAGTTCCAGAGCGATTCGCCCGATGAGTCCTTCATATTTAGTGGTTTTTAGCCAATTTTCAGAATTTTTGAAAATTTCACTTTTTTGTAAAAATATTCACTAAATGAGGGAATAATATGTGTGAGGCTACCCCAGGAGAGTTCCAAATGTGTGTGGTAGAATATATATCCCACAGGGGTAAAATTGAAAAAAGTTGAAAAATTTTTTTTTTTCGACTTAGTCATTTTTCCGGCATTTATCAGACTTTCAGATAGGGGAAATGTCAGTGAGCGTTCCGATTTCAGTTCCAGAGCGATTCGCCCGATGAGTCCTTCATATTTAGTCGTTTTCAGCCAATTTTCCGAATTTTTGAAAATTTCACTTTTTTGTGAAAATATCCACTAAATGAGGGAATAATATGTGTGAGGGTACCCCAGGAGAGTTCCAAATGTGTGTGGGTAGAAGATATATACCACGGGGGGTAAAATTGAAAAAAGTTGATAAAAAAATTTTTTTGGACCTAGTCATTTTTCCGGCGTTTATCAGACTTTCAGTTAGTGAAAATGTCAGTGAGCGCTCCGATTTCAGTTCCAGAGCGATTCGCCCGATGAGTCCTTCATATTTAGTCGTTTCCAGCCAATTTTCCGAATTTTTGAAAATTTCTCTTTTTTGTGAAAATATCCACTAAATAACGGAATAATATGTGTGAGGGTACCCCAGGACAGTTCCAAATGTGTGTGGATAGAAGGTATATACCACGGGGGTAAAATTGAAAAAAGTTGCTAAAAAATTTTTTTTGGGCCTAGTCATTTTTCCGGCGTTAATCAGACTTTCAGTTAGGGGAAATGTCAGTGAGCGTTCCGATTTCAGTTCCAGAGCGATTCTCCCGATGAGTCCTTCATATTTAGTCGTTTTCAGCCAATTTTCAGAATTTTTGAAAATTTCACTTTTTTGTGGAAATATCCACTAAATGAGGGAATAATATGTATGAGGGTACCCCAGGAGAGTTCCAAATGTGTGTGGGTAGAATATATATCCCACGGGGGTAAAATTGAAAAAAGGTGAAAAAAATTTTTTTTTTGTACTAAGTCATTTTTCCGGCGTTTATCAGATTTTCACTTAGGGCAAATGTCAGTGAGCGTTCCGATTTCAGTTCCAGAGCGAATCGCCTGATGAGTCCTTCATATTTAGTCGTTTTCAGCCAATTTTCTGAATTTTTGAAAATTTCGCTTTTTTGTGAAAATATCCACTAAATGAGGGAATAATATGTGTGAGGGTACCCCAGGAGAGTTCCAAATGTGTGTGGGTAGAATATATATCATACCGGGGTAAAATTGAAAAAAGTTGAAAAAAAATTTTTTTTAGACAGTCATTTTTCCGGCGTTTATCAGACTTTCAGATAGGGGAAATGTCAGCGAGCGTTCCGATTTCAGTTCCAGAGCGATTCGCCCGATGAGTCGTTCATATTTAGTCGTTTTCAGCCAATTTTCCGAATTTTTGAAAATTTCACTTTTTTGTGAAAATATCCACTAAATGAGGGAATAATATGTGTGAGGGTACCCCAGGAGAGTTCCAAATGTGTGTGGGTAGAAGACATATCCCACGGGGGGTAAAATTGAAAAAAGTTGATAAAAAATGTTTTTTGGACCTAGTCATTTTTCCGGCGTTTATCAGACTTTCAGTTAGGGGAAATGTCAGTGATCGTTCCGATTTCAGTTCCAGAGCGATTCGCCCGATGAGTCCTTCATATTTATTCGTTTTTAGCCAATTTTCCGAATTTTTGAAAATTTCTCTTTTTGTGAAAATATCCACTAAATGAGGGAATAATATGTGTGAGGGTTCCCCAGGAGAGTTCCAAATGTGTGTGGTTAGAATATATATCCCACGGGGGTAAAATTGAAAAAAGTTGAAAAAAATTTTTTTTTAGACAGTCATTTTTCCGGCGTTTATCAGACTTTCAGATAGGGGAAATGTCAGTGAGCGTTCCGATTTCAGTTCCAGAGCGATTCGCCCGATGAGTCCTTCATATTTAGTCGTTTTCAGACAATTTTCAGAATTTTTGAAAATTTCTCTTTTTTGTGAAAATATCCACTAAATGAGGGAATAATATGTGTGAGGGTACCCCAGGAGAGTTCCAAATGTGTGTGGGTAGAATATATATCCCACGGGGGTAAAATTGAAAAAAGTTGAAAAAATTTTTTTTTTCGACTTGGTCATTTTTCCGGCATTTATCAGACTTTCAGTTAGGGGAAATGTCAGTGAGCGTTCCGATTTCAGTTCCAGAGCGATTCACCCGATGAATCCTTCATATTTAGTCGTTTTCAGCCAATTTTCAGAATTTTTGAAAATTTCACTTTTTTGTGAAAATATCCACTAAATGAGGGAATAATATGTGTGAGGGTACCCCAGGAGAGTACCAAATGTGTGTGGGTAGAATATATATCCCACGGGGGTAAAATTGAAAAAAGGTGAAAGATTTTTTTTTTTTGACTTAGTCATTTTTCCGGCGTTTATCAGATTTTCACTTAGGGCAAAAGTCAGTGAGCGTTCCGATTTCAGTTCCAGAGCGATTCGCCCGAAGAGTCCTTCATATTTAGTCATTTTCTGCCAATTTTCTGAATTTTTGAAAATTTCCCTTTTTTGTGAAAATATCCACTAAATGAGGGAATAATATGTGTGAGGGTACCCCAGGAGAGTTCCAAATGTGTGTGGGTAGAACATATATCCCACGGGGGTAAAATTGAAAAAAGGTGAAAAAAAATTTTTTTTTGAACTTAGCCATTTTTTCAGCGTTTATCAGACTTTCAGATAGGGGAAATGTCAGTGAGCGTACCAATTTCAGTTCCAGAGCGATTCGCCCGATGAGTCGTTCACATTTAGTCATTTTCAGCCAATGTTCTGAATTTTTGAAAATTTCTCTTTTTTGTGAAAATATCCACTAAATGAGGGAATAATATGTGTGAGGGTACCCCAGGAGAGTTCCAAATGTGTATGGGTAGAATATATATCCCACGGGGGTAAAATTGAAAAAAGATTAAAAATTTTTTTTTTTTAGACTTAGTCATTTTTCCGGCGTTCATCAGACTTTCAGATAGGGGAAATGTCAGTGAACATTCCGATTTAAGTTCCAGAGCGATTCGCCGGATGTGTCGTTCATATTTAGTCATTTTCAGCCAATTTTCTGAATTTTTGAAAATTTCACTTTTTTGTGAAAATATCCACTAAATGAGGGAATAATATGTGTGAGGGTACCCCAGGAGAGTTCCAAATGTGTGTGGGTAGAAGATATATCCCACGGGGGTAAAATAGAAAAAAGGTGAAATTTTTTTTTTTTCGACTTAGTCATTTTTCCGGCATTTATCAGACTTTCAGATAGGGGAAATGTCAGTGAGCGTTCCGATTTTAGTTCCAGAGCGATTCGCCTGATGATTCCTTCATATTTAGTCGTTTTCAGCCAATTTTCCGAATTTTTGAAAATTTCTCTTTTCTGTGAAAATATCCACTAAATGAGGGAATAATATGTGTGAGGGTACCCCAGGAGAGTTCCAAATGTGTGTGGCTAGAAGATATATCCCACGGGGGGTAAAATTGAAAAAAGTTGATAAAAAAAGTTTTTTGGACTTAGTCATTTTTCCGGCGTTTATCAGACTTTCAGTTAGGGGAAATGTCAGTGAGCATTCCGATTTCAGTTCCAGAGCGATTCGCCCGATGAGTCCTTCATATTTATTCGTTTTTAGCCAATTTTCCGAATTTTTGAAAATTTCTCTTTTTGTGAAAATATCCACTAAATGAGGGAATAATATGTGTGAGGGTACCCCAGGAGAGTTCCAAATGTGTGTGGGTAGAATATATATCCCACGGGGGTAAAATTGAAAAAAGGTGAAAAAAATTTTTTTGGGACTTAGTCATTTTTCCGGCGTTTATCAGACTTTCACTTACGGCAAATGTCAGTGAGCGTTCCGATTTCAGTTCCAGAGCGATTCGCCCGATGAGTCCTTCATATTTAGTCGTTTTCAGCCAATTTTCAGAATTTTTGAAAATTTCACTTTTTTTGTGAAAATATCCACTAAATGAGGGAATAATATGTGTGAGGGTACCCCAGGAGAGTTCCAAATGTGTGTGGGTAGAATATATATCCCACGGGGGATAAAATTGAAAAAAGTTGATAAAAAATTTTTTTTGGACCTAGTCATTTTTCCGGCGTTCATCAGACTTTCAGATAGGGGAAATGTCAGTGAGCATTACGATTTAATTTCCAGAGCGATTCGACGGATGTGTCCTTCATATTTAGTCATTTTGAGCCAATTTTCTGAATTTTTGAAAATTTCACTTTTTTGTGAAAATATCCACTAAATGAGGGAATAATATGTGTGAGGGTACCCCAGGAGAGTTCCAAATGTGTGTGGGTAGAATATATATCATACCGGGGAAAAATTGAAAAAAGTTGAAAAAAATTTTTTTTTAGACAGTCATTTTTCCAGCGTTTATCAGACTTTCAGATAGGGGAAACGTCAGCGAGCGTTCCGATTTCAGTTCCAGAGCGAATCTCCCGATGAGTCCTTCATATTTAGTCGTTTTCAGCCAATTTTCAGAATTTTTGAAAATTTCACTTTTTTGTGGAAATATCCACTAAATGAGGGAATAATATGTGTGAGGGTACCCCAGGAGAGTTCCAAATGTGTGTGGGTAGAATATATATCATACCGGGGTAAAATTGAAAAAAGTTGAAAAAAAAATTTTTTTAGACAGTCATTTTTCCGGCGTTTATCAGACTTTCAGAGAGGGGAAAAGTCAGCGAGCGTTCCGATTTCAGTTCCAGAGCGATTCGCCCGATGAGTCGTTCATATTTAGTCGTTTTCAGCCAATTTTCCGAATTTTTGAAAATTTCACTTTTTTGTGAAAATATCCACTAAATGAGGGAATAATATGTGTGAGGGTACCCCAGGAGAGTTCCAAATGTGTGTGGGTAGAAGACATATCCCACGGGGGGTAAAATTGAAAAAAGTTGATAAAAAATGTTTTTTGGACCTAGTCATTTTTCCGGCGTTTATCAGACTTTCAGTTAGGGGAAATGTCAGTGATCGTTCCGATTTCAGTTCCAGAGCGATTCGCCGATGAGTCCTTCATATTTATTCGTTTTTAGCCAATTTTCCGAATTTTTGAAAATTTCTCTTTTTGTGAAAATATCCACTAAATGAGGGAATAATATGTGTGAGGGTTCCCCAGGAGAGTTCCAAATGTGTGTGGGTAGAATATACATAAATTGAAAAAAGTTGAAAAAAAATTTTTTTTGGACTTAGTCATTTTTCCGGCGTTTATCAGACTTTCAGATAGGGGAAATGTCAGTGAGCGTTCCGATTTCAGTTCCAGAGCGATTCGCAAGATGAGTCGTTCATATTTAGTCATTTTCAGCCAATGTTCTGAATTTTTGAAAATTTCTCTTTTTTGTGAAAATATCCACTAAATGAGGGAATAATATGTGTGAGGGTACCCCAGGAGAGTTCCAAATGTGTGTGGGTAGAATATATATCCCACGGGGGTAAAATTGAAAAAAGTTGAAAAAACATTTGTTTTGGTCTTAGTCATTTTTTCAGCGTTTATCAGACTTTCAGATAAGGGAAATGTCAGTGAGTGTTCCGATTTCAGTTCCAGAGCGATTCGCCCGATGATTCCTTCATATTTAGTCATTTTCAGCCAATTTTCAGAATTTTTGAAAATTTCACTTTTTTGTGAAAATATCTACTAAATGAGGGAATAATATGTGTGAGGGTACCCCAGGAGAGTTTCAAATGTGTGTGGTTAGAATATATATCCCACGGGGGTAAAATTGAAAAAAGTTGAACAATTTTTTTTTTTCGACTTAGTCATTTTTCCGGCGTTTATCAGACTTTCAGATACAGTAAATGTCAGTGAGCGTTCTGATTTCAGTTCCAGAGTGATTCGCCCGATGAGTTGTTCATATTTACTCATTTTCAGCAAATTTTCAGAATTTTTGAAAATTTCACTTTTTTGTGAAAATATCCACTAAATGAGGGAATAATATGTGTGAGGGTACCCCAGGAGAGTTCCAAATGTGTGTGGGTAGAATATATATCTCACGGGGGTAAAATTGAAAAAAGTTGAAAACATTTTTTTTTTAGACTTAGTCATTTTTCCGGCGTTCATCAGACTTTCAGATAGGGGAAATGTCAGTGAGCATTACGATTTAATTTCCAGAGCGATTCGTCCGATGTGTCGTTCATATTTAGTCATTTTGAGCCAATTTTCTGAATTTTTGAAAATTTCACTTTTTTGTGAAAATATCCACTAAATGAGGGAATAATATGTGTGAGGGTACCCCAGGAGAGTTCCAAATGTGTGTGGGTAGAATATATATCATACCGGGGTAAAATAGAAAAAAGTTGAAAAAAATTTTTTTTTAGACAGTCATTTTTCCGGCGTTTATCAGACTTTCAGATAGGGGAAATGTCAGCGAGCGTTCCGATTTCAGTTCCAGAGCGATTCGCCCGATGAGTCCTTCATATTTATTCGTTTTTAGCCAATTTTCCGAATTTTTGAAAATTTCTCTTTTTTGTGAAAATATCCACTAAATGAGGGAATAATATGTGTGAGGGTACCCCAGGAGAGTTCCAAATGTGTGTGGGTAGAAGATATATCCCACGGGGGGTAAAATTGAAAAAAGTTGATAAAAAATGTTTTTTGGACCTAGTCATTTTTCCGGCGTTTATCAGACTTTCAGTTAGGGGAAATGTCAGTGAGCGTTCCGATTTCAGTTCCAGAGCGATTCGCCCGATGAGTCCTTCATATTTATTCGTTTTTAGCCAATTTTCCGAATTTTTGAAAATTTCTCTTTTTGTGAAAATATCCACTAAATGAGGGAATAATATGTGTGAGGGTACCCCAGCACAGCTCCAAATGTGTGTGGGTAGAAGATATATACCACGGGGGGTAAAATTGAAAAAACTTGATAAAAAATTTTTTTCTGGACTTAGTCATTTTTTCAGCGTTTATCAGACTTTCAGATAGGGGAAATGTCAGTGAGCGTTCCGATTTCAGTTCCAGAGCGATTCGCCCGATGAGTCCTTCATATTTAGTCGTTTTCAGCCAATTTTCAGAATTTTTGAAAATATCACTTTTTTGTGAAAATATCCACTAAATGAGGGAATAATATGTGTGAGGGTACCCCAGGAGAGTTCCAAATGTGTGTGGGTAGAATATATATCCCACGGGGGTAAAATTGAAAAAAGGTGAAAAAAATTTTTTTTGGACTTAGTCATTTTTCCGGTGTTTATCAGACTTTCACTTAGGGCAAATGTCAGTGAGCGTTCCGATTTTAGTTCCAGAGCGATTCGCCCGATGAGTCCTTCATATTTAGTCGTTTTCAGCCAATTTTCAGAATTTTTGAAAATTTCACTTTTTTGTGAAAATATCCACTAAATGAGGGAATAATATGTGTGAGGGTACCCCAGGAGAGTTCCAAATGTGTGTGGGTAGAATATATATCCCACGGGGGTAAAATTGAAAAAAGGTAAAAAAAAAATTTTTTTGGATTTAGTCATTTTTTCAGCGTTTATCAGACTATCAGATAGGGGAAATGTCAGTGAGCGTTCCGATTTCAGTTCCAGAGCGATTCGCCCGATGAGTCCTTCATATTTAGTTGTTTTCAGCCAATTTTCAGAATTTTTGAAAATATCACTTTTTTGTGAAAATATCCACTAAATGAGGGAATAATATGTGTGAGGGTACCCCAGGAGAGTTCCAAATGTGTGTGGGTAGAATATATATCCCACGGGGGTAAAATTGAAAAAAGGTGAAAAAAATTTTTTTTGGACTTAGTCATTTTTCCGGTGTTTATCAGACTTTCACTTAGGGCAAATGTCAGTGAGCGTTCCGATTTTAGTTCCAGAGCGATTCGCCCGATGAGTCCTTCATATTTAGTCGTTTTCAGCCAATTTTCAGAATTTTTGAAAATTTCACTTTTTTGTGAAAATATCCACTAAATGAGGGAATAATATGTGTGAGGGTACCCCAGGAGAGTTCCAAATGTGTGTGGGTAGAATATATATCCCACGGGGGTAAAATTGAAAAAAGGTAAAAAAAAAATTTTTTTGGATTTAGTCATTTTTTCAGCGTTTATCAGACTATCAGATAGGGGAAATGTCAGTGAGCGTTCCGATTTCAGTTCCAGAGCGATTCGCCCGATGAGTCCTTCATATTTAGTTGTTTTCAGCCAATTTTCAGAATTTTTGAAAATGTCACTTTTTTGTGAAAATATTCACTAAATGAGGGAATAATATGTGTGAGGGTACCCCAGGAGAGTTCCAAATGTGTGTGGGTAGAATATATATCCCACGGGGGTAAAATTGAAAAAAGTTGAAAAAAATTTTTTTTTCGACTTAGTCATTTTTCCGGCATTTATCAGACTTTCAGATAGGGGAAATGTCAGTGAGCGTTCCGATTTCAGTTCCAGAGCGATTCGCTCGATGAGTCCTTCATATTTAGTCGTTTTCAGCCAATTTTCCGAATTTTTGGAAATTTCTCTTTTTTGTGAAAATATCCACTAAATGAGGGAATAATATGTGTGAGGGTACCCCAGGACAGTTCCAAATGTGTGTGGGTAGAACATATATACCACGGGGGATAAAATTGAAAAAAGTTGATAAAAAAATTTTTTTGGACCTAGTCATTTTTCCGGCGTTTATCAGACTTTCAGATAGGGGAAATGTCATTGAGCGTTCCGATTTCAGTTCCAGAGCGATTCGCCTGATGAGTCCTTCATATTTAATCGTTTTCAGCCAATTTTCAGAATTTTTTAAAATTTCACTTTTTTGTGGAAATATCCACTAAATGAGGGAATAATATGTGTGAGGGTACCCCAGGAGAGTTCCAAATGTGTGTGGGTAGAATATATATCCCACGGGGGTAAAATTGAAAAAAGTTGAAAACATTTTTTTTTTGGACTTAGTCATTTTTCCGGCGTTTATAAGACTTTCAGATAGGAGAAATGTCAGTGAGTGTTCCGATTTCAGTTTCAGAGCGAGTCGCCCGATGAGTCCTTCATATTTAGTCGTTTTCAGCCAATTTTCAGAATTTTTGAAAATTTAACTTTTTTGTGAAAATATCCACTAAATGAGGAAATAATATGTGTGAGGGTACACCAGGAGAGTTCCAAATGTGTGTGGGTAGAATATATATCCCACGGGGGGAAAATTGAAAAAAGTTGAAAAAACATTTGTTTTGGACTTAGTCATTTTTTCAGCGTTTATCAGACTTTCAGATAAGGGAAATGTCAGTGAGTGTTCCGATTTCAGTTCCAGAGCGATTCGCCCGATGATTCCTTCATATTTAGTCATTTTCAGCCAATTTTCAGAATTTTTGAAAATGTCACTTTTTTGTGAAAATATTCACTAAATGAGGGAATAATATGTGTGAGGGTACCCCAGGAGAGTTCCAAATGTGTGTGGGTAGAATATATATCCCACGGAGGTAAAATTGAAAAAAGTTGAAAAAAATTTTTTTTTGGACCTAGTTTTTTTTCCGGCGTTTATCAGACTTTCAGCTAGGGTAAATGTCAGTGAGTGTTCCGATTTCAGTTCCAGAGCGATTCGCCTGATGAGTACTTCATATTTAATCGTTTTCAGCCAATTTTCAGAATTTTTTAAAATTTCACTTTTTTGTGGAAATATCCACTAAATGAGGGAATAATATGTGTGAGGGTACCCCAGGAGAGTTTCAAATGTGTGTGGGTAGAATATATATCCCACGGAGGTAAAATTGAAAAAAGTTGAAAAAACATTTGTTTTGGACTTAGTCATTTTTCCGGCGTTTAACAGACTTTCAGATAGGGGAAATGTCAGTGAGTGTTCCGATTTCAGTTCCAGAGCGAGTCGCCCGATGAGTCCTTCATATTTAGTCGTTTTCAGCCAATTTTCAGAATGTTTGAAAATTTAACTTTTTTGTGAAAATATCCACTAAATGAGGGAATAATATGTGAGAGGGTACAACAGGAGAGTTCCAAATGTGTGTGGGTGGAATATATATCCCACGGGGGTAAAATTGAAAAAAGGTGAAAATATTTTTTTTTTTGACCTAGTCATTTTTTCAGCGTTTATCAGACTTTCAGATAGGGGAAATGTCAGTGAGCGTTCCAATTTCAGTTCCAGAGCGATTCGCCCGATGAGTCCTTCATATTTAGTCGTTTTCAGCCAATTTTCAGAATTTTTGAAAATTTCACTTTTTTGTGAAAATATCCACTAAATGAGGGAATAATATGTGTGAAGGTACCCCAGAAGAGATCCAAATGTGTGTGTGTAGAATACATATCCCACGGGGGTAAGATTGAAAAGAGTTGAAAAAAATTTTTTTTGTGGACTTGGTCATTTTTTCAGCATTTATCAGACTTTCAGATAGGGGAAATGTCAGTGAGTGTTCCGATTTCAGTTCCAGAGCGATTCGCCTGATGAGTCCTTCATATTTAATCGTTTTCAGCCAATTTTCAGAATTTTTTAAAATTTCACTTTTTTGTGGAAATATCCACTAAATGAGGGAATAATATGTGTGAGGGTACCCCAGGAGAGTTCCAAATGTGTGTGGGTAGAATATATATACCACGGGGGTAAAATTGAAAAAAGTTGAAAACATTTTTTTTTTCGACTTAGTCATTTTTCCGGCGTTTATAAGACTTTCAGATAGGGGAAATGTCAGTGAGTGTTCCGATTTCAGTTCCAGAGCGAGTCGCCCGATGAGTCCTTCATATTTAGTCATTTTCAGCCAATTTTCAGAATTTTTGAAAATTTCACTTTTATCTACTAAATGAGGGAATAATATATGTTTGAGGGTACCCCAGGAGAGTTTCAAATGTGTGTGGGTAGAATATATATCCCACGGGGGTAAAATTGAAAAAAGTTGAAAAAACATTTGTTTTGGACTTAGTCATTTTTCCGGCGTTTAACAGACTTTCAGATAGGGGAAATGTCAGTGAGTGTTCCGATTTCAGTTCCAGAGCGAGTCGCCCGATGAGTCCTTCATATTTAGTCGTTTTCAGCCAATTTTCACAATGTTTGAAAATTTAACTTTTTTGTGAAAATATCCACTAAATGAGGGAATAATATGTGAGAGGGTACAACAGGAGAGTTCCAAATGTGTGTGGGTGGAATATATATCCCACGGGGGTAAAATTGAAAAAAGGTGAAAATTTTTTTTTTTTTGACCTAGTCATTTTTTCAGCGTTTATCAGACTTTCAAATAGGGGAAATGTCAGTGAGCGTTCCGATTTCAGTTCCAGAGCGATTCGCCCGATCAGTCCTTCATATTTAGTCGTTTTCAGTAAATTTCCTGAATTTTTGAAAATTTCACTTTTTTGTGAAAATATCCACTAAATGAGGGAATAATATGTGTGAGGGTACCCCAGGAGAGTTCCAAATGTGTGTGGGTAGAATATATATCCCACGGGGGTAAAATTGAAAAAAGTTAAAAAAAAATTTGTTTTGGACTTGGTCATTTTTTCAACGTTTATCAGACTTTCAGATAAGGGAAATGTCAGTGAGTGTTCCAATTTCAGTTCCAGAGCGATTCGCTCGATGAGTCCTTCATATTTAGTCATTTTCAGCCAATTTTCAGAATTTTTGAAAATTTCACTTTTTTGTGAAAATATCTACTAAATGAGGGAATAATATGTGTGAGGGTACCCCAGGAGAGTTTCAAATGTGTGTGGGTAGAATATATATCCCACGGGGTAAAATTGAAAAAAGTTGAAAAAACATTTGTTTTGGACTTAGTCATTTTTCCGGCGTTTAACAGACTTTCAGATAGGGGAAATGTCAGTGAGTGTTCCGATTTCAGTTCCAGAGCGAGTCGCCCGATGAGTCCTTCATATTTAGTCGATTTCAGACAATTTTCAGAATTTTTGAAAATTTCACTTTTTTGTGAAAATATCAACTAAATGAGGGAATAATATGTGTGAGGGTACCCCAGGAGAGTTCCAAATGCGTGTGGGTAGAATATATATCCCACGGGGGTAAAATTGGAAAAAGTTGAAAAAACATTTGTTTTGGACTTAGTCATTTTTCTGGCATTTAACAAACTTTCAGATAGGGGAAATGTCAGTGAGTGTTCCGATTTCAGTTCCAGAGCGATTCGCCTGATGAGTCCTTCATATTCAATCGTTTTCAGCCAATTTTCAGAATTTTTTAAAATTTCACTTTTTTGTGGAAATATCCACTAAATGAGGGAATAATATGTGTGAGGGTACCCCAGGAGAGTTCCAAATGTGTGTGGGTAGAATATATATACCACGGGGGTAAAATTGAAAAAAGTTGAAAACATTTTTTTTTTGGACTTAGTCATTTTTCCGGCGTTTATAAGACTTTCAGATAGGGGAAATGTCAGTGAGTGTTCCGATTTCAGTTCCAGAGCGAGTCGCCCGATGAGTCCTTCATATTTAGTCATTTTCAGCCAATTTTCAGAATTTTTGAAAATTTCACTTTTATCTACTAAATGAGGGAATAATATGTGTGAGGGTACCCCAGGAGAGTTTCAAATGTGTGTGGGTAGAATATATATCCCACGGGGGTAAAATTGAAAAAAGTTGAAAAAACATTTGTTTTGGACTTAGTCATTTTTCCGGCGTTTAACAGACTTTCAGATAGGGGAAATGTCAGTGAGTGTTCCGATTTCAGTTCCAGAGCGAGTCGCCCGATGAGTCCTTCATATTTAGTCGTTTTCAGCCAATTTTCACAATGTTTGAAAATTTAACTTTTTTGTGAAAATATCCACTAAATGAGGGAATAATATGTGAGAGGGTACAACAGGAGAGTTCCAAATGTGTGTGGGTGGAATATATATCCCACGGGGGTAAAATTGAAAAAAGGTGAAAATTTTTTTTTTTTTGACCTAGTCATTTTTTCAGCGTTTATCAGACTTTCAGATAGGGGAAATGTCAGTGAGCGTTCCGATTTCAGTTCCAGAGCGATTCGCCCGATCAGTCCTTCATATTTAGTCGTTTTCAGTCAATTTCCTGAATTTTTGAAAATTTCACTTTTTTGTGAAAATATCCACTAAATGAGGGAATAATATGTGTGAGGGTACCCCAGGAGAGTTCCAAATGTGTGTGGGTAGAATATATATCCCACGGGGGTAAAATTGAAAAAAGTTAAAAAAAAATTTGTTTTGGACTTGGTCATTTTTTCAGCATTTATCAGACTTTCAGATAGGGGAAATGTCAGTGAGTGTTCCGATTTCAGTTCCAGAGCGAGTCGCCCGATGAGTCCTTCATATTTAGTCGTTTTCAGCCAATTTTCAGAATTTTTGAAAATTTAATTTTTTTGTGAAAATATCCACTAAATGAGGGAATAATATGTGTGAAGGTACCCCAGAAGAGATCCAAATGTGTGTGTGTAGAATACATATCCCACGGGGGTAAGATTGAAAAGAGTTGAAAAAAATTTTTTTTGTGGACTTGGTCATTTTTTCAGCATTTATCAGACTTTCTGATAGGGGAAATGTAAGTGAGCGTTCCGATTTCAGTTCCAGAGCGATTCGCCCGATGAGTCCTTCATATTTAGTCATTTTCAGCCAATTTTCAGAATTTTTGAAAATTTCACTGTTTTGTGAAAATATCTACTAAATGAGGGAATAATATGTGTGAGGGTACCCCAGGAGAGTTTCAAATGTGTGTGGGTAGAATATATATCCCACGGGGGTAAAATTGAAAAAAGTTGAAAAAACATTTGTTTTGGACTTAGTCATTTTTCCGGCGTTTAACAGACTTTCAGATAGGGGAAATGTCAGTGAGTGTTCCGATTTCAGTTCCAGAGCGAGTCGCCCGATGAGTCCTTCATATTTAGTCGATTTCAGACAATTTTCAGAATTTTTGAAAATTTCACTTTTTTGTGAAAATATCAACTAAAAGAGGGAATAATATGTGTGAGGGTACCCCAGGAGAGTTCCAAATGTGTGTGGGTAGAATATATAGCCCACGGGGGTAAAATTGAAAAAAGTTGAAAAAACATTTGTTTTGGACTTAGTCATTTTTCTGGCATTTAACAAACTTTCAGATAGGGGAAATGTCAGTGAGTGTTCCGATTTCAGTTCCAGAGCGAGTCGCCCGATGAGTCCTTCATATTTAGTCGTTTCAGCCAATTTTCAGACTTTTTGAAAATTTCACTTATTTGTGAAAATATCAACTAAATGAGGGAATAATATGTGTGAGGGTACCCCAGGAGAGTTCCAAATGTGTGTCGGTAGAATACATATCCCACGGGGGTAAAATTGAAAAAAGTTGAAAAAACATTTGTTTTCGACTTAGTCATTTTTTCAGCGTTCATCAGACTTTCAGATAAGGAAAATGTCATTGAGCGTTCCGATTTCAGCTCCAGAGTGATTTGCCCGATGAGTCCTTCATATTTAGTTGTTTTCAGCCATTTTTCAGAATTTTTGAAAATGTAACTTTTTTGTGAAAATATCCACTAAATGAGGGAATAATATGTGTGAGGGTACACCAGAAGAGTTCCAAATGTGTGTGGGTAGAATATATATCCCACGGGGGTAAAATTGAAAAAAGTTGAAAAAACATTTGTTTTGGACTTAGTCATTTTTCTGGCGTTTATCAGACTTTCAGATAGGGGAAATGTCAGTGAGTGTTCCGATTTCAGTTCCAGAGCGATTCACCCGATGAGTCCTTCATATTTAGTCATTTTCAGCCAATTTTCAGAATTTTTGAAAATTTCACCTTTTTGTGAAAATATCTACTAAATGAGGGAATAATATGTGTGAGGGTACCCCAGGAGAGTTCCAAATGTGTGTGGGTAAACAATATATCCCGCGGGGGTAAAATTGAAAAAAGTTGAAAACATCTTTTTTTTGGACTTAGTCATTTTTCCGGCGTTTATAAGACTTTCAGATAGGGGAAATGTCAGTGAGTGTTCCGATTTCAGATCCATAGCGAGTCGCCCGATGAGTCCTTCATATTTAGTCGTTTTCAGACAATTTTCAGAATTTTTGAAAATTTCACTTTTTTGTGAAAATATCAACTAAATGAGGGAATAATATTTGTGAGGGTACCCCAGGAGAGTTCCAAATGTGTGTGGGTAGAATATATATCCCACGGGGGTAAAATTGAAAAAAGTTTAAAAAAAATTTGTTTTGGACTTATTCATTTTTTCAGCATTTATCAGACTTTCAGATAGGGGAAATGTCAGTGAGCATTCCGATTTCAGTTCCAGAGTGATTCGCCCGATGAGTCCTTCATATTTAGTCGTTTTCAGCCAATTTTCAGAATTTTTGAAAATGTCACTTTTTTGTGAAAATATCCACTAAATGAGGGAATAATATGTGTGAGGGTACCCCAGGAGAGATCCAAATGTGTTTGGGTAGAATATATATCCCACGGGGGTAAGATTGAAAAAAGTTGAAAAAAATTTTTTGTGGACTTGGTCATTTTTTCAGCATTTATCAGACTTTCAGATAGGTGAAATGTCAGTGAGCGTTCCGATTTCAGTTCCAGAGTGATTCGCCCGATGAGTCCTTCATATTTCATCGTTTTCAGCCAATTTTCAGAATTTTTGAAAATGTAACTTTTTTCTGAAAATATTCACTAAATGAGGGAATAATATGTGTGAGGGTACACCAGGAGAGTTCCAAATGTGTGTGGGTAGAATATATATCCCACGGGGGTAAAATTGAAAAAAGTTGAAAAAAAATTTGTTTTGGACTTGGTCATTTTTTCTGCATTTATCAGACTTTCAGATAGGGGAAATGTCAGTGAGCGTTCCGATTTCAGTTTCAGAGCGATTCGCCCGATGAGTTCTTCATATTTAGTCATTTTCAGCCAATTTTCAGAATTTTTGAAAATTTCACTTTTTTGTGAAAATATCCACTAAATGAGGGAATAATATGTGTGAGGGTACCCCAGGAGAGTTTCAAATGTGTGTGGGTAGAATATATATCCCACGGGGGTAAAATTGAAAAAAGTTGAAAAAACATTTGTTTTGGACTTAGTCATTTTTCCGTCGTTTAACAGACTTTCAGATAGGGGAAATGTCAGTGAGTGTTCCGATTTCAGTTCCAGAGCGAGTCGCCCGATGAGTCCTTCATATTTAGTCGATTTCAGACAATTTTCAGAATTTTTGAAAATTTCACTTTTTTGTGAAAATATCCACTAAATGAGGGAATAATATGTGTGAGGGTACCCCAGGAGAGTTCCAAATGTGTGTGGGTAAAAAATATATCCCACGGGGGTAAAATTGAAAAAAGTTGAAAACATTTTTTTTTTGGACTTAGTCATTTTTCCGGCGTTTATAAGACTTTCAGAGAGGGGAAATGTCAGTGAGTGTTCCGATTTCAGATCCAGAGCGAGTCTCCCGATGAGTCCTTCATATTTAGTCGTTTTCAGACAATTTTCAGAATTTTTGAAAATTTCACTTTTTTGTGAAAATATCAACTAAATGAGGGAATAATATTTGTGAGGGTACCCCACTAGAGTTCCAAATGTGTGTGGGTAGAATATATATCCCACGGGGGTAAAATTGAAAAAAGTTTAAAAAAAAATTGTTTTGGACTTGGTCATTTTTTCAGCATTTATCAGACTTTCAGATAGGGGAAATGTCAGTGAGCATTCCGATTTCAGTTCCAGAGTGATTCGCCCGATGAGTCCTTCATATTTAGTCGTTTTCAGCCAATTTTCAGAGTTTTTGAAAATGTCACTTTTTTGTGAAAATATCCACTAAATGAGGGAATAATATGTGTGAGGGTACCCCAGGAGAGATCCAAATGTGTGTGGGTAGAATATGTATCCCACGGGGGTAAGATTGAAAAAAGTTGAAAAAAATTTTTTTGTGGACTTGGTCATTTTTTCAGCATTTATCAGACTTTCAGATAGGTGAAATGTCAGTGAGCATTCCGATTTCAGTTACAGAGTGATTCGCCCGATGAGTCCTTCATATTTAGTCGTTTTCAGCCAATTTTCAGAATTTTTGAAAATGTAACTTTTTTGTGAAAATATCCACTAAATGAGGGAATAATATGTGTGAGGGTACACCAGGAGAGTTTCAAATGTGTGTGGGTAGAATATATATCCCACGGGGGTAAAATTGAAAAAAGTTGAAAAAACATTTGTTTTGGACTTAGTCATTTTTCCGTCGTTTAACAGACTTTCAGATAGGAGAAATGTCAGTGAGTGTTCCGATTTCAGTTCCAGAGCGAGTCGCCCGATGTGTCCTTCATATTTAGTCATTTTCAGCCAATTTTCAGAATTTTTGAAAATTTCACTTTTTTGTGAAAATATCTACTAAATGAGGGAATAATATGTGTGAGGGTACCCCAGGAGAGTTCCAAATGTGTGTGGGTAGAATATATATCGCACGGGGGTAAAATTGAAAAAAGTTGAAAAAACATTTGTTTTGGACTTAGTCATTTTTCTGGCATTTATCAGACTTTCAGATAGGGGAAATGTCAGTGAGTGTTCCGATTTCAGTTCCAGAGCGAGTCGCCCGATGAGTCCTTCATATTTAGTCATTTTCAGCCAATTTTCAGAATTATTGAAAATTTCACTTTTTTGTGAAAATATCCACTAACACTAGAACTACTGATGGAGTCATTTTGACTCCTTTCGTTTTTTATTTCTCTTCTGTGACTATATTTTACAGAATTCCGGCTTGAAACTCGGTGACTTTTCCTCAAATATGATGTGAAAAAAGATTTTGTGAAAATAAATAATTTTTTTGAAAAATTTGCGCGTTTTTTTCAAAATTTACCAAGAACTACTGAAGGGAGTCATTTTGACTCCCTACTATATTTTGAGGTCATTTTGTCACTAAATGTTGCTATAAAGTTTTGTGCATAATTTTTTCACTCTGTCTTATTTACCCTGATGTTCATATAGATGTAGTTCAATTTACATGTCAACTTTTCACATTTTCCTTGTGTTTTACCTGCTTGTATTACTGTGTAATGCTGAACAAAATAGCTTGTTTACTCTAGGTTCTTATCTTATGCTAATGAAGGGTGGTGTTTTTCTAAGGTCCTAGCAGGAGACAGTATTCTGGATAGTAACTTTACTTTCAGTTCAGCTGAAGAGACAAAGAGAACAGATGCAGACATACGAGCTCTGAAGACTCATACAGGTATGAATTGTTATGAAATAGTTTAGCTGTCTGTCAACTGATTCAGCCCACCTACTTTTGAAGGTGGCAGAACAGTTATTATTTCTTTTAGTTTTCATTTCATTTCTATTTTTCAGCAGGGAACTATATAGAATTATGGAATTTGTGAGGAATATGGAGAGAAGACGTTTGATAAAGCCTCAGGATATTCTGGCTACTTTGCAATCCATACCGGAGGATGAATCGGAATCCGAATTGCAGGAACATGTATTTGATTCTGACAGTGATGAAGATTTCATTCCTCAGAACATATCAAGTGAATCTGAAGACTCAGAAGGAACAAATCCAGAAGGTAAGTAGTTATGTGTATTTATTTGTTCTTCCACACACTGAGTTAGGGCCTGTGCACACTAGCAGAATTCTGGCTGAATAGCCATCTGGATATTCTTGCCGCAATACAGGCTGTACCTGCCCGCTCATGCCTGAAGCTCCGCTCCGAACCCCGGGCTGGAGCCGCTGTCAGGGACAGAGCGGCGCTTGCTTACGTGCGAGCACGGCTCCGTCCCAGACAGCGGCTCCAGCCCGGGGTTCGGAGCGGAGCTTCAGGTATGAAGCTCCGCTCTGTACCTGAGCGGGCAGGTACGGGCCGGATTGTGGTGAGAATATCCGGTCGGATATTCTGCCGCAAATCCAGCCAGTGTGCACGGACCCTTACAAAACAAAAATTCTAAATATTCATCAACTTTTTTCCAGATATTCCAAGCACGTCAACTGGGGATCGGGCTCATGCAGTTATGTTGCCTCCTGACCATCCTCCTGGTCGTGGACAGAAAAAATCAGCAAAACGTCCCAGAAATGAAAGAACAACAGATAACGATGGCGGTGAAGGTAATGCAACAACAAACATCAGAGAAGGCGAATCTGAAGGAATACTAGTTTCAGCGGATGGTATTCAATGGACACCTGTTGAAATTGGAGAACACTTGCCTGGTAGGCGTGACAGCCAAAATATTCTTCGAGAAGCACCTGGCCCTACAGGATACGCCAGAAGAAATATCATTATCGATAGTCCTTTGAGCGCATGGCGTTTATTTTTTGATTCATATATATTGACACATATAAAGAACTGTACGCTTGCAGAAGCATGCAGGAACAATAATTTACAGTTTACTCTATCTGATGAGGAGCTAGATGCATTCATTGCGATATTCTATGCTCGTGGAATATCTGGCACGAACCGTCACTCGATTAGCAGTATTTGGTGTAATGACTGGGGAATACCGTTTTGCAAAGCGACAATGTCTAGGGACCGCTTTGTTGAAATTATGAGGTTTCTCAGATTTGATGATAAATCTACTCGATCGGAGAGACTGCAAACGGACAAGTTTGCTCTATTTTCTACTGTGTGGGACAGGTTTATTGAAAATTGTATTGCGTGTTACAAACCTGGCCCATACATAACGGTGGATGAGCAACTTTTCCCAAGCAAAACTAGGTGTCCATTCACGCAGTACATGCCTTCCAAACCAGATAAATATGGCCACAAATATTGGCTAGCTGTTGATAAGAGGTGCAAATATCTGGCAAATGGCTTCCCTTATCTAGGCAAAGATGACACACGCCGTGCTGAGGACCGTTTAGCTGACCATGTGGTAATGAAGTTATTGGACCCGTTTTTGAAAAAAGGTCGCAATGTTACAACCGATAATTATTTTACTTCAGTAAAATTAGCTAAACAGCTAAAAAGCAAAGGAACAACCATCGTGGGAACACTGAACAAGATAAGGCGAGAAGTGCCTAAAGAAATAAAATTCATGAAAGAGGAATTGTACAACACTAAAGTGTTTAGAAATGAAGACAATTTTACACTTACAGTATATCAAGGAAAGCCCAACAAAAATGTTGTCATTTTGAGTTCCGTCCATCCAGATGTTGCTGTTGCGTCTGATTCCGCTAAAAAAACTCCAGAAACGGTAAAGTTTTACAATGAAACAAAATATGGAGTAGATGTAGTAGATCAGATGGCACGAAAATATACCACACGAACATGCACAAGGAGATGGCCTGTTCATGCATTTGAAAATGCCTTAGACTTTGCGGGTATAAATGCATGGATAATATTCAAGGAGATTATCCACCAAAAAATGTCAAGCAAGGCATTTTTGCAAACGCTTGTGAGAGAGTTGAGTGGTCCTTATGTCACAGATAGGGAAAAGGGTTCCACGTCCCAAGTTTCTACATGCTCAGAAGTGATGGTTCAAACAAAATTTTGCCAGATCAAAGAAAAGTGCAAGAAAAATAGATCTGTCGGAAATTGTAAGACTTGTGGTAAGTCTTTGTGTGGGCAATGTACTGCCATAAATCAAAGGCAATGCCTAAAATGCGAAACACCAAATGTTTAGAAGGTGAATTCTGCGCCATATTTTCATTTTTATACTCCTCCACCTACATTTTCTCTGCTTTTTGTTCTTCAGTTGTTGTTTATATGTGTGCACTTGAATAAAAAAAAATGTTTGAAAAACGTCTATTATAATTATTGTTATTTTCTGTAGAAAAATAAGAAAAGCAGAAAAAAAACAATCAAAAGCATTACTGTTGGATCTCACAATAATAATACATTACAAAAAATATAATTATTAATAAATAACCACAAATGAAACTCTAAAAATAAACGAAAACAAGCAAGGAGTCAAAATGACTCCTTTCAGTAGTTCTAGGCGGGGTCAAGAGTCCAGTAGTCCTAGTGCTAAATGAGGGAATAATATGTGTGAGGGTACCCCAGGAGAGATCCAAATGTGTGTGGGTAGAATATATATCCCACGGGGGTAAGATTGAAAAAAGTTGAAAAAAATTTTTTTGTGGACTTGGTCATTTTTTCAGCATTTATCAGACTTTCAGATAGGGGAAATGTCAGTGAGCGTTCCGATTTCAGTTCCAGAGTGATTCGCCCGATGAGTCCTTCATATTTAGTCGTTTTCAGCCAATTTTCAGAATTTTTGAAAATGTAACTTTTTTGTGAAAACATCCACTAAATGAGGGAATAATATGTGTGAGGGTACCCCAGGAGAGTTCCAAATGTGTGTGGGTAGAATATATATCCCACGGGGGTAAAATTGAAAAAAGGTGAAAAAATTTTTTTTTGGACTTAGTCATTTTTCCGGCGTTTATCAGACTTTCAGATAGGGGAAATGTCAGTGAGCGTTCCGATTTCAGTTCCAGAGCGATTCGCCCGATGAGTCCTTCATATTTAGTCGTTTTCAGCCAATTTTCAGAATTTTTGAAAATTTCACTTTTTTGTGAAAATATCCACTAAATGAGGGAATAATATGTGTACCCCAGGAGAGTTCCAAATGTGTGTGGGTAGAATATATATCCCACGGGGGTAAAATTGAAAAAAGTTTAAAAAATTTTTTTTTTGGACTTAGTCATTTTTCCGGCGTTTATCAGACTTTCAGATAGGGGAAATGTCAGTGAGCGTTCCGATTTCAGTTCCAGAGCGATTCGCCCGATGAGTCCTTCATATTTAGTCGTTTTCAGCCAATTTTCAGAATTTTTGAAAATTTCACTTTTTTGTGAAAATATCCACTAAATGAGGGAATAATATGTGTGACGGTACCCCAGGAGTGTTCCAAATGTGTGTGGGTAGAATATATATCTCACGGGGGTAAAATTGAAAAAAGTTTAAAAAAAATTTTTTTTAGACTTAGTCATTTTTCCAGCGTTTATCAGACTTTCCGATAGGGGAAATGTCAGTGAGCGTTCCAATTTCAGTTCCAGAGCGATTCGCCCGATGAGTCCTTCATATTTAGTCGTTTTCAGCCAATTTTCTGAATTTTTGAAAATTTCACTTTTTTGTGAAAATATCCACTAAATGAGGGAATAATATGTTTGAGGGTACCCCAGGAGAGTTCCAAATGTGTGTGGGTAGAATATATATCCCACAGGGTAAAATTGAAAAAAGGTGAAAAAATTTTTTTTTGGACTTAGTCATTTTTCCGGCGTTTATCAGACTTTCAGATAGGGGAAATGTCAGTGAGCGTTCTGATTTCAGTGTCAGAGCGATTCGCCCGATGAGTCCTTCATATTTAGTCGTTTTCAGCCAATTTTCAGAATTTTTGAAAATTTCACTTTTTTGTGAAAATATCCACTAAATGAGGGAATAATATGTTTGAGGGTACCCCAGGAGAGTTCCAAATGTGTGTGGGTAGAATATATATCCCACGGGGGTAAAATTGAAAAAAGGTTTTAAAAAATTTTTTTTTAGACTTAGTCATTTTTCCGGCGTTTATCAGACTTTCCGATAGGGGAAATGTCAGTGAGCGTTCCAATTTCAGTTCCAGAGCGATTCGCCCGATGAGTCCTTCATATTTAGTCGTTTTCAGCCAATTTTCTGAATTTTTGAAAATTTCACTTTTTTGGGAAAATATCCACTAAATAAAGGAATAATATGTGTGAGGGTACCCCAGGAGAGTTCCAAATGTGTGTGGGTAGAATATATATCCCACGGGGGTAAAATTGAAAAAAGGTGAAAAAATTTTTTTTTGGACTTAGTCATTTTTCCGGCGTTTATCAGACTTTCAGATAGGGGAAATGTCAGTGAGCGTTCCGATTTCAGTTCCAGAGCGATTCGCCCGATGAGTCCTTCATATTTAGTCGTTTTCAGCCAATTTTCAGAATTTTTGAAAATTTCACTTTTTTGTGAAAATATCCACTAAATGAGGGAATAATATGTGTACCCCAGGAGAGTTCCAAATGTGTGTGGGTAGAATATATATCCCACGGGGGTAAAATTGAAAAAAGTTTAAAAAATTTTTTTTTTGGACTTAGTAATTTTTCCGGCGTTAATCAGACTTTCAATTAGGGCAAATGTCAGTGAGCGTTCCGATTTCAGTTCCAGAGCGATTCGCCCGATGAGTCCTTCATATTTAGTCGTTTTCAGCCAATTTTCTGAATATTTGAAAATTTCACTTTTTTTGTGAAAATATCCACTAAATGAGGGAATAATATGTTTGAGGGTACCCCAGGAGAGTTCCAAATGTGTGTGGGTAGAATATATATTCCACGGGTGTAAAATTGAAAAAAGTTTAAAAAAAATTTTTTTTAGACTTAGTCATTTTTCCGGCGTTTATCAGACTTTCCGATAGGGGAAATGTCAGTGAGCGTTCCAATTTCAGTTCCAGAGCGATTCGCCCGATGAGTCCTTCATATTTAGTCGTTTTCAGCCAATTTTCTGAATTTTTGAAAATTTCACTTTTTTGTGAAAATGTCCACTAAATACAGGAATAATATGTGTGAGGGTACCCCAGGAGAGTTCCAAATGTGTGTGGGTAGAATATATATCCCACGGGGGTAAAATTGAAAAAAGGTGAAAAAAATTTTTTTGGGACTTAGTCATTTTTCCGGCGTTTATCAGACTTTCAGATAGGGGAAATGTCAGTGAGCGTTCCGATTTCATTTCCAGAGCGATTCGCCCGATGAGTCCTTCATATTTAGTCGTTTTCAGCCAATTTTCAGAATTTTTGAAAATTTCACTTTTTTGTGAAAATATCCACTAAATGAGGGAATAAAATGTGTGAGGGTACCCCAGGAGAGTTCCAAATGTGTGTGGGTAGAAGATATATCCAAAGGTGGTAAAATTGAAAAAAGTTGAAAAAAATTTTATTTTCCGACTTAGTCATTTTTCCGGTGTTTATCAGACTTTCAGATAGGGGAAATGTCAGTGAGCGTTCCGATTTCAGTTCCAGAGCGATTCGCCCGATGAGTCCTTCTTATTTAGTCGTTTTCAGCCAATTTTCTGAATTTTTGAAAATTTCACTTTTTTGAGAAAATATCCACTAAATGAGGGAATAATATGTGTGAGGGTACCCCAGGAGAGTTCCAAATGTGTGTGGGTAGAATATATATCCCACGGGGGTAAAATTGAAAAAAGTTTAAAAATTTTTTTTTTAGATTTAGCCATTTTTCTGGCTTTTATCAGACTTTCAGATAGGGGAAATGTCAGTGAACGTTCCAATTTCAGTTCCAGAGCGATTCGCCCGATGAGTCCTTCATATTTAGTGGTTTTCAGCCAATTTTCTGAATTTTTGAAAATTTCACTTTTTTGTGAAAATATCCACTAAATGAGGGAATACTATGTGTGAGGGTACCCCAGGAGAGTTCCAAATGTGTGGGTAGAATATATATCCCACCGGGGTAAAATTGAAAAAAGTTTAAAAAAAATTTTTTTTAGACTTAGTCATTTTTCAGGCGTTTATCAGACTTTCAGATAGGGGAAATGTCAGTGAGCGTTCCAATTTCAGTTCCAGAGCGATTCGCCTGATGAGTCCTTCATATTTAGTCGTTTTCAGCCAATTTTCTGAATTTTTGAAAATTTCACTTTTTTGTGAAAATATCCACTAAATGAGGAAATAATATGTGTGAGGGTACACCAGGAGAGTTCCAAATGTGTGTGGGTAGAATATATATCCCACGGGGGTAAAATTGAAAAAATGAGAAAAATTTTTTTTTTAGACTTAGTCATTTTTTCAGCGTTTATCAGACTTTCAGATAGAGGAAATGTCAGTGAGCGTTCCAATTTCAGTTCCAGAGCAATTCGCCCGATGAGTCCTTCATATTTAGTCGTTTTCAGCCAATTTTCAGAATTTTGAAAATTTCACTTCTTTGTGAAAATATCCACTAAATGAGGGAATACTATGTGTGAGGGTACCCCAGGAGAGTTACAAATGTGTGTGGGTAGAAGATATATCCAAAGGTGGTAAAATTAAAAAAAAGTTGAAAAAATTTTTTTTTTTCGACTTAGTCATTTTTCCGGCGTTTATCAGACTTTCAGATAGGGGAAATGTCAGTGAGCGTTCCGATTTCAGTTCCAGAGCGATTCGCCCGATGAGTCCTTCTTATTTAGTCATTTTCAGCCAATTTTCTGAATTTTTAAAAATTTCACTTTTTTGTGAAAATATCCACTAAATGAGTGAATACTATGTGTTAGGGTACCCCAGGAGAGTTCCAAATGTGTGTGGGTAGAATATATCCCACGGGGGTAAAATTTAAAAAAGTTTTAAAAAAATTTTTTTTAGACTTAGTAATTTTTCCGGCGTTTATCAGACTTTCAGATAGGGGAAATGTCAGTGAGCATTCCAATTTCAGTTCCAGAGCGATTCGCCGATGAGTCCTTCATATTTAGTTGTTTTCAGCCAATTTTCTGAATTTTTGAAAATTTCACTTTTTTGTGAAAATATCCACTAAATGAGGAAATAATATGTGTGAGGGTACCCCAGGAGAGTTCCAAATGTGTGTGGGTAGAATATATATCCCACGGGGGTAAAATTGAAAAAAGTTTAAATAAATTTTTTTTAGACTTAGTCATTTTTCCGGCGTTTATCAGACTTTCAGATAGGAGAAATGTCAGTGAGCGTTCCAATTTCAGTTCCAGAGCGATTCGCCCGATGAGTCCTTCATATTTAGTCGTTTTCAGCCAATTTTCTGAATTTTTGAAAATTTCACTTTTTTGTGAAAATATCCACTAAATGAGGGAATAATATGTGTGAGGGCACCACAGGAGAGTTCCAAATGTGTGTGGGTAGAATATATATCCCACGGGGGTAAAATTTAAAAAAGTTTTAAAAAAATTTTTTTTAGAATTAGTAATTTTTCCGGCGTTTATCAGACTTTCAGATAGGGGAAATGTCAGTGAGCATTCCAATTTCAGTTCCAGAGCGATTCGCCGATGAGTCCTTCATATTTAGTTGTTTTCAGCCAATTTTCTGAATTTTTGAAAATTTCACTTTTTTGTGAAAATATCCACTAAATGAGGAAATAATATGTGTGAGGGTACCCCAGGAGACTTCCAAATGTGTGTGGGTAGAATATATATCCCACGGGGGTAAAATTGAAAAAAGTTTAAATAAATTTTTTTTAGACTTAGTCATTTTTCCGGCGTTTATCAGACTTTCAGATAGGGGAAATGTCAGTGAGCGTTCCAATTTCAGTTCCAGAGCGATTCGCCCGATGAGTCCTTCATATTTAGTCGTTTTCAGCCAATTTTCTGAATTTTTGAAAATTTCACTTTTTTGTGAAAATATCCACTAAATAAGGAAATAATATGTGTGAGGGTACCCCAGGAGAGTTCAAATGTGTGTGGGTAGAATATATATCCCACAGGGGTAAAATTGAAAATAGTTTTAAAAAAAATTTTATGGACTTAGTCATTTTTCCGGCATTTATCAGACTTTCAGATAGGGGAAATGTCAGTGAGCATTCCAATTTCAGTTCCAGAGCGATTCGCATGATGAGTCCTTCATATTTAGTCGTTTTCAGCCAATTTTCTGAATTTTTGAAAATTTCACTTTTTTGTGAAAATATCCACTAAATGAGGGAATAATATGTGTACCCCAGGAGAGTTCCAAATGTGTGTGGGTAGAATATATATCCCACGGGGGTAAAATTGAAAAAAGTTGAAAAAAATTTTTTTTGGACTTAGTCATTTTTCCGGCGTTTATCAGACTTTCAGATAGTGGAAATGTCAGTGAGTGTTCCGATTTCAGTTCCAGAGCGATTCGCCCAATGAGTCCTTCATATTTAGTCATTTTCAGCCAATTTTCTGAACTTTTGAAAATTTCACTTTTTTGTGAAAATATCCACTAAATAAGGGAATAATATGTGTGAGGGTACCCCAGGAGAGTTCCAAATGTGTGTGGGTAGAATATATATCCCACGGGGGTAAAATTGAAAAAAGTTGAAAAAAAATTTTTTTTAGACTTAGTCATTTTTCCGGCGTTAATCAGACTTTCAATTAGGGCAAATGTCAGTGAGCGTTCCAATTTCACTTCCAGAGCGATTCGCCCGATGAGTCCTTCATATTTAGTCGTTTTCAGTCAATTTTCTGAATTTTTGAAAATTTCACTTTTTTGTGAAAATATCCACTAAATAAGAGAATAATATGTGTGAGGGTACCCCAAGAGAGTTCCAAATGTGTGTGGGTAGAATATATATCCCACGGGGGTAAAATTGAAAAAAGGTGAAAAAATTTTTTTTTGGACTTAGTCATTTTTCCGGCGTTTATCAGACTTTCAGATAGGGGAAATGTCAGTGAGCGTTCCAATTTCAGTTCCAGAGCAATTCGCCCGATGAGTCCTTCATATTTAGTCGTTT
The DNA here is from genome assembly GCF_046119375.1 of Phyllobates terribilis. Taxonomy (NCBI): domain Eukaryota; kingdom Metazoa; phylum Chordata; class Amphibia; order Anura; family Dendrobatidae; genus Phyllobates; species Phyllobates terribilis. Next base: position 16,308,531 of record NW_027362773.1, on the reverse strand, counting down.
TCAGCCAATTTTCAGAATTTTTGAAAATTTCACTTTTTTGTGAAAATATCCACTAAATGAGGGAATAATATGTGTGAGGGCACCACAGGAGAGTTCCAAATGTGTGTGGGTAGAATATATATCCCACGGGGGTAAAATTTAAAAAAGTTTTAAAAAAATTTTTTTTAGAATTAGTAATTTTTCCGGCGTTTATCAGACTTTCAGATAGGGGAAATGTCAGTGAGCATTCCAATTTCAGTTCCAGAGCGATTCGCCGATGAGTCCTTCATATTTAGTTGTTTTCAGCCAATTTTCTGAATTTTTGAAAATTTCACTTTTTTGTGAAAATATCCACTAAATGAGGAAATAATATGTGTGAGGGTACCCCAGGAGACTTCCAAATGTGTGTGGGTAGAATATATATCCCACGGGGGTAAAATTGAAAAAAGTTTAAATAAATTTTTTTTAGACTTAGTCATTTTTCCGGCGTTTATCAGACTTTCAGATAGGGGAAATGTCAGTGAGCGTTCCAATTTCAGTTCCAGAGCGATTCGCCCGATGAGTCCTTCATATTTAGTCGTTTTCAGCCAATTTTCTGAATTTTTGAAAATTTCACTTTTTTGTGAAAATATCCACTAAATAAGGAAATAATATGTGTGAGGGTACCCCAGGAGAGTTCAAATGTGTGTGGGTAGAATATATATCCCACAGGGGTAAAATTGAAAATAGTTTTAAAAAAAATTTTATGGACTTAGTCATTTTTCCGGCATTTATCAGACTTTCAGATAGGGGAAATGTCAGTGAGCATTCCAATTTCAGTTCCAGAGCGATTCGCATGATGAGTCCTTCATATTTAGTCGTTTTCAGCCAATTTTCTGAATTTTTGAAAATTTCACTTTTTTGTGAAAATATCCACTAAATGAGGGAATAATATGTGTACCCCAGGAGAGTTCCAAATGTGTGTGGGTAGAATATATATCCCACGGGGGTAAAATTGAAAAAAGTTGAAAAAAATTTTTTTTGGACTTAGTCATTTTTCCGGCGTTTATCAGACTTTCAGATAGTGGAAATGTCAGTGAGTGTTCCGATTTCAGTTCCAGAGCGATTCGCCCAATGAGTCCTTCATATTTAGTCATTTTCAGCCAATTTTCTGAACTTTTGAAAATTTCACTTTTTTGTGAAAATATCCACTAAATAAGGGAATAATATGTGTGAGGGTACCCCAGGAGAGTTCCAAATGTGTGTGGGTAGAATATATATCCCACGGGGGTAAAATTGAAAAAAGTTGAAAAAAAATTTTTTTTAGACTTTGTCATTTTTCCGGCGTTAATCAGACTTTCAATTAGGGCAAATGTCAGTGAGCGTTCCAATTTCACTTCCAGAGCGATTCGCCCGATGAGTCCTTCATATTTAGTCGTTTTCAGCCAATTTTCTGAATTTTTGAAAATTTCACTTTTTTGTGAAAATATCCACTAAATAAGAGAATAATATGTGTGAGGGTACCCCAAGAGAGTTTCAAATGTGTGTGGGTAGAATATATATCCCACGGGGGTAAAATTGAAAAAAGGTGAAAAAATTTTTTTTTGGACTTAGTCATTTTTCCGGCGTTTATCAGACTTTCAGATAGGGGAAATGTCAGTGAGCGTTCCGATTTCAGTTCCAGAGCGATTCGCCCGATGAGTCCTTCATATTTAGTCGTTTTCAGCCAATTTTCAGAATTTTTGAAAATTTCACTTTTTTGTGAAAATATCCACTAAATGAGGGAATACTATGTGTGAGGGTACCCCAGGAGAGTTCCAAATGTGTGTGGGTAGAATATATATCCCACGGGGGTAAAATTGAAAAAAGTTTAAAAAAAATTTTTTTTAGACTTAGTCATTTTTCCGGCGTTTATCAGACTTTCAGATAGGGGAAATGTCAGTGAGCGTTCCAATTTCAGTTCCAGAGCGCTTCGCCCGATGAGTCCTTCATATTTAGTCGTTTTCAGCCAATTTTCTGAATTTTTGAAAATTTCACTTTTTTGTGAAAATATCCACTAAATAAGGGAATAATATGTGTGAGGGTACCCCAAGAGAGTTCCAAATGTGTGTGGGTAGAATATATATCCCACGGGGGTAAAATTGAAAAAAGTTGAAAAAAAATTTTTTTTACACTTAGTCATTTTTCCGGCATTTATCAGACTTTCAGATAGGGGAAATTTCAGTGAGCGTTCCGATTTCAGTTCCAGAGCGATTCGCCGATTGAGTCCTTCATATTTAGTCGTTTTCAGCCAATTTTCAGAATTTTTGAAAATTTCACTTTTTTGTGAAAATATCCACTAAATGAGGGAATAATATGTGTGAGGGTACCCCAGGAGAGTTCCAAATGTGTGTGGGTAGAATCTATATCCCACGGGGGTAAAATTGAAAAAAGTTAAAAAAAAAATTTTTTTAGACTTAGTCATTTTTCCAGCGTTTATCAGACTTTCAGATAGGGAAAATGTCAGTGAGCGTTCCAATTTCAGTTCCAGAGCGATTCGCCCGATGAGTCCTTCATATTTAGTCGTTTTCAGCCAATTTTCAGAATTTTTGAAAATTTCAATTTTTTGTGAAAATATCCACTAAATGAGGGAATAATATGTGTGAGGGTACCCCAGGAGAGTTCCAAATGTGTGTGAGTAGAATATATATCCCACGGGGGTAAAATTGAAAAAAGTTTAAAAATTTTTTTTTTAGATTTAGCCATTTTTCCGTCTTTTATCAGACTTTCAGATAGGGGAAATGTCAGTGAGCGTTCCAATTTCAGTTCCAGAGCGATTCTCCCGATGAGTCCTTCTTATTTAGTCGTTTTCAGCCAATTTTCTGAATTTTTGAAAATTTCACTTTTTTGTGAAAATATCCACTAAATGAGGGAATACTATGTGTGAGGGTACCCCAGGAGAGTTCCAAATGTGTGTGGGTAGAATATATATCCCACGGGGGTAAAATTTAAAAAAGTTTTAAAAAAATTTTTTTTAGACTTAGTCATTTTTCCGGCGTTTATCAGACTTTCAGATAGGGGAAATGTCAGTGAGCATTCCAATTTCAGTTCCAGAGCGATTCGCCCGATGAGTCCTTCATATTTAGTTGTTTTCAGCCAATTTTCTGAATTTTTGAAAATTTCACTTTTTTGTGAAAATATCTACTAAATGAGGAAATAATATGTGTGAGGGTACCCCAGGAGAGTTCCAAATGTGTGTGGGTAGAATATATATCCCACGGGGGTAAAATTGAAAAAAGTTTAAAAAATTTTTTTTTAGACTTAGTCATTTTTCCGGCGTTTATCAGACTTTCAGATAGGGGAAATGTCAGTGAGCGTTCCGATTTCAGTTCCAGAGCGATTCGCCGATTGAGTCCTTCATATTTAGTCGTTTTCAGCCAATTTTCAGAATTTTTGAAAATTTCACTTTTTTGTGAAAATATCCACTAAATGAGGGAATAATATGTGTGAGGGTACCCCAGGAAAGTTCCAAATGTGTGTGGGTAGAATCTATATCCCACGGGGGTAAAATTGAAAAAAGTTAAAAAAAAATTTTTTTTAGACTTAGTCATTTTTCCGGCGTTTATCAGACTTTCAGATAGGGGAAATGTCAGTGAGCGTTCCAATTTCAGTTCCAGAGCGATTCGCCGATTGAGTCCTTCATATTTAGTCGTTTTCAGCCAATTTTCAGAATTTTTGAAAATTTCACTTTTTTGTGAAAATATCCACTAAATGAGGGAATAATATGTGTGAGGGTACCCCAGGAGAGTTCCAAATGTGTGTGGGTAGAATCTATATCCCACGGGGGTAAAATTGAAAAAAGTTAAAAAAAAATTTTTTTTAGACTTAGTCATTTTTCCAGCGTTTATCAGACTTTCAGATAGGGGAAATGTCAGTGAGCGTTCCAATTTCAGTTCCAGAGCGATTCGCCCGATGAGTCCTTCATATTTAGTCGTTTTCAGCCAATTTTCTGAATTTTTGAAAATTTCACTTTTTTGTAAAAATATCTACTAAATGAGGAAATAATATGTGTGAGGGTACCCCAGGAGAGTTCCAAATGTGTGTGGGTAGAATCTATATCCCACGGGGGTAAAATTGAAAAAAGTTTAAAAAAAATTTTTTTTAGACTTAGTCATTTTTCCAGCGTTTATCAGACTTTCCGATAGGGGAAATGTCAGTGAGCGTTCCAATTTCAGTTCCAGAGCGATTCGCCCGATGAGTCCTTCATATTTAGTCGTTTTCAGCCAATTTTCTGAATTTTTGAAAATTTCACTTTTTTGTGAAAATATCCACTAAATAAGGGAATAATATGTGTGAGGGTACCCCAAGAGAGTTCCAAATGTGTGTGGGTAGAATATATATCCCACGGGGGTAAAATTGAAAAAAGGTGAAAAAATTTTTTTTTGGACTTAGTCATTTTTCCGGCGTTTATCAGACTTTCAGATAGGGGAAATGTCAGTGAGTGTTCCGATTTCAGTTCCAGAGCGATTCGCCGATTGAGTCCTTCATATTTAGTCGTTTTCAGCCAGTTTTCAGAATTTTTGAAAATTTCACTTTTTTTGTGAAAATATCCACTAAATGAGGGAATAATATGTGTGAGGGTACCCCAGGAGAGTTCCAAATGTGTGTGGGTAGAATCTATATCCCACGGGGGTAAAATTGAAAAAAGTTAAAAAAAAATTTTTTTTAGACTTAGTCATTTTTCCAGCGTTTATCAGACTTTCAGATAGGGGAAATTTCAGTGAGCGTTCCGATTTCAGTTCCAGAGCGATTCGCCCGATGAGTCCTTCATATTTAGTCGTTTTCAGCCAATTTTCAGAATTTTTGAAAATTTCAATTTTTTGTGAAAATATCCACTAAATGAGGGAATACTATGTGTGAGGGTACCCCAGGAGAGTTCCAAATGTGTGTGGGTAGAATATATATCCCACGGGGGTAAAATTTAAAAAAGTTTTAAAAAAATTTTTTTTAGACTTAGTCATTTTTCCGGCGTTTATCAGACTTTCAGATAGGGGAAATGTCATTGAGCATTCCAATTTCAGTTGGAGAGCGATTCGCCCGATGAGTCCTTCATATTTAGTCATTTTCAGCCAATTTTCTGAATTTTTGAAAATTTCACTTTTTTGTGAAAATATCCACTAAATGAGGAAATAATATGTGTGAGGGTACCCCAGGAGAGTTCCAAATGTGTGTGGGTAGAATATATATCCCACGGGGGTAAAATTGAAAAAAGGTGAAAAAAAATTTTTTTTGGACTTAGTCATTTTTCCGGCGTTTATCAGACTTTCAGATAGGGGAAATGTCAGTGAGCGTTCCAATTTCAGTTCCAGAGCGATTCGCCCGATGAGTCCTTCATATTTAGTCGTTTTCAGCCAATTTTCTGAATTTTTGAAAATTTCACTTTTTTGTGAAAATATCCACTAAATAAGGGAATAATATGTGTGAGGGTACCCCAAGAGAGTTCCAAATGTGTGTGGGTAGAATATATATCCCACGGGGGTAAAATTGAAAAAAGTTGAAAAAAAATTTTTTTTACACTTAGTCATTTTTCCGGCGTTTATCAGACTTTCAGATAGGGGAAATGTCAGTGAGCGTTCCGATTTCAGTTCCAGAGCGATTCGCCGATTGAGTCCTTCATATTTAGTCGTTTTCAGCCAATTTTCAGAATTTTTGAAAATTTCACTTTTTTGGGAAAATATCCACTAAATGAGGGAATAATATGTGTGAGGGTACCCCAGGAGAGTTCCAAATGTGTGTGGGTAGAATCTATATCCCACGGGGGTAAAATTGAAAAAAGTTAAAAAAAAATTTTTTTTAGACTTAGTCATTTTTCCAGCGTTTATCAGACTTTCAGATAGGGGAAATGTCAGTGAGCGTTCCAATTTCAGTTCCAGAGCGATTCGCCCGATGAGTCCTTCATATTTAGTCGTTTTCAGCCAATTTTCTGAATTTTTGAAAATTTCACTTTTTTGTAAAAATATCTACTAAATGAGGAAATAATATGTGTGAGGGTACCCCAGGAGAGTTCCAAATGTGTGTGGGTAGAATCTATATCCCACGGGGGTAAAATTGAAAAAAGTTTAAAAAAAATTTTTTTTAGACTTAGTCATTTTTCCAGCGTTTATCAGACTTTCCGATAGGGGAAATGTCAGTGAGCGTTCCAATTTCAGTTCCAGAGCGATTCGCCCGATGAGTCCTTCATATTTAGTCGTTTTCAGCCAATTTTCTGAATATTTGAAAATTTCACTTTTTTGTGAAAATATCCACTAAATAAGGGAATAATATGTGTGAGGGTACCCCAAGAGAGTTCCAAATGTGTGTGGGTAGAATATATATCCCACGGGGGTAAAATTGAAAAAAGGTGAAAAAATTTTTTTTTGGACTTAGTCATTTTTCCGGCGTTTATCAGACTTTCAGATAGGGGAAATGTCAGTGAGCGTTCCGATTTCAGTTCCAGAGCGATTCGCCGATTGAGTCCTTCATATTTAGTCGTTTTCAGCCAGTTTTCAGAATTTTTGAAAATTTCACTTTTTTTGTGAAAATATCCACTAAATGAGGGAATAATATGTGTGACGGTACCCCAGGAGTGTTCCAAATGTGTGTGGGTAGAATATATATCTCACGGGGGTAAAATTGAAAAAAGTTTAAAAAAAATTTTTTTTAGACTTAGTCATTTTTCCAGCGTTTATCAGACTTTCCGATAGGGGAAATGTCAGTGAGCGTTCCAATTTCAGTTCCAGAGCGATTCGCCCGATGAGTCCTTCATATTTAGTCGTTTTCAGCCAATTTTCTGAATTTTTGAAAATTTCACTTTTTTGTGAAAATATCCACTAAATGAGGGAATAATATGTGTGAGGGTACCCCAGGAGAGTTCCAAATGTGTGTGGGTAGAATCTATATCCCACGGGGGTAAAATTGAAAAAAGTTAAAAAAAAATTTTTTTTAGACTTAGTCATTTTTCCGGCGTTTATCAGACTTTCAGATAGGGGAAATGTCAGTGAGCGTTCCAATTTCAGTTCCAGAGCGATTCGCCCGATGAGTCCTTCATATTTAGTCGTTTTCAGCCAATTTTCTGAATTTTTGAAAATTTCACTTTTTTGTGAAAATATCCACTAAATAAGGGAATAATATGTGTGAGGGTACCCCAAGAGAGTTCCAAATGTGTGTGGGTAGAATATATATCCCACGGGGGTAAAATTGAAAAAAGTTGAAAAAAAATTTTTTTTACACTTAGTCATTTTTTTGGCGTTTATCAGACTTTCAGATAGGGGAAATGTCAGTGAGCGTTCCGATTTCAGTTCCAGAGCGATTCGCCGATTGAGTCCTTCATATTTAGTCGTTTTCAGCCAATTTTCAGAATTTTTGAAAATTTCACTTTTTTGTGAAAATATCCACTAAATGAGGGAATAATATGTGTGAGGGTACCCCAGGAGAGTTCCAAATGTGTGTGGGTAGAATCTATATCCCACGGGGGTAAAATTGAAAAAAGTTAAAAAAAAATTTTTTTTAGACTTAGTCATTTTTCCGGCGTTTATCAGACTTTCAGATAGGGGAAATGTCAGTGAGCGTTCCAATTTCAGTTCCAGAGCGATTCGCCCGATGAGTACTTCATATTTAGTCGTTTTCAGCCAATTTTCTGAATTTTTGAAAATTTCACTTTTTTGTGAAAATATCCACTAAATAAGGGAATAATATGTGTGAGGGTACCCCAAGAGAGTTCCAAATGTGTGTGGGTAGAATATATATCCCACGGGGGTAAAATTGAAAAAAGTTTAAAAAAAATTTTTTTTACACTTAGTCATTTTTCCAGCGTTCATCAGACTTTCCGATAGGGGAAATGTCAGTGAGCGTTCCAATTTCAGTTCCAGAGCGATTCGCCCGATGAGTCCTTCATATTTAGTCGTTTTCAGCCAATTTTCTGAATTTTTGAAAATTTCACTTTTTTGTGAAAATATCCACTAAATGAGGGAATAATATGTGTGAGGGTACCCCAGGAGAGTTCCAAATGTGTGTGGGTAGAATCTATATCCCACGGGGGTAAAATTGAAAAAAGTTAAAAAAAAATTTTTTTTAGACTTAGTCATTTTTCCGGCGTTTATCAGACTTTCAGATAGGGGAAATGTCAGTGAGCGTTCCAATTTCAGTTCCAGAGCGATTCGCCCGATGAGTCCTTCATATTTAGTCGTTTTCAGCCAATTTTCTGAATTTTTGAAAATTTCACTTTTTTGTGAAAATATCCACTAAATAAGGGAATAATATGTGTGAGGGTACCCCAAGAGAGTTCCAAATGTGTGTGGGTAGAATATATATCCCACGGGGGTAAAATTGAAAAAAGTTGAAAAAAAATTTTTTTTACACTTAGTCATTTTTCCGGCGTTTATCAGACTTTCAGATAGGGGAAATGTCAGTGAGCGTTCCGATTTCAGTTCCAGAGCGATTCGCCGATTGAGTCCTTCATATTTAGTCGTTTTCAGCCAATTTTCAGAATTTTTGAAAATTTCACTTTTTTGTGAAAATATCCACTAAATGAGGGAATAATATGTGTGAGGGTACCCCAAGAGAGTTCCAAATGTGTGTGGGTAGAATATATATCTCACGGGGGTAAAATTTAAAAAAGTTTTAAAAAAATTTTTTTTAGACTTAGTCATTTTTCCGGCGTTTATCAGACTTTCAGATAGGGGAAATGTCATTGAGCATTCCAATTTCAGTTCCAGAGCGATTCGCCCGATGAGTCCTTCATATTTAGTCATTTTCAGCCAATTTTCTGAATTTTTGAAAATTTCACTTTTTTGTGAAAATATCCACTAAATGAGGAAATAATATGTGTGAGGGTACCCCAGGAGAGTTCCAAATGTGTGTGGGTAGAATATATATCCCACGGGGGTAAAATTGAAAAAAGGTGAAAAAAAATTTTTTTTGGACTTAGTCATTTTTCCGGCGTTTATCAGACTTTCAGATAGGGGAAATGTCAGTGAGCGTTCCAATTTCAGTTCCAGAGCGATTCGCCCGATGAGTCCTTCATATTTAGTCGTTTTCAGCCAATTTTCTGAATTTTTGAAAATTTCACTTTTTTGTAAAAATATCTACTAAATGAGGAAATAATATGTGTGAGGGTACCCCAGGAGAGTTCCAAATGTGTGTGCGTAGAATCTATATCCCACGGGGGTAAAATTGAAAAAAGTAAAAAAAAAATTTTTTTTAGACTTAGACATTTTTCCGGCGTTTATCAGACTTTCAGATAGGGGAAATGTCAGTGAGCGTTCCAATTTCAGTTCCAGAGCGATTCGCCCGATGAGTCCTTCATATTTAGTCGTTTTCAGCCAATTTTCTGAATTTTTGAAAATTTCACTTTTTTGTGAAAATATCCACTAAATAAGGGAATAATATGTGTGAGGGTACCCCAAGAGAGTTCCAAATGTGTGTGGGTAGAATATATATCCCACGGGGGTAAAATTGAAAAAAGTTGAAAAAAAATTTTTTTTACACTTAGTCATTTTTCCGGCGTTTATCAGACTTTCAGATAGGGGAAATGTCAGTGAGCGTTCCGATTTCAGTTCCAGAGCGATTCGCCGATTGAGTCCTTCATATTTAGTCGTTTTCAGCCAATTTTCAGAATTTTTGAAAATTTCACTTTTTTGTGAAAATATCCACTAAATGAGGGAATAATATGTGTGAGGGTACCCCAGGAGAGTTCCAAATGTGTGTGGGTAGAATCTATATCCCACGGGGGTAAAATTGAAAAAAGTTAAAAAAAAATTTTTTTTAGACTTAGTCATTTTTCCAGCGTTTATCAGACTTTCAGATAGGGGAAATGTCAGTGAGCGTTCCAATTTCAGTTCCAGAGCGATTCGCCCGATGAGTCCTTCATATTTAGTCGTTTTCAGCCAATTTTCTGAATTTTTGAAAATTTCACTTTTTTGTAAAAATATCTACTAAATGAGAAAATAATATGTGTGAGGGTACCCCAGGAGAGTTCCAAATGTGTGTGGGTAGAATCTATATCCCACGGGGGTAAAATTGAAAAAAGTTTAAAAAAAATTTTTTTTAGACTTCGTCATTTTTCCAGCGTTTATCAGACTTTCCGATAGGGGAAATGTCAGTGAGCGTTCCAATTTCAGTTCCAGAGCGATTCGCCCGATGAGTCCTTCATATTTAGTCGTTTTCAGCCAATTTTCTGAATTTTTGAAAATTTCACTTTTTTGTGAAAATATCCACTAAATAAGGGAATAATATGTGTGAGGGTACCCCAAGAGAGTTCCAAATGTGTGTGGGTAGAATATATATCCCACGGGGGTAAAATTGAAAAAAGGTGAAAAAATTTTTTTTTGGACTTAGTCATTTTTCCGGCGTTTATCAGACTTTCAGATAGGGGAAATGTCAGTGAGCGTTCTGATTTCAGTTCCAGAGCGATTCGCCGATTGAGTCCTTCATATTTAGTCGTTTTCAGCCAGTTTTCAGAATTTTTGAAAATTTCACTTTTTTTGTGAAAATATCCACTAAATGAGGGAATAATATGTGTGAGGGTACCCCAGGAGAGTTCCAAATGTGTGTGGGTAGAATCTATATCCCACGGGGGTAAAATTGAAAAAAGTTAAAAAAAAATTTTTTTTAGACTTAGTCATTTTTCCAGCGTTTATCAGACTTTCAGATAGGGGACATGTCAGTGAGCGTTCCGATTTCAGTTCCAGAGCGATTCGCCCGATGAGTCCTTCATATTTAGTCGTTTTCAGCCAATTTTCAGAATTTTTGAAAATTTCAATTTTTTGTGAAAATATCCACTAAATGAGGGAATACTATGTGTGAGGGTACCCCAGGAGAGTTCCAAATGTGTGTGGGTAGAATATATATCCCACGGGGGTAAAATTTAAAAAAGTTTTAAAAAAATTTTTTTTAGACTTAGTCATTTTTCCGGCGTTTATCAGACTTTCAGATAGGGGAAATGTCATTGAGCATTCCAATTTCAGTTCCAGAGCGATTCGCCCGATGAGTCCTTCATATTTAGTCATTTTCAGCCAATTTTCTGAATTTTTGAAAATTTCACTTTTTTGTGAAAATATCCACTAAATGAGGAAATAATATGTGTGAGGGTACCCCAGGAGAGTTCCAAATGTGTGTGGGTAGAATATATATCCCACGGGGGTAAAATTGAAAAAAGGTGAAAAAAAATTTTTTTTGGACTTAGTCATTTTTCCGGCGTTTATCAGACTTTCAGATAGGGGAAATGTCAGTGAGCGTTCCGATTTCAGTTCCAGAGCGATTCGCCCGATGAGTCCTTCATATTTAGTCGTTTTCAGCCAATTTTCAGAATTTTTGAAAATTTCACTTTTTTGTGAAAATATCCACTAAATGAGGGAATAAAATGTGTGAGGGTACCCCAGGAGAGTTCCAAATGTGTGTGGGTAGAAGATATATCCAAAGGTGGTAAAATTGAAAAAAGTTGAAAAAAAATTTTTTTTTCGACTTAGTCATTTTTCCGGCGTTTATCAGACTTTCAGATAGGGGAAATGTCAGTGAGCGTTCCGATTTCAGTTCCAGAGCGATTCGCCCGATGAGTCCTTCATATTTAGGCGTTTTCAGCCAATTTTCTGAATTTTTGAAAATTTCACTTTTTTGTGAAAATATCCACTAAATGAGGGAATAATATGTGTGAGGGTACCCCAGGAGAGTTCCAAATGTGTGTGGGTAGAATCTATATCCCACGGGGGTAAAATTGAAAAAAGTTAAAAAAAAATTTTTTTTAGACTTAGTCATTTTTCCGGCGTTTATCAGACTTTCAGATAGGGGAAATGTCAGTGAGCGTTCCAATTTCAGTTCCAGAGCGATTCGCCCGATGAGTCCTTCATATTTAGTCGTTTTCAGCCAATTTTCTGAATTTTTGAAAATTTCACTTTTTTGTGAAAATATCCACTAAATAAGGGAATAATATGTGTGAGGGTACCCCAAGAGAGTTCCAAATGTGTGTGGGTAGAATATATATCCCACGGGGGTAAAATTGAAAAAAGTTGAAAAAAAATTTTTTTTACACTTAGTCATTTTTCCGGCGTTTATCAGACTTTCAGATAGGGGAAATGTCAGTGAGCGTTCCGATTTCAGTTCCAGAGCGATTCTCCGATTTAGTCCTTCATATTTAGTCGTTTTCAGCCAATTTTCAGAATTTTTGAAAATTTCACTTTTTTGTGAAAATATCCACTAAATGAGGGAATAATATGTGTGAGGGTACCCCAGGAGAGTTCCAAATGTGTGTGGGTAGAATCTATATCCCACGGGGGTAAAATTGAAAAAAGTTAAAAAAAAATTTTTTTTACACTTAGTCATTTTTCCAGCGTTTATCAGACTTTCAGATAGGGGAAATGTCAGTGAGCGTTCCAATTTCAGTTCCAGAGCGATTCGCCCGATGAGTCCTTCATATTTAGTCGTTTTCAGCCAATTTTCTGAATTTTTGAAAATTTCACTTTTTTGTGAAAATATCCACTAAATAAGGGAATAATATGTGTGAGGGTACCCCAAGAGAGTTCCAAATGTGTGTGGGTAGAATATATATCCCACGGGGGTAAAATTGAAAAAAGGTGAAAAAATTTTTTTTTGGACTTAGTCATTTTTCCGGCGTTTATCAGACTTTCAGATAGGGGAAATGTCAGTGAGCGTTCTGATTTCAGTTCCAGAGCGATTCGCCGATTGAGTCCTTCATATTTAGTCGTTTTCAGCCAGTTTTCAGAATTTTTGAAAATTTCACTTTTTTTGTGAAAATATCCACTAAATGAGGGAATAATATGTGTGAGGGTACCCCAGGAGAGTTCCAAATGTGTGTGGGTAGAATCTATATCCCACGGGGGTAAAATTGAAAAAAGTTAAAAAAAATTTTTTTTTAGACTTAGTCATTTTTCCAGCGTTTATCAGACTTTCAGATAGGGGACATGTCAGTGAGCGTTCCGATTTCAGTTCCAGAGCGATTCGCCCGATGAGTCCTTCATATTTAGTCGTTTTCAGCCAATTTTCAGAATTTTTGAAAATTTCAATTTTTTGTGAAAATATCCACTAAATGAGGGAATACTATGTGTGAGGGTACCCCAGGAGAGTTCCAAATGTGTGTGGGTAGAATATATATCCCACGGGGGTAAAATTTAAAAAAGTTTTAAAAAAATTTTTTTTAGACTTAGTCATTTTTCCGGCGTTTATCAGACTTTCAGATAGGGGAAATGTCATTGAGCATTCCAATTTCAGTTCCAGAGCGATTCGCCCGATGAGTCCTTCATATTTAGTCATTTTCAGCCAATTTTCTGAATTTTTGAAAATTTCACTTTTTTGTGAAAATATCCACTAAATGAGGAAATAATATGTGTGAGGGTACCCCAGGAGAGTTCCAAATGTGTGTGGGTAGAATATATATCCCACGGGGGTAAAATTGAAAAAAGGTGAAAAAAAATTTTTTTTGGACTTAGTCATTTTTCCGGCGTTTATCAGACTTTCAGATAGGGGAAATGTCAGTGAGCGTTCCGATTTCAGTTCCAGAGCGATTCGCCCGATGAGTCCTTCATATTTAGTCGTTTTCAGCCAATTTTCTGAATTTTTGAAAATTTCACTTTTTTGTGAAAATATCCACTAAATGAGGGAATAATATGTGTGAGGGTACCCCAGGAGAGTTCCAAATGTGTGTGGGTAGAATCTATATCCCACGGGGGTAAAATTGAAAAAAGTTAAAAAAAAATTTTTTTTAGACTTAGTCATTTTTCCGGCGTTTATCAGACTTTCAGATAGGGGAAATGTCAGTGAGCGTTCCAATTTCAGTTCCAGAGCGATTCGCCCGATGAGTCCTTCATATTTAGTCGTTTTCAGCCAATTTTCTGAATTTTTGAAAATTTCACTTTTTTGTGAAAATATCCACTAAATAAGGGAATAATATGTGTGAGGGTACCCCAAGAGAGTTCCAAATGTGTGTGGTTAGAATATATATCCCACGGGGGTAAAATTGAAAAAAGTTGAAAAAAAATTTTTTTTACACTTAGTCATTTTTCCGGCGTTTATCAGACTTTCAGATAGGGGAAATGTCAGTGAGCGTTCCGATTTCAGTTCCAGAGCGATTCTCCGATTTAGTCCTTCATATTTAGTCGTTTTCAGCCAATTTTCAGAATTTTTGAAAATTTCACTTTTTTGTGAAAATATCCACTAAATGAGGGAATAATATGTGTGAGGGTACCCCAGGAGAGTTCCAAATGTGTGTGGGTAGAATCTATATCCCACGGGGGTAAAATTGAAAAAAGTTAAAAAAAAATTTTTTTTAGACTTAGTCATTTTTCCAGCGTTGATCAGACTTTCAGATAGGGGAAATGTCAGTGAGCGTTCCAATTTCAGTTCCAGAGCGATTCGCCTGATGAGTCCTTCATATTTAGTCGTTTTCAGCCAATTTTCTGAATTTTTGAAAATTTCACTTTTTTGTGAAAATATCCACTAAATGAGGGAATAATATGTGTGACGGTACCCCAGGAGTGTTCCAAATGTGTGTGGGTAGAATATATATCTCACGGGGGTAAAATTGAAAAAAGTTTAAAAAAAATTTTTTTTAGACTTAGTCATTTTTCCAGCGTTTATCAGACTTTCCGATAGGGGAAATGTCAGTGAGCATTCCAATTTCAGTTCCAGAGCGATTCGCCCGATGAGTCCTTCATATTTAGTCGTTTTCAGCCAATTTTCTGAATTTTTGAAAATTTCACTTTTTTGTGAAAATATCCACTAAATAAGGGAATAATATGTGTGAGGGTACCCCAAGAGAGTTCCAAATGTGTGTGGGTAGAATATATATCCCACGGGGGTAAAATTGAAAAAAGGTGAAAAAATTTTTTTTTGGACTTAGTCATTTTTCCGGCGTTTATCAGACTTTCAGATAGGGGAAATGTCAGTGAGTGTTCCGATTTCAGTTCCAGAGCGATTCGCCGATTGACTCCTTCATATTTAGTCGTTTTCAGCCAGTTTTCAGAATTTTTGAAAATTTCACTTTTTTTGTGAAAATATCCACTAAATGAGGGAATAATATGTGTGAGGGTACCCCAGGAGAGTTCCAAATGTGTGTGGGTAGAATCTATATCCCACGGGGGTAAAATTGAAAAAAGTTAAAAAAAAATTTTTTTTAGACTTAGTCAGTTTTCCGGCGTTTATCAGACTTTCAGATAGGGGAAATGTCAGTGAGCGTTCCGATTTCAGTTCCAGAGCGATTCGCCCGATGAGTCCTTCATATTTAGTCGTTTTCAGCCAATTTTCAGAATTTTTGAAAATTTCACTTTTTTGTGAAAATATCCACTAAATGAGGGAATAAAATGTGTGAGGGTACCCCAGGAGAGTTCCAAATGTGTGTGGGTAGAAGATATATCTCATGGGGGTAAAATTGAAAAAAGTTTAAAAAAAATTTTTTTTAGACTTAGTCATTTTTCCAGCGTTTATCAGACTTTCCGATAGGGGAAATGTCAGTGAGCATTCCAATTTCAGTTCCAGAGCGATTCGCCCGATGAGTCCTTCATATTTAGTCGTTTTCAGCCAATTTTCTGAATTTTTGAAAATTTCACTTTTTTGTGAAAATATCCACTAAATAAGGGAATAATATGTGTGAGGGTACCCCAAGAGAGTTCCAAATGTGTGTGGGTAGAATATATATCCCACGGGGGTAAAATTGAAAAAAGTTAAAAAAAAATTTTTTTTAGACTTAGTCATTTTTCCGGCGTTTATCAGACTTTCAGATAGGGGAAATGTCAGTGAGCGTTCCGATTTCAGTTCCAGAGCGATTAGCCCGATGAGTCCTTCATATTTAGTCGTTTTCAGCCAATTTTCAGAATTTTTGAAAATTTCACTTTTTTGTGAAAATATCCACTAAATGAGGGAATAAAATGTGTGAGGGTACCCCAGGAGAGTTCCAAATGTGTGTGGGTAGAAGATATATCCAAAGGTGGTAAAATTGAAAAAAGTTGAAAAAAAAATTTTTTTTCGACTTAGTCATTTTTCCGGCGTTTATCAGACTTTCAGATAGGGGAAATGTCAGTGAGCGTTCCGATTTCAGTTCCAGAGCGATTCGCCTGATGAGTCCTTCATATTTAGTCGTTTTCAGCCAATTTTCTGAATTTTTGAAAATTTCACTTTTTTGTGAAAATATCCACTAAATAAGGGAATAATATGTGTGAGGGTACCCCAAGAGAGTTCCAAATGTGTGTGGGTAGAATATATATCCCACGGGGGTAAAATTGAAAAAAGGTGAAAAAATTTTTTTTTGGACTTAGTCATTTTTCCGGCGTTTATCAGACTTTCAGATAGGGGAAATGTCAGTGAGCGTTCCGATTTCAGTTCCAGAGCGATTCGCCGATTGAGTCCTTCATATTTAGTCGTTTTCAGCCAGTTTTCAGAATTTTTGAAAATTTCACTTTTTTTGTGAAAATATCCACTAAATGAGGGAATAATATGTGTGAGGGTACCCCAGGAGAGTTCCAAATGTGTGTGGGTAGAATCTATATCCCACGGGGGTAAAATTGAAAAAAGTAAAAAAAAAATTTTTTTTAGACTTAGTCATTTTTCCGGCGTTTATCAGACTTTCAGATAGGGGAAATGTCAGTGAGCGTTCCGATTTCAGTTCCAGAGTGATTCGCCCGATGAGTCCTTCATATTTAGTCGTTTTCAGCCAATTTTCAGAATTTTTGAAAATTTCACTTTTTTGTGAAAATATCCACTAAATGAGGGAATAAAATGTGTGAGGGTACCCCAGGAGAGTTCCAAATGTGTGTGGGTAGAAGATATATCCAAAGGTGGTAAAATTGAAAAAAGTTGAAAAAAAAAATTTTTTTCGACTTAGTCATTTTTCCGGCGTTTATCAGACTTTCAGATAGGGGAAATGTCAGTGAGCATTCCGATTTCAGTTCCAGAGCGATTCGCCTGATGAGTCCTTCATATTTAGTCGTTTTCAGCCAATTTTCTGAATTTTTGAAAATTTCACTTTTTTGTGAAAATATCCACTAAATGAGGGAATAATATGTGTGACGGTACCCCAGGAGTGTTCCAAATGTGTGTGGGTAGAATATATATCTCACGGGGGTAAAATTGAAAAAAGTTTAAAAAAAATTTTTTTTAGACTTAGTCATTTTTCCAGCGTTTATCAGACTTTCCGATAGGGGAAATGTCAGTGAGCGTTCCAATTTCAGTTCCAGAGCGATTCGCCCGATGAGTCCTTCATATTTAGTCGTTTTCAGCCAATTTTCTGAATTTTTGAAAATTTCACTTTTTTGTGAAAATATCCACTAAATAAGGGAATAATATGTGTGAGGGTACCCCAAGAGAGTTCCAAATGTGTGTGGGTAGAATATATATCCCACGGGGGTAAAATTGAAAAAAGGTGAAAAAATTTTTTTTTGGACTTAGTCATTTTTCCGGCGTTTATCAGACTTTCAGATAGGGGAAATGTCAGTGAGCGTTCCGATTTCAGTTCCAGAGCGATTCGCCGATTGAGTCCTTCATATTTAGTCGTTTTCAGCCAATTTTCTGAATTTTTGAAAATTTCACTTTTTTGGGAAAATATCCACTAAATGAGGGAATAATATGTGTGAGGGTACCCCAGGAGAGTTCCAAATGTGTGTGGGTAGAATCTATATCCCACGGGGGTAAAATTGAAAAAAGTAAAAAAAAAATTTTTTTTAGACTTAGTCATTTTTCCGGCGTTTATCAGACTTTCAGATAGGGGAAATGTCAGTGAGCGTTCCGATTTCAGTTCCAGAGCGATTCGCCCGATGAGTCCTTCATATTTAGTCGTTTTCAGCCAATTTTCAGAATTTTTGAAAATTTCACTTTTTTGTGAAAATATGCACTAAATGAGGGAATAATATGTGTGAGGGTACCCCAGGAGAGTTTCAAATGTGTGTGGGTAGAATCTATATCCCACGGGGGTAAAATTGAAAAAAGTTTTTAAAAAATTTTTTTTAGACTTAGTCATTTTTCCGGCGTTTATCAGACTTTCAGATAGGGGAAATGTCATTGAGCATTCCAATTTCAGTTCCAGAGTGATTCGCCCGATGAGTCCTTCATATTTAGTTGTTTTCAGCCAATTTTCTGAATTTTTGAAAATTTCACTTTTTTGTGAAAATATCCACTAAATGATGGAATAATATGTGTGACGGTACCCCAGGAGTGTTCCAAATGTGTGTGGGTAGAATATATATCTCACGGGGGTAAAATTGAAAAAAGTTTAAAAAAAATTTTTTTTAGACTTAGTCATTTTTCCAGCGTTTATCAGACTTTCCGATAGGGGAAATGTCAGTGAGCGTTCCAATTTCAGTTCCAGAGCGATTCGCCCGATGAGTCCTTCATATTTAGTCGTTTTCAGCCAATTTTCTGAATTTTTGAAAATTTCACTTTTTTGTGAAAATATCCACTAAATAAGGGAATAATATGTGTGAGGGTACCCCAAGAGAGTTCCAAATGTGTGTGGGTAGAATATATATCCCACGGGGGTAAAATTGAAAAAAGGTGAAAAAATTTTTTTTTGGACTTAGTCATTTTTCCGGCCTTTATCAGACTTTCAGATAGGGGAAATGTCAGTGAGCGTTCCGATTTCAGTTCCAGAGCGATTCGCCCGATGAGTCCTTCATATTTAGTCGTTTTCAGCCAATTTTCAGAATTTTTGAAAATTTCACTTTTTTGTGAAAATATCCACTAAATGAGGGAATAAAATGTGTGAGGGTACCCCAGGAGAGTTCCAAATGTGTGTGGGTAGAAGATATATCCAAAGGTGGTAAAATTGAAAAAAGTTGAAAAAAAAATTTTTTTTCGACTTAGTCTTTTTTCCGGCGTTTATCAGACTTTCAGATAGGGGAAATGTCAGTGAGCGTTCCGATTTCAGTTCCAGAGCGATTCGCCTGATGAGTCCTTCATATTTAGTCGTTTTCAGCCAATTTTCTGAATTTTTGAAAATTTCACTTTTTTGTGAAAATATCCACTAAATGAGGGAATAATATGTGTGACGGTACCCCAGGAGTGTTCCAAATGTGTGTGGGTAGAATATATATCTCACGGGGGTAAAATTGAAAAAAGTTTAAAAAAAATTTTTTTTAGACTTAGTCATTTTTCCAGCGTTTATCAGACTTTCCGATAGGGGAAATGTCAGTGAGCGTTCCAATTTCAGTTCCAGAGCGATTCGCCCGATGAGTCCTTCATATTTAGTCGTTTTCAGCCAATTTTCTGAATTTTTGAAAATTTCACTTTTTTGTGAAAATATCCACTAAATGAGGGAATAAAATGTGT
This sequence comes from Phyllobates terribilis, assembly GCF_046119375.1. Lineage (NCBI taxonomy): Eukaryota > Metazoa > Chordata > Amphibia > Anura > Dendrobatidae > Phyllobates > Phyllobates terribilis. The sequence goes on along the minus strand of NW_027362773.1, from coordinate 16,289,292 downwards.
GAGGGTACCCCAGGAGATTTCCAATTGTGTGTGGGTAGAATATATATCCCACGGGGGTAAAATTGAAAAAAGTTGAAAAAAAATTTTTTTTAGACTTAGTCATTTTTCCGGCGTTTATCAGACTTTCAGATAGGGGAAATGTCAGTGAGCATTCCGATTTCAGTTCCAGAGCGATTCGCCGATTGAGTCCTTTATATTTAGTCGTTTTCAGCCAATTTTCAGAATTTTTGAAAATTTCACTTTTTTGTGAAAATATCCACTAAATGAGGGAATAATATGTGTGAGGGTACCCCAGGAGAGTTCCAAATGTGTGTGGGTAGAATATATATCCCACGGGGGTAAAATTTAAAAAAGTTTTAAAAAAAATTTTTTTAGACTTAGTCATTTTTCCGGCGTTTATCAGACTTTCAGATAGGGGAAATGTCATTGAGCATTCCAATTTCAGTTCCAGAGCGATTCACCCGATGAGTCCTTCATATTTAGTTGTTTTCAGCCAATTTTCTGAATTTTTGAAAATGTCACTTTTTTGTGAAAATATCCACTAAATGAGGAAATAATATGTGTGAGGGTACCCCAGGAGAGTTCCAAATGTGTGTGGGTAGAATATATATCCCACGGGGGTAAAATTGAAAAAAGGTGAAAAAATTTTTTTTTGGACTTAGTCATTTTTCCGGCGTTTATCAGACTTTCAGATAGGGGAAATGTCAGTGAGCGTTCCGATTTCAGTTCCAGAGCGATTCGCCCGATGAGTCCTTCATATTTAGTCGTTTTCAGCCAATTTTCAGAATTTTTGAAAATTTCACTTTTTTGTGAAAATATCCACTAAATGAGGGAATAAAATGTGTGAGGGTACCCCAGGAGAGTTCCAAATGTGTGTGGTTAGAATATATATCCCACGGGGGTAAAATTGAAAAAAGTTGAAAAAAAATTTTTTTTAGACTTAGTCATTTTTCCAGCGTTTATCAGACTTTCAGATAGGGGAAATGTCAGTGAGCGTTCCGATTTCAGTTCCAGAGCGATTCGCCCGATGAGTCCTTCATATTTAGTCGTTTTCAGCCAATTTTCAGAATTTTTGAAAATTTCAATTTTTCGTGAAAATATCCACTAAATGAGGGAATACTATGTGTGAGGGTACCCCAGGAGAGTTCCAAATGTGTGTGGGTAGAATATATATCCCACGGGGGTAAAATTTAAAAAAGTTTTAAAAAAATTTTTTTTAGACTTAGTCATTTTTCCGGCGTTTATCAGACTTTCAGATAGGGGAAATGTCATTGAGCATTCCAATTTCAGTTCCAGAGCGATTCGCCCGATGAGTCCTTCATATTTAGTTGTTTTCAGCCAATTTTTTGAATTTTTGAAAATTTCACTTTTTTGTGAAAATATCCACTAAATGAGGGAATAATATGTGTGAGGGTACCCCAGGAGAGTTCCAAATGTGTGTGGGTAGAATATATATCCCACGGGGGTAAAATTGAAAAAAGTTTAAAAAAATTTTTTTTTAGACTTAGTCATTTTTCTGGCGTTTATCAGACTTTCAGATAGGGGAAATGTCAGTGAGCGTTCCAATTTCAGTTCCAGAGCGATTCGCCTATTGAGTCCTTCATATTTAGTCGTTTTCAGCCAATTTTCAGAATTTTTGAAAATTTCACTTTTTTGTGAAAATATCCACTAAATGAGGGAATAAAATGTGTGAGGGTACCCCAGGAGAGTTCCAAATGTGTGTGGGTAGAATATATATCCCACGGGGGTAAAATTGAAAAAAGTTGAAAAAAAATTTTTTTTAGACTTAGTCATTTTTCCGGCGTTTATCAGACTTTCAGATAGGGGAAATGTCAGTGAGCGTTCCAATTTCAGTTCCAGAGCGATTCGCCCGATGAGTCCTTCATATTTAGTCGTTTTCAGCCAATTTTCTAAATTTTTGAAAATTTCACTTTTTTGTGAAAATATCCACTAAATAAGTGAATAATATGTGTGAGGGTACCCCAAGAGAGTTCCAAATGTGTGTGGGTAGAATATATATCCCACGGGGGTAAAATTGAAAAAAGGTGAAAAAAAATTTTTTTTAGACTTAGTCATTTTTCCAGCGTTTATCAGACTTTCAGATAGGGGAAATGTCAGTGAGCGTTCCGATTTCAGTTCCAGAGCCATTCGCCCGATGAGTCCTTCATATTTAGTCGTTTGTAGCCAATTTTCAGAATTTTTGAAAATTTCAATTTTTTGTGAAAATATCCACTAAATGAGGGAATAAAATGTGTGAGGGTACCCCAGGAGAGTTCCAAATGTGTGTGGGTAGAAGATATATCCAAAGGTGGTAAAATTGAAAAAAGTTGAAAAAAAAATTTTTTTTCGACTTAGTCTTTTTTCCGGCGTTTATCAGACTTTCAGATAGGGGAAATGTCAGTGAGCGTTCCGATTTCAGTTCCAGAGCGATTCGCCTGATGAGTCCTTCATATTTAGTCGTTTTCAGCCAATTTTCTGAATTTTTGAAAATTTCACTTTTTTGTGAAAATATCCACTAAATGAGGGAATAATATGTGTGACGGTACCCCAGGAGTGTTCCAAATGTGTGTGGGTAGAATATATATCTCACGGGGGTAAAATTGAAAAAAGTTTAAAAAAAATTTTTTTTAGACTTAGTCATTTTTCCAGCGTTTATCAGACTTTCCGATAGGGGAAATGTCAGTGAGCGTTCCAATTTCAGTTCCAGAGCGATTCGCCCGATGAGTCCTTCATATTTAGTCGTTTTCAGCCAATTTTCAGAATTTTTGAAAATTTCACTTTTTTGTGAAAATATCCACTAAATGAGGGAATAAAATGTGTGAGGGTACCCCAGGAGATTTCCAATTGTGTGTGGGTAGAATATATATCCCACGGGGGTAAAATTGAAAAAAGTTGAAAAAAAATTTTTTTTAGACTTAGTCATTTTTCCGGCGTTTATCAGACTTTCAGATAGGGGAAATGTCAGTGAGCATTCCGATTTCAGTTCCAGAGCGATTCGCCGATTGAGTCCTTTATATTTAGTCGTTTTCAGCCAATTTTCAGAATTTTTGAAAATTTCACTTTTTTGTGAAAATATCCACTAAATGAGGGAATAATATGTGTGAGGGTACCCCAGGAGAGTTCCAAATGTGTGTGGGTAGAATATATATCCCACGGGGGTAAAATTTAAAAAAGTTTTAAAAAAAATTTTTTTAGACTTAGTCATTTTTCCGGCGTTTATCAGACTTTCAGATAGGGGAAATGTCATTGAGCATTCCAATTTCAGTTCCAGAGCGATTCACCCGATGAGTCCTTCATATTTAGTTGTTTTCAGCCAATTTTCTGAATTTTTGAAAATGTCACTTTTTTGTGAAAATATCCACTAAATGAGGAAATAATATGTGTGAGGGTACCCCAGGAGAGTTCCAAATGTGTGTGGGTAGAATATATATCCCACGGGGGTAAAATTGAAAAAAGGTGAAAAAATTTTTTTTTGGACTTAGTCATTTTTCCGGCGTTTATCAGACTTTCAGATAGGGGAAATGTCAGTGAGCGTTCCGATTTCAGTTCCAGAGCGATTCGCCCGATGAGTCCTTCATATTTAGTCGTTTTCAGCCAATTTTCAGAATTTTTGAAAATTTCACTTTTTTGTGAAAATATCCACTAAATGAGGGAATAAAATGTGTGAGGGTACCCCAGGAGAGTTCCAAATGTGTGTGGTTAGAATATATATCCCACGGGGGTAAAATTGAAAAAAGTTGAAAAAAAATTTTTTTTAGACTTAGTCATTTTTCCAGCGTTTATCAGACTTTCAGATAGGGGAAATGTCAGTGAGCGTTCCGATTTCAGTTCCAGAGCGATTCGCCCGATGAGTCCTTCATATTTAGTCGTTTTCAGCCAATTTTCAGAATTTTTGAAAATTTCAATTTTTCGTGAAAATATCCACTAAATGAGGGAATACTATGTGTGAGGGTACCCCAGGAGAGTTCCAAATGTGTGTGGGTAGAATATATATCCCACGGGGGTAAAATTTAAAAAAGTTTTAAAAAAATTTTTTTTAGACTTAGTCATTTTTCCGGCGTTTATCAGACTTTCAGATAGGGGAAATGTCATTGAGCATTCCAATTTCAGTTCCAGAGCGATTCGCCCGATGAGTCCTTCATATTTAGTTGTTTTCAGCCAATTTTTTGAATTTTTGAAAATTTCACTTTTTTGTGAAAATATCCACTAAATGAGGGAATAATATGTGTGAGGGTACCCCAGGAGAGTTCCAAATGTGTGTGGGTAGAATATATATCCCACGGGGGTAAAATTGAAAAAAGTTTAAAAAAATTTTTTTTTAGACTTAGTCATTTTTCTGGCGTTTATCAGACTTTCAGATAGGGGAAATGTCAGTGAGCGTTCCAATTTCAGTTCCAGAGCGATTCGCCTATTGAGTCCTTCATATTTAGTCGTTTTCAGCCAATTTTCAGAATTTTTGAAAATTTCACTTTTTTGTGAAAATATCCACTAAATGAGGGAATAAAATGTGTGAGGGTACCCCAGGAGAGTTCCAAATGTGTGTGGGTAGAATATATATCCCACGGGGGTAAAATTGAAAAAAGTTGAAAAAAAATTTTTTTTAGACTTAGTCATTTTTCCGGCGTTTATCAGACTTTCAGATAGGGGAAATGTCAGTGAGCGTTCCAATTTCAGTTCCAGAGCGATTCGCCCGATGAGTCCTTCATATTTAGTCGTTTTCAGCCAATTTTCTAAATTTTTGAAAATTTCACTTTTTTGTGAAAATATCCACTAAATAAGGGAATAATATGTGTGAGGGTACCCCAAGAGAGTTCCAAATGTGTGTGGGTAGAATATATATCCCACGGGGGTAAAATTGAAAAAAGGTGAAAAAAAATTTTTTTTAGACTTAGTCATTTTTCCAGCGTTTATCAGACTTTCAGATAGGGGAAATGTCAGTGAGCGTTCCGATTTCAGTTCCAGAGCCATTCGCCCGATGAGTCCTTCATATTTAGTCGTTTGTAGCCAATTTTCAGAATTTTTGAAAATTTCAATTTTTTGTGAAAATATCCACTAAATGAGGGAATACTATGTGTGAGGGTACCCCAGGAGAGTTCCAAATGTGTGTGGGTAGAATATATATCCCACGGGGGTAAAATTTAAAAAAGTTTTAAAAAATTTTTTTTAGACTTAGTCATTTTTCCGGCGTTTATCAGACTTTCAGATAGGGGAAATGTCATTGAGCATTCCAATTTCAGTTCCAGAGCGATTCGCCCGATGAGTCCTTCATATTTAGTTGTTTTCAGCCAATTTTCTGAATTTTTGAAAATTTCACTTTTTTGTGAAAATATCCACTAAATGAGGAAATAATATGTGTGAGGGTACCCCAGGAGAGTTCCAAATGTGTGTGGGTAGAATCTATATCCCACGGGGGTAAAATTGAAAAAAGTAAAAAAAAAATTTTTTTTAGACTTAGTCATTTTTCCGGCGTTTATCAGACTTTCAGATAGGGGAAATGTCAGTGAGCGTTCCAATTTCAGTTCCAGAGCGATTCGCCCGATGAGTCCTTCATATTTAGTCGTTTTCAGCCAATTTTCAGAATTTTTGAAAATTTCACTTTTTTGTGAAAATATCCACTAAATGAGGGAATAAAATGTGTGAGGGTACCCCAGGAGAGTTCCAAATGTGTGTGGGTAGAATATATATCCCACGGGGGTAAAATTGAAAAAAGTTGAAAAAAAAATTTTTTTAGACTTAGTCATTTTTCCGGCGTTTATCAGACTTTCAGATAGGGGAAATGTCAGTGAGCGTTCCGATTTCAGTTCCAGAGCGATTCGCCGATTGAGTCCTTCATATTTAGTCGTTTTCAGCCAATTTTCAGAATTTTTGAAAATTTCACTTTTTTGTGAAAATATCCACTAAATGAGGGAATAATATGTGTGAGAGTACCCCAGGAGAGTTCCAAATGTGTGTGGGTAGAATCTATATCCCACGGGGGTAAAATTGAAAAAAGTTGAAAAAAAATTTTTTTTAGACTTAGTCATTTTTCCGGCGTTTATCAGACTTTCAGATAGGGGAAATGTCAGTGAGCGTTCCGATTTCAGTTCCAGAGCGATTCGCCGATTGAGTCCTTCATATTTAGTCGTTTTCAGCCAATTTTGAGAATTTTTGAAAATTTCACTTTTTTGTGAAAATATCCACTAAATGAGGGAATAATATGTGTGAGGGTACCCCAGGAGAGTTCCAAATGTGTGTGGGTAGAATCTATATCCCACGGGGGTAAAATTGAAAAAAGTAAAAAAAAAATTTTTTTTAGACTTAGTCATTTTTCCAGCGTTTATCAGACTTTCAGATAGGGGAAATGTCAGTGAGCGTTCCGATTTCAGTTCCAGAGCGATTCGCCCGATGCGTCCTTCATATTTAGTTGTTTTCAGCCAATTTTCTGAATTTTTGAAAATTTCACTTTTTTGTGAAAATATCCACTAAATGAGGGAATAATATGTGTGACGGTACCCCAGGAGTGTTCCAAATGTGTGTGGGTAGAATATATATCTCATGGGGGTAAAATTGAAAAAAGTTTAAAAAAAATTTTTTTTAGACTTAGTCATTTTTCCAGCGTTTATCAGACTTTCCGATAGGGGAAATGTCAGTGAGCATTCCAATTTCAGTTCCAGAGCGATTCGCCCGATGAGTCCTTCATATTTAGTCGTTTTCAGCCAATTTTCTGAATTTTTGAAAATTTCACTTTTTTGTGAAAATATCCACTAAATAAGGGAATAATATGTGTGAGGGTACCCCAAGAGAGTTCCAAATGTGTGTGGGTAGAATATATATCCCACGGGGGTAAAATTGAAAAAAGGTGAAAAAATTTTTTTTTGGACTTAGTCATTTTTCCGGCCTTTATCAGACTTTCAGATAGGGGAAATGTCAGTGAGCGTTCCGATTTCAGTTCCAGAGCGATTCGCCCGATGAGTCCTTCATATTTAGTCGTTTTCAGCCAATTTTCAGAATTTTTGAAAATTTCACTTTTTTGTGAAAATATCCACTAAATGAGGGAATAAAATGTGTGAGGGTACCCCAGGAGAGTTCCAAATGTGTGTGGGTAGAATATATATCCCACGGGGGTAAAATTTAAAAAAGTTGAAAAAAAATTTTTTTTAGACTTAGTCATTTTTCCGGCGTTTATCAGACTTTCAGATAGGGGAAATGTCAGTGAGCGTTCCGATTTCAGTTCCAGAGCGATTCGCCGATTGAATCCTTCATATTTAGTCGTTTTCAGCCAATTTTCAGAATTTTTGAAAATTTCACTTTTTTGTGAAAATATCCACTAAATGAGGGAATAATATGTATGAGGGTACCCCAGGAGAGTTCCAAATGTGTGTGGGTAGAATCTATATCCCACGGGGGTAAAATTGAAAAAAGTTTAAAAAAAATTTTTTTTAGACTTAGTCATTTTTCCGGCGTTTATCAGACTTTCCTATAGGGGAAATGTCAGTGAGCGTTCCAATTTCAGTTCCAGAGCGATTCACCCGATGAGTCCTTCATATTTAGTCGTTTTCAGCCAATTTTCTGAATTTTTGAAAATTTCACTTTTTTGTGAAAATATCCACTAAATAAGGGAATAATATGTGTGAGGGTACCCCAAGAGAGTTCCAAATGTGTGTGGGTAGAATATATATCCCACGGGGGTAAAATTGAAAAAAGGTGAAAAATTTTTTTTTTGGACTTAGTCATTTTTCCGGCGTTTATCAGACTTTCAGATAGGGGAAATGTCATTGAGCATTCCAATTTCAGTTCCAGAGCGATTCGCCCGATGAGTCCTTCATATTTAGTTGTTTTCAGCCAATTTTCAGAATTTTTGAAAATTTCACTTTTTTGTGAAAATATCCAATAAATGAGGAAATAATATGTGTGAGGGTACCCCAGGACAGTTCCAAATGTCTGTGGGTAGAATATATATCCCACGGGGGTAAAATTGAAAAAAGTTTAAAAAAATTTTTTTTTAGACTTAGTCATTTTTCCGGCGTTTATCAGACTTTCAGATAGGGGAAATGTCAGTGAGCGTTCCAATTTCAGTTCCAGAGCGATTCGCCTATTGAGTCCTTCATATTTAGTCGTTTTCAGCCAATTTTCAGAATTTTTGAAAATTTCACTTTTTTGTGAAAATATCCACTAAATGAGGGAATAAAATGTGTGAGGGTACCCCAGGAGAGTTCCAAATGTGTGTGGGTAGAAGATATATCCAAAGGTGGTAAAATTGAAAAAAGTTGAAAAAAATTTTTTTTTTCGACTTAGTCATTTTTCCGGCGTTTATCAGACTTTCAGATAGGGGAAATGTCAGTGAGTGTTCCGATTTCAGTTCCAGAGCGATTCGCCTGATGAGTCCTTCATATTTAGTCGTTTTCAGCCAATTTTCTGAATTTTTGAAAATTTCACTTTATTGTGAAAATATCCACTATATGAGGGAATAATATGTGTGACGGTACCCCAGGAGAGTTCCAAATGTGTGTGGGTAGAATATATATCCCACGGGGGTAAAATTTAAAAAAGTTGAAAAAAAATTTTTTTTAGACTTAGTCATTTTTCCGGCGTTTATCAGACTTTCAGATAGGGGAAATGTCAGTGAGCGTTCCGATTTCAGTTCCAGAGCGATTCGCCCGATGAGTCCTTCATATTTAGTCGTTTTCAGCCAATTTTCAGAATTTTTGAAAATTTCACTTTTTTGTGAAAATATCCACTAAATGAGGGAATAAAATGTGTGAGGGTACCCCAGGAGAGTTCCAAATGTGTGTGGGTAGAATATATATCCCACGGGGGTAAAATTTAAAAAAGTTGAAAAAAAATTTTTTTTAGACTTAGTCATTTTTCCGGCGTTTATCAGACTTTCAGATAGGGGAAATGTCAGTGAGCGTTCCGATTTCAGTTCCAGAGCGATTCGCCGATTGAATCCTTCATATTTAGTCGTTTTCAGCCAATTTTCAGAATTTTTGAAAATTTCACTTTTTTGTGAAAATATCCACTAAATGAGGGAATAATATGTATGAGGGTACCCCAGGAGAGTTCCAAATGTGTGTGGGTAGAATCTATATCCCACGGGGGTAAAATTGAAAAAAGTTTAAAAAAAATTTTTTTTAGACTTAGTCATTTTTCCGGCGTTTATCAGACTTTCCTATAGGGGAAATGTCAGTGAGCGTTCCAATTTCAGTTCCAGAGCGATTCACCCGATGAGTCCTTCATATTTAGTCGTTTTCAGCCAATTTTCTGAATTTTTGAAAATTTCACTTTTTTGTGAAAATATCCACTAAATAAGGGAATAATATGTGTGAGGGTACCCCAAGAGAGTTCCAAATGTGTGTGGGTAGAATATATATCCCACGGGGGTAAAATTGAAAAAAGGTGAAAAATTTTTTTTTTGGACTTAGTCATTTTTCCGGCGTTTATCAGACTTTCAGATAGGGGAAATGTCATTGAGCATTCCAATTTCAGTTCCAGAGCGATTCGCCCGATGAGTCCTTCATATTTAGTTGTTTTCAGCCAATTTTCAGAATTTTTGAAAATTTCACTTTTTTGTGAAAATATCCAATAAATGAGGAAATAATATGTGTGAGGGTACCCCAGGACAGTTCCAAATGTCTGTGGGTAGAATATATATCCCACGGGGGTAAAATTGAAAAAAGTTTAAAAAAATTTTTTTTTAGACTTAGTCATTTTTCCGGCGTTTATCAGACTTTCAGATAGGGGAAATGTCAGTGAGCGTTCCAATTTCAGTTCCAGAGCGATTCGCCTATTGAGTCCTTCATATTTAGTCGTTTTCAGCCAATTTTCAGAATTTTTGAAAATTTCACTTTTTTGTGAAAATATCCACTAAATGAGGGAATAAAATGTGTGAGGGTACCCCAGGAGAGTTCCAAATGTGTGTGGGTAGAAGATATATCCAAAGGTGGTAAAATTGAAAAAAGTTGAAAAAAATTTTTTTTTTCGACTTAGTCATTTTTCCGGCGTTTATCAGACTTTCAGATAGGGGAAATGTCAGTGAGTGTTCCGATTTCAGTTCCAGAGCGATTCGCCTGATGAGTCCTTCATATTTAGTCGTTTTCAGCCAATTTTCTGAATTTTTGAAAATTTCACTTTATTGTGAAAATATCCACTATATGAGGGAATAATATGTGTGACGGTACCCCAGGAGAGTTCCAAATGTGTGTGGGTAGAATATATATCCCACGGGGGTAAAATTTAAAAAAGTTGAAAAAAAATTTTTTTTAGACTTAGTCATTTTTCCGGCGTTTATCAGACTTTCAGATAGGGGAAATGTCATTGAGCATTCCAATTTCAGTTCCAGAGCGATTCACCCGATGAGTCCTTCATATTTAGTTGTTTTCAGCCAATTTTCTGAATTTTTGAAAATTTCACTTTTTTGTGAAAATATCCACTAAATGAGGAAATAATATGTGTGAGGGTACCCCAGGAGAGTTCCAAATGTGTGTGGGTAGAATATATATCCCACGGGGGTAAAATTGAAAAAAGTTTAAAAAAATTTTTTTTTAGACTTAGTCATTTTTCCGGCGTTTATCAGACTTTCAGATAGGGGAAATGTCAGTGAGCGTTCCAATTTCAGTTCCAGAGCGATTCGCCTATTGAGTCCTTCATATTTAGTCGTTTTCAGCCAATTTTCTGAATTTTTGAAAATTTCACTTTTTTGTGAAAATATCCAATAAATGAGGAAATAATATGTGTGAGGGTACCCCAGGAGAGTTCCAAATGTGTGTGGGTAGAATATATATCCCACGGGGGTAAAATTGAAAAAAGTTTAAAAAAATTTTTTTTTAGACTTAGTCATTTTTCCGGCGTTTATCAGACTTTCAGATAGGGGAAATGTCAGTGAGCGTTCCAATTTCAGTTCCAGAGCGATTCGCCTATTGAGTCCTTCATATTTAGTCGTTTTCAGCCAATTTTCAGAATTTTTGAAAATTTCACTTTTTTGTGAAAATATCCACTAAATGAGGGAATAAAATGTGTGAGGGTACCCCAGGAGAGTTCCAAATGTGTGTGGGTAGAAGATATATCCAAAGGTGGTAAAATTGAAAAAAGTTGAAAAAAATTTTTTTTTTCGACTTAGTCATTTTTCCGGCGTTTATCAGACTTTCAGATAGGGGAAATGTCAGTGAGCGTTCCGATTTCAGTTCCAGAGCGATTCGCCTGATGAGTCCTTCATATTTAGTCGTTTTCAGCCAATTTTCTGAATTTTTGAAAATTTCACTTTTTTGTGAAAATATCCACTATATGAGGGAATAATATGTGTGACGGTACCCCAGGAGAGTTCCAAATGTGTGTGGGTAGAATATATATCCCACGGGGGTAAAATTTAAAAAAGTTGAAAAAAAAATTTTTTTAGACTTAGTCATTTTTCCGGCGTTTATCAGACTTTCAGATAGGGGAAATGTCATTGAGCATTCCAATTTCAGTTCCAGAGCGATTCACCCGATGAGTCCTTCATATTTAGTTGTTTTCAGCCAATTTTCTGAATTTTTGAAAATTTCACTTTTTTGTGAAAATATCCACTAAATGAGGAAATAATATGTGTGAGGGTACCCCAGGAGAGTTCCAAATGTGTGTGGGTAGAATATATATCCCACGGGGGTAAAATTGAAAAAAGTTTAAAAAAATTTTTTTTTAGACTTAGTCATTTTTCCGGCGTTTATCAGACTTTCAGATAGGGGAAATGTCAGTGAGCGTTCCAATTTCAGTTCCAGAGCGATTCGCCTATTGAGTCCTTCATATTTAGTCGTTTTCAGCCAATTTTCAGAATTTTTGAAAATTTCACTTTTTTGTGAAAATATCCACTAAATGAGGGAATAAAATGTGTGAGGGTACCCCAGGAGAGTTCCAAATGTGTGTGGGTAGAATATATATCCCACGGGGGTAAAATTGAAAAAAGTTGAAAAAAAATTTTTTTTAGACTTAGTCATTTTTCCGGCGTTTATCAGACTTTCAGATAGGGGAAATGTCAGTGAGCGTTCCGATTTCAGTTCCAGAGCGATTCGCCGATTGAGTCCTTCATATTTAGTCGTTTTCAGCCAATTTTCAGAATTTTTGAAAATTTCACTTTTTTGTGAAAATATCCACTAAATGAGGGAATAATATGTGTGACGGTACCCCAGGAGTGTTCCAAATGTGTGTGGGTAGAATATATATCTCACGGGGGTAAAATTGAAAAAAGTTTAAAAAAATTTTTTTTTAGACTTAGTCATTTTTCCAGCGTTTATCAGACTTTCCGATAGGGGAAATGTCAGTGAGCGTTCCAATTTCAGTTCCAGAGCGATTCGCCCGATGAGTCCTTCATATTTAGTCGTTTTCAGCCAATTTTCTGAATTTTTGAAAATTTCACTTTTTTGTGAAAATATCCACTAAATAAGGGAATAATATGTGTGAGGGTACCCCAAGAGAGTTCCAAATGTGTGTGGGTAGAATATATATCCCACGGGGGTAAAATTGAAAAAAGGTGAAAAAAATTTTTTTTGGACTTAGTCATTTTTCCGGCGTTTATCAGACTTTCAGATAGGGGAAATGTCAGTGAGCGTTCCGATTTCAGTTCCAGAGCGATTCGCCTGATGAGTCCTTCATATTTAGTCGTTTTCAGCCAATTTTCTGAATTTTTGAAAATTTCACTTTTTTGTGAAAATATCCACTATATGAGGGAATAATATGTGTGACGGTACCCCAGGAGTGTTCCAAATGTGTGTGGGTAGAATATATATCTCACGGGGGTAAAATTGAAAAAAGTTTAAAAAAAAATTTTTTTTAGACTTAGTCATTTTTCCGGCGTTTATCAGACTTTCAGATAGGGGAAATGTCAGTGAGCGTTCCGATTTCAGTTCCAGAGCGATTCGCCGATTGAGTCCTTCATATTTAGTCGTTTTCAGCCAGTTTTCAGAATTTTTGAAAATTTCACTTTTTTGTGAAAATATCCACTAAATGAGGGAATAATATGTGTGAGGGTACCCCAGGAGAGTTCCAAATGTGTGTGGGTAGAATCTATATCCCACGGGGGTAAAATTGAAAAAAGTTTTAAAAAAATTTTTTTTAGACTTAGTCTTTTTTCCGGCGTTTATCAGACTTTCAGATAGGGGAAATGTCATTGAGCATTCCAATTTCAGTTCCAGAGCGATTCGCCCGATGAGTCCTTCATATTTAGTTGTTTTCAGCCAATTTTCTGAATTTTTGAAAATTTCACTTTTTTGTGAAAATATCCACTAAATGAGGGAATAATATGTTTGACGGTACCCCAGGAGTGTTCCAAATGTGTGTGGGTAGAATATATATCTCACGGGGGTAAAATTGAAAAAAGTTTAAAAAAAATTTTTTTTAGACTTAGTCATTTTTCCAGCGTTTATCAGACTTTCCGATAGGGGAAATGTCAGTGAGCGTTCCAATTTCAGTTCCAGAGCGATTTGCCTGATGAGTCCTTCATATTTAGTCGTTTCAGCCAATTTTCAGAATTTTTGAAAATTTCACTTTTTTGTGAAAATATCCACTAAATGAGGGAATAAAATGTGTGAGGGTACCCCAGGAGAGTTCCAAATGTGTGTGGGTAGAATATATATCCCACGGGGGTAAAATTGAAAAAAGTTGAAAAAAAATTTTTTTTAGACTTAGTCATTTTTCCGGCGTTTATCAGACTTTCAGATAGGGGAAATGTCAGTGAGCGTTCCGATTTCAGTTCCAGAGCGATTCGCCGATTGAGTCCTTCATATTTAGTCGTTTTCAGCCAATTTTCAGAATTTTTGAAAATTTCAGTTTGTGAAAATATCCACTAAATGAGGGAATAATATGTGTGAGGGTACCCCAGGAGAGTTCCAAATGTGTGTGGGTAGAATCTATATCCCACGGGGGTAAAATTGAAAAAAGGAGAAAAAATTTTTTTTAGACTTAGTCATTTTTCCGGCGTTTATCAGACTTTCAGATAGGGGAAATGTCAGTGAGCATTCCGATTTCAGTTCCAGAGCAATTCGCCCGATGATTTCTTCATATTTAGTCGTTTTCAGCCAATTTTCTGAATTTTTGAAAATTTCACTTTTTTGTGAAAATATCCACTAAATGAGGAAATAATATGTGTGAGGGTACCCCAGGAGAGTTCCAAATGTGTGTGGGTAGAATATATATCCCACGGGGGTAAAATTGAAAAAAGGAGAAAAAATTTTTTTTTGGACTTAGTCATTTTTTCAGCGTTTATCAGACTTTCAGATAGGGGAAATGTCAGTGAGCGTTCCAATTTCAGTTCCAGAGCTATTCGCCCAATGAGTCCTTCATATTTAGTCGCTTTCAGCCAATTTTCAGAATTTTGAAAATTTCACTTTTTTGTGAAAATATCTACTAAATGAGGGAATAATATGTGTGAGGGTACCCCAGGAGAGTTCCAAATGTGTGTGGGTAGAATATATATCCCACAGGGGTAAAATTGAAAAAAGGAGAAAAAATTTTTTTTTGGACTTAGTCATTTTTTCAGCGTTTATCAGACTTTCAGATAGGGGAAATGTCAGTGAGCGTTCCAATTTCAGTTCCAGAGCGATTCGCCCGATGAGTCCTTCATATTTAGTCATTTTCAGCCAATTTTCTGAATTTTTGAAAATTTCACTTTTTTGTGAAAATATCCACTAAATGAGGGAATAATATGTGTGAAGGTACCCCAGGAGAGTTCCAAATGTGTGTGGGTAGAATATATATCCCACGGGGGTAAAATTGAAAAAAGTTGAAAAAAAATTTTTTTTAGACTTAGTCATTTTTCAGGCGTTTATCAGACTTTCAGATAGGGGAAATGTCAGTGAACGTTCCGATTTCAGTTCCAGAGCGATTCGCCCGATGAGTCCTTCATATTTAGTCGTTTTCAGCCAATTTTCTGAATATTTGAAAATTTCACTTTTTTCTGAAAATATCCACTAAATGAGGGAATAATATGTGTGAGGGTACCCCAGGAGAGTTCCAAATGTGTGTGGGTAGAAGATATATCCAAAGGTGGTAAAATTGAAAAAAGTTGAAAAAAATTTTTTTTTTCGACTTAGTCATTTTTCCGGCGTTTATCAGACTTTCAGATAGGGGAAATGTCAGTGAGCGTTCCAATTTCAGTTCCAGAGCGATTCGCCCGATGAGTCCTTCATATTTAGTCGTTTTCAGCCAATTTTCTGAATTTTTGAAAATTTCACTTTTTTGTGAAAATATCCACTAAATAAGGGAATAATATGTGTGAGGGTACCCCAAGAGAGTTCCAAATGTGTGTGGGTAGAATATATATCCCACGGGGGTAAAATTGAAAAAAGTTGAAAAAAAATTTTTTTTAGACTTAGTCATTTTTCCGGCGTTTATCAGACTTTCAGATAGCGGAAATGTCAGTGAGCGTTCCGATTTCAGTTCCAGAGCGATTCGCCGATTGAGTCCTTCATATTTTGTCGTTTTCAGCCAATTTTCAGAATTTTTGAAAATTTCATTTTGTGAAAATATCCACTAAATGAGGGAATAATATGTGTGAGGGTACCCCAGGAGAGTTCCAAATGTGTGTGGGTAGAATCTATATCCCACGGGGGTAAAATTGAAAAAAGTTAAAAAAAAAATTTTTTTAGACTTAGTCATTTTTCCGGCGTTTATCAGACTTTCAGATAGGGGAAATGTCAGTGAGCGTTCCAATTTCAGTTCCAGAGCGATTCGCCCAATGAGTCCTTCATATTTAGTCGTTTTCAGCCAATTTTCTGAATTTTTGAAAATTTCACTTTTTTGTGAAAATATCCACTAAATGAGGGAATAATATGTGTGAAGGTACCCCAGGAGAGTTCCAAATGTGTGTGGGTAGAATATATATCCCACGGGGGTAAAATTGAAAAAAGTTGAAAAAAAATTTTTTTTAGACTTAGTCATTTTTCAGGCGTTTATCAGACTTTCAGATAGGGGAAATGTCAGTGAGCGTTCCGATTTCAGTTCCAGAGCGATTCGCCCGATGAGTCCTTCATATTTAGTCGTTTTCAGCCAATTTTCTGAATATTTGAAAATTTCACTTTTTTCTGAAAATATCCACTAAATGAGGGAATAATATGTGTGAGGGTACCCCAGGAGAGTTCCAAATGTGTGTGGGTAGAATATATATCCCATGGGGGTAAAATTGAAAAAAGTTTAAAAAATTTTTTTTTAGACTTAGTCATTTTTCCGGCGTTTATCAGACTTTCAGATAGGGGAAATGTCAGTGAGCGTTCCAATTTCAGTTCCAGAGCGATTCGCCCGATGAGTCCTTCATATTTAGTCGTTTTCAGCCAATTTTCTGAATTTTTGAAAATTTCACTTTTTTGTGAAAATATCCACTAAATGAGGAAATAATATGTGTGAGGGTACCCCAGGAGAGTTCCAAATGTGTGTGGGTAGAATATATATCCCACGGGGGTAAAATTGAAAAAAGTTTTAAAAAATTTTTTTATAGACTTAGTCATTTTTCCGGCGTTTATCAGACTTTCAGATAGGGGAAATGTCATTGAGCATTCCAATTTCAGTTCCAGAGCGATTCGCCCGATGAGTCCTTCATATTTAGTTGTTTTCAGCCAATTTTCTGAATTTTTGAAAATTTCACTTTTTTGTGAAAATATCCACTAAATGAGGGAATAATATGTGTGACGGTACCCCAGGAGTGTTCCAAATGTGTGTGGGTAGAATATATATCTCACGGGGGTAAAATTGAAAAAAGTTTAAAAAAAATTTTTTTTAGACTTAGTCATTTTTCCAGCGTTTATCAGACTTTCCGATAGGGGAAATGTCAGTGAGCGTTCCAATTTCAGTTCCAGAGCGATTCGCCTGATGAGTCCTTCATATTTAGTCGTTTCAGCCAATTTTCAGAATTTTTGAAAATTTCACTTTTTTGTGAAAATATCCACTAAATGAGGGAATAAAATGTGTGAGGGTACCCCAGGAGAGTTCCAAATGTGTGTGGGTAGAATATATATCCCACGGGGGTAAAATTGAAAAAAGTTGAAAAAAAAATTTTTTTAGACTTAGTCATTTTTCCGGCGCTTATCAGACTTTCAGATAGGGGAAATGTCAGTGAGCGTTCCGATTTCAGTTCGAGAGCGATTCGCCGATTGAGTCCTTCATATTTAGTCGTTTTCAGCCAGTTTTCAGAATTTTTGAAAATTTCACTTTTTTGTGAAAATATCCACTAAATGAGGGAATAATATGTGTGAGGGTACCCCAGGAGAGTTCCAAATGTGTGTGGGTAGAATCTATATCCCACGGGGGTAAAATTGAAAAAAGTTAAAAAAAAATTTTTTTTAGACTTAGTCATTTTTCCAGCGTTTATCAGACTTTCAGATAGGGGAAATGTCAGTGAGCGTTCCGATTTCAGTTCCAGAGCGATTCGCCCGATGAGTCCTTCATATTTAGTCGTTTTCAGCCAATTTTCAGAATTTTTGAAAATTTCAATTTTTTGTGAAAATATCCACTAAATGAGGGAATACTATGTGTGAGGGTACCCCAGGAGAGTTCCAAATGTGTGTGGGTAGAATCTATATCCCACGGGGGTAAAATTGAAAAAAGTAAAAAAAAAATTTTTTTTAGACTGTCATTTTTACGGCGTTTATCAGACTTTCAGATAGGGGAAATGTCAGTGAGCGTTCCGATTTCAGTTCCAGAGCGATTCTCCCGATGAGTCCTTCATATTTAGTCGTTTTCAGCCAATTTTCAGAATTTGTGAAAATTTCACTTTTTTGTGAAAATATCCACTAAATGAGGGAATAAAATGTGTGAGGGTACCCCAGGAGAGTTCCAAATGTGTGTGGGTAGAAGATATATCCAAAGGTGGTAAAATTGAAAAAAGTTGAAAAAAATTTTTTTTTTCGACTTAGTCATTTTTCCGGCGTTTATCAGACTTTCAGATAGGGGAAATGTCAGTGAGCGTTCCGATTTCAGTTCCAGAGCGATTCGCCTGATGAGTCCTTCATATTTAGTCGTTTTCAGCCAATTTTCTGAATTTTTGAAAATTTCACTTTTTTGTGAAAATATCCACTAAATAAGGGAATAATATGTGTGAGGGTACCCCAAGAGAGTTCCAAATGTGTGTGGGTAGAATATATATCCCACGGGGGTAAAATTGAAAAAAGTTGAAAAAAAATTTTTTTTAGACTTAGTCATTTTTCCGGCATTTATCAGACTTTCAGATAGCGGAAATGTCAGTGAGCGTTCCGATTTCAGTTCCAGAGCGATTCGCCGATTGAGTCCTTCATATTTAGTCGTTTTCAGCCAATTTTCAGAATTTTTGAAAATTTCATTTTGTGAAAATATCCACTAAATGAGGGAATAATATGTGTGAGGGTACCCCAGGAGAGTTCCAAATGTGTGTGGGTAGAATCTATATCCCACGGGGGTAAAATTGAAAAAAGTTAAAAAAAAATTTTTTTTACACTTAGTCATTTTTCCGGCGTTTATCAGACTTTCAGATAGGGGAAATGTCAGTGAGCGTTCCAATTTCAGTTCCAGAGCGATTCGCCCGATGAGTCCTTCATATTTAGTCGTTTTCAGCCAATTTTCTGAATTTTTGAAAATTTCACTTTTTTGTGAAAATATCCACTAAATGAGGAAATAATATGTGTGAGGGTACCCCAGGAGAGTTCCAAATGTGTGTGGGTAGAATATATATCCCACGGGGGTAAAATTGAAAAAAGGAGAAAAAATTTTTTTTTGGACTTAGTCATTTTTTCAGCGTTTATCAGACTTTCAGATAGGGGAAATGTCAGTGAGCGTTCCAATTTCAGTTCCAGAGCAATTCGCCCGATGAGTCCTTCATATTTAGTCGCTTTCAGCCAATTTTCAGAATTTTGAAAATGTCACTTTTTTGTGAAAATATCCACTAAATGAGGGAATAATATGTGTGAGGGTACCCCAGGAGAGTTCCAAATGTGTGTGGGTAGAATATATATCCCACAGGGGTAAAATTGAAAAAAGGAGAAAAAAATTTTTTTTGGACTTAGTCATTTTTTCAGCGTTTATCAGACTTTCAGATAGGGGAAATGTCAGTGAGCGTTCCAATTTCAGTTCCAGAGCGATTCGCCCAATGAGTCCTTCATATTTAGTCGTTTTCAGCCAATTTTCTGAATTTTTGAAAATTTCACTTTTTTGTGAAAATATCCACTAAGTGAGGGAATAATATGTGTGAAGGTACCCCAGGAGAGTTCCAAATGTGTGTGGGTAGAATATATATCCCACGGGGGTAAAATTGAAAAAAGTTGAAAAAAATTTTTTTTAGACTTAGTCATTTTTCAGGCGTTTATCAGACTTTCAGATAGGGAAATGTCAGTGAGCGTTCCGATTTCAGTTCCAGAGCGATTCGCCCGATGAGTCCTTCATATTTAGTCGTTTTCAGCCAATTTTCTGAATATTTGAAAATTTCACTTTTTTGTGAAAATATCCACTAAATGAGGGAATAATATGTGTGAAGGTACCCCAGGAGAGTTCCAAATGTGTGTGGGTAGAATATATATCCCACGGGGGTAAAATTGAAAAAAGTTTAAAAAAATTTTTTTTTTGACTTAGTCATTTTTCCGGCGTTTATCAGACTTTCAGATAGGGGAAATGTCAGTGAGCGTTCCAATTTCAGTTCCAGAGCGATTCGCCCGATGAGTCCTTCATATTTAGTCGTTTTCAGCCAATTTTCTGAATTTTTGAAAATTTCACTTTTTTGTGAAAATATCCACTAAATGAGGAAATAATATGTGTGAGGGTACCCCAGGAGAGTTCCAAATGTGTGTGGGTAGAATATATATCCCATGGGGGTAAAATTGAAAAAAGTTTTAAAAAAGTTTTTTATAGACTTAGTCATTTTTCCGGCGTTTATCAGACTTTCAGATAGGGGAAATGTCATTGAGCATTCCAATTTCAGTTCCAGAGCGATTCGCCCGATGAGTCCTTCATATTTAGTTGTTTTCAGCCAATTTTCTGAATTTTTGAAAATTTCACCTTTTTGTGTAAATATCCACTAAATGAGGGAATAATATGTGTGACGGTACCCCAGGAGTGTTCCAAATGTGTGTGGGTAGAATATATATCTCACGTGGGTAAAATTGAAAAAAGTTTAAAAAAAATTTTTTTTAGACTTAGTCATTTTTCCAGCGTTTATCAGACTTTCCGATAGGGGAAATGTCAGTGAGCGTTCCAATTTCAGTTCCAGAGCGATTCGCCTGATGAGTCCTTCATATTTAGTCGTTTCAGCCAATTTTCAGAATTTTTGAAAATTTCACTTTTTTGTGAAAATATCCACTAAATGAGGGAATAAAATGTGTGAGGGTACCCCAGGAGAGTTCCAAATGTGTGTGGGTAGAATATATATCCCACGGGGGTAAAATTGAAAAAAGTTGAAAAAAAATTTTTTTTAGACTTAGTCATTTTTCCGGCGTTTATCAGACTTTCAGATAGGGGAAATGTCAGTGAGCGTTCCGATTTCAGTTCGAGAGC
The DNA here is from genome assembly GCF_046119375.1 of Phyllobates terribilis. Taxonomy (NCBI): domain Eukaryota; kingdom Metazoa; phylum Chordata; class Amphibia; order Anura; family Dendrobatidae; genus Phyllobates; species Phyllobates terribilis. Next base: position 16,268,841 of record NW_027362773.1, on the reverse strand, counting down.
GATTCGCCGATTGAGTCCTTCATATTTAGTCGTTTTCAGCCAGTTTTCAGAATTTTTGAAAATTTCACTTTTTTGTGAAAATATCCACTAAATGAGGGAATAATATGTGTGAGGGTACCCCAGGAGAGTTCCAAATGTGTGTGGGTAGAATCTATATCCCACGGGGGTAAAATTGAAAAAAGTTAAAAAAAAATTTTTTTTAGACTTAGTCATTTTTCCAGCGTTTATCAGACTTTCAGATAGGGGAAATGTCAGTGAGCGTTCCGATTTCAGTTCCAGAGCGATTCTCCCGATGAGTCCTTCATATTTAGTCGTTTTCAGCCAATTTTCAGAATTTGTGAAAATTTCACTTTTTTGTGAAAATATCCACTAAATGAGGGAATAAAATGTGTGAGGGTACCCCAGGAGAGTTCCAAATGTGTGTGGGTAGAAGATATATCCAAAGGTGGTAAAATTGAAAAAAGTTGAAAAAAATTTTTTTTTTCGACTTAGTCATTTTTCCGGCGTTTATCAGACTTTCAGATAGGAGAAATGTCAGTGAGCGTTCCGATTTCAGTTCCAGAGCGATTCACCTGAGTCCTTCATATTTAGTCGTTTTCAGCCAATTTTCTGAATTTTTGAAAATTTCACTTTTTTGTGAAAATATCCACTAAATGAGGGAATAATATGTGTGACGGTACCCCAGGAGAGTTCCAAATGTGTGTGGGTAGAATATATATCCCACAGGGGTAAAATTGAAAAAAGGAGAAAAAATTTTTTTTTGGACTTAGTCATTTTTTCAGCGTTTATCAGACTTTCAGATAGGGGAAATGTCAGTGAGCGTTCCAATTTCAATTCCAGAGCGATTCGCCCAATGAGTCCTTCATATTTAGTCGTTTTCAGCCAATTTTCAGAATTTTTGAAAATTTCAATTTTTTGTGAAAATATCCACTAAATGAGGGAATACTATGTGTGAGGGTACCCCAGGAGAGTTCCAAATGTGTGTGGGTAGAATATATATCCCACGGGGGTAAAATTTAAAAAAGTTTTAAAAAAATTTTTTTTAGACTTAGTCATTTTTCCGGCGTTTATCAGACTTTCAGATAGGGGAAATGTCATTGAGCATTCCAATTTCAGTTCCAGAGCGATTCGCCCGATGAGTCCTTCATATTTAGTTGCTTTCAGCCAATTTTCAGAATTTTGAAAATTTCACTTTTTTGTGAAAATATCCACTAAATGAGGGAATAATATGTGTGAGGGTACCCCAGGAGAGTTCCAAATGTGTGTGGGTAGAATATATATCCCACAGGGGTAAAATTGAAAAAAGGAGAAAAAATTTTTTTTTGGACTTAGTCATTTTTTCAGCGTTTATCAGACTTTCAGATAGGGGAAATGTCAGTGAGCGTTCCAATTTCAATTCCAGAGCGATTCGCCCAATGAGTCCTTCATATTTAGTCGTTTTCAGCCAATTTTCTGAATTTTTGAAAATTTCACTTTTTTGTGAAAATATCCACTAAATGAGGGAATAATATGTGTGAAGGTACCCCAGGAGAGTTCCAAATGTGTGTGGGTAGAATATATATCCCACGGGGGTAAAATTGAAAAAAGTTTAAAAAAATTTTTTTTTAGACTTAGTCATTTTTCCGGCGTTTATCAGACTTTCAGATAGGGGAAATGTCAGTGAGCATTCCAATTTCAGTTCCAGAGCGATTCGCCTGATGAGTCCTTCATATTTAGTCGTTTCAGCCAATTATCAGAATTTTTGAAAATTTCACTTTTTTGTGAAAATATCCACTAAATGAGGGAATAAAATGTGTGAGGGTACCCCAGGAGAGTTCCAAATGTGTGTGGGTAGAATATATATCCCACGGGGGTAAAATTGAAAAAAGTTGAAAAAAAATTTTTTTTAGACTTAGTCATTTTTCCGGCGTTTATCAGACTTTCAGATAGGGGAAATGTCAGTGAGCGTTCCGATTTCAGTTCGAGAGCGATTCGCCGATTGAGTCCTTCATATTTAGTCGTTTTCAGCCAGTTTTCAGAATTTTTGAAAATTTCACTTTTTTGTGAAAATATCCACTAAATGAGGGAATAATATGTGTGAGGGTACCCCAGGAGAGTTCCAAATGTGTGTGGGTAGAATCTATATCCCACGGGGGTAAAATTGAAAAAAGTTAAAAAAAAATTTTTTTTAGACTTAGTCATTTTTCCAGCGTTTATCAGACTTTCAGATAGGGGAAATGTCAGTGAACGTTCCGATTTCAGTTCCAGAGCGATTCGCCCGATGAGTCCTTCATATTTAGTCGTTTTCAGCCAATTTTCAGAATTTTTGAAAATTTCAATTTTTTGTGAAAATATCCACTAAATGAGGGAATACTATGTGTGAGGGTACCCCAGGAGAGTTCCAAATGTGTGTGGGTAGAATATATATCCCACGGGGGTAAAATTTAAAAAAGTTTTAAAAAAATTTTTTTTAGACTTAGTCATTTTTCCGGCGTTTATCAGACTTTCAGATAGGGGAAATGTCATTGAGCATTCCAATTTCAGTTCCAGAGCGATTCGCCCGATGAGTCCTTCATATTTAGTTGTTTTCAGCCAATTTTCTGAATTTTTGAAAATTTCACTTTTTTGTGAAAATATCCACTAAATGAGGGAATAATATGTGTGAGGGTACCCCAGGAGAGTTCCAAATGTGTGTGGGTAGAATCTATATCCCACGGGGGTAAAATTGAAAAAAGTAAAAAAAAAATTTTTTTTAGACTTAGTCATTTTTACGGCGTTTATCAGACTTTCAGATAGGGGAAATGTCAGTGAGCGTTCCGATTTCAGTTCCAGAGCGATTCTCCCGATGAGTCCTTCATATTTAGTCGTTTTCAGCCAATTTTCAGAATTTGTGAAAATTTCACTTTTTTGTGAAAATATCCACTAAATGAGGGAATAAAATGTGTGAGGGTACCCCAGGAGAGTTCCAAATGTGTGTGGGTAGAAGATATATCCAAAGGTGGTAAAATTGAAAAAAGTTGAAAAAAAATTTTTTTTAGACTTAGTCATTTTTCCGGCGTTTATCAGACTTTCAGATAGCGGAAATGTCAGTGAGCGTTCCGATTTCAGTTCCAGAGCGATTCGCCGATTGAGTCCTTCATATTTAGTCGTTTTCAGCCAATTTTCAGAATTTTTGAAAATTTCATTTTGTGAAAATATCCACTAAATGAGGGAATAATATGTGTGAGGGTACCCCAGGAGAGTTCCAAATGTGTGTGGGTAGAATCTATATCCCACGGGGGTAAAATTGAAAAAAGTTAAAAAACATTTTTTTTTAGACTTAGTCATTTTTCCGGCGTTTATCAGACTTTCAGATAGGGGAAATGTCAGTGAGCGTTCCAATTTCAGTTCCAGAGCGATTCGCCCTATGAGTCCTTCATATTTAGTCGTTTTCAGCCAATTTTCTGAATTTTTGAAAATTTCACTTTTTTGTGAAAATATCCACTAAATGAGGAAATAATATGTGTGAGGGTACCCCAGGAGAGTTCCAAATGTGTGTGGGTAGAATATATATCCCACGGGGGTAAAATTGAAAAAAGGAGAAAAAATTTTTTTTTGGACTTAGTCATTTTTTCAGCGTTTATCAGACTTTCAGATAGGGGAAATGTCAGTGAGCATTCCAATTTCAGTTCCAGAGCAATTCGCCCGATGAGTCCTTCATATTTAGTCGCTTTCAGCCAATTTTCAGAATTTTGAAAATTTCACTTTTTTGTGAAAATATCCACTAAATGAGGGAATAATATGTGTGAGGGTACCCCAGGAGAGTTCCAAATGTGTGTGGGTAGAATCTATATCCCACGGGGGTAAAATTGAAAAAAGTTAAAAAAAAATTTTTTTTAGACTTAGTCATTTTTCCAGCGTTTATCAGACTTTCAGATAGGGGAAATGTCAGTGAGCGTTCCGATTTCAGTTCCAGAGCGATTCGCCCGATGAGCCCTTCATATTTAGTTGTTTTCAGCCAATTTTCTGAATTTTTGAAAATTTCACTTTTTTGTGAAAATATCCACTAAATGAGGGAATAATATGTGTGAGGGTACCCCAGGAGAGTTCCAAATGTGTGTGGGTAGAATCTATATCCCACGGGGGTAAAATTGAAAAAAGTAAAAAAAAAATTTTTTTTAGACTTAGTCATTTTTACGGCGTTTATCAGACTTTCCGATAGGGGAAATGTCAGTGAGCGTTCCGATTTCAGTTCCAGAGCGATTCGCCCGATGAGTCCTTCATATTTAGTCGTTTTCAGCCAATTTTCAGAATTTGTGAAAATTTCACTTTTTTGTGAAAATATCCACTAAATGAGGGAATAAAATGTGTGAGGGTACCCCAGGAGAGTTCCAAATGTGTGTGGGTAGAATCTATATCCCACGGGGGTAAAATTGAAAAAAGTTAAAAAAAAATTTTTTTTAGACTTAGTCATTTTTCCAGCGTTTATCAGACTTTCAGATAGGGGAAATGTCAGTGAGCGTTCCGATTTCAGTTCCAGAGCGATTCGCCCGATGAGTCCTTCATATTTAGTCGTTTTCAGCCAATTTTCTGAATTTTTGAAAATTTCACTTTTTTGTGAAAATATCCACTAAATAAGGGAATAATATGTGTGAGGGTACCCCAAGAGAGTTCCAAATGTGTGTGGGTAGAATATATATCCCACGGGGGTAAAATTGAAAAAAGTTGAAAAAAATTTTTTTTAGACTTAGTCATTTTTCCGGCGTTTATCAGACTTTCAGATAGCGGAAATGTCAGTGAGCGTTCCGATTTCAGTTCCAGAGCGATTCGCCGATTGAGTCCTTCATATTTAGTCGTTTTCAGCCAATTTTCAGAATTTTTGAAAATTTCATTTTGTGAAAATATCCACTAAATGAGGGAATAATATGTGTGAGGGTACCCCAGGAGAGTTCCAAATGTGTGTGGGTAGAATCTATATCCCACGGGGGTAAAATTGAAAAAAGTTAAAAAAAAATTTTTTTTAGACTTAGTCATTTTTCCGGCGTTTATCAGACTTTCAGATAGCGGAAATGTCAGTGAGCGTTCCGATTTCAGTTCCAGAGCGATTCGCCTGATGAGTCCTTCATATTTAGTCATTTTCAGCCAATTTTCTGAATTTTTGAAAATTTCACTTTTTTGTGAAAATATCCACTAAATGAGGAAATAATATGTGTGAGGGTACCCCAGGAGAGTTCCAAATGTGTGTGGGTAGAATATATATCCCAATGGGGTAAAATTGAAAAAAGGAGAAAAAATTTTTTTTTGGACTTAGTCATTTTTTCAGCGTTTATCAGACTTTCAGATAGGGGAAATGTCAGTGAGCGTTCCAATTTCAGTTCCAGAGCGATTCGCCCAATGAGTCCTTCATATTTAGTCGTTTTCAGCCAATTTTCTGAATTTTGAAAATTTCACTTTTTTGTGAAAATATCCACTAAATGAGGGAATAATATGTGTGAGGGTACCCCAGGAGAGTTCCAAATGTGTGTGGGTAGAATATATATCCCATGGGGGTAAAATTGAAAAAAGTTTAAAAAAAATTTTTTTTAGACTTAGTCATTTTTCCGGCGTTTATCAGACTTTCAGATAGGGGAAATGTCAGTGAGCGTTCCAATTTCAGTTCCAGAGCGATTCGCCCAATGAGTCCTTCATATTTAGTCGTTTTCAGCCAATTTTCTGAATTTTTGAAAATTTCACTTTTTTGTGAAAATATCCACTAAATGAGGAAATAATATGTGTGAGGGTACCCCAGGAGAGTTCCAAATGTGTGTGGGTAGAATATATATCCCACGGGGGTAAAATTGAAAAAAGGAGAAAAATTTTTTTTTTGGACTTAGTCATTTTTTCAGCGTTTATCAGACTTTCAGATAGGGGAAATGTCAGTGAGCGTTCCGATTTCAGTTCCAGAGCGATTCGCCCGATGAGTCCTTCATATTTAGTCGTTTTCAGCCAATTTTCTGAATATTTGAAAATTTCACTTTTTTGTGAAAATATCCACTAAATGAGGGAATAATATGTGTGAGGGAACCCCAAGAGAGTTCCAAATGTGTGTGGGTAGAATATATATCCAACAGGGGTAAAATTGAAAAAAGTTTAAAAAAAATTTTTTTTTGGACTTAGTCATTTTTCCAGCGTTAATCAGACTTTCAATTAGGGCATATGTCAGTGAGCGTTCCGATTTCAGTTCCAGAGCGATTCGCCCAATGAGTCCTTCATATTTAGTCGCTTTCAGCCAATTTTCAGAATTTTTGAAAATTTCACTTTTTTGTGAAAATATTCACTAAATGAGGAAATAATATGTGTGAGGGTACCCCAGGAGAGTTCCAAATGTGTGTGGGTAGAATATATATCCCACGGGGGTAAAATTGAAAAAAGGAGAAAAAATTTTTTTTTGGACTTAGTCATTTTTTCAGCGTTTATCAGACTTTCAGATTGGGGATATGTCAGTGAGCGTTCCAATTTCAGTTCCAGAGCAATTCGCCCGATGACTCCTTCATATTTAGTCGTTTTCAGCCAATTTTCAGAATTTTGAAAATTTCACTTTTTTGTGAAAATATCCACTAAATGAGGGAATAATATGTGTGAGGGTACCCCAGGAGAGTTCCAAATGTGTTTGGGTTGAATATATATCCCACAGGGGTAAAATTGAAAAAAGTTGAAAAAAAATTTTTTTGGACTTAGTCATTTTTCCGGCGTTTATCAGACTTTCGGATAGGGGAAATGTCAGTGAGAGTTCCGATTTCAGTTCCAGAGCGACTCGCCCAATGAGTCCTTCATATTTAGTCGTTTTCAGCCAATTTTCTGAACTTTTGAAAATTTCACATTTTTGTGAAAATATCCACTAAATGAGGGAATAATATGTGTGAAGGTACCCCAGGAGAGTTCCAAATGTGTGTGGGTAGAACATATATCCCACGGGGGTAAAATTGAAAAAAGCTAAAAAAAAATTATTTTAGACTTAGTCATTTTTCCGGCGTTAATCAGACTTTCAATTAGGGCAAATGTCAGTGAGCGTTCCGATTTCACTTCCAGAGCGATTCGCCCGATGAGTCCTTCATATTTAGTCGTTTTCAGCCAATTTTCTGAATATTTGAAAATTTCACTTTTTTGTGAAAATATCCACTAAATGAGGGAATAATATGTGTGAGGGAACCCCAAGAGAGTTCCAAATCTGTGTGGGTAGAATATATATCCCACGGGGGTAAAATTGAAAAAAGTTTTAAAAAATTTTTTTTTAGACTTAGTCATTTTTTCAGTGTTTATCAGACTTTCAGATAGGGGAAATGTCAGTGAGCGTTCCGATTTCAGTTCCAGAGCGATTCGCCCAATGAGTCCTTCATATTTAGTCGTTTTCAGCCAATTTTCTGAATTTTTGAAAATTTCACTTTTTTGTGAAAATATCCACTAAGTGAGGGAATAATATGTGTGAAGGTACTCCAGGAGAGTTCCAAATGTGTGTGGGTAGAATATATATCCCACGGGGGTAAAATTGAAAAAAGCTGAAAAAAATTTTTTTTTAGACTTAGTCATTTTTCCGGCGTTTATCAGACTTTCAGATAGGGGAAATGTCAGTGAGCGTTCCAATTTCAGTTCCAGAGCGATTCGCCCAATGAGTCCTTCATATTTAGTCGTTTTCAGCCAATTTTCTGAATTTTTGAAAATTTCACTTTTTTGTGAAAATATCCACTAAATGAGGAAATAATATGTGTGAGGGTACCCCAGGAGAGTTCCAAATGTGTGTGGGTAGAATATATATCCCACGGGGGTAAAATTGAAAAAAGGAGAAAAATTTTTTTTTTGGACTTAGTCATTTTTTCAGCGTTTATCAGACTTTCAGATAGGGGAAATGTCAGTGAGCGTTCCGATTTCAGTTCCAGAGCGATTCGCCCGATGAGTCCTTCATATTTAGTCGTTTTCAGCCAATTTTCTGAATATTTGAAAATTTCACTTTTTTGTGAAAATATCCACTAAATGAGGGAATAATATGTGTGAGGGAACCCCAAGAGAGTTCCAAATGTGTGTGGGTAGAATATATATCCAACAGGGGTAAAATTGAAAAAAGTTTAAAAAAAATTTTTTTTTGGACTTAGTCATTTTTCCAGCGTTAATCAGACTTTCAATTAGGGCATATGTCAGTGAGCGTTCCGATTTCAGTTCCAGAGCAATTCGCCCAATGAGTCCTTCATATTTAGTCGCTTTCAGCCAATTTTCAGAATTTTTGAAAATTTCACTTTTTTGTGAAAATATTCACTAAATGAGGAAATAATATGTGTGAGGGTACCCCAGGAGAGTTCCAAATGTGTGTGGGTAGAATATATATCCCACGGGGATAAAATTGAAAAAAGGAGAAAAAATTTTTTTTTGGACTTAGTCATTTTTTCAGCGTTTATCAGACTTTCAGATTGGGGATATGTCAGTGAGCGTTCCAATTTCAGTTCCAGAGCAATTCGCCCGATGACTCCTTCATATTTAGTCGTTTTCAGCCAATTTTCAGAATTTTGAAAATTTCACTTTTTTGTGAAAATATCCACTAAATGAGGGAATAATATGTGTGAGGGTACCCCAGGAGAGTTCCAAATGTGTTTGGGTTGAATATATATCCCACAGGGGTAAAATTGAAAAAAGTTGAAAAAAAATTTTTTTGGACTTAGTCATTTTTCCGGCGTTTATCAGACTTTCGGATAGGGGAAATGTCAGTGAGAGTTCCGATTTCAGTTCCAGAGCGACTCGCCCAATGAGTCCTTCATATTTAGTCGTTTTCAGCCAATTTTCTGAACTTTTGAAAATTTCACATTTTTGTGAAAATATCCACTAAATGAGGGAATAATATGTGTGAAGGTACCCCAGGAGAGTTCCAAATGTGTGTGGGTAGAACATATATCCCACGGGGGTAAAATTGAAAAAAGCTAAAAAAAAATTATTTTAGACTTAGTCATTTTTCCGGCGTTAATCAGACTTTCAATTAGGGCAAATGTCAGTGAGCGTTCCGATTTCACTTCCAGAGCGATTCGCCCGATGAGTCCTTCATATTTAGTCGTTTTCAGCCAATTTTCTGAATATTTGAAAATTTCACTTTTTTGTGAAAATATCCACTAAATGAGGGAATAATATGTGTGAGGGAACCCCAAGAGAGTTCCAAATCTGTGTGGGTAGAATATATATCCCACGGGGGTAAAATTGAAAAAAGTTTTAAAAAATTTTTTTTTAGACTTAGTCATTTTTTCAGTGTTTATCAGACTTTCAGATAGGGGAAATGTCAGTGAGCGTTCCGATTTCAGTTCCAGAGCGATTCGCCCAATGAGTCCTTCATATTTAGTCGTTTTCAGCCAATTTTCTGAATTTTTGAAAATTTCACTTTTTTGTGAAAATATCCACTAAGTGAGGGAATAATATGTGTGAAGGTACTCCAGGAGAGTTCCAAATGTGTGTGGGTAGAATATATATCCCACGGGGGTAAAATTGAAAAAAGCTGAAAAAAATTTTTTTTTAGACTTAGTCATTTTTCCGGCGTTTATCAGACTTTCAGATAGGGGAAATGTCAGTGAGCGTTCCAATTTCAGTTCCAGAGCGATTCGCCCGATGAGTCCTTCATATTTAATCGTTTTCAGCCAATTTTCTGAATTTTTGAAAATTTCACTTTTTTGTGAAAATATCCACTAAATGAGGAAATAATATGTGTGAGGGTACCCCAGGAGAGTTCCAAATGTGTGTCGGTAGAATATATATCCCACGGGGGTAAAATTGAAAAAAGGAGAAAAAATTTTTTTTTGGACTTAGTCATTTTTTCAGCGTTTATCAGACTTTCAGATAGGGGAAATGTCAGTGAGCGTTCCAATTTCAGTTCCAGAGCAATTCGCCCGATGACTCCTTCATATTTAGTCGTTTTCAGCCAATTTTCAGAATTTTGAAAATTTCACTTTTTTGTGAAAATATCCACTAAATGAGGGAATAATATGTGGGAGGGTACCCCAGGAGAGTTCCAAATGTGTGTGGGTAGAATATATATCCCACAGGGGTAAAATTGAAAAAAGTTTAAAAAAAATTTTTTTGGGACTTAGTCATTTTTCCAGCGTTAATCAGACTTTCAATTAGGGCATATGTCAGTGAGCGTTCCGATTTCAGTTCCAGAGCGATTCGCCCGATGAGTCCTTCATATTTAGTCGTTTTCAGCCAATTTTCTGAATATTTGAAAATTTCACTTTTTTGTGAAAATATCCACTAAATGAGGGAATAATATGTGTGAGGGTACCCCAGGAGAGTTCCAAATGTGTGTGGGTAGAATATATATCCCACGGGGGTAAAATTGAAAAAAGTTTAAAAAAAATTTTTTTTAGACTTAGTCATTTTTCCGGCGTTTATCAGACTTTCAGATAGGGGAAATGTCAGTGAGCGTTCCAATTTCAGTTCCAGAGCGATTCGCCCGATGAGTCCTTCATATTTAGTCGTTTTCAGCCAATTTTCTGAATTTTTGAAAATTTCACTTTTTTGTGAAAATATCCACTAAATGAGGGAATAATTTGTGTGAGGGTACCCCAGGAGAGTTCCAAATGTGTGTGGGTAGAATATATATCCCACGGGGGTAAAATTGAAAAAAGTTTAAAAAAAAATTTTTTTAGGCTTAGTCATTTTTCCGGCGTTTATCAGACTTTCAGATAGGGGAAATGTCAGTGAGCGTTCCAATTTCAGTTCCAGAGCGATTCGCCCGATGAGTCCTTCATATTCAGTCGTTTTCAGCTAATTTTCTCAATTTTTGAAAATTTCACTTTTTTGTGAAAATATCCACTAAATGAGGAAATAATATGTGTGAGGGTACCCCAGGAGAGTTTCAAAGTTGTGTGGGTAGAATATATATCCCACGGGGGTAAAATTGAAAAAAGGAGAAAAATTTTTTTTTTGGACTTAGTCATTTTTTCAGCGTTTATCAGACTTTCAGATAGGGGAAATGTCAGTGAGCGTTCCAATTTCAGTTCCAGAGCAATTCGCCCGATGAGTCCTTCATATTTAGTCGTTTTCAGCCAATTTTCTGAATATTTGAAAATTTCACTTTTTTGTGAAAATATCCACTAAATGAGGGAATAATATGTGTGAGGGAACCCCAAGAGAGTTCCAAATGTGTGTGGGTAGAATATATATCCCACGGGGGTAAAATTGAAAAAAGTTTTAAAAAAATTTTTTTTAGACTTAGTCATTTTTTCAGCGTTTATCAGACTTTCAGATAGGGGAAATGTCAGTGAGCGTTCCGATTTCAGTTCCAGAGCGATTCACCCAATGAGTCCTTCATATTTAGTTGTTTTCAGCCAATTTTCAGAATTTTTGAAAATATCACTTTTTTGTGAAAATATCCACTAAATAAGGGAATAATATGTGTGAGGGTACCCCAGGAGAGTTCCAAATGTGTGTGGGTAGAATATATATCCCACGGGGGTAAAATTGAAAAAAGGAGAAAAAATATTTTTTTGGACTTAATCATTTTTCCAGCGTTTATCAGACTTTCAGATAGGGGAAATGTCAGTGAGCGTTCCGATTTCAGTTCCAGAGCGATTCACCCAATGAGTCCTTCATATTTAGTTGTTTTCAGCCAATTTTCAGAATTTTTGAAAATTTCACTTTTTTGTGAAAATATCCACTAAATAAGGGAATAATATGTGTGAGGGTACCCCAGGAGAGTTCCAAATGTGTGTGGGTAGAATATATATCCCACGGGGGTAAAATTGAAAAAAGTTGAAAAAAATTTTTTTTTAGACTTAGTCATTTTTCCGGCGTTTATCAGACTTTCAGATAGGGGAAATGTCAGTGAGCGTTCCGATTTCAGTTCCAGAGCGATTCGCCCGATGAGTCCTTCATATTTAGTCGTTTTCAGCCAATTTTCTGACTATTTGAAAATTTCACTTTTTTGTGAAAATATCCACTAAATGAGGGAATAATATGTGTGAGGGTACCCCAGGAGAGTTCCAAATGTGTGTGGGTAGAATATATATCCCACAGGGGTAAAATTGAAAAAAGGAGAAAAATTTTTTTTTGGACTTAGTCATTTTTCCGGCGTTAATCAGACTTTCAATTAGGGCAAATGTCAGTGAGCGTTCCAATTTCAGTTCCAGAGCGATTCGCCCGATGAGTCCTTCATATTTAGTCGTTTTCAGCCAATTTTCTGAATTTTTGAAAATTTCACTTTTTTGTGAAAATATCCACTAAATGAGGGAATAATATGTGTGAGGGTACCCCAGGAGAGTTCCAAATGTGTGTGGGTAGAATATATATCCCACGGGGGTAAAATTGAAAAAAGTTTAAAAAAAATTTTTTTTAGGCTTAGTCATTTTTCCGGCGTTTATCAGACTTTCAGATAGGGGAAATGTCAGTGAGCGTTCCAATTTCAGTTCCAGAGCGATTCGCCCGATGAGTCCTTCATATTTAGTCGTTTTCAGCCCATTTTCTGAATTTTTGAAAATTTCACTTTTTTGTGAAAATATCCACTAAATGAGGGAATAATATGTGTGAGGATACGCCAGGAGAGTTCCAAATGTGTGTGGGTAGAATATATATCCCACGGGGGTAAAATTGAAAAAAGTTTAAAAAAAATTTTTTTTAGACTTAGTCATTTTTCCGGCGTTTATCAGACTTTCAGATAGGGGAAATGTCAGTGAGCGTTCCGATTTCAGTTCCAGAGGGATTTGCCCAATGAGTCCTTCATATTTAGTCGTTTTCTGCCAATTTTCTGAACTTTTGAAAATTTCACTTTTTTGTGAAAATATCCACTAAATGAGGGAATAATATGTGTGAAGGTACCCCAGGAGAGTTCCAAATGTGTGTGGGTAGAATATATATCCCACGGGGGTAAAATTGAAAAAAGGAGAAAATTTTTTTTTTTGGACTTAGTCATTTTTCCAGCGTTTATCAGACTTTCAGATAGGGGAAATGTCAGTGAGCGTTCCGATTTCAGTTCCAGAGCAATTCGCCCGATGAGTCCTTCATTTTTAGTCGTTTTCAGCCAATTTTCTGAATATTTGAAAATTTCACTTTTTTTGTGAAAATATCCACTAAATGAGGGAATAATATGTGTGAGGGTACCCCAGGAGAGTTCCAAATGTGTGTGGGTAGAATATATATCCCACGGGGGTAAAATTGAAAAAAGGAGAAAAAATATTTTTTTGGACTTAATCATTTTTCCAGCGTTTATCAGACTTTCAGATAGGGGAAATGTCAGTGAGCGTTCCGATTTCAGTTCCAGAGCGATTCACCCAATGAGTCCTTCATATTTAGTTGTTTTCAGCCAATTTTCAGAATTTTTGAAAATTTCACTTTTTTGTGAAAATATCCACTAAATAAGGGAATAATATGTGTGAGGGTACCCCAGGAGAGTTCCAAATGTGTGTGGGTAGAATATATATCCCACGGGGGTAAAATTGAAAAAAGTTTAAAAAAATTTTTTTTTGGACTTAGTCATTTTTCAGGCGTTAATCAGACTTTCAATTAGGGCAAATGTCAGTGAGCGTTCCAATTTCAGTTCCAGAGCGATTCGCCCGATGAGTCCTTCATATTTAGTCGTTTTCAGCCAATTTTCTGAACTTTTGAAAATTTCACTTTTTTGTGAAAATATCCACTAAATGAGGGAATAATATGTGTGAGGGTGCCCCAAGAGAGTTCCAAATGTGTGTGGGTAGAAAATATATCCCACGGGGGTAAAATTGAAAAAAGTTTAAAAAAATTTTTTTTTGGACTTAGTCATTTTTCCGGCGTTAATCAGACTTTCAGATAGGGGAAATGTCAGTGAGCGTTCCAATTTCAGTTCCAGAGCGATTCGCCCGATGAGTCCTTCATATTTAGTCGTTTTCAGCCAATTTTCTGAATTTTTGAAAATTTCACTTTTTTGTGAAAATATCCACTAAATGAAGGAATAATATGTGTGATGGTACCCCAGGAGAGTTCCAAATGTGTGTGGGTAGAATATATATCCCACGGGGGTAAAATTGAAAAAAGTTGAAAAAAATTTTTTTTTAGACTTAGTCATTTTTCCGGCGTTTATCAGACTTTCAGATAGGGGAAATGTCAGTGAGCGTTCCGATTTCAGTTCCAGAGCGATTCGCCCGATGAGTCCTTCATATTTAGTCGTTTTCAGCCAATTTTCTGACTATTTGAAAATTTCACTTTTTTGTGAAAATATCCACTAAATGAGGGAATAATATGTGTGAGGGTACCCCAGGAGAGTTCCAAATGTGTGTGGGTAGAATATATATCCCACAGGGGTAAAATTGAAAAAAGGAGAAAAATTTTTTTTTTGGACTTGGTCACTATTTCCGGCGTTTATCAGACTTTCAGATAGGGGAAATGTCAGTGAGCGTTCCAATTTCAGTTCCAGAGCAATTCGCCCGATGAGTCCTTCATATTTAGACGTTTTCAGCCAATTTTCAGAATTTTGAAAATTTCACTTTTTTGTGAAAATATCCACTAAATGAGGGAATAATATGTGTGATGGTACCCCAGGAGAGTTCCAAATGTGTGTGGGTAGAATATATATCCCACGGGGGTAAAATTGAAAAAAGTTGAAAAAAAATTTTTTTTAGACTTAGTCATTTTTCCGGCGTTTATCAGACTTTCAGATAGGGGAAATGTCAGTGAGCGTTCCGATTTCAGTTCCAGAGCGATTCGCCCGATGAGTCCTTCATATTTAGTCGTTTTCAGCCAATTTTCAGAATTTTGAAAATTTCACTTTTTTGTGAAAATATCCACTAAATGAGGGAATAATATGTGTGATGGTACCCCAGGAGAGTTCCAAATGTGTGTGGGTAGAATATATATCCCACGGGGGTAAAATTGAAAAAAGTTGAAAAAAAATTTTTTTTAGACTTAGTCATTTTTCCGGCGTTTATCAGACTTTCAGATAGGGGAAATGTCAGTGAGCGTTCCGATTTCAGTTCCAGAGCGATTCGCCCGATGAGTCCTTCATATTTAGTCGTTTTCAGCCAATTTTCTGAATATTTGAAAATTTCACTTTTTTGTGAAAATATCCACTAAATGAGGGAATAATATGTGTGAGGGTACCCCAGGAGAGTTCCAAATGTGTGTGGGTAGAATATATATCCCACAGGGGTAAAATTGAAAAAAGGAGAAAAATTTTTTTTTTGGACTTAGTCACTATTTCCGGCGTTTATCAGACTTTCAGATAGGGAAAATGTCAGTGAGCATTCCAATTTCAGTTCCAGAGCAATTCGCCCGATGAGTCCTTCATATTTAGACGTTTTCAGCCAATTTTCAGAATTTTGAAAATTTCACTTTTTTGTGAAAATATCCACTAAATGAGGGAATAATATGTGTGAGGGTACCCCAGGAGAGTTCCAAATGTGTGTGGGTAGAATATATATCCCACGGGGGTAAAATTGAAAAAAGGAGAAAAATTTTTTTTTTTGACTTAGTCATTTTTTCAGCGTTTTTCAGACTTTCAGATGGGGAAATGTCAGTGAGCGTTCCAATTTCAGTTCCAGAGCAATTCGCCCGATGTGTCCTTCATATTTAGTCGTTTTCAGCCAATTTTCAGAATTTTGAAAATTTCACTTTTTTGTGAAAATATCCACTAAATGAGGGAATAATATGTGTGAGGGTACCCCAGGAGAGTTCCAAATGTGTGTGGGTAGAATATATATCCCACAGGGGTAAAATTGAAAAAAGTTAAAAAAAAATTTTTTTAGACTTAGTCATTTTTCCGGCGTTTATCAGACTTTCAGATAGGGAAATGTCAGTGAGCGTTCCGATTTCAGTTCCAGAGCGATTCGCCCGATGAGTCCTTCATATTTAGTCGTTTTCAGCCAATTTTCTGAATTTTTGAAAATTTCACTTTTTTGTGAAAATATCCACTAAATGAGGGAATAATATGTGTGAGGGTACCCCAGGAGAGTTCCAAATGTGTGTGGGTAGAATATATATCCCACGGGGGTAAAATTGAAAAAAGGAGAAAAAAATTTTTTTTGGACTTAGTCATTTTTTCAGCGTTTATCAGACTTTCAGATAGGGGAAATGTCAGTGAGCGTTCCAATTTCAGTTCCAGAGCAATTCGCCCGATGAGTCCTTCATATTTAGTCGTTTTCAGCCAATTTTCAGAATTTTGAAAATTTCACTTTTTTGTGAAAATATCCACTAAATGAGGGAATAATATGTGTGAGGGTACCCCAGGAGAGTTCCAAATGTGTGTGGGTAGAATATATATCCCACGGGGGTAAAATTGAAAAAAGTTTAAAAAAAATTTTTTTAGATTTAGCCATTTTTCCGGCTTTTATCAGACTTTCAGATAGGGGAAATGTCAGTCAGCGTTCCGATTTCAGTTCCAGAGCGATTCGCCTGATGAGTCCTTCATATTTAGTCGCTTTCAGCCAATTTTCTGAATTTTTGAAAATTTCACTTTTTTGTGAAAATATCCACTAAATGAGGGAATAATATGTGTGACGGTACACCAGGAGTGTTCCAAATGTGTGTGGGTAGAATATATATCCCACGGGGGTAAAATTGAAAAAAGTTGAAAAAAAATTTTTTTGGACTTACTCATTTTTCCGGCGTTTATCAGACTTTCAGATAGGGGAAATGTCAGTGAGCGTTCCGATTTCAGTTCCAGAGCGATTCGCCTGATGAGTCCTTCATATTTAGTCGTTTTCAGACAATTTTCAGAATTTTTGAAAATTTCACTTTTTTGTGAAAATATCCACTAAATGAGGGAATAATATGTGTGAGGGTACCCCAGGAGAGTTCCAAATGTGTGTGGGTAGAATATATATCCCACGGGGGTAAAATTGAAAAAAGGAGAAAAATTTTTTTTTTGGACTTAGTCATTTTTTCAGCGTTTATCAGACTTTCAGATAGGGGAAATGTCAGTGAGCGTTCCAATTTCAGTTCCAGAGCAATTCGCCCGATGAGTCCTTCATATTTAGTCGTTTTCAGCCAATTTTCAGAATTTTGAAAATTTCACTTTTTTGTGAAAATATCCACTAAATGAGGGAATAATATGTGTGAGGGTACCCCAGGAGAGTTCCAAATGTGTGTGGGTAGAATATATATCCCACGAGGGTAAAATTGATAAAAGTAAAAAAAAAATTTTTTTTGGACTTAGTCATTTTTCCGGCGTTAATTAGACTTTCAATTAGGGCAAATGTCAGTGAGCGTTCCGATTTCAGTTCCAGAGCGATTCGCCTGATGAGTCCTTCATATTTAGTCGTTTTCAGCCAATTTTCAGAATATTTGAAAATTTCACTTTTTTGTGAAAATATCCACTAAATGAGGGAATAATATGTGTGAGGGTACCCCAGGAGAGTTCCAAATGTGTCTGGGCAGAATATATATCCCACGGGGGTAAAATTGAAAAAAGTTTAAAAAAATTTTTTTTTAGACTTAGTCATTTTTCCGGCTTTTATCAGACATTCAGATAGGGGAAATGTCGGTGAGCAATCCAATTTCAGTTCCAGAGCGATTCGCCCGATGTGTCCTTCATATTTAGTCGTTTTCAGCCAATTTTCAGAATTTTGAAAATTTCACTTTTTTGTGAAAATATCCACTAAATGAGGGAATAATATGTGTGAGGGTACCCCAGGAGAGTTCCAAATGTGTGTGGGTAGAATATATATTCCACAGGGGTAAAATTGAAAAAAGTTGAAAAAAAATTTTTTTGGACTTAGTCATTTTTCCGCCGTTTATCAGACTTTCAGATAGGGGAAATGTCAGTGAGCATTCCGATTTCAGTTCCAGAGCGATTGGGACAATGAGTCCTTCATATTTAGTCGTTTTCAGCCAATTTTCAGAATTTTGAAAATTTCACTTTTTTGTGAAAATATCCACTAAATGAGGGAATAATATGTGTGAGGGTACCCCAGGAGAGTTCCAAATGTGTGTGGGTAGAATATATATCCCACGGGGGTAAAATTGAAAAAAGGAGAAAATTTTTTTTTTGGACTTAGTCATTTTTTCAGCGTTTATCAGACTTTCAGATAGGGGAAATGTCAGTGAGCAATCCAATTTCAGTTCCAGAGCGATTCGCCCGATGAGTCCTTCATATTTAGTCGTTTTCAGCCAATTTTCAGAATTTTGAAAATTTCACTTTTTTGTGAAAATATCCACTAAATGAGGGAATAATATGTGTGAGGGTACCCCAGGAGAGTTCCAAATGTGTGTGGGTAGAATATATATCCCACAGGGGTAAAATTGAAAAAAGGAGAAATTTTTTTTTTTGGACTTAGTCATTTTTTCAGCGTTTATCAGACTTTCAGATAGGGGAAATGTCAGTGAGCGTTCCAATTTCAGTTCCAGAGCAATTCGCCCGATGAGTCCTTCATATTTAGTCATTTTCAGCCAATTTTCAGAATTTTGAACATTTCACTTTTTTGTGAAAATATCCACTAAATGAGGGAATAATATGTGTGAGGGTACCCTAGGAGAGTTTCAAATGTGTGTGGGTAGAATATATATCCCACAGGGGTAAAATTGAAAAAAGTTGAAACAAAATTTTTTTGGACTTAGTCATTTTTCCGGCGTTTATCAGACTTTCAGATAGGGGAAATGTCAGTGAGTTTTCCGATTTCAGTTCCAGAGCGATTCGCCCAATGAGCCCTTCATATTTAGTCGTTTTCAGCCAATTTTCTGAATTTTTGAAAATTTCACTTTTTTGTGAAAATATCCACTAAATGAGGGAATAATATGTGTGAGGGTACCCCAGGAGAGTTCCAAATGTGTGTGGGTAGAATATATATCCCACGGGGGTAAAATTGAAAAAAGGAGAAAAATTTTTTTTTTGGACTTAGTCATTTTTTCAGCGTTTATCAGACTTTCAGATAGGGGAAATGTCAGTGAGCGTTCCAATTTCAGTTCCAGAGCAATTCGCCCGATGAGTCCTTCATATTTAGTCGTTTTCAGCCAATTTTCAGAATTTTGAAAATTTCACTTTTTTGTGAAAATATCCACTAAATGAGGGAATAATATGTGTGAGGGTACCCCAGGAGAGTTCCAAATGTGTGTGGGTAGAATATATATCCCACAGGGGTAAAATTGAAAAAAGTTTTAAAAAAATTTTTTTGGACTTAGTCATTTTTACGGCGTTTATCAGACTTTCAGATAGGGGAAATGTCAGTGAGC
Source organism: Phyllobates terribilis (assembly GCF_046119375.1). NCBI lineage: Eukaryota > Metazoa > Chordata > Amphibia > Anura > Dendrobatidae > Phyllobates > Phyllobates terribilis. The sequence continues at coordinate 16,249,746 of NW_027362773.1, read as the reverse complement.
GTTCCGATTTCAGTTCCAGAGCGATTCACCCAATGAGTCCTTCATATTTAGTCGTTTTCAGCCAATTTTCAGAATTTTTGAAAATTTCACTTTTTTGTGAAAATATCCACTAAATGAGGGAAGAATATGTGTGAGGGTACCCCAGGAGAGTTCCAAATGTGAGTGGGTAGAATATATATCCCACGGGGGTAAAATTGAAAAAAGTTTAAAAAAAATTTTTTTTAGACTTAGTCATTTTTCCGGCGTTTATCAGACTTTCAGATAGGGGAAATGTCAGTGAGCGTTCCAATTTCAGTTCCAGAGCGATTCGCCCGATGAGTCCTTCATATTTAGTCGTTTTCAGCCAATTTTCAGAATTTTTGAAAATTTCACTTTTTTGTGAAAATATCCACTAAATGAGGGAATAATATGTGTGAGGGTACCCCAGGAGAGTTTCAAATGTGTGTGGGTAGAATATATATCCCACAGGGGTAAAATTGAAAAAAGTTGAAAAAAAATTTTTTTGGACTTAGTCATTTTTCCGGCGTTTATCAGACTTTCAGATAGGGGAAATGTCAGTGAGTGTTCCGATTTCAGTTCCAGAGCGATTCGCCCAATGAGTCCTTCATATTTAGTCGTTTTCAGCCAATTTTCTGAATTTTTGAAAATTTCACTTTTTTGTGAAAATATCCACTAAATGAGGGAATAATATGTGTGAGGGTACCCCAGGAGAGTTCCAAATGTGTGTGGGTAGAATATATATCCCACGAGGGTAAAATTGATAAAAGTTAAAAAAAAATTTTTTTTGGACTTAGTCATTTTTCCGGCGTTAATTAGACTTTCAATTAGGGCAAATGTCAGTGAGCGTTCCGATTTCAGTTCCAGAGCGATTCGCCTGATGAGTCCTTCATATTTAGTCGTTTTCAGCCAATTTTCAGAATATTTGAAAATTTCACTTTTTTGTGAAAATATCCACTAAATGAGGGAATAATATGTGTGAGGGTACCCCAGGAGAGTTCCAAATGTGTCTGGGCAGAATATATATCCCACGGGGGTAAAATTGAAAAAAGTTTAAAAAAATTTTTTTTTAGACTTAGTCATTTTTCCGGCTTTTATCAGACATTCAGATAGGGGAAATGTCGGTGAGCAATCCAATTTCAGTTCCAGAGCGATTCGCCCGATGTGTCCTTCATATTTAGTCGTTTTCAGCCAATTTTCAGAATTTTGAAAATTTCACTTTTTTGTGAAAATATCCACTAAATGAGGGAATAATATGTGTGAGGGTACCCCAGGAGAGTTCCAAATGTGTGTGGGTAGAATATATATTCCACAGGGGTAAAATTGAAAAAAGTTGGAAAAAAATTTTTTTGGACTTAGTCATTTTTCCGCCGTTTATCAGACTTTCAGATAGGGGAAATGTCAGTGAGCATTCCGATTTCAGTTCCAGAGCGATTCGGCCAATGAGTCCTTCATATTTAGTCGTTTTCAGCCAATTTTCAGAATTTTGAAAATTTCACTTTTTTGTGAAAATATCCACTAAATGAGGGAATAATATGTGTGAGGGTACCCCAGGAGAGTTCCAAATGTGTGTGGGTAGAATATATATCCCACGGGGGTAAAATTGAAAAAAGGAGAACATTTTTTTTTTGGACTTAGTCATTTTTTCAGCGTTTATCAGACTTTCAGATAGGGGAAATGTCAGTGAGCAATCCAATTTCAGTTCCAGAGCGATTCGCCCGATGAGTCCTTCATATTTAGTCGTTTTCAGCCAATTTTCAGAATTTTGAAAATTTCACTTTTTTGTGAAAATATCCACTAAATGAGGGAATAATATGTGTGAGGGTACCCCAGGAGAGTTCCAAATGTGTGTGGGTAGAATATATATCCCACAGGGGTAAAATTGAAAAAAGGAGAAAATTTTTTTTTTGGACTTAGTCATTTTTTCAGCGTTTATCAGACTTTCAGATAGGGGAAATGTCAGTGAGCGTTCCAATTTCAGTTCCAGAGCAATTCGCCCGATGAGTCCTTCATATTTAGTCATTTTCAGCCAATTTTCAGAATTTTGAACATTTCACTTTTTTGTGAAAATATCCACTAAATGAGGGAATAATATGTGTGAGGGTACCCTAGGAGAGTTTCAAATGTGTGTGGGTAGAATATATATCCCACAGGGGTAAAATTGAAAAAAGTTGAAACAAAATTTTTTTGGACTTAGTCATTTTTCCGGCGTTTATCAGACTTTCAGATAGGGGAAATGTCAGTGAGTTTTCCGATTTCAGTTCCAGAGCGATTCGCCCAATGAGCCCTTCATATTTAGTCGTTTTCAGCCAATTTTCTGAATTTTTGAAAATTTCACTTTTTTGTGAAAATATCCACTAAATGAGGGAATAATATGTGTGAGGGTACCCCAGGAGAGTTCCAAATGTGTGTGGGTAGAATATATATCCCACGGGGGTAAAATTGAAAAAAGGAGAAAAATTTTTTTTTTGGACTTAGTCATTTTTTCAGCGTTTATCAGACTTTCAGATAGGGGAAATGTCAGTGAGCGTTCCAATTTCAGTTCCAGAGCAATTCGCCCGATGAGTCCTTCATATTTAGTCGTTTTCAGCCAATTTTCAGAATTTTGAAAATTTCACTTTTTTGTGAAAATATCCACTAAATGAGGGAATAATATGTGTGAGGGTACCCCAGGAGAGTTCCAAATGTGTGTGGGTAGAATATATATCCCACAGGGGTAAAATTGAAAAAAGTTTTAAAAAAATTTTTTTGGACTTAGTCATTTTTACGGCGTTTATCAGACTTTCAGATAGGGGAAATGTCAGTGAGCGTTCCGATTTCAGTTCCAGAGCGATTCACCCAATGAGTCCTTCATATTTAGTCGTTTTCAGCCAATTTTCAGAATTTTTGAAAATTTCACTTTTTTGTGAAAATATCCACTAAATGAGGGAAGAATATGTGTGAGGGTACCCCAGGAGAGTTCCAAATGTGAGTGGGTAGAATATATATCCCACGGGGGTAAAATTGAAAAAAGTTTAAAAAAAATTTTTTTTAGACTTAGTCATTTTTCCGGCGTTTATCAGACTTTCAGATAGGGGAAATGTCAGTGAGCGTTCCAATTTCAGTTCCAGAGCGATTCGCCCGATGAGTCCTTCATATTTAGTCGTTTTCAGCCAATTTTCAGAATTTTTGAAAATTTCACTTTTTTGTGAAAATATCCACTAAATGAGGGAATAATATGTGTGAGGGTACCCCAGGAGAGTTTCAAATGTGTGTGGGTAGAATATATATCCCACAGGGGTAAAATTGAAAAAAGTTGAAAAAAAATTTTTTTGGACTTAGTCATTTTTCCGGCGTTTATCAGACTTTCAGATAGGGGAAATGTCAGTGAGTGTTCCGATTTCAGTTCCAGAGCGATTCGCCCAATGAGTCCTTCATATTTAGTCGTTTTCAGCCAATTTTCTGAATTTTTGAAAATTTCACTTTTTTGTGAAAATATCCACTAAATGAGGGAATAATATGTGTGAGGGTACCCCAGGAGAGTTCCAAATGTGTGTGGGTAGAATATATATCCCACGAGGGTAAAATTGATAAAAGTTAAAAAAAAATTTTTTTTGGACTTAGTCATTTTTCCGGCGTTAATTAGACTTTCAATTAGGGCAAATGTCAGTGAGCGTTCCGATTTCAGTTCCAGAGCGATTCGCCTGATGAGTCCTTCATATTTAGTCGTTTTCAGCCAATTTTCAGAATATTTGAAAATTTCACTTTTTTGTGAAAATATCCACTAAATGAGGGAATAATATGTGTGAGGGTACCCCAGGAGAGTTCCAAATGTGTCTGGGCAGAATATATATCCCACGGGGGTAAAATTGAAAAAAGTTTAAAAAAATTTTTTTTTAGACTTAGTCATTTTTCCGGCTTTTATCAGACATTCAGATAGGGGAAATGTCGGTGAGCAATCCAATTTCAGTTCCAGAGCGATTCGCCCGATGTGTCCTTCATATTTAGTCGTTTTCAGCCAATTTTCAGAATTTTGAAAATTTCACTTTTTTGTGAAAATATCCACTAAATGAGGGAATAATATGTGTGAGGGTACCCCAGGAGAGTTCCAAATGTGTGTGGGTAGAATATATATTCCACAGGGGTAAAATTGAAAAAAGTTGGAAAAAAATTTTTTTGGACTTAGTCATTTTTCCGCCGTTTATCAGACTTTCAGATAGGGGAAATGTCAGTGAGCATTCCGATTTCAGTTCCAGAGCGATTCGGCCAATGAGTCCTTCATATTTAGTCGTTTTCAGCCAATTTTCAGAATTTTGAAAATTTCACTTTTTTGTGAAAATATCCACTAAATGAGGGAATAATATGTGTGAGGGTACCCCAGGAGAGTTCCAAATGTGTGTGGGTAGAATATATATCCCACGGGGGTAAAATTGAAAAAAGGAGAACATTTTTTTTTTGGACTTAGTCATTTTTTCAGCGTTTATCAGACTTTCAGATAGGGGAAATGTCAGTGAGCAATCCAATTTCAGTTCCAGAGCGATTCGCCCGATGAGTCCTTCATATTTAGTCGTTTTCAGCCAATTTTCAGAATTTTGAAAATTTCACTTTTTTGTGAAAATATCCACTAAATGAGGGAATAATATGTGTGAGGGTACCCCAGGAGAGTTCCAAATGTGTGTGGGTAGAATATATATCCCACGGGGGTAAAATTGAAAAAAGGAGAAAATTTTTTTTTTGGACTTAGTCATTTTTTCAGCGTTTATCAGACTTTCAGATAGGGGAAATGTCAGTGAGCGTTCCAATTTCAGTTCCAGAGCAATTCGCCCGATGAGTCCTTCATATTTAGTCATTTTCAGCCAATTTTCAGAATTTTCAACATTTCACTTTTTTGTGAAAATATCCACTAAATGAGGGAATAATATGTGTGAGGGTACCCTAGGAGAGTTTCAAATGTGTGTGGGTAGAATATATATCCCACAGGGGTAAAATTGAAAAAAGTTGAAACAAAATTTTTTTGGACTTAGTCATTTTTCCGGCGTTTATCAGACTTTCAGATAGGGGAAATGTCAGTGAGTTTTCCGATTTCAGTTCCAGAGCGATTCGCCCAATGAGCCCTTCATATTTAGTCGTTTTCAGCCAATTTTCTGAATTTTTGAAAATTTCACTTTTTTGTGAAAATATCCACTAAATGAGGGAATAATATGTGTGAGGGTACCCCAGGAGAGTTCCAAATGTGTGTGGGTAGAATATATATCCCACAGGGGTAAAATTGAAAAAAGTTTTAAAAATTTTTTTTTGGACTTAGTCATTTTTCCGGCGTTAATCAGACTTTCAATTAGGGCAAATGTCAGTGAGCGTTCCGATTTCACTTCCAGAGCGATTCGCCCGATGAGTCCTTCATATTTAGCCGTTTTCAGCCAATTTTCTGAATTTTTGAAAATTTCACTTTTTTGTGAAAATATCCACTAAATGAGGGAATAATATGTGTGAAGGTACCCCAGGAGAGTTCCAAATGTGTGTGGGCAGAATATATATCCCACGGTGGTAAAATTGAAAAAAGTTTAAAAAAAATTTTTTTTAGACTTAGTCATTTTTCCGGCGTTTATCAGACTTTCAGATAGGGGAAATGTCAGTGAGCGTTCCAATTTCAGTTCCAGAGCGATTCGCCTGATGAGTCCTTCATATTTAGTCGTTTTCAGCCAATTTTCTGAATTTTTGAAAATTTCACTTTTTTGTGAAAATATCCACTAAATGAGGGAATAATATGTGTGAAGGTACCCCAGGAGAGTTCCAAATGTGTGTGGGTAGAATATATATCCCACGGGGGTAAAATTGAAAAAAGTTTAAAAAAAAATTTTTTTGGACTTAGTCATTTTTCCGGCGTTTATCTGACTTTCAATTAGGGCAAATGTCAGTGAGCGTTCCGATTTCAGTTCCAGAGCGATTCCCCCGCTGAGTCCTTCATATTTAGTCGTTTTCAGCCAATTTTCTGAATATTGGAAAATTTCACTTTTTTGTGAAAATATCCACTAAATGAGGGAATATTATGTGTGAGTGTACCCCAGGAGAGTTACAAATGTGAGTGGGTAGAATATATATCCCACGGGGGTAAAATTGAAAAAAGTTGAAAAAAATTTTTTTTAGACTTAGTCATTTTTCCGGCGTTTATCAGACTTTCAGATAGGGGAAATGTCAGTGAGTGTTCCAATTTCAGTTCCAGAGCGATTCGCCCGATGAGTCCTTCATATTTAGTCGTTTTCAGTCAATTTTCTGAATTTTTGAAACTTTCACTTTTTTGTGAAAATATCCACTAAATGAGGGAATAATATGTGTGAAGGTACCCCAGGAGAGTTCCAAATGTGTGTGGGTAGAATATATATCCCACGGGGGTAAAATTGAAAAAGTTGAAAAAAATTTTTTTTTAGACTTAGTCATTTTTCCGGCGTTTATCAGACTTTCAGATAGGGGAAATGTCAGTGAGCATTCCGATTTCAGTTCCAGAGCGATTTGGCCGATGAGTCCTTCATATTTAGTCGTTTTCAGCCAATTTTCAGAATTTTTGAAAATTTCACTTTTTTGTGAAAATATCCACTAAATGAGGGAATAATATGTGTGAGGGTACCCCAGGAGAGTTCCAAATGTGAGTGGGTAGAATATATATCCCACGGGGGTAAAATTGAAAAAAGGAGAAAAATTTTTTTTTTGGACTTAGTCATTTTTTCAGCGTTTATCAGACTTTCAGATAGGGGAAATGTCAGTGAGCGTTCCAATTTCAGTTCCAGAGCAATTCGCCCGATGAGTCCTTCATATTTAGTCATTTTCAGCCAATTTTCAGAATTTTGAAAATTTCACTTTTTTGTGAAAATATCCACTAAATGAGGGAATAATATGTGTGAGGGTACCCCAGGAGAGTTCCAAATGTGTGTGGGTAGAATATATATCCCACGGGGGTAAAATTGAAAAAAGTTTAAAAAAAATTTTTTTTGGACTTAGTCATTTTTCCGGCGTTAATCAGACTTTCAATTAGGGCAAATGTCAGTGAGTGTTCCGATTTCACTTCCAGAGCGATTCGCCCGATGAGTCCTTCATATTTAGTCGTTTTCAGCCAATTTTCTGAATATTTGAAAATTTCACTTTTTTGTGAAAATATCCACTAAATGAGGGAATAATATGTGTGAGGGTACCCCAGGAGAGTTCCAAATGTGTGTGGGTAGAATATATATCCCACGGGGGTAAAATTGAAAAAAGTTTAAAAAAAATTTTTTTTAGACTTAGTCATTTTTCCGGCGTTTATCAGACTTTCAATTAGGGCAAATGTCAGTGAGCATTCCGATTTCAGTTCTAGAGCGATTCGCCCAATTAGTCCTTCATATTTAGTCGTTTTCAGCCAATTTTCAGAATTTTTGAAAATTTCACTTTTTTGTGAAAATATCCACTAAATGAGGGAATAATATGTGTGAGGGTACCCCAGGAGAGTTCCAAATGTATGTGGGTAGAATCTATATCCCACGGGGGTAAAATTGAAAAAAGTTTAAAAAAATTTTTTTTTGGACTTAGTCATTTTTCCAGCGTAAATCAGACTTTCAATTAGGGCAAATGTCAGTGAGCATTCCGATTTCAGTTCTAGAGCGATTCGCCCGATTAGTCCTTCATATTTAGTCGTTTTCAGCCAATTTTCTGAATATTTGAAAATTTCACTTTTTTCTGAAAATATCCACTAAATGAGGGAATAATATGTGTGAGGGTACCCCAGGAGAGTTCCAAATGTGTGTGGGTAGAATATATATCCCACGGGGGTAAAACTGAAAAAAGTTTGAAAAAATTTTTTTTTGGACTTAGTCATTTTTCCGGCGTTAATCAGACTTTCAATTAGGGCAAATGTCAGTGAGCGTTCCGATTTCAGTTCCAGAGCGATTCGCATGATGAGTCCTTCATATTTAGTCGTTTTCAGCCAATTTTTTGAATTTTTGAAAATTTCACTTTTTTGTGAAAATATCCACTAAATGAGGGAATAATATATGTGAGGGTACCCCAGGAGAGTTCCAAATGTGTGTGGGTAGAATATATATCCCACGGGGGTAAAATTGAAAAAAGGAGAAAAATCTTTTTTTTGGACTTAGTCATTTTTTCAGCGTTTATCAGACTTTCAGATAGGGGAAATGTCAGTGAGCGTTCCAATTTCAGTTCCAGAGCGATTCGCCCGATTAGTCCTTCATATTTAGTCGTTTTCAGCCAATTTTCTGAATTTTTGAAAATTTCACTTTTTTGTGAAAATATCCACTAATTGAGGGTACCCCATGTGTGAGGGTACCCCAGGAGAGTTCCAAATGTGTGTGGGTAGAATATATATCCCACGGGGGTAAAATTGAAAAAAGTTGAAAAAAAAATTTTTTTAGACTTAGTCATTTTTCCGGCGTTTATCAGACTTTCAGATAGGGCAAATGTCAGTGAGCGTTCCGATTTCAGTTCCAGAGCGTTTCGCCCGATGAGTCCTTCATATTTAGTCGTTTTCAGCCAATTTTCTGAATATTTGAAAATTTCACTTTTTTGTGAAAATATCCACTAAATGAGGGAATAATATGTGTGAGGGTACCCCAGGAGAATTCCAAATGTGTGTGGGTAGAATATATATCCAACGGGGGTAAAATTGAAAAAAGTTGAAAAAAATTTGTTTTTAGACTTAGTCATTTTTCCGGCGTTTATCAGACTTTCAGATAGGGGAAATGTCAGTGAGCGTTCCAATTTCAGTTCCAGAGCGATTCGCCTGATGAGTCCTTCATATTTAGTCGTTTTCAGCCAATTTTCTGAATTTTTGAAAATTTCACTTTTTTGTGAAAATATCCACTAAATGAGGGAATAATATGTGTGAGGGTACCCCAGGAGAATTCCAAATGTGTGTGGGTAGAATATATATCCCACGGGGGTAAAATTGAAAAAAGGAGAAAAATTTTTTTTTTGGACTTAGTCATTTTTTCAGCGTTTATCAGACTTTCAGATAGGGGAAATGTCAGTGAGCGTTCCAATTTCAGTTCCAGAGCAATTCGCCCGATGAGTCCTTCATATTTAGTCATTTTCAGCCAATTTTCAGAATTTTGAAAATTTCACTTTTTTGTGAAAATATCCACTAAATGAGGGAATAATATGTGTGAGGGTACCCCAGGAGAGTTCCAAATGTGTGTGGGTAGAATATATATCCCACGGGGGTAAAATTGAAAAAAGTTTAAAAAAAATTTTTTTTGGACTTAGTCATTTTTCCGGCGTTAATCAGACTTTCAATTAGGGCAAATGTCAGTGAGTGTTCCGATTTCACTTCCAGAGCGATTCGCCCGATGAGTCCTTCATATTTAGTCGTTTTCAGCCAATTTTCTGAATATTTGAAAATTTCACTTTTTTGTGAAAATATCCACTAAATGAGGGAATAATATGTGTGAGTGTACCCCAGGAGAGTTCCAAATGTGTGTGGGTAGAATATATATCCCACGGGGGTAAAATTGAAAAAAGTTTAAAAAAAATTTTTTTTAGACTTAGTCATTTTTCCGGCGTTTATCAGACTTTCAATTAGGGCAAATGTCAGTGAGCATTCCGATTTCAGTTCTAGAGCGATTCGCCCAATTAGTCCTTCATATTTAGTCGTTTTCAGCCAATTTTCAGAATTTTTGAAAATTTCACTTTTTTGTGAAAATATCCACTAAATGAGGGAATAATATGTGTGAGGGTACCCCAGGAGAGTTCCAAATGTATGTGGGTAGAATCTATATCCCACGGGGGTAAAATTGAAAAAAGTTTAAAAAAATTTTTTTTTGGACTTAGTCATTTTTCCAGCGTAAATCAGACTTTCAATTAGGGCAAATGTCAGTGAGCATTCCGATTTCAGTTCTAGAGCGATTCGCCCGATTAGTCCTTCATATTTAGTCGTTTTCAGCCAATTTTCTGAATATTGGAAAATTTCACTTTTTTGTGAAAATATCCACTAAATGAGGGAATAATATGTGTGAGTGTACCCCAGGAGAGTTACAAATGTGAGTGGGTAGAATATATATCCCACGGGGGTAAAATTGAAAAAAGTTGAAAAAAATTTTTTTTAGACTTAGTCATTTTTCCGGCGTTTATCAGACTTTCAGATAGGGGAAATGTCAGTGAGTGTTCCAATTTCAGTTCCAGAGCGATTCGCCCGATGAGTCCTTCATATTTAGTCGTTTTCAGTCAATTTTCTGAATTTTTGAAAATTTCACTTTTTTGTGAAAATATCCACTAAATGAGGGAATAATATGTGTGAAGGTACCCCAGGAGAGTTCCAAATGTGTGTGGGTAGAATATATATCCCACGGGGGTAAAATTGAAAAAGTTGAAAAAAATTTTTTTTTAGACTTAGTCATTTTTCCGGCGTTTATCAGACTTTCAGATAGGGGAAATGTCAGTGAGCGTTCCGATTTCAGTTCCAGAGCGATTCGGCCGATGAGTCCTTCATATTTAGTCGTTTTCAGCCAATTTTCAGAATTTTTGAAAATTTCACTTTTTTGTGAAAATATCCACTAAATGAGGGAATAATATGTGTGAGGGTACCCCAGGAGAGTTCCAAATGTGAGTGGGTAGAATATATATCCCACGGGGGTAAAATTGAAAAAAGTTTAAAAAAAATTTTTTTAGACTTAGTCATTTTTCCGGCGTTTATCAGACTTTCAGATAGGGGAAATGTCAGTGAGCGTTCCAATTTCAGTTCCAGAGCGATTCGCCCGATGAGTCCTTCATATTTAGTCGTTTTCAGCCAATTTTCTGAATTTTTGAATATTTCACTTTTTTGTAAAAATATCCACTAAATGAGGGAATAATATGTATGAGGGCACCCCAGGAGAGTTCCAAATGTGTGTGGGTAGAATATATATCCCACGGGGGTAAAATTGAAAAAAGGTATAAAAAAAATTATTTTGGACTTAGTCATTTTTTCAGCGTTTATCAGACTTTCAGATAGGGGAAATGTCAGTGAGCGTTCCAATTTCAGTTCCAGAGCAATTCGCCCGATGAGTCCTTCATATTTAGTCATTTTCAGCCAATTTTCAGAATTTTGAAAATTTTACTTTTTTGTGAAAATATCCACTAAATGAGGGAATAATATGTGTGAGGGTACCCCAGGAGAGTTCCAAATGTGTGTGGGTAGAATATATATCCCACGGGGGTAAAATTGAAAAAAGTTTAAAAAAAATTTTTTTTGGACTTAGTCATTTTTCCGGCGTTAATCAGACTTTCAATTAGGGCAAATGTCAGTGAGTGTTCCGATTTCACTTCCAGAGCGATTCGCCAGATGAGTCCTTCATATTTAGTCGTTTTCAGCCAATTTTCTGAATATTTGAAAATTTCACTTTTTTGTGAAAATATCCACTAAATGAGGGAATAATATGTGTGAGGGTACCTCAGGAGATTTCCAAATGTGTGTGGGTAGAATATATATCCCACGGGGGTAAAATTGAAAAAAGTTTTAAAAAATTTATTTTTAGACTTAGTCATTTTTCCGGCGTTTATCAGACTTTCAGATAGGGGAAATGTCAGTGAGCAATCCAATTTCAGTTCCAGAGCGATTCGCCCGATGTGTCCTTCATATTTAGTCGTTTTCAGCCAATTTTCTGAATTTTTGAAAATTTCACTTTTTTGTGAAAATATCCACTAAATGAGGGTACCCCATGTGTGAGGGTACCCCAGGAGAGTTCCAAATGTGTGTGGGTAGAATATATATCCCACGGGGGTAAAATTGAAAAAAGTTGAAAAAAAATTTTTTTTAGACTTAGTCATTTTTCCGGCGTTTATCAGACTTTCAGATAGGGGAAATGTCAGTGAGCGTTCCGATTTCAGTTCCAGAGCGAATTGCCCGATGAGTCCTTCATATTTAGTCGTTTTCAGCCAATTTTCAGAATTTTTGAAAATTTCACTTTTTTGTGAAAATATCCACTAAATGAGGGAATAATATGTGTGAGGGTACCCCAGGAGAGTTCCAAATGTATGTGGGTAGAATATATATCCCACGGGGGTAAAATTGAAAAAAGTTTAAAATTTTTTTTTTGAACTTAGTCATTTTTCCAGCGTAAATCAGACTTTCAATTAGGGCAAATGTCAGTGAGCGTTCCGATTTCAGTTCCAGAGCGATTCGCCCGATGAGTCCTTCATATTTAGTCGCTTTCAGCCAATTTTCTGAATATTTGAAAATTTCACTTTTTTGTGAAAATATCCACTAAATGAGGGAATAATATGTGTGAGGGTACCCCAGGAGAGTTCCAAATGTGTGTGGGTAGAATATATATCCCACGGGGGTAAAATTGAAAAAAGTTTAAAAAAAATTTTTTTTGGACTTAGTCATTTTTCCAGCGTAAATCAGACTTTCAATTAGGGCAAATGTCAGTGAGCATTCCGATTTCAGTTCTAGAGCGATTCGCCCGATTAGTCCTTCATATTTAGTCGTTTTCAGCCAATTTTCTGAATATTTGAAAATTTCACTTTTTTCTGAAAATATCCACTAAATGAGGGAATAATATGTGTGAGGGTACCCCAGGAGAGTTCCAAATGTGTGTGGGTAGAATATATATCCCACGGGGGTAAAACTGAAAAAAGTTAAAAAAAATTTTTTTTTGGACTTAGTCATTTTTCCGGCGTTAATCAGACTTTCAATTAGGGCAAATGTCAGTGAGCGTTCCGATTTCAGTTCCAGAGCGATTCGCCCGATGAGTCCTTCATATTTAGTCGTTTTCAGCCAATTTTCTGAATTTTTGAAAATTTCACTTTTTTGTGAAAATATCCACTAAATGAGGGAATAATATGTGTGAGGGTACCCCAGGAGAGTTCCAAATGTGTGTGGGTAGAATATATATCCCACGGGGGTAAAATTGAAAAAAGGAGAAAAATCTTTTTTTTGGACTTAGTCATTTTTTCAGCGTTTATCAGACTTTCAGATAGGGGAAATGTCAGTGAGCGTTCCAATTTCAGTTCCAGAGCGATTCGCCCGATGAGTCCTTCATATTTAGTCGTTTTCAGCCAATTTTCAGAATTTTTGAAAATTTCACTTTTTTGTGAAAATATCCACTAAATGAGGGAATAATATGTGTGAGGGTACCCCAGGAGAGTTCCAAATGTGAGTGGGTAGAATATATATCCCACGGGGGTAAAATTGAAAAAAGTTTAAAAAAAATTTTTTTAGACTTAGTCATTTTTCCGGCGTTTATCAGACTTTCAGATAGGGGAAATGTCAGTGAGCGTTCCAATTTCAGTTCCAGAGCGATTCGCCCGATGAGTCCTTCATATTTAGTCGTTTTCAGCCAATTTTCTGAATTTTTGAATATTTCACTTTTTTGTAAAAATATCCACTAAATGAGGGAATAATATGTATGAGGGCACCCCAGGAGAGTTCCAAATGTGTGTGGGTAGAATATATATCCCACGGGGGTAAAATTGAAAAAAGGTATAAAAAAAATTATTTTGGACTTAGTCATTTTTTCAGCGTTTATCAGACTTTCAGATAGGGGAAATGTCAGTGAGCGTTCCAATTTCAGTTCCAGAGCAATTCGCCCGATGAGTCCTTCATATTTAGTCATTTTCAGCCAATTTTCAGAATTTTGAAAATTTTACTTTTTTGTGAAAATATCCACTAAATGAGGGAATAATATGTGTGAGGGTACCCCAGGAGAGTTCCAAATGTGTGTGGGTAGAATATATATCCCACGGGGGTAAAATTGAAAAAAGTTTAAAAAAAATTTTTTTTGGACTTAGTCATTTTTCCGGCGTTAATCAGACTTTCAATTAGGGCAAATGTCAGTGAGTGTTCCGATTTCACTTCCAGAGCGATTCGCCAGATGAGTCCTTCATATTTAGTCGTTTTCAGCCAATTTTCTGAATATTTGAAAATTTCACTTTTTTGTGAAAATATCCACTAAATGAGGGAATAATATGTGTGAGGGTACCTCAGGAGATTTCCAAATGTGTGTGGGTAGAATATATATCCCACGGGGGTAAAATTGAAAAAAGTTTTAAAAAATTTATTTTTAGACTTAGTCATTTTTCCGGCGTTTATCAGACTTTCAGATAGGGGAAATGTCAGTGAGCAATCCAATTTCAGTTCCAGAGCGATTCGCCCGATGTGTCCTTCATATTTAGTCGTTTTCAGCCAATTTTCTGAATTTTTGAAAATTTCACTTTTTTGTGAAAATATCCACTAAATGAGGGTACCCCATGTGTGAGGGTACCCCAGGAGAGTTCCAAATGTGTGTGGGTAGAATATATATCCCACGGGGGTAAAATTGAAAAAAGTTGAAAAAAAATTTTTTTTAGACTTAGTCATTTTTCCGGCGTTTATCAGACTTTCAGATAGGGGAAATGTCAGTGAGCGTTCCGATTTCAGTTCCAGAGCGAATTGCCCGATGAGTCCTTCATATTTAGTCGTTTTCAGCCAATTTTCAGAATTTTTGAAAATTTCACTTTTTTGTGAAAATATCCACTAAATGAGGGAATAATATGTGTGAGGGTACCCCAGGAGAGTTCCAAATGTATGTGGGTAGAATATATATCCCACGGGGGTAAAATTGAAAAAAGTTTAAAATTTTTTTTTTGAACTTAGTCATTTTTCCAGCGTAAATCAGACTTTCAATTAGGGCAAATGTCAGTGAGCGTTCCGATTTCAGTTCCAGAGCGATTCGCCCGATGAGTCCTTCATATTTAGTCGCTTTCAGCCAATTTTCTGAATATTTGAAAATTTCACTTTTTTGTGAAAATATCCACTAAATGAGGGAATAATATGTGTGAGGGTACCCCAGGAGAGTTCCAAATGTGTGTGGGTAGAATATATATCCCACGGGGGTAAAATTGAAAAAAGTTTAAAAAAAATTTTTTTTGGACTTAGTCATTTTTCCAGCGTAAATCAGACTTTCAATTAGGGCAAATGTCAGTGAGCATTCCGATTTCAGTTCTAGAGCGATTCGCCCGATTAGTCCTTCATATTTAGTCGTTTTCAGCCAATTTTCTGAATATTTGAAAATTTCACTTTTTTCTGAAAATATCCACTAAATGAGGGAATAATATGTGTGAGGGTACCCCAGGAGAGTTCCAAATGTGTGTGGGTAGAATATATATCCCACGGGGGTAAAACTGAAAAAAGTTAAAAAAAATTTTTTTTTGGACTTAGTCATTTTTCCGGCGTTAATCAGACTTTCAATTAGGGCAAATGTCAGTGAGCGTTCCGATTTCAGTTCCAGAGCGATTCGCCCGATGAGTCCTTCATATTTAGTCGTTTTCAGCCAATTTTCTGAATTTTTGAAAATTTCACTTTTTTGTGAAAATATCCACTAAATGAGGGAATAATATGTGTGAGGGTACCCCAGGAGAGTTCCAAATGTGTGTGGGTAGAATATATATCCCACGGGGGTAAAATTGAAAAAAGGAGAAAAATCTTTTTTTTGGACTTAGTCATTTTTTCAGCGTTTATCAGACTTTCAGATAGGGGAAATGTCAGTGAGCGTTCCAATTTCAGTTCCAGAGCGATTCGCCCGATGAGTCCTTCATATTTAGTCGTTTTCAGCCAATTTTCAGAATTTTTGAAAATTTCACTTTTTTGTGAAAATATCCACTAAATGAGGGAATAATATGTGTGAGGGTACCCCAGGAGAGTTCCAAATGTGAGTGGGTAGAATATATATCCCACGGGGGTAAAATTGAAAAAAGTTTAAAAAAAATTTTTTTAGACTTAGTCATTTTTCCGGCGTTTATCAGACTTTCAGATAGGGGAAATGTCAGTGTGCGTTCCAATTTCAGTTCCAGAGCGATTCGCCCGATGAGTCCTTCATATTTAGTCGTTTTCAGCCAATTTTCTGAATTTTTGAATATTTCACTTTTTTGTAAAAATATCCACTAAATGAGGGAATAATATGTATGAGGGCACCCCAGGAGAGTTCCAAATGTGTGTGGGTAGAATATATATCCCACGGGGGTAAAATTGAAAAAAGGTATAAAAAAAATTATTTTGGACTTAGTCATTTTTTCAGCGTTTATCAGACTTTCAGATAGGGGAAATGTCAGTGAGCGTTCCAATTTCAGTTCCAGAGCAATTCGCCCGATGAGTCCTTCATATTTAGTCATTTTCAGCCAATTTTCAGAATTTTGAAAATTTTACTTTTTTGTGAAAATATCCACTAAATGAGGGAATAATATGTGTGAGGGTACCCCAGGAGAGTTCCAAATGTGTGTGGGTAGAATATATATCCCACGGGGGTAAAATTGAAAAAAGTTTAAAAAAAATTTTTTTTGGACTTAGTCATTTTTCCGGCGTTAATCAGACTTTCAATTAGGGCAAATGTCAGTGAGTGTTCCGATTTCACTTCCAGAGCGATTCGCCAGATGAGTCCTTCATATTTAGTCGTTTTCAGCCAATTTTCTGAATATTTGAAAATTTCACTTTTTTGTGAAAATATCCACTAAATGAGGGAATAATATGTGTGAGGGTACCTCAGGAGATTTCCAAATGTGTGTGGGTAGAATATATATCCCACGGGGGTAAAATTGAAAAAAGTTTTAAAAAATTTATTTTTAGACTTAGTCATTTTTCCGGCGTTTATCAGACTTTCAGATAGGGGAAATGTCAGTGAGCAATCCAATTTCAGTTCCAGAGCGATTCGCCCGATGTGTCCTTCATATTTAGTCGTTTTCAGCCAATTTTCTGAATTTTTGAAAATTTCACTTTTTTGTGAAAATATCCACTAAATGAGGGTACCCCATGTGTGAGGGTACCCCAGGAGAGTTCCAAATGTGTGTGGGTAGAATATATATCCCACGGGGGTAAAATTGAAAAAAGTTGAAAAAAAATTTTTTTTAGACTTAGTCATTTTTCCGGCGTTTATCAGACTTTCAGATAGGGGAAATGTCAGTGAGCGTTCCGATTTCAGTTCCAGAGCGAATTGCCCGATGAGTCCTTCATATTTAGTCGTTTTCAGCCAATTTTCAGAATTTTTGAAAATTTCACTTTTTTGTGAAAATATCCACTAAATGAGGGAATAATATGTGTGAGGGTACCCCAGGAGAGTTCCAAATGTATGTGGGTAGAATATATATCCCACGGGGGTAAAATTGAAAAAAGTTTAAAATTTTTTTTTTGAACTTAGTCATTTTTCCAGCGTAAATCAGACTTTCAATTAGGGCAAATGTCAGTGAGCGTTCCGATTTCAGTTCCAGAGCGATTCGCCCGATGAGTCCTTCATATTTAGTCGCTTTCAGCCAATTTTCTGAATATTTGAAAATTTCACTTTTTTGTGAAAATATCCACTAAATGAGGGAATAATATGTGTGAGGGTACCCCAGGAGAGTTCCAAATGTGTGTGGGTAGAATATATATCCCACGGGGGTAAAATTGAAAAAAGTTTAAAAAAAATTTTTTTTCGACTTAGTCATTTTTCCAGCGTAAATCAGACTTTCAATTAGGGCAAATGTCAGTGAGCATTCCGATTTCAGTTCTAGAGCGATTCGCCCGATTAGTCCTTCATATTTAGTCGTTTTCAGCCAATTTTCTGAATATTTGAAAATTTCACTTTTTTCTGAAAATATCCACTAAATGAGGGAATAATATGTGTGAGGGTACCCCAGGAGAGTTCCAAATGTGTGTGGGTAGAATATATATCCCACGGGGGTAAAACTGAAAAAAGTTAAAAAAAATTTTTTTTTGGACTTAGTCATTTTTCCGGCGTTAATCAGACTTTCAATTAGGGCAAATGTCAGTGAGCGTTCCGATTTCAGTTCCAGAGCGATTCGCCCGATGAGTCCTTCATATTTAGTCGTTTTCAGCCAATTTTCTGAATTTTTGAAAATTTCACTTTTTTGTGAAAATATCCACTAAATGAGGGAATAATATGTGTGAGGGTACCCCAGGAGAGTTCCAAATGTGTGTGGGTAGAATATATATCCCACGGGGGTAAAATTGAAAAAAGGAGAAAAATCTTTTTTTTGGACTTAGTCATTTTTTCAGCGTTTATCAGACTTTCAGATAGGGGAAATGTCAGTGAGCGTTCCAATTTCAGTTCCAGAGCGATTCGCCCGATTAGTCCTTCATATTTAGTCGTTTTCAGCCAATTTTCTGAATTTTTGAAAATTTCACTTTTTTGTGAAAATATCCACTAATTGAGGGTACCCCTTGTGTGAGGGTACCCCAGGAGAGTTCCAAATGTGTGTGGGTAGAATATATATCCCACGGGGGTAAAATTGAAAAAAGTTGAAAAAAAAATTTTTTTAGACTTAGTCATTTTTCCGGCGTTTATCAGACTTTCAGATAGGGCAAATGTCAGTGAGCATTCCGATTTCAGTTCTAGAGCGATTCGCCCGATTAGTCCTTCATATTTAGTCGTTTTCAGCCAATTTTCTGAATATTTGAAAATTTCACTTTTTTGTGAAAATATCCACTAAATGAGGGAATAATATGTGTGAGGGTACCCCAGGAGAGTTCCAAATGTGTGTGGGTAGAATATATATCCAACGGGGGTAAAATTGAAAAAAGTTGAAAAAAATTTGTTTTTAGACTTAGTCATTTTTCCGGCGTTTATCAGACTTTCAGATAGGGGAAATGTCAGTGAGCGTTCCGATTTCAGTTCCAGAGCGATTCGCCCGATGAGTCCTTCATATTTAGTCGTTTTCAGCCAATTTTCAGAATTTTTGAAAATTTCACTTTTTTGTGAAAATATCCACTAAATGAGGGAATAATATGTGTGAGGGTACCCCAGGAGAGTTCCAAATGTGTGTGGGTAGAATATATATCCCACGGGGGTAAAATTGAAAAAAGTTGAAAAAAAAATTTTTTTAGACTTAGTCATTTTTCCGGCGTTTATCAGACTTTCAGATAGGGCAAATGTCAGTGAGCGTTCCGATTTCAGTTCCAGAGCGATTCGCCCGATGAGTCCTTCATATTTAGTCGTTTTCAGCCAATTTTCTGAATATTTGAAAATTTCACTTTTTTGTGAAAATATCCACTAAATGAGGGAATAATATGTGTGAGGGTACCCCAGGAGAGTTCCAAATGTGTGTGGGTAGAATATATATCCCACGGGGGTAAAATTGAAAAACGTTTAAAAATTTTTTTTTGAACTTAGTCATTTTTCCATCGTAAATCAGACTTTCAATTAGGGCAAATGTCAGTGAGCGTTCCGATTTCAGTTCCAGAGCGATTCGCCCGATGAGTCCTTCATATTTAGTCGTTTTCAGCCAATTTTCTGAATATTTGAAAATTTCACTTTTTTGTGAAAATATCCACTAAATGAGGGAATAATATGTGTGAGGGTACCCCAGGAGAGTTCCAAATGTGTGTGGGTAGAATATATATCCCACGGGGGTAAAATTGAAAAAAGTTTAAAAAAATTTTTTTTTAGACTTAGTCATTTTTCCGGCGTTTATCAGACTTTCAATTAGGGCAAATGTCAGTGAGCATTCCGATTTCAGTTCTAGAGCGATTCGCCCAATTAGTCCTTCATATTTAGTCGTTTTCAGCCAATTTTCAGAATTTTTGAAAATTTCACTTTTTTGTGAAAATATCCACTAAATGAGGGAATAATATGTGTGAGGGTACCCCAGGAGAGTTCCAAATGTATGTGGGTAGAATCTATATCCCACGGGGGTAAAATTGAAAAAAGTTTAAAAAAATTTTTTTTTGGACTTAGTCATTTTTCCAGCGTAAATCAGACTTTCAATTAGGGCAAATGTCAGTGAGCATTCCAATTTCAGTTCTAGAGCGATTCGCCTGATTAGTCCTTCATATTTAGTCGTTTTCAGCCAATTTTCTGAATATTTGAAAATTTCACTTTTTTCTGAAAATATCCACTAAATGAGGGAATAATATGTGTGAGGGTACCCCAGGAGAGTTCCAAATGTGTGTGGGTAGAATATATATCCCACGGGGGTAAAACTGAAAAAAGTTTAAAAAAATTTTTTTTTGGACTTAGTCATTTTTCCAGCGTTAATCAGACTTTCAATTAGGGTAAATGTCAGTGAGCATTCCGATTTCAGTTCCAGAGCGATTCGCCCGATGAGTCCTTCATATTTAGTCGTTTTCAGCCAATTTTCTGAATTTTTGAAAATTTCACTTTTTTGTGAAAATATCCACTAAATGAGGGAATAATATGTGTGAGGGTACCCCAGGAGAGTTCCAAATGTGTGTGGGTAGAATATATATCCCACGGGGGTAAAATTGAAAAAAGGAGAAAAATCTTTTTTTTGGACTTAGTCATTTTTTCAGCGTTTATCAGACTTTCAGATAGGGGAAATGTCAGTGAGCGTTCCAATTTCAGTTCCAGAGCGATTCGCCCGATGAGTCCTTCATATTTAGTCATTTTCAGCCAATTTTCTGAATATTTGAAAATTTCACTTTTTTGTGAAAATATCCACTAAATGAGGGAATAATATGTGTGAGGGTACCCCAGGAGAGTTCCAAATGTGTGTGGGTAGAATATATATCCAACGGGGGTAAAATTGAAAAAAGTTGAAAAAAATTTGTTTTTAGACTTAGTCATTTTTCCGGCGTTTATCAGACTTTCAGATAGGGGAAATGTCAGTGAGCGTTCCGATTTCAGTTCCAGAGCGATTCGCCCGATGAGTCCTTCATATTTAGTCGTTTTCAGCCAATTTTCTGAATTTTTGAAAATTTCACTTTTTTGTGAAAATATCCACTAAATGAGGGTACCCCATGTGTGAGGGTACCCCAGGAGAGTTCCAAATGTGTGTGGGTAGAATATATATCCCACGGGGGTAAAATTGAAAAAAGTTGAAAAAAAAATTTTTTTAGACTTAGTCATTTTTCCGGCGTTTATCAGACTTTCAGATAGGGGAAATGTCAGTGAGCGTTCCGATTTCAGTTCCAGAGCGATTTGCCTGATGAGTCCTTCATATTTAGTCGTTTTCAGCCAATTTTCAGAATTTTTGAAAATGTCACTTTTTTGTGAAAATATCCACTAAATGAGGGAATAATATGTGTGAGGGTACCCCAGGAGAGTTCCAAATGTATGTGGGTAGAATATATATCCCACGGGGGTAAAATTGAAAAAAGTTTAAAAAAATTTTTTTTTGAACTTAGTCATTTTTCCAGCGTAAATCAGACTTTCAATTAGGGCAAATGTCA
This sequence comes from Phyllobates terribilis, assembly GCF_046119375.1. NCBI lineage: Eukaryota > Metazoa > Chordata > Amphibia > Anura > Dendrobatidae > Phyllobates > Phyllobates terribilis. The sequence continues at coordinate 16,228,655 of NW_027362773.1, read as the reverse complement.
GTGAGCATTCCGATTTCAGTTCTAGAGCGATTCGCCCGATTAGTCCTTCATATTTAGTCGTTTTCAGCCAATTTTCTGAATATTTGAAAATTTCACTTTTTTGTGAAAATATCCACTAAATGAGGGAATAATATGTGTGAGGGTACCCCAGGAGAGTTCCAAATGTGTGTGGGTAGAATATATATCCAACGGGGGTAAAATTGAAAAAAGTTGAAAAAAATTTGTTTTTAGACTTAGTCATTTTTCCGGCGTTTATCAGACTTTCAGATAGGGGAAATGTCAGTGAGCGTTCCGATTTCAGTTCCAGAGCGATTCGCCCGATGAGTCCTTCATATTTAGTCGTTTTCAGCCAATTTTCAGAATTTTTGAAAATTTCACTTTTTTGTGAAAATATCCACTAAATGAGGGAATAATATGTGTGAGGGTACCCCAGGAGAGTTCCAAATGTGTGTGGGTAGAATATATATCCCACGGGGGTAAAATTGAAAAAAGTTGAAAAAAAAATTTTTTTAGACTTAGTCATTTTTCCGGCGTTTATCAGACTTTCAGATAGGGCAAATGTCAGTGAGCGTTCCGATTTCAGTTCCAGAGCGATTCGCCCGATGAGTCCTTCATATTTAGTCGTTTTCAGCCAATTTTCTGAATATTTGAAAATTTCACTTTTTTGTGAAAATATCCACTAAATGAGGGAATAATATGTGTGAGGGTACCCCAGGAGAGTTCCAAATGTGTGTGGGTAGAATATATATCCAACGGGGGTAAAATTGAAAAAAGTTGAAAAAAATTTGTTTTAAGACTTAGTCATTTTTCCGGCGTTTATCAGACTTTCAGATAGGGGAAATGTCAGTGAGCGTTCCGATTTCAGTTCCAGAGCGATTCGCCCGATGAGTCCTTCATATTTAGTTGTTTTCAGCCAATTTTCAGAATTTTTGAAAATTTCACTTTTTTGTGAAAATATCCACTAAATGAGGGAATAATATGTGTGAGGGTACCCCAGGAGAGTTCCAAATGTGTGTGGGTAGAATATATATCCCACGGGGGTAAAATTGAAAAAAGTTGAAAAAAAAATTTTTTTAGACTTAGTCATTTTTCCGGCGTTTATCAGACTTTCAGATAGGGCAAATGTCAGTGAGCGTTCCGATTTCAGTTCCAGAGCGATTCGCCCGATGAGTCCTTCATATTTAGTCGTTTTCAGCCAATTTTCTGAATATTTGAAAATTTCACTTTTTTGTGAAAATATCCACTAAATGAGGGAATAATATGTGTGAGGGTACCCCAGGAGAGTTCCAAATGTGTGTGGGTAGAATATATATCCAACGGGGGTAAAATTGAAAAAAGTTGAAAAAAATTTGTTTTAAGACTTAGTCATTTTTCCGGCGTTTATCAGACTTTCAGATAGGGGAAATGTCAGTGAGCGTTCCGATTTCAGTTCCAGAGCGATTCGCCCGATGAGTCCTTCATATTTAGTCGTTTTCAGCCAATTTTCAGAATTTTTGAAAATTTCACTTTTTTGTGAAAATATCCACTAAATGAGGGAATAATATGTGTGAGGGTACCCCAGGAGAGTTCCAAATGTGTGTGGGTAGAATATATATCCCACGGGGGTAAAATTGAAAAAAGTTGAAAAAAAAATTTTTTTAGACTTAGTCATTTTTCCGGCGTTTATCAGACTTTCAGATAGGGCAAATGTCAGTGAGCGTTCCGATTTCAGTTCCAGAGCGATTCGCCCGATGAGCCCTTCATATTTAGTCGTTTTCAGCCAATTTTCTGAATATTTGAAAATTTCACTTTTTTGTGAAAATATCCACTAAATGAGGGAATAATATGTGTGAGGGTACCCCAGGAGAGTTCCAAATGTGTGTGGGTAGAATATATATCCAACGGGGGTAAAATTGAAAAAAGTTGAAAAAAATTTGTTTTTAGACTTAGTCATTTTTCCGGCGTTTATCAGACTTTCAGATAGGGGAAATGTCAGTGAGCGTTCCGATTTCAGTTCCAGAGCGATTCGCCCGATGAGTCCTTCATATTTAGTCGTTTTCAGCCAATTTTCTGAATTTTTGAAAATTTCACTTTTTTGTGAAAATATCCACTAAATGAGGGTACCCCATGTGTGAGGGTACCCCAGGAGAGTTCCAAATGTGTGTGGGTAGAATATATATCCCACGGGGGTAAAACTGAAAAAAGTTTTAAAAAATTTTTTTTTGGACTTAGTCATTTTTCCGGCGTTAATCAGACTTTCAATTAGGGCAAATGTCAGTGAGCGTTCCGATTTCAGTTCCAGAGCGATTCGCCCGATGAGTCCTTCATATTTAGTCGTTTTCAGCCAATTTTCTGAATTTTTGAAAATTTCACTTTTTTGTGAAAATATCCACTAAATGAGGGAATAATATGTGTGAGGGTACCCCAGGAGAGTTCCAAATGTATGTGGGTAGAATCTATATCCCACGGGGGTAAAATTGAAAAAAGTTTAAAAAAATTTTTTTTTGGACTTAGTCATTTTTCCAGCGTAAATCAGACTTTCAATTAGGGCAAATGTCAGTGAGCATTCCGATTTCAGTTCTAGAGCGATTCGCCCGATGAGTCCTTCATATTTAGTCGTTTTCAGCCAATTTTCTGAATTTTTGAAAATTTCACTTTTTTGTGAAAATATCCACTAAATGAGGGAATAATATGTGTGAGGGTACCCCAGGAGAGTTCCAAATGTGTGTGGGTAGAATATATATCCCACGGGGGTAAAATTGAAAAAAGGAGAAAAATCTTTTTTTTGGACTTAGTCATTTTTTCAGCGTTTATCAGACTTTCAGATAGGGGAAATGTCAGTGAGCGTTCCAATTTCAGTTCCAGAGCGATTCGCCCGATGAGTCCTTCATATTTAGTCGTTTTCAGCCAATTTTCTGAATATTTGAAAATTTCACTTTTTTGTGAAAATATCCACTAAATGAGGGAATAATATGTGTGAGGGTACCCCAGGAGAGTTCCAAATGTGTGTGGGTAGAATATATATCCCACGGGGGTAAAATTGAAAAAAGTTGAAAAAAAAATTTTTTTAGACTTAGTCATTTTTCCGGCGTTTATCAGACTTTCAGATAGGGCAAATGTCAGTGAGCGTTCCGATTTCAGTTCCAGAGCGATTCGCCCGATGAGTCCTTCATATTTAGTCGTTTTCAGCCAATTTTCTGAATTTTTGAAAATTTCACTTTTTTGTGAAAATATCCACTAAATGAGGGTACCCCATGTGTGAGGGTACCCCAGGAGAGTTCCAAATGTGTGTGGGTAGAATATATATCCCACGGGGGTAAAATTGAAAAAAGTTGAAAAAAAAATTTTTTTAGACTTAGTTATTTTTCCGGCGTTTATCAGACTTTCAGATAGGGGAAATGTCAGTGAGCGTTCCGATTTCAGTTCCAGAGCGATTTGCCTGATGAGTCCTTCATATTTAGTCGTTTTCAGCCAATTTTCAGAATTTTTGAAAATGTCACTTTTTTGTGAAAATATCCACTAAATGAGGGAATAATATGTGTGAGGGTACCCCAGGAGAGTTCCAAATGTATGTGGGTAGAATATATATCCCACGGGGGTAAAATTGAAAAAAGTTTAAAAAAATTTTTTTTTTGAACTTAGTCATTTTTCCAGCGTAAATCAGACTTTCAATTAGGGCAAATGTCAGTGAGCATTCCGATTTCAGTTCTAGAGCGATTCGCCCGATTAGTCCTTCATATTTAGTCGTTTTCAGCCAATTTTCTGAATATTTGAAAATTTCACTTTTTTGTGAAAATATCCACTAAATGAGGGAATAATATGTGTGAGGGTACCCCAGGAGAGTTCCAAATGTGTGTGGGTAGAATATATATCCAACGGGGGTAAAATTGAAAAAAGTTGAAAAAAATTTGTTTTTAGACTTAGTCATTTTTCCGGCGTTTATCAGACTTTCAGATAGGGGAAATGTCAGTGAGCGTTCCGATTTCAGTTCCAGAGCGATTCGCCCGATGAGTCCTTCATATTTAGTAGTTTTCAGCCAATTTTCTGAATTTTTGAAAATTTCACTTTTTTGTGAAAATATCCACTAAATGAGGGAATAATATGTGTGAGGGTACCCCAGGAGAGTTCCAAATGTATGTGGGTAGAATATATATCCCACGGGGGTAAAATTGAAAAACGTTTAAAAATTTTTTTTTGAACTTAGTCATTTTTCCAGCGTAAATCAGACTTTCAATTAGGGCAAATGTCAGTGAGCGTTCCGATTTCAGTTCCAGAGCGATTCGCCCGATGAGTCCTTCATATTTAGTCGTTTTCAGCCAATTTTCTGAATATTTGAAAATTTCACTTTTTTGTGAAAATATCCACTAAATGAGGGAATAATATGTGTGAGGGTACCCCAGGAGAGTTCCAAATGTGTGTGGGTAGAATATATATCCCACGGGGGTAAAATTGAAAAAAGTTTAAAAAAATTTTTTTTTAGACTTAGTCATTTTTCCGGCGTTTATCAGACTTTCAGATAGGGCAAATGTCAGTGAGCGTTCCGATTTCAGTTCCAGAGCGATTCGCCCGATGAGTCCTTCATATTTAGTCGTTTTCAGCCAATTTTCTGAATATTTGAAAATTTCACTTTTTTGTTAAAATATCCACTAAATGAGGGAATAATATGTGTGAGGGTACCCCAGGAGAGTTCCAAATGTGTGTGGGTAGAATATATATCCAACGGGGGTAAAATTGAAAAAAGTTGAAAAAAATTTGTTTTTAGACTTAGTCATTTTTCCGGCATTTATCAGACTTTCAGATAGGGGAAATGTCAGTGAGCGTTCCGATTTCAGTTCCAGAGCGATTCGCCCGATGAGTCCTTCATATTTAGTCGTTTTCAGCCAATTTTCTGAATTTTTGAAAATTTCACTTTTTTGTGAAAATATCCACTAAATGAGGGTACCCCATGTGTGAGGGTACCCCAGGAGAGTTCCAAATGTGTGTGGGTAGAATATATATCCCACGGGGGTAAAATTGAAAAAAGTTGAAAAAAAAATTTTTTTAGACTTAGTCATTTTTCCGTCGTTTATCAGACTTTCAGATAGGGGAAATGTCAGTGAGCGTTCCGATTTCAGTTCCAGAGCGATTTGCCTGATGAGTCCTTCATATTTAGTCGTTTTCAGCCAATTTTCAGAATTTTTGAAAATGTCACTTTTTTGTGAAAATATCCACTAAATGAGGGAATAATATGTGTGAGGGTACCCCAGGAGAGTTCCAAATGTATGTGGGTAGAATATATATCCCACGGGGGTAAAATTGAAAAACGTTTAAAATTTTTTTTTTGAACTTAGTCATTTTTCCAGCGTAAATCAGACTTTCAATTAGGGCAAATGTCAGTGAGCGTTCCGATTTCAGTTCCAGAGCGATTCGCCCGATGAGTCCTTCATATTTAGTCGTTTTCAGCCAATTTTCTGAATATTTGAAAATTTCACTTTTTTGTGAAAATATCCACTAAATGAGGGAATAATATGTGTGAGGGTACCCCAGGAGATTTCCAAATGTGTGTGGGTAGAATATATATCCCACGGGGGTAAAATTGAAAAAAGTTTAAAAAAATTTTTTTTTAGACTTAGTCATTTTTCCGGCGTTTATCAGACTTTCAGATAGGGCAAATGTCAGTGAGCGTTCCGATTTCAGTTCCAGAGCGATTCGCCCGATGAGTCCTTCATATTTAGTCGTTTTCAGCCAATTTTCTGAATATTTGAAAATTTCACTTTTTTGTGAAAATATCCACTAAATGAGGGAATAATATGTGTGAGGGTACCCCAGGAGAGTTCCAAATGTGTGTGGGTAGAATATATATCCAACGGGGGTAAAATTGAAAAAAGTTGAAAAAAATTTGTTTTTAGACTTAGTCATTTTTCCGGCGTTTATCAGACTTTCAGATAGGGGAAATGTCAGTGAGCGTTCCGATTTCAGTTCCAGAGCGATTCGCCCGATGAGTCCTTCATATTTAGTCGTTTTCAGCCAATTTTCTGAATTTTTGAAAATTTCACTTTTTTGTGAAAATATCCACTAAATGAGGGTACCCCATGTGTGAGGGTACCCCAGGAGAGTTCCAAATGTGTGTGGGTAGAATATATATCCCACGGGGGTAAAATTGAAAAAAGTTGAAAAAAAAATTTTTTTAGACTTAGTCATTTTTCCGTCGTTTATCAGACTTTCAGATAGGGGAAATGTCAGTGAGCGTTCCGATTTCAGTTCCAGAGCGATTTGCCTGATGAGTCCTTCATATTTAGTCGTTTTCAGCCAATTTTCAGAATTTTTGAAAATGTCACTTTTTTGTGAAAATATCCACTAAATGAGGGAATAATATGTGTGAGGGTACCCCAGGAGAGTTCCAAATGTATGTGGGTAGAATATATATCCCACGGGGGTAAAATTGAAAAAAGTTGAAATTTTTTTTTTTTCGACTTTGTCATTTTTCCGGCGTTTATCAGACTTTCAGATAGGGGAAATGTCAGTGAGCGTTCCAATTTCAGTTCCAGAGCGATTCGCCCGATGAGTCCTTCATATTTAGTCGTTTTCAGCCAATTTTCTGAATATTTGAAAATTTCACTTTTTTGTGAAAATATCCACTAAATGAGGGAATAATATGTGTGAGGGTACCCCAGGAGAGTTCCAAATGTGTGTGGGTAGAATATATATCCCACGGGGGTAAAATTGAAAAAAGTTGAAAAAAAATTTTTTTTAGACTTAGTCATTTTTCCAGCGTTTATCAGACTTTCAGATAGGGGAAATGTCAGTGAGCGTTCCAATTTCAGTTCCAGAGCGATTCGCCCGATGAGTCCTTCATATTTAGTCGTTTTCAGCCAATTTTCTGAATATTTGAAAATTTCACTTTTTTGTGAAAATATCCACTAAATGAGGGAATAATATGTGTGAGGGTACCCCAGGAGAGTTCCAAATGTGTGTGGGTAGAATATATATCCCACGGGGGTAAAATTGAAAAAAGTTGAAAAAAATTTTTTTTCAGACTTAGTCATTTTTCCGGCGTTTATCAGACTTTCAGATAGGGGAAATGTCAGTGAGCGTTCCAATTTCAGTTCCAGAGCGATTCGCCCGATGAGTCCTTCATATTTAGTCGTTTTCAGCCAATTTTCTGAATTTTTGAAAATTTCACTTTTTTGTGAAAATATGCACTGAATGAGGGAATAATATGTGTGAGGGTACCCCAGGAGAGTTCCAAATGTGTGTGGGCAGAATATATATCCCACGGGGGTAAAATTGAAAAAAGGTGAAAAATCTTTTTTTTGGACTTAGTCATTTTTTCAGCGTTTATCAGACTTTCAGATAGGGGAAATGTCAGTGAGCGTTCCAATTTCAGTTCCAGAGCGATTCGGCCGATTAGTCCTTCATATTTAGTCGTTTTCAGCCAATTTTCTGAATTTTTGAAAATTTCACTTTTTTGTGAAAATATCCACTAATTGAGGGTACCCCATGTGTGAGGGTACCCCAGGAGAGTTCCAAATGTGTGTGGGTAGAATATATATCCCACGGGGGTAAAATTGAAAAAAGTTGAAGAAAAAATTTTTTTAGACTTAGTCATTTTTCCGGCGTTTATCAGACTTTCAGATAGGGCAAATGTCAGTGAGCGTTCCGATTTCAGTTCCAGAGCGATTCGCCCGATGAGTCCTTCATATTTAGTCGTTTTCAGCCAATTTTCTGAATATTTGAAAATTTCACTTTTTTGTGAAAATATCCACTAAATGAGGGAATAATATGTGTGAGGGTACCCCAGGAGAGTTCCAAATGTGTGTGGGTAGAATATATATCCAACGGGGGTAAAATTGAAAAAAGTTGAAAAAAATTTGTTTCTAGACTTAGTCATTTTTCCGGCGTTTATCAGACTTTCAGATAGGGGAAATGTCAGTGAGCGTTCCGATTTCAGTTCCAGAGCGATTCGCCCGATGAGTCCTTCATATTTAGTCGTTTTCAGCCAATTTTCAGAATTTTTGAAAATTTCACTTTTTTGTGAAAATATCCACTAAATGAGGGAATAATATGTGTGAGGGTACCCCAGGAGAGTTCCAAATGTGTGTGGGTAGAATATATATCCCACGGGGGTAAAATTGAAAAAAGTTTAAAAAAATTTTTTTTTTGACTTAGTCATTTTTCCGGCGTTAATCAGACTTTCAATTAGGGCAAATGTCATTGAGCGTTCCGATTTCAGTTCCAGAGCGATTCGCCCGATGAGTCCTTCATATTTAGTCGTTTTCAGCCAATTTTCTGAATTTTTGAAAATTTCACTTTTTTGTGAAAATATCCACTAAATGAGGGTACCCCATGTGTGAGGGTACCCCAGGAGAGTTCCAAATGTGTGTGGGTAGAATATATATCCCACGGGGGTAAAATTGAAAAAAGTTGAAAAAAAAATTTTTTTAGACTTAGTCATTTTTCCGGCGTTTATCAGACTTTCAGATAGGGGAAATGTCAGTGAGCGTTCCGATTTCAGTTCCAGAGCGATTCGCCCGATTACTATTTCATATTTAGTCGTTTTCAGCCAATTTTCAGAATTTTTGAAAATTTCACTTTTTTGTGAAAATATCCACTAAATGAGGGAATAATATGTGTGAGGGTACCCCAGGAGAGTTCCAAATGTGTGTGGGTAGAATATATATCCCACGGGGGTAAAACTGAAAAAAGTTTAAAAAAATTTTTTTTTGGACTTAGTCATTTTTCCGGCGTTAATCAGACTTTCAACTAGGGCAAATGTCAGTGAGCGTTCCGATTTCAGTTCCAGAGCGATTCGCCCGATGAGTCCTTCATATTTAGTCGTTTTCAGCCAATTTTCTGAATTTTTGTAAATTTCACTTTTTTGTGAAAATATCCACTAATTGAGAGTACCCCATGTGTGAGGGTACCCCAGGAGAGTTCCAAATGTGTGTGGGTAGAATATATATCCCACGGGGGTAAAATTGAAAAAAGTTGAAAAAAAATTTTTTTTAGACTTAGTCATTTTTCCGGCGTTTATCAGACTTTCAGATAGGGGAAATGTCAGTGAGCGTTCCGATTTCAGTTCCAGCGCGATTCGCCCGATGAGTCCTTCATATTTAGTCGTTTTCAGCCAATTTTCAGAATTTTTGAAAATTTCACTTTTTTGTGAAAATATCCACTAAATGAGGGAATAATATGTGTGAGGGTACCCCAGGAGAGTTCCAAATGTGTGTGGGTAGAATATATATCCCACGGGGGTAAAATTGAAAAAAGTTGAAAAAAATTTTTTTTTAGACTTAGTCATTTTTCCGGCGTTTATCAGACTTTCAGATAGGGGAAATGTCAGTGAGCGTTCCAATTTCAGTTCCAGAGCGATTCGCCCGATGAGTCCTTCATATTTAGTCGTTTTCAGCCAATTTTCTGAATTTTTGAAAATTTCACTTTTTTGTGAAAATATGCACTGAATGAGGGAATAATATGTGTGAGGGTACCCCAGGAGAGTTCCAAATGTGTGTGGGCAGAATATATATCCCACGGGGGTAAAATTGAAAAAAGGTGAAAAATCTTTTTTTTGGACTTAGTCATTTTTTCAGCGTTTATCAGACTTTCAGATAGGGGAAATGTCAGTGAGCGTTCCAATTTCAGTTCCAGAGCGATTCGCCCGATTAGTCCTTCATATTTAGTCGTTTTCAGCCAATTTTCTGAATTTTTGAAAATTTCACTTTTTTGTGAAAATATCCACTAATTGAGGGTACCCCATGTGTGAGGGTACCCCAGGAGAGTTCCAAATGTGTGTGGGTAGAATATATATCCCACGGGGGTAAAATTGAAAAAAGTTGAAAAAAAAATTTTTTTAGACTTAGTCATTTTTCCGGCGTTTATCAGACTTTCAGATAGGGCAAATGTCAGTGAGCGTTCCGATTTCAGTTCCAGAGCGATTCGCCCGATGAGTCCTTCATATTTAGTCGTTTTCAGCCAATTTTCTGAATATTTGAAAATTTCACTTTTTTGTGAAAATATCCACTAAATGAGGGAATAATATGTGTGAGGGTACCCCAGGAGAGTTCCAAATGTGTGTGGGTAGAATATATATCCAACGGGGGTAAAATTGAAAAAAGTTGAAAAAAATTTGTTTCTAGACTTAGTCATTTTTCCGGCGTTTATCAGACTTTCAGATAGGGGAAATGTCAGTGAGCGTTCCGATTTCAGTTCCAGAGCGATTCGCCCGATGAGTCCTTCATATTTAGTCGTTTTCAGCCAATTTTCAGAATTTTTGAAAATTTCACTTTTTTGTGAAAATATCCACTAAATGAGGGAATAATATGTGTGAGGGTACCCCAGGAGAGTTCCAAATGTGTGTGGGTAGAATATATATCCCACGGGGGTAAAATTGAAAAAAGTTTAAAAAAATTTTTTTTTTGACTTAGTCATTTTTCCGGCGTTAATCAGACTTTCAATTAGGGCAAATGTCAGTGAGCGTTCCGATTTCAGTTCCAGAGCGATTCGCCCGATGAGTCCTTCATATTTAGTCGTTTTCAGCCAATTTTCTGAATTTTTGAAAATTTCACTTTTTTGTGAAAATATCCACTAAATGAGGGTACCCCATGTGTGAGGGTACCCCAGGAGAGTTCCAAATGTGTGTGGGTAGAATATATATCCCACGGGGGTAAAATTGAAAAAAGTTGAAAAAAAAATTTTTTTAGACTTAGTCATTTTTCCGGCGTTTATCAGACTTTCAGATAGGGGAAATGTCAGTGAGCGTTCCGATTTCAGTTCCAGCGCGATTCGCCCGATGAGTCCTTCATATTTAGTCGTTTTCAGCCAATTTTCAGAATTTTTGAAAATTTCACTTTTTTGTGAAAATATCCACTAAATGAGGGAATAATATGTGTGAGGGTACCCCTGGAGAGTTCCAAATTTGTGTGGGTAGAAGACATATCCAACGGGGGTAAAATTGAAAAAAGGTGAAAAAAATTTTTTTTTGGACTTAGTAATTTTTTCAGCGTTTATCAGACTTTCAGATAGGGGAAATGTCAGTGAGCGTTCCAATTTCAGTTCCAGAGCGATTCGCCCGATGAGTCCCTCATATTTAGTCGTTTTCAGCCAATTTTCTGAATTTTTGAAAATTTCACTTTTTTGTGAAAATATCCACTAAATGAGGGAATAATATGTGTGAAGGTACCCCAGGAGTGTTCCAAATGTCTGTGGGTAGAATATATATCCCACGGGAGTAAAATTGAAAAAAGTTGAAAAAATTTTTTTTTGGACTTAGTCATTTTTCCGGCATTTATCAGACTTTCAGATAGGGGAAATGTCAGTGAGCATTCCGATTTCAGTTCCAGAGCGATTCGCCCGATGAGTCCTTCATATTTAGTCGTTTTCAGCCAATTTTCTGAATTTTTGATAATTTCACTTTTTTGTGAAAATATCCACTAAATGAGGGAATAATATGTGTGAGGGTACCCCAGGAGAGTTCCAAATGTGTGTCGGTAGAAGACATATCCCACGGTGGTAAAATTGAAAAAAGTTGAAATTTTTTTTTTTTCGACTTTGTCATTTTTCCGGCGTTTATCAGACTTTCAGATAGGGGAAATGTCAGTGAGCGTTCCAATTTCAGTTCCAGAGCGATTCGCCCGATGAGTCCTTCATATTTAGTCGTTTTCAGCCAATTTTCTGAATTTTTGAAAATTTCACTGTTTTGTGAAAATATGCACTAAATGAGGGAATAATATGTGTGAGGGTACCCCAGGAGAGTTCCAAATGTGTGTGGGAAGAATATATATCCCACAGGGGTAAAATTGAAAAAAGGTGAAAAAATTTTTTTTTGGACTTACTCATTTTTCCAGCGTAAATCAGACTTTCAATTAGGGCAAATGTCAGTGAGCGTTCCGATTTCAGTTCCAGAGCGATTCGCCCGATGAGTCCTTCATATTTAGTCGTTTTCAGCCAATTTTCTGAATATTTGAAAATTTCACTTTTTTGTGAAAATATCCACTAAATGAGGGAATAATATGTGTGAGGGTACCCCAGGAGAGTTCCAAATGTGTGTGGGTAGAATATATATCCCACGGGGGTAAAATTGAAAAAAGTTTAAAAAAAATTTTTTTTAGACTTAGTCATTTTTCCGGCGTTTATCAGACTTTCAATTAGGGCAAATGTCAGTGAGCATTCCGATTTCAGTTCTAGAGCGATTCGCCTGATTAGTCCTTCATATTTAGTCGTTTTCAGCCAATTTTCAGAATTTTTGAAAGTTTAACTTTTTTGTGAAAATATCCACTAAATGAGGGAATAATATGTGTGAGGGTACCCCAGGAGAGTTCCAAATGTATGTGGGTAGAATATATATCCCACGGGGGTAAAATTGAAAAAAGTTTAAAAAAATTTTTTTTTGTACTTAGTCATTTTTCCAGCGTAAATCAGACTTTCAATTAGGGCAAATGTCAGTGAGCGTTCCGATTTCAGTTCCAGAGCGATTCGCCCGATGAGTCCTTCATATTTAGTCGGTTTCAGCCAATTTTCTGAATATTTAAAATTTCACTTTTTTGTGAAAATATCCACTAAATGAGGGAATAATATGTGTGAGGGTACCCCAGGAGAGTTCCAAATGTGTGTGGGTAGAATATATATCCCACGGGGGTAAAATTGAAAAAAGTTGAAAAAAAATTTTTTTTAGACTTAGTCATTTTTCCGGCGTTTATCAGACTTTCAGATAGGGGAAATGTCAGTGAGCGTTCCGATTTCAGTTCCAGCGCGATTCGCCCGATGAGTCCTTCATATTTAGTCGTTTTCAGCCAATTTTCAGAATTTTTGAAAATTTCACTTTTTTGTGAAAATATCCACTAAATGAGGGAATAATATGTGTGAGGGTACCCCTGGAGAGTTCCAAATTTGTGTGGGTAGAAGACATATCCAACGGTGGTAAAATTGAAAAAAGGTGAAAAAAATTTTTTTTTGGACTTAGTAATTTTATCAGCGTTTATCAGACTTTCAGATAGGGGAAATGTCAGTGAGCGTTCCAATTTCAGTTCCAGAGCGATTCGCCCGATGAGTCCTTCATATTTAGTCGTTTTCAGCCAATTTTCTGAATATTTGAAAATTTCACTGTTTTGTGAAAATATGCACTAAATGAGGGAATAATATGTGTGAGGGTACCCCAGGAGAGTTCCAAATGTGTGTGGGAAGAATATATATCCCACAGGGGTAAAATTGAAAAAAGGTGAAAAAATTTTTTTTTGGACTTAGTCATTTTTCCGGCGTTTATCAGACTTTCAATTAGGGCAAATGTCAGTGAGCATTCCGATTTCAGTTCTAGAGCGATTCGCCCGATTAGTCCTTCATATTTAGTCGTTTTCAGCCAATTTTCAGAATTTTTGAAAGTTTAACTTTTTTGTGAAAATATCCACTAAATGAGGGAATAATATTTGTGAGGGTACCCCAGGAGAGTTCCAAATGTATGTGGGTAGAATATATATCCCACGGGGGTAAAATTGAAAAAAGTTTAAAAAAATTTTTTTTTTGACTTAGTCATTTTTCCGGCGTTAATCAGACTTTCAATTAGGGCAAATGTCAGTGAGCGTTCCGATTTCAGTTCCAGAGCGATTCGCCCGATGAGTCCTTCATATTTAGTCGTTTTCAGCCAATTTTCTGAATTTTTGAAAATTTCACTTTTTTGTGAAAATATCCACTAAATGAGGGAATAATATGTGTGAGGGTACCCCAGGAGAGTTCCAAATGTGTGTGGGTAGAATATATATCCCACGGTGGTAAAATTGAAAAAAGGTTAAAAAAAATTTTTTTTAGACTTAATCATTTTTCCGGCGTTTATCAGACTTTCAGATAGGGGAAATGTCAGTGAGCGTTCCAATTTCAGTTCCAGAGCGATTCGCCCGATGAGTCCCTCATATTTAGTCGTTTTCAGCCAATTTTCTGAATTTTTGAAAATTTCACTTTTTTGTGAAAATATCCACTAAATGAGGGAATAATATGTGTGAAGGTACCCCAGGAGTGTTCCAAATGTGTGTGGGTAGAATATATATCCCACGGGAGTAAAATTGAAAAAAGTTGAAAAAAATTTTTTTTGGACTTAGTCATTTTTCCGGCATTTATCAGACTTTCAGATAGGGGAAATGTCAGTGAGCATTCCGATTTCAGTTCCAGAGCGATTCGCCCGATGAGTCCTTCATATTTAGTCGTTTTCAGCCAATTTTCTGAATTTTTGAAAATTTCACTTTTTTGTGAAAATATCCACTAAATGAGGGAATAATATGTGTGAGGGTACCCCAGGAGAGTTCCAAATGTGTGTGGGTAGAATATATATCCCACAGGGGTAAAATTGAAAAAAGTTGAAAAAAAATTTTTTTTAGACTTAGTCATTTTTCCAGCGTTTATCAGACTTTCAGATAGGGGAAATGTCAGTGAGCGTTCCAATTTCAGTTCCAGAGCGATTCGCCCGATGAGTCCTTCATATTTAGTCGTTTTCAGCCAATTTTCTGAATTTTTGAAAATTTCACTGTTTTGTGAAAATATGCACTAAATGAGGGAATAATATGTGTGAGGGTACCCCAGGAGAGTTCCAAATGTGTGTGGGAAGAATATATATCCCACAGGGGTAAAATTGAAAAAAGGTGAAAAAATTTTTTTTTGGACTTACTCATTTTTCCAGCGTAAATCATACTTTCAATTAGGGCAAATGTCAGTGAGCGTTCCGATTTCAGTTCCAGAGCGATTCGCCCGATGAGTCCTTCATATTTAGTCGTTTTCAGCCAATTTTCTGTATATTTGAAAATTTCACTTTTTTGTGAAAATATCCACTAAATGAGGGAATAATATGTGTGAGGGTACCCCAGGAGAGTTCCAAATGTGTGTGGGTAGAATATATATCCCACGGGGGTAAAATTGAAAAAAGTTTAAAAAAAATTTGTTTTAGACTTAGTCATTTTTCCGGCGTTTATCAGACTTTCATTTAGGGCAAATGTCAGCGAGCATTCCGATTTCAGTTCTAGAGCGATTCGCCCGATTAGTCCTTCATATTTAGTCGTTTTCAGCCAATTTTCAGAATTTTTGAAAGTTTAACTTTTTTGTGAAAATATCCACTAAATGAGGGAATAATATGTGTGAGGGTACCCCAGGAGAGTTCCAAATGTATGTGGGTAGAATATATATCCCACGGGGCTAAAATTGAAAAAAGTTTAAAAAAATTTTTTTTTGTACTTAGTCATTTTTCCAGCGTAAATCAGACTTTCAATTAGGGCAAATGTCAGTGAGCGTTCCGATTTCAGTTCCAGAGCGATTCGCCCGATGAGTCCTTCATATTTAGTCGGTTTCAGCCAATTTTCTGAATATTTGAAAATTTCACTTTTTTGTGAAAATATCCACTAAATGAGGGAATAATATGTGTGAAGGTACCCCAGGAGAGTTCCAAATGTGTGTGGGTAGAATATATATCCCACGGGGGTAAAATTGAAAAAAGTTTAAAAAAAATTTTTTTTAGACTTAGTCATTTTTCCGGCGTTTATCAGACTTTCAATTAGGGCAAATGTCAGTGAGCGTTCCAATTTCAGTTCCAGAGCGATTCGCCCGATGAGTCCTTCATATTTAGTCGTTTTCAGCCAATTTTCTGAATATTTGAAAATTTCACTTTTTTCTGAAAATATCCACTAAATGAGGGAATAATATGTGTGAGGGTACCCCAGGAGAGTTCCAAATGTGTGTGGGTAGAATATATATCCCACGGGGGTAAAATTGAAAAAAGTTAAAAAAAAATTTTTTTTTGACTTAGTCATTTTTCCGGCGTTAATCAGACTTTCAATTAGGGCAAATGTCAGTGAGCGTTCCGATTTCAGTTCCAGAGCGATTCGCCCGATGAGTCCTTCATATTTAGTCGTTTTCAGCCAATTTTCTGAATTTTTGAAAATTTCACTTTTTTGTGAAAATATCCACTAAATGAGGGAATAATATGTGTGAGGGTACCCCAGGAGAGTTCCAAATGTGTGTGGGTAGAATATATATCCCACGGTGGTAAAATTGAAAAAAGTTGAAAAAAAATTTTTTTTAGACTTAGTCATTTTTCCGGCGTTTATCAGACTTTCAGATAGGGGAAATGTCAGTGAGCGTTCCAATTTCAGTTCCAGAGCGATTCGCCCGATGAGTCCTTCATATTTAGTCGTTTTCAGCCAATTTTCTGAATTTTTGAAAATTTCACTTTTTTGTGAAAATATCCACTAAATGAGGGAATAATATGTGTGAGGGTACCCCAGGAGAGTTCCAAATGTGTGTGGGTAGAATATATATCCCACGGTGGTAAAATTGAAAAAAGTTGAAAAAAAATTTTTTTTAGACTTAGTCATTTTTCCGGCGTTTATCAGACTTTCAGATAGGGGAAATGTCAGTGAGCGTTCCAATTTCAGTTCCAGAGCGATTCGCCCGATGAGTCCTTCATATTTAGTCGTTTTCAGCCAATTTTCTGAATATTTGAAAATTTCACTGTTTTGTGAAAATATGCACTAAATGAGGGAATAATATGTGTGAGGGTACCCCAGGAGAGTTCCAAATGTGTGTGGGAAGAATATATATCCCACAGGGGTAAAATTGAAAAAAGGTGAAAAAATTTTTTTTTGGACTTACTCATTTTTCCAGCGTAAATCAGACTTTCAATTAGGGCAAATGTCAGTGAGCGTTCCGATTTCAGTTCCAGAGCGATTCGCCCGATGAGTCCTTCATATTTAGTCGTTTTCAGCCAATTTTCTGAATATTTGAAAATTTCACTTTTTTGTGAAAATATCCACTAAATGAGGGAATAATATGTGTGAGGGTACCCCAGGAGAGTTCCAAATGTGTGTGGGTAGAATATATATCCCACGGGGGTAAAATTGAAAAAAGTTTAAAAAAAATTTTTTTTAGACTTAGTCATTTTTCCGGCGTTTATCAGACTTTCAATTAGGGCAAATGTCAGTGAGCATTCCGATTTCAGTTCTAGAGCGATTCGCCTGATTAGTCCTTCATATTTAGTCGTTTTCAGCCAATTTTCAGAATTTTTGAAAGTTTAACTTTTTTGTGAAAATATCCACTAAATGAGGGAATAATATGTGTGAGGGTACCCCAGGAGAGTTCCAAATGTATGTGGGTAGAATATATATCCCACGGGGGTAAAATTGAAAAAAGTTTAAAAAAATTTTTTTTTGTACTTAGTCATTTTTCCAGCGTAAATCAGACTTTCAATTAGGGCAAATGTCAGTGAGCGTTCCGATTTCAGTTCCAGAGCGATTCGCCCGATGAGTCCTTCATATTTAGTCGGTTTCAGCCAATTTTCTGAATATTTAAAATTTCACTTTTTTGTGAAAATATCCACTAAATGAGGGAATAATATGTGTGAGGGTACCCCAGGAGAGTTCCAAATGTGTGTGGGTAGAATATATATCCCACGGGGGTAAAATTGAAAAAAGTTGAAAAAAAATTTTTTTTAGACTTAGTCATTTTTCCGGCGTTTATCAGACTTTCAGATAGGGGAAATGTCAGTGAGCGTTCCGATTTCAGTTCCAGCGCGATTCGCCCGATGAGTCCTTCATATTTAGTCGTTTTCAGCCAATTTTCAGAATTTTTGAAAATTTCACTTTTTTGTGAAAATATCCACTAAATGAGGGAATAATATGTGTGAGGGTACCCCTGGAGAGTTCCAAATTTGTGTGGGTAGAAGACATATCCAACGGTGGTAAAATTGAAAAAAGGTGAAAAAAATTTTTTTTTGGACTTAGTAATTTTATCAGCGTTTATCAGACTTTCAGATAGGGGAAATGTCAGTGAGCGTTCCAATTTCAGTTCCAGAGCGATTCGCCCGATGAGTCCTTCATATTTAGTCGTTTTCAGCCAATTTTCTGAATATTTGAAAATTTCACTGTTTTGTGAAAATATGCACTAAATGAGGGAATAATATGTGTGAGGGTACCCCAGGAGAGTTCCAAATGTGTGTGGGAAGAATATATATCCCACAGGGGTAAAATTGAAAAAAGGTGAAAAAATTTTTTTTTGGACTTAGTCATTTTTCCGGCGTTTATCAGACTTTCAATTAGGGCAAATGTCAGTGAGCATTCCGATTTCAGTTCTAGAGCGATTCGCCCGATTAGTCCTTCATATTTAGTCGTTTTCAGCCAATTTTCAGAATTTTTGAAAGTTTAACTTTTTTGTGAAAATATCCACTAAATGAGGGAATAATATGTGTGAGGGTACCCCAGGAGAGTTCCAAATGTATGTGGGTAGAATATATATCCCACGGGGGTAAAATTGAAAAAAGTTTAAAAAAAATTTTTTTTTGACTTAGTCATTTTTCCGGCGTTAATCAGACTTTCAATTAGGGCAAATGTCAGTGAGCGTTCCGATTTCAGTTCCAGAGCGATTCGCCCGATGAGTCCTTCATATTTAGTCGTTTTCAGCCAATTTTCTGAATTTTTGAAAATTTCACTTTTTTGTGAAAATATCCACTAAATGAGGGAATAATATGTGTGAGGGTACCCCAGGAGAGTTCCAAATGTGTGTGGGTAGAATATATATCCCACGGTGGTAAAATTGAAAAAAGTTGAAAAAAAATTTTTTTTAGACTTAATCATTTTTCCGGCGTTTATCAGACTTTCAGATAGGGGAAATGTCAGTGAGCGTTCCAATTTCAGTTCCAGAGCGATTCGCCCGATGAGTCCCTCATATTTAGTCGTTTTCAGCCAATTTTCTGAATTTTTGAAAATTTCACTTTTTTGTGAAAATATCCACTAAATGAGGGAATAATATGTGTGAAGGTACCCCAGGAGTGTTCCAAATGTGTGTGGGTAGAATATATATCCCACGGGAGTAAAATTGAAAAAAGTTGAAAAAAATTTTTTTTGGACTTAGTCATTTTTCCGGCATTTATCAGACTTTCAGATAGGGGAAATGTCAGTGAGCATTCCGATTTCAGTTCCAGAGCGATTCGCCCGATGAGTCCTTCATATTTAGTCGTTTTCAGCCAATTTTCTGAATTTTTGAAAATTTCACTTTTTTGTGAAAATATCCACTAAATGAGGGAATAATATGTGTGAGGGTACCCCAGGAGAGTTCCAAATGTGTGTGGGTAGAATATATATCCCACGGGGGTAAAATTGAAAAAAGTTGAAAAAAAATTTTTTTTAGACTTAGTCATTTTTCCAGCGTTTATCAGACTTTCAGATAGGGGAAATGTCAGTGAGCGTTCCAATTTCAGTTCCAGAGCGATTCGCCCGATGAGTCCTTCATATTTAGTCGTTTTCAGCCAATTTTCTGAATTTTTGAAAATTTCACTGTTTTGTGAAAATATGCACTAAATGAGGGAATAATATGTGTGAGGGTACCCCAGGAGAGTTCCAAATGTGTGTGGGAAGAATATATATCCCACAGGGGTAAAATTGAAAAAAGGTGAAAAAATTTTTTTTTGGACTTACTCATTTTTCCAGCGTAAATCAGACTTTCAATTAGGGCAAATGTCAGTGAGCGTTCCGATTTCAGTTCCAGAGCGATTCGCGCGATGAGTCCTTCATATTTAGTCGTTTTCAGCCAATTTTCTGTATATTTGAAAATTTCACTTTTTTGTGAAAATATCCACTAAATGAGGGAATAATATGTGTGAGGGTACCCCAGGAGAGTTCCAAATGTGTGTGGGTAGAATATATATCCCACGGGGGTAAAATTGAAAAAAGTTTAAAAAAAATTTGTTTTAGACTTAGTCATTTTTCCGGCGTTTATCAGACTTTCATTTAGGGCAAATGTCAGTGAGCATTCCGATTTCAGTTCTAGAGCGATTCGCCCGATTAGTCCTTCATATTTAGTCGTTTTCAGCCAATTTTCAGAATTTTTGAAAGTTTAACTTTTTTGTGAAAATATCCACTAAATGAGGGAATAATATGTGTGAGGGTACCCCAGGAGAGTTCCAAATGTATGTGGGTAGAATATATATCCCACGGGGCTAAAATTGAAAAAAGTTTAAAAAAATTTTTTTTTGTACTTAGTCATTTTTCCAGCGTAAATCAGACTTTCAATTAGGGCAAATGTCAGTGAGCGTTCCGATTTCAGTTCCAGAGCGATTCGCCACATGAGTCCTTCATATTTAGTCGGTTTCAGCCAATTTTCTGAATATTTGAAAATTTCACTTTTTTGTGAAAATATCCACTAAATGAGGGAATAATATGTGTGAGGGTACCCCAGGAGAGTTCCAAATGTGTGTGGGTAGAATATATATCCCACGGGGGTAAAATTGAAAAAAGTTTAAAAAAAATTTTTTTTAGACTTAGTCATTTTTCCGGCGTTTATCAGACTTTCAATTAGGGCAAATGTCAGTGAGCGTTCCAATTTCAGTTCCAGAGCGATTCGCCCGATGAGTCCTTCATATTTAGTCGTTTTCAGCCAATTTTCTGAATATTTGAAAATTTCACTTTTTTGTGAAAATATCCACTAAATGAGGGAATAATATGTGTGAGGGTACCCCAGGAGAGTTCCAAATGTGTGTGGGTAGAATATATAGTCCACGGGGGTAAAATTGAAAAAAGTTGAAAAAAAATTTTTTTTAGACTTAGTCATTTTTCCGGTGTTTATCAGACTTTCAGATAGGGGAAATGTCAGTGAGCATTCCGATTTCAGTTCCAGAGCGATTCGCCCGATGAGTCCTTCATATTTAGTCGTTTTCAGCCAATTTTCAGAATTTTTGAAAATTTCACTTTTTTGTGAAAATATCCACTAAATGAGGGAATAATATGTGTGAGGGTACCCCTGGAGAGTTCCAAATTTGTGTGGGTAGAAGACATTTCCAACGGGGGTAAAATTGAAAAAAGGTGAAAAAAATTTTTTTTTGGACTTAGTAATTTTTTCTGCCTTTATCAGACTTTCAGATAGGGGAAATGTCAGTGAGCATTCCGATTTCAGTTCCAGAGCGATTCGCCCGATGAGTCCTTCATATTTAGTCGTTTTCAGCCAATTTTCTGAATATTTGAAAATTTCACTTTTTTGTGAAAATATCCACTAAATGAGGGAATAATATGTGTGAGGGTACCCCAGGAGAGTTCCAAATGTGTGTGGGTAGAATATATATCCCACGGGGGTAAAATTGAAAAAAGTTAAAAAAAATTTTTTTTAGACTTAGTCATTTTTCCGGCGTTTATCAGACTTTCAATTAGGGCAAATGTCAGTGAGCATTCCGATTTCAGTTCTAGAGCGATTCGCCCGATTAGTCCTTCATATTTAGTCGTTTTCAGCCAATTTTCGGAATTTTTGAAAATTTCACTTTTTTGTGAAAATATCCACTAACTGAGGGAATAATATGTGTGAGGGTACCCCAGGAGAGTTCCAAATGTATGTGGGTAGAATATATATCCCACGGGGCTAAAATTGAAAAAAGTTTAAAAAAATTTTTTTTTGTACTTAGTCATTTTTCCGGCGTAAATCAGACTTTCAATTAGGGCAAATGTCAGTGAGCGCTCCGATTTCAGTTCCAGAGCGATTCGCCCGATGAGTACTTCATATTTAGTCGGTTTCAGCCAATTTTCTGAATATTTGAAAATTTCACTTTTTTGTGAAAATATCCACTAAATGAGGGAATAATATGTGTGAGGGTACCCCAGGAGAGTTCCAAATGTGTGTGGGTAGAATATATATCCCACGGGGGTAAAATTGAAAAAAGTTTAAAAAAAATTTTTTTAGACTTAGTCATTTTTCCGGCGTTTATCAGACTTTCAATTAGGGCAAATGTCAGTGAGCGTTCCGATTTCAGTTCCAGAGCGATTCGCCCGATTAGTCCTTCATATTTAGTCGTTTTCAGCCAATTTTCAGAATTTTTGAAACTTTAACTTTTTTGTGAAAATATCCACTAAATGAGGGAATAATATGTGTGAGGGTACCCCAGGAGAGTTCCAAATGTGTGTGGGTAGAAGACATCCCACGGGGGTAAAATTGAAAAAAGTTGAAATTTTTTTTTTTTATTGACTTTGTCATTTTTCCGGCGTTTATCAGACTTTCAGATAGGGGAAATGTCAGTGAGCGTTCCAATTTCAGTTCCAGAGCGATTCGCCCGATGAGTCCTTTATATTTAGTCGTTTTCAGCCAATTTTCTGAATTTTTGAAAATTTCACTTTTTTGTGAAAATATCCACTAAATGAGGGAATAATATGTGTGAAGGTACCCCAGGAGTGTTCCAAATGTGTGTGGGTAGAATATATATCCCACGGGGGTAAAATTGAAAAAAGTTTAAAAAATTTTTTTTTGGACTTAGTCATTTTTCCGGCATTTATCAGACTTTCAGATAGGGGAAATGTCATTGAGCGTTCCGATTTCAGTTCCAGAGTGATTCGCCCGATGAGTCCTTCATATTTAGTCGTTTTCAGCCAATTTTCAGAATTTTTGAAAATTTCACTTTTTTGTGAAAATATCCACTAAATGAGGGAATAATATGTGTGAGGGTACCCCAGGAGAGTTCCAAATGTGTGTGGGTAGAATATATATCCCACGGGGGTAAAATTGAAAAAAGGTGAAAAAAAATTTTTTTTGGACTTAGTAATTTTTTCAGCGTTTATCAGACTTTCAGATAGGGGAAATGTCAGTGAGCGTTCCAATTTCAGTTCCAGAACGATTCGCCCGATCAGTCCCTCATATTTAGTCGTTTTCAGCCAATTTTCTGAATTTTTGAAAATTTCACTTTTTTGTGAAAATATCCACTAAATGAGGGAATAATATGTGTGAAGATACCCCAGGAGTGTTCCAAATGTGTGTGGGTAGAATATATATCCCACGGGGGTAAAATTGAAAAAAGTTGAAAAAAAATTTTTTTTAGACTTAGTCATTTTTCCAGCGTTTATCAGACTTTCAGATAGGGGAAATGTCAGTGAGCGTTCCAATTTCATTTCCAGAGCGATTCGCCGATGAGTCCTTCATATTTAGTCATTTTCAGCCAATTTTCAGAATTTTTGAAAATTTCACTTTTTTGTGAAAATATCCACTAAATGAGGGAATAATATGTGTGAAGATACCCCAGGAGTGTTCCATATGGGTGTGGGTAGAATATATATCCCACGGGGGTAAAATTGAAAAAAGGTGAAAAATTTTTTTTTTGGACTTAGTCATTTTTTCAGCGTTTATCAGACTTTCAGATAGGGGAAATGTCAGTAAGCATTCCAATTTCAGTTCCAGAGCGATTCACCCGATGAGTCCTTCATATTTAGTCGTTTTCAGCCAATTTTCTGAATATTTGAAAATTTCACTTTTTTGTGAAAATATCCACTAAATGAGGGAATAATATGTGTGAGGGTACCCCAGGATAGTTCCAAATGTATGTGGGTAGAATATATATCCCACGGGGGTAAAATTGAAAAAAGTTTAAAAAAATTTTTTTTTGGACTTAGTCATTTTTCCAGCGTAAATCAGACTTTCAATTAGGGCAAATGTCAGTGAGCGTTCCGATTTCAGTTCCAGAGCGATTCGCCCGATGAGTCCTTCATATTTAGTCGTTTTCAGGCAATTTTCTGAATATTTGAAAATTTCACTTTTTTGTGAAAATATCCACTAAATGAGGGAATAATATGTGTGAGGGTACCCCAGGAGAGTTCCAAATGTATGTGGGTAGAATATATATCCCACGGGGGTAAAATTGAAAAAAGTTTAAAAAATTTTTTTTTTGTACTTAGTCATTTTTCCAGCGTAAATCAGACTTTCAATTATGGCAAATGTCAGTGAGCGTTCCGATTTCAGTTCCAGAGCGATTCGCCCGATGAGTCCTTCATATTTAGTTGGTTTCAGCCAATTTTCTGAATATTTGAAAATTTCACTTTTTTGTGAAAATATCCACTAAATGAGGGAATAATATGTGTGAGGGTACCCCAGGAGAGTTCCAAATGTGTGTGGGTAGAATATATATCCCACGGGGGTAAAATTGAAAAAAGTTTAAAAAAAAATTTTTTTAGACTTAGTCATTTTTCCGGCGTTTATCAGACTTTCAATTAGGGCAAATGTCAGTGAGCATTCCGATTTCAGTTCTAGAGCGATTCGCCCGATTAGTCCTTCATATTTAGTCGTTTTCAGGCAATTTTCAGAATTTTTGAAAATTTCACTTTTTTGTGAAAATATCCACTAAATGAGGGAATAATATGTGTGAGGGTACCCCAGGAGAGTTCCAAATGTATGTGGGTAGAATATATATCCCACGGGGGTAAAATTGAAAAAAGTTTAAAAAAATTTTTTTTTGTACTTAGTCATTTTTCCAGCGTAAATCAGACTTTCAATTATGGCAAATGTCAGTGAGCGTTCCGATTTCAGTTCCAGAGCGATTCGCCCGATGAGTCCTTCATATTTAGTCGGTTTCAGCCAATTTTCTGAATTTTTGAAAATTTCACTTTTTTGTGAAAATATCCACTAAATGAGGGAATAATATGTGTGAGGGTACCCCGGGAGAGTTCCAAATTTGTGTGGGTAGAAGACATATCCAACGGGGGTAAAATTGAAAAAAGGTGAAAAAATTTTTTTTTTGGACTTAGTCATTTTTTCAGCGTTTATCAGACTTTCAGATAATGGAAATGTCAGTGAGCGTTCCAATTTCAGTTCCAGAGCGATTCGCCTGATGAGTCCCTCATATTTAGTCGTTTTCAGCCAATTTTCGGAATTTTTGAAAATTTCACTTTTTTGTGAAAATATCCACTAACTGAGGGAATAATATGTGTGAGGGTACCCCAGGAGAGTTCCAAATGTGTGTGGGTAGAATATATATCCCACGGGGGTAAAATTGAAAAAAGGTGAAAAATTTTTTTTTTTGGACTTAGTCATTTTTTCAGCGTTTATCAGACTTTCAGATAGGGGAAATGTCAGTGAGCGTTCCGATTTCAGTTCCAGCGCGATTCGCCCGATGAGTCCTTCATATTTAGTTGTTTTCAGCCAATTTTCTGAATTTTTGAAAATTTCACTTTTTTTGTGAAAATATCCACTAAATGAGGGAATAATATGTGTGAGGGTACCCCTGGAGAGTTCCAAATTTGTGTGGGTAGAAGACATATCCAACGGGGGTAAAATTGAAAAAAGGTGAAAAAAAATTTTTTTTGGACTTAGTAATTTTTTCAGCGTTTATCAGACTTTCAGATAGGGGAAATGTCAGTGAGCGTTCCAATTTCAGTTCCAGAGCGATTCGCCCGATGAGTCCCTCATATTTAGTCGTTTTCAGCCAATTTTCAGAATTTTTGAAAATTTCACTTTTTTGTGAAAATATCCACTAAATGAGGGAATAATATGTGTGAAGGTACCCCAGGAGTGTTCCAAATGTGTGTGGGTAGAATATATATCCCACGGGGGTAAAATTGAAAAAAGTTGAAAAAATTTTTTTTTGGACTTAGTCATTTTTCCGGCATTTATCAGACTTTCAGATAGGGGAAATGTCAGTGAGCGTTCCAATTTCAGTTCCAGAGCGATTCGCCTGATGAGTCCCTCATATTTAGTCGTTTTCAGCCAATTTTCGGAATTTTTGAAAATTTCACTTTTTTGTGAAAATATCCACTAACTGAGGGAATAATATGTGTGAGGGTACCCCAGGAGAGTTCCAAATGTGTGTGGGTAGAATATATATCCCACGGGGGTAAAACTGAAAAAAGGTGAAAAATTTTTTTTTTTGGACTTAGTAATTTTTTCAGCGTTTATCAGACTTTCAGATAGGGGAAATGTCAGTGAGCGTTCCGATTTCAGTTCCAGAGCGATTCGCCCGATGATTCCTTCATATTTAGTCGTTTTCATCCAATTTTCTTAATTTTTGAAAATTTCACTTTTTTTGTGAAAATATCCACTAAATGAGGGAATAATATGTGTGAGGGTACCCCAGGAGAGTTCCAAATGTGTGTGGGTAGAATATGTATCCCACGGGGGTAAAATTGAAAAAAGGTGAAAAAAATTTTTTTTGGACTTAGTCATTTTTCCGGCGTTTATCAGACTTTCAGATAGGGGAAATGTCAGTGAGCGTTTCGATTTCAGTTCCATAGTGATTCGCCAATGAGTCCTTCATATTTAGTCGTTTTCAGCCAATTTTCAGAATTTTTGAAAATTTCACTTTTTTGTGAAAATATCCACTAAATGAGGGAATAATATGTGTGAGGGTACCCCTGGAGAGTTCCAAATTTGTGTGGGTAGAAGACACATCCAACGGGGGTAAAATTGAAAAAAAGGTGAAAAAAAATTTTTTTTGGACTTAGTAATTTTTTCAGCGTTTATCAGACTTTCAGATAGGGGAAATGTCAGTGAGCGTTCCAATTTCAGTTCCAGAGCGATTCGCCCGATGAGTCCCTTCATATTTAGTCGTTTTCAGCCAATTTTCAGAATTTTTGAAAATTTCACTTTTTTGTGAAAATATCCACTAAATGAGGGAATAATATGTGGGAAGGTACCCCAGGAGTGTTCCAAATGTGTGTGGGTAGAATATATATCCCACGGGGGTTAAATTGAAAAAAGTTAAAAAAAAATTTTTTTTAAACTTAGTCATTTTTCCGGCGTTTATCAGACTTTCAATTAGGGCAAATGTCAGTGAGCATTCCGATTTCAGTTCTAGAGCGATTCGCCCGATTAGTCCTTCATATTTAGTCGTTTTCAGCCAATTTTCAGAATTTTTGAAAATTTCACTTTTTTGTAAAAATATCCACTAAATGAGGGAATAATATGTGTGAGGGTACCCCAGGAGAGTTCCAAATGAATGTGGGTAGAATATATATCCCACGGGGGTAAAATTGAAAAAAGTTTAAAAAATTTTTTTTTTGTACTTAGTCATTTTTCCAGCGTAAATCAGACTTTCAATTAGGGCAAATGTCAGTGAGCGTTCCGATTTCAGTTCCAGAGCGATTCGCCCGATGAGACCTTCATATTTAGTCGGTTTCAGCCAATTTTCTGAATATTTGAAAATTTCACTTTTTTGTGAAAATATCCACTAATTGAGGGAATAATATGTGTGAGGGTACCCCAGGAGAGTTCCAAATGTGTGTGGGTAGAATATATATCCCACGGGGGTAAAATTGAAAAAAGTTTTAAAAAATTTTTTTTTAGACTTAGTCATTTTTCCGGCGTTTATCAGACTTTCAATTAGGGCAAATGTCAGTGAGCTTTCCGATTTCAGTTCTAGAGCGATTCGCCCGATTAGTCCTTCATATTTAGTTGTTTTCAGCCAATTTTCAGAATTTTTGAAAGTTTAACTTTTTTGTGAAAATATCCACTAAATGAGGGAATAATATGTGTGAGGTTACCCCAGGAGAGTTCCAAATGTATGTGGGTAGAATATATAACCCACGGGGGTAAAATTGAAAAAAGTTTAAAAAAATTTTTTTTAGACTTAGTCATTTTTCCAGCGTTTATCAGACTTTCAGATAGGGGAAATGTCAGTGAGCGTTCCAATTTCAGTTCCAGAGCGATTCGCCCGATGAGTCCTTCATATTTAGTCGTTTTCAGCCAATTTTCTGAATTTTTGAAAATTTCACTTTTTTGTGAAAATATGCACTAAATGAGGGAATAATATGTGTGAGGGTACCCCAGGAGAGTTCCAAATGTGTGTGGGTAGAATATATATCCCACGGGGGTAAAATTGAAAAAAGGTGAAAACTTTTTTTTTTGGACTTAGTCATTTTTTCAGCGTTTATCAGACTTTCAGATAGGGGAAATGTCAGTAAGCGTTCCAATTTCAGTTCCAGAGCGATTCACCCGATGAGTCCTTCATATTTAGTCGTTTTCAGCCAATTTTCTGAATATTTGAAAATTTCACTTTTTTGTGAAAATATCCACTAAATGAGGGAATAATATGTGTGAGGGTACCCCAGGATAGTTCCAAATGTATGTGGGTAGAATATATATCCCACGGGGGTAAAATTGAAAAAAGTTTAAAAAAATTTTTTTTGGACTTAGTCATTTTTCCAGCGTAAATCAGACTTTCAATTAGGGCAAATGTCAGTGAGCGTTCCGATTTCAGTTCCAGAGCGATTCGCCTGATGAGTCCTTCATATTTAGTCGTTTTCAGCCAATTTTCTGAATATTTGAAAATTTCACTTTTTTGTGAAAATATCCACTAAATGAGGGAATAATATGTGTGAGGGTACCCCAGGAGAGTTCCAAATGTGTGTGGGTAGAATATATATCCCACGGGGGTAAAATTGAAAAAAGTTGAAAAAAAATTTTTTTTAGACTTAGTCATTTTTCCGGCGTTTATCAGACTTTCAATTAGGGCAAATGTCAGTGAGCATTCCAATTTCAGTTCTAGAGCGATTCGCCCGATTAGTCCTTCATATTTAGTCGTTTTCAGCCAATTTTCAGAATTTTTGAAAATTTCACTTTTTTGTGAAAATATCCACTAAATGAGGGAATAATATGTGTGAGGGTACCCCAGGAGAGTTCCAAATGTATGTGGGTAGAATATATATCCCACGGGGGTAAAATTGAAAAAAGTTTAAAAAAATTTTTTTTTGTACTTAGTCATTTTTCCAGCGTAAATCAGACTTTCAATTATGGCAAATGTCAGTGAGCGTTCCGATTTCAGTTCCAGAGCGATTCACCCGATGAGTCCTTCATATTTAGTCGGTTTCAGCCAATTTTCTGAATATTTGAAAATTTCACTTTTTTGTAAAAATATCCACTAAATGAGGGAATAATATGTGTGAGGGTACCCCAGGAGAGTTCCAAATGTGTGTGGGTAGAATATATATCCCACGGGGGAAAAAATTGAAAAAAGTTGAAAAAAATTTTTTTTCAGACTTAGTCATTTTTCCGGCGTTTATCAGACTTTCAGATAGAGGAAACGTCAGTGAGCGTTCCGATTTCAGTTCCAGAGTGATTCGCCCGATGATTCCTACATATTTAGTCGTTTTCAGCCAATTTTCTGAATTTTTGAAAATTTCACTTTTTTGTGAAAATATCCACTAAATGAGGGAATAATATGTGTGAAGGTACCCCAGGAGAGTTCCAAATGTGTGTGGGTAGAATATATATCCCACGGGGGTAAAATTGAAAAAAGGTGAAAAAAATTTTTTTTTGGACTTAATAATTTTTTCAGCGTTTATCAGACTTTCAGATAGGGGAAATGTCAGTGAGCGTTCCAATTTCAGTTCCAAAACGATTCGCCTGATGAGTCCCTCATATTTAGTCGTTTTCAGCCAATTTTCTGAATTTTTGAAAATTTCACTTTTTTGTGAAAATATCCACTAAATGAGGGAATAATATGTGTGAAGGTACCCCAGGAGTGTTCCAAATGTGTGTGGGTAGAATATATATCCCACGGGGGTAAAATTGAAAAAAGTTGAAAAAATTTTTTTTTGGACTTAGTCATTTTTCCGGCGTTTATCAGACTTTCAGATAGGGGAAATGTCAGTGAGCATTCCGATTTCAGTTCCAGAGCGATTCGCCCGATGATTCCTTCATATTTAGTCGTTTTCAGCCAATTTTCTGAATTTTTGAAAATTTCACTTTTTTGTGAAAATATCCACTAAATGAGGGAATAATATGTGTGAGGGTACCCCAGGAGAGTTTCAAATGTGTGTGGGTAGAATATATATCCCACGGGGGTAAATTGAAAAAAGGTGAAAAAATTTTTTTTTTGGACTTAGTCATTTTTCCGGCGTTTATCAGACTTTCAGATAGGGGAAATGTCAGTGAGCGTTCCGATTTCAGTTCCAGAGCGATTCGCCTGATGAGTCCTTCATATTTAGTCGTTTTCAGCCAATTTTCTGAATTTTTGAAAATTTTACTTTTTTGTGAAAATATCCACTAAATGAGGGAATAATATGTGTGAGGGTACCCCTGGAGACTTCCAAATTTGTGTGGGTAGAAGACATATCCAACGGGGGTAAAATTGAAAAAAGGTGAAAAAAAATTTTTTTTGGACTTAGTAATTTTTTCAGCGTTTATCAGACTTTCAGATAGGGGAAATGTCAGTGAGCGTTCCAATTTCATTTCCAGAGCGATTCGCCTGATGAGTCCCTCATATTTAGTCGTTTTCAGCCAATTTTCAGTATTTTTGAAAATTTCACTTTTTTGTGAAAATATCCACTAAATGAGGGAATAATATGTGTGAAGGTACCCCAGGAGTGTTCCAAATGTGTGTGGGTAGAATATATATCCCACGGGGGTAAAATTGAAAAAAGTTGAAAAAATTTTTTTTTGGACTTAGTCATTTTTCCGGCATTTATCAGACTTTCAGATAGGGGAAATGTCAGTGAACGTTCCGATTTCAGTTCCAGAGCGATTCGCCCGATGAGTCCTTCATATTTAGTCGTTTTCAGCCAATTTTCGGAATTTTTGAAAATTTCACTTTTTTGTGAAAATATCCACTAACTGAGGGAATAATATGTGTGAGGGTACCCCAGGAGAGTTCCAAATGTGTGTGGGTAGAATATATATCCCACGGGGGTAAAATTGAAAAAAGGTGAAAAATTATTTTTTTTGGACTTAGTCATTTTTTCAGCGTTTATCAGACTTTCAGATAGGGGAAATGTCAGTGAGCGTTCCGATTTCAGTTCCAGAGCGATTCGCCCGATGAGTCCTTCATATTTAGTTGTTTTCAGCCAATTTTCTGAATTTTTGAAAATTTCACTTTTTTTGTGAAAATATCCACTAAATGAGGGAATAATATGTGTGAGGGTACCCCAGGAGAGTTCCAAATGTGTGTGGGTAGAATATGTATCCCACGGGGGTAAAATTGAAAAAAGTTTAAAAAAAATTTTTTTTAGACTTAGTCATTTTTCCGGCGTTTATCAGACTTTCAGATAGGGGAAATGTCAGTGAGCATTCCGATTTCAGTTCCAGAGCGATTCGCCTGATGAGTCCTTCATATTTAGTCGTTTTCAGCCAATTTTCAGAAGTTTTGAAAATTTCACTTTTTTGTGAAAATATCCACTAAATGAGGGAATAATATGTGTGAGGGTACCCCAGGAGAGTTCCAAATGTGTGTGGGTAGAATATATATCCCACGGGGGTAAAATTGAAAAAAGGTGAAAAAATTTTTTTTTTGGACTTACTCATTTTTTCAGCGTTTATCAGACTTTCAGATAGGGGAAATGTCAGTGAGCGTTCCGATTTCAGTTCCAGAGCGAATCGCCCGATAAGTCCTTCATATTTAGTCGTTTCCAGCCAATGCTCAGAATTTTTGAAAATTTCACTTTTTTGTGAAAATATCCACTAAATGAGGGAATAATATGTGTGAGGGTGCCCCAGGAGTGTTCCAAATGTGTGTGGGTAGAATATATATCCCACGGGGGTAAAATTGAAAAAAGGTGAAAAAAAAATTTTTTTAGACTTAGTCATTTTTCCGGCGTTTATCAGACTTTCAGATAGGGGAAATGTCAGTGAGCGTTCCGATTTCAGTTCCAGCGCGATTCGCCCGATGAGTCCTTCATATTCAGTAGTTTTCAGTCAATTTTCTGAATTTTTGAAAATTTCACTTTTTTGTGAAAATATCCACTAAATGAGGGAATAATATGTGTGAAGGTACCCCAGGAGTGTTCCAAATGTGTGTGGGTAGAATATATATCCCACGGGGGTAAAATTGAAAAAAGTTGAAAAAATTTTTTTTTGGACTTAGTCATTTTTTCAGCGTTTATCAGACTTTCAGATAGGGGAAATGTCAGTGAGCGTTCCAATTTCAGTTCCAGAGCGATTCGCCCGATAAGTCCCTCATATTTAGTCGTTTTCAGCCAATTTTCGGAATTTTTGAAAATTTCACTTTTTTGTGAAAATATCCACTAACTGAGGGAATAATATGTGTGAGGGTACCCCAGGAGAATTCCAAATGTGTGTGGGTAGAATATATATCCCACGGGGGTAAAATTGAAAAAAGGTGAAAAATTATTTTTTTTGGACTTAGTCATTTTTTCAGCGTTTATCAGACTTTCAGATAGGGGAAATGTCAGTGAGCGTTCCGATTTCAGTTCCAGAGCGATTCGCCCGATGAGTCCTTCATATTTAGTTGTTTTCAGCCAATTTTCTGAATTTTTGAAAATTTCACTTTTTTTGTGAAAATATCCACTAAATGAGGGAATAATATGTGTGAGGGTACCCCAGGAGAGTTCCAAATGTGTGTGGGTAGAATATGTATCCCACGGGGGTAAAATTGAAAAAAGTTTAAAAAAAATTTTTTTTAGACTTAGTCATTTTTCCGGCGTTTATCAGACTTTCAGATAGGGGAAATGTCAGTGAGCATTCCGATTTCAGTTCCAGAGCGATTCGCCTGATGAGTCCTTCATATTTAGTCGTTTTCAGCCAATTTTCAGAAGTTTTGAAAATTTCACTTTTTTGTGAAAATATCCACTAAATGAGGGTATAATATGTGTGAGGGTACCCCAGGAGAGTTCCAAATGTGTGTGGGTAGAATATATATCCCACGGGGGTAAAATTGAAAAAAGGTGAAAAAATTTTTTTTTTGGACTTACTCATTTTTTCAGCGTTTATCAGACTTTCAGATAGGGGAAATGTCAGTGAGCGTTCCGATTTCAGTTCCAGAGCGAATCGCCCGATAAGTCCTTCATATTTAGTCGTTTCCAGCCAATGCTCAGAATTTTTGAAAATTTCACTTTTTTGTGAAAATATCCACTAAATGAGGGAATAATATGTGTGAGGGTACCCCAGGAGAGTTCCAAATGTGTGTGGGTAGAATATATATCCCACGGGGGTAAAATTGAAAAAAGGTGAAAAATATTTTTTTTTGACTTAGTCATTTTTTCAGCGTTTATCAGACTTTCAGATAGGGGAAATGTCAGTGAGCATTCCGATTTCAGTTCCAGAGCGATTTGCCTGATGAGTCCTTCATATTTAGTCGTTTTCAGCCAATTTTCTGAATTTTTGAAAATTTCACTTTTTTGTGAAAATATCCACTAAATGAGGGAATAATATGTGTGAGGGTACCCCAGGAGAGTTCCAAATGTGTGTGGGTAGAATATATATCCCACGGGGGTAAAATTGAAAAAAGCTGAAAAAATTTTTTTTTTTGACTTAGTCATTTTTCCGGCGTTTATCAGACTTTCAGATAGGTGAAATGTCAGTGAGCGTTCCGATTTCAGTTCCAGAGCAATTCGCCCGATGAGTCCTTCATATTTAGTCGTTTTCAGCCAATTTTCAGAATTTTTTAAAATTTCACTTTTTTGTAAAAAAATATCCACTAAATGAGGGAATAATATGTGTGAGGGTACCCCAGGAGAGTTCCAAATGTGTGTGGGTAGAATATATATCCCACGGGGGTAAAATTGAAAAAGGTGAAAAGTTTTTTTTTTTGGACTTAGTCATTTTTTCAGCGTTTATCAGACTTTCAGATAGGGGAAATGTCAGTGAGCGTTCCGATTTCAGTTCCAGAGTGATTCGCCAATGAGTCCTTCATATTTAGTCGTTTTCAGCCAATTTTCTGAATTTTTGAAAATTTCACTTTTTTGTGAAAATATCCACTAAATGAGGGAATAATATGTGTGAGGGTACCCCAGGAGAGTTCCAAATGTGTGTGGGTAGAATATATATCCCACGGGGGTAAAATTGAAAAAAGTAAAAAAAAAATTTTTTTTGACTTTGTCATTTTTCCGGCGTTTATCAGACTTTCAGATAGGTGAAATGTCAGTGAGCGTTCCGATTTCAGTTCCAGAGCAATTCGCCCGATGAGTCCTTCATATTTAGTCGTTTTCAGCCAATTTTCTGAATTTTTGAAAATTTCACTTTTTTGTAAAAAAATATCCACTAAATGAGGGAATAATATGTGTGAGGGTACCCCAGGAGAGTTCCAAATCTGTGTGGGTAGAATATATATCCCACGGGGGTAAAATTGACAAAAGGTGAAAAATTTTTTTTTTTAGACTTAGTCATTTTTCCGGCGTTTACCAGACTTTCAGATAGGGGAAATGTCAGTGAGCATTCTGATTTCAGTTCCAGAGTGATTCGCCCGATGAGTCCTTCATATTTAGTCGTTTTCAGCCAATTTTCTGAATTTTTGAAAATTTCACTTTTTTGTGAAAATATCCACTAAATGAGGGAACAATATGTGTGAGGGTACCCCAGGAGAGTTCCAAATGTGTGTGGGTAGAATATATATCCCACGGGGGTAAAATTGAAAAAAGGTGAAAAATATTTTTTTTTGACTTAGTCATTTTTTCAGCGTTTATCAGACTTTCAGATAGGGGAAATGTCAGTGAGCATTCCGATTTCAGTTCCAGAGCGATTTGCCTGATGAGTCCTTCATATTTAGTCGTTTTCAGCCAATTTTCTGAATTTTTGAAAATTTCACTTTTTTGTGAAAATATCCACTAAATGAGGGAATAATATGTGTGAGGGTACCCCAGGAGAGTTCCAAATGTGTGTGGGTAGAATATATATCCCACGGGGGTAAAATTGAAAAAAGCTGAAAAAAATTTTTTTTTTGACTTAGTCATTTTTTCAGCGTTTATCAGACTTTCAGATAGGTGAAATGTCAGTGAGCGTTCCGATTTCAGTTCCAGAGCAATTCGCCCGATGAGTCCTTCATATTTAGTCATTTTCAGCCAATTTTCAGAATTTTTTAAAATTTCACTTTTTTGTAAAAAAATATCCACTAAATGAGGGAATAATATGTGTGAGGGTACCCCAGGAGAGTTCCAAATGTGTGTGGGTAGAATATATATCCCACGGGGGTAAAATTGAAAAAAGGTGAAAAATTTTTTTTTTTGGACTTAGTCATTTTTTCAGCGTTTATCAGACTTTCAGATAGGGGAAATGTCAGTGAGCGTTCCGATTTCAGTTCCAGAGCAATTCGCCCGATGAGTCCTTCATATTTAGTCGTTTTCAGCCAATTTTCTGAATTTTTGAAAATTTCACTTTTTTGTAAAAAAAAATCCACTAAATGAGGGAATAATATGTGTGAGGGTACCCCAGAAGAGTTACAAATGTGTGTGGGTAGAATATATATCCCACAGGGGTAAAATTGAAAAAAATTAAAAAAAAAAATTTTTTTGACTGTCATTTTTCCGGCGTTTATCAGACTTTCAGATAGGGGAAATGTCAGTGAGCGTTCTGATTTCAGTTCCAGAGCAATTCGCCCGATGAGTCCTGCATATTTAGTAATTTTCAGCCAATTTTCAGAATGTTTGAAAATTTCACTTTTTTGTGAAAATATCCACTAAATGAGGGAATAATATGTGTGAGGGTACCCCAGGAGAGTTCCAAATGTGTGTGGGTAGAATATATATCCCACGGGGGAAAAATTGAAAAAAAGTGAAAAATATTTTTTCTTTACTTAGTCATTTTTTCAGCGTTTATCAGACTTTCAGATAGGGGAAATGTCAGTGAGCATTCCGATTTCAGTTCCAGAGCGATTTGCCCGATGAGTCCTTCATATTTAGTCGTTTTCAGCCAATTTTCTGAAATTTTGAAAATTTCACTTTTTTGTGAAAATATCCACTAAATGAGGGAATAATATGTGTGAGGGTACGCCAGGAGAGTTCCAAACGTGTGTGGGTAGAATATATATCCCACGGGGGTAAAATTGAAAAAGGTGAAAAAAATTTTTTTTTCGTCTTAGTCATTTTTTCAGCGTTTATCAGACTTTTAGATAGGGGAAATGTCAGTGAGCATTCCGATTTCAGTTCCAGAGCGATTTGCCTGATGAGTCCTTCATATTTAGTCGTTTTCAGCCAATTTTCTGAATTTTTGAAAATTTCACTTTTTTGTGAAAATATCCACTAAATGAGGGAATAATATGTGTGAGGGTACCCCAGGAGAGTTCCAAATGTGTGTGGGTAGAATATATATCCCACGGGGGTAAAATTGAAAAAAGCTGAAAAAATTTTTTTTTTTGACTTAGTCATTTTTTCAGCGTTTATCAGACTTTCAGATAGGTGAAATGTCAGTGAGCGTTCCGATTTCAGTTCCAGAGCAATTCGCCCGATGAGTCCTTCATATTTAGTCATTTTCAGCCAATTTTCAGAATTTTTTAAAATTTCACTTTTTTGTAAAAAAATATCCACTAAATGAGGGAATAATATGTGTGAGGGTACCCCAGGAGAGTTCCAAATGTGTGTGGGTAGAATATATATCCCACGGGGGTAAAATTGAAAAAAGGTGAAAAATTTTTTTTTTTGGACTTAGTCATTTTTTCAGCGTTTATCAGACTTTCAGATAGGGGAAATGTCAGTGAGCGTTCCGATTTCAGTTCCAGAGCAATTCGCCCGATGAGTCCTTCATATTTAGTCGTTTTCAGCCAATTTTCTGAATTTTTGAAAATTTCACTTTTTTGTAAAAAAAAATCCACTAAATGAGGGAATAATATGTGTGAGGGTACCCCAGGAGAGTTACAAATGTGTGTGGGTAGAATATATATCCCACAGGGATAAAATTGAAAAAAATTAAAAAAAAAATTTTTTTTGACTGTCATTTTTCCGGCGTTTATCAGACTTTCAGATAGGGGAAATGTCAGTGAGCGTTCTGATTTCAGTTCCAGAGCAATTCGCCCGATGAGTCCTGCATATTTAGTAATTTTCAGCCAATTTTCAGAATGTTTGAAAATTTCACTTTTTTGTGAAAATATCCACTAAATGAGGGAATAATATGTGTGAGGGTACCCCAGGAGAGTTCCAAATGTGTTTGGGTAGAATATATATACCACGGGGGTAAAATTGAAAAAAGATGAAAAAATTTTTTTTTGACTTAGTAATTTTTCCGGCGTTTATCAGACTTTCAGATAGGGGAAATGTCAGTGAGCATTTCGATTTCAGTTCCAGAGTGATTCGCCCGATGAGTCCTACATATTTAGTCGTTTTCAGCCAATTTTCAGAATTTTTGAAAATTTCACTTTTTTGTGAAAATATCCACTAAATGAGGGAATAATATGTGTGAGGGTACCCCAGGAGAGTTCCAAATGTGTGTGGGTAGAATATATATCCCACGGGGGAAAAATTGAAAAAAAGTGAAAAATATTTTTTCTTTACTTAGTCATTTTTTCAGCGTTTATCAGACTTTCAGATAGGGGAAATGTCAGTGAGCATTCCGATTTCAGTTCCAGAGCGATTTGCCCGATGAGTCCTTCATATTTAGTCGTTTTCAGCCAATTTTCTGAAATTTTGAAAATTTCACTTTTTTGTGAAAATATCCACTAAATGAGGGAATAATATGTGTGAGGGTACGCCAGGAGAGTTCCAAACGTGTGTGGGTAGAATATATATCCCACGGGGGTAAAATTGAAAAAGGTGAAAAAAAATTTTTTTTTGACTTAGTCATTTTTCCGGCGTTTATCAGACTTTCAGATAGGGGAAATGTCAGTGAGCGTTCCAAATTCAGTTCCAGAGCATTTCGCCCGATGAGTCCTTCATATTTAGTCGTTTTCAGCCAATTTTCAGAATTTTTGAAAATTTCACCTTTTTGTGAAAATATCCACTAAATGAGGGAATAATATGTGTGAGGGTACCCCAGGACAGTTCCAAATGTGTGTGGGTAGAATATATATCCCACGGGGGTAAAATTGAAAAAAGATGAAAACATTTTTTTTTTGACTTAGTCATTTTTCCGTCGTTTATCAGACTTTCAGATAGGGGAAATGTCAGTGAGCGTTCCGATTTCAGTTCCAGAGCGATTCGCCTGATGAGTCCTTCATATTTAGTCGTTTTCAGCCAATTTTCTGAATTTTTGAAAATTTCACTTTTTTGTAAAAAAATATCCACTAAATTAGGGAATAATATATGTGAGGGTACCCCAGGAGAGTTCCAAATGTGTGTGGGTAGAATATATATCCCACAGGGGTAAAATTGAAAAAAGGTGAAAAAATTTTTTTTTTGGACTTAGTCATTTTTTCAGCGTTTATCAGACTTTCAGATAGGGGAAATGTCAGTGAGCGTTCCGATTTCAGTTCCATAGCAATTCGCCCGATGAGTCCTTCATATTTAGTCATTTTCAGCCAATTTTCAGAATTTTTTAAAATTTCACTTTTTTGTAAAAAAATATCCACTAAATGAGGGAATAATATGTGTGAGGGTACCCCAGGAGAGTTCCAAATGTGTGTGGGTAGAATATATATCCCACGGGGGTAAAATTGAAAAAAGGTGAAAAATTTTTTTTTTTGGACTTAGTCATTTTTTCAGCGTTTATCAGACTTTCAGATAGGGGAAATGTCAGTGAGCGTTCCGATTTCAGTTCCAGAGCAATTCGCCCGATGAGTCCTTCATATTTAGTCGTTTTCAGCCAATTTTCTGAATTTTTGAAAATTTCACTTTTTTGTAAAAAAAAATCCACTAAATGAGGGAATAATATGTGTGAGGGTACCCCAGGAGAGTTACAAATGTGTGTGGGTAGAATATATATCCCACAGGGGTAAAATTGAAAAAAATGTAAAAAAAAATTTTTTTTGACTGTCATTTTTCCGGCGTTTATCAGACTTTCAGATAGGGGAAATGTCAGTGAGCGTTCTGATTTCAGTTCCAGAGCAATTCGCCCGATGAGTCCTGCATATTTAGTAATTTTCAGCCAATTTTCAGAATGTTTGAAAATTTCACTTTTTTGTGAAAATATCCACTAAATGAGGGAATAATATGTGTGAGGGTACCCCAGGAGAGTTCCAAATGTGTTTGGGTAGAATATATATACCACGGGGGTAAAATTGAAAAAAGATGAAAAAAATTTTTTTTGACTTAGTAATTTTTCCGGCGTTTATCAGACTTTCAGATAGGGGAAATGTCAGTGAGCATTTCGATTTCAGTTCCAGAGTGATTCGCCCGATGAGTCCTACATATTTAGTCGTTTTCAGCCAATTTTCAGAATTTTTGAAAATTTCACTTTTTTGTGAAAATATCCACT
The DNA here is from genome assembly GCF_046119375.1 of Phyllobates terribilis. Lineage (NCBI taxonomy): Eukaryota > Metazoa > Chordata > Amphibia > Anura > Dendrobatidae > Phyllobates > Phyllobates terribilis. The sequence continues at coordinate 16,189,934 of NW_027362773.1, read as the reverse complement.
AAATGAGGGAATAATATGTGTGAGGGTACCCCAGGAGAGTTCCAAATGTGTGTGGGTAGAATATATATCCCACGGGGGAAAAATTGAAAAAAAGTGAAAAATATTTTTTCTTTACTTAGTCATTTTTTCAGCGTTTATCAGACTTTCAGATAGGGGAAATGTCAGTGAGCATTCCGATTTCAGTTCCAGAGCGATTTGCCCGATGAGTCCTTCATATTTAGTCGTTTTCAGCCAATTTTCTGAAATTTTGAAAATTTCACTTTTTTGTGAAAATATCCACTAAATGAGGGAATAATATGTGTGAGGGTACGCCAGGAGAGTTCCAAACGTGTGTGGGTAGAATATATATCCCACGGGGGTAAAATTGAAAAAGGTGAAAAAAAATTTTTTTTTGACTTAGTCATTTTTCCGGCGTTTATCAGACTTTCAGATAGGGGAAATGTCAGTGAGCGTTCCAAATTCAGTTCCAGAGCATTTCGCCCGATGAGTCCTTCATATTTAGTCGTTTTCAGCCAATTTTCAGAATTTTTGAAAATTTCACCTTTTTGTGAAAATATCCACTAAATGAGGGAATAATATGTGTGAGGGTACCCCAGGACAGTTCCAAATGTGTGTGGGTAGAATATATATCCCACGGGGGTAAAATTGAAAAAAGATGAAAACATTTTTTTTTTGACTTAGTCATTTTTCCGTCGTTTATCAGACTTTCAGATAGGGGAAATGTCAGTGAGCGTTCCGATTTCAGTTCCAGAGCGATTCGCCTGATGAGTCCTTCATATTTAGTCGTTTTCAGCCAATTTTCTGAATTTTTGAAAATTTCACTTTTTTGTAAAAAAATATCCACTAAATTAGGGAATAATATATGTGAGGGTACCCCAGGAGAGTTCCAAATGTGTGTGGGTAGAATATATATCCCACAGGGGTAAAATTGAAAAAAGGTGAAAAAATTTTTTTTTTGGACTTAGTCATTTTTTCAGCGTTTATCAGACTTTCAGATAGGGGAAATGTCAGTGAGCGTTCCGATTTCAGTTCCATAGCGATTCGCCCGATGACTCCTTCATATTTAGTTGTTTTCAGCCAATTTTCAGAATTTTTGAAAATTTCACTTTTTTGTGAAATATCCACTAAATGAGGGAATAATATGTGTGAGGGTACCCCAGGAGAGTTCCAAATGTGTGTGGGTAGAATATATATCCCACGGGGGTAAAATTGAAAAAAGGTAAAAAAAAAATTTTTTTTGACTTTGTCATTTTTCCGGCGTTTATCACACTTTCAGATAGGGGAAATGTCAGTGAGCGTTCCGATTTCAGTTCCAGAGCAATTCGCCCGATGAGTCCTTCATATTTAGTCGTTTTCAGCCAATTTTCAGAATGTTTGAAAATTTCACTTTTTTGTGAAAATATCCACTAAATAAGGGAATAATATGTGTGAGGGTACCCCAGGAGAGTTCCAAATGTGTGTGGGTAGAATATATATCCCACGGGGGTAAAATTGAAAAAAGATGAAAAAATTTTTTTTTTGGACTTAGTCATTTTTCCGGCGTTTATCAGACTTTCAGATAGGTGAAATGTCAGTGAGCGTTCCGATTTCAGTTCCAGAGCCATTCGCCCGATGAGTCCTTCATATTTAGTCGTTTTCAGCCAATTTTCTGAATTTTTGAAAATTTCACTTTTTTGTAAAAAAATATCCACTAAATTAGGGAATAATATGTGTGAGGGTACCCCAGGAGAGTTCCAAATGTGTGTGGGTAGAATATATATCCCACAGGGGTAAAATTGAAAAAAGGTGAAAAAATTTTTTTTTTGGACTTAGTCATTTTTCCGGCGTTTATCAGACTTTCAGATAGGTGAAATGTCAGTGAGCGTTCCGATTTCAGTTCCAGAGCCATTCGCCCGATGAGTCCTTCATATTTAGTCGTTTTCAGCCAATTTTCTGAATTTTTGAAAATTTCACTTTTTTGTAAAAAAATATCCACTAAATTAGGGAATAATATGTGTGAGGGTACCCCAGGAGAGTTCCAAATCTGTGTGGGTAGAATATATATCCCACGGGGGTAAAATTGACAAAAGGTGAAAAAATTTTTTTTTTGGACTTAGTCATTTTTCCGGCGTTTATCAGACTTTCAGATAGGGGAAATGTCAGTGAGCATTCTGATTTCAGTTCCAGAGTAATTCGCCCGATGAGTCCTTCATATTAAGTCGTTTTCAGCCAATTTTCTGAATTTTTGAAAATTTCACTTTTTTGTGAAAATATCCACTAAATGAGGGAACAATATGTGTGAGGGTACCCCAGGAGAGTTCCAAATGTGTGTGGGTAGAATATATATCCCACGGGGGTAAAATTGAAAAAAGGTGAAAAATATTTTTTTTTGACTTAGTCATTTTTTCAGCGTTTATCAGACTTTCAGATAGGGGAAATGTCAGTGAGTATTCCGATTTCAGTTCCAGAGCGATTTGCCTGATGAGTCCTTCATATTTAGTCGTTTTCAGCCAATTTTCTGAATTTTTGAAAATTTCACTTTTTTGTGAAAATATCCACTAAATGAGGGAATAATATGTGTGAGGGTACCCCAGGAGAGTTCCAAATGTGTGTGGGTAGAATATATATCCCACGGGGGTAAAATTGAAAAAAGCTGAAAAATTTTTTTTTTTTGACTTAGTCATTTTTTCAGCGTTTATCAGACTTTCAGATAGGTGAAATGTCAGTGAGCGTTCCGATTTCAGTTCCAGAGCAATTCGCCCGATGAGTCCTTCATATTTAGTCATTTTCAGCCAATTTTCAGAATTTTTTAAAATTTCACTTTTTTGTAAAAAAATATCCACTAAATGAGGGAATAATATGTGTGAGGGTACCCCAGGAGAGTTCCAAATGTGTGTGGGTAGAATATATATCCCACGGGGGTAAAATTGAAAAAAGATGAAAAAATTTTTTTTTTGGACTTAGTCATTTTTCCGGCGTTTATCAGACTTTCAGATAGGTGAAATGTCAGTGAGCGTTCCGATTTCAGTTCCAGAGCCATTCGCCCGATGAGTCCTTCATATTTAGTCGTTTTCAGCCAATTTTCTGAATTTTTGAAAATTTCACTTTTTTGTAAAAAAATATCCACTAAATTAGGGAATAATATGTGTGAGGGTACCCCAGGAGAGTTCCAAATGTGTGTGGGTAGAATATATATCCCACAGGGGTAAAATTGAAAAAAGGTGAAAAAATTTTTTTTTTGGACTTAGTCATTTTTCCGGCGTTTATCAGACTTTCAGATAGGTGAAATGTCAGTGAGCGTTCCGATTTCAGTTCCAGAGCCATTCGCCCGATGAGTCCTTCATATTTAGTCGTTTTCAGCCAATTTTCTGAATTTTTGAAAATTTCACTTTTTTGTAAAAAAATATCCACTAAATTAGGGAATAATATGTGTGAGGGTACCCCAGGAGAGTTCCAAATGTGTGTGGGTAGAATATATATCCCACGGGGGTAAAATTGAAAAAAGTAAAAAAAAAATTTTTTTTGACTTTGTCATTTTTCCGGCGTTTATCAGACTTTCAGATAGGTGAAATGTCAGTGAGCGTTCCGATTTCAGTTCCAGAGCAATTCGCCCGATGAGTCCTTCATATTTAGTCGTTTTCAGCCAATTTTCTGAATTTTTGAAAATTTCACTTTTTTGTAAAAAAATATCCACTAAATGAGGGAATCATATGTGTGAGGGTACCCCAGGAGAGTTCCAAATCTGTGTGGGTAGAATATATATCCCACGGGGGTAAAATTGACAAAAGGTGAAAAAATTTTTTTTTTGGACTTAGTCATTTTTCCGGCGTTTATCAGACTTTCAGATAGGGGAAATGTCAGTGAGCATTCTGATTTCAGTTCCAGAGTAATTCGCCCGATGAGTCCTTCATATTTAGTCGTTTTCAGCCAATTTTCTGAATTTTTGAAAATTTCACTTTTTTGTGAAAATATCCACTAAATGAGGGAACAATATGTGTGAGGGTACCCCAGGAGAGTTCCAAATGTGTGTGGGTAGAATATATATCCCACGGGGGTAAAATTGAAAAAAGGTGAAAAATATTTTTTTTTGACTTAGTCATTTTTTCAGCGTTTATCAGACTTTCAGATAGGGGAAATGTCAGTGAGTATTCCGATTTCAGTTCCAGAGCGATTTGCCTGATGAGTCCTTCATATTTAGTCGTTTTCAGCCAATTTTCTGAATTTTTGAAAATTTCACTTTTTTGTGAAAATATCCACTAAATGAGGGAATAATATGTGTGAGGGTACCCCAGGAGAGTTCCAAATGTGTGTGGGTAGAATATATATCCCACGGGGGTAAAATTGAAAAAAGCTGAAAAATTTTTTTTTTTTGACTTAGTCATTTTTTCAGCGTTTATCAGACTTTCAGATAGGTGAAATGTCAGTGAGCGTTCCGATTTCAGTTCCAGAGCAATTCGCCCGATGAGTCCTTCATATTTAGTCATTTTCAGCCAATTTTCAGAATTTTTTAAAATTTCACTTTTTTGTAAAAAAATATCCACTAAATGAGGGAATAATATGTGTGAGGGTACCCCAGGAGAGTTCCAAATGTGTGTGGGTAGAATATATATCCCACGGGGGTAAAATTGAAAAAAGATGAAAAAATTTTTTTTTTGGACTTAGTCATTTTTCCGGCGTTTATCAGACTTTCAGAGAGGTGAAATGTCAGTGAGCGTTCCGATTTCAGTTCCAGAGCCATTCGCCCGATGAGTCCTTCATATTTAGTCGTTTTTAGCCAATTTTCTGAATTTTTGAAAATTTCACTTTTTTGTAAAAAAATATCCACTAAATTAGGGAATAATATGTGTGAGGGTACCCCAGGAGAGTTCCAAATGTGTGTGGGTAGAATATATATCCCACAGGGGTAAAATTGAAAAAAGGTGAAAAAATTTTTTTTTTGGACTTAGTCATTTTTCCGGCGTTTATCAGACTTTCAGATAGGTGAAATGTCAGTGAGCGTTCCGATTTCAGTTCCAGAGCCATTCGCCCGATGAGTCCTTCATATTTAGTCGTTTTTAGCCAATTTTCTGAATTTTTGAAAATTTCACTTTTTTGTAAAAAAATATCCACTAAATTAGGGAATAATATGTGTGAGGGTACCCCAGGAGAGTTCCAAATGTGTGTGGGTAGAATATATATCCCACGGGGGTAAAATTGAAAAAAGTAAAAAAAAAATTTTTTTTGACTTTGTCATTTTTCCGGCGTTTATCAGACTTTCAGATAGGTGAAATGTCAGTGAGCGTTCCGATTTCAGTTCCAGAGCAATTCGCCCGATGAGTCCTTCATATTTAGTCGTTTTCAGCCAATTTTCTGAATTTTTGAAAATTTCACTTTTTTGTAAAAAAATATCCACTAAATGAGGGAATAATATGTGTGAGGGTACCCCAGGAGAGTTCCAAATCTGTGTGGGTAGAATATATATCCCACGGGGGTAAAATTGACAAAAGGTGAAAAAATTTTTTTTTTGGACTTAGTCATTTTTCCGGCGTTTATCAGACTTTCAGATAGGGGAAATGTCAGTGAGCATTCTGATTTCAGTTCCAGAGTGATTCGCCCGATGAGTCCTTCATATTTAGTCATTTTCAGCCAATTTTCTGAATTTTTGAAAATTTCACTTTTTTGTGAAAATATCCACTAAATGAGGGAACAATATGTGTGAGGGTACCCCAGGAGAGTTCCAAATGTGTGTGGGTAGAATATATATCCCACGGGGGTAAAATTGAAAAAAGGTGAAAAATATTTTTTTTTGACTTAGTCATTTTTTCAGCGTTTATCAGACTTTCAGATAGGGGAAATGTCAGTGAGCATTCCGATTTCAGTTCCAGAGCGATTTGCCTGATGAGTCCTTCATATTTAGTCGTTTTCAGCCAATTTTCTGAATTTTTGAAAATTTCACTTTTTTGTGAAAATATCCACTAAATGAGGGAATAATATGTGTGAGGGTACCCCAGGAGAGTTCCAAATGTGTGTGGGTAGAATATATATCCCACGGGGGTAAAATTGAAAAAAGCTGAAAAAATTTTTTTTTTGACTTAGTCATTTTTTCAGCGTTTATCAGACTTTCAGATAGGTGAAATGTGAGTGAGCGTTCCGATTTCAGTTCCAGAGCAATTCGCCCGATGAGTCCTTCATATTTAGTCGTTTTCAGCCAATTTTCAGAATTTTTTAAAATTTCACTTTTTTGTAAAAAAATATCCACTAAATGAGGGAATAATATGTGTGAGGGTACCCCAGGAGAGTTCCAAATGTGTGTGGGTAGAATATATATCCCACGGGGGTAAAATTGAAAAAAGGTGAAAAATTTTTTTTTTTGGACTTAGTCATTTTTTCAGCGTTTATCAGACTTTCAGATAGGGGAAATGTCAGTGAGCGTTCCGATTTCAGTTCCAGAGCAATTCGCCCGATGAGTCCTTCATATTTAGTCGTTTTCAGCCAATTTTCTGAATTTTTGAAAATTTCACTTTTTTGTAAAAAAAAATCCACTAAATGAGGGAATAATATGTGTGAGGGTACCCCAGGAGAGTTCCAAATGTGTGTGGGTAGAATATATATCCCACAGGGGTAAAATTGAAAAAAGGTAAAAAAAAAATTTTTTTTGACTTTGTCATTTTTCCGGCGTTTATCACACTTTCAGATAGGTGAAATGTCAGTGAGCGTTCCGATTTCAGTTCCAGAGCAATTCGCCCGATGAGTCCTTCATATTTAGTCGTTTTCAGCCAATTTTCAGAATTTTTGAAAATTTCACTTTTTTGTGAAAATATCCACTAAATGAAGGAATAATATGTGTGAGGGTACCCCAGGACAGTTCCAAATGTGTGTGGGTAGAATATATATCCCACGGGGGTAAAATTGAAAAAAGATGAAAACATTTTTTTTTTGACTTAGTCATTTTTCCGTCGTTTATCAGACTTTCAGATAGGGGAAATGTCAGTGAGCGTTCCGATTTCAGTTCCAGAGCGATTCGCCCGATGAGTCCTTCATATTTAGTCGTTTTCAGCCAATTTTCTGAATTTTTGAAAATTTCACTTTTTTGTAAAAAAATATCCACTAAATTAGGGAATAATATGTGTGAGGGTACCCCAGGAGAGTTCCAAATGTGTGTGGGTAGAATATATATCCCACAGGGGTAAAATTGAAAAAAGGTGAAAAAATTTTTTTTTTGGACTTAGTCATTTTTTCAGCGTTTATCAGACTTTCAGATAGGGGAAATGTCAGTGAGCGTTCCGATTTCAGTTCCATAGCGATTCGCCCGATGACTCCTTCATATTTAGTTGTTTTCAGCCAATTTTCAGAATTTTTGAAAATTTCACTTTTTTGTGAAATATCCACTAAATGAGGGAATAATATGTGTGAGGGTACCCCAGGAGAGTTCCAAATGTGTGTGGGTAGAATATATATCCCACGGGGGTAAAATTGAAAAAAGGTAAAAAAAAAATTTTTTTGGACTTTGTCATTTTTCCGGCGTTTATCACACTTTCACATAGGGGAAATGTCAGTGAGCGATCTGATTTCAGTTCCAGAGCAATTCGCCCGATGAGTCCTTCATATTTAGTCGTTTTCAGCCAATTTTCAGAATGTTTGAAAATTTCACTTTTTTGTGAAAATATCCACTAAATGAGGGAATAATATGTGTGAGGGTACCCCAGGAGAGTTCCAAATGTGTGTGGGTAGAATATATATCCCACGGGGGTAAAATTGAAAAAAGATGAAAAAATTTTTTTTTTGGACTTAGTCATTTTTCCGGCGTTTATCAGACTTTCAGTTAGGTGAAATGTCAGTGAGCGTTCCGATTTCAGTTCCAGAGCAATTCGCCCGATGAGTCCTTCATATTTAGTCGTTTTCAGCCAATTTTCTGAATTTTTGAAAATTTCACTTTTTTGTAAAAAAATATCCACTAAATGAGGAAATAATATGTGTGAGGGTACCCCAGGAGAGTTCCAAATGTGTGTGGGTAGAATATATATCCCACGGGGGTAAAATTGAAAAAAGGTGAAAATTTTTTTTTTTTGGACTTAGTCATTTTTTCAGCGTTTATCAGACTTTCAGATAGGGGAAATGTCAGTGAGCGTCCCTATTTCAGTTCCAGAGCAATTCGCCCGATGAGTCCTTCATATTTAGTCGTTTTCAGCCAATTTTCTGAATTTTTGAAAATTTCACTTTTTTGTAAAAAAATATCCACTAAATGAGGGAATAATATGTGAGAGTGTACCCCAGGAGAGTTCCAAATGTGTGTTGGTATAATATATATGCCACGGGGGTAAAATTGAAAAAAGGTGAAAAATTTTTTTGGGACTTAGTTATTTTTTCAGCGTTTATCAGACTTTCAGATAGGGGAAATGTCAGTGAGCGTTCCGATTTCAGTTCCAGAGCGATTCGCCCGATGAGTCCTTCATATTTAGTTGTTTTCAGCCAATTTTCAGAATTTTTGAAAATTTCACTTTTTTGTGAAAATATCCAGTAAATGAGGGAATAATATGTGCGAGGGTACCCCAGGAGAGTTCCAAATGTGTGTGGGTAGAATATATATCCCACAGGGGTAAAATTGAAAAAAGGTAAAAAAAAAATTTTTTTTGACTGTCATTTTTCCGGCGTTTATCAGACTTTCAGATAGGGGAAATGTCAGTGAGCGTTCCGATTTCAGTTCCAGAGCAATTCGCCCGATGAGTCCTTCATATTTAGTCGTTTTCAGCCAATTTTCTGAATTTTTGAAAATTTCACTTTTTTTAAAAAAGTATCCACTAAATGAGGGAATAATATGTGTGAGGGTACCCCAGGAGAGTTCCAAATGTGTGTGGGTAGAATATATATCCCACGGGGGTAAAATTGAAAAAAGGTGAAAAATTTTTTTTTTTGGACTTAGTCATTTTTTCAGCGTTTATCAGACTTTCAGATAGGGGAAATGTCAGTGAGCGTTCCGATTTCAGTTCCAGAGCAATTCGCCCGATGAGTCCTTCATATTTAGTTGTTTTCAGCCAATTTTCAGAATTTTTGAAAATTTCACTTTTTTGTGAAAATATCCACTAAATGAGGGAATAATATGTGTGAGGGTACCCCAGGAGAGTTCCAAATGTGTGTGGGTAGAATATATATCCCACGGGGGTAAAATTGAAAAAAGGTTAAAAAAATATTTTTTTTGACTTAGTCATTTTTTCAGCGTTTATCAGACTTTCAGATAGGGGAAATGTCAGTGAGCGTTCCGATTTCAGTTCCAGAGCAATTCGCCCGATGAGTCCTTCATATTTAGTCGTTTTCAGCCAATTTTCTGAATTTTTGAAAATTTCACTTTTTTGTGAAAATATCCACTAAATGAGGGAATAATATGTGTGAGGGTACCCCAGGAGAGTTCCAAATGTGTGTGGGTAGAATATATATCCCACGGGGGTAAAATTGAAAAAAGGTGAAAAAAATTTTTTTTTCGACTTAGTCATTTTTTCAGCGTTTATCAGACTTTCAGATAGGGGAAATGTCAGTGAGCGTTCCGATTTCAGTTCCAGAGCGATTTGCCTGATGAGTCCTTTATATTTAGTCGTTTTCAGCCAATTTTCTGAATTTTTGAAAATTTCACTTTTTTGTGAAAATATCCACTAAATGAGGGAATAATATGTGTGAGGGTACGCCAGGAGAGTTCCAAATGTGTGTGGGTAGAATATATATCCCACGGGGGTAAAATTGAAAAAGATGAAAAAATTTTTTTTTTTTACTTAGTCATTTTTCCGGCGTTTATCAGACTTTCAGATAGGTGAAATGTCAGTGAGCGTTCCGATTTCAGTTCCAGAGCAATTCGCCCGATGAGTCCTTCATATTTAGTCGTTTTCAGCCAATTTTCTGAATTTTTGAAAATTTCACTTTTTTGTAAAAAAATATCCACTAAATGAGGGAATAATATGTGTGAGGGTACCCCAGGAGAGTTCCAAATGTGTGTGGGTAGAATATATATCCCACGGGGGTAAAATTGAAAAAAGGTGAAAAATTTTTTTTTTTGGACTTAGTCATTTTTTCAACGTTTATCAGACTTTCAGATAGGGGAAATGTCAGTGAGCATTCCGATTTCAGTTCCAGAACGATTCGCCCGATGAGTCCTTCATACTTAGTCGTTTTCAGCCAATTTTCAGAATTTTTGAAAATTTCACTTTTTTGTGAAAATATCCAGTAAATGAGGGAATAATATGTGCGAGGGTACCCCAGGAGAGTTCCAAATGTGTGTGGGTAGAATATATATCCCACAGGGGTAAAATTGAAAAAAGGTAAAAAAAAAATTTTTTTTGACTGTCATTTTTCCGGCGTTTATCAGACTTTCAGATAGGGGAAATGTCAGTGAGCGTCCCGATTTCAGTTCCAGAGCAATTCGCCCGATGAGTCCTTCATATTTAGTCGTTTTCAGCCAATTTTCTGAATTTTTGAAAATTTCACTTTTTTGTAAAAAAATATCCACTAAATGAGGGAATAATATGTGAGAGTGTACCCCAGGAGAGTTCCAAATGTGTGTTGGTATAATATATATGCCACGGGGGTAAAATTGAATAAAGGTGAAAAATTTTTTTGGGACTTAGTTATTTTTTCAGCGTTTATCAGACTTTCAGATAGGGGAAATGTCAGTGAGCGTTCCGATTTCAGTTCCAGAGCGATTCGCCCGATGAGTCCTTCATATTTAGTTGTTTTCAGCCAATTTTCAGAATTTTTGAAAATTTCACTTTTTTGTGAAAATATCCAGTAAATGAGGGAATAATATGTGCGAGGGTACCCCAGGAGAGTTCCAAATGTGTGTGGGTAGAATATATATCCCACAGGGGTAAAATTGAAAAAAGGTAAAAAAAAAATTTTTTTTGACTGTCATTTTTCCGGCGTTTATCAGACTTTCAGATAGGGGAAATGTCAGTGAGCGTCCCGATTTCAGTTCCAGAGCAATTCGCCCGATGAGTCCTTCATATTTAGTCGTTTTCAGCCAATTTTCTGAATTTTTGAAAATTTCACTTTTTTGTGAAAATATCCACTAAATGAGGGAATAATATGTGTGAGGGTACCCCAGGAGAGTTCCAAATGTGTGTGGGTAGAATATATATCCCACGGGGGTAAAATTGAAAAAAGGTGAAAAAAATTTTTTTTTGGACTTAGTCATTTTTTCAGCGTTTATCAGACTTTCAGATAGGGGAAATGTCAGTGAGCGTTCCGATTTCAGTTCCAGAGCGATTTGCCTGATGAGTCCTTCATATTTAGTCGTTTTCAGCCAATTTTCTGAATTTTTGAAAATTTCACTTTTTTGTGAAAATATCCACTAAATGAGGGAATAATATGTGTGAGGGTACGCCAGGAGAGTTCCAAATGTGTGTGGGTAGAATATATATCCCACGGGGGTAAAATTGAAAAAAGGTTAAAAAAAAAAATTTTTTGACTTAGTCATTTTTCCGGCGTTTATCAGACTTTCAGATAGGGGAAATGTCAGTGAGCGTTCCAATTTCAGTTCCAGAGCGATTAGCCCGTTGAGTCCTTCATATTTAGTCGTTTTCAGCCAATTTTCTGAATTTTTGAAAATTTCACTTTTTTGTAAAAAAATATCCACTAAATGAGGGAATAATATGTGTGAGGGTACCCCAGGAGAGTTCCAAATGTGTGTGGGTAGAATATATATCCCACAGGGGTAAAATTGAAAAAAGGTGAAAAATTTTTTTTTTTTGGACTTAGTCATTTTTTCTGCGTTTATCAGACTTTCAGATAGGGGAAATGTCAGTGATCGTTCCGATTTCAGTTCCATAGCGATTCGCCCGATGAGTCCTTCATATTTAGTTGTTTTCAGCCAATTTTCAGAATTTTTGAAAATTTCACTTTTTTGTGAAAATATCCACTAAATGAGGGAATAATATGTGTGAGGGTACCCCAGGAGAGTTCCAAATGTGTGTGGGTAGAATATATATCCCACGGGGGTAAAATTGAAAAAAGGTTAAAAAAATATTTTTTTTGACTTAGTCATTTTTTCAGCGTTTATCAGACTTTCAGATAGGGGAAATGTCAGTGAGCGTTCCGATTTCAGTTCCAGAGCAATTCGCCCGATGAGTCCTTCATATTTAGTCGTTTTCAGCCAATTTTCTGAATTTTTGAAAATTTCACTTTTTTGTGAAAATATCCACTAAATGAGGGAATAATATGTGTGAGGGTACCCCAGGAGAGTTCCAAATGTGTGTGGGTAGAATATATATCCCACGGGGGTAAAATTGAAAAAAGTTAAAAAAAATTTTTTTTAGATTTAGTCATTTTTCCGGCGTTTATCAGACTTTCAGATAGGGGAAATGTCAGTGAGCATTCCAATTTCAGTTCCAGAGCGATTTGCCCGATGAGTCCTTCATATTTAGTCGTTTTCAGCCAATTTTCTGAATTTTTGAAAATTTCACTTTTTTGTGAAAATATCCACTAAATGAGGGAATAATATGTGTGAGGGTACCCCAGGAGAGTTCCAAATGTGTGTGGGTAGAATATATATCCCACCGGGTAAAATTGAAAAAAGGTGAAAAATTTTTTTTTTGGACTTAGTCATTTTTTCAGCGTTTATCAGACTTTCAGATAGGGGAAATGTCAGTGAGCGTTCCGATTTCAGTTCCAGAGCGATTCGCCCGATGAGTCCTTCATATTTAGTTGTTTTCAGCCAATTTTCAGAATTTTTGAAAATTTCACTTTTTTGTGAAAATATCCACTAAATGAGGGAATAATATGTGTGAGGGTATCCCAGGAGAGTTCCAAATGTGTGTGGGTAGAATATATATCCCACGGGGGTAAAATTGAAAAAAGATGAAAAAAATTTTTTTTTGGATTAAGTCATTTTTTCAGCGTTTATCAGACTTTCAGATAGGGGAAATGTCAGTGAGCATTCCGATTTCAGTTCCAGAGCGATTCGCCCGATGAGTCCTTCATATTTAGTTGTTTTCAGCCAATTTTCAGAATTTTTGAAAATTTCACTTTTTTGTGAAAATATCCACTAAATGAGGGAATAATATGTGTGAGGGTACCCCAGGAGAGTTCCAAATGTGTGATGGGTAGAATATATATCCCACGGGGGTAAAATTGAAATAAGATGAAAAAAATTTTTTTTGGGATTAAGTCATTTTTTCAGCGTTTATCAGACTTTCAGATAGGGGAAATGTCAGTGAGCGTTCCGATTTCAGTTCCAGAGCGATTCGCCCGATGAGTCCTTCATATTTAGTCGTTTTCAGCCAATTTTCTGAATATTTGAAAATTTCACTTTTTTGTGAAAATATCCACTAAATGAGGGAATAATATGTGTGAGGGTACCCCAGAAGAGTTCCAAATGTGTGTGGGTAGAATATATATCCCACGGGGGTAAAATTGAAAAAAGATGAAAAAAATTTTTTTTTGGATTAAGTCATTTTTTCAGCGTTTATCAGACTTTCAGAGAGGGGAAATGTCAGTGAGCATTCCAATTTCAGTTCCAGAGCGATTCGCCCAATGAGTCCTTCATATTTAGTCGTTTTCAGCCAATTTTCTGAATTTTTGAAAATTTCACTTTTTTGTAAAAAAATATCCACTAAATGAGGGAATAATATGTGTGAGGGTACCCCAGGAGAGTTCCAAATGTGTATTGGGTAGAATATATATCCCACGGGGGTAAAATTGAAAAAAGTTGAAAAAAATTTTTTTTAGACTTAGTCATTTTTCTGGCGTTTATCAGACTTTCAGATAGGGGAAATTTCAGTGAGCATTCCGATTTCAGTTCCAGAGCGATTCGCCCGATGAGTCCTTCATATTTAGTCGTTTTCAGCCAATTTTCAGAATATTTGAAAATTTCACTTTTTTGTGAAAATATCCACTAAATGAGGGAATAATATGTGTGAGGGTACCCCAGGAGAATTCCAAATGTGTGTGGGTAGAATATATATCCCACGGGGGTAAAATTGAAAAAAGATGACAAATTTTTTTTTTTTACTTAGTCATTTTTCCGGCGTTTAGAAGACTTTCAGATAGGGGAAATGTCAGTGAGCGTTCCGATTTCAGTTCCACAGCGATTCGCCCGATGAGTCCTTCATATTTAGTCGTTTTCAGCCAATTTTCAGAATTTTGAAAATTTCACTTTTTTGTGAAAATATCCACTAAATGAGGGAATAATATGTGTGAGGGTACCCCAGGAGAGTTCCAAATGTGTGTGGGTAGAATATGTATCCCACGGGGGTAAAATTGAAAAAAGATGAAAAATTTTTTTTTTTTACTTAGTCATTTTTCCGGCATTTATCAGACTTTCAGATAGGGGAAATGTCAGTGAGCGTTCCGATTTCAGTTCCAGAGCGATTCGCCCGATGAGTCCTTCATATTTAGTCGTTTTCAGCCAATTTTCAGAATTTTTGAAAATTTCACTTTTTTGTGAAAATATCCACTAAATGAGGGAATAATATGTGTGAGGGTACCCCAGGAGAGTTCCAAATGTGTGTGGGTAGAATATATATCCCACGGGGGTAAAATTGAAAAAAGTTGAAAAAAATTTTTTGTTGGACTTAGTCATTTTTCCGGCGTTTAGAAGACTTTCAGATAGGGGAAATGTCAGTGAGCGTTCCGATTTCAGTTCCAGAGCGATTCGCCCGATGAGTTCTTCATATTTAGTCGTTTTCAGTCAATTTTCAGAATTTTGAAAATTTCAACTTTTTTGTAAAAATATCCACTAAATGAGGGAATAATATGTGTGAGGGTAACCCAGGAGAGTTCCAAATGTGTGTTGGTAGAAGATATATCCCACAGGGGTAAAATTGAAAAAAGTTTAAAAATTTTTTTTTTTTCGACTTAGTCATTTTTCCGGCGTTTATCAGTCTTTCAAATAGGGGAAATGTCAGTGAGCATTCCGATTTCAGTTCCATAGCGATTCGCCCGATGAGTCCTTCATATTTAGTCGTTTTCAGCCAATTTTCTGAATTTTTGAAAATTTCACTTTTTCTTGAAAATATCCACTAAATGAGGGAATAATATGTGTGAGGGTACCCCAGGAGAATTCCAAATGTGTGTGGGTAGAATATATATCCCACGGGGGTAAAATTGAAAAAAGATGAAAAAAAAATTTTTTTGACTTAGTCATTTTTCCGGCGTTTATCAGACTTTCAGATAGGGGAAATGTCAGTGAGCGTTCCGATTTCAGTTCCAGAGCGATTCGCCCGATGAGTCCTTCATATTTAGTCGTTTTCAGCCAATTTTCTGAATTTTTTAAAATTTCACTTTTTTGTGAAAATATCCACTAAATGAGGGAATAATATGTGTGAGGGTACCCCAATAGAGTTCCAAATGTGTGTGGGTAGAATATATATCCCACGGGGGTAAAATTGAAAAAAGATGAAAAAATTTTTTTTTTGACTTAGTCATTTTTCCTGCGTTTATCAGACTTTCAGATAGGGGAAATGTCAGTGAGCGTTCCGATTTCAGTTCCAGAGCGATTCGCCCGATGAGTCCTTCATATTTAGTCGTTTTCAGCGAATTTTCAAAATTTTTGAAAATTTCACTTTTTTGTGAAAATATCCACTAAATGAGGGAATAATATGTGTGAGGGTACCCCAGGAGAGTTCCAAATGTGTGTGGGTAGAATATGTATCCCACGGGGGTAAAATTGAAAAAAGATGAAAAATTTTTTTTTTTTACTTAGTCATTTTTCCGGCATTTATCAGACTTTCAGATAGGGGAAATGTCAGTGAGCGTTCCGATTTCAGTTCCAGAGCGATTCGCCCGATGAGTCCTTCATATTTAGTCGTTTTCAGCCAATTTTCAGAATTTTTGAAAATTTCACTTTTTTGTGAAAATATCCACTAAATGAGGGAATAATATGTGTGAGGGTACCCCAGGAGAGTTCCAAATGTGTGTGGGTAGAATATATATCCCACGGGGGTAAAATTGAAAAAAGTTGAAAAAAATTTTTTGTTGGACTTAGTCATTTTTCCGGCGTTTAGAAGACTTTCAGATAGGGGAAATGTCAGTGAGCGTTCCGATTTCAGTTCCAGAGCGATTCGCCCGATGAGTTCTTCATATTTAGTCGTTTTCAGTCAATTTTCAGAATTTTGAAAATTTCACTTTTTTGTAAAAATATCCACTAAATGAGGGAATAATATGTGTGAGGGTAACCCAGGAGAGTTCCAAATGTGTGTTGGTAGAAGATATATCCCACAGGGGTAAAATTGAAAAAAGTTTAAAAATTTTTTTTTTTTCGACTTAGTCATTTTTCCGGCGTTTATCAGTCTTTCAAATAGGGGAAATGTCAGTGAGCATTCCGATTTCAGTTCCATAGCGATTCGCCCGATGAGTCCTTCATATTTAGTCGTTTTCAGCCAATTTTCTGAATTTTTGAAAATTTCACTTTTTCTTGAAAATATCCACTAAATGAGGGAATAATATGTGTGAGGGTACCCCAGGAGAATTCCAAATGTGTGTGGGTAGAATATATATCCCACGGGGGTAAAATTGAAAAAAGATGAAAAAAAAATTTTTTTGACTTAGTCATTTTTCCGGCGTTTATCAGACTTTCAGATAGGGGAAATGTCAGTGAGCGTTCCGATTTCAGTTCCAGAGCGATTCGCCCGATGAGTCCTTCATATTTAGTCGTTTTCAGCCAATTTTCTGAATTTTTTAAAATTTCACTTTTTTGTGAAAATATCCACTAAATGAGGGAATAATATGTGTGAGGGTACCCCAATAGAGTTCCAAATGTGTGTGGGTAGAATATATATCCCACGGGGGTAAAATTGAAAAAAGATGAAAAAATTTTTTTTTTGACTTAGTCATTTTTCCGGTGTTTAGAAGACTTTCAGATAGGGGAAATGTCAGTGAGTATTCCAATTTCAGTTCCAGAGTGATTCGCCCGATGAGTCCTTCATATTTAGTCGTTTTCAGCCAAATTTCAGAATTTTGAAAATTTCACTTTTTTGTAAAAATATCCACTAAATGAGGGAATAATATGTGTGAGGGTACCCCAGGAGAGTTCCAAATGTGTGTGGGTAGAATATATATCCCACGGGGGTAAAATTGAAAAAAGTTTAAAAAATTTTTTTTAGACTTAGTCATTTTTCCAGCGTTTATCAGACTTTCAAATAGGGGAAATGTCAGTGAGCCTTCCAATTTCAGTTCCAGAGCGATTCGCCCGATGAGTCCTTCATATTTAGTCGCTTTCAGCCAATTTTCTGAATTTTTGAAAATTTCACTTTTTTGTGAAAATATCCACTAAATGAGGGAATAATATGTGTGAGGGTACCCCAGGAGAGTTCCAAATGTGTGTGGGTAGAATATATATCCCACGGGGGTAAAATTGAAAAAAGATGAAAAAAAATTTTTTTTGACTTAGTCATTTTTCCGGCGTTTATCAGACTTTCAGATAGGGGAAATGTTAGTGAGCGTTCCGATTTCAGTTCCAGAGCGATTCGCCCGATGAGTCCTTCATATTTAGTCGTTTTCAGCGAATTTTCAAAATTTTTGAAAATTTTACTTTTTTGGGAAAATATCAACTAAATGAGAGAATAATATGTGTGAGGGTACCCCAGGAGAGTTCCAAATGTGTGTGGGTAGAATATATATCCCACGGGGGTAAAATTGAAAAAAGTTGAAAAAAATTTTTTGTTGGACTTAGTCATTTTTCCGGTGTTTAGAAGACTTTCAGATAGGGGAAATGTCAGTGAGTATTCCAATTTCAGTTCCAGAGTGATTCGCCCGAAGAGTCCTTCATATTTAGTCGTTTTCAGCCAAATTTCAGAATTTTGAAAATTTCACTTTTTTGTAAAAATATCCACTAAATGAGGGAATAATATGTGTGAGGGTACCCCAGGAGAGTTCCAAATGTGTGTGGGTAGAATATATATCCCACGGGGGTAAAATTGAAAAAAGATGAAAAAAAATTTTTTTTGACTTAGTCATTTTTCCGGCGTTTACCAGACTTTCAGATAGGGGAAATGTCAGCGAGCGTTCCGATTTCAGTTCCAGAGCGATTCGCCCGATGAGTCCTTCATATTTAGTCGTTTTCAGCCAATTTTCTGAATTTTTGAAAATTTCACTTTTTTGTGAAAATATCCACTAAATGAGGGAATAATATGTGTGAGGGTACCCCAATAGAGTTCCAAATGTGTGTGGGTAGAATATATATCCCACGGGGGTAAAATTGAAAAAAGATGAAAAATTTTTTTTTTTGACTTAGTCATTTTTCCGGCGTTTATCAGACTTTCAGATAGGGGAAATGTCAGTGAGCGTTCCGATTTCAGTTCCAGAGCGATGCGCCCGATGAGTCCTTCATATTTAGTCGTTTTCAGCGAATTTTCAAAATTTTTGAAAATTTCACTTTTTTGGGAAAATATCCACTAAATGAGGGAATAATATTTGTGAGGGTACCCCAGGAGAGTTCCAAATGCGTGTGGGTAGAATATATCCCACAGGGATAAAATTGAAAAAAGTTTAACAAAATTTTTTTTGGACTTAGTCATTTTTCCGGCGTTTATCAGACTTTCAGATAGGAGAAATGTCAGTGAGCGTTCCGATTTAAGTTCCAGAGCGATTCGCCGATCAGTCCTTCATATTTAGTCGTTTTCAGCCAATTTTCAGAATTTTGAAAATTTCACTTTTTTGTGAAAATATCAACTAAATGAGGGAATAATATGTGTGAGGGTACCCCAGGAGAGTTCCAAATGTGTGTGGGTAGAATATATATCCCACGGGGGTAAAATTGAAAAAAGTTTAAAAAATTTTTTTTAGACTTAGTCATTTTTCCGGCGTTTATCAGACTTTCAAATAGGGGAAATGTCAGTGAGCGTTCCAATTTCAGTTCCAGAGCGATTCGCCCGATGAGTCCTTCATATTTAGTCGTTTTCAGCCAATTTTCTGAATTTTTGAAAATTTAACTTTTTTGTGAAAATATCCACTAAATGAGGGAATAATATGTGTGAGGGTACCCCAGGAGAGTTCCAAATGTGTGTGGGTAGAAGATATATCCCATGGGGGTAAAATTGAAAAAAGTTGAAAAAATTTATTTTTTTCGACTTAGTCATTTTTCCGGCGTTTATCAGACTTTCAAATAGGGGAAATGTCAGTGAGCATTCCGATTTCAGTTCCAGAGCGATTCGCCCGATGAGTCCTTCATATTTAGTCGTTTTCAGCCAATTTTCTGAATTTTTGAAAATTTCCCTTTTTCTTGAAAATATCCACTAAATGAGGGAATAATATGTGTGAGGGTACCCCAGGAGAGTTCCAAATGTGTGTGGGTAGAATATATATCCCACGGGGGTAAAAGTGAAAAAATTTTAAAAAATTTTTTTTAGACTTAGTCATTTTTCCGGCGTTTATCAGACTTTCAGATAGGGGAAATGTCAGTGAGCATTCCAATTTCAGTTCCAGAGCGATTCGCCTGATGAGTCCTTCATATTTAGTCGTTTTCAGCCAATTTTCTGAATTTTTGAAAATTTCACTTTTTTGTGAAAATATCCACTAAATGAGGGAATAATATGTGTGAGGGTACCCCAGGAGAGTTCCAAATGTGTGTGGGTAGAATATATATCCCACGGGGGTAAAATTGAAAAAAGTTGAAAAAAATTTTTTGTTGGACTTAGACATTTTTCCGGCGTTTAGAAGACTTTCAGATAGGGGAAATGTCAGTGAGTATTCCAATTTCAGTTCCAGAGCGATTCGCCCGATGCGTGCTTCATATTTAGTCGTTTTCAGCCAATTTTCAGAATTTTGAAAATTTCACTTTTTTGTGAAAATATCCACTAAAAGAGGGAATAATATGTGTGAGGGTACCCCAGGAGAGTTCCAAATGTGTGTGGGTAGAATATATATCCCACGGGGGTAAAATTGAAAAAAGCTGAAAATTTTTTTTTTTTCGAATTAGTCATTTTTTCGGCGTTTATCAGACTTTCAAATAGGGGAAATGTCAGTGAGCATTCCGATTTCAGTTCCAGAGCGATTCGCCCGATGAGTCCTTCATATTTAGTCGTTTTCAGCCAATTTTGTGAATTTTTGAAAATTTCACTTTTTTGTGAAAATATCCACTAAATGAGGGAATAATATGTGTGAGGGTACCCCAGGAGAGTTCCAAATGTGTGTGGGTAGAATATATATCCCACGGGGGTAAAATTGAAAAAAGATGAAAAAAAATTTTTTTTTACGTAGTCATTTTTCCGACGTTTATCAGACTTTCAGACAGGGGAAATGTCAGTGAGCGTTTCGATTTCAGTTCCAGAACGATTCGCCCGATGAGTCCTTCATATTTAGTCGTTTTCAGCCAATTTTCTGAATTTTTGAAAATTTCACTTTTTTGTGAAAATATCCACTAAAAGAGGGAATAATATGTGTGAGGGTACCCCAGGAGAGTTCCAAATGTGTGTGGGTAGAATATATATCCTACGGAGGTAAAATTGAAAAAAGGTAAAAAAAAATTTTTTTTGGACTTAGTCATTTTTTCAGCGTTTATCAGAATTTCAGATAGAGGAAATGTCAGTGAGCATTCCATTTTCAGTTCCAGAGCGATTTGCCCGATGAGTCCTTCATATTTAGTCGTTTTCAGCCAATTTTCAGAATTTTGAAAATTTCACTTTTTTGTAAAAATATCCACTAAATGAGGGAATAATATATGTGAGGGTACCCCAGGAGAGTTCCAAATGTGTGTGGGTAGAAGATATATCCCACGGGGGTAAAATTGAAAAAAGTTGAAAAAATTTTTTTTTTTCGACTTAGTCATTTTTCCGGCGTTTATCAGACTTTCAAATAGGGGAAATGTCAGTGAGCATTCCGATTTCAGTTCCAGAGCGATTCGCCCGATGAGTCCTTCATATTTAGTCGTTTTCAGCCAATTTTCTGAATTTTTGAAAATTTCACTTTTTTGTGAAAATATCCACTAAATGAAGGAATAATATGTGTGAGGGTACCCCAGGAGAGTTCCAAATGTGTGTGGGTAGAATATATATCCCACGGGGGTAAAATTGAAAAAAGATGAAAAAAAATTTTTTTTGACTTAGTCATTTTTCCGGCGTTTATCAGACTTTCAGATAGGGGAAATGTCAGTGAGCGTTCCGATTTCAGTTCCACAGCGATTCGCCCGATGAGTCCTTCATATTTAGTCGTTTTCAGCCAATTTTCTGAATTTTTGAAAATTTCACTTTTTTGTGAAAATATCCACTAAATGAGGGAATAATATGTGTGAGGGTACCCCAGGAGAGTTCCAAATGTGTGTGGGTAGAATATATCCCACGGGGATAAAATTGAAAAAAGGTGAACAAAATTTTTTTTGGACTTAGTCATTTTTTCAGCATTTATCAGACTTTCAGATAGGGGAAATGTCAGTGAGCATTCCAATTTCAGTTCCAGAGCGATTCGCCGATCAGTCCTTCATATTTAGTCGTTTTCAGCCAATTTTCAGAATTTTGAAAATTTCACTTTTTTGTGAAAATATCCACTAAATGAGGGAATAATATGTGTGAGGGTACCCCAGGAGAGTTCCAAATGTGTGTGGGTAGAATATATATCCCACGGGGGTAAAATTGAAAAAAGATGAAAAAAAATTTTTTTTGACTTAAGTCATCTTTCCGGCGTTTATCAGACTTTCAGATAGGGGAAATGTCAGTGAGCCTTCCGATTTCAGTTCCAGAGCGATTCGCCGATCAGTCCTTCATATTTAGTCGTTTTCAGACAATTTTCAGAATTTTTGAAAATTTCACTTTTTTGTGAAAATATCCACTAAATGAGGGAATAATATGTGTGAGGGTACCCCAGGAGAGTTCCAAATGTGTGTGGGTAGAATATATATCCCACGG
Source organism: Phyllobates terribilis (assembly GCF_046119375.1). NCBI lineage: Eukaryota > Metazoa > Chordata > Amphibia > Anura > Dendrobatidae > Phyllobates > Phyllobates terribilis. The sequence continues at coordinate 16,168,161 of NW_027362773.1, read as the reverse complement.
GGGTAAAATTGAAAAAAAGTGAAAAAAAATTTTGTTTTGGACTTAGTCATTTTTCCGGCGTTTATCAGACTTTCAGATAGGGGAAATGTCAGTGAGTATTCCAATTTCAGTTCCAGAGCGATTCGCCCGATGAGTCCTTCATATTTAGTCGTTTTCAGCCAATTTTCAGAATTTTTGAAAATTTCACTTTTTTGTGAAAATATCCACTAAATGAGGGAATAATATGTGTGAGGGTACCCCAGGAGAGTTCCAAATGTGTGTGGGTAGAATATATATCCCACGGGGGTAAAATTGAAAAAAGTTGAAAAAAAATTTTTGTTGGACTTAGTCATTTTTCCGGCGTTTAGAAGACTTTCAGATAGGGGAAATGTCAGTGAGCGTTCCGATTTCAGTTCCAGAGCGATTCGCCCGATGAGTCCTTCATATTTAGTCGTTTTCAGCCAATTTTCTGAATTTTTGAAAATTTCACTTTTTTGTGAAAATATCCACTAAATGAGGGAATAATATGTGTGAGGGTACCCCAGGAGAGTTCCAAATGTGTGTGGGTAGAATATATATCCCACGGGGGTAAAATTGAAAAAAGTTTAAAAAAATTTTTTTTAGATTTAGTCATTTTACCGGCGTTTATCAGACTTTCAGATAGGGGAAATGTCAGTGAGCATTCCAATTTCAGTTCCAGAGCGATTTGCCCGATGAGTCCTTCATATTTAGTCGTTTTCAGCCAATTTTCTGAATTTTTGAAAATTTCACTTTTTTGTGAAAATATCCACTAAATGAGGGAATAATATGTGTGAGGGTACCCCAGGAGAGTTCCAAATGTGTGTGGGTAGAATATATCCCACGGGGATAAAATTGAAAAAAGGTGAACAAAATTTTTTTTGGACTTAGTCATTTTTTCAGCATTTATCAGACTTTCAGATAGGGGAAATGTCAGTGAGCATTCCAATTTCAGTTCCAGAGCGATTCGCCGATCAGTCCTTCATATTTAGTCGTTTTCAGCCAATTTTCAGAATTTTGAAAATTTCACTTTTTTGTGAAAATATCCACTAAATGAGGGAATAATATGTGTGAGGGTACCCCAGGAGAGTTCCAAATGTGTGTGGGTAGAATATATATCCCACGGGGGTAAAATTGAAAAAAGATGAAAAAAAATTTTTTTTGACTTAAGTCATCTTTCCGGCGTTTATCAGACTTTCAGATAGGGGAAATGTCAGTGAGCCTTCCGATTTCAGTTCCAGAGCGATTCGCCGATCAGTCCTTCATATTTAGTCGTTTTCAGACAATTTTCAGAATTTTTGAAAATTTCACTTTTTTGTGAAAATATCCACTAAATGAGGGAATAATATGTGTGAGGGTACCCCAGGAGAGTTCCAAATGTGTGTGGGTAGAATATATATCCCACGGGGGTAAAATTGAAAAAAAGTGAAAAAAAATTTTGTTTTGGACTTAGTCATTTTTCCGGCGTTTATCAGACTTTCAGATAGGGGAAATGTCAGTGAGTATTCCAATTTCAGTTCCAGAGCGATTCGCCCGATGAGTCCTTCATATTTAGTCGTTTTCAGCCAATTTTCAGAATTTTTGAAAATTTCACTTTTTGTGAAAATATCCACTAAATGAAGGAAAAATATGTGTGAGGGTACCCCAGGAGAGTTCCAAATATGTGTGGGTAGAATATATATCCCACGGGGGTAAAATTGAAAAAAGTTGAAAAAATTTTTTTGTTGGACTTAGCCATTTTTCCGGCGTTTAGAAGACTTTCAGATAGGGGAAATGTCAGTGAGCGTTCCAATTTCAGTTCCAGAGCCATTCGCCCGATGAGTCCTTCATATTTACTCGTTTTCAGCCAATTTTCTGAATATTTGAAAATTTCACTTTTTTGTGAAAATATCCACTAAATGAGGGAATAATATGTGTGAGGGTACCCCAGGAGAGTTCCAAATGTGTGTGGGTAGAATATATATCCCACGGGGGTAAAATTGAAAAAAGTTTAAAAAAATTTTTTTTAGATTTAGTCATTTTTCCGGCGTTTATCAGACTTTCAGATAGGGGAAATGTCAGTGAGCATTCCAATTTCAGTTCCAGAGCGATTTGCCCGATGAGTCCTTCATATTTAGTCGTTTTCAGCCAATTTTCTGAATTTTTGAAAATTTCACTTTTTTGTGATAATATCCACTAAATGAGGGAATAATATGTGTGAGGGTACCCCAGGAGAGTTCCAAATGTGTGTGGGTAGAAGATATATCCCACAGGGGTAAAATTGAAAAAAGTTGAAAAAATTTTTTTTTTCGACTTAGTCATTCTTCCGGCGTTTATCAGACTTTCAGATAGGGGAAATGTCAGTGAGCGTTCCAATTTCAGTTCCAGAGCGATTCGCCCGATGAGTCCTTCATATTTAGTCGTTTTCAGCCAATTTTCAGAATTTTGAAAATTTCACTTTTTTGTGAAAATATCCACTAAATGAGGGAATAATATGTGTGAGGGTACCCCAGGAGAGTTCCAAATGTGTGTGGGTAGAATATATATCCCACGGTGGTAAAATTGAAAAAAGTTGAAAAAATTTTTTTGTTGGACTTAGACATTTTTCCGGCGTTTAGAAGACTTTCAGATAGGGGAAATGTCAGTGAGTATTCCAATTTCAGTTCCAGAGCGATTCGCCCGATGCGTGCTTCATATTTAGTCGTTTTCAGCCAATTTTCAGAATTTTGAAAATTTCACTTTTTTGTGAAAATATCCACTAAAAGAGGGAATAATATGTGTGAGGGTACCCCAGGAGAGTTCCAAATGTGTGTGGGTAGAATATATATCCCACGGGGGTAAAATTGAAAAAAGATGAAAAAAAATTTTTTTTGACGTAGTCATTTTTCCGGCGTTTATCAGACTTTCAGATAGGGGAAATGTCAGTGAGCGTTTCGATTTCAGTTCCAGAACGATTCGCCCGATGAGTCCTTCATATTTAGTCGTTTCCAGCCAATTTTCTGAATTTTTGAAAATTTCACTTTTTTGTGAAAATATCCACTAAAAGAGGGAATAATATGTGTGAGGGTACCCCAGGAGAGTTCCAAATGTGTGTGGGTAGAATATATATCCCACGGAGGTAAAATTGAAAAAAGGGAAAAAAAAATTTTTTTTGGACTTAGTCATTTTTTCAGCATTTATCAGACTTTCAGATAGGGGAAATGTCAGTGAGCATTCCAATTTCAGTTCCAGAGCGATTCGCCGATCAGTCCTTCATATTTAGTCGTTTTCAGCCAATTTTCAGAATTTTGAAAATTTCACTTTTTTGTGAAAATATCCACTAAATGAGGGAATAATATGTGTGAGGGTACCCCAGGAGAGTTCCAAATGTGTGTGGGTAGAATATATATCCCACGGGGGTAAAATTGAAAAAAGATGAAAAAAAATTTTTTTTGACTTAAGTCATCTTTCCGGCGTTTATCAGACTTTCAGATAGGGGAAATGTCAGTGAGCCTTCCGATTTCAGTTCCAGAGCGATTCGCCGATCAGTCCTTCATATTTAGTCGTTTTCAGACAATTTTCAGAATTTTTGAAAATTTCACTTTTTTGTGAAAATATCCACTAAATGAGGGAATAATATGTGTGAGGGTACCCCAGGAGAGTTCCAAATGTGTGTGGGTAGAATATATATCCCACGGGGGTAAAATTGAAAAAAAGTGAAAAAAAATTTTGTTTTGGACTTAGTCATTTTTCCGGCGTTTATCAGACTTTCAGATAGGGGAAATGTCAGTGAGTATTCCAATTTCAGTTCCAGAGCGATTCGCCCGATGAGTCCTTCATATTTAGTCGTTTTCAGCCAATTTTCAGAATTTTTGAAAATTTCACTTTTTTGTGAAAATATCCACTAAATGAGGGAATAATATGTGTGAGGGTACCCCAGGAGAGTTCCAAATGTGTGTGGGTAGAATATATATCCCACGGGGGTAAAATTGAAAAAAGTTGAAAAAAAATTTTTGTTGGACTTAGTCATTTTTCCGGCGTTTAGAAGACTTTCAGATAGGGGAAATGTCAGTGAGCGTTCCGATTTCAGCTCCAGAGCGATTCGCCCGATGAGTCCTTCATATTTAGTCGTTTTCAGCCAATTTTCTGAATTTTTGAAAATTTCACTTTTTTGTGAAAATATCCACTAAATGAGGGAATAATATGTGTGAGGGTACCCCAGGAGAGTTCCAAATGTGTGTGGGTAGAATATATATCCCACGGGGGTAAAATTGAAAAAAGTTTAAAAAAATTTTTTTTAGATTTAGTCATTTTTCCGGCGTTTATCAGACTTTCAGATAGGGGAAATGTCAGTGAGCATTCCAATTTCAGTTCCAGAGCGATTTGCCCGATGAGTCCTTCATATTTAGTCGTTTTCAGCCAATTTTCTGAATTTTTGAAAATTTCACTTTTTTGTGAAAATATCCACTAAATGAGGGAATAATATGTGTGAGGGTACCCCAGGAGAGTTCCAAATGTGTGTGGGTAGAAGATATATCCCACAGGGGTAAAATTGAAAAAAGTTGAAAAAATTTTTTTTTTCGACTTAGTCATTCTTCCGGTGTTTATCAGACTTTCAGATAGGGGAAATGTCAGTGAGCGTTCCAATTTCAGTTCCAGAGCGATTCGCCCGATGAGTCCTTCATATTTATTCGTTTTCAGCCAATTTTCAGAATTTTGAAAATTTCACTTTTTTGTGAAAATATCCACTAAATGAGGGAATAATATGTGTGAGGGTACCCCAGGAGAGTTCCAAATGTGTGTGGGTAGAATATATATCCCACGGGGGTAAAATTGAAAAAAGTTGAAAAAATTTTTTTGTTGGACTTAGACATTTTTCCGGCGTTTAGAAGACTTTCAGATAGGGGAAATGTCAGTGAGTATTCCAATTTCAGTTCCAGAGCGATTCGCCCGATGCGTGCTTCATATTTAGTCGTTTTCAGCCAATTTTCAGAATTTTGAAAATTTCACTTTTTTGTGAAAATATCCACTAAAAGAGGGAATAATATGTGTGAGGGTACCCCAGGAGAGTTCCAAATGTGTGTGGGTAGAATATATATCCCACGGGGGTAAAATTGAAAAAAGCTGAAAATTTTTTTTTTTTTCGACTTAGTCATTTTTTCGGCGTTTATCAGACTTTCAAATAGGGGAAATGTCAGTGAGCATTCCGATTTCAGTTCCAGAGCGATTCGCCCGATGAGTCCTTCATATTTAGTCGTTTTCAGCCAATTTTCTGAATTTTTGAAAATTTCACTTTTTTGTGAAAATATCCACTAAATGAGGGAATAATATGTGTGAGGGTACCCCAGGAGAGTTCCAAATGTGTGTGGGTAGAATATATATCCCACGGGGGTAAAATTGAAAAAAGATGAAAAAAAATTTTTTTTGACGTAGTCATTTTTCCGGAGTTTATCAGACTTTCAGATAGGGGAAATGTCAGTGAGCGTTTCGATTTCAGTTCCAGAACGATTCGCCCGATGAGTCCTTCATATTTAGTCGTTTTCAGCCAATTTTCTGAATTTTTGAAAATTTCACTTTTTTGTGAAAATATCCACTAAAAGAGGGAATAATATGTGTGAGGGTACCCCAGGAGAGTTCCAAATGTGTGTGGGTAGAATATATATCCCACGGAGGTAAAATTGAAAAAAGGGAAAAAAAAATTTTTTTTGGACTTAGTCATTTTTTCAGCGTTTATCAGAATTTCAGATAGAGGAAATGTCAGTGAGCATTCCATTTTCAGTTCCAGAGCGATTTGCCCGATGAGTCCTTCATATTTAGTCGTTTTCAGCCAATTTTCAGAATTTTGAAAATTTCACTTTTTTGTAAAAATATCCACTAAATGAGGGAATAATATATGTGAGGGTACCCCAGGAGAGTTCCAAATGTGTGTGGGTAGAATATATATCCCACGGGGGTAAAATTGAAAAAAGATGAAAAAAAATTTTTTTTGACTTAGTCATTTTTCCTGCGTTTATCAGACTTTCAGATAGGGGAAATGTCAGTGAGCGTTCCGATTTCAGTTCCACAGCGATTCGCCCGATGAGTCCTTCATATTTAGTCGTTTTCAGCCAATTTTCTGAATTTTTGAAAATTTCACTTTTTTGTGAAAATATCCACTAAATGAGGGAATAATATGTGTGAGGGTACCCCAGGAGAGTTCCAAATGTGTGTGGGTAGAATATATCCCACGGGGATAAAATTGAAAAAAGGTGAACAAAATTTTTTTTGGACTTAGTCATTTTTTCAGCATTTATCAGACTTTCAGATAGGGGAAATGTCAGTGAGCATTCCAATTTCAGTTCCAGAGCGATTCGCCGATCAGTCCTTCATATTTAGTCGTTTTCAGACAATTTTCAGAATTTTTGAAAATTTCACTTTTTTGTGAAAATATCCACTAAATGAGGGAATAATATGTGTGAGGGTACCCCAGGAGAGTTCCAAATGTGTGTGGGTAGAATATATATCCCACGGGGGTAAAATTGAAAAAAAGTGAAAAAAAATTTTGTTTTGGACTTAGTCATTTTTCCGGCGTTTATCAGACTTTCAGATAGGGGAAATGTCAGTGAGTATTCCAATTTCAGTTCCAGAGCGATTCGCTCGATGAGTCCTTCATATTTAGTCGTTTTCAGCCAATTTTCAGAATTTTTGAAAATTTCACTTTTTGTGAAAATATCCACTAAATGAAGGAAAAATATGTGTGAGGGTACCCCAGGAGAGTTCCAAATATGTGTGGGTAGAATATATATCCCACGGGGGTAAAATTGAAAAAAGTTGAAAAAATTTTTTTGTTGGACTTAGCCATTTTTCCGGCGTTTAGAAGACTTTCAGATAGGGGAAATGTCAGTGAGCGTTCCAATTTCAGTTCCAGAGCCATTCGCCCGATGAGTCCTTCATATTTACTCGTTTTCAGCCAATTTTCTGAATATTTGAAAATTTCACTTTTTTGTGAAAATATCCACTAAATGAGGGAATAATATGTGTGAGGGTACCCCAGGAGAGTTCCAAATGTGTGTGGGTAGAATATATATCCCACGGGGGTAAAATTGAAAAAAGTTGAAAAAATTTTTTTGTTGGACTTAGCCATTTTTCCGGCGTTTAGAAGACTTTCAGATAGGGGAAATGTCAGTGAGCGTTCCGATTTCAGTTCCAGAGCGATTCGCCCGATGAGTCCTTCATATTTAGTCGTTTTCAGCCAATTTTCAGAATTTTTGAAAATTTCACTTTTTTGTGAAAATATCCACTAAATGAGGGAATAATATGTGTGAGGGTACCCCAGGAGACTTCCAAATGTGTGTGGGTAGAATATACATCCCACGGGGGTAAAATTGAAAAAAGGTGAAAAAAAATTTTTTGGGACTTAGTCATTTTTCCGGCGTTTATCAGACTTTCAGATAGGGGAAATGTCAGTGAGCGTTCCGATTTCAGTTCCAGAGCGATTCGCCGATGAGTCCTTCATATTTAGTCGTTTTCAACCAATTTTCAGAATTTTTGAAAATTTCACTTTTTTGTTAAAATATCCACTAAATGAGGGAATAATATGTGTGAGGGTACCCCAGGAGAGTTCCAAATGTGTGTGGGTAGAATATATATCCCACGGGGGTAAAATTGAAAAAAGGTGAAAAAAATTTTTTTTTCGACTTAGTCATTTTTTCAGCGTTTATCAGACTTTCAGACAGGGGAAATGTCAGTGAGCGTTCCGATTTCAGTTCCAGAGCGATTCGCCCGATGAGTCCTTCATATTTAGTCGTTTTCAGCCAATTTTCTGAATTTTTGAAAATTTCACTTTTTTGTAAAAAAATATCCACTAAATGAGGGAATAATATGTGTGAGGGTACCCCAGGAGAGTTCCAAATGTGTGTTGGGTAGAATATATATCCCACGGGGGTAAAATTGAAAAAAGTTGAAAAAAATTTTTTTTAGACTTAGTCATTTTTCCGGCGTTTATCAGACTTTCAGATAGGGGAAATGTCAGTGAGCATTCCGATTTCAGTTCCAGAGCGATTCGCCCGATGAGTCCTTCATATTTAGTCGTTTTCAGCCAATTTTCAGAATATTTGAAAATTTCACTTTTTTGTGAAAATATCCACTAAATGAGGGAATAATATGTGTGAGGGTACCCCAGGAGAGTTCCAAATGTGTGTGGGTAGAATATATATCCCACGGGGGTAAAATTGAAAAAAGAGGAAAAAAATGTTTTTTGGACTTAGTCATTTTTCCGGCGTTTATCAGACTTGCAGATAGGGGAAATGTCAGTGAGCGTTCCGATTTCAGTTCCAGAGCGATTCGCCCGATGAGTCCTTCATATTTAGTTGTTTTCAGCCAATTTTCAGAATTTTTGAAAATTTCACTTTTTTGTAAAAATATCCACTAAATGAGGGAATAATATGTGTGAGGGTATCCCAGGAGAGTTCCAAATGTGTGTGGGTAGAATATATATCCCACGGGGGTAAAATTGAAAAAAGATGAAAAAAATTTTTTTTTGGATTAAGTCATTTTTTCAGCGTTTATCAGACTTTCAGATAGGGGAAATGTCAGTGAGCATTCCGATTTCAGTTCCAGAGCGATTCGCCCGATGAGTCCTTCATATTTAGTTGTTTTCAGCCAATTTTCAGAATTTTTGAAAATTTCACTTTTTTGTGAAAATATCCACTAAATGAGGGAATAATATGTGTGAGGGTACCCCAGGAGAGTTCCAAATGTGTGATGGGTAGAATATATATCCCACGGGGGTAAAATTGAAATAAGATGAAAAAAATTTTTTTTGGGATTAAGTCATTTTTTCAGCGTTTATCAGACTTTCAGACAGGGGAAATGTCAGTGAGCGTTCCGATTTCAGTTCCAGAGCGATTCGCCCGATGAGTCCTTCATATTTAGTCGTTTTCAGCCAATTTTCTGAATTTTTGAAAATTTCACTTTTTTGTAAAAAAATGTCCACTAAATGAGGGAATAATATGTGTGAGGGTACCCCAGGAGAGTTCCAAATGTGTGTTGGGTAGAATATATATCCCACGGGGGTAAAATTGAAAAAAGTTGAAAAAAATTTTTTTTAGACTTAGTCATTTTTCCGGCGTTTATCAGACTTTCAGATAGGGGAAATGTCAGTGAGCATTCCGATTTCAGTTCCAGAGCGATTCGCCCGATGAGTCCTTCATATTTAGTCGTTTTCAGCCAATTTTCAGAATATTTGAAAATTTCACTTTTTTGTGAAAATATCCATTAAATGAGGGAATAATATGTGTGAGGGTACCCCAGGAGAGTTCCAAATGTGTGTGGGTAGAATATATATCCCACGGGGGTAAAATTGAAAAAAGAGGAAAAAAATGTTTTTTTGGACTTAGTCATTTTTTCAGCATTTATCAGACTTTCAGATAGGGGAAATGTCAGTGAGCGTTCCGATTTCAGTTCCAGAGCGATTCGCCCGATGAGTCCTTCATATTTAGTCGTTTTCAGCCAATTTTCAGAATTTTTGAAAATTTCACTTTTTTTGTGAAAATATCCACTAAATGAGGGAATAATATGTGTGAGGGTACCCCAGGAGAGTTCCAAATGTGTGTGGGTAGAATATATATCCCACGGGGGTAAAATTGAAAAAAGTTTTAAAAAAATTTTTTTTGGACTTAGTCATTTTTCCGGCGTTTATCAGACTTGCAGATAGGGGAAATGTCAGTGAGCGTTCCGATTTCAGTTCCAGAGCAATTCGCCCGATGAGTCCTTCATATTTAGTCGTTTTCAGCCAATTTTCAGAATTTTTGAAAATTTCACTTTTTTTGTGAAAATATCCACTAAATGAGGGAATAATATGTGTGACGGTACCCCAGGAGAGTTCCAAATGTGTGTGGGTAGAATATATATCCCACGGGGGTAAAATTGAAAAAAGTTGAAAAAAATATTTTTTTTGACTTAGTCATTTTTCCGGCGTTTATCAGACTTTCAGATAGGGGAAATGTCAGTGAGCGTTCCGATTTCAGTTCCAGAGCGATTCGCCTGATGAGTCCTTCATATTTAGTCGTTTTCAGCCAATTTTCTGAATTTTTGAAAATTTCACTTTTTTGTGAAAATATCCACTAAATGAGGGAATAATATGTGTGACGGTACCCCAGGAGAGTTCCAAATGTGTGTGGGTAGAATATATATCCCACGGGGGTAAAATTGAAAAAAGATGAAAAAAATATTTTTTTGGATTAAGTCATTTTTTCAGCGTTTATCAGACTTTCAGATAGGGGAAATGTCAGTGAGCGCTCCGATTTCAGTTCCAGAGCGATTCGCCCGATGAGTCCTTCATATTTAGTCGTTTTCAGCCAATTTTCAGAATTTTTGAAAATTTCACTTTTTTGTAAAAAAATATCCACTAAATGAGGGAATAATATGTGTGAGGGTACCCCAGGAGAGTTCCAAATGTGTTTTGGGTAGAATATATATCCCACGGGGGTAAAATTGAAAAAAGTTGAAAAAAAATTTTTTTTAGACTTAGTAATTTTTCCGGCGTTTATCAGACTTTCAGATAGGCGAAATGTCAGTGAGCGTTCCGATTTCAGTTCCAGAGCGATTCTCCCGATGAGTCCTTCATATTTAGTCGTTTTCAGCCAATTTTCAGAATTTTTGAAAATTTCACTTTTTTGTGAAAATATCCACTAAATGAGGGAATAATATGTGTGAGGGTACCCCAGGAGAGTTCCAAATGTGTGTGGGTAGAATATATATCCCACGGGGGTAAAATTGAAAAAAGATGAAAAAAATTTTTTTTTGGACTTAGTCATTTTTTCAGCGTTTCTTAGACTTTCAGATAGGGGAAATGTCAGTGAGCGTTCCGATTTCAGTTCCAGAGCGATTCGCCCGATGAGTCCTTCATAATTAGTCGTTTTCAGCCAATTTTCAGAATTTTTGAAAATTTCACTTTTTTGTGAAAATATCCACTAAATGAGGGAATAATATGTGTGAGGGTACCCCAGGAGAGTTCCAAATTTGTGTGGGTAGAATATATATCCCACGGGGGTAAAATTGAAAAAACATGAAAAAATTTTTTTTTTGGATTAAGTCATTTTTTCAGCGTTTATCAGACTTTCAGATAGGGGAAATGTCAGTGAACGTTCCGATTTCAGTTCCAGAGCGATTCGCCCGATGAGTCCTTCATATTTAGTCGTTTTCAGCCAATTTTCTGAATATTTGAAAATTTCACTTTTTTGTGAAAATATCCACTAAATGAGGGAATAATATGTGTGAGGGTACCACAGGAGAGTTCCAAATGTGTGTGGGTAGAATACATATCCCACGGGGGTAAAATTGAAAATAGATGAAAAAAATTTTTTTTTGGATTAAGTCATTTTTTCAGCGTTTATCAGACTTTCAGATAGGGGAAATGTCAGTGAGTGTTCCAATTTCAGTTCCAGAGCGATTCGCCCGATGAGTCCTTCATATTTAGTTGTTTTCAGCCAATTTTCAGAATATTTGAAAATTTAACTTTTTTGTGAAAATATCCACTAAATGAGGGAATAATATGTGTGAGGGTACCCCAGGAGAGTTCCAAATGTGTGTTGGGTAGAATATATATCCCACGGGGGTAAAATTGAAAAAAGATGAAAAAAATTTTTTTTTGGATTAAGTCATTTTTTCAGCGTTTATCAGACTTTCAGATAGGGGAAATGTCAGTGAACGTTCCGATTTCAGTTCCAGAGCGATTCGCCCGATGAGTCCTTCATATTTAGTCGTTTTCAGCCAATTTTCTGAATATTTGAAAATTTCACTTTTTTGTGAAAATATCCACTAAATGAGGGAATAATAAGTGTGAGGGTACCCCAGGAGAGTTCCAAATGTGTGTGGGTAGAATACATATCCCACGGGGGTAAAATTGAAAAAAGATGAAAAAAATTTTTTTTTGGATTAAGTCATTTTTTCAGCGTTTATCAGACTTTCAGATAGGGGAAATGTCAGTGAGCGTTCCAATTTCAGTTCCAGAGCGATTCGCCCGATGAGTCCTTCATATTTAGTCGTTTTCAGCCAATTTTCTGAATATTTGAAAATTTCACTTTTTTGTGAAAATATCCACTAAATGAGGGAATAATATGTGTGAGGGTACCCCAGGAGAGTTCCAAATGTGTGTGGATAGAATATATATCCCACGGGGGTAAAATTGAAAAAAGATGAAAAAAAATTTTTTTTGGACTTAGTCATTTTTTCAGCATTTATCAGACTTTCAGATAGGGGAAATGTCAGTGAGCGTTCCGATTTCAGTTCCATAGCGATTCGCCCCATGAGTCCTTCATATTTAGTCGTTTTCAGCCAATTTTCTGAATATTTGAAAATTTCACTTTTTTGTGAAAATATCCACTAAATGAGGGAATAATACGTGTGAGGGTACCCCAGGAGAGTTCCAAATGTGTGTGGGTAGAATATATATCCCACGGGGGTAAAATTGAAAAAAGATGAAAAAAATTTTTTTTTGGACTTAGTCATTTTTTCAGCGTTTCTCAGACTTTCAGATAGGGGAAATGTCAGTGAGCGTTCCGATTTCAGTTCCAGAGCGATTCGCCTGATGAGTCCTTCATAATTAGTCGTTTTCAGCCAATTTTCTGAATTTTTGAAAATTTCACTTTTTTGTAAAAAAATATCCACTAAATGAGGGAATAATATGTGTGAGGGTACCCCAGGAGAGTTCCAAATGTGTGTTGGGTAGAATATATATCCCACGGGGGTAAAATTGAAAAAAGTTGAAAAAAATTTTTTTTAGACTTAGTCATTTTTCCGGCGTTTATCAGACTTTCAGATAGGGGAAATGTCAGTGAGCATTCCGATTTCAGTTCCAGAGCGATTCGCCCGATGAGTCCTTCATATTTAGTCGTTTTCAGCCAATTTTCAGAATATTTGAAAATTTCACTTTTTTGTGAAAATATCCACTAAATGAGGGAATAATATGTGTGAGGGTACCCCAGGAGAGTTCCAAATGTGTGTGGGTAGAATATATATCCCACGGGGGTAAAATTGAAAAAAGAGGAAAAAAATGTTTTTTGGACTTAGTCATTTTTCCGGCGTTTATCAGACTTGCAGATAGGGGAAATGTCAGTGAGCGTTCCGATTTCAGTTCCAGAGCGATTCGCCCGATGAGTCCTTCATATTTAGTTGTTTTCAGCCAATTTTCAGAATTTTTGAAAATTTCACTTTTTTGTAAAAATATCCACTAAATGAGGGAATAATATGTGTGAGGGTATCCCAGGAGAGTTCCAAATGTGTGTGGGTAGAATATATATCCCACGGGGGTAAAATTGAAAAAAGATGAAAAAAATTTTTTTTTGGATTAAGTCATTTTTTCAGCGTTTATCAGACTTTCAGATAGGGGAAATGTCAGTGAGCATTCCGATTTCAGTTCCAGAGCGATTCGCCCGATGAGTCCTTCATATTTAGTTGTTTTCAGCCAATTTTCAGAATTTTTGAAAATTTCACTTTTTTGTGAAAATATCCACTAAATGAGGGAATAATATGTGTGAGGGTACCCCAGGAGAGTTCCAAATGTGTGATGGGTAGAATATATATCCCACGGGGGTAAAATTGAAATAAGATGAAAAAAATTTTTTTTGGGATTAAGTCATTTTTTCAGCGTTTATCAGACTTTCAGACAGGGGAAATGTCAGTGAGCGTTCCGATTTCAGTTCCAGAGCGATTCGCCCGATGAGTCCTTCATATTTAGTCGTTTTCAGCCAATTTTCTGAATTTTTGAAAATTTCACTTTTTTGTAAAAAAATGTCCACTAAATGAGGGAATAATATGTGTGAGGGTACCCCAGGAGAGTTCCAAATGTGTGTTGGGTAGAATATATATCCCACGGGGGTAAAATTGAAAAAAGTTGAAAAAAATTTTTTTTAGACTTAGTCATTTTTCCGGCGTTTATCAGACTTTCAGATAGGGGAAATGTCAGTGAGCATTCCGATTTCAGTTCCAGAGCGATTCGCCCGATGAGTCCTTCATATTTAGTCGTTTTCAGCCAATTTTCAGAATATTTGAAAATTTCACTTTTTTGTGAAAATATCCATTAAATGAGGGAATAATATGTGTGAGGGTACCCCAGGAGAGTTCCAAATGTGTGTGGGTAGAATATATATCCCACGGGGGTAAAATTGAAAAAAGAGGAAAAAAATGTTTTTTTGGACTTAGTCATTTTTTCAGCATTTATCAGACTTTCAGATAGGGGAAATGTCAGTGAGCGTTCCGATTTCAGTTCCAGAGCGATTCGCCCGATGAGTCCTTCATATTTAGTCGTTTTCAGCCAATTTTCAGAATTTTTGAAAATTTCACTTTTTTTGTGAAAATATCCACTAAATGAGGGAATAATATGTGTGAGGGTACCCCAGGAGAGTTCCAAATGTGTGTGGGTAGAATATATATCCCACGGGGGTAAAATTGAAAAAAGTTTTAAAAAAATTTTTTTTGGACTTAGTCATTTTTCCGGCGTTTATCAGACTTGCAGATAGGGGAAATGTCAGTGAGCGTTCCGATTTCAGTTCCAGAGCAATTCGCCCGATGAGTCCTTCATATTTAGTCGTTTTCAGCCAATTTTCAGAATTTTTGAAAATTTCACTTTTTTTGTGAAAATATCCACTAAATGAGGGAATAATATGTGTGACGGTACCCCAGGAGAGTTCCAAATGTGTGTGGGTAGAATATATATCCCACGGGGGTAAAATTGAAAAAAGTTGAAAAAAATATTTTTTTTGACTTAGTCATTTTTCCGGCGTTTATCAGACTTTCAGATAGGGGAAATGTCAGTGAGCGTTCCGATTTCAGTTCCAGAGCGATTCGCCTGATGAGTCCTTCATATTTAGTCGTTTTCAGCCAATTTTCTGAATTTTTGAAAATTTCACTTTTTTGTGAAAATATCCACTAAATGAGGGAATAATATGTGTGACGGTACCCCAGGAGAGTTCCAAATGTGTGTGGGTAGAATATATATCCCACGGGGGTAAAATTGAAAAAAGATGAAAAAAATATTTTTTTGGATTAAGTCATTTTTTCAGCGTTTATCAGACTTTCAGATAGGGGAAATGTCAGTGAGCGCTCCGATTTCAGTTCCAGAGCGATTCGCCCGATGAGTCCTTCATATTTAGTCGTTTTCAGCCAATTTTCAGAATTTTTGAAAATTTCACTTTTTTGTAAAAAAATATCCACTAAATGAGGGAATAATATGTGTGAGGGTACCCCAGGAGAGTTCCAAATGTGTTTTGGGTAGAATATATATCCCACGGGGGTAAAATTGAAAAAAGTTGAAAAAAAATTTTTTTTAGACTTAGTAATTTTTCCGGCGTTTATCAGACTTTCAGATAGGCGAAATGTCAGTGAGCGTTCCGATTTCAGTTCCAGAGCGATTCTCCCGATGAGTCCTTCATATTTAGTCGTTTTCAGCCAATTTTCAGAATTTTTGAAAATTTCACTTTTTTGTGAAAATATCCACTAAATGAGGGAATAATATGTGTGAGGGTACCCCAGGAGAGTTCCAAATGTGTGTGGGTAGAATATATATCCCACGGGGGTAAAATTGAAAAAAGATGAAAAAAATTTTTTTTTGGACTTAGTCATTTTTTCAGCGTTTCTTAGACTTTCAGATAGGGGAAATGTCAGTGAGCGTTCCGATTTCAGTTCCAGAGCGATTCGCCCGATGAGTCCTTCATAATTAGTCGTTTTCAGCCAATTTTCAGAATTTTTGAAAATTTCACTTTTTTGTGAAAATATCCACTAAATGAGGGAATAATATGTGTGAGGGTACCCCAGGAGAGTTCCAAATTTGTGTGGGTAGAATATATATCCCACGGGGGTAAAATTGAAAAAACATGAAAAAATTTTTTTTTTGGATTAAGTCATTTTTTCAGCGTTTATCAGACTTTCAGATAGGGGAAATGTCAGTGAACGTTCCGATTTCAGTTCCAGAGCGATTCGCCCGATGAGTCCTTCATATTTAGTCGTTTTCAGCCAATTTTCTGAATATTTGAAAATTTCACTTTTTTGTGAAAATATCCACTAAATGAGGGAATAATATGTGTGAGGGTACCACAGGAGAGTTCCAAATGTGTGTGGGTAGAATACATATCCCACGGGGGTAAAATTGAAAATAGATGAAAAAAATTTTTTTTTGGATTAAGTCATTTTTTCAGCGTTTATCAGACTTTCAGATAGGGGAAATGTCAGTGAGTGTTCCAATTTCAGTTCCAGAGCGATTCGCCCGATGAGTCCTTCATATTTAGTTGTTTTCAGCCAATTTTCAGAATATTTGAAAATTTAACTTTTTTGTGAAAATATCCACTAAATGAGGGAATAATATGTGTGAGGGTACCCCAGGAGAGTTCCAAATGTGTGTTGGGTAGAATATATATCCCACGGGGGTAAAATTGAAAAAAGATGAAAAAAATTTTTTTTTGGATTAAGTCATTTTTTCAGCGTTTATCAGACTTTCAGATAGGGGAAATGTCAGTGAACGTTCCGATTTCAGTTCCAGAGCGATTCGCCCGATGAGTCCTTCATATTTAGTCGTTTTCAGCCAATTTTCTGAATATTTGAAAATTTCACTTTTTTGTGAAAATATCCACTAAATGAGGGAATAATAAGTGTGAGGGTACCCCAGGAGAGTTCCAAATGTGTGTGGGTAGAATACATATCCCACGGGGGTAAAATTGAAAAAAGATGAAAAAAATTTTTTTTTGGATTAAGTCATTTTTTCAGCGTTTATCAGACTTTCAGATAGGGGAAATGTCAGTGAGCGTTCCAATTTCAGTTCCAGAGCGATTCGCCCGATGAGTCCTTCATATTTAGTCGTTTTCAGCCAATTTTCTGAATATTTGAAAATTTCACTTTTTTGTGAAAATATCCACTAAATGAGGGAATAATATGTGTGAGGGTACCCCAGGAGAGTTCCAAATGTGTGTGGATAGAATATATATCCCACGGGGGTAAAATTGAAAAAAGATGAAAAAAAATTTTTTTTGGACTTAGTCATTTTTTCAGCATTTATCAGACTTTCAGATAGGGGAAATGTCAGTGAGCGTTCCGATTTCAGTTCCATAGCGATTCGCCCCATGAGTCCTTCATATTTAGTCGTTTTCAGCCAATTTTCTGAATATTTGAAAATTTCACTTTTTTGTGAAAATATCCACTAAATGAGGGAATAATACGTGTGAGGGTACCCCAGGAGAGTTCCAAATGTGTGTGGGTAGAATATATATCCCACGGGGGTAAAATTGAAAAAAGATGAAAAAAATTTTTTTTTGGACTTAGTCATTTTTTCAGCGTTTCTCAGACTTTCAGATAGGGGAAATGTCAGTGAGCGTTCCGATTTCAGTTCCAGAGCGATTCGCCTGATGAGTCCTTCATAATTAGTCGTTTTCAGCCAATTTTCAGAATTTTTGAAAATTTCACTTTTTTGTGAAAATATCCACTAAATGAGGGAATAATATGTGTGAGGGTACCCCAGGAGAGTTCCAAATTTGTGTGGGTAGAATATATATCCCACGGGGGTAAAATTGAAAAAAGATGAAAAAATTATTTTTTTTGGATTAAGTCATTTTTTCAGCGTTTATCAGACTTTCAGATAGGGGAAATGTCAGTGAGCGTTCCAATTTCAGTTCCAGAGCGATTCGCCCGATGAGTCCTTCATATTTAGTCGTTTTCAGCCAATTTTCTGAATTTTTGAAAATTTCACTTTTTTGTAAAAAAATATCCACTAAATGAGGGAATAATATGTGTGAGGGTACCCCAGGAGAGTTCCAAATGTGTGTTGCGTAGAATATATATCCCACGGGGGTAAAATTGAAAAAAGATGAAAAAAAATTTTTTTTGGACTTAGTCATTTTTTCAGCATTTATCAGACTTTCAGATAGGGGAAATGTCAGTGAGCGTTCCGATTTCAGTTCCATAGCGATTCGCCCCATGAGTCCTTCATATTTAGTCGTTTTCAGCCAATTTTCTGAATATTTGAAAATTTCACTTTTTTGTGAAAATATCCACTAAATGAGGGAATAATATGTGTGAGGGTACCCCAGGAGAGTTCCAAATGTGTGTGGGTAGAATATATATCCCACGGGGGTAAAATTGAAAAAAGATGAAAAAAATTTTTTTGGGGATTAAGTAATTTTTTCAGCGTTTATCAGACTTTCAGATAGGGGAAATGTCAGTGAGCGTTCCGATTTCAGTTCCAGAGCGATTCGCCCGATGAGTCCTTCATATTTAGTCGTTCTCAGCCAATTTTCTGAATATTTGAAAATTTCACTTTTTTGTGAAAATATCCACTAAATGAGGGAATAATATGTGTGAGGGTACCCCAGGAGAGTTCCAAATGTGTGTGGGTAGAATATATATCCCACGGGGGTAAAATTGAAAAAAGATGAAAAAAATTTTTTTTTGACTTAGTCATTTTTCCGGCGTTTAGAAGACTTTCAGATAGGGGAAATGTCAGTGAGTATTCCAATTTCAGTTCCAGAGCGATTCGCCCGATGAGTCCTTCATATTTAGTCGTTTTCAGCCAATTTTCTGAATTTTTGAAAATTTCACTTTTTTGTGAAAATATCCACTAAATGAGAGAATAATATGTGTGAGGGTACCCCAGCAGAGTTACTAATGTGTGTGGGTAGAATATATATCCCACGGGGGTAAAATTGAAAAAAGTTGAAAAAAAATTTTTGTTGGACTTAGTCATTTTTCCGGCGTTTAGAAGACTTTCAGATAGGGGAAATGTCAGTGAGTATTCCAATTTCAGTTCCAGAGCGATTCGCCCGATGAGGCCTTCATATTTAGTTGTTTTCAGCCAATTTTCAGAATTTTTTAAAATTTCACTTTTTGTGAAAATATCCACTAAATGAGGGAAAATATGTGTGAGGGTACCCCAGGAGAGTTCCAAATGTGTGTGGGTAGAATATATATCCCACGGGGGTAAAATTGAAAAAAGGTGAAAATTTTTTTTTTTTTGATTTAGTCATTTTTTCACCGTTTATCAGACTTTCAGATAGGGGAAATGTCAGTGAGCGTTCCGATTTCCGTTCCAGAGCGATTCGCCCGATGAGTCCTTCATATATAGTCGTTTTCAGCCAATTTTCAGAATTTTTGAAAATTTCACTTTTTTGTGAAAATATCCACTAAATGAGGGAATAATATGTGTGAGGGTACCCCAGGAGAGTTCCAAATGTGTGTGGGTAGAATATATATCCCACGGGGGTAAAATTGAAAAAAGGTGAAAAAAAATTTTTTTTGGACTTAGTCATTTTTTCAGCGTTTATCAGACTTTCAGATAGGGGAAATGTCAGTGAGCATTCCAATTTCAGTTCCAGAGCGATTCGCCCGATGAGTCCATCATATTTAGTCGTTTTCAGCCAATTTTCTGAATTTTTGAAAATTTCACTTTTTTGTGAAAATATCCACTAAATGAGGGAATAATATGTGTGAGGGTACCCCAGGAGAGTTCCAAATGTGTGTGGGTAGAATATATATCCCACGGGGGTAAAATTGAAAAAAGGTGAAAAAATTTTTTTTGGGACTTAGTCATTTTTCCGCCATTTATCAGACTTTCAGATAGGGGAAATGTCAGTGAGCGTTCCGATTTCAGTTCCAGAGCGATTCGCCCAATGAGTCCTTCATATTTAGTCATTTTCAGCCAATTTTCAGAATTTTTGAAAATTTCACTTTTTTGTGAAAATATCCGCTAAATGAGGGAATAATATGTGTGAGGGTACCCCAGGAGAGTTCCAAATGTGTGTGGGTAGAATAAATATCCCACGGGGGTAAAATTCAAAAATGTTTAAAAATTTTTTTTAGACTTAGTCATTTTTCCGGCGTTTATCAGACTTTCAGATAGGGGAAATGTCAGTGAGCGTTCCGATTTCAGTTCCAGAGCGATTCGCCCGATGAGTCATTCATATTTAGTCATTTTCAGCCAATTTTCAGAATTTTTGAAAATTTCACTTTTTTGTGAAAATATCCACTAAATGAGGGAATAATATGTGTGAGGGTACCCCAGGAGAGTTCCAAATGTGTGTGGGTAGAATATATATCCCACGGTGGTAAAATTGAAAAAAGTTTAAAAATTTTTTTTTTAGATTTAGCCATTTTTCCGGCTTTTATCAGACTTTCAGATAGGGGAAATGTCAGTGAGCGTTCCAATTTCAGTTCCAGAGCGATTCGCCCAATGAGTCCTTCATATTTAGTCATTTTCAGCCAATTTTATGAATTTTTGAAAATTTCACTTTTTTGTGAAAATATCCACTAAATGAGGGAATAATATGTGTGAGGGTACCCCAGGAGAGTTCCAAATGTGTGTGGGTAGAATATATATCCCACGGGGGTAAAATTGAAAAAAGTTTAAAAATTTTTTTTTTAGATTTAGCCATTTTTCCGGCTTTTATCAGACTTTCAGATAGGGGAAATGTCAGTGAGCGTTCCAATTTCAGTTCCAGAGCGATTCGCCCGATGAGTCCTTCATATTTAGTCGTTTTCAGCCAATTTTCTGAATTTTTGAAATTTTCACTTTTTTTGTGAAAATATCCACTAAATGAGGGAATAATATGTGTGAGGGTACCCCAGCAGAGTTACAAATGTGTGTGGGTAGAATATGTATCCCACGGGGGTAAAATTGAAAAAAGGTGAAAAATTTTTTTTGGGGACTTAGTCATTTTTCCGCCATTTATCAGACTTTCAGATAAGGGAAATGTCAGTGAGCGTTCCGATTTCAGTTCCAGAGCGATTCGCCCAATGAGTCCTTCATATTTAGTCATTTTCAGCCAATTTTCAGAATTTTTGAAAATTTCACTTTTTTGTGAAAATATCCGCTAAATGAGGGAATAATATGTGTGAGGGTACCCCAGGAGAGTTCCAAATGTGTGTGGGTAGAATATATATCCCACGGGGGTAAAATTGAAAAAAGTTTAAAAATTTTTTTTTAGATTTAGCCATTTTTCCGGCTTTTATCAGACTTTCAGATAGGGGAAATGTCAGTGAGCGTTCCAATTTCAGTTCCAGAGCGATTCGCCCGATGAGTCCTTCATATTTAGTCATTTTCAGCCAATTTTATGAATTTTTGAAAATTTCACTTTTTTGTGAAAATATCCACTAAATGAGGGAATAATATGTGTGAGGGTACCCCAGGAGAGTTCCAAATGTGTGTGGGTAGAATATATATCCCACGGGGGTAAAATTGAAAAAAGTTTAAAAATTTTTTTTTTAGATTTAGCCATTTTTCCGGCTTTTATCAGACTTTCAGATAGGGGAAATGTCAGTGAGCGTTCCAATTTCAGTTCCAGAGCGATTCGCCCGATGAGTCCTTCATATTTAGTCGTTTTCAGCCAATTTTCAGAATTTTGAAAATTTCACTTTTTTGTAAAAATATCCACTAAATGAGGGAATAATATATGTGAGGGTACCCCAGGAGAGTTCCAAATGTGTGTGGGTAGAATATATATCCCACGGGGGTAAAATTGAAAAAAGATGAAAAAAATTTTTTTTGGACTTAGTCATTTTTCCGGCGTTTAGAAGACTTTCAGATAGGGGAAATGTCAGTGAGTATTCCAATTTCAGTTCCAGAGCGATTCGCCCGATGAGTCCTTCATATTTAGTCGTTTTCAGCCAATTTTCTGAATTTTTGAAAATTTCACTTTTTTGTGAAAATATCCACTAAATGAGAGAATAATATGTGTGAGGGTACCCCAGCAGAGTTACAAATGTGTGTGGGTAGAATATATATCCCACGGGGGTAAAATTGAAAAAAGTTGAAAAAAATTTTTTGTTGGACTTAGTCATTTTTCCGGCGTTTAGAAGACTTTCAGATAGGGGAAATGTCAGTGAGTATTCCAATTTCAGTTCCAGAGCGATTCGCCCGATGAGGCCTTCATATTTAGTCGTTTTCAGCCAATTTTCAGAATTTTTGAAAATTTCACTTTTTGTGAAAATATCCACTAAATGAGGGAAAAATATGTGTGAGGGTACCCCAGGAGAGTTCCAAATGTGTGTGGGTAGAATATATATCCCACGGGGGTAAAATTGAAAAAAGGTGAAAATTTTTTTTTTTTTGATTTAGTCATTTTTTCACCGTTTATCAGACTTTCAGATAGGGGAAATGTCAGTGAGCGTTCCGATTTCAGTTCCAGAGCGATTCGCCCGATGAGTCCTTCATATATAGTCGTTTTCAGCCAATTTTCAGAATTTTTGAAAATTTCACTTTTTTGTGAAAATATCCACTAAATGAGGGAATAATATGTGTGAGGGTACCCCAGGAGAGTTCCAAATGTGTGTGGGTAGAATATATATCCCACGGGGGTAAAATTGAAAAAAGGTGAAAAAAAATTTTTTTTGGACTTAGTCATTTTTTCAGCGTTTATCAGACTTTCAGATAGGGGAAATGTCAGTGAGCATTCCAATTTCAGTTCCAGAGCGATTCGCCCGATGAGTCCATCATATTTAGTCGTTTTCAGCCAATTTTCTGAATTTTTGAAAATTTCACTTTTTTGTGAAAATATCCACTAAATGAGGGAATAATATGTGTGAGGGTACCCCAGGAGAGTTCCAAATGTGTGTGGGTAGAATATATATCCCACGGGGGTAAAATTGAAAAAAGGTGAAAAAATTTTTTTTGGGACTTAGTCATTTTTCCGCCATTTATCAGACTTTCAGATAGGGGAAATGTCAGTGAGCGTTCCGATTTCAGTTCCAGAGCGATTCGCCCAATGAGTCCTTCATATTTAGTCATTTTCAGCCAATTTTCAGAATTTTTGAAAATTTCACTTTTTTGTGAAAATATCCGCTAAATGAGGGAATAATATGTGTGAGGGTACCCCAGGAGAGTTCCAAATGTGTGTGGGTAGAATAAATATCCCACGGGGGTAAAATTCAAAAATGTTTAAAAATTTTTTTTAGACTTAGTCATTTTTCCGGCGTTTATCAGACTTTCAGATAGGGGAAATGTCAGTGAGCGTTCCGATTTCAGTTCCAGAGCGATTCGCCCGATGAGTCATTCATATTTAGTCATTTTCAGCCAATTTTCAGAATTTTTGAAAATTTCACTTTTTTGTGAAAATATCCACTAAATGAGGGAATAATATGTGTGAGGGTACCCCAGGAGAGTTCCAAATGTGTGTGGGTAGAATATATATCCCACGGTGGTAAAATTGAAAAAAGTTTAAAAATTTTTTTTTTAGATTTAGCCATTTTTCCGGCTTTTATCAGACTTTCAGATAGGGGAAATGTCAGTGAGCGTTCCAATTTCAGTTCCAGAGCGATTCGCCCGATGAGTCCTTCATATTTAGTCATTTTCAGCCAATTTTATGAATTTTTGAAAATTTCACTTTTTTGTGAAAATATCCACTAAATGAGGGAATAATATGTGTGAGGGTACCCCAGGAGAGTTCCAAATGTGTGTGGGTAGAATATATATCCCACGGGGGTAAAATTGAAAAAAGTTTAAAAATTTTTTTTTTAGATTTAGCCATTTTTCCGGCTTTTATCAGACTTTCAGATAGGGGAAATGTCAGTGAGCGTTCCAATTTCAGTTCCAGAGCGATTCGCCCGATGAGTCCTTCATATTTAGTCGTTTTCAGCCAATTTTCTGAATTTTTGAAAATTTCACTTTTTTTGTGAAAATATCCACTAAATGAGGGAATAATATGTGTGAGGGTACCCCAGCAGAGTTACAAATGTGTGTGGGTAGAATATATATCCCACGGGGGTAAAATTCAAAAATGTTTAAAAATTTTTTTTAGACTTAGTCATTTTTCCGGCGTTTATCAGACTTTCAGATAGGGGAAATGTCAGTGAGCGTTCCGATTTCAGTTCCAGAGCGATTCGCCCGATGAGTCCTTCATATTTAGTCATTTTCAGCCAATTTTATGAATTTTTGAAAATTTCACTTTTTTGTGAAAATATCCACTAAATGAGGGAATAATATGTGTGAGGGTACCCCAGGAGAGTTCCAAATGTGTGTGGGTAGAATATATATCCCACGGGGGTAAAATTGAAAAAAGTTTAAAAATTTTTTTTTTAGATTTAGCCATTTTTCCGGCTTTTATCAGACTTTCAGATAGGGGAAATGTCAGTGAGCGTTCCAATTTCAATTCCAGAGCGATTCGCCCGATGAGTCCTTCATATTTAGTCGTTTTCAGCCAATTTTCAGAATTTTTGAAAATTTTACTTTATTGTGAAAATATCCACTAAATGAGGGAATAATATGTGTGAGGGTACCCCAGGAGAGTTCCAAATGTGTGTGGGTAGAATATATATCCCACGGGGGTAAAATTGAAAAAAGGTGAAAAAAAATTTTTTTTGGACTTAGTCATTTTTTCAGCGTTTATCAGACTTTCAGATAGGGGAAATGTCAGTGAGCGTTCCAATTTCAGTTCCAGACCGATTCGCCCGATGAGTCCTTCATATTTAGTCGTTTTCAGCCAATTTTCAGAATTTTTGAAAATTTCACTTTTTTGTGAAAATATCCACTAAATGAGGGAATAATATGTGTGAGGGTACCCCAGGAGAGTTCCAAATGTGTGTGGGTAGAATAAATATCCCACGCGGGTAAAATTCAAAAATGTTTCAAAATTTTTTTTTAGACTTAGTCATTTTTCCGGCGTTTATCAGACTTTCAGATAGGGGAAATGTCAGTGAGCGTTCCGATTTCAGTTCCAGAGCGATTCGCCCAATGAGTCATTCATATTTAGTCATTTTCAGCCAATTTTCAGAATTTTTGAAAATTTCACTTTTTTGTGAAAATATCCACTAAATGAGGGAATAATATGTGTGAGGGTACCCCAGGAGAGTTCCAAATGTGTGTGGGTAGAATATATATCCCACGGGGGTAAAATTGAAAAAAGTTTAAAAATTTTTTTTTTAGATTTAGCCATTTTTCCGGCTTTTATCAGACTTTCAGATAGGGGAAATGTCAGTGAGCGTTCCAATTTCAGTTCCAGAGCGATTCGCCCGATGAGTCCTTCATATTTAGTCATTTTCAGCCAATTTTATGAATTTTTGAAAATTTCACTTTTTTGTGAAAATATCCACTAAATGAGGGAATAATATGTGTGAGGGTACCCCAGGAGAGTTCCAAATGTGTGTGGGTAGAATATATATCCCACGGGGGTAAAATTGAAAAAAGGTGAAAAATTTTTTTTTTTGGACTTAGTCATTTTTTCAGCGTTTATCAGACTTTCAGATAGGAGAAATGTCAGTGAGCGTTCCGATTTCAGTTCCAGAGCGATTCGCCCGATGAGTCCTTCATATTTAGACGTTTTCAGCCAATTTTCAGAATTTTTGAAATTTTCACTTTTTTGTGAAAATATCCACTAAATGAGGGAATAATATGTGTGAGGGTACCCCAGGAGAGTTCCAAATGTGTGTGGGTAGAATATATATCCCACGGGGGTAAAATTGAAAAAAGTTTTAAAATTTTTTTTTTAGATTTAGCCATTTTTCCGGCTTTTATCAGACTTTCAGATAGGGGAAATGTCAGTGAGAGTTCCACTTTCAGTTCCAGAGCGATTCGCCCGATGAGTCCTTCATATTTAGTCGTTTTCAGCCAATTTTCTGAATTTTTGAAAATTTCACTTTTTTGTGAAAATATCCACTAAATGAGGGAATATGTGTGAGGGTACCCCAGGAGAGTTCCAAATGTGTGTGGGTAGAATATATATCCCACGGGGGTAAAATTGAAAAAAGATGAAAAAATTTTTTTTTTCGACTTAGTCATTTTTTCAGCGTTTATCAGACTTTCAGATAGGGGAAATGTCAGTGAGCGTTCCGATTTCAGTTCCAGAGCGATTCGCCCGATGAGTCCTTCGTATATAGTCGTTTTCAGCCAATTTTCAGAATTTTTGGAAATTTCACTTTTTTGTGAAAATATCCACTAAATGAGGGAATAATATGTGTGAGGGTACCCCAGGGGAGTTCCAAATGTGTGTGGGTAGAATATATATCCCACGGGGGTAAAATTGAAAAAAGGTGAAAAAAAATTTTTTTTGGACTTAGTCATTTTTTCAGCGTTTATCAGACTTTCAGATAGGGGAAATGTCAGTGAGCATTCCAATTTCAGTTCCAGAGCGATTCGCCCGATGAGTCCTTCATATTTAGTCGTTTTCAGCCAATTTTCTGAATTTTTGAAAATTTCACTTTTTTGTGAAAATATCCACTAAATGAGGGAATAATATGTGTGAGGGTACCCCAGGAGAGTTCCAAATGTGTGTGGGTAGAATATATATCCCACGGGGGTAAAATTGAAAAAAGTTTAAAAAATTTTTTTTTAGATTTAGTCATTTTTCCGGCGTTTATCAGACTTTCAGATAGGGGAAATGTCAGTGAGCGTTCCAATTTCAGTTCCGGAGCGATTTGCCCGATGAGTCCTTCATATTTAGTCGTTTTCAGACAGTTTTCTGAATTTTTGAAAATTTCACTTTTTTGTGAAAATATCCACTAAATGAGGGAATAATATGTGTGAGGGTACCCCAGGAGAGTTCCAAATGTGTGTGGGTAGAATATATATCCCACGGGGGTAAAATTGAAAAAAGGTGAAAAATTTTTTTTTTTGGACTTAGTCATTTTTTCAGCGTTTATCAGACTTTCAGATAGGGGAAATGTCAGTGAGCGTTCCGATTTCAGTTCCAGAGCGATTTGCCCGATGAGTCCTTCATATTTAGTCGTTTTCAGCCAATTTTCAGAATTTTGAAAATTTCACTTTTTTGTGAAAATATCCACTAAATGAGGGAATAATATGTGTGAGGGTACCCCAGGAGAGTTCCAAATGTGTGTGGGTAGAATATATATCCCACGGGGGTAAAATTGAAAAAAGTTTAAAACATTTTTTTTTAGATTTAGCCATTTTTCCGGCTTTTATCAGACTTTCAGATAGGGGAAATGTCAGTGAGCGTTCCAATTTCAGTTCCAGAGCGATTCGCCTGATGAGTCCTTCATATTTAGTCGTTTTCAGCCAATTTTCTGAATTTTTGAAAATTTCACTTTTTTGTGAAAATATCCAATAAATGAGGGAATATGTGTGAGGGTACCCCAGGAGAGTTCCAAATGTGTGTGGGTAGAATATATATCCCACGGGGGTAAAATTGAAAAAAGGTGAAAAAATTTTTTTTGGGACTTAGTCATTTTTCCGCCATTTATCAGACTTTCAGATAGGGGAAATGTCAGTGAGCGTTCCGATTTCAGTTCCAGAGCGATTCGCCCAATGAGTCCTTCATATTTAGTCATTTTCAGCCAATTTTCAGAATTTTTGAAAATTTCACTTTTTTGTGAAAATATCCGCTAAATGAGGGAATAATATGTGTGAGGGTACCCCAGGAGAGTTCCAAATGTGTGTGGGTAGAATAAATATCCCACGGGGGTAAAATTCAAAAATGTTTAAAAATTTTTTTTAGACTTAGTCATTTTTCCGGCGTTTATCAGACTTTCAGATAGGGGAAATGTCAGTGAGCGTTCCGATTTCAGTTCCAGAGCGATTCGCCCGATGAGTCATTCATATTTAGTCATTTTCAGCCAATTTTCAGAATTTTTGAAAATTTCACTTTTTTGTGAAAATATCCACTAAATGAGGGAATAATATGTGTGAGGGTACCCCAGGAGAGTTCCAAATGTGTGTGGGTAGAATATATATCCCACGGTGGTAAAATTGAAAAAAGTTTAAAAATTTTTTTTTTAGATTTAGCCATTTTTCCGGCTTTTATCAGACTTTCAGATAGGGGAAATGTCAGTGAGCGTTCCAATTTCAGTTCCAGAGCGATTCGCCCGATGAGTCCTTCATATTTAGTCATTTTCAGCCAATTTTATGAATTTTTGAAAATTTCACTTTTTTGTGAAAATATCCACTAAATGAGGGAATAATATGTGTGAGGGTACCCCAGGAGAGTTCCAAATGTGTGTGGGTAGAATATATATCCCACGGGGGTAAAATTGAAAAAAGTTTAAAAATTTTTTTTTTAGATTTAGCCATTTTTCCGGCTTTTATCAGACTTTCAGATAGGGGAAATGTCAGTGAGCGTTCCAATTTCAGTTCCAGAGCGATTCGCCCGATGAGTCCTTCATATTTAGTCGTTTTCAGCCAATTTTCTGAATTTTTGAAAATTTCACTTTTTTTGTGAAAATATCCACTAAATGAGGGAATAATATGTGTGAGGGTACCCCAGCAGAGTTACAAATGTGTGTGGGTAGAATATATATCCCACGGGGGTAAAATTCAAAAATGTTTAAAAATTTTTTTTAGACTTAGTCATTTTTCCGGCGTTTATCAGACTTTCAGATAGGGGAAATGTCAGTGAGCGTTCCGATTTCAGTTCCAGAGCGATTCGCCCGATGAGTCCTTCATATTTAGTCATTTTCAGCCAATTTTATGAATTTTTGAAAATTTCACTTTTTTGTGAAAATATCCACTAAATGAGGGAATAATATGTGTGAGGGTACCCCAGGAGAGTTCCAAATGTGTGTGGGTAGAATATATATCCCACGGGGGTAAAATTGAAAAAAGTTTAAAAATTTTTTTTTTAGATTTAGCCATTTTTCCGGCTTTTATCAGACTTTCAGATAGGGGAAATGTCAGTGAGCGTTCCAATTTCAATTCCAGAGCGATTCGCCCGATGAGTCCTTCATATTTAGTCGTTTTCAGCCAATTTTCAGAATTTTTGAAAATTTTACTTTATTGTGAAAATATCCACTAAATGAGGGAATAATATGTGTGAGGGTACCCCAGGAGAGTTCCAAATGTGTGTGGGTAGAATATATATCCCACGGGGGTAAAATTGAAAAAAGGTGAAAAAAAATTTTTTTTGGACTTAGTCATTTTTTCAGCGTTTATCAGACTTTCAGATAGGGGAAATGTCAGTGAGCGTTCCAATTTCAGTTCCAGACCGATTCGCCCGATGAGTCCTTCATATTTAGTCGTTTTCAGCCAATTTTCAGAATTTTTGAAAATTTCACTTTTTTGTGAAAATATCCACTAAATGAGGGAATAATATGTGTGAGGGTACCCCAGGAGAGTTCCAAATGTGTGTGGGTAGAATAAATATCCCACGCGGGTAAAATTCAAAAATGTTTCAAAATTTTTTTTTAGACTTAGTCATTTTTCCGGCGTTTATCAGACTTTCAGATAGGGGAAATGTCAGTGAGCGTTCCGATTTCAGTTCCAGAGCGATTCGCCCAATGAGTCATTCATATTTAGTCATTTTCAGCCAATTTTCAGAATTTTTGAAAATTTCACTTTTTTGTGAAAATATCCACTAAATGAGGGAATAATATGTGTGAGGGTACCCCAGGAGAGTTACAAATGTGTGTGGGTAGAATATATATCCCACGGGGGTAAAATTGAAAAAAGTTTAAAAATTTTTTTTTTAGATTTAGCCATTTTTCCGGCTTTTATCAGACTTTCAGATAGGGGAAATGTCAGTGAGCGTTCCAATTTCAGTTCCAGAGCGATTCGCCTGATGAGTCCTTCATATTTAGTCGTTTTCAGCCAATTTTCTGAATTTTTGAAAATTTCACTTTTTTGTGAAAATATCCAATAAATGAGGGAATATGTGTGAGGGTACCCCAGGAGAGTTCCAAATGTGTGTGGGTAGAAGATATATCCCACGGGGGTAAAATTGAAAAAAGTTAAAAAAAAATTTTTTTTGGACTTAGTAATTTTTCCGGCGTTAATCAGACTTTCAATTAGGGGAAATGTCAGTGAGCGTTCCGATTTCAGTTCCAGAGCGATTTGCCAAATGAGTCCTTCATATTTAGTCGTTTTCAGCCAATTTTCAGAATTTTTGAAAATTTTACTTTATTGTGAAAATATCCACTAAATGAGGGAATAATATGTGTGAGGGTACCCCAGGAGAGTTCCAAATGTGTGTGGGTAGAATATATATCCCACGGGGGTAAAATTGAAAAAAGGTGAAAAAAAATTTTTTTTGGACTTACTCATTTTTTCAGCGTTTATCAGACTTTCAGATAGGGGAAATGTCAGTGAGCGTTCCAATTTCAGTTCCAGACCGATTCGCCCGATGAGTCCTTCATATATAGTCGTTTTCAGCCAATTTTCTGAATTTTTGAAAATTTCGCTTTTTTGTGAAAATATCCACTAAATGAGGGAATAATATGTGTGAGGGTACCCCAGGAGAGTTCCAAATGTGTGTGGGTAGAATAAATATCCCACGGGGTAAAATTCAAAAAAGTTTAAAAATTTTTTTTTAGACTTAGTCATTTTTCCGGCGTTTATCAGACTTTCAGATAGGGGAAATGTCAGTGAGCGTTCCAATTTCAGTTCCAGAGCGATTCGCCCGATGAGTCCTTCATATTTAGTCATTTTCAGCCAATTTTATGAATTTTTGAAAATTTCACTTTTTTGTGAAAATATCCAATAAATGAGGGAATAATATGTGTGAGGGTACCCCAGGAGAGTTCCAAATGTGTGTGGGTAGAATATATATCCCACGGGGGTAAAATTGAAAAAAGGTGAAAAATTTTTTTTTTTGGACTTAGTCATTTTTTCAGCGTTTATCAGACTTTCAGATAGGAGAAATGTCAGTGAGCGTTCCGATTTCAGTTCCAGAGCGATTCGCCCGATGAGTCCTTCATATTTAGTTGTTTTCAGCCAATTTTCAGAATTTTTGAAATTTTCACTTTTTTGTGAAAATATCCACTAAATGAGGGAATAATATGTGTGAGGGTACCCCAGGAGAGTTCCAAATGTGTGTGGGTAGAATATATATCCCACGGGGGTAAAATTGAAAAAAGTTTTAAAAAATTTTTTTTAGATTTAGCCATTTTTCCGGCTTTTATCAGACTTTCAGATAGGGGAAATGTCAGTGAGCGTTCCAATTTCAGTTCCAGAGCGATTCGCCCGATGAGTCCTTCATATTTAGTCATTTTCAGCCAATTTTATGAATTTTTGAAAATTTCACTTTTTTGTGAAAATATCCACTAAATGAGGGAATAATATGTGTGAGGGTACCCCAGGAGAGTTCCAAATGTGTGTGGGTAGAATATATATCCCACGGGGGTAAAATTGAAAAAAGGTGAAAAATTTTTTTTTTTGGACTTAGTCATTTTTTCAGCGTTTATCAGACTTTCAGAGAGGAGAAATGTCAGTGAGCGTTCCGATTTAAGTTCCAGAGCGATTCGCCCGATGAGACCTTCATATTTATTCGTTTTCAGCCAATTTTCAGAATTTTTGAAATTTTCACTTTTTTGTGAAAATATCCACTAAATGAGGGAATAATATGTGTCAGGGTACCCCAGGAGAGTTCCAAATGTGTGTGGGTAGAATATATATCCCACGGGGGTAAAATTGAAAAAAGTTTTAAAAAATTTTTTTTTAGATTTAGCCATTTTTCCGGCTTTTATCAGACTTTCAGATAGGTGAAATGTCAGTGAGCGTTCCAATTTCAGTTCCAGAGCGATTCGCCCGATGAGTCCTTCATATTTAGTCGTTTTCAGCCAATTTTCTGAATTTTTGAAAATTTCACTTTTTTGTGAAAATATCCACTAAATGAGGGAATATGTGTGAGGGTACCCCAGGAGAGTTCCAAATGTGTGTGGGTAGAATATATATCCCACGGGGGTAAAATTGAAAAAAGGTGAAAAAATTTTTTTTTTCGACTTAGTCATTTTTTCAGCGTTTATCAGACTTTCAGATAGGGGAAATGTCAGTGAGCATTCCGATTTCAGTTCCAGAGCGATTCACCCGATGAGTCCTTCATATTTAGTCATTTTCAGCCAATTTTCTGAATTTTTGAAAATTTCACTTTTTTGTGAAAATATCCACTAAATGAGGGAATAATATGTGTGAGGGTACCCCAGGAGAGTTCCAAATGTGTGTGGGTAGAATATATATCCTACGGGGTAAAATTGAAAAAAGTTGAAAAAAAATTTTTTTTAGAATTAGTAATTTTTCTGGCGTTTATCAGACTTTCAGATAAGGGAAATGTCAGTGAGTGTTCCGATTTCAGTTCCAGAGCGATTCGCCCGATGAGTCCTTCATATTTAGTCGTTTTCAGCCAATTTTAAGAATTTTTGAAAATTTCACTTTTTTGTGAAAATATCCACTAAATGAGGGAATAATATGTGTGAGGGTACCCCAGGAGAGTTCCAAATGTGTGTGGGTAGAATATATATCCCACGGGGGTAAAATTGAAAAAAGTTTAAACATTTTTTTTTAGACTTAGCCATTTTTCCGGCTTTTATCAGACTTTCAGATAGGGGAAATGTCAGTGAGCGTTCCAATTTCAGTTCCAGAGCGATTCGCCCGATGAGTCCTTGATACTTAGTCGTTTTCAGCCAATTTTAAGAATTTTTGAAAATTTCACATTTTTGTGAAAATATCCACTAAATGAGGGAATAATATGTGTGAGGGTACCCCAGGAGAGTTCCAAATGTGTGTGGGTAGAATATATATCCCACGGGGGTAAAATTGAAAAAAGTTTAAAAAATTTTTTTTTTAGATTTAGCCATTTTTCCGGCTTTTATCAGACTTTCAGATAGGGGAAATGTCAGTGAGCGTTCCAATTTCAGTTCCAGAGCGATTCGCCCGATGAGTCCTTCATATTTAGTCGTTTTCAGCCAATTTTCTGAATTTTTGAAAATTTCACTTTATTGTGAAAATATCCACTAAATGAGGGAATAATATGTGTGAGGGTACCCCAGGAGAGTTCCAAATGTGTGTGGGTAGAATATATATCCCACGGGGGTAAAATTGAAAAAAGGTGAAAAAAAATTTTTTTTGGACTTAGTCATTTTTTCAGCGTTTATCAGACTTTCAGATAGGGGAAATGTCAGTGAGCGTTCCAATTTCAGTTCCAGAGCGATTCGCCCGATGAGTCCTTCATATTTAGTCGTTTTCAGCCAATTTTCTGAATTTTTGAAAATTTCACTTTTTTGTGAAAATGTCCACTAAATGAGGGAATAATATGTGTGAGGGTACCCCAGGAGAGTTCCAAATGTGTGTGGGTAGAATATATATCCCACGGGGGTAAAATTGACAAAACGTGAAAAATTTTTTTTTGGGACTTAGTCATTTTTCCGGCTTTTATCAGACTTTCAGATAGGGGAAATGTCAGTAAGCGTTCCGATTTCAGTTCCAGAGCGATTCGCCCAATGAGTCCTTCATATTTAGTCATTTTCAGCCAATTTTCAGAATTTTTGAAAATTTCACTTTTTTGTGAAAATATCCACTAAATGAGGGAATAATATGTGTGAGGGTACCCCAGGAGAGTTCCAAATGTGTGTGGGTAGAATAAATATCCCACGGGGGTAAAATTCAAAAAAGTTTAAAAAATTTTTTTTAGACTTAGTCATTTTTCCGGCGTTCATCAGACTTTCAGATAGGGGAAATGTCAGTGAGCGTTTCGATTTCAGTTCCAGAGCGATTCGCCCGATGAGTCATTCATATTTAGTCATTTTCAGCCAATTTTCAGAATTTTTGAAAATTTCACTTTTTTGTGAAAATATCCACTAAATGAGGGAATAATATGTGTGAGGGTACCCCAGGAGAGTTCCAAATGTGTGTGGGTAGAATATATATCCCACGGGGGTAAAATTGAAAAAAGTTTAAAAATTTTTTTTTTAGATTTAGCCATTTTTCCGGCTTTTATCAGACTTTCAGATAGGGGAAATGTCAGTGAGCGTTCCAATTTCAGTTCCAGAGCGATTCGCCCGATGAGTCCTTCATATTTAGTCGTTTTCATCCAATTTTATGAATTTTTGAAAATTTCACTTTTTTGTGAAAATATCCACTAAATGAGGGAATAATATGTGTGAGGGTACCCCAGGAGAGTTCCAAATGTGTGTGGGTAGAATATATATCCCACGGGGGTAAAATTGAAAAAAGGTGAAAAAATTTTTTCTTTGGACTTAGTCATTTTTTCAGCGTTTATCAGACTTTCAGATAGGAGAAATGTCAGTGAGCGTTCCGATTTCAGTTCCAGAGCGATTCGCCCGATGAGTCCTTCATATTTAGTCGTTTTCAGCCAATTTTCTGAATTTTTGAAAATTTCACTTTTTTGTGAAAATATCCACTAAATGAGGGAATATGTGTGAGGGTACCCCAGGAGAGTTCCAAATGTGTGTGGGTAGAAGATATATCCCACGGGGGTAAAATTGAAAAAAGTTTAAAAAAATTTTTTTTTGGACTTAGTCATTTTTCCGGCGTTAATCAGACTTTCAATTAGGGGAAATGTCAGTGAGCGTTCCGATTTCAGTTCCAGAGCGATTCGCCCGATGAGTCCTTCATATTGAGTCGTTTTCAGCCAATTTTCAGAATTTTTGAAAATTTCACTTTTTTGTGAAAATATCCACTAAATGAGGGAATAATATGTGTGAGGGTACCCCAGGAGAGTTCCAAATGTGTGTGGGTAGAATATATATCCCACGGGGGTAAAATTGAAAAAAGTTGAAAAAAAATTTTTTTTGGACTTAGTCATTTTTTCAGCGTTTATCAGACTTTCAGATAGGGGAAATGTCAGTGAGCGTTCCAATTTCAGTTCCAGAGCGATTCGCCCGATGAGTCCTTCATATTTAGTCGTTTTCAGCCAATTTTCTGAATTTTTGAAAATTTCACTTTTTTGTGAAAATACCCACTAAATGAGGGAATAATATGTGTGAGGGTACCCCAGGAGAGTTCCAAATGTGTGTGGGTAGAATATATATCACACGGGGGTAAAATTGAAAAAAGTTGAAAAAAATTTTTTGTTGGACTTAGTCATTTTTCCGGCATTTAGAAGACTTTCAGATAGGGGAAATGTCAGTGATTATTCCAATTTCAGTTCCAGAGCGATTCGCCCGATGAGTCCTTCATATTTAGTCGTTTTCAGCCAATTTTCTGAATTTTTGAAAATTTCACTTTTTTGTGAAAATATCCACTAAATTAGGGAATAATATGTGTGAGGGTACCCCAGCAGAGTTACAAATGTGTGTGGGTAGAATATATATCCCACGGGGGTAAAATTGAAAAAAGTTTAAAAAAAAATTTTTTTGGACTTAGTCATTTTTTCAGCGTTTATCAGAATTTCAGATAGGGGAAATGTCAGTGAGCATTCCATTTTCAGTTCCAGAGCGATTTGCCCGATGAGTCCATCATATTTAGTCGTTTTCAGCCAATTTTCAGAATTTTTGAAACCTTCACTTTTTTGTGAAAATATCCACTAAATGAGGGAATAATATGTGTGAGGGTACCCCAGGAGAGTTCCAAATGTGTGTGGGTAGAATATATATCCCACGGTGGTAAAATTGAAAAAAGATGAAAAAATTTTTTTTTTGACTTAGTCATTTTTCCGGCGTTTATCAGACTTTCAGATAGGGGAAATGTCAGTGAGCGTTCCGATTTCAGTTCCAGAGCGATTCGCCCGATGAGTCCTTCATATTTAGTCGTTTTCAGCCAATTTTCAGAATTTTTGAAAATTTCACTTTTTTGTGAATATATCCACTAAATGAGGGAATAATATGTGTGAGGGTACCCCAGCAGAGTTACAAATGTGTGTGGGTAGAATATATATCCCACGGGGGTAAAATTGAAAAAAGTTTAAAAAAAATTTTTTTTGGACTTAGTCATTTTTTCAGCGTTTATCAGAATTTCAGATAGGGGAAATGTCAGTGAGCATTCCATTTTCAGTTCCAGAGCGATTTGCCCGATGAGTCCATCATATTTAGTCGTTTTCAGCCAATTTTCAGAATTTTTGAAAATTTCACTTTTTTGTGAAAATATCCACTAAATGAGGGAATAATATGTGTGAGGGTACCCCAGCAGAGTTACAAATGTGTGTGGGTAGAATATATATCCCACGGGGGTAAAATTGAAAAAAGTTGAAAAAAAATTTTTTTTGGACTTAGTCATTTTTTCAGCGTTTATCAGACTTTCAGATAGGGGAAATGTCAGTGAGCGTTCCAATTTCAGTTCCAGAGCGATTCGCCCGATGAGTCCTTCATATTTAGTCGTTTTCAGCCAATTTTCTGAATTTTTGAAAATTTCACTTTTTTGTGAAAATACCCACTAAATGAGGGAATAATATGTGTGAGGGTACCCCAGGAGAGTTCCAAATGTGTGTGGGTATAATATATATCACACGGGGGTAAAATTGAAAAAAGTTGAAAAAAATTTTTTGTTGGACTTAGTCATTTTTCCGGCATTTAGAAGACTTTCAGATAGGGGAAATGTCAGTGATTATTCCAATTTCAGTTCCAGAGCGATTCGCCCGATGAGTCCTTCATATTTAGTCGTTTTCAGCCAATTTTCTGAATTTTTGAAAATTTCACTTTTTTGTGAAAATATCCACTAAATTAGGGAATAATATGTGTGAGGGTACCCCAGCAGAGTTACAAATGTGTGTGGGTAGAATATATATCCCACGGGGGTAAAATTGAAAAAAGTTTAAAAAAAAATTTTTTTGGACTTAGTCATTTTTTCAGCGTTTATCAGAATTTCAGATAGGGGAAATGTCAGTGAGCATTCCATTTTCAGTTCCAGAGCGATTTGCCCGATGAGTCCATCATATTTAGTCGTTTTCAGCCAATTTTCAGAATTTTTGAAACCTTCACTTTTTTGTGAAAATATCCACTAAATGAGGGAATAATATGTGTGAGGGTACCCCAGGAGAGTTCCAAATGTGTGTGGGTAGAATATATATCCCACGGTGGTAAAATTGAAAAAAGATGAAAAAATTTTTTTTTTGACTTAGTCATTTTTCCGGCGTTTATCAGACTTTCAGATAGGGGAAATGTCAGTGAGCGTTCCGATTTCAGTTCCAGAGCGATTCGCCCGATGAGTCCTTCATATTTAGTCGTTTTCAGCCAATTTTCAGAATTTTTGAAAATTTCACTTTTTTGTGAATATATCCACTAAATGAGGGAATAATATGTGTGAGGGTACCCCAGCAGAGTTACAAATGTGTGTGGGTAGAATATATATCCCACGGGGGTAAAATTGAAAAAAGTTTAAAAAAAATTTTTTTTGGACTTAGTCATTTTTTCAGCGTTTATCAGAATTTCAGATAGGGGAAATGTCAGTGAGCATTCCATTTTCAGTTCCAGAGCGATTTGCCCGATGAGTCCATCATATTTAGTCGTTTTCAGCCAATTTTCAGAATTTTTGAAAATTTCACTTTTTTGTGAAAATATCCACTAAATGAGGGAATAATATGTGTGAGGGTACCCCAGCAGAGTTACAAATGTGTGTGGGTAGAATATATATCCCACGGGGGTAAAATTGAAAAAAGTTGAAAAAAAATTTTTTTTGGACTTAGTCATTTTTTCAGCGTTTATCAGAATTTCAGATAGGGGAAATGTCAGTGAGCATTCCATTTTAAGTTCCAGAGTGATTTGCCCGATGAGTCCTTCATATTTAGTCGTTTTCAGCCAATTTTCAGAATTTTTGAAAATTTCACTTTTTTGTGAAAATATCCACTAAATGAGGGAATAATATGTGTGAGGGTACCCCAGGAGAGTTCCAAATGTGTGTGGGTAGAAAATATATCCCACGGGGGTAAAATTGAAAAAAGGTGAAAAATTTGGTTTTTTGGACTTAGTCATTTTTTCAGCGTTTATCAGACTTTCAGATAGGGGAAATGTCAGTGAGCGTTCCAATTTCAGTTCCAGAGCAATTCGCCCGATGAGTCCTTCATATTTAGTCGTTTTCAGCCAATTTTCAGAATTTTGAAAATTTCACTTTTTTGTAAAAATATCCACTAAATGAGGGAATAATATATGTGAGGGTACCCCAGGAGAGTTCCAAATGTGTGTGGGTAGAAGATATATCCCACGGGGGTAAAATTGAAAAAAGTTGAAAAAAAAATTTTTTTTCGACTTAGTCATTTTTCCGGCGTTTATCAGACTTTCAAATAGGGAAAATGTCAGTGAGCATTCCGATTTCAGTTCCAGAGCGATTTGCCCGATGAGTCCTTCATATTTAGTCGTTTTCAGCCAATTTTCTGAATTTTTGAAAATTTCACTTTTTTGTGAAAATATCCACTAAATGAGGGAATAATATGTGTGAGGGTACCCCAGGAGAGTTCCAAATGTGTGTGGGTAGAATATATATCCCACGGGGGTAAAATTGAAAAAAGATGAAAAAAAAATTTTTTTGACTTAGTCATTTTTCCGGCGTTTATCAGACTTTCAGATAGGGGAAATGTCAGTGAGCGTTCCGATTTCAGTTCCAGAGCGATTCGCTCGATGAGTCCTTCATATTTAGTCGTTTTCAGCCAATTTTCAGAATTTTTGAAAATTTCACTTTTTTGTGAAAATATCCACTAAATGAGGGAATAATATGTGTGAGGGTACCCCAGGAGAGTTCCAAATGTGTGTGGGTAGAATATATATCCCACGGGGGTAAAATTGAAAAAAAGTGAAAAAAAATTTTGTTTTGGACTTAGTCATTTTTCCGGCGTTCATCAGACTTTCAGATAGGGGAAATGTCAGTGAGCGTTCCGATTTCAGTTCCAGAGCGATTCGCCCGATGAGTCCTTCATATTTAGTCGTTTTCAGCCAATTTTCAGAATTTTTGAAAATTTCACTTTTTTGTGAAAATATCCACTAAATGAGGGAATAATATGTGTGAGGGTACCCCAGGAGAGTTTCAAATGTGTGTGGGTAGAATATATCCAACGGGGGTAAAATTGAAAAAAGTTGAAAAAAAATTTTTGTTGGACTTAGTCATTTTTCCGGCGTTTAGAAGACTTTCAGATAGGAGAAATGTCAGTGAGCGTTCCGATTTCAGTTCCAGAGCGATTCGCCGATCAGTCCTTCATATTTAGTCGTTTTCAGCCAATTTTCAGAATTTTGAAAATTTCACTTTTTTGTGAAAATATCCACTAAATGAGGGAATAATATGTGTGAGGGTACCCCAGGAGAGTTCCAAATGTGTGTGGGTAGAATATATATCCCACGGTGGTAAAATTGAAAAAAGATGAAAACATTTTTTTTTTGACTTAGTCATTTTTCCGGCGTTTATCAGACTTTCACATAGGGGAAATGTCAGTGAGCGTTCCGATTTCAGTTCCAGAGCGATTCGCCCGATGAGTCCTTCATATTCAGTCGTTTTCAGCCAATTTTCAGAATTTTTGAAAATTTCACTTTTTTGTGAAAATATCCACTAAATGAGGGAATAATATGTGTGAGGGTACCCCAGCAGAGTTACAAATGTGTGTGGGTAGAATATATCCAACGGGGATAAAATTGAAAAAAGGTGAAGAAAATTTTTTTTGGACTTAGTCATTTTTCCGGCGTTTATCAGACTTTCAGATAAGAGAAATGTCAGTGAGCGTTCCGATTTCAGTTCCAGAGCGACTCGCCGATCAGTCCTTCATATTTAGTCGTTTTCAGCCAATTTTCAGAATTTTTGAAAATTTCACTTTTTTGTGAAAATATCCACTAAATGAGGGAATAATATGTGTGAGGGTACCCCAGGAGAGTTCCAAATGTGTGTGGGTAGAATATATATCCCACGGTGGTAAAATTGAAAAAAGATGAAAAAATTTTTTTTTGGACTTAGTCATTTTTCCGGCGTTTATCAGACTTTCAGATAGGGGAAATGTCAGTGAGCGTTCCGATTTCAGTTCCAGAGCGATTCGCCCGATGAGTCCTTCATATTTAGTCGTTTTCAGCCAATTTTCAGAATTTTTGAAAATTTCACTTTTTTGTGAAAATATCCACCAAATGAGGGAATAATATGTGTGAGGGTACCCCAGGAGAGTTCCAAATGTGTGTGGGTAGAATATATATCCCACGGGGGTAAAATTGAAAAAAGTTGAAAAAAAATTTTTGTTGGACTTAGTCATTTTTCCGACGTTTAGAAGACTTTCAGATAGGGGAAATGTCAGTGAGCGTTCCAATTTCAGTTCCAGAGCGATTCGCCCGATGAGTCCTTCATATTTAGTCGTTTTCAGCCAGTTTTCTGAATTTTTGAAAATTTCACTTTTTTTGTGAAAATATCCACTAAATGAGGGAATAATATGTGTGAGGGTACCCCAGCAGAGTTACAAATGTGTGTGGGTAGAATATATATCCCACGGGGGTAAAATTGAAAAAAGTTGAAAAAAAATTTTTGTTGGACTTAGTCATTTTTCCGGCGTTTAGAAGACTTTCAGATAGGAGAAATGTCAGTGAGCGTTCCGATTTCAGTTCCAGAGCGATTCGCCCGATGAGTCCTTCATATTTAGTCGTTTTCAGCCAATTTTCAGAATTTTTGAAAATTTCACTTTTTTGTGAAAATATCCACTAAATGAGGGAATAATATGTGTGAGGGTACCCCAGGAGAGTTCCAAATGTGTGTGGGTAGAATATATATCCCACGGGGGTAAAATTGAAAAAAGTTGAAAAAAAAATTTTTTTGGACTTAGTCATTTTTTCAGCGTTTATCAGAATTTCAGATAGGGGAAATGTCAGTGAGCATTCCATTTTAAGTTCCAGAGTGATTTGCCCGATGAGTCCTTCATATTTAGTCGTTTTCAGCCAATTTTCAGAATTTTTGAAAATTTCACTTTTTTGTGAAAATATCCACTAAATGAGGGAATAATATGTGTGAGGGTACCCCAGGAGAGTTCCAAATGTGTGTGGGTAGAAAATATATCCCACGGGGGTAAAATTGAAAAAAGGTGAAAAATTTGGTTTTTTGGACTTAGTCATTTTTTCAGC
This sequence comes from Phyllobates terribilis, assembly GCF_046119375.1. NCBI lineage: Eukaryota > Metazoa > Chordata > Amphibia > Anura > Dendrobatidae > Phyllobates > Phyllobates terribilis. Next base: position 16,127,574 of record NW_027362773.1, on the reverse strand, counting down.
GTTTATCAGACTTTCAGATAGGGGAAATGTCAGTGAGCGTTCCAATTTCAGTTCCAGAGCGATTTGCCCGATGAGTCCTTCATATTTAGTCGTTTTCAGCCAATTTTCAGAATTTTTGAAAATTTCACTTTTTTGTGAAAATATCCACTAAATGAGGGAATAATATGTGTGAGGGTACCCCAGGAGAGTTCCAAATGTGTGTGGGTAGAATATATATCCCACGGGGGTAAAATTGAAAAAAGGTGAAAAAAAATTTTTTTTGGACTTAGTCATTTTTTCAGCGTTTATCAGACTTTCAGATAGGGGAAGTGTCAGTGAGCATTCCAATTTCAGTTCCAGAGCGATTCGCCCGATGAGTCCTTCATATTTAGTCGTTTTCAGCCAATTTTCTGAATTTTTGAAAATTTCACTTTTTTGTGAAAATATCCACTAAATGAGGGAATAATATGTGTGAGGGTACCCCAGGAGAGTTCCAAATGTGTGTGGGTAGAATATATATCCCACGGGGGTAAAATTGAAAAAAGTTTAAAAAAATTTCTTTTAGATTTAGTCATTTTTCCGGCGTTTATCAGACTTTCAGATAGGGGAAATGTCAGTGAGCGTTCCAATTTCAGTTCCAGAGCGATTCGCCCGATGAGTCCTTCATATTTAGTCGTTTTCAGCCAATTTTCTGAATTTTTGAAAATTTCACTTTTTTTGTGAAAATATCCACTAAATGAGGGAATAATATGTGTGAGGGTACCCCAGCAGAGTTACAAATGTGTGTGGGTAGAATATATATCCCACGGGGGTAAAATTGAAAAAAGTTGAAAAAAATTTTTTGTTGGACTTAGTCATTTTTCCGGCGTTTAGAAGACTTTCAGATAGGGGAAATGTCAGTGAGCGTTCCGATTTCAGTTCCAGAGAGATTCGCCCGATGAGTCCTTCATATTTAGTCGTTTTCAGCCAATTTTCTGAATTTTTGAAAATTTCACTTTTTTGTGAAAATATCCACTAAATGAGGGAATAATATGTGTGAGGGTACCCCAGGAGAGTTCCAAATGTGTGTGGGTAGAATATATATCCCACGGGGGTAAAATTGAAAAAAGTTTAAAAAAATTTCTTTTAGATTTAGTCATTTTTCCGGCGTTTATCAGACTTTCAGATAGGGGAAATGTCAGTGAGCGTTCCAATTTCAGTTCCAGAGCGATTTGCCCGATGAGTCCTTCATATTTAGTCGTTTTCAGCCAATTTTCTGAATTTTTGAAAATTTCACTTTTTTGTGAAAATATCCACTAAATGAGGGAATAATATGTGTGAGGGTACCCCAGGAGAGTTCCAAATGTGTGTGGGTAGAATATATATCACACGGGGGTAAAATTGAAAAAAGTTTAAAAAATTTTTTTTTAGATTTAGTCACTTTTCCGGCGTTTATCAGACTTTCAGATAGGGGAAATGTCAGTGAGCGTTCCAATTTCAGTTCCAGAGCGATTTGCCCGATGAGTCCTTCATATTTAGTCGTTTTCAGCCAATTTTCTGAATTTTTGAAAATTTCACTTTTTTTGTGAAAATATCCACTAAATGAGGGAATAATATGTGTGAGGGTACCGCAGGAGAGTTCCAAATGTGTGTGGGTAGAATATATATCCCACGGTGGTAAAATTGAAAAAAGGTGAAAAAATTTTTTTTTTGGACTTAGTCATTTTTCCGGCGTTTATCAGACTTTCAGATAGGGGAAATGTCAGTGAGCGTTCCGATTTCAGTTCCAGAGCGATTCGCCCGATGAGTCCTTCATATATAGTCGTTTTCAGCCAATTTTCAGAATTTTTGAAAATTTCACTTTTTTGTGAACATATCCACTAAATGAGGGAATAATATGTGTGAGGGTACCCCAGGAGAGTTCCAAATGTGTGTGGGTAGAATATATATCCCACGGGGGTAAAATTGAAAAAAGGTGAAAAAAAATTTTTTTTGGACTTAGTCATTTTTTCAGCGTTTATCAGAATTTCAGATAGGGGAAATGTCAGTGAGCATTCCAATTTCAGTTCCAGAGCGATTCGCCCGATGAGTCCTTCATATTTAGTCGTTTTCAGCCAATTTTCTGAATTTTTGAAAATTTCACTTTTTTGTGAAAATATCCACTAAATGAGGGAATAATATGTGTGAGGGTACCGCAGGAGAGTTCCAAATGTGTGTGGGTAGAATATATATCCCACGGTGGTAAAATTGAAAAAAGGTGAAAAAATTTTTTTTTGGACTTAGTCATTTTTCCGGCGTTTATCAGACTTTCAGATAGGGGAAATGTCAGTGAGCGTTCCGATTTCAGTTCCAGAGCGATTTGCCCGATGAGTCCTTCATATTTAGTCGTTTTCAGCCAATTTTCAGAATTTTGAAAATTTCACTTTTTTGTGAAAATATCCACTAAATGAGGGAATAATATGTGTGAGGGTACCCCAGGAGAGTTCCAAATGTGTGTCGGTAGAATAAATATCCCACGGGGGTAAAATTCAAAAAAGTTTAAAAATTTTTTTTTAGACTTAGTCATTTTTCCGGCGTTTATCAGACTTTCAGATAGGGGAAATGTCAGTGAGCGTTCCGATTTCAGTTCCAGAGCGATTCGGCCGATGAGTCATTCATATTTAGTCATTTTCAGCCAATTTTCAGAATTTTTGAAAATTTCACTTTTTTGTGAAAATATCCACTAAATGAGGGAATAATATGTGTGAGGGTACCCCAGGAGAGTTCCAAATGTGTGTGGGTAGAATATATATCCCACGGGGGTAAAATTGAAAAAAGTTTAAAAATTTTTTTTTTAGATTTAGCCATTTTTCCGGCTTTTATCAGACTTTCAGATAGGGGAAATGTCAGTGAGCATTCCAATTTCAGTTCCAGAGCGATTCGCCCGATGAGTCCTTCATATTTAGTCGTTTTCAGCCAATTTTATGAATTTTTGAAAATTTCACTTTTTTGTGAAAATATCCACTAAATGAGGGAATAATATGTGTGAGGGTACCCCAGGAGAGTTCCAAATGTGTGTGAGTAGAATATATATCCCACGGGGGTAAAATTGAAAAAAGGTGAAAAAAAATTTTTTGGGGACTTAGTCATTTTTTCAGCGTTTATCAGACATTCAGATAGGGGAAATGTCAGTGAGCATTCCAATTTCAGTTCCAGAGCGATTCGCCCGATGAGTCCTTCATATTTAGTCGTTTTCAGCCAATTTTCTGAATTTTTGAAAATTTCACTTTTTTGTGAAAATATCCACTAAATGAGGGAATAATATGTGTGAGGGTACCCCAGGAGAGTTCCAAATGTGTGTGGGTAGAATATATATCCCACGGGGGTAAAATTGAAAAAAGTTGAAAAAAAAATTTTTTTGGACTTAGTCATTTTTTCAGCGTTTATCAGAATTTCAGATAGGGGAAATGTCAGTGAGCATTCCATTTTAAGTTCCAGAGTGATTTGCCCGATGAGTCCTTCATATTTAGTCGTTTTCAGCCAATTTTCAGAATTTTTGAAAATTTCACTTTTTTGTGAAAATATCCACTAAATGAGGGAATAATATGTGTGAGGGTACCCCAGGAGAGTTCCAAATGTGTGTGGGTAGAAAATATATCCCACGGGGGTAAAATTGAAAAAAGGTGAAAAATTTGGTTTTTTGGACTTAGTCATTTTTTCAGCGTTTATCAGACTTTCAGATAGGGGAAATGTCAGTGAGCGTTCCAATTTCAGTTCCAGAGCGATTTGCCCGATGAGTCCTTCATATTTAGTCGTTTTCAGCCAATTTTCAGAATTTTTGAAAATTTCACTTTTTTGTGAAAATATCCACTAAATGAGGGAATAATATGTGTGAGGGTACCCCAGGAGAGTTCCAAATGTGTGTGGGTAGAATATATATCCCACGGGGGTAAAATTGAAAAAAGGTGAAAAAAAATTTTTTTTGGACTTAGTCATTTTTTCAGCGTTTATCAGACTTTCAGATAGGGGAAGTGTCAGTGAGCATTCCAATTTCAGTTCCAGAGCGATTCGCCCGATGAGTCCTTCATATTTAGTCGTTTTCAGCCAATTTTCTGAATTTTTGAAAATTTCACTTTTTTGTGAAAATATCCACTAAATGAGGGAATAATATGTGTGAGGGTACCCCAGGAGAGTTCCAAATGTGTGTGGGTAGAATATATATCCCACGGGGGTAAAATTGAAAAAAGTTTAAAAAAATTTCTTTTAGATTTAGTCATTTTTCCGGCGTTTATCAGACTTTCAGATAGGGGAAATGTCAGTGAGCGTTCCAATTTCAGTTCCAGAGCGATTCGCCCGATGAGTCCTTCATATTTAGTCGTTTTCAGCCAATTTTCTGAATTTTTGAAAATTTCACTTTTTTTGTGAAAATATCCACTAAATGAGGGAATAATATGTGTGAGGGTACCCCAGCAGAGTTACAAATGTGTGTGGGTAGAATATATATCCCACGGGGGTAAAATTGAAAAAAGTTGAAAAAAATTTTTTGTTGGACTTAGTCATTTTTCCGGCGTTTAGAAGACTTTCAGATAGGGGAAATGTCAGTGAGCGTTCCGATTTCAGTTCCAGAGAGATTCGCCCGATGAGTCCTTCATATTTAGTCGTTTTCAGCCAATTTTCTGAATTTTTGAAAATTTCACTTTTTTGTGAAAATATCCACTAAATGAGGGAATAATATGTGTGAGGGTACCCCAGGAGAGTTCCAAATGTGTGTGGGTAGAATATATATCCCACGGGGGTAAAATTGAAAAAAGTTTAAAAAAATTTCTTTTAGATTTAGTCATTTTTCCGGCGTTTATCAGACTTTCAGATAGGGGAAATGTCAGTGAGCGTTCCAATTTCAGTTCCAGAGCGATTTGCCCGATGAGTCCTTCATATTTAGTCGTTTTCAGCCAATTTTCTGAATTTTTGAAAATTTCACTTTTTTGTGAAAATATCCACTAAATGAGGGAATAATATGTGTGAGGGTACCCCAGGAGAGTTCCAAATGTGTGTGGGTAGAATATATATCACACGGGGGTAAAATTGAAAAAAGTTTAAAAAATTTTTTTTTAGATTTAGTCACTTTTCCGGCGTTTATCAGACTTTCAGATAGGGGAAATGTCAGTGAGCGTTCCAATTTCAGTTCCAGAGCGATTTGCCCGATGAGTCCTTCATATTTAGTCGTTTTCAGCCAATTTTCTGAATTTTTGAAAATTTCACTTTTTTTGTGAAAATATCCACTAAATGAGGGAATAATATGTGTGAGGGTACCGCAGGAGAGTTCCAAATGTGTGTGGGTAGAATATATATCCCACGGTGGTAAAATTGAAAAAAGGTGAAAAAATTTTTTTTTTGGACTTAGTCATTTTTCCGGCGTTTATCAGACTTTCAGATAGGGGAAATGTCAGTGAGCGTTCCGATTTCAGTTCCAGAGCGATTCGCCCGATGAGTCCTTCATATATAGTCGTTTTCAGCCAATTTTCAGAATTTTTGAAAATTTCACTTTTTTGTGAACATATCCACTAAATGAGGGAATAATATGTGTGAGGGTACCCCAGGAGAGTTCCAAATGTGTGTGGGTAGAATATATATCCCACGGGGGTAAAATTGAAAAAAGGTGAAAAAAAATTTTTTTTGGACTTAGTCATTTTTTCAGCGTTTATCAGAATTTCAGATAGGGGAAATGTCAGTGAGCATTCCAATTTCAGTTCCAGAGCGATTCGCCCGATGAGTCCTTCATATTTAGTCGTTTTCAGCCAATTTTCTGAATTTTTGAAAATTTCACTTTTTTGTGAAAATATCCACTAAATGAGGGAATAATATGTGTGAGGGTACCGCAGGAGAGTTCCAAATGTGTGTGGGTAGAATATATATCCCACGGTGGTAAAATTGAAAAAAGGTGAAAAAATTTTTTTTTGGACTTAGTCATTTTTCCGGCGTTTATCAGACTTTCAGATAGGGGAAATGTCAGTGAGCGTTCCGATTTCAGTTCCAGAGCGATTTGCCCGATGAGTCCTTCATATTTAGTCGTTTTCAGCCAATTTTCAGAATTTTGAAAATTTCACTTTTTTGTGAAAATATCCACTAAATGAGGGAATAATATGTGTGAGGGTACCCCAGGAGAGTTCCAAATGTGTGTCGGTAGAATAAATATCCCACGGGGGTAAAATTCAAAAAAGTTTAAAAATTTTTTTTTAGACTTAGTCATTTTTCCGGCGTTTATCAGACTTTCAGATAGGGGAAATGTCAGTGAGCGTTCCGATTTCAGTTCCAGAGCGATTCGGCCGATGAGTCATTCATATTTAGTCATTTTCAGCCAATTTTCAGAATTTTTGAAAATTTCACTTTTTTGTGAAAATATCCACTAAATGAGGGAATAATATGTGTGAGGGTACCCCAGGAGAGTTCCAAATGTGTGTGGGTAGAATATATATCCCACGGGGGTAAAATTGAAAAAAGTTTAAAAATTTTTTTTTTAGATTTAGCCATTTTTCCGGCTTTTATCAGACTTTCAGATAGGGGAAATGTCAGTGAGCATTCCAATTTCAGTTCCAGAGCGATTCGCCCGATGAGTCCTTCATATTTAGTCGTTTTCAGCCAATTTTATGAATTTTTGAAAATTTCACTTTTTTGTGAAAATATCCACTAAATGAGGGAATAATATGTGTGAGGGTACCCCAGGAGAGTTCCAAATGTGTGTGAGTAGAATATATATCCCACGGGGGTAAAATTGAAAAAAGGTGAAAAAAAATTTTTTGGGGACTTAGTCATTTTTTCAGCGTTTATCAGACATTCAGATAGGGGAAATGTCAGTGAGCATTCCAATTTCAGTTCCAGAGCGATTCGCCCGATGAGTCCTTCATATTTAGTCGTTTTCAGCCAATTTTCTGAATTTTTGAAAATTTCACTTTTTTGTGAAAATATCCACTAAATGAGGGAATAATATGTGTGAGGGTACCCCAGGAGAGTTCCAAATGTGTGTGGGTAGAATATATATCCCACGGGGGTAAAATTGAAAAAAGGTAAAAAAATTTTTTTTGGGACTTAGTCATTTTTCCGGCGTTTATCAGACTTTCAGATAGGGGAAATGTCAGTGAGCGTTCCGATTTCAGTTCCAGAGCGATTCGCCCGATGAGTCCTTCATATTTAGTCGTTTTCAGCCAATTTTCTGAATTTTTGAAAATTTCACTTTTTTGTGAAAATATCCACTAAATGAGGGAATAATATGTGTGACGGTACCCCAGGAGAGTTCCAAATGTGTGTGGGTAGAATATATATCCCACGGGGGTAAAATTGAAAAAAGTTGAATAAAAATTTTTTTGGACTTAGTCATTTTTCCGGCGTTTATCAGACTTTCAGATAGGGGAAATGTTAGTGAGCGTTCCGATTTCAGTTCCAGAGCGATTCGCCTGATGAGTCCTTCATATTTAGTCGTTTTCAGCCAATTTTCTGAATTTTTGAAAATTTCACTTTTTTGTGAAAATATCCATTAAATGAGGGAATAATATGTGTGAGGGTACCCCAGGAGAGTTCCAAATGTGTGTGGGTAGAATATATATCCCACGGGGGTAAAATTGAAAAAAGTTGAAAAAAATTTTTTGTTGGACTTAGTCATTTTTCCGGCGTTTAGAAGACTTTCAGACAGGGGAAATGTCAGTGAGTATTCCAATTTCAGTTCCAGAGCGATTCGCCCGATGTGTCCTTCGTATTTAGTCGTTTTCAGCCAATTTTCTGAATTTTTGAAAATTTCACTTTTTTGTGAAAATATCCACTAAATGAGGGAATAATATGTGTGAGGGTACCCCAGGACAGTTCCAAATGTGTGTGGGTAGAATATATATCCCACGGGGGTAAAATTGAAAAAAGGTGAAAAAAAATTTTTTTTGAACTTAGTCATTTTTTCAGCGTTTATCAGACTTTCAGATAGGGGAAATGTCAGTGAGCGTTCCAATTTCAGATCCAGAGCGATTCGCCCGATGAGTCCTTCATATTTAGTCGTTTTCAGCCAATTTTCTGAATTTTTGAAAATTTCACTTTTTTGTGAAAATATCCACTAAATGAGGGAATAATATGTGTGAGGGTACCCCAGGAGAGTTCCAAATGTGTGTGAGTAGAATATATATCCCACGGGGGTAAAATTGAAAAAAGTTGAAAAAAATTTTTTGTTGGACTTAGTCATTTTTCCGGCGTTTAGAATACTTTCAGATAGGGGAAATGTCAGTGAGGATTCCAATTTCAGTTCCAGAGCGATTCGCCCGATGAGTCCTTCATATTTAGTCGTTTTCAGGCAATTTTCTGAATTTTTGAAAATTTCACTTTTTTGTGAAAATATCCACTAAATGAGGGAATAATATGTGTGAGGGTACCCCAGGGGAGTTCCAAATGTGTGTGGGTAGGATATATATCCCACGGGGGTAAAATTTAAAAAAGGTGAAAAATTTTTTTTTTTGGACTTAGTCATTTTTTCAGCGTTTATCAGACTTTCAGATAGGGGAAATGTCAGTGAGCGTTCCGATTTCAGTACCAGAGCGATTCACCCAATGAGTCCTTCATATTTAGTCGTTTTCATTCAATTTTCTGAATTTTTCAAAATTTCACTTTTTTGTGAAAATATCCACTAAATGAGGGAATAATATGTGTGAGGGTACCCCAGGAGAGTTCCAAATGTGTGTGGGTAGAATATATATCCCACGGGGGTAAAATCGAAAAAAGTTGAAAAAAAATTTTTTTTTAGACTTAGTCATTTTTCCGGCGTTTATCAGACTTTCAGATAGGGGAAATGTCAGTGAGCGTTCTGATTTCAGTTCCAGAGTGATTCGCCCGATGAGTACTTCATATTTAGTCGTTTTCAGCCAATTTTCTGAATTTTTGAAAATTTCACTTTTTTGTGAAAATATCCACTAAATGAGGGAATAATATGTGTGAGGGTACCCCAGGAGAGTTCCAAATGTGTGTGGGTAGAATATATATCCCACGGGGGTAAAATTGAAAAAAGTTTAAAAAATTTTTTTTTAGATTTAGTCATTTTTCCGGAGTTTATCAGACTTTCAGATAGGGGAAATGTCAGTGAGCGTTCCAATTTCAGTTCCAGAGCGATTCGCCCGATGAGTCCTTCATCTTTAGTCGTTTTCAACCAATTTTCTGAATTTTTGAAAATTTCACTTTTTTGTGAAAATATCCACTAAATGAGGGAATAATATGTGTGAGGGTACCCCAGGAGAGTTCCAAATGTGTGTGGGTAGAATATATATCCCACGGGGGTAAAATTGAAAAAAGTTAAAAAAATTTTTTTTTAGATTTAGTCATTTTTCCGGAGTTTATCAGACTTTCAGATAGGGGAAATGTCAGTGAGCGTTCCAATTTCAGTTCCAGAGCGATTCGCCCGATGAGTCCTTCATCTTTAGTCGTTTTCAACCAATTTTCTGAATTTTTGAAAATTTCACTTTTTTGTGAAAATATCCACTAAATGAGGGAATAATATGTGTGAGGGTACCCCAGGAGAGTTCCAAATGTGTGTGGGTAGAATATATATCCCACGGGGGTAAAATTGAAAAAAGTTAAAAAAATTTTTTTTTAGATTTAGTCATTTTTCCGGAGTTTATCAGACTTTCAGATAGGGGAAATGTCAGTGAGCGTTCCAATTTCAGTTCCAGAGTGATTCGCCCGATGAGTCCTTCATCTTTAGTCGTTTTCAACCAATTTTCTGAATTTTTGAAAATTTCACTTTTTTGTGAAAATATCCACTAAATGAGGGAATAATATGTGTGAGGGTACCCCAGGAGAGTTCCAAATGTGTGTGGGTAGAATATATATCCCACGGGGGTAAAATTGAAAAAAGTAAAAAAATTTTTTTTTTAGATTTAGTCATTTTTCCGGAGTTTATCAGACTTTCAGATAGGGGAAATGTCAGTGAGCGTTCCAATTTCAGTTCCAGAGCGATTCGCCCGATGAGTCCTTCATCTTTAGTCGTTTTCAACCAATTTTCTGAATTTTTGAAAATTTCACTTTTTTGTGAAAATATCTACTAAATGAGGGAATAATATGTGTGAGGGTACCCCAGGAGAGTTCCAAATGTGTGTGGGTAGAATATATATCCCACGGGGGTAAAATCGAAAAAAGTTGAAAAAAAATTTTTTTTAGACTTATTCATTTTTCCGGCGTTTATCAGACTTTCAGATAGGGGAAATGTCAGTGAACGTTCCAATTTCAGTTCCAGAGCGATTCGCCCGATGAGTCCTTCATATTTAGTCGTTTTCAGCCAATTTTCTGAATTTTTGAAAATTTCACTTTTTTGTGAAAATATCCACTAAATGAGGGAATAATATGTGTGATGGTACCCCAGGAGAGTTCCAAATGTGTGTGGGTAGAATATATATCCCACGGGGGTAAAATTGAAAAAAGTTGAAAAAAAATTTTTTTGGACTTAGTCATTTTTCCGGCGTTTATCAGACTTTCAGATAGGGGAAATGTTAGTGAGCATTCCGATTTCAGTTCCAGAGCGATTCGCCTGATGAGTCCTTCATATTTAGTCGTTTTCAGCCAATTTTCTGAATTTTTGAAAATTTCACTTTTTTGTGAAAATATCCACTAAATGAGGGAATAATATGTGTGAGGGTACCCCAGGAGAGTTCCAAATGTGTGTGGGTAGAATATATATCCCACGGGAGTAAAATTGAAAAAAGTTTAAAAAAAATTTTTTTTGGACTTAGTCATTTTTCCGCCGTTAATCAGACTTTCAATTAGGGCAAATGTCAGTGAGCGTTCCGATTTCAGTTCCAGAGCGATTCGCCCGATGAGTCCTTCATATTTAGTCGTATTCAGCCAAGTTTCTGAATACTTGAAAATTTCACTTTTTTGTGAAAATATCCACTAAATGAGGGAATAATATGTGTGAGGGTACCCCAGGAGAGTTCCAAATGTGTGTGGGTAGAATATATATCCCACGGGGGTAAAATTGAAAATAGTTTAAAAAAAATTTTTTTTAGACTTAGTTATTTTTCCGGCGTTAATCAGACTTTCAATTAGGGCAAATGTCAGTGAGCGTTCCGATTTCAGTTCCAGAGCGATTCGCCCGATGAGTCCTTCATATTTAGTCGTTTTCAGCCAAGTTTCTGAATACTTGAAAATTTCACTTTTTTGTGAAAATATCCACTAAATGAGGGAATAATATGTGTGAGGGTACCCCAGGAGAGTTCCAAATGTGTGTGGGTAGAATATATATCCCACGGGGGTAAAATTGAAAAAAGTTTAAAAAAAATTTTTTTTAGACTTAGCCATTTTTCCGGCGTTTATCAGACTTTCAGATAGGGGAAATGTCAGTGAGCGTTCCAATTTCAGTTCCAGAGCGATTCGCCCGATGAGTCCTTCATATTTAGTCGTTTTCAGCCAATTTTCAGAATTTTTGAAAATTTCACTTTTTTGTGAAAATATCCACTAAATGAGGGAATAATATGTGTGAGGGTACCCCAGGAGAGTTCCAAATGTGTGTGGGTAGAATATATATCCCACGGGGGTAAAATTGAAAAAAGTTTAAAAATTTTTTTTTTAGATTTAGCCATTTTTCCGGCTTTTATCAGACTTTCAGATAGGGGAAATGTCAGTGAGCGTTCCAATTTCAGTTCCAGAGCGATTCGCCCGATGAGTCCTTCTTATTTAGTCGTTTTCAGCCAATTTTCTGAATTTTTGAAAATTTCACTTTTTTGTGAAAATATCCACTAAATGAGGGAATAATATGTGTGAGGGTACCCCAGGAGAGTTCCAAATGTGTGTGGGTAGAATATATATCCCACGGGGGTAAAATTGAAAAAAGTTGAAAAAAATTTTTTGTTGGACTTAGTCATTTTTCCGGCGTTTAGAAGACTTTCAGATAGGGGAAATGTCAGTGAGTATTCCAATTTCAGTTCCAGAGCGATTCGCCCGATGTGTCCTTCATATTTAGTCGTTTTCAGCCAATTTTCTGAATTTTTGAAAATTTCACTTTTTTGTGAAAATATCCACTAAATGAGGGAATAATATGTGTGAGGGTACCCCAGGAGAGTTCCAAATGTGTGTGGGTAGAATATATATCCCACGGGGGTAAAATTGAAAAAAGGTGAAAAAAAATTTTTTTTGAACTTAGTCATTTTTTCAGCGTTTATCAGACTTTCAGATAGGGGAAATGTCAGTGAGCGTTCCAATTTCAGTTCCAGAGCGATTCGCCCGATGAGTCCTTCATATTTAGTCGTTTTCAGCCAATTTTCTGAATTTTTGAAAATTTCACTTTTTTGTGAAAATATCCACTAAATGAGGGAATAATATGTGTGAGGGTACCCCAGGAGAGTTCCAAATGTGTGTGGGTAGAATATATATCCCACGGGGGTAAAATTGAAAAAAGTTAAAAAAAATTTTTTTTAGATTTAGTCATTTTTCCGGAGTTTATCAGACTTTCAGATAGGGGAAATGTCAGTGAGCGTTCCAATTTCAGTTCCAGAGCGATTCGCCCGATGAGTCCTTCATCTTTAGTCGTTTTCAACCAATTTTCTGAATTTTTGAAAATTTCACTTTTTTGTGAAAATATCCACTAAATGAGGGAATAATATGTGTGAGGGTACCCCAGGAGAGTTCCAAATGTGTGTGGGTAGAATATATATCCCACGGGGGTAAAATTGAAAAAAGTAAAAAAAATTTTTTTTTAGATTTAGTCATTTTTCCGGAGTTTATCAGACTTTCAGATAGGGGAAATGTCAGTGAGCGTTCCAATTTCAGTTCCAGAGCGATTCGCCCGATGAGTCCTTCATCTTTAGTCGTTTTCAACCAATTTTCTGAATTTTTGAAAATTTCACTTTTTTGTGAAAATATCCACTAAATGAGGGAATAATATGTGTGAGGGTACCCCAGGAGAGTTCCAAATGTGTGTGGGTAGAATATATATCCCACGGGGGTAAAATTGAAAAAAGTTGAAAAAAAATTTTTTTGGACTTAGTCATTTTTCCGACGTTTATCAGACTTTCAGATAGGGGAAATGTCAGTGAGCGTTCCGATTTCAGTTCCAGAGTGATTTGCCCGATGAGTCCTTCATATTTATTCGTTTTCAGCCAATTTTCAGAATTTTTGAAAATTTCACTTTTTTGTGAAAATATCCACTAAATGAGGGAATAATATGTGTGACGGTACCCCAGGAGAGTTCCAAATGTGTGTGGGTAGAATACATATCCCACGGGGGTAAAATTGAAAAAAGTTGAAAAAAAATTTTTTTGGACTTAGTCATTTTTCCGGCGTTTATCAGACTTTCAGATAGGGGAAATGTTAGTGAGCGTTCCGATTTCAGTTCCAGAGCGATTCGCCCGATGAGTCCTTCATATTTAGTCGTTTTCAGCCAATTTTCAGAATTTTTGAAAATTTCACTTTTTTGTGAAAATATCCACTAAATGAGGGAATAATATGTGTGACGGTACCCCAGGAGAGTTCCAAATGTGTGTGGGTAGAATATATATCCTACGGGGGTAAAATTGAAAAAAGTTTAAAAAAAATTTTTTTGGACTTAGTCATTTTTCCGGCGTTTATCAGACTTTCAGATAGGGGAAATGTCAGTGAGCGTTCCGATTTCAGTTCCAGAGCGATTCGCCCGATGAGTCCTTCATATTTAGTCGTTTTCAGCCAATTTTCTGAATTTTTGAAAATTTCACTTTTTTGTGAAAATATCCACTAAATGAGGGAATAATATGTGTGAGGGTACCCCAGGAGAGTTCCAAATGTGTGTGAGTAGAATATATATCCCACGGGGGTAAAATTGAAAAAAGATGAAAAATTATTTTTTTTTGGACTTAGTCATTTTTTCAGCGTTTATCAGACTTTCAGATAGGGGAAATGTCAGTGAGCGTTCCGATTTCAGTTCCAGAGCGATTCGCCCGATGAGTCCTTCATATTTAGTCGTTTTCAGCCAATTTTCAGAATTTTTGAAAATTTCACTTTTTTGTGAAAATATCCACTAAATGAGGGAATAATATGTGTGAGGGTACCCCAGGAGAGTTCCAAATGTGTGTGGGTAGAATATATATCCCACAGGGGTAAAATTGAAAAAAGTTTTAAAAAAATTTTTTTTAGACTTAGTCATTTTTCCGGCGTTTATCAGACTTTCAATTAGGGCAAATGTCAGTGAGCGTTCCTATTTCAGTTCCAGAGCGATTCGCCTGATGAGTCCTTCATATTTAGTCGTTTTCAGCCAATTTTCTGAATATTTGAAAATTTCACTTTTTTGTGAAAATATCCACTAAATGAGGGAATAATATGTGTGAGGGTACCCCAGGAGAGTTCCAAATGTGTGTGGGTAGAATATATATCCCACGGGGGTAAAATTGAAAAAAGTTTAAATAAAATTTTTTTTAGACTTAGTCATTTTTCCGGCGTTTATCAGACTTTCAGATAGGGGAAATGTCAGTGAGCGTTCCAATTTCAGTTCCAGAGCGATTCGCCCGATGAGTCCTTCATATTTAGTCGTTTTCTGCCAATTTTCTGAATTTTTGAAAATTTCACTTTTTTGTGAAAATATCCACTAAATGAGGGAATAATATGTGTGAGGGTACCCCAGGAGAGTTCCAAATGTGTGTGGGTAGAATATATATCCTACGGGGGTAAATTGAAAAAAGTTGAAAATTTTTTTTTTTTTCGACTTAGTCATTTTTCCGGCGTTTATCAGACTTTCAGATAGGGGAAATGTCAGTGAGCGTTCCGATTTCAGTTCCAGAGCGATTCGCCTGATGAGTCCTTCATATTTAGTCGTCTTCAGCCAATTTTCTGAATTTTTGAAAATTTCACTTTTTTGTGAAAATATCCACTAAATGAGGGAATAATATGTGTGACGGTACCCCAGGAGAGTTCCAAATGTGTGTGGGTAGAATATATATCCCACGGGGGTAAAATTGAAAAAAGTTGAAAAAAAATTTTTTTGGACTTAGTCATTTTTCCGACGTTTATCAGACTTTCAGATAGGGGAAATGTCAGTGAGCGTTCCGATTTCAGTTCCAGAGTGATTTGCCCGATGAGTCCTTCATATTTAGTCGTTTTCAGCCAATTTTCAGAATTTTTGAAAATTTCACTTTTTTGTGAAAATATCCACTAAATGAGGGAATAATATGTGTGACGGTACCCCAGGAGAGTTCCAAATGTGTGTGGGTAGAATATATATCCCACGGGGGTAAAATTGAAAAAAGTTGAAAAAAAATTTTTTTGGACTTAGTCATTTTTCCGGCGTTTATCAGACTTTCAGATAGGGGAAATGTTAGTGAGCGTTCCGTTTTCAGTTCCAGAGCGATTCGCCCGATGAGTCCTTCATATTTAGTCGTTTTCAGCCAATTTTCAGAATTTTTGAAAATTTCACTTTTTTGTGAAAATATCCACTAAATGAGGGAATAATATGTGTTCCCCAGGAGTGTTCCAAATGTGTGTGGGTAGAATATATATCTCACGGGGTAAAATTGAAAAAAGTTGAAAAATAATTTTTTTGGACTTAGTCATTTTTCCGGCGTTTATCAGACTTTCAGATAGGGGAAATGTCAGTGAGCATTCCAATTTCAGTTCCAGAGCGATTCGCCCGATGAGTCCTTCATATTTAGTCGTTTTCAGCCAATTTTCTGAATTTTTGAAAATTTCACTTTTTTGTGAAAATATCCACTAAATAAAGGAATAATATGTGTGAGGGTACCCCAGGAGAGTTCCAAATGTGTGTGGGTAGAATATATATCCCACGGGGGTAAAATTGAAAAAAGGTGAAAAAATTTTTTTTGGACTTAGTCATTTTTCCGGCGTTTATCAGACTTTCAGATAGGGGAAATGTCAGTGAGCGTTCCGATTTCAGTTCCAGAGCGATTCGCCCGATGAGTCCTTCATATTTAGTCGTTTTCAGCAAATTTTCAGAATTTTTGAAAATTTCACTTTTTTGTGAAAATA
This sequence comes from Phyllobates terribilis, assembly GCF_046119375.1. Classification (NCBI taxonomy): domain Eukaryota; kingdom Metazoa; phylum Chordata; class Amphibia; order Anura; family Dendrobatidae; genus Phyllobates; species Phyllobates terribilis. The sequence continues at coordinate 16,111,674 of NW_027362773.1, read as the reverse complement.
TCCACTAAATGAGGGAATAAAATGTGTGAGGGTACCCCAGGAGAGTTCCAAATGTGTGTGGGTAGAAGATATATCCAAAGGTGGTAAAATTGAAAAAAGTTGAAAAAATTTTTTTTTTTCGACTTAGTCATTTTTCCGGCGTTTATCAGACTTTCAGATAGGGGAAATGTCAGTGAGCGTTCCGATTTCAGTTCCAGAGCGATTCGCCCGATGAGTCCTTCTTATTTAGTCGTTTTCAGCCAATTTTCTGAATTTTTGAAAATTTCACTTTTTTGTGAAAATATCCACTAAATGAGGGAATACTATGTGTGAGGGTACCCCAGGAGAGTTCCAAATGTGTGTGGGTAGAATATATATCCCACGGGGGTAAAATTGAAAAAAGTTGAAAAAAAATTTTTTTTAGACTTAGCCATTTTTCCGGCGTTTATCAGACTTTCAGATAGGGGAAATGTCAGTGAGCGTTCCGATTTCAGTTCCAGAGTGATTTGCCCGATGAGTCCTTCATATTTAGTCGTTTTCAGCCAATTTTCTGAATTTTTGAAAATTTCACTTTTTTGTGAAAATATCCACTAAATGAGGGAATAATATGTGTACCCCAGGAGTGTTCCAAATGTGTGTGGGTAGAATATATATCTCACGGGGGTAAAATTGAAAAAAGTTGAAAAAAATTTTTTTTGGACTTAGTCATTTTTCCGGCGTTAATCAGACTTTCAATTAGGGCAAATGTCAGTGAGCGTTCCGATTTCAGTTCCAGAGCGATTCGCCCGATGAGTCCTTCATATTTAGTCGTTTTCAGACAAGTTTCTGAATACTTGAAAATTTCACTTTTTTGTGAAAATATCCACTAAATGAGGGAATAATATGTGTGAGGGTACCACAGGAGAGTTCCAAATGTGTGTGGGTAGAATATATATCCCACGGGGGTAAAATTGAAAAAAGTTTAAAAAAAATTTTTTTTAGACTTAGCCATTTTTCCGGCGTTTATCAGACTTTCAGATAGGGGAAATGTCAGTGAGCGTTCCAATTTCAGTTCCAGAGCGATTCGCCCGATGAGTCCTTCATATTTAGTCGTTTTCAGCCAATTTTCAGAATTTTTGAAAATTTCACTTTTTTGTGAAAATATCCACTAAATGAGGGAATAATATGTGTGAGGGTACCCCAGGAGAGTTCCAAATGTGTGTGGGTAGAATATATATCCCACGGGGGTAAAATTGAAAAAAGTTTAAAAAATTTTTTTTTAGATTTAGCCATTTTTCCGGCGTTTATCAGACTTTCAGATAGGGGAAATGCCAGTGAGCGTTCCAATTTCAGTTCCAGAGCGATTCGCCCGATGAGTCCTTCTAATTTAGTCGTTTTCAGCCAATTTTCTGAATTTTTGAAAATTTCACTTTTTTGTGAAAATATCCACTAAATGAGGGAATACTATGTGTGAGGGTACCCCAGGAGAGTTCCAAATGTGTGTGGGTAGAAGATATATCCAAAGGTGGTAAAATTGAAAAAAGTTGAAAAAAATTTTTTTTTTCGACTTAGTCATTTTTCCGGCGTTTATCAGACTTTCAGATAGGGGAAATGTCAGTGAGCGTTCCGATTTCAGTTCCAGAGCGATTCGCCTGATGAGTCCTTCATATTTAGTCGTTTTCAGCCAATTTTCTGAATTTTTGAAAATTTCACTTTTTTTGTGAAAATATCCACTAAATGAGGGAATAATATGTGTGACGGTACCCCAGGAGTGTTCCAAATGTGTGTGGGTAGAATATATATCCCACGGTGGTAAAATTGAAAAAAGATGAAAAAATTTTTTTTTGGACTTAGTCATTTTTCCGGCGTTTATCAGACTTTCAGATAGGGGAAATGTCAGTGAGCGTTCCGATTTCAGTTCCAGAGCGATTCGCCCGATGAGTCCTTCATATTTAGTCGTTTTCAGCCAATTTTCAGAATTTTTGAAAATTTCACTTTTTTGTGAAAATATCCACCAAATGAGGGAATAATATGTGTGAGGGTACCCCAGGAGAGTTCCAAATGTGTGTGGGTAGAATATATATCCCACGGGGGTAAAATTGAAAAAAGTTGAAAAAAAATTTTTGTTGGACTTAGTCATTTTTCCGACGTTTAGAAGACTTTCAGATAGGGGAAATGTCAGTGAGCGTTCCAATTTCAGTTCCAGAGCGATTCGCCCGATGAGTCCTTCATATTTAGTCGTTTTCAGCCAGTTTTCTGAATTTTTGAAAATTTCACTTTTTTTGTGAAAATATCCACTAAATGAGGGAATAATATGTGTGAGGGTACCCCAGCAGAGTTACAAATGTGTGTGGGTAGAATATATATCCCACGGGGGTAAAATTGAAAAAAGTTGAAAAAAAATTTTTGTTGGACTTAGTCATTTTTCCGGCGTTTAGAAGACTTTCAGATAGGAGAAATGTCAGTGAGCGTTCCGATTTCAGTTCCAGAGCGATTCGCCCGATGAGTCCTTCATATTTAGTCGTTTTCAGCCAATTTTCAGAATTTTTGAAAATTTCACTTTTTTGTGAAAATATCCACTAAATGAGGGAATAATATGTGTGAGGGTACCCCAGCAGAGTTACAAATGTGTGTGGGTAGAATATATATCCCACGGGGGTAAAATTGAAAAAAGTTTAAAAAAAATTTTTTTTGGACTTAGTCATTTTTTCAGCGTTTATCAATTTCAGATAGGGGAAATGTCAGTGAGCATTCCATTTTCAGTTCCAGAGCGATTTGCCCGATGAGTCCATCATATTTAGTCGTTTTCAGCCAATTTTCAGAATTTTTGAAAATTTCACTTTTTTGTGAAAATATCCACTAAATGAGGGAATAATATGTGTGAGGGTACCCCAGCAGAGTTACAAATGTGTGTGGGTAGAATATATATCCCACGGGGGTAAAATTGAAAAAAGTTGAAAAAAAATTTTTTTTGGACTTAGTCATTTTTTCAGCGTTTATCAGAATTTCAGATAGGGGAAATGTCAGTGAGCATTCCATTTTAAGTTCCAGAGTGATTTGCCCGATGAGTCCTTCATATTTAGTCGTTTTCAGCCAATTTTCAGAATTTTTGAAAATTTCACTTTTTTGTGAAAATATCCACTAAATGAGGGAATAATATGTGTGAGGGTACCCCAGGAGAGTTCCAAATGTGTGTGGGTAGAAAATATATCCCACGGGGGTAAAATTGAAAAAAGGTGAAAAATTTGGTTTTTTGGACTTAGTCATTTTTTCAGCGTTTATCAGACTTTCAGATAGGGGAAATGTCAGTGAGCGTTCCAATTTCAGTTCCAGAGCAATTCGCCCGATGAGTCCTTCATATTTAGTCGTTTTCAGCCAATTTTCAGAATTTTGAAAATTTCACTTTTTTGTAAAAATATCCACTAAATGAGGGAATAATATATGTGAGGGTACCCCAGGAGAGTTCCAAATGTGTGTGGGTAGAAGATATATCCCACGGGGGTAAAATTGAAAAAAGTTGCAAAAAATTTTTTTTTTCGACTTAGTCATTTTTCCGGCGTTTATCAGACTTTCAAATAGGGAAAATGTCAGTGAGCATTCCGATTTCAGTTCCAGAGCGATTTGCCCGATGAGTCCTTCATATTTAGTCGTTTTCAGCCAATTTTCTGAATTTTTGAAAATTTCACTTTTTTGTGAAAATATCCACTAAATGAGGGAATAATATGTGTGAGGGTACCCCAGGAGAGTTCCAAATGTGTGTAGGTAGAATATATATCCCACGGGGGTAAAATTGAAAAAAGATGAAAAAAAAATTTTTTTGACTTAGTCATTTTTCCGGCGTTTATCAGACTTTCAGATAGGGGAAATGTCAGTGAGCGTTCCGATTTCAGTTCCAGAGCGATTCGCCCGATGAGTCCTTCATATTTAGTCGTTTTCAGCCAATTTTCAGAATTTTTGAAAATTTCACTTTTTTGTGAAAATATCCACTAAATGAGGGAATAATATGTGTGAGGGTACCCCAGGAGAGTTCCAAATGTGTGTGGGTAGAATATATATCCCACGGGGGTAAAATTGAAAAAAGTTGAAAAAAAATTTTTTTTGGACTTAGTCATTTTTTCAGCGTTTATCAGAATTTCAGATAGGGGAAATGTCAGTGAGCATTCCATTTTAAGTTCCAGAGTGATTTGCCCGATGAGTCCTTCATATTTAGTCGTTTTCAGACAATTTTCTGAATTTTTGAAAATTTCACTTTTTTGTGAAAATATCCACTAAATGAGGGAATAATATGTGTGAGGGTACCCCAGGAGAGTTCCAAATGTGTGTGGGTAGAATATATATCCCACGGGGGTAAAATTGAAAAAAGGTAAAAAAAATTTTTTTGGGACTTAGTCATTTTTCCGGCGTTTATCAGACTTTCAGATAGGGGAAATGTCAGTGAGCGTTCCGATTTCAGTTCCAGAGCGATTCGCCCGATGAGTCCTTCATATTTAGTCGTTTTCAGCCAATTTTCTGAATTTTTGAAAATTTCACTTTTTTGTGAAAATATCCACTAAATGAGGGAATAATATGTGTGACGGTACCCCAGGAGAGTTCCAAATGTGTGTGGGTAGAATATATATCCCACGGGGGTAAAATTGAAAAAAGTTGAATAAAAATTTTTTTGGACTTAGTCATTTTTCCGGCGTTTATCAGACTTTCAGATAGGGGAAATGTTAGTGAGCGTTCCGATTTCAGTTCCAGAGCGATTCGCCTGATGAGTCCTTCATATTTAATCGTTTTCAGCCAATTTTCTGAATTTTTGAAAATTTCACTTTTTTGTGAAAATATCCATTAAATGAGGGAATAATATGTGTGACGGTACCCCAGGAGAGTTCCAAATGTGTGTGGGTAGAATATAAATCCCACGGGGGTAAAATTGAAAAAAGTTTAAAAAAAATTTTTTTTAGACTTAGTTATTTTTCCGGCGTTAATCAGACTTTCAATTAGGGCAAATGTCAGTGAGCGTTCCGATTTCAGTTCCAGAGCGATTCGCCCGATGAGTCCTTCATATTTAGTCGTTTTCAGCCAAGTTTCTGAATACTTGAAAATTTCACTTTTTTGTGAAAATATCCACTAAATGAGGGAATAATATGTGTGAGGGTACCCCAGGAGAGTTCCAAATGTGTGTGGGTAGAATATATATCCCACGGGGGTAAAATTGAAAAAAGTTGAAAAAAATTTTTTGTTGGACTTAGTCATTTTTCCGGCGTTTAGAAGACTTTCAGATAGGGGAAATGTCAGTGAGTATTCCAATTTCAGTTCCAGAGCGATTCGCCCGATGTGTCCTTCATATTTAGTCGTTTTCAGCCAATTTTCTGAATTTTTGAAAATTTCACTTTTTTGTGAAAATATCCACTAAATGAGGGAATAATATGTGTGAGGGTACCCCAGGACAGTTCCAAATGTGTGTGGGTAGAATATATATCCCACGGGGGTAAAATTGAAAAAAGGTGAAAAAAAATTTTTTTTGAACTTAGTCATTTTTTCAGCGTTTATCAGACTTTCAGATAGGGGAAATGTCAGTGAGCGTTCCAATTTCAGTTCCAGAGCGATTCGCCCGATGAGTCCTTCATATTTAGTCGTTTTCAGCCAATTTTCTGAATTTTTGAAAATTTCACTTTTTTGTGAAAATATCCACTAAATGAGGGAATAATATGTGTGAGGGTACCCCAGGAGAGTTCCAAATGTGTGTGAGTAGAATATATATCCCACGGGGGTAAAATTGAAAAAAGTTGAAAAAAATTTTTTGTTGGACTTAGTCATTTTTCCGGCGTTTAGAATACTTTCAGATAGGGGAAATGTCAGTGAGTATTCCAATTTCAGTTCCAGAGCGATTCGCCCGATGAGTCCTTCATATTTAGTCGTTTTCAGGCAATTTTCTGAATTTTTGAAAATTTCACTTTTTTGTGAAAATATCCACTAAATGAGGGAATAATATGTGTGAGGGTACCCCAGGGGAGTTCCAAATGTGTGTGGGTAGGATATATATCCCACGGGGGTAAAATTTAAAAAAGGTGAAAAATTTTTTTTTTTGGACTGTCATTTTTTCAGCGTTTATCAGACTTTCAGATAGGGGAAATGTCAGTGAGCGTTCCGATTTCAGTACCAGAGCGATTCACCCAATGAGTCCTTCATATTTAGTCGTTTTCAGCCAATTTTCTGAATTTTTCAAAATTTCACTTTTTTGTGAAAATATCCACTAAATGAGGGAATAATATGTGTGAGGGTACCCCAGGAGAGTTCCAAATGTGTGTGGGTAGAATATATATCCCACGGGGGTAAAATCGAAAAAAGTTGAAAAAAAATTTTTTTTAGACTTAGTCATTTTTCCGGCGTTTATCAGACTTTCAGATAGGGGAAATGTCAGTGAGCGTTCTGATTTCAGTTCCAGAGTGATTCGCCCGATGAGTACTTCATATTTAGTCGTTTTCAGCCAATTTTCTGAATTTTTGAAAATTTCACTTTTTTGTGAAAATATCCACTAAATGAGGGAATAATATGTGTGAGGGTACCCCAGGAGAGTTCCAAATGTGTGTGGGTAGAATATATATCCCACGGGGGTAAAATTGAAAAAAGTTTAAAAATTTTTTTTTTAGATTTAGTCATTTTTCCGGAGTTTATCAGACTTTCAGATAGGGGAAATGTCAGTGAGCGTTCCAATTTCAGTTCCAGAGCGATTCGCCCGATGAGTCCTTCATCTTTAGTCGTTTTCAACCAATTTTCTGAATTTTTGAAAATTTCACTTTTTTGTGAAAATATCCACTAAATGAGGGAATAATATGTGTGAGGGTACCCCAGGAGAGTTCCAAATGTGTGTGGGTAGAATATATATCCCACGGGGGTAAAATTGAAAAAAGTTAAAAAAATTTTTTTTTAGATTTAGTCATTTTTCCGGAGTTTATCAGACTTTCAGATAGGGGAAATGTCAGTGAGCGTTCCAATTTCAGTTCCAGAGCGATTCGCCCGATGAGTCCTTCATCTTTAGTCGTTTTCAACCAATTTTCTGAATTTTTGAAAATTTCACTTTTTTGTGAAAATATCCACTAAATGAGGGAATAATATGTGTGAGGGTACCCCAGGAGAGTTCCAAATGTGTGTGGGTAGAATATATATCCCACGGGGGTAAAATTGAAAAAAGTTAAAAAAATTTTTTTTTAGATTTAGTCATTTTTCCGGAGTTTATCAGACTTTCAGATAGGGGAAATGTCAGTGAGCGTTCCAATTTCAGTTCCAGAGTGATTCGCCCGATGAGTCCTTCATCTTTAGTCGTTTTCAACCAATTTTCTGAATTTTTGAAAATTTCACTTTTTTGTGAAAATATCCACTAAATGAGGGAATAATATGTGTGAGGGTACCCCAGGAGAGTTCCAAATGTGTGTGGGTAGAATATATATCCCACGGGGGTAAAATTGAAAAAAGTTAAAAAAATTTTTTTTTAGATTTAGTCATTTTTCCGGAGTTTATCAGACTTTCAGATAGGGGAAATGTCAGTGAGCGTTCCAATTTCAGTTCCAGAGCGATTCGCCCGATGAGTCCTTCATCTTTAGTCGTTTTCAACCAATTTTCTGAATTTTTGAAAATTTCACTTTTTTGTGAAAATATCTACTAAATGAGGGAATAATATGTGTGAGGGTACCCCAGGAGAGTTCCAAATGTGTGTGGGTAGAATATATATCCCACGGGGGTAAAATCGAAAAAAGTTGAAAAAAAATTTTTTTTAGACTTATTCATTTTTCCGGCGTTTATCAGACTTTCAGATAGGGGAAATGTCAGTGAACGTTCCAATTTCAGTTCCAGAGCGATTCGCCCGATGAGTCCTTCATATTTAGTCGTTTTCAGCCAATTTTCTGAATTTTTGAAAATTTCACTTTTTTGTGAAAATATCCACTAAATGAGGGAATAATATGTGTGATGGTACCCCAGGAGAGTTCCAAATGTGTGTGGGTAGAATATATATCCCACGGGGGTAAAATTGAAAAAAGTTGAAAAAAAATTTTTTTGGACTTAGTCATTTTTCCGGCGTTTATCAGACTTTCAGATAGGGGAAATGTTAGTGAGCGTTCCGATTTCAGTTCCAGAGCGATTCGCCTGATGAGTCCTTCATATTTAGTCGTTTTCAGCCAATTTTCTGAATTTTTGAAAATTTCACTTTTTTGTGAAAATATCCACTAAATGAGGGAATAATATGTGTGAGGGTACCCCAGGAGAGTTCCAAATGTGTGTGGGTAGAATATATATCCCACGGGAGTAAAATTGAAAAAAGTTTAAAAAAAATTTTTTTTGGACTTAGTCATTTTTCCGCCGTTAATCAGACTTTCAATTAGGGCAAATGTCAGTGAGCGTTCCGATTTCAGTTCCAGAGCGATTCGCCCGATGAGTCCTTCATATTTAGTCGTATTCAGCCAAGTTTCTGAATACTTGAAAATTTCACTTTTTTGTGAAAATATCCACTAAATGAGGGAATAATATGTGTGAGGGTACCCCAGGAGAGTTCCAAATGTGTGTGGGTAGAATATATATCCCACGGGGGTAAAATTGAAAATAGTTTAAAAAAAATTTTTTTTAGACTTAGTTATTTTTCCGGCGTTAATCAGACTTTCAATTAGGGCAAATGTCAGTGAGCGTTCCGATTTCAGTTCCAGAGCGATTCGCCCGATGAGTCCTTCATATTTAGTCGTTTTCAGCCAAGTTTCTGAATACTTGAAAATTTCACTTTTTTGTGAAAATATCCACTAAATGAGGGAATAATATGTGTGAGGGTACCCCAGGAGAGTTCCAAATGTGTGTGGGTAGAATATATATCCCACGGGGGTAAAATTGAAAAAAGTTTAAAAAAAATTTTTTTTAGACTTAGCCATTTTTCCGGCGTTTATCAGACTTTCAGATAGGGGAAATGTCAGTGAGCGTTCCAATTTCAGTTCCAGAGCGATTCGCCCGATGAGTCCTTCATATTTAGTCGTTTTCAGCCAATTTTCAGAATTTTTGAAAATTTCACTTTTTTGTGAAAATATCCACTAAATGAGGGAATAATATGTGTGAGGGTACCCCAGGAGAGTTCCAAATGTGTGTGGGTAGAATATATATCCCACGGGGGTAAAATTGAAAAAAGTTTAAAAATTTTTTTTTTAGATTTAGCCATTTTTCCGGCTTTTATCAGACTTTCAGATAGGGGAAATGTCAGTGAGCGTTCCAATTTCAGTTCCAGAGCGATTCGCCCGATGAGTCCTTCTTATTTAGTCGTTTTCAGCCAATTTTCTGAATTTTTGAAAATTTCACTTTTTTGTGAAAATATCCACTAAATGAGGGAATAATATGTGTGAGGGTACCCCAGGAGAGTTCCAAATGTGTGTGGGTAGAATATATATCCCACGGGGGTAAAATTGAAAAAAGTTGAAAAAAATTTTTTGTTGGACTTAGTCATTTTTCCGGCGTTTAGAAGACTTTCAGATAGGGGAAATGTCAGTGAGTATTCCAATTTCAGTTCCAGAGCGATTCGCCCGATGTGTCCTTCATATTTAGTCGTTTTCAGCCAATTTTCTGAATTTTTGAAAATTTCACTTTTTTGTGAAAATATCCACTAAATGAGGGAATAATATGTGTGAGGGTACCCCAGGAGAGTTCCAAATGTGTGTGGGTAGAATATATATCCCACGGGGGTAAAATTGAAAAAAGGTGAAAAAAAATTTTTTTTGAACTTAGTCATTTTTTCAGCGTTTATCAGACTTTCAGATAGGGGAAATGTCAGTGAGCGTTCCAATTTCAGTTCCAGAGCAATTCGCCCGATGAGTCCTTCATATTTAGTCGTTTTCAGCCAATTTTCTGAATTTTTGAAAATTTCACTTTTTTGTGAAAATATCCACTAAATGAGGGAATAATATGTGTGAGGGTACCCCAGGAGAGTTCCAAATGTGTGTGGGTAGAATATATATCCCACGGGGGTAAAATTGAAAAAAGTTTAAAAAATTTTTTTTTAGATTTAGTCATTTTTCCGGAGTTTATCAGACTTTCAGATAGGGGAAATGTCAGTCAGCGTTCCAATTTCAGTTCCAGAGCGATTCGCCCGATGAGTCCTTCATCTTTAGTCGTTTTCAACCAATTTTCTGAATTTTTGAAAATTTCACTTTTTTGTGAAAATATCCACTAAATGAGGGAATAATATGTGTGAGGGTACCCCAGGAGAGTTCCAAATGTGTGTGGGTAGAATATATATCCCACGGGGGTAAAATTGAAAAAAGTTAAAAAAATTTTTTTTTAGATTTAGTCATTTTTCCGGAGTTTATCAGACTTTCAGATAGGGGAAATGTCAGTGAGCGTTCCAATTTCAGTTCCAGAGCGATTCGCCCGATGAGTCCTTCATCTTTAGTCGTTTTCAACCAATTTTCTGAATTTTTGAAAATTTCACTTTTTTGTGAAAATATCCACTAAATGAGGGAATAATATGTGTGAGGGTACCCCAGGAGAGTTCCAAATGTGTGTGGGTAGAATATATATCCCACGGGGGTAAAATTGAAAAAAGTAAAAAAAATTTTTTTTTAGATTTAGTCATTTTTCCGGAGTTTATCAGACTTTCAGATAGGGGAAATGTCAGTGAGCGTTCCAATTTCAGTTCCAGAGCGATTCGCCCGATGAGTCCTTCATCTTTAGTCGTTTTCAACCAATTTTCTGAATTTTTGAAAATTTCACTTTTTTGTGAAAATATCCACTAAATGAGGGAATAATATGTGTGAGGGTACCCCAGGAGAGTTCCAAATGTGTGTGGGTAGAATATATATCCCACGGGGGTAAAATTGAAAAAAGTTGAAAAAAAATTTTTTTGGACTTAGTCATTTTTCCGACGTTTATCAGACTTTCAGATAGGGGAAATGTCAGTGAGCGTTCCGATTTCAGTTCCAGAGTGATTTGCCCGATGAGTCCTTCATATTTATTCGTTTTCAGCCAATTTTCAGAATTTTTGAAAATTTCACTTTTTTGTGAAAATATCCACTAAATGAGGGAATAATATGTGTGACGGTACCCCAGGAGAGTTCCAAATGTGTGTGGGTAGAATACATATCCCACGGGGGTAAAATTGAAAAAAGTTGAAAAAAAATTTTTTTGGACTTAGTCATTTTTCCGGCGTTTATCAGACTTTCAGATAGGGGAAATGTTAGTGAGCGTTCCGATTTCAGTTCCAGAGCGATTCGCCCGATGAGTCCTTCATATTTAGTCGTTTTCAGCCAATTTTCAGAATTTTTGAAAATTTCACTTTTTTGTGAAAATATCCACTAAATGAGGGAATAATATGTGTGACGGTACCCCAGGAGAGTTCCAAATGTGTGTGGGTAGAATATATATCCTACGGGGGTAAAATTGAAAAAAGTTTAAAAAAAATTTTTTTGGACTTAGTCATTTTTCCGGCGTTTATCAGACTTTCAGATAGGGGAAATGTCAGTGAGCGTTCCGATTTCAGTTCCAGAGCGATTCGCCCGATGAGTCCTTCATATTTAGTCGTTTTCAGCCAATTTTCTGAATTTTTGAAAATTTCACTTTTTTGTGAAAATATCCACTAAATGAGGGAATAATATGTGTGAGGGTACCCCAGGAGAGTTCCAAATGTGTGTGAGTAGAATATATATCCCACGGGGGTAAAATTGAAAAAAGATGAAAAATTTTTTTTTTTTGGACTTAGTCATTTTTTCAGCGTTTATCAGACTTTCAGATAGGGGAAATGTCAGTGAGCGTTCCGATTTCAGTTCCAGAGCGATTCGCCCGATGAGTCCTTCATATTTAGTCGTTTTCAGCCAATTTTCAGAATTTTTGAAAATTTCACTTTTTTGTGAAAATATCCACTAAATGAGGGAATAATATGTGTGAGGGTACCCCAGGAGAGTTCCAAATGTGTGTGGTTAGAATATATATCCCACAGGGGTAAAATTGAAAAAAGTTTTAAAAAAATTTTTTTTAGACTTAGTCATTTTTCCGGCGTTTATCAGACTTTCAATTAGGGCAAATGTCAGTGAGCGTTCCTATTTCAGTTCCAGAGCGATTCGCCTGATGAGTCCTTCATATTTAGTCGTTTTCAGCCAATTTTCTGAATATTTGAAAATTTCACTTTTTTGTGAAAATATCCACTAAATGAGGGAATAATATGTGTGAGGGTACCCCAGGAGAGTTCCAAATGTGTGTGGGTAGAATATATATCCCACGGGGGTAAAATTGAAAAAAGTTTAAATAAAATTTTTTTTAGACTTAGTCATTTTTCCGGCGTTTATCAGACTTTCAGATAGGGGAAATGTCAGTGAGCGTTCCAATTTCAGTTCCAGAGCGATTCGCCCGATGAGTCCTTCATATTTAGTCGTTTTCTGCCAATTTTCTGAATTTTTGAAAATTTCACTTTTTTGTGAAAATATCCACTAAATGAGGGAATAATATGTGTGAGGGTACCCCAGGAGAGTTCCAAATGTGTGTGGGTAGAATATATATCCTACGGGGGTAAATTGAAAAAAGTTGAAAATTTTTTTTTTTTTCGACTTAGTCATTTTTCCGGCGTTTATCAGACTTTCAGATAGGGGAAATGTCAGTGAGCGTTCCGATTTCAGTTCCAGAGCGATTCGCCTGATGAGTCCTTCATATTTAGTCGTCTTCAGCCAATTTTCTGAATTTTTGAAAATTTCACTTTTTTGTGAAAATATCCACTAAATGAGGGAATAATATGTGTGACGGTACCCCAGGAGAGTTCCAAATGTGTGTGGGTAGAATATATATCCCACGGGGGTAAAATTGAAAAAAGTTGAAAAAAAATTTTTTTGGACTTAGTCATTTTTCCGACGTTTATCAGACTTTCAGATAGGGGAAATGTCAGTGAGCGTTCCGATTTCAGTTCCAGAGTGATTTGCCCGATGAGTCCTTCATATTTAGTCGTTTTCAGCCAATTTTCAGAATTTTTGAAAATTTCACTTTTTTGTGAAAATATCCACTAAATGAGGGAATAATATGTGTGACGGTACCCCAGGAGAGTTCCAAATGTGTGTGGGTAGAATATATATCCCACGGGGGTAAAATTGAAAAAAGTTGAAAAAAAATTTTTTTGGACTTAGTCATTTTTCCGGCGTTTATCAGACTTTCAGATAGGGGAAATGTTAGTGAGCGTTCCGATTTCAGTTCCAGAGAGATTCGCCCGATGAGTCCTTCATATTTAGTCGTTTTCAGCCAATTTTCAGAATTTTTGAAAATTTCACTTTTTTGTGAAAATATCCACTAAATGAGGGAATAATATGTGTGAGGGTACCCCAGGAGAGTTCCAAATGTGTGTGGGTAGAATATATATCCCACGGGGGTAAAATTGAAAAAAGTTGAAAAAAAATTTTTTTTAGACTTAGTCATTTTTCCGGCGTTTATCAGACTTTCAGATAGGGGAAATGTCAGTGAGCGTTCCGATTTCAGTTCCAGAGCGATTCACCTGATGAGTCCTTCATATTTAGTCGTTTTCAGCCAATTTTCTGAATTTTTGAAAATTTCACTTTTTTGTGAAAATATCCACTGAATGAGGGAATAATATGTGTACCCCAGGAGTGTTCCAAATGTGTGTGGGTAGAATATATATCCCACGGGGGTAAAATTGAAAAAAGTTTAAAAATTTTTTTTTTAGATTTAGCCATTTTTCCGGCTTTTATCAGACTTTCAGATAGGGGAAATGTCAGTGAGCGTTCCGATTTCAGTTCCAGAGCGATTCGCCCGATGAGTCCTTCATATTTAGTCGTTTTCAGCAAATTTTCAGAATTTTTGAAAATTTCACTTTTTTGTGAAAATATCCACTAAATAAAGGAATAATATGTGTGAGGGTACCCCAGGAGAGTTCCAAATGTGTGTGGGTAGAATATATATCCCACGGGGGTAAAATTGAAAAAAGGTGAAAAAATTTTTTTTGGACTTAGTCATTTTTCCGGCGTTTATCAGACTTTCAGATAGGGGAAATGTCAGTGAGCGTTCCGATTTCAGTTCCAGAGCGATTCGCCCGATGAGTCCTTCATATTTAGTCGTTTTCAGCAAATTTTCAGAATTTTTGAAAATTTCACTTTTTTGTGAAAATATCCACTAAATGAGGGAATAAAATGTGTGAGGGTACCCCAGGAGAGTTCCAAATGTGTGTGGGTAGAAGATATATCCAAAGGTGGTAAAATTGAAAAAAGTTGAAAAAATTTTTTTTTTTCGACTCAGTCATTTTTCCGGCGTTTATCAGACTTTCAGATAGGGGAAATGTCAGTGAGCGTTCCGATTTCAGTTCCAGAGCGATTCGCCCGATGAGTCCTTCTTATTTAGTCGTTTTCAGCCAATTTTCTGAATTTTTGAAAATTTCACTTTTTTGTGAAAATATCCACTAAATGAGGGAATACTATGTGTGAGGGTACCCCAGGAGAGTTCCAAATGTGTGTGGGTAGAATATATATCCCACGGGGGTAAAATTGAAAAAAGTTGAAAAAAAATTTTTTTTAGACTTAGCCATTTTTCCGGCGTTTATCAGACTTTCAGATAGGGGAAATGTCAGTGAGCGTTCCGATTTCAGTTCCAGAGTGATTTGCCCGATGAGTCCTTCATATTTAGTCGTTTTCAGCCAATTTTCAGAATTTTTGAAAATTTCACTTTTTTGTGAAAATATCCACTAAATGAGGGAATAATATGTGTGAGGGTACCCCAGGAGAGTTCCAAATGTGTGTGGGTAGAATATATATCCCACGGGGGTAAAATTGAAAAAAGTTTAAAAAATTTTTTTTTAGATTTAGCCATTTTTCCGGCTTTTATCAGACTTTCAGATAGGGGAAATGTCAGTGAGCGTTCCGATTTCAGTTCCAGAGCGATTCGCCCGATGAGTCCTTCATATTTAGTCGTTTTCAGCCAATTTTCAGAATTTTTGAAAATTTCACTTTTTTGTGAAAATATCCACTAAATGAGGGAATAATATGTGTGACGGTACCCCAGGAGTGTTCCAAATGTGTGTGGGTAGAATATATATCTCACGGGGGTAAAATTGAAAAAAGTTTAAAAAAAATTTTTTTTAGACTTAGTCATTTTTCCAGCGTTTATCAGACTTTCAGATAGGGGAAATGTCAGTGAGCGTTCCGATTTCAGTTCCAGAGCGATTCGCCCGATGAGTCCTTCTTATTTAGTCGTTTTCAGCCAATTTTCTGAATTTTTGAAAATTTCACTTTTTTGTGAAAATATCCACTAAATGAGGGAATACTATGTGTGAGGGTACCCCAGGAGAGTTCCAAATGTGTGTGGGTAGAAGATATATCCAAAGGTGGTAAAATTGAAAAAAGTTTAAAAAAAATTTTTTTGGACTTAGTCATTTTTCCGGCGTTTATCAGACTTTCAGATAGGGGAAATGTCAGTGAGCGTTCCAATTTCAGTTCCACAGCGATTCGCCCGATGAGTCCTTCATATTTAGTCGTTTTCAGCAAATTTTCTGAATTTTTGAAAATTTCACTTTTTTGTGAAAATATCCACTAAATAAAGGAATAATATGTGTGAGGGTACCCCAGGAGAGTTCCAAATGTGTGTGGGTAGAATATATATCCCACGGGGGTAAAATTGAAAAAAGGTGAAAAAAATTTTTTTTGGACTTAGTCATTTTTCCGGCGTTTATCAGACTTTCAGATAGGGGAAATGTCAGTGAGCGTTCCGATTTCAGTTCCAGAGCGATTCGCCCGATGAGTCCTTCATATTTAGTCGTTTTCAGCAAATTTTCAGAATTTTTGAAAATTTCACTTTTTTGTGAAAATATCCACTAAATGAGGGAATAAAATGTGTGAGGGTACCCCAGGAGAGTTCCAAATGTGTGTGGGTAGAAGATATATCCAAAGGTGGTAAAATTGAAAAAAGTTGAAAAAAATTTTTTTTTTCGACTTAGTCATTTTTCCGGCGTTTATCAGACTTTCAGATAGGGGAAATGCCAGTGAGCGTTCCAATTTCAGTTCCAGAGCGATTCGCCCGATGAGTCCTTCATATTTAGTCGTTTTCAGCCAATTTTCTGAATTTTTGAAAATTTCACTTTTTTGTGAAAATATCCACTAAATAAGGGAATAATATGTGTGAGGGTACCCCAGGAGAGTTCCAAATGTGTGTCTGTAGAATATATATCCAAAGGTGGTAAAATTGAAAAAAGTTGAAAAAATTTTTTTTTTTCGACTCAGTCATTTTTCCGACGTTTATCAGACTTTCAGATAGGGGAAATGTCAGTGAGCGTTCCGATTTCAGTTCCAGAGTGATTTGCCCGATGAGTCCTTCATATTTAGTCGTTTTCAGCCAATTTTCAGAATTTTTGAAAATTTCACTTTTTTGTGAAAATATCCACTAAATGAGGGAATAATATGTGTGACGGTACCCCAGGAGAGTTCCAAATGTGTGTGGGTAGAATATATATCCCACGGGGGTAAAATTGAAAAAAGTTGAAAAAAAATTTTTTTGGACTTAGTCATTTTTCCGGCGTTTATCAGACTTTCAGATAGGGGAAATGTTAGTGAGCGTTCCGATTTCAGTTCCAGAGAGATTCGCCCGATGAGTCCTTCATATTTAGTCGTTTTCAGCCAATTTTCAGAATTTTTGAAAATTTCACTTTTTTGTGAAAATATCCACTAAATGAGGGAATAATATGTGTGAGGGTACCCCAGGAGAGTTCCAAATGTGTGTGGGTAGAATATATATCCCACGGGGGTAAAATTGAAAAAAGTTGAAAAAAAATTTTTTTTAGACTTAGTCATTTTTCCGGCGTTTATCAGACTTTCAGATAGGGGAAATGTCAGTGAGCGTTCCGATTTCAGTTCCAGAGCGATTCACCTGATGAGTCCTTCATATTTAGTCGTTTTCAGCCAATTTTCTGAATTTTTGAAAATTTCACTTTTTTGTGAAAATATCCACTGAATGAGGGAATAATATGTGTACCCCAGGAGTGTTCCAAATGTGTGTGGGTAGAATATATATCCCACGGGGGTAAAATTGAAAAAAGTTTAAAAATTTTTTTTTTAGATTTAGCCATTTTTCCGGCTTTTATCAGACTTTCAGATAGGGGAAATGTCAGTGAGCGTTCCGATTTCAGTTCCAGAGCGATTCGCCCGATGAGTCCTTCATATTTAGTCGTTTTCAGCAAATTTTCAGAATTTTTGAAAATTTCACTTTTTTGTGAAAATATCCACTAAATAAAGGAATAATATGTGTGAGGGTACCCCAGGAGAGTTCCAAATGTGTGTGGGTAGAATATATATCCCACGGGGGTAAAATTGAAAAAAGGTGAAAAAATTTTTTTTGGACTTAGTCATTTTTCCGGCGTTTATCAGACTTTCAGATAGGGGAAATGTCAGTGAGCGTTCCGATTTCAGTTCCAGAGCGATTCGCCCGATGAGTCCTTCATATTTAGTCGTTTTCAGCAAATTTTCAGAATTTTTGAAAATTTCACTTTTTTGTGAAAATATCCACTAAATGAGGGAATAAAATGTGTGAGGGTACCCCAGGAGAGTTCCAAATGTGTGTGGGTAGAAGATATATCCAAAGGTGGTAAAATTGAAAAAAGTTGAAAAAATTTTTTTTTTTCGACTCAGTCATTTTTCCGGCGTTTATCAGACTTTCAGATAGGGGAAATGTCAGTGAGCGTTCCGATTTCAGTTCCAGAGCGATTCGCCCGATGAGTCCTTCTTATTTAGTCGTTTTCAGCCAATTTTCTGAATTTTTGAAAATTTCACTTTTTTGTGAAAATATCCACTAAATGAGGGAATACTATGTGTGAGGGTACCCCAGGAGAGTTCCAAATGTGTGTGGGTAGAATATATATCCCACGGGGGTAAAATTGAAAAAAGTTGAAAAAAAATTTTTTTTAGACTTAGTCATTTTTCCGGCGTTTATCAGACTTTCAGATAGGGGAAATGTCAGTGAGCGTTCCGATTTCAGTTCCAGAGTGATTTGCCCGATGAGTCCTTCATATTTAGTCGTTTTCAGCCAATTTTCAGAATTTTTGAAAATTTCACTTTTTTGTGAAAATATCCACTAAATGAGGGAATAATATGTGTGAGGGTACCCCAGGAGAGTTCCAAATGTGTGTGGGTAGAATATATATCCCACGGGGGTAAAATTGAAAAAAGTTTAAAAAATTTTTTTTTAGATTTAGCCATTTTTCCGGCTTTTATCAGACTTTCAGATAGGGGAAATGTCAGTGAGCGTTCCGATTTCAGTTCCAGAGCGATTCGCCCGATGAGTCCTTCATATTTAGTCGTTTTCAGCCAATTTTCAGAATTTTTGAAAATTTCACTTTTTTGTGAAAATATCCACTAAATGAGGGAATAATATGTGTGACGGTACCCCAGGAGTGTTCCAAATGTGTGTGGGTAGAATATATATCTCACGGGGGTAAAATTGAAAAAAGTTTAAAAAAAATTTTTTTTAGACTTAGTCATTTTTCCAGCGTTTATCAGACTTTCAGATAGGGGAAATGTCAGTGAGCGTTCCGATTTCAGTTCCAGAGCGATTCGCCCGATGAGTCCTTCTTATTTAGTCGTTTTCAGCCAATTTTCTGAATTTTTGAAAATTTCACTTTTTTGTGAAAATATCCACTAAATGAGGGAATACTATGTGTGAGGGTACCCCAGGAGAGTTCCAAATGTGTGTGGGTAGAAGATATATCCAAAGGTGGTAAAATTGAAAAAAGTTTAAAAAAAATTTTTTTGGACTTAGTCATTTTTCCGGCGTTTATCAGACTTTCAGATAGGGGAAATGTCAGTGAGCGTTCCAATTTCAGTTCCACAGCGATTCGCCCGATGAGTCCTTCATATTTAGTCGTTTTCAGCAAATTTTCTGAATTTTTGAAAATTTCACTTTTTTGTGAAAATATCCACTAAATAAAGGAATAATATGTGTGAGGGTACCCCAGGAGAGTTCCAAATGTGTGTGGGTAGAATATATATCCCACGGGGGTAAAATTGAAAAAAGGTGAAAAAAATTTTTTTTGGACTTAGTCATTTTTCCGGCGTTTATCAGACTTTCAGATAGGGGAAATGTCAGTGAGCGTTCCGATTTCAGTTCCAGAGCGATTCGCCCGATGAGTCCTTCATATTTAGTCGTTTTCAGCAAATTTTCAGAATTTTTGAAAATTTCACTTTTTTGTGAAAATATCCACTAAATGAGGGAATAAAATGTGTGAGGGTACCCCAGGAGAGTTCCAAATGTGTGTGGGTAGAAGATATATCCAAAGGTGGTAAAATTGAAAAAAGTTGAAAAAAATTTTTTTTTTCGACTTAGTCATTTTTCCGGCGTTTATCAGACTTTCAGATAGGGGAAATGCCAGTGAGCGTTCCAATTTCAGTTCCAGAGCGATTCGCCCGATGAGTCCTTCATATTTAGTCGTTTTCAGCCAATTTTCTGAATTTTTGAAAATTTCACTTTTTTGTGAAAATATCCACTAAATAAGGGAATAATATGTGTGAGGGTACCCCAGGAGAGTTCCAAATGTGTGTCTGTAGAATATATATCCAAAGGTGGTAAAATTGAAAAAAGTTGAAAAAATTTTTTTTTTTCGACTCAGTCATTTTTCCGGCGTTTATCAGACTTTCAGATAGGGGAAATGTCAGTGAGCGTTACGATTTCAGTTCCAGAGCGATTCGCCCGATGAGTCCTTCTTATTTAGTCGTTTTCAGCCAATTTTCTGAATTTTTGAAAATTTCACTTTTTTGTGAAAATATCCGCTAAATGAGGGAATACTATGTGTGAGGGTACCCCAGGAGAGTTCCAAATGTGTGTGGGTAGAAGATATATCCAAAGGTGGTAAAATTGAAAAAAGTTGAAAAAATTTTTTTTTTTCGACTCAGTCATTTTTCCGGCGTTTATCAGACTTTCAGATAGGGGAAATGTCAGTGAGCGTTCCGATTTCAGTTCCAGAGCGATTCGCCCGATGAGTCCTTCTTATTTAGTCGTTTTCAGCCAATTTTCTGAATTTTTGAAAATTTCACTTTTTTGTGAAAATATCCACTAAATGAGGGAATACTATGTGTGAGGGTACCCCAGGAGAGTTCCAAATGTGTGTGGGTAGAAGATATATCCAAAGGTGGTAAAATTGAAAAAAGTTGAAAAAAATTTTTTTTTTCGACTTAGTCATTTTTCCGGCGTTTATCAGACTTTCAGATAGGGGAAATGTCAGTGAGCGTTCCGATTTCAGTTCCAGAGCGATTCGCCTGATGAGTCCTTCATATTTAGTCGTTTTCAGCCAATTTTCTGAATTTTTGAAAATTTCACTTTTTTGTGAAAATATCCACTAAATGAGGGAATAATATGTGTGACGGTACCCCAGGAGTGTTCCAAATGTGTGTGGGTAGAATATATATCTCACGGGGGTAAAATTGAAAAAAGTTTAAAAAAATTTTTTTTTAGACTTAGTCATTTTTCCAGCGTTTATCAGACTTTCCGATAGGGGAAATGTCAGTGAGCGTTCCAATTTCAGTTCCAGAGCGATTCGCCCGATGAGTCCTTCATATTTAGTCGTTTTCAGCCAATTTTCTGAATTTTTGAAAATTTCACTTTTTTGTGAAAATATCCACTAAATAAGGGAATAATATGTGTGAGGGTACCCCAGGAGAGTTCCAAATGTGTGTCTGTAGAATATATATCCAAAGGTGGTAAAATTGAAAAAAGTTGAAAAAATTTTTTTTTTTCGACTCAGTCATTTTTCCGGCGTTTATCAGACTTTCACATAGGGGAAATGTCAGTGAGCGTTCCGATTTCAGTTCCAGAGCGATTCGCCCGATGAGTCCTTCTTATTTAGTCGTTTTCAGCCAATTTTCTGAATTTTTGAAAATTTCACTTTTTTGTGAAAATATCCGCTAAATGAGGGAATACTATGTGTGAGGGTACCCCAGGAGAGTTCCAAATGTGTGTGGGTAGAAGATATATCCAAAGGTGGTAAAATTGAAAAAAGTTGAAAAAATTTTTTTTTTTCGACTCAGTCATTTTTCCGGCGTTTATCAGACTTTCACATAGGGGAAATGTCAGTGAGCGTTCCGATTTCAGTTCCAGAGCGATTCGCCCGATGAGTCCTTCTTATTTAGTCGTTTTCAGCCAATTTTCTGAATTTTTGAAAATTTCACTTTTTTGTGAAAATATCCACTAAATGAGGGAATACTATGTGTGAGGGTACCCCAGGAGAGTTCCAAATGTGTGTGGGTAGAAGATATATCCAAAGGTGGTAAAATTGAAAAAAGTTGAAAAAAATTTTTTTTTTCGACTTAGTCATTTTTCCGGCGTTTATCAGACTTTCAGATAGGGGAAATGTCAGTGAGCGTTCCGATTTCAGTTCCAGAGCGATTCGCCTGATGAGTCCTTCATATTTAGTCGTTTTCAGCCAATTTTCTGAATTTTTGAAAATTTCACTTTTTTGTGAAAATATCCACTAAATGAGGGAATAATATGTGTGACGGTACCCCAGGAGTGTTCCAAATGTGTGTGGGTAGAATATATATCTCACGGGGGTAAAATTGAAAAAAGTTTAAAAAAATTTTTTTTTAGACTTAGTCATTTTTCCAGCGTTTATCAGACTTTCCGATAGGGGAAATGTCAGTGAGTGTTCCGATTTCAGTTCCAGAGCGATTCGCCCGATGAGTCCTTCTTATTTAGTCGTTTTCAGCCAATTTTCTGAATTTTTGAAAATTTCACTTTTTTGTGAAAATATCCACTAAATGAGGGAATACTACGTGTGAGGGTACCCCAGGAGAGTTCCAAATGTGTGTGGGTAGAAGATATATCCAAAGGTGGTAAAATTGAAAAAAGTTGAAAAAATTTTTTTTTTTCGACTTAGTCATTTTTCCGGCGTTTATCAGACTTTCCGATAGGGGAAATGTCAGTGAGCGTTCCAATTTCAGTTCCAGAGCGATTCGCCTGATGAGTCCTTCATATTTAGTCGTTTTCAGCCAATTTTCTGAATTTTTGAAAATTTCACTTTTTTGTGAAAATATCCACTAAATAAGGGAATAATATGTGTGAGGGTACCCCAGGAGAGTTCCAAATGTGTGTGGGTAGAATATATATCCCACGGGGGTAAAATTGAAAAAAGGTGAAAAAATTTTTTTTTGGACTTAGTCATTTTTCCGGCGTTTATCAGACTTTCAGATAGGGGAAATGTCAGTGAGTGTTCCGATTTCAGTTCCAGAGCGATTCGCCCGATGAGTCCTTCTTATTTAGTCGTTTTCAGCCAATTTTCTGAATTTTTGAAAATTTCAATTTTTTTGTGAAAATATCCACTAAATGAGGGAATACTATGTGTGAGGGTACCCCAGGAGAGTTCCAAATGTGTGTGGGTAGAAGATATATCCAAAGGTGGTAAAATTGAAAAAAGTTGAAAAAATTTTTTTTTTTCGACTTAGTCATTTTTCCGGCGTTTATCAGACTTTCAGATAGGGAAAATGTCAGTGAGCGTTCCGATTTCAGTTCCAGAGCGATTCGCCTGATGAGTCCTTCATATTTAGTCGTTTTCAGCCAATTTTCTGAATTTTTGAAAATTTCACTTTTTTGTGAAAATATCCACTAAATGAGGGAATAATATGTGTGACGGTACCCCAGGAGTGTTCCAAATGTGTGTGGGTAGAATATATATCTCACGGGGGTAAAATTGAAAAAAGTTTAAAAAAATTTTTTTTAGACTTAGTCATTTTTCCAGCGTTTATCAGACTTTCCGATAGGGGAAATGTCAGTGAGCGTTCCGATTTCAGTTCCAGAGCGATTCGCCCGATGAGTCCTTCATATTTAGTCGTTTTCAGCCAATTTTCTGAATTTTTGAAAATTTCACTTTTTTTTGAAAATATCCACTAAATGAGGGAATAATATGTGTACCCCAGGAGTGTTCCAAATGTGTGTGGGTAGAATATATATCCCACGGGGGTAAAATTGAAAAAAGTTTAAAAAAAATTTTTTTTAGACTTAGTCATTTTTCCGGCGTTTATCAGACTTTCAATTAGGGCAAATGTCAGTGAGCATTCCGATTTCAGTTCCTGAGCGATTCGCCCGATGAGTCCTTCATATTTAGTCGTTTTCAGCCAATTTTCTGAATTTTTGAAAATTTCACTTTTTTGTGAAAATATCCACTTAATGAGGGAATAATATGTGTGAGGGTACCCCAGGAGAGTTCCAAATGTGTGTGGGTAGAATATATATCCCACGAGGGTAAAATTTAAAAAAGTTTAAAAATTTTTTTTTTAGATTTAGCCATTTTTCCAGCTTTTATCAGACTTTCAGATAGGGGAAATGTCAGTGAGCGTTCCAATTTCAGTTCCAGAGCGATTCGCCCGATGAGTCCTTCTTATTTAGTCGTTTTCAGCCAATTTTCTGAATTTTTGAAAATTTCACTTTTTTGTGAAAATATCCACTAAATGAGGGAATAATATGTGTGAGGGTACCCCAGGAGAGTTCCAAATGTGTGTGGGTAGAATATAAATCCCACGGGGGTAAAATTGAAAAAAGTTTAAAAATTTTTTTTTTAGATTTAGCCATTTTTCCGGCTTTTATCAGACTTTCAGATAGGGGAAATGTCAGTGAGCGTTCCAATTTCAGTTCCAGAGCGATTCGCCCGATGAGTCCTTCTTATTTAGTCGTTTTCAGCCAATTTTCTGAATTTTTGAAAATTTCACTTTTTTGTGAAAATATCCACTAAATGAGGGAATACTATGTGTGAGGGTACCCCAGGAGAGTTCCAAATGTGTGTGGGTAGAATATAAATCCCACGGGGGTAAAATTGAAAAAAGGTGAAAAAAATTTTTTTTGGACTAAGTCATTTTTCTGGCGTTTATCAGACTTTCAGATAGGGGAAATGTCAGTGAGCGTTCCGATTTCAGTTCCAGAGCGATTCGCCCGATGAGTCCTTCATATTTAGTCGTTTTCAGCCAATTTTCAGAATTTTTGAAAATTTCACTTTTTTGTGAAAATATCCACTAAATGAGGGAATAATATGTGTGACGGTACCCCAGGAGTGTTCCAAATGTGTGTGGGTAGAATATATATCTCACGGGGGTAAAATTGAAAAAAGTTTAAAAAAATTTTTTTTTAGACTTGGTCATTTTTGCAGCGTTTATCAGACTTTCCGATAGGGGAAATGTCAGTGAGCGTTCCAATTTCAGTTCCAGAGCGATTCGCCCGATGAGTCCTTCATATTTAGTCATTTTCAGCCAATTTTCAGAATTTTTGAAAATTTCACTTTTTTGTGAAAATATCCACTAAATAAGGGAATAATATGTGTGAGGGTACCCCAGGAGAGTTCCAAATGTGTGTGGGTAGAATATATATCCCACGGGGGTAAAATTGAAAAAAGGTGAAAAAAATTTTTTTTGGACTTAGTCATTTTTCCGGCGTTTATCAGACTTTCAGATAGGGGAAATGTCAGTGAGCGTTCCGATTTCAGTTCCAGAGCGATTCGCCCGATGAGTCCTTCATATTTAGTCGTTTTCAGCAAATTTTCAGATTTTTTGAAAATTTCACTTTTTTGTGAAAATATCCACTAAATGAGGGAATAAAATGTGTGAGGGTACCCCAGGAGAGTTCCAAATGTGTGTGGGTAGAAGATATATCCAAAGGTGGTAAAATTGAAAAAAGTTGAAAAAATTTTTTTTTTTCGACTCAGTCATTTTTCCGGCGTTTATCAGACTTTCAGATAGGGGAAATGTCAGTGAGCGTTCCGATTTCAGTTCCAGAGCGATTCGCCCGATGAGTCCTTCTTATTTAGTCGTTTTCAGCCAATTTTCTGAATTTTTGAAAATTTCACTTTTTTGTGAAAATATCCACTAAATGAGGGAATACTATGTGTGAGGGTACCCCAGGAGAGTTCCAAATGTGTGTGGGTAGAAGATATATCCAAAGGTGGTAAAATTGAAAAAAGTTGAAAAAAATTTTTTTTTTCGACTTAGTCATTTTTCCGGCGTTTATCAGACTTTCAGATAGGGGAAATGTCAGTGAGCGTTCCGATTTCAGTTCCAGAGCGATTCGCCTGATGAGTCCTTCATATTTAGTCGTTTTCAGCCAATTTTCTGAATTTTTGAAAATTTCACTTTTTTGTGAAAATATCCACTAAATGAGGGAATAATATGTGTGACGGTACCCCAGGAGTGTTCCAAATGTGTGTGGGTAGAATATATATCTCACGGGGGTAAAATTGAAAAAAGTTTAAAAAAATTTTTTTTTAGACTTAGTCATTTTTCCAGCGTTTATCAGACTTTCCGATAGGGGAAATGTCAGTGAGCGTTCCAATTTCAGTTCCAGAGCGATTCGCCCGATGAGTCCTTCATATTTAGTCGTTTTCAGCCAATTTTCTGAATTTTTGAAAATTTCACTTTTTTGTGAAAATATCCACTAAATAAGGGAATAATATGTGTGAGGGTACCCCAGGAGAGTTCCAAATGTGTGTCTGTAGAATATATATCCAAAGGTGGTAAAATTGAAAAAAGTTGAAAAAAATTTTTTTTTTCGACTCAGTCATTTTTCCGGCGTTTATCAGACTTTCAGATAGGGGAAATGTCAGTGAGCGTTCCGATTTCAGTTCCAGAGCGATTCGCCCGATGAGTCCTTCTTATTTAGTCGTTTTCAGCCAATTTTCTGAATTTTTGAAAATTTCACTTTTTTGTGAAAATATCCGCTAAATGAGGGAATACTATGTGTGAGGGTACCCCAGGAGAGTTCCAAATGTGTGTGGGTAGAAGATATATCCAAAGGTGGTAAAATTGAAAAAAGTTGAAAAAATTTTTTTTTTTCGACTCAGTCATTTTTCCGGCGTTTATCAGACTTTCACATAGGGGAAATGTCAGTGAGCGTTCCGATTTCAGTTCCAGAGCGATTCGCCCGATGAGTCCTTCTTATTTAGTCGTTTTCAGCCAATTTTCTGAATTTTTGAAAATTTCACTTTTTTGTGAAAATATCCACTAAATGAGGGAATACTATGTGTGAGGGTACCCCAGGAGAGTTCCAAATGTGTGTGGGTAGAAGATATATCCAAAGGTGGTAAAATTGAAAAAAGTTGAAAAAAATTTTTTTTTTCGACTTAGTCATTTTTCCGGCGTTTATCAGACTTTCAGATAGGGGAAATGTCAGTGAGCGTTCCGATTTCAGTTCCAGAGCGATTCGCCTGATGAGTCCTTCATATTTAGTCGTTTTCAGCCAATTTTCTGAATTTTTGAAAATTTCACTTTTTTGTGAAAATATCCACTAAATGAGGGAATAATATGTGTGACGGTACCCCAGGAGTGTTCCAAATGTGTGTGGGTAGAATATATATCTCACGGGGGTAAAATTGAAAAAAGTTTAAAAAAATTTTTTTTTAGACTTAGTCATTTTTCCAGCGTTTATCAGACTTTCCGATAGGGGAAATGTCAGTGAGTGTTCCGATTTCAGTTCCAGAGCGATTCGCCCGATGAGTCCTTCTTATTTAGTCGTTTTCAGCCAATTTTCTGAATTTTTGAAAATTTCACTTTTTTGTGAAAATATCCACTAAATGAGGGAATACTACGTGTGAGGGTACCCCAGGAGAGTTCCAAATGTGTGTGGGTAGAAGATATATCCAAAGGTGGTAAAATTGAAAAAAGTTGAAAAAATTTTTTTTTTTCGACTTAGTCATTTTTCCGGCGTTTATCAGACTTTCCGATAGGGGAAATGTCAGTGAGCGTTCCAATTTCAGTTCCAGAGCGATTCGCCTGATGAGTCCTTCATATTTAGTCGTTTTCAGCCAATTTTCTGAATTTTTGAAAATTTCACTTTTTTGTGAAAATATCCACTAAATAAGGGAATAATATGTGTGAGGGTACCCCAGGAGAGTTCCAAATGTGTGTGGGTAGAATATATATCCCACGGGGGTAAAATTGAAAAAAGGTGAAAAAATTTTTTTTTGGACTTAGTCATTTTTCCGGCGTTTATCAGACTTTCAGATAGGGGAAATGTCAGTGAGTGTTCCGATTTCAGTTCCAGAGCGATTCGCCCGATGAGTCCTTCTTATTTAGTCGTTTTCAGCCAATTTTCTGAATTTTTGAAAATTTCAATTTTTTTGTGAAAATATCCACTAAATGAGGGAATACTATGTGTGAGGGTACCCCAGGAGAGTTCCAAATGTGTGTGGGTAGAAGATATATCCAAAGGTGGTAAAATTGAAAAAAGTTGAAAAAATTTTTTTTTTTCGACTTAGTCATTTTTCCGGCGTTTATCAGACTTTCAGATAGGGAAAATGTCAGTGAGCGTTCCGATTTCAGTTCCAGAGCGATTCGCCTGATGAGTCCTTCATATTTAGTCGTTTTCAGCCAATTTTCTGAATTTTTGAAAATTTCACTTTTTTGTGAAAATATCCACTAAATGAGGGAATAATATGTGTGACGGTACCCCAGGAGTGTTCCAAATGTGTGTGGGTAGAATATATATCTCACGGGGGTAAAATTGAAAAAAGTTTAAAAAAATTTTTTTTAGACTTAGTCATTTTTCCAGCGTTTATCAGACTTTCCGATAGGGGAAATGTCAGTGAGCGTTCCGATTTCAGTTCCAGAGCGATTCGCCCGATGAGTCCTTCATATTTAGTCGTTTTCAGCCAATTTTCTGAATTTTTGAAAATTTCACTTTTTTTTGAAAATATCCACTAAATGAGGGAATAATATGTGTACCCCAGGAGTGTTCCAAATGTGTGTGGGTAGAATATATATCCCACGGGGGTAAAATTGAAAAAAGTTTTAAAAAAATTTTTTTTAGACTTAGTCATTTTTCCGGCGTTTATCAGACTTTCAATTAGGGCAAATGTCAGTGAGCATTCCGATTTCAGTTCCTGAGCGATTCGCCCGATGAGTCCTTCATATTTAGTCGTTTTCAGCCAATTTTCTGAATTTTTGAAAATTTCACTTTTTTGTGAAAATATCCACTTAATGAGGGAATAATATGTGTGAGGGTACCCCAGGAGAGTTCCAAATGTGTGTGGGTAGAATATATATCCCACGAGGGTAAAATTTAAAAAAGTTTAAAAATTTTTTTTTTAGATTTAGCCATTTTTCCAGCTTTTATCAGACTTTCAGATAGGGGAAATGTCAGTGAGCGTTCCAATTTCAGTTCCAGAGCGATTCGCCCGATGAGTCCTTCTTATTTAGTCGTTTTCAGCCAATTTTCTGAATTTTTGAAAATTTCACTTTTTTGTGAAAATATCCACTAAATGAGGGAATAATATGTGTGAGGGTACCCCAGGAGAGTTCCAAATGTGTGTGGGTAGAATATAAATCCCACGGGGGTAAAATTGAAAAAAGTTTAAAAATTTTTTTTTTAGATTTAGCCATTTTTCCGGCTTTTATCAGACTTTCAGATAGGGGAAATGTCAGTGAGCATTCCAATTTCAGTTCCAGAGCGATTCGCCGATTGAGTCCTTCATATTTAGTCGTTTTCAGCCAATTTTCAGAATTTTTGAAAATTTCAATTTTTTGTGAAAATATCCACTAAATGAGGGAATAATATGTGTGAGGGTACCCCAGGAGAGTTCCAAATGTGTGTGGGTAGAATATATATCCCACGGGGGTAAAATTGAAAAAAGTTTAAAAATTTTTTTTTTAGATTTAGCCATTTTTCCGGCTTTTATCAGACTTTCAGATACAGGAAATGTCAGTGAGCGTTCCAATTTCATTTCCAGAGCGATTCTCCCGATGAGTCCTTATTATTTAGTCGTTTTCAGCCAATTTTCTGAATTTTTGAAAATTTCACTTTTTTGTGAAAATATCTACTAAATGAGGAAATAATATGTGTGAGGGTACCCCAGGAGAGTTCCAAATGTGTGTGGGTAGAATATATATCCCACGGGGGTAAAATTGAAAAAAGTTTAAAAAAAATTTTTTTTTAAGACTTAGTCATTTTTCCGGCGTTTATCAGACTTTCAGATAGGGGAAATGTCAGTGAGCGTTCCAATTTCAATTCTAGAGCGATTCGCCGATTGAGTCCTTCATATTTAGTCGTTTTCAGCCAATTTTCAGAATTTTTGAAAATTTCACTTTTTTGTGAAAATATCCACTAAATGAGGGAATAATATGTGTGAGGGTACCCCAGGAGAGTTCCAAATGTGTGTGGGTAGAATCTATATCCCACGGGGGTAAAATTGAAAAAAGTAAAAAAAAAATTTTTTTTAGACTTAGTCATTTTTCCGGCGTTTATCAGACTTTCAGATAGGGGAAATGTCAGTGAGCGTTCCAATTTCAGTTTCAGAGCGATTCGCCCGATGAGTCCTTCATATTTAGTCGTTTTCAGCCAATTTTCTGAATTTTTGAAAATTTCACTTTTTTGTGAAAATATCCACTAAATAAGGGAATAATATGTGTGAGGGTACCCCAAGAGAGTTCCAAAGGTGTGTGGGTAGAATATATATCCCACGGGGGTAAAATTGAAAGAAGTTTAAAAAAATTTTTTTTTAGACTTAGTCATTTTTCCGGCGTTTATCAGACTTTCAGATAGGGGAAATGTCAGTGAGCATTCCAATTTCAGTTCCAGAGCGATTCGCCGATTGAGTCCTTCATATTTAGTCGTTTTCAGCCAATTTTCAGAATTTTTGAAAATTTCACTTTTTTGTGAAAATATCCACTAAATGAGGGAATAATATGTGTGAGGGTACCCCAGGAGAGTTCCAAATGTGTGTGGGTAGAATCTATATCCCACGGGGGTAAAATTGAAAAAAGTAAAAAAAAAATTTTTTTTAGACTTAGTCATTTTTCCGGCGTTTATCAGACTTTCAGATAGGGGAAATGTCAGTGAGCGTTCCAATTTCAGTTCCAGAGCGATTCGCCCGATGAGTCCTTCATATTTAGTCGTTTTCAGCCAATTTTCTGAATTTTTGAAAATTTCACTTTTTTGTGAAAATATCCACTAAATAAGGGAATAATATGTGTGAAGGTACCCCAAGAGAGTTCCAAATGTGTGTGGGTAGAATATATATCCCACGGGGGTAAAATTTAAAAAAGTTTTAAAAAAATTTTTTTTAGACTTAGTCATTTTTCCGGCGTTTATCAGACTTTCAGATAGGGGAAATGTCAGTGAGCGTTCCAATTTCAGTTCCAGAGCGATTCGCCGATTGAGTCCTTCATATTTAGTCGTTTTCAGCCAATTTTCAGAATTTTTGAAAATTTCACTTTTTTGTGAAAATATCCACTAAATGAGGGAATAATATGTGTGAGGGTACCCCAGGAGAGTTCCAAATGTGTGTGGGTAGAATCTATATCCCACGGGGGTAAAATTGAAAAAAGTAAAAAAAAAATTTTTTTTAGACTTAGTCATTTTTCCGGCGTTTATCAGACTTTCAGATAGGGGAAATGTCAGTGAGCGTTCCAATTTCAGTTCCAGAGCGATTCGCCCGATGAGTCCTTCATATTTAGTCGTTTTCAGCCAATTTTCTGAATTTTTGAAAATTTCACTTTTTTGTGAAAATATCCACTAAATAAGGGAATAATATGTGTGAGGGTACCCCAAGAGAGTTCCAAATGTGTGTGGGTAGAATATATATCCCACGGGGGTAAAATTGAAAAAAGTTGAAAAAAAATTTTTTTTACACTTAGTCATTTTTCCGGCGTTTATCAGACTTTCAGATAGGGGAAATGTCAGTGAGCGTTCCGATTTCAGTTCCAGAGCGATTCGCCGATTGAGTCCTTCATATTTAGTCGTTTTCAGCCAATTTTCAGAATTTTTGAAAATTTCACTTTTTTGTGAAAATATCCACTAAATGAGGGAATAATATGTGTGAGGGTACCCCAGGAGAGTTCCAAATGTGTGTGGGTAGAATCTATATCCCACGGGGGTAAAATTGAAAAAAGTTAAAAAAAAATTTTTTTTAGACTTAGTCATTTTTCCGGCGTTTATCAGACTTTCAGATAGGGGAAATGTCAGTGAGCGTTCCAATTTCAGTTCCAGAGCGATTCGCCCGATGAGTTCTTCATATTTAGTCGTTTTCAGCCAATTTTCTGAATTTTTGAAAATTTCACTTTTTTGTGAAAATATCCACTAAATGAGGAAATAATATGTGTGAGGGTACCCCAGGAGAGTTCCAAATGTGTGTGGGTAGAATATATATCCCACGGGGGTAAAATTGAAAAAAGGTGAAAAAAAATTTTTTTTAGACTTAGTCATTTTTCCGGCGTTTATCAGACTTTCAGATAGGGGAAATGTCAGTGAGCGTTCCAATTTCAGTTCCAGAGTGATTCGCCGA
Organism: Phyllobates terribilis; assembly: GCF_046119375.1. Lineage (NCBI taxonomy): Eukaryota > Metazoa > Chordata > Amphibia > Anura > Dendrobatidae > Phyllobates > Phyllobates terribilis. The sequence goes on along the minus strand of NW_027362773.1, from coordinate 16,080,494 downwards.
TTGAGTCCTTCATATTTAGTCGTTTTCAGCCAGTTTTCAGAATTTTTGAAAATTTCACTTTTTTGTGAAAATATCCACTAAATGAGGGAATAATATGTGTGAGGGTACCCCAGGAGAGTTCCAAATGTGTGTGGGTAGAATCTATATCCCATGGGGGTAAAATTGAAAAAAGTTAAAAAAAAATTTTTTTTAGACTTAGTCATTTTTCCAGCGTTTATCAGACTTTCAGATAGGGGAAATGTCAGTGAGCGTTCCGATTTCAGTTCCAGAGCGATTCGCCCGATGAGTCCTTCATATTTAGACGTTTTCAGCCAATTTTCAGAATTTTTGAAAATTTCAATTTTTTGTGAAAATATCCACTAAATGAGGGAATACTATGTGTGAGGGTACCCCAGGAGAGTTCCAAATGTGTGTGGGTAGAATATATATCCCACGGGGGTAAAATTGAAAAAAGTTTAAAAAAATTTTTTTTCAGACTTAGTCATTTTTCCGGCGTTTATCAGACTTTCAGATAGGGGAAATGTCAGTGAGCGTTACAATTTCAGTTCCAGAGCGATTCGCCTATTGAGTCCTTCATATTTAGTCGTTTTCAGCCAATTTTCAGAATTTTTGAAAATTTCACTTTTTTGTGAAAATATCCACTAAATGAGGGAATAATATCTGTGAGGGTACCCCAGGAGAGTTCCAAATGTGTGTGGGTAGAATCTATATCCCACGGGGGTAAAATTGAAAAAAGTAAAAAAAAAATTTTTTTTAGACTTAGTCATTTTTCTGGCGTTTATCAGACTTTCAGATAGGGGAAATGTCAGTGAGCGTTCCGATTTCAGTTCCAGAGCGATTCGCCGATTGAGTCCTTCATATTTAGTCGTTTTCAGCCAATTTTCAGAATTTTTGAAAGTTTCACTTTTTTGTGAAAATATACACTAAATGAGGGAATAATATGTGTGAGGGTACCCCAGGAGAGTTCCAAATGTGTGTGGGTAGAATCTATATCCCACGGGGGTAAAATTGAAAAAAGTTTTAAAAAAATTTTTTTTAGACTTAGTCATTTTTCCGGCGTTTATCAGACTTTCAGATAGGGGAAATGTCATTGAGCATTCCAATTTCAGTTCCAGAGCGATTCGCCCGATGAGTCCTTCATATTTAGTCATTTTCAGCCAATTTTCTGAATTTTTGAAAATTTCACTTTTTTGTGAAAATATCCACTAAATGAGGAAATAATATGTGTGAGGGTACCCCAGGAGAGTTCCAAATGTGTGTGGGTAGAATAGATATCCCACGGGGGTAAAATTGAAAAAAGTTTAAAAATTTTTTTTTTAGATTTAGCCATTTTTCCGTCTTTTATCAGACTTTCAGATAGGGGAAATGTCAGTGAGCGTTCCAATTTCAGTTCCAGAGCGATTCTCCCGATGAGTCCTTCTTATTTAGTCGTTTTCAGCCAATTTTCAGAATTTTTGAAAATTTCACTTTTTTGTGAAAATATCCACTAAATGAGGGAATAATATGTGTGAGGGTACCCCAGGAGAGTTCCAAATGTGTGTGGGTAGAATATATATCCCACGGGGGTAAAATTTAAAAAAGTTTTAAAAAAATTTTTTTTAGACTTAGTCATTTTTCCGGCGTTTATCAGACTTTCAGATAGGGGAAATGTCAGTGAGCGTTCCAATTTCAGTTCCAGAGCGATTCGCCGATTGAGTCCTTCATATTTAGTCGTTTTCAGCCAATTTTCAGAATTTTTGAAAATTTCACTTTTTTGTGAAAATATCCACTAAATGAGGGAATAATATGTGTGAGGGTACCCCAGGAGAGTTCCAAATGTGTGTGGGTAGAATCTATATCCCACGGGGGTAAAATTGAAAAAAGTAAAAAAAAAATTTTTTTTAGACTTAGTCATTTTTCCGGCGTTTATCAGACTTTCAGATAGGGGAAATGTCAGTGAGCGTTCCAATTTCAGTTCCAGAGCGATTCGCCCGATGAGTCCTTCATATTTAGTCGTTTTCAGCCAATTTTCTGAATTTTTGAAAATTTCACTTTTTTGTGAAAATATCCACTAAATAAGGGAATAATATGTGTGAGGGTACCCCAAGAGAGTTCCAAATGTGTGTGGGTAGAATATATATCCCACGGGGGTAAAATTGAAAAAAGTTGAAAAAAAATTTTTTTTACACTTAGTCATTTTTCCGGCGTTTATCAGACTTTCAGATAGGGGAAATGTCAGTGAGCGTTCCGATTTCAGTTCCAGAGCGATTCGCCGATTGAGTCCTTCATATTTAGTCGTTTTCAGCCAATTTTCAGAATTTTTGAAAATTTCACTTTTTTGTGAAAATATCCACTAAATGAGGGAATAAAATGTGTGAGGGTACCCCAGGAGAGTTCCAAATGTGTGTGGGTAGAATATATATCCCACGGGGGTAAAATTGAAAAAAGTTGAAAAAAATTTTTTTTTAGACTTAGTCATTTTTCCGGCGTTTATCAGACTTTCAGATAGGGGAAATGTCATTGAGCATTCCAATTTCAGTTCCAGAGCGATTCGCCCGATGAGTCCTTCATATTTAGTCATTTTCAGCCAATTTTCTGAATTTTTGAAAATTTCACTTTTTTGTGAAAATATCCACTAAATGAGGAAATAATATGTGTGAGGGTACCCCAGGAGAGTTCCAAATGTGTGTGGGTAGAATAGATATCCCACGGGGGTAAAATTGAAAAAAGTTTAAAAAAATTTTTTTTTAGACTTAGTCATTTTTCCGGCGTTTATCAGACTTTCAGATAGGGGAAATGTCAGTGAGCGTTACAATTTCAGTTCCAGAGCGATTCGCCTATTGAGTCCTTCATATTTAGTCGTTTTCAGCCAATTTTCAGAATTTTTGAAAATTTCACTTTTTTGTGAAAATATCCACTAAATGAGGGAATAATATGTGTGAGGGTACCCCAGGAGAGTTCCAAATGTGTGTGGGTAGAATCTATATCCCACGGGGGTAAAATTGAAAAAAGTAAAAAAAAAATTTTTTTTAGACTTAGTCATTTTTCTGGCGTTTATCAGACTTTCAGATAGGGGAAATGTCAGTGAGCGTTCCGATTTCAGTTCCAGAGCGATTCGCCGATTGAGTCCTTCATATTTAGTCGTTTTCAGCCAATTTTCAGAATTTTTGAAAATTTCACTTTTTTGTGAAAATATCCACTAAATGAGGGAATAATATGTGTGAGGGTACCCCAGGAGAGTTCCAAATGTGTGTGGGTAGAATCTATATCCCACGGGGGTAAAATTGAAAAAAGTTTTAAAAAAATTCTTTTTAGACTTAGTCATTTTTCCGGCGTTTATCAGACTTTCAGATAGGGGAAATGTCATTGAGCATTCCAATTTCAGTTCCAGAGCGATACGCCCGATGAGTCCTTCATATTTAGTTGTTTTCAGCCAATTTTCTGAATTTTTGAAAATTTCACTGTTTTGTGAAAATATCCACTAAATGAGGGAATAATATGTGTGACGGTACCCCAGGAGTGTTCCAAATGTGTGTGGGTAGAATATATATCTCACGGGGGTAAAATTGAAAAAAGTTTAAAAAAAATTTTTTTTAGACTTAGTCATTTTTCCGGCCTTTATCAGACTTTCAGATAGGGGAAATGTCAGTGAGCGTTCCGATTTCAGTTCCAGAGCGATTCGCCCGATGAGTCCTTCATATTTAGTCGTTTTCAGCCAATTTTCTGAATTTTTGAAAATTTCACTTTTTTGTGAAAATATCCACTAAATAAGGGAATAATATGTGTGAGGGTACCCCAAGAGAGTTCCAAATGTGTGTGGGTAGAATATATATCCCACGGGGGTAAAATTGAAAAAAGGTGAAAAAATTTTTTTTGGACTTAGTCATTTTTCCGGCCTTTATCAGACTTTCAGATAGGGGAAATGTCAGTGAGCGTTCCGATTTCAGTTCCAGAGCGATTCGCCTATTGAGTCCTTCATATTTAGTCGTTTTCAGCCAATTTTCAGAATTTTTGAAAGTTTCACTTTTTTGTGAAAATATCCACTAAATGTGGGAATAAAATGTGTGAGGGTACCCCAGGAGAGTTCCAAATGTGTGTGGGTAGAATATATATCCCACGGGGGTAAAATTGAAAAAAGTTGAAAAAAAAATTTTTTTAGACTTAGTCATTTTTCCGGCGTTTATCAGACTTTCAGATAGGGGAAATGTCAGTGAGCGTTCCGATTTCAGTTCCAGAGCGATTCGCCGATTGAGTCCTTCATATTTAGTCGTTTTCAGCCAATTTTCAGAATTTTTGAAAATTTCACTTTTTTGTGAAAATATACACTAAATGAGGGAATAATATGTGTGAGGGTACCCCAGGAGAGTTCCAAATGTGTGTGGGTAGAATCTATATCCCACGGGGGTAAAATTGAAAAAAGTTTTAAAAAAATTTTTTTTAGACTTAGTCATTTTTCCGGCGTTTATCAGACTTTCAGATAGGGGAAATGTCATTGAGCATTCCAATTTCAGTTCCAGAGCGATTCGCCCGATGAGTCCTTCATATTTAGTCATTTTCAGCCAATTTTCTGAATTTTTGAAAATTTCACTTTTTTGTGAAAATATCCACTAAATGAGGAAATAATATGTGTGAGGGTACCCCAGGAGAGTTCCAAATGTGTGTGGGTAGAATAGATATCCCACGGGGGTAAAATTGAAAAAAGTTTAAAAAAATTTTTTTTTAGACTTAGTCATTTTTCCGGCGTTTATCAGACTTTCAGATAGGGGAAATGTCAGTGAGCGTTACAATTTCAGTTCCAGAGCGATTCGCCTATTGAGTCCTTCATATTTAGTCGTTTTCAGCCAATTTTCAGAATTTTTGAAAATTTCACTTTTTTGTGAAAATATCCACTAAATGAGGGAATAATATGTGTGAGGGTACCCCAGGAGAGTTCCAAATGTGTGTGGGTAGAATCTATATCCCACGGGGGTAAAATTGAAAAAAGTAAAAAAAAAATTTTTTTTAGACTTAGTCATTTTTCTGGCGTTTATCAGACTTTCAGATAGGGGAAATGTCAGTGAGCGTTCCGATTTCAGTTCCAGAGCGATTCGCCGATTGAGTCCTTCATATTTAGTCGTTTTCAGCCAATTTTCAGAATTTTTGAAAATTTCACTTTTTTGTGAAAATATCCACTAAATGAGGGAATAATATGTGTGAGGGTACCCCAGGAGAGTTCCAAATGTGTGTGGGTAGAATCTATATCCCACGGGGGTAAAATTGAAAAAAGTTTTAAAAAAATTCTTTTTAGACTTAGTCATTTTTCCGGCGTTTATCAGACTTTCAGATAGGGGAAATGTCATTGAGCATTCCAATTTCAGTTCCAGAGCGATACGCCCGATGAGTCCTTCATATTTAGTTGTTTTCAGCCAATTTTCTGAATTTTTGAAAATTTCACTGTTTTGTGAAAATATCCACTAAATGAGGGAATAATATGTGTGACGGTACCCCAGGAGTGTTCCAAATGTGTGTGGGTAGAATATATATCTCACGGGGGTAAAATTGAAAAAAGTTTAAAAAAAATTTTTTTTAGACTTAGTCATTTTTCCGGCCTTTATCAGACTTTCAGATAGGGGAAATGTCAGTGAGCGTTCCGATTTCAGTTCCAGAGCGATTCGCCCGATGAGTCCTTCATATTTAGTCGTTTTCAGCCAATTTTCTGAATTTTTGAAAATTTCACTTTTTTGTGAAAATATCCACTAAATAAGGGAATAATATGTGTGAGGGTACCCCAAGAGAGTTCCAAATGTGTGTGGGTAGAATATATATCCCACGGGGGTAAAATTGAAAAAAGGTGAAAAAATTTTTTTTGGACTTAGTCATTTTTCCGGCCTTTATCAGACTTTCAGATAGGGGAAATGTCAGTGAGCGTTCCGATTTCAGTTCCAGAGCGATTCGCCCGATGAGTCCTTCATATTTAGTCGTTTTCAGCCAATTTTCAGAATTTTTGAAAATTTCACTTTTTTGTGAAAATATCCACTAAATGAGGGAATAAAATGTGTGAGGGTACCCCAGGAGAGTTCCAATTGTGTGTGGGTAGAATATATATCCCACGGGGGTAAAATTGAAAAAAGTTGAAAAAAAATTTTTTTTAGACTTAGTCATTTTTCCGGCGTTTATCAGACTTTCAGATAGGGGAAATGTCAGTGAGCATTCCGATTTCAGTTCCAGAGCGATTCGCCGATTGAGTCCTTCATATTTAGTCGTTTTCAGCCAATTTTCAGAATTTTTGAAAATTTTACTTTTTTGTGAAAATATCCACTAAATGAGGGAATAAAATGTGTGAGGGTACCCCAAGAGAGTTCCAAATGTGTGTGGGTAGAATATATATCCCACAGGGGTAAAATTGAAAAAAGTTGAAAAAAATTTTTTTTTAGACTTAGTTATTTTTCCGGCGTTTATCAGACTTTCAGATAGGGGAAATGTCAGTGAGCGTTCCGATTTCAGTTCCAGAGCGATTCGCCGATTGAGTCCTTCATATTTAGTCGTTTTCAGCCAATTTTGAGAATTTTTGAAAATTTCACTTTTTTGTGAAAATATCCACTAAATGAGGGAATAATATGTGTGAGGGTACCCCAGGAGAGTTCCAAATGTGTGTGGGTAGAATCTATATCCCACGGGGGTAAAATTGAAAAAAGTAAAAAAAAAATTTTTTTTAGACTTAGTCATTTTTCCAGCGTTTATCAGACTTTCAGATAGGGGAAATGTCAGTGAGCGTTCCGATTTCAGTTCCAGAGCGATTCGCCCGATGCATCCTTCATATTTAGTTGTTTTCAGCCAATTTTCTGAATTTTTGAAAATTTCACTTTTTTGTGAAAATATCCACTAAATGAGGGAATAATATGTGTGACGGTACCCCAGGAGTGTTCCAAATGTGTGTGGGTAGAATATATATCTCACGGGGGTAAAATTGAAAAAAGTTTAAAAAAAATTTTTTTTAGACTTACATAGTTACATAGTTACATAGTTTATAAGGCCGAAAAAAGACAAGCGTCCATCCAGTTCAGCCTATTTCTTGTGCACTGCAGCTATTCCGCAGCGTTGATCCAGCGGAACGCAAAAAAAAAAAAAAAAAAAAAAAAACATGCGGTATAGGCCAATTGACATCTTTGAGGAAAAAATTCACTTCCCGACACCAATCTGGATTAATTAACTATCACTAAGCATAAGATGTAATTTTATTGTTCTCAAGAAAGGCGTCCAGGCCTCTCTTGAACTCATTAAGTGAGTTGGACATCACCACTTCCTCTCCCAGAGAGTTCCAGAGTCTCACGGCTCTGACCGTAAAGAATCCCCTTCTATGCTGGTGCAGGAACCTCCTTTCCTCCAGACGCATAGTGTGCCCCCTCGTCTTTGTCACCATCCTTGGTATAAACAGGTCATGGGAGAGATCTCTGTACTGCCCCCTGATGTATTTATACATGTTTATGAGGTCTCCCCTAAGCCTTCTCTTTTCCAACGTAAATAGGCCTAATTTTGACAACCTCTCTGGGTATTCTAGTCCCTCCATTCCCTTTATTACCTTAGTCGCCCTCCTTTGTACCCTCTCTAGCTCCAATATGTCTTTCCTGAGCACCGGAGCCCAGAACTGTGCACAATATTCTAAGTGCGGCCTTACCAGCGCTTTATACAGAGGAAGAACAATGTTCTCATCATATGCCCCTATTCCTCTTCTGATGCATGCCATGACTCTATTTGCCTTCGCAGCTGCTGCCTGACACTGGGCACTCCAATTTAATTTGCTATTAACCAAGACACCCAGGTCCTTCTCCATGTCAGATTTCCCCAACGATTTCCCATTTAATATGTATGGGTGACTGCTGTTTTTCTTTCCCATGTGCATGACCTTACATTTATCGGCATTGAACCCCATTTGCCATTTTTTAGCCCAACTCCCCAATTTATCTAAATCCTCCTGTAGCTGTGCCCTATCCTCATCTGTGTTAACTACTTTACAAAGTTTAGTATCATCTGCAAATATTGCTATTTTACTATGCAACCCTTCCACTAGATCATTAATAAATATATTAAATAATATAGGGCCCAAGACAGACCCTTGAGGCACCCCGCTAGTAACCCTGACACACCCTGAGCTTACTCCATTGATAACCACCCTCTGCTTTCTATCACTCAGCCAGCTATTTACCCACTTACACACATTATCCCCCAGACCAAGCATTCTCATTTTATATACCAACCTTTTGTGTGGCACGGTATCAAATGCTTTGGAGAAGTCAAGGTATACAACATCCACTGACTCTCCACGGTCCAGCTGTGAGCTCACCTCCTCGTAGAAGGCAATCAGGTTTGTTTGGCAGGAGCGATCCCTCATGAATCCATGTTGATATGGAGTTAGACAGTTATTATCATTAAGATATTCTACAATAGCATCTCTAAGAAATCCTTCAAACAATTTACCCACAACAGAGGTTAAGCTGACTGGTCTATAGTTCCCAGGGTCACTTTTAGACCCCTTTTTGAATATTGGTACCACATTTGCTTGGCGCCAGTCTAGTGGGGCAGTCCCTGTCCATAAAGAGTGCTTGAATATAAGATACAGCGGTCTGTCTATCACATTACTTAATTCTTTTAGTACCCGGGGGTGTATGCCATCTGGGCCTGGTGACTTGTCTATTTTGATATTATTTAGGCGTTTCTGAACTTCCTCCTGGGTTAGGTGGGTGATATTTAGCGGAGGGTTTACTTTATCACTTTGCATTTCCTCCGATAAATTGTTTTCTTTTGTGAAAACAGTGGAGAAGAAGCTATTGAGTAGGTTTGCTTTACCCTCATCGCCCTCTATGATTTTACCCAGGTTATTTTTCAATGGGCCAACTCCATCAGTTTTAATCCTTTTACTGTTTATATAGTTAAAGAACAGTTTGGGATTCGTTTTACTTTCTTTGGCAATTAGTCTCTCTGTCTCCTCTTTTGCTATTCTTATTTGTTTCTTACAGATTCTGTTTTTTTCCCTATAAGATATTAGCGCTTCCTCGCTGCCTTCTTGTTTAAGTTTACCGAAAGCCCTTTTTTTGTTTTTCATTGCCCTCTTGACTTCCTTATTTAGCCACATTGGCTTCCTCCTATTCCTAGCCCTTTTATTCCCATAAGGTATGTACCTTCTACAGTGACTATGTAGGACTGTTTTGAAAATTTCCCATTTTCTATCCGTGCTCCTATTACTGAAGATACTATCCCAGTCTATAAGGTGAAGGGCATCTCTTAGCTGATCAAACTTTGCCCTCCTGAAGTTCAGTGTTTTTGTGACTCCCTTGCTGGGCTCCCTACTGAAGCACATGTGGAATTGTATAATGTTGTGGTCACTATTTCCGAGGTGCCCCCCAACCTGCACCTCAGTTATTCTGTCTGGCCTGTTAGTTAATATTAAGTCTAAAAGGGCCGTCCCTCTAGTTGGTTCCTGCACAAGTTGTGACAAATAATTGTCTTTGATAATTGACAGAAACCTGTTTCCTTTCTGAGATCTACAGCTTTCGGTTTCCCAGTCTATATCGGGGTAGTTGAAGTCCCCCATAATAATCACCTCGTTATTTTTTGCTTCTTCATCTATTTGTCTCATTAATAGACTTTCCGTGGCTTCTGCTATATTTGGTGGTTTATAACAGACTCCTATGATAATTTTATTATTGTTTTTTGCCCCATGTATCTCCACCCATAAGGACTCGACCTCCTCATTTCCCTCCCATACATCCTCCCGTATTGTAGGCTTTAGACACGTCTTTACATATAGACAGACTCCACCCCCTTTCCGATTTCTTCGATTCTTTCTAAACAGACTGTAACCCTGTAAGTTAACTGCCCAGTCATAGCTTTCATCCAACCATGTCTCGGTTATTCCCACTATGTCATAGTTACCTGTAGATATTTCTGCTTCCAGTTCATCCATCTTGTTTGTCAGGCTCCTGGCATTTGCTAGCACGCAGTTTACACGATTTTGTTTTGTTCCAATCTTCTCCCTGTGGATTGTATTAGAAATTTTCTTACCTTCCTTCCAAGTATCTGGTCTTGGACCTTCTTTGTCGCACTTCATATCTTTCATTAGTATGTCCTCTGGTTGCATCTTCGTGTCCGGCGTTTTTCTTCCCATCCCCTCTTCTTCTAGTTTAACGCCCTCCTGATGAGTGTTGCGATTCTCCTGGCGAATGTGTGTTTCCCGGGTTTGTTGAGGTGTAGTCCGTCTCTGGCAAGGAGTCCATCATAGAGGTAATTCACACCGTGGTCCAGGAATCCAAATCCTTGTTGTCTGCACCATCGTCTCAGCCAGCTGTTCACATCAAGGATCCTGTTCCATCTCCTGACGCCATGCCCGTCTACTGGAAGGATAGAAGAAAAAACTACCTGCGCATCCAGTTCTTTTACTTTCTTCCCCAATGCTTCAAAGTCCTTGCAGATTGTCGGTAGGTCCTTCTTTGCCGTGTCATTGGTGCCAACATGTATCAGAAGAAATGGGTGGACATCCTTGGGACTGATGAGCTTTGGTATCCTATCGGTAACATCCTTGATCTTCGCCCCTGGGAGGCAGCATACTTCTCTTGCGGTTATATCCGGTCTGCAGATAGCTGCTTCTGTTCCTCTCAGTAGCGAGTCTCCCACCACCACCACTCTTCTTCCCTTCTTGGCTGTCCTTTTTCTTGTCGCTTCTGGGTGTTTCTGGGTGCTCTTTTCTTTTTTGCTTGCTGGTAGTTCCTCATCCTTAGGTGTGCCATCTTCGTCCTCCACAAGTCCTTGGAATCTGTTTCTCAGTTGTGTGGTTGGTGGTGTCTCCATGGTCTTCTTGCTTCTTTTGGTCACTTGCCTCCACTTGTCTGCCTCTGGAGGTTCTCTGACGCTTCGTTCACTTTCTGTGACCAGTAGTGACGCTTCTGTTCTGTCCAGGAAGTCTTCATTTTCCTTGATGAGTTTTAATGTCGCAATTCTTTCTTCCAGTCCCCGCACCTTTTCTTCTAAAAGAGCCAGTAGTCTACACTTCTGGCAGGTGAAGTTGGTTTCAGCTTCTGGTCGATCTGTGAACATGTAGCACATGTTGCAGCTCACCATGTAGGTTGTCACATCTGCCATGCTGCTCCTTGTCCCTGCTGACTTGATGTCTGTCTTCTTTCTTGTGATACCCTAGGAGAAACAAATTCGCGCGCCGTTAGGCGATGCTTTCCAAGCAGCTGGTCCCGGCTGTACCCAACGATCTTCTAGCTGAAGGAGACTCTTCGCTTTTCCCAGAAGGCACCTGGAATATGCAAATTGCCCTCTTCAGGCTTCAATCCCTGGTTTGGCGATGCTTTCCAAGCAGCTGGTCCCGGCTGTACCCAACGATCTTCTAGCTGAAGGAGACTCTTCGCTTTTCCCAGAAGGCACCTGGAATATGCAAATTGCCCTCTTCAAGCTTCAATCCCTGGTTTGGCGATGCTTTCCAAGCAGCTGGTCCCGGCTGTACCCAACGATCTTCTAGCTGAAGGAGACTCTTCGCTTTTCCCAGAAGGCACCTGGAATATGCAAATTGCCCTCTTCAAGCTTCAATCCCTGGTTTAGTGACTTAGTCAATGACTTAGTCATTTTTCCAGCGTTTATCAGACTTTCCGATAGGGGAAATGTCAGTGAGCATTCCAATTTCAGTTCCAGAGCGATTCGCCCGATGAGTCCTTCATATTTAGTCGTTTTCAGCCAATTTTCTGAATTTTTGAAAATTTCACTTTTTTGTGAAAATATCCACTAAATAAGGGAATAATATGTGTGAGGGTACCCCAAGAGAGTTCCAAATGTGTGTGGGTAGAATATATATCCCACGGGGGTAAAATTGAAAAAAGGTGAATAAATTTTTTTTTGGACTTAGTCATTTTTCCGGCCTTTATCAGACTTTCAGATAGGGGAAATGTCAGTGAGCGTTCCGATTTCAGTTCCAGAGCGATTCGCCCGATGAGTCCTTCATATTTAGTCGTTTTCAGCCAATTTTCAGAATTTTTGAAAATTTCACTTTTTTGTGAAAATATCCACTAAATGAGGGAATAAAATGTGTGAGGGTACCCCAGGAGAGTTCCAAATGTGTGTGGTTAGAATATATATCCCACGGGGGTAAAATTGAAAAAAGTTGAAAAAAAATTTTTTTTAGACTTAGTCATTTTTCCAGCGTTTATCAGATTTTCAGATAGGGGAAATGTCAGTGAGCGTTCCGATTTCAGTTCCAGAGCGATTCGCCCGATGAGTCCTTCATATTTAGTCGTTTTCAGCCAATTTTCAGAATTTTTGAAAATTTCAATTTTTTGTGAAAATATCCACTAAATGAGGGAATACTATGTGTGAGGGTACCCCAGGAGAGTTCCAAATGTGTGTGGGTAGAATATATATCCCACGGGGGTAAAATTTAAAAAAGTTTTAAAAAAATTTTTTTTAGACTTAGTCATTTTTCCGGCGTTTATCAGACTTTCAGATAGGGGAAATGTCAGTGAGCGTTCCAATTTCAGTTCCAGAGCGATTCGCCTATTGAGTCCTTCATATTTAGTCGTTTTCAGCCAATTTTCAGAATTTTTGAAAATTTCACTTTTTTGTGAAAATATCCACTAAATGAGGGAATAATATGTGTGAGGGTACCCCAGGAGAGTTCCAAATGTGTGTGGGTAGAATCTATATCCCATGGGGGTAAAATTGAAAAAAGTAAAAAAAAAATTTTTTTTAGACTTAGTCATTTTTCCGGCGTTTAGCAGACTTTCAGATAGGGGAAATGTCAGTGAGCGTTCCGATTTCAGTTCCAGAGCGATTCGCCCGATGAGTCCTTCATATTTAGTCGTTTTCAGCCAATTTTCAGAATTTGTGAAAATTTCACTTTTTTGTGAAAATATCCACTAAATGAGGGAATAAAATGTGTGAGGGTACCCCAGGAGAGTTCCAAATGTGTGTGGGTAGAAGATATATCCAAAGGTGGTAAAATTGAAAAAAGTTGAAAAAAATTTTTTTTTTCGACTTAGTCATTTTTCCGGCGTTTATCAGACTTTCAGATAGGGGAAATGTCAGTGAGCGTTCCGATTTCAGTTCCAGAGCGATTCGCCTGATGAGTCCTTCATATTTAGTCGTTTTCAGCCAATTTTCTGAATTTTTGAAAATTTCACTTTTTTGTGAAAATATCCACTATATGAGGGAATAATATGTGTGACGGTACCCCAGGAGTGTTCCAAATGTGTGTGGGTAGAATATATATCTCACGGGGGTAAAATTGAAAAAAATTTAAAAAAAAATTTTTTTTGACTTAATAATTTTTCCAGCGATTATCAGACTTTCCGATAGGGGAAATGTCAGTGAGCGTTCCAATTTCAGTTCCAGAGCGATTCGCCCGATGAGTCCTTCAAATTTAGTCATTTTCAGCCAATTTTCTGAATTTTTGAAAATTTCATTTTGTGAAAATATCCACTAAATGAGGGAATGATATGTGTGAGGGTACCCCAGGAGAGTTCCAAATGTGTGTGGGTAGAATATATATCTCACGGGGGTAAAATTGAAAAAAGGTGAAAAAATTTTTTTTTGGACTTAGTCATTTTTCTGGCATTTATCAGACTTTCAGATAGGGGAAATGTCAGTGAGCGTTTCGATTTCAGTTCCAGAGCGATTCGCCCGATGAGTCCTTCATATTTAGTCGTTTTCAGCCAATTTTCAGAATTTTTGAAAATTTCACTTTTTTGTGAAAATATCCACTAAATGAGGGAATAAAATGTGTGAGGGTACCCCAGGAGAGTTCCAAATGTGTGTGGGTAGAATATATATCCCACGGGGGTAAAATTGAAAAAAGTTGAAAAAAAATTTTTTTTAGACTTAGTCATTTTTCCGGCGTTTATCAGACTTTCAGATAGGGGAAATGTCAGTGAGCGTTCCGATTTCAGTTCCAGAGCAATTCGCCGATTGAGTCCTTCATATTTAGTCGTTTTCAGCCAGTTTTCAGAATTTTTGAAAATTTCACTTTTTTGTGAAAATATCCACTAAATGAGGGAATAATATGTGTGAGGGTACCCCAGGAGAGCTCCAAATGTGTGTGGGTAGAATCTATATCCCACGGGGGTAAAATTGAAAAAAGTTAAAAAAAAATTTTTTTTAGACTTAGTCATTTTTCCGGCGTTTATCAGACTTTCAGATAGGGGAAATGTCAGTGAGCATTCCGATTTCAGTTCCAGAGCAATTCGCCCGATGATTTCTTCATATTTAGTCGTTTTCCGCCAATTTTCTGAATTTTTGAAAATTTCACTTTTTTGTGAAAATATCCACTAAATGAGGAAATAATATGTGTGAGGGTACCCCAGGAGAGTTCCAAATGTGTGTGGGTAGAATATATATCCCACGGGGGTAAAATTGAAAAAAGGAGAAAAAATTTTTTTTTGGACTTAGTCATTTTTTCAGCGTTTATCAGACTTTCAGATAGGGGAAATGTCAGTGAGCGTTCCAATTTCAGTTCCAGAGCAATTCGCCCGATGAGTCCTTCATATTTAGTCGCTTTCAGCCAATTTTCAGAATTTTGAAAATTTCACTTTTTTGTGAAAATATCCACTAAATGAGGGAATAATATGTGTGAGGGTACCCCAGGAGAGTTCCAAATGTGTGTGGGTAGAATATATATCCCACAGGGGTAAAATTGAAAAAAGGAGAAAAAATTTTTTTTTGGACTTAGTCATTTTTTCAGCGTTTATCAGACTTTCAGATAGGGGAAATGTCAGTGAGCGTTCCAATTTCAGTTCCAGAGCGATTCGCCCAATGAGTCCTTCATATTTAGTCGTTTTCAGCCAATTTTCTGAATTTTTGAAAATTTCACTTTTTTGTGAAAATATCCACTAAATGAGGGAATAATATGTGTGAAGGTACCCCAGGAGAGTTCCAAATGTGTGTGGGTAGAATATATATCCCACGGGGGTAAAATTGAAAAAAGTTGAAAAAAAATTTTTTTTAGACTTAGTCATTTTTCAGGCGTTTATCAGACTTTCAGATAGGGGAAATGTCAGTGAGCGTTCCGATTTCAGTTCCAGAGCGATTCGCCCGATGAGTCCTTCATATTTAGTCGTTTTCAGCCAATTTTCTGAATATTTCAAAATTTCACTTTTTTCTGAAAATATCCACTAAATGAGGGAATAATATGTGTGAGGGTACCCCAGGAGAGTTCCAAATGTGTGTGGGTAGAATATATATCCCATGGGGGTAAAATTGAAAAAAGTTAAAAAAAAATTTTTTTTAGACTTAGTCATTTTTCCGGCGTTTATCAGACTTTCAGATAGGGGAAATGTCAGTGAGCGTTCCAATTTCAGTTCCAGAGCGATTCGCCCGATGAGTCCTTCATATTTAGTCGTTTTCAGCCAATTTTCTGAATTTTTGAAAATTTCACTTTTTTGTGAAAATATCCACTAAATGAGGAAATAATATGTGTGAGGGAACCCAGGAGAGTTCCAAATGTGTGTGGGTAGAATATATATCCCACGGGGGTAAAATTGAAAAAAGTTTTAAAAAAATTTTTTTTAGACTTAGTCATTTTAACGGCGTTTATCAGACTTTCAGATAGGGGAAATGTCATTGAGCATTCCAATTTCAGTTCCAGAGCGATTCGCCCGATGAGTCCTTCATATTTAGTTGTTTTCAGCCAATTTTCTGAATTTTTGAAAATTTCACTTTTTTGTGAAAATATCCACTAAATGAGGGAATAATATGTGTGACGGTACCCCAGGAGTGTTCCAAATGTGTGTGGGTAGAATATATATCTCACGGGGGTAAAATTGAAAAAAGTTTAAAAAAAATTTTTTTTAGACCTAGTCATTTTTCCAGCGTTTATCAGACTTTCCGATAGGGGAAATGTCAGTGAGCGTTCCAATTTCAGTTCCAGAGCGATTCGCCTGATGAGTCCTTCATATTTAGTCGTTTCTGCCAATTTTCAGAATTTTTGAAAATTTCACTTTTTTGTGAAAATATCCACTAAATGAGGGAATAAAATGTGTGAGGGTACCCCAGGAGAGTTCCAAATGTGTGTGGGTAGAATATATATCCCACGGGGGTAAAATTGAAAAAAGTTGAAAAAAAATTTTTTTTAGACTTAGTCATTTTTCCGGCGTTTATCAGACTTTCAGATAGGGGAAATGTCAGTGAGCGTTCCGATTTCAGTTCGAGAGCGATTCGCCGATTGAGGCCTTCATATTTAGTCGTTTTCAGCCAGTTTTCAGAATTTTTGAAAATTTCACTTTTTTGTGAAAATATCCACTAAATGAGGGAATAATATGTGTGAGGGTACCCCAGGAGAGTTCCAAATGTGTGTGGGTAGAATTTATATCCCACGGGGGTAAAATTGAAAAAAGTAAAAAAAAAATTTTTTTTAGACTTAGTCATTTTTCCAGCGTTTATCAGACTTTCAGATAGGGGAAATGTCAGTGAGCGTTCCGATTTCAGTTCCAGAGCGATTCGCCCGATGAGTCCTTCATATTTAGTCGTTTTCAGCCAATTTTCAGAATTTTTGAAAATTTCAATTTTTTGTGAAAATATCCACTAAATGAGGGAATACTATGTGTGAGGGTACCCCAGGAGAGTTCCAAATGTGTGTGGGTAGAATATATATCCCACGGGGGTAAAATTTAAAAAAGTTTTAAAAAAATTTTTTTTAGACTTAGTCATTTTTCCGGCGTTTATCAGACTTTCAGATAGGGGAAATGTCATTGAGCATTCCAATTTCAGTTCCAGAGCGATTCGCCCGATGAGTCCTTCATATTTAGTTGTTTTCAGCCAATTTTCTGAATTTTTGAAAATTTCACTTTTTTGTGAAAATATCCACTAAATGAGGGAATAATATGTGTGAGGGTACCCCAGGAGAGTTCCAAATGTGTGTGGGTAGAATCTATATCCCACGGGGGTAAAATTGAAAAAAGTAAAAAAAAAATTTTTTTTAGACTTAGTCATTTTTACGGCGTTTATCAGACTTTCAGATAGGGGAAATGTCAGTGAGCGTTCCGATTTCAGTTCCAGAGCGATTCTCCCGATGAGTCCTTCATATTTAGTCGTTTTCAGCCAATTTTCAGAATTTGTGAAAATTTCACTTTTTTGTGAAAATATCCACTAAATGAGGGAATAAAATGTGTGAGGGTACCCCAGGAGAGTTCCAAATGTGTGTGGGTAGAAGATATATCCAAAGGTGGTAAAATTGAAAAAAGTTGAAAAAAAATTTTTTTTTCGACTTAGTCATTTTTCCGGCGTTTATCAGACTTTCAGATAGGGGAAATGTCAGTGAGCGTTCCGATTTCAGTTCCAGAGCGATTCGCCTGATGAGTCCTTCATATTTAGTCGTTTTCAGCCAATTTTCTGAATTTTTGAAAATTTCACTTTTTTGTGAAAATATCCACTAAATGAGGGAATAATATGTGTGACGGTACCCCAGGAGTGTTCCAAATGTGTGTGGGTAGAATATATATCTCACGGGGGTAAAATTGAAAAAAGTTTAAAAAAAAATTTTTTTAGACTTAGTCATTTTTCCAGCGTTTATCAGACTTTCCGATAGGGGAAATGTCAGTGAGCGTTCCAATTTCAGTTCCAGAGCGATTCGCCCGATGAGTCCTTCATATTTAGTCGTTTTCAGCCAATTTTCTGAATTTTTGAAAATTTCACTTTTTTGTGAAAAAATCCACTAAATAAGGGAATAATATGTGTGAGGGTACCCCAAGAGAGTTCCAAATGTGTGTGGGTAGAATATATATCCCACGGGGGTAAAATTGAAAAAAGTTGAAAAAAAATTTTTTTTAGACTTAGTCATTTTTCCGGCGTTTATCAGACTTTCAGATAGCGGAAATGTCAGTGAGCGTTCCGATTTCAGTTCCAGAGCGATTCGCCGATTGAGTCCTTCATATTTAGTCGTTTTCAGCCAATTTTCAGAATTTTTGAAAATTTCATTTTGTGAAAATATCCACTAAATGAGGGAATAATATGTGTGAGGGTACCCCAGGAGAGTTCCAAATGTGTGTGGGTAGAATCTATATCCCACGGGGGTAAAATTGAAAAAAGTTAAAAAAAAATTTTTTTTAGACTTAGTCATTTTTCCGGCGTTTATCAGACTTTCAGATAGGGGAAATGTCAGTGAGCGTTCCAATTTCAGTTCCAGAGCGATTCGCCCGATGAGTCCTTCATATTTAGTCGTTTTCAGCCAATTTTCTGAATTTTTGAAAATTTCACTTTTTTGTGAAAATATCCCCTAAATGAGGAAATAATATGTGTGAGGGTACCCCAGGAGAGTTCCAAATGTGTGTGGGTAGAATATATATCCCACGGGGGTAAAATTGAAAAAAGGAGAAAAAATTTTTTTTTGGACTTAGTCTTTTTTTCAGCGTTTATCAGACTTTCAGATAGGGGAAATGTCAGTGAGCGTTCCAATTTCAGTTCCAGAGCGATTCGCCCAATGAGTCCTTCATATTTAGTCGTTTTCAGCCAATTTTCTGAATTTTTGAAAATTTCACTTTTTTGTGAAAATATCCACTAAATGAGGGAATAATATGTGTGAAGGTACCCCAGGAGAGTTCCAAATGTGTGTGGGTAGAATATATATCCCACGGGGGTAAAATTGAAAAAAGGAGAAAAAATTTTTTTTTGGACTTAGTCATTTTTTCAGCGTTTATCAGACTTTCAGATAGGGGAAATGTCAGTGAGCGTTCCGATTTCAGTTCCAGAGCGATTCGCCCAATGAGTCCTTCATATTTAGTCGTTTTCAGCCAATTTTCTGAATTTTTGAAAATTTCACTTTTTTGTGAAAATATCCACTAAATGAGGGAATAATATGTGTGAAGGTACCCCAGGAGAGTTCCAAATGTGTGTGGGTAGAATATATATCCCACGGGGGTAAAATTGAAAAAAGTTGAAAAAAAATTTTTTTTAGACTTAGTCATTTTTCAGGCGTTTATCAGACTTTCAGATAGGGGAAATGTCAGTGAGCGTTCCGATTTCAGTTCCAGAGCGATTCGCCCGATGAGTCCTTCATATTTAGTCGTTTTCAGCCAATTTTCTGAATATTTGAAAATTTCACTTTTTTGTGAAAATATCCACTAAATGAGGGAATACTATGTGTGAGGGTACCCCAGGAGAGTTCCAAATGTGTGTGGGTAGAATATATATCCCACGGGGGTAAAATTTAAAAAAGTTTTAAAAAAATTTTTTTTAGACTTAGTCATTTTTCCGGCGTTTATCAGACTTTCAGATAGGGGAAATGTCATTGAGCATTCCAATTTCAGTTCCAGAGCGATTCGCCCGATGAGTCCTTCATATTTAGTTGTTTTCAGCCAATTTTCTGAATTTTTGAAAATTTCACTTTTTTGTGAAAATATCCACTAAATGAGGGAATAATATGTGTGAGGGTACCCCAGGAGAGTTCCAAATGTGTGTGGGTAGAATCTATATCCCACGGGGGTAAAATTGAAAAAAGTAAAAAAAAAATTTTTTTTAGACTTAGTCATTTTTACGGCGTTTATCAGACTTTCAGATAGGGGAAATGTCAGTGAGCGTTCCGATTTCAGTTCCAGAGCGATTCTCCCGATGAGTCCTTCATATTTAGTCGTTTTCAGCCAATTTTCAGAATTTGTGAAAATTTCACTTTTTTGTGAAAATATCCACTAAATGAGGGAATAAAATGTGTGAGGGTACCCCAGGAGAGTTCCAAATGTGTGTGGGTAGAAGATATATCCCACGGGGGTAAAATTGAAAAAAGTTGAAAAAAAATTTTTTTTAGACTTAGTCATTTTTCCGGCATTTATCAGACTTTCAGATAGCGGAAATGTCAGTGAGCGTTCCGATTTCAGTTCCAGAGCGATTCGCCGATTGAGTCCTTCATATTTAGTCGTTTTCAGCCAATTTTCAGAATTTTTGAAAATTTCATTTTGTGAAAATATCCACTAAATGAGGGAATAATATGTGTGAGGGTACCCCAGGAGAGTTCCAAATGTGTGTGGGTAGAATCTATATCCCACGGGGGTAAAATTGAAAAAAGTTAAAAAAAAATTTTTTTTAGACTTAGTCATTTTTCCGGCGTTTATCAGACTTTCAGATAGGGGAAATGTCAGTGAGCGTTCCAATTTCAGTTCCAGAGCGATTCGCCCGATGAGTCCTTCATATTTAGTCGTTTTCAGCCAATTTTCTGAATTTTTGAAAATTTCACTTTTTTGTGAAAATATCCACTAAATGAGGAAATAATATGTGTGAGGGTACCCCAGGAGAGTTCCAAATGTGTGTGGGTAGAATATATATCCCACGGGGGTAAAATTGAAAAAAGGAGAAAAAATTTTTTTTTGGACTTAGTCATTTTTTCAGCGTTTATCAGACTTTCAGATAGGGGAAATGTCAGTGAGCGTTCCAATTTCAGTTCCAGAGCGATTCGCCCAATGAGTCCTTCATATTTAGTCGTTTTCAGCCAATTTTCTGAATTTTTGAAAATTTCACTTTTTTGTGAAAATATCCACTAAATGAGGGAATAATATGTGTGAAGGTACCCCAGGAGAGTTCCAAATGTGTGTGGGTAGAATATATATCCCACGGGGGTAAAATTGAAAAAAGTTGAAAAAAATTTTTTTTTAGACTTAGTCATTTTTCAGGCGTTTATCAGACTTTCAGATAGGGGAAATGTCAGTGAGCGTTCCGATTTCAGTTCCAGAGCGATTCGCCCGATGAGTCCTTCATATTTAGTCGTTTTCAGCCAATTTTCTGAATATTTGAAAATTTCACTTTTTTGTGAAAATATCCACTAAATGAGGGAATAATATGTGTGAGGGTACCCCAGGAGAGTTCCAAATGTGTGTGGGTAGAATATATATCCCATGGGGGCAAAATTGAAAAAAGTTGAAAAAAAATTTTTTTGGACTTAGTCATTTTTCCGGCGTTTATCAGACTTTCGGATAGGGGAAATGTCAGTGAGAGTTCCGATTTCAGTTCCAGAGCGACTCGCCCAATGAGTCCTTCATATTTAGTCGTTTTCAGCCAGTTTTCAGAATTTTTGAAAATTTCACTTTTTTGTGAAAATATCCACTAAATGAGGGAATAATATGTGTGAGGGTACCCCAGGAGAGTTCCAAATGTGTGTGGGTAGAATCTATATCCCACGGGGGTAAAATTGAAAAAAGTTAAAAAAATATTTTTTTTAGACTTAGTCATTTTTCCAGCGTTTATCAGACTTTCAGATAGGGGAAATGTCAGTGAGCGTTCCAATTTCAGTTCCAGAGCGATTCGCCCAATGAGTCCTTCATATTTAGTCGTTTTCAGCCAATTTTCTGAATTTTTGAAAATTTCACTTTTTTGTGAAAATATCCACTAAATGAGGGAATAATATGTGTGAAGGTACCCCAGGAGAGTTCCAAATGTGTGTGGGTAGAATATATATCCCACGGGGGTAAAATTGAAAAAAGTTGAAAAAAATTTTTTTTTAGACTTAGTCATTTTTCAGGCGTTTATCAGACTTTCAGATAGGGGAAATGTCAGTGAGCGTTCCGATTTCAGTTCCAGAGCGATTCGCCCGATGAGTCCTTCATATTTAGTCGTTTTCAGCCAATTTTCTGAATATTTGAAAATTTCACTTTTTTGTGAAAATATCCACTAAATGAGGGAATAATATGTGTGAGGGTACCCCAGGAGAGTTCCAAATGTGTGTGGGTAGAATATATATCCCATGGGGGTAAAATTGAAAAAAGTTGAAAAAAAATTTTTTTGGACTTAGTCATTTTTCCGGCGTTTATCAGACTTTCGGATAGGGGAAATGTCAGTGAGAGTTCCGATTTCAGTTCCAGAGCGACTCGCCCAATGAGTCCTTCATATTTAGTCGTTTTCAGCCAGTTTTCAGAATTTTTGAAAATTTCACTTTTTTGTGAAAATATCCACTAAATGAGGGAATAATATGTGTGAGGGTACCCCAGGAGAGTTCCAAATGTGTGTGGGTAGAATCTATATCCCACGGGGGTAAAATTGAAAAAAGTTAAAAAAATATTTTTTTTAGACTTAGTCATTTTTCCAGCGTTTATCAGACTTTCAGATAGGGGAAATGTCAGTGAGCGTTCCGATTTCAGTTCCAGAGCGATTCGCCCGATGAGTCCTTCATATTTAGTCGTTTTCAGCCAATTTTCAGAATTTTTGAAAATTTCAATTTTTTGTGAAAATATCCACTAAATGAGGGAATACTATGTGTGAGGGTACCCCAGGAGAGTTCCAAATGTGTGTGGGTAGAGTATATATCCCACGGGGGTAAAATTTAAAAAAGTTTTAAAAAAATTTTTTTTAGACTTAGTCATTTTTCCGGCGTTTATCAGACTTTCAGATAGGGGAAATGTCATTGAGCATTCCAATTTCAGTTCCAGAGCGATTCGCCCGATGAGTCCTTCATATTTAGTTGTTTTCAGCCAATTTTGTGAATTTTTGAAAATTTTACTTTTTTGTGAAAATATCCACTAAATGAGGGAATAATATGTGTGAGGGTACCCCAGGAGAGTTCCAAATGTGTGTGGGTAGAATCTATATCCCACGGGGGTAAAATTGAAAAAAGTAAAAAAAAAATTTTTTTTAGACTTAGTCATTTTTACGGCGTTTATCAGACTTTCAGATAGGGGAAATGTCAGTGAGCGTTCCGATTTCAGTTCCAGAGCGATTCTCCCGATGAGTCCTTCATATTTAGTCGTTTTCAGCCAATTTTCAGAATTTGTGAAAATTTCACTTTTTTGTGAAAATATCCACTAAATGAGGGAATAAAATGTGTGAGGGTACCCCAGGAGAGTTCCAAATGTGTGTGGGTAGAAGATATATCCAAAGGTGGTAAAATTGAAAAAAGTTGAAAAAAATTTTTTTTTCGACTTAGTCATTTTTCCGGCGTTTATCAGACTTTCAGATAGGGGAAATGTCAGTGAGCGTTCCGATTTCAGTTCCAGAGCGATTCGCCTGATGAGTCCTTCATATTTAGTCGTTTTCAGCCAATTTTCTGAATTTTTGAAAATTTCACTTTTTTGTGAAAATATCCACTAAATGAGGGAATAATATGTGTGACGGTACCCCAGGAGTGTTCCAAATGTGTGTGGGTAGAATATATATCTCACGGGGGTAAAATTGAAAAAAGTTTAAAAAAAAATTTTTTTAGACTTAGTCATTTTTCCAGCGTTTATCAGACTTTCCGATAGGGGAAATGTCAGTGAGTGTTCCAATTTCAGTTCCAGAGCGATTCGCCCGATGAGTCCTTCATATTTAGTCGTTTTCAGCCAATTTTCTGAATTTTTGAAAATTTCACTTTTTTGTGAAAATATCCACTAAATAAGGGAATAATATGTGTGAGGGTACCCCAAGAGAGTTCCAAATGTGTGTGGGTAGAATATATATCCCACGGGGGTAAAATTGAAAAAAGTTGAAAAAAAATTTTTTTTAGACTTAGTCATTTTTCCGGCATTTATCAGACTTTCAGATAGCGGAAATGTCAGTGAGCGTTCCGATTTCAGTTCCAGAGCGATTCGCCGATTGAGTCCTTCATATTTAGTCGTTTTCAGCCAATTTTCAGAATTTTTGAAAATTTCATTTTGTGAAAATATCCACTAAATGAGGGAATAATATGTGTGAGGGTACCCCAGGAGAGTTCCAAATGTGTGTGGGTAGAATCTATATCCCACGGGGGTAAAATTGAAAAAAGTTAAAAAAAAATTTTTTTTAGACTTAGTCATTTTTCCGGCGTTTATCAGACTTTCAGATAGGGGAAATGTCAGTGAGCGTTCCGATTTCAGTTCCAGAGCGATTCGCCCAATGAGTCCTTCATATTTAGTCGCTTTCAGCCAATTTTCAGAATTTTCAAAATTTCACTTTTTTTGTGAAAATATCCACTAAATGAGGAAATAATATGTGTGAGGGTACCCCAGGAGAGTTCCAAATGTGTGTCGGTAGAATATATATCCCACGGGGGTAAAATTGAAAAAAGGAGAAAAAATTTTTTTTTGGACTTAGTCATTTTTTCAGCGTTTATCAGACTTTCAGATAGGGGAAATGTCAGTGAGCGTTCCAATTTCAGTTCCAGAGCGATTCGCCCAATGAGTCCTTCATATTTAGTCGTTTTCAGCCAATTTTCTGAATTTTTGAAAATTTCACTTTTTTGCGAAAATATCCACTAAATGAGGGAATAATATGTGTGAAGGTACCCCAGGAGAGTTCCAAATGTGTGTGGGTAGAATATATATCCCACGGGGGTAAAATTGAAAAAAGTTGAAAAAAAATTTTTTTTAGACTTAGTCATTTTTCAGGCGTTTATCAGACTTTCAGATAGGGGAAATGTCAGTGAGCGTTCCGATTTCAGTTCCAGAGCGATTCGCCCGATGAGTCCTTCATATTTAGTCGTTTTCAGCCAATTTTCTGAATATTTGAAAATTTCACTTTTTTGTGAAAATATCCACTAAATGAGGGAATAATATGTGTGAGGGTACCCCAGGAGAGTTCCAAATGTGTGTGGGTAGAATATATATCCCATGGGGGTAAAATTGAAAAAAGTTTAAAAAAAATTTTTATTAGACTTAGTCATTTTTCCGGCGTTTATCAGACTTTCAGATAGGGGAAATGTCAGTGAGCGTTCCAATTTCAGTTCCAGAGCGATTCGCCCGATGAGTCCTTCATATTTAGTCGTTTTCAGCCAATTTTCTGAATTTTTGAAAATTTCACTTTTTTGTGAAAATATCCACTAAATGAGGAAATAATATGTGTGAGGGTACCCCAGGAGAGTTCCAAATGTGTGTGGGTAGAATATATATCCCACGGGGGTAAAATTGAAAAAAGGAGAACAATTTTTTTTTTGGACTTAGTCATTTTTTCAGCGTTTATCAGACTTTCAGATAGGGGAAATGTCAGTGAGCGTTCCGATTTCAGTTCCAGAGCGATTCGCCCGATGAGTCCTTCATATTTAGTCGTTTTCAGCCAATTTTCTGAATATTTGAAAATTTCACTTTTTTGTGAAAATATCCACTAAATGAGGGAATAATATGTGTGAGGGTACCCCAGGAGAGTTCCAAATGTGTGTGGGTAGAATATATATCCCACGGGGGTAAAATTGAAAAAAGTTTTAAAAAAAATTTTTTTAGACTTAGTCATTTTTTCAGCGTTTATCAGACTTTCAGATAGGGGAAATGTCAGTGAGCGTTCCGATTTCAGTTCCAGAGCGATTCGCCCAATGAGTCCTTCATATTTAGTCGCTTTCAGCCAATTTTCAGAATTTTCAAAATTTCACTTTTTTTGTGAAAATATCCACTAAATGAGGAAATAATATGTGTGAGGGTACCCCAGGAGAGTTCCAAATGTGTGTCGGTAGAATATATATCCCACGGGGGTAAAATTGAAAAAAGGAGAAAAAAATTTTTTTTGGACTTAGTCATTTTTTCAGCGTTTATCAGACTTTCAGATAGGGGAAATGTCAGTGAGCGTTCCAATTTCAGTTCCAGAGCAATTCGCCCGATGACTCCTTCATATTTAGTCGTTTTCAGCCAATTTTCTGAACTTTTGAAAATTTCACTTTTTTGTGAAAATATCCACTAAATGAGGGAATAATTTGTGTGAGGGTACCCCAGGAGAGTTCCAAATGTGTGTGGGTAGAATATATATCCCACGGGGGTAAAATTGAAAAAAGTTTAAAAAAATTTTTTTTTAGGCTTAGTCATTTTTCCGGCGTTTATCAGACTTTCAGATAGGGGAAATGTCAGTGAGCGTTCCAATTTCAGTTCCAGAGCGATTCGCCCGATGAGTCCTTCATATTTAGTCGTTTTCAGCCAGTTTTCTGAATTTTTGAAAATTTCACTTTTTTGTGAAAATATCCACTAAATGAGGGAATAATTTGTGTGAGGGTACCCCAGGAGAGTTCCAAATGTGTGTGGGTAGAATATATATCCCACGGGGGTAAAATTTAAAAAAGTTTAAAAAAATTTTTTTTTGGACTTAGTCATTTTTCCGGCGTTAATCAGACTTTCAATTAGGGCAAATGTCAGTGAGCGTTCCAATTTCAGTTCCAGAGCGATTCGCCCGATGAGTCCTTCATATTTAGTCGTTTTCAGCCAATTTTCTGAATATTTGAAAATTTCACTTTTTTGTGAAAATATCCACTAAATGAGGGAATAATATGTGTGAGGGTACCCCAGGAGAGTTCCAAATGTGTGTGGGTAGAATATATATCCCACGGGGGTAAAATTGAAAAAAGTTTAAAAAAAATTTTTTTTAGGCTTAGTCATTTTTCCGGCGTTTATCAGACTTTCAGATAGGGGAAATGTCAGTGAGCGTTCCAATTTCAGTTCCAGAGCGATTCGCCCGATGAGTCCTTCATATTTAGTCGTTTTCAGCCAATTTTCTGAATTTTTGAAAATTTCACTTTTTTGTGAAAATATCCACTAAATGAGGGAATAATATGTGTGAGGGTACGCCAGGAGAGTTCCAAATGTGTGTGGGTAGAATATATATCCCACGGGGGTAAAATTGAAAAAAGGAGAAAAAATTTTTTTTTGGACTTAGTCATTTTTTCAGCGTTTATCAGACTTTCAGATAGGGGAAATGTCAGTGAGCGTTCCAATTTCAGTTCCAGAGCGATTCGCCCAATGAGTCCTTCATATTTAGTCGTTTTCAGCCAATTTTCTGAATTTTTGAAAATTTCACTTTTTTGCGAAAATATCCACTAAATGAGGGAATAATATGTGTGAAGGTACCCCAGGAGAGTTCCAAATGTGTGTGGGTAGAATATATATCCCACGGGGGTAAAATTGAAAAAAGTTTAAAAAAATTTTTTTTTGACTTAGTCATTTTTTCAGCGTTTATCACACTTTCAGATAGGGGAAATGTCATTGAGCGTTCCAATTTCAGTTCCAGAGCACTTCGCCCGATGAGTCCTTCATATTCAGTCGTTTTCAGCCAATTTTCTGAATTTTTGAAAATTTCACTTTTTTGTGAAAATATCCACTAAATAAGGGAATAATATGTGTGAGGGTACCCCAAGAGAGTTCCAAATGTGTGTGGGTAGAATATATATCCCACGGGGGTAAAATTGAAAAAAGTTGAAAAAAAATTTTTTTTAGACTTAGTCATTTTTCCGGCATTTATCAGACTTTCAGATAGCGGAAATGTCAGTGAGCGTTCCGATTTCAGTTCCAGAGCGATTCGCCGATTGAGTCCTTCATATTTAGTCGTTTTCAGCCAATTTTCAGAATTTTTGAAAATTTCATTTTGTGAAAATATCCACTAAATGAGGAAATAATATGTGTGAGGGTACCCCAGGAGAGTTCCAAATGTGTTTGGGTAGAATATATATCCCACGGGGGTAAAATTGAAAAAAGGAGAAAAAATTTTTTTTTGGACTTAGTCATTTTTTCAGCGTTTATCAGACTTTCAGATAGGGGAAATGTCAGTGAGCGTTCCAATTTCAGTTCCAGAGCGATTCGCCCAATGAGTCCTTCATATTTAGTCGTTTTCAGCCAATTTTCTGAATTTTTGAAAATTTCACTTTTTTGCGAAAATATCCACTAAATGAGGGAATAATATGTGTGAAGGTACCCCAGGAGAGTTCCAAATGTGTGTGGGTAGAATATATATCCCACGGGGGTAAAATTGAAAAAAGTTGAAAAAAAAATTTTTTTAGACTTAGTCATTTTTCAGGCGTTTATCAGACTTTCAGATAGGGGAAATGTCAGTGAGCGTTCCGATTTCAGTTCCAGAGCGATTCGCCCGATGAGTCCTTCATATTTAGTCGTTTTCAGCCAATTTTCTGAATATTTGAAAATTTCACTTTTTTGTGAAAATATCCACTAAATGAGGGAATAATATGTGTGAGGGTACCCCAGGAGAGTTCCAAATGTGTGTGGGTAGAATATATATCCCATGGGGGTAAAATTGAAAAAAGTTTAAAAAAAATTTTTTTTAGACTTAGTCATTTTTCCGGCGTTTATCAGACTTTCAGATAGGGGAAATGTCAGTGAGCGTTCCAATTTCAGTTCCAGAGCGATTCGCCCGATGAGTCCTTCATATTTAGTCGTTTTCAGCCAATTTTCTGAATTTTTGAAAATTTCACTTTTTTGTGAAAATATCCACTAAATGAGGAAATAATATGTGTGAGGGTGCCCCAGGAGAGTTCCAAATGTGTGTGGGTAGAATATATATCCCACGGGGGTAAAATTGAAAAAAGGAGAAAAAATTTTTTTTTGGACTTAGTCATTTTTTCAGCGTTTATCAGACTTTCAGATAGGGGAAATGTCAGTGAGCGTTCCGATTTCAGTTCCAGAGCGATTCGCCCGATGAGTCCTTCATATTTAGTCGTTTTCAGCCAATTTTCTGAATATTTGAAAATTTCACTTTTTTGTGAAAATATCCACTAAATGAGGGAATAATATGTGTGAGGGTACCCCAGGAGAGTTCCAAATGTGTGTGGGTAGAATATATATCCCACGGGGGTAAAATTGAAAAAAGTTTTAAAAAAAATTTTTTTAGACTTAGTCATTTTTTCAGCGTTTATCAGACTTTCAGATAGGGGAAATGTCAGTGAGCGTTCCGATTTCAGTTCCAGAGCGATTCGCCCAATGAGTCCTTCATATTTAGTCGCTTTCAGCCAATTTTCAGAATTTTCAAAATTTCACTTTTTTTGTGAAAATATCCACTAAATGAGGAAATAATATGTGTGAGGGTACCCCAGGAGAGTTCCAAATGTGTGTCGGTAGAATATATATCCCACGGGGGTAAAATTGAAAAAAGGAGAAAAAAATTTTTTTTGGACTTAGTCATTTTTTCAGCGTTTATCAGACTTTCAGATAGGGGAAATGTCAGTGAGCGTTCCAATTTCAGTTCCAGAGCAATTCGCCCGATGACTCCATCATATTTAGTCGTTTTCAGCCAATTTTCTGAACTTTTGAAAATTTCACTTTTTTGTGAAAATATCCACTAAATGAGGGAATAATATGTGTGAAGGTACCCCAGGAGAGTTCCAAATGTGTGTGGGTAGAATATATATCCCACGGGGGTAAAATTGAAAAAAGCTAAAAAAAAATTTTTTTTAGACTTAGTCATTTTTCCGGCGTTAATCAGACTTTCAATTAGGGCAAATGTCAGTGAGCGTTCCGATTTCACTTCCAGAGCGATTCGCCCGATGAGTCCTTCATATTTAGTCGTTTTCAGCCAATTTTCTGAATATTTGAAAATTTCACTTTTTTGTGAAAATATCCACTAAATGAGGGAATAATATGTGTGAGGGAACCCCAAGAGAGTTCCAAATCTGTGTGGGTAGAATATATATCCCACGGGGGTAAAATTGAAAAAAGTTTTAAAAAATTTTTTTTTAGACTTAGTCATTTTTTCAGTGTTTATCAGACTTTCAGATAGGGGAAATGTCAGTGAGCGTTCCGATTTCAGTTCCAGAGCGATTCGCCCAATGAGTCCTTCATATTTAGTCGTTTTCAGCCAATTTTCTGAATTTTTGAAAATTTCACTTTTTTGTGAAAATATCCACTAAATGAGGGAATAATATGTGTGAGGGTACGCCAGGAGAGTTCCAAATGTGTGTGGGTAGAATATATATCCCACGGGGGTAAAATTGAAAAAAGTTTAAAAAAAATTTTTTTTAGACTTAGTCATTTTTCCGGCGTTTATCAGACTTTCAGATAGGGGAAATGTCAGTGAGCGTTCCAATTTCAGTTCCAGAGCGATTCGCCCGATGAGTCCTTCATATTTAGTCGTTTTCAGCCAGTTTTCTGAATTTTTGAAAATTTCACTTTTTTGTGAAAATATCCACTAAATGAGGGAATAATTTGTGTGAGGGTACCCCAGGAGAGTTCCAAATGTGTGTGGGTAGAATATATATCCCACGGGGGTAAAATTGAAAAAAGTTTAAAAAAAATTTTTTTTAGGCTTAGTCATTTTTCCGGCGTTTATCAGACTTTCAGATAGGGGAAATGTCAGTGAGCGTTCCAATTTCAGTTCCAGAGCGATTCGCCCGATGAGTCCTTCATATTTAGTCGTTTTCAGCCAGTTTTCTGAATTTTTGAAAATTTCACTTTTTTGTGAAAATATCCACTAAATGAGGGAATAATTTGTGTGAGGGTACCCCAGGAGAGTTCCAAATGTGTGTGGGTAGAATATATATCCCACGGGGGTAAAATTTAAAAAAGTTTAAAAAAATTTTTTTTTGGACTTAGTCATTTTTCCGGCGTTAATCAGACTTTCAATTAGGGCAAATGTCAGTGAGCGTTCCAATTTCAGTTCCAGAGCGATTCGCCCGATGAGTCCTTCATATTTAGTCGTTTTCAGCCAATTTTCTGAATTTTTGAAAATTTCACTTTTTTGTGAAAATATCCACTAAATGAGGGAATAATATGTGTGAGGGTACCCCAGGAGAGTTCCAAATGTGTGTGGGTAGAATATATATCCCACGGGGGTAAAATTGAAAAAAGTTTAAAAAAAATTTTTTTTAGGCTTAGTCATTTTTCCGGCGTTTATCAGACTTTCAGATAGGGGAAATGTCAGTGAGCGTTCCAATTTCAGTTCCAGAGCGATTCGCCCGATGAGTCCTTCATATTTAGTCGTTTTCAGCCAATTTTCTGAATTTTTGAAAATTTCACTTTTTTGTGAAAATATCCACTAAATGAGGGAATAATATGTGTGAGGGTACGCCAGGAGAGTTCCAAATGTGTGTGGGTAGAATATATATCCCACGGGGGTAAAATTGAAAAAAGTTTAAAAAAAATTTTTTTTTGACTTAGTCATTTTTTCAGCGTTTATCACACTTTCAGATAGGGGAAATGTCATTGAGCGTTCCAATTTCAGTTCCAGAGCAATTCGCCCGATGAGTCCTTCATATTCAGTCGTTTTCAGCCAATTTTCAGA
Source organism: Phyllobates terribilis (assembly GCF_046119375.1). NCBI lineage: Eukaryota > Metazoa > Chordata > Amphibia > Anura > Dendrobatidae > Phyllobates > Phyllobates terribilis. Next base: position 16,049,651 of record NW_027362773.1, on the reverse strand, counting down.
ATTTTGAAAATTTCACTTTTTTGTGAAAATATCCACTAAATGAGGGAATAATATGTGTGAGGGTACCCCAGGAGAGTTCCAAATGTGTGTGGGTAGAATATATATCCCACGGGGGTAAAATTGAAAAAAGTTTAAAAAAAATTTTTTTTGGACTTCGTCATTTTTCCGGCGTTTATCAGACTTTCAGATAGGGGAAATGTCAGTGAGCGTTCCGATTTCAATTCCAGAGCGATTCGCCCGATGAGTCCTTCATATTTAGACGTTTTAAGCCAATTTTCAGAATTTTTGAAAATTTCACTTTTTTGTGAAAATATCCACTAAATGAGGGAATAATATGTGTGAGGGTACCCCAGGAGAGTTCCAAATGTGTGTGGGTAGAATATATATCCCACGGGGGTAAAATTGAAAAAAGTTTAAAAAAAATTTTTTTTGGACTTAGTCATTTTTCAGGCGTTAATCAGACTTTCAATTAGGGCAAATGTCAGTGAGCGTTCCGATTTCACTTCCAGAGCGATTTGCCCGATGAGTCCTTCATATTCAGTCGTTTTCAGCCAATTTTCTGAATATTTGAAAATTTCACTTTTTTCTGAAAATATCCACTAAATGAGGGAATAATATGTGTGAGGGTATGCCAGGAGAGTTCCAAATGTGTGTGGGTAGAATATATATCCCACGGGGGTAAAATTGAAAAAAGTTTTAAAAAAATTTTTTTAGACTTAGTCATTTTTCCGGCTTTTATCAGACTTTCAGATAGGGGAAATGTCAGTGAGCATTCCAATTTCAGTTCCAGAGTGATTTGCCCGATGAGTCCTTCATATTTAGTCGTTTTCAGCCAATTTTCTGTATTTTTGAAAATTTCACTTTTTTGTGAAAATATCCACTAAATGAGGGAATAATATGTGTGAGGGTACCCCAGGAAAGTTCCAAATGTGTGTGGGTAGAATATATATCCCATGGGGGTAAAATTGAAAAAAGTTAAAAAAAAATTTTTTTAGACTTAGTCATTTTTCCGGCGTTTATCAGACTTTCAGATAGGGGAAATGTCAGTGAGCGTTCCAATTTCAGTTCCAGAGCAATTCGCCCGATGAGTCCTTCATATTTAGTCGTTTTCAGCCAATTTTCTGAATTTTTGAAAATTTCACTTTTTTGTGAAAATATCCACTAAATGAAGGAATAATATGTGTGATGGTACCCCAGGAGAGTTCCAAATGTGTGTGGGTAGAATATATATCCCACGGGGGTAAAATTGAAAAAAGTTGAAAAAAATTTTTTTTTAGACTTAGTCATTTTTCCGGCGTTTATCAGACTTTCAGATAGGGGAAATGTCAGTGAGCGTTCCGATTTCAGTTCCAGAGCGATTCGCCCGATGAGTCCTTCATATTTAGTCGTTTTCAGCCAATTTTCTGAATATTTGAAAATTTCACTTTTTTGTGAAAATATCCACTAAATGAGGGAATAATATGTGTGAGGGTACCCCAGGAGAGTTCCAAATGTGTGTGGGTAGAATATATATCCCACGGGGGTAAAATTGAAAAAAGGAGAAAAAATTTTTTTTTGGACTTAGTCATTTTTTCAGCGTTTATCAGACTTTCAGATAGGGGAAATGTCAGTGAGCGTTCCAATTTCAGTTCCAGAGCAATTCGCCAGATGTGTCCTTCATATTTAGTCGTTTTCAGCCAATTTTCAGAATTTTGAAAATTTCACTTTTTTGTGAAAATATCCACTAAATGAGGGAATAATATGTGTGATGGTACCCCAGGAGAGTTCCAAATGTGTGTGGGTAGAATATATATCCCACTGGGGTAAAATTGAAAAAAGTTGAAAAAAAATTTTTTTTAGACTTAGTCATTTTTCCGGCGTTTATCAGACTTTCAGATAGGGGAAATGTCAGTGAGCGTTCCGATTTCAGTTCCAGAGCGATTCGCCCGATGAGTCCTTCATATTTAGTCGTTTTCAGCCAATTTTCTGAATATTTGAAAATTTCACTTTTTTGTGAAAATATCCACTAAATGAGGGAATAATATGTGTGAGGGTACCCCAGGAGAGTTCCAAATGTGTGTGGGTAGAATATATATCCCACAGGGGTAAAATTGAAAAAAGGAGAAAAATTTTTTTTTTGGACTTAGTCACTATTTCCGGCGTTTATCAGACTTTCAGATAGGGAAAATGTCAGTGAGCGTTCCAATTTCAGTTCCAGAGCAATTCGCCCGATGAGTCCTTCATATTTAGACGTTTTCAGCCAATTTTCAGAATTTTGAAAATTTCACTTTTTTGTGAAAATATCCACTAAATGAGGGAATAATATGTGTGAGGGTACCCCAGGAGAGTTCCAAATGTGTGTGGGTAGAATATATATCCCACGGGGGTAAAATTGAAAAAAGGAGAAAAATTTTTTTTTTGGACTTAGTCATTTTTTCAGCGTTTTTCAGACTTTCAGATAGGGGAAATGTCAGTGAGCGTTCCAATTTCAGTTCCAGAGCAATTCGCCCGATGTGTCCTTCATATTTAGTCGTTTTCAGCCAATTTTCAGAATTTTGAAAATTTCACTTTTTTGTGAAAATATCCACTAAATGAGGGAATAATATGTGTGAGGGTACCCCAGGAGAGTTCCAAATGTGTGTGGGTAGAATATATATCCCACAGGGGTAAAATTGAAAAAAGTTAAAAAAAAATTTTTTTGGACTTAGTCATTTTTCCGGCGTTTATCAGACTTTCAGATAGGGAAATGTCAGTGAGCGTTCCGATTTCAGTTCCAGAGCGATTCGCCCGATGAGTCCTTCATATTTAGTCGTTTTCAGCCAATTTTCTGAATTTTTGAAAATTTCACTTTTTTGTGAAAATATCCACTAAATGAGGGAATAATATGTGTGAGGGTACCCCAGGAGAGTTCCAAATGTGTGTGGGTAGAATATATATCCCACGGGGGTAAAATTGAAAAAAGGAGAAAAAAAATTTTTTTGGACTTAGTCATTTTTTCAGCGTTTATCAGACTTTCAGATAGGGGAAATGTCAGTGAGCGTTCCAATTTCAGTTCCAGAGCAATTCGCCCGATGAGTCCTTCATATTTAGTCGTTTTCAGCCAATTTTCAGAATTTTGAAAATTTCACTTTTTTGTGAAAATATCCACTAAATGAGGGAATAATATGTGTGAGGGTACCCCAGGAGAGTTCCAAATGTGTGTGGGTAGAATATGTATCCCACAGGAACAAAATTGAAAAAAGTTGAAAAAAAATTTTTTTGGACTTAGTCATTTTTCCGGCGTATATCAGACTTTCAGATAGGGAAATGTCTGTGAGCGTTCCGATTTCACTTCCAGAGCGATTTGCCCGATGAGTCCTTCATATTTAGTCGTTTTCAGCCAATTTTCAGAATTTTTGAAAATTTCACATTTTTGTGAAAATATCCACTAAATGAGGGAATAATATGTGTGAGGGTACCCCAGGAGAGTTCCAAATGTGTGTGGGTAGAATATATATCCCAAGGGGGTAAAATTGAAAAAAGTTTAAAAAAATTTTTTTTAGATTTAGCCATTTTTCCGGCTTTTATCAGACTTTCAGATAGGGGAAATGTCAGTGAGCGTTCCGATTTCAGTTCCAGAGCGATTCGCCTGATGAGTCCTTCATATTTAGTCGCTTTCAGCCAATTTTCTGAATTTTTGAAAATTTCACTTTTTTGTGAAAATATCCACTAAATGAGGGAATAATATGTGTGACGGTACCCCAGGAGTGTTCCAAATGTGTGTGGGTAGAATATATATCCCACGGGGGTAAAATTGAAAAAAGTTGAAAAAAAATTTTTTTGGACTTAGTCATTTTTCCGGCGTTTATCAGACTTTCAGATAGGGGAAATGTCAGTGAGCGTTCCGATTTCAGTTCCAGAGCGATTCGCCCAATGAGTCCTTAATATTTAGTCGTTTTCATCCAATTTTCTGAATATTTGAAAATTTCACTTTTTTGTGAAAATATCCACTAAATGAGGGAATAATATGTGTGAGGGTACCCCAGGAGAGTTCCAAATGTGTGTGGGTAGAATATATATCCCACGGGGGTAAAATTGAAAAAAGGAGAAAAATTTTTTTTTTGGACTTAGTCATTTTTTCAGCGTTTATCAGACTTTCAGATAGGGGAAATGTCAGTGAGCGTTCCAATTTCAGTTCCAGAGCAATTCGCCCGATGAGTCCTTCATATTTAGTCGTTTTCAGCCAATTTTCAGAATTTTGAAAATTTCACTTTTTTGTGAAAATATCCACTAAATGAGGGAATAATATGTGTGAGGGTACCCCAGGAGAGTTCCAAATGTGTGTGGGTAGAATATATATCCCACAGGGGTAAAATTGAAAAAAGTTTTAAAAAAATTTTTTTGGACTTAGTCATTTTCACGGCGTTTATCAGACTTTCAGATAGGGGAAATGTCAGTGAGCGTTCCGATTTCAGTTCCAGAGCGATTCACCCAATGAGTCCTTCATATTTAGTCGTTTTCAGCCAATTTTCAGAATTTTTGAAAATTTCACTTTTTTGTAAAAATATCCACTAAATGAGGGAATAATATGTGTGAGGGTACCCCAGGAGAGTTCCAAATGTGAGTGGGTAGAATATATATCCCACGGGGGTAAAATTGAAAAAAGTTTAAAAAAAATTTTTTTTAGACTTAGTCATTTTTCCGGCGTTTATCAGACTTTCAGATAGGGGAAATGTCAGTGAGCGTTCCAATTTCAGTTCCAGAGCGATTCGCCCGATGAGTCCTTCATATTTAGTCGTTTTCAGCCAATTTTCAGAATTTTTGAAAATTTCACTTTTTTGTGAAAATATCCACTAAATGAGGGAATAATATGTGTGAGGGTACCCCAGGAGAGTTTCAAATGTGTGTGGGTAGAATATATATCCCACAGGGGTAAAATTGAAAAAAGTTGAAAAAAAATTTTTTTGGACTTAGTCATTTTTCCGGCGTTTATCAGACTTTCAGATAGGGTAAATGTCAGAGAGTGTTCCGATTTCAGTTCCAGAGCGATTCGCCCAATGAGTCCTTCATATTTAGTCATTTTCAGCCAATTTTCTGAATTTTTGAAAATTTCACTTTTTTGTGAAAATATCCACTAAATGAGGGAATAATATGTGTGAGGGTACCAAAGGAGAGTTCCAAATGTGTGTGGGTAGAATATATATCCCACGAGGGTAAAATTGATAAAAGTTTAAAAAAATTTTTTTTTGGACTTAGTCATTTTTCCGGCGTTAATCAGACTTTCAATTAGGGCAAATGTCAGTGAGCGTTCCGATTTCAGTTCCAGAGCGATTCGCCTGATGAGTCCTTCATATTTAGTCGTTTTCAGCCAATTTTCAGAATATTTGAAAATTTCACTTTTTTGTGGAAATATCCACTAAATGAGGGAATAATATGTGTGAGGGTACCCCAGGAGAGTTCCAAATGTGTGTGGGTAGAATATATATCCCACAGGGGTAAAATTGAAAAAAGTTTTAAAAAATTTTTTTTTGGACTTAGTCATTTTTCCGGCGTTAATCAGACTTTCAATTAGGGCAAATGTCAGTGAGCGTTCCGATTTCACTTCCAGAGCGATTCGCCCGATGAGTCCTTCATATTTAGTCGTTTTCAGCCAATTTTCTGAATATTTGAAAATTTCACTATTTTGTGAAAATATCCACTAAATGAGGGAATAATATGTGTGAGGGTACCTCAGGAGATTTCCAAATGTGTGTGGGTAGAATATATATCCCACGGGGGTAAAATTGAAATAAGGTTTAAACAATTTTTTTTTAGACTTAGTAATTTTTCCGGCGTTTATCAGACTTTCAGATAGGGGAAATGTCAGTGAGCAATCCAATTTCAGTTCCAGAGCGATTCGCCCGATGTGTCCTTCATATTTAGTCGTTTTCAGCCAATTTTCAGAATATTTGAAAATTTCACTTTTTTGTGAAAATATCCACTAAATGAGGGAATAATATGTGTGAGGGTACCCCAGGAGAGTTCCAAATGTGTGTGGGCAGAATATATATCTCACGGGGGTAAAATTGAAAAAAGTTTAAAAAAAATTTTTTTTAGACTTAGTCATTTTTCCGGCGTTTATCAGACTTTCAGATAGGGGAAATGTCAGTGAGCGTTCCAATTTCAGTTCCAGAGCGATTCGCCTGATGAGTCCTTCATATTTAGTCGTTTTCAGCCAATTTTCTGAATTTTTGAAAATTTCACTTTTTTGTGAAAATATCCACTAAATGAGGGAATAATATGTGTGAGGGTACCCCAGGAGAATTCTAAATGTGTGTGGGTAGAATATATATCCCACGGGGGTAAAATTGAAAAAAGGAGAAAAATTTTTTTTTTGGACTTAGTCATTTTTTCAGCGTTTATCAGACTTTCAGATAGGGGAAATGTCAGTGAGCGTTCCGATTTCAGTTCCAGAGCGATTCGCCCGATGAGTCCTTCATATTTAGTCGTTTTCAGCCAATTTTCAGAATTTTTGAAAATTTCACTTTTTTGTGAAAATATCCACTAAATGAGGGAATAATATGTGTGAGGGTACCCCAGGAGAGTTCCAAATGTGTGTGGGTAGAATATATATCCCACGGGGGTAAAATTGAAAAAAGTTTAAAAAAAATTTTTTTTAGGCTTAGTCATTTTTCCGGCGTTTATCAGACTTTCAGATAGGGGAAATGTCAGTGAGCGTTCCAATTTCAGTTCCAGAGCGATTCGCCCGATGAGTCCTTCATATTTAGTCGTTTTCAGCCAATTTTCAGAATTTTTGAAAATTTCACTTTTTTGTGAAAATATCCACTAAATGAGGGAATAATATGTATGAGGGCACCCCAGGAGAGTTCCAAATGTGTGTGGGTAGAATATATATCCCACGGGGGTAAAATTGAAAAAAGTTTAAAAAAAATTTTTTTTAGACTTAGTCATTTTTCCGGCGTTTATCAGACTTTCAGATAGGGGAAATGTCAGTGAGCATTCCAATTTAAGTTCCAGAGCGATTCGCCCGATGAGTCCTTCATGTTTAGTCGTTTTCAGCCAATTTTCAGAATTTTTGAAAATTTCACTTTTTTGTGAAAATATCCACTAAATGAGGGAATAATATGTGTGAAGGTACCCCAGGAGAGTTCCAAATGTGTGTGGGTAGAATATATATCCCACGGGGGTAAAATTGAAAAAAGTTTTAAAAAAATTTTTTTTGGACTTAGTCATTTTTCCGGCGTTTATCAGACTTTCAATTAGGGCAAATGTCAGTGAGCGTTCCGATTTCAGTTCCAGAGCGATTCGCCCGATGAGTCCTTCATATTTAGTCGTTTTCAGCCAATTTTCTGAATATTTGAAAATTTCACTTTTTTGTGAAAATATCCACTAAATGAGGGAATAATATGTGTGAGGGTACCCCAGGAGAGTTCCAAATGTGTGTGGGTAGAATATATATCCCACGGGGGTAAAATTGAAAAAAGGTGAAAAATTTTTTTTTTGAACTTAGTCATTTTTTCGGCGTTTATCAGACTTTCAGATAGGGGAAATGTCAGTGAGCGTTCCAATTTCAGTTCCAGAGCAATTCGCCCGATGAGTCCTTCATATTTAGTAGTTTTCAGCCAATTTTCTGAATTTTTGAAAATTTCACTTTTTTGTGAAAATATCCACTAAATGAGGGAATAATATGTGTGAAGGTACCCCAGGAGAGTTCCAAATGTGTGTGGGTAGAATATATATCCCACGGGGGTAAAATTGAAAAAAGTTGAAAAAAAATTTTTTTTAGACTTAGTCATTTTTCCGGCCTTTATCAGACTTTCAGATAGGGGAAATGTCAGTGAGCGTTCCGATTTCAGTTCCAGAGCGATTCGCCCGATGAGTCCTTCATATTTAGTCGTTTTCAGCCAATTTTCTGAATATTGGAAAATTTCACTTTTTTGTGAAAATATCCACTAAATGAGGGAATAATATGTGTGAGGGTACCCCAGGAGAGTTCCAAATGTGAGTGGGTAGAATATATATCCCACGGGGGTAAAATTGAAAAAAGTTGAAAAAAATTTTTTTTAGACTTAGTCATTTTTCCGGCGTTTATCAGACTTTCAGATAGGGGAAATGTCAGTGAGTGTTCCAATTTCAGTTCCAGAGCGATTCGCCCGATAAGTCCTTCATATTTAGTCGTTTTCAGTCAATTTTCTGAATTTTTGAAAATTTCACTTTTTTGTGAAAATATCCACTAAATGAGGGAATAATATGTGTGAAGGGACCCCAGGAGAGTTCCAAATGTGTGTGGGTAGAATATATATCCCACGGGGGTAAAATTGAAAAAAGTTTAAAAAAAATTTTTTTTAGGCTTAGTCATTTTTCCGGCGTTTATCAGACTTTCAGATAGGGGAAATGTCAGTGAGCGTTCCAATTTCAGTTCCAGAGCGATTCGCCCGATGAGTCCTTCATATTTAGTCGTTTTCAGCCAATTTTCTGAATTTTTTAAAATTTCACTTTTTTGTGAAAATATCCACTAAATGAGGGAATAATATGTGTGAGGGTACCCCAGGAGAGTTCCAAATGTGTGTGGGTAGAATATATATCCCACGGGGGTAAAATTGAAAAAAGGAGAAAAATTTTTTTTTTGGACTTAGTCATTTTTTCAGCGTTTATCAGACTTTCAGATAGGGGAAATGTCAGTGAGTGTTCCAATTTCAGTTCCAGAGCAATTCGCCCGATGAGTCCTTCATATTTAGTCGTTTTCAGCCAATTTTCAGAATTTTGAAAATTTCACTTTTTTGTGAAAATATCCACTAAATGAGGGAATAATATGTGTGAGGGTACCCCAGGAGAGTTCCAAATGTGTGTGGGTAGAATATATATCCCACAGGGGTAAAATTGAAAAAAGTTGAAAAAAAATTTTTTTGGACTTAGTCATTTTTCCGGCGTTTATCAGACTTTCAGATAGGGGAAATGTCAGTGAGCGTTCCAATTTCAGTTCCAGAGCGATTCGCCTGATGAGTCCTTCATATTTAGTCGTTTTCAGCCAATTTTCTGAATTTTTGAAAATTTCACTTTTTTGTGAAAATATCCACTAAATGAGGGAATAATATGTGTGAGGGTACCCTAGGAGAGTTCCAAATATGTGTGGGCAGAATATATATCCCACGGGGGTAAAATTGAAAAAAGTTTAAAAAAAATTTTTTTTAGACTTAGTCATTTTTCCGGCGTTTATCAGACTTTCAGATAGGGGAAATGTCAGTGAGCATTCCAATTTAAGTTCCAGAGCGATGCGCCCGATGAGTCCTTCATGTTTAGTCGTTTTCAGCCAAATTTTCTGAATTTTTGAAATTTTCACTTTTTTGTGAAAATATCCACTAAATGAGGGAATAATATGTGTGAAGGTACCCCAGGAGAGTTCCAAATGTGTGTGGGTAGAATATATATCCCACAGGGGTAAAATTGAAAAAAGTTTTAAAAAAATTTTTTTTGGACTTAGTCATTTTTCCGGTGTTTATCAGACTTTCAATTAAGGCAAATGTCAGTGAGCGTTCCGATTTCAGTTCCAGAGCGATTCGCCCGATGAGTCCTTCATATTTAGTCGTTTTCAGTCAATTTTCTGAATATTTGAAAATTTCACTTTTTTGTGAAAATATCCACTAAATGAGGGAATAATATGTGTGAGAGTACCCCAGGAGAGTTCCAAATGTGTGTGGGTAGAATATATATCCCACGGGGGTAAAATTGAAAAAAGGTGAAAAATTTTTTTTTTGGACTTAGTCATTTTTTCGGCGTTTATCAGACTTTCAGATAGGGGAAATGTCAGTGAGCGTTCCAATTTCAGTTCCAGAGCAATTCGCCCGATGAGTCCTTCATATTTAGTAGTTTTCAGCCAATTTTCTGAATTTTTGAAAATTTCACTTTTTTGTGAAAATATCCACTAAATGAGGGAATAATATGTGTGAAGGTACCCCAGGAGAGTTCCAAATGTGTGTGGGTAGAATATATATCCCACGGGGGTAAAATTGAAAAAAGTTGAAAAAAAATTTTTTTTAGACTTAGTCATTTTTCCGGCCTTTATCAGACTTTCAGATAGGGGAAACGTCAGTGAGCGTTCCGATTTCAGTTCCAGAGCTATTCGCCCGATGAGTCCTTCATATTTAGTAGTTTTCAGCCAATTTTCTGAATTTTTGAAAATTTCACTTTTTTGTGAAAATATCCACTAAATGAGGGAATAATATGTGTGAGGGTACCCCAGGAGAGTTCCAAATGTGTGTGGGTAGAATATATATCCCACGGGGGTAAAATTGAAAAAAGTTTTAAAAAAATTTTTTTGGGACTTAGTCATTTTTCCGGCGTTTCAGACATTCAATTAGGGCAAATGTCAGTGAGCGTTCCTATTTCAGTTCCAGAGCGATTCGCCCGATGAGTCCTTCATATTTAGTCATTTTCAGCCCATTTTCTGAATGTTTGAAAATTTCACTTTTTTGTGAAAATATCCACTAAATGAGGGAATAATATGTGTGAGGGTACCCCAGGAGAGTTCCAAATGTGTGTGGGTAGAATATATATCCCACGGGGGTAAAATTGAAAAAAGTTGAAAAAAAATTTTTTTTAGACTTAGTCATTTTTCCGACCTTTATCAGACTTTCAGATAGGGGAAATGTCAGTGAGCGTTACAATTTCAGTTCCAGAGCGATTCGCCCGATGTGCCCTTCATATTTAGTCGTTTTCAGCCAATTTTCTGAATTTTTGAAAATTTCACTTTTTTGTGAAAATATCCACTAAATGAGGGAATAATATGTGTGAGGGTACCCCAGGAGATTTCCAAATGTGTGTGGGTAGAATATATATCCCACGAGGGTAAAATTGAAAAAAGTTTAAAAAAATTTTTTTTTGGACTTAGTTATTTTTCCAGCGTTAATCAGACTTTCAATTAGGGCAAATGTCAGTGAGCGTTCCGATTTCAGTTCCAGAGCGATTCGCCCGATGAGTCCTTCATATTTAGTCGTTTTCAGCCAATTTTCAGAATTTTTGAAAATTTCCCTTTTTTGTGAAAATATCCACTAAATGAGGGAATAATATGTGTGAGGGTACCCCAGGAGAGTTCCAAATGTGAGTGGGTAGAATATATATCCCACGGGGGTAAAATTGAAAAAAGTTAAAAAAAAATTTTTTTTGGACTTAGTCATTTTTCCGGCGTTTATCAGACTTTCAGATAGGGGAAATGTCAGTGAGCGTTCCAATTTCAGTTCCAGAGCGATTCGCCTGATGAGTCCTTCATATTTAGTCGTTTTCAGCCAATTTTCTGAATTTTTGAAAATTTCACTTTTTTGTGAAAATATCCACTAAATGAGGGAATAATATGTGTGAGGGTCCCCTAGGAGAGTTCCAAATGTGTGTGGGCAGAATATATATCCCACGGGGGTAAAATTGAAAAAAGTTTAAAAAAAATTTTTTTTAGACTTAGTCATTTTTCCGGCCTTTATCAGACTTTCAGATAGGGGAAATGTCAGTGAGCGTTCCGATTTCAGTTCCAGAGCGATTCGCCCGATGAGTCCTTCATATTTAGTCGTTTTCAGCCAATTTTCTGAATATTGGAAAATTTCACTTTTTTGTGAAAATATCCACTAAATGAGGGAATAATATGTGTGAGGGTACCCCAGGAGAGTTCCAAATGTGAGTGGGTAGAATATATATCCCACGGGGGTAAAATTGAAAAAAGTTGAAAAAAATTTTTTTTAGACTTAGTCATTTTTCCGGCGTTTATCAGACTTTCAGATAGGGGAAATGTCAGTGAGTGTTCCAATTTCAGTTCCAGAGCGATTCGCCCGATAAGTCCTTCATATTTAGTCGTTTTCAGTCAATTTTCTGAATTTTTGAAAATTTCACTTTTTTGTGAAAATATCCACTAAATGAGGGAATAATATGTGTGAAGGGACCCCAGGAGAGTTCCAAATGTGTGTGGGTAGAATATATATCCCACGGGGGTAAAATTGAAAAAAGTTTAAAAAAAATTTTTTTTAGGCTTAGTCATTTTTCCGGCGTTAATCAGACTTTCAATTAGGGCGAATGACAGTGAGCGTCCCGATTTCACTTCCAGAGCGAGTCGTCCGATGAGTCCTTCATATTTAGCCGTTTTCAGCCAATTTTCTGAATTTTTGAAAATTTCACTTTTTTGTGAAAATATCCACTAAATGAGGGAATAATATGTGTGAAGGTACCCCAGGAGAGTTCCAAATGTGTGTGGGTAGAATATATATCCCACGGGGGTAAAATTGAAAAAGTTGAAAAAAATTTTTTTTTAGACTTAGTCATTTTTCCGGCGTTTATCAGACTTTCAGATAGGGGAAATGTCAGTGAGCGTTCCGATTTCAGTTCCAGAGCGATTCGGCCGATGAGTCCTTCATATTTAGTCGTTTTCAGCCAATTTTCAGAATTTTTGAAAATTTCACTTTTTTGTGAAAATATCCACTAAATGAGGGAATAATATGTATGAGGGCACGCAAGGAGAGTTCCAAATGTGTGTGGGTAGAATATATATCCCACGGGGGTAAAATTGAAAAAAGGAGAAAAATTTTTTTTTTGGACTTAGTCATTTTTTCAGCGTTTATCAGACTTTCAGATAGGGGAAATGTCAGTGAGTGTTCCAATTTCAGTTCCAGAGCAATTCGCCCGATGAGTCCTTCATATTTAGTCATTTTCAGCCAATTTTCAGAATTTTGAAAATTTCACTTTTTTGTGAAAATATCCACTAAATGAGGGAATAATATGTGTGAGGGTACCCTAGGAGAGTTCCAAATGTGTGTGGGCAGAATATATATCCCACGGGGGTAAAATTGAAAAAAGTTTAAAAAAAATTTTTTTTAGACTTAGTCATTTTTCCGGCGTTTATCAGACTTTCAGATAGGGGAAATGTCAGTGAGCATTCCAATTTAAGTTCCAGAGCGATTCGCCCGATGAGTCCTTCATATTTAGTCGTTTTCAGCCAATTTTCTGAATTTTTGAAAATTTCACTTTTTTGTGAAAATATCCACTAAATGAGGGAATAATATGTGTGAAGGTACCCCAGGAGAGTTCCAAATGTGTGTGGGTAGAATATATATCCCACGGGGGTAAAATTGAAAAAAGTTTTAAAAAAATTTTTTTTGGACTTAGTCATTTTTCCGGCGTTTATCAGACTTTCAATTAGGGCAAATGTCAGTGAGCGTTCCGATTTCAGTTCCAGAGCGATTCGCCCGATGAGTCCTTCATATTTAGTCGTTTTCAGCCAATTTTCTGAATATTTGAAAATTTCACTTTTTTGTGAAAATATCCACTAAATGAGGGAATAATATGTGTGAGGGTACCCCAGGAGAGTTCCAAATGTGTGTGGGTAGAATATATATCCCACGGGGGTAAAATTGAAAAAAGGTGAAACATTTTTTTTTTGGACTTAGTCATTTTTTCGGCGTTTATCAGACTTTCAGATAGGGGAAATGTCAGTGAGCGTTCCAATTTCAGTTCCAGAGCAATTCGCCCGATGAGTCCTTCATATTTAGTAGTTTTCAGCCAATTTTCTGAATTTTTGAAAATTTCACTTTTTTGTGAAAATATCCACTAAATGAGGGAATAATATGTGTGAAGGTACCCCAGGAGAGTTCCAAATGTGTGTGGGTAGAATATATATCCCACGGGGGTAAAATTGAAAAAAGTTTTAAAAAAATTTTTTTTGGACTTAGTCATTTTTCCGGCGTTTCAGACTTTCAATTAGGGCAAATGTCAGTGAGCGTTCCGATTTCAGTTCCAGAGTGATTCGCCCGATGAGTCCTTCATATTTAGTCGTTTTCAGCCCATTTTCTGAATGTTTGAAAATTTCACTTTTTTGTGAAAATATCCACTAAATGAGGGAATAATATGTGTGAGGCTACGACAGGAGAGTTCCAAATGTGAGTGGGTAGAATATATATCCCACGGGGGTAAAATTGAAAAAAGTTGAAAAAAAATTTTTTTAGACTTAGTCATTTTTCCGGCGTTTATCAGACTTTCAGATAGGGGAAATGTCAGTGAGTGTTCCAATTTCAGTTCCAGAGCGATTCGCCCGATGAGTCCTTCATATTTAGTAGTTTTCAGTCAATTTTCTGAATTTTTGAAAATTTCACTTTTTTGTGAAAATATCCACTAAATGAGGGAATAATATGTGTGAAGGTACCCCAGGAGAGTTCCAAATGTGTGTGGGTAGAATATATATCCCACGGGGGTAAAATTGAAAAAAGTTGAAAAAATATTTTTTTTAGACTTAGTCATTTTTCCGGCCTCTATCAGACTTTCAGATAGGGGAAATGTCAGTGAGCGTTACAATTTCAGTTCCAGAGCGATTCGCCCGATGTGCCCTTCATATTTAGTCGTTTTCAGCCAATTTTCTGAATTTTTGAAAATTTCACTTTTTTGTGAAAATATCCACTAAATGAGGGAATAATATGTGTGAGGGTACCCCAGGAGATTTCCAAATGTGTGTGGGTAGAATATATATCCCACGAGGGTAAAATTGAAAAAAGTTTAAAAAAATTTTTTTTTGGACTTAGTTATTTTTCCAGCGTTAATCAGACTTTCAATTAGGGCAAATGTCAGTGAGCGTTCCGATTTCAGTTCCAGAGCGATTCGCCCGATGAGTCCTTCATATTTAGTCGTTTTCAGCCAATTTTCTGAATTTTTTAAAATTTCACTTTTTTGTGAAAATATCCACTAAATGAGGGAATAATACGTGTGAAGGTACCCCAGGAGAGTTCCAAATGTGTGTGGGTAGAATATATATCCCACGGGGGTAAAATTGAAAAAAGTTTTAAAAAAATTTTTTTTCAACTTAGTCATTTTTCCGGCGTTTATCAGACTTTCAATTAGGGCAAATGTCAGTGAGCGTTCCGATTTCAGTTCCAGAGCGATTCGCCCGATGAGTCCTTCATATTTAGTCGTTTTCAGCCAATTTTCTGAATATTTGAAAATTTCACTTTTTTGTGAAAATATCCACTAAATGAGGGAATAATATGTGTGAGGGTACCCCAGGAGAGTTCCAAATGTGTGTGGGTAGAATATATATCCCACGGGGGTAAAATTGAAAAAAGGTGAAAAATTTTTTTTTTGGACTTAGTCATTTTTTCGGCGTTTATCAGACTTTCAGATAGGGGAAATGTCAGTGAGCGTTCCAATTTCAGTTCCAGAGCAATTCGCCCGATGAGTCCTTCATATTTAGTAGTTTTCAGCCAATTTTCTGAATTTTTGAAAATTTCACTTTTTTGTGAAAATATCCACTAAATGAGGGAATAATATGTGTGAAGGTACCCCAGGAGAGTTCCAAATGTGTGTGGGTAGAATATATATCCCACGGGGGTAAAATTGAAAAAAGTTGAAAAAAAATTTTTTTTAGACTTAGTCATTTTTCCGGCCTTTATCAGACTTTCAGATAGGGGAAATGTCAGTGAGCGTTCCGATTTCAGTTCCAGAGCGATTCGCCCGATGAGTCCTTTATATTTAGTCGTTTTCAGCCAATTTTCTGAATTTTTGAAAATTTCACTTTTTTGTGAAAATATCCACTAAATGAGGGAATAATATGTGTGAGGGTACCCCAGGAGAGTTCCAAATGTGTGTGGGTAGAATATATATCCCACGGGGGTAAAATTGAAAAAAGTTTTAAAAAAAATTTTTTTGGACTTAGTCATTTTTCCGGCGTTTCAGACTTTCAATTAGGGCAAATGTCAGTGAGCGTTCCGATTTCAGTTCCAGAGCGATTCGCCCGATGAGTCCTTCATATTTAGTCGTTTTCAGCCCATTTTCTGAATGTTTGAAAATTTCACTTTTTTGTGAAAATATCCACTAAATGAGGGAATAATATGTGTGAGGGTACCCCAGGAGAGTTCCAAATGTGTGTGGGTAGAATATATATCCCACGGGGGTAAAATTGAAAAAAGTTTAAAAAAAAATTTTTTTGGACTTAGTCATTTTTCCGGCGTTTATCAGACTTTCAATTAGGGCAAATGTCAGTGAGCGTTCCGATTTCAGTTCCAGAGCGATTCGCCCGTTGAGTCCTTCATATTTAGTCGTTTTCAGCCAATTTTCTGAATATTGGAAAATTTCACTTTTTTGTGAAAATATCCACTAAATGAGGGAATAATATGTGTGAGGGTACCCCAGGAGAGTTCCAAATGTGTGTGGGTAGAATATATATCCCACGGGGGTAAAATTGAAAAAAGTTTTAAAAAAATTTTTTTTCAACTTAGTCATTTTTCCGGCGTTTATCAGACTTTCAATTAGGGCAAATGTCAGTGAGCGTTCCGATTTCAGTTCCAGAGCGATTCGCCCGATGAGTCCTTCATATTTAGTCGTTTTCAGCCAATTTTCTGAATATTTGAAAATTTCACTTTTTTGTGAAAATATCCACTAAATGAGGGAATAATATGTGTGAGGGTACCCCAGGAGAGTTCCAAATGTGTGTGGGTAGAATATATATCCCACGGGGGTAAAATTGAAAAAAGGTGAAAAATATTTTTTTTGGACTTAGTCATTTTTTCGGCGTTTATCAGACTTTCAGATAGGGGAAATGTCAGTGAGCGTTCTAATTTCAGTTCCAGAGCAATTCGCCCGATGAGTCCTTCATATTTAGTAGTTTTCAGCCAATTTTCTGAATTTTTGAAAATTTCACTTTTTTGTGAAAATATCCACTAAATGAGGGAATAATATGTGTGAAGGTACCCCAGGAGAGTTCCAAATGTGTGTGGGTAGAATATATATCCCACGGGGGTAAAATTGAAAGAAGTTGAAAAAAAATTTTTTTTAGACTTAGTCATTTTTCCGGCCTTTATCAGACTTTCAGATAGGGGAAATGTCAGTGAGCGTTCCGATTTCAGTTCCAGAGCGATTCGCCCGATGAGTCCTTTATATTTAGTCGTTTTCAGCCAATTTTCTGAATTTTTGAAAATTTCACTTTTTTGTGAAAATATCCACTAAATGAGGGAATAATATGTGTGAGGGTACCCCAGGAGAGTTCCAAATGTGTGTGGGTAGAATATATATCCCACGGGGGTAAAATTGAAAAAAGTTTTAAAAAAATTTTTTTTGGACTTAGTCATTTTTCCGGCGTTTCAGACTTTCAATTAGGGCAAATGTCAGTGAGCGTTCCGATTTCAGTTCCAGAGCGATTCGCCCGATGAGTCCTTCATATTTAGTCGTTTTCAGCCCATTTTCTGAATGTTTGAAAATTTCACTTTTTTGTGAAAATATCCACTAAATGAGGGAATAATATGTGTGAGGGTACCCCAGGAGAGTTCCAAATGTGTGTGGGTAGAATATATATACCACGGGGGTAAAATTGAAAAAAGTTTAAAAAAAAATTTTTTTGGACTTAGTCATTTTTCCGGCGTTTATCAGACTTTCAATTAGGGCAAATGTCAGTGAGCGTTCCGATTTCAGTTCCAGAGCGATTCGCCCGTTGAGTCCTTCATATTTAGTCGTTTTCAGCCAATTTTCTGAATATTGGAAAATTTCACTTTTTTGTGAAAATATCCACTAAATGAGGGAATAATATGTGTGAGGGTACCCCAGGAGAGTTCCAAATGTGAGTGGGTAGAATATATATCCCACGGGGGTAAAATTGAAAAAAGTTGAAAAAAATTTTTTTTAGACTTAGTCATTTTTCCGGCGTTTATCAGACTTTCAGATAGGGGAAATGTCAGTGAGTGTTCCAATTTCAGTTCCAGAGCGATTCGCCCGATGAGTCCTTCATATTTAGTCGTTTTCAGTCAATTTTCTGAATTTTTGAAAATTTCACTTTTTTGTGAAAATATCCACTAAATGAGGGAATAATATGTGTGAAGGTACCCCAGGAGAGTTCCAAATGTGTGTGGGTAGAATATATATCCCACGGGGGTAAAATTGAAAAAAGTTTAAAAAAAATTTTTTTTAGACTTAGTCATTTTTCCGGCGTTTATCAGACTTTCAGATAGGAGAAATGTCAGTGAGCGTTCCAATTTCAGTTCCAGATCGATTCGCCTGATGAGTCCTTCATATTTAGTCGTTTTCAGCCAATTTTCTGAATTTTTGAAAATTTCACTTTTTTGTGAAAATATCCACTAAATGAGGGAATAATATGTGTGAGGGTACCCCAGGAGAATTCCAAATGTGTGTGGGTAGAATATATATCCCACGGGGGTAAAATTGAAAAAAGGAGAAAAATTTTTTTTTGGGACTTAGTCATTTTTTCAGCGTTTATCAGACTTTCAGATAGGGGAAATGTCAGTGAGCGTTCCAATTTCAGTTCCAGAGAAATTCGCCCGATGAGTCCTTCATATTTAGTCGTTTTCAGTCAATTTTCTGAATTTTTGAAAATTTCACTTTTTTGTGAAAATATCCACTAAATGAGGGAATAATATGTGTGAAGGTACCCCAGGAGAGTTCCAAATGTGTGTGGGTAGAATATATATCCCACGGGGGTAAAATTGAAAAAAGTTTAAAAAAAAATTTTTTTGGACTTAGTCATTTTTCCGGTGTTTATCAGACTTTCAATTAGGGCAAATGTCAGTGAGCGTTCCGATTTCAGTTCCAGAGCGATTCGCCCGTTTAGTCCTTCATATTTAGTCGTTTTCAGCCAATTTTCTGAATATTGGAAAATTTCACTTTTTTGTGAAAATATCCACTAAATGAGGGAATAATATGTGTGAGGGTACCCCAGGAGAGTTCCAAATGTGAGTGGGTAGAATATATATCCCACGGGGGTAAAATTGAAAAAAGTTGAAAAAAATTTTTTTTAGACTTAGTCATTTTTCCGGCGTTTATCAGACTTTCAGATAGGGGAAATGTCAGTGACTGTTCCAATTTCAGTTCCAGAGCGATTCGCCCGATGAGTCCTTCATATTTAGTCGTTTTCAGCCAATTTTCAGAATTTTTGAAAATTTCACTTTTTTGTGAAAATATCCACTAAATGAGGGAATAATATGTGTGAGGGTACCCCAGGAGAGTTCCAAATGTGTGTGGGTAGAATATATATCCCACGGGGGTAAAATTGAAAAAAGTTTAAAAAAAATTTTTTTTAGGCTTAGTCATTTTTCCGGCGTTTATCAGACTTTCAGATAGGGGAAATGTCAGTGAGCGTTCCAATTTCAGTTCCAGAGCGATTCGCCCGATGTGCCCTTCATATTTAGTCGTTTTCAGCCAATTTTCTGAATTTTTGAAAATTTCACTTTTTTGTGAAAATATCCACTAAATGAGGGAATAATATGTGTGAGGGTACCCCAGGAGATTTCCAAATGTGTGTGGGTAGAATATATATCCCACGAGGGTAAAATTGAAAAAAGTTTAAAAAAATTTTTTTTTGGACTTAGTTATTTTTCCAGCGTTAATCAGACTTTCAATTAGGGCAAATGTCAGTGAGCGTTCCGATTTCAGTTCCAGAGCGATTCGCCCGATGAGTCCTTCATATTTAGTCGTTTTCACACAATTTTCAGAATTTTTGAAAATTTCACTTTTTTGTGAAAATATCCACTAAATGAGGGAATAATATGTGTGAGGGTACCCCAGGAGAGTTCCAAATGTGTGTGGGTAGAATATATATCCCACGGGGGTAAAATTGAAAAAAGTTTAAAAAAAATTTTTTTTAGGCTTAGTCATTTTTCCGGCGTTTATCAGACTTTCAGATAGGGGAAATGTCAGTGAGCGTTCCAATTTCAGTTCCAGAGCGATTCGCCCGATGAGTCCTTCATATTTAGTCGTTTTCAGCCAATTTTCTGAATATTTGAAAATTTCACTTTTTTGTGAAAATATCCACTAAATGAGGGAATAATATGTGTGAGGGTACCCCAGGAGAGTTCCAAATGTGTGTGGGTAGAATATATATCCCACGGGGGTAAAATTGAAAACAGGAGAAAAATTTTTTTTTTGGACTTAGTCATTTTTTCAGCGTTTATCAGACTTTCAGATAGGGGAAATGTCAGTGAGTGTTCCAATTTCAGTCTCAGAGCAATTCGCCCGATGAGTCCTTCATATTTAGTCGTTTTCAGCCAATTTTCAGAATTTTGAAAATTTCACTTTTTTGTGAAAATCTCCACTAAATGAGGGAATAATATGTGTGAGGGTACCACAGGGGAGTTCCAAATGTGTGTGGGTAGAATATATATCCCACAGGGGTAAAATTGAAAAAAGTTGAAAAAAAATTATTTTGGACTTAGTCATTTTTCCGGCGTTTATCAGACTTTCAGATAGGGGAAATGTCAGTGAGCATTCCGATTTCAGTTCCAGAGCGATTCGCCCAATGAGTCCTTCATATTTAGTCGTTTTCAGCCAATTTTCAGAATTTTTGAAAATTTCACTTTTTTGTGAAAATATCCACTAAATGAGGGAATAATATGTGTGAGGGTACCCCAGGAGAGTTCCAAATGTGAGTGGGTAGAATATATATCCCACGGGGGTAAAATTGAAAAAAGTTTAAAAAAAATTTTTTTTAGACTTAGTCATTTTTCCGGCGTTTATCAGACTTTCTGATAGGGGAAATGTCAGTGAGTGTTCCAATTTCAGTTCCAGAGCGATTCGCCTGATGAGTCCTTCATATTTAGTCGTTTTGAGCCAATTTTCTGAATTTTTGAAAATTTCACTTTTTTGTGAAAATATCCACTAAATGAGGGAATAATATGTGTGAGGGTACCCCAGGAGAATTCCAAATGTGTGTGGGTAGAATATATATCCCACGGGGGTAAAATTGAAAAAAGGAGAAAAATTTTTTTTTTGGACTTAGTCATTTTTTCAGCGTTTATCAGACTTTCAGATAGGGGAAATGTCAGTGAGCGTTCCAATTTCAGTTCCAGAGAAATTCGCCCGATGAGTCCTTCATATTTAGTCGTTTTCAGCCAATTTTCTAAATTTTTGAAAATTTCACTTTTTTGTGAAAATATCCACTAAATGAGGAAATAATATGTGTGAGGGTACCCCAGGAGAGTTCCAAATGTGTGTGGGTAGAATATATATCCCACAGGAGTAAAATTGAAAAAGTTGAAAAAAAATATTTTTGGACTTAGTCATTTTTCCGGCGTTAATCAGACTTTCAATTAGGGCAAATGTCAGTGAGCGTTCCAATTTCAGTTCCAGAGCGATTCGCCTGATGAGTCCTTCATATTTAGCCGTTTTCAGCCAATTTTCTGAATTTTTGAAAATTTCACTTTTTTGTGAAAATATCCACTAAATGAGGGAATAATATGTGTGAAGGTACCCCAGGAGAGTTCCAAATGTGTGTGGGCAGAATATATATCCCACGGGGGTAAAATTGAAAAAAGTTTAAAAAAAATTTTTTTTAGACTTAGTCATTTTTCCGGCGTTTATCAGACTTTCAGATAGGGGAAATGTCAGTGAGCGTTCCAATTTCAGTTCCAGAGCGATTCGCCTGATGAGTCCTTCATATTTAGTCGTTTTCAGCCAATTTTCTGAATTTTTGAAAATTTCACTTTTTTGTGAAAATATCCACTAAATGAGGGAATAATATGTGTGAGGGTACCCCAGGAGAATTCCAAATGTGTGTGGGTAGAATATATATCCCACGGGGGTAAAATTGAAAAAAGTTTAAAAAAAAATTTTTTTGGACTTAGTCATTTTTCCGGCGTTTATCAGACTTTCAATTAGGGCAAATGTCAGTGAGCGTTCCGATTTCAGTTCCAGAGTGATTCGCCCGTTGAGTCCTTCATATTTAGTAGTTTTCAGCCAATTTTCTGAATATTGGAAAATTTCACTTTTTTGTGAAAATATCCACTAAATGAGGGAATAATATGTGTGAGTGTACCCCAGGAGAGTTACAAATGTGAGTGGGTAGAATATATATCCCACGGGGGTAAAATTGAAAAAAGTTGAAAAAAATTTTTTTTAGACTTAGTCATTTTTCCGGCGTTTATCAGACTTTCAGATAGGGGAAATGTCAGTGAGCGTTCCGATTTCAGTTCCAGAGCGATTCGCCCGATGCGTCCTTCATATTTAGTCGTTTTCAGCCAATTTTCTGAATTTTTAAAAATTTCACTTTTTTGTGAAAATATCCACTAAATGAGGGAATAATATGTGTGAGGGTACCCCAGGAGAGTTCCAAATGTGTGTGGGTAGAATATATATCCCACGGTGGTAAAATTGAAAAAAGTTTAAAAAAAAATTTTTTTAGGCTTAGTCATTTTTCCGGCGTTTATCAGACTTTCAGATAGGGGAAATGTCAGTGAGCGTTCCAATTTCAGTTCCAGAGCGATTCGCCCGATGAGTCCTTCATATTTAGTCGTTTTCAGCCAATTTTCTGAATATTTGAAAATTTCACTTTTTTGTGAAAATATCCACTAAATGAGGGAATAATATGTGTGAGGGTACCCCAGGAGAGTTCCAAATGTGTGTGGGTAGAATATATATCCCACGGGGGTAAAATTGAAAAAAGGAGAAAAATTTTTTTTTTTGGACTTAGTCATTTTTTCAGCGTTTATCAGACTTTCAGATAGGGGAAATGTCAGTGAGCATTCCAATTTCAGTTCCAGAGCAATTCGCCCGATGAGTCCTTCATATTTAGTCATTTTCAGCCAATTTTCAGAATTTTGAAAATTTCACTTTTTTTGTGAAAATATCCACTAAATGAGGGAATAATATGTGTGAGGGTACCCCAGGAGAGTTCCAAATGTGTGTGGGTAGAATATATATCCCACGGGGGTAAAATTGAAAAAAGTTTAAAAAATTTTTTTTAGACTTAGTCATTTTTCCGGCATTTATCAGACTTTCAGATAGGGGAAATGTCAGTGAGCGTTCCAATTTCAGTTCCAGAGCGATTCGCCTGATGAGTCCTTCATATTTAGTCGTTTTCAGCCAATTTTCAGAATTTTTGAAAATTTCACTTTTTTGTGAAAATATCCACTAAATGAGGGAATAATATGTGTGAGGGTACCCCAGGAGAGTTCCAAATGTGTGTGGGTAGAATATATATCCCACGGGGGTAAAATTGAAAAAAGTTTAAAAAAAATTTTTTTTTGACTTAGTCATTTTTCCGGCGTTAATCAGACTTTCAATTAGGGCAAATGTCAGTGAGCGTTCCGATTTCAGTTCCAGAGCAATTCGCCCGATGAGTCCTTCATACTTAGTCGTTTTCAGCCAATTTTCTGAATTTTTGAAAATTTCACTTTTTTGTGAAAATATCCACTAAATGAGGGTACCCCATGTGTGAGGGTACCCCAGGAGAGTTCCAAATGTTTGTGGGTAGAATATATATCCCACGGGGGTAAAATTGAAAAAAGTTGAAAAAAAATTTTTTTTAGACTTAGTCATTTTTCCGGCGTTTATCAGACTTTCAGATAGGGGAAATGTCAGTGAGCGTTCCGATTTCAGTTCCAGAGCGATTTGCCCGATGAGTCCTTCATATTTAGTCGTTTTCAGCCAATTTTCAGAATTTTTGAATATTTCACTTTTTTGTGAAAATATCCACTAAATGAGGGAATAATATGTGTGAGGGTACCCCAGGAGAGTTCCAAATGTATGTGGGTAGAATATATATCCCACGGGGGTAAAATTGAAAAAAGTTTAAAATTTTTTTTTTGAACTTAGTCATTTTTCCAGCGTAAATCAGACTTTCAATTAGGGCAAATGTCAGTGAGCGTTCCGATTTCAGTTCCAGAGCGATTCGCCCGATGAGTCCTTCATATTTAGTCGTTTTCAGCCAATTTTCTGAATATTTGAAAATTTCACTTTTTTGTGAAAATATCCACTAAATGAGGGAATAATATGTGTGAGGGTACCCCAGGAGAGTTCCAAATGTGTGTGGGTAGAATATATATCCCACGGGGGTAAAATTGAAAAAAGTTTAAAAAAAATTTTTTTTAGACTTAGTCATTTTTCCGGCGTTTATCAGACTTTCAATTAGAGCAAATGTCAGTGAGCATTCCGATTTCAGTTTTAGAGCGATTCGCCCAATTAGTCCTTCATATTTAGTCGTTTTCAGCCAATTTTCAGAATTTTTGAAAATTTCACTTTTTTGTGAAAATATCCACTAAATGAGGGAATAATATGTGTGAGGGTACCCCAGGAGAGTTCCAAATGTATGTGGGTAGAATCTATATCCCACGGGGGTAAAATTGAAAAAAGTTTAAAAAAATTTTTTTTTGGACTTAGTCATTTTTCCAGCGTAAATCAGACTTTCAATTAGGGCAAATGTCAGTGAGCATTCCGATTTCAGTTCTAGAGCGATTTGCCCGATTAGTCCTTCATATTTAGTCGTTTTCAGCCAATTTTCTGAATATTTGAAAATTTCACTTTTTTCTGAAAATATCCACTAAATGAGGGAATAATATGTGTGAGGGTACCCCAGGAGAGTTCCAAATGTGTGTGGGTAGAATATATATCCCACGGGGGTAAAACTGAAAAAAGTTTAAAAAAATTTTTTTTTGGACTTAGTCATTTTTTCAGCGTTTATCAGACTTTCAGATAGGGGAAATGTCAGTGAGCGTTCCAATTTCAGTTCCAGAGCGATTCGCCCGATTAGTCCTTCATATTTAGTCGTTTTCAGCCAATTTTCTGAATATTTGAAAATTTCACTTTTTTGTGAAAATATCCACTAAATGAGGGAATAATATGTGTGAGGGTACCCCAGGAGAGTTCCAAATGTGTGTGGGTAGAATATATATCCAACGGGGGTAAAATTGAAAAAAGTTGAAAAAATTTGTTTTTAGACTTAGTCATTTTTCCCGCGTTTATCAGACTTTCAGATAGGGGAAATGTCAGTGAGCGTTCCGATTTCAGTTCCAGAGCGATTCGCCCGATGAGTCCTTCATATTTAGTCGTTTTCAGCCAATTTTCAGAATTTTTGAAAATTTCACTTTTTTGTGAAAATATCCACTAAATGAGGGAATAATATGTGTGAGGGTACCCCAGGAGAGTTCCAAATGTGTGTGGGTAGAATATATATCCCACGGGGGTAAAATTGAAAACAGGAGAAAAATTTTTTTTTTGGACTTAGTCATTTTTTCAGCGTTTATCAGACTTTCAGATAGGGGAAATGTCAGTGAGTGTTCCAATTTCAGTTCCAGAGCAATTCGCCCGATGAGTCCTTCATATTTAGTCGTTTTCAGCCAATTTTCAGAATTTTGAAAATTTCACTTTTTTGTGAAAAAATCCACTAAATGAGGGAATAATATGTGTGAAGGTACCCCAGGAGAGTTCCAAATGTGTGTGGGTAGAATATATATCCCACGGGGGAAAAATTAAAAAAAGTTAAAAAAAAATTTTTTTTGGACTTAGTCATTTTTCCGACGTTAATCAGACTTTCAATTAGGGCGAATGTCAGTGAGCGTTCCGATTTCACTTCCAGAGCGAGTCGCCCGATGAGTCCTTCATATTTAGTCGTTTTCAGCCAATTTTCAGAATTTTTGAAAATTTCACTTTTTTGTGAAAATATCCACTAAATGAGGGAATAATATGTGTGAGGGTACCCCAGGAGAGTTCCAAATGTGAGTGGGTAGAATATGTATCCCACGGGGGTAAAATTGAAAAAAGTAAAAAAAAAATTTTTTTTGGACTTAGTCATTTTTCCGGCGTTAATCAGACTTTCAATTAGGGCGAATGACAGTGAGCGTTCCGATTTCACTTCCAGAGCGAGTCGCCCGATGAGTCCTTCATATTTAGCCGTTTTCAGCCAATTTTCTGAATTTTTGAAAATTTCACTTTTTTGTGAAAATATCCACTAAATGAGATAATAATATGTGTGAAGGTACCCCAGGAGAGTTCCAAATATGTGTGGGTAGAATATATATCCCACGGGGGTAAAATTGAAAAAGTTGAAAAAATTTTTTTTTTAGACTTAGTCATTTTTCCGGCGTTTATCAGACTTTCAGATAGGGGAAATGTCAGTGAGCGTTCCGATTTCAGTTCCAGAGCGATTCGGCCGATGAGTCCTTCATATTTAGTCGTTTTCAGCCAATTTTCAGAATTTTTGAAAATTTCACTTTTTTGTGAAAATATCCACTAAATGAGGGAATAATATGTGTGAGGGTACCCCAGGAGAGTTCCAAATGTGAGTGGGTAGAATATATATCCCACGGGGGTAAAATTGAAAAAAGTTAAAAAAAAATTTTTTTTAGACTTAGTCATTTTTCCGGCGTTTATCAGACTTTCAGATAGGGGAAATGTCAGTGAGCGTTCCAATTTCAGTTCCAGAGCGATTCGCCCGATGAGTCCTTCATATTTAGTCGTTTTCAGCCAATTTTCTGAATTTTTGAATATTTCACTTTTTTGTGAAAATATCCACTAAATGAGGGACTAATATGTATGAGGGCACCCCAGGAGAGTTCCAAATGTGTGTGGGTAGAATATATATCCCACGGGGGTAAAATTGAAAAAAGGAGAAAAATTTTTTTTTTTGGACTTAGTCATTTTTTCAGCGTTTATCAGACTTTCAGATAGGGGAAATGTCAGTGAGCATTCCAATTTCAGTTCCAGAGCAATTCGCCCGATGAGTCCTTCATATTTAGTCATTTTCAGCCAATTTTCAGAATTTTGAAAATTTCACTTTTTTGTGAAAATATCCACTAAATGAGGGAATAATATGTGTGAGGGTACCCCAGGAGAGTTCCAAATGTGTGTGGGTAGAATATATATCCCACGGGGGTAAAATTGAAAAAAGTTTAAAAAAAATTTTTTTTGGACTTAGTCATTTTTCCGGCGTTAATCAGACTTTCAATTAGGGCAAATGTCAGTGAGCGTTCCGATTTCAGTTCCAGAGCGATTCGCCCGATGAGTCCTTCATATTTAGTCGTTTTCAGCCAATTTTCAGAATTTTTGAAAATTTCACTTTTTTGTGAAAATATCCACTAAATGAGGGAATAATATGTGTGAGGGTACCCCAGGAGAGTTCCAAATGTGTGTGGGTAGAATATATATCCCACGGGGGTAAAATTGAAAAAAGTTTAGAAAATTTTTTTTAGACTTAGTCATTTTTCCGGCGTTTATCAGACTTTCAGATAGGGGAAATGTCAGTGAGCGTTCCAATTTCAGTTCCAGAGCGATTCGCCCGATGAGTCCTTCATATTTAGTCGTTTTCAGCCAATTTTCAGAATTTTTGAAAATTTCACTTTTTTGTGAAAATATCCACTAAATGAGGGAATAATATGCGTGAGAGTACCCCAGGAGAGTTCCAAATGTGTGTGGGTAGAATATATATCCCACGGGGGTAAAATTGAAAAAAGTTGAAAAAAAATTTTTTTTAGACTTAGTCATTTTTCCGGCGTTTATCAGACTTTCAGATAGGGGAAATGTCAGTGAGCGTTCCGATTTCAGTTCCAGAGCGATTTGCCCGATGAGTCCTTCATATTTAGTCGTTTTCAGCCAATTTTCAGAATTTTTGAATATTTCACTTTTTTGTGAAAATATCCACTAAATGAGGGAATAATATGTGTGAGGGTACCCCAGGAGAGTTCCAAATGTATGTGGGTAGAATATATATCCCACGGGGGTAAAATTGAAAAAAGTTTAAAATTTTTTTTTTGAACTTAGTCATTTTTCCAGCGTAAATCAGACTTTCAATTAGGGCAAATGTCAGTGAGCGTTCCGATTTCAGTTCCAGAGCGATTCGCCCGATGAGTCCTTCATATTTAGTCGTTTTCAGCCAATTTTCTGAATATTTGAAAATTTCACTTTTTTGTGAAAATATCCACTAAATGAGGGAATAATATGTGTGAGGGTACCCCAGGAGAGTTCCAAATGTGTGTGGGTAGAATATATATCCCACGGGGGTAAAATTGAAAAAAGTTTAAAAAAAATTTTTTTTAGACTTAGTCATTTTTCCGGCGTTTATCAGACTTTCAATTAGGGCAAATGTCAGTGAGCATTCCGATTTCAGTTTTAGAGCGATTCGCCCAATTAGTCCTTCATATTTAGTCGTTTTCAGCCAATTTTCAGAATTTTTGAAAATTTCACTTTTTTGTGAAAATATCCACTAAATGAGGGAATAATATGTGTGAGGGTACCCCAGGAGAGTTCCAAATGTATGTGGGTAGAATCTATATCCCACGGGGGTAAAATTGAAAAAAGTTTAAAAAAATTTTTTTTTGGACTTAGTCATTTTTCCAGCGTAAATCAGACTTTCAATTAGGGCAAATGTCAGTGAGCATTCCGATTTCAGTTCTAGAGCGATTTGCCCGATTAGTCCTTCATATTTAGTCGTTTTCAGCCAATTTTCTGAATATTTGAAAATTTCACTTTTTTCTGAAAATATCCACTAAATGAGGGAATAATATGTGTGAGGGTACCCCAGGAGAGTTCCAAATGTGTGTGGGTAGAATATATATCCCACGGGGGTAAAACTGAAAAAAGTTTAAAAAAATTTTTTTTTGGACTTAGTCATTTTTTCAGCGTTTATCAGACTTTCAGATAGGGGAAATGTCAGTGAGCGTTCCAATTTCAGTTCCAGAGCGATTCGCCCGATTAGTCCTTCATATTTAGTCGTTTCAGCCAATTTTCTGAATATTTGAAAATTTCACTTTTTTGTGAAAATATCCACTAAATGAGGGAATAATATGTGTGAGGGTACCCCAGGAGAGTTCCAAATGTGTGTGGGTAGAATATATATCCAACGGGGGTAAAATTGAAAAAAGTTGAAAAAAATTTGTTTTTAGACTTAGTCATTTTTCCCGCGTTTATCAGACTTTCAGATAGGGGAAATGTCAGTGAGCGTTCCGATTTCAGTTCCAGAGCGATTCGCCCGATGAGTCCTTCATATTTAGTCGTTTTCAGCCAATTTTCAGAATTTTTGAAAATTTCACTTTTTTGTGAAAATATCCACTAAATGAGGGAATAATATGTGTGAGGGTACCCCAGGAGAGTTCCAAATGTGTGTGGGTAGAATATATATCCCACGGGGGTAAAATTGAAAACAGGAGAAAAATTTTTTTTTTGGACTTAGTCATTTTTTCAGCGTTTATCAGACTTTCAGATAGGGGAAATGTCAGTGAGTGTTCCAATTTCAGTTCCAGAGCAATTCGCCCGATGAGTCCTTCATATTTAGTCGTTTTCAGCCAATTTTCAGAATTTTGAAAATTTCACTTTTTTGTGAAAAAATCCACTAAATGAGGGAATAATATGTGTGAAGGTACCCCAGGAGAGTTCCAAATGTGTGTGGGTAGAATATATATCCCACGGGGGAAAAATTAAAAAAAGTTAAAAAAAAATTTTTTTTGGACTTAGTCATTTTTCCGACGTTAATCAGACTTTCAATTAGGGCGAATGTCAGTGAGCGTTCCGATTTCACTTCCAGAGCGAGTCGCCCGATGAGTCCTTCATATTTAGTCGTTTTCAGCCAATTTTCAGAATTTTTGAAAATTTCACTTTTTTGTGAAAATATCCACTAAATGAGGGAATAATATGTGTGAGGGTACCCCAGGAGAGTTCCAAATGTGAGTGGGTAGAATATGTATCCCACGGGGGTAAAATTGAAAAAAGTTAAAAAAAAATTTTTTTTGGACTTAGTCATTTTTCCGGCGTTAATCAGACTTTCAATTAGGGCGAATGACAGTGAGCGTTCCGATTTCACTTCCAGAGCGAGTCGCCCGATGAGTCCTTCATATTTAGCCGTTTTCAGCCAATTTTCAGAATTTTTGAAAATTTCACTTTTTTGTGAAAATATCCACTAAATGAGGGAATAATATGTGTGAAGGTACCCCAGGAGAGTTCCAAATATGTGTGGGTAGAATATATATCCCACGGGGGTAAAATTGAAAAAGTTGAAAAAATTTTTTTTTTAGACTTAGTCATTTTTCCGGCGTTTATCAGACTTTCAGATAGGGGAAATGTCAGTGAGCGTTCCGATTTCAGTTCCAGAGCGATTCGGACGATGAGTCCTTCATATTTAGTCGTTTTCAGCCAATTTTCAGAATTTTTGAAAATTTCACTTTTTTGTGAAAATATCCACTAAATGAGGGAATAATATGTGTGAGGGTACCCCAGGAGAGTTCCAAATGTGAGTGGGTAGAATATATATCCCACGGGGGTAAAATTGAAAAAAGTTAAAAAAAAATTTTTTTTAGACTTAGTCATTTTTCCGGCGTTTATCAGACTTTCAGATAGGGGAAATGTCAGTGAGCGTTCCAATTTCAGTTCCAGAGCGATTCGCCCGATGAGTCCTTCATATTTAGTCGTTTTCAGCCAATTTTCTGAATTTTTGAATATTTCACTTTTTTGT
This sequence comes from Phyllobates terribilis, assembly GCF_046119375.1. Classification (NCBI taxonomy): domain Eukaryota; kingdom Metazoa; phylum Chordata; class Amphibia; order Anura; family Dendrobatidae; genus Phyllobates; species Phyllobates terribilis. Next base: position 16,019,521 of record NW_027362773.1, on the reverse strand, counting down.
GAAAATATCCACTAAATGAGGGACTAATATGTATGAGGGCACCCCAGGAGAGTTCCAAATGTGTGTGGGTAGAATATATATCCCACGGGGGTAAAATTGAAAAAAGTTTAAAAAAAATTTTTTTTGGACTTAGTCATTTTTCCGGCGTTAATCAGACTTTCAATTAGGGCAAATGTCAGTGAGCGTTCCGATTTCAGTTCCAGAGCGATTCGCCCGATGAGTCCTTCATATTTAGTCGTTTTCAGCCCATTTTCTGAATGTTTGAAAATTTCACTTTTTTGTGAAAATATCCACTAAATGAGGGAATAATATGTGTGAGGGTACCCCAGGAGAGTTCCAAATGTGTGTGGGTAGAATATATATCCCACGGGGGTAAAATTGAAAAAAGTTTAAAAAATTTTTTTTAGACTTAGTCATTTTTCCGGCGTTTATCAGACTTTCAGATAGGGGAAATGTCAGTGAGCGTTCCAATTTCAGTTCCAGAGCGATTCGCCTGATGAGTCCTTCATATTTAGTCGTTTTCAGCCAATTTTCAGAATTTTTGAAAATTTCACTTTTTTGTGAAAATATCCACTAAATGAGGGAATAATATGTGTGAGGGTACCCCAGGAGAGTTCCAAATGTGTGTGGGTAGAATATATATCCCACGGGGGTAAAATTGAAAAAAGTTTAGAAAATTTTTTTTAGACTTAGTCATTTTTCCGGCGTTTATCAGACTTTCAGATAGGGGAAATGTCAGTGAGCGTTCCAATTTCAGTTCCAGAGCGATTCGCCCGATGAGTCCTTCATATTTAGTCGTTTTCAGCCAATTTTCAGAATTTTTGAAAATTTCACTTTTTTGTGAAAATATCCACTAAATGAGGGAATAATATGTGTGAGAGTACCCCAGGAGAGTTCCAAATGTGTGTGGGTAGAATATATATCCCACGGGGGTAAAATTGAAAAAAGTTGAAAAAAAATTTTTTTTAGACTTAGTCATTTTTCCGGCGTTTATCAGACTTTCAGATAGGGGAAATGTCAGTGAGCGTTCCGATTTCAGTTCCAGAGCGATTTGCCCGATGAGTCCTTCATATTTAGTCGTTTTCAGCCAATTTTCAGAATTTTTGAATATTTCACTTTTTTGTGAAAATATCCACTAAATGAGGGAATAATATGTGTGAGGGTACCCCAGGAGAGTTCCAAATGTATGTGGGTAGAATATATATCCCACGGGGGTAAAATTGAAAAAAGTTTAAAATTAATTTTTTTTTAGAACTTAGTCATTTTTCCAGCGTAAATCAGACTTTCAATTAGGGCAAATGTCAGTGAGCGTTCCGATTTCAGTTCCAGAGCGATTCGCCCGATGAGTCCTTCATATTTAGTCGTTTTCAGCCAATTTTCTGAATATTTGAAAATTTCACTTTTTTGTGAAAATATCCACTAAATGAGGGAATAATATGTGTGAGGGTACCCCAGGAGAGTTCCAAATGTGTGTGGGTAGAATATATATCCCACGGGGGTAAAATTGAAAAAAGTTTAAAAAAAATTTTTTTTAGACTTAGTCATTTTTCCGGCGTTTATCAGACTTTCAATTAGGGCAAATGTCAGTGAGCATTCCGATTTCAGTTTTAGAGCGATTCGCCCAATTAGTCCTTCATATTTAGTCGTTTTCAGCCAATTTTCAGAATTTTTGAAAATTTCACTTTTTTGTGAAAATATCCACTAAATGAGGGAATAATATGTGTGAGGGTACCCCAGGAGAGTTCCAAATGTATGTGGGTAGAATCTATATCCCACGGGGGTAAAATTGAAAAAAGTTTAAAAAAATTTTTTTTTGGACTTAGTCATTTTTCCAGCGTAAATCAGACTTTCAATTAGGGCAAATGTCAGTGAGCATTCCGATTTCAGTTCTAGAGCGATTTGCCCGATTAGTCCTTCATATTTAGTCGTTTTCAGCCAATTTTCTGAATATTTGAAAATTTCACTTTTTTCTGAAAATATCCACTAAATGAGGGAATAATATGTGTGAGGGTACCCCAGGAGAGTTCCAAATGTGTGTGGGTAGAATATATATCCCACGGGGGTAAAACTGAAAAAAGTTTAAAAAAATTTTTTTTTGGACTTAGTCATTTTTTCAGCGTTTATCAGACTTTCAGATAGGGGAAATGTCAGTGAGCGTTCCAATTTCAGTTCCAGAGCGATTCGCCCGATTAGTCCTTCATATTTAGTCGTTTTCAGCCAATTTTCTGAATATTTGAAAATTTCACTTTTTTGTGAAAATATCCACTAAATGAGGGAATAATATGTGTGAGGGTACCCCAGGAGAGTTCCAAATGTATGTGGGTAGAATCTATATCCCACGGGGGTAAAATTGAAAAAAGTTTAAAAAAATTTTTTTTTGGACTTAGTCATTTTTCCAGCGTAAATCAGACTTTCAATTAGGGCAAATGTCAGTGAGCATTCCGATTTCAGTTCTAGAGCGATTTGCCCGATTAGTCCTTCATATTTAGTCGTTTTCAGCCAATTTGCTGAATATTTGAAAATTTCACTTTTTTCTGAAAATATCCACTAAATGAGGGAATAATATGTGTGAGGGTACCCCAGGAGAGTTCCAAATGTGTGTGGGTAGAATATATATCCCACGGGGGTAAAACTGAAAAAAGTTTAAAAAAATTTTTTTTTGGACTTAGTCATTTTTTCAGCGTTTATCAGACTTTCAGGTAGGGGAAATGTCAGTGAGCGTTCCAATTTCAGTTCCAGAGCGATTCGCCCGATTAGTCCTTCATATTTAGTCGTTTTCAGCCAATTTTCTGAATATTTGAAAATTTCACTTTTTTGTGAAAATATCCACTAAATGAGGGAATAATATGTGTGAGGGTACCCCAGGAGAGTTCCAAATGTGTGTGGGTAGAATATATATCCAACGGGGGTAAAATTGAAAAAAGTTGAAAAAAATTTGTTTTTAGACTTAGTCATTTTTCCCGCGTTTATCAGACTTTCAGATAGGGGAAATGTCAGTGAGCGTTCCGATTTCAGTTCCAGAGCGATTCGCCCGATGAGTCCTTCATATTTAGTCGTTTTCAGCCAATTTTCAGAATTTTTGAAAATTTCACTTTTTTGTGAAAATATCCACTAAATGAGGGAATAATATGTGTGAGGGTACCCCAGGAGAGTTCCAAATGTGTGTGGGTAGAATATATATCCCACGGGGGTAAAATTGAAAACAGAAGAAAAATTTTTTTTTTGGACTTAGTCATTTTTTCAGCGTTTATCAGACTTTCAGATAGGGGAAATGTCAGTGAGTGTTCCAATTTCAGTTCCAGAGCAATTCGCCCGATGAGTCCTTCATATTTAGTCGTTTTCAGCCAATTTTCAGAATTTTGAAAATTTCACTTTTTTGTGAAAAAATCCACTAAATGAGGGAATAATATGTGTGAAGGTACCCCAGGAGAGTTCCAAATGTGTGTGGGTAGAATATATATCCCACGGGGGAAAAATTAAAAAAAGTTAAAAAAAAATTTTTTTTGGACTTAGTCATTTTTCCGACGTTAATCAGACTTTCAATTAGGGCGAATGTCAGTGAGCGTTCCGATTTCACTTCCAGAGCGAGTCGCCCGATGAGTCCTTCATATTTAGTCGTTTTCAGCCAATTTTCAGAATTTTTGAAAATTTCACTTTTTTGTGAAAATATCCACTAAATGAGGGAATAATATGTGTGAGGGTACCCCAGGAGAGTTCCAAATGTGAGTGGGTAGAATATGTATCCCACGGGGGTAAAATTGAAAAAAGTTAAAAAAAAATTTTTTTTGGACTTAGTCATTTTTCCGGCGTTAATCAGACTTTCAATTAGGGCGAATGACAGTGAGCGTTCCGATTTCACTTCCAGAGCGAGTCGCCCGATGAGTCCTTCATATTTAGCCGTTTTCAGCCAATTTTCAGAATTTTTGAAAATTTCACTTTTTTGTGAAAATATCCACTAAATGAGGGAATAATATGTGTGAAGGTACCCCAGGAGAGTTCCAAATATGTGTGGGTAGAATATATATCCCACGGGGGTAAAATTGAAAAAGTTGAAAAAATTTTTTTTTTAGACTTAGTCATTTTTCCGGCGTTTATCAGACTTTCAGATAGGGGAAATGTCAGTGAGCGTTCCGATTTCAGTTCCAGAGCGATTCGGCCGATGAGTCCTTCATATTTAGTCGTTTTCAGCCAATTTTCAGAATTTTTGAAAATTTCACTTTTTTGTGAAAATATCCACTAAATGAGGGAATAATATGTGTGAGGGTACCCCAGGAGAGTTCCAAATGTGAGTGGGTAGAATATGTATCCCACGGGGGTAAAATTGAAAAAAGTTAAAAAAAAATTTTTTTTGGACTTAGTCATTTTTCCGGCGTTAATCAGACTTTCAATTAGGGCGAATGACAGTGAGCGTTCCGATTTCACTTCCAGAGCGAGTCGCCCGATGAGTCCTTCATATTTAGCCGTTTTCAGCAAATTTTCTGAATTTTTGAAAATTTCACTTTTTTGTGAAAATATCCACTAAATGAGGGAATAATATGTGTGAAGGTACCCCAGGAGAGTTCCAAATATGTGTGGGTAGAATATATATCCCACGGGGGTAAAATTGAAAAAGTTGAAAAAATTTTTTTTTTAGACTTAGTCATTTTTCCGGCGTTTATCAGACTTTCAGATAGGGGAAATGTCAGTGAGCGTTCCGATTTCAGTTCCAGAGCGATTCGGCCGATGAGTCCTTCATATTTAGTCGTTTTCAGCCAATTTTCAGAATTTTTGAAAATTTCACTTTTTTGTGAAAATATCCACTAAATTAGGGAATAATATGTGTGAGGGTACCCCAGGAGAGTTCCAAATGTGAGTGGGTAGAATATATATCCCACGGGGGTAAAATTGAAAAAAGTTAAAAAAAAATTTTTTTTAGACTTAGTCATTTTTCCGGCGTTTATCAGACTTTCAGATAGGGGAAATGTCAGTGAGCGTTCCGATTTCAGTTCCAGAGCGATTCGCCCGATGAGTCCTTCATATTTAGTCGTTTTCAGCCAATTTTCTGAATTTTTGAATATTTCACTTTTTTGTGAAAATATCCACTAAATGAGGGACTAATATGTATGAGGGCACCCCAGGAGAGTTCCAAATGTGTGTGGGTAGAATATATATCCCACGGGGGTAAAATTGAAAAAAGGAGAAAAATTTTTTTTTTTGGACTTAGTCATTTTTTCAGCGTTTATCAGACTTTCAGATAGGGGAAATGTCAGTGAGCATTCCAATTTCAGTTCCAGAGCAATTCGCCCGATGAGTCCTTCATATTTAGTCATTTTCAGCCAATTTTCAGAATTTTGAAAATTTCACTTTTTTGTGAAAATATCCACTAAATGAGGGAATAATATGTGTGAGGGTACCCCAGGAGAGTTCCAAATGTGTGTGGGTAGAATATATATCCCACGGGGGTAAAATTGAAAAAAGTTTAAAAAAAATTTTTTTGGGACTTAGTCATTTTTCCGGCGTTAATCAGACTTTCAATTAGGGCAAATGTCAGTGAGCGTTCCGATTTCAGTTCCAGAGCGATTCGCCCGATGAGTCCTTCATATTTAGTCGTTTTCAGCCCATTTTCTGAATGTTTGAAAATTTCACTTTTTTGTGAAAATATCCACTAAATGAGGGAATAATATGTGTGAGGGTACCCCAGGAGAGTTCCAAATGTGTGTGGGTAGAATATATATCCCACGGGGGTAAAATTGAAAAAAGTTTAAAAAATTTTTTTTAGACTTAGTCATTTTTCCGGCGTTTATCAGACTTTCAGATAGGGGAAATGTCAGTGAGCGTTCCAATTTCAGTTCCAGAGCGATTCGCCTGATGAGTCCTTCATATTTAGTCGTTTTCAGCCAATTTTCAGAATTTTTGAAAATTTCACTTTTTTGTGAAAATATCCACTAAATGAGGGAATAATATGTGTGAGGGTACCCCAGGAGAGTTCCAAATGTGTGTGGGTAGAATATATATCCCACGGGGGTAAAATTGAAAAAAGTTTAGAAAATTTTTTTTAGACTTAGTCATTTTTCCGGCGTTTATCAGACTTTCAGATAGGGGAAATGTCAGTGAGCGTTCCAATTTCAGTTCCAGAGCGATTCGCCCGATGAGTCCTTCATATTTAGTCGTTTTCAGCCAATTTTCAGAATTTTTGAAAATTTCACTTTTTTGTGAAAATATCCACTAAATGAGGGTACCCCATGTGTGAGGGTACCCCAGGAGAGTTCCAAATGTGTGTGGGTAGAATATATATCCCACGGGGGTAAAATTGAAAAAAGTTGAAAAAAAATTTTTTTTAGACTTAGTCATTTTTCCGGCGTTAATCAGACTTTCAATTAGGGCAAATGTCAGTGAGCGTTCCGATTTCAGTTCCAGAGCGATTCGCCCGATGAGTCCTTCATACTTAGTCGTTTTCAGCCAATTTTCAGAATTTTTGAAAATTTCACTTTTTTGTGAAAATATCCACTAAATGAGGGTACCCCATGTGTGAGGGTACCCCAGGAGAGTTCCAAATGTGTGTGGGTAGAATATATATCCCACGGGGGTAAAATTGAAAAAAGGAGAAAAATTTTTTTTTTTGGACTTAGTCATTTTTTCAGCGTTTATCAGACTTTCAGATAGGGGAAATGTCAGTGAGCATTCCAATTTCAGTTCCAGAGCAATTCGCCCGATGAGTCCTTCATATTTAGTCATTTTCAGCCAATTTTCAGAATTTTGAAAATTTCACTTTTTTGTGAAAATATCCACTAAATGAGGGAATAATATGTGTGAGGGTACCCCAGGAGAGTTCCAAATGTGTGTGGGTAGAATATATATCCCACGGGGGTAAAATTGAAAAAAGTTTAAAAAAAATTTTTTTTGGACTTAGTCATTTTTCCGGCGTTAATCAGACTTTCAATTAGGGCAAATGTCAGTGAGCGTTCCGATTTCAGTTCCAGAGCGATTCGCCCGATGAGTCCTTCATATTTAGTCGTTTTCAGCCCATTTTCTGAATGTTTGAAAATTTCACTTTTTTGTGAAAATATCCACTAATTGAGGGAATAATATGTGTGAGGGTACCCCAGGAGAGTTCCAAATGTGTGTGGGTAGAATATATATCCCACGGGGGTAAAATTGAAAAAAGTTTAAAAAATTTTTTTTAGACTTAGTCATTTTTCCGGCGTTTATCAGACTTTCAGATAGGGGAAATGTCAGTGAGCGTTCCAATTTCAGTTCCAGAGCGATTCGCCTGATGAGTCCTTCATATTTAGTCGTTTTCAGCCAATTTTCAGAATTTTTGAAAATTTCACTTTTTTGTGAAAATATCCACTAAATGAGGGAATAATATGTGTGAGGGTACCCCAGGAGAGTTCCAAATGTGTGTGGGTAGAATATATATACACGGGGGTAAAATTGAAAAAAGTTTAGAAAATTTTTTTTAGACTTAGTCATTTTTCCGGCGTTTATCAGACTTTCAGATAGGGGAAATGTCAGTGAGCGTTCCAATTTCAGTTCCAGAGCGATTCGCCCGATGAGTCCTTCATATTTAGTCATTTTCAGCCAATTTTCAGAATTTTTGAAAATTTCACTTTTTTGTGAAAATATCCACTAAATGAGGGAATAATATGCGTGAGAGTACCCCAGGAGAGTTCCAAATGTGTGTGGGTAGAATATATATCCCACGGGGGTAAAATTGAAAAAAGTTTAAAAAAAAATTTTTTTTGACTTAGTCATTTTTCCGGCGTTAATCAGACTTTCAATTAGGGCAAATGTCAGTGAGCGTTCCGATTTCAGTTCCAGAGCGATTCGCACGATGAGTCCTTCATACTTAGTCGTTTTCAGCCAATTTTCTGAATTTTTGAAAATTTCACTTTTTTGTGAAAATATCCACTAAATGAGGGTACCCCATGTGTGAGGGTACCCCAGGAGAGTTCCAAATGTGTGTGGGTAGAATATATATCCCACGGGGGTAAAATTGAAAAAAGTTTAAAAAAAATTTTTTTTAGACTTAGTCATTTTTCCGGCGTTTATCAGACTTTCAATTAGGGCAAATGTCAGTGAGCATTCCGATTTCAGTTTTAGAGCGATTCGCCCAATTAGTCCTTCATATTTAGTCGTTTTTAGCCAATTTTCAGAATTTTTGAAAATTTCACTTTTTTGTGAAAATATCCACTAAATGAGGGAATAATATGTGTGAGGGTACCCCAGGAGAGTTCCAAATGTGTGTGGGTAGAATATATATCCCACGGGGGTAAAATTGAAAAAAGTTGAAAAAAAAATTTTTTTAGACTTAGTCATTTTTCCGGCGTTTATCAGACTTTCAGATAGGGGAAATGTCAGTGAGCGTTCCGATTTCAGTTCCAGAGCGATTCGCCCGATGAGTCCTTCATATTTAGTCGTTTTCAGCCAATTTTCAGAATTTTTGAAAATTTCACTTTTTTGTGAAAATATCCACTAAATGAGAGAATAATATGTGTGAGGGTACCCCAGGAGAGTTCCAAATGTGTGTGGGTAGAATATATATCCCACAGGGGTAAAATTGAAAAAATTTGAAAAAAAAATTTTTTTAGACTTAGTCATTTTTCCGGCGTTTATCAGACTTTCAGATAGGGCAAATGTCAGTGAGCGTTCCGATTTCAGTTCCAGAGCGATTCGCCCGATGAGTCCTTCATATTTAGTCGTTTTCAGCCAATTTTCTGAATATTTGAAAATTTCACTTTTTTGTGAAAATATCCACTAAATGAGGGAATAATATGTGTGAGGGTACCCCAGGAGAGTTCCAAATGTGTGTGGGTAGAATATATATCCCACGGGGGTAAAATTGAAAAAAGTTTAAAAAAATTTTTTTTTTGACTTAGTCATTTTTCCGGCGTTAATCAGACTTTCAATTAGGGCAAATGTCAGTGAGCGTTCCGATTTCAGTTCCAGAGCGATTCGCCCGATGAGTCCTTCATATTTAGTCGTTTTCAGCCAATTTTCTGAATTTTTGAAAATTTCACTTTTTTGTGAAAATATCCACTAAATGAGGGTACCCCATGTGTGAGGGTACCCCAGGAGAGTTCCAAATGTGTGTGGGTAGAATATATATCCCACGGGGGTAAAATTGAAAAAAGTTGAAAAAAAAATTTTTTTAGACTTTGTCATTTTTCCGGCGTTTATCAGACTTTCAATTAGGGCAAATGTCAGTGAGCATTCCGATTTCAGTTCTAGAGCGATTCGCCCAATTAGTCCTTCATATTTAGTCGTTTTCAGCCAATTTTCAGAATTTTTGAAAATTTCACTTTTTTATGAAAATATCCACTAAATGAGGGAATAATATGTGTGAGGGTACCCCAGGAGAGTTCCAAATGTATGTGGGTAGAATCTATATCCCACGGGGGTAAAATTGAAAAAAGTTTAAAAAAATTTTTTTTTTGGACTTAGTAATTTTTCCAGCGTAAATCAGACTTTCAATTAGGGCAAATGTCAGTGAGCATTCCGATTTCAGTTCTAGAGCGATTCGCCCGATTAGTCCTTCATATTTAGTCGTTTTCAGCCAATTTTCTGAATATTTGAAAATTTCACTTTTTTCTGAAAATATCCACTAAATGAGGGAATAATATGTGTGAGGGTACCCCAGGAGAGTTCCAAATGTGTGTGGGTAGAATATATATCCCACGGGGGTAAAATTGAAAAAAGTTGAAAAAACTTTTTTTTAGACTTAGTCATTTTTCCGGCGTTTATCAGACTTTCAGATAGGGGAAATGTCAGTGAGCGTTCCAATTTCAGTTCCATAGCGATTCGCCCGATGAGTCCTTCATATTTAGTCGTTTTCAGCCAATTTTCTGAATTTTTGAAAATTTCACTTTTTTGTGAAAATATGCACTGAATGAGGGAATAATATGTGTGAGGGTACCCCAGGAGAGTTCCAAATGTGTGTGGGCAGAATATATATCCCACGGGGGTAAAATTGAAAAAAGGTGAAAAATCTTTTTTTTGGACATAGTCATTTTTTCAGCGTTTATCAGACTTTCAGATAGGGGAAATGTCAGTGAGCGTTCCAATTTCAGTTCCAGAGCGATTCGCCCGATTAGTCCTTCATATTTAGTCGTTTTCAGCCAATTTTCTGAATATTTGAAAATTTCACTTTTTTGTGAAAATATCCACTAAATGAGGGAATAATATGTGTGAGGGTACCCCAGGAGAGTTCCAAATGTGTGTGGGTAGAATATATATCCAACGGGGGTAAAATTGAAATAAGTTGAAAAAAATTTGTTTCTAGACTTAGTCATTTTTCCGGCGTTTATCAGACTTTCAGATAGGGGAAATGTCAGTGAGCGTTCCGATTTCAGTTCCAGAGCGATTCGCCCGATGAGTCCTTCATATTTAGTCGTTTTCAGCCAATTTTCAGAATTTTTGAAAATTTCACTTTTTTGTGAAAATATCCACTAAATGAGGGTACCCCATGTGTGAGGGTACCCCAGGAGAGTTCCAAATGTGTGTGGGTAGAATATATATCCCACGGGGGTAAAATTGAAAAAAGTTGAAAAAAAAATTTTTTTAGACTTAGTCATTTTTCCGGCGTTTATCAGACTTTCAGATAGGGGAAATGTCAGTGAGCGTTCCGATTTCAGTTCCAGAGCGATTTGCCCGATGAGTCCTTCATATTTAGTCGTTTTCAGCCAATTTTCAGAATGTTTGAAAATTTCACTTTTTTGTGAAAATATCCACTAAATGAGGGAATAATATGTGTGAGGGTACCCCAGGAGAGTTCCAAATGTATGTGGGTAGAATATATATCCCAAGGGGGTAAAATTGAAAAAAGTTTAAAAAAATTTTTTTTTGAACTTAGTCATTTTTCCAGCGTAAATCAGACTTTCAATTAGGGCAAATGTCAGTGAGCGTTCCGATTTCAGTTCCAGAGCGATTCGCCCGATGAGTCCTTCATATTTAGTCATTTTCAGCCAATTTTCTGAATATTTGAAAATTTCACTTTTTTGTGAAAATATCCACTAAATGAGGGAATAATATGTGTGAGGGTACCCCAGGAGAGTTCCAAATGTGTGTGGGTAGAATATATATCCCACGGGGGTAAAATTGAAAGAAGTTTAAAAAAAATTTTTTTTAGACTTAGTCATTTTTCCGGCGTTTATCAGACTTTCAATTAGGGCAAATGTCAGTGAGCACTCCGATTTCAGTTCTAGAGCGATTCGCCCAATTAGTCCTTCATATTTAGTCGTTTTCAGCCAATTTTCAGAATTTTTGAAAATTTCACTTTTTTATGAAAATATCCACTAAATGAGGGAATAATATGTGTGAGGGTACCCCTGGAGAGTTCCAAATTCGTGTGGGTAGAAGACATATCCAACGGAGGTAAAATTGAAAAAGGGTGAAAAAAATTTTTTTTTGGACTTAGTAATTTTTTCAGCGTTTATCAGACTTTCAGATAAGGGAAATGTCAGTGAGCGTTCCAATTTCAGTTCCAGAGCGATTCGCCCGATGAGTCCCTCATATTTAGTCGTTTTCAGCCAATTTTCTAAATTTTTGAAAATTTCACTTTTTTGTGAAAATATCCACTAAATGAGGGAATAATATGTGTGAGGGTACCCCAGGAGTGATCCAAATGTGTGTGGGTAGAATATATATCCCACGGGAGTAAAATTGAAAAAAGTTGAAAAAATTTTTTTTTGGACTTAGTCATTTTTCCGGCATTTATCAGACTTTCAGATAGGGGAAATGTCAGTGAGCATTCCGATTTCAGTTCTAGAGCGATTCGCCCGATGAGTCCTTCATATTTAGTCGTTTTCAGCCAATTTTCTGAATTTTTGAAAATTTCACTTTTTTGTGAAAATATCCACTAACTGAGGGAATAATATGTGTGAGGGTACCCCAGGAGAGTTCCAAATGTGTGTCGGTAGAAGACATATCCCACGGGGGTAAAATTGAAAAAAGTTGAAATTTTTTTTTTTTCGACTTTGTCATTTTTCCGGCGTTTATCAGACTTTCAGATAGGGGAAATGTCAGTGAGCGTTCCAATTTCAGTTCCAGAGCGATTCGCCCGATGAGTCCTTCATATTTAGTCGTTTTCAGCCAATTTTCTGAATATTTGAAAATTTCACTTTTTTGTGAAAATATCCACTAAATGAGGGAATAATATGTGTGAGGGTACCCCAGGAGAGTTCCAAATGTGTGTGGGTAGAATATATATCCCACGGGGGTAAAATTGAAAAAAGTTGAAAAAAAATTTTTTTTAGACTTAGTCATTTTTCCGGCGTTTATCAGACTTTCAGATAGGGGAAATGTCAGTGAGCGTTCCAATTTCAGTTCCAGAGCGATTCGCCCGATGAGTCCTTCATATTTAGTCGTTTTCAACCAATTTTCTGAATTTTTGAAAATTTCACTGTTTTGTGAAAATATGCACTAAATGAGGGAATAATATGTGTGAGGGTACCCCAGGAGAGTTCCAAATGTTTGTGGGAAGAATATATATCCCACAGGGGTAAAATTGAAAAAAGGTGAAAAAATTTTTTTTTGGACTTACTCATTTTTCCAGCGTAAATCAGACTTTCAATTAGGGCAAATGTCAGTGAGCGTTCCGATTTCAGTTCCAGAGCGATTCGCCCGATGAGTCCTTCATATTTAGTCGTTTTCAGCCAATTTTCTGAATATTTGAAAATTTCACTTTTTTGTGAAAATATCCACTAAATGAGGGAATAATATGTGTGAGGGTACCCCAGGAGAGTTCCAAATGTGTGTGGGTAGAATATATATCCCACGGGGGTAAAATTGAAAAAAGTTTAAAAAAAATTTTTTTTAGACTTAGTCATTTTTCCGGCGTTTATCAGACTTTCAATTAGGGCAAATGTCAGTGAGCATTCCGATTTCAGTTCTAGAGCGATTCGCCCGATTAGTCCTTCATATTTAGTCGTTTTCAGCCAATTTTCAGAATTTTTGAAAGTTTAACTTTTTTGTGAAAATATCCACTAAATGAGGGAATAATATGTGTGAGGGTACCCCAGGAGAGTTCCAAATGTATGTGGGTAGAATATATATCCCACGGGGCTAAAATTGAAAAAAGTTTAAAAAAAATTTTTTTTGTACTTAGTCATTTTTCCAGCGTAAATCAGACTTTCAATTAGGGCAAATGTCAGTGAGCGTTCCGATTTCAGTTCCAGAGCGATTCGCCCGATGAGTCCTTCATATTTAGTCGGTTTCAGCCAATTTTCTGAATATTTGAAAATTTCACTTTTTTGTGAAAATATCCACTAAATGAGGGAATAATATGTGTGAGGGTACCCCAGGAGAGTTCCAAATGTGTGTGGGTAGAATATATATCCCACGGGGGTAAAATTGAAAAAAGTTTAAAAAAAATGTTTTTTAGACTTAGTCATTTTTCCGGCGTTTATCAGACTTTCAATTAGGGCAAATGTCAGTGAGCGTTCCAATTTCAGTTCCAGAGCGATTCGCCCGATGAGTCCTTCATATTTAGTCGGTTTCAGCCAATTTTCTGAATATTTGAAAATTTCACTTTTTTGTGAAAATATCCTCTAAATGAGGGAATAATATGTGTGAGGGTACCCCTGGAGAGTTCCAAATTTGTGTGGGTAGAAGACATATCCAACGGGGGTAAAATTGAAAAAAGGTGAAAAAAAATTTTTTTTGGACTTAGTAATTTTTTCAGCGTTTATCAGACTTTCAGATAGGGGAAATGTCAGTGAGCGTTCCAATTTCAGTTCCAGAACGTTTCGCCCGATGAGTCCCTCATATTTAGTCGTTTTCAGCCAATTTTCTGAATTTTTGAAAATTTCACTTTTTTGTGAAAATATCCACTAAATGAGGGAATAATATGTGTGAGGGTACCCCAGGAGAGTTCCAAATGTGTGTGGGTAGAATATATATCCCACGGGGGTAAAATTGAAAAAAGTTGAAAAAAAATTTTTTTTAGACTTAGTCATTTTTCCAGCGTTTATCAGACTTTCAGATAGGGGAAATGTCAGTGAGCGTTCCAATTTCAGTTCCAGAGCGATTCGCCCGATGAGTCCTTCATATTTAGTCGTTTTCAGCCAATTTTCTGAATTTTTGAAAATTTCACTTTTTTGTGAAAATATGCACTAAATGAGGGAATAATATGTGTGAGGGTACCCCAGGAGAGTTCCAAATGTGTGTGGGCAGATTATATATCCCACGGGGGTAAAATTGAAAAAAGGTGAAAAATTTTTTTTTGGGACTTAGTCATTTTTTCAGCGTTTATCAGACTTTCAGATAGGGGAAATGTCAGTGAGCGTTCCAATTTCAGTTCCAGAGCGATTCACCCGATGAGTCCTTCATATTTAGTCGTTTTCAGCCAATTTTCTGAATATTTGAAAATTTCACCTTTTTGTGAAAATATCCACTAAATGAGGGAATAATATGTGTGAGGGTACCCCAGGAGAGTTCCAAATGTATGTGGGTAGAATATATATCCCACGGGGGTAAAATTGAAAAAAGTTTAAAAAAATTTTTTTTAGACTTAGTCATTTTTCCGGCGTTTATCAGACTTTCAATTAGGGCAAATGTCAGTGAGCATTCCGATTTCAGTTCTAGAGCGATTCGCCCGATTAGTCCTTCATATTTAGTCGTTTTCAGCCAATTTTCAGAATTTTTGAAAATTTCACTTTTTTGTGAAAATATCCACTAAATGAGGGAATAATATGTGTGAGGGTACCCCAGGAGAGTTCCAAATGTATGTGGGTAGAATATATATCCCACGGGGGTAAAATTGAAAAAAGTTTAAAAAAATTTTTTTTTGTACTTGGTCATTTTTCCAGCGTAAATCAGACTTTCAATTAGGGCAAATGTCAGTGAGCGTTCCGATTTCAGTTCCAGAGCGATTCGCCCGATGAGTACTTCATATTTAGTCGGTTTCAGCCAATTTTCTGAATATTTGAAAATTTCACTTTTTTGTGAAAATATCCACTAAATGAGGGAATAATATGTGTGAGGGTACCCCAGGAGAGTTCCAAATGTGTGTGGGTAGAATATATATCCCACGGGGGTAAAATTGAAAAAAGTTTAAAAAAAATTTTTTTTAGACTTAGTCATTTTTCCGGCGTTTATCAGACTTTCAATTAGGGCAAATGTCAGTGAGCATTCCGATTTCAGTTCTAGAGCGATTCGCCCGATTAGTCCTTCATATTTAGTCGTTTTCAGCCAATTTTCAGAATTTTTGAAAGTTTAACTTTTTTGTGAAAATATCCACTAAATGAGGGAATAATATGTGTGAGGGTACCCCAGGAGAGTTCCAAATGTATGTGGGTAGAATATATATCCCACGGGGGTAAAATTGAAAAAAGTTAAAAAAAAATTTTTTTTGTACTTAGTCATTTTTCCAGCGTAAATCAGACTTTCAATTAGGGCAAATGTCAGTGAGCGTTCCGATTTCAGTTCCAGAGCGATTCGCCCGATGAGTCCTTCATATTTAGTCGGTTTCAGCCAATTTTCTGAATTTTTGAAAATTTCACTTTTTTGTGAAAATATCCACTAAATGAGGGAATAATATGTGTGAGGGTACCCCAGGAGAGTTCCAAATGTGTGTGGGTAGAAGACATCCCACGGGGGTAAAATTGAAAAAAGTTGAAATTTTTTTTTTTTCGACTTTGTCATTTTTCCGGCGTTTATCAGACTTTCAGATAGGGGAAATGTCAGTGAGCGTTCCGATTTCAGTTCCAGAGTGATTCGTCAATGAGTCCTTCATATTTAGTCATTTTCAGCCAATTTTCAGAATTTTTGAAAATTTCACTTTTTTGCGAAAATATCCACTAAATGAGGGAATAATATGTGTGAAGGTACCCCAGGAGTCTTCCAAATGTTTGTGGGTAGAATATATATCCCACGGGCGTAAAATTGAAAAAAGTTGAAAAAATTTTTTTTTTGAATTAGTCATTTTTTCAGCGTTTATCAGACTTTCAGATAGGGGAAATGTCAGTGAGCGTTCCAATTTCAGTTCCAGAGCGATTCGCCTGATGAGTCCCTCATATTTAGTCGTTTTCAGCCGTTTTTCAGAATTTTTGAAAATTTCACTTTTTTGTGAAAATATCCACTAACTGAGGGAATAATATGTGTGAGGGTACCCCAGGAGAGTTCCAAATGTGTGTGGGTAGAATATATATCCCACGGGGGTAAAATTGAAAAAAGGTGAAAAATTTTTTTTTTTGGACTTTGTCATTTTTTCAGCGTTTATCAGACTTTCAGATAGGGGAAATGTCAGTGAGCGTTCCGATTTCAGTTCCAGAGCGATTCGCCCGATGAGTCCTTCATATTTAGTTGTTTTCAGCCAATTTTCTGAATTTTTGAAAATTTCACTTTTTTTGTGAAAATATCAACTAAATGAGGGAATAATATGTGTGAGGGTACCCCAGGAGAGTTCCAAATGTGTGTGGGTAGAATATGTATCCCACGGGGGTAAAATTGAAAAAAGGTGAAAAAAATTTTTTTTGGACTTAGTCATTTTTCCGGCGTTTATCAGACTTTCAGATAGGGGAAATGTCAGTGAGCGTTCCGATTTCAGTTCCAGAGTGATTCGCCAATGAGTCCTTCATATTTAGTCGTTTTCAGCCAATTTTCAGAATTTTTGAAAATTTCACTTTTTTGTGAAAATATCCACTAAATGAGGGAATAATATGTGTGAGGGTACCCCAGGAGAGTTCCAAATGTGTGTGGGTACAATATATATCCCACGGGGTAAAATTGAAAAAAGTTGAAAAAATTTTTTTTTGGACTTAGTAATTTTTTCAGCGTTTATCAGACTTTCAGATAGGGGAAATGTCAGTGAGCGTTCCGATTTCAGTTCCAGAGTGATTCGCCAATGAGTCCTTCATATTTAGTCGTTTTCAGCCAATTTTCAGAATTTTTGAAAATTTCACTTTTTTGTGAAAATATCCACTAAATGAGAGAATAATATGTGTGAGGGTACCCCAGGAGATTTCCAAATGTGTGTGGTAGAAGACATATCCCACGGGGGTAAAATTGAAAAAAGGTGAAAAAAAATTTTTTTTGGACTTAGTAATTTTTTCAGCGTTTAACAGACTTTCAGATAGGGGAAATGTCAGTGAGCGTTCCAATTTCAGTTCCAGAGTGATTCGCCCGATGAGTCCCTCATATTTAGTCGTTTTCAGCCAATTTTCAGAATTTTTGAAAATTTCACTTTTTTGTGAAAATATCCACTAAATGAGGGAATAATATGTGTGAAGGTACCCCAGGAGTGTTCCAAATGTGTGTGGGTAGAATATATATCCCACGGGGGTAAAATTGAAAAAAGTTGAAAAAATTTTTTTCTGGACTTAGTCATTTTTCCGGCATTTATCAGACTTTCAGATAGGGGAAATGTCAGTGAGCGTTCCGATTTCAGTTCCAGAGCGATTTGCCCGATGATTCCTTCATATTTAGTCGTTTTCAGCCAATTTTCTTAATTTTTGAAAATTTCACTTTTTTTGTGAAAATATCCACTAAATGATGGAATAATATGTGTGAGGGTACCCCAGGAGAGTTCCAAATGTGTGTGGGTAGAATATGTATCCCACGGGGGTAAAATTGAAAAAAGGTGAAAAAAAATTTTTTTGGACTTAGTCATTTTTCCGGCGTTTATCAGACTTTCAGATAGGGGAAATGTCAGTGAGCGTTTCGATTTCAGTTCCATAGTGATTCGCCAATGAGTCCTTCATATTTAGTCGTTTTCAGCCAATTTTCAGAATTTTTGAAAATTTCACTTTTTTGTGAAAATATCCACTAAATGAGGGAATAATATGTGTGAGGGTACCCCTGGAGAGTTCCAAATTTGTGTGGGTAGAAGACATATCCAACGGGGGTAAAATTGAAAAAAGGTGAAAAAAAAATTTTTTTGGACTTAGTAATTTTTTCAGCGTTTATCAGACTTTCAGATAGGGGAAATGTCAGTGAGCGTTCCAATTTCAGTTCCAGAGCGATTCGCCCGATGAGTCCCTTCATATTTAGTCGTTTTCAGCCAATTTTCAGAATTTTTGAAAATTTCACTTTTTTGTGAAAATATCCACTAAATGAGGGAATAATATGTGTGAGGGTACCCCAGGAGAGTTCCAAATGTGTGTGGGTAGAATATATATCCCACGGGGGTAAAATTGAAAAAAGTTTAAAAAAATTTTTTTTTAGACTTAGTCATTTTTCCGGCGTTTATCAGACTTTCAGATAGGGGAAATGTCAGTGAGCGTTCCGATTTCAGTTCCAGAGTGATTCGCCAATGAGTCCTTCATATTTAGTCGTTTTCAGCCAATTTTCAGAATTTTTGAAAATTTCACTTTTTTGTGAAAATATCCACTAAATGAGGGAATAATATGTTAGAGGGTACCCCTGGAGAGTTCCAAATTTGTGTGGGTAGAAGACATATCCAACGGGGGTAAAATTGAAAAAAGGTGAAAAAAAATTTTTTTTGGACTTAGTAATTTTTTCAGCGTTTATCAGACTTTCAGATAGGTGAAATGTCAGTGAGCGTTCCAATTTCAGTTCCAGAGCGATTCGCCCGATGAGTCCCTTCATATTTAGTCGTTTTCAGCCAATTTTCAGAATTTTTGAAAATTTCACTTTTTTGTGAAAATATCCACTAAATGAAGGAATAATATGTGTGAGGGTACGCCAGGAGAGTTCCAAATGTGTGTGGGTACAAAATATATCCCACGGGGGTAAAATTGAAAAAAGTTTAAAAAAAAATTTTTTTAGACTTAGTCATTTTTCCGACGTTTATCAGACTTTCAATTAGGGCAAATGTCAGTGAGCATTCCGATTTCAGTTCTAGAGCGATTCGCCCGATTAGTCCTTCATATTTAGTCGTTTTCAGCCAATTTTCAGAATTTTTGAAAGTTTAACTTTTTTGTGAAAATATCCACTAAATGAGGGAATAATATGTGTGAGGGTACCCCAGGAGAGTTCCAAATGTATGTGGGTAGAATATATATCCCACGGGGGTAAAATTGAAAAAAGTAAAAAAAAAATTTTTTTGTACTTAGTCATTTTTCCAGCGTAAATCAGACTTTCAATTAGGGCAAATGTCAGTGAGCGTTCCGATTTCAGTTCCAGAGCGATTCGCCCGATGAGTCCTTCATATTTAGTCGGTTTCAGCCAATTTTCTGAATTTTTGAAAATTTCACTTTTTTGTGAAAATATCCACTAAATGAGGGAATAATATGTGTGAGGGTACCCCAGGAGAGTTCCAAATGTGTGTGGGTAGAAGACATCCCACGGGGGTAAAATTGAAAAAAGTTGAAATTTTTTTTTTTTCGACTTTGTCATTTTTCCGGCGTTTATCAGACTTTCAGATAGGGGAAATGTCAGTGAGCGTTCCGATTTCAGTTCCAGAGCGATTCGCCCGATGAGTCATTCATATTTAGTCGTTTTCAGCCAATTTTCTGAATTTTTGAAAATTTCACTTTTTTGTGAAAATATCCACTAAATGAGGGAATAATATGTGTGAGGATACCCCAGGAGAGTTCCAAATGTGTGTGGGTAGAATATATATCCCACGGGGGTAAAATTAAAAAAAGGTGAAAAAAAATTTTTTTTGGACTTAGTAATTTTTTCAGCGTTTATCAGACTTTCAGATAGGGGAAATGTCAGTGAGCGTTCCAATTTCAGTTCCAGAACGATTCGCCCGATGAGTCCCTCATATTTAGTCGTTTTCAGCCAATTTTCTGAATTTTTGAAAATTTCACTTTTTTGTGAAAATATCCACTAAATGAGGGAATAATATGTGTGAAGGTACCCCAGGAGTGTTCCAAATGTGTGTGGGTAGAATATATATCCCACGGGGGTAAAATTGAAAAAAGTTGAAAAAATTTTTTTTTGGACTTAGTCATTTTTCCGGCGTTTATCAGACTTTCAGATAGGGGAAATGTCAGTGAGCGTTCCGATTTCAGTTCCAGAGTGATTTGCCAATGAGTCCTTCATATTTAGTCGTTTTCAGCCAATTTTCAGAATTTTTGAAAATTTCACTTTTTTGTGAAAATATCCACTAAATGAGGGAATAATATGTGTGAAGGTACCCCAGGAGTCTTCCAAATGTGTGTGGGTAGAATATATATCCCACGGGCGTAAAATTGAAAAAAGTTGAAAAAATTTTTTTTTGGAATTAGTCATTTTTTCAGCGTTTATCAGACTTTCAGATAGGGGAAATGTCAGTGAGGGTTCCAATTTCAGTTCCAGAGCGATTCGCCTGATGAGTCCCTCATATTTAGTCGTTTTCAGCCGTTTTTCGGAATTTTTGAAAATTTCACTTTTTTGTGAAAATATCCACTAACTGAGGGAATAATATGTGTGAGGGTACCCCAGGAGAGTTCCAAATGTGTGTGGGTAGAATATATATCCCACGGGGGTAAAATTGAAAAAAGGTGAAAAATTTTTTTTTTTGGACTTAGTCATTTTTTCAGCGTTTATCAGACTTTCAGATAGGGGAAATGTCAGTGAGCGTTCCGATTTCAGTTCCAGAGCGATTCGCCCGATGAGTCCTTCATATTTAGTTGTTTTCAGCCAATTTTCTGAATTTTTGAAAATTTCACTTTTTTTGTGCAAATATCAACTAAATGAGGGAATAATATGTGTGAGGGTACCCCAGGAGAGTTCCAAATGTGTGTGGGTAGAATATGTATCCCACGGGGGTAAAATTGAAAAAAGGTGAAAAAAATTTTTTTTGGACTTAGTCATTTTTCCGGCGTTTATCAGACTTTCAGATAGGGGAAATGTCAGTGAGCGTTCCGATTTCAGTTCCAGAGTGATTCGCCAATGAGTCCTTCATATTTAGTCGTTTTCAGCCAATTTTCAGAATTTTTGAAAATTTCACTTTTTTGTGAAAATATCCACTAAATGAGGGAATAATATGTGTGAGGGTACCCCTGGAGAGTTCCAAATTTGTGTGGGTAGAAGACATATCCAACGGGGGTAAAATTGAAAAAAGGTGAAAAAAAAATTTTTTTGGACTTAGTAATTTTTTCAGCGTTTATCAGACTTTCAGATAGGGGAAATGTCAGTGAGCGTTCCAATTTCAGTTCCAGAGCGATTCGCCCGATGAGTCCCTTCATATTTAGTCGTTTTCAGCCAATTTTCAGAATTTTTGAAAATTTCACTTTTTTGTGAAAATATCCACTAAATGAGGGAATAATATGTGTGAGGGTACCCCAGGAGAGTTCCAAATGTGTGTGGGTAGAATATATATCCCACGGGGGTAAAATTGAAAAAAGTTTAAAAAAAATTTTTTTTAGACTTAGTCATTTTTCCGGCGTTTATCAGACTTTCAGATAGGGGAAATGTCAGTGAGCGTTCCGATTTCAGTTCCAGAGTGATTCGCCAATGAGTCCTTCATATTTAGTCGTTTTCAGCCAATTTTCAGAATTTTTGAAAATTTCACTTTTTTGTGAAAATATCCACTAAATGAGGGAATAATATGTGTGAGGGTACCCCTGGAGAGTTCCAAATTTGTGTGGGTAGAAGACATATCCAACGGGGGTAAAATTGAAAAAAGGTGAAAAAAAATTTTTTTTGGACTTAGTAATTTTTTCAGCGTTTATCAGACTTTCAGATAGGTGAAATGTCAGTGAGCGTTCCAATTTCAGTTCCAGAGCGATTCGCCCGATGAGTCCCTTCATATTTAGTCGTTTTCAGCCAATTTTCAGAATTTTTGAAAATTTCACTTTTTTGTGAAAATATCCACTAAATGAAGGAATAATATGTGTGAGGGTACGCCAGGAGAGTTCCAAATGTGTGTGGGTACAAAATATATCCCACGGGGGTAAAATTGAAAAAAGTTTAAAAAAAAATTTTTTTAGACTTAGTCATTTTTCCGACGTTTATCAGACTTTCAATTAGGGCAAATGTCAGTGAGCATTCCGATTTCAGTTCTAGAGCGATTCGCCCGATTAGTCCTTCATATTTAGTCGTTTTCAGCCAATTTTCAGAATTTTTGAAAGTTTAACTTTTTTGTGAAAATATCCACTAAATGAGGGAATAATATGTGTGAGGGTACCCCAGGAGAGTTCCAAATGTATGTGGGTAGAATATATATCCCACGGGGGTAAAATTGAAAAAAGTTAAAAAAAAATTTTTTTGTACTTAGTCATTTTTCCAGCGTAAATCAGACTTTCAATTAGGGCAAATGTCAGTGAGCGTTCCGATTTCAGTTCCAGAGCGATTCGCCCGATGAGTCCTTCATATTTAGTCGGTTTCAGCCAATTTTCTGAATTTTTGAAAATTTCACTTTTTTGTGAAAATATCCACTAAATGAGGGAATAATATGTGTGAGGGTACCCCAGGAGAGTTCCAAATGTGTGTGGGTAGAAGACATCCCACGGGGGTAAAATTGAAAAAAGTTGAAATTTTTTTTTTTTCGACTTTGTCATTTTTCCGGCGTTTATCAGACTTTCAGATAGGGGAAATGTCAGTGAGCGTTCCGATTTCAGTTCCAGAGCGATTCGCCCGATGAGTCATTCATATTTAGTCGTTTTCAGCCAATTTTCTGAATTTTTGAAAATTTCACTTTTTTGTGAAAATATCCACTAAATGAGGGAATAATATGTGTGAGGATACCCCAGGAGAGTTCCAAATGTGTGTGGGTAGAATATATATCCCACGGGGGTAAAATTAAAAAAAGGTGAAAAAAAATTTTTTTTGGACTTAGTAATTTTTTCAGCGTTTATCAGACTTTCAGATAGGGGAAATGTCAGTGAGCGTTCCAATTTCAGTTCCAGAACGATTCGCCCGATGAGTCCCTCATATTTAGTCGTTTTCAGCCAATTTTCTGAATTTTTGAAAATTTCACTTTTTTGTGAAAATATCCACTAAATGAGGGAATAATATGTGTGAAGGTACCCCAGGAGTGTTCCAAATGTGTGTGGGTAGAATATATATCCCACGGGGGTAAAATTGAAAAAAGTTGAAACAATTTTTTTTTGGACTTAGTCATTTTTCCGGCGTTTATCAGACTTTCAGATAGGGGAAATGTCAGTGAGCGTTCCGATTTCAGTTCCAGAGTGATTCGCCAATGAGTCCTTCATATTTAGTCGTTTTCAGCCAATTTTCAGAATTTTTGAAAATTTCACTTTTTTGTGAAAATATCCACTAAATGAGGGAATAATATGTGTGAAGGTACCCCAGGAGTCTTCCAAATGTGTGTGGGTAGAATATATATCCCACGGGCGTAAAATTGAAAAAAGTTGAAAAAATTTTTTTTGGGAATTAGTCATTTTTTCAGCGTTTATCAGACTTTCAGATAGGGGAAATGTCAGTGAGGGTTCCAATTTCAGTTCCAGAGCGATTCGCCTGATGAGTCCCTCATATTTAGTCGTTTTCAGCCGTTTTTCGGAATTTTTGAAAATTTCACTTTTTTGTGAAAATATCCACTAACTGAGGGAATAATATGTGTGAGGGTACCCCAGGAGAGTTCCAAATGTGTGTGGGTAGAATATATATCCCACGGGGGTAAAATTAAAAAAAGGTGAAAAATTTTTTTTTTTGGACTTAGTCATTTTTTCAGCGTTTATCAGACTTTCAGATAGGGGAAATGTCAGTGAGCGTTCCGATTTCAGTTCCAGAGCGATTCGCCCGATGAGTCCTTCATATTTAGTTGTTTTCAGCCAATTTTCTGAATTTTTGAAAATTTCACTTTTTTTGTGCAAATATCAACTAAATGAGGGAATAATATGTGTGAGGGTACCCCAGGAGAGTTCCAAATGTGTGTGGGTAGAATATGTATCCCACGGGGGTAAAATTGAAAAAAGGTGAAAAAAATTTTTTTTGGACTTAGTCATTTTTCCGGCGTTTATCAGACTTTCAGATAGGGGAAATGTCAGTGAGCGTTCCGATTTCAGTTCCAGAGTGATTCGCCAATGAGTCCTTCATATTTAGTCGTTTTCAGCCAATTTTCAGAATTTTTGAAAATTTCACTTTTTTGTGAAAATATCCACTAAATGAGGGAATAATATGTGTGAGGGTACCCCTGGAGAGTTCCAAATTTGTGTGGGTAGAAGACATATCCAACGGGGGTAAAATTGAAAAAAGGTGAAAAAAAATTTTTTTTGGACTTAGTAATTTTTTCAGCGTTTATCAGACTTTCAGATAGGTGAAATGTCAGTGAGCGTTCCAATTTCAGTTCCAGAGTGATTCGCCCGATGAGTCCTTCATATTCAGTCGTTTTCAGCCAATTTTCTGAATTTTTGAAAATTTCAGTTTTGTGAAAATATGCACTAAATGAGGGAATAATATGTGTGAGGGTACCCCAGGAGAGTTCCAAATGTGTGTGGGAAGAATATATATCCCACAGGGGTAAAATTGAAAAAAGGTGAAAAAATTTTTTTTGGGACTTACTCATTTTTCCAGCGTAAATCAGACTTTCAATTAGGGCAAATGTCAGTGAGCGTTCCGATTTCAGTTCCAGAGCGATTCGCCCGATGAGTCCTTCATATTTAGTCGTTTTCAGCCAATTTTCTGAATATTTGAAAATTTCACTTTTTTGTGAAAATATCCACTAAATGAGGGAATAATATGTGTGAGGGTACCCCAGGAGAGTTCCAAATGTGTGTGGGTAGAATATATATCCCACGGGGGTAAAATTGAAAAAAGTTTAAAAAAAATTTTTTTTAGACTTAGTCATTTTTCTGGCGTTTATCAGACTTTCAATTAGGGCAAATGTCAGTGAGCATTCCGATTTCAGTTCTAGAGCGATTCGCCTGATTAGTCCTTCATATTTAGTCGTTTTCAGCCAATTTTCAGAATTTTTGAAAGTTTAACTTTTTTGTGAAAATATCCACTAAATGAGGGAATAATATGTGTGAGGGTACCCCAGGAGAGTTCCAAATGTATGTGGGTAGAATATATATCCCACGGGGGTAAAATTGAAAAAAGTTTAAAAAAATTTTTTTTTGTACTTAGTCATTTTTCCAGCGTAAATCAGACTTTCAATTAGGGCAAATGTCAGTGAGCGTTCCGATTTCAGTTCCAGAGCGATTCGCCCGATGAGTCCTTCATATTTAGTCGGTTTCAGCCAATTTTCTGAATATTTAAAATTTCACTTTTTTGTGAAAATATCCACTAAATGAGGGAATAATATGTGTGAGGGTACCCCAGGAGATTTCCAAATGTGTGTGGGTAGAATATATATCCCACGGGGGTAAAATTGAAAAAAGTTTAAAAAAAATTTTTTTTAGACTTAGTCATTTTTCCGGCGTTTATCAGACTTTCAATTAGGGCAAATGTCAGTGAGCGTTCCAATTTCAGTTCCAGAGCGATTCGCCCGATGAGTCCTTCATATTTAGTCGTTTTCAGCCAATTTCCTGAATATTTGAAAATTTCACTTTTTTGTGAAAATATCCACTAAATGAGGGAATAATATGTGTGAGGGTACCCCAGGAGAGTTCCAAATGTGTGTGGGTAGAATATATATCCCACGGGGGTAAAATTGAAAAAAGTTGAAAAAAAATTTTTTTTAGACTTAGTCATTTTTCCGGCGTTTATCAGACTTTCAGATAGGGGAAATGTCAGTGAGCGTTCCGATTTCAGTTCCAGCGCGATTCGCCCGATGAGTCCTTCATATTTAGTCGTTTTCAGCCAATTTTCAGAATTTTTGAAAATTTCACTTTTTTGTGAAAATATCCACTAAATGAGGGAATAATATGTGTGAGGGTACCCCTGGAGAGTTCCAAATTCGTGTGGGTAGAAGACATATCCAACGGGGGTAAAATTGAAAAAGGGTGAAAAAAATTTTTTTTTGGACTTAGTAATTTTTTCAGCGTTTATCAGACTTTCAGATAGGGGAAATGTCAGTGAGCGTTCCAATTTCAGTTCCAGAGCGATTCGCCCGATGAGTCCCTCATATTTAGTCGTTTTCAGCCAATTTTCTGAATTTTTGAAAATTTCACTTTTTTTGTGAAAATATCCACTAAATGAGGGAATAATATGTGTGAAGGTACCCCAGGAGTGTTCCAAATGTGTGTGGGTAGAATATATATCCCACGGGAGTAAAATTGAAAAAAGTTGAAAAAATTTTTTTTTGGACTTAGTCATTTTTCCGGCATTTATCAGACTTTCAGATAGGGGAAATGTCAGTGAGCATTCCGATTTCAGTTCCAGAGCGATTCGCCCGATGAGTCCTTCATATTTAGTCGTTTTCAGCCAATTTTCTGAATTTTTGAAAATTTCACTTTTTTGTGAAAATATCCACTAACTGAGGGAATAATATGTGTGAGGGTACCCCAGGAGAGTTCCAAATGTTTGTGGGAAGAATATATATCCCACAGGGGTAAAATTGAAAAAAGGTGAAAAAATTTTTTTTTGGACTTACTCATTTTTCCAGCGTAAATCAGACTTTCAATTAGGGCAAATGTCAGTGAGCGTTCCGATTTCAGTTCCAGAGCGATTCGCCCGATGAGTCCTTCATATTTAGTCGTTTTCAGCCAATTTTCTGAATATTTGAAAATTTCACTTTTTTGTGAAAATATCCACTAAATGAGGGAATAATATGTGTGAGGGTAACCCAGGAGAGTTCCAAATGTGTGTGGGTAGAATATATATCCCACGGGGGTAAAATTGAAAAAAGTTTAAAAAAAATTTTTTTTAGACTTAGTCATTTTTCCGGCGTTTATCAGACTTTCAATTAGGGCAAATGTCAGTGAGTATTCCGATTTCAGTTCTAGAGCGATTCGCCCGATTAGTCCTTCATATTTAGTCGTTTTCAGCCAATTTTCAGAATTTTTGAAAGTTTAACTTTTTTGTGAAAATATCCACTAAATGAGGGAATAATATGTGTGAGGGTACCCCAGGAGAGTTCCAAATGTATGTGGGTAGAATATATATCCCACGGGGCTAAAATTGAAAAAAGTTTAAAAAAAATTTTTTTTGTACTTAGTCATTTTTCCAGCGTAAATCAGACTTTCAATTAGGGCAAATGTCAGTGAGCGTTCCGATTTCAGTTCCAGAGCGATTCGCCCGATGAGTCCTTCATATTTAGTCGGTTTCAGCCAATTTTCTGAATATTTGAAAATTTCACTTTTTTGTGAAAATATCCACTAAATGAGGGAATAATATGTGTGAGGGTACCCCAGGAGAGTTCCAAATGTGTGTGGGTAGAATATATATCCCACGGGGGTAAAATTGAAAAAAGTTTAAAAAAAATTTTTTTTAGACTTAGTCATTTTTCCGGCGTTTATCAGACTTTCAATTAGGGCAAATGTCAGTGAGCGTTCCAATTTCAGTTCCAGAGCGATTCGCCCGATGAGTCCTTCATATTTAGTCGGTTTCAGCCAATTTTCTGAATATTTGAAAATTTCACTTTTTTGTGAAAATATCCACTAAATGAGGGAATAATATGTGTGAGGGTACCCCTGGAGAGTTCCAAATTTGTGTGGGTAGAAGACATATCCAACGGGGGTAAAATTGAAAAAAGGTGAAAAAAATTTTTTTTTGGACTTAGTAATTTTTTCAGCGTTTATCAGACTTTCAGATAGGGGAAATGTCAGTGAGCGTTCCAATTTCAGTTCCAGAGCGATTCGCCTGATGAGTCCATCATATTTAGTCGTTTTCAGCCAATTTTCTGAATTTTTGAAAATTTCACTTTTTTGTGAAAATATCCACTAAATGAGGGAATAATATGTGTGAAGGTACCCCAGGAGAGTTCCAAATGTGTGTGGGCAGAATATATATCCCACGGGGGTAAAATTGAAAAAAGTTGAAAAAAAATTTTTTTTAGACTTAGTCATTTTTCCAGCGTTTATCAGACTTTCAGATAGGGGAAATGTCAGTGAGCGTTCCAATTTCAGTTCCAGAGCGATTCGCCCGATGAGTCCTTCATATTTAGTCGTTTTCAGCCAATTTTCTGAATTTTTGAAAATTTCACTTTTTTGTGAAAATATGCACTAAATGAGGGAATAATATGTGTGAGGGTACCCCAGGAGAGTTCCAAATGTGTGTGGGCAGATTATATATCCCACGGGGGTAAAATTGAAAAAAGTTTAAAAAAATTTTTTTTAGACTTAGTCATTTTTCCGGCGTTTATCAGACTTTCAATTAGGGCAAATGTCAGTGAGCATTCCGATTTCAGTTCTAGAGCGATTCGCCCGATTAGTCCTTCATATTTAGTCGTTTTCAGCCAATTTTCAGAATTTTTGAAAATGTCACTTTTTTGTGAAAATATCCACTAAATGAGGGAATAATATGTGTGAGGGTACCCCAGGAGAGTTCCAAATGTATGTGGGTAGAATATATATCCCACGGGGGTAAAATTGAAAAAAGTTTAAAAAAATTTTTTTTTGTACTTGGTCATTTTTCCAGCGTAAATCAGACTTTCAATTAGGGCAAATGTCAGTGAGCGTTCCGATTTCAGTTCCAGAGCGATTCGCCCGATGAGTACTTCATATTTAGTCGGTTTCAGCCAATTTTCTGAATATTTGAAAATTTCACTTTTTTGTGAAAATATCCACTAAATGAGGGAATAATATGTGTGAGGGTACCCCAGGAGAGTTCCAAATGTGTGTGGGTAGAATATATATCCCACGGGGGTAAAATTGAAAAAAGTTTAAAAAAAATTTTTTTTAGACTTAGTCATTTTTCCGGCGTTTATCAGACTTTCAATTAGGGCAAATGTCAGTGAGCATTCCGATTTCAGTTCTAGAGCGATTCGCCCGATTAGTCCTTCATATTTAGTCGTTTTCAGCCAATTTTCAGAATTTTTGAAAGTTTAACTTTTTTGTGAAAATATCCACTAAATGAGGGAATAATATGTGTGAGGGTACCCCAGGAGAGTTCCAAATGTATGTGGGTAGAATATATATCCCACGGGGGTAAAATTGAAAAAAGTTAAAAAAAAATTTTTTTTGTACTTAGTCATTTTTCCAGCGTAAATCAGACTTTCAATTAGGGCAATTGTCAGTGAGCGTTCCGATTTCAGTTCCAGAGCGATTCGCCCGATGAGTCCTTCATATTTAGTCGGTTTCAGCCAATTTTCTGAATTTTTGAAAATTTCACTTTTTTGTGAAAATATCCACTAAATGAGGGAATAATATGTGTGAGGGTACCCCAGGAGAGTTCCAAATGTGTGTGGGTAGAAGACATCCCACGGGGGTAAAATTGAAAAAAGTTGAAATTTTTTTTTTTTCGACTTTGTCATTTTTCCGGCGTTTATCAGACTTTCAGATAGGGGAAATGTCAGTGAGCGTTCCGATTTCAGTTCCAGAGCGATTCGCCCGATGAGTCATTCATATTTAGTCGTTTTCAGCCAATTTTCTGAATTTTTGAAAATTTCACTTTTTTGTGAAAATATCCACTAAATGAGGGAATAATATGTGTGAGGATACCCCAGGAGAGTTCCAAATGTGTGTGGGTAGAATATATATCCCACGGGGGTAAAATTAAAAAAAGGTGAAAAAAAATTTTTTTTGGACTTAGTAATTTTTTCAGCGTTTATCAGACTTTCAGATAGGGGAAATGTCAGTGAGCGTTCCAATTTCAGTTCCAGAACGATTCGCCCGATGAGTCCCTCATATTTAGTCGTTTTCAGCCAATTTTCTGAATTTTTGAAAATTTCACTTTTTTGTGAAAATATCCACTAAATGAGGGAATAATATGTGTGAAGGTACCCCAGGAGTGTTCCAAATGTGTGTGGGTAGAATATATATCCCACGGGGGTAAAATTGAAAAAAGTTGAAAAAATTTTTTTTTGGACTTAGTCATTTTTCCGGCGTTTATCAGACTTTCAGATAGGGGAAATGTCAGTGAGCGTTCCGATTTCAGTTCCAGAGTGATTCGCCAATGAGTCCTTCATATTTAGTCGTTTTCAGCCAATTTTCAGAATTTTTGAAAATTTCACTTTTTTGTGAAAATATCCACTAAATGAGGGAATAATATGTGTGAAGGTACCCCAGGAGTCTTCCAAATGTGTGTGGGTAGAATATATATCCCACGGGCGTAAAATTGAAAAAAGTTGAAAAAATTTTTTTTTGGAATTAGTCATTTTTTCAGCGTTTATCAGACTTTCAGATAGGGGAAATGTCAGTGAGCGTTCCAATTTCAGTTCCAGAGCGATTCGCCTGATGAGTCCCTCATATTTAGTCGTTTTCAGCCGTTTTTCGGAATTTTTGAAAATTTCACTTTTTTGTGAAAATATCCACTAACTGAGGGAATAATATGTGTGAGGGTACCCCAGGAGAGTTCCAAATGTGTGTGGGTAGAATATATATCCCACGGGGGTAAAATTGAAAAAAGGTGAAAAATTTTTTTTTTTGGACTTAGTCATTTTTCCGGCGTTTATCAGACTTTCAGATAGGGGAAATGTCAGTGAGCGTTCCGATTTCAGTTCCAGAGTGATTCGCCAATGAGTCCTTCATATTTAGTCGTTTTCAGCCAATTTTCAGAATTTTTGAAAATTTCACTTTTTTCTGAAAATATCCGCTAAATGAGGGAATAATATGTGTGAGGGTACCCCAGGAGAGTTCCAAATGTGTGTGGGTACAATATATATCCCACGGGGTAAAATTGAAAAAAGTTGAAAAAATTTTTTTTTGGACTTAGTCATTTTTCCGGCGTTTTTCAGACTTTCAGATAGGGGAAATGTCAGTGAGCATTCCGATTTCAGTTCCACAGCGATTCGCCTGATGAGTCCTTCATATTTAGTCGTTTTCAGCCAATTTTCTGAATTTTTGAAAATTTTACTTTTTTGTGAAAATATCCACTAAATGAGGGAATAATATGTGTGAGGGTACCCCTGGAGAGTTCCAAATTTGTGTGGGTAGAAGACATATCCAACGGGGGTAAAATTGAAAAAAGGTG
The DNA here is from genome assembly GCF_046119375.1 of Phyllobates terribilis. Taxonomy (NCBI): domain Eukaryota; kingdom Metazoa; phylum Chordata; class Amphibia; order Anura; family Dendrobatidae; genus Phyllobates; species Phyllobates terribilis. Next base: position 15,988,738 of record NW_027362773.1, on the reverse strand, counting down.
AAAAAAAATTTTTTTTGGACATAGTAATTTTTTCAGCGTTTATCAGACTTTCAGATAGGGGAAATGTCAGTGAGCGTTCCAATTTCAGTTCCAGAGCGATTCGCCCGATGAGTCCCTCATATTTAGTCTTTTTCAGCCAATTTTCAGAATTTTTGAAAATTTCACTTTTTTGTGAAAATATCCACTAAATGAGGTAATAATATGTGTGAAGGTACCCCAGGAGTGTTCCAAATGTGTGTGGGTAGAATATATATCCCACGGGGGTAAAATTGAAAAAAGTTGAAAAAATTTTTTTTTGGACTTAGTCATTTTTCCAGCATTTATCAGACTTTCAGATAGGGGAAATGTCAGTGAGCGTTCCGATTTCAGTTCCATAGTGATTCGCCAATGAGTCCTTCATATTTAGTCGTTTTCAGCCACTTTTCAGAATTTTTGAAAATTTCACTTTTTTGTGAAAATATCCACTAAATGAGGGAATAATATGTGTGAGGGTACCCCTGGAGAGTTCCAAATTTGTGTGGGTAGAAGACATATCCAACGGGGGTAAAATTGAAAAAAGGTGAAAAAAAATTTTTTTTGGACTTAGTAATTTTTTCAGCGTTTATCAGATTTTCAGATAGGGGAAATGTCAGTGAGCGTTCCAATTTCAGTTCCAGAGTCATTCGCCCGATGAGTCCCTCATATTTAGTCGTTTTCAGCCAATTTTCAGAATTTTTGAAAATTTCACTTTTTTGTGAAAATATCCACTAAATGAGGGAATAATATGTGTGAAGGTACCCCAGGAGTGTTCCAAATGTGTGTGGGTAGAATATATATCCCACGGGGGTAAAATTGAAAAAAGTTGAAAAAAATTTTTTTTGGACTTAGTCATTTTTCCGGCATTTATCAGACTTTCAGATAGGGGAAATGTCAGTGAGCGTTCCGATTTCAGTTCCAGAGCAATTCGCCCGATGAGTCCCTCATATTTAGTCGTTTTCAGCCAATTTTCTGAATTTTTGAAAATTTCACTTTTTTGTGAAAATATCCACTAAATGAGGGAATAATATGTGTGAAGGTACCCCAGGAGTGTTCCAAATGTGTGTGGGTAGAATATATATCCCACGGTGGTAAAATTGAAAAAAGTTGAAAAAATTTTTTTTTGGACTTAGTCATTTTTCCGGCGTTTATCAGACTTTCAGATAGGGGAAGTGTCAGTGAGCGTTCCGATTTCAGTTCCAGAGCGATTCGCCCGATGATTCCTTCATATTTAGTCGTTTTCAGCCAATTTTCTTAATTTTTGAAAATTTCACTTTTTTTGTGAAAATATCCACTAAATGAGGGAATAATATGTGTGAGGGTACCCCAGGAGAGTTCCAAATGTGTGTGGGTAGAATATGTATCCCACGGGGGTAAAATTGAAAAAAGGTGAAAAAAAATTTTTTTGGACTTAGTCATTTTTCCGGCGTTTATCAGACTTTCAGATAGGGGAAATGTCAGTGAGCGTTTCGATTTCAGTTCCATAGTGATTCGCCAATGAGTTCTTCATATTTAGTCGTTTTCAGCCAATTTTCAGAATTTTTGAAAATTTCACTTTTTTGTGAAAATATCCACTAAATGAGGGAATAATATGTGTGAAGGTACCCCAGGAGTCTTCCAAATGTGTGTGGGTAGAATATATATCCCACGGGCGTAAAATTGAAAAAAGTTGAAAAAATTTTTTTTTGGAATTAGTCATTTTTTCAGCGTTTATCAGACTTTCAGATAGGGGAAATGTCAGTGAGCGTTCCAATTTCAGTTCCAGAGCGATTCGCCTGATGAGTCCCTCATATTTAGTCGTTTTCAGCCGTTTTTCGGAATTTTTGAAAATTTCACTTTTTTGTGAAAATATCCACTAACTGAGGGAATAATATGTGTGAGGGTACCCCAGGAGAGTTCCAAATGTGTGTGGGTAGAATATATATCCCACGGGGGTAAAATTGAAAAAAGGTGAAAAATTTTTTTTTTTGGACTTAGTCATTTTTCCGGCGTTTATCAGACTTTCAGATAGGGGAAATGTCAGTGAGCGTTCCGATTTCAGTTCCAGAGTGATTCGCCAATGAGTCCTTCATATTTAGTCGTTTTCAGCCAATTTTCAGAATTTTTGAAAATTTCACTTTTTTCTGAAAATATCCGCTAAATGAGGGAATAATATGTGTGAGGGTACCCCAGGAGAGTTCCAAATGTGTGTGGGTACAATATATATCCCACGGGGTAAAATTGAAAAAAGTTGAAAAAATTTTTTTTTGGACTTAGTCATTTTTCCGGCGTTTTTCAGACTTTCAGATAGGGGAAATGTCAGTGAGCATTCCGATTTCAGTTCCACAGCGATTCGCCTGATGAGTCCTTCATATTTAGTCGTTTTCAGCCAATTTTCTGAATTTTTGAAAATTTTACTTTTTTGTGAAAATATCCACTAAATGAGGGAATAATATGTGTGAGGGTACCCCTGGAGAGTTCCAAATTTGTGTGGGTAGAAGACATATCCAACGGGGGTAAAATTGAAAAAAGGTGAAAAAAAATTTTTTTTGGACATAGTAATTTTTTCAGCGTTTATCAGACTTTCAGATAGGGGAAATGTCAGTGAGCGTTCCAATTTCAGTTCCAGAGCGATTCGCCCGATGAGTCCCTCATATTTAGTCTTTTTCAGCCAATTTTCAGAATTTTTGAAAATTTCACTTTTTTGTGAAAATATCCACTAAATGAGGTAATAATATGTGTGAAGGTACCCCAGGAGTGTTCCAAATGTGTGTGGGTAGAATATATATCCCACGGGGGTAAAATTGAAAAAAGTTGAAAAAATTTTTTTTTGGACTTAGTCATTTTTCCGGCATTTATCAGACTTTCAGATAGGGGAAATGTCAGTGAGCGTTCCGATTTCAGTTCCATAGTGATTCGCCAATGAGTCCTTCATATTTAGTCGTTTTCAGCCACTTTTCAGAATTTTTGAAAATTTCACTTTTTTGTGAAAATATCCACTAAATGAGGGAATAATATGTGTGAGGGTACCCCTGGAGAGTTCCAAATTTGTGTGGGTAGAAGACATATCCAACGGGGGTAAAATTGAAAAAAGGTGAAAAAAAATTTTTTTTGGACTTAGTAATTTTTTCAGCGTTTATCAGACTTTCAGATAGGGGAAATGTCAGTGAGCGTTCCAATTTCAGTTCCAGAGTGATTCGCCCGATGAGTCCCTCATATTTAGTCGTTTTCAGCCAATTTTCAGAATTTTTGAAAATTTCACTTTTTTGTGAAAATATCCACTAAATGAGGGAATAATATGTGTGAAGGTACCCCAGGAGTGTTCCAAATGTGTGTGGGTAGAATATATATCCCACGGGGGTAAAATTGAAAAAAGTTGAAAAAAATTTTTTTTGGACTTAGTCATTTTTCCGGCATTTATCAGACTTTCAGATAGGGGAAATGTCAGTGAGCGTTCCGATTTCAGTTCCAGAGCGATTCGCCCGATGAGTCCCTCATATTTAGTCGTTTTCAGCCAATTTTCTGAATTTTTGAAAATTTCACTTTTTTGTGAAAATATCCACTAACTGAGGGAATAATATGTGTGAGGGTACCCCAGGAGAGTTCCAAATGTTTGTGGGAAGAATATATATCCCACAGGGGTAAAATTGAAAAAAGGTGAAAAAATTTTTTTTTGGACTTACTCATTTTTCCAGCGTAAATCAGACTTTCAATTAGGGCAAATGTCAGTGAGCGTTCCGATTTCAGTTCCAGAGCGATTCGCCCGATGAGTCCTTCATATTTAGTCGTTTTCAGCCAATTTTCTGAATATTTGAAAATTTCACTTTTTTGTGAAAATATCCACTAAATGAGGGAATAATATGTGTGAGGGTACCCCAGGAGAGTTCCAAATGTGTGTGGGTAGAATATATATCCCACGGGGGTAAAATTGAAAAAAGTTTAAAAAAAATTTTTTTTAGACTTAGTCATTTTTCCGGCGTTTATCAGACTTTCAATTAGGGCAAATGTCAGTGAGCATTCCGATTTCAGTTCTAGAGCGATTCGCCCGATTAGTCCTTCATATTTAGTCGTTTTCAGCCAATTTTCAGAATTTTTGAAAGTTTAACTTTTTTGTGAAAATATCCACTAAATGAGGGAATAATATGTGTGAGGGTACCCCAGGAGAGTTCCAAATGTATGTGGGTAGAATATATATCCCACGGGGCTAAAATTGAAAAAAGTTTAAAAAAAATTTTTTTTGTACTTAGTCATTTTTCCAGCGTAAATCAGACTTTCAATTAGGGCAAATGTCAGTGAGCGTTCCGATTTCAGTTCCAGAGCGATTCGCCCGATGAGTCCTTCATATTTAGTCGGTTTCAGCCAATTTTCTGAATATTTGAAAATTTCACTTTTTTGTGAAAATATCCACTAAATGAGGGAATAATATGTGTGAGGGTACCCCAGGAGAGTTCCAAATGTGTGTGGGTAGAATATATATCCCACGGGGGTAAAATTGAAAAAAGTTTAAAAAAAATTTTTTTTAGACTTAGTCATTTTTCCGGCGTTTATCAGACTTTCAATTAGGGCAAATGTCAGTGAGCGTTCCAATTTCAGTTCCAGAGCGATTCGCCCGATGAGTCCTTCATATTTAGTCGGTTTCAGCCAATTTTCTGAATATTTGAAAATTTCACTTTTTTGTGAAAATATCCACTAAATGAGGGAATAATATGTGTGAGGGTACCCCTGGAGAGTTCCAAATTTGTGTGGGTAGAAGACATATCCAACGGGGGTAAAATTGAAAAAAGGTGAAAAAAATTTTTTTTTGGACTTAGTAATTTTTTCAGCGTTTATCAGACTTTCAGATAGGGGAAATGTCAGTGAGCGTTCCAATTTCAGTTCCAGAGCGATTCGCCTGATGAGTCCATCATATTTAGTCGTTTTCAGCCAATTTTCTGAATTTTTGAAAATTTCACTTTTTTGTGAAAATATCCACTAAATGAGGGAATAATATGTGTGAAGGTACCCCAGGAGAGTTCCAAATGTGTGTGGGCAGAATATATATCCCACGGGGGTAAAATTGAAAAAAGTTGAAAAAAAATTTTTTTTAGACTTAGTCATTTTTCCAGCGTTTATCAGACTTTCAGATAGGGGAAATGTCAGTGAGCGTTCCAATTTCAGTTCCAGAGCGATTCGCCCGATGAGTCCTTCATATTTAGTCGTTTTCAGCCAATTTTCTGAATTTTTGAAAATTTCACTTTTTTGTGAAAATATGCACTAAATGAGGGAATAATATGTGTGAGGGTACCCCAGGAGAGTTCCAAATGTGTGTGGGCAGATTATATATCCCACGGGGGTAAAATTGAAAAAAGTTTAAAAAAATTTTTTTTAGACTTAGTCATTTTTCCGGCGTTTATCAGACTTTCAATTAGGGCAAATGTCAGTGAGCATTCCGATTTCAGTTCTAGAGCGATTCGCCCGATTAGTCCTTCATATTTATTCGTTTTCAGCCAATTTTCAGAATTTTTGAAAATGTCACTTTTTTGTGAAAATATCCACTAAATGAGGGAATAATATGTGTGAGGGTACCCCAGGAGAGTTCCAAATGTATGTGGGTAGAATATATATCCCACGGGGGTAAAATTGAAAAAAGTTTAAAAAAATTTTTTTTGTACTTGGTCATTTTTCCAGCGTAAATCAGACTTTCAATTAGGGCAAATGTCAGTGAGCGTTCCGATTTCAGTTCCAGAGCGATTCGCCCGATGAGTACTTCATATTTAGTCGGTTTCAGCCAATTTTCTGAATATTTGAAAATTTCACTTTTTTGTGAAAATATCCACTAAATGAGGGAATAATATGTGTGAGGGTACCCCAGGAGAGTTCCAAATGTGTGTGGGTAGAATATATATCCCACGGGGGTAAAATTGAAAAAAGTTTAAAAAAAATTTTTTTTAGACTTAGTCATTTTTCCGGCGTTTATCAGACTTTCAATTAGGGCAAATGTCAGTGAGCATTCCGATTTCAGTTCTAGAGCGATTCGCCCGATTAGTCCTTCATATTTAGTCGTTTTCAGCCAATTTTCAGAATTTTTGAAAGTTTAACTTTTTTGTGAAAATATCCACTAAATGAGGGAATAATATGTGTGAGGGTACCCCAGGAGAGTTCCAAATGTATGTGGGTAGAATATATATCCCACGGGGGTAAAATTGAAAAAAGTTAAAAAAAAATTTTTTTTGTACTTAGTCATTTTTCCAGCGTAAATCAGACTTTCAATTAGGGCAAATGTCAGTGAGCGTTCCGATTTCAGTTCCAGAGCGATTCGCCCGATGAGTCCTTCATATTTAGTCGGTTTCAGCCAATTTTCTGAATTTTTGAAAATTTCACTTTTTTGTGAAAATATCCACTAAATGAGGGAATAATATGTGTGAGGGTACCCCAGGAGAGTTCCAAATGTGTGTGGGTAGAAGACATCCCACGGGGGTAAAATTGAAAAAAGTTGAAATTTTTTTTTTTTCGACTTTGTCATTTTTCCGGCGTTTATCAGACTTTCAGATAGGGGAAATGTCAGTGAGCGTTCCGATTTCAGTTCCAGAGCGATTCGCCCGATGAGTCATTCATATTTAGTCGTTTTCAGCCAATTTTCTGAATTTTTGAAAATTTCACTTTTTTGTGAAAATATCCACTAAATGAGGGAATAATATGTGTGAGGATACCCCAGGAGAGTTCCAAATGTGTGTGGGTAGAATATATATCCCACGGGGGTAAAATTAAAAAAAGGTGAAAAAAAATTTTTTTTGGACTTAGTAATTTTTTCAGCGTTTATCAGACTTTCAAATAGGGGAAATGTCAGTGAGCGTTCCAATTTCAGTTCCAGAACGATTCGCCCGATGAGTCCCTCATATTTAGTCGTTTTCAGCCAATTTTCTGAATTTTTGAAAATTTCACTTTTTTGTGAAAATATCCACTAAATGAGGGAATAATATGTGTGAAGGTACCCCAGGAGTGTTCCAAATGTGTGTGGGTAGAATATATATCCCACGGGGGTAAAATTGAAAAAAGTTGAAAAAATTTTTTTTGGACTTAGTCATTTTTCCGGCGTTTATCAGACTTTCAGATAGGGGAAATGTCAGTGAGCGTTCCGATTTCAGTTCCAGAGTGATTCGCCAATGAGTCCTTCATATTTAGTCGTTTTCAGCCAATTTTCAGAATTTTTGAAAATTTCACTTTTTTGTGAAAATATCCACTAAATGAGGGAATAATATGTGTGAAGGTACCCCAGGAGTCTTCCAAATGTGTGTGGGTAGAATATATATCCCACGGGCGTAAAATTGAAAAAAGTTGAAAAAATTTTTTTTTTGGAATTAGTCATTTTTTCAGCGTTTATCAGACTTTCAGATAGGGGAAATGTCAGTGAGCGTTCCAATTTCAGTTCCAGAGCGATTCGCCTGATGAGTCCCTCATATTTAGTCGTTTTCAGCCGTTTTTCGGAATTTTTGAAAATTTCACTTTTTTGTGAAAATATCCACTAACTGAGGGAATAATATGTGTGAGGGTACCCCAGGAGAGTTCCAAATGTGTGTGGGTAGAATATATATCCCACGGGGGTAAAATTGAAAAAAGGTGAAAAATTTTTTTTTTTGGACTTAGTCATTTTTCCGGCGTTTATCAGACTTTCAGATAGGGGAAATGTCAGTGAGCGTTCCGATTTCAGTTCCAGAGTGATTCGCCAATGAGTCCTTCATATTTAGTCGTTTTCAGCCAATTTTCAGAATTTTTGAAAATTTCACTTTTTTCTGAAAATATCCGCTAAATGAGGGAATAATATGTGTGAGGGTACCCCAGGAGAGTTCCAAATGTGTGTGGGTACAATATATATCCCACGGGGTAAAATTGAAAAAAGTTGAAAAAATTTTTTTTTGGACTTAGTCATTTTTCCGGCGTTTTTCAGACTTTCAGATAGGGGAAATGTCAGTGAGCATTCCGATTTCAGTTCCAGAGCGATTCGCCTGATGAGTCCTTCATATTTAGTCGTTTTCAGCCAATTTTCTGAATTTTTGAAAATTTTACTTTTTTGTGAAAATATCCACTAAATGAGGGAATAATATGTGTGAGGGTACCCCTGGAGAGTTCCAAATTTGTGTGGGTAGAAGACATATCCAACGGGGGTAAAATTGAAAAAAGGTGAAAAAAAATTTTTTTTGGACATAGTAATTTTTTCAGCGTTTATCAGACTTTCAGATAGGGGAAATGTCAGTGAGCGTTCCAATTTCAGTTCCAGAGCGATTCGCCCGATGAGTCCCTCATATTTAGTCTTTTTCAGCCAATTTTCAGAATTTTTGAAAATTTCACTTTTTTGTGAAAATATCCACTAAATGAGGTAATAATATGTGTGAAGGTACCCCAGGAGTGTTCCAAATGTGTGTGGGTAGAATATATATCCCACGGGGGTAAAATTGAAAAAAGTTGAAAAAATTTTTTTTTGGACTTAGTCATTTTTCCGGCATTTATCAGACTTTCAGATAGGGGAAATGTCAGTGAGCGTTCCGATTTCAGTTCCATAGTGATTCGCCAATGAGTCCTTCATATTTAGTCGTTTTCAGCCACTTTTCAGAATTTTTGAAAATTTCACTTTTTTGTGAAAATATCCACTAAATGAGGGAATAATATGTGTGAGGGTACCCCTGGAGAGTTCCAAATTTGTGTGGGTAGAAGACATATCCAACAGGGGTAAAATTGAAAAAAGGTGAAAAAAAATTTTTTTTGGACTTAGTAATTTTTTCAGCGTTTATCAGACTTTCAGATAGGGGAAATGTCAGTGAGCGTTCCAATTTCAGTTCCAGAGTGATTCGCCCGATGAGTCCCTCATATTTAGTCGTTTTCAGCCAATTTTCAGAATTTTTGAAAATTTCACTTTTTTGTGAAAATATCCACTAAATGAGGGAATAATATGTGTGAAGGTACCCCAGGAGTGTTCCAAATGTGTGTGGGTAGAATATATATCCCACGGGGGTAAAATTGAAAAAAGTTGAAAAAATTTTTTTTTGGACTTAGTCATTTTTCCGGCATTTATCAGACTTTCAGATAGGGGAAATGTCAGTGAGCGTTCCGATTTCAGTTCCAGAGCGATTCGCCCGATGAGTCCCTTCATATTTAGTCGTTTTCAGCCAATTTTCAGAATTTTTGAAAATTTCACTTTTTTGTGAAAATATCCACTAAATGAGGGAATAATATGTGTGAGGGTACCCCAGGAGAGTTCCAAATGTGTGTGGGTAGAATATATATCCCACGGGGGTAAAATTGAAAAAGGTTTAAAAAAAATTTTTTTTAGACTTAGTCATTTTTCCGGCGTTTATCAGACTTTCAGATAGGGGAAATGTCAGTGAGCGTTCCGATTTCAGTTCCAGAGTGATTCGCCAATGAGTCCTTCATATTTAGTCGTTTTCAGCCAATTTTCAGAATTTTTGAAAATTTCACTTTTTTGTGAAAATATCCACTAAATGAGGGAATAATATGTGTGAGGGTACCCCAGGAGAGTTCCAAATGTGTGTGGGTACAATATATATCCCACGGGGGTAAAATTGAAAAAAGTTGAAAAAATTTTTTTTGGACTTAGTCATTTTTCCGGCGTTTATCAGACTTTCAGATAGGGGAAATGTCAGTGAGCGTTCCGATTTCAGTTCCAGAGCGATTCGCCTGATGAGTCCTTCATATTTAGTCGTTTTCAGCCAATTTTCTGAATTTTTGAAAATTTTACTTTTTTGTGAAAATATCCACTAAATGAGGGAATAATATGTGTGAGGGTACCCCTGGAGAGTTCCAAATTTGTGTGGGTAGAAGACATATCCAACGGGGGTAAAATTGAAAAAAGGTGAAAAAAAATTTTTTTTGGACTTAGTAATTTTTTCAGCGTTTATCAGACTTTCAGATAGGTGAAATGTCAGTGAGCGTTCCAATTTCAGTTCCAGAGCGATTCTCCCGATGAGTCCCTTCATATTTAGTCGTTTTCAGCCAATTTTCAGAATTTTTGAAAATTTCACTTTTTTGTGAAAATATCCACTAAATGAAGGAATAATATGTGTGAGGGTACGCCAGGAGAGTTCCAAATGTGTGTGGGTACAAAATATATCCCACGGGGGTAAAATTGAAAAAAGTTTAAAAAAAAATTTTTTTAGACTTAGTCATTTTTCCGACGTTTATCAGACTTTCAGATAGGGAAAATGTCAGTGAGCGTTCCGATTTCAGTTCCAGAGCGATTCACCCGATGAGTCCTTCATATTTAGTCGTTTTCAGCCAATTTTCTGAATATTTGAAAATTTCACTTTTTTGTGAAAATATCCACTAAATGAGGGAATAATATGTGTGAGGGTACCCCAGGAGAGTTCCAAATGTATGTGGGTAGAATATATATCCCACGGGGGTAAAATTGAAAAAAGTTTAAAAAAATTTTTTTTTGGACTTAGTCATTTTTCCAGCGTAAATCAGACTTTCAATTAGGGCAAATGTCAGTGAGCGTTCCGATTTCAGTTCCAGAGCGATTCGCCCGATGAGTCCTTCATATTTAGTCGTTTTCAGCCAATTTTCTGAATATTTGAAAATTTCACTTTTTTGTGAAAATATCCACTAAATGAGGGAATAATATGTGTGAGGGTACCCCAGGAGAGTTCCAAATGTGTGTGGGTAGAATATATATCCCACGGGGGTAAAATTGAAAAAAGTTTAAAAAAAAATTTTTTTAGACTTAGTCATTTTTCCGGCGTTTATCAGACTTTCAATTAAGGCAAATGTCAGTGAGCATTCCGATTTCAGTTCTAGAGCGATTCGCCCGATTAGTCCTTCATATTTAGTCGTTTTCAGCCAATTTTCAGAATTTTTGAAAATTTCACTTTTTTGTGAAAATATCCACTAAATGAGGGAATAATATGTGTGAGGGTACCCCTGGAGAGTTCCAAATTTGTGTGGGTAGAAGACATATCCAACAGGGGTAAAATTGAAAAAAGGTGAAAAAAAATTTTTTTTGGACTTAGTAATTTTTTCAGCGTTTATCAGACTTTCAGATAGGGGAAATGTCAGTGAGCGTTCCAATTTCAGTTCCAGAGTGATTCGCCCGATGAGTCCCTCATATTTAGTCGTTTTCAGCCAATTTTCAGAATTTTTGAAAATTTCACTTTTTTGTGAAAATATCCACTAAATGAGGGAATAATATGTGTGAAGGTACCCCAGGAGTGTTCCAAATGTGTGTGGGTAGAATATATATCCCACGGGGGTAAAATTGAAAAAAGTTGAAAAAATTTTTTTTTGGACTTAGTCATTTTTCCGGCATTTATCAGACTTTCAGATAGGGGAAATGTCAGTGAGCGTTCCGATTTCAGTTCCAGAGCGATTCGCCCGATGAGTCCCTTCATATTTAGTCGTTTTCAGCCAATTTTCAGAATTTTTGAAAATTTCACTTTTTTGTGAAAATATCCACTAAATGAGGGAATAATATGTGTGAGGGTACCCCAGGAGAGTTCCAAATGTGTGTGGGTAGAATATATATCCCACGGGGGTAAAATTGAAAAAGGTTTAAAAAAAATTTTTTTTAGACTTAGTCATTTTTCCGGCGTTTATCAGACTTTCAGATAGGGGAAATGTCAGTGAGCGTTCCGATTTCAGTTCCAGAGTGATTCGCCAATGAGTCCTTCATATTTAGTCGTTTTCAGCCAATTTTCAGAATTTTTGAAAATTTCACTTTTTTGTGAAAATATCCACTAAATGAGGGAATAATATGTGTGAGGGTACCCCAGGAGAGTTCCAAATGTGTGTGGGTACAATATATATCCCACGGGGGTAAAATTGAAAAAAGTTGAAAAAATTTTTTTTGGACTTAGTCATTTTTCCGGCGTTTATCAGACTTTCAGATAGGGGAAATGTCAGTGAGCGTTCCGATTTCAGTTCCAGAGCGATTCGCCTGATGAGTCCTTCATATTTAGTCGTTTTCAGCCAATTTTCTGAATTTTTGAAAATTTTACTTTTTTGTGAAAATATCCACTAAATGAGGGAATAATATGTGTGAGGGTACCCCTGGAGAGTTCCAAATTTGTGTGGGTAGAAGACATATCCAACGGGGGTAAAATTGAAAAAAGGTGAAAAAAAATTTTTTTTGGACTTAGTAATTTTTTCAGCGTTTATCAGACTTTCAGATAGGTGAAATGTCAGTGAGCGTTCCAATTTCAGTTCCAGAGCGATTCTCCCGATGAGTCCCTTCATATTTAGTCGTTTTCAGCCAATTTTCAGAATTTTTGAAAATTTCACTTTTTTGTGAAAATATCCACTAAATGAAGGAATAATATGTGTGAGGGTACGCCAGGAGAGTTCCAAATGTGTGTGGGTACAAAATATATCCCATGGGGGTAAAATTGAAAAAAGTTTAAAAAAAAATTTTTTTAGACTTAGTCATTTTTCCGACGTTTATCAGACTTTCAGATAGGGAAAATGTCAGTGAGCGTTCCGATTTCAGTTCCAGAGCGATTCACCCGATGAGTCCTTCATATTTAGTCGTTTTCAGCCAATTTTCTGAATATTTGAAAATTTCACTTTTTTGTGAAAATATCCACTAAATGAGGGAATAATATGTGTGAGGGTACCCCAGGAGAGTTCCAAATGTATGTGGGTAGAATATATATCCCACGGGGGTAAAATTGAAAAAAGTTTAAAAAAATTTTTTTTTGGACTTAGTCATTTTTCCAGCGTAAATCAGACTTTCAATTAGGGCAAATGTCAGTGAGCGTTCCGATTTCAGTTCCAGAGCGATTCGCCCGATGAGTCCTTCATATTTAGTCGTTTTCAGCCAATTTTCTGAATATTTGAAAATTTCACTTTTTTGTGAAAATATCCACTAAATGAGGGAATAATATGTGTGAGGGTACCCCAGGAGAGTTCCAAATGTGTGTGGGTAGAATATATATCCCACGGGGGTAAAATTGAAAAAAGTTTAAAAAAAAATTTTTTTAGACTTAGTCATTTTTCCGGCGTTTATCAGACTTTCAATTAAGGCAAATGTCAGTGAGCATTCCGATTTCAGTTCTAGAGCGATTCGCCCGATTAGTCCTTCATATTTAGTCGTTTTCAGCCAATTTTCAGAATTTTTGAAAATTTCACTTTTTTGTGAAAATATCCACTAAATGAGGGAATAATATGTGTGAGGGTACCCCAGGAGAGTTCCAAATGAATGTGGGTAGAATATATATCCCACGGGGGTAAAATTGAAAAAAGTTTAAAAAAATTTTTTTTTGTACTTAGTCATTTTTCCAGCGTAAATCAGACTTTCAATTAGGGCAAATGTCAGTGAGCGTTCCGATTTCAGTTCCAGAGCGATTCGGCCGATGAGTCCTTCATATTTAGTCGGTTTCAGCCAATTTTCTGAATATTTGAAAATTTCACTTTTTTGTGAAAATATCCACTAAATGAGGGAATAATATGTGTGAGGGTACCCCAGGAGAGTTCCAAATGTGTGTGGGTAGAATATATATCCCACGGGGGTAAAATTGAAAAAAGTTGTAAAAAAATTTTTTTTAGACTTTGTCATTTTTCCGGTGTTTATCAGACTTTCAATTAGTTCAAATGTCAGTGAGCATTCCGATTTCAGTTCTAGAGCGATACGCCCGATTAGTCCTTCATACTTAGTCGTTTTCAGCCAATTTTCAGAATTTTTGAAAGTTTAACTTTTTTGTGAAAATATCCACTAAATGAGGGAATAATATGTGTGAGGGTACCCCAGGAGAGTTCCAAATGTGTGTGGGCAGAATATATATCCCACGGGGGTAAAATTGAAAAAAGGTGAAAACTTTTTTTTTTGGACTTAGTCATTTTTTCAGCGTTTATCAGACTTTCAGATAGGGGAAATGTCAGTAAGCGTTCCAATTTCAGTTCCAGAGCGATTCACCAGATGAGTCCTTCATATTTAGTCGTTTTCAGCCAATTTTCTGAATATTTGAAAATTTCACTTTTTTGTGAAAATATCCACTAAATGAGGGAATAATATGTGTGAGGGTACCCCAGGATAGTTCCAAATGTATGTGGGTAGAATATATATCCCACGGGGGTAAAATTGAAAAAAGTTTAAAAAAATTTTTTTTTGGACTTAGTCATTTTTCCAGCGTAAATCAGACTTTCAATTAGGGCAAATGTCAGTGAGCGTTCCGATTTCAGTTCCAGAGCGATTCGCCCGATGAGTCCTTCATATTTAGTCGTTTTCAGCCAATTTTCTGAATATTTGAAAATTTCACTTTTTTGTGAAAATATCCACTAAATGAGGGAATAATATGTGTGAGGGTACCCCAGGAGAGTTCCAAATGTGTGTGGGTAGAATATATATCCCACGGGGGTAAAATTGAAAAAAGTTTAAAAAAAATTTTTTTTAGACTTAGTCATTTTTCCGGCGTTTATCAGACTTTCAATTAGGGCAAATGTCAGTGAGCATTCCGATTTCAGTTCTAGAGCGATTCGCCCGATTAGTCCTTCATATTTAGTCGTTTTCAGCCAATTTTCAGAATTTTTGAAAATTTCTCTTTTTTGTGAAAATATCCACTAAATGAGGGAATAATATGTGTGAGGGTACCCCAGGAGAGTTCCAAATGTATGTGGGTAGAATATATATCCCACGGGGGTAAAATTGAAAAAGTTTAAAAAAATTTTTTTTAGACTTAGTCATTTTTCCAGCGTAAATCAGACTTTCAATTATGGCAAATGTCAGTGAGCGTTCCGATTTCAGTTCCAGAGCGATTCACCCGATGAGTCCTTCATATTTAGTCGGTTTCAGCCAATTTTCTGAATATTTGAAAATTTCACTTTTTTGTGAAAATATCCACTAAATGAGGGAACAATATGTGTGAGGGTACCCCAGGAGAGTTCCAAATGTGTGTGGGTAGAATATATATTCCACGGGGGTAAAATTGAAAAAAGTTTAAAAAAATTTTTTTTTAGACTTAGTCATTTTTCCGGCGTTTATCAGACTTTCAATTAGGGCAAATGTCAGTGAGCGTTCCAATTTCAGTTCCAGAGCGATTCGCCCGATGAGTCCTTCATATTTAGTCGTTTTCAGCCAATTTTCTGAATTTTTGAAAATTTCACTTTTTTGTGAAAATATCCACTAAATGAGGGAATAATATGTGTGAAGGTACCCCAGGAGTGTTCCAAATGTGTGTGGGTAGAATATATATCCCACGGGGGTAAAATTGAAAAAAGTTGAAAAAATTTTTTTTTGGACTTGGTCATTTTTCCAGCGTAAATCAGACTTTCAATTAGGGCAAATGTCAGTGAGCGTTCCGATTTCAGTTCCAGAGCGATTCGCCCGATGAGTACTTCATATTTAGTCGGTTTCAGCCAATTTTCTGAATATTTGAAAATTTCACTTTTTTGTGAAAATATCCACTAAATGAGGGAATAATATGTGTGAGGGTACCCCAGGAGAGTTCCAAATGTATGTGGGTAGAATATATATCCCACGGGGGTAAAATTGAAAAAAGTTAAAAAAAAATTTTTTTTGTACTTAGTCATTTTTCCAGCGTAAATCAGACTTTCAATTAGGGCAAATGTCAGTGAGCGTTCCGATTTCAGTTCCAGAGCGATTCGCCCGATGAGTCCTTCATATTTAGTCGGTTTCAGCCAATTTTCTGAATTTTTGAAAATTTCACTTTTTTGTGAAAATATCCACTAAATGAGGGAATAATATGTGTGAGGGTACCCCAGGAGAGTTCCAAATGTGTGTGGGTAGAAGACATCCCACGGGGGTAAAATTGAAAAAAGTTGAAATTTTTTTTTTTTCGACTTTGTCATTTTTCCGGCGTTTATCAGACTTTCAGATAGGGGAAATGTCAGTGAGCGTTCCGATTTCAGTTCCAGAGCGATTCGCCCGATGAGTCATTCATATTTAGTCGTTTTCAGCCAATTTTCTGAATTTTTGAAAATTTCACTTTTTTTGTGAAAATATCCACTAAATGAGGGAATAATATGTGTGAGGATACCCCAGGAGAGTTCCAAATGTGTGTGGGTAGAATATATATCCCACGGGGGTAAAATTAAAAAAAGGTGAAAAAAAATTTTTTTTGGACTTAGTAATTTTTTCAGCGTTTATCAGACTTTCAGATAGGGGAAATGTCAGTGAGCGTTCCAATTTCAGTTCCAGAACGATTCGCCCGATGAGTCCCTCATATTTAGTCGTTTTCAGCCAATTTTCTGAATTTTTGAAAATTTCACTTTTTTGTGAAAATATCCACTAAATGAGGTAATAATATGTGTGAAGGTACCCCAGGAGTGTTCCAAATGTGTGTGGGTAGAATATATATCCCACGGGGGTAAAATTGAAAAAAGTTGAAAAAATTTTTTTTTGGACTTAGTCATTTTTCCGGCATTTATCAGACTTTCAGATAGGGGAAATGTCAGTGAGTGTTCCGATTTCAGTTCCATAGTGATTCGCCAATGAGTCCTTCATATTTAGTCGTTTTCAGCCACTTTTCAGAATTTTTGAAAATTTCACTTTTTTGTGAAAATATCCACTAAATGAGGGAATAATATGTGTGAGGGTACCCCTGGAGAGTTCCAAATTTGTGTGGGTAGAAGACATATCCAACGGGGGTAAAATTGAAAAAAGGTGAAAAAAAATTTTTTTTGGACTTAGTAATTTTTTCAGCGTTTATCAGACTTTCAGATAGGGGAAATGTCAGTGAGCGTTCCAATTTCAGTTCCAGAGTGATTCGCCCGATGAGTCCCTCATATTTAGTCGTTTTCAGCCAATTTTCAGAATTTTTGAAAATTTCACTTTTTTGTGAAAATATCCACTAAATGAGGGAATAATATGTGTGAAGGTACCCCAGGAGTGTTCCAAATGTGTGTGGGTAGAATATATATCCCACGGGGGTAAAATTGAAAAAAGGTGAAAAATTTTTTTTTTTGGACTTAGTCATTTTTTCAGCGTTTATCAGACTTTCAGATAGGGGAAATGTCAGTGAGCGTTCCGATTTCAGTTCCAGAGCGATTCGCCCGATGAGTCCTTCATATTTAGTTGTTTTCAGCCAATTTTCTGAATTTTTGAAAATTTCACTTTTTTGTGAAAATATCCACTAAATGAGGGAATAATATGTGTGAGGATACCCCAGGAGTGTTCCAAATGTGTGTGGGTAGAATATATATCCCACGGGGGTAAAATTGAAAAAAGTTGAAAAAATTTTTTTTTGGACTTAGTCATTTTTCCGGCGTTTATCAGACTTTCAGATAGGGGAAATGTCAGTGAGCGTTCCGATTTCAGTTCCAGAGTGATTCGCCAATGAGTCCTTCATATTTAGTCGTTTTCAGCCAATTTTCAGAATTTTTGAAAATTTCACTTTTTTGTGAAAATATCCACTAAATGAGGGAATAATATGTGTGAGGGTACCCCAGGAGAGTTCCAAATGTGTGTGGGTAGAATATATATCCCACGGGGGTAAAATTGAAAAAAGTTTAAAAAAAAATTTTTTTAGACTTAGTCATTTTTCCGGCGTTTATCAGACTTTCAATTAAGGCAAATGTCAGTGAGCATTCCGATTTCAGTTCTAGAGCGATTCGCCCGATTAGTCCTTCATATTTAGTCGTTTTCAGCCAATTTTCAGAATTTTTGAAAATTTCACTTTTTTGTGAAAATATCCACTAAATGAGGGAATAATATGTGTGAGGGTACCCCAGGAGAGTTCCAAATGAATGTGGGTAGAATATATATCCCACGGGGGTAAAATTGAAAAAAGTTTAAAAAAATTTTTTTTTGTACTTAGTCATTTTTCCAGCGTAAATCAGACTTTCAATTAGGGCAAATGTCAGTGAGCGTTCCGATTTCAGTTCCAGAGCGATTCGGCCGATGAGTCCTTCATATTTAGTCGGTTTCAGCCAATTTTCTGAATATTTGAAAATTTCACTTTTTTGTGAAAATATCCACTAAATGAGGGAATAATATGTGTGAGGGTACCCCAGGAGAGTTCCAAATGTGTGTGGGTAGAATATATATCCCACGGGGGTAAAATTGAAAAAAGTTTTAAAAAAATTTTTTTTAGACTTTGTCATTTTTCCGGCGTTTATCAGACTTTCAATTAGTTCAAATGTCAGTGAGCATTCCGATTTCAGTTCTAGAGCGATACGCCCGATTAGTCCTTCATACTTAGTCGTTTTCAGCCAATTTTCAGAATTTTTGAAAGTTTAACTTTTTTGTGAAAATATCCACTAAATGAGGGAATAATATGTGTGAGGGTACCCCAGGAGAGTTTAAAATGTATGTGGGTAGAATATATATCCCACGGGGGTAAAATTGAAAAAAGTTTAAAAAAATTTTTTTTTGTACTTAGTCATTTTTCCAGCGTAAATCAGACTTTCAATTAGGGCAAATGTCAGTGAGCGTTCCGATTTCAGTTCCAGAGCGATTCGCCCGATGAGTCCTTCATATTTTGTCGTTTTCAGCCAATTTTCTGAATTTTTGAAAATTTCACTTTTTTGTGAAAATATGCACTAAATGAGGGAATAATATGTGTGAGGGTACCCCAGGAGAGTTCCAAATGTGTGTGGGCAGAATATATATCCCACGGGGGTAAAATTGAAAAAAGGTGAAAACTTTTTTTTTTGGACTTAGTCATTTTTTCAGCGTTTATCAGACTTTCAGATAGGGGAAATGTCAGTAAGCGTTCCAATTTCAGTTCCAGAGCGATTCACCAGATGAGTCCTTCATATTTAGTCGTTTTCAGCCAATTTTCTGAATATTTGAAAATTTCACTTTTTTGTGAAAATATCCACTAAATGAGGGAATAATATGTGTGAGGGTACCCCAGGATAGTTCCAAATGTATGTGGGTAGAATATATATCCCACGGGGGTAAAATTGAAAAAAGTTTAAAAAAATTTTTTTTTGGACTTAGTCATTTTTCCAGCGTAAATCAGACTTTCAATTAGGGCAAATGTCAGTGAGCGTTCCGATTTCAGTTCCAGAGCGATTCGCCCGATGAGTCCTTCATATTTAGTCGTTTTCAGCCAATTTTCTGAATATTTGAAAATTTCACTTTTTTGTGAAAATATCCACTAAATGAGGGAATAATATGTGTGAGGGTACCCCAGGAGAGTTCCAAATGTGTGTGGGTAGAATATATATCCCACGGGGGTAAAATTGAAAAAAGTTTAAAAAAAATTTTTTTTAGACTTAGTCATTTTTCCGGCGTTTATCAGACTTTCAATTAGGGCAAATGTCAGTGAGCATTCCGATTTCAGTTCTAGAGCGATTCGCCCGATTAGTCCTTCATATTTAGTCGTTTTCAGCCAATTTTCAGAATTTTTGAAAATTTCACTTTTTTGTGAAAATATCCACTAAATGAGGGAATAATATGTGTGAGGGTACCCCAGGAGAGTTCCAAATGTATGTGGGTAGAATATATATCCCACGGGGGTAAAATTGAAAAAGTTTAAAAAAATTTTTTTTAGACTTAGTCATTTTTCCAGCGTAAATCAGACTTTCAATTATGGCAAATGTCAGTGAGCGTTCCGATTTCAGTTCCAGAGCGATTCGCCCGATGAGTCCTTCATATTTAGTCGGTTTCAGCCAATTTTCTGAATATTTGAAAATTTCACTTTTTTGTGAAAATATCCACTAAATGAGGGAACAATATGTGTGAGGGTACCCCAGGAGAGTTCCAAATGTGTGTGGGTAGAATATATATTCCACGGGGGTAAAATTGAAAAAAGTTTAAAAAAATTTTTTTTTAGACTTAGTCATTTTTCCGGCGTTTATCAGACTTTCAATTAGGGCAAATGTCAGTGAGCGTTCCAATTTCAGTTCCAGAGCGATTCGCCCGATGCGTCCTTCATATTTAGTCGTTTTCAGCCAATTTTCTGAATTTTTGAAAATTTCACTTTTTTGTGAAAATATCCACTAAATGAGGGAATAATATGTGTGAAGGTACCCCAGGAGTGTTCCAAATGTGTGTGGGTAGAATATATATCCCACGGGGGTAAAATTGAAAAAAGTTGAAAAAATTTTTTTTTGGACTTAGTCATTTTTCCGGCGTTTATCAGACTTTCAGATAGGGGAAATTTCAGTGAGCGTTCCGATTTCAGTTCTAGAGCGATTCGCCCGATGATTCCTTCATATTTAGTCGTTTTCAGCCAATTTTCTGAATTTTTGAAAATTTCACTTTTTTGTGAAAATGTCCACTAAATGAGGGAATAATATGTGTGAGGGTACCCCAGGAGAGTTCCAAATGTGTGTGGGTAGAATATATATATCCCACGGGGGTAAAATTGAAAAAAGGTGAAAAAAATTTTTTTTTGGACTTAATAATTTTTTCAGCGTTTATCAGACTTTCAGATAGGGGAAATGTCAGTGAGCGTTCCAATTTCAGTTTCAGAACGATTCGCCTGATGAGTCCCTCATATTTAGTCGTTTTCAGCCAATTTTCTGAATTTTTGAAAATTTCACTTTTTTGTGAAAATATCCACTAAATGAGGGAATAATATGTGTGAAGGTACCCCAGGAGTGTTCCAAATGTGTGTGGGTAGAATATATATCCCACGGGGGTAAAATTGAAAAAAGTTGAAAAAAATTTTTTTTGGACTTAGTCATTTTTCCGGCGTTTATCAGACTTTCAGATAGGGGAAATGTCAGTGAGCATTCCGATTTCAGTTCCAGAGCGATTCGCCCGATGATTCCTTCATATTTAGTCGTTTTCAGCCAATTTTCTGAATTTTTGAAAATTTCACTTTTTTGTGAAAATATCCACTAAATGAGGGAATAATATGTGTGAGGGTACCCCAGGAGAGTTTCAAATGTGTGTGGGTAGAATATATATCCCACGGGGGTAAATTGAAAAAAGGTGAAAAAATTTTTTTTTTGGACTTAGTCATTTTTCCGGCGTTTATCAGACTTTCAGATAGGGGAAATGTCAGTGAGCGTTCCGATTTCAGTTCCAGAGCGATTCGCCTGATGAGTCCTTCATATTTAGTCGTTTTCAGCCAATTTTCTGAATTTTTGAAAATTTTACTTTTTTGTGAAAATATCCACTAAATGAGGGAATAATATGTGTGAGGGTACCCCTGGAGACTTCCAAATTTGTGTGGGTAGAAGACATATCCAACGGGGGTAAAATTGAAAAAAGGTGAAAAAAAATTTTTTTTGGACTTAGTAATTTTTTCAGCGTTTATCAGACTTTCAGATAGGGGAAATGTCAGTGAGCGTTCCAATTTCAGTTCCAGAGCGATTCGCCTGATGAGTCCCTCATATTTAGTCGTTTTCAGCCAATTTTCAGAATTTTTGAAAATTTCACTTTTTTGTGAAAATATCCACTAAATGAGGGAATAATATGTGTGAAGGTACCCCAGGAGTGTTCCAAATGTGTGTGGGTAGAATATATATCCCACGGGGGTAAAATTGAAAAAAGTTTAAAAAAATTTTTTTTAGACTTAGTCATTTTTCCGGCGTTTATCAGACTTTCAGATAGGGGAAATGTCAGTGAGCGTTCCGATTTCAGTTCCACCGCGATTCGCCCGATGAGTACTTCATATTCAGTAGTTTTCAGTCAATTTTCTGAATTTTTGAAAATTTCACTTTTTTGTGAAAATATCCACTAAATGAGGGAATAATATGTGTGAGGGTACCCCTGGAGAGTTCCAAATTTGTGTGGGTAGAAGACATATCCAACGGGGGTAAAATTGAAAAAAGGTGAAAAAAAATTTTTTTTGGACTTAGTAATTTTTTCAGCGTTTATCAGACTTTCAGATAGGGGAAATGTCAGTGAGCGTTCCAATTTCAGTTCCAGAGCGATTCGCCCGATGAGTCCCTCATATTTAGTCGTTTTCAGCCAATTTTTTTGAGATTTTTTAAAAATTTCACTTTTTTGTGAAAATATCCACTAAATGAGGGAATAATATGTGTGAGGGTACCCCAGGAGAGTTCCAAATGTGTGTGGGTAGAATATATATCCCACGGGGGTAAATTGAAAAAAGGTGAAAAAATTTTTTTTTTGGACTTAGTCATTTTTTCAGCGTTTATCAGACTTTCAGACAGGTGAAATGTCAGTGAGCGTTCCAATTTCAGTTCCAGAGCGATTCGCCCGATGAGTCCCTCATATTTAGTCGTTTTCAGCCAATTTTCGGAATTTTTGAAAATTTCACTTTTTTGTGAAAATATCCACTAACTGAGGGAATAATATGTGTGAGGGTACCCCAGGAGAGTTCCAAATGTGTGTGGGTAGAATATATATCCCACGGGGGTAAAATTGAAAAAAGGTGAAAAATTTTTTTTTTTGGACTTAGTCATTTTTTCAGCGTTTATCAGACTTTCAGATAGGGGAAATGTCAGTGAGCGTTCCGATTTCAGTTCCAGAGCGATTCGCCCGTTGAGTCCTTCATATTTAGTTGTTTTCAGCCAATTTTCTGAATTTTTGAAAATTTCACTTTTTTTGTGAAAATATCCACTAAATGAGGGAATAATATGTGTGAGGGTACCCCAGGAGAGTTCCAAATGTGTGTGGGTAGAATATGTATCCCACGGGGGTAAAATTGAAAAAAGGTGAAAAAAATTTTTTTTCGACTTAGTCATTTTTCCGGCGTTTATCAGACTTTCAGATAGGGGAAATGTCAGTGAGCGTTCCGATTTCAGTTCCAGAGTGATTCGCCAATGAGTCCTTCATATTCAGTCGTTTTCAGCCAATTTTCAGAATTTTTGAAAATTTCACTTTTTTGTGAAAATATCCACTAAATGAGGGAATAATATGTGTGAGGGTACCCCAGGAGAGTTCCAAATGTGTGTGGGTAGAATATATATCCCACGGGGGTAAAATTGAAAAAAGGTAAAAAAAAAATTTTTTTTGACTTTGTCATTTTTCCGGCGTTTATCAGACTTTCAGATAGGTGAAATGTCAGTGAGCGTTCCGATTTCAGTTCCAGAGCAATTCGCCCGATGAGTCCTTCATATTTAGTCGTTTTCAGCCAATTTTCTGAATCTTTGAAAATTTCACTTTTTTGTAAAAAAATATCCACTAAATGAGGGAATAATATGTGTGAGGGTACCCCAGGAGAGTTCCAAATCTGTGTGGGTAGAATATATATCCCACGGGGGTAAAATTGACAAAAGGTGAAAAATTTTTTTTTTTGGACTTAGTCATTTTTCCGGCGTTTATCAGACTTTCAGATAGGGGAAATGTCAGTGAGCATTCCGATTTCAGTTCCAGAGTGATTCGCCCGATGAGTCCTTCATATTTAGTCGTTTTCAGCCAATTTTCAGAATTTTTGAAAATTTCACTTTTTTGTGAAAATATCCACTAAATGAGGGAATAATATGTGTGAGGGTACCCCAGGAGAGTTCCAAATGTGTGTGGGTAGAATATATATCCCACGGGGGTAAAATTGAAAAAAGGTGAAAAATATTTTTTTTTGACTTAGTCATTTTTTCAGCGTTTATCAGACTTTCAGATAGGGGAAATGTCAGTGAGCATTCCGATTTCAGTTCCAGAGCGATTTGCCTGATGAGTCCTTCATATTTAGTCGTTTTCAGCCAATTTTCTGAATTTTTGAAAATTTCACTTTTTTGTGAAAATATCCACTAAATGAGGGAATAATATGTGTGAGGGTACCCCAGGAGAGTTCCAAATGTGTGTGGGTAGAATATATATCCCACGGGGGTAAAATTGAAAAAAGCTTAAAAAATTTTTTTTTTTGACTTAGTCATTTTTCCGGCGTTTATCAGACTTTCAGATAGGTGAAATGTCAGTGAGCGTTCCGATTTCAGTTCCAGAGCAATTCGCCCGATGAGTCCTTCATATTTAGTCGTTTTCAGCCAATTTTCAGAATTTTTTAAAATTTCACTTTTTTGTAAAAAAATATCCACTAAATGAGGGAATAATATGTGTGAGGGTACCCCAGGAGAGTTCCAAATGTGTGTGGGTAGAATATATATCCCACGGGGGTAAAATTGAAAAAAGGTGAAAAATTTTTTTTTTTGGACTTAGTCATTTTTTCAGCGTTTATCAGACTTTCAGATAGGGGAAATGTCAGTGAGCGTTCCGATTTCAGTTCCAGAGCAATTCGCCCGATGAGTCCTTCATATTTAGTCGTTTTCAGCCAATTTTCTGAATTTTTGAAAATTTCACTTTTTTGTAAAAAAAAATCCACTAAATGAGGGAATAATATGTGTGAGGGTACCCCAGGAGAGTTCCAAATGTGTTTGGGTAGAATATATATACCACGGGGGTAAAATTGAAAAAAGATGAAAAAATTTTTTTTTGACTTAGTAATTTTTCCGGCGTTTATCAGACTTTCAGATAGGGGAAATGTCAGTGAGCATTCCGATTTCAGTTCCAGAGTGATTCGCCCGATGAGTCCTTCATATTTAGTCGTTTTCAGCCAATTTTCAGAATTTTTGAAAATTTCACTTTTTTGTGAAAATATCCACTAAATGAGGGAATAATATGTGTGAGGGTACGCCAGGAGAGTTCCAAACGTGTGTGGGTAGAATATATATCCCACGGGGGTAAAATTGAAAAAGGTGAAAAAAAATATTTTTTTGACTTAGTCATTTTTCCGGCGTTTATCAGACTTTCAGATAGGGGAAATGTCAGTGAGCGTTCCAAATTCAGTTCCAGAGCATTTCGCCCGATGAGTCCTTCATATTTAGTCGTTTTCAGCCAATTTTCAGAATTTTTGAAAATTTCACTTTTTTGTGAAAATATCCACTAAATGAGGGAATAATATGTGTGAGGGTACCCCAGGACAGTTCCAAATGTGTGTGGGTAGAATATATATCCCACGGGGGTAAAATTGAAAAAAGATGAAAACATTTTTTTTTTGACTTAGTCATTTTTCCGTCGTTTATCAGACTTTCAGATAGGGGAAATGTCAGTGAGCATTCCGATTTCAGTTCCAGAGCGAATCGCCCGATAAGTCCTTCATATTTAGTCGTTTCCAGCCAATGCTCAGAATTTTTGAAAATTTCATTTTTTTGTGAAAATATCCACTAAATGAGGGAATAATATGTGTGAGGGTGCCCCAGGAGTGTTCCAAATGTGTGTGGGTAGAATATATATCCCACGGGGGTAAAATTGAAAAAAGGTGAAAAAAAAATTTTTTTAGACTTAGTCATTTTTCCGGCGTTTATCAGACTTTCAGATAGGGGAAATGTCAGTGAGCGTTCCGATTTCAGTTCCAGCGCGATTCGCCCGATGAGTACTTCATATTCAGTAGTTTTCAGTCAATTTTCTGAATTTTTGAAAATTTCACTTTTTTGTGAAAATATCCACTAAATGAGGGAATAATATGTGTGAGGGTACCCCTGGAGAGTTCCAAATTTGTGTGGGTAGAAGACATATCCAACGGGGGTAAAATTGAAAAAAGGTGAAAAAAAATTTTTTTTGGACTTAGTAATTTTTTCAGCGTTTATCAGACTTTCAGATAGGGGAAATGTCAGTGAGCGTTCCAATTTCAGTTCCAGAGCGATTCGCCCGAAGAGTCCCTCATATTTAGTCGTTTTCAGCCAATTTTCTGAATTTTTGAAAATTTCACTTTTTTGTGAAAATATCCACTAAATGAGGGAATAATATGTGTGAAGGTACCCCAGGAGTGTTCCAAATGTGTGTGGGTAGAATATATATCGCACGGGGGTAAAATTGAAAAAAGTTGAAAAAATTTTTTTTTGGACTTAGTCATTTTTCCGGCATTTATCAGACTTTCAGATAGGGGAAATGTCAGTGAGCGTTCCGATTTCAGTTCCAGAGCGATTCGCCCGAAGATTACTTCATATTTAGTCGTTTTCAGCCAATTTTTTTGAGATTTTTTAAAAATTTCACTTTTTTGTGAAAATATCCACTAAATGAGGGAATAATATGTGTGAAGGTACCCCAGGAGTGTTCCAAATGTGTGTGGGTAGAATATATACCCCACGGGGGTAAAATTGAAAAAAGTTGAAAAAATTTTTTTTTGGACTTAGTCATTTTTCCAGCGTTTATCAGACTTTCAGATAGGGGAAATTTCAGTGAGCGTTCCGATTTCAGTTCTAGAGCGATTCGCCCGATGATTCCTTCATATTTAGTCGTTTTCAGCCAATTTTCTGAATTTTTGAAAATTTCACTTTTTTGTGAAAATGTCCACTAAATGAGGGAATAATATGTGTGAGGGTACCCCAGGAGAGTTCCAAATGTGTGTGGGTAGAATATATATATCCCACGGGGGTAAAATTGAAAAAAGGTGAAAAAAATTTTTTTTTGGACTTAATAATTTTTTCAGCGTTTATCAGACTTTCAGATAGGGGAAATGTCAGTGAGCGTTCCAATTTCAGTTTCAGAACGATTCGCCTGATGAGTCCCTCATATTTAGTCGTTTTCAGCCAATTTTCTGAATTTTTGAAAATTTCACTTTTTTGTGAAAATATCCACTAAATGAGGGAATAATATGTGTGAAGGTACCCCAGGAGTGTTCCAAATGTGTGTGGGTAGAATATATATCCCACGGGGGTAAAATTGAAAAAAGTTGAAAAAAATTTTTTTTGGACTTAGTCATTTTTCCGGCGTTTATCAGACTTTCAGATAGGGGAAATGTCAGTGAGCATTCCGATTTCAGTTCCAGAGCGATTCGCCCGATGATTCCTTCATATTTAGTCGTTTTCAGCCAATTTTCTGAATTTTTGAAAATTTCACTTTTTTGTGAAAATATCCACTAAATGAGGGAATAATATGTGTGAGGGTACCCCAGGAGAGTTTCAAATGTGTGTGGGTAGAATATATATCCCACGGGGGTAAATTGAAAAAAGGTGAAAAAATTTTTTTTTTGGACTTAGTCATTTTTCCGGCGTTTATCAGACTTTCAGATAGGGGAAATGTCAGTGAGCGTTCCGATTTCAGTTCCAGAGCGATTCGCCTGATGAGTCCTTCATATTTAGTCGTTTTCAGCCAATTTTCTGAATTTTTGAAAATTTTACTTTTTTGTGAAAATATCCACTAAATGAGGGAATAATATGTGTGAGGGTACCCCTGGAGACTTCCAAATTTGTGTGGGTAGAAGACATATCCAACGGGGGTAAAATTGAAAAAAGGTGAAAAAAAATTTTTTTTGGACTTAGTAATTTTTTCAGCGTTTATCAGACTTTCAGATAGGGGAAATGTCAGTGAGCGTTCCAATTTCAGTTCCAGAGCGATTCGCCTGATGAGTCCCTCATATTTAGTCGTTTTCAGCCAATTTTCAGAATTTTTGAAAATTTCACTTTTTTGTGAAAATATCCACTAAATGAGGGAATAATATGTGTGAAGGTACCCCAGGAGTGTTCCAAATGTGTGTGGGTAGAATATATATCCCACGGGGGTAAAATTGAAAAAAGTTTAAAAAAATTTTTTTTAGACTTAGTCATTTTTCCGGCGTTTATCAGACTTTCAGATAGGGGAAATGTCAGTGAGCGTTCCGATTTCAGTTCCAGAGCGATTCGCCCGATGAGTACTTCATATTCAGTAGTTTTCAGTCAATTTTCTGAATTTTTGAAAATTACACTTTTTTGTGAAAATATCCACTAAATGAGGGAATAATATGTGTGAGGGTACCCCTGGAGAGTTCCAAATTTGTGTGGGTAGAAGACATATCCAACGGGGGTAAAATTGAAAAAAGGTGAAAAAAAATTTTTTTTGGACTTAGTAATTTTTTCAGCGTTTATCAGACTTTCAGATAGGGGAAATGTCAGTGAGCGTTCCAATTTCAGTTCCAGAGCGATTCGCCCGATGAGTCCCTCATATTTAGTCGTTTTCAGCCAATTTTTTTGAGATTTTTTAAAAATTTCACTTTTTTGTGAAAATATCCACTAAATGAGGGAATAATATGTGTGAGGGTACCCCAGGAGAGTTCCAAATGTGTGTGGGTAGAATATATATCCCACGGGGGTAAATTGAAAAAAGGTGAAAAAATTTTTTTTTTGGACTTAGTCATTTTTTCAGCGTTTATCAGACTTTCAGACAGGTGAAATGTCAGTGAGCGTTCCAATTTCAGTTCCAGAGCGATTCGCCCGATGAGTCCCTCATATTTAGTCGTTTTCAGCCAATTTTCGGAATTTTTGAAAATTTCACTTTTTTGTGAAAATATCCACTAACTGAGGGAATAATATGTGTGAGGGTACCCCAGGAGAGTTCCAAATGTGTGTGGGTAGAATATATATCCCACGGGGGTAAAATTGAAAAAAGGTGAAAAATTTTTTTTTTTGGACTTAGTCATTTTTTCAGCGTTTATCAGACTTTCAGATAGGGGAAATGTCAGTGAGCGTTCCGATTTCAGTTCCAGAGCGATTCGCCCGATGAGTCCTTCATATTTAGTTGTTTTCAGCCAATTTTCTGAATTTTTGAAAATTTCACTTTTTTTGTGAAAATATCCACTAAATGAGGGAATAATATGTGTGAGGGTACCCCAGGAGAGTTCCAAATGTGTGTGGGTAGAATATGTATCCCACGGGGGTAAAATTGAAAAAAGGTGAAAAAAATTTTTTTTCGACTTAGTCATTTTTCCGGCGTTTATCAGACTTTCAGATAGGGGAAATGTCAGTGAGCGTTCCGATTTCAGTTCCAGAGTGATTCGCCAATGAGTCCTTCATATTTAGTCGTTTTCAGCCAATTTTCAGAATTTTTGAAAATTTCACTTTTTTGTGAAAATATCCACTAAATGAGGGAATAATATGTGTGAGGGTACCCCAGGAGAGTTCCAAATGTGTGTGGGTAGAATATATATCCCACGGGGGTAAAATTGAAAAAAGGTAAAAAAAAAATTTTTTTTGACTTTGTCATTTTTCCGGCGTTTATCAGACTTTCAGATAGGTGAAATGTCAGTGAGCGTTCCGATTTCAGTTCCAGAGCAATTCGCCCGATGAGTCCTTCATATTTAGTCGTTTTCAGCCAATTTTCTGAATTTTTGAAAATTTCACTTTTTTGTAAAAAAATATCCACTAAATGAGGGAATAATATGTGTGAGGGTACCCCAGGAGAGTTCCAAATCTGTGTGGGTAGAATATATATCCCACGGGGGTAAAATTGACAAAAGGTGAAAAATTTTTTTTTTTGGACTTAGTCATTTTTCCGGCGTTTATCAGACTTTCAGATAGGGGAAATGTCAGTGAGCATTCCGATTTCAGTTCCAGAGTGATTCGCCCGATGAGTCCTTCATATTTAGTCGTTTTCAGCCAATTTTCAGAATTTTTGAAAATTTCACTTTTTTGTGAAAATATCCACTAAATGAGGGAATAATATGTGTGAGGGTACCCCAGGAGAGTTCCAAATGTGTGTGGGTAGAATATATATCCCACGGGGGTAAAATTGAAAAAAGGTGAAAAATATTTTTTTTTGACTTAGTCATTTTTTCAGCGTTTATCAGACTTTCAGATAGGGGAAATGTCAGTGAGCATTCCGATTTCAGTTCCAGAGCGATTTGCCTGATGAGTCCTTCATATTTAGTCGTTTTCAGCCAATTTTCTGAATTTTTGAAAATTTCACTTTTTTGTGAAAATATCCACTAAATGAGGGAATAATATGTGTGAGGGTACCCCAGGAGAGTTCCAAATGTGTGTGGGTAGAATATATATCCCACGGGGGTAAAATTGAAAAAAGCTTAAAAAATTTTTTTTTTTGACTTAGTCATTTTTCCGGCGTTTATCAGACTTTCAGATAGGTGAAATGTCAGTGAGCGTTCCGATTTCAGTTCCAGAGCAATTCGCCCGATGAGTCCTTCATATTTAGTCGTTTTCAGCCAATTTTCAGAATTTTTTAAAATTTCACTTTTTTGTAAAAAAATATCCACTAAATGAGGGAATAATATGTGTGAGGGTACCCCAGGAGAGTTCCAAATGTGTGTGGGTAGAATATATATCCCACGGGGGTAAAATTGTAAAAAGGTGAAAAATTTTTTTTTTTGGACTTAGTCATTTTTTCAGCGTTTATCAGACTTTCAGATAGGGGAAATGTCAGTGAGCGTTCCGATTTCAGTTCCAGAGCAATTCGCCCGATGAGTCCTTCATATTTAGTCGTTTTCAGCCAATTTTCTGAATTTTTGAAAATTTCACTTTTTTGTGAAAATATCCACTAAATGAGGGAATAATATGTGTGAGGGTACGCCAGGAGAGTTCCAAACGTGTGTGGGTAGAATATATATCCCACGGGGGTAAAATTGAAAAAGGTGAAAAAAAATATTTTTTTGACTTAGTCATTTTTCCGGCGTTTATCAGACTTTCAGATAGGGGAAATGTCAGTGAGCGTTCCAAATTCAGTTCCAGAGCATTTCGCCCGATGAGTCCTTCATATTTAGTCGTTTTCAGCCAATTTTCAGAATTTTTGAAAATTTCACTTTTTTGTGAAAATATCCACTAAATGAGGGAATAATATGTGTGAGGGTACCCCAGGACAGTTCCAAATGTGTGTGGGTAGAATATATATCCCACGGGGGTAAAATTGAAAAAAGATGAAAACATTTTTTTTTTGACTTAGTCATTTTTCCGTCGTTTATCAGACTTTCAGATAGGGGAAATGTCAGTGAGCATTCCGATTTCAGTTCCAGAGCGAATCGCCCGATAAGTCCTTCATATTTAGTCGTTTCCAGCCAATGCTCAGAATTTTTGAAAATTTCATTTTTTTGTGAAAATATCCACTAAATGAGGGAATAATATGTGTGAGGGTGCCCCAGGAGTGTTCCAAATGTGTGTGGGTAGAATATATATCCCACGGGGGTAAAATTGAAAAAAGGTGAAAAAAAAATTTTTTTAGACTTAGTCATTTTTCCGGCGTTTATCAGACTTTCAGATAGGGGAAATGTCAGTGAGCGTTCCGATTTCAGTTCCAGCGCGATTCGCCCGATGAGTACTTCATATTCAGTAGTTTTCAGTCAATTTTCTGAATTTTTGAAAATTTCACTTTTTTGTGAAAATATCCACTAAATGAGGGAATAATATGTGTGAGGGTACCCCTGGAGAGTTCCAAATTTGTGTGGGTAGAAGACATATCCAACGGGGGTAAAATTGAAAAAAGGTGAAAAAAAATTTTTTTTGGACTTAGTAATTTTTTCAGCATTTATCAGACTTTCAGATAGGGGAAATGTCAGTGAGCGTTCCAATTTCAGTTCCAGAGCGATTCGCCCGAAGAGTCCCTCATATTTAGTCGTTTTCAGCCAATTTTCTGAATTTTTGAAAATTTCACTTTTTTGTGAAAATATCCACTAAATGAGGGAATAATATGTGTGAAGGTACCCCAGGAGTGTTCCAAATGTGTGTGGGTAGAATATATATCGCACGGGGGTAAAATTGAAAAAAGTTGAAAAAATTTTTTTTTGGACTTAGTCATTTTTCCGGCATTTATCAGACTTTCAGATAGGGGAAATGTCAGTGAGCGTTCCGATTTCAGTTCCAGAGCGATTCGCCCGAAGATTACTTCATATTTAGCCGTTTTCAGCCAATTTTTTTGAGATTTTTTAAAAATTTCACTTTTTTGTGAAAATATCCACTAAATGAGGGAATAATATGTGTGAGGGTACCCCAGGAGAGTTCCAAATGTGTGTGGGTAGAATATATATCCCACGGGGGTAAATTGAAAAAAGGTGAAAAAATTTTTTTTTTGGACTTAGTCATTCTTTCAGCGTTTATCAGACTTTCAGACAGGGGAAATGTCAGTGAGCGTTCCAATTTCAGTTCCAGAGCGATTCGCCCGATGAGTCCCTCATATTTAGTCGTTTTCAGCCAATTTTCGGAATTTTTGAAAATTTCACTTTTTTGTGAAAATATCCACTAACTGAGGGAATAATATGTGTGAGGGTACCCCAGGAGAGTTCCAAATGTGTGTGGGTAGAATATATATCCCACGGGGGTAAAATTGAAAAAAGGTGAAAAATTTTTTTTTTTGGACTTAGTCATTTTTTCAGCGTTTATCAGACTTTCAGATAGGGGAAATGTCAGTGAGCGTTCCGATTTCAGTTCCAGAGCGATTCGCCCGATGAGTCCTTCATATTTAGTTGTTTTCAGCCAATTTTCTGAATTTTTGAAAATTTCACTTTTTTTGTGAAAATATCCACTAAATGAGGGAATAATATGTGTGAGGGTACCCCAGGAGAGTTCCAAATGTGTGTGGGTAGAATATGTATCCCACGGGGGTAAAATTGAAAAAAGGTGAAAAAATTTTTTTTTCGACTTAGTCATTTTTCCGGCGTTTATCAGACTTTCAGATAGGGGAAATGTCAGTGAGCGTTCCGATTTCAGTTCCAGAGTGATTCGCCCGATGAGTCCTTCATATTTAGTCGTTTTCAGCCAATTTTCAGAATTTTTGAAAATTTCACTTTTTTGTGAAAATATCCACTAAATGAGGGAATAATATGTGTGAGGGTACGCCAGGAGAGTTCCAAACGTGTGTGGGTAGAATATATATCCCACGGGGGTAAAATTGAAAAAGGTGAAAAAAAATTTTTTTTTGACTTAGTCATTTTTCCGGCGTTTATCAGACTTTCAGATAGGGGAAATGTCAGTGAGCGTTCCAAATTCAGTTCCAGAGCATTTCGCCCGATGAGTCCTTCATATTTAGTCGTTTTCAGCCAATTTTCAGAATTTTTGAAAATTTCACTTTTTTGTGAAAATATCCACTAAATGAGGGAATAATATGTGTGAGGGTACCCCAGGACAGTTCCAAATGTGTGTGGGTAGAATATATATCCCACGGAGGTAAAATTGAAAAAAGATGAAAACATTTTTTTTTTGACTTAGTCATTTTTCCGTCGTTTATCAGACTTTCTGATAGGGGAAATGTCAGTGAGCGTTCCGATTTCAGTTCCAGAGCGAATCGCCCGATAAGTCCTTCATATTTAGTCGTTTCCAGCCAATGCTCAGAATTTTTGAAAATTTCACTTTTTTGTGAAAATATTCACTAAATGAGGGAATAATATGTGTGAGGGTGCCCCAGGAGTGTTCCAAATGTGTGTGGGTAGAATATATATCCCACGGGGGTAAAATTGAAAAAAGGTGAAAAAAAAATTTTTTTAGACTTAGTCATTTTTCCGGCGTTTATCAGACTTTCAGATAGGGGAAATGTCAGTGAGCGTTCCGATTTCAGTTCCAGCGCGATTCGCCCGATGAGTACTTCATATTCAGTAGTTTTCAGTCAATTTTCTGAATTTTTGAAAATTTCACTTTTTTGTGAAAATATCCACTAAATGAGGGAATAATATGTGTGAGGGTACCCCTGGAGAGTTCCAAATTTGTGTGGGTAGAAGACATATCCAACGGGGGTAAAATTGAAAAAAGGTGAAAAAAAATTTTTTTTGGACTTAGTAATTTTTTCAGCGTTTATCAGACTTTCAGATAGGGGAAATGTCAGTGAGCGTTCCGATTTCAGCTCCAGAGCGATTCGCCCGATGATTCCTTCATATTTAGTCGTTTTCAGTCAATTTTTTTGAGATTTTTTAAAAATTTCACTTTTTTGTAAAAAAAAATCCACTAAATGAGGGAATAATATGTGTGAGGGTACCCCAGGAGAGTTACAAATGTGTGTGGGTAGAATATATATCCCACAGGGGTAAAATTGAAAAAAGGTAAAAAAAAATTTTTTTTTGACTGTCATTTTTCCGGCGTTTATCAGACTTTCAGATAGGGGAAATGTCAGTGAGCGTTCCGATTTCAGTTCCAGAGCAATTCGCCCGATGAGTCCTGCATATTTAGTCATTTTCAGCCAATTTTCAGAATGTTTGAAAATTTCACTTTTTTGCGAAAATATCCACTAAATGAGGGAATAATATGTGTGAGGGTACCCCAGGAGAGTTACAAATGTGTTTGGGTAGAATATATATACCACGGGGGAAAAATTGAAAAAAGATGAAAAAATTTTTTTTTGACTTAGTAATTTTTCCGGCGTTTATCAGACTTTCAGATAGGGGAAATGTCAGTGAGCATTCCGATTTCAGTTCCAGAGTGATTCGCCCGATGAGTCCTTCATATTTAGTCGTTTTCAGCCAATTTTCTGAATTTTTGAAAATTTCACTTTTTTGTGAAAATATCCACTAAATGAGGGAATAATATGTGTGAGGGTACCCCAGGAGAGTTCCAAATGTGTGTGGGTAGAATATATATCCCACGGGGGTAAAATTGAAAAAAAGTGAAAAATATTTTTTTTTGACTTAGTCATTTTTTCAGCGTTTATCAGACTTTCAGATAGGGGAAATGTCAGTGAGCATTCCGATTTCAGTTCCAGAGCGATTTGCCCGATGAGTCCTTCATATTTAGTCGTTTTCAGCCAATTTTCTGAAATTTTGAAAATTTCACTTTTTTGTGAAAATATCCACTAAATGAGGGAATAATATGTGTGAGGGTACGCCAGGAGAGTTCCAAACGTGTGTGGGTAGAATATATATCCCACGGGGGTAAAATTGAAAAAGGTGAAAAAAATTTTTTTTTTGACTTAGTCATTTTTCCGGCGTTTATCAGACTTTCAGATAGGGGAAATGTCAGTGAGCGTTCCAAATTCAGTTCCAGAGCATTTCGCCCGATGAGTCCTTCATATTTAGTCGTTTTCAGCCAATTTTCAGAATTTTTGAAAATTTCACTTTTTTGTGAAAATATCCACTAAATGAGGGAATAATATGTGTGAGGGTACCCCAGGACAGTTCCAAATGTGTGTGGGTAGAATATATATCCCACGGGGGTAAAATTGAAAAAAGATGAAAACATTTTTTTTTTTACTTAGTCATTTTTCCGTCGTTTATCAGACTTTCAGATAGGGGAAATGTCAGTGAGCGTTCCGATTTCAGTTCCAGAGCGATTCGCACGATGAGTCCTTCATATTTAGTCGTTTTCAGCCAATTTTCTGAATTTTTGAAAATTTCACTTTTTTGTAAAAAAATATCCACTAAATTAGGGAATAATATGTGTGAGGGTACCCCAGGAGAGTTCCAAATGTGTGTGGGTAGAATATATATCCCACAGGGGTAAAATTGAAAAAAGGTGAAAAAATTTTTTTTTTGGACTTAGTCATTTTTTCAGCGTTTATCAGACTTTCAGAGAGGGGAAATGTCAGTGAGCGTTCCGATTTCAGTTCCATAGCGATTCGCCCGATGACTCCTTCATATTTAGTTGTTTTCAGCCAATTTTCAGAATTTTTGAAAATTTCCCTTTTTTGTGAAAATATCCACTAAATGAGGGAATAATATGTGTGAGGGTACCCCAGGAGAGTTCCAAATGTGTGTGGGTAGAATATATATCCCACGGGGGTAAAATTGAAAAAAGGTAAAAAAAAAATTTTTTTTGACTTTGTCATTTTTCCGGCGTTTATCACACTTTCAGATAGGGGAAATGTCAGTGAGCGTTCCGATTTTCAGTTCCAGAGCAATTCGCTCGATGAGTCCTTCATATTTAGTCGTTTTCAGCCAATTTTCAGAATGTTTGAAAATTTCACTTTTTTGTGAAAATATCCAGTAAATGAGGGAATAATATGTGTGAGGGTACCCCAGGAGAGTTCCAAATGTGTATGGGTAGAATATATATCCCACGGGGGTAAAATTGAAAAAAGATGAAAAAATTTTTTTTTTGGACTTAGTCATTTTTCCGGCGTTTATCAGACTTTCAGATAGGTGAAATGTCAGTGAGCGTTCCGATTTCAGTTCCAGAGCAATTCGCCCGATGAGTCCTTCATATTTAGTCGTTTTCAGCCAATTTTCTGAATGTTTGAAAATTTCACTTTTTTGTGAAAATATCCACTAAATGAGGGAATAATATGTGTGAGGGTACCCCAGGAGAGTTCCAAATGTGTGTGGGTAGAATATATATCCCACAGGGGTAAAATTGAAAAAAGGTGAAAAAATTTTTTTTTTGGACTTAGTCATTTTTTCAGCGTTTATCAGACTTTCAGATAGGGGAAATGTCAGTGAGCGTTCCGATTTCAGTTCCATAGCGATTTGCCCGATGAGTCCTTCATATTTAGTTGTTTTCAGCCAATTTTCAGAATTTTTGAAAATTTCACTTTTTTGTGAAAATATCCACTAAATGAGGGAATAATATGTGTGAGGGTACGCCAGGAGAGTTCCAAACGTGTGTGGGTAGAATATATATCCCACGGGGGTAAAATTGAAAAAGGTGAAAAAAATTTTTTTTTTGACTTAGTCATTTTTCCGGCGTTTATCAGACTTTCAGATAGGGGAAATGTCAGTGAGCGTTCCAAATTCAGTTCCAGAGCATTTCGCCCGATGAGTCCTTCATATTTAGTCGTTTTCAGCCAATTTTCAGAATTTTTGAAAATTTCACTTTTTTGTGAAAATATCCACTAAATGAGGGAGTAATATGTGTGAGGGTACCCAAGGACAGTTCCAAATGTGTGTGGGTAGAATATATATCCCACGGGGGTAAAATTGAAAAAAGGTAAAAAAAAAAATTTTTTTGACTTTGTCATTTTTCCGGCGTTTATCACACTTTCAGATAGGGGAAATGTCAGTGAGCGTTCCAATTTCAGTTCCAGAGCAATTCGCCCGATGAGTCCTTCATATTTAGTCGTTTTCAGCCAATTTTCAGAATGTTTGAAAATTTCACTTTTTTGTGAAAATATCCACTAAATGAGGGAATAATATGTGTGAGGGTACCCCAGGAGAGTTCCAAATGTGTGTGGGTAGAATATATATCCCACAGGGGTAAAATTGAAAAAAGGTGAAAAAATTTTTTTTTGGGACTTAGTCATTTTTTCAGCGTTTATCAGACTTTCAGATAGGGGAAATGTCAGTGAGCGTTCCGATTTCAGTTCCATAGCGATTCGCCCGATGACTCCTTCATATTTAGTTGTTTTCAGCCAATTTTCAGAATTTTTGAAAATTTCACTTTTTTGTGAAAATATCCACTAAATGAGGGAATAATATGTGTGAGGGTACGCCAGGAGAGTTCCAAACGTGTGTGGGTAGAATATATATCCCACGGGGGTAAAATTGAAAAAGGTGAAAAAAAATTTTTTTTTGACTTAGTCATTTTTCCGGCGTTTATCAGACTTTCAGATAGGGGAAATGTCAGTGAGCGTTCCAAATTCAGTTCCAGAGCATTTCGCCCGATGAGTCCTTCATATTTAGTCGTTTTCAGCCAATTTTCAGAATTTTTGAAAATTTCACTTTTTTGTGAAAATATCCACTAAATGAGGGAATAATATGTGTGAGGGTACCCCAGGACAGTTCCAAATGTGTGTGGGTAGAATATATATCCCACGGGGGTAAAATTGAAAAAAGATGAAAACATTTTTTTTTGACTTAGTCATTTTTCCATCGTTTATCAGACTTTCAGATAGGGGAAATGTCAGTGAGCGTTCCGATTTCAGTTCCAGAGCGATTCGCCCGATGAGTCCTTCATATTTAGTCGTTTTCAGCCAATTTTCTGAATTTTTGAAAATTTCACTTTTTTGTAAAAAAATATCCACTAAATGAGGGAATAATATGTGTGAGGGTACCCCAGGAGAGTTCCAAATGTGTGTGGGTAGAATATATATCCCACGGGGGTAAAATTGAAAAAAGGTAAAAAAAAAAATTTTTTTCACTTTGTCATTTTTCCGGCGTTTATCACACTTTCAGATAGGGGAAATGTCAGTGAGCGTTCCGATTTCAGTTCCAGAGCAATTCGCCCGATGAGTCCTTCATATTTAGTTGTTTTCAGCCAATTTTCAGAATGTTTGAAAATTTCACTTTTTTGTGAAAATATCCACTAAATGAGGGAATAATATGTGTGAGGGTACCCCAGGAGAGTTCCAAATGTGTGTGGGTAGAATATATATCCCACGGGGGTAAAATTGAAAAAAGATGAAAAAATTTTTTTTTTGGACTTAGTCATTTTTCCGGCGTTTATCAGACTTTCAGATAGGTGAAAGGTCAGTGAGCGTTCCGATTTCAGTTCCAGAGCGATTCGCCCGATGAGTCCTTCATATTTAGTCGTTTTCAGCCAATTTTCTGAATTTTTGAAAATTTCACTTTTTTGTAAAAAAATATCCACTAAATTAGGGAATAATATGTGTGAGGGTACCCCAGGAGAGTTCCAAATGTGTGTGGGTAGAATATATATCCCACGGGGGTAAAATTGAAAAAAGATGAAAAAATTTTTTTTTTGGACTTAGTAATTTTTCCGGCGTTTATCAGACTTTCAGATAGGTGAAATGTCAGTGAGCGTTCCGATTTCAGTTCCAGAGCAATTCGCCCGATGAGTCCTTCATATTTAGTCGTTTTCAGCCAATTTTCAGAATGTTTGAAAATTTCACTTTTTTGTGAAAATATCCACTAAATGAGGGAATAATATGTGTGAGGGTACCCCAGGAGAGTTCCAAATGTGTGTGGGTAGAATATATATCCCACGGGGGTAAAATTGAAAAAAGATGAAAAAATTTTGTTTTTGGACTTAGTCATTTTTCCGGCGTTTATCAGACTTTCAGATAGGTGAAATGTCAGTGAGCGTTCCGATTTCAGTTCCAGAGCGATTCGCCCGATGAGTCCTTCATATTTAGTCGTTTTCAGCCAATTTTCTGAATTTTTGAAAATTTCACTTTTTTGTGAAATATCCACTAAATGAGGGAATAATATGTGTGAGGGTACCCCAGGAGAGTTCCAAATGTGTGTGGGTAGAATATATATCCCACGGGGGTAAAATTGAAAAAAGGTAAAAAAAAAATTTTTTTTGACTTTGTCATTTTTCTGGCGTTTATCACACTTTCAGATAGGGGAAATGTCAGTGAGCGTTCCGATTTCAGTTCCAGAGCAATTCGCTCGATGAGTCCTTCATATTTAGTCGTTTTCAGCCAATTTTCAGAATGTTTGAAAATTTCACTTTTTTGTGAAAATATCCACTAAATGAGGGAATAATATGTGTGAGGGTACCCCAGGAGAGTTCCAAATGTGTGTGGGTAGAATATATATCCCACGGGGGTAAAATTGAAAAAAGATGAAAAAATTTTTTTTTTGGACTTCGTAATTTTTCCGGCGTTTATCAGACTTTCAGATAGGTGAAATGTCAGTGAGCGTTCCGATTTCAGTTCCAGAGCAATTCGCTCGATGAGTCCTTCATATTTAGTCGTTTTCAGCCAATTTTCTGAATTTTTGAAAATTTCACTTTTTTGTAAAAAAATATCCACTAAATTAGGGAATAATATGTGTGAGGGTACCCCAGGAGAGTTCCAAATGTGTGTGGGTAGAATATATATCCCACAGGGGTAAAATTGAAAAAAGGTGAAAAAATTTTTCTTTTGGACTTAGTCATTTTTTCAGCGTTTATCAGACTTTCAGATAGGGGAAATGTCAGTGAGCGTTCCGATTTCAGTTCCATAGCGATTCGCCCGATGACTCCTTCATATTTAGTTGTTTTCAGCCAATTTTCAGAATTTTTGAAAATTTCACTTTTTTGTGAAATATCCACTAAATGAGGGAATAATATGTGTGAGGGTACCCCAGGAGAGTTCCAAATGTGTGTGGGTAGAATATATATCCCACGGGGGTAAAATTGAAAAAAGGTAAAAAAAAAAATTTTTTTGACTTTGTCATTTTTCCGGCGTTTATCACACTTTCAGATAGGGGAAATGTCAGTGAGCGTTCCGATTTCAGTTCCAGAGCAATTCGCCCGATGAGTCCTTCATATTTAGTCGTTTTCAGCCAATTTTCAGAATGTTTGAAAATTTCACTTTTTTGTGAAAATATCCACTAAATGAGGGAATAATATGTGTGAGGGTACCCCAGGAGAGTTCCAAATGTGTGTGGGTAGAATATATATCCCACGGGGGTAAAATTGAAAAAAGATGAAAAAATTTTTTTTTTGGACTTAGTCATTTTTCCGGCGTTTATCAGACTTTCAGATAGGTGAAAGATCAGTGAGCGTTCCGATTTCAGTTCCAGAGCGATTCGCCCGATGAGTCCTTCATATTTAGTTGTTTTCAGCCAATTTTCTGAATTTTTGAAAATTTCACTTTTTTGTAAAAAAATATCCACTAAATTAGGGAATAATATGTGTGAGGGTTCCCCAGGAGAGTTCCAAATGTGTGTGGGTAGAATATATATCCCACGGGGGTAAAATTGAAAAAAGATGAAAAAATTTTTTTTTTGGACTTAGTAATTTTTCCGGCGTTTATCAGACTTTCAGATAGGTGAAATGTCAGTGAGCGTTCCGATTTCAGTTCCAGAGCAATTCGCCCGATGAGTCCTTCATATTTAGTCGTTTTCAGCCAATTTTCAGAATGTTTGAAAATTTCACTTTTTTGTGAAAATATCCACTAAATGAGGGAATAATATGTGTGAGGGTACCCCAGGAGAGTTCCAAATGTGTGTGGGTAGAATATATATCCCACGGGGGTAAAATTGAAAAAAGATGAAAAAATTTTTTTTTTGGACTTAGTCATTTTTCCGGCGTTTATCAGACTTTCAGATAGGTGAAATGTCAGTGAGCGTTCCGATTTCAGTTCCAGAGCAATTCGCTCGATGAGTCCTTCATATTTAGTCGTTTTCAGCCAATTTTCTGAATTTTTGAAAATTTCACTTTTTTGTAAAAAAATATCCACTAAATTAGGGAATAATATGTGTGAGGGTACCCCAGGAGAGTTCCAAATGTGTGTGGGTAGAATATATATCCCACAGGGGTAAAATTGAAAAAAGGTGAAAAAATTTTTTTTTTGGACTTAGTCATTTTTTCAGCGTTTATCAGACTTTCAGATAGGGGAAATGTCAGTGAGCGTTCCGATTTCAGTTCCATAGCGATTCGCCCGATGAGTCCTTCATATTTAGTTGTTTTCAGCCAATTTTCAGAATTTTTGAAAATTTCACTCTTTTGTGAAAATATCCACTAAATGAGGGAATAATATGTGTGAGGGTACCCCAGGAGAGTTCCAAATGTGTGTGGGTAGAATATATATCCCACGGGGGTAAAATTGAAAAAAGGTAAAAAAAATATTTTTTTGACTTTGTCATTTTTCCGGCGTTTATCACACTTTCAGATAGGTGAAATGTCAGTGAGGGTTCCGATTTCAGTTCCAGAGCAATTCGCCCGATGAGTCCTTCATATTTAGTCGTTTTCAGCCAATTTTCTGAATTTTTGAAAATTTCACTTTTTTGTAAAAAAATATCCACTAAATGAGGGAATAATATGTGTGAGGGTACCCCAGGAGAGTTCCAAATGTGTGTGGGTAGAATATATATCCCACGGGGGTAAAATTGAAAAAAGGTGAAAAATTTTTTTTTTTGCACTTAGTCATTTTTTCAGCGTTTATCAGACTTTCAGATAGGGTAAATGTCAGTGAGCGTTCCGATTTCAGTTCCAGAGCGATTCGCCCGATGAGTCCTTCATATTTAGTCGTTTTCAGCCAATTTTCTGAATTTTTGAAAATTTCACTTTTTTGTGAAAATATCCACTAAATGAGGGAAAAATATGTGTGAGGGTACCCCAGGAGAGTTCCAAATGTGTGTGGGTAGAATATATATCCCACGGGGGTAAAATTGAAAAAAGGTGAAAAAATTTTTTTTTTGGACTTAGTCATTTTTTCAGCGTTTATCAGACTTTCAGACAGGGGAAATGTCAGTGAGCGTTCCAATTTCAGTTCCAGAGCGATTCGTCCGATGAGTCCCTCATATTTAGTCGTTTTCAGCCAATTTTCGGAATTTTTGAAAATTTCACTTTTTTGTGAAAATATCCACTAACTGAGGGAATAATATGTGTGAGGGTACCCCAGGAGAGTTCCAAATGTGTGTGGGTAGAATATATATCCCACGGGGGTAAAATTGAAAAAAGGTGAAAAATTTTTTTTTTTGGACTTAGTCATTTTTTCAGCGTTTATCAGACTTTCAGATAGGGGAAATGTCAGTGAGCGTTCCGATTTCAGTTCCAGAGCGATTCGCCCGATGAGTCCTTCATATTTAGTTGTTTTCAGCCAATTTTCTGAATTTTTGAAAATTTCACTTTTTTTGTGAAAATATCCACTAAATGAGGGAATAATATGTGTGAGGGTACCCCAGGAGAGTTCCAAATGTGTGTGGGTAGAATATGTATCCCACGGGGGTAAAATTGAAAAAAGGTGAAAAAATTTTTTTTTCGACTTAGTCATTTTTCCGGCGTTTATCAGACTTTCAGATAGGGGAAATGTCAGTGAGCGTTCCGATTTCAGTTCCAGAGTGATTCGCCCGATGAGTCCTTCATATTTAGTCGTTTTCAGCCAATTTTCAGAATTTTTGAAAATTTCACTTTTTTGTGAAAATATCCACTAAATGAGGGAATAATATGTGTGAGGGTACGCCAGGAGAGTTCCAAACGTGTGTGGGTAGAATATATATCCCACGGGGGTAAAATTGAAAAAGGTGAAAAAAAATTTTTTTTTGACTTAATCATTTTTCCGGCGTTTATCAGACTTTCAGATAGGGGAAATGTCAGTGAGCGTTCCAAATTCAGTTCCAGAGCATTTCGCCCGATGAGTCCTTCATATTTAGTCGTTTTCAGCCAATTTTCAGAATTTTTGAAAATTTCACTTTTTTGTGAAAATATCCACTAAATGAGGGAATAATATGTGTGAGGGTACCCCAGGACAGTTCCAAATGTGTGTGGGTAGAATATATATCCCACGGGGGTAAAATTGAAAAAAGATGAAAACATTTTTTTTTTTACTTAGTCATTTTTCCGTCGTTTATCAGACTTTCTGATAGGGGAAATGTCAGTGAGCGTTCCGATTTCAGTTCCAGAGCGAATCGCCCGATAAGTCCTTCATATTTAGTCGTTTCCAGCCAATGATCAGAATTTTTGAAAATTTCACTTTTTTGTGAAAATATCCACTAAATGAGGGAATAATATGTGTGAGGGTGCCCCAGGAGTGTTCCAAATGTGTGTGGGTAGAATATATATCCCACGGGGGTAAAATTGAAAAAAGGTGAAAAAAAAATTTTTTTAGACTTAGTCATTTTTCCGGCGTTTATCAGACTTTCAGATAGGGGAAATGTCAGTGAGCGTTCCGATTTCAGTTCCAGCGCGATTCGCCCGATGAGTACTTCATATTCAGTAGTTTTCAGTCAATTTTCTGAATTTTTGAAAATTTCACTTTTTTGTGAAAATATCCACTAAATGAGGGAATAATATGTGTGAGGGTACCCCTGGAGAGTTCCAAATTTGTGTGGGTAGAAGACATATCCAACGGGGGTAAAATTGAAAAAAGGTGAAAAAAAATTTTTTTTGGACTTAGTAATTTTTTCAGCGTTTATCAGACTTTCAGATAGGGGAAATGTCAGTGAGCGTTCCAATTTCAGTTCCAGAGCGATTCGCCCGATGAGTCCCTCATATTTAGTCGTTTTCAGCCAATTTTCTGAATTTTTGAAAATTTCACTTTTTTGTGAAAATATCCACTAAATGAGGGAATAATATGTGTGAAGATACCCCAGGAGTGTTCCAAATGTGTGTGGGTAGAATATATATCCCACGGGGGTAAAATTGAAAAAAGTTGAAAAAATTTTTTTTTGGACTTAGTCATTTTTCCGGCATTTATCAGACTTTCAGATAGGGGAAATGTCAGTGAGCGTTCCGATTTCAGCTCCAGAGCGATTCGCCCGATGATTCCTT
The DNA here is from genome assembly GCF_046119375.1 of Phyllobates terribilis. Taxonomy (NCBI): domain Eukaryota; kingdom Metazoa; phylum Chordata; class Amphibia; order Anura; family Dendrobatidae; genus Phyllobates; species Phyllobates terribilis. Next base: position 15,945,232 of record NW_027362773.1, on the reverse strand, counting down.
CATATTTAGTCGTTTTCAGTCAATTTTTTTGAGATTTTTTAAAAATTTCACTTTTTTGTAAAAAAAAATCCACTAAATGAGGGAATAATATGTGTGAGGGTACCACAGGAGAGTTACAAATGTGTGTGGGTAGAATATATATCCCACAGGGGTAAAATTGAAAAAAGGTAAAAAAAAATTTTTTTTTGACTGTCATTTTTCCGGCGTTTATCAGACTTTCAGATAGGGGAAATGTCAGTGAGCGTTCCGATTTCAGTTCCAGAGCAATTCGCCCGATGAGTCCTTCATATTTAGTCATTTTCAGCCAATTTTCAGAATGTTTGAAAATTTCACTTTTTTGCGAAAATATCCACTAAATGAGGGAATAATATGTGTGAGGGTACCCCAGGAGAGTTACAAATGTGTTTGGGTAGAATATATATACCACGGGGGTAAAATTGAAAAAAGATGAAAAAATTTTTTTTTGACTTAGTAATTTTTCCGGCGTTTATCAGACTTTCAGATAGGGGAAATGTCAGTGAGCATTCCGATTTCAGTTCCAGAGTGATTCGCCCGAAGAGTCCTTCATATTTAGTCGTTTTCAGCCAATTTTCAGAATTTTTGAAAATTTCACTTTTTTGTGAAAATATCCACTAAATGAGGGAATAATATGTGTGAGGGTACCCCAGGAGAGTTCCAAATGTGTGTGGGTAGAATATATATCCCACGGGGGTAAAATTGAAAAAAAGTGAAAAATATTTTTTTTTGACTTAGTCATTTTTTCAGCGTTTATCAGACTTTCAGATAGGGGAAATGTCAGTGAGCATTCCGATTTCAGTTCCAGAGCGATTTGCCCGATGAGTCCTTCATATTTAGTCGTTTTCAGCCAATTTTCTGAAATTTTGAAAATTTCACTTTTTTGTGAAAATATCCACTAAATGAGGGAATAATATGTGTGAGGGTACGCCAGGAGAGTTCCAAACGTGTGTGGGTAGAATATATATCCCACGGGGGTAAAATTGAAAAAGGTGAAAAAAAATTTTTTTTTGACTTAGTCATTTTTCCGGCGTTTATCAGACTTTCAGATAGGGGAAATGTCAGTGAGCGTTCCAAATTCAGTTCCAGAGCATTTCGCCCGATGAGTCCTTCATATTTAGTCGTTTTCAGCCAATTTTCAGAATTTTTGAAAATTTCACTTTTTTGTGAAAATATCCACTAAATGAGGGAATAATATGTGTGAGGGTACCCCAGGACAGTTCCAAATGTGTGTGGGTAGAATATATATCCCACGGGGGTAAAATTGAAAAAAGATGAAAACATTTTTTTTTTTACTTAGTCATTTTTCCGTCGTTTATCAGACTTTCAGATAGGGGAAATGTCAGTGAGCGTTCCGATTTCAGTTCCAGAGCGATTCGCCCGATGAGTCCTTCATATTTAGTCGTTTTCAGCCAATTTTCTGAATTTTTGAAAATTTCACTTTTTTGTAAAAAAATATCCACTAAATTAGGGAATAATATGTGTGAGGGTACCCCAGGAGAGTTCCAAATGTGTGTGGGTAGAATATATATCCCACAGGGGTAAAATTGAAAAAAGGTGAAAAAATTTTTTTTTTGGACTTAGTCATTTTTTCAGCGTTTATCAGACTTTCAGATAGGGGAAATGTCAGTGAGCGTTCCGATTTCAGTTCCATAGCGATTCGCCCGATGACTCCTTCATATTTAGTTGTTTTCAGCCAATTTTCAGAATTTTTGAAAATTTCACTTTTTTGTGAAATATCCACTAAATGAGGGAATAATATGTGTGAGGGTACCCCAGGAGAGTTCCAAATGTGTGTGGGTAGAATATATATCCCACGGGGGTAAAATTGAAAAAAGTTAAAAAAAAAATGTTTTTTGACTTTGTCATTTTTCCGGCGTTTATCACACTTTCAGATAGGGGAAATGTCAGTGAGCGTTCCGATTTCAGTTCCAGAGCAATTCGCCCGATGAGTCCTTCATATTTAGTCGTTTTCAGCCAATTTTCAGAATGTTTGAAAATTTCACTTTTTTGTGAATATATCCACTAAATGAGGGAATAATATGTGTGAGGGTACCCCAGGAGAGTTCCAAATGTGTGTGGGTAGAATATATATCCCACGGGGGTAAAATTGAAAAAAGATGAAAAAATTTTTTTTTTGGACTTAGTCATTTTTCCGGCGTTTATCAGACTTTCAGATAGGTGAAATGTCAGTGAGCGTTCCGATTTCAGTTCCAGAGCGATTCGCCCGATGAGTCCTTCATATTTAGTCGTTTTCAGCCAATTTTCTGAATTTTTGAAAATTTCACTTTTTTGTAAAAAAATATCCACTAAATTAGGGAATAATATGTGTGAGGGTACCCCAGGAGAGTTCCAAATGTGTGTGGGTAGAATATATATCCCACAGGGGTAAAATTGAAAAAAGGTGAAAAAATTTTTTTTTGGGACTTAGTCATTTTTTCAGCGTTTATCAGACTTTCAGATAGGGGAAATGTCAGTGAGCGTTCCGATTTCAGTTCCATAGCGATTCGCCCGATGACTCCTTCATATTTAGTTGTTTTCAGCCAATTTTCAGAATTTTTGAAAATTTTACTTTTTTGTGAAATATCCACTAAATGAGGGAATAATATGTGTGAGGGTACCCCAGGAGAGTTCCAAATGTGTGTGGGTAGAATATATATCCCACGGGGGTAAAATTGAAAAAAGGTAAAAAAAAAAATTTTTTTGACTTTGTCATTTTTCCGGCGTTTATCACACTTTCAGATAGGGGAAATGTCAGTGAGCGTTCCGATTTCAGTTCCAGAGCAATTCGCTCGATGAGTCCTTCATATTTAGTCGTTTTCAGCCAATTTTCAGAATGTTTGAAAATTTCACTTTTTTGTGAAAATATCCAGTAAATGAGGGAATAATATGTGTGAGGGTACCCCAGGAGAGTTCCAAATGTGTATGGGTAGAATATATATCCCACGGGGGTAAAATTGAAAAAAGATGAAAAAATTTTTTTTTTGGACTTAGTCATTTTTCCGGCGTTTATCAGACTTTCAGATAGGTGAAATGTCAGTGAGCGTTCCGATTTCAGTTCCAGAGCAATTCGCCCGATAAGTCCTTCATATTTAGTCGTTTTCAGCCAATTTTCTGAATTTTTGAAAATTTCACTTTTTTGTAAAAAAATATCCACTAAATTAGGGAATAATATGTGTGAGGGTACCCCAGGAGAGTTCCAAATGTGTGTGGGTAGAATATATATCCCACAGGGGTAAAATTGAAAAAAGGTGAAAAAATTTTTTTTTTGGACTTAGTCATTTTTTCAGCGTTTATCAGACTTTCAGATAGGGGAAATGTCAGTGAGCGTTCCGATTTCAGTTCCATAGCGATTTGCCCGATGAGTCCTTCATATTTAGTTGTTTTCAGCCAATTTTCAGAATTTTTGAAAATTTCACTTTTTTGTGAAAATATCCACTAAATGAGGGAATAATATGTGTGAGGGTACGCCAGGAGAGTTCCAAACGTGTGTGGGTAGAATATATATCCCACGGGGGTAAAATTGAAAAAGGTGAAAAAAAATTTTTTTTTGACTTAGTCATTTTTCCGGCGTTTATCAGAGTTTCAGATAGAGGAAATGTCAGTGAGCGTTCCAAATTCAGTTCCAGAGCATTTCGCCCGATGAGTCCTTCATATTTAGTCGTTTTCAGCCAATTTTCAGAATTTTTGAAAATTTCACTTTTTTGTGAAAATATCCACTAAATGAGGGAATAATATGTGTGAGGGTACCCAAGGACAGTTCCAAATGTGTGTGGGTAGAATATATATCCCACGGGGGTAAAATTGAAAAAAGATGAAAACATTTTTTTTTTTACTTAGTCATTTTTCCGTCGTTTATCAGACTTTCAGATAGGGGAAATGTCAGTGAGCGTTCCGATTTCAGTTCCAGAGCGATTCGCCCGATGAGTCCTTCATATTTAGTCGTTTTCAGCCAATTTTCTGAATTTTTGAAAATTTCACTTTTTTGTAAAAAAATATCCACTAAATTAGGGAATAATATGTGTGAGGGTACCCCAGGAGAGTTCCAAATGTGTGTGGGTAGAATATATATCCCACAGGGGTAAAATTGAAAAAAGGTGAAAAAATTTTTTTTTTGGACTTAGTCATTTTTTCAGCGTTTATCAGACTTTCAGATAGGGGAAATGTCAGTGAGCGTTCCGATTTCAGTTCCATAGCGATTCGCCCGATGACTCCTTCATATTTAGTTGTTTTCAGCCAATTTTCAGAATTTTTGAAAATTTCACTTTTTTGTGAAATATCCACTAAATGAGGGAATAATATGTGTGAGGGTACCCCAGGAGAGTTCCAAATGTGTGTGGGTAGAATATATATCCCACGGGGGTAAAATTGAAAAAAGGTAAAAAAAAAATTTTTTTTGACTTTGTCATTTTTCCGGCGTTTATCAGACTTTCAGATAGGGGAAATGTCAGTGAGCGTTCCAAATTCAGTTCCAGAGCATTTCGCCCGATGAGTCCTTCATATTTAGTCGTTTTCAGCCAATTTTCAGAATTTTTGAAAATTTCACTTTTTTGTGAAAATATCCACTAAATGAGGGAATAATATGTGTGAGGGTACCCCAGGACAGTTCCAAATGTGTGTGGGTAGAATATATATCCCACGGGGGTAAAATTGAAAAAAGATGAAAACATTTTTTTTTTTACTTAGTCATTTTTCCGTCGTTTATCAGACTTTCAGATAGGGGAAATGTCAGTGAGCGTTCCGATTTCAGTTCCAGAGCGATTCGCCCGATGAGTCCTTCATATTTAGTCGTTTTCAGCCAATTTTCTGAATTTTTGAAAATTTCACTTTTTTGTAAAAAAATATCCACTAAATTAGGGAATAATATGTGTGAGGGTACCCCAGGAGAGTTCCAAATGTGTGTGGGTAGAATATATATCCCACAGGGGTAAAATTGAAAAAAGGTGAAAAAATTTTTTTTTTGGACTTAGTCATTTTTTCAGCGTTTATCAGACTTTCAGATAGGGGAAATGTCAGTGAGCGTTCCGATTTCAGTTCCATAGCGATTCGCCCGATGACTCCTTCATATTTAGTTGTTTTCAGCCAATTTTCAGAATTTTTGAAAATTTCACTTTTTTGTGAAATATCCACTAAATGAGGGAATAATATGTGTGAGGGTACCCCAGGAGAGTTCCAAATGTGTGTGGGTAGAATATATATCCCACGGGGGTAAAATTGAAAAAAGTTAAAAAAAAAATGTTTTTTGACTTTGTCATTTTTCCGGCGTTTATCACACTTTCAGATAGGGGAAATGTCAGTGAGCGTTCCGATTTCAGTTCCAGAGCAATTCGCCCGATGAGTCCTTCATATTTAGTCGTTTTCAGCCAATTTTCAGAATGTTTGAAAATTTCACTTTTTTGTGAAAATATCCACTAAATGAGGGAATAATATGTGTGAGGGTACCCCAGGAGAGTTCCAAATGTGTGTGGGTAGAATATATATCCCACGGGGGTAAAATTGAAAAAAGATGAAAAAATTTTTTTTTTGGACTTAGTCATTTTTCCGGCGTTTATCAGACTTTCAGATAGGTGAAATGTCAGTGAGCGTTCCGATTTCAGTTCCAGAGCGATTCGCCCGATGAGTCCTTCATATTTAGTCGTTTTCAGCCAATTTTCTGAATTTTTGAAAATTTCACTTTTTTGTAAAAAAATATCCACTAAATTAGGGAATAATATGTGTGAGGGTACCCCAGGAGAGTTCCAAATGTGTGTGGGTAGAATATATATCCCACAGGGGTAAAATTGAAAAAAGGTGAAAAAATTTTTTTTTGGGACTTAGTCATTTTTTCAGCGTTTATCAGACTTTCAGATAGGGGAAATGTCAGTGAGCGTTCCGATTTCAGTTCCATAGCGATTCGCCCGATGACTCCTTCATATTTAGTTGTTTTCAGCCAATTTTCAGAATTTTTGAAAATTTTACTTTTTTGTGAAATATCCACTAAATGAGGGAATAATATGTGTGAGGGTACCCCAGGAGAGTTCCAAATGTGTGTGGGTAGAATATATATCCCACGGGGGTAAAATTGAAAAAAGGTAAAAAAAAAAATTTTTTTGACTTTGTCATTTTTCCGGCGTTTATCACACTTTCAGATAGGGGAAATGTCAGTGAGCGTTCCGATTTCAGTTCCAGAGCAATTCGCTCGATGAGTCCTTCATATTTAGTCGTTTTCAGCCAATTTTCAGAATGTTTGAAAATTTCACTTTTTTGTGAAAATATCCAGTAAATGAGGGAATAATATGTGTGAGGGTACCCCAGGAGAGTTCCAAATGTGTATGGGTAGAATATATATCCCACGGGGGTAAAATTGAAAAAAGATGAAAAAATTTTTTTTTTGGACTTAGTCATTTTTCCGGCGTTTATCAGACTTTCAGATAGGTGAAATGTCAGTGAGCGTTCCGATTTCAGTTCCAGAGCAATTCGCCCGATAAGTCCTTCATATTTAGTCGTTTTCAGCCAATTTTCTGAATTTTTGAAAATTTCACTTTTTTGTAAAAAAATATCCACTAAATTAGGGAATAATATGTGTGAGGGTACCCCAGGAGAGTTCCAAATGTGTGTGGGTAGAATATATATCCCACAGGGGTAAAATTGAAAAAAGGTGAAAAAATTTTTTTTTTGGACTTAGTCATTTTTTCAGCGTTTATCAGACTTTCAGATAGGGGAAATGTCAGTGAGCGTTCCGATTTCAGTTCCATAGCGATTTGCCCGATGAGTCCTTCATATTTAGTTGTTTTCAGCCAATTTTCAGAATTTTTGAAAATTTCACTTTTTTGTGAAAATATCCACTAAATGAGGGAATAATATGTGTGAGGGTACGCCAGGAGAGTTCCAAACGTGTGTGGGTAGAATATATATCCCACGGGGGTAAAATTGAAAAAGGTGAAAAAAAATTTTTTTTTGACTTAGTCATTTTTCCGGCGTTTATCAGAGTTTCAGATAGAGGAAATGTCAGTGAGCGTTCCAAATTCAGTTCCAGAGCATTTCGCCCGAAGAGTCCTTCATATTTAGTCGTTTTCAGCCAATTTTCAGAATTTTTGAAAATTTCACTTTTTTGTGAAAATATCCACTAAATGAGGGAATAATATGTGTGAGGGTACCCAAGGACAGTTCCAAATGTGTGTGGGTAGAATATATATCCCACGGGGGTAAAATTGAAAAAAGATGAAAACATTTTTTTTTTTACTTAGTCATTTTTCCGTCGTTTATCAGACTTTCAGATAGGGGAAATGTCAGTGAGCGTTCCGATTTCAGTTCCAGAGCGATTCGCCCGATGAGTCCTTCATATTTAGTCGTTTTCAGCCAATTTTCTGAATTTTTGAAAATTTCACTTTTTTGTAAAAAAATATCCACTAAATTAGGGAATAATATGTGTGAGGGTACCCCAGGAGAGTTCCAAATGTGTGTGGGTAGAATATATATCCCACAGGGGTAAAATTGAAAAAAGGTGAAAAAATTTTTTTTTTGGACTTAGTCATTTTTTCAGCGTTTATCAGACTTTCAGATAGGGGAAATGTCAGTGAGCGTTCCGATTTCAGTTCCATAGCGATTCGCCCGATGACTCCTTCATATTTAGTTGTTTTCAGCCAATTTTCAGAATTTTTGAAAATTTCACTTTTTTGTGAAATATCCACTAAATGAGGGAATAATATGTGTGAGGGTACCCCAGGAGAGTTCCAAATGTGTGTGGGTAGAATATATATCCCACGGGGGTAAAATTGAAAAAAGGTAAAAAAAAAAATTTTTTTGACTTTGTCATTTTTCCGGCGTTTATCACACTTTCAGATAGGGGAAATGTCAGTGAGCGTTCCGATTTCAGTTCCAGAGCAATTCGCTCGATGAGTCCTTCATATTTAGTCGTTTTCAGCCAATTTTCAGAATGTTTGAAAATTTCACTTTTTTGTGAAAATATCCAGTAAATGAGGGAATAATATGTGTGAGGGTACCCCAGGAGAGTTCCAAATGTGTATGGGTAGAATATATATCCCACGGGGGTAAAATTGAAAAAAGATGAAAAATTTTTTTTTCTGGACTTAGTAATTTTTCCGGCGTTTATCAGACTTTCAGATAGGTGAAATGTCAGTGAGCGTTCCGATTTCAGTTCCAGAGCAATTCGCCCGATGAGTCCTTCATATTTAGTCGTTTTCAGCCAATTTTCTGAATTTTTGAAAATTTCACTTTTTTGTAAAAAAATATCCACTAAATTAGGGAATAATATGTGTGAGGGTACCCCAGGAGAGTTCCAAATGTGTGTGGGTAGAATATATATCCCACAGGGGTAAAATTGAAAAAAGGTGAAAAAATTTTTTTTTTGGACTTAGTCATTTTTTCAGCGTTTATCAGACTTTCAGATAGGGGAAATGTCAGTGAGCGTTCCGATTTCAGTTCCATAGCGATTCGCCCGATGAGTCCTTCATATTTAGTTGTTTTCAGCCAATTTTCAGAATTTTTGAAAATTTAACTTTTTTGTGAAAATATCCACTAAATGAGGGAATAATATGTGTGAGGGTACGCCAGGAGAGTTCCAAACGTGTGTGGGTAGAATATATATCCCACGGGGGTAAAATTGAAAAAGGTGAAAAAAAATTTTTTTTTGACTTAGTCATTTTTCCGGCGTTTATCAGACTTTCAGATAGGGGAAATGTCAGTGAGCGTTCCAAATTCAGTTCCAGAGCATTTCGCCCGATGAGTCCTTCATATTTAGTCGTTTTCAGCCAATTTTCAGAATTTTTGAAAATTTCACTTTTTTGTGAAAATATCCACTAAATGAGGGAATAATATGTGTGAGGGTACCCCAGGACAGTTCCAAATGTGTGTGGGTAGAATATATATCCCACGGGGGTAAAATTGAAAAAAGATGAAAACATTTTTTTTTGACTTAGTCATTTTTCCGTCGTTTATCAGACTTTCAGATAGGGGAAATGTCAGTGAGCGTTCCGATTTCAGTTCCAGAGCGATTCGCCCGATGAGTCCTTCATATTTAGTCGTTTTCAGCCAATTTTCTGAATTTTTGAAAATTTCACTTTTTTGTAAAAAAATATCCACTAAATTAGGGAATAATATGTGTGAGGGTGCCCCAGGAGAGTTCCAAATGTGTGTGGGTAGAATATATATCCCACAGGGGTAAAATTGAAAAAAGATGAAAAAAATTTTTTTTTGGACTTCGTAATTTTTACGGCGTTTATCAGACTTTCAGATAGGTGAAATGTCAGTGAGCGTTCCGATTTCAGTTCCAGAGCAATTCGCTCGATGAGTCCTTCATATTTAGTCGTTTTCAGCCAATTTTCTGAATTTTTGAAAATTTCACTTTTTTGTAAAAAAATATCCACTAAATTAGGGAATAATATGTGTGAGGGTACCCCAGGAGAGTTCCAAATGTGTGTGGGTAGAATATATATCCCACGGGGGTAAAATTGAAAAAAGGTGAAAAATTTTTTTTTTTGCACTTAGTCATTTTTTCAGCGTTTATCAGACTTTCAGATAGGGGAAATGTCAGTGAGCGTTCCGATTTCAGTTCCAGAGCGATTCGCCCGATGAGTCCTTCATATTTAGTCGTTTTCAGCCAATTTTCTGAATTTTTGAAAATTTCACTTTTTTGTAAAAAAATATCCACTAAATTAGGGAATAATATGTGTGAGGGTACCCCAGGAGAGTTCCAAATGTGTGTGGGTAGAATATATATCCCACAGGGGTAAAATTGAAAAAAGGTGAAAAAATTTTTCTTTTGGACTTAGTCATTTTTTCAGCGTTTATCAGACTTTCAGATAGGGGAAATGTCAGTGAGCGTTCCGATTTCAGTTCCATAGCGATTCGCCCGATGAGTCCTTCATATTTAGTTGTTTTCAGCCAATTTTCAGAATTTTTGAAAATTTCACTTTTTTGTGAAAATATCCACTAAATGAGGGAATAATATGTGTGAGGGTACCCCAGGAGAGTTCCAAATGTGTGTGGGTAGAATATATATCCCACGGGGGTAAAATTGAAAAAAGGTAAAAAAAATATTTTTTTTGACTTTGTCATTTTTCCGGCGTTTATCACACTTTCAGATAGGTGAAATGTCAGTGAGCGTTCCGATTTCAGTTCCAGAGCAATTCGCCCGATGAGTCCTTCATATTTAGTCGTTTTCAGCCAATTTTCTGAATTTTTGAAAATTTCACTTTTTTGTAAAAAAATATCCACTAAATGAGGGAATAATATGTGTGAGGGTACCCCAGGAGAGTTCCAAATGTGTGTGGGTAGAATATATATCCCACGGGGGTAAAATTGAAAAAAGGTGAAAAATTTTTTTTTTTGCACTTAGTCATTTTTTCAGCGTTTATCAGACTTTCAGATAGGTGAAATGTCAGTGAGCATTCCGATTTCAGTTCCAGAGCAATTCGCCCGATGAGTCCTTCATATTTAGTCGTTTTCAGCCAATTTTCTGAATTTTTGAAAATTTCACTTTTTTGTAAAAAAATATCCACTAAATGAGGGATTAATATGTGTGAGGGTACCCCAGGAGAGTTCCAAATGTGTGTGGGTAGAATATATATGCCACGGGGGTAAAATTGAAAAAAGGTAAAAAAATTTTTTGGGACTTAGTCATTTTTTCAGCGTTTATCAGACTTTCAGACAGGGGAAATGTCAGTGAGCGTTCCGATTTCAGTTCCAGAGCGATTCGCCCGATGAGTCCTTCATATTTAGTTGTTTTCAGCCAATTTCCTGAATTTTTGAAAATTTCACTTTTTTGTGAAAATATCCACTAAATGAGGTCATAATATGTGTGAGGGTACCCCAGGAGAGTTCCAAATGTGTGTGGGTAGAATATATATCCCACGGGGGTAAAATTGAAAAAAGGTGAAAATTTTTTTTTTTTGGACTTAGTCATTTTTTCAGCGTTTATCAGATTTTCAGATAGGGGAAATGTCAGTGAGTGTTCCGATTTCAGTTCCAGAGCAATTTGCCTGATGAGTCCTTCATATTTAGTCGTTTTCAGCCAATTTCCTGAATTTTTGAAAATTTCACTTTTTTGTGAAAATATCCACTAAATGAGGTCATAATATGTGTGAGGGTACCCCAGGAGAGTTCCAAATGTGTTTGGGTAGAATATATATCCCACGGGGGTAAAATTGAAAAAAGATGAAAAATTTTTTTTTTGACTTAGTCATTTTTTCAGCATTTATCAGACTTTCAGATAGGGGAAATGTCAGTGAGCATTCCGATTTCAGTTCCAGAGCGATTTGCCTGATGAGTCCTTCATATTTAATCGTTTTCAGCCAATTTTCTGAATTTTTGAAAATTTCACTTTTTTGTGAAAATATCCACTAAATGAGGGAATAATATGTGTGAGGGTACGCCAGGAGAGTTCCAAATGTGTGTGGGTAGAATATATATCCCACGGGGGTAAAATTGAAAAAGGTGAAAAAAAAATTTTTTTTGACTTAGTCATTTTTCCGGCGTTTATCAGACTTTCAGATAGGGGAATTGTCAGTGAGCATTCCAAATTCAATTCCAGAGCAATTCGCCCGATGAGTCCTTCATATTTAGTCGTTTTCAGCCAATTTTCAGAATTTTTGAAAATTTCACTTTTTTATGAAAATATCCACTAAATGAGGGAATAATATGTGTGAGGGTACCCCAGGACAGTTCCAAATGTGTGTGGGTAGAATATATATCCCACGGGGGTAAAATTGAAAAAAGATGAAAAAATTATTTTTTTGACTTAGTCATTTTTCCGTCGTTTATCAGACTTTCAGATAGGTGAAATGTCAGTGAGCGTTCCGATTTCAGTTCCAGAGCAATTCGCCCGATGAGTCCTTCATATTTAGTCGTTTTCAGCCAATTTTCTGAATTTTTGAAAATTTCACTTTTTTGTAAAAAAATATCCACTAAATGAGGGAATAATATGTGTGAGGGTACCCCAGGAGAGTTCCAAATGTGTGTGGGTAGAATATATATCCCACGGGGGTAAAATTGAAAAAAGGTGAAAATTTTTTTTTTTTGGACTTAGTCATTTTTTCAGCGTTTATCAGACTTTCAGATAGGGGAAATGTCAGTGAGCGTTCCGATTTCAGTTCCAGAGCAATTCGCCCGATGAGTCCTTCATATTTAGCCGTTTTCAGCCAATTTTCTGAATTTTTGAAAATTTCACTTTTTTGTAAAAAAATATCCACTAAATGAGGGAATAATATGTGAGAGGGTACCCCCAAGAGAGTTCCAAATGTGTGTGGGTATAATATATATGCCACGGGGGTAAAATTGAAAAAAGGTGAAAATTTTTTTTGGGACTTAGTCATTTTTTCAGCGTTTATCAGACTTTCAGATAGGGGAAATGTCAGTGAGCATTCCGATTTCAGTTCCAGAGTGATTCGCCCGATGAGTCCTTCATATTTAGTCGTTTTCAGCCAATTTTCTGAAATTTTGAAAATTTCACTTTTTTGTGAAAATATCCACTAAATGAGGGAATAATATGTGTGAGGGTACGCCAGGAGAGTTCCAAACGTGTGTGGGTAGAATATATATCCCACGGGGGTAAAATTGAAAAAGGTGAAAAAAAATTTTTTTTTGACTTAGTCATTTTTTCAGCGTTTATCAGACTTTCAGATAGGGGAAATGTCAGTGAGCATTCCGATTTCAGTTCCAGAGTGATTCGCCCGATGAGTCCTTCATATTTAGTCGTTTTCAGCCAATTTTCTGAATTTTTGAAAATTTCACTTTTTTGTAAAAAAATATCCACTAAATGAGGGAATAATATGTGAGAGGGTACCCCCAAGAGTGTTCCAAATGTGTGTGGGTATAATATATATGCCATGGGGGTAAAATTGAAAAAAGGTGAAAAATTTTTTTGGGACTTAGTCATTTTTTCAGCGTTTATCAGACTTTCAGATAGGGGAAATGTCAGTGAGCGTTCCGATTTCAGTTCCAGAGCGATTCGCCCGATGAGTCCTTCATATTTAGTTGTTTTCAGCCAATTTTCAGAATTTTTGAAAATTTCACTTTTTTGTGAAAATATCCACTAAATGAGGGAATAATATGTGTGAGGGTACCCCAGGAGAGTTCCAAATGTGTGTGGGTAGAATATATATCCCACAGATGTAAAATTGAAAAAAGGTAAAAAAAAAATTTTTTTTGACTGTCATTTTTCCGGCGTTTATCAGACTTTCAGATAGGGGAAATGTCAGTGAGCATTTCGATTTCAGTTCCAGAGCAATTCGCCCGATGAGTCCTTCATAATTAGTCATTTTCAGCCAATTTTCAGAATGTTTGAAAATTTCACTTTTTTGTGAAAATATCCACTAAATGAGGGAATAATATGTGTGAGGGTACCCCAGGAGAGTTCCAAATGTGTGTGGGTAGAATATATATCCCACGGGGGTAAAATTGAAAAAAGATGAAAAAATTATTTTTTTGGACTTAGTCATTTTTCCGGCGTTTATCAGACTTTCAGATAGGGGAAATGTCAGTGAGCATTCCGATTTCAGTTCCAGAGTGATTCGCCCGATGAGTCCTTCATATTTAGTCGTTTTCAGCCAATTTTCAGAATTTTTGAAAATTTCACTTTTTTGTGAAAATATCCACTAAATGAGGGAATAATATGTGTGAGGGTACCCCAGGAGAGTTCCAAATGTGTGTGGGTAGAATATATATCCCACGGGGGTAAAATTGAAAAAAGGTGAAAAATATTTTTTTTTGACTTAGTCATTTTTTCAGCGTTTATCAGACTTTCAGATAGGGGAAATGTCAGTGAGCATTCCGATTTCAGTTCCAGAGCGATTTGCCTGATGTGTCCTTCATATTTAGTCGTTTTCAGCCAATTTTCTGAAATTTTGAAAATTTCACTTTTTTGTGAAAATATCCACTAAATGAGGGAATAATATGTGTGAGGGTACACCAGGAGAGTTCCAAACGTGTGTGGGTAGAATATATATCCCACGGGGGTAAAATTGAAAAAGGTGAAAAAAAATTTTTTTTTGACTTAGTCATTTTTCCGGCGTTTATCAGACTTTCAGATAGGGGAAATGTCAGTGAGCGTTCCAAATTCAGTTCCAGAGCAATTCGCCCGATGAGTCCTTCATATTTAGTCGTTTTCAGCCAATTTTCAGAATTTTTGAAAATTTCACTTATTTGTGAAAATATCCACTAAATAAGGGAATAATATGTGTGAGGGTACCCCAGGACAGTTCCAAATGTGTGTGGGTAGAATATATATCCCACGGGGGTAAAATTGAAAAAAGATGAAAAAATTTTTTTTTTGACTTAGTCATTTTTCCGTCGTTTATCAGACTTTCAGATAGGGGAAATGTCAGTGAGCGTTCCGATTTCAGTTCCAGAGCGATTCGCCCGATGAGTCCTTCATATTTAGTCGTTTTCAGCCAATTTTCTGAATTTTTGAAAATTTCACTTTTTTGTAAAAAAATATCCACTAAATTAGGGAATAATATGTGTGAGGGTACCCCAGGAGAGTTCCAAATGTGTGTGGGTAGAATATATATCCCACAGGGGTAAAATTGAAAAAAGGTGAAAAAATTTTTTTTTTTGGACTTAGTCATTTTTTCAGCGTTTATCAGACTTTCAGATAGGGGAAATGTCAGTGAGTGTTCCGATTTCAGTTCCATAGCGATTCGCCCGATGACTGCTTCATATTTAGTTGTTTTCAGCCAATTTTCAGAATTTTTGAAAATTTCACTTTTTTGTGAAATATCCACTAAATGAGGGAATAATATGTGTGAGGGTACCCCAGGAGAGTTCCAAATGTGTGTGGGTAGAATATATATCCCACGGGGGTAAAATTGAAAAAAGGTAAAAAAAAAATTTTTTTTGACTTTGTCATTTTTCCGGCGTTTATCACACTTTCAGATAGGGGAAATGTCAGTGAGCGTTCCGATTTCAGTTCCAGAGCAATTCGCCGATGAGTCCTTCATATTTAGTCGTTTTCAGCCAATTTTCAGAATGTTTGAAAATTTCACTTTTTTGTGAAAATATCCACTAAATGAGGGAATAATATGTGTGAGGGTACCCCAGGAGAGTTCCAAATGTGTGTGGGTAGAATATATATCCCACAGGGGTAAAATTGAAAAAAGGTAAAAAAAAATTTTTTTTTGACTGTCATTTTTCCGGCGTTTATCAGACTTTCAGATAGGGGAAATGTCAGTGAGCATTCCGATTTCAGTTCCAGAGCAATTCGCCCGATGAGTCCTTCATATTTAGTCATTTTCAGCCAATTTTCAGAATGTTTGAAAATTTCACTTTTTTGTGAAAATATCCACTAAATGAGGGAATAATATGTGTGAGGGTACCCCAGGAGAGTTCCAAATGTGTGTGGGTAGAATATATATCCCACGGGGGTAAAATTGAAAAAAGATGAAAAAATTATTTTTTTGGACTTAGTCATTTTTCCGGCGTTTATCAGACTTTCAGATAGGGGAAATGTCAGTGAGCATTCCGATTTCAGTTCCAGAGTGATTCGCCCGATGAGTCCTTCATATTTAGTCGTTTTCAGCCAATTTTCAGAATTTTTGAAAATTTCACTTTTTTGTGAAAATATCCACTAAATGAGGGAATAATATGTGTGAGGGTACCCCAGGAGAGTTCCAAATGTGTGTGGGTAGAATATATATCCCACGGGGGTAAAATTGAAAAAAGGTGAAAAATATTTTTTTTTGACTTAGTCATTTTTTCAGCGTTTATCAGACTTTCAGATAGGGGAAATGTCAGTGAGCATTCCGATTTCAGTTCCAGAGCTATTTGCCTGATGAGTCCTTCATATTTAGTCGTTTTCAGCCAATTTTCAGAATGTTTGAAAATTTCACTTTTTTGTGAAAATATCCACTAAATGAGGGAATAATATGTGTGAGGGTACCCCAGGAGAGTTCCAAATGTGTGTAGGTAGAATATATATCCCACAGGGGAAAAATTGAAAAAAGGTAAAAAAAAAATTTTTTTTGACTGTCATTTATCCGGCGTTTATCAGACTTTCAGATAGGGGAAATGTCAGTGAGCGTTCCGATTTCAGTCCCAGAGCAATTCGCCCGATGAGTCCTTCATATTTAGTCATTTTCAGCCAATTTTCAGAATGTTTGAAAATTTCACTTTTTTGTGAAAATATCCACTAAATGAGGGAATAATATGTGTGAGGGTACCCCAGGAGAGTTCCAAATGTGTGTGGGTAGAATATATATCCCACGGGGGTAAAATTGAAAAAAGATGAAAAAATTTTTTTTTTTACTTAGTCATTTTTCCGTCGTTTATCAGACTTTCAGATAGGGGAAATGTCAGCGAGCGTTCCGATTTCAGTTCCAGAGCGATTCGCCCGATGAGTCCTTCATATTTAGTCGTTTTCAGCCAATTTTCAGAATGTTTGAAAATTTCACTTTTTTGTGAAAATATCCACTAAATGAGGGAATAATATGTGTGAGGGTACCCCAGGAGAGTTCCAAATGTGTGTGGGTAGAATATATATCCCACGGGGGTAAAATTGAAAAAAGATGAAAAAATTATTTTTTTGGACTTAGTCATTTTTCCGGCGTTTATCAGACTTTCAGATAGGGGAAATGTCAGTGAGCGATCCGATTTCAGTTCCAGAGCGATTCGCCCGATGAGTCCTTCATATTTAGTTGTTTTCAGCCAATTTCCTGAATTTTTGAAAATTTCACTTTTTTGTGAAAATATCCACTAAATGAGGGAATAATATGTGTGAGGGTACCCCAGGAGAGTTCCAAATGTGTTTGGGTAGAATATATATCCCACGGGGGTAAAATTGAAAAAAGATGAAAAAATTTTTTTTTTGACTTAGTCATTTTTCCGGCGTTTATCAGACTTTCAGATAGGGGAAATGTCAGTGAGCGTTCCGATTTCAGTTCCAGAGTGATTCGCCCGATGAGTCCTTCATATTTAGTCGTTTTCAGCCAATTTTCAGAATTTTTGAAAATTTCACTTTTTTGTGAAAATATCCACTAAATGAGGGAATAATATGTGTGAGGGTACCCCAGGAGAGTTCCAAATGTGTGTGGGTAGAATATATTTCCCACGGGGGTAAAATTGAAAAAAGGTGAAAAAATTTTTTTTTTGACTTAGTCATTTTTTCAGCGTTTATCAGACTTTCAGATAGGGGAAATGACAGTGAGCATTCCGATTTCAGTTCCAGAGCGATTTGCCTGATGAGTCCTTCATATTTAGTCGTTTTCAGCCAATTTTCTGAATTTTTGAAAATTTCACTTTTTTGTGAAAATATCCACTAAATGAGGGAATAATATGTGTGAGGGTACCCCAGGAGAGTTCCAAATGTGTGTGGGTAGAATATATATCCCACGGGGGTAAAATTGAAAAAAGGTGAAAAATTTTTTTTTTTGGACTTAGTCATTTTTTCAGCGTTTATCAGACTTTCAGATAGGGGAAATGTCAGTGAGCGTTCCGATTTCAGTTCCAGAGCAATTCGCCCGATGAGTCCTTCATATTTAGTCGTTTTCAGCCAATTTTCAGAATTTTTGAAAATTTCACTTTTTTGTGAAAATATCCACTAAATGAGGGAATAATATGTGTGAGGGTACCCCAGGAGAGTTCCAAATGTGTGTGGGTAGAATATATATCCCACGGGGGTAAAATTGAAAAAAGGTGAGAAAATTTTTTTTTTGGACTTAGTCATTTTTTCAGCGTTTATCAGACTTTCAGATAGGGGAAATGTCAGTGAGCGTTCCGATTTCAGTTCCAGAGCGATTTGCCTGATGAGTCCTTCATATTTAGTCGTTTTCAGCCAATTTTCTGAATTTTTGAAAATTTCACTTTTTTGTGAAAATATCCACTAAATGAGGGAATAATATGTGTGAAGGTACGCCAGGAGAGTTCCAAATGTGTGTGGGTAGATTATATATCCCACGGGGCTAAAATTGAAAAAAGGTTAAAAAAAAAAAATTTTTGACTTAGTCATTTTTCCGGCGTTTATCAAACTTTCAGATAGGGGAAATGTAAGTGAGCGTTCCAATTTCAGTTCCAGAGCAATTCGCCCGATGAGTCCTTGATATTTAGTCGTTTTCAGCCAATTTTCTGAATTTTTGAAAATTTCACTTTTTTGTAAAAAAATATCCACTAAATGAGGGAATAATATGTGTGAGGGTACCCCAGGAGAGTTCCAAATGTGTGTGGGTAGAATATATATCCCACGGGGGTAAAATTGAAAAAAGGTGAAAATTTTTTTTTTTGTCTTAGTCATTTTTCCGTCGTTTATCAGACTTTCAGATAGGGGAAATGTCAGTGAGCGTTCCGATTTCAGTTCCAGAGCGATTCGCCCGATGAGTCCTTCATATTTAGTCGTTTTCAGCCAATTTTCTGAATTTTTGAAAATTTCACTTTTTTGTAAAAAAATATCCACTAAATGAGGGAATAATATGTGTGAGGGTACCCCAGGAGAGTTCCAAATGTGTGTGGGTAGAATATATATCCCACAGGGGTAAAATTGAAAAAAGGTGAAAAATTTTTTTTTTTGGACTTAGTCATTTTTTCTGCGTTTATCAGACTTTCAGATAGGGGAAATGTCAGTGAGCGTTCCGATTTCAGTTCCATAGCGATTCGCCCGATGAGTCCTTCATATTTAGTTGTTTTCAGCCAATTTTCAGAATTTTTGAAAATTTCACTTTTTTGTGAAAATATCCACTAAATGAGGGAATAATATGTGTGAGGGTACCCCAGGAGAGTTCCAAATGTGTGTGGGTAGAATATATATCCCACGGGGGTAAAATTGAAAAAAGGTTAAAAAAATATTTTTTTTGACTTAGTCATTTTTTCAGCGTTTATCAGACTTTCAGATAGGGGAAATGTCAGTGAGCGTTCCGATTTCAGTTCCAGAGCAATTCGCCCGATGAGTCCTTCATATTTAGTCGTTTTCAGCCAATTTTCTGAATTTTTGAAAATTTCACTTTTTTGTAAAAAAATATCCACTAAATGAGGGAATAATATGTGTGAGGGTACCCCAGGAGAGTTCCAAATGTGTGTGGGTAGAATATATATCCCACGGGGGTAAAATTGAAAAAAGGTGAAAAAATTTTTTTTTTGGACTTAGCCATTTTTTCAGCGTTTATCAGACTTTCAGATAGGGGAAATGTCAGTGAGCGTTCCGATTTCAGTTCCAGAGCAATTCGCCCGATGAGTCCTTCATATTTAGTCGTTTTCAGCCAATTTTCTGAATTTTTGAAAATTTCACTTTTTTGTAAAAAAATATCCACCAAATGAGGGAATAATATGTGTGAGGGTACCCCAGGAGAGTTCCAAATGTGTGTGGGTAGAATATATATCCCACGGGGGTAAAATTGAAAAAAGGTGAAAAATTTTTTTTTTTGGACTTAGTCATTTTTTCAGCGTTTATCAGACTTTCAGATAGGGGAAATGTCAGTGAGCGTTCCGATTTCAGTTCCAGAGCAATTCGCCCGATGAGTCCTTCATATTTAGTCGTTTTCAGCCAATTTTCAGAATTTTTGAAAATTTCACTTTTTTGTGAAAATATCCACTAAATGAGGGAATAATATGTGTGAGGGTACCCCAGGAGAGTTCCAAATGTGTGTGGGTAGAATATATATCCCAGGGGGTAAAATTGAAAAAAGGTGAGAAAATTTTTTTTTTGGACTTAGTCATTTTTTCAGCGTTTATCAGACTTTCAGATAGGGGAAATGTCAGTGAGCGTTCCGATTTCAGTTCCAGAGCGATTTGCCTGATGAGTCCTTCATATTTAGTCGTTTTCAGCCAATTTTCTGAATTTTTGAAAATTTCACTTTTTTGTGAAAATATCCACTAAATGAGGGAATAATATGTGTGAAGGTACGCCAGGAGAGTTCCAAATGTGTGTGGGTAGATTATATATCCCACGGGGCTAAAATTGAAAAAAGGTTAAAAAAAAAAATTTTTTGACTTAGTCATTTTTCCGGCGTTTATCAAACTTTCAGATAGGGGAAATGTAAGTGAGCGTTCCAATTTCAGTTCCAGAGCAATTCGCCCGATGAGTCCTTGATATTTAGTCGTTTTCAGCCAATTTTCTGAATTTTTGAAAATTTCACTTTTTTGTAAAAAAATATCCACTAAATGAGGGAATAATATGTGTGAGGGTACCCCAGGAGAGTTCCAAATGTGTGTGGGTAGAATATATATCCCACGGGGGTAAAATTGAAAAAAGGTGAAAATTTTTTTTTTTGTCTTAGTCATTTTTCCGTCGTTTATCAGACTTTCAGATAGGGGAAATGTCAGTGAGCGTTCCGATTTCAGTTCCAGAGCGATTCGCCCGATGAGTCCTTCATATTTAGTCGTTTTCAGCCAATTTTCTGAATTTTTGAAAATTTCACTTTTTTGTAAAAAAATATCCACTAAATGAGGGAATAATATGTGTGAGTGTACCCCAGGAGAGTTCCAAATGTGTGTGGGTAGAATATATATCCCACAGGGGTAAAATTGAAAAAAGGTGAAAAATTTTTTTTTTTGGACTTAGTCATTTTTTCTGCGTTTATCAGACTTTCAGATAGGGGAAATGTCAGTGAGCGTTCCGATTTCAGTTCCATAGCGATTCGCCCGATGAGTCCTTCATATTTAGTTGTTTTCAGCCAATTTTCAGAATTTTTGAAAATTTCACTTTTTTGTGAAAATATCCACTAAATGAGGGAATAATATGTGTGAGGGTACCCCAGGAGAGTTCCAAATGTGTGTGGGTAGAATATATATCCCACGGGGGTAAAATTGAAAAAAGTTTAAAAAAATATTTTTTTTGACTTAGTCATTTTTTCAGCGTTTATCAGACTTTCAGATAGGGGAAATGTCAGTGAGCGTTCCGATTTCAGTTCCAGAGCAATTCGCCCGATGAGTCCTTCATATTTAGTCGTTTTCAGCCAATTTTCTGAATTTTTGAAAATTTCACTTTTTTGTAAAAAAATATCCACTAAATGAGGGAATAATATGTGTGAGGGTACCCCAGGAGAGTTCCAAATGTGTGTGGGTAGAATATATATCCCACGGGGGTAAAATTGAAAAAAGGTGAAAAATTTTTTTTTTTGGACTTAGCCATTTTTTCAGCGTTTATCAGACTTTCAGATAGGGGAAATGTCAGTGAGCGTTCCGATTTCAGTTCCAGAGCAATTCGCCCGATGAGTCCTTCATATTTAGTCGTTTTCAGCCAATTTTCAGAATTTTTGAAAATTTCACTTTTTTGTAAAAAAATATCCACTAAATGAGGGAATAATATGTGTGAGGGTACCCCAGGAGAGTTCCAAATGTGTGTGGGTAGAATATATATCCCACGGGGGTAAAATTGAAGAAAGGTGAAAAATTTTTTTTTTTGGACTTAGTCATTTTTTCAACGTTTATCAGACTTTCAGATAGGGGAAATGTCAGTGAGCATTCCGATTTCAGTTCCAGAGCGATTTGCCTGATGGGTCCTTCATATTTAGTCGTTTTCAGCCAATTTTCTGAATTTTTGAAAATTTCACTTTTTTGTGAAAATATCCACTTAATGAGGGAATAATATGTGTGAGGGTACCCCAGGAGAGTTCCAAATGTGTGTGGGTAGAATATATATCCCACGGGGGTAAAATTGAAAAAAGGTGAAAAATTTTTTTGGGACTCAGTCATTTTTTCAGCGTTTATCAGACTTTCAGATAGGGGAAATGTCAGTGAGCGTTCCGATTTCAGTTCCAGAGCGATTTGACTGATGAGTCGTTCATATTTAGTCGTTTTCAGCCAATTTTCTGAGTTTTTGAAAATTTCACTTTTTTGTGAAAATATCCACTAAATGAGGGAATAATATGTGTGAGGGTATGCCAGGAGAGTTCCAAATGTGTGTGGGTAGAATATATATCCCACGGGGGAAAAATTGAAAAAAGGTGAAAAAAATTTTTTTTTGGACTTAGTCATTTTTCCGGCGTTTATCAGACTTTCAGATAGGGGAAATGTCAGTGAGCGTTCCGATTTCAGTTCCAGAGCAATTCGCCCGATGAGTCCTTCATATTTAGTCGTTTTCAGCCAATTTTCTGAATTTTTGAAAATTTCACTTTTTTGTAAAAAAATATCCACTAAATGAGGGAATAATATGTGTGAGGGTACCCCAGGAGAGTTCCAAATGTGTGTGGGTAGAATATATATCCCACGGGGGTAAAATTGAAAAAAGGTGAAAATTTTTTTTTTTTGGACTTAGTCATTTTTTCAACGTTTATCAGACTTTCAGATAGGGGAAATGTCAGTGAGCATTCCGATTTCAGTTCCAGAGCGATTTGCCTGATGGGTCCTTCATATTTAGTCGTTTTCAGCCAATTTTCTGAATTTTTGAAAATTTCACTTTTTTGTGAAAATATCCACTAAATGAGGGAATAATATGTGTGAGGGTACCCCAGGAGAGTTCCAAATGTGTGTGGGTAGAATATATATCCCACGGGGGTAAAATTGAAAAAAGGTGAAAAATTTTTTTGGGACTCAGTCATTTTTTCAGCGTTTATCAGACTTTCAGATAGGGGAAATGTCAGTGAGCGTTCCGATTTCAGTTCCATAGCGATTCGCCCGATGAGTCCTTCATATTTAGTTGTTTTCAGCCAATTTTCAGAATTTTTGAAAATTTCACTTTTTTGTGAAAATATCCACTAAATGAGGGAATAATATGTGTGAGGGTACCCCAGGAGAGTTCCAAATGTGTGTGGGTAGAATATATCTCCCACGGGGGTAAAATTGAAAAAAGTTTAAAAAAATATTTTTTTTGACTTAGTCATTTTTTCAGCGTTTATCAGACTTTCAGATAGGGGAAATGTCAGTGAGCGTTCCGATTTCAGTTCCAGAGCAATTCGCCCGATGAGTCCTTCATATTTAGTCGTTTTCAGCCAATTTTCTGAATTTTTGAAAATTTCACTTTTTTGTAAAAAAATATCCACTAAATGAGGGAATAATATGTGTGAGGGTACCCCAGGAGAGTTCCAAATGTGTGTGGGTAGAATATATATCCCACGGGGGTAAAATTGAAAAAAGGTGAAAAATTTTTTTTTTTGGACTTAGCCATTTTTTCAGCGTTTATCAGACTTTCAGATAGGGGAAATGTCAGTGAGCGTTCCGATTTCAGTTCCAGAGCAATTCGCCCGATGAGTCCTTCATATTTAGTCGTTTTCAGCCAATTTTCTGAATTTTTGAAAATTTCACTTTTTTGTAAAAAAATATCCACTAAATGAGGGAATAATATGTGTGAGGGTACCCCAGGAGAGTTCCAAATGTGTGTGGGTAGAATATATATCCCACAGGGGTAAAATTGAAAAAAGGTGAAAAATTTTTTTTTTTGGACTTAGTCATTTTTTCAACGTTTATCAGACTTTCAGATAGGGGAAATGTCAGTGAGCATTCCGATTTCAGTTCCAGAGCGATTTGCCTGATGGGTCCTTCATATTTAGTCGTTTTCAGCCAATTTTCTGAATTTTTGAAAATTTCACTTTTTTGTGAAAATATCCACTAAATGAGGGAATAATATGTGTGAGGGTACCCCAGGAGAGTTCCAAATGTGTGTGGGTAGAATATATATCCCACGGGGGTAAAATTGAAAAAAGGTGAAAAATTTTTTTGGGACTCAGTCATTTTTTCAGCGTTTATCAGACTTTCAGATAGGGGAAATGTCAGTGAGCGTTCCGATTTCAGTCCCAGAGCGATTTGACTGATGAGTCGTTCATATTTAGTCGTTTTCAGCCAATTTTCAGAATTTTTGAAAATTTCACTTTTTTGTGAAAATATCCACTAAATGAGGGAATAATATGTGTGAGGGTATGCCAGGAGAGTTCCAAATGTGTGTGGGTAGAATATATATCCCACGGGGGAAAAATTGAAAAAAGGTGAAAAAAATTTTTTTTTGGACTTAGTCATTTTTCCGGCGTTTATCAGACTTTCAGATAGGGGAAATGTCAGTGAGCGTTCCGATTTCAGTTCCAGAGCAATTCGCCCGATGAGTCCTTCATATTTAGTCGTTTTCAGCCAATTTTCTGAATTTTTGAAAATTTCACTTTTTTGTAAAAAAATATCCACTAAATGAGGGAATAATATGTGTGAGGGTACCCCAGGAGAGTTCCAAATGTGTGTGGGTAGAATATATATCCCACGGGGGTAAAATTGAAAAAAGGTGAAAAATTTTTTTTTTGGACTTAGTCATTTTTTCAACGTTTATCAGACTTTCAGGTAGGGGAAATGTCAGTGAGCATTCCGATTTCAGTTCCAGAGCGATTTGCCTGATGGGTCCTTCATATTTAGTCGTTTTCAGCCAATTTTCTGAATTTTTGAAAATTTCACTTTTTTGTGAAAATATCCACTAAATGAGGGAATAATATGTGTGAGGGTATGCCAGGAGAGTTCCAAATGTGTGTGGGTAGAATATATATGCCACGGGGGAAAAATTGAAAAAAGGTGAAAAAAATTTTTTTTTGGACTTAGTCATTTTTCCGGCGTTTATCAGACTTTCAGATAGGGGAAATGTCAGTGAGCGTTCCGATTTCAGTTCCAGAGCAATTCGCCCAATGAGTCCTTCATATTTAGTCGTTTTCAGCCAATTTTCTGAATTTTTGAAAATTTCACTTTTTTGTAAAAAAATATCCACTAAATGAGGGAATAATATGTGTGAGGGTACCCCAGGAGAGTTCCAAATGTGTGTGGGTAGAATATATATCCCACGGGGGTAAAATTGAAAAAAGGTGAAAAATTTTTTTTTTGGACTTAGTCATTTTTTCAACGTTTATCAGACTTTCAGGTAGGGGAAATGTCAGTGAGCATTCCGATTTCAGTTCCAGAGCGATTTGCCTGATGGGTCCTTCATATTTAGTCGTTTTCAGCCAATTTTCTGAATTTTTTAAAATTTCACTTTTTTGTGAAAATATCCACTAAATGAGGGAATAATATGTGTGAGGGTACGCCAGGAGAGTTCCAAATGTGTGTGGGTAGAATATATATCCCACGGGGGTAAAATTGAAAAAAGGTGAAAAATTTTTTTTTTTGGACTTGGTCATTTTTTCAGCGTTTATCAGACTTTCAGATAGGGGAAATGTCAGTGAGCATTCCGATTTCAGTTCCAGAGCGATTTGCCTGATGAGTCCTTCATATTTAGTCGTTTTCAGCCAATTTTCTGAATTTTTGAAAATTTCACTTTTTTGTGAAAATATCCACTAAATGAGGGAATAATATGTGTGAGGGTACGCCAGGAGAGTTCCAAATGTGTGTGGGTAGAATATATATCCCACGGGGGTAAAATTGAAAAAAAAAGAAAAAATTTTTTTTTGGACTTGGTCATTTTTCCGGCGTTTATCGCACTTTCAGTGAGGGAAAATGTCAGTGAGCGTTCCGATTTCAGCTCCAGAGCAATTCGCCCGATGAGTCCTTCATATTTAGTCGTTTTCAGCCAATTTTCAGAATTTTTGAATATTTCACTTTTTTGTGAAAATATCCACTAAATGAGGGAATAATATGTGTGAGGGTACCCCAGGAGAGTTCCAAATGTTTGTGGATAGAATATATATCCCACGGGGGTAAAATTGAAAAAAGGTGAAAAATTTTTTTTTTGGACTTAGTCATTTTTTCAGCGTTTATCAGATTTTCAGATAGGGGAAATGTCAGTGGGCGTTCCAATTTCAGTTCCAGAGCGATTCGCCCGATGAGTCCTTCATATTTAGTTGTTTTCAGCCAATTTTCAGAATTTTTGAAAATTTCACTTTTTTGTGAAAATATCCACTAAATGAGGGAATAATATGTGTGAGGGTACCCCAGGAGAGTTCCAAATGTGTGTGGGTAGAATATATATCCCACGGGGGTAAAATTGAAAAAAGGTGAAAAAATTTTTTTCTTGGACTTAGTCATTTTTTCAGCGTTTATCAGACTTTCAGATAGGGGAAATGTCAGTGAGCATTCCGATTTCAGTTCCAGAGCGATTTGCCTGATGAGTCCTTCATATTTAGTCGTTTTCAGCCAATTTTCAGAATTTTTGAAAATTTCACTTTTTTGTGAAAATATCCACTAAATGAGGGAATAATATGTGTGAGGGTACGCCAGGAGAGTTCCAAATGTGTGTGGGTAGAATATATATCCCACGGGGGTAAAATTGAAAAAAGGTTAAAAAAAAAAATTTTTTGACTTAGTCATTTTTCCGGCGTTTATCAGACTTTCAGATAGGGGAAATGTCAGTGAGCGTTCCAATTTCAGTTCCAGAGCAATTCGCCCGATGAGTTCTTCATATTTAGTCGTTTTCAGCCAATTTTCAGAATTTTTGAAAATTTCACTTTTTTGTGAAAATATCCACTAAATGAGGGAATAATATGTGTGAGGGTACCCCAGGAGAGTTCCAAATGTGTGTGGGTAGAATATATATCCCAAGGGGGTAAAATTGCAAAAAGATGAAAAATTTTTTTTTTTGTCTTAGTCATTTTTCCGTCGTTTATCAGACTTTCAGATAGGGGAAATGTCAGTGAGCGTTCCAATTTCAGTTCCAGAGCGATTCGCCCGATGAGTCCTTCATATTTAGTTGTTTTCAGCCAATTTTCAGAATTTTTGAAAATTTCACTTTTTTGTGAAAATATCCACTAAATGAGGGAATAATATGTGTGAGGGTACCCCAGGAGAGTTCCAAATGTGTGTGGGTAGAATATATATCCCACGGGGGTAAAATTGAAAAAAGGTGAAAAATTTTTTTTCTTGGACTTAGTCATTTTTTCAGCGTTTATCAGACTTTCAGATAGGGGAAATGTCAGTGAGCATTCCGATTTCAGTTCCAGAGCGATTTGCCTGATGAGTCCTTCATATTTAGTCGTTTTCAGCCAATTTTCAGAATTTTTGAAAATTTCACTTTTTTGTGAAAATATCCACTAAATGAGGGAATAATATGTGTGAGGGTACCCCAGGAGAGTTCCAAATGTGTGTGGGTATTATATATATCCCACGGGGGTAAAATTGAAAAAAGGTGAAAAAAATTTTTTTTTGGACTTAGTCATTTTTTCAGCGTTTATCAGACTTTCAGATAGGGGAAATGTCAGTGAGCGTTCCGATTTCAGTTCCAGAGCGATTTGCCTGATGAGTCCTTCATATTTAGTCGTTTTCAGCCAATTTTCTGAATTTTTGAAAATTTCACTTTTTTGTGAAAATATCCACTAAATGAGGGAATAATATGTGTGAGGGTACGCCAGGAGAGTTCCAAATGTGTGTGGGTAGAATATATATCCCACGGGGGTAAAATTGAAAAAAGGTTAAAAAAAAAAATTTTTTGACTTAGTCATTTTTCCGGCGTTTATCAGACTTTCAGATAGGGGAAATGTCAGTGAGCGTTCCAATTTCAGTTCCAGAGCGATTCGCCCGATGAGTCCTTCATATTTAGTTGTTTTCAGCCAATTTTCAGAATTTTTGAAAATTTCACTTTTTTGTGAAAATATCCACTAAATGAGGGAATAATATGTGTGAGGGTACCCCAGGAGAGTTCCAAATGTGTGTGGGTAGAATATATATCCCACGGGGGTAAAATTGAAAAAAGGTGAAAAATTTTTTTTCTTGGACTTAGTCATTTTTTCAGCGTTTATCAGACTTTCAGATAGGGGAAATGTCAGTGAGCGTTCCGATTTCAGTTCCAGAGCGATTTGCCTGATGAGTCCTTCATATTTAGTCGTTTTCAGCCAATTTTCTGAATTTTTGAAAATTTCACTTTTTTGTGAAAATATCCACTAAATGAGGGAATAATATGTGTGAGGGTACGCCAGGAGAGTTCCAAATGTGTGTGGGTAGAATATATATCCCACGGGGGTAAAATTGAAAAAAGGTTAAAAAAAAAAATTTTTTGACTTAGTCATTTTTCCGGCGTTTATCAGACTTTCAGATAGGGGAAATGTCAGTGAGCATTCCGATTTCAGTTCCAGAGCGATTTGCCTGATGGGTCCTTCATATTTAGTCGTTTTCAGCCAATTTTCTGAATTTTTTAAAATTTCACTTTTTTGTGAAAATATCCACTAAATGAGGGAATAATATGTGTGAGGGTACGCCAGGAGAGTTCCAAATGTGTGTGGGTAGAATATATATCCCACGGGGGTAAAATTGAAAAAAGGTGAAAAATTTTTTTGGGACTCAGTCATTTTTTCAGCGTTTATCAGACTTTCAGATAGGGGAAATGTCAGTGAGCGTTCCAAATTCAGTTCCAGAGCAATTCGACCGATGAGTCCTTCATATTTAGTCGTTTTCAGCCAATTTTCAGAATTTTTGAAAATTTCACTTTTTTGTGAAAATATCCACTAAATGAGGGAATAATATGTGTGAGGGTACCCCAGGAGAGTTCCAAATGTGTGTGGGTAGAATATATATCCCACGGGGGTAAAATTGAAAAAAGATGAAAAAATTTTTTTTTTTGACTTAGTCATTTTTCCGGCGTTTATCAGACTTTCAGATAGGTGAAATGTCAGTGAGCGTTCCGATTTCAGTTCCAGAGCAATTCGCCCGATGAGTCCTTCATATTTAGTCGTTTTCAGCCAATTTTCTGAATTTTTGAAAATTTCACTTTTTTGTAAAAAAATATCCACTAAATGAGGGAATAATATGTGTGAGGGTACCCCAGGAGAGTTCCAAATGTGTGTGGGTAGAATATATATCCCACGGGGGTAAAATTGAAAAAAGGTGAAAAATTTTTTTTTTTGGACTTAGTCATTTTTTCAGCGTTTATCAGACTTTCAGATAGGGGAAATGTCAGTGAGCATTCCGATTTCAGTTCCAGAGCGATTTGCCTGATGAGTCCTTCATATTTAGTCGTTTTCAGCCAATTTTCTGAATTTTTGAAAATTTCACTTTTTTGTGAAAATATCCACTAAATGAGGGAATAATATGTGTGAGGGTACGCCAGGAGAGTTCCAAATGTGTGTGGGTAGAATATATATCCCACGGGGGTAAAATTGAAAAAAGATGAACAAATTTTTTTTTGGACTTGGTCATTTTTCCGGCGTTTATCGCACTTTCAGTGAGGGAAAATGTCAGTGAGCGTTCCGATTTCAGTTCCAGAGCAATTCGCCCGATGAGTCCTTCATATTTAGTCGTTTTCAGCCAATTTTCAGAATTTTTGAATATTTCACTTTTTTGTGAAAATATCCACTAAATGAGGGAATAATATGTGTGAGGGTACCCCAGGAGAGTTCCAAATGTTTGTGGATAGAATATATATCCCACGGAGGTAAAATTGAAAAAAGGTGAAAAATTTTTTTTTTGGACTTAGTCATTTTTTCAGCGTTTATCAGATTTTCAGATAGGGGAAATGTCAGTGAGCGTTCCAATTTCAGTTCCAGAGCGATTCGCCCGATGAGTCCTTCATATTTAGTTGTTTTCAGCCAATTTTCAGAATTTTTGAAAATTTCACTTTTTTGTGAAAATATCCACTAAATGAGGGAATAATATGTGTGAGGGTACCCCAGGAGAGTTCCAAATGTGTGTGGGTAGAATATATATCCCACGGGGGTAAAATTGAAAAAAGGTGAAAAATTTTTTTTCTTGGACTTAGTCATTTTTTCAGCGTTTATCAGACTTTCAGATAGGGGAAATGTCAGTGAGCATTCCGATTTCAGTTCCAGAGCGATTTGCCTGATGAGTCCTTCATATTTAGTCGTTTTCAGCCAATTTTCAGAATTTTTGAAAATTTCACTTTTTTGTGAAAATATCCACTAAATGAGGGAATAATATGTGTGAGGGTACGCCAGGAGAGTTCCAAATGTGTGTGGGTAGAATATATATCCCACGGGGGTAAAATTGAAAAAAGGTTAAAAAAAAAATTTTTTTGACTTAGTCATTTTTCCGGCGTTTATCAGACTTTCAGATAGGGGAAATGTCAGTGAGCGTTCCGATTTCAGTTCCAGAGTGATTCGCCCGATGAGTCCTTCATATTTAGTCGTTTTCAGCCAATTTTCAGAATTTTTGAAAATTTCACTTTTTTGTGAAAATATCCACTAAATGAGGGAATAATATGTGTGAGGGTACCCCAGGAGAGTTCCAAATGTGTGTGGGTAGAATATATTTCCCACGGGGGTAAAATTGAAAAAAGGTGAAAAATTTTTTTTTTTGACTTAGTCATTTTTTCAGCGTTTATCAGACTTTCAGATAGGGGAAATGTCAGTGACCATTCCGATTTCAGTTCCAGAGCGATTTGCCTGATGAGTCCTTCATATTTAGTCGTTTTCAGCCAATTTTCTGAATTTTTGAAAATTTCACTTTTTTGTGAAAATATCCACTAAATGAGGGAATAATATGTGTGAGGGTACCCCAGGAGAGTTCCAAATGTGTGTGGGTAGAATATATATCCCACGGGGGTAAAATTGAAAAAAGATGAAAAAAATTTTTTTTTGACTTAGTCATTTTTCCGGCGTTTATCAGACTTTCAGATAGGTGAAATGTCAGTGAGCGTTCCGATTTCAGTTCCAGAGCAATTCGCCCGATGAGTCCTTCATATTTAGTCGTTTTCAGCCAATTTTCTGAATTTTTGAAAATTTCACTTTTTTGTAAAAAAATATCCACCAAATGAGGGAATAATATGTGTGAGGGTACCCCAGGAGAGTTCCAAATGTGTGTGGGTAGAATATATATCCCACGGGGGTAAAATTGAAAAAAGGTGAAAAATTTTTTTTTTTTGACTTAGTCATTTTTTCAGCATTTATCAGACTTTCAGATAGGGGAAATGTCAGTGAGCGTTCCGATTTCAGTTCCAGAGCAATTCGCCCGATGAGTCCTTCATATTTAGTCGTTTTCAGCCAATTTTCAGAATTTTTGAAAATTTCACTTTTTTGTGAAAATATCCACTAAATGAGGGAATAATATGTGTGAGGGTACCCCAGGAGAGTTCCAAATGTGTGTGGGTAGAATATATATCCCACGGGGGTAAAATTGAAAAAAGGTGAGAAAATTTTTTTTTTGGACTTAGTCATTTTTTCAGCGTTTATCAGACTTTCAGATAGGGGAAATGTCAGTGAGCGTTCCGATTTCAGTTCCAGAGCGATTTGCCTGATGAGTCCTTCATATTTAGTCGTTTTCAGCCAATTTTCTGAATTTTTGAAAATTTCACTTTTTTGTGAAAATATCCACTAAATGAGGGAATAATATGTGTGAGGGTACGCCAGGAGAGTTCCAAATGTGTGTGGGTAGAATATATATCCCACGGGACTAAAATTGAAAAAAGGTTAAAAAAAAAAATTTTTTGACTTAGTCATTTTTCCGGCGTTTATCAAACTTTCAGATAGGGGAAATGTAAGTGAGCGTTCCAATTTCAGTTCCAGAGCAATTCGCCCGATGAGTCCTTCATATTTAGTCGTTTTCAGCCAATTTTCTGAATTTTTCAAAAATTTCACTTTTTTGTAAAAAAATATCCACTAAATGAGGGAATAATATGTGTGAGGGTACCCCAGGAGAGTTCCAAATGTGTGTGGGTAGAATATATATCCCACGGGGGTAAAATTGAAAAAAGGTGAAAATTTTTTTTTTTGTCTTAGTCATTTTTCCGTCGTTTATCAGACTTTCAGATAGGGGAAATGTCAGTGAGCGTTCCGATTTCAGTTCCAGAGCGATTCGCCCGATGAGTCCTTCATATTTAGTTGTTTTCAGCCAATTTTCAGAATTTTTGAAAATTTCACTTTTTTGTGAAAATATCCACTAAATGAGGGAATAATATGTGTGAGGGTACCCCAGGAGAGTTCCAAATGTGTGTGGGTAGAATATATATCCCACGGGGGTAAAATTGAAAAAAGGTTAAAAAAATATTTTTTTTGACTTAGTCATTTTTTCAGCGTTTATCAGACTTTCAGATAGGGGAAATGTCAGTGAGCGTTCCGATTTCAGTTCCAGAGCAATTCGCCCGATGAGTCCTTCATATTTACTCGTTTTCAGACAATTTTCCGAATTTTTGAAAATTTCACTTTTTTGTGAAAATATCCACTAAATGAGGGAATAATATGTGTGAGGGTACCACAGGAAAGTTCCAAATGTGTGTGGGTAGAATATATATCCCACGGGGGTAAAATTGAAAAAAGATGAAAAAATTTTTTTTTTTTACTTAGTCATTTTTCCGGCGTTTATCAGACTTTCAGATAGGTGAAATGTCAGTGAGCGTTCCGATTTCAGTTCCAGAGCAAATCGCCCGATGAGTCCTTCATATTTAGTCGTTTTCAGTCAATTTTCTGAATTTTTGAAAATTTAACTTTTTTGTAAAAAAATATCCACTAAATGAGGGAATAATATGTGTGAGGGTACCCCAGGAGAGTTCCAGATGTGTGTGGGTAGAATATATATCCCACGGGGGTAAAATTGAAAAAAGGTGAAAAATTTTTTTTTTTGGACTTAGCCATTTTTTAAGCGTTTATCAGACTTTCAGATAGGGGAAATGTCAGTGAGCATTCCGATTTCAGTTCCAGAGCAATTCGCCCGATGAGTCCTTCATATTTAGTCGTTTTCAGCCAATTTTCTGAATTTTTGAAAATTTAACTTTTTTGTAAAAAAATATCCACTAAATGAGGGAATAATATGTGTGAGGGTACCCCAGGAGAGTTCCAGATGTGTGTGGGTAGAATATATATCCCACGGGGGTAAAATTGAAAAAAGGTGAAAAATTTTTTTTTTTGGACTTAGCCATTTTTTCAGCGTTTATCAGACTTTCAGATAGGGGAAATGTCAGTGAGCGTTCCGATTTCAGTTCCAGAGCAATTCGCCCGATGAGTCCTTCATATTTAGTCGTTTTCAGCCAATTTTCTGAATTTTTGAAAATTTCACTTTTTTGTAAAAAAATATCCACTAAATGAGGGAATAATATGTGTGAGGGTACCCCAGGAGAGTTCCAAATGTGTGTGGGTAGAATATATATCCCACGGGGGTAAAATTGAAAAAAGGTGAAAAATTTTTTTTTTTGGACTTAGTCATTTTTTCAACGTTTATCAGACTTTCAGATAAGGGAAATGTCAGTGAGCATTCCGATTTCAGTTCCAGAGCGATTTGCCTGATGGGTCCTTCATATTTAGTCGTTTTCAGCCAATTTTCTGAATTTTTGAAAATTTCACTTTTTTGTGAAAATATCCACTAAATGAGGGAATAATATGTGTGAGGGTACGCCAGGAGAGTTCCAAATGTGTGTGGGTAGAATATATATCCCACGGGGGTAAAATTGAAAAAAGGTGAAAAATTTTTTTGGGACTCAGTCATTTTTTCAGCGTTTATCAGACTTTCAGATAGGGGAAATGTCAGTGAGCGTTCCGATTTCAGTTCCAGAGCGATTTGACTGATGAGTCGTTCATATTTAGTCGTTTTCAGCCAATTTTCTGAATTTTTGAAAATTTCACTTTTTTGTGAAAATATCCACTAAATGAGGGAATAATATGTGTGAGGGTATGCCAGAAGAGTTCCAAATGTGTGTGGGTAGAATATATATCCCACGGGGGAAAAATTGAAAAAAGGTGAAAAAAAATTTTTTTTGGACTTAGTCATTTTTCCGGCGTTTATCAGACTTTCAGATAGGGGAAATGTCAGTGAGCGTTCCAAATTCAGTTCCAGAGCAATTCGACCGATGAGTCCTTCATATTTAGTCGTTTTCAGCCAATTTTCAGAATTTTTGAAAATTTCACTTTTTTGTGAAAATATCCACTAAATGAGGGAATAATATGTGTGAGGGTACCCCAGGAGAGTTCCAAATGTGTGTGGGTAGAATATATATCCCACGGGGGTAAAATTGAAAAAAGATGAAAAAATTTTTTTTTGGACTTGGTCATTTTTCCGGCGTTTATCGCACTTTCAGTGAGGGAAAATGTCAGTGAGCGTTCCGATTTCAGTTCCAGAGCAATTCGCCCGATGAGTCCTTCATATTTAGTCGTTTTCAGCCAATTTTCAGAATTTTTGAATATTTCACTTTTTTGTGAAAATATCCACTAAATGAGGGAATAATATGTGTGAGGGTACCCCAGGAGAGTTCCAAATGTTTGTGGATAGAATATATATCCCACGGGGGTAAAATTGAAAAAAGGTGAAAAATTTTTTTTTTGGACTTAGTCATTTTTTCAGCGTTTATCAGATTTTCAGATAGGGGAAATGTCAGTGAGCGTTCCAATTTCAGTTCCAGAGCGATTCGCCCGATGAGTCCTTCATATTTAGTTGTTTTCAGCCAATTTTCAGAATTTTTGAAAATTTCACTTTTTTGTGAAAATATCCACTAAATGAGGGAATAATATGTGTGAGGGTACCCCAGGAGAGTTCCAAATGTGTGTGGATAGAATATATATCCCACGGGGGTAAAATTGAAAAAAGATGAAAAAATTTTTTTTTTGACTTAGTCATTTTTCCGGCGTTCATCAGACTTTCAGATAGGTGAAGTGTCAGTGAGCGTTCCGATTTCAGTTCCAGAGCAATTCGCCCGTTGAGTCCTTCATATTTAGTCGTTTTCAGCCAATTTTCTGAATTTTTAAAAATTTCACTTTTTTGTAAAAAAATATCCACCAAATGAGGGAATAATATGTGTGAGGGTACCCCAGGAGAGTTCCAAATGTGTGTGGGTAGAATATATATCCCACGGGGGTAAAATTGAAAAAAGGTGAGAAAATTTTTTTTTTGGACTTAGTCATTTTTTCAGCGTTTATCAGACTTTCAGATAGGGGAAATGTCAGTGAGCGTTCCGATTTCAGTTCCAGAGCGATTTGCCTGATGAGTCCTTCATATTTAGTCGTTTTCAGCCAATTTTCTGAATTTTTGAAAATTTCACTTTTTTGTGAAAATATCCACTAAATGAGGGAATAATATGTGTGAGGTTACGCCAGGAGAGTTCCAAATGTGTGTGGGTAGAATATATATCCCACGGGGCTAAAATTGAAAAAAGGTTAAAAAAAAAAATTTTTTGACTTAGTCATTTTTCCGGCGTTTATCAAACTTTCAGATAGGGGAAATGTAAGTGAGCGTTCCAATTTCAGTTCCAGAGCAATTCGCCCGATGAGTCCTTCATATTTAGTCGTTTTCAGCCAATTTTCTGAATTTTTGAAAATTTCACTTTTTTGTAAAAAAATATCCACCAAATGAGGGAATAATATGTGTGAGGGTACCCCAGGAGAGTTCCAAATGTGTGTGGGTAGAATATATATCCCACGGGGGTAAAATTGAAAAAAGGTGAAATTTTTTTTTTTTGTCTTAGTCATTTTTCCGTCGTTTATCAGACTTTCAGATAGGGGAAATGTCAGTGAGCGTTCCGATTTCAGTTCCATAGCGATTCGCCCGATGAGTCCTTCATATTTAGTTGTTTTCAGCCAATTTTCAGAATTTTTGAAAATTTCACTTTTTTGTGAAAATATCCACTAAATGAGGGAATAATATGTGTGAGGGTACCCCAGGAGAGTTCCAAATGTGTGTGGGTAGAATATATATCCCACGGGGGTAAAATTGAAAAAAGGTTAAAAAAATATTTTTTTTGACTTAGTCATTTTTTCAGCGTTTATCAGACTTTCAGATAGGGGAAATGTCAGTGAGCGTTCCGATTTCAGTTCCAGAGCAATTCGCCCGATGAGTCCTTCATATTTACTCGTTTTCAGACAATTTTCCGAATTTTTGAAAATTTCACTTTTTTGTGAAAATATCCACTAAATGAGGGAATAATATGTGTGAGGGTACCACAGGAAAGTTCCAAATGTGTGTGGGTAGAATATATATCCCACGGGGGTAAAATTGAAAAAAGATGAAAAAATTTTTTTTTTTTACTTAGTCATTTTTCCGGCGTTTATCAGACTTTCAGATAGGTGAAATGTCAGTGAGCGTTCCGATTTCAGTTCCAGAGCAAATCGCCCGATGAGTCCTTCATATTTAGTCGTTTTCAGCCAATTTTCTGAATTTTTGAAAATTTCACTTTTTTGTAAAAAAATATCCACTAAATGAGGGAATAATATGTGTGAGGGTACCCCAGGAGAGTTCCAAATGTGTGTGGGTAGAATATATATCCCACGGGGGTAAAATTGAAAAAAGGTGAAAAATTTTTTTTTTTGGACTTAGCCATTTTTTCAGCGTTTATCAGACTTTCAGATAGGGGAAATGTCAGTGAGCGTTCCGATTTCAGTTCCAGAGCAATTCGCCCGATGAGTCCTTCATATTTAGTCGTTTTCAGCCAATTTTCTGAATTTTTGAAAATTTCACTTTTTTGTAAAAAAATATCCACTAAATGAGGGAATAATATGTGTGAGGGTACCCCAGGAGAGTTCCAAATGTGTGTGGGTAGAATATATATCCCACGGGGGTAAAATTGAAAAAAGGTGAAAAATTTTTTTTTTGGACTTAGTCATTTTTTCAACGTTTATCAGACTTTCAGATAGGGGAAATGTCAGTGAGCATTCCGATTTCAGTTCCAGAGCGATTTCCTGATGGGTCCTTCATATTTAGTCGTTTTCAGCCAATTTTCTGAATTTTTTAAAATTTCACTTTTTTGTGAAAATATCCACTAAATGAGGGAATAATATGTGTGAGGGTACGCCAGGAGAGTTCCAAATGTGTGTGGGTAGAATATATATCCCACGGGGGTAAAATTGAAAAAAGGTGAAAAATTTTTTTGGGACTCAGTCATTTTTTCAGCGTTTATCAGACTTTCAGATAGGGGAAATGTCAGTGAGCGTTCCGATTTCAGTTCCAGAGCGATTTGACTGATGAGTCGTTCATATTTAGTCGTTTTCAGCCAATTTTCTGAATTTTTGAAAATTTCACTTTTTTGTGAAAATATCCACTAAATGAGGGAATAATATGTGTGAGGGTATGCCAGGAGAGTTCCAAATGTGTGTGGGTAGAATATATATCCCACGGGGGAAAAATTGAAAAAAGGTGAAAAAAAATTTTTTTTGGACTTAGTCATTTTTCCAGCGTTTATCAGACTTTCAGATAGGGGAAATGTCAGTGAGCGTTCCAAATTCAGTTCCAGAGCAATTCGACCGATGAGTCCTTCATATTTAGTCGTTTTCAGCCAATTTTCAGAATTTTTGAAAATTTCACTTTTTTGTGAAAATATCCACTAAATGAGGGAATAATATGTGTGAGGGTACCCCAGGAGAGTTCCAAATGTGTGTGGGTAGAATATATATCCCACGGGGGTAAAATTGAAAAAAGATGAAAAAATTTTTTTTTTTGACTTAGTCATTTTTCCGGCGTTTATCAAACTTTCAGATAGGTGAAATGTCAGTGAGCATTCCGATTTCAGTTCCAGAGCGATTTGCCTGATGGGTCCTTCATATTTAGTCGTTTTCAGCCAATTTTCTGAATTTTTTAAAATTTCACTTTTTTGTGAAAATATCCACTAAATGAGGGAATAATATGTGTGAGGGTACGCCAGGAGAGTTCCAAATGTGTGTGGGTAGAATATATATCCCACGGGGGTAAAATTGAAAAAAGATGAAAAATTTTTTTTTTGGACTTGGTCATTTTTCCGGCGTTTATCGCACTTTCAGTGAGGGAAAATGTCAGTGAGCGTTCCGATTTCAGTTCCAGAGCAATTCGCCCGATGAGTCCTTCATATTTAGTCGTTTTCAGCCAATTTTCAGAATTTTTGAATATTTCACTTTTTTGTGAAAATATCCACTAAATGAGGGAATAATATGTGTGAGGGTACCCCAGGAGAGTTCCAAATGTTTGTGGATAGAATATATATCCCACGGGGGTAAAATTGAAAAAAGGTGAAAAATTTTTTTTTTTGACTTAGTCATTTTTTCAGCGTTTATCAGATTTTCAGATAGGGGAAATGTCAGTGAGCGTTCCAATTTCAGTTCCAGAGCGATTCGCCCGATGAGTCCTTCATATTTAGTTGTTTTCAGCCAATTTTCAGAATTTTTGAAAATTTCACTTTTTTGTGAAAATATCCACTAAATGAGGGAATAACATGTGTGAGGGTACCCCAGGAGAGTTCCAAATGTGTGTGGATAGAATATATATCCCACGGGGGTAAAATTGAAAAAAGGTGAAAAATTTTTTTTTTGGACTTAGTCATTTTTTCAGCGTTTATCAGATTTTCAGATAGGGGAAATGTCAGTGAGCGTTCCAATTTCAGTTCCAGAGCGATTCGCCCGATGAGTCCTTCATATTTAGTTGTTTTCAGCCAATTTTCAGAATTTTTGAAAATTTCACTTTTTTGTGAAAATATCCACTAAATGAGGGAATAATATGTGTGAGGGTACCCCAGGAGAGTTCCAAATGTGTGTGGGTAGAATATATATCCCACGGGGGTAAAATTGAAAAAAGGTGAAAAAATTTTTTTCTTGGACTTAGTCATTTTTTCAGCGTTTATCAGACTTTCAGATAGTGGAAATGTCAGTGAGCATTCCGATTTCAGTTCCAGAGCGATTTGCCTGATGAGTCCTTCATATTTAGTCGTTTTCAGCCAATTTTCAGAATTTTTGAAAATTTCACTTTTTTGTGAAA
Organism: Phyllobates terribilis; assembly: GCF_046119375.1. Lineage (NCBI taxonomy): Eukaryota > Metazoa > Chordata > Amphibia > Anura > Dendrobatidae > Phyllobates > Phyllobates terribilis. The sequence goes on along the minus strand of NW_027362773.1, from coordinate 15,906,823 downwards.
ATATCCACTAAATGAGGGAATAATATGTGTGAGGGTACGCCAGGAGAGTTCCAAATGTGTGTGGGTAGAATATATATCCCACGGGGGTAAAATTGAAAAAAGGTTAAAAAAAAAAATTTTTTGACTTAGTCATTTTTCCGGCGTTTATCAGACTTTCAGATAGGGGAAATGTCAGTGAGCGTTCCAATTTCAGTTCCAGAGCAATTCGCCCGATGAGTTCTTCATATTTAGTCGTTTTCAGCCAATTTTCAGAATTTTTGAAAATTTCACTTTTTTGTGAAAATATCCACTAAATGAGGGAATAATATGTGTGAGGGTACCCCAGGAGAGTTCCAAATGTGTGTGGGTAGAATATATATCCCAAGGGGGTAAAATTGCAAAAAGATGAAAAATTTTTTTTTTTGTCTTAGTCATTTTTCCGTCGTTTATCAGACTTTCAGATAGGGGAAATGTCAGTGAGCGTTCCAATTTCAGTTCCAGAGCGATTCGCCCGATGAGTCCTTCATATTTAGTTGTTTTCAGCCAATTTTCAGAATTTTTGAAAATTTCACTTTTTTGTGAAAATATCCACTAAATGAGGGAATAATATGTGTGAGGGTACCCCAGGAGAGTTCCAAATGTGTGTGGGTAGAATATATATCCCACGGGGGTAAAATTGAAAAAAGGTGAAAAATTTTTTTTCTTGGACTTAGTCATTTTTTCAGCGTTTATCAGACTTTCAGATAGGGGAAATGTCAGTGAGCATTCCGATTTCAGTTCCAGAGCGATTTGCCTGATGAGTCCTTCATATTTAGTCGTTTTCAGCCAATTTTCAGAATTTTTGAAAATTTCACTTTTTTGTGAAAATATCCACTAAATGAGGGAATAATATGTGTGAGGGTACCCCAGGAGAGTTCCAAATGTGTGTGGGTATTATATATATCCCACGGGGGTAAAATTGAAAAAAGGTGAAAAAAATTTTTTTTTGGACTTAGTCATTTTTTCAGCGTTTATCAGACTTTCAGATAGGGGAAATGTCAGTGAGCGTTCCGATTTCAGTTCCAGAGCGATTTGCCTGATGAGTCCTTCATATTTAGTCGTTTTCAGCCAATTTTCTGAATTTTTGAAAATTTCACTTTTTTGTGAAAATATCCACTAAATGAGGGAATAATATGTGTGAGGGTACGCCAGGAGAGTTCCAAATGTGTGTGGGTAGAATATATATCCCACGGGGGTAAAATTGAAAAAAGGTTAAAAAAAAAAATTTTTTGACTTAGTCATTTTTCCGGCGTTTATCAGACTTTCAGATAGGGGAAATGTCAGTGAGCGTTCCGATTTCAGTTCCAGAGCGATTCGCCCGATGAGTCCTTCATATTTAGTCGTTTTCAGCCAATTTTCTGAATTTTTGAAAATTTCACTTTTTTGTAAAAAAATATCCACTAAATGAGGGAATAATATGTGTGAGGGTACCCCAGGAGAGTTCCAAATGTGTGTGGGTAGAATATATATCCCACAGGGGTAAAATTGAAAAAAGGTGAAAAATTTTTTTTTTTGGACCTAGTCATTTTTTCTGCGTTTATCAGACTTTCAGATAGGGGAAATGTCAGTGAGCGTTCCGATTTCAGTTCCATAGCGATTCGCCCGATGAGTCCTTCATATTTAGTTGTTTTCAGCCAATTTTCAGAATTTTTGAAAATTTCACTTTTTTGTGAAAATATCCACTAAATGAGGGAATAATATGTGTGAGGGTACCCCAGGAGAGTTCCAAATGTGTGTGGGTAGAATATATATCCCACGGGGGTAAAATTGAAAAAAGGTTAAAAAAATATTTTTTTTGACTTAGTCATTTTTTCAGCGTTTATCAGACTTTCAGATAGGGGAAATGTCAGTGAGCGTTCCGATTTCAGTTCCAGAGCAATTCGCCCGATGAGTCCTTCATATTTAGTCGTTTTCAGCCAATTTTCTGAATTTTTGAAAATTTCACTTTTGTGTAAAAAAATATCCACTAAATGAGGGAATAATATGTGTGAGGGTACCCCAGGAGAGTTCCAAATGTGTGTGGGTAGAATATATATCCCACGGGGGTAAAATTGAAAAAAGGTGAAAAATTTTTTTTTTTGGACTTAGTCATTTTTTCAACGTTTATCAGACTTTCAGATAGGGGAAATGTCAGTGAGCATTCCGATTTCAGTTCCAGAGCGATTTGCCTGATGAGTCCTTCATAATTAGTCGTTTTCAGCCAATTTTCTGAATTTTTGAAAATTTCACTTTTTTGTGAAAATATCCACTAAATGAGGGAGTAATATTTGTGAGGGTACGCCAGGAGTGTTCCAAATGTGTGTGGGTAGAATATATATCCCACGGGGGTAAAATTGAAAAAAGGTGAAAAATTTTTTTGGGACTCAGTCATTTTTTCAGCGTTTATCAGACTTTCAGATAGGGGAAATGTCAGTGAGCGTTCCGATTTCAGTTCCAGAGCGATTTGACTGATGAGTCGTTCATATTTAGTCGTTTTCAGCCAATTTTCTGAATTTTTGAAAATTTCACTTTTTTGTGAAAATATCCACTAAATGAGGGAATAATATGTGTGAGGGTATGCCAGGAGAGTTCCAAATGTGTGTGGGTAGAATATATATCCCACAGGGGAAAAATTGAAAAAAGGTGAAAAAAATTTTTTTTTGGACTTAGTCATTTTTCCGGCGTTTATCAGACTTTCAGATAGGTGAAATGTCAGTGAGCGTTCCGATTTCAGTTCCAGAGCAATTCGCCCGATGAGTCCTTCATATTTAGTCGTTTTCAGCCAATTTTCTGAATTTTTGAAAATTTCACTTTTTTGTAAAAAAATATCCACTAAATGAGGGAATAATATGTGTGAGGGTACCCCAGGAGAGTTCCAAATGTGTGTGGGTAGAATATATATCCCACGGGGGTAAAATTGAAAAAAGGTGAAAAAAATTTTTTTTTTTGGACTTAGTCATTTTTTCCGCGTTTATCAGACTTTCAGATAGGTGAAATGTCAGTGAGCGTTCCGATTTCAGTTCCAGAGCAATTCGCCCGATGAGTCCTTCATATTTAGTCGTTTTCAGCCAATTTTCTGAATTTTTGAAAATTTCACTTTTTTGTAAAAAAATATCCACTAAATGAGGGAATAATATGTGTGAGGGTACCCCAGGAGAGTTCCAAATGTGTGTGGGTAGAATATATATCCCACGGGGGTAAAATTGAAAAAAGGTGAAAAATTTTTTTTTTGTCTTAGTCATTTTTCCGTCGTTTATCAGACTTTCAGATAGGGGAAATGTCAGTGAGCGATCCGATTTCAGTTCCAGAGCGATTCACCCGATGAGTCCTTCATATTTAGTCGTTTTCAGCCAATTTTCTGAATTTTTGAAAATTTCACTTTTTTGTAAAAAAATATCCACTAAATGAGGGAATAATATGTGTGAGGGTACCCCAGGAGAGTTCCAAATGTGTGTGGGTAGAATATATATCCCACAGGGGTAAAATTGAAAAAAGGTGAAAAATTTTTTTTTTTGGACTTAGTCATTTTTTCTGCGTTTATCAGACTTTCAGATAGGGGAAATGTCAGTGAGCGTTCCGATTTCAGTTCCATAGCGATTCGCCCGATGAGTCCTTCATATTTAGTTGTTTTCAGCCAATTTTCAGAATTTTTGAAAATTTCACTTTTTTGTGAAAATATCCACTAAATGAGGGAATAATATGTGTGAGGGTACCCCAGGAGAGTTCCAAATGTGTGTGGGTAGAATATATATCCCACGGGGGTAAAATTGAAAAAAGGTTAAAAAAATATTTTTTTTGACTTAGTCATTTTTTCAGCGTTTATCAGACTTTCAGATAGGGGAAATGTCAGTGAGCGTTCCGATTTCAGTTCCAGAGCAATTCGCCCGATGAGTCCTTCATATTTACTCGTTTTCAGCCAATTTTCCGAATTTTTGAAAATTTCACTTTTTTGTGAAAATATCCACTAAATGAGGGAATAATATGTGTGAGGGTACCACAGGAGAGTTCCAAATGTGTGTGGGTAGAATATATATCCCACGGGGGTAAAATTGAAAAAAGATGAAAAAAATTTTTTTTTTTACTTAGTCATTTTTCCGGCGTTTATCAGACTTTCAGATAGGTGAAATGTCAGTGAGCGTTCCGATTTCAGTTCCAGAGCTATTCGCCCGATGAGTCCTTCATATTTAGTCGTTTTCAGCCAATTTTCTGAATTTTTGAAAATTTCACTTTTTTGTAAAAAAATATCCAGTAAATGAAGGAATAATATGTGTGAGGGTACCCCAGGAGAGTTCCAAATGTGTGTGGGTAGAATATATATCCCACGGGGGTAAAATTGAAAAAAGGTGAAAAATTTTTTTTTTTGGACTTAGCCATTTTTTCAGCGTTTATCAGACTTTCAGATAGGGGAAATGTCAGTGAGCGTTCCGATTTCAGTTCCAGAGCAATTCGCCCGATGAGTCCTTCATATTTAGTCGTTTTCAGCCAATTTTCTGAATTTTTGAAAATTTCACTTTTTTGTAAAAAAATATCCACTAAATGAGGGAATAATATGTGTGAGGGTACCCCAGGAGAGTTCCAAATGTGTGTGGGTAGAATATATATCCCACGGGGGTAAAATTGAAAAAAGGTGAAAAATTTTTTTGGGACTCAGTCATTTTTTCAGCGTTTATCAGACTTTCAGATAGGGGAAATGTCAGTGAGCGTTCCGATTTCAGTTCCAGAGCGATTTGACTGATGAGTCGTTCATATTTAGTCGTTTTCAGCCAATTTTCAGAATTTTTTAAAATTTCACTTTTTTGTGAAAATATCCACTAAATGAGGGAATAATATGTGTGAGGGTATGCCAGGAGAGTTCCAAATGTGTGTGGGTAGAATATATATCCCACGGGGGTAAAATTGAAAAAAGATGAAAAAATTTTTTTTTTTGACTTAGTCATTTTTCCGGCGTTTATCAGACTTTCAGATAGGTGAAATGTCAGTGAGCGTTCCGATTTCAGTTCCAGAGCGATTTGCCTGATGAGTCCTTCATATTTAGTCGTTTTCAGCCAATTTTCTGAATTTTTGAAAATGTCACTTTTTTGTGAAAATATCCACTAAATGAGGGAATAATATGTGTGAGGGTACCCCAGGAGAGTTCCAAATGTGTGTGGGTAGAATATATATCCCACGGGGGTAAAATTGAAAAAAGGTGAAAAAATTTTTTTTTTGGACTTAGTCATTTTTTCAGCGTTTATCAGACTTTCAGATAGGGGAAATGTCAGTGAGCGTTCCGATTTCAGTTCCAGAGCGATTCGCCCGATGAGTCCTTCATATTTAGTCGTTTTCAGCCAATTTTCGAAAATTTCCCTTTTTTGTGAAAATATCCACTAAATGAGGGAATAATATGTGTGAGGGTACCCCAGGAGAGTTCCAAATGTGTGTGGGTAGAATATATATCCCACGGGGGTAAAATTGAAAAAAGGTGAAACATTTTTTTTGGACTTAGTCATTTTTTCAGCGTTTATCAGACTTTCAGATAGGGGAAATGCCAATGAGCGTTCCGATTTCAGTTCCAGAGCGATTTGCCTGATGACTCCTTCATATTTAGTCGTTTTCAGCCAATTTTCTGAATTTTTGAAAATGTTACTTTTTTGTGAAAATATCCAGTAAATGAAGGAATAATATGTGTGAGGGTACCCCAGGAGAGTTCCAAATGTGTGTGGGTAGAATATATATCCCACGGGGGTAAAATTGAAAAAAGGTTAAAAAAAATTTTTTTTTGACTTACTCATTTTTCCGGCGTTTATCAGACTTTCAGATAGGGGAAATGTCAGTGAGCGTTCCAATTTCAGTTCCAGAGCAATTCGCCCGATGAGTCCTTCATATTTAGTCGTTTTCAGAAAATTTTCAGAATTTTTGAAAATTTCACTTTTTTGTGAAAATATCCACTAAATGAGGGAATAATATGTGTGAGGGTACCCCAGGAGAGTTCCAAATGTTTGTGGGTAGAATTTATATCCCACGGGGGTAAAATTGAAAAAAGGTGAAAAAATTTTTTTTTTTGACGTACTCATTTTTCCAGCGTTTATCAGACTTTCAGATAGGGGAAATGTCAGTGAGCGTTCCGATTTCAGTTCCAGAGCGATACGCCCGATGAGTCCTTCATATTTAGTCGTTTTCAGCCAATTTTCTGAATTTTTGAAAATTTCACTTTTTTGTGAAAATATCCACTAAATGAGGGAATAATATGTGTGAGGGTACCCCAGGAGAGTTCCAAATGTGTGTGGGTAGAATATATATCCCACGGGGGTAAAATTGAAAAAAGATGAAAAAATTTTTTTTTGACTTAGTCATTTTTCCGGCGTTTATCAGACTTTCAGAGAGGGGAAATGTCAGTGAGCGTTCCGATTTCAGTTCGAGAGCAATTCGCCCGATGAGTCCTTCATATTTAGTCGTTTTCAGCCAATTTTCAGAATTTTTGAAATTTTCCCTTTTTTGTGAAAATATCCACTAAATGAGGGAATAATATGTGTGAGGGTACCCCAGGAGAGTTCCAAATGTGTGTGGGTAGAATATATATCCCACGGGGGTAAAATTGAAAAAAGGTGAAAAAAAATTTTTTTTGGACTTAGTCATTTTTCCGGCGTTTATCAGACTTTCAGATAGGGGAAATGTCACTGAGCATTCCGATTTCAGTTCCAGAGCGATTCGCCCGATGAGTCCTTCATATTTAGTCGTTTTCAGCCAATTTTCTGAATATTTGAAAATTTCCCTTTTTTGTGAAAATATCCAATAAATGAGGCAATAATATGTGTGAGGGTACCCCAGGAGAGTTCCAAATGTGTGTGGGTAGAATATATATCCCATGGGGGTAAAATTGTAAAAAGGTGAAAAAAAATTTTTTTGGGGACTTAGTCATTTTTCCGGCGTTTATCAGACTTTCAGATAGGGGAAATGTCAGTGAACGTTCCGATTTCAGTTACCGAGCGATTCGCCCGATGAGTCCTTCATATTTAGTCGTTTTCAGCCAATTTTCTGAATTTTTGAAAATTTCACTTTTTTGTGAAAATATCCACTAAATGAGGGAATAATATGTGTGAGGGTACCCCAAGAGAGTTCCAAATGTGTGTGGGTAGAATATATATCTCACGGGGGTAAAATTGAAAAAAGATGAAAAATGTTTTTTTTTCACTTAGTCATTTTTCCGGCGTTTATCAGACTTTCAGAGAGGGGAAATGTCAGTGAGCGTTCCGATTTCAGTTCCAGAGCAATTCGCGCGATGAGTCCTTTATATTTAGTCATTTTTCTGCCAATTTTCTGAATATTTGAAAATTTCCCTTTTTTGTGAAAATATCCACTAAATGAGGGAATAATATGTGTGAGGGTACCCCAGGAGAGTTCCAAATGTGTGTGGGTAGAATATATATCCCACGGGGGTAAAATTGAAAAAAGGTGAAAAAAATTTTTTTTTTGGACTTAGTCATTTTTTCAGCGTTTATCAGACTTTCAGATAGGGGAAATGTCAGTGAGCGTTCCGATTTCAGTTCCAGAGCGATTTGCCTGATGACTCCTTCATATTTAGTCGTTTTCAGCCAATTTTCTGAATTTTTGAAAATTTCACTTTTTTGTGAAAATATCCACTAAATGAGGGAATAATATGTGTGAGGGTACCCCAGGAGAGTTCCAAATGTGTGTGGGTAGAATATATATCCCACGGGGGTAAAATTGAAAAAAGATGAAAACATTTTTTTTTTGACTTAGTCATTTTTCCGGCATTTATCAGACTTTCAGATAGGGGAAATGTCAGTGAGCGTTCCGATTTCAGTTCGAGAGCAATTCGCCCGATGAGTCCTTCATATTTAGTCGTTTTCAGCCAATTTTCTGAATTTTTGAAAATTTCCCTTTTTTGTGAAAATATCCACTAAATGAGGGAATAATATGTGTGACGGTACCCCAGGAGAGTTCCAAATGTGTGTGGGTAGAATATATATCCCACGGGGGTAAAATTGAAAAAAGGTGAAAAAAATTTTTTTTTTGGACTTAGTCATTTTTCCAGCCTTTATCAGACTTTCAGATAGGGGAAATGTCAGTGAGCGTTCCGATTTCAGTTCCAGAGCAATTCGCCTGATGAGTCCTTCATATTTAGTCGTTTTCAGCTAATTTTCAGAATTTTTGAAAATTTCACTTTTTTGTGAAAATATCCACTAAATGAGGGAATAATATGTGTGAGGGTACCCCAGGAGAGTTCCAAATGTGTGTGGGTAGAATATATTATATCCCACGGGGGTAAAATTGAAAAAATGTGAAAAAATTTTTTTTTTTGGACTTAGTCATTTTTTCAGTGTTTATCAGACTTTCAGATAGGGGAAATGTCAGTGAGCGTTCTGATTTCAGTTCCAGAGCGATTCGCCCGATGAGTCCTTCATATTTAGTTGTTTTCAGCCAATTTTCTGAATTTTTGAAAATTTCACTTTTTTGTGAAAATATCCACTAAATGAGGGAAAAATATGTGTGAGGGTACCCCAGGAGAGTTCCAAATGTGTGTGGGTAGAATATATATCCCACGGGGGTAAAATTGAAAAAAGGTGAAAAAAATTTTTTTTTTTTACTTAGTCATTTTTTCAGCGTTTATCAGACTTTCAGATAGGGGAAATGTCAGTGAGCGTTCCGATTTCACTTTCAGATCGATTTGCCTGATGACTCCTTCATATTTAGTCGTTTTCAGCCAATTTTCTGAATTTTTGAAAATGTTACTTTTTTGTGAAAATATCCAGTAAATGAATGAATAATATGTGTGAGGGTACCCCAGGAGAGTTCCAAATGTGTGTGGGCAGAATTTATATCCCACGGGGGTAAAATTGAAAAAGGTAAAAAAAAAATTTTTTTTGACTTACTCATTTTTCCGGCGTTTATCAGACTTTCAGATAGGGGAAATGTCAGTGAGCGTTCTGATTTCAGTTCCAGAGCGATTCGCCCGATGAGTCCTTCATATTTAGTTGTTTTCAGCCAATTTTCTGAATTTTTGAAAATTTCACTTTTTTGTGAAAATATCCACTAAATGAGGGAAAAATATGTGTGAGGGTACCCCAGGAGAGTTCCAAATGTGTGTGGGTAGAATATATATCCCACGGGGGTAAAATTGAAAAAATGTGAAAAAATTTTTTTTTTTGGACTTAGTCATTTTTTCAGTGTTTATCAGACTTTCAGATAGGGGAAATGTCAGTGAGCGTTCCGATTTCAGTTCCAGAGCGATTCGCCCGATCAGTCCTTCATATTTAGACGTTTTCGGCCAATTTTCAGAATTTTTGAAAATTTCACTTTTTTGTGAAAATATCCACTAAATGAGGGAATAATATGTGTGAGGGTACCCCAGGAGAGTTCCAAATGTGTGTGGGTAGAATAGATATCCCACGGGGGTAAAATTGAAAAAAGGTGAAAAATTTTTTTTTTTGGACTTAGTCATTTTTTCAGCGTTTATCAGACTTTCAGATAGGGGAAATGTCAGTGAGCGTACCGATTTCAGTTCCAGAGCGATTTGCCTGATGACTCCTTCATATTTAGTCGTTTTCAGCCAATTTTCTGAATTTTTGAAAATTTCACTTTTTTGTGAAAATATCCACTAAATGAGGGAATAATATGTGTGAGGGTACCCCAGGAGAGTTCCAAATGTGTGTGGGTAGAATATATATCCCACGGGGGTAAAATTGAAAAAAGATGAAAAAATTTTTTTTTTGACTTCGTCATTTTTCGGGCATTTATCAGACTTTCAGAGAGGGGAAATGTCAGTGAGCGTTCCCATTTCAGTTCGAGAGCAATTCGCCCGATGAGTGCTTCATATTTAGTCGTTTTCAGCCAATTTTCTGAATTTTTGAAAATGTCACTTTTTTGTGAAAATATCCACTAAATGAGGGAATAATATGTGTGAGGGTACCCCAGGAGAGTTCCAAATGTGTGTGGGTAGAATATATTATATCCCACGGGGGTAAAATTGAAAAAATGTGAAAAAAAATTTTTTTTTGACTTAGTCATTTTTTCAGTGTTTATCAGACTTTCAGATAGGGGAAATGTCAGTGAGCGTTCCGATTTCAGTTCCAGAGCGATTCGCCCGATGAGTCCTTCATATTTAGTCGTTTTCAGCCAATACTCTGAATTTTTGAAAATTTCACTTTTTTGTGAAAATATCCACTAAATGAGGGAATAATATGTGTGAGGGTACCCCAGGAGAGTTCCAAATGTGTGTGGGTAGAATATATATCCCACGGGGGTAAAAATGAGAAAAGATGAAAACATTTTTTTTTTGACTTAGTCATTTTTCCGGCGTTTATCAGACTTTCAGAGAGGGGAAATGTCAGTGAGCATTCCGATTTCAGTTCCAGAGCTATTCGCCCGATGAGTCCTTCATATTTAGTCGTTTTCAGCCAATTTTCTGAATTTTTGAAAATTTCACTTTTTTGTAAAAAAATATCCACTAAATGAGGGAATAATATGTGTGAGGGTACCCCAGGAGAGTTCCAAATGTGTGTGGGTAGAATATATATCCCACGGGGGTAAAATTGAAAAAAGGTGAAAAATTTTTTTTTTTGGACTTAGTCATTTTTTCAGCGTTTATCAGACTTTCAGATAGGGGAAATGTCAGTGAGCGTTCCGATTTCAGTTCCAGAGCGATTCGCCCGATCAGTCCTTCATATTTAGACGTTTTCGGCCAATTTTCAGAATTTTTGAAAATTTCACTTTTTTGTGAAAATATCCACTAAATGAGGGAATAATATGTGTGAGGGTACCCCAGGAGAGTTCCAAATGTGTGTGGGTAGAATATATATCCCACGGGGGTAAAATTGAAAAAAGGTGAAAAAAAATTTTTTTAGACTTAGTCATTTTTCCGGCGTTTATCAGACTTTCAGAGAGGGGAAATGTCAGTGAGCATTCCGATTTCAGTTCCAGAGCGATTCGCCCGATGAGTCCTTCATATTTAGTCGTTTTCAGCCAATTTTCTGAATTTTTGAAAATTTCACTTTTTTGTAAAAAAATATCCACTAAATGAGGGAATAATATGTGTGAGGGTACCCCAGGAGAGTTCCAAATGTGTGTGGGTAGAATATATATCCCACGGGGGTAAAATTGAAAAAAGGTGAAAAAAAAATTTTTTAGACTTAGTCATTTTTCCGGCGTTTATCAGACTTTCAGATAGGGGAAATGTCAGCGAGCGTTCCGATTTCAGTTCCAGAGCGATTCGCCCGATGAGTCCTTCATATTAAGTCATTTTCAGCCAATTTTCAGAATGTTTGAAAATTTCACTTTTTTGTGAAAATATCCACTAAATGAGGGAATAATATGTGTGAGGGCACCCCAGGAGAGTTCCAAATGTGTGTGGGTAGAATATATATCCCACGGGGGTAAAATTGAAAAAATGTGAAAAAATTTTTTTTTTTGACTTTGTCATTTTTCCGGCGTTTATCAGACTTTCAGAGAGGGGAAATGTCAGTGAGCATTCCGATTTCAGTTCCAGAGCGATTCGCCCGATGAGTCCTTCATATTTAGTCGTTTTCAGCCAATTTTCTGAATTTTTGAAAATTTCACTTTTTTGTAAAAAAATATCCACTAAATGAGGGAATAATATGTGTGAGGGTACCCCAGGAGAGTTCCAAATGTGTGTGGGTAGAATATATATCCCACGGGGGTAAAATTGAAAAAAGTTGAAAAATTTTTTTTTTGGACTTAGTCATTTTTTCAGCGTTTATCAGACTTTCAGATAGGGGAAATGTCAGTGAGCGTTCCGATTTCAGTTCCAGAGCGATTCGCCCGATCAGTCCTTCATATTTAGACGTTTTCGGCCAATTTTCAGAATTTTTGAAAATTTCACTTTTTTGTGAAAATATCCACTAAATGAGGGAATAATATGTGTGAGAGTACCCCAGGAGAGTTCCAAATGTGTGTGGGTAGAATATATATCCCACGGGGGTAAAATTGAAAAAATCTGAAAAAAAATTTTTTTAGACTTAGTCATTTTTCCGGCGTTTATCAGACTTTCAGATAGGGGAAATGTCAGTGAGCATTCCGATTTCATTTCCAGAGCGATTCGCCCGATGAGTCCTTCATATTTAGTCGTTTTCAGCCAATTTTCAGAATTTTTGAAAATTTCACTTTTTTGTGAAAATATCCACTAAATGAGGGAATAATATGTGTGAGGGTACCCCAGGAGAGTTCCAAATGTGTGTGGGTAGAATATATATCCCACGGGGGTAAAATTGAAAAAAGATGAAAAATTTTTTTTTTTCGACTTAGTCATTTTTCCGGCGTTTATCAGACTTTCAGATAGGGGAAATGTCAGTGAGCGTTCCGATTTCAGTTCCAGAGCGATTCGCCCGATGAGTCCTTCATATTTAGTCGTTTTCAGCCAATTTTCTGAATTTTTGAAAATTTCACTTTTTTGTGAAAATATCCACTAAATGAGGGAATAATATGTGTGAGGGTACCCCCAGGAGAGTTCCAAATGTGTGTGGGTAGAATATATATCCCATGGGGGTAAAATTGAAAAAAGGTGAAAAAATTTTTTTGGACTTAGTCATTTTTTCAGCGTTTATCAGACTTTCAGATAGGGGAAATGTCAGTGAGCGTTCCGGTTTCAGTTCCAGAGCGATTCGCCCGATGAGTGCTTCATATTTAGTGATTTTCAGCCAATTTTCAGAATTTTTGAAAATTTCACTTTTTTGTGAAAATATCCACTAAATGAGGGAATAATATGTGTGAGAGTACCCCAGGAGAGTTCCAAATGTGTGTGGGTAGAATATATATCCCACTGGGGTAAAATTGAAAAAATGTGAAAAAAAAATTTTTTAGACTTAGTCATTTTTTCAGCGTTTATCAGACTTTCAGATAGGGGAAATGTCAGTGAGCATTCCGATTTCAGTTCCAGAGCGATTTGCCCGATGAGTCCTTCATATTTAGTCATTTTTAGCCAATTTTCAGAATTTTTGAAAATTTCACTTTTTTGTGAAAATATCCACTAAATGAGGGAATAATATGTGTGAGGGTACCCCAGGAGAGTTCCAAATGTGTGTGGGTAGAATATATATCCCACGGGGGTAAAATTGAACAAAGGTGAAAAATTTTTTTGGGACTTAGTCATTTTTTCAGCGTTTATCAGACTTTCAGATAGGGGAAATGTCAGTGAGCGTTCCAATTTCAGTTCCAAAGCGATTCGCCCGATGAGTCCTTCATATTTAGACGTTTTCAGCCAATTTTCAGAATTTTTGAAAATTTCACTTTTTTGTGAAAATATCCACTAAATGAGGGAATAATATGTGTGAGGGTACCCCAGGAGAGTTCCAAATGTGTGTGGGTAGAATATATATCCCACGGGGGTAAAATTGAAAAAAGGTGAAAAAAAAATTTTTTAGACTTAGTCATTTTTCCGGCGTTTATCAGATTTTCAGATAGGGGAAATGTCAGTGAGCATTCCGATTTCAGTTTCAGAGCGATTTGCCCGATGAGTCCTTCATATTTAGTCATTTTCAGCCAATTTTCTGAATTTTTTAAAATTTCACTTTTTTGTGAAAATATCCACTAAATGAGGGAATAATATGTGTGAGAGTACCCCAGGAGAGTTCCAAATGTGTGTGGGTAGAATATATATCCCATGGGGGTAAAATTGAAAAAAGGTGAAAATTTTTTTTTGGACTTAGTCATTTTTTCAGCGTTTATCAGACTTTCAGATAGGGGAAATGTCAGTGAGCGTTCCGATTTCAGTTCCAGAGCGATTCGCCCGATGAGTCCTTCATATTTAGTCATTTTCAGCCAATTTTCAGAATTTTTGAAAATTTCACTTTATTGTGAAAATATCCACTAAATGAGGGAATAATATGTGTGAGAGAACCCCAGGAGAGTTCCAAACGTGTGTGGGTAGAATATATATCCCACGGGGGTAAAATTGAAAAAATGTGAAAAAATTTTTTTTTAGACTTAGTCATTTTTCCGGCGTTTATCAGACTTTCAGATAGGGGAAATGTCAGTGAGTGTTCCGATTTCAGTTCCAGAGCAATTCGCCCGATGAGTCCTTCATATTTAGTCGTTTTCAGCCAATTTTCAGAATTTTTCAAAATTTCCCTTTTTTGTGAAAATATCCACTAAATGAGGGAATAATATGTGTGAGGGTACCCCAGGAAAGTTCCAAATGTGCATGGGTAGAATATATATCCCACGGGGGTAAAATTGAAAAAAGGTGAAAATTTTTTTTTTCACTTAGTCATTTTTTCAGCGTTTATCAGACTTTCAGATAGGGGAAATGTCAGTGAGCGTTCCGATTTCAGTTCCAGAGCGATTCGCCTGATGAGTCCTTCATATTTAGTCATTTTCAGCCAATTTTCAGAATTTTTGAAAATTTCACTTTTTTGTGAAAATATCCACTAAATGAGGGAATAATATGTGTGAGGGTACCCCAGGAGAGTTTGAAAAAAGGTAAAAAAAAAATTTTTTTTGACTTAGTAATTTTTCCGGCGTTTATCAGACTTTCAGATAGGAGAAATGTCAGTGAGTGTTCCGATTTCAGTTCCAGAGCGAGTCGCCCGATGAGTCCTTCATATTTAGTCGTTTTCAGACAATTTTCAGAATTTTTGAAAATTTCACTTTTTTGTGAAAATATCAACTAAATGAGGGAATAAATATGTGTGAGGATACCCCAGGAGAGTTCCAAATGTGTGTGAGTAGAATATATATCCCACGTGGGTAAAATTGAAAAAAGTTGAAAAAAAATTTGTTTTGGACTTGGTCATTTTTTCAGCATTTATCAGACTTTCAGATAGGGGAAATGTCAGTGAGCGTTCCGATTTCAGTTCCAGAGTGATTCACCCGATGAGTCCTTCATATTTAGTCGTTTTCAGCCAATCTTCAGAATTTTTGAAAATTTCACTTTTTTGTGAAAATATCCACTAAATGAGGGAATAATATGTGTGAGGGTACCCCAGGAGAGTTCCAAATGTGTGTGGGTAGAATATATATCCCACGGGGGTAAAAATGAAAAAAGGTGAAAAATTTTTTTTTCACTTAGTCATTTTTTCAGCGTTTATCAGACTTTCAGATAGGGGAAATGTCAGTGAGCGTTCCGATTTCAGTTCTAGAGCGATTCGCCCGATGAGTCATTCATATTTAGTTGTTTTCAGCCAATTTTTCAAAATTTCCCTTTTTTGTGAAAATATCCAATAAATGAGGGAATAATATGTGTGAGGGTACCCCAGGAGAGATCCAAATGTGTGTGGGTAAAATATATATCCCACGGGGGTAAGATTGAAAAAAGTTTAAAAAATTTTTTTTGTGGACTTGGTCATTTTTTTAGCATTGATCAGACTTTCAGATAGGGGAAATGTCAGTGAGCGTTCTGATTTCAGTTCCAGAGTGATTCGCCCGATGAGTCCTTCATATTTAGTCGTTTTCAGCCAATTTTCAGAATTTTTGAAAATTTCACTTTTTTGTGAAAATATCCACTAAATGAGGGAATAATATGTGTGAGGGTACACCAGGAGAGTTCCAAATGTGTGTGGGTAGAATATATATCCCACGGGGTTAAAATTGAAAAAAGTTGAAAAAACATTTGTTTTGGACTTAGTCATTTTTTCAGCGTTTATCAGACTTTCAGATAGAGGAAATGTCAGTGAGCGTTCCTATTTCAATTCCAGAGCAATTCACCCGATGAGTCCTTCATATTTAGTCGTTTTCAGCCAATTTTCAGAATTTTTGAAAATTTCACTTTTTTGTGAAAATATCAACTAAATGAGGGAATAATATGTGTGAGGGTACCCCAGGAGAGTTCCAAATGTGTGTCGGTAGAAAATATATCCCACGGGGGTAAAATTGAAAAAAGTTGAAAACATTTTTTTTTTGGACTTAGTCATTTTTCTGGCGTTTATAAGACTTTCAGATAGGCGAAATGTCAGTGAGTGTTCCGATTTCAGTTCTAGAGCGAGTCGCCCGATGAGTCCTTCATATTTAGTCGTTTTCAGACAATTTTCAGAATTTTTGAAAATTTCACATTTTTGTGAAAATATCAACTAAATGAGGGAATAAATATGTGTGAGGATACCCCAGGAGAGTTCCAAATGTGTGTGGGTAGAATATATATCCCACGTGGGTAAAATTGAAAAAAGTTGAAAACAAATTTGTTTTGGACTTGGTCATTTTTTCAGCATTTATCAGACTTTCAGATAGGGGAAATGTCAGTGAGCGTTCTGATTTCAGTTCCAGAGTGATTCGCCCGATGAGTCCTTCATATTTAGTCGTTTTCAGCCAATCATCAGAATTTTTGAAAATTTCACTTTTTTGTGAAAATATCCACTAAATGAGGGAATAATATGTGTGAGGGTACCCCAGGAGAGATCCAAATGTGTGTGGGTAAAATATATATCCCACGGGGGTAAGATTGAAAAAAGTTTAAAAAAAATTTTTTGTGGACTTGGTCATTTTTTTAGCATTGATCAGACTTTCAGATAGGGGAAATGTCAGTGAGCGTTCTGATTTCAGTTCCAGAGTGATTCGCCCGATGAGTCCTTCATATTTAGTCGATTTCAGCCAATTTTCAGAATTTTTGAAAATTTCACTTTTTTGTGAAAATATCCACTAAATGAGGGAATAATATGTGTGAGGGTACACCAGGAGAGTTCCAAATGTGTGTGGGTAAAATATATATCCCACGGGGGTAAAATTGAAAAAAGTTGAAAAAAAATTTTTTTTGGACTTAGTCTTTTTTCCGGCGTTTATCAGACTTTCAGATAGAGGAAATGTCAGTGAGCGCTCCTATTTCAGTTCCAGAGCGATTCACCCGATGAGTCCTTCATATTTAGTCGTTTTCAGCCAATTTTCAGAATTTTTGAAAATTTCACTTTTTTGTGAAAATATCAACTAAATGAGGGAATAATATGTGTGAGGGTACCCCAGGAGAGTTCCAAATGAGTGTCGGTAGAATACATATCCCACGGGGGTAAAATTGAAAAAAGTTGAAAAAACATTTGTTTTGGACTTAGTCATTTTTTCAGCGTTTATCAGACTTTCAGATAAGGGAAATGTCAGCGAGTGTTCCGATTTCAGTTCCAGAGCGATTCGCCCGATGAGTCCTTCATATTTAGTCATTTTCAGCCAATTTTCAGAATTTTTTAAAATTTCACTTTTTTGTAAAAATATCTACTAAATGAGGGAATAATATGTGTGAGGGTACCCCAGGAGAGTTCCAAATGTGTGTGGGTAGAATACATATCCCACGGGGGTAAAATTGAAAAAAGTTAAAAAAACATTTGTTTTGGACTTAGTCATTTTTTCAGCGTTTATCAGACTTTCAGATAAGGGAAATGTCAGTGAGTGTTCCGATTTCAGTTCCAGAGCGATTCGCCCGATGAGTCCTTCATATTTAGTCATTTTCAGCCAATTTTCAGAATTTTTGAAAATTTCACTTTTTTGTGAAAATATCTACTAAATGAGGGAATAATATGTGGGAGGGTAGCCCAGGAGAGTTCCAAATGTGTGTGGGTAGAATACATATCCCACGGGGGTAAAATTGAAAAATGTTGAAAAAACATTTGTTTTGGACTTAGTCATTTTTTCAGCGTTTATCAGACTTTCAGATAAGGGAAATGTCAGGGAGTGTTCCGATTTCAGTTCCAGAGCGATTCGCCCGATGAGTCCTTCATATTTAGTCATTTTCAGCCAATTTTCAGAATTTTTGAAAATTTCACTTTTTTGTGAAAATATCTACTAAATGAGGGAATAATATGTGTGAGGGTACCCCAGGAGAGTTCCAAATGTGTGTGGGTAGAATATATATCCCACCGGGGTAAAATTGAAAAAAGTTGAAAAAAAAATTGTTTTGGACTTGGTCATTTTTTCAGCATTTATCAGACTTTCAGATAGGGGAAATGTCAGTGAGCGTTCCGATTTCAGTTCCAGAGTGATTCGTCCGATGAGTCCGTCATATTTAGTCGTGTTCTGCCAATTTTCAGAATTTTTGAAAATTTCACTTTTTTGTGAAAATATCAACTAAATGAGGGAATAAAATGTGTGAGGATACCCCAGGAGAGTTACAAATGTGTGTGGGTAGAAAATATATCCCACGGGGGTAAAATTGAAAAAAGTTGAAAACATTTTTTTTTTGGACTTAGTCATTTTTCCGGCGTTTATAAGACTTTCAGATAGGGGAAATGTCAGTGAGTGTTCCGATTTCAGTTCCAGAGTGAGTCGCCCGATGAGTCCTTCATATTCAGTCGTTTTCAGACATTTTTCAGAATTTTTGAAAATTTAACTTTTTTGTGAAAATATCCACTAAATGAGGGAATAATATGTGTGAGGGTACACAAGGAGAGTTCCAAATGTGTGTGGGTAGAATATATATCCCACGGGGGTAAAATTTAAAAAAGTTGAAAAAACATTTGTTTTGGACTTAGTAATTTTTTCAGCGTTTATCAGACTTTCAGATAAGGGAAATGTCAGTGAGTGTTCCCATTTCAGTTCCAGAGCGATTCGCCCGATGAGTCCTTCATATTTAGTCATATTCAGGAAATTTTCAGAATTTTTGAAAATTTCACTTTTTTGTGAAAATATCTACTAAATGAGGGAATAATATGTGGGAGGGTAGCCCAGGAGAGTTCCAAATGTGTGTGGGTAGAATATATATCCCACGGGGGTAAAATTGAAAAAAGTTGAAAAAAAAGTTTTTTTCTACTTAGTCATTTTTCCGGCGTTTATCAGACTTTCAGATAGTGGAAATGTCAGTGAGCGTTCCGATTTCAGTTCCAGAGCGATTCACCCGATGAGTCCTTCATATTTAGTCGTTTTCAGTCAATTTTCTGAATTTTTGAAAATTTCACTTTTTTGTGAAAATATCCACTAAATGAGGGAATAATATGTGTGAGGGTACCCCAGGAGAGTTCCAAATGTGTGTGGGTAGATTATATATCCCACGGGGGTAAAATTGAAAAAAGTTGAAAAAACATTTGTTTTGGACTTAGTCATTTTTCCGGCGTTTATAAGACTTTCAGATAGGGGAAATGTCAGTGAGTGTTCCGATTTCAGTTCCAGAGTGAGTCGCCCGATGAGTCCTTCATATTTAGTCGTTTTCAGACATTTTTCAGAATTTTTGAAAATTTAACTTTTTTGTGAAAATATCCACTAAATGAGGGAATAATATGTGTGAGGGTACACCAGGAGAGTTCCAAATGTGTGTGGGTAGAATATATATCCCACGGGGGTAAAATTTAAAAAAGTTGAAAAAACATTTGTTTTGGACTTAGTAATTTTTTCAGCGTTTATCAGACTTTCAGATAAGGGAAATGTCAGTGAGTGTTCCCATTTCAGTTCCAGAGCGATTCGCCCGATGAGTCCTTCATATTTAGTCATATTCAGGAAATTTTCAGAATTTTTGAAAATTTCACTTTTTTGTGAAAATATCTACTAAATGAGGGAATAATATGTGGGAGGGTAGCCCAGGAGAGTTCCAAATGTGTGTGGGTAGAATATATATCCCACGGGGGTAAAATTGAAAAAAGTTGAAAAAAAAGTTTTTTTCTACTTAGTCATTTTTCCGGCGTTTATCAGACTTTCAGATAGTGGAAATGTCAGTGAGCGTTCCGATTTCAGTTCCAGAGCGATTCACCCGATGAGTCCTTCATATTTAGTCGTTTTCAGTCAATTTTCTGAATTTTTGAAAATTTCACTTTTTTGTGAAAATATCCACTAAATGAGGGAATAATATGTGTGAGGGTACCCCAGGAGAGTTCCAAATGTGTGTGGGTAGAATATATATCCCACGGGGGTAAAATTGAAAAAAGTTGAAAAAACATTTGTTTTGGACTTAGTCATTTTTTCAGCGTTTATCAGACTTTCAGATAAGGGAAATGTCAGCGAGTGTTCCGATTTCAGTTCCAGAGCGATTCGCCCGATGAGTCCTTCATATTTAGTCATTTTCAGCCAATTTTCAGAATTTTTTAAAATTTCACTTTTTTGTAAAAATATCTACTAAATGAGGGAATAATATGTGTGAGGGTACCCCAGGAGAGTTCCAAATGTGTGTGGGTAGAATACATATCCCACGGGGGTAAAATTGAAAAAAGTTAAAAAAACATTTGTTTTGGACTTAGTCATTTTTTCAGCGTTTATCAGACTTTCAGATAAGGGAAATGTCAGTGAGTGTTCCGATTTCAGCTCCAGAGCGATTCGCCCGATGAGTCCTTCATATTTAGTCATTTTCAGCCAATTTTCAGAATTTTTGAAAATTTCACTTTTTTGTGAAAATATCAACTAAATGAGGGAATAATATATGTGAGGGTACCCCAGGAGAGTTACAAATGTGTGTGGGTAGAAAATATATCCCACGGGGGTAAAATAGAAAAAAGTTGAAAACATTTTTTTTTTGGACATAGTCATTTTTCCGGCGTTTAACAGACTTTCAGATAGGGGAAATGTCAGTGAGTGTTCCGATTTCAGTTCCAGAGCGCGTCGCCCGATGAGTCCTTCATATTTAGTCGTTTTCAGCCAATTTTCAGAAATTTTTAAAATGTCACTTTTTTGTGAAAATATCTACTAAATGAGGAAATAATATGTGTGAGGGTACCCCAGGAGAGTTCCAAATGTGTGTGGGTAGAATACATATCCCACGGGGGTAAAATTGAAAAAAGTTGAAAAAACATTTGTTTTGGACTTAGTCATTTTTTCAGCGTTTATCAGACTTTCAGATAAGGGAAATGTCAGTGAGTGTTCCGATTTCAGTTCCAGAGCGATTCGCCCGATGAGTCCTTCATATTTAGTCATTTTCAGCCAATTTTCAGAATTTTTGAAAATTTCACTTTTTTGTGAAAATATCTACTAAATGAGGGAATAATATGTGTGAGGGTACCCCAGGAGAGTTCCAAATGTGTGTGGGTAGAATATATATCCCACGGGGGTAAAATTGAAAAAAGGTGAAAAAAAAATTGTTTTGGACTTGTTCATTTTTTCAGCATTTATCAGACTTTCAGATAGGGGAAATGTCAGTGAGCGTTCCGATTTCAGTTCCAGAGTGATTCTTCCGATGAGTCCTTCATATTTAGTCGTGTTCAGCCAATTTTCAGAATTTTTGAAAATTTCACTTTTTTGTGAAAATATCAACTAAATGAGGGAATAAAATGTGTGAGGATACCCCAGGAGAGTTACAAATGTGTGTGGGTAGAATATATATCCCACGGGGGTAAAATTTAAAAAAGTTGAAAAAACATTTGTTTTGGACTTAGTAATTTTTTCAGCGTTTATCAGACTTTCAGATAAGGGAAATGTCAGTGAGTGTTCCCATTTCAGTTCCAGAGCGATTCGCCCGATGAGTCCTTCATATTTAGTCATATTCAGGAAATTTTCAGAATTTTTGAAAATTTCACTTTTTTGTGAAAATATCTACTAAATGAGGGAATAATATGTGGGAGGGTAGCCCAGGAGAGTTCCAAATGTGTGTGGGTAGAATATATATCCCACGGGGGTAAAATTGAAAAAAGTTGAAAAAAAAGTTTTTTTCTACTTAGTCATTTTTCCGGCGTTTATCAGACTTTCAGATAGTGGAAATGTCAGTGAGCGTTCCGATTTCAGTTCCAGAGTGATTCGTCCCATGAGTCCTTCATATTTAGTCGTTTTCAGCCAATTTTCAGAATTTTTGAAAATTTCACTTTTTTTGTGAAAATATCCACTAAATGAGGGAATAATATGTGTCAGGGTACACCAGGAGAGTTCCAAATGTGTGTGGGTAGAATATATATCCCACGGGGGTAAAATTGAAAAAAGTTGAAAAAACATTTGTTTTGGACTTAGTCATTTTTTCAGCATTTATCAGACTTTCAGATAAGGGAAATGTCAGTGAGTGTTCCGATTTCAGTTCCAGAGCGAGTCGCCCGATGAGTCCTTCATATTTAGTCGTTTTCAGACAATTTTCAGAATTTTTGAAAATTTAACTTTTTTGTGAAAATATCCACTAAATGAGGGAATAATATGTGTGAGGGTACACCAGGAGAGTTCCAAATGTGTGTGGGTAGAATATATATCCCACGGGGGTAAAATTGAAAAAAGTTGAAAAAACATTTGTTTTGGACTTAGTCATTTTTTCAGCGTTTATCAGACTTTCAGATAAGGGAAATGTCAGTGAGTGTTCCGATTTCAGTTCCAGAGCGAGTCGCCGATGAGTCCTTCATATTTAGTCGTTTTCAGACAATTTTCAGAATTTTTGAAAATTTAACTTTTTTGTGAAAATATCCACTAAATGAGGGAATAATATGTGTGAGGGTACACCAGGAGAGTTCCAAATGTGTGTGGGTAGAATATATATCCCACGGGGGTAAAATTGAAAAAAGTTGAAAAAACATTTGTTTTGGACTTAGTCACTTTTTCAGCGTTTATCAGACTTTCAGATAAGGGAAATGTCAGTGAGTGTTCCGATTTCAGTTCCAGAGCGATTCGCCCGATGAGTCCTTCATATTTAGTCATTTTCAGGAAATTTTCTGAATTTTTGAAAATTTCACTTTTTTGTGAAAATATCTACTAAATGAGGGAATAATATGTGGGAGGGTAGCCCAGGAGAGTTCCAAATGTGTGTGGGTAGAATATATATCCCACGGGGGTAAAATTGAAAAAAGTTGAAAAAAAATTTGTTTTGGACTTGGTCATTTTTTCAGCATTTATCAGACTTTCAGATAGGGGAAATGTCAGTGAGTGTTCCGATTTCAGTTCCAGAGCGATTCGCCCGATGAGTCCTTCATATTTAGTCATTTTCAGCCAATTTTCAGAATTTTTGAAAATTTCACTTTTTTGTGAAAATATATATTAAATGAGGGAATAATATGTGTGAGGGTAGCCCAGGAGACTTCCAAATGTGTGTGGGTAGAATATATATCCCACGGGGGTAAAATTGAAAAAAGTTGAAAAAACATTTGTTTTGGACTTATTCATTTTTCTGGCGTTTATCAGACTTTCAGATAAGGGAAATGTCAGTGAGTGTAACGATTTCAGTTCCAGAGCGATTCGCACGATGAGTCCTTCATATTTAGTAATTTTCAGCCAATTTTCAGAATTTTTGAAAATTTCACTTTTTTGTGAAAATATCTACTAAATGAGGGAATAATATGTGTGAGGGTACCCCAGGAGAGTTCCAAATGTGTGTGGGTAGAATATATATCCCACGGGGGTAAAATTGAAAAAAGTTGAAAAAACATTTGTTTTGGACTTAGTCATTTTTCCGGCATTTAACAGACTTTCAGATAGGGGAAATGTCAGTGAGTGTTCCGATTTCAGTTCCAGAGCGAATCGCCCGATGAGTCCTTCATATTTAGTCGTTTTCAGCCAATTTTCAGAATTTTTGAAAATTTCACTTTTTTTGTGAAAATATCTACTAAATCAGGGAATAATATGTGTGTGGGTACCCCAGGAGAGTTCCAAATGTGTGTGGGTAGAATATATATCCCACGGGGGTAAAATTGAAAAAGGTTGAAAAAAAATTTGTTTTGGACTTAGTCATTTTTCCGGCATTTAACAGACTTTCAGATAGGGGAAATGTCAGTGAGTGTTCCGATTTCAGTTCCAGAGCGAGTCGCCCGATGAGTCCTTCATATTTAGTCGTTTTCAGCCAATTTTCAGAATTTTCGAAAATTTCACTTTTTTGTGAAAATATCAACTAAATGAGGGAATAATATGTGTGAGGGTACCCCAGGAGAGTTCCAAATGTGTGTCGGTAGAATACATATCCCACGGGGTAAAATTGAAAAAGTTGAAAAAACATTTGTTTTGGACTTAGTCATTTTTTCAGCGTTTATCAGACTTTCAGATAGGGGAAATGTCAGTGAGTATTCCGATTTCAGTTCCAGAGCGAATCGCCCGATGAGTCCTTCATATTTAGTCGTTTTCAGCCAATTTTCAGAATTTTTGAAAATTTCACTTTTTTGTGAAAATATCTACTAAATCAGGGAATAATATGTGTGTGGGTACCCCAGGAGAGTTCCAAATGTGTGTGGGTAGAATATATATCCCACGGGGGTAAAATTGAAAAAAAATTTGTTTTGACTTAGTCATTTTTTCCGGCATTTAACAGACTTTCAGATAGGGGAAATGTCAGTGAGTGTTCCGATTTCAGTTCCAGAGCGAGTCGCCCGATGAGTCCTTCATATTTAGTCGTTTTCAGCCAATTTTCAGAATTTTCGAAAATTTCACTTTTTTTGTGAAAATATCAACTAAATGAGGGAATAATATGTGTGAGGGTACCCCAGGAGAGTTCCAAATGTGTGTGGGTAGA
Source organism: Phyllobates terribilis (assembly GCF_046119375.1). Taxonomy (NCBI): domain Eukaryota; kingdom Metazoa; phylum Chordata; class Amphibia; order Anura; family Dendrobatidae; genus Phyllobates; species Phyllobates terribilis. The sequence goes on along the minus strand of NW_027362773.1, from coordinate 15,882,576 downwards.
AAATATATACCACGGGGTAAAATTGAAAAAAGTTGAAAACATTTTTTTTTTGGACGTAGTCATTTTTCCGGCGTTTATAAGACTTTCAGATAGGGGAAATGTCAGTGAGCGTACCGATTTCAGTTCCAGAGTGATTCGCCCGATGAGTCCTTCATATTTAGTATTTTTCAGCCAATCTTCAGAATTTTTGAAAATTTCACTTTTTTGTGAAAATATCCACTAAATGAGGGAATAATATGTGTGAGGGTACCCCAGGAGAGTTCCAAATGTGTGTCGGTAGAATACATATCCCACGGGGTAAAATTGAAAAAGTTGAAAAAACATTTGTTTTGGACTTAGTCATTTTTTCAGCGTTTATCAGACTTTCAGATAAGGGAAATGTCAGTGAGTGTAACGATTTCAGTTCCAGAGCGATTCGCCCGATGAGTCCTTCATATTTAGTCATTTTCAGCCAATTTTCAGAATTTTTGAAAATTTCACTTTTTTGTGAAAATATCTACTAAATCAGGGAATAATATGTGTGTGGGTACCCCAGGAGAGTTCCAAATGTGTGTGGGTAGAATATATATCCCACGGGGGTAAAATTGAAAAAAGTTGAAAAAACATTTGTTTTGGACTTAGTCATTTTTTCAGCGTTTATCAGACTTTCAGATAAGGGAAATGTCAGTGAGTGTTCCGATTTCAGTTCCAGAGCGAGTCGCCGATGAGTCCTTCATATTTAGTCGTTTTCAGACAATTTTCAGAATTTTTGAAAATTTAACTTTTTTGTGAAAATATCCACTAAATGAGGGAATAATATGTGTGAGGGTACACCAGGAGAGTTCCAAATGTGTGTGGGTAGAATATATATCCCACGGGGGTAAAAATGAAAAAAGTTGAAAAAACATTTGTTTTGGACTTAGTCACTTTTTCAGCGTTTATCAGACTTTCAGATAAGGGAAATGTCAGTGAGTGTTCCGATTTCAGTTCCAGAGCGATTCGCCCGATGAGTCCTTCATATTTAGTCATTTTCAGGAAATTTTCTGAATTTTTGAAAATTTCACTTTTTTGTGAAAATATCTACTAAATGAGGGAATAATATGTGGGAGGGTAGCCCAGGAGAGTTCCAAATGTGTGTGGGTAGAATATATATCCCACGGGGGTAAAATTGAAAAAAGTTGAAAAAAAATTTGTTTTGGACTTGGTCATTTTTTCAGCATTTATCAGACTTTCAGATAGGGGAAATGTCAGTGAGTGTTCCGATTTCAGTTCCAGAGCGATTCGCCCGATGAGTCCTTCATATTTAGTCATTTTCAGCCAATTTTCAGAATTTTTGAAAATTTCACTTTTTTGTGAAAATATATATTAAATGAGGGAATAATATGTGTGAGGGTAGCCCAGGAGAGTTCCAAATGTGTGTGGGTAGAATATATATCCCACGGGGGTAAAATTGAAAAAAGTTGAAAAAACATTTGTTTTGGACTTATTCATTTTTCTGGCGTTTATCAGACTTTCAGATAAGGGAAATGTCAGTGAGTGTAACGATTTCAGTTCCAGAGCGATTCGCACGATGAGTCCTTCATATTTAGTAATTTTCAGCCAATTTTCAGAATTTTTGAAAATTTCACTTTTTTGTGAAAATATCTACTAAATGAGGGAATAATATGTGTGAGGGTACCCCAGGAGAGTTCCAAATGTGTGTGGGTAGAATATATATCCCACGGGGGTAAAATTGAAAAAAGTTGAAAAAACATTTGTTTTGGACTTAGTCATTTTTCCGGCATTTAACAGACTTTCAGATAGGGGAAATGTCAGTGAGTGTTCCGATTTCAGTTCCAGAGCGAATCGCCCGATGAGTCCTTCATATTTAGTCGTTTTCAGCCAATTTTCAGAATTTTTGAAAATTTCACTTTTTTGTGAAAATATCAACTAAATGAGGGAATAATATGTGTGAGGGTACCCCAGGAGAATTCCAAATGTGTGTCGGTAGAATACATATCCCACGGGGGTAAAATTGAAAAAAGTTGAAAAAACATTTGTTTTGGACTTAGTCATTTTTTCAGCGTTTATCAGACTTTCAGATAAGGGAAATGTCAGTGAGTGTAACGATTTCAGTTCCAGAGCGATTCGCCCGATGAGTCCTTCATATTTAGTCATTTTCAGCCAATTTTCAGAATTTTTGAAAATTTCACTTTTTTTGTGAAAATATCTACTAAATCAGGGAATAATATGTGTGTGGGTACCCCAGGAGAGTTCCAAATGTGTGTGGGTAGAATATATATCCCACGGGGGTAAAATTGAAAAAGGTTGAAAAAAAATTTGTTTTGGACTTAGTCATTTTTCCGGCATTTAACAGACTTTCAGATAGGGGAAATGTCAGTGAGTGTTCCGATTTCAGTTCCAGAGCGAGTCGCCCGATGAGTCCTTCATATTTAGTCGTTTTCAGCCAATTTTCAGAATTTTCGAAAATTTCACTTTTTTGTGAAAATATCAACTAAATGAGGGAATAATATGTGTGAGGGTACCCCAGGAGAGTTCCAAATGTGTGTCGGTAGAATACATATCCCACGGGGTAAAATTGAAAAAGTTGAAAAAACATTTGTTTTGGACTTAGTCATTTTTTCAGCGTTTATCAGACTTTCAGATAAGGGAAATGTCAGTGAGTGTTCCGATTTCAGTTCCAGAGCGATTCGCCCGATGAGTCCTTCATATTTAGTCATTTTCAGCCAATTTTCAGAATTTTTGAAAATTTCACTTTTTTGTGAAAATATCTACTAAATGAGGGAATAATATGTGTGAGGGTACCCCAGGAGAGTTCCAAATGTGTGTGGGTAGAATATATATCCCACGGAGGTAAAATTGAAAAAAGTTGAAAAAACATTTGTTTTGGATTTAGTCATTTTTCTGGCGTTTATCAGACTTTCAGATAGGGGAAATGTCAGTGAGTGTTCCGATTTCAGTTCCAGAGCGAGTCGCCCGATGAGTCCTTCATATTTAGTCGTTTTCAGGCAATTTTCAGAATTTTTGAAAATTTCACTTTTTTGTGAAAATATCAACTAAATGAGGGAATAGTATGTGTGAGGGTACACCAGGAGAGTTCCAAATGTGTGTCGGTAGAATACATATCCTACGGGGGTAAAATTGAAAAAAGTTGAAAAAACATTTGTTTTGGACTTGGTCATTTTTTCAGCATCGTTTATCAGACTTTCAGATAGGGGAAATGTCAGTGAGTGTTCCGATTTCAGTTCCAGAGCGAGTCGCCCGATGAGTCCTTCATATTTAGTCGTTTTCAGCCAATTTTCAGAATTTTTGAAAATTTCACTTTTTTGTGAAAATATCCACTAAATCAGGGAATAATATGTGTGAGGGTACCCCAGGAGAGATCCAAATGTGTGTGGGTAGAATATATATCCCACGGGGGTAAGATTGAAAAAAGTTGAAAAAATTTTTTTGTGGACTTGGTCATTTTTTCAACATTTATCAGACTTTCAGATAGGGGAAATGTCAGTGAGTGTTCCGATTTCAGTTCCAGAGCGAGTCGGCCGATGAGTCCTTCATATTTAGTTGATTTCAGACAATTTTCAGAATTTTTGAAAATTTCACTTTTTTGTGAAAATATCAACTAAATGAGGGAATAATATGTGTGATTGCACCCGAGGAGAGTTCCAAATGTGTGTCGGTAGAATATATATCCCACGGGGGTAAAATTGAAAAAAGTTGAAAAAACATTTGTTTTGGACTTAGTCATTTTTTCAGCGTTATCAGACTTTCAGATAAGGGAAATGTCAGTGAGTGTTCAGATTTCAGTTCCAGAGCGATTCGCCCGATGAGTCCTTCATATTTAGTCATTTTCAGCCAATTTTCAGAATTTTTGAAAATTTCACTTTTTTGTGAAAATATCTACTAAATGAGGGAATAATATGTGTGCGGGTACCCCAGGAGAATACCAAATGTGTGTGGGTAGAATATATATCCCACGGGGGTAAAATTGAAAAAAGTTGAAAAAAAAATTGTTTTGGACTTGTTCATTTTTTCAGCATTTATCAGACTTTCAGATAGGGGAAATGTCAGTGAGCGTTCCGATTTCAGTTCCAGAGTGATTCGTCCGATGAGTCCTTCATATTTAGTCGTGTTCAGCCAATTTTCAGAATTTTTGAAAATTTCACTTTTTTGTGAAAATATCAACTAAATGAGGGAATAAAATGTGTGAGGATACCCCAGGAGAGTTACAAATGTGTGTGGGTAGAAAATATATCCCACGGGGGTAAAATTGAAAAAAGTTGAAAACATTTTTTTTTGGACTTAGTCATTTTTCCGGCGTTTATAAGACTTTCAGATAGGGGAAATGTCAGTGAGTGTTCCGATTTCAGTTCCAGAGTGAGTCGCCCGATGAGTCCTTCATATTTAGTCGTTTTCAGACATTTTTCAGAATTTTTGAAAATTTAACTTTTTTGTGAAAATATCCACTAAATGAGGGAATAATATGTGTGAGGGTACACCAGGAGAGTTCCAAATGTGTGTGGGTAGAATATATATCCCACGGGGGTAAAATTTAAAAAAGTTGAAAAAACATTTGTTTTGGACTTAGTAATTTTTTCAGCGTTTATCAGACTTTCAGATAAGGGAAATGTCAGTGAGTGTTCCCATTTCAGTTCCAGAGCGATTCGCCCGATGAGTCCTTCATATTTAGTCATATTCAGGAAATTTTCAGAATTTTTGAAAATTTCACTTTTTTGTGAAAATATCTACTAAATGAGGGAATAATATGTGGGAGGGTAGCCCAGGAGAGTTCCAAATGTGTGTGGGTAGAATATATATCCCACGGGGGTAAAATTGAAAAAAGTTGAAAAAAAAGTTTTTTTCTACTTAGTCATTTTTCCGGCGTTTATCAGACTTTCAGATAGTGGAAATGTCAGTGAGCGTTCCGATTTCAGTTCCAGAGCGATTCACCCGATGAGTCCTTCATATTTAGTCGTTTTCAGTCAATTTTCTGAATTTTTGAAAATTTCACTTTTTTGTGAAAATATCCACTAAATGAGGGAATAATATGTGTGAGGGTACCCCAGGAGAGTTCCAAATGTGTGTGGGTAGAATATATATCCCACGGGGGTAAAATTGAAAAAAGTTGAAAAAACATTTGTTTTGGACTTAGTCATTTTTTCAGCGTTTATCAGACTTTCAGATAAGGGAAATGTCAGTGAGTGTTCCGATTTCAGTTCCAGAGCGAGTCGCCCGATAAGTACTTCATATTTAGTCATTTTCAGACAATTTTCAGAATTTTTGAAAATTTCACTTTTTTGTGAAAATATCAACTAAATGAGGGAATAATATGTGTGAGGGTACCCCAGGAGAGTTCCAAATGTGTGTGGGTAGAATATATATCCCACGGGGGTAAGATTGAAAAAAGTTTAAAAAAAATTTGTTTTGGACTTGGTCATTTTTTCAGCATTTATCAGACTTTCAGATAGGGGAAATGTCAGTGAGCGTTCCGATTTCAGTTCCAGAGCGAGTCGCCCGATAAGTCCTTCATATTTAGTCATTTTCAGACAATTTTCAGAATTTTTGAAAATTTCACTTTTTTGTGAAAATATCAACTAAATGAGGGAATAATATATGTGAGGGTACCCCAGGAGAGTTACAAATGCGTGTGGGTAGAAAATATATCCCACGGGGGTAAAAGAAAAAAGTTGAAAACATTTTTTTTTTGGACATAGTCATTTTTCCGGCGTTTAACAGACTTTCAGATAAGGGAAATGTCAGTGAGTGTTCCGATTTCAGTTCCAGAGCGATTCGCCTGATGAGTCCTTCATATTTAGTCATTTTCAGGAAATTTTCTGAATTTTTGAAAATTTCACTTTTTTGTGAAAATATCTACTAAATGAGGGAATAATATGTGTGAGGGTACCCCAGGAGAGTTCCAAATGTGTGTGGGTAGAATATATATCCCACGGGGGTAAAATTGAAAAAAGTTGAAAAAAAATTTGTTTTGGACTTGTTCATTTTTTCAGCATTTATCAGACTTTCAGATAGGGGAAATGTCAGTGAGCGTTCCGATTTCAGTTCCAGAGTGATTCGTCCCATGAGTCCTTCATATTTAGTCGTTTTCAGCCAATTTTCAGAATTTTTGAAAATTTCACTTTTTTTGTGAAAATATCCACTAAATGAGGGAATAATATGTGTGAGGGTACACCAGGAGAGATCCAAATGTGTGTGGGTAGAATATATATCCCACGGGGGTAAGATTGAAAAAAGTTGAAAAAATTTTTTTGTGGACTTGGTCATTTTTTCAACATTTATCAGACTTTCAGATAGGGGAAATGTCAGTGAGTGTTCCGATTTCAGTTCCAGAGCGAGTCGGCCGATGAGTCCTTCATATTTAGTTGATTTCAGACAATTTTCAGAATTTTTGAAAATTTCACTTTTTTGTGAAAATATCAACTAAATGAGGGAATAATATGTGTGATTGCACCCGAGGAGAGTTCCAAATGTGTGTCGGTAGAATATATATCCCACGGGGGTAAAATTGAAAAAAGTTGAAAAAACATTTGTTTTGGACTTAGTCATTTTTTCAGCGTTATCAGACTTTCAGATAAGGGAAATGTCAGTGAGTGTTCAGATTTCAGTTCCAGAGCGATTCGCCCGATGAGTCCTTCATATTTAGTCATTTTCAGCCAATTTTCAGAATTTTTGAAAATTTCACTTTTTTGTGAAAATATCTACTAAATGAGGGAATAATATGTGTGCGGGTACCCCAGGAGAATACCAAATGTGTGTGGGTAGAATATATATCCCACGGGGGTAAAATTGAAAAAAGTTGAAAAAAAAATTGTTTTGGACTTGTTCATTTTTTCAGCATTTATCAGACTTTCAGATAGGGGAAATGTCAGTGAGCGTTCCGATTTCAGTTCCAGAGTGATTCGTCCGATGAGTCCTTCATATTTAGTCGTGTTCAGCCAATTTTCAGAATTTTTGAAAATTTCACTTTTTTGTGAAAATATCAACTAAATGAGGGAATAAAATGTGTGAGGATACCCCAGGAGAGTTACAAATGTGTGTGGGTAGAAAATATATCCCACGGGGGTAAAATTGAAAAAAGTTGAAAACATTTTTTTTTGGACTTAGTCATTTTTCCGGCGTTTATAAGACTTTCAGATAGGGGAAATGTCAGTGAGTGTTCCGATTTCAGTTCCAGAGTGAGTCGCCCGATGAGTCCTTCATATTTAGTCGTTTTCAGACATTTTTCAGAATTTTTGAAAATTTAACTTTTTTGTGAAAATATCCACTAAATGAGGGAATAATATGTGTGAGGGTACACCAGGAGAGTTCCAAATGTGTGTGGGTAGAATATATATCCCACGGGGGTAAAATTTAAAAAAGTTGAAAAAACATTTGTTTTGGACTTAGTAATTTTTTCAGCGTTTATCAGACTTTCAGATAAGGGAAATGTCAGTGAGTGTTCCCATTTCAGTTCCAGAGCGATTCGCCCGATGAGTCCTTCATATTTAGTCATATTCAGGAAATTTTCAGAATTTTTGAAAATTTCACTTTTTTGTGAAAATATCTACTAAATGAGGGAATAATATGTGGGAGGGTAGCCCAGGAGAGTTCCAAATGTGTGTGGGTAGAATATATATCCCACGGGGGTAAAATTGAAAAAAGTTGAAAAAAAAGTTTTTTTCTACTTAGTCATTTTTCCGGCGTTTATCAGACTTTCAGATAGTGGAAATGTCAGTGAGCGTTCCGATTTCAGTTCCAGAGCGATTCACCCGATGAGTCCTTCATATTTAGTCGTTTTCAGTCAATTTTCTGAATTTTTGAAAATTTCACTTTTTTGTGAAAATATCCACTAAATGAGGGAATAATATGTGTGAGGGTACCCCAGGAGAGTTCCAAATGTGTGTGGGTAGAATATATATCCCACGGGGGTAAAATTGAAAAAAGTTGAAAAAACATTTGTTTTGGACTTAGTCATTTTTTCAGCGTTTATCAGACTTTCAGATAAGGGAAATGTCAGTGAGTGTTCCGATTTCAGTTCCAGAGCGAGTCGCCCGATAAGTACTTCATATTTAGTCATTTTCAGACAATTTTCAGAATTTTTGAAAATTTCACTTTTTTGTGAAAATATCAACTAAATGAGGGAATAATATGTGTGAGGGTACCCCAGGAGAGTTCCAAATGTGTGTGGGTAGAATATATATCCCACGGGGGTAAGATTGAAAAAAGTTTAAAAAAAATTTGTTTTGGACTTGGTCATTTTTTCAGCATTTATCAGACTTTCAGATAGGGGAAATGTCAGTGAGCGTTCCGATTTCAGTTCCAGAGCGAGTCGCCCGATAAGTCCTTCATATTTAGTCATTTTCAGACAATTTTCAGAATTTTTGAAAATTTCACTTTTTTGTGAAAATATCAACTAAATGAGGGAATAATATATGTGAGGGTACCCCAGGAGAGTTACAAATGTGTGTGGGTAGAAAATATATCCCACGGGGGTAAAAGAAAAAAGTTGAAAACATTTTTTTTTTGGACATAGTCATTTTTCCGGCGTTTAACAGACTTTCAGATAAGGGAAATGTCAGTGAGTGTTCCGATTTCAGTTCCAGAGCGATTCGCCTGATGAGTCCTTCATATTTAGTCATTTTCAGGAAATTTTCTGAATTTTTGAAAATTTCACTTTTTTGTGAAAATATCTACTAAATGAGGGAATAATATGTGTGAGGGTACCCCAGGAGAGTTCCAAATGTGTGTGGGTAGAATATATATCCCACGGGGGTAAAATTGAAAAAAGTTGAAAAAAAATTTGTTTTGGACTTGTTCATTTTTTCAGCATTTATCAGACTTTCAGATAGGGGAAATGTCAGTGAGCGTTCCGATTTCAGTTCCAGAGTGATTCGTCCCATGAGTCCTTCATATTTAGTCGTTTTCAGCCAATTTTCAGAATTTTTGAAAATTTCACTTTTTTTGTGAAAATATCCACTAAATGAGGGAATAATATGTGTGAGGGTACACCAGGAGAGTTCCAAATGTGTGTGGGTAGAATATATATCCCACGGGGGTAAAATTGAAAAAAGTTGAAAAAACATTTGTTTTGGACTTAGTCATTTTTTCAGCGTTTATCAGACTTTCAGATAAGGGAAATGTCAGCGAGTGTTCCGATTTCAGTTCCAGAGCGATTCGCCCGATGAGTCCTTCATATTTAGTCATTTTCAGCCAATTTTCAGAATTTTTGAAAATTTCACTTTTTTGTGAAAATATCCACTAAATGAGGGAATAATATGTGTGAGGGTACACCAGGAGAGTTCCAAATGTGTGTGGGTAGAATATATATCCCACGGGGGTAAAATTGAAAAAAGTTGAAAAAACATTTGTTTTGGACTTAGTCATTTTTTCAGCGTTTATCAGACTTTCAGATAAGGGAAATGTCAGTGAGTGTTCCGATTTCAGTTCCAGAGCGATTCGCCTGATGAGTCCTTCATATTTAGTCATTTTCAGGAAATTTTCTGAATTTTTGAAAATTTAACTTTTTTGTGAAAATATCTACTAAATGAGGGAATAATATGTGGGAGGGTAGCCCAGGAGAGTTCCAAATGTGTGTGGGTAGAATATATATCCCACGGGGGTAAAATTGAAAAAAGTTGAAAAAACATTTGTTTTGGACTTAGTCATTTTTCTGGCGTTTATCAGACTTTCAGATAGGGGAAATTTCAGTGAGTGTTCCGATTTCAGTTCCAGAGCGAGTCGCCCGATGAGTCCTTCATATTTAGTCGTTTTCAGCCAATTTTCAGAATTTTTGAAAATTTCACTTTTTTGTGAAAATATCAACTAAATGAGGGAATAATATGTGTGAGGGTACCCCAGGAGAGTTCCAAATGTGTGTCGGTAGAATACATATCCCACGGGGGTAAAATTGAAAAAAGTTGAAAAGACATTTGTTTTGGACTTAGTCATTTTTTCAGCGTTTATCAGACTTTCAAATAAGGGAAATGTCAGTGAGTGTTCCGATTTCAGTTCCAGAGCGATTCTCCCGATGAGTCCTTCATATTTAGTCATTTTCAGCCAATTTTCAGAATTTTTGAAAATTTCACTTTTTTGTGAAAATATCTACTAAATGAGGGAATAATATGTGTGAGGGTACCCCAGGAGAGTTCCAAATGTGTGTGGGTAGAATATATATCCCACGGGGGTAAAATTGAAAAAAGTTGAAAAAAAATTTGTTTTGGACTTGTTCATTTTTTCAGCATTTATCAGACTTTCAGATAGGGGAAATGTCAGTGAGCGTTCCGATTTCAGTTCCAGAGTGATTCGTCCCATGAGTCCTTCATATTTAGTCGTTTTCAGACAATTTTCAGAATTTTTGAAAATTTAACTTTTTTGTGAAAATATCCACTAAATGAGGGAATAATATGTGTGAGGGTACACCAGGAGAGTTCCAAATGTGTGTCGGTAGAATACATATCCCACGGGGTAAAATTGAAAAAGTTGAAAAAACATTTGTTTTGGACTTAGTCATTTTTTCAGCGTTTATCAGACTTTCAGATAAGGGAAATGTCAGTGAGTGTTCCGATTTCAGTTCCAGAGCGATTCGCCCGATGAGTCCTTCATATTTAGTCATTTTCAGCCAATTTTCAGAATTTTTGAAAATTTCACTTTTTTGTGAAAATATCTACTAAATGAGGGAATAATATGTGTGAGGGTACCCCAGGAGAGTTCCAAATGTGTGTGGGTAGAATATATATCCCACGGAGGTAAAATTGAAAAAAGTTGAAAAAACATTTGTTTTGGATTTAGTCATTTTTCTGGCGTTTATCAGACTTTCAGATAGGGGAAATGTCAGTGAGTGTTCCGATTTCAGTTCCAGAGCGAGTCGCCCGATGAGTCCTTCATATTTAGTCGTTTTCAGGCAATTTTCAGAATTTTTGAAAATTTCACTTTTTTGTGAAAATATCAACTAAATGAGGGAATAGTATGTGTGAGGGTACACCAGGAGAGTTCCAAATGTGTGTCGGTAGAATACATATCCTACGGGGGTAAAATTGAAAAAAGTTGAAAAAACATTTGTTTTGGACTTGGTCATTTTTTCAGCATCGTTTATCAGACTTTCAGATAGGGGAAATGTCAGTGAGTGTTCCGATTTCAGTTCCAGAGCGAGTCGCCCGATGAGTCCTTCATATTTAGTCGTTTTCAGCCAATTTTCAGAATTTTTGAAAATTTCACTTTTTTGTGAAAATATCCACTAAATAAGGGAATAATATGTGTGAGGGTACCCCAGGAGAGATCCAAATGTGTGTGGGTAGAATATATATCCCACGGGGGTAAGATTGAAAAAAGTTGAAAAAAATTTTTTGTGGACTTGGTCATTTTTTCAACATTTATCAGACTTTCAGATAGGGGAAATGTCAGTGAGTGTTCCGATTTCAGTTCCAGAGCGAGTCGGCCGATGAGTCCTTCATATTTAGTTGATTTCAGACAATTTTCAGAATTTTTGAAAATTTCACTTTTTTGTGAAAATATCAACTAAATGAGGGAATAATATGTGTGATTGCACCCGAGGAGAGTTCCAAATGTGTGTCGGTAGAATATATATCCCACGGGGGTAAAATTGAAAAAAGTTGAAAAAACATTTGTTTTGGACTTAGTCATTTTTTCAGCGTTATCAGACTTTCAGATAAGGGAAATGTCAGTGAGTGTTCAGATTTCAGTTCCAGAGCGATTCGCCCGATGAGTCCTTCATATTTAGTCATTTTCAGCCAATTTTCAGAATTTTTGAAAATTTCACTTTTTTGTGAAAATATCTACTAAATGAGGGAATAATATGTGTGCGGGTACCCCAGGAGAATACCAAATGTGTGTGGGTAGAATATATATCCCACGGGGGTAAAATTGAAAAAAGTTGAAAAAAAAATTGTTTTGGACTTGTTCATTTTTTCAGCATTTATCAGACTTTCAGATAGGGGAAATGTCAGTGAGCGTTCCGATTTCAGTTCCAGAGTGATTCGTCCGATGAGTCCTTCATATTTAGTCGTGTTCAGCCAATTTTCAGAATTTTTGAAAATTTCACTTTTTTGTGAAAATATCAACTAAATGAGGGAATAAAATGTGTGAGGATACCCCAGGAGAGTTACAAATGTGTGTGGGTAGAAAATATATCCCACGGGGGTAAAATTGAAAAAAGTTGAAAACATTTTTTTTTGGACTTAGTCATTTTTCCGGCGTTTATAAGACTTTCAGATAGGGGAAATGTCAGTGAGTGTTCCGATTTCAGTTCCAGAGTGAGTCGCCCGATGAGTCCTTCATATTTAGTCGTTTTCAGACATTTTTCAGAATTTTTGAAAATTTAACTTTTTTGTGAAAATATCCACTAAATGAGGGAATAATATGTGTGAGGGTACACCAGGAGAGTTCCAAATGTGTGTGGGTAGAATATATATCCCACGGGGGTAAAATTTAAAAAAGTTGAAAAAAAAGTTTTTTTCTACTTAGTCATTTTTCCGGCGTTTATCAGACTTTCAGATAGTGGAAATGTCAGTGAGCGTTCCGATTTCAGTTCCAGAGCGATTCACCCGATGAGTCCTTCATATTTAGTCGTTTTCAGTCAATTTTCTGAATTTTTGAAAATTTCACTTTTTTGTGAAAATATCCACTAAATGAGGGAATAATATGTGTGAGGGTACCCCAGGAGAGTTCCAAATGTGTGTGGGTAGAATATATATCCCACGGGGGTAAAATTGAAAAAAGTTGAAAAAACATTTGTTTTGGACTTAGTCATTTTTTCAGCGTTTATCAGACTTTCAGATAAGGGAAATGTCAGTGAGTGTTCCGATTTCAGTTCCAGAGCGAGTCGCCCGATAAGTACTTCATATTTAGTCATTTTCAGACAATTTTCAGAATTTTTGAAAATTTCACTTTTTTGTGAAAATATCAACTAAATGAGGGAATAATATGTGTGAGGGTACCCCAGGAGAGTTCCAAATGTGTGTGGGTAGAATATATATCCCACGGGGGTAAGATTGAAAAAAGTTTAAAAAAAATTTGTTTTGGACTTGGTCATTTTTTCAGCATTTATCAGACTTTCAGATAGGGGAAATGTCAGTGAGCGTTCCGATTTCAGTTCCAGAGCGAGTCGCCCGATAAGTCCTTCATATTTAGTCATTTTCAGACAATTTTCAGAATTTTTGAAAATTTCACTTTTTTGTGAAAATATCAACTAAATGAGGGAATAATATATGTGAGGGTACCCCAGGAGAGTTACAAATGTGTGTGGGTAGAAAATATATCCCACGGGGGTAAAATAGAAAAAAGTTGAAAACATTTTTTTTTTGGACATAGTCATTTTTCCGGCGTTTAACAGACTTTCAGATAAGGGAAATGTCAGTGAGTGTTCCGATTTCAGTTCCAGAGCGATTCGCCTGATGAGTCCTTCATATTTAGTCATTTTCAGGAAATTTTCTGAATTTTTGAAAATTTCACTTTTTTGTGAAAATATCTACTAAATGAGGGAATAATATGTGTGAGGGTACCCCAGGAGAGTTCCAAATGTGTGTGGGTAGAATATATATCCCACGGGGGTAAAATTGAAAAAAGTTGAAAAAAAATTTGTTTTGGACTTGTTCATTTTTTCAGCATTTATCAGACTTTCAAATAAGGGAAATGTCAGTGAGTGTTCCGATTTCAGTTCCAGAGCGATTCTCCCGATGAGTCCTTCATATTTAGTCATTTTCAGCCAATTTTCAGAATTTTTGAAAATTTCACTTTTTTGTGAAAATATCTACTAAATGAGGGAATAATATGTGTGAGGGTACCCCAGGAGAGTTCCAAATGTGTGTGGGTAGAATATATATCCCACGGGGTAAAATTGAAAAAAGTTGAAAAAAAATTTGTTTTGGACTTGTTCATTTTTTCAGCATTTATCAGACTTTCAGATAGGGGAAATGTCAGTGAGCGTTCCGATTTCAGTTCCAGAGTGATTCGTCCCATGAGTCCTTCATATTTAGTCGTTTTCAGACAATTTTCAGAATTTTTGAAAATTTAACTTTTTTGTGAAAATATCCACTAAATGAGGGAATAATATGTGTGAGGGTACACCAGGAGAGTTCCAAATGTGTGTGGGTAGAATATATATCCCACGGGGGTAAAATTGAAAAAAGTTGAAAAAACATTTGTTTTGGACTTAGTCATTTTTTCAGCGTTTATCAGACTTTCAGATAAGGGAAATGTCAGTGAGTGTTCCGATTTCAGTTCCAGAGCGAGTCGCCCGATGAGTCCTTCATATTTAGTCGTTTTCAGACAATTTTCAGAATTTTTGAAAATTTAACTTTTTTGTGAAAATATCCACTAAATGAGGGAATAATATGTGTGAGGGTACACCAGGAGAGTTCCAAATGTGTGTGGGTAGAATATATATCCCACGGGGGTAAAATTGAAAAAAGTTGAAAAAACATTTGTTTTGGACTTAGTCATTTTTTCAGCGTTTATCAGACTTTCAGATAAGGGAAATGTCAGTGAGTGTTCCGATTTCAGTTCCAGAGCGATTCGCCCGATGAGTCCTTCATATTTAGTCATTTTCAGGAAATTTTCTGAATTTTTGAAAATTTCACTTTTTTGTGAAAATATCTACTAAATGAGGGAATAATATGTGGGAGGGTAGCCCAGGAGAGTTCCAAATGTGTGTGGGTAGAATATATATCCCACGGGGGTAAAATTGAAAAAAGTTGAAAAAAAATTTGTTTTGGACTTGGTCATTTTTTCAGCATTTATCAGACTTTCAGATAGGGGAAATGTCAGTGAGTGTTCCGATTTCAGTTCCAGAGCGATTCGCCCGATGAGTCCTTCATATTTAGTCATTTTCAGCCAATTTTCAGAATTTTTGAAAATTTCACTTTTTTGTGAAAATATATATTAAATGAGGGAATAATATGTGTGAGGGTAGCCCAGGAGAGTTCCAAATGTGTGTGGGTAGAATATATATCCCACGGGGGTAAAATTGAAAAAAGTTGAAAAAACATTTGTTTTGGACTTATTCATTTTTCTGGCGTTTATCAGACTTTCAGATAAGGGAAATGTCAGTGAGTGTAACGATTTCAGTTCCAGAGCGATTCGCACGATGAGTCCTTCATATTTAGTAATTTTCAGCCAATTTTCAGAATTTTTGAAAATTTCACTTTTTTGTGAAAATATCAACTAAATGAGGGAATAATATGTGTGAGGGTACCCCAGGAGAATTCCAAATGTGTGTCGGTAGAATACATATCCCACGGGGGTAAAATTGAAAAAAGTTGAAAAAACATTTGTTTTGGACTTAGTCATTTTTTCAGCGTTTATCAGACTTTCAGATAAGGGAAATGTCAGTGAGTGTAACGATTTCAGTTCCAGAGCGATTCGCCCGATGAGTCCTTCATATTTAGTCATTTTCAGCCAATTTTCAGAATTTTTGAAAATTTCACTTTTTTTGTGAAAATATCTACTAAATCAGGGAATAATATGTGTGTGGGTACCCCAGGAGAGTTCCAAATGTGTGTGGGTAGAATATATATCCCACGGGGGTAAAATTGAAAAAGGTTGAAAAAAAATTTGTTTTGGACTTAGTCATTTTTCCGGCATTTAACAGACTTTCAGATAGGGGAAATGTCAGTGAGTGTTCCGATTTCAGTTCCAGAGCGAGTCGCCCGATGAGTCCTTCATATTTAGTCGTTTTCAGCCAATTTTCAGAATTTTCGAAAATTTCACTTTTTTGTGAAAATATCAACTAAATGAGGGAATAATATGTGTGAGGGTACCCCAGGAGAGTTCCAAATGTGTGTCGGTAGAATACATATCCCACGGGGTAAAATTGAAAAAGTTGAAAAAACATTTGTTTTGGACTTAGTCATTTTTTCAGCGTTTATCAGACTTTCAGATAGGGGAAATGTCAGTGAGTATTCCGATTTCAGTTCCAGAGCGAATCGCCCGATGAGTCCTTCATATTTAGTCGTTTTCAGCCAATTTTCAGAATTTTTGAAAATTTCACTTTTTTGTGAAAATATCTACTAAATCAGGGAATAATATGTGTGTGGGTACCCCAGGAGAGTTCCAAATGTGTGTGGGTAGAATATATATCCCACGGGGGTAAAATTGAAAAAAGTTGAAAAAAAATTTGTTTTGACTTAGTCATTTTTTCCGGCATTTAACAGACTTTCAGATAGGGGAAATGTCAGTGAGTGTTCCGATTTCAGTTCCAGAGCGAGTCGCCCGATGAGTCCTTCATATTTAGTCGTTTTCAGCCAATTTTCAGAATTTTCGAAAATTTCACTTTTTTTGTGAAAATATCAACTAAATGAGGGAATAATATGTGTGAGGGTACCCCAGGAGAGTTCCAAATGTGTGTGGGTAGAAAATATATACCACGGGGTAAAATTGTAAAAAGTTGAAAACATTTTTTTTTTGGACGTAGTCATTTTTCCGGCGCTTATAAGACTTTCAGATAGGGGAAATGTCAGTGAGCGTACCGATTTCAGTTCCAGAGTGATTCGCCCGATGAGTCCTTCATATTTAGTATTTTTCAGCCAATTTTCAGAATTTTTGAAAATTTCACTTTTTTGTGAAAATATCCACTAAATGAGGGAATAATATGTGTGAGGGTACCCCAGGAGAGTTCCAAATGTGTGTCGGTAGAATACATATCCCACGGGGTAAAATTGAAAAAGTTGAAAAAACATTTGTTTTGGACTTAGTCATTTTTTCAGCGTTTATCAGACTTTCAGATAAGGGAAATGTCAGTGAGTGTAACGATTTCAGTTCCAGAGCGATTCGCCCGATGAGTCCTTCATATTTAGTCATTTTCAGCCAATTTTCAGAATTTTTGAAAATTTCACTTTTTTGTGAAAATATCTACTAAATCAGGGAATAATATGTGTGTGGGTACCCCAGGAGAGTTCCAAATGTGTGTGGGTAGAATATATATCCCACGGGGGTAAAATTGAAAAAAGTTGAAAAAACATTTGTTTTGGACTTAGTCATTTTTTCAGCGTTATCAGACTTTCAGATAAGGGAAATGTCAGTGAGTGTTCCGATTTCAGTTCCAGAGCGATTCGCCCGATGAGTCCTTCATATTTAGTCATTTTCAGCCAATTTTCAGAATTTTTGAAAATTTCACTTTTTTGTGAAAATATCTACTAAATGAGGGAATAATATGTGTGCGGGTACCCCAGGAGAGTTCCAAATGTGTGTGGGTAGAATATATATCCCACGGGGGTAAAATTGAAAAAAGTTGAAAAAAATTTTTTTTGGACTTAATCATTTTTTCAGCGTTTAGCAGACTTTCAGATAGGGGAAATTTCATTGAGCGTTCCGATTTCAGTTCCAGAGCGATTCGCCCGATGAGTGCTTCATATTTAGTCGTTTTCAGTCAATTTTCTGAATTTTTGAAAATATCACTTTTTGGGGAAAATATCCACTAAATGAGGGAATAATATGTGTGAGGGTACCCCAGGAGAGTTCCAAATGTGTGTGGGTAGAATATATATCCCACGGGGGTAAAATTGAAAAAAGGTGAAAAAATTTTTTTTTTGGACTTAGTCATTTTTTCAGCGTTTATAAGACTTTCAGATAGGGGAAATGTCAGTGAGCGTTCCGATTTCAGTTCCAGAACAATTCGCCCTATGAGTCCTTCATATTTAGTCGTTTTCAGCCAATTTTCTGAATTTTTGAAAATTTCACTTTTTTGTGAAAATATCCACTAAATGAGGGAATAGTATGTGTGAGGGTACCCCAGGAGAGTTCCAAATGTGTGTGGGTAGAATATATATCCCACGGGGGTAAAATTGAAAAAAGGTGAAAAAATTTTTTTTTTGCACTTAGTCATTTTTTCAGCATTTATCAGACTTTCAGATAGGGGAAATGTCAGTGAGCATTCCGATTTCAGTTCCAGAACAATTCGCCCGATGAGTCCTTCATATTTAGTCGTTTTCAGCCAATTTTCAGAATTTTTGAAAATTTCACTTTTTTGTGAAAATATCCACTAAATGAGGGAATACTATGTGTGAGGGTACCCCAGGAGAGTTCCAAATGTGTGTGGGTAGAATATATATCCCACGGGGGTAAAATTGAAAAAAGGTGAAAAAATTTTTTTTTTTGCACTTAGTCATTTTTTCTGCGTTTATCAGACTTTCAGATAGGGGAAATGTCAATGAGCGTTCCGATTTCAGTTCCAGAGCGATTCGCCCAATGAGTCCTTCATATTTAGTCGTTTTCAGCCAATTTTCTGAATTTTTGAAAATGTCACTTTTTTGTGAAAATATTCACTAAATGAGGGAATAATATGTGTGCGGGTACCCCAGGAGAGTTCCAAATGTGTGTGGGTAGAATATATATTCCACGGGGGTAAAATTGAAAAAAGGTGAAAAATTTTTTTTTTTGCACTTAGTCATTTTTTCAGCGTTTATCAGACTTTCAGATAGGGGAAATGTCAGTGAGCGTTCCGATTTCAGTTCCAGAGCGATTTGCCCGATGAGTCCTTCATATTTAGTGGTTTTCAGCCAATTTTCAGAATTTTTGAAAATTTCACTTTTTTGTGAAAATATCCACTAAATGAGGGAATAATATGTGTGAGGGTACCCCAGGAGAGTTCCAAATGTGTGTGGTTAGAATATATATCCCACGGGGGTAAAATTGAAAAAAGGTTAAACATTTTTTTTTTTGGACTTAGTCATTTTTTCAGCGTTTATCAGACTTTCAGATAGGGGAAATGTCAGTGAGCCCTCCGATTTCAGTTCCAGCGCGATTCGCCCGATGAGTCCTTCATATTCAGTCGTTTTCAGCCAATTTTCTGAATTTTTGAAAATGTCACTTTTTTGTGAAAATATCCACTAAATGAGGGAATAATATGTGTGAGGGTACCCCAGGAGAGTTCCAAATGTGTGTGGGTAGAATATATATCCCACGGGGGTAAAATTGAAAAAAGTTGAAAAAATTTTTTTTTGGACTTAATCATTTTTTCAGCGTTTAGCAGACTTTCAGATAGGGGAAATTTCATTGAGCGCTCCGATTTCAGTTCCAGAGCGTTTCGCCCGATGAGTCCTTTATATTTAGTCGTTTTCAGCCAATTTTCAGAATTTTTGAAAATGTCACTTTTTTGTGAAAATATCCACTAAATGAGGGAATAATATGTGTGCGGGTACCCCAGGAGAGTTCCAAAATGTGTGTGGGTAGAATATATATCCCACGGGGGTAAAATTGAAAAAAGGTTAAAAATTTTTTT
Organism: Phyllobates terribilis; assembly: GCF_046119375.1. NCBI lineage: Eukaryota > Metazoa > Chordata > Amphibia > Anura > Dendrobatidae > Phyllobates > Phyllobates terribilis. The sequence continues at coordinate 15,863,369 of NW_027362773.1, read as the reverse complement.
TTTTAGACTTAGTCATTTTTTCAGCGTTTATAAGACTTTCAGATAGGGGAAATGTCAGTGAGCGTTCCGATTTCAGTTCCAGAACAATTCGCCCGATGAGTCCTTCATATTTAGTCGTTTTCAGCCAATTTTCAGAATTTTTGAAAATTTCACTTTTTTGTGAAAATATCCACTAAATGAGGGAATAATGTGTGTGAGGGTACCCCACGAGTGTTCCAAATGTGCGTGGGTAGAATATATATCCCACGGGGGTAAAATTGAAAAAAGTTGAAAAATTTTTTTTTTTTACTTAGTAATTTTTTCAGCATTTATCAGACTTTCAAATAGGGGAAATGTCAGTGAGCATTCCGATTTCAGTTCCAGAGCGATTCGCCCGATGAGTCCTTCATATTTAGTCGTTTTCAGCCAATTTTCATAATTTTTGAAAATGTCACTTTTTTGTGAAAATATCCACTAAATGAGGGAATAATATGTGTGAGGGTACCCCAGGAGAGTTCCAAATGTGTGTGGGTAGAATATATATCCCACGGGGGTAAAATTGAAAAAAGGTTAAAAATTTTTTTTTTTGGACTTAGTCATTTTTTCAGCGTTTATCAGACTTTCAGATAGGGGAAATGTCAATGAGCGTTCCGATTTCAGTTCCAGAGCGATTCGCCCAATGAGTCCTTCATATTTAGTCGTTTTCAGCCAATTTTCTGAATTTTTGAAAATGTCACTTTTTTGTGAAAATATTCACTAAATGAGGGAATAATATGTGTGAGGGTACCCCAGGAGAGTTCCAAATGTGTGTGGGTAGAATATATATCCCACGGGGGTAAAATTGAAAAAAGTTGAAAAAATTTTTTTTTGGACTTAATCATTTTTTCAGCGTTTAGCAGACTTTCAGATAGGGGAAATTTCATTGAGCGCTCCGATTTCAGTTCCAGAGCGTTTCGCCCGATGAGTCCTTTATATTTAGTCGTTTTCAGCCAATTTTCAGAATTTTTGAAAATGTCACTTTTTTGTGAAAATATCCACTAAATGAGGGAATAATATGTGTGCGGGTATCCCAGGAGAGTTCCAAATGTGTGTGGGTAGAATATATATCCCACGGGGGTAAAATTGAAAAAAGGTGAAAAATTTTTTTTTTTGGACTTAGTCATTTTTTCAGCGTTTATCAGACTTTCAGATAGGGGAAATGTCAGTGAGCGTTCCGATTTCAGTTCCAGAGCGATTCGCCCGATGAGTCCTTCATATTTAGTGGTTTTCAGCCAATTTTCAGAATTTTTGAAAATTTCACTTTTTTTGTGAAAATATCCACTAAATGAGGGAATAATGTGTGTGAGGGTACCCCACGAGTGTTCCAAATGTGCGTGGGTAGAATATATATCCCACGGGGGTAAAATTGAAAAAAGTTGAAAAATTTTTTTTTTTTACTTAGTCATTTTTTCAGCATTTATCAGACTTTCAAATAGGGGAAATGTCAGTGAGCATTCTGATTTCAGTTCCAGAGCGATTCGCCCGATGAGTCCTTCATATTTAGTCGTTTTCAGCCAATTTTCAGAATTTTTGAAAATGTCACTTTTTTGTGAAAATATCCACTAAATGAGGGAATAATATGTGTGAGGGTACCCCAGGAGAGTTCCAAATGTGTGTGGGTAGAATATATATCCCACGGGGGTAAAATTGAAAAAAGGTGAAAAATTTTTTTTTTTGGACTTAGTCATTTTTTCAGCGTTTATCAGACTTTCAGATAGGGGAAATGTCAGTGAGCGTTCCGATTTCAGTTCCAGAGCGATTCGCCCGATGAGTCCTTCATATTTAGTGGTTTTCAACCAATTTTCAGAATTTTTGAAAATTTCACTTTTTTGTGAAAATATCCACTAAATGAGGGAATAATGTGTGTGAGGGTACCCCACGAGTGTTCCAAATGTGCGTGGGTAGAATATATATCCCACGGGGGTAAAATTGAAAAAAGTTGAAAAATTTTTTTTTTTTACTTAGTCATTTTTTCAGCATTTATCAGACTTTCAAATAGGGGAAATGTCAGTGAGCATTCCGATTTCAGTTCCAGAGCGATTCGCCCGATGAGTCCTTCATATTTACTCGTTTTCAGCCAATTTTCAGAATTTTTGAAAATGTCACTTTTTTGTGAAAATATCCACTAAATGAGGGAATAATATGTGTGAGGGTACCCCAGGAGAGTTCCAAATGTGTGTGGGTTGAATATATATCCCACGGGGGTAAAATTGAAAAAAGGTTAAAAATTTTTTTTTTTGGACTTAGTCATTTTTTCAGCGTTTATCAGACTTTCAGATAGGGGAAATGTCAATGAGCGTTCCGATTTCAGTTCCAGAGCGATTCGCCCAATGAGTCCTTCATATTTAGTCGTTTTCAGCCAATTTTCTGAATTTTTGAAAATGTCACTTTTTTGTGAAAATATTCACTAAATGAGGGAATAATATGTGTGCGGGTACCCCAGGAGAGTTCCAAATGTGTGTGGGTAGAATATATATCCCACGGGGGTAAAAATGAATAAAGGTGAAAAATTTTTTTTATTGGACTTAGTCATTTTTTCAGCGTTTATAAGACTTTCAGATAGGGGAAATGTCAGTGAGCGTTCCGATTTCAGTTCCAGAACAATTCGCCCGATGAGTCCTTCATATTTAGTCGTTTTCAGCCAATTTTCAGAATTTTTGAAAATTTCACTTTTTTGTGAAAATATCCACTAAATGAGGGAATACTATGTGTGAGGGTACCCCAGGAGAGTTCCAAATGTGTGTGGGTAGAATATATATCCCACGGGGGTAAAATTGAAAAAAGGTTAAAAATTTTTTTTTTTGGACTTAGTCATTTTTTCAGCGTTTATCAGACTTTCAGATAGGGGAAATGTCAATGAGCGTTCCGATTTCAGTTCCAGAGCGATTCGCCCGATGAGTCCTTCATATTTAGTCGTTTTCAGACAATTTTCAGAATTTTTGAAAATTTCACTTTTTTGTGAAATTATCCACTAAATGAGGGAATAATATGTGTGAGGGTACCCCAGGAGTGTTCCAAATGTGCGTGGGTAGAATATATATCCCACGGGGGTAAAATTGAAAAAAGTTGAAAAATTTTTTTTTTTTACTTAGTCATTTTTTCAGCATTTATCAGACTTTCAGATAGGGGAAATGTCAGTGAGCGTTCCGATTTCAGTTCCAGAGCGATTCGCCCGATGAGTCCTTCATATTTAGTCGTTTTCAGCCAATTTTCAGAATTTTTGAAAATGTCACTTTTTTGTGAAAATATCCACTAAATGAGGGAATAATATGTGTGAGGGTACCCCAGGAGAGTTCCAAATGTGTGTGGGTAGAATATATATCCCACGGGGGTAAAATTGAAAAAAGGTTAAACATTTTTTTTTTTGGACTTAGTCATTTTTTCAGCGTTTATCAGACTTTCAGATAGGGGAAATGTCAGTGAGCCCTCCGATTTCAGTTCCAGCGCGATTCGCCCGATGAGTCCTTCATATTGAGTCGTTTTCAGCCAATTTTCTGAATTTTTGAAAATGTCACTTTTTTGTGAAAATATCCACTAAATGAGGGAATAATATGTGTGAGGGTACCCCAGGAGAGTTCCAAATGTGTGTGGGTAGAATATACATCCCACGGGGGTAAAATTGAAAAAAGTTGAAAAAATTTTTTTTTGGACTTAATCATTTTTTCAGCGTTTAGCAGACTTTCAGATAGGGGAAATTTCATTGAGCGCTCCGATTTCAGTTCCAGAGCGTTTCGCCCAATGAGTCCTTCATATTTAGTCGTTTTCAGCCAATTTTCAGAATTTTTGAAAATGTCACTTTTTTGTGAAAATATCCACTAAATGAGGGAATAATATGTGTGCGGGTACCCCAGGAGAGTTCCAAAATGTGTGTGGGTAGAATATATATCCCACAGGGGTAAAATTGAAAAAAGGTTAAAAATTTTTTTTTTTAGACTTAGTCATTTTTTCAGCGTTTATAAGACTTTCAGATAGGGGAAATGTCAGTGAGCGTTCCGATTTCAGTTCCAGAACAATTCGCCCGATGAGTCCTTCATATTTAGTCGTTTTCAGCCAATTTTTAGAATTTTTGAAAATTTCACTTTTTTGTGAAAATATCCACTAAATGAGGGAATAATGTGTGTGAGGGTACCCCACGAGTGTTCCAAATGTGCGTGGGTAGAATATATATCCCACGGGGGTAAAATTGAAAAAAGTTGAAAAATTTTTTTTTTTTACTTAGTAATTTTTTCAGCATTTATCAGACTTTCAAATAGGGGAAATGTCAGTGAGCATTCCGATTTCAGTTCCAGAGCGATTCGCCCGATGAGTCCTTCATATTTAGTCGTTTTCAGCCAATTTTCATAATTTTTGAAAATGTCACTTTTTTGTGAAAATATCCACTAAATGAGGGAATAATATGTGTGAGGGTACCCCAGGAGAGTTCCAAATGTGTGTGGGTAGAATATATATCCCACGGGGGTAAAATTGAAAAAAGGTTAAAAATTTTTTTTTTTGGACTTAGTCATTTTTTCAGCGTTTATCAGACTTTCAGATAGGGGAAATGTCAATGAGCGTTCCGATTTCAGTTCCAGAGCGATTCGCCCAATGAGTCCTTCATATTTAGTCGTTTTCAGCCAATTTTCTGAATTTTTGAAAATGTCACTTTTTTGTGAAAATATTCACTAAATGAGGGAATAATATGTGTGCGGGTATCCCAGGAGAGTTCCAAATGTGTGTGGGTAGAATATATATCCCACGGGGGTAAAATTGAAAAAAGGTGAAAAATTTTTTTTTTTGGACTTAGTCATTTTTTCAGCGTTTATCAGACTTTCAGATAGGGGAAATGTCAGTGAGCATTCCGATTTCAGTTCCAGAGCGATTCGCCCGATGAGTCCTTCATATTTAGTGGTTTTCAGCCAATTTTCAGAATTTTTGAAAATTTCACTTTTTTTGTGAAAATATCCACTAAATGAGGGAATAATGTGTGTGAGGGTACCCCACGAGTGTTCCAAATGTGCGTGGGTAGAATATATATCCCACGGGGGTAAAATTGAAAAAAGTTGAAAAATTTTTTTTTTTTACTTAGTCATTTTTTCAGCATTTATCAGACTTTCAAATAGGGGAAATGTCAGTGAGCATTCTGATTTCAGTTCCAGAGCGATTCGCCCGATGAGTCCTTCATATTTAGTCGTTTTCTGCCAATTTTCAGAATTTTTGAAAATGTCACTTTTTTGTGAAAATATCCACTAAATGAGGGAATAATATGTGTGCGGGTACCCCAGGAGAGTTCCAAATGTGTGTGGGTAGAATATATATCCCACGGGGGTAAAATTGAAAAAAGGTGAAAAATTTTTTTTTTTGGACTTAGTCATTTTTTCAGCGTTTATCAGACTTTCAGATAGGGGAAATGTCAGTGAGCGTTCCGATTTCAGTTCCAGAGCGATTCGCCCGATGAGTCCTTCATATTTAGTGGTTTTCAACCAATTTTCAGAATTTTTGAAAATTTCACTTTTTTGTGAAAATATCCACTAAATGAGGGAATAATGTGTGTGAGGGTACCCCACGAGTGTTCCAAATGTGCGTGGGTAGAATATATATCCCACGGGGGTAAAATTGAAAAAAGTTGAAAAATTTTTTTTTTTTACTTAGTAATTTTTTCAGCATTTATCAGACTTTCAAATAGGGGAAATGTCAGTGAGCATTCCGATTTCAGTTCCAGAGCGATTCGCCCGATGAGTCCTTCATATTTAGTCGTTTTCAGCCAATTTTCAGAATTTTTGAAAATGGCACTTTTTTGTGAAAATATCCACTAAATGAGGGAATAATATGTGTGAGGGTACCCCAGGAGAGTTCCAAATGTGTGTGGGTAGAATATATATCCCACGGGGGTAAAATTGAAAAAAGGTTAAAAATTATTTTTTTTGGACTTAGTCATTTTTTCAGCGTTTATCAGACTTTCAGATAGGGGAAATGTCAATGAGCGTTCCGATTTCAGTTCCAGAGCGATTCGCCCGATGAGTCCTTCATATTTAGTCGTTTTCAGCCAATTTTCAGAATTTTTGAAAATGTCACTTTTTGTGAAAATATCCACTAAATGAGGGAATAATATGTGTGAGGGTACCCCAGGAGAGTTCCAAATGTGTGTGGGTAGAATATATATCCCACGGGGGTAAAATTGAAAGAAGGTTAAAAATTATTTTTTTTGGACTTAGTCATTTTTTCAGCGTTTATCAGACTTTCAGATAGGGGAAATGTCAATGAGCGTTCCGATTTCAGTTCCAGAGCGATTCGCCCAATGAGTCCTTCATATTTAGTCGTTTTCAGCCAATTTTCTGAATTTTTGAAAATGTCACTTTTTTGTGAAAATATTCACTAAATGAGGGAATAATATGTGTGCGGGTACCCCAGGATAGTTCCAAATGTGTGTGGGTAGAATATATATCCCACGGGGGTAAAATTGAAAAAAGGTGAAAAATTTTTTTTTTTGGACTTAGTCATTTTTAGAGCGTTTATCAGACTTTCAGATAGGGGAAATGTCAGTGAGCGTTCCGATTTCAGTTCCAGAGCGATTCGCCCGATGAGTCATTCATATTTAGTGGTTTTCAGCCAATTTTCAGAATTTTTGAAAATTTCACTTTTTTGTGAAAATATTCACTAAATGAGGGAATAATATGTGTGCGGGTACCCCAGGAGAGTTCCAAATGTGTGTGGGTAGAATATATATCCCACGGGGGTAAAAATGAATAAAGGTGAAAAATTTTTTTTATTGGACTTAGTCATTTTTTCAGCGTTTATAAGACTTTCAGATAGGGGAAATGTCAGTGAGCGTTCCGATTTCAGTTCCAGAACAATTCGCCCGATGAATCCTTCATATTTAGTCGTTTTCAGCCAATTTTCAGAATTTTTGAAAATTTCACTTTTTTGTGAAAATATCCACTAAATGAGGGAATACTATGTGTGAGGGTACCCCAGGAGAGTTCCAAATGTGTGTGGGTAGAATATATATCTCACGGGGGTAAAATTGAAAAAAGGTGAAAAAATTTTTTTTTTTGCACTTAGTCATTTTTTCAGCGTTTATCAGACTTTCAGATAGGGGAAATGTCAATGAGCGTTCCGATTTCAGTTCCAGAGCGATTCGCCCAATGAGTCCTTCATATTTAGTCGTTTTCAGCCAATTTTCTGAATTTTTGAAAATGTCACTTTTTTGTGAAAATATCCACTAAATGAGGGAATAATATGTGTGAGGGTACCCCAGGAGAGTTCCAAATGTGTGTGGGTAGAATATATATCCCACGGGGGTAAAATTGAAAAAAGGTTAAAATTTTTTTTTTTTGGACTAAGTCATTTTTTCAGCGTTTATCAGACTTTCAGATAGGGGAAATGTCAATGAGCGTTCCGATTTCAGTTCCAGAGCGATTCGCCCGATGAGTCCTTCATATTTAGTCGTTTTCAGACAATTTTCAGAATTTTTGAAAATTTCACTTTTTTGTGAAATTATCCACTAAATGAGGGAATAATATGTGTGAGGGTACCCCAGGAGTGTTCCAAATGTGCGTGGGTAGAATATATATCCCACGGGGGTAAAATTGAAAAAAGTTGAAAAATTTTTTTTTTTTACTTAGTCATTTTTTCAGCATTTATCAGACTTTCAGATAGGGGAAATGTCAGTGAGCGTTCCGATTTCAGTTCCAGAGCGATTCGCCCGATGAGTCCTTCATATTTAGTCGTTTTCAGCCAATTTTCAGAATTTTTGAAAATGTCACTTTTTTGTGAAAATATCCACTAAATGAGGGAATAATATGTGTGAGGGTACCCCAGGAGAGTTCCAAATGTGTGTGGGTAGAATATATATCCCACGGGGGTAAAATTGAAAAAAGGTTAAACATTTTTTTTTTTGGACTTAGTCATTTTTTCAGCGTTTATCAGACTTTCAGATAGGGGAAATGTCAGTGAGCCCTCCGATTTCAGTTCCAGCGCGATTCGCCCGATGAGTCCTTCATATTCAGTCGTTTTCAGCCAATTTTCTGAATTTTTGAAAATGTCACTTTTTTGTGAAAATATCGACTAAATGAGGGAATAATATGTGTGAGGGTACCCCAGGAGAGTTCCAAATGTGTGTGGGTAGAATATACATCCCACGGGGGTAAAATTGAAAAAAGGTGAAAAAATTTTTTTTTGGACTTAATCATTTTTTCAGCGTTTAGCAGACTTTCAGATAGGGGAAATTTCATTAAGCGCTCCGATTTCAGTTCCAGAGCGTTTCGCCCAATGAGTCCTTCATATTTAGTCGTTTTCAGCCAATTTTCAGAATTTTTGAAAATGTCACTTTTTTGTGAAAATATCCACTAAATGAGGGAATAATATGTGTGCGGGTACCCCAGGAGAGTTCCAAAATGTGTGTGGGTAGAATATATATCCCACGGGGGTAAAATTGAAAAAAGGTTAAAAATTTTTTTTTTTAGACTTAGTCATTTTTTCAGCGTTTATAAGACTTTCAGATAGGGGAAATGTCAGTGAGCGTTCCGATTTCAGTTCCAGAACAATTCGCCCGATGAGTCCTTCATATTTAGTCGTTTTCAGCCAATTTTCAGAATTTTTGAAAATTTCACTTTTTTGTGAAAATATCCACTAAATGAGGGAATAATATGTGTGCGGGTACCCCAGGAGAGTTCCAAAATGTGTGTGGGTAGAATATATATCCCACGGGGGTAAAATTGAAAAAAGGTTAAAAATTTTTTTTTTTAGACTTAGTCATTTCTTCAGCGTTTATAAGACTTTCAGATAGGGGAAATGTCAGTGAGCGTTCCGATTTCAGTTCCAGAACAATTCGCCCGATGAGTCCTTCATATTTAGTCGTTTTCAGCCAATTTTCAGAATTTTTGAAAATTTCACTTTTTTGTGAAAATATCCACTAAATGAGGGAATAATGTGTGTGAGGGTACCCCACGAGTGTTCCAAATGTGCGTGGGTAGAATATATATCCCACGGGGGTAAAATTGAAAAAAGTTGAAAAATTTTTTTTTTTTACTTAGTCATTTTTTCAGCATTTATCAGACTTTCAAATAGGGGAAATGTCAGTGAGCATTCTGATTTCAGTTCCAGAGCGATTCGCCCGATGAGTCCTTCATATTTAGTCGTTTTCAGCCAATTTTCAGAATTTTTGAAAATGTCACTTTTTTGTGAAAATATCCACTAAATGAGGGAATAATATGTGTGAGGGTACCCCAGGAGAGTTCCAAATGTGTGTGGGTAGAATATATATCCCACGGGGGTAAAATTGAAAAAAGGTGAAAAAATTTTTTTTTTGCACTTAGTCATTTTTTCAGCGTTTATCAGACTTTCAGATAGGGGAAATGTCAATGAGCGTTCCGATTTCAGTTCCAGAGCGATTCGCCCAATGAGTCCTTCATATTTAGTCGTTTTCAGCCAATTTTCTGAATTTTTGAAAATGTCACTTTTTTGTGAAAATATTCACTAAATGAGGGAATAATATGTGTGCGGGTACCCCAGGAGAGTTCCAAATGTGTGTGGGTAGAATATATATCCCACGGGGGTAAAATTGAAAAAAGGTGAAAAATTTTTTTTTTTGGACTTAGTCATTTTTTCAGCGTTTATCAGACTTTCAGATAGGGGAAATGTCAGTGAGCGTTCCGATTTCAGTTCCAGAGCGATTCGCCCGATGAGTCCTTCATATTTAGTGGTTTTCAACCAATTTTCAGAATTTTTGAAAATTTCACTTTTTTGTGAGAATATCCACTAAATGAGGGAATAATGTGTGTGAGGGTACCCCACGAGTGTTCCAAATGTGCGTGGGTAGAATATATATCCCACGGGGGTAAAATTGAAAAAAGTTGAAAAATTTTTTTTTTTTACTTAGTAATTTTTTCAGCATTTATCAGACTTTCAGATAGGGGAAATGCCAATGAGCGTTCCGATTTCAGTTCCAGAGCGATTCGCCCAATGAGTCCTTCATATTTAGTCGTTTTCAGCCAATTTTCTGAATTTTTGAAAATGTCACTTTTTTGTGAAAATATTCACTAAATGAGGGAATAATATGTGTGCGGGTACCCCAGGAGAGTTCCAAATATGTGTGGGTAGAATATATATCCCACGGGGGTAAAATTGAAAAAAGTTGAAAAATTTTTTTTTTGGACTTAATCATTTTTTCAGCGTTTAGCAGACTTTCAGATAGGGGAAATTTCATTGAGCGTTCCGATTTCAGTTCCAGAGCGATTCGCCCGATGAGTCCATCATATTTAGTCGTTTTCAGCCAATTTTCTGAATTTTTGAAAATATCACTTTTTTGGGAAAATATCCACTAAATGAGGGAATAATATGTGTGAGGGAACCCCAGGAGAGTTCCAAATGTGTGTGGGTAGAATATATATCCCACGGGGGTAAAATTGAAAAAAGGTGAAAAATTTTTTTTTTTGGACTTAGTCATTTTTTCAGCGTTTATCAGACTTTCAGATAGGGGAAATGTCAGTGAGCGTTCCGATTTCAGTTCCAGAGCGATTCGCCCGATGAGTCCTTCATATTTAGTGGTTTTCAGCCAATTTTCAGAATTTTTGAAAATTTCACTTTTTTATGAAAATATCCACTAAATGAGGGAATAATATGTGTGAGGGTACCCTAGGAGAGTTCCAAATGTGTGTGGGTAGAATATATATCCCACGGGGGTAAAATTGAAAAAAGGTTAAAAATTTTTTTTTTTGGACTTAGTCATTTTTTCAGCGTTTATCAGACTTTCAGATAGGGGAAATGTCAATGAGCGTTCCAATTTCAGTTCCAGAGCGATTCGCCCGATGAGTCCTTCATATTTAGTCGTTTTCAGCCAATTTTCTGAATTTTTGAAAATATAACTTTTTTGGGAAAATATCCACTAAATGAGGGAATAATATTTGTGAGGGTACCCCAGGAGAGTTCCAAATGTGTGTGGGTAGAATATATATCCCACGGGGGTAAAATTGAAAAAAGGTGAAAAAATTTTTTTTTTTGCACTTAGTCATTTTTTCAGCGTTTATCAGACTTTCAGATAGGGGAAATGCCAATGAGCGTTCCGATTTCAGTTCCAGAGCGATTCGCCCAATGAGTCCTTCATATTTAGTCGTTTTCAGCCAATTTTCTGAATTTTTGAAAATGTCACTTTTTTGTGAAAATATTCACTAAATGAGGGAATAATATGTGTGCGGGTACCCCAGGAGAGTTCCAAATATGTGTGGGTAGAATATATATCCCACGGGGGTAAAATTGAAAAAAGTTGAAAAATTTTTTTTTTGGACTTAATCATTTTTTCAGCGTTTAGCAGACTTTCAGATAGGGGAAATTTCATTGAGCGTTCCGATTTCAGTTCCAGAGCGATTCGCCCGATGAGTCCATCATATTTAGTCGTTTTCAGCCAATTTTCTGAATTTTTGAAAATATCACTTTTTTGGGAAAATATCCACTAAATGAGGGAATAATATGTGTGAGGGAACCCCAGGAGAGTTCCAAATGTGTGTGGGTAGAATATATATCCCACGGGGGTAAAATTGAAAAAAGCTTAAAAATTTTTTTTTTTGGACTTAGTCATTTTTTCAGCGTTTATCAGACTTTCAGATAGGGGAAATGTCAGTGAGCCCTCCGATTTCAGTTCCAGCGCGATTCGCCCGATGAGTCCTTCATATTCAGTCGTTTTCAGCCAATTTTCTGAATTTTTGAAAATGTCACTTTTTTGTGAAAATATCCACTAAATGAGGGAATAATATGTGTGAGGGTACCCCAGGAGAGTTCCAAATGTGTGTGGGTAGAATATATATCCCACGAGGGTAAAATTGAAAAAAGTTGAAAAAATTTTTTTTTGGACTTAATCATTTTTTCAGCGTTTAGCAGACTTTCAGATAGGGGAAATTTCATTGAGCGCTCCGATTTCAGTTCCAGAGCGTTTCGCCCGATGAGTCCTTCATATTTAGTCGTTTTCAGCCAATTTTCTGAATTTTTGAAAATATAACTTTTTTGGGAAAATATCCACTAAATGAGGGAATAATATGTGTGAGGGTACCCCAGGAGAGTTCCAAATGTGTGTGGGTAGAATATATATCCCACGGGGGTAAAATTGAAAAAAGGTTAAAAATTTTTTTTTTTAGACTTAGTCATTTTTTCAGCGTTTATAAGACTTTCAGATAGGGTAAATGTCAGTGAGCGTTCCGATTTCAGTTCCAGAACAATTCGCCCGATGAGTCCTTCATATTTAGTCGTTTTCAGCCAATTTTCAGAATTTTTGAAAATTTCACTTTTTTGTGAAAATATCCACTAAATGAGGGAATAATGTGTGTGAGGGTACCCCACGAGTGTTCCAAATGTGCGTGGGTAGAATATATATCCCACGGGGGTAAAATTGAAAAAAGTTGAAAAATTTTTTTTTTTTACTTAGTCATTTTTTCAGCATTTATCAGACTTTCAAATAGGGGAAATGTCAGTGAGCATTCTGATTTCAGTTCCAGAGCGATTCGCCCGATGAGTCCTTCATATTTAGTCGTTTTCAGCCAATTTTCAGAATTTTTGAAAATGTCACTTTTTTGTGAAAATATCCACTAAATGAGGGAATAATATGTGTGAGGGTACCCCAGGAGAGTTCCAAATGTGTGTGGGTAGAATATATATCCCACGGGGGTAAAATTGAAAAAAGGTTAAAAATTTTTTTTTTTGGACTTAGTCATTTTTTCAGCGTTTATCAGACTTTCAGATAGGGGAAATGTCAATGAGCGTTCCGATTTCAGTTCCAGAGCGATTCGCCCAATGAGTCCTTCATATTTAGTCGTTTTCAGCCAATTTTCTGAATTTTTGAAAATGTCACTTTTTTGTGAAAATATTCACTAAATGAGGGAATAATATGTGTGCGGGTACCCCAGGAGAGTTCCAAATATGTGTGGGTAGAATATATATCCCACGGGGGTAAAATTGAAAAAAGTTGAAAAATTTTTTTTTTGGACTTAATCATTTTTTCAGCGTTTAGCAGACTTTCAGATAGGGGAAATTTCATTGAGCGTTCCGATTTCAGTTCCAGAGCGATTCGCCCGATGAGTCCATCATATTTAGTCGTTTTCAGCCAATTTTCTGAATTTTTGAAAATATCACTTTTTTGGGAAAATATCCACTAAATGAGGGAATAATATGTGTGAGGGAACCCCAGGAGAGTTCCAAATGTGTGTGGGTAGAATATATATCCCACGGGGGTAAAATTGAAAAAAGCTTAAAAATTTTTTTTTTTGGACTTAGTCATTTTTTCAGCGTTTATCAGACTTTCAGATAGGGGAAATGTCAGTGAGCCCTCCGATTTCAGTTCCAGCGCGATTCGCCCGATGAGTCCTTCATATTCAGTCGTTTTCAGCCAATTTTCTGAATTTTTGAAAATGTCACTTTTTTGTGAAAATATCCTCTAAATGAGGGAATAATATGTGTGAGGGTACCCCAGGAGAGTTCCAAATGTGTGTGGGTAGAATATATATCCCACGAGGGTAAAATTGAAAAAAGTTGAAAAAATTTTTTTTTGGACTTAATCATTTTTTCAGCGTTTAGCAGACTTTCAGATAGGGGAAATTTCATTGAGCGCTCCGATTTCAGTTCCAGAGCGTTTCGCCCGATGAGTCCTTCATATTTAGTCGTTTTCAGCCAATTTTCTGAATTTTTGAAAATATAACTTTTTTGGGAAAATATCCACTAAATGAGGGAATAATATGTGTGAGGGTACCCCAGGAGAGTTCCAAATGTGTGTGGGTAGAATATATATCCCACGGGGGTAAAATTGAAAAAAGGTGAAAAATTTTTTTTTTTGCACTTAGTCATTTTTTCAGCGTTTATCAGACTTTCAGATAGGGGAAATGCCAATGAGCGTTCCGATTTCAGTTCCAGAGCGATTCGCCCAATGAGTCCTTCATATTTAGTCGTTTTCAGCCAATTTTCTGAATTTTTGAAAATGTCACTTTTTTGTGAAAATATTCACTAAATGAGGGAATAATATGTGTGCGGGTACCCCAGGAGAGTTCCAAATGTGTGTGGGTAGAATATATATCCCACGGGGGTAAAATTGAAAAAAGGTGAAAAATTTTTTTTTTTGGACTTAGTCATTTTTTCAGCGTTTATCAGACTTTCAGATAGGGGAAATGTCAGTGAGCGTTCCGATTTCAGTTCCAGAGCGATTCGCCCGATGAATCCTTCATATTTAGTGGTTTTCAACCAATTTTCAGAATTTTTGAAAATTTCACTTTTTTGTGAAAATATCCTCTAAATGAGGGAATAATGTGTGTGAGGGTACCCCACGAGTGTTCCAAATGTGCGTGGGTAGAATATATATCCCACGGGGGTAAAATTGAAAAAAGTTGAAAAATTTTTTTTTTTTACTTAGTAATTTTTTCAGCATTTATCAGACTTTCAAATAGGGGAAATGTCAGTGAGCATTCCGATTTCAGTTCCAGAGCGATTCGCCCGATGAGTCCTTCATATTTAGTCGTTTTCAGCCAATTTTCAGAATTTTTGAAAATGTCACTTTTTTGTGAAAATATCCACTAAATGAGGGAATAATATGTGTGAGGGTACCCCAGGAGAGTTCCAAATGTGTGTGGGTAGAATATATATCCCACGGGGGTAAAATTGAAAAAAGGTTAAAAATTTTTTTTTTTGGACTTAGTCATTTTTTCAGCGTTTATCAGACTTTCAGATAGGGGAAATGTCAATGAGCGTTCCGATTTCAGTTCCAGAGCGATTCGCCCAATGAGTCCTTCATATTTAGTCGTTTTCAGCCAATTTTCTGAATTTTTGAAAATGTCACTTTTTTGTGAAAATATCCACTAAATGAGGGAATAATATTTGTGAGGGTACCCCAGGAGAGTTCCAAATGTGTGTGGGTAGAATACATATCCCACGGGGGTAAAATTGAAAAAAGGTGAAAAATTTTTTTTTTTAGACTTAGTCATTTTTTCAGCGTTTATAAGACTTTCAGATAGGGGAAATGTCAGTGAGCATTCCGATTTCAGTTCCAGAACAATTCGCCCGATGAGTCCTTCATATTTTGTCGTTTTCAGCCAATTTTCAGAATTTTTGAAAATTTCACTTTTTTGTGAAAATATCCACTAAATGAGGGAATACTATGTGTGAGGGTACCCCAGGAGAGTTCCAAATGTGTGTGGGTAGAATATATATCCCACGGGGGTAAAATTGAAAAAAGGTGAAAAAATTTTTTTTTTTGCACTTAGTCATTTTTTCAGCGTTTATCAGACTTTCAGATAGGGGAAATGCCAATGAGCGTTCCGATTTCAGTTCCAGAGCGATTCGCCCAATGAGTCCTTCATATTTAGTCGTTTTCAGCCAATTTTCTGAATTTTTGAAAATATCACTTTTTTGGGAAAATATCCACTAAATGAGGGAATAATATGTGTGAGGGAACCCCAGGAGAGTTCCAAATGTGTGTGGGTAGAATATATATCCCACGGGGGTAAAATTGAAAAAAGCTTAAAAATTTTTTTTTTTGGACTTAGTCATTTTTTCAGCGTTTATCAGACTTTCAGATAGGGGAAATGTCAGTGAGCCCTCCGATTTCAGTTCCAGCGCGATTCGCCCGATGAGTCCTTCATATTCAGTCGTTTTCAGCCAATTTTCTGAATTTTTGAAAATGTCACTTTTTTGTGAAAATATCCACTAAATGAGGGAATAATATGTGTGAGGGTACCCCAGGAGAGTTCCAAATGTGTGTGGGTAGAATATATATCCCACGAGGGTAAAATTGAAAAAAGTTGAAAAAATTTTTTTTTGGACTTAATCATTTTTTCAGCGTTTAGCAGACTTTCAGATAGGGGAAATTTCATTGAGCGCTCCGATTTCAGTTCCAGAGCGTTTCGCCCGATGAGTCCTTCATATTTAGTCGTTTTCAGCCAATTTTCTGAATTTTTGAAAATATAACTTTTTTGGGAAAATATCCACTAAATGAGGGAATAATATGTGTGAGGGTACCCCAGGAGAGTTCCAAATGTGTGTGGGTAGAATATATATCCCACGGGGGTAAAATTGAAAAAAGGTGAAAAATTTTTTTTTTTGCACTTAGTCATTTTTTCAGCGTTTATCAGACTTTCAGATAGGGGAAATGCCAATGAGCGTTCCGATTTCAGTTCCAGAGCGATTCGCCCAATGAGTCCTTCATATTTAGTCGTTTTCAGCCAATTTTCTGAATTTTTGAAAATGTCACTTTTTTGTGAAAATATTCACTAAATGAGGGAATAATATGTGTGCGGGTACCCCAGGAGAGTTCCAAATGTGTGTGGGTAGAATATATATCCCACGGGGGTAAAATTGAAAAAAGGTGAAAAATTTTTTTTTTTGGACTTAGTCATTTTTTCAGCGTTTATCAGACTTTCAGATAGGGGAAATGTCAGTGAGCGTTCCGATTTCAGTTCCAGAGCGATTCGCCCGATGAATCCTTCATATTTAGTGGTTTTCAACCAATTTTCAGAATTTTTGAAAATTTCACTTTTTTGTGAAAATATCCACTAAATGAGGGAATAATGTGTGTGAGGGTACCCCACGAGTGTTCCAAATGTGCGTGGGTAGAATATATATCCCACGGGGGTAAAATTGAAAAAAGTTGAAAAATTTTTTTTTTTTACTTAGTAATTTTTTCAGCATTTATCAGACTTTCAAATAGGGGAAATGTCAGTGAGCATTCCGATTTCAGTTCCAGAGCGATTCGCCCGATGAGTCCTTCATATTTAGTCGTTTTCAGCCAATTTTCAGAATTTTTGAAAATGTCACTTTTTTGTGAAAATATCCACTAAATGAGGGAATAATATGTGTGAGGGTACCCCAGGAGAGTTCCAAATGTGTGTGGGTAGAATATATATCCCACGGGGGTAAAATTGAAAAAAGGTTAAAAATTTTTTTTTTTGGACTTAGTCATTTTTTCAGCGTTTATCAGACTTTCAGATAGGGGAAATGTCAATGAGCGTTCCGATTTCAGTTCCAGAGCGATTCGCCCAATGAGTCCTTCATATTTAGTCGTTTTCAGCCAATTTTCTGAATTTTTGAAAATGTCACTTTTTTGTGAAAATATCCACTAAATGAGGGAATAATATTTGTGAGGGTACCCCAGGAGAGTTCCAAATGTGTGTGGGTAGAATACATATCCCACGGGGGTAAAATTGAAAAAAGGTGAAAAATTTTTTTTTTTAGACTTAGTCATTTTTTCAGCGTTTATAAGACTTTCAGATAGGGGAAATGTCAGTGAGCATTCCGATTTCAGTTCCAGAACAATTCGCCCGATGAGTCCTTCATATTTTGTCGTTTTCAGCCAATTTTCAGAATTTTTGAAAATTTCACTTTTTTGTGAAAATATCCACTAAATGAGGGAATACTATGTGTGAGGGTACCCCAGGAGAGTTCCAAATGTGTGTGGGTAGAATATATATCCCACGGGGGTAAAATTGAAAAAAGGTGAAAAAATTTTTTTTTTGCACTTAGTCATTTTTTCAGCGTTTAGCAGACTTTCAGATAGGGGAAATTTCATTAAGCGCTCCGATTTCAGTTCCAGAGCGTTTCGCCCAATGAGTCCTTCATATTTAGTCGTTTTCAGCCAATTTTCAGAATTTTTGAAAATGTCACTTTTTTGTGAAAATATCCACTAAATGAGGGAATAATATGTGTGCGGGTACCCCAGGAGAGTTCCAAAATGTGTGTGGGTAGAATATATATCCCACGGGGGTAAAATTGAAAAAAGGTTAAAAATTTTTTTTTTTAGACTTAGTCATTTTTTCAGCGTTTATAAGACTTTCAGATAGGGGAAATGTCAGTGAGCGTTCCGATTTCAGTTCCAGAACAATTCGCCCGATGAGTCCTTCATATTTAGTCGTTTTCAGCCAATTTTCAGAATTTTTGAAAATTTCACTTTTTTGTGAAAATATCCACTAAATGAGGGAATAATATGTGTGCGGGTACCCCAGGAGAGTTCCAAAATGTGTGTGGGTAGAATATATATCCCACGGGGGTAAAATTGAAAAAAGGTTAAAAATTTTTTTTTTTAGACTTAGTCATTTCTTCAGCGTTTATAAGACTTTCAGATAGGGGAAATGTCAGTGAGCGTTCCGATTTCAGTTCCAGAACAATTCGCCCGATGAGTCCTTCATATTTAGTCGTTTTCAGCCAATTTTCAGAATTTTTGAAAATTTCACTTTTTTGTGAAAATATCCACTAAATGAGGGAATAATGTGTGTGAGGGTACCCCACGAGTGTTCCAAATGTGCGTGGGTAGAATATATATCCCACGGGGGTAAAATTGAAAAAAGTTGAAAAATTTTTTTTTTTTACTTAGTCATTTTTTCAGCATTTATCAGACTTTCAAATAGGGGAAATGTCAGTGAGCATTCTGATTTCAGTTCCAGAGCGATTCGCCCGATGAGTCCTTCATATTTAGTCGTTTTCAGCCAATTTTCAGAATTTTTGAAAATGTCACTTTTTTGTGAAAATATCCACTAAATGAGGGAATAATATGTGTGAGGGTACCCCAGGAGAGTTCCAAATGTGTGTGGGTAGAATATATATCCCACGGGGGTAAAATTGAAAAAAGGTGAAAAAATTTTTTTTTTGCACTTAGTCATTTTTTCAGCGTTTATCAGACTTTCAGATAGGGGAAATGTCAATGAGCGTTCCGATTTCAGTTCCAGAGCGATTCGCCCAATGAGTCCTTCATATTTAGTCGTTTTCAGCCAATTTTCTGAATTTTTGAAAATGTCACTTTTTTGTGAAAATATTCACTAAATGAGGGAATAATATGTGTGCGGGTACCCCAGGAGAGTTCCAAATGTGTGTGGGTAGAATATATATCCCACGGGGGTAAAATTGAAAAAAGGTGAAAAATTTTTTTTTTTGGACTTAGTCATTTTTTCAGCGTTTATCAGACTTTCAGATAGGGGAAATGTCAGTGAGCGTTCCGATTTCAGTTCCAGAGCGATTCGCCCGATGAGTCCTTCATATTTAGTGGTTTTCAACCAATTTTCAGAATTTTTGAAAATTTCACTTTTTTGTGAGAATATCCACTAAATGAGGGAATAATGTGTGTGAGGGTACCCCACGAGTGTTCCAAATGTGCGTGGGTAGAATATATATCCCACGGGGGTAAAATTGAAAAAAGTTGAAAAATTTTTTTTTTTTACTTAGTAATTTTTTCAGCATTTATCAGACTTTCAGATAGGGGAAATGCCAATGAGCGTTCCGATTTCAGTTCCAGAGCGATTCGCCCAATGAGTCCTTCATATTTAGTCGTTTTCAGCCAATTTTCTGAATTTTTGAAAATGTCACTTTTTTGTGAAAATATTCACTAAATGAGGGAATAATATGTGTGCGGGTACCCCAGGAGAGTTCCAAATATGTGTGGGTAGAATATATATCCCACGGGGGTAAAATTGAAAAAAGTTGAAAAATTTTTTTTTTGGACTTAATCATTTTTTCAGCGTTTAGCAGACTTTCAGATAGGGGAAATTTCATTGAGCGTTCCGATTTCAGTTCCAGAGCGATTCGCCCGATGAGTCCATCATATTTAGTCGTTTTCAGCCAATTTTCTGAATTTTTGAAAATATCACTTTTTTGGGAAAATATCCACTAAATGAGGGAATAATATGTGTGAGGGAACCCCAGGAGAGTTCCAAATGTGTGTGGGTAGAATATATATCCCACGGGGGTAAAATTGAAAAAAGGTGAAAAATTTTTTTTTTTGGACTTAGTCATTTTTTCAGCGTTTATCAGACTTTCAGATAGGGGAAATGTCAGTGAGCGTTCCGATTTCAGTTCCAGAGCGATTCGCCCGATGAGTCCTTCATATTTAGTGGTTTTCAGCCAATTTTCAGAATTTTTGAAAATTTCACTTTTTTATGAAAATATCCACTAAATGAGGGAATAATATGTGTGAGGGTACCCTAGGAGAGTTCCAAATGTGTGTGGGTAGAATATATATCCCACGGGGGTAAAATTGAAAAAAGGTTAAAAATTTTTTTTTTTGGACTTAGTCATTTTTTCAGCGTTTATCAGACTTTCAGATAGGGGAAATGTCAATGAGCGTTCCAATTTCAGTTCCAGAGCGATTCGCCCGATGAGTCCTTCATATTTAGTCGTTTTCAGCCAATTTTCTGAATTTTTGAAAATATAACTTTTTTGGGAAAATATCCACTAAATGAGGGAATAATATTTGTGAGGGTACCCCAGGAGAGTTCCAAATGTGTGTGGGTAGAATATATATCCCACGGGGGTAAAATTGAAAAAAGGTGAAAAAATTTTTTTTTTTGCACTTAGTCATTTTTTCAGCGTTTATCAGACTTTCAGATAGGGGAAATGCCAATGAGCGTTCCGATTTCAGTTCCAGAGCGATTCGCCCAATGAGTCCTTCATATTTAGTCGTTTTCAGCCAATTTTCTGAATTTTTGAAAATGTCACTTTTTTGTGAAAATATTCACTAAATGAGGGAATAATATGTGTGCGGGTACCCCAGGAGAGTTCCAAATATGTGTGGGTAGAATATATATCCCACGGGGGTAAAATTGAAAAAAGTTGAAAAATTTTTTTTTTGGACTTAATCATTTTTTCAGCGTTTAGCAGACTTTCAGATAGGGGAAATTTCATTGAGCGTTCCGATTTCAGTTCCAGAGCGATTCGCCCGATGAGTCCATCATATTTAGTCGTTTTCAGCCAATTTTCTGAATTTTTGAAAATATCACTTTTTTGGGAAAATATCCACTAAATGAGGGAATAATATGTGTGAGGGAACCCCAGGAGAGTTCCAAATGTGTGTGGGTAGAATATATATCCCACGGGGGTAAAATTGAAAAAAGCTTAAAAATTTTTTTTTTTGGACTTAGTCATTTTTTCAGCGTTTATCAGACTTTCAGATAGGGGAAATGTCAGTGAGCCCTCCGATTTCAGTTCCAGCGCGATTCGCCCGATGAGTCCTTCATATTCAGTCGTTTTCAGCCAATTTTCTGAATTTTTGAAAATGTCACTTTTTTGTGAAAATATCCACTAAATGAGGGAATAATATGTGTGAGGGTACCCCAGGAGAGTTCCAAATGTGTGTGGGTAGAATATATATCCCACGAGGGTAAAATTGAAAAAAGTTGAAAAAATTTTTTTTTGGACTTAATCATTTTTTCAGCGTTTAGCAGACTTTCAGATAGGGGAAATTTCATTGAGCGCTCCGATTTCAGTTCCAGAGCGTTTCGCCCGATGAGTCCTTCATATTTAGTCGTTTTCAGCCAATTTTCTGAATTTTTGAAAATATAACTTTTTTGGGAAAATATCCACTAAATGAGGGAATAATATGTGTGAGGGTACCCCAGGAGAGTTCCAAATGTGTGTGGGTAGAATATATATCCCACGGGGGTAAAATTGAAAAAAGGTTAAAAATTTTTTTTTTTAGACTTAGTCATTTTTTCAGCGTTTATAAGACTTTCAGATAGGGTAAATGTCAGTGAGCGTTCCGATTTCAGTTCCAGAACAATTCGCCCGATGAGTCCTTCATATTTAGTCGTTTTCAGCCAATTTTCAGAATTTTTGAAAATTTCACTTTTTTGTGAAAATATCCACTAAATGAGGGAATAATGTGTGTGAGGGTACCCCACGAGTGTTCCAAATGTGCGTGGGTAGAATATATATCCCACGGGGGTAAAATTGAAAAAAGTTGAAAAATTTTTTTTTTTTACTTAGTCATTTTTTCAGCATTTATCAGACTTTCAAATAGGGGAAATGTCAGTGAGCATTCTGATTTCAGTTCCAGAGCGATTCGCCCGATGAGTCCTTCATATTTAGTCGTTTTCAGCCAATTTTCAGAATTTTTGAAAATGTCACTTTTTTGTGAAAATATCCACTAAATGAGGGAATAATATGTGTGAGGGTACCCCAGGAGAGTTCCAAATGTGTGTGGGTAGAATATATATCCCACGGGGGTAAAATTGAAAAAAGGTTAAAAATTTTTTTTTTTGGACTTAGTCATTTTTTCAGCGTTTATCAGACTTTCAGATAGGGGAAATGTCAATGAGCGTTCCGATTTCAGTTCCAGAGCGATTCGCCCAATGAGTCCTTCATATTTAGTCGTTTTCAGCCAATTTTCTGAATTTTTGAAAATGTCACTTTTTTGTGAAAATATTCACTAAATGAGGGAATAATATGTGTGCGGGTACCCCAGGAGAGTTCCAAATATGTGTGGGTAGAATATATATCCCACGGGGGTAAAATTGAAAAAAGTTGAAAAATTTTTTTTTTGGACTTAATCATTTTTTCAGCGTTTAGCAGACTTTCAGATAGGGGAAATTTCATTGAGCGTTCCGATTTCAGTTCCAGAGCGATTCGCCCGATGAGTCCATCATATTTAGTCGTTTTCAGCCAATTTTCTGAATTTTTGAAAATATCACTTTTTTGGGAAAATATCCACTAAATGAGGGAATAATATGTGTGAGGGAACCCCAGGAGAGTTCCAAATGTGTGTGGGTAGAATATATATCCCACGGGGGTAAAATTGAAAAAAGCTTAAAAATTTTTTTTTTTGGACTTAGTCATTTTTTCAGCGTTTATCAGACTTTCAGATAGGGGAAATGTCAGTGAGCCCTCCGATTTCAGTTCCAGCGCGATTCGCCCGATGAGTCCTTCATATTCAGTCGTTTTCAGCCAATTTTCTGAATTTTTGAAAATGTCACTTTTTTGTGAAAATATCCTCTAAATGAGGGAATAATATGTGTGAGGGTACCCCAGGAGAGTTCCAAATGTGTGTGGGTAGAATATATATCCCACGAGGGTAAAATTGAAAAAAGTTGAAAAAATTTTTTTTTGGACTTAATCATTTTTTCAGCGTTTAGCAGACTTTCAGATAGGGGAAATTTCATTGAGCGCTCCGATTTCAGTTCCAGAGCGTTTCGCCCGATGAGTCCTTCATATTTAGTCGTTTTCAGCCAATTTTCTGAATTTTTGAAAATATAACTTTTTTGGGAAAATATCCACTAAATGAGGGAATAATATGTGTGAGGGTACCCCAGGAGAGTTCCAAATGTGTGTGGGTAGAATATATATCCCACGGGGGTAAAATTGAAAAAAGGTGAAAAATTTTTTTTTTTGCACTTAGTCATTTTTTCAGCGTTTATCAGACTTTCAGATAGGGGAAATGCCAATGAGCGTTCCGATTTCAGTTCCAGAGCGATTCGCCCAATGAGTCCTTCATATTTAGTCGTTTTCAGCCAATTTTCTGAATTTTTGAAAATGTCACTTTTTTGTGAAAATATTCACTAAATGAGGGAATAATATGTGTGCGGGTACCCCAGGAGAGTTCCAAATGTGTGTGGGTAGAATATATATCCCACGGGGGTAAAATTGAAAAAAGGTGAAAAATTTTTTTTTTTGGACTTAGTCATTTTTTCAGCGTTTATCAGACTTTCAGATAGGGGAAATGTCAGTGAGCGTTCCGATTTCAGTTCCAGAGCGATTCGCCCGATGAATCCTTCATATTTAGTGGTTTTCAACCAATTTTCAGAATTTTTGAAAATTTCACTTTTTTGTGAAAATATCCTCTAAATGAGGGAATAATGTGTGTGAGGGTACCCCACGAGTGTTCCAAATGTGCGTGGGTAGAATATATATCCCACGGGGGTAAAATTGAAAAAAGTTGAAAAATTTTTTTTTTTTACTTAGTAATTTTTTCAGCATTTATCAGACTTTCAAATAGGGGAAATGTCAGTGAGCATTCCGATTTCAGTTCCAGAGCGATTCGCCCGATGAGTCCTTCATATTTAGTCGTTTTCAGCCAATTTTCAGAATTTTTGAAAATGTCACTTTTTTGTGAAAATATCCACTAAATGAGGGAATAATATGTGTGAGGGTACCCCAGGAGAGTTCCAAATGTGTGTGGGTAGAATATATATCCCACGGGGGTAAAATTGAAAAAAGGTTAAAAATTTTTTTTTTTGGACTTAGTCATTTTTTCAGCGTTTATCAGACTTTCAGATAGGGGAAATGTCAATGAGCGTTCCGATTTCAGTTCCAGAGCGATTCGCCCAATGAGTCCTTCATATTTAGTCGTTTTCAGCCAATTTTCTGAATTTTTGAAAATGTCACTTTTTTGTGAAAATATCCACTAAATGAGGGAATAATATTTGTGAGGGTACCCCAGGAGAGTTCCAAATGTGTGTGGGTAGAATACATATCCCACGGGGGTAAAATTGAAAAAAGGTGAAAAATTTTTTTTTTTAGACTTAGTCATTTTTTCAGCGTTTATAAGACTTTCAGATAGGGGAAATGTCAGTGAGCATTCCGATTTCAGTTCCAGAACAATTCGCCCGATGAGTCCTTCATATTTTGTCGTTTTCAGCCAATTTTCAGAATTTTTGAAAATTTCACTTTTTTGTGAAAATATCCACTAAATGAGGGAATACTATGTGTGAGGGTACCCCAGGAGAGTTCCAAATGTGTGTGGGTAGAATATATATCCCACGGGGGTAAAATTGAAAAAAGGTGAAAAAATTTTTTTTTTTGCACTTAGTCATTTTTTCAGCGTTTATCAGACTTTCAGATAGGGGAAATG
Organism: Phyllobates terribilis; assembly: GCF_046119375.1. Lineage (NCBI taxonomy): Eukaryota > Metazoa > Chordata > Amphibia > Anura > Dendrobatidae > Phyllobates > Phyllobates terribilis. The sequence goes on along the minus strand of NW_027362773.1, from coordinate 15,838,801 downwards.
CCAATGAGCGTTCCGATTTCAGTTCCAGAGCGATTCGCCCAATGAGTCCTTCATATTTAGTCGTTTTCAGCCAATTTTCTGAATTTTTGAAAATATCACTTTTTTGGGAAAATATCCACTAAATGAGGGAATAATATGTGTGAGGGAACCCCAGGAGAGTTCCAAATGTGTGTGGGTAGAATATATATCCCACGGGGGTAAAATTGAAAAAAGCTTAAAAATTTTTTTTTTTGGACTTAGTCATTTTTTCAGCGTTTATCAGACTTTCAGATAGGGGAAATGTCAGTGAGCCCTCCGATTTCAGTTCCAGCGCGATTCGCCCGATGAGTCCTTCATATTCAGTCGTTTTCAGCCAATTTTCTGAATTTTTGAAAATGTCACTTTTTTGTGAAAATATCCACTAAATGAGGGAATAATATGTGTGAGGGTACCCCAGGAGAGTTCCAAATGTGTGTGGGTAGAATATATATCCCACGAGGGTAAAATTGAAAAAAGTTGAAAAAATTTTTTTTTGGACTTAATCATTTTTTCAGCGTTTAGCAGACTTTCAGATAGGGGAAATTTCATTGAGCGCTCCGATTTCAGTTCCAGAGCGTTTCGCCCGATGAGTCCTTCATATTTAGTCGTTTTCAGCCAATTTTCTGAATTTTTGAAAATATAACTTTTTTGGGAAAATATCCACTAAATGAGGGAATAATATGTGTGAGGGTACCCCAGGAGAGTTCCAAATGTGTGTGGGTAGAATATATATCCCACGGGGGTAAAATTGAAAAAAGGTGAAAAATTTTTTTTTTTGCACTTAGTCATTTTTTCAGCGTTTATCAGACTTTCAGATAGGGGAAATGCCAATGAGCGTTCCGATTTCAGTTCCAGAGCGATTCGCCCAATGAGTCCTTCATATTTAGTCGTTTTCAGCCAATTTTCTGAATTTTTGAAAATGTCACTTTTTTGTGAAAATATTCACTAAATGAGGGAATAATATGTGTGCGGGTACCCCAGGAGAGTTCCAAATGTGTGTGGGTAGAATATATATCCCACGGGGGTAAAATTGAAAAAAGGTGAAAAATTTTTTTTTTTGGACTTAGTCATTTTTTCAGCGTTTATCAGACTTTCAGATAGGGGAAATGTCAGTGAGCGTTCCGATTTCAGTTCCAGAGCGATTCGCCCGATGAATCCTTCATATTTAGTGGTTTTCAACCAATTTTCAGAATTTTTGAAAATTTCACTTTTTTGTGAAAATATCCACTAAATGAGGGAATAATGTGTGTGAGGGTACCCCACGAGTGTTCCAAATGTGCGTGGGTAGAATATATATCCCACGGGGGTAAAATTGAAAAAAGTTGAAAAATTTTTTTTTTTTACTTAGTAATTTTTTCAGCATTTATCAGACTTTCAAATAGGGGAAATGTCAGTGAGCATTCCGATTTCAGTTCCAGAGCGATTCGCCCGATGAGTCCTTCATATTTAGTCGTTTTCAGCCAATTTTCAGAATTTTTGAAAATGTCACTTTTTTGTGAAAATATCCACTAAATGAGGGAATAATATGTGTGAGGGTACCCCAGGAGAGTTCCAAATGTGTGTGGGTAGAATATATATCCCACGGGGGTAAAATTGAAAAAAGGTTAAAAATTTTTTTTTTTGGACTTAGTCATTTTTTCAGCGTTTATCAGACTTTCAGATAGGGGAAATGTCAATGAGCGTTCCGATTTCAGTTCCAGAGCGATTCGCCCAATGAGTCCTTCATATTTAGTCGTTTTCAGCCAATTTTCTGAATTTTTGAAAATGTCACTTTTTTGTGAAAATATCCACTAAATGAGGGAATAATATTTGTGAGGGTACCCCAGGAGAGTTCCAAATGTGTGTGGGTAGAATACATATCCCACGGGGGTAAAATTGAAAAAAGGTGAAAAATTTTTTTTTTTAGACTTAGTCATTTTTTCAGCGTTTATAAGACTTTCAGATAGGGGAAATGTCAGTGAGCATTCCGATTTCAGTTCCAGAACAATTCGCCCGATGAGTCCTTCATATTTTGTCGTTTTCAGCCAATTTTCAGAATTTTTGAAAATTTCACTTTTTTGTGAAAATATCCACTAAATGAGGGAATACTATGTGTGAGGGTACCCCAGGAGAGTTCCAAATGTGTGTGGGTAGAATATATATCCCACGGGGGTAAAATTGAAAAAAGGTGAAAAAATTTTTTTTTTGCACTTAGTCATTTTTTCAGCGTTTATCAGACTTTCAGATAGGGGAAATGCCAATGAGCGTTCCGATTTCAGTTCCAGAGCGATTCGCCCAATGAGTCCTTCATATTTAGTCGTTTTCAGCCAATTTTCTGAATTTTTGAAAATGTCACTTTTTTGTGAAAATATTCACTAAATGAGGGAATAATATGTGTGCGGGTACCCCAGGAGAGTTCCAAATATGTGTGGGTAGAATATATATCCCACGGGGGTAAAATTGAAAAAAGTTGAAAAATTTTTTTTTTGGACTTAATCATTTTTTCAGCGTTTAGCAGACTTTCAGATAGGGGAAATTTCATTGAGCGTTCCGATTTCAGTTCCAGAGCGATTCGCCCGATGAGTCCATCATATTTAGTCGTTTTCAGCCAATTTTCTGAATTTTTGAAAATATCACTTTTTTGGGAAAATATCCACTAAATGAGGGAATAATATGTGTGAGGGAACCCCAGGAGAGTTCCAAATGTGTGTGGGTAGAATATATATCCCACGGGGGTAAAATTGAAAAAAGCTTAAAAATTTTTTTTTTTGGACTTAGTCATTTTTTCAGCGTTTATCAGACTTTCAGATAGGGGAAATGTCAGTGAGCCCTCCGATTTCAGTTCCAGCGCGATTCGCCCGATGAGTCCTTCATATTCAGTCGTTTTCAGCCAATTTTCTGAATTTTTGAAAATGTCACTTTTTTGTGAAAATATCCACTAAATGAGGGAATAATATGTGTGAGGGTACCCCAGGAGAGTTCCAAATGTGTGTGGGTAGAATATATATCCCACGAGGGTAAAATTGAAAAAAGTTGAAAAAATTTTTTTTTGGACTTAATCATTTTTTCAGCGTTTAGCAGACTTTCAGATAGGGGAAATTTCATTGAGCGCTCCGATTTCAGTTCCAGAGCGTTTCGCCCGATGAGTCCTTCATATTTAGTCGTTTTCAGCCAATTTTCTGAATTTTTGAAAATATAACTTTTTTGGGAAAATATCCACTAAATGAGGGAATAATATGTGTGAGGGTACCCCAGGAGAGTTCCAAATGTGTGTGGGTAGAATATATATCCCACGGGGGTAAAATTGAAAAAAGGTGAAAAATTTTTTTTTTTGCACTTAGTCATTTTTTCAGCGTTTATCAGACTTTCAGATAGGGGAAATGCCAATGAGCGTTCCGATTTCAGTTCCAGAGCGATTCGCCCAATGAGTCCTTCATATTTAGTCGTTTTCAGCCAATTTTCTGAATTTTTGAAAATGTCACTTTTTTGTGAAAATATTCACTAAATGAGGGAATAATATGTGTGCGGGTACCCCAGGAGAGTTCCAAATGTGTGTGGGTAGAATATATATCCCACGGGGGTAAAATTGAAAACAGGTGAAAAATTTTTTTTTTTGGACTTAGTCATTTTTTCAGCGTTTATCAGACTTTCAGATAGGGGAAATGTCAGTGAGCGTTCCGATTTCAGTTCCAGAGCGATTCGCCCGATGAATCCTTCATATTTAGTGGTTTTCAACCAATTTTCAGAATTTTTGAAAATTTCACTTTTTTGTGAAAATATCCACTAAATGAGGGAATAATGTGTGTGAGGGTACCCCACGAGTGTTCCAAATGTGCGTGGGTAGAATATATATCCCACGGGGGTAAAATTGAAAAAAGTTGAAAAATTTTTTTTTTTTACTTAGTAATTTTTTCAGCATTTATCAGACTTTCAAATAGGGGAAATGTCAGTGAGCATTCCGATTTCAGTTCCAGAGCGATTCGCCCGATGAGTCCTTCATATTTAGTGGTTTTCAGCCAATTTTCAGAATTTTTGAAAATTTCACTTTTTTGTGAAAATATCCACTAAATGAGGGAATAATATGTGTGAGGGTACCCTAGGAGAGTTCCAAATGTGTGTGGGTAGAATATATATCCCACGGGGGTAAAATTGAAAAAAGGTTAAAAATTTTTTTTTTTGGACTTAGTCATTTTTTCAGCGTTTATCAGACTTTCAGATAGGGGAAATGTCAATGAGCGTTCCAATTTCAGTTCCAGAGCGATTCGCCCGATGAGTCCTTCATATTTAGTCGTTTTCAGCCAATTTTCTGAATTTTTGAAAATATAACTTTTTTGGGAAAATATCCACTAAATGAGGGAATAATATTTGTGAGGGTACCCCAGGAGAGTTCCAAATGTGTGTGGGTAGAATACATATCCCACGGGGGTAAAATTGAAAAAAGGTGAAAAATTTTTTTTTTTAGACTTAGTCATTTTTTCAGCGTTTATAAGACTTTCAGATAGGGGAAATGTCAGTGAGCATTCCGATTTCAGTTCCAGAACAATTCGCCCGATGAGTCCTTCATATTTTGTCGTTTTCAGCCAATTTTCAGAATTTTTGAAAATTTCACTTTTTTGTGAAAATATCCACTAAATGAGGGAATACTATGTGTGAGGGTACCCCAGGAGAGTTCCAAATGTGTGTGGGTAGAATATATATCCCACGGGGGTAAAATTGAAAAAAGGTGAAAAATTTTTTTTTTTTGCACTTAGTCATTTTTTCAGCGTTTATCAGACTTTCAGATAGGGGAAATGCCAATGAGCGTTCCGATTTCAGTTCCAGAGCGATTCGCCCAATGAGTCCTTCATATTTAGTCGTTTTCAGCCAATTTTCTGAATTTTTGAAAATGTCACTTTTTTGTGAAAATATTCACTAAATGAGGGAATAATATGTGTGCGGGTACCCCAGGAGAGTTCCAAATATGTGTGGGTAGAATATATATCCCACGGGGGTAAAATTGAAAAAAGTTGAAAAATTTTTTTTTTGGACTTAATCATTTTTTCAGCGTTTAGCAGACTTTCAGATAGGGGAAATTTCATTGAGCGTTCCGATTTCAGTTCCAGAGCGATTCGCCCGATGAGTCCATCATATTTAGTCGTTTTCAGCCAATTTTCTGAATTTTTGAAAATATCACTTTTTTGGGAAAATATGCACTAAATGAGGGAATAATATGTGTGAGGGAACCCCAGGAGAGTTCCAAATGTGTGTGGGTAGAATATATATCCCACGGGGGTAAAATTGAAAAAAGCTTAAAAATTTTTTTTTTTGGACTTAGTCATTTTTTCAGCGTTTATCAGACTTTCAGATAGGGGAAATGTCAGTGAGCCCTCCGATTTCAGTTCCAGCGCGATTCGCCCGATGAGTCCTTCATATTCAGTCGTTTTCAGCCAATTTTCTGAATTTTTGAAAATGTCACTTTTTTGTGAAAATATTCACTAAATGAGGGAATAATATGTGTGCGGGTACCCCAGGAGAGTTCCAAATGTGTGTGGGTAGAATATATATCCCACGGGGGTAAAATTGAAAAAAGGTGAAAAATTTTTTTTTTTGGACTTAGTCATTTTTTCAGCGTTTATCAGACTTTCAGATAGGGGAAATGTCAGTGAGCGTTCCGATTTCAGTTCCAGAGCGATTCGCCCGATGAATCCTTCATATTCAGTCGTTTTCAGCCAATTTTCTGAATTTTTGAAAATGTCACTTTTTTGTGAAAATATCCACTAAATGAGGTAATAATATGTGTGAGGGTACCCCAGGAGAGTTCCAAATGTGTGTGGGTAGAATATATATCCCACGGGGGTAAAATTGAAAAAAGGTGAAAAAATTTTTTTTTTGCACTTAGTCATTTTTTCAGCGTTTATCAGACTTTCAGATAGGGGTAATGCCAATGAGCGTTCCGATTTCAGTTCCAGAGCGATTCGCCCAATGAGTCCTTCATATTTAGTCGTTTTCAGCCAATTTTCTGAATTTTTGAAAATGTCACTTTTTTGTGAAAATATTCACTAAATGAGGGAATAATATGTGTGCGGGTACCCCAGGAGAGTTCCAAATATGTGTGGGTAGAATATATATCCCACGGGGGTAAAATTGAAAAAAGTTGAAAAAATTTTTTTTTGGACTTAATCATTTTTTCAGCGTTTAGCAGACTTTCAGATAGGGGAAATTTCATTGAGCGTTCCGATTTCAGTTCCAGAGCGATTCGCCCGATGAGTCCTTCATATTTAGTCGTTTTCAGCCAATTTTCTGAATTTTTGAAAATATCACTTTTTTGGGAAAATATCCACTAAATGAGGGAATAATATGTGTGCGGGTACCCCAGGAGAGTTCCAAATGTGTGTGGGTAGAATATATATCCCACGGGGGTAAAATTGAAGAAAGGTGAAAAATTTTTTTTTTTGGTCTTAGTCATTTTTTCAGCGTTTATCAGACTTTCAGATAGGGGAAATGTCAATGAGCGCTCCGATTTCAGTTCCAGAGCGATTCGCCCAATGAGTCCTTCATATTTAGTCGTTTTCAGCCAATTTTCAGAATTTTTGAAAATGTCACTTTTTTGTGAAAATATTCACTAAATGAGGGAATAATATGTGTGCGGGTACCCCAGGAGAGTTCCAAATGTGTGTGGGTAGAATATATATCCCACGGGGGTAAAATTGAAAAAAGTTGAAAAAAATTTTTTTTGGACTTAATCATTTTTTCAGCGTTTAGCAGACTTTCAGATAGGGGAAATTTCATTGAGCGTTCCGATTTCAGTTCCAGATCGATTCGCCCGATGAGTCCTTCATCTTTAGTCGTTTTCAGCCAATTTTCAGAATTTTTGAAAATTTCACTTTTTTGTGAAAATATCCACTAAATGAGGGAATAATATGTGTGCGGGTACCCCAGGAGAGTTCCAAATGTGTGTGGGTAGAATATATATCCCACGGGGGTAAAATTGAAAAAAGTTGAAAAAATTTTTTTTTGGACTTAATCATTTTTTCAGCGTTTAGCAGACTTTCAGATAGGGTAAATTTCATTGAGCGTTCCGATTTCAGTTCCAGAGCGATTCGCCCGATGAGTCCTTCATATTTAGTCGTTTTCAGCCAATTTTCAGAATTTTTGAAAATTTCACTTTTTTGTGAAAATATCCACTAAATGAGGGAATAATATGTGTGAGGGTACCCCAGGAGTGTTCCAAATGTGCGTGGGTAGAATATATATCCCACGGGGGTAAAATTGAAAAAAGTTGAAAAATTTTTTTTTTTTACTTAGTCATTTTTTCAGCATTTATCAGACTTTCAGATAGGGGAAATGTCAGTGAGCGTTCCGATTTCAGTTCCAGAGCGATTCGCCCGATGAGTCCTTCATATTTAGTCGTTTTCAGCCAATTTTCAGAATTTTTGAAAATGTCAATTTTTTGTGAAAATATCCACTAAATGAGGGAATAATATGTGTGAGGGTACCCCAGGAGAGTTCCAAATGTGTGTGGGTAGAATACATATCCCACGGGGGTAAAATTGAAAAAAGTTGAAAAAATTTTTTTTTGGACTTAATCATTTTTTCAGCGTTTAGCAGACTTTCAGATAGGGGAAATTTCATTGAGCCCTCCGATTTCAGTTCCAGAGCGTTTCGCCCGATGAGTCCTTCATATTTAGTAGTTTTCAGCCAATTTTCTGAATTTTTGAAAATATAACTTTTTTGGGAAAATATCCACTAAATGAGGGAATAATATGTGTGAGGGTACCCCAGGAGAGTTCCAAATGTGTGTGGGTAGAATATATATCCCACGGGGGTAAAATTGAAAAAAGGTGAAAAATTTTTTTTTTTAGACTTAGTCATTTTTTCAGCGTTTATTAGACTTTCAGATAGGGGAAATGTCAGTGAGCGTTCCGATTTCAGTTCCAGAACAATTCGCCCGATAAGTCCTTCATATTTAGTCGTTTTCAGCCAATTTTCCGAATTTTTGAAAATTTCACTTTTTTGTGAAAATATCCACTAAATGAGGGAATACTATGTGTGAGGGTACCCCAGGAGAGTTCCAAATGTGTGTGGGTAGAATATATATCCCACGGGGGTAAAATTGAAAAAAGCTTAAAAATTTTTTTTTTTGGACTTAGTCATTTTTTCAGCGTTTATCAGACTTTCAGATAGGGGAAATGTCAGTGAGCGTTCCGATTTCAGTTCCAGAGCGATTCGCCCGATGAGTCCTTCATATTTAGTCGTCTTCAGCCAATTTTCAGAATTTTTGAAAATTTCACTTTTTTGTGAAAATATCCACTAAATGGGGGAATAATATGTGTGCGGGTACCCCAGGAGAGTTCCAAATGTGTGTGGGTAGAATATAAATCCCACGGGGGTAAAATTGAAGAAAGGTGAAAAATTTTTTTTTTTGGACTTAGTCATTTTTTCAGCGTTTATCAGACTTTCAGATAGGCGAAATTTCATTGAGCATTCCGATTTCAGTTCCAGAGCCATTCGCCCGATTAGTCCTTCATATTTAGTCGTTTTCAGCCAATTTTCTGAATTTTTGAAAATATCACTTTTTTGGGAAAATATCCACTAAATGAGGGAATAATATGTGTGAGGGTACCCCAGGAGAGTTCCAAATGTGTGTGGGTAGAATATATATCCCACGGGGGTAAAATTGAAGAAAGGTGAAAAATTTTTTTTTTTTACTTAGTCATTTTTTCAGCATTTATCAGACTTTCAGATAGGGGAAATGTCAGTGAGCGTTCCGATTTCAGTTCCAGAGCGATTCGCCCGATGAGTCCTTCATATGTAGTCGTTTTCAGCCAATTTTCAGAATTTTTGAAAATTTCACTTTTTTGTGAAAATATCCACTAAATGAGGGAATAATATGTGTGCGGCTACCCCAGGAGAGTTCCAAATGTGTGTGGGTAGAATATATATCCCACGGGGGTAAAATTGAAAAAAGGTGAAAAAATTTTTTTTTTGGACTTAGACATTTTTTCAGCGTTTATCAGACTTTCAGATAGGGGAAATGTCAATGAGCGTTCCGATTTCAGTTCCAGAGCGATTCGCCCGATGAGTCCTTCATATTTAGTCGTTTTCAGCCAATTTTCAGAATTTTTGAAAATTTCACTTTTTTGTGAAAATATCCACTAAATGAGGGAATACTATGTGTGAGGGTACCCCAGGAGAGTTCCAAATGTGTGTGGGTAGAATATATATCCTACGGGGGTAAAATTGATAAAAGGTGAAAAAATTTTTTTTTTTGCACTTAATCATTTTTTCAGCGTTTAGCAGACTTTCAGATAGGGGAAATTTCATTGAGCGTTCCGATTTCAGTTCCAGAGCGATTCGCCCTATGAGTCCTTCATATTTAGTCGTTTTCAGCCAATTTTCAAAATTTTTGAAAATGTCACTTTTTTGTGAAAATATCCACTAAATGAGGGAATACTATGTGTGAGGGTAACCCAGGAGAGTTCCAAATGTGTGTGGGTAGAATATATATCCCACGGGGGTAAAATTGAAAAAAGGTGAAAAAAATTTTTTTTTGCACTTAGTCATTTTTTCAGCGTTTAGCAGACTTTCAGATAGGGGAAATTTCATTGAGCATTCCGATTTCAGTTCCAGAGCGATTCGCCCGATGAGTCCTTCATATTTAGTCGTTTTCAGCCAATTTTCTGAATTTTTGAAAATATCACTTTTTTGGGAAAATATCCACTAAATGAGGGAATAATGTGTGTGAGGGTACCCCAGGAGAGTTCCAAATGTGTGTGGGTAGAATATATATCCCACGGGGGTAAAATTGAAAAAAGGTGAAAAATTTTTTTTTTTAGACTTAGTCATTTTTTCAGCGTTTATAAGACTTTCAGATAGGGGAAATGTCAGTGAGCGTTCCGATTTCAGTTCCAGAACAATTCGCCCGATGAGTCCTTCATATTTAGTCGTTTTCAGCCAATTTTCAGAATTTTTGAAAATTTCACTTTTTTGTGAAAATATCCACTAAATGAGGGAATACTATGTGTGAGGGTACCCCAGGAGAGTTCTCAATGTGTGTGGGTAGAATATATATCCCACGGGGGTAAAATTGAAGAAAGGTGAAAAATTTTTTTTTTTGGACTTAGTCATTTTTTCAGCGTTTATCAGACTTTCAGATAGGGGAAATTTCATTGAGCATTCCGATTTCAGTTCCAGAGCCATTCGCCCGATGAGTCCTTCATATTTAGTCGTTTTCAGCCAATTTTCTGAATTTTTGAAAATATCACTTTTTTGTGAAAATATCCACTAAATGAGGGAATAATATGTGTGCGGGTACCCCAGGAGAGTTCCAAATGTGTGTGGGTAGAATATATATCCCACGGGGGTAAAATTGAAGAAAGGTGAAAAATTTTTTTTTTTTACTTAGTCATTTTTTCAGCATTTATCAGACTTTCAGATAGGGGAAATGTCAGTGAGCGTTCCGATTTCAGTTCCAGAGCGATTCGCCCGATGAGTCCTTCATATTTAGTCGTTTTCAGCCAATTTTCAGAATTTTTGAAAATTTCACTTTTTTGTGAAAATATCCACTAAATGAGGGAATAATATGTGTGCGGCTACCCCAGGAGAGTTCCAAATGTGTGTGGGTAGAATATATATCCCACGGGGGTAAAATTGAAAAAAGTTGAAAAAAATTATTTTTGGACTTAATCATTTTTTCAGCGTTTAGCAGACTTTCAGATAGGGGAAATTTCATTGAGCGTTCCGATTTCAGTTCCAGATCGATTCGCCCGATGAGTCCTTCATATTTAGTCGTTTTCAGCCAATTTTCAGAATTTTTGAAAATTTCACTTTTTTGTGAAAATATCCACTAAATGAGGGAATAATGTGTGTGAGGGTACCCCAGGAGAGTTCCAAATGTGAGTGGGTAGAATATATATCCCACGGGGGTAAAATTGAAAAAAGGTGAAAAAATTTTTTTTTTGGACTTAGACATTTTTTCAGCGTTTATCAGACTTTCAGATAGGGGAAATGTCAATGAGCGTTCCGACTTCAGTTCCAGAGCGATTCGCCCGATGAGTCCTTCATATTTAGTCGTTTTCAGCCAATTTTCAGAATTTTTGAAAATTTCACTTTTTTGTGAAAATATCCACTAAATGAGGGAATACTATGTGTGAGGGTACCCCAGGAGAGTTCCAAATGTGTGTGGGTAGAATATATATCCTACGGGGGTAAAATTGATAAAAGGTGAAAAAATTTTTTTTTTTGCACTTAATCATTTTTTCAGCGTTTAGCAGACTTTCAGATAGGGGAAATTTCATTGAGCGTTCCGATTTCAGTTCCAGAGCGATTCGCCCTATGAGTCCTTCATATTTAGTCGTTTTCAGCCAATTTTCTGAATTTTTGAAAATATCACTTTTTTGGGAAAATATCCACTAAATGAGGGAATAATATGTGTGAGGGAACCCCAGGAGAGTTCCAAATGTGTGTGGGTAGAATATATATCACACGGGGGAAAAATTGAAAAAAGGTTAAAAAATTTTTTTTTTGGACTTAGTCATTTTTTCAGCGTTTATCAGACTTTCAGATAGGGGAAATGTCAATGAGCGTTCCGATTTCAGTTCCAGAGCGATTCACCCGTTGAGTTCTTCATATTTAGTGGTTTTCAGCCAATTTTCAGAATTTTTGAAAATTTCACTTTTTTGTGAAAATATCCACTAAATGAGGGAATAATGTGTGTGAGGGTACCCCAGGAGAGTTCCAAATGTGTGTGGGTAGAATATATATCCCACGGGGGTAAAATTGAAAAAAGGTGAAAAATTTTTTTTTTTGGACTTAGTCATTTTTTCAGCATTTATCAGACTTTCAGATAGTGGAAATGTCAGTGAGCGTTCCGATTTCAGTTCCAGAGTGCTTCGCCCGATGATTCCTTCATATTTAGTGGTTTTCAGCCAATTTTCAGAATTTTTGAAAATTTCACTTTTTTGTGAAAATATCCACTAAATGAGGGAATACTATGTGTGAGGGTACCCCAGGAGAGTTCCAAATGTGTGTGGGTAGAATATATATCCCACGGGGGTAAAATTGAAAAAAGTTGCAAAAATTTTTTTTTGGACTTAATCATTTTTTCAGCGTTTAGCAGACTTTCAGATAGGGGAAATGTCAGTGAGCGTTCCGATTTCAGTTCCAGAGCGATTCACCCGATGAGTCCTTCATATTTAGTCGTTTTCAGCCAATTTTCAGAATTTTTGAAAATTTCACTTTTTTGTGAAAATATCCACTAAATGAGGGAATAATATGTGTGCGGGTACCCCAGGAGCGTTCCAAATGTGTGTGGGTAGAATATATATCCCACGGGGGTAAAATTGAAAAAAGTTGAAAAAATTTATTTTTGGACAATCATTTTTTCAGCGTTTAGCAGACTTTCAGATAGGGGAAATGTCAGTGAGCGTTCCGATTTCAGTTCCAGAGCGATTCGCCCGATGAGTCCTTCATATTTAGTCGTTTTCAGCCAATTTTCAGAATTTTTGAAAATTTCACTTTTTTGTGAAAATATCCACTAAATGAGGGAATAATATGTGTGCGGCTACCCCAGGAGAGTTCCAAATGTGTGTGGGTAGAATATATATCCCACGGGGGTAAAATTGAAAAAAGTTGAAAAAATTTTTTTTTGGACTTAATCATTTTTTCAGCGTTTAGCAGACTTTCAGATAGGGGAAATTTCATTGAGCGTTCTGATTTCAGTTCCAGAGCGATTCGCCCGATGAGTCCTTCATATTTAGTCGTTTTCAGCCAATTTTCTGAATTTTTGAAAATATCACTTTTTTGGGAAAATATCCACTAAATGAGGGAATAATATGTGTGAGGGTACCCCAGGAGAGTTCCAAATGTGTGTGGGTAGAATATATATCCCACGGGGGTAAAATTGAAAAAAGGTGAAAAATTTTTTTTTTTGTACTTAATCATTTTTTCAGCGTTTAGCAGACTTTCAGATAGGGGAAATTTCATTGAGCGTTCCGATTTCAGTTCCAGAGCGATTCGTCCTATGAGTCCTTCATATTTAGTCGTTTTCAGCCAATTTTCTGAATTTTTGAAAATATCACTTTTTTGGGAAAATATCCACTAAATGAGGGAATAATGTGTGTGAGGGTACCCCAGGAGAGTTCCAAATGTGAGTGGGTAGAATATATATCCCACGGGGGTAAAATTGAAGAAAGGTGAAAAATTTTTTTTTTTGGACTTAGTCATTTTTTCAGCGTTTATCAGACTTTCAGATAGGGGAAATGTCAGTGAGCCTTCCGATTTCAGTTCCAGCGCGATTCGCCCGATGAGTCCTTCATATTCAGTCGTTTTCAGCCAAATTTCAGAATTTTTGAAAATTTCACTTTTTTGTGAAAGTATCCACTAAATGAGGGAATAATATGTGTGAGGGTACCCCAGGAGTGTTCCAATTGTGCGTGGGTATAATATATATCCCACGGGGGTAAAATTGAAAAAAGTTGAAAAAATTTTTTTTTTTACTTAGTCATTTTTTCAGCATTTATCAGACTTTCAGATAGGGGAAATGTCAGTGAGCATTCCGATTTCAGTTCCAGAGCGATTCGCCCGATGAGTCCTTCATATTTAGTCGTTTTCAGCCAATTTTCAGAATTTTTGAAAATTTCACTTTTTTGTGAAAATATCCACTAAATGAGGGAATAATGTGTGTGAGGGTACCCCAGGAGAGTTCCAAATGTGAGTGGGTAGAATATATATCCCACGGGGGTAAAATTGAAAAAAGGTGAAAAAATTTTATTTTTGGACTTAGTTATTTTTTCAGCGTTTATCAGACTTTCAGATAGGGGAAATGTCAATGAGCGTTCCGATTTCAGTTCCAGAGCGATTCGCCCAATGAGTCCTTCATATTTAGTCGTTTTCAGCCAATTTTCAGAATTTTTGAAAATTTCACTTTTTTGTGAAAATATCCACTAAATGAGGGAATACTATGTGTGAGGGTACCCCAGGAGAGTTCCAAATGTGTGTGGGTAGAATATATATCCTACGGGGGTAAAATTGATAAAAGGTGAAAAAATTTTTTTTTTGCACTTAATCATTTTTTCAGCGTTTAGCAGACTTTCAGATAGGGGAAATGTCAGTGAGCGTTCCGATTTCAGTTCCAGAGCGATTCGCCCGATGAGTCCTTCATATTTAGTCGTTTTCAGCCAATTTTCAGAATTTTTGAAAATTTCACTTTTTTGTGAAAATATCCACTAAATGAGGGAATACTATGTGTGAGGGTACCCCAGGAGAGTTCCAAATGTGTGTGGGTAGAATATATATCCCACGGGGGTAAAATTGAAAAAAGTTGAAAAAATTTTTTTTTGGACTTAATCATTTTTTCAGCGTTTAGCAGACTTTCAGATAGGGGAAATGTCAGTGATCGTTCCGATTTCAGTTCCAGAGCGATTCGCCCGATGAGTCCTTCATATTTAGTCGTTTTCAGCCAATTTTCAGAACTTTTGAAAATTTCACTTTTTTGTGAAAATATCCACTAAATGAGGGAATAATATGTGTGCGGGTACCCCAGGAGCGTTCCAAATGTGTGTGGGTAGAATATATATCCCACGGGGGTAAAATTGAAAAAAGTTGAAAAAATTTTTTTTTGTACAATCATTTTTTCAGCGTTTAGCAGACTTTCAGATAGGGGAAATGTCAGTGAGCGTTCCGATTTCAGTTCCAGAGCGATTCGCCCGATGAGTCCTTCATATTTAGTCGTTTTCAGCCAATTTTCAGAATTTTTGAAAATTTCACTTTTTTGTGAAAATATCCACTAAATGAGGGAATAATATGTGTGCGGCTACCCCAGGAGAGTTCCAAATGTGTGTGGGTAGAATATATATCCCACGGGGGTAAAATTGAAAAAAGTTGAAAAAATTTTTTTTTGGACTTAATCATTTTTTCAGCGTTTAGCAGACTTTCAGATAGGGGAAATTTCATTGAGCGTTCCGATTTCAGTTCCAGAGCGATTCGCCCGATGAGTCCTTCATATTTAGTCGTTTTCAGCCAATTTTCTGAATTTTTGAAAATATCACTTTTTTGGGAAAATATCCACTAAATGAGGGAATAATATGTGTGAGGGTACCCCAGGAGAGTTCCAAATGTGTGTGGGTAGAATATATATCCCACGGAGGTAAAATTGAAAAAAGGTGAAAAATTTTTTTTTTGCACTTAATCATTTTTTCAGCGTTTAGCAGACTATCAGATAGGGGAAATTTCATTGAGCGTTCCGATTTCAGTTCCAGAGCGATTCGTCCTATGAGTCCTTCATATTTAGTCGTTTTCAGCCAATTTTCTGAATTTTTGAAAATATCACTTTTTTGGGAAAATATCCACTAAATGAGGGAATAATGTGTGTGAGGGTACCCCAGGAGAGTTCCAAATGTGAGTGGGTAGAATATATATCCCACGGGGGTAAAATTGAAGAAAGGTGAAAAATTTTTTTTTTTGGACTTAGTCATTTTTTCAGCGTTTATCAGACTTTCAGATAGGGGAAATGTCAGTGAGCATTCCGATTTCAGTTCCAGAGCGATTCGCCCGATGAGTCCTTCATATTTAGTCGTTTTCAGCCAATTTTCAGAATTTTTGAAAATTTCACTTTTTTGTGAAAATATCCACTAAATGAGGGAATAATGTGTGTGAGGGTACCCCAGGAGAGTTCCAAATGTGAGTGGGTAGAATATATATCCCACGGGGGTAAAATTGAAAAAAGGTGAAAAAATTTTATTTTTGGACTTAGTTATTTTTTCAGCGTTTATCAGACTTTCAGATAGGGGAAATGTCAATGAGCGTTCCGATTTCAGTTCCAGAGCGATTCGCCCGATGAGTCCTTCATATTTAGTCGTTTTCAGCCAATTTTCAGAATTTTTGAAAATTTCACTTTTTTGTGAAAATATCCACTAAATGAGGGAATAATATGTGTGAGGGAACCCCAGGAGAGTTCCAAATGTGTGTGGGTAGAATATATATCCCACGGGGGTAAAATTGAAAAAAGGTTAAAAAGTTTTTTTTTTGGACTTAGTCATTTTTTCAGCGTTTATCAGACTTTCAGATAGGGGAAATGTCAATGAGCGTTCCGATTTCAGTTCCAGAGCGATTCGCCCGATGAGTCCTTCATATTTAGTGGTTTTCAGCCAATTTTCAGAATTTTTGAAAATTTCACTTTTTTGTGAAAATATCCACTAAATGAGGGAATAATGTGTGTGAGGGTACCCCAGGAGAGTTCCAAATGTGAGTGGGTAGAATATATATCCCACGGGTGTAAAATTGAAAAAAGGTGAAAAAATTTTTTTTTTGGACTTAGTCATTTTTTCAGCGTTTATCAGACTTTCAGATAGTGGAAATGTCAATGAGCGTTCCGATTTCAGTTCCAGAGCGATTCGCCCGATGAGTCCTTCATATTTAGTCGTTTTCAGCCAATTTTCAGAATTTTTGAAAATTTCACTTTTTTGTGAAAATATCCACTAAATGAGGGAATACTATGTGTGAGGGTACCCCAGAAGTGTTCCAAATGTGCGTGGGTAGAATATATATCCCACGGGGGTAAAATTGAAAAAAGTTGAAAATTTTTTTTTTTTACTTAGTCATTTTTTCAGCATTTATCAGACTTTCAGATAGGGGAAATGTCAGTGAGCGTTCCGATTTCAGTTCCAGAGCGATTCGCCCGATGAGTCCTTCATATTTAGTCGTTTTCAGCTAATTTTCTGAATTTTTGAAAATATCACTTTTTTGGGAAAATATCCACTAAATGAGGGAATAATATGTGTGAGGGTACCCCAGGAGAGTTCCAAATGTGTGTGGGTAGAATATATATCCCACTGGGGTAAAATAGAAAAAAGGTGAAAAAATTTTTTTTTTGTACTTAGTCATTTTTTCAGCGTTTATCAGACTTTCAGATAGGGGAAATGTCAATGAGCGTTCCGATTTCAGTTCCAGAGCGATTCGCCCGATGAGTCCTTCATATTTAGTCGTTTTCAGCCAATTTTCTGAATTTTTGAAAATGTCACTTTTTTGTGAAAATATCCACTAAATGAGGGAATAATATGTGTGAGGGTACCCCAGGAGAGTTCCAAATGTGTGTGGGTAGAATATATATCCCACGGGGGCAAAATTGAAAAAAGTTGAAAAATTTTTTTTTTTTACTTAGTCATTTTTTCAGCATTTATCAGACTTTCAGATAGGGGAAATGTCAGTGAGCGTTCCGATTTCAGTTCCAGAGCGATTCGCCCGATGAGTCCTTCATATTTAGTCGTTTTCAGCCAATTTTCAGAATTTTTGAAAATTTCACTTTTTTGTGAAAATATCCACTAAATGAGGGAATAATATGTGTGCGGGTACCCCAGGAGAGTTCCAAATGTGTGTGGGTAGAATATATATCCCACGGGGGTAAAATTGAAAAAAGATGAAAAAAATTTTTTTTTTGCACTTAGTCATTTTTTCTGCGTTTATCAGGCTTTCAGATAGGGGAAATGTCAATGAGCGTTCCGATTTCAGTTCCAGAGCGATTCGCCCAATGAGTCCTTTATATTTAGTCGTTTTCAGCCAATTTTCTGAATTTTTGAAAATGTCACTTTTTTGTGAAAATATTCACTAAATGAGGGAATAATATGTGTGCGGGAACCCCAGGAGAGTTCCAAATGTGTGTGGGTAGAATATATATCCCACGGGGGTAAAATTGAAAAAAGTTGAAAAAAATTTTTTTTGGACTTAATCATTTTTTCAGCGTTTAGCAGACTTTCAGATAGGGGAAATTTCATTGAGCGTTCCGATTTCAGTTCCAGAGCGATTCGCCCGATGAGTCCTTCATATTTAGTCGTTTTCAGCCAATTTTCTGAATTTTTGAAAATATCACTTTTTTGGGAAAATATCCACTAAATGAGGGAATAATATGTGTGAGGGAACCCCAGGAGAGTTCCAAATGTGAGTGGGAAGAATATATATCCCACGGGGGTAAAATTGAAAAAAGGTGAAAAAAATTTTTTTTTGGACTTAGTCATTTTTTCAGCGTTTAGCAGATAGGGGAAATTTCAGTGAGCGTTCCGATTTCAGTTCCAGAGCGATTCACCCGATGAGTCCTTCATATTTAGTCGTTTTCAGCCAATTTTCTGAATTTTTGAAAATATCACTTTTTTGGGAAAATATCCACTAAATGAGGGAATAATATGTGTGAGGGTACCCCAGGAGAGTTCCAAATGTGTGTGGGTAGAATATATATCCCACGGGGGTAAAATTGAAAAAAGGTGAAAAATTTTTTTTTTTGGACTTAGTCATTTTTTCAGCGTTTATAAGACTTTCAGATAGGGGAAATGTCAGTGAGTGTTCCGATTTCAGTTCCAGAACAATTCGCACGATGAGTCCTTCATATTTAGTCGTTTTCAGCCAATTTTCAGAATTTTTGAAAATTCACTTTTTTGTGAAAATATCCACTAAATGAGGGAATACTATGGGTGAGGGTACCCCAGGAGAGTTCCAAATGTGTGTGGGTAGAATGTATATCCCACGGGCGTAAAATTGAAAAAAGTTGAAAACATTTTTTTTTGGACTTAATCATTTTTTCAGCGTTTAGCAGACTTTCAGATAGGGGAAATTTCATTGAGCGTTACGATTTCAGTTCCAGAGCGATTCGCCCGATGAGTCCTTCATATTTAGTCGTTTTCAGCCAATTTTCTGAATTTTTGAAAATATCACTTTTTTGGGAAAATATCCACTAAATGAGGGAATAATATGTGTGAGGGTACCCCAGGAGAGTTCCAAATGTGTGTGGGTAGAATATATATCCCACGGGGGTAAAATTGAAAAAAGGTGAAAAATTTTTTTTTTTAGACTTAGTCATTTTTTCAGCGTTTATAAGACTTTCAGATAGGGGAAATGTCAGTGAGCCTTCCGATTTCAGTTCCAGCGCGATTCGCCCGATGAGTCCTTCATATTCAGTGGTTTTCAGCCAATTTTCTGAATTTTTGAAAATTTCACTTTTTTGTGAAAATATTCACTAAATGAGGGAATAATATGTGTGAGGGTACCCAGGAGTGTTCCAAATGTGCGTGGGTAGAATATATATCCCACGGGGGTAAAATTGAAAAAAGGTGAAAAAATTTTTTTTTGGACTTAATCATTTTTTCAGCGTTTATCAGACTTTCAGATAGGGGAAATATCAGTGAGCGTTCCGATTTCAGTTCCAGAGCGATTCGCCCGATGAGTCCGGTCATATTTAGTCGTTTTCAGGCAATTTTCAGAATTTTTGAAAATTTCACTTTTTTGTGAAAATATCCACTAAATGAGGGAATATTGTGTGTGAGGGTACCCCAGGAGAGTTCCAAATGTGAGTGGGTAGAATATATATCCCACGGGGTAAAATTGAAAAAAGGTGAAAAAATTTTTTTTTTGGACTTAGTCATTTTTTCAGTGTTTATCAGACTTTCAGATAGGGGAAATGTCAATGAGCGTTCCGATTTCAGTTCCAGAGCGATTCGCCCGATGAGTCCTTCATATTTAGTTGTTTTCAGCCAATTTTCTGAATTTTTGAAAATGTCACTTTTTTGTGAAAATATCCACTAAATGAGGGAATACTATGTGTGAGGGTACCCCAGGAGAGTTCCAAATGTGCGTGGGTAGAATATATATCCCACGGGGGTAAAATTGAAAAAAGTTGAAAAAATTTTTTTTTTTACTTAGTCATTTTATCAGCATTTATCAGACTTTCAGATAGGGGAAATGTCAGTGAGCGTTCCGATTTCAGTTCCAGAGCGATTCGCCCGAGGAGTCCTTCATATTTAGTGGTTTTCAGCCAATTTTCAGAATTTTTGAAAATTTCACTTTTTTGTGAAAATATCCACTAAATGAGGGAATAATGTGTGTGAGGGTACCCCAGGAGAGTTCCAAATGTGAGTGGGTAGAATATATATCCCACTGGGGTAAAATTGAAAAAAGGTAAAAAAATTTTTTTTTTGGACTTAGTCATTTTTTCAGCGTTTATCAGACTTTCAGATAGGGGAAATGTCAATGAGCGTTCCGATTTCAGTTCCAGAGCGATTCGCCCGATGAGTCCTTCATATTTAGTCGTTTTCAGCCAATTTTCAGAATTTTTGAAAATATCACTTTTTTGGGAAAATATCCACTAAATGAGGGAATAATATGTGTGAGGGTACCCAGGAGAGTTCCAAATTTGTGTGGATAGAATATATATCCCACGGGGGTAAAATTGAAAAAAGGTGAAAAATTTTTTTTTTTGGACTTAGTCATTTTTTCAGCGTTTATAAGACTTTCAGATAGGGGAAATGTCAGTGAGTGTTCCGATTTCAGTTCCAGAACAATTCGCACGATGAGTCCTTCATATTTAGTCGTTTTCAGCCAATTTTCAGAATTTTTGAAAATTCACTTTTTTGTGAAAATATCCACTAAATGAGGGAATACTATGTGTGAGGGTACCCCAGGAGAGTTCCAAATGTGTGTGGGTAGAATATATATCCCACGGGGGTAAAATTGAAAAAAGGTGAAAAAATTTTTTTTTTGCACTTAATCATTTTTTCAGCGTTTAGCAGACTTTCAGATAAGGGAAATTTCATTGAGCGTTCCGATTTCAGTTCCAGAGCGATTCGCCCGATGAGTCCTTCATATTTAGTCATTTTCAGCCAATTTTCTGAATTTTTGAAAATATCACTTTTTTGGGAAAATATCCACTAAATGAGGGAATAATATGTGTGAGGGTACCCCAGGAGAGTTCCAAATGTGTGTGGGTAGAATATATATCCCACGGGGGTAAAATTGAAAAAAGGTGAAAAAATTTTTTTATTGGACTTAGTCATTTTTTCAGCGTTCATAAGACTTTCAGATAGGGGAAATGTCAATGAGCGTTCCGATTTCAGCTCCAGAGCGATTCGCCCAATGAGTCCTTCATATTTAGTCGTTTTCAGCCAATTTTCTGAATTTTTGAAAATGTCACTTTTTTGTGAAAATATTCACTAAATGAGGGAATAATATGTGTGCGGGTACCCCAGGAGAGTTCCAAATGTGTGTGGGTAGAATATATATCCCACGGGGGTAAAATTGAAAAAAGTGGAAAAAATTTTTTTTTGGACTTAATCATTTTTTCAGCGTTTAGCAGACTTTCAGATAGGGGAAATTTCATTGAGCGTTCCGATTTCGGTTCCAGAGCGATTCGCCCGATGAGTCCTTCATATTTAGTCGTTTTCAGCCAATTTTCTGAATTTTTGAAAATATCACTTTTTTGGGAAAATATACACTAAATGAGGGAATAATATGTGTGAGGGTACCCCAGGAGAGTTCCAAATGTGTTTGGGTAGAATATATATCCCACGGGGGTAAAATTGAAAAAAGGTGAAAAATTTTTTTTTTTGGACTTAGTCATTTTTTCAGCGTTTATCAGACTTTCAGATAGGGGAAATGTCAATGAGCGTTCCGATTTCAGTTCCAGAGCGATTCGCCCGATGAGTCCTTCATATTTAGTTGTTTTCAGCCAATTTTCTGAATTTTTGAAAATGTCACTTTTTTGTGAAAATATCCACTAAATGAGGGAATACTATGTGTGAGGGTACCCCAGGAGAGTTCCAAATGTGCGTGGGTAGAATATATATCCCACGGGGATAAAATTGAAAAAAGGTGAAAAAATTTTTTTTTGGACTTAATCATTTTTTCAGCGTTTATAAGACTTTCAGATAGGGGAAATGTCAGTGAGTGTTCCGATTTCAGTTCCAGAGCGATTCGCCCGATGAGTCCTTCATATTTAGTCGTTTTCAGCCAATTTTCTGAATTTTTGAAAATTTCACTTTTTTGTGAAAATATCCACTAAACGAGGGAATAATATGTGTGAGGGTACCCCAGGAGAGTTCCAAATGTGCGTGGGTAGAATATATATCCCACGGGGTTAAAATTGAAAAAAGTTGAAAAAATTTTTTTTTGGACTTAGTCATTTTTTCAGCGTTTATCAGACTTTCAGATAGGGGAAATGTCAGTGAGCGTTCCGATTTCAGTTTCAGCGCGATTCGACCGATGAGTCCTTCATATTCAGACGTTTTCAGCCAATTTTCTGAATTTTTGAAAATTTCACTTTTTTGTGAAAATATCCACTAAATGAGGGAATAATATGTGTGAGGGTACCCCAGGAGAGTTCCAAATGTGTGTGGGTAGAATATATATCCCACGGGGGTAAAATTGAGAAAAGGTTAAAAAAATTTTTTTTGTACTTAATCATTTTTTCAGCGTTTATCAGACTTTCAGATAGGGGAAATATCAATGAGCGTTCCGATTTCAGTTCCAGAGCGATTCGCCCGATGAGTCCTTCATATTTAGTCGTTTTCAGCCAATTTTCTGAATTTTTGAAAATTTCACTTTTTTGTGAAAATATCCACTAAACGAGGGAATAATATGTGTGAGGGTACGCCAGGAGAGTTCCAAATGTGCGTGGGTAGAATATATATCCCACGGGGGTAAAATTGAAAAAAGTTGAAAAAAATTTTTTTTGGACTTAGTCATTTTTTCAGCGTTTATCAGACTTTCAGATAGGGGAAATGTCAGTGAGCGTTCTGATTTCAGTTTCAGCGCGATTCGACCGATGAGTCCTTCATATTCAGACGTTTTCAGCCAATTTTCTGAATTTTTGAAAATTTCACTTTTTTGTGAAAATATCCACTAAATGAGGGAATAGTATGTGTGAGGGTACCCCAGGAGTGTTCCAAATGTGCGTGGGTAGAATATATATCCCACGGGGGTAAAATTGAAAAAAGTTGAAAAAATTTTTTTTTGTACTTAATTATTTTTTCAGCGTTTATCAGACTTTCAGATAGGGGAAATATCAGTGAGCTTTCCGATTTCAGTTCCAGAGCGATTCGCTCGATGAGTCCTTCATATTTAGTCGTTTTCATCCAATTTTCAGAATTTTTGAAAATTCACTTTTTTGTGAAAATATCCACTAAATGAGGGAATACTATGTGTGAGGGTACCCCAGGAGAGTTCCAAATGTGTGTGGGTAGAATATATATCCCACGGGGGTAAAATTGAAAAAAGGTGAAAAATTTTTTTTATTGGACTTAGTCATTTTTTCAGCATTTATCAGACTTTCAGATAGGGGAAATGTCAATGAGCGTTCCGATTTCAGCTCCAGAGCGATTCGCCCGATGAGTCCTTCATATTTAGTCGTTTTCAGCCAATTTTCTGAATTTTTGAAAATGTCACTTTTTTGTGAAAATATTCACTAAATGAGGGAATAATATGTGTGCGGGTACCCCAGGAGAGTTCCAAATGTGTGTGGGTAGAATATATATCCCACGGGGGTAAAATTGAAAAAAGTGGAAAAAATTTTTTTTTGGACTTAATCATTTTTTCAGCGTTTAGCAGACTTTCAGATAGGAGAAATGTCAATGAGCGTTCCGATTTCAGTTCCAGAGCGATTCGCCCGATGAGTCCGTCATATTTAGTCATTTTCAGCAAATTTTCTGAATTTTTGAAAATTTCACTTTTTTGTGAAAATATCCACTAAATGAGGGAATAATATGTGTGAGGGTACCCCAGGAGTGTTCCAAATGTGCGTGGGTAGAATATATATCCCACGGGGGTAAAATTGAAAAAAGTTGAAAAAATTTTTTTTTGTACTTAATTATTTTTTCAGCGTTTATCAGACTTTCAGATAGGGGAAATATCAGTGAGCGTTCCGATTTCAGTTCCAGAGCGATTCGCCCGATGAGTCCTTCATATTTAGTCGTTTTCAGCCAATTTTCTGAATTTTTGAAAATTTCACTTTTTTGTGAAAATATCCACTAAATGAGGGAATAATATGTGTGAGGGTACCCCAGGAGAGTTCCAAATGTGCGTGGGTAGAATATATATCCCACGGGGGTAAAATTGGAAAAAGTTGAAAAAAATTTTTTTTGGACTTAGTCATTTTTTCAGCGTTTATCAGACTTTCAGATAGGGGAAATGTCAGTGAGCGTTCCGATTTCAGTTTCAGCGCGATTCGACCGATGAGTCCTTCATATTCAGACGTTTTCAGCCAATTTTCTGAATTTTTGAAAATTTCACTTTTTTGTGAAAATATCCACTAAATGAGGGAATAGTATGTGTGAGGGTACCCCAGGAGTGTTCCAAATGTGCGTGGGTAGAATATATATCCCACGGGGGTAAAATTGAAAAAAGTTGAAAAAATTTTTTTTTGTACTTAATTATTTTTTCAGCGTTTATCAGACTTTCAGATAGGGGAAATATCAGTGAGCGTTCCGATTTCAGTTCCAGAGCGATTCGCTCGATGAGTCCTTCATATTTAGTCGTTTTCAGCCAATTTTCTGAATTTTTGAAAATTTCACTTTTTTGTGAAAATATCCACTAAATGAGGGAATAATATGTGTGAGGGTACCCCAGGAGAGTTCCAAATGTGCGTGGGTAGAATATATATCCCACGGGGGTAAAATTGAAAAAAGGTGAAAATTTTTTTTTATGGACTTAGTCATTTTTTCAGCGTTTATCAGACTTTCAGATAGGAGAAATGTCAATGAGCGTTCCGATTTCAGTTCCAGAGCGATTCGCCCGATGAGTCCGTCATATTTAGTCGTTTTCAGCAAATTTTCTGAATTTTTGAAAATTTCACTTTTTTGTGAAAATATCCACTAAATGAGGGAATAATATGTGTGAGGGTACCCCAGGAGTGTTCCAAATGTGCGTGGGTAGAATATATATCCCACGGGGGTAAAATTGAAAAAAGTTGAAAAAAATTTTTTTTGTACTTAATTATTTTTTCAGCGTTTATCAGACTTTCAGATAGGGGAAATATCAGTGAGCGTTCCGATTTCAGTTCCAGAGCGATTCGCCCGATGAGTCCTTCATATTTAGTCGTTTTCAGCCAATTTTCTGAATTTTTGAAAATTTCACTTTTTTGTGAAAATATCCACTAAATGAGGGAATAATATGTGTGAGGGTACCCCAGGAGTGTTCCAAATGTGCGTGGGTAGAATATATATCCCACGGGGGTAAAATTGAAAAAAGTTGAAAAATTTTTTTTTTGTACTTAATTATTTTTTCAGCGTTTATCAGACTTTCAGATAGGGGAAATATCAGTGAGCGTTCCGATTTCAGTTCCAGAGCGATTCGCCCGATGAGTCCGTCATATTTAGTCGTTTTCAGCCAATTTTCTGAATTTTTGAAAATTTCACTTTTTTGTGAAAATATCCACTAAATGAGGGAATAATATGTGTGAGGGTACCCCCGGAGTGTTCCAAATGTGCGTTGGTAGAATATATATCCCACGGGTGTAAAATTGAAAAAAGGTGAAAAAATTTTTTTTTGGACTTAATAATTTTTTCAGCGTTTATCAGACTTTCAGATAGGGGAAATGTCAATGAGCGTTCCGATTTCAGTTCCAGAGCGATTCGCCCGATGAGTCCGTCATATTTAGTAGTTTTCAGCCAATTTTCTGAATTTTTGAAAATTTCACTTTTTTGTGAAAATATCCACTAAATGAGGGAATAATATGTGTGAGGGTAAGCCAGGAGTGTTCCAAATGTGCGTGGGTAGAATATAAATCCCACGGGGGTAAAATTGAAAAAAGTTGAAAAAATTTTTTTTTGTACTTAATTATTTTTTCAGCGTTTATCAGACTTTCAGATAGGGGAAATATCAGTGAGCGTTCCGATTTCAGTTCCAGAGCGATTCGCCCGATGAGTCCTTCATATTTAGTCGTTTTCAGCCAATTTTCTGAATTTTTGAAAATTTCACTTTTTTGTGAAAATATCCACTATATGAGGGAATAATATGTGTGAGGGTACCCCAGGAGAGTTCCAAATGTGTGTGGGTAGAATATATATCCCACGGGCGTAAAATTGAAAAAAGGTGAAAAAATTTTTTTTTGGACTTAATCATTTTTTCAGCGTTTATCAGACTTTCAGATAGGGGAGATATCAATGAGCGTTCCGATTTCAGTTCCAGAGCGATTCGCCCGATGAGTCCTTCATATTTAGTCGTTTTCAGCCAATTTAATGAATTTTTGAAAATATCACTTTTTTGTGAAAATATCCACTAAATGAGGGAATAATATGTGTGAGGGTACCCCAGGAGAGTTCCAAATGTGTGTGGGAAGAATATGTATCCCACGGGGGTAAAATTGAAAAAAGGTGAAAAAATTTTTTTTTTGGACTTACTCATTTTTTCAGCGTTTATCAGACTTTCAGATAGGGGAAATGTCAATGAACGTTCAGATTTCAGTTCCAGAGCGATTCGCCCGATGAGTCCTTCATATTTAGTCGTTTTCAGCCAATTTTCTGAATTTTTGAAAATTTCACTTTTTTGTGAAAATATCCAGTAAATGAGGGAATAATATGTGTGAGGGTACCCCAGGAGAGTTTCAAATGTGTGTGGGTAGAATATATATCCCATGGGGGTAAAATGGAAGAAAGGTAAAAAATTTTTTTTTTTGGACTTAGTCATTTTTTCAGCGTTTATCAGACTTTCAGATAGGGGAAATATCAGTGAGCGTTCCGATTTCAGTTCCAGAGCGATTCACCCGATGAGTCCGTCATATTTAGTCGTTTTCAGGCAATTTTCTGAATTTTTGAAAATTTCACTTTTTTGTGAAAATATCCACTAAATGAGGGAATAATATGTGTGAGGGTACCCCAGGAGTGTTCCAAATGTGCGTGGGTAGAATATATATCCCACGGGGGTAAAATTGAAAAAAGGTGAAAAAATTTTTTTTTGGACTTAATCATTTTTTCAGCGTTTATCAGACTTTCAGATAGAGGAAATATCAATGAGCGTTCCGATTTCAGTTCCAGAGCGATTCGCCCGATGAGTCCTTCATATTTAGTCGTTTTCAGCCAATTTTCTGAATTTTTGAAAATTTCACTTTTTTGTGAAAATATCCAGTAAATGAGGGAATAATATGTGTGAGGGTACCCCAGGAGAGTTCCAAATGTGTGTGGGTAGAATATATATCCCACGGGGGTAAAATTGAAGAAAGGTAAAAAATTTTTTTTTTTGGACTTAGTCATTTTTTCAGCGTTTATCAGACTTTCAGATAGGGGAAATGTCAGTGAGCGTTCCGATTTCAGTTCCAGAGCGATTCTCCCGATGAGTCCTTTATATTTAGTCGTTTTCAGTCAATTTTCTGAATTTTTGAAAATTTCACTTTTTTGTGAAAATATCCACTAAATGAGGGAATAATATGTGTGAGGGTACCCCAGGAGTGTTCCAAATGTGCGTGGGTAGAATATATATCCCACGGGGGTAAAATTGAAAAAAGGTGAAAAAATTTTTTTTTGGACTTAATCATTTTTTCAGCGTTTATCAGACTTTCAGATAGGGGAAATATCAACGAGCATTCCGATTTCAGTTCCAGAGCGATTCGCCCAATGAGTCCTTCATATTTAGTCGTTTTCAGCCAATTTTCTGATTTTTTGAAAATATCACTTTTTTGTGAAAATATCCACTAAATGAGGGAATAATATGTGTGAGGGTACCCCAGGAGAGTTCCAAATGTGTGTGGGAAGAATATGTATCCCACGAGGGTAAAATTGAAAAAAGGTGAAAAAATTTTTTTTTGGACTTAGTCATTTTTTCAGCGTTTATCAGACTTTCAGATAGGGGAAATGTCAATGAACGTTCAGATTTCAGTTCCAGAGCGATTCGCCCGATGAGTCCTTCATATTTAGTCGTTTTCAGCCAATTTTCTGAATTTTTGAAAATTTCACTTTTTTGTGAAAATATCCAGTAAATGAGGGAATAATATGTGTGAGGGTACCCCAGGAGAGTTCCAAATGTGTGTGGGTAGAATATATATCCCACGGGGGTAAAATTGAAGAAAGGTAAAAAATTTTTTTTTTTGGACTTAGTCATTTTTTCAGCGTTTATCAGACTTTCAGATAGGGGAAATGTCAGTGAGCGTTCCGATTTCAGTTCCAGAGCGATTCGCCCGATGAGTCCTTTATATTTAGTCGTTTTCAGTCAATTTTCTGAATTTTTGAAAATTTCACTTTTTTGTGAAAATATCCACTAAATGAGGGAATAATATGTGTGAGGGTACCCCAGGAGTGTTCCAAATGTGTGTGGGTAGAATATATATCCCACGGGGGTAAAATTGAAAAAAGGTGAAAAAATTTTTTTTTGGACTTAATCATTTTTTCAGCGTTTATCAGACTTTCAGATAGGGGAAATATAAATGAGCGTTCCGATTTCAGTTCCAGAGCGATTCGCCCGATGAGTCCTTCATATTTAGTCGTTTTCAGCCAATTTTCTGAATTTTTGAAAATTTCACTTTTTTGTGAAAATATCCACTAAATGAGGGAATAATATGTGTGAGGGTACCCCAGGAGTGTTCCAAATGTGCGTGGGTAGAATATAAATCCCACGGGGGTAAAATTGAAAAAAGTTGAAAAAATTTTTTTTTGTACTTAATTATTTTTTCAGCGCTTATCAGACTTTCAGATAGGGGAAATATCAGTGAGCGTTCCGATTTCAGTTCCAGAGCGATTCGCCCGATGAGTCCTTCATATTTAGTCGTTTTCAGCCAATTTTCTGAATTTTTGAAAATTTCACTTTTTTGTGAAAATATCCACTATATGAGGGAATAATATGTGTGAGGGTACCCCAGGAGAGTTCCAAATGTGTGTGGGTAGAATATATATCCCACGGGCGTAAAATTGAAAAAAGGTGAAAAAATTTTTTTTTGGACTTAATCATTTTTTCAGCGTTTATCAGACTTTTAGATAGGGGAGATATCAATGAGCGTTCCGATTTCAGTTCCAGAGCGATTCGCCCGATGAGTCCTTCATATTTAGTCGTTTTCAGCCAATTTTCTGAATTTTTGAAAATATCACTTTTTTGTGAAAATATCCACTAAATGAGGGAATAATATGTGTGAGGGTACCCCAGGAGAGTTCCAAATGTGTGTGGGAAGAATATGTATCCCACGGGGGTAAAATTAAAAAAAGGTGAAAAATTTTTTTTTTTGGACTTAGTCATTTTTTCAGCGTTTATCAGACTTTCAGATAGGGGAAATGTCAATGAACGTTCAGATTTCAGTTCCAGAGCGATTCGCCCGATGAGTCCTTCATATTTAGTCGTTTTCAGCCAATTTTCTGAATTTTTGAAAATTTCACTTTTTTGTGAAAATATCCAGTAAATGAGGGAATAATATGTGTGAGGGTACCCCAGGAGAGTTTCAAATGTGTGTGGGTAGAATATATATCCCATGGGGGTAAAATGGAAGAAAGGTAAAAAATTTTTTTTTTTGGACTTAGTCATTTTTTCAGCGTTTATCAGACTTTCAGATAGAGGAAATGTCAGTGAGCGTTCCGATTTCAGTTCCAGAGCGATTCACCCGATGAGTCCGTCATATTTAGTCGTTTTCAGTCAATTTTCTGAATTTTTGAAAATTTCACTTTTTTGTGAAAATATCCACTAAATGAGGGAATAATATGTGTGAGGGTACCCAAGGAGTGTTCCAAATGTGCGTGGGTAGAATATATATCCCACGGGGGTAAAATTGAAAAAAGGTGAAAAAATTTTTTTTTGGACTTAATCATTTTTTCAGCGTTTATCAGACTTTCAGATAGGGGAAATATAAATGAGCGTTCCGATTTCAGTTCCAGAGCGATTCGCCCGATGAGTCCTTCATATTTAGTCGTTTTCAGCCAATTTTCTGAATTTTTGAAAATTTCACTTTTTTGTGAAAATATCCACTAAATGAGGGAATAATATGTGTGAGGGTACCCCAGGAGTGTTCCAAATGTGCGTGGGTAGAATATATATCCCACGGGGGTAAAATTGAAAAAAGGTGAAAACATTTTTTTTTGGACTTAATCATTTTTTCAGCGTTTATCAGACTTTCAGATAGGGGAAATATCAATGAGCGTTCCGATTTCAGTTCCAGAGCGATTCGCCCGATGAGTCCTTCATATTTAGTCGTTTTCAGCCAATTTTCTGATTTTTTGAAAATATCACTTTTTTGTGAAAATATCCACTAAATGAGGGAATAATATGTGTGAGGGTACCCCAGGAGAGTTCCAAATGTGTGTGGGAAGAATATGTATCCCACGAGGGTAAAATTGAAAAAAGGTGAAAAAATTTTTTTTTTGGACTTAGTCATTTTTTCAGCGTTTATCAGACTTTCAGATAGGGGAAATGTCAATGAACGTTCAGATTTCAGTTCCAGAGCGATTCGCCCGATGAGTCCTTCATATTTAGTCGTTTTCAGCCAATTTTCTGAATTTTTGAAAATTTCACTTTTTTGTGAAAATATCCAGTAAATGAGGGAATAATATGTGTGAGGGTACCCCAGGAGAGTTCCAAATGTGTGTGGGTAGAATATATATCCCACGGGGGTAAAATTGAAGAAAGGTAAAAAATTTTTTTTTTTGGACTTAGTCATTTTTTCAACGTTTATCAGACTTTCAGATAGGGGAAATGTCAGTGAGCGTTCCGATTTCAGTTCCAGAGCGATTCGCCCGATGAGTCCTTTATATTTAGTCGTTTTCAGTCAATTTTCTGAATTTTTGAAAATTTCACTTTTTTGTGAAAATATCCACTAAATGAGGGAATAATATGTGTGAGGGTACCCCAGGAGTGTTCCAAATGTGCGTGGGTAGAATATATATCCCACGGGGGTAAAATTGAAAAAAGGGGAAAAAATTTTTTTTTGGACTTAATCATTTTTTCAGCGTTTATCAGACTTTCAGATAGGGGAAATATAAATGAGCGTTCCGATTTCAGTTCCAGAGCGATTCGCCCGATGAGTCCTTCATATTTAGTCGTTTTCAGCCAATTTTCTGAATTTTTGAAAATTTCACTTTTTTGTGAAAATATCCACTAAATGAGGGAATAATATGTGTGAGGGTACCCCAGGAGTGTTCCAAATGTGCGTGGGTAGAATATAAATCCCACGGGGGTAAAATTGAAAAAAGTTGAAAAAATTTTTTTTTGTACTTAATTATTTTTTCAGCGCTTATCAGACTTTCAGATAGGGGAAATATCAGTGAGCGTTCCGATTTCAGTTCCAGAGCGATTCGCCCGATGAGTCCTTCATATTTAGTCGTTTTCAGCCAATTTTCTGAATTTTTGAAAATTTCACTTTTTTGTGAAAATATCCACTATATGAGGGAATAATATGTGTGAGGGTACCCCAGGAGAGTTCCAAATGTGTGTGGGTAGAATATATATCCCACGGGCGTAAAATTGAAAAAAGGTGAAAAAATTTTTTTTTGGACTTAATCATTTTTTCAGCGTTTATCAGACTTTCAGATAGGGGAGATATCAATGAGCGTTCCGATTTCAGTTCCAGAGCGATTCGCCCGATGAGTCCTTCATATTTAGTCGTTTTCAGCCAATTTTCTGAATTTTTGAAAATATCACTTTTTTGTGAAAATATCCACTAAATGAGGGAATAATATGTGTGAGGGTACCCCAGGAGAGTTCCAAATGTGTGTGGGAAGAATATGTATCCCACGGGGGTAAAATTAAAAAAAGTTTAAAAAAATTTTTTTTTGGACTTAGTCATTTTTCCAGCGTTTATCAGACTTTCAATTAGGGCAAATGTCATTGAGCGTTCCAATTTCAGTTCCAGAGCGATTCGCCCAATGAGTCCTTCATATTTAGTCATTTTCAGCCAATTTTCTGAATTTTTGAAAATTTCACTTTTTTGTGAAAATATCCACTAAATGAGGGAATAATATGTGTGAGGGTACCCCAGGAGAGTTCCAAATGTGTGTGGGTAGAATATATATCCCTCGGGGGTAAAATTGAAAAAAGTTTTAAAATTTTTTTTTTGGGACTTAGTCATTTTTCCGGCGTTTATCAGACTTTCAGTTAGGGGAAATGTCAGGGAGCGCTCCAATTTCAGCTCCAGAGCGATTTGCCCAATGATTCGTTCATATTTAGTCATTTTCAGCCAATTTTCAGAATTTTTGAAAATTTCACTTTTTTGTGAAAATTTCCACTAAATGAGGGAATAATATGTGTGAGGGTACCCTAGTAGAGTTCCAAATGTGTGTGGGTAGAATATATATCCCATGGGGGTAAAATTGAAAAAAGTTGAAAAATTTTTTTTTTGGACTTAGTCATTTTTCCGGCGTTTATCAGACTTTCAATTAGGGCAAATGTCATTGAGCGTTCCAATTTCAGTTCCAGAGCGATTCGCCCGATGAGTCCTTCATATTTAGTTGCTTTCAGCCAATTTTCTGAATTTTTGAAAATTTCACTTTTTTGTGAAAATATCCACTAAATGAGGGAATAATATGTGTGAGGGTACCCCAGGAGAGTTTCAAATGTATATGGGTAGAATATATATCCCACGGGGGTAAAATTGAAAAAAGTTGAAAAAAATTTTTTTTTGGACTTAGTCATTTTTCCATCGTTTATCAGACTTTCAATTAGGGCAAATGTCATTGAGCGTTCCAATTTCAGTTCCAGAGCGATTCGCCCGATGAGTCTTTCATATTTAGTCGTTTTCAGCCAATTTTCTGAATTTTTGAAAATTTCACTTTTTTGTGAAAATATCCAGTAAATGAGGGAATAATATGTGTGAGGGTACCCCAGGAGAGTTTCAAATGTGTGTGGGTAGAATATATATCCCATGGGGGTAAAATGGAAGAAAGGTAAAAAATTTTTTTTTTTGGACTTAGTCATTTTTTCAGCGTTTATCAGACTTTCAGATAGGGGAAATATCAGTGAGCGTTCCGATTTCAGTTCCAGAGCAATTCGCCCGATGAGTCCTTCATATTTAGTCGTTTTCAGCCAATTTTCTGAATTTTTGAAAATTTCTCTTTTTTGTGAAAATATCCACTATATGAGGGAATAATATGTGTGAGGGTACCCCAGGAGAGTTCCAAATGTGTGTGGGTAGAATATATATCCCACTGGGGTAAAACTGAAGAAAGGTAAAAAATTTTTTTTTTTGGACTTAGTCATTTTTTCAGCGTTTATCAGACTTTCAGATAGGGGAAATGTCAGTGAGCGTTCCGATTTCAGTTCCAGAGCGATTCACCCGATGAGTCCGTCATATTTAGTCGTTTTCAGGCAATTTTCTGAATTTTTGAAAATTTCACTTTTTTGTGAAAATATCCACTAAATGAGGGAATAATATGTGTGAGGGTACCCCAGGAGTGTTCCAAATGTGCGTGGGTAGAATATATATCCCACGGGGGTAAAATTGAAAAAAGGTGAAAAAATTTTTTTTTGGACTTAATCATTTTTTCAGCGTTTATCAGACTTTCAGATAGGGGAAATGTCAATGAACGTTCAGATTTCAGTTCCAGAGCGATTCGCCCGATGAGTCCTTCATATTTAGTCGTTTTCAGCCAATTTTCTGAATTTTTGAAAATTTCACTTTTTTGTGAAAATATCCAGTAAATGAGGGAATAATATGTGTGAGGGTACCCCAGGAGAGTTCCAAATGTGTGTGGGTAGAATATATATCCCACGGGGGTAAAATTGAAAAAAGTTTTAAAAAATTTTTTTTGGGACTTAGTCATTTTTCCAGCGTTTATCAGACTTTCAGTTAGGGGAAATGTCAGTGAGCATTCCAATTTCAGTTCCAGAGCGATTTGCCCGATGAGTCGTTCATATTTAGTCATTTTCAGCCAATTTTCAGAATTTTTGAAAATTTCACTTTTTTGTGAAAATATCCACTAAATGAGGGAATAATATGTGTGAGGGTACCCCAGGAGAGTTCCAAATGTGTGTGGGTAGAATATATATCCCACGGGGGTAAAATTGAAAAAAGTTGAAAAAAAAATTATTTGGGACTTAGTCATTTTTTCGGCGTTTATCAGACTTTCAGTTAAGGGAAATGTCAGTGAGCATTCCGATTTCAGTTCCAGAGCGATTCGCCCGATGTGTCCTTCATATTTAGTTGCTTTCAGCCAATTTCCTGAATTTTTGAATATTTCACTTTTTTGTGAAAATATCCACTAAATGAGGGAATAATATGTGTGAGGGTACCCCAGGAGAGTTCCAAATGTGTGTGGGTAGAATATATATCCCACGGGGGAAAAATTGAAAAAAGTTTTAAAAAAAATTATTTGGGACTTAGTCATTTTTTCGGCGTTTATCAGACTTTCAGTTAAGGGAAATGTCAGTGAGCGTTCCAATTTCAGTTCCAGAGCGATTCGCCCAATGAGTCCTTCATATTTAGTCATTTTCAGCCAATTTTCTGAATTTTTGAAAATTTCACTTTTTTGTGAAAATATCCACTAAATGAGGGAATAATATGTGAGGGTACCCTAGTAGAATTCCAAATGTGTGTGGGAAGGAGATTTCCAAATGTGTGTGGGTAGAATATACATCCCAAGGGGGTAAAATTGAAAAAAGTTGAAAAAAATTTTTTTTTGGACCTAGTCACTTTTCCGGCGTTTATCAGACTTTCAGTTAGGGGAAATGTCAGTGAGCGTTCCAATTTCAGTTCCAGAGCGAATTGCCCGATGAGTCGTTCATATTTAGTCATTTTCAGCCAATTTTCTGAATTTTTGAAAATTTCACTTTTTTGTGAAAATATCCACTAAATGAGGGAATAATATGTGTGAGGGTACCCCAGGAGAGTTCCAAATGTGTGTGGGTAGAATATATATCCCACGGGGGTAAAATTGAAAAAAGTTGAAAAAAAAATTTTTTTGGACTTAGTCATTTTTCCGGCGTTTATCAGACTTTCAGATAGGGGAAATGTCAGTGAGCGTTCCGATTTCAGTTCCAGAGCGATCCGCCCGATGAGTCCTTCATATTTAGTTGCTTTCAGCCAATTTTCAGAATTTTGAAAATGTCACTTTTTTGTGAAAATATCCACTAAATGAGGGAATAATATGTGTGAGGGTACCCCAGGAGAGTTCCAAATCTGTGTGGGTAGAATATATATCCCACGGGGGTAAAATTGAAAAAAGTTGAAAAAATTTTTTTTTGGGACTTAGTCATTTTTCCAGCGTTTATCAGACTTTCAGTTAGGGGAAATGTCAGTGAGCGCTCCAATTTCAGTTCCAGAGCGATTTGCCCAATGAGTCGTTCATATTTAGTCATTTTCAGCCAATTTTCAGAATTTTTGAAAATTTCACTTTTTTGTGAAAATATCCACTAAATGAGGGAATAATATGTGTGAGGGTACCCTAGTAGAGTTCCAAATGTGTGTGGGTAGAATATATATCCCACGGGGGTAAAATTGAAAAAAGTTGAAAAAAATTTTTTTTTGGACTTAGTCATTTTTCCAGCGTTTATCAGACTTTCAATTAGGGCAAATGTCATTGAGCGTTCCAATTTCAGTTCCAGAGCAATTCGCCCAATGAGTCCTTCATATTTAGTCATTTTCAGCCAATTTTCAGAATTTTTGAAAATTTCACTTTTTTGTGAAAATATCCACTAAATGAGGGAATAATATGTGTGAGGGTACCCTAGTAGAGTTCCAAATGTGTGTGGGTAGAATATATATCCCACGGGGGTAAAATTGAAAAAAGTTGAAAAAAATTTTTTTTTGAACTTAGTCATTTTTCCGGCGTTTATCAGACTTTCAATTAGGGCAAATGTCATTGAGCGTTCCAATTTCAGTTCCAGAGCGATTTGCCCAATGAGTCGTTCATATTTAGTCATTTTCAGCCAATATTCTGAATATTTGAAAATTTCACTTTTTGTGAAAATATCCACTAAATGAGGGAATAATATGTGTGAGGGTACCCCAGGAGAGTTCCAAATGTGTGTGGGTAGAATATATATCCCACGGGGGTAAAATTGAAAAAGGGTGAAAAAAAATTTTTTTTGGACGTAGTCATTTTTCCAGCGTTTATCAGACTTTCAGTGAGGGGAAATGTCAGTGAGCGTTCCAATTTCAGTTCCAGAGCGATTTGCCCGATGAGTTGTTCATATTTAGTCATTTTCAGCCAATTTTCAGAATTTTTGAAAATTTCACTTTTTTGTGAAAATATCCACTAAATGAGGGAATAATATGTGTGAGGGTACCCCAGGAGAGTTCCAAATGTGTGTGGGTAGAATATATATCCCACGGGGGTAAAATTGAAAAAAGTTTTAAAATTTTTTTTTTGGGACTTAGTCATTTTTCCGGCGTTTATCAGACTTTCAGTTAGGGGAAATGTCAGTGAGCGCTCCAATTTCAGTTCCAGAGCGATTTGCCCAATGATTCGTTCATATTTAGTCATTTTCAGCCAATTTTCAGAATTTTTGAAAATTTCACTTTTTTGTGAAAATTTCCACTAAATGAGGGAATAATATGTGTGAGCGTACCCCAGGAGAGTTCCAAATGTGTGTGGGTAGAATATATATCCCATGTGGGTAAAATTGAAAAAAGTTGAAAAAAAATTTTTTTTGGACTTAGTCATTTTTCCAGCGTTTATCAGACTTTCAGTTAGGGCAAATGTCATTGAGCGTTCCAATTTCAGTTCCAGAGCGATTCGCCCAATGAGTCCTTCATATTTAGTCGTTTTCAGCCAATATTCTGAATATTTGAAAATTTCACTTTTTGTGAAAATATCCACTAAATGAGGGAATAATATGTGTGAGGGTACCCCAGGAGAGTTCCAAATGTATGTGGGTAGAATATATATCCCACGGGGGTAAAATTGAAAAAAGTTTAAAAAAATTTTTTTTGGGACTTAGTCATTTTTCCGGCGTTTATCAGACTTTCAGTTAGGGGAAATGTCAGTGAGCGTTCCAATTTCAGTTCCAGAGCGATTTGCCCGATGAGTCGTTCATATTTAGTCATTTTCAGCCAATTTTCAGAATTTTTGAAAATTTCACTTTTTTGTGAAAATATCCACTAAATGAGGGAATAATATGTGTGAGGGTACCCCAGGAGGGTTCCAAATGTGTGTGGGTAGAATATATATCCCACGGGGGTAAAATTGAAAAAAGTTTAAAAAAATTTTTTTTTGGACTTAGTCATTTTTCCAGCGTTTATCAGACTTTCAATTAGGGCAAATGTCATTGAGCGTTCCAATTTCAGTTCCAGAGCGATTCGCCCAATGAGTCCTTCATATTTAGTCATTTTCAGCCAATTTTCTGAATTTTTGAAAATTTCACTTTTTTGTGAAAATATCCACTAAATGAGGGAATAATATGTGTGAGGGTACCCCAGGAGAGTTCCAAATGTGTGTGGGTAGAATATATATCCCTCGGGGGTAAAATTGAAAAAAGTTTTAAAATTTTTTTTTTGGGACTTAGTCATTTTTCCGGCGTTTATCAGACTTTCAGTTAGGGGAAATGTCAGGGAGCGCTCCAATTTCAGCTCCAGAGCGATTTGCCCAATGATTCGTTCATATTTAGTCATTTTCAGCCAATTTTCAGAATTTTTGAAAATTTCACTTTTTTGTGAAAATTTCCACTAAATGAGGGAATAATATGTGTGAGGGTACCCTAGTAGAGTTCCAAATGTGTGTGGGTAGAATATATATCCCATGGGGGTAAAATTGAAAAAAGTTGAAAAATTTTTTTTTTGGACTTAGTCATTTTTCCGGCGTTTATCAGACTTTCAATTAGGGCAAATGTCATTGAGCGTTCCAATTTCAGTTCCAGAGCGATTCGCCCGATGAGTCCTTCATATTTAGTTGCTTTCAGCCAATTTTCTGAATTTTTGAAAATTTCACTTTTTTGTGAAAATATCCACTAAATGAGGGAATAATATGTGTGAGGGTACCCCAGGAGAGTTTCAAATGTATATGGGTAGAATATATATCCCACGGGGGTAAAATTGAAAAAAGTTGAAAAAAATTTTTTTTTGGACTTAGTCATTTTTCCATCGTTTATCAGACTTTCAATTAGGGCAAATGTCATTGAGCGTTCCAATTTCAGTTCCAGAGCGATTCGCCCGATGAGTCTTTCATATTTAGTCGTTTTCAGCCAATATTCTGAAATTTTGAAAATTTCACTTTTTGTGAAAATATCCACTAAATGAGGGAATAATATGTGTGAGGGTACCCCAGGAGAGTTCCAAATGTGTGTGGGTAGAATATATATCCCACATGGGTAAAATTGAAAAAAGGTGAAAAAAATTTTTTTTTGGACTTAGTCATTTTTCCAGCGTTTATCAGACTTTCAGTTAGAGCAAATGTCATTGAGCGTTCCAATTTCAGTTCCAGAGCGATTCGCCCAATGAGTCCTTCATATTTAGTCGTTTTCAGCCAATATTCTGAATATTTGAAAATTTCACTTTTTGTGAAAATATCCACTAAATGAGGGAATAATATGTGTGAGGGTACCCCAGGAGAGTTCCAAATGTATGTGGGTAGAATATATATCCCACGGGGGTAAAATTGAAAAAAGTTTTAAAATTTTTTTTTTGGGACTTAGTCATTTTTCCGGCGTCTATCAGACTTTTAGTTAGGGGAAATGTCAGTGAGTGTTCCGATTTCAGTTCCAGAGCGATTCGCCCGATGAGTCCTTCATATTTAGTCGTTTTCAGCCAATTTTCAGAATTTTTGAAAATTTCACTTTTTTGTGAAATTATCCACTAAATGAGGGAATAATATGTGTGAGGGTACCCCAGGAGAGTTCCAAATGTGTGTGGGTAGGAGATATATCTCACGGGGGTAAAATAGAAAAAAGGTGAAAAAAAATTTTTTTTGGACTTAGTCATTTTTTCAGCGTTCATCAGACTTTCACATAGGAGAAATGTCAGTGAGCGTTCCGATTTCAGTTCCACAGCGATTCGCCGGATGAGTCCTTCATATTTAGTCGTTTCCAGCCAATTTTCAGAATTTTTGAAAATTTCAATTTTTTGTGAAAATATCCACTAAATGAGGGAATAATATGTGTGAGGGTACCCCAGGAGACTTCCAAATGTGTGTGGGTAGAATATATATCCCACGGGGGTAAAATTGAAAAAAGTTGAAAAGAAATTTTTTTTGGACTTAGTCATTTTTCCGGCGTTTATCAGACTTTCAATTTGGGCAAATGTCAGTGAGCGTTCCGACTTCAGTTCTACAGCGATTCGCCCGATCAGTCCTTCATATTTAGTCACTTTCAGCCAATTTTCTGAATTTTTGAAAATTTAACTTTTTTGTGAAAATATCCACTAAATAAGGGAATTGTTAGAACTCTCCTGTTAGGTTTTTTCTAGTTTGCTGGTCACATGACCATTTTTGCCTATTTAATCCGGCTCCGTCCTTCTGGCCTTGCTGGACTTCATTGTATTTGCTACTCTTGAGCTAGCTTGGTGCTCTGTTACCGTTCTCTGTTAGTTTTGCTAGGTCTTCGGACCTCTATGTTCTTTGTTGTGTGTTTGTCTTTGACTGCTACAATTTCTGCTAGGAGGTGTCCAACTTTATCCCAGTCCCTAGTTCTTGTAGAGATTCCTCCCTTGCATCTATAGGTCTTCGTACAGACTAGCCGAGGACTTTAGCGGGTCTGATCGCAGGATCAGGTTCCCCGTTACATCGTAGGGATCCAGTTTAGTTCGATTGTAGGGACAGATCTCCTGTCTTTCCTTAGTGCTTGTAGCAGATCATAACAGTAAGTCCAGCCCAAAAAAAAAATTTCTCTAAGGAAAGACCTCCAGTTTCCATCATGGTCTCGGTTCAAGATTTGGCTCAATGCTTGCAGGGACTCTCTCTGGAGGTGGCCGAGCTCCAACAACACGTGAGTAGCTGTTCTGAAGCACATTTGGTAGAGCCAAAGATACGTCTGCCTGATCTATTTTTTGGAGAACAACAAGATTTTTTTTCTTTTAAAAATGCTTGTTTATTGTATTTTCGTTTAAGACGCAGATCCTCTGGTGATGAATCACAGCGCATAGGGTTCATAATGTCATTTTTGCGCAAGGATCCTCAGGGATGGGCATTTTCTCTCCAACCTAGTGATCCGTGCTTTAGATCAGTGGATAGTTTTTTTTCTGCTTTGGGTTTGTTGTACGATGATCCTGATCGTGTCTCATCTGCTGAGTCTGAATTGAGACGTTTGAGGCAGGGATCAGGTAATGTGGAAAAGTATTGTTCTCACTTCCGTCGGTGGTCTGCCCAGGTGGGGTGGAACGATTCAGCTTTGAAAAGTTTGTTTCTGGCGGGGCTAGGTGAAAGGGTTAAAGATTTGCTGATTGCTTATCCCACACCCGGAAACTTGCAGGAGGCTATGCAATTAGCTTTACGGGTGGACAGGAGACTGCGTGCAAGGGTTAATGAGAGCAAATCCTCTGCTATGTCAGCTCCGAGTCTTGAGAGGGTCTGTGCTGACAAAGGAGAGCCGATGGAGATTGGGGCGCTGACACCCCGCTCTGAGGAAAAAGACCGCAGGCTTTCTGAAGGTTTGTGCTTCTATTGCGGAAATTCTGGTCATTTTATTAAGAACTGTGTGCTTCGTATGAACAAAGAAAAAAAAATGGTCAGTTATGCCCGTATTGCCTGTTTAAATTCTAAGGGGGTATTCCTATCTGCTACTACCACTGCTCAGGAAGAATTAATTGAATTTCGGGTATTTGTGGATTGTGGTTCTACTCTGAATGTGATTGATGGGGGATTCTTGGAAAAACTTACATTAAAACCTAAATCTTTGTCATCCCCTATTGCTGTGGTTTCTGTCGATGGCTCTCCCTTGAAGAGTGTTACTCACAAGGTCTGTGAATTTCCCCTCACTATTAATGGTATTCATCAAGAGAATTTGGATTTGATAGTATTGAATAATTTGCCTTCTCCAGTAATATTGGGGTTGCCCTGGTTAAAATTGCATAATCCTGTACTGGATTGGTCTACCAATGAAATTAAGTCCTGGAGCCCTAAATGTTATGACAAGTGTTGTAACGGACGTATTGCTGCGGTGGAAAAAGGGGAATTACCTGTACCTATTCAGGATTTTTGGAGAGTTTTTTCTGAGGAGGAGTCACAAATTTTGCCTTCCCATAGAGACTATGATTGTACCATTGAATTTGTCCCTGGAGCGGCTCTTCCTAAAAGTCGTTTATTTAATCTTAATATTCCTGAGAGAAAGGCTTTGGAGGAATACATACAGACAAGCTTGGCCGCCGGTCACATTAGGCCTTCCAAGTCTCCTGTGGCTGTTGGATTTTTTTTTGTTAAAAAAAAAGATGGCGGTTTACGTCCTTGTCTGGACTTTTGTGAGATTAATAAAATTACTGTACGCAATCCTTACCCACTGCCATTGATTCCTGATTTGTTTAACCAGTTAGTGGGGGCCAAGTGGTTCTCTAAAATTGATCTCCGGGGGGCATACAATTTGTTGCGCATGAAGGAGGGTGATGAATGGAAGACTGCTTTTAACACTCCTGTGGGTCATTTTGAGAATCTGGTTATGCCTTTTGGTCTTACCAATGCTCCAGCATTTTTTCAGAATCTTATTAATGACATCCTTAGACCTTTGATCGGCAAAAATGTGGTTGTGTATTTGGATGACATTCTGATTTATTCGCCTGATCTGGAGTCTCATTGGCGGAGCGTACCTGAGGTTTTACAGTTATTAATGGACAATTCGCTTTTTGCTAAGCTAGAGAAATGTGAGTTCGCTGTCCAGAGAATTAGTCTTTTGGGTTACATTATCTCCAGTGAAGGTTTTGAGATGGACCCGGTTAAAGTTCAAGCTGTGCAGGAATGGCCTAGGCCTATTGGTTTGAAATCGATACAGAGGTTTTTGGGTTTCGCCAATTATTACAGAAAATTCATAAAAAAAATTTCTATTATTGTCAAACCACTGACCGATCTCACCAGGAAAGGTGCTAATGCGGTTCAGTGGACTTCTGAGGCCATTGAAGCTTTTGTGTTTCTAAAGGAGAGGTTCACCTCTGCTCCCATCCTTATGCAGCCTGATGTGACTAAGCCGTTTTTGGTTGAGGTTGATGCTTCTTCTGTGGGGGTCGGTGCGGTGTTGTCTCAGGAAAGCAAGGATGGAGTATATCCCTGTGCCTTTTTTTCAAATAAAATTTCTGAGACTGAACTTAATTACGATATTGGTAATCGGGAATTACTGGCTATTAAACTCGCATTTGAACACTGGCGTCATCTCTTGGAAGGTGCTGAATTTCCCATTCAGGTTTTCACTGATCATAAAAATCTGATCTATCTTGATGCTGCCAAGTGCTTGAATGCCCGTCTGGCTAGGTGGGCACTTTTTTTCTCGCGGTTTAATTTTTCCGTTACTTACATCCCGGGTACCAAGAATGTTAAAGCGGATGCTTTGTCTCGCAGCTTTTCTCCTATGGTCAGTGCTGAGGAGGAGGAGGAGAGCATTTTACAAGAAGGTGTTGTGATTGCTGCTTTGGACTCCGTTTTGGAGGATGAGATTTTTAAAGCTCAAGAGAATGCCCCATCTAACACTCCCCATGGGAGGTTGTTTGTGCCTAGGACCTTTAGGAGAGATTTGTTTGTTGAGTGTCATGAGTCTCGGTTGGCAGGTCATCCAGGAATTTCTGAGACCAAGAGACTTGTGGGTCACAGTTTTTGGTGGCCTGGATAGCAGAAGGAAGTCATTAAGTGGGTGCATCAATGTACTGTGTGTGCTAGATCTAAGTCTTCGCATGCTCCTGCTGCGGGGTTGCTTTGCCCTCTGGAGGTTCCTAGTGCACCTTGGACACATCTGGCTATGGACTTTATTACTGACCTTCCCCCCTCTGAAGGTTTCACGGTCATCTGGGTGGTCGTGGACCGTTTTAGCAAGATGTGTCACTTGGTTCCCTTCATCAAACTGCCTTGCGCTAAGACACTCGCTAAGGCCTTTGTCAAGGAAATTGTCAGACTACATGGTGTTCCTACTGACATTGTTTCTGATAGGGGACCTCAGTTCGTGGCTCATTTTTGGCGTGCCTTTTGTGACAGGTTGGGAGTTCATTTGTCGTTTTCATCCGGATATCATCCTGAGTCTAATGGCCAGACAGAAAGAAAGAACCAGGATGTTG
This sequence comes from Phyllobates terribilis, assembly GCF_046119375.1. Taxonomy (NCBI): domain Eukaryota; kingdom Metazoa; phylum Chordata; class Amphibia; order Anura; family Dendrobatidae; genus Phyllobates; species Phyllobates terribilis. The sequence continues at coordinate 15,795,999 of NW_027362773.1, read as the reverse complement.
AGCAGTTCTTGCGTTGCTTTGTGGCAGACAATCAAGAGGGGTGGTCTGAGTTTCTGCCACTTGCTGAATTTGCTCTTAACAACCATACATTCTCTTCTGCTGGGTGTTCGCCTTTTTTTTGTTGTACTGGGAGACATCCGTCTTTTGGGTCATTCTCCAAATTGGTATCGGCTGTGCCGGAGGAGGAGAGTTTTTGCGGTGATTTGGAGAGAGTTTGGACGGATGTGCGTGATAATCTTCAGGAGGCTAACAAAAAATCTAAGAGGTACTTTGATAGGAAACGGCAAGAGGTTTTGTTTGCTATTGGTGATATGGTTTGGTTGTCCTCTAAGAATCTGCGATTGAGGATTCCTTCGAAAAAATTGGGTCCCAAGTTTGTAGGGCCCTTTAAGGTGCTTCAGATAGTTAACCAATCTGCTGTTAGGTTGGAGGTTCCTACCTCCTGGAAGATTAATCCGGTGTTTCATGTTTCTCTGTTGAAAAAAGCTGATGTGTCGGTTGGTGACGCCTCTGCCACTGTTCCTCCGGTGGTGGAGGACGGGGAATATGAAATTTCCCGCATCCTAAATTCTAGACGGTATAGAGGGAGTTTGCAGTATCTCGTCGCTTGGAAGGGTTTCGGACCCGAGGATAACTCATGGGTGAGGGCGGATGATGTTTCTGCTTCCAGACTTGTCAGAGCATTTCACAGGAGGTTTCCTGATAAGCCCGGTCCTAGGGGATCCGGAGGATCCTCTTAGAAGAGGGGGTACTGTTAGAACTCTCCTGTTAGGTTTTTTCTAGTTTGCTGGTCACATGACCATTTTTGCCTATTTAATCCGGCTCCGCCCTTCTGGCCTTGCTGGACTTCATTGTATTTACTACTCTTGAGCTAGCTTGGTGCTCTGTTACCGTTCTCTGTTAGTTTTGCTAGGTCTTCGGACCTCTATGTTCTTTGTTGTGTGTTTGTCTTTGACTGCTACAATTTCTGCTAGGAGGTGTCCAACTTTATGCCAGTCCCTAGTTCTTGTAGGGATTCCTCCCTTGCATCTATAGGTCTTCGTACAGACTAGCCGAGGACTTTAGCGGGTCTGATCGCAGGATCAGGTTCCCCGTTACATCGTAGGGATCCAGTATAGTTCGATTGTAGGGACAGATCTCCTGTATTTCCTTAGTGCTTGTAGCAGATCATAACAGGAATAATATGTGTGAGGGTACCCCAGGAGACTTCCAAATGTATATGGGTAGAATATAGATCCCACGGGGGTAAAATTTAAAAAAGTTGAAAAAATTTTTTTTTTGGACTTAGTCGTTTTTCCAGCGTTTATCAGACTTTCAGTTAGGGGAAATGTCAGTGAGCGTTCCAATTTCAGTTCCAGAGCGATTTGCCCGATGAGTCGTTCATATTTAGTCATTATCAGCCAATTTTCAGAATTTTTGAAAATTTTACTTTTTTGTGAAAATATCCACTAAATGAGGGAATAATATGTGTGAGGGTACCCCAGGAGAGTTTCAAATGTGTGTGGGTAGAATATATATCCCATGGGGGTAAAATTGAAAAAAGGTAAAAAAAAATTTTTTTTGGACTTAGTCATTTTTTCAGCGTTTATCAGACTTTCAGATAGGGGAAATGTCAGTGAGCGTTCCAATTTCAGTTCCAGAGTGATTCGCCCGATGAGTCCTTCATATTTAGTCGTTTTCAGCCAATTTTCTGAATATTTGAAAATTTCACTTTTTTGTGAAAATATCCACTAAATGAGGGAATAATATGTGTGAGGGTACCCCAGGAGAGTTCCAAATGTGTGTGGGTAGAATATATATCCCACGGGGGTAAAATTTAAAAAAGTTTAAAAAAATTTTTTTTTGGACTTAGTCATTTTTCCAGCGTTTATCAGACTTTCAGATAGGGGAAATGTCAGTGAGCGTTCCGATTTCAGTTCCAGAGCGATTCGCCCAATGAGTCCTTCATATTTAGTAGTTTTCAGCCAATTTTCTGAATATTTGAAAATTTCACTTTTTTGTGAAAATATCAACTAAATGAGGGAATAATATGTGTGAGGGTACCCCAGGAGAGTTCCAAATGTGTGTGGGTAGAATATATATCCCACAGGGGTAAAATTGAAAAAAGTTAAAAAAAAATTTTTTTTGGACTTAGTCATTTTTCCGGCATTTATCAGACTTTCAGTTAGGAGAAATGTCAGTGAGCGTTCCGATTTCAGTTCCAGAGCGATTCGCCCGATGAGTCCTTCATATTTAGTCGTTTTCAGCCAATTTTCAGAATTTTTGAAAATGTCACTTTTTTGTGAAAATATCCACTAAATGAGGGAATAATATGTGTGAGGGTACCCCAAGAGAATTCCAAATGTGTGTGGGTAGAATATATATCCCACGGGGGTAAAATTGAAAAAAGATGAAGAAAAATTTTTTTTAGACTTAGTCATTTTTCCGGCGTTTATCAGACTTTCAGATAGGGGAAATGTCAGTGAGCGTTCCGATTTCAGTTCCAGAGCGATTCGCCCGATGAGTCCTTCATATTTAGTCGTTTTCAGCCAATTTTCTGAATTTTTGAAAATTTCACTTTTTTGTGAAAATATCCACTAAATGAGGGAATAATATGTGTGAGGGTACCCCAGGATAGTTCCAAATGTGTGTGGGTAGAAGATATATCCCACGGGGGTAAAATTGAAAAAAGGTGAAAAAATTTTTTTTTTGGACTCAGTAATTTTTTCAGCGTTTATCAGACTTTCAGATAGGTGAAATGTCAGTGAGCGTTCCGATTTCAGTTCCAGAGCGATTCGCCCGATGAGTCCTTCATATTTAGTCGTTTTCAGCCAATTTTCTGATATTTTGAAAATTTCACTTTTTTGTGAAAATATCCACTAAATGAGGGAATAATATGTGTGAGGGTACCCCAGGATAGTTCCAAATGTGTGTGGGTAGAAGATATATCCCACGGGGGTAAAATTGAAAAAAGTTGAAAAAAAATTTTTTTGGACTCAGTCATTTTTTCAGCGTTTATCAGACTTTCAGATAGGGGAAATGTCAGTGAGTGTTCCGATTTCAGTTCCAGAGCGATTCGCCCGATGAGTCCTTCATATTTAGTCGTTTTCAGCCAATTTTCAGAATTTTTGAAAATGTCACTTTTTTGTGAAAATATCCACTAAATGAGGGAATAATATGTGTGAGGGTACCCCAAGAGAATTCCAAATGTGTGTGGGTAGAATATATATCCCACGGGGGTAAAATTGACAAAAGATGAAGAAAAATTTTTTTTAGACTTAGTCATTTTTCCGGCGTTTATCAGACTTTCAGATAGGGGAAATGTCAGTGAGCGTTCCGATTTCAGTTCCAGAGCAATTCGCCCGATGAGTCCTTCATATTTAGTCGTTTTCAGCCAATTTTCTGAATTTTTGAAAATTTCACTTTTTTGTGAAAATATCCACTAAATGAGGGAATAATATGTGTGAGGGTACCCCAGGAGAGTTCCAAATGTGTGTGGGTTGAATATATACCCCACGGGGGTAAAATTGAAAAAAGTTGAAAAAAAATTGTTTTTGGACTTAGTCATTTTTCCGGCGTTTATCAGACTTTCAATTTGGGCAAATGTCAGAGAGTGTTCCGATTTCAGTTCCAGAGCGATTCGCCTGATGAGTCGTTCATATTTAGTCGTTTTCAGCCAATTTTCAGAATTTTTGAAAATTTCACTTTTTTGTGAAAATATCCACTAAATGAGGGAATAATATGTGTGAGGGTACAACAGGAGAATTCCAAATGTGTGTGGGTAGAATATATATCCCACGGGGGTAAAATTGAAAAAAGATTAAAAAAATTTTTTTTTAGACTTAGTCATTTTTCCGGCGTTTATCAGACTTTCAGATAGGGGAAATGTCAGTGAGCATTCCGATTTCAGTTCCAGAGCGATTCGCCTGATAAGTCCTTCATATTTAGTCGTTTTCAGCCAATTTTCTGAATTTTTGAAAATTTCACTTTTTTGTGAAAATATCCACTAAATGAGGGAATAATATGTGTGAGGGTACCCCAGGAGGGTTCTAAATGTGTGTGGGTAGAATATATATCCCACGGGGGTAAAATTGAAAAAAGATGAAGAAAAATTTTTTTTAGACTTAGTCATTTTTCCGGCGTTTATCAGACTTTCAGATAGGGGAAATGTCAGTGAGCGTTCCGATTTCAGTTCCAGAGCGATTCGCCCGATGAGTCCTTCATATTTAGTCGTTTTCAGCCAATTTTCTGAATTTTTGAAAATTTCACTTTTTTGTGAAAATATCCACTAAATGAGGGAATAATATGTGTGAGGGTACCCCAGGAGAGTTCCAAATGTGTGTGGGTAGAAGATATATCCCACGGGGGTAAAATTGAAAAAAGGTGAAAAAATTTTTTTTTTGGACTCAGTAATTTTTTCAGCGTTTATCAGACTTTCAGATAGGTGAAATGTCAGTGAGCGTTCCGATTTCAGTTCCAGAGCGATTCGCCCGATGAGTCCTTCATATTTAGTCATTTTCAGCCAATTTTCAGAATTTTTGAAAATGTCACTTTTTTGTGAAAATATCCACTAAATGAGGGAATAATATGTGTGAGGGTACCCCAAGAGAATTCCAAATGTGTGTGGGTAGAATATATATCCCACGGGGGTAAAATTGAAAAAAGATGAAGAAAAATTTTTTTTAGACTTAGTCATTTTTCCGGCGTTTATCAGAATTTCAGATAGGGGAAATGTCAGTGAGCGTTCCGATTTCAGTTCCAGAGCGATTCGCCCGATGAGTCCTTCATATTTAGTCGTTTTCAGCCAATTTTCTGAATTTTTGAAAATTTCACTTTTTTGTGAAAATATCCACTAAATGAGGGAATAATATGTGTGAGGGCACCCCAGGATAGTTCCAAATGTGTGTGGGTAGAAAATATATCCCACGGGGGTAAAATTGAAAAAAGTTGAAAAAAAATTTTTTTGGACTCAGTCATTTTTTCAGCGTTTATCAGACTTTCAGATAGGGGAAATGTCAGTGAGTGTTCCGATTTCAGTTCCAGAGCGATTCGCCCGATGAGTCCTTCATATTTAGTCGTTTTCAGCCAATTTTCAGAATTTTTGAAAATGTCACTTTTTTGTGAAAATATCCACTAAATGAGGGAATAATATGTGTGAGGGTACCCCAAGAGAATTCCAAATGTGTGTGGGTAGAATATATATCCCACGGGGGTAAAATTGAAAAAAGTTGAAAAAAAATTGTTTTTGGACTTAGTCATTTTTCCGGCGTTTATCAGACTTTCAATTTGGGCAAATGTCAGAGAGTGTTCCGATTTCAGTTCCAGAGCGATTCGCCTGATGAGTCGTTCATGTTTAGTCGTTTTCAGCCAATTTTCAGAATTTTTGAAAATTTCACTTTTTTGTGAAAATATCCACTAAATGAGGGAATAATATGTGTGAGGGTACAACAGGAGAATTCCAAATGTGTGTGGGTAGAATATATATCCCACGGGGGTAAAATTGAAAAAAGATGAAAAAAAATTTTTTTTAGCCTTAGTCATTTTTCCGGCGTTTATCTGACTTTCAGATAGGGGAAATGTCAGTGAGCGTTCAGATTTCAGTTCCAGAGCGATTCGCCTGATAAGTCCTTCATATTTAGTCGTTTTCAGCCAATTTTCTGAATTTTTGAAAATTTCACTTTTTTGTGAAAATATCCACTAAATGAGGGAATAATATGTGTGAGGGTACCCCAGGATAGTTCCAAATGTGTGTGGGTAGAATATATATCCCACGGGGGTAAAATTGAAAAAAGATGAAGAAAAATTTTTTTGGACTCAGTCATTTTTTCAGCGTTTATCAGACTTTCAGATAGGGGAAATGTCAGTGAGCGTTCCGATTTCAGTTCCAGAGCGATTCGCCCGATGAGTCCTTCATATTTAGTCGTTTTCAGCCAATTTTCAGAATTTTTGAAAATGTCACTTTTTTGTGAAAATATCCACTAAATGAGGGAATAATATGTGTGAGGGTACCCCAAGAGAATTCCAAATGTGTGTGGGTAGAATATATATCCCACGGTTGTAAAATTGAAAAAAGATGAAGAAAAATTTTTTTGGACTCAGTCATTTTTTCAGCGTTTATCAGACTTTCAGATAGGGGAAATGTCAGTGAGCGTTCCGATTTCAGTTCCAGAGCGATTCGCCCGATGAGTCCTTCATATTTAGTTGTTTTCAGTCAATTTTCTGAATATTTGAAAATTTCACTTTTTTGTGAAAATATCCACTAAATGAGGGAATATTATGGGTGAGGGTACCCCAGGAGAGTTCCAAATGTGTGTGGGTAGAATATATATCCCACGGGGGTAAAATTGAAAAAAGGTGAAAAATTTTTTTTTTTTGGACTTAGTCATTTTTCTGGCGTTTATCAGACTTTCAGATAGGGCAAATGTCAGTGAGGGTTCCGATTTCAGTTCCAGAGCGATTCGCCAGATGAGTCCTTCATATTTAGTAGTTTTCAGCCAATTTTCAGAATTTTTGAAAATTTCACTTTTTTGTGAAAATATCCACTAAATGAGGGAATAATATGTGTGAGGGTACCCCAGGAGAGTTCCAAATGTGTGTGGGTAGAATATATAACCCACGGGGGTAAAATTGAAAAAAGGTGAAAAATTTTTTTTTTTGGACTTAGTCATTTTTTCAGCGTTTATCAGATTTTCAGATAGGGGAAATGTCAGTGAGCGTTCCGATTTCAGTTCCAGAGTGATTCGCCCGATGAGTCCTTCATATTTAGTCGTTTTCAGCCAATTTTCTGAATTTTTGAAAATTTCACTTTTTTGTGAAAATATCCACTAAATAAGGGAATAATATGTGTGAGGGTACCCCAGGAGAGTTCCAAATGTGTGTGGGTAGAATATATATCCCACGGCGGTAAAATTGAAAAAAGTTAAAAAAAAAAATTTTTTTGGACTTAGTCATTTTTCCGGCGTTTATCAGACTTTCAATTTGGGCAAATGTCAGTGAGCGTTCTGATTTCAGTTCCAGAGCGATTCGCCTGATGAATCCTTCATATTTAGTCATTTTCAGCCAATCTTCTGAATTTTTGAAAATTTCACTTTTTTGTGAAAATATCCACTAAATAAGGGAATAATATGTGTGAGGGTACCCCAGGAGAGTTCCAAATGTGTGTGGGTAGAATATATATCCCACAGGGGTAAAATTGAAAAAAGTTAAAAAAAAATTTTTTTTGGACTTAGTCATTTTTCCGGCGTTTATCAGACTTTCAATTTGGGCAAATGTCAGTGATCGTTCCGATTTCAGTTCCAGAGTGATTCGCCCGATGAGTCCTTCATATTTAGTCGTTTTCATCCTATTTTCAGAATTTTTGAAAATGTCACTTTTTTGTGAAAATATCCACTAAATGAGGGAATAATATGTGTGAGGGTACCCCAAGAGAATTCCAAATGTGTGTGGGTAGAATATATATCCCACGGGGGTAAAATTGAAAAAAGATGAAGAAAAATTTTTTTGGACTCAGTCATTTTTTCAGCGTTTATCAGACTTTCAGATAGGGGAAATGTCAGTGAGCGTTCCGATTTCAGTTCCAGACCGATTCGCCCGATGAGTCCTTCATATTTAGTCGTTTTCAGCCAATTTTCAGAATTTTTGAAAATGTCACTTTCTTGTGAAAATATCCACTAAATGAGGGAATAATATGTGTGAGGGTACCCCAAGAGAATTCCAAATGTGTGTGGGTAGAATATATATCCCACGGGGGTAAAATTGAAAAAAGATGAAGAAAAATTTTTTTTAGACTTAGTCATTTTTCCGGCGTTTATCAGACTTTCAGATAGGGGAAATGTCAGTGAGCGTTCCGATTTCAGTTCCAGAGCGATTCGCCCGATGAGTCCTTCATATTTAGTCGTTTTCAGCCAATTTTCTGAATTTTTGAAAATTTCACTTTTTTGTGAAAATATCCACTAAATGAGGGAATAATATGTGTGAGGGTACCCCAGGAGAGTTCCAAATGTGTGTGGGTAGAATATATACCCCACGGGGGTAAAATTGAAAAAAGTTGAAAAAAATTGTTTTTGGACTTAGTCATTTTTCCGGCGTTTATCAGACTTTCAATTTGGGCAAATGTCAGAGAGTGTTCCGATTTCAGTTCCAGAGCGATTCGCCTGATGAGTCGTTCATATTTAGTCGTTTTCAGCCAATTTTCAGAATTTTTGAAAATTTCACTTTTTTGTGAAAATATCCACTAAATGAGGGAATAATATGTGTGAGGGTACAACAGGAGAATTCCAAATGTGTGTGGGTAGAATATATATCCCACGGGGGTAAAATTGAAAAAAGTTGAAAAAATTTTTTTTTTAGACTTAGTCATTTTTCCGGCGTTTATCAGACTTTCAGATAGCGGAAAAGTCAGGGAGCGTTCCGATTTCAGTTCCAGAGCGATTCACCAGATGAGTCCTTCATATTTAGTCGTTTTCAGCCAATTTTCAGAATTTTTGAAAATTTCACTTTTTTGTGAAAATATCCACTAAATGAGGGAATAATATGTGTGAGGGTACCCCAGGAGAGTTCCAAATGTGTGTGGGTAGAATATATATCCCACAGGGGTAAAATTGAAAAAAGTTGAAAAAATTTTTTTTTTAAACTTAGTCATTTTTCCGGCGTTTATCAGACTTTCAGATAGCGGAAAAGTCAGTGAGCGTTCTGATTTCAGTTCCATAGCGATTCGCCCGATGAGTCCTTCATATTTAGTCGTTTACAGCCAATTTTCTGAATTTATGAAAATTTCACTTTTTTGTGAAAATATCCACTAAATGAGGGAATAATATGTGTGAGGGTACCCCAGGAGGGTTCTAAATGTGTGTGGGGAGAATATATATCCCACGGGGGTAAAATTGAAAAAAGATGAAGAAAAATTTTTTTTAGACTTAGTCATTTTTCCGGCGTTTATCAGACTTTCAATTTGGGCAAATGTCAGAGAGTGTTCCGATTTCAGTTCCAGAGCAATTCGCCCGATGAGTCGTTCATATTTAGTCATTTTCAGCCAATTTTCTGAATTTATGAAAATTTCACTTTTTTGTGAAAATATCCACTAAATGAGGGAATAATATGTGTGAGGGTACCCCAGGAGGGTTCTAAATGTGTGTGGGTAGAATATATATCCCACGGGGGTAAAATTGAAAAAAGATGAAGAAAAATTTTTTTTAGACTTAGTCATTTTTCCGGCGTTTATCAGACTTTCAGATAGGGGAAATGTCAGTGAGCGTTCCGATTTCAGTTCCAGAGCGATTCGCCCGATGAGTCCTTCATATTTAGTCGTTTTCAGCCAATTTTCTGAATTTTTGAAAATTTCACTTTTTTGTGAAAATATCCACTAAATGAGGGAATAATATGTGTGAGGGTACCCCAGGAGAGTTCCAAATGTGTGTGGGTAGAAGATATATCCCACGGGGGTAAAATTGAAAAAAGGTGAAAAAATTTTTTTTTTGGACTTAGTCATTTTTTCAGCGTTTTTCAGACTTTCAGATAGGGGAAATGTCAGTGAGCGTTCCGATTTCAGTTCCAAAGCGATTCGCCTGATGAGTCCTTCATATTTAGTAGTTTTCAGCCAATTTTCAGAATTTTTGAAAATTTCACTTTTTTGTGAAAATATCCACTAAATGAGGGAATAATATGTGTGAGGGTACCCCAGGAGAGTTCCAAATGTGTGTGGGTAGAAGATATATCCCACGGGGGTAAAATTGAAAAAAGTTGAAAAAAAATTTTTTTTAGACTTAGTCATTTTTCCGGCGTTTATCAGACTTTCAGTTAGGGCAAATGTCAGTGAGCGTTCCGATTTCAGTTCCAGAGCGATTCGCCCGATGAGTCCTTCATATTTAGTTGTTTTCAGCCAATTTTCTGAATATTTGAAAATTTCACTTTTTTGTGAAAATATCCACTAAATGAGGGAATAATATGTGTGAGGGTACCCCAGGAGAGTTCCAAATGTGTGTGGGTAGAATATATATCCCACGGGGGTAAAATTGAAAAAAGTTGAAAAATTTTTTTTTTTAAACTTAGACATTTTTCCGGCGTTTATCAGACTTTCAGATAGTGTAAAAGTCAGTGAGCGTTCCGATTTCAGTTCCAGAGCGATTCGCCCGATGAGTCCTTCATATTTAGTCGTTTTCAGCCAATTTTCAGAATTTTTGAAAATGTCACTTTTTTGTGAAAATATACGCTGAATGAGGGAATAATATGTGTGAGGGTACCCCAGGAGAGTTCCAAATGTGTGTGGGTAGAATATATATCCCACGGGGGTAAAATTGAAAAAAGTTGAAAAAAAATTTTTTTTGGACTTAGTCATTTTTCCGGTGTTTATCAGACTTTCAGTTAAGGCAAATGTCAGTGAGCGTTCCGATTTCAGTTCCAGAGCGATTCGCCCGATGAGTCCTTCATATTTAGTTGTTTTCAGCCAATTTTCTGAATATTTGAAAATTTCACTTTTTTGTGAAAATTTCCAATAAATGAGGGAATAATATGTGTGAGGGTACCCCAGGAGAGTTCCAAATGTGTGTGGGTAGAATATATATCCCACGGGGGTAAAATTGAAAAAAGTTGAAAACATTTTTTTTTTAGACTTAGTCATTTTTCCGGCGTTTATCAGACTTTCAGATAGCGGAAAAGTCAGTGAGCGTTCCGATTTCAGTTCCAGAGCGATTCGCCCGATGAGTCCTTCATATTTAGTAGTTTTCAGCCAATTTTCAGAATTTTTGAAAATTTAACTTTTTTGTGAAAATATCCACTAAATGAGGGAATAATATGTGTAAGGGTACCCCAGGAGAGTTCCAAATGTGTGTGGGTAGAATATATATCCCACGGGGGTAAAATTGAAAAAAGGTGAAAAATTTTTTTTTTTGGACTTAGTCATTTTTTCAGCGTTTATCAGACTTTCAGATAGGGGAAATGTCAGTGAGCGTTCTGATTTTAGTTCCAGAGCGATTCGCCCGATGAGTCCTTCATATTTAGTCGTTTTCAGCCAATTTTCAGAATTTTTGAAAATTTAACTTTTTTGTGAAAATATCCACTAAATGAGGGAATAATATGTGTGAATGTACCCCAAGAGAATTCCAAATGTGTGTGGGTAGAATATATATCCCACCGGGGTAAAATTGAAAAAAGATGAAGAAAATTTTTTTTTAGACTTAGTCATTTTTCCGGCGTTTATCAGACTTTCAGATAGGGGAAATGTCAGTGAGCGTTCCGATTTCAGTTCCAGAGCGATTCGCCCGATGAGTCCTTCATATTTAGTTGTTTTCAGCCAATTTTCTGAATATTTGAAAATTTCACTTTTTTTGGAAATATCCACTAAATGAGGGAATAATATGTGTGAGGGTACCCCAGGAGAGTTCCAAATGTTTGTGGGTAGAATATATATCCCACGGGGGTAAAATTGAAAAAAGTTGAAAAATTTTTTTTTTTAAACTTAGTCATTTTTCCGGCGTTTATCAGACGTTCAGATAGTGGAAAAGTCAGTGAGCATTCCGATTTCAGTACCAGAGCGATTCGCCCGATGAGTCCTTCATATTTACTCATTTTCAGCCAATTTTCAGAATTTTTGAAAATTTCACTTTTTTGTGAAAATATCCACTAAATGAGGGAATAATATGTGTGAGGGTACCCCAGGAGAGTTCCAAATGTGTGTGGGTAGAATATATATCCCACGGGGTAAAATTGAAAACGGTTGAAAAAAATTTTTTTTTAGACTTAGTCATTTTTCCGGCATTTATCAGACTTTCAGATAGGGGAAATGTCAGTGAGCGTTCAGATTTCAGTTCCAGAGCGATTCGCCTGATGAGTCCTTCATATTTAGTCGTTTTCAGCCAATTTTCAGAATTTTTTGAAAATTTCACTTTTTTGTGAAAATATCCACTAAATGAGGGAATAATATGTGTGAGGGTACCCCAGGAGAGTTCCAAATGTGTGTGGGTAGAATATATATCCCACGGGGGTAAAATTGAAAAAAGTTTAAAAAAAATTTTTTTTGGACTTAGTAATTTTTCCGGCGTTTATCAGACTTTCAGATAGGGGAAATGTCAGTGAGCGTTCCGATTTCAGTTCCAGAGCGATTCGCCCGATGAGTCCTTCATATTTAGTCGTTTTCAGCCAATTTTCAGAATTTTTGAAAATTTCACGTTTTTGTAAAAATATCCACTAAATGAGGGAATAATATGTGTGAGGGTACCCCAGGAGAGTTCCAAATGTGTGTGGGTAGAATATATATCCCACGGGGGTAAAATTGAAAAAAGTTGAAAAAAATTTTTTTTCGACTTAGTCATTAGTGTTGAGCGATACCTTCCGATATCGGGAAATATCGGATTGGATCGGACTGATACCGAAAAAGTATCGGATATCGCCGATTCCGATACTGGAAACCAATGCAAGTCAATGGGACAGAAATATCGGAATGAAAATAAACCCTTTCTTTCCTTGTAGGTTAATTCTACATGAAGGAAAACAACTAAGAATAATGTAGAATGTATTGGCTGAGGTGGGGGAGACAATAAAGGCATAGAGGTTTAGCCCAATCAAATGGAGTAGCAGGAATTCATATTTTTTTTAAGACTTTCTGAGTTACGGAAATATTGACTATGTTAAGTATTTTTATATTTTGTCAGATATTTATGTTTCACTACTTCCATGCTCTTCACCTTCTTTTTTACTTCTCCCACACTTTCTCCTTCATCATCCTCAGCATCTTTTTCATCCTCTTCTTCTTCACCTTCTTCATCTTCTTCTTCTTCACCTTCTTCGTATTATTCTTTTTTTTTACATTCTTCATATTCTACTTCTTCATCTTCTTCATATTCTTCTTCTTCATCATATTCTTATTTGTGACAGGCATTCCTGTAGTTGTTATCTATAAAAGGTTGGACATTACACCTTTCGTTCTGCCCGTCACAAAAGATTTACAACAGGATTTGTCCGCGTTCAGTTTGGCCTGCAGCAGCAGGTCTTTTCCAGGGGCACCACGAGGAGGAACGGACTCACCCCCATACACTGCTTAGTCATCTTCTGCTTATAATTTAGATATTATCTTTTGCTCTGATTTTTAGTCTTATGCTTAATGTTCTTCCGCTTTTTGTTCTGCAGCTTCTTGTATTTCTGCTTCTTGGTTTTCTGTCTCTTGTTCTTCTGTATCTTGGTGCTTGTCTTCTCTTCTTTGTCCTCTTGGTCAACTTCTTCAGGGTCATCTTCTTGGTCTTCTTCGGGGTGGTCTTCAGGGTCGTCATCTTCGGGGGTCCTCGTCTTCGGGGTCCTCGTCTTCTTCGGGTTGGTCTTCTGGGTCCTCGTCTTCGGGGTCCTCATCTTCTTCGGGGTGGTCTTCAGGGTCCTCGTCTTCTTCGGGGTGGTCTTCAGGGTCCTCGTCTTCTTTGGGGTGGTCTTCAGGGTCCTCATCTTCTTCGGGGTGGTCTTCAGGGTCCTCATCTTCAGGGTCGTTGTCTTCGGGGTCCTCATCTTCTTAGGGTTGGTCTTCAGGGTCCTCGTCTTCAGGGTCCTCGTCAGGGAGATCCAGAGTGATTACCAAGAACCATTTCAAAAAGCTTGAACTTGGAAATGTAGCAGAAGGTACAAGAAAGCTGAGGAATTACCGAGAACCAGCTGACGGTACTGGAACCCGGATGGGTAGCAGAAGGTACAAGAGCCAATGGAACTGCCGAAGACCAGCTGACGCTACTGGAACTGGTTACTAAGCAGGAGGTACCTGTGCCAGAAAGCACTACCAAGGACCAGCAGACGTTGGTGGAACTTGGATACCAAGAAGGAGGCACCTAATCCAAAGGCACTGCCGAGAATCAGCTGACGGTACTGGAACCCGGATGGGTAGCAGAAGGTACCCATGTAAAAAAAAGTTCAAGGCCGCGAGCCGGCCGCAGTTACCAAAACCCACAGTCCTACAGGGGGTGCTTGTCCTATTGGCACTATGGAACCAGCCTTCATTGCCTGATCCCGCAGCCCACATAGGAGTCATGTAAACTGCAGGCACCATAGATTCGGCTAACCCGACCGCAACACGACAGGACAACGCATTGGAGGCAAAGTGACGTTGACACTACCCGGAAACAGCTGGCGTGCTGGAACCAGGCTGGGCGGAGGGAGTACCCGTGCCAAAGTCACTGCCGAGAACCAGCTGACGGTACTGGAACCCGGATGGGTAGTAGAAGGTACAAGAGCAAATGGAACTACCGAGGACCAGCTGACGGTACTGGAACCCGGATGGGTAGCAGAAGGTACAAGAGCCAATGGAACTGCCGAAGACCAGCTGACGGTACTGGAACTTGGTTACTAATCAGGAGGTACCTGTGCCAGAAAGCACTACCAAGGACCAGCAGACCTTGGTGGAACTTGGATACCGAGAAGGAGGCACCTAATCCAAAGGCACTGCCGAGAACCAGCTGACGGTACTGGAACCCGGATGCTTAGCAGAAGGTACCCATGTAAAAAAAAGTTCAAGGCCGCGAGCCGGCCGCAGTTACCAAAACCCACAGTCCTACAGGGGGTGCTTGTCCTATTGGCACTATGGAACCAGCCTTCATTGCCTGATCCCGCAGCCCACAGAGGAGTCATCTAAACTGCAGGCACCATAGAGTCGGCTAACCCGACCGCAACACGACAGGACAACGCATTGGAGGCAAAGTGACGTTGACACTACCCGGAAACAGCTGGCGTGCTGGAACCAGGCTGGGCAGGAGGGAGTACCCGTGCCAAAGTCACTGCCGAGAACCAGCTGACGGTACTGGAACCCGGATGGGTAGTAGAAGGTACAAGAGCAAATGGAACTACCGAGGACCAGCTGACGATACTGGAACCCGGATGGGTAGCAGAAGGTACAAGAGCCAATGGAACTGCCGAAGACCAGCTGACGGTACTGGAACTCGGTTACTAAGCAGGAGGTACCTGTGCCAGAAAGCACCACCAAGGACCAGCAGACGTTGGTGGAACTTGGATACCGAGAAGGAGGCACCTAATCCAAAGGCACTGCCGAGAACCAGCTGACGGTACTGGAACCCGGATGGGTAGCAGAAGGTACCCATGTAAAAAAAAGTTCAAGGTCGCGAGCCGGCCGCAGTTACCAAAACTCACAGTCCTACGGGGGGTGCTTGTCCTATAGGCACTATGGAACCAGCCTTCATTGCCAGATCCCGCATCCCACATAGGAGTCACCTAAACTGCAGGCACCATAGAGTCGGCTAACCCGACCGCAACACGACAGGACAACGCATTGGAGGCAAAGTGACGTTGACACTACCCGGAAACAGCTGGCGTGCTGGAACCAGGCTGGGCAGGAGGGAGTACCCGTGCCAAAGACACTGCCGAGAACCAGCTGACGGTACTGGAACCCGGATGAGTAGTAGAAGGTACAAGAGCCAATGGAACTGCCGAAGACCAGCTGACGCTACTGGAACTCGGTTACTAAGCAGGAGGTACCTGTGCCAGAAAGCACTACCAAGGACCAGCAGACGTTGGTGGAACTTGGATACCGAGAAGGAGGCACCTAATCCAAAGGCACTGCCGAGAACCAGCTGACGGTACTGGAACCCGGATGGGTAGCAGAAGGTACCCATGTAAAAAAAAGTTCAAGGCCGCGTGCCGGCCGCAGTTACCAAAACCCATAGTCCTACAGGGGGTGCTTGTCCTATTGGCACTATGGAACCAGCCTTCATTGCCTGATCCCGCAGCCCACATAGGAGTCACCTAAACTGCAGGCACCTTAGAGTCGGCTAACCCGACCGCAACACGACAGGACAGCGCATTGGAGGCAAAGTGACATTGACACTACCCAGAAACAGCTGGCGTGCTGGAACCAGGCTGGGCAGGAGGGAGTACCCGTGCCAAAGTCACTGCCGAGAACCAGCTGACGGTACTGGAACCCGGATGGGTAGTAGAAGGTACAAGAGCAAATGGAACTACCGAGGACCAGCTGACGGAACTGGAACCAGGATGGGTAGCAGAAGGTACAAGAGCCAATGGAACTGCCGAAGACCAGCTGACGGTACTGGAACTTGGTTACTAAGCAGGAGGTACCTGTGCCAGAAAGCACTACCAAGGATCAGCAGACGTTGGTAGAACTTGGATACCGAGAAGGAGGCACCTAATCCAAAGGCACTGCCGAGAACCAGCTGACGGTACTGGAACCCGGATGGGTAGCAGAAGGTACCCATGTAAAAAAAAGTTCAAGGCCGCGAGCCGGCCGCAGTTACCAAAACCCACAGTCCTACAGGGGGTGCTTGTCCTATAGGCACTATGGAACCAGTCTTCATTGCCAGATCCCGCAGCCAACATAGGAGTCACCTAAACTGCAGGCACCATAGAGTCGGCTAACTCGACCGCAACACGACAGGACAACGCATTGGAGGCAAAGTGACGTTGACACTACCCAGAAACAGCTGGCGTGTTGGAACCAGGCTGGGCTGGAGGGAGTACCCGTGCCAAAGACACTGCCGAGAACCAGCTGACGGTACTGGAACCCAGATGGGTAGTAGAAGGTTCAAGAGCAAATGGAACTACCGAGAATCAGCTGGCGGTGCTGGAACCCAGGGTAAATACTAAAAACAGAGTGGAGCCAGAGGTGTAATTGGAGAAAGTTTTAAATCAGTAGTACAGTGGATATGGACAAAGCAGGAGAAATTGCCGTCCGCACAGCAGGGGAACAGCTGACGTTACCAAACCCCAATAACACGGCAGCAAGTGTTGACTGTGCAGACGGCACTTCCAAGCGCCAACTGGCGGTGTTGGAGCTCAGGGATAATACTGAAAACAGAGGAGCCAGAGGTGTATTTGGAGGAGGTTTTAAATCAGTAGTACAGTGGATGTGGACAGAGCAGGAGAAATTGCCGTCCGCACAGCAGGGGAACAGCTGACGTTACTGAACCCGAATAACATGGCAGCAAGTGTTGACTGTGCAGACGGCACTTCCGAGCGCCAACTGGCGGTGTTGGAGCTCAGGGATAATACTGAAAACAGAGGAGCCAGAGGTGTAATTGGAGCAACTTTAAAATCTGTAGTAGTGAGAATGTGGACAGAGCAGGAGAAATTGCCGTCCGCACAGCAGGGGAACAGCTGACGTTACTGAACCCCAATAACATGGCAGCAAGTGTTGACTGTGCAGGCGGCACTTCCGAGCGCCAACTGGCGGTGTTGGAGCTCAGGGACAATACTGGAAACAGAGGAGCCAGAGGTGTATTTGGAGGAGATTTTAAATCAGTAGTACAGTGGATGTGGACAGAGCAGGAGAAAGTGCCGCCCGCACAGCAGGGGAACAGCTGACGTTACTGAACCCCAATAACACGGCAGCAAGTATTGACTGTGCAGACGGCACTTCCGAGCGCCAACTGGCAGTGTTGGAGCTCAGGGATAATACTGAAAACAGAGGAGCCAGAGGTGTAATTGGAGCAACTTTAAAATCAGTAGTAGTGAGAATGTGGACAGAGCAGGAGAAATTGCCGTCCGCACAGCAGGGGAACAGCTGACGTTACTGAACCCCAATAACATGGCAGCAAGTGTTGACTGTGCAGATGGCACTTCCGAGCACCAACTGGCGGTGTTGGAGCTCAGGGATAATACTGAAAACAGAGGAGCCAGAGGTGTAATTGGAGCAACTTTAAAATCTGTAGTAGTGAGAATGTGGACAGAGCAGGAGAAATTGCCGTCCGCACAGCAGGGGAACAGCTGACGTTACTGAACCCCAATGACATGGCAGCAAGTGTTGACTGTGCAGGCGGCACTTCCGAGCGCCAACTGGCGGTGTTGGAGCTCAGGGATAATACTGAAAACAGAGGAGCCAGAGGTGTAATTGGAGCAACTTTAAAATCTGTAGTAGTGAGAATGTGGACAGAGCAGGAGAAATTGCCGTCCGCACAGCCGGGGAACAGCTGACGTTACTGAACCCCAATGACACGGCAGCAAGTGTTGACTGTGCAGACGGCACTTCCGATCGCCAACTGGCGGTGTTGGAGGTCAGGGATTACAGTTCAGGTGGTAGAAACATGAACAGAACAGGAGACCTGGATACTTTTGCCAACAATTATTTATTCTGGAAGAGGACTGGCAAATTCATGAGAGATCCAGGCCTTGTTCATTTTGAGAAAAGTAAGCCAGTCAACGTTATCAGAGGATAGTCGCATGCGACGGTCTGTTAGTACACCACCTGCGGCACTAAAGACGCGTTCCGATAATACACTAGCAGCAGGGCAAGCTAGCACCTCCAATGCAAACTGACTTAGCTCTGGCCATGTATCTAGCTTACAAACCCAAAACTTGAAGGGAGAAGAGCCGTCTGGGAGTACACTAAGAGGGCAAGACATGTAGTCTGTCACCATCTGACGGAAACGTTGCCTCCTGCTGACTGGAGCCGTCTGTGATGGTGTAGACATTTGTGGCGGCGGGGACACAAAACTTTGCCACATTTCGGCCATACTGGTCTTACCTTGTGCTGAGGCGCTGCTTCTGCTCCATCTTTGTGCAGAGCTTCCTCCACTGCCTCGACGCACTGAGCTGCTTTGTAAAGCACTAGCAGCACTGCTCTCGGCTGGAATGGAGAACATGATGGAATGCACCAGTGCATCTTGGTACTCCTGCATTTAACGCTCCCGGTTCAACGGTGTTATGAGACTTTGTAAGTTGTCCCGGTAGCGAGGATCTAGGAGGGTGGACACCCAATAATCAACCGTGTTGAGAATGTGGGCGATGCGGCGGTCGTTTCTCAGGCACTGCAGCATGAAATCAACCATGTGCTGCAGACTGCCAAATGGCCAAGAAACGCTGTCCCCTGCTTGAGGCGTGATCTCTGCCTGCTCTGCATCACCCCACCCTCGCTCTAGATACTGACTACTAGAGCATTGTGTACCTCCCTCCTCTGGACAGATGTCTTCCTCATCCATTGACTCCTCCTCATCCTCCTCACAAAGTGTCCCCTGCCTAGGCCTTTGTGAGGAACCACGTTGCGCAGACTGTAGAGAAGCAGATGGCATTTGTGACTCCTCATCCTCCACCTCTTCCAAAACCTCATCCCTTAGTGCTTGCAGTGTTTTTTCAAGCAGGCAGATAAGGGGGATAGTCATGCTGACTAGTGCATCATCTGCACTCGCCATCCGCGTGGAATAATCGAAGGCACGCAAAACGTGGCAAATGTCCTTCATAGAGGCCCACTCAGTGGTGGTGAAGTGTGAACGGCGCGCACTGCGACTTGTTTGCGCCTGCTGCAGCTGGTACTCCATTACTGCTGCCTGCTGCTCACACAACCTCTCCAACATATGTAACGTTGAATTCCACCTGGTGGGTAGGTCACATATGATGCGATGTTCCGGAAGACGTAATCGGCGCTGCAGAGCTGAAATGCGTGATCTTGCATTGCTGGAACGCCGCAAGTGGGCGCACTCTATGCGGACCTTGTGAAGCAGTGCATCAAGATCCGGATAGTCCCTCAAAAAACTCTGCACGACCAAGTTGAGCACATGTGCCAGACATGGGATGTGAGTGAGGTTGCCTAGGCCCAGAGCTGCCACCAGATTTCGGCCATTGTCACACACTACCATGCCTGGCTGGAGATTTGCTGGCACAAACCACACGTCGCTCTGCTGCTTGATGGCATTCCATAGCTCCTGCGCTGTGTGGCTTCGATTACCCAAAGAAATTAATTTTAATACGGCCTGTTGACGTTTGGCCACGGCTGTGCTCATATTGGTCACCATAACAGGTAACCGTTCACGGGTCGATGTGGAGGTAGACCGTGACGGCTCCTGCAGCGCTGATTCAGAGGAACTGGAGTATGAGAAGGAGTCAATGTGTACATACTGGATTCCTGCAATCTTTGGAGTTGGCAGAACACATACAGCGCCACTCTCAAGATCTGTACCCGGCTCCACAACATTTACCCAATGGGCAGTGAGGGAAAGGTATCGTCCCTGTCCATGCTTACTGGTCCACGCATCGGTGGTCAGGTGGACCTTGCTACTGATGGCGTTTTGTAGCGCATGTTTAATTTTTCCCTCCACATGATGTTGCAGGGCAGGGACGGCTTGCCTGCTGAAATAAAATCGGCTGGGCACGTTGTATTGTGGGACTGCCAATGCCATAAAGTTACGGAATGTGTCAGTCTCCACCAGCCTGAATGATAGCATTTCAAGGGCCAGTAGTTTAGCTATGCCAGCATTCAGAGCCTGTGCTCGGGGGTGGTTTGCCGAGTATGGGCACCTTTTCTCCCATGCCTGTGCTAACGATGGCTGTAGACTGGCCTGGGAGTGTGAGGATGACTGGGAAAGTGGTGCTGTGGGTGGAATTACACTGTGTCTCTGTACAACAGTGCCAGAGATTCTTCCATGGCGATCCTGTGAGGAAGCCGAACCAGCTGTGTGTGAGCTGAAGGAAGAGGCTACAACACGAGCTGAAGAGGTGGTAAGTGGCGCTGTAGGTTGGCCTAGGTCTTCAGTGTGTTTTTGTAACTCCACCACGTGCTTGGTCCGCACATGTTTCCACATATTTGTGGCATTGAGGTTGCTGACACTTTTCCCTCTTTTCACCTTCTGATTACACAGCTTGCATTTGACAAAGCAAATGTCATCTGCAACTGTGTCAAAAAAGGACCAGGCACTGCAAGTCTTGGGAGCGCCCGCTTTGGATTTTGGAAGAGCCATGCTCCTAATGGGTGCCGAAGTGGAGGCTACAGGCAACCAAGTCTGCCCCCTCCCTCTCCCTCCTTTTTGGGCTGTTCGGGGAATCTCTTCCTCAGAGCTGCTCCCACCACCTTCCTGTCCCTCAGGCCATGATGGGTCAAGGACCTCATCATCTACACCACCCTCTTCAAACAACTGCCTCTCCTGGGTAGTCTCGACAGCACAGTACGCACCAGAAAGTGGCACCTGAGTCTCATCATCAGATGCATACTGAGGTGTGCTGCTGACCATAGGCACTGGCCCACCCGCGTCTTCAGATTCAGAGAGACAAAACGGTTGCGCATCACTGCATACTACCTCTTCTTCAAATTCTCGAATTCTGCTTGGCTGGCCCCCTCTTTCCAAGCCAAGAGATTCAGAGAACAGAAGTAGAGATGGCTCCTGTCCAGGGCTCTCTGACTGCCTGGGCAATGTGGCAGGTGGTGAAGAGACAGATGGGTGCTCTTCAGTGCTCAGGACCTGAGAGGATCTGGAACTAATTGAAGTCGATGCGTTAGCTGCCATCCATCCGACAATGGCTTCAATTTGGTCCTCCCACAGCAGTGGGGTACGGCTAGCTCCTACAAAGCTGCGCATAAAGGACTGTTCCCTGGTAAAACTGGGGGATGCTGAGTCACTGGTGCCCGCAGCAGGCACAGAATCCCCACGTCCTCTCCCTGCAGGCACAGAATCCTCACGTCCTCTCCCTGCAGAAACTCCACACCCACGCCCACGACAACATGCCTTACTCCCTACCTTCTTCATCTTGGTAGACTGATAAAGATAGGCAGAAAAGTACTAAGGGCTTAGTGTGCTTATTCCTGAACAGCTGCTAACAGGTATAAGAAACACTAATTTTATAAAGTGTGGACTAGACTTTAATATGAGCTAATGTGGCCTACACAACTGTAAAGTGGAGTGTTTGGTGAACTTCATTTAGGTTTTTTTTGTCACAAAAAGACACTGGATGTGCCTAAAGATGTAATAACGATAGTATCACAAACTTTTTTTAGCTATTACAATGTAGGAAGGTAACCTACAATGCAATAGATGAGGCTGCAAAAAATAGGCTAATACTAATCTGGCTGGGGCTGCAGGGCCCAATGCTGCAGAAAGGCTCCTCTAACTACACCTATATAGTGTGTTTGGAACCAATTTAGCTGAATATGGATGGAACCACCACACTAATAGGAGAAATCAGGAAAAATTATGAATTGGCAAAAAAGGACAATGTATGAGGCAGTGACACACACTGAGTGCACTATAACCAGACGTGGCTGAAGCACACACTACAGGGTGAGCTGCACTCACACACAGAGACCTTGCAGAAAGAGGTGAACAGCACAGAGAACTGTGCACTAGCACTGCAAGGCACAGCGATTTATAAAGTAGCTTGGGTAAAGCAGAATAGACCAAATAGGTAGCTAAAACTGTCCCTCAGAACAACAGAATCCTATCCCTAACTGAATTCCCAGCAGAGTGAGCTCAAAATGGCGGCGGCGGCTTTTATAGTGCATCATGACATCATTTCAGCAGCCAATCACAGCCATGCCATTAGTTAAGATGCCTACATGCCTAACAGGATGTGCCCACACTTCTTAGGATCCTCATTGGCTGAATAAAATGAAAATGGCTCATTGCATTATGGGAACTTCCGATTCCGGTATACGATAATGCAAAAGTACCGGAATTAAGTATCGGAATTCCGATACCGCGAATATCGGCCGATACCCGATATTTCAGTATCGGAATGCTCAACACTATTAGTCATTTTTCCGGCGTTTATCAGACTTTCAGATAGGGGAAATGTCAGTGAGCGTTCCGATTTCAGTTCCAGAGCGATTCGCCCGATGAGTTGTTCATATTTAGTCATTTTCAGCCAATTTTCAGAATTTTTGAAAATTTCACTTTTTTGTGAAAATATCCACTAAATGAGGGAATAATATGTGTGAGGATACCCCAGGAGAGTTCCAAATGTGTGTGGGTAGAATATATATCCCACGGGGGTAAAATTGAAAAAAGGTGAAAAAAATTTTTTTTTGGACTTAGTCATTTTTTCAGCGTTTATAGACTTTCAGATAGGGGAAATGTCAGTGAGCGTTCCGATTTCAGTTCCAGAGCGATTTGCCCGATGAGTCCTTCATATTTAGTCGTTTTCAGCCAATTTTCCGAATTTTTGAAAATTTCACTTTTTTGTGAAAATATCCACTAAATGAGGGAATAATATGTGTGAGGGTACCCCAGGAGAGTTCCAAATGTGTGTGGGTAGAATATATATCCCACGGGGGTAAAATTGAAAAAAGTTGAAAAAAATTTTTTTTTGGACTTTCTCATTTTTCCGGCGTTTTTCAGACTTTCAGATAGGGGAAATGTCAGTGAGCGTTCCAATTTCAGTTCCAGAGCGATTCGCCCGATGAGTCCTTCATATTTAGTCGTTTTCAGCCAATTTTCAGAATTTTTGATAATTTCACTTTTTTGTGAAAATATCCACTAAATGAGGGAATAATATGTGTGAGGGTACCCCAGAAGAGTTCCAAATGTGTGTGGGTAGAATATATATCCCACGGGGGTAAAATAGAAAAAAGGTGAAAAAAATTTTTTTTCGACTTAGTCATTTTTCCGGCATTTATCAGACTTTCAGATAGGGGAAATGTCAGTGAGCTTTCCGATTTCAGTTCCAGAGCGATTCGCCCGATGAGTAATTCGTATTTAGTCGTTTTCAGCCAATTTTCCGTATTTTTGAAAATTTCTCTTTTTTTGTGAAAATATCCATTAAATGAGGGAATAATATGTGTGAGGGTACCCCAGGAGAGTTCCAAGTGTGTGTGGGTAGAAGATATATCCCACACGGGGTAAAATTGAAAAAAGTTGATAAAAAATTTTTTTTGGACTTAGTCATTTTTCCAGCATTTATCAGACTTTCAGATAGGGGAAATGTCAGTGAGTGTTCCGATTTCAGTTCCAGAGCAATTCGCCCGATGAGTCCTTCATATTTAGTCGTTTTCAGCCAATTTTCAGAATTTTTGAAAATTTCACTTTTTTGTGAAAATATCCACTAAATGAGGGAATAATATGTGTGAGGGTACCCCAGAAGAGTTCCAAATGTGTGTGGGTAGAAGATATATCCCACGGGGGTAAAATTGAAAAAAGGTGAAAACAATTTTTTTTCGGACTTAGTCATTTTTTCAGCGTTTAGCAGACTTTCAGATAGGGGAAATGTCAGTGAGCATTCCGATTTAAGTTCCAGAGCGATTCGCCCGATGAGTCGTTCATATTTACTCATTTTCAGCCAATTTTTGAAAATTTCACTTTTTTGTGAAAATATCCACTAAATGAGGGAATAATATGTGTGAGGGTACCCCAGGAGAGTTCCAAATGTGTGTGGGTAGAATATATATCCCACGGGGGTAAAATTGAAAAAAGTTGAAAAAATTATTTTTTTCGACTTAGTCATTTTTCCAGCATTTATCAGACTTTCAGATAGGGGAAATGTCAGTGAGTGTTCCGATTTCAGTTCCAGAGCGATTCACCCGATGAGTCCTTCATATTTAGTCGTTTTCAGCCAATTTTCAGAATTTTTGAAAATTTCACTTTTTTGTGAAAATATCCACTAAATGAGGGAATAATATGTGTGAGGGTACCCCAGAAGAGTTCCAAATGTGTGTGGGTAGAAGATATATCCCACGGGGGTAAAATTGAAAAAAGGTGAAAACAATTTTTTTTCGGACTTAGTCATTTTTTCAGCGTTTAGCAGACTTTCAGATAGGGGAAATGTCAGTGAGCATTCCGATTTAAGTTCCAGAGCGATTCGCCCGATGAGTCGTTCATATTTATTCATTTAGAGCCAATTTTCTGAATTTTTGAAAATTTCACTTTTTTGTGAAAATATCCACTAAATGAGGGATTAATATGTGTGAGGGTACCCCAGGAGAGTTCCAAATGTGTGTGGGTAGAATATATATCCCACGGGGGTTAAATTGAAAAAAGTTTAAAAAATTATTTTTTTCGACTTAGTCATTTTTCCAGCATTTATCAGACTTTCAGATAGGGGAAATGTCAGTGAGTGTTCCGATTTCAGTTCCAGAGCGATTCGCCTGATGATTCCTTCATATTTAGTCATTTTCAGCCAATTTTCTGAATTTTTGAAAATGTCACTTTTTTGTGAAAATATCCACTAAAGGAGGGAATAATATGTGTGAGGGTACCCCAGGAGAGTTCCAAGTGTGTGTGGGCAGAAGATATATACCACGGGGGGGTAAAATTGAAAAAAGTTGATAAAAAAATTTTTTGGGACCTAGTCATTTTTACGGCGTTTATCAGACTTTCAGTTAGGGGAAATGTCAGTGAGCGTTCCGATTTCAGTTCCAGAGCGATTCGCCCGATGATTCCTTCATATTTAATCGTTTTCAGACAATTTTCAGAATTTTTGAAAATTTCACTTTTTTGTGAAAATATCCACTAAATGAGGGAATAATATGTGTGAGGGTACCCCAGGAGAGATCCAAATGTGTGTGGGTAGAATATATATCCCACGGGGGTAAAATTGAAAAAAGTTGAAAAAAATTTTTTTTTGGACTTAGTCATTTTTCCGCCGTTTATCAGACTTTCAGATAGGGGAAATGTCAGTGAGCGTTCCAATTTCAGTTCCAGAGCGATTCGCCCGATGAGTCGTTCATATTTAGTCATTTTCAGCCAATTTTCAGAATTTTTGAAAATTTAAATTTTGTGAAAATATCCACTAAATGAGGGAATAATTTGTGTGAGGGTACCCCAGGAGAGTTCCAAATGTGTGTGGGTAGAATATATATCCCACGGGGGTAAAATTGAAAATAGGTGAAAAAAAAATTTTTGGGGGACTTAGTCATTTTTTCAGCGTTTATCAGACTTTCAGATAGGGGAAATGTCAGTGAGCGTTCCGATTTCAGTTCCAGAGCGATTCGCCCGATGAGTCCTTCATATTTAGTAGTTTTCAGCCAATTTTCCGAATTTTTGAAAATTTCTGTTTTTTGTGAAAATATCCACTAAATTAGGGAATAATATGTGTGAGGGTACCCCAGGAGAGTTCCAAATGTGTGTGGGTAGAATATATATCCCACGGGGGTAAAATTGAAAAAAGGTGAAAAAAAAATTTTTTTTGGACTTAAGTCATTTTTCCGGCATTTATCAGACTTTCAGATAGGGGAAATGTCAGTGAGCATTCCGATTTCAGTTCCAGAGCGATTCGCCCGATGAGTCCTTCATTTTTAGTCGTTTTCAGCCAATTTTCTGAATTTTTGAAAATTTCACTTTTTTGTGAAAATATCCACTAAATGAGGGAACAATATGTGTGAGCGTATAACAGGAGAGTTCCAAATGCATGTGGGAAGAATATATATCCCACGGAGGTAAAATTGAAAAAAGTTGAAAAAAATATTTTTTTGGACTTTCTCATTTTTCCGGCGTTTATCAGACTTTCAGATAGGGGAAATGTCAGTGAGCGTTCCAATTTCAGTTCCAGAGCGATTCGCCCGATGAGTCCTTCATATTTAGTTGTTTTCAGCCAATTTTCAGAATTTTTGAAAATTTCACTTTTTTGTGAAAATATCCACTAAATGAGGGAATTATATGTGTGAGGGTACCCCAAGAGAGTTCCAAATGTGTGTGGGTAGAATACATATCCCACGGGGGTAAAATTGAAAAAAGTTGAAAAATTTTTTTTGGACCTAGTCATTTTTCCGGCGTTTATCAGACTTTCAGTTAGGGGAAATGTCAGTGAGCGTTCCGATTTCAGTTCCAGAGCGATTCGCCCGATGAGTCCATCATATTTAGTCGTTTTTAGCCAATTTTCCGAATTTTTGAAAATTTCTCTTTTTTGTGAAAATATCCACTAAATGAGGGCATAATATGTGTGACGGTACCCCAGGACAGTTCAAAATGTGTGTGGGAAGAAGATATATACCACGGGGGGTAAAATTGAAAAAAGTTGATAAAAAAATTTTTTTTGGACCTAGTCATTTTTCCGGCGTTTATCAGACTTTTAGTTAGGGGAAATGTCAGTGAGCGTTCCGATTTCAGTTCCAGAGCGATTCGCCCAATGGGTCCTTCATATTTAGTCGTTTTCAGCCAATTTTCTGAATTTTTGAAAATTTCACTTTTTTGTGAAAATATCCACTAAATGAGGGAATAATATGTGTGAGGGTACCCCAGGAGAGTTCCAAATGTGTTTGGGTAGAATATATATCCCACGGGGGGTAAAATTGAAAAAAGTTGATAAAAAAATTTTTTTGGACTTAGTCATTTTTCCGGCGTTTATCAGACTTTCAGATAGGGGAAATGTCAGTGAGCGTTCCGATTTCAGTTCCAGAGCGATTCGCCCGATGATTCTTTCATATTTAGTCGTTTTCAGCCAATTTTCTGAATTTTTGAAAATTTCACTTTTTTGTGAAAATATCCACTAAATGAGGGAACAATATGTGTGAGCGTATAACAGGAGAGTTCCAAATGCATGTGGGAAGAATATATATCCCACGGAGGTTAAATTGAAAAAAGTTGAAAAAAATATTTTTTTGGACTTTCTCATTTTTCCGGCGTTTATCAGACTTTCAGATAGGGGAAATGTCAGTGAGCGTTCCAATTTCAGTTCCAGAGCGATTCGCCCGATGAGTCCTTCATATTTAGTCGTTTTCAGCCAATTTTCAGAATTTTTGAAAATTTCACTTTTTTGTGAAAATATCCACTAAATGAGGGAATAATATGTGTGAGGGTACCCCAGGACAGTTCCAAATGTGTGTGGGAAGAAGATATATACCACGGGGGGTAAAATTGAAAAAAGTTGATAAAAAATTTTTTTTTGGACCTAGTCATTTTTCCGGCGTTTATCAGACTTTTAGTTAGGGGAAATGTCAGTGAGCGTTCCGATTTCAGTTCCAGAGCGATTCGCCCGATGAGTCCTTCATATTTAATCGTTTTCAGCCAATTTTCAGAATTTTTGAAAATTTCACTTTTTTGTGAAAATATCCACTAAATGAGGGAATAATATGTGTGAGGGTACAACAGGAGAGTTCCAAATGCGTGTGGGTAGAATATATATCCCACGGAGGTAAAATTGAAAAAAGTTTAAAAAATTTTTTTTTTGGACTTAGTCATTTTTACGGCGTTTATAAGACTTTCAGTTAGAGGAAATCTCAGTGAGCGTTCCGATTTCAGTTCCAGAGCGATTCGCCCGATGAGTCGTTCATATTTAGTCATTTTCAGCCACATTTCTGAATTTTTGAAAATTTCACTTTTTTGTAAAAATATCCACTAAATGAGGGAATAATATGTGTGACGGTACCCCAGAAGAGTTCCAAATGTGTGTGGGTAGAAGATATATCCCACGGGGTAAAATTGAAAAAAGGTGAAAACATTTTTTTTTCGGACTTAGTCATTTTTTCAGCGTTTAGCAGACTTTCAGATAGGGGAAATGTCAGTGAGCATTCCGATTTAAGTTCCAGAGCGATTCGCCCGATGAGTCGTTCATATTTAGTCATTTTCAGCCTATTTTCTGAATTTTTGAAAATTTCACTTTTTTGTGAAAATATCCACTAAATGACGGAATAATATGTGTGAGGGTACCCCAAGAGAGTTCCAAATGTGTGTGGGTAGAATATATAACCCACGGGGGTAAAATTGAAAAAAGTTGAAAAATTTTTTTTGGACCTAGTCATTTTTCCGGCGTTTATCAGACTTTCAGTTAGGGGAAATGTCAGTGAGCGTTCCGATTTCAGTTCCAGAGCGATTCGCCCGATGAGTCCTTCATATTTAGTCGTTTTTAGCCAATTTTCCGAATTTTTGAAAATTTCTCTTTTTTGTGAAAATATCCACTAAATGAGGGCATAATATGTGTGACGGTACCCCAGGAGAGTTCCAAATGTGTGTGGGTAGAATATATATCCCACGGGGGGTAAAATTGAAAAAAGTTGATAAAAAAATTTTTTTGGACTTAGTCATTTTTCCGGCGTTTATCAGACTTTCAGATAGGGGAAATGTCAGTGAGCGTTCCGATTTCAGTTCCAGAGCGATTCGCCCGATGATTCTTTCATATTTAGTCGTTTTCAGCCAATTTTCTGAATTTTTGAAAATTTCACTTTTTTGTGAAAATATCCACTAAATGAGGGAACAATATGTGTGAGCGTATAACAGGAGAGTTCCAAATGCATGTGGGAAGAATATATATCCCACGGAGGTAAAATTGAAAAAAGTTGAAAAAAATATTTTTTTGGACTTTCTCATTTTTCCGGCGTTTATCAGACTTTCAGATAGGGGAAATGTCAGTGAGCGTTCCAATTTCAGTTCCAGAGCGATTCGTCCGATGAGTCCTTCATATTTAGTCGTTTTCAGCCAATTTTCAGAATTTTTGAAAATTTCACTTTTTTGTGAAAATATCCACTAAATGAGGGAATAATATGTGTGAGGGTACCCCAGGAGAGTTCCAAATGTGTGTGGGTAGAGTATATATCCCACGGGGGTAAAATTGAAAAAAGTTAATAAAAAATTTTTTTTGGACCTAGTCATTTTTCCGGTGTTTATCAGACTTTCAGTTAGGGGAAATGTCAGTGAGCGTTCCGATTTCAGTTCCAGAGCGATTCGCCCGATGAGTCCTTCATATTTAGGCGTTTTCTGCCAATTTTCCGAATTTTTGAAAATTTCTCTTTTTTGTGAAAATATCCACTAAATGAGGGAATAATATGTGTGAGGGTACCCCAGGAGAGTTCCAAATGTGTGTGGGTAGAAGATATATCCCACGGGGGGTAAAATTGAAAAAAGTTGATAAAAACTTTTTTTTGGACTTAGTCATTTTTCGGGCGTTTATCAGACTTTCAGTTACGGGAAATGTCAGTGAGCGTTCCGATTTCAGTTCCAGAGCGAATCGCCCCATGATTCCTTTATATTTACTCATTTTCAGCCAATTTTCTGAATTTTTGAAAATTTCACTTTTTTGTGAAAATATCCACTAAATGAGGGAATAATATGTGTGAGGGTACCCCAGGAGAGTTCCAAATGTGTGTAGGTAGAATATATATCCCACGGGGGTAAAATTGAAAAAAGTTGAAAAAATTATTTTTTTCCACTTAGTCATTTTTCCAGCATTTATCAGACTTTCAGATAGGGGAAATGTCAGTGAGCGTTCCGATTTCAGTTTCAGAGCGATTCGCCCGGTGAGTCCTTCATATTTAGTCGTTTTCAGCCAATTTTCAGAATTTTTGAAAATTTCACTTTTTTGTGAAAATATCCACTAAATGAGGGAATAATATGTGTGAGGGTACCCCAGGAGAGTTCCAAATGTGTGTGGGTAGAATATATATCCCACGGGGGTAAAATTGAAAAAAGTTGAAAAATTTTTTTTTTTCGACTTAGTCATTTTTCCGGCGTTTATCAGACTTTCAGATAGGGGAAATGTCAGTGAGTGTTCCGATTTCAGTTCCAGAGCGATTCGCCCGATGTGTCGTTCATATTTAGTCATTTTCAGCCAATTTTCTGAATTTTTGAAAATTTCACTTTTTTGTGAAAATGTCCACTAAATGAGGGAATAATATGTGTGAGGGTACCCCAGGAGAGTTCCAAGTGTGTGTGGGTAGAAGATATATACCACGGGGGGATAAAATTGAAAAAAGTTTATAAAAAATTTTTTTTTGGACCTAGTCATTTTTCCGGCGTTTATCAGACTTTCAGTTAGGGGAAATGTCAGTGAGCGTTCCAATTTCAGTTCCAGAGCGATTCGCCCGATGAGTCGTTCATATTTAGTCATTTTCAGTCAATGTTCTGAATTTTTGAAAATTTCTCTTTTTTGTGAAAATATCCACTAAAAGAGGGAATAATATGTGTCAGGGTACCCCAGGAGAGTTCCAAATGTTTGTGGGTAGAATATATATCCCACGGGGGTAAAATTGAAAAAAGTTGAAAAAAATTTTTTTTTAGACTTAGTCATTTTTCCGCCGTTCATCAGACTTTCAGATAGGGGAAATGTCAGTGAGCATTCCGATTTAAGTTCCAGAGCGATTCGCCCGATGTGGCGTTCATATATAGTCATTTTCAGCCAATGTTCTGAATTTTTGAAAATTTCACTTTTTTGTGAAAATATCCACTAAATGAGGGAATAATATGTGTGAGGGTACCCCAGGGGAGTTCCAAATGTGTGTGGGTAGAATATATATCCCACGGGGGTAAAATTGAAAAAAGTTGAAAATTTTTTTTTTTTCGACTTAGTCATTTTTCCGGCATTTATCAGACTTTCAGATAGGGGAAATGTCAGTGAGCGTTCCGATTTCAGATCCAGAGCGATTCGCCCAATGATTCCTTCATATTTAGTCGTTTTCAGCCAATTTTCTGAATTTTTGAAAATTTCACTTTTTTGTGAAAATATCCACTAAATGAGGGAACAATATGTGTGAGCGTATAACAGGAGAGTTCCAAATGCATGTGGGAAGAATATATATCCCACGGAGGTAAAATTGAAAAAAGTTGAAAAAAATTTTTTTTTGGACTTTCTCATTTTTCCGGCGTTTATCAGACTTTCAGATAGGGGAAATGTCAGTGAGCGTTCCAATTTCAGTTCCAGAGCGATTCGCCCGATGAGTCCTTCATATTTAGTAGTTTTCAGCCAATTTTCAGAATTTTTGAAAATTTCACTTTTTTGTGAAAATATCCACTAAATGAGGGAATAATATGTGTGAGGGTACCCCAGGAGAGTTCCAAGTGTGTGTGGGTAGAACATATATACCACGGGGGGGTAAAATTGAAAAAAGTTGATAAAAAATTTTTTTTGGACCTAGTCATTTTTCCGGCGTTTATCAGACTTTCAGTTAGGGGAAATGTCAGTGAGCGTTCCGATTTCAGTTCCAGAGCGATTCGCCCGATGATTCCTTCATATTTAGTCATTTTCAGCCAATTTTATGAATTTTTGAAAATGTCACTTTTTTGTGAAAATATCCACTAAAGGAGGGAATAATATGTGTGAGGGTACCCCAGGAGAGTTCCAAATGTGTGTGGGTAGAATATATATCCCACGGGGGTAAAATTGAAAAAATTTAAAAAAATTTTTTTTTTAGACTTAGTCATTTTTCCGGCGTTCATCAGACTTTCAGATAGGGGAAATGTCAGTGAGCATTCCGATTTAAGTTCCAGAGCGATTCGCCCGATGTGTCGTTCATATTTAGTCATTTTCAGCCAATTTTCTGAATTTTTGAAAATTTCACTTTTTTGTGAAAATATCCACTAAATGAGGGAATAATATGTGTGAGGGTACCCCAGGAGAGTTCCAAATGTGTGTGGGTAGAATATATATCCCACGGGGGTAAAATTGAAAAAAGTTGAAAATTTTTTTTTTTTCGACTTAGTCATTTTTCCGGCATTTATCAGACTTTCAGATAGGGGAAATGTCAGTGAGCATTCCGATTTCAGTTCCAGAGCGATTCGCCCGATGAGTCCTTCATATTTAGTCGTTTTCAGCTAATTTTCTGAATTTTTGAAAATTTCACTTTTTTGTGAAAATATCCACTAAATGAGGGATCAATATGTGTGAGTGTATAACAGGAGAGTTCCAAATGCATTTGGGAAGAATATATATCCCACGGAGGTAAAATTGAAAAAAGTTGAAAAAAATTTTTTTTTGGACTTTCTCATTTTTCCGGCGTTTATCAGACTTTCAGATAGGGGAAATGTCAGTGAGCATTCCAATTTCAGTTCCAGAGCGATTCGCCCGATGAGTCCTTCATATTTAGTCGTTTTCAGCCAATTTTCAGAATTTTTGAAAATTTCACTTTTTTGTGAAAATATCCACTAAATGAGGGAACAATATGTGTGAGCGTATAACAGGAGAGTTCCAAATGCATGTGGGAAGAATATATATCCCACGGAGGTAAAATTGAAAAAAGGTGAAACAATTTTTTGGTCTTAATCATTTTTCCGGCGTTTATCAGACTTTTAGTTAGGGGAAATGTCAGTGAGCGTTCCGATTTCAGTTCCAGAGCGATTCGCCCGATGAGTCCTTCATATTTAATCGTTTTCAGCCAATTTTCAGAATTTTTAAAAATTTCACTTTTTTGTGAAAATATCCACTAAATGAGGGAATAATATGTGTGAGGGTACCCCAGGAGAGTTCCAAATGTGTGTGGGTAGCGTATATATCCCACAGGGGTAAAATTGAAAAAAGTTGATAAAACATTTTTTTTGGACTTAGTCATTTTTCCGGCGTTTATCAGACTTTCAGTTAGGGGAAATGTCAGTGAGCGTTCCGATTTCAGTTCCAGAGCGATTCGCCCGATGAGTCGTTCATATTTAGTCATTTTCAGCCAATTTTCTGAATTTTTGAAAATTTCACTTTTATGTGAAAATATCCACTAAATGAGGGAAAAATATGTGTGAGGGTACCCCAGGAGAGTTCCAAATGTGTGTGGGTAGAAGATATATACCACGGGGGTAAAATTGAAAAAAGTTGATAAAAAATTAATTTTGGACCTAGTCATTTTTCCGGCGTTTATGAGACTTTCAGTTAGGGGAAATGTCAGTGAGCATTCCGATTTCAGTTCCAGAGCGATTCGCCCGATGAGTCCTTCATATTTAGTCATTTTTAGCCAATTTTCCGAATTTTTGAAAATTTCTCTTTTTTGTGAAAATATCCACTAAATGAGGGAATAATATGTGTGAGGGTACCCCAGGACAGTTCCAAATGTGTGTGGGTAGAAGATATTAACCACGGGGGGTAAAATTGAAAAAAGTTGAGAAAAAATTTTTTTTGGACCTAGTCATTTTTCCGGCGTTTATCAGACTTTCAGTAAGGGGAAATGTCAGTGAGCGTTACGATTTCAGTTCCAGAGCGATTCGCCCGATGAGTCCTTCATATTTAGTCATTTTCAGCCATTTTCCGAATTTTTGAAAATTTCTCTTTTTTGTGAAAATATCCACTAAATGAGGGAATAATATGTGTGAGGGTACCCCAGGAGAGTTCCAAATGTGTGTGGGTAGAATATATATCCCACGGGGGTAAAATTGAAAAAAGTTGAAAAATTTTTTTTTTCGACTTAGTCATTTTTCCGGCATTTATCAGACTTTCAGATAGGGGAAATGTCAGTGAGCGTTCCGATTTCAGTTCCAGAGCGATTCGCCCGATGAGTCCTTCATATTTAATCGTTTTCAGACAATTTTCAGAATTTTTGAAAATTTCACTTTTTTGTGGAAATATCCACTAAATGAGGGAATAATATGTGTGAGGGTACCCCAGGAGAGATCCAAATGTGTGTGGGTAGAATATATATCCCACGGGGGTAAAATTGAAAAAAGTTGAAAAAAATTTTTTTTTGGACTTAGTCATTTTTCTGCCGTTTATCAGACTTTCAGATAGGGGAAATGTCAGTGAGCGTTCCAATTTCAGTTCCAGAGCGATTCGCCCGATGAGTCCTTCATATTTAGTAGTTTTCAGCCAATTTTCCGAATTTTTGAAAATTTCTCTTTTTTGTGAAAATATCCACTAAATGAGGGAATAATATGTGTGAGGGTACCCCAGGAGAGTTCCAAATGTGTGTGGGTAGAAGATATATACCACAGGGGTAAAATTGAAAAAAGTTGATAAAAAATTAATTTTGGACCTAGTCATTTTTCCGGCGTTTATCAGACTTTCAGTTAGGGGAAATGTCAGTGAGCATTCCGATTTCAGTTCCAGAGCGATTCGCCCAATGAGTCCTTCATATTTAGTCGTTTTTAGCCAATTTTCCGAATTTTTGAAAATTTCTCTTTTTTGTGAAAATATCCACTAAATGAGGGAATAATATGTGTGAGGGTACCCCAGGAGAGTTCCAAATGTGTGTGGGTAGAATATATATCCCACGGGGGTAAAATTGAAAAAAGGTGAAAAAAAATTTTTTTTTGGACTTAAGTCATTTTTCCGGCATTTATCAGACTTTCAGATAGGGGAAATGTCAGTGAGCATTCCGATTTCAGTTCCAGAGCGATTCGCCCGATGAGTCCTTCATATTTAGTCGTTTTCAGCCAATTTTCTGAATTTTTGAAAATTTCACTTTTTTGTGAAAATATCCATTAAATGAGGGAACAATATGTGTGAGCGTATGACAGGAGAGTTCCAAATGCATGTGGGAAGAATATATATCCCACGGAGGTAAAATTGAAAAAAGTTGAAAAAAATTTTTTTTTGGACTTTCTCATTTTTCCGGCGTTTATCAGACTTTCAGATAGGGGAAATGTCAGTGAGCGTTCCAATTTCAGTTCGAGAGCGATTCGCCCGATGAGTCCTTCATATTTAGTCGTTTTCAGCCAATTTTCAGAATTTTTGAAAATTTCACTTTTTTGTGAAAATATCCACTAAATGAGGGAACAATATGTGTGAGCGTATAACAGGAGAGTTCCAAATGCATGTGGGAAGAATATATATCCCACGGAGGTAAAATTGAAAAAAGGTGAAACATTTTTTTTGGTCTTAATCATTTTTCCAGCGTTTATCAGACTTTTAGTTAGGGGAAATGTCAGTGAGCGTTCCGATTTCAGTTTCAGAGCGATTCGCCCGATGAGTCCTTCATATTTAATCGTTTTCAGCCAATTTTCAGAATTTTTAAAAATTTCTCTTTTTTGTGAAAATATCCACTAAATGAGGGAATAATATGTGTGAGGGTACCCCAGGAGAGTTCCAAATGTGTGTGGGTAGAATATATATCCCACGGGGGTAAAATTGAAAGAAGGTGAAAAAAAATTTTTTTTTGGACTTAAGTCATTTTTCCGGCATTTATCAGACTTTCAGATAGGGGAAATGTCAGTGAGCATTCCGATTTCAGTTCCAGAGCGATTCGCCCGATGAGTCCTTCATATTTAGTCGTTTTCAGCCAATTTTCTGAATTTTTGAAAATTTCACTTTTTTGTGAAAATATCCACTAAATGAGGGAACAATATGTGTGAGCGTATAACAGGACAGTTCCAAATGCATGTGGGAAGAATATATATCACACGGAGGTAAAATTGAAAAAAGTTGAAAAAAATTTTTTTTTGGACTTTCTCATTTTTCCGCCGTTTATCAGACTTTCAGATAGGGGAAATGTCAGTGAGCATTCCAATTTCAGTTCCAGAGCGATTCGCCCGATGAGTCCTTCATATTTAGTCGTTTTCAGCCAATTTTCAGAATTTTTGAAAATTTCACTTTTTTGTGAAAATATCCACTAAATGAGGGAATAATATGTGTGAGGGTACCCCAGGAGAGTTCCAAATGTGTGTGGGTAGAATATATATCCCACGGGGGTAAAATTGAAAAAAGTTGAAAAATTTTTTTTGGACCTAGTCATTTTTCTGGCGTTTATCAGACTTTCAGTTAGGGGAAATGTCAGCGAGTGTTCCGATTTCAGTTCCAGAGCGATTCGCCCAATGATTCCTTCATATTTAGTCATTTTCAGCCAATTTTATGAATTTTTGAAAATGTCACTTTTTTGTGAAAATATCCACTAAAGGAGGGAATAATATGTGTGAGGGTACCCCAGGAGAGTTCCAAATGTGTGTGGGTAGAATATATATCCCACGGGGGTAAAATTGAAAAAAGTTAAAAAAAATTTTTTTTTAGACTTAGTCATTTTTCCGGCGTTCATCAGACTTTCAGATAGGGGAAATGTCAGTGAGCATTCCGATTTAAGTTCCAGAGCGATTCGCCCGATGTGTCGTTCATATTTAGTCATTTTCAGCCAATTTTCTGAATTTTTGAAAATTTCACTTTTTTGTGAAAATATCCACTAAATGAGGGAATAATATGTGTGAGGGTACCCCAGGAGAGTTCCAAGTGTGTGTGGGTAGAAGATATATACCACGGGGGGGGGGTAAAATTGAAAAAAGTTGATAAAAAATTTTTTTTTGGACCTAGTCATTTTTCCGGCGTTTATCAGACTTTCAGTTAGTGGAAATGTCAGTGAGCGTTCCAATTTCAGTTCCAGAGCGATTCGCCCGATGTGGCGTTCATATTTAGTCATTTTCAGCCAATGTTCTGAATTTTTGAAAATTTCACTTTTTTGTGAAAATATCCACTAAATGAAGGAATAATATGTGTGAGGGTACCCCAGGAGAGTTCCAAATGTGTGTGGGTAGAATATATATCCCACGGGGGTAAAATTGAAAAAAGTTGAAAATTTTTTTTTTTTCGACTTAGTCATTTTTCCGGCATTTATCAGACTTTCAGATAGGGGAAATGTCAGTGAGCGTTCCGATTTCAGTTCCAGAGCGATTCGCCCAATGATTCCTTCATATTTAGTCGTTTTCAGCCAATTTTCTGAATTTTTGAAAATTTCTCTTTTTTGTGAAAATATCCACTAAATGAGGGAATAATATGTGTGAGGGTACCCCAGGAGAGTTCCAAGTGTGTGTGAGTAGAAGATATATACCACGGGGGGGTAAAATTGAAAAAAGTTGATAAAAATTTTTTTTGGACCTAGTCATTTTTCCGGCATTTATCAGACTTTCAGATAGGGGAAATGTCAGTGAGCATTCCGATTTCAGTTCCAGAGCGATTCGCCCGATGAGTCCTTCA
This sequence comes from Phyllobates terribilis, assembly GCF_046119375.1. Lineage (NCBI taxonomy): Eukaryota > Metazoa > Chordata > Amphibia > Anura > Dendrobatidae > Phyllobates > Phyllobates terribilis. Next base: position 15,758,817 of record NW_027362773.1, on the reverse strand, counting down.
TATTTAGTCGTTTTCAGCCAATTTTCTGAATTTTTGAAAATTTCACTTTTTTGTGAAAATATCCACTAAATGAGGGATCAATATGTGTGAGTGTATAACAGGAGAGTTCCAAATGCATTTGGGAAGAATATATATCCCACGGAGGTAAAATTGAAAAAAGTTGAAAAAAATTTTTTTTTGGACTTTCTCATTTTTCCGGCGTTTATCAGACTTTCAGATAGGGGAAATGTCAGTGAGCGTTCCGATTTCAGTTCCAGAGCGATTCGCCCGATGAGTCCTTCATATTTAATCGTTTTCAGCCAATTTTCAGAATTTTTAAAAATTTCACTTTTTTGTGAAAATATCCACTAAATGAGGGAATAATATGTGTGAGGGTACCCCAGGAGAGTTCCAAATGTGTGTGGGTAGCGTATATATCCCACAGGGGTAAAATTGAAAAAAGTTGAAAAAAATTTTTTTTGGACTTCGTTATTTTTCCGGAGTTTATCAGACTTTCAGATAGGGGAAATGTCAGTGATCGTTCCGATTTCAGTTCCAGAGCGATTCGCCCGATGAGTCCTTCATATTTAGTCGTTTTCAGCCAATTTTTTGAATTTTTGAAAATTTCACTTTTTTGTGAAAATATCCACTAAATGAGGGAATAATATATGTGAGGGTACCCCAGGAGAGTTCCAAATGTGTGTGGGTAGAATATATATCCCACGTGGGTAAAATTGAAAAAAGGTGAAAAAATTTTTTTTATGGACTTAGTCATTTTTTCAGCGTTTATCAGACTTTCACATAGGAGAAATGTCAGTGAGCGTTCCGATTTCAGTTCCAGAGCGATTCGCCCGATGAGTCCTTCATATTTAGTAGTTTTCAGCCAATTTTCAGAATTTTTGAAAATTGCAATTTTTTGTGAAAATATCCACTAAATGAGGGAATAATATGTGTGAGGGTACCCCAGGAGAGTTCCAAATGTGTGTGGGTAGAAAATAGATCCCACGGGGGTAAAATTGAAAATAGTTGAAAAAATTTTTTTTTTGACTTAGTCATTTTTCCGGCGTTTATCAGACTTTCAGTTAGGGCAAATGTCATTGAGCATTCCAATTTCAATTCCAGAGCGATTTGCCCGATGAGTCCTTCATGTTTAGTCGTTTTCAGCCAATATTCTGAATATTTGAAAATTTCACTTTTTGGGAAAATATCCACTAAATGAGGGAATAATATGTGTGATGGTACCCCAGGAGAGTTCCAAATGTATATGGGTAGAATATATATCCCACGGGGGTAAAATTGAAAAAAGTTGAAAAAATTTTTTTTTTAGACTTAGTCATTTTTCCAGCGTTTATCAGACTTTCAGATAGGGGAAATGTCAGTGAGCGTTCCGATTTCAGTTGCAGAGCGATTTGCCCGATGAGTCCTTCATATTTAGTCATTTTCAGCCAATATTCTGAATATTTGAAAATTTCACTTTTTTGTGAAAATATCCACTTAATGAGGGAATAATATGTGTGAGGGTATGCCAGGAGAGTTCCAAATGTGTGTGGGTAGAATATATATCCCACGGGGGTAAAATTGAAAAAAGGTGAAAAAATTTTTTTTATGGACTTAGTCATTTTTCTGGCGTTTATCAGACTTTCAGTTAGGGGAAATGTCATTGAGCGTTCCAATTTCAGTTCCAGAGCGATTTGCCCAATGAGTCATTCATATTTAGTCATTTTCAGCCAATTTTCAGAATTTTTGAAAATTTCACTTTTTTGTGAAAATATCCACTAAATGAGGGAATAATATGTGTGAGGGTACCCCAGGAGAGTTCCAAATGTGTGTGGGTAGAATATATATCCCACGGGGGTAAAATTGAAAAAAGTTGAAAAAAATTTTTTTTTGGACTTAGTCATTTTTCCAGCATTTATCAGACTTTCAGTTAGGGCAAATGTCATTGAGCATTCCAATTTCAGTTCCAGAGCGATTCGCCCAATGAGTCCTTCATATTTAGTCATTTTCAGCCAATTTTCTGAATTTTTGAAAATTTCACTTATTGTGAAAATATCCACTAAATGAGGGCATAATATGTGTGAGGGTACCCTAGTAGAGTTCCAAATGTGTGTGGGTGGAATATATATCCCACGGGGGTAAAATTGAAAAAAGTTGAAAAAAATTTTTTTTTGGACTTAGTCATTTTTCCAGCATTTATCAGACTTTCAGTTAGGGCAAATGTCATTGAGCATTCCAATTTCAGTTCCAGAGCGATTCGCCCAATGAGTCCTTCATATTTAGTCATTTTCAGCCAATTTTCTGAATTTTTGAAAATTTCACTTATTGTGAAAATATCCACTAAATGAGGGCATAATATGTGTGAGGGTACCCTAGTAGAGTTCCAAATGTGTGTGGGTGGAATATATATCCCACGGGGGTAAAATTGAAAAAAGTTTTAAAAAAATTTTTTTGGGACTTAATCATTTTTCCGGCGTTTATCAGACTTTCAGTTAGGGGAAATGTCAGTGAGCGTTCCAGTTTCAGTTCCAGAGCGATTTGCCCGATGAGTCATTCATATTTAGTCATTTTCAGCCAATTTTCTGAATTTTTGAAAATTTCACTTTTTTGTGAAAATATCCACTAAATGAGGGAATAATATGTGTGAGGGTACCCCAGGAGAGTTCCAAATGTGTGTGGGTAGAATATATATCCCACGGGGGTAAAATTGAAAAAAGTTTTATAAAAATTTTTTTGGGACTTTGTCATTTTTCCGGCATTTATCAGACTTTCAGTTAGGGGAAATGTCAGTGAGCGTTTCAATTTCAGTTCCAGAGCGATTTGCCAGATGAGTCGTTCATATTTAGTCATTTTCAGCCAATTTTCAGAATTTTTGAAAATTTCACTTTTTTGTGAAAATATCCACTAAATGAGGGAATAATATGTGTGAGGGTACCACAGGAGAGTTCCAAATGTGTGTGGGTAGAAAATGTATCCCATGGGGGTAAAATTGAAAAAAGTTTTATAAAAATTTTTTTTTGGACTTAGTCATTTTTCCGGCGTTTATCAGACTTTCAATTAGGGCAAATGTCATTGAGTGTTCCAATTTCAGTTCCAGAGCGATTCGCCCGATGAGTCCTTCATATTTAGTCGTTTTCAACCAATATTCTGAATATTTGAAAATTTCACTTTTTGTGAAAATATCCACTAACTGAGGGAATAATATGTGTGAGGGTACCCCAGGAGAGTTCCAAATGTGTGTGGGTAGAATATATATCCCACGGGGGTAAAATTGAAAAAAGGTGAAAAAATTTTTTTTATGGACTTAGTTATTTTTTCAGCGTTTATCAGACTTTCACATAGGAGAAATGTCAGTGAGCGTTCCGATTTGAGTTCCAGAGCGATTCGCCCGATGAGTCCTGCATATTTAGTAGTTTTCAGCCAATTTTCAGAATTTTTGAACATTGCAATTTTTTGTGAAAATATCCGCTAAATGAGGGAATAATATGTGTGAGGGTACCCCAGGAGAGTTCCAAATGTGTGTGGGTAGAAGATAGATCCCACGGGGGTAAAATAAAAAAAGTTGAAAAAAATTTTTTTTTGACTTAGTCATTTTTCCGGCGTTTATCAGACTTTCAGTTAGGGCAAATGTCATTGACCATTCCAATTTCAGTTCCAGAGCAATTCGCCCGATGAGTCCTTCATATTTATTCGTTTTCAGCCAATATTCTGAATATTTGAAAATTTCACTTTTTGTGAAAATATCCACTAAATGAGGGAATAATATGTGTGATGGTACCCCAGGAGAGTTCCAAATGTATATGGGTAGAATATATATCCCACGGGGGTAAAATTGAAAAAAGTTTAAAAAAAATTTTTTTGGGACTTAGTCATTTTTCCGGCGTTTATCAGACTTTCAGTTAGGGGAATTGTCAGTGAGCGTTCCGATTTCAGTTCCAGAGCGATTCGCCCGATGAGTCCTTCATATTTAGTAGTTTTCAGCCAATTTTCAGAATTTTTGAAAATTTCAATTTTATTGTGAAATTATCCACTAAATGAGGGAATAATATGTGTGAGGGTACCCCAGGAGAGTTCCAAATGTGTGTGGGTAGAAGATAGATCCCACGGGGGTAAAATTGAAAAAAGTTGAAAAAGAAATTTTTTGGACTTAGTCATTTTTCCGGCGTTTATCAGACTTTCAGATAGGGGAAATGTCAGTGAGCGTTCCGATCTCAGTTCCAGAGCGATTCGCCCGATGAGTCATTCATATTTAGTCATTTTCAGCCAATTTTCAGAATTTTTGAAAATTTCACTTTTTTGTGAAAATATCCACTAAATGAGGGAATAATATGTGTGAGGGTACCCCAGGAGAGTTCCAAATGTGTGTGGGTAGAAGATATATCCCACGGGGGTAAAATTGAAAAAAGTTTTAAAATTTTTTTTTTGGGACTTAGTCATTATTCCAGCGTTTATCAGACTTTCAATTAGGGCAAATGTCATTGAGCGTTCCAATTTCAGTTACAGAGCGATTTGCCCGATGAGTCCTTCATATTTAGTCATTTTCAGCCAATTTTCTGAATTTTTGAAAATTTTACTTTTTTGTGAAAATATCCACTAAATGAGGGAATAATATGTGTGAGGGTACCCCAGGAGAGTTCCAAATGTGTGTGGGTAGAAGATATATCCCACGGGGGTAAAATTGAAAAAAGTTTTAAATTTTTTTTTTTGGGACTTAGTCATTTTTCCGGCGTTTATCAGACTTTCAGTTAGGGGAAATGTCAGTGAGCGTTCCGATTTCAGTTCCAGAGCGATTCGCCCGATGAGTCCTTCATATTTAGTCGTTTTCAGACAATTTTCAGAATTTTTGAAAATTTCACTTTTTTGTGAAAATATCCACTAAATGAGGGAATGTGAGGGTACCCCAGGAGAGTTCCAAATGTGTGTGGGTAGAATATATATCCCACGGGGGTAAAATTGAAAAAAGTTTTAAAAAAATTTTTTTTGGACTTAGTCATTTTTCCGGCGTTTATCAGACTTTCAATTTGGGCAAATGTCAGTAAGCGTTCCGATTTCAGCTCCAGAGCGATTCGCCTGATGAGTCCTTCATATTTAGTCATTTTCAGCCAATTTTCTGAATTTTTGAAAATTTCACTTTTTTGTGAAAATATCCACTAAATGAGGGAATAATATGTGTGAGGGTACCCCAGGAGAGTTCCAAATGTGTGTGGGTAGAAGATATATCCCACGGGGGTAAAATTGAAAAAAGTTGAAAAATTTTTTTTTTTCGACCTAGTCATTTTTCTGGCGTTTATCAGACTTTCAGGTAGGGGAAATGTCAGTGAGCATTCCGATTTCAGTTCCAGAGCGATTCGCCCGATGAGTCCTTCATATTTAGTCGTTTTCAGCCAATATTCTGAATATTTGAAAATTTCACTTTTTTGTGAAAATATCCACTAAATGAGGGAATAATATGTGTGAGGGTACCCCAGGAGAGTTCCAAATGTGTGTGGGTAGAATATATATCCCACGGAGGTAAAATTGAAAAAAGGTAAAAAAAAATTTTTTTTGGACTTAGTCATTTTTCCGGCGTTTATCATACTTTCAGTTAGGGGAAATGTCAGTGAGCATTCCAATTTCAGTTCCAGAGCGATTTGCCCGATGAGTCGTTCATATTTCGTCATTTTCAGCCAATTTTCAGAATTTTTGAAAATTTCACTTTTTTGTGAAAATATCCACTAAATGAGGGAATAATATGTGTGAGGGTACCCCAGGAGAGTTCCAAATGTGTGTGGGTAGAATATATATCCCACGGGGGTAAATTTAAAAAAGTTGAAAAAATTTTTTTTTTGCATTTAGTCATTTTTCCAGCGTTTATCAGACTTTCAGTTAGGGGAAATGTCAGTGAGCGTTCCGATTTCAGTTCCAGAGCGATTCGCCCGATGAGTCCTTCATATTTAGTCGTTTTCAGCCAATTTTCTGAATTTTTGAAAATTTCTCTTTTTTGTGAAAATATCCACTAAATGAGGGAATGTGAGGGTACCCCAGGAGAGTTCCAAATGTGTGTTGGTAGAATATATATCACACGGGGGTAAAATTGAAAAAAGTTTAAAAAAATTTTTTTTTGGACTTAGTCATTTTTCCGGCGTTTATCAGACTTTCAATTTGGGCAAATGCCAGTGAGCATTCCGATTTCAGTTCCAGAGCGATTCGCCCGATGAGTCCTTCATATTTAGTAGTTTTCAGCAAATTTTCAGAATTTTTGAAAATTTCACTTTTTTTGTGAAAATATCCACTAAATGAGGGAATAATATGTGTGAGGGCACCGCAGGAGAGTTCCAAATGTGTGTGGGCAGAATATATATCCCATGGGGGTAAATTTGAAAAAAGGCGAAAAAATTTTTTTTTTGGACTGTCATTTTTTCAACGTTTATCAGACTTTCAGATAGGAGAAATGTCAGTGAGCGTTCCGATTTCAGTTCCAGAGCGATTCGCCCGATGAGTCCTTCATATTTAGTCGTTTTCAGCCAATTTTCTGAATTTTTGAAAATTTCACGTTTTTGTGAAAATATCCACTAAATGAGGGAATAATATGTGTGAGGGTACCCCAGGAGAGTTCCAAATGTGTGTGGGTAGAATATATATCCCATGGGGGTAAATATGAAAAAAAGGTGAAAAAAATTTTTTTTTAGACTTAGTCATTTTTTCACCGTTTATCAGACCTTCAGATAGGAGAAATGTCAGAGAGCGTTCCGAATTCAGTTCCAGAGCGATTCGCCCGATGAGTCCTTCATATTTAGTCGTTTTCAGCCAATTTTCTGAATTTTTGAAAATTTCACTTTTTTGTGAAAATATCCACTAAATGAGGGAATAATATGTGTGAGGGTACCCCAGGAGAGTTCCAAATGTGTGTGGGTAGAATATATATCCCACGGGGGTAAAATTGAAAAAAGTTGAAAACATTTTTTTTTTAGACTTAGTCATTTTTCCGGCGTTTATCAGACTTTCAGATAGGGGAAATGTCAGTGAGCATTCCGATTTAAGTTCCAGAGCGATTCGCCCGATGAGTCGTTCATATTTAGTCATTTTCAGCCAATTTTCAGAATTTTTGAAAATTTCACTTTTTTGTGAAAATATCCACTAAATGAGGGAATAATTTGTGTGAGGGTACCCCAGGAGAGTTCCAAATGTGTGTGGGTAGAATATATACCCCACGGAGGTAAAATTGAAAAAAGTTTAAAAAAAATTTTTTTTGGACTTAGTCATTTTTTCAACGTTTATCAGACTTTCAGATAGGAGAAATGTCAGTGAGCGTTCCGATTTCAGCTCCAGAGCGATTCGCCTGATGAGTCCTTCATATTTAGTCGTTTTCAGCCAATTTTCTGAATTTTTGAAAATTTCACGTTTTTGTGAAAATATCCACTAAATGAGGGAATAATATGTGTGAGGGTACCCCAAGAGAATTCCAAATGTGTGTGGGTAGAATATATATCCCACGGGGATAAAATTGAAAAAAGATGAAGAAAAATTTTTTTTAGACTTAGTAATTTTTCCGGCGTTTATCAGACTTTCAGATAGGGGAAATGTCAGTGAGCGTTCCGATTTAAGTTCCAGAGCGATTTGACCGATGAGTCGTTCATATTTAGTCATTTTCAGCCAATTTTCAGAATTTTTGAAAATTTCACTTTTTTGTGAAAATATCCACTAAATGAGGGAATAATATGTGTGAGAGTACCCCAGGAGAGTTCCAAATGTGTGTGGGTAGAATATATATCCCGCGGGGGTAAAATTGAAAAAAGTTTAAAAAATTTACTTTTTAGACTTAGTCATTTTTCCGGCATTTATCAGACTTTCAGATAGTGGAAATGTCAGTGAGCATTCCGATTTTAGTTCCAGAGCGATTCGCCCGATGAGTCCTTCATATTTAGTCGTTTTCAGCCAATTTTCTGAATTTTTGAAAATTTCACTTTTTGTGAAAATATCCACTAAATGAGGGAATAATATGTGTGAGGGTACCCCAGGAGAGTTCCAAATGTGTGTGGGTAGAATAGATACCCCACGGGGGTAAAATTGAAAAAAATTGAAAATAATTTTTTTTGGACTTAGTCATTTTTCCGGCGTTTATCAGACTTTCAATTTGGGCAAATGTCAGAGAGTGTTCCGATTTCAGTTCCAGAGCGATTCGCCTGATGAGTCCTTCATATTTAGTCATTTTCAGCCAATTTTCTGAGTTTTTGAAAATTTCACTTTTTTGTGAAAATATCCACTAAATGAGGGAATAATATGTGTGAGGGTACCCCAGGAGAGTTCCAAATGTGTGTGGGTAGAAGATATATCCCACGGGGGTAAAATTGAAAAAAGGTGAAAAATTTATTTTTTTGGACTTAGTCATTTTTTCAGCGTTTTTCAGACTTTCAGATAGGGGAAATGTCAGTGAGAGTTCCGATTTCAGTTCCAGAGCGATTCGCCCGATGAGTCCTTCATATTTAGACGTTTTCAGCCAATTTCTGAATTTTTGAAAGTTTCACTTTTTTGTGAAAATATCCACTAAATGAGGGAATAATATGTGTGAGGGTACCCCAGGAGAGTTCCAAATGTGTGTGGGTAGAATATATATCCCACGGGGGTAAAATTGAAAAAAGTTGAAAAAATTTTTTTTTTTAGACTTAGTCATTTTTCCACAGTTTATCAGACTTTCAGATAGCAGAAATGTCAGTGAGCGTTCCGATTTCAGTTCCAGAGCGATTCGCCCGATGAGTCCTTCATATTTAGTCGTTTTCAGCCAATTTTCAGAATTTTTGAAAATTTCACTTTTTTGTGAAAATATCCACTAAATGAGGGAATAATATGTGTGAGGGTAACCCAGGAGAGTTCCAAATGTGTGTGGGTAGAATATATATCCAACGGGGGTAAAATTGAAAAAAGGTGAAAAATTTTTTTTTTTGGACTTAGTCATTTTTTCAGCGTTTATCAGACTTTCAGATAGGGGAAATGTCAGTGAGCGTTCCGATTTCAGTTCCAGAGCGATTCGCCCGATGAGTCCTTCATATTTAGTCGTTTTCAGCCAATTTTCTGAATTTTTGAAAATTTCACTTTTTTGTGAAAATATCCACTAAATGAGGGAATAATATGTGTGAGGGTACCCCAGGAGAGTACCAAATGTGTGTGGGTAGAATATATATCCCACGGGGGTAAAATTGAAAAAAGGTGAAAGATTTTTTTTTTTCGACTTAGTCATTTTTCCGGCGTTTATCAGACTTTCACTTAGGGCAAAAGTCAGTGAGCGTTCCGATTTCAGTTCCAGAGCGATTCGCCCGAAGAGTCCTTCATATTTAGTCATTTTCTGCCAATTTTCTGAATTTTTGAAAATTTCACTTTTTTGTGAAAATATCCACTAAATGAGGGAATAATATGTGTGAGGGTGCCCCAGAAGAGTTCTAAATGCGTGTGGATAGAATATATATCCCACGGGGGTAAAATTGAAAAATGGTGAAAACATTTTTTTTTAGGACTTAGTCATTCTTTCAGCGTTTATCAGACTTTCAGATAGGGGAAATGTCAGTGAGCGTTCCGATTTCAGTTCCAGAGCGACTCGCCCGATGAGTCCTTCATATTTAGTCGTTTTCAGCCAATTTTCTGAATTTTTGAAAATTTCACTTTTTTGTGAAAATATCCACTAAATGAGGGAATAATATGTGAGAGGGTACCCCAGGAGAGTTCCAAATGTGTGTGGGTAGAATATATATCCCACGGGGGTAAAATTGAAAAAAGTTGAAAAAAATTTTTTTTTAGACAGTCATTTTTCCGGCGTTTATCAGACTTTCAGATAGGGGAAATGTCAGTGAGCGTTCCGATTTCAGTTCCAGAGCGATTCGCCCGATGAGTCCTTCATATTTAGTCGTTTTCAGACAATTTTCAGAATTTTTGAAAATTTCTCTTTTTTGTGAAAATATCCACTAAATGAGGGAATAATATGTGTGAGGGTACCCCAGGAGAGTTCCAAATGTGTGTGGGTGGAATATATATCCCACGGGGGTAAAATTGAAAAAAGTTGAAAAAAAATTTTTTTTGGACTTAGTCATTTTTCCGGCGTTTATCAGACTTTCAGTTAGGGGAAATGTCAGTGAGCGTTCCGATTTCAGTTCCAGAGCGATTCGCCCGATGAGTCGTTCATATTTAGTCATTTTCAGCCAATGTTCTGAATTTTTGAAAATTTCTCTTTTTTGTGAAAATATCCACTAAATGAGGGAATAATATGTGTGAGGGTACCCCAGGAGAGTTCCAAATGTGTATGGGTAGAATATATATCCCACGGGGGTAAAATTGAAAAAAGATTAAAATTTTTTTTTTTTTAGACTTAGTCATTTTTCCGGCGTTCATCAGACTTTCAGATAGGGGAAATGTCAGTGAACATTTCGATTTAAGTTCCAGAGCGATTCGCCGGATGTGTCGTTCATATTTAGTCATTTTCAGCCAATTTTCCGAATTTTTGAAAATTTCACTTTTTTGTGAAAATATCCACTAAATGAGGGAATAATATGTGTGAGGGTACCCCAGGAGAGTTCCAAATGTGTGTGGGTAGAAGATATATCCCACGGGGGTAAAATAGAAAAAAGGTGAAAATTTTTTTTTTTCGACTTAGTCATTTTTCCGGCATTTATCAGACTTTCAGATAGGGGAAATGTCAGTGAGCTTTCCTATTTCAGTTCCTGAGCGATTCGCACGATGAGTCCTTCATATTTAGTCGTTTTCAGCCAATTTTCAGAATTTTTGAAAATTTCACTTTTTTGTGAAAATATCCACTAAATGAGGGAATAATATGTGTGAGGATACCCCAGGAGAGTTCCAAATGCATGTGGGTAGAATATATATCCCACGGGGGTAAAATTGAAAAAAGGTGAAAGATTTTTTTTTTCGACTTAGTCATTTTTCCGGCGTTTATCAGACTTTCACTTAGGGCAAAAGTCAGTGAGCGTTCCGATTTCAGTTCCAGAGCGATTCGCCCGAAGAGTCCTTCATATTTAGTCATTTTCTGCCAATTTTCTGAATTTTTGAAAATTTCACTTTTTTGTGAAAATATCCACTAAATGAGGGAATAATATGTGTGAGGGTGCCCCAGAAGAGTTCTAAATGCGTGTGGATAGAATATATATCCGACGGGGGTAAAATTGAAAAATGGTGAAAACATTTTTTTTTAGGACTTAGTCATTCTTTCAGCGTTTATCAGACTTTCAGATAGGGGAAATGTCAGTGAGCGTTCCGATTTCAGTTCCAGAGCGACTCGCCCGATGAGTCCTTCATATTTGGTCGTTTTCAGCCAATTTTCTGAATTTTTGAAAATTTCACTTTTTTGTGAAAATATCCACTAAATGAGGGAATAATATGTGAGAGGGTACCCCAGGAGAGTTCCAAATGTGTGTGGGTAGAATATATATCCCACGGGGGTAAAATTGAAAAAAGTTGAAAAAATTTTTTTTTTCGACTTAGTCATTTTTCCGGCATTTATCAGACTTTCAGATAGGGGAAATGTCAGTGAGCGTTCCGATTTCAGTTCCAGAGCGATTCGCCCGGTGAGTCCTTCATATTTAGTCGTTTTTAGCCAATTTTCAGAATTTTTGAAAATTTCACTTTTTTGTAAAAATATTCACTAAATGAGGGAATAATATGTGTGAGGCTACCCCAGGAGAGTTCCAAATGTGTGTTGGTAGAATATATATCCCACAGGGGTAAAATTGAAAAAAGTTGAAAAAATTTTTTTTTTCGACTTAGTCATTTTTCCGGCATTTATCAGACTTTCAGATAGGGGAAATGTCAGTGAGCGTTCCGATTTCAGTTCCAGAGCGATTCGCCCGATGAGTCCTTCATATTTAGTCGTTTTCAGCCAATTTTCCGAATTTTTTAAAATTTCACTTTTTTGTGAAAATATCCACTAAATGAGGGAATAATATGTGTGAGGGTACCCCAGGAGAGTTCCAAATGTGTGTGGGTAGAAGATATATACCACGGGGGGTAAAATTGAAAAAAGTTGATAAAAAAATTTCTTTGGACCTAGTCATTTTTCCGGCGTTTATCAGACTTTCAGTTAGTGAAAATGTCAGTGAGCGTTCCAATTTCAGTTCCAGAGCGATTCGCCCGATGAGTCGTTCACATTTAGTCATTTTCAGCCAATGTTCTGAATTTTTGAAAATTTCTCTTTTTTGTGAAAATATCCACTAAATGAGGGAATAATATGTGTGAGGGTACCCCAGGAGAGTTCCAAATGTGTATGGGTAGAATATATATCCCACGGGGGTAAAATTGAAAAAAGATTAAAAATTTTTTTTTTTTAGACTTAGTCATTTTTCCGGCGTTCATCAGACTTTCAGATAGGGGAAATGTCAGTGAGCGTTCCGATTTCAGTTCCAGAGCGATTCGCCCGATGAGTCCTTCATATTCAGTCGTTTTCAGCCAATTTTCTTAATTTTTGAAAATTTCACTTTTTTGTGAAAATATCCACTAAATGAGGGAATAATATGTGTGAGGGTACCCCAGGAGAGTTCCAAATGTGTGTGGGTAGAAGATATATCCCACGGGGGTAAAATAGAAAAAAGGTGAAAATTTTTTTTTTTCGACTTAGTCATTTTTCCGGCATTTATCAGACTTTCAGATAGGGGAAATGTCAGTGAGCTTTCCTATTTCAGTTCCTGAGCGATTCGCACGATGAGTCCTTCATATTTAGTCGTTTTCAGCCAATTTTCAGAATTTTTGAAAATTTCACTTTTTTGTGAAAATATCCACTAAATGAGGGAATAATATGTGTGAGGGTACCCCAGGAGAGTTCCAAATGCATGTGGGTAGAATATATATCCCACGGGAGTAAAATTGAAAAAAGTTGAAAAAATATTTTTTTTGGGACTTAGTCACTTTTCCTGCGTTTATCAGACTTTCACTTAGGGGAAATGTCAGTGAGCGTTCCGATTTCAGTTCCAGAGCGATTCGCCCGATGAGTCCTTCATATTTAGTCGTTTTTAGCCAATTTTCAGAATTTTTGAAAATTTCACTTTTTTGTAAAAATATTCACTAAATGAGGGAATAATATGTGTGAGGCTACCCCAGGAGAGTTCCAAATGTGTGTTGGTAGAATATATATCCCACAGGGGTAAAATTGAAAAAAGTTGAAAAAACTTTTTTTTTCGACTTAGTCATTTTTCCGGCATTTATCAGACTTTCAGATAGGGGAAATGTCAGTGAGCATTACGATTTAATTTCCAGAGCGATTCGACGGATGTGTCCTTCATATTTAGTCGTTTTCAGCCAATTTTCCGAATTTTTGAAAATTTCTCTTTTCTGTGAAAATATCCACTAAATGAGGGAATAATATGTGTGAGGGTACCCCAGGAGAGTTCCAAATGTGTGTGGCTAGAAGATATATCCCACGGGGGGTAAAATTGAAAAAAGTTGATAAAAAAAGTTTTTTGGACCTAGTCATTTTTCCGGCGTTTATCAGACTTTCAGTTAGGGGAAATGTCAGTGAGCGTTCCGATTTCAGTTCCAGAGCGATTCGCCTGATGATTCCTTCATATTTAGTCGTTTTCAGCCAATTTTCCGAATTTTTGAAAATTTCTCTTTTCTGTGAAAATATCCACTAAATGAGGGAATAATATGTGTGAGGGTACCCCAGGAGAGTTCCAAATGTGTGTGGCTAGAAGATATATCCCACGGGGGGTAAAATTGAAAAAAGTTGATAAAAAAAGTTTTTTGGACCTAGTCATTTTTCCGGCGTTTATCAGACTTTCAGTTAGGGGAAATGTCAGTGAGCGTTCCGATTTCAGTTCCAGAGCGATTCGCCCGATGAGTCCTTCATATTTATTCGTTTTTAGCCAATTTTCTGAATTTTTGAAAATTTCTCTTTTTGTGAAAATATCCACTAAATGAGGGAATAATATGTGTGAGGGTACCCCAGGAGAGTTCCAAATGTGTGTGGGTAGAATATATATCCCACGGGGGATAAAATTGAAAAAAGTTGATAAAAAAATTTTTTTGGACCTAGTCATTTTTCCGGCGTTCATCAGACTTTCAGATAGGGGAAATGTCAGTGAGCATTACGATTTAATTTCCAGAGCGATTCGACGGATGTGTCCTTCATATTTAGTCATTTTGAGCCAATTTTCTGAATTTTTGAAAATTTCACTTTTTTGTGAAAATATCCACTAAATGAGGGAATAATATGTGTGAGGGTACCCCAGGAGAGTTCCAAATGTGTGTGGGTAGAATATATATCATACCGGGGAAAAATTGAAAAAAGTTGAAAAAAATTTTTTTTTAGACAGTCATTTTTCCAGCGTTTATCAGACTGTCAGATAGGGGAAATGTCAGTGAGCGTTCCGATTTCAGTTCCAGAGCGATTCGCCCGATGAGTCCTTCATATTTATTCGTTTTTAGCCAATTTTCCGAATTTTTGAAAATTTCTCTTTTTGTGAAAATATCCACTAAATGAGGGAATAATATGTGTGAGGGTACCCCAGGAGAGTTCCAAATGTGTGTGGGTAGAATATATATCCCACGGGGGTAAAATTGAAAAAAGGTAAAAAAAAATTTTTTTTGGACTTAGTCATTTTTTCAGCATTTATCAGACTATCAGATAGGGGAAATGTCAGTGAGCGTTCCGATTTCAGTTCCAGAGCGATTCGCCCGATGAGTCCTTCATATTTAGTCGTTTTCAGCCAATTTTCCGAATTTTTGAAAATTTCTCTTTTTTGTGAAAATATCCACTAAATGAGGGAATAATATGTGTGAGGGTACCCCAGGACAGTTCCAAATGTGTGTGGGTAGAATATATATCCCACGGGGGTAAAATTGAAAAAAGTTGAAAACATTTTTTTTTTGGACTTAGTCATTTTTCCGGCGTTTATAAGACTTTCAGATAGGGGAAATGTCAGTGAGTGTTCCGATTTCAGTTCCAGAGCGAGTCTCCCGATGAGTCCTTCATATTTAGTCGTTTTCAGCCAATTTTCAGAATTTTTGAAAATTTAACTTTTTTGTGAAAATATCCACTAAATGAGGAAATAATATGTGTGAGGGTACACCAGGAGAGTTCCAAATGTGTGTGGGTAGAATATATATCCCACGGGGGTAAAATTGAAAAAAGTTGAAAAAACATTTGTTTTGGTCTTAGTCATTTTTTCAGCGTTTATCAGACTTTCAGATAAGGGAAATGTCAGTGAGCATTACGATTTAATTTCCAGAGCGATTCGCCCGATGTGTCGTTCATATTTAGTCATTTTGAGCCAATTTTCTGAATTTTTGAAAATTGCACTTTTTTGTGAAAATATCCACTAAATGAGGGAATAATATGTGTGAGGGTACCCCAGGAGAGTTCCAAATGTGTGTGGGTAGAATATATATCATACCGGTGTAAAATTGAAAAAAGTTGAAAAAAATTTTTTTTTAGACAGTCATTTTTCCGGCGTTTATCAGACTTTCAGATAGGGGAAATGTCAGCGAGCGTTCCGATTTCAGTTCCAGAGCGATTCGCCCGATGAGTCCTTCATATTTATTCGTTTTTAGCCAATTTTCCGAATTTTTGAAAATTTCTCTTTTTTGTGAAAATATCCACTAAATGAGGGAATAATATGTGTGAGGGTACCCCAGGAGAGTTCCAAATGTGTGTGGGTAGAAGATATATCCCACGGGGGGTAAAATTGAAAAAAGTTGATAAAAAATGTTTTTTGGACCTAGTCATTTTTCCGGCGTTTATCAGACTTTCAGTTAGGGGAAATGTCAGTGAGCGTTCCGATTTCAGTTCCAGAGCGATTCGCCCGATGAGTCCTTCATATTTATTCGTTTTTAGCCAATTTTCCCAATTTTTGAAAATTTCTCTTTTTGTGAAAATATCCACTAAATGAGGGAATAATATGTGTGAGGGTACCCCAGGAGAGTTCCAAATGTGTGTGGGAAGAATATATATCCCACGGGGGTAAAATTGAAAAAAGGTAAAAAAAAAATTTTTTTGGACTTAGTCATTTTTTCAGCGTTTATCAGACTATCAGATAGGGGAAATGTCAGTGAGCGTTCCGATTTCAGTTCCAGAGCGATTCGCCCGATGAGTCCTTCATATTTAGTCGTTTTCAGCCAATTTTCAGAATTTTTGAAAATTTCACTTTTTTGTGAAAATATCCACTAAATGAGGGAATAATATGTGTGAGGGTACCCCAGGAGAGTTCCAAATGTGTGTGGGTAGAATATATATCCCACGGGGGTAAAATTGAAAAAAGTTGAAAACATTTTTTTTTTGGACTTAGTCATTTTTCCGGCGTTTATAAGACTTTCAGATAGGAGAAATGTCAGTGAGTGTTCCGATTTCAGTTTCAGAGCGAGTCGCCCGATGATTCCTTAATATTTAGTCATTTTCAGCCAATTTTCAGACTTTTTGAAAATGTCACTTTTTTGTGAAAATATTCACTAAATGAGGGAATAATATGTGTGAGGGTACCCCAGGAGAGTTCCAAATGTGTGTGGGTAGAATATATATCCCACGGGGGTAAAATTGAAAAAAGTTGAAAAAAATTTTTTTTTCGACTTAGTCATTTTTCCGGCATTTATCAGACTTTCAGATAGGGGAAATGTCAGTGAGCGTTCCGATTTCAGTTCCAGAGCGATTCGCCCGATGAGTCCTTCATATTTAGTCGTTTTCAGCCAATTTTCCGAATTTTTGAAAATTTCTCTTTTTTGTGAAAATATCCACTAAATGAGGGAATAATATGTGTGAGGGTACCCCAGGAGAGTTCCAAATGTGTGTGGGTAGAACATATATACCACGGGGGATAAAATTGAAAAAAGTTGATAAAAATTTTTTTTTGGACCTAGTTTTTTTTCCGGCGTTCATCAGACTTTCAGATAGGGGAAATGTCAGTGAGCATTACGATTTAATTTCCAGAGCGATTCGACGGATGTGTCCTTCATATTTAGTCATTTTGAGCCAATTTTCTGAATTTTTGAAAATTTCACTTTTTTGTGAAAATATCCACTAAATGAGGGAATAATATGTGTGAGGGTACCCCAGGAGAGTTCCAAATGTGTGTGGGTAGAATATATATCATACCGGGGAAAAATTGAAAAAAGTTGAAAAAAATTTTTTTTTAGACAGTCATTTTTCCAGCGTTTATCAGACTTTCAGATAGGGGAAATGTCAGTGAGCGTTCCGATTTCAGTTCCAGAGCGATTCGCCCGATGAGTCCTTCATATTTATTCGTTTTTAGCCAATTTTCCGAATTTTTGAAAATTTCTCTTTTTGTGAAAATATCCACTAAATGAGGGAATAATATGTGTGAGGGTACCCCAGGAGAGTTCCAAATGTGTGTGGGTAGAATATATATCCCACGGGGGTAAAATTGAAAAAAGGTAAAAAAAAATTTTTTTTGGACTTAGTCATTTTTTCAGCATTTATCAGACTATCAGATAGGGGAAATGTCAGTGAGCGTTCCGATTTCAGTTCCAGAGCGATTCGCCCGATGAGTCCTTCATATTTAGTCGTTTTCAGCCAATTTTCCGAATTTTTGAAAATTTCTCTTTTTTGTGAAAATATCCACTAAATGAGGGAATAATATGTGTGAGGGTACCCCAGGACAGTTCCAAATGTGTGTGGGTAGAATATATATCCCACGGGGGTAAAATTGAAAAAAGTTGAAAACATTTTTTTTTTGGACTTAGTCATTTTTCCGGCGTTTATAAGACTTTCAGATAGGGGAAATGTCAGTGAGTGTTCCGATTTCAGTTCCAGAGCGAGTCTCCCGATGAGTCCTTCATATTTAGTCGTTTTCAGCCAATTTTCAGAATTTTTGAAAATTTAACTTTTTTGTGAAAATATCCACTAAATGAGGAAATAATATGTGTGAGGGTACACCAGGAGAGTTCCAAATGTGTGTGGGTAGAATATATATCCCACGGGGGTAAAATTGAAAAAAGTTGAAAAAACATTTGTTTTGGTCTTAGTCATTTTTTCAGCGTTTATCAGACTTTCAGATAAGGGAAATGTCAGTGAGCATTACGATTTAATTTCCAGAGCGATTCGCCCGATGTGTCGTTCATATTTAGTCATTTTGAGCCAATTTTCTGAATTTTTGAAAATTGCACTTTTTTGTGAAAATATCCACTAAATGAGGGAATAATATGTGTGAGGGTACCCCAGGAGAGTTCCAAATGTGTGTGGGTAGAATATATATCATACCGGTGTAAAATTGAAAAAAGTTGAAAAAAATTTTTTTTTAGACAGTCATTTTTCCGGCGTTTATCAGACTTTCAGATAGGGGAAATGTCAGCGAGCGTTCCGATTTCAGTTCCAGAGCGATTCGCCCGATGAGTCCTTCATATTTATTCGTTTTTAGCCAATTTTCCGAATTTTTGAAAATTTCTCTTTTTTGTGAAAATATCCACTAAATGAGGGAATAATATGTGTGAGGGTACCCCAGGAGAGTTCCAAATGTGTGTGGGTAGAAGATATATCCCACGGGGGGTAAAATTGAAAAAAGTTGATAAAAAATGTTTTTTGGACCTAGTCATTTTTCCGGCGTTTATCAGACTTTCAGTTAGGGGAAATGTCAGTGAGCGTTCCGATTTCAGTTCCAGAGCGATTCGCCCGATGAGTCCTTCATATTTATTCGTTTTTAGCCAATTTTCCCAATTTTTGAAAATTTCTCTTTTTGTGAAAATATCCACTAAATGAGGGAATAATATGTGTGAGGGTACCCCAGGAGAGTTCCAAATGTGTGTGGGAAGAATATATATCCCACGGGGGTAAAATTGAAAAAAGGTAAAAAAAAAATTTTTTTGGACTTAGTCATTTTTTCAGCGTTTATCAGACTATCAGATAGGGGAAATGTCAGTGAGCGTTCCGATTTCAGTTCCAGAGCGATTCGCCCGATGAGTCCTTCATATTTAGTCGTTTTCAGCCAATTTTCAGAATTTTTGAAAATTTCACTTTTTTGTGAAAATATCCACTAAATGAGGGAATAATATGTGTGAGGGTACCCCAGGAGAGTTCCAAATGTGTGTGGGTAGAATATATATCCCACGGGGGTAAAATTGAAAAAAGTTGAAAACATTTTTTTTTTGGACTTAGTCATTTTTCCGGCGTTTATAAGACTTTCAGATAGGAGAAATGTCAGTGAGTGTTCCGATTTCAGTTTCAGAGCGAGTCGCCCGATGATTCCTTAATATTTAGTCATTTTCAGCCAATTTTCAGACTTTTTGAAAATGTCACTTTTTTGTGAAAATATTCACTAAATGAGGGAATAATATGTGTGAGGGTACCCCAGGAGAGTTCCAAATGTGTGTGGGTAGAATATATATCCCACGGGGGTAAAATTGAAAAAAGTTGAAAAAAATTTTTTTTTCGACTTAGTCATTTTTCCGGCATTTATCAGACTTTCAGATAGGGGAAATGTCAGTGAGCGTTCCGATTTCAGTTCCAGAGCGATTCGCCCGATGAGTCCTTCATATTTAGTCGTTTTCAGCCAATTTTCCGAATTTTTGAAAATTTCTCTTTTTTGTGAAAATATCCACTAAATGAGGGAATAATATGTGTGAGGGTACCCCAGGAGAGTTCCAAATGTGTGTGGGTAGAACATATATACCACGGGGGATAAAATTGAAAAAAGTTGATAAAAATTTTTTTTTGGACCTAGTTTTTTTTCCGGCGTTTATCAGACTTTCAGCTAGGGGAAATGTCAGTGAGTGTTCCGATTTCAGTTCCAGAGCGATTCGCCTGATGAGTACTTCATATTTAATCGTTTTCAGCCAATTTTCAGAATTTTTTAAAATTTCACTTTTTTGTGGAAATATCCACTAAATGAGGGAATAATATGTGTGAGGGTACCCCAGGAGAGTTTCAAATGTGTGTGGGTAGAATATATATCCCACGGAGGTAAAATTGAAAAAAGTTGAAAAAACATTTGTTTTGAACTTGATCATTTTTCCGGCGTTTAACAGACTTTCAGATAGGGGAAATGTCAGTGAGTGTTACGATTTCAGTTCCAGAGCGAGTCGCCCGATGAGTCCTTCATATTTAGTCGTTTTCAGCCAATTTTCAGAATGTTTGAAAATTTTACTTTTTTGTGAAAATATCCACTAAATGAGGGAATAATATGTGAGAGGGTACAACAGGAGAGTTCCAAATGTGTGTGGGTGGAATATATATCCCACGGGGGTAAAATTGAAAAAAGGTGAAAATTTTTTTTTTTTTGACCTAGTCATTTTTTCAGCGTTTATCAGACTTTCAGATAGGGGAAATGTCAGTGAGCGTTCCAATTTCAGTTCCAGAGCGATTCGCCCGATGAGTGCTTCATATTTAGTCGTTTTCAGTCAATTTCCTGAATTTTTGAAAATTTCACTTTTTTGTGAAAATATCCACTAAATGAGGGAATAATATGTGTGAGGGTACCCCAGGAGAGTTCCAAATGTGTGTGGGTAGAATATATATCCCACGGGGGTAAAATTGAAAAAAGTTAAAAAAAAATTTGTTTTGGACTTGGTCATTTTTTCAGCATTTATCAGACTTTCAGATAGGGGAAATGTCAGTGAGTGTTCCGATTTCAGTTCCAGAGCGAGTCGCCCGATGAGTCCTTCATATTTAGTCGTTTTCAGCCAATTTTCAGAATTTTTGAAAATTTCACTTTTTTGTGAAAATATCCACTAAATGAGGGAATAATATGTGTGAAGGTACCCCAGAAGAGATCCAAATGTGTGTGTGTAGAATACATATCCCACGGGGGTAAGATTGAAAAGAGTTGAAAAAAATTTGTTTTGGACTTGGTCATTTTTTCAGCATTTATCAGACTTTCAGATAGGGGAAATGTCAGTGAGCGTTCCGATTTCAGTTCCAGAGTGATTCGCCCGATGAGTCCTTCATATTTAGTCGTTTTCAGCCAATTTTCAGAATTTTTGAAAATTTAACTTTTTTGTGAAAATATCCACTAAATGAGGGAATAATATGTGTGAGGGTACACCAGGAGAGTTCCAAATGTGTGTGGGTAGAATATATATCCCACGGGGGTAAAATTGAAAAAAGTTGAAAAAACATTTGTTTTGGACTTAGTCATTTTTTCAACGTTTATCAGACTTTCAGATAAGTGAAATGTCAGTGAGTATTCCAATTTCAGTTCCAGAGCGATTCGCCCGATGAGTCCTTCATATTTAGTCATTTTCAGCCAATTTTCAGAATTTTTGAAAATTTCACTTTTTTGTGAAAATATCTACTAAATGAGGGAATAATATGTGTGAGGGTACCCCAGGAGAGTTTCAAATGTGTGTGGGTAGAATATATATCCCACGGGGGTAAAATTGAAAAAGTTGAAAAAACATTTGTTTTGGACTTAGTCATTTTTCCGGCGTTTAACAGACTTTCAGATAGGGGAAATGTCAGTGAGTGTTCCGATTTCAGTTCCAGAGCGAGTCGCCCGATGAGTCCTTCATATTTAGTCGTTTTCAGCCAATTTTCAGAATTTTTGAAAATTTCACTTTTTTGTGAAAATATCCACTAAATGAGGGAATAATATGTGTGAAGGTACCCCAGAAGAGATCCAAATGTGTGTGTGTAGAATACATATCCCACGGGGGTAAGATTGAAAAGAGTTGAAAAAAATTTGTTTTGGACTTGGTCATTTTTTCAGCATTTATCAGACTTTCAGATAGGGGAAATGTCAGTGAGCGTTCCGATTTCAGTTCCAGAGTGATTCGCCCGATGAGTCCTTCATATTTAGTCGTTTTCAGCCAATTTTCAGAATTTTTGAAAATTTAACTTTTTTGTGAAAATATCCACTAAATGAGGGAATAATATGTGTGAGGGTACACCAGGAGAGTTCCAAATGTGTGTGGGTAGAATATATATCCCACGGGGGTAAAATTGAAAAAAGTTGAAAAAACATTTGTTTTGGACTTAGTCATTTTTTCAACGTTTATCAGACTTTCAGATAAGTGAAATGTCAGTGAGTATTCCAATTTCAGTTCCAGAGCGATTCGCCCGATGAGTCCTTCATATTTAGTCATTTTCAGCCAATTTTCAGAATTTTTGAAAATTTCACTTTTTTGTGAAAATATCTACTAAATGAGGGAATAATATGTGTGAGGGTACCCCAGGAGAGTTTCAAATGTGTGTGGGTAGAATATATATCCCACGGGGGTAAAATTGAAAAAGTTGAAAAAACATTTGTTTTGGACTTAGTCATTTTTCCGGCGTTTAACAGACTTTCAGATAGGGGAAATGTCAGTGAGTGTTCCGATTTCAGTTCCAGAGCGAGTCGCCCGATGAGTCCTTCATATTTAGTCGATTTCAGACAATTTTCAGAATTTTTGAAAATTTCACTTTTTTGTGAAAATATCAACTAAATGAGGGAATAATATGTGTGAGGGTACCCCAGGAGAGTTCCAAATGCGTGTGGGTAGAATATATATCCCACGGGGGTAAAATTGGAAAAAGTTGAAAAAACATTTGTTTTGGACTTAGTCATTTTTCTGGCATTTAACAAACTTTCAGATAGGGGAAATGTCAGTGAGTGTTCCGATTTCAGTTCCAGAGCGAGTCGCCCGATTAGTCCTTCATATTTAGTCGTTTTCAGCCAATTTTCACAATGTTTGAAAATTTAACTTTTTTGTGAAAATATCCACTAAATGAGGGAATAATATGTGAGAGGTACAACAGGAGAGTTCCAAATGTGTGTGGGTGGAATATATATCCCACGGGGGTAAAATTGAAAAAAGGTGAAAATTTTTTTTTTTTTTGACCTAGTCATTTTTTCAGCGTTTATCAGACTTTCAGATAGGGGAAATGTCAGTGAGCGTTCCGATTTCAGTTCCAGAGCGATTCGCCCGATCAGTCCTTCATATTTAGTCGTTTTCAGTCAATTTCCTGAATTTTTGAAAATTTCACTTTTTTGTGAAAATATCCACTAAATGAGGGAATAATATGTGTGAGGGTACCCCAGGAGAGTTCCAAATGTGTGTGGGTAGAATATATATCCCACGGGGGTAAAATTGAAAAAAGTTAAAAAAAAATTTGTTTTGGACTTGGTCATTTTTTCAGCATTTATCAGACTTTCAGATAGGGGAAATGTCAGTGAGTGTTCCGATTTCAGTTCCAGAGCGAGACGCCCGATGAGTCCTTCATATTTAGTCGTTTTCAGCCAATTTTCAGAATGTTTGAAAATGTCACTTTTTTGTGAAAATATCCACTAAATGAGGAAATAATATGTGTGAAGGTACCCCAGAAGAGATCCAAATGTGTGTGTGTATAATACATATCCCACGGGGGTAAGATTGAAAAGAGTTGAAAAAAATTTTTTTTGTGGACTTGGTCATTTTTTCAGCATTTATCAGCCTTTCAGATAGGGGAAATGTCAGTGAGCGTTCCGATTTCAGTTCCAGAGTGATTCGCCCGATGAGTCCTTCATATTTAGTCGTTTTCAGCCAATTTTCTGAATTTTTGAAAATTTAACTTTTTTGTGAAAATATCCACTAAATGAGGGAATAATATGTGTGAGGGTACACCAGGAGAGTTCCAAATGTGTGTGGGTAGAATATATATCCCACCTGGGTAAAATTGAAAAAAGTTGAAAAAAAATTTTTTTTTGACTTAGTCATTTTTCCGGCGTTTATCAGACTTTCATATAGGGGAAATGTCAGTTAGTGTTCCGATTTCAGTTCCAGAGCTATTCACCCGATGAGTCCTTCATATTTAGTCGTTTTCAGACAATTTTCTGAATTTTTGAAAATTTCACTTTTTTGTGAAAATACCACTAACTGAAGGAATAATATGTGTGAGGGTACCCCAGGAGAGTTCCAAATGTGTGTGGGTAGAATATATATCCCACGGGGGTAAAATTGAAAAAAATTTTTTTTGGACTTAGTAATTTTTCCGGCGTTTATCAGACTTTTAGAGAGGGGAAATGTCAGTGAGCATTCCGATTTCAGTTCCAGAGTGATTTGCCCGATGAGTCCTTCATATTTAGTCATTTTCAGACAATTTTCAGAATTTTTGAAAATTTCACTTTTTTGTGAAAATATCCACTAAATGAGGGAATAATATGTGTGAGGGTACCCCAGGAGAGTTCCAAATGTGTGTGGGTAGAATATATATCCCATGGGGGTATAATTGAAAAAAGTTGAAAAAAATTTTTTTGGGGACTTAGTCATTTTTCCAGAGTTTATCAGACTTTCAGTTCAGGGAAATGTCAGTAAGTGTTTGGATTTTAGTTCCAGAGCGATTCGCCCGATCAGTCCTTCATATTTAGTCGTTTTCAGCCAATTTTCAGAATTTTTGAAAATTTCACTTTTTTGTGAAAATATCAACTAAATGAGGGAATAATATGTGTGAGGGTACCCCAGGAGAGTTCCAAATGTGTGTGGGTAGAATATATATCCCACCTGGGTTAAATTGAAAAAAGTTGAAAAAAATTTTTTTTTTGTACTTAGTCATTTTTCTGGCATTTATCAGACTTTCAGATAGGGGAAATGTCAGTGAGTGTTCCGATTTCAGTTCCAGAGCGAGTCGCCCGATGAGTCCTTCATATTTAGTCGTTTTCAGCCAATTTTCAGAATTTTTGAAAATTTCACTTTTTTGTGAAAATATCAACTAAATGAGGGAATAATATGTGTGAGGGTACCCCAGGAGAGTTCCAAATGTGTGTGGGTACAATATATATCCCACGGGGGTAAAATTGAAAAAAGTTGAAAAAAAATATTTTTTTTGACTTAGTCATTTTTCCGGCATTTATCAGATTTTCAGATAAGGGAAATTTCACTAAGTGTTCCGATTTCAGCTCCGGAGTGATTCGCCCAATGAGTCCTTCATATTTAGTCGTTTTCAGCCAATTTTCAGAATTTTTGAAAATTTCACTTTTTTGTGAAAATATCCACTAATTGAGGGAATAATATGTGTGAGGGTACCCCAGGAGAGATCCAAATGTGTGTGGGTAGAATATATATCCCACGGGGGTAAAATTGAAAAAAGTTAAAAAAAAAATTTTTTTTGGACTTAGTCATTTTTCCGGCGTTTATCAGACTTTCAGATAGGGGAAATGTCAGTGAGTGTTCCGATTTCAGTTCCAGAGCGATTCGCCTGATGAGTCCTTCATATTTACTCGTTTTCAGGAAATTTTCAGAATATTTGAAAATTTCACTTTTTTGTGAAAATATCCACTAAATGAGGGAATAATATGTGTGAGGGTACCCCAGGAGAGTTCCAAATGTGTGTGGGTAGAATATATATCCCACGGGGGTAAAATTGAAAAAAGGTGAAAAAAATTTTTGTTTGGACCTAGTCATTTTTTCAGCGTTTATCAGACTTTCAGATAGGGGAAATGTCAGTGAGCGTTCCGATTTCAGTACCAGAGCGATTCACCCGATGAGTCCTTCATATTTAGTCGCTTTCAGCCAATTTTCAGAATTTTTGAAAATTTCACTTTTTTGTGAAAATATCCACTAAATGAGGGAATAATATGTGTGAGGGTACCCCAGGAGAGTTCCAAATGTGTGTGGGTAGAATATATATCCCACGGGGGTAAAATTGAAAAAAGTTGAAAAAAATTTTTTTTGGACTTAGTCATTTTTACGGCGTTTATCAGACTTTCAATTAGGTCAAATGTCAGTGAGCGTTCCGATTTCAGTTCCAGAGCGATTCGCCCGATGAGTCCTTCATATTTAGTCGTTTTCAGCCAATTTTCTGAATATTTGAAAGTTTCACTTTTTTCTGAAAATATCCACTAAATGAGGGAATAATATGTGTGAGGGTACCCCAGGAGAGTTCCAAATGTGTGTGGGTAGAATATATATCCCACGGGGGTAAAATTGAAAAAAGGTGAAAAATTTTTTTGTTTGGACTTAGTCATTTTTTCAGCGTTTATCAGACTTTCAGATAGGGGAAATGTCAGTGAGCGTTCCGATTTCAGTACCAGAGCGATTTACCCGATGAGTCCTTCATATTTAGTCGCTTTCAGCCAATTTTCAGAATTTTTTAAAATTTCACTTTTTTGTGAAAATATCCACTAAATGAGGGAATAATATGTGTAAGGGTACCCCAGGAGAGTTCCAAATGTGTGTCGGTAGAATACATATCCCACGGGGGTAAAATTGAAAAAAGTTAAAAAAAAAATTTTTTTTGGACTTAGTCATTTTTATGGCGTTTATCAGACTTTCAGATAGGGGAAATGTCAGTGAGCGTTCCGATTTCAGTTCCAGAGCGATTCGCCCGATGAGTCCTTCATATTTAGTCATTTTCAGCCAATTTTCTGAATATTTGAAAATTTCACTTTTTTATGAAAATATCCACTAAATGAGGGAATAATATGTGTGAGGGTACCCCAGGAGAGTTCCAAATGTGTGTGGGTAGATTATATATCCCACGGGGGTAAAATTGAAAAAAGTTGAAAAAAAAATTTTTTTAGACTTAGTCATTTTTCCGGCGTTTATCAGACTTTCAGATAGGGGAAATGTCAGTGAGCGTTCCGATTTCAGTTCCAGAGCGATTCGCCCGATGAGTCCTTCATATTTACTCGTTTTCAGCCAATTTTCTGAATATTTGAAAATTTCAATTTTTTGTGAAAATATCCACTAAATGAGGGAATAATATGTGTGAGGGTACCCCAGGAGAGTTCCACATGTGTGTGGGTAGAATATATATCCCACGGGGGTAAAATTGAAAAAAGGTGAAAAATTTTTTTGTTTGGACTTAGTCATTTTTTCAGCGTTTATCAGACTTTCAGATAGGGTAAATGTCAGTGAGCGTTCCGATTTCAGTACCAGAGCGATTCGCCCGATGAGTCCTTCATATTTAGTCGCTTTCAGCCAATTTTCAGAATTTTTGAAAATTTCACTTTTTTGTGAAAATATCCACTAAATGAGGGAATAATATGTGTGAGGGTACCCCAGGAGAGTTCCAAATGTGTGTGGGTAGAATATATATCCCACGGGGGCAAAATTGAAAAAAGTTGAAAAAAAATTTTTTTTAGACTTAGTCATTTTTCCGGCGTTTATCAGGCTTTCAGATAGGGGAAATGTCAGTGAGCGTTCCAATTTCAGTTCCAGAGCGATTTGCCCGATGAGTCCTTCATATTTACTCGTTTTCAGCCAATTTTCTGAATATTTGAAAATTTCACTTTTTTGTGAAAATATCCACTAAATGAGGGAATAATATGTGTGAGGGTACCCCAGGAGAGTTCCAAATGTGCGTGGGTAGAATATATATCCCACGGGGGTAAAATTGAAAAAAGGTGAAAAATTTTTTTGTTTGGACTTAGTCATTTTTTCAGCGTTTATCAGACTTTCAGATAGGGGAAATGTCAGTGAGCGTTCCGATTTCAGTACCAGAGCGATTCGCCCGATGAGTCCTTCATATTTAGTCGCTTTCAGCCAATTTTCAGAATTTTTGAAAATTTCACTTTTTTGTGAAAATATCCACTAAATGAGGGAATAATATGTGTGAGGGTACCCCAGGAGAGTTCCAAATGTGTGTGGGTAGAATATATATCCCACGGGGGTAAAATTAAAAAAAGTTGAAAAAAAAATTTTTTTAGACTTAGTCATTTTTCCGGCGTTTATCAGACTTTCAGATAAGGGAAATGTCAGTGAGCGTTCCGATTTCAGTTCCAGAGCAATTCGCCCGATGAGTCCTTCATATTTACTCGTTTTCAGCCAATTTTCCGAATATTTGAAAATTTCAATTTTTTGTGAAAATATCCACTAAATGAGGGAATAATATGTGTGAGGGTACCCCAGGAGAGTTCCACATGTGTGTGGGTAGAATATATATCCCACGGGGGTAAAATTGAAAAAAGGTGAAAAATTTTTTTGTTTGGACTTAGTCATTTTTTCAGCGTTTATCAGACTTTCAGATAGGGTAAATGTCAGTGAGCGTTCCGATTTCAGTACCAGAGCGATTCGCCCGATGAGTCCTTCATATTTAGTCGCTTTCAGCCAATTTTCAGAATTTTTGAAAATTTCACTTTTTTGTGAAAATATCCACTAAATGAGGGAATAATATGTGTGAGGGTACCCCAGGAGAGTTCCAAATGTGTGTGGGTAGAATATATATCCCACGGGGTTAAAATTGAAAAAAGTTGAAAAAAAATTTTTTTTAGACTTAGTCATTTTTATGGCGTTTATCAGACTTTCAGATAGGGGAAATGTCAGTGAGTGTTCCGATTTCAGTTCCAGAGCGATTCGCCCGATGAGTCCTTCATATTTAGTCATTTTCAGCCAATTTTCTGAATATTTGAAAATTTCACTTTTTTGTGAAAATGTCCACTAAATGAGGGAATAATATGTGTGAGGGTACCCCAGGAGAGTTCCAAATGTGTGTGGGTAGAATATATATCCCACGGGGGTAAAATTGAGAAAAGTTGAAAAAAAATTTTTTTTAGACTTAGTCATTTTTCCGGCGTTTATCAGGCTTTCAGATAGGGGAAATGTCAGTGAGCGTTCCAATTTCAGTTCCAGAGCGATTTGCCCGATGAGTCCTTCATATTTACTCGTTTTCAGCCAATTTTCTGAATATTTGAAAATTTCACTTTTTTGTGAAAATATCCACTAAATGAGGGAATAATATGTGTGAGGGTACCCCAGGAGAGTTCCAAATGTGCGTGGGTAGAATATATATCCCACGGGGGTAAAATTGAAAAAAGGTGAAAAATTTTTTTGTTTGGACTTAGTCATTTTTTCAGCGTTTATCAGACTTTCAGATAGGGGAAATGTCAGTGAGCGTTCCGATTTCAGTACCAGAGCGATTCGCCCGATGAGTCCTTCATATTTAGTCGCTTTCAGCCAATTTTCAGAATTTTTGAAAATTTCACTTTTTTGTGAAAATATCCACTAAATGAGGGAATAATATGTGTGAGGGTACCCCAGGAGAGTTCCAAATGTGTGTGGGTAGAATATATATCCCACGGGGGTAAAATTAAAAAAAGTTGAAAAAAAAATTTTTTTAGACTTAGTCATTTTTCCGGCGTTTATCAGACTTTCAGATAAGGGAAATGTCAGTGAGCGTTCCGATTTCAGTTCCAGAGCAATTCGCCCGATGAGTCCTTCATATTTACTCGTTTTCAGCCAATTTTCCGAATATTTGAAAATTTCAATTTTTTGTGAAAATATCCACTAAATGAGGGAATAATATGTGTGAGGGTACCCCAGGAGAGTTCCACATGTGTGTGGGTAGAATATATATCCCACGGGGGTAAAATTGAAAAAAGGTGAAAAATTTTTTTGTTTGGACTTAGTCATTTTTTCAGCGTTTATCAGACTTTCAGATAGGGTAAATGTCAGTGAGCGTTCCGATTTCAGTACCAGAGCGATTCGCCCGATGAGTCCTTCATATTTAGTCGCTTTCAGCCAATTTTCAGAATTTTTGAAAATTTCACTTTTTTGTGAAAATATCCACTAAATGAGGGAATAATATGTGTGAGGGTACCCCAGGAGAGTTCCAAATGTGTGTGGGTAGAATATATATCCCACGGGGTTAAAATTGAAAAAAGTTGAAAAAAAATTTTTTTTAGACTTAGTCATTTTTATGGCGTTTATCAGACTTTCAGATAGGGGAAATGTCAGTGAGTGTTCCGATTTCAGTTCCAGAGCGATTCGCCCGATGAGTCCTTCATATTTAGTCATTTTCAGCCAATTTTCTGAATATTTGAAAATTTCACTTTTTTGTGAAAATGTCCACTAAATGAGGGAATAATATGTGTGAGGGTACCCCAGGAGAGTTCCAAATGTGTGTGGGTAGAATATATATCCCACGGGGGTAAAATTGAGAAAAGTTGAAAAAAAATTTTTTTTAGACTTAGTCATTTTTCCGGCGTTTATCAGACTTTCAGATAGGGGAAATGTCAGTGAGCGTTCCGATTTCAGTACCAGAGCAATTCGCCCGATGAGTCCTTCATATTTAGTCGCTTTCAGCCAATTTTCAGAATTTTTGAAAATTTCACTTTTTCTTGAAAATATCCACTAAATGAGGGAATAATATGTGTGAGGGTACCCCAGGAGAGTTGCAAATGTGTGTGGGTAGAATATGTATCCCACGGGGGTAAAATTGAAAAAAGGTGAAAAATTTTTTTGTTTGGACTTAGTCATTTTTTTCAGCGTTTATCAGACTTTCAGATAGGGGAAATGTCAGTGAGCGTTCCGATTTCAGTACCAGAGCGATTCGCCCGATGAGTCCTTCATATTTAGTCGCTTTCAGCCAATTTTCAGAATTTTTGAAAATTTCACTTTTTTGTGAAAATATCCACTAAATGAGGGAATAATATGTGTGAGGGTACCCCAGGAGAGTTCCAAATGTGTGTCGGTAGAATACATATCCCACGGGGGTAAAATTGAAAAAAGTTAAAAAAAAAATTTTTTTTGGACTTAGTCATTTTTATGGCGTTTATCAGACTTTCAGATAGGGGAAATGTCAGTGAGCGTTCCGATTTCAGTTCCAGAGCGATTCGCCCGATGAGTCCTTCATATTTAGTCATTTTCAGCCAATTTTCTGAATATTTGAAAATTTCACTTTTTTATGAAAATATCCACTAAATGAGGGAATAATATGTGTGAGGGTACCCCAGGAGAGTTCCAAATTTGTGTGGGTAGAATATATATCCCACAGGGGTAAAATTGAAAAAAGGTGAAAACATTTTTTTTTTGGACTATGTATTTTTTCCGGCGTTTATCACTTTCAGATAGGAGAAATGTCAGTGAGCATTCCGATTTCAGTTCCAGAGCGATTCGCCCGATGAGTCCTTCATATTTAGTCGTTTTCAGCCAATTTTCAGAATTTTTGAAAATTTCACTTTTTTGTGAAAATATCCACTAAATGAGGGAATAATATGTGTGAGGGTACCCCAGGAGAGTTCCAAATGTGTGTGGGTAGAATATATATCCCACGGGGGTAAAATTGAAAAAAGGTGAAAAATTTTTTTGTTTGGACTTAGTCATTTTTTCAGCATTTATCAGACTTTCAGATAGGGGAAATGTCAGTGAGCGTTCCGATTTCAGTACCAGAGCAATTCGCCCGATGAGTCCTTCATATTTAGTCGCTTTCAGCCAATTTTCAGAATTTTTGAAAATTTCACTTTTTTGTGAAAATATCCACTAAATGAGGGAATAATATGTGTGAGGGTACCCCAGGAGAGTTCCAAATGTGTGTGGGTAGAATATATATCCCACGGGGGTAAAATTGAAAAAAGGTGAAAAAATTTTTTGTTTGGACTTAGTCATTTTTTTCAGCGTTTATCAGACTTTCAGATAGGGGAAATGTCAGTGAGCGTTCCTATTTCAGTACCAGAGCGATTCACCCGATGAGTCCTTCATATTTATTCGCTTTCAGCCAATTTTCAGAATTTTTGAAAATTTCACTTTTTTGTGAATATATCCACTAAATGAGGGAATAATATGTGTGAGGGTACCCCAGGAGAGTTCCAAATGTGTGTCGGTAGAATACATATCCCACGGGGGTAAAATTGAAAAAAGTTAAAAAAAAAATTTTTTTTGGACTTAGTCATTTTTATGGCGTTTATCAGACTTTCAGATAGGGGAAATGTCAGTGAGCGTTCCGATTTCAGTTCCAGAGCGATTCGCCCGATGAGTCCTTCATATTTAGTCATTTTCAGCCAATTTTCTGAATATTTGAAAATTTCACTTTTTTATGAAAATATCCACTAAATGAGGGAATAATATGTGTGAGGGTACCCCAGGAGAGTTCCAAATGTGTGTGGGTAGAATATATATCCCACGGGGGTAAAATTGAAAAAAGTTGAAAAAAAATATTTTTTAGACTTAGTCATTTTTCCGGCGTTTATCAGACTTTCAGATAGGGGAAATGTCAGTGAGCGTTCCGATTTCAGTTCCAGAGCGATTCGCCCGATGAGTCCTTCATATTTAGTCGTTTTCAGCCAATTTTCAGAATTTTTGAAAATTTCACTTTTTTGTGAAAATATCCACTAAATGAGGGAATAATATGTGTGAGGGTACCCCAGGAGAGTTCCAAATGTGTGTGGGTAGAATATATATCCCACAGGGGTAAAATTGAAAAAAGGTGAAAACATTTTTTTTTTGGACTATGTATTTTTTCCGGCGTTTATCACTTTCAGATAGGAGAAATGTCAGTGAGCATTCCGATTTCAGTTCCAGAGCGATTCGCCCGATGAGTCCTTCATATTTAGTCGTTTTCAGCCAATTTTCAGAATTTTTGAAAATTTCACTTTTTTGTGAAAATATCCACTAAATGAGGGAATAATATGTGTGAGGGTACCCCAGGAGAGTTCCAAATGTGTGTGGGTAGAATATATATCCCACGGGGGTAAAATTGAAAAAAGGTGAAAAATTTTTTTGTTTGGACTTAGTCATTTTTTTCAGCGTTTATCAGACTTTCAGATAGGGGAAATGTCAGTGAGTGTTCCGATTTCAGTACCAGAGCGATTCGCCCGATGAGTCCTTCATATTTATTCGCTTTCAGCCAATTTTCAGAATTTTTGAAAATTTCACTTTTTTGTGAAAATATCCACTAAATGAGGGAATAATATGTGTGAGGGTACCCCAGGAGAGTTCCAAATGTGTGTCGGTAGAATACATATCCCACGGGGGTAAAATTGAAAAAAAGTTAAAAAAAAAATTTTTTTTGGACTTAGTCATTTTTATGGCGTTTATCAGACTTTCAGATAGGGGAAATGTCAGTGAGCGTTCCGATTTCAGTTCCAGAGCGATTCGCCCGATGAGTCCTTCATATTTAGTCATTTTCAGCCAATTTTCTGAATATTTGAAAATTTCACTTTTTTATGAAAATATCCACTAAATGAGGGAATAATATGTGTGAGGGTACCCCAGGAGAGTTCCAAATTTGTGTGGGTAGAATATATATCCCACAGGGGTAAAATTGAAAAAAGGTGAAAACATTTTTTTTTTGGACTATGTATTTTTTCCGGCGTTTATCACTTTCAGATAGGAGAAATGTCAGTGAGCATTCCGATTTCAGTTCCAGAGCGATTCGCTCAATGAGTCCTTCATATTTAGTCGTTTTCAGCCAATTTTCAGAATTTTTGAAAATTTCACTTTTTTGTGAAAATATCCACTAAATGAGGGAATAATATGTGTGAGGGTACCCCAGGAGAGTTCCAAATGTGTGTCGGTAGAATACATATCCCACGGGGGTAAAATTGAAAAAAGTTAAAAAAAAAATTTTTTTTGGACTTAGTCATTTTTATGGCGTTTATCAGACTTTCAGATAGGGGAAATGTCAGTGAGCGTTCCGATTTCAGTTCCAGAGCGATTCGCCCGATGAGTCCTTCATATTTAGTCATTTTCAGCCAATTTTCTGAATATTTGAAAATTTCACTTTTTTGTGAAAATATCCACTAAATGAGGGAATAATATGTGTGAGGGTACCCCAGGAGAGTTCCAAATGTGTGTGGGTAGAATATATATCCCACGGGGGTAAAATTGAAAAAAGGTGAAAAATTTTTTTGTTTGGACTTAGTCATTTTTTCAGCGTTTATCAGACTTTCAGATAGGGGAAATGTCAGTGAGCGTTCCGATTTCAGTACCAGAGCAATTCGCCCGATGAGTCCTTCATATTTAGTCGCTTTCAGCCAATTTTCAGAATTTTTGAAAATTTCACTTTTTTGTGAAAATATCCACTAAATGAGGGAATAATATGTGTGAGGGTACCCCAGGAGAGTTCCAAATGTGTGTGGGTAGAATATATATCCCACGGGGGTAAAATTGAAAAAAGGTGAAAAAATTTTTTGTTTGGACTTAGTCATTTTTTTCAGCGTTTATCAGACTTTCAGATAGGGGAAATGTCAGTGAGCGTTCCGATTTCAGTACCAGAGCGATTCGCCCGATGAGTCCTTCATATTTATTCGCTTTCAGCCAATTTTCAGAATTTTTGAAAATTTCACTTTTTTGTGAAAATATCCACTAAATGAGGGAATAATATGTGTGAGGGTACCCCAGGAGAGTTCCAAATGTGTGTCGGTAGAATACATATCCCACGGGGGTAAAATTGAAAAAAGTAAAAAAAAAAATTTTTTTTGGACTTAGTCATTTTTATGGCGTTTATCAGACTTTCAGATAGGGGAAATGTCAGTGAGCGTTCCGATTTCAGTTCCAGAGCGATTCGCCCGATGAGTCCTTCATATTTAGTCATTTTCAGCCAATTTTCTGAATATTTGAAAATTTCACTTTTTTATGAAAATATCCACTAAATGAGGGAATAATATGTGTGAGGGTACCCCAGGAGAGTTCCAAATGTGTGTGGGTAGAATATATATCCCACGGGGGTAAAATTGAAAAAAGTTGAAAAAAAATATTTTTTAGACTTAGTCATTTTTCCGGCGTTTATCAGACTTTCAGATAGGGGAAATGTCAGTGAGCGTTCCGATTTCAGTTCCAGAGCGATTCGCCCGATGAGTCCTTCATATTTAGTCGTTTTCAGCCAATTTTCAGAATTTTTGAAAATTTCACTTTTTTGTGAAAATATCCACTAAATGAGGGAATAATATGTGTGAGGGTACCCCAGGAGAGTTCCAAATGTGTGTGGGTAGAATATATATCCCACAGGGGTAAAATTGAAAAAAGGTGAAAACAATTTTTTTTTTGGACTATGTATTTTTTCCGGCGTTTATCACTTTCAGATAGGAGAAATGTCAGTGAGCATTCCGATTTCAGTTCCAGAGCGATTCGCCCGATGAGTCCTTCATATTTAGTCGTTTTCAGCCAATTTTCAGAATTTTTGAAAATTTCACTTTTTTGTGAAAATATCCACTAAATGAGGGAATAATATGTGTGAGGGTACCCCAGGAGAGTTCCAAATGTGTGTGGGTAGAATATATATCCCACGGGGGTAAAATTGAAAAAAGGTGAAAAATTTTTTTGTTTGGACTTAGTCATTTTTTCAGCGTTTATCAGACTTTCAGATAGGGGAAATGTCAGTGATCGTTCCGATTTCAGTTCCAGAGCAATTCGCCCGATGAGTCCTTCATATTTAGTCGTTTTCAGCCAATTTTCTGATATACTTGAAAATTTCACTTTTTTGTGAAAATATCCACTAAATGAGGGAATAATATGTGTGAGGGTACCCCAGGAGAGTTCCAAATGTGTGTGGGTAGAATATATATCCCACGGGGGTAAAATTGAAAAAAGTTGAAAAAAAATATTTTTTGGACTTAGTCACTTTTATGGCGTTTATCAGACTTTCAGATAGGGGAAATGTCAGAGAGTGTTCCTATTTCAGTTCCAGAGCGATTCGCCCGATGAGTCCTTCATATTTAGTCGCTTTCAGCCAATTTTCAGAATTTTTGAAAATTTCACTTTTTTGTGAAAATATCCACTAAATGAGGGAATAATATGTGTGAGGGTACCCCAGGAGAGTTCCAAATGTGTGTGGGTAGAATATATATCCCACGGGGGTAAAACTGAAAAAAGTTGAAAAAAAATTTTTTTTAGACTTAGTCATTTTTCCGGCGTTTATCAGACTTTCAGATAGGAGAAATGTCAGTGATCGTTCCGATTTCAGTTCCATAGCAATTCGCCCGATGAGTCCTTCATATTTAGTCGTTTTCAGCCAATTTTCTGATATATTTGAAAATTTCACTTTTTTGTGAAAATATCCACTAAATGAGGGAATAATATGTGTGAGGGTACCCCAGGAGAGTTCCAAATGTGTGTGGGTAGAATATATATCCCACGGGGGTAAAATTGAAAAAAGTTGAAAAAAAATATTTTTTAGACTTAGTCATTTTTCCGGCATTTATCAGACTTTCAGATAGGGGAAATGTCAGTGAGCGTTCCGATTTCAGTTCCAGAGCGATTCGCCCGATGAGTCCTTCATATTTAGTCGTTTTCAGCCAATTTTCAGAATTTTTGAAAATTTCACTTTTTTGTGAAAATATCCACTAAATGAGGGAATAATATGTGTGAGGGTACCCCAGGAGAGTTCCAAATGTGTGTGGGTAGAATATATATCCCACAGGGGTAAAATTGAAAAAAGGTGAAAAAATTTTTTTTTTGGACTATGTATTTTTTCCGGCGTTTATCACTTTCAGATAGGAGAAATGTCAGTGAGCATTCCGATTTCAGTTCCAGAGCGATTCGCCCGATGAGTCCTTCATATTTAGTCGTTTTCAGCCAATTTTCAGAATTTTTGAGAATTTCACTTTTTTGTGAAAATATCCACTAAATGAGGGAATAATATGTGTGAGGGTACTCCAGGAGAGTTCCAAATGTGTGTGGGTAGAATATATATCCCACGGGGGTAAAATTGAAAAAAGTTGAAAAAAAATTTTTTTTAGACTTAGTCATTTTTCCGGCGTTTATCAGACTTTCAGATAGGGGAAATGTCAGTGAGCGTTCCGATTTCAGTTCCAGAGCGATTCGCCCGATGAGTCCTTCATATTTAGTCGTTTTCAGCCAATTTTCTGAATATTTGAAAATTTCACTTTTTTGTGAAAATATCCACTAAATGAGGGAATAATATGTGTGAGGGTACCCCAGGAGAGTTCCAAATGTGTGTGGGTAGAATATATATCCCACGGGGGTAAAATTGAAAAAAGTTGAAAAAAAATTTTTTTTACACTTAGTCATTTTTCCGGCGTTTATCAGACTTTCAGATAGGGGAAATGTCAGTGAGCATTCCGATTTCAGTTCCAGAGCAATTCGCCCGATGAATCCTTCATATTTATTCGTTTTCAGACAATTTTCTGATATATTGTCACACTGTCACAGAATACTGGAGGTAGGGGGCCTAAGCTGACCCTAAGCTGGGGCCCTGACTAAACCCTCAACCTGGAGGTACTGTTAAAGGTACAGAGGTCCAGGCCGCCAGCGTAACCCCTACCTCCTGAGGATCCCTGCACCTCAGTAATCTAGTCCTGAGAAGGACCCCGATCACAACAATTGGGAACCAGAAATAATATGCCCACACACAGTATTTAGACAAACCAGACAGTACAAGGGAAAAACCAAAACCACCTTGCATACAACTTCTACACAGCTACAACAGAGGGAACACCAACGGGAAAGGAGATAAATGATAAAGCGAGGAAAGGGAAAAAACACTTCCAAATACACTTATCTCAGCAACTCCAAACACCACGATCCGCTCTGTAAGTCTGAATGAAAAGCTTTCACCGACACCTCCCAAACAGACCTGCAGCAATATAAAGGAGTCTCACTAAAGAAGCATTGATTGCAGCTGGGCGAGGCTGGACCTCAGCTAGCCCAGAGAGAGAGAGAATTAACTCCTTCACTGCCGAGAAAACACAAAGCACCAACAAGTCAGCTGCGAGAAGTCAGGCTGTGTACTCGTGACGATCTTCGTGGCAACACACCCGTGACAGTACCCCCCCTTCTACGAGGGGCCTCCGGACCCTCAGGGCCAGGTTTATCCGGGTGAGTCGTGTGGAAGGCCCGAACTAATCGGTCTGCGTTAATATCCGACGCAGGAACCCACATCCTCTCCTCAGGACCATACCCCTTCCAATGAACCAAGTACTGAAGGGACCGGCGATTAAAGCGTGAATCAATGACCCTCGATACCTGGAACTCCAAGTTACCATTGACAACCACAGGAGGGGGAGGTAAAGGTGACGGTACCACCGGCGCCACATACCTCTTAAGCAATGATCTGTGAAACACGTTGTGAATTTTAAACGTAGGGGGGAGGTCAAGACGGAATGCCACCGGATTAATAACAGAAC
Organism: Phyllobates terribilis; assembly: GCF_046119375.1. NCBI lineage: Eukaryota > Metazoa > Chordata > Amphibia > Anura > Dendrobatidae > Phyllobates > Phyllobates terribilis. The sequence continues at coordinate 15,721,174 of NW_027362773.1, read as the reverse complement.
TGATTCTGTACGGCCCGATGAACCTGGGACCCAGTTTCCAGGAGGGAACCTTAAGTTTAATATACCTGGTAGACAACCATACCTGATCGTTCACACTTAGGTCCGGACCAGACACTCTCCTCCTATCAGCCATACGTTTGTATCGGTTCCCCATAGTATTCAGATTCTTCAGCACCCCTCTCCATACTGAAGCGAGAGATGAGGAAAATCGTTCCTCCTCCGGAACCCCCGAAGAGCCCCCCCTACTGAAAGTACAAAACTGGGGGTGAAAACCATATGCCCCAAAAAACGGGGACTTACCAGTGGACTCGCTCCGCCTATTATTGAGAGCAAACTCTGCCAGAGGTAGGAAAGAAGCCCAGTCCTCCTGGTTCTCTGACACAAAACACCGAAGATATGTCTCCAAGCTCTGGTTCATACGTTCCGTCTGACCATTGGTCTGAGGATGAAAAGCCGACGAGAATGACAAATGCATCCCCCGCCGTGCACAAAACGCCTTCCAGAACTTGGACACAAACTGAGACCCCCGATCAGACACCACCTCGGAGGGTACCCCGTGAAGCCTCACAATCTCCCCAATGAACACCTGCGCAAGAGTTTTAGCATTAGGGAGAGCCGGAAGAGCGATAAAATGTGCCATCTTGCTGAACCTGTCCACTACAACAAGTATGACCGTTTTACCCGAAGACGGAGGGAGGTCCGTAATAAAGTCCATAGACAGATGAGTCCAAGGACGCTCCGGGATCTTCAAAGGTAAGAGGGCCCCGGACGGACGGGTATGTGAGGTCTTAGAGCGCGCACAAACCCCACAGGACGCGACAAAAGTTACCACCTCTTTATGTAAATTAGGCCACCAAAACCGACGCGAGAGGAGATCCACAGTTGCTTTACTCCCCGGGTGTCCTGCAAAAACTGAGTTATGGTGTGCCTCGATCACCTTTTGTCGCAACTGATCTGGAACGAACAGTCTCCCCGGAGGTCCAACAGGGGCGTCCCCCTGAGCCTCCAATATCTCCTCCTCCAGCTCAGAGCATACTGCCGAAACCACCACCCCCTCCTGAAGAATAGGAATCGGGTCGTCCGTATTCCCGGCCCCAGGGAAACTACGAGATAAGGCATCCGCCTTTACATTTTTAGACCCAGGACGATATGTAACGACGAAATTAAACCTGGTAAAAAACAATGACCACCTAGCTTGTCTGGGATTCAGACGTTTAGCGGACTCCAGATATAGCAGGTTCTTGTGATCGGTGATGACGGTGACCGGATGAACTGCCCCCTCCAAAAAATGGCGCCACTCCTCAAAAGCTAACTTAATGGCCAAGAGTTCCCTATTGCCGACATCGTAATTCCTCTCAGCGGACGACAATTTTTTAGAGAAAAAGGCGCACGGATGCCACTTACCAGGGGACGAACCCTGTGACAATACTGCTCCCACCCCTACCTCGGAAGCGTCTACCTCTACAAAGAATGGCTGAGACGCATCAGGTTGAGTGAGTATGGGTGCCGAGGCAAAACATTTTTTCAAGGAGGAGAATGCTTGACAAGCCTTGTCAGACCACCTAGAAAAATCCGTCCCCTTTTTAGTCATGTCTGTGAGAGGCTTAACCATGGACGAGAAATTACGAATGAACTTCCGGTAATAGTTAGCAAACCCCAGGAAACGTTGTAGTGCCTTAAGATTCTCCGGCCGATCCCACTCAAGAACTGCCCGCACTTTCCCAGGGTCCATACGAAAACCGGACGCTGAAACCAGGAAGCCTAAAAACTGGAGTTCCTGTACGGCGAACACACACTTTTCCCACTTGGCATACAGTTTATTATCCCGCAAGATCTGTAACACCTGTCTAACGTGCTCCTGATGAGACACCAGATCCGGCGAGTAAATTAAGATATCATCCAGATATATGACGACAAACTGTCCCACCAGGTGGCGAAAAATATCATTAACAAAGTGTTGAAACACCGCCGGGGCATTAGTCAGACCGAATGGCATGACAAGGTTCTCATAATGCCCCTCCGGAGTGTTAAAAGCCGTCTTCCACTCATCCCCCTCCTTCATCCTAATCAGATTGTACGCCCCCCTGAGATCCAACTTAGAGAACCATTTGGCGCCCACGATCTGATTAAAGAGATCGGGAATAAGTGGGAGCGGATACGGATCTCGGACCGTAATCCGATTAAGTTCACGGAAATCCAGGCAAGGGCGTAGGCCTCCATCTTTCTTCTTAACAAAGAAGAACCCCGCGGCCACCGGTGAAGATGAAGGTCTAATATGCCCCTTAGCCAGGCTTTCAGAAATATAATCCTTCATGGCCTGCCTCTCAGGACCAGAAAGGTTATACAACCTAGCTTTAGGTAACTTGGCCTCAGGGAGCAGTTTTACAGAACAGTCATACTCGCGATGAGGAGGTAGTTCCTGACACCCATTCTCCGAGAATACATCCTCAAAGTCCGCCAAAAATGGAGGTAAGACCCAAGGAGTAACCGCACCGATGACCGTGTTCATGCAGTTTTTATTACAGAATTTACTCCATTGGCTTATCTCTCTGGTTTGCCAATTAATAACCGGGTTATGCTTAGCTAACCAAGGAAGGCCCAACACTATAGGAGTGGGAAGACCCTCCAACACGTAGCAAGACAACAGTTCTTTATGTATTGCCCCCACTTGAAGTTTTACGCCATGCACAACTTGCAAAAAACTTCCCTGACCGAGAGGCCTGGCATCGATCGAGAATATGGGGATGGGTTTAGCCAACTCACTCAATCGCATACCTTGAACCCGGGCAAACTGAGCATCAACCAGATTAGCCCCGGCCCCACTATCCAGAAGAACCGATATCCTCTCAGTTCTCGTACCCACCACCACCTCTGCCGGTACGAGAAACTGAGACGAACCTAGGGACGAAATACCTACTCCCAGATTGCCGTCCACCACACAACCTGGGATCAACAGTTTTTTCGACGACTCTTTACTCTGCAAGGGACGGGATGGACACCCCCCAATAAAATGTCCCTTTTTCCCGCAGAGGAAACACCTTCCTGTCTTATGGCGCTCCACCGGTCCCCTTCCCCGAAATGATGTCCCTCCTAATTGCATAGGCTCCTCCGGACTGACCAGGGGAACCACCATATGAGGGGACCTTGTAGGAGGTGGAGACATTACAGGGGGTAGAGTTATCCCGCACCTCTCCCGAAGCCGTCTGTCAACGCGAATAGCAAGGGCCATAGCGGCTTCCAGTGACGCGGGAGAGTCATACTGTGCCAACACATCCTGTAATTTGTCGGATAAACCATGACAAAACTGGCTCCTAAGAGCCGGGTCATTCCACTGGGTGTCCGTGGCCCACCTACGGAACTCCGAACAGAATTCCTCCGCCGGACGATCTCCCTGCTGAATCCTACGTAACTTAGACTCAGCAAGGGAGATCCGATCTGGGTCATCATATACGAGTCCCAGAGCAGCGAAAAACCTATCCACTGACTGGAGAACCGGGGAGCTTGGGGGAAGAGAGAACGCCCAAGATTGTGGGTCCCCTTGTAGGAGCGAGATGACAATTCCCACCCTTTGTTCTTCACTGCCCGATGACTGAGGCCGCAGCCGAAAGTACAATTTGCATGCCTCCCGGAAAACAAAAAACTTGTCCCGCCCCCCAGTGAACCTGTCAGGGAGAGCTACTTTAGGTTCTGGTCCGGCTTGCTCCAGAGGATGCAAAACCTTGGACCTAACGTCCGCCAGCCCCATGGACAAACTCTGCAACTGCCGAGCTAGACCGGCTACTGGATCCATGGTAGCTGGAGAAAAACTAACTTGGTCGGTGAAAATGTCACACTGTCACAGAATACTGGAGGTAGGGGGCCTAAGCTGACCCTAAGCTGGGGCCCTGACTAAACCCTCAACCTGGAGGTACTGTTAAAGGTACAGAGGTCCAGGCCGCCAGCGTAACCCCTACCTCCTGAGGATCCCTGCACCTCAGTAATCTAGTCCTGAGAAGGACCCCGATCACAACAATTGGGAACCAGAAATAATATGCCCACACACAGTATTTAGACAAACCAGACAGTACAAGGGAAAAACCAAAACCACCTTGCATACAACTTCTACACAGCTACAACAGAGGGAACACCAACGGGAAAGGAGATAAATGATAAAGCGAGGAAAGGGAAAAAACACTTCCAAATACACTTATCTCAGCAACTCCAAACACCACGATCCGCTCTGTAAGTCTGAATGAAAAGCTTTCACCGACACCTCCCAAACAGACCTGCAGCAATATAAAGGAGTCTCACTAAAGAAGCATTGATTGCAGCTGGGCGAGGCTGGACCTCAGCTAGCCCAGAGAGAGAGAGAATTAACTCCTTCACTGCCGAGAAAACACAAAGCACCAACAAGTCAGCTGCGAGAAGTCAGGCTGTGTACTCGTGACGATCTTCGTGGCAACACACCCGTGACAGTACCCCCCCTTCTACGAGGGGCCTCCGGACCCTCAGGGCCAGGTTTATCCGGGTGAGTCGTGTGGAAGGCCCGAACTAATCGGTCTGCGTTAATATCCGACGCAGGAACCCACATCCTCTCCTCAGGACCATACCCCTTCCAATGAACCAAGTACTGAAGGGACCGGCGATTAAAGCGTGAATCAATGACCCTCGATACCTGGAACTCCAAGTTACCATTGACAACCACAGGAGGGGGAGGTAAAGGTGACGGTACCACCGGCGCCACATACCTCTTAAGCAATGATCTGTGAAACACGTTGTGAATTTTAAACGTAGGGGGGAGGTCAAGACGGAATGCCACCGGATTAATAACAGAACTGATTCTGTACGGCCCGATGAACCTGGGACCCAGTTTCCAGGAGGGAACCTTAAGTTTAATATTCCTGGTAGACAACCATACCTGATCGTTCACACTTAGGTCCGGACCAGACACTCTCCTCCTATCAGCCATACGTTTGTATCGGTTCCCCATAGTATTCAGATTCTTCAGCACCCCTCTCCATACTGAAGCGAGAGATGAGGAAAATCGTTCCTCCTCCGGAACCCCCGAAGAGCCCCCCCTACTGAAAGTACAAAACTGGGGGTGAAAACCATATGCCCCAAAAAACGGGGACTTACCAGTGGACTCGCTCCGCCTATTATTGAGAGCAAACTCTGCCAGAGGTAGGAAAGAAGCCCAGTCCTCCTGGTTCTCTGACACAAAACACCGAAGATATGTCTCCAAGCTCTGGTTCATACGTTCCGTCTGACCATTGGTCTGAGGATGAAAAGCCGACGAGAATGACAAATGCATCCCCCGCCGTGCACAAAACGCCTTCCAGAACTTGGACACAAACTGAGACCCCCGATCAGACACCACCTCGGAGGGTACCCCGTGAAGCCTCACAATCTCCCCAATGAACACCTGCGCAAGAGTTTTAGCATTAGGGAGAGCCGGAAGAGCGATAAAATGTGCCATCTTGCTGAACCTGTCCACTACAACAAGTATGACCGTTTTACCCGAAGACGGAGGGAGGTCCGTAATAAAGTCCATAGACAGATGAGTCCAAGGACGCTCCGGGATCTTCAAAGGTAAGAGGGCCCCGGACGGACGGGTATGTGAGGTCTTAGAGCGCGCACAAACCCCACAGGACGCGACAAAAGTTACCACCTCTTTATGTAAATTAGGCCACCAAAACCGACGCGAGAGGAGATCCACAGTTGCTTTACTCCCCGGGTGTCCTGCAAAAACTGAGTTATGGTGTGCCTCGATCACCTTTTGTCGCAACTGATCTGGAACGAACAGTCTCCCCGGAGGTCCAACAGGGGCGTCCCCCTGAGCCTCCAATATCTCCTCCTCCAGCTCAGAGCATACTGCCGAAACCACCACCCCCTCCTGAAGAATAGGAATCGGGTCGTCCGTATTCCCGGCCCCAGGGAAACTACGAGATAAGGCATCCGCCCTTACATTTTTAGACCCAGGACGATATGTAACGACGAAATTAAACCTGGTAAAAAACAATGACCACCTAGCTTGTCTGGGATTCAGACGTTTAGCGGACTCCAGATATAGCAGGTTCTTGTGATCGGTGATGACGGTGACCGGATGAACTGCCCCCTCCAAAAAATGGCGCCACTCCTCAAAAGCTAACTTAATGGCCAAGAGTTCCCTATTGCCGACATCGTAATTCCTCTCAGCGGACGACAATTTTTTAGAGAAAAAGGCGCACGGATGCCACTTACCAGGGGACGAACCCTGTGACAATACTGCTCCCACCCCTACCTCGGAAGCGTCTACCTCTACAAAGAATGGCTGAGACGCATCAGGTTGAGTGAGTATGGGTGCCGAGGCAAAACATTTTTTCAAGGAGGAGAATGCTTGACAAGCCTTGTCAGACCACCTAGAAAAATCCGTCCCCTTTTTAGTCATGTCTGTGAGAGGCTTAACCATGGACGAGAAATTACGAATGAACTTCCGGTAATAGTTAGCAAACCCCAGGAAACGTTGTAGTGCCTTAAGATTCTCCGGCCGATCCCACTCAAGAACTGCCCGCACTTTCCCAGGGTCCATACGAAAACCGGACGCTGAAACCAGGAAGCCTAAAAACTGGAGTTCCTGTACGGCGAACACACACTTTTCCCACTTGGCATACAGTTTATTATCCCGCAAGATCTGTAACACCTGTCTAACGTGCTCCTGATGAGACACCAGATCCGGCGAGTAAATTAAGATATCATCCAGATATATGACGACAAACTGTCCCACCAGGTGGCGAAAAATATCATTAACAAAGTGTTGAAACACCGCCGGGGCATTAGTCAGACCGAATGGCATGACAAGGTTCTCATAATGCCCCTCCGGAGTGTTAAAAGCCGTCTTCCACTCATCCCCCTCCTTCATCCTAATCAGATTGTACGCCCCCCTGAGATCCAACTTAGAGAACCATTTGGCGCCCACGATCTGATTAAAGAGATCGGGAATAAGTGGGAGCGGATACGGATCTCGGACCGTAATCCGATTAAGTTCACGGAAATCCAGGCAAGGGCGTAGGCCTCCATCTTTCTTCTTAACAAAGAAGAACCCCGCGGCCACCGGTGAAGATGAAGGTCTAATATGCCCCTTAGCCAGGCTTTCAGAAATATAATCCTTCATGGCCTGCCTCTCAGGACCAGAAAGGTTATACAACCTAGCTTTAGGTAACTTGGCCTCAGGGAGCAGTTTTACAGAACAGTCATACTCGCGATGAGGAGGTAGTTCCTGACACCCATTCTCCGAGAATACATCCTCAAAGTCCGCCAAAAATGGAGGTAAGACCCAAGGAGTAACCGCACCGATGACCGTGTTCATGCAGTTTTTATTACAGAATTTACTCCATTGGCTTATCTCTCTGGTTTGCCAATTAATAACCGGGTTATGCTTAGCTAACCAAGGAAGGCCCAACACTATAGGAGTGGGAAGACCCTCCAACACGTAGCAAGACAACAGTTCTTTATGTATTGCCCCCACTTGAAGTTTTACGCCATGCACAACTTGCAAAAAACTTCCCTGACCGAGAGGCCTGGCATCGATCGAGAATATGGGGATGGGTTTAGCCAACTCACTCAATCGCATACCTTGAACCCGGGCAAACTGAGCATCAACCAGATTAGCCCCGGCCCCACTATCCAGAAGAACCGATATCCTCTCAGTTCTCGTACCCACCACCACCTCTGCCGGTACGAGAAACTGAGACGAACCTAGGGACGAAATACCTACTCCCAGATTGCCGTCCACCACACAACCTGGGATCAACAGTTTTTTCGACGACTCTTTACTCTGCAAGGGACGGGATGGACACCCCCCAATAAAATGTCCCTTTTTCCCGCAGAGGAAACACCTTCCTGTCTTATGGCGCTCCACCGGTCCCCTTCCCCGAAATGATGTCCCTCCTAATTGCATAGGCTCCTCCGGACTGACCAGGGGAACCACCATATGAGGGGACCTTGTAGGAGGTGGAGACATTACAGGGGGTAGAGTTATCCCGCACCTCTCCCGAAGCCGTCTGTCAACGCGAATAGCAAGGGCCATAGCGGCTTCCAGTGACGCGGGAGAGTCATACTGTGCCAACACATCCTGTAATTTGTCGGATAAACCATGACAAAACTGGCTCCTAAGAGCCGGGTCATTCCACTGGGTGTCCGTGGCCCACCTACGGAACTCCGAACATAATTCCTCCGCCGGACGATCTCCCTGCTGAATCCTACGTAACTTAGACTCAGCAAGGGAGATCCGATCTGGGTCATCATATACGAGTCCCAGAGCAGCGAAAAACCTATCCACTGACTGGAGAACCGGGGAGCTTGGGGGAAGAGAGAACGCCCAAGATTGTGGGTCCCCTTGTAGGAGCGAGATGACAATTCCCACCCTTTGTTCTTCACTGCCCGATGACTGAGGCCGCAGCCGAAAGTACAATTTGCATGCCTCCCGGAAAACAAAAAACTTGTCCCGCCCCCCAGTGAACCTGTCAGGGAGAGCTACTTTAGGTTCTGGTCCGGCTTGCTCCAGAGGATGCAAAACCTTGGACCTAACGTCCGCCAGCCCCATGGACAAACTCTGCAACTGCCGAGCTAGACCGGCTACTGGATCCATGGTAGCTGGAGAAAAACTAACTTGGTCGGTGAAAATGTCACACTGTCACAGAATACTGGAGGTAGGGGGCCTAAGCTGACCCTAAGCTGGGGCCCTGACTAAACCCTCAACCTGGAGGTACTGTTAAAGGTACAGAGGTCTAGGCCGCCAGCGTAACCCCTACCTCCTGAGGATCCCTGCACCTCAGTAATCTAGTCCTGAGAAGGACCCCGATCACAACAATTGGGAACCAGAAATAATATGCCCACACACAGTATTTAGACAAACCAGACAGTACAAGGGAAAAACCAAAACCACCTTGCATACAACTTCTACACAGCTACAACAGAGGGAACACCAACGGGAAAGGAGATAAATGATAAAGCGAGGAAAGGGAAAAAACACTTCCAAATACACTTATCTCAGCAACTCCAAACACCACGATCCGCTCTGTAAGTCTGAATGAAAAGCTTTCACCGACACCTCCCAAACAGACCTGCAGCAATATAAAGGAGTCTCACTAAAGAAGCATTGATTGCAGCTGGGCGAGGCTGGACCTCAGCTAGCCCAGAGAGAGAGAGAATTAACTCCTTCACTGCCGAGAAAACACAAAGCACCAACAAGTCAGCTGCGAGAAGTCAGGCTGTGTATTCGTGACGATCTTCGTGGCAACACACCCGTGACATATATTTGAAAATTTCACTTTTTTGTGAAAATATCCACTAAATGAGGGAATAATATGTGTGAGGTTACCCCAGGAGAGTTCCAAATGTGTGTGGGTAGAATATATATCCCACGGGGGTAAAATTGAAAAAAGTTGAAAAAAAATATTTTTTAGACTTAGTCATTTTTCCGGCGTTTATCAGACTTTCAGATAGGGGAAATGTCAGTGAGCGTTCCGATTTCAGTTCCAGAGCGATTCGCCTGATGAGTCCTTCATATTTAGTCGTTTTCAGCCAATTTTCAGAATTTTTGAAAATTTCACTTTTTTGTGAAAATATCCACTAAATGAGGGAATAATATGTGTGAGGGTACCCCAGGAGAGTTCTAAATGTGTGTGGGTAGAATATATATCCCACAGGGGTAAAATTGAAAAAAGGTGAAAAATTTTTTTTTTGGACTTCAGATTTTTTCCGGCGTTTATCAAACTTTCAGATAGGGGAAATGTCAGTGAGCATTCTGATTTCAGTTCCAGAGCGATTCGCCCGATGAGTCCTTCATATTTAGTCGTTTTCAGCCAATTTTCTGAATATTTGAAAATTTCACTTTTTTGTGAAAATATCCACTAAATGAGGGAATAATATGTGTGAGGGTACCCCAGGAGAGTTCCAAATGTGTGTGGGTAGAATATATATCCCACGGGGGTAAAATTGAAAAAAATTTAAAAAAAAATTTTTTTAGACTTAGTCATTTTTCCGGCGTTTATCAAACTTTCAGATAGGGGAAATGTCAGTGACCGTTCCGATTTCAGTTCCAGAGCAATTCGCCCGATGAGTCCTTCATATTTAGTCGTTTTCAGCCAATTTTTTGATATATTTGAAAATTTCACTTTTTTGTGAAAATATCCACTAAATGAGGGAATAATATGTGTGAGGGTACCCCAGGAGAGTTCCAAATGTGTGTGGGTAGAATATATATCCCACGGGGGTAAAATTGAAAAAAGTTGAAAAAAAATTTTTTTTAGACTTAGTCATTTTTCCGGCGTTTATCAGACTTTCAGATAGGGGAAATGTCAGTGAGAGTTCCGATTTCAGTTCCAGAGCGATTCGCCCGTTGAGTCCTTCATATTTAGTCGTTTTCAGCCAATTTTCAGAATTTTTGAAAATTTCACTTTTTTGTGAAAATATCCACTAAATGAGGGAATAATATGTGTGAGGGTACCCCAGGAGAGTTCCAAATGTGTGTGAGTAGAATATATATGCCACAGGGGTAAAATTGAAAAAAGTTGAAAAAAATTTTTTTTGGACTAAGTCATTTTTCCGACGTTTATCAGACTTTCAGATAGGGGAAATGTCAGTGAGCCTTCCGATTTCAGTGCCATAGCGATTCGACGATGAGTCCTTCATATTTAGTCGTTTTCAGACAATTTTCAGAATTTTTGAAAATTTCACTTTTTTGTGAAAATATCCACTAAATGAGGGAATAATTTGTGTGAGGGTACCCCAGGAGAGTTCCAAATGTGTGTGGGTAGAAAATATATCCCACGGGGGTAAAATTGAAAAAGGTGAAAAATTTTTTTTTTTGGACTTAGTCATTTTTTCAGCGTTTATCAGACTTGCAGATAGGGGAAATGTCAGTGAGCGTTCCGATTTCAGTACCAGAGCGATTTGCCCGATGAGTCCTTCATATTTAGTCGTTTTCAGCCAATTTTCAGAATATTTGAAAATTTCACTTTTTTGTGAAAATATCCACTAAATGAGGGAATAATATGTGTGAGGGTACCCCAGGAGAGATCCAAATGTGTGTGGGTAGAATATATATCCCACGGGGGTAAAATTGAAAAAAATTTAAAAAAAATTTTTTTTAGACTTAGTCATTTTTCCGGCGTTTATCAGACTTTCAGATAGGGGAAATGTCAGTGACCGTTCCGATTTCAGTTCCAGAGCGATTCGCCCGTTGAGTCCTTCATATTTAGTCGTTTTCAGCCAATTTTCAGAATTTTTGAAAATTTCACTTTTTTGTGAAAATATCCACTAAATGAGGGAATAATATGTGTGAGGGTACCCCAGGAGAGTTCCAAATGTGTGTGAGTAGAATATATATGCCACAGGGGTAAAATTGAAAAAAGTTGAAAAAAATTTTTTTTGGACTAAGTCATTTTTCCGACGTTTATCAGACTTTCAGATAGGGGAAATGTCAGTGAGCCTTCCGATTTCAGTGCCATAGCGATTCGACGATGAGTCCTTCATATTTAGTCGTTTTCAGACAATTTTCAGAATTTTTGAAAATTTCACTTTTTTGTGAAAATATCCACTAAATGAGGGAATAATTTGTGTGAGGGTACCCCAGGAGAGTTCCAAATGTGTGTGGGTAGAAAATATATCCCACGGGGGTAAAATTGAAAAAGGTGAAAAATTTTTTTTTTTGGACTTAGTCATTTTTTCAGCGTTTATCAGACTTGCAGATAGGGGAAATGTCAGTGAGCGTTCCGATTTCAGTACCAGAGCGATTTGCCCGATGAGTCCTTCATATTTAGTCGTTTTCAGCCAATTTTCAGAATATTTGAAAATTTCACTTTTTTGTGAAAATATCCACTAAATGAGGGAATAATATGTGTGAGGGTACCCCAGGAGAGATCCAAATGTGTGTGGGTAGAATATATATCCCACGGGGGTAAAATTGAAAAAAATTTAAAAAAAATTTTTTTTAGACTTAGTCATTTTTCCGGCGTTTATCAGACTTTCAGATAGGGGAAATGTCAGTGACCGTTCCGATTTCAGTTCCAGAGCGATTCGCCAGATGAGTCCTTCACATTTAGTCGTTTTCAGCCAATTTTCAGAATTTTTGAAAATTTCACTTTTTTGTGAAAATATCCACTAAATGAGGGAATAATATGTGTGAGGGTACCCCAGGAGAGTTCCAAATGTGTGTGAGTAGAATATATATCCCACAGGGGTAAAATTGAAAAAAGTTGAAAAAAATTTTTTTTGGACTAAGTCATTTTTCCGACGTTTATCAGACTTTCAGATAGGGGAAATGTCAGTGAGCCTTCCGATTTCAGTGCCATAGCGATTCGACGAAGAGTCCTTCATATTTAGTCGCTTTCAGCCAATTTTCAGAATTTTTGAAAATTTCACTTTTTTGTGAAAATATCCACTAAATGAGGGAATAATATGTGTGAGGGTACCCTAGGAGAGTTCCAAATGTGTGTGGGTAGAATACATATCCCACGGGGGTAAAATTGAAAAAAGTTGAAAAAAAATTTTTTTTAGACTTAGTCATTTTTCCGGCGTTTTTCAGACTTTCAGATAGGGGAAATGTCAGTGACCGTTCCGATTTCAGTTCCAGAGCAATTCGCCCGATGAGTCCTTCATATTTAGTCGTTTTCAGCCAATTTTTTGATATATTTGAAAATTTCACTTTTTTGTGAAAATATCCACTAAATGAGGGAATAATATGTGTGAGGGTACCCCAGGAGAGTTCCAAATGTGTGTGGGTAGAATATATATCCCACGGGGGTAAAATTGAAAAAAGTTGAAAAAAAATTTTTTTTAGACTTAGTCATTTTTCCGGCGTTTATCAGACTTTCAGATAGGGGAAATGTCAGTGAGAGTTCCGATTTCAGTTCCAGAGCGATTCGCCAGATGAGTCCTTCATATTTAGTCGTTTTCAGCCAATTTTCAGAATTTTTGAAAATTTCACTTTTTTGTGAAAATATCCACTAAATGAGGGAATAATATGTGTGAGGGTACCCCAGGAGAGTTCCAAATGTGTGTGAGTAGAATATATATCCCACAGGGGTAAAATTGAAAAAAGTTGAAAAAAATTTTTTTTGGACTAAGTCATTTTTCCGACGTTTATCAGACTTTCAGATAGGGGAAATGTCAGTGAGCCTTCCGATTTCAGTGCCATAGCGATTCGACGAAGAGTCCTTCATATTTAGTCGTTTTCAGACAATTTTCAGAATTTTTGAAAATTTCTCTTTTTTGTGAAAATATCCACTAAATGAGGGAATAATTTGTGTGAGGGTACCCCAGGAGAGTTCCAAATGTGTGTGGGTAGAATATATATCCCAGTGGGGTAAAATTGAAAAAAGGTGAAAAATTTTTTTTTTTGGACTTAGTCATTTTTTCAGCGTTTATCAGACTTTCAGATAGGGGAAATGTCAGTGAGCGTTCCGATTTCAGTTCCAGAGCAATTCACCCGATGAGTCCTTCATATTTAGTCGTTTTCAGCCAATTTTCAGAATATTTGAAAATTTCACTTTTTTGTGAAAATATCCACTAAATGAGGGAATAATATGTGTGAGGGTACCCCAGGAGAGTTCCAAATGTGTGTGGGTAGAATACATATCCCACGGGGGTAAAATTGAAAAAAGTTGAAAAAAAATTTTTTTTAGACTTAGTCATTTTTCCGGCGTTTATCAGACTTTCAGATAGGGGAAATGGCAGTGAGCGTTCCGATTTCAGTTCCAGAGCAATTCACCCGATGAGTCCTTCATATTTAGTCGTTTTCAGCCAATTTTCAGAATATTTGAAAATTTCACTTTTTTGTGAAAATATCCACTAAATGAGGGAATAATATGTGTGAGGGTACCCCAGGAGAGTTCCAAATGTGTGTGGGTAGAATACATATCCCACGGGGGTAAAATTGAAAAAAGTTGAAAAAAAATTTTTTTTAGACTTAGTCATTTTTCCGGCGTTTATCAGACTTTCAGATAGGGGAAATGGCAGTGAGCGTTCCGATTTCAGTACCAGAGCGATTCGCCCATGAGTCCTTCATATTTAGTCGCTTTCAGCCAATTTTCAGAATTTCTGAAAATTTCACTTTTTTGTGAAAATTTCCACTAAATGAGGGAATAATATGTGTGAGGGTACCCCAGGAGAGTTCCAAATGTGTGTGGGTAGAATATATATCCCACGGGGGTAAAGTTGAAAAAAGTTGAAAAAAATTTTTTTTTAGAATTTGTAATTTTTCCGGCGTTTATCAGACTTTCAGATAGGGGAAATGGCAGTGAGCGTTCCGATTTCAGTTCCAGAGCAATTCACCCGATGAGTCCTTCATATTTAGTCGTTTTCAGCCAATTTTCAGAATATTTGAAAATTTCACTTTTTTGTGAAATTATCCACTAAATGAGGGAATAATATGTGTGAGGGTACCCCAGGAGAGTTCCAAATGTGTGTGGGTAGAATACATATCCCACGGGGGTAAAATTGAAAAAAGTTGAAAAAAAATTTTTTTTAGACTTAGTCATTTTTCCGGCGTTTATCAGACTTTCAGATAGGGGAAATGGCAGTGAGCGTTCCGATTTCAGTACCAGAGCGATTCGCCCATGAGTCCTTCATATTTAGTCGCTTTCAGCCAATTTTCAGAATTTCTGAAAATTTCACTTTTTTGTGAAAATTTCCACTAAATGAGGGAATAATATGTGTGAGGGTACCCCAGGAGAGTTCCAAATGTGTGTGGGTAGAATATATATCCCACGGGGGTAAAGTTGAAAAAAGTTGAAAAAAATTTTTTTTTAGAATTTGTAATTTTTCCGGCGTTTATCAGACTTTCAGATAGGGGAAATGTCAGTGAGCATTCCGATTTCAGTTCCAGAGCGATTCGCCTGATGAGTCCTTCATATTTAGTCGTTTTCAGCCAATTTTCAGAATTTTTTAAAATTTCACTTTTTTGTGAAAATATCCACTAAATGAGGGAATAATATGTGTGAGGGTACCCCAGGAGAGTTCCAAATGTGTGTGGGTAGAATATATATCCCACCGGGGTAAAATTGAAAAAAGTTTAAAAAAATTTTTTGTTGGACTTAGTCATTTTTCCGGCGTTTAGAAGACTTTCAGATAGGAGAAATGTCAGTGAGCGTTCCAATTTCAATTCCAGAGCGATTAGCCCGATGAGTCCTTCATATTTAGTCATTTTCAGCCAATTATCTGAATTTTTGAAAATTTCACTTTTTTGTGAAAATATCCACTGAATGAGGGAATAATATGTGTGAGGGTACCCCAGGAGAGTTCCAAATGTGTGTGGGTAGAATATATATCCCACGGGGGTAAAATTGAAAAAAATTGAAAAAACATTTTTTTTAGACTTAGTCATTTTTCCGGCGTTTATCAGACTTTCAGATGGGGGAAATGTCAGTGAGCGTTCCGATTTCAGTTACAGAGCGATTCGCCTGATGAGTCCTTCATATTTAGTCGTTTTCATCCAACTTTCAGAATTTTTGAAAATTTCACTTTTTTGTGAAAATATCCACTAAATGAGGGAATAATATGTGTGAGGGTACCCCAGGAGAGTTCCAAATGTGTGTGGGTAGAATATATATCCCACGGGGGTAAAATTGAAAAAAGGTGAAAAAATTTTTTTTTTGGACTGTCATTTTTTCAGCGTTTATCAGACTTTCAGATAGGGGAAATGTCAGTGAGTGTTCCGATTTCAGTACCAGAGTGATTCGCCCGATGAGTCCTTCATATTTAGTCGCTTTCAGCCAATTTTCAGAATTTTTGAAAATGTCACTTTTTTGTGAAAATATCCACTAAATGACAGAATAGTATGTGTGAGGGTACCCCAGGAGAGTTCCAAATGTGTGTGGGTAGAATATATATCCCACGGGGGTAAAATTGAAAAAAGTTGAAAAAAAATATTTTTTTTTAGAATTACTCATTTTTCCGGCGTTTATCAGACTTTCAGATAGGGGAAATGTCAGTGAGCGTTCCGATTTCAGTACCAGAGCGATTCGCCTGATGAGTCCTTCATATTTAGTCGCTTTCAGCCAATTTTCAGAATTTTTGAAAATTTCACTTTTTTGTGAAAATATCCACTAAAAGAGGGAATAATATGTGTGAGGGTACCCCAGGAGAGTTCCAAATGTGTGTGGGTAGAATATATATCCCACGGGGGTAAAATTGAAAAAAGCTGAAAAAAAAATTTTTTTTGGACTTAGTCATTTTTTCAGCGTTTATCAGACTTTCAGATAGGGGAAATGTCAGTGAGCATTCCAATTTCAGTTCCAGAGCGATTCGCCCGATGAGTCCTTCATATTTAGTCATTTTCAGCCAATTTTCAGAATTTTTGAAAATTTCACTTTTTTGTGAAAATATCCACTAAATGAGGGAATAATATGTGTGAGGGTACCCCAGGAGAGTTCCAAATGTGTGTGGGTAGAATATATATCCCACGGGGGTAAAATTGAAAAAAGTTTAAAAAAAATTTTTGTTGGAATTAGTCAATTTTCCGGCGTTTAGAAGACTTTCAGATAGGGGAAATGTCAGTGAGCGTTCCAATTTCAATTCCAGAGCTATTCGCCCGATGAGTCCTTCATATTTAGTCGTTTTCAGCCAATTTTCTGAATTTTTGAAAATTTCACTTTTTTGTGAAAATATCCACTAAATGAGGGAATAATATGTGTGAGGGTACCCCAGGAGAGTTCCAAATGTGTGTGGGTAGAATATATATCCCACGGGTGTAAAATTGAAAAAAGATGAAAAAAAATATTTTTTTTTAGAATTACTCATTTTTCCGGCGTTTATCAGACTTTCAGATAGGGGAAATGTTCAGTGAGCGTTCCAATTTCAGTTCCAGAGCGATTCGCCCGATGAGTCCTTCATATTTAGTCGTTTTCAGCCAATTTTCTGAATTTTTGAAAATTTCACTTTTTTGTGAAAATATCCACTAAATGAGGGAATAATATGTGTGAGGGTACCCCAGGAGAGTTCCAAATGTGTGTGGGTAGAATATATATCCCACGGCGGTAAAATTGAAAAAAGTTTAAAAAATTTTTTTGTTGGACTTAGTCATTTTTCCGGCGTTTAGAAGACTTTCAAATAGGGCAAATGTCAGTGACCGTTCCGATTTCAGTTCCAGAGCGATTCGCCCGATGAGTCCTTCATATTTAGTCGTTTTCAGCCAATTTTCAGAATTTTTGAAAATTTCACTTTTTTGTGAAAATATCCACTAAATGAGGGAATAATATGTGTGAGGGTACCCCAGGAGAGTTCCAAATGTGTGTGGGTAGAATATATATCCCACGGGGGTAAAATTGAAAAAAGTTGAAAAAATTTTTTTGTTGGACTTAGTCATTTTTCCGGCGTTTAGAAGACTTTCAGATAGGGGAAATGTCAGTGAGCGCTCCAATTTCAATTCCAGAGCGATTCGCCCGATGAGTCCTTCATATTTAGTCGTTTTCAGCCAATTTTCTGAATTTTTGAAAATTTCACTTTTTTGTGAAAATATCCACTAAATGAGGGAATAATATGTGTGAGGGTTCCCCAGGAGAGTTCCAAATGTGTGTGGGTAGAATATATATCCCACGGGGGTAAAATTAAAAAAGGTGAAAAAATTTTTTTTTTGGACTGTCATTTTTTCAGCGTTTATCAGACTTTCAGATAGGGGAAATGTCAGTGAGCGTTCCCATTTCAGTACCAGAGTGATTCGCCCGATGAGTCCTTCATATTTAGTCGTTTTCAGCCAATTTTCAGAATTTTTGAAAATTTCACTTTTTTGTGAAAATATCCAGTAAATGAGGGAATAATATGTGTGAGGGTACCCCAGGAGAGTTCCAAATGTGTGTGGGTAGAATATATATCCCACGGGGGTAAAATTGAAAAAAGTTGAAAAATTTTTTTTTTCAGAATTAGTAATTTTTCCGGCGTTCATCAGACTTTCAGATAGGGGAAATGTCAGTGAGCGTTCCGATTTCAGTTCCAGAGCGATTCGCCCGATGAGTCCTTCATATTTAGTCGTTTTCAGCAAATTTTCAGAATTTTTGAAAATTTCACCTTTTTGTGAAAATATCCACTAAATGAGGGAATAATATGTGTGAGGGTACCCCAGGAGAGTTCCAAATGTGTGTGGGTAGAATACATATCCCAAGGGGGTGAAATTGAAAAAAGGTGAAACATTTTTTTTTTTGGACTTAGTCATTTTTTCAGCGTTTATCAGACTTTCAGATAGGGGAAATGTCAGTGAGCGTTCCGATTTCAGTACCAGAGCGATTCGCCCGATGAGTCCTTCATATTTAGTCGTTTTCAGCAAATTTTCAGAATTTTTGAAAATTTCACTTTTTTGTGAAAATATCCACTAAATGAGGGAATAATATGTGTGAGGGTACCCCAGGAGAGTTCCAAATGTGTGTGGGTAGAATATATATCCCACGGGGGTAAAATTGAAAAAAGGTGAAAAAAAATATTTTTTTTTAGAATTACTCATTTTTCCGGTGTTTATCAGACTTTCAGATAGGGGAAATGTCAGTGAGCGTTCCGATTTCAGTTCCAGAGCGATTCGCCCGATGAGTCCTTCATATTTAGTCGTTTTCAGCAAATTTTCAGAATTTTTGAAAATTTCACTTTTTTGTGAAAATATCCACTAAATGAGGGAATAATATGTGTGAGGGTACCCCAGGAGAGTTCCAAATGTGTGTGGGTAGAATATATATCCCAAGGGGGTGAAATTGAAAAAAGGTGAAAAAAATTTTTTTTTTCGACTTAGTCATTTTTTCAGCATTTATCAGACTTTCAATTAGGGCAAATGTCAGTGAGCATTCCGATTTCAGTACCAGAATGATTCGCCCGATGAGTCCTTCATATTTAGTAGCTTTCAGCCAATTTTCCGAATTTTTGAAAATTTCACTTTTTTGTGAAAATATCCACTAAATGAGGGAATAATATGTGTGAGGGTACCCCAGGAGAGTTCCAAATGTGTGTGGGTAGAATATGTCCCACGGGGGTAAAATTGAAAAAAGTGAAAAAAAATTTTTTTTAGAATTAGTAATTTTTCCAGCGTTTATCAGACTTTCAGATAGGGGAAAAGTCAGTGAGCGTTCCGATTTCAGTTCCAGAGCGATTCGCCCGATGAGTCCTTCATATTTAATCGTTTTCAGCCAATTTTCAGAATTTTTGAAAATTTCACTTTTTTGTGAAAATATCCACTAAATGAGGGAATAATATGTGTGAGGGTACCCCAGGAGAGTTCCAAATGTGTATGGGTAGAATATATATCCCACGGGGGTAAAATTGAAAAAAGTTGAAAATTTTTTTTTTTCAGACTTAGTCATTTTTCCGGCGTTTATCAGACTTTCAGATAGGGGAAATGTCAGTGAGCGTTCCGATTTCAGTTCCAGAGCGATTCGCCCGATGAGTCCTTCAGATTTAGTCGTTTTCAGCCAATTTTCAGAATCTTTGAAAATTTCACTTTTTTGTGAAAATATCCACTAAATGAGGGAATAATATGTGTGAGGGTACCCCAGGAGAGTTCCAAATGTGTGTGGGTAGAATACATATTCCACGGGGGTAAAATTGAAAAAAGGTGAAAAAATTTTTTTTTTGGACTGTCATTTTTTCAGCGTTTATCAGACTTTCAGATGGGGGAAATGTCAGTGAGCGTTCCGATTTCAGTACCAGAGTGATTCGCCCGATGAGTCCTTCATATTTAGTCTCTTTCAGCCAATTTTCAGAATTTTTGAAAAGTTCACTTTTTTGTGAAAATATCCACTAAATGACGGAATATTATGTGTGAGGGTACCCCAGGAGAGTTCCAAATGTGTGTGGGTAGAATATATATCCCACGGGGGTAAAATTGAAAAAAGTTGAAAAAAAATTTTTTTTAGACTTAGTCATTTTTCCGGCGTTTATCAGACTTTCAGATAGGGGAAATGTCAGTGAGTGTTCCGATTTCAGTTCCAGAGCGATTCTCCCGATGAGTCCTTCATATTTAGTCGTTTTCAGCAAATTTTCAGAATTTTTGAAAATTTCACTTTTTTGTGAAAATATCCACTAAATGAGGGAATAATATGTGTGAGGGTACCCCAGGAGATTTCCAAATGTGTGTGGGTAGAATATATATCCCAAGGTGGTGAAATTGAAAAAAGGTGAAACATTTTTTTTTTTGGACTTAGTCATTTTTTCAGCGTTTATCAGACTTTCAGATAGGGGAAATGTCAGTGAGCGTTCCGATTTCAGTACCAGAGCGATTCGCCCGATGAGTCCTTCATATTTAGTCGCTTTCAGCCAATTTTCAGAATTTTTGAAAATTTCACTTTTTTGTGAAAATGTCCACTAAAAGAGGGAATAATATGTGTGAGGGTACCCCAGGAGAGTTCCAAATGTGTGTGGGTAGAATATATATCCCACGGGGGTAAAATTGAAAAAAGGTGAAAAAAATTTTTTGTTCGAATTAGTCATTTTTCCGGCGTTTAGAAGACTTTCAGATAGGGGAAATGTCAGTGAGCGTTCCAATTTCATTTCCAGAGCGATTCGCCCGATGAGTCCTTCATATTTAGTCGTTTTCAGCCAATTTTCTGAATTTTTGAAAATTTCACTTTTTTGTGAAAATATCCACTAAATGAGGGAATAATATGTGTGAGGGTACCCCAGGAGAGTTCCAAATGTGTGTGGGTAGAACATATATCCCACGGGGGTAAAATTGAAAAAAGTTGAAAAATTTTTTTTTTTAGAATTAGTCATTTTTCCGGCGTTTATCAGACTTTCAGATAGAGGAAATGTCAGTGAGCGTTCCGATTTCAGTTCCAGAGCGATTCGCCCGATGAGTCCTTCATATTTAGTCGTTTTCAGCCAATTTTCTGAATTTTTGAAAATTTCACTTTTTTGTGAAAATATCCACTAAATGAGGGAATAATATGTGTGAGGGTACCCCAGGAGAGTTCCAAATGTGTGTGGGTAGAATATATATCCCACGGGGGTAAAATTGAAAAAAGTTGAAAAATTTTTTTTTTTAGAATTAGTCATTTTTCCGGCGTTTATCAGACTTTCAGATAGAGGAAATGTCAGTGAGCGTTCCGATTTCAGTTCCAGAGCGATTCGCCCGATGAGTCCTTCATATTTAGTCGTTTTCAGCCAATTTTCAGAATTTTTGAAAATTTCACTTTTTTGTGAAAATATCCACTAAATGAGGGAATAATATGTGTGAGGGTACCCCAGGAGAGTTCCAAATGTGTGTGGGTAGAATATGTCCCACGGGGGTAAAATTGAAAAAAGTTGAAAAAAAATTTTTTTTAGAATTAGTAATTTTTCCGGCGTTTATCAGACTTTCAGATAGGGGAAATGTCAGTGAGCGTTCCGATTTCAGGTCCAGAGCGATTCGCCCGATGAGTCCTTCATATTTAATCGTTTTCAGCCAATTTTCAGAATTTTTGAAAATTTCACTTTTTTGTGAAAATATCCACTAAATGAGGGAATAATATGTGTGAGGGTACCCCAGGAGAGTTCCAAATGTGTGTGGGTAGAATATATATCCCACGGGGGTAAAATTGAAAAAAGTTGAAAATTTTTTTTTTTCAGACTTAGTCATTTTTCCGGCGTTTATCAGACTTTCAGATAGGGGAAATGTCAGTGAGCGTTCCGATTTCAGTTCCAGAGCGATTCGCCCGATGAGTCCTTCATATTTAGTCGTTTTCAGCCAATTTTCAGAATTTTTGAAAATTTCACTTTTTTGTGAAAATATCCACTAAATGAGGGAATAATATGTGTGAGGGTACCCCAGGAGAGTTCCAAATGTGTGTGGGTAGAATACATATTCCACGGGGGTAAAATTGAAAAAAGGTGAAAAAATTTTTTTTTTTCAACTTAGTCATTTTTTCAGCGTTTATCAGACTTTCAGATAGGGGAAATGTCAGTGAGCGTTCCAATTTCAGTTCCAGAGCGATTCGCCCGATGAGTGCTTCATATTTAGTCGTTTTCAGCCAATTTTCAGAATTTTTGAAAATTTCACTTTTTTGTGAAAATATCCACTAAATGAGGGAATAATATGTGTGAGGGTACCCCAGGAGAGTTCCAAATGTGTGTGGGTAGAATATATATCCCACGGGGGTAAAATTGAAAAAAGGTGAAAAAATTTTTTTTTTGGACTGTCATTTTTTCAGCGTTTATCAGACTTTCAGATAGGGGAAATGTCAGTGAGCGTTCCGATTTCAGTACCAGAGTGATTCGCCCGATGAGTCCTTCATATTTAGTCGCTTTCAGCCAATTTTCAGAATTTTTGAAAATTTCACTTTTTTGTGAAAATATCCACTAAATGACGGAATATTATGTGTGAGGTTATCCCAGGAGAGTTCCAAATGTGTGTGGGTAGAATATATATCCCACGGGGGTAAAATTGACAAAAGTTGAAAAAAAATTTTTTTTAGACTTAGTCATTTTTCCGGCGTTTATCAGACTTTCAGATAGGGGAAATGTCAGTGAGCGTTCCGATTTCAGTTCCAGAGCGATTAGCCCGATGAGTCCTTCATATTTAGTCGTTTTCAGCCAATTTTCAGAATTTTTGAAAATTTCACTTTTTTGTGAAAATATCCACTAAATGAGGGAATTATATGTGTGAGGGTACCCCAGGAGAGTTCCAAATGTGTGTGGGTAGAATATATATCCCTCGGGGGTAAAATTGAAAAAAGGTGAAAAAAAATATTTTTTTTTAGAATTACTCATTTTTCCGGCGTTTATCAGACTTTCAGATAGGGGAAATGTCAGTGAGCGTTCCGATTTCAGTTCCAGAGCGATTCGCCCGATGAGTCCTTCATATTTAGTCGTTTTCAGCAAATTTTCAGAATTTTTGAAAATTTCACTTTTTTGTGAAAATATCCACTAAATGAGGGAATAATATGTGTGAGGGTACCCCAGGAGAGTTCCAAATGTGTGTGGGTAGAATATATATCCCAAGGGGGTGAAATTGAAAAAAGGTGAAAAAAATTTTTTTTTTCGACTTAGTCATTTTTTCAGCATTTATCAGACTTTCAATTAGGGCAAATGTCAGTGAGCATTCCGATTTCAGTACCAGAATGATTCGCCCGATGAGTCCTTCATATTTAGTAGCTTTCAGCCAATTTTCCGAATTTTTGAAAATTTCACTTTTTTGTGAAAATATCCACTAAATGAGGGAATAATATGTGTGAGGGTACCCCAGGAGAGTTCCAAATGTGTGTGGGTAGAATATGTCCCACGGGGGTAAAATTGAAAAAAGTTGAAAAAAAATTTTTTTTAGAATTAGTAATTTTTCCAGCGTTTATCAGACTTTCAGATAGGGGAAAAGTCAGTGAGCGTTCCGATTTCAGTTCCAGAGCGATTCGCCCGATGAGTCCTTCATATTTAATCGTTTTCAGCCAATTTTCAGAATTTTTGAAAATTTCACTTTTTTGTGAAAATATCCACTAAATGAGGGAATAATATGTGTGAGGGTACCCCAGGAGAGTTCCAAATGTGTATGGGTAGAATATATATCCCACGGGGGTAAAATTGAAAAAAGTTGAAAATTTTTTTTTTCAGACTTAGTCATTTTTCCGGCGTTTATCAGACTTTCAGATAGGGGAAATGTCAGTGAGCGTTCCGATTTCAGTTCCAGAGCGATTCGCCCGATGAGTCCTTCATATTTAGTCGTTTTCAGCCAATTTTCAGAATCTTTGAAAATTTCACTTTTTTGTGAAAATATCCACTAAATGAGGGAATAATATGTGTGAGGGTACCCCAGGAGAGTTCCAAATGTGTGTGGGTAGAATACATATTCCACGGGGGTAAAATTGAAAAAAGGTGAAAAATTTTTTTTTTTGGACTGTCATTTTTTCAGCGTTTATCACACTTTCAGATGGGGGAAATGTCAGTGAGCGTTCCGATTTCAGTACCAGAGTGATTCGCCCGATGAGTCCTTCATATTTAGTCTCTTTCAGTCAATTTTCAGAATTTTTGAAAAGTTCACTTTTTTGTGAAAATATCCACTAAATGACGGAATATTATGTGTGAGGGTACCCCAGGAGAGTTCCAAATGTGTGTGGGTAGAATATATATCCCACGGGGGTAAAATTGAAAAAAGTTGAAAAAAAATTTTTTTTAGACTTAGTCATTTTTCCGGCGTTTATCAGACTTTCAGATAGGGGAAATGTGAGTGAGTGTTCCGATTTCAGTTCCAGAGCGATTCTCCCGATGAGTCCTTCATATTTAGTCGTTTTCAGCAAATTTTCAGAATTTTTGAAAATTTCACTTTTTTGTGAAAATATCCACTAAATGAGGGAATAATATGTGTGAGGGTACCCCAGGAGATTTCCAAATGTGTGTGGGTAGAATATATATCCCAAGGTGGTGAAATTGAAAAAAGGTGAAACATTTTTTTTTTTGGACTTAGTCATTTTTTCAGCGTTTATCAGACTTTCAGATAGGGGAAATGTCAGTGAGCGTTCCGATTTCAGTACCAGAGCGATTCGCCCGATGAGTCCTTCATATTTAGTCGCTTTCAGCCAATTTTCAGAATTTTTGAAAATTTCACTTTTTTGTGAAAATGTCCACTAAAAGAGGGAATAATATGTGTGAGGGTACCCCAGGAGAGTTCCAAATGTGTGTGGGTAGAATATATATCCCACGGGGGTAAAATTGAAAAAAGGTGAAAAAAATTTTTTGTTGGAATTAGTCATTTTTCCGGCGTTTAGAAGACTTTCAGATAGGGGAAATGTCAGTGAGCGTTCCAATTTCATTTCCAGAGCGATTCGCCCGATGAGTCCTTCATATTTAGTCGTTTTCAGCCAATTTTCTGAATTTTTGAAAATTTCACTTTTTTGTGAAAATATCCACTAAATGAGGGAATAATATGTGTGAGGGTACCCCAGGAGAGTTCCAAATGTGTGTGGGTAGAATATATATCCCACGGGGGTAAAATTGAAAAAAGTTGAAAAATTTTTTTTTTTAGAATTAGTCATTTTTCCGGCGTTTATCAGACTTTCAGATAGAGGAAATGTCAGTGAGCGTTCCGATTTCAGTTCCAGAGCGATTCGCCCGATGAGTCCTTCATATTTAGTCGTTTTCAGCCAATTTTCAGAATTTTTGAAAATTTCACTTTTTTGTGAAAATATCCACTAAATGAGGGAATAATATGTGTGAGGGTACCCCAGGAGAGTTCCAAATGTGTGTGGGTAGAATATGTCCCACGGGGGTAAAATTGTAAAAAGTTGAAAAAAAATTTTTTTTAGAATTGGTATTTTTTCCGGCGTTTATCAGACTTTCAGATAGGGTAAATGTCAGTGAGCGTTCCGATTTCAGGTCCAGAGCGATTCGCCCGATGAGTCCTTCATATTTAATCGTTTTCAGCCAATTTTCAGAATTTTTGAAAATTTCACTTTTTTGTGAAAATATCCACTAAATGAGGGAATAATATGTGTGAGGGTACCCAAGGAGAGTTCCAAATGTGTGTGGGTAGAATATATATCCCACGGGGGTAAAATTGAAAAAAGTTGAAAATTTTTTTTTTTCAGACTTAGTCATTTTTCCGGCGTTTATCAGACTTTCAGATAGGGGAAATGTCAGTGAGCGTTCCGATTTCAGTTCCAGAGCGATTCGCCCGATGAGTGCTTCATATTTAGTCGTTTTCAGCCAATTTTCAGAATTTTTGAAAATTTCACTTTTTTGTGAAAATATCCACTAAATGAGGGAATAATATGTGTGGGGGTACCCCAGGAGAGTTCCAAATGTGTGTGGGTAGAATATATATCCCACGGGGGTAAAATTGAAAAAAGGTGAAAAAATTTTTTTTTTGGACTGTCATTTTTTCAGCGTTTATCAGACTTTCAGATAGGGGAAATGTCAGTGAGCGTTCCGATTTCAGTACCAGGGTGATTCGCCCGATGAGTCCTTCATATTTAGTCGCTTTCAGCCAATTTTCAGAATTTTTGAAAATTTCACTTTTTTGTGAAAATATCCACTAAATGACGGAATATTATGTGTGAGGGTATCCCAGGAGAGTTCCAAATGTGTGTGGGTAGAATATATATCCCACGGGGGTAAAATTGACAAAAGTTGAAAAAAAATTTTTTTTAGACTTAGTCATTTTTCCGGCGTTTATCAGACTTTCAGATAGGGGAAATGTCAGTGAGCGTTCCGATTTCAGTTCCAGAGCGATTAGCCCGATGAGTCCTTCATATTTAGTCGTTTTCAGCCAATTTTCAGAATTTTTGAAAATTTCACTTTTTTGTGAAAATATCCACTAAATGAGGGAATTATATGTGTGAGGGTACCCCAGGAGAGTTCCAAATGTGTGTGGGTAGAATATATATCCCTCGGGGGTAAAATTGAAAAAAGGTGAAAAAAAATATTTTTTTTTAGAATTACTCATTTTTCCGGCGTTTATCAGACTTTCAGATAGGGGAAATGTCAGTGAGCGTTCCGATTTCAGTTCCAGAGCGATTCGCCCGATGAGTCCTTCATATTTAGTCGTTTTCAGCAAATTTTCAGAATTTTTGAAAATTTCACTTTTTTGTGAAAATATCCACTAAATGAGGGAATAATATGTGTGAGGGTACCCCAGGAGAGTTCCAAATGTGTTTGGGTAGAATATCTATCCCAAGGGGGTGAAACTGAAAAAAGGTGAAACATTTTTTTTTTTGGACTTAGTCATTTTTTCAGCGTTTATCAAACTTCCAGATAGGGGAAATGTCAGTGAGCGTTCCGATTTCAGTACCAGAGCGATTCGCCCGATGAGTCCTTCATATTTAGTCATTTTCAGCCAATTTTCAGAATTTTTGAAAATTTCACATTTTTGTGAAAATATCCACTAAATGAGGGAATAATATGTGTGAGGGTACCCCAGGAGAGTTCCAAATGTGTGTGGGTAGAATATATATCCCACGGGGGTAAAATTGAAAAAAGTAAAAAAAAAATTTTTGTTGGAATTAGTCATTTTTCCGGCGTTTATCAGACTTTCAGATAGGGGAAATGTCAGTGAGCGTTCCAATTTCAGTTCCAGAGCGATTCGCCCGATGAGTCCTTCATATTTAATCGTTTTCAGCCAATTTTCAGAATTTTTGAAAATTTCACTTTTTTGTGAAAATATCCACTAAATGAGGGAATAATATGTGTGAGGGTACCCCAGGAGAGTTCCAAATGTGTGTGGGTAGAATATATATCCCACGGGGGTAAAATTGAAAAAAGTTGAAAATTTTTTTTTTTCAGACTTAGTCATTTTTCTGGCGTTTATCAGACTTTCAGATAGGGGAAATGTCAGTGAGCGTTCCGATTTCAGTTCCAGAGCGATTCGCCCGATGAGTCCTTCATATTTAGTCGTTTTCAGCAAATTTTCAGAATTTTTGAAAATTTCACTTTTTTGTGAAAATATCCACTAAATGAGGGAATAATATGTGTGAGGGTACCCCAGGAGAGTTCCAAATCTGTGTGGGTAGAATATATATCCCAAGGGGGTGAAATTGAAAAAAGGTGAAACTTTTTTTTTTTGGACTTAGTCATTTTTTCAGCGTTTATCAGACTTCCAGTTAGGGGAAATGTCAGTGAGCGTTCCAATTTCAGTTCCAGAGCGATTCGCCCGATGAGTCCTTCATATTTAGTCATTTTAAGCCAATTTTCAGAATTTTTGAAAATTTCACTTTTTTTGTGAAAATATCCACTAAATGAGGGAATAATATGTGTGAGGGTACTCCAGGAGAGTTCCAAATGTGTGTGGGTAGAATATATATCCCACGGGGGTAAAATTGAAAAAAGTTTAAAAAAAATTTTTGTTGGAATTAGTCATTTTTCCGGCGTTTAGAAGACTTTCAGATAGGGGAAATGTCAGTGAGCGTTCCGATTTCAGTTCCAGAGCGATTCGCCCGATGAGTCCTTCATATTTAGTCATTTTCAGCCAATTTTCAGAATTTTGAAAATTTCACTTTTTTGTGAAATTATCCACTAAATGAGGTAGTAATATGTGTGAGGGTACCCCAGGAGAGTTCCAAATGTGTGTGGGTAGAATATATATCCCACGGGGGTAAAATTGAAAAAAGGTGAGAAAATTTTTTTTTGGACCTAGTCATTTTTCCGGCGTTTATCAGACTTTCAGATAGGGGAAATGTCAGTGAGCATTCCGATTTCAGTTCCAGAGCGATTCGCCCGATGATTCCTTCATATTTAGTCGTTTTCAGCCAATTTTCAGAATTTTGAAAATTTCATTTTTTCACTAAATGAGGGAATAATATGTGTGAGGGTACCCCAGGAGAGTTCCAAATGTGTGTGGGTAGAATATATATCCCACGGGGTAAAATTGAAAAAAGTTTAAAAAATTTTTTTTTAGAATTAGTAATTCTTCCGGCGTTTATCAGACTTTCAGATAGGGGAAATGTCAGTGAGCGTTCCGATTTCAGTTCCAGAGCGATTCGCCCGATGATTCCTTCATATTTAGTCGTTTTCAGCCAATATTCAGAATTTTTGAAAATTTCACTTTTTTGTGAAAATATCCACTAAATGAGGGAATAATATGTGTGAGGGTACCCCAGGAGAGTTCCAAATGTGTGTGGGTAGAATATATATCCCACGGGGGCAAAATTGAAAAAAGGTGAGAAAATTTTTTTTTGGACCTAGTCATTTTTCTGGCGTTTATCAGACTTTCAGATAGGGGAAATGTCAGTGAGCGTTCCGATTTCAGTTCCAGAGCGATTTGCCCGATGATTCCTTCATATTTAATCGTTTTCAGCCAATTTTCAGAATTTTGAAAATTTCATTTTTTCACTAAATGAGGGAATAATATGTATGAGGGTACCCCAGGAGAGTTCCTAATGTGTGTGGGTAGAATATATATCCCACGGGGGTAAAATTGAAAAAAGATGAACAAAATTTTTTTTTCTCGACTTAGTTATTTTTCCGGCGTTTATCAGACTTTCAGATAGGGGAAATGTCAGTGTGCGTTCCGATTTCAGTTCCAGAGCGATTCGCCCAATGAGTCCTTCATATTTAGTCATTTTCAGCCAATTTTCAGAATTTTTGAAAATTTCACTTTTTTGTGAAAATATCCACTAAATGAGGGAATAATATGTGTGAGGGTACCCCAGGAGAGTTCCAAATGTGTGTGGGTAGAATATATATCCCACGGGGGTAAAATTTAAAAAAGTTGAAAAATTTTTTTTTAGAATTAGAAATTTTTCCGGCGTTTATCAGACTTTCAGATAGGGGAAATGTCAGTGAGCGTTCCGATTTCAGTTCCAGAGCGATTCGCCCGATGAGTCCTTCATATTTAATCATTTTCAGCCAATTTTCAGAATTTTGAAAATTTCATTTTTTCACTAAATGAGGGAATAATATGTATGAGGGTACCCCAGGAGAGTTCCTAATGTTTGTGGGTAGAATATATATCCCACGGGGGTAAAATTGAAAAAAGTTGAAATTTTTTTTTTTTTTCGACAGTCATTTTTCCGGCGTTTATCAGACTTTCAGATAGGGGAAATGTCAGTGAGCATTCCTATTTCAGTTCCAGAACGATTCGCCCCATGAGTCCTTCATATTTAGTCATTTTCAGCCAATTTTCAGAATTTTGAAAATTTCACTTTTTTGTGAAAATATCCACTAAATGAGGGAATAATATGTGTGAGGGTACCCCAGGAGAGTTCCAAATGTGTGTGGGTAGAATATATATCCCACGGGGTAAAATTGAAAAAAGTTTAAAAATTTTTTTTTTAGAATTAGTAATTCTTCCGGCGTTTATCAGACTTTCAGATAGGGGAAATGTCAGTGAGCGTTCCGATTTCAGTTCCAGAGCGATTCGCCCGATGATTCCTTCATATTTAGTCGTTTTCAGCCAATATTCAGAATTTTTGAAAATTTCACTTTTTTGTGAAAATATCCACTAAATGAGGGAATAATATGTGTGAGGGTACCCCAGGAGAGTTCCAAATGTGTGTGGGTAGAATATATATCCCACGGGGGCAAAATTGAAAAAAGGTGAGAAATTTTTTTTTTGGACCTAGTCATTTTTCTGGCGTTTATCAGACTTTCAGATAGGGGAAATGTCAGTGAGCGTTCCGATTTCAGTTCCAGAGCGATTTGCCCGATGATTCCTTCATATTTAATCGTTTTCAGCCAATTTTCAGAATTTTGAAAATTTCATTTTTTCACTAAATGAGGGAATAATATGTATGAGGGTACCCCAGGAGAGTTCCTAATGTGTGTGGGTAGAATATATATCCCACGGGGGTAAAATTGAAAAAAGATGAACAAAATTTTTTTTTCTCGACTTAGTTATTTTTCCGGCGTTTATCAGACTTTCAGATAGGGGAAATGTCAGTGTGCGTTCCGATTTCAGTTCCAGAGCGATTCGCCCAATGAGTCCTTCATATTTAGTCATTTTCAGCCAATTTTCAGAATTTTTGAAAATTTCACTTTTTTGTGAAAATATCCACTAAATGAGGGAATAATATGTGTGAGGGTACCCCAGGAGAGTTCCAAATGTGTGTGGGTAGAATATATATCCCACGGGGGTAAAATTTAAAAAAGTTGAAAAATTTTTTTTTAGAATTAGAAATTTTTCCGGCGTTTATCAGACTTTCAGATAGGGAAAATGTCAGTGAGCGTTCCGATTTCAGTTCCAGAGCGATTCGCCCGATGAGTCCTTCATATTTAATCATTTTCAGCCAATTTTCAGAATTTTGAAAATTTCATTTTTTCACTAAATGAGGGAATAATATGTATGAGGGTACCCCAGGAGAGTTCCTAATGTTTGTGGGTAGAATATATATCCCACGGGGGTAAAATTGAAAAAAGTTGAAATTTTTTTTTTTTTTCGACAGTCATTTTTCCGGCGTTTATCAGACTTTCAGATAGGGGAAATGTCAGTGAGCATTCCTATTTCAGTTCCAGAACGATTCGCCCCATGAGTCCTTCATATTTAGTCATTTTCAGCCAATTTTCAGAATTTTTGAAAATTTCACTTTTTTGTGAAAATATCCACTAAATGAGGGAATAATATGTGTGAGGGTACCCCAGGAGAGTTCCAAATGTGTGTGGGTAGAATAAATATCCCACGGGGGTAAAATTGAAAAAAGGTGAAAAAAATTTTTTTTGGACCTAGTCATTTTTCTGGCGTTTATCAGACTTTCAGATAGGGGAAATGTCAGTGAGCGTTCCGATTTCAGTTCCAGAGCGATTCGGCCAATGAGTCCTTCATATTTAGTCATTTTCAGCCAATTTTCAGAATTTTTGAAAATTTCACTTTTTTGTGAAAATATCCACTAAATGAGGGAATAACATGTGTGAAGGTACCCCAGGAGAGTTCCAAATGTGTGTGGGTAGAATATATATCCCACGGGGGTAAAATTGAAAAAAGTTGAAAAAATTTTTTTTTCAGAATTAGTTTTTTTTCCGGCGTTTATCAGACTTTCAGATAGGGGAAATGTCAGTGAGCGTTCCGATTTCAGTTCCAGAGCGATTCGCCCGATGAGTCCTTCAAATTTAGTCATTTTCAGCCAATTTTCAGAATTTTGAAAATTTCACTTTTTTGTGAAAATATCCACTAAATGAGTGAATAATATGTGTGAGGGTACCCCAGGAGAGTTCCAAATGTGTGTGGGTAGAATATATATCCAACGGGGGTAAAATTGAAAAAAGTTGACATTTTTTTTTTTTTTCGACTTAGTCATTTTTCCGGCGTTTATCAGACTTTCAGATAGGGGAAATGTCAGTGAGCTTTTCGATTTCAGTTCCAGAGCGATTCGCCCGATGAGTCCTTCATATTTAGTCGTTTTCAGCAAATTTTCAGAATTTTTGAAAATTTCACTTTTTTGTGAAAATATCCACTAAATGAGGGAATAATATGTGTGAGGGTACCCCAGGAGAGTTCCAAATGTGTGTGGGTAGAATATATATCCCAAGGGGGTGAAATTGAAAAAAGGTGAAACTTTTTTTTTTTGGACTTAGTCATTTTTTCAGCGTTTATCAGACTTCCAGTTAGGGGAAATGTCAGTGAGCGTTCCAATTTCAGTTCCAGAGCGATTCTCCCGATGAGTCCTTCATATTTAGTCATTTTCAGCCAATTTTCAGAATTTTTGAAAATTTCACTTTTTTTGTGAAAATATCCACTAAATGAGGGAATAATATGTGTGAGGGTACCCCAGGAGAGTTCCAAATGTGTGTGGGTAGAATATATATCCCACGGGGGTAAAATTGAAAAAAGGTGAGAAAATTTTTTTTTGGACCTAGTCATTTTTCCGGCGTTTATCAGACTTTCAGATAGGGGAAATGTCAGTGAGCGTTCCGATTTCAGTTCCAGAGCGATTCGCCCGATGATTCCTTCATATTTAGTCGTTTTCAGCCAATTTTCAGAATTTTGAAAATTTCATTTTTTCACTAAATGAGGGAATAATATGTGTGAGGGTACCCCAGGAGAGTTCCAAATGTGTGTGGGTAGAATATATATCCCACGGGGTAAAATTGAAAAAAGTTTAAAAAATTTTTTTTTAGAATTAGTAATTCTTCCGGCGTTTATCAGACTTTCAGATAGGGGAAATGTCAGTGAGCGTTCCGATTTCAGTTCCAGAGCGATTCGCCCGATGATTCCTTCATATTTAGTCGTTTTCAGCCAATATTCAGAATTTTTGAAAATTTCACTTTTTTGTGAAAATATCCACTAAATGAGGGAGTAATATGTGTGAGGGTACCCCAGGAGAGTTCCAAATGTGTGTGGGTAGAATATATATCCCACGGGGGCAAAATTGAAAAAAGGTGAGAAAATTTTTTTTTGGACCTAGTCATTTTTCTGGCGTTTATCAGACTTTCAGATAGGGGAAATGTCAGTGAGCGTTCCGATTTCAGTTCCAGAGCGATTTGCCCGATGATTCCTTCATATTTAATCGTTTTCAGCCAATTTTCAGAATTTTGAAAATTTCATTTTTTCACTAAATGAGGGAATAATATGTATGAGGGTACCCCAGGAGAGTTCCTAATGTGTGTGGGTAGAATATATATCCCACGGGGGTAAAATTGAAAAAAGATGAACAAAATTTTTTTTTCTCGACTTAGTTATTTTTCCGGCGTTTATCAGACTTTCAGATAGGGGAAATGTCAGTGTGCGTTCCGATTTCAGTTCCAGAGCGATTCGCCCAATGAGTCCTTCATATTTAGTCATTTTCAGCCAATTTTCAGAATTTTTGAAAATTTCACTTTTTTGTGAAAATATCCACTAAATGAGGGAATAATATGTGTGAGGGTACCCCAGGAGAGTTCCAAATGTGTGTGGGTAGAATATATATCCCACGGGGGTAAAATTTAAAAAAGTTGAAAAATTTTTTTTTAGAATTAGAAATTTTTCCGGCGTTTATCAGACTTTCAGATAGGGGAAATGTCAGTGAGCGTTCCGATTTCAGTTCCAGAGCGATTCGCCCGATGAGTCCTTCATATTTAATCATTTTCAGCCAATTTTCAGAATTTTGAAAATTTCATTTTTTCACTAAATGAGGGAATAATATGTATGAGGGTACCCCAGGAGAGTTCCTAATGTTTGTGGGTAGAATATATATCCCACGGGGGTAAAATTGAAAAAAGTTGAAATTTTTTTTTTTTTTCGACAGTCATTTTTCCGGCGTTTATCAGACTTTCAGATAGGGGAAATGTCAGTGAGCATTCCTATTTCAGTTCCAGAACGATTCGCCCCATGAGTCCTTCATATTTAGTCATTTTCAGCCAATTTTCAGAATTTTGAAAATTTCACTTTTTTGTGAAAATATCCACTAAATGAGGGAATAATATGTGTGAGGGTACCCCAGGAGAGTTCCAAATGTGTGTGGGTAGAATATATATCCCACGGGGTAAAATTGAAAAAAGTTTAAAAAATTTTTTTTTAGAATTAGTAATTCTTCCGGCGTTTATCAGACTTTCAGATAGGGGAAATGTCAGTGAGCGTTCCGATTTCAGTTCCAGAGCGATTCGCCCGATGATTCCTTCATATTTAGTCGTTTTCAGCCAATATTCAGAATTTTTGAAAATTTCACTTTTTTGTGAAAATATCCACTAAATGAGGGAATAATATGTGTGAGGGTACCCCAGGAGAGTTCCAAATGTGTGTGGGTAGAATATATATCCCACGGGGGCAAAATTGAAAAAAGGCGAGAAAATTTTTTTTTGGACCTAGTCATTTTTCTGGCGTTTATCAGACTTTCAGATAGGGGAAATGTCAGTGAGCGTTCCGATTTCAGTTCCAGAGCGATTTGCCCGATGATTCCTTCATATTTAATCGTTTTCAGCCAATTTTCAGAATTTTGAAAATTTCATTTTTTCACTAAATGAGGGAATAATATGTATGAGGGTACCCCAGGAGAGTTCCTAATGTGTGTGGGTAGAATATATATCCCACGGGGGTAAAATTGAAAAAAGATGAACAAAATTTTTTTTTCTCGACTTAGTTATTTTTCCGGCGTTTATCAGACTTTCAGATAGGGGAAATGTCAGTGTGCGTTCCGATTTCAGTTCCAGAGCGATTCGCCCAATGAGTCCTTCATATTTAGTCATTTTCAGCCAATTTTCAGAATTTTTGAAAATTTCACTTTTTTGTGAAAATATCCACTAAATGAGGGAATAATATGTGTGAGGGTACCCCAGGAGAGTTCCAAATGTGTGTGGGTAGAATATATATCCCACGGGGGT
Organism: Phyllobates terribilis; assembly: GCF_046119375.1. NCBI lineage: Eukaryota > Metazoa > Chordata > Amphibia > Anura > Dendrobatidae > Phyllobates > Phyllobates terribilis. Next base: position 15,686,557 of record NW_027362773.1, on the reverse strand, counting down.
AAAATTTAAAAAAGTTGAAAAATTTTTTTTTAGAATTAGAAATTTTTCCGGCGTTTATCAGACTTTCAGATAGGGAAAATGTCAGTGAGCGTTCCGATTTCAGTTCCAGAGCGATTCGCCCGATGAGTCCTTCATATTTAATCATTTTCAGCCAATTTTCAGAATTTTGAAAATTTCATTTTTTCACTAAATGAGGGAATAATATGTATGAGGGTACCCCAGGAGAGTTCCTAATGTTTGTGGGTAGAATATATATCCCACGGGGGTAAAATTGAAAAAAGTTGAAATTTTTTTTTTTTTTCGACAGTCATTTTTCCGGCGTTTATCAGACTTTCAGATAGGGGAAATGTCAGTGAGCATTCCTATTTCAGTTCCAGAACGATTCGCCCCATGAGTCCTTCATATTTAGTCATTTTCAGCCAATTTTCAGAATTTTTGAAAATTTCACTTTTTTGTGAAAATATCCACTAAATGAGGGAATAATATGTGTGAGGGTACCCCAGGAGAGTTCCAAATGTGTGTGGGTAGAATAAATATCCCACGGGGGTAAAATTGAAAAAAGGTGAAAAAAATTTTTTTTGGACCTAGTCATTTTTCTGGCGTTTATCAGACTTTCAGATAGGGGAAATGTCAGTGAGCGTTCCGATTTCAGTTCCAGAGCGATTCGGCCAATGAGTCCTTCATATTTAGTCATTTTCAGCCAATTTTCAGAATTTTTGAAAATTTCACTTTTTTGTGAAAATATCCACTAAATGAGGGAATAACATGTGTGAAGGTACCCCAGGAGAGTTCCAAATGTGTGTGGGTAGAATATATATCCCACGGGGGTAAAATTGAAAAAAGTTGAAAAAATTTTTTTTTCAGAATTAGTTTTTTTTCCGGCGTTTATCAGACTTTCAGATAGGGGAAATGTCAGTGAGCGTTCCGATTTCAGTTCCAGAGCGATTCGCCCGATGAGTCCTTCAAATTTAGTCATTTTCAGCCAATTTTCAGAATTTTGAAAATTTCACTTTTTTGTGAAAATATCCACTAAATGAGTGAATAATATGTGTGAGGGTACCCCAGGAGAGTTCCAAATGTGTGTGGGTAGAATATATATCCAACGGGGGTAAAATTGAAAAAAGTTGACATTTTTTTTTTTTTTCGACTTAGTCATTTTTCCGGCGTTTATCAGACTTTCAGATAGGGGAAATGTCAGTGAGCTTTTCGATTTCAGTTCCAGAGCGATTCGCCCGATGAGTCCTTCATATTTAGTCGTTTTCAGCCAATTTTCAGAATTTTTGAAAATTTCACTTTTTTTGTGAAAATATCCACTAAATGAGGGAATAATATGTGTGAGGGTACCCCAGGAGAGTTCCAAATGTGTGTGGGTAGAATATATATCCCAAGGGGGTGAAATTGAAAAAAGGTGAGAAAATTTTTTTTTGGACCTAGTCATTTTTCCGGCGTTTATCAGACTTTCAGATAGGGGAAATGTCAGTGAGCGTTCCGATTTCAGTTCCAGAGCGATTCGCCCGATGATTCCTTCATATTTAGTCGTTTTCAGCCAATTTTCAGAATTTTGAAAATTTCATTTTTTCACTAAATGAGGGAATAATATGTGTGAGGGTACCCCAGGAGAGTTCCAAATGTGTGTGGGTAGAATATATATCCCACGGGGTAAAATTGAAAAAAGTTTAAAAAATTTTTTTTTAGAATTAGTAATTCTTCCGGCGTTTATCAGACTTTCAGATAGGGGAAATGTCAGTGAGCGTTCCGATTTCAGTTCCAGAGCGATTCGCCCGATGATTCCTTCATATTTAGTCGTTTTCAGCCAATATTCAGAATTTTTGAAAATTTCACTTTTTTGTGAAAATATCCACTAAATGAGGGAATAATATGTGTGAGGGTACCCCAGGAGAGTTCCAAATGTGTGTGGGTAGAATATATATCCCACGGGGGCAAAATTGAAAAAAGGTGAGAAAATTTTTTTTTGGACCTAGTCATTTTTCTGGCGTTTATCAGACTTTCAGATAGGGGAAATGTCAGTGAGCGTTCCGATTTCAGTTCCAGAGCGATTTGCCCGATGATTCCTTCATATTTAGTCGTTTTCAGCCAATTTTCAGAATTTTGAAAATTTCATTTTTTCACTAAATGAGGGAATAATATGTATGAGGGTACCCCAGGAGAGTACCTAATGTGTGTGGGTAGAATATATATCCCACGGGGGTAAAATTGAAAAAAGATGAACAAAATTTTTTTTTCTCGACTTAGTTATTTTTCCGGCGTTTATCAGACTTTCAGATAGGGGAAATGTCAGTGTGCGTTCCGATTTCAGTTCCAGAGCGATTCGCCCAATGAGTCCTTCATATTTAGTCATTTTCAGCCAATTTTCAGAATTTTTGAAAATTTCACTTTTTTGTGAAAATATCCACTAAATGAGGGAATAATATGTGTGAGGGTACCCCAGGAGAGTTCCAAATGTGTGTGGGTAGAATATATATCCCACGGGGGTAAAATTTAAAAAAGTTGAAAAATTTTTTTTTAGAATTAGAAATTTTTCCGGCGTTTATCAGACTTTCAGATAGGGGAAATGTCAGTGAGCGTTCCGATTTCAGTTCCAGAGCGATTCGCCCGATGAGTCCTTCATATTTAATCATTTTCAGCCAATTTTCAGAATTTTGAAAATTTCATTTTTTCACTAAATGAGGGAATAATATGTATGAGGGTACCCCAGGAGAGTTCCTAATGTTTGTGGGTAGAATATATATCCCACGGGGGTAAAATTGAAAAAAGTTGAAATTTTTTTTTTTTTTCGACAGTCATTTTTCCGGCGTTTATCAGACTTTCAGATAGGGGAAATGTCAGTGAGCATTCCTATTTCAGTTCCAGAACGATTCGCCCCATGAGTCCTTCATATTTAGTCATTTTCAGCCAATTTTCAGAATTTTGAAAATTTCACTTTTTTGTGAAAATATCCACTAAATGAGGGAATAATATGTGTGAGGGTACCCCAGGAGAGTTCCAAATGTGTGTGGGTAGAATATATATCCCACGGGGTAAAATTGAAAAAAGTTTAAAAAATTTTTTTTTAGAATTAGTAATTCTTCCGGCGTTTATCAGACTTTCAGATAGGGGAAATGTCAGTGAGCGTTCCGATTTCAGTTCCAGAGCGATTCGCCCGATGATTCCTTCATATTTAGTCGTTTTCAGCCAATATTCAGAATTTTTGAAAATTTCACTTTTTTGTGAAAATATCCACTAAATGAGGGAATAATATGTGTGAGGGTACCCCAGGAGAGTTCCAAATGTGTGTGGGTAGAATATATATCCCACGGGGGCAAAATTGAAAAAAGGTGAGAAAATTTTTTTTTGGACCTAGTCATTTTTCTGGCGTTTATCAGACTTTCAGATAGGGGAAATGTCAGTGAGCGTTCCGATTTCAGTTCCAGAGCGATTTGCCCGATGATTCCTTCATATTTAATCGTTTTCAGCCAATTTTCAGAATTTTGAAAATTTCATTTTTTCACTAAATGAGGGAATAATGTGTATGAGGGTACCCCAGGAGAGTTCCTAATGTGTGTGGGTAGAATATATATCCCACGGGGGTAAAATTGAAAAAAGATGAACAAAATTTTTTTTTCTCGACTTAGTTATTTTTCCGGCGTTTATCAGACTTTCAGATAGGGGAAATGTCAGTGTGCGTTCCGATTTCAGTTCCAGAGCGATTCGCCCAATGAGTCCTTCATATTTAGTCATTTTCAGCCAATTTTCAGAATTTTTGAAAATTTCACTTTTTTGTGAAAATATCCACTAAATGAGGGAATAATATGTGTGAGGGTACCCCAGGAGAGTTCCAAATGTGTGTGGGTAGAATATATATCCCACGGGGGTAAAATTTAAAAAAGTTGAAAAATTTTTTTTTAGAATTAGAAATTTTTCCGGCGTTTATCAGACTTTCAGATAGGGGAAATGTCAGTGAGCGTTCCGATTTCAGTTCCAGGGCGATTCGCCCGATGAGTCCTTCATATTTAATCATTTTCAGCCAATTTTCAGAATTTTGAAAATTTCATTTTTTCACTAAATGAGGGAATAATATGTATGAGGGTACCCCAGGAGAGTTCCTAATGTTTGTGGGTAGAATATATATCCCACGGGGGTAAAATTGAAAAAAGTTGAAATTTTTTTTTTTTTTCGACAGTCATTTTTCCGGCGTTTATCAGACTTTCAGATAGGGGAAATGTCAGTGAGCATTCCTATTTCAGTTCCAGAACGATTCGCCCCATGAGTCCTTCATATTTAGTCATTTTCAGCCAATTTTCAGAATTTTTGAAAATTTCACTTTTTTGTGAAAATATCCACTAAATGAGGGAATAATATGTGTGAGGGTACCCCAGGAGAGTTCCAAATGTGTGTGGGTAGAATAAATATCCCACGGGGGTAAAATTGAAAAAAGGTGAAAAAAATTTTTTTTGGACCTAGTCATTTTTCTGGCGTTTATCAGACTTTCAGATAGGGGAAATGTCAGTGAGCGTTCCGATTTCAGTTCCAGAGCGATTCGGCCAATGAGTCCTTCATATTTAGTCATTTTCAGCCAATTTTCAGAATTTTTGAAAATTTCACTTTTTTGTGAAAATATCCACTAAATGAGGGAATAACATGTGTGAAGGTACCCCAGGAGAGTTCCAAATGTGTGTGGGTAGAATATATATCCCACGGGGGTAAAATTGAAAAAAGTTGAAAAAATTTTTTTTTCAGAATTAGTTTTTTTTCCGGCGTTTATCAGACTTTCAGATAGGGGAAATGTCAGTGAGCGTTCCGATTTCAGTTCCAGAGCGATTCGCCCGATGAGTCCTTCAAATTTAGTCATTTTCAGCCAATTTTCAGAATTTTGAAAATTTCACTTTTTTGTGAAAATATCCACTAAATGAGTGAATAATATGTGTGAGGGTACCCCAGGAGAGTTCCAAATGTGTGTGGGTAGAATATATATCCAACGGGGGTAAAATTGAAAAAAGTTGACATTTTTTTTTTTTTTCGACTTAGTCATTTTTCCGGCGTTTATCAGACTTTCAGATAGGGGAAATGTCAGTGAGCTTTTCGATTTCAGTTCCAGAGCGATTCGCCCGATGAGTCCTTCATATTTAGTCGTTTTCAGCAAATTTTCAGAATTTTTGAAAATTTCACTTTTTTGTGAAAATATCCACTAAATGAGGGAATAATATGTGTGAGGGTACCCCAGGAGAGTTCCAAATGTGTGTGGGTAGAATATATATCCCAAGGGGGTGAAATTGAAAAAAGGTGAAACTTTTTTTTTTTGGACTTAGTCATTTTTTCAGCGTTTATCAGACTTCCAGTTAGGGGAAATGTCAGTGAGCGTTCCAATTTCAGTTCCAGAGCGATTCGCCCGATGAGTCCTTCATATTTAGTCATTTTCAGCCAATTTTCAGAATTTTTGAAAATTTCACTTTTTTTGTGAAAATATCCACTAAATGAGGGAATAATATGTGTGAGGGTACCCCAGGAGAGTTCCAAATGTGTGTGGGTAGAATATATATCCCACGGGGGTAAAATTGAAAAAAGGTGAGAAAATTTTTTTTTGGACCTAGTCATTTTTCCGGCGTTTATCAGACTTTCAGATAGGGGAAATGTCAGTGAGCGTTCCGATTTCAGTTCCAGAGCGATTCGCCCGATGATTCCTTCATATTTAGTCGTTTTCAGCCAATTTTCAGAATTTTGAAAATTTCATTTTTTCACTAAATGAGGGAATAATATGTGTGAGGGTACCCCAGGAGAGTTCCAAATGTGTGTGGGTAGAATATATATCCCACGGGGGTAAAATTGAAAAAAGTTGAAATTTTTTTTTTTTTTCGACTTAGTCATTTTTCCGGTGTTTATCAGACTTTCAGATAGGGGAAATGTCAGTGAGCATTCCTATTTCAGTTCCAGAGCGATTCGCCTGATGAGTCCTTCATATTTAGTCATTTTCAGCCAATTTTCAGAATTTTGAAAATTTCACTTTTTTGTGAAAATATCCACTAAATGAGGGAATAATATGTGTGAGGGTACCCCAGGAGAGTTCCAAATGTGTGTGGGTAGAATATATATCCCACGGGGTAAAATTGAAAAAAGTTGAAAAAATTTTTTTTTAGAATTAGTAATTCTTCCGGCGTTTATCAGACTTTCAGATAGGGGAAATGTCAGTGAGCGTTCCGATTTCAGTTCCAGAGCGATTCGCCCGATGATTCCTTCATATTTAGTCGTTTTCAGCCAATATTCAGAATTTTTGAAAATTTCACTTTTTTGTGAAAATATCCACTAAATGAGGGAATAATATGTGTGAGGGTACCCCAGGAGAGTTCCAAATGTGTGTGGGTAGAATATATATCCCACGGGGGCAAAATTGAAAAAAGGTGAGAAAATTTTTTTTTGGACCTAGTCATTTTTCTGGCGTTTATCAGACTTTCAGATAGGGGAAATGTCAGTGAGCGTTCCGATTTCAGTTCCAGAGCGATTTGCCCGATGATTCCTTCATATTTAATCGTTTTCAGCCAATTTTCAGAATTTTGAAAATTTCATTTTTTCACTAAATGAGGGAATAATATGTATGAGGGTACCCCAGGAGAGTTCCTAATGTGTGTGGGTAGAATATATATCCCACGGGGGTAAAATTGAAAAAAGATGAACAAAATTTTTTTTTCTCGACTTAGTTATTTTTCCGGCGTTTATCAGACTTTCAGATAGGGGAAATGTCAGTGTGCGTTCCGATTTCAGTTCCAGAGCGATTCGCCCAATGAGTCCTTCATATTTAGTCATTTTCAGCCAATTTTCAGAATTTTTGAAAATTTCACTTTTTTGTGAAAATATCCACTAAATGAGGGAATAATATGTGTGAGGGTACCCCAGGAGAGTTCCAAATGTGTGTGGGTAGAATATATATCCCACGGGGGTAAAATTTAAAAAAGTTGAAAATTTTTTTTTTAGAATTAGAAATTTTTCCGGCGTTTATCAGACTTTCAGATAGGGGAAATGTCAGTGAGCGTTCAGATTTCAGTTCCAGAGCGATTCGCCCGATGAGTCCTTCATATTTAATCATTTTCAGCCAATTTTCAGAATTTTGAAAATTTCATTTTTTCACTAAATGAGGGAATAATATGTATGAGGGTACCCCAGGAGAGTTCCTAATGTTTGTGGGTAGAATATATATCCCACGGGGGTAAAATTGAAAAAAGTTGAAATTTTTTTTTTTTTTCGACAGTCATTTTTCCGGCGTTTATCAGACTTTCAGATAGGGGAAATGTCAGTGAGCATTCCTATTTCAGTTCCAGAACGATTCGCCCCATGAGTCCTTCATATTTAGTCATTTTCAGCCAATTTTCAGAATTTTTGAAAATTTCACTTTTTTGTGAAAATATCCACTAAATGAGGGAATAATATGTGTGAGGGTACCCCAGGAGAGTTCCAAATGTGTGTGGGTAGAATAAATATCCCACGGGGGTAAAATTGAAAAAAGGTGAAAAAAATTTTTTTTGGACCTAGTCATTTTTCTGGCGTTTATCAGACTTTCAGATAGGGGAAATGTCAGTGAGCGTTCCGATTTCAGTTCCAGAGCGATTCGGCCAATGAGTCCTTCATATTTAGTCATTTTCAGCCAATTTTCAGAATTTTTGAAAATTTCACTTTTTTGTGAAAATATCCACTAAATGAGGGAATAACATGTGTGAAGGTACCCCAGGAGAGTTCCAAATGTGTGTGGGTAGAATATATATCCCACGGGGGTAAAATTGAAAAAAGTTGAAAAAATTTTTTTTTCAGAATTAGTTTTTTTTCCGGCGTTTATCAGACTTTCAGATAGGGGAAATGTCAGTGAGCGTTCCGATTTCAGTTCCAGAGCGATTCGCCCGATGAGTCCTTCAAATTTAGTCATTTTCAGCCAATTTTCAGAATTTTGAAAATTTCACTTTTTTGTGAAAATATCCACTAAATGAGTGAATAATATGTGTGAGGGTACCCCAGGAGAGTTCCAAATGTGTGTGGGTAGAATATATATCCAACGGGGGTAAAATTGAAAAAAGTTGACTTTTTTTTTTTTTTTCGACTTAGTCATTTTTCCGGCGTTTATCAGACTTTCAGATAGGGGAAATGTCAGTGAGCATTCCTATTTCAGTTCCAGAGCGATTCGCCTGATGAGTCCTTCATATTTAGTCATTTTCAGCCAATTTTCAGAATTTTGAAAATTTCACTTTTTTGTGAAAATATCCACTAAATGAGGGAATAATATGTGTGAGGGTACCCCAGGAGAGTTCCAAATGTGTGTGGGTAGAATATATATCCCACGGGGGTAAAATTGAAAAAAGGTAAAAAAAATTTTTTTAGAATTAGTAATTTTTCCGGCGTTTATCAGACTTTCAGATAGGGGAAATGTCAGTGAGCGTTCCGATTTCAGTTCCAGAGCGATTCGCCCAATGAGTCCTTCATATTTAGACGTTTTCAGCCAATTTTCAGAATTTTGAAAATTTCACTTTTTTTGTGAAAATATCCACTAAATGAGGGAATAATATGTGTGAGGGTACCCCAGGAGAGTTCCAAATGTGTGTGGGTAGAATATATATCCCACAGGGGTAAAATTGAAAAAAGGTGAAAAAAATTTTTTTTGGACCTAGTCATTTTTCTCGCGTTTATCAGACTTTCAGATAGGGGAAATGTCAGTGAGCGTTCTGATTTCAGTTCCAGAGCGATTCGCCCGATGAGTCCTTCATATTTAGTCGCTTTCAGCCAATTTTCAGAATTTTTGAAAATTTCACTTTTTTGTGAAAATATCCACTAAATGAGGGAATAATATGTGTGAGGGTACCCCAGGAGAGTTCCAAATGTGTGTGGGTAGAATATATATCCCACAGGGGTAAAATTGAAAAAAGGTGAAAAAAATTTTTTTTGGACCTAGTCATTTTTCTCGCGTTTATCAGACTTTCAGATAGGGGACATGTCAGTGAGCGTTCCGATTTCAGTTCCAGAGCGATTCGCCCGATGAGTCCTTCATATTTAGACGTTTTCAGCCAATTTTCAGAATTTTGAAAATTTCACTTTTTTTGTGAAAATATCCGCTAAATGAGGGAATAATATGTGTGAGGGTACCCCAGGAGAGTTCCAAATGTGTGTGGGTAGAATATATATCCCACGGGGGTAAAATTGAAAAAAGGTGAACAAAATTTTTTTTTTTCGACTTAGTCATTTTTCCGGCGTTTATCAGACTTTCAGATAGGGGAAATGTCAGTGAGCGTTCCTACTTCTGTTCCAGAGCGATTCGCCCGATGAGTCCTTCATATTTAGTCATTTTCAGCCAATTTTCGGAATTTTTGAAAATTTCACTTTTTTGTGAAAATATCCACTAAATGAGGGAATAATATGTGTGAGGGTACCCCAGGAGAGTTCCAAATGTGTGTGGGTAGAATATATATCCCACGGGGGTAAAATTGAAAAAAGTTGAAATTTTTTTTTTTTTTCGACTTAGTCATTTTTCCGGCGTTTATCAGACTTTCAGATAGGGGAAATGTCAGTGAGCGTTCCAATTTCAGTTCCAGAGCGATTCGCCCGATGAGTCCTTCATATTTAGTCATTTTCAGCCAATTTTCAGAATTTTTGAAAATTTCACTTTTTTTGTGAAAATATCCACTAAATGAGGGAATAATATGTGTGAGGGTACCCCAGGAGAGTTCCAAATGTGTGTGGGTAGAATATATATCCCACGGGGGTAAAATTGAAAAAAGGTGAGAAAATTTTTTTTTGGACCTAGTCATTTTTCCGGCGTTTATCAGACTTTCAGATAGGGGAAATGTCAGTGAGCGTTCCGATTTCAGTTCCAGAGCGATTCGCCCGATGATTCCTTCATATTTAGTCGTTTTCAGCCAATTTTCAGAATTTTGAAAATTTCATTTTTTCACTAAATGAGGGAATAATATGTGTGAGGGTACCCCAGGAGAGTTCCAAATGTGTGTGGGTAGAATATATATCCCACGGGGGTAAAATTGAAAAAAGTTGAAATTTTTTTTTTTTTCGACTTAGTCATTTTTCCGGTGTTTATCAGACTTTCAGATAGGGGAAATGTCAGTGAGCATTCCTATTTCAGTTCCAGAGCGATTCGCCTGATGAGTCCTTCATATTTAGTCATTTTCAGCCAATTTTCAGAATTTTGAAAATTTCACTTTTTTGTGAAAATATCCACTAAATGAGGGAATAATATGTGTGAGGGTACCCCAGGAGAGTTCCAAATGTGTGTGGGTAGAATATATATCCCACGGGGTAAAATTGAAAAAAGTTGAAAAAATTTTTTTTTAGAATTAGTAATTCTTCCGGCGTTTATCAGACTTTCAGATAGGGGAAATGTCAGTGAGCGTTCCGATTTCAGTTCCAGAGCGATTCGCCCGATGATTCCTTCATATTTAGTCGTTTTCAGCCAATATTCAGAATTTTTGAAAATTTCACTTTTTTGTGAAAATATCCACTAAATGAGGGAATAATATGTGTGAGGGTACCCCAGGAGAGTTCCAAATGTGTGTGGGTAGAATATTTATCCCACGGGGGCAAAATTGAAAAAAGGTGAGAAAATTTTTTTTTGGACCTAGTCATTTTTCTGGCGTTTATCAGACTTTCAGATAGGGGAAATGTCAGTGAGCGTTCCTACTTCTGTTCCAGAGCGATTCGCCCGATGAGTCCTTCATATTTAGTCATTTTCAGCCAATTTTCGGAATTTTTGAAAATTTCACTTTTTTGTGAAAATATCCACTAAATGAGGGAATAATATGTGTGAGGGTACCCCAGGAGAGTTCCAAATGTGTGTGGGTAGAATATATATCCCACGGGGGTAAAATTGAAAAAAGTTGAAATTTTTTTTTTTTTTCGACTTAGTCATTTTTCCGGCGTTTATCAGACTTTCAGATAGGGGAAATGTCAGTGAGCATTCCTATTTCAGTTCCAGAGCGATTCGCCTGATGAGTCCTTCATATTTAGTCATTTTCAGCCAATTTTCAGAATTTTGAAAATTTCACTTTTTTGTGAAAATATCCACTAAATGAGGGAATAATATGTGTGAGGGTAGCCCAGGAGAGTTCCAAATGTGTGTGGGTAGAATATATATCCCATGGGGGTAAAATTGGAAAAAGGTGAAAATTTTTTTTTTTTGGACCTAGTCATTTTTCTGGCGTTTATCAGACTTTCAGATAGGGGAAATGTCAGTGAGCGTTCCGATTTCAGTTCCAGAGCGATTCGCCCGATGAGTCCTTCATATTTAGACGTTTTCAGCCAATTTTCAGAATTTTTAAAATTTCACTTTTTTTTTAAAATATCCGCTAAATGAGGGAATAATATGTGTGAGGGTACCCCAGGAGAGTTCCAAATGTGTGTGGGTAGAATATATATCCCACGGGGGTAAAATTGAAAAAAGGTGAACAAAATTTTTTTTTTTCGACTTAGTCATTTTTCCGGCGTTTATCAGACTTTCAGATAGGGGAAATGTCAGTGAGCGTTCCTACTTCTGTTCCAGAGCGATTCGCCCGATGAGTCCTTCATATTTAGTCATTTTCAGCCAATTTTCAGAATTTTTGAAAATTTCACTTTTTTGTGAAAATATCCACTAAATGAGGGAATAATATGTGTGAGGGTACCCCAGGAGAGTTCCAAATGTGTGTGGGTAGAATATATATCCCACGGGGGTAAAATTGAAAAAAGGTGAAAAAATGTTTTTTTGGACTTAGTCATTTTACCGACGTTTATCAGACTTTCAGATAGGGGAAATGTCAGAGAGCCTTCCGATTTCAGTTCCAGAGCGATTCGCCCAATGAGTCCCTCATATTTAGTCATTTTCAGCCAATTTTCTGAATTTTTGAAAATTTCACTTTTTTGTGAAAATATCCACTAAATGAGGGAATAATATGTGTGAGGGTACCCCAGGAGAGTTCCAAATGTGTGTGGGTAGAAGATACATCCCACGGGGGTAAAACTGAAAAAGTTGAAAAAAAATTTTTTTTAGACTTAGTCATTTTTCCGGCGTTTAGAAGACTTTCAGATAGGGAAAATGTCAGTGAGCGTTCCGATTTCAGTTCCAGAGCGATTCGCCCGATGAGTCCTTCATATTTAGTCGTTTTCAACGAATTTTCTGAATTTTTGAAAATTTCACTTTTTTGTGAAAATATCCACTAAATGAGGGAATAATATGTGTGAGGGTACCCCAGGAGAGTTCCAAATGTGTGTGGGTAGAATATATATCCCACAGGGGTAAAATTGAAAAAAGGTGAAAACATTTTTTTTTTGGACTTAGTCATTTTTTCAGCGTTTATCAGACTTTCAGATAGGTGAAATGTCAGTGAGCGTTCCGATTTCAGTTCCAGAGCGATTCGGCTGATGAGTCCTTCATATTTAGTCGTTTTCAGCCAATTTCCAGAATTTTGAAAATTTCACTTTTTTGTGAAAATATCCACTAACTGAGGGAATAATATGTGTGAGGGTACCCCAGGAGAGTTCCAAATGTGTGTGGGTAGAATATATATCCCACAGGGGTAAAATTGAAAAAAGTTTAAAAAAATTTTTTTTTAGACTTAGTCATTTTTCCGTCGTTTATCAGACTTTCAGATAGGGGAAATGTCAGTGAGTGTTCCGATTTCAGTTCCAGAGCGATTCGCCCGATGAGTCCTTCATATTTAGTTGTTTTCAGCCAATTTTCTGAATTTTTGAAAATTTCACTTTTTTGTGAAAATATCCACTAAATGAGGGAATAATATGTGTGAGGGTATCCCAGGAGAGTTTCAAATGTGTGTGGGTAGAATATATATCCCACGGGGGTAAAATTGAAAAAAGGTGAAACATTTTTTTTTAAGACTTAGTCAGTTTTCCGGCGTTTATCAGACTTTCAGATAGGGGAAATGTCAGCGAGCGTTCCAATTTAAGTTCCAGAGCGATTCGCCCGATGAGTCCTTCATACTTAGTCGTTTTCAGCCAATTTTCCGAATTTTTGAAAATTTCACTTTTTTGTGAAAATATCCACTAAATGAGGGAATAATATGTGTGAGGGTACCCCAGCAGAGTTACAAATGTGTGTGGGTAGAATATATATCCCACGGGGGTAAAATTGAAAACAGGTGAAAAATTTTTTTTTTGGGATTTAGTCATTTTTTCAGCATTTATCAGACTTTCAGATAGGGGAAATGTCAGTGAGCATTCCAATTTCAGTTCCAGAGCGATTCGCCCAATGAGTCCTTCATATTTAGTCGTTTTCAGCCAATTTTCTCAATTTTTGAAAATTTCACTTTTTTGTGAAAATATCCACTAAATGAGGGAATAATATGTGTGAGGGTACCCCAGGAGAGTTCCAAATGTGTGTGGGTAGAATATATATCCCACGGGGGTAAAATTGAAAAAAGTTTAAAAAAAATTTTTTTAAGACTTAGTCATTTTTCCGGCGTTTATCAGACTTTCAGATAGGGGAAATGTCAGTGAGGGTTCTGATTTCAGTTCCAGAGCGATTCGCCCGATGAGTCCTTCATATTTAGTCGTTTTCAGCCAATTTTCTGAATTTTTGAAAATTTCACTTTTTTGTGAAAATATCCACTAAATGAGGGAATAATATGTGTGAGGGTACCCCAGGAGAGTTCCAAATGTGTGTGGGTAGAATATATATCCCACGGGGGTAAAATTGAAAAAAGGTGAAAAATATTTTTTTTTGGACTTAGTCATTTTTTCAGCGTTTATCAGACTTTCAGATAGGGGAAATGTCAGTGAGCGTTCCGATTTCAGTTCCAGAGCGATTCGCCCGATGAGTCCTTCATATTTAGTAGTTTTCAGCCAATTTTCAGAATTTTTGAAAATTTCACTTTTTTGTGAAAATATCCACTAAATGAGGGAATAATATGTGTGAGGGTACCCCAGGAGAGTTCCAAATGTGAGTGGGTAGAATTTATATCCCACGGGAGTAAAATTGAAAACAGATAAAAAATTTTTTTTTTTGGACTTAGTCATTTTTTCAGCGTTTATCAGACTTTTAGATAGGGGAAATGTCAGTGAGCGTTCCGATTTCAGTACCAGAGCGTTTCGCACGATGAGTCCTTCATATTTAGTAGTTTTCAGCCAATTTTCAGAATTTTTGAAAATTTCACTTTTTTGTGAAAATATCCACTAAATGAGGGAATAATATGTGTGAGGGTACCCCAGGAGAGTTCCAAATGTGTGTGGGTAGAATATATATCCCACGGGGGTAAAATTGAAAAAAGTTGAAAAAAAAATTTTGTTAGACTTAGTCATTTTTCCGGCGTTTAGAAGACTTTCAGATAGGGGAAATGTCAGTGAGCGTTCCGATTTCAGTTCCAGAGCGATTCGCCCGATGAGTCCTTCATATTTAGTCGTTTTCAGCCAATTTTCAGAATTTTGAAAATTTCACTTTTTTGTGAAAATATCCACTAAATGAGGGAATAATATGTGTGAGGGTACCCCAGGAGAGTTCCAAATGTGTGTGGGTAGAATATATATCCCACGGGGGTAAAATTGAAAAAAGGTGAAAAAATTTTTTTTTCGACTTAGTCATTTTTCCGGCGTTTATCAGACTTTCAGATAGGGGAAATGTCAGTGAGCATTCCTATTTCAGTTCCAGAGCGATTCGCCTGATGAGTCCTTCATATTTAGTCATTTTCAGCCAATTTTCAGAATTTTGAAAATTTCACTTTTTTGTGAAAATATCCACTAAATGAGGGAATAATATGTGTGAGGGTACCCCAGGAGAGTTCCAAATGTGTGTGGGTAGAATATATATCCCACGGGGGTAAAATTGAAAAAAGGTAAAAAAATTTTTTTTAGAATTAGTAATTTTTCCGGCGTTTATCAGACTTTCAGATAGGGGAAATGTCAGTGAGCGTTCCGATTTCAGTTCCAGAGCGATTCGCCCAATGAGTCCTTCATATTTAGACGTTTTCAGCCAATTTTCAGAATTTTGAAAATTTCACTTTTTTTGTGAAAATATCCACTAAATGAGGGAATAATATGTGTGAGGGTACCCCAGGAGAGTTCCAAATGTGTGTGGGTAGAATATATATCCCACAGGGGTAAAATTGAAAAAAGGTGAAAAAAATTTTTTTTGGACCTAGTCATTTTTCTCGCGTTTATCAGACTTTCAGATAGGGGAAATGTCAGTGAGCGTTCTGATTTCAGTTCCAGAGCGATTCGCCCGATGAGTCCTTCATATTTAGACGTTTTCAGCCAATTTTCAGAATTTTGAAAATTTCACTTTTTTTGTGAAAATATCCGCTAAATGAGGGAATAATATGTGTGAGGGTACCCCAGGAGAGTTCCAAATGTGTGTGGGTAGAATATATATCCCACGGGGGTAAAATTGAAAAAAGGTGAACAAAATTTTTTTTTTTCGACTTAGTCATTTTTCCGGCGTTTATCAGACTTTCAGATAGGGGAAATGTCAGTGAGCGTTCCTACTTCTGTTCCAGAGCGATTCGCCCGATGAGTCCTTCATATTTAGTCATTTTCAGCCAATTTTCGGAATTTTTGAAAATTTCACTTTTTTGTGAAAATATCCACTAAATGAGGGAATAATATGTGTGAGGGTACCCCAGGAGAGTTCCAAATGTGTGTGGGTAGAATATATATCCCACGGGGGTAAAATTGAAAAAAGTTGAAATTTTTTTTTTTTTTCGACTTAGTCATTTTTCCGGCGTTTATCAGACTTTCAGATAGGGGAAATGTCAGTGAGCATTCCTATTTCAGTTCCAGAGCGATTCGCCTGATGAGTCCTTCATATTTAGTCATTTTCAGCCAATTTTCAGAATTTTGAAAATTTCACTTTTTTGTGAAAATATCCACTAAATGAGGGAATAATATGTGTGAGGGTAGCCCAGGAGAGTTCCAAATGTGTGTGGGTAGAATATATATCCCATGGGGGTAAAATTGGAAAAAGGTGAAAATTTTTTTTTTTTGGACCTAGTCATTTTTCTGGCGTTTATCAGACTTTCAGATAGGGGAAATGTCAGTGAGCGTTCCGATTTCAGTTCCAGAGCGATTCGCCCGATGAGTCCTTCATATTTAGACGTTTTCAGCCAATTTTCAGAATTTTTAAAATTTCACTTTTTTTTTAAAATATCCGCTAAATGAGGGAATAATATGTGTGAGGGTACCCCAGGAGAGTTCCAAATGTGTGTGGGTAGAATATATATCCCACGGGGGTAAAATTGAAAAAAGGTGAACAAAATTTTTTTTTTTCGACTTAGTCATTTTTCCGGCGTTTATCAGACTTTCAGATAGGGGAAATGTCAGTGAGCGTTCCTACTTCTGTTCCAGAGCGATTCGCCCGATGAGTCCTTCATATTTAGTCATTTTCAGCCAATTTTCAGAATTTTTGAAAATTTCACTTTTTTGTGAAAATATCCACTAAATGAGGGAATAATATGTGTGAGGGTACCCCAGGAGAGTTCCAAATGTGTGTGGGTAGAATATATATCCCACGGGGGTAAAATTGAAAAAAGGTGAAAAAATGTTTTTTTGGACTTAGTCATTTTACCGACGTTTATCAGACTTTCAGATAGGGGAAATGTCAGAGAGCCTTCCGATTTCAGTTCCAGAGCGATTCGCCCAATGAGTCCCTCATATTTAGTCATTTTCAGCCAATTTTCTGAATTTTTGAAAATTTCACTTTTTTGTGAAAATATCCACTAAATGAGGGAATAATATGTGTGAGGGTACCCCAGGAGAGTTCCAAATGTGTGTGGGTAGAAGATACATCCCACGGGGGTAAAACTGAAAAAGTTGAAAAAAAATTTTTTTTAGACTTAGTCATTTTTCCGGCGTTTAGAAGACTTTCAGATAGGGAAAATGTCAGTGAGCGTTCCGATTTCAGTTCCAGAGCGATTCGCCCGATGAGTCCTTCATATTTAGTCGTTTTCAACGAATTTTCTGAATTTTTGAAAATTTCACTTTTTTGTGAAAATATCCACTAAATGAGGGAATAATATGTGTGAGGGTACCCCAGGAGAGTTCCAAATGTGTGTGGGTAGAATATATATCCCACAGGGGTAAAATTGAAAAAAGGTGAAAACATTTTTTTTTTGGACTTAGTCATTTTTTCAGCGTTTATCAGACTTTCAGATAGGTGAAATGTCAGTGAGCGTTCCGATTTCAGTTCCAGAGCGATTCGGCTGATGAGTCCTTCATATTTAGTCGTTTTCAGCCAATTTCCAGAATTTTGAAAATTTCACTTTTTTGTGAAAATATCCACTAACTGAGGGAATAATATGTGTGAGGGTACCCCAGGAGAGTTCCAAATGTGTGTGGGTAGAATATATATCCCACAGGGGTAAAATTGAAAAAAGTTTAAAAAAATTTTTTTTTAGACTTAGTCATTTTTCCGTCGTTTATCAGACTTTCAGATAGGGGAAATGTCAGTGAGTGTTCCGATTTCAGTTCCAGAGCGATTCGCCCGATGAGTCCTTCATATTTAGTTGTTTTCAGCCAATTTTCTGAATTTTTGAAAATTTCACTTTTTTGTGAAAATATCCACTAAATGAGGGAATAATATGTGTGAGGGTATCCCAGGAGAGTTTCAAATGTGTGTGGGTAGAATATATATCCCACGGGGGTAAAATTGAAAAAAGGTGAAACATTTTTTTTTAAGACTTAGTCAGTTTTCCGGCGTTTATCAGACTTTCAGATAGGGGAAATGTCAGCGAGCGTTCCAATTTAAGTTCCAGAGCGATTCGCCCGATGAGTCCTTCATACTTAGTCGTTTTCAGCCAATTTTCCGAATTTTTGAAAATTTCACTTTTTTGTGAAAATATCCACTAAATGAGGGAATAATATGTGTGAGGGTACCCCAGCAGAGTTACAAATGTGTGTGGGTAGAATATATATCCCACGGGGGTAAAATTGAAAACAGGTGAAAAATTTTTTTTTTGGGATTTAGTCATTTTTTCAGCATTTATCAGACTTTCAGATAGGGGAAATGTCAGTGAGCATTCCAATTTCAGTTCCAGAGCGATTCGCCCAATGAGTCCTTCATATTTAGTCGTTTTCAGCCAATTTTCTGAATTTTTGAAAATTTCACTTTTTTGTGAAAATATCCACTAAATGAGGGAATAATATGTGTGAGGGTACCCCAGGAGAGTTCCAAATGTGTGTGGGTAGAATATATATCCCACGGGGGTAAAATTGAAAAAAGTTTAAAAAAAATTTTTTTAAGACTTAGTCATTTTTCCGGCGTTTATCAGACTTTCAGATAGGGGAAATGTCAGTGAGGGTTCTGATTTCAGTTCCAGAGCGATTCGCCCGATGAGTCCTTCATATTTAGTCGTTTTCAGCCAATTTTCTGAATTTTTGAAAATTTCACTTTTTTGTGAAAATATCCACTAAATGAGGGAATAATATGTGTGAGGGTACCCCAGGAGAGTTCCAAATGTGTGTGGGTAGAATATATATCCCACGGGGGTAAAATTGAAAAAAGGTGAAAAATATTTTTTTTTGGACTTGGTCATTTTTTCAGCGTTTATCAGACTTTCAGATAGGGGAAATGTCAGTGAGCGTTCCGATTTCAGTTCCAGAGCGATTCGCCCGATGAGTCCTTCATATTTAGTAGTTTTCAGCCAATTTTCAGAATTTTTGAAAATTTCACTTTTTTGTGAAAATATCCACTAAATGAGGGAATAATATGTGTGAGGGTACCCCAGGAGAGTTCCAAATGTGAGTGGGTAGAATTTATATCCCACGGGAGTAAAATTGAAAACAGATAAAAAATTTTTTTTTTTGGACTTAGTCATTTTTTCAGCGTTTATCAGACTTTTAGATAGGGGAAATGTCAGTGAGCGTTCCGATTTCAGTACCAGAGCGTTTCGCACGATGAGTCCTTCATATTTAGTAGTTTTCAGCCAATTTTCAGAATTTTTGAAAATTTCACTTTTTTGTGAAAATATCCACTAAATGAGGGAATAATATGTGTGAGGGTACCCCAGGAGAGTTCCAAATGTGTGTGGGTAGAATATATATCCCACGGGGGTAAAATTGAAAAAAGTTGAAAAAAAAATTTTGTTAGACTTAGTCATTTTTCCGGCGTTTAGAAGACTTTCAGATAGGGGAAATGTCAGTGAGCGTTCCGATTTCAGTTCCAGAGCGATTCGCCCGATGAGTCCTTCATATTTAGTCGTTTTCAGCCAATTTTCAGAATTTTGAAAATTTCACTTTTTTGTGAAAATATCCACTAAATGAGGGAATAATATGTGTGAGGGTACCCCAGGAGAGTTCCAAATGTGTGTGGGTAGAATATATATCCCACGGGGGTAAAATTGAAAAAAGGTGAAAAAATTTTTTTTTGGACTTAGTCATTTTTCCGGCGTTTATCAGACTTTCAGATAGGGGAAATGTCAGTGAGCGTTCCGATTTCAGTTCCAGAGCGATTTGCCCGATGAGTCCTTCATATTTAGGCATTTTCAGCCAATTTTCAGAATTTTTGAAAACTTCACTTTTTTGTGAAAATATCCACTAAATGAGGGAATAATATGTGTGAGGGTACACCAGGAGAGTTCCAAATGTGTGTCGGTAGAATATATATCCCACGGGGGTAAAATTGAAAAAAGGTGAAAAAAATTTTTTTGGGGACTTAGTCATTTTTTCAGCGTTTATCAGACTTTCAGATAGGGGAAATGTCAGTGAGCATTCCAATTTCAGTTCCAGAGCGATTCGCCCGATGAGTCCTTCATATTTAGTAGTTTTCAGCCAATTTTCAGAATTTTTGAAAATTTCACTTTTTTGTGAAAATATCCACTAAATGAGGGAATAATATGTGTGAGGGTACCCCAGGAGAGTTCCAAATGTGAATGGGTAGAATATATATCCCACGGGAGTAAAATTGAAAACACATGAAAAATTTTTTTTTTTGGACTTAGTCATTTTTTCAGCGTTTATCAGACTTTCAGATAGGGGAAATGTCAGTGAGCATTCCAATTTCAGTTCCAGAGCGATTCGTCCAATGAGTCATTCATATTTAGTCGTTTTCAGCCAATTTTCAGAATTTTTGAAAATTTCACTTTTTTGTGAAAATATCCACTAAATGAGGGAATAATATGTGTGAGGGTACCCCAGGAGAGTTCCAAATGTGAATGGGTAGAATATATATCCCACGGGAGTAAAATTGAAAACACATGAAAAATTTTTTTTTTTGGACTTAGTCATTTTTTCAGCGTTTATCAGACTTTCAGATAGGGGAAATGTCAGTGAGCATTCCAATTTCAGTTCCAGAGCGATTCGTCCAATGAGTCATTCATATTTAGTCGTTTTCAGCCAATTTTCAGAATTTTTGAAAATTTCACTTTTTTGTGAAAATATCCACTAAATGAGGGAATAATATGTGTGAGGGTACCCCAGGAGAGTTCCAAATGTGTGTGGGTAGAATATATATCCCACGGGGGTAAAATTGAAAAAAGGTGAAAAAATTTTTTTTTGGACTTAGTCATTTTTCCGGCGTTTAGAAGACTTTCAGATAGGGGAAATATCAGTGAGTATTCCAATTTCAGTTCCAGAGCTATTCGCCCGATGAGTCCTTCATATTTAGTAGTTTTCAGCCAATTTTCAGAATTTTTGAAAATTTCACTTTTTTGTGAAAATATCCACTAAATGAGGGAATAATATGTGTGAGGGTACCCCAGGAGAGTTCCAAATGTGTGTGGGTAGAATATATATCCCACGGGGGTAAAATTGAAAACAGATGAAAAATTTTTTTTTTTGGACTTAGTCATTTTTTCAGCGTTTATCAGACTTTCAGATAGGGGAATTGTCAGTGAGCGTTCCGATTTCAGTACCAGAGCGATTCGCCCGATGAGTCCTTCATATTTAGTAGTTTTCAGCCAATTTTCAGAATTTTTGAAAATTTCACTTTTTTGTGAAAATATCCACTAAATGAGGGAATAATATGTGTGAGGGTACCCCAGGAGAGTTCCAAATGTGTGTGGGTAGAATATATATCCCACTGGAGTAAAATTGAAAACAGATGAAAAATTTTTTTTTTTTGACTTAGTCATTTTTTCAGCGTTTATCAGACTTTCAGATAGGGGAAATGTCAGTGAGCGTTCCGATTTCAGTACCAGAGCGATTCGCCCGATGAGTCCTTCATATTTAGTAGTTTTCAGCCAATTTTCAGAATTTTTGAAAATTTCACTTTTTTGTGAAAATATCCACTAAATGAGGGAATAATATGTGTGAGGGTACCCCAGGAGAGTTCCAAATGTGTGTGGGTAGAATATATATCCCACTGGAGTAAAATTGAAAACAGATGAAAAATTTTTTTTTTTGGACTTAGTCATTTTTTCAGCGTTTATCAGACTTTCAGATAGGGGAAATGTCAGTGAGCGTTACGATTTCAGTACCAGAGCGATTCGCCCGATGAGTCCTTCATATTTAGTCGCTTTCATCCAATTTTCAGAATTTTTGAAAATTTCACTTTTTTGTGAAAATATCCACTAAATGAGGGAATAATATGTGTGAGGGTACCCCAGGAGAGTTCCAAATGTGTGTGGGTAGAATATATATCCCACGGGGGTAAAATTGAAAAAAGGTGAAAAAATTTTTTTTGGGTCTTAGTCATTTTTCCGGCGTTTATCAGACTTTCAGATAGGGGAAATGTCAGTGAGCATTCCGATTTCAGTTCCAGAGCGATTCGTCCAATGAGTCCTTCATATTTAGTCGTTTTCAGCCAATTTTCAGAATTTTTGAAAATTTCACTTTTTTGTGAAAATATCCACTAAATGAGGGAATAATATGTGTGAGGGTACCCCAGGAGAGTTCCAAATGTGTGTGGGTAGAATATATATCCCACTGGAGTAAAATTGAAAACAGATGAAAAATTTTTTTTTTTTGACTTAGTCATTTTTTCAGCGTTTATCAGACTTTCAGATAGGGGAAATGTCAGTGAGCGTTCCGATTTCAGTACCAGAGCGATTCGCCCGATGAGTCCTTCATATTTAGTAGTTTTCAGCCAATTTTCAGAATTTTTGAAAATTTCACTTTTTTGTGAAAATATCCACTAAATGAGGGAATAATATGTGTGAGGGTACCCCAGGAGAGTTCCAAATGTGTGTGGGTAGAATATATATCCCACGGGGGTAAAATTGAAAAAAGTTGAAAAAAAAATTTTGTTAGACTTAGTCATTTTTCCGGCGTTTAGAAGACTTTCAGATAGGGGAAATGTCAGTGAGCGTTCCGATTTCAGTTCCAGAGCGATTCTTCCAATGAGTCCTTCATATTTAGTCGTTTTCAGACAATTTTTCAGAATTTTTGAAAATTTCACTTTTTTGTGAAAATATCCACTAAATGAGGGAATAATATGTGTGAGGGTACACCAGGAGAGTTCCAAATGTGTGTGGGTAGAATATATATCCCACGGGGGTAAAATTGAAAAAAGGTGAAAAAATTTTTTTTTGGACTTAGTCATTTTTCCGGCGTTTATCAGACTTTCAGATAGGGGAAATGTCAGTGAGCATTCCGATTTCAGTTCCAGAGCGATTCGTCCAATGAGTCCTTCATATTTAGTCGTTTTCAGCCAAGTTTCAGAATTTTTGAAAATTTCACTTTTTTGTGAAAATATCCACTAAATGAGGGAATAATATGTGTGAGGGTACCCCAGGAGAGTTCCAAATGTGTGTGGGTAGAATATATATCCCACGGGGGTAAAATTGAAAAAAGTGGAAAACATTTTTTTGTTGGACTTAGTCATTTTTCCGGCGTTTAGAAGACTTTCAGATAGGGGAAATATCAGTGAGTATTCCAATTTCAGTTCCAGAGCTATTCGCCCGATGAGTCCTTCATATTTAGTAGTTTTCAGCCAATTTTCAGAATTTTTGAAAATTTCACTTTTTTGTGAAAATATCCACTAAATGAGGGAATAATATGTGTGAGGGTACCCCAGGAGAGTTCCAAATGTGTGTGGGTAGAATATATATCCCACGGGGGTAAAATTGAAAACAGATGAAAAATTTTTTTTTTTAGACTTAGTCATTTTTTCAGCGTTTATCAGACTTTCAGATAGGGGAAATGTCAGTGAGCATTCCGATTTCAGTTCCAGAGCGATTCGTCCAATGAGTCCTTCATATTTAGTCGTTTTCAGCCAATTTTCAGAATTTTTGAAAATTTCACTTTTTTGTGAAAATATCCACTAAATGAGGGAATAATATGTGTGAGGGTACCCCAGGAGAGTTCCAAATGTGTGTGGGTAGAATATATATCCCACTGGAGTAAAATTGAAAACAGATGAAAAATTATTTTTTTTTGACTTAGTCATTTTTTCAGCGTTTATCAGACTTTCAGATAGGGGAAATGTCAGTGAGCGTTCCGATTTCAGTACCAGAGCGATTCGCCCGATGAGTCCTTCATATTTAGTAGTTTTCAGCCAATTTTCAGAATTTTTGAAAATTTCACTTTTTTGTGAAAATATCCACTAAATGAGGGAATAATATGTGTGAGGGTACCCCAGGAGAGTTCCAAATGTGTGTGCGTAGAATATATATCCCACGGGGGTAAAATTGAAAAAAGTTGAAAAAAAAATTTTGTTAGACTTAGTCATTTTTCCGGCGTTTAGAAGACTTTCAGATAGGGGAAATGTCAGTGAGCGTTCCGATTTCAGTTCCAGAGCGATTCTTCCAATGAGTCCTTCATATTTAGTCGTTTTCAGACAATTTTTCAGAATTTTTGAAAATTTCACTTTTTTGTGAAAATATCCACTAAATGAGGGAATAATATGTGTGAGGGTACACCAGGAGAGTTCCAAATGTGTGTGGGTAGAATATATATCCCACGGGGGTAAAATTGAAAAAAGGTGAAAAAATTTTTTTTTGGACTTAGTCATTTTTCCGGCGTTTATCAGACTTTCAGATAGGGGAAATGTCAGTGAGCATTCCGATTTCAGTTCCAGAGCGATTCGTCCAATGAGTCCTTCATATTTAGTCGTTTTCAGCCAATTTTCAGAATTTTTGAAAATTTCACTTTTTTGTGAAAATATCCACTAAATGAGGGAATAATATGTGTGAGGGTACCCCAGGAGAGTTCCAAATGTGTGTGGGTAGAATATATATCCCACTGGAGTAAAATTGAAAACAGATGAAAAATTTTTTTTTTTTGACTTAGTCATTTTTTCAGCGTTTATCAGACTTTCAGATAGGGGAAATGTCAGTGAGCGTTCCGATTTCAGTACCAGAGCGATTCGCCCGATGAGTCCTTCATATTTAGTAGTTTTCAGCCAATTTTCAGAATTTTTGAAAATTTCACTTTTTTGTGAAAATATCCACTAAATGAGGGAATAATATGTGTGAGGGTACCCCAGGAGAGTTCCAAATGTGTGTGGGTAGAATATATATCCCACGGGGGTAAAATTGAAAAAAGTTGAAAAAAAAATTTTGTTAGACTTAGTCATTTTTCCGGCGTTTAGAAGACTTTCAGATAGGGGAAATGTCAGTGAGCGTTCCGATTTCAGTTCCAGAGCGATTCTTCCAATGAGTCCTTCATATTTAGTCGTTTTCAGACAATTTTTCAGAATTTTTGAAAATTTCACTTTTTTGTGAAAATATCCACTAAATGAGGGAATAATATGTGTGAGGGTACACCAGGAGAGTTCCAAATGTGTGTGGGTAGAATATATATCCCACGGGGGTAAAATTGAAAAAAGGTGAAAAAATTTTTTTTTGGACTTAGTCATTTTTCCGGCGTTTATCAGACTTTCAGATAGGGGAAATGTCAGTGAGCATTCCGATTTCAGTTCCAGAGCGATTCGTCCAATGAGTGCTTCATATTTAGTCGTTTTCAGCCAAGTTTCAGAATTTTTGAAAATTTCACTTTTTTGTGAAAATATCCACTAAATGAGGGAATAATATGTGTGAGGGTACCCCAGGAGAGTTCCAAATGTGTGTGGGTAGAATATATATCCCACGGGGGTAAAATTGAAAAAAGTTGAAAACATTTTTTTGTTGGACTTAGTCATTTTTCCGGCGTTTAGAAGACTTTCAGATAGGGGAAATATCAGTGAGTATTCCAATTTCAGTTCCAGAGCTATTCGCCCGATGAGTCCTTCATATTTAGTAGTTTTCAGCCAATTTTCAGAATTTTTGAAAATTTCACTTTTTTGTGAAAATATCCACTAAATGAGGGAATAATATGTGTGAGGGTACACCAGGAGAGTTCCAAATGTGTGTGGGTAGAATATATATCCCACGGGGGTAAAATTGAAAAAAGGTGAAAAAAATTTTTTTTAGACTTAGTCATTTTTCCGGCGTTTATCAGACTTTCAGATAGGGGAATTGTCAGTGAGCGTTCCGATTTCAGTACCAGAGCGATTCGCCCGATGAGTCCTTCATATTTAGTAGTTTTCAGCCAATTTTCAGAATTTTTGAAAATTTCACTTTTTTGTGAAAATATCCACTAAATGAGGGAATAATATGTGTGAGGGTACCCCAGGAGAGTTCCAAATGTGTGTGGGTAGAATATATATCCCACTGGAGTAAAATTGAAAACAGATGAAAAATTTTTTTTTTTTGACTTAGTCATTTTTTCAGCGTTTATCAGACTTTCAGATAGGGGAAATGTCAGTGAGCGTTCCGATTTCAGTACCAGAGCGATTCGCCCGATGAGTCCTTCATATTTAGTAGTTTTCAGCCAATTTTCAGAATTTTTGAAAATTTCACTTTTTTGTGAAAATATCCACTAAATGAGGGAATAATATGTGTGAGGGTACCCCAGGAGAGTTCCAAATGTGTGTGGGTAGAATATATATCCCACTGGAGTAAAATTGAAAACAGATGAAAAAATTTTTTTTTTTGACTTAGTCATTTTTTCAGCGTTTATCAGACTTTCAGATAGGGGAAATGTCAGTGAGCGTTCCGATTTCAGTACCAGAGCGATTCGCCCGATGAGTCCTTCATGTTTAGTAGTTTTCAGCCAATTTTCAGAATTTTTGAAAATTTCACTTTTTTGTGAAAATATCCACTAAATGAGGGAATAATATGTGTGAGGGTACCCCAGGAGAGTTCCAAATGTGTGTGGGTAGAATATATATCCCACTGGAGTAAAATTGAAAACAGATGAAAAATTTTTTTTTTTGGACTTAGTCATTTTTTCAGCGTTTATCAGACTTTCAGATAGGGGAAATGTCAGTGAGCGTTACGATTTCAGTACCAGAGCGATTCGCCCGATGAGTCCTTCATATTTAGTCGCTTTCATCCAATTTTCAGAATTTTTGAAAATTTCACTTTTTTGTGAAAATATCCACTAAATGAGGGAATAATATGTGTGAGGGTACCCCAGGAGAGTTCCAAATGTGTGTGGGTAGAATATATATCCCACGGGGGTAAAATTGAAAAAAGGTGAAAAAATTTTTTTTTGGACTTAGTCATTTTTCCGGCGTTTATCAGACTTTCAGATAGGGGAAATGTCAGTGAGCATTCCGATTTCAGTTCCAGAGCGATTCGTCCAATGAGTCCTTCATATTTAGTCGTTTTCAGCCAATTTTCAGAATTTTTGAAAATTTCACTTTTTTGTGAAAATATCCACTAAATGAGGGAATAATATGTGTGAGGGTACCCCAGGAGAGTTCCAAATGTGTGTGGGTAGAATATATATCCCACGGGGGTAAAATTGAAAAAAGTTGAAAACATTTTTTTGTTGGACTTAGTCATTTTTCCGGCGTTTAGAAGACTTTCAGATAGGGGAAATATCAGTGAGTATTCCAATTTCAGTTCCAGAGCTATTCGCCCGATGAGTCCTTCATATTTAGTAGTTTTCAGCCAATTTTCAGAATTTTTGAAAATTTCACTTTTTTGTGAAAATATCCACTAAATGAGGGAATAATATGTGTGAGGGTTCCCCAGGAGAGTTCCAAATGTGTGTGGGTAGAATATATATCCCACGGGGGTAAAATTGAAAACAGATGAAAAATTTTTTTTTTTAGACTTAGTCATTTTTTCAGCGTTTATCAGACTTTCAGATAGGGGAATTGTCAGTGAGCGTTCCGATTTCAGTACCAGAGCGATTCGCCCGATGAGTCCTTCATATTTAGTAGTTTTCAGCCAATTTTCAGAATTTTTGAAAATTTCACTTTTTTGTGAAAATATCCACTAAATGAGGGAATAATATGTGTGAGGGTACCCCAGGAGAGTTCCAAATGTGTGTGGGTAGAATATATATCCCACTGGAGTAAAATTGAAAACAGATGAAAAATTTTTTTTTTTTGACTTAGTCATTTTTTCAGCGTTTATCAGACTTTCAGATAGGGGAAATGTCAGTGAGCGTTCCGATTTCAGTACCAGAGCGATTCGCCCGATGAGTCCTTCATATTTAGTAGTTTTCAGCCAATTTTCAGAATTTTTGAAAATTTCACTTTTTTGTGAAAATATCCACTAAATGAGGGAATAATATGTGTGAGGGTACCCCAGGAGAGTTCCAAATGTGTGTGGGTAGAATATATATCCCACGGGGGTAAAATTGAAAAAAGTTGAAAAAAAAATTTTGTTAGACTTAGTCATTTTTCCGGCGTTTAGAAGACTTTCAGATAGGGGAAATGTCAGTGAGCGTTCCGATTTCAGTTCCAGAGCGATTTTTCCAAAGAGTCCTTCATATTTAGTCGTTTTCAGACAATTTTTCAGAATTTTTGAAAATTTCACTTTTTTGTGAAAATATCCACTAAATGAGGGAATAATATGTGTGAGGGTACACCAGGAGAGTTCCAAATGTGTGTGGGTAGAATATATATCCCACGGGGGTAAAATTGAAAAAAGGTGAAAAAATTTTTTTTTGGACTTAGTCATTTTTCCGGCGTTTATCAGACTTTCAGATAGGGGAAATGTCAGTGAGCATTCCGATTTCAGTTCCAGAGCGATTCGTCCAATGAGTCCTTCATATTTAGTCGTTTTCAGCCAATTTTCAGAATTTTTGAAAATTTCACTTTTTTGTGAAAATATCCACTAAATGAGGGAATAATATGTGTGAGGGTACCCCAGGAGAGTTCCAAATGTGTGTGGGTAGAATATATATCCCACGGGGGTAAAATTGAAAAAAGTTGAAAAAATTTTTTTGTTGGACTTAGTCATTTTTCCGGCGTTTAGAAGACTTTCAGATAGGGGAAATATCAGTGAGTATTCCAATTTCAGTTCCAGAGCGATTCGCCCGATGAGTCCTTCATATTTAGTAGTTTTCAGCCAATTTTCAGAATTTTTGAAAATTTCACTTTTTTGTGAAAATATCCACTAAATGAGGGAATAATATGTGTGAGGGTACCCCAGGAGAGTTCCAAATGTGTGTGGGTAGAATATATATCCCACTGGAGTAAAATTGAAAACAGATGAAAAATTTTTTTTTTTTTGACTTAGTCATTTTTTCAGCGTTTATCAGACTTTCAGATAGGGGAAATGTCAGTGAGCGTTCCGATTTCAGTACCAGAGCGATTCGCCCGATGAGTCCTTCATATTTAGTAGTTTTCAGCCAATTTTCAGAATTTTTGAAAATTTCACTTTTTTGTGAAAATATCCACTAAATGAGGGAATAATATGTGTGAGGGTACCCCAGGAGAGTTCCAAATGTGTGTGGGTAGAATATATATCCCACGGGGGTAAAATTGAAAAAACTTGAAAAAAAATTTTTGTTAGACTTAGTCATTTTTCCGGCGTTTAGAAGACTTTCAGATAGGGGAAATGTCAGTGAGCGTTCCGATTTCAGTTCCAGAGCGATTCGTCCAATGAGTCCTTCATATTTAGTCGTTTTCAGACAATTTTTCAGAATTTTTGAAAATTTCACTTTTTTGTGAAAATATCGACTAAATGAGGGAATAATATGTGTGAGGGTACACCAGGAGAGTTCCAAATGTGTGTGGGTAGAATATATATCCCACGGGGGTAAAATTGAAAAAAGGTGAAAAAATTTTTTTTTGGACTTAGTCATTTTTCCGGCGTTTATCAGACTTTCAGATAGGGGAAATGTCAGTGAGCATTCCGATTTCAGTTCCAGAGCGATTCGTCCAATGAGTCCTTCATATTTAGTCGTTTTCAGCCAAGTTTCAGAATTTTTGAAAATTTCACTTTTTTGTGAAAATATCCACTAAATGAGGGAATAATATGTGTGAGGGTACCCCAGGAGAGTTCCAAATGTGTGTGGGTAGAATATATATCCCACGGGGGTAAAATTGAAAAAAGTTGAAAACATTTTTTTGTTGGACTTAGTCATTTTTCCGGCGTTTAGAAGACTTTCAGATAGGGGAAATATCAGTGAGTATTCCAATTTCAGTTCCAGAGCTATTCGCCCGATGAGTCCTTCATATTTAGTAGTTTTCAGCCAATTTTCAGAATTTTTGAAAATTTCACTTTTTTGTGAAAATATCCACTAAATGAGGGAATAATATGTGTGAGGGTACCCCAGGAGAGTTCCAAATGTGTGTGGGTAGAATATATATCCCACGGGGGTAAAATTGAAAACAGATGAAAAATTTTTTTTTTTAGACTTAGTCATTTTTTCAGCGTTTATCAGACTTTCAGATAGGGGAAATGTCAGTGAGCATTCCGATTTCAGTTCCAGAGCGATTCGTCCAATGAGTCCTTCATATTTAGTCGTTTTCAGCCAATTTTCAGAATTTTTGAAAATTTCACTTTTTTGTGAAAATATCCACTAAATGAGGGAATAATATGTGTGAGGGTACCCCAGGAGAGTTCCAAATGTGTGTGGGTAGAGTATATATCCCACTGGAGTAAAATTGAAAACAGATGAAAAATTTTTTTTTTTGGACTTAGTCATTTTTTCAGCGTTTATCAGACTTTCAGATAGGGGAAATGTCAGTGAGCGTTCAGATTTCAGTTCCAGAGCGATTCGTCCAATGAGTCCTTCATATTTAGTCGTTTTCAGACAATTTTTCAGAATTTTTGAAAATTTCACTTTTTTGTGAAAATATCCACTAAATGAGGGAATAATATGTGTGAGGGTACACCAGGAGAGTTCCAAATGTGTGTCAGTAGAATATATATCCCACGGGGGTAAAATTGAAAAAAGGTGAAAAAAAATTTTTTGGGGACTTAGTCATTTTTTCAGCGTTTATCCGACTTTCAGATAGGGGAAATGTCAGTGAGCATTCCAATTTCAGTTCCAGAGCGATTCGTCCAATGAGTCCTTCATATTTAGTCGTTTTCAGCCAATGTTCAGAATTTTTGAAAATTTCACTTTTTTGTGAAAATATCCACTAAATGAGGGAATAATATGTGTGAGGGTACCCCAGGAGAGTTCCAAATGTGTGTGGGTAGAATATATATCCCACGGGGGTAAAATTGAAAAAAGTTGAAAAAAAAATTTTGTTAGACTTAGTCATTTTTCCGGCGTTTAGAAGACTTTCAGATAGGGGAAATGTCAGTGAGCGTTCCGATTTCAGTTCCAGAGCTATTCGCCCGATGAGTCCTTCATATTTAGTAGTTTTCAGCCAATTTTCAGAATTTTTGAAAATTTCACTTTTTTGTGAAAATATCCACTAAATGAGGGAATAATATGTGTGAGGGTTCCCCAGGAGAGTTCCAAATGTGTGTGGGTAGAATATATATCCCACGGGGGTAAAATTGAAAACAGATGAAAAATTTTTTTTTTTAGA
Organism: Phyllobates terribilis; assembly: GCF_046119375.1. Taxonomy (NCBI): domain Eukaryota; kingdom Metazoa; phylum Chordata; class Amphibia; order Anura; family Dendrobatidae; genus Phyllobates; species Phyllobates terribilis. Next base: position 15,655,953 of record NW_027362773.1, on the reverse strand, counting down.
CTTAGTCATTTTTTCAGCGTTTATCAGACTTTCAGATAGGGGAATTGTCAGTGAGCGTTCCGATTTCAGTACCAGAGCGATTCGCCCGATGAGTCCTTCATATTTAGTAGTTTTCAGCCAATTTTCAGAATTTTTGAAAATTTCACTTTTTTGTGAAAATATCCACTAAATGAGGGAATAATATGTGTGAGGGTACCCCAGGAGAGTTCCAAATGTGTGTGGGTAGAATATATATCCCACTGGAGTAAAATTGAAAACAGATGAAAAATTTTTTTTTTTTGACTTAGTCATTTTTTCAGCGTTTATCAGACTTTCAGATAGGGGAAATGTCAGTGAGCGTTCCGATTTCAGTACCAGAGCGATTCGCCCGATGAGTCCTTCATATTTAGTAGTTTTCAGCCAATTTTCAGAATTTTTGAAAATTTCACTTTTTTGTGAAAATATCCACTAAATGAGGGAATAATATGTGTGAGGGTACCCCAGGAGAGTTCCAAATGTGTGTGGGTAGAATATATATCCCACGGGGGTAAAATTGAAAAAAGTTGAAAACATTTTTTTGTTGGACTTAGTCATTTTTCCGGCGTTTAGAAGACTTTCAGATAGGGGAAATATCAGTGAGTATTCCAATTTCAGTTCCAGAGCTATTCGCCCGATGAGTCCTTCATATTTAGTAGTTTTCAGCCAATTTTCAGAATTTTTGAAAATTTCACTTTTTTGTGAAAATATCCACTAAATGAGGGAATAATATGTGTGAGGGTTCCCCAGGAGAGTTCCAAATGTGTGTGGGTAGAATATATATCCCACGGGGGTAAAATTGAAAACAGATGAAAAATTTTTTTTTTTAGACTTAGTCATTTTTTCAGCGTTTATCAGACTTTCAGATAGGGGAATTGTCAGTGAGCGTTCCGATTTCAGTACCAGAGCGATTCGCCCGATGAGTCCTTCATATTTAGTAGTTTTCAGCCAATTTTCAGAATTTTTGAAAATTTCACTTTTTTGTGAAAATATCCACTAAATGAGGGAATAATATGTGTGAGGGTACCCCAGGAGAGTTCCAAATGTGTGTGGGTAGAATATATATCCCACTGGAGTAAAATTGAAAACAGATGAAAAATTTTTTTTTTTTGACTTAGTCATTTTTTCAGCGTTTATCAGACTTTCAGATAGGGGAAATGTCAGTGAGCGTTCCGATTTCAGTACCAGAGCGATTCGCCCGATGAGTCCTTCATATTTAGTAGTTTTCAGCCAATTTTCAGAATTTTTGAAAATTTCACTTTTTTGTGAAAATATCCACTAAATGAGGGAATAATATGTGTGAGGGTACCCCAGGAGAGTTCCAAATGTGTGTGGGTAGAATATATATCCCACGGGGGTAAAATTGAAAAAAGTTGAAAAAAAAATTTTGTTAGACTTAGTCATTTTTCCGGCGTTTAGAAGACTTTCAGATAGGGGAAATGTCAGTGAGCGTTCCGATTTCAGTTCCAGAGCGATTCTTCCAAAGAGTCCTTCATATTTAGTCGTTTTCAGACAATTTTTCAGAATTTTTGAAAATTTCACTTTTTTGTGAAAATATCCACTAAATGAGGGAATAATATGTGTGAGGGTACACCAGGAGAGTTCCAAATGTGTGTGGGTAGAATATATATCCCACGGGGGTAAAATTGAAAAAAGGTGAAACATTTTTTTTTTGGACTTAGTCATTTTTCCGGCGTTTATCAGACTTTCAGATAGGGGAAATGTCAGTGAGCATTCCGATTTCAGTTCCAGAGCGATTCGTCCAATGAGTCCTTCATATTTAGTCGTTTTCAGCCAATTTTCAGAATTTTTGAAAATTTCACTTTTTTGTGAAAATATCCACTAAATGAGGGAATAATATGTGTGAGGGTACCCCAGGAGAGTTCCAAATGTGTGTGGGTAGAATATATATCCCACGGGGGTAAAATTGAAAAAAGTTGAAAAAATTTTTTTGTTGGACTTAGTCATTTTTCCGGCGTTTAGAAGACTTTCAGATAGGGGAAATATCAGTGAGTATTCCAATTTCAGTTCCAGAGCGATTCGCCCGATGAGTCCTTCATATTTAGTAGTTTTCAGCCAATTTTCAGAATTTTTGAAAATTTCACTTTTTTGTGAAAATATCCACTAAATGAGGGAATAATATGTGTGAGGGTACCCCAGGAGAGTTCCAAATGTGTGTGGGTAGAATATATATCCCACTGGAGTAAAATTGAAAACAGATGAAAAATTTTTTTTTTTTGACTTAGTCATTTTTTCAGCGTTTATCAGACTTTCAGATAGGGGAAATGTCAGTGAGCGTTCCGATTTCAGTACCAGAGCGATTCGCCCGATGAGTCCTTCATATTTAGTAGTTTTCAGCCAATTTTCAGAATTTTTGAAAATTTCACTTTTTTGTGAAAATATCCACTAAATGAGGGAATAATATGTGTGAGGGTACCCCAGGAGAGTTCCAAATGTGTGTGGGTAGAATATATATCCCACGGGGGTAAAATTGAAAAAAGTTGAAAAAAAATTTTTGTTAGACTTAGTCATTTTTCCGGCGTTTAGAAGACTTTCAGATAGGGGAAATGTCAGTGAGCGTTCCGATTTCAGTTCCAGAGCGATTCGTCCAATGAGTCCTTCATATTTAGTCGTTTTCAGACAATTTTTCAGAATTTTTGAAAATTTCACTTTTTTGTGAAAATATCGACTAAATGAGGGAATAATATGTGTGAGGGTACACCAGGAGAGTTCCAAATGTGTGTGGGTAGAATATATATCCCACGGGGGTAAAATTGAAAAAAGGTGAAAAAATTTTTTTTTGGACTTAGTCATTTTTCCGGCGTTTATCAGACTTTCAGATAGGGGAAATGTCAGTGAGCATTCCGATTTCAGTTCCAGAGCGATTCGTCCAATGAGTCCTTCATATTTAGTCGTTTTCAGCCAAGTTTCAGAATTTTTGAAAATTTCACTTTTTTGTGAAAATATCCACTAAATGAGGGAATAATATGTGTGAGGGTACCCCAGGAGAGTTCCAAATGTGTGTGGGTAGAATATATATCCCACGGGGGTAAAATTGAAAAAAGTTGAAAACATTTTTTTGTTGGACTTAGTCATTTTTCCGGCGTTTAGAAGACTTTCAGATAGGGGAAATATCAGTGAGTATTCCAATTTCAGTTCCAGAGCTATTCGCCCGATGAGTCCTTCATATTTAGTAGTTTTCAGCCAATTTTCAGAATTTTTGAAAATTTCACTTTTTTGTGAAAATATCCACTAAATGAGGGAATAATATGTGTGAGGGTACCCCAGGAGAGTTCCAAATGTGTGTGGGTAGAATATATATCCCACGGGGGTAAAATTGAAAACAGATGAAAAATTTTTTTTTTTAGACTTAGTCATTTTTTCAGCGTTTATCAGACTTTCAGATAGGGGAAATGTCAGTGAGCATTCCGATTTCAGTTCCAGAGCGATTCGTCCAATGAGTCCTTCATATTTAGTCGTTTTCAGCCAATTTTCAGAATTTTTGAAAATTTCACTTTTTTGTGAAAATATCCACTAAATGAGGGAATAATATGTGTGAGGGTACCCCAGGAGAGTTCCAAATGTGTGTGGGTAGAGTATATATCCCACTGGAGTAAAATTGAAAACAGATGAAAAATTTTTTTTTTTGGACTTAGTCATTTTTTCAGCGTTTATCAGACTTTCAGATAGGGGAAATGTCAGTGAGCGTTCAGATTTCAGTTCCAGAGCGATTCGTCCAATGAGTCCTTCATATTTAGTCGTTTTCAGACAATTTTTCAGAATTTTTGAAAATTTCACTTTTTTGTGAAAATATCCACTAAATGAGGGAATAATATGTGTGAGGGTACACCAGGAGAGTTCCAAATGTGTGTCAGTAGAATATATATCCCACGGGGGTAAAATTGAAAAAAGGTGAAAAAAAATTTTTTGGGGACTTAGTCATTTTTTCAGCGTTTATCCGACTTTCAGATAGGGGAAATGTCAGTGAGCATTCCAATTTCAGTTCCAGAGCGATTCGTCCAATGAGTCCTTCATATTTAGTCGTTTTCAGCCAATGTTCAGAATTTTTGAAAATTTCACTTTTTTGTGAAAATATCCACTAAATGAGGGAATAATATGTGTGAGGGTACCCCAGGAGAGTTCCAAATGTGTGTGGGTAGAATATATATCCCACGGGGGTAAAATTGAAAAAAGTTGAAAAAAAAATTTTGTTAGACTTAGTCATTTTTCCGGCGTTTAGAAGACTTTCAGATAGGGGAAATGTCAGTGAGCGTTCCGATTTCAGTTCCAGAGCTATTCGCCCGATGAGTCCTTCATATTTAGTAGTTTTCAGCCAATTTTCAGAATTTTTGAAAATTTCACTTTTTTGTGAAAATATCCACTAAATGAGGGAATAATATGTGTGAGGGTTCCCCAGGAGAGTTCCAAATGTGTGTGGGTAGAATATATATCCCACGGGGGTAAAATTGAAAACAGATGAAAAATTTTTTTTTTTAGACTTAGTCATTTTTTCAGCGTTTATCAGACTTTCAGATAGGGGAATTGTCAGTGAGCGTTCCGATTTCAGTACCAGAGCGATTCGCCCGATGAGTCCTTCATATTTAGTAGTTTTCAGCCAATTTTCAGAATTTTTGAAAATTTCACTTTTTTGTGAAAATATCCACTAAATGAGGGAATAATATGTGTGAGGGTACCCCAGGAGAGTTCCAAATGTGTGTGGGTAGAATATATATCCCACTGGAGTAAAATTGAAAACAGATGAAAAATTTTTTTTTTTTGACTTAGTCATTTTTTCAGCGTTTATCAGACTTTCAGATAGGGGAAATGTCAGTGAGCGTTCCGATTTCAGTACCAGAGCGATTCGCCCGATGAGTCCTTCATATTTAGTAGTTTTCAGCCAATTTTCAGAATTTTTGAAAATTTCACTTTTTTGTGAAAATATCCACTAAATGAGGGAATAATATGTGTGAGGGTACCCCAGGAGAGTTCCAAATGTGTGTGGGTAGAATATATATCCCACGGGGGTAAAATTGAAAAAAGTTGAAAAAAAAATTTTGTTAGACTTAGTCATTTTTCCGGCGTTTAGAAGACTTTCAGATAGGGGAAATGTCAGTGAGCGTTCCGATTTCAGTTCCAGAGCGATTCTTCCAAAGAGTCCTTCATATTTAGTCGTTTTCAGACAATTTTTCAGAATTTTTGAAAATTTCACTTTTTTGTGAAAATATCCACTAAATGAGGGAATAATATGTGTGAGGGTACACCAGGAGAGTTCCAAATGTGTGTGGGTAGAATATATATCCCACGGGGGTAAAATTGAAAAAAGGTGAAACATTTTTTTTTTGGACTTAGTCATTTTTCCGGCGTTTATCAGACTTTCAGATAGGGGAAATGTCAGTGAGCATTCCGATTTCAGTTCCAGAGCGATTCGTCCAATGAGTCCTTCATATTTAGTCGTTTTCAGCCAATTTTCAGAATTTTTGAAAATTTCACTTTTTTGTGAAAATATCCACTAAATGAGGGAATAATATGTGTGAGGGTACCCCAGGAGAGTTCCAAATGTGTGTGGGTAGAATATATATCCCACGGGGGTAAAATTGAAAAAAGTTGAAAAAATTTTTTTGTTGGACTTAGTCATTTTTCCGGCGTTTAGAAGACTTTCAGATAGGGGAAATATCAGTGAGTATTCCAATTTCAGTTCCAGAGCGATTCGCCCGATGAGTCCTTCATATTTAGTAGTTTTCAGCCAATTTTCAGAATTTTTGAAAATTTCACTTTTTTGTGAAAATATCCACTAAATGAGGGAATAATATGTGTGAGGGTACCCCAGGAGAGTTCCAAATGTGTGTGGGTAGAATATATATCCCACTGGAGTAAAATTGAAAACAGATGAAAAATTTTTTTTTTTTGACTTAGTCATTTTTTCAGCGTTTATCAGACTTTCAGATAGGGGAAATGTCAGTGAGCGTTCCGATTTCAGTACCAGAGCGATTCGCCCGATGAGTCCTTCATATTTAGTAGTTTTCAGCCAATTTTCAGAATTTTTGAAAATTTCACTTTTTTGTGAAAATATCCACTAAATGAGGGAATAATATGTGTGAGGGTACCCCAGGAGAGTTCCAAATGTGTGTGGGTAGAATATATATCCCACGGGGGTAAAATTGAAAAAAGTTGAAAAAAAATTTTTGTTAGACTTAGTCATTTTTCCGGCGTTTAGAAGACTTTCAGATAGGGGAAATGTCAGTGAGCGTTCCGATTTCAGTTCCAGAGCGATTCGTCCAATGAGTCCTTCATATTTAGTCGTTTTCAGACAATTTTTCAGAATTTTTGAAAATTTCACTTTTTTGTGAAAATATCGACTAAATGAGGGAATAATATGTGTGAGGGTACACCAGGAGAGTTCCAAATGTGTGTGGGTAGAATATATATCCCACGGGGGTAAAATTGAAAAAAGGTGAAAAAATTTTTTTTTGGACTTAGTCATTTTTCCGGCGTTTATCAGACTTTCAGATAGGGGAAATGTCAGTGAGCATTCCGATTTCAGTTCCAGAGCGATTCGTCCAATGAGTCCTTCATATTTAGTCGTTTTCAGCCAAGTTTCAGAATTTTTGAAAATTTCACTTTTTTGTGAAAATATCCACTAAATGAGGGAATAATATGTGTGAGGGTACCCCAGGAGAGTTCCAAATGTGTGTGGGTAGAATATATATCCCACGGGGGTAAAATTGAAAAAAGTTGAAAACATTTTTTTGTTGGACTTAGTCATTTTTCCGGCGTTTAGAAGACTTTCAGATAGGGGAAATATCAGTGAGTATTCCAATTTCAGTTCCAGAGCTATTCGCCCGATGAGTCCTTCATATTTAGTAGTTTTCAGCCAATTTTCAGAATTTTTGAAAATTTCACTTTTTTGTGAAAATATCCACTAAATGAGGGAATAATATGTGTGAGGGTACCCCAGGAGAGTTCCAAATGTGTGTGGGTAGAATATATATCCCACGGGGGTAAAATTGAAAACAGATGAAAAATTTTTTTTTTTAGACTTAGTCATTTTTTCAGCGTTTATCAGACTTTCAGATAGGGGAAATGTCAGTGAGCATTCCGATTTCAGTTCCAGAGCGATTCGTCCAATGAGTCCTTCATATTTAGTCGTTTTCAGCCAATTTTCAGAATTTTTGAAAATTTCACTTTTTTGTGAAAATATCCACTAAATGAGGGAATAATATGTGTGAGGGTACCCCAGGAGAGTTCCAAATGTGTGTGGGTAGAGTATATATCCCACTGGAGTAAAATTGAAAACAGATGAAAAATTTTTTTTTTTGGACTTAGTCATTTTTTCAGCGTTTATCAGACTTTCAGATAGGGGAAATGTCAGTGAGCGTTCCGATTTCAGTACCAGAGCGATTCGCCCGATGAGTCCTTCATATTTAGTAGTTTTCAGCCAATTTTCAGAATTTTTGAAAATTTCACTTTTTTGTGAAAATATCCACTAAATGAGGGAATAATATGTGTGAGGGTACCCCAGGAGAGTTCCAAATGTGTGTGGGTAGAATATATATCCCACGGGGGTAAAATTGAAAAAAGTTGAAAAAAAATTTTTGTTAGACTTAGTCATTTTTCCGGCGTTTAGAAGACTTTCAGATAGGGGAAATGTCAGTGAGCGTTCCGATTTCAGTTCCAGAGCGATTCGTCCAATGAGTCCTTCATATTTAGTCGTTTTCAGACAATTTTTCAGAATTTTTGAAAATTTCACTTTTTTGTGAAAATATCGACTAAATGAGGGAATAATATGTGTGAGGGTACACCAGGAGAGTTCCAAATGTGTGTGGGTAGAATATATATCCCACGGGGGTAAAATTGAAAAAAGGTGAAAAAATTTTTTTTTGGACTTAGTCATTTTTCCGGCGTTTATCAGACTTTCAGATAGGGGAAATGTCAGTGAGCATTCCGATTTCAGTTCCAGAGCGATTCGTCCAATGAGTCCTTCATATTTAGTCGTTTTCAGCCAAGTTTCAGAATTTTTGAAAATTTCACTTTTTTGTGAAAATATCCACTAAATGAGGGAATAATATGTGTGAGGGTACCCCAGGAGAGTTCCAAATGTGTGTGGGTAGAATATATATCCCACGGGGGTAAAATTGAAAAAAGTTGAAAACATTTTTTTGTTGGACTTAGTCATTTTTCCGGCGTTTAGAAGACTTTCAGATAGGGGAAATATCAGTGAGTATTCCAATTTCAGTTCCAGAGCTATTCGCCCGATGAGTCCTTCATATTTAGTAGTTTTCAGCCAATTTTCAGAATTTTTGAAAATTTCACTTTTTTGTGAAAATATCCACTAAATGAGGGAATAATATGTGTGAGGGTACCCCAGGAGAGTTCCAAATGTGTGTGGGTAGAATATATATCCCACGGGGGTAAAATTGAAAACAGATGAAAAATTTTTTTTTTTAGACTTAGTCATTTTTTCAGCGTTTATCAGACTTTCAGATAGGGGAAATGTCAGTGAGCATTCCGATTTCAGTTCCAGAGCGATTCGTCCAATGAGTCCTTCATATTTAGTCGTTTTCAGCCAATTTTCAGAATTTTTGAAAATTTCACTTTTTTGTGAAAATATCCACTAAATGAGGGAATAATATGTGTGAGGGTACCCCAGGAGAGTTCCAAATGTGTGTGGGTAGAGTATATATCCCACTGGAGTAAAATTGAAAACAGATGAAAAATTTTTTTTTTTGGACTTAGTCATTTTTTCAGCGTTTATCAGACTTTCAGATAGGGGAAATGTCAGTGAGCGTTCAGATTTCAGTTCCAGAGCGATTCGTCCAATGAGTCCTTCATATTTAGTCGTTTTCAGACAATTTTTCAGAATTTTTGAAAATTTCACTTTTTTGTGAAAATATCCACTAAATGAGGGAATAATATGTGTGAGGGTACACCAGGAGAGTTCCAAATGTGTGTCAGTAGAATATATATCCCACGGGGGTAAAATTGAAAAAAGGTGAAAAAAAATTTTTTGGGGACTTAGTCATTTTTTCAGCGTTTATCCGACTTTCAGATAGGGGAAATGTCAGTGAGCATTCCAATTTCAGTTCCAGAGCGATTCGTCCAATGAGTCCTTCATATTTAGTCGTTTTCAGCCAATGTTCAGAATTTTTGAAAATTTCACTTTTTTGTGAAAATATCCACTAAATGAGGGAATAATATGTGTGAGGGTACCCCAGGAGAGTTCCAAATGTGTGTGGGTAGAATATATATCCCACGGGGGTAAAATTGAAAAAAGTTGAAAAAAAAATTTTGTTAGACTTAGTCATTTTTCCGGCGTTTAGAAGACTTTCAGATAGGGGAAATGTCAGTGAGCGTTCCGATTTCAGTTCCAGAGCTATTCGCCCGATGAGTCCTTCATATTTAGTAGTTTTCAGCCAATTTTCAGAATTTTTGAAAATTTCACTTTTTTGTGAAAATATCCACTAAATGAGGGAATAATATGTGTGAGGGTTCCCCAGGAGAGTTCCAAATGTGTGTGGGTAGAATATATATCCCACGGGGGTAAAATTGAAAACAGATGAAAAATTTTTTTTTTTAGACTTAGTCATTTTTTCAGCGTTTATCAGACTTTCAGATAGGGGAATTGTCAGTGAGCGTTCCGATTTCAGTACCAGAGCGATTCGCCCGATGAGTCCTTCATATTTAGTAGTTTTCAGCCAATTTTCAGAATTTTTGAAAATTTCACTTTTTTGTGAAAATATCCACTAAATGAGGGAATAATATGTGTGAGGGTACCCCAGGAGAGTTCCAAATGTGTGTGGGTAGAATATATATCCCACTGGAGTAAAATTGAAAACAGATGAAAAATTTTTTTTTTTTGACTTAGTCATTTTTTCAGCGTTTATCAGACTTTCAGATAGGGGAAATGTCAGTGAGCGTTCCGATTTCAGTACCAGAGCGATTCGCCCGATGAGTCCTTCATATTTAGTAGTTTTCAGCCAATTTTCAGAATTTTTGAAAATTTCACTTTTTTGTGAAAATATCCACTAAATGAGGGAATAATATGTGTGAGGGTACCCCAGGAGAGTTCCAAATGTGTGTGGGTAGAATATATATCCCACGGGGGTAAAATTGAAAAAAGTTGAAAAAAAAATTTTGTTAGACTTAGTCATTTTTCCGGCGTTTAGAAGACTTTCAGATAGGGGAAATGTCAGTGAGCGTTCCGATTTCAGTTCCAGAGCGATTCTTCCAAAGAGTCCTTCATATTTAGTCGTTTTCAGACAATTTTTCAGAATTTTTGAAAATTTCACTTTTTTGTGAAAATATCCACTAAATGAGGGAATAATATGTGTGAGGGTACACCAGGAGAGTTCCAAATGTGTGTGGGTAGAATATATATCCCACGGGGGTAAAATTGAAAAAAGGTGAAAAAATTTTTTTTTGGACTTAGTCATTTTTCCGGCGTTTATCAGACTTTCAGATAGGGGAAATGTCAGTGAGCATTCCGATTTCAGTTCCAGAGCGATTCGTCCAATGAGTCCTTCATATTTAGTCGTTTTCAGCCAATTTTCAGAATTTTTGAAAATTTCACTTTTTTGTGAAAATATCCACTAAATGAGGGAATAATATGTGTGAGGGTACCCCAGGAGAGTTCCAAATGTGTGTGGGTAGAATATATATCCCACGGGGGTAAAATTGAAAAAAGTTGAAAAAATTTTTTTGTTGGACTTAGTCATTTTTCCGGCGTTTAGAAGACTTTCAGATAGGGGAAATATCAGTGAGTATTCCAATTTCAGTTCCAGAGCGATTCGCCCGATGAGTCCTTCATATTTAGTAGTTTTCAGCCAATTTTCAGAATTTTTGAAAATTTCACTTTTTTGTGAAAATATCCACTAAATGAGGGAATAATATGTGTGAGGGTACCCCAGGAGAGTTCCAAATGTGTGTGGGTAGAATATATATCCCACTGGAGTAAAATTGAAAACAGATGAAAAATTTTTTTTTTTTGACTTAGTCATTTTTTCAGCGTTTATCAGACTTTCAGATAGGGGAAATGTCAGTGAGCGTTCCGATTTCAGTACCAGAGCGATTCGCCCGATGAGTCCTTCATATTTAGTAGTTTTCAGCCAATTTTCAGAATTTTTGAAAATTTCACTTTTTTGTGAAAATATCCACTAAATGAGGGAATAATATGTGTGAGGGTACCCCAGGAGAGTTCCAAATGTGTGTGGGTAGAATATATATCCCACGGGGGTAAAATTGAAAAAAGTTGAAAAAAAATTTTTGTTAGACTTAGTCATTTTTCCGGCGTTTAGAAGACTTTCAGATAGGGGAAATGTCAGTGAGCGTTCCGATTTCAGTTCCAGAGCGATTCGTCCAATGAGTCCTTCATATTTAGTCGTTTTCAGACAATTTTTCAGAATTTTTGAAAATTTCACTTTTTTGTGAAAATATCGACTAAATGAGGGAATAATATGTGTGAGGGTACACCAGGAGAGTTCCAATTGTGTGTGGGTAGAATATATATCCCACGGGGGTAAAATTGAAAAAAGGTGAAAAAATTTTTTTTTGGACTTAGTCATTTTTCCGGCGTTTATCAGACTTTCAGATAGGGGAAATGTCAGTGAGCATTCCGATTTCAGTTCCAGAGCGATTCGTCCAATGAGTCCTTCATATTTAGTCGTTTTCAGCCAAGTTTCAGAATTTTTGAAAATTTCACTTTTTTGTGAAAATATCCACTAAATGAGGGAATAATATGTGTGAGGGTACCCCAGGAGAGTTCCAAATGTGTGTGGGTAGAATATATATCCCACGGGGGTAAAATTGAAAAAAGTTGAAAACATTTTTTTGTTGGACTTAGTCATTTTTCCGGCGTTTAGAAGATTTTCAGATAGGGGAAATATCAGTGAGTATTCCAATTTCAGTTCCAGAGCTATTCGCCCGATGAGTCCTTCATATTTAGTAGTTTTCAGCCAATTTTCAGAATTTTTGAAAATTTCACTTTTTTGTGAAAATATCCACTAAATGAGGGAATAATATGTGTGAGGGTACCCCAGGAGAGTTCCAAATGTGTGTGGGTAGAATATATATCCCACGGGGGTAAAATTGAAAACAGATGAAAAATTTTTTTTTTTAGACTTAGTCATTTTTTCAGCGTTTATCAGACTTTCAGATAGGGGAAATGTCAGTGAGCATTCCGATTTCAGTTCCAGAGCGATTCGTCCAATGAGTCCTTCATATTTAGTCGTTTTCAGCCAATTTTCAGAATTTTTGAAAATTTCACTTTTTTGTGAAAATATCCACTAAATGAGGGAATAATATGTGTGAGGGTACCCCAGGAGAGTTCCAAATGTGTGTGGGTAGAGTATATATCCCACTGGAGTAAAATTGAAAACAGATGAAAAATTTTTTTTTTTGGACTTAGTCATTTTTTCAGCGTTTATCAGACTTTCAGATAGGGGAAATGTCAGTGAGCGTTCAGATTTCAGTTCCAGAGCGATTCGTCCAATGAGTCCTTCATATTTAGTCGTTTTCAGACAATTTTTCAGAATTTTTGAAAATTTCACTTTTTTGTGAAAATATCCACTAAATGAGGGAATAATATGTGTGAGGGTACACCAGGAGAGTTCCAAATGTGTGTCAGTAGAATATATATCCCACGGGGGTAAAATTGAAAAAAGGTGAAAAAAAATTTTTTGGGGACTTAGTCATTTTATCAGCGTTTATCCGACTTTCAGATAGGGGAAATGTCAGTGAGCATTCCAATTTCAGTTCCAGAGCGATTCGTCCAATGAGTCCTTCATATTTAGTCGTTTTCAGCCAATGTTCAGAATTTTTGAAAATTTCACTTTTTTGTGAAAATATCCACTAAATGAGGGAATAATATGTGTGAGGGTACCCCAGGAGAGTTCGAAATGTGTGTGGGTAGAATATATATCCCACGGGGGTAAAATTGAAAAAAGTTGAAAAAAAAATTTTGTTAGACTTAGTCATTTTTCCGGCGTTTAGAAGACTTTCAGATAGGGGAAATGTCAGTGAGCGCTCCGATTTCAGTTCCAGAGCGATTCGCCCGATGAGTCCTTCATATTTAGTCGTTTTCAGCCAATTTTCTGAATTTTTGAAAATTTCACTATTTTGTGAAAATATCCACTAAATGAGGGAATAATATGTGTGAGGGTACCCCAGGAGAGTTCCAAATGTGTGTGGGTAGAAGATATATCCCACGGGGGTAAAATTGAAAAAAGTTGAAAAAAATTTGTTTTTTCGACTTAGTCATTTTTCCGGCGTTTATCAGACTTTCAAATAGGGGAAATGTCAGTGAGCATTCCGATTTCAGTTCCAGAGCGATTCGCCCGATGATTCCTTCATATTTAATCGTTTTCAGCCAATTTTCTGAATTTTTGAAAATTTCACTTTTTTTGTGAAAATATCCACTAAATGAGGGAATAATATGTGTGAGGGTACCCCAGGAGAGTTCCAAATGTGTGTGGGTAGAATATATATCCCACGGGGGTAAAATTGAAAAAAGTTGAAAAAAAAATTTTGTTAGACTTAGTCATTTTTCCGGCGTTTATCAGACTTTCAGATAGGGGAATTGTCAGTGAGCGTTCCGATTTCAGTTCCAGAGCGATTCGTCCAATGAGTCCTTCATATTTAGTCGTTTTCAGCCAATTTTCAGAATTTTTGAAAATTTCACTTTTTTGTGAAAATATCCACTAAATGAGGGAATAATATGTGTGAGGGTACCCCAGGAGAGTTCCAAATGTGTGTGGGTAGAATATATATCCCACGGGGGTAAAATTGAAAAAAGTTGAAAACATTTTTTTGTTGGACTTAGTCATTTTTCCGGCGTTTAGAAGACTTTCAGATAGGGGAAATATCAGTGAGTATTCCAATTTCAGTTCCAGAGCGATTCGCCCGATGAGTCCTTCATATTTAGTAGTTTTCAGCCAATTTTCAGAATTTTTGAAAATTTCACTTTTTTGTGAAAATATCCACTAAATGAGGGAATAATATGTGTGAGGGTACCCCAGGAGAGTTCCAAATGTGTGTGGGTAGAATATATATCCCACTGGAGTAAAATTGAAAACGATGAAAAATTTTTTTTTTTTGACTTAGTCATTTTTTCAGCGTTTATCAGACTTTCAGATAGGGGAAATGTCAGTGAGCATTCCGATTTCAGTTCCAGAGCGATTCGTCCAATGAGTCCTTCATATTTAGTCGTTTTCAGCCAATTTTCAGAATTTTTGAAAATTTCACTTTTTTTGTGAAAATATCCACTAAATGAGGGAATAATATGTGTGAGGGTACCCCAGGAGAGTTCCAAATGTGTGTGGGTAGAATATATATCCCACTGGAGTAAAATTGAAAACAGATGAAAAATTTTTTTTTTTTGACTTAGTCATTTTTTCAGCGTTTATCAGACTTTCAGATAGGGGAAATGTCAGTGAGCGTTCCGATTTCAGTACCAGAGCGATTCGCCCGATGAGTCCTTCATATTTAGTAGTTTTCAGCCAATTTTCAGAATTTTTGAAAATTTCACTTTTTTGTGAAAATATCCACTAAATGAGGGAATAATATGTGTGAGGGTACCCCAGGAGAGTTCCAAATGTGTGTGGGTACAATATATATCCCACGGGGGTAAAATTGAAAAAAATTGAAAAAAAAATTTTGTTAGACTTAGTCATTTTTCCGGCGTTTAGAAGACTTTCAGATAGGGGAAATGTCAGTGAGCGTTCCGATTTCATTTCCAGAGCGATTCGTCCAATGAGTCCTTCATATTTAGTCGTTTTCAGACAATTTTTCAGAATTTTTGAAAATTTCACTTTTTTGTGAAAATATCCACTAAATGAGGGAATAATATGTGTGAGGGTACACCAGGAGAGTTCCAAATGTGTGTGGGTAGAATATATATCCCACGGGGGTAAAATTGAAAAAAGGTGAAAAAATTTTTTTTTGGACTTAGTCATTTTTCCGGCGTTTATCAGACTTTCAGATAGGGGAGATGTCAGTGAGCATTCCGATTTCAGTTCCAGAGCGATTCGTCCAATGAGTCCTTCATATTTAGTCGTTTTCAGCCAATTTTCAGAATTTTTGAAAATTTCACTTTTTTGTGAAAATATCCACTAAATAAGGGAATAATATGTGTGAGGGTACCCCAGGAGAGTTCCAAATGTGTGTGGGTAGAATATATATCCCACTGGAGTAAAATTGAAAACAGATGAAAAATTTTTTTTTTTGGACTTAGTCATTTTTTCAGCGTTTATCAGACTTTCAGATAGGGGAAATGTCAGTGAGCGTTCAGATTTCAGTTCCAGAGCGATTCGTCCAATGAGTCCTTTATATTTAGTCGTTTTCAGACAATTTTTCAGAATTTTTGAAAATTTCACTTTTTTGTGAAAATATCCACTAAATGAGGGAATAATATGTGTGAGGGTACACCAGGAGAGTTCCAAATGTGTGTCAGTAGAATATATATCCCACGGGGGTAAAATTGAAAAAAGGTGAAAAAAAATTTTTTGGGGACTTAGTCATTTTTTCAGCGTTTATCCGACTTTCAGATAGGGGAAATGTCAGTGAGCATTCCAATTTCAGTTCCAGAGCGATTCGTCCAATGAGTCCTTCATATTTAGTCGTTTTCAGCCAATGTTCAGAATTTTTGAAAATTTCACTTTTTTGTGAAAATATCCACTAAATGAGGGAATAATATGTGTGAGGGTACCCCAGGAGAGTTCCAAATGTGTGTGGGTAGAATATATATCCCACGGGGGTAAAATTGAAAAAAGTTGAAAAAAAAATTTTGTTAGACTTAGTCATTTTTCCAGCGTTTAGAAGACTTTCAGATAGGGGAAATGTCAGTGAGCGTTCCGATTTCAGTTCCAGAGCGATTCGCCCGATGAGTCCTTCATATTTAGTCGTTTTCAGCCAATTTTCTGAATTTTTGAAAATTTCACTTTTTTGTGAAAATATCCACTAAATGAGGGAATAATATGTGTGAGGGTACCCCAGGAGAGTTCCAAATGTGTGTGGGTAGAGTATATATCCCACTGGAGTAAAATTGAAAACAGATGAAAAATTTTTTTTTTTGGACTTAGTCATTTTTTCAGCGTTTATCAGACTTTCAGATAGGGGAAATGTCAGTGAGCGTTCAGATTTCAGTTCCAGAGCGATTCGTCCAATGAGTCCTTCATATTTAGTCGTTTTCAGACAATTTTTCAGAATTTTTGAAAATTTCACTTTTTTGTGAAAATATCCACTAAATGAGGGAATAATATGTGTGAGGGTACACCAGGAGAGTTCCAAATGTGTGTCAGTAGAATATATATCCCACGGGGGTAAAATTGAAAAAAGGTGAAAAAAAATTTTTTGGGGACTTAGTCATTTTTTCAGCGTTTATCCGACTTTCAGATAGGGGAAATGTCAGTGAGCATTCCAATTTCAGTTCCAGAGCGATTCGTCCAATGAGTCCTTCATATTTAGTCGTTTTCAGCCAATGTTCAGAATTTTTGAAAATTTCACTTTTTTGTGAAAATATCCACTAAATGAGGGAATAATATGTGTGAGGGTACCCCAGGAGAGTTCCAAATGTGTGTGGGTAGAATATATATCCCACGGGGGTAAAATTGAAAAAAGTTGAAAAAAAAATTTTGTTAGACTTAGTCATTTTTCCGGCGTTTAGAAGACTTTCAGATAGGGGATATGTCAGTGAGCGTTCCGATTTCAGTTCCAGAGCGATTCGCCCGATGAGTCCTTCATATTTAGTCGTTTTCAGCCAATTTTCTGAATTTTTGAAAATTTCACTTTTTTGTGAAAATATCCACTAAATGAGGGAATAATATGTGTGAGGGTACCCCAGGAGAGTTCCAAATGTGTGTGGGTAGAAGATATATCCCACGGGGGTAAAATTGAAAAAAGTTGAAAAAAATTTGTTTTTTCGACTTAGTCATTTTTCCGGCGTTTATCAGACTTTCAAATAGGGGAAATGTCAGTGAGCATTCCGATTTCAGTTCCAGAGCGATTCGCCCGATGATTCCTTCATATTTAATCGTTTTCAGCCAATTTTCTGAATTTTTGAAAATTTCACTTTTTTTGTGAAAATATCCACTAAATGAGGGAATAATATGTGTGAGGGTACCCCAGGAGAGTTCCAAATGTGTGTGGGTAGAATATATATCCCACGGGGGTAAAATTGAAAAAAGTTGAAAACATTTTTTTGTTGGACTTAGTCATTTTTCCGGCGTTTAGAAGACTTTCAGATAGGGGAAATATCAGTGAGTATTCCAATTTCAGTTCCAGAGCGATTCGCCCGATGAGTCCTTCATATTTAGTAGTTTTCAGCCAATTTTCAGAATTTTTGAAAATTTCACTTTTTTGTGAAAATATCCACTAAATGAGGGAATAATATGTGTGAGGGTACCCCAGGAGAGTTCCAAATGTGTGTGGGTAGAATATATATCCCACTGGAGTAAAATTGAAAACGATGAAAAATTTTTTTTTTTTGACTTAGTCATTTTTTCAGCGTTTATCAGACTTTCAGATAGGGGAAATGTCAGTGAGCATTCCGATTTCAGTTCCAGAGCGATTCGTCCAATGAGTCCTTCATATTTAGTCGTTTTCAGCCAATTTTCAGAATTTTTGAAAATTTCACTTTTTTGTGAAAATATCCACTAAATGAGGGAATAATATGTGTGAGGGTACCCCAGGAGAGTTCCAAATGTGTGTGGGTAGAATATATATCCCACTGGAGTAAAATTGAAAACAGATGAAAAATTTTTTTTTTTTGACTTAGTCATTTTTTCAGCGTTTATCAGACTTTCAGATAGGGGAAATGTCAGTGAGCGTTCCGATTTCAGTACCAGAGCGATTCGCCCGATGAGTCCTTCATATTTAGTAGTTTTCAGCCAATTTTCAGAATTTTTGAAAATTTCACTTTTTTGTGAAAATATCCACTAAATGAGGGAATAATATGTGTGAGGGTACCCCAGGAGAGTTCCAAATGTGTGTGGGTACAATATATATCCCACGGGGGTAAAATTGAAAAAAATTGAAAAAAAAATTTTGTTAGACTTAGTCATTTTTCCGGCGTTTAGAAGACTTTCAGATAGGGGAAATGTCAGTGAGCGTTCCGATTTCATTTCCAGAGCGATTCGTCCAATGAGTCCTTCATATTTAGTCGTTTTCAGACAATTTTTCAGAATTTTTGAAAATTTCACTTTTTTGTGAAAATATCCACTAAATGAGGGAATAATATGTGTGAGGGTACACCAGGAGAGTTCCAAATGTGTGTGGGTAGAATATATATCCCACGGGGGTAAAATTGAAAAAAGGTGAAAAAATTTTTTTTTGGACTTAGTCATTTTTCCGGCGTTTATCAGACTTTCAGATAGGGGAGATGTCAGTGAGCATTCCGATTTCAGTTCCAGAGCGATTCGTCCAATGAGTCCTTCATATTTAGTCGTTTTCAGCCAATTTTCAGAATTTTTGAAAATTTCACTTTTTTGTGAAAATATCCACTAAATAAGGGAATAATATGTGTGAGGGTACCCCAGGAGAGTTCCAAATGTGTGTGGGTAGAATATATATCCCACTGGAGTAAAATTGAAAACAGATGAAAAATTTTTTTTTTTGGACTTAGTCATTTTTTCAGCGTTTATCAGACTTTCAGATAGGGGAAATGTCAGTGAGCGTTCAGATTTCAGTTCCAGAGCGATTCGTCCAATGAGTCCTTTATATTTAGTCGTTTTCAGACAATTTTTCAGAATTTTTGAAAATTTCACTTTTTTGTGAAAATATCCACTAAATGAGGGAATAATATGTGTGAGGGTACACCAGGAGAGTTCCAAATGTGTGTCAGTAGAATATATATCCCACGGGGGTAAAATTGAAAAAAGGTGAAAAAAAATTTTTTGGGGACTTAGTCATTTTTTCAGCGTTTATCCGACTTTCAGATAGGGGAAATGTCAGTGAGCATTCCAATTTCAGTTCCAGAGCGATTCGTCCAATGAGTCCTTCATATTTAGTCGTTTTCAGCCAATGTTCAGAATTTTTGAAAATTTCACTTTTTTGTGAAAATATCCACTAAATGAGGGAATAATATGTGTGAGGGTACCCCAGGAGAGTTCCAAATGTGTGTGGGTAGAATATATATCCCACGGGGGTAAAATTGAAAAAAGTTGAAAAAAAAATTTTGTTAGACTTAGTCATTTTTCCAGCGTTTAGAAGACTTTCAGATAGGGGAAATGTCAGTGAGCGTTCCGATTTCAGTTCCAGAGCGATTCGCCCGATGAGTCCTTCATATTTAGTCGTTTTCAGCCAATTTTCTGAATTTTTGAAAATTTCACTTTTTTGTGAAAATATCCACTAAATGAGGGAATAATATGTGTGAGGGTACCCCAGGAGAGTTCCAAATGTGTGTGGGTAGAAGATATATCCCACGGGGGTAAAATTGAAAAAAGTTGAAAAAAATTTGTTTTTTCGACTTAGTCATTTTTCCGGCGTTTATCAGACTTTCAAATAGGGGAAATGTCAGTGAGCATTCCGATTTCAGTTCCAGAGCGATTCGCCCGATGATTCCTTCATATTTAATCGTTTTCAGCCAATTTTCTGAATTTTTGAAAATTTCACTTTTTTGTGAAAATATCCACTAAATGAGGGAATAATATGTGTGAGGGTACCCCAGGAGAGTTCCAAATGTGTGTGGGTAGAATATATATCCCACGGGGGTAAAATTGAAAAAAGTTTAAAAAAAAATTTTGTTAGACTTAGTCACTTTTCCGGCGTTTAGAAGACTTTCAGATAGGGGAAATGTCAGTGAGCGTTCCGATTTCAGTTCCAGAGCGATTCGTCCAATGAGTCCTTCATATTTAGTCGTTTTCAGACAATTTTTCAGATTTTTTGAAAATTTCACTTTTTTGTGAAAATATCCACTAAATGAGGGAATAATATGTGTGAGGGTACACCAGGAGAGTTCCAAATGTGTGTGGGTAGAATATATATCCCACGGGGGTAAAATTGAAAAAAGTTGAAAAAAAAATTTTGTTAGACTTAGTCATTTTTCCAGCGTTTAGAAGACTTTCAGATAGGGGAAATGTCAGTGAGCGTTCCGATTTCAGTTCCAGAGCGATTCGCCCGATGAGTCCTTCATATTTAGTCGTTTTCAGCCAATTTTCTGAATTTTTGAAAATTTCACTTTTTTGTGAAAATATCCACTAAATGAGGGAATAATATGTGTGAGGGTACCCCAGGAGAGTTCCAAATGTGTGTGGGTAGAAGATATATCCCACGGGGGTAAAATTGAAAAAAGTTGAAAAAAATTAGTTTTTTCGACTTAGTCATTTTTCCGGCGTTTATCAGACTTTCAAATAGGGGAAATGTCAGTGAGCATTCCGATTTCAGTTCCAGAGCGATTCGCCCGATGATTCCTTCATATTTAATCGTTTTCAGCCAATTTTCTGAATTTTTGAAAATTTCACTTTTTTGTGAAAATATCCACTAAATGAGGGAATAATATGTGTGAGGGTACCCCAGGAGAGTTCCAAATGTGTGTGGGTAGAATATATATCCCACGGGGGTAAAATTGAAAAAAGTTTAAAAAAAAATTTTGTTAGACTTAGTCACTTTTCCGGCGTTTAGAAGACTTTCAGATAGGGGAAATGTCAGTGAGCGTTCCGATTTCAGTTCCAGAGCGATTCGTCCAATGAGTCCTTCATATTTAGTCGTTTTCAGACAATTTTTCAGAATTTTTGAAAATTTCACTTTTTTGTGAAAATATCCACTAAATGAGGGAATAATATGTGTGAGGGTACACCAGGAGAGTTCCAAATGTGTGTGGGTAGAAAATATATCCCACGGGGGTAAAATTGAAAAAAGGTGAAAAAATTTTTTTTTGGACTTAGTCATTTTTCCGGCGTTTATCAGACTTTCAGATAGGGGAAATGTCAGTGAGCATTCCGATTTCAGTTCCAGAGCGATTCGTCCAATGAGTCCTTCATATTTAGTCGTTTTCAGCCAATTTTCAGAATTTTTGAAAATTTCACTTTTTTGTGAAAATATCCACTAAATGAGGGAATAATATGTGTGAGGGTACCCCAGGAGAGTTCCAAATGTGTGTGGGTAGAATATATATCCCACGGGGGTAAAATTGAAAAAAGATGAAAAATTTTTTTTTTTTACTTAGTCATTTTTCCGGCATTTATCAGACTTTCAGATAGGGGAAATGTCAGTGAGCGTTTCGATTTCAGTTCCAGAATGATTCGCCCGATGAGTCCTTCATATTTAGTCGTTTTCAGCCAATTTTCTGAATTTTTGAAAATTTCACTTTTTTGTGAAAATATCCACTAAATGAGGGCATAATATGTGTGAGGGTACCCCAGGAGAGTTCCAAATGTGTGTGGGTAGAATATATCCCACGGGAGTAAAATTGAAAACAGATGAAAAATTTTTTTTTTTGGACTATCATTTTTTCAGCGTTTATCAGACTTTCAGATAGGGGAAATGTCAGTGAGCGTTCCGATTTCAGTACCAGAGCGATTCGCCCGATGAGTCCTTCATATTTAGTAGTTTTCAGCCAATTTTCAGAATTTTTGAAAATTTCACTTTTTTGTGAAAATATCCACTAAATGAGGGAATAATATGTGTGAGGGTACCCCAGGAGAGTTCCAAATGTGTGTG
Source organism: Phyllobates terribilis (assembly GCF_046119375.1). Classification (NCBI taxonomy): domain Eukaryota; kingdom Metazoa; phylum Chordata; class Amphibia; order Anura; family Dendrobatidae; genus Phyllobates; species Phyllobates terribilis. Next base: position 15,634,293 of record NW_027362773.1, on the reverse strand, counting down.
GGTAGAATATATATCCCACGGGGGTAAAATTGAAAAAAGTTGAAAAAAAAATTTTGTTAGACTTAGTCATTTTTCCGGCGTTTAGAAGACTTTCACATAGGGGACATGTCAGTTAGCGTTCCGATTTCAGTTCCAGAGTGATTCTCCCGATGAGTCCTTCATATTTAGTCGTTTTCAGCCAATTTTCAGAATTTTGAAAATTTCACTTTTTTGTGAAAATATCCACTAAATGAGGGAATAATATGTGTGAGGGTACCCCAGGAGAGTTCCAAATGTGTGTGGGTAGAATATATATCCCACGGGGGTAAAATTGAAAAAAGGTGAAAAAATATTTTTTTGGACTTCGTCATTTTTCCGGCGTTTATCAGACTTTCAGATAGGGGAAATGTCAGTGAGCGTTCCGATTTCAGTTCCAGAGCGATTCGCCCAATGAGTCCTTCATATTTAGTCGGTTTCAGACAATTTTCAGAATTTTTGAAAATTTCACTTTTTTGTGAAAATATCCACTAAATGAGGGAATAATATGTGTGAGGGTACCCCAGGAGAGTTCCAAATGTGTGTGGGTAGAATATACATCCCACGGGGGTAAAATTGAAAAAAGGTGAAAAAATTTTTTTTGGGACTTAGTCATTTTTCCAGTGTTTATCAAACTTTCAGATAGGGGAAATGTCAGTGAGCATTCCGATTTCAGTTCCAGAGCGATTCGCCCAATGAGTCCTTCATATTTAGTCGTTTTCAGCCAATTTTTCAGATTTTTTGAAAATTTCACTTTTTTGTGAAAATATCCACTAAATGAGGGAATAATATGTGTGAGGGTACACCAGGAGAGTTCCAAATGTGTGTCGGTAGAATATATATCCCACGGGGGTAAAATTGAAAAAAGGTGAAAAAAAATTTTTGGGGGACTTAGTCATTTTTTCAGCGTTTATCAGACTTTCAGATAGGGGAAATGTCAGTGAGCATTCCAATTTGAGTTCCAGAGCGATTCGCTCGATGAGTCCTTCATATTTAGTCGTTTTCAGCCAATTTTCAGAATTTTTGAAAATTTCACTTTTTTGTGAAAATATCCACTAAATGAGGGAATAATATGTGTGAGGGTACCCCAGGAGAGTTCCAAATGTGTATGGGTAGAATATATATCCCACGGGGGTAAAATTGAAAAAAGGTGAAAAATTTTTTTTTTTGGACTTAGTCATTTTATCAGCGTTTATCAGACTTTCAGATAGGGGAAATGTCAGTGAGCGTTCCGATTTCAGTTCCAGAGCGATTCGCCCGATGAGTCCTTCATATTTAATCGTTTTCAGCCAATTTTCAGAATTTTTGAAAATTTCACTTTTTTGTGAAAATATCCACTAAATGAGGGAATAATATGTGTGAGGGTACCCCAGGAGAGTACCAAATGTGTGTGGGTAGAATATATATCCCACGGGGGTAAAATTGAAAAAAGGTGAAAAAATTTTTTTTGGGGACTTAGTCATTTTTTCAGCGTTTATCAGACTTTCAGATAGGGGAAATGTCAGTGAGCATTCCAATTTCAGTTCCAGAGCGATTGGCCCGATGAGTCCTTCATATTTAGTCGTTTTCAGCCAATTTTCAGAATTTTTGAAAATTTCACTTTTTTTGTGAAAATATCCACTAAATGAGGGAATAATATGTGTGAGGGTACCCCAGGAGAGTTCCAAATGTGTGTGGGTAGAATATATATCCCACGGGGGTAAAATTGAAAAAAGTTGAAAAAATATTTTTTTGGACTTCGTCATTTTTCCGGCGTTTATCAGACTTTCAGATAGGGGAAATGTCAGTGAGCATTCCGATTTCAGTTCCAGAGCGATTCGCCCAATGAGTCCTTCATATTTAGTCAGCTTCAGCCAATTTTCAGAATTTTTGAAAATTTCACTTTTTTGTGAAAATATCCACTAAATGAGGGAATTATATGTGTGAGGGTACCCCAGGAGAGTTCCAAATGTGTGTGGGTAGAATATATATCCCACGGGAGTAAAATTGAAAACAGATGAAAAATATTTTTTTTTGGACTTAGTCATTTTTTCAGCATTTATCAGACTTTCAGATAGGGGAAATGTCAGTGAGCATTCCGATTTCAGTACCAGAGCGATTCGCCCGATGAGTCCTTCATATTTAGTCGCTTTCATCCAATTTTCAGAATTTTTGAAAATTTCACTTTTTTGTGAAAATATCCACTAAATGAGGGAATAATATGTGTGAGGGTACCCCAGGAGAGTTCCAAATGTGTGTGGGTAGAATATATATCCCACGGGGGTAAAATTGAAAAATGTTGAAAAAATTTTTTTTTTAGACTTAGTCATTTTTCCGGAGTTTATCAGACTTTCAGATAGGGGAAATGTCAGTGAGCATTCCGATTTCAGTTCCAGAGCGATTCGCCCAATGAGTCCTTCATATTTAGTCGTTTTCAGGCAATTTTTCAGATTTTTTGAAAATTTCACTTTTTTGTGAAAATATCCACTAAATGAGGGAATAATATGTGTGAGGGTACCCCAGGAGAGTTCCAAATGTGTGTCGGTAGAATATATATCCCACGGGGGTAAAATTGAAAAAAGGTGAAAAAAAATTTTTGGGTGACTTAGTCATTTTTTCATCGTTTATCAGACTTTCAGATAGGGGAAATGTCAGTGAGCATTCCGATTTCAGTTCCAGAGCGATTCGCCCGATGAGTCCTTCATATTTAGTCGTTTTCAGCCAATTTTCCGAATTTTTGAAAATTTCACTTTTTTGTGAAAATATCCACTAAATGAGGGAATAATATGTGTGAGGGTACCCCAGGAGAGTTCCAAATGTGTGTGGGTAGAATATATATCCCACTGGGGTAAAATTGAAAAAAGTTGAAAAAATTTTTTTTTTAGACTTAGTCATTTTTCCGGCGTTTATCAGACTTTCAGATAGGGGAAATGTCAGTGAGCGTTCCGATTTCAGTTCCAGAGCGATTCGCCCGATGAGTCCTTCATATTTAGTCGTTTTCAGCCAATTTGCTGAATTTTTGAAAATTTCACTTTTTTGTGAAAATATCCACTAAATGAGGGAATAATATGTGTGAGGGTACCCCAGGAGAGTTCCAAATGTGTGTGGGTAGAATATATATCCCACGGGGGTAAAATTGAAAAAAGGTGAAATAAATTTTTTTTGGGACTTAGTCATTTTTTCAGCATTTATCAGACTTTCAGATAGGGGAAATGTCAGTGAGCGTTCCGATTTCAGTACCAGAGCGATTCGCCCGATGAGTCCTTCATATTTAGTCGCTTTCATCCAATTTTCAGAATTTTTGAAAATTTCACTTTTTTGTGAAAATATCCACTAAATGAGGGAATAATATGTGTGAGTGTACCCCAGGAGAGTTCCAAATGTGTGTGGGTAGAATATATATCCCACGGGGGTAAAATTGAAAAATGTTGAAAAAATTTTTTTTTTAGACTTAGTCATTTTTCCGGCGTTTATCAGACTTTCAGATAGGGGAAATGTCAGTGAGCATTCCGATTTCAGTTCCAGAGCGATTCGCCCAATGAGTCCTTCATATTTAGTCGTTTTCAGGCAATTTTTCAGATTTTTTGAAAATTTCACTTTTTTGTGAAAATATCCACTAAATGAGGGAATAATATGTGTGAGGGTACCCCAGGAGAGTTCCAAATGTGTGTCGGTAGAATATATATCCCACGGGGGTAAAATTGAAAAAAGGTGAAAAAAAATTTTTGGGTGACTTAGTCATTTTTTCATCGTTTATCAGACTTTCAGATAGGGGAAATGTCAGTGAGCATTCCGATTTCAGTTCCAGAGCGATTCGCCCGATGAGTCCTTCATATTTAGTCGTTTTCAGCCAATTTTCCGAATTTTTGAAAATTTCACTTTTTTGTGAAAATATCCACTAAATGAGGGAATAATATGTGTGAGGGTACCCCAGGAGAGTTCCAAATGTGTGTGGGTAGAATATATATCCCACGGGGGTAAAATTGAAAAAAGTTGAAAAAATTTTTTTTTTAGACTTAGTCATTTTTCCGGTGTTTATCAGACTTTCAGATAGGGGAAATGTCAGTGAGCGTTCCGATTTCAGTTCCAGAGCGATTCGCCCGATGAGTCCTTCATATTTAGTCGTTTTCAGCCAATTTGCTGAATTTTTGAAAATTTCACTTTTTTGTGAAAATATCCACTAAATGAGGGAATAATATGTGTGAGGGTACCCCAGGAGAGTTCCAAATGTGTGTGGGTAGAATATATATCCCACGGGGGTAAAATTGAAAAAAGGTGAAATAAATTTTTTTTGGGACTTAGTCATTTTTCCGGCATTTAGAAGACTTTCAGATAGGGGAAATATCAGTGAGTATTCCAATTTCAGTTCCAGAGCGATTCGCCCGATGAGTCCTTCATATTTAGTCGGTTTCAGCCAATTTTCAGAATTTTTGAAAATTTCACTTTTTTGTGAAAATATCCACTAAATGAGGGAATAATATGTTTGAGGGTACCCCAGGAGAGTTCCAAATGTGTGTGGGTAGAATATATATCCCACGGGGGTAAAATTGAAAAAAGTTGAAAAAAATTTTTTTTTAGACTTAGTCATTTTTCCGGCGTTTATCAGACTTTCAGATAGGGGAAATGTCAGTGAGCGTTCCGATTTCAGTACCAGAGCGATTCGCCCGATGAGTCCTTCATATTTAGTCGCTTTCATCCAATTTTCAGAATTTTTGAAAATTTCACTTTTTTGTGAAAATATCCACTAAATGAGGGAATAACATGTGTGAGGGTACCCCAGGAGAGTTCCAAATGTGTGTGGGTAGAATATATATCCCACGGGGGTAAAATTGAAAAAAGTTGAAAAAAAAATTTTGTTAGACTTAGTCATTTTTCCGGCGTTTAGAAGACTTTCAGATAGGGGAAATGTCAGTGAGCGTTCCGATTTCAGTTCCAGAGCGATTCGCCCGATGAGTCCTTCATATTTAGTCGTTTTGAGCCAATTTTCAGAATTTTGAAAATTTCACTTTTTTGTGAAAATATCCACTAAATGAGGGAATAATATGTGTGAGGGTACCCCAGGAGAGTTCCAAATGTGTGTGGGTAGAATATATATCCCACGGGGGTAAAATTGAAAAAAGTTGAAAAAAATTTTCTTTTAGACTTAGTCATTTTTCCGGCGTTTATCAGACTTTCAGATAGGGGATATGTCAGTGAGCGTTCCGATTTCAGTACCAGAGCGATTCGCCCGATGAGTCCTTCATATTTAGTCGCTTTCATGCAATTTTAAGAATTTTTGAAAATTTCACTTTTTTGTGAAAATATCCACTAAATGAGGGAATAATATGTGTGAGGGTACCCCAGGAGAGTTCCAAATGTGTGTGGGTAGAATATATATCCCACGGGGGTAAAATTGAAAAAAGGTGAAAAAAATTTTTTTTAGACTTAGTAATTTTTCCGGCGTTTATCAGACTTTCAGATAGGGGAAATGTCAGTGAGCGTTCCGATTTCAGTTCCAGAGCGATTCGCCCAATGAGTCCTTCATATTTAGTCGTTTTCAGCCAATTTTCTGAATTTTTGAAAATTTCACTTTTTTGTGAAAATATCCACTAAATGAGGGAATAATATGTGTGAGGGTACCCCAGGAGAGTTCCAAATGTGTGTGGGTAGAATATATATCCCACGGGGGTAAAATTGAAAAAAGGTGAAAATTTTTTTTTTTTGGACTTAGTCATTTTTTCAGCGTTTATCAGACTTTCAGATAGGGGAAATGTCAGTGAGCGTTCCGATTTCAGTTCCAGAGCGATTCGCCCGATGAGTCCTTCATATTTAGTCGTTTTCAGCCAATTTTCAGAATTTTTGAAAATTTCACTTTTTTGTGAAAATATCCACTAAATGAGGGAATAATATGTGTGAGGGTACCCCAGGAGAGTTCCAAATGTGTGTGGGTAGAATATATATCCCACGGGGGTAAAATTGAAAAAAGGTGAAAATTTTTTTTTTTTGGACTTAGTCATTTTTTCAGCGTTTATCAGACTTTCAGATAGGGGAAATGTCAGTGAGCGTTCCGATTTCAGTTCCAGAGCGATTCGCCCGATGAGTCCTTCATATTTAGTCGTTTTCAGCCAATTTTCAGAATTTTTGAAAATTTCACTTTTTTGTGAAAATATCCACTAAATGAGGGAATAATATGTGTGAGGGTACCCCAGGAGAGTTCCAAATGTGTGTGGGTAGAATATATATCCCACGGGGATAAAATTGAAAAAAGGTAAAAAATTTTTTTTTTAGACTTAGTCATTTTTTCAGCGTTTATCAGACTTTCAGATAGGGGAAATGTCAGTGAGCATTCCCATTTCAGTTCCAGAGCGATTCGCCCGATGAGTCCTTCATATTTAGTCGGTTTCAGCCAATTTTCAGAATTTTTGAAAATTTCACTTCTTTTGTGAAAATATCCACTAAATGAGGGAATAATATGTGTGAGGGTACCCCAGGAGAGTTCCAAATGTGTGTGGGTAGAATATATATCCCACGGGGGTAAAATTGAAAAAAGTTGAAAAAAATTTTTTTTTAGACTTAGTCATTTTTCCGGCGTTTATCAGACTTTCAGATAAGGGAAATGTCAGTGAGCGTTCCGATTTCAGTTCCAGAGCGATTTGCCCAATGAGTCCTTCATATTTAGTCGTTTTCAGCCAATTTTCAGAATTTTTGAAAATTTCACTTTTTTGTGAAAATATCCACTAAATGAGGGAATAATATGTGTGAGGGTACCCCAGGAGAGTTCCAAATGTGTGTGGGTAGAATATATATCCCACGGGGGTAAAATTGAAAAAAGTTGAAAAAAAAATTTTGTTAGACTTAGTCATTTTTCCGGCGTTTATCAGACTTTCAAATAGGGGAAATGTCAGTGAGCGTTCCCATTTCAGTTCCAGAGCGATTCGCCCGATGAGTCCTTCATATTTAGTCGTTTTCAGCCAATTTTCTGAATTTTTGAAAATTTCACTTTTTTGTGAAAATATCCACTAAATGAAGGAATAATATGTGTGAGGGTACCCCAGGAGAGTTCCAAATGTGTGTGGGTAGAATATATATCCCACGGGGGTAAAATTGAAAAAAGGTGAAAAAAAATTTTTTTGGGACTTACTCATTTTTCCTGCGTTTAGAAGACTTTCAGATAGGGGAAATGTCAGTGAGCGTTCCGATTTCAGTACCAGAGCGATTCGCCCGATGAGTCCTTCATATTTAGTCGCTTTCATCCAATTTTCAGAATTTTTGAAAATTTCACTTTTTTGTGAAAATATCCACTAAATGAGGGAATAATATGTGTGAGGGTACCCCAGGAGAGTTCCAAATGTGTGTGGGTAGAATATATATCCCACGGGGGTAAAATTGAAAAAAGGTGAAAAAATTTTTTTTTGGACTTAGTCATTTTTCCGGCGTTTATCAGACTTTCAGATAGGGGAAATGTCAGTGAGCATTCCAATTTCAGTTCCAGAGCGATTTGCCCAATGAGTCCTTCATATTTAGTCGTTTTCAGCCAATTTTCAGAATTTTTGAAAATTTCACTTTTTTGTGAAAATATCCACTAAATGAGGGAATAATATGTGTGAGGGTACCCCAGGAGAGTTCCAAATGTGTGTGGGTAGAATATATATCCCACGGGGGCAAAATTGAAAACAGATGAAAAATTTTTTTTTTTGGACTTAGTCATTTTTTCAGCGTTTATCAGACTTTCAGATAGGGGAAATGTCAGTGAGCGTTCAGATTTCAGTTCCAGAGCGATTCGTCCAATGAGTCCTTTATATTTAGTCGTTTTCAGACAATTTTTCAGAATTTTTGAAAATTTCACTTTTTTGTGAAAATATCCACTAAATGAGGGAATAATATGTGTGAGGGTACACCAGGAGAGTTCCAAATGTGTGTCAGTAGAATATATATCCCACGGGGGTAAAATTGAAAAAAGGTGAAAAAAAATTTTTTGGGGACTTAGTCATTTTTTCAGCGTTTATCCGACTTTCAGATAGGGGAAATGTCAGTGAGCAATCCAATTTCAGTTCCAGAGCGATTCGTCCAATGAGTCCTTCATATTTAGTCGTTTTCAGCCAATGTTCAGAATTTTTGAAAATTTCACTTTTTTGTGAAAATATCCACTAAATGAGGGAATAATATGTGTGAGGGTACCCCAGGAGAGTTCCAAATGTGTGTGGGTAGAATATATATCCCACGGGGGTAAAATTGAAAAAAGTTGAAAAAAAAATTTTGTTAGACTTAGTCATTTTTCCAGCGTTTAGAAGACTTTCAGATAGGGGAAATGTCAGTGAGCGTTCCGATTTCAGTTCCAGAGCGATTCGCCCGATGAGTCCTTCATATTTAGTCGTTTTCAGCCAATTTTCTGAATTTTTGAAAATTTCACTTTTTTGTGAAAATATCCACTAAATGAGGGAATAATATGTGTGAGGGTACCCCAGGAGAGTTCCAAATGTGTGTGGGTAGAAGATATATCCCACGGGGGTAAAATTGAAAAAAGTTGAAAAAAATTTGTTTTTTCGACTTAGTCATTTTTCCGGCGTTTATCAGACTTTCAAATAGGGGAAATGTCAGTGAGCATTCCGATTTCAGTTCCAGAGCGATTCGCCCGATGATTCCTTCATATTTAATCGTTTTCAGCCAATTTTCTGAATTTTTGAAAATTTCACTTTTTTGTGAAAATATCCACTAAATGAGGGAATAATATGTGTGAGGGTACCCCAGGAGAGTTCCAAATGTATGTGGGTAGAATATATATCCCACGGGGCTAAAATTGAAAAAAGTTTAAAAAAAATTTTTTTTGTACTTAGTCATTTTTCCAGCGTAAATCAGACTTTCAATTAGGGCAAATGTCAGTGAGCGTTCCGATTTCAGTTCCAGAGCGATTCGCCCGATGAGTCCTTCATATTTAGTCGGTTTCAGCCAATTTTCTGAATATTTGAAAATTTCACTTTTTTGTGAAAATATCCACTAAATGAGGGAATAATATGTGTGAGGGTACCCCAGGAGAGTTCCAAATGTGTGTGGGTAGAATATATATCCCACGGGGGTAAAATTGAAAAAAGTTTAAAAAAAATTTTTTTTAGACTTAGTCATTTTTCCGGCGTTTATCAGACTTTCAATTAGGGCAAATGTCAGTGAGCGTTCCAATTTCAGTTCCAGAGCGATTCGCCCGATGAGTCCTTCATATTTAGTCGGTTTCAGCCAATTTTCTGAATATTTGAAAATTTCACTTTTTTGTGAAAATATCCACTAAATGAGGGAATAATATGTGTGAGGGTACCCCTGGAGAGTTCCAAATTTGTGTGGGTAGAAGACATATCCAACGGGGGTAAAATTGAAAAAAGGTGAAAAAAATTTTTTTTTGGACTTAGTAATTTTTTCAGCGTTTATCAGACTTTCAGATAGGGGAAATGTCAGTGAGCGTTCCAATTTCAGTTCCAGAGCGATTCGCCTGATGAGTCCATCATATTTAGTCGTTTTCAGCCAATTTTCTGAATTTTTGAAAATTTCACTTTTTTGTGAAAATATCCACTAAATGAGGGAATAATATGTGTGAAGGTACCCCAGGAGAGTTCCAAATGTGTGTGGGCAGAATATATATCCCACGGGGGTAAAATTGAAAAAAGTTGAAAAAAAATTTTTTTTAGACTTAGTCATTTTTCCAGCGTTTATCAGACTTTCAGATAGGGGAAATGTCAGTGAGCGTTCCAATTTCAGTTCCAGAGCGATTCGCCCGATGAGTCCTTCATATTTAGTCGTTTTCAGCCAATTTTCTGAATTTTTGAAAATTTCACTTTTTTGTGAAAATATGCACTAAATGAGGGAATAATATGTGTGAGGGTACCCCAGGAGAGTTCCAAATGTGTGTGGGCAGATTATATATCCCACGGGGGTAAAATTGAAAAAAGTTTAAAAAAATTTTTTTTAGACTTAGTCATTTTTCCGGCGTTTATCAGACTTTCAATTAGGGCAAATGTCAGTGAGCATTCCGATTTCAGTTCTAGAGCGATTCGCCCGATTAGTCCTTCATATTTAGTCGTTTTCAGCCAATTTTCAGAATTTTTGAAAATGTCACTTTTTTGTGAAAATATCCACTAAATGAGGGAATAATATGTGTGAGGGTACCCCAGGAGAGTTCCAAATGTATGTGGGTAGAATATATATCCCACGGGGGTAAAATTGAAAAAAGTTTAAAAAAATTTTTTTTTGTACTTGGTCATTTTTCCAGCGTAAATCAGACTTTCAATTAGGGCAAATGTCAGTGAGCGTTCCGATTTCAGTTCCAGAGCGATTCGCCCGATGAGTACTTCATATTTAGTCGGTTTCAGCCAATTTTCTGAATATTTGAAAATTTCACTTTTTTGTGAAAATATCCACTAAATGAGGGAATAATATGTGTGAGGGTACCCCAGGAGAGTTCCAAATGTGTGTGGGTAGAATATATATCCCACGGGGGTAAAATTGAAAAAAGTTTAAAAAAAATTTTTTTTAGACTTAGTCATTTTTCCGGCGTTTATCAGACTTTCAATTAGGGCAAATGTCAGTGAGCATTCCGATTTCAGTTCTAGAGCGATTCGCCCGATTAGTCCTTCATATTTAGTCGTTTTCAGCCAATTTTCAGAATTTTTGAAAGTTTAACTTTTTTGTGAAAATATCCACTAAATGAGGGAATAATATGTGTGAGGGTACCCCAGGAGAGTTCCAAATGTATGTGGGTAGAATATATATCCCACGGGGGTAAAATTGAAAAAAGTTAAAAAAAAATTTTTTTTGTACTTAGTCATTTTTCCAGCGTAAATCAGACTTTCAATTAGGGCAATTGTCAGTGAGCGTTCCGATTTCAGTTCCAGAGCGATTCGCCCGATGAGTCCCTCATATTTAGTCGTTTTCAGCCAATTTTCTGAATTTTTGAAAATTTCACTTTTTTGTGAAAATATCCACTAAATGAGGGAATAATATGTGTGAAGGTACCCCAGGAGTGTTCCAAATGTGTGTGGGTAGAATATATATCCCACGGGGGTAAAATTGAAAAAAGTTGAAAAAATTTTTTTTTGGACTTAGTCATTTTTCCGGCGTTTATCAGACTTTCAGATAGGGGAAATGTCAGTGAGCGTTCCGATTTCAGTTCCAGAGTGATTCGCCAATGAGTCCTTCATATTTAGTCGTTTTCAGCCAATTTTCAGAATTTTTGAAAATTTCACTTTTTTGTGAAAATATCCACTAAATGAGGGAATAATATGTGTGAAGGTACCCCAGGAGTCTTCCAAATGTGTGTGGGTAGAATATATATCCCACGGGCGTAAAATTGAAAAAAGTTGAAAAAATTTTTTTTTGGAATTAGTCATTTTTTCAGCGTTTATCAGACTTTCAGATAGGGGAAATGTCAGTGAGCGTTCCAATTTCAGTTCCAGAGCGATTCGCCTGATGAGTCCCTCATATTTAGTCGTTTTCAGCCGTTTTTCGGAATTTTTGAAAATTTCACTTTTTTGTGAAAATATCCACTAACTGAGGGAATAATATGTGTGAGGGTACCCCAGGAGAGTTCCAAATGTGTGTGGGTAGAATATATATCCCACGGGGGTAAAATTGAAAAAAGGTGAAAAATTTTTTTTTTTGGACTTAGTCATTTTTCCGGCGTTTATCAGACTTTCAGATAGGGGAAATGTCAGTGAGCGTTCCGATTTCAGTTCCAGAGTGATTCGCCAATGAGTCCTTCATATTTAGTCGTTTTCAGCCAATTTTCAGAATTTTTGAAAATTTCACTTTTTTCTGAAAATATCCGCTAAATGAGGGAATAATATGTGTGAGGGTACCCCAGGAGAGTTCCAAATGTGTGTGGGTACAATATATATCCCACGGGGTAAAATTGAAAAAAGTTGAAAAAATTTTTTTTTGGACTTAGTCATTTTTCCGGCGTTTTTCAGACTTTCAGATAGGGGAAATGTCAGTGAGCATTCCGATTTCAGTTCCACAGCGATTCGCCTGATGAGTCCTTCATATTTAGTCGTTTTCAGCCAATTTTCTGAATTTTTGAAAATTTTACTTTTTTGTGAAAATATCCACTAAATGAGGGAATAATATGTGTGAGGGTACCCCTGGAGAGTTCCAAATTTGTGTGGGTAGAAGACATATCCAACGGGGGTAAAATTGAAAAAAGGTGAAAAAAAATTTTTTTTGGACATAGTAATTTTTTCAGCGTTTATCAGACTTTCAGATAGGGGAAATGTCAGTGAGCGTTCCAATTTCAGTTCCAGAGCGATTCGCCCGATGAGTCCCTCATATTTAGTCTTTTTCAGCCAATTTTCAGAATTTTTGAAAATTTCACTTTTTTGTGAAAATATCCACTAAATGAGGTAATAATATGTGTGAAGGTACCCCAGGAGTGTTCCAAATGTGTGTGGGTAGAATATATATCCCACGGGGGTAAAATTGAAAAAAGTTGAAAAAATTTTTTTTTGGACTTAGTCATTTTTCCAGCATTTATCAGACTTTCAGATAGGGGAAATGTCAGTGAGCGTTCCGATTTCAGTTCCATAGTGATTCGCCAATGAGTCCTTCATATTTAGTCGTTTTCAGCCACTTTTCAGAATTTTTGAAAATTTCACTTTTTTGTGAAAATATCCACTAAATGAGGGAATAATATGTGTGAGGGTACCCCTGGAGAGTTCCAAATTTGTGTGGGTAGAAGACATATCCAACGGGGGTAAAATTGAAAAAAGGTGAAAAAAAATTTTTTTTGGACTTAGTAATTTTTTCAGCGTTTATCAGACTTTCAGATAGGGGAAATGTCAGTGAGCGTTCCAATTTCAGTTCCAGAGTCATTCGCCCGATGAGTCCCTCATATTTAGTCGTTTTCAGCCAATTTTCAGAATTTTTGAAAATTTCACTTTTTTGTGAAAATATCCACTAAATGAGGGAATAATATGTGTGAAGGTACCCCAGGAGTGTTCCAAATGTGTGTGGGTAGAATATATATCCCACGGGGGTAAAATTGAAAAAAGTTGAAAAAAATTTTTTTTGGACTTAGTCATTTTTCCGGCATTTATCAGACTTTCAGATAGGGGAAATGTCAGTGAGCGTTCCGATTTCAGTTCCAGAGCAATTCGCCCGATGAGTCCCTCATATTTAGTCGTTTTCAGCCAATTTTCTGAATTTTTGAAAATTTCACTTTTTTGTGAAAATATCCACTAAATGAGGGAATAATATGTGTGAAGGTACCCCAGGAGTGTTCCAAATGTGTGTGGGTAGAATATATATCCCACGGTGGTAAAATTGAAAAAAGTTGAAAAAATTTTTTTTTGGACTTAGTCATTTTTCCGGCGTTTATCAGACTTTCAGATAGGGGAAGTGTCAGTGAGCGTTCCGATTTCAGTTCCAGAGCGATTCGCCCGATGATTCCTTCATATTTAGTCGTTTTCAGCCAATTTTCTTAATTTTTGAAAATTTCACTTTTTTTGTGAAAATATCCACTAAATGAGGGAATAATATGTGTGAGGGTACCCCAGGAGAGTTCCAAATGTGTGTGGGTAGAATATGTATCCCACGGGGGTAAAATTGAAAAAAGGTGAAAAAAAATTTTTTTGGACTTAGTCATTTTTCCGGCGTTTATCAGACTTTCAGATAGGGGAAATGTCAGTGAGCGTTTCGATTTCAGTTCCATAGTGATTCGCCAATGAGTTCTTCATATTTAGTCGTTTTCAGCCAATTTTCAGAATTTTTGAAAATTTCACTTTTTTGTGAAAATATCCACTAAATGAGGGAATAATATGTGTGAAGGTACCCCAGGAGTCTTCCAAATGTGTGTGGGTAGAATATATATCCCACGGGCGTAAAATTGAAAAAAGTTGAAAAAATTTTTTTTTGGAATTAGTCATTTTTTCAGCGTTTATCAGACTTTCAGATAGGGGAAATGTCAGTGAGCGTTCCAATTTCAGTTCCAGAGCGATTCGCCTGATGAGTCCCTCATATTTAGTCGTTTTCAGCCGTTTTTCGGAATTTTTGAAAATTTCACTTTTTTGTGAAAATATCCACTAACTGAGGGAATAATATGTGTGAGGGTACCCCAGGAGAGTTCCAAATGTGTGTGGGTAGAATATATATCCCACGGGGGTAAAATTGAAAAAAGGTGAAAAATTTTTTTTTTTGGACTTAGTCATTTTTCCGGCGTTTATCAGACTTTCAGATAGGGGAAATGTCAGTGAGCGTTCCGATTTCAGTTCCAGAGTGATTCGCCAATGAGTCCTTCATATTTAGTCGTTTTCAGCCAATTTTCAGAATTTTTGAAAATTTCACTTTTTTCTGAAAATATCCGCTAAATGAGGGAATAATATGTGTGAGGGTACCCCAGGAGAGTTCCAAATGTGTGTGGGTACAATATATATCCCACGGGGTAAAATTGAAAAAAGTTGAAAAAATTTTTTTTTGGACTTAGTCATTTTTCCGGCGTTTTTCAGACTTTCAGATAGGGGAAATGTCAGTGAGCATTCCGATTTCAGTTCCACAGCGATTCGCCTGATGAGTCCTTCATATTTAGTCGTTTTCAGCCAATTTTCTGAATTTTTGAAAATTTTACTTTTTTGTGAAAATATCCACTAAATGAGGGAATAATATGTGTGAGGGTACCCCTGGAGAGTTCCAAATTTGTGTGGGTAGAAGACATATCCAACGGGGGTAAAATTGAAAAAAGGTGAAAAAAAATTTTTTTTGGACATAGTAATTTTTTCAGCGTTTATCAGACTTTCAGATAGGGGAAATGTCAGTGAGCGTTCCAATTTCAGTTCCAGAGCGATTCGCCCGATGAGTCCCTCATATTTAGTCTTTTTCAGCCAATTTTCAGAATTTTTGAAAATTTCACTTTTTTGTGAAAATATCCACTAAATGAGGTAATAATATGTGTGAAGGTACCCCAGGAGTGTTCCAAATGTGTGTGGGTAGAATATATATCCCACGGGGGTAAAATTGAAAAAAGTTGAAAAATTTTTTTTTGGACTTAGTCATTTTTCCGGCGTTTATCAGACTTTCAGATAGGGGAAGTGTCAGTGAGCGTTCCGATTTCAGTTCCAGAGCGATTCGCCCGATGATTCCTTCATATTTAGTCGTTTTCAGCCAATTTTCTTAATTTTTGAAAATTTCACTTTTTTTGTGAAAATATCCACTAAATGAGGGAATAATATGTGTGAGGGTACCCCAGGAGAGTTCCAAATGTGTGTGGGTAGAATATGTATCCCACGGGGGTAAAATTGAAAAAAGGTGAAAAAAAATTTTTTTGGACTTAGTCATTTTTCCGGCGTTTATCAGACTTTCAGATAGGGGAAATGTCAGTGAGCGTTTCGATTTCAGTTCCATAGTGATTCGCCAATGAGTCCTTCATATTTAGTCGTTTTCAGCCAATTTTCAGAATTTTTGAAAATTTCACTTTTTTGTGAAAATATCCACTAAATGAGGGAATAATATGTGTGAGGGTACCCCTGGAGAGTTCCAAATTTGTGTGGGTAGAAGACATATCCAACGGGGGTAAAATTGAAAAAAGGTGAAAAAAAATTTTTTTTGGACTTAGTAATTTTTTCAGCGTTTATCAGACTTTCAGATAGGGGAAATGTCAGTGAGCGTTCCAATTTCAGTTCCAGAGCGATTCGCCCGATGAGTCCCTCATATTTAGTCGTTTTCAGCCAATTTTCTGAATTTTTGAAAATTTCACTTTTTTGTGAAAATATCCACTAAATGAGGGAATAATATGTGTGAAGGTACCCCAGGAGTGTTCCAAATGTGTGTGGGTAGAATATATATCCCACAGGAGTAAAATTGAAAAAAGTTGAAAAAATTTTTTTTTTGGACTTAGTCATTTTTCCGGCATTTATCAGACTTTCAGATAGGGGAAATGTCAGTGAGCATTCCGATTTCAGTTCCAGAGCGATTCGCCCGATGAGTCCTTCATATTTAGTCGTTTTCAGCCAATTTTCTGAATTTTTGAAAATTTCACTTTTTTGTGAAAATATCCACTAACTGAGGGAATAATATGTGTGAGGGTACCCCAGGAGAGTTCCAAATGTGTGTCGGTAGAAGACATATCCCACGGGGGTAAAATTGAAAAAAGTTGAAATTTTTTTTTTTTCGACTTTGTCATTTTTCCGGCGTTTATCAGACTTTCAGATAGGGGAAATGTCAGTGAGCGTTCCAATTTCAGTTCCAGAGCGATTCGCCCGATGAGTCCTTCATATTTAGTCGTTTTCAGCCAATTTTCTGAATATTTGAAAATTTCACTTTTTTGTGAAAATATCCACTAAATGAGGGAATAATATGTGTGAGGGTACCCCAGGAGAGTTCCAAATGTGTGTGGGTAGAATATATATCCCACGGGGGTAAAATTGAAAAAAGTTGAAAAAAAATTTTTTTTAGACTTAGTCATTTTTCCGGCGTTTATCAGACTTTCAGATAGGGGAAATGTCAGTGAGCGTTCCAATTTCAGTTCCAGAGCGATTCGCCCGATGAGTCCTTCATATTTAGTCGTTTTCAACCAATTTTCTGAATTTTTGAAAATTTCACTGTTTTGTGAAAATATGCACTAAATGAGGGAATAATATGTGTGAGGGTACCCCAGGAGAGTTCCAAATGTTTGTGGGAAGAATATATATCCCACAGGGGTAAAATTGAAAAAAGGTGAAAAAATTTTTTTTTGGACTTACTCATTTTTCCAGCGTAAATCAGACTTTCAATTAGGGCAAATGTCAGTGAGCGTTCCGATTTCAGTTCCAGAGCGATTCGCCCGATGAGTCCTTCATATTTAGTCGTTTTCAGCCAATTTTCTGAATATTTGAAAATTTCACTTTTTTGTGAAAATATCCACTAAATGAGGGAATAATATGTGTGAGGGTACCCCAGGAGAGTTCCAAATGTGTGTGGGTAGAATATATATCCCACGGGGGTAAAATTGAAAAAAGTTTAAAAAAAATTTTTTTTAGACTTAGTCATTTTTCCGGCGTTTATCAGACTTTCAATTAGGGCAAATGTCAGTGAGCATTCCGATTTCAGTTCTAGAGCGATTCGCCCGATTAGTCCTTCATATTTAGTCGTTTTCAGCCAATTTTCAGAATTTTTGAAAGTTTAACTTTTTTGTGAAAATATCCACTAAATGAGGGAATAATATGTGTGAGGGTACCCCAGGAGAGTTCCAAATGTATGTGGGTAGAATATATATCCCACGGGGCTAAAATTGAAAAAAGTTTAAAAAAAATTTTTTTTGTACTTAGTCATTTTTCCAGCGTAAATCAGACTTTCAATTAGGGCAAATGTCAGTGAGCGTTCCGATTTCAGTTCCAGAGCGATTCGCCCGATGAGTCCTTCATATTTAGTCGGTTTCAGCCAATTTTCTGAATATTTGAAAATTTCACTTTTTTGTGAAAATATCCACTAAATGAGGGAATAATATGTGTGAGGGTACCCCAGGAGAGTTCCAAATGTGTGTGGGTAGAATATATATCCCACGGGGGTAAAATTGAAAAAAGTTTAAAAAAAATTTTTTTTAGACTTAGTCATTTTTCCGGCGTTTATCAGACTTTCAATTAGGGCAAATGTCAGTGAGCGTTCCAATTTCAGTTCCAGAGCGATTCGCCCGATGAGTCCTTCATATTTAGTCGGTTTCAGCCAATTTTCTGAATATTTGAAAATTTCACTTTTTTGTGAAAATATCCACTAAATGAGGGAATAATATGTGTGAGGGTACCCCTGGAGAGTTCCAAATTTGTGTGGGTAGAAGACATATCCAACGGGGGTAAAATTGAAAAAAGGTGAAAAAAATTTTTTTTTGGACTTAGTAATTTTTTCAGCGTTTATCAGACTTTCAGATAGGGGAAATGTCAGTGAGCGTTCCAATTTCAGTTCCAGAGCGATTCGCCTGATGAGTCCATCATATTTAGTCGTTTTCAGCCAATTTTCTGAATTTTTGAAAATTTCACTTTTTTGTGAAAATATCCACTAAATGAGGGAATAATATGTGTGAAGGTACCCCAGGAGAGTTCCAAATGTGTGTGGGCAGAATATATATCCCACGGGGGTAAAATTGAAAAAAGTTGAAAAAAAATTTTTTTTAGACTTAGTCATTTTTCCAGCGTTTATCAGACTTTCAGATAGGGGAAATGTCAGTGAGCGTTCCAATTTCAGTTCCAGAGCGATTCGCCCGATGAGTCCTTCATATTTAGTCGTTTTCAGCCAATTTTCTGAATTTTTGAAAATTTCACTTTTTTGTGAAAATATGCACTAAATGAGGGAATAATATGTGTGAGGGTACCCCAGGAGAGTTCCAAATGTGTGTGGGCAGATTATATATCCCACGGGGGTAAAATTGAAAAAAGTTTAAAAAAATTTTTTTTAGACTTAGTCATTTTTCCGGCGTTTATCAGACTTTCAATTAGGGCAAATGTCAGTGAGCATTCCGATTTCAGTTCTAGAGCGATTCGCCCGATTAGTCCTTCATATTTATTCGTTTTCAGCCAATTTTCAGAATTTTTGAAAATGTCACTTTTTTGTGAAAATATCCACTAAATGAGGGAATAATATGTGTGAGGGTACCCCAGGAGAGTTCCAAATGTATGTGGGTAGAATATATATCCCACGGGGGTAAAATTGAAAAAAGTTTAAAAAAATTTTTTTTTGTACTTGGTCATTTTTCCAGCGTAAATCAGACTTTCAATTAGGGCAAATGTCAGTGAGCGTTCCGATTTCAGTTCCAGAGCGATTCGCCCGATGAGTACTTCATATTTAGTCGGTTTCAGCCAATTTTCTGAATATTTGAAAATTTCACTTTTTTGTGAAAATATCCACTAAATGAGGGAATAATATGTGTGAGGGTACCCCAGGAGAGTTCCAAATGTGTGTGGGTAGAATATATATCCCACGGGGGTAAAATTGAAAAAAGTTTAAAAAAAATTTTTTTTAGACTTAGTCATTTTTCCGGCGTTTATCAGACTTTCAATTAGGGCAAATGTCAGTGAGCATTCCGATTTCAGTTCTAGAGCGATTCGCCCGATTAGTCCTTCATATTTAGTCGTTTTCAGCCAATTTTCAGAATTTTTGAAAGTTTAACTTTTTTGTGAAAATATCCACTAAATGAGGGAATAATATGTGTGAGGGTACCCCAGGAGAGTTCCAAATGTATGTGGGTAGAATATATATCCCACGGGGGTAAAATTGAAAAAAGTTAAAAAAAAATTTTTTTTGTACTTAGTCATTTTTCCAGCGTAAATCAGACTTTCAATTAGGGCAAATGTCAGTGAGCGTTCCGATTTCAGTTCCAGAGCGATTCGCCCGATGAGTCCTTCATATTTAGTCGGTTTCAGCCAATTTTCTGAATTTTTGAAAATTTCACTTTTTTGTGAAAATATCCACTAAATGAGGGAATAATATGTGTGAGGGTACCCCAGGAGAGTTCCAAATGTGTGTGGGTAGAAGACATCCCACGGGGGTAAAATTGAAAAAAGTTGAAATTTTTTTTTTTTCGACTTTGTCATTTTTCCGGCGTTTATCAGACTTTCAGATAGGGGAAATGTCAGTGAGCGTTCCGATTTCAGTTCCAGAGCGATTCGCCCGATGAGTCATTCATATTTAGTCGTTTTCAGCCAATTTTCTGAATTTTTGAAAATTTCACTTTTTTGTGAAAATATCCACTAAATGAGGGAATAATATGTGTGAGGATACCCCAGGAGAGTTCCAAATGTGTGTGGGTAGAATATATATCCCACGGGGGTAAAATTAAAAAAAGGTGAAAAAAAATTTTTTTTGGACTTAGTAATTTTTTCAGCGTTTATCAGACTTTCAAATAGGGGAAATGTCAGTGAGCGTTCCAATTTCAGTTCCAGAACGATTCGCCCGATGAGTCCCTCATATTTAGTCGTTTTCAGCCAATTTTCTGAATTTTTGAAAATTTCACTTTTTTGTGAAAATATCCACTAAATGAGGGAATAATATGTGTGAAGGTACCCCAGGAGTGTTCCAAATGTGTGTGGGTAGAATATATATCCCACGGGGGTAAAATTGAAAAAAGTTGAAAAAATTTTTTTTGGACTTAGTCATTTTTCCGGCGTTTATCAGACTTTCAGATAGGGGAAATGTCAGTGAGCGTTCCGATTTCAGTTCCAGAGTGATTCGCCAATGAGTCCTTCATATTTAGTCGTTTTCAGCCAATTTTCAGAATTTTTGAAAATTTCACTTTTTTGTGAAAATATCCACTAAATGAGGGAATAATATGTGTGAAGGTACCCCAGGAGTCTTCCAAATGTGTGTGGGTAGAATATATATCCCACGGGCGTAAAATTGAAAAAAGTTGAAAAAATTTTTTTTTTGGAATTAGTCATTTTTTCAGCGTTTATCAGACTTTCAGATAGGGGAAATGTCAGTGAGCGTTCCAATTTCAGTTCCAGAGCGATTCGCCTGATGAGTCCCTCATATTTAGTCGTTTTCAGCCGTTTTTCGGAATTTTTGAAAATTTCACTTTTTTGTGAAAATATCCACTAACTGAGGGAATAATATGTGTGAGGGTACCCCAGGAGAGTTCCAAATGTGTGTGGGTAGAATATATATCCCACGGGGGTAAAATTGAAAAAAGGTGAAAAATTTTTTTTTTTGGACTTAGTCATTTTTCCGGCGTTTATCAGACTTTCAGATAGGGGAAATGTCAGTGAGCGTTCCGATTTCAGTTCCAGAGTGATTCGCCAATGAGTCCTTCATATTTAGTCGTTTTCAGCCAATTTTCAGAATTTTTGAAAATTTCACTTTTTTCTGAAAATATCCGCTAAATGAGGGAATAATATGTGTGAGGGTACCCCAGGAGAGTTCCAAATGTGTGTGGGTACAATATATATCCCACGGGGTAAAATTGAAAAAAGTTGAAAAAATTTTTTTTTGGACTTAGTCATTTTTCCGGCGTTTTTCAGACTTTCAGAGAGGGGAAATGTCAGTGAGCATTCCGATTTCAGTTCCAGAGCGATACGCCTGATGAGTCCTTCATATTTAGTCGTTTTCAGCCAATTTTCTGAATTTTTGAAAATTTTACTTTTTTGTGAAAATATCCACTAAATGAGGGAATAATATGTGTGAGGGTACCCCTGGAGAGTTCCAAATTTGTGTGGGTAGAAGACATATCCAACGGGGGTAAAATTGAAAAAAGGTGAAAAAAAATTTTTTTTGGACATAGTAATTTTTTCAGCGTTTATCAGACTTTCAGATAGGGGAAATGTCAGTGAGCGTTCCAATTTCAGTTCCAGAGCGATTCGCCCGATGAGTCCCTCATATTTAGTCTTTTTCAGCCAATTTTCAGAATTTTTGAAAATTTCACTTTTTTGTGAAAATATCCACTAAATGAGGTAATAATATGTGTGAAGGTACCCCAGGAGTGTTCCAAATGTGTGTGGGTAGAATATATATCCCACGGGGGTAAAATTGAAAAAAGTTGAAAAAATTTTTTTTTGGACTTAGTCATTTTTCCGGCATTTATCAGACTTTCAGATAGGGGAAATGTCAGTGAGCGTTCCGATTTCAGTTCCATAGTGATTCGCCAATGAGTCCTTCATATTTAGTCGTTTTCAGCCACTTTTCAGAATTTTTGAAAATTTCACTTTTTTGTGAAAATATCCACTAAATGAGGGAATAATATGTGTGAGGGTACCCCTGGAGAGTTCCAAATTTGTGTGGGTAGAAGACATATCCAACAGGGGTAAAATTGAAAAAAGGTGAAAAAAAATTTTTTTTGGACTTAGTAATTTTTTCAGCGTTTATCAGACTTTCAGATAGGGGAAATGTCAGTGAGCATTCCAATTTCAGTTCCAGAGTGATTCGCCCGATGAGTCCCTCATATTTAGTCGTTTTCAGCCAATTTTCAGAATTTTTGAAAATTTCACTTTTTTGTGAAAATATCCACTAAATGAGGGAATAATATGTGTGAAGGTACCCCAGGAGTGTTCCAAATGTGTGTGGGTAGAATATATATCCCACGGGGGTAAAATTGAAAAAAGTTGAAAAAATTTTTTTTTGGACTTAGTCATTTTTCCGGCATTTATCAGACTTTCAGATAGGGGAAATGTCAGTGAGCGTTCCGATTTCAGTTCCAGAGCGATTCGCCCGATGAGTCCCTTCATATTTAGTCGTTTTCAGCCAATTTTCAGAATTTTTGAAAATTTCACTTTTTTGTGAAAATATCCACTAAATGAGGGAATAATATGTGTGAGGGTACCCCAGGAGAGTTCCAAATGTGTGTGGGTAGAATATATATCCCACGGGGGTAAAATTGAAAAAGGTTTAAAAAAAATTTTTTTTAGACTTAGTCATTTTTCCGGCGTTTATCAGACTTTCAGATAGGGGAAATGTCAGTGAGCGTTCCGATTTCAGTTCCAGAGTGATTCGCCAATGAGTCCTTCATATTTAGTCGTTTTCAGCCAATTTTCAGAATTTTTGAAAATTTCACTTTTTTGTGAAAATATCCACTAAATGAGGGAATAATATGTGTGAGGGTACCCCAGGAGAGTTCCAAATGTGTGTGGGTACAATATATATCCCACGGGGGTAAAATTGAAAAAAGTTGAAAAAATTTTTTTTGGACTTAGTCATTTTTCCGGCGTTTATCAGACTTTCAGATAGGGGAAATGTCAGTGAGCGTTCCGATTTCAGTTCCAGAGCGATTCGCCTGATGAGTCCTTCATATTTAGTCGTTTTCAGCCAATTTTCTGAATTTTTGAAAATTTTACTTTTTTGTGAAAATATCCACTAAATGAGGGAATAATATGTGTGAGGGTACCCCTGGAGAGTTCCAAATTTGTGTGGGTAGAAGACATATCCAACGGGGGTAAAATTGAAAAAAGGTGAAAAAAAATTTTTTTTGGACTTAGTAATTTTTTCAGCGTTTATCAGACTTTCAGATAGGTGAAATGTCAGTGAGCGTTCCAATTTCAGTTCCAGAGCGATTCTCCCGATGAGTCCCTTCATATTTAGTCGTTTTCAGCCAATTTTCAGAATTTTTGAAAATTTCACTTTTTTGTGAAAATATCCACTAAATGAAGGAATAATATGTGTGAGGGTACGCCAGGAGAGTTCCAAATGTGTGTGGGTACAAAATATATCCCACGGGGGTAAAATTGAAAAAAGTTTAAAAAAAAATTTTTTTAGACTTAGTCATTTTTCCGACGTTTATCAGACTTTCAGATAGGGAAAATGTCAGTGAGCGTTCCGATTTCAGTTCCAGAGCGATTCACCCGATGAGTCCTTCATATTTAGTCGTTTTCAGCCAATTTTCTGAATATTTGAAAATTTCACTTTTTTGTGAAAATATCCACTAAATGAGGGAATAATATGTGTGAGGGTACCCCAGGAGAGTTCCAAATGTATGTGGGTAGAATATATATCCCACGGGGGTAAAATTGAAAAAAGTTTAAAAAAATTTTTTTTTGGACTTAGTCATTTTTCCAGCGTAAATCAGACTTTCAATTAGGGC
This sequence comes from Phyllobates terribilis, assembly GCF_046119375.1. Lineage (NCBI taxonomy): Eukaryota > Metazoa > Chordata > Amphibia > Anura > Dendrobatidae > Phyllobates > Phyllobates terribilis. The sequence goes on along the minus strand of NW_027362773.1, from coordinate 15,610,820 downwards.
AAATGTCAGTGAGCGTTCCGATTTCAGTTCCAGAGCGATTCGCCCGATGAGTCCTTCATATTTAGTCGTTTTCAGCCAATTTTCTGAATATTTGAAAATTTCACTTTTTTGTGAAAATATCCACTAAATGAGGGAATAATATGTGTGAGGGTACCCCAGGAGAGTTCCAAATGTGTGTGGGTAGAATATATATCCCACGGGGGTAAAATTGAAAAAAGTTTAAAAAAAAATTTTTTTAGACTTAGTCATTTTTCCGGCGTTTATCAGACTTTCAATTAAGGCAAATGTCAGTGAGCATTCCGATTTCAGTTCTAGAGCGATTCGCCCGATTAGTCCTTCATATTTAGTCGTTTTCAGCCAATTTTCAGAATTTTTGAAAATTTCACTTTTTTGTGAAAATATCCACTAAATGAGGGAATAATATGTGTGAGGGTACCCCAGGAGAGTTCCAAATGAATGTGGGTAGAATATATATCCCACGGGGGTAAAATTGAAAAAAGTTTAAAAAAATTTTTTTTTGTACTTAGTCATTTTTCCAGCGTAAATCAGACTTTCAATTAGGGCAAATGTCAGTGAGCGTTCCGATTTCAGTTCCAGAGCGATTCGGCCGATGAGTCCTTCATATTTAGTCGGTTTCAGCCAATTTTCTGAATATTTGAAAATTTCACTTTTTTGTGAAAATATCCACTAAATGAGGGAATAATATGTGTGAGGGTACCCCAGGAGAGTTCCAAATGTGTGTGGGTAGAATATATATCCCACGGGGGTAAAATTGAAAAAAGTTGTAAAAAAATTTTTTTTAGACTTTGTCATTTTTCCGGTGTTTATCAGACTTTCAATTAGTTCAAATGTCAGTGAGCATTCCGATTTCAGTTCTAGAGCGATACGCCCGATTAGTCCTTCATACTTAGTCGTTTTCAGCCAATTTTCAGAATTTTTGAAAGTTTAACTTTTTTGTGAAAATATCCACTAAATGAGGGAATAATATGTGTGAGGGTACCCCAGGAGAGTTCCAAATGTGTGTGGGCAGAATATATATCCCACGGGGGTAAAATTGAAAAAAGGTGAAAACTTTTTTTTTTGGACTTAGTCATTTTTTCAGCGTTTATCAGACTTTCAGATAGGGGAAATGTCAGTAAGCGTTCCAATTTCAGTTCCAGAGCGATTCACCAGATGAGTCCTTCATATTTAGTCGTTTTCAGCCAATTTTCTGAATATTTGAAAATTTCACTTTTTTGTGAAAATATCCACTAAATGAGGGAATAATATGTGTGAGGGTACCCCAGGATAGTTCCAAATGTATGTGGGTAGAATATATATCCCACGGGGGTAAAATTGAAAAAAGTTTAAAAAAATTTTTTTTTGGACTTAGTCATTTTTCCAGCGTAAATCAGACTTTCAATTAGGGCAAATGTCAGTGAGCGTTCCGATTTCAGTTCCAGAGCGATTCGCCCGATGAGTCCTTCATATTTAGTCGTTTTCAGCCAATTTTCTGAATATTTGAAAATTTCACTTTTTTGTGAAAATATCCACTAAATGAGGGAATAATATGTGTGAGGGTACCCCAGGAGAGTTCCAAATGTGTGTGGGTAGAATATATATCCCACGGGGGTAAAATTGAAAAAAGTTTAAAAAAAATTTTTTTTAGACTTAGTCATTTTTCCGGCGTTTATCAGACTTTCAATTAGGGCAAATGTCAGTGAGCATTCCGATTTCAGTTCTAGAGCGATTCGCCCGATTAGTCCTTCATATTTAGTCGTTTTCAGCCAATTTTCAGAATTTTTGAAAATTTCTCTTTTTTGTGAAAATATCCACTAAATGAGGGAATAATATGTGTGAGGGTACCCCAGGAGAGTTCCAAATGTATGTGGGTAGAATATATATCCCACGGGGGTAAAATTGAAAAAGTTTAAAAAAATTTTTTTTAGACTTAGTCATTTTTCCAGCGTAAATCAGACTTTCAATTATGGCAAATGTCAGTGAGCGTTCCGATTTCAGTTCCAGAGCGATTCACCCGATGAGTCCTTCATATTTAGTCGGTTTCAGCCAATTTTCTGAATATTTGAAAATTTCACTTTTTTGTGAAAATATCCACTAAATGAGGGAACAATATGTGTGAGGGTACCCCAGGAGAGTTCCAAATGTGTGTGGGTAGAATATATATTCCACGGGGGTAAAATTGAAAAAAGTTTAAAAAAATTTTTTTTTAGACTTAGTCATTTTTCCGGCGTTTATCAGACTTTCAATTAGGGCAAATGTCAGTGAGCGTTCCAATTTCAGTTCCAGAGCGATTCGCCCGATGAGTCCTTCATATTTAGTCGTTTTCAGCCAATTTTCTGAATTTTTGAAAATTTCACTTTTTTGTGAAAATATCCACTAAATGAGGGAATAATATGTGTGAAGGTACCCCAGGAGTGTTCCAAATGTGTGTGGGTAGAATATATATCCCACGGGGGTAAAATTGAAAAAAGTTGAAAAAATTTTTTTTTGGACTTGGTCATTTTTCCAGCGTAAATCAGACTTTCAATTAGGGCAAATGTCAGTGAGCGTTCCGATTTCAGTTCCAGAGCGATTCGCCCGATGAGTACTTCATATTTAGTCGGTTTCAGCCAATTTTCTGAATATTTGAAAATTTCACTTTTTTGTGAAAATATCCACTAAATGAGGGAATAATATGTGTGAGGGTACCCCAGGAGAGTTCCAAATGTATGTGGGTAGAATATATATCCCACGGGGGTAAAATTGAAAAAAGTTAAAAAAAAATTTTTTTTGTACTTAGTCATTTTTCCAGCGTAAATCAGACTTTCAATTAGGGCAAATGTCAGTGAGCGTTCCGATTTCAGTTCCAGAGCGATTCGCCCGATGAGTCCTTCATATTTAGTCGGTTTCAGCCAATTTTCTGAATTTTTGAAAATTTCACTTTTTTGTGAAAATATCCACTAAATGAGGGAATAATATGTGTGAGGGTACCCCAGGAGAGTTCCAAATGTGTGTGGGTAGAAGACATCCCACGGGGGTAAAATTGAAAAAAGTTGAAATTTTTTTTTTTTCGACTTTGTCATTTTTCCGGCGTTTATCAGACTTTCAGATAGGGGAAATGTCAGTGAGCGTTCCGATTTCAGTTCCAGAGCGATTCGCCCGATGAGTCATTCATATTTAGTCGTTTTCAGCCAATTTTCTGAATTTTTGAAAATTTCACTTTTTTTGTGAAAATATCCACTAAATGAGGGAATAATATGTGTGAGGATACCCCAGGAGAGTTCCAAATGTGTGTGGGTAGAATATATATCCCACGGGGGTAAAATTAAAAAAAGGTGAAAAAAAATTTTTTTTGGACTTAGTAATTTTTTCAGCGTTTATCAGACTTTCAGATAGGGGAAATGTCAGTGAGCGTTCCAATTTCAGTTCCAGAACGATTCGCCCGATGAGTCCCTCATATTTAGTCGTTTTCAGCCAATTTTCTGAATTTTTGAAAATTTCACTTTTTTGTGAAAATATCCACTAAATGAGGTAATAATATGTGTGAAGGTACCCCAGGAGTGTTCCAAATGTGTGTGGGTAGAATATATATCCCACGGGGGTAAAATTGAAAAAAGTTGAAAAAATTTTTTTTTGGACTTAGTCATTTTTCCGGCATTTATCAGACTTTCAGATAGGGGAAATGTCAGTGAGTGTTCCGATTTCAGTTCCATAGTGATTCGCCAATGAGTCCTTCATATTTAGTCGTTTTCAGCCACTTTTCAGAATTTTTGAAAATTTCACTTTTTTGTGAAAATATCCACTAAATGAGGGAATAATATGTGTGAGGGTACCCCTGGAGAGTTCCAAATTTGTGTGGGTAGAAGACATATCCAACGGGGGTAAAATTGAAAAAAGGTGAAAAAAAATTTTTTTTGGACTTAGTAATTTTTTCAGCGTTTATCAGACTTTCAGATAGGGGAAATGTCAGTGAGCGTTCCAATTTCAGTTCCAGAGTGATTCGCCCGATGAGTCCCTCATATTTAGTCGTTTTCAGCCAATTTTCAGAATTTTTGAAAATTTCACTTTTTTGTGAAAATATCCACTAAATGAGGGAATAATATGTGTGAAGGTACCCCAGGAGTGTTCCAAATGTGTGTGGGTAGAATATATATCCCACGGGGGTAAAATTGAAAAAAGTTGAAAAAATTTTTTTTTGGACTTAGTCATTTTTCCGGCATTTATCAGACTTTCAGATAGGGGAAATGTCAGTGAGCGTTCCGATTTCAGTTCCAGAGCGATTCGCCCGATGAGTCCCTCATATTTAGTCGTTTTCAGCCAATTTTCTGAATTTTTGAAAATTTCACTTTTTTGTGAAAATATCCACTAAATGAGGGAATAATATGTGTGAAGGTACCCCAGGAGTTTTCCAAATGTGTGTGGGTAGAATATATATCCCACGGTGGTAAAATTGAAAAAAGTTGAAAAAATTTTTTTTTGGACTTAGTCATTTTTCCGGCGTTTATCAGACTTTCAGATAGGGGAAATGTCAGTGAGCGTTTCGATTTCAGTTCCATAGTGATTCGCCAATGAGTCCTTCATATTTAGTCGTTTTCAGCCAATTTTCAGAATTTTTGAAAATTTCACTTTTTTGTGAAAATATCCACTAAATGAGGGAATAATATGTGTGAGGGTACCCCTGGAGAGTTCCAAATTTGTGTGGGTAGAAGACATATCCAACGGGGGTAAAATTGAAAAAAGGTGAAAAAAAATTTTTTTTGGACTTAGTAATTTTTTCAGCGTTTATCAGACTTTCAGATAGGGGAAATGTCAGTGAGCGTTCCAATTTCAGTTCCAGAGCGATTCGCCCGATGAGTCCCTTCATATTTAGTCGTTTTCAGCCAATTTTCAGAATTTTTGAAAATTTCACTTTTTTGTGAAAATATCCACTAAATGAGGGAATAATATGTGTGAGGGTACCCCAGGAGAGTTCCAAATGTGTGTGGGTAGAATATATATCCCACGGGGGTAAAATTGAAAAAAGTTTAAAAAAAATTTTTTTTAGACTTAGTCATTTTTCCGGCGTTTATCAGACTTTCAATTAGGGCAAATGTCAGTGAGCATTCCGATTTCAGTTCTATAGCGATTCGCCCGATTAGTCCTTCATATTTAGTCGTTTTCAGCCAATTTTCAGAATTTTTGAAAGTTTAACTTTTTTGTGAAAATATCCACTAAATGAGGGAATAATATGTGTGAGGGTACCCCAGGAGAGTTCCAAATGTATGTGGTCAGAATATATATCCCACGGGGCTAAAATTGAAAAAAGTTTTAAAAAAATTTTTTTTGTACTTAGTCATTTTTCCAGCGTAAATCAGACTTTCAATTAGGGCAAATGTCAGTGAGCGTTCCGATTTCAGTTCCAGAGCGATTCGCCCGATGAGTCCTTCATATTTAGTCGGTTTCAGCCAATTTTCTGAATATTTGAAAATTTCACTTTTTTGTGAAAATATCCACTAAATGAGGGAATAATATGTGTGAGGGTACCCCAGGAGAGTTCCAAATGTGTGTGGGTAGAATATATATCCCACGGGGGTAAAATTGAAAAAAGGTGAAAAATTTTTTTTTTTGGACTTAGTCATTTTTTCAGCGTTTATCAGACTTTCAGATAGGGGAAATGTCAGTGAGCGTTCCGATTTCAGTTCCAGAGCGATTCGCCCGATGAGTCCTTCATATTTAGTTGTTTTCAGCCAATTTTCTGAATTTTTGAAAATTTCACTTTTTTGTGAAAATATCCACTAAATGAGGGAATAATATGTGTGAGGATACCCCAGGAGTGTTCCAAATGTGTGTGGGTAGAATATATATCCCACGGGGGTAAAATTGAAAAAAGTTGAAAAAATTTTTTTTTGGACTTAGTCATTTTTCCGGCGTTTATCAGACTTTCAGATAGGGGAAATGTCAGTGAGCGTTCCGATTTCAGTTCCAGAGTGATTCGCCAATGAGTCCTTCATATTTAGTCGTTTTCAGCCAATTTTCAGAATTTTTGAAAATTTCACTTTTTTGTGAAAATATCCACTAAATGAGGGAATAATATGTGTGAGGGTACCCCAGGAGAGTTCCAAATGTGTGTGGGTAGAATATATATCCCACGGGGGTAAAATTGAAAAAAGTTTAAAAAAAAATTTTTTTAGACTTAGTCATTTTTCCGGCGTTTATCAGACTTTCAATTAAGGCAAATGTCAGTGAGCATTCCGATTTCAGTTCTAGAGCGATTCGCCCGATTAGTCCTTCATATTTAGTCGTTTTCAGCCAATTTTCAGAATTTTTGAAAATTTCACTTTTTTGTGAAAATATCCACTAAATGAGGGAATAATATGTGTGAGGGTACCCCAGGAGAGTTCCAAATGAATGTGGGTAGAATATATATCCCACGGGGGTAAAATTGAAAAAAGTTTAAAAAAATTTTTTTTTGTACTTAGTCATTTTTCCAGCGTAAATCAGACTTTCAATTAGGGCAAATGTCAGTGAGCGTTCCGATTTCAGTTCCAGAGCGATTCGGCCGATGAGTCCTTCATATTTAGTCGGTTTCAGCCAATTTTCTGAATATTTGAAAATTTCACTTTTTTGTGAAAATATCCACTAAATGAGGGAATAATATGTGTGAGGGTACCCCAGGAGAGTTCCAAATGTGTGTGGGTAGAATATATATCCCACGGGGGTAAAATTGAAAAAAGTTTTAAAAAAATTTTTTTTAGACTTTGTCATTTTTCCGGCGTTTATCAGACTTTCAATTAGTTCAAATGTCAGTGAGCATTCCGATTTCAGTTCTAGAGCGATACGCCCGATTAGTCCTTCATACTTAGTCGTTTTCAGCCAATTTTCAGAATTTTTGAAAGTTTAACTTTTTTGTGAAAATATCCACTAAATGAGGGAATAATATGTGTGAGGGTACCCCAGGAGAGTTCCAAATGTATGTGGGTAGAATATATATCCCACGGGGGTAAAATTGAAAAAAGTTTAAAAAAATTTTTTTTTGTACTTAGTCATTTTTCCAGCGTAAATCAGACTTTCAATTAGGGCAAATGTCAGTGAGCGTTCCGATTTCAGTTCCAGAGCGATTCGCCCGATGAGTCCTTCATATTTTGTCGTTTTCAGCCAATTTTCTGAATTTTTGAAAATTTCACTTTTTTGTGAAAATATGCACTAAATGAGGGAATAATATGTGTGAGGGTACCCCAGGAGAGTTCCAAATGTGTGTGGGCAGAATATATATCCCACGGGGGTAAAATTGAAAAAAGGTGAAAACTTTTTTTTTTGGACTTAGTCATTTTTTCAGCGTTTATCAGACTTTCAGATAGGGGAAATGTCAGTAAGCGTTCCAATTTCAGTTCCAGAGCGATTCACCAGATGAGTCCTTCATATTTAGTCGTTTTCAGCCAATTTTCTGAATATTTGAAAATTTCACTTTTTTGTGAAAATATCCACTAAATGAGGGAATAATATGTGTGAGGGTACCCCAGGATAGTTCCAAATGTATGTGGGTAGAATATATATCCCACGGGGGTAAAATTGAAAAAAGTTTAAAAAAATTTTTTTTTGGACTTAGTCATTTTTCCAGCGTAAATCAGACTTTCAATTAGGGCAAATGTCAGTGAGCGTTCCGATTTCAGTTCCAGAGCGATTCGCCCGATGAGTCCTTCATATTTAGTCGTTTTCAGCCAATTTTCTGAATATTTGAAAATTTCACTTTTTTGTGAAAATATCCACTAAATGAGGGAATAATATGTGTGAGGGTACCCCAGGAGAGTTCCAAATGTGTGTGGGTAGAATATATATCCCACGGGGGTAAAATTGAAAAAAGTTTAAAAAAAATTTTTTTTAGACTTAGTCATTTTTCCGGCGTTTATCAGACTTTCAATTAGGGCAAATGTCAGTGAGCATTCCGATTTCAGTTCTAGAGCGATTCGCCCGATTAGTCCTTCATATTTAGTCGTTTTCAGCCAATTTTCAGAATTTTTGAAAATTTCACTTTTTTGTGAAAATATCCACTAAATGAGGGAATAATATGTGTGAGGGTACCCCAGGAGAGTTCCAAATGTATGTGGGTAGAATATATATCCCACGGGGGTAAAATTGAAAAAGTTTAAAAAAATTTTTTTTAGACTTAGTCATTTTTCCAGCGTAAATCAGACTTTCAATTATGGCAAATGTCAGTGAGCGTTCCGATTTCAGTTCCAGAGCGATTCGCCCGATGAGTCCTTCATATTTAGTCGGTTTCAGCCAATTTTCTGAATATTTGAAAATTTCACTTTTTTGTGAAAATATCCACTAAATGAGGGAACAATATGTGTGAGGGTACCCCAGGAGAGTTCCAAATGTGTGTGGGTAGAATATATATTCCACGGGGGTAAAATTGAAAAAAGTTTAAAAAAATTTTTTTTTAGACTTAGTCATTTTTCCGGCGTTTATCAGACTTTCAATTAGGGCAAATGTCAGTGAGCGTTCCAATTTCAGTTCCAGAGCGATTCGCCCGATGCGTCCTTCATATTTAGTCGTTTTCAGCCAATTTTCTGAATTTTTGAAAATTTCACTTTTTTGTGAAAATATCCACTAAATGAGGGAATAATATGTGTGAAGGTACCCCAGGAGTGTTCCAAATGTGTGTGGGTAGAATATATATCCCACGGGGGTAAAATTGAAAAAAGTTGAAAAAATTTTTTTTTGGACTTAGTCATTTTTCCGGCGTTTATCAGACTTTCAGATAGGGGAAATTTCAGTGAGCGTTCCGATTTCAGTTCTAGAGCGATTCGCCCGATGATTCCTTCATATTTAGTCGTTTTCAGCCAATTTTCTGAATTTTTGAAAATTTCACTTTTTTGTGAAAATGTCCACTAAATGAGGGAATAATATGTGTGAGGGTACCCCAGGAGAGTTCCAAATGTGTGTGGGTAGAATATATATATCCCACGGGGGTAAAATTGAAAAAAGGTGAAAAAAATTTTTTTTTGGACTTAATAATTTTTTCAGCGTTTATCAGACTTTCAGATAGGGGAAATGTCAGTGAGCGTTCCAATTTCAGTTTCAGAACGATTCGCCTGATGAGTCCCTCATATTTAGTCGTTTTCAGCCAATTTTCTGAATTTTTGAAAATTTCACTTTTTTGTGAAAATATCCACTAAATGAGGGAATAATATGTGTGAAGGTACCCCAGGAGTGTTCCAAATGTGTGTGGGTAGAATATATATCCCACGGGGGTAAAATTGAAAAAAGTTGAAAAAAATTTTTTTTGGACTTAGTCATTTTTCCGGCGTTTATCAGACTTTCAGATAGGGGAAATGTCAGTGAGCATTCCGATTTCAGTTCCAGAGCGATTCGCCCGATGATTCCTTCATATTTAGTCGTTTTCAGCCAATTTTCTGAATTTTTGAAAATTTCACTTTTTTGTGAAAATATCCACTAAATGAGGGAATAATATGTGTGAGGGTACCCCAGGAGAGTTTCAAATGTGTGTGGGTAGAATATATATCCCACGGGGGTAAATTGAAAAAAGGTGAAAAAATTTTTTTTTTGGACTTAGTCATTTTTCCGGCGTTTATCAGACTTTCAGATAGGGGAAATGTCAGTGAGCGTTCCGATTTCAGTTCCAGAGCGATTCGCCTGATGAGTCCTTCATATTTAGTCGTTTTCAGCCAATTTTCTGAATTTTTGAAAATTTTACTTTTTTGTGAAAATATCCACTAAATGAGGGAATAATATGTGTGAGGGTACCCCTGGAGACTTCCAAATTTGTGTGGGTAGAAGACATATCCAACGGGGGTAAAATTGAAAAAAGGTGAAAAAAAATTTTTTTTGGACTTAGTAATTTTTTCAGCGTTTATCAGACTTTCAGATAGGGGAAATGTCAGTGAGCGTTCCAATTTCAGTTCCAGAGCGATTCGCCTGATGAGTCCCTCATATTTAGTCGTTTTCAGCCAATTTTCAGAATTTTTGAAAATTTCACTTTTTTGTGAAAATATCCACTAAATGAGGGAATAATATGTGTGAAGGTACCCCAGGAGTGTTCCAAATGTGTGTGGGTAGAATATATATCCCACGGGGGTAAAATTGAAAAAAGTTTAAAAAAATTTTTTTTAGACTTAGTCATTTTTCCGGCGTTTATCAGACTTTCAGATAGGGGAAATGTCAGTGAGCGTTCCGATTTCAGTTCCACCGCGATTCGCCCGATGAGTACTTCATATTCAGTAGTTTTCAGTCAATTTTCTGAATTTTTGAAAATTTCACTTTTTTGTGAAAATATCCACTAAATGAGGGAATAATATGTGTGAGGGTACCCCTGGAGAGTTCCAAATTTGTGTGGGTAGAAGACATATCCAACGGGGGTAAAATTGAAAAAAGGTGAAAAAAAATTTTTTTTGGACTTAGTAATTTTTTCAGCGTTTATCAGACTTTCAGATAGGGGAAATGTCAGTGAGCGTTCCAATTTCAGTTCCAGAGCGATTCGCCCGATGAGTCCCTCATATTTAGTCGTTTTCAGCCAATTTTTTTGAGATTTTTTAAAAATTTCACTTTTTTGTGAAAATATCCACTAAATGAGGGAATAATATGTGTGAGGGTACCCCAGGAGAGTTCCAAATGTGTGTGGGTAGAATATATATCCCACGGGGGTAAATTGAAAAAAGGTGAAAAAAATTTTTTTTTGGACTTAGTCATTTTTTCAGCGTTTATCAGACTTTCAGACAGGTGAAATGTCAGTGAGCGTTCCAATTTCAGTTCCAGAGCGATTCGCCCGATGAGTCCCTCATATTTAGTCGTTTTCAGCCAATTTTCGGAATTTTTGAAAATTTCACTTTTTTGTGAAAATATCCACTAACTGAGGGAATAATATGTGTGAGGGTACCCCAGGAGAGTTCCAAATGTGTGTGGGTAGAATATATATCCCACGGGGGTAAAATTGAAAAAAGGTGAAAAATTTTTTTTTTTGGACTTAGTCATTTTTTCAGCGTTTATCAGACTTTCAGATAGGGGAAATGTCAGTGAGCGTTCCGATTTCAGTTCCAGAGCGATTCGCCCGATGAGTCCTTCATATTTAGTTGTTTTCAGCCAATTTTCTGAATTTTTGAAAATTTCACTTTTTTTGTGAAAATATCCACTAAATGAGGGAATAATATGTGTGAGGGTACCCCAGGAGAGTTCCAAATGTGTGTGGGTAGAATATGTATCCCACGGGGGTAAAATTGAAAAAAGGTGAAAAAAATTTTTTTTCGACTTAGTCATTTTTCCGGCGTTTATCAGACTTTCAGATAGGGGAAATGTCAGTGAGCGTTCCGATTTCAGTTCCAGAGTGATTCGCCAATGAGTCCTTCATATTCAGTCGTTTTCAGCCAATTTTCAGAATTTTTGAAAATTTCACTTTTTTGTGAAAATATCCACTAAATGAGGGAATAATATGTGTGAGGGTACCCCAGGAGAGTTCCAAATGTGTGTGGGTAGAATATATATCCCACGGGGGTAAAATTGAAAAAAGGTAAAAAAAAAATTTTTTTTGACTTTGTCATTTTTCCGGCGTTTATCAGACTTTCAGATAGGTGAAATGTCAGTAAGCGTTCCGATTTCAGTTCCAGAGCAATTCGCCCGATGAGTCCTTCATATTTAGTCGTTTTCAGCCAATTTTCTGAATCTTTGAAAATTTCACTTTTTTGTAAAAAAATATCCACTAAATGAGGGAATAATATGTGTGAGGGTACCCCAGGAGAGTTCCAAATCTGTGTGGGTAGAATATATATCCCACGGGGGTAAAATTGACAAAAGGTGAAAAATTTTTTTTTTTGGACTTAGTCATTTTTCCGGCGTTTATCAGACTTTCAGATAGGGGAAATGTCAGTGAGCATTCCGATTTCAGTTCCAGAGTGATTCGCCCGATGAGTCCTTCATATTTAGTCGTTTTCAGCCAATTTTCAGAATTTTTGAAAATTTCACTTTTTTGTGAAAATATCCACTAAATGAGGGAATAATATGTGTGAGGGTACCCCAGGAGAGTTCCAAATGTGTGTGGGTAGAATATATATCCCACGGGGGTAAAATTGAAAAAAGGTGAAAAATATTTTTTTTTGACTTAGTCATTTTTTCAGCGTTTATCAGACTTTCAGATAGGGGAAATGTCAGTGAGCATTCCGATTTCAGTTCCAGAGCGATTTGCCTGATGAGTCCTTCATATTTAGTCGTTTTCAGCCAATTTTCTGAATTTTTGAAAATTTCACTTTTTTGTGAAAATATCCACTAAATGAGGGAATAATATGTGTGAGGGTACCCCAGGAGAGTTCCAAATGTGTGTGGGTAGAATATATATCCCACGGGGGTAAAATTGAAAAAAGCTTAAAAAATTTTTTTTTTTGACTTAGTCATTTTTCCGGCGTTTATCAGACTTTCAGATAGGTGAAATGTCAGTGAGCGTTCCGATTTCAGTTCCAGAGCAATTCGCCCGATGAGTCCTTCATATTTAGTCGTTTTCAGCCAATTTTCAGAATTTTTTAAAATTTCACTTTTTTGTAAAAAAATATCCACTAAATGAGGGAATAATATGTGTGAGGGTACCCCAGGAGAGTTCCAAATGTGTGTGGGTAGAATATATATCCCACGGGGGTAAAATTGAAAAAAGGTGAAAAATTTTTTTTTTTGGACTTAGTCATTTTTTCAGCGTTTATCAGACTTTCAGATAGGGGAAATGTCAGTGAGCGTTCCGATTTCAGTTCCAGAGCAATTCGCCCGATGAGTCCTTCATATTTAGTCGTTTTCAGCCAATTTTCTGAATTTTTGAAAATTTCACTTTTTTGTAAAAAAAAATCCACTAAATGAGGGAATAATATGTGTGAGGGTACCCCAGGAGAGTTCCAAATGTGTTTGGGTAGAATATATATACCACGGGGGTAAAATTGAAAAAAGATGAAAAAATTTTTTTTTGACTTAGTAATTTTTCCGGCGTTTATCAGACTTTCAGATAGGGGAAATGTCAGTGAGCATTCCGATTTCAGTTCCAGAGTGATTCGCCCGATGAGTCCTTCATATTTAGTCGTTTTCAGCCAATTTTCAGAATTTTTGAAAATTTCACTTTTTTGTGAAAATATCCACTAAATGAGGGAATAATATGTGTGAGGGTACGCCAGGAGAGTTCCAAACGTGTGTGGGTAGAATATATATCCCACGGGGGTAAAATTGAAAAAGGTGAAAAAAAATATTTTTTTGACTTAGTCATTTTTCCGGCGTTTATCAGACTTTCAGATAGGGGAAATGTCAGTGAGCGTTCCAAATTCAGTTCCAGAGCATTTCGCCCGATGAGTCCTTCATATTTAGTCGTTTTCAGCCAATTTTCAGAATTTTTGAAAATTTCACTTTTTTGTGAAAATATCCACTAAATGAGGGAATAATATGTGTGAGGGTGCCCCAGGAGTGTTCCAAATGTGTGTGGGTAGAATATATATCCCACGGGGGTAAAATTGAAAAAAGGTGAAAAAAAAATTTTTTTAGACTTAGTCATTTTTCCGGCGTTTATCAGACTTTCAGATAGGGGAAATGTCAGTGAGCGTTCCGATTTCAGTTCCAGCGCGATTCGCCCGATGAGTACTTCATATTCAGTAGTTTTCAGTCAATTTTCTGAATTTTTGAAAATTTCACTTTTTTGTGAAAATATCCACTAAATGAGGGAATAATATGTGTGAGGGTACCCCTGGAGAGTTCCAAATTTGTGTGGGTAGAAGACATATCCAACGGGGGTAAAATTGAAAAAAGGTGAAAAAAAATTTTTTTTGGACTTAGTAATTTTTTCAGCGTTTATCAGACTTTCAGATAGGGGAAATGTCAGTGAGCGTTCCAATTTCAGTTCCAGAGCGATTCGCCCGAAGAGTCCCTCATATTTAGTCGTTTTCAGCCAATTTTCTGAATTTTTGAAAATTTCACTTTTTTGTGAAAATATCCACTAAATGAGGGAATAATATGTGTGAAGGTACCCCAGGAGTGTTCCAAATGTGTGTGGGTAGAATATATATCGCACGGGGGTAAAATTGAAAAAAGTTGAAAAAATTTTTTTTTGGACTTAGTCATTTTTCCGGCATTTATCAGACTTTCAGATAGGGGAAATGTCAGTGAGCGTTCCGATTTCAGTTCCAGAGCGATTCGCCCGAAGATTACTTCATATTTAGTCGTTTTCAGCCAATTTTTTTGAGATTTTTTAAAAATTTCACTTTTTTGTGAAAATATCCACTAAATGAGGGAATAATATGTGTGAAGGTACCCCAGGAGTGTTCCAAATGTGTGTGGGTAGAATATATACCCCACGGGGGTAAAATTGAAAAAAGTTGAAAAAATTTTTTTTTGGACTTAGTCATTTTTCCAGCGTTTATCAGACTTTCAGATAGGGGAAATTTCAGTGAGCGTTCCGATTTCAGTTCTAGAGCGATTCGCCCGATGATTCCTTCATATTTAGTCGTTTTCAGCCAATTTTCTGAATTTTTGAAAATTTCACTTTTTTGTGAAAATGTCCACTAAATGAGGGAATAATATGTGTGAGGGTACCCCAGGAGAGTTCCAAATGTGTGTGGGTAGAATATATATATCCCACGGGGGTAAAATTGAAAAAAGGTGAAAAAAATTTTTTTTTGGACTTAATAATTTTTTCAGCGTTTATCAGACTTTCAGATAGGGGAAATGTCAGTGAGCGTTCCAATTTCAGTTTCAGAACGATTCGCCTGATGAGTCCCTCATATTTAGTCGTTTTCAGCCAATTTTCTGAATTTTTGAAAATTTCACTTTTTTGTGAAAATATCCACTAAATGAGGGAATAATATGTGTGAAGGTACCCCAGGAGTGTTCCAAATGTGTGTGGGTAGAATATATATCCCACGGGGGTAAAATTGAAAAAAGTTGAAAAAAATTTTTTTTGGACTTAGTCATTTTTCCGGCGTTTATCAGACTTTCAGATAGGGGAAATGTCAGTGAGCATTCCGATTTCAGTTCCAGAGCGATTCGCCCGATGATTCCTTCATATTTAGTCGTTTTCAGCCAATTTTCTGAATTTTTGAAAATTTCACTTTTTTGTGAAAATATCCACTAAATGAGGGAATAATATGTGTGAGGGTACCCCAGGAGAGTTTCAAATGTGTGTGGGTAGAATATATATCCCACGGGGGTAAATTGAAAAAAGGTGAAAAAATTTTTTTTTTGGACTTAGTCATTTTTCCGGCGTTTATCAGACTTTCAGATAGGGGAAATGTCAGTGAGCGTTCCGATTTCAGTTCCAGAGCGATTCGCCTGATGAGTCCTTCATATTTAGTCGTTTTCAGCCAATTTTCTGAATTTTTGAAAATTTTACTTTTTTGTGAAAATATCCACTAAATGAGGGAATAATATGTGTGAGGGTACCCCTGGAGACTTCCAAATTTGTGTGGGTAGAAGACATATCCAACGGGGGTAAAATTGAAAAAAGGTGAAAAAAAATTTTTTTTGGACTTAGTAATTTTTTCAGCGTTTATCAGACTTTCAGATAGGGGAAATGTCAGTGAGCGTTCCAATTTCAGTTCCAGAGCGATTCGCCTGATGAGTCCCTCATATTTAGTCGTTTTCAGCCAATTTTCAGAATTTTTGAAAATTTCACTTTTTTGTGAAAATATCCACTAAATGAGGGAATAATATGTGTGAAGGTACCCCAGGAGTGTTCCAAATGTGTGTGGGTAGAATATATATCCCACGGGGGTAAAATTGAAAAAAGTTTAAAAAAATTTTTTTTAGACTTAGTCATTTTTCCGGCGTTTATCAGACTTTCAGATAGGGGAAATGTCAGTGAGCGTTCCGATTTCAGTTCCAGAGCGATTCGCCCGATGAGTACTTCATATTCAGTAGTTTTCAGTCAATTTTCTGAATTTTTGAAAATTACACTTTTTTGTGAAAATATCCACTAAATGAGGGAATAATATGTGTGAGGGTACCCCTGGAGAGTTCCAAATTTGTGTGGGTAGAAGACATATCCAACGGGGGTAAAATTGAAAAAAGGTGAAAAAAAATTTTTTTTGGACTTAGTAATTTTTTCAGCGTTTATCAGACTTTCAGATAGGGGAAATGTCAGTGAGCGTTCCAATTTCAGTTCCAGAGCGATTCGCCCGATGAGTCCCTCATATTTAGTCGTTTTCAGCCAATTTTTTTGAGATTTTTTAAAAATTTCACTTTTTTGTGAAAATATCCACTAAATGAGGGAATAATATGTGTGAGGGTACCCCAGGAGAGTTCCAAATGTGTGTGGGTAGAATATATATCCCACGGGGGTAAAATTGAAAAAAGGTGAAAAATTTTTTTTTTTGGACTTAGTCATTTTTTCAGCGTTTATCAGACTTTCAGATAGGGGAAATGTCAGTGAGCGTTCCGATTTCAGTTCCAGAGCGATTCGCCCGATGAGTCCTTCATATTTAGTTGTTTTCAGCCAATTTTCTGAATTTTTGAAAATTTCACTTTTTTTGTGAAAATATCCACTAAATGAGGGAATAATATGTGTGAGGGTACCCCAGGAGAGTTCCAAATGTGTGTGGGTAGAATATGTATCCCACGGGGGTAAAATTGAAAAAAGGTGAAAAAAATTTTTTTTCGACTTAGTCATTTTTCCGGCGTTTATCAGACTTTCAGATAGGGGAAATGTCAGTGAGCGTTCCGATTTCAGTTCCAGAGTGATTCGCCAATGAGTCCTTCATATTTAGTCGTTTTCAGCCAATTTTCAGAATTTTTGAAAATTTCACTTTTTTGTGAAAATATCCACTAAATGAGGGAATAATATGTGTGAGGGTACCCCAGGAGAGTTCCAAATGTGTGTGGGTAGAATATATATCCCACGGGGGTAAAATTGAAAAAAGGTAAAAAAAAAATTTTTTTTGACTTTGTCATTTTTCCGGCGTTTATCAGACTTTCAGATAGGTGAAATGTCAGTGAGCGTTCCGATTTCAGTTCCAGAGCAATTCGCCCGATGAGTCCTTCATATTTAGTCGTTTTCAGCCAATTTTCTGAATTTTTGAAAATTTCACTTTTTTGTGAAAATATCCACTAAATGAGGGAATAATATGTGTGAGGGTACCCCAGGACAGTTCCAAATGTGTGTGGGTAGAATATATATCCCACGGGGGTAAAATTGAAAAAAGATGAAAACATTTTTTTTTTGACTTAGTCATTTTTCCGTCGTTTATCAGACTTTCAGATAGGGGAAATGTCAGTGAGCATTCCGATTTCAGTTCCAGAGCGAATCGCCCGATAAGTCCTTCATATTTAGTCGTTTCCAGCCAATGCTCAGAATTTTTGAAAATTTCATTTTTTTGTGAAAATATCCACTAAATGAGGGAATAATATGTGTGAGGGTGCCCCAGGAGTGTTCCAAATGTGTGTGGGTAGAATATATATCCCACGGGGGTAAAATTGAAAAAAGGTGAAAAAAAAATTTTTTTAGACTTAGTCATTTTTCCGGCGTTTATCAGACTTTCAGATAGGGGAAATGTCAGTGAGCGTTCCGATTTCAGTTCCAGCGCGATTCGCCCGATGAGTACTTCATATTCAGTAGTTTTCAGTCAATTTTCTGAATTTTTGAAAATTTCACTTTTTTGTGAAAATATCCACTAAATGAGGGAATAATATGTGTGAGGGTACCCCTGGAGAGTTCCAAATTTGTGTGGGTAGAAGACATATCCAACGGGGGTAAAATTGAAAAAAGGTGAAAATAAATTTTTTTTGGACTTAGTAATTTTTTCAGCGTTTATCAGACTTTCAGATAGGGGAAATGTCAGTGAGCGTTCCAATTTCAGTTCCAGAGCGATTCGCCCGAAGAGTCCCTCATATTTAGTCGTTTTCAGCCAATTTTCTGAATTTTTGAAAATTTCACTTTTTTGTGAAAATATCCACTAAATGAGGGAATAATATGTGTGAAGGTACCCCAGGAGTGTTCCAAATGTGTGTGGGTAGAATATATATCGCACGGGGGTAAAATTGAAAAAAGTTGAAAAAATTTTTTTTTGGACTTAGTCATTTTTCCGGCATTTATCAGACTTTCAGATAGGGGAAATGTCAGTGAGCGTTCCGATTTCAGTTCCAGAGCGATTCGCCCGAAGATTACTTCATATTTAGCCGTTTTCAGCCAATTTTTTTGAGATTTTTTAAAAATTTCACTTTTTTGTGAAAATATCCACTAAATGAGGGAATAATATGTGTGAGGGTACCCCAGGAGAGTTCCAAATGTGTGTGGGTAGAATATATATCCCACGGGGGTAAATTGAAAAAAGGTGAAAAAATTTTTTTTTTGGACTTAGTCATTTTTTCAGCGTTTATCAGACTTTCAGACAGGGGAAATGTCAGTGAGCGTTCCAATTTCAGTTCCAGAGCGATTCGCCCGATGAGTCCCTCATATTTAGTCGTTTTCAGCCAATTTTCGGAATTTTTGAAAATTTCACTTTTTTGTGAAAATATCCACTAACTGAGGGAATAATATGTGTGAGGGTACCCCAGGAGAGTTCCAAATGTGTGTGGGTAGAATATATATCCCACGGGGGTAAAATTGAAAAAAGGTGAAAAATTTTTTTTTTTGGACTTAGTCATTTTTTCAGCGTTTATCAGACTTTCAGATAGGGGAAATGTCAGTGAGCGTTCCGATTTCAGTTCCAGAGCGATTCGCCCGATGAGTCCTTCATATTTAGTTGTTTTCAGCCAATTTTCTGAATTTTTGAAAATTTCACTTTTTTTGTGAAAATATCCACTAAATGAGGGAATAATATGTGTGAGGGTACCCCAGGAGAGTTCCAAATGTGTGTGGGTAGAATATGTATCCCACGGGGGTAAAATTGAAAAAAGGTGAAAAAATTTTTTTTTCGACTTAGTCATTTTTCCGGCGTTTATCAGACTTTCAGATAGGGGAAATGTCAGTGAGCGTTCCGATTTCAGTTCCAGAGTGATTCGCCCGATGAGTCCTTCATATTTAGTCGTTTTCAGCCAATTTTCAGAATTTTTGAAAATTTCACTTTTTTGTGAAAATATCCACTAAATGAGGGAATAATATGTGTGAGGGTACGCCAGGAGAGTTCCAAACGTGTGTGGGTAGAATATATATCCCACGGGGGTAAAATTGAAAAAGGTGAAAAAAAATTTTTTTTTGACTTAGTCATTTTTCCGGCGTTTATCAGACTTTCAGATAGGGGAAATGTCAGTGAGCGTTCCAAATTCAGTTCCAGAGCATTTCGCCCGATGAGTCCTTCATATTTAGTCGTTTTCAGCCAATTTTCAGAATTTTTGAAAATTTCACTTTTTTGTGAAAATATCCACTAAATGAGGGAATAATATGTGTGAGGGTACCCCAGGACAGTTCCAAATGTGTGTGGGTAGAATATATATCCCACGGAGGTAAAATTGAAAAAAGATGAAAACATTTTTTTTTTTACTTAGTCATTTTTCCGTCGTTTATCAGACTTTCTGATAGGGGAAATGTCAGTGAGCGTTCCGATTTCAGTTCCAGAGCGAATCGCCCGATAAGTCCTTCATATTTAGTCGTTTCCAGCCAATGCTCAGAATTTTTGAAAATTTCACTTTTTTGTGAAAATATTCACTAAATGAGGGAATAATATGTGTGAGGGTGCCCCAGGAGTGTTCCAAATGTGTGTGGGTAGAATATATATCCCACGGGGGTAAAATTGAAAAAAGGTGAAAAAAAAATTTTTTTAGACTTAGTCATTTTTCCGGCGTTTATCAGACTTTCAGATAGGGGAAATGTCAGTGAGCGTTCCGATTTCAGTTCCAGCGCGATTCGCCCGATGAGTACTTCATATTCAGTAGTTTTCAGTCAATTTTCTGAATTTTTGAAAATTTCACTTTTTTGTGAAAATATCCACTAAATGAGGGAATAATATGTGTGAGGGTACCCCTGGAGAGTTCCAAATTTGTGTGGGTAGAAGACATATCCAACGGGGGTAAAATTGAAAAAAGGTGAAAAAAAATTTTTTTTGGACTTAGTAATTTTTTCAGCGTTTATCAGACTTTCAGATAGGGGAAATGTCAGTGAGCGTTCCGATTTCAGCTCCAGAGCGATTCGCCCGATGATTCCTTCATATTTAGTCGTTTTCAGTCAATTTTTTTGAGATTTTTTAAAAATTTCACTTTTTTGTAAAAAAAAATCCACTAAATGAGGGAATAATATGTGTGAGGGTACCCCAGGAGAGTTACAAATGTGTGTGGGTAGAATATATATCCCACAGGGGTAAAATTGAAAAAAGGTAAAAAAAAATTTTTTTTTGACTGTCATTTTTCCGGCGTTTATCAGACTTTCAGATAGGGGAAATGTCAGTGAGCGTTCCGATTTCAGTTCCAGAGCAATTCGCCCGATGAGTCCTGCATATTTAGTCATTTTCAGCCAATTTTCAGAATGTTTGAAAATTTCACTTTTTTGCGAAAATATCCACTAAATGAGGGAATAATATGTGTGAGGGTACCCCAGGAGAGTTACAAATGTGTTTGGGTAGAATATATATACCACGGGGGAAAAATTGAAAAAAGATGAAAAAATTTTTTTTTGACTTAGTAATTTTTCCGGCGTTTATCAGACTTTCAGATAGGGGAAATGTCAGTGAGCATTCCGATTTCAGTTCCAGAGTGATTCGCCCGATGAGTCCTTCATATTTAGTCGTTTTCAGCCAATTTTCTGAATTTTTGAAAATTTCACTTTTTTGTGAAAATATCCACTAAATGAGGGAATAATATGTGTGAGGGTACCCCAGGAGAGTTCCAAATGTGTGTGGGTAGAATATATATCCCACGGGGGTAAAATTGAAAAAAAGTGAAAAATATTTTTTTTTGACTTAGTCATTTTTTCAGCGTTTATCAGACTTTCAGATAGGGGAAATGTCAGTGAGCATTCCGATTTCAGTTCCAGAGCGATTTGCCCGATGAGTCCTTCATATTTAGTCGTTTTCAGCCAATTTTCTGAAATTTTGAAAATTTCACTTTTTTGTGAAAATATCCACTAAATGAGGGAATAATATGTGTGAGGGTACGCCAGGAGAGTTCCAAACGTGTGTGGGTAGAATATATATCCCACGGGGGTAAAATTGAAAAAGGTGAAAAAAATTTTTTTTTTGACTTAGTCATTTTTCCGGCGTTTATCAGACTTTCAGATAGGGGAAATGTCAGTGAGCGTTCCAAATTCAGTTCCAGAGCATTTCGCCCGATGAGTCCTTCATATTTAGTCGTTTTCAGCCAATTTTCAGAATTTTTGAAAATTTCACTTTTTTGTGAAAATATCCACTAAATGAGGGAATAATATGTGTGAGGGTACCCCAGGACAGTTCCAAATGTGTGTGGGTAGAATATATATCCCACGGGGGTAAAATTGAAAAAAGATGAAAACATTTTTTTTTTTACTTAGTCATTTTTCCGTCGTTTATCAGACTTTCAGATAGGGGAAATGTCAGTGAGCGTTCCGATTTCAGTTCCAGAGCGATTCGCACGATGAGTCCTTCATATTTAGTCGTTTTCAGCCAATTTTCTGAATTTTTGAAAATTTCACTTTTTTGTAAAAAAATATCCACTAAATTAGGGAATAATATGTGTGAGGGTACCCCAGGAGAGTTCCAAATGTGTGTGGGTAGAATATATATCCCACAGGGGTAAAATTGAAAAAAGGTGAAAAAATTTTTTTTTTGGACTTAGTCATTTTTTCAGCGTTTATCAGACTTTCAGAGAGGGGAAATGTCAGTGAGCGTTCCGATTTCAGTTCCATAGCGATTCGCCCGATGACTCCTTCATATTTAGTTGTTTTCAGCCAATTTTCAGAATTTTTGAAAATTTCCCTTTTTTGTGAAAATATCCACTAAATGAGGGAATAATATGTGTGAGGGTACCCCAGGAGAGTTCCAAATGTGTGTGGGTAGAATATATATCCCACGGGGGTAAAATTGAAAAAAGGTAAAAAAAAAATTTTTTTTGACTTTGTCATTTTTCCGGCGTTTATCACACTTTCAGATAGGGGAAATGTCAGTGAGCGTTCCGATTTTCAGTTCCAGAGCAATTCGCTCGATGAGTCCTTCATATTTAGTCGTTTTCAGCCAATTTTCAGAATGTTTGAAAATTTCACTTTTTTGTGAAAATATCCAGTAAATGAGGGAATAATATGTGTGAGGGTACCCCAGGAGAGTTCCAAATGTGTATGGGTAGAATATATATCCCACGGGGGTAAAATTGAAAAAAGATGAAAAAATTTTTTTTTTGGACTTAGTCATTTTTCCGGCGTTTATCAGACTTTCAGATAGGTGAAATGTCAGTGAGCGTTCCGATTTCAGTTCCAGAGCAATTCGCCCGATGAGTCCTTCATATTTAGTCGTTTTCAGCCAATTTTCTGAATGTTTGAAAATTTCACTTTTTTGTGAAAATATCCACTAAATGAGGGAATAATATGTGTGAGGGTACCCCAGGAGAGTTCCAAATGTGTGTGGGTAGAATATATATCCCACAGGGGTAAAATTGAAAAAAGGTGAAAACATTTTTTTTTTGGACTTAGTCATTTTTTCAGCGTTTATCAGACTTTCAGATAGGGGAAATGTCAGTGAGCGTTCCGATTTCAGTTCCATAGCGATTTGCCCGATGAGTCCTTCATATTTAGTTGTTTTCAGCCAATTTTCAGAATTTTTGAAAATTTCACTTTTTTGTGAAAATATCCACTAAATGAGGGAATAATATGTGTGAGGGTACGCCAGGAGAGTTCCAAACGTGTGTGGGTAGAATATATATCCCACGGGGGTAAAATTGAAAAAGGTGAAAAAAATTTTTTTTTTGACTTAGTCATTTTTCCGGCGTTTATCAGACTTTCAGATAGGGGAAATGTCAGTGAGCGTTCCAAATTCAGTTCCAGAGCATTTCGCCCGATGAGTCCTTCATATTTAGTCGTTTTCAGCCAATTTTCAGAATTTTTGAAAATTTCACTTTTTTGTGAAAATATCCACTAAATGAGGGAGTAATATGTGTGAGGGTACCCAAGGACAGTTCCAAATGTGTGTGGGTAGAATATATATCCCACGGGGGTAAAATTGAAAAAAGGTAAAAAAAAAAAATTTTTTTGACTTTGTCATTTTTCCGGCGTTTATCACACTTTCAGATAGGGGAAATGTCAGTGAGCGTTCCGATTTCAGTTCCAGAGCAATTCGCCCGATGAGTCCTTCATATTTAGTCGTTTTCAGCCAATTTTCAGAATGTTTGAAAATTTCACTTTTTTGTGAAAATATCCACTAAATGAGGGAATAATATGTGTGAGGGTACCCCAGGAGAGTTCCAAATGTGTGTGGGTAGAATATATATCCCACGGGGGTAAAATTGAAAAAAGATGAAAAAATTTTTTTTTTGGACTTAGTCATTTTTCCGGCGTTTATCAGACTTTCAGATAGGTGAAATGTCAGTGAGCGTTCCGATTTCAGTTCCAGAGCGATTCGCCCGATGAGTCCTTCATATTTAGTCGTTTTCAGCCAATTTTCTGAATTTTTGAAAATTTCACTTTTTTGTAAAAAAATATCCACTAAATTAGGGAATAATATGTGTGAGGGTACCCCAGGAGAGTTCCAAATGTGTGTGGGTAGAATATATATCCCACAGGGGTAAAATTGAAAAAAGGTGAAAAAATTTTTTTTTGGGACTTAGTCATTTTTTCAGCGTTTATCAGACTTTCAGATAGGGGAAATGTCAGTGAGCGTTCCGATTTCAGTTCCATAGCGATTCGCCCGATGACTCCTTCATATTTAGTTGTTTTCAGCCAATTTTCAGAATTTTTGAAAATTTCACTTTTTTGTGAAAATATCCACTAAATGAGGGAATAATATGTGTGAGGGTACGCCAGGAGAGTTCCAAACGTGTGTGGGTAGAATATATATCCCACGGGGGTAAAATTGAAAAAGGTGAAAAAAAATTTTTTTTTGACTTAGTCATTTTTCCGGCGTTTATCAGACTTTCAGATAGGGGAAATGTCAGTGAGCGTTCCAAATTCAGTTCCAGAGCATTTCGCCCGATGAGTCCTTCATATTTAGTCGTTTTCAGCCAATTTTCAGAATTTTTGAAAATTTCACTTTTTTGTGAAAATATCCACTAAATGAGGGAATAATATGTGTGAGGGTACCCCAGGACAGTTCCAAATGTGTGTGGGTAGAATATATATCCCACGGGGGTAAAATTGAAAAAAGATGAAAACATTTTTTTTTGACTTAGTCATTTTTCCATCGTTTATCAGACTTTCAGATAGGGGAAATGTCAGTGAGCGTTCCGATTTCAGTTCCAGAGCGATTCGCCCGATGAGTCCTTCATATTTAGTCGTTTTCAGCCAATTTTCTGAATTTTTGAAAATTTCACTTTTTTGTAAAAAAATATCCACTAAATGAGGGAATAATATGTGTGAGGGTACCCCAGGAGAGTTCCAAATGTGTGTGGGTAGAATATATATCCCACGGGGGTAAAATTGAAAAAAGGTAAAAAAAAAAAATTTTTTCACTTTGTCATTTTTCCGGCGTTTATCACACTTTCAGATAGGGGAAATGTCAGTGAGCGTTCCGATTTCAGTTCCAGAGCAATTCGCCCGATGAGTCCTTCATATTTAGTTGTTTTCAGCCAATTTTCAGAATGTTTGAAAATTTCACTTTTTTGTGAAAATATCCACTAAATGAGGGAATAATATGTGTGAGGGTACCCCAGGAGAGTTCCAAATGTGTGTGGGTAGAATATATATCCCACGGGGGTAAAATTGAAAAAAGATGAAAAAATTTTTTTTTTGGACTTAGTCATTTTTCCGGCGTTTATCAGACTTTCAGATAGGTGAAAGGTCAGTGAGCGTTCCGATTTCAGTTCCAGAGCGATTCGCCCGATGAGTCCTTCATATTTAGTCGTTTTCAGCCAATTTTCTGAATTTTTGAAAATTTCACTTTTTTGTAAAAAAATATCCACTAAATTAGGGAATAATATGTGTGAGGGTACCCCAGGAGAGTTCCAAATGTGTGTGGGTAGAATATATATCCCACGGGGGTAAAATTGAAAAAAGATGAAAAAATTTTTTTTTTGGACTTAGTAATTTTTCCGGCGTTTATCAGACTTTCAGATAGGTGAAATGTCAGTGAGCGTTCCGATTTCAGTTCCAGAGCAATTCGCCCGATGAGTCCTTCATATTTAGTCGTTTTCAGCCAATTTTCAGAATGTTTGAAAATTTCACTTTTTTGTGAAAATATCCACTAAATGAGGGAATAATATGTGTGAGGGTACCCCAGGAGAGTTCCAAATGTGTGTGGGTAGAATATATATCCCACGGGGGTAAAATTGAAAAAAGATGAAAAAATTTTGTTTTTGGACTTAGTCATTTTTCCGGCGTTTATCAGACTTTCAGATAGGTGAAATGTCAGTGAGCGTTCCGATTTCAGTTCCAGAGCGATTCGCCCGATGAGTCCTTCATATTTAGTCGTTTTCAGCCAATTTTCTGAATTTTTGAAAATTTCACTTTTTTGTAAAAAAATATCCACTAAATTAGGGAATAATATGTGTGAGGGTACCCCAGGAGAGTTCCAAATGTGTGTGGGTAGAATATATATCCCACAGGGGTAAAATTGAAAAAAGGTGAAAAAATTTTTTTTTTGGACTTAGTCATTTTTTCAGCGTTTATCAGACTTTCAGATAGGGGAAATGTCAGTGAGCGTTCCGATTTCAGTTCCATAGCGATTCGCCCGATGACTCCTTCATATTTAGTTGTTTTCAGTCAATTTTCAGAATTTTTGAAAATTTCACTTTTTTGTGAAATATCCACTAAATGAGGGAATAATATGTGTGAGGGTACCCCAGGAGAGTTCCAAATGTGTGTGGGTAGAATATATATCCCACGGGGGTAAAATTGAAAAAAGGTAAAAAAAAAATTTTTTTTGACTTTGTCATTTTTCTGGCGTTTATCACACTTTCAGATAGGGGAAATGTCAGTGAGCGTTCCGATTTCAGTTCCAGAGCAATTCGCTCGATGAGTCCTTCATATTTAGTCGTTTTCAGCCAATTTTCAGAATGTTTGAAAATTTCACTTTTTTGTGAAAATATCCACTAAATGAGGGAATAATATGTGTGAGGGTACCCCAGGAGAGTTCCAAATGTGTGTGGGTAGAATATATATCCCACGGGGGTAAAATTGAAAAAAGATGAAAAAATTTTTTTTTTGGACTTCGTAATTTTTCCGGCGTTTATCAGACTTTCAGATAGGTGAAATGTCAGTGAGCGTTCCGATTTCAGTTCCAGAGCAATTCGCTCGATGAGTCCTTCATATTTAGTCGTTTTCAGCCAATTTTCTGAATTTTTGAAAATTTCACTTTTTTGTAAAAAAATATCCACTAAA
Organism: Phyllobates terribilis; assembly: GCF_046119375.1. Classification (NCBI taxonomy): domain Eukaryota; kingdom Metazoa; phylum Chordata; class Amphibia; order Anura; family Dendrobatidae; genus Phyllobates; species Phyllobates terribilis. The sequence continues at coordinate 15,584,473 of NW_027362773.1, read as the reverse complement.
TTAGGGAATAATATGTGTGAGGGTACCCCAGGAGAGTTCCAAATGTGTGTGGGTAGAATATATATCCCACAGGGGTAAAATTGAAAAAAGGTGAAAAAATTTTTCTTTTGGACTTAGTCATTTTTTCAGCGTTTATCAGACTTTCAGATAGGGGAAATGTCAGTGAGCGTTCCGATTTCAGTTCCATAGCGATTCGCCCGATGACTCCTTCATATTTAGTTGTTTTCAGCCAATTTTCAGAATTTTTGAAAATTTCACTTTTTTGTGAAATATCCACTAAATGAGGGAATAATATGTGTGAGGGTACCCCAGGAGAGTTCCAAATGTGTGTGGGTAGAATATATATCCCACGGGGGTAAAATTGAAAAAAGGTAAAAAAAAAAATTTTTTTGACTTTGTCATTTTTCCGGCGTTTATCACACTTTCAGATAGGGGAAATGTCAGTGAGCGTTCCGATTTCAGTTCCAGAGCAATTCGCCCGATGAGTCCTTCATATTTAGTCGTTTTCAGCCAATTTTCAGAATGTTTGAAAATTTCACTTTTTTGTGAAAATATCCACTAAATGAGGGAATAATATGTGTGAGGGTACCCCAGGAGAGTTCCAAATGTGTGTGGGTAGAATATATATCCCACGGGGGTAAAATTGAAAAAAGATGAAAAAATTTTTTTTTTGGACTTAGTCATTTTTCCGGCGTTTATCAGACTTTCAGATAGGTGAAAGGTCAGTGAGCGTTCCGATTTCAGTTCCAGAGCGATTCGCCCGATGAGTCCTTCATATTTAGTTGTTTTCAGCCAATTTTCTGAATTTTTGAAAATTTCACTTTTTTGTAAAAAAATATCCACTAAATTAGGGAATAATATGTGTGAGGGTACCCCAGGAGAGTTCCAAATGTGTGTGGGTAGAATATATATCCCACGGGGGTAAAATTGAAAAAAGATGAAAAAATTTTTTTTTTGGACTTAGTAATTTTTCCGGCGTTTATCAGACTTTCAGATAGGTGAAATGTCAGTGAGCGTTCCGATTTCAGTTCCAGAGCAATTCGCCCGATGAGTCCTTCATATTTAGTCGTTTTCAGCCAATTTTCAGAATGTTTGAAAATTTCACTTTTTTGTGAAAATATCCACTAAATGAGGGAATAATATGTGTGAGGGTACCCCAGGAGAGTTCCAAATGTGTGTGGGTAGAATATATATCCCACGGGGGTAAAATTGAAAAAAGGTAAAAAAAATATTTTTTTGACTTTGTCATTTTTCCGGCGTTTATCACACTTTCAGATAGGTGAAATGTCAGTGAGGGTTCCGATTTCAGTTCCAGAGCAATTCGCCCGATGAGTCCTTCATATTTAGTCGTTTTCAGCCAATTTTCTGAATTTTTGAAAATTTCACTTTTTTGTAAAAAAATATCCACTAAATGAGGGAATAATATGTGTGAGGGTACCCCAGGAGAGTTCCAAATGTGTGTGGGTAGAATATATATCCCACGGGGGTAAAATTGAAAAAAGGTGAAAAATTTTTTTTTTTGCACTTAGTCATTTTTTCAGCGTTTATCAGACTTTCAGATAGGGTAAATGTCAGTGAGCGTTCCGATTTCAGTTCCAGAGCGATTCGCCCGATGAGTCCTTCATATTTAGTCGTTTTCAGCCAATTTTCTGAATTTTTGAAAATTTCACTTTTTTGTGAAAATATCCACTAAATGAGGGAAAAATATGTGTGAGGGTACCCCAGGAGAGTTCCAAATGTGTGTGGGTAGAATATATATCCCACGGGGGTAAAATTGAAAAAAGGTGAAAAAATTTTTTTTTTGGACTTAGTCATTTTTTCAGCGTTTATCAGACTTTCAGACAGGGGAAATGTCAGTGAGCATTCCAATTTCAGTTCCAGAGCGATTCGTCCGATGAGTCCCTCATATTTAGTCGTTTTCAGCCAATTTTCGGAATTTTTGAAAATTTCACTTTTTTGTGAAAATATCCACTAACTGAGGGAATAATATGTGTGAGGGTACCCCAGGAGAGTTCCAAATGTGTGTGGGTAGAATATATATCCCACGGGGGTAAAATTGAAAAAAGGTGAAAAATTTTTTTTTTTGGACTTAGTCATTTTTTCAGCGTTTATCAGACTTTCAGATAGGGGAAATGTCAGTGAGCGTTCCGATTTCAGTTCCAGAGCGATTCGCCCGATGAGTCCTTCATATTTAGTTGTTTTCAGCCAATTTTCTGAATTTTTGAAAATTTCACTTTTTTTGTGAAAATATCCACTAAATGAGGGAATAATATGTGTGAGGGTACCCCAGGAGAGTTCCAAATGTGTGTGGGTAGAATATGTATCCCACGGGGGTAAAATTGAAAAAAGGTGAAAAAATTTTTTTTTCGACTTAGTCATTTTTCCGGCGTTTATCAGACTTTCAGATAGGGGAAATGTCAGTGAGCGTTCCGATTTCAGTTCCAGAGTGATTCGCCCGATGAGTCCTTCATATTTAGTCGTTTTCAGCCAATTTTCAGAATTTTTGAAAATTTCACTTTTTTGTGAAAATATCCACTAAATGAGGGAATAATATGTGTGAGGGTACGCCAGGAGAGTTCCAAACGTGTGTGGGTAGAATATATATCCCACGGGGGTAAAATTGAAAAAGGTGAAAAAAAATTTTTTTTTGACTTAATCATTTTTCCGGCGTTTATCAGACTTTCAGATAGGGGAAATGTCAGTGAGCGTTCCAAATTCAGTTCCAGAGCATTTCGCCCGATGAGTCCTTCATATTTAGTCGTTTTCAGCCAATTTTCAGAATTTTTGAAAATTTCACTTTTTTGTGAAAATATCCACTAAATGAGGGAATAATATGTGTGAGGGTACCCCAGGACAGTTCCAAATGTGTGTGGGTAGAATATATATCCCACGGGGGTAAAATTGAAAAAAGATGAAAACATTTTTTTTTTTACTTAGTCATTTTTCCGTCGTTTATCAGACTTTCTGATAGGGGAAATGTCAGTGAGCGTTCCGATTTCAGTTCCAGAGCGAATCGCCCGATAAGTCCTTCATATTTAGTCGTTTCCAGCCAATGATCAGAATTTTTGAAAATTTCACTTTTTTGTGAAAATATCCACTAAATGAGGGAATAATATGTGTGAGGGTGCCCCAGGAGTGTTCCAAATGTGTGTGGGTAGAATATATATCCCACGGGGGTAAAATTGAAAAAAGGTGAAAAAAAAATTTTTTTAGACTTAGTCATTTTTCCGGCGTTTATCAGACTTTCAGATAGGGGAAATGTCAGTGAGCGTTCCGATTTCAGTTCCAGCGCGATTCGCCCGATGAGTACTTCATATTCAGTAGTTTTCAGTCAATTTTCTGAATTTTTGAAAATTTCACTTTTTTGTGAAAATATCCACTAAATGAGGGAATAATATGTGTGAGGGTACCCCTGGAGAGTTCCAAATTTGTGTGGGTAGAAGACATATCCAACGGGGGTAAAATTGAAAAAAGGTGAAAAAAAATTTTTTTTGGACTTAGTAATTTTTTCAGCGTTTATCAGACTTTCAGATAGGGGAAATGTCAGTGAGCGTTCCAATTTCAGTTCCAGAGCGATTCGCCCGATGAGTCCCTCATATTTAGTCGTTTTCAGCCAATTTTCTGAATTTTTGAAAATTTCACTTTTTTGTGAAAATATCCACTAAATGAGGGAATAATATGTGTGAAGGTACCCCAGGAGTGTTCCAAATGTGTGTGGGTAGAATATATATCCCACGGGGGTAAAATTGAAAAAAGTTGAAAAAATTTTTTTTTGGACTTAGTCATTTTTCCGGCATTTATCAGACTTTCAGATAGGGGAAATGTCAGTGAGCGTTCCGATTTCAGCTCCAGAGCGATTCGCCCGATGATTCCTTCATATTTAGTCGTTTTCAGTCAATTTTTTTGAGATTTTTTAAAAATTTCACTTTTTTGTAAAAAAAAATCCACTAAATGAGGGAATAATATGTGTGAGGGTACCACAGGAGAGTTACAAATGTGTGTGGGTAGAATATATATCCCACAGGGGTAAAATTGAAAAAAGGTAAAAAAAAATTTTTTTTTGACTGTCATTTTTCCGGCGTTTATCAGACTTTCAGATAGGGGAAATGTCAGTGAGCGTTCCGATTTCAGTTCCAGAGCAATTCGCCCGATGAGTCCTTCATATTTAGTCATTTTCAGCCAATTTTCAGAATGTTTGAAAATTTCACTTTTTTGCGAAAATATCCACTAAATGAGGGAATAATATGTGTGAGGGTACCCCAGGAGAGTTACAAATGTGTTTGGGTAGAATATATATACCACGGGGGTAAAATTGAAAAAAGATGAAAAAATTTTTTTTTGACTTAGTAATTTTTCCGGCGTTTATCAGACTTTCAGATAGGGGAAATGTCAGTGAGCATTCCGATTTCAGTTCCAGAGTGATTCGCCCGAAGAGTCCTTCATATTTAGTCGTTTTCAGCCAATTTTCAGAATTTTTGAAAATTTCACTTTTTTGTGAAAATATCCACTAAATGAGGGAATAATATGTGTGAGGGTACCCCAGGAGAGTTCCAAATGTGTGTGGGTAGAATATATATCCCACGGGGGTAAAATTGAAAAAAAGTGAAAAATATTTTTTTTTGACTTAGTCATTTTTTCAGCGTTTATCAGACTTTCAGATAGGGGAAATGTCAGTGAGCATTCCGATTTCAGTTCCAGAGCGATTTGCCCGATGAGTCCTTCATATTTAGTCGTTTTCAGCCAATTTTCTGAAATTTTGAAAATTTCACTTTTTTGTGAAAATATCCACTAAATGAGGGAATAATATGTGTGAGGGTACGCCAGGAGAGTTCCAAACGTGTGTGGGTAGAATATATATCCCACGGGGGTAAAATTGAAAAAGGTGAAAAAAAATTTTTTTTTGACTTAGTCATTTTTCCGGCGTTTATCAGACTTTCAGATAGGGGAAATGTCAGTGAGCGTTCCAAATTCAGTTCCAGAGCATTTCGCCCGATGAGTCCTTCATATTTAGTCGTTTTCAGCCAATTTTCAGAATTTTTGAAAATTTCACTTTTTTGTGAAAATATCCACTAAATGAGGGAATAATATGTGTGAGGGTACCCCAGGACAGTTCCAAATGTGTGTGGGTAGAATATATATCCCACGGGGGTAAAATTGAAAAAAGATGAAAACATTTTTTTTTTTACTTAGTCATTTTTCCGTCGTTTATCAGACTTTCAGATAGGGGAAATGTCAGTGAGCGTTCCGATTTCAGTTCCAGAGCGATTCGCCCGATGAGTCCTTCATATTTAGTCGTTTTCAGCCAATTTTCTGAATTTTTGAAAATTTCACTTTTTTGTAAAAAAATATCCACTAAATTAGGGAATAATATGTGTGAGGGTACCCCAGGAGAGTTCCAAATGTGTGTGGGTAGAATATATATCCCACAGGGGTAAAATTGAAAAAAGGTGAAAAAATTTTTTTTTTGGACTTAGTCATTTTTTCAGCGTTTATCAGACTTTCAGATAGGGGAAATGTCAGTGAGCGTTCCGATTTCAGTTCCATAGCGATTCGCCCGATGACTCCTTCATATTTAGTTGTTTTCAGCCAATTTTCAGAATTTTTGAAAATTTCACTTTTTTGTGAAATATCCACTAAATGAGGGAATAATATGTGTGAGGGTACCCCAGGAGAGTTCCAAATGTGTGTGGGTAGAATATATATCCCACGGGGGTAAAATTGAAAAAAGTTAAAAAAAAAATGTTTTTTGACTTTGTCATTTTTCCGGCGTTTATCACACTTTCAGATAGGGGAAATGTCAGTGAGCGTTCCGATTTCAGTTCCAGAGCAATTCGCCCGATGAGTCCTTCATATTTAGTCGTTTTCAGCCAATTTTCAGAATGTTTGAAAATTTCACTTTTTTGTGAAAATATCCACTAAATGAGGGAATAATATGTGTGAGGGTACCCCAGGAGAGTTCCAAATGTGTGTGGGTAGAATATATATCCCACGGGGGTAAAATTGAAAAAAGATGAAAAAATTTTTTTTTTGGACTTAGTCATTTTTCCGGCGTTTATCAGACTTTCAGATAGGTGAAATGTCAGTGAGCGTTCCGATTTCAGTTCCAGAGCGATTCGCCCGATGAGTCCTTCATATTTAGTCGTTTTCAGCCAATTTTCTGAATTTTTGAAAATTTCACTTTTTTGTAAAAAAATATCCACTAAATTAGGGAATAATATGTGTGAGGGTACCCCAGGAGAGTTCCAAATGTGTGTGGGTAGAATATATATCCCACAGGGGTAAAATTGAAAAAAGGTGAAAAAATTTTTTTTTGGGACTTAGTCATTTTTTCAGCGTTTATCAGACTTTCAGATAGGGGAAATGTCAGTGAGCGTTCCGATTTCAGTTCCATAGCGATTCGCCCGATGACTCCTTCATATTTAGTTGTTTTCAGCCAATTTTCAAAATTTTTGAAAATTTTACTTTTTTGTGAAATATCCACTAAATGAGGGAATAATATGTGTGAGGGTACCCCAGGAGAGTTCCAAATGTGTGTGGGTAGAATATATATCCCACGGGGGTAAAATTGAAAAAAGGTAAAAAAAAAAATTTTTTTGACTTTGTCATTTTTCCGGCGTTTATCACACTTTCAGATAGGGGAAATGTCAGTGAGCGTTCCGATTTCAGTTCCAGAGCAATTCGCTCGATGAGTCCTTCATATTTAGTCGTTTTCAGCCAATTTTCAGAATGTTTGAAAATTTCACTTTTTTGTGAAAATATCCAGTAAATGAGGGAATAATATGTGTGAGGGTACCCCAGGAGAGTTCCAAATGTGTATGGGTAGAATATATATCCCACGGGGGTAAAATTGAAAAAAGATGAAAAAATTTTTTTTTTGGACTTAGTCATTTTTCCGGCGTTTATCAGACTTTCAGATAGGTGAAATGTCAGTGAGCGTTCCGATTTCAGTTCCAGAGCAATTCGCCCGATAAGTCCTTCATATTTAGTCGTTTTCAGCCAATTTTCTGAATTTTTGAAAATTTCACTTTTTTGTAAAAAAATATCCACTAAATTAGGGAATAATATGTGTGAGGGTACCCCAGGAGAGTTCCAAATGTGTGTGGGTAGAATATATATCCCACAGGGGTAAAATTGAAAAAAGGTGAAAAAATTTTTTTTTTGGACTTAGTCATTTTTTCAGCGTTTATCAGACTTTCAGATAGGGGAAATGTCAGTGAGCGTTCCGATTTCAGTTCCATAGCGATTTGCCCGATGAGTCCTTCATATTTAGTTGTTTTCAGCCAATTTTCAGAATTTTTGAAAATTTCACTTTTTTGTGAAAATATCCACTAAATGAGGGAATAATATGTGTGAGGGTACGCCAGGAGAGTTCCAAACGTGTGTGGGTAGACTATATATCCCACGGGGGTAAAATTGAAAAAGGTGAAAAAAAATTTTTTTTTGACTTAGTCATTTTTCCGGCGTTTATCAGAGTTTCAGATAGAGGAAATGTCAGTGAGCGTTCCAAATTCATTTCCAGAGCATTTCGCCCGATGAGTCCTTCATATTTAGTCGTTTTCAGCCAATTTTCAGAATTTTTGAAAATTTCACTTTTTTGTGAAAATATCCACTAAATGAGGGAATAATATGTGTGAGGGTACCCAAGGACAGTTCCAAATGTGTGTGGGTAGAATATATATCCCACGGGGGTAAAATTGAAAAAAGATGAAAACATTTTTTTTTTTACTTAGTCATTTTTCCGTCGTTTATCAGACTTTCAGATAGGGGAAATGTCAGTGAGCGTTCCGATTTCAGTTCCAGAGCGATTCGCCCGATGAGTCCTTCATATTTAGTCGTTTTCAGCCAATTTTCTGAATTTTTGAAAATTTCACTTTTTTGTAAAAAAATATCCACTAAATTAGGGAATAATATGTGTGAGGGTACCCCAGGAGAGTTCCAAATGTGTGTGGGTAGAATATATATCCCACAGGGGTAAAATTGAAAAAAGGTGAAAAAATTTTTTTTTTGGACTTAGTCATTTTTTCAGCGTTTATCAGACTTTCAGATAGGGGAAATGTCAGTGAGCGTTCCGATTTCAGTTCCATAGCGATTCGCCCGATGACTCCTTCATATTTAGTTGTTTTCAGCCAATTTTCAGAATTTTTGAAAATTTCACTTTTTTGTGAAATATCCACTAAATGAGGGAATAATATGTGTGAGGGTACCCCAGGAGAGTTCCAAATGTGTGTGGGTAGAATATATATCCCACGGGGGTAAAATTGAAAAAAGGTAAAAAAAAAATTTTTTTTGACTTTGTCATTTTTCCGGCGTTTATCAGACTTTCAGATAGGGGAAATGTCAGTGAGCGTTCCAAATTCAGTTCCAGAGCATTTCGCCCGATGAGTCCTTCATATTTAGTCGTTTTCAGCCAATTTTCAGAATTTTTGAAAATTTCACTTTTTTGTGAAAATATCCACTAAATGAGGGAATAATATGTGTGAGGGTACCCCAGGACAGTTCCAAATGTGTGTGGGTAGAATATATATCCCACGGGGGTAAAATTGAAAAAAGATGAAAACATTTTTTTTTTTACTTAGTCATTTTTCCGTCGTTTATCAGACTTTCAGATAGGGGAAATGTCAGTGAGCGTTCCGATTTCAGTTCCAGAGCGATTCGCCCGATGAGTCCTTCATATTTAGTCGTTTTCAGCCAATTTTCTGAATTTTTGAAAATTTCACTTTTTTGTAAAAAAATATCCACTAAATTAGGGAATAATATGTGTGAGGGTACCCCAGGAGAGTTCCAAATGTGTGTGGGTAGAATATATATCCCACAGGGGTAAAATTGAAAAAAGGTGAAAAAATTTTTTTTTTGGACTTAGTCATTTTTTCAGCGTTTATCAGACTTTCAGATAGGGGAAATGTCAGTGAGCGTTCCGATTTCAGTTCCATAGCGATTCGCCCGATGACTCCTTCATATTTAGTTGTTTTCAGCCAATTTTCAGAATTTTTGAAAATTTCACTTTTTTGTGAAATATCCACTAAATGAGGGAATAATATGTGTGAGGGTACCCCAGGAGAGTTCCAAATGTGTGTGGGTAGAATATATATCCCACGGGGGTAAAATTGAAAAAAGTTAAAAAAAAAATGTTTTTTGACTTTGTCATTTTTCCGGCGTTTATCACACTTTCAGATAGGGGAAATGTCAGTGAGCGTTCCGATTTCAGTTCCAGAGCAATTCGCCCGATGAGTCCTTCATATTTAGTCGTTTTCAGCCAATTTTCAGAATGTTTGAAAATTTCACTTTTTTGTGAAAATATCCACTAAATGAGGGAATAATATGTGTGAGGGTACCCCAGGAGAGTTCCAAATGTGTGTGGGTAGAATATATATCCCACGGGGGTAAAATTGAAAAAAGATGAAAAAATTTTTTTTTTGGACTTAGTCATTTTTCCGGCGTTTATCAGACTTTCAGATAGGTGAAATGTCAGTGAGCGTTCCGATTTCAGTTCCAGAGCGATTCGCCCGATGAGTCCTTCATATTTAGTCGTTTTCAGCCAATTTTCTGAATTTTTGAAAATTTCACTTTTTTGTAAAAAAATATCCACTAAATTAGGGAATAATATGTGTGAGGGTACCCCAGGAGAGTTCCAAATGTGTGTGGGTAGAATATATATCCCACAGGGGTAAAATTGAAAAAAGGTGAAAAAATTTTTTTTTGGGACTTAGTCATTTTTTCAGCGTTTATCAGACTTTCAGATAGGGGAAATGTCAGTGAGCGTTCCGATTTCAGTTCCATAGCGATTCGCCCGATGACTCCTTCATATTTAGTTGTTTTCAGCCAATTTTCAGAATTTTTGAAAATTTTACTTTTTTGTGAAATATCCACTAAATGAGGGAATAATATGTGTGAGGGTACCCCAGGAGAGTTCCAAATGTGTGTGGGTAGAATATATATCCCACGGGGGTAAAATTGAAAAAAGGTAAAAAAAAAAATTTTTTTGACTTTGTCATTTTTCCGGCGTTTATCACACTTTCAGATAGGGGAAATGTCAGTGAGCGTTCCGATTTCAGTTCCAGAGCAATTCGCTCGATGAGTCCTTCATATTTAGTCGTTTTCAGCCAATTTTCAGAATGTTTGAAAATTTCACTTTTTTGTGAAAATATCCAGTAAATGAGGGAATAATATGTGTGAGGGTACCCCAGGAGAGTTCCAAATGTGTATGGGTAGAATATATATCCCACGGGGGTAAAATTGAAAAAAGATGAAAAAATTTTTTTTTTGGACTTAGTCATTTTTCCGGCGTTTATCAGACTTTCAGATAGGTGAAATGTCAGTGAGCGTTCCGATTTCAGTTCCAGAGCAATTCGCCCGATAAGTCCTTCATATTTAGTCGTTTTCAGCCAATTTTCTGAATTTTTGAAAATTTCACTTTTTTGTAAAAAAATATCCACTAAATTAGGGAATAATATGTGTGAGGGTACCCCAGGAGAGTTCCAAATGTGTGTGGGTAGAATATATATCCCACAGGGGTAAAATTGAAAAAAGGTGAAAAAATTTTTTTTTTGGACTTAGTCATTTTTTCAGCGTTTATCAGACTTTCAGATAGGGGAAATGTCAGTGAGCGTTCCGATTTCAGTTCCATAGCGATTTGCCCGATGAGTCCTTCATATTTAGTTGTTTTCAGCCAATTTTCAGAATTTTTGAAAATTTCACTTTTTTGTGAAAATATCCACTAAATGAGGGAATAATATGTGTGAGGGTACGCCAGGAGAGTTCCAAACGTGTGTGGGTAGAATATATATCCCACGGGGGTAAAATTGAAAAAGGTGAAAAAAAATTTTTTTTTGACTTAGTCATTTTTCCGGCGTTTATCAGAGTTTCAGATAGAGGAAATGTCAGTGAGCGTTCCAAATTCAGTTCCAGAGCATTTCGCCCGATGAGTCCTTCATATTTAGTCGTTTTCAGCCAATTTTCAGAATTTTTGAAAATTTCACTTTTTTGTGAAAATATCCACTAAATGAGGGAATAATATGTGTGAGGGTACCCAAGGACAGTTCCAAATGTGTGTGGGTAGAATATATATCCCACGGGGGTAAAATTGAAAAAAGATGAAAACATTTTTTTTTTTACTTAGTCATTTTTCCGTCGTTTATCAGACTTTCAGATAGGGGAAATGTCAGTGAGCGTTCCGATTTCAGTTCCAGAGCGATTCGCCCGATGAGTCCTTCATATTTAGTCGTTTTCAGCCAATTTTCTGAATTTTTGAAAATTTCACTTTTTTGTAAAAAAATATCCACTAAATTAGGGAATAATATGTGTGAGGGTACCCCAGGAGAGTTCCAAATGTGTGTGGGTAGAATATATATCCCACAGGGGTAAAATTGAAAAAAGGTGAAAAAATTTTTTTTTTGGACTTAGTCATTTTTTCAGCGTTTATCAGACTTTCAGATAGGGGAAATGTCAGTGAGCGTTCCGATTTCAGTTCCATAGCGATTCGCCCGATGACTCCTTCATATTTAGTTGTTTTCAGCCAATTTTCAGAATTTTTGAAAATTTCACTTTTTTGTGAAATATCCACTAAATGAGGGAATAATATGTGTGAGGGTACCCCAGGAGAGTTCCAAATGTGTGTGGGTAGAATATATATCCCACGGGGGTAAAATTGAAAAAAGGTAAAAAAAAAAATTTTTTTGACTTTGTCATTTTTCCGGCGTTTATCACACTTTCAGATAGGGGAAATGTCAGTGAGCGTTCCGATTTCAGTTCCAGAGCAATTCGCTCGATGAGTCCTTCATATTTAGTCGTTTTCAGCCAATTTTCAGAATGTTTGAAAATTTCACTTTTTTGTGAAAATATCCAGTAAATGAGGGAATAATATGTGTGAGGGTACCCCAGGAGAGTTCCAAATGTGTATGGGTAGAATATATATCCCACGGGGGTAAAATTGAAAAAAGATGAAAAATTTTTTTTTCTGGACTTAGTAATTTTTCCGGCGTTTATCAGACTTTCAGATAGGTGAAATGTCAGTGAGCGTTCCGATTTCAGTTCCAGAGCAATTCGCCCGATGAGTCCTTCATATTTAGTCGTTTTCAGCCAATTTTCTGAATTTTTGAAAATTTCACTTTTTTGTAAAAAAATATCCACTAAATTAGGGAATAATATGTGTGAGGGTACCCCAGGAGAGTTCCAAATGTGTGTGGGTAGAATATATATCCCACAGGGGTAAAATTGAAAAAAGGTGAAAAAATTTTTTTTTTGGACTTAGTCATTTTTTCAGCGTTTATCAGACTTTCAGATAGGGGAAATGTCAGTGAGCGTTCCGATTTCAGTTCCATAGCGATTCGCCCGATGAGTCCTTCATATTTAGTTGTTTTCAGCCAATTTTCAGAATTTTTGAAAATTTAACTTTTTTGTGAAAATATCCACTAAATGAGGGAATAATATGTGTGAGGGTACGCCAGGAGAGTTCCAAACGTGTGTGGGTAGAATATATATCCCACGGGGGTAAAATTGAAAAAGGTGAAAAAAAATTTTTTTTTGACTTAGTCATTTTTCCGGCGTTTATCAGACTTTCAGATAGGGGAAATGTCAGTGAGCGTTCCAAATTCAGTTCCAGAGCATTTCGCCCGATGAGTCCTTCATATTTAGTCGTTTTCAGCCAATTTTCAGAATTTTTGAAAATTTCACTTTTTTGTGAAAATATCCACTAAATGAGGGAATAATATGTGTGAGGGTACCCCAGGACAGTTCCAAATGTGTGTGGGTAGAATATATATCCCACGGGGGTAAAATTGAAAAAAGATGAAAACATTTTTTTTTGACTTAGTCATTTTTCCGTCGTTTATCAGACTTTCAGATAGGGGAAATGTCAGTGAGCGTTCCGATTTCAGTTCCAGAGCGATTCGCCCGATGAGTCCTTCATATTTAGTCGTTTTCAGCCAATTTTCTGAATTTTTGAAAATTTCACTTTTTTGTAAAAAAATATCCACTAAATTAGGGAATAATATGTGTGAGGGTACCCCAGGAGAGTTCCAAATGTGTGTGGGTAGAATATATATCCCACAGGGGTAAAATTGAAAAAAGATGAAAAAAATTTTTTTTTGGACTTCGTAATTTTTACGGCGTTTATCAGACTTTCAGATAGGTGAAATGTCAGTGAGCGTTCCGATTTCAGTTCCAGAGCAATTCGCTCGATGAGTCCTTCATATTTAGTCGTTTTCAGCCAATTTTCTGAATTTTTGAAAATTTCACTTTTTTGTAAAAAAATATCCACTAAATTAGGGAATAATATGTGTGAGGGTACCCCAGGAGAGTTCCAAATGTGTGTGGGTAGAATATATATCCCACGGGGGTAAAATTGAAAAAAGGTGAAAAATTTTTTTTTTTGCACTTAGTCATTTTTTCAGCGTTTATCAGACTTTCAGATAGGGGAAATGTCAGTGAGCGTTCCGATTTCAGTTCCAGAGCGATTCGCCCGATGAGTCCTTCATATTTAGTCGTTTTCAGCCAATTTTCTGAATTTTTGAAAATTTCACTTTTTTGTAAAAAAATATCCACTAAATTAGGGAATAATATGTGTGAGGGTACCCCAGGAGAGTTCCAAATGTGTGTGGGTAGAATATATATCCCACAGGGGTAAAATTGAAAAAAGGTGAAAAAATTTTTCTTTTGGACTTAGTCATTTTTTCAGCGTTTATCAGACTTTCAGATAGGGGAAATGTCAGTGAGCGTTCCGATTTCAGTTCCATAGCGATTCGCCCGATGAGTCCTTCATATTTAGTTGTTTTCAGCCAATTTTCAGAATTTTTGAAAATTTCACTTTTTTGTGAAAATATCCACTAAATGAGGGAATAATATGTGTGAGGGTACCCCAGGAGAGTTCCAAATGTGTGTGGGTAGAATATATATCCCACGGGGGTAAAATTGAAAAAAGGTAAAAAAAATATTTTTTTTGACTTTGTCATTTTTCCGGCGTTTATCACACTTTCAGATAGGTGAAATGTCAGTGAGCGTTCCGATTTCAGTTCCAGAGCAATTCGCCCGATGAGTCCTTCATATTTAGTCGTTTTCAGCCAATTTTCTGAATTTTTGAAAATTTCACTTTTTTGTAAAAAAATATCCACTAAATGAGGGAATAATAAGTGTGAGGGTACCCCAGGAGAGTTCCAAATGTGTGTGGGTAGAATATATATCCCACGGGGGTAAAATTGAAAAAAGGTGAAAAATTTTTTTTTTTGCACTTAGTCATTTTTTCAGCGTTTATCAGACTTTCAGATAGGTGAAATGTCAGTGAGCATTCCGATTTCAGTTCCAGAGCAATTCGCCCGATGAGTCCTTCATATTTAGTCGTTTTCAGCCAATTTTCTGAATTTTTGAAAATTTCACTTTTTTGTAAAAAAATATCCACTAAATGAGGGAATAATATGTGTGAGGGTACCCCAGGAGAGTTCCAAATGTGTGTGGGTAGAATATATATCCCACGGGGGTAAAATTGAAAAAAGGTGAAAATTTTTTTTTTTTGGACTTAGTCATTTTTTCAGCGTTTATCAGACTTTCAGATAGGGGAAATGTCAGTGAGCGTTCCGATTTCAGTTCCAGAGCAATTCGCCCGATGAGTCCTTCATATTTAGCCGTTTTCAGCCAATTTTCTGAATTTTTGAAAATTTCACTTTTTTGTAAAAAAATATCCACTAAATGAGGGAATAATATGTGAGAGGGTACCCCCAAGAGAGTTCCAAATGTGTGTGGGTATAATATATATGCCACGGGGGTAAAATTGAAAAAAGGTGAAAATTTTTTTTGGGACTTAGTCATTTTTTCAGCGTTTATCAGACTTTCAGATAGGGGAAATGTCAGTGAGCATTCCGATTTCAGTTCCAGAGTGATTCGCCCGATGAGTCCTTCATATTTAGTCGTTTTCAGCCAATTTTCTGAAATTTTGAAAATTTCACTTTTTTGTGAAAATATCCACTAAATGAGGGAATAATATGTGTGAGGGTACGCCAGGAGAGTTCCAAACGTGTGTGGGTAGAATATATATCCCACGGGGGTAAAATTGAAAAAGGTGAAAAAAAATTTTTTTTTGACTTAGTCATTTTTTCAGCGTTTATCAGACTTTCAGATAGGGGAAATGTCAGTGAGCATTCCGATTTCAGTTCCAGAGTGATTCGCCCGATGAGTCCTTCATATTTAGTCGTTTTCAGCCAATTTTCTGAATTTTTGAAAATTTCACTTTTTTGTAAAAAAATATCCACTAAATGAGGGAATAATATGTGAGAGGGTACCCCCAAGAGTGTTCCAAATGTGTGTGGGTATAATATATATGCCATGGGGGTAAAATTGAAAAAAGGTGAAAAATTTTTTTGGGACTTAGTCATTTTTTCAGCGTTTATCAGACTTTCAGATAGGGGAAATGTCAGTGAGCGTTCCGATTTCAGTTCCAGAGCGATTCGCCCGATGAGTCCTTCATATTTAGTTGTTTTCAGCCAATTTTCAGAATTTTTGAAAATTTCACTTTTTTGTGAAAATATCCACTAAATGAGGGAATAATATGTGTGAGGGTACCCCAGGAGAGTTCCAAATGTGTGTGGGTAGAATATATATCCCACAGATGTAAAATTGAAAAAAGGTAAAAAAAAAATTTTTTTTGACTGTCATTTTTCCGGCGTTTATCAGACTTTCAGATAGGGGAAATGTCAGTGAGCATTTCGATTTCAGTTCCAGAGCAATTCGCCCGATGAGTCCTTCATAATTAGTCATTTTCAGCCAATTTTCAGAATGTTTGAAAATTTCACTTTTTTGTGAAAATATCCACTAAATGAGGGAATAATATGTGTGAGGGTACCCCAGGAGAGTTCCAAATGTGTGTGGGTAGAATATATATCCCACGGGGGTAAAATTGAAAAAAGATGAAAAAATTATTTTTTTGGACTTAGTCATTTTTCCGGCGTTTATCAGACTTTCAGATAGGGGAAATGTCAGTGAGCATTCCGATTTCAGTTCCAGAGTGATTCGCCCGATGAGTCCTTCATATTTAGTCGTTTTCAGCCAATTTTCAGAATTTTTGAAAATTTCACTTTTTTGTGAAAATATCCACTAAATGAGGGAATAATATGTGTGAGGGTACCCCAGGAGAGTTCCAAATGTGTGTGGGTAGAATATATATCCCACGGGGGTAAAATTGAAAAAAGGTGAAAAATATTTTTTTTTGACTTAGTCATTTTTTCAGCGTTTATCAGACTTTCAGATAGGGGAAATGTCAGTGAGCATTCCGATTTCAGTTCCAGAGCGATTTGCCTGATGTGTCCTTCATATTTAGTCGTTTTCAGCCAATTTTCTGAAATTTTGAAAATTTCACTTTTTTGTGAAAATATCCACTAAATGAGGGAATAATATGTGTGAGGGTACACCAGGAGAGTTCCAAACGTGTGTGGGTAGAATATATATCCCACGGGGGTAAAATTGAAAAAGGTGAAAAAAAATTTTTTTTTGACTTAGTCATTTTTCCGGCGTTTATCAGACTTTCAGATAGGGGAAATGTCAGTGAGCGTTCCAAATTCAGTTCCAGAGCAATTCGCCCGATGAGTCCTTCATATTTAGTCGTTTTCAGCCAATTTTCAGAATTTTTGAAAATTTCACTTATTTGTGAAAATATCCACTAAATAAGGGAATAATATGTGTGAGGGTACCCCAGGACAGTTCCAAATGTGTGTGGGTAGAATATATATCCCACGGGGGTAAAATTGAAAAAAGATGAAAAAATTTTTTTTTTTGACTTAGTCATTTTTCCGTCGTTTATCAGACTTTCAGATAGGGGAAATGTCAGTGAGCGTTCCGATTTCAGTTCCAGAGCGATTCGCCCGATGAGTCCTTCATATTTAGTCGTTTTCAGCCAATTTTCTGAATTTTTGAAAATTTCACTTTTTTGTAAAAAAATATCCACTAAATTAGGGAATAATATGTGTGAGGGTACCCCAGGAGAGTTCCAAATGTGTGTGGGTAGAATATATATCCCACAGGGGTAAAATTGAAAAAAGGTGAAAAAATTTTTTTTTTTGGACTTAGTCATTTTTTCAGCGTTTATCAGACTTTCAGATAGGGGAAATGTCAGTGAGTGTTCCGATTTCAGTTCCATAGCGATTCGCCCGATGACTGCTTCATATTTAGTTGTTTTCAGCCAATTTTCAGAATTTTTGAAAATTTCACTTTTTTGTGAAATATCCACTAAATGAGGGAATAATATGTGTGAGGGTACCCCAGGAGAGTTCCAAATGTGTGTGGGTAGAATATATATCCCACGGGGGTAAAATTGAAAAAAGGTAAAAAAAAAATTTTTTTTGACTTTGTCATTTTTCCGGCGTTTATCACACTTTCAGATAGGGGAAATGTCAGTGAGCGTTCCGATTTCAGTTCCAGAGCAATTCGCCGATGAGTCCTTCATATTTAGTCGTTTTCAGCCAATTTTCAGAATGTTTGAAAATTTCACTTTTTTGTGAAAATATCCACTAAATGAGGGAATAATATGTGTGAGGGTACCCCAGGAGAGTTCCAAATGTGTGTGGGTAGAATATATATCCCACAGGGGTAAAATTGAAAAAAGGTAAAAAAAAATTTTTTTTTGACTGTCATTTTTCCGGCGTTTATCAGACTTTCAGATAGGGGAAATGTCAGTGAGCATTCCGATTTCAGTTCCAGAGCAATTCGCCCGATGAGTCCTTCATATTTAGTCATTTTCAGCCAATTTTCAGAATGTTTGAAAATTTCACTTTTTTGTGAAAATATCCACTAAATGAGGGAATAATATGTGTGAGGGTACCCCAGGAGAGTTCCAAATGTGTGTGGGTAGAATATATATCCCACGGGGGTAAAATTGAAAAAAGATGAAAAAATTATTTTTTTGGACTTAGTCATTTTTCCGGCGTTTATCAGACTTTCAGATAGGGGAAATGTCAGTGAGCATTCCGATTTCAGTTCCAGAGTGATTCGCCCGATGAGTCCTTCATATTTAGTCGTTTTCAGCCAATTTTCAGAATTTTTGAAAATTTCACTTTTTTGTGAAAATATCCACTAAATGAGGGAATAATATGTGTGAGGGTACCCCAGGAGAGTTCCAAATGTGTGTGGGTAGAATATATATCCCACGGGGGTAAAATTGAAAAAAGGTGAAAAATATTTTTTTTTGACTTAGTCATTTTTTCAGCGTTTATCAGACTTTCAGATAGGGGAAATGTCAGTGAGCATTCCGATTTCAGTTCCAGAGCTATTTGCCTGATGAGTCCTTCATATTTAGTCGTTTTCAGCCAATTTTCTGAAATTTTGAAAATTTCACTTTTTTGTGAAAATATCCACTAAATGAGGGAATAATATGTGTGAGGGTACCCCAGGAGAGTTCCAAATGTGTGTAGGTAGAATATATATCCCACAGGGGAAAAATTGAAAAAAGGTAAAAAAAAAATTTTTTTTGACTGTCATTTATCCGGCGTTTATCAGACTTTCAGATAGGGGAAATGTCAGTGAGCGTTCCGATTTCAGTCCCAGAGCAATTCGCCCGATGAGTCCTTCATATTTAGTCATTTTCAGCCAATTTTCAGAATGTTTGAAAATTTCACTTTTTTGTGAAAATATCCACTAAATGAGGGAATAATATGTGTGAGGGTACCCCAGGAGAGTTCCAAATGTGTGTGGGTAGAATATATATCCCACGGGGGTAAAATTGAAAAAAGATGAAAAAATTTTTTTTTTTACTTAGTCATTTTTCCGTCGTTTATCAGACTTTCAGATAGGGGAAATGTCAGCGAGCGTTCCGATTTCAGTTCCAGAGCGATTCGCCCGATGAGTCCTTCATATTTAGTCGTTTTCAGCCAATTTTCAGAATGTTTGAAAATTTCACTTTTTTGTGAAAATATCCACTAAATGAGGGAATAATATGTGTGAGGGTACCCCAGGAGAGTTCCAAATGTGTTTGGGTAGAATATATATCCCACGGGGGTAAAATTGAAAAAAGATGAAAAAATTTTTTTTTTGACTTAGTCATTTTTCCGGCGTTTATCAGACTTTCAGATAGGGGAAATGTCAGTGAGCGTTCCGATTTCAGTTCCAGAGTGATTCGCCCGATGAGTCCTTCATATTTAGTCGTTTTCAGCCAATTTTCAGAATTTTTGAAAATTTCACTTTTTTGTGAAAATATCCACTAAATGAGGGAATAATATGTGTGAGGGTACCCCAGGAGAGTTCCAAATGTGTGTGGGTAGAATATATTTCCCACGGGGGTAAAATTGAAAAAAGGTGAAAAAATTTTTTTTTTGACTTAGTCATT
Source organism: Phyllobates terribilis (assembly GCF_046119375.1). Classification (NCBI taxonomy): domain Eukaryota; kingdom Metazoa; phylum Chordata; class Amphibia; order Anura; family Dendrobatidae; genus Phyllobates; species Phyllobates terribilis. Next base: position 15,565,176 of record NW_027362773.1, on the reverse strand, counting down.
TTTTCAGCGTTTATCAGACTTTCAGATAGGGGAAATGACAGTGAGCATTCCGATTTCAGTTCCAGAGCGATTTGCCTGATGAGTCCTTCATATTTAGTCGTTTTCAGCCAATTTTCTGAATTTTTGAAAATTTCACTTTTTTGTGAAAATATCCACTAAATGAGGGAATAATATGTGTGAGGGTACCCCAGGAGAGTTCCAAATGTGTGTGGGTAGAATATATATCCCACGGGGGTAAAATTGAAAAAAGGTGAAAAATTTTTTTTTTTGGACTTAGTCATTTTTTCAGCGTTTATCAGACTTTCAGATAGGGGAAATGTCAGTGAGCGTTCCGATTTCAGTTCCAGAGCAATTCGCCCGATGAGTCCTTCATATTTAGTCGTTTTCAGCCAATTTTCAGAATTTTTGAAAATTTCACTTTTTTGTGAAAATATCCACTAAATGAGGGAATAATATGTGTGAGGGTACCCCAGGAGAGTTCCAAATGTGTGTGGGTAGAATATATATCCCACGGGGGTAAAATTGAAAAAAGGTGAGAAAATTTTTTTTTTGGACTTAGTCATTTTTTCAGCGTTTATCAGACTTTCAGATAGGGGAAATGTCAGTGAGCGTTCCGATTTCAGTTCCAGAGCGATTTGCCTGATGAGTCCTTCATATTTAGTCGTTTTCAGCCAATTTTCTGAATTTTTGAAAATTTCACTTTTTTGTGAAAATATCCACTAAATGAGGGAATAATATGTGTGAAGGTACGCCAGGAGAGTTCCAAATGTGTGTGGGTAGATTATATATCCCACGGGGCTAAAATTGAAAAAAGGTTAAAAAAAAAAAATTTTTGACTTAGTCATTTTTCCGGCGTTTATCAAACTTTCAGATAGGGGAAATGTAAGTGAGCGTTCCAATTTCAGTTCCAGAGCAATTCGCCCGATGAGTCCTTGATATTTAGTCGTTTTCAGCCAATTTTCTGAATTTTTGAAAATTTCACTTTTTTGTAAAAAAATATCCACTAAATGAGGGAATAATATGTGTGAGGGTAGCCCAGGAGAGTTCCAAATGTGTGTGGGTAGAATATATATCCCACGGGGGTAAAATTGAAAAAAGGTGAAAATTTTTTTTTTTGTCTTAGTCATTTTTCCGTCGTTTATCAGACTTTCAGATAGGGGAAATGTCAGTGAGCGTTCCGATTTCAGTTCCAGAGCGATTCGCCCGATGAGTCCTTCATATTTAGTCGTTTTCAGCCAATTTTCTGAATTTTTGAAAATTTCACTTTTTTGTAAAAAAATATCCACTAAATGAGGGAATAATATGTGTGAGGGTACCCCAGGAGAGTTCCAAATGTGTGTGGGTAGAATATATATCCCACAGGGGTAAAATTGAAAAAAGGTGAAAAATTTTTTTTTTTGGACTTAGTCATTTTTTCTGCGTTTATCAGACTTTCAGATAGGGGAAATGTCAGTGAGCGTTCCGATTTCAGTTCCATAGCGATTCGCCCGATGAGTCCTTCATATTTAGTTGTTTTCAGCCAATTTTCAGAATTTTTGAAAATTTCACTTTTTTGTGAAAATATCCACTAAATGAGGGAATAATATGTGTGAGGGTACCCCAGGAGAGTTCCAAATGTGTGTGGGTAGAATATATATCCCACGGGGGTAAAATTGAAAAAAGGTTAAAAAAATATTTTTTTTGACTTAGTCATTTTTTCAGCGTTTATCAGACTTTCAGATAGGGGAAATGTCAGTGAGCGTTCCGATTTCAGTTCCAGAGCAATTCGCCCGATGAGTCCTTCATATTTAGTCGTTTTCAGCCAATTTTCTGAATTTTTGAAAATTTCACTTTTTTGTAAAAAAATATCCACTAAATGAGGGAATAATATGTGTGAGGGTACCCCAGGAGAGTTCCAAATGTGTGTGGGTAGAATATATATCCCACGGGGGTAAAATTGAAAAAAGGTGAAAAAATTTTTTTTTTGGACTTAGCCATTTTTTCAGCGTTTATCAGACTTTCAGATAGGGGAAATGTCAGTGAGCGTTCCGATTTCAGTTCCAGAGCAATTCGCCCGATGAGTCCTTCATATTTAGTCGTTTTCAGCCAATTTTCTGAATTTTTGAAAATTTCACTTTTTTGTAAAAAAATATCCACCAAATGAGGGAATAATATGTGTGAGGGTACCCCAGGAGAGTTCCAAATGTGTGTGGGTAGAATATATATCCCACGGGGGTAAAATTGAAAAAAGGTGAAAAATTTTTTTTTTTGGACTTAGTCATTTTTTCAGCGTTTATCAGACTTTCAGATAGGGGAAATGTCAGTGAGCGTTCCGATTTCAGTTCCAGAGCAATTCGCCCGATGAGTCCTTCATATTTAGTCGTTTTCAGCCAATTTTCAGAATTTTTGAAAATTTCACTTTTTTGTGAAAATATCCACTAAATGAGGGAATAATATGTGTGAGGGTACCCCAGGAGAGTTCCAAATGTGTGTGGGTAGAATATATATCCCAGGGGGTAAAATTGAAAAAAGGTGAGAAAATTTTTTTTTTGGACTTAGTCATTTTTTCAGCGTTTATCAGACTTTCAGATAGGGGAAATGTCAGTGAGCGTTCCGATTTCAGTTCCAGAGCGATTTGCCTGATGAGTCCTTCATATTTAGTCGTTTTCAGCCAATTTTCTGAATTTTTGAAAATTTCACTTTTTTGTGAAAATATCCACTAAATGAGGGAATAATATGTGTGAAGGTACGCCAGGAGAGTTCCAAATGTGTGTGGGTAGATTATATATCCCACGGGGCTAAAATTGAAAAAAGGTTAAAAAAAAAAATTTTTTGACTTAGTCATTTTTCCGACGTTTATCAAACTTTCAGATAGGGGAAATGTAAGTGAGCGTTCCAATTTCAGTTCCAGAGCAATTCGCCCGATGAGTCCTTGATATTTAGTCGTTTTCAGCCAATTTTCTGAATTTTTGAAAATTTCACTTTTTTGTAAAAAAATATCCACTAAATGAGGGAATAATATGTGTGAGGGTACCCCAGGAGAGTTCCAAATGTGTGTGGGTAGAATATATATCCCACGGGGGTAAAATTGAAAAAAGGTGAAAATTTTTTTTTTTGTCTTAGTCATTTTTCCGTCGTTTATCAGACTTTCAGATAGGGGAAATGTCAGTGAGCGTTCCGATTTCAGTTCCAGAGCGATTCGCCCGATGAGTCCTTCATATTTAGTCGTTTTCAGCCAATTTTCTGAATTTTTGAAAATTTCACTTTTTTGTAAAAAAATATCCACTAAATGAGGGAATAATATGTGTGAGTGTACCCCAGGAGAGTTCCAAATGTGTGTGGGTAGAATATATATCCCACAGGGGTAAAATTGAAAAAAGGTGAAAAATTTTTTTTTTTGGACTTAGTCATTTTTTCTGCGTTTATCAGACTTTCAGATAGGGGAAATGTCAGTGAGCGTTCCGATTTCAGTTCCATAGCGATTCGCCCGATGAGTCCTTCATATTTAGTTGTTTTCAGCCAATTTTCAGAATTTTTGAAAATTTCACTTTTTTGTGAAAATATCCACTAAATGAGGGAATAATATGTGTGAGGGTACCCCAGGAGAGTTCCAAATGTGTGTGGGTAGAATATATATCCCACGGGGGTAAAATTGAAAAAAGTTTAAAAAAATATTTTTTTTGACTTAGTCATTTTTTCAGCGTTTATCAGACTTTCAGATAGGGGAAATGTCAGTGAGCGTTCCGATTTCAGTTCCAGAGCAATTCGCCCGATGAGTCCTTCATATTTAGTCGTTTTCAGCCAATTTTCTGAATTTTTGAAAATTTCACTTTTTTGTAAAAAAATATCCACTAAATGAGGGAATAATATGTGTGAGGGTACCCCAGGAGAGTTCCAAATGTGTGTGGGTAGAATATATATCCCACGGGGGTAAAATTGAAAAAAGGTGAAAAATTTTTTTTTTTGGACTTAGCCATTTTTTCAGCGTTTATCAGACTTTCAGATAGGGGAAATGTCAGTGAGCGTTCCGATTTCAGTTCCAGAGCAATTCGCCCGATGAGTCCTTCATATTTAGTCGTTTTCAGCCAATTTTCAGAATTTTTGAAAATTTCACTTTTTTGTAAAAAAATATCCACTAAATGAGGGAATAATATGTGTGAGGGTACCCCAGGAGAGTTCCAAATGTGTGTGGGTAGAATATATATCCCACGGGGGTAAAATTGAAGAAAGGTGAAAAATTTTTTTTTTTGGACTTAGTCATTTTTTCAACGTTTATCAGACTTTCAGATAGGGGAAATGTCAGTGAGCATTCCGATTTCAGTTCCAGAGCGATTTGCCTGATGGGTCCTTCATATTTAGTCGTTTTCAGCCAATTTTCTGAATTTTTGAAAATTTCACTTTTTTGTGAAAATATCCACTTAATGAGGGAATAATATGTGTGAGGGTACCCCAGGAGAGTTCCAAATGTGTGTGGGTAGAATATATATCCCACGGGGGTAAAATTGAAAAAAGGTGAAAAATTTTTTTGGGACTCAGTCATTTTTTCAGCGTTTATCAGACTTTCAGATAGGGGAAATGTCAGTGAGCGTTCCGATTTCAGTTCCAGAGCGATTTGACTGATGAGTCGTTCATATTTAGTCGTTTTCAGCCAATTTTCTGAATTTTTGAAAATTTCACTTTTTTGTGAAAATATCCACTAAATGAGGGAATAATATGTGTGAGGGTATGCCAGGAGAGTTCCAAATGTGTGTGGGTAGAATATATATCCCACGGGGGAAAAATTGAAAAAAGGTGAAAAAAATTTTTTTTTGGACTTAGTCATTTTTCCGGCGTTTATCAGACTTTCAGATAGGGGAAATGTCAGTGAGCGTTCCGATTTCAGTTCCAGAGCAATTCGCCCGATGAGTCCTTCATATTTAGTCGTTTTCAGCCAATTTTCTGAATTTTTGAAAATTTCACTTTTTTGTAAAAAAATATCCACTAAATGAGGGAATAATATGTGTGAGGGTACCCCAGGAGAGTTCCAAATGTGTGTGGGTAGAATATATATCCCACGGGGGTAAAATTGAAAAAAGGTGAAAATTTTTTTTTTTTGGACTTAGTCATTTTTTCAACGTTTATCAGACTTTCAGATAGGGGAAATGTCAGTGAGCATTCCGATTTCAGTTCCAGAGCGATTTGCCTGATGGGTCCTTCATATTTAGTCGTTTTCAGCCAATTTTCTGAATTTTTGAAAATTTCACTTTTTTGTGAAAATATCCACTAAATGAGGGAATAATATGTGTGAGGGTACCCCAGGAGAGTTCCAAATGTGTGTGGGTAGAATATATATCCCACGGGGGTAAAATTGAAAAAAGGTGAAAAATTTTTTTGGGACTCAGTCATTTTTTCAGCGTTTATCAGACTTTCAGATAGGGGAAATGTCAGTGAGCGTTCCGATTTCAGTTCCATAGCGATTCGCCCGATGAGTCCTTCATATTTAGTTGTTTTCAGCCAATTTTCAGAATTTTTGAAAATTTCACTTTTTTGTGAAAATATCCACTAAATGAGGGAATAATATGTGTGAGGGTACCCCAGGAGAGTTCCAAATGTGTGTGGGTAGAATATATCTCCCACGGGGGTAAAATTGAAAAAAGTTTAAAAAAATATTTTTTTTGACTTAGTCATTTTTTCAGCGTTTATCAGACTTTCAGATAGGGGAAATGTCAGTGAGCGTTCCGATTTCAGTTCCAGAGCAATTCGCCCGATGAGTCCTTCATATTTAGTCGTTTTCAGCCAATTTTCTGAATTTTTGAAAATTTCACTTTTTTGTAAAAAAATATCCACTAAATGAGGGAATAATATGTGTGAGGGTACCCCAGGAGAGTTCCAAATGTGTGTGGGTAGAATATATATCCCACGGGGGTAAAATTGAAAAAAGGTGAAAAATTTTTTTTTTTGGACTTAGCCATTTTTTCAGCGTTTATCAGACTTTCAGATAGGGGAAATGTCAGTGAGCGTTCCGATTTCAGTTCCAGAGCAATTCGCCCGATGAGTCCTTCATATTTAGTCGTTTTCAGCCAATTTTCTGAATTTTTGAAAATTTCACTTTTTTGTAAAAAAATATCCACTAAATGAGGGAATAATATGTGTGAGGGTACCCCAGGAGAGTTCCAAATGTGTGTGGGTAGAATATATATCCCACAGGGGTAAAATTGAAAAAAGGTGAAAAATTTTTTTTTTTGGACTTAGTCATTTTTTCAACGTTTATCAGACTTTCAGATAGGGGAAATGTCAGTGAGCATTCCGATTTCAGTTCCAGAGCGATTTGCCTGATGGGTCCTTCATATTTAGTCGTTTTCAGCCAATTTTCTGAATTTTTGAAAATTTCACTTTTTTGTGAAAATATCCACTACATGAGGGAATAATATGTGTGAGGGTACCCCAGGAGAGTTCCAAATGTGTGTGGGTAGAATATATATCCCACGGGGGTAAAATTGAAAAAAGGTGAAAAATTTTTTTGGGACTCAGTCATTTTTTCAGCGTTTATCAGACTTTCAGATAGGGGAAATGTCAGTGAGCGTTCCGATTTCAGTCCCAGAGCGATTTAACTGATGAGTCGTTCATATTTAGTCGTTTTCAGCCAATTTTCAGAATTTTTGAAAATTTCACTTTTTTGTGAAAATATCCACTAAATGAGGGAATAATATGTGTGAGGGTATGCCAGGAGAGTTCCAAATGTGTGTGGGTAGAATATATATCCCACGGGGGAAAAATTGAAAAAAGGTGAAAAAAAATTTTTTTTGGACTTAGTCATTTTTCCGGCGTTTATCAGACTTTCAGATAGGGGAAATGTCAGTGAGCGTTCCGATTTCAGTTCCAGAGCAATTCGCCCGATGAGTCCTTCATATTTAGTCGTTTTCAGCCAATTTTCTGAATTTTTGAAAATTTCACTTTTTTGTAAAAAAATATCCACTAAATGAGGGAATAATATGTGTGAGGGTACCCCAGGAGAGTTCCAAATGTGTGTGGGTAGAATATATATCCCACGGGGGTAAAATTGAAAAAAGGTGAAAAATTTTTTTTTTGGACTTAGTCATTTTTTCAACGTTTATCAGACTTTCAGGTAGGGGAAATGTCAGTGAGCATTCCGATTTCAGTTCCAGAGCGATTTGCCTGATGGGTCCTTCATATTTAGTCGTTTTCAGCCAATTTTCTGAATTTTTGAAAATTTCACTTTTTTGTGAAAATATCCACTAAATGAGGGAATAATATGTGTGAGGGTATGCCAGGAGAGTTCCAAATGTGTGTGGGTAGAATATATATCCCACGGGGGAAAAATTGAAAAAAGGTGAAAAAAATTTTTTTTTGGACTTAGTCATTTTTCCGGCGTTTATCAGACTTTCAGATAGGGGAAATGTCAGTGAGCGTTCCGATTTCAGTTCCAGAGCAATTCGCCCAATGAGTCCTTCATATTTAGTCGTTTTCAGCCAATTTTCTGAATTTTTGAAAATTTCACTTTTTTGTAAAAAAATATCCACTAAATGAGGGAATAATATGTGTGAGGGTACCCCAGGAGAGTTCCAAATGTGTGTGGGTAGAATATATATCCCACGGGGGTAAAATTGAAAAAAGGTGAAAAATTTTTTTTTTGGACTTAGTCATTTTTTCAACGTTTATCAGACTTTCAGGTAGGGGAAATGTCAGTGAGCATTCCGATTTCAGTTCCAGAGCGATTTGCCTGATGGGTCCTTCATATTTAGTCGTTTTCAGCCAATTTTCTGAATTTTTTAAAATTTCACTTTTTTGTGAAAATATCCACTAAATGAGGGAATAATATGTGTGAGGGTACGCCAGGAGAGTTCCAAATGTGTGTGGGTAGAATATATATCCCACGGGGGTAAAATTGAAAAAAGGTGAAAAATTTTTTTTTTTGGACTTGGTCATTTTTTCAGCGTTTATCAGACTTTCAGATAGGGGAAATGTCAGTGAGCATTCCGATTTCAGTTCCAGAGCGATTTGCCTGATGAGTCCTTCATATTTAGTCGTTTTCAGCCAATTTTCTGAATTTTTGAAAATTTCACTTTTTTGTGAAAATATCCACTAAATGAGGGAATAATATGTGTGAGGGTACGCCAGGAGAGTTCCAAATGTGTGTGGGTAGAATATATATCCCACGGGGGTAAAATTGAAAAAATATGAAAAAATTTTTTTTTGGACTTGGTCATTTTTCCGGCGTTTATCGCACTTTCAGTGAGGGAAAATGTCAGTGAGCGTTCCGATTTCAGCTCCAGAGCAATTCGCCCGATGAGTCCTTCATATTTAGTCGTTTTCAGCCAATTTTCAGAATTTTTGAATATTTCACTTTTTTGTGAAAATATCCACTAAATGAGGGAATAATATGTGTGAGGGTACCCCAGGAGAGTTCCAAATGTTTGTGGATAGAATATATATCCCACGGGGGTAAAATTGAAAAAAGGTGAAAAATTTTTTTTTTGGACTTAGTCATTTTTTCAGCGTTTATCAGATTTTCAGATAGGGGAAATGTCAGTGGGCGTTCCAATTTCAGTTCCAGAGCGATTCGCCCGATGAGTCCTTCATATTTAGTTGTTTTCAGCCAATTTTCAGAATTTTTGAAAATTTCACTTTTTTGTGAAAATATCCACTAAATGAGGGAATAATATGTGTGAGGGTACCCCAGGAGAGTTCCAAATGTGTGTGGGTAGAATATATATCCCACGGGGGTAAAATTGAAAAAAGGTGAAAAAATTTTTTTCTTGGACTTAGTCATTTTTTCAGCGTTTATCAGACTTTCAGATAGGGGAAATGTCAGTGAGCATTCCGATTTCAGTTCCAGAGCGATTTGCCTGATGAGTCCTTCATATTTAGTCGTTTTCAGCCAATTTTCAGAATTTTTGAAAATTTCACTTTTTTGTGAAAATATCCACTAAATGAGGGAATAATATGTGTGAGGGTACGCCAGGAGAGTTCCAAATGTGTGTGGGTAGAATATATATCCCACGGGGGTAAAATTGAAAAAAGGTTAAAAAAAAAAATTTTTTGACTTAGTCATTTTTCCGGCGTTTATCAGACTTTCAGATAGGGGAAATGTCAGTGAGCGTTCCAATTTCAGTTCCAGAGCAATTCGCCCGATGAGTTCTTCATATTTAGTCGTTTTCAGCCAATTTTCAGAATTTTTGAAAATTTCACTTTTTTGTGAAAATATCCACTAAATGAGGGAATAATATGTGTGAGGGTACCCCAGGAGAGTTCCAAATGTGTGTGGGTAGAATATATATCCCAAGGGGGTAAAATTGCAAAAAGATGAAAAATTTTTTTTTTTCTCTTAGTCATTTTTCCGTCGTTTATCAGACTTTCAGATAGGGGAAATGTCAGTGAGCGTTCCAATTTCAGTTCCAGAGCGATTCGCCCGATGAGTCCTTCATATTTAGTTGTTTTCAGCCAATTTTCAGAATTTTTGAAAATTTCACTTTTTTGTGAAAATATCCACTAAATGAGGGAATAATATGTGTGAGGGTACCCCAGGAGAGTTCCAAATGTGTGTGGGTAGAATATATATCCCACGGGGGTAAAATTGAAAAAAGGTGAAAAATTTTTTTTCTTGGACTTAGTCATTTTTTCAGCGTTTATCAGACTTTCAGATAGGGGAAATGTCAGTGAGCATTCCGATTTCAGTTCCAGAGCGATTTGCCTGATGAGTCCTTCATATTTAGTCGTTTTCAGCCAATTTTCAGAATTTTTGAAAATTTCACTTTTTTGTGAAAATATCCACTAAATGAGGGAATAATATGTGTGAGGGTACCCCAGGAGAGTTCCAAATGTGTGTGGGTATTATATATATCCCACGGGGGTAAAATTGAAAAAAGGTGAAAAAAATTTTTTTTTGGACTTAGTCATTTTTTCAGCGTTTATCAGACTTTCAGATAGGGGAAATGTCAGTGAGCGTTCCGATTTCAGTTCCAGAGCGATTTGCCTGATGAGTCCTTCATATTTAGTCGTTTTCAGCCAATTTTCTGAATTTTTGAAAATTTCACTTTTTTGTGAAAATATCCACTAAATGAGGGAATAATATGTGTGAGGGTACGCCAGGAGAGTTCCAAATGTGTGTGGGTAGAATATATATCCCACGGGGGTAAAATTGAAAAAAGGTTAAAAAAAAAAATTTTTTGACTTAGTCATTTTTCCGGCGTTTATCAGACTTTCAGATAGGGGAAATGTCAGTGAGCGTTCCAATTTCAGTTCCAGAGCGATTCGCCCGATGAGTCCTTCATATTTAGTTGTTTTCAGCCAATTTTCAGAATTTTTGAAAATTTCACTTTTTTGTGAAAATATCCACTAAATGAGGGAATAATATGTGTGAGGGTACCCCAGGAGAGTTCCAAATGTGTGTGGGTAGAATATATATCCCACGGGGGTAAAATTGAAAAAAGGTGAAAAATTTTTTTTCTTGGACTTAGTCATTTTTTCAGCGTTTATCAGACTTTCAGATAGGGGAAATGTCAGTGAGCATTCCGATTTCAGTTCCAGAGCGATTTGCCTGATGAGTCCTTCATATTTAGTCGTTTTCAGCCAATTTTCAGAATTTTTGAAAATTTCACTTTTTTGTGAAAATATCCACTAAATGAGGGAATAATATGTGTGAGGGTACCCCAGGAGAGTTCCAAATGTGTGTGGGTATTATATATATCCCACGGGGGTAAAATTGAAAAAAGGTGAAAAAAATTTTTTTTTGGACTTAGTCATTTTTTCAGCGTTTATCAGACTTTCAGATAGGGGAAATGTCAGTGAGCGTTCCGATTTCAGTTCCAGAGCGATTTGCCTGATGAGTCCTTCATATTTAGTCGTTTTCAGCCAATTTTCTGAATTTTTGAAAATTTCACTTTTTTGTGAAAATATCCACTAAATGAGGGAATAATATGTGTGAGGGTACGCCAGAAGAGTTCCAAATGTGTGTGGGTAGAATATATATCCCACGGGGGTAAAATTGAAAAAAGGTTAAAAAAAAAAATTTTTTGACTTAGTCATTTTTCCGGCGTTTATCAGACTTTCAGATAGGGGAAATGTCAGTGAGCATTCCGATTTCAGTTCCAGAGCGATTTGCCTGATGGGTCCTTCATATTTAGTCGTTTTCAGCCAATTTTCTGAATTTTTTAAAATTTCACTTTTTTGTGAAAATATCCACTAAATGAGGGAATAATATGTGTGAGGGTACGCCAGGAGAGTTCCAAATGTGTGTGGGTAGAATATATATCCCACGGGGGTAAAATTGAAAAAAGGTGAAAAATTTTTTTGGGACTCAGTCATTTTTTCAGCGTTTATCAGACTTTCAGATAGGGGAAATGTCAGTGAGCGTTCCAAATTCAGTTCCAGAGCAATTCGACCGATGAGTCCTTCATATTTAGTCGTTTTCAGCCAATTTTCAGAATTTTTGAAAATTTCACTTTTTTGTGAAAATATCCACTAAATGAGGGAATAATATGTGTGAGGGTACCCCAGGAGAGTTCCAAATGTGTGTGGGTAGAATATATATCCCACGGGGGTAAAATTGAAAAAAGATGAAAAAATTTTTTTTTTTGACTTAGTCATTTTTCCGGCGTTTATCAGACTTTCAGATAGGTGAAATGTCAGTGAGCGTTCCGATTTCAGTTCCAGAGCAATTCGCCCGATGAGTCCTTCATATTTAGTCGTTTTCAGCCAATTTTCTGAATTTTTGAAAATTTCACTTTTTTGTAAAAAAATATCCACTAAATGAGGGAATAATATGTGTGAGGGTACCCCAGGAGAGTTCCAAATGTGTGTGGGTAGAATATATATCCCACGGGGGTAAAATTGAAAAAAGGTGAAAAATTTTTTTTTTTGGACTTAGTCATTTTTTCAGCGTTTATCAGACTTTCAGATAGGGGAAATGTCAGTGAGCATTCCGATTTCAGTTCCAGAGCGATTTGCCTGATGAGTCCTTCATATTTAGTCGTTTTCAGCCAATTTTCTGAATTTTTGAAAATTTCACTTTTTTGTGAAAATATCCACTAAATGAGGGAATAATATGTGTGAGGGTACGCCAGGAGAGTTCCAAATGTGTGTGGGTAGAATATATATCCCACGGGGGTAAAATTGAAAAAAGATGAACAAATTTTTTTTTGGACTTGGTCATTTTTCCGGCGTTTATCGCACTTTCAGTGAGGGAAAATGTCAGTGAGCGTTCCGATTTCAGTTCCAGAGCAATTCGCCCGATGAGTCCTTCATATTTAGTCGTTTTCAGCCAATTTTCAGAATTTTTGAATATTTCACTTTTTTGTGAAAATATCCACTAAATGAGGGAATAATATGTGTGAGGGTACCCCAGGAGAGTTCCAAATGTTTGTGGATAGAATATATATCCCACGGGGGTAAAATTGAAAAAAGGTGAAAAATTTTTTTTTTGGACTTAGTCATTTTTTCAGCGTTTATCAGATTTTCAGATAGGGGAAATGTCAGTGAGCGTTCCAATTTCAGTTCCAGAGCGATTCGCCCGATGAGTCCTTCATATTTAGTTGTTTTCAGCCAATTTTCAGAATTTTTGAAAATTTCACTTTTTTGTGAAAATATCCACTAAATGAGGGAATAATATGTGTGAGGGTACCCCAGGAGAGTTCCAAATGTGTGTGGGTAGAATATATATCCCACGGGGGTAAAATTGAAAAAAGGTGAAAAATTTTTTTTCTTGGACTTAGTCATTTTTTCAGCGTTTATCAGACTTTCAGATAGGGGAAATGTCAGTGAGCATTCCGATTTCAGTTCCAGAGCGATTTGCCTGATGAGTCCTTCATATTTAGTCGTTTTCAGCCAATTTTCAGAATTTTTGAAAATTTCACTTTTTTGTGAAAATATCCACTAAATGAGGGAATAATATGTGTGAGGGTACGCCAGGAGAGTTCCAAATGTGTGTGGGTAGAATATATATCCCACGGGGGTAAAATTGAAAAAAGGTTAAAAAAAAAATTTTTTTGACTTAGTCATTTTTCCGGCGTTTATCAGACTTTCAGATAGGGGAAATGTCAGTGAGCGTTCCGATTTCAGTTCCAGAGTGATTCGCCCGATGAGTCCTTCATATTTAGTCGTTTTCAGCCAATTTTCAGAATTTTTGAAAATTTCACTTTTTTGTGAAAATATCCACTAAATGAGGGAATAATATGTGTGAGGGTACCCCAGGAGAGTTCCAAATGTGTGTGGGTAGAATATATTTCCCACGGGGGTAAAATTGAAAAAAGGTGAAAAATTTTTTTTTTTGACTTAGTCATTTTTTCAGCGTTTATCAGACTTTCAGATAGGGGAAATGTCAGTGACCATTCCGATTTCAGTTCCAGAGCGATTTGCCTGATGAGTCCTTCATATTTAGTCGTTTTCAGCCAATTTTCTGAATTTTTGAAAATTTCACTTTTTTGTGAAAATATCCACTAAATGAGGGAATAATATGTGTGAGGGTACCCCAGGAGAGTTCCAAATGTGTGTGGGTAGAATATATATCCCACGGGGGTAAAATTGAAAAAAGATGAAAAAATTTTTTTTTTGACTTAGTCATTTTTCCGGCGTTTATCAGACTTTCAGATAGGTGAAATGTCAGTGAGCGTTCCGATTTCAGTTCCAGAGCAATTCGCCCGATGAGTCCTTCATATTTAGTCGTTTTCAGCCAATTTTCTGAATTTTTGAAAATTTCACTTTTTTGTAAAAAAATATCCACCAAATGAGGGAATAATATGTGTGAGGGTACCCCAGGAGAGTTCCAAATGTGTGTGGGTAGAATATATATCCCACGGGGGTAAAATTGAAAAAAGGTGAAAAATTTTTTTTTTTTGACTTAGTCATTTTTTCAGCATTTATCAGACTTTCAGATAGGGGAAATGTCAGTGAGCGTTCCGATTTCAGTTCCAGAGCAATTCGCCCGATGAGTCCTTCATATTTAGTCGTTTTCAGCCAATTTTCAGAATTTTTGAAAATTTCACTTTTTTGTGAAAATATCCACTAAATGAGGGAATAATATGTGTGAGGGTACCCCAGGAGAGTTCCAAATGTGTGTGGGTAGAATATATATCCCACGGGGGTAAAATTGAAAAAAGGTGAGAAAATTTTTTTTTTGGACTTAGTCATTTTTTCAGCGTTTATCAGACTTTCAGATAGGGGAAATGTCAGTGAGCGTTCCGATTTCAGTTCCAGAGCGATTTGCCTGATGAGTCCTTCATATTTAGTCGTTTTCAGCCAATTTTCTGAATTTTTGAAAATTTCACTTTTTTGTGAAAATATCCACTAAATGAGGGAATAATATGTGTGAGGGTACGCCAGGAGAGTTCCAAATGTGTGTGGGTAGAATATATATCCCACGGGACTAAAATTGAAAAAAGGTTAAAAAAAAAAATTTTTTGACTTAGTCATTTTTCCGGCGTTTATCAAACTTTCAGATAGGGGAAATGTAAGTGAGCGTTCCAATTTCAGTTCCAGAGCAATTCGCCCGATGAGTCCTTCATATTTAGTCGTTTTCAGCCAATTTTCTGAATTTTTCAAAAATTTCACTTTTTTGTAAAAAAATATCCACTAAATGAGGGAATAATATGTGTGAGGGTACCCCAGGAGAGTTCCAAATGTGTGTGGGTAGAATATATATCCCACGGGGGTAAAATTGAAAAAAGGTGAAAATTTTTTTTTTTGTCTTAGTCATTTTTCCGTCGTTTATCAGACTTTCAGATAGGGGAAATGTCAGTGAGCGTTCCGATTTCAGTTCCAGAGCGATTCGCCCGATGAGTCCTTCATATTTAGTTGTTTTCAGCCAATTTTCAGAATTTTTGAAAATTTCACTTTTTTGTGAAAATATCCACTAAATGAGGGAATAATATGTGTGAGGGTACCCCAGGAGAGTTCCAAATGTGTGTGGGTAGAATATATATCCCACGGGGGTAAAATTGAAAAAAGGTTAAAAAAATATTTTTTTTGACTTAGTCATTTTTTCAGCGTTTATCAGACTTTCAGATAGGGGAAATGTCAGTGAGCGTTCCGATTTCAGTTCCAGAGCAATTCGCCCGATGAGTCCTTCATATTTACTCGTTTTCAGACAATTTTCCGAATTTTTGAAAATTTCACTTTTTTGTGAAAATATCCACTAAATGAGGGAATAATATGTGTGAGGGTACCACAGGAAAGTTCCAAATGTGTGTGGGTAGAATATATATCCCACGGGGGTAAAATTGAAAAAAGATGAAAAAATTTTTTTTTTTTACTTAGTCATTTTTCCGGCGTTTATCAGACTTTCAGATAGGTGAAATGTCAGTGAGCGTTCCGATTTCAGTTCCAGAGCAAATCGCCCGATGAGTCCTTCATATTTAGTCGTTTTCAGTCAATTTTCTGAATTTTTGAAAATTTAACTTTTTTGTAAAAAAATATCCACTAAATGAGGGAATAATATGTGTGAGGGTACCCCAGGAGAGTTCCAGATGTGTGTGGGTAGAATATATATCCCACGGGGGTAAAATTGAAAAAAGGTGAAAAATTTTTTTTTTTGGACTTAGCCATTTTTTAAGCGTTTATCAGACTTTCAGATAGGGGAAATGTCAGTGAGCATTCCGATTTCAGTTCCAGAGCAATTCGCCCGATGAGTCCTTCATATTTAGTCGTTTTCAGCCAATTTTCTGAATTTTTGAAAATTTAACTTTTTTGTAAAAAAATATCCACTAAATGAGGGAATAATATGTGTGAGGGTACCCCAGGAGAGTTCCAGATGTGTGTGGGTAGAATATATATCCCACGGGGGTAAAATTGAAAAAAGGTGAAAAATTTTTTTTTTTGGACTTAGCCATTTTTTCAGCGTTTATCAGACTTTCAGATAGGGGAAATGTCAGTGAGCGTTCCGATTTCAGTTCCAGAGCAATTCGCCCGATGAGTCCTTCATATTTAGTCGTTTTCAGCCAATTTTCTGAATTTTTGAAAATTTCACTTTTTTGTAAAAAAATATCCACTAAATGAGGGAATAATATGTGTGAGGGTACCCCAGGAGAGTTCCAAATGTGTGTGGGTAGAATATATATCCCACGGGGGTAAAATTGAAAAAAGGTGAAAAATTTTTTTTTTTGGACTTAGTCATTTTTTCAACGTTTATCAGACTTTCAGATAGGGGAAATGTCAGTGAGCATTCCGATTTCAGTTCCAGAGCGATTTGCCTGATGGGTCCTTCATATTTAGTCGTTTTCAGCCAATTTTCTGAATTTTTGAAAATTTCACTTTTTTGTGAAAATATCCACTAAATGAGGGAATAATATGTGTGAGGGTACGCCAGGAGAGTTCCAAATGTGTGTGGGTAGAATATATATCCCACGGGGGTAAAATTGAAAAAAGGTGAAAAATTTTTTTGGGACTCAGTCATTTTTTCAGCGTTTATCAGACTTTCAGATAGGGGAAATGTCAGTGAGCGTTCCGATTTCAGTTCCAGAGCGATTTGACTGATGAGTCGTTCATATTTAGTCGTTTTCAGCCAATTTTCTGAATTTTTGAAAATTTCACTTTTTTGTGAAAATATCCACTAAATGAGGGAATAATATGTGTGAGGGTATGCCAGAAGAGTTCCAAATGTGTGTGGGTAGAATATATATCCCACGGGGGAAAAATTGAAAAAAGGTGAAAAAAAATTTTTTTTGGACTTAGTCATTTTTCCGGCGTTTATCAGACTTTCAGATAGGGGAAATGTCAGTGAGCGTTCCAAATTCAGTTCCAGAGCAATTCGACCGATGAGTCCTTCATATTTAGTCGTTTTCAGCCAATTTTCAGAATTTTTGAAAATTTCACTTTTTTGTGAAAATATCCACTAAATGAGGGAATAATATGTGTGAGGGTACCCCAGGAGAGTTCCAAATGTGTGTGGGTAGAATATATATCCCACGGGGGTAAAATTGAAAAAAGATGAAAAAATTTTTTTTTGGACTTGGTCATTTTTCCGGCGTTTATCGCACTTTCAGTGAGGGAAAATGTCAGTGAGCGTTCCGATTTCAGTTCCAGAGCAATTCGCCCGATGAGTCCTTCATATTTAGTCGTTTTCAGCCAATTTTCAGAATTTTTGAATATTTCACTTTTTTGTGAAAATATCCACTAAATGAGGGAATAATATGTGTGAGGGTACCCCAGGAGAGTTCCAAATGTTTGTGGATAGAATATATATCCCACGGGGGTAAAATTGAAAAAAGGTGAAAAATTTTTTTTTTGGACTTAGTCATTTTTTCAGCGTTTATCAGATTTTCAGATAGGGGAAATGTCAGTGAGCATTCCAATTTCAGTTCCAGAGCGATTCGCCCGATGAGTCCTTCATATTTAGTTGTTTTCAGCCAATTTTCAGAATTTTTGAAAATTTCACTTTTTTGTGAAAATATCCACTAAATGAGGGAATAATATGTGTGAGGGTACCCCAGGAGAGTTCCAAATGTGTGTGGATAGAATATATATCCCACGGGGGTAAAATTGAAAAAAGATGAAAAAATTTTTTTTTTGACTTAGTCATTTTTCCGGCGTTCATCAGACTTTCAGATAGGTGAAATGTCAGTGAGCGTTCCGATTTCAGTTCCAGAGCAATTCGCCCGTTGAGTCCTTCATATTTAGTCGTTTTCAGCCAATTTTCTGAATTTTTAAAAATTTCACTTTTTTGTAAAAAAATATCCACCAAATGAGGGAATAATATGTGTGAGGGTACCCCAGGAGAGTTCCAAATGTGTGTGGGTAGAATATATATCCCACGGGGGTAAAATTGAAAAAAGGTGAGAAAATTTTTTTTTTGGACTTAGTCATTTTTTCAGCGTTTATCAGACTTTCAGATAGGGGAAATGTCAGTGAGCGTTCCGATTTCAGTTCCAGAGCGATTTGCCTGATGAGTCCTTCATATTTAGTCGTTTTCAGCCAATTTTCTGAATTTTTGAAAATTTCACTTTTTTGTGAAAATATCCACTAAATGAGGGAATAATATGTGTGAGGTTACGCCAGGAGAGTTCCAAATGTGTGTGGGTAGAATATATATCCCACGGGGCTAAAATTGAAAAAAGGTTAAAAAAAAAAATTTTTTGACTTAGTCATTTTTCCGGCGTTTATCAAACTTTCAGATAGGGGAAATGTAAGTGAGCGTTCCAATTTCAGTTCCAGAGCAATTCGCCCGATGAGTCCTTCATATTTAGTCGTTTTCAGCCAATTTTCTGAATTTTTGAAAATTTCACTTTTTTGTAAAAAAATATCCACCAAATGAGGGAATAATATGTGTGAGGGTACCCCAGGAGAGTTCCAAATGTGTGTGGGTAGAATATATATCCCACGGGGGTAAAATTGAAAAAAGGTGAAATTTTTTTTTTTTGTCTTAGTCATTTTTCCGTCGTTTATCAGACTTTCAGATAGGGGAAATGTCAGTGAGCGTTCCGATTTCAGTTCCATAGCGATTCGCCCGATGAGTCCTTCATATTTAGTTGTTTTCAGCCAATTTTCAGAATTTTTGAAAATTTCACTTTTTTGTGAAAATATCCACTAAATGAGGGAATAATATGTGTGAGGGTACCCCAGGAGAGTTCCAAATGTGTGTGGGTAGAATATATATCCCACGGGGGTAAAATTGAAAAAAGGTTAAAAAAATATTTTTTTTGACTTAGTCATTTTTTCAGCGTTTATCAGACTTTCAGATAGGGGAAATGTCAGTGAGCGTTCCGATTTCAGTTCCAGAGCAATTCGCCCGATGAGTCCTTCATATTTACTCGTTTTCAGACAATTTTCCGAATTTTTGAAAATTTCACTTTTTTGTGAAAATATCCACTAAATGAGGGAATAATATGTGTGAGGGTACCACAGGAAAGTTCCAAATGTGTGTGGGTAGAATATATATCCCACGGGGGTAAAATTGAAAAAAGATGAAAAAATTTTTTTTTTTTACTTAGTCATTTTTCCGGCGTTTATCAGACTTTCAGATAGGTGAAATGTCAGTGAGCGTTCCGATTTCAGTTCCAGAGCAAATCGCCCGATGAGTCCTTCATATTTAGTCGTTTTCAGCCAATTTTCTGAATTTTTGAAAATTTCACTTTTTTGTAAAAAAATATCCACTAAATGAGGGAATAATATGTGTGAGGGTACCCCAGGAGAGTTCCAAATGTGTGTGGGTAGAATATATATCCCACGGGGGTAAAATTGAAAAAAGGTGAAAAATTTTTTTTTTTGGACTTAGCCATTTTTTCAGCGTTTATCAGACTTTCAGATAGGGGAAATGTCAGTGAGCGTTCCGATTTCAGTTCCAGAGCAATTCGCCCGATGAGTCCTTCATATTTAGTCGTTTTCAGCCAATTTTCTGAATTTTTGAAAATTTCACTTTTTTGTAAAAAAATATCCACTAAATGAGGGAATAATATGTGTGAGGGTACCCCAGGAGAGTTCCAAATGTGTGTGGGTAGAATATATATCCCACGGGGGTAAAATTGAAAAAAGGTGAAAAATTTTTTTTTTGGACTTAGTCATTTTTTCAACGTTTATCAGACTTTCAGATAGGGGAAATGTCAGTGAGCATTCCGATTTCAGTTCCAGAGCGATTTCCTGATGGGTCCTTCATATTTAGTCGTTTTCAGCCAATTTTCTGAATTTTTTAAAATTTCACTTTTTTGTGAAAATATCCACTAAATGAGGGAATAATATGTGTGAGGGTACGCCAGGAGAGTTCCAAATGTGTGTGGGTAGAATATATATCCCACGGGGGTAAAATTGAAAAAAGGTGAAAAATTTTTTTGGGACTCAGTCATTTTTTCAGCGTTTATCAGACTTTCAGATAGGGGAAATGTCAGTGAGCGTTCCGATTTCAGTTCCAGAGCGATTTGACTGATGAGTCGTTCATATTTAGTCGTTTTCAGCCAATTTTCTGAATTTTTGAAAATTTCACTTTTTTGTGAAAATATCCACTAAATGAGGGAATAATATGTGTGAGGGTATGCCAGGAGAGTTCCAAATGTGTGTGGGTAGAATATATATCCCACGGGGGAAAAATTGAAAAAAGGTGAAAAAAAATTTTTTTTGGACTTAGTCATTTTTCCAGCGTTTATCAGACTTTCAGATAGGGGAAATGTCAGTGAGCGTTCCAAATTCAGTTCCAGAGCAATTCGACCGATGAGTCCTTCATATTTAGTCGTTTTCAGCCAATTTTCAGAATTTTTGAAAATTTCACTTTTTTGTGAAAATATCCACTAAATGAGGGAATAATATGTGTGAGGGTACCCCAGGAGAGTTCCAAATGTGTGTGGGTAGAATATATATCCCACGGGGGTAAAATTGAAAAAAGATGAAAAAATTTTTTTTTTTGACTTAGTCATTTTTCCGGCGTTTATCAAACTTTCAGATAGGTGAAATGTCAGTGAGCATTCCGATTTCAGTTCCAGAGCGATTTGCCTGATGGGTCCTTCATATTTAGTCGTTTTCAGCCAATTTTCTGAATTTTTTAAAATTTCACTTTTTTGTGAAAATATCCACTAAATGAGGGAATAATATGTGTGAGGGTACGCCAGGAGAGTTCCAAATGTGTGTGGGTAGAATATATATCCCACGGGGGTAAAATTGAAAAAAGATGAAAAATTTTTTTTTTGGACTTGGTCATTTTTCCGGCGTTTATCGCACTTTCAGTGAGGGAAAATGTCAGTGAGCGTTCCGATTTCAGTTCCAGAGCAATTCGCCCGATGAGTCCTTCATATTTAGTCGTTTTCAGCCAATTTTCAGAATTTTTGAATATTTCACTTTTTTGTGAAAATATCCACTAAATGAGGGAATAATATGTGTGAGGGTACCCCAGGAGAGTTCCAAATGTTTGTGGATAGAATATATATCCCACGGGGGTAAAATTGAAAAAAGGTGAAAAATTTTTTTTTTTGACTTAGTCATTTTTTCAGCGTTTATCAGATTTTCAGATAGGGGAAATGTCAGTGAGCGTTCCAATTTCAGTTCCAGAGCGATTCGCCCGATGAGTCCTTCATATTTAGTTGTTTTCAGCCAATTTTCAGAATTTTTGAAAATTTCACTTTTTTGTGAAAATATCCACTAAATGAGGGAATAACATGTGTGAGGGTACCCCAGGAGAGTTCCAAATGTGTGTGGATAGAATATATATCCCACGGGGGTAAAATTGAAAAAAGGTGAAAAATTTTTTTTTTGGACTTAGTCATTTTTTCAGCGTTTATCAGATTTTCAGATAGGGGAAATGTCAGTGAGCGTTCCAATTTCAGTTCCAGAGCGATTCGCCCGATGAGTCCTTCATATTTAGTTGTTTTCAGCCAATTTTCAGAATTTTTGAAAATTTCACTTTTTTGTGAAAATATCCACTAAATGAGGGAATAATATGTGTGAGGGTACCCCAGGAGAGTTCCAAATGTGTGTGGGTAGAATATATATCCCACGGGGGTAAAATTGAAAAAAGGTGAAAAAATTTTTTTCTTGGACTTAGTCATTTTTTCAGCGTTTATCAGACTTTCAGATAGGGGAAATGTCAGTGAGCATTCCGATTTCAGTTCCAGAGCGATTTGCCTGATGAGTCCTTCATATTTAGTCGTTTTCAGCCAATTTTCAGAATTTTTGAAAATTTCACTTTTTTGTGAAAATATCCACTAAATGAGGGAATAATATGTGTGAGGGTACGCCAGGAGAGTTCCAAATGTGTGTGGGTAGAATATATATCCCACGGGGGTAAAATTGAAAAAAGGTTAAAAAAAAAAATTTTTTGACTTAGTCATTTTTCCGGCGTTTATCAGACTTTCAGATAGGGGAAATGTCAGTGAGCGTTCCAATTTCAGTTCCAGAGCAATTCGCCCGATGAGTTCTTCATATTTAGTCGTTTTCAGCCAATTTTCAGAATTTTTGAAAATTTCACTTTTTTGTGAAAATATCCACTAAATGAGGGAATAATATGTGTGAGGGTACCCCAGGAGAGTTCCAAATGTGTGTGGGTAGAATATATATCCCAAGGGGGTAAAATTGCAAAAAGATGAAAAATTTTTTTTTTTGTCTTAGTCATTTTTCCGTCGTTTATCAGACTTTCAGATAGGGGAAATGTCAGTGAGCGTTCCAATTTCAGTTCCAGAGCGATTCGCCCGATGAGTCCTTCATATTTAGTTGTTTTCAGCCAATTTTCAGAATTTTTGAAAATTTCACTTTTTTGTGAAAATATCCACTAAATGAGGGAATAATATGTGTGAGGGTACCCCAGGAGAGTTCCAAATGTGTGTGGGTAGAATATATATCCCACGGGGGTAAAATTGAAAAAAGGTGAAAAATTTTTTTTCTTGGACTTAGTCATTTTTTCAGCGTTTATCAGACTTTCAGATAGGGGAAATGTCAGTGAGCATTCCGATTTCAGTTCCAGAGCGATTTGCCTGATGAGTCCTTCATATTTAGTCGTTTTCAGCCAATTTTCAGAATTTTTGAAAATTTCACTTTTTTGTGAAAATATCCACTAAATGAGGGAATAATATGTGTGAGGGTACCCCAGGAGAGTTCCAAATGTGTGTGGGTATTATATATATCCCACGGGGGTAAAATTGAAAAAAGGTGAAAAAAATTTTTTTTTGGACTTAGTCATTTTTTCAGCGTTTATCAGACTTTCAGATAGGGGAAATGTCAGTGAGCGTTCCGATTTCAGTTCCAGAGCGATTTGCCTGATGAGTCCTTCATATTTAGTCGTTTTCAGCCAATTTTCTGAATTTTTGAAAATTTCACTTTTTTGTGAAAATATCCACTAAATGAGGGAATAATATGTGTGAGGGTACGCCAGGAGAGTTCCAAATGTGTGTGGGTAGAATATATATCCCACGGGGGTAAAATTGAAAAAAGGTTAAAAAAAAAAATTTTTTGACTTAGTCATTTTTCCGGCGTTTATCAGACTTTCAGATAGGGGAAATGTCAGTGAGCGTTCCGATTTCAGTTCCAGAGCGATTCGCCCGATGAGTCCTTCATATTTAGTCGTTTTCAGCCAATTTTCTGAATTTTTGAAAATTTCACTTTTTTGTAAAAAAATATCCACTAAATGAGGGAATAATATGTGTGAGGGTACCCCAGGAGAGTTCCAAATGTGTGTGGGTAGAATATATATCCCACAGGGGTAAAATTGAAAAAAGGTGAAAAATTTTTTTTTTTGGACCTAGTCATTTTTTCTGCGTTTATCAGACTTTCAGATAGGGGAAATGTCAGTGAGCGTTCCGATTTCAGTTCCATAGCGATTCGCCCGATGAGTCCTTCATATTTAGTTGTTTTCAGCCAATTTTCAGAATTTTTGAAAATTTCACTTTTTTGTGAAAATATCCACTAAATGAGGGAATAATATGTGTGAGGGTACCCCAGGAGAGTTCCAAATGTGTGTGGGTAGAATATATATCCCACGGGGGTAAAATTGAAAAAAGGTTAAAAAAATATTTTTTTTGACTTAGTCATTTTTTCAGCGTTTATCAGACTTTCAGATAGGGGAAATGTCAGTGAGCGTTCCGATTTCAGTTCCAGAGCAATTCGCCCGATGAGTCCTTCATATTTAGTCGTTTTCAGCCAATTTTCTGAATTTTTGAAAATTTCACTTTTGTGTAAAAAAATATCCACTAAATGAGGGAATAATATGTGTGAGGGTACCCCAGGAGAGTTCCAAATGTGTGTGGGTAGAATATATATCCCACGGGGGTAAAATTGAAAAAAGGTGAAAAATTTTTTTTTTTGGACTTAGTCATTTTTTCAACGTTTATCAGACTTTCAGATAGGGGAAATGTCAGTGAGCATTCCGATTTCAGTTCCAGAGCGATTTGCCTGATGAGTCCTTCATAATTAGTCGTTTTCAGCCAATTTTCTGAATTTTTGAAAATTTCACTTTTTTGTGAAAATATCCACTAAATGAGGGAATAATATTTGTGAGGGTATGCCAGGAGTGTTCCAAATGTGTGTGGGTAGAATATATATCCCACGGGGGTAAAATTGAAAAAAGGTGAAAAATTTTTTTGGGACTCAGTCATTTTTTCAGCGTTTATCAGACTTTCAGATAGGGGAAATGTCAGTGAGCGTTCCGATTTCAGTTCCAGAGCGATTTGACTGATGAGTCGTTCATATTTAGTCGTTTTCAGCCAATTTTCTGAATTTTTGAAAATTTCACTTTTTTGTGAAAATATCCACTAAATGAGGGAATAATATGTGTGAGGGTATGCCAGGAGAGTTCCAAATGTGTGTGGGTAGAATATATATCCCACAGGGGAAAAATTGAAAAAAGGTGAAAAAAATTTTTTTTTGGACTTAGTCATTTTTCCGGCGTTTATCAGACTTTCAGATAGGTGAAATGTCAGTGAGCGTTCCGATTTCAGTTCCAGAGCAATTCGCCCGATGAGTCCTTCATATTTAGTCGTTTTCAGCCAATTTTCTGAATTTTTGAAAATTTCACTTTTTTGTAAAAAAATATCCACTAAATGAGGGAATAATATGTGTGAGGGTACCCCAGGAGAGTTCCAAATGTGTGTGGGTAGAATATATATCCCACGGGGGTAAAATTGAAAAAAGGTGAAAAAAATTTTTTTTTTTGGACTTAGTCATTTTTTCCGCGTTTATCAGACTTTCAGATAGGTGAAATGTCAGTGAGCGTTCCGATTTCAGTTCCAGAGCAATTCGCCCGATGAGTCCTTCATATTTAGTCGTTTTCAGCCAATTTTCTGAATTTTTGAAAATTTCACTTTTTTGTAAAAAAATATCCACTAAATGAGGGAATAATATGTGTGAGGGTACCCCAGGAGAGTTCCAAATGTGTGTGGGTAGAATATATATCCCACGGGGGTAAAATTGAAAAAAGGTGAAAAATTTTTTTTTTGTCTTAGTCATTTTTCCGTCGTTTATCAGACTTTCAGATAGGGGAAATGTCAGTGAGCGATCCGATTTCAGTTCCAGAGCGATTCACCCGATGAGTCCTTCATATTTAGTCGTTTTCAGCCAATTTTCTGAATTTTTGAAAATTTCACTTTTTTGTAAAAAAATATCCACTAAATGAGGGAATAATATGTGTGAGGGTACCCCAGGAGAGTTCCAAATGTGTGTGGGTAGAATATATATCCCACAGGGGTAAAATTGAAAAAAGGTGAAAAATTTTTTTTTTTGGACTTAGTCATTTTTTCTGCGTTTATCAGACTTTCAGATAGGGGAAATGTCAGTGAGCGTTCCGATTTCAGTTCCATAGCGATTCGCCCGATGAGTCCTTCATATTTAGTTGTTTTCAGCCAATTTTCAGAATTTTTGAAAATTTCACTTTTTTGTGAAAATATCCACTAAATGAGGGAATAATATGTGTGAGGGTACCCCAGGAGAGTTCCAAATGTGTGTGGGTAGAATATATATCCCACGGGGGTAAAATTGAAAAAAGGTTAAAAAAATATTTTTTTTGACTTAGTCATTTTTTCAGCGTTTATCAGACTTTCAGATAGGGGAAATGTCAGTGAGCGTTCCGATTTCAGTTCCAGAGCAATTCGCCCGATGAGTCCTTCATATTTACTCGTTTTCAGCCAATTTTCCGAATTTTTGAAAATTTCACTTTTTTGTGAAAATATCCACTAAATGAGGGAATAATATGTGTGAGGGTACCACAGGAGAGTTCCAAATGTGTGTGGGTAGAATATATATCCCACGGGGGTAAAATTGAAAAAAGATGAAAAAAATTTTTTTTTTTACTTAGTCATTTTTCCGGCGTTTATCAGACTTTCAGATAGGTGAAATGTCAGTGAGCGTTCCGATTTCAGTTCCAGAGCTATTCGCCCGATGAGTCCTTCATATTTAGTCGTTTTCAGCCAATTTTCTGAATTTTTGAAAATTTCACTTTTTTGTAAAAAAATATCCAGTAAATGAAGGAATAATATGTGTGAGGGTACCCCAGGAGAGTTCCAAATGTGTGTGGGTAGAATATATATCCCACGGGGGTAAAATTGAAAAAAGGTGAAAAATTTTTTTTTTTGGACTTAGCCATTTTTTCAGCGTTTATCAGACTTTCAGATAGGGGAAATGTCAGTGAGCGTTCCGATTTCAGTTCCAGAGCAATTCGCCCGATGAGTCCTTCATATTTAGTCGTTTTCAGCCAATTTTCTGAATTTTTGAAAATTTCACTTTTTTGTAAAAAAATATCCACTAAATGAGGGAATAATATGTGTGAGGGTACCCCAGGAGAGTTCCAAATGTGTGTGGGTAGAATATATATCCCACGGGGGTAAAATTGAAAAAAGGTGAAAAATTTTTTTGGGACTCAGTCATTTTTTCAGCGTTTATCAGACTTTCAGATAGGGGAAATGTCAGTGAGCGTTCCGATTTCAGTTCCAGAGCGATTTGACTGATGAGACGTTCATATTTAGTCGTTTTCAGCCAATTTTCAGAATTTTTTAAAATTTCACTTTTTTGTGAAAATATCCACTAAATGAGGGAATAATATGTGTGAGGGTATGCCAGGAGAGTTCCAAATGTGTGTGGGTAGAATATATATCCCACGGGGGTAAAATTGAAAAAAGATGAAAAAATTTTTTTTTTTGACTTAGTCATTTTTCCGGCGTTTATCAGACTTTCAGATAGGTGAAATGTCAGTGAGCGTTCCGATTTCAGTTCCAGAGCGATTTGCCTGATGAGTCCTTCATATTTAGTCGTTTTCAGCCAATTTTCTGAATTTTTGAAAATGTCACTTTTTTGTGAAAATATCCACTAAATGAGGGAATAATATGTGTGAGGGTACCCCAGGAGAGTTCCAAATGTGTGTGGGTAGAATATATATCCCACGGGGGTAAAATTGAAAAAAGGTGAAAAAATTTTTTTTTTGGACTTAGTCATTTTTTCAGCGTTTATCAGACTTTCAGATAGGGGAAATGTCAGTGAGCGTTCCGATTTCAGTTCCAGAGCGATTCGCCCGATGAGTCCTTCATATTTAGTCGTTTTCAGCCAATTTTCGAAAATTTCCCTTTTTTGTGAAAATATCCACTAAATGAGGGAATAATATGTGTGAGGGTACCCCAGGAGAGTTCCAAATGTGTGTGGGTAGAATATATATCCCACGGGGGTAAAATTGAAAAAAGGTGAAACATTTTTTTTGGACTTAGTCATTTTTTCAGCGTTTATCAGACTTTCAGATAGGGGAAATGCCAATGAGCGTTCCGATTTCAGTTCCAGAGCGATTTGCCTGATGACTCCTTCATATTTAGTCGTTTTCAGCCAATTTTCTGAATTTTTGAAAATGTTACTTTTTTGTGAAAATATCCAGTAAATGAAGGAATAATATGTGTGAGGGTACCCCAGGAGAGTTCCAAATGTGTGTGGGTAGAATATATATCCCACGGGGGTAAAATTGAAAAAAGGTTAAAAAAAATTTTTTTTTGACTTACTCATTTTTCCGGCGTTTATCAGACTTTCAGATAGGGGAAATGTCAGTGAGCGTTCCAATTTCAGTTCCAGAGCAATTCGCCCGATGAGTCCTTCATATTTAGTCGTTTTCAGAAAATTTTCAGAATTTTTGAAAATTTCACTTTTTTGTGAAAATATCCACTAAATGAGGGAATAATATGTGTGAGGGTACCCCAGGAGAGTTCCAAATGTTTGTGGGTAGAATTTATATCCCACGGGGGTAAAATTGAAAAAAGGTGAAAAAATTTTTTTTTTTGACGTACTCATTTTTCCAGCGTTTATCAGACTTTCAGATAGGGGAAATGTCAGTGAGCGTTCCGATTTCAGTTCCAGAGCGATACGCCCGATGAGTCCTTCATATTTAGTCGTTTTCAGCCAATTTTCTGAATTTTTGAAAATTTCACTTTTTTGTGAAAATATCCACTAAATGAGGGAATAATATGTGTGAGGGTACCCCAGGAGAGTTCCAAATGTGTGTGGGTAGAATATATATCCCACGGGGGTAAAATTGAAAAAAGATGAAAAAATTTTTTTTTGACTTAGTCATTTTTCCGGCGTTTATCAGACTTTCAGAGAGGGGAAATGTCAGTGAGCGTTCCGATTTCAGTTCGAGAGCAATTCGCCCGATGAGTCCTTCATATTTAGTCGTTTTCAGCCAATTTTCAGAATTTTTGAAATTTTCCCTTTTTTGTGAAAATATCCACTAAATGAGGGAATAATATGTGTGAGGGTACCCCAGGAGAGTTCCAAATGTGTGTGGGTAGAATATATATCCCACGGGGGTAAAATTGAAAAAAGGTGAAAAAAAATTTTTTTTGGACTTAGTCATTTTTCCGGCGTTTATCAGACTTTCAGATAGGGGAAATGTCACTGAGCATTCCGATTTCAGTTCCAGAGCGATTCGCCCGATGAGTCCTTCATATTTAGTCGTTTTCAGCCAATTTTCTGAATATTTGAAAATTTCCCTTTTTTGTGAAAATATCCAATAAATGAGGCAATAATATGTGTGAGGGTACCCCAGGAGAGTTCCAAATGTGTGTGGGTAGAATATATATCCCATGGGGGTAAAATTGTAAAAAGGTGAAAAAAAATTTTTTTGGGGACTTAGTCATTTTTCCGGCGTTTATCAGACTTTCAGATAGGGGAAATGTCAGTGAACGTTCCGATTTCAGTTACCGAGCGATTCGCCCGATGAGTCCTTCATATTTAGTCGTTTTCAGCCAATTTTCTGAATTTTTGAAAATTTCACTTTTTTGTGAAAATATCCACTAAATGAGGGAATAATATGTGTGAGGGTACCCCAAGAGAGTTCCAAATGTGTGTGGGTAGAATATATATCTCACGGGGGTAAAATTGAAAAAAGATGAAAAATGTTTTTTTTTCACTTAGTCATTTTTCCGGCGTTTATCAGACTTTCAGAGAGGGGAAATGTCAGTGAGCGTTCCGATTTCAGTTCCAGAGCAATTCGCGCGATGAGTCCTTTATATTTATTCATTTTTCTGCCAATTTTCTGAATATTTGAAAATTTCCCTTTTTTGTGAAAATATCCACTAAATGAGGGAATAATATGTGTGAGGGTACCCCAGGAGAGTTCCAAATGTGTGTGGGTAGAATATATATCCCACGGGGGTAAAATTGAAAAAAGGTGAAAAAAATTTTTTTTTTGGACTTAGTCATTTTTTCAGCGTTTATCAGACTTTCAGATAGGGGAAATGTCAGTGAGCGTTCCGATTTCAGTTCCAGAGCGATTTGCCTGATGACTCCTTCATATTTAGTCGTTTTCAGCCAATTTTCTGAATTTTTGAAAATTTCACTTTTTTGTGAAAATATCCACTAAATGAGGGAATAATATGTGTGAGGGTACCCCAGGAGAGTTCCAAATGTGTGTGGGTAGAATATATATCCCACGGGGGTAAAATTGAAAAAAGATGAAAACATTTTTTTTTTGACTTAGTCATTTTTCCGGCATTTATCAGACTTTCAGATAGGGGAAATGTCAGTGAGCGTTCCGATTTCAGTTCGAGAGCAATTCGCCCGATGAGTCCTTCATATTTAGTCGTTTTCAGCCAATTTTCTGAATTTTTGAAAATTTCCCTTTTTTGTGAAAATATCCACTAAATGAGGGAATAATATGTGTGACGGTACCCCAGGAGAGTTCCAAATGTGTGTGGGTAGAATATATATCCCACGGGGGTAAAATTGAAAAAAGGTGAAAAAAATTTTTTTTTTGGACTTAGTCATTTTTCCAGCCTTTATCAGACTTTCAGATAGGGGAAATGTCAGTGAGCGTTCCGATTTCAGTTCCAGAGCAATTCGCCTGATGAGTCCTTCATATTTAGTCGTTTTCAGCTAATTTTCAGAATTTTTGAAAATTTCACTTTTTTGTGAAAATATCCACTAAATGAGGGAATAATATGTGTGAGGGTACCCCAGGAGAGTTCCAAATGTGTGTGGGTAGAATATATTATATCCCACGGGGGTAAAATTGAAAAAATGTGAAAAAATTTTTTTTTTTGGACTTAGTCATTTTTTCAGTGTTTATCAGACTTTCAGATAGGGGAAATGTCAGTGAGCGTTCTGATTTCAGTTCCAGAGCGATTCGCCCGATGAGTCCTTCATATTTAGTTGTTTTCAGCCAATTTTCTGAATTTTTGAAAATTTCACTTTTTTGTGAAAATATCCACTAAATGAGGGAAAAATATGTGTGAGGGTACCCCAGGAGAGTTCCAAATGTGTGTGGGTAGAATATATATCCCACGGGGGTAAAATTGAAAAAAGGTGAAAAAAATTTTTTTTTTTTACTTAGTCATTTTTTCAGCGTTTATCAGACTTTCAGATAGGGGAAATGTCAGTGAGCGTTCCGATTTCACTTTCAGATCGATTTGCCTGATGACTCCTTCATATTTAGTCGTTTTCAGCCAATTTTCTGAATTTTTGAAAATGTTACTTTTTTGTGAAAATATCCAGTAAATGAATGAATAATATGTGTGAGGGTACCCCAGGAGAGTTCCAAATGTGTGTGGGCAGAATTTATATCCCACGGGGGTAAAATTGAAAAAGGTAAAAAAAAAATTTTTTTTGACTTACTCATTTTTCCGGCGTTTATCAGACTTTCAGATAGGGGAAATGTCAGTGAGCGTTCTGATTTCAGTTCCAGAGCGATTCGCCCGATGAGTCCTTCATATTTAGTTGTTTTCAGCCAATTTTCTGAATTTTTGAAAATTTCACTTTTTTGTGAAAATATCCACTAAATGAGGGAAAAATATGTGTGAGGGTACCCCAGGAGAGTTCCAAATGTGTGTGGGTAGAATATATATCCCACGGGGGTAAAATTGAAAAAATGTGAAAAAATTTTTTTTTTTGGACTTAGTCATTTTTTCAGTGTTTATCAGACTTTCAGATAGGGGAAATGTCAGTGAGCGTTCCGATTTCAGTTCCAGAGCGATTCGCCCGATCAGTCCTTCATATTTAGACGTTTTCGGCCAATTTTCAGAATTTTTGAAAATTTCACTTTTTTGTGAAAATATCCACTAAATGAGGGAATAATATGTGTGAGGGTACCCCAGGAGAGTTCCAAATGTGTGTGGGTAGAATAGATATCCCACGGGGGTAAAATTGAAAAAAGGTGAAAAATTTTTTTTTTTGGACTTAGTCATTTTTTCAGCGTTTATCAGACTTTCAGATAGGGGAAATGTCAGTGAGCGTACCGATTTCAGTTCCAGAGCGATTTGCCTGATGACTCCTTCATATTTAGTCGTTTTCAGCCAATTTTCTGAATTTTTGAAAATTTCACTTTTTTGTGAAAATATCCACTAAATGAGGGAATAATATGTGTGAGGGTACCCCAGGAGAGTTCCAAATGTGTGTGGGTAGAATATATATCCCACGGGGGTAAAATTGAAAAAAGATGAAAAAATTTTTTTTTTGACTTCGTCATTTTTCGGGCATTTATCAGACTTTCAGAGAGGGGAAATGTCAGTGAGCGTTCCCATTTCAGTTCGAGAGCAATTCGCCCGATGAGTGCTTCATATTTAGTCGTTTTCAGCCAATTTTCTGAATTTTTGAAAATGTCACTTTTTTGTGAAAATATCCACTAAATGAGGGAATAATATGTGTGAGGGTACCCCAGGAGAGTTCCAAATGTGTGTGGGTAGAATATATTATATCCCACGGGGGTAAAATTGAAAAAATGTGAAAAAAAATTTTTTTTTGACTTAGTCATTTTTTCAGTGTTTATCAGACTTTCAGATAGGGGAAATGTCAGTGAGCGTTCCGATTTCAGTTCCAGAGCGATTCGCCCGATGAGTCCTTCATATTTAGTCGTTTTCAGCCAATACTCTGAATTTTTGAAAATTTCACTTTTTTGTGAAAATATCCACTAAATGAGGGAATAATATGTGTGAGGGTACCCCAGGAGAGTTCCAAATGTGTGTGGGTAGAATATATATCCCACGGGGGTAAAAATGAGAAAAGATGAAAACATTTTTTTTTTGACTTAGTCATTTTTCCGGCGTTTATCAGACTTTCAGAGAGGGGAAATGTCAGTGAGCATTCCGATTTCAGTTCCAGAGCTATTCGCCCGATGAGTCCTTCATATTTAGTCGTTTTCAGCCAATTTTCTGAATTTTTGAAAATTTCACTTTTTTGTAAAAAAATATCCACTAAATGAGGGAATAATATGTGTGAGGGTACCCCAGGAGAGTTCCAAATGTGTGTGGGTAGAATATATATCCCACGGGGGTAAAATTGAAAAAAGGTGAAAAATTTTTTTTTTTGGACTTAGTCATTTTTTCAGCGTTTATCAGACTTTCAGATAGGGGAAATGTCAGTGAGCGTTCCGATTTCAGTTCCAGAGCGATTCGCCCGATCAGTCCTTCATATTTAGACGTTTTCGGCCAATTTTCAGAATTTTTGAAAATTTCACTTTTTTGTGAAAATATCCACTAAATGAGGGAATAATATGTGTGAGGGTACCCCAGGAGAGTTCCAAATGTGTGTGGGTAGAATATATATCCCACGGGGGTAAAATTGAAAAAAGGTGAAAAAAAATTTTTTTAGACTTAGTCATTTTTCCGGCGTTTATCAGACTTTCAGATAGGGGAAATGTCAGCGAGCGTTCCGATTTCAGTTCCAGAGCGATTCGCCCGATGAGTCCTTCATATTAAGTCATTTTCAGCCAATTTTCAGAATGTTTGAAAATTTCACTTTTTTTGTGAAAATATCCACTAAATGAGGGAATAATATGTGTGAGGGTACCCCAGGAGAGTTCCAAATGTGTGTGGGTAGAATATATATCCCACGGGGGTAAAATTGAAAAAATGTGAAAAAATTTTTTTTTTTGACTTAGTCATTTTTCCGGCGTTTATCAGACTTTCAGAGAGGGGAAATGTCAGTGAGCATTCCGATTTCAGTTCCAGAGCGATTCGCCCGATGAGTCCTTCATATTTAGTCGTTTTCAGCCAATTTTCTGAATTTTTGAAAATTTCACTTTTTTGTAAAAAAATATCCACTAAATGAGGGAATAATATGTGTGAGGGTACCCCAGGAGAGTTCCAAATGTGTGTGGGTAGAATATATATCCCACGGGGGTAAAATTGAAAAAAGGTGAAAAAAAAATTTTTTAGACTTAGTCATTTTTCCGGCGTTTATCAGACTTTCAGATAGGGGAAATGTCAGCGAGCGTTCCGATTTCAGTTCCAGAGCGATTCGCCCGATGAGTCCTTCATATTAAGTCATTTTCAGCCAATTTTCAGAATGTTTGAAAATTTCACTTTTTTGTGAAAATATCCACTAAATGAGGGAATAATATGTGTGAGGGCACCCCAGGAGAGTTCCAAATGTGTGTGGGTAGAATATATATCCCACGGGGGTAAAATTGAAAAAATGTGAAAAATTTTTTTTTTTGACTTTGTCATTTTTCCGGCGTTTATCAGACTTTCAGAGAGGGGAAATGTCAGTGAGCATTCCGATTTCAGTTCCAGAGCGATTCGCCCGATGAGTCCTTCATATTTAGTCGTTTTCAGCCAATTTTCTGAATTTTTGAAAATTTCACTTTTTTGTAAAAAAATATCCACTAAATGAGGGAATAATATGTGTGAGGGTACCCCAGGAGAGTTCCAAATGTGTGTGGGTAGAATATATATCCCACGGGGGTAAAATTGAAAAAAGTTGAAAAATTTTTTTTTTGGACTTAGTCATTTTTTCAGCGTTTATCAGACTTTCAGATAGGGGAAATGTCAGTGAGCGTTCCGATTTCAGTTCCAGAGCGATTCGCCCGATCAGTCCTTCATATTTAGACGTTTTCGGCCAATTTTCAGAATTTTTGAAAATTTCACTTTTTTGTGAAAATATCCACTAAATGAGGGAATAATATGTGTGAGAGTACCCCAGGAGAGTTCCAAATGTGTGTGGGTAGAATATATATCCCACGGGGGTAAAATTGAAAAAATCTGAAAAAAAATTTTTTTAGACTTAGTCATTTTTCCGGCGTTTATCAGACTTTCAGATAGGGGAAATGTCAGTGAGCATTCCGATTTCATTTCCAGAGCGATTCGCCCGATGAGTCCTTCATATTTAGTCGTTTTCAGCCAATTTTCAGAATTTTTGAAAATTTCACTTTTTTGTGAAAATATCCACTAAATGAGGGAATAATATGTGTGAGGGTACCCCAGGAGAGTTCCAAATGTGTGTGGGTAGAATATATATCCCACGGGGGTAAAATTGAAAAAAGATGAAAAATTTTTTTTTTTCGACTTAGTCATTTTTCCGGCGTTTATCAGACTTTCAGATAGGGGAAATGTCAGTGAGCGTTCCGATTTCAGTTCCAGAGCGATTCGCCCGATGAGTCCTTCATATTTAGTCGTTTTCAGCCAATTTTCTGAATTTTTGAAAATTTCACTTTTTTGTGAAAATATCCACTAAATGAGGGAATAATATGTGTGAGGGTACCCCCAGGAGAGTTCCAAATGTGTGTGGGTAGAATATATATCCCATGGGGGTAAAATTGAAAAAAGGTGAAAAAATTTTTTTGGACTTAGTCATTTTTTCAGCGTTTATCAGACTTTCAGATAGGGGAAATGTCAGTGAGCGTTCCGGTTTCAGTTCCAGAGCGATTCGCCCGATGAGTGCTTCATATTTAGTGATTTTCAGCCAATTTTCAGAATTTTTGAAAATTTCACTTTTTTGTGAAAATATCCACTAAATGAGGGAATAATATGTGTGAGAGTACCCCAGGAGAGTTCCAAATGTGTGTGGGTAGAATATATATCCCACTGGGGTAAAATTGAAAAAATGTGAAAAAAAAATTTTTTAGACTTAGTCATTTTTTCAGCGTTTATCAGACTTTCAGATAGGGGAAATGTCAGTGAGCATTCCGATTTCAGTTCCAGAGCGATTTGCCCGATGAGTCCTTCATATTTAGTCATTTTTAGCCAATTTTCAGAATTTTTGAAAATTTCACTTTTTTGTGAAAATATCCACTAAATGAGGGAATAATATGTGTGAGGGTACCCCAGGAGAGTTCCAAATGTGTGTGGGTAGAATATATATCCCACGGGGGTAAAATTGAACAAAGGTGAAAAATTTTTTTGGGACTTAGTCATTTTTTCAGCGTTTATCAGACTTTCAGATAGGGGAAATGTCAGTGAGCGTTCCAATTTCAGTTCCAAAGCGATTCGCCCGATGAGTCCTTCATATTTAGACGTTTTCAGCCAATTTTCAGAATTTTTGAAAATTTCACTTTTTTGTGAAAATATCCACTAAATGAGGGAATAATATGTGTGAGGGTACCCCAGGAGAGTTCCAAATGTGTGTGGGTAGAATATATATCCCACGGGGGTAAAATTGAAAAAAGGTGAAAAAAAAATTTTTTAGACTTAGTCATTTTTCCGGCGTTTATCAGATTTTCAGATAGGGGAAATGTCAGTGAGCATTCCGATTTCAGTTTCAGAGCGATTTGCCCGATGAGTCCTTCATATTTAGTCATTTTCAGCCAATTTTCTGAATTTTTTAAAATTTCACTTTTTTGTGAAAATATCCACTAAATGAGGGAATAATATGTGTGAGAGTACCCCAGGAGAGTTCCAAATGTGTGTGGGTAGAATATATATCCCATGGGGGTAAAATTGAAAAAAGGTGAAAATTTTTTTTTGGACTTAGTCATTTTTTCAGCGTTTATCAGACTTTCAGATAGGGGAAATGTCAGTGAGCGTTCCGATTTCAGTTCCAGAGCGATTCGCCCGATGAGTCCTTCATATTTAGTCATTTTCAGCCAATTTTCAGAATTTTTGAAAATTTCACTTTATTGTGAAAATATCCACTAAATGAGGGAATAATATGTGTGAGAGAACCCCAGGAGAGTTCCAAACGTGTGTGGGTAGAATATATATCCCACGGGGGTAAAATTGAAAAAATGTGAAAAAATTTTTTTTTAGACTTAGTCATTTTTCCGGCGTTTATCAGACTTTCAGATAGGGGAAATGTCAGTGAGTGTTCCGATTTCAGTTCCAGAGCAATTCGCCCGATGAGTCCTTCATATTTAGTCGTTTTCAGCCAATTTTCAGAATTTTTCAAAATTTCCCTTTTTTGTGAAAATATCCACTAAATGAGGGAATAATATGTGTGAGGGTACCCCAGGAAAGTTCCAAATGTGCATGGGTAGAATATATATCCCACGGGGGTAAAATTGAAAAAAGGTGAAAATTTTTTTTTTCACTTAGTCATTTTTTCAGCGTTTATCAGACTTTCAGATAGGGGAAATGTCAGTGAGCGTTCCGATTTCAGTTCCAGAGCGATTCGCCTGATGAG
This sequence comes from Phyllobates terribilis, assembly GCF_046119375.1. Taxonomy (NCBI): domain Eukaryota; kingdom Metazoa; phylum Chordata; class Amphibia; order Anura; family Dendrobatidae; genus Phyllobates; species Phyllobates terribilis. The sequence goes on along the minus strand of NW_027362773.1, from coordinate 15,529,005 downwards.
TCCTTCATATTTAGTCATTTTCAGCCAATTTTCAGAATTTTTGAAAATTTCACTTTTTTGTGAAAATATCCACTAAATGAGGGAATAATATGTGTGAGGGTACCCCAGGAGAGTTTGAAAAAAGGTAAAAAAAAAATTTTTTTTGACTTAGTAATTTTTCCGGCGTTTATCAGACTTTCAGATAGGAGAAATGTCAGTGAGTGTTCCGATTTCAGTTCCAGAGCGAGTCGCCCGATGAGTCCTTCATATTTAGTCGTTTTCAGACAATTTTCAGAATTTTTGAAAATTTCACTTTTTTGTGAAAATATCAACTAAATGAGGGAATAAATATGTGTGAGGATACCCCAGGAGAGTTCCAAATGTGTGTGAGTAGAATATATATCCCACGTGGGTAAAATTGAAAAAAGTTGAAAAAAAATTTGTTTTGGACTTGGTCATTTTTTCAGCATTTATCAGACTTTCAGATAGGGGAAATGTCAGTGAGCGTTCCGATTTCAGTTCCAGAGTGATTCACCCGATGAGTCCTTCATATTTAGTCGTTTTCAGCCAATCTTCAGAATTTTTGAAAATTTCACTTTTTTGTGAAAATATCCACTAAATGAGGGAATAATATGTGTGAGGGTACCCCAGGAGAGTTCCAAATGTGTGTGGGTAGAATATATATCCCACGGGGGTAAAAATGAAAAAAGGTGAAAAATTTTTTTTTCACTTAGTCATTTTTTCAGCGTTTATCAGACTTTCAGATAGGGGAAATGTCAGTGAGCGTTCCGATTTCAGTTCTAGAGCGATTCGCCCGATGAGTCATTCATATTTAGTTGTTTTCAGCCAATTTTTCAAAATTTCCCTTTTTTGTGAAAATATCCAATAAATGAGGGAATAATATGTGTGAGGGTACCCCAGGAGAGATCCAAATGTGTGTGGGTAAAATATATATCCCACGGGGGTAAGATTGAAAAAAGTTTAAAAAATTTTTTTTGTGGACTTGGTCATTTTTTTAGCATTGATCAGACTTTCAGATAGGGGAAATGTCAGTGAGCGTTCTGATTTCAGTTCCAGAGTGATTCGCCGATGAGTCCTTCATATTTAGTCGTTTTCAGCCAATTTTCAGAATTTTTGAAAATTTCACTTTTTTGTGAAAATATCCACTAAATGAGGGAATAATATGTGTGAGGGTACACCAGGAGAGTTCCAAATGTGTGTGGGTAGAATATATATCCCACGGGGTTAAAATTGAAAAAAGTTGAAAAAACATTTGTTTTGGACTTAGTCATTTTTTCAGCGTTTATCAGACTTTCAGATAGAGGAAATGTCAGTGAGCGTTCCTATTTCAATTCCAGAGCAATTCACCCGATGAGTCCTTCATATTTAGTCGTTTTCAGCCAATTTTCAGAATTTTTGAAAATTTCACTTTTTTGTGAAAATATCAACTAAATGAGGGAATAATATGTGTGAGGGTACCCCAGGAGAGTTCCAAATGTGTGTCGGTAGAAAATATATCCCACGGGGGTAAAATTGAAAAAAGTTGAAAACATTTTTTTTTTGGACTTAGTCATTTTTCTGGCGTTTATAAGACTTTCAGATAGGCGAAATGTCAGTGAGTGTTCCGATTTCAGTTCTAGAGCGAGTCGCCCGATGAGTCCTTCATATTTAGTCGTTTTCAGACAATTTTCAGAATTTTTGAAAATTTCACATTTTTGTGAAAATATCAACTAAATGAGGGAATAAATATGTGTGAGGATACCCCAGGAGAGTTCCAAATGTGTGTGGGTAGAATATATATCCCACGTGGGTAAAATTGAAAAAAGTTGAAAACAAATTTGTTTTGGACTTGGTCATTTTTTCAGCATTTATCAGACTTTCAGATAGGGGAAATGTCAGTGAGCGTTCTGATTTCAGTTCCAGAGTGATTCGCCCGATGAGTCCTTCATATTTAGTCGTTTTCAGCCAATCATCAGAATTTTTGAAAATTTCACTTTTTTGTGAAAATATCCACTAAATGAGGGAATAATATGTGTGAGGGTACCCCAGGAGAGATCCAAATGTGTGTGGGTAAAATATATATCCCACGGGGGTAAGATTGAAAAAAGTTTAAAAAAAATTTTTTGTGGACTTGGTCATTTTTTTAGCATTGATCAGACTTTCAGAGAGGGGAAATGTCAGTGAGCGTTCTGATTTCAGTTCCAGAGTGATTCGCCCGATGAGTCCTTCATATTTAGTCGATTTCAGCCAATTTTCAGAATTTTTGAAAATTTCACTTTTTTGTGAAAATATCCACTAAATGAGGGAATAATATGTGTGAGGGTACACCAGGAGAGTTCCAAATGTGTGTGGGTAAAATATATATCCCACGGGGGTAAAATTGAAAAAAGTTGAAAAAAAATTTTTTTTGGACTTAGTCTTTTTTCCGGCGTTTATCAGACTTTCAGATAGAGGAAATGTCAGTGAGCGCTCCTATTTCAGTTCCAGAGCGATTCACCCGATGAGTCCTTCATATTTAGTCGTTTTCAGCCAATTTTCAGAATTTTTGAAAATTTCACTTTTTTGTGAAAATATCAACTAAATGAGGGAATAATATGTGTGAGGGTACCCCAGGAGAGTTCCAAATGAGTGTCGGTAGAATACATATCCCACGGGGGTAAAATTGAAAAAAGTTGAAAAAACATTTGTTTTGGACTTAGTCATTTTTTCAGCGTTTATCAGACTTTCAGATAAGGGAAATGTCAGCGAGTGTTCCGATTTCAGTTCCAGAGCGATTCGCCCGATGAGTCCTTCATATTTAGTCATTTTCAGCCAATTTTCAGAATTTTTTAAAATTTCACTTTTTTGTAAAAATATCTACTAAATGAGGGAATAATATGTGTGAGGGTACCCCAGGAGAGTTCCAAATGTGTGTGGGTAGAATACATATCCCACGGGGGTAAAATTGAAAAAAGTTAAAAAAACATTTGTTTTGGACTTAGTCATTTTTTCAGCGTTTATCAGACTTTCAGATAAGGGAAATGTCAGTGAGTGTTCCGATTTCAGTTCCAGAGCGATTCGCCCGATGAGTCCTTCATATTTAGTCATTTTCAGCCAATTTTCAGAATTTTTGAAAATTTCACTTTTTTGTGAAAATATCTACTAAATGAGGGAATAATATGTGGGAGGGTAGCCCAGGAGAGTTCCAAATGTGTGTGGGTAGAATACATATCCCACGGGGGTAAAATTGAAAAATGTTGAAAAAACATTTGTTTTGGACTTAGTCATTTTTTCAGCGTTTATCAGACTTTCAGATAAGGGAAATGTCAGGGAGTGTTCCGATTTCAGTTCCAGAGCGATTCGCCCGATGAGTCCTTCATATTTAGTCATTTTCAGCCAATTTTCAGAATTTTTGAAAATTTCACTTTTTTGTGAAAATATCTACTAAATGAGGGAATAATATGTGTGAGGGTACCCCAGGAGAGTTCCAAATGTGTGTGGGTAGAATATATATCCCACCGGGGTAAAATTGAAAAAAGTTGAAAAAAAAATTGTTTTGGACTTGGTCATTTTTTCAGCATTTATCAGACTTTCAGATAGGGGAAATGTCAGTGAGCGTTCCGATTTCAGTTCCAGAGTGATTCGTCCGATGAGTCCGTCATATTTAGTCGTGTTCTGCCAATTTTCAGAATTTTTGAAAATTTCACTTTTTTGTGAAAATATCAACTAAATGAGGGAATAAAATGTGTGAGGATACCCCAGGAGAGTTACAAATGTGTGTGGGTAGAAAATATATCCCACGGGGGTAAAATTGAAAAAAGTTGAAAACATTTTTTTTTTGGACTTAGTCATTTTTCCGGCGTTTATAAGACTTTCAGATAGGGGAAATGTCAGTGAGTGTTCCGATTTCAGTTCCAGAGTGAGTCGCCCGATGAGTCCTTCATATTTAGTCGTTTTCAGACATTTTTCAGAATTTTTGAAAATTTAACTTTTTTGTGAAAATATCCACTAAATGAGGGAATAATATGTGTGAGGGTACACAAGGAGAGTTCCAAATGTGTGTGGGTAGAATATATATCCCACGGGGGTAAAATTTAAAAAAGTTGAAAAAACATTTGTTTTGGACTTAGTAATTTTTTCAGCGTTTATCAGACTTTCAGATAAGGGAAATGTCAGTGAGTGTTCCCATTTCAGTTCCAGAGCGATTCGCCCGATGAGTCCTTCATATTTAGTCATATTCAGGAAATTTTCAGAATTTTTGAAAATTTCACTTTTTTGTGAAAATATCTACTAAATGAGGGAATAATATGTGGGAGGGTAGCCCAGGAGAGTTCCAAATGTGTGTGGGTAGAATATATATCCCACGGGGGTAAAATTGAAAAAAGTTGAAAAAAAAGTTTTTTTCTACTTAGTCATTTTTCCGGCGTTTATCAGACTTTCAGATAGTGGAAATGTCAGTGAGCGTTCCGATTTCAGTTCCAGAGCGATTCACCCGATGAGTCCTTCATATTTAGTCGTTTTCAGTCAATTTTCTGAATTTTTGAAAATTTCACTTTTTTGTGAAAATATCCACTAAATGAGGGAATAATATGTGTGAGGGTACCCCAGGAGAGTTCCAAATGTGTGTGGGTAGATTATATATCCCACGGGGGTAAAATTGAAAAAAGTTGAAAAAACATTTGTTTTGGACTTAGTCATTTTTCCGGCGTTTATAAGACTTTCAGATAGGGGAAATGTCAGTGAGTGTTCCGATTTCAGTTCCAGAGTGAGTCGCCCGATGAGTCCTTCATATTTAGTCGTTTTCAGACATTTTTCAGAATTTTTGAAAATTTAACTTTTTTGTGAAAATATCCACTAAATGAGGGAATAATATGTGTGAGGGTACACCAGGAGAGTTCCAAATGTGTGTGGGTAGAATATATATCCCACGGGGGTAAAATTTAAAAAAGTTGAAAAAACATTTGTTTTGGACTTAGTAATTTTTTCAGCGTTTATCAGACTTTCAGATAAGGGAAATGTCAGTGAGTGTTCCCATTTCAGTTCCAGAGCGATTCGCCCGATGAGTCCTTCATATTTAGTCATATTCAGGAAATTTTCAGAATTTTTGAAAATTTCACTTTTTTGTGAAAATATCTACTAAATGAGGGAATAATATGTGGGAGGGTAGCCCAGGAGAGTTCCAAATGTGTGTGGGTAGAATATATATCCCACGGGGGTAAAATTGAAAAAAGTTGAAAAAAAAGTTTTTTTCTACTTAGTCATTTTTCCGGCGTTTATCAGACTTTCAGATAGTGGAAATGTCAGTGAGCGTTCCGATTTCAGTTCCAGAGCGATTCACCCGATGAGTCCTTCATATTTAGTCGTTTTCAGTCAATTTTCTGAATTTTTGAAAATTTCACTTTTTTGTGAAAATATCCACTAAATGAGGGAATAATATGTGTGAGGGTACCCCAGGAGAGTTCCAAATGTGTGTGGGTAGAATATATATCCCACGGGGGTAAAATTGAAAAAAGTTGAAAAAACATTTGTTTTGGACTTAGTCATTTTTTCAGCGTTTATCAGACTTTCAGATAAGGGAAATGTCAGCGAGTGTTCCGATTTCAGTTCCAGAGCGATTCGCCCGATGAGTCCTTCATATTTAGTCATTTTCAGCCAATTTTCAGAATTTTTTAAAATTTCACTTTTTTGTAAAAATATCTACTAAATGAGGGAATAATATGTGTGAGGGTACCCCAGGAGAGTTCCAAATGTGTGTGGGTAGAATACATATCCCACGGGGGTAAAATTGAAAAAAGTTAAAAAAACATTTGTTTTGGACTTAGTCATTTTTTCAGCGTTTATCAGACTTTCAGATAAGGGAAATGTCAGTGAGTGTTCCGATTTCAGCTCCAGAGCGATTCGCCCGATGAGTCCTTCATATTTAGTCATTTTCAGCCAATTTTCAGAATTTTTGAAAATTTCACTTTTTTGTGAAAATATCAACTAAATGAGGGAATAATATATGTGAGGGTACCCCAGGAGAGTTACAAATGTGTGTGGGTAGAAAATATATCCCACGGGGGTAAAATAGAAAAAAGTTGAAAACATTTTTTTTTTGGACATAGTCATTTTTCCGGCGTTTAACAGACTTTCAGATAGGGGAAATGTCAGTGAGTGTTCCGATTTCAGTTCCAGAGCGCGTCGCCCGATGAGTCCTTCATATTTAGTCGTTTTCAGCCAATTTTCAGAAATTTTTAAAATGTCACTTTTTTGTGAAAATATCTACTAAATGAGGAAATAATATGTGTGAGGGTACCCCAGGAGAGTTCCAAATGTGTGTGGGTAGAATACATATCCCACGGGGGTAAAATTGAAAAAAGTTGAAAAAACATTTGTTTTGGACTTAGTCATTTTTTCAGCGTTTATCAGACTTTCAGATAAGGGAAATGTCAGTGAGTGTTCCGATTTCAGTTCCAGAGCGATTCGCCCGATGAGTCCTTCATATTTAGTCATTTTCAGCCAATTTTCAGAATTTTTGAAAATTTCACTTTTTTGTGAAAATATCTACTAAATGAGGGAATAATATGTGTGAGGGTACCCCAGGAGAGTTCCAAATGTGTGTGGGTAGAATATATATCCCACGGGGGTAAAATTGAAAAAAGGTGAAAAAAAAATTGTTTTGGACTTGTTCATTTTTTCAGCATTTATCAGACTTTCAGATAGGGGAAATGTCAGTGAGCGTTCCGATTTCAGTTCCAGAGTGATTCTTCCGATGAGTCCTTCATATTTAGTCGTGTTCAGCCAATTTTCAGAATTTTTGAAAATTTCACTTTTTTGTGAAAATATCAACTAAATGAGGGAATAAAATGTGTGAGGATACCCCAGGAGAGTTACAAATGTGTGTGGGTAGAATATATATCCCACGGGGGTAAAATTTAAAAAAGTTGAAAAAACATTTGTTTTGGACTTAGTAATTTTTTCAGCGTTTATCAGACTTTCAGATAAGGGAAATGTCAGTGAGTGTTCCCATTTCAGTTCCAGAGCGATTCGCCCGATGAGTCCTTCATATTTAGTCATATTCAGGAAATTTTCAGAATTTTTGAAAATTTCACTTTTTTGTGAAAATATCTACTAAATGAGGGAATAATATGTGGGAGGGTAGCCCAGGAGAGTTCCAAATGTGTGTGGGTAGAATATATATCCCACGGGGGTAAAATTGAAAAAAGTTGAAAAAAAAGTTTTTTTCTACTTAGTCATTTTTCCGGCGTTTATCAGACTTTCAGATAGTGGAAATGTCAGTGAGCGTTCCGATTTCAGTTCCAGAGTGATTCGTCCCATGAGTCCTTCATATTTAGTCGTTTTCAGCCAATTTTCAGAATTTTTGAAAATTTCACTTTTTTTGTGAAAATATCCACTAAATGAGGGAATAATATGTGTCAGGGTACACCAGGAGAGTTCCAAATGTGTGTGGGTAGAATATATATCCCACGGGGGTAAAATTGAAAAAAGTTGAAAAAACATTTGTTTTGGACTTAGTCATTTTTTCAGCATTTATCAGACTTTCAGATAAGGGAAATGTCAGTGAGTGTTCCGATTTCAGTTCCAGAGCGAGTCGCCCGATGAGTCCTTCATATTTAGTCGTTTTCAGACAATTTTCAGAATTTTTGAAAATTTAACTTTTTTGTGAAAATATCCACTAAATGAGGGAATAATATGTGTGAGGGTACACCAGGAGAGTTCCAAATGTGTGTGGGTAGAATATATATCCCACGGGGGTAAAATTGAAAAAAGTTGAAAAAACATTTGTTTTGGACTTAGTCATTTTTTCAGCGTTTATCAGACTTTCAGATAAGGGAAATGTCAGTGAGTGTTCCGATTTCAGTTCCAGAGCGAGTCGCCGATGAGTCCTTCATATTTAGTCGTTTTCAGACAATTTTCAGAATTTTTGAAAATTTAACTTTTTTGTGAAAATATCCACTAAATGAGGGAATAATATGTGTGAGGGTACACCAGGAGAGTTCCAAATGTGTGTGGGTAGAATATATATCCCACGGGGGTAAAATTGAAAAAAGTTGAAAAAACATTTGTTTTGGACTTAGTCACTTTTTCAGCGTTTATCAGACTTTCAGATAAGGGAAATGTCAGTGAGTGTTCCGATTTCAGTTCCAGAGCGATTCGCCCGATGAGTCCTTCATATTTAGTCATTTTCAGGAAATTTTCTGAATTTTTGAAAATTTCACTTTTTTGTGAAAATATCTACTAAATGAGGGAATAATATGTGGGAGGGTAGCCCAGGAGAGTTCCAAATGTGTGTGGGTAGAATATATATCCCACGGGGGTAAAATTGAAAAAAGTTGAAAAAAAATTTGTTTTGGACTTGGTCATTTTTTCAGCATTTATCAGACTTTCAGATAGGGGAAATGTCAGTGAGTGTTCCGATTTCAGTTCCAGAGCGATTCGCCCGATGAGTCCTTCATATTTAGTCATTTTCAGCCAATTTTCAGAATTTTTGAAAATTTCACTTTTTTGTGAAAATATATATTAAATGAGGGAATAATATGTGTGAGGGTAGCCCAGGAGAGTTCCAAATGTGTGTGGGTAGAATATATATCCCACGGGGGTAAAATTGAAAAAAGTTGAAAAAACATTTGTTTTGGACTTATTCATTTTTCTGGCGTTTATCAGACTTTCAGATAAGGGAAATGTCAGTGAGTGTAACGATTTCAGTTCCAGAGCGATTCGCACGATGAGTCCTTCATATTTAGTAATTTTCAGCCAATTTTCAGAATTTTTGAAAATTTCACTTTTTTGTGAAAATATCTACTAAATGAGGGAATAATATGTGTGAGGGTACCCCAGGAGAGTTCCAAATGTGTGTGGGTAGAATATATATCCCACGGGGGTAAAATTGAAAAAAGTTGAAAAAACATTTGTTTTGGACTTAGTCATTTTTCCGGCATTTAACAGACTTTCAGATAGGGGAAATGTCAGTGAGTGTTCCGATTTCAGTTCCAGAGTGAATCGCCCGATGAGTCCTTCATATTTAGTCGTTTTCAGCCAATTTTCAGAATTTTTGAAAATTTCACTTTTTTTGTGAAAATATCTACTAAATCAGGGAATAATATGTGTGTGGGTACCCCAGGAGAGTTCCAAATGTGTGTGGGTAGAATATATATCCCACGGGGGTAAAATTGAAAAAGGTTGAAAAAAAATTTGTTTTGGACTTAGTCATTTTTCCGGCATTTAACAGACTTTCAGATAGGGGAAATGTCAGTGAGTGTTCCGATTTCAGTTCCAGAGCGAGTCGCCCGATGAGTCCTTCATATTTAGTCGTTTTCAGCCAATTTTCAGAATTTTCGAAAATTTCACTTTTTTGTGAAAATATCAACTAAATGAGGGAATAATATGTGTGAGGGTACCCCAGGAGAGTTCCAAATGTGTGTCGGTAGAATACATATCCCACGGGGTAAAATTGAAAAAGTTGAAAAAACATTTGTTTTGGACTTAGTCATTTTTTCAGCGTTTATCAGACTTTCAGATAGGGGAAATGTCAGTGAGTATTCCGATTTCAGTTCCAGAGCGAATCGCCCGATGAGTCCTTCATATTTAGTCGTTTTCAGCCAATTTTCAGAATTTTTGAAAATTTCACTTTTTTGTGAAAATATCTACTAAATCAGGGAATAATATGTGTGTGGGTACCCCAGGAGAGTTCCAAATGTGTGTGGGTAGAATATATATCCCACGGGGGTAAAATTGAAAAAAAATTTGTTTTGACTTAGTCATTTTTTCCGGCATTTAACAGACTTTCAGATAGGGGAAATGTCAGTGAGTGTTCCGATTTCAGTTCCAGAGCGAGTCGCCCGATGAGTCCTTCATATTTAGTCGTTTTCAGCCAATTTTCAGAATTTTCGAAAATTTCACTTTTTTTGTGAAAATATCAACTAAATGAGGGAATAATATGTGTGAGGGTACCCCAGGAGAGTTCCAAATGTGTGTGGGTAGAAAATATATACCACGGGGTAAAATTGAAAAAAGTTGAAAACATTTTTTTTTTGGACGTAGTCATTTTTCCGGCGTTTATAAGACTTTCAGATAGGGGAAATGTCAGTGAGCGTACCGATTTCAGTTCCAGAGTGATTCGCCCGATGAGTCCTTCATATTTAGTATTTTTCAGCCAATCTTCAGAATTTTTGAAAATTTCACTTTTTTGTGAAAATATCCACTAAATGAGGGAATAATATGTGTGAGGGTACCCCAGGAGAGTTCCAAATGTGTGTCGGTAGAATACATATCCCACGGGGTAAAATTGAAAAAGTTGAAAAAACATTTGTTTTGGACTTAGTCATTTTTTCAGCGTTTATCAGACTTTCAGATAAGGGAAATGTCAGTGAGTGTAACGATTTCAGTTCCAGAGCGATTCGCCCGATGAGTCCTTCATATTTAGTCATTTTCAGCCAATTTTCAGAATTTTTGAAAATTTCACTTTTTTGTGAAAATATCTACTAAATCAGGGAATAATATGTGTGTGGGTACCCCAGGAGAGTTCCAAATGTGTGTGGGTAGAATATATATCCCACGGGGGTAAAATTGAAAAAAGTTGAAAAAACATTTGTTTTGGACTTAGTCATTTTTTCAGCGTTTATCAGACTTTCAGATAAGGGAAATGTCAGTGAGTGTTCCGATTTCAGTTCCAGAGCGAGTCGCCGATGAGTCCTTCATATTTAGTCGTTTTCAGACAATTTTCAGAATTTTTGAAAATTTAACTTTTTTGTGAAAATATCCACTAAATGAGGGAATAATATGTGTGAGGGTACACCAGGAGAGTTCCAAATGTGTGTGGGTAGAATATATATCCCACGGGGGTAAAAATGAAAAAAGTTGAAAAAACATTTGTTTTGGACTTAGTCACTTTTTCAGCGTTTATCAGACTTTCAGATAAGGGAAATGTCAGTGAGTGTTCCGATTTCAGTTCCAGAGCGATTCGCCCGATGAGTCCTTCATATTTAGTCATTTTCAGGAAATTTTCTGAATTTTTGAAAATTTCACTTTTTTGTGAAAATATCTACTAAATGAGGGAATAATATGTGGGAGGGTAGCCCAGGAGAGTTCCAAATGTGTGTGGGTAGAATATATATCCCACGGGGGTAAAATTGAAAAAAGTTGAAAAAAAATTTGTTTTGGACTTGGTCATTTTTTCAGCATTTATCAGACTTTCAGATAGGGGAAATGTCAGTGAGTGTTCCGATTTCAGTTCCAGAGCGATTCGCCCGATGAGTCCTTCATATTTAGTCATTTTCAGCCAATTTTCAGAATTTTTGAAAATTTCACTTTTTTGTGAAAATATATATTAAATGAGGGAATAATATGTGTGAGGGTAGCCCAGGAGAGTTCCAAATGTGTGTGGGTAGAATATATATCCCACGGGGGTAAAATTGAAAAAAGTTGAAAAAACATTTGTTTTGGACTTATTCATTTTTCTGGCGTTTATCAGACTTTCAGATAAGGGAAATGTCAGTGAGTGTAACGATTTCAGTTCCAGAGCGATTCGCACGATGAGTCCTTCATATTTAGTAATTTTCAGCCAATTTTCAGAATTTTTGAAAATTTCACTTTTTTGTGAAAATATCTACTAAATGAGGGAATAATATGTGTGAGGGTACCCCAGGAGAGTTCCAAATGTGTGTGGGTAGAATATATATCCCACGGGGGTAAAATTGAAAAAAGTTGAAAAAACATTTGTTTTGGACTTAGTCATTTTTCCGGCATTTAACAGACTTTCAGATAGGGGAAATGTCAGTGAGTGTTCCGATTTCAGTTCCAGAGCGAATCGCCCGATGAGTCCTTCATATTTAGTCGTTTTCAGCCAATTTTCAGAATTTTTGAAAATTTCACTTTTTTGTGAAAATATCAACTAAATGAGGGAATAATATGTGTGAGGGTACCCCAGGAGAATTCCAAATGTGTGTCGGTAGAATACATATCCCACGGGGGTAAAATTGAAAAAAGTTGAAAAAACATTTGTTTTGGACTTAGTCATTTTTTCAGCGTTTATCAGACTTTCAGATAAGGGAAATGTCAGTGAGTGTAACGATTTCAGTTCCAGAGCGATTCGCCCGATGAGTCCTTCATATTTAGTCATTTTCAGCCAATTTTCAGAATTTTTGAAAATTTCACTTTTTTTGTGAAAATATCTACTAAATCAGGGAATAATATGTGTGTGGGTACCCCAGGAGAGTTCCAAATGTGTGTGGGTAGAATATATATCCCACGGGGGTAAAATTGAAAAAGGTTGAAAAAAAATTTGTTTTGGACTTAGTCATTTTTCCGGCATTTAACAGACTTTCAGATAGGGGAAATGTCAGTGAGTGTTCCGATTTCAGTTCCAGAGCGAGTCGCCCGATGAGTCCTTCATATTTAGTCGTTTTCAGCCAATTTTCAGAATTTTTGAAAATTTCACTTTTTTGTGAAAATATCAACTAAATGAGGGAATAGTATGTGTGAGGGTACACCAGGAGAGTTCCAAATGTGTGTCGGTAGAATACATATCCTACGGGGGTAAAATTGAAAAAAGTTGAAAAAACATTTGTTTTGGACTTGGTCATTTTTTCAGCATCGTTTATCAGACTTTCAGATAGGGGAAATGTCAGTGAGTGTTCCGATTTCAGTTCCAGAGCGAGTCGCCCGATGAGTCCTTCATATTTAGTCGTTTTCAGCCAATTTTCAGAATTTTTGAAAATTTCACTTTTTTGTGAAAATATCCACTAAATAAGGGAATAATATGTGTGAGGGTACCCCAGGAGAGATCCAAATGTGTGTGGGTAGAATATATATCCCACGGGGGTAAGATTGAAAAAAGTTGAAAAAATTTTTTTGTGGACTTGGTCATTTTTTCAACATTTATCAGACTTTCAGATAGGGGAAATGTCAGTGAGTGTTCCGATTTCAGTTCCAGAGCGAGTCGGCCGATGAGTCCTTCATATTTAGTTGATTTCAGACAATTTTCAGAATTTTTGAAAATTTCACTTTTTTGTGAAAATATCAACTAAATGAGGGAATAATATGTGTGATTGCACCCGAGGAGAGTTCCAAATGTGTGTCGGTAGAATATATATCCCACGGGGGTAAAATTGAAAAAAGTTGAAAAAACATTTGTTTTGGACTTAGTCATTTTTTCAGCGTTATCAGACTTTCAGATAAGGGAAATGTCAGTGAGTGTTCAGATTTCAGTTCCAGAGCGATTCGCCCGATGAGTCCTTCATATTTAGTCATTTTCAGCCAATTTTCAGAATTTTTGAAAATTTCACTTTTTTGTGAAAATATCTACTAAATGAGGGAATAATATGTGTGCGGGTACCCCAGGAGAATACCAAATGTGTGTGGGTAGAATATATATCCCACGGGGGTAAAATTGAAAAAAGTTGAAAAAAAAATTGTTTTGGACTTGTTCATTTTTTCAGCATTTATCAGACTTTCAGATAGGGGAAATGTCAGTGAGCGTTCCGATTTCAGTTCCAGAGTGATTCGTCCGATGAGTCCTTCATATTTAGTCGTGTTCAGCCAATTTTCAGAATTTTTGAAAATTTCACTTTTTTGTGAAAATATCAACTAAATGAGGGAATAAAATGTGTGAGGATACCCCAGGAGAGTTACAAATGTGTGTGGGTAGAAAATATATCCCACGGGGGTAAAATTGAAAAAAGTTGAAAACATTTTTTTTTGGACTTAGTCATTTTTCCGGCATTTAACAGACTTTCAGATAGGGGAAATGTCAGTGAGTGTTCCGATTTCAGTTCCAGAGCGAATCGCCCGATGAGTCCTTCATATTTAGTCGTTTTCAGCCAATTTTCAGAATTTTTGAAAATTTCACTTTTTTGTGAAAATATCAACTAAATGAGGGAATAATATGTGTGAGGGTACCCCAGGAGAATTCCAAATGTGTGTCGGTAGAATACATATCCCACGGGGGTAAAATTGAAAAAAGTTGAAAAAACATTTGTTTTGGACTTAGTCATTTTTTCAGCGTTTATCAGACTTTCAGATAAGGGAAATGTCAGTGAGTGTAACGATTTCAGTTCCAGAGCGATTCGCCCGATGAGTCCTTCATATTTAGTCATTTTCAGCCAATTTTCAGAATTTTTGAAAATTTCACTTTTTTTGTGAAAATATCTACTAAATCAGGGAATAATATGTGTGTGGGTACCCCAGGAGAGTTCCAAATGTGTGTGGGTAGAATATATATCCCACGGGGGTAAAATTGAAAAAGGTTGAAAAAAAATTTGTTTTGGACTTAGTCATTTTTCCGGCATTTAACAGACTTTCAGATAGGGGAAATGTCAGTGAGTGTTCCGATTTCAGTTCCAGAGCGAGTCGCCCGATGAGTCCTTCATATTTAGTCGTTTTCAGCCAATTTTCAGAATTTTTGAAAATTTCACTTTTTTGTGAAAATATCAACTAAATGAGGGAATAGTATGTGTGAGGGTACACCAGGAGAGTTCCAAATGTGTGTCGGTAGAATACATATCCTACGGGGGTAAAATTGAAAAAAGTTGAAAAAACATTTGTTTTGGACTTGGTCATTTTTTCAGCATCGTTTATCAGACTTTCAGATAGGGGAAATGTCAGTGAGTGTTCCGATTTCAGTTCCAGAGCGAGTCGCCCGATGAGTCCTTCATATTTAGTCGTTTTCAGCCAATTTTCAGAATTTTTGAAAATTTCACTTTTTTGTGAAAATATCCACTAAATAAGGGAATAATATGTGTGAGGGTACCCCAGGAGAGATCCAAATGTGTGTGGGTAGAATATATATCCCACGGGGGTAAGATTGAAAAAAGTTGAAAAAATTTTTTTGTGGACTTGGTCATTTTTTCAACATTTATCAGACTTTCAGATAGGGGAAATGTCAGTGAGTGTTCCGATTTCAGTTCCAGAGCGAGTCGGCCGATGAGTCCTTCATATTTAGTTGATTTCAGACAATTTTCAGAATTTTTGAAAATTTCACTTTTTTGTGAAAATATCAACTAAATGAGGGAATAATATGTGTGATTGCACCCGAGGAGAGTTCCAAATGTGTGTCGGTAGAATATATATCCCACGGGGGTAAAATTGAAAAAAGTTGAAAAAACATTTGTTTTGGACTTAGTCATTTTTTCAGCGTTATCAGACTTTCAGATAAGGGAAATGTCAGTGAGTGTTCAGATTTCAGTTCCAGAGCGATTCGCCCGATGAGTCCTTCATATTTAGTCATTTTCAGCCAATTTTCAGAATTTTTGAAAATTTCACTTTTTTGTGAAAATATCTACTAAATGAGGGAATAATATGTGTGCGGGTACCCCAGGAGAATACCAAATGTGTGTGGGTAGAATATATATCCCACGGGGGTAAAATTGAAAAAAGTTGAAAAAAAAATTGTTTTGGACTTGTTCATTTTTTCAGCATTTATCAGACTTTCAGATAGGGGAAATGTCAGTGAGCGTTCCGATTTCAGTTCCAGAGTGATTCGTCCGATGAGTCCTTCATATTTAGTCGTGTTCAGCCAATTTTCAGAATTTTTGAAAATTTCACTTTTTTGTGAAAATATCAACTAAATGAGGGAATAAAATGTGTGAGGATACCCCAGGAGAGTTACAAATGTGTGTGGGTAGAAAATATATCCCACGGGGGTAAAATTGAAAAAAGTTGAAAACATTTTTTTTTGGACTTAGTCATTTTTCCGGCGTTTATAAGACTTTCAGATAGGGGAAATGTCAGTGAGTGTTCCGATTTCAGTTCCAGAGTGAGTCGCCCGATGAGTCCTTCATATTTAGTCGTTTTCAGACATTTTTCAGAATTTTTGAAAATTTAACTTTTTTGTGAAAATATCCACTAAATGAGGGAATAATATGTGTGAGGGTACACCAGGAGAGTTCCAAATGTGTGTGGGTAGAATATATATCCCACGGGGGTAAAATTTAAAAAAGTTGAAAAAACATTTGTTTTGGACTTAGTAATTTTTTCAGCGTTTATCAGACTTTCAGATAAGGGAAATGTCAGTGAGTGTTCCCATTTCAGTTCCAGAGCGATTCGCCCGATGAGTCCTTCATATTTAGTCATATTCAGGAAATTTTCAGAATTTTTGAAAATTTCACTTTTTTGTGAAAATATCTACTAAATGAGGGAATAATATGTGGGAGGGTAGCCCAGGAGAGTTCCAAATGTGTGTGGGTAGAATATATATCCCACGGGGGTAAAATTGAAAAAAGTTGAAAAAAAAGTTTTTTTCTACTTAGTCATTTTTCCGGCGTTTATCAGACTTTCAGATAGTGGAAATGTCAGTGAGCGTTCCGATTTCAGTTCCAGAGCGATTCACCCGATGAGTCCTTCATATTTAGTCGTTTTCAGTCAATTTTCTGAATTTTTGAAAATTTCACTTTTTTGTGAAAATATCCACTAAATGAGGGAATAATATGTGTGAGGGTACCCCAGGAGAGTTCCAAATGTGTGTGGGTAGAATATATATCCCACGGGGGTAAAATTGAAAAAAGTTGAAAAAACATTTGTTTTGGACTTAGTCATTTTTTCAGCGTTTATCAGACTTTCAGATAAGGGAAATGTCAGTGAGTGTTCCGATTTCAGTTCCAGAGCGAGTCGCCCGATAAGTACTTCATATTTAGTCATTTTCAGACAATTTTCAGAATTTTTGAAAATTTCACTTTTTTGTGAAAATATCAACTAAATGAGGGAATAATATGTGTGAGGGTACCCCAGGAGAGTTCCAAATGTGTGTGGGTAGAATATATATCCCACGGGGGTAAGATTGAAAAAAGTTTAAAAAAAATTTGTTTTGGACTTGGTCATTTTTTCAGCATTTATCAGACTTTCAGATAGGGGAAATGTCAGTGAGCGTTCCGATTTCAGTTCCAGAGCGAGTCGCCCGATAAGTCCTTCATATTTAGTCATTTTCAGACAATTTTCAGAATTTTTGAAAATTTCACTTTTTTGTGAAAATATCAACTAAATGAGGGAATAATATATGTGAGGGTACCCCAGGAGAGTTACAAATGTGTGTGGGTAGAAAATATATCCCACGGGGGTAAAATAGAAAAAAGTTGAAAACATTTTTTTTTTGGACATAGTCATTTTTCCGGCGTTTAACAGACTTTCAGATAAGGGAAATGTCAGTGAGTGTTCCGATTTCAGTTCCAGAGCGATTCGCCTGATGAGTCCTTCATATTTAGTCATTTTCAGGAAATTTTCTGAATTTTTGAAAATTTCACTTTTTTGTGAAAATATCTACTAAATGAGGGAATAATATGTGTGAGAGTACCCCAGGAGAGTTCCAAATGTGTGTGGGTAGAATATATATCCCACGGGGGTAAAATTGAAAAAAGTTGAAAAAAAATTTGTTTTGGACTTGTTCATTTTTTCAGCATTTATCAGACTTTCAGATAGGGGAAATGTCAGTGAGCGTTCCGATTTCAGTTCCAGAGTGATTCGTCCCATGAGTCCTTCATATTTAGTCGTTTTCAGCCAATTGTCAGAATTTTTGAAAATTTCACTTTTTTTGTGAAAATATCCACTAAATGAGGGAATAATATGTGTGAGGGTACACCAGGAGAGTTCCAAATGTGTGTGGGTAGAATATATATCCCACGGGGGTAAAATTGAAAAAAGTTGAAAAAACATTTGTTTTGGACTTAGTCATTTTTTCAGCGTTTATCAGACTTTCAGATAAGGGAAATGTCAGCGAGTGTTCCGATTTCAGTTCCAGAGCGATTCGCCCGATGAGTCCTTCATATTTAGTCATTTTCAGCCAATTTTCAGAATTTTTGAAAATTTCACTTTTTTGTGAAAATATCCACTAAATGAGGGAATAATATGTGTGAGGGTACACCAGGAGAGTTCCAAATGTGTGTGGGTAGAATATATATCCCACGGGGGTAAAATTGAAAAAAGTTGAAAAAACATTTGTTTTGGACTTAGTCATTTTTTCAGCGTTTATCAGACTTTCAGATAAGGGAAATGTCAGTGAGTGTTCCCATTTCAGTTCCAGAGCGATTCGCCTGATGAGTCCTTCATATTTAGTCATTTTCAGGAAATTTTCTGAATTTTTGAAAATTTCACTTTTTTGTGAAAATATCTACTAAATGAGGGAATAATATGTGGGAGGGTAGCCCAGGAGAGTTCCAAATGTGTGTGGGTAGAATATATATCCCACGGGGGTAAAATTGAAAAAAGTTGAAAAAACATTTGTTTTGGACTTAGTCATTTTTCTGGCGTTTATCAGACTTTCAGATAGGGGAAATTTCAGTGAGTGTTCCGATTTCAGTTCCAGAGCGAGTCGCCCGATGAGTCCTTCATATTTAGTCGTTTTCAGCCAATTTTCAGAATTTTTGAAAATTTCACTTTTTTGTGAAAATATCAACTAAATGAGGGAATAATATGTGTGAGGGTACCCCAGGAGAGTTCCAAATGTGTGTCGGTAGAATACATATCCCACGGGGGTAAAATTGAAAAAAGTTGAAAAGACATTTGTTTTGGACTTAGTCATTTTTTCAGCGTTTATCAGACTTTCAAATAAGGGAAATGTCAGTGAGTGTTCCGATTTCAGTTCCAGAGCGATTCTCCCGATGAGTCCTTCATATTTAGTCATTTTCAGCCAATTTTCAGAATTTTTGAAAATTTCACTTTTTTGTGAAAATATCTACTAAATGAGGGAATAATATGTGTGAGGGTACCCCAGGAGAGTTCCAAATGTGTGTGGGTAGAATATATATCCCACGGGGGTAAAATTGAAAAAAGTTGAAAAAAAATTTGTTTTGGACTTGTTCATTTTTTCAGCATTTATCAGACTTTCAGATAGGGGAAATGTCAGTGAGCGTTCCGATTTCAGTTCCAGAGTGATTCGTCCCATGAGTCCTTCATATTTAGTCGTTTTCAGACAATTTTCAGAATTTTTGAAAATTTAACTTTTTTGTGAAAATATCCACTAAATGAGGGAATAATATGTGTGAGGGTACACCAGGAGAGTTCCAAATGTGTGTCGGTAGAATACATATCCCACGGGGTAAAATTGAAAAAGTTGAAAAAACATTTGTTTTGGACTTAGTCATTTTTTCAGCGTTTATCAGACTTTCAGATAAGGGAAATGTCAGTGAGTGTTCCGATTTCAGTTCCAGAGCGATTCGCCCGATGAGTCCTTCATATTTAGTCATTTTCAGCCAATTTTCAGAATTTTTGAAAATTTCACTTTTTTGTGAAAATATCTACTAAATGAGGGAATAATATGTGTGAGGGTACCCCAGGAGAGTTCCAAATGTGTGTGGGTAGAATATATATCCCACGGAGGTAAAATTGAAAAAAGTTGAAAAAACATTTGTTTTGGATTTAGTCATTTTTCTGGCGTTTATCAGACTTTCAGATAGGGGAAATGTCAGTGAGTGTTCCGATTTCAGTTCCAGAGCGAGTCGCCCGATGAGTCCTTCATATTTAGTCGTTTTCAGGCAATTTTCAGAATTTTTGAAAATTTCACTTTTTTGTGAAAATATCAACTAAATGAGGGAATAGTATGTGTGAGGGTACACCAGGAGAGTTCCAAATGTGTGTCGGTAGAATACATATCCTACGGGGGTAAAATTGAAAAAAGTTGAAAAAACATTTGTTTTGGACTTGGTCATTTTTTCAGCATCGTTTATCAGACTTTCAGATAGGGGAAATGTCAGTGAGTGTTCCGATTTCAGTTCCAGAGCGAGTCGCCCGATGAGTCCTTCATATTTAGTCGTTTTCAGCCAATTTTCAGAATTTTTGAAAATTTCACTTTTTTGTGAAAATATCCACTAAATAAGGGAATAATATGTGTGAGGGTACCCCAGGAGAGATCCAAATGTGTGTGGGTAGAATATATATCCCACGGGGGTAAGATTGAAAAAAGTTGAAAAAAATTTTTTGTGGACTTGGTCATTTTTTCAACATTTATCAGACTTTCAGATAGGGGAAATGTCAGTGAGTGTTCCGATTTCAGTTCCAGAGCGAGTCGGCCGATGAGTCCTTCATATTTAGTTGATTTCAGACAATTTTCAGAATTTTTGAAAATTTCACTTTTTTGTGAAAATATCAACTAAATGAGGGAATAATATGTGTGATTGCACCCGAGGAGAGTTCCAAATGTGTGTCGGTAGAATATATATCCCACGGGGGTAAAATTGAAAAAAGTTGAAAAAACATTTGTTTTGGACTTAGTCATTTTTTCAGCGTTATCAGACTTTCAGATAAGGGAAATGTCAGTGAGTGTTCAGATTTCAGTTCCAGAGCGATTCGCCCGATGAGTCCTTCATATTTAGTCATTTTCAGCCAATTTTCAGAATTTTTGAAAATTTCACTTTTTTGTGAAAATATCTACTAAATGAGGGAATAATATGTGTGCGGGTACCCCAGGAGAATACCAAATGTGTGTGGGTAGAATATATATCCCACGGGGGTAAAATTGAAAAAAGTTGAAAAAAAAATTGTTTTGGACTTGTTCATTTTTTCAGCATTTATCAGACTTTCAGATAGGGGAAATGTCAGTGAGCGTTCCGATTTCAGTTCCAGAGTGATTCGTCCGATGAGTCCTTCATATTTAGTCGTGTTCAGCCAATTTTCAGAATTTTTGAAAATTTCACTTTTTTGTGAAAATATCAACTAAATGAGGGAATAAAATGTGTGAGGATACCCCAGGAGAGTTACAAATGTGTGTGGGTAGAAAATATATCCCACGGGGGTAAAATTGAAAAAAGTTGAAAACATTTTTTTTTGGACTTAGTCATTTTTCCGGCGTTTATAAGACTTTCAGATAGGGGAAATGTCAGTGAGTGTTCCGATTTCAGTTCCAGAGTGAGTCGCCCGATGAGTCCTTCATATTTAGTCGTTTTCAGACATTTTTCAGAATTTTTGAAAATTTAACTTTTTTGTGAAAATATCCACTAAATGAGGGAATAATATGTGTGAGGGTACACCAGGAGAGTTCCAAATGTGTGTGGGTAGAATATATATCCCACGGGGGTAAAATTTAAAAAAGTTGAAAAAAAAGTTTTTTTCTACTTAGTCATTTTTCCGGCGTTTATCAGACTTTCAGATAGTGGAAATGTCAGTGAGCGTTCCGATTTCAGTTCCAGAGCGATTCACCCGATGAGTCCTTCATATTTAGTCGTTTTCAGTCAATTTTCTGAATTTTTGAAAATTTCACTTTTTTGTGAAAATATCCACTAAATGAGGGAATAATATGTGTGAGGGTACCCCAGGAGAGTTCCAAATGTGTGTGGGTAGAATATATATCCCACGGGGGTAAAATTGAAAAAAGTTGAAAAAACATTTGTTTTGGACTTAGTCATTTTTTCAGCGTTTATCAGACTTTCAGATAAGGGAAATGTCAGTGAGTGTTCCGATTTCAGTTCCAGAGCGAGTCGCCCGATAAGTACTTCATATTTAGTCATTTTCAGACAATTTTCAGAATTTTTGAAAATTTCACTTTTTTGTGAAAATATCAACTAAATGAGGGAATAATATGTGTGAGGGTACCCCAGGAGAGTTCCAAATGTGTGTGGGTAGAATATATATCCCACGGGGGTAAGATTGAAAAAAGTTTAAAAAAAATTTGTTTTGGACTTGGTCATTTTTTCAGCATTTATCAGACTTTCAGATAGGGGAAATGTCAGTGAGCGTTCCGATTTCAGTTCCAGAGCGAGTCGCCCGATAAGTCCTTCATATTTAGTCATTTTCAGACAATTTTCAGAATTTTTGAAAATTTCACTTTTTTGTGAAAATATCAACTAAATGAGGGAATAATATATGTGAGGGTACCCCAGGAGAGTTACAAATGTGTGTGGGTAGAAAATATATCCCACGGGGGTAAAATAGAAAAAAGTTGAAAACATTTTTTTTTTGGACATAGTCATTTTTCCGGCGTTTAACAGACTTTCAGATAAGGGAAATGTCAGTGAGTGTTCCGATTTCAGTTCCAGAGCGATTCGCCTGATGAGTCCTTCATATTTAGTCATTTTCAGGAAATTTTCTGAATTTTTGAAAATTTCACTTTTTTGTGAAAATATCTACTAAATGAGGGAATAATATGTGTGAGGGTACCCCAGGAGAGTTCCAAATGTGTGTGGGTAGAATATATATCCCACGGGGGTAAAATTGAAAAAAGTTGAAAAAAAATTTGTTTTGGACTTGTTCATTTTTTCAGCATTTATCAGACTTTCAAATAAGGGAAATGTCAGTGAGTGTTCCGATTTCAGTTCCAGAGCGATTCTCCCGATGAGTCCTTCATATTTAGTCATTTTCAGCCAATTTTCAGAATTTTTGAAAATTTCACTTTTTTGTGAAAATATCTACTAAATGAGGGAATAATATGTGTGAGGGTACCCCAGGAGAGTTCCAAATGTGTGTGGGTAGAATATATATCCCACGGGGTAAAATTGAAAAAAGTTGAAAAAAAATTTGTTTTGGACTTGTTCATTTTTTCAGCATTTATCAGACTTTCAGATAGGGGAAATGTCAGTGAGCGTTCCGATTTCAGTTCCAGAGTGATTCGTCCCATGAGTCCTTCATATTTAGTCGTTTTCAGACAATTTTCAGAATTTTTGAAAATTTAACTTTTTTGTGAAAATATCCACTAAATGAGGGAATAATATGTGTGAGGGTACACCAGGAGAGTTCCAAATGTGTGTGGGTAGAATATATATCCCACGGGGGTAAAATTGAAAAAAGTTGAAAAAACATTTGTTTTGGACTTAGTCATTTTTTCAGCGTTTATCAGACTTTCAGATAAGGGAAATGTCAGTGAGTGTTCCGATTTCAGTTCCAGAGCGAGTCGCCCGATGAGTCCTTCATATTTAGTCGTTTTCAGACAATTTTCAGAATTTTTGAAAATTTAACTTTTTTGTGAAAATATCCACTAAATGAGGGAATAATATGTGTGAGGGTACACCAGGAGAGTTCCAAATGTGTGTGGGTAGAATATATATCCCACGGGGGTAAAATTGAAAAAAGTTGAAAAAACATTTGTTTTGGACTTAGTCATTTTTTCAGCGTTTATCAGACTTTCAGATAAGGGAAATGTCAGTGAGTGTTCCGATTTCAGTTCCAGAGCGATTCGCCCGATGAGTCCTTCATATTTAGTCATTTTCAGGAAATTTTCTGAATTTTTGAAAATTTCACTTTTTTGTGAAAATATCTACTAAATGAGGGAATAATATGTGGGAGGGTAGCCCAGGAGAGTTCCAAATGTGTGTGGGTAGAATATATATCCCACGGGGGTAAAATTGAAAAAAGTTGAAAAAAAATTTGTTTTGGACTTGGTCATTTTTTCAGCATTTATCAGACTTTCAGATAGGGGAAATGTCAGTGAGTGTTCCGATTTCAGTTCCAGAGCGATTCGCCCGATGAGTCCTTCATATTTAGTCATTTTCAGCCAATTTTCAGAATTTTTGAAAATTTCACTTTTTTGTGAAAATATATATTAAATGAGGGAATAATATGTGTGAGGGTAGCCCAGGAGAGTTCCAAATGTGTGTGGGTAGAATATATATCCCACGGGGGTAAAATTGAAAAAAGTTGAAAAAACATTTGTTTTGGACTTATTCATTTTTCTGGCGTTTATCAGACTTTCAGATAAGGGAAATGTCAGTGAGTGTAACGATTTCAGTTCCAGAGCGATTCGCACGATGAGTCCTTCATATTTAGTAATTTTCAGCCAATTTTCAGAATTTTTGAAAATTTCACTTTTTTGTGAAAATATCAACTAAATGAGGGAATAATATGTGTGAGGGTACCCCAGGAGAATTCCAAATGTGTGTCGGTAGAATACATATCCCACGGGGGTAAAATTGAAAAAAGTTGAAAAAACATTTGTTTTGGACTTAGTCATTTTTTCAGCGTTTATCAGACTTTCAGATAAGGGAAATGTCAGTGAGTGTAACGATTTCAGTTCCAGAGCGATTCGCCCGATGAGTCCTTCATATTTAGTCATTTTCAGCCAATTTTCAGAATTTTTGAAAATTTCACTTTTTTTGTGAAAATATCTACTAAATCAGGGAATAATATGTGTGTGGGTACCCCAGGAGAGTTCCAAATGTGTGTGGGTAGAATATATATCCCACGGGGGTAAAATTGAAAAAGGTTGAAAAAAAATTTGTTTTGGACTTAGTCATTTTTCCGGCATTTAACAGACTTTCAGATAGGGGAAATGTCAGTGAGTGTTCCGATTTCAGTTCCAGAGCGAGTCGCCCGATGAGTCCTTCATATTTAGTCGTTTTCAGCCAATTTTCAGAATTTTCGAAAATTTCACTTTTTTGTGAAAATATCAACTAAATGAGGGAATAATATGTGTGAGGGTACCCCAGGAGAGTTCCAAATGTGTGTGGGTAGAAAATATATACCACGGGGTAAAATTGTAAAAAGTTGAAAACATTTTTTTTTTGGACGTAGTCATTTTTCCGGCGCTTATAAGACTTTCAGATAGGGGAAATGTCAGTGAGCGTACCGATTTCAGTTCCAGAGTGATTCGCCCGATGAGTCCTTCATATTTAGTATTTTTCAGCCAATTTTCAGAATTTTTGAAAATTTCACTTTTTTGTGAAAATATCCACTAAATGAGGGAATAATATGTGTGAGGGTACCCCAGGAGAGTTCCAAATGTGTGTCGGTAGAATACATATCCCACGGGGTAAAATTGAAAAAGTTGAAAAAACATTTGTTTTGGACTTAGTCATTTTTTCAGCGTTTATCAGACTTTCAGATAAGGGAAATGTCAGTGAGTGTAACGATTTCAGTTCCAGAGCGATTCGCCCGATGAGTCCTTCATATTTAGTCATTTTCAGCCAATTTTCAGAATTTTTGAAAATTTCACTTTTTTGTGAAAATATCTACTAAATCAGGGAATAATATGTGTGTGGGTACCCCAGGAGAGTTCCAAATGTGTGTGGGTAGAATATATATCCCACGGGGGTAAAATTGAAAAAAGTTGAAAAAACATTTGTTTTGGACTTAGTCATTTTTTCAGCGTTTATCAGACTTTCAGATAAGGGAAATGTCAGTGAGTGTTCCGATTTCAGTTCCAGAGCGAGTCGCCGATGAGTCCTTCATATTTAGTTGATTTCAGACAATTTTCAGAATTTTTGAAAATTTCACTTTTTTGTGAAAATATCAACTAAATGAGGGAATAATATGTGTGATTGCACCCGAGGAGAGTTCCAAATGTGTGTCGGTAGAATATATATCCCACGGGGGTAAAATTGAAAAAAGTTGAAAAAACATTTGTTTTGGACTTAGTCATTTTTTCAGCGTTATCAGACTTTCAGATAAGGGAAATGTCAGTGAGTGTTCCGATTTCAGTTCCAGAGCGATTCGCCCGATGAGTCCTTCATATTTAGTCATTTTCAGCCAATTTTCAGAATTTTTGAAAATTTCACTTTTTTGTGAAAATATCTACTAAATGAGGGAATAATATGTGTGCGGGTACCCCAGGAGAGTTCCAAATGTGTGTGGGTAGAATATATATCCCACGGGGGTAAAATTGAAAAAAGTTGAAAAAAATTTTTTTTGGACTTAATCATTTTTTCAGCGTTTAGCAGACTTTCAGATAGGGGAAATTTCATTGAGCGTTCCGATTTCAGTTCCAGAGCGATTCGCCCGATGAGTGCTTCATATTTAGTCGTTTTCAGCCAATTTTCTGAATTTTTGAAAATATCACTTTTTTGGGAAAATATCCACTAAATGAGGGAATAATATGTGTGAGGGTACCCCAGGAGAGTTCCAAATGTGTGTGGGTAGAATATATATCCCACGGGGGTAAAATTGAAAAAAGGTGAAAAAATTTTTTTTTTGGACTTAGTCATTTTTTCAGCGTTTATAAGACTTTCAGATAGGGGAAATGTCAGTGAGCGTTCCGATTTCAGTTCCAGAACAATTCGCCCTATGAGTCCTTCATATTTAGTCGTTTTCAGCCAATTTTCTGAATTTTTGAAAATTTCACTTTTTTGTGAAAATATCCACTAAATGAGGGAATAGTATGTGTGAGGGTACCCCAGGAGAGTTCCAAATGTGTGTGGGTAGAATATATATCCCACGGGGGTAAAATTGAAAAAAGGTGAAAAAATTTTTTTTTTGCACTTAGTCATTTTTTCAGCATTTATCAGACTTTCAGATAGGGGAAATGTCAGTGAGCATTCCGATTTCAGTTCCAGAACAATTCGCCCGATGAGTCCTTCATATTTAGTCGTTTTCAGCCAATTTTCAGAATTTTTGAAAATTTCACTTTTTTGTGAAAATATCCACTAAATGAGGGAATACTATGTGTGAGGGTACCCCAGGAGAGTTCCAAATGTGTGTGGGTAGAATATATATCCCACGGGGGTAAAATTGAAAAAAGGTGAAAAAATTTTTTTTTTTGCACTTAGTCATTTTTTCTGCGTTTATCAGACTTTCAGATAGGGGAAATGTCAATGAGCGTTCCGATTTCAGTTCCAGAGCGATTCGCCCAATGAGTCCTTCATATTTAGTCGTTTTCAGCCAATTTTCTGAATTTTTGAAAATGTCACTTTTTTGTGAAAATATTCACTAAATGAGGGAATAATATGTGTGCGGGTACCCCAGGAGAGTTCCAAATGTGTGTGGGTAGAATATATATTCCACGGGGGTAAAATTGAAAAAAGGTGAAAAATTTTTTTTTTTGCACTTAGTCATTTTTTCAGCGTTTATCAGACTTTCAGATAGGGGAAATGTCAGTGAGCGTTCCGATTTCAGTTCCAGAGCGATTTGCCCGATGAGTCCTTCATATTTAGTGGTTTTCAGCCAATTTTCAGAATTTTTGAAAATTTCACTTTTTTGTGAAAATATCCACTAAATGAGGGAATAATATGTGTGAGGGTACCCCAGGAGAGTTCCAAATGTGTGTGGGTAGAATATATATCCCACGGGGGTAAAATTGAAAAAAGGTTAAACATTTTTTTTTTTGGACTTAGTCATTTTTTCAGCGTTTATCAGACTTTCAGATAGGAGAAATGTCAGTGAGCCCTCCGATTTCAGTTCCAGCGCGATTCGCCCGATGAGTCCTTCATATTCAGTCGTTTTCAGCCAATTTTCTGAATTTTTGAAAATGTCACTTTTTTGTGAAAATATCCACTAAATGAGGGAATAATATGTGTGAGGGTACCCCAGGAGAGTTCCAAATGTGTGTGGGTAGAATATATATCCCACGGGGGTAAAATTGAAAAAAGTTGAAAAAATTTTTTTTTGGACTTAATCATTTTTTCAGCGTTTAGCAGACTTTCAGATAGGGGAAATTTCATTGAGCGCTCCGATTTCAGTTCCAGAGCGTTTCGCCCGATGAGTCCTTTATATTTAGTCGTTTTCAGCCAATTTTCAGAATTTTTGAAAATGTCACTTTTTTGTGAAAATATCCACTAAATGAGGGAATAATATGTGTGCGGGTACCCCAGGAGAGTTCCAAAATGTGTGTGGGTAGAATATATATCCCACGGGGGTAAAATTGAAAAAAGGTTAAAAATTTTTTTTTTTAGACTTAGTCATTTTTTCAGCGTTTATAAGACTTTCAGATAGGGGAAATGTCAGTGAGCGTTCCGATTTCAGTTCCAGAACAATTCGCCCGATGAGTCCTTCATATTTAGTCGTTTTCAGCCAATTTTCAGAATTTTTGAAAATTTCACTTTTTTGTGAAAATATCCACTAAATGAGGGAATAATGTGTGTGAGGGTACCCCACGAGTGTTCCAAATGTGCGTGGGTAGAATATATATCCCACGGGGGTAAAATTGAAAAAAGTTGAAAAATTTTTTTTTTTTACTTAGTAATTTTTTCAGCATTTATCAGACTTTCAAATAGGGGAAATGTCAGTGAGCATTCCGATTTCAGTTCCAGAGCGATTCGCCCGATGAGTCCTTCATATTTAGTCGTTTTCAGCCAATTTTCATAATTTTTGAAAATGTCACTTTTTTGTGAAAATATCCACTAAATGAGGGAATAATATGTGTGAGGGTACCCCAGGAGAGTTCCAAATGTGTGTGGGTAGAATATATATCCCACGGGGGTAAAATTGAAAAAAGGTTAAAAATTTTTTTTTTTGGACTTAGTCATTTTTTCAGCGTTTATCAGACTTTCAGATAGGGGAAATGTCAATGAGCGTTCCGATTTCAGTTCCAGAGCGATTCGCCCAATGAGTCCTTCATATTTAGTCGTTTTCAGCCAATTTTCTGAATTTTTGAAAATGTCACTTTTTTGTGAAAATATTCACTAAATGAGGGAATAATATGTGTGAGGGTACCCCAGGAGAGTTCCAAATGTGTGTGGGTAGAATATATATCCCACGGGGGTAAAATTGAAAAAAGTTGAAAAAATTTTTTTTTGGACTTAATCATTTTTTCAGCGTTTAGCAGACTTTCAGATAGGGGAAATTTCATTGAGCGCTCCGATTTCAGTTCCAGAGCGTTTCGCCCGATGAGTCCTTTATATTTAGTCGTTTTCAGCCAATTTTCAGAATTTTTGAAAATGTCACTTTTTTGTGAAAATATCCACTAAATGAGGGAATAATATGTGTGCGGGTATCCCAGGAGAGTTCCAAATGTGTGTGGGTAGAATATATATCCCACGGGGGTAAAATTGAAAAAAGGTGAAAAATTTTTTTTTTTGGACTTAGTCATTTTTTCAGCGTTTATCAGACTTTCAGATAGGGGAAATGTCAGTGAGCGTTCCGATTTCAGTTCCAGAGCGATTCGCCCGATGAGTCCTTCATATTTAGTGGTTTTCAGCCAATTTTCAGAATTTTTGAAAATTTCACTTTTTTTGTGAAAATATCCACTAAATGAGGGAATAATGTGTGTGAGGGTACCCCACGAGTGTTCCAAATGTGCGTGGGTAGAATATATATCCCACGGGGGTAAAATTGAAAAAAGT
Organism: Phyllobates terribilis; assembly: GCF_046119375.1. Classification (NCBI taxonomy): domain Eukaryota; kingdom Metazoa; phylum Chordata; class Amphibia; order Anura; family Dendrobatidae; genus Phyllobates; species Phyllobates terribilis. The sequence continues at coordinate 15,500,146 of NW_027362773.1, read as the reverse complement.
TGAAAAATTTTTTTTTTTTACTTAGTCATTTTTTCAGCATTTATCAGACTTTCAAATAGGGGAAATGTCAGTGAGCATTCTGATTTCAGTTCCAGAGCGATTCGCCCGATGAGTCCTTCATATTTAGTCGTTTTCAGCCAATTTTCAGAATTTTTGAAAATGTCACTTTTTTGTGAAAATATCCACTAAATGAGGGAATAATATGTGTGAGGGTACCCCAGGAGAGTTCCAAATGTGTGTGGGTAGAATATATATCCCACGGGGGTAAAATTGAAAAAAGGTGAAAAATTTTTTTTTTTGGACTTAGTCATTTTTTCAGCGTTTATCAGACTTTCAGATAGGGGAAATGTCAGTGAGCGTTCCGATTTCAGTTCCAGAGCGATTCGCCCGATGAGTCCTTCATATTTAGTGGTTTTCAACCAATTTTCAGAATTTTTGAAAATTTCACTTTTTTGTGAAAATATCCACTAAATGAGGGAATAATGTGTGTGAGGGTACCCCACGAGTGTTCCAAATGTGCGTGGGTAGAATATATATCCCACGGGGGTAAAATTGAAAAAAGTTGAAAAATTTTTTTTTTTTACTTAGTCATTTTTTCAGCATTTATCAGACTTTCAAATAGGGGAAATGTCAGTGAGCATTCCGATTTCAGTTCCAGAGCGATTCGCCCGATGAGTCCTTCATATTTACTCGTTTTCAGCCAATTTTCAGAATTTTTGAAAATGTCACTTTTTTGTGAAAATATCCACTAAATGAGGGAATAATATGTGTGAGGGTACCCCAGGAGAGTTCCAAATGTGTGTGGGTTGAATATATATCCCACGGGGGTAAAATTGAAAAAAGGTTAAAAATTTTTTTTTTTGGACTTAGTCATTTTTTCAGCGTTTATCAGACTTTCAGATAGGGGAAATGTCAATGAGCGTTCCGATTTCAGTTCCAGAGCGATTCGCCCAATGAGTCCTTCATATTTAGTCGTTTTCAGCCAATTTTCTGAATTTTTGAAAATGTCACTTTTTTGTGAAAATATTCACTAAATGAGGGAATAATATGTGTGCGGGTACCCCAGGAGAGTTCCAAATGTGTGTGGGTAGAATATATATCCCACGGGGGTAAAAATGAATAAAGGTGAAAAATTTTTTTTATTGGACTTAGTCATTTTTTCAGCGTTTATAAGACTTTCAGATAGGGGAAATGTCAGTGAGCGTTCCGATTTCAGTTCCAGAACAATTCGCCCGATGAGTCCTTCATATTTAGTCGTTTTCAGCCAATTTTCAGAATTTTTGAAAATTTCACTTTTTTGTGAAAATATCCACTAAATGAGGGAATACTATGTGTGAGGGTACCCCAGGAGAGTTCCAAATGTGTGTGGTTAGAATATATATCCCACGGGGGTAAAATTGAAAAAAGGTTAAAAATTTTTTTTTTTGGACTTAGTCATTTTTTCAGCGTTTATCAGACTTTCAGATAGGGGAAATGTCAATGAGCGTTCCGATTTCAGTTCCAGAGCGATTCGCCCGATGAGTCCTTCATATTTAGTCGTTTTCAGACAATTTTCAGAATTTTTGAAAATTTCACTTTTTTGTGAAATTATCCACTAAATGAGGGAATAATATGTGTGAGGGTACCCCAGGAGTGTTCCAAATGTGCGTGGGTAGAATATATATCCCACGGGGGTAAAATTGAAAAAAGTTGAAAAATTTTTTTTTTTTACTTAGTCATTTTTTCAGCATTTATCAGACTTTCAGATAGGGGAAATGTCAGTGAGCGTTCCGATTTCAGTTCCAGAGCGATTCGCCCGATGAGTCCTTCATATTTAGTCGTTTTCAGCCAATTTTCAGAATTTTTGAAAATGTCACTTTTTTGTGAAAATATCCACTAAATGAGGGAATAATATGTGTGAGGGTACCCCAGGAGAGTTCCAAATGTGTGTGGGTAGAATATATATCCCACGGGGGTAAAATTGAAAAAAGGTTAAACATTTTTTTTTTTGGACTTAGTCATTTTTTCAGCGTTTATCAGACTTTCAGATAGGGGAAATGTCAGTGAGCCCTCCGATTTCAGTTCCAGCGCGATTCGCCCGATGAGTCCTTCATATTGAGTCGTTTTCAGCCAATTTTCTGAATTTTTGAAAATGTCACTTTTTTGTGAAAATATCCACTAAATGAGGGAATAATATGTGTGAGGGTACCCCAGGAGAGTTCCAAATGTGTGTGGGTAGAATATACATCCCACGGGGGTAAAATTGAAAAAAGTTGAAAAAATTTTTTTTTTTAGACTTAGTCATTTTTTCAGCGTTTATAAGACTTTCAGATAGGGGAAATGTCAGTGAGCGTTCCGATTTCAGTTCCAGAACAATTCGCCCGATGAGTCCTTCATATTTAGTCGTTTTCAGCCAATTTTTAGAATTTTTGAAAATTTCACTTTTTTGTGAAAATATCCACTAAATGAGGGAATAATGTGTGTGAGGGTACCCCACGAGTGTTCCAAATGTGCGTGGGTAGAATATATATCCCACGGGGGTAAAATTGAAAAAAGTTGAAAAATTTTTTTTTTTTACTTAGTAATTTTTTCAGCATTTATCAGACTTTCAAATAGGGGAAATGTCAGTGAGCATTCCGATTTCAGTTCCAGAGCGATTCGCCCGATGAGTCCTTCATATTTAGTCGTTTTCAGCCAATTTTCATAATTTTTGAAAATGTCACTTTTTTGTGAAAATATCCACTAAATGAGGGAATAATATGTGTGAGGGTACCCCAGGAGAGTTCCAAATGTGTGTGGGTAGAATATATATCCCACGGGGGTAAAATTGAAAAAAGGTTAAAAATTTTTTTTTTTGGACTTAGTCATTTTTTCAGCGTTTATCAGACTTTCAGATAGGGGAAATGTCAATGAGCGTTCCGATTTCAGTTCCAGAGCGATTCGCCCAATGAGTCCTTCATATTTAGTCGTTTTCAGCCAATTTTCTGAATTTTTGAAAATGTCACTTTTTTGTGAAAATATTCACTAAATGAGGGAATAATATGTGTGCGGGTATCCCAGGAGAGTTCCAAATGTGTGTGGGTAGAATATATATCCCACGGGGGTAAAATTGAAAAAAGGTGAAAAATTTTTTTTTTTGGACTTAGTCATTTTTTCAGCGTTTATCAGACTTTCAGATAGGGGAAATGTCAGTGAGCATTCCGATTTCAGTTCCAGAGCGATTCGCCCGATGAGTCCTTCATATTTAGTGGTTTTCAGCCAATTTTCAGAATTTTTGAAAATTTCACTTTTTTTGTGAAAATATCCACTAAATGAGGGAATAATGTGTGTGAGGGTACCCCACGAGTGTTCCAAATGTGCGTGGGTAGAATATATATCCCACGGGGGTAAAATTGAAAAAAGTTGAAAAATTTTTTTTTTTTACTTAGTCATTTTTTCAGCATTTATCAGACTTTCAAATAGGGGAAATGTCAGTGAGCATTCTGATTTCAGTTCCAGAGCGATTCGCCCGATGAGTCCTTCATATTTAGTCGTTTTCTGCCAATTTTCAGAATTTTTGAAAATGTCACTTTTTTGTGAAAATATCCACTAAATGAGGGAATAATATGTGTGCGGGTACCCCAGGAGAGTTCCAAATGTGTGTGGGTAGAATATATATCCCACGGGGGTAAAATTGAAAAAAGGTGAAAAATTTTTTTTTTTGGACTTAGTCATTTTTTCAGCGTTTATCAGACTTTCAGATAGGGGAAATGTCAGTGAGCGTTCCGATTTCAGTTCCAGAGCGATTCGCCCGATGAGTCCTTCATATTTAGTGGTTTTCAACCAATTTTCAGCATTTTTGAAAATTTCACTTTTTTGTGAAAATATCCACTAAATGAGGGAATAATGTGTGTGAGGGTACCCCACGAGTGTTCCAAATGTGCGTGGGTAGAATATATATCCCACGGGGGTAAAATTGAAAAAAGTTGAAAAATTTTTTTTTTTTACTTAGTAATTTTTTCAGCATTTATCAGACTTTCAAATAGGGGAAATGTCAGTGAGCATTCCGATTTCAGTTCCAGAGCGATTCGCCCGATGAGTCCTTCATATTTAGTCGTTTTCAGCCAATTTTCAGAATTTTTGAAAATGGCACTTTTTTGTGAAAATATCCACTAAATGAGGGAATAATATGTGTGAGGGTACCCCAGGAGAGTTCCAAATGTGTGTGGGTAGAATATATATCCCACGGGGGTAAAATTGAAAAAAGGTTAAAAATTATTTTTTTTGGACTTAGTCATTTTTTCAGCGTTTATCAGACTTTCAGATAGGGGAAATGTCAATGAGCGTTCCGATTTCAGTTCCAGAGCGATTCGCCCGATGAGTCCTTCATATTTAGTCGTTTTCAGCCAATTTTCAGAATTTTTGAAAATGTCACTTTTTGTGAAAATATCCACTAAATGAGGGAATAATATGTGTGAGGGTACCCCAGGAGAGTTCCAAATGTGTGTGGGTAGAATATATATCCCACGGGGGTAAAATTGAAAGAAGGTTAAAAATTATTTTTTTTGGACTTAGTCATTTTTTCAGCGTTTATCAGACTTTCAGATAGGGGAAATGTCAATGAGCGTTCCGATTTCAGTTCCAGAGCGATTCGCCCAATGAGTCCTTCATATTTAGTCGTTTTCAGCCAATTTTCTGAATTTTTGAAAATGTCACTTTTTTGTGAAAATATTCACTAAATGAGGGAATAATATGTGTGCGGGTACCCCAGGATAGTTCCAAATGTGTGTGGGTAGAATATATATCCCACGGGGGTAAAATTGAAAAAAGGTGAAAAATTTTTTTTTTTGGACTTAGTCATTTTTAGAGCGTTTATCAGACTTTCAGATAGGGGAAATGTCAGTGAGCGTTCCGATTTCAGTTCCAGAGCGATTCGCCCGATGAGTCATTCATATTTAGTGGTTTTCAGCCAATTTTCAGAATTTTTGAAAATTTCACTTTTTTGTGAAAATATTCACTAAATGAGGGAATAATATGTGTGCGGGTACCCCAGGAGAGTTCCAAATGTGTGTGGGTAGAATATATATCCCACGGGGGTAAAAATGAATAAAGGTGAAAAATTTTTTTTATTGGACTTAGTCATTTTTTCAGCGTTTATAAGACTTTCAGATAGGGGAAATGTCAGTGAGCGTTCCGATTTCAGTTCCAGAACAATTCGCCCGATGAGTCCTTCATATTTAGTCGTTTTCAGCCAATTTTCAGAATTTTTGAAAATTTCACTTTTTTGTGAAAATATCCACTAAATGAGGGAATACTATGTGTGAGGGTACCCCAGGAGAGTTCCAAATGTGTGTGGGTAGAATATATATCCCACGGGGGTAAAATTGAAAAAAGGTGAAAAAATTTTTTTTTTTGCACTTAGTCATTTTTTCAGCGTTTATCAGACTTTCAGATAGGGGAAATGTCAATGAGCGTTCCGATTTCAGTTCCAGAGCGATTCGCCCAATGAGTCCTTCATATTTAGTCGTTTTCAGCCAATTTTCTGAATTTTTGAAAATGTCACTTTTTTGTGAAAATATCCACTAAATGAGGGAATAATATGTGTGAGGGTACCCCAGGAGAGTTCCAAATGTGTGTGGGTAGAATATATATCCCACGGGGGTAAAATTGAAAAAAGGTTAAAATTTTTTTTTTTTGGACTAAGTCATTTTTTCAGCGTTTATCAGACTTTCAGATAGGGGAAATGTCAATGAGCGTTCCGATTTCAGTTCCAGAGCGATTCGCCCGATGAGTCCTTCATATTTAGTCGTTTTCAGACAATTTTCAGAATTTTTGAAAATTTCACTTTTTTGTGAAATTATCCACTAAATGAGGGAATAATATGTGTGAGGGTACCCCAGGAGTGTTCCAAATGTGCGTGGGTAGAATATATATCCCACGGGGGTAAAATTGAAAAAAGTTGAAAAATTTTTTTTTTTTACTTAGTCATTTTTTCAGCATTTATCAGACTTTCAGATAGGGGAAATGTCAGTGAGCGTTCCGATTTCAGTTCCAGAGCGATTCGCCCGATGAGTCCTTCATATTTAGTCGTTTTCAGCCAATTTTCAGAATTTTTGAAAATGTCACTTTTTTGTGAAAATATCCACTAAATGAGGGAATAATATGTGTGAGGGTACCCCAGGAGAGTTCCAAATGTGTGTGGGTAGAATATATATCCCACGGGGGTAAAATTGAAAAAAGGTTAAACATTTTTTTTTTTGGACTTAGTCATTTTTTCAGCGTTTATCAGACTTTCAGATAGGGGAAATGTCAGTGAGCCCTCCGATTTCAGTTCCAGCGCGATTCGCCCGATGAGTCCTTCATATTCAGTCGTTTTCAGCCAATTTTCTGAATTTTTGAAAATGTCACTTTTTTGTGAAAATATCGACTAAATGAGGGAATAATATGTGTGAGGGTACCCCAGGAGAGTTCCAAATGTGTGTGGGTAGAATATACATCCCACGGGGGTAAAATTGAAAAAAGGTGAAAAAATTTTTTTTTGGACTTAATCATTTTTTCAGCGTTTAGCAGACTTTCAGATAGGGGAAATTTCATTAAGCGCTCCGATTTCAGTTCCAGAGCGTTTCGCCCAATGAGTCCTTCATATTTAGTCGTTTTCAGCCAATTTTCAGAATTTTTGAAAATGTCACTTTTTTGTGAAAATATCCACTAAATGAGGGAATAATATGTGTGCGGGTACCCAAGGAGAGTTCCAAAATGTGTGTGGGTAGAATATATATCCCACGGGGGTAAAATTGAAAAAAGGTTAAAAATTTTTTTTTTTAGACTTAGTCATTTTTTCAGCGTTTATAAGACTTTCAGATAGGGGAAATGTCAGTGAGCGTTCCGATTTCAGTTCCAGAACAATTCGCCCGATGAGTCCTTCATATTTAGTCGTTTTCAGCCAATTTTCAGAATTTTTGAAAATTTCACTTTTTTGTGAAAATATCCACTAAATGAGGGAATAATATGTGTGCGGGTACCCCAGGAGAGTTCCAAAATGTGTGTGGGTAGAATATATATCCCACGGGGGTAAAATTGAAAAAAGGTTAAAAATTTTTTTTTTTAGACTTAGTCATTTCTTCAGCGTTTATAAGACTTTCAGATAGGGGAAATGTCAGTGAGCGTTCCGATTTCAGTTCCAGAACAATTCGCCCGATGAGTCCTTCATATTTAGTCGTTTTCAGCCAATTTTCAGAATTTTTGAAAATTTCACTTTTTTGTGAAAATATCCACTAAATGAGGGAATAATGTGTGTGAGGGTACCCCACGAGTGTTCCAAATGTGCGTGGGTAGAATATATATCCCACGGGGGTAAAATTGAAAAAAGTTGAAAAATTTTTTTTTTTTACTTAGTCATTTTTTCAGCATTTATCAGACTTTCAAATAGGGGAAATGTCAGTGAGCATTCTGATTTCAGTTCCAGAGCGATTCGCCCGATGAGTCCTTCATATTTAGTCGTTTTCAGCCAATTTTCAGAATTTTTGAAAATGTCACTTTTTTGTGAAAATATCCACTAAATGAGGGAATAATATGTGTGAGGGTACCCCAGGAGAGTTCCAAATGTGTGTGGGTAGAATATATATCCCACGGGGGTAAAATTGAAAAAAGGTGAAAAAATTTTTTTTTTGCACTTAGTCATTTTTTCAGCGTTTATCAGACTTTCAGATAGGGGAAATGTCAATGAGCGTTCCGATTTCAGTTCCAGAGCGATTCGCCCAATGAGTCCTTCATATTTAGTCGTTTTCAGCCAATTTTCTGAATTTTTGAAAATGTCACTTTTTTGTGAAAATATTCACTAAATGAGGGAATAATATGTGTGCGGGTACCCCAGGAGAGTTCCAAATGTGTGTGGGTAGAATATATATCCCACGGGGGTAAAATTGAAAAAAGGTGAAAAATTTTTTTTTTTGGACTTAGTCATTTTTTCAGCGTTTATCAGACTTTCAGATAGGGGAAATGTCAGTGAGCGTTCCGATTTCAGTTCCAGAGCGATTCGCCCGATGAGTCCTTCATATTTAGTGGTTTTCAACCAATTTTCAGAATTTTTGAAAATTTCACTTTTTTGTGAGAATATCCACTAAATGAGGGAATAATGTGTGTGAGGGTACCCCACGAGTGTTCCAAATGTGCGTGGGTAGAATATATATCCCACGGGGGTAAAATTGAAAAAAGTTGAAAAATTTTTTTTTTTTACTTAGTAATTTTTTCAGCATTTATCAGACTTTCAGATAGGGGAAATGCCAATGAGCGTTCCGATTTCAGTTCCAGAGCGATTCGCCCAATGAGTCCTTCATATTTAGTCGTTTTCAGCCAATTTTCTGAATTTTTGAAAATGTCACTTTTTTGTGAAAATATTCACTAAATGAGGGAATAATATGTGTGCGGGTACCCCAGGAGAGTTCCAAATATGTGTGGGTAGAATATATATCCCACGGGGGTAAAATTGAAAAAAGTTGAAAAATTTTTTTTTTGGACTTAATCATTTTTTCAGCGTTTAGCAGACTTTCAGATAGGGGAAATTTCATTGAGCGTTCCGATTTCAGTTCCAGAGCGATTCGCCCGATGAGTCCATCATATTTAGTCGTTTTCAGCCAATTTTCTGAATTTTTGAAAATATCACTTTTTTGGGAAAATATCCACTAAATGAGGGAATAATATGTGTGAGGGAACCCCAGGAGAGTTCCAAATGTGTGTGGGTAGAATATATATCCCACGGGGGTAAAATTGAAAAAAGGTGAAAAATTTTTTTTTTTGGACTTAGTCATTTTTTCAGCGTTTATCAGACTTTCAGATAGGGGAAATGTCAGTGAGCGTTCCGATTTCAGTTCCAGAGCGATTCGCCCGATGAGTCCTTCATATTTAGTGGTTTTCAGCCAATTTTCAGAATTTTTGAAAATTTCACTTTTTTATGAAAATATCCACTAAATGAGGGAATAATATGTGTGAGGGTACCCTAGGAGAGTTCCAAATGTGTGTGGGTAGAATATATATCCCACGGGGGTAAAATTGAAAAAAGGTTAAAAATTTTTTTTTTTGGACTTAGTCATTTTTTCAGCGTTTATCAGACTTTCAGATAGGGGAAATGTCAATGAGCGTTCCAATTTCAGTTCCAGAGCGATTCGCCCGATGAGTCCTTCATATTTAGTCGTTTTCAGCCAATTTTCTGAATTTTTGAAAATATAACTTTTTTGGGAAAATATCCACTAAATGAGGGAATAATATTTGTGAGGGTACCCCAGGAGAGTTCCAAATGTGTGTGGGTAGAATATATATCCCACGGGGGTAAAATTGAAAAAAGGTGAAAAAATTTTTTTTTTTGCACTTAGTCATTTTTTCAGCGTTTATCAGACTTTCAGATAGGGGAAATGCCAATGAGCGTTCCGATTTCAGTTCCAGAGCGATTCGCCCAATGAGTCCTTCATATTTAGTCGTTTTCAGCCAATTTTCTGAATTTTTGAAAATGTCACTTTTTTGTGAAAATATTCACTAAATGAGGGAATAATATGTGTGCGGGTACCCCAGGAGAGTTCCAAATATGTGTGGGTAGAATATATATCCCACGGGGGTAAAATTGAAAAAAGTTGAAAAATTTTTTTTTTGGACTTAATCATTTTTTCAGCGTTTAGCAGACTTTCAGATAGGGGAAATTTCATTGAGCGTTCCGATTTCAGTTCCAGAGCGATTCGCCCGATGAGTCCATCATATTTAGTCGTTTTCAGCCAATTTTCTGAATTTTTGAAAATATCACTTTTTTGGGAAAATATCCACTAAATGAGGGAATAATATGTGTGAGGGAACCCCAGGAGAGTTCCAAATGTGTGTGGGTAGAATATATATCCCACGGGGGTAAAATTGAAAAAAGCTTAAAAATTTTTTTTTTTGGACTTAGTCATTTTTTCAGCGTTTATCAGACTTTCAGATAGGGGAAATGTCAGTGAGCCCTCCGATTTCAGTTCCAGCGCGATTCGCCCGATGAGTCCTTCATATTCAGTCGTTTTCAGCCAATTTTCTGAATTTTTGAAAATGTCACTTTTTTGTGAAAATATCCACTAAATGAGGGAATAATATGTGTGAGGGTACCCCAGGAGAGTTCCAAATGTGTGTGGGTAGAATATATATCCCACGAGGGTAAAATTGAAAAAAGTTGAAAAAATTTTTTTTTGGACTTAATCATTTTTTCAGCGTTTAGCAGACTTTCAGATAGGGGAAATTTCATTGAGCGCTCCGATTTCAGTTCCAGAGCGTTTCGCCCGATGAGTCCTTCATATTTAGTCGTTTTCAGCCAATTTTCTGAATTTTTGAAAATATAACTTTTTTGGGAAAATATCCACTAAATGAGGGAATAATATGTGTGAGGGTACCCCAGGAGAGTTCCAAATGTGTGTGGGTAGAATATATATCCCACGGGGGTAAAATTGAAAAAAGGTTAAAAATTTTTTTTTTTAGACTTAGTCATTTTTTCAGCGTTTATAAGACTTTCAGATAGGGTAAATGTCAGTGAGCGTTCCGATTTCAGTTCCAGAACAATTCGCCCGATGAGTCCTTCATATTTAGTCGTTTTCAGCCAATTTTCAGAATTTTTGAAAATTTCACTTTTTTGTGAAAATATCCACTAAATGAGGGAATAATGTGTGTGAGGGTACCCCACGAGTGTTCCAAATGTGCGTGGGTAGAATATATATCCCACGGGGGTAAAATTGAAAAAAGTTGAAAAATTTTTTTTTTTTACTTAGTCATTTTTTCAGCATTTATCAGACTTTCAAATAGGGGAAATGTCAGTGAGCATTCTGATTTCAGTTCCAGAGCGATTCGCCCGATGAGTCCTTCATATTTAGTCGTTTTCAGCCAATTTTCAGAATTTTTGAAAATGTCACTTTTTTGTGAAAATATCCACTAAATGAGGGAATAATATGTGTGAGGGTACCCCAGGAGAGTTCCAAATGTGTGTGGGTAGAATATATATCCCACGGGGGTAAAATTGAAAAAAGGTGAAAAATTTTTTTTTTTGCACTTAGTCATTTTTTCAGCGTTTATCAGACTTTCAGATAGGGGAAATGCCAATGAGCGTTCCGATTTCAGTTCCAGAGCGATTCGCCCAATGAGTCCTTCATATTTAGTCGTTTTCAGCCAATTTTCTGAATTTTTGAAAATGTCACTTTTTTGTGAAAATATTCACTAAATGAGGGAATAATATGTGTGCGGGTACCCCAGGAGAGTTCCAAATGTGTGTGGGTAGAATATATATCCCACGGGGGTAAAATTGAAAAAAGGTGAAAAATTTTTTTTTTTGGACTTAGTCATTTTTTCAGCGTTTATCAGACTTTCAGATAGGGGAAATGTCAGTGAGCGTTCCGATTTCAGTTCCAGAGCGATTCGCCCGATGAATCCTTCATATTTAGTGGTTTTCAACCAATTTTCAGAATTTTTGAAAATTTCACTTTTTTGTGAAAATATCCTCTAAATGAGGGAATAATGTGTGTGAGGGTACCCCACGAGTGTTCCAAATGTGCGTGGGTAGAATATATATCCCACGGGGGTAAAATTGAAAAAAGTTGAAAAATTTTTTTTTTTTACTTAGTAATTTTTTCAGCATTTATCAGACTTTCAAATAGGGGAAATGTCAGTGAGCATTCCGATTTCAGTTCCAGAGCGATTCGCCCGATGAGTCCTTCATATTTAGTCGTTTTCAGCCAATTTTCAGAATTTTTGAAAATGTCACTTTTTTGTGAAAATATCCACTAAATGAGGGAATAATATGTGTGAGGGTACCCCAGGAGAGTTCCAAATGTGTGTGGGTAGAATATATATCCCACGGGGGTAAAATTGAAAAAAGGTTAAAAATTTTTTTTTTTGGACTTAGTCATTTTTTCAGCGTTTATCAGACTTTCAGATAGGGGAAATGTCAATGAGCGTTCCGATTTCAGTTCCAGAGCGATTCGCCCAATGAGTCCTTCATATTTAGTCGTTTTCAGCCAATTTTCTGAATTTTTGAAAATGTCACTTTTTTGTGAAAATATCCACTAAATGAGGGAATAATATTTGTGAGGGTACCCCAGGAGAGTTCCAAATGTGTGTGGGTAGAATACATATCCCACGGGGGTAAAATTGAAAAAAGGTGAAAAATTTTTTTTTTTAGACTTAGTCATTTTTTCAGCGTTTATAAGACTTTCAGATAGGGGAAATGTCAGTGAGCATTCCGATTTCAGTTCCAGAACAATTCGCCCGATGAGTCCTTCATATTTTGTCGTTTTCAGCCAATTTTCAGAATTTTTGAAAATTTCACTTTTTTGTGAAAATATCCACTAAATGAGGGAATACTATGTGTGAGGGTACCCCAGGAGAGTTCCAAATGTGTGTGGGTAGAATATATATCCCACGGGGGTAAAATTGAAAAAAGGTGAAAAAATTTTTTTTTTTGCACTTAGTCATTTTTTCAGCGTTTATCAGACTTTCAGATAGGGGAAATGCCAATGAGCGTTCCGATTTCAGTTCCAGAGCGATTCGCCCAATGAGTCCTTCATATTTAGTCGTTTTCAGCCAATTTTCTGAATTTTTGAAAATATCACTTTTTTGGGAAAATATCCACTAAATGAGGGAATAATATGTGTGAGGGAACCCCAGGAGAGTTCCAAATGTGTGTGGGTAGAATATATATCCCACGGGGGTAAAATTGAAAAAAGCTTAAAAATTTTTTTTTTTGGACTTAGTCATTTTTTCAGCGTTTATCAGACTTTCAGATAGGGGAAATGTCAGTGAGCCCTCCGATTTCAGTTCCAGCGCGATTCGCCCGATGAGTCCTTCATATTCAGTCGTTTTCAGCCAATTTTCTGAATTTTTGAAAATGTCACTTTTTTGTGAAAATATCCACTAAATGAGGGAATAATATGTGTGAGGGTACCCCAGGAGAGTTCCAAATGTGTGTGGGTAGAATATATATCCCACGAGGGTAAAATTGAAAAAAGTTGAAAAAATTTTTTTTTGGACTTAATCATTTTTTCAGCGTTTAGCAGACTTTCAGATAGGGGAAATTTCATTGAGCGCTCCGATTTCAGTTCCAGAGCGTTTCGCCCGATGAGTCCTTCATATTTAGTCGTTTTCAGCCAATTTTCTGAATTTTTGAAAATATAACTTTTTTGGGAAAATATCCACTAAATGAGGGAATAATATGTGTGAGGGTACCCCAGGAGAGTTCCAAATGTGTGTGGGTAGAATATATATCCCACGGGGGTAAAATTGAAAAAAGGTGAAAAATTTTTTTTTTTGCACTTAGTCATTTTTTCAGCGTTTATCAGACTTTCAGATAGGGGAAATGCCAATGAGCGTTCCGATTTCAGTTCCAGAGCGATTCGCCCAATGAGTCCTTCATATTTAGTCGTTTTCAGCCAATTTTCTGAATTTTTGAAAATGTCACTTTTTTGTGAAAATATTCACTAAATGAGGGAATAATATGTGTGCGGGTACCCCAGGAGAGTTCCAAATGTGTGTGGGTAGAATATATATCCCACGGGGGTAAAATTGAAAAAAGGTGAAAAATTTTTTTTTTTGGACTTAGTCATTTTTTCAGCGTTTATCAGACTTTCAGATAGGGGAAATGTCAGTGAGCGTTCCGATTTCAGTTCCAGAGCGATTCGCCCGATGAATCCTTCATATTTAGTGGTTTTCAACCAATTTTCAGAATTTTTGAAAATTTCACTTTTTTGTGAAAATATCCACTAAATGAGGGAATAATGTGTGTGAGGGTACCCCACGAGTGTTCCAAATGTGCGTGGGTAGAATATATATCCCACGGGGGTAAAATTGAAAAAAGTTGAAAAATTTTTTTTTTTTACTTAGTAATTTTTTCAGCATTTATCAGACTTTCAAATAGGGGAAATGTCAGTGAGCATTCCGATTTCAGTTCCAGAGCGATTCGCCCGATGAGTCCTTCATATTTAGTCGTTTTCAGCCAATTTTCAGAATTTTTGAAAATGTCACTTTTTTGTGAAAATATCCACTAAATGAGGGAATAATATGTGTGAGGGTACCCCAGGAGAGTTCCAAATGTGTGTGGGTAGAATATATATCCCACGGGGGTAAAATTGAAAAAAGGTTAAAAATTTTTTTTTTTGGACTTAGTCATTTTTTCAGCGTTTATCAGACTTTCAGATAGGGGAAATGTCAATGAGCGTTCCGATTTCAGTTCCAGAGCGATTCGCCCAATGAGTCCTTCATATTTAGTCGTTTTCAGCCAATTTTCTGAATTTTTGAAAATGTCACTTTTTTGTGAAAATATCCACTAAATGAGGGAATAATATTTGTGAGGGTACCCCAGGAGAGTTCCAAATGTGTGTGGGTAGAATACATATCCCACGGGGGTAAAATTGAAAAAAGGTGAAAAATTTTTTTTTTTAGACTTAGTCATTTTTTCAGCGTTTATAAGACTTTCAGATAGGGGAAATGTCAGTGAGCATTCCGATTTCAGTTCCAGAACAATTCGCCCGATGAGTCCTTCATATTTTGTCGTTTTCAGCCAATTTTCAGAATTTTTGAAAATTTCACTTTTTTGTGAAAATATCCACTAAATGAGGGAATACTATGTGTGAGGGTACCCCAGGAGAGTTCCAAATGTGTGTGGGTAGAATATATATCCCACGGGGGTAAAATTGAAAAAAGGTGAAAAAATTTTTTTTTTTGCACTTAGTCATTTTTTCAGCGATTATCAGACTTTCAGATAGGGGAAATGCCAATGAGCGTTCCGATTTCAGTTCCAGAGCGATTCGCCCAATGAGTCCTTCATATTTAGTCGTTTTCAGCCAATTTTCTGAATTTTTGAAAATGTCACTTTTTTGTGAAAATATTCACTAAATGAGGGAATAATATGTGTGCGGGTACCCCAGGAGAGTTCCAAATATGTGTGGGTAGAATATATATCCCACGGGGGTAAAATTGAAAAAAGTTGAAAAATTTTTTTTTTGGACTTAATCATTTTTTCAGCGTTTAGCAGACTTTCAGATAGGGGAAATGTCAGTGAGCCCTCCGATTTCAGTTCCAGCGCGATTCGCCCGATGAGTCCTTCATATTCAGTCGTTTTCAGCCAATTTTCTGAATTTTTGAAAATGTCACTTTTTTGTGAAAATATCCACTAAATGAGGGAATAATATGTGTGAGGGTACCCCAGGAGAGTTCCAAATGTGTGTGGGTAGAATATATATCCCACGAGGGTAAAATTGAAAAAAGTTGAAAAAATTTTTTTTTGGACTTAATCATTTTTTCAGCGTTTAGCAGACTTTCAGATAGGGGAAATTTCATTGAGCGCTCCGATTTCAGTTCCAGAGCGTTTCGCCCGATGAGTCCTTCATATTTAGTCGTTTTCAGCCAATTTTCTGAATTTTTGAAAATATAACTTTTTTGGGAAAATATCCACTAAATGAGGGAATAATATGTGTGAGGGTACCCCAGGAGAGTTCCAAATGTGTGTGGGTAGAATATATATCCCACGGGGGTAAAATTGAAAAAAGGTGAAAAATTTTTTTTTTTGCACTTAGTCATTTTTTCAGCGTTTATCAGACTTTCAGATAGGGGAAATGCCAATGAGCGTTCCGATTTCAGTTCCAGAGCGATTCGCCCAATGAGTCCTTCATATTTAGTCGTTTTCAGCCAATTTTCTGAATTTTTGAAAATGTCACTTTTTTGTGAAAATATTCACTAAATGAGGGAATAATATGTGTGCGGGTACCCCAGGAGAGTTCCAAATGTGTGTGGGTAGAATATATATCCCACGGGGGTAAAATTGAAAACAGGTGAAAAATTTTTTTTTTTGGACTTAGTCATTTTTTCAGCGTTTATCAGACTTTCAGATAGGGGAAATGTCAGTGAGCGTTCCGATTTCAGTTCCAGAGCGATTCGCCCGATGAATCCTTCATATTTAGTGGTTTTCAACCAATTTTCAGAATTTTTGAAAATTTCACTTTTTTGTGAAAATATCCACTAAATGAGGGAATAATGTGTGTGAGGGTACCCCACGAGTGTTCCAAATGTGCGTGGGTAGAATATATATCCCACGGGGGTAAAATTGAAAAAAGTTGAAAAATTTTTTTTTTTTACTTAGTAATTTTTTCAGCATTTATCAGACTTTCAAATAGGGGAAATGTCAGTGAGCATTCCGATTTCAGTTCCAGAGCGATTCGCCCGATGAGTCCTTCATATTTAGTCGTTTTCAGCCAATTTTCAGAATTTTTGAAAATTTCACTTTTTTGTGAAAATATCCACTAAATGAGGGAATAATATGTGTGAGGGTACCCTAGGAGAGTTCCAAATGTGTGTGGGTAGAATATATATCCCACGGGGGTAAAATTGAAAAAAGGTTAAAAATTTTTTTTTTTGGACTTAGTCATTTTTTCAGCGTTTATCAGACTTTCAGATAGGGGAAATGTCAATGAGCGTTCCAATTTCAGTTCCAGAGCGATTCGCCCGATGAGTCCTTCATATTTAGTCGTTTTCAGCCAATTTTCTGAATTTTTGAAAATATAACTTTTTTGGGAAAATATCCACTAAATGAGGGAATAATATTTGTGAGGGTACCCCAGGAGAGTTCCAAATGTGTGTGGGTAGAATACATATCCCACGGGGGTAAAATTGAAAAAAGTTGACAAATTTTTTTTTTTTACTTAGTAATTTTTTCAGCATTTATCAGACTTTCAAATAGGGGAAATGTCAGTGAGCATTCCGATTTCAGTTCCAGAGCGATTCGCCCGATGAGTCCTTCATATTTAGTCGTTTTCAGCCAATTTTCAGAATTTTTGAAAATGTCACTTTTTTGTGAAAATATCCACTAAATGAGGGAATAATATGTGTGAGGGTACCCCAGGAGAGTTCCAAATGTGTGTGGGTAGAATATATATCCCACGGGGGTAAAATTGAAAAAAGGTTAAAAATTTTTTTTTTTGGACTTAGTCATTTTTTCAGCGTTTATCAGACTTTCAGATAGGGGAAATGTCAATGAGCGTTCTGATTTCAGTTCCAGAGCGATTCGCCCAATGAGTCCTTCATATTTAGTCGTTTTCAGCCAATTTTCTGAATTTTTGAAAATGTCACTTTTTTGTGAAAATATTCACTAAATGAGGGAATAATATGTGTGCGGGTACCCCAGGATTGTTCCAAATGTGTGTGGGTAGAATATATATCCCACGGGGGTAAAATTGAAAAAAGGTGAAAAATTTTTTTTTTTGGACTTAGTCATTTTTTCAGCGTTTATCAGACTTTCAGATAGGGGAAATGTCAGTGAGCGTTCCGATTTCAGTTCCAGAGCGATTCGCCCGATGAGTCCTTCATATTTAGTGGTTTTCAGCCAATTTTCAGAATTTTTGAAAATTTCACTTTTTTGTGAAAATATCCACTAAATGAGGGAATAATATGTGTGAGGGTACCCTAGGAGAGTTCCAAATGTGTGTGGGTAGAATATATATCCCACGGGGGTAAAATTGAAAAAAGGTTAAAAATTTTTTTTTTTGGACTTAGTCATTTTTTCAGCGTTTATCAGACTTTCAGATAGGGGAAATGTCAATGAGCGTTCCAATTTCAGTTCCAGAGCGATTCGCCCGATGAGTCCTTCATATTTAGTCGTTTTCAGCCAATTTTCTGAATTTTTGAAAATATAACTTTTTTGGGAAAATATCCACTAAATGAGGGAATAATATTTGTGAGGGTACCCCAGGAGAGTTCCAAATGTGTGTGGGTAGAATACATATCCCACGGGGGTAAAATTGAAAAAAGGTGAAAAATTTTTTTTTTTAGACTTAGTCATTTTTTCAGCGTTTATAAGACTTTCAGATAGGGGAAATGTCAGTGAGCATTCCGATTTCAGTTCCAGAACAATTCGCCCGATGAGTCCTTCATATTTTGTCGTTTTCAGCCAATTTTCAGAATTTTTGAAAATTTCACTTTTTTGTGAAAATATCCACTAAATGAGGGAATACTATGTGTGAGGGTACCCCAGGAGAGTTCCAAATGTGTGTGGGTAGAATATATATCCCACGGGGGTAAAATTGAAAAAAGGTGAAAAATTTTTTTTTTTTGCACTTAGTCATTTTTTCAGCGTTTATCAGACTTTCAGATAGGGGAAATGCCAATGAGCGTTCCGATTTCAGTTCCAGAGCGATTCGCCCAATGAGTCCTTCATATTTAGTCGTTTTCAGCCAATTTTCTGAATTTTTGAAAATGTCACTTTTTTGTGAAAATATTCACTAAATGAGGGAATAATATGTGTGCGGGTACCCCAGGAGAGTTCCAAATATGTGTGGGTAGAATATATATCCCACGGGGGTAAAATTGAAAAAAGTTGAAAAATTTTTTTTTTGGACTTAATCATTTTTTCAGCGTTTAGCAGACTTTCAGATAGGGGAAATTTCATTGAGCGTTCCGATTTCAGTTCCAGAGCGATTCGCCCGATGAGTCCATCATATTTAGTCGTTTTCAGCCAATTTTCTGAATTTTTGAAAATATCACTTTTTTGGGAAAATATGCACTAAATGAGGGAATAATATGTGTGAGGGAACCCCAGGAGAGTTCCAAATGTGTGTGGGTAGAATATATATCCCACGGGGGTAAAATTGAAAAAAGCTTAAAAATTTTTTTTTTTGGACTTAGTCATTTTTTCAGCGTTTATCAGACTTTCAGATAGGGGAAATGTCAGTGAGCCCTCCGATTTCAGTTCCAGCGCGATTCGCCCGATGAGTCCTTCATATTCAGTCGTTTTCAGCCAATTTTCTGAATTTTTGAAAATGTCACTTTTTTGTGAAAATATTCACTAAATGAGGGAATAATATGTGTGCGGGTACCCCAGGAGAGTTCCAAATGTGTGTGGGTAGAATATATATCCCACGGGGGTAAAATTGAAAAAAGGTGAAAAATTTTTTTTTTTGGACTTAGTCATTTTTTCAGCGTTTATCAGACTTTCAGATAGGGGAAATGTCAGTGAGCGTTCCGATTTCAGTTCCAGAGCGATTCGCCCGATGAATCCTTCATATTTAGTGGTTTTCAACCAATTTTCAGAATTTTTGAAAATTTCACTTTTTTGTGAAAATATCCACTAAATGAGGGAATAATGTGTGTGAGGGTACCCCACGAGTGTTCCAAATGTGCGTGGGTAGAATATATATCCCACGGGGGTAAAATTGAAAAAAGTTGAAAAATTTTTTTTTTTTACTTAGTAATTTTTTCAGCATTTATCAGACTTTCAAATAGGGGAAATGTCAGTGAGCATTCCGATTTCAGTTCCAGAGCGATTCGCCCGATGAGTCCTTCATATTTAGTCGTTTTCAGCCAATTTTCAGAATTTTTGAAAATGTCACTTTTTTGTGAAAATATCCACTAAATGAGGGAATAATATGTGTGAGGGTACCCTAGGAGAGTTCCAAATGTGTGTGGGTAGAATATATATCCCACGGGGGTAAAATTGAAAAAAGGTTAAAAATTTTTTTTTTTGGACTTAGTCATTTTTTCAGCGTTTATCAGACTTTCAGATAGGGGAAATGTCAATGGGCGTTCCAATTTCAGTTCCAGAGCGATTCGCCCGATGAGTCCTTCATATTTAGTCGTTTTCAGCCAATTTTCTGAATTTTTGAAAATATAACTTTTTTGGGAAAATATCCACTAAATGAGGGAATAATATTTGTGAGGGTACCCCAGGAGAGTTCCAAATGTGTGTGGGTAGAATACATATCCCACGGGGGTAAAATTGAAAAAAGGTGAAAAATTTTTTTTTTTAGACTTAGTCATTTTTTCAGCGTTTATAAGACTTTCAGATAGGGGAAATGTCAGTGAGCATTCCGATTTCAGTTCCAGAACAATTCGCCCGATGAGTCCTTCATATTTTGTCGTTTTCAGCCAATTTTCAGAATTTTTGAAAATTTCACTTTTTTGTGAAAATATCCACTAAATGAGGGAATACTATGTGTGAGGGTACCCCAGGAGAGTTCCAAATGTGTGTGGGTAGAATATATATCCCACGGGGGTAAAATTGAAAAAAGGTGAAAAATTTTTTTTTTTTGCACTTAGTCATTTTTTCAGCGTTTATCAGACTTTCAGATAGGGGAAATGCCAATGAGCGTTCCGATTTCAGTTCCAGAGCGATTCGCCCGATGAGTCCATCATATTTAGTCGTTTTCAGCCAATTTTCTGAATTTTTGAAAATATCACTTTTTTGGGAAAATATCCACTAAATGAGGGAATAATATGTGTGAGGGAACCCCAGGAGAGTTCCAAATGTGTGTGGGTAGAATATATATCCCACGGGGGTAAAATTGAAAAAAGCTTAAAAATTTTTTTTTTTGGACTTAGTCATTTTTTCAGCGTTTATCAGACTTTCAGATAGGGGAAATGTCAGTGAGCCCTCCGATTTCAGTTCCAGCGCGATTCGCCCGATGAGTCCTTCATATTCAGTCGTTTTCAGCCAATTTTCTGAATTTTTGAAAATGTCACTTTTTTGTGAAAATATCCACTAAATGAGGGAATAATATGTGTGAGGGTACCCCAGGAGAGTTCCAAATGTGTGTGGGTAGAATATATATCCCACGGGGGTAAAATTGAAAAAAGGTGAAAAATTTTTTTTTTTGCACTTAGTCATTTTTTCAGCGTTTATCAGACTTTCAGATAGGGGTAATGCCAATGAGCGTTCCGATTTCAGTTCCAGAGCGATTCGCCCAATGAGTCCTTCATATTTAGTCGTTTTCAGCCAATTTTCTGAATTTTTGAAAATGTCACTTTTTTGTGAAAATATTCACTAAATGAGGGAATAATATGTGTGCGGGTACCCCAGGAGAGTTCCAAATATGTGTGGGTAGAATATATATCCCACGGGGGTAAAATTGAAAAAAGTTGAAAAAATTTTTTTTTGGACTTAATCATTTTTTCAGCGTTTAGCAGACTTTCAGATAGGGGAAATTTCATTGAGCGTTCCGATTTCAGTTCCAGAGCGATTCGCCCGATGAGTCCTTCATATTTAGTCGTTTTCAGCCAATTTTCTGAATTTTTGAAAATATCACTTTTTTGGGAAAATATCCACTAAATGAGGGAATAATATGTGTGCGGGTACCCCAGGAGAGTTCCAAATGTGTGTGGGTAGAATATATATCCCACGGGGGTAAAATTGAAGAAAGGTGAAAAATTTTTTTTTTTGGTCTTAGTCATTTTTTCAGCGTTTATCAGACTTTCAGATAGGGGAAATGTCAATGAGCGCTCCGATTTCAGTTCCAGAGCGATTCGCCCAATGAGTCCTTCATATTTAGTCGTTTTCAGCCAATTTTCAGAATTTTTGAAAATGTCACTTTTTTGTGAAAATATTCACTAAATGAGGGAATAATATGTGTGCGGGTACCCCAGGAGAGTTCCAAATGTGTGTGGGAAGAATATATATCCCACGGGGGTAAAATTGAAAAAAGTTGAACAAATTTTTTTTTGGACTTAATCATTTTTTCAGCGTTTAGCAGACTTTCAGATAGGGGAAATGTCAGTGAGCGTTCCGATTTCAGCTCCAGAGCGATTCGCCCGATGAGTCCTTCATATTTAGTCGTTTTCAGCCAATTTTCAGAATTTTTGAAAATTTCACTTTTTTGTGAAAATATCCACTAAATGAGGGAATAATATGTGTGCGGCTACCCCAGGAGAGTTCCAAATGTGTGTGGGTAGAATATATATCCCACGGGGGTAAAATTGAAAAAAGTTGAAAAAAATTTTTTTTGGACTTAATCATTTTTTCAGCGTTTAGCAGACTTTCAGATAGGGGAAATTTCATTGAGCGTTCCGATTTCAGTTCCAGATCGATTTGCCCGATGAGTCCTTCATGTTTAGTCGTTTTCAGCCAATTTTCAGAATTTTTGAAAATTTCACTTTTTTGTGAAAATATCCACTAAATGAGGGAATAATATGTGTGCGGGTACCCCAGGAGAGTTCCAAATGTGTGTGGGTAGAATATATATCCCACGGGGGTAAAATTGAAAAAAGTTGAAAAAATTTTTTTTTGGACTTAATCATTTTTTCAGCGTTTAGCAGACTTTCAGATAGGGTAAATTTCATTGAGCGTTCCGATTTCAGTTCCAGAGCGATTCGCCCGATGAGTCCTTCAT
This sequence comes from Phyllobates terribilis, assembly GCF_046119375.1. Classification (NCBI taxonomy): domain Eukaryota; kingdom Metazoa; phylum Chordata; class Amphibia; order Anura; family Dendrobatidae; genus Phyllobates; species Phyllobates terribilis. Next base: position 15,478,046 of record NW_027362773.1, on the reverse strand, counting down.
ATTTAGTCGTTTTCAGCCAATTTTCAGAATTTTTGAAAATTTCACTTTTTTGTGAAAATATCCACTAAATGAGGGAATAATATGTGTGAGGGTACCCCAGGAGTGTTCCAAATGTGCGTGGGTAGAATATATATCCCACGGGGGTAAAATTGAAAAAAGTTGAAAAATTTTTTTTTTTTACTTAGTCATTTTTTCAGCATTTATCAGACTTTCAGATAGGGGAAATGTCAGTGAGCGTTCCGATTTCAGTTCCAGAGCGATTCGCCCGATGAGTCCTTCATATTTAGTCGTTTTCAGCCAATTTTCAGAATTTTTGAAAATGTCACTTTTTTGTGAAAATATCCACTAAATGAGGGAATAATATGTGTGAGGGTACCCCAGGAGAGTTCCAAATGTGTGTGGGTAGAATACATATCCCACGGGGGTAAAATTGAAAAAAGTTGAAAAAATTTTTTTTTGGACTTAATCATTTTTTCAGCGTTTAGCAGACTTTCAGATAGGGGAAATTTCATTGAGCCCTCCGATTTCAGTTCCAGAGCGTTTCGCCCGATGAGTCCTTCATATTTAGTAGTTTTCAGCCAATTTTCTGAATTTTTGAAAATATAACTTTTTTGGGAAAATATCCACTAAATGAGGGAATAATATGTGTGAGGGTACCCCAGGAGAGTTCCAAATGTGTGTGGGTAGAATATATATCCCACGGGGGTAAAATTGAAAAAAGGTGAAAAATTTTTTTTTTTAGACTTAGTCATTTTTTCAGCGTTTATTAGACTTTCAGATAGGGGAAATGTCAGTGAGCGTTCCGATTTCAGTTCCAGAGCGATTCGCCCGATGAGTCCATCATATTTAGTCGTTTTCAGCCAATTTTCAGAATTTTTGAAAATTTCACTTTTTTGTGAAAATATCCACTAAATGAGGGAATACTATGTGTGAGGGTACCCCAGGAGAGTTCCAAATGTGTGTGGGTAGAATATATATCCCACGGGGGTAAAATTGAAAAAAGGTGAAAAATTTTTTTTTTTTGCACTTAGTCATTTTTTCAGCGTTTATCAGACTTTCAGATAGGGGAAATGCCAATGAGCGTTCCGATTTCAGTTCCAGAGCGATTCGCCCGATGAGTCCATCATATTTAGTCGTTTTCAGCCAATTTTCTGAATTTTTGAAAATATCACTTTTTTGGGAAAATATCCACTAAATGAGGGAATAATATGTGTGAGGGAACCCCAGGAGAGTTCCAAATGTGTGTGGGTAGAATATATATCCCACGGGGGTAAAATTGAAAAAAGCTTAAAAATTTTTTTTTTTGGACTTAGTCATTTTTTCAGCGTTTATCAGACTTTCAGATAGGGGAAATGTCAGTGAGCCCTCCGATTTCAGTTCCAGCGCGATTCGCCCGATGAGTCCTTCATATTCAGTCGTTTTCAGCCAATTTTCTGAATTTTTGAAAATGTCACTTTTTTGTGAAAATATCCACTAAATGAGGGAATAATATGTGTGAGGGTACCCCAGGAGAGTTCCAAATGTGTGTGGGTAGAATATATATCCCACGGGGGTAAAATTGAAAAAAGGTGAAAAATTTTTTTTTTTGCACTTAGTCATTTTTTCAGCGTTTATCAGACTTTCAGATAGGGGTAATGCCAATGAGCGTTCCGATTTCAGTTCCAGAGCGATTCGCCCAATGAGTCCTTCATATTTAGTCGTTTTCAGCCAATTTTCTGAATTTTTGAAAATGTCACTTTTTTGTGAAAATATTCACTAAATGAGGGAATAATATGTGTGCGGGTACCCCAGGAGAGTTCCAAATGTGTGTGGGTAGAATATAAATCCCACGGGGGTAAAATTGAAGAAAGGTGAAAAATTTTTTTTTTTGGACTTAGTCATTTTTTCAGCGTTTATCAGACTTTCAGATAGGCGAAATTTCATTGAGCATTCCGATTTCAGTTCCAGAGCCATTCGCCCGATTAGTCCTTCATATTTAGTCGTTTTCAGCCAATTTTCTGAATTTTTGAAAATATCACTTTTTTGGGAAAATATCCACTAAATGAGGGAATAATATGTGTGAGGGTACCCCAGGAGAGTTCCAAATGTGTGTGGGTAGAATATATATCCCACGGGGGTAAAATTGAAGAAAGGTGAAAAATTTTTTTTTTTTACTTAGTCATTTTTTCAGCATTTATCAGACTTTCAGATAGGGGAAATGTCAGTGAGCGTTCCGATTTCAGTTCCAGAGCGATTCGCCCGATGAGTCCTTCATATGTAGTCGTTTTCAGCCAATTTTCAGAATTTTTGAAAATTTCACTTTTTTGTGAAAATATCCACTAAATGAGGGAATAATATGTGTGCGGCTACCCCAGGAGAGTTCCAAATGTGTGTGGGTAGAATATATATCCCACGGGGGTAAAATTGAAAAAAGGTGAAAAAATTTTTTTTTTGGACTTAGACATTTTTTCAGCGTTTATCAGACTTTCAGATAGGGGAAATGTAAATGAGCGTTCCGATTTCAGTTCCAGAGCGATTCGCCCGATGAGTCCTTCATATTTAGTCGTTTTCAGCCAATTTTCAGAATTTTTGAAAATTTCACTTTTTTGTGAAAATATCCACTAAATGAGGGAATACTATGTGTGAGGGTACCCCAGGAGAGTTCCAAATGTGTGTGGGTAGAATATATATCCTACGGGGGTAAAATTGATAAAAGGTGAAAAAATATTTTTTTTTGCACTTAATCATTTTTTCAGCGTTTAGCAGACTTTCAGATAGGGGAAATTTCATTGAGCGTTCCGATTTCAGTTCCAGAGCGATTCGCCCTATGAGTCCTTCATATTTAGTCGTTTTCAGCCAATTTTCAAAATTTTTGAAAATGTCACTTTTTTGTGAAAATATCCACTAAATGAGGGAATACTATGTGTGAGGGTAACCCAGGAGAGTTCCAAATGTGTGTGGGTAGAATATATATCCCACGGGGGTAAAATTGAAAAAAGGTGAAAAAAATTTTTTTTTGCACTTAGTCATTTTTTCAGCGTTTAGCAGACTTTCAGATAGGGGAAATTTCATTGAGCATTCCGATTTCAGTTCCAGAGCGATTCGCCCGATGAGTCCTTCATATTTAGTCGTTTTCAGCCAATTTTCTGAATTTTTGAAAATATCACTTTTTTGGGAAAATATCCACTAAATGAGGGAATAATGTGTGTGAGGGTACCCCAGGAGAGTTCCAAATGTGTGTGGGTAGAATATATATCCCACGGGGGTAAAATTGAAGAAAGGTGAAAAATTTTTTTTTTTGGACTTAGTCATTTTTTCAGCGTTTATCAGACTTTCAGATAGGGGAAATTTCATTGAGCATTCCGATTTCAGTTCCAGAGCCATTCGCCCGATGAGTCCTTCATATTTAGTCGTTTTCAGCCAATTTTCTGAATTTTTGAAAATATCACTTTTTTGTGAAAATATCCACTAAATGAGGGAATAATATGTGTGCGGGTACCCCAGGAGAGTTCCAAATGTGTGTGGGTAGAATATATATCCCACGGGGGTAAAATTGAAGAAAGGTGAAAAATTTTTTTTTTTTACTTAGTCATTTTTTCAGCATTTATCAGACTTTCAGATAGGGGAAATGTCAGTGAGCGTTCCGATTTCAGTTCCAGAGCGATTCGCCCGATGAGTCCTTCATATTTAGTCGTTTTCAGCCAATTTTCAGAATTTTTGAAAATTTCACTTTTTTGTTAAAATATCCACTAAATGAGGGAATAATATGTGTGCGGCTACCCCAGGAGAGTTCCAAATGTGTGTGGGTAGAATATATATCCCACGGGGGTAAAATTGAAAAAAGTTGAAAAAAATTATTTTTGGACTTAATCATTTTTTCAGCGTTTAGCAGACTTTCAGATAGGGGAAATTTCATTGAGCGTTCCGATTTCAGTTCCAGATCGATTCGCCCGATGAGTCCTTCATATTTAGTCGTTTTCAGCCAATTTTCAGAATTTTTGAAAATTTCACTTTTTTGTGAAAATATCCACTAAATGAGGGAATAATGTGTGTGAGGGTACCCCAGGAGAGTTCCAAATGTGAGTGGGTAGAATATATATCCCACGGGGGTAAAATTGAAAAAAGGTGAAAAAATTTTTTTTTTGGACTTAGACATTTTTTCAGCGTTTATCAGACTTTCAGATAGGGGAAATGTCAATGAGCGTTCCGACTTCAGTTCCAGAGCGATTCGCCCGATGAGTCCTTCATATTTAGTCGTTTTCAGCCAATTTTCAGAATTTTTGAAAATTTCACTTTTTTGTGAAAATATCCACTAAATGAGGGAATACTATGTGTGAGGGTACCCCAGGAGAGTTCCAAATGTGTGTGGGTAGAATATATATCCTACGGGGGTAAAATTGATAAAAGGTGAAAAAATTTTTTTTTTTGCACTTAATCATTTTTTCAGCGTTTAGCAGACTTTCAGATAGGGGAAATTTCATTGAGCGTTCCGATTTCAGTTCCAGAGCGATTCGCCCTATGAGTCCTTCATATTTAGTCGTTTTCAGCCAATTTTCTGAATTTTTGAAAATATCACTTTTTTGGGAAAATATCCACTAAATGAGGGAATAATATGTGTGAGGGAACCCCAGGAGAGTTCCAAATGTGTGTGGGTAGAATATATATCACACGGGGGAAAAATTGAAAAAAGGTTAAAAAATTTTTTTTTTGGACTTAGTCATTTTTTCAGCGTTTATCAGACTTTCAGATAGGGGAAATGTCAATGAGCGTTCCGATTTCAGTTCCAGAGCGATTCACCCGTTGAGTTCTTCATATTTAGTGGTTTTCAGCCAATTTTCAGAATTTTTGAAAATTTCACTTTTTTGTGAAAATATCCACTAAATGAGGGAATAATGTGTGTGAGGGTACCCCAGGAGAGTTCCAAATGTGTGTGGGTAGAATATATATCCCACGGGGGTAAAATTGAAAAAAGGTGAAAAATTTTTTTTTTTGGACTTAGTCATTTTTTCAGCATTTATCAGACTTTCAGATAGTGGAAATGTCAGTGAGCGTTCCGATTTCAGTTCCAGAGTGCTTCGCCCGATGATTCCTTCATATTTAGTGGTTTTCAGCCAATTTTCAGAATTTTTGAAAATTTCACTTTTTTGTGAAAATATCCACTAAATGAGGGAATACTATGTGTGAGGGTACCCCAGGAGAGTTCCAAATGTGTGTGGGTAGAATATATATCCCACGGGGGTAAAATTGAAAAAAGTTGCAAAAATTTTTTTTTGGACTTAATCATTTTTTCAGCGTTTAGCAGACTTTCAGATAGGGGAAATGTCAGTGAGCGTTCCGATTTCAGTTCCAGAGCGATTCACCCGATGAGTCCTTCATATTTAGTCGTTTTCAGCCAATTTTCAGAATTTTTGAAAATTTCACTTTTTTGTGAAAATATCCACTAAATGAGGGAATAATATGTGTGCGGGTACCCCAGGAGCGTTCCATATGTGTGTGGGTAGAATATATATCCCACGGGGGTAAAATTGAAAAAAGTTGAAAAAATTTATTTTTGGACAATCATTTTTTCAGCGTTTAGCAGACTTTCAGATAGGGGAAATGTCAGTGAGCGTTCCGATTTCAGTTCCAGAGCGATTCGCCCGATGAGTCCTTCATATTTAGTCGTTTTCAGCCAATTTTCAGAATTTTTGAAAATTTCACTTTTTTGTGAAAATATCCACTAAATGAGGGAATAATATGTGTGCGGCTACCCCAGGAGAGTTCCAAATGTGTGTGGGTAGAATATATATCCCACGGGGGTAAAATTGAAAAAAGTTGAAAAAATTTTTTTTTGGACTTAATCATTTTTTCAGCGTTTAGCAGACTTTCAGATAGGGGAAATTTCATTGAGCGTTCTGATTTCAGTTCCAGAGCGATTCGCCCGATGAGTCCTTCATATTTAGTCGTTTTCAGCCAATTTTCTGAATTTTTGAAAATATCACTTTTTTGGGAAAATATCCACTAAATGAGGGAATAATATGTGTGAGGGTACCCCAGGAGAGTTCCAAATGTGTGTGGGTAGAATATATATCCCACGGGGGTAAAATTGAAAAAAGGTGAAAAATTTTTTTTTTTGTACTTAATCATTTTTTCAGCGTTTAGCAGACTTTCAGATAGGGGAAATTTCATTGAGCGTTCCGATTTCAGTTCCAGAGCGATTCGTCCTATGAGTCCTTCATATTTAGTCGTTTTCAGCCAATTTTCTGAATTTTTGAAAATATCACTTTTTTGGGAAAATATCCACTAAATGAGGGAATAATGTGTGTGAGGGTACCCCAGGAGAGTTCCAAATGTGAGTGGGTAGAATATATATCCCACGGGGGTAAAATTGAAGAAAGGTGAAAAATTTTTTTTTTTGGACTTAGTCATTTTTTCAGCGTTTATCAGACTTTCAGATAGGGGAAATGTCAGTGAGCCTTCCGATTTCAGTTCCAGCGCGATTCGCCCGATGAGTCCTTCATATTCAGTCGTTTTCAGCCAAATTTCAGAATTTTTGAAAATTTCACTTTTTTGTGAAAGTATCCACTAAATGAGGGAATAATATGTGTGAGGGTACCCCAGGAGTGTTCCAATTGTGCGTGGGTATAATATATATCCCACGGGGGTAAAATTGAAAAAAGTTGAAAAAATTTTTTTTTTTACTTAGTCATTTTTTCAGCATTTATCAGACTTTCAGATAGGGGAAATGTCAGTGAGCATTCCGATTTCAGTTCCAGAGCGATTCGCCCGATGAGTCCTTCATATTTAGTCGTTTTCAGCCAATTTTCAGAATTTTTGAAAATTTCACTTTTTTGTGAAAATATCCACTAAATGAGGGAATAATGTGTGTGAGGGTACCCCAGGAGAGTTCCAAATGTGAGTGGGTAGAATATATATCCCACGGGGGTAAAATTGAAAAAAGGTGAAAAAATTTTATTTTTGGACTTAGTTATTTTTTCAGCGTTTATCAGACTTTCAGATAGGGGAAATGTCAATGAGCGTTCCGATTTCAGTTCCAGAGCGATTCGCCCAATGAGTCCTTCATATTTAGTCGTTTTCAGCCAATTTTCAGAATTTTTGAAAATTTCACTTTTTTGTGAAAATATCCACTAAATGAGGGAATACTATGTGTGAGGGTACCCCAGGAGAGTTCCAAATGTGTGTGGGTAGAATATATATCCTACGGGGGTAAAATTGATAAAAGGTGAAAAAATTTTTTTTTTGCACTTAATCATTTTTTCAGCGTTTAGCAGACTTTCAGATAGGGGAAATGTCAGTGAGCGTTCCGATTTCAGTTCCAGAGCGATTCGCCCGATGAGTCCTTCATATTTAGTCGTTTTCAGCCAATTTTCAGAATTTTTGAAAATTTCACTTTTTTGTGAAAATATCCACTAAATGAGGGAATACTATGTGTGAGGGTACCCCAGGAGAGTTCCAAATGTGTGTGGGTAGAATATATATCCCACGGGGGTAAAATTGAAAAAAGTTGAAAAAATTTTTTTTTGGACTTAATCATTTTTTCAGCGTTTAGCAGACTTTCAGATAGGGGAAATGTCAGTGATCGTTCCGATTTCAGTTCCAGAGCGATTCGCCCGATGAGTCCTTCATATTTAGTCGTTTTCAGCCAATTTTCAGAACTTTTGAAAATTTCACTTTTTTGTGAAAATATCCACTAAATGAGGGAATAATATGTGTGCGGGTACCCCAGGAGCGTTCCAAATGTGTGTGGGTAGAATATATATCCCACGGGGGTAAAATTGAAAAAAGTTGAAAAAATTTTTTTTTGTACAATCATTTTTTCAGCGTTTAGCAGACTTTCAGATAGGGGAAATGTCAGTGAGCGTTCCGATTTCAGTTCCAGAGCGATTCGCCCGATGAGTCCTTCATATTTAGTCGTTTTCAGCCAATTTTCAGAATTTTTGAAAATTTCACTTTTTTGTGAAAATATCCACTAAATGAGGGAATAATATGTGTGCGGCTACCCCAGGAGAGTTCCAAATGTGTGTGGGTAGAATATATATCCCACGGGGGTAAAATTGAAAAAAGTTGAAAAAATTTTTTTTTGGACTTAATCATTTTTTCAGCGTTTAGCAGACTTTCAGATAGGGGAAATTTCATTGAGCGTTCCGATTTCAGTTCCAGAGCGATTCGCCCGATGAGTCCTTCATATTTAGTCGTTTTCAGCCAATTTTCTGAATTTTTGAAAATATCACTTTTTTGGGAAAATATCCACTAAATGAGGGAATAATATGTGTGAGGGTACCCCAGGAGAGTTCCAAATGTGTGTGGGTAGAATATATATCCCACGGAGGTAAAATTGAAAAAAGGTGAAAAATTTTTTTTTTGCACTTAATCATTTTTTCAGCGTTTAGCAGACTATCAGATAGGGGAAATTTCATTGAGCGTTCCGATTTCAGTTCCAGAGCGATTCGTCCTATGAGTCCTTCATATTTAGTCGTTTTCAGCCAATTTTCTGAATTTTTGAAAATATCACTTTTTTGGGAAAATATCCACTAAATGAGGGAATAATGTGTGTGAGGGTACCCCAGGAGAGTTCCAAATGTGAGTGGGTAGAATATATATCCCACGGGGGTAAAATTGAAGAAAGGTGAAAAATTTTTTTTTTTGGACTTAGTCATTTTTTCAGCGTTTATCAGACTTTCAGATAGGGGAAATGTCAATGAGCGTTCCGATTTCAGTTCCAGAGCGATTCGCCCGATGAGTCCTTCATATTTAGTGGTTTTCAGCCAATTTTCAGAATTTTTGAAAATTTCACTTTTTTGTGAAAATATCCACTAAATGAGGGAATAATGTGTGTGAGGGTACCCCAGGAGAGTTCCAAATGTGAGTGGGTAGAATATATATCCCACGGGTGTAAAATTGAAAAAAGGTGAAAAAATTTTTTTTTTGGACTTAGTCATTTTTTCAGCGTTTATCAGACTTTCAGATAGTGGAAATGTCAATGAGCGTTCCGATTTCAGTTCCAGAGCGATTCGCCCGATGAGTCCTTCATATTTAGTCGTTTTCAGCCAATTTTCAGAATTTTTGAAAATTTCACTTTTTTGTGAAAATATCCACTAAATGAGGGAATACTATGTGTGAGGGTACCCCAGGAGAGTTCCAAATGTGTGTGGGTAGAATATATATCCTACGGGGGTAAAATTGATAAAAGGTGAAAAAATTTTTTTTTTGCACTTAATCATTTTTTCAGCGTTTAGCAGACTTTCAGATAGGGGAAATTTCATTGAGCGTTCCGATTTCAGTTCCAGAGCGATTCGCCCTATGAGTCCTTCATATTTAGTCGTTTTCAGCCAATTTTCTGAATTTTTGAAAATATCACTTTTTTGGGAAAATATCCACTAAATGAGGGAATAATATGTGTGAGGGAACCCCAGGAGAGTTCCAAATGTGTGTGGGTAGAATATATATCCCACGGGGGTAAAATTGAAAAAAGGTTAAAAATTTTTTTTTTTGGACTTAGTCATTTTTTCAGCGTTTATCAGACTTTCAGATAGGGGAAATGTCAGTGAGCGTTCCGATTTCAGTTCCAGAGCGATTCGCCCGATGAGTCCTTCATATTTAGTCGTCTTCAGCCAATTTTCAGAATTTTTGAAAATTTCACTTTTTTGTGAAAATATCCACTAAATGAGGGAACAATATGTGTGCGGGTACCCCAGGAGAGTTCCAAATGTGTGTGGGTAGAATATATATCCCACGGGGGTAAAATTGAAGAAAGGTGAAAAATTTTTTTTTTTGGACTTAGTCATTTTTTCAGCGTTTATCAGACTTTCAGATAGGGGAAATGTCAGTGAGCCTTCCGATTTCAGTTCCAGCGCGATTCGCCCGATGAGTCCTTCATATTCAGTCGTTTTCAGCCAAATTTCTGAATTTTTGAAAATTTAACTTTTTTGTGAAAATATCCACTAAATGAGGGAATAATATGTGTGAGGGTACGCCAGGAGTGTTCCAAATGTGCGTGGGTATAATATATATCCCACGGGGGTAAAATTGAAAAAAGTTGAAAAAATTTTTTTTTTTACTTAGTCATTTTTTCAGCATTTATCAGACTTTCAGATAGGGGAAATGTCAGTGAGCGTTCCGATTTCAGTTCCAGAGCGATTCGCCCGATGAGTCCTTCATATTTAGTCGTTTTCAGCCAATTTTCTGAATTTTTGAAAATATCACTTTTTTGGGAAAATATCCACTAAATGAGGGAATAATATGTGTGAGGGAACCCCAGGAGAGTTCCAAATGTGTGTGGGTAGAATATATATCCCACGGGGGTAAAATTGAAAAAAGATTAAAAAGTTTTTTTTTTGGACTTAGTCATTTTTTCAGCGTTTATCAGACTTTCAGATAGGGGAAATGTCAATGAGCGTTCCGATTTCAGTTCCAGAGCGATTCGCCCGATGAGTCCTTCATATTTAGTGGTTTTCAGCCAATTTTCAGAATTTTTGAAAATTTCACTTTTTTGTGAAAATATCCACTAAATGAGGGAATAATGTGTGTGAGGGTACCCCAGGAGAGTTCCAAATGTGAGTGGGTAGAATATATATCCCACGGGGGTAAAATTGAAAAAAGTTGAAAAATTTTTTTTTTGGACTTAATCATTTTTTCAGCGTTTAGCAGACTTTCAGATAGGGGAAATTTCATTGAGCATTCCGATTTCAGTTCCAGAGCGATTCGCCCGATGAGTCCTTCATATTTAGTCGTTTTCAGCCAATTTTCTGAATTTTTGAAAATATCACTTTTTTGGGAAAATATCCACTAAATGAGGGAATAATATGTGTGAGGGTACCCCAGGAGAGTTCCAAATGTGTGTGGGTAGAATATATATCCCACGGGGGTAAAATTGAAAAAAGGTAAAAAATTTTTTTTTTGGACTTAGTCATTTTTTCAGCGTTTATCAGACTTTCAGATAGGGGAAATGTCAGTGAGCGTTCCGATTTCAGTTCCAGAGTGATTCTCCCGATGAGTCCATCATATTTAGTCGTTTTCAGCCAATTTTCAGAATTTTTGAAAATGTCATTTTTTTGTGAAAATATCCACTAAATGAGGGAATAATATGTGTGAGGGTACCCCAGGAGAGTTCCAAATGTGTGTGGGTAGAATATATATCCCACGGGGGTAAAATTGAAAAAAGGTGAAAAATTTTTTTTTTGGACTTAGTCATTTTTTCAGCGTTTGTCAGACTTTCAGATAGGGGAAATGTCAGTGAGCATTCTGATTTCAGTTCCAGAGCGATTCGCCCGATGAGTCCTTCATATTTAGTCGTTTTCAGCCAATTTTCAGAATTTTTGAAAATTTCACTTTTTTGTGAAAATATCCACTAAATGAGGGAATAATATGTGTGCGGGTACCCCAGGAGAGTTCCAAATGTGTGTGGGTAGAATATATATCCCACGGGGGTAAAATTGAAAAAAGTTGAAAAAAATTTTTTTTGGACTTAATCATTTTTTCAGCGTTTAGCAGACTTTCAGATAGGGGAAATTTCATTGAGCGTTCCGATTTCAGTTCCAGAGCGATTCGCCCGATGAGTCCTTCATATTTAGTCGTTTTCAGCCAATTTTCTGAATTTTTGAAAATATCACTTTTTTGGGAAAATATCCACTAAATGAGGGAATAATATGTGTGAGGGAACCCCAGGAGAGTTCCAAATGTGTGTGGGTAGAATATATATCCCACGGGGGTAAAATTGAAAAAAGGTTAAAAAATTTTTTTTTTGGACTTAGTCATTTTTTCAGCGTTTATCAGACTTTCAGATAGGGGAAATGTCAGTGAGCGTTCCGATTTTAGTTCCAGAGCGATTCGCCCGATGAGTCCTTCATATTTAGTCGTCTTCAGCCAATTTTCAGACTTTTTGAAAATTTCACTTTTTTGTGAAAATATCCACTAAATGAGGGAATAATATGTGTGAGCGTACCCCAGAAGTGTTCCAAATGTGCGTGGGTAGAATATATATCCCACGGGGGTAAAATTGAAAAAAGTTGAAAATTTTTTTTTTTTACTTAGTCATTTTTTCAGCATTTATCAGACTTTCAGATAGGGGAAATGTCAGTGAGCGTTCCGATTTCAGTTCCAGAGCGATTCGCCCGATGAGTCCTTCATATTTAGTCGTTTTCAGCTAATTTTCTGAATTTTTGAAAATATCACTTTTTTGGGAAAATATCCACTAAATGAGGGAATAATATGTGTGAGGGTACCCCAGGAGAGTTCCAAATGTGTGTGGGTAGAATATATATCCCACTGGGGTAAAATAGAAAAAAGGTGAAAAAATTTTTTTTTTGTACTTAGTCATTTTTTCAGCGTTTATCAGACTTTCAGATAGGGGAAATGTCAATGAGCGTTCCGATTTCAGTTCCAGAGCGATTCGCCCGATGAGTCCTTCATATTTAGTCGTTTTCAGCCAATTTTCTGAATTTTTGAAAATGTCACTTTTTTGTGAAAATATCCACTAAATGAGGGAATAATATGTGTGAGGGTACCCCAGGAGAGTTCCAAATGTGTGTGGGTAGAATATATATCCCACGGGGGCAAAATTGAAAAAAGTTGAAAAATTTTTTTTTTTTACTTAGTCATTTTTTCAGCATTTATCAGACTTTCAGATAGGGGAAATGTCAGTGAGCGTTCCGATTTCAGTTCCAGAGCGATTCGCCCGATGAGTCCTTCATATTTAGTCGTTTTCAGCCAATTTTCAGAATTTTTGAAAATTTCACTTTTTTGTGAAAATATCCACTAAATGAGGGAATAATATGTGTGCGGGTACCCCAGGAGAGTTCCAAATGTGTGTGGGTAGAATATATATCCCACGGGGGTAAAATTGAAAAAAGATGAAAAAAATTTTTTTTTTGCACTTAGTCATTTTTTCTGCGTTTATCAGGCTTTCAGATAGGGGAAATGTCAATGAGCGTTCCGATTTCAGTTCCAGAGCGATTCGCCCAATGAGTCCTTTATATTTAGTCGTTTTCAGCCAATTTTCTGAATTTTTGAAAATGTCACTTTTTTGTGAAAATATTCACTAAATGAGGGAATAATATGTGTGCGGGAACCCCAGGAGAGTTCCAAATGTGTGTGGGTAGAATATATATCCCACGGGGGTAAAATTGAAAAAAGTTGAAAAAAATTTTTTTTGGACTTAATCATTTTTTCAGCGTTTAGCAGACTTTCAGATAGGGGAAATTTCATTGAGCGTTCCGATTTCAGTTCCAGAGCGATTCGCCCGATGAGTCCTTCATATTTAGTCGTTTTCAGCCAATTTTCTGAATTTTTGAAAATATCACTTTTTTGGGAAAATATCCACTAAATGAGGGAATAATATGTGTGAGGGAACCCCAGGAGAGTTCCAAATGTGAGTGGGAAGAATATATATCCCACGGGGGTAAAATTGAAAAAAGGTGAAAAAAATTTTTTTTTGGACTTAGTCATTTTTTCAGCGTTTAGCAGATAGGGGAAATTTCAGTGAGCGTTCCGATTTCAGTTCCAGAGCGATTCACCCGATGAGTCCTTCATATTTAGTCGTTTTCAGCCAATTTTCTGAATTTTTGAAAATATCACTTTTTTGGGAAAATATCCACTAAATGAGGGAATAATATGTGTGAGGGTACCCCAGGAGAGTTCCAAATGTGTGTGGGTAGAATATATATCCCACGGGGGTAAAATTGAAAAAAGGTGAAAAATTTTTTTTTTTGGACTTAGTCATTTTTTCAGCGTTTATAAGACTTTCAGATAGGGGAAATGTCAGTGAGTGTTCCGATTTCAGTTCCAGAACAATTCGCACGATGAGTCCTTCATATTTAGTCGTTTTCAGCCAATTTTCAGAATTTTTGAAAATTCACTTTTTTGTGAAAATATCCACTAAATGAGGGAATACTATGGGTGAGGGTACCCCAGGAGAGTTCCAAATGTGTGTGGGTAGAATGTATATCCCACGGGCGTAAAATTGAAAAAAGTTGAAAACATTTTTTTTTGGACTTAATCATTTTTTCAGCGTTTAGCAGACTTTCAGATAGGGGAAATTTCATTGAGCGTTACGATTTCAGTTCCAGAGCGATTCGCCCGATGAGTCCTTCATATTTAGTCGTTTTCAGCCAATTTTCTGAATTTTTGAAAATATCACTTTTTTGGGAAAATATCCACTAAATGAGGGAATAATATGTGTGAGGGTACCCCAGGAGAGTTCCAAATGTGTGTGGGTAGAATATATATCCCACGGGGGTAAAATTGAAAAAAGGTGAAAAATTTTTTTTTTTAGACTTAGTCATTTTTTCAGCGTTTATAAGACTTTCAGATAGGGGAAATGTCAGTGAGCCTTCCGATTTCAGTTCCAGCGCGATTCGCCCGATGAGTCCTTCATATTCAGTGGTTTTCAGCCAATTTTCTGAATTTTTGAAAATTTCACTTTTTTGTGAAAATATTCACTAAATGAGGGAATAATATGTGTGAGGGTACCCAGGAGTGTTCCAAATGTGCGTGGGTAGAATATATATCCCACGGGGGTAAAATTGAAAAAAGGTGAAAAAATTTTTTTTTGGACTTAATCATTTTTTCAGCGTTTATCAGACTTTCAGATAGGGGAAATATCAGTGAGCGTTCCGATTTCAGTTCCAGAGCGATTCGCCCGATGAGTCCGGTCATATTTAGTCGTTTTCAGGCAATTTTCAGAATTTTTGAAAATTTCACTTTTTTGTGAAAATATCCACTAAATGAGGGAATATTGTGTGTGAGGGTACCCCAGGAGAGTTCCAAATGTGAGTGGGTAGAATATATATCCCACGGGGTAAAATTGAAAAAAGGTGAAAAAATTTTTTTTTTGGACTTAGTCATTTTTTCAGTGTTTATCAGACTTTCAGATAGGGGAAATGTCAATGAGCGTTCCGATTTCAGTTCCAGAGCGATTCGCCCGATGAGTCCTTCATATTTAGTTGTTTTCAGCCAATTTTCTGAATTTTTGAAAATGTCACTTTTTTGTGAAAATATCCACTAAATGAGGGAATACTATGTGTGAGGGTACCCCAGGAGAGTTCCAAATGTGCGTGGGTAGAATATATATCCCACGGGGGTAAAATTGAAAAAAGTTGAAAAAATTTTTTTTTTTACTTAGTCATTTTATCAGCATTTATCAGACTTTCAGATAGGGGAAATGTCAGTGAGCGTTCCGATTTCAGTTCCAGAGCGATTCGCCCGAGGAGTCCTTCATATTTAGTGGTTTTCAGCCAATTTTCAGAATTTTTGAAAATTTCACTTTTTTGTGAAAATATCCACTAAATGAGGGAATAATGTGTGTGAGGGTACCCCAGGAGAGTTCCAAATGTGAGTGGGTAGAATATATATCCCACTGGGGTAAAATTGAAAAAAGGTAAAAAAATTTTTTTTTTGGACTTAGTCATTTTTTCAGCGTTTATCAGACTTTCAGATAGGGGAAATGTCAATGAGCGTTCCGATTTCAGTTCCAGAGCGATTCGCCCGATGAGTCCTTCATATTTAGTCGTTTTCAGCCAATTTTCAGAATTTTTGAAAATATCACTTTTTTGGGAAAATATCCACTAAATGAGGGAATAATATGTGTGAGGGTACCCAGGAGAGTTCCAAATTTGTGTGGATAGAATATATATCCCACGGGGGTAAAATTGAAAAAAGGTGAAAAATTTTTTTTTTTGGACTTAGTCATTTTTTCAGCGTTTATAAGACTTTCAGATAGGGGAAATGTCAGTGAGTGTTCCGATTTCAGTTCCAGAACAATTCGCACGATGAGTCCTTCATATTTAGTCGTTTTCAGCCAATTTTCAGAATTTTTGAAAATTCACTTTTTTGTGAAAATATCCACTAAATGAGGGAATACTATGTGTGAGGGTACCCCAGGAGAGTTCCAAATGTGTGTGGGTAGAATATATATCCCACGGGGGTAAAATTGAAAAAAGGTGAAAAAATTTTTTTTTTGCACTTAATCATTTTTTCAGCGTTTAGCAGACTTTCAGATAAGGGAAATTTCATTGAGCGTTCCGATTTCAGTTCCAGAGCGATTCGCCCGATGAGTCCTTCATATTTAGTCATTTTCAGCCAATTTTCTGAATTTTTGAAAATATCACTTTTTTGGGAAAATATCCACTAAATGAGGGAATAATATGTGTGAGGGTACCCCAGGAGAGTTCCAAATGTGTGTGGGTAGAATATATATCCCACGGGGGTAAAATTGAAAAAAGGTGAAAAAATTTTTTTATTGGACTTAGTCATTTTTTCAGCGTTCATAAGACTTTCAGATAGGGGAAATGTCAATGAGCGTTCCGATTTCAGCTCCAGAGCGATTCGCCCAATGAGTCCTTCATATTTAGTCGTTTTCAGCCAATTTTCTGAATTTTTGAAAATGTCACTTTTTTGTGAAAATATTCACTAAATGAGGGAATAATATGTGTGCGGGTACCCCAGGAGAGTTCCAAATGTGTGTGGGTAGAATATATATCCCACGGGGGTAAAATTGAAAAAAGTGGAAAAAATTTTTTTTTGGACTTAATCATTTTTTCAGCGTTTAGCAGACTTTCAGATAGGGGAAATTTCATTGAGCGTTCCGATTTCGGTTCCAGAGCGATTCGCCCGATGAGTCCTTCATATTTAGTCGTTTTCAGCCAATTTTCTGAATTTTTGAATATATCACTTTTTTGGGAAAATATACACTAAATGAGGGAATAATATGTGTGAGGGTACCCCAGGAGAGTTCCAAATGTGTTTGGGTAGAATATATATCCCACGGGGGTAAAATTGAAAAAAGGTGAAAAATTTTTTTTTTTGGACTTAGTCATTTTTTCAGCGTTTATCAGACTTTCAGATAGGGGAAATGTCAATGAGCGTTCCGATTTCAGTTCCAGAGCGATTCGCCCGATGAGTCCTTCATATTTAGTTGTTTTCAGCCAATTTTCTGAATTTTTGAAAATGTCACTTTTTTGTGAAAATATCCACTAAATGAGGGAATACTATGTGTGAGGGTACCCCAGGAGAGTTCCAAATGTGCGTGGGTAGAATATATATCCCACGGGGATAAAATTGAAAAAAGGTGAAAAAATTTTTTTTTGGACTTAATCATTTTTTCAGCGTTTATAAGACTTTCAGATAGGGGAAATGTCAGTGAGTGTTCCGATTTCAGTTCCAGAGCGATTCGCCCGATGAGTCCTTCATATTTAGTCGTTTTCAGCCAATTTTCTGAATTTTTGAAAATTTCACTTTTTTGTGAAAATATCCACTAAACGAGGGAATAATATGTGTGAGGGTACCCCAGGAGAGTTCCAAATGTGCGTGGGTAGAATATATATCCCACGGGGGTAAAATTGAAAAAAGTTGAAAAAATTTTTTTTTGGACTTAGTCATTTTTTCAGCGTTTATCAGACTTTCAGATAGGGGAAATGTCAGTGAGCGTTCCGATTTCAGTTTCAGCGCGATTCGACCGATGAGTCCTTCATATTCAGACGTTTTCAGCCAATTTTCTGAATTTTTGAAAATTTCACTTTTTTGTGAAAATATCCACTAAATGAGGGAATAATATGTGTGAGGGTACCCCAGGAGAGTTCCAAATGTGTGTGGGTAGAATATATATCCCACGGGGGTAAAATTGAGAAAAGGTTAAAAAAATTTTTTTTGTACTTAATCATTTTTTCAGCGTTTATCAGACTTTCAGATAGGGGAAATATCAATGAGCGTTCCGATTTCAGTTCCAGAGCGATTCGCCCGATGAGTCCTTCATATTTAGTCGTTTTCAGCCAATTTTCTGAATTTTTGAAAATTTCACTTTTTTGTGAAAATATCCACTAAATGAGGGAATAATATGTGTGCGGGTACCCCAGGAGAGTTCCAAATGTGTGTGGGTAGAATATATATCCCACGGGGGTAAAATTGAAAAAAGTGGAAAAAATTTTTTTTTGGACTTAATCATTTTTTCAGCGTTTAGCAGACTTTCAGATAGGAGAAATGTCAATGAGCGTTCCGATTTCAGTTCCAGAGCGATTCGCCCGATGAGTCCGTCATATTTAGTCATTTTCAGCAAATTTTCTGAATTTTTGAAAATTTCACTTTTTTGTGAAAATATCCACTAAATGAGGGAATAATATGTGTGAGGGTACCCCAGGAGTGTTCCAAATGTGCGTGGGTAGAATATATATCCCACGGGGGTAAAATTGAAAAAAGTTGAAAAAATTTTTTTTTGTACTTAATTATTTTTTCAGCGTTTATCAGACTTTCAGATAGGGGAAATATCAGTGAGCGTTCCGATTTCAGTTCCAGAGCGATTCGCCCGATGAGTCCTTCATATTTAGTCGTTTTCAGCCAATTTTCTGAATTTTTGAAAATTTCACTTTTTTGTGAAAATATCCACTAAATGAGGGAATAATATGTGTGAGGGTACCCCAGGAGAGTTCCAAATGTGCGTGGGTAGAATATATATCCCACGGGGGTAAAATTGGAAAAAGTTGAAAAAATTTTTTTTTGGACTTAGTCATTTTTTCAGCGTTTATCAGACTTTCAGATAGGGGAAATGTCAGTGAGCGTTCCGATTTCAGTTTCAGCGCGATTCGACCGATGAGTCCTTCATATTCAGACGTTTTCAGCCAATTTTCTGAATTTTTGAAAATTTCACTTTTTTGTGAAAATATCCACTAAATGAGGGAATAGTATGTGTGAGGGTACCCCAGGAGTGTTCCAAATGTGCGTGGGTAGAATATATATCCCACGGGGGTAAAATTGAAAAAAGTTGAAAAAATTTTTTTTTGTACTTAATTATTTTTTCAGCGTTTATCAGACTTTCAGATAGGGGAAATATCAGTGAGCGTTCCGATTTCAGTTCCAGAGCGATTCGCTCGATGAGTCCTTCATATTTAGTCGTTTTCAGCCAATTTTCTGAATTTTTGAAAATTTCACTTTTTTGTGAAAATATCCACTAAATGAGGGAATAATATGTGTGAGGGTACCCCAGGAGAGTTCCAAATGTGCGTGGGTAGAATATATATCCCACGGGGGTAAAATTGAAAAAAGGTGAAAATTTTTTTTTATGGACTTAGTCATTTTTTCAGCGTTTATCAGACTTTCAGATAGGAGAAATGTCAATGAGCGTTCCGATTTCAGTTCCAGAGCGATTCGCCCGATGAGTCCGTCATATTTAGTCGTTTTCAGCAAATTTTCTGAATTTTTGAAAATTTCACTTTTTTGTGAAAATATCCACTAAATGAGGGAATAATATGTGTGAGGGTACCCCAGGAGTGTTCCAAATGTGCGTGGGTAGAATATATATCCCACGGGGGTAAAATTGAAAAAAGTTGAAAAAAATTTTTTTTGTACTTAATTATTTTTTCAGCGTTTATCAGACTTTCAGATAGGGGAAATATCAGTGAGCGTTCCGATTTCAGTTCCAGAGCGATTCGCCCGATGAGTCCTTCATATTTAGTCGTTTTCAGCCAATTTTCTGAATTTTTGAAAATTTCACTTTTTTGTGAAAATATCCACTAAATGAGGGAATAATATGTGTGAGGGTACCCCAGGAGTGTTCCAAATGTGCGTGGGTAGAATATATATCCCACGGGGGTAAAATTGAAAAAAGTTGAAAAATTTTTTTTTTGTACTTAATTATTTTTTCAGCGTTTATCAGACTTTCAGATAGGGGAAATATCAGTGAGCGTTCCGATTTCAGTTCCAGAGCGATTCGCCCGATGAGTCCGTCATATTTAGTCGTTTTCAGCCAATTTTCTGAATTTTTGAAAATTTCACTTTTTTGTGAAAATGTCCACTAAATGAGGGAATAATATGTGTGAGGGTACCCCCGGAGTGTTCCAAATGTGCGTGGGTAGAATATATATCCCACGGGTGTAAAATTGAAAAAAGGTGAAAAAATTTTTTTTTGGACTTAATAATTTTTTCAGCGTTTATCAGACTTTCAGATAGGGGAAATGTCAATGAGCGTTCCGATTTCAGTTCCAGAGCGATTCGCCCGATGAGTCCGTCATATTTAGTAGTTTTCAGCCAATTTTCTGAATTTTTGAAAATTTCACTTTTTTGTGAAAATATCCACTAAATGAGGGAATAATATGTGTGAGGGTAAGCCAGGAGTGTTCCAAATGTGCGTGGGTAGAATATAAATCCCACGGGGGTAAAATTGAAAAAAGTTGAAAAAATTTTTTTTTGTACTTAATTATTTTTTCAGCGTTTATCAGACTTTCAGATAGGGGAAATATCAGTGAGCGTTCCGATTTCAGTTCCAGAGCGATTCGCCCGATGAGTCCTTCATATTTAGTCGTTTTCAGCCAATTTTCTGAATTTTTGAAAATTTCACTTTTTTGTGAAAATATCCACTATATGAGGGAATAATATGTGTGAGGGTACCCCAGGAGAGTTCCAAATGTGTGTGGGTAGAATATATATCCCACGGGCGTAAAATTGAAAAAAGGTGAAAAAATTTTTTTTTGGACTTAATCATTTTTTCAGCGTTTATCAGACTTTCAGATAGGGGAGATATCAATGAGCGTTCCGATTTCAGTTCCAGAGCGATTCGCCCGATGAGTCCTTCATATTTAGTCGTTTTCAGCCAATTTAATGAATTTTTGAAAATATCACTTTTTTGTGAAAATATCCACTAAATGAGGGAATAATATGTGTGAGGGTACCCCAGGAGAGTTCCAAATGTGTGTGGGAAGAATATGTATCCCACGGGGGTAAAATTGAAAAAAGGTGAAAAAATTTTTTTTTTGGACTTACTCATTTTTTCAGCGTTTATCAGACTTTCAGATAGGGGAAATGTCAATGAACGTTCAGATTTCAGTTCCAGAGCGATTCGCCCGATGAGTCCTTCATATTTAGTCGTTTTCAGCCAATTTTCTGAATTTTTGAAAATTTCACTTTTTTGTGAAAATATCCAGTAAATGAGGGAATAATATGTGTGAGGGTACCCCAGGAGAGTTTCAAATGTGTGTGGGTAGAATATATATCCCATGGGGGTAAAATGGAAGAAAGGTAAAAAATTTTTTTTTTTGGACTTAGTCATTTTTTCAGCGTTTATCAGACTTTCAGATAGGGGAAATATCAGTGAGCGTTCCGATTTCAGTTCCAGAGCGATTCACCCGATGAGTCCGTCATATTTAGTCGTTTTCAGGCAATTTTCTGAATTTTTGAAAATTTCACTTTTTTGTGAAAATATCCACTAAATGAGGGAATAATATGTGTGAGGGTACCCCAGGAGTGTTCCAAATGTGCGTGGGTAGAATATATATCCCACGGGGGTAAAATTGAAAAAAGGTGAAAAAATTTTTTTTTGGACTTAATCATTTTTTCAGCGTTTATCAGACTTTCAGATAGAGGAAATATCAATGAGCGTTCCGATTTCAGTTCCAGAGCGATTCGCCCGATGAGTCCTTCATATTTAGTCGTTTTCAGCCAATTTTCTGAATTTTTGAAAATTTCACTTTTTTGTGAAAATATCCACTAAATGAGGGAATAATATGTGTGAGGGTACCCCAGGAGTGTTCCAAATGTGCGTGGGTAGAATATATATCCCACGGGGGTAAAATTGAAAAAAGGTGAAAAAATTTTTTTTTGGACTTAATCATTTTTTCAGCGTTTATCAGACTTTCAGATAGGGGAAATATCAATGAGCATTCCGATTTCAGTTCCAGAGCGATTCGCCCAATGAGTCCTTCATATTTAGTCGTTTTCAGCCAATTTTCTGATTTTTTGAAAATATCACTTTTTTGTGAAAATATCCACTAAATGAGGGAATAATATGTGTGAGGGTACCCCAGGAGAGTTCCAAATGTGTGTGGGAAGAATATGTATCCCACGAGGGTAAAATTGAAAAAAGGTGAAAAAATTTTTTTTTGGACTTAGTCATTTTTTCAGCGTTTATCAGACTTTCAGATAGGGGAAATGTCAATGAACGTTCAGATTTCAGTTCCAGAGCGATTCGCCCGATGAGTCCTTCATATTTAGTCGTTTTCAGCCAATTTTCTGAATTTTTGAAAATTTCACTTTTTTGTGAAAATATCCAGTAAATGAGGGAATAATATGTGTGAGGGTACCCCAGGAGAGTTCCAAATGTGTGTGGGTAGAATATATATCCCACGGGGGTAAAATTGAAGAAAGGTAAAAAATTTTTTTTTTTGGACTTAGTCATTTTTTCAGCGTTTATCAGACTTTCAGATAGGGGAAATGTCAGTGAGCGTTCCGATTTCAGTTCCAGAGCGATTCGCCCGATGAGTCCTTTATATTTAGTCGTTTTCAGTCAATTTTCTGAATTTTTGAAAATTTCACTTTTTTGTGAAAATATCCACTAAATGAGGGAATAATATGTGTGAGGGTACCCCAGGAGTGTTCCAAATGTGTGTGGGTAGAATATATATCCCACGGGGGTAAAATTGAAAAAAGGTGAAAAAATTTTTTTTTGGACTTAATCATTTTTTCAGCGTTTATCAGACTTTCAGATAGGGGAAATATAAATGAGCGTTCCGATTTCAGTTCCAGAGCGATTCGCCCGATGAGTCCTTCATATTTAGTCGTTTTCAGCCAATTTTCTGAATTTTTGAAAATTTCACTTTTTTGTGAAAATATCCACTAAATGAGGGAATAATATGTGTGAGGGTACCCCAGGAGTGTTCCAAATGTGCGTGGGTAGAATATAAATCCCACGGGGGTAAAATTGAAAAAAGTTGAAAAAATTTTTTTTTGTACTTAATTATTTTTTCAGCGCTTATCAGACTTTCAGATAGGGGAAATATCAGTGAGCGTTCCGATTTCAGTTCCAGAGCGATTCGCCCGATGAGTCCTTCATATTTAGTCGTTTTCAGCCAATTTTCTGAATTTTTGAAAATTTCACTTTTTTGTGAAAATATCCACTATATGAGGGAATAATATGTGTGAGGGTACCCCAGGAGAGTTCCAAATGTGTGTGGGTAGAATATATATCCCACGGGCGTAAAATTGAAAAAAGGTGAAAAAATTTTTTTTTGGACTTAATCATTTTTTCAGCGTTTATCAGACTTTTAGATAGGGGAGATATCAATGAGCGTTCCGATTTCAGTTCCAGAGCGATTCGCCCGATGAGTCCTTCATATTTAGTCGTTTTCAGCCAATTTTCTGAATTTTTGAAAATATCACTTTTTTGTGAAAATATCCACTAAATGAGGGAATAATATGTGTGAGGGTACCCCAGGAGAGTTCCAAATGTGTGTGGGAAGAATATGTATCCCACGGGGGTAAAATTAAAAAAAGGTGAAAAATTTTTTTTTTTGGACTTAGTCATTTTTTCAGCGTTTATCAGACTTTCAGATAGGGGAAATGTCAATGAACGTTCAGATTTCAGTTCCAGAGCGATTCGCCCGATGAGTCCTTCATATTTAGTCGTTTTCAGCCAATTTTCTGAATTTTTGAAAATTTCACTTTTTTGTGAAAATATCCAGTAAATGAGGGAATAATATGTGTGAGGGTACCCCAGGAGAGTTTCAAATGTGTGTGGGTAGAATATATATCCCATGGGGGTAAAATGGAAGAAAGGTAAAAAATTTTTTTTTTTGGACTTAGTCATTTTTTCAGCGTTTATCAGACTTTCAGATAGGGGAAATATCAGTGAGCGTTCCGATTTCAGTTCCAGAGCAATTCGCCCGATGAGTCCTTCATATTTAGTCGTTTTCAGCCAATTTTCTGAATTTTTGAAAATTTCTCTTTTTTGTGAAAATATCCACTATATGAGGGAATAATATGTGTGAGGGTACCCCAGGAGAGTTCCAAATGTGTGTGGGTAGAATATATATCCCACTGGGGTAAAACTGAAGAAAGGTAAAAAATTTTTTTTTTTGGACTTAGTCATTTTTTCAGCGTTTATCAGACTTTCAGATAGGGGAAATGTCAGTGAGCGTTCCGATTTCAGTTCCAGAGCGATTCACCCGATGAGTCCGTCATATTTAGTCGTTTTCAGGCAATTTTCTGAATTTTTGAAAATTTCACTTTTTTGTGAAAATATCCACTAAATGAGGGAATAATATGTGTGAGGGTACCCCAGGAGTGTTCCAAATGTGCGTGGGTAGAATATATATCCCACGGGGGTAAAATTGAAAAAAGGTGAAAAAATTTTTTTTTGGACTTAATCATTTTTTCAGCGTTTATCAGACTTTCAGATAGGGGAAATATCAATGAGCGTTCCGATTTCAGTTCCAGAGCGATTCGCCCGATGAGTCCTTCATATTTAGTCGTTTTCAGCCAATTTTCTGATTTTTTGAAAATTTCACTTTTTTGTGAAAATATCCACTATATGAGGGAATAATATGTGTGAGGGTACCCCAGGAGAGTTCCAAATGTGTGTGGGTAGAATATATATCCCACGGGCGTAAAATTGAAAAAAGGTGAAAAAATTTTTTTTTGGACTTAATCATTTTTTCAGCGTTTATCAGACTTTCAGATAGGGGAGATATCAATGAGCGTTCCGATTTCAGTTCCAGAGCGATTCGCCCGATGAGTCCTTCATATTTAGTCGTTTTCAGCCAATTTTCTGAATTTTTGAAAATATCACTTTTTTTGTGAAAATATCCACTAAATGAGGGAATAATATGTGTGAGGGTACCCCAGGAGAGTTCCAAATGTGTGTGGGAAGAATATGTATCCCACGGGGGTAAAATTAAAAAAAGGTGAAAAATTTTTTTTTTTGGACTTAGTCATTTTTTCAGCGTTTATCAGACTTTCAGATAGGGGAAATGTCAGTGAGCGTTCCGATTTCAGTTCCAGAGCGATTCACCCGATGAGTCCGTCATATTTAGTCGTTTTCAGGCAATTTTCTGAATTTTTGAAAATTTCACTTTTTTGTGAAAATATCCACTAAATGAGGGAATAATATGTGTGAGGGTACCCCAGGAGTGTTCCAAATGTGCGTGGGTAGAATATATATCCCACGGGGGTAAAATTGAAAAAAGGTGAAAAAATTTTTTTTTGGACTTAATCATTTTTTCAGCGTTTATCAGACTTTCAGATAGGGGAAATATCAATGAGCGTTCCGATTTCAGTTCCAGAGCGATTCGCCCGATGAGTCCTTCATATTTAGTCGTTTTCAGCCAATTTTCTGATTTTTTGAAAATATCACTTTTTTGTGAAAATATCCACTAAATGAGGGAATAATATGTGTGAGGGTACCCCAGGAGAGTTCCAAATGTGTGTGGGAAGAATATGTATCCCACGAGGGTAAAATTGAAAAAAGGTGAAAAAATTTTTTTTTTGGACTTAGTCATTTTTTCAGCGTTTATCAGACTTTCAGATAGGGGAAATGTCAATGAACGTTCAGATTTCAGTTCCAGAGCGATTCGCCCGATGAGTCCTTCATATTTAGTCGTTTTCAGCCAATTTTCTGAATTTTTGAAAATTTCACTTTTTTGTGAAAATATCCACTATATGAGGGAATAATATGTGTGAGGGTACCCCAGGAGAGTTCCAAATGTGTGTGGGTAGAATATATATCCCACTGGGGTAAAACTGAAGAAAGGTAAAAAATTTTTTTTTTTGGACTTAGTCATTTTTTCAGCGTTTATCAGACTTTCAGATAGAGGAAATGTCAGTGAGCGTTCCGATTTCAGTTCCAGAGCGATTCACCCGATGAGTCCGTCATATTTAGTCGTTTTCAGGCAATTTTCTGAATTTTTGAAAATTTCACTTTTTTGTGAAAATATCCACTAAATGAGGGAATAATATGTGTGAGGGTACCCCAGGAGTGTTCCAAATGTGCGTGGGTAGAATATATATCCCACGGGGGTAAAATTGAAAAAAGGTGAAAAAATTTTTTTTTGGACTTAATCATTTTTTCAGCGTTTATCAGACTTTCAGATAGGGGAAATATCAATGAGCGTTCCGATTTCAGTTCCAGAGCGATTCGCCCGATGAGTCCTTCATATTTAGTCGTTTTCAGCCAATTTTCTGATTTTTTGAAAATATCACTTTTTTGTGAAAATATCCACTAAATGAGGGAATAATATGTGTGAGGGTACCCCAGGAGAGTTCCAAATGTGTGTGGGAAGAATATGTATCCCACGAGGGTAAAATTGAAAAAAGGTGAAAAAATTTTTTTTTTGGACTTAGTCATTTTTTCAGCGTTTATCAGACTTTCAGATAGGGGAAATGTCAATGAACGTTCAGATTTCAGTTCCAGAGCGATTCGCCCGATGAGTCCTTCATATTTAGTCGTTTTCAGCCAATTTTCTGAATTTTTGAAAATTTCACTTTTTTGTGAAAATATCCAGTAAATGAGGGAATAATATGTGTGAGGGTACCCCAGGAGAGTTCCAAATGTGTGTGGGTAGAATATATATCCCACGGGGGTAAAATTGAAGAAAGGTAAAAAATTTTTTTTTTTGGACTTAGTCATTTTTTCAGCGTTTATCAGACTTTCAGATAGGGGAAATGTCAGTGAGCGTTCCGATTTCAGTTCCAGAGCGATTCGCCCGATGAGTCCTTTATATTTAGTCGTTTTCAGTCAATTTTCTGAATTTTTGAAAATTTCACTTTTTTGTGAAAATATCCACTAAATGAGGGAATAATATGTGTGAGGGTACCCAAGGAGTGTTCCAAATGTGCGTGGGTAGAATATATATCCCACGGGGGTAAAATTGAAAAAAGGTGAAAAAATTTTTTTTTGGACTTAATCATTTTTTCAGCGTTTATCAGACTTTCAGATAGGGGAAATATAAATGAGCGTTCCGATTTCAGTTCCAGAGCGATTCGCCCGATGAGTCCTTCATATTTAGTCGTTTTCAGCCAATTTTCTGAATTTTTGAAAATTTCACTTTTTTGTGAAAATATCCACTAAATGAGGGAATAATATGTGTGAGGGTACCCCAGGAGTGTTCCAAATGTGCGTGGGTAGAATATATATCCCACGGGGGTAAAATTGAAAAAAGGTGAAAACATTTTTTTTTGGACTTAATCATTTTTTCAGCGTTTATCAGACTTTCAGATAGGGGAAATATCAATGAGCGTTCCGATTTCAGTTCCAGAGCGATTCGCCCGATGAGTCCTTCATATTTAGTCGTTTTCAGCCAATTTTCTGATTTTTTGAAAATATCACTTTTTTGTGAAAATATCCACTAAATGAGGGAATAATATGTGTGAGGGTACCCCAGGAGAGTTCCAAATGTGTGTGGGAAGAATATGTATCCCACGAGGGTAAAATTGAAAAAAGGTGAAAAAATTTTTTTTTTGGACTTAGTCATTTTTTCAGCGTTTATCAGACTTTCAGATAGGGGAAATGTCAATGAACGTTCAGATTTCAGTTCCAGAGCGATTCGCCCGATGAGTCCTTCATATTTAGTCGTTTTCAGCCAATTTTCTGAATTTTTGAAAATTTCACTTTTTTGTGAAAATATCCAGTAAATGAGGGAATAATATGTGTGAGGGTACCCCAGGAGAGTTCCAAATGTGTGTGGGTAGAATATATATCCCACGGGGGTAAAATTGAAGAAAGGTAAAAAATTTTTTTTTTTGGACTTAGTCATTTTTTCAACGTTTATCAGACTTTCAGATAGGGGAAATGTCAGTGAGCGTTCCGATTTCAGTTCCAGAGCGATTCGCCCGATGAGTCCTTTATATTTAGTCGTTTTCAGTCTATTTTCTGAATTTTTGAAAATTTCACTTTTTTGTGAAAATATCCACTAAATGAGGGAATAATATGTGTGAGGGTACCCCAGGAGTGTTCCAAATGTGCGTGGGTAGAATATATATCCCACGGGGGTAAAATTGAAAAAAGGGGAAAAAATTTTTTTTTGGACTTAATCATTTTTTCAGCGTTTATCAGACTTTCAGATAGGGGAAATATAAATGAGCGTTCCGATTTCAGTTCCAGAGCGATTCGCCCGATGAGTCCTTCATATTTAGTCGTTTTCAGCCAATTTTCTGAATTTTTGAAAATTTCACTTTTTTGTGAAAATATCCACTAAATGAGGGAATAATATGTGTGAGGGTACCCCAGGAGTGTTCCAAATGTGCGTGGGTAGAATATAAATCCCACGGGGGTAAAATTGAAAAAAGTTGAAAAAATTTTTTTTTGTACTTAATTATTTTTTCAGCGCTTATCAGACTTTCAGATAGGGGAAATATCAGTGAGCGTTCCGATTTCAGTTCCAGAGCGATTCGCCCGATGAGTCCTTCATATTTAGTCGTTTTCAGCCAATTTTCTGAATTTTTGAAAATTTCACTTTTTTGTGAAAATATCCACTATATGAGGGAATAATATGTGTGAGGGTACCCCAGGAGAGTTCCAAATGTGTGTGGGTAGAATATATATCCCACGGGCGTAAAATTGAAAAAAGGTGAAAAAATTTTTTTTTGGACTTAATCATTTTTTCAGCGTTTATCAGACTTTCAGATAGGGGAGATATCAATGAGCGTTCCGATTTCAGTTCCAGAGCGATTCGCCCGATGAGTCCTTCATATTTAGTCGTTTTCAGCCAATTTTCTGAATTTTTGAAAATATCACTTTTTTGTGAAAATATCCACTAAATGAGGGAATAATATGTGTGAGGGTACCCCAGGAGAGTTCCAAATGTGTGTGGGAAGAATATGTATCCCACGGGGGTAAAATTAAAAAAAGGTGAAAAATTTTTTTTTTTGGACTTAGTCATTTTTTCAGCGTTTATCAGACTTTCAGATAGGGGAAA
This sequence comes from Phyllobates terribilis, assembly GCF_046119375.1. Classification (NCBI taxonomy): domain Eukaryota; kingdom Metazoa; phylum Chordata; class Amphibia; order Anura; family Dendrobatidae; genus Phyllobates; species Phyllobates terribilis. Next base: position 15,449,403 of record NW_027362773.1, on the reverse strand, counting down.
TGTCAATGAACGTTCAGATTTCAGTTCCAGAGCGATTCGCCCGATGAGTCCTTCATATTTAGTCGTTTTCAGCCAATTTTCTGAATTTTTGAAAATTTCACTTTTTTGTGAAAATATCCAGTAAATGAGGGAATAATATGTGTGAGGGTACCCCAGGAGAGTTTCAAATGTGTGTGGGTAGAATATATATCCCATGGGGGTAAAATGGAAGAAAGGTAAAAAATTTTTTTTTTTGGACTTAGTCATTTTTTCAGCGTTTATCAGACTTTCAGATAGGGGAAATATCAGTGAGCATTCCGATTTCAGTTCCAGAGCAATTCGCCCGATGAGTCCTTCATATTTAGTCGTTTTCAGCCAATTTTCTGAATTTTTGAAAATTTCTCTTTTTTGTGAAAATATCCACTATATGAGGGAATAATATGTGTGAGGGTACCCCAGGAGAGTTCCAAATGTGTGTGGGTAGAATATATATCCCACTGGGGTAAAACTGAAGAAAGGTAAAAAATTTTTTTTTTTGGACTTAGTCATTTTTTCAGCGTTTATCAGACTTTCAGATAGGGGAAATGTCAGTGAGCGTTCCGATTTCAGTTCCAGAGCGATTCACCCGATGAGTCCGTCATATTTAGTCGTTTTCAGGCAATTTTCTGAATTTTTGAAAATTTCACTTTTTTGTGAAAATATCCACTAAATGAGGGAATAATATGTGTGAGGGTACCCCAGGAGTGTTCCAAATGTGCGTGGGTAGAATATATATCCCACGGGGGTAAAATTGAAAAAAGGTGAAAAAATTTTTTTTTGGACTTAATCATTTTTTCAGCGTTTATCAGACTTTCAGATAGGGGAAATGTCAATGAACGTTCAGATTTCAGTTCCAGAGCGATTCGCCCGATGAGTCCTTCATATTTAGTCGTTTTCAGCCAATTTTCTGAATTTTTGAAAATTTCACTTTTTTGTGAAAATATCCAGTAAATGAGGGAATAATATGTGTGAGGGTACCCCAGGAGAGTTCCAAATGTGTGTGGGTAGAATATATATCCCACGGGGGTAAAATTGAAGAAAGGTAAAAAATTTTTTTTTTTGGACTTAGTCATTTTTTCAGCGTTTATCAGACTTTCAGATAGGGGAAATGTCAGTGAGCGTTCCGATTTCAGTTCCAGAGCGATTCGCCCGATGAGTCCTTCATATTCAGTCGTTTTCAGCCAATTTTCTGAATTTTTGAAAATTTCACTTTTTTGTGAAAATATCCACTATATGAGGGAATAATATGTGTGAGGGTACCCCAGGAGAGTTCCAAATGTGTGTGGGTAGAATATATATCCCACGGGGGTAAAATTGAAAAAAGGTGAAAAAATTTTTTTTTAGACTTAATCATTTTTTCAGCGTTTATCAGACTTTCAGATAGGGGAGATATCAATGAGCATTCCGATTTCAGTTCCAGAGCGATTCGCCCGATGAGTCCTTCATATTTAGTCGTTTTCAGCCAATTTTCTGATTTTTTGAAAATATCACTTTTTTGTGAAAATATCCACTAAATGAGGGAATGATATGTGTGAGGGTACCCCAGGAGAGTTCCAAATGTGTGTGGGAAGAATATGTATCCCACGGGGGTAAAATTGAAAAAAGGTGAAAAAATTTTTTTTTTGGACTTAGTCATTTTTTCAGCGTTTATCAGACTTTCAGATAGGGGAAATGTCAATGAACGTTCAGATTTCAGTTCCAGAGCGATTCGCCCGATGAGTCCTTCATATTTAGTCATTTTCAGCCAATTTTCTGAATTTTTGAAAATTTCACTTTTTTTGTGAAAATATCCAGTAAATGAGGGAATAATATGTGTGAGGGTACCCCAGGAGTGTTCCAAATGTGCGTGGGTAGAATATATATCCCACGGGGGTAAAATTGAAAAAAGTTGAAAACATTTTTTTTTGAACTTAGTCATTTTTTCAGCATTTATCAGACTTTCAGATAGGGGAAATGTCAGTGAGCGTTCCGATTTCAGTTCCAGAGCGATTCGCCCGATGAGTCCTTCATATTTATTCGTTTTCAGCCAATTTTCAGAATTTTTGAAAATTTCACTTTTTTGTGAAAATATCCACTAAATGAGGGAATAATGTGTGTGAGGGTACCCCAGAAGAGTTCCAAATGTGTGTGGGTAGAATATATATCCCATGGGGGTAAAATTGAAAAAAGGTGAAAAAATTTTTTTTTGGACTTAATCATTTTTTCAGCGTTTATCAGACTTTCAGATAGGGGAAATGTCAGTGAGCATTCCGATTTCAGTTTTAGCACGATTCGCCCAATGAGTCCTTCATACTCAGTCGTTTTCAGCCAATTTTCGAAAATTTCACTTTTTTGTGAAAATATCCACTAAATGAGGGAATAATATGTGTGAGGGTACCCCAGGAGTGTTCCAAATGTGCGTGGGTAGAATATATATCCCACGGGGGTAAAATTGAAAAAAGTTGAAAAAATTTTTTTTGTACTTAATCATTTTTTCAGCGTTTATCAGACTTTCAGATAGGGGAAATATCACTGAGCGTTCCGATTTCAGTTCCAGAGCAATTCACCCGATGAGTCCATCATATTTAGTCGTTTTCAGCCATTTTTCTGAATTTTTGAAAATTTCACTTTTTTGTGAAAATATCCACTAAATGAGGGAATAATATGTGTGAGGGTACCCCAGGAGAGTTCCAAATGTGTGTGGGTAGAATATATATCCCACGGGGGTAAAATTGAAGAAAGGTAAAAAATTTTTTTTTTTGGACTTAGTCATTTTTTCAGCGTTTATCAGACTTTCAGATAGGGGAAATGTCAGTGAGCATTCCGATTTCAGTTTCAGCGCGATTCGCCCGATGAGTCCTTCATATTCAGTCGTTTTCAGCCAATTTTCTGAATTTTTGAAAATTTCACTTTTTTGTGAAAATATCCACTAAATGAGGGAATAATATGTGTGAGGGTACCCCAGGAGTGTTCCAAATGTGCGTGGGTAGAATATATATCCCACGGGGGTAAAATTGAAAAAAGTTTAAAAAATTTTTTTTGTACTTAATCATTTTTTCAGCGTTTATCAGACTTTCAGATAGGGGAAATATCAGTGAGCGTTCCGATTTCAGTTCCAGAGCAATTCGCCCGATGAGTCCTTCATATTTAGTCGTTTTCAGCCAATTTTCTGAATTTTTGAAAATTTCACTTGTTTGTGAAAATATCCACTAAATGAGGAAATAATATGAGTGAGGGTACCCCAGGAGTGTTCCAAATGTGCGTGGGTAGAATATATATCCCACGGGGGTAAAATTGAAAAAAGGTGAAAAAATTTTTTTTTGGACTTAATCATTTTTTCAGCGTTTATCAGACTTTCAGATAGGGGAAATATCAATGAGCGTTCCGATTTCAGTTCCAGAGCGATTCGCCCGATGAGTCCTTCATATTTAGTCGTTTTCAGCCAATTTTCAGAATTTTTGAAAATTTCACTTTTTTGTGAAAATATCCACTAAATGAGGGAATAATATGTGTGAGGGTACCCCAGGAGTGTTCCAAATGTGCGTGAGTAGAATATATATCCCACGGGGTAAAAATGAAAAAAGGTGAAAAATTTTTTTTTTGGACTTAATCATTTTTTCAGCGTTTATCAGACTTTCAGATAGGGGAAATGTCAGTGAGCGTTCCGATTTCAGTTCCAGAGCGATTCGCCCGATGAGTCCTTCATATTTAGTCGTTTTCAGCCAATTTTCAGAATTTTTGAAAATTTCACTTTTTTGTGAAAATATCCACTAAATGAGGGAATAATATGTGTGAGGGTACCCCCAGGAGTGTTCCAAATGTGCGTGGGTAGAATATATATCCCACGGGGTAAAAATGAAAAAAGGTGAAAAAAATTTTTTTTGGACTTAATCATTTTTTCAGCGTTTATCAGACTTTCAGATAGGGGAAATGTCAGTGAGCGTTCCGATTTCAGTTCCAGAGCGATTCGCCCCATGAGTCCTTCATATTTAGTCGTTTTCAGCCAATTTTCTGAATTTTTGAAAATCTCACTTTTTTTGTGAAAATATCCACTAAATGAGGGAACAATATGTGTGAGGGTACCCCAGGAGAGTTCCAAATGTGCGTGGGTAGAATATATATCCCACGGGGGTAAAAATGAAAAAAGGTGAAAAAATTTTTTTTTGGATTTAATCATTTTATCAGCATTTATCAGACTTTCAGATAGGGGCAATATCAGTGAGCGTTCCGATTTCAGTTCCAGAGCGATTCGCCCGATGAGTCCTTCATATTTAGTCGTTTTCAGCCAATTTTCTGAATTTTTGAAAATTTCACTTTTTTGTGAAAATATCCACTAAATGAGGGAATAATATGTGTGAGGGTACCCCAGGAGAGTTCCAAATGTGCGTGGGTAGAATATATATCCCACGGGGGTAAAAATGAAAAAAGGTGAAAAAATTTTTTTTTGGATTTAATCATTTTTTCAGCGTTTATCAGACTTTCAGATAGGGGAAATGTCAGTGAGCGTTCCGATTTCAGTTCCAGAGCGATTCGCCCGATGAGTCCTTCATATTTAGTCGTTTTCAGCCAATTTTCTGAATTTTTGAAAATTTCACTTTTTTGTGAAAATATCCACTAAATGAGGGAAGAATATGTGTGAGGGTACCCCAGGAGTGTTCCAAATGTGCGTGGGTAGAATATATATCCCACGGGGGTAAAATTGAAAAAAGGTGAAAAAATTTTTTTTTGGACTTAATCATTTTTTCAGCGTTTATCAGACTTTCAGATAGGGGAAATATCAATGAGCGTTCCGATTTCAGTTCCAGAGCGATTCGCCCGATGAGTCCTTCATATTTAGTCGTTTTCAGCCAATTTTCAGAATTTTTGAAAATTTCACTTTTTTGTGAAAATATCCACTAAATGAGGGAATAATATGTGTGAGGGTACCCAAGGAGTGTTCCAAATGTGCGTGGGTAGAATATATATCCCACGGGGGTAAAAATGAAAAAAGGTGAAAAAATTTTTTTTTGGACTTAATCATTTTTTCAGCGTTTATCAGAGTTTCAGATAGGGGAAATGTCAGTGAGCGTTCCGATTTCAGTTCCAGAGCGATTCGCCCGATGAGACCTTCATATTTAGTCGTTTTCAGCCAATTTTCAGAATTTTTGAAAATTTCACTTTTTTGTGAAAATATCCACTAAATGAGGGAATAATATGTGTGAGGGTACCCCAGGAGTGTTCCAAATGTGCGTGGGTAGAATATATATCCCACGGGGTAAAAATGAAAAAAGGTGAAAAAATTTTTTTTTGGACTTAATCATTTTTTCAGCGTTTATCAGACTTTCAGATAGGGGAAATGTCAGTGAGCGTTCCGATTTCAGTTCCAGAGCGATTCGCCCGATGAGTCCTTCATATTTAGTCGTTTTCAGCCAATTTTCTGAATTTTTGAAAATTTCACTTTTTTGTGAAAATATCCACTAAATGAGGGAATAATGTGTGTGAGGGTACCCCAGAAGAGTTCCAAATGTGTGTGGGTAGAATATGTATCCCATGGGGGTAAAATTGAAAAAAGGTGAAAAAATTTTTTTTTCGACTTAATCATTTTTTCAGCGTTTATCAGACTTTCAGATAGGGGAAATATCAATGAGCGTTCCGATTTCAGTTCCAGAGCGATTCGCCCGATGAGTCCTTCATATTTAGTCGTTTTCAGCCAATTTTCTGAATTTTTGAAAATTTCACTTTTTTGTGAAAATATCCACTAAATGAGGGAATAATATGTGTGAGGGTACCCCAGGAGAGTTCCAAATGTGCGTGGGTAGAATATATATCCCACGGGGGTAAAAATGAAAAAAGGTGAAAAAATTTTTTTTTGGATTTAATCATTTTTTCAGCGTTTATCAGACTTTCAGATAGGGGAAATGTCAGTGAGCGTTCCGATTTCAGTTCCAGAGCGATTCGCCCGATGAGTCCTTCATATTTAGTCGTTTTCAGCCAATTTTCTGAATTTTTGAAAATTTCACTTTTTTGTGAAAATATCCACTAAATGAGGGAATAATATGTGTGAGGGTACCCCAGGAGTGTTCCAAATGTGCGTGGGTAGAATATATATCCCACGGGGGTAAAAATGAAAAAAGGTGAAAAAATTTTTTTTTGGACTTAATCATTTTTTCAGCGTTTATCAGACTTTCAGATAGGGGAAATGTCAGTGAGCGTTCCGATTTCAGTTCCAGAGCGATTCGCCCGATGAGTCCTTCATATTTAGTCGTTTTCAGCCAATTTTCTGAATTTTTGAAAATTTCACTTTTTTGTGAAAATATCCACTAAATGAGGGAATAATATGTGTGAGGGTACCCATGGAGTGTTCCAAATGTGCGTGGGTAGAATATATATCCCACGGGGTAAAATTGAAAAAAGTTAAAAAAATTTTTTTTTGGACTTAGTCATTTTTTCAGCATTTATCAGACTTTCAGATAGGGGAAATGTCAGTGAGCGTTCCTATTTCAGTTCCAGAGCGATTCGTCCGATGAGTCCTTCATATTTAGTCGTTTTCAGCCAATTTTCAGAATTTTTGAAAATTTCACTTTTTTGTGAAAATATCCACTAAATGACGGAATAATGTGTGTGAGGGTACCCCAGGAGAGTTCCAAATGTGTGTGGGTAGAATATATATCCCACGGGGGTAAAATTGAAAAAAGGTGAAAAAAATTTTTTTTTGGACTTAGTCATTTTTTCAGCGTTTATCAGACTTTCAGATAGGGGAAATGTCAATGAGCATTCCGATTTCAGTTCCAGAGCGATTCGCCCGATGAGTCCTTCATATTTAGTCGTTTTCAGCCAATTTTCTGAATTTTTGAAAATTTCACTTTTTTTGTTAAAATATCCACTAAATGAGGGAATAATATGTGTGAGGGTACCCCAGGAGAGTTCCAAATGTGTGTGGGTAGAATATATATCCCACGGGGTAAAATTGAAAAAAGGTGAAAAAATTTTTTTTTTGGACTTAGTCATTTTTTCAGCATTTATCAGACTTTCAGATAGGGGAAATGTCAGTGAGCGTTCCGATTTCAGTTCCAGAGCTATTCGCCCGATGAGTCCTTCATATTTAGTCGTTTTCAGCCAATTTTCAGAATTTTTGAAAATTTCACTTTTTTGTGAAAATATCAACTAAATGAGGGAATAATATGTGTGAGGGTACCCCAGGAGTGTTCCAAATGTGCATGGGTAGAATATATATCCCACGGGGGTAAAATTGAAAAAAGTTGAAAAAATTTTTTTTTTGGGACTTAATCATTTTTTCAGCGTTTATCAGACTTTCAGATAGGGGCAATATCAGTGAGCGTTCCGATTTCAGTTCCAGAGCGATTCGCCCGATGAGTACTTCATATTTAGTCGTTTTCAGCCAATTTTCTGAATTTTTGAAAATTTCACTTTTTGTGAAAATATCCACTAAATGAGGGAATAATATGTGTGAGGGTACCCCAGGAATGTTCCAAATGTGCGTGGGTAGAATATATATCCCACGGGGGTAAAATTGAAATAAGTTGAAAAAAAATTTTTTTTGGACTTAGTCATTTTTTCAGCGTTTATCAGTCTTTCAGATAGGGGAAATGTCAGTGAGCGTTCCGATTTCAGCTCCAGCGCGATTCGCCCGATGAGTCCTTCATATTCAGTCGTTTTCAGCCAATTTTCTGAATTTTTGAAAATTTCACTCTTTTGTGAAAATATCCACTAAATGAGGGAATAATATGTGTGAGGGTACCCCAGGAGAGTTCCAAATGTGTGTGGGTAGAATATATATCCCACGGGGAAAAACTGAAAAGAAGTTAAAAAATTTTTTTTTTGGACTTAGTCAGTTTTTCAGCGTTTATCAGACTTTCAGATAGGGGAAATGTCAGTGAGCGTTCCGATTTCAGTTCCAGAGCGATTCGCCCGATGAGTCCTTCATATTTAGTCCTTTTCAGCCAATTTTCAGAATTTTTGAAAATTTCACTTTTTTGTGAAAATATCCACTAAATGAGGGAATAATTTGTGTGAGGGTACCCCAGGAGTGTTCCAAATGTGCGTGGGTAGAATATATATCCCACGGGGGTAAAATTGAAAAAAGTTGAAAAATTTTTTTTTTTGGACTTAGTCATTTTTTCAGCGTTTATCAGACTTTCAGATAGGGGAAATGTCAGTGAGCGTTCCGATTTCAGTTCCAGAGCGATTCGCCCGATGAGTCCTTCATATTTAGTCATTTTCAGCCAATTTTCTGAATTTTTGAAAATTTCACTTTTTTTGTTAAAATATCCACTAAATGAGGGAATAATATGTGTGAGGGTACCCCAGGAGAGTTCCAAATGTGTGTGGGTAGAATATATATCCCACGGGGTAAAATTGAAAAAAGGTGAAAAAAAATTTTTTTTGGACTTAGTCATTTTTTCAGCATTTATCAGACTTTCAGATAGGGGAAATGTCAGTGAGCGTTCCGATTTCAGTTCCAGAGCGATTCGCCCGATGAGTCCTTCATATTTAGTCGTTTTCAGGAAATTTTCAGAATTTTTGAAAATTTCACTTTTTTGTGAAAATATCATCTAAATGAGGGAATAATATGTGTGAGGGTACCCCAGGAGTGTTCCAAATGTGCATGGGTAGAATATATATCCCACGGGGGTAAAATTGAAAAAAGTTGAAAAAATTTTTTTTTTGGGACTTAATCATTTTTTCAGCGTTTATCAGACTTTCAGATAGGGGCAATATCAGTGAGCGTTCCGATTTCAGTTCCAGAGCGATTCGCCCGATGAGTCCTTCATATTTAGTCGTTTTCAGCCAATTTTCTGAATTTTTGAAAATTTCACTTTTTTGTGAAAATATCCACTAAATGAGGGAATAATATGTGTGAGGGTACCCCAGGAGAGTTCCAAATGTGTGTGGGTAGAATATATATCCCACGGGGGTAAAATTGAAAAAAGTTGAAAAAAATTTTTTTTTGGACTTAGTCATTTTTTCAGCGTTTATCAGACTTTCAGATAGGGGAAATGTCAGTGAGCGTTCCGATTTCAGTTCCAGAGCGATTCGCCCGATGAGTACTTCATATTCAGTCGTTTTCAGCCAATTTTCTGAATTTTTGAAAATTTCACTTTTTTATGAAAATATCCACTAAATGAGGGAATAATATGTGTGAGGGTACCCCAGGAGTGTTCCAAATGTGCGTGGGTAGAATATATATCCCACGGGGGTAAAATTGAAAAAAGGTGAAAAAAATTTTTTTTTGGACTTTGTCATTTTTTCAACATTTATCAGACTTTCAGATAGGGGAAATGTCAGTGAGCATTCCGATTTCAGTTCCAGAGCGATTCACCCGATGAGTCCTTCATATTTAGTTGTTTTAAGCCAATTTTCTGAATTTTTGAAAATTTCACTTTTTTGTGAAAATATCCACTAAATGAGGGAATAATATGTGTGAGGGTACCCCAGGAGAGTTCCAAATGTGTATGGGTAGAATATATATCCACGGGGGTAAAAATGAAAAAAGGTGAAAATAATTTTTTTTTGGACTTAGTCATTTTTTCAGCGTTTATCAGACTTTCAGATAGGGGAAATGTCAGTGAGCGTTCCGATTTCAGTTCCAGAGCGATTCGCCCAATGAGTCCTTCATATTTAGTCATTTTCAGCCAATTTTCTGAATTTTTGAAAATTTCACTTTTTTGTGAATATATCCACTAAATGAGGGAATAATATGTGTGAGGGTACCCCAGGAGTGTTTCAAATGTGCGTGGGTAGAATATATATCCCACGGGGGTAAAATTGAAAGAATTTTTTTTTGGACTTAATTATTTTTTCAGCGTTTATCAGACTTTCAGATAGGGGCAATATCAGTAAGCGTTCCGATTTCAGTTCCAGAGCGATTCGCCCGATGAGTCCTTCATATTTAGTCATTTTCAGCCAATTTTCTGAATTTTTGAAAATTTCACTTGTTTGTGAAAATATCCACTAAATGAGGGAATAATATGTGTGAGGGTACCCCAGGAGAGTTCCAAATGTGTGTGGGTAGAATATATATCCCACGGGGGTAAAATTGAAAAAAGGTTAAAAAATTTTTTTTTTTGGACTTAGTCATTTTTTCAGCGTTAATCAGACTTTCAGATAGGGGAACTGTCAGTGAGCATTCCGATTTCAATTCCAGTGCGATTCGCCCGATGAGTCCTTCATATTCAGTCGTTTTCAGACAATTTTCTGAATTTTTGAAAATTTCACTTTTTGTGAAAATATCCACTAAATGAGGGAATAATATGTGTGAGGGTACCCCAGGAATGTTCCAAATGTGCGTGGGTAGAATATATATCCCACGGGGGTAAAATTGAAATAAGTTTAAAAAAAATTTTTTTTGGACTTAGTCATTTTTTCAGCGTTTATCAGACTTTCAGATAGGGGAAATGTCAGTGAGCGTTCCGATTTCAGCTCCAGCGCGATTCGCCCGATGAGTCCTTCATATTCAGTCGTTTTCAGCCAATTTTCTGAATTTTTGAAAATTTCACTCTTTTGTGAAAATATCCACTAAATGAGGGAATAATATGTGTGAGGGTACCCCAGGAGAGTTCCAAATGTGTGTGGGTAGAATATATATCCCACGGGGGTAAAATTGAAAAAAGGTGAAAAAAATTTTTTTTTGGACTTAGTCATTTTTTCAGCGTTTAGCAGACTTTCAGATAGGGGAAATGTCAGTGAGCGTTCCGATTTCAGTTCCAGAGCGATTCGCCCAATGAGTCCTTCATATTTAGTCCTTTTCAGCCAATTTTCAGAATTTTTGAAAATTTCATTTTTTCGTGAAAATATCCACTAAATGAGGGAATAATATGTGTGAGGGTACCCCAGGAGTGTTCCAAATGTGCGTGGGTAGAATATATATCCCACGGGGGTAAAATTGAAAAAATTTTTTTTTGGACTTAATCATTTTTTCAGCGTTTATCAGACTTTCAGATAGGGGAAATGTCAGTGAGCGTTCCGATTTCAGTTCCACCGCGATTCGCCCGATGAGTCCTTCATATTCAGTCTTTTTCAGCCAATTTTCAGAATTTTTGAAAATTTCACTTTTTTGTGAAAATATCCACTAAATGAGGGAATAATATGTGTGAGGGTACCCCAGGAGAGTTTCAAATGTGCGTGGGTAGAATATATATCCCACGGGGGTAAAATTGAAAAAAGGTGAAAAAATTTTTTTTGGACTTAGTCATTTTTTCAGCGTTTATCAGACTTTCAGATAGGGGAAATGTCAATGATCGTTGCGATTTCAGTTCCAGAGCGATTCGCCCGATGAGTCCTTCATATTTAGTCGTTTTCAGCCAATTTTCTGAATTTTTGAAAATTTCACTTTTTTGTGAAAATATCCACTAAATGAGGGAATAATATGTGTGAGGGTACCCCAGGAGAGTTCCAAATGTGTGTGGGTAGAATTTATATCACACGGGGGTAAAATTGAAAAAAGGTGAAAAATTTTTTTTTTTGGACTTAGTCATTTTTTCAGCGTTTATCAGACTTTCAGATAGGGGAAATGTCAGTGAGCGTTCCGATTTCAGTTCCAGAGCGATTCGCCCGATGAGTCCTTCATATTTAGTCGTTTTCAGCCAATTTTCTGAATTTTTGAAAATTTCACTTTTTTGTGAAAATATCCACTAAATGAGGGAATAATATGTGTGAGGGTACCCCAGGAGAGTTCCAAATGTGTGTAGGTATAATATATATCCCACGGGGGTAAAATTGAAAAAAGTTTAAAAAAATTTTTTTTTAGACTTAGTCATTTTCCGGCGTTTATCAGACTTTCAGATAGGTGAAATGTCAGTGAGCATTCCGATTTCAGTTCCAGAGCGATTCGCCCGATGAGTCCTTCATATTTAGTCGTTTTTAGCCAATTTTCTGAATTTTTGAAAATGTCACTTTTTTGTGAAAATATCCACTAAATGAGGGAATAATATGTGTGAATGTACCCCAGGAGAGTACCAAATGTGTGTGGGTAGAATATATATCCCACGGGGGTAAAATTGAAAAAAGGTGAAAAATTTTTTTTTTTTAACTTAGTCATTTTTTCATCGTTTTTCAGACTTTCAGATAGGGGAAATGTCAGTGAGCGTTCCGATTTCAGTTCCAGAGCGATTCGCCCGATGAGTCCTTCATATTTAGTCGTTTTCAGCCAATTTTCTGAATTTTTGAAAATTTCACTTTTTTGTGAAAATATCCACTAAATGAGGGAATAATATGTGTGAGGGTACCCCAGGAGAGTTCCAAATGTGTGTGGGTAGTGTTATGTTCTGCTACCAAAGCTAAGGAAAGAGAGGAGATTTGTCCCTACTATAGGACTCAGCTGAATCCCTACGATGTAACAGGGAACCTGATCCTGCGATCAGACCTGCTAAAGTCCTAATCTAGTCTGTACGAAGACCTATAGATGTGGGAGGGAATCCCTACAAGTACTAAGGACTGGGAGGAATATGGGACACCTCCTAACAGAAATAGTAGCAGACAGACGAACAAACAAAATAGATAGAACATAGAGGTCCGTAGACCAAGCAAACTAACAGAGTAGATACAGAGCACAGACTAGCTAGAAAGTAGATATACAATGAAGTCCAGCAAAGCCAGAAGGGCGGAGCAGGATTAAATAGGCCAACAAGGTCATGTGACCAGCAAAGGAAAAAAAACCTAACAGCAAGGTTCTAACAGTACCCCCCCTTCTAAGAGGATCCTCCGGATCCCCTAGGACCAGGCTTATCAGGAAATCTCCTGTGAAACGCTCTGATAAGTCTGGACGCGGAAACATCATCTGACCTCACCCAAGAGTTATCCTCGGGTCCGAAACCTTTCCAGGCCACAAGATACTGCAAACTACCTCTATACCGTCTAGAGTCAAGGATGCGAGAAATTTCATATTCCCCGTCCTCCACCACCGGAGGAACAGAGGCAGAGGCGTCACCATCCGACACAAAAGCTTTTTTTAACAGAGAGACATGAAAGACCGGATTAATTCTCCAGGAGGTAGGAACCTTCAACCTAACAGCAGATTGGTTGACAACCTGAAGCACCTTAAAGGGCCCTACAAACTTGGGACCCAATTTCTTAGAAGGAATCCTCAACCGCAGATTCCTAGAGGACAACCAAACCATGTCACCAACAGCGAACAAAACCTCCTGTCGTTTCCTATCAAAGTAGTCTTTAGATTTTCTGTTGGCCTCCTGAAGATTACCACGCACATCCGTCCAAACTCTTTCCAAATCACCGGAAAAATTCTCCTCCTCAGGCACGGCAGATCCCAACTTGGAGAACGACCCAAACGACGGATGTCTCCCAGAACAACAAAAAAAAGGCGAACAACCAGCAGAAGAAGATGTATGATTGTTCAGAGCAAATTCGGCAAGTGGCAGAAACTCAGACCACCCCTCTTGATTGTCTGCCACAAAACAACGCAAGAACTGCTCAACATCCTGGTTTTTCCTTTCTGTCTGGCCATTATATTCAGGATGATATCCGGACGAAAACGACAAATGAATTCCCAACCTGTCACAAAAGGCACGCCAAAAACGAGCCACGAACTGAGGACCCCTATCAGAAACAATGTCAGTAAGAACGCCATGAAGTCTGACAATTTCCTTGACAAAGGCCTTAGCGAGAGTTTTAGCGCAGGGCAGTTTGACGAAGGGAACCAAGTGACACATCTTGCTAAAACGGTCCACGACCACCCAGATGACAGTAAAACCCTCAGAGGGGGGAAGGTCAGTTATAAAGTCCATAGCCAAATGTGTCCAAGGAGCACTGGGGACCTCCAAAGGACAAAGCAACCCCGCAGCAGGAGTATGTGAGGACTTAGATCTAGCACATATAGTACATTGGCGCACCCACTTAATGACTTCCTTCTGCCATCCAGGCCACCAAAAACTGCGACCCACCAGTCTCTTGGTCTCAGAGATTCCGGGATGACCTGCCAACCGAGATTCGTGACACTCAACAAACAAATCTCTCCTAAAGGTCCCAGGCACAAACAACCTCCCATGAGGAGTGTTAGATGGGGCATTCTTCTGAGCTTTAAGAATCTCATCTTCCAGAACGGAGTCTAAAGCAGCTATCACAATACCTTCTTGTAAAATGTTTTCCTCTTTCTCAGCACCGACTATGGGAGAAAAACTGCGAGACAAGGCATCCGCCTTAACATTCTTAGTACCAGGGATGTAAGTAACGGAGAAATTAAACCGCGAGAAAAACAGTGCCCACCTAGCCTGACGGGCATTCAGGCGCTTGGCAGCGTCAAGATATATCAGATTTTTATGATCCGTAAGAACCTGAACGGGAAATTCCGCACCTTCCAAGAAGTGGCGCCAGTGTTCAAATGTGAGTTTAATAGCCAATAATTCCCGATTACCAATATCGTAATTCAATTCAGTCTCCGAAAATTTTTTTGAAAAAAAGGCACAGGGATGTAATCCATCCCCGTTATCCTGAGACAATACTGCGCCAACCCCCACAGAGGAAGCATCAACCTCAACCAAAAACGGCCTAGTAACATCAGGCTGCATAAGGATGGGAGCAGAGGTGAACCTCTCCTTGAGATACACAAAAGCTTCAATGGCCTCAGAAGACCACTGAACCGCATCAGCACCTTTCCTGGTGAGATCAGTCAGAGGTTTGACAATACTAGAAAATTTTTTTATGAATTTTCTATAGTAATTGGCGAAACCCAAAAACCTCTGTATCGATTTCAAACCAATAGGCCTAGGCCATTCCTGCACAGCCTGAACCTTAACCGGATCCATCTCAAAACCTTTGCTGGAGATAATGTAGCCCAAAAAACTAATTCTCTGTACAGCGAACTCACATTTCTCCAGCTTAGCAAAAAGCGAATTGTCCATTAATAACTGTAATACCTCACGCACGCTCTGCCAATGAGACTCCAGATCTGGCGAATAAATCAAAATGTCATCCAAATACACAACCACATTTTTACCGATCAAAGGTCTAAGGATGTCATTAATCAGATTCTGAAAAAATGCAGGAGCATTAGTAAGACCAAAAGGCATAACCAGATTCTCAAAATGACCCACAGGAGTGTTAAAAGCAGTCTTCCATTCATCACCCTCCTTCATGCGCAACAGATTGTATGCCCCCTTAAGGTCAATTTTAGAGAACCACTTGGCCCCCAATAACTGGTTAAACAGATCAGGAATCAATGGCAGTGGGTAAGGATTGCGTACCGTAATTTTGTTAATCTCACGAAAATCCAGATAAGGACGTAAACCGCCGTCCTTTTTTTTTACAAAAAAAAATCCAACCGCCACAGGAGACTTAGAGGGCCTAATGTGACCGGCGGCCAAACTTGTCTGTATGTATTCCTCCAAAGCCTTCCTCTCAGGAATAGTAAGGTTAAATAAACGACTTTTAGGAAGAGTCGCTCCAGGGACAAATTCAATAGAACAATCATAGTCTCTATGGGGAGGCAAAACCTGCGATTCCTTCTCAGAAAAAACTCTCCAAAAATCCTGAATAGGAACAGGCAATTCTCCCCTATCCAAAGCTGCAATACGCCCGTTACAACACTTGTCATAACATTTATGGCTCCAGGATTTAATTTCACTGGTAGACCAATCCAGTACAGGATTGTGAAATTTTAACCAGGGCAAACCCAATATTACTGGAGAAGGCAAGTTATTCAACACTACCAAATCCAATTTCTCATGGTGAACACCATTAATAGTGAGAGGAAATTCACTGACCTTGAGAGTAATATTCTTCAAAGGGGAGCCATCCACAGAAACCACAGCAATGGGGGATGATAAAGGTTCAGGTTTTAAATTGAGTTTTTCCACGAATCCCCCATCAATTACATTCAGTGTAGACCCGCAATCAACAAACACCCGAAATTCCATCAATTTTTCCTGAGCAATCGTGGAAGCAGCTAAAAATATACCCTTGGAATTTAAACAGGCAATACGGGCGTGACTGACCATTTTTTTTTCTTTCTTCATACGAAGCTCACAGCCTTTAATCAAATGACCAGATTTTCCGCAATAGTAACACAAGCCTTCCGAAAAACGACGGTCTTTTTCTTGAGAGCGAGGTGCCACCGATCCAATCTCCATCGGTTCACCACTGTTAGTACACACATTATCATAACCAGAAACTGACATAGCAGAGGATTTGCTCTCATTAACCCTAGCACGCAGTCTTCTATCCACCCGTATAGCTAATTGCATAGCCTGTTGCAAATCCTCAGGTGTAGGATAAGCAATTAGCAGGTCTTTAACCCTTTCACTGAGCCCAGCAAGAAATAGACTTTTCAGAGCAGAATCGTTCCACCCTGTTTGAGTGGACCAACGACGAAAATGTGTACAATATTTTTCAACATTACCCGATCCTTGTTTTAAACGTCTCAACTCAGTCTCAGCTGATGCCACACGGTCAGGATCATCATATAATAGTCCTAAAGCAGAAAAAAAACTATCCACTGATCTGAAGCATGTATCACTAGGTTGCAAAGAAAAGGCCCACTCCTGAGGCTCTTTGCGCAAAAGTGACATTATGAACCCTACGCGCTGGGATTCATCCCCAGAGGACTTGGGTCTCAAACGAAAATACAATAAGCAAGCATTTTTAAATGAAAAAAATTCTCGATGTTCACCAAAAAATAAATCCGGCAAACATACCTTAGGCTCCAAGAAATATGCTCCAGGACAGTTACTCACGTGCTGACGGAGCTCGGCCACTTCCAGAGAGAGTCCCTGCAGGTGTTTAGCCAAATCCTGAACCGACACCATGATGGAACAAAAAAAAATCTTTCCTTAGAGAATTTGCAGGCTGGACTTACTGTTATGTTCTGCTACCAAAGCTAAGGAAAGAGAGGAGATCTGTCCCTACTATAGGACTCAGCTGAATCCCTACGATGTAACAGGGAACCTGATCCTGCGATCAGACCTGCTAAAGTCCTAATCTAGTCTGTACGAAGACCTATAGATGTGGGAGGGAATCCCTACAAGTACTAAGGACTGGGAGGAATATGGGACACCTCCTAACAGAAATAGTAGCAGACAGACGAACAAACAAAATAGATAGAACATAGAGGTCCGTAGACCAAGCAAACTAACAGAGTAGATACAGAGCACAGACTAGCTAGAAAGTAGATATACAATGAAGTCCAGCAAAGCCAGAAGGGCGGAGCAGGATTAAATAGGCCAACAAGGTCATGTGACCAGCAAAGGAAAAAAAACCTAACAGCAAGGTTCTAACAGGTAGAATAAATATCCCACGGGGGTAAAATTGAAAAAAGTTTAAAAAAAATTTTTTTTAGTCTTAGTCATTTTCCGGCGTTTATCAGACTTTCAGATAGGTGAAATGTCAGTGAGCATTCCGATTTCAGTTCCAGAGCGATTCGCCCGATGAGTCCTTCATATTTAGTCGTTTTCAGCCAATTTTCTGAATTTTTGAAAATTTCACTTTTTTGTGAAAATATCCACTAAATGAGGGAATAATATGTGTGAGGGTACCTCAGGAGAGTTCCAAATGTGTGTGGGTAGAATATATATCCCACAGGGGTAAAATTGAAAAAAGGTGAAAAAAATTTTTTTTTGGACTTAGTCATTTTTTCAGCGTTTATCAGACTTTCAGATAGGGGAAATGTCAGTGAGTGTTCCGATTTCAGTTCCAGAGCGATTCGCCCGATGAGTCCTGCATGTTTAGTCGTTTTCAGCCAAATTTCAGAATTTTTGAAAATTTCACTTTTTTGTGAAAATATCCACTAAATGAGGGAATAATATGTGTGAGGGTACCCCAGGAGAGTTCCAAATGTGTGTGGGTAGAATATATATCCCACGGGGGTAAAATTGTAAAAGGGTGAAAAAAATTTTTTGGACTTAGTCATTTTTCCAGCGTTTATCAGACTTTCAGACAGGGGAAATGTCAGTGAGCGTTCCGATTTCAGTTCCAGAGCGATTCGCCCAATGAGTCCATCATATTTAGTCGTTTTCAGCCAATTTTCTGAATTTTTGAAAATTTCACTTTTTTGTGAAAATATCCACTAAATGAGGGAATAATATGTGTGAGCGTACCCCAGGAGAGTTCCAAATGTGTGTGGGTAGAATATATATCCCACGGGGGTAAAATTGAAAAAAGGTGAAAAATTTTTTTTTTTGGACTTAATCATTTTTTTCAGCGTTTATCAGACTTTCAGATAGGGAAATATCAGTGAGCGTTCCGCTTTCAGTTCCAGAGCGATTCGCCCATTGAGTCCTTCATATTTAGTCGTTTTCAGGCAATTTTCTGAATTTTTGAAAATGTCACTTTTTTGTGAAAATATCCACTAAATGAGGGAATATTATGTGTGAGGGTACCCCAGGAGAGTTCCAAATGTGTGTGGGTAGAATATATATCCCACGGGGGTAAAATTGAAAAAAGGTGAAAAATTTTTTTTTTTGGGCTTAGTCATTTTTTCAGCGTTTATCAGACTTTCAGATAGGGGAAATGTCAGTGAGCGTTCCGGTTTCAGTTCCAGCGCGATTCGCCCGATGAGTCCTTCATATTCAGTCGTTTTCAGCCAATTTTCTGAATTTTTGAAAATTTCACTTTTTTGTGAAAATATCCACTAAATGAGGGAATAATATGTGTGAGGGTACCCCAGGAGAGTTCCAAATGTGTGTGGGTAGAATATATATCCCACGGGGGTAAAATTGAAAAAAGTTGAAAAAAATTTTTTTTTAGACTTAGTCATTTTCCGGCGTTTATCAGACTTTCAGATAGGTGAAATGTCAGTGAGCGTTCCGATTTCAGTTCCAGAGCGATTTGCCCGATGAGTCCTTCATATTTAGTCGTTTTCAGCCAATTTTCTGAATTTTTGAAAATTTCACTTTTTTGTGAAAATATCCACTAAATGAGGGAATAATATGTGTGAGGGTACCCCAGGAGAGTTCCAAATGTGTGTGGGTAGAATATATATCCCACAGGGGTAAAATTGAAAAAAGGTGAAAATTTTTTTTTTCGACTTAGTCATTTTTCCGGCGTTTATCAGACTTTCAGATAGGGGAAATGTCAGTGAGCGTTCCGATTTAAGTTCCAGAGCGATTCACCCGATGAGTCCTTCATATTTAGTCGTTTTCAGCCAATTTTCTGAATTTTTGAAAATTTCACTTTTTTGTGAAAATATTCACTAAATGAGGGAATAATATGTGTGAGGGTACCCCAGGAGAGTTCCAAATGTGTGTGGGTAGAATATATATCACACAGAGGTAAAATTGAAAAAAGGTCAAAAAATTTTATTTTTGGACTTAGTCATTTTTTCAGCGTTTATCAGACTTTCAGATAGGGGAAATGTCAGTGAGCGTTCCGATTTCAGTTCCAGAGCGATTCGCCCGATGAGTCCTTCATATTTAGTCGTTTTCAGCCAATTTTCTGAATTTTTGAAAATTTCACTTTTTTGTGAAAATATCCACTAAACGAGGGAATAATATGTGTGAGGGCATCCCAGGAGAGTTCCAAATGTGTGTGGGTAGAATATATATCCCACGGGGGTAAAATTGAAAAAAGTTGAAAAAAAATTTTTTTTAGACTTAGTCATTTTCCGGGGTTTATCAGACTTTCAGATAGGTGAAATGTCAGTGAGCGTTCCGATTTCAGTTCCAGAGCGATTCGCCCGATGAGTCCTTCATATTTAGTCGTTTTTAGCCAATTTTCTGAATTTTTGAAAATTTCACTTTTTTGTGAAAATATCCACTAAATGAAGGAATAATATGTGTGAGGGTACCCCAGGAGAGTTCCAAATGTGTGTGGGTAGAATATATATCACACGGAGGTAAAATTGAAAAAAGGTCAAAATATTTTATTTTTGGACTTAGTCATTTTTTCAGCGTTTATCAGACTTTCAGATAGGGGAAATGTCAGTGAGCGTTCCGATTTCAGTTCCAGAGCGATTCGCCCGATGAGTCCTTCATATTTAGTCGTTTTCAGCCAATTTTCTGAATTTTTGAAAATTTCACTTTTTTGTGAAAATATCCACTAAACGAGGGAATAATATGTGTGAGGGCATCCCAGGAGAGTTCCAAATGTGTGTGGGTAGAATATATATCCCACGGGGGTAAAATTGAAAAAAGTTGAAAAAAAATTTTTTTTAGACTTAGTCATTTTCCGGGGTTTATCAGACTTTCAGATAGGTGAAATGTCAGTGAGCATTCCGATTTCAGTTCCAGAGCGATTCGCCCGATGAGTCCTTCATATTTAGTCGTTTTTAGCCAATTTTCTGAATTTTTGAAAATTTCACTTTTTTGTGAAAATATCCACTAAATGAGGGAATAATATGTGTGAGGGTACCCCAGGAGAGTTCCAAATGTGTGTGGGTAGAATATATATCCCACAGGGGTAAAATTGAAAAAAGGTGAAAAATTTTTTTTTCGACTTAGTCATTTTTCCTGCGTTTATCAGACTTTCAGATAGGGGAAATGTCAGTGAGCGTTCCGATTTAAGTTCCAGAGCGATTCACCCGATGAGTCCTTCATATTTAGTCGTTTTCAGCCAATTTTCTGAATTTTTGAAAATTTCACTTTTTTGTGAAAATATTCACTAAATGAGGGAATAATATGTGTGAGGGTACCCCAGGAGAGTTCCAAATGTGTGTGGGTAGAATATATATCACACGGAGGTAAAATTGAAAAAAGGTCAAAATATTTTATTTTTGGACTTAGTCATTTTTTCAGCGTTTATCAGACTTTCAGATAGGGGAAATGTCAGTGAGCGTTCCGATTTCAGTTCCAGAGCGATTCGCCCGATGAGTCCTTCATATTTAGTCGTTTTCAGCCAATTTTCTGAATTTTTGAAAATTTCACTTTTTTGTGAAAATATCCACTAAACGAGGGAATAATATGTGTGAGGGCATCCCAGGAGAGTTCCAAATGTGTGTGGGTAGAATATATATCCCACGGGGGTAAAATTGAAAAAAGTTGAAAAAAAATTTTTTTTAGACTTAGTCATTTTCCGGGGTTTATCAGACTTTCAGATAGGTGAAATGTCAGTGAGCGTTCCGATTTCAGTTCCAGAGCGATTCGCCCGATGAGTCCTTCATATTTAGTCGTTTTTAGCCAATTTTCTGAATTTTTGAAAATTTCACTTTTTTGTGAAAATATCCACTAAATGAGGGAATAATATGTGTGAGGGTACCCCAGGAGAGTTCCAAATGTGTGTGGGTAGAATATATATCCCACAGGGGTAAAATTGAAAAAAGGTGAAAAAATTTTTTTTCGACTTAGTCATTTTTCCTGCGTTTATCAGACTTTCAGATAGGGGAAATGTCAGTGAGCGTTCCGATTTAAGTTCCAGAGCGATTCACCCGATGAGTCCTTCATATTTAGTCGTTTTCAGCCAATTTTCTGAATTTTTGAAAATTTCACTTTTTTGTGAAAATATTCACTAAATGAGGGAATAATATGTGTGAGGGTACCCCAGGAGAGTTCCAAATGTGTGTGGGTAGAATATATATCACACGGAGGTAAAATTGAAAAAAGGTCAAAATATTTTATTTTTGGACTTAGTCATTTTTTCAGCGTTTATCAGACTTTCAGATAGGGGAAATGTCAGTGAGCGTTCCGATTTCAGTTCCAGAGCGATTCGCCCGATGAGTCCTTCATATTTAGTCGTTTTCAGCCAATTTTCTGAATTTTTGAAAATTTCACTTTTTGTGAAAATATCCACTAAACGAGGGAATAATATGTGTGAGGGCATCCCAGGAGAGTTCCAAATGTGTGTGGGTAGAATATATATCCCACGGGGGTAAAATTGAAAAAAGTTGAAAAAAAATTTTTTTTAGACTTAGTCATTTTCCGGGGTTTATCAGACTTTCAGATAGGTGAAATGTCAGTGAGCGTTCCGATTTCAGTTCCAGAGCGATTCGCCCGATGAGTCCTTCATATTTAGTCGTTTTTAGCCAATTTTCTGAATTTTTGAAAATTTCACTTTTTTGTGAAAATATCCACTAAATGAGGGAATAATATGTGTGAGGGTACCCCAGGAGAGTTCCAAATGTGTGTGGGTAGAATATATATCACACGGAGGTAAAATTGAAAAAAGGTCAAAATATTTTATTTTTGGACTTAGTCATTTTTTCAGCGTTTATCAGACTTTCAGATAGGGGAAATGTCAGTGAGCATTCCGATTTCAGTTCCAGAGCGATTCGCCCGATGAGTCCTTCATATTTAGTCGTTTTCAGCCAATTTTCTGAATTTTTGAAAATTTCACTTTTTTGTGAAAATATCCACTAAACGAGGGAATAATATGTGTGAGGGCATCCCAGGAGAGTTCCAAATGTGTGTGGGTAGAATATATATCCCACGGGGGTAAAATTGAAAAAAGTTGAAAAAAAATTTTTTTTAGACTTAGTCATTTTCCGGGGTTTATCAGACTTTCAGATAGGTGAAATGTCAGTGAGCGTTCCGATTTCAGTTCCAGAGCGATTCGCCCGATGAGTCCTTCATATTTAGTCGTTTTTAGCCAATTTTCTGAATTTTTGAAAATTTAACTTTTTTGTGAAAATATCCACTAAATGAGGGAATAATATGTGTGAGGGTACCCCAGGAGAGTTCCAAATGTGTGTGGGTAGAATATATATCACACGGGGGTAAAATTGAAAATGGTGAAAAATTTTTTTTTTTGGACGTAGTCATTTTTTCAGCGTTTATCAGACTTTCAGATAGGGGAAATGTCAGTGAGCATTCCGATTTCAGTTCCAGAGCGATTCGCCCGATGAGTCCTTCATATTTAGTCGTTTTCAGCCAATTTTCTGAATTTTTGAAAATTTCACTTTTTTGTGAAAATATCCACTAAACGAGGGAATAATATGTGTGAGGGCATCCCAGGAGAGTTCCAAATGTGTGTGGGTAGAATATATATCCCACGGGGGTAAAATTGAAAAAAGTTGAAAAAAAATTTTTTTTAGACTTAGTCATTTTCCGGGGTTTATCAGACTTTCAGATAGGTAAAATGTCAGTGAGCGTTCCGATTTCAGTTCCAGAGCGATTCGCCCAATGAGTCCTTCATATTTAGTCGTTTTTAGCCAATTTTCTGAATTTTTGAAAATTTCACTTTTTTGTGAAAATATCCACTAAATGAGGGAATAATATGTGTGAGGGTACCCCAGGAGAGTTCCAAATGTGTGTGGGTAGAATATATATCACACGGGGGTAAAATTGAAAATGGTGAAAAATTTTTTTTTTTGGACGTAGTCATTTTTTCAGCGTTTATCAGACTTTCAGATAGGGGAAATGTCAGTGAGCGTTCCGATTTAAGTTCCAGAGCGATTCGCCCGATGAGTCCTTCATATTTAGTCGTTTTCAGCCAATTTTCTGAATTTTTGAAAATTTCACTTTTTTGTGAAAATATCCACTAAATGAGGGAATAATATGTGTGAGGGTACCCAGGAGAGTTCGAAATGTGTGTGGGTAGAATATATATCACACGGGAGTAAAATTGAAAAAAGGTGAAAATTTTTTTTTTTTGGACTTAGTCATTTTTTCAGCGTTTATCAGACTTTCAGATAGGGGAAATGTCAGTGAGCATTCCGATTTCAGTTCCAGAGCGATTCGCCCGATGAGTCCTTAATATTTAGTTGTTTTCAGCCAAATTTCAGAATTTTTAAAAATTTCATTTTTTGTGAAAATATCCACTAAATGAGGGATTAATATGTGTGAACGTACCCCAGGAGAGTTCCAAATGTGTGTGGGTAGAATATATATCACACGGGGGTAAAATTGAAAAAAGGTGAAAAATTCTTTTTTTTGGACTTAGTCATTTTTTCAGCGTTTATCAGACTTTCAGATAGGGGAAATGTCAGTGAGCGTTCCGATTTAAGTTCCAGAGCGATTCGCCCGATGAGTCCTTCATATTTAGTCGTTTTCAGGCAATTTTCTGAATTTTTGAAAATTTCACTCTATTGTGAAAATATCCACTAAATGAGGGAATAATATGTGTGCGGGTACCCCAGGAGAGTTCCAAATGTGTGTGGGTAGAATATATATCACACGGGGGTAAAATTGAAAAAAGGTGAAAAATTTTTTTTTTTGGACTTAGTCATTTTTTCAGCGTTTATCTGACTTTCAGATAGGGGAAATGTCAGTGAGCGTTCCGATTTCAGTTCCAGAGCGATTCGCCCGATGAGTCCTTAATATTTAGTTGTTTTCAGCCAAATTTCAGAATTTTTGAAAATTTCACTTTTTTGTGAAAATATCCACTAAATGAGGGAATAATATGTGTGAGGGTACCCCAGGAGAGTTCCAAATGTGTGTGGGTAGAATATATATCACACGGAGGTAAAATTGAAAAAAGGTCAAAATATTTTATTTTTGGACTTAGTCATTTTTTCAGCGTTTATCAGACTTTCAGATAGGGGAAATGTCAGTGAGCGTTCCGATTTCAGTTCCAGAGCGATTCGCCCGATGAGTCCTTCATATTTAGTCGTTTTCAGCCAATTTTCTGAATTTTTGAAAATTTCACTTTTTTGTGAAAATATCCACTAAACGAGGGAATAATATGTGTGAGGGCATCCCAGGAGAGTTCCAAATGTGTGTGGGTAGAATATATATCCCACGGGGGTAAAATTGAAAAAAGTTGAAAAAAATTTTTTTTTAGACTTAGTCATTTTCCGGGGTTTATCAGACTTTCAGATAGGTGAAATGTCAGTGAGCGTTCCGATTTCAGTTCCAGAGCGATTCGCCCGATGAGTCCTTCATATTTAGTCGTTTTTAGCCAATTTTCTCAATTTTTGAAAATTTCACTTTTTTGTGAAAATATCCACTAAATGAGGGAATAATATGGGTGAGGGTACCCCAGGAGAGTTCCAAATGTGTGTGGGTAGAATATATATCCCACAGGGGTAAAATTGAAAAAAGGTGAAAATTTTTTTTTTCGACTTAGTCATTTTTCCTGCGTTTATCAGACTTTCAGATAGGGGAAATGTCAGTGAGCGTTCCGATTTAAGTTCCAGAGCGATTCACCCGATGAGTCCTTCATATTTAGTCGTTTTCAGCCAATTTTCTGAATTTTTGAAAATTTCACTTTTTTGTGAAAATATTCACTAAATGAGGGAATAATATGTGTGAGGGTACCCCAGGAGAGTTCCAAATGTGTGTGGGTAGAATATATATCACACGGAGGTAAAATTGAAAAAAGGTCAAAATATTTTATTTTTGGACTTAGTCATTTTTTCAGCGTTTATCAGACTTTCAGATAGGGGAAATGTCAGTGAGCGTTCCGATTTCAGTTCCAGAGCGATTCGCCCGATGAGTCCTTCATATTTAGTCGTTTTCAGCCAATTTTCTGAATTTTTGAAAATTTCACTTTTTTGTGAAAATATCCACTAAACGAGGGAATAATATGTGTGAGGGCATCCCAGGAGAGTTCCAAATGTGTGTGGGTAGAATATATATCCCACGGGGGTAAAATTGAAAAAAGTTGAAAAAAATTTTTTTTTAGACTTAGTCATTTTCCGGGGTTTATCAGACTTTCAGATAGGTGAAATGTCAGTGAGCGTTCCGATTTCAGTTCCAGAGCGATTCGCCCGATGAGTCCTTCATATTTAGTCGTTTTTAGCCAATTTTCTGAATTTTTGAAAATTTCACTTTTTTGTGAAAATATCCACTAAATGAGGGAATAATATGTGTGAGGGTACCCCAGGAGAGTTCCAAATGTGTGTGGGTAGAATATATATCACACGGAGGTAAAATTGAAAAAAGGTCAAAATATTTTATTTTTGGACTGTCATTTTTTCAGCGTTTATCAGACTTTCAGATAGGGGAAATGTCAGTGAGCGTTCCGATTTCAGTTCCAGAGCGATTCGCCCGATGAGTCCTTCATATTTAGTCGTTTTCAGCTAATTTTCTGAATTTTTGAAAATTTCACTTTTTTGTGAAAATATCCACTAAACGAGGGAATAATATGTGTGAGGGCATCCCAGGAGAGTTCCAAATGTGTGTGGGTAGAATATATATCCCACGGGGGTAAAATTGAAAAAAGTTGAAAAAAAATTTTTTTTAGACTTAGTCATTTTCCATGGTTTATCAGACTTTCAGATAGGTGAAATGTCAGTGAGCGTTCCGATTTCAGTTCCAGAGCGATTCGCCCGATGAGTCCTTCATATTTAGTCGTTTTTAGCCAATTTTCTGAATTTTTGAAAATTTCACTTTTTTGTGAAAATATCCACTAAATGAGGGAATAATATGTGTGAGGGTACCCCAGGAGAGTTCCAAATGTGTGTGGGTAGAATATATATCACACGGAGGTAAAATTGAAAAAAGGTCAAAATATTTTATTTTTGGACTTAGTCATTTTTTCAGCGTTTATCAGACTTTCAGATAGGGGAAATGTCAGTGAGCGTTCCGATTTCAGTTCCAGAGTGATTCGCCCGATGAGTCCTTCATATTTAGTCGTTTTCAGCCAATTTTCTGAATTTTTGAAAATTTCACTTTTTTGTGAAAATATCCACTAAACAAGGGAATAATATGTGTGAGGGCATCCCAGGAGAGTTCCAAATGTGTGTGGGTAGAATATATATCCCACGGGGGTAAAATTGAAAAAAGTTGAAAAAAAATTTTTTTTAGACTTAGTCATTTTACGGGGTTTATCAGACTTTCAGATAGGTGAAATGTCAGTGAGCGTTCCGATTTCAGTTCCAGAGCGATTCGCCCGATGAGTCCTTCATATTTAGTCGTTTTTAGCCAATTTTCTGAATTTTTGAAAATTTCACTTTTTTGTGAAAATATCCACTAAATGAGGAAATAATATGTGTGAGGGTCCCCCAGGAGAGTTCCAAATGTGTGTGGGTAGAATATATATCCCACGGGGGTAAAATTGAAAAAAGTTGAAAAAAATTTTTTTTTAGACTTAGTCATTTTCCGTCGTTTATCAGACTTTCAGATAGGGGAAATGTCAGTGAGCGTTCCGATTTCAGTTCCAGAGCGATTCGCCCGATGAGTCCTTCATATTTAGTCGTTTTCAGCCAATTTTCTGAATTTTTGAAAATTTCACTTTTTTGTGAAAATATCCACTAAATGAGGGAATAATATGTGTGAGGGTACCCAGGAGAGTTCCAAATGTGTGTGGGTAGAATATATATCACACGGGGGTAAAATTGAAAAAAGGTGAAAAATTTTTTTTTTGGACTTAGTCATTTTTTCAGCGTTTATCAGACTTTCAGAGAGTGGAAATGTCAGTGAGCATTCCGATTTCAGTTCCAGAGCGATTCGCCCGATGAGTCCTTAATATTTAGTTGTTTTCAGCCAAATTTCAGAATTTTTAAAAATTTCATTTTTTGTGAAAATATCCACTAAATGAGGGATTAATATGTGTGAGGGGGATTAATATGTGTGAGGGTACCCCAGGAGAGTTCCAAATGTGTGTGGGTAGAATATATATCACACGGGGGTAAAATTGAAAAAAGGTGAAAAATTCTTTTTTTTGGACTTAGTCATTTTTTCAGCGTTTATCAGACTTTCAGATAGGGGAAATGTCAGTGAGCGTTCCGATTTAAGTTCCAGAGCGATTCGCCCGATGAGTCCTTCATATTTAGTCGTTTTCAGCCAATTTTCTGAATTTTTGAAAATTTCACTTTTTTGTGAAAATATCCACTAAATGAGGGAATAATATGTGTGAGGGTACCCCAGGAGAGTTCCAAATGTGTGTGGGTAGAATATATATCACACGGGGGTAAAATTGAAAAAAGGTGAAAAATTTTTTTTTTTGGACTTAGTCATTTTTTCAGCGTTTATCTGACTTTCAGATAGGGGAAATGTCAGTGAGCATTCCGATTTCAGTTCCAGAGCGATTCGCCCGATGAGTCCTTAATATTTAGTTGTTTTCAGCCAAATTTCAGAATTTTTGAAAATTTCACTTTTTTGTGAAAATATCCACTAAATGAGGGAATAATATGTGTGAGGGTACCCCAGGAGAGTTCCAAATGTGTGTGGGTAGAATATATATCCCACGGGGGTAAAATTGAAAAAAGGTGAAAAAAATTTTTTTTTTGGACTTAGTCATTTTTTCAGCATTTATCAGACTTTCAGATAGGGGAAATGTCAGTGAGCGTTCCGATTTCAGTTCCAGAGCGATTCGCCCGATGAGTCCTTAATATTTAGTTGTTTTCTGCCAAATTTCAGAATTTTTGAAAATTTCACTTTTTTGTGAAAATATCCACTAAATGAGGGAATAATATGTGTGAGGGTACCCCAGGAGAGTTCCAAATGTGTGTGGGTAGAATATATATCCCACGGGGGTAAAATTGAAAAAAGGTGAAAAAAATTTTTTTTTTGGACTTAGTCATTTTTTCAGCATTTATCAGACTTTCAGATAGGTGAAATGTCAGTGAGCGTTCCGATTTCAGTTCCAGAGCGATTCGCCCGATGAGTCCTTCATATTTAGTCGTTTTTAGCCAATTTTCTGAATTTTTGAAAATTTCACTTTTTTGTGAAAATATCCACTAAATGAGGGAATAATATGTGTGAGGGTACCCCAGGAGAGTTCCAAATGTGTGTGGGTAGAATATATATCACACGGAGGTAAAATTGAAAAAAGGTCAAAATATTTTATTTTTGGACTTAGTCATTTTTTCAGCGTTTATCAGACTTTCAGATAGGGGAAATGTCAGTGAGCGTTCCGATTTCAGTTCCAGAGCGATTCGCCCGATGAGTCCTTCATATTTAGTCGTTTTCAGCCAATTTTCTGAATTTTTGAAAATTTCACTTTTTTGTGAAAATATCCACTAAACGAGGGAATAATATGTGTGAGGGCATCCCAGGAGAGTTCCAAATGTGTGTGGGTAGAATATATATCCCACGGGGGTAAAATTGAAAAAAGTTGAAAAAAAATTTTTTTTAGACTTAGTCATTTTCCGGGGTTTATCAGACTTTCAGATAGGTGAAATGTCAGTGAGCGTTCCGATTTCAGTTCCAGAGCGATTCGCCCGATGAGTCCTTCATATTTAGTCGTTTTTAGCCAATTTTCTGAATTTTTGAAAATTTCACTTTTTTGTGAAAATATCCACTAAATGAGGAAATAATATGTGTGAGGGTCCCCCAGGAGAGTTCCAAATGTGTGTGGGTAGAATATATATCCCACGGGGGTAAAATTGAAAAAAGTTGAAAAAAATTTTTTTTTAGACTTAGTCATTTTCCGGCGTTTATCAGACTTTCAGATAGGGGAAATGTCAGTGAGCGTTCCGATTTAAGTTCCAGAGCGATTCGCCCGATGAGTCCTTCATATTTAGTCGTTTTCAGCCAATTTTCTGAATTTTTGAAAATTTCACTTTTTTGTGAAAATATCCACTAAATGAGGGAATAATATGTGTGAGGGTACCCAGGAGAGTTCCAAATGTGTGTGGGTAGAATATATATCACACGGGGGTAAAATTGAAAAAAGGTGAAAAAATTTTTTTTTTGGACTTAGTCATTTTTTCAGCGTTTATCAGACTTTCAGATAGTGGAAATGTCAGTGAGCGTTCCGATTTCAGTTCCAGAGCGATTCGCCCGATGAGTCCTTAATATTTAGTTGTTTTCAGCCAAATTTCAGAATTTTTGAAAATTTCACTTTTTTGTGAAAATATCCACTAAATGAGGGAATAATATGTGTGAGGGTACCCCAGGAGAGTTCCAAATGTGTGTGGGTAGAATATATATATCCCACGGGGGTAAAATTGAAAAAAGGTGAAAAAAATTTTTTTTTCGACTTAGTCATTTTTTCAGCGTTTATCAGACTTTCAGATAGGGGAAATGTCAGTGAGCATTCCGATTTCAGTTCCAGAGCGATTCGCCCGATGAGTCCTTAATATTTAGTTGTTTTCAGCCAAATTTCAGAATTTTTAAAAATTTCATTTTTTGTGAAAATATCCACTAAATGAGGGATTAATATGTGTGAGGGTACCCCAGGAGAGTTCCAAATTGTGTGTGGGTAGAATATATATCACACGGGGGTAAAATTGAAAAAAGGTGAAAAATTCTTTTTTTTGGACTTAGTCATTTTTTCAGCGTTTATCAGACTTTCAGATAGGGGAAATGTCAGTGAGCGTTCCGATTTAAGTTCCAGAGCGATTCGCCCGATGAGTCCTTCATATTTAGTCGTTTTCAGCCAATTTTCTGAATTTTTGAAAATTTCACTCTATTGTGAAAATATCCACTAAATGAGGGAATAATATGTGTGAGGGTACCCCAGGAGAGTTCCAAATGTGTGTGGGTAGAATATATATCACACGGGGGTAAAATTGAAAAAAGGTGAAAAATTTTTTTTTTTGGACTTAGTCATTTTTTCAGCGTTTATCTGACTTTCAGATAGGGGAAATGTCAGTGAGCGTTCCGATTTCAGTTCCAGAGCGATTCGCCCGATGAGTCCTTAATATTTAGTTGTTTTCAGCCAAATTTCAGAATTTTTGAAAATTTCACTTTTTTGTGAAAATATCCACTAAATGAGGGAATAATATGTGTGAGGGTACCCCAGGAGAGTTCCAAATGTGTGTGGGTAGAATATATATCCCACGGGGGTAAAATTGAAAAAAGGTGAAAAAAATTTTTTTTTTGGACTTAGTCATTTTTTCAGCATTTATCAGACTTTCAGATAGGGGAAATGTCAGTGAGCGTTCCGATTTCAGTTCCAGAGCGATTCACCCGATGAGTCCTTCATATTTAGTCGTTTTCAGCCAACTTTCTGAATTTTTGAAAATTTCACTTTTTTGTGAAAATATCCACTAAACGAGGGAATAATATGTGTGAGGGCATCCCAGGAGAGTTCCAAATGTGTGTGGGTAGAATATATATCCCACGGGGGTAAAATTGAAAAAAGTTGAAAAAAAATTTTTTGTAGACTTAGTCATTTTACGGGGTTTATCAGACTTTCAGATAGGTGAAATGTCAGTGAGCGTTCCGATTTCAGTTCCAGAGCGATTCGCCCGATGAGTCCTTCATATTTAGTCGTTTTCAGCCAATTTTCAGAATTTTTGAAAATTTCACTTTTTTGTGAAAATATCAACTAAATGAGGGAATAATATGTGTGAGGGTACCCCAGGAGTGTTCCAAATGTGCATGGGTAGAATATATATCCCACGGGGGTAAAATTGAAAAAAGTTGAAAAAATTTTTTTTTTGGGACTTAATCATTTTTTCAGCGTTTATCAGACTTTCAGATAGGGGAAATGTCAATGAACGTTCAGATTTCAGTTCCAGAGCGATTCGCCCGATGAGTCCTTCATATTTAGTCGTTTTCAGCCAATTTTCTGAATTTTTGAAAATTTCACTTTTTTGTGAAAATATCCAGTAAATGAGGGAATAATATGTGTGAGGGTACCCCAGGAGTGTTCCAAATGTGCATGGGTAGAATATATATCCCACGGGGTAAAATTGAAAAAAGTTAAAAAAATTTTTTTTTGGACTTAGTCATTTTTTCAGCATTTATCAGACTTTCAGATATGGGAAATGTCAGTGAGCGTTCCTATTTCAGTTCCAGAGCGATTCGTCCGATGAGTCCTTCATATTTAGTCGTTTTCAGCCAATTTTCAGAATTTTTGAAAATTTCACTTTTTTGTGAAAATATCCACTAAATGACGGAATAATGTGTGTGAGGGTACCCCAGGAGAGTTCCAAATGTGTGTGGGTAGAATATATATCCCACGGGGGTAAAATTGAAAAAAGGTGAAAAAAATTTTTTTTTGGACTTAGTCATTTTTTCAGCGTTTATCAGACTTTCAGATAGGGGAAATGTCAATGAGCATTCCGATTTCAGTTCCAGAGCGATTCGCCCGATGAGTCCTTCATATTTAGTCGTTTTCAGCCAATTTTCTGAATTTTTGAAAATTTCACTTTTTTTGTTAAAATATCCACTAAATGAGGGAATAATATGTGTGAGGGTACCCCAGGAGAGTTCCAAATGTGTGTGGGTAGAATATATATCCCACGGGGTAAAATTGAAAAAAGGTGAAAAAAATTTTTTTTTGGACTTAGTCATTTTTTCAGCATTTATCAGACTTTCAGATAGGGGAAATGTCAGTGAGCGTTCCGATTTCAGTTCCAGAGCGATTCGCCCGATGAGTCCTTAATATTTAGTTGTTTTCAGCCAAATTTCAGAATTTTTGAAAATTTCACTTTTTTGTGAAAATATCCACTAAATGAGGGAATAATATGTGTGAGGGTACCCCAGGAGAGTTCCAAATGTGTGTGGGTAGAATATATATCCCACGGGGGTAAAATTGAAAAAAGGTGAAAAAAATTTTTTTTTTGGACTTAGTCATTTTTTCAGCATTTATCAGACTTTCAGATAGGGGAAATGTCAGTGAGCGTTCCGATTTCAGTTCCAGAGCGATTCACCCGATGAGTCCTTCATATTTAGTCGTTTTCAGCCAACTTTCTGAATTTTTGAAAATTTCACTTTTTTGTGAAAATATCCACTAAACGAGGGAATAATATGTGTGAGGGCATCCCAGGAGAGTTCCAAATGTGTGTGGGTAGAATATATATCCCACGGGGGTAAAATTGAAAAAAGTTGAAAAAAAATTTTTTGTAGACTTAGTCATTTTACGGGGTTTATCAGACTTTCAGATAGGTGAAATGTCAGTGAGCGTTCCGATTTCAGTTCCAGAGCGATTCGCCCGATGAGTCCTTCATATTTAGTCGTTTTCAGCCAATTTTCAGAATTTTTGAAAATTTCACTTTTTTGTGAAAATATCAACTAAATGAGGGAATAATATGTGTGAGGGTACCCCAGGAGTGTTCCAAATGTGCATGGGTAGAATATATATCCCACGGGGGTAAAATTGAAAAAAGTTGAAAAAATTTTTTTTTTGGGACTTAATCATTTTTTCAGCGTTTATCAGACTTTCAGATAGGGGAAATGTCAATGAACGTTCAGATTTCAGTTCCAGAGCGATTCGCCCGATGAGTCCTTCATATTTAGTCGTTTTCAGCCAATTTTCTGAATTTTTGAAAATTTCACTTTTTTGTGAAAATATCCAGTAAATGAGGGAATAATATGTGTGAGGGTACCCCAGGAGTGTTCCAAATGTGCATGGGTAGAATATATATCCCACGGGGTAAAATTGAAAAAAGTTAAAAAAATTTTTTTTTGGACTTAGTCATTTTTTCAGCATTTATCAGACTTTCAGATATGGGAAATGTCAGTGAGCGTTCCTATTTCAGTTCCAGAGCGATTCGTCCGATGAGTCCTTCATATTTAGTCGTTTTCAGCCAATTTTCAGAATTTTTGAAAATTTCACTTTTTTGTGAAAATATCCACTAAATGACGGAATAATGTGTGTGAGGGTACCCCAGGAGAGTTCCAAATGTGTGTGGGTAGAATATATATCCCACGGGGGTAAAATTGAAAAAAGGTGAAAAAAATTTTTTTTTGGACTTAGTCATTTTTTCAGCGTTTATCAGACTTTCAGATAGGGGAAATGTCAATGAGCATTCCGATTTCAGTTCCAGAGCGATTCGCCCGATGAGTCCTTCATATTTAGTCGTTTTCAGCCAATTTTCTGAATTTTTGAAAATTTCACTTTTTTTGTTAAAATATCCACTAAATGAGGGAATAATATGTGTGAGGGTACCCCAGGAGAGTTCCAAATGTGTGTGGGTAGAATATATATCCCACGGGGTAAAATTGAAAAAAGGTGAAAAAAATTTTTTTTTGGACTTAGTCATTTTTTCAGCATTTATCAGACTTTCAGATAGGGGAAATGTCAGTGAGCGTTCCGATTTCAGTTCCAGAGCGATTCGCCCGATGAGTCCTTCATATTTAGTCGTTTTCAGCCAATTTTCAGAATTTTTGAAAATTTCACTTTTTTGTGAAAATATCAACTAAATGAGGGAATAATATGTGTGAGGGTACCCCAGGAGTGTTCCAAATGTGCATGGGTAGAATATATATCCCACGGGGGTAAAATTGAAAAAAGTTGAAAAAATTTTTTTTTTGGGACTTAATCATTTTTTCAGCGTTTATCAGACTTTCAGATAGGGGAAATGTCAGTGAGCGTTCCGATTTCAGCTCCAGCGCGATTCGCCCGATGAGTCCTTCATATTCAGTCGTTTTCAGCCAATTTTCTGAATTTTTGAAAATTTCACTCTTTTGTGAAAATATCCACTAAATGAGGGAATAATATGTGTGAGGGTACCCCAGGAGAGTTCCAAATGTGTGTGGGTAGAATATATATCCCACGGGGAAAAACTGAAAAGAAGTTAAAAAATTTTTTTTTTGGACTTAGTCAGTTTTTCAGCGTTTATCAGACTTTCAGATAGGGGAAATGTCAGTGAGCGTTCCGATTTCAGTTCCAGAGCGATTCGCCCGATGAGTCCTTCATATTTAGTCCTTTTCAGCCAATTTTCAGAATTTTTGAAAATTTCACTTTTTTGTGAAAATATCAACTAAATGAGGGAATAATATGTGTGAGGGTACCCCAGGAGTGTTCCAAATGTGCATGGGTAGAATATATATCCCACGGGGGTAAAATTGAAAAAAGTTGAAAAAATTTTTTTTTTGGGACTTAATCATTTTTTCAGCGTTTATCAGACTTTCAGATAGGGGCAATATCAGTGAGCGTTCCGATTTCAGTTCCAGAGCGATTCGCCCGATGAGTCCTTCATATTTAGTCGTTTTCAGCCAATTTTCTGAATTTTTGAAAATTTCACTTTTTTGTGAAAATATCCACTAAATGAGGGAATAATATGTGTGAGGGTACCCCAGGAGAGTTCCAAATGTGTGTGGGTAGAATATATATCCCACGGGGGTAAAATTGAAAAAAGTTGAAAAAAATTTTTTTTTGGACTTAGTCATTTTTTCAGCGTTTATCAGACTTTCAGATAGGGGAAATGTCAGTGAGCGTTCCGATTTCAGTTCCAGAGCGATTCGCCCGATGAGTACTTCATATTTAGTCGTTTTCAGCCAATTTTCTGAATTTTTGAAAATTTCACTTTTTTATGAAAATATCCACTAAATGAGGGAATAATATGTGTGAGGGTACCCCAGGAGTGTTCCAAATGTGCGTGGGTAGAATATATATCCCACGGGGGTAAAATTGAAAAAAGGTGAAAAATATTTTTTTTTGGACTTTGTCATTTTTTCAGCATTTATCAGACTTTCAGATAGGGGAAATGTCAGTGAGCATTCCGATTTCAGTTCCAGAGCGATTCACTCGATGAGTCCTTCATATTTAGTTGTTTTAAGCCAATTTTCTGAATTTTTGAAAATTTCACTTTTTTGTGAAAATATCCACTAAATGAGGGAATAATATGTGTGAGGGTACCCCAGGAGAGTTCCAAATGTGTATGGGTAGAATATATATCCACGGGGGTAAAAATGAAAAAAGGTGAAAATAATTTTTTTTTGGACTTAGTCATTTTTTCAGCGTTTATCAGACTTTCAGATAGGGGAAATGTCAGTGAGCGTTCCGATTTCAGTTCCAGAGCGATTCGCCCAATGAGTCCTTCATATTTAGTCATTTTCAGCCAATTTTCTGAATTTTTGAAAATTTCACTTTTTTGTGAAAATATCCACTAAATGAGGGAATAATATGTGTGAGGGTACCCCAGGAGTGTTTCAAATGTGCGTGGGTAGAATATATATCCCACGGGGGTAAAATTGAAAGAATTTTTTTTTGGACTTAATTATTTTTTCAGCGTTTATCAGACTTTCAGATAGGGGCAATATGAGTGAGCGTTCCGATTTCAGTTCCAGAGCGATTCGCCCGATGAGTCCTTCATATTTAGTCGTTTTCAGCCAATTTTCTGAATTTTTGAAAATTTCACTTGTTTGTGAAAATATCCACTAAATGAGGGAATAATATGTGTGAGGGTACCCCAGGAGAGTTCCAAATGTGTGTGGGTAGAATATATATCCCACGGGGGTAAAATTGAAAAAAGGTTAAAAAATTTTTTTTTTTGGACTTAGTCATTTTTTCAGCGTTAATCAGACTTTCAGATAGGGGAACTGTCAGTGAGCATTCCGATTTCAATTCCAGTGCGATTCGCCCGATGAGTCCTTCATATTCAGTCGTTTTCAGCCAATTTTCTGAATTTTTGAAAATTTCACTTTTTGTGAAAATATCCACTAAATGAGGGAATAATATGCGTGAGGGTACCCCAGGAATGTTCCAAATGTGCGTGGGTAGAATATATATCCCACGGGGGTAAAATTGAAATAAGTTGAAAAAAAATTTTTTTTGGACTTAGTCATTTTTTCAGCGTTTATCAGACTTTCAGATAGGGGAAATGTCAGTGAGCGTTCAGATTTCAGCTCCAGCGCGATTCGCCCGATGAGTCCTTCATATTCAGTCGTTTTCAGCCAATTTTCTGAATTTTTGAAAATTTCACTCTTTTGTGAAAATATCCACTAAATGAGGGAATAATATGTGTGAGGGTACCCCAGGAGAGTTCCAAATGTGTGTGGGTAGAATATATATCCCACGGGGAAAAACTGAAAAGAAGTTAAAAAATTTTTTTTTTGGACTTAGTCAGTTTTTCAGCGTTTATCAGACTTTCAGATAGGGGAAATGTCAGTGAGCGTTCCGATTTCAGTTCCAGAGCGATTCGCCCGATGAGTCCTTCATATTTAGTCCTTTTCAGCCAATTTTCAGAATTTTTGAAAATTTCACTTTTTTGTGAAAATATCCACTAAATGAGGGAATAATTTGTGTGAGGGTACCCCAGGAGTGTTCCAAATGTGCGTGGGTAGAATATATATCCCACGGGGGTAAAATTGAAAAAAGTTGAAAAATTTTTTTTTTTGGACTTAGTCATTTTTTTAGCGTTTATCAGACTTTCAGATAGGGGAAATGTCAGTGAGCGTTCCGATTTCAGTTCCAGCGCGATTCGCCCGATGAGTCCTTCATATTCAGTCTTTTTCAGCCAATTTTCAGAATTTTTGAAAATTTCACTTTTTTGTGAAAATATCCACTAAATGAGGGAATAATATGTGTGAGGGTACCCCAGGAGAGTTTCAAATGTGCGTGGGTAGAATATATATCCCACGGGGGTAAAATTGAAAAAAGGTGAAAAAATTTTTTTTGGACTTAGTCATTTTTTCAGCGTTTATCAGACTTTCAGATAGGGGAAATGTCAGTGAGCGTTGCGATTTCAGTTCCAGAGCGATTCGCCCGATGAGTCCTTCATATTTAGTCGTTTTCAGCCAATTTTCTGAATTTTTGAAAATTTCACTTTTTTGTGAAAATATCCACTAAATGAGGGAATAATATGTGTGAGGGTACCCCAGGAGAGTTCCAAATGTGTGTGGGTAGAATTTATATCACACGGGGGTAAAATTGAAAAAAGGTGAAAAATTTTTTTTTTTGGACTTAGTCATTTTTTCAGCGTTTATCAGACTTTCAGATAGGGGAAATGTCAGTGAGCATTCCGATTTCAGTTCCAGAGCGATTCGCCCGATGAGTCCTTCATATTTAGTCGTTTTCAGCCAATTTTCTGAATTTTTGAAAATTTCACTTTTTTGTGAAAATATCCACTAAATGAGGGAATAATATGTGTGAGGGTACCCCAGGAGAGTTCCAAATGTGTGTAGGTATAATATATATCCCACGGGGGTAAAATTGAAAAAAGTTTAAAAAAAATTTTTTTTTAGACTTAGTCATTTTCCGGCGTTTATCAGACTTTCAGATAGGTGAAATGTCAGTGAGCATTCCGATTTCAGTTCCAGAGCGATTCGCCCGATGAGTCCTTCATATTTAGTCGTTTTTAGCCAATTTTCTGAATTTTTGAAAATGTCACTTTTTTGTGAAAATATCCACTAAATGAGGGAATAATATGTGTGAAGGTACCCCAGGAGAGTACCAAATGTGTGTGGGTAGAATATATATCCCACGGGGGTAAAATTGAAAAAAGGTGAAAAATTTTTTTTTTTGAACTTAGTCATTTTTTCATCGTTTTTCAGACTTTCAGATAGGGGAAATGTCAGTGAGCGTTCCGATTTCAGTTCCAGAGCGATTCGCCCGATGAGTCCTTCATATTTAGTCGTTTTCAGCCAATTTTCTGAATTTTTGAAAATTTCACTTTTTTGTGAAAATATCCACTAAATGAGGGAATAATATGTGTGAGGGTACCCCAGGAGAGTTCCAAATGTGTGTGGGTAGTGTTATGTTCTGCTACCAAAGCTAAGGAAAGAGAGGAGATTTGTCCCTACTATAGGACTCAGCTGAATCCCTACGATGTAACAGGGAACCTGATCCTGCGATCAGACCTGCTAAAGTCCTAATCTAGTCTGTACGAAGACCTATAGATGTGGGAGGGAATCCCTACAAGTACTAAGGACTGGGAGGAATATGGGACACCTCCTAACAGAAATAGTAGCAGACAGACGAACAAACAAAATAGATAGAACATAGAGGTCCGTAGACCAAGCAAACTAACAGAGTAGATACAGAGCACAGACTAGCTAGAAAGTAGATATACAATGAAGTCCAGCAAAGCCAGAAGGGCGGAGCAGGATTAAATAGGCCAACAAGGTCATGTGACCAGCAAAGGAAAAAAAACCTAACAGCAAGGTTCTAACAGTACCCCCCCTTCTAAGAGGATCCTCCGGATCCCCTAGGACCAGGCTTATCAGGAAATCTCCTGTGAAACGCTCTGATAAGTCTGGACGCGGAAACATCATCTGACCTCACCCAAGAGTTATCCTCGGGTCCGAAACCTTTCCAGGCCACAAGATACTGCAAACTACCTCTATACCGTCTAGAGTCAAGGATGCGAGAAATTTCATATTCCCCGTCCTCCACCACCGGAGGAACAGAGGCAGAGGCGTCACCATCCGACACAACAGCTTTTTTTAACAGAGAGACATGAAAGACCGGATTAATTCTCCAGGAGGTAGGAACCTTCAACCTAACAGCAGATTGGTTGACAACCTGAAGCACCTTAAAGGGCCCTACAAACTTGGGACCCAATTTCTTAGAAGGAATCCTCAACCGCAGATTCCTAGAGGACAACCAAACCATGTCACCAACAGCGAACAAAACCTCCTGTCGTTTCCTATCAAAGTAGTCTTTAGATTTTCTGTTGGCCTCCTGAAGATTACCACGCACATCCGTCCAAACTCTTTCCAAATCACCGGAAAAATTCTCCTCCTCAGGCACGGCAGATCCCAACTTGGAGAACGACCCAAACGACGGATGTCTCCCAGAACAACAAAAAAAAGGCGAACAACCAGCAGAAGAAGATGTATGATTGTTCAGAGCAAATTCGGCAAGTGGCAGAAACTCAGACCACCCCTCTTGATTGTCTGCCACAAAACAACGCAAGAACTGCTCAACATCCTGGTTTTTCCTTTCTGTCTGGCCATTATATTCAGGATGATATCCGGACGAAAACGACAAATGAATTCCCAACCTGTCACAAAAGGCACGCCAAAAACGAGCCACGAACTGAGGACCCCTATCAGAAACAATGTCAGTAAGAACGCCATGAAGTCTGACAATTTCCTTGACAAAGGCCTTAGCGAGAGTTTTAGCGCAGGGCAGTTTGACGAAGGGAACCAAGTGACACATCTTGCTAAAACGGTCCACGACCACCCAGATGACAGTAAAACCCTCAGAGGGGGGAAGGTCAGTTATAAAGTCCATAGCCAAATGTGTCCAAGGAGCACTGGGGACCTCCAAAGGACAAAGCAACCCCGCAGCAGGAGTATGTGAGGACTTAGATCTAGCACATATAGTACATTGGCGCACCCACTTAATGACTTCCTTCTGCCATCCAGGCCACCAAAAACTGCGACCCACCAGTCTCTTGGTCTCAGAGATTCCGGGATGACCTGCCAACCGAGATTCGTGACACTCAACAAACAAATCTCTCCTAAAGGTCCCAGGCACAAACAACCTCCCATGAGGAGTGTTAGATGGGGCATTCTTCTGAGCTTTAAGAATCTCATCTTCCAGAACGGAGTCTAAAGCAGCTATCACAATACCTTCTTGTAAAATGTTTTCCTCTTTCTCAGCACCGACTATGGGAGAAAAACTGCGAGACAAGGCATCCGCCTTAACATTCTTAGTACCAGGGATGTAAGTAACGGAGAAATTAAACCGCGAGAAAAACAGTGCCCACCTAGCCTGACGGGCATTCAGGCGCTTGGCAGCGTCAAGATATATCAGATTTTTATGATCCGTAAGAACCTG
Source organism: Phyllobates terribilis (assembly GCF_046119375.1). Taxonomy (NCBI): domain Eukaryota; kingdom Metazoa; phylum Chordata; class Amphibia; order Anura; family Dendrobatidae; genus Phyllobates; species Phyllobates terribilis. Next base: position 15,409,305 of record NW_027362773.1, on the reverse strand, counting down.
AACGGGAAATTCCGCACCTTCCAAGAAGTGGCGCCAGTGTTCAAATGTGAGTTTAATAGCCAATAATTCCCGATTACCAATATCGTAATTCAATTCAGTCTCCGAAAATTTTTTTGAAAAAAAGGCACAGGGATGTAATCCATCCCCGTTATCCTGAGACAATACTGCGCCAACCCCCACAGAGGAAGCATCAACCTCAACCAAAAACGGCCTAGTAACATCAGGCTGCATAAGGATGGGAGCAGAGGTGAACCTCTCCTTGAGATACACAAAAGCTTCAATGGCCTCAGAAGACCACTGAACCGCATCAGCACCTTTCCTGGTGAGATCAGTCAGAGGTTTGACAATACTAGAAAATTTTTTTATGAATTTTCTATAGTAATTGGCGAAACCCAAAAACCTCTGTATCGATTTCAAACCAATAGGCCTAGGCCATTCCTGCACAGCCTGAACCTTAACCGGATCCATCTCAAAACCTTTGCTGGAGATAATGTAGCCCAAAAAACTAATTCTCTGTACAGCGAACTCACATTTCTCCAGCTTAGCAAAAAGCGAATTGTCCATTAATAACTGTAATACCTCACGCACGCTCTGCCAATGAGACTCCAGATCTGGCGAATAAATCAAAATGTCATCCAAATACACAACCACATTTTTACCGATCAAAGGTCTAAGGATGTCATTAATCAGATTCTGAAAAAATGCAGGAGCATTAGTAAGACCAAAAGGCATAACCAGATTCTCAAAATGACCCACAGGAGTGTTAAAAGCAGTCTTCCATTCATCACCCTCCTTCATGCGCAACAGATTGTATGCCCCCTTAAGGTCAATTTTAGAGAACCACTTGGCCCCCAATAACTGGTTAAACAGATCAGGAATCAATGGCAGTGGGTAAGGATTGCGTACCGTAATTTTGTTAATCTCACGAAAATCCAGATAAGGACGTAAACCGCCGTCCTTTTTTTTTACAAAAAAAAATCCAACCGCCACAGGAGACTTAGAGGGCCTAATGTGACCGGCGGCCAAACTTGTCTGTATGTATTCCTCCAAAGCCTTCCTCTCAGGAATAGTAAGGTTAAATAAACGACTTTTAGGAAGAGTCGCTCCAGGGACAAATTCAATAGAACAATCATAGTCTCTATGGGGAGGCAAAACCTGCGATTCCTTCTCAGAAAAAACTCTCCAAAAATCCTGAATAGGAACAGGCAATTCTCCCCTATCCAAAGCTGCAATACGCCCGTTACAACACTTGTCATAACATTTATGGCTCCAGGATTTAATTTCACTGGTAGACCAATCCAGTACAGGATTGTGAAATTTTAACCAGGGCAAACCCAATATTACTGGAGAAGGCAAGTTATTCAACACTACCAAATCCAATTTCTCATGGTGAACACCATTAATAGTGAGAGGAAATTCACTGACCTTGAGAGTAATATTCTTCAAAGGGGAGCCATCCACAGAAACCACAGCAATGGGGGATGATAAAGGTTCAGGTTTTAAATTGAGTTTTTCCACGAATCCCCCATCAATTACATTCAGTGTAGACCCGCAATCAACAAACACCCGAAATTCCATCAATTTTTCCTGAGCAATCGTGGAAGCAGCTAAAAATATACCCTTGGAATTTAAACAGGCAATACGGGCGTGACTGACCATTTTTTTTTCTTTCTTCATACGAAGCTCACAGCCTTTAATCAAATGACCAGATTTTCCGCAATAGTAACACAAGCCTTCCGAAAAACGACGGTCTTTTTCTTGAGAGCGAGGTGCCACCGATCCAATCTCCATCGGTTCACCACTGTTAGTACACACATTATCATAACCAGAAACTGACATAGCAGAGGATTTGCTCTCATTAACCCTAGCACGCAGTCTTCTATCCACCCGTATAGCTAATTGCATAGCCTGTTGCAAATCCTCAGGTGTAGGATAAGCAATTAGCAGGTCTTTAACCCTTTCACTGAGCCCAGCAAGAAATAGACTTTTCAGAGCAGAATCGTTCCACCCTGTTTGAGTGGACCAACGACGAAAATGTGTACAATATTTTTCAACATTACCCGATCCTTGTTTTAAACGTCTCAACTCAGTCTCAGCTGATGCCACACGGTCAGGATCATCATATAATAGTCCTAAAGCAGAAAAAAAACTATCCACTGATCTGAAGCATGTATCACTAGGTTGCAAAGAAAAGGCCCACTCCTGAGGCTCTTTGCGCAAAAGTGACATTATGAACCCTACGCGCTGGGATTCATCCCCAGAGGACTTGGGTCTCAAACGAAAATACAATAAGCAAGCATTTTTAAATGAAAAAAATTCTCGATGTTCACCAAAAAATAAATCCGGCAAACATACCTTAGGCTCCAAGAAATATGCTCCAGGACAGTTACTCACGTGCTGACGGAGCTCGGCCACTTCCAGAGAGAGTCCCTGCAGGTGTTTAGCCAAATCCTGAACCGACACCATGATGGAACAAAAAAAAATCTTTCCTTAGAGAATTTGCAGGCTGGACTTACTGTTATGTTCTGCTACCAAAGCTAAGGAAAGAGAGGAGATCTGTCCCTACTATAGGACTCAGCTGAATCCCTACGATGTAACAGGGAACCTGATCCTGCGATCAGACCTGCTAAAGTCCTAATCTAGTCTGTACGAAGACCTATAGATGTGGGAGGGAATCCCTACAAGTACTAAGGACTGGGAGGAATATGGGACACCTCCTAACAGAAATAGTAGCAGACAGACGAACAAACAAAATAGATAGAACATAGAGGTCCGTAGACCAAGCAAACTAACAGAGTAGATACAGAGCACAGACTAGCTAGAAAGTAGATATACAATGAAGTCCAGCAAAGCCAGAAGGGCGGAGCAGGATTAAATAGGCCAACAAGGTCATGTGACCAGCAAAGGAAAAAAAACCTAACAGCAAGGTTCTAACAGGTAGAATATATATCCCACGGGGGTAAAATTGAAAAAAGTTTAAAAAAAATTTTTTTTAGTCTTAGTCATTTTCCGGCGTTTATCAGACTTTCAGATAGGTGAAATGTCAGTGAGCATTCCGATTTCAGTTCCAGAGCGATTCGCCCGATGAGTCCTTCATATTTAGTCGTTTTCAGCCAATTTTCTGAATTTTTGAAAATTTCACTTTTTTGTGAAAATATCCACTAAATGAGGGAATAATATGTGTGAGGGTACCTCAGGAGAGTTCCAAATGTGTGTGGGTAGAATATATATCCCACAGGGGTAAAATTGAAAAAAGGTGAAAAAAAATTTTTTTTGGACTTAGTCATTTTTTCAGCGTTTATCAGACTTTCAGATAGGGGAAATGTCAGTGAGTGTTCCGATTTCAGTTCCAGAGCGATTCGCCCGATGAGTCCTGCATGTTTAGTCGTTTTCAGCCAAATTTCAGAATTTTTGAAAATTTCACTTTTTTGTGAAAATATCCACTAAATGAGGGAATAATATGTGTGAGGGTACCCCAGGAGAGTTCCAAATGTGGTGGGTAGAATATATATCCCACGGGGGTAAAATTGTAAAAGGGTGAAAAAAATTTTTTCGACTTAGTCATTTTTCCAGCGTTTATCAGACTTTCAGACAGGGGAAATGTCAGTGAGCGTTCCGATTTCAGTTCCAGAGCGATTCGCCCAATGAGTCCATCATATTTAGTCGTTTTCAGCCAATTTTCTGAATTTTTGAAAATTTCACTTTTTTGTGAAAATATCCACTAAATGAGGGAATAATATGTGTGAGCGTACCCCAGGAGAGTTCCAAATGTGTGTGGGTAGAATATATATCCCACGGGGGTAAAATTGAAAAAAGGTGAAAAATTTTTTTTTTTGGACTTAATCATTTTTTTCAGCGTTTATCAGACTTTCAGATAGGGAAATATCAGTGAGCGTTCCGCTTTCAGTTCCAGAGCGATTCGCCCATTGAGTCCTTCATATTTAGTCGTTTTCAGGCAATTTTCTGAATTTTTGAAAATGTCACTTTTTTGTGAAAATATCCACTAAATGAGGGAATAATATGTGTGAGGGTACCCCAGGAGAGTTCCAAATGTGTGTGGGTAGAATATATATCCCACGGGGGTAAAATTGAAAAAAGGTGAAAAAAATTTTTTTGGACTTAGTCATTTTTCCATCGTTTATCAGACTTTCAGACAGGGGAAATGTCAGTGAGCGTTCTGATTTCAGTACCAGAGCGATTCGCCCAATGAGTCCTTCATATTTAGTCGTTTTCAGCCAATTTTCTGAATTTTTGAAAATTTCACTTTTTTTGTGAAAATATCCACTAAATGAGGGAATAATATGTGTGAGGGTATCCCAGGAGAGTTCCAAATGTGTGTGGGTAGAATATATATCCCACGGGGGTAAAATTGAAAAAAGTTGAAAAAAATTTTTTTTTAGACTTAGTCATTTTCCGGCGTTTATCAGACTTTCAGATAGGTGAAATGTCAGTGAGCGTTCCGATTTCAGTTCCAGAGCGATTTGCCCGATGAGTCCTTCATATTTAGTCGTTTTCAGCCAATTTTCTGAATTTTTGAAAATTTCACTTTTTTGTGAAAATATCCACTAAATGAAGGAATAATATGTGTGAGGGTACCCCAGGAGAGTTCCAAATGTGTGTGGGTAGAATATATATCACACGGAGGTAAAATTGAAAAAAGGTCAAAATATTTTATTTTTGGACTTAGTCATTTTTCCTGCGTTTATCAGACTTTCAGATAGGGGAAATGTCAGTGAGCGTTCCGATTTAAGTTCCAGAGCGATTCACCCGATGAGTCCTTCATATTTAGTCGTTTTCAGCCAATTTTCTGAATTTTTGAAAATTTCACTTTTTTGTGAAAATATTCACTAAATGAGGGAATAATATGTGTGAGGGTACCCCAGGAGAGTTCCAAATGTGTGTGGGTAGAATATATATCACACGGAGGTAAAATTGAAAAAAGGTCAAAATATTTTATTTTTGGACTTAGTCATTTTTTCAGCGTTTATCAGACTTTCAGATAGGGGAAATGTCAGTGAGCGTTCCGATTTCAGTTCCAGAGCGATTCGCCCGATGAGTCCTTCATATTTAGTCGTTTTCAGCCAATTTTCTGAATTTTTGAAAATTTCACTTTTTGTGAAAATATCCACTAAACGAGGGAATAATATGTGTGAGGGCATCCCAGGAGAGTTCCAAATGTGTGTGGGTAGAATATATATCCCACGGGGGTAAAATTGAAAAAAGTTGAAAAAAAATTTTTTTTAGACTTAGTCATTTTCCGGGGTTTATCAGACTTTCAGATAGGTGAAATGTCAGTGAGCGTTCCGATTTCAGTTCCAGAGCGATTCGCCCGATGAGTCCTTCATATTTAGTCGTTTTTAGCCAATTTTCTGAATTTTTGAAAATTTCACTTTTTTGTGAAAATATCCACTAAATGAGGGAATAATATGTGTGAGGGTACCCCAGGAGAGTTCCAAATGTGTGTGGGTAGAATATATATCACACGGGGGTAAAATTGAAAATGGTGAAAAATTTTTTTTTTTGGACGTAGTCATTTTTTCAGCGTTTATCAGACTTTCAGATAGGGGAAATGTCAGTGAGCGTTCCGATTTAAGTTCCAGAGCGATTCGCCCGATGAGTCCTTCATATTTAGTCGTTTTCAGCCAATTTTCTGAATTTTTGAAAATTTCACTTTTTTGTGAAAATATCCACTAAATGAGGGAATAATATGTGTGAGGGTACCCAGGAGAGTTCCAAATGTGTGTGGGTAGAATATATATCACACGGGGGTAAAATTGAAAAAAGGTGAAAAATTTTTTTTTTTGGACTTAGTCATTTTTTCAGCGTTTATCAGACTTTCAGATAGGGGAAATGTCAGTGAGCATTCCGATTTCAGTTCCAGAGCGATTCGCCCGATGAGTCCTTAATATTTAGTTGTTTTCAGCCAAATTTCAGAATTTTTAAAAATTTCATTTTTTGTGAAAATATCCACTAAATGAGGGATTAATATGTGTGAAGGTACCCCAGGAGAGTTCCAAATGTGTGTGGGTAGAATATATATCACACGGGGGTAAAATTGAAAAAAGGTGAAAAATTCTTTTTTTTGGACTTAGTCATTTTTTCAGCGTTTATCAGACTTTCAGATAGGGGAAATGTCAGTGAGCGTTCCGATTTAAGTTCCAGAGCGATTCGCCCGATGAGTCCTTCATATTTAGTCGTTTTCAGGCAATTTTCTGAATTTTTGAAAATTTCACTCTATTGTGAAAATATCCACTAAATGAGGGAATAATATGTGTGCGGGTACCCCAGGAGAGTTCCAAATGTGTGTGGGTAGAATATATATCACACGGGGGTAAAATTGAAAAAAGGTGAAAAATTTTTTTTTTTGGACTTAGTCATTTTTTCAGCGTTTATCTGACTTTCAGATAGGGGAAATGTCAGTGAGCGTTCCGATTTCAGTTCCAGAGCGATTCGCCCGATGAGTCCTTAATATTTAGTTGTTTTCAGCCAAATTTCAGAATTTTTGAAAATTTCACTTTTTTGTGAAAATATCCACTAAACGAGGGAATAATATGTGTGAGGGCATCCCAGGAGAGTTCCAAATGTGTGTGGGTAGAATATATATCCCACGGGGGTAAAATTGAAAAAAGTTGAAAAAAATTTTTTTTTAGACTTAGTCATTTTCCGGGGTTTATCAGACTTTCAGATAGGTGAAATGTCAGTGAGCGTTCCGATTTCAGTTCCAGAGCGATTCGCCCGATGAGTCCTTCATATTTAGTCGTTTTTAGCCAATTTTCTCAATTTTTGAAAATTTCACTTTTTTGTGAAAATATCCACTAAATGAGGGAATAATATGGGTGAGGGTACCCCAGGAGAGTTCCAAATGTGTGTGGGTAGAATATATATCCCACAGGGGTAAAATTGAAAAAAGGTGAAAATTTTTTTTTTCGACTTAGTCATTTTTCCTGCGTTTATCAGACTTTCAGATAGGGGAAATGTCAGTGAGCGCTCCAATTTAAGTTCCAGAGCGATTCACCCGATGAGTCCTTCATATTTAGTCGTTTTCAGCCAATTTTCTGAATTTTTGAAAATTTCACTTTTTTGTGAAAATATTCACTAAATGAGGGAATAATATGTGTGAGGGTACCCCAGGAGAGTTCCAAATGTGTGTGGGTAGAATATATATCACACGGAGGTAAAATTGAAAAAAGGTCAAAATATTTTATTTTTGGACTTAGTCATTTTTTCAGCGTTTATCAGACTTTCAGATAGGGGAAATGTCAGTGAGCGTTCCGATTTCAGTTCCAGAGCGATTCGCCCGATGAGTCCTTCATATTTAGTCGTTTTCAGCCAATTTTCTGAATTTTTGAAAATTTCACTTTTTTGTGAAAATATCCACTAAACGAGGGAATAATATGTGTGAGGGCATCCCAGGAGAGTTCCAAATGTGTGTGGGTAGAATATATATCCCACGGGGGTAAAATTGAAAAAAGTTGAAAAAAAATTTTTTTTAGACTTAGTCATTTTCCGGGGTTTATCAGACTTTCAGATAGGTGAAATGTCAGTGAGCGTTCCGATTTCAGTTCCAGAGCGATTCGCCCGATGAGTCCTTCATATTTAGTCGTTTTTAGCCAATTTTCTGAATTTTTGAAAATTTCACTTTTTTGTGAAAATATCCACTAAATGAGGGAATAATATGTGTGAGGGTACCCCAGGAGAGTTCCAAATGTGTGTGGGTAGAATATATATCACACGGAGGTAAAATTGAAAAAAGGTCAAAATATTTTATTTTTGGACTTAGTCATTTTTTCAGCGTTTATCAGACTTTCAGATAGGGGAAATGTCAGTGAGCGTTCCGATTTCAGTTCCAGAGCGATTCGCCCGATGAGTCCTTCATATTTAGTCGTTTTCAGCCAATTTTCTGAATTTTTGAAAATTTCACTTTTTTGTGAAAATATCCACTAAACGAGGGAATAATATGTGTGAGGGCATCCCAGGAGAGTTCCAAATGTGTGTGGGTAGAATATATATCCCACGGGGGTAAAATTGAAAAAAGTTGAAAAAAAATTTTTTTTAGACTTAGTCATTTTACGAGGTTTATCAGACTTTCAGATAGGTGAAATGTCAGTGAGCGTTCCGATTTCAGTTCCAGAGCGATTCGCCCGATGAGTCCTTCATATTTAGTCGTTTTTAGCCAATTTTCTGAATTTTTGAAAATTTCACTTTTTTGTGAAAATATCCACTAAATGAGGGAATAATATGTGTGAGGGTACCCCAGGAGAGTTCCAAATGTGTGTGGGTAGAATATATATCCCACAGGGGTAAAATTGAAAAAAGGTGAAAATTTTTTTTTTCGACTTAGTCATTTTTCCTGCGTTTATCAGACTTTCAGATAGGGGAAATGTCAGTGAGCGTTCCGATTTAAGTTCCAGAGCGATTCACCCGATGAGTCCTTCATATTTAGTCGTTTTCAGCCAATTTTCTGAATTTTTGAAAATTTCACTTTTTTGTGAAAATATTCACTAAATGAGGGAATAATATGTGTGAGGGTACCCCAGGAGAGTTCCAAATGTGTGTGGGTAGAATATATATCACACGGAGGTAAAATTGAAAAAAGGTCAAAATATTTTATTTTTGGACTGTCATTTTTTCAGCGTTTATCAGACTTTCAGATAGGGGAAATGTCAGTGAGCGTTCCGATTTCAGTTCCAGAGCGATTCGCCCGATGAGTCCTTCATATTTAGTCGTTTTCAGCCAATTTTCTGAATTTTTGAAAATTTCACTTTTTTGTGAAAATATCCACTAAACGAGGGAATAATATGTGTGAGGGCATCCCAGGAGAGTTCCAAATGTGTGTGGGTAGAATATATATCCCACGGGTGTAAAATTGAAAAAAGTTTAAAAAAAATTTTTTTTAGACTTAGTCATTTTCCGGGGTTTATCAGACTTTCAGATAGGTGAAATGTCAGTGAGCGTTCCGATTTCAGTTCCAGAGCGATTCGCCCGATGAGTCCTTCATATTTAGTCGTTTTTAGCCAATTTTCTGAATTTTTGAAAATTTCACTTTTTTGTGAAAATATCCACTAAATGAGGGAATAATATGTGTGAGGGTACCCCAGGAGAGTTCCAAATGTGTGTGGGTAGAATATATATCACACGGGGGTAAAATTGAAAAAAGGTGAAAAATTTTTTTTTTGGACTTAGTCATTTTTTCAGCGTTTATCAGACTTTCAGAGAGTGGAAATGTCAGTGAGAGTTCCGATTTCAGTTCCAGAGCGATTCGCCCGATGAGTCCTTAATATTTAGTTGTTTTCAGCCAAATTTCAGAATTTTTGAAAATTTCACTTTTTTGTGAAAATATCCACTAAATGAGGGAATAATATGTGTGAGGGTACCCCAGGAGAGTTCCAAATGTGTGTGGGTAGAATATATATATCCCACGGGGGTAAAATTGAAAAAAGGTGAAAAAATTTTTTTTTTCGACTTAGTCATTTTTTCAGCGTTTATCAGACTTTCAGATAGGGGAAATGTCAGTGAGCATTCCGATTTCAGTTCCAGAGCGATTCGCCCGATGAGTCCTTAATATTTAGTTGTTTTCAGCCAAATTTCAGAATTTTTAAAAATTTCATTTTTTGTGAAAATATCCACTAAATGAGGGATTAATATGTGTGAGGGTACCCCAGGAGAGTTCCAAATGTGTGTGGGTAGAATATATATCACACGGGGGTAAAATTGAAAAAAGGTGAAAAATTCTTTTTTTTGGACTTAGTCATTTTTTCAGCGTTTATCAGACTTTCAGATAGGGGAAATGTCAGTGAGCGTTCCGATTTAAGTTCCAGAGCGATTCGCCCGATGAGTCCTTCATATTTAGTCGTTTTCAGCCAATTTTCTGAATTTTTGAAAATTTCACTCTATTGTGAAAATATCCACTAAATGAGGGAATAATATGTGTGAGGGTACCCCAGGAGAGTTCCAAATGTGTGTGGGTAGAATATATATCACACGGGGGTAAAATTGAAAAAAGGTGAAAAATTTTTTTTTTTGGACTTAGTCATTTTTTCAGCGTTTATCTGACTTTCAGATAGGGGAAATGTCAGTGAGCGTTCCGATTTCAGTTCCAGAGCGATTCGCCCGATGAGTCCTTAATATTTAGTTGTTTTCAGCCAAATTTCAGAATTTTTGAAAATTTCACTTTTTTGTGAAAATATCCACTAAATGAGGGAATAATATGTGTGAGGGTACCCCAGGAGAGTTCCAAATGTGTGTGGGTAGAATATATATCCCACGGGGGTAAAATTGAAAAAAGGTGAAAAAAATTTTTTTTTTGGACTTAGTCATTTTTTCAGCATTTATCAGACTTTCAGATAGGGGAAATGTCAGTGAGCGTTCCGATTTCAGTTCCAGAGCGATTCGCCCGATGAGTCCTTAATATTTAGTTGTTTTCAGCCAAATTTCAGAATTTTTGAAAATTTCACTTTTTTGTGAAAATATCCACTAAATGAGGGAATAATATGTGTGAGGGTACCCCAGGAGAGTTCCAAATGTGTGTGGGTAGAATATATATCCCACGGGGGTAAAATTGAAAAAAGGTGAAAAAAATTTTTTTTTTGGACTTAGTCATTTTTTCAGCATTTATCAGACTTTCAGATAGGTGAAATGTCAGTGAGCGTTCCGATTTCAGTTCCAGAGCGATTCGCCCGATGAGTCCTTCATATTTAGTCGTTTTTAGCCAATTTTCTGAATTTTTGAAAATTTCACTTTTTTGTGAAAATATCCACTAAATGAGGGAATAATATGTGTGAGGGTACCCCAGGAGAGTTCCAAATGTGTGTGGGTAGAATATATATCACACGGAGGTAAAATTGAAAAAAGGTCAAAATATTTTATTTTTGGACTTAGTCATTTTTTCAGCGTTTATCAGACTTTCAGATAGGGGAAATGTCAGTGAGCGTTCCGATTTCAGTTCCAGAGCGATTCGCCCGATGAGTCCTTCATATTTAGTCGTTTTCAGCCAATTTTCTGAATTTTTGAAAATTTCACTTTTTTGTGAAAATATCCACTAAACGAGGGAATAATATGTGTGAGGGCATCCCAGGAGAGTTCCAAATGTGTGTGGGTAGAATATATATCCCACGGGGGTAAAATTGAAAAAAGTTGAAAAAAAATTTTTTTTAGACTTAGTCATTTTCCGGGGTTTATCAGACTTTCAGATAGGTGAAATGTCAGTGAGCGTTCCGATTTCAGTTCCAGAGCGATTCGCCCGATGAGTCCTTCATATTTAGTCGTTTTTAGCCAATTTTCTGAATTTTTGAAAATTTCACTTTTTTGTGAAAATATCCACTAAATGAGGAAATAATATGTGTGAGGGTCCCCCAGGAGAGTTCCAAATGTGTGTGGGTAGAATATATATCCCACGGGGGTAAAATTGAAAAAAGTTGAAAAAAATTTTTTTTTAGACTTAGTCATTTTCCGGCGTTTATCAGACTTTCAGATAGGGGAAATGTCAGTGAGCGTTCCGATTTAAGTTCCAGAGCGATTCACCCGATGAGTCCTTCATATTTAGTCCTTTTCAGCCAATTTTCTGAATTTTTGAAAATTTCACTTTTTTGTGAAAATATCCACTAAATGAGGGAATAATATGTGTGAGGGTACCCAGGAGAGTTCCAAATGTGTGTGGGTAGAATATATATCACACGGGGGTAAAATTGAAAAAAGGTGAAAAAATTTTTTTTTTGGACTTAGTCATTTTTTCAGCGTTTATCAGACTTTCAGATAGTGGAAATGTCAGTGAGCGTTCCGATTTCAGTTCCAGAGCGATTCGCCCGATGAGTCCTTAATATTTAGTTGTTTTCAGCCAAATTTCAGAATTTTTGAAAATTTCACTTTTTTGTGAAAATATCCACTAAATGAGGGAATAATATGTGTGAGGGTACCCCAGGAGAGTTCCAAATGTGTGTGGGTAGAATATATATATCCCACGGGGGTAAAATTGAAAAAAGGTGAAAAAAATTTTTTTTTCGACTTAGTCATTTTTTCAGCGTTTATCAGACTTTCAGATAGGGGAAATGTCAGTGAGCATTCCGATTTCAGTTCCAGAGCGATTCGCCCGATGAGTCCTTAATATTTAGTTGTTTTCAGCCAAATTTCAGAATTTTTAAAAATTTCATTTTTTGTGAAAATATCCACTAAATGAGGGATTAATATGTGTGAGGGTACCCCAGGAGAGTTCCAAATTGTGTGTGGGTAGAATATATATCACACGGGGGTAAAATTGAAAAAAGGTGAAAAATTCTTTTTTTTGGACTTAGTCATTTTTTCAGCGTTTATCAGACTTTCAGATAGGGGAAATGTCAGTGAGCGTTCCGATTTAAGTTCCAGAGCGATTCGCCCGATGAGTCCTTCATATTTAGTCGTTTTCAGCCAATTTTCTGAATTTTTGAAAATTTCACTCTATTGTGAAAATATCCACTAAATGAGGGAATAATATGTGTGAGGGTACCCCAGGAGAGTTCCAAATGTGTGTGGGTAGAATATATATCACACGGGGGTAAAATTGAAAAAAGGTGAAAAATTTTTTTTTTTGGACTTAGTCATTTTTTCAGCGTTTATCTGACTTTCAGATAGGGGAAATGTCAGTGAGCGTTCCGATTTCAGTTCCAGAGCGATTCGCCCGATGAGTCCTTAATATTTAGTTGTTTTCAGCCAAATTTCAGAATTTTTGAAAATTTCACTTTTTTGTGAAAATATCCACTAAATGAGGGAATAATATGTGTGAGGGTACCCCAGGAGAGTTCCAAATGTGTGTGGGTAGAATATATATCACACGGAGGTAAAATTGAAAAAAGGTCAAAATATTTTATTTTTGGACTTAGTCATTTTTTCAGCGTTTATCAGACTTTCAGATAGGGGAAATGTCAGTGAGCGTTCCGATTTCAGTTCCAGAGCGATTCGCCCGATGAGTCCTTCATATTTAGTCGTTTTCAGCCAATTTTCTGAATTTTTGAAAATTTCACTTTTTTGTGAAAATATCCACTAAACGAGGGAATAATATGTGTGAGGGCATCCCAGGAGAGTTCCAAATGTGTGTGGGTAGAATATATATCCCACGGGGGTAAAATTGAAAAAAGTTGAAAAAAAATTTTTTTTAGACTTAGTCATTTTACGGGGTTTATCAGACTTTCAGATAGGTGAAATGTCAGTGAGCGTTCCGATTTCAGTTCCAGAGCGATTCGCCCGATGAGTCCTTCATATTTAGTCGTTTTTAGCCAATTTTCTGAATTTTTGAAAATTTCACTTTTTTGTGAAAATATCCACTAAATGAGGAAATAATATGTGTGAGGGTCCCCCAGGAGAGTTCCAAATGTGTGTGGGTAGAATATATATCCCACGGGGGTAAAATTGAAAAAAGTTGAAAAAAATTTTTTTTTAGACTTAGTCATTTTCCGGCGTTTATCAGACTTTCAGATAGGGGAAATGTCAGTGAGCGTTCCGATTTAAGTTCCAGAGCGATTCGCCCGATGAGTCCTTCATATTTAGTCGTTTTCAGCCAATTTTCTGAATTTTTGAAAATTTCACTTTTTTGTGAAAATATCCACTAAATGAGGGAATAATATGTGTGAGGGTACCCAGGAGAGTTCCAAATGTGTGTGGGTAGAATATATATCACACGGGGGTAAAATTGAAAAAAGGTGAAAAATTTTTTTTTTTGGACTTAGTCATTTTTTCAGCGTTTATCAGACTTTCAGATAGTGGAAATGTCAGTGAGCGTTCCGATTTCAGTTCCAGAGCGATTCGCCCGATGAGTCCTTAATATTTAGTTGTTTTCAGCCAAATTTCAGAATTTTTGAAAATTTCACTTTTTTGTGAAAATATCCACTAAATGAGGGAATAATATGTGTGAGGGTACCCCAGGAGAGTTCCAAATGTGTGTGGGTAGAATATATATATCCCACGGGGGTAAAATTGAAAAAAGGTGAAAAAAAATTTTTTTTCGACTTAGTCATTTTTTCAGCGTTTATCAGACTTTCAGATAGGGGAAATGTCAGTGAGCATTCCGATTTCAGTTCCAGAGCGATTCGCCCGATGAGTCCTTAATATTTAGTTGTTTTCAGCCAAATTTCAGAATTTTTAAAAATTTCATTTTTTGTGAAAATATCCACTAAATGAGGGATTAATATGTGTGAGGGTACCCCAGGAGAGTTCCAAATGTGTGTGGGTAGAATATATATCACACGGGGGTAAAATTGAAAAAAGGTGAAAAATTTTTTTTTTTGGACTTAGTCATTTTTTCAGCGTTTATCAGACTTTCAGATAGTGGAAATGTCTGTGAGCGTTCCGATTTCAGTTCCAGAGCGATTCACCCGATGAGTCCTTCATATTTAGTCGTTTTCAGCCAACTTTCTGAATTTTTGAAAATTTCACTTTTTTGTGAAAATATCCACTAAATGAGGGAATAATATGTGTGAGGGTACCCCAGGAGAGTTCCAAATGTGTGTGGGTAGAATATATATCCCACGGGGGTAAAATTGAAAAAAGGTGAAAAAAATTTTTTTTTTTGGACTTAGTCATTTTTTCAGCATTTATCAGACTTTCAGATAGGGGAAATGTCAGTGAGCGTTCCGATTTCAGTTCCAGAGCGATTCACCCGATGAGTCCTTCATATTTAGTCGTTTTCAGCCAACTTTCTGAAATTTTGAAAATTTCACTTTTTTGTGAAAATATCCACTAAATGAGGGAATAATATGTGTGAGGGTACCCCAGGAGAGTTCCAAATGTGTGTGGGTAGAATATATATCCCACGGGGGTAAAATTGAAAAAAGGTGAAAAAAATTTTTTTTTTTGGACTTAGTCATTTTTTCAGCATTTATCAGACTTTCAGATAGGGGAAATGTCAGTGAGTGTTCCGATTTCAGTTCCAGAGCGATTCACCCGATGAGTCCTTCATATTTAGTCGTTTTCAGCCAACTTTCAGAATTTTTGAAAATTTCACTTTTTTGTGAAAATATCCACTAAATGAGGGAATAATATGTGTGAGGGTACCCCAGGAGAGTTCCAAATGTGTGTGGGTAGAATATATATCACACGGGGGTAAAATTGAAAAAAGGTGAAAAAAATTTTTTTTTTGGACTTAGTCATTTTTTCAGCATTTATCAGACTTTCAGCTAGGGGAAATGTCAGTGAGCATTCCGATTTCAGTTCCAGAGCGATTCGCCCGATGAGTCCTTAATATTTAGTTGTTTTCAGCCAAATTTCAGAATTTTTGAAAATTTCACTTTTTTGTGAAAATATCCACTAAATGAGGGAATAATATGTGTGAGGGTACCCCAGGAGAGTTCCAAATGTGTGTGGGTAGAATATATATCCCACGGGGGTAAAATTGAAAAAAGGTGAAAAAAATTTTTTTTTTGGACTTAGTCATTTTTTCAGCATTTATCAGACTTTCAGATAGGGGAAATGTCAGTGAGCGTTCCGATTTCAGTTCCAGAGCGATTCGCCCGATGAGTCCTTAATATTTAGTTGTTTTCAGCCAAATTTCAGAATTTTTGAAAATTTCACTTTTTTGTGAAAATATCCACTAAATGAGGGAATAATATGTGTGAGGGTACCCCAGGAGAGTTCCAAATGTGTGTGGGTAGAATATATATCCCACGGGGGTAAAATTGAAAAAAGGTGAAAAAAATTTTTTTTTGGGACTTAGTCATTTTTTCAGCATTTATCAGACTTTCAGATAGGGGAAATGTCAGTGAGCGTTCCGATTTCAGTTCCAGAGCGATTCACCCGATGAGTCCTTCATATTTAGTCGTTTTCAGCCAACTTTCTGAATTTTTGAAAATTTCACTTTTTTGTGAAAATATCCACTAAATGAGGGAATAATATGTGTGAGGGTACCCCAGGAGAGTTCCAAATGTGTGTGGGTAGAATATATATCACACGGGGGTAAAATTGAAAAAAGGTGAAAATTTTTTTTTTTGGACTTAGTCATTTTTTCAGCGTTTATCTGACTTTCAGATAGGGGAAATGTCAGTGAGCGTTCCGATTTCAGTTCCAGAGCGATTCGCCCGATGAGTCCTTAATATTTAGTTGTTTTCAGCCAAATTTCAGAATTTTTGAAAATTTCACTTTTTTGTGAAAATATCCACTAAATGAGGGAATAATATGTGTGAGGGTACCCCAGGAGAGTTCCAAATGTGTGTGGGTAGAATATATATCACACGGGGGTAAAATTGAAAAAAGGTGAAAAATTTTTTTTTTTGGACTTAGTCATTTTTTCAGCGTTTATCTGACTTTCAGATAGGGGAAATGTCAGTGAGCGTTCCGATTTCAGTTCCAGAGCCATTCGCCCGATGAGTCCTTAATATTTAGTTGTTTTCAGCCAAATTTCAGAATTTTTGAAAATTTCACTTTTTTGTGAAAATATCCACTAAATGAGGGAATAATATGTGTGAGGGTACCCCAGGAGAGTTCCAAATGTGTGTGGGTAGAATATATATCCCACGGGGGTAAAATTGAAAAAAGGTGAAAAAAATTTTTTTTTTGGACTTAGTCATTTTTTCAGCATTTATCGGACTTTCAGATAGGGGAAATGTCAGTGAGCGTTCCGATTTCAGTTCTAGAGCGATTCACCCGATGAGTCCTTCATATTTAGTCGTTTTCAGCCAACTTTCTGAATTTTTGAAAATTTCACTTTTTTGTGAAAATATCCACTAAATGAGGGAATAATATGTGTGAGGGTACCCCAGGAGAGTTCCAAATGTGTGTGGGTAGAATATATATCACACGGGGGTAAAATTGAAAAAAGGTGAAAAATATTTTTTTTTGGACTTAGTCATTTTTTCAGCATTTATCAGACTTTCAGATAGGGGAAATGTCAGTGAGCATTCCGATTTCAGTTCCAGAGCGATTCGCCCGATGAGTCCTTAATATTTAGTTGTTTTCAGCCAAATTTCAGATTTTTTAAAAATTTCACTTTTTTGTGAAAATATCCACTAAATGAGGGAATAATATGTGTGAGGGTACCCCAGGAGAGTTCCAAATGTGTGTGGGTAGAATATATATCCCACGGGGGTAAAATTGAAAAAAGGTGAAAAATTATTTTTTTTGGACTTAGTCATTTTTTCAGCGTTTATCTGACTTTCAGATAGGGGAAATGTCAGTGAGCGTTCCGATTTCAGTTCCAGAGCGATTTGCCCGATGAGTCCTTAATATTTAGTTGTTTTCAGCCAAATTTCAGAATTTTTGAAAATTTCACTTTTTTGTGAAAATATCCACTAAATGAGGGAATAATATGTGTGAGGGTACCCCAGGAGAGTTCCAAATGTGTGTGGGTAGAATATATATCCCACGGGGGTAAAATTGAAAAAAGGTGAAAAAAATTTTTTTTTTGGACTTAGTCATTTTTTCAGCATTTATCAGACTTTCAGATAGGGGAAATGTCAGTGAGCGTTCCGATTTCAGTTCCAGAGCGATTCACCCGATGAGTCCTTCATATTTAGTCGTTTTCAGCCAACTTTCTGAATTTTTGAAAATTTCACTTTTTTGTGAAAATATCCACTAAATGAGGGAATAATATGTGTGAGGGTACCCCAGGAGAGTTCCAAATGTGTGTGGGTAGAATATATATCCCACGGGGGTAAAATTGAAAAAAGGTGAAAAAAATTTTTTTTTTGGACTTAGTCATTTTTTCAGCATTTATCGGACTTTCAGATAGGGGAAATGTCAGTGAGCGTTCCGATTTCAGTTCTAGAGCGATTCACCCGATGAGTCCTTCATATTTAGTCGTTTTCAGCCAACTTTCTGAATTTTTGAAAATTTCACTTTTTTGTGAAAATATCCACTAAATGAGGGAATAATATGTGTGAGGGTACCCCAGGAGAGTTCCAAATGTGTGTGGGTAGAATATATATCACACGGGGGTAAAATTGAAAAAAGGTGAAAAATTTTTTTTTTTGGACTTAGTCATTTTTTCAGCGTTTATCTGACTTTCAGATAGGGGAAATGTCAGTGAGCGTTCCGATTTCAGTTCCAGAGCGATTCGCCCGATGAGTCCTTAATATTTAGTTGTTTTCAGCCAAATTTCAGAATTTTTGAAAATTTCACTTTTTTGTGAAAATATCCACTAAATGAGGGAATAATATGTGTGAGGGTACCCCAGGAGAGTTCCAAATGTGTGTGGGTAGAATATATATCCCACGGGGGTAAAATTGAAAAAAGCTGAAAAAAATTTTTTTTTTGGACTTAGTCATTTTTTTAGCATTTATCAGACTTTCAGATAGGGGAAATGTCAGTGAGCGTTCCGATTTCAGTTCCAGAGCGATTCACCCGATGAGTCCTTCATATTTAGTCGTTTTCAGCCAACTTTCTGAATTTTTGAAAATTTCACTTTTTTGTGAAAATATCCACTAAATGAGGGAATAATATGTGTGAGGGTACCCCAGGAGAGTTCCAAATGTGTGTGGGTAGAATATATATCACACGGGGGTAAAATTGAAAAAAGGTGAAAAATTTTTTTTTTTGGACTTAGTCATTTTTTCAGCATTTATCTGACTTTCAGATAGGGGAAATGTCAGTGAGCGTTCCGATTTCAGTTCCAGAGCGATTCGCCCGATGAGTCCTTAATATTTAGTTGTTTTCAGCCAAATTTCAGAATTTTTGAAAATTTCACTTTTTTGTGAAAATATCCACTAAATGAGGGAATAATATGTGTGAGGGTACCCCAGGAGAGTTCCAAATGTGTGTGGGTAGAATATATATCCCACGGGGGTAAAATTGAAAAAAGGTGAAAAAAATTTTTTTTTTGGACTTAGTCATTTTTTCAGCATTTATCAGACTTTCAGATAGGGGAAATGTCAGTGAGCGTTCCGATTTCAGTTCCAGAGCGATTCACCCGATGAGTCCTTCATATTTAGTCGTTTTCAGCCAACTTTCTGAATTTTTGAAAATTTCACTTTTTTGTGAAAATATCCACTAAATGAGGGAATAATATGTGTGAGGGTACCCCATGAGAGTTCCAAATGTGTGTGGGTAGAATATATATCACACGGGGGTAAAATTGAAAAAAGGTGAAAAATTTTTTTTTTTGGACTTAGTCATTTTTTCAGCGTTTATCTGACTTTCAGATAGGGGAAATGTCAGTGAGCGTTCCGATTTCAGTTCCAGAGCGATTCGCCCGATGAGTCCTTAATATTTAGTTGTTTTCAGCCAAATTTCAGAATTTTTGAAAATTTCACTTTTTTGTGAAAATATCCACTAAATGAGGGAATAATATGTGTGAGGGTACCCCAGGAGAGTTCCAAATGTGTGTGGGTAGAATATATATCACACGGGGGTAAAATTGAAAAAAGGTGAAAATTTTTTTTTTTTGGACTTAGTCATTTTTTCAGCGTTTATCAGACTTTCAGATAGGGGAAATGTCAGTGAGCGTTCCGATTTCAGTTCCAGAGGGATTCACCCGATGAGTCCTTCATATTTAGTCGTTTTCAGCCAACTTTCTGAATTTTTGAAAATTTCACTTTTTTGTGAAAATATCCACCAAATGAGGGAATAATATGTGTGAGGGTACCCCAGGAGAGTTCCAAATGTGTGTGGGTAGAATATATATCCCACGGGGGTAAAATTGAAAAAAGGTGAAAAAAATTTTTTTTTTGGACTTAGTCATTTTTCAGCATTTATCAGACTTTCAGATAGGGGAAATGTCAGTGAGCGTTCCGATTTAAGTTCCAGAGCGATTCACCCGATGAGTCCTTCATATTTAGTCGTTTTCAGCCAACTTTCTGAATTTTTGAAAATTTCACTTTTTTGTGAAAATATCCACTAAATGAGGGAATAATATGTGTGAGGGTACCCCAGGAGAGTTCCAAATGTGTGTGGGTAGAATATATATCCCACGGGGGTAAAATTGAAAAAAGGTGAAAAAAATTTTTTTTTTGGACTTAGTCATTTTTTCAGCATTTATCGGACTTTCAGATAGGGGAAATGTCAGTGAGCGTTCCGATTTCAGTTCTAGAGCGATTCACCCGATGAGTCCTTCATATTTAGTCGTTTTCAGCCAACTTTCTGAATTTTTGAAAATTTCACTTTTTTGTGAAAATATCCACTAAATGAGGGAATAATATGTGTGAGGGTACCCCAGGAGAGTTCCAAATGTGTGTGGGTAGAATATATATCACACGGGGGTAAAATTGAAAAAAGGTGAAAAATTTTTTTTTTTGGACTTAGTCATTTTTTCAGCGTTTATCTGACTTTCAGATAGGGGAAATGTCAGTGAGCGTTCCGATTTCAGTTCCAGAGCGATTCGCCCGATGAGTCCTTAATATTTAGTTGTTTTCAGCCAAATTTCAGAATTTTTGAAAATTTCACTTTTTTGTGAAAATATCCACTAAATGAGGGAATAATATGTGTGAGGGTACCCCAGGAGAGTTCCAAATGTGTGTGGGTAGAATATATATCCCACGGGGGTAAAATTGAAAAAAGCTGAAAAAAATTTTTTTTTTGGACTTAGTCATTTTTTTAGCATTTATCAGACTTTCAGATAGGGGAAATGTCAGTGAGCGTTCCGATTTCAGTTCCAGAGCGATTCACCCGATGAGTCCTTCATATTTAGTCGTTTTCAGCCAACTTTCTGAATTTTTGAAAATTTCACTTTTTTGTGAAAATATCCACTAAATGAGGGAATAATATGTGTGAGGGTACCCCAGGAGAGTTCCAAATGTGTGTGGGTAGAATATATATCACACGGGGGTAAAATTGAAAAAAGGTGAAAAATTTTTTTTTTTGGACTTAGTCATTTTTTCAGCATTTATCTGACTTTCAGATAGGGGAAATGTCAGTGAGCGTTCCGATTTCAGTTCCAGAGCGATTCGCCCGATGAGTCCTTAATATTTAGTTGTTTTCAGCCAAATTTCAGAATTTTTGAAAATTTCACTTTTTTGTGAAAATATCCACTAAATGAGGGAATAATATGTGTGAGGGTACCCCAGGAGAGTTCCAAATGTGTGTGGGTAGAATATATATCCCACGGGGGTAAAATTGAAAAAAGGTGAAAAAAATTTTTTTTTTGGACTTAGTCATTTTTTCAGCATTTATCAGACTTTCAGATAGGGGAAATGTCAGTGAGCGTTCCGATTTCAGTTCCAGAGCGATTCACCCGATGAGTCCTTCATATTTAGTCGTTTTCAGCCAACTTTCTGAATTTTTGAAAATTTCACTTTTTTGTGAAAATATCCACTAAATGAGGGAATAATATGTGTGAGGGTACCCCATGAGAGTTCCAAATGTGTGTGGGTAGAATATATATCACACGGGGGTAAAATTGAAAAAAGGTGAAAAATTTTTTTTTTTGGACTTAGTCATTTTTTCAGCGTTTATCTGACTTTCAGATAGGGGAAATGTCAGTGAGCGTTCCGATTTCAGTTCCAGAGCGATTCGCCCGATGAGTCCTTAATATTTAGTTGTTTTCAGCCAAATTTCAGAATTTTTGAAAATTTCACTTTTTTGTGAAAATATCCACTAAATGAGGGAATAATATGTGTGAGGGTACCCCAGGAGAGTTCCAAATGTGTGTGGGTAGAATATATATCACACGGGGGTAAAATTGAAAAAAGGTGAAAATTTTTTTTTTTTGGACTTAGTCATTTTTTCAGCGTTTATCAGACTTTCAGATAGGGGAAATGTCAGTGAGCGTTCCGATTTCAGTTCCAGAGGGATTCACCCGATGAGTCCTTCATATTTAGTCGTTTTCAGCCAACTTTCTGAATTTTTGAAAATTTCACTTTTTTGTGAAAATATCCACCAAATGAGGGAATAATATGTGTGAGGGTACCCCAGGAGAGTTCCAAATGTGTGTGGGTAGAATATATATCCCACGGGGGTAAAATTGAAAAAAGGTGAAAAAAATTTTTTTTTTGGACTTAGTCATTTTTCAGCATTTATCAGACTTTCAGATAGGGGAAATGTCAGTGAGCGTTCCGATTTAAGTTCCAGAGCGATTCACCCGATGAGTCCTTCATATTTAGTCGTTTTCAGCCAACTTTCTGAATTTTTGAAAATTTCACTTTTTTGTGAAAATATCCACTAAATGAGGGAATAATATGTGTGAGGGTACCCCAGGAGAGTTCCAAATGTGTGTGGGTAGAATATATATCCCACGGGGGTAAAATTGAAAAAAGGTGAAAAAAATTTTTTTTTTGGACTTAGTCATTTTTTCAGCATTTATCGGACTTTCAGATAGGGGAAATGTCAGTGAGCGTTCCGATTTCAGTTCTAGAGCGATTCACCCGATGAGTCCTTCATATTTAGTCGTTTTCAGCCAACTTTCTGAATTTTTGAAAATTTCACTTTTTTGTGAAAATATCCACTAAATGAGGGAATAATATGTGTGAGGGTACCCCAGGAGAGTTCCAAATGTGTGTGGGTAGAATATATATCACACGGGGGTAAAATTGAAAAAAGGTGAAAAATTTTTTTTTTTGGACTTAGTCATTTTTTCAGCGTTTATCTGACTTTCAGATAGGGGAAATGTCAGTGAGCGTTCCGATTTCAGTTCCAGAGCGATTCGCCCGATGAGTCCTTAATATTTAGTTGTTTTCAGCCAAATTTCAGAATTTTTGAAAATTTCACTTTTTTGTGAAAATATCCACTAAATGAGGGAATAATATGTGTGAGGGTACCCCAGGAGAGTTCCAAATGTGTGTGGGTAGAATATATATCCCACGGGGGTAAAATTGAAAAAAGCTGAAAAAAATTTTTTTTTTGGACTTAGTCATTTTTTTAGCATTTATCAGACTTTCAGATAGGGGAAATGTCAGTGAGCGTTCCGATTTCAGTTCCAGAGCGATTCACCCGATGAGTCCTTCATATTTAGTCGTTTTCAGCCAACTTTCTGAATTTTTGAAAATTTCACTTTTTTGTGAAAATATCCACTAAATGAGGGAATAATATGTGTGAGGGTACCCCAGGAGAGTTCCAAATGTGTGTGGGTAGAATATATATCACACGGGGGTAAAATTGAAAAAAGGTGAAAAATTTTTTTTTTTGGACTTAGTCATTTTTTCAGCATTTATCTGACTTTCAGATAGGGGAAATGTCAGTGAGCGTTCCGATTTCAGTTCCAGAGCGATTCGCCCGATGAGTCCTTAATATTTAGTTGTTTTCAGCCAAATTTCAGAATTTTTGAAAATTTCACTTTTTTGTGAAAATATCCACTAAATGAGGGAATAATATGTGTGAGGGTACCCCAGGAGAGTTCCAAATGTGTGTGGGTAGAATATATATCCCACGGGGGTAAAATTGAAAAAAGGTGAAAAAAATTTTTTTTTTGGACTTAGTCATTTTTTCAGCATTTATCAGACTTTCAGATAGGGGAAATGTCAGTGAGCGTTCCGATTTCAGTTCCAGAGCGATTCACCCGATGAGTCCTTCATATTTAGTCGTTTTCAGCCAACTTTCTGAATTTTTGAAAATTTCACTTTTTTGTGAAAATATCCACTAAATGAGGGAATAATATGTGTGAGGGTACCCCATGAGAGTTCCAAATGTGTGTGGGTAGAATATATATCACACGGGGGTAAAATTGAAAAAAGGTGAAAAATTTTTTTTTTTGGACTTAGTCATTTTTTCAGCGTTTATCTGACTTTCAGATAGGGGAAATGTCAGTGAGCGTTCCGATTTCAGTTCCAGAGCGATTCGCCCGATGAGTCCTTAATATTTAGTTGTTTTCAGCCAAATTTCAGAATTTTTGAAAATTTCACTTTTTTGTGAAAATATCCACTAAATGAGGGAATAATATGTGTGAGGGTACCCCAGGAGAGTTCCAAATGTGTGTGGGTAGAATATATATCACACGGGGGTAAAATTGAAAAAAGGTGAAAATTTTTTTTTTTTGGACTTAGTCATTTTTTCAGCGTTTATCAGACTTTCAGATAGGGGAAATGTCAGTGAGCGTTCCGATTTCAGTTCCAGAGGGATTCACCCGATGAGTCCTTCATATTTAGTCGTTTTCAGCCAACTTTCTGAATTTTTGAAAATTTCACTTTTTTGTGAAAATATCCACCAAATGAGGGAATAATATGTGTGAGGGTACCCCAGGAGAGTTCCAAATGTGTGTGGGTAGAATATATATCCCACGGGGGTAAAATTGAAAAAAGGTGAAAAAAATTTTTTTTTTGGACTTAGTCATTTTTCAGCATTTATCAGACTTTCAGATAGGGGAAATGTCAGTGAGCGTTCCGATTTAAGTTCCAGAGCGATTCGCCCGATGAGTCCTTCATATTTAGTCGTTTTCAGCCAATTTTCAGAATTTTTGAAAATTTCACTTTTTTGTGAAAATATCCACTAAATGAGGGAATAACATGTGTGAGGGTACCCCAGGAGAGTTCCAAATGTGTGTGGGTAGAATATATATCACACGGGGGTAAAATTGAAAAAAGGTGAAAAATATTTTTTTTTGGACTTAGTCATTTTTTCAGCATTTATCAGACTTTCAGATAGGGGAAATGTCAGTGAGCATTCCGATTTCAGTTCCAGAGCGATTCACCAGATGAGTCCTTCATATTTAGTCGTTTTCAGCCAACTTTCTGAATTTTTGAAAATTTCACTTTTTTGTGAAAATATCCACTAAATGAGGGAATAATATGTGTGAGGGTACCCCAGGAGAGTTCAAAATGTGTGTGGGTAGAATATATATCACACGGGGGTAAAATTGAAAAAAGGTGAAAATTTTTTTTTTTTGGACTTAGTCATTTTTTCAGCGTTTATCAGACTTTCAGATAGGGGAAATGTCAGTGAGCGTTCCGATTTCAGTTCCAGAGCGATTCGCCCGATGAGTCCTTAATATTTAGTTGTTTTCAGCCAATTTTCTGAATTTTTGAAAATTTCACTTTTTTGTGAAAATATCCACTAAATGAGGGAATAATATGTGTGAGGGTACCCCAGGAGAGTTCCAAATGTGTGTGGGTAGAATATATATCACACGGGGGTAAAATTGAAAAAAGGTGAAAAATTTTTTTTTTTGGACTTAGTCATTTTTTCAGCGTTTATCTGACTTTCAGATAGGGGAAATGTCAGTGAGCGTTCCGATTTCAGTTCCAGAGCGATTCGCCCGATGAGTCCTTCATATTTAGTTGCTTTCAGCCAAATTTCAGAATTTTTGAAAATTTCACTTTTTTGTGAAAATATCCACTAAATGAGGGAATAATATGTGTGAGGGTACCCCAGGAGAGTTCCAAATGTGTGTGGGTAGAATATATATCACACGGGGGTAAAATTGAAAAAAGGTGAAAAATTTTTTTTTTTGGACTTAGTCATTTTTTCAGCATTTATCTGACTTTCAGATAGGGGAAATGTCAGTGAGCGTTCCGATTTCAGTTCCAGAGCGATTCACCCGATGAGTCCTTCATATTTAGTCGTTTTCAGCCAACTTTCTGAATTTTTAAAAATTTCACTTTTTTGTGAAAATATCCACTAAATGAGGGAATAATATGTGTGAGGGTACCCCAGGAGAGTTCAAAATGTGTGTGGGTAGAATATATATCACACGGGGGTAAAATTGAAAAAAGGTGAAAATTTTTTTTTTTTGGACTTAGTCATTTTTTCAGCGTTTATCAGACTTTCAGATAGGGGAAATGTCAGTGAGCGTTCCGATTTCAGTTCCAGAGCGATTCGCCCGATGAGTCCTTAATGTTTAGTTGTTTTTAGCCAAATTTCAGAATTTATGAAAATTTCACTTTTTTGTGAAAATATCCACTAAATGAGGGAATAATATGTGTGAGGGTACCCCAGGAGAGTTCCAAATGTGTGTGGGTAGAATATATATCCCACGGGGGTAAAATTGAAAAAAGGTGAAAAAAATTTTTTTTTTGGACTTAGTCATTTTTCAGCATTTATCAGACTTTCAGATAGGGGAAATGTCAGTGAGCGTTCCGATTTAAGTTCCAGAGCGATTCGCCCGATGAGTCCTTCATATTTAGTCGTTTTCAGCCAATTTTCAGAATTTTTGAAAATTTCACTTTTTTGTGAAAATATCCACTAAATGAGGGAATAATATGTGTGAGGGTACCCAGGAGAGTTCCAAATGTGTGTGGGTAGAATATATATCCCACGGGGGTAAAATTGAAAAAAGGTGAAAAAATTTTTTTTTTTGGACTTAGTCATTTTTTCAGCATTTATCAGACTTTCAGATAGGGGAAATGTCAGTGAGCGTTCCGATTTCAGTTCCAGAGCGATTCACCCGATGAGTCCTTCATATTTAGTCGTTTTCAGCCAATTTTCTGAATTTTTGAAAATTTCAATTTTTTGTGAAAATATCCCCTAAATGAGGGAATAATATGTGTGAGGGTACCCCAGGAGAGTTCCAAATGTGTGTGGGTAGAATATATATCACACGGGGGTAAAATTGAAAAAAGGTGAAAAATTTTTTTTTTTGGACTTAGTCATTTTTTCAGCGTTTATCTGACTTTCAGATAGGGGAAATGTCAGTGAGCGTTCCGATTTCAGTTCCAGAGCGATTAACCCGATGAGTCCTTAATATTTAGTCGTTTTCAGCCAACTTGCTGAATTTTTGAAAATTTAACTTTTTTGTGAAAATATCCACTAAATGAGGGAATAATATGTGTGAGGGTACCCCAGGAGAGTTCCAAATGTGTGTGGGTAGAATATATATCACACGGGGGTAAAATTGAAAAAAGGTGAAAAATTTTTTTTTTTGGACTTAGTCATTTTTTCAGCGTTTATCTGACTTTCAGATAGGGGAAATGTCAGTGAGCGTTCCGATTTCAGTTCCAGAGCGATTCGCCCGATGAGTCCTTAATATTGAGTTGTTTTCAGCCAAATTTCAGAATTTTTGAAAATTTCACTTTTTTGTGAAAATATCCACTAAATGAGGGAATAATATGTGTGAGGGTACCCCAGGAGAGTTCCAAATGTGTGTGGGTAGAATATATATCCCACGGGGGTAAAATTTAAAAAAGGTGAAAAAATTTTTTTTTTAGACTTAGTCATTTTTTCAGCGTTTATCAGACTTTCAGATAGGGGAAATGTCAGTGAGCGTTCCGATTTCAGTTCCAGAGCGATTCGCCCGATGAGTCCTTAATATTTAGTTGTTTTCAGCCAAATTTCAGAATTTTTGAAAATTTCACTTTTTTGTGAAAATATCCACTAAATGAGGGAATAATATGTGTGAGGGTACCCCAGGAGAGTTCCAAATGTGTGTGGGTAGAATATATATCCCACGGGGGTAAAATTGAAAATAGGTGAAAAAATTATTTTTTTTGGACTTAGTCATTTTTTCAGCATTTATCAGACTTTCAGATAGGGGAAATGTCAGTGAGCGTTCCGAATTCAGTTCCAGAGTGATTCACCCGATGAGTCCTTCATATTTAGTCGTTTTCAGCCAACTTTCTGAATTTTTGAAAATTTCACTTTTTTGTGAAAATATCCACTAAATGAGGGAATAATATGTGTGAGGGTACCCCAGGAGAGTTCCAAATGTGTGTGGGTAGAATATATATATCCCACGGGGGTAAAATTGAAAAAAGATGAAAAAAATTTTTTTTTCGACTTAGTCATTTTTTCAGCGTTTATCAGACTTTCAGATAGGGGAAATGTCAGTGAGCATTCCGATTTCAGTTCCAGAGCGATTCGCCCGATGAGTCCTTAATATTTAGTTGTTTTCAGCCAAATTTCAGAATTTTTAAAAATTTCACTTTTTTGTGAAAATATCCACTAAATGAGGGAATAATATGTGTGAGGGTACCCCAGGAGAGTTCCAAATGTGTGTGGGTGGAATACATATCCCACGGGGGTAAAATTGAAAAAAGGTGAAAAAATTATTTTTTTTGGACTTAGTCATTTTTCAGCATTTATCAGACTTTCAGATAGGGGAAATGTCAGTGAGCGTTCCGATTTAAGTTCCAGAGCGATTCGCCCGATGAGTCCTTCATATTTAGTTGTTTTCAGCCAAATTTCAGAATTTTTGAAAATTTCACTTTTTGTGAAAATTTCCACTAAATGAGGGAATAATATGTGTGAGGGTACCCCAGGAGAGTTCCAAATGTGTGTGGGTAGAATATATATCCCACGGGGGTAAAATTGAAAAAAGGTGAAAAAAATTTTTTTTTTGGACTTAGTCATTTTTTCAGCATTTATCAGACTTTCAGATAGGGGAAATGTCAGTGAGCGTTCCGATTTCAGTTCCAGAGCGATTAACCCAATGAGTCCTTCATAGTTAGTCGTTTTCAGCCAACTTTCTGAATTTTTGAAAATTTAACTTTTTTGTGAAAATATCCACTAAATGAGGGAATAATATGTGTGAGGGTACCCCAGGAGAGTTCCAAATGTGTGTGGGTAGAATATATATCACACGGGGGTAAAATTGAAAAAAGGTGAAAAAAATTTTTTTTTTGGACTTAGTCATTTTTCAGCATTTATCAGACTTTCAGATAGGGGAAATGTCAGTGAGCATTCCGATTTAAGTTCCAGAGCGATTCGCCCGATGAGTCCTTCATATTTAGTCGTTTTCAGCCAATTTTCTGAATTTTTGAAAATTTCACTTTTTTGTGAAAATATCCACTAAATGAGGGAATAATATGTGTGAGGGTACCCCAGGAGAGTTCCAAATGTGTGTGGGTAGAATATATATCACACGGGGGTAAAATTGAAAAAAGGTGAAAAATTTTTTTTTTTGGACTTAGTCATTTTTTCAGCGTTTATCTGACTTTCAGATAGGGGAAATGTCAGTGAGCGTTCCGATTTCAGTTCCAGAGCGATTCGCCCGATGAGTCCTTAATATTTAGTCGTTTTCAGCCAACTTTCTGAATTTTTGAAAATTTCACTTTTTTGTGAAAATATCCACTAAATGAGGGAATAATATGTGTGAGGGTACCCCAGGAGAGTTCCAAATGTGTGTGGGTAGAATATATATCCAACGGGGGTAAAATTGAAAAAAGGTGAAAAAATTTTTTTTTTTGGACTTAGTCATTTTTTCAGCATTTATCAGACTTTCAGATAGGGGAAATGTCAGTGAGCGTTCCGATTTCAGTTCCAGAGCGATTCGCCCGATGAGTCCTTAATATTTAGTTGTTTTCAGCCAAATTTCAGAATTTTTGAAAATTTCACTTTTTTGTGAAAATATCCACTAAATGAGGGAATAATATGTGTGAGGGTACCCCAGGAGAGTTCCAAATGTGTGTGGGTAGAATATATATCCCACGGGGGTAAAATTGAAAATAGGTGAAAAAATTATTTTTTTTGGACTTAGTCATTTTTTCAGCATTTATCAGACTTTCAGATAGGGGAAATGTCAGTGAGCGTTCCGATTTCAGTTCCAGAGCGATTCACCCGATGAGTCCTTCATATTTAGTCGTTTTCAGCCAACTTTCTGAATTTTTGAAAATTTCACTTTTTTGTGAAAATATCCACTAAATGAGGGAATAATATGTGTGAGGGTACCCCAGGAGAGTTCCAAATGTGTGTGGGTAGAATATATATCCCACGGGGGTAAAATTGAAAAAAGGTGAAAAAAATTTTTTTTTTGGACTTAGTCATTTTTCAGCATTTATCAGACTTTCAGATAGGGGAAATGTCAGTGAGCGTTCCGATTTAAGTTCCAGAGCGATTCGCCCGATGAGTCCTTCATATTTAGTCGTTTTCAGCCAATTTTCTGAATTTTTGAAAATTTCACTTTTTTGTGAAAATATCCACTAAATGAGGGAATAATATGTGTGAGGGTACCCCAGGAGAGTTCCAAATGTGTGTGGGTAGAATATATATCACACGGGGGTAAAATTGAAAAAAGGTGAAAAATTTTTTTTTTTGGACTTAGTCATTTTTTCAGCGTTTATCTGACTTTCAGATAGGGGAAATGTCAGTGAGCGTTCCGATTTCAGTTCCAGAGCGATTCGCCCGATGAGTCCTTAATATTTAGTTGTTTTCAGCCAAATTTCAGAATTTTTGAAAATTTCACTTTTTTGTGAAAATATCCACTAAATGAGGGAATAATATGTGTGAGGGTACCCCAGGAGAGTTCCAAATGTGTGTGGGTAGAATATATATCCCACGGGGTAAAATTGAAAAAAGGTGAAAAAATTTTTTTTTTTGGACTTAGTCATTTTTCAGCATTCATCAGACTTTCAGATAGGGGAAATGTCAGTGAGCATTCCGATTTAAGTTCCAGAGCGATTCGCCCGATGAGTCCTTCATATTTAGTCGTTTTCAGCCAATTTTCTGAATTTTTGAAAATTTCACTTTTTTGTGAAAATATCCACTAAATGAGGGAATAATATGTGTGAGGGTACCCCAGGAGAGTTCCAAATGTGTGTGGGTAGAATATATATCCCACGGGGTAAAATTGAAAAAAGGTGAAAAAATTTTTTTTTTTGGACTTAGTCATTTTTTCAGCATTTATCAGACTTTGAGATAGGGGAAATGTCAGTGAGCATTCCGATTTCAGTTCCAGAGCGATTCGCCTGATGAGTCCTTAATATTTAGTTGTTTTCAGCCAAATTTCTGAATTTTTGAAAATTTCACTTTTTTGTGAAAATATCCACTAAATGAGGGAATAATATGTGTGAGGGTACCCCAGGAGAGTTCCAAATGTGTGTGGGTAGAATATATATCCCACGGGGGTAAAATTGAAAAAAGGTGAAAAAAATTTTTTTTTTGGACTTAGTCATTTTTCAGCATTTATCAGACTTTCAGATAGGGGAAATGTCAGTGAGCGTTCCGATTTAAGTTCCAGAGCGATTCGCCCGATGAGTCCTTCATATTTAGTCGTTTTCAGCCAATTTTCTGAATTTTTGAAAATTTCACTTTTTTGTGAAAATATCCACTAAATGAGGGAATAATATGTGTGAGGGTACCCCAGGAGAGTTCCAAATGTGTGTGGGTAGAATATATATCACACGGGGGTAAAATTGAAAAAAGGTGAAAAATTTTTTTTTTTGGACTTAGTCATTTTTTCAGAATTTATCTGACTTTCAGATAGGGGAAATGTCAGTGAGCGTTCCGATTTCAGTTCCAGAGCGATTTGCCCGATGAGTCCTTAATATTTAGTTGTTTTCAGCCAAATTTCAGAATTTTTGAAAATTTCACTTTTTTGTGAAAATATCCACTAAATGAGGGAATAATATGTGTGAGGGTACCCCAGGAGAGTTCCAAATGTGTGTGGGTAGAATATATATCCCACGGGGTAAAATTGAAAAAAGGTGAAAAAATTTTTTTTTTTGGACTTAGTCATTTTTTCAGCATTTATCAGACTTTCAGGTAGGGGAAATGTCAGTGAGCGTTCCGATTTCAGTTTCAGAGTGATTCGCCCGATGAGTCCTTAATATTTAGTTGTTTTCAGCCAAATTTCAGAATTTTTGAAAATTTCACTTTTTTGTGAAAATATCCACTAAATGAGGGAATAATATGTGTGAGGGTACCCCAGGAGAGTTCCAAATGTGTGTGGGTAGAATATATATCCCACGGGGTAAAATTGAAAAAAGGTGAAAAAATTTTTTTTTTTGGACTTAGTCATTTTTTCAGCATTTATCAGACTTTCAGATAGGGGAAATGTCAGTGAGCGTTCCGATTTCAGTTCCAGAGCGATTCACCCGATGAGTCCTTCATATTTAGTCGTTTTCAGCCAACTTTCTGAATTTTTGAAAATTTCACTTTTTTGTGAAAATATCCACTAAATAAGGGAATAATATGTGTGAGGGTACCCCAGGAGAGTTCCAAATGTGTGTGGGTAGAATATATATCCCACGGGGGTAAAATTGAAAAAAGGTGAAAAAATTTTTTTTTTTGGACTTAGTCATTTTTTCAGCATTTATCAGACTTTCAGGTAGGGGAAATGTCAGTGAGTGTTCCGATTTCAGTTCCAGAGCGATTCGCCCGATAAGTCCTTCATATTTAGTCGTTTTCAGCCAATTTTCAGAATTTTTGAAAATTTCACTTTTTTGTGAAAATATCCACTAAATGAGGGAATAATATGTGTGAGGGTACCCCAGGAGAGTTCCAAATGTGTGTGGGTAGAATATATATCCCACGGGGGTAAAATTGAAAAAAGGTGAAAAAATTTTTTTTTTTGGACTTAGTCATTTTTTCAGCATTTATCAGACTTTCAGATAGGGGAAATGTCAGTGAGCGTTCCGATTTCAGTTCCAGAGCGATTCACCCGATGAGTCCTTCATATTTAGTCGTTTTCAGCCAACTTTCTGAATTTTTGAAAATTTCACTTTTTTGTGAAAATATCCACTAAATAAGGGAATAATATGTGTGAGGGTACCCCAGGAGAGTTCCAAATGTGTGTGGGTAGAATATATATCCCACGGGGGTAAAATTGAAAAAAGGTGAAAAAAATTTTTTTTTTGGACTTAGTCATTTTTTCAACATTTATCAGACTTTCAGGTAGGGGAAATGTCAGTGAGCGTTCCGATTTCAGTTCCAGAGCGATTCGCCCGATCAGTCCTTCATATTTAGTCGTTTTCAGCCAATTTTCTGAATTTTTGAAAATTTCACTTTTTTGTGAAAATATCCATTAATGAGGGAATAATATGTGTGAGGGTACCTCAGGAGAGTTCCAAATGTGTGTGGGTAGAATATATATCCCACGGGGGTAAAATTTAAAAAAGGTGAAAAAAATTTTTTTTTAGACTTAGTCATTTTTTCAGCGTTTATCAGACTTTCAGATAGGGGAAATGTCAGTGAGCGTTCCGATTTCAGTTCCAGAGCGATTCGCCCGATGAGTCCTTAATATTTAGTTGTTTTCAGCCAAATTTCTGAATTTTTGAAAATTTCACTTTTTTGTGAAAATATCCACTAAATGAGGGAATAATATGTGTGAGGGTACCCCAGGAGAGTTCCAAATGTGTGTGGGTAGAATATATATCCCACGGGGGTAAAATTGAAAAAAGGTGAAAAAAATTTTTTTTTTGGACTTAGTCATTTTTCAGCATTTATCAGACTTTCAGATAGGGGAAATGTCAGTGAGCGTTCCGATTTAAGTTCCAGAGCGATTCGCCCGATGAGTCCTTCATATTTAGTCGTTTTCAGCCAATTTTCTGAATTTTTGAAAATTTCACTTTTTTGTGAAAATATCCACTAAATGAGGGAATAATATGTGTGAGGGTACCCCAGGAGAGTTCCAAATGTGTGTGGGTAGAATATATATCCCACGGGGTAAAATTGAAAAAAGGTGAAAAAATTTTTTTTTTTGGACTTAGTCATTTTTTCAGCATTTATCAGACTTTCAGATAGGAGAAATGTCAGTGAGCGTTCCGATTTCAGTTCCAGAGCGATTCACCCGATGAGTCCTTCATATTTAGTCGTTTTCAGCCAACTTTCTGAATTTTTGAAAATTTCACTTTTTTGTGAAAATATCCACTAAATAAGGGAATAATATGTGTGAGGGTACCCCAGGAGAGTTCCAAATGTGTGTGGGTAGAATATATATCCCACGGGGGTAAAATTGAAAAAAGGTGAAAAAATTTTTTTTTTTGGACTTAGTCATTTTTTCAGCATTTATCAGACTTTCAGGTAGGGGAAATGACAGTGAGCGTTCCGATTTCAGTTCCAGAGCGATTCGCCCGATGAGTCCTTCATATTTAGTCGTTTTCAGCCAATTTTCTGAATTTTTGAAAATTTCACTTTTTTGTGAAAATATCCACTAAATGAGGGAATAATATGTGTGAGGGTACCCCAGGAGAGTTCCAAATGTGTGTGGGTAGAATATATATCACACGGGGGTAAAATTGAAAAAAGGTGAAAAATTTTTTTTTTTGGACTTAGTCATTTTTTCAGCGTTTATCTGACTTTCAGATAGGGGAAATGTCAGTGAGCGTTCCGATTTCAGTTCCAGAGCGATTCGCCCGATGAGTCCTTAATATTTAGTTGTTTTCAGCCAAATTTCAGAATTTTTGAAAATTTCACTTTTTTGTGAAAATATCCACTAAATGAGGGAATAATATGTGTGAGGGTACCCCAGGAGAGTTCCAAATGTGTGTGGGTAGAATATATATCCCACGGGGTAAAATTGAAAAAAGGTGAAAAAAATTTTTTTTTTGGACTTAGTCATTTTTTCAGCATTTATCAGACTTTCAGATAGGAGAAATGTCAGTGAGCGTTCCGATTTCAGTTCCAGAGCGATTCACCCGATGAGTCCTTCATATTTAGTCGTTTTCAGCCAACTTTCTGAATTTTTGAAAATTTCACTTTTTTGTGAAAATATCCACTAAATAAGGGAATAATATGTGTGAGGGTACCCCAGGAGAGTTCCAAATGTGTGTGGGTAGAATATATATCCCACGGGGGTAAAATTGAAAAAAGGTGAAAAAATTTTTTTTTTTGGACTTAGTCATTTTTTCAGCATTTATCAGACTTTCAGGTAGGGGAAATGTCAGTGAGCGTTCCGATTTCAGTTCCAGAGCGATTCGCCCGATGAGTCCTTCATATTTAGTCGTTTTCAGCCAATTTTCTGAATTTTTGAAAATTTCACTTTTTTGTGAAAATATCCACTAAATGAGGGAATAATATGTGTGAGGGTACCCCAGGAGAGTTCCAAATGTGTGTGGGTAGAATATATATCACACGGGGGTAAAATTGAAAAAAGGTGAAAAATTTTTTTTTTTGGACTTAGTCATTTTTTCAGCGTTTATCTGACTTTCAGATAGGGGAAATGTCAGTGAGCGTTCCGATTTCAGTTCCAGAGCGATTCGCCCGATGAGTCCTTAATATTTAGTTGTTTTCAGCCAAATTTCAGAATTTTTGAAAATTTCACTTTTTTGTGAAAATATCCACTAAATAAGGGAATAATATGTGTGAGGGTACCCCAGGAGAGTTCCAAATGTGTGTGGGTAGAATATATATCCCACGGGGGTAAAATTGAAAATAGGTGAAAAAATTATTTTTTTTGGACTTAGTCATTTTTTCAGCATTTATCAGACTTTCAGATAGGGGAAATGTCAGTGAGCGTTCCGATTTCAGTTCCAGAGCGATTCACCCGATGAGTCCTTCATATTTAGTCGTTTTCAGCCAACTTTCTGAATTTTTGAAAATTTCACTTTTTTGTGAAAATATCCACTAAATGAGGGAATAATATGTGTGAGGGTACCCCAGGAGAGTTCCAAATGTGTGTGGGTAGAATATATATATCCCACGGGGGTAAAATTGAAAAAAGGTGAAAAAATTTTTTTTTTCGACTTAGTCATTTTTTCAGCGTTTATCAGACTTTCAGATAGGGGAAATATCAGTGAGCATTCCGATTTCAGTTCCAGAGCGATTCGCCCGATGAGTCCTTAATATTTAGTTGTTTTCAGCCAAATTTCAGAATTTTTAAAAATTTCACTTTTTTGTGAAAATATCCACTAAATGAGGGAATAATATGTGTGAGGGTACCCCAGGAGAGTTCCAAATGTGTGTGGGTGGAATATATATCCCACGGGGGTAAAATTGAAAAAAGGTGAAAAAATTTTTTTTTTTGGACTTAGTCATTTTTCAGCATTTATCAGACTTTCAGATAGGGGAAATGTCAGTGAGCGTTCCGATTTAAGTTCCAGAGTGATTCGCCCGATGAGTCCTTCATATTTAGTTGTTTTCAGCCAAATTTCAGAATTTTTGAAAATTTCACTTTTTGTGAAAATTTCCACTAAATGAGGTAATAATATGTGTGAGGGTACCCCAGGAGAGTTCCAAATGTGTGTGGGTAGAATATATATCCCACGGGGGTAAAATTGAAAAAAGGTGAAAAAAATTTTTTTTTTGGACTTAGTCATTTTTCAGCATTTATCAGACTTTCAGATAGGGGAAATGTCAGTGAGCGTTCCGATTTAAGTTCCAGAGCGATTCGCCCGATGAGTCCTTCATATTTAGTCGTTTTCAGCCAATTTTCTGAATTTTTGAAAATTTCACTTTTTTGTGAAAATATCCACTAAATGAGGGAATAATATGTGTGAGGGTACCCCAGGAGAGTTCCAAATGTGTGTGGGTAGAATATATATCACACGGGGGTAAAATTGAAAAAAGGTGAAAAATATTTTTTTTTGGACTTAGTCATTTTTTCAGCGTTTATCAGACTTTCAGATAGGGGAAATGTCAGTGAGCATTCCGATTTCAGTTCCAGAGCGATTTGCCCGATGAGTCCTTAATATTTAGTTGTTTTCAGCCAAATTTCAGAATTTTTAAAAATTTCACTTTTTTGTGAAAATATCCACTAAATGAGGGAATAATATGTGTGAGGGTACCCCAGGAGAGTTCCAAATGTGTGTGGGTAGAATATATATCCCACGGGGGTAAAATTGAAAAAAGGTGAAAAAATTTTTTTTTTTGGACTTAGTCATTTTTTCAGCATTTATCAGACTTTCAGATAGGGGAAATGTCAGTGAGCGTTCCGATTTCAGTTCCAGAGCGATTCACCCGATGAGTCCTTCATATTTAGTCGTTTTCAGCCAATTTTCTGAATTTTTGAAAATTTCACTTTTTTGTGAAAATATCCACTAAATGAGGGAATAATATGTGTGAGGGTACCCCAGGAGAGTTCCAAATGTGTGTGGGTAGAATATATATCACACGGGGGTAAAATTGAAAAAAGGTGAAAAATATTTTTTTTTGGACTTAGTCATTTTTTCAGCGTTTATCAGACTTTCAGATAGGGGAAATGTCAGTGAGCGTTCCGATTTCAGTTCCAGAGCGATTCGCCCGATGAGTCCTTCATATTTAGTCGTTTTCAGCCAATTTTCTGAATTTTTGAAAATTTCACTTTTTTGTGAAAATATCCACTAAATGAGGGAATAATATGTGTGAGGGTACCTCAGGAGAGTTCCAAATGTGTGTGGGTAGAATATATATCCCACGGGGGTAAAATTTAAAAAAGGTGAAAAAATTTTATTTTTAGACTTAGTCATTTTTTCAGCGTTTATCAGACTTTCAGATAGGGGAAATGTCAGTGAGCGTTCCGAATTCAGTTCCAGAGCGATTCGCCCTATGAGTCCTTAATATTTAGTTGTTTTCAGCCAAATTTCAGAATTTTTGAAAATTTCACTTTTTTGTGAAAATATCCACTAAATGAGGGAATAATATGTGTGAGGGTACCCCAGGAGAGTTCCAAATGTGTGTGGGTAGAATATATATCCCACGGGGGTAAAATTGAAAATAGGTGAAAAAATTATTTTTTTTGGACTTAGTCATTTTTTCAGCATTTATCAGACTTTCAGATAGGGGAAATGGCAGTGAGCATTCCGATTTCAGTTCCAGAGCGATTCACCCGATGAGTCCTTCATATTTAGTCGTTTTCAGCCAACTTTCTGAATTTTTGAAAATTTCACTTTTTTGTGAAAATATCCACTAAATTAGGGAATAATATGTGTGAGGGTACCCCAGGAGAGTTCCAAATGTGTGTGGGTAGAATATATATATCCCACGGGGGTAAAATTGAAAAAAGGTGAAAAAAAATTTTTTTTCGACTTAGTCATTTTTTCAGCGTTTATCAGACTTTCAGATAGGGGAAATGTCAGTGAGCATTCCGATTTCAGTTCCAGAGCGATTCGCCCGATGAGTCCTTAATATTTAGTTGTTTTCAGCCAAATTTCAGAATTTTTAAAAATTTCACTTTTTTGTGAAAATATCCACTAAATGAGGGAATAATATGTGTGAGGGTACCCCAGGAGAGTTCCAAATGTGTGTGGGTGGAATATATATCCCACGGGGGAAAAATTGAAAAAAGGTGAAAAAATTTTTTTTTTGGGACTTAGTCATTTTTCAGCATTTATCAGACTTTCAGATAGGGGAAATGTCAGTGAGCGTTCCGATTTAAGTTCCAGAGCGATTCGCCCGATGAGTCCTTCATATTTAGTCGTTTTCAGCCAACTTTCTGAATTTTTGAAAATTTCACTTTTTTGTGAAAATATCCACTAAATTAGGGAATAATATGTGTGAGGGTACCCCAGGAGAGTTCCAAATGTGTGTGGGTAGAATATATATCCCACGGGGGTAAAATTGAAAAAAGGTGAAAAAAATTTTTTTTTTGGACTTAGTCATTTTTCAGCATTTATCAGACTTTCAGATAGGGGAAATGTCAGTGAGCGTTCCGATTTAAGTTCCAGAGCGATTCGCCCGATGAGTCCTTCATATTTAGTCGTTTCCAGCCAATTTTCTGAATTTTTGAAAATTTCACTTTTTTGTGAAAATATCCACTAAATGAGCTAATAATATGTGTGAGGGTACCCCAGGAGAGTTCCAAATGTGTGTGGGTAGAATATATATCCCACGGGGGTAAAATTGAAAAAAGGTGAAAAAAATTTTTTTTTTGGACTTAGTCATTTTTCAGCATTTATCAGACTTTCAGATAGGGGAAATGTCAGTGAGCGTTCCGATTTAAGTTCCAAAGCGATTCGCCCGATGAGTCCTTCATATTTAGTCGTTTTCAGCCAATTTTCTGAATTTTTGAAAATTTCACTTTTTTGTGAAAATATCCACTAAATGAGGGAATAATATGTGTGAGGGTACCCCAGGAGAGTTCCAAATGTGTGTGGGTAGAATATATATCCCACGGGGGTAAAATTGAAAAAAGGTGAAAAAATTTTTTTTTTTGGACTTAGTCATTTTTTCAGCATTTATCAGACTTTCAGATAGGGGAAATGTCAGTGAGCGTTCCGATTTCAGTTCCAGAGCGATTCACCCGATGAGTCCTTCATATTTAGTCGTTTTCAGCCAATTTTCTGAATTTTTGAAAATTTCACTTTTTTGTGAAAATATCCACTAAATGAGGGAATAATATGTGTGAGGGTACCCCAGGAGAGTTCCAAATGTGTGTGGGTAGAATATATATCCCACGGGGGTAAAATTGAAAAAAGGTGAAAAAAATTTTTTTTTTGGACTTAGTCATTTTTCAGCATTTATCAGACTTTCAGATAGGGGAAATGTCAGTGAGCGTTCCGATTTAAGTTCCAGAGCGATTCGCCCGATGAGTCCTTCATATTTAGTCGTTTCCAGCCAATTTTCTGAATTTTTGAAAATTTCACTTTTTTGTGAAAATATCCACTAAATGAGCTAATAATATGTGTGAGGGTACCCCAGGAGAGTTCCAAATGTGTGTGGGTAGAATATATATCCCACGGGGGTAAAATTGAAAAAAGGTGAAAAAAATTTTTTTTTTGGACTTAGTCATTTTTCAGCATTTATCAGACTTTCAGATAGGGGAAATGTCAGTGAGCGTTCCGATTTAAGTTCCAGAGCGATTCGCCCGATGAGTCCTTCATATTTAGTCGTTTTCAGCCAATTTTCTGAATTTTTGAAAATTTCACTTTTTTGTGAAAATATCCACTAAATGAGGGAATAATATGTGTGAGGGTACCCCAGGAGAGTTCCAAATGTGTGTGGGTAGAATATATATCACACGGGGGTAAAATTGAAAAAAGGTGAAAAATTTTTTTTTTTGGACTTAGTCATTTTTTCAGCGTTTATCTGACTTTCAGATAGGGGAAATGTCAGTGAGCGTTCCGATTTCAGTTCCAGAGCGATTCGCCCGATGAGTCCTTAATATTTAGTTGTTTTCAGCCAAATTTCAGAATTTTTGAAAATTTCACTTTTTTGTGAAAATATCCACTAAATAAGGGAATAATATGTGTGAGGGTACCCCAGGAGAGTTCCAAATGTGTGTGGGTAGAATATATATCCCACGGGGGTAAAATTGAAAAAAGGTGAAAAAAATTTTTTTTTTGGACTTAGTCATTTTTTCAGCATTTATCAGACTTTCAGGTAGGGGAAATGTCAGAAAGCGTTCCGATTTCAGTTCCAGAGCGATTCGCCCGATGAGTCCTTCATATTTAGTCGTTTTCAGCCAATTTTCTGAATTTTTGAAAATTTCACTTTTTTGTGAAAATATCCACTAAATGAGGGAATAATATGTGTGAGGGTACCTCAGGAGAGTTCCAAATGTGTGTGGGTAGAATATATATCCCACGGGGGTAAAATTTAAAAAAGGTGAAAAAAATTTTTTTGTAGACTTAGTCATTTTTTCAGCGTTTATCAGACTTTCAGATAGGGGAAATGTCAGTGAGCGGTCCGATTTCAGTTCCAGAGCGATTCGCCCGATGAGTCCTTAATATTTAGTTGTTTTCAGCCAATTTTCAGAATTTTTGAAAATTTCACTTTTTTGTGAAAATATCCACTAAATGAGGGAATAATATGTGTGAGGGTACCCCAGGAGAGTTCCAAATGTGTGTGGGTAGAATATATATCCCACGGGGGTAAAATTGAAAATAGGTGAAAAAATTATTTTTTTTGGACTTAGTCATTTTTTCAGCATTTATCAGACTTTCAGATAGGGGAAATGTCAGTGAGCATTCCGATTTCAGTTCCAGAGCGATTCACCCGATGAGTCCTTCATATTTAGTCGTTTTCAGCCAACTTTCTGAATTTTTGAAAATTTCACTTTTTTGTGAAAATATCCACTAAATGAGGGAATAATATGTGTGAGGGTACCCCAGGAGAGTTCCAAATGTGTGTGGGTAGAATATATATATCCCACGGGGGTAAAATTGAAAAAAGGTGAAAAAATTTTTTTTTTCGACTTAGTCATTTTTTCAGCGTTTATCTGACTTTCAGATAGGGGAAATGTCAGTGAGCGTTCCGATTTCAGTTCCAGAGCGATTCGCCCGATGAGTCCTTAATATTTAGTTGTTTTCAGCCAAATTTCAGAATTTTTGAAAATTTCACTTTTTTGTGAAAATATCCACTAAATAAGGGAATAATATGTGTGAGGGTACCCCAGGAGAGTTCCAAATGTGTGTGGGTAGAATATATATCCCACGGGGGTAAAATTGAAAAAAGGTGAAAAAAATTTTTTTTTTGGACTTAGTCATTTTTTCAGCATTTATCAGACTTTCAGGTAGGGGAAATGTCAGAAAGCGTTCCGATTTCAGTTCCAGAGCGATTCGCCCGATGAGTCCTTCATATTTAGTCGTTTTCAGCCAATTTTCTGAATTTTTGAAAATTTCACTTTTTTGTGAAAATATCCACTAAATGAGGGAATAATATGTGTGAGGGTACCTCAGGAGAGTTCCAAATGTGTGTGGGTAGAATATATATCCCACGGGGGTAAAATTTAAAAAAGGTGAAAAAAATTTTTTTGTAGACTTAGTCATTTTTTCAGCGTTTATCAGACTTTCAGATAGGGGAAATGTCAGTGAGCGTTCCGATTTCAGTTCCAGAGCGATTCGCCCGATGAGTCCTTAATATTTAGTTGTTTTCAGCCAATTTTCAGAATTTTTGAAAATTTCACTTTTTTGTGAAAATATCCACTAAATGAGGGAATAATATGTGTGAGGGTACCCCAGGAGAGTTCCAAATGTGTGTGGGTAGAATATATATCCCACGGGGGTAAAATTGAAAATAGGTGAAAAAATTATTTTTTTTGGACTTAGTCATTTTTTCAGCATTTATCAGACTTTCAGATAGGGGAAATGTCAGTGAGCGTTCCGATTTCAGTTCCAGAGCGATTCACCCGATGAGTCCTTCATATTTAGTCGTTTTCAGCCAACTTTCTGAATTTTTGAAAATTTCACTTTTTTGTGAAAATATCCACTAAATGAGGGAATAATATGTGTGAGGGTACCCCAGGAGAGTTCCAAATGTGTGTGGGTAGAATATATATATCCCACGGGGGTAAAATTGAAAAAAGGTGAAAAAATTTTTTTTTTCGACTTAGTCATTTTTTCAGCGTTTATCAGACTTTCAGATAGGGGAAATATCAGTGAGCATTCCGATTTCAGTTCCAGAGCGATTCGCCCGATGAGTCCTTAATATTTAGTTGTTTTCAGCCAAATTTCAGAATTTTTAAAAATTTCACTTTTTTGTGAAAATATCCACTAAATGAGGGAATAATATGTGTGAGGGTACCCCAGGAGAGTTCCAAATGTGTGTGGGTAGAATATATATCCCACGGGGGTAAAATTGAAAAAAGGTGAAAAAATTTTTTTTTTTGGACTTAGTCATTTTTTCAGCATTTATCAGACTTTCAGATAGGGGAAATGTCAGTGAGCGTTCCGATTTCAGTTCCAGAGCGATTCACCCGATGAGTCCTTCATATTTAGTCGTTTTCAGCCAATTTTCTGAATTTTTGAAAATTTCACTTTTTTGTGAAAATATCCACTAAATGAGGGAATAATATGTGTGAGGGTACCCCAGGAGAGTTCCAAATGTGTGTGGGTAGAATATATATCCCACGGGGGTAAAATTGAAAAAAGGTGAAAAAAATTTTTTTTTTGGACTTAGTCATTTTTCAGCATTTATCAGACTTTCAGATAGGGGAAATGTCAGTGAGCGTTCCGATTTAAGTTCCAGAGCGATTCGCCCGATGAGTCCTTCATATTTAGTCGTTTCCAGCCAATTTTCTGAATTTTTGAAAATTTCACTTTTTTGTGAAAATATCCACTAAATGAGCTAATAATATGTGTGAGGGTACCCCAGGAGAGTTCCAAATGTGTGTGGGTAGAATATATATCCCACGGGGGTAAAATTGAAAAAAGGTGAAAAAATTTTTTTTTTTGGACTTAGTCATTTTTTCAGCATTTATCAGACTTTCAGATAGGGGAAATGTCAGTGAGCGTTCCGATTTCAGTTCCAGAGCGATTCACCCGATGAGTCCTTCATATTTAGTCGTTTTCAGCCAACTTTCTGAATTTTTGAAAATTTAACTTTTTTGTGAAAATATCCACTAAATGAGGGAATAATATGTGTGAGGGTACCCCAGGAGAGTTCCAAATGTGTGTGGGTAGAATATATATCCCACGGGGGTAAAATTGAAAAAAGGTGAAAAAAATTTTTTTTTTGGACTTAGTCATTTTTCAGCATTTATCAGACTTTCAGATAGGGGAAATGTCAGTGAGCGTTCCGATTTAAGTTCCAGAGCGATTCGCCCGATGAGTCCTTCATATTTAGTCGTTTTCAGCCAATTTTCTGAATTTTTGAAAATTTCACTTTTTTGTGAAAATATCCACTAAATGAGGGAATAATATGTGTGAGGGTACCCCAGGAGAGTTCCAAATGTGTGTGGGTAGAATATATATCACACGGGGGTAAAATTGAAAAAAGGTGAAAAATTTTTTTTTTTGGACTTAGTCATTTTTTCAGCGTTTATCTGACTTTCAGATAGGGGAAATGTCAGTGAGCGTTCCGATTTCAGTTCCAGAGCGATTCGCCCGATGAGTCCTTAATATTTAGTTGTTTTCAGCCAAATTTCAGAATTTTTGAAAATTTCACTTTTTTGTGAAAATATCCACTAAATAAGGGAATAATATGTGTGAGGGTACCCCAGGAGAGTTCCAAATGTGTGTGGGTAGAATATATATCCCACGGGGGTAAAATTGAAAAAAGGTGAAAAAAATTTTTTTTTTGGACTTAGTCATTTTTTCAGCATTTATCAGACTTTCAGGTAGGGGAAATGTCAGAAAGCGTTCCGATTTCAGTTCCAGAGCGATTCGCCCGATGAGTCCTTCATATTTAGTCGTTTTCAGCCAATTTTCTGAATTTTTGAAAATTTCACTTTTTTGTGAAAATATCCACTAAATGAGGGAATAATATGTGTGAGGGTACCTCAGGAGAGTTCCAAATGTGTGTGGGTAGAATATATATCCCACGGGGGTAAAATTTAAAAAAGGTGAAAAAAATTTTTTTGTAGACTTAGTCATTTTTTCAGCGTTTATCAGACTTTCAGATAGGGGAAATGTCAGTGAGCGTTCCGATTTCAGTTCCAGAGCGATTCGCCCGATGAGTCCTTAATATTTAGTTGTTTTCAGCCAAATTTCAGAATTTTTGAAAATTTCACTTTTTTGTGAAAATATCCACTAAATGAGGGAATAATATGTGTGAGGGTACCCCAGGAGAGTTCCAAATGTGTGTGGGTAGAATATATATCCCACGGGGGTAAAATTGAAAATAGGTGAAAAAATTATTTTTTTTGGACTTAGTCATTTTTTCAGCATTTATCAGACTTTCAGATAGGGGAAATGTCAGTGAGCGTTCCGATTTCAGTTCCAGAGCGATTCACCCGATGAGTCCTTCATATTTAGTCGTTTTCAGCCAACTTTCTGAATTTTTGAAAATTTCACTTTTTTGTGAAAATATCCACTAAATGAGGGAATAATATGTGTGAGGGTACCCCAGGAGAGTTCCAAATGTGTGTGGGTAGAATATATATATCCCACGGGGGTAAAATTGAAAAAAGGTGAAAAAAATTTTTTTTTCGACTTAGTCATTTTTTCAGCGTTTATCAGACTTTCAGATAGGGGAAATATCAGTGAGCATTCCGATTTCAGTTCCAGAGCGATTCGCCCGATGAGTCCTTAATATTTAGTTGTTTTCAGCCAAATTTCAGAATTTT
The DNA here is from genome assembly GCF_046119375.1 of Phyllobates terribilis. NCBI lineage: Eukaryota > Metazoa > Chordata > Amphibia > Anura > Dendrobatidae > Phyllobates > Phyllobates terribilis. Next base: position 15,364,979 of record NW_027362773.1, on the reverse strand, counting down.
TAAAAATTTCACTTTTTTGTGAAAATATCCACTAAATGAGGGAATAATATGTGTGAGGGTACCCCAGGAGAGTTCCAAATGTGTGTGGGTGGAATATATATCCCACGGGGGTAAAATTGAAAAAAGGTGAAAAAATTTTTTTTTTTGGACTTAGTCATTTTTCAGCATTTATCAGACTTTCAGATAGGGGAAATGTCAGTGAGCGTTCCGATTTAAGTTCCAGAGCGATTCGCCCGATGAGTCCTTCATATTTAGTTGTTTTCAGCCAAATTTCAGAATTTTTGAAAATTTCACTTTTTGTGAAAATTTCCACTAAATGAGGGAATAATATGTGTGAGGGTACCCCAGGAGAGTTCCAAATGTGTGTGGGTAGAATATATATCCCACGGGGGTAAAATTGAAAAAAGGTGAAAAAAATTTTTTTTTTGGACTTAGTCATTTTTCAGCATTTATCAGACTTTCAGATAGGGGAAATGTCAGTGAGCGTTCCGATTTAAGTTCCAGAGCGATTCGCCCGATGAGTCCTTCATATTTAGTCGTTTTCAGCCAATTTTCTGAATTTTTGAAAATTTCACTTTTTTGTGAAAATATCCACTAAATGAGGGAATAATATGTGTGAGGGTACCCCAGGAGAGTTCCAAATGTGTGTGGGTAGAATATATATCACACGGGGGTAAAATTGAAAAAAGGTGAAAAATATTTTATTTTGGACATAGTCATTTTTTCAGCGTTTATCAGACTTTCAGATAGGGGAAATGTCAGTGAGCATTCCGATTTCAGTTCCAGAGCGATTTGCCCGATGAGTCCTTAATATTTAGTTGTTTTCAGCCAAATTTCAGAATTTTTAAAAATTTCACTTTTTTGTGAAAATATCCACTAAATGAGGGAATAATATGTGTGAGGGTACCCCAGGAGAGTTCCAAATGTGTGTGGGTAGAATATATATCCCACGGGGGTAAAATTGAAAAAAGGTGAAAAAATTTTTTTTTTTGGACTTAGTCATTTTTTCAGCATTTATCAGACTTTCAGATAGGGGAAATGTCAGTGAGCGTTCCGATTTCAGTTCCAGAGCGATTCACCCGATGAGTCCTTCATATTTAGTCGTTTTCAGCCAATTTTCTGAATTTTTGAAAATTTCACTTTTTTGTGAAAATATCCACTAAATGAGGGAATAATATGTGTGAGGGTACCCCAGGAGAGTTCCAAATGTGTGTGGGTAGAATATATATCACACGGGGGTAAAATTGAAAAAAGGTGAAAAATATTTTTTTTTGGACTTAGTCATTTTTTCAGCGTTTATCAGACTTTCAGATAGGGGAAATGTCAGTGAGCGTTCCGATTTCAGTTCCAGAGCGATTCGCCCGATGAGTCCTTCATATTTAGTCGTTTTCAGCCAATTTTCTGAATTTTTGAAAATTTCACTTTTTTGTGAAAATATCCACTAAATGAGGGAATAATATGTGTGAGGGTACCTCAGGAGAGTTCCAAATGTGTGTGGGTAGAATATATATCCCACGGGGGTAAAATTTAAAAAAGGTGAAAAAATTTTATTTTTAGACTTAGTCATTTTTTCAGCGTTTATCAGACTTTCAGATAGGGGAAATGTCAGTGAGCGTTCCGAATTCAGTTCCAGAGCGATTCGCCCGATGAGTCCTTAATATTTAGTTGTTTTCAGCCAAATTTCAGAATTTTTGAAAATTTCACTTTTTTGTGAAAATATCCACTAAATGAGGGAATAATATGTGTGAGGGTACCCCAGGAGAGTTCCAAATGTGTGTGGGTAGAATATATATCCCACGGGGGTAAAATTGAAAATAGGTGAAAAAATTATTTTTTTTGGACTTAGTCATTTTTTCAGCATTTATCAGACTTTCAGATAGGGGAAATGGCAGTGAGCATTCCGATTTCAGTTCCAGAGCGATTCACCCGATGAGTCCTTCATATTTAGTCGTTTTCAGCCAACTTTCTGAATTTTTGAAAATTTCACTTTTTTGTGAAAATATCCACTAAATTAGGGAATAATATGTGTGAGGGTACCCCAGGAGAGTTCCAAATGTGTGTGGGTGGAATATATATCCCACGGGGGAAAAATTGAAAAAAGGTGAAAAAATTTTTTTTTTGGGACTTAGTCATTTTTCAGCATTTATCAGACTTTCAGATAGGGGAAATGTCAGTGAGCGTTCCGATTTAAGTTCCAGAGCGATTCGCCCGATGAGTCCTTCATATTTAGTCGTTTCCAGCCAATTTTCTGAATTTTTGAAAATTTCACTTTTTTGTGAAAATATCCACTAAATGAGCTAATAATATGTGTGAGGGTACCCCAGGAGAGTTCCAAATGTGTGTGGGTAGAATATATATCACACGGGGGTAAAATTGAAAAAAGGTGAAAAATATTTTTTTTTGGACTTAGTCATTTTTTCAGCGTTTATCAGACTTTCAGATAGGGGAAATGTCAGTGAGCATTCCGATTTCAGTTCCAGAGCGATTTGCCCGATGAGTCCTTAATATTTAGTTGTTTTCAGCCAAATTTCAGAATTTTTAAAAATTTCACTTTTTTGTGAAAATATCCACTAAATGAGGGAATAATATGTGTGAGGGTACCCCAGGAGAGTTCCAAATGTGTGTGGGTAGAATATATATCCCACGGGGGTAAAATTGAAAAAAGGTGAAAAAATTTTTTTTTTTGGACTTAGTCATTTTTTCAGCATTTATCAGACTTTCAGATAGGGGAAATGTCAGTGAGCGTTCCGATTTCAGTTCCAGAGCGATTCACCCGATGAGTCCTTCATATTTAGTCGTTTTCAGCCAATTTTCTGAATTTTTGAAAATTTCACTTTTTTGTGAAAATATCCACTAAATGAGGGAATAATATGTGTGAGGGTACCCCAGGAGAGTTCCAAATGTGTGTGGGTAGAATATATATCCCACGGGGGTAAAATTGAAAAAAGGTGAAAAAAATTTTTTTTTTGGACTTAGTCATTTTTCAGCATTTATCAGACTTTCAGATAGGGGAAATGTCAGTGAGCGTTCCGATTTAAGTTCCAGAGCGATTCGCCCGATGAGTCCTTCATATTTAGTCGTTTTCAGCCAATTTTCTGAATTTTTGAAAATTTCACTTTTTTGTGAAAATATCCACTAAATGAGGGAATAATATGTGTGAGGGTACCCCAGGAGAGTTCCAAATGTGTGTGGGTAGAATATATATCACACGGGGGTAAAATTGAAAAAAGGTGAAACATTTTTTTTTTTGGACTTAGTCATTTTTTCAGCGTTTATCAGACTTTCAGATAGGGGAAATGTCAGTGAGCATTCCGATTTCAGTTCCAGAGCGATTTGCCCGATGAGTCCTTAATATTTAGTTGTTTTCAGCCAAATTTCAGAATTTTTAAAAATTTCACTTTTTTGTGAAAATATCCACTAAATGAGGGAATAATATGTGTGAGGGTACCCCAGGAGAGTTCCAAATGTGTGTGGGTAGAATATATATCCCACGGGGGTAAAATTGAAAAAAGGTGAAAAAATTTTTTTTTTTGGACTTAGTCATTTTTTCAGCATTTATCAGACTTTCAGATAGGGGAAATGTCAGTGAGCGTTCCGATTTCAGTTCCAGAGCGATTCACCCGATGAGTCCTTCATATTTAGTCGTTTTCAGCCAATTTTCTGAATTTTTGAAAATTTCACTTTTTTGTGAAAATATCCACTAAATGAGGGAATAATATGTGTGAGGGTATCCCAGGAGAGTTCCAAATGTGTGTGGGTAGAATATATATCACACGGGGGTAAAATTGGAAAAAGGTGAAAAAATTTTTTTTTTGGACTTAGTCATTTTTTCAGCATTTATCAGACTTTCAGATAGGGGAAATGTCAGTGAGCGTTCCGATTTCAGTTCCAGAGCGATTCGCCCGATGAGTCCTTAATATTTAGTTGTTTTCAGCCAAATTTCAGAATTTTTGAAAATTTCACTTTTTTGTGAAAATTTCCACTAAATGAGGGAATAATATGTGTGAGGGTACCCCAGGAGAGTTCCAAATGAGTGTGGGTAGAATATATATCCCACGGGGGTAAAATTGAAAAAAGGTGAAAAAAATTTTTTTTTTGGACTTAGTCATTTTTCAGCATTTATCAGACTTTCAGATAGGGGAAATGTCAGTGAGCGTTCCGATTTAAGTTCCAGAGCGATTCGCCCGATGAGTCCTTCATATTTAGTCGTTTCCAGCCAATTTTCTGAATTTTTGAAAATTTCACTTTTTTGTGAAAATATCCACTAAATGAGCTAATAATATGTGTGAGGGTACCCCAGGAGAGTTCCAAATGTGTGTGGGTAGAATATATATCCCACGGGGGTAAAATTGAAAAAAGGTGAAAAAATTTTTTTTTTTGGACTTAGTCATTTTTTCAGCATTTATCAGACTTTCAGATAGGGGAAATGTCAGTGAGCGTTCCGATTTCAGTTCCAGAGCGATTCACCCGATGAGTCCTTCATATTTAGTCGTTTTCAGCCAACTTTCTGAATTTTTGAAAATGTCACTTTTTTGTGAAAATATCCACTAAATGAGGGAATAATATGTGTGAGGGTACCCCAGGAGAGTTCCAAATGTGTGTGGGTAGAATATATATCCCACGGGGGTAAAATTGAAAAAAGGTGAAAAAAATTTTTTTTTTGGACTTAGTCATTTTTCAGCATTTATCAGACTTTCAGATAGGGGAAATGTCAGTGAGCGTTCCGATTTAAGTTCCAGAGCGATTCGCCCGATGAGTCCTTCATATTTAGTCGTTTTCAGCCAATTTTCTGAATTTTTGAAAATTTCACTTTTTTGTGAAAATATCCACTAAATGAGGGAATAATATGTGTGAGGGTACCCCAGGAGAGTTCCAAATGTGTGTGGGTAGAATATATATCACACGGGGGTAAAATTGAAAAAAGGTGAAAAATTTTTTTTTTTGGACTTAGTCATTTTTTCAGCGTTTATCAGACTTTCAGATAGGGGAAATGTCAGTGAGTGTTCTGATTTCAGTTCCAGAGCGATTCGCCCGATGAGTCCTTAATATTTAGTTGTTTTCAGCCAAATTTCAGAATTTTTGAAAATTTCACTTTTTTGTGAAAATATCCACTAAATGAGGGAATAATATGTGTGAGGGTACCCCAGGAGAGTTCCAAATGTGTGTGGGTAGAATATATATCCCACGGGGGTAAAATTGAAAAAAGGTGAAAAAATTTTTTTTTTTGGACTTAGTCATTTTTTCAGCATTTATCAGAGTTTCAGATAGGGGAAATGTCAGTGAGCGTTCCGATTTCAGTTCCAGAGCGATTCACCCGATGAGTCCTTCATATTTAGTCGTTTTCAGCCAATTTTCTGAATTTTTGAAAATTTCACTTTTTTGTGAAAATATCCACTAAATGAGGGAATAATATGTGTGAGGGTATCCCAGGAGAGTTCCAAATGTGTGTGGGTAGAATATATATCACACGGGGGTAAAATTGGAAAAAGGTGAAAAATTTTTTTTTTTGGACTTAGTCATTTTTTCAGCGTTTATCTGACTTTCAGATAGGGGAAATGTCAGTGAGCGTTCCGATTTCAGTTCCAGAGCGATTCGCACCATGAGTCCTTAATATTTAGTTGTTTTCAGCCAAATTTCAGAATTTTTGAAAATTTCACTTTTTTGTGAAAATATCCACTAAATGAGGGAATAATATGTGTGAGGGTACCCCAGGAGAGTTCCAAATGTGTGTGGGTAGAATATATATCCCACGGGGGTAAAATTGAAAAAAGGTGAAAAAATTTTTTTTTTGGACTTAGTCATTTTTCAGCATTTATCAGACTTTCAGATAGGGGAAATGTCAGTGAGCGTTCCGATTTAAGTTCCAGAGCGATTCACCCGATGAGTCCTTCATATTTAGTCGTTTTCAGCCAATTTTCTGAATTTTTGAAAATTTCACTTTTTTGTGAAAATATCCACTAAATGAGGGAATAATATGTGTGAGGGTACCCCAGGAGAGTTCCAAATGTGTGTGGGTAGAATATATATCCCACGGGGGTAAAATTGAAAAAAGGTGAAAAAAATTTTTTTTTTGGACTTAGTCATTTTTCAGCATTTATCAGACTTTCAGATAGGGGAAATGTCAGTGAGCGTTCCGATTTAAGTTCCAGAGCGATTCGCCCGATGAGTCCTTCATATTTAGTCGTTTTCAGCCAATTTTCTGAATTTTTGAAAATTTCACTTTTTTGTGAAAATATCCACTAAATGAGGGAATAATATGTGTGAGGGTACCCCAGGAGAGTTCCAAATGTGTGTGGGTAGAATATATATCACACGGGGGTAAAATTGAAAAAAGGTGAAAAATATTTTTTTTTGGACTTAGTCATTTTTTCAGCGTTTATCAGACTTTCAGATAGGGGAAATGTCAGTGAGAATTCCGATTTCAGTTCCAGAGCGATTCGCCCGATGAGTCCTTAATATTTAGTTGTTTTCAGCCAAATTTCAGAATTTTTAAAAATTTCACTTTTTTGTGAAAATATCCACTAAATGAGGGAATAATATGTGTGAGGGTACGAATGTGTGTGGGTAGAATATATATCCCACGGGGGTAAAATTGAAAAAAGGTGAAAAAAATTTTTTTTTTGGACTTAGTCATTTTTCAGCATTTATCAGACTTTCAGATAGGGGAAATGTCAGTGAGCGTTCCGATTTAAGTTCCAGAGCGATTCGCCCGATGAGTCCTTCATATTTAGTCGTTTTCAGCCAATTTTCTGAATTTTTGAAAATTTCACTTTTTTGTGAAAATATCCACTAAATGAGGGAATAATATGTGTGAGGGTACCCCAGGAGAGTTCCAAATGTGTGTGGGTAGAATATATATCACACGGGGGTAAAATTGAAAAAAGGTGAAACATTTTTTTTTTTGGACTTAGTCATTTTTTCAGCGTTTATCAGACTTTCAGATAGGGGAAATGTCAGTGAGCATTCCGATTTCAGTTCCAGAGCGATTTGCCCGATGAGTCCTTAATATTTAGTTGTTTTCAGCCAAATTTCAGAATTTTTAAAAATTTCACTTTTTTGTGAAAATATCCACTAAATGAGGGAATAATATGTGTGAGGGTACCCCAGGAGAGTTCCAAATGTGTGTGGGTAGAATATATATCCCACGGGGGTAAAATTGAAAAAAGGTGAAAAAATTTTTTTTTTTGGACTTAGTCATTTTTTCAGCATTTATCAGACTTTCAGATAGGGGAAATGTCAGTGAGCGTTCCGATTTCAGTTCCAGAGCGATTCACCCGATGAGTCCTTCATATTTAGTCGTTTTCAGCCAATTTTCTGAATTTTTGAAAATTTCACTTTTTTGTGAAAATATCCACTAAATGAGGGAATAATATGTGTGAGGGTATCCCAGGAGAGTTCCAAATGTGTGTGGGTAGAATATATATCACACGGGGGTAAAATTGGAAAAAGGTGAAAAAATTTTTTTTTTGGACTTAGTCATTTTTTCAGCATTTATCAGACTTTCAGATAGGGGAAATGTCAGTGAGCGTTCCGATTTCAGTTCCAGAGCGATTCGCCCGATGAGTCCTTAATATTTAGTTGTTTTCAGCCAAATTTCAGAATTTTTGAAAATTTCACTTTTTTGTGAAAATTTCCACTAAATGAGGGAATAATATGTGTGAGGGTACCCCAGGAGAGTTCCAAATGTGTGTGGGTAGAATATATATCCCACGGGGGTAAAATTGAAAAAAGGTGAAAAAAATTTTTTTTTTGGACTTAGTCATTTTTCAGCATTTATCAGACTTTCAGATAGGGGAAATGTCAGTGAGCGTTCCGATTTAAGTTCCAGAGCGATTCGCCCGATGAGTCCTTCATATTTAGTCGTTTCCAGCCAATTTTCTGAATTTTTGAAAATTTCACTTTTTTGTGAAAATATCCACTAAATGAGCTAATAATATGTGTGAGGGTACCCCAGGAGAGTTCCAAATGTGTGTGGGTAGAATATATATCCCACGGGGGTAAAATTGAAAAAAGGTGAAAAAATTTTTTTTTTTGGACTTAGTCATTTTTTCAGCATTTATCAGACTTTCAGATAGGGGAAATGTCAGTGAGCGTTCCGATTTCAGTTCCAGAGCGATTCACCCGATGAGTCCTTCATATTTAGTCGTTTTCAGCCAACTTTCTGAATTTTTGAAAATGTCACTTTTTTGTGAAAATATCCACTAAATGAGGGAATAATATGTGTGAGGGTACCCCAGGAGAGTTCCAAATGTGTGTGGGTAGAATATATATCCCACGGGGGTAAAATTGAAAAAAGGTGAAAAAAATTTTTTTTTTGGACTTAGTCATTTTTCAGCATTTATCATACTTTCAGATAGGGGAAATGTCAGTGAGCGTTCCGATTTAAGTTCCAGAGCGATTCGCCCGATGAGTCCTTCATATTTAGTCGTTTTCAGCCAATTTTCTGAATTTTTGAAAATTTCACTTTTTTGTGAAAATATCCACTAAATGAGGGAATAATATGTGTGAGGGTACCCCAGGAGAGTTCCAAATGTGTGTGGGTAGAATATATATCACACGGGGGTAAAATTGAAAAAAGGTGAAAAATTTTTTTTTTTGGACTTAGTCATTTTTTCAGCGTTTATCAGACTTTCAGATAGGGGAAATGTCAGTGAGTGTTCTGATTTCAGTTCCAGAGCGATTCGCCCGATGAGTCCTTAATATTTAGTTGTTTTCAGCCAAATTTCAGAATTTTTGAAAATTTCACTTTTTTGTGAAAATATCCACTAAATGAGGGAATAATATGTGTGAGGGTACCCCAGGAGAGTTCCAAATGTGTGTGGGTAGAATATATATCCCACGGGGGTAAAATTGAAAAAAGGTGAAAAAAATTTTTTTTTTGGACTTAGTCATTTTTTCAGCATTTATCAGAGTTTCAGATAGGGGAAATGTCAGTGAGCGTTCCGATTTCAGTTCCAGAGCGATTCACCCGATGAGTCCTTCATATTTAGTCGTTTTCAGCCAATTTTCTGAATTTTTGAAAATTTCACTTTTTTGTGAAAATATCCACTAAATGAGGGAATAATATGTGTGAGGGTATCCCAGGAGAGTTCCAAATGTGTGTGGGTAGAATATATATCACACGGGGGTAAAATTGGAAAAAGGTGAAAAATTTTTTTTTTTGGACTTAGTCATTTTTTCAGCGTTTATCTGACTTTCAGATAGGGGAAATGTCAGTGAGCGTTCCGATTTCAGTTCCAGAGCGATTCGCACCATGAGTCCTTAATATTTAGTTGTTTTCAGCCAAATTTCAGAATTTTTGAAAATTTCACTTTTTTGTGAAAATATCCACTAAATGAGGGAATAATATGTGTGAGGGTACCCCAGGAGAGTTCCAAATGTGTGTGGGTAGAATATATATCCCACGGGGGTAAAATTGAAAAAAGGTGAAAAAATTTTTTTTTTGGACTTAGTCATTTTTCAGCATTTATCAGACTTTCAGATAGGGGAAATGTCAGTGAGCGTTCCGATTTAAGTTCCAGAGTGATTCACCCGATGAGTCCTTCATATTTAGTCGTTTTCAGCCAATTTTCTGAATTTTTGAAAATTTCACTTTTTTGTGAAAATATCCACTAAATGAGGGAATAATATGTGTGAGGGTACCCCAGGAGAGTTCCAAATGTGTGTGGGTAGAATATATATCCCACGGGGGTAAAATTGAAAAAAGGTGAAAAAAAATTTTTTTTTGGACTTAGTCATTTTTCAGCATTTATCAGACTTTCAGATAGGGGAAATGTCAGTGAGCGTTCCGATTTAAGTTCCAGAGCGATTCGCCCGATGAGTCCTTCATATTTAGTCGTTTTCAGCCAATTTTCTGAATTTTTGAAAATTTCACTTTTTTGTGAAAATATCCACTAAATGAGGGAATAATATGTGTGAGGGTACCCCAGGAGAGTTCCAAATGTGTGTGGGTAGAATATATATCACACGGGGGTAAAATTGAAAAAAGGTGAAAAATATTTTTTTTTGGACTTAGTCATTTTTTCAGCGTTTATCAGACTTTCAGATAGGGGAAATGTCAGTGAGAATTCCGATTTCAGTTCCAGAGCGATTCGCCCGATGAGTCCTTAATATTTAGTTGTTTTCAGCCAAATTTCAGAATTTTTAAAAATTTCACTTTTTTGTGAAAATATCCACTAAATGAGGGAATAATATGTGTGAGGGTACCCCAGGAGAGTTCCAAATGTGTGTGGGTAGAATATATATCCCACGGGGGTAAAATTGAAAAAAGGTGAAAAAAATTTTTTTTTTGGACTTAGTCATTTTTTCAGCATTTATCAGACTTTCAGATAGGGGAAATGTCAGTGAGCGTTCCGATTTCAGTTCCAGAGCGATTCACCCGATGAGTCCTTCATATTTAGTCGTTTTCAGCCAACTTTCTGAATTTTTGAAAATTTCACTTTTTTTGTGAAAATATCCACTAAATGAGGGAATAATATGTGTGAGGGTACCCCAGGAGAGTTCCAAATGTGTGTGGGTAGAATATATATCCGACGGGGGTAAAATTGAAAAAAGGTGAAAAATTTTTTTTTTTGGACTTAGTCATTTTTTCAGCGTTTATCAGACTTTCAGATAGGGGAAATGTCAGTGAGCATTCCGATTTCAGTTCCAGAGCGATTTGCCCGATGAGTCCTTAATATTTAGTTGTTTTCAGCCAAATTTCAGAATTTTTAAAAATTTCACTTTTTTGTGAAAATATCCACTAAATGAGGGAATAATATGTGTGAGGGTACCCCAGGAGAGTTCCAAATGTGTGTGGGTAGAATATATATCCCACGGGGGTAAAATTGAAAAAAGGTGAAAAAATTTTTTTTTTTGGACTTAGTCATTTTTTCAGCATTTATCAGACTTTCAGATAGGGGAAATGTCAGTGAGCGTTCCGATTTCAGTTCCAGAGCGATTCACCCGATGAGTCCTTCATATTTAGTCGTTTTCAGCCAATTTTCTGAATTTTTGAAAATTTCACTTTTTTGTGAAAATATCCACTAAATGAGGGAATAATATGTGTGAGGGTACCCCAGGAGAGTTCCAAATGTGTGTGGGTAGAATATATATCCCACGGGGGTAAAATTGAAAAAAGGTGAAAAAAATTTTTTTTTTGGACTTAGTCATTTTTCAGCATTTATCAGACTTTCAGATAGGGGAAATGTCAGTGAGCGTTCCGATTTAAGTTCCAGAGCGATTCGCCCGATGAGTCCTTCATATTTAGTCGTTTTCAGCCAATTTTCTGAATTTTTGAAAATTTCACTTTTTTGTGAAAATATCCACTAAATGAGGGAATAATATGTGTGAGGGTACCCCAGGAGAGTTCCAAATGTGTGTGGGTAGAATATATATCACACGGGGGTAAAATTGAAAAAAGGTGAAAAATATTTTTTTTTGGACTTAGTCATTTTTTCAGCGTTTATCAGACTTTCAGATAGGGGAAATGTCAGTGAGCATTCCGATTTCAGTTCCAGAGCGATTCGCCCGATGAGTCCTTAATATTTAGTTGTTTTCAGCCAAATTTCAGAATTTTTAAAAATTTCACTTTTTTGTGAAAATATCCACTAAATGAGGGAATAATATGTGTGAGGGTACCCCAGGAGAGTTCCAAATGTGTGTGGGTAGAATATATATCCCACGGGGGTAAAATTGAAAAAAGGTGAAAAAAATTTTTTTTTTGGACTTAGTCATTTTTTCAGCATTTATCAGACTTTCAGATAGGGGAAATGTCAGTGAGCGTTCCGATTTCAGTTCCAGAGCGATTCACCCGATGAGTCCTTCATATTTAGTCGTTTTCAGCCAATTTTCTGAATTTTTGAAAATTTCACTTTTTTGTGAAAATATCCACTAAATGAGGGAATAATATGTGTGAGGGTACCCCAGGAGAGTTCCAAATGTGTGTGGGTAGAATATATATCCCACGGGGGTAAAATTGAAAAAAGGTGAAAAATGTTTTTTTTTTGGACTTAGTCATTTTTTCAGCATTTATCAGACTTTCAGATAGGGGAAATGTCAGTGAGCGTTCCGATTTCAGTTCCAGAGCGATTCACCCGATGAGTCCTTCATATTTAGTCGTTTTCAGCCAACTTTCTGAATTTTTGAAAATTTCACTTTTTTTGTGAAAATATCCACTAAATGAGGGAATAATATGTGTGAGGGTACCCCAGGAGAGTTCCAAATGTGTGTGGGTAGAATATATATCCGACGGGGGTAAAATTGAAAAAAGGTGAAAAATTTTTTTTTTTGGACTTAGTCATTTTTTCAGCGTTTATCAGACTTTCAGATAGGGGAAATGTCAGTGAGCGTTCCGATTTCAGTTCCAGAGCGATTCGCCCCATGAGTCCTTAATATTTAGTTGTTTTCAGCCAAATTTCAGAATTTTTGAAAATTTCACTTTTTTGTGAAAATATCCACTAAATGAGGGAATAATATGTGTGAGGGTACCCCAGGAGAGTTCCAAATGTGTGTGGGTAGAATATATATCCCACGGGGGTAAAATTGAAAAAAGGTGAAAAAAATTTTTTTTTTGGACTTAGTCATTTTTCAGCATTTATCAGACTTTCAGATAGGGGAAATGTCAGTGAGCGTTCCGATTTAAGTTCCAGAGCGATTCGCCCGATGAGTCCTTCATATTTAGTCGTTTTCAGCCAATTTTCTGAATTTTTGAAAATTTCACTTTTTTGTGAAAATATCCACTAAATGAGGGAATAATATGTGTGAGGGTATCCCAGGAGAGTTCCAAATGTGTGTGGGTAGAATATATATCACACGGGGGTAAAATTGGAAAAAGGTGAAAAATTTTTTTTTTTGGACTTAGTCATTTTTTCAGCGTTTATCTGACTTTCAGATAGGGGAAATGTCAGTGAGCGTTCCGATTTCAGTTCCAGAGCGATTCGCCCCATGAGTCCTTAATATTTAGTTGTTTTCAGCCAAATTTCAGAATTTTTGAAAATTTCACTTTTTTGTGAAAATATCCACTAAATGAGGGAATAATATGTGTGAGGGTACCCCAGGAGAGTTCCAAATGTGTGTGGGTAGAATATATATCCCACGGGGGTAAAATTGAAAAAAGGTGAAAAAAATTTTTTTTTGGACTTAGTCATTTTTCAGCATTTATCAGACTTTCAGATAGGGGAAATGTCAGTGAGCGTTCCAATTTAAGTTCCAGAGCCATTCGCCCGATGAGTCCTTCATATTTAGTCGTTTTCAGCCAATTTTCTGAATTTTTGAAAATTTCACTTTTTTGTGAAAATATCCACTAAATGAGGGAATAATATGTGTGAGGGTACCCCAGGAGAGTTCCAAATGTGTGTGGGTAGAATATATATCACACGGGGGTAAAATTGAAAAAAGGTGAAAAATATTTTTTTTTGGTCTTAGTCATTTTTTCAGCGTTTATCAGACTTTCAGATAGGGGAAATGTCAGTGAGCATTCCGATTTCAGTTCCAGAGCGATTCGCCCGATGAGTCCTTAATATTTAGTTGTTTTCAGCCAAATTTCAGAATTTTTAAAAATTTCACTTTTTTGTGAAAATATCCACTAAATGAGGGAATAATATGTGTGAGGGTACCCCAGGAGAGTTCCAAATGTGTGTGGGTAGAATATATATCCCACGGGGGTAAAATTGAAAAAAGGTGAAAAATGTTTTTTTTTTGGACTTAGTCATTTTTTCAGCATTTATCAGACTTTCAGATAGGGGAAATGTCAGTGAGCGTTCCGATTTCAGTTCCAGAGCGATTCACCCGATGAGTCCTTCATATTTAGTCGTTTTCAGCCAACTTTCTGAATTTTTGAAAATTTCACTTTTTTTGTGAAAATATCCACTAAATGAGGGAATAATATGTGTGAGGGTACCCCAGGAGAGTTCCAAATGTGTGTGGGTAGAATATATATCCGACGGGGGTAAAATTGAAAAAAGGTGAAAAATTTTTTTTTTTGGACTTAGTCATTTTTTCAGCGTTTATCAGACTTTCAGATAGGGGAAATGTCAGTGAGCGTTCCGATTTCAGTTCCAGAGCGATTCGCCCCATGAGTCCTTAATATTTAGTTGTTTTCAGCCAAATTTCAGAATTTTTGAAAATTTCACTTTTTTGTGAAAATATCCACTAAATGAGGGAATAATATGTGTGAGGGTACCCCAGGAGAGTTCCAAATGTGTGTGGGTAGAATATATATCCCACGGGGGTAAAATTGAAAAAAGGTGAAAAAAATTTTTTTTTTGGACTTAGTCATTTTTCAGCATTTATCAGACTTTCAGATAGGGGAAATGTCAGTGAGCGTTCCGATTTAAGTTCCAGAGCGATTCGCCCGATGAGTCCTTCATATTTAGTCGTTTTCAGCCAATTTTCTGAATTTTTGAAAATTTCACTTTTTTGTGAAAATATCCACTAAATGAGGGAATAATATGTGTGAGGGTACCCCAGGAGAGTTCCAAATGTGTGTGGGTAGAATATATATCACACGGGGGTAAAATTGAAAAAAGGTGAAAAATATTTTTTTTTGGACTTAGTCATTTTTTCAGCGTTTATCAGACTTTCAGATAGGGGAAATGTCAGTGAGCATTCCGATTTCAGTTCCAGAGCGATTCGCCCGATGAGTCCTTAATATTTAGTTGTTTTCAGCCAAATTTCAGAATTTTTAAAAATTTCACTTTTTTGTGAAAATATCCACTAAATGAGGGAATAATATGTGTGAGGGTACCCCAGGAGAGTTCCAAATGTGTGTGGGTAGAATATATATCCCACGGGGGTAAAATTGAAAAAAGGTGAAAAAAATTTTTTTTTTGGACTTAGTCATTTTTTCAGCATTTATCAGACTTTCAGATAGGGGAAATGTCAGTGAGCGTTCCGATTTCAGTTCCAGAGCGATTCACCCGATGAGTCCTTCATATTTAGTCGTTTTCAGCCAACTTTCTGAATTTTTGAAAATTTCACTTTTTTTGTGAAAATATCCACTAAATGAGGGAATAATATGTGTGAGGGTACCCCAGGAGAGTTCCAAATGTGTGTGGGTAGAATATATATCCGACGGGGGTAAAATTGAAAAAAGGTGAAAAATTTTTTTTTTTGGACTTAGTCATTTTTTCAGCGTTTATCAGACTTTCAGATAGGGGAAATGTCAGTGAGCATTCCGATTTCAGTTCCAGAGCGATTTGCCCGATGAGTCCTTAATATTTAGTTGTTTTCAGCCAAATTTCAGAATTTTTGAAAATTTCACTTTTTTGTGAAAATATCCACTAAATGAGGGAATAATATGTGTGAGGGTACCCCAGGAGAGTTCCAAATGTGTGTGGGTAGAATATATATCCCACGGGGGTAAAATTGAAAAAAGGTGAAAAAAATTTTTTTTTTGGACTTAGTCATTTTTCAGCATTTATCAGACTTTCAGATAGGGGAAATGTCAGTGAGCGTTCCGATTTAAGTTCCAGAGCGATTCGCCCGATGAGTCCTTCATATTTAGTCGTTTTCAGCCAATTTTCTGAATTTTTGAAAATTTCACTTTTTTGTGAAAATATCCACTAAATGAGGGAATAATATGTGTGAGGGTACCCCAGGAGAGTTCCAAATGTGTGTGGGTAGAATATATATCACACGGGGGTAAAATTGAAAAAAGGTGAAAAATATTTTTTTTTGGACTTAGTCATTTTTTCAGCGTTTATCAGACTTTCAGATAGGGGAAATGTCAGTGAGCATTCCGATTTCAGTTCCAGAGCGATTCGCCCGATGAGTCCTTAATATTTAGTTGTTTTCAGCCAAATTTCAGAATTTTTAAAAATTTCACTTTTTTGTGAAAATATCCACTAAATGAGGGAATAATATGTGTGAGGGTACCCCAGGAGAGTTCCAAATGTGTGTGGGTAGAATATATATCCCACGGGGGTAAAATTGAAAAAAGGTGAAAAAAATTTTTTTTTTGGACTTAGTCATTTTTTCAGCATTTATCAGACTTTCAGATAGGGGAAATGTCAGTGAGTGTTCCGATTTCAGTTCCAGAGCGATTCACCCGATGAGTCCTTCATATTTAGTCGTTTTCAGCCAACTTTCTGAATTTTTGAAAATTTCACTTTTTTTGTGAAAATATCCACTAAATGAGGGAATAATATGTGTGAGGGTACCCCAGGAGAGTTCCAAATGTGTGTGGGTAGAATATATATCCGACGGGGGTAAAATTGAAAAAAGGTGAAAAATTTTTTTTTTTGGACTTAGTCATTTTTTCAGCGTTTATCAGACTTTCAGATAGGGGAAATGTCAGTGAGCATTCCGATTTCAGTTCCAGAGCGATTTGCCCGATGAGTCCTTAATATTTAGTTGTTTTCAGCCAAATTTCAGAATTTTTAAAAATTTCACTTTTTTGTGAAAATATCCACTAAATGAGGGAATAATATGTGTGAGGGTACCCCAGGAGAGTTCCAAATGTGTGTGGGTAGAATATATATCCCACGGGGGTAAAATTGAAAAAAGGTGAAAAAATTTTTTTTTTTGGACTTAGTCATTTTTTCAGCATTTATCAGACTTTCAGATAGGGGAAATGTCAGTGAGTGTTCCGATTTCAGTTCCAGAGCGATTCACCCGATGAGTCCTTCATATTTAGTCGTTTTCAGCCAATTTTCTGAATTTTTGAAAATTTCACTTTTTTGTGAAAATATCCACTAAATGAGGGAATAATATGTGTGAGGGTACCCCAGGAGAGTTCCAAATGTGTGTGGGTAGAATATATATCCCACGGGGGTAAAATTGAAAAAAGGTGAAAAAAATTTTTTTTTTGGACTTAGTCATTTTTCAGCATTTATCAGACTTTCAGATAGGGGAAATGTCAGTGAGCGTTCCGATTTAAGTTCCAGAGCGATTCGCCCGATGAGTCCTTCATATTTAGTCGTTTTCAGCCAATTTTCTGAATTTTTGAAAATTTCACTTTTTTGTGAAAATATCCACTAAATGAGGGAATAATATGTGTGAGGGTACCCCAGGAGAGTTCCAAATGTGTGTGGGTAGAATATATATCACACGGGGGTAAAATTGAAAAAAGGTGAAAAATATTTTTTTTTGGACTTAGTCATTTTTTCAGCGTTTATCAGACTTTCAGATAGGGGAAATGTCAGTGAGCATTCCGATTTCAGTTCCAGAGCGATTCGCCCGATGAGTCCTTAATATTTAGTTGTTTTCAGCCAAATTTCAGAATTTTTAAAAATTTCACTTTTTTGTGAAAATATCCACTAAATGAGGGAATAATATGTGTGAGGGTACCCCAGGAGAGTTCCAAATGTGTGTGGGTAGAATATATATCCCACGGGGGTAAAATTGAAAAAAGGTGAAAAAAATTTTTTTTTTGGACTTAGTCATTTTTTCAGATAGGGGAAATGTCAGTGAGCGTTCCGATTTCAGTTTCAGAGCGATTCACCCGATGAGTCCTTCATATTTAGTCGTTTTCAGCCAATTTTCTGAATTTTTGAAAATTTCACTTTTTTGTGAAAATATCCACTAAATGAGGGAATAATATGTGTGAGGGTACCCCAGGAGAGTTCCAAATGTGTGTGGGTAGAATATATATCACACGGGGGTAAAATTGAAAAAAGGTGAAAAATTTTTTTTTTTGGACTTAGTCATTTTTTCAGCATTTATCAGACTTTCAGATAGGGGAAATATCAGTGAGCGTTCTGATTTCAGTTCCAGAGCGATTCGCCCGATGAGTCCTTAATATTTAGTTGTTTTCAGCCAAATTTCAGAATTTTTGAAAATTTCACTTTTTTGTGAAAATATCCACTAAATGAGGGAATAATATGTGTGAGGGTACGAATGTGTGTGGGTAGAATATATATCCCACGGGGGTAAAATTGAAAAAAGGTGAAAAAAATTTTTTTTTTTGGACTTAGTCATTTTTTCAGCGTTTATCAGACTTTCAGATAGGGGAAATGTCAGTGAGCATTCCGATTTCAGTTCCAGAGCGATTTGCCCGATGAGTCCTTAATATTTAGTTGTTTTCAGCCAAATTTCAGAATTTTTAAAAATTTCACTTTTTTGTGAAAATATCCACTAAATGAGGGAATAATATGTGTGAGGGTACCCCAGGAGAGTTCCAAATGTGTGTGGGTAGAATATATATCCCACGGGGGTAAAATTGAAAAAAGGTGAAAAAATTTTTTTTTTTGGACTTAGTCATTTTTTCAGCATTTATCAGACTTTCAGATAGGGGAAATGTCAGTGAGCGTTCCGATTTCAGTTCCAGAGCGATTCACCCGATGAGTCCTTCATATTTAGTCGTTTTCAGCCAATTTTCTGAATTTTTGAAAATTTCACTTTTTTGTGAAAATATCCACTAAATGAGGGAATAATATGTGTGAGGGTACCCCAGGAGAGTTCCAAATGTGTGTGGGTAGAATATATATCCCACGGGGGTAAAATTGAAAAAAGGTGAAAAAATTTTTTTTTTTGGACTTAGTCATTTTTTCAGCATTTATCAGACTTTCAGATAGGGGAAATGTCAGTGAGCGTTCCGATTTCAGTTCCAGAGCGATTCACCCGATGAGTCCTTCATATTTAGTCGTTTTCAGCCAATTTTCTGAATTTTTGAAAATTTCACTTTTTTGTGAAAATATCCACTAAATGAGGGAATAATATGTGTGAGGGTACCCCAGGAGAGTTCCAAATGTGTGTGGGTAGAATATATATCCCACGGGGGTAAAATTGAAAAAAGGTGAAAAAAATTTTTTTTTTGGACTTAGTCATTTTTCAGCATTTATCAGACTTTCAGATAGGGGAAATGTCAGTGAGCGTTCCGATTTAAGTTCCAGAGCGATTCGCCTGATGAGTCCTTCATATTTAGTCGTTTTCAGCCAATTTTCTGAATTTTTGAAAATTTCACTTTTTTGTGAAAATATCCACTAAATGAGGGAATAATATGTGTGAGGGTACCCCAGGAGAGTTCCAAATGTGTGTGGGTAGAATATATATCACACGGGGGTAAAATTGAAAAAAGGTGAAAAATATTTTTTTTTGGACTTAGTCATTTTTTCAGCGTTTATCAGACTTTCAGATAGGGGAAATGTCAGTGAGCATTCCGATTTCAGTTCCAGAGCGATTCGCCCGATGAGTCCTTAATATTTAATTGTTTTCAGCCAAATTTCAGAATTTTTAAAAATTTCACTTTTTTGTGAAAATATCCACTAAATGAGGGAATAATATGTGTGAGGGTACCCCAGGAGAGTTCCAAATGTGTGTGGGTAGAATATATATCCCACGGGGGTAAAATTGAAAAAAGGTGAAAAAAATTTTTTTTTTGGACTTAGTCATTTTTTCAGCATTTATCAGACTTTCAGATAGGGGAAATGTCAGTGAGCGTTCCGATTTCAGTTCCAGAGCGATTCACCCGATGAGTCCTTCATATTTAGTCGTTTTCAGCCAATTTTCTGAATTTTTGAAAATTTCACTTTTTTTGTGAAAATATCCACTAAATGAGGGAATAATATGTGTGAGGGTACCCCAGGAGAGTTCCAAATGTGTGTGGGTAGAATATATATCACACGGGGGTAAAATTGAAAAAAGGTGAAAAATTTTTTTTTTTGGACTTAGTCATTTTTTCAGCATTTATCAGACTTTCAGATAGGGGAAATATCAGTGAGCGTTCTGATTTCAGTTCCAGAGCGATTCGCCCGATGAGTCCTTAATATTTAGTTGTTTTCAGCCAAATTTCAGAATTTTTGAAAATTTCACTTTTTTGTGAAAATATCCACTAAATGAGGGAATAATATGTGTGAGGGTACGAATGTGTGTGGGTAGAATATATATCCCACGGGGGTAAAATTGAAAAAAGGTGAAAAAAATTTTTTTTTTTGGACTTAGTCATTTTTTCAGCGTTTATCAGACTTTCAGATAGGGGAAATGTCAGTGAGCATTCCGATTTCAGTTCCAGAGCGATTTGCCCGATGAGTCCTTAATATTTAGTTGTTTTCAGCCAAATTTCAGAATTTTTAAAAATTTCACTTTTTTGTGAAAATATCCACTAAATGAGGGAATAATATGTGTGAGGGTACCCCAGGAGAGTTCCAAATGTGTGTGGGTAGAATATATATCCCACGGGGGTAAAATTGAAAAAAGGTGAAAAAATTTTTTTTTTTGGACTTAGTCATTTTTTCAGCATTTATCAGACTTTCAGATAGGGGAAATGTCAGTGAGCGTTCCGATTTCAGTTCCAGAGCGATTCGCCCGATGAGTCCTTCATATTTAGTCGTTTTCAGCCAATTTTCTGAATTTTTGAAAATTTCACTTTTTTGTGAAAATATCCACTAAATGAGGGAATAATATGTGTGAGGGTACCCCAGGAGAGTTCCAAATGTGTGTGGGTAGAATATATATCACACGGGGGTAAAATTGAAAAAAGGTGAAAAATATTTTTTTTGGACTTAGTCATTTTTTCAGCGTTTATCAGACTTTCAGATAGGGGAAATGTCAGTGAGCATTCCGATTTCAGTTCCAGAGCGATTCGCCCGATGAGTCCTTAATATTTAGTTGTTTTCAGCCAAATTTCAGAATTTTTAAAAATTTCACTTTTTTGTGAAAATATCCACTAAATGAGGGAATAATATGTGTGAGGGTACCCCAGGAGAGTTCCAAATGTGTGTGGGTAGAATATATATCCCACGGGGGTAAAATTGAAAAAAGGTGAAAAAAATTTTTTTTTTGGACTTAGTCATTTTTTCAGCATTTATCAGACTTTCAGATAGGGGAAATGTCAGTGAGCGTTCCGATTTCAGTTCCAGAGCGATTCACCCGATGAGTCCTTCATATTTAGTCGTTTTCAGCCAACTTTCTGAATTTTTGAAAATTTCACTTTTTTTGTGAAAATATCCACTAAATGAGGGAATAATATGTGTGAGGGTACCCCAGGAGAGTTCCAAATGTGTGTGGGTAGAATATATATCCCACGGGGGTAAAATTGAAAAAAGGTGAAAAAATTTTTTTTTTTGGACTTAGTCATTTTTTCAGCATTTATCAGACTTTCAGATAGGGGAAATGTCAGTGAGCGTTCCGATTTCAGTTCCAGAGCGATTCACCCGATGAGTCCTTCATATTTAGTCGTTTTCAGCCAATTTTCTGAATTTTTGAAAATTTCACTTTTTTGTGAAAATATCCACTAAATGAGGGAATAATATGTGTGAGGGTACCCCAGGAGAGTTCCAAATGTGTGTGGGTAGAATATATATCACACGGGGGTAAAATTGAAAAAAGGTGAAAAATATTTTTTTTGGACTTAGTCATTTTTTCAGCGTTTATCAGACTTTCAGATAGGGGAAATGTCAGTGAGCATTCCGATTTCAGTTCCAGAGCGATTCGCCCGATGAGTCCTTAATATTTAGTTGTTTTCAGCCAAATTTCAGAATTTTTAAAAATTTCACTTTTTTGTGAAAATATCCACTAAATGAGGGAATAATATGTGTGAGGGTACGAATGTGTGTGGGTAGAATATATATCCCACGGGGGTAAAATTGAAAAAAGGTGAAAAAAATTTTTTTTTTGGACTTAGTCATTTTTTCAGCATTTATCAGACTTTCAGATAGGGGAAATGTCAGTGAGCGTTCCGATTTCAGTTCCAGAGCGATTCACCCGATGAGTCCTTCATATTTAGTCGTTTTCAGCCAATTTTCTGAATTTTTGAAAATTTCACTTTTTTTGTGAAAATATCCACTAAATGAGGGAATAATATGTGTGAGGGTACCCCAGGAGAGTTCCAAATGTGTGTGGGTAGAATATATATCACACGGGGGTAAAATTGAAAAAAGGTGAAAAATTTTTTTTTTTGGACTTAGTCATTTTTTCAGCATTTATCAGACTTTCAGATAGGGGAAATATCAGTGAGCGTTCTGATTTCAGTTCCAGAGCGATTCGCCCGATGAGTCCTTAATATTTAGTTGTTTTCAGCCAAATTTCAGAATTTTTGAAAATTTCACTTTTTTGTGAAAATATCCACTAAATGAGGGAATAATATGTGTGAGGGTACGAATGTGTGTGGGTAGAATATATATCCCACGGGGGTAAAATTGAAAAAAGGTGAAAAAAATTTTTTTTTTTGGACTTAGTCATTTTTTCAGCGTTTATCAGACTTTCAGATAGGGGAAATGTCAGTGAGCATTCCGATTTCAGTTCCAGAGCGATTTGCCCGATGAGTCCTTAATATTTAATTGTTTTCAGCCAAATTTCAGAATTTTTAAAAATTTCACTTTTTTGTGAAAATATCCACTAAATGAGGGAATAATATGTGTGAGGGTACCCCAGGAGAGTTCCAAATGTGTGTGGGTAGAATATATATCCCACGGGGGTAAAATTGAAAAAAGGTGAAAAAATTTTTTTTTTTGGACTTAGTCATTTTTTCAGCATTTATCAGACTTTCAGATAGGGGAAATGTCAGTGAGCGTTCCGATTTCAGTTCCAGAGCGATTCGCCCGATGAGTCCTTCATATTTAGTCGTTTTCAGCCAATTTTCTGAATTTTTGAAAATTTCACTTTTTTGTGAAAATATCCACTAAATGAGGGAATAATATGTGTGAGGGTACCCCAGGAGAGTTCCAAATGTGTGTGGGTAGAATATATATCACACGGGGGTAAAATTGAAAAAAGGTGAAAAATATTTTTTTTGGACTTAGTCATTTTTTCAGCGTTTATCAGACTTTCAGATAGGGGAAATGTCAGTGAGCATTCCGATTTCAGTTCCAGAGCGATTCGCCCGATGAGTCCTTAATATTTAGTTGTTTTCAGCCAAATTTCAGAATTTTTAAAAATTTCACTTTTTTGTGAAAATATCCACTAAATGAGGGAATAATATGTGTGAGGGTACCCCAGGAGAGTTCCAAATGTGTGTGGGTAGAATATATATCCCACGGGGGTAAAATTGAAAAAAGGTGAAAAAAATTTTTTTTTTGGACTTAGTCATTTTTTCAGCATTTATCAGATTTTCAGATAGGGGAAATGTCAGTGAGCGTTCCGATTTCAGTTCCAGAGCGATTCACCCGATGAGTCCTTCATATTTAGTCGTTTTCAGCCAACTTTCTGAATTTTTGAAAATTTCACTTTTTTTGTGAAAATATCCACTAAATGAGGGAATAATATGTGTGAGGGTACCCCAGGAGAGTTCCAAATGTGTGTGGGTAGAATATATATCCCACGGGGGTAAAATTGAAAAAAGGTGAAAAAATTTTTTTTTTTGGACTTAGTCATTTTTTCAGCATTTATCAGACTTTCAGATAGGGGAAATGTCAGTGAGCGTTCCGATTTCAGTTCCAGAGCGATTCACCCGATGAGTCCTTCATATTTAGTCGTTTTCAGCCAATTTTCTGAATTTTTGAAAATTTCACTTTTTTGTGAAAATATCCACTAAATGAGGGAATAATATGTGTGAGGGTACCCCAGGAGAGTTCCAAATGTGTGTGGGTAGAATATATATCACACGGGGGTAAAATTGAAAAAAGGTGAAAAATATTTTTTTTGGACTTAGTCATTTTTTCAGCGTTTATCAGACTTTCAGATAGGGGAAATGTCAGTGAGCATTCCGATTTCAGTTCCAGAGCGATTCGCCCGATGAGTCCTTAATATTTAGTTGTTTTCAGCCAAATTTCAGAATTTTTAAAAATTTCACTTTTTTGTGAAAATATCCACTAAATGAGGGAATAATATGTGTGAGGGTACGAATGTGTGTGGGTAGAATATATATCCCACGGGGGTAAAATTGAAAAAAGGTGAAAAAAATTTTTTTTTTGGACTTAGTCATTTTTCAGCATTTATCAGACTTTCAGATAGGGGAAATGTCAGTGAGCGTTCCGATTTAAGTTCCAGAGCGATTCGCCCGATGAGTCCTTCATATTTAGTCGTTTTCAGCCAATTTTCTGAATTTTTGAAAATTTCACTTTTTTGTGAAAATATCCACTAAATGAGGGAATAATATGTGTGAGGGTACCCCAGGAGAGTTCCAAATGTGTGTGGGTAGAATATATATCACACGGGGGTAAAATTGAAAAAAGGTGAAAAATTTTTTTTTTTGGACTTAGTCATTTTTTCAGCGTTTATCAGACTTTCAGATAGGGGAAATGTCAGTGAGCATTCCGATTTCAGTTCCAGAGCGATTTGCCCGATGAGTCCTTCATATTTAGTCGTTTTCAGCCAATTTTCTGAATTTTTGAAAATTTCACTTTTTTGTGAAAATATCCACTAAATGAGGGAATAATATGTGTGAGGGTACCCCAGGAGAGTTCCAAATGTGTGTGGGTAGAATATATATCCCACGGGGGTAAAATTGAAAAAAGGTGAAAAAATTTTTTTTTTTGGACTTAGTCATTTTTTCAGCATTTATCAGACTTTCAGATAGGGGAAATGTCAGTGAGCGTTCCGATTTCAGTTCCAGAGCGATTCACCCGATGAGTCCTTCATATTTAGTCGTTTTCAGCCAATTTTCTGAATTTTTGAAAATTTCACTTTTTTGTGAAAATATCCACTAAATGAGGGAATAATATGTGTGAGGGTACCCCAGGAGAGTTCCAAATGTGTGTGGGTAGAATATATATCCCACGGGGGTAAAATTGAAAAAAGGTGAAAAAAATTTTTTTTTTGGACTTAGTCATTTTTCAGCATTTATCAGACTTTCAGATAGGGGAAATGTCAGTGAGCGTTCCGATTTAAGTTCCAGAGTGATTCGCCCGATGAGTCCTTCATATTTAGTCGTTTTCAGCCAATTTTCTGAATTTTTGAAAATTTCACTTTTTTGTGAAAATATCCACTAAATGAGGGAATAATATGTGTGAGGGTACCCCAGGAGAGTTCCAAATGTGTGTGGGTAGAATATATATCACACGGGGGTAAAATTGAAAAAAGGTGAAAAATATTTTTTTTGGACTTAGTCATTTTTTCAGCGTTTATCAGACTTTCAGATAGGGGAAATGTCAGTGAGCATTCCGATTTCAGTTCCAGAGCGATTCGCCCGATGAGTCCTTAATATTTAGTTGTTTTCAGCCAAATTTCAGAATTTTTAAAAATTTCACTTTTTTGTGAAAATATCCACTAAATGAGGGAATAATATGTGTGAGGGTACCCCAGGAGAGTTCCAAATGTGTGTGGGTAGAATATATATCCCACGGGGGTAAAATTGAAAAAAGGTGAAAAAAATTTTTTTTTTGGACTTAGTCATTTTTTCAGCATTTATCAGACTTTCAGATAGGGGAAATGTCAGTGAGCGTTCCGATTTCAGTTCCAGAGCGATTCACCCGATGAGTCCTTCATATTTAGTCGTTTTCAGCCAACTTTCTGAATTTTTGAAAATTTCACTTTTTTTGTGAAAATATCCACTAAATGAGGGAATAATATGTGTGAGGGTACCCCAGGAGAGTTCCAAATGTGTGTGGGTAGAATATATATCCCACGGGGGTAAAATTGAAAAAAGGTGAAAAAATTTTTTTTTTTGGACTTAGTCATTTTTTCAGCATTTATCAGACTTTCAGATAGGGGAAATGTCAGTGAGCGTTCCGATTTCAGTTCCAGAGCGATTCACCCGATGAGTCCTTCATATTTAGTCGTTTTCAGCCAATTTTCTGAATTTTTGAAAATTTCACTTTTTTGTGAAAATATCCACTAAATGAGGGAATAATATGTGTGAGGGTACCCCAGGAGAGTTCCAAATGTGTGTGGGTAGAATATATATCACACGGGGGTAAAATTGAAAAAAGGTGAAAAATTTTTTTTTTTGGACTTAGTCATTTTTTCAGCGTTTATCAGACTTTCAGATAGGGGAAATATCAGTGAGCGTTCTGATTTCAGTTCCAGAGCGATTCGCCCGATGAGTCCTTAATATTTAGTTGTTTTCAGCCAAATTTCAGAATTTTTGAAAATTTCACTTTTTTGTGAAAATATCCACTAAATGAGGGAATAATATGTGTGAGGGTACGAATGTGTGTGGGTAGAATATATATCCCACGGGGGTAAAATTGAAAAAAGGTGAAAAAAATTTTTTTTTTGGACTTAGTCATTTTTCAGCATTTATCAGACTTTCAGATAGGGGAAATGTCAGTGAGCGTTCCGATTTAAGTTCCAGAGTGATTCGCCCGATGAGTCCTTCATATTTAGTCGTTTTCAGCCAATTTTCTGAATTTTTGAAAATTTCACTTTTTTGTGAAAATATCCACTAAATGAGGGAATAATATGTGTGAGGGTACCCCAGGAGAGTTCCAAATGTGTGTGGGTAGAATATATATCACACGGGGGTAAAATTGAAAAAAGGTGAAAAATATTTTTTTTGGACTTAGTCATTTTTTCAGCGTTTATCAGACTTTCAGATAGGGGAAATGTCAGTGAGCATTCCGATTTCAGTTCCAGAGCGATTCGCCCGATGAGTCCTTAATATTTAGTTGTTTTCAGCCAAATTTCAGAATTTTTAAAAATTTCACTTTTTTGTGAAAATATCCACTAAATGAGGGAATAATATGTGTGAGGGTACCCCAGGAGAGTTCCAAATGTGTGTGGGTAGAATATATATCCCACGGGGGTAAAATTGAAAAAAGGTGAAAAAAATTTTTTTTTTGGACTTAGTCATTTTTTCAGCATTTATCAGACTTTCAGATAGGGGAAATGTCAGTGAGCGTTCCGATTTCAGTTCCAGAGCGATTCACCCGATGAGTCCTTCATATTTAGTCGTTTTCAGCCAACTTTCTGAATTTTTGAAAATTTCACTTTTTTTGTGAAAATATCCACTAAATGAGGGAATAATATGTGTGAGGGTACCCCAGGAGAGTTCCAAATGTGTGTGGGTAGAATATATATCCCACGGGGGTAAAATTGAAAAAAGGTGAAAAAATTTTTTTTTTTGGACTTAGTCATTTTTTCAGCATTTATCAGACTTTCAGATAGGGGAAATGTCAGTGAGCGTTCCGATTTCAGTTCCAGAGCGATTCACCCGATGAGTCCTTCATATTTAGTCGTTTTCAGCCAATTTTCTGAATTTTTGAAAATTTCACTTTTTTGTGAAAATATCCACTAAATGAGGGAATAATATGTGTGAGGGTACCCCAGGAGAGTTCCAAATGTGTGTGGGTAGAATATATATCACACGGGGGTAAAATTGAAAAAAGGTGAAAAATTTTTTTTTTTGGACTTAGTCATTTTTTCAGCGTTTATCAGACTTTCAGATAGGGGAAATATCAGTGAGCGTTCTGATTTCAGTTCCAGAGCGATTCGCCCGATGAGTCCTTAATATTTAGTTGTTTTCAGCCAAATTTCAGAATTTTTGAAAATTTCACTTTTTTGTGAAAATATCCACTAAATGAGGGAATAATATGTGTGAGGGTACGAATGTGTGTGTGTAGAATATATATCCCACGGGGGTAAAATTGAAAAAAGGTGAAAAAAATTTTTTTTTTGGACTTAGTCATTTTTCAGCATTTATCAGACTTTCAGATAGGGGAAATGTCAGTGAGCGTTCCGATTTAAGTTCCAGAGCGATTCGCCCGATGAGTCCTTCATATTTAGTCGTTTTCAGACAATTTTCTGAATTTTTGAAAATTTCACTTTTTTGTGAAAATATCCACTAAATGAGGGAATAATATGTGTGAGGGTACCCCAGGAGAGTTCCAAATGTGTGTGGGTAGAATATATATCACACGGGGGTAAAATTGAAAAAAGGTGAAAAATTTTTTTTTTTGGACTTAGTCATTTTTTCAGCGTTTATCAGACTTTCAGATAGGGGAAATGTCAGTGAGCGTTCCGATTTCAGTTCCAGAGCGATTCACCCGATGAGTCCTTCATATTTAGTCGTTTTCAGCCAATTTTCTGAATTTTTGAAAATTTCACTTTTTTGTGAAAATATCCACTAAATGAGGGAATAATATGTGTGAGGGTACCCCAGGAGAGTTCCAAATGTGTGTGGGTAGAATATATATCACACGGGGGTAAAATTGAAAAAAGGTGAAAAATTTTTTTTTTTTGGACTTAGTCATTTTTTCAGCGTTTATCTGACTTTCAGATAGGGGAAATGTCAGTGAGCATTCCGATTTCAGTTCCAGAGCGATTCGCCCCATGATTCCTTAATATTTAGTTGTTTTCAGCCAAATTTCAGAATTTTTGAAAATTTCACTTTTTTGTGAAAATATCCACTAAATGAGGGAATAATATGTGTGAGGGTACCCCAGGAGAGTTTCAAATGTGTGTGGGTAGAATATATATCCCACGGGGGTAAAATTGAAAAAAGGTGAAAAAAATTTTTTTTTTGGACTGTCATTTTTCAGCATTTATCAGACTTTCAGATAGGGGAAATGTCAGTGAGCGTTCCGATTTAAGTTCCAGAGCGATTCACCCGATGAGTCCTTCAGATTTAGTCGTTTTCAGCCAATTTTCTGAATTCTTGAAAATTTCACTTTTTTGTGAAAATATCCACTAAATGAGGGAATAATATGTGTGAGGGTACCCCAGGAGAGTTCCAAATGTGTGTGGGTAGAATATATATCACACGGGGGTAAAATTGAAAAAAGGTGAAAAATATTTTTTTTGGACTTAGTCATTTTTTCAGCGTTTATCAGACTTTCAGATAGGGGAAATGTCAGTGAGCATTCCGATTTCAGTTCCAGAGCGATTCGCCCGATGAGTCCTTAATATTTAGTTGTTTTCAGCCAAATTTCAGAATTTTTAAAAATTTCACTTTTTTGTGAAAATATCCACTAAATGAGGGAATAATATGTGTGAGGGTACCCCAGGAGAGTTCCAAATGTGTGTGGGTAGAATATATATCCCACGGGGGTAAAATTGAAAAAAGGTGAAAAAATTTTTTTTTTTGGACTTAGTCATTTTTTCAGCATTTATCAGACTTTCAGATAGGGGAAATGTCAGTGAGAGTTCCGATTTCAGTTCCAGAGCGATTCACCCGATGAGTCCTTCATATTTAGTCGTTTTCTGCCAACTTTCTGAATTTTTGAAAATTTCACTTTTTTTGTGAAAATATCCACTAAATGAGGGAATAATATGTGTGAGGATACCCCAGGAGAGTTCCAAATGTGTGTGGGTAGAATATATATCCCACGGGGGTAAAATTGAAAAAAGGTGAAAAAATTTTTTTTTTTGGACTTAGTCATTTTTTCAGCATTTATCAGACTTTCAGATAGGGGAAATGTCAGTGAGCGTTCCGATTTAAGTTCCAGAGCGATTCGCCCGATGAGTCCTTCATATTTAGTCGTTTTCAGCCAATTTTCTGAATTTTTGAAAATGTCACTTTTTTGTGAAAATATCCACTAAATGAGGGAATAATATGTGTGAGGGAACCCCAGGAGAGTTCCAAATGTGTGTGGGTAGAATATATATCCCACGGGGGTAAAATTGAAAAAAGGTGAAAAAAATTTTTTTTTTGGACTTAGTCATTTTTCAGCATTTATCAGACTTTCAGATAGGGGAAATGTCAGTGAGCGTTCCGATTTAAGTTCCAGAGCGATTCGCCCGATGAGTCCTTCATATTTAGTCGTTTTCAGCCAATTTTCTGAATTTTTGAAAATTTCACTTTTTTGTGAAAATATCCACTAAATGAGGGAATAATATGTGTGAGGGTACCCCAGGAGAGTTCCAAATGTGTGTGGGTAGAATATATATCACACGGGGGTAAAATTGAAAAAAGGTGAAAAATTTTTTTTTTTGGACTTAGTCATTTTTTCAGCGTTTATCAGACTTTCAGATAGGGTAAATGTCAGTGAGCATTCCGATTTCAGTTCCAGAGCGATTTGCCCGATGAGTCCTTAATATTTAGTTGTTTTCAGCCAAATTTCAGAATTTTTAAAAATTTCACTTTTTTGTGAAAATATCCACTAAATGAGGGAATAATATGTGTGAGGGTACCCTAGGAGAGTTCCAAATGTGTGTGGGTAGAATATATATCCCACGGGGGTAAAATTGAAAAAAGGTGAAAAAATTTTTTTTTTTGGACTTAGTCATTTTTTCAGCATTTATCAGACTTTCAGATAGGGGAAATGTCAGTGAGCGTTCCGATTTCAGTTCCAGAGCGATTCACCCGATGAGTCCTTCATATTTAGTCGTTTTCAGCCAATTTTCTGAATTTTTGAAAATTTCACTTTTTTGTGAAAATATCCACTAAATGAGGGAATAATATGTGTGAGGGTACCCCAGGAGAGTTCCAAATGTGTGTGGGTAGAATATATATCACACGGGGGTAAAATTGAACAAAGGTGAAAAATTTTTTTTTTTGGACTTAGTCATTTTTTCAGCGTTTATCTGACTTTCAGATAGGGGAAATGTCAGTGAGTGTTCCGATTTCAGTTCCAGAGCGATTCGCCCCATGAGTCCTTAATATTTAGTTGTTTTCAGCCAAATTTCAGAATTTTTGAAAATTTCACTTTTTTGTGAAAATATCCACTAAATGAGGGAATAATATGTGTGAGGGTACCCCAGGAGAGTTCCAAATGTGTGTGGGTAGAATATATATCCCACGGGGGTAAAATTGAAAAAAGGTGAAAAAAATTTTTTTTTTGGACTTAGTCATTTTTCAGCATTTATCAGACTTTCAGATAGGGGAAATGTCAGTGAGCGTTCCGATTTAAGTTCCAGAGCGATTCGCCCGATGAGTCCTTCATATTTAGTCGTTTTCAGCCAATTTTCTGAATTTTTGAAAATTTCACTTTTTTGTGAAAATATCCAATAAATGAGGGAATAATATGTGTGAGGGAACCCCAGGAGAGTTCCAAATGTGTGTGGGTAGAATATAAATCCCACGGGGGTAAAATTGAAAAAAGGTGAAAAAAATTTTTTTTTTGGACTTAGTCATTTTTCAGCATTTATCAGACTTTCAGATAGGGGAAATGTCAGTGAGCGTTCCGATTTAAGTTCCAGAGCGATTCGCCCGATGAGTCCTTCATATTTAGTCGTTTTCAGCCAATTTTCTGAATTTTTGAAAATTTCACTTTTTTGTGAAAATATCCACTAAATGAGGGAATAATATGTGTGAGGGTACCCCAGGAGAGTTCCAAATGTGTGTGGGTAGAATATATATCACACGGGGGTAAAATTGAAAAAAGGTGAAAAATTTTTTTTTTTGGACTTAGTCATTTTTTCAGCGTTTATCAGACTTTCAGATAGGGTAAATGTCAGTGAGCATTCCGATTTCAGTTCCAGAGCGATTTGCCCGATGAGTCCTTAATATTTAGTTGTTTTCAGCCAAATTTCAGAATTTTTAAAAATTTCACTTTTTTGTGAAAATATCCACTAAATGAGGGAATAATATGTGTGAGGGTACCCCAGGAGAGTTCCAAATGTGTGTGGGTAGAATATATATCCCACGGGGGTAAAATTGAAAAAAGGTGAAAAAAATTTTTTTTTTGGACTTAGTCATTTTTTCAGCATTTATCAGACTTTCAGATAGGGGAAATGTCAGTGAGCGTTCCGATTTCAGTTCCAGAGCGATTCACCCGATGAGTCCTTCATATTTAGTCGTTTTCAGCCAATTTTCTGAATTTTTGAAAATTTCACTTTTTTGTGAAAATATCCACTAAATGAGGGAATAATATGTGTGAGGGTACCCCAGGAGAGTTCCAAATGTGTGTGGGTAGAATATATATCACACGGGGTAAAATTGAACAAAGGTGAAAAATTTTTTTTTTTGGACTTAGTCATTTTTTCAGCGTTTATCTGACTTTCAGATAGGGGAAATGTCAGTGAGTGTTCCGATTTCAGTTCCAGAGCGATTCGCCCCATGAGTCCTTAATATTTAGTTGTTTTCAGCCAAATTTCAGAATTTTTGAAAATTTCACTTTTTTGTGAAAATATCCACTAAATGAGGGAATAATATGTGTGAAGGTACCCCAGGAGAGTTCCAAATGTGTGTGGGTAGAATATATATCCCACGGGGGTAAAATTGAAAAAAGGTGAAAAAAATTTTTTTTTTGGACTTAGTCATTTTTCAGCATTTATCAGACTTTCAGATAGGGGAAATGTCAGTGAGCGTTCCGATTTAAGTTCCAGAGCGATTCGCCCGATGAGTCCTTCATATTTAGTCGTTTTCAGCCAATTTTCTGAATTTTTGAAAATTTCACTTTTTTGTGAAAATATCCAATAAATGAGGGAATAATATGTGTGAGGGAACCCCAGGAGAGTTCCAAATGTGTGTGGGTAGAATATAAATCCCACGGGGGTAAAATTGAAAAAAGGTGAAAAAAATTTTTTTTTTGGACTTAGTCATTTTTCAGCATTTATCAGACTTTCAGATAGGGGAAATGTCAGTGAGCGTTCCGATTTAAGTTCCAGAGCGATTCGCCCGATGAGTCCTTAATATTTAGTTGTTTTCAGCCAAATTTCAGAATTTTTAAAAATTTCACTTTTTTGTGAAAATATCCACTAAATGAGGGAATAATATGTGTGAGGGTACCCCAGGAGAGTTCCAAATGTGTGTGGGTAGAATATATATCCCATGGGGGTAAAATTGAAAAAAGGTGAAAAAAATTTTTTTTTTGAACTTAGTCATTTTTTCAGCATTTATCAGACTTTCAGATAGGGGAAATGTCAGTGAGCATTCCGATTTCAGTTCCAGAGCGATTCACCCGATGAGTCCTTCATATTTAGTCGTTTTCAGCCAATTTTCTGAATTTTTGAAAATTTCACTTTTTTGTGAAAATATCCACTAAATGAGGGAATAATATGTGTGAGGGTACCCCAGGAGAGTTCCAAATGTGTGTGGGTAGAATATATATCACACGGGGGTAAAATTGAAAAAAGGTGAAAAAATTTTTTTTTTGGACTTAGTCATTTTTTCAGCGTTTATCTGACTTTCAGATAGGGGAAATGTCAGTGAGCGTTCCGATTTCAGTTCCAGCGCGATTCGCCCCATGAGTCCTTAATATTTAGTTGTTTTCAGCCAAATTTCAGAATTTTTGAAAATTTCACTTTTTTGTGAAAATATCCACTAAATGAGGGAATAATATGTGTGAGGGTACCCCAGGAGAGTTCCAAATGTGTGTGGGTAGAATATATATCACACGGGGGTAAAATTGAAAAAAGGTGAAAAATATTTTTTTTGGACTTAGTCATTTTTTCAGCGTTTATCAGACTTTCAGATAGGGGAAATGTCAGTGAGCTTTCCGATTTAAGTTCCAGAGCGATTCGCCCGATGAGTCCTTCATATTTAGTCGTTTTCAGCCAATTTTCTGAATTTTTGAAAATTTCACTTTTTTGTGAAAATATCCACTAAATGAGGGAATAATATGTGTGAGGGTACCCCAGGAGAGTTCCAAATGTGTGTGGGTAGAATATATATCC
Source organism: Phyllobates terribilis (assembly GCF_046119375.1). NCBI lineage: Eukaryota > Metazoa > Chordata > Amphibia > Anura > Dendrobatidae > Phyllobates > Phyllobates terribilis. The sequence goes on along the minus strand of NW_027362773.1, from coordinate 15,331,688 downwards.
CACGGGGGTAAAATTGAAAAACGGTGAAAAATTTTTTTTTTTTGTACTTAGTCATTTTTTCAGCGTTTATCAGACTTTCAGATAGGGGAAATGTCAGTGAGCGTTCCGATTTCAGTTCCAGAGCGATTCGCCCGATGAGTCCTTAATATTTAGTTGTTTTCAGCCAAATTTCAGAATTTTTGAAAATTTCACTTTTTTGTGAAAATATCCACTAAATGAGGGAATAATATGTGTGAGGGTACCCCAGGAGAGTTCCAAATGTGTGTGGGTAGAATATATATCCCACGGGGGTAAAATTGAAAAAAGGTGAAAAAAATTTTTTTTTTGGACTTAGTCATTTTTCAGCATTTATCAGACTTTCAGATAGGGGAAATGTCAGTGAGCGTTCCGATTCAAGTTCCAGAGCGATTCGCCCGATGAGTCCTTCATATTTAGTCGTTTTCAGCCAATTTTCTGAATTTTTGAAAATTTCACTTTTTTGTGAAAATATCCACTAAATGAGGGAATAATATGTGTGAGGGTACCCCAGGAGAGTTCCAAATGTGTGTGGGTAGAATATATATCCCACGGGGGTAAAATTGAAAAAAGGTGAAAAAAATTTTTTTTTTGGACTTAGTCATTTTTCAGCATTTATCAGACTTTCAGATAGGGGAAATGTCAGTGAGCGTTCCGATTCAAGTTCCAGAGCGATTCGCCCGATGAGTCCTTCATATTTAGTCGTTTTCAGCCAATTTTCTGAATTTTTGAAAATTTCACTTTTTTGTGAAAATATCCACTAAATGAGGGAATAATATGTGTGAGGGTACCCCAGGAGAGTTCCAAATGTGTGTGGGTAGAATATATATCACACGGGGGTAAAATTGAAAAAAGGTGAAAAATATTTTTTTTTGGACTTAGTCATTTTTTCAGCGTTTATCAGACTTTCAGATAGGGGAAATGTCAGTGAGCGTTCCGATTTCAGTTCCAGAGCGATTCGCCTGATGAGTCCTTCATATTTAGTCGTTTTCAGCCAATTTTCTGAATTTTTGAAAATTTCACTTTTTTGTGAAAATATCCACTAAATGAGGGAATAATATGTGTGAGGGTACCCCAGGAGAGTTCCAAATGTGTGTGGGTAGAATATATATCACACGGGGGTAAAATTGAAAAAAGGTGAAAAATATTTTTTTTTGGACTTAGTCATTTTTTCAGCATTTATCAGACTTTCAGATAGGGGAAATGTCAGTGAGCATTCCGATTTCAGTTCCAGAGCGATTCACCCGATGAGTCCTTCATATTTAGTCATTTTCAGCCAACTTTCTGAATTTTTGAAAATTTCACTTTTTTTTTGAAAATATCCACTAAATGAGGGAATAATATGTGTGAGGGTACCCCAGGAGAGTTCCAAATGTGTGTGGGTAGAATATATATCACACGGGGGCAAAATTGAAAAAAGGTGAAAAATTTTTTTTTTGGGACTTAGTCATTTTTTCAGCGTTTATCAGACTTTCAGATAGGGGAAATGTCAGTGAGCGTTCCGATTTCAGTTCCAGAGCGATTCGCCCGATGAGTCCTTAATATTTAGTTGTTTTCAGCCAAATTTCAGAATTTTTGAAAATTTCACTTTTTTGTGAAAATATCCACTAAATGAGGGAATAATATGTGTGAGGGTACCCCAGGAGAGTTCCAAATGTGTGTGGGTAGAATGTATATCCAACGGGGGTAAAATTGAAAAAAGGTGAAAAAAATTTTTTTTTTGGACTTAGTCATTTTTCAGTATTTATCAGACTTTCAGATAGGGGAAATGTCAGTGAGTGTTCCGATTCAAGTTCCAGAGCGATTCGCCCGATGAGTCCTTCATATTTAGTCGTTTTCAGCCAATTTTCTGAATTTTTGAAAATTTCACTTTTTTGTGAAAATATCCACTAAATGAGGGAATAATATGTGTGAGGGTACCCCAGGAGAGTTCCAAATGTGTGTGGGTAGAATATATATCACACGGGGGTAAAATTGAAAAAAGGTGAAAAATATTTTTTTTGGACTTAGTCATTTTTTCAGCGTTTATCAGACTTTCAGATAGGGGAAATGTCAGTGAGCTTTCCGATTTAAGTTCCAGAGCGATTCGCCCGATGAGTCCTTCATATTTAGTCGTTTTCAGCCAATTTTCTGAATTTTTGAAAATTTCACTTTTTTGTGAAAATATCCACTAAATGAGGGAATAATATGTGTGAGGGTACCCCAGGAGAGTTCCAAATGTGTGTGGGTAGAATATATATCCCACGGGGGTAAAATTGAAAAACGGTGAAAAAATTTTTTTTTTTGGACTTAGTCATTTTTTCAGCGTTTATCAGACTTTCAGATAGGGGAAATGTCAGTGAGCGTTCCGATTTCAGTTCCAGAGCGATTCGCCCGATGAGTCCTTAATATTTAGTTGTTTTCAGCCAAATTTCAGAATTTTTGAAAATTTCACTTTTTTGTGAAAATATCCACTAAATGAGGGAATAATATGTGTGAGGGTACCCCAGGAGAGTTCCAAATGTGTGTGGGTAGAATATATATCCCACGGGGGTAAAATTGAAAAAAGGTGAAAAAAATTTTTTTTTTGGACTTAGTCATTTTTCAGCATTTATCAGACTTTCAGATAGGGGAAATGTCAGTGAGCGTTCCGATTCAAGTTCCAGAGCGATTCGCCCGATGAGTCCTTCATATTTAGTCGTTTTCAGCCAATTTTCTGAATTTTTGAAAATTTCACTTTTTTGTGAAAATATCCACTAAATGAGGGAATAATATGTGTGAGGGTACCCCAGGAGAGTTCCAAATGTGTGTGGGTAGAATATATATCCCACGGGGGTAAAATTGAAAAAAGGTGAAAAAAATTTTTTTTTTGGACTTAGTCATTTTTCAGCATTTATCAGACTTTCAGATAGGGGAAATGTCAGTGAGCGTTCCGATTCAAGTTCCAGAGCGATTCGCCCGATGAGTCCTTCATATTTAGTCGTTTTCAGCCAATTTTCTGAATTTTTGAAAATTTCACTTTTTTGTGAAAATATCCACTAAATGAGGGAATAATATGTGTGAGGGTACCCCAGGAGAGTTCCAAATGTGTGTGGGTAGAATATATATCACACGGGGGTAAAATTGAAAAAAGGTGAAAAATATTTTTTTTTGGACTTAGTCATTTTTTCAGCGTTTATCAGACTTTCAGATAGGGGAAATGTCAGTGAGCGTTCCGATTTCAGTTCCAGAGCGATTCGCCTGATGAGTCCTTCATATTTAGTCGTTTTCAGCCAATTTTCTGAATTTTTGAAAATTTCACTTTTTTGTGAAAATATCCACTAAATGAGGGAATAATATGTGTGAGGGTACCCCAGGAGAGTTCCAAATGTGTGTGGGTAGAATATATATCACACGGGGGTAAAATTGAAAAAAGGTGAAAAATATTTTTTTTTGGACTTAGTCATTTTTTCAGCATTTATCAGACTTTCAGATAGGGGAAATGTCAGTGAGCATTCCGATTTCAGTTCCAGAGCGATTCACCCGATGAGTCCTTCATATTTAGTCGTTTTCAGCCAACTTTCTGAATTTTTGAAAATTTCACTTTTTTTTTGAAAATATCCACTAAATGAGGGAATAATATGTGTGAGGGTACCCCAGGAGAGTTCCAAATGTGTGTGGGTAGAATATATATCACACGGGGGCAAAATTGAAAAAAGGTGAAAAATTTTTTTTTTGGGACTTAGTCATTTTTTCAGCGTTTATCAGACTTTCAGATAGGGGAAATGTCAGTGAGCGTTCCGATTTCAGTTCCAGAGCGATTCGCCCGATGAGTCCTTAATATTTAGTTGTTTTCAGCCAAATTTCAGAATTTTTGAAAATTTCACTTTTTTGTGAAAATATCCACTAAATGAGGGAATAATATGTGTGAGGGTACCCCAGGAGAGTTCCAAATGTGTGTGGGTAGAATGTATATCCCACGGGGGTAAAATTGAAAAAAGGTGAAAAAAATTTTTTTTTTGGACTTAGTCATTTTTCAGTATTTATCAGACTTTCAGATAGGGGAAATGTCAGTGAGCGTTCCGATTCAAGTTCCAGAGCGATTCGCCCGATGAGTCCTTCATATTTAGTCGTTTTCAGCCAATTTTCTGAATTTTTGAAAATTTCACTTTTTTGTGAAAATATCCACTAAATGAGGGAATAATATGTGTGAGGGTACCCCAGGAGAGTTCCAAATGTGTGTGGGTAGAATATATATCACACGGGGGTAAAATTGAAAAAAGGTGAAAAAAATTTTTTTTTTGGACTTAGTCATTTTTCAGCATTTATCAGACTTTCAGATAGGAGAAATGTCAGTGAGCGTTCCGATTTAAGTTCCAGAGCGATTCGCCCGATGAGTCCTTCATATTTAGTCGTTTTCAGCCAATTTTCTGAATTTTTGAAAATTTCACTTTTTTGTGAAAATATCCACTAAATGAGGGAATAATATGTGTGAGGGTACCCCAGGAGAGTTCCAAATGTGTGTGGGTAGAATATATATCCCACGGGGGTAAAATTGAAAAAAGGTGAAAAAAAATTTTTTTTTGAACTTAGTCATTTTTCAGCATTTATCAGACTTTCAGATAGGGGAAATGTCAGTGAGCATTCCGATTTAAGTTCCAGAGCGATTCGCCCGATGAATCCTTCATATTTAGTCGTTTTCAGCCAATATTCTGAATTTTTGAAAATTTCACTTTTTTGTGAAAATATCCACTAAATGAGGGAATAATATGTGTGAGGGTACCCCAGGAGAGTTCCAAATGTGTGTGGGTAGAATATATATCACACGGGGGTAAAATTGAAAAAAGGTGAAAAATATTTTTTTTTGGACTTAGTCATTTTTTCAGCGTTTATCAGACTTTCAGATAGGGGAAATGTCAGTGAGCGTTCCGATTTCAGTTCCAGAGCGATTCGCCCGATGAGACTTTAATATTTAGTTGTTTTCAGCCAAATTTCCGAATTTTTGAAAATTTCACTTTTTTGTGAAAATATCCACTAAATGAGGGAATAATATGTGTGAGGGTACCCCAGGAGAGTTCCAAATGTGTGTGGGTAGAATATATATCACACGGGGGTAAAATTGAAAAAAGGTGAAAAATTTTTTTTTTTGGACTTAGTCATTTTTTCAGCGTTTATCAGACTTTCAGATAGTTGAAATGTCGGTGAGCGTTCCGATTTCAGTTCCAGAGCGATTCGCCCGATGAGTCCTTCATATTTAGTCGTTTTCAGCCAATTTTCTGAATTTTTGAAAATTTCACTTTTTTGTGAAAATATCCACTAAATGAGGGAATAATATGTGTGAGGGTACCCCAGGAGAGTTCCAAATGTGTGTGGGTAGAATGTATAAAACACGGGGGTAAAATTGAAAAAAGGTGAAAAATATTTTTTTTTGGTCTTAGTCATTTTTTCAGCGTTTATCAGACTTTCAGATAGGGGAAATGTCAGTGAGCGTTCCGATTTCAGTTCCAGAGCGATTCGCCCGATGAGTCCTTAATATTTAGTTGTTTTCAGCCAAATTTCAGAATTTTTGAAAATTTCACTTTTTTGTGAAAATATCCACTAAATGAGGGAATAATATGTGTGAGGGTACCCCAGGAGAGTTCCAAATGTGTGTGGGTAGAATATATATCCCACGGGGGTAAAATTGAAAAAAGGTGAAAAAAAATTTTTTTTTGAACTTAGTCATTTTTCAGCATTTATCAGACTTTCAGATAGGGGAAATGTCAGTGAGCGTTCCGATTTAAGTTCCAGAGCGATTCGCCCGATGAATCCTTCATATTTAGTCGTTTTCAGCCAATATTCTGAATTTTTGAAAATTTCACTTTTTTGTGAAAATATCCACTAAATGAGGGAATAATATGTGTGAGGGTACCCCAGGAGAGTTCCAAATGTGTGTGGGTAGAATATATATCACACGGGGGTAAAATTGAAAAAAGGTGAAAAATATTTTTTTTTGGACTTAGTCATTTTTTCAGCGTTTATCAGACTTTCAGATAGGGGAAATGTCAGTGAGCGTTCCGATTTCAGTTCCAGAGCGATTCGCCCGATGAGTCCTTAATATTTAGTTGTTTTCAGCCAAATTTCAGAATTTTTGAAAATTTCACTTTTTTGTGAAAATATCCACTAAATGAGGGAATAATATGTGTGAGGGTACCCCAGGAGAGTTCCAAATGTGTGTGGGTAGAATATATATCCCACGGGGGTAAAATTGAAAAAAGGTGAAAAAAAATTTTTTTTTGAACTTAGTCATTTTTCAGCATTTATCAGACTTTCAGATAGGGGAAATGTCAGTGAGCGTTCCGATTTAAGTTCCAGAGCGATTCGCCCGATGAATCCTTCATATTTAGTTGTTTTCAGCCAAATTTCCGAATTTTTGAAAATTTCACTTTTTTGTGAAAATATCCACTAAATGAGGGAATAATATGTGTGAGGTTACCCCAGGAGAGTTCCAAATGTGTGTGGGTAGAATATATATCCCACGGGGGTAAAATTGAAAAAAGGTGAAAAAAATTTTTTTTTTGAACTTAGTCATTTTTCAGCATTCATCAGACTTTCAGATAGGGGAAATGTCAGTGAGCGTTCCGATTTAAGTTCCAGAGCGATTCGCCCGATGAATCCTTCATATTTAGTTGTTTTCAGCCAAATTTCCGAATTTTTGAAAATTTCACTTTTTTGTGAAAATATCCACTAAATGAGGGAATAATATGTGTGAGGGTACCCCAGGAGAGTTCCAAATGTGTGTGGGTAGAATATATATCACACGGTGGTAAAATTGAAAAAAGGTGAAAAATATTTTTTTTTGGACTTAGTCATTTTTTCAGCGTTTATCAGACTTTCAGATAGGGGAAATGTCAGTGAGCATTCCCATTTCAGTTCCAGAGCGATTCGCCCGATGAGTCTTTAATATTTAGTTGTTTTCAGCCAAATTTCCGAATTTTTGAAAATTTCACTTTTTTGTGAAAATATCCACTAAATGAGGGAATAATATGTGTGAGGGTACCCCAGGAGAGTTCCAAATGTGTGTGGGTAGAATATATATCACACGGGGGTAAAATTGAAAAAAGGTGAAAAATTTTTTTTTTTTGGACTTAGTCATTTTTTCAGCGTTTATCAGACTTTCAGATAGTTGAAATGTCGGTGAGCGTTCCGATTTCAGTTCCAGAGCGATTCGCCCGATGAGTCCTTCATATTTAGTCGTTTTCAGCCAATTTTCTGAATTTTTGAAAATTTCACTTTTTTGTGAAAATATCCACTAAATGAGGGAATAATATGTGTGAGGGTACCCCAGGAGAGTTCCAAATGTGTGTGGGTAGAATGTATAAAACACGGGGGTAAAATTGAAAAAAGGTGAAAAATATTTTTTTTTGGACTTAGTCATTTTTTCAGCGTTTATCAGACTTTCAGATAGGGGAAATGTCAGTGAGCGTTCCGATTTCAGTTCCAGAGCGATTCGCCCGATGAGTCCTTAATATTTAGTTGTTTTCAGCCAAATTTCAGAATTTTTGAAAATTTCACTTTTTTGTGAAAATATCCACTAAATGAGGGAATAATATGTGTGAGGGTACCCCAGGAGAGTTCCAAATGTGTGTGGGTAGAATATATATCACACGGGGGTAAAATTGAAAAAAGATGAAAAATTTTTTTTTTTGGACTTAGTCATTTTTTCAGCATTTATCAGACTTTCAGATAGGGGAAATGTCAGTGAGCGTTCCGATTTCAGTTCCAGAGCGATTCGCCCGATGAGTCCTTCATATTTAGTCGTTTTCAGCCAATTTTCTGAATTTTTGAAAATTTCACTTTTTTGTGAAAATATCCACTAAATGAGGGAATAATTTGTGTGAGGGTACCCCAGGAGAGTTCCAAATGTGTGTGGGTAGAATATATATCACACGGGGGTAAAATTGAAAAAAGGTGAAAAATATTTTTTTTTGGACTTAGTCATTTTTTCAGCGTTTATCAGACTTTCAGATAGGGGAAATGTCAGTGAGCGTTCCGATTTCAGTTCCAGAGCGATTCGCCCGATGAGTCCTTAATATTTAGTTGTTTTCAGCCAAATTTCAGAATTTTTGAAAATTTCACTTTTTTGTGAAAATATCCACTAAATGAGGGAATAATATGTGTGAGGGTACCCCAGGAGAGTTCCAAATGTGTGTGGGTAGAATATATATCCCACGGGGGTAAAATTGAAAAAAGGTGAAAAAAATTTTTTTTTTGGACTTAGTCATTTTTCAGCATTTATCAGACTTTCAGATAGGGGAAATGTCAGTGAGCGTTCCGATTCAAGTTCCAGAGCGATTCGCAAGATGAGTCCTTCATATTTTGTCGTTTTCAGCCAATTTTCTGAATTTTTGAAAATTTCACTTTTTTGTGAAAATATCCACTAAATGAGGGAATAATATGTGTGAGGGTACCCCAGGAGAGTTCCAAATGTGTGTGGGTAGAATATATATCACACGGGGGTAAAATTGAAAAAAGGTGAAAAATATTTTTTTTTGGACTTAGTCATTTTTTCAGCGTTTATCAGACTTTCAGATAGGGGAAATGTCAGTGAGCATTCCAATTTCAGTTCCAGAGCGATTCGCCCGATGAGTCCTTAATATTTAGTTGTTTTCAGTCAAATTTCAGAATTTTTAAAAATTTCACTTTTTTGTGAAAATATCCACTAAATGAGGGAATAATATGTGTGAGGGTACCCCAGGAGAGTTCCAAATGTGTGTGGGTAGAATATATATCCCACGGGGGTAAAATTGAAAAAAGGTGAAAAAAAATTTTTTTTTTAACTTAGTCATTTTTCAGCATTTATCAGACTTTCAGATAGGGGAAATGTCAGTGAGCGTTCCGATTTAAGTTCCAGAGCGATTCGCCCGATGAATCCTTCATATTTAGTCGTTTTCAGCCAATATTCTGAATTTTTGAAAATTTCACTTTTTTGTGAAAATATCCACTAAATGAGGGAATAATATGTGTGAGGGTACCCCAGGAGAGTTCCAAATGTGTGTGGGTAGAATATATATCACACGGGGGTAAAATTGAAAAAAGGTGAAAAATATTTTTTTTTGGACTTAGTCATTTTTTCAGCGTTTATCAGACTTTCAGATAGGGGAAATGTCAGTGAGCGTTCCGATTTCAGTTCCAGAGCGATTCGCCCGATGAGACTTTAATATTTAGTTGTTTTCAGCCAAATTTCCGAATTTTTGAAAATTTCACTTTTTTGTGAAAATATCCACTAAATGAGGGAATAATATGTGTGAGGGTACCCCAGGAGAGTTCCAAATGTGTGTGGGTAGAATATATATCACACGGGGGTAAAATTGAAAAAAGGTGAAAAATTTTTTTTTTTGGACTTAGTCATTTTTTCAGCGTTTATCAGACTTTCAGATAGTTGAAATGTCGGTGAGCGTTCCGATTTCAGTTCCAGAGCGATTCGCCCGATGAGTCCTTCATATTTAGTCGTTTTCAGCCAATTTTCTGAATTTTTGAAAATTTCACTTTTTTGTGAAAATATCCACTAAATGAGGGAATAATATGTGTGAGGGTACCCCAGGAGAGTTCCAAATGTGTGTGGGTAGAATGTATAAAACACGGGGGTAAAATTGAAAAAAGGTGAAAAATATTTTTTTTTGGTCTTAGTCATTTTTTCAGCGTTTATCAGACTTTCAGATAGGGGAAATGTCAGTGAGCGTTCCGATTTCAGTTCCAGAGCGATTCGCCCGATGAGTCCTTAATATTTAGTTGTTTTCAGCCAAATTTCAGAATTTTTGAAAATTTCACTTTTTTGTGAAAATATCCACTAAATGAGGGAATAATATGTGTGAGGGTACCCCAGGAGAGTTCCAAATGTGTGTGGGTAGAATATATATCCCACGGGGGTAAAATTGAAAAAAGGTGAAAAAAAATTTTTTTTTGAACTTAGTCATTTTTCAGCATTTATCAGACTTTCAGATAGGGGAAATGTCAGTGAGCGTTCCGATTTAAGTTCCAGAGCGATTCGCCCGATGAATCCTTCATATTTAGTCGTTTTCAGCCAATATTCTGAATTTTTGAAAATTTCACTTTTTTGTGAAAATATCCACTAAATGAGGGAATAATATGTGTGAGGGTACCCCAGGAGAGTTCCAAATGTGTGTGGGTAGAATATATATCACACGGGGGTAAAATTGAAAAAAGGTGAAAAATATTTTTTTTTGGACTTAGTCATTTTTTCAGCGTTTATCAGACTTTCAGATAGGGGAAATGTCAGTGAGCGTTCCGATTTCAGTTCCAGAGCGATTCGCCCGATGAGTCCTTAATATTTAGTTGTTTTCAGCCAAATTTCAGAATTTTTGAAAATTTCACTTTTTTGTGAAAATATCCACTAAATGAGGGAATAATATGTGTGAGGGTACCCCAGGAGAGTTCCAAATGTGTGTGGGTAGAATATATATCCCACGGGGGTAAAATTGAAAAAAGGTGAAAAAAAATTTTTTTTTGAACTTAGTCATTTTTCAGCATTTATCAGACTTTCAGATAGGGGAAATGTCAGTGAGCGTTCCGATTTAAGTTCCAGAGCGATTCGCCCGATGAATCCTTCATATTTAGTTGTTTTCAGCCAAATTTCCGAATTTTTGAAAATTTCACTTTTTTGTGAAAATATCCACTAAATGAGGGAATAATATGTGTGAGGTTACCCCAGGAGAGTTCCAAATGTGTGTGGGTAGAATATATATCCCACGGGGGTAAAATTGAAAAAAGGTGAAAAAAATTTTTTTTTTGAACTTAGTCATTTTTCAGCATTCATCAGACTTTCAGATAGGGGAAATGTCAGTGAGCGTTCCGATTTAAGTTCCAGAGCGATTCGCCCGATGAATCCTTCATATTTAGTTGTTTTCAGCCAAATTTCCGAATTTTTGAAAATTTCACTTTTTTGTGAAAATATCCACTAAATGAGGGAATAATATGTGTGAGGGTACCCCAGGAGAGTTCCAAATGTGTGTGGGTAGAATATATATCACACGGTGGTAAAATTGAAAAAAGGTGAAAAATATTTTTTTTTGGACTTAGTCATTTTTTCAGCGTTTATCAGACTTTCAGATAGGGGAAATGTCAGTGAGCATTCCCATTTCAGTTCCAGAGCGATTCGCCCGATGAGTCTTTAATATTTAGTTGTTTTCAGCCAAATTTCCGAATTTTTGAAAATTTCACTTTTTTGTGAAAATATCCACTAAATGAGGGAATAATATGTGTGAGGGTACCCCAGGAGAGTTCCAAATGTGTGTGGGTAGAATATATATCACACGGGGGTAAAATTGAAAAAAGGTGAAAAATTTTTTTTTTTGGACTTAGTCATTTTTTCAGCGTTTATCAGACTTTCAGATAGTTGAAATGTCGGTGAGCGTTCCGATTTCAGTTCCAGAGCGATTCGCCCGATGAGTCCTTCATATTTAGTCGTTTTCAGCCAATTTTCTGAATTTTTGAAAATTTCACTTTTTTGTGAAAATATCCACTAAATGAGGGAATAATATGTGTGAGGGTACCCCAGGAGAGTTCCAAATGTGTGTGGGTAGAATGTATAAAACACGGGGGTAAAATTGAAAAAAGGTGAAAAATATTTTTTTTTGGACTTAGTCATTTTTTCAGCGTTTATCAGACTTTCAGATAGGGGAAATGTCAGTGAGCGTTCCGATTTCAGTTCCAGAGCGATTCGCCCGATGAGTCCTTAATATTTAGTTGTTTTCAGCCAAATTTCAGAATTTTTGAAAATTTCACTTTTTTGTGAAAATATCCACTAAATGAGGGAATAATATGTGTGAGGGTACCCCAGGAGAGTTCCAAATGTGTGTGGGTAGAATATATATCACACGGGGGTAAAATTGAAAAAAGATGAAAAATTTTTTTTTTTGGACTTAGTCATTTTTTCAGCATTTATCAGACTTTCAGATAGGGGAAATGTCAGTGAGCGTTCCGATTTCAGTTCCAGAGCGATTCGCCCGATGAGTCCTTCATATTTAGTCGTTTTCAGCCAATTTTCTGAATTTTTGAAAATTTCACTTTTTTGTGAAAATATCCACTAAATGAGGGAATAATTTGTGTGAGGGTACCCCAGGAGAGTTCCAAATGTGTGTGGGTAGAATATATATCACACGGGGGTAAAATTGAAAAAAGGTGAAAAATATTTTTTTTTGGACTTAGTCATTTTTTCAGCGTTTATCAGACTTTCAGATAGGGGAAATGTCAGTGAGCGTTCCGATTTCAGTTCCAGAGCGATTCGCCCGATGAGTCCTTAATATTTAGTTGTTTTCAGCCAATTTTCTGAATTTTTGAAAATTTCACTTTTTTGTGAAAATATCCACTAAATGAGGGAATAATATGTGTGAGGGTACCCCAGGAGAGTTCCAAATGTGTGTGGGTAGAATATATATCACACGGGGGTAAAATTGAAAAAAGGTGAAAAATATTTTTTTTTGGACTTAGTCATTTTTTCAGCGTTTATCAGACTTTCAGATAGGGGAAATGTCAGTGAGCATTCCAATTTCAGTTCCAGAGCGATTCGCCCGATGAGTCCTTAATATTTAGTTGTTTTCAGTCAAATTTCAGAATTTTTAAAAATTTCACTTTTTTGTGAAAATATCCACTAAATGAGGGAATAATATGTGTGAGGGTACCCCAGGAGAGTTCCAAATGTGTGTGGGTAGAATATATATCCCACGGGGGTAAAATTGAAAAAAGGTGAAAAAAAATTTTTTTTTTAACTTAGTCATTTTTCAGCATTTATCAGACTTTCAGATAGGGGAAATGTCAGTGAGCGTTCCGATTTCAGTTCCAGAGCGATTCGCCCGATGAGTCTTTAATATTTAGTTGTTTTCAGCCAAATTTCCGAATTTTTGAAAATTTCACTTTTTTGTGAAAATATCCACTAAATGAGGGAATAATATGTGTGAGGGTACCCCAGGAGAGTTCCAAATGTGTGTGGGTAGAATATATATCACACGGGGGTAAAATTGAAAAAAGGTGAAAAATTTTTTTTTTTGGACTTAGTCATTTTTTCAGCGTTTATCAGACTTTCAGATAGTTGAAATGTCGGTGAGCGTTCCGATTTCAGTTCCAGAGCGATTCGCCCGATGAGTCCTTCATATTTAGTCGTTTTCAGCCAATTTTCTGAATTTTTGAAAATTTCACTTTTTTGTGAAAATATCCACTAAATGAGGGAATAATATGTGTGATGGTACCCCAGGAGAGTTCCAAATGTGTGTGGGTAGAATATATATCCCACGGGGGTAAAATTGAAAAAAGGTGAAAAAAATTTTTTTTTGGACTTAGTCATTTTTCAGCATTTATCAGACTTTCAGATAGGGGAAATGTCAGTGAGCGTTCCGATTCAAGTTCCAGAGCGATTCGCCCGATGAGTCCTTCATATTTAGTCGTTTTCAGCCAATTTTCTGAATTTTTGAAAATTTCACTTTTTTGTGAAAATATCCACTAAATGAGGGAATAATATGTGTGAGGGTACCCCAGGAGAGTTCCAAATGTGTGTGGGTAGAATATATATCACACGGGGGTAAAATTGAAAAAAGGTGAAAAATATTTTTTTTTGGTCTTAGTCATTTTTTCAGCGTTTATCAGACTTTCAGATAGGGGAAATGTCAGTGAGCGTTCCGATTTCAGTTCCAGAGCGATTCGCCCGATGAGTCCTTCATATTTAGTCGTTTTCAGCCAATTTTCTGAATTTTTGAAAATTTCACTTTTTTGTGAAAATATCCACTAAATGAGGGAATAATTTGTGTGAGGGTACCCCAGGAGAGTTCCAAATGTGTGTGGGTAGAATATATATCACACGGGGGTAAAATTGAAAAAAGGTGAAAAATATTTTTTTTTGGACTTAGTCATTTTTTCAGCGTTTATCAGACTTTCAGATAGGGGAAATGTCAGTGAGCGTTCCGATTTCAGTTCCAGAGCGATTCGCCCGATGAGTTCTTAATATTTAGTTGTTTTCAGCCAAATTTCAGAATTTTTGAAAATTTCACTTTTTTGTGAAAATATCCACTAAATGAGGGAATAATATGTGTGAGGGTACCCCAGGAGAGTTCCAAATGTGTGTGGGTAGAATATATATCCCACGGGGGTAAAATTGAAAAAAGGTGAAAAAAATATTTTTTTTGGACTTAGTCATTTTTCAGCATTTATCAGACTTTCAGATAGGGGAAATGTCAGTGAGCGTTCCGATTCAAGTTCCAGAGCGATTCGCAAGATGAGTCCTTCATATTTTGTCGTTTTCAGCCAATTTTCAGAATTTTTGAAAATTTCACTTTTTTGTGAAAATATCCACTAAATGAGGGAATAATATGTGTGAGGGTACCCCAGGAGAGTTCCAAATGTGTGTGGGTAGAATATATATCCCACGGGGGTAAAATTGAAAAAAGGTGAAAAAAAATTTTTTTTTGAACTTAGTCATTTTTCAGCATTTATCAGACTTTCAGATAGGGGAAATGTCAGTGAGCGTTCCGATTTAAGTTCCAGAGCGATTCGCCCGATGAATCCTTCATATTTAGTCGTTTTCAGCCAATATTCTGAATTTTTGAAAATTTCACTTTTTTGTGAAAATATCCACTAAATGAGGGAATAATATGTGTGAGGGTACCCCAGGAGAGTTCCAAATGTGTGTGGGTAGAATATATATCACACGGGGGTAAAATTGAAAAAAGGTGAAAAATATTTTTTTTTGGACTTAGTCATTTTTTCAGCGTTTATCAGACTTTCAGATAGGGGAAATGTCAGTGAGCGTTCCGATTTCAGTTCCAGAGCGATTCGCCCGATGAGTCTTTAATATTTAGTTGTTTTCAGCCAAATTTCCGAATTTTTTAAAATTTCACTTTTTTGTGAAAATATCCACTAAATGAGGGAATAATATGTGTGAGGGTACCCCAGGAGAGTTCCAAATGTGTGTGGGTAGAATATATATCACACGGGGGTAAAATTGAAAAAAGGTGAAAAAATTTTTTTTTTGGACTTAGTCATTTTTTCAGCGTTTATCAGACTTTCAGATAGGGGAAATGTCAGTGAGCGTTCCGATTTCAGTTCCAGAGCGATTCGCCCGATGAGTCCTTCATATTTAGTCGTTTTCAGCCAATTTTCTGAATTTTTGAAAATTTCACTTTTTTGTGAAAATATCCACTAAATGAGGGAATAATATGTGTGAGGGTACCCCAGGAGAGTTCCAAATGTGTGTGGGTAGAATGTATAAAACACGGGGGTAAAATTGAAAAAAGGTGAAAAATATTTTTTTTTGGACTTAGTCATTTTTTCAGCGTTTATCAGACTTTCAGATAGGGGAAATGTCAGTGAGCGTTCCGATTTCAGTTCCAGAGCGATTCGCCCGATGAGTCCTTAATATTTAGTTTTCAGCCAAATTTCAGAATTTTTGAAAATTTCACTTTTTTGTGAAAATATCCACTAAATGAGGGAATAATATGTGTGAGGGTACCCCAGGAGAGTTCCAAATGTGTGTGGGTAGAATAAATATCACACGGGGGTAAAATTGAAAAAAGGTGAAAAATTTTTTTTTTTGGACTTAGTCATTTTTTCAGCATTTATCAGACTTTCAGATAGGGGAAATGTCAGTGAGCGTTCCGATTTCAGTTCCAGAGCGATTCGCCCGATGAGTCCTTAATATTTAGTTGTTTTCAGCCAAATTTCAGAATTTTTGAAAATTTCACTTTTTTGTGAAAATATCCACTAAATGAGGGAATAATATGTGTGATGGTACCCCAGGAGAGTTCCAAATGTGTGTGGGTAGAATATATATCACACGGGGGTAAAATTGAAAAAAGGTGAAAAATTTTTTTTTTTGGACTTAGTCATTTTTTCAGCGTTTATCAGACTTTCAGATAGGGGAATGTCAGTGAGCGTTCCGATTTCAGTTCCAGAGCGATTCGCCCGATGAGTCCTTCATATTTAGTCGTTTTCAGCCAATTTTCTGAATTTTTGAAAATTTCACTTTTTTGTGAAAATATCCACTAAATGAGGGAATAATATGTGTGAGGGTACCCCAGGAGAGTTCCAAATGTGTGTGGGTAGAATGTATAAAACACGGGGGTAAAATTGAAAAAAGGTGAAAAATATTTTTTTTTGGACTTAGTCATTTTTTCAGCGTTTATCAGACTTTCAGATAGGGGAATGTCAGTGAGCGTTCCGATTTCAGTTCCAGAGCGATTCGCCCGATGAGTCCTTCATATTTAGTCGTTTTCAGCCAATTTTCTGAATTTTTGAAAATTTCACTTTTTTGTGAAAATATCCACTAAATGAGGGAATAATATGTGTGAGGGTACCCCAGGAGAGTTCCAAATGTGTGTGGGTAGAATGTATATAACACGGGGGTAAAATTTAAAAAAGGTGAAAAATATTTTTTTTTGGACTTAGTCATTTTTTCAGCGTTTATCAGACTTTCAGATAGGGGAAATGTCAGTGAGCGTTCCGATTTCAGTTCCAGAGCGATTCGCCCGATGAGTCCTTAATATTTAGTTGTTTTCAGCCAAATTTCAGAATTTTTGAAAATTTCACTTTTGTGTGAAATTTGTGAGGGTACCCCAGGAGAGTTCCAAATGTGTGTGGGTAGAATATATATCCCACGGGGGTAAAATTGAAAAAAGGTGAAAAAAAATTTTTTTTTGAACTTAGTCATTTTTCAGCATTTATCAGACTTTCAGATAGGGGAAATGTCAGTGAGCGTTCCGATTTAAGTTCCAGAGCGATTCGCCCGATGAATCCTTCATATTTAGTTGTTTTCAGCCAAATTTCAGAATTTTTGAAAATTTCACTTTTTTGTGAAAATATCCACTAAATGAGGGAATAATATGTGTGAGGGTACCCCAGGAGAGTTCCAAATGTGTGTGGGTAGAATATATATCCCACGGGGGTAAAATTGAAAAAAGGTGAAAAAAAATTTTTTTTTGAACTTAGTCATTTTTCAGCATTTATCAGACTTTCAGATAGGGGAAATGTCAGTGAGCGTTCCGATTTAAGTTCCAGAGCGATTCGCCCGATGAATCCTTCATATTTAGTTGTTTTCAGCCAAATTTCCGAATTTTTGAAAATTTCACTTTTTTGTGAAAATATCCACTAAATGAGGGAATAATATGTGTGAGGGTACCCCAGGAGAGTTCCAAATGTGTGTGGGTAGAATATATATCCCACGGGGGTAAAATTGAAAAAAGGTGAAAAAAAATTTTTTTTTGAACTTAGTCATTTTTCAGCATTTATCAGACTTTCAGATAGGGGAAATGTCAGTGAGCGTTCCGATTTAAGTTCCAGAGCGATTCGCCCGATGAATCCTTCATATTTAGTCGTTTTCAGCCAATATTCTGAATTTTTGAAAATTTCACTTTTTTGTGAAAATATCCACTAAATGAGGGAATAATATGTGTGAGGGTACCCCAGGAGAGTTCCAAATGTGTGTGGGTAGAATATATATCACACAGGGGTAAAATTGAAAAAAGGTGAAAAATATTTTTTTTTGGACTTAGTCATTTTTTCAGCGTTTATCAGACTTTCAGATAGGGGAAATGTCAGTGAGCGTTCCGATTTCAGTTCCAGAGCGATTCGCCCGATGAGTCTTTAATATTTAGTTGTTTTCAGCCAAATTTCCGAATTTTTGAAAATTTCACTTTTTTGTGAAAATATCCACTAAATGAGGGAATAATATGTGTGACGGTACCCCAGGAGAGTTCCAAATGTGTGTGGGTAGAATGTATAAAACACGGGGGTAAAATTGAAAAAAGGTGAAAAATATTTTTTTTTGGACTTAGTCATTTTTTCAGCGTTTATCAGACTTTCAGATAGGGGAAATGTCAGTGAGCGTTCCGATTTCAGTTCCAGAGCGATTCGCCCGATGAGTCCTTAATATTTAGTTGTTTTCAGCCAAATTTCAGAATTTTTGAAAATTTCACTTTTTTGTGAAAATATCCACTAAATGAGGGAATAATATGTGTGATGGTACCCCAGGAGAGTTCCAAATGTGTGTGGGTAGAATATATATCCCACGGGGGTAAAATTGAAAAAAGGTGAAAAAAATTTTTTTTTTGGACCTAGTCATTTTTCAGCATTTATCAGACTTTCAGATAGGGGAAATGTCAGTGAGCGTTCCGATTCAAGTTCCAGAGCGATTCGCCCGATGAGTCCTTCATATTTAGTCGTTTTCAGCCAATTTTCTGAATTTTTGAAAATTTCACTTTTTTGTGAAAATATCCACTAAATGAGGGAATAATATGTGTGAGGGTACCCCAGGAGAGTTCCAAATGTGTGTGGGTAGAATATATATCACACGGGGGTAAAATTGAAAAAAGGTGAAAAATATTTTTTTTTGGTCTTAGTCATTTTTTCAGCGTTTATCAGACTTTCAGATAGGGGAAATGTCAGTGAGCGTTCCGATTTCAGTTCCAGAGCGATTCGCCCGATGAGTCCTTCATATTTAGTCGTTTTCAGCCAATTTTCTGAATTTTTGAAAATTTCACTTTTTTGTGAAAATATCCACTAAATGAGGGAATAATATGTGTGAGGGTACCCCAGGAGAGTTCCAAATGTGTGTGGGTAGAATATATATCCCACGGGGGTAAAATTGAAAAAAGGTGAAAAAAATTTTTTTTTTGAACTTAGTCATTTTTCAGCATTTATCAGACTTTCAGATAGGGGAAATGTCAGTGAGCGTTCCGATTTAAGTTCCAGAGCGATTCGCCCGATGAATCCTTCATATTTAGTTGCTTTCAGCCAAATTTCCGAATTTTTGAAAATTTCACTTTTTTGTGAAAATATCCACTAAATGAGGGAATAATATGTGTGAGGGTACCCCAGGAGAGTTCCAAATGTGTGTGGGTAGAATATATATCACACGGGGGTAAAATTGAAAAAAGGTGAAAAATATTTTTTTTTGGACTTAGTCATTTTTTCAGCGTTTATCAGACTTTCAGATAGGGGAAATGTCAGTGAGCATTCCAATTTCAGTTCCAGAGCGATTCGCCCGATGAGTCCTTAATATTTAGTTGTTTTCAGTCAAATTTCAGAATTTTAAAAAATTTCACTTTTTTGTGAAAATATCCACTAAATGAGGGAATAATATGTGTGAGGGTACCCCAGGAGAGTTCCAAATGTGTGTGGGTAGAATAGATATCCCACGGGGGTAAAATTGAAAAAAGGTGAAAAAAAATTTTTTTTTGAACTTAGTCATTTTTCAGCATTTATCAGACTTTCAGATAGGGGAAATGTCAGTGAGCGTTCCGATTTAAGTTCCAGAGCGATTCGCCCGATGAATCCTTCATATTTAGTCGTTTTCAGCCAATATTCTGAATTTTTGAAAATTTCACTTTTTTGTGAAAATATCCACTAAATGAGGGAATAATATGTGTGAGGGTACCCCAGGAGAGTTCCAAATGTGTGTGGGTAGAATATATATCACACGGGGGTAAAATTGAAAAAAGGTGAAAAATTTTTTTTTTTGGACTTAGTCATTTTTTCAGCGTTTATCAGACTTTCAGATAGTTGAAATGTCGGTGAGCGTTCCGATTTCAGTTCCAGAGCGATTCGCCCGATGAGTCCTTCATATTTAGTCGTTTTCAGCCAATTTTCTGAATTTTTGAAAATTTCACTTTTTTGTGAAAATATCCACTAAATGAGGGAATAATATGTGTGAGGGTACCCCAGGAGAGTTCCAAATGTGTGTGGGTAGAATGTATAAAACACGGGGGTAAAATTGAAAAAAGGTGAAAAATATTTTTTTTTGGACTTAGTCATTTTTTCAGCGTTTATCAGACTTTCAGATAGGGGAAATGTCAGTGAGCGTTCCGATTTCAGTTCCAGAGCGATTCGCCCGATGAGTCCTTAATATTTAGTTGTTTTCAGCCAAATTTCAGAATTTTTGAAAATTTCACTTTTTTGTGAAAATATCCACTAAATGAGGGAATAATATGTGTGAGGGTACCCCAGGAGAGTTCCAAATGTGTGTGGGTAGAATATATATCACACGGGGGTAAAATTGAAAAAAGATGAAAAATTTTTTTTTTTGGACTTAGTCATTTTTTCAGCATTTATCAGACTTTCAGATAGGGGAAATGTCAGTGAGCGTTCCGATTTCAGTTCCAGAGCGATTCGCCCGATGAGTCCTTAATATTTAGTTGTTTTCAGCCAAATTTCAGAATTTTTGAAAATTTCACTTTTTTGTGAAAATATCCACTAAATGAGGGAATAATATGTGTGATGGTACCCCAGGAGAGTTCCAAATGTGTGTGGGTAGAATATATATCCCACGGGGGTAAAATTGAAAAAAGGTGAAAAAAATTTTTTTTTTGGACCTAGTCATTTTTCAGCATTTATCAGACTTTCAGATAGGGGAAATGTCAGTGAGCGTTCCGATTCAAGTTCCAGAGCGATTCGCCCGATGAGTCCTTCATATTTAGTCGTTTTCAGCCAATTTTCAGAATTTTTGAAAATTTCACTTTTTTGTGAAAATATCCACTAAATGAGGGAATAATATGTGTGAGGGTACCCCAGGAGAGTTCCAAATGTGTGTGGGTAGAATATATATCACACGGGGGTAAAATTGAAAAAAGGTGAAAAATATTTTTTTTTGGTCTTAGTCATTTTTTCAGCGTTTATCAGACTTTCAGATAGGGGAAATGTCAGTGAGCGTTCCGATTTCAGTTCCAGAGCGATTCGCCCGATGAGTCCTTCATATTTAGTCGTTTTCAGCCAATTTTCTGAATTTTTGAAAATTTCACTTTTTTGTGAAAATATCCACTAAATGAGGGAATAATATGTGTGAGGGTACCCCAGGAGAGTTCCAAATGTGTGTGGGTAGAATATATATCCCACGGGGGTAAAATTGAAAAAAGGTGAAAAAAAATTTTTTTTTGAACTTAGTCATTTTTCAGCATTTATCAGACTTTCAGATAGGGGAAATGTCAGTGAGCGTTCCGATTTAAGTTCCAGAGCGATTCGCCCGATGAATCCTTCATATTTAGTTGCTTTCAGCCAAATTTCCGAATTTTTGAAAATTTCACTTTTTTGTGAAAATATCCACTAAATGAGGGAATAATATGTGTGAGGGTACCCCAGGAGAGTTCCAAATGTGTGTGGGTAGAATAGATATCCCACGGGGGTAAAATTGAAAAAAGGTGAAAAAAAATTTTTTTTTGAACTTAGTCATTTTTCAGCATTTATCAGACTTTCAGATAGGGGAAATGTCAGTGAGCGTTCCGATTTAAGTTCCAGAGCGATTCGCCCGATGAATCCTTCATATTTAGTCGTTTTCAGCCAATATTCTGAATTTTTGAAAATTTCACTTTTTTGTGAAAATATCCACTAAATGAGGGAATAATATGTGTGAGGGTACCCCAGGAGAGTTCCAAATGTGTGTGGGTAGAATATATATCACACGGGGGTAAAATTGAAAAAAGGTGAAAAATTTTTTTTTTTGGACTTAGTCATTTTTTCAGCGTTTATCAGACTTTCAGATAGTTGAAATGTCGGTGAGCGTTCCGATTTCAGTTCCAGAGCGATTCGCCCGATGAGTCCTTCATATTTAGTCGTTTTCAGCCAATTTTCTGAATTTTTGAAAATTTCACTTTTTTGTGAAAATATCCACTAAATGAGGGAATAATATGTGTGAGGGTACCCCAGGAGAGTTCCAAATGTGTGTGGGTAGAATGTATAAAACACGGGGGTAAAATTGAAAAAAGGTGAAAAATATTTTTTTTTGGACTTAGTCATTTTTTCAGCGTTTATCAGACTTTCAGATAGGGGAAATGTCAGTGAGCGTTCCGATTTCAGTTCCAGAGCGATTCGCCCGATGAGTCCTTAATATTTAGTTGTTTTCAGCCAAATTTCAGAATTTTTGAAAATTTCACTTTTTTGTGAAAATATCCACTAAATGAGGGAATAATATGTGTGAGGGTACCCCAGGAGAGTTCCAAATGTGTGTGGGTAGAATATATATCACACGGGGGTAAAATTGAAAAAAGATGAAAAATTTTTTTTTTTGGACTTAGTCATTTTTTCAGCATTTATCAGACTTTCAGATAGGGGAAATGTCAGTGAGCGTTCCGATTTCAGTTCCAGAGCGATTCGCCCGATGAGTCCTTAATATTTAGTTGTTTTCAGCCAAATTTCAGAATTTTTGAAAATTTCACTTTTTTGTGAAAATATCCACTAAATGAGGGAATAATATGTGTGATGGTACCCCAGGAGAGTTCCAAATGTGTGTGGGTAGAATATATATCCCACGGGGGTAAAATTGAAAAAAGGTGAAAAAAATTTTTTTTTTGGACTTAGTCATTTTTCAGCATTTATCAGACTTTCAGATAGGGGAAATGTCAGTGAGCGTTCCGATTCAAGTTCCAGAGCGATTCGCCCGATGAGTCCTTCATATTTAGTCGTTTTCAGCCAATTTTCTGAATTTTTGAAAATTTCACTTTTTTGTGAAAATATCCACTAAATGAGGGAATAATATGTGTGAGGGTACCCCAGGAGAGTTCCAAATGTGTGTGGGTAGAATATATATCACACGGGGGTAAAATTGAAAAAAGGTGAAAAATATTTTTTTTTGGTCTTAGTCATTTTTTCAGCGTTTATCAGACTTTCAGATAGGGGAAATGTCAGTGAGCGTTCTGATTTCAGTTCCAGAGCGATTCGCCCGATGAGTCCTTCATATTTAGTCGTTTTCAGCCAATTTTCTGAATTTTTGAAAATTTCACTTTTTTGTGAAAATATCCACTAAATGAGGGAATAATATGTGTGAGGGTACCCCAGGAGAGTTCCAAATGTGTGTGGGTAGAATATATATCACACGGGGGTAAAATTGAAAAAAGGTGAAAAATATTTTTTTTTGGACTTAGTCATTTTTTCAGCGTTTATCAGACTTTCAGATAGGGGAAATGTCAGTGAGCGTTCCGATTTCAGTTCCAGAGCGATTCGCCCGATGAGTCTTTAATATTTAGTTGTTTTCAGCCAAATTTCCGAATTTTTTAAAATTTCACTTTTTTGTGAAAATATCCACTAAATGAGGGAATAATATGTGTGAGGGTACCCCAGGAGAGTTCCAAATGTGTGTGGGTAGAATATATATCACACGGGGGTAAAATTGAAAAAAGGTGAAAAATTTTTTTTTTTGGACTTAGTCATTTTTTCAGCGTTTATCAGACTTTCAGATAGGGGAAATGTCAGTGAGCGTTCTGATTTCAGTTCCAGAGCGATTCGCCCGATGAGTCCTTCATATTTAGTCGTTTTCAGCCAATTTTCTGAATTTTTGAAAATTTCACTTTTTTGTGAAAATATCCACTAAATGAGGGAATAATATGTGTGAGGGTACCCCAGGAGAGTTCCAAATGTGTGTGGGTAGAATATATATCACACGGGGGTAAAATTGAAAAAAGGTGAAAAATATTTTTTTTTGGACTTAGTCATTTTTTCAGCGTTTATCAGACTTTCAGATAGGGGAAATGTCAGTGAGCGTTCCGATTTCAGTTCCAGAGCGATTCGCCCGATGAGTCTTTAATATTTAGTTGTTTTCAGCCAAATTTCCGAATTTTTTAAAATTTCACTTTTTTGTGAAAATATCCACTAAATGAGGGAATAATATGTGTGAGGGTACCCCAGGAGAGTTCCAAATGTGTGTGGGTAGAATATATATCACACGGGGGTAAAATTGAAAAAAGGTGAAAAATTTTTTTTTTTGGACTTAGTCATTTTTTCAGCGTTTATCAGACTTTCAGATAGGGGAAATGTCAGTGAGCGTTCCGATTTCAGTTCCAGAGCGATTCGCCCGATGAGTCCTTCATATTTAGTCGTTTTCAGCCAATTTTCTGAATTTTTGAAAATTTCACTTTTTTGTGAAAATATCCACTAAATGAGGGAATAATATGTGTGAGGGTACCCCAGGAGAGTTCCAAATGTGTGTGGGTAGAATGTATAAAACACGGGGGTAAAATTGAAAAAAGGTGAAAAATATTTTTTTTTGGACTTAGTCATTTTTTCAGCGTTTATCAGACTTTCAGATAGGGGAAATGTCAGTGAGCGTTCCGATTTCAGTTCCAGAGCGATTCGCCCGATGAGTCCTTAATATTTAGTTGTTTTCAGCCAAATTTCAGAATTTTTGAAAATTTCACTTTTTTGTGAAAATATCCACTAAATGAGGGAATAATATGTGTGATGGTACCCCAGGAGAGTTCCAAATGTGTGTGGGTAGAATATATATCACACGGGGGTAAAATTGAAAAAAGGTGAAAAATTTTTTTTTTTGGACTTAGTCATTTTTTCAGCGTTTATCAGACTTTCAGATAGGGGAATGTCAGTGAGCGTTCCGATTTCAGTTCCAGAGCGATTCGCCCGATGAGTCCTTCATATTTAGTCGTTTTCAGCCAATTTTCTGAATTTTTGAAAATTTCACTTTTTTGTGAAAATATCCACTAAATGAGGGAATAATATGTGTGAGGGTACCCCAGGAGAGTTCCAAATGTGTGTGGGTAGAATGTATATAACACGGGGGTAAAATTTAAAAAAGGTGAAAAATATTTTTTTTTGGACTTAGTCATTTTTTCAGCGTTTATCAGACTTTCAGATAGGGGAAATGTCAGTGAGCGTTCCGATTTCAGTTCCAGAGCGATTCGCCCGATGAGTCCTTAATATTTAGTTGTTTTCAGCCAAATTTCAGAATTTTTGAAAATTTCACTTTTTTGTGAAAATATCCACTAAATGAGGGAATAATATGTGTGAGGGTACCCCAGGAGAGTTCCAAATGTGTGTGGGTAGAATATATATCCCACGGGGGTAAAATTGAAAAAAGGTGAAAAAATTTTTTTTTTTGGACTTAGTCATTTTTCAGTATTTATCAGACTTTCAGATAGGGGAAATGTCAGTGAGCGTTCCGATTTCAGTTCCAGAGCGATTCGCCCGATGAGTCCTTCATATTTAGTCGTTTTCAGCCAATTTTCAGAATGTTTGAAAATTTCACTTTTTTGTGAAAATATCCACTAAATGAGGGAATAATATGTGTGATGGTACCCCAGGAGAGTTCCAAATGTGTGTGGGTAGAATATATATCACACGGGGGTAAAATTGAAAAAAGGTGAAAAATTTTTTTTTTTGGACTTAGTCATTTTTTCAGCGTTTATCAGACTTTCAGATAGGGGAATGTCAGTGAGCGTTCCGATTTCAGTTCCAGAGCGATTCGCCCGATGAGTCCTTCATATTTAGTTGTTTTCAGCCAATTTTCTGAATTTTTGAAAATTTCACTTTTTTGTGAAAATATCCACTAAATGAGGGAATAATATGTGTGAGGGTACCCCAGGAGAGTTCCAAATGTGTGTGGGTAGAATGTATATAACACGGGGGTAAAATTTAAAAAAGGTGAAAAATATTTTTTTTTGGACTTAGTCATTTTTTCAGCGTTTATCAGACTTTCAGATAGGGGAAATGTCAGTGACCGTTCCGATTTCAGTTCCAGAGCGATTCGCCCGATGAGTCCTTAATATTTAGTTGTTTTCAGCCAAATTTCAGAATTTTTGAAAATTTCACTTTTTTGTGAAAATATCCACTAAATGAGGGAATAATATGTGTGAGGGTACCCCAGGAGAGTTCCAAATGTGTGTGGGTAGAATATATATCCCACGGGGGTAAAATTGAAAAAAGGTGAAAAAATTTTTTTTTTTGGACTTAGTCATTTTTCAGTATTTATCAGACTTTCAGATAGGGGAAATGTCAGTGAGCGTTCCGATTTCAGTTCCAGAGCGATTCGCCCGATGAGTCCTTCATATTTAGTCGTTTTCAGCCAATCTTCAGAATGTTTGAAAATTTCACTTTTTTGTGAAAATATCCACTAAATGAGGGAATAATATGTGTGAGGGTACCCCAGGAGAGTTCCAAATGTGTGTGGGTAGAATATATATCACACGGGGGTAAAATTGAAAAAAGGTGAAAAATTTTTTTTTTTGGACTTAGTCATTTTTTCAGCATTTATCAGACTTTCAGATAGTGGAAATGTCAGTGAGCGTTCCGATTTAAGTTCCAGAGCGATTCGCCCGATGAGTCCTTCATATTTAGTCGTTTTCAGCCAATTTTCTGAATTTTTGAAAATTTCACTTTTTTGTGAAAATATCCACTAAATGAGGGAATAATATGTGTGAGGGTACCACAGGAGAGTTCCAAATGTGTGTGGGTAGAATATATATCACACGGGGGTAAAATTGAAAAAAGGTGAAAAATATATTTTTTTTGGACTTAGTCATTTTTGCAGCGTTTATCAGACTTTCAGGTAGGGGAAATGTCAGTGAGCGTTCCGATTTCAGTTCCAGAGCGACTCGCCCGATGAGTCCTTCATATTTAGTCGTTTTCAGCCAATTTTCTGAATTTTTGAAAATTTCACTTTTTTGTGAAAATATCCACTAAATGAGGGAATAATATGTGTGAGGGTACCTCAGGAGAGTTCCAAATGTGTGTGGGTAGAATATATATCCCACGGGGGTAAAATTGAAAAAGGGTGAAAAAAATTTTTTTTTAGACTTAGTCATTTTTTCAGCGTTTATCAGACTTTCAGATAGGGTAAATGTCAGTGAGCGTTCCGATTTCAGTTCCAGAGCGATTCGCCCGATGAGTCCTTAATATTTAGTTGTTTTCAGTCAAATTTCAGAATTTTTGAAAATTTCACTTTTTTGTGAAAATATCCACTAAATGAGGGAATAATATGTGTGAGGGTACCCCAGGAGAGTTCCAAATGTGTGTGGGTAGAATATATATCCCACGAGGGTAAAATTGAAAAAAGGTGAAAAAAATTTTTTTTTTGGACTTAGTCATTTTTCAGCATTTATCAGACTTTCAGATAGGGGAAATGTCAGTGAGCGTTCCGATTTAAGTTCCAGAGCGATTCGCCTGATGAGTCCTTCATATTTAGTCGTTTTCAGCCAATTTTCTGAATTTTTGAAAATTTCACTTTTTTGTGAAAATATCCACTAAATGAGGGAATAATATGTGTGAGGGTACCCCAGGAGAGTTCCAAATGTGTGTGGGTAGAATATATATCCCACGGGGGTAAAATTGAAAAAAGGTGAAAAAATTTTTTTTTTAGACTTAGTCATTTTTTCAGCGTTTATCAGACTTTCAGATAGGGTAAATGTCAGTGAGCGTTCCGATTTCAGTTCCAGAGCGATTCGCCCGATGAGTCCTTCATATTTAGTCGTTTTCAGCCAAATTTCAGAATTTTTGAAAATTTCACTTTTTTGTGAAAATATCCACTAAATGAGGGAATAATATGTGTGAGGGTACCCCAGGAGAGTTCCAAATGTGTGTGGGTAGAATATATATCCCACGGGGGTAAAATTGAAAAAAGGTGAAAAAAAATTTTTTTTTGAACTTAGTCATTTTTCAGCATTTATCAGACTTTCAGATAGGGGAAATGTCAGTGAGCGTTCCGATTTAAGTTCCAGAGCGATTCGCCCGATGAATCCTTCATATTTAGTTGTTTTCAGCCAAATTTCCGAATTTTTGAAAATTTCACTTTTTTGTGAAAATATCCACTAAATGAGGGAATAATATGTGTGAGGGTACCCCAGGAGAGTTCCAAATGTGTGTGGGTAGAATATATATCCCACGGGGGTAAAATTGAAAAAAGGTGAAAAAAAATTTTTTTTTGAACTTAGTCATTTTTCAGCATTTATCAGACTTTCAGATAGGGGAAATGTCAGTGAGCGTTCCGATTTAAGTTCCAGAGCGATTCGCCCGATGAATCCTTCATATTTAGTTGTTTTCAGCCAAATTTCCGAATTTTTGAAAATTTCACTTTTTTGTGAAAATATCCACTAAATGAGGGAATAATATGTGTGAGGGTACCCCAGGAGAGTTCCAAATGTGTGTGGGTAGAATATATATCCCACGGGGGTAAAATTGAAAAAAGGTGAAAAAAAATTTTTTTTTGAACTTAGTCATTTTTCAGCATTTATCAGACTTTCAGATAGGGGAAATGTCAGTGAGCGTTCCGATTTAAGTTCCAGAGCGATTCGCCCGATGAATCCTTCATATTTAGTCGTTTTCAGCCAATATTCTGAATTTTTGAAAATTTCACTTTTTTGTGAAAATATCCACTAAATGAGGGAATAATATGTGTGAGGGTACCCCAGGAGAGTTCCAAATGTGTGTGGGTAGAATATATATCACACAGGGGTAAAATTGAAAAAAGGTGAAAAATATTTTTTTTTGGACTCAGTCATTTTTTCAGCGTTTATCAGACTTTCAGATAGGGGAAATGTCAGTGAGCGTTCCGATTTCAGTTCCAGAGCGATTCGCCCGATGAGTCTTTAATATTTAGTTGTTTTCAGCCAAATTTCCGAATTTTTGAAAATTTCACTTTTTTGTGAAAATATCCACTAAATGAGGGAATAATATGTGTGACGGTACCCCAGGAGAGTTCCAAATGTGTGTGGGTAGAATGTATAAAACACGGGGGTAAAATTGAAAAAAGGTGAAAAATATTTTTTTTTGGACTTAGTCATTTTTTCAGCGTTTATCAGACTTTCAGATAGGGGAAATGTCAGTGAGCGTTCCGATTTCAGTTCCAGAGCGATTCGCCCGATGAGTCCTTAATATTTAGTTGTTTTCAGCCAAATTTCAGAATTTTTGAAAATTTCACTTTTTTGTGAAAATATCCACTAAATGAGGGAATAATATGTGTGAGGGTACCCCAGGAGAGTTCCAAATGTGTGTGGGTAGAATATATATCACACGGGGGTAAAATTGAAAAAAGATGAAAAATTTTTTTTTTTGGACTTAGTCATTTTTTCAGCATTTATCAGACTTTCAGATAGGGGAAATGTCAGTGAGCGTTCCGATTTCAGTTCCAGAGCGATTCGCCCGATGAGTCCTTAATATTTAGTTGTTTTCAGCCAAATTTCAGAATTTTTGAAAATTTCACTTTTTTGTGAAAATATCCACTAAATGAGGGAATAATATGTGTGATGGTACCCCAGGAGAGTTCCAAATGTGTGTGGGTAGAATATATATCCCACGGGGGTAAAATTGAAAAAAGGTGAAAAAAATTTTTTTTTTGGACTTAGTCATTTTTCAGCATTTATCAGACTTTCAGATAGGGGAAATGTCAGTGAGCGTTCCGATTCAAGTTCCAGAGCGATTCGCCCGATGAGTCCTTCATATTTAGTCGTTTTCAGCCAATTTTCTGAATTTTTGAAAATTTCACTTTTTTGTGAAAATATCCACTAAATGAGGGAATAATATGTGTGAGGGTACCCCAGGAGAGTTCCAAATGTGTGTGGGTAGAATATATATCACACGGGGGTAAAATTGAAAAAAGGTGAAAAATATTTTTTTTTGGTCTTAGTCATTTTTTCAGCGTTTATCAGACTTTCAGATAGGGGAAATGTCAGTGAGCGTTCCGATTTCAGTTCCAGAGCGATTCGCCCGATGAGTCCTTCATATTTAGTCGTTTTCAGCCAATTTTCTGAATTTTTGAAAATTTCACTTTTTTGTGAAAATATCCACTAAATGAGGGAATAATATGTGTGAGGGTACCCCAGGAGAGTTCCAAATGTGTGTGGGTAGAATATATATCCCATGGGGGTAAAATTGAAAAAAGGTGAAAAAAAATTTTTTTTTGAACTTAGTCATTTTTCAGCATTTATCAGACTTTCAGATAGGGGAAATGTCAGTGAGCGTTCCGATTTAAGTTCCAGAGCGATTCGCCCGATGAATCCTTCATATTTAGTTGCTTTCAGCCAAATTTCCGAATTTTTGAAAATTTCACTTTTTTGTGAAAATATCCACTAAATGAGGGAATAATATGTGTGAGGGTACCCCAGGAGAGTTCCAAATGTGTGTGGGTAGAATATATATCACACGGGGGTAAAATTGAAAAAAGGTGAAAAATATTTTTTTTTGGTCTTAGTCATTTTTTCAGCGTTTATCAGACTTTCAGATAGGGGAAATGTCAGTGAGCGTTCCGATTTCAGTTCCAGAGCGATTCGCCCGATGAGTCCTTCATATTTAGTCGTTTTCAGCCAATTTTCTGAATTTTTGAAAATTTCACTTTTTTGTGAAAATATCCACTAAATGAGGGAATAATATGTGTGAGGGTACCCCAGGAGAGTTCCAAATGTGTGTGGGTAGAATATATATCCCATGGGGGTAAAATTGAAAAAAGGTGAAAAAAAATTTTTTTTTGAACTTAGTCATTTTTCAGCGTTTATCAGACTTTCAGATAGTTGAAATGTCGGTGAGCGTTCCGATTTCAGTTCCAGAGCGATTCGCCCGATGAGTCCTTCATATTTAGTCGTTTTCAGCCAATTTTCTGAATTTTTGAAAATTTCACTTTTTTGTGAAAATATCCACTAAATGAGGGAATAATATGTGTGAGGGTACCCCAGGAGAGTTCCAAATGTGTGTGGGTAGAATGTATAAAACACGGGGGTAAAATTGAAAAAAGGTGAAAAATATTTTTTTTTGGACTTAGTCATTTTTTCAGCGTTTATCAGACTTTCAGATAGGGGAAATGTCAGTGAGCGTTCCGATTTCAGTTCCAGAGCGATTCGCCCGATGAGTCCTTAATATTTAGTTGTTTTCAGCCAAATTTCAGAATTTTTGAAAATTTCACTTTTTTGTGAAAATATCCACTAAATGAGGGAATAATATGTGTGAGGGTACCCCAGGAGAGTTCCAAATGTGTGTGGGTAGAATATATATCACACGGGGGTAAAATTGAAAAAAGATGAAAAATTTTTTTTTTTGGACTTAGTCATTTTTTCAGCATTTATCAGACTTTCAGATAGGGGAAATGTCAGTGAGCGTTCCGATTTCAGTTCCAGAGCGATTCGCCCGATGAGTCCTTAATATTTAGTTGTTTTCAGCCAAATTTCAGAATTTTTGAAAATTTCACTTTTTTGTGAAAATATCCACTAAATGAGGGAATAATATGTGTGATGGTACCCCAGGAGAGTTCCAAATGTGTGTGGGTAGAATATATATCCCACGGGGGTAAAATTGAAAAAAGGTGAAAAAAATTTTTTTTTTGGACTTAGTCATTTTTCAGCATTTATCAGACTTTCAGATAGGGGAAATGTCAGTGAGCGTTCCGATTCAAGTTCCAGAGCGATTCGCCCGATGAGTCCTTCATATTTAGTCGTTTTCAGCCAATTTTCTGAATTTTTGAAAATTTCACTTTTTTGTGAAAATATCCACTAAATGAGGGAATAATATGTGTGAGGGTACCCCAGGAGAGTTCCAAATGTGTGTGGGTAGAATATATATCACACGGGGGTAAAATTGAAAAAAGGTGAAAAATATTTTTTTTTGGTCTTAGTCATTTTTTCAGCGTTTATCAGACTTTCAGATAGGGGAAATGTCAGTGAGCGTTCCGATTTCAGTTCCAGAGTGATTCGCCCGATGAGTCCTTCATATTTAGTCGTTTTCAGCCAATTTTCTGAATTTTTGAAAATTTCACTTTTTTGTGAAAATATCCACTAAATGAGGGAATAATTTGTGTGAGGGTACCCCAGGAGAGTTCCAAATGTGTGTGGGTAGAATATATATCACACGGGGGTAAAATTGAAAAAAGGTGAAAAATATTTTTTTTTGGACTTAGTCATTTTTTCAGCGTTTATCAGACTTTCAGATAGGGGAAATGTCAGTGAGCGTTCCGATTTCAGTTCCAGAGCGATTCGCCCGATGAGTCCTTAATATTTAGTTGTTTTCAGCCAAATTTCAGAATTTTTGAAAATTTCACTTTTTTGTGAAAATATCCACTAAATGAGGGAATAATATGTGTGATGGTACCCCAGGAGAGTTCCAAATGTGTGTGGGTAGAATATATATCCCACGGGGGTAAAATTGAAAAAAGGTGAAAAAAATTTTTTTTTTGGACTTAGTCATTTTTCAGCATTTATCAGACTTTCAGATAGGGGAAATGTCAGTGAGCGTTCCGATTCAAGTTCCAGAGCGATTCGCCCGATGAGTCCTTCATATTTAGTCGTTTTCAGCCAATTTTCTGAATTTTTGAAAATTTCACTTTTTTGTGAAAATATCCACTAAATGAGGGAATAATATGTGTGAGGGTACCCCAGGAGAGTTCCAAATGTGTGTGGGTAGAATATATATCACACGGGGGTAAAATTGAAAAAAGGTGAAAAATATTTTTTTTTGGTCTTAGTCATTTTTTCAGCGTTTATCAGACTTTCAGATAGGGGAAATGTCAGTGAGCGTTCCGATTTCAGTTCCAGAGCGATTCGCCCGATGAGTCCTTCATATTTAGTCGTTTTCAGCCAATTTTCTGAATTTTTGAAAATTTCACTTTTTTGTGAAAATATCCACTAAATGAGGGAATAATTTGTGTGAGGGTACCCCAGGAGAGTTCCAAATGTGTGTGGGTAGAATATATATCACACGGGGGTAAAATTGAAAAAAGGTGAAAAATATTTTTTTTTGGACTTAGTCATTTTTTCAGCGTTTATCAGACTTTCAGATAGGGGAAATGTCAGTGAGCGTTCCGATTTCAGTTCCAGAGCGATTCGCCCGATGAGTCCTTAATATTTAGTTGTTTTCAGCCAAATTTCAGAATTTTTGAAAATTTCACTTTTTTGTGAAAATATCCACTAAATGAGGGAATAATATGTGTGAGGGTACCCCAGGAGAGTTCCAAATGTGTGTGGGTAGAATATATATCCCACGGGGGTAAAATTGAAAAAAGGTGAAAAAAATTTTTTTTTTTGGACTTAGTCATTTTTCAGCATTTATCAGACTTTCAGATAGGGGAAATGTCAGTGAGCGTTCCGATTCAAGTTCCAGAGCGATTCGCAAGATGAGTCCTTCATATTTTGTCGTTTTCAGCCAATTTTCTGAATTTTTGAAAATTTCACTTTTTTGTGAAAATATCCACTAAATGAGGGAATAATATGTGTGAGGGTACCCCAGGAGAGTTCCAAATGTGTGTGGGTAGAATATATATCCCACGGGGGTAAAATTGAAAAAAGGTGAAAAAAAATTTTTTTTTGAACTTAGTCATTTTTTCAGCGTTTATCAGACTTTCAGATAGTTGAAATGTCGGTGAGCGTTCCGATTTCAGTTCCAGAGCGATTCGCCCGATGAGTCCTTCATATTTAGTCGTTTTCAGCCAATTTTCTGAATTTTTGAAAATTTCACTTTTTTGTGAAAATATCCACTAAATGAGGGAATAATATGTGTGAGGGTACCCCAGGAGAGTTCCAAATGTGTGTGGGTAGAATGTATAAAACACGGGGGTAAAATTGAAAAAAGGTGAAAAATATTTTTTTTTGGACTTAGTCATTTTTTCAGCGTTTATCAGACTTTCAGATAGGGGAAATGTCAGTGAGCGTTCCGATTTCAGTTCCAGAGCGATTCGCCCGATGAGTCCTTAATATTTAGTTGTTTTCAGCCAAATTTCAGAATTTTTGAAAATTTCACTTTTTTGTGAAAATATCCACTAAATGAGGGAATAATATGTGTGAGGGTACCCCAGGAGAGTTCCAAATGTGTGTGGGTAGAATATATATCACACGGGGGTAAAATTGAAAAAAGATGAAAAATTTTTTTTCTTGGACTTAGTAATTTTTTCAGCATTTATCAGACTTTCAGATAGGGGAAATGTCAGTGAGCGTTCCGATTTCAGTTCCAGAGCGATTCGCCCGATGAGTCCTTAATATTTAGTTGTTTTCAGCCAAATTTCAGAATTTTTGAAAATTTCACTTTTTTGTGAAAATATCCACTAAATGAGGGAATAATATGTGTGATGGTACCCCAGGAGAGTTCCAAATGTGTGTGGGTAGAATATATATCCCACCGGGGTAAAATTGAAAAAAGGTGAAAAAAATTTTTTTTTTGGACTTAGTCATTTTTCAGCATTTATCAGACTTTCAGATAGGGGAAATGTCAGTGAGCGTTCCGATTTAAGTTCCAGAGCGATTCGCCCGATGAATCCTTCATATTTAGTCGTTTTCAGCCAATATTCTGAATTTTTGAAAATTTCACTTTTTTGTGAAAATATCCACTAAATGAGGGAATAATATGTGTGAGGGTACCCCAGGAGAGTTCCAAATGTGTGTGGGTAGAATATATATCACACGGGGGTAAAATTGAAAAAAGGTGAAAAATATTTTTTTTTGGACTTAGTCATTTTTTCAGCGTTTATCAGACTTTCAGATAGGGGAAATGTCAGTGAGCGTTCCGATTTAAGTTCCAGAGCGATTCGCCCGATGAGTCTTTAATATGTAGTTGTTTTCAGCCAAATTTCCGAATTTTTTAAAATTTCACTTTTTTGTGAAAATATCCACTAAATGAGGGAATAATATGTGTGAGGGTACCCCAGGAGAGTTCCAAATGTGTGTGGGTAGAATATATATCACACGGGGGTAAAATTGAAAAAAGGTGAAAAATTTTTTTTTTTGGACTTAGTCATTTTTTCAGCGTTTATCAGACTTTCAGATAGGGGAATGTCAGTGAGCGTTCCGATTTCAGTTCCAGAGCGATTCGCCCGATGAGTCCTTCATATTTAGTCGTTTTCAGCCAATTTTCTGAATTTTTGAAAATTTCACTTTTTTGTGAAAATATCCACTAAATGAGGGAATAATATGTGTGAGGGTACCCCAGGAGAGTTCCAAATGTGTGTGGGTAGAATGTATATAACACGGGGGTAAAATTTAAAAAAGGTGAAAAATATTTTTTTTTGGACTTAGTCATTTTTTCAGCGTTTATCAGACTTTCAGATAGGGGAAATGTCAGTGAGCGTTCCGATTTCAGTTCCAGAGCGATTCGCCCGATGAGTCCTTAATATTTAGTTGTTTTCAGGCAAATTTCAGAATTTTTGAAAATTTCACTTTTTTGTGAAAATATCCACTAAATGAGGGAATAATATGTGTGAGGGTACCCCAGGAGAGTTCCAAATGTGTGTGGGTAGAATATATATCCCACGGGGGTAAAATTGAAAAAAGGTGAAAAAATTTTTTTTTTTGGACTTAGTCATTTTTCAGTATTTATCAGACTTTCAGATAGGGGAAATGTCAGTGAGCGTTCCGATTTCAGTTCCAGAGCGATTCGCCCGATGAGTCCTTCATATTTAGTCGTTTTCAGCCAATTTTCAGAATGTTTGAAAATTTCACTTTTTTGTGAAAATATCCACTAAATGAGGGAATAATATGTGTGAGGGTACCCCAGGAGAGTTCCAAATGTGTGTGGGTAGAATATATATCACACGGGGGTAAAATTGAAAAAAGGTGAAAAATTTTTTTTTTTGGACTTAGTCATTTTTTCAGCATTTATCAGACTTTCAGATAGGGGAAATGTCAGTGAGCGTTCCGATTTCAGTTCCAGAGCGATTCGCCCGATGAGTCCTTAATATTTAGTTGTTTTCAGCCAAATTTCAGAATTTTTGAAAATTTCACTTTTTTGTGAAAATATCCACTAAATGAGGGAATAATATGTGTGATGGTACCCCAGGAGAGTTCCAAATGTGTGTGGGTAGAATATATATCACACGGGGGTAAAATTGAAAAAAGGTGAAAAATTTTTTTTTTTGGACTTAGTCATTTTTTCAGCGTTTATCAGACTTTCAGATAGGGGAATGTCAGTGAGCGTTCCGATTTCAGTTCCAGAGCGATTCGCCCGATGAGTCCTTCATATTTAGTTGTTTTCAGCCAATTTTCTGAATTTTTGAAAATTTCACTTTTTTGTGAAAATATCCACTAAATGAGGGAATAATATGTGTGAGGGTACCCCAGGAGAGTTCCAAATGTGTGTGGGTAGAATGTATATAACACGGGGGTAAAATTTAAAAAAGGTGAAAAAATTTTTTTTTTTGGACTTAGTCATTTTTCAGTATTTATCAGACTTTCAGATAGGGGAAATGTCAGTGAGCGTTCCGATTTCAGTTCCAGAGCGATTCGCCCGATGAGTCCTTCATATTTAGTCGTTTTCAGCCAATCTTCAGAATGTTTGAAAATTTCACTTTTTTGTGAAAATATCCACTAAATGAGGGAATAATATGTGTGAGGGTACCCCAGGAGAGTTCCAAATGTGTGTGGGTAGAATATATATCACACGGGGGTAAAATTGAAAAAAGGTGAAAAATTTTTTTTTTTGGACTTAGTCATTTTTTCAGCATTTATCAGACTTTCAGATAGTGGAAATGTCAGTGAGCGTTCCGATTTAAGTTCCAGAGCGATTCGCCCGATGAGTCCTTCATATTTAGTCGTTTTCAGCCAATTTTCTGAATTTTTGAAAATTTCACTTTTTTGTGAAAATATCCACTAAATGAGGGAATAATATGTGTGAGGGTACCACAGGAGAGTTCCAAATGTGTGTGGGTAGAATATATATCACACGGGGGTAAAATTGAAAAAAGGTGAAAAATATTTTTTTTTTCGACTTAGTCATTTTTGCAGCGTTTATCAGACTTTCAGGTAGGGGAAATGTCAGTGAGCGTTCCGATTTCAGTTCCAGAGCGACTCGCCCGATGAGTCCTTCATATTTAGTCGTTTTCAGCCAATTTTCTGAATTTTTGAAAATTTCACTTTTTTGTGAAAATATCCACTAAATGAGGGAATAATATGTGTGAGGGTACCTCAGGAGAGTTCCAAATGTGTGTGGGTAGAATATATATCCCACGGGGGTAAAATTGAAAAAAGGTGAAAAAAATTTTTTTTTAGACTTAGTCATTTTTTCAGCGTTTATCAGACTTTCAGATAGGGTAAATGTCAGTGAGCGTTCCGATTTCAGTTCCAGAGCGATTCGCCCGATGAGTCCTTAATATTTAGTTGTTTTCAGTCAAATTTCAGAATTTTTGAAAATTTCACTTTTTTGTGAAAATATCCACTAAATGAGGGAATAATATGTGTGAGGGTACCCCAGGAGAGTTCCAAATGTGTGTGGGTAGAATATATATCCCACGAGGGTAAAATTGAAAAAAGGTGAAAAAAATTTTTTTTTTGGACTTAGTCATTTTTCAGCATTTATCAGACTTTCAGATAGGGGAAATGTCAGTGAGCGTTCCGATTTAAGTTCCAGAGCGATTCGCCTGATGAGTCCTTCATATTTAGTCGTTTTCAGCCAATTTTCTGAATTTTTGAAAATTTCACTTTTTTGTGAAAATATCCACTAAATGAGGGAATAATATGTGTGAGGGTACCCCAGGAGAGTTCCAAATGTGTGTGGGTAGAATATATATCCCACGGGGGTAAAATTGAAAAAAGGTGAAAAAATTTTTTTTTTAGACTTAGTCATTTTTTCAGCGTTTATCAGACTTTCAGATAGGAGAAATGTCAGTGAGCATTCCGATTTCAATTCCAGAGCGATTCGCCCGATGAGTCCTTAATATTTAGTTGTTTTCAGCCAAATTTCAGAATTTTTAAAAATTTCACTTTTTTGTGAAAATATCCACTAAATGAGGGAATAATATGTGTGAGGGTACCCCAGGAGAGTTCCAAATGTGTGTGGGTAGAACATATATCCCACGGGGGTAAAATTGAAAAAAGGTGAAAAAAATTTTTTTTTTGGACTTAGTCATTTTTTCAGCATTTATCAGACTTTCAGATAGGGGAAATGTCAGTGAGCGTTCCGATTTCAGTTCCAGAGCGATTCACCCGATGAGTCCTTCATATTTAGTCGTTTTCAGTCAACTTTCTGAATTTTTGAAAATTTCACTTTTTTGTGAAAATATCCACTAAATGAGGGAATAATATGTGTGAGGGTACCCCAGGAGAGTTCCAAATGTGTGTGGGTAGAATATATATCACACGGGGGTAAAATTGAAAAAAGGTGAAAAAATTTTTTTTTTTGACTTAGTCATTTTTTCAGCATTTATCAGACTTTCAGATAGGGGAAATGTCAGTGAGCATTCCGATTTCAGTTCCAGAGCGATTCGCCCGATGAGTCCTTCATATTTAGTCGTTTTCAGCCAATTTTCAGAATGTTTGAAAATTTCACTTTTTTGTGAAAATATCCACTAAATGAGGGAATAATATGTGTGAGGGTACCCCAGGAGAGTTCCAAATGTGTGTGGGTAGAATGTATATAACACGGGGGTAAAATTTAAAAAAGGTGAAAAATATTTTTTTTTGGACTTAGTCATTTTTTCAGCGTTTATCAGACTTTCAGATAGGGGAAATGTCAGTGAGCGTTCCGATTTCAGTTCCAGAGCGATTCGCCCGATGAGTCCTTAATATTTAGTTGTTTTCAGGCAAATTTCAGAATTTTTGAAAATTTCACTTTTTTGTGAAAATATCCACTAAATGAGGGAATAATATGTGTGAGGGTACCCCAGGAGAGTTCCAAATGTGTGTGGGTAGAATATATATCCCACGGGGGTAAAATTGAAAAAAGGTGAAAAAATTTTTTTTTTTGGACTTAGTCATTTTTCAGTATTTATCAGACTTTCAGATAGGGGAAATGTCAGTGAGCGTTCCGATTTCAGTTCCAGAGCGATTCGCCCGATGAGTCCTTCATATTTAGTCGTTTTCAGCCAATTTTCAGAATGTTTGAAAATTTCACTTTTTTGTGAAAATATCCACTAAATGAGGGAATAATATGTGTGAGGGTACCCCAGGAGAGTTCCAAATGTGTGTGGGTAGAATATATATCACACGGGGGTAAAATTGAAAAAAGGTGAAAAATTTTTTTTTTTGGACTTAGTCATTTTTTCAGCATTTATCAGACTTTCAGATAGGGGAAATGTCAGTGAGCGTTCCGATTTCAGTTCCAGAGCGATTCGCCCGATGAGTCCTTAATATTTAGTTGTTTTCAGCCAAATTTCAGAATTTTTGAAAATTTCACTTTTTTGTGAAAATATCCACTAAATGAGGGAATAATATGTGTGATGGTACCCCAGGAGAGTTCCAAATGTGTGTGGGTAGAATATATATCACACGGGGGTAAAATTGAAAAAAGGTGAAAAATTTTTTTTTTTGGACTTAGTCATTTTTTCAGCGTTTATCAGACTTTCAGATAGGGGAATGTCAGTGAGCGTTCCGATTTCAGTTCCAGAGCGATTCGCCCGATGAGTCCTTCATATTTAGTTGTTTTCAGCCAATTTTCTGAATTTTTGAAAATTTCACTTTTTTGTGAAAATATCCACTAAATGAGGGAATAATATGTGTGAGGGTACCCCAGGAGAGTTCCAAATGTGTGTGGGTAGAATGTATATAACACGGGGGTAAAATTTAAAAAAGGTGAAAAAATTTTTTTTTTTGGACTTAGTCATTTTTCAGTATTTATCAGACTTTCAGATAGGGGAAATGTCAGTGAGCGTTCCGATTTCAGTTCCAGAGCGATTCGCCCGATGAGTCCTTCATATTTAGTCGTTTTCAGCCAATCTTCAGAATGTTTGAAAATTTCACTTTTTTGTGAAAATATCCACTAAATGAGGGAATAATATGTGTGAGGGTACCCCAGGAGAGTTCCAAATGTGTGTGGGTAGAATATATATCACACGGGGGTAAAATTGAAAAAAGGTGAAAAATTTTTTTTTTTGGACTTAGTCATTTTTTCAGCATTTATCAGACTTTCAGATAGTGGAAATGTCAGTGAGCGTTCCGATTTAAGTTCCAGAGCGATTCGCCCGATGAGTCCTTCATATTTAGTCGTTTTCAGCCAATTTTCTGAATTTTTGAAAATTTCACTTTTTTGTGAAAATATCCACTAAATGAGGGAATAATATGTGTGAGGGTACCACAGGAGAGTTCCAAATGTGTGTGGGTAGAATATATATCACACGGGGGTAAAATTGAAAAAAGGTGAAAAATATTTTTTTTTTCGACTTAGTCATTTTTGCAGCGTTTATCAGACTTTCAGGTAGGGGAAATGTCAGTGAGCGTTCCGATTTCAGTTCCAGAGCGACTCGCCCGATGAGTCCTTCATATTTAGTCGTTTTCAGCCAATTTTCTGAATTTTTGAAAATTTCACTTTTTTGTGAAAATATCCACTAAATGAGGGAATAATATGTGTGAGGGTACCTCAGGAGAGTTCCAAATGTGTGTGGGTAGAATATATATCCCACGGGGGTAAAATTGAAAAAAGGTGAAAAAAATTTTTTTTTAGACTTAGTCATTTTTTCAGCGTTTATCAGACTTTCAGATAGGGTAAATGTCAGTGAGCGTTCCGATTTCAGTTCCAGAGCGATTCGCCCGATGAGTCCTTAATATTTAGTTGTTTTCAGTCAAATTTCAGAATTTTTGAAAATTTCACTTTTTTGTGAAAATATCCACTAAATGAGGGAATAATATGTGTGAGGGTACCCCAGGAGAGTTCCAAATGTGTGTGGGTAGAATATATATCCCACGAGGGTAAAATTGAAAAAAGGTGAAAAAAATTTTTTTTTTGGACTTAGTCATTTTTCAGCATTTATCAGACTTTCAGATAGGGGAAATGTCAGTGAGCGTTCCGATTTAAGTTCCAGAGCGATTCGCCTGATGAGTCCTTCATATTTAGTCGTTTTCAGCCAATTTTCTGAATTTTTGAAAATTTCACTTTTTTGTGAAAATATCCACTAAATGAGGGAATAATATGTGTGAGGGTACCCCAGGAGAGTTCCAAATGTGTGTGGGTAGAATATATATCCCACGGGGGTAAAATTGAAAAAAGGTGAAAAAATTTTTTTTTTAGACTTAGTCATTTTTTCAGCGTTTATCAGACTTTCAGATAGGAGAAATGTCAGTGAGCATTCCGATTTCAATTCCAGAGCGA
The DNA here is from genome assembly GCF_046119375.1 of Phyllobates terribilis. NCBI lineage: Eukaryota > Metazoa > Chordata > Amphibia > Anura > Dendrobatidae > Phyllobates > Phyllobates terribilis. The sequence continues at coordinate 15,290,981 of NW_027362773.1, read as the reverse complement.
TTCGCCCGATGAGTCCTTAATATTTAGTTGTTTTCAGCCAAATTTCAGAATTTTTAAAAATTTCACTTTTTTGTGAAAATATCCACTAAATGAGGGAATAATATGTGTGAGGGTACCCCAGGAGAGTTCCAAATGTGTGTGGGTAGAACATATATCCCACGGGGGTAAAATTGAAAAAAGGTGAAAAAAATTTTTTTTTTGGACTTAGTCATTTTTTCAGCATTTATCAGACTTTCAGATATGGGAAATGTCAGTGAGCGTTCCGATTTCAGTTCCAGAGCGATTCACCCGATGAGTCCTTCATATTTAGTCGTTTTCAGTCAACTTTCTGAATTTTTGAAAATTTCACTTTTTTGTGAAAATATCCACTAAATGAGGGAATAATATGTGTGAGGGTACCCCAGGAGAGTTCCAAATGTGTGTGGGTAGAATATATATCACACGGGGGTAAAATTGAAAAAAGGTGAAAAAATTTTTTTTTTTGACTTAGTCATTTTTTCAGCATTTATCAGACTTTCAGATAGGGGAAATGTCAGTGAGCATTCCGATTTCAGTTCCAGAGCGATTCGCCCGATGAGTCCTTCATATTTAGTCGTTTTCAGCCAATTTTCAGAATGTTTGAAAATTTCACTTTTTTGTGAAAATATCCACTAAATGAGGGAATAATATGTGTGAGGGTACCACAGGAGAGTTCCAAATGTGTGTGGGTAGAATATATATCCCACGGGGGTAAAATTGAAAAAAGGTGAAAAAATTTTTTTTTTTGGACTTAGTCATTTTTCAGCATTTATCAGACTTTCAGGTAGGGGAAATGTCAGTGAGCGTTCCGATTTCAGTTCCAGAGCGATTCGCCCGATGAGTCCTTCATATTTAGTCGTTTTCAGCCAATTTTCTGAATTTTTGAAAATTTCACTTTTTTGTGAAAATATCCACTAAATGAGGGAATAATATGTGTGAGGGTACCTCAGGAGAGTTCCAAATGTGTGTGGGTAGAATATATATCCCACGGGGGTAAAATTGAAAAAAGGTGAAAAAATTTTTTTTTTAGACTTAGTCATTTTTTCAGCGTTTATCAGACTTTCAGATAGGGTAAATGTCAGTGAGCGTTCCGATTTCAGTTCCAGAGCGATTCGCCCGATGAGTCCTTCATATTTAGTCGTTTTCAGCCAACTTTCTGAATTTTTGAAAATTTCACTTTTTTGTGAAAATATCCACTAAATGAGGGAATAATATGTGTGAGGGTACGCCAGGAGAGTTCCAAATGTGTGTGGGTAGAATATATATATCCCACGGGGGTAAAATTGAAAAAAGGTGAAAAAAATTTTTTTTTTGGACTTAGTCATTTTTTCAGCATTTATCAGACTTTCAGATAGGGGAAATGTCAGTGAGCGTTCCGATTTCAGTTCCAGAGCGATTCACCCGATGAGTCCTTCATATTTAGTCGTTTTCAGCCAACTTTCTGAATTTTTGAAAATTTAACTTTTTTGTGAAAATATCCACTAAATGAGTGAATAATATGTGTGAGGGTACCCCAGGAGAGTTCCAAATGTGTGTGGGTAGAATATATATCACACGGGGGTAAAATTGAATAAAGGTGAAAATTTTTTTTTTTTGGACTTAGTCATTTTTTCAGCGTTTATCAGACTTTCAGATAGGGGAAATGTCAGTGAGCGTTCCGATTTCAGTTCCAGAGCGATTCGCCCGATGAGTCCTTAATATTTAGTTGTTTTCAGCCAAATTTCAGAATTTTTGAAAATTTCACTTTTTTGTGAAAATATCCACTAAATGAGGGAATAATATGTGTGAGGGTACCCCAGGAGAGTTCCAAATGTGTGTGGGTAGAATATATATCCCACGGGGGTAAAATTGAAAAAAGGTGAAAAAAATTTTTTTTTTGGACTTAGTCATTTTTCAGCATTTATCAGACTTTCAGATAGGGGAAATGTCAGTGAGCGTTCCGATTTCAGTTCCAGAGCGATTCGCCCGATGAGTCCTTCATATTTAGTCGTTTTCAGCCAATTTTCTAAATTTTTGAAAATTTCACTTTTTTGTGAAAATATCCACTAAATGAGGGAATAATATGTGTGAGGGTACCCCAGGAGAGTTCCAAATGTGTGTGGGTAGAATATATATCCCACGGGGGTAAAATTGAAAAAAGGTGAAAAAATTTTTTTTTTTGGACTTAGTCATTTTTTCAGCATTTATCAGACTTTCAGATAGGGGAAATGTCAGTGAGCATTCCGATTTCAATTCCAGAGCGATTCGCCCGATGAGTCCTTAATATTTAGCTGTTTTCAGCCAAATTTCAGAATTTTTAAAAATTTCACTTTTTTGTGAAAATATCCACTAAATGAGGGAATAATATGTGTGAGGGTACCCCAGGAGAGTTCCAAATGTGTGTGGGTAGAATATATATCACACGGGGGTAAAATTGAAAAAAGGTGAAAAATATTTTTTTTTTGACTTAGTCATTTTTTCAGCGTTTATCAGACTTTCAGATAGGGTAAATGTCAGTGAGCGTTCCGATTTCAGTTCCAGAGCGATTCGCCCGATGAGTCCTTAATATTTAGTTGTTTTCAGTCAAATTTCAGAATTTTTGAAAATTTCACTTTTTTGTGAAAATATCCACTAAATGAGGGAATAATATGTGTGAGGGTACCCCAGGAGAGTTCCAAATGTGTGTGGGTAGAATATATATCCCACGAGGGTAAAATTGAAAAAAGGTGAAAAAAATTTTTTTTTTGGACTTAGTCATTTTTCAGCATTTATCAGACTTTCAGATAGGGGAAATGTCAGTGAGCGTTCCGATTTAAGTTCCAGAGCGATTCGCCTGATGAGTCCTTCATATTTAGTCGTTTTCAGCCAATTTTCTGAATTTTTGAAAATTTCACTTTTTTGTGAAAATATCCACTAAATGAGGGAATAATATGTGTGAGGGTACCCCAGGAGAGTTCCAAATGTGTGTGGGTAGAATATATATCCCACGGGGGTAAAATTGAAAAAAGGTGAAAAAATTTTTTTTTTAGACTTAGTCATTTTTTCAGCGTTTATCAGACTTTCAGATAGGGGAAATGTCAGTGAGCATTCCGATTTCAATTCCAGAGCGATTCGCCCGATGAGTCCTTAATATTTAGTTGTTTTCAGCCAAATTTCAGAATTTTTAAAAATTTCACTTTTTTGTGAAAATATCCACTAAATGAGGGAATAATATGTGTGAGGGTACCCCAGGAGAGTTCCAAATGTGTGTGGGTAGAATATATATCACACGGGGGTAAAATTGAAAAAAGGTGAAAAAATTTTTTTTTTGGACTTAGTCATTTTTTCAGCATTTATCAGACTTTCAGATAGGGGAAATGTCAGTGAGCATTCCGATTTCAGTTCCAGAGCGATTCGCCCGATGAGTCCTTCATATTTAGTCGTTTTCAGCCAATTTTCAGAATGTTTGAAAATTTCACTTTTTTGTGAAAATATCCACTAAATGAGGGAATAATATGTGTGAGGGTACCACAGGAGAGTTCCAAATGTGTGTGGGTAGAATATATATCCCACGGGGGTAAAATTGAAAAAAGGTGAAAAAATTTTTTTTTTTGGACTTAGTCATTTTTCAGCATTTATCAGACTTTCAGGTAGGGGAAATGTCAGTGAGCGTTCCGATTTCAGTTCCAGAGCGATTCGCCCGATGAGTCCTTCATATTTAGTCGTTTTCAGCCAATTTTCTGAATTTTTGAAAATTTCACTTTTTTGTGAAAATATCCACTAAATGAGGGAATAATATGTGTGAGGGTACCTCAGGAGAGTTCCAAATGTGTGTGGGTAGAATATATATCCCACGGGGGTAAAATTGAAAAAAGGTGAAAAAATTTTTTTTTTAGACTTAGTCATTTTTTCAGCGTTTATCAGACTTTCAGATAGGGTAAATGTCAGTGAGCGTTCCGATTTCAGTTCCAGAGCGATTCGCCCGATGAGTCCTTCATATTTAGTCGTTTTCAGCCAACTTTCTGAATTTTTGAAAATTTCACTTTTTTCTGAAAATATCCACTAAATGAGGGAATAATATGTGTGAGGGTACCCCAGGAGAGTTCCAAATGTGTGTGGGTAGAATATATATATCCCACGGGGGTAAAATTGAAAAAAGGTGAAAAAATTTTTTTTTTTGGACTTAGTCATTTTTTCAGCATTTATCAGACTTTCAGATAGGGGAAATGTCAGTGAGCATTCCGATTTCAGTTCCAGAGCGATTCACCCGATGAGTCCTTCATATTTAGTCGTTTTCAGCCAACTTTCTGAATTTTTGAAAATTTAACTTTTTTGTGAAAATATCCACTAAATGAGTGAATAATATGTGTGAGGGTACCCCAGGAGAGTTCCAAATGTGTGTGGGTAGAATATATATCACACGGGGGTAAAATTGAATAAAGGTGAAAATTTTTTTTTTTTGGACTTAGTCATTTTTTCAGCGTTTATCAGACTTTCAGATAGGGGAAATGTCAGTGAGCGTTCCGATTTCAGTTCCAGAGCGATTCGCCCGATGAGTCCTTAATATTTAGTTGTTTTCAGCCAAATATCAGAATTTTTGAAAATTTCACTTTTTTGTGAAAATATCCACTAAATGAGGGAATAATATGTGTGAGGGTACCCCAGGAGAGTTCCAAATGTGTGTGGGTAGAATATATATCCCACGGGGGTAAAATTGAAAAAAGGTGAAAAAAATTTTTTTTTTGGACTTAGTCATTTTTCAGCATTTATCAGACTTTCAGATAGGGGAAATGTCAGTGAGCGTTCCGATTTAAGTTCCAGAGCGATTCGCCCGATGAGTCCTTCATATTTAGTCGTTTTCAGCCAATTTTCTAAATTTTTGAAAATTTCACTTTTTTGTGAAAATATCCACTAAATGAGGGAATAATATGTGTGAGGGTACCCCAGGAGAGTTCCAAATGTGTGTGGGTAGAATATATATCACACGGGGGTAAAATTGAAAAAAGGTGAAAAATATTTTTTTTTGGACTTAGTCATTTTTTCAGCGTTTATCAGACTTTCAGATAGGGGAAATGTCAGTGAGCATTCCGATTTCAGTTCCAGAGCGATTCGCCCGATGAGTCCTTAATATTTAGTTGTTTTCAGCCAAATTTCAGAATTTTTAAAAATTTCACTTTTTTGTGAAAATATCCACTAAATGAGGGAATAATATGTGTGAGGGTACCCCAGGAGAGTTCCAAATGTGTGTGGGTAGAATATATATCCCACGGGGGTAAAATTGAAAAAAGGTGAAAAAATTTATTTTTTTGGACTTAGTCATTTTTTCAGCATTTATCAGACTTTCAGATAGGGGAAATGACAGTGAGCATTCCGATTTCAATTCCAGAGCGATTCGCCCGATGAGTCCTTAATATTTAGTTGTTTTCAGCCAAATTTCAGAATTTTTAAAAATTTCACTTTTTTGTGAAAATATCCACTAAATGAGGGAATAATATGTGTGAGGGTACCCCAGGAGAGTTCCAAATGTGTGTGGGTAGAATATATATCACACGGGGGTAAAATTGAAAAAAGGTGAAAAATATTTTTTTTTGGACTTAGTCATTTTTTCAGCGTTTATCAGACTTTCAGATAGGGGAAATGTCAGTGAGCATTCCGATTTCAGTTCCAGAGCGATTCGCCCGATGAGTCCTTAATATTTAGTTGTTTTCAGCCAAATTTCAGAATTTTTAAAAATTTCACTTTTTTGTGAAAATATCCACTAAATGAGGGAATAATATGTGTGAGGGTACCCCAGGAGAGTTCCAAATGTGTGTGAGTAGAATATATATCCCACGGGGGTAAAATTGAAAAAAGGTGAAAAAATTTTTTTTTTTGGACTTAGTCATTTTTTCAGCATTTATCAGACTTTCAGATAGGGGAAATGTCAGTGAGCGTTCCGATTTCAGTTCCAGAGCGATTCACCCGATGAGTCCTTCATATTTAGTCGTTTTCAGCCAACTTTCTGAATTTTTGAAAATTTAACTTTTTTGTGAAAACATCCACTAAATGAGGGAATAATATGTGTGAGGGTACCCCAGGAGAGTTCCAAATGTGTGTGGGTAGAATATATATCACACGGGGGTAAAATTGAATAAAGGTGAAAATTATTTTTTTTTGGACTTAGTCATTTTTTCAGCGTTTATCAGACTTTCAGATAGGGGAAATGTCAGTGAGCGTTCCGATTTCAGTTCCAGAGCGATTCGCCCGATGAGTCCTTAATATTTAGTTGTTTTCAGCCAAATTTCAGAATTTTTGAAAATTTCACTTTTTTGTGAAAATATCCACTAAATGAGGGAATAATATGTGTGAGGGTACCCCAGGAGAGTTCCAACTGTGTGTGGGTAGAATATATATCCCACGGGGGTAAAATTGAAAAAAGGTGAAAAAAATTTTTTTTTTGGACTTAGTCATTTTTCAGCATTTATCAGACTTTCAGATAGGGGAAATGTCAGTGAGCGTTCCGATTTAAGTTCCAGAGCGATTCGCCCGATGAGTCCTTCATATTTAGTCGTTTTCAGCCAATTTTCTAAATTTTTGAAAATTTCACTTTTTTGTGAAAATATCCACTAAATGAGGGAATAATATGTGTGAGGGTAACACAGGAGAGTTCCAAATGTGTGTGGGTAGAATATATATCACACGGGGGTAAAATTGAAAAAAGGTGAAAAATATTTTTTTTTGGACTTAGTCATTTTTTCAGCGTTTATCAGACTTTCAGATAGGGGAAATGTCAGTGAGCATTCCGATTTCAGTTCCAGAGCGATTCGCCCGATGAGTCCTTAATATTTAGTTGTTTTCAGCCAAATTTCAGAATTTTTAAAAATTTCACTTTTTTGTGAAAATATCCACTAAATGAGGGAATAATATGTGTGAGGGTACCCCAGGAGAGTTCCAAATGTGTGTGTGTAGAATATATATCCCACGGGGGTAAAATTGAAAAAAGGTGAAAAAATTTTTTTTTTAGACTTAGTCATTTTTTCAGCGTTTATCACACTTTCAGATAGGGGAAATGTCAGTGAGCATTCCGATTTCAATTCCAGAGCGATTCGCCCGATGAGTCCTTAATATTTAGTTGTTTTCAGCCAAATTTCAGAATTTTTAAAAATTTCACTTTTTTGTGAAAATATCCACTAAATGAGGGAATAATATGTGTGAGGGTACCACAGGAGAGTTCCAAATGTGTGTGGGTAGAATATATATCCCACGGGGGTAAAATTGAAAAAAGGTGAAAAAATTTTTTTTTTTGGACTTAGTCATTTTTCAGCATTTATCAGACTTTCAGGTAGGGGAAATGTCAGTGAGCGTTCCGATTTCAGTTCCAGAGCGATTCGCCCGATGAGTCCTTCATATTTAGTCGTTTTCAGCCAATTTTCTGAATTTTTGAAAATTTCACTTTTTTGTGAAAATATCCACTAAATGAGGGAATAATATGTGTGAGGGTACCCCAGGAGAGTTCCAAATGTGTGTGGGTAGAATATATATCCCACGGGGGTAAAATTGAAAAAAGGTGAAAAAAATTTTTTTTTTGAACTTAGTCATTTTTTCAGCATTTATCAGACTTTCAGATAGGGGAAATGTCAGTGAGCGTTCCGATTTCAGTTCCAGAGCGATTCACCCGATGAGTCCTTCATATTTAGTCGTTTTCAGCCAACTTTCTGAATTTTTGAAAATTTCACTTTTTTGTGAAAATATCCACTAAATGAGGGAATAATATGTGTGAGGGTACCCCAGGAGAGTTCCAAATGTGTGTGGGTAGAATATATATCACACGGGGGTAAAATTCAAAAAAGGTGAAAAAATTTTTTTTTTGGACTTAGTCATTTTTTCAGCATTTATCAGACTTTCAGATAGGGGAAATGTCAGTGAGCATTCCGATTTCAGTTCCAGAGCGATTCGCCCGATGAGTCCTTCATATTTAGTCGTTTTCAGCCAATTTTCAGAATGTTTGAAAATTTCACTTTTTTGTGAAAATATCCACTAAATGAGGGAATAATATGTGTGAGGGTACCACAGGAGAGTTCCAAATGTGTGTGGGTAGAATATATATCCCACGGGGGTAAAATTGAAAAAAGGTGAAAAAATTTTTTTTTTTGGACTTAGTCATTTTTCAGCATTTATCAGACTTTCAGGTAGGGGAAATGTCAGTGAGCGTTCCGATTTCAGTTCCAGAGCGATTCGCCCGATGAGTCCTTCATATTTAGTCGTTTTCAGCCAATTTTCTGAATTTTTGAAAATTTCACTTTTTTGTGAAAATATCCACTAAATGAGGGAATAATATGTGTGAGGGTACCCCAGGAGAGTTCCAAATGTGTGTGGGTAGAATATATATATCCCACGGGGGTAAAATTGAAAAAAGGTGAAAAAATTTTTTTTTTTGGACTTAGTCATTTTTTCAGCATTTATCAGACTTTCAGATAGGGGAAATGTCAGTGAGCGTTCCGATTTCAGTTCCAGAGCGATTCACCCGATGAGTCCTTCATATTTAGTCGTTTTCAGCCAACTTTCTGAATTTTTGAAAATTTAACTTTTTTGTGAAAATATCCACTAAATGAGTGAATAATATGTGTGAGGGTACCCCAGGAGAGTTCCAAATGTGTGTGCGTAGAATATATATCACACGGGGGTAAAATTGAATAAAGGTGAAAATTTTTTTTTTTTGGACTTAGTCATTTTTTCAGCGTTTATCAGACTTTCAGATAGGGGAAATGTCAGTGAGCGTTCCGATTTCAGTTCCAGAGCGATTCGCCCGATGAGTCCTTAATATTTAGTTGTTTTCAGCCAAATTTCAGACTTTTTGAAAATTTCACTTTTTTGTGAAAATATCCACTAAATGAGGGAATAATATGTGTGAGGGTACCCCAGGAGAGTTCCAACTGTGTGTGGGTAGAATATATATCCCACGGGGGTAAAATTGAAAAAAGGTGAAAAAAATTTTTTTTTTGGACTTAGTCATTTTTCAGCATTTATCAGACTTTCAGATAGGGGAAATGTCAGTGAGCGTTCCGATTTAAGTTCCAGAGCGATTCGCCCGATGAGTCCTTCATATTTAGTCGTTTTCAGCCAATTTTCTGAATTTTTGAAAATTTCACTTTTTTGTGAAAATATCCACTAAATGAGGGAATAATATGTGTGAGGGTACCCCAGGAGAGTTCCAAATGTGTGTGGGTAGAATATATATCACACGGGGGTAAAATTGAAAAAAGGTGAAAAATATTTTTTTTTGGACTTAGTCATTTTTTCAGCGTTTATCAGACTTTCAGATAGGGGAAATGTCAGTGAGCATTCCGATTTCAGTTCCAGAGCGATTCGCCCGATGAGTCCTTAATATTTAGTTGTTTTCAGCCAAATTTCAGAATTTTTAAAAATTTCACTTTTTTGTGAAAATATCCACTAAATGAGGGAATAATATGTGTGAGGGTACCCCAGGAGAGTTCCAAATGTGTGTGGGTAGAATATATATCCCACGGGGGTAAAATTGAAAAAAGGTGAAAAAATTTTTTTTTTTGGACTTAGTCATTTTTTCAGCATTTATCAGACTTTCAGATAGGGGAAATGTCACTGAGCGTTCCGATTTCAGTTCCAGAGCGATTCACCCGATGAGTCCTTCATATTTAGTCGTTTTCAGCCAACTTTCTGAATTTTTGAAAATTTAACTTTTTTGTGAAAACATCCACTAAATGAGGGAATAATATGTGTGAGGGTACCCCAGGAGAGTTCCAAATGTGTGTGGGTAGAATATATATCACACGGGGGTAAAATTGAATAAAGGTGAAAATTATTTTTTTTTGGACTTAGTCATTTTTTCAGCGTTTATCAGACTTTCAGATAGGGGAAATGTCAGTGAGCGTTCCGATTTCAGTTCCAGAGCGATTCGCCCGATGAGTCCTTAATATTTAGTTGTTTTCAGCCAAATTTCAGAATTTTTGAAAATTTCACTTTTTTGTGAAAATATCCACTAAATGAGGGAATAATATGTGTGAGGGTACCCCAGGAGAGTTCCAACTGTGTGTGGGTAGAATATATATCCCACGGGGGTAAAATTGAAAAAAGGTGAAAAAAATTTTTTTTTTGGACTTAGTCATTTTTCAGCATTTATCAGACTTTCAGATAGGGGAAATGTCAGTGAGCGTTCCGATTTAAGTTCCAGAGCGATTCGCCCGATGAGTCCTTCATATTTAGTCGTTTTCAGCCAATTTTCTAAATTTTTGAAAATTTCACTTTTTTGTGAAAATATCCACTAAATGAGGGAATAATATGTGTGAGGGTACCCCAGGAGAGTTCCAAATGTGTGTGGGTAGAATATATATCACACGGGGGTAAAATTGAAAAAAGGTGAAAAATATTTTTTTTTGGACTTAGTCATTTTTTTCAGCGTTTATCAGACTTTCAGATAGGGTAAATGTCAGTGAGCGTTCCGATTTCAGTTCCAGAGCGATTCGCCCGATGAGTCCTTCATATTTAGTCGTTTTCAGCCAACTTTCTGAATTTTTGAAAATTTCACTTTTTTGTGAAAATATCCACTAAATGAGGGAATAATATGTGTGAGGGTACCCCAGGAGAGTTCCAAATGTGTGTGGGTAGAATATATATCCCACGGGGGTAAAATTGAAAAAAGGTGAAAAAAATTTTTTTTTTGGACTTAGTCATTTTTTCAGCATTTATCAGACTTTCAGATAGGGGAAATGTCAGTGAGCGTTCCGATTTCAGTTCCAGAGCGATTCACCCGATGAGTCCTTCATATTTAGTCGTTTTCAGCCAACTTTCTGAATTTTTGAAAATTTCACTTTTTTGTGAAAATATCCACTAAATGAGGGAATAATATGTGTGAGGGTACCCCAGGAGAGTTCCAAATGTGTGTGGGTAGAATATATATCACACGGGGGTAAAATTCAAAAAAGGTGAAAAAATTTTTTTTTTGGACTTAGTCATTTTTTCAGCATTTATCAGACTTTCAGATAGGGGAAATGTCAGTGAGCATTCCGATTTCAGTTCCAGAGCGATTCGCCCGATGAGTCCTTCATATTTAGTCGTTTTCAGCCAATTTTCAGAATGTTTGAAAATTTCACTTTTTTGTGAAAATATCCACTAAATGAGGGAATAATATGTGTGAGGGTACCACAGGAGAGTTCCAAATGTGTGTGGGTAGAATATATATCCCACGGGGGTAAAATTGAAAAAAGGTGAAAAAATTTTTTTTTTTGGACTTAGTCATTTTTCAGCATTTATCAGACTTTCAGGTAGGGGAAATGTCAGTGAGCGTTCCGATTTCAGTTCCAGAGCGATTCGCCCGATGAGTCCTTCATATTTAGTCGTTTTCAGCCAATTTTCTGAATTTTTGAAAATTTCACTTTTTTGTGAAAATATCCACTAAATGAGGGAATAATATGTGTGAGGGTACCCCAGGAGAGTTCCAAATGTGTGTGGGTAGAATATATATATCCCACGGGGGTAAAATTGAAAAAAGGTGAAAAAATTTTTTTTTTTGGACTTAGTCATTTTTTCAGCATTTATCAGACTTTCAGATAGGGGAAATGTCAGTGAGCGTTCCGATTTCAGTTCCAGAGCGATTCACCCGATGAGTCCTTCATATTTAGACGTTTTCAGCCAACTTTCTGAATTTTTGAAAATTTAACTTTTTTGTGAAAATATCCACTAAATGAGTGAATAATATGTGTGAGGGTACCCCAGGAGAGTTCCAAATGTGTGTGGGTAGAATATATATCACACGGGGGTAAAATTGAATAAAGGTGAAAATTTTTTTTTTTTGGACTTAGTCATTTTTTCAGCGTTTATCAGACTTTCAGATAGGGGAAATGTCAGTGAGCGTTCCGATTTCAGTTCCAGAGCGATTCGCCCGATGAGTCCTTAATATTTAGTTGTTTTCAGCCAAATTTCAGACTTTTTGAAAATTTCACTTTTTTGTGAAAATATCCACTAAATGAGGGAATAATATGTGTGAGGGTACCCCAGGAGAGTTCCAACTGTGTGTGGGTAGAATATATATCCCACGGGGGTAAAATTGAAAAAAGGTGAAAAAAATTTTTTTTTTGGACTTAGTCATTTTTCAGCATTTATCAGACTTTCAGATAGGGGAAATGTCAGTGAGCGTTCCGATTTAAGTTCCAGAGCGATTCGCCCGATGAGTCCTTCATATTTAGTCGTTTTCAGCCAATTTTCTGAATTTTTGAAAATTTCACTTTTTTGTGAAAATATCCACTAAATGAGGGAATAATATGTGTGAGGGTACCCCAGGAGAGTTCCAAATGTGTGTGGGTAGAATATATATCCCACGGGGGTAAAATTGAAAAAAGGTGAAAAAATTTTTTTTTTTGGACTTAGTCATTTTTTCAGCATTTATCAGACTTTCAGATAGGGGAAATGTCACTGAGCGTTCCGATTTCAGTTCCAGAGCGATTCACCCGATGAGTCCTTCATATTTAGTCGTTTTCAGCCAACTTTCTGAATTTTTGAAAATTTAACTTTTTTGTGAAAACATCCACTAAATGAGGGAATAATATGTGTGAGGGTACCCCAGGAGAGTTCCAAATGTGTGTGGGTAGAATATATATCACACGGGGGTAAAATTGAATAAAGGTGAAAATTATTTTTTTTTGGACTTAGTCATTTTTTCAGCGTTTATCAGACTTTCAGATAGGGGAAATGTCAGTGAGCGTTCCGATTTCAGTTCCAGAGCGATTCGCCCGATGAGTCCTTAATATTTAGTTGTTTTCAGTCAAATTTCAGAATTTTTGAAAATTTCACTTTTTTGTGAAAATATCCACTAAATGAGGGAATAATATGTGTGAGGGTACCCCAGGAGAGTTCCAAATGTGTGTGGGTAGAATATATATCACACGGGGGTAAAATTGAATAAAGGTGAAAATTATTTTTTTTTGGACTTAGTCATTTTTTCAGCGTTTATCAGACTTTCAGATAGGGGAAATGTCAGTGAGCGTTCCGATTTCAGTTCCAGAGCGATTCGCCCGATGAGTCCTTAATATTTAGTTGTTTTCAGTCAATTTTCTGAATTTTTGAAAATTTAACTTTTTTGTGAAAATATCCACTAAATGAGGGAATAATATGTGTGAGGGTACCCCAGGAGAGTTCCAAATGTGTGTGGGTAGAATATATGGGTAGAATATATATCACACGGGGGTAAAATTGAATAAAGGTGAAAATTTTTTTTTTTTGGACTTAGTCATTTTTTCAGCGTTTATCAGACTTTCAGATAGGGGAAATGTCAGTGAGCGTTCCGATTTCAGTTCCAGAGCGATTCGCCCGATGAGTCCTTAATATTTAGTTGTTTTCAGCCAAATTTCAGAATTTTTGAAAATTTCACTTTTTTGTGAAAATATCCACTAAATGAGGGAATAATATGTGTGAGGGTACCCCAGGAGAGTTCCAAATGTGTGTGGGTAGAATATATATCCCACGGGGGTAAAATTGAAAAAAGGTAAAAAAAATTTTTTTTTTGGACTTAGTCATTTTTCAGCATTTATCAGACTTTCAGATAGGGGAAATGTCAGTGAGCGTTCCGATTTAAGTTCCAGAGCGATTCGCCCGATGAGTCCTTCATATTTAGTCGTTTTCAGCCAATTTTCTGAATTTTTGAAAATTTCACTTTTTTGTGAAAATATCCACTAAATGAGGGAATAATATGTGTGAGGGTACCCCAGGAGAGTTCCAAATGTGTGTGGGTAGAATATATATCACACGGGGGTAAAATTGAAAAAAGGTGAAAAATATTTTTTTTTGGACCTAGTCATTTTTTCAGCGTTTATCAGACTTTCAGATAGGGGAAATGTCAGTGAGCATTCCGATTTCAGTTCCAGAGCGATTCGCCCGATGAGTCCTTAATATTTAGTTGTTTTCAGCCAAATTTCAGAATTTTTAAAAATTTCACTTTTTTGTGAAAATATCCACTAAATGAGGGAATAATATGTGTGAGGGTACCCCAGGAGAGTTCCAAATGTGTGTGGGTAGAATATATATCACACGGGGGTAAAATTGAATAAAGGTGAAAATTATTTTTTTTTGGACTTAGTCATTTTTTCAGCGTTTATCAGACTTTCAGATAGGGGAAATGTCAGTGAGCGTTCCGATTTCAGTTCCAGAGCGATTCGCCCGATGAGTCCTTCATATTTAGTCGTTTTCAGCCAATTTTCTGAATTTTTGAAAATTTCACTTTTTTGTGAAAATATCCACTAAATGAGGGAATAATATGTGTGAGGGTACCCCAGGAGAGTTCCAAATGTGTGTGGGTAGAATATATATCACACGGGGGTAAAATTGAAAAAAGGTGAAAAATATTTTTTTTTGGACTTAGTCATTTTTTCAGCGTTTATCAGACTTTCAGATAGGGGAAATGTCAGTGAGCATTCCGATTTCAGTTCCAGAGCGATTCGCCCGATGAGTCCTTAATATTTAGTTGTTTTCAGCCAAATTTCAGAATTTTTAAAAATTTCACTTTTTTGTGAAAATATCCACTAAATGAGGGAATAATATGTGTGAGGGTACCCCAGGAGAGTTCCAAATGTGTGTGGGTAGAATATATATCCCACGGGGGTAAAATTGAAAAAAGGTGAAAAAATTTTTTTTTTTGGACTTAGTCATTTTTTCAGCATTTATCAGACTTTCAGATAGGGGAAATGTCACTGAGCGTTCCGATTTCAGTTCCAGAGCGATTCACCCGATGAGTCCTTCATATTTAGTCGTTTTCAGCCAACTTTCTGAATTTTTGAAAATTTAACTTTTTTGTGAAAACATCCACTAAATGAGGGAATAATATGTGTGAGGGTACCCCAGGAGAGTTCCAAATGTGTGTGGGTAGAATATATATCACACGGGGGTAAAATTGAATAAAGGTGAAAATTATTTTTTTTTGGACTTAGTCATTTTTTCAGCGTTTATCAGACTTTCAGATAGGGGAAATGTCAGTGAGCGTTCCGATTTCAGTTCCAGAGCGATTCGCCCGATGAGTCCTTAATATTTAATTGTTTTCATCCAAATTTCAGAATTTTTGAAAATTTCACTTTTTTGTGAAAATATCCACTAAATGAGGGAATAATATGTGTGAGGGTACCCCAGGAGAGTTCCAAATGTGTGTGGGTAGAATATATATCCCACGGGGGTAAAATTGAAAAAAGGTGAAAAAAAATTTTTTTTTGGACTTAGTCATTTTTCAGCATTTATCAGACTTTCAGATAGGGGAAATGTCAGTGAGCGTTCCGATTTAAGTTCCAGAGCGATTCGCCCGATGAGTCCTTCATATTTAGTCGTTTTCAGCCAATTTTCAGAATTTTTGAAAATTTCACTTTTTTGTGAAAATATCCACTAAATGAGGGAATAATATGTGTGAGGGTACCCCAGGAGAGTTCCAAATGTGTGTGGGTAGAATATATATCACACGGGGGTAAAATTGAAAAAAGGTGAAAAATATTTTTTTTTGGACTTAGTCATTTTTTCAGCGTTTATCAGACTTTCAGATAGGGGAAATGTCAGTGAGCATTCCGATTTCAGTTCCAGAGCGATTCGCCCGATGAGTCCTTAATATTTAGTTGTTTTCAGCCAAATTTCAGAATTTTTAAAAATTTCACTTTTTTGTGAAAATATCCACTAAATGAGGGAATAATATGTGTGAGGGTACCCCAGGAGAGTTCCAAATGTGTGTGGGTAGAATATATATCCCACGGGGGTAAAATTGAAAAAAGGTGAAAAAATTTTTTTTTTTGGACTTAGTCATTTTTTCAGCATTTATCAGACTTTCAGATAGGGGAAATGTCAGTGAGCGCTCCGATTTCAGTTCCAGAGCGATTCACCCGATGAGTCCTTCATATTTAGTAGTTTTCAGCCAACTTTCTGAATTTTTGAAAATTTCACTTTTTTGTGAAAATATCCACTAAATGAGGGAATAATATGTGTGAGGGTACCCCAGGAGAGTTCCAAATGTGTGTGGGTAGAATATATATCCCACGGGGGTAAAATTGAAAAAAGGTGAAAAAAATTTCTTTTTTGGACTTAGTCATTTTTCAGCATTTATCAGACTTTCAGATAGGGGAAATGTCAGTGAGCGTTCCGATTTAAGTTCCAGAGCGATTCGCCCGATGAGTCCTTCATATTTAGTCGTTTTCAGCCAATTTTCTGAATTTTTGAAAATTTCACTTTTTTGTGAAAATATCCACTAAATGAGGGAATAATATGTGTGAGGGTACCCCAGGAGAGTTCCAAATGTGTGTGGGTAGAATATATATCACACGGGGGTAAAATTGAAAAAAGGTGAAAAATTTTTTTTTTTTACTTAGTCATTTTTTCAGCGTTTATCAGACTTTCAGATAGGGGAAATGTCAGTGAGCGTTCCGATTTCAGTTCCAGAGCGATTCGCCCGATGAGTCCTTAATATTTAGTTGTTTTCAGCCAAATTTCTGAATTTTTGAAAATTTCACTTTTTTGTGAAAATATCCACTAAATGAGGGAATAATATGTGTGAGGGTACCCCAGGAGAGTTCCAAATGTGTGTGGGTAGAATGTATATCCCACGTGGGTAAAATTGAAAAAAGGTGAAAAAATTTTTTTTTTTGGACTTAGTCATTTTTTCAGCATTTATCAGACTTTCAGGTAGGGGAAATGTCAGTGAGCGTTCCGATTTCAGTTCCAGAGCGATTCGCCCGATGAGTCCTTCATATTTAGTCGTTTTCAGCCAATTTTCTGAATTTTTGAAAATTTCACTTTTTTGTGAAAATATCCACTAAATGAGGGAATAATATGTGTGAGGGTACCCCAGGAGAGTTCCAAATGTGTGTGGGTAGAATATATATCACACGGGGGTAAAATTGAAAAAAGGTGAAAATTTTTTTTTTTTGGACTTAGTCATTTTTTCAGCGTTTATCAGACTTTCAGATAGGGGAAATGTCAGTGAGCGTTCCGATTTCAGTTCCAGAGCGATTCGCCCGATGAGTCCTTAATATTTAGTTGTTTTCAGCCAAATTTCAGAATTTTTGAAAATTTCACTTTTTTGTGAAAATAACCACTAAATGAGGGAATAATATGTGTGAGGGTACCCCAGGAGAGTTCCAAATGTGTGTGGGTAGAATATATATCACACGGGGGTAAAATTGAAAAAAGGTGAAAAATTTTTTTTTTGGACTTAGTCATTTTTTCAGCGTTTATCAGACTTTCAGATAGGGGAAATGTCAGTGAGCGTTCTGATTTCAGTTCCAGAGCGATTCGCCTGATGAGTCCTTAATATTTAGTTGTTTTCAGCCAAATTTCAGAATTTTTGAAAATTTCACTGTTTTGTGAAAATATCCACTAAATGAGGGAATAATATGTGTGAGGGTACCCCAGGAGAGTTCCAAATGTGTGTGGGTAGAATATATATCCCACGGGGGTAAAATTGAAAAAAGGTGAAAAAAATTTTTTTTTGTACTTAGTCATTTTTCAGCATTTATCAGACTTTCAGATAGGGGAAATGTCAGTGAGCGTTCCAATTTAAGTTCCAGAGCGATTCGCCCGATGAGTCCGTCATATTTAGTCGTTTTCAGCCAATTTTCTGAATTTTTGAAAATTTCACTTTTTTGTGAAAATATCCACTAAATGAGGGAATAATATGTGTGAGGGTACCCCAGGAGAGTTCCAAATGTGTGTGGGTAGAATATATATCACACGGGGGTAAAATTGAAAAAAGGTGAAAAATTTTTTTTTTTGGACTTAGTCATTTTTTCAGCGTTTATCAGACTTTCAGATAGGGGAAATGTCAGTGAGCGTTCTGATTTCAGTTCCAGAGCGATTCGCCCGATGAGTCCTTAATATTTAGTTGTTTTCAGCCAAATTTCAGAATTTTTGAAAATTTCACTTTTTTGTGAAAATATCCACTATATGAGGGAATAATATGTGTGAGGGTACCCCAGGAGAGTTCCAAATGTGTGTGGGTAGAATATATATCCCACGGGGGTAAAATTGAAAAAAGGTGAAAAAAATTTTTTTTTTGGACTTAGTCATTTTTCAGCATTTATCAGACTTTCAGATAGGGGAAATGTCAGTGAGCATTCCGATTTCAGTTCCAGAGCGATTCGCCCGATGAGTCCTTAATATTTAGTTGTTTTCAGCCAAATATCAGAATTTTTAAAAATTTCACTTTTTTGTGAAAATATCCACTAAATGAGGGAATAATATGTGTGAGGGTACCCCAGGAGAGTTCCAAATGTGTGTGGGTAGAATATATATCACACGGGGGTAAAATTGAAAAAAGGTGAAAACATTTTTTTTTTTGGACTTAGTCATTTTTTCAGCATTTATCAGACTTTCAGATAGGGGAAATGTCAGTGAGCGTTCCGATTTCAGTTCTAGAGCGATTCGCCCGATGAGTCCTTCATATTTAGTCGTTTTCAGCCAATTTTCTGAATTTTTGAAAATTTCACTTTTTTGTGAAAATATCCACTAAATGAGGGAATAATATGTGTGAGGGTACCCCAGGAGAGTTCCAAATGTGTGTGGGTAGAATATATATCACACGGGGGTAAAATTGAAAAAAGGTGAAAAATTTTTTTTTTGGACTTAGTCATTTTTTCAGCGTTTATCAGACTTTCAGATAGGGGAAATGTCAGTGAGCGTTCTGATTTCAGTTCCAGAGCGATTCGCCCGATGAGTCCTTTATATTTAGTTGTTTTCAGCCAAATTTCAGAATTTTTGAAAATTTCACTTTTTTGTGAAAATATCCACTAAATGAGGGAATAATATGTGTGAGGGTACCCCAGGAGAGTTCCAAATGTGTGTGGGTAGAATATATATCCCACGGGGGTAAAATTGAAAAAAGGTGAAAAAAATTTTTTTTTTTGACTTAGTCATTTTTTCAGCATTTATCAGACTTTCAGATAGGGGAAATGTCAGTGAGCGTTCCGATTTCAGTTCCAGAGCGATTCACCCGATGAGTCCTTCATATTTAGTCGTTTTCAGCCAATTTTCTGAATTTTTGAAAATTTCACTTTTTTGTGAAAATATCCACTAAATGAGGGAATAATATGTGTGAGGGTACCCCAGGAGAGTTCCAAATGTGTGTGGGTAGAATATATATCACACGGGGGTAAAATTGAAAAAAGGTGAAAATTTTTTTTTTTGGACTTAGTCATTTTTTCAGCGTTTATCAGACTTTCAGATAGGGGAAATGTCAGTGAGCGTTCCGATTTCAGTTCCAGAGCGATTCGCCCGATGAGTCCTTAATATTTAGTTGTTTTCAGCCAAATTTCAGAATTTTTGAAAATTTCACTTTTTTGTGAAAATATCCACTAAATGAGGGAATAATATGTGTGAGGGTACCCCAGGAGAGTTCCAAATGTGTGTGGGTAGAATATATATCCCACGGGGGTAAAACTGAAAAAAGGTGAAAAAAATTTTTTTTTTTGACTTAGTCATTTTTCAGCATTTATCAGACTTTCAGATAGGGGAAATGTCAGTGAGCGTTCCGATTTAAGTTCCAGAGCGATTCGCCCGATGAGTCCTTCATATTTAGTCGTTTTCAGCCAATTTTCTGAATTTTTGAAAATTTCACTTTTTTGTGAAAATATCCACTAAATGAGGGAATAATATGTGTGAGGGTACCCCAGGAGAGTTCCAAATGTGTGTGGGTAGAATATATATCCCACGGGGGTAAAACTGAAAAAAGGTGAAAAAAATTTTTTTTTGTACTTAGTCATTTTTCAGCATTTATCAGACTTTCAGATAGGGGAAATGTCAGTGAGCGTTCCGATTTAAGTTCCAGAGCAATTCGCCCGATGAGTCCATCATATTTAGTCATTTTCAGCCAATTTTCTGAATTTTTGAAAATTTCACTTTTTTGTGAAAATATCCACTAAATGAGGGAATAATATGTGTGAGGGTACCCCAGGAGAGTTCCAAATGTGTGTGGGTAGAATATATATCCCACGGGGGTAAAATTGAAAAAAGGTGAAAAATTTTTTTTTTTGAACTTAGTCATTTTTTCAACGTTTATCTGACTTTCAGATAGGGGAAATGTCAGTGAGCGTTCCGATTTCAGTTCCAGAGCGATTCGCCCGATGAGTCCTTAATATTTAGTTGTTTTCAGCCAAATTTCAGAATTTTTGAAAATTTCACTTTTTTGTGAAAATATCCACTAAATGAGGGAATAATATGTGTGAGGGTACCCCAGGAGAGTTCCAAATGTGTGTGGGTAGAATATATATCCCACGGGGGTAAAATTGAAAAAAGGTGAAAAAAATTTTTTTTTTTGACTTAGTCATTTTTTCAGCATTTATCAGACTTTCAGATAGGGGAAATGTCAGTGAGCGTTCCGATTTCAGTTCCAGAGCGATTCGCCCGATGAGTCCTTCATATTTAGTCGTTTTCAGCCAATTTTCTGAATTTTTGAAAATTTCACTTTTTTGTGAAAATATCCACTAAATGAGGGAATAATATGTGTGAGGGTACCCCAGGAGAGTTCCAAATGTGTGTGGGTAGAATATATATCCCACGGGGGTAAAATTGAAAAAAGGTGAAAAATTTTTTTTTTTGAACTTAGTCATTTTTTCAGCGTTTATCTGACTTTCAGATAGGGGAAATGTCAGTGAGCGTTCCGATTTCAGTTCCAGAGCGATTCGCCCGATGAGTCCTTAATATTTAGTTGTTTTCAGCCAAATTTCAGAATTTTTGAAAATTTCACTTTTTTGTGAAAATATCCACTAAATGAGGGAATAATATGTGTGAGGGTACCCCAGGAGAGTTCCAAATGTGTGTGGGTAGAATATATATCCCACGGGGGTAAAATTGAAAAAAGGTGAAAAAAATTTTTTTTTTTGACTTAGTCATTTTTTCAGCATTTATCAGACTTTCAGATAGGGGAAATGTCAGTGAGCATTCCGATTTCAGTTCCAGAGCGATTCACCCGATGAGTCCTTCATATTTAGTCGTTTTCAGCCAATTTTCTGAATTTTTGAAAATTTCACTTTTTTGTGAAAATATCCACTAAATGAGGGAATAATATGTGTGAGGGTACCCCAGGAGAGTTCCAAATGTGTGTGGGTAGAATATATATCACACGGGGGTAAAATTGAAAAAAGGTGAAAATTTTTTTTTTTTGGACTTAGTCATTTTTTCAGCGTTTATCAGACTTTCAGATAGGGGAAATGTCAGTGAGCGTTCCGATTTCAGTTCCAGAGCGATTCGCCCGATGAGTCCTTAATATTTAGTTGTTTTCAGCCAAATTTCAGAATTTTTGAAAATTTCACTTTTTTGTGAAAATATCCACTAAATGAGGGAATAATATGTGTGAGGGTACCCCAGGAGAGTTCCAAATGTGTGTGGGTAGAATATATATCACACGGGGGTAAAATTGAAAAAAGGTGAAAATTTTTTTTTTTTGGACTTAGTCATTTTTTCAGCGTTTATCAGACTTTCAGATAGGGGAAATGTCAGTGAGCGTTCCGATTTCAGTTCCAGAGCGATTCGCCCGATGAGTCCTTAATATTTAGTTGTTTTCAGCCAAATTTCAGAATTTTGAAAATTTCACTTTTTTGTGAAAATATCCACTAAATGAGGGAATAATATGTGTGAGGGTACCCCAGGAGAGTTCCAAATGTGTGTGGGTAGAATATATATCCCACGGGGGTAAAACTGAAAAAAGGTGAAAAATTTTTTTTTTTGGACTTAGTCATTTTTTCAGCGTTTATCAGACTTTCAGATAGGGGAAATGTCAGTGAGCGTTCTGATTTCAGTTCCAGAGCGATTCGCCTGATGAGTCCTTAATATTTAGTTGTTTTCAGCCAAATTTCAGAATTTTTGAAAATTTCACTTTTTTGTGAAAATATCCACTAAATGAGGGAATAATATGTGTGAGGGTACCCCAGGAGAGTTCCAAATGTGTGTGGGTAGAATATATATCACACGGGGGTAAAATTGAAAAAAGGTGAAAAATTTTTTTTTTTGGACTTAGTCATTTTTTCAGCGTTTATCAGACTTTCAGATAGGGGAAATGTCAGTGAGCGTTCTGATTTCAGTTCCAGAGCGATTCGCCCGATGAGTCCTTAATATTTAGTTGTTTTCAGCCAAATTAGAGAATTTTTGAAAATTTCACTTTTTTGTGAAAATATCCACTAAATGAGGGAATAATATGTGTGAGGGTACCCCAGGAGAGTTCCAAATGTGTGTGGGTAGAATATATATCACACGGGGGTAAAATTGAAAAAAGGTGAAAAATTTTTTTTTTTGGACTTAGTCATTTTTTCAGCGTTTATCAGACTTTCAGATAGGGGAAATGTCAGTGAGCGTTCTGATTTCAGTTCCAGAGCGATTCGCCCGATGAGTCCTTCATATTTAGTCGTTTTCAGCCAATATTCTGAATTTTTGAAAATTTCACTTTTTTGTGAAAATATCCACTAAATGAGGGAATAATATGTGTGAGGGTACCCCAGGAGAGTTCCAAATGTGTGTGGGTAGAATATATATCACACGGGGGTAAAATTGAAAAAAGGTGAAAAATTTTTTTTTTTGGACTTAGTCATTTTTTCAGCTTTTATCAGACTTTCAGATAGGGGAAATGTCAGTGAGCGTTCTGATTTCAGTTGCAGAGCGATTCGCCCGATGAGTCCTTAATATTTAGTTGTTTTCAGCCAAATTTCAGAATTTTTGAAAATTTCACTTTTTTGTGAAAATATCCACTAAATGAGGGAATAATATGTGTGAGGGTACCCCAGGAGAGTTTCAAATGTGTGTGGGTAGAATATATATCCCACGGGGGTAAAATTGAAAAAAGGTGAAAAAAATTTTTTTTTTGGACTTAGTCATTTTTCAGCATTTATCAGACTTTCAGATAGGGGAAATGTCAGTGAGCGTTCCGATTTCAGTTCCAGAGCGATTCACCCGATGAGTCCTTCATATTTAGTCGTTTTCAGCCAACTTTCTGAATTTTTGAAAATTTCACTTTTTTGTGAAAATATCCACTAAATGAGGGAATAATATGTGTGAGGGTACCCCAGGAGAGTTCCAAATGTGTGTGGGTAGAATATATATCCCACGGGGGTAAAATTGAAAAAAGGTGAAAAAAATTTTTTTTTTGGACTTAGTCATTTTTCAGCATTTATCAGACTTTCAGATAGGGGAAATGTCAGTGAGCGTTCCGATTTCAGTTCCAGAGCGATTCGCCCGATGAGTCCTTCATATTTAGTCGTTTTCAGCCAATTTTCTGAATTTTTGAAAATTTCACTTTTTTGTGAAAATATCCACTAAATGAGGGAATAATATGTGTGAGGGTACCCCAGGAGAGTTCCAAATGTGTGTGGGTAGAATATATATCCCACGGGGGTAAAATTGAAAAAAGGTGAAAAATTTTTTTTTTTGAACTTAGTCATTTTTTCAGCGTTTATCTGACTTTCAGATAGGGGAAATGTCAGTGAGCGTTCCGATTTCAGTTCCAGAGCGATTCGCCCGATGAGTCCTTAATATTTAGTTGTTTTCAGCCAAATTTCAGAATTTTTGAAAATTTCACTTTTTTGTGAAAATATCCACTAAATGAGGGAATAATATGTGTGAGGGTACCCCAGGAGAGTTCCAAATGTGTGTGGGTAGAATATATATCCCACGGGGGTAAAATTGAAAAAAGGTGAAAAAAATTTTTTTTTTTGACTTAGTCATTTTTTCAGCATTTATCAGACTTTCAGATAGGGGAAATGTCAGTGAGCATTCCGATTTCAGTTCCAGAGCGATTCACCCGATGAGTCCTTCATATTTAGTCGTTTTCAGCCAATTTTCTGAATTTTTGAAAATTTCACTTTTTTGTGAAAATATCCACTAAATGAGGGAATAATATGTGTGAGGGTACCCCAGGAGAGTTCCAAATGTGTGTGGGTAGAATATATATCACACGGGGGTAAAATTGAAAAAAGGTGAAAATTTTTTTTTTTTGGACTTAGTCATTTTTTCAGCGTTTATCAGACTTTCAGATAGGGGAAATGTCAGTGAGCGTTCCGATTTCAGTTCCAGAGCGATTCGCCCGATGAGTCCTTAATATTTAGTTGTTTTCAGCCAAATTTCAGAATTTTGAAAATTTCACTTTTTTGTGAAAATATCCACTAAATGAGGGAATAATATGTGTGAGGGTACCCCAGGAGAGTTCCAAATGTGTGTGGGTAGAATATATATCCCACAGGGGTAAAACTGAAAAAAGGTGAAAAAAATTTTTTTTTTGGACTTAGTCATTTTTCAGCATTTATCAGACTTTCAGATAGGGGAAATGTCAGTGAGCGTTCCGATTTAAGTTCCAGAGCGATTCGCCCGATGAGTCCTTCATATTTAGTCGTTTTCAGCCAATTTTCTGAATTTTTGAAAATTTCACTTTTTTGTGAAAATATCCACTAAATGAGGGAATAATATGTGTGAGGGTACCCCAGGAGAGTTCCAAATGTGTGTGGGTAGAATATATATCCCACGGGGGTAAAACTGAAAAAAGGTGAAAAATTTTTTTTTTTGGACTTAGTCATTTTTTCAGCGTTTATCAGACTTTCAGATAGGGGAAATGTCAGTGAGCGTTCTGATTTCAGTTCCAGAGCGATTCGCCTGATGAGTCCTTAATATTTAGTTGTTTTCAGCCAAATTTCAGAATTTTTGAAAATTTCACTTTTTTGTGAAAATATCCACTAAATGAGGGAATAATATGTGTGAGGGTACCCCAGGAGAGTTCCAAATGTGTGTGGGTAGAATATATATCACACGGGGGTAAAATTGAAAAAAGGTGAAAAATTTTTTTTTTTGGACTTAGTCATTTTTTCAGCGTTTATCAGACTTTCAGATAGGGGAAATGTCAGTGAGCGTTCTGATTTCAGTTCCAGAGCGATTCGCCCGATGAGTCCTTAATATTTAGTTGTTTTCAGCCAAATTAGAGAATTTTTGAAAATTTCACTTTTTTGTGAAAATATCCACTAAATGAGGGAATAATATGTGTGAGGGTACCCCAGGAGAGTTCCAAATGTGTGTGGGTAGAATATATATCACACGGGGGTAAAATTGAAAAAAGGTGAAAAATTTTTTTTTTTGGACTTAGTCATTTTTTCAGCGTTTATCAGACTTTCAGATAGGGGAAATGTCAGTGAGCGTTCTGATTTCAGTTCCAGAGCGATTCGCCCGATGAGTCCTTCATATTTAGTCGTTTTCAGCCAATATTCTGAATTTTTGAAAATTTCACTTTTTTGTGAAAATATCCACTAAATGAGGGAATAATATGTGTGAGGGTACCCCAGGAGAGTTCCAAATGTGTGTGGGTAGAATATATATCACACGGGGGTAAAATTGAAAAAAGGTGAAAATTTTTTTTTTTTGGACTTAGTCATTTTTTCAGCTTTTATCAGACTTTCAGATAGGGGAAATGTCAGTGAGCGTTCTGATTTCAGTTGCAGAGCGATTCGCCCGATGAGTCCTTAATATTTAGTTGTTTTCAGCCAAATTTCAGAATTTTTGAAAATTTCACTTTTTTGTGAAAATATCCACTAAATGAGGGAATAATATGTGTGAGGGTACCCCAGGAGAGTTTCAAATGTGTGTGGGTAGAATATATATCCCACGGGGGTAAAATTGAAAAAAGGTGAAAAAAATTTTTTTTTTGGACTTAGTCATTTTTCAGCATTTATCAGACTTTCAGATAGGGGAAATGTCAGTGAGCGTTCCGATTTCAGTTCCAGAGCGATTCACCCGATGAGTCCTTCATATTTAGTCGTTTTCAGCCAACTTTCTGAATTTTTGAAAATTTCACTTTTTTGTGAAAATATCCACTAAATGAGGGAATAATATGTGTGAGGGTACCCCAGGAGAGTTCCAAATGTGTGTGGGTAGAATATATATCCCACGGGGGTAAAATTGAAAAAAGGTGAAAAAAATTTTTTTTTTGGACTTAGTCATTTTTCAGCATTTATCAGACTTTCAGATAGGGGAAATGTCAGTGAGCGTTCCGATTTCAGTTCCAGAGCGATTCGCCCGATGAGTCCTTCATATTTAGTCGTTTTCAGCCAATTTTCTGAATTTTTGAAAATTTCACTTTTTTGTGAAAATATCCACTAAATGAGGGAATAATATGTGTGAGGGTACCCCAGGAGAGTTCCAAATGTGTGTGGGTAGAATATATATCCCACGGGGGTAAAATTGAAAAAAGGTGAAAAAAATTTTTTTTTTTGACTTAGTCATTTTTTCAGCATTTATCAGACTTTCAGATAGGGGAAATGTCAGTGAGCATTCCGATTTCAGTTCCAGAGCGATTCACCCGATGAGTCCTTCATATTTAGTCGTTTTCAGCCAATTTTCTGAATTTTTGAAAATTTCACTTTTTTGTGAAAATATCCACTAAATGAGGGAATAATATGTGTGAGGGTACCCCAGGAGAGTTCCAAATGTGTGTGGGTAGAATATATATCACACGGGGGTAAAATTGAAAAAAGGTGAAAATTTTTTTTTTTTGGACTTAGTCATTTTTTCAGCGTTTATCAGACTTTCAGATAGGGGAAATGTCAGTGAGCGTTCCGATTTCAGTTCCAGAGCGATTCGCCCGATGAGTCCTTAATATTTAGTTGTTTTCAGCCAAATTTCAGAATTTTGAAAATTTCACTTTTTTGTGAAAATATCCACTAAATGAGGGAATAATATGTGTGAGGGTACCCCAGGAGAGTTCCAAATGTGTGTGGGTAGAATATATATCCCACAGGGGTAAAACTGAAAAAAGGTGAAAAAAATTTTTTTTTTGGACTTAGTCATTTTTCAGCATTTATCAGACTTTCAGATAGGGGAAATGTCAGTGAGCGTTCCGATTTAAGTTCCAGAGCGATTCGCCCGATGAGTCCTTCATATTTAGTCGTTTTCAGCCAATTTTCTGAATTTTTGAAAATTTCACTTTTTTGTGAAAATATCCACTAAATGAGGGAATAATATGTGTGAGGGTACCCCAGGAGAGTTCCAAATGTGTGTGGGTAGAATATATATCCCACGGGGGTAAAACTGAAAAAAGGTGAAAAATTTTTTTTTTGGACTTAGTCATTTTTCAGCATTTATCAGACTTTCAGATAGGGGAAATGTCAGTGAGCGTTCTGATTTCAGTTCCAGAGCGATTCGCCCGATGAGTCCTTCATATTTAGTCGTTTTCAGCCAATTTTCTGAATTTTTGAAAATTTCACTTTTTTTGTGAAAATATCCACTAAATGAGGGAATAATATGTGTGAGGGTACCCCAGGAGAGTTCCAAATGTGTGTGGGTAGAATATATATCACACGGGGGTAAAATTGAAAAAAGGTGAAAAATTTTTTTTTTGGACTTAGTCATTTTTTCAGCGTTTATCAGACTTTCAGATAGGGGAAATGTCAGTGAGCGTTCTGATTTCAGTTCCAGAGCGATTCGCGCGATGAGTCCTTAATATTTAATTGTTTTCAGCCAAATTTCAGAATTTTTGAAAATTTCACTTTTTTGTGAAAATATCCACTAAATGAGGGAATAATATGTGTGAGGGTACCCCAGGAGAGTTCCAAATGTGTGTGGGTAGAATATATATCCCACGGGGGTAAAATTGAAAAAAGGTGAAAAAAATTTTTTTTTTGGACTTAGTCATTTTTCAGCATTTATCAGACTTTCAGATAGGGGAAATGTCAGTGAGCGTTCCGATTTAAGTTCCAGAGCGATTCGCCCGATGAGTCCTTCATATTGAATCGTTTTCAGCCAATTTTCTGAATTTTTGAAAATTTCACTTTTTTGTGAAAATATCCACTAAATGAGGGAATAATATGTGTGAGGGTACCCCAGGAGAGTTCCAAATGTGTGTGGGTAGAATATATATCACACGGGGGTAAAATTGAAAAAAGGTGAAAAATATTTTTTTTTGGACTTAGTCATTTTTTCAGCGTTTATCAGACTTTCAGATAGGGGAAATGTCAGTGAGCGTTCCGATTTCAGTTCCAGAGCGATTCGCCCAATGAGTCCTTAATATTTAGTTGTTTTCAGCCAAATTTCAGAATTTTTGAAAATTTCACTTTTTTGTGAAAATATCCACTAAATGAGGGAATAATATGTGTGAGGGTACCCGAGGAGAGTTCCAAATGTGTGTGGGTAGAATATATATCCCACGGGGGTAAAATTGAAAAAAGGTGAAAAAATTTTTTTTTTTGGACTTAGTCATTTTTTCAGCATTTATCAGACTTTCAGATAGGGGAAATGTCAGTGAGCATTCCGATTTCAGTTCCAGAGCGATTCACCCGATGAGTCCTTCATATTAAAGTCGTTTTCAGCCAACTTTCTGAATTTTTGAAAATTTCACTTTTTTTTTGAAAATATCAACTAAATGAGGGAATAATATGTGTGAGGGTACCCCAGGAGAGTTCCAAATGTGTGTGGGTAGAATAAATATCACACGGGGGTAAAATTGAAAAAAGGTGAAAAATTTTTTTTTTTGGACTTAGTCATTTTTTCAGCGTTTATCAGACTTTCAGATAGGGGAAATGTCAGTGAGCGTTCCGATTTCAGTTCCAGAGCGATTCGCCCGATGAGTCCTTAATATTTAGTTGTTTTCAGCCAAATTTCAGAATTTTTGAAAATTTCACTTTTTTGTGAAAATATCCACTAAATGAGGGAATAATATGTGTGAGGGTACCCCAGGAGAGTTCCAAATGTGTGTGGGTAGAATATATATCCCACGGGGGTAAAACTGAAAAAAGGTGAAAAAAAATTTTTTTTGTACTTAGTCATTTTTCAGCATTTATCAGACTTTCAGATAGGGGAAATGTCAGTGAGCATTCCGATTTAAGTTCCAGAACGATTCGCCCGATGAGTCCTTCATATTTAGTCGTTTTCAGCCAATTTTCTGAATTTTTGAAAATTTCACTTTTTTGTGAAAATATCCACTAAATGAGGGAATAATATGTGTGAGGGTACCCCAGGAGAGTTCCAAATGTGTGTGGGTAGAATATATATCACACGGGGGTAAAATTGAAAAAAGGTGAAAAATTTTTTTTTTTGGACTTAGTCATTTTTTCAGCGTTTATCAGACTTTCAGATAGGGGAAATGTCAGTGAGCGTTCTGATTTCAGTTCCAGAGCGATTCGCCCGATGAGTCCTTAATATTTAGTTGTTTTCAGCCAAATTTCAGAATTTTTGAAAATTTCACTTTTTTGTGAAAATATCCACTAAATGAGGGAATAATATGTGTGAGGGTACCCGAGGAGAGTTCCAAATGTGTGTGGGTAGAATATATGTCCCACGGGGGTAAAATTGAAAAAAGGTGAAAAAATTTTTTTTTTTGGACTTAGTCATTTTTTCAGCATTTATCAGACTTTCAGATAGGGGAAATGTCAGTGAGCATTCCGATTTCAGTTCCAGAGCGATTCACCCGATGAGTCCTTCATATTTAGTCGTTTTCAGCCAACTTTCTGAATTTTTGAAAATTTCACTTTTTTTTTGAAAATATCCACTAAATGAGGGAATAATATGCGTGAGGGTACCCCAGGAGAGTTCCAAATGTGTGTGGGTAGAATATATATCACACGGGGGTAAAATTGAAAAAAGGTGAAAAATATTTTTTTTGGACTTAGTCATTTTTTCAGCGTTTATCAGACTTTCAGATAGGGGAAATGTCAGTGAGCGTTCCGATTTCAGTTCCAGAGCGATTCGCCCGATGAGTCCTTAATATTTAGTTGTTTTCAGCCAAATTTCAGAATTTTTGAAAATTTCACTTTTTTGTGAAAATATCCACTAAATGAGGGAATAATATGTGTGAGGGTACCCCAGGAGAGTTCCAAATGTGTGTGGGTAGAATATATATCCCACGGGGGTAAAATTGAAAAAAAGTGAAAAAAATTTTTTTTTTGGACTTAGTCATTTTTCAGCATTTATCAGACTTTCAGATAGGGGAAATGTCAGTGAGCATTCCGATTTCAGTTCCAGAGCGATTCACCAGATGAGTCCTTCATATTTAGTCGTTTTCAGCCAACTTTCTGAATTTTTGAAAATTTCACTTTTTTTTTGAAAATATCCACTAAATGAGGGAATAATATGTGTGAGGGTACCCCAGGAGAGTTCCAAATGTGTGTGGGTAGAATATATATCACACGGGGGTAAAATTGAAAAAAGGTGAAAAATATTTTTTTTGGACTTAGTCATTTTTTCAGCGTTTATCAGACTTTCAGATAGGGGAAATGTCAGTGAGCGTTCCGATTTCAGTTCCAGAGCGATTCGCCCGATGAGTCCTTAATATTTAGTTGTTTTCAGCCAAATTTCAGAATTTTTGAAAATTTCACTTTTTTGTGAAAATATCCACTAAATGAGGGAATAATATGTGTGAGGGTACCCCAGGAGAGTTCCAAATGTGTGTGGGTAGAATATATATCCCACGGGGGTAAAATTGAAAAAAGGTGAAAAAAATTTTTTTTTTGGACTTAGTCATTTTTCAGCATTTATCAGACTTTCAGATAGGGGAAATGTCAGTGAGCGTTCCGATTTAAGTTCCAGAGCGATTCGCCCGATGAGTCCTTCATATTTAGTCGTTTTCAGCCAATTTTCTGAATTTTTGAAAATTTCACTTTTTTGTGAAAATATCCACTAAATGAGGGAATAATATGTGTGAGGGTACCCCAGGAGAGTTCCAAATGTGTGTGGGTAGAATATATATCCCACGGGGGTAAAATTGAAAAAAGGTGAAAAAAATTTTTTTTTTGGACTTAGTCATTTTTCAGCATTTATCAGACTTTCAGATAGGGGAAATGTCAGTGAGCATTCCGATTTCAGTTCCAGAGCGATTCGCCCGATGAGTCCTTAATATTTAGTCGTTTTCAGCCAAATTTCAGAATTTTTAAAAATTTCACTTTTTTGTGAAAATATCCACTAAAGGAGGGAATAATATGTGTGAGGGTACCCCAGGAGAGTTCCAAATGTGTGTGGGTAGAATATATATCCCACGGGGGTAAAATTGAAAAAAGGTGAAAAAATTTTTTTTTTTGGACTTAGTCATTTTTTCAGCATTTATCAGACTTTCAGATAGGGGAAATGTCAGTGAGCGTTCCGATTTAAGTTCCAGAGCGATTCGCCCGATGAGTCCTTCATATTTAGTCGTTTTCAGCCAATTTTCTGAATTTTTGAAAATTTCACTTTTTTGTGAAAATATCCACTAAATGAGGGAATAATATGTGTGAGGGTACCCCAGGAGAGTTCCAAATGTGTGTGGGTAGAATATATATCACACGGTGGTAAAATTGAAAAAAGGTGAAAAATATTTTTTTTTGGACTTAGTCATTTTTTCAGCGTTTATCAGACTTTCAGATAGGGGAAATGTCAGTGAGCGTTCCGATTTCAGTTCAAGAGCGATTCACCCGATGAGTCCTTCATATTTAGTCGTTTTCAGCCAACTTTCTGAATTTTTGAAAATTTCACTTTTTTTGTGAAAATATCCACTAAATGAGGGAATAATATGTGTGAGGGTACCCCAGGAGAGTTCCAAATGTGTGTGGGTAGAATATATATCCCACGGGGGTAAAATTGAAAAAAGGTGAAAAAATTTTTTTTTTTGGACTTAGTCATTTTTCAGCATTTATCAGACTTTCAGATAGGGGAAATGTCAGTGAGCGTTCCGATTTCAGTTCCAGAGCGATTCGCCCGATGAGTCCTTCATATTTAGTCGTTTTCAGCCAATTTTCTGAATTTTTGAAAATTTCACTTTTTTGTGAAAATATCCACTAAATGAGGGAATAATATGTGTGAGGGTACCCCAGGAGAGTTCCAAATGTGTGTGGGTAGAATATATATCCCACGGGGGTAAAATTGAAAAAAGGTGAAAAAAATTTTTTTTTTGGACTTAGTCATTTTTCAGCATTTATCAGACTTTCAGATAGGGGAAATGTCAGTGAGCATTCCGATTTCAGTTCCAGAGCGATTCGCCCGATGAGTCCTTAATATTTAGTCGTTTTCAGCCAAATTTCAGAATTTTTAAAAATTTCACTTTTTTGTGAAAATATCCACTAAAGGAGGGAATAATATGTGTGAGGGTACCCCAGGAGAGTTCCAAATGTGTGTGGGTAGAATATATATCCCACGGGGGTAAAATTGAAAAAAGGTGAAAAAATTTTTTTTTTTGGACTTAGTCATTTTTTCAGCATTTATCAGACTTTCAGATATGGGAAATGTCAGTGAGCGTTCCGATTTAAGTTCCAGAGCGATTCGCCCGATGAGTCCTTCATATTTAGTCGTTTTCAGCCAATTTTCTGAATTTTTGAAAATTTCACTTTTTTGTGAAAATATCCACTAAATGAGGGAATAATATGTGTGAGGGTACCCCAGGAGAGTTCCAAATGTGTGTGGGTAGAATATATATCACACGGTGGTAAAATTGAAAAAAGGTGAAAAATATTTTTTTTTGGACTTAGTCATTTTTTCAGCGTTTATCAGACTTTCAGATAGGGGAAATGTCAGTGAGCGTTCCGATTTCAGTTCAAGAGCGATTCACCCGATGAGTCCTTCATATTTAGTCGTTTTCAGCCAACTTTCTGAATTTTTGAAAATTTCACTTTTTTTGTGAAAATATCCACTAAATGAGGGAATAATATGTGTGAGGGTACCCCAGGAGAGTTCCAAATGTGTGTGGGTAGAATATATATCCCACGGGGGTAAAATTGAAAAAAGGTGAAAAAATTTTTTTTTTTGGACTTAGTCATTTTTCAGCATTTATCAGACTTTCAGATAGGGGAAATGTCAGTGAGCGTTCCGATTTCAGTTCCAGAGCGATTCGCCCGATGAGTCCTTCATATTTAGTCGTTTTCAGCCAATTTTCTGAATTTTTGAAAATTTCACTTTTTTGTGAAAATATCCACTAAATGAGGGAATAATATGTGTGAGGGTACCCCAGGAGAGTTCCAAATGTGTGTGGGTAGAATATATATCACACGGGGGTAAAATTGAAAAAAGGTGAAAAATATTTTTTTTTGGACTTAGTCATTTTTTCAGCATTTATCAGACTTTCAGATAGGGGAAATGTCAGTGAGCATTCCGATTTCAGTTCCAGAGCGATTCGCCCGATGAGTCCTTAATATTTAGTTGTTTTCAGCCAAATTTCAGAATTTTTTAAAAATTTCACTTTTTTGTGAAAATATCCACTAAATGAGGGAATAATATGTGTGAGGGTACCCCAGGAGAGTTCCAAATGTGTGTGGGTAGAATATATATCCCACGGGGGTAAAATTGAAAAAAGGTGAAAAAATTTTTTTTTTCGAACTTAGTCATTTTTCAGCATTTATCAGACTTTCAGATAGGGGAAATGTCAGTGAGCGTTCCGATTTAAGTTCCAGAGCGATTCGCCCGATGAATCCTTCATATTTAGTCGTTTTCAGCCAATATTCTGAATTTTTGAAAATTTCACTTTTTTGTGAAAATATCCACTAAATGAGGGAATAATATGTGTGAGGGTACCCCAGGAGAGTTCCAAATGTGTGTGGGTAGAATATATATCACACGGGGGTAAAATTGAAAAAAGGTGAAAAATATTTTTTTTGGGACTTAGTCATTTTTTCAGCGTTTATCAGACTTTCAGATAGGGGAAATGTCAGTGAGCGTTCCGATTTCAGTTCCAGAGCGATTCACCCAATGAGTCCTTCATATTTAGTCGTTTTCAGCCAATTTTCTGAATTTTTGAAAATTTCACTTTTTTGTGAAAATATCCACTAAATGAGGGAATAATATGTGTGAGGGTACCCCAGGAGAGTTCCAAATGTGTGTGGGTAGAATATATATCACACGGGGGTAAAATTGAAAAAAGGTGAAAAATTTTTTTTTTTGGACTTAGTCATTTTTTCAGCGTTTATCAGACTTTCAGATAGGGGAAATGTCAGTGAGCGTTCCGATTTCAGTTCCAGAGCGATTCGCCCGATGAGTCCTTCATATTTAGTCGTTTTCAGCCAATTTTCTGAATTTTTGAAAATTTCACTTTTTTGTGAAAATATCCACTAAATGAGGGAATAATATGTGTGAGGGTTCCCCAGGAGAGTTCCAAATGTGTGTGGGTAGAATATATATCACACGGGGGTAAAATTGAAAAAAGGTGAAAAATATTTTTTTTTGGACTTAGTCATTTTTTCAGCGTTTATCAGACTTTCAGAGAGGGGAAATGTCAGTGAGCATTCCGATTTCAGTTCCAGAGCGATTCGCCCGATGAGTCCTTAATATTTAGTTGTTTTCAGCCAAATTTCAGAATTTTTAAAAATTTCACTTTTTTGTGAAAATATCCACTAAATGAGGGAATAATATGTGTGAGGGTACCCCAGGAGAGTTCCAAATGTGTGTGGGTAGAATATATATCCCACGGGGGTAAAATTGAAAAAAGGTGAAAAATTTTTTTTTTTCGAACTTAGTCATTTTTCAGCATTTATCAGACTTTCAGATAGGGGAAATGTCAGTGAGCGTTCCGATTTAAGTTCCAGAGCGATTCGCCCGATGAATCCTTCATATTTAGTCGTTTTCAGCCAATATTCTGAATTTTTGAAAATTTCACTTTTTTGTGAAAATATCCACTAAATGAGGGAATAATATGTGTGAGGGTACCCCAGGAGAGTTCCAAATGTGTGTGGGTAGAATATATATCACACGGGGGTAAAATTGAAAAAAGGTGAAAAATATTTTTTTTTGGACTTAATCATTTTTTCAGCGTTTATCAGACTTTCAGAGAGGGGAAATGTCAGTGAGCATTCCGATTTCAGTTCCAGAGCGATTCGCCCGATGAGTCCTTAATATTTAGTTGTTTTCAGCCAAATTTCAGAATTTTTAAAAATTTCACTTTTTTGTGAAAATATCCACTAAATGAGGGAATAATATGTGTGAGGGTACCCCAGGAGAGTTCCAAATGTGTGTGGGTAGAATATATATCCCACGGGGGTAAAATTGAAAAAAGGTGAAAAATTTTTTTTTTTCGAACTTAGTCATTTTTCAGCATTTATCAGACTTTCAGATAGGGGAAATGTCAGTGAGCGTTCCGATTTAAGTTCCAGAGCGATTCGCCCGATGAGTCCTTCATATTTAGTCGTTTTCAGCCAATTTTCTGAATTTTTGAAAATTTCACTTTTTTGTGAAAATATCCACTAAATGAGGGAATAATATGTGTGAGGGTACCCCAGGAGAGTTCCAAATGTGTGTGGGTAGAATGTATATAACACGGGGGTAAAATTGAAAAAAGGTGAAAAATATTTTTTTTGGGACTTAGTCATTTTTTCAGCGTTTATCAGACTTTCAGATAGGGGAAATGTCAGTGAGCGTTCCGATTTCAGTTCCAGAGCGATTCGCCCGATGAGTCCTTAATATTTAGTTGTTTTCAGCGAAATTTCAGAATTTTTGAAAATTTCACTTTTTTGTGAAAATATCCACTAAATGAGGGAATAATATGTGTGAGGGTACCCCAGGAGAGTTCCAAATGTGTGTGGGTAGAATATATATCCCACGGGGGTAAAATTGAAAAAAGGTGAAAAAATTTTTTTTTTTGGACTTAGTCATTTTTCAGCATTTATCAGACTTTCAGATAGGGGAAATGTCAGTGAGCATTCCGATTTCAGTTCCAGAGCGATTCGGCCGATGAGTCCTTCATATTTAGTCGTTTTCAGCCAATTTTCAGAATGTTTGAAAATTTCACTTTTTTGTGAAAATATCCACTAAATGAGGGAATAATATGTGTGATGGTACCCCAGGAGAGTTCCAAATGTGTGTGGGTAGAATATATATCCCACGGGGGTAAAATTGAAAAAAGGTGAAAAAATTTTTTTTTTTGGACTTAGTCATTTTTCAGCATTTATCAGACTTTCAGATAGGGGAAATGTCAGTGAGCGTTCCGATTTAAGTTCCAGAGCGATTCGCCCGATGAGTCCTTCATATTTAGTCGTTTTCAGCCAATTTTCTGAATTTTTGAAAATTTCACTTTTTTGTGAAAATATCCACTAAATGAGGGAATAATATGTGTGAGGGTACCCCAGGAGAGTTCCAAATGTGTGTGGGTAGAATATATATCACACGGGGGTAAAATTGAAAAAAGGTGAAAAATATTTTTTTTTTGGACTTAGTCATTTTTCAGCATTTATCAGACTTTCAGATAGGGGAAATGTCAGTGAGCGTTCCAATTTAAGTTCCAGAGCGATTCGCCCGATGAGTCCTTCATATTTAGTCGTTTTCAGCCAATTTTCTGAATTTTTGAAAATTTCACTTTTTTGTGAAAATATCCACTAAATGAGGGAATAATATGTGTGAGGGTACCCCAGGAGAGTTCCAAATGTGTGTGGGTAGAATATATATAACACGGGGGTAAAATTGAAAAAAGGTGAAAAATATTTTTTTTGGGACTTATTCATTTTTTCAGCATTTATCAGACTTTCAGATAGGGGAAATGTCAGTGAGCGTTCCGATTTCAGTTCCAGAGCGATTCGCCCGATGAGTCCTTAATATTTAGTTGTTTTCAGCCAAATTTCAGAATTTTAAAAAATTTCACTTTTTTGTGAAAATATCCACTAAATGAGGGAATAATATGTGTGAGGGTACCCCAGGAGAGTTCCAAATGTGTGTGGGTGGAATATATATCCCACGGGGGTAAAATTGAAAAAAGGTGAAAAATTTTTTTTTTTTGGACTTATTCATTTTTTCAGCATTTATCAGACTTTCAGATAGGGGAAATGTCAGTGAGCGTTCCGATTTCAGTTCCAGAGCGATTCGCCCGATGAGTCCTTCATATTTAGTCGTTTTCAGCCAATTTTCAGAATGTTTGAAAATTTCACTTTTTTGTGAAAATATCCACTAAATGAGGGAATAATATGTGTGATGGTACCCCAGGAGAGTTCCAAATGTGTATGGGTAGAATATATATCCCACGGGGGTAAAATTGAAAAAAGGTGAAAAAATTTTTTTTTTTGGACTTAGTCATTTTTCAGCATTTATCAGACTTTCAGATAGGGGAAATGTCAGTGAGCGTTCCGATTTAAGTTCCAGAGCGATTCGCCCGATGAGTCCTTCATATTTAGTCGTTTTCAGCCAATTTTCTGAATTTTTGAAAATTTCACTTTTTTGTGAAAATATCCACTAAATGAGGGAATAATATGTGTGAGGGTACCCCAGGAGAGTTCTAAATGTGTGTGGGTAGAATATATATCACACGGGGGTAAAATTGAAAAAAGGTGAAAAATATTTTTTTTTTGGACTTAGTCATTTTTTCAGCGTTTATCAGACTTTCAGATAGGGGAAATGTCAGTGAGCGTTCCGATTTCAGTTCCAGAGCGATTCGCCCGATGAGTCCTTCATATTTAGTCGTTTTCAGCCAAATTTCAGAATTTTTGAAAATTTCACTTTTTTGTGAAAATATCCACTAAATGAGGGAATAATATGTGTGAGGGTACCCCAGGAGAGTTCCAAATGTGTGTGGGTAGAATATATATCCCACGGGGGTAAAATTGAAAAAAGGTGAAAAAAATATTTTTTTTGGACTTAGTCATTTTTCAGCATTTATCAGACTTTCAGATAGGGGAAATGTCAGTGAGCGTTCCGATTTAAGTTCCAGAGCGATTCGCCCGATGAGTCCTTCATATTTAGTCGTTTTCAGCCAATTTTCTGAATTTTTGAAAATTTCACTTTTTTGTGAAAATATCCACTAAATGAGGGAATAATATGTGTGAGGGTACCCCAGGAGAGTTCCAAATGTGTGTGGGTAGAATATATATCACACGGGGGTAAAATTGAAAAAAGGTGAAAAATATTTTTTTTTGGACTTAGTCATTTTTTCAGCGTTTATCAGACTTTCAGATAGGGGAAATGTCAGTGAGCGTTCCGATTTCAGTTCCAGAGCGATTCGCCCGATGAGTCCTTCATATTTAGTCGTTTTCAGCCAATTTTCAGAATGTTTGAAAATTTCACTTTTTTGTGAAAATATCCACTAAATGAGGGAATAATATGTGTGATGGTACCCCAGGAGAGTTCCAAATGTGTATGGGTAGAATATATATCCCACGGGGGTAAAATTGAAAAAAGGTGAAAAATATTTTTTTTTTGGACTTAGTCATTTTTTCAGCGTTTATCAGACTTTCAGATAGGGGAAATGTCAGTGAGCGTTCCGATTTCAGTTCCAGAGCGATTCGCCCGATGAGTCCTTCATATTTAGTCGTTTTCAGCCAAATTTCAGAATTTTTGAAAATTTCACTTTTTTGTGAAAATATCCACTAAATGAGGGAATAATATGTGTGAGGGTACCCCAGGAGAGTTCCAAATGTGTGTGGGTAGAATATATATCACACGGGGGTAAAATTGAAAAAAGGTGAAAAATATTTTTTTTTTGGACTTAGTCATTTTTTCAGCGTTTATCAGACTTTCAGATAGGGGAAATGTCAGTGAGCGTTCCGATTTCAGTTCCAGAGCGATTCGCCCGATGAGTCCTTCATATTTAGTCGTTTTCAGCCAAATTTCAGAATT
Organism: Phyllobates terribilis; assembly: GCF_046119375.1. NCBI lineage: Eukaryota > Metazoa > Chordata > Amphibia > Anura > Dendrobatidae > Phyllobates > Phyllobates terribilis. The sequence goes on along the minus strand of NW_027362773.1, from coordinate 15,252,533 downwards.
TTTGAAAATTTCACTTTTTTGTGAAAATATCCACTAAATGAGGGAATAATATGTGTGAGGGTACCCCAGGAGAGTTCCAAATGTGTGTGGGTAGAATATATATCCCACGGGGGTAAAATTGAAAAAAGGTGAAAAAAATATTTTTTTTGGACTTAGTCATTTTTCAGCATTTATCAGACTTTCAGATAGGGGAAATGTCAGTGAGCGTTCCGATTTAAGTTCCAGAGCGATTCGCCCGATGAGTCCTTCATATTTAGTCGTTTTCAGCCAATTTTCTGAATTTTTGAAAATTTCACTTTTTTGTGAAAATATCCACTAAATGAGGGAATAATATGTGTGAGGGTACCCCAGGAGAGTTCCAAATGTGTGTGGGTAGAATATATATCACACGGGGGTAAAATTGAAAAAAGGTGAAAAATATTTTTTTTTGGACTTAGTCATTTTTTCAGCGTTTATCAGACTTTCAGATAGGGGAAATGTCAGTGAGCGTTCCGATTTCAGTTCCAGAGCGATTCACCCGATGATTCCTTCATATTTAGTCGTTTTCAGCCAACTTTCTGAATTTTTGAAAATTTCACTTTTTTGTGAAAATATCCACTAAATGAGGGAATAATATGTGTGAGGGTACCCCAGGAGAGTTCCAAATGTGTGTGGGTAGAATATATATCCCACGGGGGTAAAATTGAAAAAAGGTGAAAAATATTTTTTTTTTGGACTTAGTCATTTTTTCAGCATTTATCAGACTTTCAGATAGGGGAAATGTCAGTGAGCGTTCCGATTTCAGTTCCAGAGCGATTCGCCCGATGAGTCCTTCATATTTAGTCGTTTTCAGCCAATTTTCAGAATGTTTGAAAATTTCACTTTTTTGTGAAAATATCCACTAAATGAGGGAATAATATGTGTGATGGTACCCCAGGAGAGTTCCAAATGTGTATGGGTAGAATATATATCCCACGGGGGTAAAATTGAAAAAAGGTGAAAAAATTTTTTTTTTTGGACTTAGTCATTTTTCAGCGTTTATCAGACTTTCAGATAGGGGAAATGTCAGTGAGCGTTCCGATTTCAGTTCCAGAGCGATTCGCCCGATGAGTCCTTCATATTTAGTCGTTTTCAGCCAAATTTCAGAATTTTTGAAAATTTCACTTTTTTGTGAAAATATCCACTAAATGAGGGAATAATATGTGTGAGGGTACCCCAGGAGAGTTCCAAATGTGTGTGGGTAGAATATATATCCCACGGGGGTAAAATTGAAAAAAGGTGAAAAAAATATTTTTTTTGGACTTAGTCATTTTTCAGCATTTATCAGACTTTCAGATAGGGGAAATGTCAGTGAGCGTTCCGATTTAAGTTCCAGAGCGATTCGCCCGATGAGTCCTTCATATTTAGTCGTTTTCAGCCAATTTTCTGAATTTTTGAAAATTTCACTTTTTTGTGAAAATATCCACTAAATGAGGGAATAATATGTGTGAGGGTACCCCAGGAGAGTTCCAAATGTGTGTGGGTAGAATATATATCACACGGGGGTAAAATTGAAAAAAGGTGAAAAATATTTTTTTTTGGACTTAGTCATTTTTTCAGCGTTTATCAGACTTTCAGAGAGGGGAAATGTCAGTGAGCGTTCCGATTTCAGTTCCAGAGCGATTCACCCGATGATTCCTTCATATTTAGTCGTTTTCAGCCAACTTTCTGAATTTTTGAAAATTTCACTTTTTTGTGAAAATATCCACTAAATGAGGGAATAATATGTGTGAGGGTACCCCAGGAGAGTTCCAAATGTGTGTGGGTGGAATATATATCCCACGGGGGTAAAATTGAAAAAAGGTGAAAAAATTTTTTTTTTTGGACTTATTCATTTTTTCAGCATTTATCAGACTTTCAGATAGGGGAAATGTCAGTGAGCGTTCCGATTTCAGTTCCAGAGCGATTCGCCCGATGAGTCCTTCATATTTAGTCGTTTTCAGCCAATTTTCTGAATTTTTGAAAATTTCACTTTTTTGTGAAAATATCCACTAAATGAGGGAATAATATGTGTGAGGGTACCCCAGGAGAGTTACAAATGTGTGTGGGTAGAATATATATCACACGGGGGTAGAATTGAAAAAAGGTGAAAAATATTTTTTTTTTGGACTTAGTCATTTTTTCAGCGTTTATCAGACTTTCAGATAGGGGAAATGTCAGTGAGCGTTCCGATTTCAGTTCCAGAGTGATTCGCCCGATGAGTCCTTAATATTTACTTGTTTTCAGCCAAATTTCAGAATTTTTGAAAATTTCACTTTTTTGTGAAAATATCCACTAAATGAGGGAATAATATGTGTGAGGGTACCCCAGGAGAGTTCCAAATGTGTGTGGGTAGAATATATATCCCACGGGGGTAAAATTGAAAAAAGGTGAAAAATTTTTTTTTTTGGACTTAGTCATTTTTTCAGCATTTATCAGACTTTCAGATAGGGGAAATGTCAGTGAGTGTTCCGATTTCAGTTCCAGAGCGATTCACCCGATGAGTCCTTCATATTTAGTCGTTTTCAGCCAACTTTCTGAATTTTTGAAAATTTCACTTTTTTGTGAAAATATCCACTAAATGAGGGAATAATATGTGTGAGGGTACCCCAGGAGAGTTCCAAATGTGTGTGGGTAGAATATATATCACACGGGGGAAAAATTGAAAAAAGGTGAAAAAAATTTTTTTTTGGACTTAGTCATTTTTCAGCATTTATCAGACTTTCAGATAGGGGAAATGTCAGTGAGCATTCCGATTTCAGTTCCAGAGCGATTCGCCCGATGAGTCCTTAATATTTAGTTGTTTTCAGCCAAATTTCAGAATTTTTAAAAATTTCACTTTTTTGTGAAAATATCCACTAAATGAGGGAATAATATGAGTGAGGGTACCCCAGGAGAGTTCCAAATGTGTGTGGGTGGAATATATATCCCACGGGGGTAAAATTGAAAAAAGGTGAAAAAAATTTTTTTTTGGACTTAGTCATTTTTCAGCATTTATCAGACTTTCAGATAGGGGAAATGTCAGTGAGCATTCCGATTTAAGTTCCAGAGCGATTCGCCCGATGAGTCCTTCATATTTAGTCGTTTTCAGCCAATTTTCTGAATTTTTGAAAATTTCACTTTTTTGTGAAAATATCCACTAAATGAGGGAATAATATGTGTGAGAGTACCCCAGGAGAGTTCCAAATGTGTGTGGGTAGAATATATATCACACGGGGGTAAAATTGAAAAAAGGTGAAAAATTTTTTTTTTTGGACTTAGTCATTTTTTCAGCGTTTATCAGACTTTCAGATAGGGGAAATGTCAGTGAGCGTTCCGATTTCAGTTCCAGAGCGATTCGCCCAATGAGTCTTTAATATTTAGTTGTTTTCAGCCAAATTTCAGAATTTTTGAAAATTTCACTTTTTTGTGAAAATATCCACTAAATGAGGGAATAATATGTGTGAGGGTACCCCAGGAGAGTTCCAAATGTGTGTGGGTAGAATATATATCCCACGGGGGTAAAATTGAAAAAAGGTGAAAAAAATTTTTTTTTTGGACTTAGTCATTTTTCAGCATTTATCAGACTTTCAGATAGGGGAAATGTCAGTGAGCGTTCCGATTTAAGTTCCAGAGCGATTCGCCCGATGAGTCCTTCATATTTAGTCGTTTTCAGCCAACTTTCTGAATTTTTGAAAATTTCACTTTTTTGTGAAAATATCCACTAAATGAGGGAATAATATGTGTGAGGGTACCCCAGGAGAGTTCCAAATGTGTGTGGGTAGAATATATATCACATGGGGGAAAAATTGAAAAAAGGTGAAAAATTTTTTTTTTTGGACTTAGTCATTTTTTCAGCGTTTATCAGACTTTCAGATAGGGGAAATGTCAGTGAGCGTTCCGATTTCAGTTCCAGAGCGATTCGCCCAATGAGTCTTTAATATTTAGTTGTTTTCAGCCAAATTTCAGAATTTTTGAAAATTTCACTTTTTTGTGAAAATATCCACTAAATGAGGGAATAATATGTGTGAGGGTACCCCAGGAGAGTTCCAAATGTGTGTGGGTAGAATATATATCCCACGGGGGTAAAATTGAAAAAAGGTGAAAAAAATTTTTTTTTTGGACTTAGTCATTTTTCAGCATTTATCAGACTTTCAGATAGGGGAAATGTCAGTGAGCGTTCCGATTTAAGTTCCAGAGCGATTCGCCCGATGAGTCCTTCATATTTAGTCGTTTTCAGCCAACTTTCTGAATTTTTGAAAATTTCACTTTTTTGTGAAAATATCCACTAAATGAGGGAATAATATGTGTGAGGGTACCCCAGGAGAGTTCCAAATGTGTGTGGGTAGAATATATATCACATGGGGGAAAAATTGAAAAAAGGTGAAAAATTTTTTTTTTTGGACTTAGTCATTTTTTCAGCGTTTATCAGACTTTCAGATAGGGGAAATGTCAGTGAGCATTCCGATTTAAGTTCCAGAGCGATTCGCCCGATGAGTCCTTCATATTTAGTCGTTTTCAGCCAATTTTCTGAATTTTTGAAAATTTCACTTTTTTGTGAAAATATCCACTAAATGAGGGAATAATATGTGTGAGGGTACCCCAGGAGAGTTCCAAATGTGTGTGGGTAGAATATATATCACACGGGGGTAAAATTGAAAAAAGGTGAAAAATATTTTTTTTTGGACTTAGTCATTTTTTCAGCGTTTATCAGACTTTCAGATAGGGGAAATGTCAGTGAGCGTTCCGATTTCAGTTCCAGAGCGATTCACCCGATGATTCCTTCATATTTAGTCGTTTTCAGCCAACTTTCTGAATTTTTGAAAATTTCACTTTTTTGTGAAAATATCCACTAAATGAGGGAATAATATGTGTGAGGGTACCCCAGGAGAGTTCCAAATGTGTGTGGGTAGAATATATATCCCACGGGGGTAAAATTGAAAAAAGGTGAAAAATATTTTTTTTTTGGACTTAGTCATTTTTTCAGCATTTATCAGACTTTCAGATAGGGGAAATGTCAGTGAGCGTTCCGATTTCAGTTCCAGAGCGATTCGCCCGATGAGTCCTTCATATTTAGTCGTTTTCAGCCAATTTTCAGAATGTTTGAAAATTTCACTTTTTTGTGAAAATATCCACTAAATGAGGGAATAATATGTGTGATGGTACCCCAGGAGAGTTCCAAATGTGTATGGGTAGAATATATATCCCACGGGGGTAAAATTGAAAAAAGGTGAAAAAATTTTTTTTTTTGGACTTAGTCATTTTTCAGCATTTATCAGACTTTCAGATAGGGGAAATGTCAGTGAGCGTTCCGATTTAAGTTCCAGAGCGATTCGCCCGATGAGTCCTTCATATTTAGTCGTTTTCAGCCAATTTTCTGAATTTTTGAAAATTTCACTTTTTTGTGAAAATATCCACTAAATGAGGGAATAATATGTGTGAGGGTACCCCAGGAGAGTTCTAAATGTGTGTGGGTAGAATATATATCACACGGGGGTAAAATTGAAAAAAGGTGAAAAATATTTTTTTTTTGGACTTAGTCATTTTTTCAGCGTTTATCAGACTTTCAGATAGGGGAAATGTCAGTGAGCGTTCCGATTTCAGTTCCAGAGCGATTCGCCCGATGAGTCCTTCATATTTAGTCGTTTTCAGCCAAATTTCAGAATTTTTGAAAATTTCACTTTTTTGTGAAAATATCCACTAAATGAGGGAATAATATGTGTGAGGGTACCCCAGGAGAGTTCCAAATGTGTGTGGGTAGAATATATATCCCACGGGGGTAAAATTGAAAAAAGGTGAAAAAAATATTTTTTTTGGACTTAGTCATTTTTCAGCATTTATCAGACTTTCAGATAGGGGAAATGTCAGTGAGCGTTCCGATTTAAGTTCCAGAGCGATTCGCCCGATGAGTCCTTCATATTTAGTCGTTTTCAGCCAATTTTCTGAATTTTTGAAAATTTCACTTTTTTGTGAAAATATCCACTAAATGAGGGAATAATATGTGTGAGGGTACCCCAGGAGAGTTCCAAATGTGTGTGGGTAGAATATATATCACACGGGGGTAAAATTGAAAAAAGGTGAAAAATATTTTTTTTTGGACTTAGTCATTTTTTCAGCGTTCATCAGACTTTCAGATAGGGGAAATGTCAGTGAGCGTTCCGATTTCAGTTCCAGAGCGATTCACCCGATGATTCCTTCATATTTAGTCGTTTTCAGCCAACTTTCTGAATTTTTGAAAATTTCACTTTTTTGTGAAAATATCCACTAAATGAGGGAATAATATGTGTGAGGGTACCCCAGGAGAGTTCCAAATGTGTGTGGGTAGAATATATATAACACGGGGGTAAAATTAAAAAAAGGTGAAAAAAATTTTTTTTTTGGACTTAGTCATTTTTCAGCATTTATCAGACTTTCAGATAGGGGAAATGTCAGTGAGCGTTCCGATTTAAGTTCCAGAGCGATTCGCCCGATGAGTCCTTCATATTTAGTCGTTTTCAGCCAATTTTCTGAATTTTTGAAAATTTCACTTTTTTGTGAAAATATCCACTAAATGAGGGAATAATATGTGTGAGGGTACCCCAGGAGAGTTCCAAATGTGTGTGGGTAGAATATATATAACACAGGGGTAAAATTGAAAAAAGGTGAAAAATATTTTTTTTTGGACTTAGTCATTTTTTCAGCGTTTATCAGACTTTCAGATAGGGGAAATGTCAGTGAGCGTTCCGATTTCAGTTCCAGAGCGATTCACCCGATGATTCCTTCATATTTAGTCGTTTTCAGCCAACTTTCTGAATTTTTGAAAATTTCACTTTTTTGTGAAAATATCCACTAAATGAGGGAATAATATGTGTGAGGGTACCCCAGGAGAGTTCCAAATGTGTGTGGGTAGAATATATATCCCACGGGGGTAAAATTGAAAAAAGGTGAAAAATATTTTTTTTTTGGACTTAGTCATTTTTTCAGCATTTATCAGACTTTCAGATAGGGGAAATGTCAGTGAGCGTTCCGATTTCAGTTCCAGAGCGATTCGCCCGATGAGTCCTTCATATTTAGTCGTTTTCAGCCAATTTTCAGAATGTTTGAAAATTTCACTTTTTTGTGAAAATATCCACTAAATGAGGGAATAATATGTGTGAGGGTACCCCAGGAGAGTTCCAAATGTGTGTGGGTAGAATATATATCCCACGGGGGTAAAATTGAAAAAAGGTGAAAAAAATTTTTTTTTTGGACTTAGTCATTTTTCAGCATTTATCAGACTTTCAGATAGGGGAAATGTCAGTGAGCGTTCCGATTTAAGTTCCAGAGCGATTCGCCCGATGAGTCCTTCATATTTAGTCGTTTTCAGCCAACTTTCTGAATTTTTGAAAATTTCACTTTTTTGTGAAAATATCCACTAAATGAGGGAATAATATGTGTGAGGGTACCCCAGGAGAGTTCCAAATGTGTGTGGGTAGAATATATATCACATGGGGGAAAAATTGAAAAAAGGTGAAAAATTTTTTTTTTTGGACTTAGTCATTTTTTCAGCGTTTATCAGACTTTCAGATAGGGGAAATGTCAGTGAGCATTCCGATTTAAGTTCCAGAGCGATTCGCCCGATGAGTCCTTCATATTTAGTCGTTTTCAGCCAATTTTCTGAATTTTTGAAAATTTCACTTTTTTGTGAAAATATCCACTAAATGAGGGAATAATATGTGTGAGGGTACCCCAGGAGAGTTCCAAATGTGTGTGGGTAGAATATATATCACACGGGGGTAAAATTGAAAAAAGGTGAAAAATATTTTTTTTTGGACTTAGTCATTTTTTCAGCGTTTATCAGACTTTCAGATAGGGGAAATGTCAGTGAGCGTTCCGATTTCAGTTCCAGAGCGATTCACCCGATGATTCCTTCATATTTAGTCGTTTTCAGCCAACTTTCTGAATTTTTGAAAATTTCACTTTTTTGTGAAAATATCCACTAAATGAGGGAATAATATGTGTGAGGGTACCCCAGGAGAGTTCCAAATGTGTGTGGGTAGAATATATATCCCACGGGGGTAAAATTGAAAAAAGGTGAAAAATATTTTTTTTTTGGACTTAGTCATTTTTTCAGCATTTATCAGACTTTCAGATAGGGGAAATGTCAGTGAGCGTTCCGATTTCAGTTCCAGAGCGATTCGCCCGATGAGTCCTTCATATTTAGTCGTTTTCAGCCAATTTTCAGAATGTTTGAAAATTTCACTTTTTTGTGAAAATATCCACTAAATGAGGGAATAATATGTGTGATGGTACCCCAGGAGAGTTCCAAATGTGTATGGGTAGAATATATATCCCACGGGGGTAAAATTGAAAAAAGGTGAAAAAATTTTTTTTTTTGGACTTAGTCATTTTTCAGCATTTATCAGACTTTCAGATAGGGGAAATGTCAGTGAGCGTTCCGATTTAAGTTCCAGAGCGATTCGCCCGATGAGTCCTTCATATTTAGTCGTTTTCAGCCAATTTTCTGAATTTTTGAAAATTTCACTTTTTTGTGAAAATATCCACTAAATGAGGGAATAATATGTGTGAGGGTACCCCAGGAGAGTTCTAAATGTGTGTGGGTAGAATATATATCACACGGGGGTAAAATTGAAAAAAGGTGAAAAATATTTTTTTTTTGGACTTAGTCATTTTTTCAGCGTTTATCAGACTTTCAGATAGGGGAAATGTCAGTGAGCGTTCCGATTTCAGTTCCAGAGCGATTCGCCCGATGAGTCCTTCATATTTAGTCGTTTTCAGCCAAATTTCAGAATTTTTGAAAATTTCACTTTTTTGTGAAAATATCCACTAAATGAGGGAATAATATGTGTGAGGGTACCCCAGGAGAGTTCCAAATGTGTGTGGGTAGAATATATATCACACGGGGGTAAAATTGAAAAAAGGTGAAAAATATTTTTTTTTGGACTTAGTCATTTTTTCAGCGTTCATCAGACTTTCAGATAGGGGAAATGTCAGTGAGCGTTCCGATTTCAGTTCCAGAGCGATTCACCCGATGATTCCTTCATATTTAGTCGTTTTCAGCCAACTTTCTGAATTTTTGAAAATTTCACTTTTTTGTGAAAATATCCACTAAATGAGGGAATAATATGTGTGAGGGTACCCCAGGAGAGTTCCAAATGTGTGTGGGTAGAATATATATAACACGGGGGTAAAATTAAAAAAAGGTGAAAAAAATTTTTTTTTTGGACTTAGTCATTTTTCAGCATTTATCAGACTTTCAGATAGGGGAAATGTCAGTGAGCGTTCCGATTTAAGTTCCAGAGCGATTCGCCCGATGAGTCCTTCATATTTAGTCGTTTTCAGCCAATTTTCTGAATTTTTGAAAATTTCACTTTTTTGTGAAAATATCCACTAAATGAGGGAATAATATGTGTGAGGGTACCCCAGGAGAGTTCCAAATGTGTGTGGGTAGAATATATATAACACAGGGGTAAAATTGAAAAAAGGTGAAAAATATTTTTTTTTGGACTTAGTCATTTTTTCAGCGTTTATCAGACTTTCAGATAGGGGAAATGTCAGTGAGCGTTCCGATTTCAGTTCCAGAGCGATTCACCCGATGATTCCTTCATATTTAGTCGTTTTCAGCCAACTTTCTGAATTTTTGAAAATTTCACTTTTTTGTGAAAATATCCACTAAATGAGGGAATAATATGTGTGAGGGTACCCCAGGAGAGTTCCAAATGTGTGTGGGTAGAATATATATCCCACGGGGGTAAAATTGAAAAAAGGTGAAAAATATTTTTTTTTTGGACTTAGTCATTTTTTCAGCATTTATCAGACTTTCAGATAGGGGAAATGTCAGTGAGCGTTCCGATTTCAGTTCCAGAGCGATTCGCCCGATGAGTCCTTCATATTTAGTCGTTTTCAGCCAATTTTCAGAATGTTTGAAAATTTCACTTTTTTGTGAAAATATCCACTAAATGAGGGAATAATATGTGTGATGGTACCCCAGGAGAGTTCCAAATGTGTATGGGTAGAATATATATCCCACGGGGGTAAAATTGAAAAAAGGTGAAAAAATTTTTTTTTTTGGACTTAGTCATTTTTCAGCATTTATCAGACTTTCAGATAGGGGAAATGTCAGTGAGCGTTCCGATTTAAGTTCCAGAGCGATTCGCCCGATGAGTCCTTCATATTTAGTCGTTTTCAGCCAATTTTCTGAATTTTTGAAAATTTCACTTTTTTGTGAAAATATCCACTAAATGAGGGAATAATATGTGTGAGGGTACCCCAGGAGAGTTCTAAATGTGTGTGGGTAGAATATATATCACACGGGGGTAAAATTGAAAAAAGGTGAAAAATATTTTTTTTTTGGACTTAGTCATTTTTTCAGCGTTTATCAGACTTTCAGATAGGGGAAATGTCAGTGAGCGTTCCGATTTCAGTTCCAGAGCGATTCGCCCGATGAGTCCTTCATATTTAGTCGTTTTCAGCCAAATTTCAGAATTTTTGAAAATTTCACTTTTTTGTGAAAATATCCACTAAATGAGGGAATAATATGTGTGAGGGTACCCCAGGAGAGTTCCAAATGTGTGTGGGTAGAATATATATCCCACGGGGGTAAAATTGAAAAAAGGTGAAAAAAATATTTTTTTTGGACTTAGTCATTTTTCAGCATTTATCAGACTTTCAGATAGGGGAAATGTCAGTGAGCGTTCCGATTTAAGTTCCAGAGCGATTCGCCCGATGAGTCCTTCATATTTAGTCGTTTTCAGCCAATTTTCTGAATTTTTGAAAATTTCACTTTTTTGTGAAAATATCCACTAAATGAGGGAATAATATGTGTGAGGGTACCCCAGGAGAGTTCCAAATGTGTGTGGGTAGAATATATATCACACGGGGGTAAAATTGAAAAAAGGTGAAAAATATTTTTTTTTGGACTTAGTCATTTTTTCAGCGTTCATCAGACTTTCAGATAGGGGAAATGTCAGTGAGCGTTCCGATTTCAGTTCCAGAGCGATTCACCCGATGATTCCTTCATATTTAGTTGTTTTCAGCCAACTTTCTGAATTTTTGAAAATTTCACTTTTTTGTGAAAATATCCACTAAATGAGGGAATAATATGTGTGAGGGTACCCCAGGAGAGTTCCAAATGTGTGTGGGTAGAATATATATAACACGGGGGTAAAATTAAAAAAAGGTGAAAAAAATTTTTTTTTTGGACTTAGTCATTTTTCAGCATTTATCAGACTTTCAGATAGGGGAAATGTCAGTGAGCGTTCCGATTTAAGTTCCAGAGCGATTCGCCCGATGAGTCCTTCATATTTAGTCGTTTTCAGCCAATTTTCTGAATTTTTGAAAATTTCACTTTTTTGTGAAAATATCCACTAAATGAGGGAATAATATGTGTGAGGGTACCCCAGGAGAGTTCCAAATGTGTGTGGGTAGAATATATATAACACGGGGGTAAAATTGAAAAAAGGTGAAAAATATTTTTTTTTGGACTTAGTCATTTTTTCAGCGTTTATCAGACTTTCAGATAGGGGAAATGTCAGTGAGCGTTCCGATTTCAGTTCCAGAGCGATTCGCCCGATGAGTTCTTAATATTTAGTTGTTTTCAGCCAAATTTCCGAATTTTTAAAAATTTCACTTTTTTGTGAAAATATCCACTAAATGAGGGAATAATATGTGTGAGGGTACCCCAGGAGAGTTCCAAATGTGTGTGGGTGGAATATATATCCCACGGGGGTAAAATTGAAAAAAGGTGAAAAAATTTTTTTTTTTGGACTTATTCATTTTTTCAGCATTTATCAGACTTTCAGATAGGGGAAATGTCAGTGAGCATTCCGATTTCAGTTCCAGAGCGATTCGCCCGATGAGTCCTTCATATTTAGTCGTTTTCAGCCAATCTTCAGAATGTTTGAAAATTTCACTTTTTTGTGAAAATATCCACTAAATGAGGGAATAATATGTGTGAGGGTACCACAGGAGAGTTCCAAATGTGTGTGGGTAGAATATATATCCCACGGGGGTAAAATTGAAAAAAGGTGAAAAAAATTTTTTTTTTGGACTTAGTCATTTTTTCAGCATTTATCAGACTTTCAGATAGGGGAAATGTCAGTGAGCGTTCCGATTTCAGTTCCAGAGTGATTCGCCCGATGAGTCCTTCATATTTAGTCGTTTTCAGCCAATTTTCTGAATTTTTGAAAATTTCACTTTTTTGTGAAAATATCCACTAAATGAGGGAATAATATGTGTGAGGGTACCCCAGGAGAGTTCCAAATGTGTGTGGGTAGAATATATATCACACGGGGGTAAAATTGAAAAAAGGTGAAAAATATTTTTTTTTTGGACTTAGTCATTTTTTCAGCGTTTATCAGACTTTCAGATAGGGGGAATGTCAGTGAGCGTTCCGATTTCAGTTCCAGAGTGATTCGCCCGATGAGTCCTTAATATTTAGTTGTTTTCAGCCAAATTTCAGAATTTTTGAAAATTTCACTTTTTTGTGAAAATATCCACTAAATGAGGGAATAATATGTGTGAGGGTACCCCAGGAGAGTTCCAAATGTGTGTCGGTAGAATATATATCCCACGGGGGTAAAATTGAAAAAAGGTGAAAAATTTTTTTTTTTTGGACTTAGTCATTTTTTCAGCATTTATCAGACTTTCAGATAGGGGAAATGTCAGTGAGCGTTCCGATTTCAGTTCCAGAGCGATTCACCCGATGAGTCCTTCATATTTAGTCGTTTTCAGCCAATTTTCTGAATTTTTGAAAATTTCACTTTTTTGTGAAAATATCCACTAAATGAGGGAATAATATGTGTGAGGGTACCCCAGGAGAGTTACAAATGTGTGTGGGTAGAATATATATCACACGGGGGTAGAATTGAAAAAAGGTGAAAAATATTTTTTTTTTGGACTTAGTCATTTTTTCAGCGTTTATCAGACTTTCAGATAGGGGAAATGTCAGTGAGCGTTCCGATTTCAGTTCCAGAGTGATTCGCCCGATGAGTCCTTAATATTTACTTGTTTTCAGCCAAATTTCAGAATTTTTGAAAATTTCACTTTTTTGTGAAAATATCCACTAAATGAGGGAATAATATGTGTGAGGGTACCCCAGGAGAGTTCCAAATGTGTGTGGGTAGAATATATATCCCACGGGGGTAAAATTGAAAAAAGGTGAAAAATTTTTTTTTTTGGACTTAGTCATTTTTTCAGCATTTATCAGACTTTCAGATAGGGGAAATGTCAGTGAGTGTTCCGATTTCAGTTCCAGAGCGATTCACCCGATGAGTCCTTCATATTTAGTAGTTTTCAGCCAACTTTCTGAATTTTTGAAAATTTCACTTTTTTGTGAAAATATCCACTAAATGAGGGAATAATATGTGTGAGGGTACCCCAGGAGAGTTCCAAATGTGTGTGGGTAGAATATATATCACACGGGGGAAAAATTGAAAAAAGGTGAAAAATTTTTTTTTTTGGACTTAGTCATTTTTTCAGCGTTTATCAGACTTTCAGATAGGGGAAATGTCAGTGAGCATTCCGATTTCAGTTCCAGAGCGATTCGCCCGATGAGTCCTTAATATTTAGTTGTTTTCAGCCAAATTTCAGAATTTTTAAAAATTTCACTTTTTTGTGAAAATATCCACTAAATGAGGGAATAATATGAGTGAGGGTACCCCAGGAGAGTTCCAAATGTGTGTGGGTGGAATATATATCCCACGGGGGTAAAATTGAAAAAAGGTGAAAAAATTTTTTTTTTGGACTTAGTCATTTTTCAGCATTTATCAGACTTTCAGATAGGGGAAATGTCAGTGAGCATTCCGATTTAAGTTCCAGAGCGATTCGCCCGATGAGTCCTTCATATTTAGTCGTTTTCAGCCAACTTTCTGAATTTTTGAAAATTTCACTTTTTTGTGAAAATATCCACTAAATGAGGGAATAATATGTGTGAGGGTACCCCAGGAGAGTTCCAAATGTGTGTGGGTAGAATATATATCACATGGGGGAAAAATTGAAAAAAGGTGAAAAATTTTTTTTTTTGGACTTAGTCATTTTTTCAGCGTTTATCAGACTTTCAGATAGGGGAAATGTCAGTGAGCGTTCCGATTTCAGTTCCAGAGTGATTCGCCCGATGAGTCCTTAATATTTACTTGTTTTCAGCCAAATTTCAGAATTTTTGAAAATTTCACTTTTTTGTGAAAATATCCACTAAATGAGGGAATAATATGTGTGAGGGTACCCCAGGAGAGTTCCAAATGTGTGTGGGTAGAATATATATCCCACGGGGGTAAAATTGAAAAAAGGTGAAAAATTTTTTTTTTTGGACTTAGTCATTTTTTCAGCATTTATCAGACTTTCAGATAGGGGAAATGTCAGTGAGTGTTCCGATTTCAGTTCCAGAGCGATTCACCCGATGAGTCCTTCATATTTAGTAGTTTTCAGCCAACTTTCTGAATTTTTGAAAATTTCACTTTTTTGTGAAAATATCCACTAAATGAGGGAATAATATGTGTGAGGGTACCCCAGGAGAGTTCCAAATGTGTGTGGGTAGAATATATATCACACGGGGGAAAAATTGAAAAAAGGTGAAAAATTTTTTTTTTTGGACTTAGTCATTTTTTCAGCGTTTATCAGACTTTCAGATAGGGGAAATGTCAGTGAGCATTCCGATTTCAGTTCCAGAGCGATTCGCCCGATGAGTCCTTAATATTTAGTTGTTTTCAGCCAAATTTCAGAATTTTTAAAAATTTCACTTTTTTGTGAAAATATCCACTAAATGAGGGAATAATATGAGTGAGGGTACCCCAGGAGAGTTCCAAATGTGTGTGGGTGGAATATATATCCCACGGGGGTAAAATTGAAAAAAGGTGAAAAAATTTTTTTTTTGGACTTAGTCATTTTTCAGCATTTATCAGACTTTCAGATAGGGGAAATGTCAGTGAGCATTCCGATTTAAGTTCCAGAGCGATTCGCCCGATGAGTCCTTCATATTTAGTCGTTTTCAGCCAACTTTCTGAATTTTTGAAAATTTCACTTTTTTGTGAAAATATCCACTAAATGAGGGAATAATATGTGTGAGGGTACCCCAGGAGAGTTCCAAATGTGTGTGGGTAGAATATATATCACATGGGGGAAAAATTGAAAAAAGGTGAAAAATTTTTTTTTTTGGACTTAGTCATTTTTTCAGCGTTTATCAGACTTTCAGATAGGGGAAATGTCAGTGAGCATTCCGATTTCAGTTCCAGAGCGATTCGCCCGATGAGTCCTTCATATTTAGTTGTTTTCAGCCAAATTTCAGAATTTTTAAAAATTTCACTTTTTTGTGAAAATATCCACTAAATGAGGGAATAATATGAGTGAGGGTACCCCAGGAGAGTTCCAAATGTGTGTGGGTGGAATATATATCCCACGGGGGTAAAATTGAAAAAAGGTGAAAAAAATTTTTTTTTGGACTTAGTCATTTTTCAGCATTTATCAGACTTTCAGATAGGGGAAATGTCAGTGAGCATTCCGATTTAAGTTCCAGAGCGATTCGCCCGATGAGTCCTTCATATTTAGTCGTTTTCAGCCAATTTTCTGAATTTTTGAAAATTTCACTTTTTTGTGAAAATATCCACTAAATGAGGGAATAATATGTGTGAGAGTACCCCAAGAGAGTTCCAAATGTGTGTGGGTAGCATATATATCACACGGGGGTAAAATTGAAAAAAGGTGAAAAATTTTTTTTTTTGGACTTAGTCATTTTTTCAGCGTTTATCAGACTTTCAGATAGGGGAAATGTCAGTGAGCGTTCCGATTTCAGTTCCAGAGCGATTCGCCCAATGAGTCTTTAATATTTAGTTGTTTTCAGCCAAATTTCAGAATTTTTGAAAATTTCACTTTTTTGTGAAAATATCCACTAAATGAGGGAATAATATGTGTGAGGGTACCCCAGGAGAGTTCCAAATGTGTGTGGGTGGAATATATATCCCACGGGGGTAAAATTGAAAAAAGGTGAAAAAATTTTTTTTTTTGGACTTATTCATTTTTTCAGCATTTATCAGACTTTCAGATAGGGGAAATGTCAGTGAGCGTTCCGATTTCAGTTCCAGAGCGATTCGCCCGATGAGTCCATCATATTTAGTCGTTTTCAGCCAATTTTCAGAATGGTTGAAAATTTCACTTTTTTGTGAAAATATCCACTAAATGAGGGAATAATATGTGTGAGGGTACCACAGGAGAGTTCCAAATGTGTGTGGGTAGAATATATATCCCACGGGGGTAAAATTGAAAAAAGGTGAAAAAAATATTTTTTTTGGACTTAGTCATTTTTCAGCATTTATCAGACTTTCAGATAGGGGAAATGTCAGTGAGCTTTCCGATTTAAGTTCCAGAGCGATTCGCCCAATGAGTCCTTCATATTTAGTCCTTTTCAGCCAATGTTCTGAATTTTTGAAAATTTCACTTTTTTGTGAAAATATCCACTAAATGAGGGAATAATATGTGTGAGGGTACCCCAGGAGAGTTCCAAATGTGTGTGGGTAGAATATATATCACACGGGGGAAAAATTGAAAAAAGGTGAAAAATTTTTTTTTTTGGACTTAGTCATTTTTTCAGCGTTTATCAGACTTTCAGATAGGGGAAATGTCAGTGAGCATTCCGATTTCAGTTCCAGAGCGATTCGCCCGATGAGTCCTTAATATTTAGTTGTTTTCAGCCAAATTTCAGAATTTTTAAAAATTTCCCTTTTTTGTGAAAATATCCACTAAATGAGGGAATAATATGTGTGAGAGTACCCCAGGAGAGTTCCAAATGTGTGTGGGTAGAATATATATCACACGGGGGTAAAATTGAAAAAAGGTGAAAAAAATTTTTTTTTTGGACTTAGTCATTTTTCAGCATTTATCAGACTTTCAGATAGGGGAAATGTCAGTGAGCTTTCCGATTTAAGTTCCAGAGCGATTCGCCCGATGAGTCCTTCATATTTAGTCGTTTTCAGCCAATTTTCTGAATTTTTGAAAATTTCACTTTTTTGTGAAAATATCCACTAAATGAGGGAATAATATGTGTGAGGGTACCCCAGGAGAGTTCCAAATGTGTGTGGGTAGAATATATATCACACGGGGGTAAAATTGAAAAAAGGTGAAAAAATTTTATTTTTGGACTTAGTCATCTTTCAGCATTTATCAGACTTTCAGATAGGGGAAATGTCAGTGAGCGTTCCGATTTAAGTTCCAGAGCGATTCGCCCGATGAGTCCTTCATATTTAGTCGTTTTCAGCCAATTTTCTGAATTTTTGAAAATTTCACTTTTTTGTGAAAATATCCACTAAATGAGGGAATAATATGTGTGAGGGTACCCCAGGAGAGTTCCAAATGTGTGTGGGTAGAATATATATAACACGGGGGTAAAATTGAAAAAAGGTGAAAAATATTTTTTTTTGGACTTAGTCATTTTTTCAGCGTTTATCAGACTTTCAGATAGGGGAAATGTCAGTGAGCGTTCCGATTTCAGTTCCAGAGCGATTCGCCCGATGAGTCCTTAATATTTAGTTGTTTTCAGCCAAATTACAGAATTTTTAAAAATTTCACTTTTTTGTGAAAATATCCACTAAATGAGGGAATAATATGTGTGAGGGTACCCCAGGAGAGTTCCAAATGTGTGTGGGTGGAATATATATCCCACGGGGGTAAAATTGAAAAAAGGTGAAAAAATTTTTTTTTTTGGACTTATTCATTTTTTCAGCATTTATCAGACTTTCAGATAGGGGAAATGTCAGTGAGCGTTGCGATTTCAGTTCCAGAACGATTCGCCCGATGAGTCCATCATATTTAGTCGTTTTCAGCCAATTTTCAGAATGGTTGAAAATTTCACTTTTTTGTGAAAATATCCACTAAATGAGGGAATAATATGTGTGAGGGTACCACAGGAGAGTTCCAAATGTGTGTGGGTAGAATATATATCCCACGGGGGTAAAATTGAAAAAAGGTGAAAAAAATATTTTTTTTGGACTTAGTCATTTTTCAGCATTTATCAGACTTTCAGATAGGGGAAATGTCAGTGAGCTTTCCGATTTAAGTTCCAGAGCGATTCGCCCAATGAGTCCTTCATATTTAGTCCTTTTCAGCCAATGTTCTGAATTTTTGAAAATTTCACTTTTTTGTGAAAATATCCACTAAATGAGGGAATAATATGTGTGAGGGTACCCCAGGAGAGTTCCAAATGTGTGTGGGTAGAATATATATCACACGGGGGTAAAATTAAAAAAAGGTGAAAAATATTTTTTTTTGGACTTAGTCATTTTTTCAGCGTTTATCAGACTTTCAGATAGGGGAAATGTCAGTGAGCGTTCCGATTTCAGTTCCAGAGTGATTCGCCCGATGAGTCCTTAATATTTAGTTGTTTTCAGCCAAATTTCAGAATTTTTGAAAATTTCACTTTTTTGTGAAAATATCCACTAAATGAGGGAATAATATGTGTGAGGGTACCCCAGGAGAGTTCCAAATGTGTGTGGGTAGAATATATATCCCACGGGGGTAAAATTGAAAAAAGGTGAAAAAATTTTTTTTTTTGGACTTAGTCATTTTTTCAGCATTTATCAGACTTTCAGATAGGGGAAATGTCAGTGAGTGTTCCGATTTCAGTTCCAGAGCGATTCACCCGATGAGTCCTTCATATTTAGTCGTTTTCAGCCAACTTTCTGAATTTTTGAAAATTTCACTTTTTTGTGAAAATATCCACTAAATGAGGGAATAATATGTGTGAGGGTACCCGAGGAGAGTTCCAAATGTGTGTGGGTAGAATATATATCACACGGGGGAAAAATTGAAAAAAGGTGAAAAATTTTTTTTTTTGGACTTAGTCATTTTTTCAGCGTTTATCAGACTTTCAGATAGGGGAAATGTCAGTGAGCATTCCGATTTCAGTTCCAGAGCGATTCGCCCGATGAGTCCTTAATATTTAGTTGTTTTCAGACAAATTTCAGAATTTTTAAAAATTTCACTTTTTTGTGAAAATATCCACTAAATGAGGGAATAATATGTGTGAGGGTACCCCAGGAGAGTTCCAAATGTGTGTGGGTAGAATATATATCCCACGGGGGTAAAATTGAAAAAAGGTGAAAAAAATTTTTTTTTTGGACTTAGTCATTTTTCAGCATTTATCAGACTTTCAGATAGGGGAAATGTCAGTGAGCGTTCCGATTTAAGTTCCAGAGCGATTCGCCCGATGAGTCCTTCATATTTAGTCGTTTTCAGCCAATTTTCTGAATTTTTGAAAATTTCACTTTTTTGTGAAAATATCCACTAAATGAGTGAATAATATGTGTGAGGGTACCCCAGGAGAGATCCAAATGTGTGTGGGTAGAATATATATCACACGGGGTAAAATTGAAAAAAGGTGAAAAATTTTTTTTTTTTGGACTTAGTCATTTTTTCAGCGTTTATCAGACTTTCAGATAGGGGAAATGTCAGTGAGCGTTCCGATTTCAGTTCCAGAGCGATTCGCCCGATGAGTCCTTCATATTTAGCCGTTTTCAGCCAAATTTCAGAATTTTTGAAAATTTCACTTTTTTGTGAAAATATCCACTAAATGAGGGAATAATATGTGTGAGGGTACCCCAGGAGAGTTCCAAATGTGTGTGGGTAGAATATATATCCCACGGGGGTAAAATTGAAAAAAGGTGAAAAATTTTTTTTTCGACTTAGTCATTTTTCCGGCGTTTATCAGACTTTCAGATAGGGGAAATGTCAGTGAGCGTTCTGATTTAAGTTCCAGAGCGATTCGCCCGATGAGTCCTTCATATTTAGTGGTTTTCAGCCAATTTTCTGAATTTTTGAAAATTTCACTTTTTTGTGAAAATATCCACTAAATGAGGGAATAATATGTGTGAGGGTACCCCAGGAGAGTTCCAAATGTGTGTGGGTAGAATATATATAACACGGGGGTAAAATTGAAAAAAGGTGAAAAATATTTTATTTTTGGACTTAGTCATCTTTCAGCATTTATCAGACTTTCAGATAGGGGAAATGTCAGTGAGCGTTCCGATTTAAGTTCCAGAGCGATTCGCCCGATGAGTCCTTCATATTTAGTCGTTTTCAGCCAATTTTCTGAATTTTTGAAAATTTCACTTTTTTGTGAAAATATCCACTAAATGAGGGAATAATATGTGTGAGGGTACCCCAGGAGAGTTCCAAATGTGTGTGGGTAGAATATATATAACACGGGGGTAAAATTGAAAAAAGGTGAAAAATATTTTTTTTTGGACTTAGTCATTTTTTCAGCGTTTATCAGACTTTCAGATAGGGGAAATGTCAGTGAGCGTTCCGATTTCAGTTCCAGAGCGATTCGCCCGATGAGTCCTTAATATTTAGTTGTTTTCAGCCAAATTACAGAATTTTTAAAAATTTCACTTTTTTGTGAAAATATCCACTAAATGAGGGAATAATATGTGTGAGGGTACCCCAGGAGAGTTCCAAATGTGTGTGGGTGGAATATATATCCCACGGGGGTAAAATTGAAAAAAGGTGAAAAAATTTTTTTTTTTGGACTTATTCATTTTTTCAGCATTTATCAGACTTTCAGATAGGGGAAATGTCAGTGAGCGTTGCGATTTCAGTTCCAGAACGATTCGCCCGATGAGTCCATCATATTTAGTCGTTTTCAGCCAATTTTCAGAATGGTTGAAAATTTCACTTTTTTGTGAAAATATCCACTAAATGAGGGAATAATATGTGTGAGGGTACCACAGGAGAGTTCCAAATGTGTGTGGGTAGAATATATATCCCACGGGGGTAAAATTGAAAAAAGGTGAAAAAAATATTTTTTTTGGACTTAGTCATTTTTCTGCATTTATCAGACTTTCAGATAGGGGAAATGTCAGTGAGCTTTCCGATTTAAGTTCCAGAGCGATTCGCCCAATGAGTCCTTCATATTTAGTCCTTTTCAGCCAATGTTCTGAATTTTTGAAAATTTCACTTTTTTGTGAAAATATCCACTAAATGAGGGAATAATATGTGTGAGGGTACCCCAGGAGAGTTCCAAATGTGTGTGGGTAGAATATATATCACACGGGGGTAAAATTAAAAAAAGGTGAAAAATATTTTTTTTTGGACTTAGTCATTTTTTCAGCGTTTATCAGACTTTCAGATAGGGGAAATGTCAGTGAGCGTTCCGATTTCAGTTCCAGAGTGATTCGCCCGATGAGTCCTTAATATTTAGTTGTTTTCAGCCAAATTTCAGAATTTTTGAAAATTTCACTTTTTTGTGAAAATATCCACTAAATGAGTGAATAATATGTGTGAGGGTACCCCAGGAGAGTTCCAAATGTGTGTGGGTAGAATATATATCACACGGGGTAAAATTGAAAAAAGGTGAAAAATTTTTTTTTTTTGGACTTAGTCATTTTTTCAGCGTTTATCAGACTTTCAGATAGGGGAAATGTCAGTGAGCGTTCCGATTTCAGTTCCAGAGCGATTCGCCTGATGAGTCCTTCATATTTAGCCGTTTTCAGCCAAATTTCAGAATTTTTGAAAATTTCACTTTTTTGTGAAAATATCCACTAAATGAGGGAATAATATGTGTGAGGGTACCCCAGGAGAGTTACAAATGTGTGTGGGTAGAATATATATCCCACGGGGGTAAAATTGAAAAAAGGTGAAAAATTTTTTTTTCGACTTAGTCATTTTTCCGGCGTTTATCAGACTTTCAGATAGGGGAAATGTCAGTGAGCGTTCTGATTTAAGTTCCAGAGCGATTCGCCCGATGAGTCCTTCATATTTAGTGGTTTTCAGCCAATTTTCTGAATTTTTGAAAATTTCACTTTTTTGTGAAAATATCCACTAAATGAGGGAATAATATGTGTGAGGGTACCCCAGGAGAGTTCCAAATGTGTGTGGGTAGAATATATATAACACGGGTGTAAAATTGAAAAAAGGTGAAAAATATTTTTTTTTGGACTTAGTCATTTTTTCAGCGTTTATCAGACTTTCAGATAGGGGAAATGTCAGTGAGCGTTCCGATTTCAGTTCCAGAGCGATTCGCCCGATGAGTCCTTAATATTTAGTTGTTTTCAGCCAAATTACAGAATTTTTAAAAATTTCACTTTTTTGTGAAAATATCCACTAAATGAGGGAATAATATGTGTGAGGGTACCCCAGGAGAGTTCCAAATGTGTGTGGGTGGAATATATATCCCACGGGGGTAAAATTGAAAAAAGGTGAAAAAATTTTTTTTTTTGGACTTATTCATTTTTTCAGCATTTATCAGACTTTCAGATAGGGGAAATGTCAGTGAGCAATCCGATTTCAGTTCCAGAGTGATTCGCCCGATGAGTCCTTCATATTTAGTCGTTTTCAGCCAATTTTCAGAATGTTTGAAAATTTCACTTTTTTGTGAAAATATCCACTAAATGAGGGAATAATATGTGTGAGGGTACCACAGGAGAGTTCCAAATGTGTGTGGGTAGAATATATATCCCACGGGGGTAAAATTGAAAAAAGGTGAAAAAAATATTTTTTTTGGACTTAGTCATTTTTCAGCATTTATCAGACTTTCAAATAGGGGAAATGTCAGTGAGCTTTCCGATTTAAGTTCCAGAGCGATTCGCCCGATGAGTCCTTCATATTTAGTCCTTTTCAGCCAATGTTCTGAATTTTTGAAAATTTCACTTTTTTGTGAAAATATCCACTAAATGAGGGAATAATATGTGTGAGGGTACCCCAGGAGAGTTCCAAATGTGTGTGGGTAGAATATATATCACACGGGGGTAAAATTGAAAAAAGGTGAAAAATATTTTTTTTTGGACTTAGTCATTTTTTCAGCGTTTATCAGACTTTCAGATAGGGGAAATGTCAGTGAGCGTTCCGATTTCAGTTCCAGAGTGATTCGCCCGATGAGTCCTTAATATTTAGTTGTTTTCAGCCAAATTTCAGAATTTTTGAAAATTTCACTTTTTTGTGAAAATATCCACTAAATGAGGGAATAATATGTGTGAGGGTACCCCAGGAGAGTTCCAAATGTGTGTGGGTAGAATATATATCCCACGGGGGTAAAATTGAAAAAAGGTGAAAAAAATATTTTTTTTGGACTTAGTCATTTTTTCAGCATTTATCAGACTTTCAGATAGGGGAAATGTCAGTGAGTGTTCCGATTTCAGTTCCAGAGCGATTCACCCGATGAGTCCTTCATATTTAGTCGTTTTCAGCCAACTTTCTGAATTTTTGAAAATTTCACTTTTTTGTGAAAATATCCACTAAATGAGTGAATAATATGTGTGAGGGTACCCCAGGAGAGTTCCAAATGTGTGTGGGTAGAATATATATCACACGGGGTAAAATTGAAAAAAGGTGAAAAATTTTTTTTTTTTGGACTTAGTCATTTTTTCAGCGTTTATCAGACTTTCAGATAGGGGAATTGTCAGTGAGCGTTCCGATTTCAGTTCCAGAGCGATTCGCCCGATGAGTCCTTCATATTTAGCCGTTTTCAGCCAAATTTCAGAATTTTTGAAAATTTCACTTTTTTGTGAAAATATCCACTAAATGAGGGAATAATATGTGTGAGGGTACCCCAGGAGAGTTCCAAATGTGTGTGGGTAGAATATATATCCCACGGGGGTAAAATTGAAAAATGGTGAAAATTTTTTTTTTCGACTTAGTCATTTTTCCGGCGTTTATCAGACTTTCAGATAGGGGAAATGTCAGTGAGCGTTCCGATTTAAGTTCCAAAGCGATTTACCCGATGAGTCCTTCATATTTAGTCGTTTTCAGCCAATTTTCTGAATTTTTGAAAATTTCACTTTTTTGTGAAAATATCCACTAAATGAGGGAATAATATGTGTGAGGGTACCCCAGGAGAGTTCCAAATGTGTGTGGGTAGAATATATATCACACGGGGGTAAAATTGATAAAAGGTGAAAAAATTTTATTTTTGGACTTAGTCATCTTTCAGCATTTATCAGACTTTCAGATAGGGGAAATGTCAGTGAGCGTTCCGATTTAAGTTCCAGAGCGATTCGCCCGATGAGTCCTTCATATTTAGTCGTTTTCAGCCAATTTTCTGAATTTTTGAAAATTTCACTTTTTTGTGAAAATATCTACTAAATGAGGGAATAATATGTGTGAGGGTACCCCAGGAGAGTTCCAAATGTGTGTGGGTAGAATATATATCACACGGGGGTAAAATTGAAAAAAGGTGAAAAAATTTTATTTTTGGACTTAGTCATCTTTCAGCATTTATCAGACTTTCAGATAGGGGAAATGTCAGTGAGCGTTCCGATTTAAGTTCCAGAGCGATTCGCCCGATGAGTCCTTCATATTTAGTCGTTTTCAGCCAATTTTCTGAATTTTTGAAAATTTCACTTTTTTGTGAAAATATCCACTAAATGAGGGAATAATATGTGTGAGGGTACCCCAGGAGAGTTCCAAATGTGTGTGGGTAGAATATATATCCCACGGGGGTAAAATTGAAAATGGTGAAACATTTTTTTTTTTGGACTTAGTCATTTTTTCAGTGTTTATCAGACTTTCAGATAGGGGAAATGTCAGTGAGCGTTCCGATTTCAGTTCCAGAGCGATTCGCCCGATGAGTCCTTCATATTTAGTCGTTTTCAGCCAATTTTCTGAATTTTTGAAAATTTCACTTTTTTGGGAAAATATCCACTAAATGAGGGAATAATATGTGTGAGGGTACCCCAGGAGAGTTCCAAATGTGTGTGGGTAGAATATATATATCCCACGGGGGTAAAATTGAAAAAAGGTGAAACATTTTTTTTTTTGGACTTAGTCATTTTTCAGCATTTATCAGACTTTCAGATAGGGGAAATGTCAGTGAGCGTTCCGATTTAAGTTCCAGAGCGATTCGCCCGATGAGTCCTTCATATTTAGTCGTTTTCAGCCAATTTTCTGAATTTTTGAAAATTTCACTTTTTTGGGAAAATATCCACTAAATGAGGGAATAATATGTGTGAGGGTACCCCAGGAGAGTTCCAAATGTGTGTGGGTAGAATATATATCCCACGGGGATAAAATTGAAAAAAGGTGAAAAAAAATTTTTTTTGGGACTTAGTCATTTTTTCAGCATTTATCAGACTTTCAGATAGGGGAAATGTCAGTGAGCGTTCCGATTTCTGTTCCAGAGCGATTCACCCGATGAGTCCTTCATATTTAGTCGTTTTCAGCCAACTTTCTGAATTTTTGAAAATTTCACTTTTTTGTGAAAATATCCACTAAATGAGGGAATAATATGTGTGAGGGTACCCCAGGAGAGTTCCAAATGTGTGTGGGTAGAATATATATCATACGGGGGAAAAATTGAAAAAAGGTGAAAAAATTTTTTTTTTGGACTTAGTCATTTTTTCAGCGTTTATCAGACTTTCAGATAGGGGAAATGTCAGTGAGCGTTCCAATTTCAGTTCCAGAGCGATTCGCCCGATGAGTCCTTCATATTTAGTCGTTTTCAGCCAATTTTCTGAATTTTTGAAAATTTCACTTTTTTGTGAAAATATCCACTAAATGAGGAAATAATATGTGTGAGGGTACCTCAGGAGAGTTCCAAATGTGTGTAGGTAGAATATATATCCCACGGGGGTAAAATTGAAAAAAGGTGAAAAAATTTTTTTTTTGGACTTAGTCATTTTTTCAGCGTTTATCAGACTTTCAGATAGGGGAAATGTCAGTGAGCATTCCGATTTCAGTTCCAGAGCGATTTGCCCGATGAGTCCTTCATATTTAGTCGTTTTCAGCCAATTTTCTGAATTTTTGAAAATGTCACTTTTTTGTGAAAATATCCACTAAATGAGGGAATAATATGTGTGAAGGTACCCCAGGAGAGTTCGAAATGTGTGTGGGTAGAATATATATCCCACGGGGGTAAAATTGAAAAAAGGTGAAAAAATTTTTTTTTTGGACTTAGTCATTTTTTCAGCGTTTATCAGACTTTCAGATAGGGGAAATGTCAGTGAGCGTTCCAATTTCAGTTCCAGAGCGATTCGCCCGATGAGTCCTTAATATTTAGTTGTTTTCAGCCAAATTTCAGAATTTTTGAAAATTTCACTTTTTTGTGAAAATATCCACTAAATGAGGGAATAATATATGTGAGGGTACCCCAGGAGAGTTCCAAATGTGTGTGGGTAGAATATATATCCCACGGGGGTAAAATTGAAAAAAGGTGAAAAAATTTTTTTTTGGACTTAAGTCATTTTCTCAGCGTTTATCAGACTTTCAGATAGGGGAAATGTCAGTGAGCGTTCCGATTTCAGTTCCAGAGCGATTCTCCCGATGAGTCCTTCATATTTAGTCGTTTTCAGCCAATTTTCTGAATTTTTGAAAATTTAACTTTTTTGTGAAAATATCCACTAAATGAGGAAATAATATGCGTGAGGGTACCCCAGGAGACTTCCAAATGTGTGTGGGTAGAATATATATCATACGGGGGAAAAATTGAAAAAAGGTGAAAAAATTTTTTTTTTGGACTTAGTCATTTTTTCAGCGTTTATCAGACTTTCAGATAGGGGAAATGTCAGTGAGCGTTCCAATTTCAGTTCCAGAGCGATTCACCCGATGAGTCCTTCATATTTAGTCGTTTTCAGCCAACTTTCTGAATTTTTGAAAATTTCACTTTTTTGTGAAAATATCCACTAAATGAGGGAATAATATGTGTGAGGGTACCCCAGGAGAGTTCCAAATGTGTGTGGGTAGAATATATATCATACGGGGGAAAAATTGAAAAAACGTGAAAAATTTTTTTTTTTGGACTTAGTCATTTTTTCAGCGTGTATCAGACTTTCAGATAGGGGAAATGTCAGTGAGCATTCCGATTTCGGTTCCAGAGCGATTTGCCCGATGAGTCCTTCATATTTAGTCGTTTTCAGCCAATTTTCTGAATTTTTGAAAATGTCACTTTTTTGTGAAAATATCCACTAAATGAGGGAATAATATGTGTGAGGGTACCCCAGGAGAGTTCCAAATGTGTGTGGGTAGAATATATATCACACGGGGGTAAAATTGATAAAAGGTGAAAAAATTTTATTTTTGGACTTAGTCATCTTTCAGCATTTATCAGACTTTCAGATAGGGGAAATGTCAGTGAGCGTTCCGATTTAAGTTCCAGAGCGATTCGCCCGATGAGTCCTTCATATTTAGTCGTTTTCAGCCAATTTTCTGAATTTTTGAAAATTTCACTTTTTTGTGAAAATATCTACTAAATGAGGGAATAATATGTGTGAGGGTACCCCAGGAGAGTTCCAAATGTGTGTGGGTAGAATATATATCACACGGGGGTAAAATTGAAAAAAGGTGAAAAAATTTTATTTTTGGACTTAGTCATCTTTCAGCATTTATCAGACTTTCAGATAGGGGAAATGTCAGTGAGCGTTCCGATTTAAGTTCCAGAGCGATTCGCCCGATGAGTCCTTCATATTTAGTCGTTTTCAGCCAATTTTCTGAATTTTTGAAAATTTCACTTTTTTGTGAAAATATCCACTAAATGAGGGAATAATATGTGTGAGGGTACCCCAGGAGAGTTCCAAATGTGTGTGGGTAGAATATATATCCCACGGGGGTAAAATTGAAAATGGTGAAACATTTTTTTTTTTGGACTTAGTCATTTTTTCAGTGTTTATCAGACTTTCAGATAGGGGAAATGTCAGTGAGCGTTCCGATTTCAGTTCCAGAGCGATTCGCCCGATGAGTCCTTCATATTTAGTCGTTTTCAGCCAATTTTCTGAATTTTTGAAAATTTCACTTTTTTGGGAAAATATCCACTAAATGAGGGAATAATATGTGTGAGGGTACCCCAGGAGAGTTCCAAATGTGTGTGGGTAGAATATATATATCCCACGGGGGTAAAATTGAAAAAAGGTGAAACATTTTTTTTTTTGGACTTAGTCATTTTTCAGCATTTATCAGACTTTCAGATAGGGGAAATGTCAGTGAGCGTTCCGATTTAAGTTCCAGAGCGATTCGCCCGATGAGTCCTTCATATTTAGTCGTTTTCAGCCAATTTTCTGAATTTTTGAAAATTTCACTTTTTTGGGAAAATATCCACTAAATGAGGGAATAATATGTGTGAGGGTACCCCAGGAGAGTTCCAAATGTGTGTGGGTAGAATATATATCCCACGGGGATAAAATTGAAAAAAGGTGAAAAAAAATTTTTTTTGGGACTTAGTCATTTTTTCAGCATTTATCAGACTTTCAGATAGGGGAAATGTCAGTGAGCGTTCCGATTTCTGTTCCAGAGCGATTCACCCGATGAGTCCTTCATATTTAGTCGTTTTCAGCCAACTTTCTGAATTTTTGAAAATTTCACTTTTTTGTGAAAATATCCACTAAATGAGGGAATAATATGTGTGAGGGTACCCCAGGAGAGTTCCAAATGTGTGTGGGTAGAATATATATCATACGGGGGAAAAATTGAAAAAAGGTGAAAAAATTTTTTTTTTGGACTTAGTCATTTTTTCAGCGTTTATCAGACTTTCAGATAGGGGAAATGTCAGTGAGCGTTCCAATTTCAGTTCCAGAGCGATTCGCCCGATGAGTCCTTCATATTTAGTCGTTTTCAGCCAATTTTCTGAATTTTTGAAAATTTCACTTTTTTGTGAAAATATCCACTAAATGAGGAAATAATATGTGTGAGGGTACCTCAGGAGAGTTCCAAATGTGTGTAGGTAGAATATATATCCCACGGGGGTAAAATTGAAAAAAGGTGAAAAAATTTTTTTTTTGGACTTAGTCATTTTTTCAGCGTTTATCAGACTTTCAGATAGGGGAAATGTCAGTGAGCATTCCGATTTCAGTTCCAGAGCGATTTGCCCGATGAGTCCTTCATATTTAGTCGTTTTCAGCCAATTTTCTGAATTTTTGAAAATGTCACTTTTTTGTGAAAATATCCACTAAATGAGGGAATAATATGTGTGAAGGTACCCCAGGAGAGTTCGAAATGTGTGTGGGTAGAATATATATCCCACGGGGGTAAAATTGAAAAAAGGTGAAAAAATTTTTTTTTTGGACTTAGTCATTTTTTCAGCGTTTATCAGACTTTCAGATAGGGGAAATGTCAGTGAGCGTTCCAATTTCAGTTCCAGAGCGATTCGCCCGATGAGTCCTTAATATTTAGTTGTTTTCAGCCAAATTTCAGAATTTTTGAAAATTTCACTTTTTTGTGAAAATATCCACTAAATGAGGGAATAATATATGTGAGGGTACCCCAGGAGAGTTCCAAATGTGTGTGGGTAGAATATATATCCCACGGGGGTAAAATTGAAAAAAGGTGAAAAAATTTTTTTTTGGACTTAAGTCATTTTCTCAGCGTTTATCAGACTTTCAGATAGGGGAAATGTCAGTGAGCGTTCCGATTTCAGTTCCAGAGCGATTCTCCCGATGAGTCCTTCATATTTAGTCGTTTTCAGCCAATTTTCTGAATTTTTGAAAATTTAACTTTTTTGTGAAAATATCCACTAAATGAGGAAATAATATGCGTGAGGGTACCCCAGGAGACTTCCAAATGTGTGTGGGTAGAATATATATCATACGGGGGAAAAATTGAAAAAAGGTGAAAAAATTTTTTTTTTGGACTTAGTCATTTTTTCAGCGTTTATCAGACTTTCAGATAGGGGAAATGTCAGTGAGCGTTCCAATTTCAGTTCCAGAGCGATTCACCCGATGAGTCCTTCATATTTAGTCGTTTTCAGCCAACTTTCTGAATTTTTGAAAATTTCACTTTTTTGTGAAAATATCCACTAAATGAGGGAATAATATGTGTGAGGGTACCCCAGGAGAGTTCCAAATGTGTGTGGGTAGAATATATATCATACGGGGGAAAAATTGAAAAAACGTGAAAAATTTTTTTTTTTGGACTTAGTCATTTTTTCAGCGTGTATCAGACTTTCAGATAGGGGAAATGTCAGTGAGCATTCCGATTTCAGTTCCAGAGCGATTTGCCCGATGAGTCCTTCATATTTAGTCGTTTTCAGCCAATTTTCTGAATTTTTGAAAATGTCACTTTTTTGTGAAAATATCCACTAAATGAGGGAATAATATGTGTGAGGGTACCCCAGGAGAGTTCCAAATGTGTGTGGGTAGAATATATATCACACGGGGGTAAAATTGATAAAAGGTGAAAAAATTTTATTTTTGGACTTAGTCATCTTTCAGCATTTATCAGACTTTCAGATAGGGGAAATGTCAGTGAGCGTTCCGATTTAAGTTCCAGAGCGATTCGCCCGATGAGTCCTTCATATTTAGTCGTTTTCAGCCAATTTTCTGAATTTTTGAAAATTTCACTTTTTTGTGAAAATATCTACTAAATGAGGGAATAATATGTGTGAGGGTACCCCAGGAGAGTTCCAAATGTGTGTGGGTAGAATATATATCACACGGGGGTAAAATTGAAAAAAGGTGAAAAAATTTTATTTTTGGACTTAGTCATCTTTCAGCATTTATCAGACTTTCAGATAGGGGAAATGTCAGTGAGCGTTCCGATTTAAGTTCCAGAGCGATTCGCCCGATGAGTCCTTCATATTTAGTCGTTTTCAGCCAATTTTCTGAATTTTTGAAAATTTCACTTTTTTGTGAAAATATCCACTAAATGAGGGAATAATATGTGTGAGGGTACCCCAGGAGAGTTCCAAATGTGTGTGGGTAGAATATATATCCCACGGGGGTAAAATTGAAAATGGTGAAACATTTTTTTTTTTGGACTTAGTCATTTTTTCAGTGTTTATCAGACTTTCAGATAGGGGAAATGTCAGTGAGCGTTCCGATTTCAGTTCCAGAGCGATTCGCCCGATGAGTCCTTCATATTTAGTCGTTTTCAGCCAATTTTCTGAATTTTTGAAAATTTCACTTTTTTGGGAAAATATCCACTAAATGAGGGAATAATATGTGTGAGGGTACCCCAGGAGAGTTCCAAATGTGTGTGGGTAGAATATATATATCCCACGGGGGTAAAATTGAAAAAAGGTGAAACATTTTTTTTTTTGGACTTAGTCATTTTTCAGCATTTATCAGACTTTCAGATAGGGGAAATGTCAGTGAGCGTTCCGATTTAAGTTCCAGAGCGATTCGCCCGATGAGTCCTTCATATTTAGTCGTTTTCAGCCAATTTTCTGAATTTTTGAAAATTTCACTTTTTTGGGAAAATATCCACTAAATGAGGGAATAATATGTGTGAGGGTACCCCAGGAGAGTTCCAAATGTGTGTGGGTAGAATATATATCCCACGGGGATAAAATTGAAAAAAGGTGAAAAAAAATTTTTTTTGGGACTTAGTCATTTTTTCAGCATTTATCAGACTTTCAGATAGGGGAAATGTCAGTGAGCGTTCCGATTTCTGTTCCAGAGCGATTCACCCGATGAGTCCTTCATATTTAGTCGTTTTCAGCCAACTTTCTGAATTTTTGAAAATTTCACTTTTTTGTGAAAATATCCACTAAATGAGGGAATAATATGTGTGAGGGTACCCCAGGAGAGTTCCAAATGTGTGTGGGTAGAATATATATCATACGGGGGAAAAATTGAAAAAAGGTGAAAAAATTTTTTTTTTGGACTTAGTCATTTTTTCAGCGTTTATCAGACTTTCAGATAGGGGAAATGTCAGTGAGCGTTCCAATTTCAGTTCCAGAGCGATTCGCCCGATGAGTCCTTCATATTTAGTCGTTTTCAGCCAATTTTCTGAATTTTTGAAAATTTCACTTTTTTGTGAAAATATCCACTAAATGAGGAAATAATATGTGTGAGGGTACCTCAGGAGAGTTCCAAATGTGTGTAGGTAGAATATATATCCCACGGGGGTAAAATTGAAAAAAGGTGAAAAAATTTTTTTTTTGGACTTAGTCATTTTTTCAGCGTTTATCAGACTTTCAGATAGGGGAAATGTCAGTGAGCATTCCGATTTCAGTTCCAGAGCGATTTGCCCGATGAGTCCTTCATATTTAGTCGTTTTCAGCCAATTTTCTGAATTTTTGAAAATGTCACTTTTTTGTGAAAATATCCACTAAATGAGGGAATAATATGTGTGAAGGTACCCCAGGAGAGTTCGAAATGTGTGTGGGTAGAATATATATCCCACGGGGGTAAAATTGAAAAAAGGTGAAAAAATTTTTTTTTTGGACTTAGTCATTTTTTCAGCGTTTATCAGACTTTCAGATAGGGGAAATGTCAGTGAGCGTTCCAATTTCAGTTCCAGAGCGATTCGCCCGATGAGTCCTTAATATTTAGTTGTTTTCAGCCAAATTTCAGAATTTTTGAAAATTTCACTTTTTTGTGAAAATATCCACTAAATGAGGGAATAATATATGTGAGGGTACCCCAGGAGAGTTCCAAATGTGTGTGGGTAGAATATATATCCCACGGGGGTAAAATTGAAAAAAGGTGAAAAAATTTTTTTTTGGACTTAAGTCATTTTCTCAGCGTTTATCAGACTTTCAGATAGGGGAAATGTCAGTGAGCGTTCCGATTTCAGTTCCAGAGCGATTCTCCCGATGAGTCCTTCATATTTAGTCGTTTTCAGCCAATTTTCTGAATTTTTGAAAATTTAACTTTTTTGTGAAAATATCCACTAAATGAGGAAATAATATGCGTGAGGGTACCCCAGGAGACTTCCAAATGTGTGTGGGTAGAATATATATCATACGGGGGAAAAATTGAAAAAAGGTGAAAAAATTTTTTTTTTGGACTTAGTCATTTTTTCAGCGTTTATCAGACTTTCAGATAGGGGAAATGTCAGTGAGCGTTCCAATTTCAGTTCCAGAGCGATTCACCCGATGAGTCCTTCATATTTAGTCGTTTTCAGCCAACTTTCTGAATTTTTGAAAATTTCACTTTTTTGTGAAAATATCCACTAAATGAGGGAATAATATGTGTGAGGGTACCCCAGGAGAGTTCCAAATGTGTGTGGGTAGAATATATATCATACGGGGGAAAAATTGAAAAAACGTGAAAAATTTTTTTTTTTGGACTTAGTCATTTTTTCAGCGTGTATCAGACTTTCAGATAGGGGAAATGTCAGTGAGCATTCCGATTTCGGTTCCAGAGCGATTTGCCCGATGAGTCCTTCATATTTAGTCGTTTTCAGCCAATTTTCTGAATTTTTGAAAATGTCACTTTTTTGTGAAAATATCCACTAAATGAGGGAATAATATGTGTGAAGGTACCCCAGGAGAGTTCGAAATGTGTGTGGGTAGAATATATATCCCACGGGGGTAAAATTGAAAAAAGGTGAAAAAATTTTTTTTTTGGACTTAGTCATTTTTTCAGCGTTTATCAGACTTTCAGATAGGGGAAATGTCAGTGAGCGTTCCAATTTCAGTTCCAGAGCGATTCGCCCGATGAGTCCTTAATATTTAGTTGTTTTCAGCCAAATTTCAGAATTTTTGAAAATTTCACTTTTTTGTGAAAATATCCACTAAATGAGGGAATAATATGTGTGAGGGTACCCCAGGAGAGTTCCAAATGTGTGTGGGTAGAATATATATCCCACGGGGGTAAAATTGAAAAAAGGTGAAAAAATTTTTTTTTGGACTTAAGTCATTTTCTCAGCGTTTATCAGACTTTCAGATAGGGGAAATGTCAGTGAGCGTTCCGATTTCAGTTCCAGAGCGATTCGCCCGATGAGTCCTTCATATTTAGTCGTTTTCAGCCAATTTTCAGAATTTTTGAAAATTTCACTTTTTCGTGAAAATATCCACTAAATGAGGAAATAATATGTGTGAGGGTACCCCAGGAGTGTTCCAAATGTGTGTGGGTAGAATATATATCCCACGGGGGTAAAATTGAAAAAACGTGAAAAATTTTTTTTTTTGGACTTAATCATTTTTTTAGCGTTTATCAGACTTTCAGATAGGGGAAATGTCAGTCAGCGTTCCGATTTCAGTTCCAGAGGGATTCGCCTGATTAGTCCTTCATATTTAGTCGTTTTCAGCCAATTTTCTGAATTTTTGAAAATTTCACTTTTTTGTGAAAATATCCACTAAATGAGGGAATAATATGTGTGAGGGTACCTCAGGAGAATTCCAAATGTGTGTGGGTAGAATATATATCCCACGGGGGTAAAATTGAAAAAAGGTGAAAAATTTTTTTTTTTTGACTTAGTCATTTTTTCACAGTTTTTCAGACTTTCAGATAGGGGAAATGTCAGTGAGCGTTCCGATTTCAATTCCAGAGCGATTCGCCCGATGAGTCCTTCATATTTAGTCGTTTTCAGCCAATTTTCAGAATTTTTGAAAATTTCACTTTTTTGTGAAAATATCCACTAAATGAGGAAATAATATGTGTGAGGGTACCCCAGGAGAGTTCCAAATGTGTGTGGGTAGAATATATATCCCACGGGGGTAAAATTGAAAAAAGGTGAAAAAATATTTTTTTGGGACTTAGTCATTTTAGCGTTTATCAGACTTTCAGATAGGGGAAATGTCAGTGAGCGTTCCGATTTCAGTTCCAGAGCGATTCGCCCGATGAGTCCTTCATATTTAGTCGTTTTCAGCCAATTTTCTGAATTTTTGAAAATTTCACTTTTTTGTGAAAATATCCACTAAATGAGGGAATAATATGTGTGAGGGTACCTCCGGAGAGTTCCAAATGTGTGTGCGTAGAATATATATCCCACGGGGGTAAAATTGAAAAAAGGTGAAAAATTTTTTTTTTTTGGACTTAGTCATTTTTTCACCGTTTTTCAGACTTTCAGATAGTAGAAATGTCAGTGAGCGTTCCGATTTAAGTTCCAGAGCGATTCGCCCGATGAGTCCTTCATATGTAGTCGTTTTCAGCCAATTTTCAGAATTTTTGAAAATTTCACTTTTTTGTGAAAATATCCACTAAATGAGGAAATAGTATGTGTGAGGGTACCTCAGGAGAGTTCCAAATGTGTGTGGGTACAATATATATCCCACGGGGGTAAAATTGAAAAAAGGTGAAAAAAAATTTTTTTTTGACTTAGTCATTTTTTAAGCGTTTATCAGACTTTCAGATAGGGGAAATGTCAGTGAGCATTCCGATTTCAGTTCCAGAGCGATTCGCCCGATGAGTCCTTCATATTTAGTTGTTTTCAGCCAAATTTCAGAATTTTTGAAAATTTCACTTTTTTGTGAAAATATCCACTAAATGAGGGAATAATATGTGTGAGGGTACCCCAGGAGAGTTCCAAATGTGTGTGGGTAGAATATATATCCCACGGGGGTAAAATTGAAAAAAGGTGAAAAATATATTTTTTTGGACTTAGTCATTTTTTCAGCGTTTATCGGACTTTCAGATAGGGGAAATGTCAGTGAGCGTTCCGATTTCAGTTCCAGAGCGATTCGCCCGATGAGTCCTTCATATTTAGTCGTTTTCAGCCAATTTTCTGAATTTTTGAAAATTTCACTTTTTTGTGAAAATATCCACTAAATGAGGGAATAATATGTGTGAGGGTACCTCCGGAGAGTTCCAAATGTGTGTGGGTAGAATATATATCCCACGGGGGTAAAATTGAAAAAAGGTGAAAAATTTTTTTTTTTTGGACTTAGTCATTTTTTCACCGTTTTTCAGACTTTCAGATAGTAGAAATGTCAGTGAGCGTTCCGATTTAAGTTCCAGAGCGATTCGCCCGATGAGTCCTTCATATGTAGTCGTTTTCAGCCAATTTTCAGAATTTTTGAAAATTTCACTTTTTTGTGAAAATATCCACTAAATGAGGAAATAGTATGTGTGAGGGTACCCCAGGAGAGTTCCAAATGTGTGTGGGTAGAATATATATCCCACGGGGGTAAAATGGAAAAAAGGTGAAAAAATTTTTTTTTGGACTTAAGTCATTTTTTCAGCGTTTATCAGACTTTCAGATAGGGGAAATGTCAGTGAGCGTTCCGATTTCAGTTCCAGAGCGATTCGCCCGATTAGTCCTTCATATTTAGTCGTTTTCAGCCAATTTTCTGAATTTTTGAAAATTTCACTTTTTTGTGAAAATATTCACTAAATGAAGGAATAATATGTGTGAGGGTACCTCAGGAGAGTTCCAAATGTGTGTGGGTAGAATATATATGCCACGGGGGTAAAATTGAAAAAAGGTGAAACATTTTTTTTTTTTGGACTTAGTCATTTTTTCACCGTTTTTCAGACTTTCAGATAGTAGAAATGTCAGTGAGCGTTCCGATTTAAGTACCAGAGCGATTCGCCCGATGAGTCCTTCATATTTAGTCGTTTTCAGCCAATTTTCAGAATTTTTGAAAATTTCACTTTTTTGTGAAAATATCCACTAAATGAGGAAATAATATGTGTGAGGGTACCCAAGGAGAGTTCCAAATGTGTGTGGGTAGAATATATATCCCACGGGGGTAAAATTGAAAAAAGGTGAAAAATATTTTTTTTGGACTTAGTCATTTTTTCAGCGTTTATCAGACTTTCTGATAGGGGAAATGTCAGTGAGCATTCCGATTTCAGTTCCAGAGCGATTCGCCCGATGAGTCCTTCATATTTAGTCGTTTTCAGCCAATTTTTGAAAATTTCACTTTTTTGTGAAAATATCCACTAAATGAGGGAATAATATGTGTGAGGGTACCTCAGAAGAGTTCCAAATGTGTGTGGGTAGAATATATATCCCACGGGGGTAAAATTGAAAAAAGGTGAAAAAAATTTTTTTTTTGGACTTAGTCATTTTTTCAGCGTTTATCAGACTTTCAGATAGGGGAAATGTCAGTGAGCGTTCCGATTTCAGTTCCAGAGCGATTCGCCCGATGAGTCCTTCATATTTAGTCGTTTTCAGCCAATTTTCAGAATTTTTGAAAATTTCACTTTTTTTGTGAAAATATCCACTAAATGAGGAAATAATATGTGTGAGGGTACCCCAGGAGAGTTCCAAATGTGTGTGGGTAGAATATATATCCCACGGGGGTAAAATTGAAAAAAGGTGAAAAAAAATTTTTTGGACTTAGTCATTTTTCCGGCGTTTATCAGACTTTCAGATAGGGGAAATGTCAGTGAGCGTTCCGATTTCAGTTCCAGAGTGATTCGCCCGATGAGTCCTTCATATTTAGTTGTTTTCAGCCAAATTTCAGAATTTTTGAAAATTTCACTTTTTTGTGAAAATATCCACTAAATGAGGAAATAATATGCGTGACGGTACCCCAGGAGAGTTCCAAATGTGTGTGGGTAGAATATATATCCCACGGGGGTAAAATTGAAAAAAGGTGAAAAATATATTTTTTTGGACTTAGTCATTTTTTCAGCGTTTATCAGACTTTCAGATAGGGGAAATGTCAGTGAGCGTTCCGATTTCAGTTCCAGAGCGATTCGCCCTATGAGTCCTTCATATTTAGTCGTTTTCAGCCAATTTTCTGAATTTTTGAAAATTTCACTTTTTTGTGAAAATATCCACTAAATGAGGGAATAATATGTGTGAGGGTACCTCCGGAGAGTTCCAAATGTGTGTGGGTAGAATATATATCCCACGGGGGTAAAATTGAAAAAAGGTGAAAAATTATTTTTTTTTGGACTTAGTCATTTTTTCACCGTTTTTCAGACTTTCAGATAGTAGAAATGTCAGTGAGCGTTCCGATTTAAGTTCCAGAGCGATTCGCCCGATGAGTCCTTCATATTTAGTCGTTTTCAGCCAATTTTCAGAATTTTTGAAAATTTCACTTTTTTGTGAAAATATCCACTAAATGAGGAAATAATATGTGTGAGGGTACCCCAGGAGAGTTCCAAATGTGTGTGGGTAGAATATATATCCCACGGGGTAAAATTGAAAAAAGGTGAAAAATTTTTTTTTTTTGGACTTAGTCATTTTTTCACCGTTTTTCAGACTTTCAGATAGTAGAAATGTCAGTGAGCGTTCCGATTTAAGTACCAGAGCGATTCGCCCGATGAGTCCTTCATATTTAGTCGTTTTCAGCCAATTTTTGAAAATTTCACTTTTTTGTGAAAATATCCACTAAATGAGGAAATAATATGCGTGAGGGTACCCCAGGAGAGTTCCAAATGTGTGTGGGTAGAATATATATCCCACAGGGGTAAAATTGAAAAAAGGTGAAAAATATATTTTTTTGGACTTAGTCATTTTTTCAGCGTTTATCAGACTTTCAGATAGGGGAAATGTCAGTGAGCGTTCCGATTTCAGTTCCAGAGCGATTCGCCCTATGAGTCCTTCATATTTAGTCGTTTTCAGCCAATTTTCTGAATTTTTGAAAATTTCACTTTTTTGTGAAAATATCCACTAAATGAGGGAATAATATGTGTGAGGGTACCTCAGGAGAGTTCCAAATGTGTGTGGGTAGAATATATATCCCACGGGGGTAAAATTGAAAAAAGGTGAAAAATATATTTTTTTGGACTTAGTCATTTTTTCAGCGTTTATCAGACTTTCAGATAGGGGAAATGTCAGTGAGCGTTCCGATTTCAGTTCCAGAGCGATTCGCCCTATGAGTCCTTCATATTTAGTCGTTTTCAGCCAATTTTCAGAATTTTTGAAAATTTCACTTTTTTGTGAAAATATCCACTAAATGAGGAAATAATATGTGTGAGGGTACCCCAGGAGAGTTCCAAATGTGTGTGGGTAGAATATATATCCCACGGGGGTAAAATGGAAAAAAGGTGAAAAATTTTTTTTTTGGACTTAAGTCATTTTTTCAGCGTTTATCAGACTTTCAGATAGGGGAAATGTCAGTGAGCGTTCCGATTTCAGTTCCAGAGCGATTCGCCCCATGAGTCCTTCATATTTAGTCGTTTTCAGCCAATTTTCTGAATTTTTGAAAATTTCACTTTTTTGTGAAAATATCCACTAAATGAGGAAATAATGTGCGTGAGGGTACCCCAGGAGAGTTCCAAATGTGTGTGGGTAGAATATATATCCCACGGGGGTAAAATTGAAAAAAGGTGAAAAATATATTTTTTTGGACTTAGTCATTTTTTCAGCGTTTATCAGACTTTCAGATAGGGGAAATGTCAGTGAGCGTTCCGATTTCAGTTCCAGAGCGATTCGCCCGATGAGTCCTTCATATTTAGTCGTTTTCAGCCAATTTTTGAAAATTTCACTTTTTTGTGAAAATATCCACTAAATGAGGAAATAATATGCGTGAGGGTACCCCAGGAGAGTTCCAAATGTGTGTGGGTAGAATATATATCCCACGGGGGTAAAATTGAAAAAAGGTGAAAAATATATTTTTTTGGACTTAGTCATTTTTTCAGCGTTTATCAGACTTTCAGATAGGGGAAATGTCAGTGAGCGTTCCGATTTCAGTTCCAGAGCGATTCGCCAGATGAGTCCTTCATATTTAGTCGTTTTCAGCCAATTTTCTGAATTTTTGAAAATTTCACTTTTTTGTGAAAATATCCACTAAATGAGGGAATAATATGTGTGAGGGTACCTCAGGAGAGTTCCAAATGTGTGTGGGTAGAATATATATCCCACGGGGGTAAAATTGAAAAAAGGTGAAAAATATATTTTTTTGGACTTAGTCATTTTTTCAGCGTTTATCAGACTTTCTGATAGGGGAAATGTCAGTGAGCATTCCGATTTCAGTTCCAGAGCGATTCGCCCGATGAGTCCTTCATATTTAGTCGTTTTCAGCCAATTTTTGAAAATTTCACTTTTTTGTGAAAATATCCACTAAATGAGGAAATAATATGCGTGAGGGTACCCCAGGAGAGTTCCAAATGTGTGTGGGTAGAATATATATCCCACGGGGGTAAAATTGAAAAAAGGTGAAAAATATATTTTTTTGGACTTAGTCATTTTTTCAGCGTTTATCAGACTTTCAGATAGGGGAAATGTCAGTGAGCGTTCCGATTTCAGTTCCAGAGCGATTCGCCAGATGAGTCCTTCATATTTAGTCGTTTTCAGCCAATTTTCAGAATTTTTGAAAATTTCACTTTTTTGTGAAAATATCCACTAAATGAGGAAATAATATGTGTGAGGGTACCCCAGGAGAGTTCCAAATGTGTGTGGGTAGAATATATATCCCACGGGGGTAAAATGGAAAAAAGGTGAAAAATTTTTTTTTTGGACTTAAGTCATTTTTTCAGCGTTTATCAGACTTTCAGATAGGGGAAATGTCAGTGAGCGTTCCGATTTCAGTTCCAGAGCGATTCGCCCCATGAGTCCTTCATATTTAGTCGTTTTCAGCCAATTTTCTGAATTTTTGAAAATTTCACTTTTTTGTGAAAATATCCACTAAATGAGGAAATAATGTGCGTGAGGGTACCCCAGGAGAGTTCCAAATGTGTGTGGGTAGAATATATATCCCACGGGGGTAAAATTGAAAAAAGGTGAAAAATATATTTTTTTGGACTTAGTCATTTTTTCAGCGTTTATCAGACTTTCAGATAGGGGAAATGTCAGTGAGCGTTCCGATTTCAGTTCCAGAGCGATTCGCCCGATGAGTCCTTCATATTTAGTCGTTTTCAGCCAATTTTTGAAAATTTCACTTTTTTGTGAAAATATCCACTAAATGAGGAAATAATATGCGTGAGGGTACCCCAGGAGAGTTCCAAATGTGTGTGGGTAGAATATATATCCCACGGGGGTAAAATTGAAAAAAGGTGAAAAATATATTTTTTTGGACTTAGTCATTTTTTCAGCGTTTATCAGACTTTCAGATAGGGGAAATGTCAGTGAGCGTTCCGATTTCAGTTCCAGAGCGATTCGCCAGATGAGTCCTTCATATTTAGTCGTTTTCAGCCAATTTTCTGAATTTTTGAAAATTTCACTTTTTTGTGAAAATATCCACTAAATGAGGGAATAATATGTGTGAGGGTACCTCAGGAGAGTTCCAAATGTGTGTGGGTAGAATATATATCCCACGGGGGTAAAATTGAAAAAAGGTGAAAAATTATTTTTTTTTGGACTTAGTCATTTTTTCACCGTTTTTCAGACTTTCAGATAGTAGAAATGTCAGTGAGCGTTCTGATTTAAGTTCCAGAGCGATTCGCCCGATGAGTCCTTCATATTTAGTCGTTTTCAGCCAATTTTCAGAATTTTTTAAAATTTCACTTTTTTGTGAAAATATCCACTAAATGAGGAAATAATATGTGTGAGGGTACCCCAGGAGAGTTCCAAATGTGTGTGGGTAGAATATATATCCCACGGGGGTAAAATGGAAAAAAGGTAAAAAATTTTTTTTTTGGACTTAAGTCATTTTTTCAGCGTTTATCAGACTTTCAGATAGGGGAAATGTCAGTGAGCGTTCCGATTTCAGTTCCAGAGCGATTCGCCCGATGAGTCCTTCATATTTAGTCGTTTTCAGCCAATTTTCTGAATTTTTGAAAATTTCACTTTTTTGTGAAAATATCCACTAAATGAGGAAATAATGTGCGTGAGGGTACCCCAGGAGAGTTCCAAATGTGTGTGGGTAGAATATATATCCCACGGGGGTAAAATTGAAAAAAGGTGAAAAATATATTTTTTTGGACTTAGTCATTTTTTCAGCGTTTATCAGACTTTCAGATAGGGGAAATGTTAGTGAGCGTTCCGATTTCAGTTCCAGAGCGATTCGCCCGATGAGTCCTTCATATTTAGTCGTTTTCAGCCAATTTTTGAAAATTTCACTTTTTTGTGAAAATATCCACTAAATGAGGAAATAATATGCGTGAGGGTACCCCAGGAGAGTTCCAAATGTGTGTGGGTAGAATATATATCCCACGGGGGTAAAATTGAAAAAAGGTGAAAAATATATTTTTTTGGACTTAGTCATTTTTTCAGCGTTTATCAGACTTTCAGATAGGGGAAATGTCAGTGAGCGTTCCGATTTCAGTTCCAGAGCGATTCGCCAGATGAGTCCTTCATATTTAGTCGTTTTCAGCCAATTTTCTGAATTTTTGAAAATTTCACTTTTTTGTGAAAATATCCACTAAATGAGGGAATAATATGTGTGAGGGTACCTCAGGAGAGTTCCAAATGTGTGTGGGTAGAATATATATCCCACGGGGGTAAAATTGAAAAAAGGTGAAAAATATATTTTTTTGGACTTAGTCATTTTTTCAGCGTTTATCAGACTTTCAGATAGGGGAAATGTCAGTGAGCGTTCCGATTTCAGTTCCAGAGCGATTCGCCCTATGAGTCCTTCATATTTAGTCGTTTTCAGCCAATTTTCAGAATTTTTGAAAATTTCACTTTTTTGTGAAAATATCCACTAAATGAGGGAATAATATGTGTGAGGGTACCTCAGGAGAGTTCCAAATGTGTGTGGGTAGAATATATATCCCACGGGGGTAAAATTGAAAAAAGGTGAAAAATATATTTTTTTGGACTTAGTCATTTTTTCAGCGTTTATCAGACTTTCAGATAGGGGAAATGTCAGTGAGCGTTCCGATTTCAGTTCCAGAGCGATTCGCCCTATGAGTCCTTCATATTTAGTCGTTTTCAGCCAATTTTCTGAATTTTTGAAAATTTCACTTTTTTGTGAAAATATCCACTAAATGAGGAAATAATATGTGTGAGGGTACCCCTGGAGAGTTCCAAATGTGTGTGGGTAGAATATATATCCCACGGGGGTAAAATGGAAAAAAGGTGAAAAATTTTTTTTTTGGACTTAAGTCATTTTTTCAGCGTTTATCAGACTTTCAGATAGGGGAAATGTCAGTGAGCGTTCCGATTTCAGTTCCAGAGCGATTCGCCCCATGAGTCCTTCATATTTAGTCGTTTTCAGCCAATTTTCTGAATTTTTGAAAATTTCACTTTTTTGTGAAAATATCCACTAAATGAGGAAATAATGTGCGTGAGGGTACCCCAGGAGAGTTCCAAATGTGTGTGGGTAGAATATATATCCCACGGGGGTAAAATTGAAAAAAGGTGAAAAATATATTTTTTTGGACTTAGTCATTTTTTCAGCGTTTATCAGACTTTCAGATAGGGGAAATGTCAGTGAGCGTTCCGATTTCAGTTCCAGAGCGATTCGCCCGATGAGTCCTTCATATTTAGTCGTTTTCAGCCAATTTTTGAAAATTTCACTTTTTTGTGAAAATATCCACTAAATGAGGAAATAATATGCGTGAGGGTACCCCAGGAGAGTTCCAAATGTGTGTGGGTAGAATATATATCCCACGGGTGTAAAATTGAAAAAAGGTGAAAAATATATTTTTTTGGACTTAGTCATTTTTTCAGCGTTTATCAGACTTTCAGATAGGGGAAATGTCAGTGAGCGTTCCGATTTCAGTTCCAGAGCGATTCGCCCTATGAGTCCTTCATATTTAGTCGTTTTCAGCCAATTTTCTGAATTTTTGAAAATTTCACTTTTTTGTGAAAATATCCACTAAATGAGGGAATAATATGTGTGAGGGTACCTCCGGAGAGTTCCAAATGTGTGTGGGTAGAATATATATCCCACGGGGGTAAAATTGAAAAAAGGTGAAAAATTATTTTTTTTT
Organism: Phyllobates terribilis; assembly: GCF_046119375.1. NCBI lineage: Eukaryota > Metazoa > Chordata > Amphibia > Anura > Dendrobatidae > Phyllobates > Phyllobates terribilis. The sequence goes on along the minus strand of NW_027362773.1, from coordinate 15,209,295 downwards.
GGACTTAGTCATTTTTTCACCGTTTTTCAGACTTTCAGATAGTAGAAATGTCAGTGAGCGTTCTGATTTAAGTTCCAGAGCGATTCGCCCGATGAGTCCTTCATATTTAGTCGTTTTCAGCCAATTTTCAGAATTTTTGAAAATTTCACTTTTTTGTGAAAATATCCACTAAATGAGGAAATAATATGTGTGAGGGTACCCCAGGAGAGTTCCAAATGTGTGTGGGTAGAATATATATCCCACGGGGGTAAAATGGAAAAAAGGTGAAAAATTTTTTTTTTGGACTTGTCATTTTTTCAGCGTTTATCAGACTTTCAGATAGGGGAAATGTCAGTGAGCGTTCCGATTTCAGTTCCAGAGCGATTCGCCCGATGAGTCCTTCATATTTAGTCGTTTTCAGCCAATTTTCTGAATTTTTGAAAATTTCACTTTTTTGTGAAAATATCCACTAAATGAGGAAATAATGTGCGTGAGGGTACCCCAGGAGAGTTCCAAATGTGTGTGGGTAGAATATATATCCCACGGGGGTAAAATTGAAAAAAGGTGAAAAATATATTTTTTTGGACTTAGTCATTTTTTCAGCGTTTATCAGACTTTCAGATAGGGGAAATGTCAGTGAGCGTTCCGATTTCAGTTCCAGAGCGATTCGCCAGATGAGTCCTTCATATTTAGTCGTTTTCAGCCAATTTTTGAAAATTTCACTTTTTTGTGAAAATATCCACTAAATGAGGAAATAATATGCGTGAGGGTACCCCAGGAGAGTTCCAAATGTGTGTGGGTAGAATATATATCCCACGGGGGTAAAATTGAAAAAAGGTGAAAAATATATTTTTTTGGACTTAGTCATTTTTTCAGCGTTTATCAGACTTTCAGATAGGGGAAATGTCAGTGAGCGTTCCGATTTCAGTTCCAGAGCGATTCGCCAGATGAGTCCTTCATATTTAGTCGTTTTCAGCCAATTTTCTGAATTTTTGAAAATTTCACTTTTTTGTGAAAATATCCACTAAATGAGGGAATAATATGTGTGAGGGTACCTCAGGAGAGTTCCAAATGTGTGTGGGTAGAATATATATCCCACGGGGGTAAAATTGAAAAAAGGTGAAAAATATATTTTTTTGGACTTAGTCATTTTTTCAGCGTTTATCAGACTTTCAGATAGGGGAAATGTCAGTGAGCGTTCCGATTTCAGTTCCAGAGCGATTCGCCCTATGAGTCCTTCATATTTAGTCGTTTTCAGCCAATTTTCTGAATTTTTGAAAATTTCACTTTTTTGTGAAAATATCCACTAAATGAGGGAATAATATGTGTGAGGGTACCTCCGGAGAGTTCCAAATGTGTGTGGGTAGAATATATATCCCACGGGGGTAAAATTGAAAAAAGGTGAAAAATTATTTTTTTTTGGACTTAGTCATTTTTTCACCGTTTTTCAGACTTTCAGATAGTAGAAATGTCAGTGAGCGTTCCGATTTAAGTTCCAGAGCGATTCGCCCGATGAGTCCTTCATATTTAGTCGTTTTCAGCCAATTTTCAGAATTTTTGAAAATTTCACTTTTTTGTGAAAATATCCACTAAATGAGGAAATAATATGTGTGAGGGTACCCCAGGAGAGTTCCAAATGTGTGTGGGTAGAATATATATCCCACGGGGGTAAAATGGAAAAAAGGTGAAAAATTTTTTTTTTGGACTTAAGTCATTTTTTCAGCGTTTATCAGACTTTCAGATAGGGGAAATGTCAGTGAGCATTCCGATTTCAGTTCCAGAGCGATTCGCCCGATGAGTCCTTCATATTTAGTCGTTTTCAGCCAATTTTCTGAATTTTTGAAAATTTCACTTTTTTGTGAAAATATCCACTAAATGAGGAAATAATATGTGTGAGGGTACCCCAGGAGAGTTCCAAATGTGTGTGGGTAGAATATATATCCCACGGGGGTAAAATGGAAAAAAGGTGAAAAATTTTTTTTTTGGACTTAAGTCATTTTTTCAGCGTTTATCAGACTTTCAGATAGGGGAAATGTCAGTGAGCGTTCCGATTTCAGTTCCAGAGCGATTCGCCCGATGAGTCCTTCATATTTAGTCGTTTTCAGCCAATTTTCTGAATTTTTGAAAATTTCACTTTTTTGTGAAAATATCCACTAAATGAGGAAATAATGTGCGTGAGGGTACCCCAGGAGAGTTCCAAATGTGTGTGGGTAGAATATATATCCCACGGGGGTAAAATTGAAAAAAGGTGAAAAATATATTTTTTTGGACTTAGTCATTTTTTCAGCGTTTATCAGACTTTCAGATAGGGGAAATGTCAGTGAGCGTTCCGATTTCAGTTCCAGAGCGATTCGCCCGATGCGTCCTTCATATTTAGTCGTTTTCAGCCAATTTTCAGAATTTTTGAAAATTTCACTTTTTTGTGAAAATATCCACTAAATGAAGGAATAATATGTGTGAGGGTACCTCAGAAGAGTTCCAAATGTGTGTGGGTAGAATATATATCCCACGGGGGTAAAATTGAAAAAAGGTGAAAAAATTTTTTTTTTTGGACTTAGTCATTTTTTCAGCGTTTATCAGACTTTCAGATAGGGGAAATGTCAGTGAGCGTTCCGATTTCAGTTCCAGAGCGATTCGCCCGATGAGTCCTTCATATTTAGTCGTTTTCAGCCAATTTTCTGAATTTTTGAAAATTTCACTTTTTTGTGAAAATATCCACTAAATGAGGGAATAATATGTGTGAGGGTATCCCAGGAGAGTTCCAAATGTGTGTGGGTAGAATATATATCCCACGGGGGTAAAATTGAAAAAAGGTGAAAAATTTTTTTTTTTGGACTTAGTCATTTTTTCAGCGTTTATCAGACTTTCAGATAGGGGAAATGTCAGTGAGCGTTCCGATTTCAGTTCCAGAGCGATTCTCCCGATGAGTCCTTAATATTTTTTTGTTTCAGCCAAATTTCAGAATTTTTGAAAATTTCACTTTTTTGTGAAAATATCCACTAAATGAGGGAATAATATGTGTGAGGGTACCCCAGGAGAGTTCCAAATGTGTGTGGGTAGAATATATATCCCACGGGGGTAAAATTTAGAGATGAGCGTTGTTCTACTCGAACTGTTCGCCAATCTCAAATTCGAGCTGTTTTGGGCGATGTTCGAGCCGTTCGGCGAACACGAACAATTTGATAAAAATTCGGCTGTTCGAGGTTATGTTCGATAACTGTTCGTGCACCAAAATCATAACTGGATTTTTTCTCAGTAATGATGAAAATTAATGTTAATACGCAGTTTGAGTGTACAGCAGGGTGGGGGGAGGGGCAGGGGATGGATCTCTGCAGGAACAATGAATATCTCCATTTTTTTTTCTCTTTCCCGCATTTACAGTGGGGAGGTGCAATCTGTCAGCCTATCAGCAGCGCACACACGGAGCGAAGTGCTTTTTTTCACACAAGCAAGGGCATGTGTCATTGGCAGTGTATGTCACATGTCCTTGCCCTATAAGACCAAGCCATTTTCCCCGTCGCCACCATTTTCTCACTGCTGCAGCTGCGTGTTAGACGGCACCGCTGTTGCTGTGTGCGCTATACCTTGTTAATTTCAAGCCAATTTTTGCACAAATATACAGATAGCTTGGGAGTAGGGAATATTTGTGATTGCAGTCCTTTTAAGGACTAGGTTACAGCATTTCCTACGACTTTTATCAGGGAGGTCTGTGCTCTTAAATAGATAGGTTGTGGGAGTAAAGATTAATTGTAATTGGAGTCCTTTTCAGGACTAGGTTACATGAGTTCCTATCAGTTTTTGCCAGGCAGGTCTGTGCCAGTGCTGTGCAAGTTTTTTTCACAGCATTTGGCTGAATCTAGCAAAGCTAATCCTTTTTGGCCTATTGCAGAGTGTGTTAGTCAGTGGAGTAGCCTATCTGTGTTGCAAGATAAACCACCTGTGTATAGAATACCAATTTTTTTACTGCACCTAGTGAAGTAAAATCTTTTGGGCATAGCATCATTCTATTAGTCCATCTATACTGACCTCCATCAGGTTGCAAACTGAATATAATTTTTTTCTGCATCTAGCTCTGAAAAAATATTTGGGCTTCTAGCGGTGTGTGGGACTTGGTCTATTAGTCCATCTATACTGACCTCCATCAGGTTGCAAATTAAAAATAATTTTTTTCTGCATCTAGCTCTGAAAAAATTTTTGGGCTTCTAGCAGTGTGTGGGACTTGGTCTATTAGTCCATCTATACTGACCTCCATCAGGTTGCAAATTGAATCAAAAAATTTTCTGCATCTAGCTCTGAAAAAATATTTGGGCTTCTAGCGGTGTGTGGGACTTGGTCTATTAGTCCATCTATACTGACCTCCATCAGGTTGCAAATTAAAAATAATTTTTTTCTGCATCTAGCTCTGTAAAAATATTTGGGCTTCTAGCGGTGTGTGGGACTTGGTCTATTAGTCCATCTATACTGACCTCCATCAGGTTGCAAATTAAAAATAATTTTTTTCTGCATCTAGCTCTGAAAAAATATTTGGGCTTCTAGCAGTGTGTGGGACTTGGTCTATTAGTGCATCTATACTGACCTCCATCAGGTTGCAAATTAAAAATAATTTTTTTCTTCATTTAGCTCTGAAAAAATATTTGGGCTTCTAGCAGTGTGTGGGACTTGTTCTATTAGTCCTTCTATACTGACCTCCAGCAGGTTGCAAATTGAATATAATTTTTTTCTGCATCTAGCTCTGAAAAAATATTTGGGCTTCTAGCAGTGTGTGGGACTTGGTCTATTAGTCCATCTATACTGACCTCCATCAGGTTGCAAATTGAATCAAAAAATTTTCTGCATCTAGCTCTGAAAAAATATTTGGGCTTCTAGTGGTGTGTGGGACTTGGTCTATTAGTCCATCTATACTGACCTCCATCAGGTTGCAAATTAAAAATAATTTTTTTCTGCATCTAGCTCTGAAAAAATATTTGGGCTTCTAGCGGTGTGTGGGACTTGGTCTATTAGTCCATCTATACTGACCTCCATCAGGTTGCAAATTAAAAATAATTTTTTTCTTCATTTAGCTCTGAAAAAATATTTGGGCTTCTAGCAGTGTGTGGGACTTGTTCTATTAGTCCTTCTATACTGACCTCCAGCAGGTTGCAAATTGAATATAATTTTTTTCTGCATCTAGCTCTGAAAAAATATTTGGGCTTCTAGCGGTGTGTGGGACTTGGTCTATTAGTCCATCTATACTGACCTCCATCAGGTTGCAAATTAAAAATAATTTTTTTCTGCATCTAGCTCTGAAAAAATATTTGGGCTTCTAGCAGTGTGTGGGACTTGGTCTATTAGTCCATCTATACTGACCTCCATCAGGTTGCAAATTAAAAATAATTTTTTTCTTCATTTAGCTCTGAAAAAATATTTGGGCTTCTAGCAGTGTGTGGGACTTGTTCTATTAGTCCTTCTATACTGACCTCCAGCAGGTTGCAAATTGAATATAATTTTTTTCTGCATCTAGCTCTGAAAAAATATTTGGGCTTCTAGCGGTGTGTGGGACTTGGTCTTTTAGTCCATCTATACTGACCTCCATCAGGTTGCAAATTAAAAATAATTTTTTTCTGCATCTAGCTCTGAAAAAATATTTGGGCTTCTAGCAGTGTGTGGGACTTGGTCTATTAGTCCATCTATACTGACCTCCATCAGGTTGCAAATTAAAAATAATTTTTTTCTTCATTTAGCTCTGAAAAAATATTTGGGCTTCTAGCAGTGTGTGGGACTTGTTCTATTAGTCCTTCTATACTGACCTCCAGCAGGTTGCAAATTGAATATAATTTTTTTCTGCATCTAGCTCTGAAAAAATATTTGGGCTTCTAGCGGTGTGTGGGACTTGGTCTATTAGTCCATCTATACTGACCTCCATCAGGTTGCAAATTAAAAATATTTTTTTTCTGCATCTAGCTCTGAAAAAATATTTGGGCTTCTAGCAGTGTGTGGGACTTGGTCTATTAGTCCATCTATACTGACCTCCATCAGGTTGCAAACTGAATCAAAAAATTTTCTGCATCTAGCTCTGAAAAAATATTTGGGCTTCTAGCGCTGTGTGGGACTTGGTCTATTAGTCCATCTATACTGACCTCCATCAGGTTGCAAATTAAAAATAATTTTTTTCTGCATCTAGCTCTGAAAAAATATTTGGGCTTCTAGCAGTGTGTGGGACTTGGTCTATTAGTCCATCTATACTGACCTCCATCAGGTTGCAAATTGAATCAAAAAATTTTCTGCATCTAGCTCTGAAAAAATATTTGGGCTTCTAGCGGTGTGTGGGACTTGGTCTATTAGTCCATCTATACTGACCTCCATCAGGTTGCAAATTAAAAATAATTTTTTTCTGCATCTAGCTCTGAAAAAATATTTGGGCTTCTAGCAGTGTGTGGGACTTGGTCTATTAGTCCATCTATACTGACCTCCATCAGGTTGCAAATTAAAAATAATTTTTTTCTTCATTTAGCTCTGAAAAAATATTTGGGCTTCTAGCAGTGTGTGGGACTTGTTCTATTAGTCCTTCTATACTGACCTCCAGCGGGTTGCAAATTGAATATAATTTTTTTCTGCATCTAGCTCTGAAAAAATATTTGGGCTTCTAGCGGTGTGTGGGACTTGGTCTATTAGTCCATCTATACTGACCTCCATCAGGTTGCAAATTAAAAATAATTTTTTTCTGCATCTAGCTCTGAAAAAATATTTGGGCTTCTAGCAGTGTGTGGGACTTGGTCTATTAGTCCATCTATACTGACCTCCATCAGGTTGCAAATTAAAAATAATTTTTTTCTTCATTTAGCTCTGAAAAAATATTTGGGCTTCTAGCAGTGTGTGGGACTTGTTCTATTAGTCCTTCTATACTGACCTCCAGCAGGTTGCAAATTGAATATAATTTTTTTCTGCATCTAGCTCTGAAAAAATATTTGGGCTTCTAGCGGTGTGTGGGACTTGGTCTATTAGTCCATCTATACTGACCTCCATCAGGTTGCAAATTGAATCAAAAAATTTTCTGCATCTAGCTCTGAAAAAATATTTGGGCTTCTAGCGCTGTGTGGGACTTGGTCTATTAGTCCATCTATACTGACCTCCATCAGGTTGCAAATTAAAAATAATTTTTTTCTGCATCTAGCTCTGAAAAAATATTTGGGCTTCTAGCAGTGTGTGGGACTTGGTCTATTAGTCCATCTATACTGACCTCCATCAGGTTGCAAATTGAATCAAAACATTTTCTGCATCTAGCTCTGAAAAAATATTTGGGCTTCTAGCGGTGTGTGGGACTTGGTCTATTAGTCCATCTATACTGACCTCCATCAGGTTGCAAATTAAAAATAATTTTTTTCTGCATCTAGCTCTGAAAAAATATTTGGGCTTCAAGCAGTGTGTGGGACTTGGTCTATTAGTCCATCTATACTGACCTCCATCAGGTTGCAAATTGAATCAAAAAATTTTCTGCATCTAGCTCTGAAAAAATATTTGGCCTTCTAGCGGTGTGTGGGACTTGGTCTATTAGTCCATCTATACTGACCTCCATCAGGTTGCAAATTAAAAATAATTTTTTTCTGCATCTAACCCAGCCAATAGTTTTGGCCTAATACCACAGTTTGGCCACTCAGCTCTGCTCGGTTACCATCCATTGTTTTTTTGTGCAAACAACTCCAGAGTTGTGAATTAGTTAACCACCATAATGAGTGGAAAAAGGCCTGCTGCTGGTGGAAAGGGGAATAGGCGTGTTGGGAAGGGAAAAAAAGGTTGTGTCCGTGGGGTAGGTGCAGAAGAAAGACCATCTTCCAGCCAAACTAAAATGTCTACTTCTTTTAGCGGACAATGTGATAAGATCCCTTTCTTACGGCCACGCCAATCGCTACAAATTCCAGATGAGGCACAAAAACAGCAGGTGCTTCAACGGATATCAAGTGCTCCTTTAAGTGGGCTCTCCTCCACATCAACTTCAACATCACAAATACTCCAGTCCTCAAAGGTGTCACCCAAATCGCACTTGCTTCCTCACAGCTCCCAAATCTCCAGCTGCCCGTCTGAGTATGAGGTAGAACAGATGGTTGAGTCTGCAGAGCTGTTTACTCATACTATAGCCTGGGAATCAGAGGTCGACTCCAGCGCTTCTGTGAATCCAGACGAGGAAATGATCTGCACTGATGCCCAGAATCTTTATGAGTCGGATCCAGGACCAGACGCAGAAGGTTCTGACCATAATGTAGACCCTCATTCCCAAACTGTAACTCCTGTTGGCGGAGACAATGAGGAAGACGATGATAAGACTCAAATACCTGATTGGAGCGCCAACTTTAGTTTTTTGTCAGGGCAGGAACAGGTTGGCTCTGAGGACGACGGGTGTGATAACGCACAGGGTGATGATGATGAGGTCGGAGATCCCACTTACTGTCAACCCACAGTCAGCCAAGAGATGAGGTCAGCAGAGGAGGTGGAGGAAGATGCTAGTGACGACGAGGTCAGGTTGCGCCTTCCTGGACAGAGACGTAGTACTGGAAGCACGTCAACAACTGCATCCTCAAACACAACTCTGCCTCTCACCACAAGTCGTGGTGGCTCTTCAGGTCGCATGGGTGCTAAGCCTTGCATAGCCTGGGCATTTTTTCAGATCGATAAAGATGACCCAACTCGTGTTATCTGTAACATTTCTCAGCAAAAGCTAAGTAGAGGCCAAAAAATACATAGTTTGAGTACTTCATGCATGAACCGGCACATGGACATGAAGCATAAGTTGCAGTGGGAAGCTCAGTGTGCTACAATGCGGCCTAGCCGGCCGGGCCAACCACTGTCTGCCATATCTTGTGCATCCGCGGCCTCTTCATCCTCTGTGACTGGGAGGACAGCAGTCACACGTGTTTTGGGGCGCAGACCTGCCACCTCTTTACCCGCAACAGCCAGCGTGATTGGCAAGTCATCATTTTCTTTGGAGGTGGGAACACCAGCTGGTGTTGAGCGCTGTCCGACATCGATAGCACCACCTTTGGATCAAGGCAACCTAACATGTCCGCCTGCATCTTCCTCACAGACCGGCAGTTTGCCGGGGACACCCTTATCAACCCCGTCTAAGCACAAGAGCCAGCCCTCGGTCCCTCAGATGTGGACAAGTAAAAGACCATTTCCTCCTAGCCATGAGAAAGCTAAGAGGTTGAATTTCACCATCTGCAAGCTTTTGGCTACAGAAATGCTGCCTTTCCGCCTGGTGGACACAGAGGATTTTCGAGACCTTATGTCCGTCGCAGTGCCCCAGTACCAGATGCCCAGTCGACACTACTTCTCAAAGAAAGGTGTGCCTGCGCTCCACCAGCATGTCGCACACAACATCACCGCTTCTTTGAGAAACTCTGTGTGTGACAGGGTGCATTTCACCACAGACACTTGGACGAGTAGGCATGGACAGGGGCGTTACATGTCGCTGACTGGGCACTGGGTAACTATGGTGACAGCAGGACAAGGGGCTGCTGTCCAAGTCTTGCCGTCCCCACGAGTTGTGCGTCAATCCTCTTTATGTCAAAGTTCCTCCACTGCTTCTGCCTCCTCAACCTCCTCTCGGTCTTCCACCTGCACTCAAAGCCTGTCTGGTCATGCCACAAGCTTTCTAACTGCGCAGAAGGGATCCTGCACACCTCCTTACTATGCTGGCAGTAGGGCTCAACGTCATCAGGCGGTTTTTACATTGAAATGTCTGGGAAATGTGAGTCACACAGCTGAGGAGTTGTGGTCAGCTCTGGAGAACCAATTTCATGAATGGTTGTCTCCACTGGACCTGAAACCAGGGAAGGCCGTGTGCGACAATGCTGCAAACCTGGGTGCGGCCCTTCGCCTGGGCAATGTCACACACGTGCCTTGTATGGCTCACGTGTTGAACCTGGTTGTCCAGCAATTTTTAGCCCACTATCCCAGACTAGATGGCCTTCTGCAGAGGGCACGGTCGCTGTGTGCTCACTTCCGCCGTTCGCATCCCGCAGCTCAGCGACTTACATCTCTACAGAAGTCGTTGGGCCTGCCACTTCACCGGCTAAAATGCGATGTGCCTACCCGGTGGAATTCAACTCTGCACATGTTGCAGCGACTGTGGCAGCACCGACAAGCCCTGGTGCAATACGTTCTGACGTATAGCCTGGGCCAACGAGATTCAGAGGTGGGGCAAATCACGCTGGAGGAGTGGTTTCAGATCAGGGACCTATGCACCCTTCTGCACAGTTTTGAAATGGCGACGAAGATGTTTAGTGCTGACGATGCCATTATCAGCATGACTATTCCGGTGATTTACATGCTGGAGCACATGTTAAACAGAATTCGGAGTCAGGTGGTGGCACAAGAGGAGGTGGAGGAAGTAGAGGAGGAGGAGTTGTATGCGGAAGGGCTAACATCTGCAAGGTCCAGACGGTCGGCAGCACCAAGGCGGCAGGCATGTGAGGGTGGGGGAGATGGTTTTACCAGGGCGCATGGTAGCAGCCAAACTAGTGAGGAAGGTGCAGGAGCCCAGGAAGAAGTGGAGGACGAACTAATGGAAGACTCATCAGATGAGGGAGACCTTGATCACATTTCTGTTGTGCGAGGTTGGGGGGAGAGGACAGAGGAAGGAAGCATGATTGTTACCTCGCCACCAACACAACAGGGAGTTGGTGCTCCTGGATGCGCAACACACATGAGTGCCTTCTTGCTGCACTACCTGCAACATGACCCTCGAATTGTGAGAATTAGAAATAATCCTGACTACTGGGTTGCCACACTGTTAGATCCCCGGTACAAAAGTAAATTTGCAGAAATTATTCCTGCCATAGAAAGGGATGCACGCATGCAGGAGTATCAGCAGAGACTGTTGCAGAATCTTACATGTGCTTTTCCACAAAATACCAGTGGTGCACGTAGTGAATCTCACAGTTCCAACTTGCCAACCGTGGGACCGTCAAGTGTTCAGCACTCAAACCGTAACAGAACCACAGTATCTGGTGGTAACATCAATTTTGCGGAATCATTTCACCACTTTTTTAGCCCATCCTTTGCAAGGCCACAGGAGACAAGAAGTCTGACACATAGTCAACGCCTAGAGACGATGGTACAGGAGTATCTCCAAGTAAACATTGAAGCCACGACTGTGTCACTGGACCCTTGCTCTTTTTGGGCTTCCAATCTGGATAAATGGCCGGAGCTAGCCACTTACGCCTTGGAGATCTTGTCATGCCCCGCAGCCAGCGTTCTGTCTGAACGTGTGTTCAGCGCTGCTGGTGGTGTGCTGACAGATAAGCGCACGCGGCTCTCCACTGATAATGTAGACAGACTCACGTTCATAAAGATGAACAAATCATGGATCCGAAACGACTTTTCTACCCCTGTGTCATCCTGGGGAGAGTAAAAGCTTGATGATTGGTTAAAATCACCCTACCAACCGTTTTAAGCTTTCAAATTACTAATCATGTTTATCTGTATCTTGACTGGAAAATAATTTGGGCTTTGTAGCAGTGTGCAGCACTGATCCTATTAGGCCATCTATAATAAGCTCCACCAGATTTAAAATTAAAAATAATTTTTAGCTGCATCTAGCCCGGAAAATAATTTTGGGGCTCCGAGATGCGCAAGACACATAAGTGCCTTCTTGCTGCACTACCTGCAGCATGACCCTCATATTGTCAGAATTCGAAGTAATCATGACTACTGGGTTGCCACACTCTTAGATCCCCCAAACTTTTCGATCAACCTTTTCATTTTAATAAAGACCAAAAAAAATGGTCATTTTTGAAATTATAAGCATTAGCAGGTTGTTAGAAACTGAAATCAAACAGTTTTCAACTCAAAACTTTATTCTAGGTGATGTTACATTTTCACATAGGACCCCTTGTTCGAAAGGAGCTTCTGAACTCTCTCGTCCATTGAATTTGTCAGGTTTTGGATGGTTTCTGCTTCAATTGTTTTGCATGAGGACAGAATACCCTCCCAGAGCTGTTGCTTAGATGTGAACTGCCTCCCGCCATCATAGACACTCCTTTTAATGATGCTCCAAAGGTTCTGAATGGGGTAGAGGTCAGGGGAGCATGGGGGTCACACCATAAGTTTGTCCCCTTTTATGCCCATATCAGCCAGAGATGCAGATGTTTTATGTGCAGCATGAGATGGTGCATTATCATGCAGAAAAATGATCTTGCTGTGAAATACACGGTTCTTCTTCTTGAACCATGGCAGGAAGTGCTGTTTGAGAAAATCCACATACATTATGGAGTTCATCTTTAGCGCCTTCAGGGATCCTAAAGGGGCCGACAATCTCTCTCCCCATGATTCCAGCCCAAAACATTACTCCACCTCCTCCTTGTTGGCGCTGTAGCCGTGTTTGCGTGGGGTGTCCATCAACCAGCCATCCTCCACTCCATCCATCTGGACCATCGAGCGCTGCACGGCACTCATCCGTGAACAAAACAGTTTTGAAATCAGTCTTCATGTAATGTTTGGCCCACTGGAGCCGTTTCTGCTTGTGTGAAGTGGATAGAGGAGGTCGACAGGATGGCGTATGCACAGCTGCAAACCTCTGAAGGACCCTGCATCTTGTTGTTCGGGGGACATTGGAGGCACAAGCAGCTTCAAAAACTTGTCTGCTGCTATGACAAGGCTTTTTTGCCGCTGCTCTTTCAACCTGACGTAATTGCCTGTAGGAAAGAGTCCTCAATTTGCCCTTATCAGCACGCACACGTGTGTACTGTGAATCAGCTACATACTTCTTGATTGCCAAGACACTTCATCCTGATCATCGCACAATGTTGATTGTAGTCATGCCTTGACCTAAACACTCCACAATTTGTTGCTTCTCAGCAGCCGACACATCCTTTTTCTTTCCCATTTTGGCAGAAAATGTAGGCTGCTGAATAATGTGACAGAGCCTTCTTAAGTAGTCTTGCCTTTCATTGGACACACCTGCCAAACTAATTAGCACTGGTGTCTGCAATTGCTTACAGTGATATAAAGAGCCCTGACACACATCACCATCAATGAGTTTAACTGACAAACAAACAAATTCTTCCCTTATCACTCCTAAACACTTTTTGCATAATAATTTGGAACACAGTGTACATGTGCTTTTCCACAAAACACCAGTGGTTCACGTAGTGAATCTTACAGTTCTAACTTGCCAACTGTGGTCTGTATGGAGTTGTTCAATAAAGGGCCCAAAATTAAGATAACATAGATGGGAGAGGTCTCTATGAATAGGAATTCCTAAGTATTTGATACCCTGTGAGGGCCAGGCAAAGGGAAAGTTGGACTGGATGGAATCCTATATGGATTTGGGGAGGGAGACATCGAGGGCCTCAGACTTCGCTGCATTGATTTTAAAATTTGACCATGTAACAAAGTGATCTATTTCAGCCATAACAGCATGGATGGATATATGTGATTGAGTGATATATACTAGGACATCATCAGCAAATAGAGAGCACTTGTACTCGGTGCCTCCCACCTCAATCCACCTAATATTGGGGTTATGGCGAATTGATGAGAGCAGGTGCTCCGTCACTAGGATGTATAAGAGAGGGGACAGAGAACATCCCTGCCTTGTCCCATTGGTGATTGTGAAAGGTGATGAAAATGTTCTGACGCGCCCCCTGGGCCTTGGGACACCCGGAGCCGGACCCTTTTTGGTGGATGCTGGTGGTTGTAGTCTCCGAGCCGGCAACCCGGTTCCGTGGCTCAGGGCGGTCAAACCAGTGGCGGAACTATTTATGTGGTTTTGATGTTTAAATGTCCGACTACGCCACCCGTGGATTGCGGTCAGAGTGAACCGCCGCTCCAGGGCAGACCGCTGAGGCTGGTGTTGTGGGTGCAGCAGAGCGTAGCATAACTCCCCACGGGAGGAGTATAGCCTCAGGGCAGTGTATGCGGAGGATGGGGGTGATGGTGCAGGGCAGCAGCAGTAATGACACGGAGTCAGTGATGCAGTCCAGGGCCTTTACTCACAGTTCTTATTATCCAGATCACGTCTGCAGGTAACGGCTGCCCACGTCGTACTGTGCTCACCAGGTGAGGGGCTCAGACAACTCCCAGATAACTTTGGAGCGCTTCACAGGACCCCCTTTGTGTGTCCTTTGTCTGGCCTTTCTTACCAACCCTTCTGTCCGGCTGCCTCGGGCCTCCTCTTGGTAAACTTGGCGCCAGTTTCCCTGACCCTATGTGGTGCCTTCCTAGCGGGTGTAGCGAGGGGCTGCGCCACATAAAATGTCACAGCCTCCTGTTTCTAGCTGAGGGTCGTTTCCTGCCTCCACTAGTTTCGGGGACCGGTCTCCCCCTTTGGCCTGACCCCTCCACGCAGGTGGATTCTGGCGTGCGGTGGCGACTCGCCCGTCCACACCCCTGAGATCCCTTCGTTCCTCGTTCCTGGAGCCTTCTCCGCTCCCCTTCCTTCCTTCTCCCTCTTCCAGGCCTGGGCCTCTGTTACTAGGCCCGCCTCCGGAGCAGAGCTCATGCAGAGCCCCTGCTCCCTGCCACTTCTGCTCAGACTTCTCTGCACTGAACTAAGATGGTGCCCACCTTTTATACTCCCTTCTCAATGCACCCAGGAACTGCTTCCTCCCTGCTCCTGCACTACAGGGTTCCCCTTCCTCAGTGTTCCCTCCCCCCACTCCAGCCAGGGACAGGGACTGTCGTGCCCATCTCAGGGGCATATTGGTCGCCCTGCCCCACGGCAATGTGGTGTAATGCATGCAGGTGTCGGGTCCTGATCCACACTGCATCCTTACCTGAGAGTGAGATATCACACCTCTGGGTGAGGTGCAATACCTCTGTAGCAACCGAGCCCTCAGGGTGCTACAGTTCCATTTATCTTCAGCCTAGGTGACGTATTGCGATACAGGGCCGTGATTTTGGCTATAAAAGGGTCCCCTAGACCCCTACCCCAAGCTTTTTAAGAGAATCATATATGACGTGCCAGGAGACTCTATGGAATGCTTTCTCAGCATCCAACGAGAGTATCTAATTACAAATTTTTAACTGCATCTAGCCCAGGAAATACTTTGTGCCTAGTAGCAGGGTCTGCTAGTCAGCAGATTATCCCGGCTGTTAAGCAAGCTACACCACCTGTAGTTTGGACACTTCATTTTGTCAAAGGAAATGCTTCGGGACCACGGGATACTCAGTGAAGAGCATCAGGAGGCACCCCAAGGCATAGGGGCTGGGACTGGCAGTAGGATGCCTTGCGTGGACAGCCGAGCTCGATCCTTATAAAAGCTTTTTAACTGCAGCAGCTTTAGTGGACGCTACTGGAGCTGGAATTACGCGGCTGCTGGCATGAGACTTGCCCTCCAATAGATCCTTGTAAATGGATTTAAAGTGTATTCATTCAAATTAGAGAGACAATTTAAATTAAAAAGCTTAGAGCTGCCTCCACCACAGGGGGGCTCGCTCGACCCACCAGCGGACAGGCACCAGTATTGGGAGAGGAGGGCTGGCCATCAGGGTTCACCGCGGCTCTGGCACAAACCCGGCGACACGGAGGTGGCACGGGCAGGAGTGGACTGGCCGTGTCGGCTTCTCACTTTTTGGATTTTAGAAGGGCATGACATGCCTATATCTGTGTCTCCCCCTCCTTTTACTCCTCCACGTCTTTTATTTTCGCATGACTATATGTACTTGTCACTTTTCCATGTGTTAGTTATGTCTTCTGAGCAGTTTGTCAGCTTTTGGACACCTTTGAAGGTGTTTTCTATGTGTTTCTATGTGTTTTTGTTTGCCTGCCATTGATTTTAACGGTGTTCGAAGGTGTTCGACGAACAGTTCGACGAACAGTTCGGCGAACACACGGGTGTTCGACGAACCGAACCGAACTCGAACACTATGGGGGTGGCTCAACACTAGTAAAATTGAAAAAAGGTGAAAAAATTTTTTTTTTGGACTCAGT
The DNA here is from genome assembly GCF_046119375.1 of Phyllobates terribilis. Taxonomy (NCBI): domain Eukaryota; kingdom Metazoa; phylum Chordata; class Amphibia; order Anura; family Dendrobatidae; genus Phyllobates; species Phyllobates terribilis. The sequence goes on along the minus strand of NW_027362773.1, from coordinate 15,193,409 downwards.
CATTTTAGCGTTTATCAGACTTTCAGATAGGGGAAATGTCAGTGAGCGTTCCGATTTCAGTTCCAGAGCGATTCGCCCGATGAGTCCTTCATATTTAGTCATTTTCAGCCAATTTTCAGAATTTTTGAAAATTTCACTTTTTTGTGAAAATATCCACTAAATGAGGGAATAATATGTGTGAGGGTATCCCAGGAGAGTTCCAAATGTGTGTGGGTAGAATATATATCCCACGGGGGTAAAATTGAAAAAAGGTGAAAAATTTTTTTTTTTGGACTTAGTCATTTTTTCAGCGTTTATCAGACTTTCAGATAGGGGAAATGTCAGTGAGCGTTCCGATTTCAGTTCCAGAGCGATTCGCCCGATGAGTCCTTAATATTTATTTGTTTCAGCCAAATTTCAGAATTTTTGAAAATTTCACTTTTTTGTGAAAATATCCACTAAATGAGGGAATAATATGTGTGAGGGTACCCCAGGAGAGTTCCAAATGTGTGTGGGTAGAATATATATCCCACGGGGGTAAAATGGAAAAAAGGTGAAAAAATTTTTTTTTGGACTTAAGTCATTTTTTCAGCGTTTATCAGACTTTCAGATAGGGGAAATGTCAGTGAGCGTCCCGATTTCAGTTCCAGAGCGATTCACCCAATGAGTCCTTCATATTTAGTCGTTTTCAGCCAATTTTCAGAATTTTTGAAAATCTCACTTTTTTGTGAAAATATCCACTAAATGAGGGAATAATATGTGTGAGGGTACCTCAGGAGAGTTCCAAATGTGTGTGGGTAGAATATATATCCCACGGGGGTAAAATTGAAAAAAGGTGAAAAAAATTTTTTTTTTGACTCAGTCATTTTAGCGTTTATCAGACTTTCAGATAGGGGAAATGTCAGTGAGCGTTCCGATTTCAGTTCCAGAGCGATTCGCCCGATGAGTCCTTCATATTTAGTCATTTTCAGCCAATTTTCAGAATTTTTTAAAATTTCACTTTTTTGTGAAAATATCCACTAAATGAGGAAATAATATGTGTGAGGGTACCCCAGGAGAGTTCCAAATGTGTGTGGGTAGAATATATATCCCACGGGGGTAAAATTGAAAAAAGGTGAAAAAATTTTTTTTTTGGACTTAGTCATTTTTTCAGCGTTTATCAGACTTTCAGATAGGGGAAATGTCAGTGAGCGTTCCGATTTCAGTTCCAGAGCGATTCGCCCGATGAGTCCTTCATATTTAGTTGTTTTCAGCCAAATTTCAGAATTTTTGAAAATTTCACTTTTTTGTGAAAAAATCCACTAAATGAGGGAATAATATGTGTGAGGGTACCCCAGGAGAGTTCCAAATGTGTGTGGGTTGAATATATATCCCACGGGGGTAAAATGGAAAAAAGGTGAAAAAAATTTTTTTTGGACTTAAGTCATTTTTTCAGCGTTTATCAGACTTTCAGATAGGGGAAATGTCAGTGAGCGTTCCGATTTCAGTTCCAGAGCGATTCGCCCGATGAGTCCTTCATATTTAGTCATTTTCAGCCAATTTTCAGAATTTTTTAAAATTTCACTTTTTTGTGAAAATATCCACTAAATGAGGAAATAATATGTGTGAGGGTACCCCAGGAGAGTTCCAAATGTGTGTGGGCAGAATATATATATCCCACGGGGGTAAAATTGAAAAAAGGTGAAAAATTTTTTTTTTTGGACTTAGTCATTTTTTCAGCGTTTATCAGACTTTCAGATAGGGGAAATGTCAGTGAGTGTTCCGATTTCAGTTCCAGAGCGGTTCACCCGATGAGTCCTTCATATTTAGTCGTTTTCAGCCAATTTTCAGAATTTTTGAAAATTTCACTTTTTTGTGAAAATATCCACTAAATGAGGGAATAATATGTGTGAGGGTATCCCAGGAGAGTTCCAAATGTGTGTGGGTAGAATATATATCCCACGGGGGTAAAATTGAAAAAAGGTGAAAAATTTTTTTTTTTGGACTTAGTCATTTTTTCAGCGTTTATCAGACTTTCAGATAGGGGAAATGTCAGTGAGCGTTCCGATTTCAGTTCCAGAGCGATTCGCCCGATGAGTCCTTAATATTTATTTGTTTCAGCCAAATTTCAGAATTTTTGAAAATTTCACTTTTTTGTGAAAATATCCACTAAATGAGGGAATAATATGTGTGAGGGTACCCCAGGAGAGTTCCAAATGTGTGTGGGTAGAATATATATCCCACGGGGGTAAAATGGAAAAAAGGTGAAAAAATTTTTTTTTGGACTTAAGTCATTTTTTCAGCGTTTATCAGACTTTCAGATAGGGGAAATGTCAGTGAGCGTCCCGATTTCAGTTCCAGAGCGATTCACCCAATGAGTCCTTCATATTTAGTCGTTTTCAGCCAATTTTCTGAATTTTTGAAAATCTCACTTTTTTGTGAAAATATCCACTAAATGAGGGAATAATATGTGTGAGGGTACCTCAGGAGAGTTCCAAATGTGTGTGGGTAGAATATATATCCCACGGGGGTAAAATTGAAAAAAGGTGAAAAAAATTTTTTTTTGGACTCAGTCATTTTAGCGTTTATCAGACTTTCAGATAGGGGAAATGTCAGTGAGCGTTCCGATTTCAGTTCCAGAGCGATTCGCCCGATGAGTCCTTCATATTTAGTCATTTTCAGCCAATTTTCAGAATTTTTTAAAATTTCACTTTTTTGTGAAAATATCCACTAAATGAGGAAATAATATGTGTGAGGGTACCCCAGGAGAGTTCCAAATGTGTGTGGGTAGAATATATATCCCACGGGGGTAAAATTGAAAAAAGGTGAAAAAATTTTTTTTTTGGACTTAGTCATTTTTTCAGCGTTTATCAGACTTTCAGATAGGGGAAATGTCAGTGAGCGTTCCGATTTCAGTTCCAGAGCGATTCGCCCGATGAGTCCTTCATATTTAGTTGTTTTCAGCCAAATTTCAGAATTTTTGAAAATTTCACTTTTTTGTGAAAAAATCCACTAAATGAGGGAATAATATGTGTGAGGGTACCCCAGGAGAGTTCCAAATGTGTGTGGGTTGAATATATATCCCACGGGGGTAAAATGGAAAAAAGGTGAAAAAAATTTTTTTTGGACTTAAGTCATTTTTTCAGCGTTTATCAGACTTTCAGATAGGGGAAATGTCAGTGAGCGTTCCGATTTCAGTTCCAGAGCGATTCGCCCGATGAGTCCTTCATATTTAGTCGTTTTCAGCCAATTTTCTGAATTTTTGAAAATTTCACTTTTTTGTGAAAATATCCACTAAATGAGGAAATAATGTGTGTGAGGGTACCCCAGGAGAGTTCCAAATGTGTGTGGGTAGAATATATATCCCACGGGGGTAAAATTGAAAAAAGGTGAAAAATATATTTTTTTGGACTTAGTCATTTTTTCAGCGTTTATCAGACTTTCAGATAGGGGAAATGTCAGTGAGCGTTCCGATTTCAGTTCCAGAGCGATTCGCCCGATGAGTCCTTCATATTTAGTCGTTTTCAGCCAATTTTCTGCATTTTTGAAAATTTCACTTTTTTGTGAAAATATCCACTAAATGAGGGAATAATATGTGTGAGGGTACCTCCGGAGAGTTCCAAATGTGTGTGGGTAGAATATATATCCCACGGGGGTAAAATTGAAAAAAGGTGAAAAATTTTTTTTTTTTGGACTTAGTCATTTTTTCACCGTTTTTCAGACTTTCAGATAGTAGAAATGTCAGAGAGCGTTCCGATTTAAGGTCCAGAGCGATTCGCCCGATGAGTCCTTCATATTTAGTCGTTTTCAGCCAATTTTCAGAATTTTTGAAAATTTCACTTTTTTGTGAAAATATCCACTAAATGAGGAAATAATATGTGTGAGGGTACCCCAGGAGAGTTCCAAATGTGTGTGGGTAGAATATATATCCCACGGGGGTAAAATTGAAAAAAGGTGAAAAAATTTTTTTTTTGGACTTAGTCATTTTTTCAGCGTTTATCAGACTTTCAGATAGGGGAAATGTCAGTGAGCGTTCCGATTTCAGTTCCAGAGCGATTCGCCCGATGAGTCCTTCATATTTAGTTGTTTTCAGCCAAATTTCAGAATTTTTGAAAATTTCACTTTTTTGTGAAAAAATCCACTAAATGAGGGAATAATATGTGTGAGGGTACCCCAGGAGAGTTCCAAATGTGTGTGGGTTGAATATATATCCCACGGGGGTAAAATGGAAAAAAGGTGAAAAAAATTTTTTTTGGACTTAAGTCATTTTTTCAGCGTTTATCAGACTTTCAGATAGGGGAAATGTCAGTGAGTGTTCCGATTTCAGTTCCAGAGCGATTCGCCCGATGAGTCCTTCATATTTAGTCATTTTCAGCCAATTTTCAGAATTTTTTAAAATTTCACTTTTTTGTGAAAATATCCACTAAATGAGGAAATAATATGTGTGAGGGTACCCCAGGAGAGTTCCAAATGTGTGTGGGCAGAATATATATATCCCACGGGGGTAAAATTGAAAAAAGGTGAAAAATTTTTTTTTTTGGACTTAGTCATTTTTTCAGCGTTTATCAGACTTTCAGATAGGGTAAATGTCAGTGAGTGTTCCGATTTCAGTTCCAGAGCGGTTCACCCGATGAGTCCTTCATATTTAGTCGTTTTCAGCCAATTTTCAGAATTTTTGAAAATTTCACTTTTTTGTGAAAATATCCACTAAATGAGGGAATAATATGTGTGAGGGTATCCCAGGAGAGTTCCAAATGTGTGTGGGTAGAATATATATCCCACGGGGGTAAAATTGAAAAAAGGTGAAAAATTTTTTTTTTTGGACTTAGTCATTTTTTCAGCGTTTATCAGACTTTCAGATAGGGGAAATGTCAGTGAGCGTTCCGATTTCAGTTCCAGAGCGATTCGCCCGATGAGTCCTTAATATTTATTTGTTTCAGCCAAATTTCAGAATTTTTGAAAATTTCACTTTTTTGTGAAAATATCCACTAAATGAGGGAATAATATGTGTGAGGGTACCCCAGGAGAGTTCCAAATGTGTGTGGGTAGAATATATATCCCACGGGGGTAAAATGGAAAAAAGGTGAAAAAATTTTTTTTTGGACTTAAGTCATTTTTTCAGCGTTTATCAGACTTTCAGATAGGGGAAATGTCAGTGAGTGTCCCGATTTCAGTTCCAGAGCGATTCACCCAATGAGTCCTTCATATTTAGTCGTTTTCAGCCAATTTTCTGAATTTTTGAAAATCTCACTTTTTTGTGAAAATATCCACTAAATGAGGGAATAATATGTGTGAGGGTACCTCAGGAGAGTTCCAAATGTGTGTGGGTAGAATATATATCCCACGGGGGTAAAATTGAAAAAAGGTGAAAAAAATTTTTTTTTGGACTCAGTCATTTTAGCGTTTATCAGACTTTCAGATAGGGGAAATGTCAGTGAGCGTTCCGATTTCAGTTCCAGAGCGATTCGCCCGATGAGTCCTTCATATTTAGTCATTTTCAGCCAATTTTCAGAATTTTTTAAAATTTCACTTTTTTGTGAAAATATCCACTAAATGAGGAAATAATATGTGTGAGGGTACCCCAGGAGAGTTCCAAATGTGTGTGGGTAGAATATATATCCCACGGGGGTAAAATTGAAAAAAGGTGAAAACATTTTTTTTTTGGACTTAGTCATTTTTTCAGCGTTTATCAGACTTTCAGATAGGGGAAATGTCAGTGAGCGTTCCGATTTCAGTTCCAGAGCGATTCGCCCGATGAGTCCTTCATATTTAGTTGTTTTCAGCCAAATTTCAGAATTTTTGAAAATTTCACTTTTTTGTGAAAAAATCCACTAAATGAGGGAATAATATGTGTGAGGGTACCCCAGGAGAGTTCCAAATGTGTGTGGGTTGAATATATATCCCACGGGGGTAAAATGGAAAAAAGGTGAAAAAAATTTTTTTTGGACTTAAGTCATTTTTTCAGCGTTTATCAGACTTTCAGATAGGGGAAATGTCAGTGAGCGTTCCGATTTCAGTTCCAGAGCGATTCGCCCGATGAGTCCTTCATATTTAGTCGTTTTCAGCCAATTTTCTGAATTTTTGAAAATTTCACTTTTTTGTGAAAATATCCACTAAATGAGGAAATAATGTGTGTGAGGGTACCCCAGGAGAGTTCCAAATGTGTGTGGGTAGAATATATATCCCACGGGGGTAAAATTGAAAAAAGGTGAAAAATATATTTTTTTGGACTTAGTCATTTTTTCAGCGTTTATCAGACTTTCAGATAGGGGAAATGTCAGTGAGCGTTCCGATTTCAGTTCCAGAGCGATTCGCCCGATGAGTCCTTCATATTTAGTCGTTTTCAGCCAATTTTCTGCATTTTTGAAAATTTCACTTTTTTGTGAAAATATCCACTAAATGAGGGAATAATATGTGTGAGGGTACCTCCGGAGAGTTCCAAATGTGTGTGGGTAGAATATATATCCCACGGGGGTAAAATTGAAAAAAGGTGAAAAATTTTTTTTTTTTGGACTTAGTCATTTTTTCACCGTTTTTCAGACTTTCAGATAGTAAAAATGTCAGTGAGCGTTCCGATTTAAGGTCCAGAGCGATTCGCCCGATGAGTCCTTCATATTTAGTCGTTTTCAGCCAATTTTCAGAATTTTTGAAAATTTCACTTTTTTGTGAAAATATCCACTAAATGAGGAAATAATATGTGTGAGGGTACCCCAGGAGAGTTCCAAATGTGTATGGGTAGAATATATATCCCACGGGGGTAAAATGGAAAAAAGGTGAAAAAATTTTTTTTTTGGACTTAAGTCATTTTTTCAGCGTTTATCAGACTTTCAGATAGGGGAAATGTCAGTGAGCGTTCCGATTTCAGTTCCAGAGCGATTCGCCCGATGAGTACTTCATATTTAGTCGTTTTCAGCCAATTTTCTGAATTTTTTAAAATTTCACTTTTTTGTGAAAATATCCACTAAATGAGGAAATAATGTGCATGAGGGTACCCCAGGAGAGTTCCAAATGTGTGTGGGTAGAATATATATCCCACGGGGGTAAAATTGAAAAAAGGTGAAAAATATATTTTTTTGGACTTAGTCATTTTTTCAGCGTTTATCAGACTTTCAGATAGGGGAAATGTCAGTGAGCGTTCCGATTTCAGTTCCAGAGCGATTCGCCCGATGAGTCCTTCATATTTAGTCGTTTTCAGCCAATTTTCTGAATTTTTGAAAATTTCACTTTTTTGTGAAAATATCCACTAAATGAGGGAATAATATGTGTGAGGGTACCTCAGGAGAGTTCCAAATGTGTGTGGGTAGAATATATATCCCACGGGGGTAAAATTGAAAAAAGGTGAAAAATTTTTTTTTTTTGGACTTAGTCATTTTTTCACCGTTTTTCAGACTTTCAGATAGTAGAAATGTCAGTGAGCATTCCGATTTAAGTACCAGAGCGATTCGCCCGATGAGTCCTTCATATTTAGTCGTTTTCAGCCAATTTTCAGAATTTTTGAAAATTTCACTTTTTTGTGAAAATATCCACTAAATGAGGAAATAATGTGTGTGAGGGTACCCCAGGAGAGTTCCAAATGTGTGTGGGTAGAATATATATCCCACGGGGGTAAAATTGAAAAAAGGTGAAAAATATATTTTTTTGGACTTAGTCATTTTTTCAGCGTTTATCAGACTTTCAGATAGGGGAAATGTCAGTGAGCGTTCCGATTTCAGTTCCAGAGCGATTCGCCCGATGAGTCCTTCATATTTAGTCGTTTTCAGCCAATTTTCTGCATTTTTGAAAATTTCACTTTTTTGTGAAAATATCCACTAAATGAGGGAATAATATGTGTGAGGGTACCTCAGGAGAGTTCCAAATGTGTGTGGGTAGAATATATATCCCACGGGGGTAAAATTGAAAAAAGGTGAAAAATTTTTTTTTTTTGGACTTAGTCATTTTTTCACCGTTTTTCAGACTTTCAGATAGTAGAAATGTCAGTGAGCATTCCGATTTAAGTACCAGAGCGATTCGCCCGATGAGTCCTTCATATTTAGTCGTTTTCAGCCAATTTTCTGAATTTTTGAAAATTTCACTTTTTTGTGAAAATATCCACTAAATGAGGAAATAATGTGTGTGAGGGTACCCCAGGAGAGTTCCAAATGTGTGTGGGTAGAATATATATCCCACGGGGGTAAAATTGAAAAAAGGTGAAAAATATATTTTTTTGGACTTAGTCATTTTTTCAGCGTTTATCAGACTTTCAGATAGGGGAAATGTCAGTGAGCGTTCCGATTTCAGTTCCAGAGCGATTCGCCCGATGAGTCCTTCATATTTAGTCGTTTTCAGCCAATTTTCTGCATTTTTGAAAATTTCACTTTTTTGTGAAAATATCCACTAAATGAGGGAATAATATGTGTGAGGGTACCTCCGGAGAGTTCCAAATGTGTGTGGGTAGAATATATATCCCACGGGGGTAAAATTGAAAAAAGGTGAAAAATTTTTTTTTTTTGGACTTAGTCATTTTTTCACCGTTTTTCAGACTTTCAGATAGTAAAAATGTCAGTGAGCGTTCCGATTTAAGGTCCAGAGCGATTCGCCCGATGAGTCCTTCATATTTAGTCGTTTTCAGCCAATTTTCAGAATTTTTGAAAATTTCACTTTTTTGTGAAAATATCCACTAAATGAGGAAATAATATGTGTGAGGGTACCCCAGGAGAGTTCCAAATGTGTATGGGTAGAATATATATCCCACGGGGGTAAAATGGAAAAAAGGTGAAAAAATTTTTTTTTGGACTTAAGTCATTTTTTCAGCGTTTATCAGACTTTCAGATAGGGGAAATGTCAGTGAGCGTTCCGATTTCAGTTCCAGAGCGATTCGCCCGATGAGTACTTCATATTTAGTCGTTTTCAGCCAATTTTCTGAATTTTTTAAAATTTCACTTTTTTGTGAAAATATCCACTAAATGAGGAAATAATGTGCATGAGGGTACCCCAGGAGAGTTCCAAATGTGTGTGGGTAGAATATATATCCCACGGGGGTAAAATTGAAAAAAGGTGAAAAATATATTTTTTTGGACTTAGTCATTTTTTCAGCGTTTATCAGACTTTCAGATAGGGGAAATGTCAGTGAGCGTTCCGATTTCAGTTCCAGAGCGATTCGCCCGATGAGTCCTTCATATTTAGTCGTTTTCAGCCAATTTTCTGAATTTTTGAAAATTTCACTTTTTTGTGAAAATATCCACTAAATGAGGGAATAATATGTGTGAGGGTACCTCAGGAGAGTTCCAAATGTGTGTGGGTAGAATATATATCCCACGGGGGTAAAATTGAAAAAAGGTGAAAAATTTTTTTTTTTTGGACTTAGTCATTTTTTCACCGTTTTTCAGACTTTCAGATAGTAGAAATGTCAGTGAGCATTCCGATTTAAGTACCAGAGCGATTCGCCCGATGAGTCCTTCATATTTAGTCGTTTTCAGCCAATTTTCAGAATTTTTGAAAATTTCACTTTTTTGTGAAAATATCCACTAAATGAGGAAATAATATGTGTGAGGGTACCCAAGGAGAGTTCCAAATGTGTGTGGGTAGAATATATATCCCACGGGGGTAAAATTGAAAAAAGGTGAAAAATATTTTTTTTGGACTTAGTCATTTTTTCAGCGTTTATCAGACTTTCAGATAGGGGAAATGTCAGTGAGCATTCCGATTTCAGTTCCAGAGCGATTCGCCCGATGAGTCCTTCATATTTAGTCGTTTTCAGCCAATTTTCTGAATTTTTGAAAATTTCACTTTTTTGTGAAAATATCCACTAAATGAGGAAATAATATGCATGAGGGTACCCCAGGAGAGTTCCAAATGTGTGTGGGTAGAATATATATCCCACAGGGGTAAAATTGAAAAAAGGTGAAAAATATTTTTTTTTGCACTTAGTCATTTTTTCAGCGTTTATCAGACTTTCAGATAGGGGAAATGCCAGTGAGCGTTCCAATTTCAGTTCCAGAGCGATTCGCCCGATGAGTCCTTCATATTTAGTCGTTTTCAGCCAATTTTCTGAATTTTTGAAAATTTCACTTTTTTGTGAAAATATCCACTAAATGAGGGAATAATATGTGTGATGGTACCTCAGAAGAGTTCCAAATGTGTGTGGGTAGAATATATATCCCACGGGGGTAAAATTGAAAAAAGGTGAAAAAAATTTTTTTTAGACTTAGTCATTTTCCGGCGTTTATCAGACTTTCAGATAGGTGAAATGTCAGTGAGCGTTCCGATTTCAGTTCCAGAGCGATTCGCCCGATGAGTCCTTCATATTTAGTCGTTTTCAGCCAATTTTCTGAATTTTTGAAAATTTCACTTTTTTGTGAAAATATCCACTAAATGAGGGAATAATATGTGTGAGGGTACCTCAGAAGAGTTCCAAATGTGTGTTGGTAGAATATATATCCCACGGGGGTAAAATTGAAAAAAGGTGAAAAATATATTTTTTTGGACTTAGTCATTTTTTCAGCGTTTATCAGACTTTCAGATAGGGGAAATGTCAGTGAGCGTTCCGATTTCAGTTCCAGAGCGATTCGCCCGATGAGTCCTTCATATTTAGTCGTTTTCAGCCAATTTTCTGAATTTTTGAAAATTTCACTTTTTTGTGAAAATATCCACTAAATGAGGGAATAATTTGTGTGAGGGTACCTCAGGAGAGTTCCAAATGTGTGTGGGTAGAATATATATCCCACGGAGGTAAAATTGAAAAAAGGTGAAAATTTTTTTTTTTTGGACTTAGTCATTTTTTCACCGTTTTTCAGACTTTCAGATAGTAGAAATGTCAGTGAGCATTCCGATTTAAGTACCAGAGCGATTCGCCAGATGAGTCCTTCATATTTAGTCGTTTTCAGACAATTTTCAGAATTTTTGAAAATTTCACTTTTTTGTGAAAATATCCACTAAATGAGGAAATAATATGTGTGAGGGTACCCAAGGAGAGTTCCAAATGTGTGTGGGTAGAATATATATCCCACGGGGGTAAAATTGAAAAAAGGTGAAAAATATTTTTTTTGGACTTAGTCATTTTTTCAGCGTTTATCAGACTTTCAGATAGGGGAAATGTCAGTGAGCATTCCGATTTCAGTTCCAGAGCGATTCGCCCGATGAGTCCTTCATATTTAGTCGTTTTCAGCCAATTTTCTGAAGTTTTGAAAATTTCACTTTTTTGTGAAAATATCCACTAAATGAGGAAATAATATGCATGAGGGTACCCCAGGAGAGTTCCAAATGTGTGTGGGTAGAATATATATCCCACAGGGGTAAAATTGAAAAAAGGTGAAAAATATTTTTTTTTGCACTTAGTCATTTTTTCAGCGTTTATCAGACTTTCAGATAGGGGAAATGTCAGTGAGCATTCCGATTTCAGTTCCAGAGCGATTCGCCCGATGAGTCCTTCATATTTAGTCGTTTTCAGCCAATTTTCTGAATTTTTGAAAATTTCACTTTTTTGTGAAAATATCCACTAAATGAGGGAATAATATGTGTGAGGGTACCTCAGAAGAGTTCCAAATGTGTGTGGGTAGAATACATATCCCACGGGGGCAAAATTGAAAAAAGTTGAAAAAAAATTTTTTTTAGAATTAGTCATTTTCCGGCGTTTATCAGACTTTCAGATAGGTGAAATGTCAGTGAGTGTTCCGATTTCAGTTCAAGAGCGATTCGCCCGATGAGTCCTTCATATTTAGTCGTTTTCAGCCAATTTTCTGAATTTTTGAAAATGTCACTTTTTTGTGAAAATATCCACTAAATGAGGGAATAATATGTGTGAGGGTTCCCCAGGAGAGTTCCAAATGTGTGTGGATAGAATATATATCACACGGGGGTAAAATTGAAAAAAGGTGAAAAATTTATTTTTTTGGACTTAGTCATTTTTTCAGCGTTTATCAGACTTTCAGATAGGGGAAATGTCAGTGAGCGTTCCGACTTCAGTTCCAGAGCGATTCGCCCGATGAGTCCTTAATATTTAGTTGTTTTCAGGCAAATTTCAGAATTTTTGAAAATTTCACTTTTTTCTGAAAATATCCACTAAATGAGGGAATAATATGTGTGAGGGTACCCCAGGAGAGTTCCAAATGTGTGTGGGCAGAATATATATATCCCACGGGGGTAAAATTGAAAAAAGGTGAAAAATTTTTTTTTTTGGACTTAGTCATTTTTTCAGCGTTTATCAGACTTTCAGATAGGGGAAATGTCAGTGAGCGTTCCGATTTCAGTTCCAGAGCGATTCGCCCGATGAGTCCTTCATATTTAGTCATTTTCAGCCAATTTTCAGAATTTTTTAAAATTTCACTTTTTTGTGAAAATATCCACTAAATGAGGAAATAATATGTGTGAGGGTACCCCAGGAGAGTTCCAAATGTGTGTGGGTAGAATATATATCCCACGGGGGTAAAATTGAAAAAAGGTGAAAAAATTTTTTTTTTGGACTTAGTCATTTTTTCAGCGTTTATCAGACTTTCAGATAGGGGAAATGTCAGTGAGCGTTCCGATTTCAGTTCCAGAGCGATTCGCCCGATGAGTCCTTCATATTTAGTTGTTTTCAGCCAAATTTCAGAATTTTTGAAAATTTCACTTTTTTGTGAAAATATCCACTAAATGAGGGAATAATATGTGTGAGGGTACCTCAGGAGAGTTCCAAATGTGTGTGGGTAGAATATATAACCCACGGGGGTAAAATTGAAAAAAGGTGAAAAAAATTTTTTTTTTGACTTGGTCATTTTTTAAGCGTTTATCAGACTTTCAGATAGGGGAAATGTCAGTGAGCGTTCCGATTTCAGTTCCAGAGCGATTCGCCCGATGAGTCCTTCATATTTAGTTGTTTTCAGCCAAATTTCAGAATTTTTGAAAATTTCACTTTTTTGTGAAAAAATCCACTAAATGAGGGAATAATATGTGTGAGGGTACCCCAGGAGAGTTCCAAATGTGTGTGGGTTGAATATATATCCCACGGGGGTAAAATGGAAAAAAGGTGAAAAAATTTTTTTTTGGACTTAAGTCATTTTTTCAGCGTTTATCAGACTTTCAGATAGGGGAAATGTCAGTGAGCGTTCCGATTTCAGTTCCAGAGCGATTCGCCCGATGAGTCCTTCATATTTAGTCGTTTTCAGCCAATTTTCTGAATTTTTGAAAATTTCACTTTTTTGTGAAAATATCCACTAAATGAGGGAATAATATGTGTGAGGGTACCTCAGGAGAGTTCCAAATGTGTGTGGGTAGAATATATATCCCACGGGGGTAAAATTGAAAAAAGGTGAAAAAAATTTTTTTTTGGACTCAGTCATTTTAGCGTTTATCAGACTTTCAGATAGGGGAAATGTCAGTGAGCGTTCCGATTTCAGTTCCAGAGCGATTCGCCCGATGAGTCCTTCATATTTAGTCATTTTCAGCCAATTTTCTGAATTTTTTAAAATTTCACTTTTTTGTGAAAATATCCACTAAATGAGGAAATAATATGTGTGAGGGTACCCCAGGAGAGTTCCAAATGTGTGTGGGTAGAATATATATCCCACGGGGGTAAAATTGAAAAAAGGTGAAAAAATTTTTTTTTTGGCTTAGTCATTTTTTAAGCGTTTATCAGACTTTCAGATAGGGGAAATGTCAGTGAGCGTTCCGATTTCAGTTCCAGAGCGATTCGCCCGATGAGTCCTTCATATTTAGTTGTTTTCAGCCAAATTTCAGAATTTTTGAAAATTTCACTTTTTTGTGAAAAAATCCACTAAATGAGGGAATAATATGTGTGAGGGTACCCCAGGAGAGTTCCAAATGTGTGTGGGTTGAATATATATCCCACGGGGGTAAAATGGAAAAAAGGTGAAAAAATTTTTTTTTGGACTTGTCATTTTTTCAGCATTTATCAGACTTTCAGATAGGGGAAATGTCAGTGAGCGTTCCGATTTCAGTTCCAGAGCGATTCGCCCGATGAGTCCTTCATATTTAGTCGTTTTCAGCCAATTTTCTGAATTTTTGAAAATTTCACTTTTTTGTGAAAATATCCACTAAATGAGGAAATAATGTGTGTGAGGGTACCCCAGGAGAGTTCCAAATGTGTGTGGGTAGAATATATATCCCACGGGGGTAAAATTGAAAAAAGGTGAAAAATATATTTTTTTGGACTTAGTCATTTTTTCAGCGTTTATCAGACTTTCAGATAGGGGAAATGTCAGTGAGCGTTCCGATTTCAGTTCCAGAGCGATTCGCCCGATGAGTCCTTCATATTTAGTCGTTTTCAGCCAATTTTCAGAATTTTTGAAAATTTCACTTTTTTGTGAAAATATCCACTAAATGAGGAAATAATATGTGTGAGGGTACCCCAGGAGAGTTCCAAATGTGTGTGGGTAGAATATATATCCCACGGGGGTAAAATGGAAAAAAGGTGAAAAAATTTTTTTTTGGACTTAAGTCATTTTTTCAGCGTTTATCAGACTTTCAGATAGGGGAAATGTCAGTGAGCGTTCCGATTTCAGTTCCAGAGCGATTCGCCCGATGAGTCCTTCATATTTAGTCGTTTTCAGCCAATTTTCTGAATTTTTTAAAATTTCACTTTTTTGTGAAAATATCCACTAAATGAGGAAATAATGTGCATGAGGGTACCCCAGGAGAGTTCCAAATGTGTGTGGGTAGAATATATATCCCACGGGGGTAAAATTGAAAAAAGGTGAAAAATATATATTTTTGGACTTAGTCATTTTTTCAGCGTTTATCAGACTTTCAGATAGGGGAAATGTCAGTGAGCATTCCGATTTCAGTTCCAGAGCGATTCGCCCGATGAGTCCTTCATATTTAGTCGTTTTCAGCCAATTTTCTGAATTTTTGAAAATTTCACTTTTTTGTGAAAATATCCACTAAATGAGGGAATAATATGTGTGAGGGTACCTCAGGAGAGTTCCAAATGTGTGTGGGTAGAATATATATCCCACGGGGGTAAAATTGAAAAAAGGTGAAAAATTTTTTTTTTTTGGACTTAGTCATTTTTTCACCGTTTTTCAGACTTTCAGATAGTAGAAATGTCAGTGAGCATTCCGATTTAAGTACCAGAGCGATTCGCCCGATGAGTCCTTCATATTTAGTCGTTTTCAGCCAATTTTCAGAATTTTTGAAAATTTCACTTTTTTGTGAAAATATCCACTAAATGAGGGAATAATATGTGTGAGGGTATCCCAGGAGAGTTGCAAATGTGTGTGGGTAGAAAACATATCCCACGGGGGTAAAATTGAAAAAAGTTGAAAAAAAATTTTTTTTAGACTTAGTCATTTTCCGGCGTTTATCAGACTTTCAGATAGGGGAAATGTCAGTGTGCGTTCCGATTTCAGTTCCAGAGCGATTCGCCCGATGAGTCCTTCATATTTAGTCGTTTTCAGCCAATTTTCTGAATTTTTGAAAATTTCACTTTTTTGTGAAAATATCCACTAAATGAGGGAATAATATGTGTGAGGGTACCCCAGGAGAGTTCCAAATGTGTGTGGGTAGAATATATATCCCACGGGGGTAAAATGGAAAAAAGGTGAAAAAAATTTTTCTTGGACTTAAGTCATTTTTTCAGCGTTTATGAGACTTTCAGATAGGGGAAATGTCAGTGAGCGTTCCGATTTCAGTTCCAGATCGATTCGCCCGATGAGTCCTTCATATTTAGTCGTTTTCAGCCAATTTTCAGAATTTTTGAAAATTTCACTTTTTTGTGAAAATATCCACTAAATGAGGAAATAATATGTGTGAGGGTACCCCAGGAGAGTTCCAAATGTGTGTGGGTAGAATATATATCCCACGGGGGTAAAATGGAAAAAAGGTGAAAAAATTTTTTTTTGGACTTAAGTCATTTTTTCAGCGTTTATCAGACTTTCAGATAGGGGAAATGTCAGTGAGCGTTCCGATTTCAGTTCCAGAGCGATTCGCCCGATGAGTCCTTCATATTTAGTCGTTTTCAGCCAATTTTCTGAATTTTTGAAAATTTCACTTTTTTGTGAAAATATCCACTAAATGAGGGAATAATATGTGTGAGGGTACCTCAGGAGAGTTCCAAATGTGTGTGGGTAGAATATATATCCCACGGGGGTAAAATTGAAAAAAGGTGAAAATTTTTTTTTTTTGGACTTAGTCATTTTTTCACCGTTTTTCAGACTTTCAGATAGTAGAAATGTCAGTGAGCATTCCGATTTAAGTACCAGAGCGATTCGCCCGATGAGTCCTTCATATTTAGTCGTTTTCAGACAATTTTCAGAATTTTTGAAAATTTCACTTTTTTGTGAAAATATCCACTAAATGAGGAAATAATATGTGTGAGGGTACCCAAGGAGAGTTCCAAATGTGTGTGGGTAGAATATATATCCCACGGGGGTAAAATTGAAAAAAGGTGAAAAATATTTTTTTTGGACTTAGTCATTTTTTCAGCGTTTATCAGACTTTCAGATAGGGGAAATGTCAGTGAGCATTCCGATTTCAGTTCCAGAGCGATTCGCCCGATGAGTCCTTCATATTTAGTCGTTTTCAGCCAATTTTCTGAATTTTTGAAAATTTCACTTTTTTGTGAAAATATCCACTAAATGAGGGAATAATATGTGTGAGGGTACCTCAGAAGAGTTACAAATGTGTGTGGGTAGAATACATATCCCACGGGGGTAAAATTGAAAAAAGTTGAAAAAAAATTTTTTTTAGACTTAGTCATTTTCCGGCGTTTATCAGACTTTCAGATAGGTGAAATGTCAGTGAGCGTTCCGATTTCAGTTCAAGAGCGATTCGCCCGATGAGTCCTTCATATTTAGTCATTTTCAGCCAATTTTCTGAATTTTTGAAAATGTCACTTTTTTGTGAAAATATCCACTAAATGAGGGAATAATATGTGTGAGGGTTCCCCAGGAGAGTTCCAAATGTGTGTGGATAGAATATATATCACACGGGGGTAAAATTGAAAAAAGGTGAAAAATTTATTTTTTTGGACTTAGTCATTTTTTCAGCGTTTATCAGACTTTCAGATAGGGGAAATGTCAGTGAGCGTTCCGACTTCAGTTCCAGAGCGATTCGCCCGATGAGTCCTTAATATTTAGTTGTTTTCAGGCAAATTTCAGAATTTTTGAAAATTTCACTTTTTTCTGAAAATATCCACTAAATGAGGGAATAATATGTGTGACGGTACCTCAGAAGAGTTCCAAATGTGTGTGGGTAGAATATATATCCCACGGGGGTAAAATTGAAAAAAGGTGAAAAAAATTTTTTTTTGGACTTAGTCATTTTTTCAGCGTTTATCAGACTTTCAGATAGGGGAAATGTCAGTGAGCGTTCCGATTTCAGTTCCAGAGTGATTCGCCCGATGAGTCCTTCATATTTAGTCGTTTTCAGCCAATTTTCTGAATTTTTGAAAATTTCACTTTTTTGTGAAAATATCCACTAAATGAGGGAATAATATGTGTGAGGGTATCCCAGGAGAGTTGCAAATGTGTGTGGGTAGAATACATATCCCACGGGGGTAAAATTGAAAAAAGTTGAAAAAAAATTTTTTTTAGACTTAGTCATTTTCCGGCGTTTATCAGACTTTCAGATAGGTGAAATGTCAGTGAGCGTTCCGATTTCAGTTCCAGAGCGATTCGCCCGATGAGTCCTTCATATTTAGTCGTTTTCAGCCAATTTTCTGAATTTTTGAAAATTTCACTTTTTTGTGAAAATATCCACTAAATGAGGGAATAATATGTGTGAGGGTACCCCAGGAGAGTTCCAAATGTGTGTGGGTAGAATATATATCCCACGGGGGTAAAATGGAAAAAAGGTGAAAAAATTTTTTTTTGGACTTAAGTAATTTTTTCAGCGTTTATCAGACTTTCAGATAGGGGAAATGTCAGTGAGCGTTCCGATTTCAGTTCCAGAGCGATTCGCCCGATGAGTCCTTCATATTTAGTCGTTTTCAGCCAATTTTCTGAATTTTTGAAAATTTCACTTTTTTGTGAAAATATCCACTAAATGAGGGAATAATTTGTGTGAGGGTACCTCAGGAGAGTTCCAAATGTGTGTGGGTAGAATATATATCCCACGGAGGTAAAATTGAAAAAAGGTGAAAATTTTTTTTTTTTGGACTTAGTCATTTTTTCACCGTTTTTCAGACTTTCAGATAGTAGAAATGTCAGTGAGCATTCCGATTTAAGTACCAGAGCGATTCGCCAGATGAGTCCTTCATATTTAGTCGTTTTCAGACAATTTTCAGAATTTTTGAAAATTTCACTTTTTTGTGAAAATATCCACTAAATGAGGAAATAATATGTGTGAGGGTACCCAAGGAGAGTTCCAAATGTGTGTGGGTAGAATATATATCCCACGGGGGTAAAATTGAAAAAAGGTGAAAAATATTTTTTTTGGACTTAGTCATTTTTTCAGCGTTTATCAGACTTTCAGATAGGGGAAATGTCAGTGAGCATTCCGATTTCAGTTCCAGAGCGATTCGCCCGATGAGTCCTTCATATTTAGTCGTTTTCAGCCAATTTTCTGAAGTTTTGAAAATTTCACTTTTTTGTGAAAATATCCACTAAATGAGGAAATAATATGCATGAGGGTACCCCAGGAGAGTTCCAAATGTGTGTGGGTAGAATATATATCCCACAGGGGTAAAATTGAAAAAAGGTGAAAAATATTTTTTTTTGCACTTAGTCATTTTTTCAGCGTTTATCAGACTTTCAGATAGGGGAAATGTCAGTGAGCATTCCGATTTCAGTTCCAGAGCGATTCGCCCGATGAGTCCTTCATATTTAGTCGTTTTCAGCCAATTTTCTGAATTTTTGAAAATTTCACTTTTTTGTGAAAATATCCACTAAATGAGGGAATAATATGTGTGAGGGTACCTCAGAAGAGTTCCAAATGTGTGTGGGTAGAATACATATCCCACGGGGGCAAAATTGAAAAAAGTTGAAAAAAAATTTTTTTTAGAATTAGTCATTTTCCGGCGTTTATCAGACTTTCAGATAGGTGAAATGTCAGTGAGTGTTCCGATTTCAGTTCAAGAGCGATTCGCCCGATGAGTCCTTCATATTTAGTCATTTTCAGCCAATTTTCTGAATTTTTGAAAATGTCACTTTTTTGTGAAAATATCCACTAAATGAGGGAATAATATGTGTGAGGGTTCCCCAGGAGAGTTCCAAATGTGTGTGGATAGAATATATATCACACGGGGGTAAAATTGAAAAAAGGTGAAAAATTTATTTTTTTGGACTTAGTCATTTTTTCAGCGTTTATCAGACTTTCAGATAGGGGAAATGTCAGTGAGCGTTCCGACTTCAGTTCCAGAGCGATTCGCCCGATGAGTCCTTAATATTTAGTTGTTTTCAGGCAAATTTCAGAATTTTTGAAAATTTCACTTTTTTCTGAAAATATCCACTAAATGAGGGAATAATATGTGTGAGGGTACCCCAGGAGAGTTCCAAATGTGTGTGGGCAGAATATATATATCCCACGGGGGTAAAATCAAAAAAGGTGAAAAATTTTTTTTTTTGGACTTAGTCATTTTTTCAGCGTTTATCAGACTTTCAGATAGGGGAAATGTCAGTGAGCGTTCCGATTTCAGTTCCAGAGCGATTCGCCCGATGAGTCCTTCATATTTAGTCATTTTCAGCCAATTTTCAGAATTTTTTAAAATTTCACTTTTTTGTGAAAATATCCACTAAATGAGGAAATAATATGTGTGAGGGTACCCCAGGAGAGTTCCAAATGTGTGTGGGTAGAATATATATCCCACGGGGGTAAAATTGAAAAAAGGTGAAAAAATTTTTTTTTTGGACTTAGTCATTTTTTCAGCGTTTATCAGACTTTCAGATAGGGGAAATGTCAGTGAGCGTTCCGATTTCAGTTCCAGAGCGATTCGCCCGATGAGTCCTTCATATTTAGTTGTTTTCAGCCAAATTTCAGAATTTTTGAAAATTTCACTTTTTTGTGAAAATATCCACTAAATGAGGGAATAATATGTGTGAGGGTACCTCAGGAGAGTTCCAAATGTGTGTGGGTAGAATATATAACCCACGGGGGTAAAATTGAAAAAAGGTGAAAAAAATTTTTTTTTTGACTTGGTCATTTTTTAAGCGTTTATCAGACTTTCAGATAGGGGAAATGTCAGTGAGCGTTCCGATTTCAGTTCCAGAGCGATTCGCCCGATGAGTCCTTCATATTTAGTTGTTTTCAGCCAAATTTCAGAATTTTTGAAAATTTCACTTTTTTGTGAAAAAATCCACTAAATGAGGGAATAATATGTGTGAGGGTACCCCAGGAGAGTTCCAAATGTGTGTGGGTTGAATATATATCCCACGGGGGTAAAATGGAAAAAAGGTGAAAAAATTTTTTTTTGGACTTAAGTCATTTTTTCAGCGTTTATCAGACTTTCAGATAGGGGAAATGTCAGTGAGCATTCCGATTTCAGTTCCAGAGCGATTCGCCCGATGAGTCCTTCATATTTAGTCGTTTTCAGCCAATTTTCTGAATTTTTGAAAATTTCACTTTTTTGTGAAAATATCCACTAAATGAGGAAATAATGTGTGTGAGGGTACCCCAGGAGAGTTCCAAATGTGTGTGGGTAGAATATATATCCCACGGGGGTAAAATTGAAAAAAGGTGAAAAATATATTTTTTTGGACTTAGTCATTTTTTCAGCGTTTATCAGACTTTCAGATAGGGGAAATGTCAGTGAGCGTTCCGATTTCAGTTCCAGAGCGATTCGCCCGATGAGTCCTTCATATTTAGTCGTTTTCAGCCAATTTTCAGAATTTTTGAAAATTTCACTTTTTTGTGAAAATATCCACTAAATGAGGAAATAATATGTGTGAGGGTACCCCAGGAGAGTTCCAAATGTGTGTGGGTAGAATATATATCCCACGGGGGTAAAATGGAAAAAAGGTGAAAAATTTTTTTTTTGGACTTAAGTCATTTTTTCAGCGTTTATCAGACTTTCAGATAGGGGAAATGTCAGTGAGCGTTCCGATTTCAGTTCCAGAGCGATTCGCCCGATGAGTCCTTCATATTTAGTCGTTTTCAGCCAATTTTCTGAATTTTTTAAAATTTCACTTTTTTGTGAAAATATCCACTAAATGAGGAAATAATGTGCATGAGGGTACCCCAGGAGAGTTCCAAATGTGTGTGGGTAGAATATATATCCCACGGGGGTAAAATTGAAAAAAGGTGAAAAATATATATTTTTGGACTTAGTCATTTTTTCAGCGTTTATCAGACTTTGAGATAGGGGAAATGTCAGTGAGCATTCCGATTTCAGTTCCAGAGCGATTCGCCCGATGAGTCCTTCATATTTAGTCGTTTTCAGCCAATTTTCTGAATTTTTGAAAATTTCACTTTTTTGTGAAAATATCCACTAAATGAGGGAATAATATGTGTGAGGGTACCTCAGGAGAGTTCCAAATGTGTGTGGGTAGAATATATATCCCACGGGGGTAAAATTGAAAAAAGGTGAAAAATTTTTTTTTTTTGGACTTAGTCATTTTTTCACCGTTTTTCAGACTTTCAGATAGTAGAAATGTCAGTGAGCATTCCGATTTAAGTACCAGAGCGATTCGCCCGATGAGTCCTTCATATTTAGTCGTTTTCAGCCAATTTTCAGAATTTTTGAAAATTTCACTTTTTTGTGAAAATATCCACTAAATGAGGGAATAATATGTGTGAGAGTATCCCAGGAGAGTTGCAAATGTGTGTGGGTAGAAAACATATCCCACGGGGGTAAAATTGAAAAAAGTTGAAAAAAAATTTTTTTTAGACTTAGTCATTTTCCGGCGTTTATCAGACTTTCAGATAGGTGAAATGTCAGTGTGCGTTCCGATTTCAGTTCCAGAGCGATTCGCCCGATGAGTCCTTCATATTTAGTCGTTTTCAGCCAATTTTCTGAATTTTTGAAAATTTCACTTTTTTGTGAAAATATCCACTAAATGAGGGAATAATATGTGTGAGGGTACCTCAGAAGAGTTCCAAATGTGTGTGGGTAGAATATATATCCCACGGGGGTAAAATTGAAAAAAGGTGAAAAAAATTTTTTTTTGGACTTAGTCATTTTTTCAGCGTTTATCAGACTTTCAGATAGGGGAAATGTCAGTGAGCGTTCCGATTTCAGTTCCAGAGCGATTCGCCCGATGAGTCCTTCATATTTAGTTGTTTTCAGCCAAATTTCAGAATTTTTGAAAATTTCCCTTTTTTGTGAAAATATCCACTAAATGAGGGAATAATATGTGTGAGGGTACCCCAGGAGAGTTCCAAATGTGTGTGGGTAGAATATATATCCCACGGGGGTAAAATGGAAAAAAGGTGAAAAAAATTTTTCTTGGACTTAAGTCATTTTTTCAGCGTTTATGAGACTTTCAGATAGGGGAAATGTCAGTGAGCGTTCCGATTTCAGTTCCAGATCGATTCGCCCGATGAGTCCTTCATATTTAGTCGTTTTCAGCCAATTTTCAGAATTTTTGAAAATTTCACTTTTTTGTGAAAATATCCACTAAATGAGGAAATAATATGTGTGAGGGTACCCCAGGAGAGTTCCAAATGTGTGTGGGTAGAATATATATCCCACGGGGGTAAAATGGAAAAAAGGTGAAAAAATTTTTTTTTGGACTTAAGTCATTTTTTCAGCGTTTATCAGACTTTCAGATAGGGGAAATGTCAGTGAGCGTTCCGATTTCAGTTCCAGAGCGATTCGCCCGATGAGTCCTTCATATTTAGTCGTTTTCAGCCAATTTTCTGAATTTTTGAAAATTTCACTTTTTTGTGAAAATATCCACTAAATGAGGGAATAATATGTGTGAGGGTACCTCAGGAGAGTTCCAAATGTGTGTGGGTAGAATATATATCCCACGGGGGTAAAATTGAAAAAAGGTGAAAATTTTTTTTTTTTGGACTTAGTCATTTTTTCACCGTTTTTCAGACTTTCAGATAGTAGAAATGTCAGTGAGCATTCCGATTTAAGTACCAGAGCGATTCGCCCGATGAGTCCTTCATATTTAGTCGTTTTCAGACAATTTTCAGAATTTTTGAAAATTTCACTTTTTTGTGAAAATATCCACTAAATGAGGAAATAATATGTGTGAGGGTACCCAAGGAGAGTTCCAAATGTGTGTGGGTAGAATATATATCCCACGGGGGTAAAATTGAAAAAAGGTGAAAAATATTTTTTTTGGACTTAGTCATTTTTTCAGCGTTTATCAGACTTTCAGATAGGGGAAATGTCAGTGAGCATTCCGATTTCAGTTCCAGAGCGATTCGCCCTATGAGTCCTTCATATTTAGTCGTTTTCAGCCAATTTTCTGAATTTTTGAAAATTTCACTTTTTTGTGAAAATATCCACTAAATGAGGGAATAATATGTGTGAGGGTACCTCAGAAGAGTTACAAATGTGTGTGGGTAGAATACATATCCCACGGGGGTAAAATTGAAAAAAGTTGAAAAAAAATTTTTTTTAGACTTAGTCATTTTCCGGCGTTTATCAGACTTTCAGATAGGTGAAATGTCAGTGAGCGTTCCGATTTCAGTTCAAGAGCGATTCGCCCGATGAGTCCTTCATATTTAGTCATTTTCAGCCAATTTTCTGAATTTTTGAAAATGTCACTTTTTTGTGAAAATATCCACTAAATGAGGGAATAATATGTGTGAGGGTTCCCCAGGAGAGTTCCAAATGTGTGTGGATAGAATATATATCACACGGGGGTAAAATTGAAAAAAGGTGAAAAATTTATTTTTTTGGACTTAGTCATTTTTTCAGCGTTTATCAGACTTTCAGATAGGGGAAATGTCAGTGAGCGTTCCGACTTCAGTTCCAGAGCGATTCGCCCGATGAGTCCTTAATATTTAGTTGTTTTCAGGCAAATTTCAGAATTTTTGAAAATTTCACTTTTTTCTGAAAATATCCACTAAATGAGGGAATAATATGTGTGACGGTACCTCAGAAGAGTTCCAAATGTGTGTGGGTAGAATATATATCCCACGGGGGTAAAATTGAAAAAAGGTGAAAAAAATTTTTTTTTGGACTTAGTCATTTTTTCAGCGTTTATCAGACTTTCAGATAGGGGAAATGTCAGTGAGCGTTCCGATTTCAGTTCCAGAGTGATTCGCCCGATGAGTCCTTCATATTTAGTCGTTTTCAGCCAATTTTCTGAATTTTTGAAAATTTCACTTTTTTGTGAAAATATCCACTAAATGAGGGAATAATATGTGTGAGGGTATCCCAGGAGAGTTGCAAATGTGTGTGGGTAGAATACATATCCCACGGGGGTAAAATTGAAAAAAGTTGAAAAAAAATTTTTTTTAGACTTAGTCATTTTCCGGCGTTTATCAGACTTTCAGATAGGTGAAATGTCAGTGAGCGTTCCGATTTCAGTTCCAGAGCGATTCGCCCGATGAGTCCTTCATATTTAGTCGTTTTCAGCCAATTTTCTGAATTTTTGAAAATTTCACTTTTTTGTGAAAATATCCACTAAATGAGGGAATAATATGTGTGAGGGTACCCCAGGAGAGTTCCAAATGTGTGTGGGTAGAATATATATCCCACGGGGGTAGAATGGAAAAAAGGTGAAAAAATTTTTTTTTGGACTTAAGTAATTTTTTCAGCGTTTATCAGACTTTCAGATAGGGGAAA
This sequence comes from Phyllobates terribilis, assembly GCF_046119375.1. Taxonomy (NCBI): domain Eukaryota; kingdom Metazoa; phylum Chordata; class Amphibia; order Anura; family Dendrobatidae; genus Phyllobates; species Phyllobates terribilis. The sequence goes on along the minus strand of NW_027362773.1, from coordinate 15,168,856 downwards.
TGTCAGTGAGCGTTCCGATTTCAGTTCCAGAGCGATTCGCCCGATGAGTCCTTCATATTTAGTCGTTTTCAGCCAATTTTCTGAATTTTTGAAAATTTCACTTTTTTGTGAAAATATCCACTAAATGAGGAAATAATGTGCGTGAGGGTACCCCAGGAGAGTTCCAAATGTGTGTGGGTAGAATATATATCCCACGGGGGTAAAATTGAAAAAAGGTGAAAAATATATTTTTTTGGACTTAGTCATTTTTTCAGCGTTTATCAGACTTTCAGATAGGGGAAATGTCAGTGAGCGTTCCGATTTCAGTTCCAGAGCGATTCGCCCGATGAGTCCTTCATATTTAGTCGTTTTCAGCCAATTTTCTGAATTTTTGAAAATTTCACTTTTTTGTGAAAATATCCACTAAATGAGGGAATAATATTTGTGAGGGTACCTCCGGAGAGTTCCAAATGTGTGTGGGTAGAATATATATCCCACGGGGGTAAAATTGAAAAGAGGTGAAAAAATTTTTTTTTTTGGACTTAGTCATTTTTTCAGCATTTATCAGACTTTCAGATAGTAGAAATGTCAGTGAGCGTTCCGATTTAAGTTCCAGAGCGATTCGCCCGATGAGTCCTTCATATTTAGTCGTTTTCAGCCAATTTTCAGAATTTTTGAAAATTTCACTTTTTTGTGAAAATATCCACTAAATGAGGAAATAATATGTGTGAGGGTACCCCAGGAGAGTTCCAAATGTGTGTGGGTAGAATATATATCCCACGGGGGTAAAATGGAAAAAAGGTGAAAAAATTTTTTTTTGGACTTAAGTCATTTTTTCAGCGTTTATCAGACTTTCAGATAGGGGAAATGTCAGTGAGCGTTCCGATTTCAGTTCCAGAGCGATTCGCCCGATGAGTCCTTCATATTTAGTCGTTTTCAGCCAATTTTCTGAATTTTTTAAAATTTCACTTTTTTGTGAAAATATCCACTAAATGAGGAAATAATGTGCATGAGGGTACCCCAGGAGAGTTCCAAATGTGTGTGGGTAGAATATATATCCCACGGGGGTAAAATTGAAAAAAGGTGAAAAACATATTTTTTTGGACTTAGTCATTTTTTCAGCGTTTATCAGACTTTCAGATAGGGGAAATGTCAGTGAGCGTTCCGATTTCAGTTCCAGAGCGATTCGCCCGATGAGTCCTTCATATTTAGTCGTTTTCAGCCAATTTTCTGAATTTTTGAAAATTTCACTTTTTTGTGAAAATATCCACTAAATGAGGCAATAATATGTGTGAGGGTACCTCAGGAGAGTTCCAAATGTGTGTGGGTAGAATATATATCCCACGGGGGTAAAATTGAAAAAAGGTGAAAATTTTTTTTTTTTGGACTTAGTCATTTTTTCACCGTTTTTCAGACTTTCAGATAGTAGAAATGTCAGTGAGCATTCCGATTTAAGTACCAGAGCGATTCGCCCGATGAGTCCTTCATATTTAGTCGTTTTCAGACAATTTTCAAAATTTTTGAAAATTTCACTTTTTTGTGAAAATATCCACTAAATGAGGAAATAATATGCATGAGGGTACCCCAGGAGAGTTCCAAATGTGTGTGGGTAGAATATATATCCCACAGGGGTAAAATTGAAAAAAGGTGAAAAATATTTTTTTTTGCACTTAGTCATTTTTTCAGCGTTTATCAGACTTTCAGATAGGGGAAATGTCAGTGAGCATTCCGATTTCAGTTCCAGAGCGATTCGCCCGATGAGTCCTTCATATTTAGTCGTTTTCAGCCAATTTTCTGAATTTTTGAAAATTTCACTTTTTTGTGAAAATATCCACTAAATGAGGGAATAATATGTGTGAGGGTACCTCAGAAGAGTTCCAAATGTGTGTGGGTAGAATACATATCCCACGGGGGTAAAATTGAAAAAAGTTGAAAAAAAATTTTTTTTAGACCTAGTCATTTTCCGGCGTTTATCAGACTTTCAGATAGGTGAAATGTCAGTGAGCGTTCCGATTTCAGTTCAAGAGCGATTCGCCCGATGAGTCCTTCATATTTAGTCATTTTCAGCCAATTTTCTGAATTTTTGAAAATGTCACTTTTTTGTGAAAATATCCACTAAATGAGGGAATAATATGTGTGAGGGTTCCCCAGGAGAGTTCCAAATGTGTGTGGATAGAATATATATCACACGGGGGTAAAATTGAAAAAAGGTGAAAAATTTATTTTTTTGGACTTAGTCATTTTTTCAGCGTTTATCAGACTTTCAGATAGGGGAAATGTCAGTGAGCGTTCCGACTTCAGTTCCAGAGCGATTCGCCCGATGAGTCCTTAATATTTAGTTGTTTTCAGGCAAATTTCAGAATTTTTGAAAATTTCACTTTTTTCTGAAAATATCCACTAAATGAGGGAATAATATGTGTGAGGGTACCCCAGGAGAGTTCCAAATGTGTGTGGGCAGAATATATATATCCCACGGGGGTAAAATTGAAAAAAGGTGAAAAATTTTTTTTTTTGGACTTAGTCATTTTTTCAGCATTTATCAGACTTTCAGATAGGGGAAATGTCAGTGAGCGTTCCGATTTCAGTTCCAGAGCGATTCGCCCGATGAGTCCTTCATATTTAGTCGTTTTCAGCCAATTTTCTGAATTTTTGAAAATTTCACTTTTTTGTGAAAATATCCACTAAATGAGGGAATAATATGTGTGAGGGTACCCCAGGAGAGTTCCAAATGTGTGTGGGTAGAATATATATCCCACGGGGGTAAAATTGAAAAAAGGTGAAAAAAATTTTTTTTTTGGACTTAGTCATTTTTTCAGCATTTATCAGACTTTCAGATAGGGGAAATGTCAGTGAGTGTTCTGATTTCAGTTCCAGAGCGATTCGACCGATGAGTCCTTCATATTTAGTCGTTTTCAGCCAATTTTCTGAATTTTTGAAAATTTCACTTTTTTGTGAAAATATCCACTAAATGAGGGAATAATATGTGTGAGGGTACCTCAGGAGAGTTCCAAATGTGTCTGGGTAGAGTATATATCCCACAGGGGTAAAATTGAAAAAAGGTGAAAAAAATTTTTTTTGGACTTAGTCATTTTTTCAGCGTTTATCAGACTTTCAGATAGGGGAAATGTCAGTGAGCGTTCCGATTTCAGTTCCAGAGCGATTCGCCCGATGAGTCCTTCATATTTAGTCATTTTCAGCCAATTTTCTGAATTTTTGAAAATTTCACTTTTTTGTGAAAATATCCACTAAATGAGGGAATAATATGTGTGAGGGTATCCCAGGAGAGTTCCAAATGTGTGTGGGTAGAATATATATCCCACGGGGGTAAAATTGAAAAAAGGTGAAAAATTTTTTTTTTTGGACTTAGTCATTTTTTCAGCGTTTATCAGACTTTCAGATAGGGGAAATGTCAGTGAGCGTTCCGATTTCAGTTCCAGAGCGATTCGCCCGATGAGTCCTTAATATTTATTTGTTTCAGCCAAATTTCAGAATTTTTGAAAATTTCACTTTTTTATGAAAATATCCACTAAATGAGGGAATAATATGTGTGAGGGTACCCCAGGAGAGTTCCAAATGTGTGTGGGTAGAATATATATCCCACGGGGGTAAAATTGAAAAAAGGTGAAAAAAATTTTTTTTTTTGACTTAGTTATTTTTTCAGCATTTATCAGACTTTCAGATAGGGGAAATGTCAGTGAGCGTTCCGATTTCAGTTCCAGAGCGATTCGCCCGATGAGTCCTTCATATTTAGTCGTTTTCAGCCAATTTTCTGAATTTTTGAAAATTTCACTTTTTTGTAAAAATATCCACTAAATGAGGGAATAATATGTGTGAGGGTATCCCAGGAGAGTTCCAAATGTGTGTGGGTAGAATATATATCCCACGGGGGTAAAATTGAAAAAAGGTGAAAAATTTTTTTTTAGGACTTAGTCATTTTTTCAGCGTTTATCAGACTTTCAGATAGGGGAAATGTCAGTGAGCGTTCCGATTTCAGTTCCAGAGCGATTCGCCCGATGAGTCCTTCATATTTAGTCGTTTTCAGCCAATTTTCTGAATTTTTGAAAATTTCACTTTTTTGTGAAAATATCCACTAAATGAGGAAATAATGTGCGTGAGGGTACCCCAGGAGAGTTCCAAATGTGTGTGGGTAGAATATATATCCCACGGGGGTAAAATTGAAAAAAGGTGAAAAATATATTTTTTTGGACTTAGTCATTTTTTCAGCGTTTATCAGACTTTCAGATAGGGGAAATGTCAGTGAGCGTTCCGATTTCAGTTCCAGAGCGATTCGCCCGATGAGTCCTTAATATTTAGTTGTTTTCAGGCAAATTTCAGAATTTTTGAAAATTTCACTTTTTTCTGAAAATATCCACTAAATGAGGGAATAATATGTGTGAGGGTACCCCAGGAGAGTTCCAAATGTGTGTGGGCAGAATATATATATCCCACGGGGGTAAAATTGAAAAAAGGTGAAAAATTTTTTTTTTTGGACTTAGTCATTTTTTCAGCGTTTATCAGACTTTCAGATAGGGGAAATGTCAGTGAGCGTTCCGATTTCAGTTCCAGAGCGATTCGCCCGATGAGTCCTTCATATTTAGTCGTTTTCAGCCAATTTTCTGAATTTTTGAAAATTTCACTTTTTTGTGAAAATATCCACTAAATGAGGGAATAATATGTGTGAGGGTACCCCAGGAGAGTTCCAAATGTGTGTGGGCAGAATATATATATCCCACGGGGGTAAAATTGAAAAAAGGTGAAAAATTTTTTTTTTTGGACTTAGTCATTTTTTCAGCGTTTATCAGACTTTCAGATAGGGGAAATGTCAGTGAGCGTTCCGATTTCAGTTCCAGAGCGATTCGCCCGATGAGTCCTTAATATTTATTTGTTTCTGCCAAATTTCAGAATTTTTGAAAATTTCACTTTTTTGTGAAAATATCCACTAAATGAGGGAATAATATGTGTGAGGGTACCCCAGGAGAGTTCCAAATGTGTGTGGGTAGAATATATATCCCACGGGGGTAAAATTGAAAAAAGGTGAAAAATTTTTTTTTTGGACTTAGTCATTTTTTCAGCGTTTATCAGACTTTCAGATAGGGGAAATGTCAGTGAGCGTTCCGATTTCAGTTCCAGAGCGATTCGCCCGATGAGTCCTTTATATTTATTTGTTTCAGCCAAATTTCAGAATTTTTGAAAATTTCACTTTTTTGTGAAAATATCCACTAAATGAGGGAATAATATGTGTGAGGGTACCCCAGGAGAGTTCCAAATGTGTGTGGGTAGAATATATATCCCACGGGGGTAAAATTGAAAAAAGGTGAAAAAAATTTTTTTTTTGGACTTAGTCATTTTTTCAGCATTTATCAGACTTTCAGATAGGGGAAATGTCAGTGAGTGTTCTGACTTCAGTTCCAGAGCGATTCGCCCGATGAGTCCTTCATATTTAGTCGTTTTCAGCCAATTTTCTGAATTTTTGAAAATTTCACTTTTTTGTGAAAATATCCACTAAATGAGGAAATAATGTGCGTGAGGGTACCCCAGGAGAGTTCCAAATGTGTGTGGGTAGAATATATATCCCACGGGGGTAAAATTGAAAAAAGGTGAAAAATATATTTTTTTGGACTTAGTCATTTTTTCAGCGTTTATCAGACTTTCAGATAGGGGAAATGTCAGTGAGCGTTCCGATTTCAGTTCCAGAGCGATTCGCCCGATGAGTCCTTAATATTTAGTTGTTTTCAGGCAAATTTCAGAATTTTTGAAAATTTCACTTTTTTCTGAAAATATCCACTAAATGAGGGAATAATATGTGTGAGGGTACCCCAGGAGAGTTCCAAATGTGTGTGGGCAGAATATATATATCCCACGGGGGTAAAATTGAAAAAAGGTGAAAAATTTTTTTTTTTGGACTTAGTCATTTTTTCAGCGTTTATCAGACTTTCACATAGGGGAAATGTCAGTGAGCGTTCCGATTTCAGTTCCAGAGCGATTCGCCCGATGAGTCCTTCATATTTAGTCGTTTTCAGCCAATTTTCTGAATTTTTGAAAATTTCACTTTTTTGTGAAAATATCCACTAAATGAGGGAATAATATGTGTGAGGGTATCCCAGGAGAGTTCCAAATGTGTGTGGGTAGAATATATATCCCACGGGGGTAAAATTGAAAAAAGGTGAAAAATTTTTTTTTTTGGACTTAGTCATTTTTTCAGCGTTTATCAGACTTTCAGATAGGGGAAATGTCAGTGAGCGTTCCGATTTCAGTTCCAGAGCGATTCGCCCGATGAGTCCTTAATATTTATTTGTTTCAGCCAAATTTCAGAATTTTTGAAAATTTCACTTTTTTGTGAAAATATCCACTAAATGAGGGAATAATATGTGTGAGGGTACCCCAGGAGAGTTCCAAATGTGTGTGGGTAGAATATATATCCCACGGGGGTAAAATTGAAATAAGGTGAAAAAAATTTTTTTTTTGCACTTAGTCATTTTTTCAGCATTTATCAGACTTTCAAATAGGGGAAATGTCAGTGAGTGTTCTGATTTCAGTTCCAGAGCGATTCGCCCGATGAGTCCTTCATATTTAGTCGTTTTCAGCCAATTTTCTGAATTTTTGAAAATTTCACTTTTTTGTGAAAATATCCACTAAATGAGGGAATAATATGTGTGAGGGTATCCCAGGAGAGTTCCAAATGTGTGTGGGTAGAATATATATCCCACGGGGGTAAAATTGAAAAAAGGTGAAAAATTTTTTTTTTTGGACTTAGTCATTTTTTCAGCGTTTATCAGACTTTCAGATAGGGGAAATGTCAGTGAGCGTTCCGATTTCAGTTCCAGAGCGATTCGCCCGATGAGTCCTTCATATTTAGTCGTTTTCAGCCAATTTTCTGAATTTTTGAAAATTTCACATTTTTGTGAAAATATCCACTAAATGAGGAAATAATGTGCGTGAGGGTACCCCAGGAGAGTTCCAAATGTGTGTGGGTAGAATATATATCCCACGGGGGTAAAATTGAAAGAAGGTGAAAAATATATTTTTTTGGACTTAGTCATTTTTTCAGCATTTATCAGACTTTCAGATAGGGGAAATGTCAGTGAGTGTTCTGATTTCAGTTCCAGAGCGATTCGACCGATGAGTCCTTCATATTTAGTCGTTTTCAGCCAATTTTCTGAATTTTTGAAAATTTCACTTTTTTGTGAAAATATCCACTAAATGAGGGAATAATATGTGTGAGGGTACCTCAGGAGAGTTCCAAATGTGTCTGGGTAGAGTATATATCCCACGGGGGTAAAATTGAAAAAAGGTGAAAAAATTTTTTTTTTGGACTTAGTCATTTTTTCAGCGTTTATCAGACTTTCAGATAGGGGAAATGTCAGTGAGCGTTCCGATTTCAGTTCCAGAGCGATTCGCCCGATGAGTCCTTCATATTTAGTCATTTTCAGCCAATTTTCTGAATTTTTGAAAATTTCACTTTTTTGTGAAAATATCCACTAAATGAGGGAATAATATGTGTGAGGGTATCCCAGGAGAGTTCCAAATGTGTGTGGGTAGAATTTATATCCCACGGGGGTAAAATTGAAAAAAGGTGAAAAATTTTTTTTTTTGACTTAGTCATTTTTTCAGCGTTTATCAGACTTTCAGATAGGGGAAATGTCAGTGAGCATTCCGATTTCAGTTCCAGAGCGATTCGCCCGATGAGTCCTTAATATTTATTTGTTTCAGCCAAATTTCAGAATTTTTGAAAATTTCACTTTTTTGTGAAAATATCCACTAAATGAGGGAATAATATGTGTGAGGGTACCTCAGGAGAGTTCCAAATGTGTCTGGGTAGAGTATATATCCCACGGGGGTAAAATTGAAAAAAGGTGAAAAAAATTTTTTTTTTGGACTTAGTCATTTTTTCAGCGTTGATCAGACTTTCAGATAGGGGAAATGTCAGTGAGCGTTCCGATTTCAGTTCCAGAGCGATTTGCCCGATGAGTCCTTCATATTTAGTCATTTTCAGCCAATTTTCTGAATTTTTGAAAATTTCACTTTTTTGTGAAAATATCCACTAAATGAGGGAATAATATGTGTGAGGGTATCCCAGGAGAGTTCCAAATGTGTGTGGGTAGAATATATATCCCACGGGGGTAAAATTGAAATAAGGTGAAAAAAATTTTTTTTTTGCACTTAGTCATTTTTTCAGCATTTATCAGACTTTCAGATAGGGGAAATGTCAGTGAGTGTTCTGATTTCAGTTCCAGAGCGATTCGCCCGATGAGTCCTTCATATTTAGTCGTTTTCAGCCAATTTTCTGAATTTTTGAAAATTTCACTTTTTTGTGAAAATATCCACTAAATGAGGGAATAATATGTGTGAGGGTATCCCAGGAGAGTTCCAAATGTGTGTGGGTAGAATATATATCCCACGGGGGTAAAATTGAAAAAAGGTGAAAAATTTTTTTTTTTGGACTTAGTCATTTTTTCAGCGTTTATCAGACTTTCAGATAGGGGAAATGTCAGTGAGCGTTCCGATTTCAGTTCCAGAGCGATTCGCCCGATGAGTCCTTCATATTTAGTCATTTTCAGCCAATTTTCTGAATTTTTGAAAATTTCACATTTTTGTGAAAATATCCACTAAATGAGGAAATAATGTGCGTGAGGGTACCCCAGGAGAGTTCCAAATGTGTGTGGGTAGAATATATATCCCACGGGGGTAAAATTGAAAAAAGGTGAAAAATATATTTTTTTGGACTTAGTCATTTTTTCAGCGTTTATCAGACTTTCAGATAGGGGAAATGTCAGTGAGCGTTCCGATTTCAGTTCCAGAGCGATTCGCCCGATGAGTCCTTAATATTTATTTGTTTCAGCCAAATTTCAGAATTTTTGAAAATTTCACTTTTTTGTGAAAATATCCACTAAATGAGGGAATAATATGTGTGAGGGTACCCCAGGAGAGTTCCAAATGTGTGTGGGTAGAATATATATCCCACGGGGGTAAAATTGAAAAAAGGTGAAAAAAATTTTTTTTTTGGACTTAGTCATTTTTTCAGCATTTATCAGACTTTCAGATAGGGGAAATGTCAGTGAGTGTTCTGACTTCAGTTCCAGAGCGATTCGCCCGATGAGTCCTTCATATTTAGTCGTTTTCAGCCAATTTTCTGAATTTTTGAAAATTTCACTTTATTGTGAAAATATCCACTAAATGAGGGAATAATATGTGTGAGGGTACCTCAGGAGAGTTCCAAATGTGTCTGGGTAGAGTATATATCCCACGGGGGTAAAATTGAAAAAAGGTGAAAAAATTTTTTTTTTGGACTTAGTCATTTTTTCAGCGTTGATCAGACTTTCAGATAGGGGAAATGTCAGTGAGCGTTCCAATTTCAGTTCCAGAGCGATTCGCCCGATGAGTCCTTAATATTTATTTGTTTCAGCCAAATTTCAGAATTTTTGAAAATTTCACTTTTTTGTGAAAATATCCACTAAATGAGGGAATAATATGTGTGAGGGTACCCCAGGAGAGTTCCAAATGTGTGTGGGTAGAATATATATCCCACGGGGGTAAAATTGAAATAAGGTGAAAAAAATTTTTTTTTTGCACTTAGTCATTTTTTCAGCATTTATCAGACTTTCAAATAGGGGAAATGTCAGTGAGTGTTCTGATTTCAGTTCCAGAGCGATTCGCCCGATGAGTCCTTCATATTTAGTCGTTTTCAGCCAATTTTCTGAATTTTTGAAAATTTCACTTTTTTGTGAAAATATCCACTAAATGAGGGAATAATATGTGTGAGGGTATCCCAGGAGAGTTCCAAATGTGTGTGGGTAGAATATATATCCCACGGGGGTAAAATTGAAAAAAGGTGAAAAATTTTTTTTTTTGGACTTAGTCATTTTTTCAGCGTTTATCAGACTTTCAGATAGGGGAAATGTCAGTGAGCGTTCCGATTTCAGTTCCAGAGCGATTCGCCCGATGAGTCCTTCATATTTAGTCGTTTTCAGCCAATTTTCTGAATTTTTGAAAATTTCACATTTTTGTGAAAATATCCACTAAATGAGGAAATAATGTGCGTGAGGGTACCCCAGGAGAGTTCCAAATGTGTGTGGGTAGAATATATATCCCACGGGGGTAAAATTGAAAAAAGGTGAAAAATATATTTTTTTGGACTTAGTCATTTTTTCAGCATTTATCAGACTTTCAGATAGGGGAAATGTCAGTGAGCGTTCCGATTTCAGTTCCAGAGCGATTCGCCCGATGAGTCCTTAATATTTATTTGTTTCAGCCAAATTTCAGAATTTTTGAAAATTTCACTTTTTTGTGAAAATATCCACTAAATGAGGGAATAATATGTGTGAGGGTACCTCAGGAGAGTTCCAAATGTGTCTGGGTAGAGTATATATCCCACGGGGGTAAAATTGAAAAAAGGTGAAAAAAATTTTTTTTTTGGACTTAGTCATTTTTTCAGCGTTGATCAGACTTTCAGATAGGGGAAATGTCAGTGAGCGTTCCGATTTCAGTTCCAGAGCGATTTGCCCGATGAGTCCTTCATATTTAGTCATTTTCAGCCAATTTTCTGAATTTTTGAAAATTTCACTTTTTTGTGAAAATATCCACTAAATGAGGGAATAATATGTGTGAGGGTATCCCAGGAGAGTTCCAAATGTGTGTGGGTAGAATATATATCCCACGGGGGTAAAATTGAAAAAAGGTGAAAAATATATTTTTTTGGACTTAGTCATTTTTTCAGCGTTTATCAGACTTTCAGATAGGGGAAATGTCAGTGAGCGTTCCGATTTCAGTTCCAGAGCGATTCGCCCGATGAGTCCTTCATATTTAGTCGTTTTCAGCCAATTTTCTGAATTTTTGAAAATTTCACATTTTTGTGAAAATATCCACTAAATGAGGGAATAATATGTGTGAGGGTACCTCAGAAGAGTTCCAAATGTGTGTGGGTAGAATATATATCCCACGGGGGTAAAATTGAAATAAGGTGAAAAATATATTTTTTTGGACTTAGTCATTTTTTCAGCATTTATCAGACTTTCAGATAGGGGAAATGTCAGTGAGTGTTCTGATTTCAGTTCCAGAGCGATTCGACCGATGAGTCCTTCATATTTAGTCGTTTTCAGCTAATTTTCTGAATTTTTGAAAATTTCACTTTTTTGTGAAAATATCCACTAAATGAGGGAATAATATGTGTGAGGGTACCTCAGGAGAGTTCCAAATGTGTCTGGGTAGAGTATATATCCCACGGGGGTAAAATTGAAAAAAGGTGAAAAAATTTTTTTTTTGGACTTAGTCATTTTTTCAGCGTTTATCAGACTTTCAGATAGGGGAAATGTCAGTGAGCATTCCGATTTCAGTTCCAGAGCGATTCGCCCGATGAGTCCTTCATATTTAGTCATTTTCAGCCAATTTTCTGAATTTTTGAAAATTTCACTTTTTTTGTGAAAATATCCACTAAATGAGGGAATAATATGTGTGAGGGTATCCCAGGAGAGTTCCAAATGTGTGTGGGTAGAATATATATCCCACGGGGGTAAAATTGAAAAAAGGTGAAAATTTTTTTTTTTTTGACTTAGTCATTTTTTCAGCGTTTATCAGACTTTCAGATAGGGGAAATGTCAGTGAGCGTTCCGATTTCAGTTCCAGAGCGATTCGCCCGATGAGTCCTTAATATTTATTTGTTTCAGCCAAATTTCAGAATTTTTGAAAATTTCACTTTTTTGTGAAAATATCCACTAAATGAGGGAATAATATGTGTGAGGGTACCTCAGGAGAGTTCCAAATGTGTCTAGGTAGAGTATATATCCCACGGGGGTAAAATTGAAAAAAGGTGAAAAAAATTTTTTTTTTGGACTTAGTCATTTTTTCAGCGTTGATCAGACTTTCAGATAGGGGAAATGTCAGTGAGCGTTCCGATTTCAGTTCCAGAGCGATTTGCCCGATGAGTCCTTCATATTTAGTCATTTTCAGCCAATTTTCTGAATTTTTGAAAATTTCACTTTTTTGTGAAAATATCCACTAAATGAGGGAATAATATGTGTGAGGGTATCCCAGGAGAGTTCCAAATGTGTGTGGGTAGAATATATATCCCACGGGGGTAAAATTGAAATAAGGTGAAAAAAATTTTTTTTTTGCACTTAGTCATTTTTTCAGCATTTATCAGACTTTCAGATAGGGGAAATGTCAGTGAGTGTTCTGATTTCAGTTCCAGAGCGATTCGCCCGATGAGTCCTTCATATTTAGTCGTTTTCAGCCAATTTTCTGAATTTTTGAAAATTTCACTTTTTTGTGAAAATATCCACTAAATGAGGGAATAATATGTGTGAGGGTATCCCAGGAGAGTTCCAAATGTGTGTGGGTAGAATATATATCCCACGGGGGTAAAATTGAAAAAAGGTGAAAAATATATTTTTTTGGACTTAGTCATTTTTTCAGCGTTTATCAGACTTTCAGATAGGGGAAATGTCAGTGAGCGTTCCGATTTCAGTTCCAGAGCGATTCGCCCGATGAGTCCTTCATATTTAGTCGTTTTCAGCCAATTTTCTGAATTTTTGAAAATTTCACATTTTTGTGAAAATATCCACTAAATGAGGGAATAATATGTGTGAGGGTACCTCAGAAGAGTTCCAAATGTGTGTGGGTAGAATATATATCCCACGGGGGTAAAATTGAAATAAGGTGAAAAATATATTTTTTTGGACTTAGTCATTTTTTCAGCATTTATCAGACTTTCAGATAGGGGAAATGTCAGTGAGTGTTCTGATTTCAGTTCCAGAGCGATTCGACCGATGAGTCCTTCATATTTAGTCGTTTTCAGCTAATTTTCTGAATTTTTGAAAATTTCACTTTTTTGTGAAAATATCCACTAAATGAGGGAATAATATGTGTGAGGGTACCTCAGGAGAGTTCCAAATGTGTCTGGGTAGAGTATATATCCCACGGGGGTAAAATTGAAAAAAGGTGAAAAAATTTTTTTTTTGGACTTAGTCATTTTTTCAGCGTTTATCAGACTTTCAGATAGGGGAAATGTCAGTGAGCATTCCGATTTCAGTTCCAGAGCGATTCGCCCGATGAGTCCTTCATATTTAGTCATTTTCAGCCAATTTTCTGAATTTTTGAAAATTTCACTTTTTTTGTGAAAATATCCACTAAATGAGGGAATAATATGTGTGAGGGTATCCCAGGAGAGTTCCAAATGTGTGTGGGTAGAATATATATCCCACGGGGGTAAAATTGAAAAAAGGTGAAAATTTTTTTTTTTTTGACTTAGTCATTTTTTCAGCGTTTATCAGACTTTCAGATAGGGGAAATGTCAGTGAGCGTTCCGATTTCAGTTCCAGAGCGATTCGCCCGATGAGTCCTTAATATTTATTTGTTTCAGCCAAATTTCAGAATTTTTGAAAATTTCACTTTTTTGTGAAAATATCCACTAAATGAGGGAATAATATGTGTGAGGGTACCTCAGGAGAGTTCCAAATGTGTCTAGGTAGAGTATATATCCCACGGGGGTAAAATTGAAAAAAGGTGAAAAAAATTTTTTTTTTGGACTTAGTCATTTTTTCAGCGTTGATCAGACTTTCAGATAGGGGAAATGTCTGTGAGCGTTCCGATTTCAGTTCCAGAGCGATTTGCCCGATGAGTCCTTCATATTTAGTCATTTTCAGCCAATTTTCTGAATTTTTGAAAATTTCACTTTTTTGTGAAAATATCCACTAAATGAGGGAATAATATGTGTGAGGGTATCCCAGGAGAGTTCCAAATGTGTGTGGGTAGAATATATATCCCACGGGGGTAAAATTGAAATAAGGTGAAAAAAATTTTTTTTTTGCACTTAGTCATTTTTTCAGCATTTATCAGACTTTCAGATAGGGGAAATGTCAGTGAGTGTTCTGATTTCAGTTCCAGAGCGATTCGCCCGATGAGTCCTTCATATTTAGTCGTTTTCAGCCAATTTTCTGAATTTTTGAAAATTTCACTTTTTTGTGAAAATATCCACTAAATGAGGGAATAATATGTGTGAGGGTATCCCAGGAGAGTTCCAAATGTGTGTGGGTAGAATATATATCCCACGGGGGTAAAATTGAAAAAAGGTGAAAAATATATTTTTTTGGACTTAGTCATTTTTTCAGCGTTTATCAGACTTTCAGATAGGGGAAATGTCAGTGAGCGTTCCGATTTCAGTTCCAGAGCGATTCGCCCGATGAGTCCTTCATATTTAGTCGTTTTCAGCCAATTTTCTGAATTTTTGAAAATTTCACTTTTTTGTGAAAATATCCACTAAATGAGGGAATAATATGTGTGAGGGTACCTCAGAAGAGTTCCAAATGTGTGTGGGTAGAATATATATCCCACGGGGGTAAAATTGAAAAAAGGTGAAAAAAAATTTTTTTTGGACTTAGTCATTTTTTCAGCGTTTAGCAGACTTTCAGATAGGGGAAATGTCAGTGAGCGTTCCGATTTCAGTTCCAGAGCGATTCGCCCGATGAGTCCTTCATATTTAGTTGTTTTCAGCCAAATTTCAGAATTTTTGAAAATGTCACTTTTTTGTGAAAATATCCACTAAATGAGGGAATAATATGTGTGAGGGTACCCCAGGAGAGTTCCAAATGTGTGTGGGTAGAATATATATCCCACGGGGGTAAAATTGAAATAAGGTGAAAAAAATTTTTTTTTTGCACTTAGTCATTTTTTCAGCATTTATCAGACTTTCAAATAGGGGAAATGTCAGTGAGTGTTCTGATTTCAGTTCCAGAGCGATTCGCCCGATGAGTCCTTCATATTTAGTCGTTTTCAGCCAATTTTCTGAATTTTTGAAAATTTCACTTTTTTGTGAAAATATCCACTAAATGAGGAAATAATGTGCGTGAGGGTACCCCAGGAGAGTTCCAAATGTGTGTGGGTAGAATATATATCCCACGGGGGTAAAATTGAAAAAAGGTGAAAAATATATTTTTTTGGACTTAGTCATTTTTTCAGCATTTATCAGACTTTCAGATAGGGGAAATGTCAGTGAGTGTTCTGATTTCAGTTCCAGAGCGATTCGACCGATGAGTCCTTCATATTTAGTCGTTTTCAGCCAATTTTCTGAATTTTTGAAAATTTCACTTTTTTGTGAAAATATCCACTAAATGAGGGAATAATATGTGTGAGGGTACCTCAGGAGAGTTCCAAATGTGTCTGGGTAGAGTATATATCCCACGGGGGTAAAATTGAAAAAAGGTGAAAAAATTTTTTTTTTGGACTTAGTCATTTTTTCAGCGTTTATCAGACTTTCAGATAGCGGAAATGTCAGTGAGCGTTCCGATTTCGGTTCCAGAGCGATTCGCCCGATGAGTCCTTCATATTTAGTCATTTTCAGCCAAATTTCAGAATTTTTGAAAATTTCACTTTTTTGTGAAAATATCCACTAAATGAGGGAATAATATGTGTGAGGGTACCTCAGGAGAGTTCCAAATGTGTCTGGGTAGAGTATATATCCCACGGGGGTAAAATTGAAAAAAGGTGAAAAAAATTTTTTTTTTGGACTTAGTCATTTTTTCAGCGTTGATCAGACTTTCAGATAGGGGAAATGTCAGTGAGCGTTCCGATTTCAGTTCCAGAGCGATTTGCCCGATGAGTCCTTCATATTTAGTCATTTTCAGCCAATTTTCTGAATTTTTGAAAATTTCACTTTTTTGTGAAAATATCCACTAAATGAGGGAATAATATGTGTGAGGGTATCCCAGGAGAGTTCCAAATGTGTGTGGGTAGAATATATATCCCACGGGGGTAAAATTGAAAAAAGGTGAAAAATATATTTTTTTGGACTTAGTCATTTTTTCAGCGTTTATCAGACTTTCAGATAGGGGAAATGTCAGTGAGCGTTCCGATTTCAGTTCCAGAGCGATTCGCCCGATGAGTCCTTCATATTTAGTCGTTTTCAGCCAATTTTCTGAATTTTTGAAAATTTCACTTTTTTGTGAAAATATCCACTAAATGAGGGAATAATATGTGTGAGGGTACCTCAGAAGAGTTCCAAATGTGTGTGGGTAGAATATATATCCCACGGGGGTAAAATTGAAAAAAGGTGAAAAAAAATTTTTTTTGGACTTAGTCATTTTTTCAGCGTTTATCAGACTTTCAGATAGGGGAAATGTCAGTGAGCGTTCCGATTTCAGTTCCAGAGCGATTCGCCCGATGAGTCCTTCATATTTAGTTGTTTTCAGCCAAATTTCAGAATTTTTGAAAATGTCACTTTTTTGTGAAAATATCCACTAAATGAGGGAATAATATGTGTGAGGGTACCCCAGGAGAGTTCCAAATGTGTGTGGGTAGAATATATATCCCACGGGGGTAAAATTGAAATAAGGTGAAAAAAATTTTTTTTTTGCACTTAGTCATTTTTTCAGCATTTATCAGACTTTCAAATAGGGGAAATGTCAGTGAGTGTTCTGATTTCAGTTCCAGAGCGATTCGCCCGATGAGTCCTTCATATTTAGTCGTTTTCAGCCAATTTTCTGAATTTTTGAAAATTTCACTTTTTTGTGAAAATATCCACTAAATGAGGAAATAATGTGCGTGAGGGTACCCCAGGAGAGTTCCAAATGTGTGTGGGTAGAATATATATCCCACGGGGGTAAAATTGAAAAAAGGTGAAAAATATATTTTTTTGGACTTAGTCATTTTTTCAGCATTTATCAGACTTTCAGATAGGGGAAATGTCAGTGAGTGTTCTGATTTCAGTTCCAGAGCGATTCGACCGATGAGTCCTTCATATTTAGTCGTTTTCAGCCAATTTTCTGAATTTTTGAAAATTT
Organism: Phyllobates terribilis; assembly: GCF_046119375.1. Taxonomy (NCBI): domain Eukaryota; kingdom Metazoa; phylum Chordata; class Amphibia; order Anura; family Dendrobatidae; genus Phyllobates; species Phyllobates terribilis. Next base: position 15,152,108 of record NW_027362773.1, on the reverse strand, counting down.
CACTTTTTTGTGAAAATATCCACTAAATGAGGGAATAATATGTGTGAGGGTACCTCAGGAGAGTTCCAAATGTGTCTGGGTAGAGTATATATCCCACGGGGGTAAAATTGAAAAAAGGTGAAAAAATTTTTTTTTTGGACTTAGTCATTTTTTCAGCGTTTATCAGACTTTCAGATAGGGGAAATGTCAGTGAGCGTTCCGATTTCGGTTCCAGAGCGATTCGCCCGATGAGTCCTTCATATTTAGTCATTTTCAGCCAAATTTCAGAATTTTTGAAAATTTCACTTTTTTGTGAAAATATCCACTAAATGAGGGAATAATATGTGTGAGGGTACCTCAGGAGAGTTCCAAATGTGTCTGGGTAGAGTATATATCCCACGGGGGTAAAATTGAAAAAAGGTGAAAAAAATTTTTTTTTTGGACTTAGTCATTTTTTCAGCGTTTATCAGACTTTCAGATAGGGGAAATGTCAGTGAGCGTTCCGATTTCGGTTCCAGAGCGATTCGCCCGATGAGTCCTTCATATTTAGTCATTTTCAGCCAAATTTCAGAATTTTTGAAAATTTCACTTTTTTGTGAAAATATCCACTAAATGAGGGAATAATATGTGTGAGGGTACCTCAGGAGAGTTCCAAATGTGTCTGGGTAGAGTATATATCCCACGGGGGTAAAATTGAAAAAAGGTGAAAAAAATTTTTTTTTTGGACTTAGTCATTTTTTCAGCGTTGATCAGACTTTCAGATAGGGGAAATGTCAGTGAGCGTTCCGATTTCAGTTCCAGAGCGATTTGCCCGATGAGTCCTTCATATTTAGTCATTTTCAGCCAATTTTCTGAATTTTTGAAAATTTCACTTTTTTGTGAAAATATCCACTAAATGAGGGAATAATATGTGTGAGGGTATCCCAGGAGAGTTCCAAATGTGTGTGGGTAGAATATATATCCCACGGGGGTAAAATTGAAAAAAGGTGAAAAATTTTTTTTTTTGGACTTAGTCATTTTTTCAGCGTTTATCAGACTTTCAGATAGGGGAAATGTCAGTGAGCGTTCCGATTTCAGTTCCAGAGCGATTCGCCCGATGAGTCCTTCATATTTAGTCGTTTTCAGCCAATTTTCTGAATTTTTGAAAATTTCACATTTTTGTGAAAATATCCACTAAATGAGGAAATAATGTGCGTGAGGGTACCCCAGGAGAGTTCCAAATGTGTGTGAGTAGAATATATATCCCACGGGGGTAAAATTGAAAAAAGGTGAAAAATATATTTTTTTGGACTTAGTCATTTTTTCAGCGTTTATCAGACTTTCAGATAGGGGAAATGTCAGTGAGCGTTCCGATTTCAGTTCCAGAGCGATTCGCCCGATGAGTCCTTCATATTTAGTCGTTTTCAGCCAATTTTCTGAATTTTTGAAAATTTCACTTTTTTGTGAAAATATCCACTAAATGAGGGAATAATATGTGTGAGGGTACCTCAGAAGAGTTCCAAATGTGTGTGGGTAGAATATATATCCCACGGGGGTAAAATTGAAAAAAGGTGAAAAAAAATTTTTTTTGGACTTAGTCATTTTTTCAGCGTTTATCAGACTTTCAGATAGGGGAAATGTCAGTGAGCGTTCCGATTTCAGTTCCAGAGCGATTTGCCCGATGAGTCCTTCATATTTAGTTGTTTTCAGCCAAATTTCAGAATTTTTGAAAATGTCACTTTTTTGTGAAAATATCCACTAAATGAGGGAATAATATGTGTGAGGGTACCCCAGGAGAGTTCCAAATGTGTGTGGGTAGAATATATATCCCACGGGGGTAAAATTGAAAAAAGGTGAAATATATATTTTTTTGGACTTAGTCATTCTTTCAGCGTTTATCAGACTTTCAGATAGGGGAAATGTCAGTGAGCGTTCCGATTTCAGTTCCAGAGCGATTCGCCCGATGAGTCCTTCATATTTAGTCGTTTTCAGCCAATTTTCTGAATTTTTGAAAATTTCACTTTTTTGTGAAAATATCCACTAAATGAGGGAATAATATGTGTGAGGGTACCTCCGGAGAGTTCCAAATGTGTGTGGGTAGAATATATATCCCACGGGGGTAAAATTGAAAAAAGGTGAAAAATTTTTTTTTTTTGGACTTAGTCATTTTTTCACCGTTTTTCAGACTTTCAGATAGTAGAAATGTCAGTGAGCGTTCCGATTTAAGTTCCAGAGCGATTCGCCCGATGAGTCCTTCATATTTAGTCGTTTTCAGCCAATTTTCAGAATTTTTGAAAATTTCACTTTTTTGTGAAAATATCCACTAAATGAGGAAATAATATGTGTGAGGGTACCCAAGGAGAGTTCCAAATGTGTGTGGGTAGAATATATATCCCACGGGGGTAAAATTGAAAAAAGGTGAAAAATATTTTTTTTGGACTTAGTCATTTTTTCAGCGTTTATCAGACTTTCAGATAGGGGAAATGTCAGTGAGCATTCCGATTTCAGTTCCAGAGCGATTCGCCCGATGAGTCCTTCATATTTAGTCGTTTTCAGCCAATTTTCTGAATTTTTGAAAATTTCACTTTTTTGTGAAAATATCCACTAAATGAGGAAATAATATGCATGAGGGTACCCCAGGAGAGTTCCAAATGTGTGTGGGTAGAATATATATCCCACAGGCGTAAAATTGAAAAAAGGTGAAAAATATTTTTTTTTGCACTTAGTCATTTTTTCAGCGTTTATCAGACTTTCAGATAGGGGAAATGTCAGTGAGCATTCCGATTTCAGTTCCAGAGCGATTCGCCCTATGAGTCCTTCATATTTAGTCGTTTTCAGCCAATTTTCTGAATTTTTGAAAATTTCACTTTTTTGTGAAAATATCCACTAAATGAGGAAATAATATGCATGAGGGTACCCCAGGAGAGTTCCAAATGTGTGTGGGTAGAATATATATCCCACAGGGGTAAAATTGAAAAAAGGTGAAAAAAATTTTTTTTTGGACTTAGTCATTTTTTCAGCGTTTATCAGACTTTCAGATAGGGGAAATGTCAGTGAGCGTTCCGATTTCAGTTCCAGAGTGATTCGCCCGATGAGTCCTTCATATTTAGTCGTTTTCAGCCAATTTTCTGAATTTTTGAAAATTTCACTTTTTTGTGAAAATATCCACTAAATGAGGGAATAATATGTGTGAGGGTACCCCAGGAGAGTTCCAAATGTGTGTGGGTAGAATATATATCCCACGGGGGTAAAATTGAAAAAAAGGTGAAAAAAATTTTTTTTTTTGACTTAGTCATTTTTTCAGCATTTATCAGACTTTCAGATAGGGGAAATGTCAGTGAGCGTTCCGATTTCAGTTCCAGAGCGATTCGCCCGATGAGTCCTTCATATTTAGTCGTTTTCAGCCAATTTTCTGAATTTTTGAAAATTTCACTTTTTTGTGAAAATATCCACTAAATGAGGGAATAATATGTGTGAGGGTACCCCAGGAGAGTTCCAAATGTGTGTGGGTAGAATATATATCCCACGGGGGTAAAATTGAAAAAAGGTGAAAAAAATTTTTTTTTTGGACTTAGTCATTTTTTCAGCATTTATCAGACTTTCAGATAGGGGAAATGTCAGTGAGTGTTCTGACTTCAGTTCCAGAGCGATTCGCCCGATGAGTCCTTCATATTTAGTCGTTTTCAGCCAATTTTCTGAATTTTTGAAAATTTCACTTTTTTGTGAAAATATCCACTAAATGAGGGAATAATATGTGTGAGGGTACCTCAGGAGAGTTCCAAATGTGTCTGGGTAGAGTATATATCCCACGGGGATAAAATTGAAAATAGGTGAAAAAATTTTTTTTTTGGACTTAGTCATTTTTTCAGCGTTTATCAGACTTTCAGATAGGGGAAATGTCAGTGAGCGTTCCGATTTCGGTTCCAGAGCGATTCGCCCGATGAGTCCTTCATATTTAGTCATTTTCAGCCAAATTTCAGAATTTTTGAAAATTTCACTTTTTTGTGAAAATATCCACTAAATGAGGGAATAATATGTGTGAGGGTACCTCAGGAGAGTTCCAAATGTGTCTGGGTAGAGTATATATCCCACGGGGGTAAAATTGAAAAAAGGTGAAAAAAATTTTTTTTTTGGACTTAGTCATTTTTTCAGCGTTTATCAGACTTTCAGATAGGGGAAATGTCAGTGAGCGTTCCGATTTCGGTTCCAGAGCGATTCGCCCGATGAGTCCTTCATATTTAGTCATTTTCAGCCAAATTTCAGAATTTTTGAAAATTTCACTTTTTTGTGAAAATATCCACTAAATGAGGGAATAATATGTGTGAGGGTACCTCAGGAGAGTTCCAAATGTGTCTGGGTAGAGTATATATCCCACGGGGGTAAAATTGAAAAAAGGTGAAAAAAATTTTTTTTTTGGACTTAGTCATTTTTTCAGCGTTGATCAGACTTTCAGATAGGGGAAATGTCAGTGAGTGTTCCGATTTCAGTTCCAGAGCGATTTGCCCGATGAGTCCTTCATATTTAGTCATTTTCAGCCAATTTTCTGAATTTTTGAAAATTTCACTTTTTTGTGAAAATATCCACTAAATGAGGGAATAATATGTGTGAGGGTATCCCAGGAGAGTTCCAAATGTGTGTGGGTAGAATATATATCCCACGGGGGTAAAATTGAAAAAAGGTGAAAAATTTTTTTTTTTGGACTTAGTCATTTTTTCAGCGTTTATCAGACTTTCAGATAGGGGAAATGTCAGTGAGCGTTCCGATTTCAGTTCCAGAGCGATTCGCCCGATGAGTCCTTCATATTTAGTCGTTTTCAGCCAATTTTCTGAATTTTTGAAAATTTCACATTTTTGTGAAAATATCCACTAAATGAGGAAATAATGTGCGTGAGGGTACCCCAGGAGAGTTCCAAATGTGTGTGAGTAGAATATATATCCCACGGGGGTAAAATTGAAAAAAGGTGAAAAATATATTTTTTTGGACTTAGTCATTTTTTCAGCGTTTATCAGACTTTCAGATAGGGGAAATGTCAGTGAGCGTTCCGATTTCAGTTCCAGAGCGATTCGCCCGATGAGTCCTTCATATTTAGTCGTTTTCAGCCAATTTTCTGAATTTTTGAAAATTTCACTTTTTTGTGAAAATATCCACTAAATGAGGGAATAATATGTGTGAGGGTACCTCAGAAGAGTTCCAAATGTGTGTGGGTAGAATATATATCCCACGGGGGTAAAATTGAAAAAAGGTGAAAAAAAATTTTTTTTGGACTTAGTCATTTTTTCAGCGTTTATCAGACTTTCAGATAGGGGAAATGTCAGTGAGCGTTCCGATTTCAGTTCCAGAGCGATTTGCCCGATGAGTCCTTCATATTTAGTTGTTTTCAGCCAAATTTCAGAATTTTTGAAAATGTCACTTTTTTGTGAAAATATCCACTAAATGAGGGAATAATATGTGTGAGGGTACCCCAGGAGAGTTCCAAATGTGTGTGGGTAGAATATATATCCCACGGGGGTAAAATTGAAAAAAGGTGAAATATATATTTTTTTGGACTTAGTCATTCTTTCAGCGTTTATCAGACTTTCAGATAGGGGAAATGTCAGTGAGCGTTCCGATTTCAGTTCCAGAGCGATTCGCCCGATGAGTCCTTCATATTTAGTCGTTTTCAGCCAATTTTCTGAATTTTTGAAAATTTCACTTTTTTGTGAAAATATCCACTAAATGAGGGAATAATATGTGTGAGGGTACCTCCGGAGAGTTCCAAATGTGTGTGGGTAGAATATATATCCCACGGGGGTAAAATTGAAAAAAGGTGAAAAATTTTTTTTTTTTGGACTTAGTCATTTTTTCACCGTTTTTCAGACTTTCAGATAGTAGAAATGTCAGTGAGCGTTCCGATTTAAGTTCCAGAGCGATTCGCCCGATGAGTCCTTCATATTTAGTCGTTTTCAGCCAATTTTCAGAATTTTTGAAAATTTCACTTTTTTGTGAAAATATCCACTAAATGAGGAAATAATATGTGTGAGGGTACCCAAGGAGAGTTCCAAATGTGTGTGGGTAGAATATATATCCCACGGGGGTAAAATTGAAAAAAGGTGAAAAATATTTTTTTTGGACTTAGTCATTTTTTCAGCGTTTATCAGACTTTCAGATAGGGGAAATGTCAGTGAGCATTCCGATTTCAGTTCCAGAGCGATTCGCCCGATGAGTCCTTCATATTTAGTCGTTTTCAGCCAATTTTCTGAATTTTTGAAAATTTCACTTTTTTGTGAAAATATCCACTAAATGAGGAAATAATATGCATGAGGGTACCCCAGGAGAGTTCCAAATGTGTGTGGGTAGAATATATATCCCACAGGCGTAAAATTGAAAAAAGGTGAAAAATATTTTTTTTTGCACTTAGTCATTTTTTCAGCGTTTATCAGACTTTCAGATAGGGGAAATGTCAGTGAGCATTCCGATTTCAGTTCCAGAGCGATTCGCCCTATGAGTCCTTCATATTTAGTCGTTTTCAGCCAATTTTCTGAATTTTTGAAAATTTCACTTTTTTGTGAAAATATCCACTAAATGAGGAAATAATATGCATGAGGGTACCCCAGGAGAGTTCCAAATGTGTGTGGGTAGAATATATATCCCACAGGGGTAAAATTGAAAAAAGGTGAAAAAAATTTTTTTTTGGACTTAGTCATTTTTTCAGCGTTTATCAGACTTTCAGATAGGGGAAATGTCAGTGAGCGTTCCGATTTCAGTTCCAGAGTGATTCGCCCGATGAGTCCTTCATATTTAGTCGTTTTCAGCCAATTTTCTGAATTTTTGAAAATTTCACTTTTTTGTGAAAATATCCACTAAATGAGGGAATAATATGTGTGAGGGTACCCCAGGAGAGTTCCAAATGTGTGTGGGTAGAATATATATCCCACGGGGGTAAAATTGAAAAAAAGGTGAAAAAAATTTTTTTTTTTGACTTAGTCATTTTTTCAGCATTTATCAGACTTTCAGATAGGGGAAATGTCAGTGAGCGTTCCGATTTCAGTTCCAGAGCGATTCGCCCGATGAGTCCTTCATATTTAGTCGTTTTCAGCCAATTTTCTGAATTTTTGAAAATTTCACTTTTTTGTGAAAATATCCACTAAATGAGGGAATAATATGTGTGAGGGTACCCCAGGAGAGTTCCAAATGTGTGTGGGTAGAATATATATCCCACGGGGGTAAAATTGAAAAAAGGTGAAAAAAATTTTTTTTTTGGACTTAGTCATTTTTTCAGCATTTATCAGACTTTCAGATAGGGGAAATGTCAGTGAGTGTTCTGACTTCAGTTCCAGAGCGATTCGCCCGATGAGTCCTTCATATTTAGTCGTTTTCAGCCAATTTTCTGAATTTTTGAAAATGTCACTTTTTTGTGAAAATATCCACTAAATGAGGGAATAATATGTGTGAGGGTACCTCAGGAGAGTTCCAAATGTGTCTGGGTAGAGTATATATCCCACGGGGATAAAATTGAAAATAGGTGAAAAAATTTTTTTTTTGGACTTAGTCATTTTTTCAGCGTTGATCAGACTTTCAGATAGGGGAAATGTCAGTGAGCGTTCCGATTTCAGTTCCAGAGCGATTCGCCCGATGAGTCCTTCATATTTAGTCGTTTTCAGCCAATTTTCTGAATTTTTGAAAATTTCACTTTTTTGTGAAAATATCCACTAAATGAGGGAATAATATGTGTGAGGGTACCCCAGGAGAGTTCCAAATGTGTGTGGGTAGAATATATATCCCACGGGGGTAAAATTGAAAAAAGGTGAAAAAAATTTTTTTTTTGGACTTAGTCATTTTTTCAGCATTTATCAGACTTTCAGATAGGGGAAATGTCAGTGAGTGTTCTGACTTCAGTTCCAGAGCGATTCGCCCGATGAGTCCTTCATATTTAGTCGTTTTCAGCCAATTTTCTGAATTTTTGAAAATTTCACTTTTTTGTGAAAATATCCACTAAATGAGGGAATAATATGTGTGAGGGTACCTCAGGAGAGTTCCAAATGTGTCTGGGTAGAGTATATATCCCACGGGGGTAAAATTGAAAAAAGGTGAAAAAATTTTTTTTTTGGACTTAGTCATTTTTTCAGCGTTGATCAGACTTTCAGATAGGGGAAATGTCAGTGAGCGTTCCGATTTCAGTTCCAGAGCGATTTGCCCGATGAGTCCTTCATATTTATTCATTTTCAGCCAATTTTCTGAATTTTTGAAAATTTCACTTTTTTGTGAAAATATCCACTAAATGAGGGAATAATATGTGTGAGGGTACCTCAGAAGAGTTCCAAATGTGTGTGGGTAGAATATATATCCCACGGGGGTAAAATTGAAAAAAGGTGAAAAAAATTTTTTTTTGGACTTAGTCATTTTTTCAGCGTTTATCAGATTTTCAGATAGGGGAAATGTCAGTGAGCGTTCCGATTTCAGTTCCAGAGTGATTCGCCCGATGAGTCCTTCATATTTAGTCGTTTTCAGCCAATTTTCTGAATTTTTGAAAATTTCACTTTTTTGTGAAAATATCCACTAAATGAGGGAATAATATGTGTGAGGGTACCTCAGAAGAGTTCCAAATGTGTGTGGGTAGAATATATATCCCACGGGGGTAAAATTGAAAAAAGGTGAAAAAAAATTTTTTTTGGACTTAGTCATTTTTTCAGCGTTTATCAGACTTTCAGATATGGGAAATGTCAGTGAGCGTTCCGATTTCAGTTCCAGAGCGATTCGCCCGATGAGTCCTTCATATTTAGTCGTTTTCAGCCAATTTTCTGAATTTTTGAAAATTTCACTTTTTTGTGAAAATATCCACTAAATGAGGGAATAATATGTGTGAGGGTACCTCAGAAGAGTTCCAAATGTGTGTGGGTAGAATATATATCCCACGGGGGTAAAATTGAAAAAAGGTGAAAAAAATTTTTTTTTGGACTTAGTCATTTTTTCAGCGTTTATCAGACTTTCAGATATGGGAAATGTCAGTGAGCGTTCCGATTTCAGTTCCAGAGCGATTCGCCCGATGAGTCCCTCATATTTAGTTGTTTTCAGCCAAATTTCAGAATTTTTGAAAATGTCACTTTTTTGTGAAAATATCCACTAAATGAGGGAATAATATGTGTGAGGGTACCCCAGGAGAGTTCCAAATGTGTGTGGGTAGAATATATATCCCACGGGGGTAAAATTGAAAAAAGGTGAAAAATATATTTTTTTGGACTTAGTCATTTTTTCAGCCTTTATCAGACTTTCAGATAGGGGAAATGTCAGTGAGCGTTCCGATTTCAGTTCCAGAGCGATTCGCCCGATGAGTCCTTCATATTTAGTCGTTTTCAGCCAATTTTCTGAATTTTTGAAAATTTCACTTTTTTGTGAAAATATCCACTAAATGAGGGAATAATATGTGTGAGGGTACCTCCGGAGAGTTCCAAATGTGTGTGGGTAGAATATATATCCCACAGGGGTAAAATTGAAAAAAGGTGAAAAATTTTTTTTTTTTGGACTTAGTCATTTTTTCACCGTTTTTCAGACTTTCAGATAGTAGAAATGTCAGTGAGCGTTCCGATTTAAGTTCCAGAGCGATTCGCCCGATGAGTCCTTCATATTTAGTCGTTTTCAGCCAATTTTCAGAATTTTTGAAAATTTCACTTTTTTGTGAAAATATCCACTAAATGAGGAAATAATATGTGTGAGGGTACCCCAGGAGAGTTCCAAATGTGTGTGGGTAGAATATATATCCCACGGGGGTAAAATTGAAAAAAGGTGAAAATTTTTTTTTTTTGGACTTAGTCATTTTTTCACCGTTTTTCAGACTTTCAGATAGTAGAAATGTCAGTGAGCATTCCGATTTAAGTACCAGAGCGATTCGCCCGATGAGTCCTTCATATTTAGTCGTTTTCAGACAATTTTCAGAATTTTTGAAAATTTCACTTTTTTGTGAAAATATCCACTAAATGAGGGAATAATATGTGTGAGGGTATCCCAGGAGAGTTCCAAATGTGTGTGGGTAGAATATATATCCCACGGGGGTAAAATTGAAAAAAGGTGAAAAATTTTTTTTTTTGGACTTAGTCATTTTTTCAGCGTTTATCAGACTTTCAGATAGGGGAAATGTCAGTGAGCGTTCCGATTTCAGTTCCAGAGCGATTCGCCCGATGAGTCCTTCATATTTAGTCGTTTTCAGCCAATTTTCTGAATTTTTGAAAATTTCACATTTTTGTGAAAATATCCACTAAATGAGGAAATAATGTGCGTGAGGGTACCCCAGGAGAGTTCCAAATGTGTGTGGGTAGAATATATATCCCACGGGGGTAAAATTGAAAAAAGGTGAAAAATATATTTTTTTGGACTTAGTCATTTTTTCAGCGTTTATCAGACTTTCAGATAGGGGAAATGTCAGTGAGCGTTCCGATTTCAGTTCCAGAGCGATTCGCCCGCTGAGTCCTTCATATTTAGTCGTTTTCAGCCAATTTTCTGAATTTTTGAAAATTTCACTTTTTTGTGAAAATATCCACTAAATGAGGGAATAATATGTGTGAGGGTACCCCAGGAGAGTTGCAAATGTGTGTGGGTAGAATATATATCCCACGGGGGTAAAATTGAAAAAAGGTGAAAAATATATTTTTTTGGACTTAGTCATTTTTTCAGCCTTTATCAGACTTTCAGATAGGGGAAATGTCAGTGAGCGTTCCGATTTCAGTTCCAGAGCGATTCGCGCGATGAGTCCTTCATATTTAGTCGTTTTCAGCCAATTTTCTGAATTTTTGAAAATTTCACTTTTTTGTGAAAATATCCACTAAATGAGGGAATAATATGTGTGAGGGTACCTCCGGAGAGTTCCAAATGTGTGTGGGTAGAATATATATCCCACAGGGGTAAAATTGAAAAAAGGTGAAAAATTTTTTTTTTTGGACTTAGTCATTTTTTCACCGTTTTTCAGACTTTCAGATAGTAGAAATGTCAGTGAGCGTTCCGATTTAAGTTCCAGAGCGATTCGCCCGATGAGTCCTTCATATTTAGTCGTTTTCAGCCAATTTTCAGAATATTTGAAAATTTCACTTTTTTGTGAAAATATCCACTAAATGAGGAAATAATATGTGTGAGGGTACCCCAGGAGAGTTCCAAATGTGTGTGGGTAGAATATATATCCCACGGGGGTAAAATTGAAAAAAGGTGAAAAATATTTTTTTTGGACTTAGTCATTTTTTCAGCGTTTATCAGACTTTCAGATAGGGGAAATGTCAGTGAGCATTCCGATTTCAGTTCCAGAGCGATTCGCCCGATGAGTCCTTCATATTTAGTCGTTTTCAGCCAATTTTCTGAATTTTTGAAAATTTCACTTTTTTGTGAAAATATCCACTAAATGAGGGAATAATATGTGTGAGGGTACCTCAGAAGAGTTCCAAATGTGTGTGGGTAGAATATATATCCCACGGGGGTAAAATTGAAAAAAGGTGAAAAAAATTTTTTTTTGGACTTAGTCATTTTTTCAGCGTTTATCAGATTTTCAGATAGGGGAAATGTCAGTGAGCGTTCCGATTTCAGTTCCAGAGTGATTCGCCCGATGAGTCCTTCATATTTAGTCGTTTTCAGCCAATTTTCTGAATTTTTGAAAATTTCACTTTTTTGTGAAAATATCCACTAAATGAGGGAATAATATGTGTGAGGGTACCTCAGAAGAGTTCCAAATGTGTGTGGGTAGAATATATATCCCACGGGGGTAAAATTGAAAAAAGGTGAAAAAAAATTTTTTTTGCACTTAGTCATTTTTTCAGCGTTTATCAGACTTTCAGATATGGGAAATGTCAGTGAGCGTTCCGATTTCAGTTCCAGAGCGATTCGCCCGATGAGTCCTTCATATTTAGTCGTTTTCAGCCAATTTTCTGAATTTTTGAAAATTTCACTTTTTTGTGAAAATATCCACTAAATGAGGGAATAATATGTGTGAGGGTACCTCAGAAGAGTTCCAAATGTGTGTGGGTAGAATATATATCCCACGGGGGTAAAATTGAAAAAAGGTGAAAAAAATTTTTTTTTGGACTTAGTCATTTTTTCAGCGTTTATCAGACTTTCAGATATGGGAAATGTCAGTGAGCGTTCCGATTTCAGTTCCAGAGCGATTCGCCCGATGAGTCCCTCATATTTAGTTGTTTTCAGCCAAATTTCAGAATTTTTGAAAATGTCACTTTTTTGTGAAAATATCCACTAAATGAGGGAATAATATGTGTGAGGGTACCCCAGGAGAGTTCCAAATGTGTGTGGGTAGAATATATATCCCACGGGGGTAAAATTGAAAAAAGGTGAAAAATATATTTTTTTGGACTTAGTCATTTTTTCAGCCTTTATCAGACTTTCAGATAGGGGAAATGTCAGTGAGCGTTCCGATTTCAGTTCCAGAGCGATTCGCCCGATGAGTCCTTCATATTTAGTCGTTTTCAGCCAATTTTCTGAATTTTTGAAAATTTCACTTTTTTGTGAAAATATCCACTAAATGAGGGAATAATATGTGTGAGGGTACCTCCGGAGAGTTCCAAATGTGTGTGGGTAGAATATATATTCCACAGGGGTAAAATTGAAAAAAGGTGAAAAATTTTTTTTTTTTGGACTTAGTCATTTTTTCACCGTTTTTCAGACTTTCAGATAGTAGAAATGTCAGTGAGCGTTCCGATTTAAGTTCCAGAGCGATTCGCCCGATGAGTCCTTCATATTTAGTCGTTTTCAGCCAATTTTCAGAATTTTTGAAAATTTCACTTTTTTGTGAAAATATCCACTAAATGAGGAAATAATATGTGTGAGGGTACCCCAGGAGAGTTCCAAATGTGTGTGGGTAGAATATATATCCCACGGGGGTAAAATTGAAAAAAGGTGAAAATTTTTTTTTTTTGGACTTAGTCATTTTTTCACCGTTTTTCAGACTTTCAGATAGTAGAAATGTCAGTGAGCATTCCGATTTAAGTACCAGAGCGATTCGCCCGATGAGTCCTTCATATTTAGTCGTTTTCAGACAATTTTCAGAATTTTTGAAAATTTCACTTTTTTGTGAAAATATCCACTAAATGAGGGAATAATATGTGTGAGGGTATCCCAGGAGAGTTCCAAATGTGTGTGGGTAGAATATATATCCCACGGGGGTAAAATTGAAAAAAGGTGAAAAATTTTTTTTTTTGGACTTAGTCATTTTTTCAGCGTTTATCAGACTTTCAGATAGGGGAAATGTCAGTGAGCGTTCCGATTTCAGTTCCAGAGCGATTCGCCCGATGAGTCCTTCATATTTAGTCGTTTTCAGCCAATTTTCTGAATTTTTGAAAATTTCACATTTTTGTGAAAATATCCACTAAATGAGGAAATAATGTGCGTGAGGGTACCCCAGGAGAGTTCCAAATGTGTGTGGGTAGAATATATATCCCACGGGGGTAAAATTGAAAAAAGGTGAAAAATATATTTTTTTGGACTTAGTCATTTTTTCAGCGTTTATCAGACTTTCAGATAGGGGAAATGTCAGTGAGCGTTCCGATTTCAGTTCCAGAGCGATTCGCCCGCTGAGTCCTTCATATTTAGTCGTTTTCAGCCAATTTTCTGAATTTTTGAAAATTTCACTTTTTTGTGAAAATATCCACTAAATGAGGGAATAATATGTGTGAGGGTACCCCAGGAGAGTTGCAAATGTGTGTGGGTAGAATATATATCCCACGGGGGTAAAATTGAAAAAAGGTGAAAAATATATTTTTTTGGACTTAGTCATTTTTTCAGCCTTTATCAGACTTTCAGATAGGGGAAATGTCAGTGAGCGTTCCGATTTCAGTTCCAGAGCGATTCGCGCGATGAGTCCTTCATATTTAGTCGTTTTCAGCCAATTTTCTGAATTTTTGAAAATTTCACTTTTTTGTGAAAATATCCACTAAATGAGGGAATAATATGTGTGAGGGTACCTCCGGAGAGTTCCAAATGTGTGTGGGTAGAATATATATCCCACAGGGGTAAAATTGAAAAAAGGTGAAAAATTTATTTTTTTGGACTTAGTCATTTTTTCACCGTTTTTCAGACTTTCAGATAGTAGAAATGTCAGTGAGCGTTCCGATTTAAGTTCCAGAGCGATTCGCCCGATGAGTCCTTCATATTTAGTCGTTTTCAGCCAATTTTCAGAATATTTGAAAATTTCACTTTTTTGTGAAAATATCCACTAAATGAGGAAATAATATGTGTGAGGGTACCCCAGGAGAGTTCCAAATGTGTGTGGGTAGAATATATATCCCACGGGGGTAAAATTGAAAAAAGGTGAAAAAAATTTTTTTTTTGGACTTAGTCATTTTTTCAGCATTTATCAGACTTTCAGATAGGGGAAATGTCAGTGAGTGTTCTGACTTCAGTTCCAGAGCGATTCGCCCGATGAGTCCTTCATATTTAGTCGTTTTCAGCCAATTTTCTGAATTTTTGAAAATTTCACTTTTTTGTGAAAATATCCACTAAATGAGGGAATAATATGTGTGAGGGTACCTCAGGAGAGTTCCAAATGTGTCTGGGTAGAGTATATATCCCACGGGGATAAAATTGAAAATAGGTGAAAAAATTTTTTTTTTGGACTTAGTCATTTTTTCAGCGTTGATCAGACTTTCAGATAGGGGAAATGTCAGTGAGCGTTCCGATTTCAGTTCCAGAGCGATTCGCCCGATGAGTCCTTCATATTTAGTCGTTTTCAGCCAATTTTCTGAATTTTTGAAAATTTCACTTTTTTGTGAAAATATCCACTAAATGAGGGAATAATATGTGTGAGGGTACCCCAGGAGAGTTCCAAATGTGTGTGGGTAGAATATATATCCCACGGGGGTAAAATTGAAAAAAGGTGAAAAAAATTTTTTTTTTGGACTTAGTCATTTTTTCAGCATTTATCAGACTTTCAGATAGGGGAAATGTCAGTGAGTGTTCTGACTTCAGTTCCAGAGCGATTCGCCCGATGAGTCCTTCATATTTAGTCGTTTTCAGCCAATTTTCTGAATTTTTGAAAATTTCACTTTTTTGTGAAAATATCCACTAAATGAGGGAATAATATGTGTGAGGGTACCTCAGGAGAGTTCCAAATGTGTCTGGGTAGAGTATATATCCCACGGGGGTAAAATTGAAAAAAGGTGAAAAAATTTTTTTTTTGGACTTAGTCATTTTTTCAGCGTTTATCAGATTTTCAGATAGGGGAAATGTCAGTGAGCGTTCCGATTTCAGTTCCAGAGTGATTCGCCCGATGAGTCCTTCATATTTAGTCGTTTTCAGCCAATTTTCTGAATTTTTGAAAATTTCACTTTTTTGTGAAAATATCCACTAAATGAGGGAATAATATGTGTGAGGGTACCTCAGAAGAGTTCCAAATGTGTGTGGGTAGAATATATATCCCACGGGGGTAAAATTGAAAAAAGGTGAAAAAAAATTTTTTTTGGACTTAGTCATTTTTTCAGCGTTTATCAGACTTTCAGATATGGGAAATGTCAGTGAGCGTTCCGATTTCAGTTCCAGAGCGATTCGCCCGATGAGTCCTTCATATTTAGTCGTTTTCAGCCAATTTTCTGAATTTTTGAAAATTTCACTTTTTTGTGAAAATATCCACTAAATGAGGGAATAATATGTGTGAGGGTACCTCAGAAGAGTTCCAAATGTGTGTGGGTAGAATATATATCCCACGGGGGTAAAATTGAAAAAAGGTGAAAAAAATTTTTTTTTGGACTTAGTCATTTTTTCAGCGTTTATC
The DNA here is from genome assembly GCF_046119375.1 of Phyllobates terribilis. Lineage (NCBI taxonomy): Eukaryota > Metazoa > Chordata > Amphibia > Anura > Dendrobatidae > Phyllobates > Phyllobates terribilis. Next base: position 15,136,420 of record NW_027362773.1, on the reverse strand, counting down.
AGACTTTCAGATATGGGAAATGTCAGTGAGCGTTCCGATTTCAGTTCCAGAGCGATTCGCCCGATGAGTCCCTCATATTTAGTTGTTTTCAGCCAAATTTCAGAATTTTTGAAAATGTCACTTTTTTGTGAAAATATCCACTAAATGAGGGAATAATATGTGTGAGGGTACCCCAGGAGAGTTCCAAATGTGTGTGGGTAGAATATATATCCCACGGGGGTAAAATTGAAAAAAGGTGAAAAATATATTTTTTTGGACTTAGTCATTTTTTCAGCCTTTATCAGACTTTCAGATAGGGGAAATGTCAGTGAGCGTTCCGATTTCAGTTCCAGAGCGATTCGCCCGATGAGTCCTTCATATTTAGTCGTTTTCAGCCAATTTTCTGAATTTTTGAAAATTTCACTTTTTTGTGAAAATATCCACTAAATGAGGGAATAATATGTGTGAGGGTACCTCCGGAGAGTTCCAAATGTGTGTGGGTAGAATATATATCCCACAGGGGTAAAATTGAAAAAAGGTGAAAAATTTTTTTTTTTTGGACTTAGTCATTTTTTCACCGTTTTTCAGACTTTCAGATAGTAGAAATGTCAGTGAGCGTTCCGATTTAAGTTCCAGAGCGATTCGCCCGATGAGTCCTTCATATTTAGTCGTTTTCAGCCAATTTTCAGAATTTTTGAAAATTTCACTTTTTTGTGAAAATATCCACTAAATGAGGAAATAATATGTGTGAGGGTACCCCAGGAGAGTTCCAAATGTGTGTGGGTAGAATATATATCCCACGGGGGTAAAATTGAAAAAAGGTGAAAATTTTTTTTTTTTGGACTTAGTCATTTTTTCACCGTTTTTCAGACTTTCAGATAGTAGAAATGTCAGTGAGCATTCCGATTTAAGTACCAGAGCGATTCGCCCGATGAGTCCTTCATATTTAGTCGTTTTCAGACAATTTTCAGAATTTTTGAAAATTTCACTTTTTTGTGAAAATATCCACTAAATGAGGGAATAATATGTGTGAGGGTATCCCAGGAGAGTTCCAAATGTGTGTGGGTAGAATATATATCCCACGGGGGTAAAATTGAAAAAAGGTGAAAAATTTTTTTTTTTGGACTTAGTCATTTTTTCAGCGTTTATCAGACTTTCAGATAGGGGAAATGTCAGTGAGCGTTCCGATTTCAGTTCCAGAGCGATTCGCCCGATGAGTCCTTCATATTTAGTCGTTTTCAGCCAATTTTCTGAATTTTTGAAAATTTCACATTTTTGTGAAAATATCCACTAAATGAGGAAATAATGTGCGTGAGGGTACCCCAGGAGAGTTCCAAATGTGTGTGGGTAGAATATATATCCCACGGGGGTAAAATTGAAAAAAGGTGAAAAATATATTTTTTTGGACTTAGTCATTTTTTCAGCGTTTATCAGACTTTCAGATAGGGGAAATGTCAGTGAGCGTTCCGATTTCAGTTCCAGAGCGATTCGCCCGCTGAGTCCTTCATATTTAGTCGTTTTCAGCCAATTTTCTGAATTTTTGAAAATTTCACTTTTTTGTGAAAATATCCACTAAATGAGGGAATAATATGTGTGAGGGTACCCCAGGAGAGTTGCAAATGTGTGTGGGTAGAATATATATCCCACGGGGGTAAAATTGAAAAAAGGTGAAAAATATATTTTTTTGGACTTAGTCATTTTTTCAGCCTTTATCAGACTTTCAGATAGGGGAAATGTCAGTGAGCGTTCCGATTTCAGTTCCAGAGCGATTCGCGCGATGAGTCCTTCATATTTAGTCGTTTTCAGCCAATTTTCTGAATTTTTGAAAATTTCACTTTTTTGTGAAAATATCCACTAAATGAGGGAATAATATGTGTGAGGGTACCTCCGGAGAGTTCCAAATGTGTGTGGGTAGAATATATATCCCACAGGGGTAAAATTGAAAAAAGGTGAAAAATTTTTTTTTTTGGACTTAGTCATTTTTTCACCGTTTTTCAGACTTTCAGATAGTAGAAATGTCAGTGAGCGTTCCGATTTAAGTTCCAGAGCGATTCGCCCGATGAGTCCTTCATATTTAGTCGTTTTCAGCCAATTTTCAGAATATTTGAAAATTTCACTTTTTTGTGAAAATATCCACTAAATGAGGAAATAATATGTGTGAGGGTACCCCAGGAGAGTTCCAAATGTGTGTGGGTAGAATATATATCCCACGGGGGTAAAATTGAAAAAAGGTGAAAAATATTTTTTTTGGACTTAGTCATTTTTTCAGCGTTTATCAGACTTTCAGATAGGGGAAATGTCAGTGAGCATTCCGATTTCAGTTCCAGAGCGATTCGCCCGATGAGTCCTTCATATTTAGTCGTTTTCAGCCAATTTTCTGAATTTTTGAAAATTTCACTTTTTTGTGAAAATATCCACTAAATGAGGGAATAATATGTGTGAGGGTACCTCAGAAGAGTTCCAAATGTGTGTGGGTAGAATATATATCCCACGGGGGTAAAATTGAAAAAAGGTGAAAAAAATTTTTTTTTGGACTTAGTCATTTTTTCAGCGTTTATCAGATTTTCAGATAGGGGAAATGTCAGTGAGCGTTCCGATTTCAGTTCCAGAGTGATTCGCCCGATGAGTCCTTCATATTTAGTCGTTTTCAGCCAATTTTCTGAATTTTTGAAAATTTCACTTTTTTGTGAAAATATCCACTAAATGAGGGAATAATATGTGTGAGGGTACCTCAGAAGAGTTCCAAATGTGTGTGGGTAGAATATATATCCCACGGGGGTAAAATTGAAAAAAGGTGAAAAAAAATTTTTTTTGCACTTAGTCATTTTTTCAGCGTTTATCAGACTTTCAGATATGGGAAATGTCAGTGAGCGTTCCGATTTCAGTTCCAGAGCGATTCGCCCGATGAGTCCTTCATATTTAGTCGTTTTCAGCCAATTTTCTGAATTTTTGAAAATTTCACTTTTTTGTGAAAATATCCACTAAATGAGGGAATAATATGTGTGAGGGTACCTCAGAAGAGTTCCAAATGTGTGTGGGTAGAATATATATCCCACGGGGGTAAAATTGAAAAAAGGTGAAAAAAATTTTTTTTTGGACTTAGTCATTTTTTCAGCGTTTATCAGACTTTCAGATATGGGAAATGTCAGTGAGCGTTCCGATTTCAGTTCCAGAGCGATTCGCCCGATGAGTCCCTCATATTTAGTTGTTTTCAGCCAAATTTCAGAATTTTTGAAAATGTCACTTTTTTGTGAAAATATCCACTAAATGAGGGAATAATATGTGTGAGGGTACCCCAGGAGAGTTCCAAATGTGTGTGGGTAGAATATATATCCCACGGGGGTAAAATTGAAAAAAGGTGAAAAATATATTTTTTTGGACTTAGTCATTTTTTCAGCCTTTATCAGACTTTCAGATAGGGGAAATGTCAGTGAGCGTTCCGATTTCAGTTCCAGAGCGATTCGCCCGATGAGTCCTTCATATTTAGTCGTTTTCAGCCAATTTTCTGAATTTTTGAAAATTTCACTTTTTTGTGAAAATATCCACTAAATGAGGGAATAATATGTGTGAGGGTACCTCCGGAGAGTTCCAAATGTGTGTGGGTAGAATATATATTCCACAGGGGTAAAATTGAAAAAAGGTGAAAAATTTTTTTTTTTTGGACTTAGTCATTTTTTCACCGTTTTTCAGACTTTCAGATAGTAGAAATGTCAGTGAGCATTCCGATTTAAGTACCAGAGCGATTCGCCCGATGAGTCCTTCATATTTAGTCGTTTTCAGACAATTTTCAGAATTTTTGAAAATTTCACTTTTTTGTGAAAATATCCACTAAATGAGGGAATAATATGTGTGAGGGTATCCCAGGAGAGTTCCAAATGTGTGTGGGTAGAATATATATCCCACGGGGGTAAAATTGAAAAAAGGTGAAAAATTTTTTTTTTTGGACTTAGTCATTTTTTCAGCGTTTATCAGACTTTCAGATAGGGGAAATGTCAGTGAGCGTTCCGATTTCAGTTCCAGAGCGATTCGCCCGATGAGTCCTTCATATTTAGTCGTTTTCAGCCAATTTTCTGAATTTTTGAAAATTTCACATTTTTGTGAAAATATCCACTAAATGAGGAAATAATGTGCGTGAGGGTACCCCAGGAGAGTTCCAAATGTGTGTGGGTAGAATATATATCCCACGGGGGTAAAATTGAAAAAAGGTGAAAAATATATTTTTTTGGACTTAGTCATTTTTTCAGCGTTTATCAGACTTTCAGATAGGGGAAATGTCAGTGAGCGTTCCGATTTCAGTTCCAGAGCGATTCGCCCGCTGAGTCCTTCATATTTAGTCGTTTTCAGCCAATTTTCTGAATTTTTGAAAATTTCACTTTTTTGTGAAAATATCCACTAAATGAGGGAATAATATGTGTGAGGGTACCCCAGGAGAGTTGCAAATGTGTGTGGGTAGAATATATATCCCACGGGGGTAAAATTGAAAAAAGGTGAAAAATATATTTTTTTGGACTTAGTCATTTTTTCAGCCTTTATCAGACTTTCAGATAGGGGAAATGTCAGTGAGCGTTCCGATTTCAGTTCCAGAGCGATTCGCGCGATGAGTCCTTCATATTTAGTCGTTTTCAGCCAATTTTCTGAATTTTTGAAAATTTCACTTTTTTGTGAAAATATCCACTAAATGAGGGAATAATATGTGTGAGGGTACCTCCGGAGAGTTCCAAATGTGTGTGGGTAGAATATATATCCCACAGGGGTAAAATTGAAAAAAGGTGAAAAATTTTTTTTTTTGGACTTAGTCATTTTTTCACCGTTTTTCAGACTTTCAGATAGTAGAAATGTCAGTGAGCGTTCCGATTTAAGTTCCAGAGCGATTCGCCCGATGAGTCCTTCATATTTAGTCGTTTTCAGCCAATTTTCAGAATATTTGAAAATTTCACTTTTTTGTGAAAATATCCACTAAATGAGGAAATAATATGTGTGAGGGTACCCCAGGAGAGTTCCAAATGTGTGTGGGTAGAATATATATCCCACGGGGGTAAAATTGAAAAAAGGTGAAAAATATTTTTTTTGGACTTAGTCATTTTTTCAGCGTTTATCAGACTTTCAGATAGGGGAAATGTCAGTGAGCATTCCGATTTCAGTTCCAGAGCGATTCGCCCGATGAGTCCTTCATATTTAGTCGTTTTCAGCCAATTTTCTGAATTTTTGAAAATTTCACTTTTTTGTGAAAATATCCACTAAATGAGGGAATAATATGTGTGAGGGTACCTCAGAAGAGTTCCAAATGTGTGTGGGTAGAATATATATCCCACGGGGGTAAAATTGAAAAAAGGTGAAAAAAATTTTTTTTTGGACTTAGTCATTTTTTCAGCGTTTATCAGATTTTCAGATAGGGGAAATGTCAGTGAGCGTTCCGATTTCAGTTCCAGAGTGATTCGCCCGATGAGTCCTTCATATTTAGTCGTTTTCAGCCAATTTTCTGAATTTTTGAAAATTTCACTTTTTTGTGAAAATATCCACTAAATGAGGGAATAATATGTGTGAGGGTACCTCAGAAGAGTTCCAAATGTGTGTGGGTAGAATATATATCCCACGGGGGTAAAATTGAAAAAAGGTGAAAAAAAATTTTTTTTGGACTTAGTCATTTTTTCAGCGTTTATCAGACTTTCAGATATGGGAAATGTCAGTGAGCGTTCCGATTTCAGTTCCAGAGCGATTCGCCCGATGAGTCCTTCATATTTAGTCGTTTTCAGCCAATTTTCAGAATTTTTGAAAATTTCACTTTTTTGTGAAAATATCCACTAAATGAGGGAATAATATGTGTGAGGGTACCCCAGGAGAGTTCCAAATGTGTGTGGGTAGAATATATATCCCACGGGGGTAAAATTGAAAAAAGGTGAAAAATATATTTTTTTGGACTTAGTCATTTTTTCAGCCTTTATCAGACTTTCAGATAGGGGAAATGTCAGTGAGCGTTCCGATTTCAGTTCCAGAGCGATTCGCCCGATGAGTCCTTCATATTTAGTCGTTTTCAGCCAATTTTCTGAATTTTTGAAAATTTCACTTTTTTGTGAAAATATCCACTAAATGAGGGAATAATATGTGTGAGGGTACCTCCGGAGAGTTCCAAATGTGTGTGGGTAGAATATATATTCCACAGGGGTAAAATTGAAAAAAGGTGAAAAATTTTTTTTTTTTGGACTTAGTCATTTTTTCACCGTTTTTCAGACTTTCAGATAGTAGAAATGTCAGTGAGCGTTCCGATTTAAGTTCCAGAGCGATTCGCCCGATGAGTCCTTCATATTTAGTCGTTTTCAGCCAATTTTCAGAATTTTTGAAAATTTCACTTTTTTGTGAAAATATCCACTAAATGAGGAAATAATATGTGTGAGGGTACCCCAGGAGAGTTCCAAATGTGTGTGGGTAGAATATATATCCCACGGGGGTAAAATTGAAAAAAGGTGAAAATTTTTTTTTTTTGGACTTAGTCATTTTTTCACCGTTTTTCAGACTTTCAGATAGTAGAAATGTCAGTGAGCATTCCGATTTAAGTACCAGAGCGATTCGCCCGATGAGTCCTTCATATTTAGTCGTTTTCAGACAATTTTCAGAATTTTTGAAAATTTCACTTTTTTGTGAAAATATCCACTAAATGAGGGAATAATATGTGTGAGGGTATCCCAGGAGAGTTCCAAATGTGTGTGGGTAGAATATATATCCCACGGGGGTAAAATTGAAAAAAGGTGAAAAATTTTTTTTTTTGGACTTAGTCATTTTTTCAGCGTTTATCAGACTTTCAGATAGGGGAAATGTCAGTGAGCGTTCCGATTTCAGTTCCAGAGCGATTCGCCCGATGAGTCCTTCATATTTAGTCGTTTTCAGCCAATTTTCTGAATTTTTGAAAATTTCACATTTTTGTGAAAATATCCACTAAATGAGGAAATAATGTGCGTGAGGGTACCCCAGGAGAGTTCCAAATGTGTGTGGGTAGAATATATATCCCACGGGGGTAAAATTGAAAAAAGGTGAAAAATATATTTTTTTGGACTTAGTCATTTTTTCAGCGTTTATCAGACTTTCAGATAGGGGAAATGTCAGTGAGCGTTCCGATTTCAGTTCCAGAGCGATTCGCCCGCTGAGTCCTTCATATTTAGTCGTTTTCAGCCAATTTTCTGAATTTTTGAAAATTTCACTTTTTTGTGAAAATATCCACTAAATGAGGGAATAATATGTGTGAGGGTACCCCAGGAGAGTTCCAAATGTGTGTGGGTAGAATATATATCCCACGGGGGTAAAATTGAAAAAAGGTGAAAAATATATTTTTTTGGACTTAGTCATTTTTTCAGCCTTTATCAGACTTTCAGATAGGGGAAATGTCAGTGAGCGTTCCGATTTCAGTTCCAGAGCGATTCGCGCGATGAGTCCTTCATATTTAGTCGTTTTCAGCCAATTTTCTGAATTTTTGAAAATTTCACTTTTTTGTGAAAATATCCACTAAATGAGGGAATAATATGTGTGAGGGTACCTCCGGAGAGTTCCAAATGTGTGTGGGTAGAATATATATCCCACAGGGGTAAAATTGAAAAAAGGTGAAAAATTTTTTTTTTTGGACTTAGTCATTTTTTCACCGTTTTTCAGACTTTCAGATAGTAGAAATGTCAGTGAGCGTTCCGATTTAAGTTCCAGAGCGATTCGCCCGATGAGTCCTTCATATTTAGTCGTTTTCAGCCAATTTTCAGAATATTTGAAAATTTCACTTTTTTGTGAAAATATCCACTAAATGAGGAAATAATATGTGTGAGGGTACCCCAGGAGAGTTCCAAATGTGTGTGGGTAGAATATATATCCCACGGGGGTAAAATTGAAAAAAGGTGAAAAATATTTTTTTTGGACTTAGTCATTTTTTCAGCGTTTATCAGACTTTCAGATAGGGGAAATGTCAGTGAGCATTCCGATTTCAGTTCCAGAGCGATTCGCCCGATGAGTCCTTCATATTTAGTCGTTTTCAGCCAATTTTCTGAATTTTTGAAAATTTCACTTTTTTGTGAAAATATCCACTAAATGAGGGAATAATATGTGTGAGGGTACCTCAGAAGAGTTCCAAATGTGTGTGGGTAGAATATATATCCCACGGGGGTAAAATTGAAAAAAGGTGAAAAAAATTTTTTTTTGGACTTAGTCATTTTTTCAGCGTTTATCAGATTTTCAGATAGGGGAAATGTCAGTGAGCGTTCCGATTTCAGTTCCAGAGTGATTCGCCCGATGAGTCCTTCATATTTAGTCGTTTTCAGCCAATTTTCTGAATTTTTGAAAATTTCACTTTTTTGTGAAAATATCCACTAAATGAGGGAATAATATGTGTGAGGGTACCTCAGAAGAGTTCCAAATGTGTGTGGGTAGAATATATATCCCACGGGGGTAAAATTGAAAAAAGGTGAAAAAAAATTTTTTTTGGACTTAGTCATTTTTTCAGCGTTTATCAGACTTTCAGATATGGGAAATGTCAGTGAGCGTTCCGATTTCAGTTCCAGAGCGATTCGCCCGATGAGTCCCTCATATTTAGTTGTTTTCAGCCAAATTTCAGAATTTTTGAAAATGTCACTTTTTTGTGAAAATATCCACTAAATGAGGGAATAATATGTGTGAGGGTACCCCAGGAGAGTTCCAAATGTGTGTGGGTAGAATATATATCCCACGGGGGTAAAATTGAAAAAAGGTGAAAAATATATTTTTTTGGACTTAGTCATTTTTTCAGCCTTTATCAGACTTTCAGATAGGGGAAATGTCAGTGAGCGTTCCGATTTCAGTTCCAGAGCGATTCGCGCGATGAGTCCTTCATATTTAGTCGTTTTCAGCCAATTTTCTGAATTTTTGAAAATTTCACTTTTTTGTGAAAATATCCACTAAATGAGGGAATAATATGTGTGAGGGTACCTCCGGAGAGTTCCAAATGTGTGTGGGTAGAATATATATCCCACAGGGGTAAAATTGAAAAAAGGTGAAAAATTTTTTTTTTTGGACTTAGTCATTTTTTCACCGTTTTTCAGACTTTCAGATAGTAGAAATGTCAGTGAGCGTTCCGATTTAAGTTCCAGAGCGATTCGCCCGATGAGTCCTTCATATTTAGTCGTTTTCAGCCAATTTTCAGAATATTTGAAAATTTCACTTTTTTGTGAAAATATCCACTAAATGAGGAAATAATATGTGTGAGGGTACCCCAGGAGAGTTCCAAATGTGTGTGGGTAGAATATATATCCCACGGGGGTAAAATTGAAAAAAGGTGAAAAATATTTTTTTTGGACTTAGTCATTTTTTCAGCGTTTATCAGACTTTCAGATAGGGGAAATGTCAGTGAGCATTCCGATTTCAGTTCCAGAGCGATTCGCCCGATGAGTCCTTCATATTTAGTCGTTTTCAGCCAATTTTCTGAATTTTTGAAAATTTCACTTTTTTGTGAAAATATCCACTAAATGAGGGAATAATATGTGTGAGGGTACCTCAGAAGAGTTCCAAATGTGTGTGGGTAGAATATATATCCCACGGGGGTAAAATTGAAAAAAGGTGAAAAAAATTTTTTTTTGGACTTAGTCATTTTTTCAGCGTTTATCAGATTTTCAGATAGGGGAAATGTCAGTGAGCGTTCCGATTTCAGTTCCAGAGTGATTCGCCCGATGAGTCCTTCATATTTAGTCGTTTTCAGCCAATTTTCTGAATTTTTGAAAATTTCACTTTTTTGTGAAAATATCCACTAAATGAGGGAATAATATGTGTGAGGGTACCTCAGAAGAGTTCCAAATGTGTGTGGGTAGAATATATATCCCACGGGGGTAAAATTGAAAAAAGGTGAAAAAAAATTTTTTTTGGACTTAGTCATTTTTTCAGCGTTTATCAGACTTTCAGATATGGGAAATGTCAGTGAGCGTTCCGATTTCAGTTCCAGAGCGATTCGCCCGATGAGTCCCTCATATTTAGTTGTTTTCAGCCAAATTTCAGAATTTTTGAAAATGTCACTTTTTTGTGAAAATATCCACTAAATGAGGGAATAATATGTGTGAGGGTACCCCAGGAGAGTTCCAAATGTGTGTGGGTAGAATATATATCCCACGGGGGTAAAATTGAAAAAAGGTGAAAAATATATTTTTTTGGACTTAGTCATTTTTTCAGCCTTTATCAGACTTTCAGATAGGGGAAATGTCAGTGAGCGTTCCGATTTCAGTTCCAGAGCGATTCGCCCGATGAGTCCTTCATATTTAGTCGTTTTCAGCCAATTTTCTGAATTTTTGAAAATTTCACTTTTTTGTGAAAATATCCACTAAATGAGGGAATAATATGTGTGAGGGTACCTCCGGAGAGTTCCAAATGTGTGTGGGTAGAATATATATCCCACAGGGGTAAAATTGAAAAAAGGTGAAAAATTTTTTTTTTTTGGACTTAGTCATTTTTTCACCGTTTTTCAGACTTTCAGATAGTAGAAATGTCAGTGAGCGTTCCGATTTAAGTTCCAGAGCGATTCGCCCGATGAGTCCTTCATATTTAGTCGTTTTCAGCCAATTTTCAGAATTTTTGAAAATTTCACTTTTTTGTGAAAATATCCACTAAATGAGGAAATAATATGTGTGAGGGTACCCCAGGAGAGTTCCAAATGTGTGTGGGTAGAATATATATCCCACGGGGGTAAAATTGAAAAAAGGTGAAAATTTTTTTTTTTTGGACTTAGTCATTTTTTCACCGTTTTTCAGACTTTCAGATAGTAGAAATGTCAGTGAGCATTCCGATTTAAGTACCAGAGCGATTCGCCCGATGAGTCCTTCATATTTAGTCGTTTTCAGACAATTTTCAGAATTTTTGAAAATTTCACTTTTTTGTGAAAATATCCACTAAATGAGGAAATAATATGTGTGAGGGTAACCCAGGAGAGTTCCAAATGTGTGTGGGTAGAATATATATCCCACGGGGGTAAAATTGAAAAAAGGTGAAAAAAATTTTTTTTTTTGACTTAGTCATTTTTTCAGCATTTATCAGACTTTCAGATAGGGGAAATGTCAGTGAGCGTTCCGATTTCAGTTCCAGAGCGATTCGCCCGATGAGTCCTTCATATTTAGTCGTTTTCAGCCAATTTTCTGAATTTTTGAAAATTTCACTTTTTTGTGAAAATATCCACTAAATGAGGGAATAATATGTGTGAGGGTACCCCAGGAGAGTTCCAAATGTGTGTGGGTAGAATATATATCCCACGGGGGTAAAATTGAAAAAAGGTGAAAAAAATTTTTTTTTTGGACTTAGTCATTTTTTCAGCATTTATCAGACTTTCAGATAGGGGAAATGTCAGTGAGTGTTCTGACTTCAGTTCCAGAGCGATTCGCCCGATGAGTCCTTCATATTTAGTCGTTTTCAGCCAATTTTCTGAATTTTTGAAAATTTCACTTTTTTGTGAAAATATCCACTAAATGAGGGAATAATATGTGTGAGGGTACCTCAGGAGAGGTCCAAATGTGTCTGGGTAGAGTATATATCCCACGGGGGTAAAATTGAAAATAGGTGAAAACATTTTTTTTTTGGACTTAGTCATTTTTTCAGCGTTGATCAGACTTTCAGATAGGGGAAATGTCAGTGAGCGTTCCGATTTCAGTTCCAGAGCGATTCGCCCGATGAGTCCTTCATATTTAGTCATTTTCAGCCAATTTTCAGAATTTTTGAAAATTTCACTTTTTTGTGAAAATATCCACTAAATGAGCTAATAATATGTGTGAGGGTACCCCAGGAGAGTTCCAAATGTGTGTGGGTAGAATATATATCCCACGGGGGTAAAATTGAAAAAAGGTGAAAAAATTTTTTTTTTGGACTTAGTCATTTTTTTAGCGTTTTTCAGACTTTCAGATAGGGGAAATGTCAGTGAGCGTTCCGATTTCAGTTCCAGAGCGATTCGCCCGATGAGTCCTTCATATTTAGTCGTTTTCAGCCAATTTTCTGAATTTTTGAAAATTTCACTTTTTTGTGAAAATATCCACTAAATGAGGGAATAATATGTGTGAGGGTACGTCAGGAGAGTTCCAAATGTGTCTGGGTAGAATATATATCCCACGGGGGTAAAATTGAAAAAAGGTGAAAAATTTTTTTTTTTGGACTTAGTCATTTTTGCAGCGTTTATCGGACTTTCAGATAGGGGAAATGTCAGTGAGCATTCCGATTTCAGTTCCAGAGCGATTTGCCCGATGAGTCCTTTATATTTATTTGTTTCAGCCAAATTTCAGAATTTTTGAAAATTTCACTTTTTTGTGAAAATATCCACTAAATGAGGGAATAATATGTGTGAGGGTACCCCAGGAGAGTTCCAAATGTGTGTGGGTAGAATATATAACCCACGGGGGTAAAATTGAAAAAAGGTGAAAAAAATTTTTTTTTTGGACTTAGTCATTTTTTCAGCATTTATCAGACTTTCAGATAGGGGAAATGTCAGTGAGTGTTCTGACTTCAGTTCCAGAGCGATTCGCCCGATGAGTCCTTCATATTTAGTCGTTTTCAGCCAATTTTCTGAATTTTTGAAAATTTCACTTTTTTGTGAAAATATCCACTAAATGAGGGAATAATATGTGTGAGGGTACCTCAGGAGAGTTCCAAATGTGTCTGGGTAGAGTATATATCCCACGGGGGTAAAATTGAAAATAGGTGAAAAAATTTTTTTTTTGGACTTAGTCATTTTTTCAGCGTTGATCAGACTTTCAGATAGGGGAAATGTCAGTGAGCGTTCCGATTTCAGTTCCAGAGTGATTCGCCCGATGAGTCCTTCATATTTAGTCATTTTCAGCCAATTTTCTGAATTTTTGAAAATTTCACTTTTTTGTGAAAATATCCACTAAATGAGGGAATAATATGTGTGAGGGTATCCCAGGAGAGTTCCAAATGTGTGTGGGTAGAATATATATCCCACGGGGGTAAAATTGAAAAAAGGTGAAAAATTTTTTTTTTTGGACTTAGTCATTTTTTCAGCGTTTATCAGACTTTCAGATAGGGGAAATGTCAGTGAGCGTTCCGATTTCAGTTCCAGAGCGATTCGCGCGATGAGTCCTTCATATTTAGTCGTTTTCAGCCAATTTTCTGAATTTTTGAAAATTTCACTTTTTTGTGAAAATATCCACTAAATGAGGGAATAATATGTGTGAGGGTATCCCAGGAGAGTTCCAAATGTGTGTGGGTAGAATATATATCCCACGGGGGTAAAATTGAAAAAAGGTGAAAAATTTTTTTTTTTGGACTTAGTCATTTTTTCAGCGTTTATCAGACTTTCAGATAGGGGAAATGTCAGTGAGCGTTCCGATTTCAGTTCCAGAGCGATTTGCCCGATGAGTCCTTTATATTTATTTGTTTCAGCCAAATTTCAGAATTTTTGAAAATTTCACTTTTTTGTGAAAATATCCACTAAATGAGGGAATAATATGTGTGAGGGTACCCCAGGAGAGTTCCAAATGTGTGTGGGTAGAATATATATCCCACGGGGGTAAAATTGAAAAAAGGTGAAAAAAATTTTTTTTTTGGACTTAGTCATTTTTTCAGCATTTATCAGACTTTCAGATAGGGGAAATGTCAGTGAGTGTTCTGACTTCAGTTCCAGAGCGATTCGCCCGATGAGTCCTTCATATTTAGTCGTTTTCAGCCAATTTTCTGAATTTTTGAAAATTTCACTTTTTTGTGAAAATATCCACTAAATGAGGGAATAATATGTGTGAGGGTACCTCAGGAGAGTTCCAAATGTGTGTGGGTAGAATATATATCCCACGGGGGTAAAATTGAAAAAAGGTGAAAAAAATTTTTTTTTTGGACTTAGTCATTTTTCAGCATTTATCAGACTTTCAGATAGGGGAAATGTCAGTGAGTGTTCCGATTTCAGTTCCAGAGCGATTCGGCCGATGAGTCCTTCATATTTAGTCGTTTTCAGCCAATTTTCTGAATTTTTGAAAATTTCACTTTTTTGTGAAAATATCCACTAAATGAGGGAATAATATGTGTGAGGGTACCTCAGGAGAGTTCCAAATGTGTCTGGGTAGAGTATGTATCCCACGGGGGTAAAATTGAAAAAAGGTGAAAAAATTTTTTTTTTGGACTTAGTCATTTTTTCAGCGTTTCTCAGACTTTCAGATAGGGGAAAAGTCAGTGAGCGTTCCGATTTCAGTTCCAGAGCGATTCGCCCGATGAGTCCTTAATATTTAGTCGTTTTCAGCCAAATTTCAGAATTTTTGAAAAAGTCACTTTTTTGTGAAAATATCCACTAAATGAGGAAATAATATGTGTGAGGGTACCCCAGGAGAGTTCCAAATGTGTGTGCGTAGAATATATATCCCACCGGGGTAAAATGGAAAAAAGGTGAAAAAATTTTTTTTTTGGACTTAGTCATTTTTTCAGCATTTATCAGACTTTCAGATAGGGGAAATGTCAGTGAGCGTTCCGATTTCAGTTTCAGAGACATTCGCCCGATGAGTTTTTCATATTTAGTCGTTTTCAGCCAATTTTCAGAATTTTTGAAAATTTCACTTTTTTGTGAAAATATCCACTAAATGAGGGAATAATATGTGTGATGGTACCCCAGGAGAGTTCCAAATGTGTGTGGGTAGAATATATATCCCAAGGGGGTAAAATTGAAAAAAGGTGAAAATTTTTTTTTTTGGACTTAGTCATTTTTTCAGCGTTTATCAGACTTTCAGATAGGGGAAATGTCAGTGAGCATTCCGATTTCAGTTCCAGAGCGATTCCCCGATGAGTCCTTCATATTTAGTCATTTTCAGCCAATTTTCAGAATTTTTGAAAATTTCACTTTTTTGTGAAAATATCCACTAAATGAGGAAATAATATGTGTGAGGGTAACCCAGGAGAGTGCCAAATGTGTGCGGGTAGAGTATATATACCACGGGGGTAAAATTAAAAAAAGGTGAAAAAATTTTTTTTTTGGACTTAGTCATTTTTTCAGCGTTTATCAGACTTTCAGATAGGGGAAATGTCAGTGAGTGTTCCGATTTCAGTTCCAGAACGATTCGCCCGATGAGTCCTTCATATTTAGTCGTTTTCAGCCAATTTTCAGAATTTTTGAAAATTTCACTTTTTTGTGAAAATATCCACTAAATGAGGGAATAATATGTGTGAGGGTACCCCAGGAGAGTTCCAAATGTGTGTGGGTAGAATATATATCCCACGGGCGTAAAATTGAAAAAAGGTGAAAAAATTTTTTTTTTGGACTTAGTCATTTTTTTAGCGTTTTTCAGACTTTCAGATAGGGGAAATGTCAGTGAGCGTTCCGATTTCAGTTCCAGAGCGCTTCGCCCTATGAGTCCTTGATATTTAGTCGTTTTCAGCCAATTTTCAGAATTTTTGAAAATTTCACTTTTTTGTGAACATATCCACTAAATGAGGAAATAATATGTGTGAGGGTACCCCAGGAGAGTTCCAAATGTGTGTGGGTAGAATATATATCCCACCGGGGTAAAATGGAAAAAAGGTGAAAAAATTTTTTTTTTGGACTTAGTCATTTTTTCAGCATTTATCAGACTTTCAGATAGGGGAAATGTCAGTGAGCGTTCCGATTTCAGTTTCAGAGACATTCGCCCGATGAGTTTTTCATATTTAGTCGTTTTCAGCCAATTTTCAGAATTTTTGAAAATTTCTCTTTTTTGTGAAAATATCCACTAAATGAGGGAATAATATGTGTGATGGTACCCCAGGAGAGTTCCAAATGTGTGTGGGTAGAATATATATCCCAAGGGGGTAAAATTGAAAAAAGGTGAAAAATTTTTTTTTTTGGACTTAGTCATTTTTTCAGCGTTTATCAGACTTTCAGATAGGGGAAATGTCAGTGAGCATTCCGATTTCAGTTCCAGAGCGATTCGCCCGATGAGTCCTTCATATTTAGTCGTTTTCAGCCAATTTTCAGAATTTTTGAAAATTTCACTTTTTTGTGAAAATATCCACTAAATGAGGGAATAATATGTGTGAGGGTATCCCAGGAGAGTTCCAAATGTGTGTGGGTAGAATTTATATCCCACGGGGGTAAAATTGAAAAAAGGTGAAAAATTTTTTTTTTTGGACTTAGTCATTTTTTCAGCGTTTATCAGACTTTCAGATAGGGGAAATGTCAGTGAGCGTTCCGATTTCAATTCCAGAGCGATTCGCCCGATGAGTCCTTCATATTTATTTGTTTCAGCCAAATTTCAGAATTTTTGAAAATTTCACTTTTTTGTGAAAATATCCACTAAATGAGGGAATAATATGTGTGAGGGTACCCCAGGAGAGTTCCAAATGTGTGTGTGTAGAATATATATCCCACGGGGGTAAAATTGAAAAAAGGTGAAAAAAATTTTTTTTTTGGACTTAGTCATTTTTTCAGCATTTATCAGACTTTCAGATAGGGGAAATGTCAGTGAGTGTTCTGATTTCAGTTCCAGAGCGATTCGCCCGATGAGTCCTTCATATTTAGTCGTTTTCAGCCAATTTTCTGAATTTTTGAAAATTTCACTTTTTTGTGAAAATATCCACTAAATGAGGGAATAATATGTGTGAGGGTACCTCAGGAGAGTTCCAAATGTGTCTGGGTAGAGTATATATCCCACGGGGGTAAAATTGAAAACAGGTGAAAAAATTTTTTTTTTGGACTTAGTCATTTTTTCAGCGTTTATCAGACTTTCAGATAGGGGAAATGTCAGTGAGCGTTCCGATTTCAGTTCCAGAGCGATTCGCCCGATGAGTCCTTCATATTTAGTTGTTTTCAGCCAATTTTCAGAATTTTTGAAAATTTCACTTTTTTGTGAATATATCCACTAAATGAGGAAATAATATGTGTGAGGGTACCCCAGGAGAGTTCCAAATGTGTGTGGGTAGAATATATATCCCACGGGGGTAAAATTGAAAACAGGTGAAAAAAATTTTTTTTTGAACTTAGTCATTTTTTTAGCGTTTTTCAGACTTTCAGATAGGGCAAATGTCAGTGAGCGTTCCGATTTCACTTCCAGAGCGATTCGCCCGATGAGTCCTTAATATTTATTTGTTTCAGCCAAATTTCAGAATTTTTGAAAATTTCACTTTTTTGTGAAAATATCCACTAAATGAGGGAATAATATGTGTGAGGGTACCCCAGGAGAGTTCCAAATGTGTGTGGGTAGAATATATATCCCACGGGGGTAAAATTGAAATAAGGTGAAAAAAATTTTTTTTTTGGACTTAGTCATTTTTTCAGCATTTATCAGACTTTCAGATAGGGGAAATGTCAGTGAGTGTTCTGATTTCAGTTCCAGAGCGATTCGCCCGGTGATTCCTTCATATTTAGTCGTTTTCAGCCAATTTTCTGAATTTTTGAAAATTTCACTTTTTTGTGAAAATATCCACTAAATGAGGGAATAATATGTGTGAGGGTACCTCAGGAGAGTTCCAAATATGTCTGGGTAGAGTATATATCCCACGGGGGTAAAATTGAAAAAAGGTGAAAAAATTTTTTTTTTGGACTTAGTCATTTTTTCAGCGTTTATCAGACTTTCAGATAGGGGAAATGTCAGTGAGCGTTCCGATTTCAGTTCCAGAGCGATTCGCCCGATGAGTCCTTCATATTTAGTCGTTTTCAGCCAATTTTCAGAATTTTTGAAAATTTCACTTTTTTGTGAAAATATCCACTAAATGAGGGAATAATATGTGTGAGGGTATCCCAGGAGAGTTCCAAATGTGTGTGGGTAGAATTTATATCCCACGGGGGTAAAATTGAAAAAAGGTGAAAAATTTTTTTTTTTGGACTTAGTCATTTTTTCAGCGTTTATCAGACTTTCAGATAGTGTCAGTGAGCGTTCCGATTTCAATTCCAGAGCGATTCGCCCGATGAGTCCTTCATATTTATTTGTTTCAGCCAAATTTCAGAATTTTTGAAAATTTCACTTTTTTGTGAAAATATCCACTAAATGAGGGAATAATATGTGTGAGGGTACCCCAGGAGAGTTCCAAATGTGTGTGTGTAGAATATATATCCCACGGGGGTAAAATTGAAAAAAGGTGAAAAAAATTTTTTTTTTGGACTTAGTCATTTTTTCAGCATTTATCAGACTTTCAGATAGGGGAAATGTCAGTGAGTGTTCTGATTTCAGTTCCAGAGCGATTCGCCCGATGAGTCCTTCATATTTAGTCGTTTTCAGCCAATTTTCTGAATTTTTGAAAATTTCACTTTTTTGTGAAAATATCCACTAAATGAGGGAATAATATGTGTGAGGGTACCTCAGGAGAGTTCCAAATGTGTCTGGGTAGAGTATATATCCCACGGGGGTAAAATTGAAAACAGGTGAAAAAATTTTTTTTTTGGACTTAGTCATTTTTTCAGCGTTTATCAGACTTTCAGATAGGGGAAATGTCAGTGAGCGTTCCGATTTCAGTTCCAGAGCGATTCGCCCGATGAGTCCTTCATATTTAGTTGTTTTCAGCCAATTTTCAGAATTTTTGAAAATTTCACTTTTTTGTGAATATATCCACTAAATGAGGAAATAATATGTGTGAGGGTACCCCAGGAGAGTTCCAAATGTGTGTGGGTAGAATATATATCCCACGGGGGTAAAATTGAAAACAGGTGAAAAAAATTTTTTTTTGAACTTAGTCATTTTTTTAGCGTTTTTCAGACTTTCAGATAGGGGAAATGTCAGTGAGCGTTCCGATTTCAGTTCCAGAGCGATTCGCCCGATGAGTCCTTAATATTTATTTGTTTCAGCCAAATTTCAGAATTTTTGAAAATTTCACTTTTTTGTGAAAATATCCACTAAATGAGGGAATAATATGTGTGAGGGTACCCCAGGAGAGTTCCAAATGTGTGTGGGTAGAATATATATCCCACGGGGGTAAAATTGAAATAAGGTGAAAAAAATTTTTTTTTTGGACTTAGTCATTTTTTCAGCATTTATCAGACTTTCAGATAGGGGAAATGTCAGTGAGTGTTCTGATTTCAGTTCCAGAGCGATTCGCCCGGTGATTCCTTCATATTTAGTCGTTTTCAGCCAATTTTCTGAATTTTTGAAAATTTCACTTTTTTGTGAAAATATCCACTAAATGAGGGAATAATATGTGTGAGGGTACCTCAGGAGAGTTCCAAATATGTCTGGGTAGAGTATATATCCCACGGGGGTAAAATTGAAAAAAGGTGAAAAAATTTTTTTTTTGGACTTAGTCATTTTTTCAGCGTTTATCAGACTTTCAGATAGGGGAAATGTCAGTGAGCGTTCCGATTTCAGTTCCAGAGCGATTCGCCCGATGAGTCCTTCATATTTAGTCATTTTCAGCCAATTTTCTGAATTTTTGAAAATTTCACTTTTTTGTGAAAATATCCACTAAATGAGGGAATAATATGTGTGAGGGTATCCCAGGAGAGTTCCAAATGTGTGTGGGTAGAATATATATCCCACGGGGGTAAAATTGAAAAAAGGTGAAAAATTTTTTTTTTTGGACTTAGTCATTTTTTCAGCGTTTATCAGACTTTCAGATAGGGGAAATGTCAGTGAGCGTTCCGATTTCAGTTCCAGAGCGATTCGCCCGATGAGTCCTTAATATTTATTTGTTTCAGCCAAATTTCAGAATTTTTGAAAATTTCACTTTTTTGTGAAAATATCCACTAAATGAGGGAATAATATGTGTGAGGGTACCCCAGGAGAGTTCCAAATGTGTGTGGGTAGAATATATATCCCACGGGGTTAAAATTGAAAAAAGGTGAAAAAAATTTTTTTTTTGGACTTAGTCATTTTTTCAGCATTTATCAGACTTTCAGATAGGGGAAATGTCAGTGAGTGTTCCGATTTCAGTTCCAGAGCAATTCGCCCGATGAGTCCTTCATATTTAGTCGTTTTCAGGCAATTTTCAGAATTTTTGAAAATTTCACTTTTTTGTGAAAATATCCACTAAATGAGGGAATAATATGTGTGAGGGTACCTCAGGAGAGTTCCAAATGTGTGTGGGTAGAATATATATCCCACGGGGGTATAATTGAAAAAAGGTGAAAACATTTTTTTTTTGGACTTAGTCATTTTTTCAGCGTTTATCAGACTTTCAGATAGGGGAAATGTCAGTGAGCATTCCGATTTCAGTTCCAGAGCGATTCGCCCGATGAGTCCATCATATTTAGTCGTTTTCAGCCAATTTTCTGAATTTTTGAAAATTTCACTTTTTTGTGAAAATATCCACTAAATGAGGGAATAATATGTGTGAGGGTACCTCAGGAGTGTTCCAAATGTGTGTGGCTAAAATATATATCCCACGGGGGTAAAATTGAAAAAAGTTAAAAAAAAATTTTTTTTAGACTGTCATTTTCCGGCATTTATCAGACTTTCAGATAGGTGAAATGTCAGTAAGCGTTCCGATTTTAGTTCCAGAGCGTTTCGACCGATGAGTCCTTCATATTTAGTCGTTTTCAGCCAATTTTCAGAATTTTTGAAAATTTCACTTTTTTTGTGAAAATATCCACTAAATGAGGAAATAATATGTGTGAGGGTACCCCAGGAGAGTTCCAAAGGTGTGTGGGTAGAATATATATCCCACGGGGGTTAAAATTGAAAAAAGGTAAAAAAATTTTTTTTTTGGACTTAGTCATTTTTTCAGCGTTTATCAGACTTTCAGATAGGGGAAATGTCAGTGTGCGTTCCGATTTCAGTTCCAGAGCGATTCGCCCGATGAGTCCTTAATATTTAGTTGTTTCAGCCAAATTTCTGAATTTTTGAAAATTTCACTTTTTTGTGAAAATATCCACTAAATGAGGGAATAATATGTGTGAGGGTACCCCAGGAGAGTTCCAAATGTGTGTGGGTAGAATATATATCCCACGGGGGTAAAATTGAAAAAAGGTGAAAAAAATTTTTTTTTTGGACTTAGTCATTTTTTCAGCATTTATCAGACTTTCAGATAGGGGAAATGTCAGTGAGTGTTCCGATTTCAGTTCAGAGCGATTCGCCCGATGAGTCCTTCATATTTAGTCGTTTTCAGGCAATTTTCAGAATTTTTGAAAATTTCACTTTTTTGTGAAAATATCCACTAAATGAGGAAATAATATGTGTGAGGGTACCCCAGGAGAGTTCCAAATGTGTGTGGGTAGAATATATATCCCAGGGGGGTAAAATTGAAAAAAGGTGAAAAAAAATTTTTTTTTGGACTTAGTCATTTTTTCAGCATTTATCAGACTTTCAGATAGGAGAAATGTCAGTGAGCGTTCCGATTTCAGTTCCAGAGCGATTCGCCCGATGAGTCCTTCATATTTAGTTGTTTTCAGGCAATTTTCAGAATTTTGAAAATTTCACTTTTTTGTGAAAATATCCACTAAATGAGGAAATAATATGTGTGAGGGTACCCCAGGAGAGTTCCAAATGTGTGTGGGTAGAATATATATCCCAAGGGGGTAAAATTGAAAAAAGGTGAAAATTTTTTTTTTTGGACTTAGTCATTTTTTCAGCGTTTATCAGACTTTCAGATAGGGGAAATGTCAGTGAGCATTCCGATTTCAGTTCCAGAGCGATTCCCCGATGAGTCCTTCATATTTAGTCATTTTCAGCCAATTTTCAGAATTTTTGAAAATTTCACTTTTTTGTGAAAATATCCACTAAATGAGGAAATAATATGTGTGAGGGTAACCCAGGAGAGTGCCAAATGTGTGCGGGTAGAGTATATATACCACGGGGGTAAAATTAAAAAAAGGTGAAAAAATTTTTTTTTTGGACTTAGTCATTTTTTCAGCGTTTATCAGACTTTCAGATAGGGGAAATGTCAGTGAGTGTTCCGATTTCAGTTCCAGAACGATTCGCCCGATGAGTCCTTCATATTTAGTCGTTTTCAGCCAATTTTCAGAATTTTTGAAAATTTCACTTTTTTGTGAAAATATCCACTAAATGAGGGAATAATATGTGTGAGGGTACCCCAGGAGAGTTCCAAATGTGTGTGGGTAGAATATATATCCCACGGGGGTAAAATTGAAAAAAGGTGAAAAAATTTTTTTTTTGGACTTAGTCATTTTTTTAGCGTTTTTCAGACTTTCAGATAGGGGAAATGTCAGTGAGCGTTCCGATTTCAGTTCCAGAGCGCTTCGCCCTATGAGTCCTTGATATTTAGTCGTTTTCAGCCAATTTTCAGAATTTTTGAAAATTTCACTTTTTTGTGAACATATCCACTAAATGAGGAAATAATATGTGTGAGGGTACCCCAGGAGAGTTCCAAATGTGTGTGGGTAGAATATATATCCCACCGGGGTAAAATGGAAAAAAGGTGAAAAAATTTTTTTTTTGGACTTAGTCATTTTTTCAGCATTTATCAGACTTTCAGATAGGGGAAATGTCAGTGAGCGTTCCGATTTCAGTTTCAGAGACATTCGCCCGATGAGTTTTTCATATTTAGTCGTTTTCAGCCAATTTTCAGAATTTTTGAAAATTTCTCTTTTTTGTGAAAATATCCACTAAATGAGGGAATAATATGTGTGATGGTACCCCAGGAGAGTTCCAAATGTGTGTGGGTAGAATATATATCCCAAGGGGGTAAAATTGAAAAAAGGTGAAAAATTTTTTTTTTTGGACTTAGTCATTTTTTCAGCGTTTATCAGACTTTCAGATAGGGGAAATGTCAGTGAGCATTCCGATTTCAGTTCCAGAGCGATTCGCCCGATGAGTCCTTCATATTTAGTCGTTTTCAGCCAATTTTCAGAATTTTTGAAAATTTCACTTTTTTGTGAAAATATCCACTAAATGAGGGAATAATATGTGTGAGGGTATCCCAGGAGAGTTCCAAATGTGTGTGGGTAGAATTTATATCCCACGGGGGTAAAATTGAAAAAAGGTGAAAAATTTTTTTTTTTGGACTTAGTCATTTTTTCAGCGTTTATCAGACTTTCAGATAGGGGAAATGTCAGTGAGCGTTCCGATTTCAATTCCAGAGCGATTCGCCCGATGAGTCCTTCATATTTATTTGTTTCAGCCAAATTTCAGAATTTTTGAAAATTTCACTTTTTTGTGAAAATATCCACTAAATGAGGGAATAATATGTGTGAGGGTACCCCAGGAGAGTTCCAAATGTGTGTGTGTAGAATATATATCCCACGGGGGTAAAATTGAAAAAAGGTGAAAAAAATTTTTTTTTTGGACTTAGTCATTTTTTCAGCATTTATCAGACTTTCAGATAGGGGAAATGTCAGTGAGTGTTCTGATTTCAGTTCCAGAGCGATTCGCCCGATGAGTCCTTCATATTTAGTCGTTTTCAGCCAATTTTCTGAATTTTTGAAAATTTCACTTTTTTGTGAAAATATCCACTAAATGAGGGAATAATATGTGTGAGGGTACCTCAGGAGAGTTCCAAATGTGTCTGGGTAGAGTATATATCCCACGGGGGTAAAATTGAAAACAGGTGAAAAAATTTTTTTTTTGGACTTAGTCATTTTTTCAGCGTTTATCAAACTTTCAGATAGGGGAAATGTCAGTGAGCGTTCCGATTTCAGTTCCAGAGCGATTCGCCCGATGAGTCCTTCATATTTAGTTGTTTTCAGCCAATTTTCAGAATTTTTGAAAATTTCACTTTTTTGTGAATATATCCACTAAATGAGGAAATAATATGTGTGAGGGTACCCCAGGAGAGTTCCAAATGTGTGTGTGTAGAATATATATCCCACGGGGGTAAAATTGAAAAAAGGTGAAAAAATTTTTTTTTTGGACTTAGTCATTTTTTTAGCGTTTTTCAGACTTTCAGATAGGGGAAATGTCAGTGAGCGTTCCGATTTCAGTTCCAGAGCGCTTCGCCCTATGAGTCCTTGATATTTAGTCGTTTTCAGCCAATTTTCAGAATTTTTGAAAATTTCACTTTTTTGTGAACATATCCACTAAATGAGGAAATAATATGTGTGAGGGTACCCCAGGAGAGTTCCAAATGTGTGTGGGTAGAATATATATCCCACCGGGGTAAAATGGAAAGAAGGTGAAAAAATTTTTTTTTTGGACTTAGTCATTTTTTCAGCGTTTATCAGACTTTCAGATAGGGGAAATGTCAGTGTGCGTTCCGATTTCAGTTCCAGAGCGATTCGCCCGATGAGTCCTTAATATTTAGTTGTTTCAGCCAAATTTCTGAATTTTTGAAAATTTCACTTTTTTGTGAAAATATCCACTAAATGAGGGAATAATATGTGTGAGGGTACCCCAGGAGAGTTCCAAATGTGTGTGGGTAGAATATATATCCCACGGGGGTAAAATTGAAAAAAGGTGAAAAAAATTTTTTTTTTGGACTTAGTCATTTTTTCAGCATTTATCAGACTTTCAGATAGGGGAAATGTCAGTGAGTGTTCCGATTTCAGTTCAGAGCGATTCGCCCGATGAGTCCTTCATATTTAGTCGTTTTCAGGCAATTTTCAGAATTTTTGAAAATTTCACTTTTTTGTGAAAATATCCACTAAATGAGGAAATAATATGTGTGAGGGTACCCCAGGAGAGTTCCAAATGTGTGTGGGTAGAATATATATCCCAGGGGGGTAAAATTGAAAAAAGGTGAAAAAAAATTTTTTTTTGGACTTAGTCATTTTTTCAGCATTTATCAGACTTTCAGATAGGAGAAATGTCAGTGAGCGTTCCGATTTCAGTTCCAGAGCGATTCGCCCGATGAGTCCTTCATATTTAGTTGTTTTCAGGCAATTTTCAGAATTTTGAAAATTTCACTTTTTTGTGAAAATATCCACTAAATGAGGAAATAATATGTGTGAGGGTACCCCAGGAGAGTTCCAAATGTGTGTGGGTAGAATATATATCCCAAGGGGGTAAAATTGAAAAAAGGTGAAAATTTTTTTTTTTGGACTTAGTCATTTTTTCAGCGTTTATCAGACTTTCAGATAGGGGAAATGTCAGTGAGCATTCCGATTTCAGTTCCAGAGCGATTCCCCGATGAGTCCTTCATATTTAGTCATTTTCAGCCAATTTTCAGAATTTTTGAAAATTTCACTTTTTTGTGAAAATATCCACTAAATGAGGAAATAATATGTGTGAGGGTAACCCAGGAGAGTGCCAAATGTGTGCGGGTAGAGTATATATACCACGGGGGTAAAATTAAAAAAAGGTGAAAAAATTTTTTTTTTGGACTTAGTCATTTTTTCAGCGTTTATCAGACTTTCAGATAGGGGAAATGTCAGTGAGTGTTCCGATTTCAGTTCCAGAACGATTCGCCCGATGAGTCCTTCATATTTAGTCGTTTTCAGCCAATTTTCAGAATTTTTGAAAATTTCACTTTTTTGTGAAAATATCCACTAAATGAGGGAATAATATGTGTGAGGGTACCCCAGGAGAGTTCCAAATGTGTGTGGGTAGAATATATATCCCACGGGGGTAAAATTGAAAAAAGGTGAAAAAATTTTTTTTTTGGACTTAGTCATTTTTTTAGCGTTTTTCAGACTTTCAGATAGGGGAAATGTCAGTGAGCGTTCCGATTTCAGTTCCAGAGCGCTTCGCCCTATGAGTCCTTGATATTTAGTCGTTTTCAGCCAATTTTCAGAATTTTTGAAAATTTCACTTTTTTGTGAACATATCCACTAAATGAGGAAATAATATGTGTGAGGGTACCCCAGGAGAGTTCCAAATGTGTGTGGGTAGAATATATATCCCACCGGGGTAAAATGGAAAAAAGGTGAAAAAATTTTTTTTTTGGACTTAGTCATTTTTTCAGCATTTATCAGACTTTCAGATAGGGGAAATGTCAGTGAGCGTTCCGATTTCAGTTTCAGAGACATTCGCCCGATGAGTTTTTCATATTTAGTCGTTTTCAGCCAATTTTCAGAATTTTTGAAAATTTCTCTTTTTTGTGAAAATATCCACTAAATGAGGGAATAATATGTGTGATGGTACCCCAGGAGAGTTCCAAATGTGTGTGGGTAGAATATATATCCCAAGGGGGTAAAATTGAAAAAAGGTGAAAAATTTTTTTTTTTGGACTTAGTCATTTTTTCAGCGTTTATCAGACTTTCAGATAGGGGAAATGTCAGTGAGCATTCCGATTTCAGTTCCAGAGCGATTCGCCCGATGAGTCCTTCATATTTAGTCGTTTTCAGCCAATTTTCAGAATTTTTGAAAATTTCACTTTTTTGTGAAAATATCCACTAAATGAGGGAATAATATGTGTGAGGGTATCCCAGGAGAGTTCCAAATGTGTGTGGGTAGAATTTATATCCCACGGGGGTAAAATTGAAAAAAGGTGAAAAATTTTTTTTTTTGGACTTAGTCATTTTTTCAGCGTTTATCAGACTTTCAGATAGGGGAAATGTCAGTGAGCGTTCCGATTTCAATTCCAGAGCGATTCGCCCGATGAGTCCTTCATATTTATTTGTTTCAGCCAAATTTCAGAATTTTTGAAAATTTCACTTTTTTGTGAAAATATCCACTAAATGAGGGAATAATATGTGTGAGGGTACCCCAGGAGAGTTCCAAATGTGTGTGTGTAGAATATATATCCCACGGGGGTAAAATTGAAAAAAGGTGAAAAAAATTTTTTTTTTGGACTTAGTCATTTTTTCAGCATTTATCAGACTTTCAGATAGGGGAAATGTCAGTGAGTGTTCTGATTTCAGTTCCAGAGCGATTCGCCCGATGAGTCCTTCATATTTAGTCGTTTTCAGCCAATTTTCTGAATTTTTGAAAATTTCACTTTTTTGTGAAAATATCCACTAAATGAGGGAATAATATGTGTGAGGGTACCTCAGGAGAGTTCCAAATGTGTCTGGGTAGAGTATATATCCCACGGGGGTAAAATTGAAAACAGGTGAAAAAATTTTTTTTTTGGACTTAGTCATTTTTTCAGCGTTTATCAAACTTTCAGATAGGGGAAATGTCAGTGAGCGTTCCGATTTCAGTTCCAGAGCGATTCGCCCGATGAGTCCTTCATATTTAGTTGTTTTCAGCCAATTTTCAGAATTTTTGAAAATTTCACTTTTTTGTGAATATATCCACTAAATGAGGAAATAATATGTGTGAGGGTACCCCAGGAGAGTTCCAAATGTGTGTGTGTAGAATATATATCCCACGGGGGTAAAATTGAAAAAAGGTGAAAAAATTTTTTTTTTGGACTTAGTCATTTTTTTAGCGTTTTTCAGACTTTCAGATAGGGGAAATGTCAGTGAGCGTTCCGATTTCAGTTCCAGAGCGCTTCGCCCTATGAGTCCTTGATATTTAGTCGTTTTCAGCCAATTTTCAGAATTTTTGAAAATTTCACTTTTTTGTGAACATATCCACTAAATGAGGAAATAATATGTGTGAGGGTACCCCAGGAGAGTTCCAAATGTGTGTGGGTAGAATATATATCCCACCGGGGTAAAATGGAAAAAAGGTGAAAAAATTTTTTTTTTGGACTTAGTCATTTTTTCAGCATTTATCAGACTTTCAGATAGGGGAAATGTCAGTGAGCGTTCCGATTTCAGTTTCAGAGACATTCGCCCGATGAGTTTTTCATATTTAGTCGTTTTCAGCCAATTTTCTGAATTTTTGAAAATTTCACTTTTTTGTGAAAATATCCACTAAATGAGGAAATAATATGTGTGAGGGTACCCCAGGAGAGTTCCAAATGTGTGTGTGTAGAATATATATCCCACGGGGGTATAATTGAAAAAAGTTAAAAAAAAATTTTTTTTAGACTGTCATTTTCCGGCATTTATCAGACTTTCAGATAGGTGAAATGTCAGTAAGCGTTCCGATTTTAGTTCCAGAGCGTTTCGACCGATGAGTCCTTCATATTTAGTCGTTTTCAGCCAATTTTCAGAATTTTTGAAAATTTCACTTTTTTTGTGAAAATATCCACTAAATGAGGAAATAATATGTGTGAGGGTACCCCAGGAGAGTTCCAAAGGTGTGTGGGTAGAATATATATCCCACGGGGGTTAAAATTGAAAAAAGGTAAAAAATTTTTTTTTTTGGACTTAGTCATTTTTTCAGCGTTTATCAGACTTTCAGATAGGGGAAATGTCAGTGTGCGTTCTGATTTCAGTTCCAGAGCGATTCGCCCGATGAGTCCTTAATATTTAGTTGTTTCAGCCAAATTTCTGAATTTTTGAAAATTTCACTTTTTTGTGAAAATATCCACTAAATGAGGGAATAATATGTGTGAGGGTACCCCAGGAGAGTTCCAAATGTGTGTGGGTAGAATATATATCCCACGGGGGTAAAATTGAAAAAAGGTGAAAAAAATTTTTTTTTTGGACTTAGTCATTTTTTCAGCATTTATCAGACTTTCAGATAGGGGAAATGTCAGTGAGTGTTCCGATTTCAGTTCAGAGCGATTCGCCCGATGAGTCCTTCATATTTAGTCGTTTTCAGGCAATTTTCAGAATTTTTGAAAATTTCACTTTTTTGTGAAAATATCCACTAAATGAGGAAATAATATGTGTGAGGGTACCCCAGGAGAGTTCCAAATGTGTGTGGGTAGAATATATATCCCAGGGGGGTAAAATTGAAAAAAGGTGAAAAAAAATTTTTTTTTGGACTTAGTCATTTTTTCAGCATTTATCAGACTTTCAGATAGGAGAAATGTCAGTGAGCGTTCCGATTTCAGTTCCAGAGCGATTCGCCCGATGAGTCCTTCATATTTAGTTGTTTTCAGCCAATTTTCTGAATTTTTGAAAATTTCACTTTTTTGTGAAAATATCCACTAAATGAGGGAATAATATGTGTGAGGGTACCTCAGGAGAGTTCCAAATGTGTGTGGGTAGAATATATATCCCACGGGGGTAAAATTGAAAAAAGGTGAAAAATTTTTTTTTTTGGACTTAGTCATTTTTTCAGCGTTTATCAGACTTTCAGATAGGGGAAATGTCAGTGAGCGTTCCGATTTCTGTTCCAGAGCGATTCGCCCGATGAGTCCTTCATATTTAGTCGTTTTCAGCCAATTTTCTGAAATTTTGAAAATTTCACTTTTTTATGAAAATATCCACTAAATGAGGGAATAATATGTGTGAGGGTATCCCAGGAGAGTTCCAAATGTGTGTGGGTAGAATATATATCCCACGGGGGTAAAATTGAAAAAAGGTGAAAAATTTTTTTTTTGGACTTAGTCATTTTTTCAGCGTTTATCAGACTTTCAGATAGGGGAAATGTCAGTGAGCGTTCCGATTTCAGTTCCAGAGCGATTCGCCCGATGAGTCCTTTATATTTATTTGTTTCAGCCAAATTTCAGAATTTTTGAAAATTTCACTTTTTTGTGAAAATATCCACTAAATGAGGGAATAATATGTGTGAGGGTACCCCAGGAGAGTTCCAAATGTGTGTGGGTAGAATATATATCCCACGTGGGTAAAATTGAAAAAAGGTGAAAAAAATTTTTTTTTTGGACTTAGTCATTTTTTCAGCATTTATCAGACTTTCAGATAGGGGAAATGTCAGTGAGTGTTCTGACTTCAGTTCCAGAGCGATTCGCCCGATGAGTCCTTCATATTTAGTCGTTTTCAGCCAATTTTCTGAATTTTTGAAAATTTCACTTTTTTGTGAAAATATCCACTAAATGAGGGAATAATATGTGTGAGGGTACCTCAGGAGATTTCCAAATGTGTCTGGGTAGAGTATATATCCCACGGGGGTAAAATTGAAAAAAGGTGAAAAAATTTTTTTTTTGGACTTAGTCATTTTTTCAGCGTTGATCAGACTTTCAGATAGGGGAAATGTCAGTGAGCGTTCCGATTTCAGTTCCAGAGCGATTCGCCCGATGAGTCCTTCATGTTTAGTCATTTTCAGCCAATTTTCTGAATTTTTGAAAATTTCACTTTTTTGTGAAAATATCCACTAAATGAGGGAATAATATGTGTGAGGGTACCCCAGGAGAGTTCCAAATGTTTGTGGGTAGAATATATATGCCACGGGGGTAAAATTGAAAAAAGGTGAAAAAAATTTTTTTTTTGGACTTAGTCATTTTTTCAGCATTTATCAGACTTTCAGATAGGGGAAATGTCAGTGAGTGTTCTGATTTCAGTTCCAGAGCGATTCGCCCGATGAGTCCTTCATACTTAGTTGTTTTCAGCCAATTTTCTGAATTTTTGAAAATTTCACTTTTTTGTGAAAATATCCACTAAATGAGGGAATAATATGTGTGAGGGTACCACAGGAGAGTTCCAAATGTGTATGGGTAGAGTATATATCCCACGGGGGTAAAATTGAAAAAAGGTGAAAAAATTTTTTTTTTGGACTTAGTCATTTTTTCAGTGTTTATCAGACTTTCAGATAGGGGAAATGTCAGTGAGCGTTCCGATTTCAGTTCCAGAACGATTCGCCCGATGAGTCCTTCATATTTAGCCGTTTTCAGCCAATTTTCTGAATTTTTGAAAATTTCACTTTTTTGTGAAAATATCCACTAAATGAGGGAATAATATGTGTGAGGGTACCTCAGGAGAGTTCCAAATGTGTGTGGGTAGAATATATATCCCACGGGGGTAAAATTGAAAAAAGGTGAAAAATTTTTTTTTTTGGACTTAGTCATTTTTTCAGCGTTTATCAGACTTTCAGATAAGGGAAATGTCAGTGAGCGTTCCGATTTCTGTTCCAGAGCGATTCGCCCGATGAGTCCTTCATATTTAGTCGTTTTCAGCCAATTTTCTGAAATTTTGAAAATTTCACTTTTTTGTGAAAATATCCACTAAATGAGGGAATAATATGTGTGAGGGTATCCCAGGAGAGTTCCAAATGTGTGTGGGTAGAATATATATCCCACGGGGGTAAAATTGAAAAAAGGTGAAAAATTTTTTTTTTGGACTTAGTCATTTTTTCAGCGTTTATCAGACTTTCAGATAGGGGAAATGTCAGTGAGCGTTCCGATTTCAGTTCCAGAGCGATTCGCCCGATGAGTCCTTTATATTTATTTGTTTCAGCCAAATTTCAGAATTTTTGAAAATTTCACTTTTTTGTGAAAATATCCACTAAATGAGGGAATAATATGTGTGAGGGTACCCCAGGAGAGTTCCAAATGTGTGTGGGTAGAATATATATCCCACGTGGGTAAAATTGAAAAAAGGTGAAAAAAATTTTTTTTTTGGACTTAGTCATTTTTTCAGCATTTATCAGACTTTCAGATAGGGGAAATGTCAGTGAGTGTTCTGACTTCAGTTCCAGAGCGATTCGCCCGATGAGTCCTTCATATTTAGTCGTTTTCAGCCAATTTTCTGAATTTTTGAAAATTTCACTTTTTTGTGAAAATATCCACTAAATGAGGGAATAATATGTGTGAGGGTACCTCAGGAGATTTCCAAATGTGTCTGGGTAGAGTATATATCCCACGGGGGTAAAATTGAAAAAAGGTGAAAAAATTTTTTTTTTGGACTTAGTCATTTTTTCAGCGTTGATCAGACTTTCAGATAGGGGAAATGTCAGTGAGCGTTCCGATTTCAGTTCCAGAGCGATTCGCCCGATGAGTCCTTCATGTTTAGTCATTTTCAGCCAATTTTCTGAATTTTTGAAAATTTCACTTTTTTGTGAAAATATCCACTAAATGAGGGAATAATATGTGTGAGGGTACCCCAGGAGAGTTCCAAATGTTTGTGGGTAGAATATATATGCCACGGGGGTAAAATTGAAAAAAGGTGAAAAAAATTTTTTTTTTGGACTTAGTCATTTTTTCAGCATTTATCAGACTTTCAGATAGGGGAAATGTCAGTGAGTGTTCTGATTT
Organism: Phyllobates terribilis; assembly: GCF_046119375.1. Taxonomy (NCBI): domain Eukaryota; kingdom Metazoa; phylum Chordata; class Amphibia; order Anura; family Dendrobatidae; genus Phyllobates; species Phyllobates terribilis. Next base: position 15,104,809 of record NW_027362773.1, on the reverse strand, counting down.
CAGTTCCAGAGCGATTCGCCCGATGAGTCCTTCATATTTAGTTGTTTTCAGCCAATTTTCTGAATTTTTGAAAATTTCACTTTTTTGTGAAAATATCCACTAAATGAGGGAATAATATGTGTGAGGGTACCACAGGAGAGTTCCAAATGTGTATGGGTAGAGTATATATCCCACGGGGGTAAAATTGAAAAAAGGTGAAAAAATTTTTTTTTTGGACTTAGTCATTTTTTCAGTGTTTATCAGACTTTCAGATAGGGGAAATGTCAGTGAGCGTTCCGATTTCAGTTCCAGAACGATTCGCCCGATGAGTCCTTCATATTTAGCCGTTTTCAGCCAATTTTCTGAATTTTTGAAAATTTCACTTTTTTGTGAAAATATCCACTAAATGAGGGAATAATATGTGTGAGGGTACCTCAGGAGAGTTCCAAATGTGTGTGGGTAGAATATATATCCCACGGGGGTAAAATTGAAAAAAGGTGAAAAATTTTTTTTTTTGGACTTAGTCATTTTTTCAGCGTTTATCAGACTTTCAGATAAGGGAAATGTCAGTGAGCGTTCCGATTTCTGTTCCAGAGCGATTCGCCCGATGAGTCCTTCATATTTAGTCGTTTTCAGCCAATTTTCTGAATTTTTGAAAATTTCACTTTTTTGTGAAAATATCCACTAAATGAGGGAATAATATGTGTGAGGGTATCCCAGGAGAGTTCCAAATGTGTGTGGGTAGAATATATATCCCACAGGGGTAAAATTGAAAAAAGGTGAAAAATTTTTTTTTTGGACTTAGTCATTTTTTCAGCGTTTATCAGACTTTCAGATAGGGGAAATGTCAGTGAGCATTCCGATTTCAGTTCCAGAGCGATTCGCCCGATGAGTCCTTTATATTTATTTGTTTCAGCCAAATTTCAGAATTTTTGAAAATTTCACTTTTTTGTGAAAATATCCACTAAATGAGGGAATAATATGTGTGAGGGTACCCCAGGAGAGTTCCAAATGTGTGTGTATATATATCCCACGGGGGTAAAATTGAAAAAAGGTGAAAAAATTTTTTTTTTTGGACTTAGTCATTTTTTCAGCATTTATCAGACTTTCAGATAGGGGAAATGTCAGTGAGTGTTCTGACTTCAGTTCCAGAGCGATTCGCCCGATGAGTCCTTCATATTTAGTCGTTTTCAGCCAATTTTCTGAATTTTTGAAAATTTCACTTTTTTGTGAAAATATCCACTAAATGAGGGAATAATATGTGTGAGGGTACCTCAGGAGAGTTCCAAATGTGTCTGGGTAGAGTATATATCCCACGGGGGTAAAATTGAAAAAAGGTGAAAAAATTTTTTTTTTGGACTTAGTCATTTTTTCAGCGTTGATCAGACTTTCAGATAGGGGAAATGTCAGTGAGCGTTCCGATTTCAGTTCCAGAGCGATTCGCCCGATGAGTCCTTCATATTTAGTCGTTTTCAGCCAATTTTCTGAATTTTTGAAAATTTCACTTTTTTTTGAAAATATCCACTAAATGAGGGAATAATATGTGTGAGGGTATCCCAGGAGAGTTCCAAATGTGTGTGGGTAGAATATATATCCCACGGGGGTAAAATTGAAAAAAGGTGAAAAATTTTTTTTTTTGGACTTAGTCATTTTTTCAGCGTTGATCAGACTTTCAGATAGGGGAAATGTGAGTGAGCGTTCCGATTTCAGTTCCAGAGCGATTCGCCCGATGAGTCTTTCATATTTAGTCGTTTTCAGCCAATTTTCTGAATTTTTGAAAATTTCACTTTTTTGTGAAAATATCCACTAAATGAGGGAATAATATGTGTGAGGGTACCCCAGGAGAGTTCCAAATGTGTGTGGGTAGAATATATATCCCACGGGGGTAAAATTGAAAAAAGCTGAAAAATTTTTTTTTTTGAACTTAGTCATCTTTTCAGCGTTTATCAGACTTTCAGATAGGGGAACTGTCAGTGAGCGTTCCGATTTCAGTTCCAGAGCGATTCGCCGATGAGTCCTTCATATTTAGTCATTTTCAGCCAATTTTCAGAATTTTTGAAAATTTCACTTTTTTGTGAAAATACCCACTAAATGAGGGAATAATATGTGTGAGGGTACCCCAGGAGAGTTCCAAATGTTTGTGGGTAGAACATATATCCCACGGGGGTAAAATTGAAAAAAGGTGAAAAAATTTTTTTTTGAGACTTAGTCATTTTTTCAGCGTTTATCAGACTTTCAGATAGATGAAATGTCAGTGAGCATTCCAATTTCAGTTCCAGAGCGATTCGCCCGATGAGTCCTTCATATTTAGTCGTTTTCAGCCAATTTTCAGAATTTTTGAAAATTTCACTTTTTTGTGAAAATATCCACTAAATGAGGGAATAATATGTGTGAGGGTACCCCAGGAGAGTTCCAAATGTGTGTGGGTAGAATATATATCCCACGGGGGTAAAATTGAAAAAAGATGAAAAATTTTTTTTAGACTTAGTCATTTTTCCGGCGTTTATCAGACTTTCAGATAGGGGAAATGTCAGTGAGCGTTCCGATTTCAGTTCCAGAGCGATTCGCCCGATGAGTCCTTCATATTTAGTCGTTTTCAGCCAATTTTCTGAATTTTTGAAAATTTCACTTTTTTGTGAAAATATCCACTAAATGAGGGAATAATATGTGTGAGGGTACCCCAGGAGAGTTCCAAATGTGTGTGGGTAGAATATATATCCCAAGGCGGTAAAATTGAAAAAAGTTAAAAAAAAAAATTTTTTTGGACTTAGTCATTTTTCCGGCGTTTATCAGACTTTCAATTTGGGCAAATGTCAGAGAGTGTTCCGATTTCAGTTCCAGAGCGATTCGCCTGATGAGTCGTTCATATTTAGTCGTTTTCAGCCAATTTTCAGAATTTTTGAAAATTTCACTTTTTTGTGAAAATATCCACTAAATGAGGGAATAATATGTGTGAGGGTACAACAGGAGAATTCCAAATGTGTGTGGGTAGAATATATATCCCACAGGGGTAAAATTGAAAAAAGTTGAAAAAATTTTTTTTTTAGACTTAGTCATTTTTCCGGCGTTTATCAGACTTTCAGATAGCGGAAAAGTCAGTGAGCGTTCCGATTTCAGTTCCAGAGCGATTCACCCGATGAGTCCTTCATATTTAGTCGTTTTCAGTCAATTTTCAGAATTTTTGAAAATTTCACTTTTTTGTGAAAATATCCACTAAATGAGGGAATAATATGTGTGAGGGTACCCCAGGAGAGTTTCAAATGTGTGTGGGTAGAATATATATCCCACAGGGGTAAAATTGAAAAAAGTTGAAAAAATTTTTTTTTTAAACTTAGTCATTTTTCCGGCGTTTATCAGACTTTCAGATAGCGGAAAAGTCAGTGAGCGTTCCGATTTCAGTTCCAGAGCGATTCGCCCGATGAGTCCTTCATATTTAGTCGTTTACAGCCAATTTTCTGAATTTATGAAAATTTCACTTTTTTGTGAAAATATCCTCTAAATGAGGGAATAATATGTGTGAGGGTACCCCAGGAGGGTTCTAAATGTGTGTGGGTAGAATATATATCCCACGGGGGTAAAATTGAAAAAAGATGAAGAAAAATTTTTTTTAGACATAGTCATTTTTCCGGCGTTTATCAGACTTTCAATTTGGGCAAATGTCAGAGAGTGTTCCGATTTCAGTTCCAGAGCAATTCGCCCGATGAGTCGTTCATATTTAGTCATTTTCAGCCAATTTTCTGAATTTATGAAAATTTCACTTTTTTGTGAAAATATCCACTAAATGAGGGAATAATATGTGTGAGGGTACCCCAGGAGGGTTCTAAATGTGTGTGGGTAGAATATATATCCCACGGGGGTAAAATTGAAAAAAGATGAAGAAAAAATTTTTTTAGACTTAGTCATTTTTCCGGCGTTTATCAGACTTTCAGATAGGGGAAATGTCAGTGAGCGTTCCGATTTCAGTTCCAGAGCGATTCGCCCGATGAGTCCTTCATATTTAGTAGTTTTCAGCCAATTTTCAGAATTTTTGAAAATTTCACTTTTTTGTGAAAATATCCACTAAATGAGGGAATAATATGTGTGAGGGTACCCCAGGAGAGTTCCAAATGTGTGTGGGTAGATTATATAACCCACGGGGGTAAAATTGAAAAAAGGTAAAAAATTTTTTTTTTGGACTTAGTCATTTTTTCAGCGTTTATCAGATTTTCAGATAGGGGAAATGTCAGTGAGCGTTCCGATTTCAGTTCCAGAGTGATTCGCCCGATGAGTCCTTCATATTTAGTCGTTTTCAGCCAATTTTCTGAATTTTTGAAAATTTCACTTTTTTGTGAAAATATCCACTAAATAAGGGAATAATATGTGTGAGGGTACCCCAGGAGAGTTCCAAATCTGTGTGGGTAGAATATATATCCCACGGCGGTAAAATTGAAAAAAGTAAAAAAAAAAAATTTTTTTGGACTTAGTCATTTTTCCGGCGTTTATCAGACTTTCAATTTGGGCAAATGTCAGTGAGCGTTCTGATTTCAGTTCCAGAGCGATTCGCCTGATGAATCCTTCATATTTAGTCATTTTCAGCCAATCTTCTGAATTTTTGAAAATTTCACTTTTTTGTTAAAATATCCACTAAAAAAGGGAATAATATGTGTGAGGGTACCCCAGGAGAGTTCCAAATGTGTGTGGGTAGAATATATATCCCACAGGGGTAAAATTGAAAAAAGTTAAAAAAAAATTTTTTTTGGACTTAGTCATTTTTCCGGCGTTTATCAGACTTTCAATTTGGGCAAATGTCAGTGATCGTTCCGATTTCAGTTCCAGAGCGATTCGCCCGATGAGTCCTTCATATTTAGTCGTTTTCAGCCAATTTTCCGAATTTTTGAAAATTTCACTTTTTTGTGAAAATATCCACTAAATGAGGGAATAAAATGTGTGAGGGTACCCCAGGAGAGTTCCAAATGTGTGTGGGTAGAAGATATATCTAAAGGTGGTAAAATTGAAAAAAGTTGAAAAATTTTTTTTTTTTCGACTTAGTCATTTTTCCGGCGTTTATCAGACTTTCAGATGGGGGAAATGTCAGTGAGCGTTCCAATTTCAGTTTCAGAGCGATTCGCCCGATGAGTCCTTCATATTTAATCGTTATCAGCCAATTTTCCGAATTTTTGAAAATTTCACTTTTTTGTGAAAATATCCACTAAATGAGGGAATAATATGTGTGAGGGTACCCCAGGAGAGTACCAAATGTGTGTAGGTAGAATATATATCCCACGGGGGTAAAATTGAAAAAAGTTGAAATAAAATATTTTTTGACTTAGTCATTTTTCCGGCGTTTTTCAGACTTTCAATTAGGGCAAATTTCAGTGAGCGTTCCGATTTCAGTTCCAGAGCGATTCGCCCGATGAGTCCTTCATATTTAGTTGTTTTCAGCCAATTTTTTTAATTTTTTAAAATTTTACTTTTTTGTGGAAATATCCACTAAATGAGGGAATAATATGTGTGAGGGTACCCCAGGAGAGTTCCAAATGTGTGTGGGTAGAATATATATCCCACGGGGGTAAAATTGAAAAAAGGTGAAAAATATATTTTTTTGGACTTAGTCATTTTTTCAGCGTTTATCAGACTTTCAGATAGGGGAAATGTCAGTGAGCGTTCCGATTTCAGTTCCAGCGTGATTCGCCCGATGAGTCCTTCATATTCAGTCGTTTTCAGCCAATTTTCTGAATTTTTGAAAATTTCACTTTTTTGTGAAAATATCCACTAAATGAGGGAATAATATGTGTGAGGGTACCCCAGGAGAGTTCCAAATGTGTGTGGGTAGAATATATATCCCACGGGGGTAAAATTGAAAAAAGGTGAAAAATTTTTTTTTTTGGACTTAGTCATTTTTTCAGCGTTTATCAGACTTTCAGATAGGAGAACTGTCAGTGAGCGTTCCGATTTCAGTTCCAGAGCGATTCGCCCGATGAGTCCTTCATATTTTGTCGTTTTCAGCCAATTTTTTAAATATTTGAAAATTTCACTTTTTTGTGAAAATATCCACTAAATGAGGGAATCATTTGTGTGAGGGTAGCCCAGGAGAGTTCCAAATGTGTGTGGGTAGAATATATATCCCACGGGGGTAAAATTGAAAAAAGTTGAAAAAAATGTTTTGGGACTTAGTCATTTTTCCGGCGTTTTTCAGACTTTCAATTAGGGCAAATGTCAGTGAGCGTTCCGATTTCAGTTCCAGAGCGGTTCGCCCAATGAGTCCTTCATATTTAGTAATTTTCAGCCAATTTTCAGAATTTTTGAAAATTTCACTTTTTTGTGAAAATATCCACTAAATGAGGGAATAATATGTGTGAGGGTACCCCAGGAGAGTTCCAAATGTGTGTGGGTAGAATATATATCCCACGGGGGTAAAATTGAAAAAAGGTGAAAAAAATTTTTTTTTGGACTTAGTCATTTTTTCAGCGTTTATCAGACTTTCAGATAGGAGAACTGTCAGTGAGCGTTCCGATTTCAGTTCCAGAGCGATTCGCCCGATGAGTCCTTCATATTTTGTCGTTTTCAGCCAATTTTCTAAATATTTGAAAATTTCACTTTTTTGTGAAAATATCCACTAAATGAGGGAATCATATGTGTGAGGGTACCCCAGGAGAGTTCCAAATGTGTGTGGGTAGAATATATATCCCACGGGGGTAAAATTGAAAAAAGGTGAAAAAAATGTTTTGGGACTTAGTCATTTTTCCGGCGTTTTTCAGACTTTCAATTAGGGCAAATGTCAGTGAGCGTTACGATTTCAGTTCCAGAGCGGTTCGCCCAATGAGTCCTTCATATTTAGTAATTTTCAGCCAATTTTCAGAATTTTTGAAAATTTCACTTTTTTGTGAAAATATCCACTAAATGAGGGAATAATATGTGTGAGGTTACCCCAGGAGAGTTACAAATGTGTGTGGGTAGAATATATATCCCACGGGGGTAAAATTGAAAAAAGGTGAAAAAAATTTTTTTTTCGACTTAGTCATTTTTACAGCGTTTATCAGACTTTCAGATAGGGGAAATGTCAGTGAGCGTTCCGATTTCAGTTCCAGCGCGATTCGCCCAATGAGTCCTTCATATTTAGTCGTTTTCAGTCAATTTTCTGAATTTTTGAAAATTTCACTTTTTTGTGAAAATATCCACTAAATGAGGGAATAATATGTGTGAGGGTACCCCAGGAGAGTTCCAAATGTGTGTGGGTAGAATATATATCCCACGGGGGTAAAATTGAAAAAAGGTGAAAAAAAATTTTTTTTGGACTTAGTCATTTTTACAGCGTTTATCAGACTTTCAGATAGGGGAAATGTCAGTGAGCATTCCGATTTCAGTTCCAGCGCGATTCGCCCGATGAATCCTTCATATTCTGTTGTTTTCAGACAATTTTCAGAATTTTTGAAAATTTCACTTTTTTGTGAAAATATCCACTAAATGAGGGAATAATATGTGGGAGGGTACCCCAGGAGAGTTCCAAATGTGTGTGGGTAGAATATATATCCCACGGGGGTAAAATTGAAAAAAGGTGAAAAAAATGTTTTGGGACTTAGTCATTTTTCCGGCGTTTATCAGACTTTCAGATAGGGGAAATGTCAGTGAGCGTTCCAATTTCAGTTTCAGAGCGATTCGCCCGATGAGTCCTTCATATTTAATCGTTATCAGCCAATTTTCCGAATTTTTGAAAATTTCACTTTTTTGTGAAAATATCCACTAAATGAGGGAATAATATGTGTGAGGGTACCCCAGGAGAGTACCAAATGTGTGTAGGTAGAATATATATCCCACGGGGGTAAAATTGAAAAAAGTTGAAATAAAATATTTTTTTGACTTCGTCATTTTTCCGGCGTTTTTCAGACTTTCAATTAGGGCAAATTTCAGTGAGCGTTCCGATTTCAGTTCCAGAGCGGTTCGCCCAATGAGTCCTTCATATTTAGTAATTTTCAGCCAATTTTCTGAATTTTTGAAAATTTCACTTTTTTGTGAAAATATGCACTAAATGAGGGAATAATATGTGTGAGGGTACCCCAGGAGAGTTCCAAATGTGTGTGGGTAGAATATATATCCCACGGGGTAAAATTGAAAAAAGTTGAAAAAAAATTTTTTTTGGACTTAGTCATTTTTCCGGCGTTTATCAGACTTTCAATTGGGGCAAATGTCAGTGAGAGTTCCGATTTCAGTTCCACAGCGATTCGCCCAATGAGTCCTTCATATTTAGTTGTTTTCAGCCAATTTTTTTAATTTTTTAAAATTTTACTTTTTTGTGGAAATATCCACTAAATGATGGAATAATATGTGTGAGGGTACCCCAGGAGAGTTCCAAATGTGTGTGGGTAGAATATATATCCCACGGGGGTAAAATTGAAAAAAGGTGAAAAAAATGTTTTGGGACTTAGTCATTTTTCCGGCGTTTTTCAGACTTTCAATTAGGGCAAATGTCAGTGAGCGTTCCGATTTCAGTTCCAGAGCGGTTCGCCCAATGAGTCCTTCATATTTAGTAATTTTCAGCCAATTTTCAGAATTTTTGAAAATTTCACTTTTTTGTGAAAATATCCACTAAATGAGGGAATAATATGTGTGAGGGTACCCCAGGAGAGTTCCAAATGTGTGTGGGTAGAATATATATCCCACGGGGGTAAAATTGAAAAAAGGTGAAAAAAATTTTTTTTTGGACTTAGTCATTTTTTCAGCGTTTATCAGACTTTCAGATAGGGGAAATGTCAGTGAGCGTTCCAATTTCAGTTCCAGAGCGATTCGCCCGATGAGTCCTTCATATTTTGTCGTTTTCTGCCAATTTTCCGAATTTTTGAAAATTTCTCTTTTTTGTGAAAATATCCACTAAATGAGGGAATAATATGTGTGAGGGTACCCCAGGAGAGTTCCAAATGTCTATGGGTAGAATATATATCCCACGGGGGTAAAATTGAAAAAAGTTGAAAAAAATTTTTTTTTACACTTAGTCATTTTTCCGGCGTTTATCAGACTTTCAGATAGGGGAAATGTCAGTGAGCATTCCAATTTACGTTCCAGAGCGATTTGCCCGATGAGTCGTTCATATTTAGTCATTTTCAGCCAATTTTCAGAATTTTTGAAAATTTCACTTTTTTGTGAAAGTATCCACTAAATGAGGGAATAATATGTGTGAGGGTACCCCAGGAGAGTTCCAAATGTCTATGGGTAGAATATATATCCCACCGGGGTAAAATTGAAAAAAGTTTTAAAAAATTTTTTTGGGGACTTAGTCATTTTTTCAGCGTTTATCAGACTTTCAGATAGGAGAAATGTCAGTGAGCGCTCCGATTTCAGTTCCAGAGCGATACGCCCGATGAGTCCTTCATATTTAGTTGTTTTCAGCCAATTTTCTGAATATTTGAAAATGTCACTTTTTTGTGAAAATATCCACTAAATGAGGGAATAATATGTGTGAGGGTACCCCAGGAGAGTTCCAAATGTGTGTGGGTAGAAGATATATTCCACGGGGGTAAAATTGAAAAAAGTTTTAAAAAAAATTTTTTTTGACTTAGTCATTTTTCCGGCGTTTATCAGACTTTCAATTTGGGCAAATGTCAGTGAGCGTTCCGATTTCATGTCCAGAGCGATTCGCCCGATGAGTCCTTCATATTTAGTCATTTTCAGCCAATTTTCAGAATTTTTGAAAATGTCACTTTTTGTGAAAATATCCACTAAATGAGGGAATAATATGTGTGAGGGTACCCCAGGAGAGTTCCAAATGTGTGTGGGTAGAATATATATCCCACGGGGGTAAATTTGAAAAAAGGTGAAAAAAATTTTTTTTTGAACTTAGTCATTTTTCCGGCGTTTATCAGACTTTCAGATAGGGGAAATGTCAGTGAGCGTTCCGATTTCAGTTCCAGAGCGATTCGCCCGATGAGTCCTTCATATTTAGTCGTTTTCAGCCAATTTTTTGAATATATGAAAATTTCACTTTTTTGTGAAAATATCCACTAAATGAGGGAGTAATATGTGTGAGGGTACCCCAGGAGAGTTCCAAATGTGTGTGGGTAGAATATATATCCCACGGGGGTAAAATTGAAAAAAGGTGAAAAAAAATTTTTTTGGACTTAATCATTTTTTCAGCGTTTATCAGACTATCAGATAGGGGAAATGTCAGTGAGCGTTCCGATTTCAGTTCCAGAGCGATTCGCCCGATGAGTACTTCATATTTAGTCGTTTTCAGCCAATTTTCTGAAAATTTCACTTTTTTGTGAAAATATCCACTAAATGAGGGAATAATATGTGTGAGGGTACCCCAGGAGAGTTCCAAATGTGTGTGGGTAGAAGATATATCCCACGGGGATAAAATTTAAAAAAGTTTGAAAAAAATTTTTTTTGGACTTAGTCATTTTTCCGGCGTTTATCAGACTTTCAGTTAGGGGAAATGTCAGTGAGCATTCCAATTTACGTTCCAGGGCGATTTGCCCGATGAGTCATTCATATTTAGTCATTTTCAGCCAATTTTCAGAATTTTTGAAAATGTCACTTTTTGTGAAAATATCCACTAAATGAGGGAATAATATGTGTGAGGGTACCCCAGGAGAGTTCCAAATGTGTGTGGGTAGAATATATATCCCACATGGGTAAAATTGAAAAAAGTTTAAAAAAAAATTTTTTGGGACTTAGTCATTTTTCCGGCGTTTATCAGACTTTCAGTTAGGGGAAATGTCAGTGAGCGTTCCAATTTCAGTTCCAGAGCGATTTGCCCGATGAGTCGTTCATATTTAGTCATTTTCAGCCAATTTTCAGAATTTTTGAAAATTTCACTTTTTTGTGAAAATATCCACTAAATGAGGGAATATTATGTGTGAGGGTACCCCAGGAGAGTTCCAAATGTATATGGGTAGAATATATATCCCACGGGGGTAAAATTGAAAAAAGTTGAAAAAATTTTTTTTTTAGACTTAGTTATTTTTCCGGCGTTTATCAGATTTTCAGATAGGGGAAATGTCAGTGAGCATTCCGATTTAAGTTCCAGAGCGATTCGCCCGATGAGTCGTTCATATTTAGTCATTTTCAGCCAATTTTCAGAATTTTTGAAAATGTCACTTTTTGTGAAAATATCCACTAAATGAGGGAATAATATGTGTGAGGGTACCCCAGGAGAGTTCCAAATGTGTGTGGGTAGAATATATATCCCACCGGGGTAAATTTGAAAAAAGGTGAAAACATTTTTTTTTTGGACTTAGTCATTTTTCCAGCGTTTATCAGACTTTCAGATAGGGGAAATGTCAGTGAGCGTTCCGATTTCAGTTCCAGAGCGATTCGCCCAATGAGTCCTTCACGTTTAGGAGTTTTCAGCCAATTTTCAGAATTTTTGAAAATTTCACTTTTTTGTGAAAATATCCACTAAATGAGGGAATAATATGTGTGAGGGTACCCCAGGAGAGTTCCAAATGTATATGGGTAGAATATATATCCCACGGGGGTAAAATTGAAAAAAGTTGAAAAAAATTTTTTTGGACTTAGTCATTTTTCCGGCGTTCATCAGACTTTCAGTTAGGGGAAATGTCAGTGAGCGTTCCGATTTCAGTTCCAGAGTGATTCGCCTGATGAGTCCTTCATATTTAGTTGTTTTCAGCCAATTTTCAAAATTTTTGAAAATTTCACTTTTTTGTGAAAATATCCACTAAATGAGGGAATAATATGTGTGAGGGTACCCCAGGAGAGTTCCAAATGTGTGTGGGTAGAATATATATCCCACGGGGGTAAAATTGAAAAAAGTTGAAAAAATTTTTTTTTTAGACAGTTATTTTTCCGGCGTTTATCAGACTTTCAGATAGGGGAAATGTCAGTGAGCATTCCGATTTAAGTTCCAGAGCGATTCGCCCGATGAGTCGTTCATATTTAGTCATTTTCAGCCAATTTTCTGAATTTTTGAAAATTTAACTTCTTTGTGAAAATATCCACTAAATGAGGGAATAATATGTGTGAGGGTACCCCCAGAAGAGTTCCAAATGTGTGTGGGTAGAATGTATGTCCCAAGGGGGTAAAATTGAAAAAAGTTGAACAAAAAATTTTTTTGATCTTAGTTATTTTTCCGGCGTTTATCAGACTTTCAGATAGGGAAAATGTCAGTGAGCATTCCGATTTCAGTTCCAGAGCGATTCGCCCGATGAGTCCTTCATATTTAGTAGTTTTCAGCCAATTTTCAGTATTTTTGAAAATTTCACGTTTTTGTGAAAATATCCACTAAATGAGGGAATAATATGTGTGAGGGTACCCTAGGAGAGTTCCAAATGTGTGTGGGTAGAATATATATCCCACGGGGGTAAAATTGAAAAAAGTTTTAAAAAAATTTTTTTTGGACTGTTATTTTTCCTGCGTTTATCAGACTTTCAGTTAGGGGAAATGTCAGTGAGCCTTCCAATTTCAGTTCCAGAGCGATTTGCCCGATGAGTCGTTCATATTTAGTCGTTTTCAGCCAATTTTCAGAATTTTTGAAAATTTCACTTTTTTGTGAAAATATCCACTAAATGAGGGAATAATATGTGTGAGGGTACCCCAGGAGAGTTCCAAATGTGTGTGGGTAGAATATATATCCCACGGGGGTAAATTTGAAAAAAGGTGAAAAAAATTTTTTTTTGAACTTAGTCATTTTTCCGGCGTTTATCAGACTTTCAGATAGGGGAAATGTCAGTGAGCGTTCCGATTTCAGTTCCAGAGCGATTCGCCCGATGAGTCCTTCATATTTAGTCGTTTTCAGCCAATTTTTTGAATATATGAAAATTTCACTTTTTTGTGAAAATATCCACTAAATGAGGGAGTAATATGTGTGAGGGTACCCCAGGAGAGTTCCAAATGTGTGTGGGTAGAATATATATCCCACGGGGGTAAAATTGAAAAAAGGTGAAAAAAAATTTTTTTGGACTTAATCATTTTTTCAGCGTTTATCAGACTATCAGATAGGGGAAATGTCAGTGAGCGTTCCGATTTCAGTTCCAGAGCGATTCGCCCGATGAGTACTTCATATTTAGTCGTTTTCAGCCAATTTTCTGAAAATTTCACTTTTTTGTGAAAATATCCACTAAATGAGGGAATAATATGTGTGAGGGTACCCCAGGAGAGTTCCAAATGTGTGTGGGTAGAAGATATATCCCACGGGGATAAAATTTAAAAAAGTTTGAAAAAAATTTTTTTTGGACTTAGTCATTTTTCCGGCGTTTATCAGACTTTCAGTTAGGGGAAATGTCAGTGAGCATTCCAATTTACGTTCCAGGGCGATTTGCCCGATGAGTCATTCATATTTAGTCATTTTCAGCCAATTTTCAGAATTTTTGAAAATGTCACTTTTTGTGAAAATATCCACTAAATGAGGGAATAATATGTGTGAGGGTACCCCAGGAGAGTTCCAAATGTGTGTGGGTAGAATATATATCCCACATGGGTAAAATTGAAAAAAGTTTAAAAAAAAATTTTTTGGGACTTAGTCATTTTTCCGGCGTTTATCAGACTTTCAGTTAGGGGAAATGTCAGTGAGCGTTCCAATTTCAGTTCCAGAGCGATTTGCCCGATGAGTCGTTCATATTTAGTCATTTTCAGCCAATTTTCAGAATTTTTGAAAATTTCACTTTTTTGTGAAAATATCCACTAAATGAGGGAATATTATGTGTGAGGGTACCCCAGGAGAGTTCCAAATGTATATGGGTAGAATATATATCCCACGGGGGTAAAATTGAAAAAAGTTGAAAAAATTTTTTTTTTAGACTTAGTTATTTTTCCGGCGTTTATCAGATTTTCAGATAGGGGAAATGTCAGTGAGCATTCCGATTTAAGTTCCAGAGCGATTCGCCCGATGAGTCGTTCATATTTAGTCATTTTCAGCCAATTTTCAGAATTTTTGAAAATGTCACTTTTTGTGAAAATATCCACTAAATGAGGGAATAATATGTGTGAGGGTACCCCAGGAGAGTTCCAAATGTGTGTGGGTAGAATATATATCCCACCGGGGTAAATTTGAAAAAAGGTGAAAACATTTTTTTTTTGGACTTAGTCATTTTTCCAGCGTTTATCAGACTTTCAGATAGGGGAAATGTCAGTGAGCGTTCCGATTTCAGTTCCAGAGCGATTCGCCCAATGAGTCCTTCACGTTTAGGAGTTTTCAGCCAATTTTCAGAATTTTTGAAAATTTCACTTTTTTGTGAAAATATCCACTAAATGAGGGAATAATATGTGTGAGGGTACCCCAGGAGAGTTCCAAATGTATATGGGTAGAATATATATCCCACGGGGGTAAAATTGAAAAAAGTTGAAAAAAATTTTTTTGGACTTAGTCATTTTTCCGGCGTTCATCAGACTTTCAGTTAGGGGAAATGTCAGTGAGCGTTCCGATTTCAGTTCCAGAGTGATTCGCCTGATGAGTCCTTCATATTTAGTTGTTTTCAGCCAATTTTCAAAATTTTTGAAAATTTCACTTTTTTGTGAAAATATCCACTAAATGAGGGAATAATATGTGTGAGGGTACCCCAGGAGAGTTCCAAATGTGTGTGGGTAGAATATATATCCCACGGGGGTAAAATTGAAAAAAGTTGAAAAAATTTTTTTTTTAGACAGTTATTTTTCCGGCGTTTATCAGACTTTCAGATAGGGGAAATGTCAGTGAGCATTCCGATTTAAGTTCCAGAGCGATTCGCCCGATGAGTCGTTCATATTTAGTCATTTTCAGCCAATTTTCTGAATTTTTGAAAATTTAACTTCTTTGTGAAAATATCCACTAAATGAGGGAATAATATGTGTGAGGGTACCCCCAGAAGAGTTCCAAATGTGTGTGGGTAGAATGTATGTCCCAAGGGGGTAAAATTGAAAAAAGTTGAACAAAAAATTTTTTTGATCTTAGTTATTTTTCCGGCGTTTATCAGACTTTCAGATAGGGAAAATGTCAGTGAGCATTCCGATTTCAGTTCCAGAGCGATTCGCCCGATGAGTCCTTCATATTTAGTAGTTTTCAGCCAATTTTCAGTATTTTTGAAAATTTCACGTTTTTGTGAAAATATCCACTAAATGAGGGAATAATATGTGTGAGGGTACCCTAGGAGAGTTCCAAATGTGTGTGGGTAGAATATATATCCCACGGGGGTAAAATTGAAAAAAGTTTTAAAAAAATTTTTTTTGGACTTAGTTATTTTTCCTGCGTTTATCAGACTTTCAGTTAGGGGAAATGTCAGTGAGCCTTCCAATTTCAGTTCCAGAGCGATTTGCCCGATGAGTCGTTCATATTTAGTCGTTTTCAGCCAATTTTCAGAATTTTTGAAAATTTCACTTTTTTGTGAAAATATCCACTAAATGAGGGAATAATATGTGTGAGGGTACCCCAGGAGAGTTCCAAATGTGTGTGGGTAGAAGATATATCCCACGGGGGTAAAATTGAAAAAAGTTTTAAAAAAATTTTTTTTGGACTTAGTCATTTTTCCGGCGTTTATCAGACTTTCACATAGGAGAAATGTCAGTGAGCGTTCCGATTTCAGTTCCAGAGCGATTTGCCCAATGAGTCCTTCATATTTAGTAGTTTTCAGCCAATTTTCAGAATTTTTGAAAATTTCACTTTTTTGTGAAAATATCCACTAAATGAGGGAATAATATGTGTGAGGGTACCCCAGGAGAGCTCAAAATGTGTGTGGGTAGAAGATAGATCCCACGGGGGTAAAATTGAAAAAAGTTTAAAAAAATTTTTTTTGACTTCGTCATTTTTCCGGCGTTTATCAGACTTTCAGTTAAGGGAAATGTCAGTGAGCGTTCCGATTTCAGTTCCAGAGCGATTCGCCCGATGAGTCGTTCATATTTAGTCATTTTCAGCCAATTTTCTGAATTTTTGAAAATTTCACTTTTTTGTGAAAATATCCACTAAATGAGGGAATAATATGTGTGAAGGTACCCCAGGAGAGTTCCAAATGTTTATGGGTAGAATATATATCCCACGGGGGTAAAATTGAAAAAAGTTTTAAAAAATTTTTTTTTGGACTTAGTCATTTTTCCGGCGTTTATCAGACTTTCAGTTAGGGGAAATGTCAGTGAGCGTTCCAATTTCAGTTCCAGAGCGATTTGCCCGATGAGTCATTCATATTTAGTCGTTTTCAGCCAATTTTCAGAATTTTTGAAAATTTAACTTTTTTGTGAAAATATCCACTAAATGAGGGAATAATATGTGTGAGGGTACCCCAGGAGAGTTCCAAATGTGTGTAGGTAGCATATATATCCCACGGGGGTAAAATTGAAAAAAGTTTTAAAAAAATTTTTTTTGGACTTAGTCACTTTTCCCGCGTTTATCAGACTTTCAGTTAGGGGAAATGTCAGTGAGCGTTCCAATTTCAGTTCCAGAGCGATTTGACCGATGAGTCGTTCATATTTAGTCGTTTTCAGCCAATTTTCAGAATTTTTGAAAATTTCACTTTTTTGTGAAAATATCCACTAAATGAGGGAATAATATGTGTGAGGGTGCCCCAGGAGAGTTCCAAATGTGTGTAGGTTGAAGATATATCCCGCGGGGGTATAATTGAAAAAAGTTTTAAAAAAAAATTTTTGGGACTTAGTCATTTTTCCGGCGTTTATCAGACTTTCAGTTAGGGGAAATGTCAGTGAGCGTTCCGATTTCAGTTCCAGAGTGATTCGCCTGATGAGTCCTTCATATTTAGTTGTTTTCAGCCAATTTTCAAAATTTTTGAAAATTTCACTTTTTTGTGAAAATATCCACTAAATGAGGGAATAATATGTGTGAGGGTACCCCAGGAGAGTTCCAAATGTGTGTGGGTAGAATATATATCCCACGGGGGTAAAATTGAAAAAAGTTGAAAAAAAAATTTTTTTGGACTTAGTCATTTTTCCGGCGTTTATCAGACTTTCAGATAGGGGAAATGTCAGTGAGCGTTCCGATTTCAGTTCCAGAGCGATTCGCCCGATGAGTCGTTCATATTTAGTCATTTTCAGCCAATTTTCTGAATTTTTGAAATTTCACTTTTTTGTGAAAATATCCACTAAATGAGGGAATAATATGTGTGAGGGTACCCCAGGAGAGTTCCAAATGTATATGGGTAGAATATACACTGCTCAAAAAAATAAAGGGAACACTCAAATAACACATCCTAGATCTGAATGAATGAAATATTCTCATTAAATACTTTGTTCTGTAGAAAGTTGAATGTGCTGACATTAAAATCACACAAAAATCATCAATGGAAATCAAATTTATTAACCAATGGAGGCCTGGATTTGGAGTCACCCCCAAAATTAAAGTTGTAAAACACACTACAGGCTGATCCAACTTAGATGTAATGTCCTTAAAACAAGTCAAAATGAAGCTCAGTATTGTGTGTGGCCTCCACGTGCCTGTATGACCTCCCTACGATGCCTGGGCATGCTCCTGATGAGGTTGCGGATGGTCTCCTGTGAGATCTCCGCCCAGACCTGGACTAAAGCATCTGACAACTCCTGGACAGCCTGTGGTGCAATGTGACGTTGATGGATGGTGCGAGACATGATGTCCCAGATGTGCTCAATCGGATTCAGGTCTGGGGAACGGGCGGGCCAGTCCACAGCTTCAATGCCTTCATCTTGCAGGAACTGCTGACACACTCCAGCCACATGAGGTCTGGCATTGTCCTGCATTAGGAGGAACCCAGGGCCAACCGCACCAGCATATGGTCTCACAAGGGGTCTGAGGATCTCATCTGGGTACCTAATGGCAGTCAGGCTACCTCTGGCGAGCTTATGGAGGGCTGTGCGGCCCTCCAAAGAAATGCCACCCCACACCATTACTGACCCAGTGCCAAACCGATCATGCTGAAGGATGTTGCAGGCTGCAGATCGCTCTCCACGTCGTATCCAGACTCTGTCACGTCTGTCACATGTGCTCAGTGTGAACCTGCTTTCATCTGTGAAGAGCACAGGGCGCCAGTGGTGACTTTGCCAATCCTGGTGTTCTGTGGCAAATGCCAAGCGTCCTGCACGGTCTTGGGCTGTGAGCACAACCCCTATCTGTGGACGTCGGGCCCTCATACCAACCTCATGGAGTCGGTTTCTAACCGTTTGTGCAGATACATGCACATTTGTGGCCTGCTGGAGGTCATTTTGCAGGGCTCTGGCAGTGCTTCTCCTGTTCCTCCTTGCACAAAAGCGGAGGTAGCGGTCTTGCTGCTGGGTTGTTGCCCTCCTACGGCCCCCTCCACGTCTCCTGGTGTACTGGCCTGTCTCCTGGTAGTGCCTCCAGTCTCTGGACGCTACGCTGACAGACAAAGCAAACCTTCTTGCCACAGCTCGCATTGATGTGCCATCCTGGATGAGCTGCACTACCTGAGCAACTTCTGTGGGTTGTAGAGTCCGTCTCATGCTACCATGAGTGTGAAAGCACAACCAACATTCAAAAGTGACCAAAACATCAGCCAGAAAGCATTGCTACTGAGAAGTGGTCTGTGGTCCCACTTGCAGAGCCACTCCTTTTATTGAGTGTCTCTTGATAATTGCCAATAATTTCCATCTATTGTCTATTCCATTTGCACAACAGCATGTGAAATTGATTGTCAATCAGTGTTTCTTCCTAAGTGGACAGTTTGATTTCACAGAAGTTTGATTTACTTGGAGTTATATTCTGTTGTTTAAGTGTTCCCTTTATTTTTTTGAGCAGTGTATATCCCACGGGGGTAAAATTGAAAAAAGTTTTAAAAAAATTTTTTTTGGACTTAGTCATTTTTCCGGCGTTTATCAGACTTTCAGTTAGGGGAAATGTCAGTGAGCGTTCCAATTTCAGTTCCAGAGCGATTTGCCCGATGAGTCGTTCATATTTAGTCATTTTCAGCCAATTTTCTGAATTTTTGAAAATTTCACTTTTTTGTGTAAATATCCACTAAATGAGGGAATAATATGTGTGAGGGTACCCCAGGAGAGTTCCAAATGTGTGTGGGTAGAAGATATATCCCACGGGGGTAAAATTGAAAAAAGTTTTAAAAAAATTTTTTTTGGACTTAGTCATTTTTCCGGCGTTTATCAGACTTTCAGTTAGGGGAAATGTCAGTGAGCGTTCCAATTTCAGTTCCAGAGCGATTTGCCCGATGAGTCATTCATATTTAGTCGTTTTCAGCCAATTTTCAGAATTTTTGAAAATTTCACTTTTTTTGTGAAAATATCCACTAAATGAGGGAATAATATGTGTGAGGGTACCCCAGGAGAGTTCCAAATGTATATGGGTAGAATATATATCCCACGAGGTAAAATTGAAAAAAGTTGAAAAAAATTTCTTTTTGGACTTAGCCATTTTTTCAGCGTTTATTAGACTTTCACATAGGAGAAATGTCAGTGAGCGTTCCGATTTCAGTTCCAGAGCGATTCGCCCGATGAGTCCTTCATATTTAGTTGTTTTCAGCCAATTTTCTGAATTTTTGAAAATTTCACTTTTTTGTGAAAATATCCACTAAATGAGGGAATAATATGTGTGAGGGTACCCCAGGAGAGTTCCAAATGTATATGGGTAGAATATATATCCCACGGGGGTAAAATTGAAAAAAGTTGAAAAAATTTTTTTTTTGGACTTAGTCATTTTTCCAGCGTTTATCAGACTTTCAGATAGGGGAAATGTCAGTGAGCGTTCCGATTTCAGTTCCAGAGCGATTTGCCCAATGAGTCCTTCATATTTAGTAGTTTTCAGCCAATTTTCAGTATTTTTGAAAATTTCACTTTTTTGTGAAAATATCTACTAAATGAGGGAATAATATGTGTGAGGGTACCCCAGGAGAGTTCCAAATGTGTGTGGGTAGAAGATAGATCCCACGGGGGTAAAATTGAAAAAAGTTTTAAAAAAATTTTTTTTGGACTTAGTCATTTTTCCTGCGTTTATCAGACTTTCAGTTAGGGGAAATGTCAGTGAGCATTCCAATTTCAGTTCCAGAGCGATTTGCCCGATGAGTCCTTCATATTAAGTTGTTTTCAGCAAATTTTCTGAATTTTTGAAAATTTCACTTTTTTGTGAAAATATCCACTAAATGAGGGAATAATATGTGTGAGGGTACCCCAGGAGAGTTCCAAATGTGTGTGGGTAGAATATATATCCCACGGGGGTAAAATTGAAAAAAGTTTTAAAAGAAATTTTTTTGGACTTAGTCATTTTTCCGGAGTTTATCAGACTTTCAGTTAGGGGAAATGTCAGTGACCGTTCCGATTTCAGTTCCAGAGCGATTCGCCCGATGAGTCCTTCATATTTAGTCTATTTCAGCCAATTTTCAGAATTTTTGAAAATTTCACTATTTTTGTGAAAATATCCACTAAATGAGGGAATAATATGTGTGAGGATACCCCAGGAGTGTTCCAAATGTGTGTGGGTAGAAGATATATCCCACGGGGGTAAAATTGAAAAAAGTTTTAAAAAAATTTTTTTTGGACTTAGTCATTTTTCCGGCGTTTATCAGACTGTCAGTTAGGGGAAATGTCAGTGAGCGTTCCAATTTCAGTTCCAGAGCGATTTGCCCGATGAGTCATTCATATTTAGTCGTTTTCAGCCAATTTTCAGAATTTTTGAAAATTTCACTTTTTTGTGAAAATATCCACTAAATGAGGGAATAATATGTGTGAGGGTACCCCAGGAGAGTTCCAAATGTATATGGGTAGAATATATATCCCACGGGGTAAAATTTAAAAAAGTTGAAAAAAATTTTTTTTTGGACTTAGCCATTTTTTCAGCGTTTATCAGACTTTCACATAGGAGAAATGTCAGTGAGCGTTCCGATTTCAGTTCCAGAGCGATTCGCCCGATGAGTCCTTCATATTTAGTTGTTTTCAGCCAATTTTCTGAATTTTTGAAAATTTCACTTTTTTGTGAAAATATCCACTAAATGAGGGAATAATATGTGTGAGGGTACCCCAGGAGAGTTCCAAATGTATATGTGTAGAATATATATCCCACGGGGGTAAAATTGAAAAAAGTTGAAAAATTTTTTTTTTTGGACTTATTCATTTTTCCAGCGTTTATCAGACTTTCAGATAGGGGAAATGTCAGTGAGCGTTCCGATTTCAGTTCCAGAGCGATTCGCCCAATGAGTCCTTCATATTTAGTAGTTTTCAGCCAATTTTCCGAATTTTTGAAAATTTCACTTTTTTGTGAAAATATCCACTAAATGAGGGAATAATATGTGTGAGGGTACCCCAGGAGAGTTCAAAATGTGTGTGGGTAGAAGATAGATCCCACGGGGGTAAAAATGAAAAAGTTTAAAAAAAAATTTTTTTGACTTAGTCATTTTTCCGGCGTTTATCAAACTTTCAGTTAGGGGAAATGTCAGTGAGCGTTCCGATTTCAGTTCCAGAGCGATTCGCCCAATGAATCGTTCATATTTAGTCATTTTCAGCCAATTTTCTGAATTTCTGAAAATTTCACTTTTTTGTGAAAATATCCACTAAATGAGGGAATAATGTGTGAGGGTACCCCAGGAGAGTTCCAAATGTGTGTGGGTAGAAGATATATCCCACGAGGGTAAAATTGAAAAAAGTTTTAAAAAAAATTTTTTTGGACTTAGTCATTTTTCCGGTGTTTATCAGACTTTCAGTTAGGGGAAATGTCAGGGAGCGTTCCAATTTCAGTTCCAGAGCGATTCGCCCGATGAGTCGTTCATATTTAGTCATTTTCAGCCAATTTTCTGAATTTTTGAAAATTTAACTTTTTTGTGAAAATATCCACTAAATGAGGGAATAATATGTGTGAGGGTACCCCAGGAGAGTTCCAAATGTGTGTGGATAGAAGATATATCCCACGGGGGTAAAATTGAAAAAAGTTTTAAAAAATTTTTTTTTGGACTTAGTCATTTTTCCGGCGTTTATCAGACTTTCACTTAGGGGAAATGTCAGTGAGCGTTCCAATTTCAGTTCCAGAGCGATTTGCCCGATCAGTCGTTCATATTTAGTCGTTTTCAGCAAATTTTCAGAATTTTTGAAAATTTCACTTTTTTGTGAAAATATCCACTAAATGAGGGAATAATATGTGTGAGGGTACCCCAGGAGAGTTCCAAATGTATATGAGTAGAATATATATCCCACGGGGGTAAAATTGAAAAAAGTTGAAAAAATTTTTTTTTGGGACTTCGTCATTTTTCTGGCGTTTATCAGTCTTTCAATTAGGGCAAATGTCATTGAGCGTTCCAATTTCAGTTCCAGAGCGATTCGCCCGATGAGTCCTTCATATTTAGTCGTTTTCAGCCAATATTCTGAATATTTGAAAATTTCACTTTTTGTGAAAATATCCACTAAATGAGGGAATAACATGTGTGAGGGTACCCTAGGAGAGTTCCAAATCTGTGTGGGTAGAATATATATCCCACGGGGGTAAAATTGAAAAAAGTTGAAAAAAATTTTTTTTTGGACCTAGTCACTTTTCTGGCATTTATCAGACTTTCAATTAGGGCAAATGTCATTGAGCGTTCCAATTTCAGTTCCAGAGCGATTCGCCCGATGAGTCCTTCATATTTAGTCGTTTTCAGCCAATATTCTGAATATTTGAAAATTTCACTTTTTGTGAAAATATCCACTAAATGAGGGAATAATATGTGAGGGTACCCTAGTAGAATTCCAAATGTGTGTGGGAAGGAGATTTCCAAATGTGTGTGGGTAGAATATACATCCCAAGGGGGTAAAATTGAAAAAAGTTGAAAAAAAAATTATTTGGGACTTAGTCATTTTTTCGGCGTTTATCAGACTTTCAGTTAAGGGAAATGTCAGTGAGCATTCCGATTTCAGTTCCAGAGCGATTTGCCCGATGTGTCCTTCATATTTAGTTGCTTTCAGCCAATTTCCTGAATTTTTGAATATTTCACTTTTTTGTGAAAATATCCACTAAATGAGGGAATAATATGTGTGAGGGTACCCCAGGAGAGTTCCAAATGTGTGTGGGTAGAATATATATCCCACGGGGGAAAAATTGAAAAAAGTTTTAAAAAAAATTATTTGGGACTTAGTCATTTTTTCGGCGTTTATCAGACTTTCAGTTAAGGGAAATGTCAGTGATCGTTCCAATTTCAGTTCCAGAGCCATTCGCCCAATGAGTCCTTCATATTTAGTCATTTTCAGCCAATTTTCTGAATTTTTGAAAATTTCACTTTTTTGTGAAAATATCCACTAAATGAGGGAATAATATGTGAGGGTACCCTAGTAGAATTCCAAATGTGTGTGGGAAGGAGATTTCCAAATGTGTGTGGGTAGAATATACATCCCAAGGGGGTAAAATTGAAAAAAGTTGAAAAAAATTTTTTTTTGGACCTAGTCACTTTTCCGGCATTTATCAGACTTTCAGTTAGGGGAAATGTCAGTGAGCGTTCCAATTTCAGTTCCAGAGCGATTTCCCGATGAGTCGTTCATATTTAGTCATTTTCAGCCAATTTTCTGAATTTTTGAAAATTTCACTTTTTTGTGAAAATATCCACTAAATGAGGGAATAATATGTGTGAGGGTACCCCAGGAGAGTTCCAAATGTGTGTGGGTAGAATATATATCCCACGGGGGTAAAATTGAAAAAAGTTGAAAAAAAAATTTTTTTGGACTTAGTTATTTTTCCGGCGTTTATCAGACTTTCAGATAGGGGAAATGTCAGTGAGCGTTCCGATTTCAGTTCCAGAGCGATCCGCCCGATGAGTCGTTCATATTTAGTCATTTTCAGCCAATTTTCAGAATTTTTGAAAATTTCACTTTTTTGTGAAAATATCCACTAAATGAGGGAATATTATGTGTGAGGGTACCCTAGTAGAGTTCCAAATGTGTGTGGGTAGAATATATATCCCACGGGGGTAAAATTGAAAAAAGTTGAAAAAAATTTTTTTTTGGACTTAGTCATTTTTTCGGCGTTTATCAGACTTTCAATTAGGGCAAATGTCATTGAGCGTTCCAATTTCAGTTGCAGAGCGATTCGCCCGATGAGTCGTTCATATTTAGTCATTTTCAGCCAATTTTCAGAATTTTTGAAAATTTCACTTTTTTGTGAAAATATCCACTAAATGAGGGAATAATATGTGTGAGGGCACCCCAGGAGAGTTCCAAATGTGTGTGGGTAGAATATATATCCCACGGGGGTAAAATTGAAAAAAGTTGAAAAAAAATTTTTTTTGGAGTTAGTCATTTTTCCAGCGTTTATCAGACTTTCAATTAGGGCAAATGTCATTGAGCGTTCCAATTTCAGTTTCAGAGCAATTCGCCCAATGAGTCCTTCATATTTAGTCATTTTCAGCCAATTTTCAGAATTTTTGAAAATTTCACTTTTTTGTGAAAATATCCACTAAATGAGGGAATAATATGTGTGAGGGTACCCCAGGAGGGTTCTAAATGTGTGTGGGTAGAATATATATCCCACGGGGGTAAAATTGAAAAAAGATGAAGAAAAATTTTTTTTAGACTTAGTCATTTTTCCGGCGTTTATCAGACTTTCAATTTGGGCAAATGTCAGAGAGTGTTCCGATTTCAGTTCCAGAGCAATTCGCCCGATGAGTCGTTCATATTTAGTCATTTTCAGCCAATTTTCTGAATTTATGAAAATTTTACTTTTTTGTGAAAATATCCACTAAATGAGGGAATAATATGTGTGAGGGTACCCCAGGAGGGTTCTAAATGTGTGTGGGTAGAATATATATCCCACGGGGGTAAAATTGAAAAAAGATGAAGAAAAATTTTTTTTAGACTTAGTCATTTTTCCGGCGTTTATCAGACTTTCAGTTAGGGGAAATGTCAGTGAGCGTTCCGATTTCAGTTCCAGAGCGATTCGCCCGATGAGTCCTTCATATTTAGTAGTTTTCAGCCAATTTTCAGAATTTTTGAAAATTTCACTTTTTTGTGAAAATATCCACTAAATGAGGGAATAATATGTGTGAGGGTACCCCAGGAGAGTTCCAAATGTGTGTGGGTAGAATATATAACCCACGGGGGTAAAATTGAAAAAAGGTGAAAAATTTTTTTTTTTGGACTTAGTCATTTTTTCAGCGTTTATAAGATTTTCAGATAGGGGAAATGTCAGTGAGCGTTCCGATTTCAGTTCCAGAGTGATTCGCCTGATGAGTCCTTCATATTTAGTCGTTTTCAGCCAATTTTCTGAATTTTTGAAAATTTCACTTTTTTGTGAAAATATCCACTAAATAAGGGAATAATATGTGTGAGGGTACCCCAGGAGAGTTCCAAATGTGTGTGGGTAGAATATATATCCCACGGCGGTAAAATTGAAAAAAGTTAAAAAAAAAAATTTTTTTGGACTTAGTCATTTTTCCGGCGTTT
The DNA here is from genome assembly GCF_046119375.1 of Phyllobates terribilis. NCBI lineage: Eukaryota > Metazoa > Chordata > Amphibia > Anura > Dendrobatidae > Phyllobates > Phyllobates terribilis. The sequence continues at coordinate 15,079,594 of NW_027362773.1, read as the reverse complement.
ATCAGACTTTCAATTTGGGCAAATGTCAGTGAGCGTTCTGATTTCAGTTCCAGAGCGATTCGCCTGATGAATCCTTCATATTTAGTCATTTTCAGCCAATCTTCTGAATTTTTGAAAATTTCACTTTTTTGTGAAAATATCCACTAAATGAGGGAATAATATGTGTGAGGGTACCCCAAGAGAATTCCAAATGTGTGTGGGTAGAATATATATCCCACGGGGGTAAAATTGAAAAAAGATGAAGAAAAATTTTTTTTAGACTTAGTCATTTTTCCAGCGTTTATCAGACTTTCAGATAGGGGAAATGTCAGTGAGCATTCCGATTTCAGTTCCAGAGCGATTCGCCCGATGAGTCCTTCATATTTAGTCGTTTTCAGCCAATTTTCTGAATTTTTGAAAATTTCACTTTTTTGTGAAAATATCCACTAAATGAGGGAATAATATGTGTGAGGGTACAACAGGAGAATTCCAAATGTGTGTGGGTAGAATATATATCCCACGGGGTAAAATTGAAAAAAGTTGAAAAAATTTTTTTTTAAACTTAGTCATTTTTCCGGCGTTTATCAGACTTTCAGAAAGCGGAAAAGTCAGTGAGCGTTCCGATTTCAGTTCCAGAGCGATTCGCCCGATGAGTCCTTCATATTTAGTCATTTTCAGCCAATATTCTGAATATTTGAAAATTTCACTTTTTGTGAAAATATCCACTAAATGAGGGAATAATATGTGTGAGGGTACCCCAGGAGAGTTCCAAATGTGTGTGGGTAGAATATATATCCCACAGGGGTAAAATTGAAAAAAGTTGAAAAATTTTTTTTTTTAAACTTAGTAATTTTTCCGGCGTTTATCAGACTTTCAATTTGGGCAAATGTCAGAGAGTGTTCCGATTTCAGTTCCAGAGCGATTCGCCTGATGAGTCGTTCATATTTAGTCGTTTTCAGCCAATTTTCAGAATTTTTGAAAATTTCACTTTTTTGTGAAAATATCCACTAAATGAGGGAATAATATGTGTGAGGGTACAACAGGAGAATTCCAAATGTGTGTGGGTAGAATATATATCCCACGGGGGTAAAATTGAAAAAAGTTGAAAACATTTTTTTTTTAGACTTAGTCATTTTTCCGGCGTTTATCAGACTTTCAGATAGCGGAAAAGTCAGTGAGCGTTCCGATTTCAGTTCCAGAGCGATTCACCCGATGAGTCCTTCATATTTAGTCGTTTTCAGCCAATTTTCAGAATTTTTGAAAATTTCACTTTTTTGTGAAAATATCCACTAAATGAGGGAATAATATGTGTGAGGGTACCCCAGGAGGGTTCTAAATGTGTGTGGGTAGAATATATATCCCACGGGGGTAAAATTGAAAAAAGATGAAGAAAAATTTTTTTTAGACTTAGTCATTTTTCCGGCGTTTATCAGACTTTCAATTTGGGCAAATGTCAGAGAGTGTTCCGATTTCAGTTCCAGAGCAATTCGCCCGATGAGTCGTTCATATTTAGTCATTTTCAGCCAATTTTCTGAATTTATGAAAATTTTACTTTTTTGTGAAAATATCCACTAAATGAGGGAATAATATGTGTGAGGGTACCCCAGGAGGGTTCTAAATGTGTGTGGGTAGAATATATATCCCACGGGGGTAAAATTGAAAAAAGATGAAGAAAAATTTTTTTTAGACTTAGTCATTTTTCCGGCGTTTATCAGACTTTCAGTTAGGGGAAATGTCAGTGAGCGTTCCGATTTCAGTTCCAGAGCGATTCGCCCGATGAGTCCTTCATATTTAGTAGTTTTCAGCCAATTTTCAGAATTTTTGAAAATTTCACTTTTTTGTGAAAATATCCACTAAATGAGGGAATAATATGTGTGAGGGTACCCCAGGAGAGTTCCAAATGTGTGTGGGTAGAATATATAACCCACGGGGGTAAAATTGAAAAAAGGTGAAAAATTTTTTTTTTTGGACTTAGTCATTTTTTCAGCGTTTATAAGATTTTCAGATAGGGGAAATGTCAGTGAGCGTTCCGATTTCAGTTCCAGAGTGATTCGCCTGATGAGTCCTTCATATTTAGTCGTTTTCAGCCAATTTTCTGAATTTTTGAAAATTTCACTTTTTTGTGAAAATATCCACTAAATAAGGGAATAATATGTGTGAGGGTACCCCAGGAGAGTTCCAAATGTGTGTGGGTAGAATATATATCCCACGGCGGTAAAATTGAAAAAAGTTAAAAAAAAAAATTTTTTTGGACTTAGTCATTTTTCCGGCGTTTATCAGACTTTCAATTTGGGCAAATGTCAGTGAGCGTTCTGATTTCAGTTCCAGAGCGATTCGCCTGATGAATCCTTCATATTTAGTCATTTTCAGCCAATCTTCTGAATTTTTGAAAATTTCACTTTTTTGTGAAAATATCCACTAAATGAGGGAATAATATGTGTGAGGGTACCCCAAGAGAATTCCAAATGTGTGTGGGTAGAATATATATCCCACGGGGGTAAAATTGAAAAAAGATGAAGAAAAATTTTTTTTAGACTTAGTCATTTTTCCAGCGTTTATCAGACTTTCAGATAGGGGAAATGTCAGTGAGCATTCCGATTTCAGTTCCAGAGCGATTCGCCCGATGAGTCCTTCATATTTAGTCGTTTTCAGCCAATTTTCTGAATTTTTGAAAATTTCACTTTTTTGTGAAAATATCCACTAAATGAGGGAATAATATGTGTGAGGGTACAACAGGAGAATTCCAAATGTGTGTGGGTAGAATATATATCCCACGGGGTAAAATTGAAAAAAGTTGAAAAAATTTTTTTTTAAACTTAGTCATTTTTCCGGCGTTTATCAGACTTTCAGAAAGCGGAAAAGTCAGTGAGCGTTCCGATTTCAGTTCCAGAGCGATTCGCCCGATGAGTCCTTCATATTTAGTCGTTTACAGCCAATTTTCTGAATTTATGAAAATTTCACTTTTTTGTGAAAATATCCACTAAATGAGGGAATAATATGTGTGAGGGTACCCCAGGAGGGTTCTAAATGTGTGTGGGTAGAATATATATCCCACGGGGGTAAAATTGAAAAAAGATGAAGAAAAATTTTTTTTAGACTTAGTCATTTTTCCGGCGTTTATCAGACTTTCAATATGGGCAAATGTCAGAGAGTGTTCCGATTTCAGTTCCAGAGCAATTCGCCCGATGAGTCGTTCATATTTAGTCATTTTCAGCCAATTTTCTGAATTTATGAAAATTTCACTTTTTTGTGAAAATATCCACTAAATGAGGGAATAATATGTGTGAGGGTACCCCAGGAGGGTTCTAAATGTGTGTGGGTAGAATATATATCCCACGGGGGTAAAATTGAAAAAAGATGAAGAAAAATTTTTTTTAGACTTAGTCATTTTTTCAACGTTTATCAGACTTTCATATAGGGGAAATGTCAGTGAGCATTCCGATTTCAGTGCCAGAGCGATTCGCCCGATGAGTCCTTCATATTTAGTCGTTTTCAGCCAATTTTAAGAATTTTTGAAAATTTCACTTTTTTGTGAAAATATCCACTAAATGAGGGAATAATATGTGTGAGGGTACCCCAAGAGAATTCCAAATGTGTGTGGGTAGAATATATATCCCACGGGGGTAAAATTGAAAAAAGATGAAGAAAAATTTTTTTTAGACTTAGTCATTTTTCCGGCGTTTATCAGACTTTCAGATAGGGGAAATGTCAGTGAACGTTCCGATTTCAGTTCCAGAGCGATTCGCCCGATGAGTCCTTCATATTTAGTCGTTTTCACCCAGTTTTCTGAATTTTTGAAAATTTCACTTTTTTGTGAAAATATCCACTAAATGAGGGAATAATATGTGTGAGGGTACCCCAAGAGAATTCCAAATGTGTGTGGGTAGAATATATATCCCACGGGGGTAAAATTGAAAAAAGATGAAGAAAAATTTTTTTGGACTCAGTCATTTTTTCAGCGTTTATCAGACTTTCAGATAGGGGAAATGTCAGTGAGCGTTCCGATTTCAGTTCCAGACCGATTCGCCCGATGAGTCCTTCATATTTAGTCGTTTTCAGCCAATTTTCAGAATTTTTGAAAATGTCACTTTTTTGTGAAAATATCCACTAAATGAGGGAATAATATGTGTGAGGGTACCCCAAGAGAATTCCAAATGTGTGTGGGTAGAATATATATCCCACGGGGGTAAAATTGAAAAAAGATGAAGAAAAATTTTTTTTTTAGACTTAGTCATTTTTTCAACGTTTATCAGACTTTCATATAGGGGAAATGTCAGTGAGCATTCCGATTTCAGTGCCAGAGCGATTCGCCCGATGAGTCCTTCATATTTAGTCGTTTTCAGCCAATTTTAAGAATTTTTGAAAATTTCACTTTTTTGTGAAAATATCCACTAAATGAGGGAATAATATGTGTGAGGGTACCCCAGGAGAGTTCCAAATGTGTGTGGGTAGAATATATATCCCATGGGGGTAAATTTTAAAAAAGGTGAAAAAATTTTTTTTGGACTCAGTCATTTTTTCAGCGTTTTTCAGACTTTCAGATAGGAGAAATGTCAGTGAGCGTTCCGATTTCAGTTCCAGAGCGATTCGCCCGATGAGTCCTTCATATTTAGTTGTTTTCAGCCAATTTTCTGAATTTTTGAAAATTTCTCTTTTTTGTGAAAATATCCACTAAATGAGGGAATAATATGTGTGAGGGTACCCCAGGATAGTTCCAAATGTGTGTGGGTAGAAGATATATCCCACGGGGGTAAAATTGAAAAAAGTTGAAAAAAAAATTTTTTGGGACTTAGTCATTTTTCCAGCGTTTATCAGACTTTCAATTTGGGCAAATGTCAGAGAGTGTTCCGATTTCAGTTCCAGAGCGATTCGCCCGATGAGTCCTTCATATTTAGTCATTTTCAGCCAATTTTCAGAATTTTTGAAAATTTCACGTTTTTGTAAAAATATCCACTAAATGAGGGAATAATATGTGTGAGGGTACCCCAGGAGAGTTCCAAATGTGTGTGGGTAGAATATATATCCCACGGGGGTAAAATTGAAAAAAGTTGAAAAAAATTTTTTTTCGACTTAGTCATTAGTGTTGAGCGATACCTTCCGATATCGGGAAATATCGGATTGGATCGGACTGATACCGAAAAAGTATCGGATATCGCCGATTCCGATACTGGAAACCAATGCAAGTCAATGGGACAGAAATATCGGAATGAAAATAAACCCTTTCTTTCCTTGTAGGTTAATTCTACATGAAGGAAAACAACTAAGAATAATGTAGAATGTATTGGGTGAGGTGGGGGAGACAATAAAGGCATAGAGGTTTAGCCCAATTAAATGGAGTAGCAGGAATTCATATTTTTTTTAAGACTTTCTGAGTTACGGAAATATTGACTATGTTAAGTATTTTTATATTTTGTCAGATATTTATGTTTCACTACTTCCATGCTCTTCACCTTCTTTTTTACTTCTCCCACACTTTCTCCTTCATCATCCTCAGCATCTTTTTCATCCTCTTCTTCTTCACCTTCTTCATCTTCTTCTTCTTCACCTTCTTCGTATTATTCTTTTTTTTTACATTCTTCATATTCTACTTCTTCATCTTCTTCATATTCTTCTTCTTCATCATATTCTTATTTGTGACAGGCATTCCTGTAGTTGTTATCTATAAAAGGTTGGACATTACACCTTTCGTTCTGCCCGTCACAAAAGATTTACAACAGGATTTGTCCGCGTTCAGTTTGGCCTGCAGCAGCAGGTCTTTTCCAGGGGCACCACGAGGAGGAACGGACTCACCCCCATACACTGCTTAGTCATCTTCTGCTTATAATTTAGATATTATCTTTTGCTCTGATTTTTAGTCTTATGCTTAATGTTCTTCCGCTTTTTGTTCTGCAGCTTCTTGTATTTCTGCTTCTTGGTTTTCTGTCTCTTGTTCTTCTGTATCTTGGTGCTTGTCTTCTCTTCTTTGTCCTCTTGGTCAACTTCTTCAGGGTCATCTTCTTGGTCTTCTTCGGGGTGGTCTTCAGGGTCGTCATCTTCGGGGGTCCTCGTCTTTGGGGTCCTCGTCTTCTTCGGGTTGGTCTTCTGGGTCCTCGTCTTCGGGGTCCTCATCTTCGGGGTGGTCTTCAGGGTCCTCGTCTTCTTCGGGGTGGTCTTCAGGGTCCTCGTCTTCTTTGGGGTGGTCTTCAGGGTCCTCATCTTCTTCGGGGTGGTCTTCAGGGTCCTCATCTTCAGGGTCGTTGTCTTCGGGGTCCTCATCTTCTTAGGGTTGGTCTTCAGGGTCCTCGTCTTCAGGGTCCTCGTCAGGGAGATCCAGAGTGATTACCAAGAACCATTTCAAAAAGCTTGAACTTGGAAATGTAGCAGAAGGTACAAGAAAGCTGAGGAATTACCGAGAACCAGCTGACGGTACTGGAACCCGGATGGGTAGCAGAAGGTACAAGAGCCAATGGAACTGCCGAAGACCAGCTGACGCTACTGGAACTCGGTTACTAAGCAGGAGGTACCTGTGCCAGAAAGCACTACCAAGGACCAGCAGACGTTGGTGGGACTTGGATACCAAGAAGGAGGCACCTAATCCAATGGCACTGCCGAGAATCAGCTGACGGTACTGGAACCCGGATGGGTAGCAGAAGGTACCCATGTAAAAAAAAGTTCAAGGCCGCGAGCCGGCCGCAGTTACCAAAACCCACAGAACTACAGGGGGTGCTTGTCCTATTGGCACTATGGAACCAGCCTTCATTGCCTGATCCCGCAGCCCACATAGGAGACATGTAAACTGCAGGCACCATAGAGTCGGCTAACCCGACCGCAACACGACAGGACAACGCATTGGAGGCAAAGTGACGTTGACACTACCCGGAAACAGCTGGCGTGCTGGAACCAGGCTGGGCGGAGGGAGTACCCGTGCCAAAGTCACTGCCGAGAACCAGCTGACGGTACTGGAACCCGGATGGGTAGTAGAAGGTACAAGAGCAAATGGAACTACCGAGGACCAGCTGACGGTACTGGAACCCGGATGGGTAGCAGAAGGTACAAGAGCCAATGGAACTGCCGAAGACCAGCTGACGGTACTGGAACTTGGTTACTAATCAGGAGGTACCTGTGCCAGAAAGCACTACCAAGGACCAGCAGACGTTGGTGGAACTTGGATACCGAGAAGGAGGCACCTAATCCAAAGGCACTGCCGAGAACCAGCTGACGGTACTGGAACCCGGATGCTTAGCAGAAGGTACCCATGTAAAAAAAAGTTCAAGGCCGCGAGCCGGCCGCAGTTACCAAAACCCACAGTCCTACAGGGGGTGCTTGTCCTATTGGCACTATGGAACCAGCCTTCATTGCCTGATCCCGCAGCCCACATAGGAGTCATCTAAACTGCAGGCACCATAGAGTCGGCTAACCCGACCGCAACACGACAGGACAACGCATTGGAGGCAAAGTGACGTTGACACTACCCGGAAACAGCTGGCGTGCTGGAACCAGGCTGGGCAGGAGGGAGTACCCGTGCCAAAGTCACTGCCGAGAACCAGCTGACGGTACTGGAACCCGGATGGGTAGTAGAAGGTACAAGAGCAAATGGAACTACCGAGGACCAGCTGACGGTACTGGAACCCGGATGGGTAGCAGAAGGTACAAGAGCCAATGGAACTGCCGAAGACCAGCTGACGGTACTGGAACTCGGTTACTAAGCAGGAGGTACCTGTGCCAGAAAGCACCACCAAGGACCAGCAGACGTTGGTGGAACTTGGATACCGAGAAGGAGGCACCTAATCCAAAGGCACTGCCGAGAACCAGCTGACGGTACTGGAACCCGGATGGGTAGCAGAAGGTACCCATGTAAAAAAAAGTTCAAGGTCGCGAGCCGGCCGCAGTTACCAAAACTCACAGTCCTACAGGGGGTGCTTGTCCTATAGGCACTATGGAACCAGCCTTCATTGCCAGATCCCGCATCCCACATAGGAGTCACCTAAACTGCAGGCACCATAGAGTCGGCTAACCCGACCGCAACACGACAGGACAACGCATTGGAGGCAAAGTGACGTTGACACTACCCGGAAACAGCTGGCGTGCTGGAACCAGGCTGGGCAGGAGGGAGTACCCGTGCCAAAGACACTGCCGAGAACCAGCTGACGGTACTGGAACCCGGATGAGTAGTAGAAGGTACAAGAGCCAATGGAACTGCCGAAGACCAGCTGACGCTACTGGAACTCGGTTACTAAGCAGGAGGTACCTGTGCCAGAAAGCACTACCAAGGACCAGCAGACGTTGGTGGAACTTGGATACCGAGAAGGAAGCACCTAATCCAAAGGCACTGTCGAGAACCAGCTGACGGTACTGGAACCCGGATGGGTAGCAGAAGGTACCCATGTAAAAAAAAGTTCAAGGCCGCGTGCCGGCCGCAGTTACCAAAACCCATAGTCCTACAGGGGGTGCTTGTCCTATTGGCACTATGGAACCAGCCTTCATTGCCTGATCCCGCAGCCCACATAGGAGTCACCTAAACTGCAGGCACCTTAGAGTCGGCTAACCCGACCGCAACACGACAGGACAGCGCATTGGAGGCAAAGTGACATTGACACTACCCAGAAACAGCTGGCGTGCTGGAACCAGGCTGGGCAGGAGGGAGTACCCGTGCCAAAGTCACTGCCGAGAACCAGCTGACGGTACTGGAACCCGGATGGGTAGTAGAAGGTACAAGAGCAAATGGAACTACCGAGGACCAGCTGACGGAACTGGAACCAGGATGGGTAGCAGAAGGTACAAGAGCCAATGGAACTGCCGAAGACCAGCTGACGGTACTGGAACTTGGTTACTAAGCAGGAGGTACCTGTGCCAGAAAGCACTACCAAGGACCAGCAGACGTTGGTAGAACTTGGATACCGAGAAGGAGGCACCTAATCCAAAGGCACTGCCGAAAACCAGCTGACGGTACTGGAACCCGGATGGGTAGCAGAAGGTACCCATGTAAAAAAAAGTTCAAGGCCGCGAGCCGGCCGCAGTTACCAAAACCCACAGTCCTACAGGGGGTGCTTGTCCTATAGGCACTATGGAACCAGTCTTCATTGCCAGATCCCGCAGCCAACATAGGAGTCACCTAAACTGCAGGCACCATAGAGTCGGCTAACTCGACCGCAACACGACAGGACAACGCATTGGAGGCAAAGTGACGTTGACACTACCCAGAAACAGCTGGCGTGTTGGAACCAGGCTGGGCTGGAGGGAGTACCCGTGCCAAAGACACTGCCGAGAACCAGCTGACGGTACTGGAACCCGGATGGGTAGTAGAAGGTTCAAGAGCAAATGGAACTACCGAGAATCAGCTGGCGGTGCTGGAACCCAGGGTAAATACTAAAAACAGAGTAGAGCCAGAGGTGTAATTGGAGAAAGTTTTAAATCAGTAGTACAGTGGATATGGACAAAGCAGGAGAAATTGCCGTCCGCACAGCAGGGGAACAGCTGACGTTACCAAACCCCAATAACACGGCAGCAAGTGTTGACTGTGCAGACGGCACTTCCAAGCGCCAACTGGCGGTGTTGGAGCTCAGGGATAATACTGAAAACAGAGGAGCCAGAGGTGTATTTGGAGGAGGTTTTAAATCAGTAGTACAGTGGATGTGGACAGAGCAGGAGAAATTGCCGTCCGCACAGCAGGGGAACAGCTGACGTTACTGAACCACAATAACAAGGCAGCAAGTGTTGACTGTGCAGACGGCACTTCCGAGCGCCAACTGGCGATGTTGGAGCTCAGGGATAATACTGAAAACAGAGGAGCCAGAGGTGTATTTGGAGGAGGTTTTAAATCAGTAGTACAGTGGATGTGGACAGAGCAGGAGAAATTGACGTCCGCACAGCAGGGGAACAGCTGACGTTACTGAACCCGAATAACATGGCAGCAAGTGTTGACTGTGCAGACGGCACTTCCGAGCGCCAACTGGCGGTGTTGGAGCTCAGGCATAATACTGAAAACAGAGGAGCCAGAGGTGTAATTGGAGCAACTTTAAAATCTGTAGTAGTGAGAATGTGGACAGAGCAGGAGAAATTGCCGTCCGCACAGCAGGGGAACAGCTGACGTTACCGAACCCCAATAACATGGCAGTAAGTGTTGACTGTGCAGACGGCACTTCCGAGCGCCAACTGGCGATGTTGGAGCTCAGGGATAATACTGAAAGCAGAGGAGCCAGAGGTGTATTTGAAGGAGGTTTTAAATCAGTAGTACAGTGGATGTGGACAGAGCAGGAGAAATTGCCGTCCGCACAGCAGGGGAACAGCTGACGTTACTGAACCCGAATAACATGGCAGCAAGTGTTGACTGTGCAGACGGCACTTCCGAGCGCCAACTGGTGGTGTTGGAGCTCAGGCATAATACTGAAAACAGAGGAGCCAGAGGTGTAATTGGAGCAACTTTAAAATCTGTAGTAGTGAGAATGTGGACAGAGCAGGAGAAATTGCCGTCCGCACAGCAGGGGAACAGCTGACGTTACTGAACCCCAATAACATGGCAGCAAGTGTTGACTGTGCAGGCGGCACTTCCGAGCGCCAACTGGCGGTGTTGGAGCTCAGGGACAATACTGGAAACAGAGGAGCCAGAGGTGTATTTGGAGGAGATTTTAAATCAGTAGTACAGTGGATGTGGACAGAGCAGGGGAAAGTGCCGCCCGCACAGCAGGGGAACAGCTGACGTTACTGAACCCCAATAACACGGCAGCAAGTATTGACTGTGCAGACGGCACTTCCGAGCGCCAACTGGCAGTGTTGGAGCTCAGGGATAATACTGAAAACAGAGGAGCCAGAGGTGTAATTGGAGCAACTTTAAAATCAGTAGTAGTGAGAATGTGGACAGAGCAGGAGAAATTGCCGTCCGCACAGCAGCGGAACAGCTGACGTTACTGAACCCCAATAACATGGCAGCAAGTGTTGACTGTGCAGATGGCACTTCCGAGCACCAACTGGCGGTGTTGGAGCTCAGGGATAATACTGAAAACAGAGGAGCCAGAGGTGTAATTGGTGCAACTTTAAAATCTGTAGTAGTGAGAATGTGGACAGAGCAGGAGAAATTGCCGTCCGCACAGCCGGGGAACAGCTGACGTTACTGAACCCCAATGACACGGCAGCAAGTGTTGACTGTGCAGACGGCACTTCCGATCGCCAACTGGCGGTGTTGGAGGTCAGGGATTACAGTTCAGGTGGTAGAAACATGAACAGAACAGGAGACCTGGATACTTTTGCCAACAATTATTTATTCTGGAAGAGGACTGGCAAATTCATGAGAGATCCAGGCCTTGTTCATTTTGAGAAAAGTAAGCCAGTCAACGTTATCAGAGGATAGTCGCATGCGACGGTCTGTTAGTACACCACCTGCGGCACTAAAGACGCGTTCCGATAATACACTAGCAGCAGGGCAAGCTAGCACCTCCAATGCAAACTGACTTAGCTCTGGCCATGTATCTAGCTTACAAACCCAAAACTTGAAGGGAGAAGAGCCGTCTGGGAGTACACTAAGAGGGCAAGACATGTAGTCTGTCACCATCTGACGGAAACGTTGCCTCCTGCTGACTGGAGCCGTCTGTGATGGTGTAGACATTTGTGGCGGCGGGGACACAAAACTTTGCCACATTTCGGCCATACTGGTCTTACCTTGTGCTGAGGCGCTGCTTCTGCTCCATCTTTGTGCAGAGCTTCCTCCACTGCCTCGACGCACTGAGCTGCTTTGTAAAGCACTAGCAGCACTGCTCTCGGCTGGAATGGAGAACATGATGGAATGCACCAGTGCATCTTGGTACTCCTGCATTTAACGCTCCCGGTTCAACGGTGTTATGAGACTTTGTAAGTTGTCCCGGTAGCGAGGATCTAGGAGGGTGGACACCCAATAATCAACCGTGTTGAGAATGTGGGCGATGCGGCGGTCGTTTCTCAGGCACTGCAGCATGAAATCAACCATGTGCTGCAGACTGCCAAATGGCCAAGAAACGCTGTCCCCTGCTTGAGGCGTGATCTCTGCCTGCTCTGCATCACCCCACCCTCACTCTAGATACTGACTACTAGAGCATTGTGTACCTCCCTCCTCTGGACAGATGTCTTCCTCATCCATTGACTCCTCCTCATCCTCCTCACAAAGTGTCCCCTGCCTAGGCCTTTGTGAGGAACCACGTTGCGCAGACTGTAGAGAAGCAGATGGCATTTGTGACTCCTCATCCTCCACCTCTTCCAAAACCTCATCCCTTAGTGCTTGCAGTGTTTTTTCAAGCAGGCAGATAAGGGGGATAGTCATGCTGACTAGTGCATCATCTGCACTCGCCATCCGCGTGGAATAATCGAAGGCACGCAAAACGTGGCAAATGTCCTTCATAGAGGCCCACTCAGTGGTGGTGAAGTGTGAACGGCGCGCACTGCGACTTGTTTGCGCCTGCTGCAGCTGGTACTCCATTACTGCTGCCTGCTGCTCACACAACCTCTCCAACATATGTAACGTTGAATTCCACCTGGTGGGTAGGTCACATATGATGCGATGTTCCGGAAGACGTAATCGGCGCTGCAGAGCTGCAATGCGTGATCTTGCATTGCTGGAACGCCGCAAGTGAGCGCACTCTATGCGGACCTTGTGAAGCAGTGCATCAAGATCCGGATAGTCCCTCAAAAAACTCTGCACGACCAAGTTGAGCACATGTGCCAGACATGGGATGTGAGTGAGGTTGCCTAGGCCCAGAGCTGCCACCAGATTTCGGCCATTGTCACACACTACCATGCCTGGCTGGAGATTCGCTGGCACAAACCACACGTCGCTCTGCTGCTTGATGGCATTCCATAGCTCCTGCGCTGTGTGGCTTCGATTACCCAAAGAAATTAATTTTAATACGGCCTGTTGACGTTTGGCCACGGCTGTGCTCATATTGGTCACCATAACAGGTAACCGTTCACGGGTCGATGTGGAGGTAGACCGTGACGGCTCCTGCAGCGCTGATTCAGAGGAACTGGAGTATGAGAAGGAGTCAATGTGTACATACTGGATTCCTGCAATCTTTGGAGTTGGCAGAACACATACAGCGCCACTCTCAAGATCTGTACCCGGCTCCACAACATTTACCCAATGGGCAGTGAGGGAAAGGTATCGTCCCTGTCCATGCTTACTGGTCCACGCATCGGTGGTCAGGTGGACCTTGCTACTGATGGCGTTTTGTAGCGCATGTTTAATTTTTCCCTCCACATGATGTTGCAGGGCAGGGACGGCTTGCCTGCTGAAATAAAATCGGCTGGGCACGTTGTATTGTGGGACTGCCAATGCCATAAAGTTACGGAATGTGTCAGTCTCCACCAGCCTGAATGATAGCATTTCAAGGGCCAGTAGTTTAGCTATGCCAGCATTCAGAGCCTGTGCTCGGGGGTGGTTTGCCGAGTATGGGCACCTTTTCTCCCATGCCTGTGCTAACGATGGCTGTAGACTGGCCTGGGAGTGTGAGGATGACTGGGAAAGTGGTGCTGTGGGTGGAATTACACTGTGTCTCTGTACAACAGTGCCAGAGATTCTTCCATGGCGATCCTGTGAGGAAGCCGAACCAGCTGTGTGTGAGCTGAAGGAAGAGGCTACAACACGAGCTGAAGAGGTGGTAAGTGGCGCTGTAGGTTGGCCTAGGTCTTCAGTGTGTTTTTGTAACTCCACCACGTGCTTGGTCCGCACATGTTTCCACATATTTGTGGCATTGAGGTTGCTGACACTTTTCCCTCTTTTCACCTTCTGATTACACAGCTTGCATTTGACAAAGCAAATGTCATCTGCAACTGTGTCAAAAAAGGACCAGGCACTGCAAGTCTTGGGAGCGCCCGCTTTGGATTTTGGAAGAGCCATGCTCCTAATGGGTGCCGAAGTGGAGGCTACAGGCAACCAAGTCTGCCCCCTCCCTCTCCCTCCTTTTTGGGCTGTTCGGGGAATCTCTTCCTCAGAGCTGCTCCCACCACCTTCCTGTCCCTCAGGCCATGATGGGTCAAGGACCTCATCATCTACACCACCCTCTTCAAACAACTGCCTCTCCTGGGTAGTCTCGACAGCACAGTACGCACCAGAAAGTGGCACCTGAGTCTCATCATCAGATGCATACTGAGGTGTGCTGCTGACCATAGGCACTGGCCCACCCGCGTCTTCAGATTCAGAGAGACAAAACGGTTGCGCATCACTGCATACTACCTCTTCTTCAAATTCTCGAATTCTGCTTGGCTGGCCCCCTCTTTCCAAGCCAAGAGATTCAGAGAACAGAAGTAGAGATGGCTCCTGTCCAGGGCTCTCTGACTGCCTGGGCAATGTGGCAGGTGGTGAAGAGACAGATGGGTGCTCTTCAGTGCTCAGGACCTGAGAGGATCTGGAACTAATTGAAGTCGATGCGTTAGCTGCCATCCATCCGACAATGGCTTCAATTTGGTCCTCCCACAGCAGTGGGGTACGGCTAGCTCCTACAAAGCTGCACATAAAGGACTGTTCCTTGGTAAAACTGGGGGATGCTGAGTCACTGGTGCCCGCAGCAGGCACAGAATCCCCACGTCCTCTCCCTGCAGGCACAGAATCCTCACGTCCTCTCCCTGCAGAAACTCCACGCCCACGCCCACGACAACATGCCTTACTCCCTGCCTTCTTCATCTTGGTAGACTGATAAAGATAGGCAGAAAAGTACTAAGGGCTTAGTGTGCTTATTCCTGAACAGCTGCTAACAGGTATAAGAAACACTAATTTTATAAAGTGTGGACTAGACTTTAATATGAGCTAATGTGGCCTACACAACTGTAAAGTGGAGTGTTTGGTGAACTTCATTTAGGTTTTTTTTGTCACAAAAAGACACTGGATGTGCCTAAAGATGTAATAACGATAGTATCACAAACTTTTTTTAGCTATTACAATGTAGGAAGGTAACCTACAATGCAATAGATGAGGCTTCAAAAAATAGGCTAATACTAATCTGGCTGGGGCTGCAGGGCCCAATGCTGCAGAAAGGCTCCTCTAACTACACCTATATAGTGTGTTTGGAACCAATTTAGCTGAATATGGATGGAACCACCACTCTAATAGGAGAAATCAGGAAAAATTATGAATTGGCAAAAAAGGACAATGTATGAGGCAGTGACACACACTGAGTGCACTATAACCAGACGTGGCTGAAGCACACACTACAGGGTGAGCTGCACTCACACACAGAGACCTTGCAGAAAGAGGTGAACAGCACAGAGAACTGTGCACTAGCACTGCAAGGCACAGCGATTTATAAAGTAGCTTGGGTAAAGCAGAATAGACCAAATAGGTAGCTAAAACTGTCCCTCAGAACAACAGCATCCTATCCCTAACTGAATTCCCAGCAGAGTGAGCTCAAAATGGCGGCGGCGGCTTTTATAGTGCATCATGACATCATTTCAGCAGCCAATCACAGCCATCACATTAGTTAAGATGCCTACATGCCTAACAGGATGTGCCCACACTTCTTAGGATCCTCATTGGCTGAATAAAATGAAAATGGCTCATTGCATTATGGGAACTTCCGATTCCGGTATACGATAATGCAAAAGTACCGGAATTAAGTATCGGAATTCCGATACCGCGAAGATCGGCCGATACCCGATATTTCAGTATCGGAATGCTCAACACTATTAGTCATTTTTCCGGCGTTTATCAGACTTTCAGATAGGGGAAATGTCAGTGAGCGTTCCGATTTCAGTTCCAGAGCGATTCGCCCGATGAGTTGTTCATATTTAGTCATTTTCAGCCAATTTTCAGAATTTTTGAAAATTTTACTTTTTTGTGAAAATATCCACTAAATGAGGGAATAATATGTGTGAGGATACCCCAGGAGAGTTCCAAATGTGTGTGGGTAGAATATATATCCCACGGGGGTAAAATTGAAAAAAGGTGAAAAAAATTTTTTTTTGGACTTAGTCATTTTTTCAGCGTTTATAGACTTTCAGATAGGAGAAATGTCAGTGAGCGTTCCGATTTCAGTTCCAGAGCGATTTGCCCGATGAGTCCTTCATATTTAGTCGTTTTCAGCCAATTTTCCGAATTTTTGAAAATTTCACTTTTTTGTGAAAATATCCACTAAATGAGGGAATAATATGTGTGAGGGTACCCCAGGAGAGTTCCAAATGTGTGTGGGTAGAATATATATCCCACGGGGGTAAAATAGAAAAAAGGTGAAAAAATTTTTTTTTCGAATTAGTCATTTTTCCGGCATTTATCAGACTTTCAGATAGGGGAAATGTCAGTGAGCTTTCCGATTTCAGTTCCAGAGCGATTCGCCCGATGACTAATTCATATTTAGTCGTTTTCAGCCAATTTTCCGTATTTTTGAAAATTTCTCTTTTTTTGTGAAAATATCCATTAAATGAGGGAATAATATGTGTGAGGGTACCCCAGGAGAGTTCCAAGTGTGTGTGGGTAGAAGATATATACCACGGGGGGTAAAATTGAAAAAAGTTGAAAAAAAATTTTTTTTTGGACTTAGTCATTTTTCCTGCGTTTATCAGACTTTCACTTAGGGCAAATGTCAGTGAGCATTCCGATTTCAGTTCCAGAGCGATTCGCACGATGAGTCCTTCATATTTAGTCATTTTCAGCCAATTTTCCGAATTTTTGAAAATTTCACTTTTTTGTGAAAATATCCACTAAATGAGGGAATAATATGTGTGAGGGTACCCCAGTAGAGTTCCAAATGTGTGTGGGTAGAATATATATACCACGGGGGTAAAATTGAAAAAAGTTAATAAAAAATTTTTTTTGGACCTAGTCATTTTTTCAGCGTTTATCAGACTTTCAGATAGGGGAAATGTCAGTGAGTGTTCCGATTTCAGTTCCAGAGCGATTCGCCCGATGAGTCCTTCATATTTAGTCGTTTTCAGCCAATTTTCAGAATTTTTGAAAATGTCACTTTTTTGTGAAAATATCCACTAAATGAGGGAATAATATGTGTGAGGGTACCCCAGGAGAGTTCCAAATGTGTGTGGGTAGAAGATATATCCCACACGGGGTAAAATTGAAAAAAGTTGATAAAAAATTTTTTTTGGACTTAGTCATTTTTCTAGCATTTATCAGACTTTCAGATAGGGGAAATGTCAGTGAGTGTTCCGATTTCAGTTCCAGAGCAATTCGCCCGATGAGTCCTTCATATTTAGTCGTTTTCAGCCAATTTTCAGAATTTTTGAAAATTTCACTTTTTTGTGAAAATATCCACTAAATGAGGGAATAATATGTGTGAGGGTACCCCAGGAGAGTTCCAAATGTGTGTGGGTAGAAGATATATCCCACACGGGGTAAAATTGAAAAAAGTTGATAAAAAATTTTTTTTGGACTTAGTCATTTTTCTAGCATTTATCAGACTTTCAGATAGGGGAAATGTCAGTGAGCATTCCGATTTAAGTTCCAGAGCGATTCGACCGATGAGTCGTTCATATTTACTCATTTTCAGCCAATTTTTGAAAATTTCACTTTTTTGTGAAAATATCCACTAAATGAGGGAATAATATGTGTGAGGGTACCCCAGGAGAGTTCCAAATGTGTGTGGGTAGAATATATATCCCACGGGGGTAAAATTGAAAAAAGTTGAAAAAATTATTTTTTTCGACTTAGTCATTTTTCCAGCATTTATCAGACTTTCAGATAGGGGAAATGTCAGTGAGTGTTCCGATTTCAGTTCCAGAGCGATTCACCCGATGAGTCCTTCATATTTAGTCGTTTTCAGCCAATTTTCAGAATTTTTGAAAATTTCACTTTTTTGTGAAAATATCCACTAAATGAGGGAATAATATGTGTGAGGGTACCCCAGAAGAGTTCCAAATGTGTGTGGGTAGAAGATATATCCCACGGGGGTAAAATTGAAAAAAGGTGAAAACAATTTTTTTTCGGACTTAGTCATTTTTTCAGCGTTTAGCAGACTTTCAGATAGGGGAAATGTCAGTGAGCATTCCGATTTAAGTTCCAGAGCGATTCGCCCGATGAGTCGTTCATATTTATTCATTTAGAGCCAATTTTCTGAATTTTTGAAAATTTCACTTTTTTGTGAAAATATCCACTAAATGAGGGAATAATATGTGTGAGGGTACCCCAGGAGAGTTCCAAATGTGTGTGGGTAGAAGATATATCCCACGGGGGGTAAAATTTAAAAAAGTTGATAAAAAATTTTTTTTGGACTTAGTCATTTTTCCGGCGTTTATCAGACTTTCAGATAGGGGAAATGTCAGTGAGTGTTCCGATTTCAGTTCCAGAGCGATTCGCCTGATGATTCCTTCATATTTAGTCATTTTCAGCCAATTTTCTGAATTTTTGAAAATGTCACTTTTTTGTGAAAATATCCACTAAAGGAGGGAATAATATGTGTGAGGGTACCCCAGGAGAGTTCCAAGTGTGTGTGGGTAGAAGATATATACCACGGGGGGGTAAAATTGAAAAAAGATGATAAAAAATTTTTTTTTGGACCTAGTCATTTTTCCAGCGTTTATCAGACTTTCAGTTAGGGGAAATGTCAGTGAGCGTTCCAATTTCAGTTCCAGAGCGATTCGCCCGATGAGTCGTTCATATTTAGTCATTTTCAGCCAATGTTCTGAATTTTTGAAAATTTCTCTTTTTTGTGAAAATATCCACTAAAAGAGGGAATAATATGTGTGAGGGTACCCCAGGAGAGTTCCAAATGTGTGTGGGTAGAATATACATCCCACGGGGGTAAAATTGAAAAAAGTTGAAAAAATTTTTTTTTTAGACTTAGTCATTTTTCCGCCGTTCATCAGACTTTCAGATAGGGGAAATGTCAGTGAGCGTTCCGATTTCAGTTCCAGAGCGATTCGCCCAATGATTCCTTCATATTTAGTCGTTTTCAGCCAATTTTCAGAATTTTTGAAAATTTCACTTTTTTGTGAAAATATCCACTAAATGAGGGAATAATATGTGTGAGGGTACCCCAGGAGAGTTCCAAGTGTGTGTGGGTAGAAGATATATACCACGGGGGGGTAAAATTGAAAAAAGTTGATAAAAAATTTTTTTGGGACCTAGTCATTTTTACGGCGTTTATCAGACTTTCCGTTAGGGGAAATGTCAGTGAGCGTTCTGATTTCAGTTCCAGAGCGATTCGCCCGATGATTCCTTCATATTTAATCGTTTTCAGACAATTTTCAGAATTTTTGAAAATTTCACTTTTTTGTGAAAATATCCACTAAATGAGGGAATAATATGTGTGAGGGTACCCCAGGAGAGATCCAAATGTGTGTGGGTAGAATATATATCCCACGGGGGTAAAATTGATAAAAGTTGAAAAAAATTTTTTTTTGGACTTAGTCATTTTTCCGCCGTTTATCAGACTTTCAGATAGGGGAAATGTCAGTGAGCGTTCCAATTTCAGTTCCAGAGCGATTCGCCCGATGAGTCGTTCATATTTAGTCATTTTCAGCCAATTTTCTAAATTTTTGAAAATTTAACTTTTTTGTGAAAATATCCACTAAATGAGGGAATAATTTGTGTGAGGGTACCCCAGGAGAGTTCCAAATGTGTGTGGGTAGAATATATATCCCACGGGGGTAAAATTGAAAATAGGTGAAAAAAAAATTTTTGGGGGACTTAGTCATTTTTTCAGCGTTTATCAGACTTTCAGATAGGGGAAATGTCAGTGAGCGTTCCGATTTCAGTTCCAGAGCGATTCGCCCGATGAGTCCTTCATATTTTGTCGTTTTCTGCCAATTTTCCGAATTTTTGAAAATTTCTCTTTTTTGTGAAAATATCCACTAAATGAGGGAATAATATGTGTGAGGGTACCCCAGGAGAGTTCCAAATGTGTGTGGGTAGAATATATATCCCACGGGGGTAAAATTGAAAAAGTTGAAAAAATTATTTTTTTCGACTTAGTCATTTTTCCAGCATTTATCAGACTTTCAGATAGGGGAAATGTCAGTGAGCGTTCCGATTTCAGTTCCAGAGCGATTCGCCCGGTGAGTCCTTCATATTTAGTCGTTTTCAGCCAATTTTCAGAATTTTTGAAAATTTCACTTTTTTGTGAAAATATCCACTAAATGAGGGAATAATATGTGTGAGGGTACCCCAGGAGAGTTCCAAATGTGTGTGGGTAGAATATATATCCCACGGGGGTAAAATTGAAAAAAGTTGAAAAAATTTTTTTTTTCGACTTAGTCATTTTTCCGGCGTTTATCAGACTTTCAGATAGGGGAAATGTCAGTGAGTGTTCCGATTTCAGTTCCAGAGCGATTCACCCGATGTGTCGTTCATATTTAGTCATTTTCAGCCAATTTTCTGAATTTTTGAAAATTTCACTTTTTTGTGAAATTGTCCACTAAATGAGGGAATAATATGTGTGAGGGTACCCCAGGAGAGTTCCAAGTGTGTGTGGGTAGAAGATATATACCACGGGGGGGTAAAATTGAAAAAAGTTGATAAAAAAAATTTTTTTCGACCTAGTCATTTTTCCGGCGTTTATCAGACTTTCAGTTAGGGGAAATGTCAGTGAGCGTTCCAATTTCAGTTCCAGAGCGATTCGCCCGATGAGTCGTTCATATTTAGTCATTTTCAGCCAATGTTCTGAATTTTTGAAAATTTCTCTTTTTTGTGAAAATATCCACTAAAAGAGGGAATAATATGTGTGAGGGTACCCCAGGAGAGTTCCAAATGTGTGTGGGTAGAATATATATCCCACGGGGGTAAAATTGAAAAAAGTTGAAAATTTTTTTTTTTTACGACTTAATCATTTTTCCGGCATTTATCAGACTTTCAGATAGGGGAAATGTCAGTGAGCGTTCCAATTTCAGATCCAGAGCGATTCGCCCAATCATTCCTTCATATTTAGTCGTTTTCAGCCAATTTTCTGAATTTTTGAAAATTTCACTTTTTTGTGAAAATATCCACTAAATGAGGGAACAATATGTGTGAGCGTATAACAGGAGAGTTCCAAATGCATGTGGGTAGAATATATATCCCACGGAGGTAAAATTGAAAAAAGTTGAAAAAAATTTTTTTTTGGACTTTCTCATTTTTCCGGCGTTTATCAGACTTTCAGATAGGGGAAATGTCAGTAAGCGTTCCAATTTCAGTTCCAGAGCGATTCGCCCGATGAGTCCTTCATATTTAGTAGTTTTCAGCCAATTTTCAGAATTTTTGAAAATTTCACTTTTTTGTGAAAATATCCACTAAATGAGGGAATAATATGTGTGAGGGTACCCCAGGAGAGTTCCAAGTGTGTGTGGGTAGAACATATATACCACGGGGGGGTAAAATTGAAATAAGTTGATAAAAAATTTTTTTTGGACCTAGTCATTTTTCCGGCGTTTATCAGACTTTCAGTTAGGGGAAATGTCAGTGAGCGTTCCGATTTCAGTTCCAGAGCGATTCGCCCGATGATTCCTTCATATTTAATCGTTTTCAGCCAATTTTCCGAATTTTTGAAAATTTCTCTTTTTTGTGAAAATATCCACTAAATGAGGGAATAATATGTGTGAGGGTACCCCAGGAGAGTTCCAAATGTGTGTGGGTAGAATATATATCCCACGGGGGTAAAATTGAAAGAAGGTGAAAAAAAATTTTTTTTTGGACTTAAGTCATTTTTCCGGCATTTATCAGACTTTCAGATAGGGGAAATATCAGTGAGCATTCCGATTTCAGTTCCAGAGCGATTCGCCCGATGAGTCCTTCATATTTAGTCGTTTTCAGCCAATTTTCTGAATTTTTGAAAATTTCACTTTTTTGTGAAAATATCCACTAAATGAGGGAACAATATGTGTGAGCGTATAACAGGACAGTTCCAAATGCATGTGGGAAGAATATGTATCCCACGGAGGTAAAATTGAAAAAAGTTGAAAAAAATTTTTTTTTGGACTATCTCATTTTTCCGGCGTTTATCAGACTTTCAGATAGGGGAAATGTCAGTGAGCGTTCCAATTTCAGTTCCAGAGCGATTCGCCCGATGAGTCCTTCATATTTAGTCGTTTTCAGCCAATTTTCTGAATTTTTGAAAATTTCACTTTTTTGTGAAAATATCCACTAAATGAGGGAATAATATGTGTGAGGGTACCCCAGGAGAGTTCCAAATGTGTGTGGGTAGAGTATATATCCCACGGGGGTAAAATTGAAAAAAGTTGATAAAAAATTTTTTTTGGACTTTCTCATTTTTCCGGCGTTTATCAGACTTTCAGTTAGGGGAAATGTCAGTGAGCGTTCTGATTTCAGTTCCAGAGCGATTCGCCCGATGAGTCCTTCATATTTAGTCGTTTTCAGCCAATTTTCAGAATTTTGGAAAATTTCACTTTTTTGTGAAAATATTCACTAAATGAGGGAATAATATGTGTGAGGGTACCCCAGGAGAGTTCCAAATGTGTGTGGGTAGAATATATATCCCACGGGGGTAAAATTGAAAAAAGTTGAAAAATTTTTTTTGGACCTAGTCATTTTTCTGGCGTTTATCAGACTTTCAGTTAGGGGAAATGTCAGTGAGCATTCCGATTTAAGTTCCAGAGCGATTCGCCCGATGTGTCGTTCATATTTAGTCATTTTCAGCCAATTTTCTGAATTTTTGAAAATTTCACTTTTTTGTGAAAATATCCACTAAATGAGGGAATAATATGTGTGAGGGTACCCCAGGAGAGTTCCAAGTGTGTGTGGGTAGAAGATATATACCACGGGGGGGGGGTAAAATTGAAAAAAGTTGATAAAAAATTTTTTTTTGGACCTAGTCATTTTTCTGGCGTTTATCAGACTTTCAGTTAGGGGAAATGTCAGTGAGCGTTCCAATTTCAGTTCCAGAGCGATTCGCCCGATGTGGAGTTCATATTTAGTCATTTTCAGCCAATGTTCTGAATTTTTGAAAATTTCACTTTTTTGTGAAAATATCCACTAAATGAGGGAATAATATGTGTGAGGGTACCCCAGGAGAGTTCCAAATGTGTGTGGGTAGAATATATATCCCACGGGGGTAAAATTGAAAAAAGTTGAAATTTTTTTTTTTTTCGACTTAGTCATTTTTCCGGCATTTATCAGACTTTCAGATAGGGGAAATGTCAGTGAGCGTTCCGATTTCAGTTCCAGAGCGATTCGCCCAATGATTCCTTCATATTTAGTCGTTTTCAGCCAATTTTCTGAATTTTTGAAAATTTCTCTTTTTTGTGAAAATATCCACTAAATGAGGGAATAATATGTGTGAGGGTACCCCAGGAGAGTTCCAAGTGTGTGTGAGTAGAAGATATATACCACGGGGGTATAAAATTGAAAAAAGTTGATAAAAAATTTTTTTTGGACCTAGTCATTTTTCCGGCATTTATCAGACTTTCAGATAGGGGAAATGTCAGTGAGCATTCCGATTTCAGTTCCAGAGCGATTCGCCCGATGAGTCCTTCATATTTAGTCGTTTTCAGCCAATTTTCTGAATTTTTGAAAATTTCACTTTTTTGTGAAAATATCGACTAAATGAGGGAACAATATGTGTGAGTGTATAACAGGAGAGTTCCAAATGCATTTGGGAAGAATATATATCCCACGGAGGTAAAATTGAAAAAAGTTGAAAAAAAATTTTTTTTGGACTTTCTCATTTTTCCGGCGTTTATCAGACTTTCAGATAGGGGAAATGTCAGTGAGCATTCTGATTTCAGTTCCAGAGCGATTCGCCCGATGATTCCTTCATATTTAATCGTTTTCAGACAATTTTCAGAATTTTTGAAAATTTCACTTTTTTGTGGAAATATCCACTAAATGAGGGAATAATATGTGTGAGGGTACCCCAGGAGAGATCCAAATGTGTGTGGGTAGAATATATATCCCACGGGGGTAAAATTGAAAAAAGTTGAAAAAAATTTTTTTTTGGACTTAGTCATTTTTCTGCCGTTTATCAGACTTTCAGATAGGGGAAATGTCAGTGAGCATTCCAATTTCAGTTCCAGAGTAATTCGCCCGATGAGTCCTTCATATTTAGTAGTTTTCAGCCAATTTTCCGAATTTTTGAAAATTTCTCTTTTTTGTGAAAATATCCACTAAATGAGGGAATAATATGTGTGAGGGTACCCCAGGAGAGTTCCAAATGTGTGTGGGTAGAAGATATATACCACAGGGGTAAAATTGAAAAAAGTTGAGAAAAAATTAATTTTGGACCTAG
Source organism: Phyllobates terribilis (assembly GCF_046119375.1). NCBI lineage: Eukaryota > Metazoa > Chordata > Amphibia > Anura > Dendrobatidae > Phyllobates > Phyllobates terribilis. Next base: position 15,055,520 of record NW_027362773.1, on the reverse strand, counting down.
TCATTTTTCCGGCGTTTATCAGATTTTCAGTTAGGGGAAATGTCAGTGAGCATTCCGATTTCAGTTCCAGAGCGTTTCGCCCGATGAGTCCTTCATATTTAGTCGTTTTTAGCCAATTTTCCGAATTTTTGAAAATTTCTCTTTTTTGTGAAAATATCCACTAAATGAGGGAATAATATGTGTGAGGGTACCCCAGGACAGTTCCAAATGTGTGTGGGTAGAAGATATTAACCACGGGGGGTAAAATTGAAAAAAGTTGAGAAAAAATTTTTTTTGGACCTAGTCATTTTTCCGGCGTTTATCAGACTTTCAGTAAGGGGAAATGTCAGTGAGCGTTCCGATTTCAGTTCCAGAGCGATTCGCTCGATGAGTCCTTCATATTTAGTAGTTTTCAGCCAATTTTCCGAATTTTTGAAAATTTCTCTTTTTTGTGAAAATATCCACTAAATGAGGGAATAATATGTGTGAGGGTACCCCAGGAGAGTTCCAAATGTGTGTGGGTAGAATATATATCCCACGGGGGTAAAATTGAAAAAAGTTGATAAAAATTTTTTTTTGGACTTTCTCATTTTTCCGGCGTTTATCAGACTTTCAGTTAGGGGAAATGTCAGAGAGTGTTCCGATTTCAGTTCCAGAGCGATTCGCCCGATGATTCCTTCATATTTAGTCATTTTCAGCCAATTTTATGAATTTTTGAAAATGTCACTTTTTTGTGAAAATATCCACTAAAGGAGGGAATAATATGTGTGAGGGTACCCCAGGAGAGTTCCAAATGTGTGTGGGTAGAATATATATCCCACGGGGGTAAAATTGAAAAAAGTTGAAAAAAAATTTTTTTTTTAGACTTAGTCATTTTTCCGGCCTTCATCAGACTTTCAGATAGGGGAAATGTCAGTGAGCATTCCGATTTAAGTTCCAGAGCGATTCGCCCGATGTGTCGTTCATATTTAGTCATTTTCAGCCAATTTTCTGAATTTTTGAAAATTTCACTTTTTTGTGAAAATATCCACTAAATGAGGGAATAATATGTGTGAGGGTACCCCAGGAGAGTTCCAAGTGTGTGTGGGTAGAAGATATATACCACGGGGGGGGGGGGTAAAATTGAAAAAAGTTGATAAAAAATTTTTTTTTGGACCTAGTCATTTTTCCGGCGTTTATCACACTTTCAGTTAGGGGAAATGTCAGTGAGCGTTCCAATTTCAGTTCCAGAGCGATTCGCCCGATGTGGCGTTCATATTTAGTCATTTTCAGCCAATGTTCTGAATTTTTGAAAATTTCACTTTTTTGTGAAAATATCCACTAAATGAGGGAATAATATGTGTGAGGGTACCCCAGGAGAGTTCCAAATGTGTGTGGGTAGAATATATATCCCACGGGGGTAAAATTGAAAAAAGTTGAAAATTTTTTTTTTTTCGAATTAGTCATTTTTCCGGCATTTATCAGACTTTCAGATAGGGGAAATGTCAGTGAGCTTTCCGATTTCAGTTCCAGAGCGATTCGCCCGATGACTAATTCATATTTAGTCGTTTTCAGCCAATTTTCCGTATTTTTGAAAATTTCTCTTTTTTTGTGAAAATATCCATTAAATGAGGGAATAATATGTGTGAGGGTACCCCAGGAGAGTTCCAAGTGTGTGTGGGTAGAAGATATATACCACGGGGGGTAAAATTGAAAAAAGTTGAAAAAAAATTTTTTTTTGGACTTAGTCATTTTTCCTGCGTTTATCAGACTTTCACTTAGGGCAAATGTCAGTGAGCATTCCGATTTCAGTTCCAGAGCGATTCGCACGATGAGTCCTTCATATTTAGTCATTTTCAGCCAATTTTCCGAATTTTTGAAAATTTCACTTTTTTGTGAAAATATCCACTAAATGAGGGAATAATATGTGTGAGGGTACCCCAGTAGAGTTCCAAATGTGTGTGGGTAGAATATATATACCACGGGGGTAAAATTGAAAAAAGTTAATAAAAAATTTTTTTTGGACCTAGTCATTTTTTCAGCGTTTATCAGACTTTCAGATAGGGGAAATGTCAGTGAGTGTTCCGATTTCAGTTCCAGAGCGATTCGCCCGATGAGTCCTTCATATTTAGTCGTTTTCAGCCAATTTTCAGAATTTTTGAAAATGTCACTTTTTTGTGAAAATATCCACTAAATGAGGGAATAATATGTGTGAGGGTACCCCAGGAGAGTTCCAAATGTGTGTGGGTAGAAGATATATCCCACACGGGGTAAAATTGAAAAAAGTTGATAAAAAATTTTTTTTGGACTTAGTCATTTTTCTAGCATTTATCAGACTTTCAGATAGGGGAAATGTCAGTGAGTGTTCCGATTTCAGTTCCAGAGCAATTCGCCCGATGAGTCCTTCATATTTAGTCGTTTTCAGCCAATTTTCAGAATTTTTGAAAATTTCACTTTTTTGTGAAAATATCCACTAAATGAGGGAATAATATGTGTGAGGGTACCCCAGAAGAGTTCCAAATGTGTGTGGGTAGAAGATATATCCCACGGGGGTAAAATTGAAAAAAGGTGAAAACAATTTTTTTTCGGACTTAGTCATTTTTTCAGCGTTTAGCAGACTTTCAGATAGGGGAAATGTCAGTGAGCATTCCGATTTAAGTTCCAGAGCGATTCGACCGATGAGTCGTTCATATTTACTCATTTTCAGCCAATTTTTGAAAATTTCACTTTTTTGTGAAAATATCCACTAAATGAGGGAATAATATGTGTGAGGGTACCCCAGGAGAGTTCCAAATGTGTGTGGGTAGAATATATATCCCACGGGGGTAAAATTGAAAAAAGTTGAAAAAATTATTTTTTTCGACTTAGTCATTTTTCCAGCATTTATCAGACTTTCAGATAGGGGAAATGTCAGTGAGTGTTCCGATTTCAGTTCCAGAGCGATTCACCCGATGAGTCCTTCATATTTAGTCGTTTTCAGCCAATTTTCAGAATTTTTGAAAATTTCACTTTTTTGTGAAAATATCCACTAAATGAGGGAATAATATGTGTGAGGGTACCCCAGAAGAGTTCCAAATGTGTGTGGGTAGAAGATATATCCCACGGGGGTAAAATTGAAAAAAGGTGAAAACAATTTTTTTTCGGACTTAGTCATTTTTTCAGCGTTTAGCAGACTTTCAGATAGGGGAAATGTCAGTGAGCATTCCGATTTAAGTTCCAGAGCGATTCGCCCGATGAGTCGTTCATATTTATTCATTTAGAGCCAATTTTCTGAATTTTTGAAAATTTCACTTTTTTGTGAAAATATCCACTAAATGAGGGAATAATATGTGTGACGGTACCCCAGGAGAGTTCCAAATGTGTGTGGGTAGAAGATATATCCCACGGGGGGTAAAATTTAAAAAAGTTGATAAAAAATTTTTTTTGGACTTAGTCATTTTTCCGGCGTTTATCAGACTTTCAGATAGGGGAAATGTCAGTGAGTGTTCCGATTTCAGTTCCAGAGCGATTCGCCTGATGATTCCTTCATATTTAGTCATTTTCAGCCAATTTTCTGAATTTTTGAAAATGTCACTTTTTTGTGAAAATATCCACTAAAGGAGGGAATAATATGTGTGAGGGTACCCCAGGAGAGTTCCAAGTGTGTGTGGGTAGAAGATATATACCACGGGGGGGTAAAATTGAAAAAAGATGATAAAAAATTTTTTTTTGGACCTAGTCATTTTTCCAGCGTTTATCAGACTTTCAGTTAGGGGAAATGTCAGTGAGCGTTCCAATTTCAGTTCCAGAGCGATTCGCCCGATGAGTCGTTCATATTTAGTCATTTTCAGCCAATGTTCTGAATTTTTGAAAATTTCTCTTTTTTGTGAAAATATCCACTAAAAGAGGGAATAATATGTGTGAGGGTACCCCAGGAGAGTTCCAAATGTGTGTGGGTAGAATATACATCCCACGGGGGTAAAATTGAAAAAAGTTGAAAAAATTTTTTTTTTAGACTTAGTCATTTTTCCGCCGTTCATCAGACTTTCAGATAGGGGAAATGTCAGTGAGCATTCCGATTTCAGTTCCAGAGCGATTCGCCCAATGATTCCTTCATATTTAGTCGTTTTCAGCCAATTTTCAGAATTTTTGAAAATTTCACTTTTTTGTGAAAATATCCACTAAATGAGGGAATAATATGTGTGAGGGTACCCCAGGAGAGTTCCAAGTGTGTGTGGGTAGAAGATATATACCACGGGGGGGTAAAATTGAAAAAAGTTGATAAAAAATTTTTTTGGGACCTAGTCATTTTTACGGCGTTTATCAGACTTTCCGTTAGGGGAAATGTCAGTGAGCGTTCTGATTTCAGTTCCAGAGCGATTCGCCCGATGATTCCTTCATATTTAATCGTTTTCAGACAATTTTCAGAATTTTTGAAAATTTCACTTTTTTGTGAAAATATCCACTAAATGAGGGAATAATATGTGTGAGGGTACCCCAGGAGAGATCCAAATGTGTGTGGGTAGAATATATATCCCACGGGGGTAAAATTGAAAATAGGTGAAAAAAAAATTTTTGGGGGACTTAGTCATTTTTTCAGCGTTTATCAGACTTTCAGATAGGGGAAATGTCAGTGAGCGTTCCGATTTCAGTTCCAGAGCGATTCGCCCGATGAGTCCTTCATATATAGTAGTTTTCAGCCAATTTTCCGAATTTTTGAAAATTTCTGTTTTTTGTGAAAATATCCACTAAATGAGGGAATAATATGTGTGAGGGTACCCCAGGAGAGTTCCAAATGTGTGTGGGTAGAATATATATCCCACGGGGGTAAAATTGAAAAAAGGTGAAAAAAAAATTTTTTTTGGACTTAAGTCATTTTTCCGGCATTTATCAGACTTTCAGATAGGGGAAATGTCAGTGAGCATTCCGATTTCAGTTCCAGAGCGATTCGCCCGATGAGTCCTTCATTTTTAGTCGTTTTCAGACAATTTTCTGAATTTTTGAAAATTTCACTTTTTTGTGAAAATATCCACTAAATGAGGGAACAATATGTGTGAGCGTATAACAGGAGAGTTCCAAATGCATGTGGGAAGAATATATATCCCACGGAGGTAAAATTGAAAAAAGTTGAAAAAAATATTTTTTTGGACTTTCTCATTTTTCCGGCGTTTATCAGACTTTCAGATAGGGGAAATGTCAGTGAGCGTTCCAATTTCAGTTCCAGAGCGATTCGCCCGATGAGTCCTTCATATTTAGTCGTTTTCAGCCAATTTTCAGAATTTTTGAAAATTTCACTTTTTTGTGAAAATATCCACTAAATGAGGGAATAATATGTGTGAGGGTACCCCAGGAGAGTTCCAAATGTGTGTGGGTAGAGTATATATCCCACGTGGGTAAAATTGAAAAAAGTTGATAAAAAAAATTTTTTGGACCTAGTCATTTTTCCGGCGTTTATCAGACTTTTAGTTAGGGGAAATGTCAGTGAGCGTTCCGATTTCAGTTCCAGAGCGATTCACCCGATGAGTCCTTCATATTTAATTGTTTTCAGCCAATTTTCAGAATTTTTGAAAATTTCACTTTTTTGTAAAAATATCCACTAAATGAGGGAATAATATGTGTGACGGTACCCCAGAAGAGTTCCAAATGTGTGTGAGTAGAAGATATATCCCACGGGGTAAAATTGAAAAAAGGTGAAAACATTTTTTTTTCGGACTTAGTCATTTTTTCAGCGTTTAGCAGACTTTCAGATAGGGGAAATGTCAGTTAGCATTCCGATTTAAGTTCCAGAGCGATTCGCCCGATGAGTCGTTCATATTTAGTCATTTTCAGCCAATTTTCTGAATTTTTGAAAATTTCACTTTTTTGTGAAAATATCCACTAAATGAGGGAATAATATGTGTGAGGGTACCCCAGGAGAGTTCCAAATGTGTGTGGGTAGAATATATATCCCACGGGGGTAAAATTGAAAAAAGTTGAAAAATTTTTTTTGGACCTAGTCATTTTTCCGGCGTTTATCAGACTTTCAGTTAGGGGAAATGTCAGTGAGCGTTCCAATTTCAGTTCCAGAGCGATTTGCCCGATGAGTCGTTCATATTTAGTCATTTTCAGCCAATGTTCTGAATTTTTGAAAATTTCACTTTTTTGTGAAAATATCCACTAAATGAGGGAATAATATGTGTAAGGGTACCCCAGGAGAGTTCCAAATGTGTGTGGGTAGAATAAATATCCCACGGGGGTAAAATTGAAAAAAGTTGAAAATTTTTTTTTTTTCGACTTAGTCATTTTTCCGGCATTTATCAGACTTTCAGATAGGGGAAATGTCAGTGAGCGTTCCGATTTCAGTTCCAGAGCGATTCGCCCAATGATTCCTTCATATTTAGTCGTTTTCAGCCAATTTTCTGAATTTTTGAAAATTTCACTCTTTTGTGAAAATATCCACTAAATGAGGGAACAATATTTGTGAGCGTATAACAGGAGAGTTCCAAATGCATGTGGGTAGAATATATATCCCACGGAGGTAAAATTGAAAAAAGTTGAAAAAAATTTTTTTTTGGACTTTCTCATTTTTCCGGCGTTTATCAGACTTTCAGATAGGGGAAATGTCAGTGAGCGTTCCGATTTCAGTTCCAGAGCGATTCGCCCGATGAGTCCTTCATATTTTGTCGTTTTCTGCCAATTTTCCGAATTTTTGAAAATTTCTCTTTTTTGTGAAAATATCCACTAAATGAGGGAATAATATGTGTGAGGGTACCCCAGGAGAGTTCCAAATGTGTGTGGGTAGAAGATATATCCCACGGGGGGTAAAATTGAAAAAAAGTTGATAAAAACTTTTTTTTGGACTTAGTCATTTTTCGGGCGTTTATCAGACTTTCAGTTAGGGGAAATGTCAGTGAGCGTTCCGATTTCAGTTCCAGAGCGAATCGCCCCATGATTCCTTCATATTTACTCATTTTCAGCCAATTTTCTGAATTTTTGAAAATTTCACTTTTTTGTGAAAATATCCACTAAATGAGGGAATAATATGTGTGAGGGTACCCCAGGAGAGTTCCAAATGTGTGTGGGTAGAATATATATCCCACGGGGGTAAAATTGAAAAAGTTGAAAAAATTATTTTTTTCGACTTAGTCATTTTTCCAGCATTTATCAGACTTTCAGATAGGGGAAATGTCAGTGAGCGTTCCGATTTCAGTTCCAGAGCGATTCGCCCGGTGAGTCCTTCATATTTAGTCGTTTTCAGCCAATTTTCAGAATTTTTGAAAATTTCACTTTTTTGTGAAAATATCCACTAAATGAGGGAATAATATGTGTGAGGGTACCCCAGGAGAGTTCCAAATGTGTGTGGGTAGAATATATATCCCACGGGGGTAAAATTGAAAAAAGTTGAAAAAATTTTTTTTTTCGACTTAGTCATTTTTCCGGCGTTTATCAGACTTTCAGATAGGGGAAATGTCAGTGAGTGTTCCGATTTCAGTTCCAGAGCGATTCACCCGATGTGTCGTTCATATTTAGTCATTTTCAGCCAATTTTCTGAATTTTTGAAAATTTCACTTTTTTGTGAAATTGTCCACTAAATGAGGGAATAATATGTGTGAGGGTACCCCAGGAGAGTTCCAAGTGTGTGTGGGTAGAAGATATATACCACGGGGGGGTAAAATTGAAAAAAGTTGATAAAAAATTTTTTTTTCGACCTAGTCATTTTTCCGGCGTTTATCAGACTTTCAGTTAGGGGAAATGTCAGTGAGCGTTCCAATTTCAGTTCCAGAGCGATTCGCCCGATGAGTCGTTCATATTTAGTCATTTTCAGCCAATGTTCTGAATTTTTGAAAATTTCTCTTTTTTGTGAAAATATCCACTAAAAGAGGGAATAATATGTGTGAGGGTACCCCAGGAGAGTTCCAAATGTGTGTGGGTAGAATATATATCCCACGGGGGTAAAATTGAAAAAAGTTGAAAATTTTTTTTTTTTACGACTTAATCATTTTTCCGGCATTTATCAGACTTTCAGATAGGGGAAATGTCAGTGAGCGTTCCGATTTCAGATCCAGAGCGATTCGCCCAATCATTCCTTCATATTTAGTCGTTTTCAGCCAATTTTCTGAATTTTTGAAAATTTCACTTTTTTGTGAAAATATCCACTAAATGAGGGAACAATATGTGTGAGCGTATAACAGGAGAGTTCCAAATGCATGTGGGTAGAATATATATCCCACGGAGGTAAAATTGAAAAAAGTTGAAAAAAATTTTTTTTTAGACTTTCTCATTTTTCCGGCGTTTATCAGACTTTCAGATAGGGGAAATGTCAGTAAGCGTTCCAATTTCAGTTCCAGAGCGATTCGCCCGATGAGTCCTTCATATTTAGTAGTTTTCAGCCAATTTTCAGAATTTTTGAAAATTTCACTTTTTTGTGAAAATATCCACTAAATGAGGGAATAATATGTGTGAGGGTACCCCAGGAGAGTTCCAAGTGTGTGTGGGTAGAACATATATACCACGGGGGGGTAAAATTGAAATAAGTTGATAAAAAATTTTTTTTGGACCTAGTCATTTTTCCGGCGTTTATCAGACTTTCAGTTAGGGGAAATGTCAATGAGCGTTCCGATTTCAGTTCCAGAGCGATTCGCCCGATGATTCCTTCATATTTAATCGTTTTCAGCCAATTTTCCGAATTTTTGAAAATTTCTCTTTTTTGTGAAAATATCCACTAAATGAGGGAATAATATGTGTGAGGGTACCCCAGGAGAGTTCCAAATGTGTGTGGGTAGAATATATATCCCACGGGGGTAAAATTGAAAGAAGGTGAAAAAAAATTTTTTTTTGGACTTAAGTCATTTTTCCGGCATTTATCAGACTTTCAGATAGGGGAAATGTCAGTGAGCATTCCGATTTCAGTTCCAGAGCGATTCGCCCGATGAGTCCTTCATATTTAGTCGTTTTCAGCCAATTTTCTGAATTTTTGAAAATTTCACTTTTTTGTGAAAATATCCACTAAATGAGGGAACAATATGTGTGAGCGTATAACAGGACAGTTCCAAATGCATGTGGGAAGAATATATATCCCACGGAGGTAAAATTGAAAAAAGTTGAAAAAAAATTTTTTTTGGACTATCTCATTTTTCCGGCGTTTATCAGACTTTCAGATAGGGGAAATGTCAGTGAGCGTTCCAATTTCAGTTCCAGAGCGATTCGCCCGATGAGTCCTTCATATTTAGTCGTTTTCAGCCAATTTTCTGAATTTTTGAAAATTTCACTTTTTTGTGAAAATATCCACTAAATGAGGGAATAATATGTGTGAGGGTACCCCAGGAGAGTTCCAAATGTGTGTGGGTAGAGTATATATCCCACGGGGGTAAAATTGAAAAAAGTTGAGAAAAAATTTTTTTTGGACCTAGTCATTTTTCCGGCGTTTATCAGACTTTCAGTAAGGGGAAATGTCAGTGAGCGTTCCGATTTCAGTTCCAGAGCGATTCGCTCGATGAGTCCTTCATATTTAGTAGTTTTCAGCCAATTTTCCGAATTTTTGAAAATTTCTCTTTTTTGTGAAAATATCCACTAAATGAGGGAATAATATGTGTGAGGGTACCCCAGGAGAGTTCCAAATGTGTGTGGGTAGAATATATATCCCACGGGGGTAAAATTGAAAAAAGTTGATAAAAATTTTTTTTTGGACTTTCTCATTTTTCCGGCGTTTATCAGACTTTCAGTTAGGGGAAATGTCAGAGAGTGTTCCGATTTCAGTTCCAGAGCGATTCGCCCGATGATTCCTTCATATTTAGTCATTTTCAGCCAATTTTATGAATTTTTGAAAATGTCACTTTTTTGTGAAAATATCCACTAAAGGAGGGAATAATATGTGTGAGGGTACCCCAGGAGAGTTCCAAATGTGTGTGGGTAGAATATATATCCCACGGGGGTAAAATTGAAAAAAGTTGAAAAAAAATTTTTTTTTTAGACTTAGTCATTTTTCCGGCCTTCATCAGACTTTCAGATAGGGGAAATGTCAGTGAGCATTCCGATTTAAGTTCCAGAGCGATTCGCCCGATGTGTCGTTCATATTTAGTCATTTTCAGCCAATTTTCTGAATTTTTGAAAATTTCACTTTTTTGTGAAAATATCCACTAAATGAGGGAATAATATGTGTGAGGGTACCCCAGGAGAGTTCCAAGTGTGTGTGGGTAGAAGATATATACCACGGGGGGGGGGGGTAAAATTGAAAAAAGTTGATAAAAAATTTTTTTTTGGACCTAGTCATTTTTCCGGCGTTTATCACACTTTCAGTTAGGGGAAATGTCAGTGAGCGTTCCAATTTCAGTTCCAGAGCGATTCGCCCGATGTGGCGTTCATATTTAGTCATTTTCAGCCAATGTTCTGAATTTTTGAAAATTTCACTTTTTTGTGAAAATATCCACTAAATGAGGGAATAATATGTGTGAGGGTACCCCAGGAGAGTTCCAAATGTGTGTGGGTAGAATATATATCCCACGGGGGTAAAATTGAAAAAAGTTGAAAATTTTTTTTTTTTCGACTTAGTCATTTTTCCGGCATTTATCAGACTTTCAGATAGGGGAAATGTCAGTGAGCGTTCCAATTTCAGTTCCAGAGCGATTCGCCCAATGATTCCTTCATATTTAGTCGTTTTCAGCCAATTTTCTGAATTTTTGAAAATTTCTCTTTTTTGTGAAAATATCCACTAAATGAGGGAATAATATGTGTGAGGGTACCCCAGGAGAGTTCCAAGTGTGTGTGAGTAGAAGATATATACCACGGGGGGGTAAAATTGAAAAAAGTTGATAAAAAATTTTTTTTGGACCTAGTCATTTTTCCGGCATTTATCAGACTTTCAGATAGGGGAAATGTCAGTGAGCATTCCGATTTCAGTTCCAGAGCGATTCGCCCGATGAGTCCTTCATATTTAGTCGTTTTCAGCCAATTTTCTGAATTTTTGAAAATTTCACTTTTTTGTGAAAATATCCACTAAATGAGGGAATAATATGTGTGAGGGTAACCCAGGACAGTTCCAAATGTGTGTGGGTAGAAGATATTAACCACGGGGGGTAAAATTGAAAAAAGTTGAGAAAAAATTTTTTTTGGACCTAGTCATTTTTCCGGCGTTTATCAGACTTTCAGTAAGGGGAAATGTCAGTGAGCGTTCCGATTTCAGTTCCAGAGCGATTCGCTTGATGAGTCCTTCATATTTAGTAGTTTTCAGCCAATTTTCCGAATTTTTGAAAATTTCTCTTTTTTGTGAAAATATCCACTAAATGAGGGAATAATATGTGTGAGGGTACCCCAGGAGAGTTCCAAATGTGTGTGGGTAGAATATATATCCCACGGGGGTAAAATTGAAAAAAGGTGAAAAAAAAATTTTTTTTTGGACTTTCTCATTTTTCCGGCGTTTATCAGACTTTCAGATAGGGGAAATGTCAGTGAGCGTTCCAATTTCAGTTCCAGAGCGATTCGCCCGATGAGTCCTTCATATTTAGTCGTTTTCAGCCAATTTTCAGAATTTTTGAAAATTTCACTTTTTTGTGAAAATATCCACTAAATGAGGGAATAATATGTGTGAGGGTACCCCAGGAGAGTTCCAAATGTGTGTGGGTAGAGTATATATCCCACGGGGGTAAAATTGAAAAAAGTTGAAAAATTTTTTTTTTTCGACTTAGTCATTTTTCCGGCATTTATCAGACTTTCAGATAGGGGAAATGTCAGTGAGCGTTCTGATTTCAGTTCCAGAGCGATTCGCCCGATGAGTCCTTCATATTTGGTAGTTTTCAGCCAATTTTCCGAATTTTTGAAAATTTCTCTTTTTTGTGAAAATATCCACTAAATGAGGGAATAATATGTGTGAGGGTACCCCAGGAGAGTTCCAAATCTGTGTGGGTAGCGTATATATCCCACAGGGGTAAAATTGAAAAAAGTTAATAAAAAGATTTTTTTGGACTTAGTCATTTTTCCGGCGTTTATCAGACTTTCAGTTAGGGGAAATGTCAGTGAGCGTTCCGATTTCAGTTCCAGAGCGATTCGCCCGATGAGTCGTTCATATTTAGTCATTTTCAGCCAATTTTCTGAATTTTTGAAAATTTCACTTTTTTGTGAAAATATCCACTAAATGAGGGAATAATATGTGTGAGGGTACCCCAGGAGAGTTACAAATGTGTGTGGGTAGAAGATATATACCACAGGGGTAAAATTGAAAAAAGTTGATAAAAAATTAATTTTGGACCTAGTCATTTTTCCGGCGTTTATCAGACTTTCAGTTAGGGGAAATGTCAGTGAGCATTCCGATTTCAGTTCCAGAGCGATTCGCCCGATGAGTCCTTCATATTTAGTCGTTTTTAGCCAATTTTCCGAATTTTTGAAAATTTCTCTTTTTTGTGAAAATATCCACTAAATGAGGGAATAATATGTGTGAGGGTACCCCAGGACAGTTCCAAATGTGTGTGGTTAGAAGATATTTACCACGGGGGGTAAAATTGAAAAAAGTTGAGAAAAAATTTTTTTTGGACCTAGTCATTTTTCCGGCGTTTATCAGACTTTCAGTAAGGGGAAATGTCAGTGAGCGTTCCGATTTCAGTTCCAGAGCGATTCGCTCGATGAGTCCTTCATATTTAGTAGTTTTCAGCCAATTTTCCGAATTTTTGAAAATTTCTCTTTTTTGTGAAAATATCCACTAAATGAGGGAATAATATGTGTGAGGGTACCCCAGGAGAGTTCCAAATGTGTGTGGGTAGAATATATATCCCACGGGGGTAAAATTGAAAAAAGGTGAAAAAAAATTTTTTTTTGGACTTAAGTCATTTTTCCGGCATTTATCAGACTTTCAGATAGGGGAAATGTCAGTGAGCATTCCGATTTCAGTTCCAGAGCGATTGGCCCGATGAGTCCTTCATATTTAGTAGTTTTCAGCCAATTTTCTGAATTTTTGAAAATTTCACTATTTTGTGAAAATATCCACTAAATGAGGGAACAATATGTGTGAGCGTATGACAGGAGAGTTCCAAATGCATGTGGGAAGAATATATATCCCACGGAGGTAAAATTGAAAAAAGTTGAAAAAAATTTTTTTTTGGACTTTCTCATTTTTCCGGCGTTTATCAGACTTTCAGATAGGGGAAATGTCAGTGAGCGTTCCAATTTCAGTTCGAGAGCGATTCGCCCAATGAGTCCTTCATATTTAGTCGTTTTCAGCCAATTTTCAGAATTTTTGAAAATTTCACTTTTTTGTGAAAATATCCACTAAATGAGGGAACAATATGTGTGAGCGTATAACAGGAGAGTTCCAAATGCATGTGGGAAGAATATATATCCCACGGAGGTAAAATTGAAAAAAGGTGAAACATTTTTTTTGGTCTTAATCATTTTTCCGGCGTTTATCAGACTTTTAGTTAGGGGAAATGTCAGTGAGCGTTCCGATTTCAGTTCCAGAGCGATTCGCCCGATGAGTCCTTCATATTTAATCGTTTTCAGCCAATTTTCAGAATTTTTAAAAATTTCACTTTTTTGTGAAAATATCCACTAAATGAGGGAATAATATGTGTGAGGGTACCCCAGGAGAGTTCCAAATGTGTGTGGGTAGCGTATATATATCCCACAGGGGTAAAATTAAAAAAAGTTGATAAAAAAATTTTTTTGGACTTAAGTCATTTTTCCGGCATTTATCAGACTTTCAGATAGGGGAAATGTCAGTGAGCATTCCGATTTCAGTTCCAGAGCGATTCGCCCGATGAGTCCTTCATATTTAGTCGTTTTCAGCCAATTTTATGAATTTTTGAAAATTTCACTTTTTTGTGAAAATATCCACTAAATGAGGGATTAATATGTGTGAGGGTACCCCAGGAGAGTTCCAAATGTGTGTGGGTAGAAGATATATACCACGGGGGGTAAAATTGAAAAAAGTTGATAAAAAATTTTTTTTGGACCTAGTCATTTTTCCGGCGTTTATCAGACTTTCAGATAGTGGAAATGTCAGTGAGCGTTCCGATTTCAGTTCCAGAACGATTCGCCCGATGAGTCCTTCATATTTATTCGTTTTCAGCCAATTTTCAAAATTTTTGAAAATTTCACTTTTTTGTGGAAATATCCACTAAATGAGGGAATAATATGTGTGAGGGTACCCCAGGAGAGTTCCAAATGTGTGTGGGTAGAATATATATCCCACGGGGTTAAAATTGAAAATAGGTGAAAAAAAATTTTTTTTTGGACTTAAGTCATTTTTCCGGCATTTATCAGACTTTCAGATAGGGGAAATGTCAGTGAGTATTCCGATTTCAGTTCCAGAGCGATTCGCCCGATGAGTCCTTCATATTTAGTCGTTTTCAGCCAATTTTCTGAATTTTTGAAAATTTCACTTTTTTGTGAAAATATCCACTAAATGAGGGAACAATATGTGTGAGCGTATGACAGGAGAGTTCCAAATGCATGTGGGAAGAATATATATCCCACGGAGGTAAAATTGAAAAAAGTTGAAAAAAATTTTTTTTTGGACTTTCTCATTTTTCCGGCGTTTATCAGACTTTCAGATAGGGGAAATGTCAGTGAGCGTTCCAATTTCAGTTCGAGAGCGATTCGCCCGATGAGTCCTTCATATTTAGTCGTTTGCAGCCAATTTTCAGAATTTTTGAAAATTTCACTTTTTTGTGAAAATATCCACTAAATGAGGGAATAATATGTGTGAGAGAGTTCCAAATGCATGTGGGAAGAATATATATCCCACGGAGGTAAAATTGAAAAAAGGTGAAACATTTTTTTTGCTCTTAATCATTTTTCCGGCGTTTATCAGACTTTTAGTTAGGGGAAATGTCAGTGAGCGTTCCGATTTCAGTTCCAGAGCGATTCGCCCGATGAGTCCTTCATATTTAATCGTTTTCAGCCAATTTTCAGAATTTTTAAAAATTTCACTTTTTTGTGAAAATATCCACTAAATGAGGGAACAATATGTGTGAGTGTATAACAGGAGAGTTCCAAATGCATTTGGGAAGAATATATATCCCACGGAGGTAAAATTGAAAAAAGTTGAAAAAAATTTTTTTTTGGACTTTCTCATTTTTCCGGCGTTTATCAGACTTTCAGATAGGGGAAATGTCAGTGAGCGTTCCAATTTCAGTTCCAGAGCGATTCGCCCGATGAGTCCTTCATATTTAGTCGTTTTCAGCCAATTTTCAGAATTTTTGAAAATTTCACTTTTTTGTGAAAATATCCACTAAATGAGGGAATAATATGTGTGAGGGTACCCCAGGAGAGTTCCAAATGTGTGTGGGTAGAAGATATATACCACGGGGGGTAAAATTGAAAAAAGTTGATAAAAAATTTTTTTTGGACCTAGTCATTTTTCCGGCGTTTATCAGACTTTCAGATAGTGGAAATGTCAGTGAGCGTTCCGATTTCAGTTCCAGAACGATTCGCCCGATGAGTCCTTCATATTTATTCGTTTTCAGCCAATTTTCAAAATTTTTGAAAATTTCACTTTTTTGTGGAAATATCCACTAAATGAGGGAATAATATGTGTGAGGGTACCCCAGGAGAGTTCCAAATGTGTGTGGGTAGAATATATATCCCACGGGGGTAAAATTGAAAAAAGTTGAAAAAAATTTTTTTTGGACCTAGTCATTTTTCCGGCGTTTATCAGACTATCAGTTAGGGGAAATGTCAGTGAGCGTTCCGATTTCAGTTCCAGAGCGATTCGCCCGATGAGTCCTTCACATTTAATCATTTTCAGCCAATTTTTCAGAATTTTTGAAAATTTCACTTTTTTGTGGAAATATCCACTTAAATGAGGGAATAATATGTGTGAGGGTACCCCAGGAGAGTTCAAAAAGTGTGTGGGTAGAATATATATCCCACGGGGGTAAAATTGAAAAAAGGTGAAAAAAATTTTTTTTTGGACTTAGTCATTTTTTCAGCGTTTATCAGACTTTCAGATAGTGGAAATGTCAGTGAGCGTTCCGATTTCAGTTCCAGAGCGATTCGCCCGATGAGTCCGTCATATTTAGTCGTTTTCAGCCAATTTTCAGAATTTTTGAAAATTTCACTTTTTTGTGAAAATATCCACTAAATGAGGGAATAATATGTGTGAGGGTACCCCAGGAGAGTTCCAAATGTGTGTGGGTAGAATATATATCCCACGGGGGTAAAATTGAAAAAAGTTAATAAAAAATTTTTTTTGGACCTAGTCATTTTTCCGGCGTTTATCAGACTTTCAGATAGTGGAAATGTCAGTGAGCGTTCCGATTTCAGTTCCAGAGCGATTCGCCCGAAGAGTCCTTCATATATAGTCATTTTCAGCCAATTTTCTGAATTTTTGAAAATTTCACTTTTTTGTGAAAATATCCACTAAATGAGGGAATAATATGTGTGAGGGTACCCCAGAAGAATTCCAAATGTGTGTGGGTAGAAGATATATCCCACGGGGGTAAAGTTGAAAAAAGTTGAAAAAAATTCTTTTTTGGACTTTGTCATTTTTGCAGCGTTTATCAGACTTTCAGATAGGGGAAATGTCAATGAGCGTTCCGATTTCAGTTCCAGAACGATTCACCCGATGAGTCCTTCATATTTATTCGTTTTCAGCCAATTTTCAAAATTTTTGAAAATTTCATTTTTTTGTGAAAATATCCACTAAATGAGGGAATAATATGTGTGAGGGTACCCCAGGAGAGTTCCAAATGTGTGTGGGTGGAATATATATCCCACGGGGGTAAAATTGAAAAAAGGTGAAAAAAATTTTTTTTTGGACTTAGTCATTTTTTCAGCGTTTATCAGACTTTCAGATAGTGGAAATGTCAGTGAGCGTTCCGATTTCAGTTCCAGAGCGATTCGCCCGATGAGTCCTTCATATTTAGTCGTTTTCAGCTAATTTTCAGAATTTTTGAAAATTTCACTTTTTTGTGAAAATATCCACTAAATGAGGGAATAATATGTGTGAGGGTACCCCAGGAGAGTTCCAAATGTGTGTGGGTAGAATATATATCTCACGGGGGTAAAATTGAAAAAAGTTTAAAAAAATTTTTTTTTCGACTTAGTAATTTTTCCGGCGTTTATCAGACTTTCAGATAGGGTAAATGTCAGTGAGCGTTCCCATTTAAGTTCCAGAGTGATTCGCCCGATGAGTCCTTCATATTTAGGCGTTTCCAGCCAATTTTCTGAATTTTTGAAAATTTCACTTTTTTGTGAAAATATCCACTAAATGAGGGAATAATATGTGTGAGGGTACCCCAGGAGAGTTCCAAATGTGTGTGGGTAGAATATATATCCCACGGGGTAAAATTGAAAAAAGTTTAAAAAAATTTTTTTTGGGACTTAGTCATTTTTCCCGCGTTTATCAGACTTTCAGCTAGGGGAAATGTCAGTGAGCGTTCCAATTTCAGTTCCAGAGTGATTCGCCCGATGATTTGTTCATATTTAGTCATTTTCAGCCAATTTTCTTAATTTTTGAAAATTTCACTTTTTTGTGAAAATATCCACTAAATGAGGGAATAATATGTGTGAGGGTACCCCAGGAGAGTTCCAAATGTGTGTGGGTAGAATATATATCCCACGGGGGTAAAATTGAAAAAAGGTGAAAAAAATTTTTTTTTAGACTTAGTCATTTTTTCAGATTTTATCTGACTTTCAGATAGGGGAAATATCAGTGAGCTTTCCGATTTCAGTTCCAGAGCGATTCGACCGATGAGTCCTTCATATTTAGACGTTTTCAGCCAATTGTCTGAATTTTTGAAAATTTCACTTTTTTGTGAAAATATCCACTAAATGAGGGAATAATATGTGTGAGGATACCCCAGGAGAGTTCCAAATGTGTGTGGGTAGAATATATATCCCACGGGGGTAAAATTGAAAAAAGTTGAAAAAAATTTTTTTTTCGACTTAGTCATTTTTCCGGCGTTTATCAGACTTTCAGATAGGGGAAATGTCAGTGAGCGTTCCCATTTAAGTTCCAGAGTGATTCGCCCGATGAGTCCTTCATATTTAGTCATTTCCAGCCAATTTTCAGAATTTTTGAAAATTTCACTTTTTTGTGAAAATATCCACTAAATGAGGGAATAATATGTGTGAGGGTACCCCAGGAGAGTTCCAAATGTGTGTGGGTAGAATATATATCCCACGGGGGTAAAATTGAAAAAAGGTGAAAAAAAAATTTTTTTAGACTTAGTCATTTTTTCAGCGTTTATCAGACTTTCAGATAGTGGAAATGTCAGTGAGCGTTCCGATTTCAGTTCCAGAGCGATTCGCCCGATGAGTCCTTCATATTTAGTCGTTCTCATCCAATTTTCAGAATTTTTGAAAATTTCACTTTTTTGTGAAAATATCCACTAAATGAGGGAATAATATGTGTGAGGGTACCCCAGGAGAGTTCCAAATGTGTGTGGGTAGAATATATATCCCACGGGGGTAAAATTGAAAAAAGTTAATAAAAAATTTTTTTTGGACCTAGTCATTTTTCCGGCGTTTATCAGACTTTCAGATAGTGGAAATGTCAGTGAGCGTTCCGATTTCAGTTCCAGAGCGATTCGCCCGAAGAGTCCTTCATATATAGTCATTTTCAGCCAACTTTCTGAATTTTTGAAAATTTCACTTTTTTGTGAAAATATCCACTAAATGAGGGAATAATATGTGTGAGGGTACCCCAGAAGAATTCCAAATGTGTGTGGGTAGAAGATATATCCCACGGGGGTAAAGTTGAAAAAAGTTGAAAAAAATTCTTTTTTGGACTTTGTCATTTTTGCAGCGTTTATCAGACTTTCAGATAGGGGAAATGTCAATGAGCGTTCCGATTTCAGTTCCAGAACGATTCACCCGATGAGTCCTTCATATTTATTCGTTTTCAGCCAATTTTCAAAATTTTTGAAAATTTCATTTTTTTGTGAAAATATCCACTAAATGAGGGAATAATATGTGTGAGGGTACCCCAGGAGAGTTCCAAATGTGTGTGGGTGGAATATATATCCCACGGGGGTAAAATTGAAAAAAGGTGAAAAAAATTTTTTTTTGGACTTAGTCATTTTTTCAGCGTTTATCAGACTTTCAGATAGTGGAAATGTCAGTGAGCGTTCCGATTTCAGTTCCAGAGCGATTCGCCCGATGAGTCCTTCATATTTAGTCGTTTTCAGCCAATTTTCAGAATTTTTGAAAATTTCACTTTTTTGTGAAAATATCCACTAAATGAGGGAATAATATGTGTGAGGGTACCCCAGGAGAGTTCCAAATGTGTGTGGGTAGAATATATATCTCACGGGGGTAAAATTGAAAAAAGTTTAAAAAAATTTTTTTTTCGACTTAGTAATTTTTCCGGCGTTTATCAGACTTTCAGATAGGGGAAATGTCAGTGAGCGTTCCCATTTAAGTTCCAGAGTGATTCGCCCGATGAGTCCTTCATATTTAGGCGTTTCCAGCCAATTTTCTGAATTTTTGAAAATTTCACTTTTTTGTGAAAATATCCACTAAATGAGGGAATAATATGTGTGAGGGTACCCCAGGAGAGTTCCAAATGTGTGTGGGTAGAATATATATCCCACGGGGTAAAATTGAAAAAAGTTTAAAAAAAATTTTTTTGGGACTTAGTCATTTTTCCCGCGTTTATCAGACTTTCAGCTAGGGGAAATGTCAGTGAGCGTTCCAATTTCAGTTCCAGAGTGATTCGCCCGATGATTTGTTCATATTTAGTCATTTTCAGCCAATTTTCTTAATTTTTGAAAATTTCACTTTTTTGTGAAAATATCCACTAAATGAGGGAATAATATGTGTGAGGGTACCCCAGGAGAGTTCCAAATGTGTGTGGGTAGAATATATATCCCACGGGGGTAAAATTGAAAAAAGGTGAAAAAAATTTTTTTTTAGACTTAGTCATTTTTTCAGATTTTATCTGACTTTCAGATAGGGGAAATATCAGTGAGCTTTCCGATTTCAGTTCCAGAGCGATTCGACCGATGAGTCCTTCATATTTAGTCATTTCCAGCCAATTTTCAGAATTTTTGAAAATTTCACTTTTTTGTGAAAATATCCACTAAATGAGGGAATAATATGTGTGAGGGTACCCCAGGAGAGTTCCAAATGTGTGTGGGTAGAATATATATCCCACGGGGGTAAAATTGAAAAAAGGTGAAAAAAAAATTTTTTTAGACTTAGTCATTTTTTCAGCGTTTATCAGACTTTCAGATAGTGGAAATGTCAGTGAGCGTTCCGATTTCAGTTCCAGAGCGATTCGCCCGATGAGTCCTTCATATTTAGTCGTTCTCATCCAATTTTCTGAATTTTTGAAAATTTCACTTTTTTGTGAAAATATCCACTAAATGAGGGAATAATATGTGTGAGGGTACCCCAGGAGAGTTCCAAATGTGTGTGGGTAGAATATATATCCCTCGGGGGTAAAATTGAAAAGAGTTGAAAAAATATTTTTTTTGGACTTAGTCATTTTTCCGGCGTTTATCAGACTTTCAGATAGGGGAAATGTCAGTGAGCATTCCCATTTAAGTTCCAGAGTGATTCGCCCGATGAGTCCTTCATATTTAGTCGTTTCCAGCCAATTTTCTGAATTTTTGAAAATTTCACTTTTTTGTGAAAATATCCACTAAATGAGGGAATAATATGTGTCAGGGTACCCCAGGAGAGTTCCAAATGTGTGTGGGTAGAATATATATCCCACGGGGGTAAAATTCAAAAAAGTTTAAAAATTTTTTTTTTTCGACTTAGTAATTTTTCCGGCGTTTATCGGACTTTCAGATAGGGGAAATGTCAGTGAGCGTTCCCATTTAAGTTCCAGAGTGATTCGCCCAATGAGTCGTTCATATTTAATCATTTTCAGCCAATTTTCTGAATTTTTGAAAATTTCACTTTTTTTGTGAAAATATCCACTAAATGAGGGAATAATATGTGTGAGGGTACCCCAGGAAAGTTCCAAATGTGTGTGGGTAGAATATATATCCCACGGGGGTAAAATTGAAAAAAGTTTAAAAAAAATTTTTTTGGGACTTAGTCATTTTTCCGGCGTTTATCAGAATTTCAGATAGGGGAAATGTCAGTGAGAGTTCCGATTGCAGTTCCAGAGCGATTCGCCCGTTGAGTCCTTCATATTTATTCGTTTTCAGCCAATTTTCTGAATTTTTGAAAATTTCACTTTTTTGTGAAAATATCCACTAAATGAGGGAATAATATGTGTGAGGGTACCCCAGGAGAGTTCCAAATGTGTGTGGGTAGAATATATATCCCACGGGGGTAAAGTTGAAAAAAGTTAAAAAAAAAATTTTTGGGGACTTAGTCATTTTTCCGGCGTTTATCAGACTTTCAGATAGGGGAAATGTCAGTGAGCGTTCCCATTTAAGTTCCAGAGTGATTCGCCCGATGATTTGGTCATATTTAGTCATTTTCAGCCAATTTTCTTAATTTTTGAAAATTTCACTTTTTTGTGAAAATATCCACTAAATGAGAGAATAATATGTGTGAGGGTACCCCAGGAGAGTTCCAAATGTGTGTGGGTAGAATATATATCCCACGGGGGTAAAATTGAAAAAAGTTGAAAAATATTTTTTTTTCGACTTAGTCATTTTTCTGGCGTTTATCAGACTTTCAAATAGGGGAAATGTCATTGAGCGTTCCCATTTAAGTTCCAGAGCGACTCGCCCATTGAGTCCTTCATATTTATTCGTTTTCAGCCAATTTTCTAAATTTTTGAAAATTTCACTTTTTTGTGAAAATATCCACTAAATGAGGGAATAATATGTGTGAGGGTACCCCAGGAGAGTTCCAAATGTGTGTGGGTAGAACATATATCCCACGGGGGTAAAATTGAAAAAAGTTGAAAAAATTTTTTTTGAGACTTGGTCATTTTTCCGGCGTTTATCAGACTTTCAGATAGGAGAAATGTCAGTGAGCGTTCCGATTTCAGTTCCAAAGCGATTCGCCTGATGATTTGTTCATATTTAGTCATTTTCAGCCAATTTTCTTAATTTTTGAAAATTTCACTTTTTTGTGAAAATATCCACTAAATGAGGGAATAATATGTGTGAGGGTACCCCAGGAGAGTTCCAAATGTGTGTGGGTAGAATATATATCCCACGGGGATAAAATTGAAAAAAGTTGAAAATAAAATGTTTTGGACTTAGTCATTTTTCCAGCGTTTATCAGACTTCAGTTAGGGGAGTTGTCAGTGAGCGTTCCGATTTCAGTTCCAGAGCGATTCGCCCGATGAGTCCTTCATATTTAGTCGTTTTCAGCCAATTTTCTGAATTTTTGAAAATTTCACTTTTTTGTCAAAATATCCACTAAATGAGGGAATAATATATGTGAGGGTACCCCAGTAGAGTTCCAAATGTGTGTGGGTAGAATATATATCCCACGGGGGAAAAATTGAAAAAAGTTGAAAATTTTTTTTTTTTCGACTTAGTCATTTTTCCGGCGTTTATCAGACTTTCAGATAGGAGAAATGTCAGTGAGCGTTCCGATTTCAGTTCCAGAGCAATTCGCCCGAAGATTCCTTCATATTTAGTCGTTTTCAGCCAATTTTCTGAATTTTTGAAAATTTCACTTTTTTTGTGAAAATATCCACTAAATGAGGGAATAATATGTGTGAGGGTACCCCAGGAGAGTTCCAAATGTGTGTGGGTAGAATATATATCTCACGGGGGTAAAATTGAAAAAAGTTATAAAAAAAATGTTTTGGACTTAGTCATTTTTCCGGCGTTTATCAGACTTTCAGATAGGTGAAATGTCAGTGAGCATTCCGATTTCAGTTCCAGAGCGATTCGCCCAATGAGTCCTTCATATTTAGTCGTTTTCAGCCAATTTTCAGAATTTTTGAAAATTTCACTTTTTTTGTGAAAATATCCACTAAATGAGGGAATAATATGTGTGAGGGTACCCCAGGAGAGTTCCAAATGTGTGTGGGTAGAATATATATCTCACGGGGGTAAAATTGAAAAAAGTTATAAAAAAAATGTTTTGGACTTAGTCATTTTTCCGGCGTTTATCAGACTTTCAGATAGGTGAAATGTCAGTGAGCATTCCGATTTCATTTCCAGAGCGATTCGCCCAATGAGTCCTTCATATTTAGTCGTTTTCAGCCAATTTTCTGAATTTTTGAAAATTTCACTTTTTTTGTGAAAATATCCACTAAATGAGGGAATAATATGTGTGAGGGTACCCCAGGAGAGTTCCAAATGTGTGTGGGTAGAATATATATCTCACGGGGGTAAAATTGAAAAAAGTTATAAAAAAAATGTTTTGGACTTAGTCATTTTTCCGGCGTTTATCAAACTTTCAGTTAGGGGAGTTGTCACTGAGCGTTCCGATTTCAGTTCCAGAGCGATTCGCCCGATGACTCGTTCATATTTAGTCATTTTCAGCCACTTTTCTGAATCTTTGAAAATTTCACTTTTTTGTAAAAATATCCACTAAATGAGGAAATAATATGTGTGAGGGTACCCCAGGAGAGTTCCAAATGTGTGTGGGTAGAATATATATCCCACAGGGGTAAAATTGAAAACAGTGGAAAAAAAAATTTTTTTTGGGACTTAGTCATTTTTCCGGCGTTTATCAGACTTTCAGATAGGGGAAATGTCAGTGAGCGTTCCGATTTCAGTTCCAGAGCGATTCGCCCGATGAGTCCTTCATATTTATTCATTTTCAGCCAATTTTCAGAATTTTTGAAAATTTCACTTTTTTGTGAAAATATCCACTAAATGAGGGAATAATATGTGTGAGGGTACCCCAGGAGAGTTCCAAATGTGTGTGGGTAGAATATATATCCCACGGGGGTAAAATTGAAAAAAGTTGAAAAAAAAATGTTTTGGACTTAGTTATTTTTCCGGCGTTTATCAGACTTTCAGATAGGGGAAATGTCAGTGAGCGTTCCGATTTCAGTTCCAGAGCGATTCGCCCGATGAGTCCTTCATATTTAGTCATTTTCAGCCAATTTTCTGAATTATTGAAAATTTCACTTTTTTGTGAAAATATCCACTAAATGAGGGAATAATATGTGTGAGGGTACCCCAGGAGAGTTCCAAATGTGTGTGGGTAGAATATATATCCCACGGGGGTAAAATTGAAAAAAGTTGAAAAAAAAATGTTTTGGACTTAGTCATTTTTCCAGCAATTAATAGACTTTCAGTTAGGGGAAATGTCAGTGAGTGTTCCGATTTCAGTTCCAGAGCGATTCGCCCGATGAGTCCTTCATATTTATTCATTTTCAGCCAATTTTCAGAATTTTTGAAAATTTCACTTTTTTGTGATAATATCCACTAAATGAGGGAATAATATGTGTGAGGGTACCCCAGGAGAGTTCCAAATGTGTGTGGGTAGAATATATATTCCACAGGGGTAAAATTGAAAAAAGTGGAAAAAAACAAATTTTTTTGGGACTTAGTCATTTTTCCAGCGTTTATCAGACTTTCAGATAGCGGAAATGTCAGTGAGCGTTCCAATTTCAGTTCCAGAGCGATTCACCCGATGAGTCCTTCATATTTAGTCGTTTCCAGCCAATTTTCTGAATTATTGAAAATTTCACTTTTTTGTGAAAATATCCACTAAATGAGGGAATAATATGTGTGAGGGTACCCCAGGAGAGTTCCAAATGTGTGTGGGTAGAATATATATCCCACGAGGGTAAAATTGAAAAAAGTTGAAAAAAAAATGTTTTGGACTTAGTCATTTTTCCGGCGTTTAATAGACTTTCAGTTAGGGGAAATGTCAGTGAGTGTTCCGATTTCAGTTCCAGAGCGATTCGCCCGATGAGTCCTTCATATTTATTCATTTTCAGCCAATTTTCAGAATTTTTGAAAATTTCACTTTTTTGTGAAAATATCCACTAAATGAGGGAATAATATGTGTGAGGGTACCCCAGGAGAGTTCCAAATGTGTGTGGGTAGAATATATATCCCACGGGGGTAAAATTGAAACAAATTTTTTTTGGACTTAGTCATTTTTCCAGCGTTTATCAGACTTTCAGATAGCGGAAATGTCAGTGAGCGTTCCAATTTCAGTTCCAGAGCGATTCACCCGATGAGTCCTTCATATTTAGTCGTTTTCAGCCAATTTTCTGAATTTTTGAAAATTTCACTTTTTTGTGAAAATATCCACTAAATGAGGGAATAATATGTGTGAGGGTACCCCAGGAGAGATCCAAATGTGTGTGGGTAGAATATATATCCCACGGGGGTAAAATTGAAAAAAATTGAAAAATTTTTTTTTTTTGACTTAGTCATTTTTCTGGCGTTTATCAGACTTTCAGATAGGAAAAATGTCAGTGAGCGTTTCGATTTCAGTTCCAGAGCAATTCACCTGAAGAGTCCTTCATATTTAGTCGTTTTCAGCCAATTTTCAGAATTTTTCAAAAAATTTCACTTTTTTGTGAAAATATCCACTAAATGAGGGAATAAAATGTGTGAGGGTACCCCAGGAGAGTTCCAAATGTGTGTGGGTAGAATATATATCCCACGGGGGTAAAATTGAAAAAAGTTGAAAAAAAAGTTTTTTTTCGAATTAGTCATTTTTCCGCCGTTTATCAGTTTTTCAGATAGGGGAAATGTCAATGAGCGTTCCAATTTCAGATCCAGAGCGATTCGCCTGATGAGTCGTTCATATTTAGTCATTTTCAGCCACTTTTCTGAATTTTTGAAAATTTCACTTTTTTTTGAAAATATCCACTAAATGAGGGAATAATATGTGTGAGGGTACCCCAGGAGAGATCCAAATGTGTGTGGGTAGAATATATATCCCACGGGGGTAAAATTGAAAAAAGTTGAAAAAATTTTTTTTTTAACTTAGTTATTTTTCCGGCGTTTATCAGACTTTCAGATAGGGGAAATGTCAGTGAGCGTTCCCATTTCAGTTCCAGAGCGATTCGCCCGATGAGTCCTTCATATTTAGTCGTTTTCAGCCAATTTTCTGAATTTTTGAAAATTTCACTTTTTTGTGAAAATATCCACTAAATGAGGGAATAATATATGTGAGGGTACCCCAGGAGAGTTCCAAATATGTGTGGGTAGAATATACATCCTACGGCTGTAAAATTGAAAAAGGGTGAAAAAATTTTTTTTTGGACTTAGTTATTTTTCCGGCGTTTATCAGACTTTCAGATAGGGGAAATGTCAGTGAGTGTTCCGATTTCAGTTCCAGAGCTATTCCCCCGATGAGTCCTTCATATTTAGTCGTTTTCAGCCAATTTTCTGAATTTTTGAAAATTTCACTTTTTTGTGAAAATATCCACTAAATGAGGGAATAATATGTGTGAGGGTACCCCAGGAGAGTTCCAAATGTGTGTGGGTAGAATATATATCCCACGGGGGTAAAATTGAAAAAAGTTGAAAAAAATTCTTTTTGGACTTCGTTATTTTTCCAGAGTTTATCAGACTTTCAGATAGGGGAAATGTCAGTGAGCGTTCCGATTTCAGTTCCAGAGCGATTCGCCCGATGAGTCCTTCATATTTAGTCGTTTTCAGCCAATTTTCTGAATTTTTGAAAATTTCACTTTTTTGTGAAAATATCCACTAAATGAGGGAATAATATATGTGAGGGTACCCCAGGAGAGTTCCAAATGTGTGTGGGTAGAATATATATCCCACGGGGGTAAAATTGAAAAAAATTGAAAATTTTTTTTTTTTCGACTTAGTCATTTTTCCGGCGTTTATCAGACTTTCAGATAGGAGAAATGTCAGTGAGCGTTTCGATTTCAGTTCCAGAGCAATTCACCCGAAGAGTCCTTCATATTTAGTCGTTTTCAGCCAATTTTCTGAATTTTTGAAAATTTCACTTTTTTGTGAAAATATCCACTAAATGAGGGAATAATATGTGTGAGGGTACCCCAGGAGAGATCCAAATGTGTGTGGGTAGAATATATATTTCCCACGGGGGTAAAATTGAAAAAAGTTGAAAAAAATTTTTTTTTAACTTAGTTATTTTTGCGGCGTTTATCAGACTTTCAGATACGGGAAATGTCAGTGAGCGTTCCCATTTCAGTTCCAGAGCGATTCGCCCGATGAGTCCTTCATATTTAGTTGTTTTCAGCCAATTTTCTGAATTTTTGAAAATTTCACTTTTTTGTGAAAATATCCACTAAATGAGGGAATAATATATGTGAGGGTACCCCAGGAGAGTTCCAAATATGTGTGGGTAGAATATACATCCCACGGCTGTAAAATTGAAAAAAGGTGAAAAAAATTTTTTTTGGACTTAGTTATTTTTCCGGCGTTTATCAGACTTTTAGATAGGGGAAATGTCAGTGAGCGTTCCGATTTCAGTTCCAGAGCGATTCGCCCGATGAGTCCTTCATATTTAGTCGTTTTCAGCCAATTTTTTGAATTTTTGAAAATTTCACTTTTTTGTGAAAATATCCACTAAATGAGGGAATAATATATGTGAGGGTACCCCAGGAGAGTTCCAAATGTGTGTGGGTAGAATATATATCCCACGGGGGTAAAATTGAAAAAAATTGAAAAAAATTTTTTTTTGGACTTAGTCATTTTTTCAGCGTTTATCAGACTTTCACATTGGAGAAATGTCAGTGAGCGTTCCGATTTCAGTTCCAGAGCGATTAGCCCGATGAGTCCTTAATATTTAGCAGTTTTCAGCCAATTTTCAGAATTTTTGAAAATTTCAATTTTTTGTGAAAATATCCACTAAATGAGGGAATAATATGTGTGAGGGTACCACAGGAGAGTTCCAAATGTGTGTGGGTAGAATATATATCCCACGGGGGTAAAATTGAAAAAAGTTGAAAAATTTTTTTTTTGGGACTTAGTCATTTTTCCCGCGTTTATCAGACTTTCAGTTAGGGGAAATGTCAGTGAGCGCTCCAATTTCAGTTCCAGAGCGATTTGCCCAATGAGTCGTTCATATTTAGTCATTTTCAGCCAATTTTCAGAATTTTTGAAAATTTCACTTTTTTGTGAAAATATCCACTAAATGAGGGAATAATATGTGTGAGGGTACCCCAGGAGAGATCCAAATGTATATGGGTAGAATATATATCCCACGGGGGTAAAATTGAAAAAAGTTGAAAAAATTTTTTTTTTAGACTTAGTCATTTTTCCAGCGTTTATCAGACTTTCAGATAGGGGAAATGTCAGTGAGCGTTCCGATTTCAGTTGCAGAGCGATTTGCCCGATGAGTCCTTCATATTTAGTCGTTTTCAGCCAATATTCTGAATATTTGAAAATTTCACTTTTTTGTGAAAATATCCACTTAATGAGGGAATAATATGTGTGAGGGTACGCCAGGAGAGTTCCAAATGTGTGTGGGTAGAATATATATCCCACGTGGGTAAAATTGAAAAAAGGTGAAAAAATTTTTTTTATGGACTTAGTCATTTTTTCAGCGTTTATCAGACTTTCACATAGGAGAAATGTCAGTGAGCGTTCCGATTTCAGTTCCAGAGCGATTCGCCCGATGAGTCCTTCATATTTAGTAGTTTTCAGGAAATTTTCAGAATTTTTGAAAATTGCAATTTTTTGTGAAAATATCCACTAAATGAGGGAATAATATGTGTGAGGGTACCCCAGGAGAGTTCCAAATGTGTGTGGGTAGAAAATAGATCCCACGGGGGTAAAATTGAAAAAAGTTGAAAAAATTTTTTTTTGACTTAGTCATTTTTCCGGCGTTTATCAGACTTTCAGTTAGGGCAAATGTCATTGAGCATTCCAATTTCAGTTCCAGAGCGATTTGCCCGATGAGTCCTTCATATTTAGTCGTTTTCAGCCAATATTCTGAATATTTGAAAATTTCACTTTTTGGGAAAATATCCACTAAATGAGGGAATAATATGTGTGATGGTACCCCAGGAGAGTTCCAAATGTATATGGGTAGAATATATATCCCACGGGGGTAAAATTGAAAAAAGTTGAAAAAATTTTTTTTTTAGACTTAGTCATTTTTCCAGCGTTTATCAGACTTTCAGATAGGGGAAATGTCAGTGAGCGTTCCGATTTCAGTTGCAGAGCGATTTGCCCGATGAGTCCTTCATATTTAGTCATTTTCAGCCAATATTCTGAATATTTGAAAATTTCACTTTTTTGTGAAAATATCCACTTAATGAGGGAATAATATGTGTGAGGGTACGCCAGGATAGTTCCAAATGTGTGTGGGTAGAATATATATCCCACGGGGGTAAAATTGAAAAAAGGTGAAAAAATTTTTTTTATGGACTTAGTCATTTTTCTGGCGTTTATCAGACTTTCAATTAGGGCAAATGTCATTGAGCGTTTCAATTTCAGTTCCAGAGCGATTCGCCCGATGAGTCTTTCATATTTAGTCGTTTTCAGCCAATATTCTGAATATTTGAAAATTTCACTTTTTGTGAAAATATCCACTAAATGAGGGAATAATATGTGTGAGGGCACCCCAGGAGAGTTCCAAATGTGTGGGTAGAATATATATCCCACGGGGGTAAAATTGAAAAAAGGTGAAAAAATTTTTTTTGGGACTTAGTCATTTTTCTGGCGTTTATCAGACTTTCAGTTAGGGGAAATGTCAGTGAGCGTTCCAATTTCAGTTCCAGAGCGATTTGCCCAATGAGTCATTCATATTTAGTCATTTTCAGCCAATTTTCAGAATTTTTGAAAATTTCACTTTTTTGTGAAAATATCCACTAAATGAGGGAATAATATGTGTGAGGGTACCCCAGGAGAGTTCCAAATGTGTGTGGGTAGAATATATATCCCACGGGGGTAAAATTGAAAAAAGTTGAAAAAAATTTTTTTTTGGACTTAGTCATTTTTCCAGCGTTTATCAGACTTTCAGTTAGGGCAAATGTCATTGAGCGTTCCAATTTCAGTTCCAGAGCGATTCGCCCAATGAGTCCTTCATATTTAGTCATTTTCAGCCAATTTTCTGAATTTTTGAAAATTTCACTTATTGTGAAAATATCCACTAAATGAGGGCATAATATGTGTGAGGGTACCCCAGGAGAGTTCCAAATGTGTGTGGGTAGAAGATAGATCCCACGGGGGTAAAATTGAAAAAAGTTTTATAAAAATTTTTTTTGGACTTAGTCATTTTTCCGGCGTTTATCAGACTTTCAATTAGGGCAAGTGTCATTGAGTGTTCCAATTTCAGTTCCAGAGCGATTCGCCCGATGAGTCCTTCATATTTAGTCGTTTTCAACCAATATTCTGAATATTTGAAAATGTCACTTTTTGTGAAAATATCCACTAAATGAGGGAATAATATGTGTGATGGTACCCCAGGAGAGTTCCAAATGTATATGGGTAGAATATATATCCCACGGGGGTAAAATTGAAAAAGTTGAAAAAATATTTTTTTTGGACTTAGTTATTTTTCCAGCGTTTATCAGACTTTCAGAGAGGGGAAATGTCAGTGAGCGTTCCGATTTCAGTTCCAGAGCGATTCGCCCAATGAGTCCTTCATATTTAGTAGTTTTCAGCCAATTTTCAGAATTTTTGAAAATTTCACTTTTTTGTGAAAATATCCACTAAATGAGGGAATAATATGTGTGAGGGTACCCCAGGAGAGTTCCAAATGTGTGTGGGTAGAAGATATATCCCACGGGGGTAAAATTGAAAAAAGGTGAAAAAAAATTTTTTTTGGACTTAGTCATTTTTCCGGCGTTTATCAGACTTTCAATTTGGGCAAATGTCAGTGAGCGTTCCGACTTCAGTTCCAGAGCGATTTGCCCGATGAGTTCTTCATATTTAGTCATTTTCAGCCAATTTTCAGAATTTTTGAAAATTTCACTTTTTTGTGAAAATATCCACTAAATGAGGGAATAATATGTGTGAGGGTACCCCAGGAGAGTTCCAAATGTGTGTGGGTAGAAGATATATCCCACGGAGGTAAAATTGAAAAAAGTTTTAAAAAAATTTTTTGGGACTTAGTCATTTTTCCGGCGTTTTTATCAGACTTTCAGTTAGGGGAAATGTCAGTGAGCGTTCCAATTTCAGTTACAGAGCGATTTGCCCGATGAGTCGTTCATATTTAGTCATTTTTAGCCAATTTTCTGAAGTTTTGAAAATTTCACTTTTTTGTGAAAATATCCACTAAATGAGGGAATAATATGTGTGAGGGTACCCCAGCAGAGTTCCAAATGTGTGTGGGTAGAATATATATCCCACGGGGGTAAAATTGAAAAAAGTTTTAAAATTTTTTTTTGGGACTTAGTCATTTTTCCAGCGTTTATCAGACTTTCAATTAGGGCAAATGTCATTGAGCGTTCCAATTTCAGTTACAGAGCGATTTGCCCGATGAGTCCTTCATATTTAGTCATTTTCAGCCAATTTTCTGAATTTTTGAAAATTTTACTTTTTTGTGAAAATATCCACTAAATGAGGGAATAATATGTGTGAGGGTACCCCAGGAGAGTTCCAAATGTGTGTGGGTAGAAGATATATCCCACGGGGGTAAAATTGAAAAAAGTTTTAAAATTTTTTTTTTGGGACTTAGTCATTTTTCCGGCGTTTATCAGACTTTCAGTTAGGGGAAATGTCAGTGAGCGTTCCGATTTCAGTTCCAGAGCGATTCGCCCGATGAGTCCTTCATATTTAGTCGTTTTCAGCCAATTTTCAGAATTTTTGAAAATTTCACTTTTTTGTGAAAATATCCACTAAATGAGGGAATAATATGTGTGAGGGTACCCCAGGAGAGTTCCAAATGTGTGTGGGTAGAAGATATATCACACAGGGGTAAAATTGAAAAAAGGTGAAAAAAAATATTTTTTGGACTTTGTCATTTTTTCAGCGTTTATCAGACTTTCACATAGGAGAAATGTCAGTGAGCGTTCCGATTTCAGTTCCAGAGCGATTCGCCCGATGAGTCCTTCATATTTAGTTGTTTTCAGCAAATTTTCAGAATTTTTGAAAATTTCACTTTTTTGTGAAAATATCCACTAAATGAGGGAATAATATGTGTGAGGGTACCCTAGGAGAGTTCCAAATGTGTGTGGGTAGAAGATAGATCCCACAGGGGTAAAATTGAAAAAAGTTGAAAAAAATTTTTTTGGACTTAGTCATTTTTCCGGCGTTTATCAGACTTTCAGTTATGGGAAATGTCAGTGAGCGTTCCGATCTCAGTTCCAGAGCGTTTCGCCTGATGAGTCGTTCATATTTAGTCATTTTCAGCCAATTTTCTGAATTTTTGAAAATTTCACTTTTTTGTGAAAATATCCACTAAATGAGGGAATAATATGAGTGAGGGTACCCCAGGAGAGTTCCAAATGTGTGTGGGTAGAATATATATCCCACGGGGGTAAAATTGAAAAAAGTTTTAAAATTTTTTTTAGGGACTTAGTCATTTTTCCGGCGTTTATCAGACTTTCAGATAGGGGAAATGTCAGTGAGCATTCCGATTTCAGTTCCAGAGCGATTCGCCCAATGAGTCCTTCATATTTAGTAGTTTTCAGCAAATTTTCAGAATTTTTGAAAATTTCACTTTTTTGTGAAAATATCCACTAAATGAGGGAATAATATGTGTGAGGGCACCCCAGGAGAGTTCCAAATGTGTGTGGGTAGAATATATATCCCACGGGGGTAAAATTGAAAATAGTTTAAAAAATTTTTTTTTGAACTTAGTCATTTTTCCGGCGTTTATCAGACTTTCAGATAGGGGAAATGTCAGTGAGCGTTCCGATTTCAGTTCCAGAGCGATTCGCCCGATGAGTCCTTCATATTTAGTTGCTTTCAGACAATTTTCTGAATTTTTGAAAATTTCACTTTTTTGTGAAAATATCCACTAAATGAGGGAATAATATGTGTGAGGGTACAACAGGAGAGTTCCAAATGTGTGTGGGTAGAATATATATCCCACGGGGGTAAAATTGAAAAAAGTTTTAAAATTTTTTTTAGGGACTTAGTCATTTTTCCGGCGTTTATCAGACTTTCAGATAGGGGAAATGTCAGTGAGCATTCCGATTTCAGTTCCAGCACGATTCGCCCGATGAGTCCTTCATATTTAGTAGTTTTCAGCAAATTTTCAGAATTTTTGAAAATTTCACTTTTTTGTGAAAATATCCACTAAATGAGGGAATAATATGTGTGAGGGCACCCCAGGAGAGTTCCAAATGTGTGTGGGTAGAATATATATCCCACGGGGGTAAAATTGAAAAAAGTTGAAAAAAGTTTTTTTTAGACTTAGTCATTTTTCCGGCGTTGATCAGACTTTCAGTTAGGGGAAATGTCAGTGAGCATTCCGATTTCAGTTCCAGAGCAATTCGCCCGATGAGTCATTCATATTTAGTCATTTTCAGCCAATTTTCTGAATTTTTAAAAATTTTACTTTTTTGTGAAAATATCCACTAAATAAGGGAATAATATGTGTGAGGGTACCCCAGGAGAGTTCCAAATGTGTGTGGGTAGAATATATATCCCACGGGGGTAAAATTGAAAATAGTTTAAAAAATTTTTTTTTAGACTTAGTCATTTATCCGGCGTTTATCAGACTTTCAGATAGGGGAAATGTCAGTGAGCGTTCCGATTTCAGTTCCAGAGCGATTCGCCCAATGAGTCCTTCATATTTAGTAGTTTTCAGCAAATTTTCAGAATTTTTGAAAATTTCACTTTTTTGTGAAAATATCCACTAAATGAGGAGTAATATGTGTGAGGGCAACCCAGGAGAGTTCCAAATGTGTGTGGGTAGAATATATATCCCACGGGGTTAAAATTGAAAAAAGTTGAAAAAAAGGTTTTTTTAGACTTAGTCATTTTTCCGGCGTTGCAGGGACTCTCTCTGGAGGTGGCCGAGCTCCAACAACACGTGAGTAGCTGTTCTGGAGCACATTTGGTAGAGCCAAAGGTACGTCTGCCTGATCTATTTTTTGGTGAACAACAAGATTTTTTTTCTTTTAAAAATGCTTCTTTATTGTATTTTCGTTTAAGACCCGGATCCTCTGGTGATGAATCACAGCGCATAGCGTTCATAATGTCACTTTTGCGCAAGGATCCTCAGGGATGGGCTTTTTCTCTTCAACCTAGTGATCCGTGCTTTAGATCAGTGGATAGTTTTTTTTCTGCTTTGGGTTTGTTGTACGATGATCCTGATCGTGTCTCATCTGCTGAGTCTGAATTGAGACGTTTGAGGCAGGGATCAGGTAATGTGGAAAAGTATTGTTCTCACTTCCGTCGGTGGTCTGCCCAGGTGGGGTGGAACGATTCAGCTTTGAAAAGTTTGTTTCTGGCGGGGCTAGGTGAAAGGGTTAAAGATTTGCTGATTGCTTGTCCCACACCCGGAAACTTGCAGGAGGCTATGCAATTAGCTATACGGGTGGACAGGAGACTGCGTGCAAGGGTTAATGAGAGCAAATCCTCTGCTATGTCAGCTCCGAGTCTTGAGAGGGTCTGTGCTGACAAAGGAAAGCCGATGGAGATTGGGGCGCTGACACCCCGCTCTGAGGAAAAAGACCGCAGGCTTTCTGAAGGTTTGTGCTTCTATTGCGGAAATTCTGGTCATTTTATTAAGAACTGTGTGCTTCGTATGAACAAAGAAAAAAAAATGGTCAGTTATGCCCGTATTGCCTGTTTAGATTCTAAGGGGGTATTCCTATCTGCTACTACCACTGCTCAGGAAGAATTAATTGAATTTCGGGTATTTGTGGATTGTGGTTCTACTCTGAATGTGATTGATGGGGGATTCTTGGAAAAACTTACATTAAAACCTAAACCTTTGTCATCCCCTATTGCTGTGGTTTCTGTCGATGGCTCTCCCTTGAAGAGTGTTACTCACAAGGTCTGTGAATTTCCCCTCACTATTAATGGTATTCATCAAGAGAATTTGGATTTGGTAGTATTGAATAATTTGCCTTCTCCAGTAATATTGGGGTTGCCCTGGTTAAATTTGCATAATCCTGTACTGGATTGGTCTACCAATGAAATTAAGTCCTGGAGCCCTAAATGTTATGACAAGTGTTGTAACGGACGTATTGCTGTGGTGGAAAAAGGGGAATTACCTGTAACTATTCAGGATTTTTGGAGAGTTTTTTCTGAGGAGGAGTCACAAATTTTGCCTCCCCATAGAGACTATGATTGTACCATTGAATTTGTCCCTGGAGCGACTCTTCCTAAAAGTCGTTTATTTAATCTTACTATTCCTGAGAGAAAGGCTTTGGAGGAATACATACAGACAAGCTTGGCCGCCCGTCACTTTAGGCCTTCCAAGTCTCCTGTGGCTGTTGGATTTTTTTTTGTTAAAAAAAAAGATGGCGGTTTATGTCCTTGTCTGGACTTTTGTGAGATTAATAAAATTACTGTACGCAATCCTTACCCACTGCCATTGATTCCTGATTTGTTTAACCAGTTAGTGGGGGCCAAGTGGTTCTCTAAAATTGATCTCCGGGGAGCATACAATTTGTTGCGCATGAAGGAGGGTGATGAATGGAAGACTGCTTTTAACACTCCTGTGGGTCATTTTGAGAATCTGGTTATGCCTTTTGGTCTTACCAATGCTCCAGCATTTTTTCAGAATCTTATTAATGACATCCTTAGACCTTTGATCGGCAAAAATGTGGTTGTGTATTTGGATGACATTCTGATTTATTCGCCTGATCTGGAGTCTCATTGGCGGAGCGTACGTGAGGTTTTACAGTTATTAATGGACAATTCGCTTTTTGCTAAGCTAGAGAAATGTGAGTTCGCTGTACAGAGAATTAGTCTTTTGGGTTACATTATCTCCAGTGAAGGTTTTGAGATGGACCCGGTTAAAGTTCAAGCTGTGCAGGAATGGCCTAGGCCTATTGGTTTGAAATCGATACAGAGGTTTTTGGGTTTCGCCAATTATTACAGAAAATTCATAAAAAAAAATTCTATTATTGTCAAACCACTGACCGATCTCACCAGGAAAGGTGCTAATGCGGTTCAGTGGACTTCTGAGGCCATTGAAGCTTTTGTGTTTCTAAAGGAGAGGTTCACCTCTGCTCCCATCCTTATGCAGCCTGATGTGACTAAGTCGTTTTTGGTTGAGGTTGATGCTTCTTCTGTGGGGGTCGGTGCGGTGTTGTCTCAGGAAAGCAAGGATGGAGTACATCCCTGTGCCTTTTTTTCAAAAAAAATTTCTGAGACTGAACTTAATTACGATATTGGTAATCGGGAATTGCTGGCTATTAAACTCGCATTTGAACACTGGCGTCATCTCTTGGAAGGTGCTGAATTTCCCATTCAGGTTTTCACTGATCATAAAACTCTGATCTATCTTGATGCTGCCAAGCGCTTGAATGCCCGTCAGGCTAGGTGGGCACTTTTTTTCTTGCGGTTTAATTTTTCCGTTACTTACATCCCGGGTACCAAGAATGTTAAAGCGGATGCTTTGTCTCGCAGCTTTTCTCCTATGGTCAGTGCTGAGGAGGAGGAGGAGAGCATTTTACAAGAAGGTGTTGTGATTGCTGCTTTGGACTCCGTTTTGGAGGATGAGATTTTTAAAGCTCAAGAGAATGCCCCATCTAACACTCCCCATGGGAGGTTGTTTGTGCCTAGGACCTTTAGGAGAGATTTGTTTGTTGAGTGTCATGAGTCTCGGTTGGCAGGTCATCCAGGAATTTCTGAGACCAAGAGACTTGTGGGTCACAGTTTTTGGTGGCCTGGATGGCAGAAGGAAGTCATTAAGTGGGTGCGTCAATGTACTGTGTGTGCTAGATCTAAGTCTTCGCATGCTCCTGCTGCGGGGTTGCTTTGCCCTCTGGACACATCTGGCTATGGACTTTATTACTGACCTTCCCCCCTCTGAAGGTTTCATGGTCATCTGGGTGGTCGTGGACCATTTTAGCAAGATGTGTCACTTGGTTCCCTTCATCAAACTGCCTTGCGTTAAGACACTCGCGAAGGCCTTTGTCAAGGAAATTGCCAGACTACATGGCGTTCCTACTGACATTGTTTCTGATAGGGGACCTCAGTTCGTGGCTCATTTTTGGCGTGCCTTTTGTGACAGGTCGGGAGTTCATTTGTCGTTTTCATCCGGATATCATCCTGAGTCTAATGACCAGACAGAAAGAAAGTACCAGGATGTTGAGCAGTTCTTGCGTTGCTTTGTGGCAGACAATCAAGAGGAGTGGTCTGAGTTTCTGCCACTTGCTGAATATGCTCTTAACAACCATACATCCTCTTCTGCTGGGTGTTCGCCTTTTTTTTGTTGTACTGGGAGACATCCGTCTTTTGGGTCATTCTCCAAATTGGTATCGGCTGTGCCGGAGGAGGAGAGTT
Organism: Phyllobates terribilis; assembly: GCF_046119375.1. Lineage (NCBI taxonomy): Eukaryota > Metazoa > Chordata > Amphibia > Anura > Dendrobatidae > Phyllobates > Phyllobates terribilis. Next base: position 15,018,477 of record NW_027362773.1, on the reverse strand, counting down.
TTTGCGGTGATTTGGAGAGAGTTTGGACGGATGTGCATGTTAATCTTCAGGAGGCTAACAAAAAATCTAAGAGGTACTTTGATAGGAAACGGCAAGAAGTTTCGTTTGCTATTGGTGACATGGTTTGGTTGTCCTCTAAGAATCTGCGATTGAGGATTCCTTCGAAAAAATTGGGTCCCAAGTTTGTAGGGCCCTTTAAGGTGCTTCAGATAGTTAACCAATCTGCTGTTAGGTTGGAGGTTCCTACCTCCTGGAAGAATAATCTGGTGTTTCATGTTTCTCTGTTGAAAAAAGCTGATGTGTCGGTTGGTGACACCTCTGCCACTGTTCCTCCGGTGGTGGAGGACGGGGAATATGAAATTTCCCGCATCCTAAATTCTAGACGGTATAGAGGGAGTTTGCAGTATCTCGTCGCTTGGAAGGGTTTCGGACCCGAGGATAACTCATGGGTGAGGGCGGATGATGTTTCTGCTTCCAGACTTGTCAGAGCATTTCACAGGAGGTTTCCTGATAAGCCCGGTCCTAGGGGATCCGGAGGATCCTCTTAGAAGAGGGGGTACTGTTAGAACTCTCCTGTTAGGTTTTTTCTAGTTTGCTGGTCACATGACCATTTTTGCCTATTTAATCCGGCTCCGCCCTTCTGGCCTTGCTGGACTTCATTGTATTTACTACTCTTGAGCTAGCTTGGTGCTCTGTTACCGTTCTCTGTTAGTTTTGCTAGGTCTTCGGACCTCTATGTTCTTTGTTGTGTGTTTGTCTTTGACTGCTACAATTTCTGCTAGGAGGTGTCCAACTTTATCCCAGTCCCTAGTTCTTGTAGGGATTCCTCCCTTGCATCTATAGGTCTTCGTACAGACTAGCCGAGGACTTTAGCGGGTCTGATCGCAGGATCAGGTTCCCCGTTACATCGTAGGGATCCAGGATAGTTCGATGGTAGGGACAGATCTCCTGTCTTTCCTTAGTGCTTGTAGCAGATCATAACAGGAATAATATGTGTGAGGGTACCCCAGGAGTGTTCCAAATGTGTGTGGGTAGAAGATATATCCCACAGGGGCAAAATTGAAAAAAGGTGAAAAAATTTTTTTTTGGACTTAGTCATTTTTTCAGTGTTTATCAGACTTTCACATAGGAGAAATGTCAGTGAGCATTCCGATTTCAGTTCCAGAGCGATTCGCCCGATGAGTCCTTCATATTTAGTCATTTTCAGCCAATTTTCTGAATTTTTGAAAATTTCACTTTTTTGTGAAAATATCCACTAAATGAGGGAATAATATGTGTGAGGGTACCCCAGGAGAGTTCCAAATGTGTGTTGGTAGAATATATATCACACGGGGGTAAAATTGAAAAAAGTTAAAAAAAATTTTTTTTTGGACTTAGTCATTTTTTCAGCGTTTATCAGACTTTCAATTTGGGCAAATGCCAGTGAGCATTCCGATTTCAGTTCCAGAGCGATACGCCCGATGAGTCCTTCATATTTAGTAGTTTTCAGCAAATTTTCAGAATTTTTGAAAATTTCACTTTTTTTGTGAAAATATCCACTAAATGAGGGAATAATATGTGTGAGGGCACCCCAGGAGAGTTCCAAATGTGTGTGGGCAGAATATATATCCCACGGGGGTAAAATTGAAAAAAGGTGAAGAAAATTTTTTTTTAGACTTAGTCATTTTTCCAGCGTTTATCAGACTTTCAGATAGGGGAAATGTCAGTGAGCGTTCCGATTTCAGTTCCAGAGCGATTCGCCCGATGAGTCCTTCATATTTAGTCATTTTCAGCCAATTTTCTGAATTTTTGAAAATTTCACTTTTTTTGTGAAAATATCCACTAAATGAGGGAATAATATGTGTGAGGGTACCCCAGGAGAGTTCCAAATGTGTGTGGGTAGAATATATATCCCATGGGGGTAAATTTGAAAAAAGGTGAAAAATTTTTTTTAGGGACTTAGTCATTTTTCCGGCGTTTATCAGACTTTCAGTTAGGGGAAATGTCAGTGAGCGTTTCAATTTCAGTTCCAGAGCGATTTGACCGATGAGTCGTTCATATTTAGTCATTTTCAGCAAATTTTATGAATTTTTGAAAATTTCACTTTTTTGTGAAAATATCCACTAAATGAGGGAATAATATGAGTGAGGGTACCCCAGGAGAGTTCCAAATGTGTGTGGGTAGAATATATATCCCACGGGGGTAAAATTGAAAAAAGTTTTAAAATTTTTTTTAGGGACTTAGTCATTTTTCCGGCGTTTATCAGACTTTCAGTTAGGGGAAATGTCAGTGAGCGTTTCAATTTCAGTTCCAGAGCGATTTGCCCGATGAGTCGTTCATATTTAGTCATTTTCAGCAAATTTTCTGAATTTTTGAAAATTTCACTTTTTTGTGAAAATATCCACTAAATGAGGGAATAATATGTGTGAGGGTACCCCAGGAGAGTTTCAAATGTATATGGGTAGAATATATATCCCACGGGGGTAAAATAGAAAAATGTTGAAAAAAATTCTTTTTTGGACTTAGTCATTTTTCCGGCGTTTATCAGACTTTCAGTTAGTGGAAATGTCAGTGAGCGTTCTGATCTTAGTTCCAGAGCGTTTCGCCCAATGAGTCCTTCATATTTAGTCATTTTCAGCCAATTTTCTGAATTTTTGAAAATTTCACTTTTTTGTGAAAATATCCACTAAATGACGGAATAATATGTGTGAGGGTACCCCAGGAGAGTTCCAAATGTTTGTGGGTAGAATATATATCCCACGGGGGTAAAATTGAAAAAAGTTTTATAAAATTTTTTTTGGGACTTTGTCATTTTTCCTGCGTTTATCAGACTTTCAGTTAGGGGAAATGTCAGTGAGCACTTGAATTTTAGTTCCAGAGCGATTTGCCCGATGAGTCGTTCATATTTAGTCATTTTCAGCCAATTTTCAGAATTTTTGAAAATTTCACTTTTTTGTGAAAATATCCACTAAATGAGGGAATAATATGAGTGAGGGTACCCCAGGAGAGTTCCAAATGTGTGTCGGTAGAATATATATCCCACGGGGGTAAAATTGAAAAAAGTTTTAAAATTTTTTTTAGGGACTTAGTCATTTTTCCGGCGTTTATCAGACTTTCAGTTAGGGGAAATGTCAGTGAGCGTTCCGATTTCAGTTCCAGAGCGATTCGCCCGATGAGTCCTTCATATTTAGTCGTTTTCAGCCAATTTTCAGAATTTTTGAAAATTTCACTTTTTTGTGAAAATATCCACTAAATGAGGGAATAATATGTGTGAGGGTACCCCAGGAGAGTTCCAAATGTGTGTGGGTAGAAGATATATCACATGGGGGTAAAATTGAAAAAAGGTGAAAAAAAATATTTTTTGGACTTAGTCATTTTTTCAGCGTTTAGCAGACTTTCAGATAGGGGAAATGTCAGTGAGCATTCCGATTTCAGTTCCAGAGCGATTCGCCCGATGAGTCCTTCATATTTAGTTGTTTTCAGCAAATTTTCAGAATTTTTGAAAATTTCACTTTTTTGTGAAAATATCCACTAAATGAGGGAATAATATGTGTGAGGGTACCCCAGGAGAGTTCCAAATGTGTGTGGGTAGAAGATAGATCCCACGGGGGTAAAATTGAAAAAAGTTGAAAAAAATTTTTTTGGACTTAGTCATTTTTCCGGCGTTTATCAGACTTTCAGTTATGGGAAATGTCAGTGAGCGTTCTGATCTCAGTTCCAGAGCGTTTCGCCCGATGAGTCGTTCATATTTAGTCATTTTCAGCCAATTTTCTGAATTTTTGAAAATTTCACTTTTTTGTGAAAATATCCACTAAATGAGGGAATAATATGTGTGAGGGCACCCCAGGAGAGTTCCAAATGTGTGTGGGTAGAATATATATCCCACGGGGGTAAAATTGAAAAAAGTTGAAAAAAGTTTTTTTTAGACTTAGTCATTTTTCCGGCGTTGATCAGACTTTCAGATAGGGGAAATGTCAGTGAGCGTTCCGATTTCAGTTCCAGAGCGATTTGCCCGATGAGTCGTTCATATTTAGTCATTTTCAGCCAATTTTCTGAATTTTTGAAAATTTTACTTTTTTGTGAAAATATCCACTAAATAAGGGAATAATATGTGTGAGGGTACCCCAGGAGAGTTCCAAATGTGTGTGGGTAGAATATATGTCCCACGGGGGTAAAATTGAAAAAAGTTTTATAAAAATTTTTTGGGGACTTTGTCATTTTTCCGGCGTTTATCAGACTTTCAGTTAGGGGAAATGTCAGTGAGCGTTTCAATTTCAGCTCCAGAGCGATTTGCCCGATGAGTCGTTCATATTTAGTCCTTTTCAGCCAATTTTCTGAATTTTTGAAAATTTCACTTTTTTGTGAAAATATCCACTAAATGGGGGAATAATATGTGTGAGGGTACCCCAGGAGAGTTCCACATGTGTGTGGGTAGAATATATATCCCAAGGGGGTAAAATTGAAAAAAGTTGTAAAAAATTTTTTTTTGGACTTAGTCATTTTTTCAGCGTTTATCAGACTTTCAAATAGGGGACATGTCAGTGAGCTTTCTGATTTCAGTTCCAGCACGATTCGCCCGATGAGTCCTTCATATTCAGTCGTTTTCAGCCAATTTTCTGAATTTTTGAAAATTTCACTTTTTTGTGAAAATAACCACTAAATGAGGGAATAATACGTGTGAGGGTACAACAGGAGAGTTCCAAATGTGTGTGGGTAGAATATATATCCCACAGCGGTAAAAGTGAAAAAAGGTGAAACATTTTTTTTTTTGGACTTAGTCATTTTTTCAGCATTTATCAGACTTTCATATAGGGGAAATCTCAGTGAGCGTTCCGATTTCAGTTCTAGAGCGATTCGCCCTATGAGTCCTTCATATTTAGTCGTTTTCAGCCAATTTTCAGAATTTTTGAAAATTTCACTTTTTTGTGAAAATATCCACTAAATGAGGGAATAATATGCGTGAGGGTACCCCAGGAGCGTTCCAAATGTGTGTGGGTAGAATATATACATCCCACGGGGGTAAAATTGAAAAAAGTTGAAAAAAATTTTTTTTTAGACTTAGTCATTTATCCGGCGTTTATCAGACTTTCAGATAGGGGAAATGTCAGTGAGCGTTCCGATTTCAGTTCCAGAGCGATTCGCCCAATGAGTCCTTCATATTTAGTAGTTTTCAGCAAATTTTCAGAATTTTTGAAAATTTCACTTTTTTGTGAAAATATCCACTAAATGAGGAGTAATATGTGTGAGGGCAACCCAGGAGAGTTCCAAATGTGTGTGGGTAGAATATATATCCCACGGGGTTAAAATTGAAAAAAGTTGAAAAAAAGGTTTTTTTAGACTTAGTCATTTTTCCGGCGTTGCAGGGACTCTCTCTGGAGGTGGCCGAGCTCCAACAACACGTGAGTAGCTGTTCTGGAGCACATTTGGTAGAGCCAAAGGTACGTCTGCCTGATCTATTTTTTGGTGAACAACAAGATTTTTTTTCTTTTAAAAATGCTTCTTTATTGTATTTTCGTTTAAGACCCGGATCCTCTGGTGATGAATCACAGCGCATAGCGTTCATAATGTCACTTTTGCGCAAGGATCCTCAGGGATGGGCTTTTTCTCTTCAACCTAGTGATCCGTGCTTTAGATCAGTGGATAGTTTTTTTTCTGCTTTGGGTTTGTTGTACGATGATCCTGATCGTGTCTCATCTGCTGAGTCTGAATTGAGACGTTTGAGGCAGGGATCAGGTAATGTGGAAAAGTATTGTTCTCACTTCCGTCTGTGGTCTGCCCAGGTGGGGTGGAACGATTCAGCTTTGAAAAGTTTGTTTCTGGCGGGGCTAGGTGAAAGGGTTAAAGATTTGCTGATTGCTTGTCCCACACCCGGAAACTTGCAGGAGGCTATGCAATTAGCTATACGGGTGGACAGGAGACTGCGTGCAAGGGTTAATGAGAGCAAATCCTCTGCTATGTCAGCTCCGAGTCTTGAGAGGGTCTGTGCTGACAAAGGAGAGCCGATGGAGATTGGGGCGCTGACACCCCGCTCTGAGGAAAAAGACCGCAGGCTTTCTGAAGGTTTGTGCTTCTATTGCGGAAATTCTGGTCATTTTATTAAGAACTGTGTGCTTCGTATGAACAAAGAAAAAAAAATGGTCAGTTATGCCCGTATTGCCTGTTTAGATTCTAAGGGGGTATTCCTATCTGCTAGTACCACTGCTCAGGAAGAATTAATTGAATTTCGGGTATTTGTGGATTGTGGTTCTACTCTGAATGTGATTGATGGGGGATTCTTGGAAAAACTTACATTAAAACCTAAACCTTTGTCATCCCCTATTGCTGTGGTTTCTGTCGATGGCTCTCCCTTGAAGAGTGTTACTCACAAGGTCTGTGAATTTCCCCTCACTATTAATGGTATTCATCAAGAGAATTTGGATTTGGTAGTATTGAATAATTTGCCTTCTCCAGTAATATTGGGGTTGCCCTGGTTAAATTTGCATAATCCTGTACTGGATTGGTCTACCAATGAAATTAAGTCCTGGAGCCCTAAATGTTATGACAAGTGTTGTAACGGACGTATTGCTGTGGTGGAAAAAGGGGAATTACCTGTAACTATTCAGGATTTTTGGAGAGTTTTTTCTGAGGAGGAGTCACAAATTTTGCCTCCCCATAGAGACTATGATTGTACCATTGAATTTGTCCCTGGAGCGACTCTTCCTAAAAGTCGTTTATTTAATCTTACTATTCCTGAGAGAAAGGCTTTGGAGGAATACATACAGACAAGCTTGGCCGCCCGTCACTTTAGGCCTTCCAAGTCTCCTGTGGCTGTTGGATTTTTTTTTGTTAAAAAAAAAGATGGCGGTTTATGTCCTTGTCTGGACTTTTGTGAGATTAATAAAATTACTGTACGCAATCCTTACCCACTGCCATTGATTCCTGATTTGTTTAACCAGTTAGTGGGGGCCAAGTGGTTCTCTAAAATTGATCTCCGGGGAGCATACAATTTGTTGCGCATGAAGGAGGGTGATGAATGGAAGACTGCTTTTAACACTCCTGTGGGTCATTTTGAGAATCTGGTTATGCCTTTTGGTCTTACCAATGCTCCAGCATTTTTTCAGAATCTTATTAATGACATCCTTAGACCTTTGATCGGCAAAAATGTGGTTGTGTATTTGGATGACATTCTGATTTATTCGCCTGATCTGGAGTCTCATTGGCGGAGCGTACGTGAGGTTTTACAGTTATTAATGGACAATTCGCTTTTTGCTAAGCTAGAGAAATGTGAGTTCGCTGTACAGAGAATTAGTCTTTTGGGTTACATTATCTCCAGTGAAGGTTTTGAGATGGACCCGGTTAAAGTTCAAGCTGTGCAGGAATGGCCTAGGCCTATTGGTTTGAAATCGATACAGAGGTTTTTGGGTTTCGCCAATTATTACAGAAAATTCATAAAAAAAAATTCTATTATTGTCAAACCACTGACCGATCTCACCAGGAAAGGTGCTAATGCGGTTCAGTGGACTTCTGAGGCCATTGAAGCTTTTGTGTTTCTAAAGGAGAGGTTCACCTCTGCTCCCATCCTTATGCAGCCTGATGTGACTAAGTCGTTTTTGGTTGAGGTTGATGCTTCTTCTGTGGGGGTCGGTGCGGTGTTGTCTCAGGAAAGCAAGGATGGAGTACATCCCTGTGCCTTTTTTTCAAAAAAAATTTCTGAGACTGAACTTAATTACGATATTGGTAATCGGGAATTGCTGGCTATTAAACTCGCATTTGAACACTGGCGTCATCTCTTGGAAGGTGCTGAATTTCCCATTCAGGTTTTCACTGATCATAAAAATCTGATCTATCTTGATGCTGCCAAGCGCTTGAATGCCCGTCAGGCTAGGTGGGCACTTTTTTTCTTGCGGTTTAATTTTTCCGTTACTTACATCCCGGGTACCAAGAATGTTAAAGCGGATGCTTTGTCTCGCAGCTTTTCTCCTATGGTCAGTGCTGAGGAGGAGGAGGAGAGCATTTTACAAGAAGGTGTTGTGATTGCTGCTTTGGACTCCGTTTTGGAGGATGAGATTTTTAAAGCTCAAGAGAATGCCCCATCTAACACTCCCCATGGGAGGTTGTTTGTGCCTAGGACCTTTAGGAGAGATTTGTTTGTTGAGTGTCATGAGTCTCGGTTGGCAGGTCATCCAGGAATTTCTGAGACCAAGAGACTTGTGGGTCACAGTTTTTGGTGGCCTGGATGGCAGAAGGAAGTCATTAAGTGGGTGCGTCAATGTACTGTGTGTGCTAGATCTAAGTCTTCGCATGCTCCTGCTGCGGGGTTGCTTTGCCCTCTGGACACATCTGGCTATGGACTTTATTACTGACCTTCCCCCCTCTGAAGGTTTCATGGTCATCTGGGTGGTCGTGGACCATTTTAGCAAGATGTGTCACTTGGTTCCCTTCATCAAACTGCCTTGCGTTAAGACACTCGCGAAGGCCTTTGTCAAGGAAATTGCCAGACTACATGGCGTTCCTACTGACATTGTTTCTGATAGGGGACCTCAGTTCGTGGCTCATTTTTGGCGTGCCTTTTGTGACAGGTCGGGAGTTCATTTGTCGTTTTCATCCGGATATCATCCTGAGTCTAATGACCAGACAGAAAGAAAGTACCAGGATGTTGAGCAGTTCTTGCGTTGCTTTGTGGCAGACAATCAAGAGGAGTGGTCTGAGTTTCTGCCACTTGCTGAATATGCTCTTAACAACCATACATCCTCTTCTGCTGGGTGTTCGCCTTTTTTTTGTTGTACTGGGAGACATCCGTCTTTTGGGTCATTCTCCAAATTGGTATCGGCTGTGCCGGAGGAGGAGAGTTTTTGCGGTGATTTGGAGAGAGTTTGGACGGATGTGCATGTTAATCTTCAGGAGGCTAACAAAAAATCTAAGAGGTACTTTGATAGGAAACGGCAAGAAGTTTCGTTTGCTATTGGTGACATGGTTTGGTTGTCCTCTAAGAATCTGCGATTGAGGATTCCTTCGAAAAAATTGGGTCCCAAGTTTGTAGGGCCCTTTAAGGTGCTTCAGATAGTTAACCAATCTGCTGTTAGGTTGGAGGTTCCTACCTCCTGGAAGAATAATCTGGTGTTTCATGTTTCTCTGTTGAAAAAAGCTGATGTGTCGGTTGGTGACACCTCTGCCACTGTTCCTCCGGTGGTGGAGGACGGGGAATATGAAATTTCCCGCATCCTAAATTCTAGACGGTATAGAGGGAGTTTGCAGTATCTCGTCGCTTGGAAGGGTTTCGGACCCGAGGATAACTCATGGGTGAGGGCGGATGATGTTTCTGCTTCCAGACTTGTCAGAGCATTTCACAGGAGGTTTCCTGATAAGCCCGGTCCTAGGGGATCCGGAGGATCCTCTTAGAAGAGGGGGTACTGTTAGAACTCTCCTGTTAGGTTTTTTCTAGTTTGCTGGTCACATGACCATTTTTGCCTATTTAATCCGGCTCCGCCCTTCTGGCCTTGCTGGACTTCATTGTATTTACTACTCTTGAGCTAGCTTGGTGCTCTGTTACCGTTCTCTGTTAGTTTTGCTAGGTCTTCGGACCTCTATGTTCTTTGTTGTGTGTTTGTCTTTGACTGCTACAATTTCTGCTAGGAGGTGTCCAACTTTATCCCAGTCCCTAGTTCTTGTAGGGATTCCTCCCTTGCATCTATAGGTCTTCGTACAGACTAGCCGAGGACTTTAGCGGGTCTGATCGCAGGATCAGGTTCCCCGTTACATCGTAGGGATCCAGGATAGTTCGATGGTAGGGACAGATCTCCTGTCTTTCCTTAGTGCTTGTAGCAGATCATAACAGGAATAATATGTGTGAGGGTACCCCAGGAGTGTTCCAAATGTGTGTGGGTAGAAGATATATCCCACAGGGGCAAAATTGAAATAAGGTGAAAAATTTTTTTTTGGACTTAGTCATTTTTTCAGTGTTTATCAGACTTTCACATAGGAGAAATGTCAGTGAGCATTCCGATTTCAGTTCCAGAGCGATTCGCCCGATGAGTCCTTCATATTTAGTTGTTTTCAGCCAATTTTCTGAATTTTTGAAAATTTCACTTTTTTGTGAAAATATCCACTAAATGAGGGAATAATATGTGTGAGGGTACCCCAGGAGACTTCCAAATGTATATGGGTAGAATATATATCCCACGGGGGTAAAATTTAAAAAAGTTGAAAAAAATTTTTTTTGGACTTAGTCGTTTTTCCAGCGTTTATCAGACTTTCAGATAGGGGAAATGTCAGTGAGCGTTCCGATTTCAGTTCCAGAGTGATTCGCCCAATGAGTCCATCATATTTAGTAGTTTTCAGCCAATTTTCCGAATTTTTGAAAATTTCACTTTTTTGTGAAAATATCCACTAAATGAGGGAATAATATGTGTGAGGGTACCCCAGGAGAGTTCCAAATGTGTGTGGGTAGAATATATATCCCACGGGGGTAAAATTGAAAAAAGTTTTAACAAAATTTTTTTGGGACTTAGTCATTTTTCCGGCGTTTATCAGACTTTCAGTTAGGGGAAATGTCAGTGAGCGTTCCAATTTCAGTTCCAGAGCGATTTGTCTGATGAGTCGTTCATATTTAGTCATTTTCAGCCAATTTTCAGAATTTTTAAAAATGTCACTTTTTTGTGAAAATATCCACTAAATGAGGGAATGATATGTGTGAGGCTACCCCAGGAGAGTTCCAAATGTGTGTGGGTAGAATATATATCCCACGGGGGTAAAATTGAAAAAAGTTTTAAAATTTTTTTTTTGGGACTTAGTCATTTTTCCGGCGTTTATCAGACTTTCAGTTAGGGGAAATGTCAGTGAGCGTTCCAATTTCAGTTCCAGAGCGATTCGCCCGATGAGTCGTTCATATTTAGTCGTTTTCAGCAATATTCTGAATGTTTGAAAATTTCACTTTTTTGTGAAAATATCCACTAAATGAGGGAATAATATGTGTGAGGGTACCCCAGAAGAGTTCCAAATGTGTGTGGGTAGAATATATATCCCACGGGGGTAAAATTGAAAAAAGGTAAAAAAAAATTTTTTTGGGACTTAGTCATTTTTTCAGCGTTTATCAGACTTTCAGATAGGGGAAATGTCAGTGAGCGTTCCAATTTCAGTTCCAGAGCGATTTGCCCGATGAGTCGTTCATATTTAGTCATTTTCAGCCAATTTTCAGAATTTTTTAAAATTTTACTTTTTTGTGAAAATATCCACTAAATGAGGGAACAATATGTGTGAGGGTACCGAGGAGAGTTACAAATGTGTGTGGGTAGAATATATATCCCACGGGGGTAAAATTGAAAAAGGATGAAAAAAAATTTTTTTTGGACTTAGTCATTTTTACGGCGTTTATCAGACTTTCAATTAGGGCAAATGTCATTGAGCGTTCCAATTTCAGTTCCAGAGCGATTCGACCGATGAGTCCTTCATATTTAGTCGATTTCAGCAATATTCTGAATATTTGAAAATTTCACTTTTTTGTGAAAATATCTGCTAAATGAGGGAATAATATGTGTGAGGGTACCCCAGCAGAGTTCCAAATGTGTTTGGGTAGAATATATATCCCACGGGGGTAAAATTGAAAAAAGTTTTAAAAAAATTTTTTTTGGACTTAGTCATTTTTCCGGCGTTTATCAGACTTTCAGTTAGGGGAAATGTCAGTGAGCGTTCCAATTTCAGTTCCAGAGCGATTTGCCCGATGAGTCGTTCATATTTAGTCATTTTCAGCCAATTTTCTGAATTTTTGAAAATTTCACTTTTTTGTGAAAATATCCACTAAATGAGGGAGAGTTCCAAATGTGTGTGGGTAGAATATATATCCCACGGGGGTAAAATTGAAAAAAGGTAAAAAAAAATTTTGGGGGATTTAGTCATTTTTTCAGCATTTATCAGACTTTCAGATAGGGGAAATGTCAGTGAGCTTTCCAATTTCAGTTCCAGAGCGATTTGCCAAATGAGTCGTTCATATTTAGTGATTTTCAGCCAATTTTCAGAATTTTTGAAAATTTCACTTTTTTGTGAAAATATCCACTAAATGAGGGAATAATATGTGTGAGGGTACCCCAGGAGAGTTACAAATGTGTGTGGGTAGAATATATATCCCACGGGGGTAAATTTGAAAAAAGATGAAAAAAAATTTTTTTGGACTTAGTCATTTTTTCAGCGTTTATCAGACTTTCACATAGGAGAAATGTCAGTGAGCATTCCGATTTCAGTTCCAGAGCGATTCGCCTGATGAGTCGTTCATATTTAGTCATTTTCAGCCAATTTTCTGAATTTTTGAAAATTTCACTTTTTTGTGAAAATATCCACTAAATGAGGGAATGATATGTGTGAGGCTACCCCAGGAGAGTTCCAAATGTGTGTGGGTAGAATATATATCCCACGGGGGTAAAATTGAAAAAAGTTTTAAAAATTTTTTTTTGGGTCTTAGTCATTTTTCCGGCGTTTATCAGACTTTCAGTTAGGGGAAATGTCAGTGAGCGTTCCAATTTCAGTTCCAGAGCGATTTGCCCAATGAGTCGTTCATATTTAGCCATTTTCAGCCAATTTTCTGAATTTTTGAAAATTTCACTTTTTTTGTGAAAATATCCACTAAAGGAGGGAATAATATGTGTGAGGGTACCCCAGCAGAGTTTCAAATGTGTGTGGGTAGAATATATATCCCACGGGGGTAAAATTGAAAAAAAAATTTTTTTTGGACTTAGTCATTTTTCCGGCGTTTATCAGACTTTCAATTAGGGCAAATGTCATTGAGCGTTCCAATTTCAGTTCCAGAGCGATTCTCCCGATGAGTCATAGAATCATAGAATCATAGAATCATAGAATGTAGAGTTGGAAGGGACCTCCTGGGTCATCTGGTCCAACCCCCTGCTCAAAGCAGGATTCACTAAATCATCTCAAACAGATGTCTGTCCAGCCTCTGTTTGAAGACGTCCATTGAAGGGGAACTCACCACCTCTCGTGGCAGCCTGTTCCACTCATTGATCACCCTCACTGTCAAAAAGTTTTTTCTAATATCTAATCTGTGTCTCCTCCCATTTAGTTTCATCCCATTGCTTCTAGTCTTTCCTTGTGCAAATGAGAATAAAGATGATCCTTCTACAATGTGACAGCCCTTGACATATTTGTAGACAGCTATTAAGTCTCCTCTCAGTCTTCTTTTTTGCAAGCTAAACATTCCCAAATCCTGCAACCGTTCCTCATAGGACATGGTTTGCAGACCAGTCACCATTCTGGTCGCTCTTCTCTGAACTTGCTCCAGTTTGTCTATGTCTTTTTTAAAATGTGGTGCCCAAAACTGTACACAGTATTCCAGATGAGGTCTGACCAAAGAGGAGTAAAGTCCGATAATGACTTCACGTGATCTAGACTGTATGCTTCTGTTAATACATCCCAGAATTGTATTTGTCTTTTTGCTGCTGCATCACACTGTTGACTCATGTTCAGTCTATGATCTATTAGAATACCTAAGTCTTTTTCACATGTAATGTTGCTTAGCTCTATTCCTCAAATTCTGTATATGCTTTTTTCATTTTTATTGCCCAGATGTAGTACTTTGCATTTTTCCCTGTTAAAAACCATTCTGTTGGTTGCTGCCCACTGCTCCAGTTTATTTAGGTCTTTTTGAATCCTCTCACTCTCTTCTCTAGTATTAGCTATCCCTCCTAGCTTTGTGTCATCAGCAAATTTAATCAGTTTACCCTCAATTCCTTCATCTAAATCATTGATAAAGATGTTGAACAATACAGGTCCCAGGACGGAGCCCTGTGGTACCCCACTTGAGACATTCATCCAGCTGGATGTGAAGCCATTTACAACCACCCTTTGAGTCCAATCACTAAGCCAGTTATGAATCCACCTAACAGTTGCCTGGTCCATTGCATACTTGGTCATTTTTTCAATAAGGATGGTGTGAGATACTTTGTCAAATGCTTTGCTGAAGTCAAGATATACTATATCTACAGCATTTCCCTGATCCACCCAGTCAGTGATTCTGTCATAGAAGGAAATTAAGTTAGTCTGACATGACTTGTTAGTTACAAACCCATGCTGACTCTGGTTAATCACTTCATTCTTATCCATGTACTTACCTTTCACTTTTTTGTGAAAATATCCACTAAATGAGGGAATAATATGTGTGAGGGTACCCCAGGAGAGTTCCAAATGTGTGTGGGTAGAAGATATATCCCACGGGGGTAAAATTGAAAAAAGCTGAAAAATTTTTTTTTTTGGACTTAGTCATTTTTCTGGCGTTTATCAGACTTTCTGGTAGGGGAAATGTCAGTGAGCGTTCCGATTTCAGTTCCAGAGCGATTCGCCCGATGAGTCCTTCATATTTAGTCGTTTTCAGCCAATTTTCAGAATTTTTGAAAATTTCTCTTTTTTGTAAAAATATCCACTAAATGAGGGAATAATATGTGTGAGGGTACCCCAGGAGAGTTCCAAATGTGTGTGGGTAGAATATATATCCCACGGGGTTAAAATTTAAAAAAGTTGAAAAAATTTTTTTTTGCACTTAGTCATTTTTCCAGCGTTTATCAGACTTTCAGTTAGGGGAAATGTCAGTGAGCGTTCCGATTTCAGTTCCAGAGCGATTCGCCCGATGAGTCCTTCATATTTAGTTGTTTTCAGCAATATTCTGAATATTTGAAAATTTCACTTTTTTGTGAAAATATCCACTAAATGAGGGAATAATATGTTGTGGGGATACCCCAGAAGAGTTCCAAATGTGTGTGGGTAGAATATATATCCCACGGAGGTAAAATTAAAAAAAGGGAAAAAAAAAATTTTTTTTGGACTTAGTCATTTTTTCAGCGTTTATCAGACTTTCAGTTAGGGGAAATGTCAGTGAGCGTTCCGATTTCAGTTCCAGAGCGATTCGCCCGATGAGTCCTTCATATTTAGTCGTTTTCAGCCAATTTTCTGAATTTTTGAAAATTTCACTTTTTTGTCAAAATATCCACTAAATGAGGGAATGTGAGGGTACCCCAGGAGAGTTCCAAATGTGTGTGGGTAGAATATATCCCACGGGGGTAAAATTGAAAAAAGTTTTAAAAAAATTTTTTTTGGACTTAGTCATTTTTCCGGCGTTTATCAGATTTTCAATTTGGGCAAATGTCATTGAACGTTCCAATTTCAGTTCCAGAGCAATTCGCCCGATGAGTCCTTCATATTTAGTAGTTTTCAGCAAATTTTCAGAATTTTTGAAAATTTCACTTTTTTTGTGAAAATATCCACTAAATGAGGGAATAATATGTGTGAGGGCACCCCAGGAGAGTTCCAAATGTGTGTGGGTAGAAGATTTATCCCACGGGGGTAAAATTGAAAAAAGTTGAAAAATTTTTTTTTTTCGACTTAGTCATTTTTCTGGCGTTTATCAGACTTTCAGGTAGGGGAAATGTCAGTGAGCGTTCCGATTTCAGTTCCAGAGCGATTCGCCCGATGAGTCCTTCATATTTAGTCGTTTTCAGCCAATTTTCAGAATTTTTGAAAATTTCACTTTTTTGTGAAAATATCCACTAAATGAGGGAATAATATGTGTGAGGGTACCCCAGGAGAGTTCCAAATGTGTGTGGGTAGAAGATTTATCCCACGGGGGTAAAATTGAAAAAAGTTGAAAAATTTTTTTTTTTCGACTTAGTCATTTTTCTTGCGTTTATCGGACTTTCAGGTAGGGGAAATGTCAGTGAGCGTTCCGATTTCAGTTCCAGAGCGATTCGCCCGATGAGTCCTTCATATTTAGTCGTTTTCAGCCAATTTTCAGAATTTTTGAAAATTTCTCTTTTTTGTGAAAATATCCACTAAATGAGGGAATGTGAGGGTACCCCAGGAGAGTTCCAAATGTGTGTGGGTAGAATATATATCCCACGGGGGTAAAATTGAAAAAAGTTTTAAAAAAATTTTTTTTGGACTTAGTCATTTTTCCGGCGTTTATCAGACTTTCAATTTGGGCAAATGTCAGTAAGCGTTCCGATTTCAGCTCCAGAGCGATTCGCCTGATAAGTCCTTCATATTTAGTCATTTTCAGCCAATTTTCTGAATTTTTGAAAATTTCACTTTTTTGTGAAAATATCCACTAAATGAGGGAATAATATGTGTGAGGGTACCCCAGGAGAGTTCCAAATGTGTGTTGGTAGAATATATATCACACGGGGGTAAAATTGAAAAAAGTTAAAAAAAATTTTTTTTTGGACTTAGTCATTTTTTCAGCGTTTATCAGACTTTCAATTTGGGCAAATGCCAGTGAGCATTCCGATTTCAGTTCCAGAGCGATACGCCCGATGAGTCCTTCATATTTAGTAGTTTTCAGCAAATTTTCAGAATTTTTGAAAATTTCACTTTTTTTGTGAAAATATCCACTAAATGAGGGAATAATATGTGTGAGGGCACCGCAGGAGAGTTCCAAATGTGTGTGGGCAGAATATATATCCCACGGGGGTAAAATTGAAAAAAGGTGAAGAAAATTTTTTTTTAGACTTAGTCATTTTTCCAGCGTTTATCAGACTTTCAGATAGGGGAAATGTCAGTGAGCGTTCCGATTTCAGTTCCAGAGCGATTCGCCCGATGAGTCCTTCATATTTAGTCATTTTCAGCCAATTTTCTGAATTTTTGAAAATTTCACTTTTTTTGTGAAAATATCCACTAAATGAGGGAATAATATGTGTGAGGGTACCCCAGGAGAGTTCCAAATGTGTGTGGGTAGAATATATATCCCACGGGGGTAAATTTGAAAAAAGGTGAAAAAATTTTTTTTTTGGACTGTCATTTTTTCAACGTTTATCAGACTTTCAGATAGGAGAAATGTCAGTGAGCGTTCCGATTTCAGTTCCAGAGCGATTCGCCCGATGAGTCCTTCATATTTAGTCGTTTTCAGCCAATTTTCTGAATTTTTGAAAATTTCACTTTTTTGTGAAAATATCCACTAAATGAGGGAATAATATGTGTGAGGGTACCCCAGGAGAGTTCCAAATGTGTGTGGGTAGAATATATATCCCATGGGGGTAAATATGAAAAAAAGGTGAAAAAAATTTTTTTTTAGACTTAGTCATTTTTTCAGCGTTTATCAGACCTTCAGATAGGAGAAATGTCAGAGAGCGTTCCGATTTCAGTTCCAGAGCGATTCGCCCGATGAGTCCTTCATATTTAGTCGTTTTCAGCCAATTTTCTGAATTTTTGAAAATTTCACTTTTTTGTGAAAATATCCACTAAATGAGGGAATAATATGTGTGAGGGTACCCCAGGAGAGTTCCAAATGTGTGTGGGTAGAATATATACCCCACGGTGGTAAAATTGAAAAAAGTTGAAAAAAAATTTTTTTTGGACTTAGTCATTTTTCCGGCGTTTATCAGACTTTCAATTTGGGCAAATGCCAGTGAGCATTCCGATTTCAGTTCCAGAGCGATTCGCCCGATGAGTCCTTCATATTTAGTCATTTTCAGCCAATTTTCTGAATTTTTGAAAATTTTACTTTTTTTGTGAAAATATCCACTAAATGAGGGAATAATATGTGTGAGGGTACCCCAGGAGAGTTCCAAATGTGTGTGGGTAGAATATATATCCCATGGGGGTAAATTTGAAAAAAGGTGAAAAAATTTTTTTTTTGGACTGTCATTTTTTCAACGTTTATCAGACTTTCAGATAGGAGAAATGTCAGTGAGCGTTCCGATTTCAGTTCCAGAGCGATTCGCCCGATGAGTCCTTCATATTTAGTCGTTTTCAGCCAATTTTCTGAATTTTTGAAAATTTCACTTTTTTGTGAAAATATCCACTAAATGAGGGAATAATATGTGTGAGGGTACCCCAGGAGAGTTCCAAATGTGTGTGGGTAGAATATATATCCCACGGGGGTAAAATTGAAAGAAGTTGAAAAATTTTTTTTTTTCGACTTAGTCATTTTTCTGGCGTTTATCAGACTTTCAGGTAGGGGAAATGTCAGTGAGCGTTCCGATTTCAGTTCCAGAGCGATTCATCCGATGAGTCCATCATATTTAGTCGTTTTCAGCCAATTTTCAGAATTTTTGAAAATTTCACTTTTTTGTGAAAATTTCCACTAAATGAGGGAATAATATGTGTGAGGGTACCCCAAGAGAATTCCAAATGTGTGTGGGTAGAAT
This sequence comes from Phyllobates terribilis, assembly GCF_046119375.1. Lineage (NCBI taxonomy): Eukaryota > Metazoa > Chordata > Amphibia > Anura > Dendrobatidae > Phyllobates > Phyllobates terribilis. The sequence continues at coordinate 15,000,385 of NW_027362773.1, read as the reverse complement.
ATATATCCCACGGGGATAAAATTGAAAAAAGATGAAGAAAAATTTTTTTTAGACTTAGTAATTTTTCTGGCGTTTATCAGACTTTCAGATAGGGGAAATGTCAGTGAGCGTTCCGATTTCAGTTCCAGAGCGATTCGCCCGATGAGTCCTTCATATTTAGTCGTTTTCAGCCAATTTTCTGAATTTTTGAAAATTTCACTTTTTTGTGAAAATATCCACTAAATGAGGGAATAATATGTGTGAGAGTACCCCAGGAGAGTTCCAAATGTGTGTGGGTAGAATATATATCCTACGGGGGTAAAATTGAAAAAAGTTGAAAAAAATTTATTTTTGGACTTATTCATTTTTCCGGCGTTTATCAGACTTTCAATTAGGGCAAATGTCAGTGAGCATTCAGATTTCAGTTCCAGAGGGATTCGCCCGATCAGTCCTTCATATTTAGTCGTTTTCAGCCAATTTTCTGAATATATGAAAATTTCACTTTTTTTGTGAAAATATCCACTAAATGAGGGAATAATATGTGTGAGGGCACCCCAGGAGAGTTCCAAATGTGTGTGGGTAGAATATATATCCCGCGGGGGTAAAATTGAAAAAAGTTTAAAAAATTAACTTTTTAGACTTAGTCATTTTTCCGGCATTTATCAGACTTTCAGATAGTGGAAATGTCAGTGAGCATTCCGATTTCAGTTCCAGAGCGATTCGCCCGATGAGTCCTTCATATTTAGTCGTTTTCAGCCAATTTTCTGAATTTTTGAAAATTTCACTTTTTTGTGAAAATATCCACTAAATGAGGGAATAATATGTGTGAGGGTACCCCAGGAGAGTTCCAAATGTGTGTGGGTAGAATATATACCCCACGGGGGTAAAATTGAAAAAAGTTGAAAAAAAATTGTTTTTGGACCTTGTCATTTTTCCGCCGTTTATCAGACTTTCAATTTGGGCAAATGTCAGAGAGTGTTCCGATTTCAGTTCCAGAGCAATTCACCCGATGAGTCCTTCATATTTAGTCGTTTTCAGCCAATTTTCTGAATTTTTGAAAATTTCTCTTTTTTGTGAAAATATCCACTAAATGAGGGAATAATATGTGTGAGGGTACCCCAGGAGAGTTCCAAATGTTTGTGGGTAGAATATATATCCCACGGGGGTAAAATTGAAAAAAGGTAAAAAAAATTTTTTTTTGGACTTAGTCATTTTTTCAGCGTTTTTCAGACTTTCAGATAGGGGAAATGTCAGTGAGCGTTCCGATTTCAGTTCCAGAGCGATTCGCCCGATGAGTCATTCATATTTAGTCATTTTCAGCCAATTTTCTGAATTTTTGAAAAATTCACTTTTTTGTGAAAATATCCACTAAATGAGGGAATAATATGTGTGAGGGTACCCCAACAGCGTTCCAAATGTGTGTGGGTAGAATATATATCCCACGGGGGTAAAATTGAAAAAAGGTGAAAAATTTTTTTTTTTGGACTTAGTCATTTTTTCAGCGTTTATCAGACTTTCAATTTGGGCAAATGTCAGAGAGTGTTCCGATTTCAGTTCCAGAGCTATTCGCCTGATGAGTCCTTCATATTTAGTCATTTTCAGCCAATTTTCTGAATTTTTGAAAATTTCACTTTTTTGTGAAAATATCCACTAAATGAGGGAATAATATGTGTGAGGGCACCCCAGGAGAGTTCCAAATGTGTGTGGGTAGAATATATATCCCGCGGGGGTAAAATTGAAAAAAGTTTAAAAAATTTACTTTTTAGACTTAGTCATTTTTCCGGCATTTATCAGACTTTCAGATAGTGGAAATGTCAGTGAGCATTCCGATTTCAGTTCCAGAGCGATTCGCCCGATGAGTCCTTCATATTTAGTCGTTTTCAGCCAATTTTCTGAATTTTTGAAAATTTCACTTTTTGTGAAAATATCCACTAAATGAGGGAATAATATGTGTGAGGGTACCCCAGGAGAGTTCCAAATGTGTGTGGGTAGAATATATACCCCACGGGGGTAAAATTGAAAAAAGTTGAAAAAAACTTGTTTTTGGACCTAGTCATTTTTCCGCCGTTTATCAGACTTTCAATTTGGGCAAATGTCAGAGAGTGTTCCGATTTCAGTTCCAGAGCAATTCACCCGATGAGTCCTTCATATTTAGTCGTTTTCAGCCAATTTTCAGAATTTTTGAAAATTTCACTTTTTTCTGAAAATATCCACTAAATGAGGGAATAATATGTGTGAGGGTACCCCAGGAGAGTTCCAAATGTGTGTGGGTAGAATATATATCCCATGGGGGTAAATTTGAAAAAAGGTGAAAAAAATTTTTTTTTCGACTTAGTCATTTTTCAGCGTTTGTCAGACTTTCAGATAGGAGAAATGTCAGTGAGCGTTCCAATTTCAGTTCCAGAGCGATTCGCCCGATGAGTCCTTCATATTTAGTTGTTTTCAGCCAATTTTCTGAATTTTTGAAAATTTCACTTTTTTGTGAAAATATCCACTAAATGAGGGAATAATATGTGTGAGGGTACCCCAGGAGAGTTCCAAATGTGTGTGGGTAGAATATATATCCCACGGGGGTAAAATTGAAAGAAGTTGAAAAATTTTTTTTTTTCGACTTAGTCATTTTTCTGGCGTTTATCAGACTTTCAGGTAGGGGAAATGTCAGTGAGCGCTCCGATTTCAGTTCCAGAGCGATTCATCCGATGAGTCCATCATATTTAGTCGTTTTCAGCCAATTTTCAGAATTTTTGAAAATTTCTCTTTTTTGTGAAAATATCCACTAAATGAGGGAATAATATGTGTGAGGGTACCTCAAGAGAATTCCAAATGTGTGTGGGTAGAATATATATCCCACGGGGATAAAATTGAAAAAAGATGAAGAAAAATTTTTTTTAGACTTAGTAATTTTTCCGGCGTTTATCAGACTTTCAGATAGGGGAAATGTCAGTGAGCGTTCCGATTTCAGTTCCAGAGCGATTCGCCCGATGAGTCCTTCATATTTAGTCGTTTTCAGCCAATTTTCTGAATTTTTGAAAATTTCACTTTTTTGTGAAAATATCCACTAAATGAGGGAATAATATGTGTGAGGGTACCTCAGGAGAGTTCCAAATGTGTGTGGGTAGAATATATATCCCACGGGGGTAAAATTGAAAAAAGTTGAAAACATTTTTTTTTTAGACTTAGTCATTTTTCCGGCGTTTATCAGACTTTCAGATAGGGGAAATGTCAGTGAGCGTTCCGATTTAAGTTCCAGAGCGATTCGCCCGATGAGTCGTTCATATTTAGTCATTTTCAGCCAATTTTCAGAATTTTTGAAAATTTCACTTTTTTGTGAAAATATCCACTAAATGAGGGAATAATATGTGTGAGAGTACCCCAGGAGAGTTCCAAATGTGTGTGGGTAGAATATATACCCCACGGGGGTAAATTTGAAAAAAGTTGAAAAAAAATTTTTTTTGGACTTAGTCATTTTTCCGGCGTTTATCAGACTTTCAGATAGCGGAAATGTCAGTGAGCGTTCCGATTTCAGTTCTAGAGCGATTCGCCCGATGAGTCCTTCATATTTAGTCGTTTTCAGCCAATTTTCAGAATTTTTGAAAATTTCACTTTTTTGTGAAAATATCCACTAAATGAGGGAATAATGTGTGTGAGGGTACCCCAGGAGAGTTCCAAATGTGTGTGGGTAGAATATATACCCTACGGGGGTAAAATTGAAAAAAGTTGAAAAAAATTTATTTTTGGACTTATTCATTTTTCCGGCGTTTATCAGACTTTCAATTAGGGCAAATGTCAGTGAGCATTCAGATTTCAGTTCCAGAGGGATTCGCCCGATCAGTCCTTCATATTTAGTCGTTTTCAGCCAATTTTCTGAATATATGAAAATTTCACTTTTTTGTGAAAATATCCACTAAATGAGGGAATAATATGTGTGAGGGCACCCCAGGAGAGTTCCAAATGTGTGTGGGTAGAATATATATCCCGCGGGGGTAAAATTGAAAAAAGTTTAAAAAATTTACTTTTTAGACTTAGTCATTTTTCCGGCATTTATCAGACTTTCAGATAGTGGAAATGTCAGTGAGCATTCCGATTTCAGTTCCCGAGCGATTCGCCCGATGAGTCCTTCATATTTAGTAGTTTTCAGCAAATTTTCAGAATTTTTGAAAATTTCACTTTTTTTGTGAAAATATCCACTAAATGAGGGAATAATATGTGTGAGGGCACCGCAGGAGAGTTCCAAATGTGTGTGGGCAGAATATATATCCCACGGGGGTAAAATTGAAAAAAGGTGAAGAAAATTTTTTTTTAGACTTAGTCATTTTTCCAGCGTTTATCAGACTTTCAGATAGGGGAAATGTCAGTGAGCGTTCCGATTTCAGTTCCAGAGCGATTCGCCCGATGAGTCCTTCATATTTAGTCATTTTCAGCCAATTTTCTGAATTTTTGAAAATTTCACTTTTTTTGTGAAAATATCCACTAAATGAGGGAATAATATGTGTGAGGGTACCCCAGGAGAGTTCCAAATGTGTGTGGGTAGAATATATATCCCATGGGGGTAAATTTGAAAAAAGGTGAAAAAATTTTTTTTTTGGACTGTCATTTTTTCAACGTTTATCAGACTTTCAGATAGGAGAAATGTCAGTGAGCGTTCCGATTTCAGTTCCAGAGCGATTCGCCCGATGAGTCCTTCATATTTAGTCGTTTTCAGCCAATTTTCTGAATTTTTGAAAATTTCACTTTTTTGTGAAAATATCCACTAAATGAGGGAATAATATGTGTGAGGGTACCCCAGGAGAGTTCCAAATGTGTGTGGGTAGAATATATATCCCATGGGGGTAAATATGAAAAAAAGGTGAAAAAAATTTTTTTTTAGACTTAGTCATTTTTCCGGCGTTTATCAGACTTTCAATTTGGGCAAATGCCAGTGAGCATTCCGATTTCAGTTCCAGAGCGATTCGCCCGATGAGTCCTTCATATTTAGTCGTTTTCAGCCAATTTTCTGAATTTTTGAAAATTTCACTTTTTTGTGAAAATATCCACTAAATGAGGGAATAATATGTGTGAGGGCACCCCAGGAGAGTTCCAAATGTGTGTGGGTAGAATATATATCCCGCGGGGGTAAAATTGAAAAAAGTTTAAAAAATTTACTTTTTAGACTTAGTCATTTTTCCGGCATTTATCAGACTTTCAGATAGTGGAAATGTCAGTGAGCATTCCGATTTCAGTTCCCGAGCGATTCGCCCGATGAGTCCTTCATATTTAGTAGTTTTCAGCAAATTTTCAGAATTTTTGAAAATTTCACTTTTTTTGTGAAAATATCCACTAAATGAGGGAATAATATGTGTGAGGGCACCGCAGGAGAGTTCCAAATGTGTGTGGGCAGAATATATATCCCACGGGGGTAAAATTGAAAAAAGGTGAAGAAAATTTTTTTTTAGACTTAGTCATTTTTCCAGCGTTTATCAGACTTTCAGATAGGGGAAATGTCAGTGAGCGTTCCGATTTCAGTTCCAGAGCGATTCGCCCGATGAGTCCTTCATATTTAGTCATTTTCAGCCAATTTTCTGAATTTTTGAAAATTTCACTTTTTTTGTGAAAATATCCACTAAATGAGGGAATAATATGTGTGAGGGTACCCCAGGAGAGTTCCAAATGTGTGTGGGTAGAATATATATCCCATGGGGGTAAATTTGAAAAAAGGTGAAAAAATTTTTTTTTTGGACTGTCATTTTTTCAACGTTTATCAGACTTTCAGATAGGAGAAATGTCAGTGAGCGTTCCGATTTCACTTCCAGAGCGATTCGCCCGATGAGTCCTTCATATTTAGTCGTTTTCAGCCAATTTTCTGAATTTTTGAAAATTTCACTTTTTTGTGAAAATATCCACTAAATGAGGGAATAATATGTGTGAGGGTACCCCAGGAGAGTTCCAAATGTGTGTGGGTAGAATATATATCCCATGGGGGTAAATATGAAAAAAAGGTGAAAAAAATTTTTTTTTAGACTTAGTCATTTTTTCAGCGTTTATCAGACCTTCAGATAGGAGAAATGTCAGAGAGCGTTCCGATTTCAGTTCCAGAGCGATTCGCCCGATGAGTCCTTCATATTTAGTCGTTTTCAGCCAATTTTCTGAATTTTTGAAAATTTCACTTTTTTTGTGAAAATATCCACTAAATGAGGGAATAATATGTGTGAGGGTACCCCAGGAGAGTTCCAAATGTGTGTGGGTAGAATATATACCCCACGGTGGTAAAATTGAAAAAAGTTGAAAAAAAATTTTTTTTGGACTTAGTCATTTTTCCGGCGTTTATCAGACTTTCAATTTGGGCAAATGCCAGTGAGCATTCCGATTTCAGTTCCACAGCGATTCGCCCGATGAGTCCTTCATATTTAGTCGTTTTCAGCCAATTTTCTGAATTTTTGAAAATTTCACTTTTTTGTGAAAATATCCACTAAATGAGGGAATAATATGTGTGAGGGTACCCCAGGAGAGTTCCAAATGTGTGTGGGTAGAATATATATCCCACAGGGGTAAAATTGAAAGAAGTTGAAAAATTTTTTTTTTTCGACTTAGTCATTTTTCTGGCGTTTATCAGACTTTCAGGTAGGGGAAATGTCAGTGAGCGTTCCGATTTCAGTTCCAGAGCGATTCATCCGATGAGTCCATCATATTTAGTCGTTTTCAGCCAATTTTCAGAATTTTTGAAAATTTCACTTTTTTGTGAAAATTTCCACTAAATGAGGGAATAATATGTGTGAGGGTACCCCAAGAGAATTCCAAATGTGTGTGGGTAGAATATATATCCCACGGGGATAAAATTGAAAAAAGATGAAGAAAAATTTTTTTTAGACTTAGTAATTTTTCCGGCGTTTATCAGACTTTCAGATAGGGGAAATGTCAGTGAGCGTTCCGATTTCAGTTCCAGAGCGATTCGCCCGATGAGTCCTTCATATTTAGTCGTTTTCAGCCAATTTTCTGAATTTTTGAAAATTTCACTTTTTTGTGAAAATATCCACTAAATGAGGGAATAATATGTGTGAGAGTACCCCAGGAGAGTTCCAAATGTGTGTGGGTAGAATATATATCCTACGGGGGTAAAATTGAAAAAAGTTGAAAAAAATTTATTTTTGGACTTATTCATTTTTCCGGCGTTTATCAGACTTTCAATTAGGGCAAATGTCAGTGAGCATTCAGATTTCAGTTCCAGAGGGATTCGCCCGATCAGTCCTTCATATTTAGTCGTTTTCAGCCAATTTTCTGAATATATGAAAATTTCACTTTTTTGTGAAAATATCCACTAAATGAGGGAATAATATGTGTGAGGGCACCCCAGGAGAGTTCCAAATGTGTGTGGGTAGAATATATATCCCGCGGGGGTAAAATTGAAAAAAGTTTAAAAAATTTACTTTTTAGACTTAGTCATTTTTCCGGCATTTATCAGACTTTCAGATAGTGGAAATGTCAGTGAGCATTCCGATTTCAGTTCCAGAGCGATTCGCCCGATGAGTCCTTCATATTTAGTCGTTTTCAGCCAATTTTCTGAATTTTTGAAAATTTCACTTTTTTGTGAAAATATCCACTAAATGAGGGAATAATATGTGTGAGGGTACCCCAGGAGAGTTCCAAATGTTTGTGGGTAGAATATATATCCCACGGGGGTAAAATTGAAAAAAGGTAAAAAAAATTTTTTTTTGGACTTAGTCATTTTTTCAGCGTTTTTCAGACTTTCAGATAGGGGAAATGTCAGTGAGCGTTCCGATTTCAGTTCCAGAGCGATTCGCCCGATGAGTCATTCATATTTAGTCATTTTCAGCCAATTTTCTGAATTTTTGAAAATTTCACTTTTTTCTGAAAATATCCACTAAATGAGGGAATAATATGTGTGAGGGTACCCCAGGAGAGTTCCAAATGTGTGTGGGTAGAATATATATCCCATGGGGGTAAATTTGAAAAAAGGTGAAAAAAATTTTTTTTTCGACTTAGTCATTTTTCAGCGTTTGTCAGACTTTCAGATAGGAGAAATGTCAGTGAGCGTTCCGATTTCAGTTCCAGAGCGATTCGCCTGATGAGTCCTTCATATTTAGTCGTTTTCAGCCAATTTTCTGAATTTTTGAAAATTTCACTTTTTTGTGAAAATATCCACTAAATGAGGGAATAATATGTGTGAGGGTACCCCAGGAGAGTTCCAAATGTGTGTGGGTAGAATATATATCCCACGGGGGTAAAATTGAAAGAAGTTGAAAAATTTTTTTTTTTCGACTTAGTCATTTTTCCGCCGTTTATCAGACTTTCAATTTGGGCAAATGTCAGAGAGTGTTCCGATTTCAGTTCCAGAGCAATTCACCCGATGAGTCCTTCATATTTAGTCGTTTTCAGCCAATTTTCAGAATTTTTGAAAATTTCACTTTTTTCTGAAAATATCCACTAAATGAGGGAATAATATGTGTGAGGGTACCCCAGGAGAGTTCCAAATGTGTGTGGGTAGAATATATATCCCATGGGGGTAAATTTGAAAAAAGGTGAAAAAAATTTTTTTTTCGACTTAGTCATTTTTCAGCGTTTGTCAGACTTTCAGATAGGAGAAATGTCAGTGAGCGTTCCGATTTCAGTTCCAGAGCGATTCGCCCGATGAGTCCTTCATATTTAGTTGTTTTCAGCCAATTTTCTGAATTTTTGAAAATTTCACTTTTTTGTGAAAATATCCACTAAATGAGGGAATAATATGTGTGAGGGTACCCCAGGAGAGTTCCAAATGTGTGTGGGTAGAATATATATCCCACGGGGGTAAAATTGAAAGAAGTTGAAAAATTTTTTTTTTTCGACTTAGTCATTTTTCTGGCGTTTATCAGACTTTCAGGTAGGGGAAATGTCAGTGAGCGCTCCGATTTCAGTTCCAGAGCGATTCATCCGATGAGTCCATCATATTTAGTCGTTTTCAGCCAATTTTCAGAATTTTTGAAAATTTCTCTTTTTTGTGAAAATATCCACTAAATGAGGGAATAATATGTGTGAGGGTACCCCAAGAGAATTCCAAATGTGTGTGGGTAGAATATATATCCCACGGGGATAAAATTGAAAAAAGATGAAGAAAAATTTTTTTTAGACTTAGTAATTTTTCCGGCGTTTATCAGACTTTCAGATAGGGGAAATGTCAGTGAGCGTTCCGATTTCAGTTCCAGAGCGATTCGCCCGATGAGTCCTTCATATTTAGTCGTTTTCAGCCAATTTTCTGAATTTTTGAAAATTTCACTTTTTTGTGAAAATATCCACTAAATGAGGGAATAATATGTGTGAGGGTACCTCAGGAGAGTTCCAAATGTGTGTGGGTAGAATATATATCCCACGGGGGTAAAATTGAAAAAAGTTGAAAACATTTTTTTTTTAGACTTAGTCATTTTTCCGGCGTTTATCAGACTTTCAGATAGGGGAAATGTCAGTGAGCGTTCCGATTTAAGTTCCAGAGCGATTCGCCCGATGAGTCGTTCATATTTAGTCATTTTCAGCCAATTTTCAGAATTTTTGAAAATTTCACTTTTTTGTGAAAATATCCACTAAATGAGGGAATAATATGTGTGAGAGTACCCCAGGAGAGTTCCAAATGTGTGTGGGTAGAATATATATCCTACGGGGGTAAAATTGAAAAAAGTTGAAAAAAATTTATTTTTGGACTTATTCATTTTTCCGGCGTTTATCAGACTTTCAATTAGGGCAAATGTCAGTGAGCATTCAGATTTCAGTTCCAGAGGGATTCGCCCGATCAGTCCTTCATATTTAGTCGTTTTCAGCCAATTTTCTGAATATATGAAAATTTCACTTTTTTGTGAAAATATCCACTAAATGAGGGAATAATATGTGTGAGGGCACCCCAGGAGAGTTCCAAATGTGTGTGGGTAGAATATATATCCCGCGGGGGTAAAATTGAAAAAAGTTTAAAAAATTTACTTTTTAGACTTAGTCATTTTTCCGGCATTTATCAGACTTTCAGATAGTGGAAATGTCAGTGAGCATTCCGATTTCAGTTCCAGAGCGATTCGCCCGATGAGTCCTTCATATTTAGTCGTTTTCAGCCAATTTTCTGAATTTTTGAAAATTTCACTTTTTTGTGAAAATATCCACTAAATGAGGGAATAATATGTGTGAGGGTACCCCAGGAGAGTTCCAAATGTTTGTGGGTAGAATATATATCCCACGGGGGTAAAATTGAAAAAAGGTAAAAAAAATTTTTTTTTGGACTTAGTCATTTTTTCAGCGTTTTTCAGACTTTCAGATAGGGGAAATGTCAGTGAGCGTTCCGATTTCAGTTCCAGAGCGATTCGCCCGATGAGTCATTCATATTTAGTCATTTTCAGCGAATTTTCTGAATTTTTGAAAAATTCACTTTTTTGTGAAAATATCCACTAAATGAGGGAATAAAATGTGTGAGGGTACCCCAACAGCGTTCCAAATGTGTGTGGGTAGAATATATATCCCACGGGGGTAAAATTGAAAAAAGGTGAAAAATTTTTTTTTTTGGACTTAGTCATTTTTTCAGCGTTTATCAGACTTTCAATTTGGGCAAATGTCAGAGAGTGTTCCGATTTCAGTTCCAGAGCGATTCGCCTGATGAGTCCTTCATATTTAGTCATTTTCAGCCAATTTTCTGAATTTTTGAAAATTTCACTTTTTTGTGAAAATATCCACTAAATGAGGGAATAATATGTGTGAGGGCACCCCAGGAGAGTTCCAAATGTGTGTGGGTAGAATATATATCCCGCGGGGGTAAAATTGAAAAAAGTTTAAAAAATTTACTTTTTAGACTTAGTCATTTTTCCGGCATTTATCAGACTTTCAGATAGTGGAAATGTCAGTGAGCATTCCGATTTCAGTTCCAGAGCGATTCGCCCGATGAGTCCTTCATATTTAGTCGTTTTCAGCCAATTTTCTGAATTTTTGAAAATTTCACTTTTTGTGAAAATATCCACTAAATGAGGGAATAATATGTGTGAGGGTACCCCAGGAGAGTTCCAAATGTGTGTGGGTAGAATATATACCCCACGGGGGTAAAATTGAAAAAAGTTGAAAAAAACTTGTTTTTGGACCTAGTCATTTTTCCGCCGTTTATCAGACTTTCAATTTGGGCAAATGTCAGAGAGTGTTCCGATTTCAGTTCCAGAGCAATTCACCCGATGAGTCCTTCATATTTAGTCGTTTTCAGCCAATTTTCAGAATTTTTGAAAATTTCACTTTTTTCTGAAAATATCCACTAAATGAGGGAATAATATGTGTGAGGGTACCCCAGGAGAGTTCCAAATGTGTGTGGGTAGAATATATATCCCATGGGGGTAAATTTGAAAAAAGGTGAAAAACATTTTTTTTTCGACTTAGTCATTTTTCAGCGTTTGTCAGACTTTCAGATAGGAGAAATGTCAGTGAGCGTTCCGATTTCAGTTCCAGAGCGATTCGCCCGATGAGTCCTTCATATTTAGTTGTTTTCAGCCAATTTTCTGAATTTTTGAAAATTTCACTTTTTTGTGAAAATATCCACTAAATGAGGGAATAATATGTGTGAGGGTACCCCAGGAGAGTTCCAAATGTGTGTGGGTAGAATATATATCCCACGGGGGTAAAATTGAAAGAAGTTGAAAATTTTTTTTTTTTCGACTTAGTCATTTTTCTGGCGTTTATCAGACTTTCAGGTAGGGGAAATGTCAGTGAACGCTCCGATTTCAGTTCCAGAGCGATTCATCCGATGAGTCCATCATATTTAGTCGTTTTCAGCCAATTTTCAGAATTTTTGAAAATTTCTCTTTTTTGTGAAAATATCCACTAAATGAGGGAATAATATGTGTGAGGGTACCCCAAGAGAATTCCAAATGTGTGTGGGTAGAATATATATCCCACGGGGATAAAATTGAAAAAAGATGAAGAAAAATTTTTTTTAGACTTAGTAATTTTTCCGGCGTTTATCAGACTTTCAGATAGGGGAAATGTCAGTGAGCGTTCCGATTTCAGTTCCAGAGCGATTCGCCCGATGAGTCCTTCATATTTAGTCGTTTTCAGCCAATTTTCTGAATTTTTGAAAATTTCACTTTTTTGTGAAAATATCCACTAAATGAGGGAATAATATGTGTGAGGGTACCTCAGGAGAGTTCCAAATGTGTGTGGGTAGAATATATATCCCACGGGGGTAAAATTGAAAAAAGTTGAAAACATTTTTTTTTTAGACTTAGTCATTTTTCCGGCGTTTATCAGACTTTCAGATAGGGGAAATGTCAGTGAGCGTTCCGATTTCAGTTCCAGAGCGATTCGCCCGATGAGTCCTTCATATTTAGTCGTTTTCAGCCAATTTTCTGAATTTTTGAAAATTTCACTTTTTTGTGAAAATATCCACTAAATGAGGGAATAATATGTGTGAGAGTACCCCAGGAGAGTTCCAAATGTGTGTGGGTAGAATATATACCCCACGGGGGTAAATTTGAAAAAAGTTGAAAAAAAATTTTTTTGGGACTTAGTCATTTTTCCGGCGTTTATCAGACTTTCAGATAGCGGAAATGTCAGTGAGCGTTCCGATTTCAGTTCTAGAGCGATTCGCCCGATGAGTCCTTCATATTTAGTCGTTTTCAGCCAATTTTCAGAATTTTTGAAAATTTCACTTTTTTGTGAAAATATCCACTAAATGAGGGAATAATGTGTGTGAGGGTACCCCAGGAGAGTTCCAAATGTGTGTGGGTAGAATATATACCCTACGGGGGTAAAATTGAAAAAAGTTGAAAAAAATTTATTTTTGGACTTATTCATTTTTCCGGCGTTTATCAGACTTTCAATTAGGGCAAATGTCAGTGAGCATTCAGATTTCAGTTCCAGAGGGATTCGCCCGATCAGTCCTTCATATTTAGTCGTTTTCAGCCAATTTTCTGAATATATGAAAATTTCACTTTTTTGTGAAAATATCCACTAAATGAGGGAATAATATGTGTGAGGGCACCCCAGGAGAGTTCCAAATGTGTGTGGGTAGAATATATATCCCGCGGGGGTAAAATTGAAAAAAGGTTAAAAAATTTACTTTTTAGACTTAGTCATTTTTCCGGCATTTATCAGACTTTCAGATAGTGGAAATGTCAGTGAGCATTCCGATTTCAGTTCCCGAGCGATTCGCCCGATGAGTCCTTCATATTTAGTCGTTTTCAGCCAATTTTCAGAATTTTTGAAAATTTCACTTTTTTGTGAAAATATCCACTAAATGAGGGAATAATATGTGTGAGGGTACCCCAGGAGAGTTCCAAATGTGTGTGGGTAGAATATATACCCCACGGGGGTAAAATTGAAAAAAGTTGAAAAAAAATTGTTTTTGGACCTAGTCATTTTTCCGCCGTTTATCAGACTTTCAATTTGGGCAAATGTCAGAGAGTGTTCCGATTTCAGTTCCAGAGCAATTCACCCGATGAGTCCTTCATATTTAGTCGTTTTCAGCCAATTTTCAGAATTTTTGAAAATTTCTCTTTTTTCTGAAAATATCCACTAAATGAGGGAATAATATGTGTGAGGGTACCCCAGGAGAGTTCCAAATGTGTGTGGGTAGAATATATATCCCATGGGGGTAAATTTGAAAAAAGGTGAAAAAAATTTTTTTTTCGACTTAGTCATTTTTTCAGCGTTTGTCAGACTTTCAGATAGGAGAAATGTCAGTGAGCGTTCCGATTTCAGTTCCAGAGCGATTCGCCCGATGAGTCCTTCATATTTAGTTGTTTTCAGCCAATTTTCTGAATTTTTGAAAATTTCACTTTTTTGTGAAAATATCCACTAAATGAGGGAATAATATGTGTGAGGGTACCCCAGGAGAGTTCCAAATGTGTGTGGGTAGAATATATATCCCACGGGGGTAAAATTGAAAGAAGTTGAAAAATTTTTTTTTTTCGACTTAGTCATTTTTCTGGCGTTTATCAGACTTTCAGGTAGGGGAAATGTCAGTGAGCGCTCCGATTTCAGTTCCAGAGCGATTCATCCGATGAGTCCATCATATTTAGTCGTTTTCAGCCAATTTTCAGAATTTTTGAAAATTTCTCTTTTTTGTGAAAATATCCACTAAATGAGGGAATAATATGTGTGAGGGTACCTCAAGAGAATTCCAAATGTGTGTGGGTAGAATATATATCCCACGGGGATAAAATTGAAAAAAGATGAAGAAAAATTTTTTTTAGACTTAGTAATTTTTCCGGCGTTTATCAGACTTTCAGATAGGGGAAATGTCAGTGAGCGTTCCGATTTCAGTTCCAGAGCGATTCGCCCGATGAGTCCTTCATATTTAGTCGTTTTCAGCCAATTTTCTGAATTTTTGAAAATTTCACTTTTTTGTGAAAATATCCACTAAATGAGGGAATAATATGTGTGAGGGTACCTCAGGAGAGTTCCAAATGTGTGTGGGTAGAATATATATCCCACGGGGGTAAAATTGAAAAAAGTTGAAAACATTTTTTTTTTAGACTTAGTCATTTTTCCGGCGTTTATCAGACTTTCAGATAGGGGAAATGTCAGTGAGCGTTCCGATTTAAGTTCCAGAGCGATTCGCCCGATGAGTCGTTCATATTTAGTCATTTTCAGCCAATTTTCTGAATTTTTGAAAATTTCACTTTTTTGTGAAAATATCCACTAAATGAGGGAATAATATGTGTGAGAGTACCCCAGGAGAGTTCCAAATGTGTGTGGGTAGAATATATACCCCACGGGGGTAAATTTGAAAAAAGTTGAAAAAAAATTTTTTTGGGACTTAGTCATTTTTCCGGCGTTTATCAGACTTTCAGATAGCGGAAATGTCAGTGAGCGTTCCGATTTCAGTTCTAGAGCGATTCGCCCGATGAGTCCTTCATATTTAGTCGTTTTCAGCCAATTTTCAGAATTTTTGAAAATTTCACTTTTTTGTGAAAATATCCACTAAATGAGGGAATAATGTGTGTGAGGGTACCCCAGGAGAGTTCCAAATGTGTGTGGGTAGAATATATACCCTACGGGGGTAAAATTGAAAAAAGTTGAAAAAAATTTATTTTTGGACTTATTCATTTTTCCGGCGTTTATCAGACTTTCAATTAGGGCAAATGTCAGTGAGCATTCAGATTTCAGTTCCAGAGGGATTCGCCCGATCAGTCCTTCATATTTAGTCGTTTTCAGCCAATTTTCTGAATATATGAAAATTTCACTTTTTTGTGAAAATATCCACTAAATGAGGGAATAATATGTGTGAGGGCACCCCAGGAGAGTTCCAAATGTGTGTGGGTAGAATATATATCCCGCGGGGGTAAAATTGAAAAAAGGTTAAAAAATTTACTTTTTAGACTTAGTCATTTTTCCGGCATTTATCAGACTTTCAGATAGTGGAAATGTCAGTGAGCATTCCGATTTCAGTTCCCGAGCGATTCGCCCGATGAGTCCTTCATATTTAGTCGTTTTCAGCCAATTTTCAGAATTTTTGAAAATTTCACTTTTTTGTGAAAATATCCACTAAATGAGGGAATAATATGTGTGAGGGTACCCCAGGAGAGTTCCAAATGTGTGTGGGTAGAATATATACCCCACGGGGGTAAAATTGAAAAAAGTTGAAAAAAAATTGTTTTTGGACCTAGTCATTTTTCCGCCGTTTATCAGACTTTCAATTTGGGCAAATGTCAGAGAGTGTTCCGATTTCAGTTCCAGAGCAATTCACCCGATGAGTCCTTCATATTTAGTCGTTTTCAGCCAATTTTCAGAATTTTTGAAAATTTCTCTTTTTTCTGAAAATATCCACTAAATGAGGGAATAATATGTGTGAGGGTACCCCAGGAGAGTTCCAAATGTGTGTGGGTAGAATATATATCCCATGGGGGTAAATTTGAAAAAAGGTGAAAAAAATTTTTTTTTCGACTTAGTCATTTTTTCAGCGTTTGTCAGACTTTCAGATAGGAGAAATGTCAGTGAGCGTTCCGATTTCAGTTCCAGAGCGATTCGCCCGATGAGTCCTTCATATTTAGTTGTTTTCAGCCAATTTTCTGAATTTTTGAAAATTTCACTTTTTTGTGAAAATATCCACTAAATGAGGGAATAATATGTGTGAGGGTACCCCAGGAGAGTTCCAAATGTGTGTGGGTAGAATATATATCCCACGGGGGTAAAATTGAAAGAAGTTGAAAAATTTTTTTTTTTCGACTTAGTCATTTTTCTGGCGTTTATCAGACTTTCAGGTAGGGGAAATGTCAGTGAGCGCTCCGATTTCAGTTCCAGAGCGATTCATCCGATGAGTCCATCATATTTAGTCGTTTTCAGCCAATTTTCAGAATTTTTGAAAATTTCTCTTTTTTGTGAAAATATCCACTAAATGAGGGAATAATATGTGTGAGGGTACCTCAAGAGAATTCCAAATGTGTGTGGGTAGAATATATATCCCACGGGGATAAAATTGAAAAAAGATGAAGAAAAATTTTTTTTAGACTTAGTAATTTTTCCGGCGTTTATCAGACTTTCAGATAGGGGAAATGTCAGTGAGCGTTCCGATTTCAGTTCCAGAGCGATTCGCCCGATGAGTCCTTCATATTTAGTCGTTTTCAGCCAATTTTCTGAATTTTTGAAAATTTCACTTTTTTGTGAAAATATCCACTAAATGAGGGAATAATATGTGTGAGGGTACCTCAGGAGAGTTCCAAATGTGTGTGGGTAGAATATATATCCCACGGGGGTAAAATTGAAAAAAGTTGAAAACATTTTTTTTTTAGACTTAGTCATTTTTCCGGCGTTTATCAGACTTTCAGATAGGGGAAATGTCAGTGAGCGTTCCGATTTAAGTTCCAGAGCGATTCGCCCGATGAGTCGTTCATATTTAGTCATTTTCAGCCAATTTTCAGAATTTTTGAAAATTTCACTTTTTTGTGAAAATATCCACTAAATGAGGGAATAATATGTGTGAGAGTACCCCAGGAGAGTTCCAAATGTGTGTGGGTAGAATATATACCCCACGGGGGTAAATTTGAAAAAAGTTGAAAAAAAATTTTTTTTGGACTTAGTCATTTTTCCGGCGTTTATCAGACTTTCAGATAGCGGAAATGTCAGTGAGCGTTCCGATTTCAGTTCTAGAGCGATTCGCCCGATGAGTCCTTCATATTTAGTCGTTTTCAGCCAATTTTCAGAATTTTTGAAAATTTCACTTTTTTGTGAAAATATCCACTAAATGAGGGAATAATGTGTGTGAGGGTACCCCAGGAGAGTTCCAAATGTGTGTGGGTAGAATATATACCCTACGGGGGTAAAATTGAAAAAAGTTGAAAAAAATTTATTTTTGGACTTATTCATTTTTCCGGCGTTTATCAGACTTTCAATTAGGGCAAATGTCAGTGAGCATTCAGATTTCAGTTCCAGAGGGATTCGCCCGATCAGTCCTTCATATTTAGTCGTTTTCAGCCAATTTTCTGAATATATGAAAATTTCACTTTTTTGTGAAAATATCCACTAAATGAGGGAATAATATGTGTGAGGGCACCCCAGGAGAGTTCCAAATGTGTGTGGGTAGAATATATATCCCGCGGGGGTAAAATTGAAAAAAGTTTAAAAAATTTACTTTTTAGACTTAGTCATTTTTCCGGCATTTATCAGACTTTCAGATAGTGGAAATGTCAGTGAGCATTCCGATTTCAGTTCCCGAGCGATTCGCCCGATGAGTCCTTCATATTTAGTCGTTTTCAGCCAATTTTCAGAATTTTTGAAAATTTCACTTTTTTGTGAAAATATCCACTAAATGAGGGAATAATATGTGTGAGGGTACCCCAGGAGAGTTCCAAATGTGTGTGGGTAGAATATATACCCCACGGGGGTAAAATTGAAAAAAGTTGAAAAAAAATTGTTTTTGGACCTAGTCATTTTTCCGCCGTTTATCAGACTTTCAATTTGGGCAAATGTCAGAGAGTGTTCCGATTTCAGTTCCAGAGCAATTCACCCGATGAGTCCTTCATATTTAGTTGTTTTCAGCCAATTTTCTGAATTTTTGAAAATTTCTCTTTTTTGTGAAAATATCCACTAAATGAGGGAATAATATGTGTGAGGGTACCCCAGGGGAGTTCCAAATGTTTGTGGGTAGAATATATATCCCACGGGGGTAAAATTGAAAAAAGGTGAAAAAAATTTTTTTTTGGACTTAGTCATTTTTACAGCGTTTTTCAGACTTTCAGATAGGGGAAATGTCAGTGAGCGTTCCGATTTCAGTTCCAGAGCGATTCGCCCGATGAGTCATTCATATTTAGTCATTTTCAGCCAATTTTCTGAATTTTTGAAAAATTCACTTTTTTGTGAAAATATCCACTAAATGAGGGAATAATATGTGTGAGGGTACCCTAACAGCGTTCCAAATGTGTGTGGGTAGAATATATATCCCACGGGGGTAAAATTGAAAAAAGGTGAAAAATTTTTTTTTTTGGACTTAGTCATTTTTTCAGCGTTTATCAGACTTTCAATTTGGGCAAATGTCAGAGAGTGTTCCGATTTCAGTTCCAGAGCGATTCGCCTGATGAGTCCTTCATATTTAGTCATTTTCAGCCAATTTTCTGAATTTTTGAAAATTTCACTTTTTTGTGAAAATATCCACTAAATGAGGGAATAATATGTGTGAGGGCACCCCAGGAGAGTTCCAAATGTGTGTGGGTAGAATATATATCCCGCGGGGGTAAAATTGAAAAAAGTTTAAAAAATTTACTTTTTAGACTTAGTCATTTTTCCGGCATTTATCAGACTTTCAGATAGTGGAAATGTCAGTGAGCATTCCGATTTCAGTTCCAGAGCGATTCGCCCGATGAGTCCTTCATATTTAGTCGTTTTCAGCCAATTTTCTGAATTTTTGAAAATTTCACTTTTTGTGAAAATATCCACTAAATGAGGGAATAATATGTGTGAGGGTACCCCAGGAGAGTTCCAAATGTGTGTGGGTAGAATATATACCCCACGGGGGTAAAATTGAAAAAAGTTGAAAAAAACTTGTTTTTGGACCTAGTCATTTTTCCGCCGTTTATCAGACTTTCAATTTGGGCAAATGTCAGAGAGTGTTCCGATTTCAGTTCCAGAGCAATTCACCCGATGAGTCCTTCATATTTAGTCGTTTTCAGCCAATTTTCAGAATTTTTGAAAATTTCACTTTTTTCTGAAAATATCCACTAAATGAGGGAATAATATGTGTGAGGGTACCCCAGGAGAGTTCCAAATGTGTGTGGGTAGAATATATATCCCATGCGGGTAAATTTGAAAAAAGGTGAAAAAAATTTTTTTTTCGACTTAGTCATTTTTTCAGCGTTTGTCAGACTTTCAGATAGGAGAAATGTCAGTGAGCGTTCCGATTTCAGTTCCAGAGCGATTCGCCCGATGAGTCCTTCATATTTAGTTGTTTTCAGCCAATTTTCTGAATTTTTGAAAATTTCACTTTTTTGTGAAAATATCCACTAAATGAGGGAATAATATGTATGAGGGTACCCCAGGATAGTTCCAAATGTCTGTGGGTAGAAGATATATCCCACGGGGGTAAAATTGAAAAAAGTTTAAAAAAATTTTTTTTGGACTTAGTCATTTTTCCGGCGTTTATCAGACTTTCTGATAGCGGAAATGTCAGTGAGCGTTCCAATTTCAGTTCCAGAGCGATTCGCCCGATGAGTCCTTCATATTTAGTCGTTTTCAGCCAATTTTCTGAATTTTTGAAAATTTCTCTTTTTTGTGAAAATATCCACTAAATGAGGGAATAATATGTGTGAGGGTACCCCAGGAGAGTTCCAAATGTGTGTGGGTAGAATAGATACCCCACGGGGGTAAAATTGAAAAAAATTGAAAATAATTTTTTTTGGACTTAGTCATTTTTCCGGCGTTTATCAGACTTTCAATTTGGGCAAATGTCAGAGAGTGTTCCGATTTCATTTCCAGAGCGATTCGCCTGATGAGTCCTTCATATTTAGTCATTTTCAGCCAATTTTCTGAATTTTTGAAAATTTCACTTTTTTGTGAAAATATCCAATAAATGAGGGAATAATATGTGTGAGGGTACACCAGGAGAGTTCCAAATGTGTGTGGGTAGAAGATATATCCCACGGGGGTAAAATTGAAAAAAGGTGAAAAATTTTTTTTTTTGGACTTAGTCATTTTTTCAGCGTTTTTCAGACTTTCAGATAGGGGAAATGTCAGTGAGAGTTCCGATTTCAGTTCCAGAGCGATTCGCCCGATGAGTCCTTCATATTTAGTCGTTTTCAGCCAATTTTCAGAATTTTTGAAAATTTCACTTTTTTGTGAAAATATCCACTAAATGAGGGAATAATATGTGTGAGGGTAACCCAGGAGAGTTCCAAATGTGTGTGGGTAGAATATATATCCAACGGGGGTAAAATTGAAAAAAGGTGAAAAATTTTTTTTTTTGGACTTAGTCATTTTTTCAGCGTTTATCAGACTTTCAGATAGGGGAAATGTCAGTGAGCGTTCCGATTTCAGTTCCAGAGCGATTCGCCCGATGAGTCCTTCATATTTAGTTGTTTTCAGCCAATTTTCTGAATTTTTGAAAATTTCACTTTTTTGTGAAAATATCCACTAAATGAGGGAATAATATGTGTGAGGGTACCCCAAGAGAATTCCAAATGTGTGTGGGTAGAAGATATATCCCACGGGGGTAAAATTGAAAAAAGTTTTAAAAAAATTTTTTTTGGACTTAGTAATTTTTCCGGCGTTTATCAGACTTTCAGTTAGGGGAAATGTCAGTGAGCGTTCCGATTTCAGTTCCAGAGCGATGTGCCCGATGAGTCGTTCATATTTAGTCATTTTCAGCCAATTTTCAGAATTTTTGAAAATTTCACTTTTTTGTGAAAATATCCACTAAATGAGGGAATAATATGTGTGAGGGTACCCCAGGAGAGTTCCAAATGTGTGTGGGTAGAATATATATCCCGCGGGGGTAAAATTGAAAAAAGTTTAAAAAATTTACTTTTTAGACTGTCATTTTTCCGGCATTTATCAGACTTTCAGATAGTGGAAATGTCAGTGAGCATTCCGATTTCAGTTCCAGAGCGATTCGCCCGATGAGTCCTTCATATTTAGTCGTTTTCAGCCAATTTTCTGAATTTTTGAAAATTTCACTTTTTTTGTGAAAATATCCACTAAATGAGGGAATAATATGTGTGAGGGTACCCCAGGAGAGTTCCAAATGTGTGTGGGTAGAATATATACCCCACGGGGGTAAAATTGATAAAAGTTGAAAAAAAATTGTTTTTGGACCTAGTCATTTTTCCGCCGTTTATCAGACTTTCAATTTGGGCAAATGTCAGAGAGTGTTCCGATTTCAGTTCCAGAGCAATTCACCCGATGAGTCCTTCATATTTAGTCGTTTTCAGCCAATTTTCAGAATTTTTGAAAATTTCACTTTTTTGTGAAAATATCCACTAAATGAGGGAATAATATGTGTGAGGGTACCCCAGTAGAGTTCCAAATGTGTGTGGGTAGAATATATATCCCATGGGGGTAAATTTGAAAAAAGGTGAAAAAAATTTTTTTTTGGACTTAGTCATTTTTTCAGCGTTTGTCAGACTTTCAGATAGGAGAAATGTCAGTGAGCGTTCCGATTTCAGTTCCAGAGCGATTCGCCCGATGAGTCCTTCATATTTAGTTGTTTTCAGCCAATTTTCTGAATTTTTGAAAATTTCACTTTTTTGTGAAAATATCCACTAAATGAGGGAATAATATGTATGAGGGTACCCCAGGAGAGTTCCAAATGTCTGTGGGTAGAAGATATATCCCACGGGGGTAAAATTGAAAAAAGTTTAAAGAAAATTTTTTTGGACTTAGTCATTTTTCCGGCGTTTATCAGACTTTCAGTTAGGGGAAATGTCAGTGAGTGTTCCGATTTCATTTCCAGAGCGATTCGCCCGATGAGTCCTTCATATTTAGTCGTTTTCAGACAATTTTCTGAATTTTTGAAAATTTCTCTTTTTTGTGAAAATATCCACTAAATGAGGGAATAATATGTGTGAGGGTACCCCAGGAGAGTTCCAAATGTTTGTGGGTAGAATATATACCCCACGGGGGTAAAATTGAAAAAAATTGAAAATAATTTTTTTTGGACTTAGTCATTTTTCCGGCGTTTATCAGACTTTCAATTTGGGCAAATGTCAGAGAGTGTTCCGATTTCAGTTCCAGAGCGATTCGCCTGATGAGTCCTTCATATTTAGTCATTTTCAGCCAATTTTCTGAATTTTTGAAAATTTCACTTTTTTGTAAAAATATCCAATAAATGAGGGAATAATATGTGTGAGGGTACACCAGGAGAGTTCCAAATGTGTGTGGGTAGAAGATATATCCCACGTGGGTAAAACTGAAAAAAGGTGAAAAATTTTTTTTTTTGGACTTAGTCATTTTTTCAGCGTTTTTCAGACTTTCAGATAGGGGAAATGTCAGTGAGAGTTCCGATTTCAGTTCCAGAGCTATTCGCCCGATGAGTCCTTCATATTTAGACGTTTTCAGCCAATTTCAGAATTTTTGAAAATTTCACTTTTTTGTGAAAATATCCACTAAATGAGGGAATAATATGTGTGAGGGTACCCCAGGAGAGTTCCAAATGTGTGTGGGTAGAATATATATCCCACGGGGGTAAAATTGAAAAAAGTTGAAAAAATTTTTTTTTTTAGACTGTCATTTTTCCAGAGTTTATCAGACTTTCAGATAGCAGAAATGTCAGTGAGCGTTCCGATTTCAGTTCCAGAGCGATTCGCCCGATGAGTCCTTCATATTTAGTCGTTTTCAGCCAATTTTCAGAATTTTTGAAAATTTCACTTTTTTGTGAAAATATCCACTAAATGAGGGAATAATATGTGTGAGGGTAACCCAGGAGAGTTCCAAATGTGTGTGGGTAGAATATATATCCAACGGGGGTAAAATTGAAAAAAGGTGAAAAATTTTTTTTTTTGGACTTAGTCATTTTTTCAGCGTTTATCAGACTTTCAGATAGGGGAAATGTCAGTGAGCGTTCCGATTTCAGTTCCAGAGCGATTCGCCCGATGAGTCCTTCATATTTAGTTGTTTTCAGCCAATTTTCTGAATTTTTGAAAATTTCACTTTTTTGTGAAAATATCCACTAAATGAGGGAATAATATGTGTGAGGGTACCCCAAGAGAATTCCAAATGTGTGTGGGTAGAAGATATATCCCACGGGGGTAAAATTGAAAAAAGTTTTAAAAAAATTTTTTTTGGACTTAGTAATTTTTCCGGCGTTTATCAGACTTTCAGTTAGGGGAAATGTCAGTGAGCGTTCCGATTTCAGTTCCAGAGCGATGTGCCCGATGAGTCGTTCATATTTAGTCATTTTCAGCCAATTTTCAGAATTTTTGAAAATTTCACTTTTTTGTGAAAATATCCACTAAATGAGGGAATAATATGTGTGAGGGTACCCCAGGAGAGTTCCAAATGTGTGTGGGTAGAATATATATCCCACTTGTGTAAAGTTGAAAAAAGTTGCTAAAAAATTTTTTTTGGACTTAGTCATTTTTCCAGCGTTTATCAGACTTTCAGTTAGGGGAAATGTCAGTGAGCGTTCCGATTTCAGTTCCAGAGCGATTTGCCCGATGAGTGCTTCATATTTAGTCGTTTTCAGCCAATTTTCAGAATTTTTGAAAATTTCACTTTTTTGTGAAAATAACCACTAAATGAGGGAATAATATGTGTGAGGGTACCCCAGGAGAGTTCCAAATGTGTGTGGGTAGAAAATATATCCCACGGGGTAAAATTGAAAAAAATTGAAAAAAATTTTTTTTTAGACTTAGTCATTAGTGTTGAGCGATACTTTCCGATATCGGGAAATATCGGATTGGATCAGACTGATACCGAAAAAGTATCGGATATCGCCGATTCCGATACCGGAAACCAATGCAAGTCAATGGGACAGAAATATCGGAATGAAAATAAACCCTTTCTTTCCTTGTAGGTTAATTCTACATGAAGGAAAACAACTAAGAATAATGTAGAATGTATTGGGGGAGGTGGGGGAGACAATAAAGGCATAGAGGTTTAGCCCAATCAAATGGAGTAGCAGGAATTAATATTTTTTTTAAGACGTTCTGAGTTACGGAAATATTGACTATGTTAAGTATTTTTATATGTTGTCAGATATTTATGTTTCACTACTTCCATGCTCTTCACCTTCTTTTTTACTTCTCCCACACTTTCTCCTTCATCATCCTCAGCATCTTTTTCATCCTCTTCTTCTTCACCTTCTTCATCTTCTTCTTCTTCACCTTCTTCGTATTATTCTTTTTTTTTACATTCTTCATATTCTACTTCTTCATCTTCTTCATATTCTTCTTCTTCATCATATTCTTATTTGTGACAGGCATTCCTGTAGTTGTTATCTATAAAAGGTTGGACATTACACCTTTCGTTCTGCCCGTCACAAAAGATTTACAACAGGATTTGTCCGCGTTCAGTTTGGCCTGCAGCAGCAGGTCTTTTCCAGGGGCACCACGAGGAGGAACGGACTCACCCCTATACACTGCTTAGTCATCTTCTGCTTATAATTTAGATATTATCTTTTGCTCTGATTTTTAGTCTTATGCTTAATGTTCTTCCGCTTTTTGTTCTGCAGCTTCTTGTATTTCTGCTTCTTGATTTTCTGTCTCTTGTTCTTCTGTATCTTGGTGCTTGTCTTCTCTTCTTTGTCCTCTTGGTCAACTTCTTCAGGGTCATCTTCTTGGTCTTCTTCGGGGTGGTCTTCAGGGTCGTCGTCTTCGGGGGTCCTCGTCTTCGGGGTCCTCGTCTTCTTCGGGTTGGTCTTCTGGGTCCTCGTCTTCGGGGTCCTCATCTTCTTCGGGGTGGTCTTCAGGGTCCTCGTCTTCTTCGGGGTGGTCTTCAGGGTCCTCCTCTTCTTTGGGGTGGTCTTCAGGGTCCTCATCTTCTTCGGGGTGGTCTTCAGGGTCCTCATCTTCAGGGTCGTTGTCTTCGGGGTCCTCGTCTTCTTAGGGTTGGTCTTCAGGGTCCTCGTCTTCAGGGTCCTCGTCAGGGAGATCCAGAGTGATTACCAAGAACCATTTCAAAAAGCTTGAACTTGGAAATGTAGCAGAAGGTACAAGAAAACTGAGGAACTACCGAGAACCAGCTGACGGTACTGGAACCCGGATCGGTAGCAGAAGGTACAAGAGCCAATGGAACTGCCGAAGACCAGCTGACGGTACTGGAACTCGGTTACTAAGCAGGAGGTACCTGTGCCAGAAAGCACTACCAAGGACCAGCAGACGTTGGTGGAACTTGGATACCGAGAAGGAGGCACCTAATCCAAAGGCACTGCCGAGAACCAGCTGACGGTACTGGAACCCGGATGGGTAGCAGAAGGTAGCCATGTAAAAAAAAGTTCAAGGCCGCGAGCCGGCCGCAGTTACCAAAACCCACAGTCCTACAGGGGGTGCTTGTCCTATTGGCACTATGGAACCAGCCATCATTGCCTGATCCCGCAGCCCACATAGGAGTCACCTAAACTGCAGGCACCATAGAGTCGGCTAACCCGACCGCAACATGACAGGACAACGCATTGGAGGCAAAGTGACGTTGACATTACCCGGAATCAGCTGGCGTGCTGGAACCAGGCTGGTCAGGAGGGAGTACCCGTGCCAAAGTCACTGCCGAGAACCAGCTGACGGTACTGGAACCCGGATGGGTAGTAGAAGGTACAAGAGCAAATGGAACTACCGTGGACCAGCTGACGGTACTGGAACCCGGATGGGTAGCAGAAGGTACAAGAGCCAATGGAACTGCCGAAGACCAGCTGACGGTACTGGAACTCGGTTACTAAGCAGGAGGTACCTGTGCCAGAAAGCACCACCAAGGACCAGCAGACGTTGGTGGAACTTGGATACCGAGAAGGAGGCAACTAATCCAAAGGCACTGCCGAGAACCAGCTGACGGTACTGGAACCCGAATGGGTAGCAGAAGGTACCCATGTAAAAAAAAGTTCAAGGCCGCGAGCCGGCCGCAGTTACCAAAACCCACAGTCCTACAGGGGGTGCTTGTCCTATAGGCACTATGGAACCAGCCTTCATTGCCAGATCCCGCAGCCCACATAGGAGTCACCTAAACTGCAGGCACCATAGAGTCGGCTAACCCGACCGCAACACGACAGGACAACGCATTGGAGGCAAAGTGACATTGACACTACCCGGAAACAGCTGGCGTGCTGGACTCAGGCTGGGCAGGAGGGAGTACCCGTGCCAAAGTCACTGCCGAGAACCAGCTGACGGTACTGGAATCCGGATGGGTAGTAGAAGGTACAAGAGCAAATGGAACTACCGAGGACCAGCTGACGGAACTGGAACCAGGATGGGTAGCAGAAGGTACAAGAGCCAATGGAACTGCCGAAGACCAGCTGACGGTACTGGAACTCGGTTACTAAGCAGGAGGTACCTGTGCCAGAAAGCACTACCAAGGACCAGCAGACGTTGGTAGAACTTGGATACCGAGAAGGAGGCACCTAATCCAAAGGCATTGCCGAGAACCAGCTGACGGTACTGGAACCCGGATGGGTAGCAGAAGGTACCCATGTAAAAAAAAGTTCAAGGCCGCGAGCCGGCCGCAGTTACCAAAACCCACAGTCCTACAGGGGGTGCTTGTCCTATAGGCACTATGGAACCAGCCTTCATTGCCAGATCCCGCAGCCCACATAGGAGTCACCTAAACTGCAGGCACCATAGAGTCGGCTAACCCGACCGCAACACGACAGGACAACGCATTGGAGGCAAAGTGACGTTGACACTACCCGGAAACAGCTGGCGTGCTGGAACCAGGCTGGGCAGGAGGGAGTACCCGTGCCAAAGACACTGCCGAGAACCAGCTGACGGTACTGGAACCCGGATGGGTAGTAGAAGGTTCAAGAGCAAATGGAACTACCGAGAACCAGCTGGCGGTGCTGGAACCCAGGGTAAAAACTAAAAACAGAGTGGAGCCAGAGTTGTAATTGGAGCAAGTTTTAAATCAGTAGTACAGTGGATGTGGACAAAGCAGGAGAATTTGCCGGACACACAGCAGGGGAACAGCTGACGTTACTGAACCCCAATAACACTGGAGCAAGCGTTGACTGTGCAGGCGGCACTTCTGAGCAGCAACTAGCGGTATTGGAGCCCAGGGTAAATACTAAAAACAGAGGAGCCAGAGGTGTATTTGGAGGAGGTTTTAAATCAGTAGTACAGTGGATGTGGACAAAGCAGGAGAAATTGCCGTCCGCACAGCAGGGGAACAGCTGACGTTACCGAACCCCAATAACACGACAGCAAGTGTTGACTGTGCAGACGGCACTTCCAAGCGCCAACTGGCGGTGTTGGAGCTCAGGGATAATACTGAAAACAGAGGAGCCAGAGGTGTAATTGGAGCAACTTTAAAATCTGTAGTAGTGAGAATGTGGACAGAGCAGGAGAAATTGCCGTCCGCACAGCAGGGGAACAGCTGACGTTACTGAACCCCAATAACATGGCAGCAAGTGTTGACTGTGCAGATGGCACTTCCGAGCGCCAACTGGCGGTGTTGTAGCTCAGGGATAATAGTGAAAACAGAGGAGCCAGAGGTGTAATTGGAGCAACTTTAAAATCTGTAGTAGTGAGAATGTGGACAGAGCAGGAGAAATTGCCGTCCGCACAGCAGGGGAACAGCTGACGTTACCGAACCCCAATAACATGGCAGCAAGTGTTGACTGTGCAGACGGCACTTCCGAGCGCCAACTGGCGGTGTTGGAGCTCAGGGATAATACTGAAAACAGAGGAGCCAGAGGTGTATTTGGAGGAGGTTTTAAATCAGTAGTACAGTGGATGTGGACAGAGCAGGAGAAATTGCCGTCCGCACAGCAGGGGAACAGCTGACGTTACTGAACCCCAATAACACGGCAGCAAGTGTTGACTGTGCAGACGGCACTTCCGAGCGCCAACTGGCGGTGTTGGAGCTCAGGGATAATACTGAAAACAGAGGAGCCAGAGGTGTAATTGGAGCAACTTTAAAATCTGTAGAAGTGAGAATGTGGACAGAGCAGTAGAAATTGCCGTCCGCACAGCAGGGGAACAGCTGACGTTACCGAACCCCAATAACATGGCAGCAAGTGTTGACTGTGCAGACAGCACTTCCGAGCGCCAACTGGCGGTGTTGGAGCTCAGGGATAATACTGAAAACAGAGGAGCCAGAGGTGTATTTGGAGTAGGTTTTAAATCAGTAGTACAGTGGATGTGGACAGAGCAGGAGAAATTGCCGTCCGCACAGCAGGGGAACAGCTGACGTTACCGAACCCCAATAACACGGCAGCAAGTGTTGACTGTGCAGACGGCACTTCCGAGCGCCAACTGGCGGTGTTGGAGCTCAGGGATAATACTGAAAACAGAGGAGCCAGAGGTGTAATTGGAGCAACTTTAAAATCTGTAGTAGTGAGAATGTGGACAGAGCAGGAGAAATTGCCGTCTGCACAGCAGGGGAACAGCTGACGTTACCGAACCCCAATAACATGGCAGCAAGTGTTGACTGTGCAGACGGCACTTCCGAGCGCCAACTGGCGATGTTGGAGCTCAGGGATAATACTGAAAACAGAGGAGCCAGAGGTGTATTTGGAGGAGGTTTTAAATCAGTAGTACAGTGGATGTGGACAGAGCAGGAGAAATAGCCGTCCGCACAGCAGGGGAACAGCTGACGTTACTGAACCCGAATAACATGGCAGCAAGTGTTGACTGTGCAGACGGCACTTCCGAGCGCCAACTGGCGGTGTTGGAGCTCAGGGATAATACTGAAAACAGAGGAGCCAGAGGAGTAATTGGAGCAACTTTAAAATCTGTAGTAGTGAGAATGAGGACAGAGCAGGAGAAATTGCCGTCCGCACAGCAGGGGAACAGCTGACGTTACTGAACCCCAATAACATGGCAGCAAGTGTTGACTGTGCAGACGGCACTTCCGAGCGCCAACTGGCGGTGTTGGAGCTCAGGGATAATACTGGAAACAGAGAAGCCAGAGGTGTATTTGGAGGAGATTTTAAATCAGTAGTACAGTGGATGTGGACAGAGCAGGAGAAAGTGCCGCCCGCACAGCAGGGGAACAGCTGACGTTACTGAACCCCAATAACACGGCAGCAAGTGTTGACTGTGCAGACGGCACTTCCGAGCACCAACTGGCGGTGTTGGAGCTCAGGGATAATACTGAAAACAGAGAAGCCAGAGGTGTAATTGGAGCAACTTTAAAATCTGTAGTAGTGAGAATGTGGACAGAGCAGGAGAAATTGCCGTCCGCACAGCAGGGGAACAGCTGACGTTACTGAACCCCAATGACATGGCAGCAAGTGTTGACTGTGCAGACGGCACTTCCAAGCGCCAACTGGCGGTGTTGGAGCTCAGGGATAATACTGAAAACAGAGGAGCCAGAGGTGTAATTGGAGCAACTTTAAAATCTGTAGTAGTGAGAATG
Organism: Phyllobates terribilis; assembly: GCF_046119375.1. NCBI lineage: Eukaryota > Metazoa > Chordata > Amphibia > Anura > Dendrobatidae > Phyllobates > Phyllobates terribilis. Next base: position 14,971,003 of record NW_027362773.1, on the reverse strand, counting down.
TGGACAGAGCAGGAGAAATTGCCGTCCGCACAGCTGGGGAACAGCTGACGTTACTGAACCCCAATGACACGGCAGCAAGTGTTGACTGTGCAGACGGCACTTCCGAGCGCCAACTGACGGTGTTGGAGGTCAGGGATTACAGTTCAGGTGGCAGAAACATGAACAGAACAGGAGACCTGGATACTTTTGCCAACAATTATTTATTCTGGAAGAGGACTGACAAATTCATGAGAGATCCAGGCCTTGTTCATTTTGAGAAAAGTAAGCCAGTCAACGTTATCAGAGGATAGTCACATGCGACGGTCTGTTAGTACACCACCTGCGGCACTAAAGACGCGTTCCGATAATACACTAGCAGCAGGGCAAGCTAGCACCTCCAATGCATACTGATTTAGCTCTGGCCATGTATCTAGCTTACAGACCCAAAACTTGAAGTGAGAAGAGCCGTCTGGGAGTACACTAAGAGGGCAAGACATGTAGTCTGTCACTATCTGATGGAAACGTTGCCTCCTGCTGACTGGAGCCGTCTGTGATGGTGTAGACATTTGTGGCGGCGGGGACACAAAACTTTGCCACATTTCGGCCATACTGGTCTTGCCTTGTGCTGAGGCGCTGCTTCTGCTCCATCTTTGTGCAGAGCTTCCTCCACTGCCTCGACGCACTGAGCTGCTTTGTAAAGCACTAGCACACTGCTCTCGGCTGGAATGGAGAACATAATGGAATGCACCAGTGCGTCTTGGTACTCCCGCATTTTACGCTCCCGGTTCAACAGTGTTATGAGACTTTGTAAGTTGTCCCGGTAGCGAGGATATAGGAGGGTGGACACCCAATAATCAGCCGTGTTGAGAATGTGGGCGATGCGGCGGTCGTTTCTCAGGCACTGCAGCATGAAATCAACCATGTGCTGCAGACTGCCAACTGGCCAAGAAACGCTGTCCCCTGCTTGAGGCGTGATCTCTGCCTGCTCTGCATCACCCCACCCTCGCTCTAGATACTGACTACTAGAGCATTGTGTACCTCCCTCCTCTGGACAGATGTCTTCCTCATCCATTGACTCCTCCTCATCCTCCTCACAAAGTGTCCCCTGCCTAGGCCTTTGCGAGGAACCACGTTGCACAGACTGTAGAGAAGCAGATGGCATTTGTGACTCCTCATCCTCCACCTCTTCCAAAACCTCGTCCCTTAGTGCTTGCAGTGTTTTTTCAAGCAGGCAGATAAGGGGGATAGTCATGCTGACTAGTGCATCATCTGCACTCGCCATCCGCGTGGAATAATCGAAGGCACGCAAAACGTGGCAAATGTGCTTCATAGAGGCCCACTCAGTGGTGGTGAAGTGTGAACGGCGCGCACTGCGACTTGTTTGGGCCTGCTGCAGCTGGTACTCCATTACTGCTGCCTGCTGCTCACACAACCTCTCCAACATATGTAACGTTGAATTCCACCTGGTGGGTAGGTCACATATGATGCGATGTTCCGGAAGACGTAATCGGCGCTGCAGAGCTGCAATGCGTGATCTTGCATTGCTGGAACGCCGCAAGTGAGCGCACACTATGCGGACCTTGTGAAGCAGTGCATCAAGATCCGGATAGTCCCTCAAAAAACTCTGCACGACCAAGTTGAGCACATGTGCCAGACATGGGATGTGAGTGAGGTTGCCTAGGCCCATAGCTGCCACCAGATTTCGGCCATTGTCACTCACTACCATGCCTGGCTGGAGATTCGCTGGCACAAACCACACGTCGCTCTGCTGCTTGATGGCATTCCAGTGCTCCTGCGCTGTGTGGCTTCGATTCCCCAAAGAAATTAATTTTAATACGGCCTGTTGACGTTTGGCCACGGCTGTGCTCATATTGGTCACCATAACAGGTAACCGTTCACGGGTCGATGTGGAGGTAGACCGTGACGGCTCCTGCAGCGCTGATTCAGAGGAACTGGAGTATGAGGAGGAGTCAATGTGTACAGACTGGATTCCTGCAATCTTTGGAGTTGGCAGAACACATACAGTGCCACTCTCAAGATCTGTACCCGGCTCCACAACATTTACCCAAGGCAGTGAGGGAAAGGTATCGTCCCTGTCCATGCTTACTGGTCCACGCATCGGTGGTCAGGTGGACCTTGCTACTGATGGCATTTTGTAGCGCATGTTTAATTTTTCCCTCCACATGATGTTGCAGGGCAGGGACGGCTTGCCTGCTGAAATACAATCGGCTGGGCACGTTGTATTGTGGGACTGCCAATGCCATAAAGTTACGGAATGTGTCAGTCTCCACCAGCCTGAATAATAGCATTTCAAGGGCCAGTAGTTTAGCTATGCCAGCATTCAGAGCCTGTGCTCGGCGGTGGTTTGCCGAGTATGGGCGCCTTTTCTCCCATGCCTGTGCTAACGATGGCTGTAGACTGGCCTGGGAGTGTGAGGATGACTGGGAATGTGGTGCTGTGGGTGGAATTACACTGTGTCTCTGTACAACAGTGCCAGAGATTCTTCCATGGCGATCCTGTGAGGAAGCCGAACCAGTTGTGTGTGAGCTGGAGGAAGAGGCTACAACACGAGCTGAAGAGGTGGTAGGTGGCGCTGTAGGTTGGCATAGGTCTTCAGTGTGTTTTTGTAACTCCACCACGTGCTTGGTCCGCACATGTTTCCACATATTTGTGGTATTGAGGTTGCTGACACTTTTCCCTTTTTTCACCTTCTGATTACACAGCTTGCATTTGACAAAGCAAATGTCATCTGCAACTGTGTCAAAAAAGGACCAGGCACTGCAAGTCTTGGGAGTGCCCGCATTGGATTTTGGAAGAGCCATGCTCCTAATGGGTGCCGAAGTGGAGGCTACAGGCAACCAAGTATGCCCCCTCCCTCTCTCTCCTTTTTGGGTTGTTCGGGGAATCTCTTCCTCAGAGCTGCTCCCACCACCTTCCTGTCCCTCACGCCATGATGGGTCAAGGACCTCATCATCTACACCACCCTCTTCAAACAACTGCTTCTCCTGGGTAGTCTCGACAGCACAGTACGCACCAGAAAGTGGCACCTGAGTCTCATCAGCAGATGCATACTGAGGTGTGCTGCTGACCATAGGCACTGGCCCACCCGCGTCTTCAGATTCAGAGAGACAAAACGGTTGCGCATCACTGCATACTACCTCTTCTTCAAATTCTCAAATTCTGCTTGGCTGGCCCCCTCTTTCCAAGCCAAGAGATTCAGAGAACAGAAGTAGAGATGGCTCCTGTCCAGGGCTCTCTGACTGCCTGGGCAATGTGGCAGGTGGTGAAGAGACAGATGGGTGCTCTTCAGTGCTCAGGACCTGAGAGGATCTGGAACTAATTGAAGTCGATGCGTTAGCTGCCATCCATCCAACAACGGCTTCAATTTGGTCCTCCCGCAGCAGTGGGGTACGGCTAGCTCCTACAAAGCTGCGCATAAAGGACTGTTCCCTGGTAAAACTGGGGGATGCTGAGTCACTGGTGCCCGCAGCAGGCACAGAATCCCCACGTCCTCTCCCTGCAGGCACAGAATCCTCACGCCCTCTCCCTGCAGAAACTCCACGCCCACGCCCACGCCCACGACCACATGCCTTACTCCCTGTCTTCTTCATCTTGGTAGACTGATAAAGATAGGCAGAAAAGTACTAAGGGCTTAGTGTGCTTATTCCTGAACAGCTGCTAACAGGTATAAGAAACACTAATTTTATAAAGTGTGGACTAGATTTTAATATGAGCTAATGTGGCCTACACAACTGTAAAGTGGAGTGTTTGGTGAACTTCATTTAGGTTTTTTTGTCACAAAAAGACACTGGATGTGCCTAAAGATGTAATAACGATAGTATCACAAACTTTTTTTAGCTATTACAATGTAGGAAGGTAACCTACAATGCAATAGATGAGGCTGCAAAAAATAGGCTAATACTAATCTGACTGGGGCTGCAGGGCCCAATGCTGCAGAAAGGCTCCTCTAACTACACCTATATAGTGTGTTTGGAACCAATTTAGCTGAATATGGATGGAACCGCCACACTAATAGGAGAAATCAGGAAAAATTATGAATTTTCAAAAAAGGACAATGTATGAGGCAGTGACACACACTGAGTGCACTACAACCAGACGTGGTTGAAGCACACACTACAGGGTGAGCTGCACTCACACACCAGACCTTGCAGACAGCGGTGAACAGTACAGATGCAGCGCACTGTGCACTAGCGCTGCAAGACCAAAAAAATTTCTCTATCTACTCCTATATAGTGTGTTTGGAACCAAATTAGCTGAATACGGATGGAACCACCACACTAATAGGAGATATCAGGAAAAATTATGAATTGGCAAAAAAGGACAATGTATGAGGCAATGACACACACTGAGTGCACTACAACCAGATGTGGTTGAAGCACACACTACAGGGTGAGCTGCACTCACATACCAGACCTTGCAGACAGCGGTGAACAGTACAGATGCAGAGCACTGTGCACTAGCGCTGCAAGACCAAAAAAATTTCTCTATCTACTCCTATACAGTGTGCTTGGAACCAATTTAGCTGAATACGGATGGAACCACCACACTAATAGGAGATATCAGGAAAAATTATGAATTGGCAAAAAAGGACAATGTATGAGGCAGTGACACACACTGAGTGCACTATAACCAGACGTGGCTGAAGCACACACTACAGGGTGAGCTGCACTCACATACACAGACCTTGCAGAAAGAGGTGAACAGCACAGAGAACTGTGCACTAGCACTGCAAGGCACAGCGATTTATAAAGTAGCTTGGGTAAAGCAGAATAGACCAAATAGGTAGCTAAAACTGTCCCTCAGAACATCAGCATCCTATCCCTAACTGAATTCCCAGCAGAGTGAGCTCAAAATGGCGGCGGCGGCTTTTATAGTGCATCATGACATCATTTCAGCAGCCAATCACAGCCATGCCATTAGTTAAGATGCCTACATGCCTAACAGGATGTGCCCACACTTCTTAGGATCCTCATTGGCTGAATAAAATGAAAATGGCTCATTGCATTATGGGAACTTCCGATTCAGGTATACGATATTGCAAAAGTATCGGAATTAATAATCGGAATTCCGATACCGCGAATATCGGCCGATACCCGATATTTCAGTATCGGAATGCTCAACACTATTAGTCATTTTTCCGGCGTTTATCAGACTTTCAGATAGGTGAAATGTCAGTGAGAGTTCCGATTTCAGTTCCAGAGCGATTCGCCCGATGAGTCCTTCATATTTAGTCGTTTTCAGACAATTTTCAGAATTTTTGAAAATTTCTCTTTTTTGTGAAAATATCCAATAAATGAGGGAATAATATGTGTGAGGGTACCCCAGGAGAGTTCCAAATGTGTGTGGGTAGAATATATATCCCACGGGGGTAAAATTGAAAAAAGTAGAAATTTTTTTTTTTTTCGACTTAGTCATTTTTCCGGCATTTATCAGACTTTCAGATAGGTAAATGTCAGTGAGCGTTCCGATTTCAGTTCCAGAGCGATTCGCCCGATGAGTTCTTCATATTCAGTCGTTTTCAGCCAATTTTCAGAATTTTTGAAAATTTCACTTTTTTGTGAAAATATCCACTAAATGAGGGAATAATATGTGTGAGGGTACCCCAGGAGAGTTCCAAATGTGTGTGGGTAGAATATATATCCCACGGGGGTAAAATTGAAAAAAGTTGAAAAATTTTTTTTTTTAGACTTAGTCATTTTTCCGGCGTTCATCAGACTTTCAGATAGGGGAAATGTCAGTGAGCATTCCGATTTAAGTTCCAGAGCGAATCGCCCGATGTGTCGTTCATATTTAGTCATTTTCAGCCAATTTTCTGAATTTTTGAAAATTTCACTTTTTTGTGAAAATATCCACTAAATGAGGGAATAATATGTGTGAGGGTACCCCAGGAGAGTTCCAAATGTGTGTGGGTAGAATATATATCCCACGGGGGTAAAATTGAAAAAAGTTGAAAAAAAATTTTTTTTAGACAGTTATTTTTCCTGCGTTTATCAGACTTTCACTTAGGGGAAATGTCAGTGAGCGTTCCGATTTCAGTTCCAGAGCGATTCGCCCGATGAGTCCTTCATATTTAGTCGTTTTCAGCCAATTTTCCGAATTTTTGAAAATTTCACTTTTTTGTGAAAATATCCACTAAATGAGGGAATAATATGTGTGAGGGTACCCCAGGAGAGTTCCAAATGTGTGTGGGTAGAAGATATATACCACGGGGGGTAAAATTGAAAAAAGATGATAAAAAATTTTTTTTGGACTTACTCATTTTTCCGGCGTTTTTCAGACTTTCAGTTAGGGGAAATGTCAGTGAGCGTTCCGATTTCAGTTCCAGAGCGATTCGCCCGATGAGTCGTTCATATTTAGTCATTTTCAGCCAATGTTCTGAATTTTTGAAAATTTCTCTTTTTTGTGAAAATATCCACTAAATGAGGGAATAATATGTGTGAGGGTACCCCAGGAGAGTTCCAAATGTGTGTGGGTAGAATATATATCCCACGGGGGTAAAATTGAAAAAAGTTGAAAAAATTTTTTTTTTAGACAGTCATTTTTCCGGCGTTTATCAGACTTTCAGATAGGGGAAATGTCATTGAGCGTTCTGATTTCAGATCCAGAGCGATTCGCCCGATGAGTCCTTCATATTTAGTCGTTTTCAGACAATTTTCAGAATTTTTGAAAATTTCTCTTTTTTGTGAAAATATCCACTAAATTAGGGAATAATATGTGTGAGGGTACCCCAGGAGAGTTCCAAATGTGTGTGGGTAGAATATATATCCCACGGGAGTAAAATTGAAAAAAGGTGAAAAAAAATTTTTTTTGGACTTAGTCATTTTTCCGGCGTTTATCAGACTTTCAGATAGGGGAAATGTCAGTGAGCGTTCCGATTTCAGTTCCAGAGCGATTCGCCCGATGAGTCGTTCATATTTAGTCATTTTCAGCCAATGTTCTGAATTTTTGAAAATTTCTCTTTTTTGTGAAAATATCCACTAAATGAGGGAATAATATGTGTGAGGGTACCCCAAGAGAGTTCCAAATGTGTGTGTATAGAATATATATCCCACGGGGGTAAAATTGAAAAAAGTTTAAAAATTTTTTTTTTTTAGACTTAGTCATTTTTCCGGCGTTCATCAGACTTTCAGATAGGGGAAATGTCAGTGAACATTCCGATTTAAGTTCCAGAGCGATTCGCCGTATGTGTCGTTCATATTTAGTCATTTTCAGCCAATTTTCTGAATTTTTGAAAATTTCACTTTTTTGTGAAAATATCCACTAAATGACGGAATAATATGTGTGAGGGTACCTCAGGAGAGTTCCAAATGTGTGTGGGTAGAAGATATATACCACGGGGGGTAAAATTGAAAAAAGTTGATAAAAAATTTTTTTTGGACTTAGTCATTTTTTCAGCGTTTATCAGACTTTCAGATAGGGGAAATGTCAGTGAGCGTTCCGATTTCAGTTCCAGAGCGATTCGCCCGATGAGTCCTTCATATTTATTCGTTTTCAGCCAATTTTCAGAATTTTTGAAAATTTTACTTTTTTGTGAAAATATTCACTAAATGAGGGAATAATATGTGTGAGGGTACCCCAGGAGAGTTCCAAATGTGTGTGGGTAGAATATATATCCCACGGGGGTAAAATTGAAAAAAGTTGAAAAAAATTTTTTTTTAGACTTAGTCATTTTTCCGGCATTTATCAGACTTTCAGATAGGGGAAATGTCAGTGAGTGTTCCGATTTCTGTTCCAGAGCGATTCGCCCGATGATTCCTTCATATTTAGTCGTTTTCAGCCAATTTTCTGAATTTTTGAAAATTTCACTTTTTTGTGAAAATATCCACTAAATGAGGGAATAATATGTGAGAGGGTACCCCAGAAGAGTTCCAAATGTGTGTGGGTAGAATATATATCCCACGGGGGTAAAATTGAAAAAAGTTGAAAAAATTTTTTTTTGGACTTAGTCATTTTTCCGGCGTTTATCAGACTTTCAGATAGGGGAAATGTCAGTGAGCGTTCCGATTTCAGTTCCAGAGCGATTCGCCCGATGAGTCATTCATATTTAGTCGTTTTCAGCCAATTTTCTGAATTTTTGAAAATTTCACTTTTTTGTGAAAATATCCACTAAATGCAGGAATAATATGCGTGAGGGTACCTCAGAAGACTTCCAAATGTGTGTGGGTAGAATATATATATCACGGGGGTAAAATTGAAAGAAGTTGAAAAAAATTTTTTTTTAGACTTAGTCATTTTTCGGCGTTTATCAGACTTTCAGATAGGAGAAATGTCAGTGAGCGTTCCCATTTCAGTTCTAGAGCGATTAGCCCGATGAGTCCTTCATATTTAGTCATTTTCAGCCAATTTTCAGAATTTTTGAAAATTTCACTTTTTTGTGAAAATATCCACTAAATGCGGGAATAATATGTGTGAGGGTACCCCAGGAGAGTTCCAAATGTGTGTGGGTAGAATATATATCCCACGGGGGTAAAATTGAAAAAAGTTGATAAATTTTTTTTTTTAGACTTAGTCATTTTTCCGGCGTTCATCAGACTTTCAGATAGGGGAAATGTCAGTGAGCATTCCGATTTAAGTTCTAGAGCGAATCGCCCGATGTGTCGTTCATATTTAGTCATTTTCAGCCAATTTTCTGAATTTTTGAAAATTTCACTTTTTTGTGAAAATATCCACTAAATGAGGGAATAATATGTGTGAGGGTACCCCAGGAGAGTTCCAAATGTGTGTGGTTAGAATATATATCCCACGGGGGTAAAATTGAAAAATGTTGAAAAAAATTTTTTTTTAGACAGTCATTTTTCCGGCGTTTATCAGACTTTCAGATAGGGGAAATGTCAGTGAGCGTTGCGATTTCAGTTCCAGAGCGATTCGCCCGATGAGTCCTTCATATTTAGTCGTTTTCAGACAATTTTCAGAATTTTTGAAAATTTCTCTTTTTTGTGAAAATATCCACTAAATGAGGGAATAATATGTGTGAGGGTACCCCAGGAGAGTTCCAAATGTGTGTGGGTAGAATATATATCCCACGGGGGTAAAATTGAAAAAAGTTGAAAAAAATTTTTTTTTGGACTTAGTCATTTTTCCGGCGTTTATCAGACTTTCAGTTAGGGGAAATGTCAGTGAGTGTTCCGATTTCAGTTCCAGAGCGATTCGCCCGATGAGTCATTCATATTTAGTCATTTTCAGCCAATGTTCTGAATTTTTGAAAATTTCTCTTTTTTGTGAAAATATCCACTAAATGAGGGAATAATATGTGTGAGGGTACCCCAGGAGAGTTCCAAATGTGTGTGGGTAGAATATATATCCCACGGGGGTAAAATTGAAAAAAGTTGAAAAAAATTTTTTTTTGGACTTAGTCATTTTTCCGGCGTTTATCAGACTTTCAGTTAGGGGAAATGTCAGTGAGCGTTCCGATTTCAGTTCCAGAGCGATTCGCCCGATGAGTCGTTCATATTTAGTCATTTTCAGCCAATGTTCTGAATTTTTGAAAATTTCTCTTTTTTGTGAAAATATCCACTAAATGAGGGAATAATATGTGTGAGGGTACCCCAGGAGAGTTCCAAATGTGTGTGGGTAGAATATATATCCCACGGGGGTAAAATTGAAAAAAGGTGAAAGATTTTTTTTTTTCGACTTAGTCATTTTTCCGGCGTTTATCAGACTTTCACTTAGGGCAAAAGTCAGTGAGCGTTCCGATTTCAGTTCCAGAGCGATTCGCCCGAAGAGTCCTTCATATTTAGTCATTTTCTGCCAATTTTCTGAATTTTTGAAAATTTCACTTTTTTGTGAAAATATCCACTAAATGAGGGAATAATATGTGTGAGGGTGCCCCAGAAGAGTTCTAAATGCGTGTGGATAGAATATATATCCCACGGGGGTAAAATTGAAAAATGGTGAAAACATTTTTTTTTAGGACTTAGTCATTCTTTCAGCGTTTATCAGACTTTCAGATAGGGGAAATGTCAGTGAGCGTTCCGATTTCAGTTCCAGAGCGACTCGCCCGATGAGTCCTTCATATTTAGTCGTTTTCAGTCAATTTTCTGAATTTTTGAAAATTTCACTTTTTTGTGAAAATATCCACTAAATGAGGGAATAATATGTGTGAGGGTACCCCAGGAGAGTTCCAAATGTGTGTGGGTAGAATATATATCCCACGGGGGTAAAATTGAAAAAAGTTGAAAAAAAATTTTTTTTGGACTTAGTCATTTTTTCAGCGTTTATCAGACTTTCAGATAGGGGAAATGTCAGTGAGCGTTCCGATTTCAGTTCCAGAGCGATTCGCCCGATGAGTCCTTCATATTTATTCGTTTTCAGCCAATTTTCAGAATTTTTGAAAATTTTACTTTTTTGTGAAAATATTCACTAAATGAGGGAATAATATGTGTGAGGGTACCCCAGGAGAGTTCCAAATGTGTGTGGGTAGAATATATATCCCACGGGGGTAAAATTGAAAAAAGTTGAAAAAAATTTTTTTTTAGACTTAGTCATTTTTCCGGCATTTATCAGACTTTCAGATAGGGGAAATGTCAGTGAGTGTTCCGATTTCTGTTCCAGAGCGATTCGCCCGATGATTCCTTCATATTTAGTCGTTTTCAGCCAATTTTCTGAATTTTTGAAAATTTCACTTTTTTGTGAAAATATCCACTAAATGAGGGAATAATATGTGAGAGGGTACCCCAGAAGAGTTCCAAATGTGTGTGGGTAGAATATATATCCCACGGGGGTAAAATTGAAAAAAGTTGAAAAAATTTTTTTTTGGACTTAGTCATTTTTCCGGCGTTTATCAGACTTTCAGATAGGGGAAATGTCAGTGAGCGTTCCGATTTCAGTTCCAGAGCGATTCGCCCGATGAGTCATTCATATTTAGTCGTTTTCAGCCAATTTTCTGAATTTTTGAAAATTTCACTTTTTTGTGAAAATATCCACTAAATGCAGGAATAATATGCGTGAGGGTACCTCAGAAGACTTCCAAATGTGTGTGGGTAGAATATATATATCACGGGGGTAAAATTGAAAGAAGTTGAAAAAAATTTTTTTTTAGACTTAGTCATTTTTCGGCGTTTATCAGACTTTCAGATAGGAGAAATGTCAGTGAGCGTTCCCATTTCAGTTCTAGAGCGATTAGCCCGATGAGTCCTTCATATTTAGTCATTTTCAGCCAATTTTCAGAATTTTTGAAAATTTCACTTTTTTGTGAAAATATCCACTAAATGCGGGAATAATATGTGTGAGGGTACCCCAGGAGAGTTCCAAATGTGTGTGGGTAGAATATATATCCCACGGGGGTAAAATTGAAAAAAGTTGATAAATTTTTTTTTTTAGACTTAGTCATTTTTCCGGCGTTCATCAGACTTTCAGATAGGGGAAATGTCAGTGAGCATTCCGATTTAAGTTCTAGAGCGAATCGCCCGATGTGTCGTTCATATTTAGTCATTTTCAGCCAATTTTCTGAATTTTTGAAAATTTCACTTTTTTGTGAAAATATCCACTAAATGAGGGAATAATATGTGTGAGGGTACCCCAGGAGAGTTCCAAATGTGTGTGGTTAGAATATATATCCCACGGGGGTAAAATTGAAAAATGTTGAAAAAAATTTTTTTTTAGACAGTCATTTTTCCGGCGTTTATCAGACTTTCAGATAGGGGAAATGTCAGTGAGCGTTCCGATTTCAGTTCCAGAGCGATTCGCCCGATGAGTCCTTCATATTTAGTCGTTTTCAGACAATTTTCAGAATTTTTGAAAATTTCTCTTTTTTGTGAAAATATCCACTAAATGAGGGAATAATATGTGTGAGGGTACCCCAGGAGAGTTCCAAATGTGTGTGGGTAGAATATATATCCCACGGGGGTAAAATTGAAAAAAGTTGAAAAAAATTTTTTTTTGGACTTAGTCATTTTTCCGGCGTTTATCAGACTTTCAGTTAGGGGAAATGTCAGTGAGCGTTCCGATTTCAGTTCCAGAGCGATTCGCCCGATGAGTCATTCATATTTAGTCATTTTCAGCCAATGTTCTGAATTTTTGAAAATTTCTCTTTTTTGTGAAAATATCCACTAAATGAGGGAATAATATGTGTGAGGGTACCCCAGGAGAGTTCCAAATGTGTGTGGGTAGAATATATATCCCACGGGGGTAAAATTGAAAAAAGTTGAAAAAAATTTTTTTTTGGACTTACTCATTTTTCCGGCGTTTATCAGACTTTCAGTTAGGGGAAATGTCAGTGAGCGTTCCGATTTCAGTTCCAGAGCGATTCGCCCGATGAGTCGTTCATATTTAGTCATTTTCAGCCAATGTTCTGAATTTTTGAAAATTTCTCTTTTTTGTGAAAATATCCACTAAATGAGGGAATAATATGTGTGAGGGTACCCCAGGAGAGTTCCAAATGTGTGTGGGTAGAATATATATCCCACGGGGGTAAAATTGAAAAAAGGTGAAAGATTTTTTTTTTTCGACTTAGTCATTTTTCCGGCGTTTATCAGACTTTCACTTAGGGCAAAAGTCAGTGAGCGTTCCGATTTCAGTTCCAGAGCGATTCGCCCGAAGAGTCCTTCATATTTAGTCATTTTCTGCCAATTTTCTGAATTTTTGAAAATTTCACTTTTTTGTGAAAATATCCACTAAATGAGGGAATAATATGTGTGAGGGTGCCCCAGAAGAGTTCTAAATGCGTGTGGATAGAATATATATCCCACGGGGGTAAAATTGAAAAATGGTGAAAACATTTTTTTTTAGGACTTAGTCATTCTTTCAGCGTTTATCAGACTTTCAGATAGGGGAAATGTCAGTGAGCGTTCCGATTTCAGTTCCAGAGCGACTCGCCCGATGAGTCCTTCATATTTAGTCGTTTTCAGTCAATTTTCTGAATTTTTGAAAATTTCACTTTTTTGTGAAAATATCCACTAAATGAGGGAATAATATGTGTGAGGGTACCCCAGGAGAGTTCCAAATGTGTGTGGGTAGAATATATATCCCACGGGGGTAAAATTGAAAAAAGTTGAAAAAAAATTTTTTTTGGACTTAGTCATTTTTCCGGCGTTTATCAGACTTTCAGTTAGGGGAAATGTCAGTGAGCGTTCCGATTTCAGTTCCAGAGCGATTCGCCCGATGAGTCGTTCATATTTAGTCATTTTCAGCCAATGTTCTGAATTTTTGAAAATTTCTCTTTTTTGTGAAAATATCCACTAAATGAGGGAATAATATGTGTGAGGGTACCCCAGGAGAGTTCCAAATGTGTATGGGTAGAATATATATCCCACGGGGTAAAATTGAAAAAAGATTAAAATTTTTTTTTTTTTAGACTTAGTCATTTTTCCGGCGTTCATCAGACTTTCAGATAGGGGAAATGTCAGTGAACATTCCGATTTAAGTTCCAGAGCGATTCGCCGGATGTGTCGTTCATATTTAGTCATTTTCAGCCAATTTTCCGAATTTTTGAAAATTTCACTTTTTTGTGAAAATATCCACTAAATGAGGGAATAATATGTGTGAGGGTACCCCAGGAGAGTTCCAAATGTGTGTGGGTAGAAGATATATCCCACGGGGGTAAAATAGAAAAAAGGTGAAAATTTTTTTTTTTCGACTTAGTCATTTTTCCGGCATTTATCAGACTTTCAGATAGGGGAAATGTCAGTGAGCTTTCCTATTTCAGTTCCTGAGCGATTCGCACGATGAGTCCTTCATATTTAGTCGTTTTCAGCCAATTTTCAGAATTTTTGAAAATTTCACTTTTTTGTGAAAATATCCACTAAATGAGGGAATAATATGTGTGAGGGTACCCCAGGAGAGTTCCAAATGCATGTGGGTAGAATATATATCCCACGGGAGTAAAATTGAAAAAAGTTGAAAAAAAATTTTTTTTTGGACTTAGTCACTTTTCCTGCGTTTATCAGACTTTCACTTAGGGGAAATGTCAGTGAGCGTTCCGATTTCAGTTCCAGAGCGATTCGCCCGATGAGTCCTTCATATTTAGAGGTTTTTAGCCAATTTTCAGAATTTTTGAAAATTTCACTTTTTTGTAAAAATATTCACTAAATGAGGGAATAATATGTGTGAGGCTACCCCAGGAGAGTTCCAAATGTGTGTTGGTAGAATATATATCCCACAGGGGTAAAATTGAAAAAAGTTGAAAAAATTTTTTTTTGGACTTAGTCACTTTTCCTGCGTTTATCAGACTTTCACTTAGGGGAAATGTCAGTGAGCGTTCCGATTTCAGTTCCAGAGCGATTCGCCCGATGAGTCCTTCATATTTAGTGGTTTTTAGCCAATTTTCAGAATTTTTGAAAATTTCACTTTTTTGTAAAAATATTCACTAAATGAGGGAATAATATGTGTGAGGCTACCCCAGGAGAGTTCCAAATGTGTGTGGTAGAATATATATCCCACAGGGGTAAAATTGAAAAAAGTTGAAAAATTTTTTTTTTTCGACTTAGTCATTTTTCCGGCATTTATCAGACTTTCAGATAGGGGAAATGTCAGTGAGCGTTCCGATTTCAGTTCCAGAGCGATTCGCCCGATGAGTCCTTCATATTTAGTCGTTTTCAGCCAATTTTCCGAATTTTTGAAAATTTCACTTTTTTGTGAAAATATCCACTAAATGAGGGAATAATATGTGTGAGGGTACCCCAGGAGAGTTCCAAATGTGTGTGGGTAGAAGATATATACCACGGGGGGTAAAATTGAAAAAAGTTGATAAAAAAATTTTTTTGGACCTAGTCATTTTTCCGGCGTTTATCAGACTTTCAGTTAGTGAAAATGTCAGTGAGCGCTCCGATTTCAGTTCCAGAGCGATTCGCCCGATGAGTCCTTCATATTTAGTCGTTTCCAGCCAATTTTCCGAATTTTTGAAAATTTCTCTTTTTTGTGAAAATATCCACTAAATAACGGAATAATATGTGTGAGGGTACCCCAGGACAGTTCCAAATGTGTGTGGATAGAAGGTATATACCACGGGGGTAAAATTGAAAAAAGTTGCTAAAAAATTTTTTTTGGGCCTAGTCATTTTTCCGGCGTTAATCAGACTTTCAGTTAGGGGAAATGTCAGTGAGCGTTCCGATTTCAGTTCCAGAGCGATTCTCCCGATGAGTCCTTCATATTTAGTCGTTTTCAGCCAATTTTCAGAATTTTTGAAAATTTCACTTTTTTGTGGAAATATCCACTAAATGAGGGAATAATATGTATGAGGGTACCCCAGGAGAGTTCCAAATGTGTGTGGGTAGAATATATATCCCACGGGGGTAAAATTGAAAAAAGGTGAAAAAAATTTTTTTTTTGTACTAAGTCATTTTTCCGGCGTTTATCAGATTTTCACTTAGGGCAAATGTCAGTGAGCGTTCCGATTTCAGTTCCAGAGCGATTCGCCTGATGAGTCCTTCATATTTAGTCGTTTTCAGCCAATTTTCTGAATTTTTGAAAATTTCGCTTTTTTGTGAAAATATCCACTAAATGAGGGAATAATATGTGTGAGGGTACCCCAGGAGAGTTCCAAATGTGTGTGGGTAGAATATATATCATACCGGGGTAAAATTGAAAAAAGTTGAAAAAAAATTTTTTTTAGACAGTCATTTTTCCGGCGTTTATCAGACTTTCAGATAGGGGAAATGTCAGCGAGCGTTCCGATTTCAGTTCCAGAGCGATTCGCCCGATGAGTCGTTCATATTTAGTCGTTTTCAGCCAATTTTCCGAATTTTTGAAAATTTCACTTTTTTGTGAAAATATCCACTAAATGAGGGAATAATATGTGTGAGGGTACCCCAGGAGAGTTCCAAATGTGTGTGGGTAGAAGACATATCCCACGGGGGGTAAAATTGAAAAAAGTTGATAAAAAATGTTTTTTGGACCTAGTCATTTTTCCGGCGTTTATCAGACTTTCAGTTAGGGGAAATGTCAGTGATCGTTCCGATTTCAGTTCCAGAGCGATTCGCCCGATGAGTCCTTCATATTTATTCGTTTTTAGCCAATTTTCCGAATTTTTGAAAATTTCTCTTTTTTGTGAAAATATCCACTAAATGAGGGAATAATATGTGTGAGGGTACCCCAGGAGAGTTCCAAATGTGTGTGGGTAGAATATATATCCCACGGGGGTAAAATTGAAAAAAGTTGAAAAAAATTTTTTTTTCGACTTGGTCATTTTTCCGGCATTTATCAGACTTTCAGTTAGGGGAAATGTCAGTGAGCGTTCCGATTTCAGTTCCAGAGCGATTCACCCGATGAATCCTTCATATTTAGTCGTTTTCAGCCAATTTTCAGAATTTTTGAAAATTTCACTTTTTTGTGAAAATATCCACTAAATGAGGGAATAATATGTGTGAGGGTACCCCAGGAGAGTACCAAATGTGTGTGGGTAGAATATATATCCCACGGGGGTAAAATTGAAAAAAGGTGAAAGATTTTTTTTTTTTGACTTAGTCATTTTTCCGGCGTTTATCAGATTTTCACTTAGGGCAAAAGTCAGTGAGCGTTCCGATTTCAGTTCCAGAGCGATTCGCCCGAAGAGTCCTTCATATTTAGTCATTTTCTGCCAATTTTCTGAATTTTTGAAAATTTCCCTTTTTTGTGAAAATATCCACTAAATGAGGGAATAATATGTGTGAGGGTACCCCAGGAGAGTTCCAAATGTGTGTGGGTAGAACATATATCCCACGGGGGTAAAATTGAAAAAAGGTGAAAAAAAATTTTTTTTTGAACTTAGCCATTTTTTCAGCGTTTATCAGACTTTCAGATAGGGGAAATGTCAGTGAGCGTACCAATTTCAGTTCCAGAGCGATTCGCCCGATGAGTCGTTCACATTTAGTCATTTTCAGCCAATGTTCTGAATTTTTGAAAATTTCTCTTTTTTGTGAAAATATCCACTAAATGAGGGAATAATATGTGTGAGGGTACCCCAGGAGAGTTCCAAATGTGTATGGGTAGAATATATATCCCACGGGGGTAAAATTGAAAAAAGATTAAAAATTTTTTTTTTTTAGACTTAGTCATTTTTCCGGCGTTCATCAGACTTTCAGATAGGGGAAATGTCAGTGAACATTCCGATTTAAGTTCCAGAGCGATTCGCCGGATGTGTCGTTCATATTTAGTCATTTTCAGCCAATTTTCTGAATTTTTGAAAATTTCACTTTTTTGTGAAAATATCCACTAAATGAGGGAATAATATGTGTGAGGGTACCCCAGGAGAGTTCCAAATGTGTGTGGGTAGAAGATATATCCCACGGGGGTAAAATAGAAAAAAGGTGAAATTTTTTTTTTTTCGACTTAGTCATTTTTCCGGCATTTATCAGACTTTCAGATAGGGGAAATGTCAGTGAGCGTTCCGATTTTAGTTCCAGAGCGATTCGCCTGATGATTCCTTCATATTTAGTCGTTTTCAGCCAATTTTCCGAATTTTTGAAAATTTCTCTTTTCTGTGAAAATATCCACTAAATGAGGGAATAATATGTGTGAGGGTACCCCAGGAGAGTTCCAAATGTGTGTGGCTAGAAGATATATCCCACGGGGGGTAAAATTGAAAAAAGTTGATAAAAAAAGTTTTTTGGACTTAGTCATTTTTCCGGCGTTTATCAGACTTTCAGTTAGGGGAAATGTCAGTGAGCGTTCCGATTTCAGTTCCAGAGCGATTCGCCCGATGAGTCCTTCATATTTATTCGTTTTTAGCCAATTTTCCGAATTTTTGAAAATTTCTCTTTTTGTGAAAATATCCACTAAATGAGGGAATAATATGTGTGAGGGTACCCCAGGAGAGTTCCAAATGTGTGTGGGTAGAATATATATCCCACGGGGGTAAAATTGAAAAAAGGTGAAAAAAATTTTTTTTGGACTTAGTCACTTTTCCGGCGTTTATCAGACTTTCACTTACGGCAAATGTCAGTGAGCGTTCCGATTTCAGTTCCAGAGCGATTCGCCCGATGAGTCCTTCATATTTAGTCGTTTTCAGCCAATTTTCAGAATTTTTGAAAATTTCACTTTTTTTGTGAAAATATCCACTAAATGAGGGAATAATATGTGTGAGGGTACCCCAGGAGAGTTCCAAATGTGTGTGGGTAGAATATATATCCCACGGGGGATAAAATTGAAAAAAGTTGATAAAAAATTTTTTTTGGACCTAGTCATTTTTCCGGCGTTCATCAGACTTTCAGATAGGGGAAATGTCAGTGAGCATTACGATTTAATTTCCAGAGCGATTCGACGGATGTGTCCTTCATATTTAGTCATTTTGAGCCAATTTTCTGAATTTTTGAAAATTTCACTTTTTTGTGAAAATATCCACTAAATGAGGGAATAATATGTGTGAGGGTACCCCAGGAGAGTTCCAAATGTGTGTGGGTAGAATATATATCATACCGGGGAAAAATTGAAAAAAGTTGAAAAAAATTTTTTTTTAGACAGTCATTTTTCCAGCGTTTATCAGACTTTCAGATAGGGGAAACGTCAGCGAGCGTTCCGATTTCAGTTCCAGAGCGAATCTCCCGATGAGTCCTTCATATTTAGTCGTTTTCAGCCAATTTTCAGAATTTTTGAAAATTTCACTTTTTTGTGGAAATATCCACTAAATGAGGGAATAATATGTGTGAGGGTACCCCAGGAGAGTTCCAAATGTGTGTGGGTAGAATATATATCATACCGGGGTAAAATTGAAAAAAGTTGAAAAAAAAATTTTTTTAGACAGTCATTTTTCCGGCGTTTATCAGACTTTCAGATAGGGGAAATGTCAGCGAGCGTTCCGATTTCAGTTCCAGAGCGATTCGCCCGATGAGTCGTTCATATTTAGTCGTTTTCAGCCAATTTTCCGAATTTTTGAAAATTTCACTTTTTTGTGAAAATATCCACAAAATGAGGGAATAATATGTGTGAGGGTACCCCAGGAGAGTTCCAAATGTGTGTGGGTAGAAGACATATCCCACGGGGGGTAAAATTGAAAAAAGTTGATAAAAAATGTTTTTTGGACCTAGTCATTTTTCCGGCGTTTATCAGACTTTCAGTTAGGGGAAATGTCAGTGATCGTTCCGATTTCAGTTCCAGAGCGATTCGCCGATGAGTCCTTCATATTTATTCGTTTTTAGCCAATTTTCCGAATTTTTGAAAATTTCTCTTTTTGTGAAAATATCCACTAAATGAGGGAATAATATGTGTGAGGGTTCCCCAGGAGAGTTCCAAATGTGTGTGGGTAGAATATACATAAATTGAAAAAAGTTGAAAAAAAATTTTTTTTGGACTTAGTCATTTTTCCGGCGTTTATCAGACTTTCAGATAGGGGAAATGTCAGTGAGTGTTCCGATTTCAGTTCCAGAGCGATTCGCCCGATGAGTCGTTCATATTTAGTCATTTTCAGCCAATGTTCTGAATTTTTGAAAATTTCTCTTTTTTGTGAAAATATCCACTAAATGAGGGAATAATATGTGTGAGGGTACCCCAGGAGAGTTCCAAATGTGTGTGGGTAGAATATATATCCCACGGGGGTAAAATTGAAAAAAGTTGAAAAAACATTTGTTTTGGTCTTAGTCATTTTTTCAGCGTTTATCAGACTTTCAGATAAGGGAAATGTCAGTGAGTGTTCCGATTTCAGTTCCAGAGCGATTCGCCCGATGATTCCTTCATATTTAGTCATTTTCAGCCAATTTTCAGAATTTTTGAAAATTTCACTTTTTTGTGAAAATATCTACTAAATGAGGGAATAATATGTGTGAGGGTACCCCAGGAGAGTTTCAAATGTGTGTGGTTAGAATATATATCCCACGGGGGTAAAATTGAAAAAAGTTGAACAATTTTTTTTTTCGACTTAGTCATTTTTCCGGCGTTTATCAGACTTTCAGATACAGTAAATGTCAGTGAGCGTTCTGATTTCAGTTCCAGAGCGATTCGCCCGATGAGTTGTTCATATTTACTCATTTTCAGCAAATTTTCAGAATTTTTGAAAATTTCACTTTTTTGTGAAAATATCCACTAAATGAGGGAATAATATGTGTGAGGGTACCCCAGGAGAGTTCCAAATGTGTGTGGGTAGAATATATATCTCACGGGGGTAAAATTGAAAAAAGTTGAAAACATTTTTTTTTTAGACTTAGTCATTTTTCCGGCGTTCATCAGACTTTCAGATAGGGGAAATGTCAGTGAGCATTACGATTTAATTTCCAGAGCGATTCGTCCGATGTGTCGTTCATATTTAGTCATTTTGAGCCAATTTTCTGAATTTTTGAAAATTTCACTTTTTTGTGAAAATATCCACTAAATGAGGGAATAATATGTGTGAGGGTACCCCAGGAGAGTTCCAAATGTGTGTGGGTAGAATATATATCATACCGGGGTAAAATAGAAAAAAGTTGAAAAAAATTTTTTTTTAGACAGTCATTTTTCCGGCGTTTATCAGACTTTCAGATAGGGGAAATGTCAGCGAGCGTTCCGATTTCAGTTCCAGAGCGATTCGCCCGATGAGTCCTTCATATTTATTCGTTTTTAGCCAATTTTCCGAATTTTTGAAAATTTCTCTTTTTTGTGAAAATATCCACTAAATGAGGGAATAATATGTGTGAGGGTACCCCAGGAGAGTTCCAAATGTGTGTGGGTAGAAGATATATCCCACGGGGGGTAAAATTGAAAAAAGTTGATAAAAAATGTTTTTTGGACCTAGTCATTTTTCCGGCGTTTATCAGACTTTCAGTTAGGGGAAATGTCAGTGAGCGTTCCGATTTCAGTTCCAGAGCGATTCGCCCGATGAGTCCTTTATATTTATTCGTTTTTAGCCAATTTTCCGAATTTTTGAAAATTTCTCTTTTTGTGAAAATATCCACTAAATGAGGGAATAATATGTGTGAGGGTACCCCAGCACAGCTCCAAATGTGTGTGGGTAGAAGATATATACCACGGGGGGTAAAATTGAAAAAACTTGATAAAAAATTTTTTTCTGGACTTAGTCATTTTTTCAGCGTTTATCAGACTTTCAGATAGGGGAAATGTCAGTGAGCGTTCCGATTTCAGTTCCAGAGCGATTCGCCCGATGAGTCCTTCATATTTAGTCGTTTTCAGCCAATTTTCAGAATTTTTGAAAATATCACTTTTTTGTGAAAATATCCACTAAATGAGGGAATAATATGTGTGAGGGTACCCCAGGAGAGTTCCAAATGTGTGTGGGTAGAATATATATCCCACGGGGGTAAAATTGAAAAAAGGTGAAAAAAATTTTTTTTGGACTTAGTCATTTTTCCGGTGTTTATCAGACTTTCACTTAGGGCAAATGTCAGTGAGCGTTCCGATTTTAGTTCCAGAGCGATTCGCCCGATGAGTCCTTCATATTTAGTCGTTTTCAGCCAATTTTCAGAATTTTTGAAAATTTCACTTTTTTGTGAAAATATCCACTAAATGAGGGAATAATATGTGTGAGGGTACCCCAGGAGAGTTCCAAATGTGTGTGGGTAGAATATATATCCCACGGGGGTAAAATTGAAAAAAGGTAAAAAAAAAATTTTTTTGGATTTAGTCATTTTTTCAGCGTTTATCAGACTATCAGATAGGGGAAATGTCAGTGAGCGTTCCGATTTCAGTTCCAGAGCGATTCGCCCGATGAGTCCTTCATATTTAGTTGTTTTCAGCCAATTTTCAGAATTTTTGAAAATGTCACTTTTTTGTGAAAATATTCACTAAATGAGGGAATAATATGTGTGAGGGTACCCCAGGAGAGTTCCAAATGTGTGTGGGTAGAATATATATCCCACGGGGGTAAAATTGAAAAAAGTTGAAAAAAATTTTTTTTTCGACTTAGTCATTTTTCCGGCATTTATCAGACTTTCAGATAGGGGAAATGTCAGTGAGCGTTCCGATTTCAGTTCCAGAGCGATTCGCTCGATGAGTCCTTCATATTTAGTCGTTTTCAGCCAATTTTCCGAATTTTTGGAAATTTCTCTTTTTTGTGAAAATATCCACTAAATGAGGGAATAATATGTGTGAGGGTACCCCAGGACAGTTCCAAATGTGTGTGGGTAGAACATATATACCACGGGGGATAAAATTGAAAAAAGTTGATAAAAAAATTTTTTTGGACCTAGTCATTTTTCCGGCGTTTATCAGACTTTCAGATAGGGGAAATGTCATTGAGCGTTCCGATTTCAGTTCCAGAGCGATTCGCCTGATGAGTCCTTCATATTTAATCGTTTTCAGCCAATTTTCAGAATTTTTTAAAATTTCACTTTTTTGTGGAAATATCCACTAAATGAGGGAATAATATGTGTGAGGGTACCCCAGGAGAGTTCCAAATGTGTGTGGGTAGAATATATATCCCACGGGGGTAAAATTGAAAAAAGTTGAAAACATTTTTTTTTTGGACTTAGTCATTTTTCCGGCGTTTATAAGACTTTCAGATAGGAGAAATGTCAGTGAGTGTTCCGATTTCAGTTTCAGAGCGAGTCGCCCGATGAGTCCTTCATATTTAGTCGTTTTCAGCCAATTTTCAGAATTTTTGAAAATTTAACTTTTTTGTGAAAATATCCACTAAATGAGGAAATAATATGTGTGAGGGTACACCAGGAGAGTTCCAAATGTGTGTGGGTAGAATATATATCCCACGGGGGGAAAATTGAAAAAAGTTGAAAAAACATTTGTTTTGGACTTAGTCATTTTTTCAGCGTTTATCAGACTTTCAGATAAGGGAAATGTCAGTGAGTGTTCCGATTTCAGTTCCAGAGCGATTCGCCCGATGATTCCTTCATATTTAGTCATTTTCAGCCAATTTTCAGAATTTTTGAAAATGTCACTTTTTTGTGAAAATATTCACTAAATGAGGGAATAATATGTGTGAGGGTACCCCAGGAGAGTTCCAAATGTGTGTGGGTAGAATATATATCCCACGGAGGTAAAATTGAAAAAAGTTGAAAAAAATTTTTTTTTGGACCTAGTTTTTTTTCCGGCGTTTATCAGACTTTCAGCTAGGGTAAATGTCAGTGAGTGTTCCGATTTCAGTTCCAGAGCGATTCGCCTGATGAGTACTTCATATTTAATCGTTTTCAGCCAATTTTCAGAATTTTTTAAAATTTCACTTTTTTGTGGAAATATCCACTAAATGAGGGAATAATATGTGTGAGGGTACCCCAGGAGAGTTTCAAATGTGTGTGGGTAGAATATATATCCCACGGAGGTAAAATTGAAAAAAGTTGAAAAAACATTTGTTTTGGACTTAGTCATTTTTCCGGCGTTTAACAGACTTTCAGATAGGGGAAATGTCAGTGAGTGTTCCGATTTCAGTTCCAGAGCGAGTCGCCCGATGAGTCCTTCATATTTAGTCGTTTTCAGCCAATTTTCAGAATGTTTGAAAATTTAACTTTTTTGTGAAAATATCCACTAAATGAGGGAATAATATGTGAGAGGGTACAACAGGAGAGTTCCAAATGTGTGTGGGTGGAATATATATCCCACGGGGGTAAAATTGAAAAAAGGTGAAAATTTTTTTTTTTTTGACCTAGTCATTTTTTCAGCGTTTATCAGACTTTCAGATAGGGGAAATGTCAGTGAGCGTTCCAATTTCAGTTCCAGAGCGATTCGCCCGATGAGTCCTTCATATTTAGTCGTTTTCAGCCAATTTTCAGAATTTTTGAAAATTTCACTTTTTTGTGAAAATATCCACTAAATGAGGGAATAATATGTGTGAAGGTACCCCAGAAGAGATCCAAATGTGTGTGTGTAGAATACATATCCCACGGGGGTAAGATTGAAAAGAGTTGAAAAAAATTTTTTTTGTGGACTTGGTCATTTTTTCAGCATTTATCAGACTTTCAGATAGGGGAAATGTCAGTGAGTGTTCCGATTTCAGTTCCAGAGCGATTCGCCTGATGAGTCCTTCATATTTAATCGTTTTCAGCCAATTTTCAGAATTTTTTAAAATTTCACTTTTTTGTGGAAATATCCACTAAATGAGGGAATAATATGTGTGAGGGTACCCCAGGAGAGTTCCAAATGTGTGTGGGTAGAATATATATACCACGGGGGTAAAATTGAAAAAAGTTGAAAACATTTTTTTTTTCGACTTAGTCATTTTTCCGGCGTTTATAAGACTTTCAGATAGGGGAAATGTCAGTGAGTGTTCCGATTTCAGTTCCAGAGCGAGTCGCCCGATGAGTCCTTCATATTTAGTCATTTTCAGCCAATTTTCAGAATTTTTGAAAATTTCACTTTTATCTACTAAATGAGGGAATAATATATGTTTGAGGGTACCCCAGGAGAGTTTCAAATGTGTGTGGGTAGAATATATATCCCACGGGGGTAAAATTGAAAAAAGTTGAAAAAACATTTGTTTTGGACTTAGTCATTTTTCCGGCGTTTAACAGACTTTCAGATAGGGGAAATGTCAGTGAGTGTTCCGATTTCAGTTCCAGAGCGAGTCGCCCGATGAGTCCTTCATATTTAGTCGTTTTCAGCCAATTTTCACAATGTTTGAAAATTTAACTTTTTTGTGAAAATATCCACTAAATGAGGGAATAATATGTGAGAGGGTACAACAGGAGAGTTCCAAATGTGTGTGGGTGGAATATATATCCCACGGGGGTAAAATTGAAAAAAGGTGAAAATTTTTTTTTTTTTGACCTAGTCATTTTTTCAGCGTTTATCAGACTTTCAAATAGGGGAAATGTCAGTGAGCGTTCCGATTTCAGTTCCAGAGCGATTCGCCCGATCAGTCCTTCATATTTAGTCGTTTTCAGTAAATTTCCTGAATTTTTGAAAATTTCACTTTTTTGTGAAAATATCCACTAAATGAGGGAATAATATGTGTGAGGGTACCCCAGGAGAGTTCCAAATGTGTGTGGGTAGAATATATATCCCACGGGGGTAAAATTGAAAAAAGTTAAAAAAAAATTTGTTTTGGACTTGGTCATTTTTTCAACGTTTATCAGACTTTCAGATAAGGGAAATGTCAGTGAGTGTTCCAATTTCAGTTCCAGAGCGATTCGCTCGATGAGTCCTTCATATTTAGTAATTTTCAGCCAATTTTCAGAATTTTTGAAAATTTCACTTTTTTGTGAAAATATCTACTAAATGAGGGAATAATATGTGTGAGGGTACCCCAGGAGAGTTTCAAATGTGTGTGGGTAGAATATATATCCCACGGGGTAAAATTGAAAAAAGTTGAAAAAACATTTGTTTTGGACTTAGTCATTTTTCCGGCGTTTAACAGACTTTCAGATAGGGGAAATGTCAGTGAGTGTTCCGATTTCAGTTCCAGAGCGAGTCGCCCGATGAGTCCTTCATATTTAGTCGATTTCAGACAATTTTCAGAATTTTTGAAAATTTCACTTTTTTGTGAAAATATCAACTAAATGAGGGAATAATATGTGTGAGGGTACCCCAGGAGAGTTCCAAATGCGTGTGGGTAGAATATATATCCCACGGGGGTAAAATTGGAAAAAGTTGAAAAAACATTTGTTTTGGACTTAGTCATTTTTCTGGCATTTAACAAACTTTCAGATAGGGGAAATGTCAGTGAGTGTTCCGATTTCAGTTCCAGAGCGATTCGCCTGATGAGTCCTTCATATTCAATCGTTTTCAGCCAATTTTCAGAATTTTTTAAAATTTCACTTTTTTGTGGAAATATCCACTAAATGAGGGAATAATATGTGTGAGGGTACCCCAGGAGAGTTCCAAATGTGTGTGGGTAGAATATATATACCACGGGGGTAAAATTGAAAAAAGTTGAAAACATTTTTTTTTTGGACTTAGTCATTTTTCCGGCGTTTATAAGACTTTCAGATAGGGGAAATGTCAGTGAGTGTTCCGATTTCAGTTCCAGAGCGAGTCGCCCGATGAGTCCTTCATATTTAGTCATTTTCAGCCAATTTTCAGAATTTTTGAAAATTTCACTTTTATCTACTAAATGAGGGAATAATATGTGTGAGGGTACCCCAGGAGAGTTTCAAATGTGTGTGGGTAGAATATATATCCCACGGGGGTAAAATTGAAAAAAGTTGAAAAAACATTTGTTTTGGACTTAGTCATTTTTCCGGCGTTTAACATACTTTCAGATAGGGGAAATGTCAGTGAGTGTTCCGATTTCAGTTCCAGAGCGAGTCGCCCGATGAGTCCTTCATATTTAGTCGTTTTCAGCCAATTTTCACAATGTTTGAAAATTTAACTTTTTTGTGAAAATATCCACTAAATGAGGGAATAATATGTGAGAGGGTACAACAGGAGAGTTCCAAATGTGTGTGGGTGGAATATATATCCCACGGGGGTAAAATTGAAAAAAGGTGAAAATTTTTTTTTTTTTGACCTAGTCATTTTTTCAGCGTTTATCAGACTTTCAGATAGGGGAAATGTCAGTGAGCGTTCCGATTTCAGTTCCAGAGCGATTCGCCCGATCAGTCCTTCATATTTAGTCGTTTTCAGTCAATTTCCTGAATTTTTGAAAATTTCACTTTTTTGTGAAAATATCCACTAAATGAGGGAATAATATGTGTGAGGGTGCCCCAGAAGAGTTCTAAATGCGTGTGGATAGAATATATATCCCACGGGGGTAAAATTGAAAAATGGTGAAAACATTTTTTTTTAGGACTTAGTCATTCTTTCAGCGTTTATCAGACTTTCAGATAGGGGAAATGTCAGTGAGCGTTCCGATTTCAGTTCCAGAGCGACTCGCCCGATGAGTCCTTCATATTTAGTCGTTTTCAGTCAATTTTCTGAATTTTTGAAAATTTCACTTTTTTGTGAAAATATCCACTAAATGAGGGAATAATATGTGTGAGGGTACCCCAGGAGAGTTCCAAATGTGTGTGGGTAGAATATATATCCCACGGGGGTAAAATTGAAAAAAGTTGAAAAAAAATTTTTTTTGGACTTAGTCATTTTTCCGGCGTTTATCAGACTTTCAGTTAGGGGAAATGTCAGTGAGCGTTCCGATTTCAGTTCCAGAGCGATTCGCCCGATGAGTCGTTCATATTTAGTCATTTTCAGCCAATGTTCTGAATTTTTGAAAATTTCTCTTTTTTGTGAAAATATCCACTAAATGAGGGAATAATATGTGTGAGGGTACCCCAGGAGAGTTCCAAATGTGTATGGGTAGAATATATATCCCACGGGGTAAAATTGAAAAAAGATTAAAATTTTTTTTTTTTTAGACTTAGTCATTTTTCCGGCGTTCATCAGACTTTCAGATAGGGGAAATGTCAGTGAACATTCCGATTTAAGTTCCAGAGCGATTCGCCGGATGTGTCGTTCATATTTAGTCATTTTCAGCCAATTTTCCGAATTTTTGAAAATTTCACTTTTTTGTGAAAATATCCACTAAATGAGGGAATAATATGTGTGAGGGTACCCCAGGAGAGTTCCAAATGTGTGTGGGTAGAAGATATATCCCACGGGGGTAAAATAGAAAAAAGGTGAAAATTTTTTTTTTTCGACTTTGTCATTTTTCCGGCATTTATCAGACTTTCAGATAGGGGAAATGTCAGTGAGCTTTCCTATTTCAGTTCCTGAGCGATTCGCACGATGAGTCCTTCATATTTAGTCGTTTTCAGCCAATTTTCAGAATTTTTGAAAATTTCACTTTTTTGTGAAAATATCCACTAAATGAGGGAATAATATGTGTGAGGGTACCCCAGGAGAGTTCCAAATGCATGTGGGTAGAATATATATCCCACGGGAGTAAAATTGAAAAAAGTTGAAAAAAAATTTTTTTTTGGACTTAGTCACTTTTCCTGCGTTTATCAGACTTTCACTTAGGGGAAATGTCAGTGAGCGTTCCGATTTCAGTTCCAGAGCGATTCGCCCGATGAGTCCTTCATATTTAGAGGTTTTTAGCCAATTTTCAGAATTTTTGAAAATTTCACTTTTTTGTAAAAATATTCACTAAATGAGGGAATAATATGTGTGAGGCTACCCCAGGAGAGTTCCAAATGTGTGTTGGTAGAATATATATCCCACAGGGGTAAAATTGAAAAAAGTTGAAAAAATTTTTTTTTGGACTTAGTCACTTTTCCTGCGTTTATCAGACTTTCACTTAGGGGAAATGTCAGTGAGCGTTCCGATTTCAGTTCCAGAGCGATTCGCCCGATGAGTCCTTCATATTTAGTGGTTTTTAGCCAATTTTCAGAATTTTTGAAAATTTCACTTTTTTGTAAAAATATTCACTAAATGAGGGAATAATATGTGTGAGGCTACCCCAGGAGAGTTCCAAATGTGTGTGGTAGAATATATATCCCACAGGGGTAAAATTGAAAAAAGTTGAAAAATTTTTTTTTTTCGACTTAGTCATTTTTCCGGCATTTATCAGACTTTCAGATAGGGGAAATGTCAGTGAGCGTTCCGATTTCAGTTCCAGAGCGATTCGCCCGATGAGTCCTTCATATTTAGTCGTTTTCAGCCAATTTTCCGAATTTTTGAAAATTTCACTTTTTTGTGAAAATATCCACTAAATGAGGGAATAATATGTGTGAGGGTACCCCAGGAGAGTTCCAAATGTGTGTGGGTAGAAGATATATACCACGGGGGGTAAAATTGAAAAAAGTTGATAAAAAAATTTTTTTGGACCTAGTCATTTTTCCGGCGTTTATCAGACTTTCAGTTAGTGAAAATGTCAGTGAGCGCTCCGATTTCAGTTCCAGAGCGATTCGCCCGATGAGTCCTTCATATTTAGTCGTTTCCAGCCAATTTTCCGAATTTTTGAAAATTTCTCTTTTTTGTGAAAATATCCACTAAATAACGGAATAATATGTGTGAGGGTACCCCAGGACAGTTCCAAATGTGTGTGGATAGAAGGTATATACCACGGGGGTAAAATTGAAAAAAGTTGCTAAAAAATTTTTTTTGGGCCTAGTCATTTTTCCGGCGTTAATCAGACTTTCAGTTAGGGGAAATGTCAGTGAGCGTTCCGATTTCAGTTCCAGAGCGATTCTCCCGATGAGTCCTTCATATTTAGTCGTTTTCAGCCAATTTTCAGAATTTTTGAAAATTTCACTTTTTTGTGGAAATATCCACTAAATGAGGGAATAATATGTATGAGGGTACCCCAGGAGAGTTCCAAATGTGTGTGGGTAGAATATATATCCCACGGGGGTAAAATTGAAAAAAGGTGAAAAAAAATTTTTTTTTGTACTAAGTCATTTTTCCGGCGTTTATCAGATTTTCACTTAGGGCAAATGTCAGTGAGCGTTCCGATTTCAGTTCCAGAGCGATTCGCCTGATGAGTCCTTCATATTTAGTCGTTTTCAGCCAATTTTCTGAATTTTTGAAAATTTCGCTTTTTTGTGAAAATATCCACTAAATGAGGGAATAATATGTGTGAGGGTACCCCAGGAGAGTTCCAAATGTGTGTGGGTAGAATATATATCATACCGGGGTAAAATTGAAAAAAGTTGAAAAAAAATTTTTTTTAGACAGTCATTTTTCCGGCGTTTATCAGACTTTCAGATAGGGGAAATGTCAGCGAGCGTTCCGATTTCAGTTCCAGAGCGATTCGCCCGATGAGTCGTTCATATTTAGTCGTTTTCAGCCAATTTTCCGAATTTTTGAAAATTTCACTTTTTTGTGAAAATATCCACTAAATGAGGGAATAATATGTGTGAGGGTACCCCAGGAGAGTTCCAAATGTGTGTGGGTAGAAGACATATCCCACGGGGGGTAAAATTGAAAAAAGTTGATAAAAAATGTTTTTTGGACCTAGTCATTTTTCCGGCGTTTATCAGACTTTCAGTTAGGGGAAATGTCAGTGATCGTTCCGATTTCAGTTCCAGAGCGATTCGCCCGATGAGTCCTTCATATTTATTCGTTTTTAGCCAATTTTCCGAATTTTTGAAAATTTCTCTTTTTGTGAAAATATCCACTAAATGAGGGAATAATATGTGTGAGGGTTCCCCAGGAGAGTTCCAAATGTGTGTGGTTAGAATATATATCCCACGGGGGTAAAATTGAAAAAAGTTGAAAAAAATTTTTTTTTAGACAGTCATTTTTCCGGCGTTTATCAGACTTTCAGATAGGGGAAAATGTCAGTGAGCGTTCCGATTTCAGTTCCAGAGCGATTCGCCCGATGAGTCCTTCATATTTAGTCGTTTTCAGACAATTTTCAGAATTTTTGAAAATTTCTCTTTTTTGTGAAAATATCCACTAAATGAGGGAATAATATGTGTGAGGGTACCCCAGGAGAGTTCCAAATGTGTGTGGGTAGAATATATATCCCACGGGGGTAAAATTGAAAAAAGTTGAAAAAATTTTTTTTTTCGACTTGGTCATTTTTCCGGCATTTATCAGACTTTCAGTTAGGGGAAATGTCAGTGAGCGTTCCGATTTCAGTTCCAGAGCGATTCACCCGTTGAATCCTTCATATTTAGTCGTTTTCAGCCAATTTTCAGAATTTTTGAAAATTTCACTTTTTTGTGAAAATATCCACTAAATGAGGGAATAATATGTGTGAGGGTACCCCAGGAGAGTACCAAATGTGTGTGGGTAGAATATATATCCCACGGGGGTAAAATTGAAAAAAGGTGAAAGATTTTTTTTTTTTGACTTAGTCATTTTTCCGGCGTTTATCAGATTTTCACTTAGGGCAAAAGTCAGTGAGCGTTCCGATTTCAGTTCCAGAGCGATTCGCCCGAAGAGTCCTTCATATTTAGTCATTTTCTGCCAATTTTCTGAATTTTTGAAAATTTCCCTTTTTTGTGAAAATATCCACTAAATGAGGGAATAATATGTGTGAGGGTACCCCAGGAGAGTTCCAAATGTGTGTGGGTAGAACATATATCCCACGGGGGTAAAATTGAAAAAAGGTGAAAAAAAATTTTTTTTTGAACTTAGCCATTTTTTCAGCGTTTATCAGACTTTCAGATAGGGGAAATGTCAGTGAGCGTACCAATTTCAGTTCCAGAGCGATTCGCCCGATGAGTCGTTCACATTTAGTCATTTTCAGCCAATGTTCTGAATTTTTGAAAATTTCTCTTTTTTGTGAAAATATCCACTAAATGAGGGAATAATATGTGTGAGGGTACCCCAGGAGAGTTCCAAATGTGTATGGGTAGAATATATATCCCACGGGGGTAAAATTGAAAAAAGATTAAAAATTTTTTTTTTTTAGACTTAGTCATTTTTCCGGCGTTCATCAGACTTTCAGATAGGGGAAATGTCAGTGAACATTCCGATTTAAGTTCCAGAGCGATTCGCCGGATGTGTCGTTCATATTTAGTCATTTTCAGCCAATTTTCTGAATTTTTGAAAATTTCACTTTTTTGTGAAAATATCCACTAAATGAGGGAATAATATGTGTGAGGGTACCCCAGGAGAGTTCCAAATGTGTGTGGGTAGAAGATATATCCCACGGGGGTAAAATAGAAAAAAGGTGAAATTTTTTTTTTTTCGACTTAGTCATTTTTCCGGCATTTATCAGACTTTCAGATAGGGGAAATGTCAGTGAGCGTTCCGATTTTAGTTCCAGAGCGATTCGCCTGATGATTCCTTCATATTTAGTCGTTTTCAGCCAATTTTCCGAATTTTTGAAAATTTCTCTTTTCTGTGAAAATATCCACTAAATGAGGGAATAATATGTGTGAGGGTACCCCAGGAGAGTTCCAAATGTGTGTGGCTAGAAGATATATCCCACGGGGGGTAAAATTGAAAAAAGTTGATAAAAAAAGTTTTTTGGACTTAGTCATTTTTCCGGCGTTTATCAGACTTTCAGTTAGGGGAAATGTCAGTGAGCATTCCGATTTCAGTTCCAGAGCGATTCGCCCGATGAGTCCTTCATATTTATTCGTTTTTAGCCAATTTTCCGAATTTTTGAAAATTTCTCTTTTTGTGAAAATATCCACTAAATGAGGGAATAATATGTGTGAGGGTACCCCAGGAGAGTTCCAAATGTGTGTGGGTAGAATATATATCCCACGGGGGTAAAATTGAAAAAAGGTGAAAAAAATTTTTTTGGGACTTAGTCATTTTTCCGGCGTTTATCAGACTTTCACTTACGGCAAATGTCAGTGAGCGTTCCGATTTCAGTTCCAGAGCGATTCGCCCGATGAGTCCTTCATATTTAGTCGTTTTCAGCCAATTTTCAGAATTTTTGAAAATTTCACTTTTTTTGTGAAAATATCCACTAAATGAGGGAATAATATGTGTGAGGGTACCCCAGGAGAGTTCCAAATGTGTGTGGGTAGAATATATATCCCACGGGGGATAAAATTGAAAAAAGTTGATAAAAAATTTTTTTTGGACCTAGTCATTTTTCCGGCGTTCATCAGACTTTCAGATAGGGGAAATGTCAGTGAGCATTACGATTTAATTTCCAGAGCGATTCGACGGATGTGTCCTTCATATTTAGTCATTTTGAGCCAATTTTCTGAATTTTTGAAAATTTCACTTTTTTGTGAAAATATCCACTAAATGAGGGAATAATATGTGTGAGGGTACCCCAGGAGAGTTCCAAATGTGTGTGGGTAGAATATATATCATACCGGGGAAAAATTGAAAAAAGTTGAAAAAAATTTTTTTTTAGACAGTCATTTTTCCAGCGTTTATCAGACTTTCAGATAGGGGAAACGTCAGCGAGCGTTCCGATTTCAGTTCCAGAGCGAATCTCCCGATGAGTCCTTCATATTTAGTCGTTTTCAGCCAATTTTCAGAATTTTTGAAAATTTCACTTTTTTGTGGAAATATCCACTAAATGAGGGAATAATATGTGTGAGGGTACCCCAGGAGAGTTCCAAATGTGTGTGGGTAGAATATATATCATACCGGGGTAAAATTGAAAAAAGTTGAAAAAAAAATTTTTTTAGACAGTCATTTTTCCGGCGTTTATCAGACTTTCAGATAGGGGAAATGTCAGCGAGCGTTCCGATTTCAGTTCCAGAGCGATTCGCCCGATGAGTCGTTCATATTTAGTCGTTTTCAGCCAATTTTCCGAATTTTTGAAAATTTCACTTTTTTGTGAAAATATCCACTAAATGAGGGAATAATATGTGTGAGGGTACCCCAGGAGAGTTCCAAATGTGTGTGGGTAGAAGACATATCCCACGGGGGGTAAAATTGAAAAAAGTTGATAAAAAATGTTTTTTGGACCTAGTCATTTTTCCGGCGTTTATCAGACTTTCAGTTAGGGGAAATGTCAGTGATCGTTCCGATTTCAGTTCCAGAGCGATTCGCCGATGAGTCCTTCATATTTATTCGTTTTTAGCCAATTTTCCGAATTTTTGAAAATTTCTCTTTTTGTGAAAATATCCACTAAATGAGGGAATAATATGTGTGAGGGTTCCCCAGGAGAGTTCCAAATGTGTGTGGGTAGAATATACATAAATTGAAAAAAGTTGAAAAAAAATTTTTTTTGGACTTAGTCATTTTTCCGGCGTTTATCAGACTTTCAGATAGGGGAAATGTCAGTGAGCGTTCCGATTTCAGTTCCAGAGCGATTCGCCCGATGAGTCGTTCATATTTAGTCATTTTCAGCCAATGTTCTGAATTTTTGAAAATTTCTCTTTTTTGTGAAAATATCCACTAAATGAGGGAATAATATGTGTGAGGGTACCCCAGGAGAGTTCCAAATGTGTGTGGGTAGAATATATATCCCACGGGGGTAAAATTGAAAAAAGTTGAAAAAACATTTGTTTTGGTCTTAGTCATTTTTTCAGCGTTTATCAGACTTTCAGATAAGGGAAATGTCAGTGAGTGTTCCGATTTCAGTTCCAGAGCGATTCGCCCGATGATTCCTTCATATTTAGTCATTTTCAGCCAATTTTCAGAATTTTTGAAAATTTCACTTTTTTGTGAAAATATCTACTAAATGAGGGAATAATATGTGTGAGGGTACCCCAGGAGAGTTTCAAATGTGTGTGGTTAGAATATATATCCCACGGGGGTAAAATTGAAAAAAGTTGAACAATTTTTTTTTTTCGACTTAGTCATTTTTCCGGCGTTTATCAGACTTTCAGATACAGTAAATGTCAGTGAGCGTTCTGATTTCAGTTCCAGAGCGATTCGCCCGATGAGTTGTTCATATTTACTCATTTTCAGCAAATTTTCAGAATTTTTGAAAATTTCACTTTTTTGTGAAAATATCCACTAAATGAGGGAATAATATGTGTGAGGGTACCCCAGGAGAGTTCCAAATGTGTGTGGGTAGAATATATATCTCACGGGGGTAAAATTGAAAAAAGTTGAAAACATTTTTTTTTTAGACTTAGTCATTTTTCCGGCGTTCATCAGACTTTCAGATAGGGGAAATGTCAGTGAGCATTACGATTTAATTTCCAGAGCGATTCGTCCGATGTGTCGTTCATATTTAGTCATTTTGAGCCAATTTTCTGAATTTTTGAAAATTTCACTTTTTTGTGAAAATATCCACTAAATGAGGGAATAATATGTGTGAGGGTACCCCAGGAGAGTTCCAAATGTGTGTGGGTAGAATATATATCATACCGGGGTAAAATAGAAAAAAGTTGAAAAAAATTTTTTTTTAGACAGTCATTTTTCCGGCGTTTATCAGACTTTCAGATAGGGGAAATGTCAGCGAGCGTTCCGATTTCAGTTCCAGAGCGATTCGCCCGATGAGTCCTTCATATTTATTCGTTTTTAGCCAATTTTCCGAATTTTTGAAAATTTCTCTTTTTTGTGAAAATATCCACTAAATGAGGGAATAATATGTGTGAGGGTACCCCAGGAGAGTTCCAAATGTGTGTGGGTAGAAGATATATCCCACGGGGGGTAAAATTGAAAAAAGTTGATAAAAAATGTTTTTTGGACCTAGTCATTTTTCCGGCGTTTATCAGACTTTCAGTTAGGGGAAATGTCAGTGAGCGTTCCGATTTCAGTTCCAGAGCGATTCGCCCGATGAGTCCTTCATATTTAGTCGTTTTCAGCCAATTTTCAGAATTTTTGAAAATATCACTTTTTTGTGAAAATATCCACTAAATGAGGGAATAATATGTGTGAGGGTACCCCAGGAGAGTTCCAAATGTGTGTGGGTAGAATATATATCCCACGGGGGTAAAATTGAATAAAGGTGAAAAAAATTTTTTTTGGACTTAGTCATTTTTCCGGTGTTTATCAGACTTTCACTTAGGGCAAATGTCAGTGAGCGTTCCGATTTTAGTTCCAGAGCGATTCGCCCGATGAGTCCTTCATATTTAGTCGTTTTCAGCCAATTTTCAGAATTTTTGAAAATTTCACTTTTTTGTGAAAATATCCACTAAATGAGGGAATAATATGTGTGAGGGTACCCCAGGAGAGTTCCAAATGTGTGTGGGTAGAATATATATCCCACGGGGGTAAAATTGAAAAAAGGTAAAAAAAAAATTTTTTTGGATTTAGTCATTTTTTCAGCGTTTATCAGACTATCAGATAGGGGAAATGTCAGTGAGCGTTCCGATTTCAGTTCCAGAGCGATTCGCCCGATGAGTCCTTCATATTTAGTTGTTTTCAGCCAATTTTCAGAATTTTTGAAAATATCACTTTTTTGTGAAAATATCCACTAAATGAGGGAATAATATGTGTGAGGGTACCCCAGGAGAGTTCCAAATGTGTGTGGGTAGAATATATATCCCACGGGGGTAAAATTGAAAAAAGGTGAAAAAAATTTTTTTTGGACTTAGTCATTTTTCCGGTGTTTATCAGACTTTCACTTAGGGCAAATGTCAGTGAGCGTTCCGATTTTAGTTCCAGAGCGATTCGCCCGATGAGTCCTTCATATTTAGTCGTTTTCAGCCAATTTTCAGAATTTTTGAAAATTTCACTTTTTTGTGAAAATATCCACTAAATGAGGGAATAATATGTGTGAGGGTACCCCAGGAGAGTTCCAAATGTGTGTGGGTAGAATATATATCCCACGGGGGTAAAATTGAAAAAAGGTAAAAAAAAAATTTTTTTGGATTTAGTCATTTTTTCAGCGTTTATCAGACTATCAGATAGGGGAAATGTCAGTGAGCGTTCCGATTTCAGTTCCAGAGCGATTCGCCCGATGAGTCCTTCATATTTAGTTGTTTTCAGCCAATTTTCAGAATTTTTGAAAATGTCACTTTTTTGTGAAAATATTCACTAAATGAGGGAATAATATGTGTGAGGGTACCCCAGGAGAGTTCCAAATGTGTGTGGGTAGAATATATATCCCACGGGGGTAAAATTGAAAAAAGTTGAAAAAAATTTTTTTTTCGACTTAGTCATTTTTCCGGCATTTATCAGACTTTCAGATAGGGGAAATGTCAGTGAGCGTTCCGATTTCAGTTCCAGAGCGATTCGCTCGATGAGTCCTTCATATTTAGTCGTTTTCAGCCAATTTTCCGAATTTTTGGAAATTTCTCTTTTTTGTGAAAATATCCACTAAATGAGGGAATAATATGTGTGAGGGTACCCCAGGACAGTTCCAAATGTGTGTGGGTAGAACATATATACCACGGGGGATAAAATTGAAAAAAGTTGATAAAAAAATTTTTTTGGACCTAGTCATTTTTCCGGCGTTTATCAGACTTTCAGATAGGGGAAATGTCATTGAGCGTTCCGATTTCAGTTCCAGAGCGATTCGCCTGATGAGTCCTTCATATTTAATCGTTTTCAGCCAATTTTCAGAATTTTTTAAAATTTCACTTTTTTGTGGAAATATCCACTAAATGAGGGAATAATATGTGTGAGGGTACCCCAGGAGAGTTCCAAATGTGTGTGGGTAGAATATATATCCCACGGGGGTAAAATTGAAAAAAGTTGAAAACATTTTTTTTTTGGACTTAGTCATTTTTCCGGCGTTTATAAGACTTTCAGATAGGAGAAATGTCAGTGAGTGTTCCGATTTCAGTTTCAGAGCGAGTCGCCCGATGAGTCCTTCATATTTAGTCGTTTTCAGCCAATTTTCAGAATTTTTGAAAATTTAACTTTTTTGTGAAAATATCCACTAAATGAGGAAATAATATGTGTGAGGGTACACCAGGAGAGTTCCAAATGTGTGTGGGTAGAATATATATCCCACGGGGGGAAAATTGAAAAAAGTTGAAAAAACATTTGTTTTGGACTTAGTCATTTTTTCAGCGTTTATCAGACTTTCAGATAAGGGAAATGTCAGTGAGTGTTCCGATTTCAGTTCCAGAGCGATTCGCCCGATGATTCCTTCATATTTAGTCATTTTCAGCCAATTTTCAGAATTTTTGAAAATGTCACTTTTTTGTGAAAATATTCACTAAATGAGGGAATAATATGTGTGAGGGTACCCCAGGAGAGTTCCAAATGTGTGTGGGTAGAATATATATCCCACGGAGGTAAAATTGAAAAAAGTTGAAAAAAATTTTTTTTTGGACCTAGTTTTTTTTCCGGCGTTTATCAGACTTTCAGCTAGGGTAAATGTCAGTGAGTGTTCCGATTTCAGTTCCAGAGCGATTCGCCTGATGAGTACTTCATATTTAATCGTTTTCAGCCAATTTTCAGAATTTTTTAAAATTTCACTTTTTTGTGGAAATATCCACTAAATGAGGGAATAATATGTGTGAGGGTACGCCAGGAGAGTTTCAAATGTGTGTGGGTAGAATATATATCCCACGGAGGTAAAATTGAAAAAAGTTGAAAAAACATTTGTTTTGGACTTAGTCATTTTTCCGGCGTTTAACAGACTTTCAGATAGGGGAAATGTCAGTGAGTGTTCCGATTTCAGTTCCAGAGCGAGTCGCCCGATGAGTCCTTCATATTTAGTCGTTTTCAGCCAATTTTCAGAATGTTTGAAAATTTAACTTTTTTGTGAAAATATCCACTAAATGAGGGAATAATATGTGAGAGGGTACAACAGGAGAGTTCCAAATGTGTGTGGGTGGAATATATATCCCACGGGGGTAAAATTGAAAAAAGGTGAAAATTTTTTTTTTTTTGACCTAGTCATTTTTTCAGCGTTTATCAGACTTTCAGATAGGGGAAATGTCAGTGAGCGTTCCAATTTCAGTTCCAGAGCGATTCGCCCGATGAGTCCTTCATATTTAGTCGTTTTCAGCCAATTTTCAGAATTTTTGAAAATTTCACTTTTTTGTGAAAATATCCACTAAATGAGGGAATAATATGTGTGAAGGTACCCCAGAAGAGATCCAAATGTGTGTGTGTAGAATACATATCCCACGGGGGTAAGATTGAAAAGAGTTGAAAAAAATTTTCTTTGTGGACTTGGTCATTTTTTCAGCATTTATCAGACTTTCAGATAGGGGAAATGTCAGTGAGTGTTCCGATTTCAGTTCCAGAGCGATTCGCCTGATGAGTCCTTCATATTTAATCGTTTTCAGCCAATTTTCAGAATTTTTTAAAATTTCACTTTTTTGTGGAAATATCCACTAAATGAGGGAATAATATGTGTGAGGGTACCCCAGGAGAGTTCCAAATGTGTGTGGGTAGAATATATATACCACGGGGGTAAAATTGAAAAAAGTTGAAAACATTTTTTTTTTCGACTTAGTCATTTTTCCGGCGTTTATAAGACTTTCAGATAGGGGAAATGTCAGTGAGTGTTCCGATTTCAGTTCCAGAGCGAGTCGCCCGATGAGTCCTTCATATTTAGTCATTTTCAGCCAATTTTCAGAATTTTTGAAAATTTCACTTTTATCTACTAAATGAGGGAATAATATATGTTTGAGGGTACCCCAGGAGAGTTTCAAATGTGTGTGGGTAGAATATATATCCCACGGGGGTAAAATTGAAAAAAGTTGAAAAAACATTTGTTTTGGACTTAGTCATTTTTCCGGCGTTTAACAGACTTTCAGATAGGGGAAATGTCAGTGAGTGTTCCGATTTCAGTTCCAGAGCGAGTCGCCCGATGAGTCCTTCATATTTAGTCGTTTTCAGCCAATTTTCACAATGTTTGAAAATTTAACTTTTTTGTGAAAATATCCACTAAATGAGGGAATAATATGTGAGAGGGTACAACAGGAGAGTTCCAAATGTGTGTGGGTGGAATACATATCCCACGGGGGTAAAATTGAAAAAAGGTGAAAATTTTTTTTTTTTTGACCTAGTCATTTTTTCAGCGTTTATCAGACTTTCAAATAGGGGAAATGTCAGTGAGCGTTCCGATTTCAGTTCCAGAGCGATTCGCCCGATCAGTCCTTCATATTTAGTCGTTTTCAGTAAATTTCCTGAATTTTTGAAAATTTCACTTTTTTGTGAAAATATCCACTAAATGAGGGAATAATATGTGTGAGGGTACCCCAGGAGAGTTCCAAATGTGTGTGGGTAGAATATATATCCCACGGGGGTAAAATTGAAAAAAGTTAAAAAAAAATTTGTTTTGGACTTGGTCATTTTTTCAACGTTTATCAGACTTTCAGATAAGGGAAATGTCAGTGAGTGTTCCAATTTCAGTTCCAGAGCGATTCGCTCGATGAGTCCTTCATATTTAGTCATTTTCAGCCAATTTTCAGAATTTTTGAAAATTTCACTTTTTTGTGAAAATATCTACTAAATGAGGGAATAATATGTGTGAGGGTACCCCAGGAGAGTTTCAAATGTGTGTGGGTAGAATATATATCCCACGGGGTAAAATTGAAAAAAGTTGAAAAAACATTTGTTTTGGACTTAGTCATTTTTCCGGCGTTTAACAGACTTTCAGATAGGGGAAATGTCAGTGAGTGTTCCGATTTCAGTTCCAGAGCGAGTCGCCCGATGAGTCCTTCATATTTAGTCGATTTCAGACAATTTTCAGAATTTTTGAAAATTTCACTTTTTTGTGAAAATATCAACTAAATGAGGGAATAATATGTGTGAGGGTACCCCAGGAGAGTTCCAAATGCGTGTGGGTAGAATATATATCCCACGGGGGTAAAATTGGAAAAAGTTGAAAAAACATTTGTTTTGGACTTAGTCATTTTTCTGGCATTTAACAAACTTTCAGATAGGGGAAATGTCAGTGAGTGTTCCGATTTCAGTTCCAGAGCGATTCGCCTGATGAGTCCTTCATATTCAATCGTTTTCAGCCAATTTTCAGAATTTTTTAAAATTTCACTTTTTTGTGGAAATATCCACTAAATGAGGGAATAATATGTGTGAGGGTACCCCAGGAGAGTTCCAAATGTGTGTGGGTAGAATATATATACCACGGGGGTAAAATTGAAAAAAGTTGAAAACATTTTTTTTTTGGACTTAGTCATTTTTCCGGCGTTTATAAGACTTTCAGATAGGGGAAATGTCAGTGAGTGTTCCGATTTCAGTTCCAGAGCGAGTCGCCCGATGAGTCCTTCATATTTAGTCATTTTCAGCCAATTTTCAGAATTTTTGAAAATTTCACTTTTATCTACTAAATGAGGGAATAATATGTGTGAGGGTACCCCAGGAGAGTTTCAAATGTGTGTGGGTAGAATATATATCCCACGGGGGTAAAATTGAAAAAAGTTGAAAAAACATTTGTTTTGGACTTAGTCATTTTTCCGGCGTTTAACAGACTTTCAGATAGGGGAAATGTCAGTGAGTGTTCCGATTTCAGTTCCAGAGCGAGTCGCCCGATGAGTCCTTCATATTTAGTCGTTTTCAGCCAATTTTCACAATGTTTGAAAATTTAACTTTTTTGTGAAAATATCCACTAAATGAGGGAATAATATGTGAGAGGGTACAACAGGAGAGTTCCAAATGTGTGTGGGTGGAATATATATCCCACGGGGGTAAAATTGAAAAAAGGTGAAAATTTTTTTTTTTTTGACCTAGTCATTTTTTCAGCGTTTATCAGACTTTCAGATAGGGGAAATGTCAGTGAGCGTTCCGATTTCAGTTCCAGAGCGATTCGCCCGATCAGTCCTTCATATTTAGTCGTTTTCAGTCAATTTCCTGAATTTTTGAAAATTTCACTTTTTTGTGAAAATATCCACTAAATGAGGGAATAATATGTGTGAGGGTACCCCAGGAGAGTTCCAAATGTGTGTGGGTAGAATATATATCCCACGGGGGTAAAATTGAAAAAAGTTAAAAAAAAATTTGTTTTGGACTTGGTCATTTTTTCAGCATTTATCAGACTTTCAGATAGGGGAAATGTCAGTGAGTGTTCCGATTTCAGTTCCAGAGCGAGTCGCCCGATGAGTCCTTCATATTTAGTCGTTTTCAGCCAATTTTCAGAATTTTTGAAAATTTAATTTTTTTGTGAAAATATCCACTAAATGAGGGAATAATATGTGTGAAGGTACCCCAGAAGAGATCCAAATGTGTGTGTGTAGAATACATATCCCACGGGGGTAAGATTGAAAAGAGTTGAAAAAAAATTTTTTTGTGGACTTGGTCATTTTTTCAGCATTTATCAGACTTTCTGATAGGGGAAATGTAAGTGAGCGTTCCGATTTCAGTTCCAGAGCGATTCGCCCGATGAGTCCTTCATATTTAGTCATTTTCAGCCAATTTTCAGAATTTTTGAAAATTTCACTGTTTTGTGAAAATATCTACTAAATGAGGGAATAATATGTGTGAGGGTACCCCAGGAGAGTTTCAAATGTGTGTGGGTAGAATATATATCCCACGGGGGTAAAATTGAAAAAAGTTGAAAAAACATTTGTTTTGGACTTAGTCATTTTTCCGGCGTTTAACAGACTTTCAGATAGGGGAAATGTCAGTGAGTGTTCCGATTTCAGTTCCAGAGCGAGTCGCCCGATGAGTCCTTCATATTTAGTCGATTTCAGACAATTTTCAGAATTTTTGAAAATTTCACTTTTTTGTGAAAATATCAACTAAAAGAGGGAATAATATGTGTGAGGGTACCCCAGGAGAGTTCCAAATGTGTGTGGGTAGAATATATAGCCCACGGGGGTAAAATTGAAAAAAGTTGAAAAAACATTTGTTTTGGACTTAGTCATTTTTCTGGCATTTAACAAACTTTCAGATAGGGGAAATGTCAGTGAGTGTTCCGATTTCAGTTCCAGAGCGAGTCGCCCGATGAGTCCTTCATATTTAGTCGTTTCAGCCAATTTTCAGACTTTTTGAAAATTTCACTTATTTGTGAAAATATCAACTAAATGAGGGAATAATATGTGTGAGGGTACCCCAGGAGAGTTCCAAATGTGTGTCGGTAGAATACATATCCCACGGGGGTAAAATTGAAAAAAGTTGAAAAAACATTTGTTTTCGACTTAGTCATTTTTTCAGCGTTCATCAGACTTTCAGATAAGGAAAATGTCATTGAGCGTTCCGATTTCAGCTCCAGAGTGATTTGCCCGATGAGTCCTTCATATTTAGTTGTTTTCAGCCATTTTTCAGAATTTTTGAAAATGTAACTTTTTTGTGAAAATATCCACTAAATGAGGGAATAATATGTGTGAGGGTACACCAGAAGAGTTCCAAATGTGTGTGGGTAGAATATATATCCCACGGGGGTAAAATTGAAAAAAGTTGAAAAAACATTTGTTTTGGACTTAGTCATTTTTCTGGCGTTTATCAGACTTTCAGATAGGGGAAATGTCAGTGAGTGTTCCGATTTCAGTTCCAGAGCGATTCACCCGATGAGTCCTTCATATTTAGTCATTTTCAGCCAATTTTCAGAATTTTTGAAAATTTCACCTTTTTGTGAAAATATCTACTAAATGAGGGAATAATATGTGTGAGGGTACCCCAGGAGAGTTCCAAATGTGTGTGGGTAAACAATATATCCCGCGGGGGTAAAATTGAAAAAAGTTGAAAACATCTTTTTTTTGGACTTAGTCATTTTTCCGGCGTTTATAAGACTTTCAGATAGGGGAAATGTCAGTGAGTGTTCCGATTTCAGATCCATAGCGAGTCGCCCGATGAGTCCTTCATATTTAGTCGTTTTCAGACAATTTTCAGAATTTTTGAAAATTTCACTTTTTTGTGAAAATATCAACTAAATGAGGGAATAATATTTGTGAGGGTACCCCAGGAGAGTTCCAAATGTGTGTGGGTAGAATATATATCCCACGGGGGTAAAATTGAAAAAAGTTTAAAAAAAATTTGTTTTGGACTTATTCATTTTTTCAGCATTTATCAGACTTTCAGATAGGGGAAATGTCAGTGAGCATTCCGATTTCAGTTCCAGAGTGATTCGCCCGATGAGTCCTTCATATTTAGTCGTTTTCAGCCAATTTTCAGAATTTTTGAAAATGTCACTTTTTTGTGAAAATATCCACTAAATGAGGGAATAATATGTGTGAGGGTACCCCAGGAGAGATCCAAATGTGTTTGGGTAGAATATATATCCCACGGGGGTAAGATTGAAAAAAGTTGAAAAAAATTTTTTGTGGACTTGGTCATTTTTTCAGCATTTATCAGACTTTCAGATAGGTGAAATGTCAGTGAGCGTTCCGATTTCATTTCCAGAGTGATTCGCCCGATGAGTCCTTCATATTTCATCGTTTTCAGCCAATTTTCAGAATTTTTGAAAATGTAACTTTTTTGTGAAAATATTCACTAAATGAGGGAATAATATGTGTGAGGGTACACCAGGAGAGTTCCAAATGTGTGTGGGTAGAATATATATCCCACGGGGGTAAAATTGAAAAAAGTTGAAAAAAAATTTGTTTTGGACTTGGTCATTTTTTCTGCATTTATCAGACTTTCAGATAGGGGAAATGTCAGTGAGCGTTCCGATTTCAGTTTCAGAGCGATTCGCCCGATGAGTTCTTCATATTTAGTCATTTTCAGCCAATTTTCAGAATTTTTGAAAATTTCACTTTTTTGTGAAAATATCCACTAAATGAGGGAATAATATGTGTGAGGGTACCCCAGGAGAGTTTCAAATGTGTGTGGGTAGAATATATATCCCACGGGGGTAAAATTGAAAAAAGTTGAAAAAACATTTGTTTTGGACTTAGTCATTTTTCCGTCGTTTAACAGACTTTCAGATAGGGGAAATGTCAGTGAGTGTTCCGATTTCAGTTCCAGAGCGAGTCGCCCGATGAGTCCTTCATATTTAGTCGATTTCAGACAATTTTCAGAATTTTTGAAAATTTCACTTTTTTGTGAAAATATCCACTAAATGAGGGAATAATATGTGTGAGGGTACCCCAGGAGAGTTCCAAATGTGTGTGGGTAAAAAATATATCCCACGGGGGTAAAATTGAAAAAAGTTGAAAACATTTTTTTTTTGGACTTAGTCATTTTTCCGGCGTTTATAAGACTTTCAGAGAGGGGAAATGTCAGTGAGTGTTCCGATTTCAGATCCAGAGCGAGTCTCCCGATGAGTCCTTCATATTTAGTCGTTTTCAGACAATTTTCAGAATTTTTGAAAATTTCACTTTTTTGTGAAAATATCAACTAAATGAGGGAATAATATTTGTGAGGGTACCCCACTAGAGTTCCAAATGTGTGTGGGTAGAATATATATCCCACGGGGGTAAAATTGAAAAAAGTTTAAAAAAAAATTGTTTTGGACTTGGTCATTTTTTCAGCATTTATCAGACTTTCAGATAGGGGAAATGTCAGTGAGCATTCCGATTTCAGTTCCAGAGTGATTCGCCCGATGAGTCCTTCATATTTAGTCGTTTTCAGCCAATTTTCAGAGTTTTTGAAAATGTCACTTTTTTGTGAAAATATCCACTAAATGAGGGAATAATATGTGTGAGGGTACCCCAGGAGAGATCCAAATGTGTGTGGGTAGAATATGTATCCCACGGGGGTAAGATTGAAAAAAGTTGAAAAAAATTTTTTTGTGGACTTGGTCATTTTTTCAGCATTTATCAGACTTTCAGATAGGTGAAATGTCAGTGAGCATTCCGATTTCAGTTACAGAGTGATTCGCCCGATGAGTCCTTCATATTTAGTCGTTTTCAGCCAATTTTCAGAATTTTTGAAAATGTAACTTTTTTGTGAAAATATCCACTAAATGAGGGAATAATATGTGTGAGGGTACACCAGGAGAGTTTCAAATGTGTGTGGGTAGAATATATATCCCACGGGGGTAAAATTGAAAAAAGTTGAAAAAACATTTGTTTTGGACTTAGTCATTTTTCCGTCGTTTAACAGACTTTCAGATAGGAGAA
The DNA here is from genome assembly GCF_046119375.1 of Phyllobates terribilis. NCBI lineage: Eukaryota > Metazoa > Chordata > Amphibia > Anura > Dendrobatidae > Phyllobates > Phyllobates terribilis. The sequence continues at coordinate 14,926,157 of NW_027362773.1, read as the reverse complement.
ATGTCAGTGAGTGTTCCGATTTCAGTTCCAGAGCGAGTCGCCCGATGTGTCCTTCATATTTAGTCATTTTCAGCCAATTTTCAGAATTTTTGAAAATTTCACTTTTTTGTGAAAATATCTACTAAATGAGGGAATAATATGTGTGAGGGTACCCCAGGAGAGTTCCAAATGTGTGTGGGTAGAATATATATCGCACGGGGGTAAAATTGAAAAAAGTTGAAAAAACATTTGTTTTGGACTTAGTCATTTTTCTGGCATTTATCAGACTTTCAGATAGGGGAAATGTCAGTGAGTGTTCCGATTTCAGTTCCAGAGCGAGTCGCCCGATGAGTCCTTCATATTTAGTCATTTTCAGCCAATTTTCAGAATTATTGAAAATTTCACTTTTTTGTGAAAATATCCACTAACACTAGAACTACTGATGGAGTCATTTTGACTCCTTTCGTTTTTTATTTCTCTTCTGTGACTATATTTTACAGAATTCCGGCTTGAAACTCGGTGACTTTTCCTCAAATATGATGTGAAAAAAGATTTTGTGAAAATAAATAATTTTTTTGAAAAATTTGCGCGTTTTTTTCAAAATTTACCAAGAACTACTGAAGGGAGTCATTTTGACTCCCTACTATATTTTGAGGTCATTTTGTCACTAAATGTTGCTATAAAGTTTTGTGCATAATTTTTTCACTCTGTCTTATTTACCCTGATGTTCATATAGATGTAGTTCAATTTACATGTCAACTTTTCACATTTTCCTTGTGTTTTACCTGCTTGTATTACTGTGTAATGCTGAACAAAATAGCTTGTTTACTCTAGGTTCTTATCTTATGCTAATGAAGGGTGGTGTTTTTCTAAGGTCCTAGCAGGAGACAGTATTCTGGATAGTAACTTTACTTTCAGTTCAGCTGAAGAGACAAAGAGAACAGATGCAGACATACGAGCTCTGAAGACTCATACAGGTATGAATTGTTATGAAATAGTTTAGCTGTCTGTCAACTGATTCAGCCCACCTACTTTTGAAGGTGGCAGAACAGTTATTATTTCTTTTAGTTTTCATTTCATTTCTATTTTTCAGCAGGGAACTATATAGAATTATGGAATTTGTGAGGAATATGGAGAGAAGACGTTTGATAAAGCCTCAGGATATTCTGGCTACTTTGCAATCCATACCGGAGGATGAATCGGAATCCGAATTGCAGGAACATGTATTTGATTCTGACAGTGATGAAGATTTCATTCCTCAGAACATATCAAGTGAATCTGAAGACTCAGAAGGAACAAATCCAGAAGGTAAGTAGTTATGTGTATTTATTTGTTCTTCCACACACTGAGTTAGGGCCTGTGCACACTAGCAGAATTCTGGCTGAATAGCCATCTGGATATTCTTGCCGCAATACAGGCTGTACCTGCCCGCTCATGCCTGAAGCTCCGCTCCGAACCCCGGGCTGGAGCCGCTGTCAGGGACAGAGCGGCGCTTGCTTACGTGCGAGCACGGCTCCGTCCCAGACAGCGGCTCCAGCCCGGGGTTCGGAGCGGAGCTTCAGGTATGAAGCTCCGCTCTGTACCTGAGCGGGCAGGTACGGGCCGGATTGTGGTGAGAATATCCGGTCGGATATTCTGCCGCAAATCCAGCCAGTGTGCACGGACCCTTACAAAACAAAAATTCTAAATATTCATCAACTTTTTTCCAGATATTCCAAGCACGTCAACTGGGGATCGGGCTCATGCAGTTATGTTGCCTCCTGACCATCCTCCTGGTCGTGGACAGAAAAAATCAGCAAAACGTCCCAGAAATGAAAGAACAACAGATAACGATGGCGGTGAAGGTAATGCAACAACAAACATCAGAGAAGGCGAATCTGAAGGAATACTAGTTTCAGCGGATGGTATTCAATGGACACCTGTTGAAATTGGAGAACACTTGCCTGGTAGGCGTGACAGCCAAAATATTCTTCGAGAAGCACCTGGCCCTACAGGATACGCCAGAAGAAATATCATTATCGATAGTCCTTTGAGCGCATGGCGTTTATTTTTTGATTCATATATATTGACACATATAAAGAACTGTACGCTTGCAGAAGCATGCAGGAACAATAATTTACAGTTTACTCTATCTGATGAGGAGCTAGATGCATTCATTGCGATATTCTATGCTCGTGGAATATCTGGCACGAACCGTCACTCGATTAGCAGTATTTGGTGTAATGACTGGGGAATACCGTTTTGCAAAGCGACAATGTCTAGGGACCGCTTTGTTGAAATTATGAGGTTTCTCAGATTTGATGATAAATCTACTCGATCGGAGAGACTGCAAACGGACAAGTTTGCTCTATTTTCTACTGTGTGGGACAGGTTTATTGAAAATTGTATTGCGTGTTACAAACCTGGCCCATACATAACGGTGGATGAGCAACTTTTCCCAAGCAAAACTAGGTGTCCATTCACGCAGTACATGCCTTCCAAACCAGATAAATATGGCCACAAATATTGGCTAGCTGTTGATAAGAGGTGCAAATATCTGGCAAATGGCTTCCCTTATCTAGGCAAAGATGACACACGCCGTGCTGAGGACCGTTTAGCTGACCATGTGGTAATGAAGTTATTGGACCCGTTTTTGAAAAAAGGTCGCAATGTTACAACCGATAATTATTTTACTTCAGTAAAATTAGCTAAACAGCTAAAAAGCAAAGGAACAACCATCGTGGGAACACTGAACAAGATAAGGCGAGAAGTGCCTAAAGAAATAAAATTCATGAAAGAGGAATTGTACAACACTAAAGTGTTTAGAAATGAAGACAATTTTACACTTACAGTATATCAAGGAAAGCCCAACAAAAATGTTGTCATTTTGAGTTCCGTCCATCCAGATGTTGCTGTTGCGTCTGATTCCGCTAAAAAAACTCCAGAAACGGTAAAGTTTTACAATGAAACAAAATATGGAGTAGATGTAGTAGATCAGATGGCACGAAAATATACCACACGAACATGCACAAGGAGATGGCCTGTTCATGCATTTGAAAATGCCTTAGACTTTGCGGGTATAAATGCATGGATAATATTCAAGGAGATTATCCACCAAAAAATGTCAAGCAAGGCATTTTTGCAAACGCTTGTGAGAGAGTTGAGTGGTCCTTATGTCACAGATAGGGAAAAGGGTTCCACGTCCCAAGTTTCTACATGCTCAGAAGTGATGGTTCAAACAAAATTTTGCCAGATCAAAGAAAAGTGCAAGAAAAATAGATCTGTCGGAAATTGTAAGACTTGTGGTAAGTCTTTGTGTGGGCAATGTACTGCCATAAATCAAAGGCAATGCCTAAAATGCGAAACACCAAATGTTTAGAAGGTGAATTCTGCGCCATATTTTCATTTTTATACTCCTCCACCTACATTTTCTCTGCTTTTTGTTCTTCAGTTGTTGTTTATATGTGTGCACTTGAATAAAAAAAAATGTTTGAAAAACGTCTATTATAATTATTGTTATTTTCTGTAGAAAAATAAGAAAAGCAGAAAAAAAACAATCAAAAGCATTACTGTTGGATCTCACAATAATAATACATTACAAAAAATATAATTATTAATAAATAACCACAAATGAAACTCTAAAAATAAACGAAAACAAGCAAGGAGTCAAAATGACTCCTTTCAGTAGTTCTAGGCGGGGTCAAGAGTCCAGTAGTCCTAGTGCTGAATGAGGGAATAATATGTGTGAGGGTACCCCAGGAGAGATCCAAATGTGTGTGGGTAGAATATATATCCCACGGGGGTAAGATTGAAAAAAGTTGAAAAAAATTTTTTTGTGGACTTGGTCATTTTTTCAGCATTTATCAGACTTTCAGATAGGGGAAATGTCAGTGAGCGTTCCGATTTCAGTTCCAGAGTGATTCGCCCGATGAGTCCTTCATATTTAGTCGTTTTCAGCCAATTTTCAGAATTTTTGAAAATGTAACTTTTTTGTGAAAACATCCACTAAATGAGGGAATAATATGTGTGAGGGTACACCAGGAGAGTTCCAAATGTGTGTGGGTAGAATATATATCCCACGGGGGTAAAATTGAAAAAAGTTGAAAAAACATTTGTTTTGGACTTAGTCATTTTTCGGGCGTTTATCAGACTTTCAGATAGGGGAAATGTCAGTGAGTGTTCCGATTTCAGTTCCAGAGCGATTCGCCCGATGAGTCCTTCATATTTAGTCATTTTCAGCCAATTTTCAGAATTTTTGAAAATTTCACTTTTTTGTGAAAATATCTACTAAATGAGGGAATAATATGTGTGAGGGTACCCCAGGAGAGTTCCAAATGTGTGTGGGTAGAAAATATATCCCACGGGGGTAAAATTGAAAAAAGTTGAAAACATTTTTTTTTTTGGACTTAGTCATTTTTCCGGCGTTTATCAGACTTTCAGATAGGGGAAATGTCAGTGAGCGTTCCGATTTCAGTTCCAGAGTGATTCTCCCGATGAGTCCTTCATATTTAGTCGTTTTCAGCCAATTTTCAGAATTTTTGAAAATATAACTTTTTTGTGAAAATATCCACTAAATGAGGGAATAATATGTGTAAGGGTACACCAGGAGAGTTCCAAATGTGTGTCGGTAGAATACATATCCCACAGGGGTAAAATTGAAAAAAGTTGAAAAAACATTTGTTTTGGACTTAGTCATTTTTTCAGCGTTTATCAGACTTTCAGATAAGGGAAATGTCAGTGAGCGTTCCGATTTCAGTTCCAGAGTGATTCGCCCGATGAGTCTTTCATATTTAGTCGTTTTCAGTCAATTTTCAGAATTTTTGAAAATGTAACTTTTTTGTGAAAATATCCACTAAATGAGGGAATAATATGTGTGAGGGTACGCCAGGAGAGTTCCAAATGTGTGTCGGTAGAATACATATCCCACGGGGGTAAAATTGAAAAAAGTTGAAAAAACATTTGTTTTGGACTTAGTCATTTTTCCGGCATTTAACAGACTTTCAGATAGGGGAAATGTCAGTGAGTGTTCCTATTTCAGTTCCAGAGCGATTCGCCCGATGAGTCCTTCATATTTAGTCATTTTCAGCCAATTTTCAGAATTTTTGAAAATTTCACTTTTTTGTGAAAATATCTACTAAATGAGGGAATAATATGTGTGAGGGTACCCCAGGAAAGTTCCAAATGTGTGTGGGTAGAATTTATATCCCACGGGGGTAAAATTGAAAAAAGTTGAAAAAAAATTTGTTTTGGACTTAGTCATTTTTTCAGCATTTATCAGACTTTCAGATAGGGGAAATGTCAGTGAGCATTCCGATTTCAGTTCCAGAGTGATTCGCCCAATGAGTCCTTCATATTTAGTCGTTTTCAGCCAATTTTCAGAATTTTTGAAAATGTCACTTTTTTGTGAAAATATCCACTAAATGAGGGAATAATATGTGTGAGGGTACCCCAGGAGAGTTCCAAATGTGTGTGGGTAGAATATATATCCCACGGGGGTAAAATTGAAAAAAGTTTAAAAAAAATTTTTTTTGGACTTAATCATTTTTCCTGCGTTTATCAGACTTTCAGAGAGGGGAAATGTCAGTGAGTGTTCCGATTTCAGTTCCAGAGCGATTCGCCCAATGAGTCCTTCATATTTAGTCGTTTTCAGTCAATTTTCTGAATTTTTGAAAATTTAACTTTTTTGTGAAAATATCCACTAAATGAGGGAATAATATGTGTGAGGGTACCTCAGAAGTGTTCCAAATGTGTGTAGGTAGATGGAACGTTTTTGGGAGGTGGAACCTCTGAGCAACTATACAAGGGGGCGGTCCTTGTAAGGAAGCGGGTGACTCCCAGGGAAGACGGGCAGGTAGTCACGGCAAGTGACAGGGACAGTCTGTGGGTAGAAGGGCAGGTAGTCACGGCAAGTGACAGGGACAGTCTCTGGGTAGAAGGGCAGCAGGCAGGTGGCTGGTGAGCGCTACCAGGTGAGCGGGCGAGAGTCTTTGGACAGGCAGGTGGTCACGGCAAGTGACGGCAGAGCTTCCAGGTAGGCTAGCAGGCAGGTAGCAGATGAGCGCTCCCAGGTGAGCTGGCAGGCTGGTCCATAGACAGACTGACACGTGTCGGAAGGCAGACCGTCGGACCGCAGGCTTGCAAGCAGGTAAACGGATATCAGGCGGGTATCAAGCAGGAATCTGGCAGGTGACAGGCAGGAAACAGGCAGGAATCTGGCAGGTGACAGGCAGGTAACTGGTAACGGGACCTGAGGGCTGAAGCAGAGTGAAGGCTTTGCAACAACATTGCTCGGGCACCTCCATTTTGGAGGAGGTGCCTTAAATATGGGAGATCCTCCGGCAATTGGCCGGGGACTCCTTAAGACGGCGCGCACGGTGCCTTTAACAGAGGGGAGCGCGCGCAAACGCCCAAAGCACACTACCGGGGAAGGAGCGCGTGCCGGAAGCAGCGGGGAGAGAAGCGCTGGAGGACGCCGCACCAGGAGCGGGGAGGTGAGAGGGACGGCGTCTCTGCCTAGTACGGAGCAGAGACGCCGATGCTACAGTAGAATATATATCGCACGTGGGTAAAATTGAAAAAAGTTGAAAAAAAATTTTTTTTCTACTTATTCATTTTTCCGGCGTTTATTAGACTTTCAGATAGGGGAAATGTCAGTAAGCATTCCGATTTCAGTTCCAGAGCGATTCGCCCGATGAGTCCTTCATATTTAGTCCTTTTCAGCCAATTTTCAGAATTTTGGAAAATTTCACTTTTTTGTGAAAATATCCACTAAATGAGGGAATAATATGTGTGAGGGTACCCCAGGAGAGATCCAAATGTGTGTGGGTAGAATATATATCCCAAGGGGGAAAAATTTAAAAAAGGTGATCATTTTTTTTTTCGACCTAGTCATTTTTTCAGCGTTTATCAGACTTTCAGATAGGGGAAATGTCAGTGAGCGTTCCGATTTCAGTTCCAGAGCTATTCGCCAGATGAGTCCTTCATATTTAGTTGTTTTCAGCCAATTTTCAGAATTTTTGAAAATTTCACTTTTTTGTGAAAATATCCACTAGATGAGGGAATAATATGTGTGAGGGTACCCCAGGAGATTTCCAAATGTGTGTGGGTACAATATATATCCCACGGGGGTAAAATTGAAAAAAGTTGAAAAAAAAATTGTTTTGGACTTTGTCATCTTTTCAGCATTTATCAGACTTTCAGAAAGGGGAAATGTCAGTGAGTGTTAAGATTTCAGTTCCAGAGCGAGTCGCCCGATGAGTCCTTCATATTTAGTCATTTTCAGACAATTTTTTGAAATTTTGAAAATTTCACTTTTTTGTGAAAATATCAACTAAATGAGGGAATAATATGTGTGAGGGTACCCCAGGAGAGTTCCAAATGTGTGTGGGTAGAATATATATCCCACCTGGGTAAAATTGAAAAAAGTTGAAAAAAATTTTTTTTTTGACTTAGTCATTTTTCCGGCGTTTATCAGACTTTCATATAGGGGAAATGTCAGTTAGTGTTCCGATTTCAGTTCCAGAGCTATTCGCCCGATGAGTCCTTCATATTTAGTCGTTTTCAGACAATTTTCTGAATTTTTGAAAATTTCACTTTTTTGTGAAAATACCACTAAATGAAGGAATAATATGTGTGAGGGTACCCCAGGAGAGTTCCAAATGTGTGTGGGTAGAATATATATCCCACGGGGGTAAAATTGAAAAAAATTTTTTTTGGACTTAGTAATTTTTCCGGCGTTTATCAGACTTTTAGAGAGGGGAAATGTCAGTGAGCATTCCGATTTCAGTTCCAGAGTGATTTGCCTGATGAGTCCTTCATATTTAGTCATTTTCAGACAATTTTCAGAATTTTTGAAAATTTCACTTTTTTGTGAAAATATCCACTAAATGAGGGAATAATATGTGTGAGGGTACCCCAGGAGAGTTCCAAATGTGTGTGGGTAGAATATATATCCCATGGGGGTAAAATTGAAAAAAGTTGAAAAAAATTTTTTTTGGGACTTAGTCATTTTTCCAGAGTTTATCAGACTTTCAGTTCAGGGAAATGTCAGTAAGTGTTTGGATTTCAGTTCCAGAGCGATTCGCCCGATGAGTCCTTCATATTTAGTCGTTTTCAGCCAATTTTCAGAATTTTTGAAAATTTCACTTTTTTGTGAAAATATCCACTAAATGAGGGAACAATATGTGTGAGGGTACCCCAGGAGAGTTCCAAATGTGTGTGGGTATAATATATATCCCACGGGGGTAAAATTGAAAAAAGTTGAAAAAAATTTTTTTTTTGCACTTACTCATATTTACAGCGTTTATCAGAATTTCAGATAAGGGAAATGTCAGTGAGCGTTCCGATTTCAGTTCCAGAGCGATACGCCCAATGAGTTTTTCATATTTAGTCGTTTTCAGCCAATTTTCTGAATTTTTGAAAATTTCACTTTTTTGTGAAAATATCAACTAAATGAGGGAATAATATGTGTGAGGGTACCCCAGGAGAGTTCCAAATGTGTGTGGGTAGAATATATATCCCACCTGGGTTAAATTGAAAAAAGTTGAAAAAAATTTTTTTTTTGTACTTAGTCATTTTTCTGGCATTTATCAGACTTTCAGATAGGGGAAATGTCAGTGAGTGTTCCGATTTCAGTTCCAGAGCGAGTCGCCCGATGAGTCCTTCATATTTAGTCGTTTTCAGCCAATTTTCTGAATATTTGAAAATTTCACTTTTTTGTGAAAATATCAACTAAATGAGGGAATAATATGTGTGAGGGTACCCCAGGAGAGTTCCAAATGTGTGTGGGTACAATATATATCCCACGGGGGTAAAATTGAAAAAAGTTGAAAAAAAAATTGTTTTGGACTTAGTCAACTTTTCAGCATTTATCAGACTTTCAGAAAGGGGAAATGTCAGTGAGCGTTCCGATTTCAGTTCCAGAGTGATTTGCCCGATGTGTACTTCATATTTAGTCGTTTTCAGCCAATTTTCTGAATTTTTGAAAATTTCACTTTTTTGTGAAAATATCCACTAAATGAGGGAATAATATGTGTGAGGGTACCCCAGGAGAGATCCCAATGTGTGTGGGTAGAATATGTATCCCACGGGGGTAAAATTGAAAAAAGTTGAAAAAAATTTTTTTTTGGACTTAGTCATTATTCCGGCGTTTATCAGACTTTCAGATGGGGGAAATGTCAGTGAGTGTTCCTATTTCAGTTCCAGAGCGAGTCACCCGATGAGTCCTTCATATTTAGTCATTTTCAGACAATTTTTTGAATTTTTGAAAATTTCACTTTTTTGTGAAAATATCAACTAAATGAGGGAATAATATGTGTGAGGGTAACCCAGGAGAGTTCCAAATGTGTGTGGGTAGAATATATATCCCACCTGGGTAAAATTGAAAAAAGTTGAAAAAAAATATTTTTTTTGAATTAGTCATTTTTCCGGCGTTTATCAGACTTTCAGATAGGGGAAATGTCAGTTATTGTTCCGATTTCAGTTCCAGAGCTATTGGCCCGATGAGTCCTTCATATTTAGTCGTTTTCAGACAATTTTCTGAATTTTTGAAAATTTCACTTTTTTGTGAAAATACCACTAAATGAGGGAATAATATGTGTGAGGGTACCCCAGGAGAGTTCCAAATGTGTGTGGGTAGAATATGTATCCCACGGGGGTAAAATTGAAAAAACTTTAAAAAATTTTTTTGGGGACTTAGTCATTTTTCCGGCATTTAACAGATTTTCAGATAAGGGAAATTTCACTAAGTGTTCCGATTTCAGTTCCGGAGTGATTCGCCCAATGAGTCCTTCATATTTAGTCGTTTTCAGCCAATTTTCAGAATTTTTGAAAATTTCACTTTTTTGTGAAAATATCCACTAATTGAGGGAATAATATGTGTGAGGGTACCCCAGGAGAGATCCAAATGTGTGTGGGTAGAATATATATCCCACGGGGGTAAAATTGAAAAAAGTTAAAAAAAAATTTTTTTTTGGACTTAGTCATTTTTATGGCGTTTATCAGACTTTCAGATAGGGGAAATGTCAGTGATTGTTCCGATTTCAGTTCCAGAGCGATTCGCCTGATGAGTCCTTCATATTTAGTCATTTTCAGCCAATTTTCTGAATATTTGAAAATTTCACTTTTTTGTGAAAATATCCACTACATGAGGGAATAATATGTGTGAGGGTACCCCAGGAGAGTTCCAAATGTGTGTGGGTAGAATATATATCCCACGGGGGTAAAATTGAAAAAAGTTGAAAAAAAATTTTTTTTAGACTTAGTCATTTTTCCGGCGTTTATCAGACTTTCAGATAGGGGAAATGTCAGTGAGCGTTCCGATTTCAGTACCAGAGCGATTCGCCCGATGATTCCTTCATATTTAGTCGCTTTCAGCCAATTTTCAGAATTTTTAAAAATTTCACTTTTTTGTGAAAATATCCACTAAATGAGGGAATAATATGTGTGAGGGTACCCCAGGAGCGTTCCAAATGTGTGTCGGTAGAATACATATCCCACGGGGGTAAAATTGAAAAAAGTTCAAAAAAAAATTTTTTGGGACTTAGTCATTTTTATGGCGTTTATCAGACTTTCAGATAGGGGAAATGTCAGTGAGTGTTCCGATTTCAGTTCCAGAGCGATTCGCCCGATGAGTCCTTCATATTTAGTCATTTTCAGACAATTTTTTGAAATTTTGAAAATTTCACTTTTTTGTGAAAATATCAACTAAATGAGGGAATAATATGTGTGAGGGTACCCCAGGAGAGTTCCAAATGTGTGTGGGTAGAATATATATCCCACGGGGGTAAAATTGAAAAAAGTTAAAAAAAAATTTTTTTTTGGACTTAGTCATTTTTATGGCGTTTATCAGACTTTCTGATAGGGGAAATGTCAGTGAGTGTTCCGATTTCAGTTCCAGAGCGATTCGCCTGATGAGTCCTTCATATTTAGTCATTTTCAGCCAATTTTCTGAATATTTGAAAATTTCACTTTTTTGTGAAAATATCCACTAAATGAGGGAATAATATGTGTGAGGGTACCCCAGGAGAGTTCCAAATGTGTGTGGGTAGAATATATATCCCACGGGGGTAAAATTGAAAAAAGTTGAAAAAAAATTTTTTTTAGACTTAGTCATTTTTCCGGCGTTTATCAGACTTTCAGATAGGGGAAATGTCAGTGAGCGTTCCGATTTCAGTACCAGAGCGATTCGCCCGATGAGTCCTTCATATTTAGTCGCTTTCAGCCAATTTTCAGAATTTTTAAAAATTTCACTTTTTTGTGAAAATATCACTAAATGAAGGAATAATATGTGTGAGGGTACCCCAGGAGAGTTCCAAATGTGTGTGGGTAGAATATATATCCCACGGGGGTAAAATTGAAAAAAGTTGAAAAAAATTTTTTTTTTGCACTTACTCATATTTACAGCGTTTATCAGAATTTCAGATAAGGGAAATGTCAGTGAGCGTTCCGATTTCAGTTCCAGAGCGATACGCCCAATGAGTTTTTCATATTTAGTCGTTTTCATCCAATTTTCTGAATTTTTGAAAATTTCACTTTTTTGTGAAAATATCAACTAAATGAGGGAATAATATGTGTGAGGGTACCCCAGGAGAGTTCCAAATGTGTGTGGGTAGAATATATATCCCACCTGGGTTAAATTGAAAAAAGTTGAAAAAAATTTTTTTTTTGTACTTAGTCATTTTTCTGGCATTTATCAGACTTTCAGATAGGGGAAATGTCAGTGAGTGTTCCGATTTCAGTTCCAGAGCGAGTCGCCCGATGAGTCCTTCATATTTAGTCGTTTTCAGCCAATTTTCAGAATTTTTGAAAATTTCACTTTTTTGTGAAAATATCAACTAAATGAGGGAATAATATGTGTGAGGGTACCCCAGGAGAGTTCCAAATGTGTGTGGGTACAATATATATCCCACGGGGGTAAAATTGAAAAAAGTTGAAAAAAAAATTGTTTTGGACTTAGTCAACTTTTCAGCATTTATCAGACTTTCAGAAAGGGGAAATGTCAGTGAGCGTTCCGATTTCAGTTCCAGAGTGATTTGCCCGATGTGTCCTTCATATTTAGTCGTTTTCAGCCAATTTTCTGAATTTTTGAAAATTTCACTTTTTTGTGAAAATATCCACTAAATGAGGGAATAATTTGTGTGAGGGTACCCCAGGAGAGATCCCAATGTGTGTGGGTAGAATATGTATCCCACGGGGGTAAAATTGAAAAAAGTTGAAAAAAATTTTTTTTTGGACTTAGTCATTATTCCGGCGTTTAGCAGACTTTCAGATGGGGGAAATGTCAGTGAGTGTTCCTATTTCAGTTCCAGAGCGAGTCACCCGATGAGTCCTTCATATTTAGTCATTTTCAGACAATTTTTTGAATTTTTGAAAATTTCACTTTTTTGTGAAAATATCAACTAAATGAGGGAATAATATGTGTGAGGGTAACCCAGGAGAGTTCCAAATGTGTGTGGGTAGAATATATATCCCACCTGGGTAAAATTGAAAAAAGTTGAAAAAAAATATTTTTTTTGACTTAGTCATTTTTCCGGCGTTTATCAGACTTTCAGATAGGGGAAATGTCAGTTATTGTTCCGATTTCAGTTCCAGAGCTATTGGCCCGATGAGTCCTTCATATTTAGTCGTTTTCAGACAATTTTCTGAATTTTTGAAAATTTCACTTTTTTGTGAAAATACCACTAAATGAGGGAATAATATGTGTGAGGGTACCCCAGGAGAGTTCCAAATGTGTGTGGGTAGAATATGTATCCCATGGGGGTAAAATTGAAAAAACTTTAAAAAATTTTTTTGGGGACTTAGTCATTTTTCCGGCATTTATCAGATTTTCAGATAAGGGAAATTTCACTAAGTGTTCCGATTTCAGTTCCGGAGTGATTCGCCCAATGAGTCCTTCATATTTAGTCGTTTTCAGCCAATTTTCAGAATTTTTCAAAATTTCACTTTTTTGTGAAAATATCCACTAATTGAGGGAATAATATGTGTGAGGGTACCCCAGGAGAGATCCAAATGTGTGTGGGTAGAATATATATCCCACGGGGGTAAAATTGAAAAAAGTTAAAAAAAAATTTTTTTTTGGACTTAGTCATTTTTATGGCGTTTATCAGACTTTCTGATAGGGGAAATGTCAGTGAGTGTTCCGATTTCAGTTCCAGAGCGATTCGCCTGATGAGTCCTTCATATTTAGTCATTTTCAGCCAATTTTCTGAATATTTGAAAATTTCACTTTTTTGTGAAAATATCCACTAAATGAGGGAATAATATGTGTGAGGGTACCCCAGGAGAGTTCCAAATGTGTGTGGGTAGAATATATATCCCACGGGGGTAAAATTGAAAAAAGTTGAAAAAAAATTTTTTTTAGACTTAGTCATTTTTCCGGCGTTTATCAGACTTTCAGATAGGGGAAATGTCAGTGAGCGTTCCGATTTCAGTACCAGAGCGATTCGCCCGATGAGTCCTTCATATTTAGTCGCTTTCAGCCAATTTTCAGAATTTTTAAAAATTTCACTTTTTTGTGAAAATATCCACTAAATGAGGGAATAATATGTGTGAGGGTACCCCAGGAGCGTTCCAAATGTGTGTCGGTAGAATACATATCCCACGGGGGTAAAATTGAAAAAAGTTCAAAAAAAAATTTTTTGGAACTTAGTCATTTTTATGGCGTTTATCAGACTTTCAGATAGGGGAAATGTCAGTGAGTGTTCCGATTTCAGTTCCAGAGCGATTCGCCCGATGAGTCCTTCATATTTAGTCGTTTTCAGCCAATTTTCTGAATATTTGAAAATTTCACTTTTTTGTGAAAATATCCACTAAATGAGGGAATAATATGTGTGAGGGTACCCCAGGAGAGTTCCACATGTGTGTGGGTAGAATATATATCCCACGGGGGTAAAATTGAAAAAAGGTGAAAAATTTTTTTGTTTGGACTTAGTCATTTTTTCAGCGTTTATCAGACTTTCAGATAGGGTAAATGTCAGTGAGCGTTCCGATTTCAGCACCAGAGCGATTCGCCCGATGAGTCCTTCATATTTAGTCGCTTTCAGCCAATATTCAGAATTTTTGAAAATTTCACTTTTTTGTGAAAATATCCACTAAATGAGGGAATAATATGTGTGAGGGTACCCCAGGAGAGTTCCAAATGTGTGTGGGTAGAATATATATCCCACGGGGGTAAAATTGAAAAAAGTTGAAAAAATTTTTTTTTTAAACTTAGTCATTTTTCCGGCGTTTATCAGACTTTCAGATAGGGGAAATGTCAGTGAGCGTTCCGATTTCAGTTCCAGAGCAATTCGCCCGATGAGTCCTTCATATTTACTCGTTTTCAGCCAATTTTCTGAATATTTGAAAATTTCAATTTTTTGTGAAAATATCCACTAAATGAGGGAATAATATGTGTGAGGGTACCCCAAGAGAGTTCCACATGTGTGTGGGTAGAATATATATCCCACGGGGGTAAAATTGAAAAAAGGTGAAAAATTTTTTTGTTTGGACTTAGTCATTTTTTCAGCGTTGATCAGACTTTCAGATAGGGTAAATGTCAGTGAGCGTTCCGATTTCAGTACCAGAGCGATTCGCCCGATGAGTCCTTCATATTTAGTCGCTTTCAGCCAATTTTCAGAATTTTTGAAAATTTCACTTTTTTTTGAAAATATCCACTAAATGAGGGAATAATATGTGTGAGGGTACCCCAGGAGAGTTCCAAATGTGTGTGGGTAGAATATATATCCCACGGGGGTAAAATTGAAAAAAGTTGAAAAAAAACTTTTTGGACTTAGTCATTTTTCCGGCGTTTATCAGACTTTCAGATAGGGGAAATGTCAGTGAGCGTTCCGATTTCAGTTCCAGAGCAATTCGCCCGATGAGTCCTTCATATTTACTCGTTTTCAGCCAATTTTCTGAATATTTGAAAATTTCAATTTTTTGTGAAAATATCCACTAAATGAGGGAATAATATGTGTGAGGGTACCCCAGGACAGTTCCACATCTGTGTGGGTAGAATAAATATCCCACGGGGGTAAAATTGAAAAAAGTTGAAAAAAATTTTTTTTTAGACTTAGTCATTTTTCCGGCGTTTATCAGACTTTCAGATAGGGGAAATGTCAGTGGGTGTTCCGATTTCAGTTCCAGAGCGATTCGCCCGATGAGTCCTTCATATTTAGTCGTTTTCAGCCAATTTTCTGAATATTTGAAAATGTCACTTTTTTGTGAAAATATCCACTAAATGAGGGAATAATATGTGTGATGGTACCCCAGGAGAGTTCCAAATGTGTGTGGGTAGAATATATATCCCACGGGGGTAAAATTGAAAAAAGGTGAAAAATTTTTTTGTTTGGACTTAAAGTTATTTTTTCAGCGTTTATCAGACTTTCAGATAGGGGAAATGTCAGTGAGCATTCCGATTTCAGTTCCAGAGCGATTCGCCCGATGACTCCTTCATATTTAGTCGTTTTCAGCCAATTTTCAGAATTTTTGAAAATTTCACTTTTTTGTGAAAATATCCACTAAATGAGGGAATAATATGTGTGAGGATACCCCAGGAGAGTTCCAAATGTGTGTCGGTAGAATATATATCCCACGGGGGTAAAATTGAAAAAAGTTCAAAAAAATATTTTTTTTGGTCTTAGTCATTTTTACGGCGTTTATCAGACTTTCAATTAGGTCAAATGTCAGTGAGCGTTCCGATTTCAGTTCCAGAGCGATTCGCCCGATGAGTCCTTCATATTTAGTCGTTTTCAGCCAATTTTCTGAATATTTGAAAGTTTCACTTTTTTTGTGAAAATATCCACTAAATGAGGGAATAATATGTGTGAGGGTACCCCAGGAGAGTTCCAAATGTGTGTGGGTAGAATATATATCCCACGGGGGTAAAATTAAAAAAAGGTGAAAAATTTTTTTGTTTGGACTTAGTCATTTTTTCAGCGTTTATCAGACTTTCAGATAGGGGAAATGTCAGTGAGCGTTCCGATTTCAGTACCAGAGCAATTCGCCCGATGAGTCCTTCATATTTAGTCGCTTTCAGCCAATTTTCAGAATTTTTGAAAATTTCACTTTTTTGTGAAAATATCCACTAAATGAGGGAATAATATGTGTGAGGGTACCCCAGGAGAGTTCCAAATGTGTGTGGGTAGAATATATATCCCACGGGGGTAAAATTGAAAAAAGTTGAAAAAAATTTTTTTTGGACTTAGTCATTTTTACGGCGTTTATCAGACTTTCAATTGGGTCAAATGTCAGTGAGCGTTCCGATTTCAGTTCCAGAGTGATTCGCCCGATGAGTCCTTCATATTTAGTCGTTTTCAGCCAATTTTCTGAATATTTGAAAGTTTCACTTTTTTCTGAAAATATCCACTAAATGAGGGAATAATATGTGTGAGGGTACCCCAGGAGAGTTCCAAATGTGTGTGGGTAGAATATATATCCCACGGGGGTAAAATTGAAAAAAGTTGAAAAAAAATTTTTTTTAGACTTAGTCATTTTTCCGGCGTTTATCAGACTTTCAGATAGGGGAAATGTCAGTGAGCGTTCCGATTTCAGTTCCAGAGCGATTCGCCCGATGAGTCCTTCATATTTACTCGTTTTCAGCCAATTTTCTGAATATTTGAAAATTTCACTTTTTTGTGAAAATATCCACTAAATGAGGGAATAATATGTGTGAGGGTACCCCAGGAGAGTTCCAAATGTGTGTGGGTAGAATATATATCCCACGGGGGTAAAATTGAAAAAAGGTGAAAAAATTTTTTGTTTGGACTTAGTCATTTTTTCAGTGTTTATCAGACTTTCAGATAGGGGAAATGTCAGTGAGCGTTCCGATTTCAGTACCAGAGCGATTTACCCGATGAGTCCTTCATATTTAGTCGTTTTCAGCCAATTTTCTGAATATTTGAAAATTTCACTTTTTTGTGAAAATATCCACTAAATGAGGGAATAATATGTGTGAGGGTACCCCAGGAGAGTTCCAAATGTGTGTGGGTAGAATATATATCCCACGGGGGTAAAATTGAAAAAAGTTGAAAAAAAAATTTTTTTAGACTTAGTCATTTTTCCGGCGTTTATCAGACTTTCAGATAGGGGAAATGTCAGTGAGCGTTCCGATTTCAGTACCAGAGCGATTCGCCCGATGAGTCCTTCATATTTAGTCGCTTTCAGCCAATTTTCAGAATTTTTGAAAATTTCACTTTTTTGTGAAAATATCCACTAAATGAGGGAATAATATGTGTGAGGGTACCCCAGGAGAGTTCCAAATGTGTGTCGGTAGAATACATATCCCACGGGGGTAAAATTGAAAAAAGCTCAAAAAAAATTTTTTTTGGGACTTAGTCATTTTTATGGCGTTTATCAGACTTTCAGATAGGGGAAATGTCAGTGAGTGTTCCGATTTCAGTTCCAGAGCGATTCGCCCGATGAGTCCTTCATATTTAGTCGTTTTCAGCCAATTTTCTGAATATTTGAAAATTTCACTTTTTTGTGAAAATATCCACTAAATGAGGGAATAATATGTGTGAGGGTACCCCAGGAGAGTTCCAAATGTGTGTGGGTAGAATATATATCCCACGGGGGTAAAATTGAGAAAAGTTGAAAAAAAATTTTTTTTAGACTTAGTCATTTTTCCGGCGTTTATCAGACTTTCAGATAGGGGAAATGTCAGTGAGCGTTCCGATTTCAGTACCAGAGCAATTCGCCCGATGAGTCCTTCATATTTAGTCGCTTTCATTTTTGAAAATTTCACTTTTTTGTGAAAATATCCACTAAATGAGGGAATAATATGTGTGAGGGTACCCCAGGAGAGTTCCAAATGTGTGTGGGTAGAATATATATCCCACGGGGGTAAAATTGAAAAAAGGTGAAAAATTTTTTTGTTTGGACTTATTCATTTTTTTCAGGGTTTATCAGACTTTCAGATAGGGGAAATGTCAGTGAGCGTTCCGATTTCAGTACCAGAGCGATTCGCCCGATGAGTCCTTCATATTTAGTCGCTTTCAGCCAATTTTCAGAATTTTTGAAAATTTCACTTTTTTGTGAAAATATCCACTAAATGAGGGAATAATATGTGTGAGGGTACCCCAGGAGAGTTCCAAATGTGTGTGGGTAGAATATATATCCCACGGGGGTAAAATTGAAAAAAGTTAAAAAAAAAAATTTTTTTGGACTTAGTCATTTTTATGGCGTTTATCAGACTTTCAGATAGGGGAAATGTCAGTGATCGTTAAGATTTCAGTTCCAGAGCAATTCGCCCGATGAGTCCTTCATATTTAGTCGTTTTCAGCCAATTTTCTGATATATTTGAAAATTTCACTTTTTTGTGAAAATATCCACTAAATGAGGGAATAATATGTGTGAGGGTACCCCAGGAGAGTTCCAAATGTGTGTGGGTAGAATATATATCCCACGGGGGTAAAATTGAAAAAAGTTGAAAAAAAATATTTTTTAGACTTAGTCATTTTTCCGGCGTTTATCAGACTTTCAGATAGGGGAAATGTCAGTGAGCGTTCCGATTTCAGTTCCAGAGCGATTCGCCCGATGAGTCCTTCATATTTAGTCGTTTTCAGCCAATTTTCAGAATTTTTGAAAATTTCACTTTTTTGTGAAAATATCCACTAAATGAGGGAATAATATGTGTGAGGGTACCCCAGGAGAGTTCCAAATGTGTGTGGGTAGAATATATATCCCACGGGGGTAAAATTGAAAAAAGGTGAAAAATTT